>NC_140583.1:231256339-240442014 GCF_964204655.1 Triturus cristatus
AGACCGAAAGAGACTCTTTTCTTCTGATGGATTTTGTTAGCATGAGAAGCAGGTGTTGTCGTTCTTCCGTAGGATAAGCCTTTAAGCATACTGTGTCTATCTTGGCTCCTAGAAAGGCAATCGCTTGCAATAGGTTCTGTTTGGAAGACACTATGTAAAAATTGTGGTTGCGCATATGAGACCAAACGGGAGCTCCTTGAATTGGTAGTGGCATCTGGCAACCAAAACCTCATATATTTCATGTGCCTTGGGTGAATGGGTATGTAGAAATAGGCGTCTTGGAGGTCTAAGGAGGTCATGAAATCACGCTGGTTTAGCAGCTTCAGAACCTCTTGCAATGTGATCATCCAAATGATTGTTTCTTCAGGTAAATGTTGAGCTTTCTGAGTTCCAAGATTGGTCGCCACTGCCTTAACTTCTTTCTGATTAAGCAGAAACTGGATTAGAAACCCTTGGAGGGTATGGCTTTGACCTCTTGTTTAAGAGCTTTGAGATGCTTTTGGTGGAAGGGTTGTGGTGGGGTTATCATTGGTTTTTGGATAAACTCCAGTCTGTGTCCAAATTGTACAAGGCGCTGAACCCACCGGTCTGTGGTAATGGTTCGCGCCATTGGTGGAGGTGGTTGGAAATGTTGCCTACAAGGTAAGAGGTTTTTTGATGGAAGAAATTTAGGAGGAGGCGGAGCCTGTACAATATCATTGTCGACAACCAGCATCCTTGCCTGCCTGTGATGATTTTCCCTAATTGGTCCTGACATGAGATATCTGAGGGGGTTGTCTTTGCTGGAATTGGTAACGGTAAAACGGATTATTCAATGAGGATGATGGGTATCGGTACTGCTGATTCACACCCCCCCACTTAGTAAGACTTTGCTTTTCATTGGGTTCCATGAAAAGTTTTTTTATGGAACTGTAGGATCCCCAAAGACTTAGCGGTATCCGTGTTCGCCTTAATTGTTTTGAGGGCTTCCTCCACGTGGCTTCCAAACAAGTCTGCTCTGTCATACGGAAGGCCCAAAATCTTTTTTTGCACTTCCGGGCGGAATGAGGTGGCTTTGAGCCATCCTTGTAGTCTAAGAACTGCTGCCCCAGCCAACTGCCTGAAACTTGTGATGGCGATGTCCATGGCAGAATCTATATTTTCATTGGATGATCTTTCTCCCACATGCAAGATCTTCTTTGCCTCTCCTTACTTATAGACCCTCTGCAACATTCCACAACCAGGACTGAAGGTACTAAGATGGCCTCTGTAGCTTGCCCATGGCGCCATCACGGTCAGCCTGAACTGTGACCCTGTCCCGGTGCGACCAGACAATCAAAGTTGTCGCTTTGTGTTTTTTGGCACTATATTAACTTACATTTTTAAAACTTCATATATCCATTTCTACTGATTGGATTTTTGTTGATTTGGCCTTAAATTGGCTTGACTTGAAATTTTGAGAGGGACGCTCATGGCACAACTTGGGTGACTGTGCCATGTGACGGGACTGGATATATTATAATATCCCTCCTTACTCCAATTTACTTGATCTTTCCCCATTACTTACGATGCTGTTATCTTTATGTTTCAGCCCTGATGAAGTCTTGTTAAAATTTAAATAACAGACAAAACACGTGTTGGCAAGGAACTTAAAAGCAATGTGAAGTGTTTGGATGTTCGAATAAAGAACTGTGGATATTCAAATTACAATGCATCATTTGACTCATTGAGTGCTTGGAGATTCTAATTTAACATTGAGGAGAAGTTTTCATTTTCCAATCGAGGAAGATTGGGTGGCTCCCCTCCTCCTACCGATCAAGATATATGGACAATAACATATTCACTCTTTTCAGAAAACTACTTTGTGCCAGTATTGTGTGTGCGCCGATGCTCCAAGCCACCACCTTTTGTCTGATGTATATATTTATGTTATCTGTACAGTGGGAACCTATATGATATGCAGCGGAGTACTTTACTGGGTCAAAGGTAAAAATTGTATATTAGTGATTGGAGTAGTAGCTGAGTTGTGATAGTGGATGTAGACTTAGTGGAGGTGGACTTGGACTTGTACCTTGTCATGATGCACTGTTCTTTAAAGAAGGGTCTCCTACCTTTCTTAAATAGAAGTAGAGTAGGGAAGGTTCTGATGGATATCATCTGCAAACCATAGCTCGCACACCTGACAGCCAAACCACAATTTACACACCAAAGCCAATGCCCATGACCGCACCAATGATATAATAGCTTACTTCACACATTACATGCTATATTAATTAATTATTATAAATGACACTTAAGAAACCTTACATCTATGCTTCTGAATGAACAGAAAACTAAAGATGTGGTGTGAATTCTTCTTATTTATTGTTAAAAATATTATGAAGTCATACGAACTGCACTTGGTGTTCGAGTTATTCATAGTATGTCAGATGCGCGAGCTATGGTTTACAGAGTTAAGCACAACAGGATTTTCAGGGGTTTTCTAGGTTTATTTCATCATTAAAACTACATTTTTTCACTGCAGTTTTCCAAGGAATCTCAGATGAACTCATATTGTGGAGCCATGAGCAAAGATAAAAATTACTTCAATTTGAGGCATAGTCTGGCGTCAGGCAAGATGGTGGTGTGATCTTTCTGCTCCATCCCGACCCTCGCCTTCACCCGTAATATGGAGCGCTTGGGGCCAGGGGAGAGCTCGGCTCGGGATCTCTGCTACGCGAGATCCACTGACTGGGGCCCACAACACCTACATGGTCTGACTCCAGGCTCATCGGAGTGCAGCACCTGGGCATACACTGACTCCGGTTTCTGCAGCTGCTCCCAACCTTTCTGACCAGACAGCCGCCGTGCATCTCTCCGTTTCGGAGCATCCCAGAGTCTTCGATCCCTGTGGACTACCAGCAATGAGCTCCCATAAGTTTTTCCACCTGCCTGGGTGAGCCTGCTGGTGACTCCCACATCACGCTGGTGCGGTCCGCATCTAGGACGAAGCGCTGATGACCGGTGAGGGGTCCGTCCCCGTGTGCTTCACCGGGACGGCGGAGGCGGGTGCGGGGCCCCCCCCTTACCCCCACTGCTGCATCTCTTGATGACATTGGACGCAAGAGGATCGGGCTGCAGGGGGTACAATCCTGGACTTACATGATGGCAGTCAGCCAACTGGGACTTTAGGCAAACGGTACGTTTGGGGCATGGCCCTCTGGACAGGATACGATTGGTCTTGATTGCCCCACGCCGCGCTGCTACGGAGTGCTGGAGGGTGCCCGTGTGTCTATGCCAGGATACATCACTGAGGTGAGGCCTGCCCAGCGGGAGAAACGGAGGGTCAACCATTGACGGTCCAAGAGCCCTAGCCGGTATTGTGCATTCCAGGCGACATAGAGGGTTCCGCGCTTGGGAGAAATGGTGGCTGTCTCTGGGCCACAGTGTGTGTACGAGGACGGGCTTGAGAGGCGTTGATCTACTGGGTGTGGAGGGTGGCTCTTCCACCCGAGCGTCCCCCTTTGCCAATACAGCTTGTGCTACGGACCCATTGTGTGGGGATTGTATAAGCCGAAGTGACCGCGCCTGACAGACTGCTTCCGGGGTGGAGCGAAACTGATTGGTGTAGTGGTGACGGGGGTCCTTGGTCCCCGATTGCGTACTGTTGAACATGACCATGCTGAGGGGGGGGGGGGGGGGGGGCGTGGCTTCCCGGGTCGCGGAATGGCTGCTCCCTGAGTGAGCTCTGCTGGCCGAGAAACCATCCGTGCATTTATCCGTACTAATGTGAGCTGTAGCCTGCACCAGAACTGATCCCCCAACGTATGAACGCTTGTGGCGTGTGGTGGTTGCGGTCCGACTCGCACCGCTGCGGGGTTGGTGAACACTGGCGGCCTGCGGTGGGAGGAGTGACCCAGGGACATCGCGCTGCAGAGCTCTGAGGCGGCGGGGTGTGTATCTGAGGCCGAGGTCGCGGCCTGGGTGGTCTCGCGGAACTGCTGAAGAGGATCGTGGTGAATGCTGCCCTGAACCCAGGCGCGTCTCGGAGAACAGCCGTCGGGCCCCGGGCGACACCTGCGCCCATCTGGACGAGGACGTGTCTTAAGCGGGGAGAGTGCGGCGCTGGAGATATTCGTGCGGATGAGGCCCCCGCCATACGGGCGGCTCCGGGGCACACTGACTGAGGGACAAATCTGTTGCTCGTTAATCGCGGGGCGAGGTAGCCTGCACCAGATCTGATCCCCCGGCATCGGGACGCCTGTGGCGTGTGGTTGTGGTGGGCCAGCTCGCACCGCTGCGGGGGAGGTGTACACTAGCGGCCTGTGGCGGGGGCACGGCCCGCGTGCACCGCGCTGTGGAACTCTGAGGCGGCGGGGGTGTGCACCTGAGGCCGGGGTCGCGGCCTGGTCATCTGAGTGGCGCTGCAGAGGAGGATCGGGGTGAATGCTGCCCTAAGCCCGGGAGTGAATTGGAGGCCAACCATCGGGCCTCGGATGACACCGGCGCATATCTGGACACAGAGGTGAATGCTGCCCTGAACTCAGGCGCGTCTCGGAGAACAGCCGTCGGGCCCCGGGCGACACCGGCGCCCATCTGGATGAAGACGGTGTTTGAAGCGGGGAGAGCACGGCGCTGGAGATAATTGTTCTGAAGAGGCCCCCGCCGGGCAGGCGGCTCCAGGCCTTTCTGCATGTGACGCAGATGGGATGCTTGGTTGCCGCGGGGTGAGGGCTTGGCGGCGCTTCTGGAGCTTGAGGCTTGGTGTCGCACCTACCTGTGGAGGAGTTTTGATGTCCCGCGAGGGCCAGGCGAGTCAGTGCGAGTCTCCCCGCATCGGGAGCGGATAGGAGGGCCTTTATTGTAGTCTGTGGTGTCTACTGGGGCCCTTGCGCCTCAGGCCATGCCCTTTGGTCAACTGGTGGGAACTGCAGCCGCCCGACACCTTCCCTGATCAGTCACCTCGACTAACTCTGTTGGATTGTGGCTTGGGGTCGTGGGCTCGCTCAGGGACACTGCCCTTTGTTGCGGTGGGCCTCCTGTCGCCTGGTGCTGCCCGAGCAGGTGCGGAGGGTGCAGTGGAGCTGGAGGGAGAGCCGAGGCCCGCTGTGGTTGGTGGCTATTGACCGGGTCTACGACATGGGCAAACAGGACGCGAAGCAGCCCAAACTCAATTTCGAGCAGCGGAAATCTTCCCGGCAATTGGATCACAAGGCGGACACGGCCTCCGGAGGATCGACAGAGAGGCAGCAGGGGGAGCAGGATGAGGACATGAGATCCCTCATGCTGGAGATGCGATGAAGCCTGCGCACTATAGACGCGACGCTAGACAACCTTGCGTCTCAGATGGAGTCGGTAAAGTCTCAGGTGGGAGCACATGAACAGCGCATAGACGCCATCGAGAATAAACAGTCCGACTTCCACGAATTCCAGGTGGAGACAAAAGATCAACTCTCGCAAATGGATAGGCTCCTCGGTGTGATCAGGGCAAAGAACGAGGATTTGGAGGCCAGATCGAGACGCAATAACGTGCGCGTCACGGGTGTCCCTGAGACTACAGCCATCACAAAAATGGAGGTGTACATTTCTGAACTTTTGAGGGACCCATTTGCGGCGCACCTGTCGCCACCGCAGTTTGCTATGGAAAGGGCGAACCGTACGCTTGGGCCTCGGCCGCCGGTGGGGCGGCCGCCGGTGGGGCCCCCGCCACGTCCCATAATGGTGCGGCTGTTAAACTATCAAGATCGAGACGCTATACTAAGACAGGCCCGCACGATGGGGTCGATACAACACCGGGGGAATCAAGTTACCTTTTATCCGGATTTCACGCCGGCGGTCCAGGCGGCCAGGAGGGAGTTCCTACCGGCGAAACGGCTCCTCATGCAGTCACAGATCCCGTACTCCTTGCTCTACCCCGCCAAGCTGAAAGTTACACACAATGGAACTCCTCACTTCTTCACGGACGCCAAGTCCGCCTTGAAATTTGCTAAGCATGTGGGAGGGAAGCCGAAAAAGGCGAGCCCTCGACTTGGCGGTGACACCGGAAATCAGCTAAGTGACAATGACTGAAGTTTGAGACAGGTCTTATACGCATACTGTCCATGTTGGGGAGGGCATTATTTACAGTTGGTTAAATGGAAGTGATGGGTAGTTAATGGATGGCTGGCAATATGGAGTCTCTTGTTATTGCTCGGTTCCCACATAGTATATCTAGACCTTATTACAGGACCTGGATTTACCTTTTTTGCTAGTTAATATGGCGCTACAGCTTTGTGAGATCGCCCTGTTTGGGTGGTGGGCTGGAAAGGAAAGTTAGTATGATTGTAACCGCAAGTTAGTTGGTATTTATCATTATGCTCCAGCCACGGAGTTGTTCATGGTTTGTCCTAGTGCAGGGCTGTTCACTGCAGTGTCTTGGCCACCCTGCGCAGGTAGGGGTTGTCGCCTGGCATTGTTTCGTCCCCATGGGAAATTTCCCGGGTATTTTTTATTTTATGTGTTTTGAAGGGGGGGGTATGCTTCAACCAAGTTGGGGGGTTGATGTGGGTGGGGGGTGGGGAGGTGTCTGTATGGGCTGGGGTTGTATGAGGTTGCCATGGTAGATATTATGTATACTATTATGAAACACACCAATTGTTAGAGGCAGATTAGGTCGTGTCATACTCCATTGATACACACTTCACGAAATTACCATAAATTGTCTATCCTGGAACATACGTGGCCTCCATGATGGCAGGAAATCCCGCATGGTCCATGCCTATCTCACGAGACACAACATCGACATATGTCTATTACAAGAAACTCACCTTAGTGCGGCCACGGCTGCGAGGCTCAGGCACAACAGATGGGGGTATTCGTACTCCTTGACATACTCAAATAATGCTAGAGGGGTGGCAGTTTTGATAAAACGTGGATTGGACTGGAGGGAACGTGAGGTTCACGCAGATACTGAAGGTCGGTACATTATTATTGTGGGATATTTGAGAGGCACACCGCTTACTTTGGTGGCACTGTATGGACCAAATGTCGATTTGCCGGAGTTCTTCAGAGACATCTGGGCAAAAGTCAGGGCCACGGGCTGTGATACGATATTATGGGGGGCGACTTTAATGCTATGATTCATGACGATCTAGACAGGCAGGGCGCGGCTAGGACGCTTCACGCCGCGGCTAGTAAGGTTCTGAATGCGCTGATTGAAGATGGCGAAATGGTGGACATCTGGCGTTTGCGCAACCCCTTACTCAAGGAGGGCACGTGCTTCTCGGAACACCGCCGCGTTTGGTCACGGCTGGAGTATTGGTTAATGTCCAAAGATATTGTTGGCTGGGTGGGCGAGGTCGAGCACTTGGCGAGAACACTCTCAGACCACTCCCCTTGTCTGCTGAAATTATCCCTCCCAAATACTCACCGAGGTGAATTCACCTGGAGGCTGCCCCCAAGGGCGCTTCTTGAGGCGTTCAAGGAAGAAATCTGCAAAGATATCTCAGAGTATTTTGAGCTGAACTCTGGTTCGGTCGATACGGAGGCGATCTTATGGGAGGCATTTAAGGTTGTTATTAGGGGGAAATGTATCTCCAGGCAGGCAGGAGTCCTGAAGGCTATTAGAGGTACCCTGGGTACTATTGAATCTAAAATAAAAGACTTAGAGGCTCGCGTACACGGTGGAGAGGGTACAACACTACTTGCCGAGCTTAAAGGCAAGCTGTTAGAATATGAGGAAGAGGCGAACAGGGAAATAAAATTCTTAGGAAAATATGCGGTAGCACGCAGGTATGGCAAAGGGGATAGTCCTGGTCGCACACTTGCGGGCTTGATCAGGCCCAGACGAGTCACAGCCTTTATCCCCGAGCTCTCCAATGCAGATGGTACCGTGGGGAGGGGATCTACTGCAATTCTGGCGACATTCTCCTCTTTCTACACTCAGTTATACAAAGCCAGACTCGTGAAGTGCCCAGAGGGCATGGAGGAATTTCTCGACTCCATAGCTCTGGCGTGGTTTAACGATAGGCACAGGGAATATATGCACTTGCCATTCAACCTGGAGGATGTAAAAGGGGTCATCATGAGCTTGCTCCTGGATAAAGCACCGGGATCGGACGGGCTAACAGTGGCATTCTACAAGACATATGTAGAGGAACTTGCTCCCAGACTGCTGGCAGTCTTTGAGGAAGCACACAAAGTGGGGATTTTGCCACCGACCATGCGTGAAGCTATCATAATTACCCTATTGAAACCGGGTAAACCAGATAATGAACTGGACTCCTACAGGCCGCTATCGCTTATTAATGTAGATATTAAAATATTGGCTAAACTGATAGCTAATAGGCTACAGCCAATGCTCCCTATGATCGCTTTGCCGGATCAGTCGGGCTTCAGTCCCGGTAGGTCCACCACCCACAATTTACGCACGGTCTTCTCAGTGATACATTATCTCCATCCGGACGTGCAGGCAGCGATGGCTTTTCTAGATGCCACTAAGGTGTTCGACGCGTTAGAATGGCCTTATCTATTCCGAATTTTGGAGAGGATGGGGTTTGGCCCCCTGTTTCTCAGGTGGATAAAGCTGCTATATAACGGACCGTCAGCCCGGGTGCGGGTCAATCATCTTCTTTCAGACCCTTTCCCAATTACGCGTGGCACGCGTCAGGGGTGCCCGCTGTCCCCGCTGCTCTTCGCGATTGCGATGGAACCTCTGGCGGCGCGGATTAGGCAGCATCACACGGACAAGGGGATCGGCTTTAGTGCTCGCAGTCTGCTGATCTCACTTTACGCAGATGATGTTACACTTTACGTCGCGGATCCGGAGCGTAACTTAGACATTGTTCTGAGAGAATTTATCAAGTTTGGGAGCCTGTCCGGTATATCTATTAATTGGAAAAAGTCGGTGCTCTTCCCCCTTACGGACAATACTAGAGTGGTCGCCTCGGAATTTCCGATTAACTGGGAGCACGATTCGGTAAAATACCTGGGTATCTGGATAAGTAGAGATGTGCAGGAGCTCTGGAACCTTAACTTTGGTAGGGCAGTGAATTGGCTGGAAGATAAGGTAGCATTGTGGAAGGGGCTGCCGCGGTCACTGGCTGGTAGAATCGCACTGACCAAAATGGTGATCTTGCCGAAATTTCTATACCTCTTCGTGAATTTGCCACTCATACTCACCCAGTCCTTCTTCACAACACTGAGAACGTTGTTAATCTCGTTGGTGTGGGCAGGGGGGCAGGCCAGGGTATCTTGGGACCTTCTAACACTTCCGACCAAGCAGGGCGGATTTTTTGCCCCAGACATGCAACTATATGCTATGTGCGCGCAGGCGCAATTTTTACACTATTGGGTTCACCCGACACCCTTTCAGTCACATGTTGCCGTAGAGGGGGACGCGGTCGCTCCGGTGCCGCTACAGGTGGCTGTGTATCAAAAATACAGACGACCCCTGGATGGATTGGACACGGCAGAGACACTCAGATGGGCATGGGAGGGGCTGCGTAGGAGGGCTAACATCCAGGTACTATACGCTCCCGCGATCCCACTTGCGCAGAATCCACTACTGCCTAACGTTCGAGATGAAATAAATGGGAATATCGCGCAAGCAATGAATCTCCACACCTTCGCAGACTTATACCCAGGGGGAGTATTCAGGGATTACCCTGCGGCTGCGGAGGGTGGCGGGGTGCAATTTGGTGCATTGTTTCTGATTCACAAGCTCCGTGCGGCTTGTCGTGCCCTGTATGTTGGCTTCCCATCCCAGCCACCAGTATTGAATGCCCTGGAGAACTTACTGGTCACACCGTCCCCTCGGAAATTGATAACCCGCTTGTACGCGCGTATGCAAACGGACGCCCCTGTGGCGACCTCTGGAGCACGCCCCAAATGGGACGCTGAATTGCCCACACCTTTGTCAGGTCTCCCCCTCCCCGCTGCTGGGCCTGCTGGGGTTCGAGCACACCTACGTCAAAAAGCGTAGGTTACATGCGCTACTTTTATTATTTGCAAAGAGACAAATTGCTGTTGGATGGGGGAAGCGCAGGGGACCTACAGTTAAGGAATGGCTAAGAGAAGTCACATATGGTCAATCTCAGCTGGCACTGTTTTGGGAGCTCATGCCGCCAGCATCTAGACCTAGGGACATTTGGGAGCAGTTTCT
Source organism: Triturus cristatus (assembly GCF_964204655.1). Lineage (NCBI taxonomy): Eukaryota > Metazoa > Chordata > Amphibia > Caudata > Salamandridae > Triturus > Triturus cristatus. Next base: position 231,266,439 of record NC_140583.1, read on the forward strand.
GGTATGGGCCCGGGCGCAGGCTACGGATTCTGCTCCGGCAGAGGGTGTGGGGGTGGACACAATGCCCGGGGATCTTGAGGACTGAGGGGTATAGCCGAGGACTCTGTCGATGTTTTTTGTGTCAAACATCTGTGCAGGGGGGGGGGGGGGGCTGAGGATATCCTCCCAGTGGAATGGGTGGGTCAGTTATTTTGGCGCACATGTGTATTAAATTGGCTGTGGCTTGCCTGCCGTTGTTGGGGAACTTGTGCATCATGTTGAAATCATATTGTCTGAAATATTGTGTTTCGCTAGCCAGATATGTATATTTCTCATTATTGTATGGCTATGCCCTATTGTATTTTGTTTGTGAAAATTGGAAAATTAATTTAAAAAAAAAAGCACATGACCAAGCTGAAGGGGTCCCCCGCAGCTGTGCAGACAAACAAGTTAGACAAATATGCTGTTCCACGCCAACTAGCACATGAGGAAGGCGCGATGGGGGACAAAATGACCGGGAAGGAGCCATCCCTCGGTTCCATTATGTCGGCAATTCCGTCCTTGGGGGCGACCTTAGAAACCAAGATCGACAAGGTCACCATCGAAATGAACTTAATGAGGGCGGATATGCGGAAAACCTCAGAGAGAGTCACGGTGATGGAAGAAAATGTGGGAGAGCTCCAATCTGTGACGCGTAAGCTGGATGAAAGCGTACAGAAACTGGCACACCAACATAAGCTGATGGCACTGAGGCTGGATGACCAGAAAGGTAGGGCCCGACGCAATAACATCAGGGGGTGGGAGTATGGGAGGAGGCGGAGGGCCCCTCCATGGGTTTGTTTATTGAGGATCTCGTACTGAATCACCTCAAGCCTAAGAATCTATCAACCTTCTTCACTGTGGAGAGAGAGCACAGGGCCCCGATCCCGAAGCCAAAACCTGGGGCTCCTCCTCGCATGATCATCGTGCACGTCCTCAACTTTTGGGACCGGGATGCCATCCTGCTGGCGGTTAAGGTGCGTGGAGACCTACCCTTTGAGAATTCGACAGTGAGGTTCTATCCGGACTTCATGTTGAGTGTGCAGCAGGAGCGATGCACGTTCGACGGGGTGAAACAAGCCCTCCGAGAGAAAGGGATAAAGTACATGATGTTCTTCCCGGCAAAGCTTAAAGTTATTGACCATGATAAATTGTTGTTCTTCAAATCTCCTGCGGAGGTTCAACAATGGCTGAATGGGTTGCTCCCATTGATCGCCCAATCGTCGCATTGACGGGGACTGGTGCGGAAGTCGCTTCCGCAATCTTGAATCTCCACCCTGGTCTAGCAGCCCTGTGAACAACGATTAATCTCCAGGGAAGTAAGAGTATGGACACAGTTTTGATTGTAGCTGTATGCCTTAAGGACCTTGGGCGTTTGTCCTTCATGTCCGCTATTGGACTGTATGCTCCTGGGGAGCGGTAGACTGAGGCATGTCTGGATGGGCAAATGCATTCTATGGTCTGATGATACGTTATGCGGTTGGGTGGTCCGGGAGGTTCGGGAGGGAGCACTGTTTATTGGTGGTGTCAGACAGCCCTATTCTCATTTCTGGTTATTGGGGCGACAGGCACTCTGCTCTGCTATTGGGGATGTGGGTAGTTTTAGTCCTACAGGGCAGGGTTACAGGGTGGGGGGACATTGTTAGGGGTATTTTTATTTTGTGCATGTTTCATTGTTAGATTTCTGCTTCAGATGTAATGCTGAAATTTCTGTGTCAGACGATATTCCTTTATGGGGTAGGCCTTGCTGCGCTTGTGGGGGGAGGGGAGGTCTCTGCTGTTTGGGTGGAAGGGAGGGTGGGCATTACCTGAACACATGGCTTCACGTCCTAACAAGACATTGGTCATCCTCTCATGGAACGTTAATGGCCTGGGGGACAAGACTAAAGGCACGGCGGTTCGCCAGTATTTGCGCAGGCACTCCCCCGATATTGTCCTACTCCAGGAGACACATCTCCGGGGAAATAAGTATTTGGCTCTAAACAGGTATGGCTATACACTACAGGTCCATGCTGGCTTTACGTCCGGGTCAAAGGGTACTGTGATACTCATTAAAAATGTGCTCCCTTTTGTGATACAACGCACATGGTGCCACCAACTTGGTCGCTACGCGGCCCTTTCAGGTACTTGGGAAGGGCAGTTGGTAAATATATGCTCAGTATACATTCCCCCGTGACTGCACAACATCACATTCCCCGCTCTCAGCCAGCTTTTACTGGACTTCCCTTCAGGGCTATTGCTTTTTGGGGGAGACATGAATGATACCCTTGCGCCTGAAATGGATAGGGAAAATCTCACCTCTGAGACAATGGGGCCCGTCCACTGTCTTCTTTTGCACGGGCTATGGGACTGGTGGATCTTTTAAAAAAAAAATATTTTTATTTGCATTTTCAACCAAACAACCAACGTGTTACAGATGGTCACACTCGCACCCAAATCCCCTCTCCCTCCCCCACCCGCCTTCCATAGCAACTTTTACATTACATAAACCCACCAAAGAATCAGCTCTGGAACCGTTGACATATTTGGGAGTCTACCCCCCTCTCCGCCTGTCCTCCCCCACAGTCTGTTACACATGTCCCATAGCACTCCGCCCCCAACCGCAGTAAGGTTCGAAGATGCCCACCCTTCGCTATTCAAGGCCCAACCCCCCATCCAGGCCATATCTCCTCCATTTCCCCCATACCTTACGGAACTTCCGGGGACACCCTCTCGCTGTATATGTAACCCTTTCTGCTGCCATGTAGAGGCCCATTCCCCGTCTCCATTCGATCAGCTGTGGGGGTAGCGCCGCCCCCCCAGGCGCGAGCCACATCCCTTTTCGCCACCACTAACGCCAATAATGCATAAATAAGTTGTGGGCGACTCAAGTCAACATCGTGGGATATTCCCAGCAGTACAAATTTAGGTTCTAGGGGAAGTGTACTCTCAAGCACCTTACTCAACTCTCCCATTATTTGTGACCAGTATGCATGGATGACGGGGCAGTCCCAGATGGTATGGTAAAAGTCCCCCTGTGGAAGGTAGCATCGCAGACAGTTGGGATCACTTGCCCAGCCTATTCGGTGGAGCCGAGACCTGTCGAAGTATACCCTGTGTAGTATTTTGTATTGGATGAGTCGGAGGTGTGATTTGATCGCAACCTCCCTGTGATGCATCAGGGCAGCCTCCCAATCCACCGTGTCCATCTCGCCCACGTTACGCTCCCATGTTTCTCGTAATTTTCCTAGTTTGTCTGGCATATTATTGTTCAGGGTTCTATATGTCAAAGATACTGTCTTGTTGGGTATCCGTTCTTGTAGTAAGCGACCCTCCAGCAGGGCATATTCAGGCAGGGGGTCAGAGAGCACAGTCTCTGCCCTCCACGCATGCCGTAGTTGGGTATACTTGAAAATTTGGGTGGGGTGTAGCCCGAACTCCCGCGCCAGAGCCCCAAAAGCTTTACGTTTCCCCTTTGCCACCACATCCCCTAGAGTGGAGATTCCAATGTTATCCCAGCCCCTAAAGCCCTTAAGTTTGTGAAGTTCCCTCAACCAGTCATATCGTTTTTTGTTTAGTTGGTTTACGCGTCCATTCTATGCCCTTAGTCGCCCTGTCCCAGATCTCAATGGTTATTTGCGTGGCCGGCAGGAGGAGTCTCCTACATGGACCCCCATATACGTAAAACAGGCAGGAACGACGTGCCATGGTGTCCCTTTCTAATCTGTAGGTGGGGTGATCCGCCGGGGGCATGGAGCCAATCATTCACCGGCGCTAGATGTTCCGCCCAATAGTAGGCCTCGATGTCCGGTAGGGATATCTCCCCATTATACTGGTTTCGCTGCAGTGTACTTAACGCAATCCTCGGTTGTTTCCCTAGCCATAGCAGCGAACGAAGTTCTGCTGCCATTGTCTGAAACGTCTGTCGAGGGAGAGGGAAATACTAATTTTGGAGCGCATACGGGAAGCATTATCATTTTAAACATGGCGGCTCGGCCAAGTATCATAAGGGGGAGCATCTATTGTAAAATTCGTTATAACTCGCTGGATGTTTTTTTGGTAGGAGAGATTTCTGTCTGTGGTTATATAGATCCCCAGGTACGTGAAACCTGTCTGCGTAACCAGGAGAGCCCCTGGGAGGGGGGGGGCGATATTACCTCAGATCGTGGGCAATAGAGAACCGACTTGTGCCAATTAATCGTATACCCCGAGAAGGTGCCATATTTGCCCAGGAGCCTGAATAGTGTGGGGATCGTGCTTTCCAGTCGAGCAATATACAATAGGATGTCATCCGCATATAGCAAAATCTTTTCTTCCGCTAGGTCTGTCTGCGTAATTTGGAACCCCTGTATCTCCTTTGTCTGTCTGATCTCACAGGCCACAATTTCAATGGTGAGGGCGAATAGTATGGGGGACAAAGGACTTCTAATGGGGGAATTCCTCGGACAATAGCCCATTCACTTTCACTCGAGCGCGTGGGTCCGCATATAGAAGTCCCACCCAGTGTCTGAATTTGGGGCCGATACCGAATTTAGCCAGGACCGCCTCTAGAAAGGGCCAGTGGACCGCGTCATACGCTTTTTCCGCGTCTAAAGAGAGTAACATATGTAGGGCCTCCTGATCGTGTATCTCCATAAGCCAGTTGTGGGTCCGCCGTAGACTCTGTCGGGTCACCCGATCCGGCAAGAAACCCGAAATTACTTGGCGTAAGCGGAGGGCCAGTATCGTCGCCAGGAGTTTAACCTCGATGTTGAGGAGGGAGATTGGGCGATAAGACGCGCACTCCTCGGGGAGTTTCCCCGTTTTATGAATGGGGATAATTGTGGCCAGTTTGAGGTCCAGTGGGAAGGCACCCTCTTGGGCCGCATCCCGGAACATAGCCAACAGGTGAACCGCCAGGAGGTCTGCCCCTTTCTTATAGAATTCCGCTGGTTGTCCATTCGGACCCGGGGACTCCCCAGGGCGCAATTTAGAAATTGCCTCTTTAAGTTCAGTCACTGATATGTCAGCTTCTAAATGTGCTATATCCTCTGCCTCCAGGATTGGAGTCTGAACGGTGGCTAGATACGCTTGTATCTCCTCCGGGGTAGCTAGGTCACTGGACGCATAGAAATCCCTATAGAAGGAGGCAAAAGCTTGCACTATTTGTGCATCTCCCCTATGCATCAGTCCCTGGGAGTCCACTATACATTCAATCCAGCGGGTGTCAAGTTCCTTGCGACTAAGCCAAGCAAGTAGTTTGCCAGATTTATCCCCGACATCATACAGCCTATGGAGGTTCGCCTGCTCCTGCGTCCTAGCCTCCTCTGCCACGTGGGCTCTATAGCTTTGTTGGGTATCAGTCAGTAGCCGAAGTACCTGCGAGTCGCGCCCTGTCAAATACCGTCGCTCCAACGTCAGGATTTGGGCTTCCATGGAAGCTAGCTCTTCTCGCGCTTTCTGCTTCTCCCAGGCTATTCGATTTTGTGCCCGATCACGGAGTACCGTCTTATATGCCACCCACACTATCATGCCCGACTGCACTGAACCTACATTTTCCGCAAAATACACTTTCGTGTCGGCCCGCAGGCCCTTTAAAATCTCGGTGTTCTGAAGGTCCCAAGCCGTCAGCCTCCAATTACCTCTGTTTGCCCTGGTCGCCCCTCCCACCCTAACCGTTAGTGGGGAGTGGTCAGAGATGCCACGTGCCATGTACTCCGCCTCACAGTCATTGCCCAGTGCCCGCCGTGGGAGGGAGTGCGTCTTGTGTGCGCCAGAGTAGTATGAGTAACTGCGAGTGTCTGGGTGTAGCTACCTCCATACGTCTGTCAATGCCAACATGTTCATCACCACGGCCAAGTGCGTAGTAGTGGGGTGGTTGGTACGGCTCCCTGAACGGTCCATAGGGATGGACATGACGTCGTTGAAGTCACCCCTATGATATGAAGTGTGTCCGGGGTGGCGAGCGGGATATCAGTCATCCCGCGAAGGGTCCTGTCCTGTAGCCTCGGAGGGGCATAAACCGAGATTATGGTAACTTTCGGTCTACCCCAAGTCCCTGTCACACCCACATATGTGCCTTGGGGGTCTGCCCACGTTCGAACTATCTTGACAGGGGGAGATTTCCTAAGTATGATTGCCACCCCCCCCCCCCCCTCGGAAACCAGCAGTGAAACCTGCGTGTGCCAATACAGTGTAAGCTCTGCCTGTACACAACAAACATAAAAAGAAACAAAACCCCAACTGTAGAACTCTTGTACCCCCCCCCCTCCAACCCTCCACCCACCTCGCCCCTCCCGAGGTCGCATCCCCTGCGTGTGCCAATACAGTGTAAGCTCTGCCTGTACACAACAAACATAAAAAGAAACAAAACCCCAACTGTAGAACTCTTGTACCCCCCCCCCTCCAACCCTCCACCCACCTCGCCCCTCCCGAGGTCGCATCCCCTGCCAGTCGCCGGGGAGTGAACACTAGGATGGTGGAGGTCTATCGCCCTCCCAGTACCACTTACGCCACAATCTCCAACTCCCTTAACAAACCCAAACACCTACCAAAGGGACAAATGAGTGGAAAAAAAGCAAAGACAAAGATAAAACCATGAAAGGACACTCCTGCTAAGACAGGTGAGCAGCTACGGGTCCAAGTCTGCAGCCACACCAGGGCTGTCGCCTATGGCTCTGCGGGTGTCCTATATGTCTCTGCCTGCTCCAAGAGAAATGACGAGAAAAGAAAGAGGGAAGAAAAATAAAGAAAAGAAAAGGGGGGCGTGCAATGTCCAGCTTGTCGGCTCCAGAATATCAATCCGTTCCACGGTCAACTCTGCCGACCAATCTTCATGAGTGGGAATCCAGCAGTTCTCCCTGTGACACTGTAGCCTTCTCTGTTGCGTCCTGTTCCATCGCGAGGATCTCAGCCACCAAAGGGTGCATGGAGGGATCCGCCTCTTCCTCGTCTGAGGAAGAATCTCTAGTTTCTTTCTCAGTGTCCGGTTGGAAATGGTGGGGAAGGTGGAGCGTGTGTACGCCTGCTGAGAGCCGTGAGTCCAAGGAGCATCCACTGCGTAGTCTGGTTCGACCTGTGTCTTTGGGAACGTATGGAGTCGCCTCCAAGAGTCTTCCCCTACGTGATTGTCTCGGTCGGAGTGAGCGCTGTGGGCCTGGGGACCGTCTGGCTCCCCTTCCCGAGGGCCCCTCGTCGTGCATCTGCGCTGCCTCCCGCCCGAGTGCGGGGCGTTCTTCCAACCAGTGCCAGGCCTCTTCCGGAGTCTGGAAGAAGTGGGATTTGCCCATTAACAGGACTTTCAGTTTCGCAGGAAAGAGTGGCATGTACTGAATCTTATGTTCCCGCAATTTGGCTTTGACTGAATCAAATGTGCGGCGCTGCTTCTGCACCTCCCTACTATAGTCTGGGAAGATCATTATACGTGTGTTCTCGTGTCGGATCTCCCCAATCTTTCCGGCTTCCCTCAAAATCATATCTGTCGAGAAAGTTCAGAAAGTGTGCTATCACCGGCCGTGGCTGTGCCTCAGCAGGGGGCTGGGCCATCAGCGCCCTATGGGCCCTTTCTATGACAAAGCAAGTTGAGAATTTGTCGTTCGGGAAGGTGCGTTGAAGCCACGTATGTAGGAACTCGGGCATGTTCGTTCCTTCAATTCCTTCTCTAAACCCACAAAACGTAGGTTATTGCGGCGTGCACTATTTTCAGCATCGTCCACCCGCCATAATAGATCTTTGTGGGAAGATTGCAGGTCTACCACTCCTTTGCGTAGGTCTTGCAGTGTGTCTTCTGCTACACCCAGTCGGGTCTCAGTCTCTGTGACTATCTGCCAGGTTCCTAAGATCTTGTCGCAGGAGTGACACCTCCGTGCCCACTGCACCTATCTCGCCCCGTAGTACCTCTCTGGATGTGTTGATCACCTGAAGGAGGGTATCCGTATCTGAGCGAGGGGTAGGGTGGTCCTCTGGAGGTGGGCTAATAACTTTCGCGAATTGATCCAACTTGCCTTGCCGACGCGGCCTTGGTTCCCTGTCCTTGCCCATGGTAGTTGGTGCTGGGCCTGGTTATGGAAAGGGTTCTCGTTCCGGGGAAAACTGGTCCAGGCCAGTGCGCAGCGGTGTCTCAGTTTCCCCTGGTGTGTGCCACGCAATTCTCGTTAGGCTCCTTTTGCTGTATGTGTACCTCCTCCACTGTAGCGCGCCAATCCACAGTCAGTGTTCCACCAAGCAACGTATATCTGCCAGTGCTTGCTATGTTGCTTTGGGCTCCCCAGGTTCCTACCCCTGCTGGGGGGGCTCTCTTCCCGCCACTAGCCCCGTGTGGGGCTCCACCACATCAATCCACGGTGGTAAGGTGGTTCATATAGTTGCATTTATACGTTTCCTCCGGGCCCGCAGGTCGCCGGAATGTATGACGAATCTAGCTTTCAGCTGGACCTCGGCAAAAGCACGACTTACTCGGCCATGCTACTGGCCACGACCCCAGACTGGTGGATCTTTGGAGATGTCATAATCCCAGATCCAGACATTATAATCATATTTCGGTGGCCCCTGGCAGCGAGGCCCAACTGGACAACATTTTCACACACAGTGCCGCTGCGGGGCTCTTTCAGGATGGGCACCACAAGACTCGGGGTATCTCCGACCACTCACCGGTGGAGGTACAACTCCATGGACCAGTTTGTGATTGGTCTCATCCGCCCAGATTGGATCCCTTTATGTTTCGAGACCAGGAATTCCGGGAGCGCACGGAGCTGTACTTTGTCGAGAATGTGGGCTCCGTTGGTTCCGCCAGTGCCTTATGGGAAGCGTACAAGGTGGTGGCAAGGGATTTTGTGCAGGCGGCGCGTGGTGCCCAGCGCAAAGAAAATTATAGTCAGTGTGAGGAACTCGAACAGGAGATACTTGCTCTGGAACCCGCCATAACAGACTTCTGGTGAGGTTGGGGGACTCCAGCATTCCCTTAAACTCAAAGAACGAGCCCTATGAGACCTCGCGAATAACGCGGCCCGGGCGCATGCACTCGCTACACAGCGCAGAGTGTACGATTTGGGCGATAAGGCCAACAAACTGATCGCCTGGCTGGAACGACGGGATAGGAGTCGCAACTGGGTGTCCGAGATTCAGTCTGAACAAGGTGGTACGGGGGCGGCCTTGATGGAAATGGTTGCCACTTATTATGAGAACATGTACCAATCTCAATCTGCATGGGCGGAGCCAGAATGCATTGAATTTCTTTGTGATAATTATCTTCCAACTCTGGGTTCGGAGGACAGGGAAGCTCTCGATTTGGATTTCCACTTGGAGGAAGTTGAGAATGCCATGAGAGATTTACAATCGGGGAAGGCGGCGGGCCCTAATAGGCTACTTACCGAGCTGTTGAACTGTGTGGTGGGCAAAGTGGCTCCATATATGCTTGACATGTTTCAGGAGGCGTCCAAAGTAGGGCAGCTTCCGGAGGATCTGAGAATGGAAACTATAGTTGTTGTTCTTAAAAAAGGAAAGCCACACGACATATGTAACTCTTACAGACCTATATCCCTCCTAAATATCGAAGCTAAGGTCTTCCAAAATTATCGCAAACAGGTTGGGCCCGGTTTTACAATCCCTGATTCACCCGGATCAATCGGGCCTTATGCCTAATCCGAGCACACGGTTAAATTTGAGATGTCTATATGGAGTCATGTACATGACTCAAAGGCAGCCAGACGTCCCAGCTGCCCTCCTCTCTTGACGTGCGGATGGCGTTTGACAGTATTGAATGGACAAACCTATTTGCTATCTTGGGGAAAGTGGGCATCGGCACGCGGCTGCAGTAGCAGTAGTGGATCCGATTGTTGTAAACTGCCCGATGGCTAGAGTGCGGGTCAATGGGGCAGTCTCCAGAGCCTTTACACTGCACAGAGGGACACGTCAGGTGTGCCCATTCTCACCGATGCTTTTTTGCGCTGGCACTCAAGCCTTTAGCAGCGTGGATAAGACAGGATCCAGTGGTAAAGGGGATCGATTTAGGGGGGAGGTTGGGAAGAGCGCATTTCGCTTTAAGCGGATGATATCCTTCTGTATGCGCACCGAACCCGCCAAACATTTCATAGGCTCATTCACATCACCAGATCCTTCGGGTCTTACTCTGGCTACCGCATTAATTGAATAAGTCCTTGGATCTCTCTCTAGCTGGAGCCCGTCCGGTCCTCACGTCTGCATGTGCGGAGATGGTGTGCCACGATAAATTCAGATACCTGGGCTTTTGGATCACTAAGACCACCGCAGAATTTCATCAGCTGAATCTCCAGGTGCAGTTTTCTAGGTTGTGGGAAGACAGCGCATTGGAAAGGGCTCCCTATTTCCCTTATGGGGCGTGCAGTCCTCTTCAAGATGATCAGTACAAAAAACAATGGTCCTGGACCAATTATTCATATAACGTAAGGATCCTCTTCAATTAAATCATTCTCCAATTGAGAGCTAATTTAAACAGAAATAATTTGGAATAGCTCATGATATCCAATATAACATTGTAACATAGAAAAATGCAACATCCAACTATTGAATCACCATCTATTTATTACAATAACTCATATATTCATTAGTATTTAGCACATGGTTGCTCCAGAGGGAACGTGCATACCTCTGTACCATTAGACGGGTCGAAACGTCAACGCCCCTTTCTGGAAAGCCTGGGACACGCAACCCCTTAACGTGCCTTGTCAAGAATGTATTTCTGATTGTAAAATATTCAAATGTTTGGTGATATTATTACCGTGACCAGGCTTGCTTTAAACGGTGATTGACAACCGTTTCATTGTAAAGTATATTAATGTTCCTTCTACTGTCCTTCATACCACTCCCTCATCACTTACTTTCTCCTTAGCACCTTTACTTCATGCACGTTCCCTCTGGAGCAACCATGTGCTAAATACTAATGAATATATGAGTTTTTGTAATAAATAGATGGTGATTCAATAGTTGGATGTTGCATTTTTCTATGTTACAATGTTATATTGGATATCATGAGCTATTCCAAATTATTTCTGTTTAAATTAGCTCTCAATTGGAGAATGATTTAATTGAAGAGGATCCTTACGTTATATGAATAATTGGTCCAGGACCATTGTTTTTGTACTGAGCTTACACCCAGGTCCTTGACTTTTGGGTTACCCCATTTTTGTAATGGCTACTCTTCAAGATGATGGCACTTCCACGCTTCTTGTATATCGTCCAAAATACTCCTTATCAAGTCCCAGACTGCTCCTTTCAGGCGATCAACTCCGAGCTCCGTCTGTTATTGTGGGGACGGGGCAGGCCCAGGATTGCAGAAGGGGGTGTAGGAAGGGGGCTTGCGGTCCCAGATCTTAGGAAGTACTACCGGGCTGCCCATCTTATTAATGTTGTGGAGAAGTGTGGCTCAATGATTAGAGCGGCAGACCCTGATGCAGAGGTCTAGCCCGGGACCAGGGTTCAATTCCCCGCCTCGGCGGGTCTTGGGCTCAAAAATTCCACGGACCTGATAATTCTCGCCTCGGTGCCATTCCAATCATGGAGTCCCACTCTGCAACTCTGGGTAATAGCTTGCTTAATCTCCACAACGGCCCCCACAACGCTAAGGATGCCTGGCCTCCACCTTGGGGGTGCCCAGGAGTGGACGCCTCACAGGGAAAGCTAGGATGGGTTCCACAGCGGTATTCGTACAAGCGCCTTGAGACCCTTGCGGGTGAGTAGTGCGCTATACAAGTATCAATTTACAATTTTTACATTTACATTAATGTTAACGGCTGGGTCTTCTCCCCACTTGAGGAACCGGCCTACACAGTGGACAGATTGGCATTGGGCCCCAGGCAGTCAGTTGCGGGAATTACATTGCAGCGGTGGGGGCTCCCCACACTTGCCACCACATACTAAAATGGTTGTAGACATTTGGCACCCAGCAACTAGAATGACTGGGTGGGAGCGGAAGCTTACTGAACAGACCCTTTTTTGGGAAGGTGACTACTTGATGGAAGTGCACAGACTGGTGGGGTTCCGGAAGTGGAGCCTCATCGGTATTGACGTTCTTGGGGACGTCTGGAAAGGCGGTAAAATTGTAACTTTCGAGACTTCGTGCAAGGGTTTTCAGATGAGTGATAGGGAATTCCTTCGTTACTGTCAATTGCGCTCGGCACTGTAGTGCCACGTGAAAGACGGGTCTGTGCTTCCAGAGTATTCCCCCTTGGAAGATAGGCTCTTTCTGGACCCCATGATTCAGAAGGCAGAGTCGCTAACGTACAAAAAACTCATAAATAATACTCCCGACTGTCTGGGCCCTTTGCCTGGGAATCGGATCTGGGCCTACTAGAAGAGGATGATTGGGCGGGGGCCCTCCAGTGCCCTAGGGAAATTGCCATCAGAGCGCGCTTTCGTTTGGTCCAGCTTCGCATCCTCCATAGACCATATCCCTCCAGAATGGTGCAGGTCCAAATTAGGGGCGGAGGCTCTGAGGAATTCGTCAGGGGGTGTGGCAAAAGGGGGTCATTCTTTCATATTTTGTGGGCTTGCCCCAAGCTTCAGAAATACTGGAAGGGCATTGCCCGTGTGATGGAGTCGGTGGGCGCTCATGTCCCGCTAGATACCCGGTGGCATATCCTCGGCGTCACTGGCGAGATTACGTGGCCGAAGTGGTCCAAATTATGGCTAGCGTTGGCAGGGGTGGTAGCAAAAAGGAACACTGCGCATGCATGGGGAGCGACAGAACCTCCGACTGTGGCTGCATGGCTCTGTGACATGGATTGGTGTCAAGGCGTAGAGCGGGTGTGATACCAAAGCCGTGGATGCACTCGCAAGTGTTGATGGGGGGCGGGGGGGATTTACGTCCATTCTCCCTGTAAGCCCATGTGTTATACTGTTTGTGTATTATCAATCTGGGAATTACTTACTAGGATTGTACTATCAACTGCTTATATCTGAAGCTTGTTTACTGAGTTAATAAAAAGAATTTAAAAAAAAACAATTACTTCAATTTGACCATACTTTTCAGTGAATTAGCTTTTTTAAAACTAGGTTTTCATGATATACTACATGCAACATTTGTAAAAGCAACTCCCCTCCTTGGATGGCCAACGCTGCTACTTGGGTAAGACAGGCCATGCGCTGAACTGTTCACAGGCAGCCAACCCTTTCTAGTGCCCAAAACAAGAAACGTGTGGTTGATAGCACGCTGCTGAGGTGTCCAAAACTGATTTTATTAAAAAATAAAATTCAGAATTTATGGATTCAGCAGATTACTCATACCGTAGACCACGAGGATCCAGATTTACAAATCACCGGATAATATGCAAATTAAGGGTAAAGATATTTCTCTAATTTATGCCTTTTAAGCCACGCCAACTCTAATTTCTCAAAAACGAATTAACTACTACTATTTCAGAGTTTCTATTTAAACATACATTAAGTCGTGATAACCAATTATAACTACAACTTCGCTTTAACTGTAGCTTCTTCAGAGGCTGGAGAACCCATTATTGATAATTGGATGATCCAACGTGCCATTACCATGGAGGTAACAAGAAACAAATAGTGGAATCAAGTACAATATGAAGCAGACTCTGGTTTAACCCCTTCCATGCTGGACGGATTCCCCTGCTGTGCTGATCTTTTCCTGCGCGGGCGTGGTCATGACGGAACGGTTCCGTCATGAGCACAGCTCAACCGTGGCTCATGACGGAACCGTTCCGTCATGAGCACCGAAGGGGTTAATAGGTGCATTCATATGCTATAAAAAAAATAAGAAATCTTGATGAGGTGGGTCTAATTGCCACGCTTTAACATTCAGCTTCACAGAACACTCACCAACCTTGACTAATCAGCTCACTGTCTTCTGACTGTTTGCAAAGGATTATCTTCTCCACAAGCTGGTTATAGCTGCAATTACCTACGGCATTCACTACATCAGCAATCTGCGGAACACAACATTGTATTAACAGGTTTTAAACACTGAAATTGGAATCTGATCTGATTTTCAATGTATATTTTTGTCACATCATTGATATGGATTCACAAAGGTATTTGCACTCTTTTATCATGACGAAAAGAAATTCAACCAAAGGAGGCCCTGCACTCAATTTGTTTAGTCCCATGTCTAGTCCACGTTCGCATAATACAGTAAATCCTACGCAGGGAATGGGAATAGGCATCTTAAGTTTGTGAAAGTACCTAAACATGTGAGCTTGTGACCATTCAACAGTAGCAAAGGTGGGAGTAAAAACCTTTCCCTAGTGAGAAAGGTGGCTGAACACCCAAAAACGTTATGGGAGTTTAGGAAAAGGAGCTTTTTCCATACAGCAAATCTGTTAAGGAGAAATAAAGTACAAAGGGGCTGGCTTTCTACAATGCATTATTGTAATTTGCGTATAGTTCCCTGAAGTGGAAAGGCTACACCAAACAAAGAAATAAAATGAAACTAATTGAACTCTCCCATGAGTTTGTTGTAAAGACCAATTTTTCAGCATTGTTAACTTTATCAAACAAGGAAATGCAAAAATATTTAAGTATATAAATGTTTGCATTATTAAGAATAAAATATGAGTGGTCCTATACATGTTTTAAATAGATATTGCAGTTAAAGATTTAGGGAGTACCAAATTATTAATGTGTTATTGTAAATTGTATGTAAAGTATTTATTTGTAAACTGATTATTGTTAGGCTCTATACCTAAAAAGCTTTGTAGAACTGAAGCATCTACTCAAAAAACAAAGGAAAATTAGTAAGTAAAGAAAATGCAAAAAATGAAACGGCAAGGACGGAAGACAAACTGTAATATTTACATTCCTGCATCCCCTTACAACAATTTGAAAGGACGCAGACAGACTAGTTGTTCATGAACACATTTACTAGTCAACGGTCCCTGGTTTCATGGTTAGCAAGACTTAAAGGGAAGCCACATAGATTACTGAAACTATCTTACTGGGTACAACCTATAGTGCAAGTACCTGCACAGTAACCTTAGTGATGCCGGATCAGTGTGAAAGGTAAAAAGCAGTTGCCTGTGAATCAGGGAACAACAAAGCCCATGACAGTGTACACATCTGGTTGTTCTTTTAGCTGAAAGAAGGTTTGCTGACAAACATAAGTGTAAAGCTGACTGATAGAATACTGCAAAAGCTGGATAGGAGACTTTATTGACAACAGTAGATAGACAATGAGGCACAATCCTAACACATATTTAGCAGAACTACAGGTAATCATATCTAAGTTACAACTACAATTCCACTTTATTAGTTTATACCACACTTCACTGAGTTCAACTCAGACATATACATCAACTTCAGAAGCACTATCACGGGTGTGCTACTTTTATAGGAGATCCCCTCCCCCAACTGTTGACAGTTCGATAAAAGGACAATATGATCTCAAAGTGCCACTCCTGGCTCCTCCACCTGCTTTTCTGTCTGAGTTGGTCTCAACTAGCGAAGAAACAGCAAAATGTAGTCCTTCCAGAACGATCCCCCTGCAGTGGGTCCAATCTGCCAATATTTTATAATGTTTATGTGGACAGCCTCTAGTAGCGTAGATTGGAATTGAATTTCTAGGCTCATGCGTATGTCTATGCCTAACTTACACACCTCTAGGGCTGAGGGCTCATTTTTGCAGGCCTTGGCAATGTCTCTTTTGGCTAAGACTAGGCCCAACCACATCATGGTAGCCTGGTATCTGTTATTGTTAGCATTCATAGTGAAATAATTCCACTTTGTTTTGACTGAAGTATCTAAATGTTAAAACATAAAGAGCAGAGAAAGATAGGAGTGAATAAGATGCTGGGATTGAATATTTTTATTATATATGTTATGTATCGAGACCTATACACTACAGAACGAAAAAGACTGGCCACTGGGGCTACAAATTATTTTTCAAAAAGAGGTCACCATTACTAGTTCAGTCATTTGTAATTGCCGGAGTTCCAGCAGGTTAATATGAAGTCCGGATTCTACAAGCAAACAGGGTCAAAGCTTAAAAAAGTCCAGCACCAATCTTTGCTAAATAGTTGGCCTATTTGGTAAACACTGAATCTCGGTGCAATGGGTCTAGGATGTGCCCAACTTACATCAGAAAATCAAGAGACACGACTGCGTGACTTTTTTCGCTTGGGAAGCCTTATGTTATACATCATGTTTATTCATTAAAACAAGTTATATTATGGCAACTACACTAATGTAAAATATTTTACTCGGGTGCGGGGTTAATTGTGTGTTTGTAATATGAAGTCCGGATTCTGCAGCCACCAGAGGCCTCTGATCTCCACCTCTCCCAGATAGCCGCCCCATCACAGGAGTAGCATCTGCCACTACTGTCAGATCTGGTTGGGGAAGGGAAAGCTGTCTGCCACTGACCCAATCGTGGTTCGATAACCACCATTGCAGATCTTTTGCAGAACCCTCCGAGATTTGGACCATGGTGGTGGGATTTCCCAGATGCTGCACACACTGAATTGCAGGTCACACTGGAGAGACAGCATGTGACTGCGAGAAGAATGCAAATTACCATGAGGCCCAGCAGCCTCAGAGTCCGACGCACCGAAACCCAGGATAGAGGCTGAAACATCGATATCATAGCCTGAATATCCTAGACTCACCATTCACTGGGTTACGCCCAAAACTGAACAATGTCCAGAAAAGCTCAGATGAAAGGAAGCATCTGAGAGGGAGGCAGGTGTGACTTTGGCATGTTGAAAGTTAACTCCGACGAGTGCAGGAGGTCTTCCTTAGTCTGGAGGTGGGACACAACTGCCCAGGGCGAGCCTGTTTTCTACAGCCACCTATCAAGATAGGGGAATACTGGCACCCCTAATCTCCACAGATGAGCTGCAACCACCACCATCACCTTGGTGAACACCGGATAGGCGCTGGTAAAGCCAAAAGGGAGCACAGCAAACTGAACACACTCATGGCTCACTGTGTAATGTCTGTAAGCAGGAAGGACGTGGTAGTACACGTCCTGCAGGTACAAGGTTACCATCCTGTCTCCTGGGTTGGGGGCAGGCAGAACTTGAACAAGCTTTTTGAATTTCTTCTATTTCAGGAATACACTGCAAGGGCGCAGGTCTAGTATAGGACGAAGGGCCCACTCCTTAGTGAGGATAACAACCATGATCTATTTCTGATGTCGGCATACTGTATATTTGTCCCTTGCCCAAGAGAGCTGTCACTTCCTGGCGGAGAACACGGAAATGGTCCTCCGTGAGTCTAACACATGTGTGAGCGAGGGGGGAGGGGTGGTCACAAAGGGGAGGGAGTAGCCCTTTCGGACAATCTGGAGAGCCCAGCGGTCGGATATTATTGATCTCCAGTGGTGCAGGTGATGGGATATCCTGCCTCTCACTGGTTGCCCAATGCTCATGATGGTCTGGAGGATAGGAGGCTGCAACTGCCAGGAGGGTGGTGGACTGGCCTGACCTCTGGCTGCCTGAGCCATTACGTGCTGTGGTGGTTGTGCGGGTAGGGACATGATTGGAAACACCTTCTATGGCCACGAAAGGAAAGAAAGGGGAAGTGGAGTTGGCAAGGGGCAATTTAAAGGTCAAGGACCTGGCCATAGCTCTGCTATCCTTGATGCTCTCCAGCGCAGATTCCGTCTTGTCTTCGAAGAGACGGGAGCCATCAAAGAGTATGTCTATAAGCATAGCTTATACAGCCCCTGAAAAACTTGTCATCCTCAGCCAGGCGTGGTGCTGTAAGGCGACCGACGAAGAAACCACTCTGCCTAGCGCATTGGTTGTGTCCCGCCCACAACGTTTTGTCAACTATGCTGCATCACTCTCATCAACAGCAGCTTAAAAGAGTATCGCCCGGGCCTCCTCCAGGACCACAGACAGCACCTGCGCAACCAAAAAAGCATGTGGTGTTCACAGACAGCAGTGGCAGGCCGGTGGAAGAAAACATGTTCTTGCTCAAGGTGTCCAGCCTCTTGGATTCCCTATCCGGTAGGGTGGCAGGGAATGCACCACGGTTCACTCAGGGGCTGGAGGCTTGGCCCAAAAAGCTCTCCAGGGTAGGGTGCTGGATGAGGATCTTGGGGTCCCCGTGGGCTGGGAGATAGCGAAAGCAAATGTCCTGGTCACAGGAGCCCCTGTGTATGACCTGCACCAGGCCCCAGCAGGACGTCCATGAGGGCTGGGGGGCATTAAATGGGAGAAGGGTCTTGGGGGGTGGGGGGTTGACTCCCAGCTGAAGCACCTATTTCAAGACGTTAATCTTGACTGCCACCGAGGGCAGGTTAAGGTCCAGGACCTCCGCTGCTCTCAACGCCATAGTGAATAATGAGGCTCCCTTGTCCACCACTGTAAGAGGAGACACCAAGCCACTATCTGGGGAGGTGTTCAGTCCACTGGCTATCATCAATTCCTCAAACCATGTGACCTCATTGGGGTCTAGGGACTAGTATTCGTAAGGGTCCATGAGCCCCTACCAATCTTCCCGAAGTCCGAGCCCATAATAATAGGGCTCGAGCATGGAGGAAATAGCTCCAATCAGAATCTGCATCAGACGACACATATCTGGCTCTCAGTCAGGGATGAGAATGGGGTCGGCGCCGAGAGCGTCAACAGCAGGGCTAGCACCAAGTAAGCTCGAGGAGTCTCGGCTGGCGCCGGTCCATATCTATCTGTGGATTCACAGGGTACGACTAGCATCAAGGGTGAACCTGCAGCTGCTCCAGCAGGAACGGGCCGCCCAAATATGAGGCGCATGGCCTCATAAAATTCGTGGAGTTGGGCGTGGTGACAGTTCAGGCTCCACCACAGAGCCAGGCTTTGACTGTCGACGCTCCCTCGTCTCTTCGGATGTCTTTGATGGACGGACGAAGTCCAAGAGCTCTTCGCCAACAACTTCTTGTGGAACTTACCAGAGTGGGATAACTTTGACAGTGACGATTAACAATGGCTCTGCGATCGATCTCAGATCCGTCCCCTCGACCAGGATCGAGACCGTTGTGGCATCGCATGTTGAGTAGCAAGGAGCTGGGGGATCACTCCATCAAGGCCTTGGGGAGCATGGCGCAATAATCAACGCAGGTCTTGGTATCGTAGTCACGTTTAGACATCAGAGACAAAAAAGGGGTGGGTCCGCCATCGACATCTGCATCCCACAGGGCTTAAATCCAGTCTTCCTCGTAGACATCCCGGCCACATTACGAGACAATGTCTAAAAAAACTTCGACAGAAGGGTCAAAAGAAAGTCAGTCTAAAAGTGACTGGGCTAGAAAAGAACAAATATCTACATCATTAGGTGTGATGCCTAAGTAGGCACAGTGAAACGTCACTTCCGGTGCAGACAACGCCAACGATTCCATGCAAAGCCGAACGATGCCTCCTACCGGCATACAGTGGTACTGCTCACAAAAAATGTCTGGGTCCAGTCTGACGTCTGGGGATAATTCTAAGGTAACAAATCTGCAGCTAGAAGTCTCCATTGGATGAAGTGTGTTAACAAGGCATGGGCGACAGCATGCATTTTAGTCAATGCTTGTGGGAATATCAGGAAAATAGTAAAAACCGGCCCAACTGGCCATAAAACAGGCCCATAAACTGCTAAAGACCAACCTACACACTGACCTGCCAGATCAACCCATTAAACAAGGCCTGATTGCCCTATAGGCCAATCTGACTCTGCCTGCGCCTCCAGGTGTCATGGAGAAATCAAGAAACTACAGTCTGAGATGTGTCTCCTTTCAGTAATGTTAGTGCAGAACATGACGTCAGACCTATGCAGATCTTGATAGGGGTTCGAGCCAAAGAGACCCAAGGGGGGCGAAGTTTGACTGAAGAGGAATCTTACAGCCATGGCCTAAGCTGGGCAGTGCAGATTAATAACTAGGCGTCACCAGTGGCTCAGATTGTTCAAAGGGAGAATCCTGTAGAGCGATATAGATGATGCTGAAAGAATTGTTCATAGGTGAGCGCTGATTTGAATAAAAAAATAAATAAACTTCTAGTTCGAGAACTGCTTGTGGAAATTGTGACCAATGATTCCCAGAAATGGATATTATAGTTGTATTTAATCATGCTAGAAGCCTCAGCTGAAATAGTTTTGGGTGAGCTCCACTGTTTGGACAGTCCCAATAAGAACAATTTCATCTAACTGTGCTTTAACCACTAAAAGATCTACAACCAAGCTAGGGACAGAACAACATGTAGGGCTTCCCTAATTTTCTCCAGTTCTGGTTTATACCAAAGTCTCGCCCAGTTCAATAGGGGTCTCAGACTGGCCATAGATCCAGTATCTATTAGGCCAAGGTTGATAAGCATGGGTATAGTTGGTGTGACAGGAGGCAATTCCAGCAGCTGTTTGAAGTAGTATAGTTCACAGTGCAAAAGGTTGGGGATGTTGGAAAACCCCCACAGTGCCTCTTTGACCTTGTGCTTTATTCACCTCCAAAACTGGTTGGATCAGATTGCCATCTTTGTTAAGGACAAAATAGTGTGCTCCCAGGTACTGGGCCATCAAGCTTCTTAAGTAGATCAGATGCTGCCTCCATCTCACATTAGAAGACAATTTTATACCAAGGTATGGAAAACAGTAGACCTGGTCGAGGGAATAAGTTACTCTAATGCTTTTGTGTAGGCGAAACATTATTAACTTAGTTTTTGCATTATTGATTGAATGCCCAGAGAGGAACATAATTCTCCAAAATGGTCTAATGTGTTCTGGAGACCAGTGTTCTGGCTATTTTGGTTTTTAAACCAGGAGGGTGTTGTTGGAAAACAAATGTGTTGTAATCTTCGCCTTAGTGGCTGGAGCATGACAAGCACAAGACTTGACACTTGTCTACTCCGTTGATGTAGAGTGAAAATAATACAGGGATTAAGGAGAAACCCTGTTGGATCCCTAATGTAGGCCAATTATTACAATTAAAATTCCAGATTGAAACCAAGGTCACAGAGTTACCACGCTAAATGGCGAAAAACATTATCAAAGGCACACCGTATGTCAACAAATATCATATACAGAGGTTGTTTTTTCAGCACAACAAGCTTGGTCAGTAGGAGATAGAACTTCAATGCTTAGTTAATTGGGCCCATGTTCTTCCTAAAAGCCAATCTGGCAGTTGAAGAAGATCTTGTTCTTCTCCGCCCAGCTCTCGATTCTAGAGAGCAGAATGCTTGAGAATACTTTTTGAATGTTCTCAAGAAAACTAATAGGGAAATGGTATGTGGCGTATTGCTTATCACCTTTCTTAATGGGCACAATTACAGTTACCCGCTATGAGGCAGGGATGGAGCTCCCTGTAGAATTGTATTGCTAATCCAGTAATATCCCAATATCCCAGACGTTCAGCAAAAAAGGTCATGAGATCCAGCATGATTACATCCAGAAACAGGTAATTCAGTTGCCAGGACTGTCCGAGAATACAAGTCTGCGACATTTATGTACCATTGATCCTTAGTTAAAAGTAACTCTGCTAGTAACCAACTTGTTGAAACTCTCAAAGTGTGGAAGGAGGCACAACAGAAGACTACAAACCATCCACAACTTGGCAGCTGAACTCATCCTCAAACTTCCACACAAAACTCACAACACCACAGGAAACTGCACCGGTTCCCGATACACAAACAACCTAAGCTCAAACCACTCACATACACATTCACAACACTACACAACCCAGGCCCCACCTACGTAATGAGTAGCCTCTACTTCCACCAACTACCCAGACACCTCTGCTCCGTAGGACTCCTACTCGCACACATTCCACACATATACAGAACCAGAACAGGAGAATGGGCTTTCTCTTACATTGCTCCTAAAACACGGATCCTCCAATTCCATATCAGAGCCTCCTCCTCTCTTCTTGAAGACTGCAAGAAGTGAAGACCTAGCCTTTCATTTAAACCAACCTACAAAAGAATGAGCACAGTTCGGCACTCGATTGGGAGAGTCTGTGACGCAACACAACAACAGAGCAGAGCTGAGCAGTGAGCGGAGCGCTAGCAGCCTCCCGGAGGATATGGAGCTACTCCAACCGCCAGGCTCCCACCGTGAATGTCGGGATCAAGCTCGAGTGGCAGTACGCACAGGCTCCTCTGGTCCGCCTCCGTGGGGCAGGATTCTCCGGTCCACATGTCCTGTAGATGAATCACTTCCCTCCCTTCGATGCCCGAGGCCCTCTCCAGGCCCTGGTGACTGCGTAGAGCAGGAAAGGGGTACAGGGGATGCTACAACTTCGACTGCTGCTACCCGCTGCAATACCCTGCTCCCTCCAGCACCTGCATTAACTGCTCCGGCCCACGCATAGTGAAAATAGGGGAATGGGCAGGAGCTGTTCCAGTTCACATCAAGGCTACAACAAAAGGTGCTGCAAGGTGCAACAAGGAGAGCATTACAGCGAGAGAGGTGTAGCTGAAGTGCTAGCGCTGAAGCTGGAGGGTCGAGGGGAGTGAGGCAGAGATATTCAAGCTAGGCTTTGATGTGGTCCATCTCCCTCGATATGCTCCCCGGCCGCTGCCATTTTCAACAGCCACACCTATACATACTCCAACAAGAACCCCCGGTGACAACTCTCTTTGACAGTAAAACAGGGAATCAGGCCTCTCTCAACATCGCATGGCCCCCAACAAGGCCTGAAATAGGGGCCACTCTGCACGGCATCTGCTCAAACAGCACTCTGGAAGCCTCACAAGAATCAACAACCCTATAAACCTTCCCTAACTCTTCCCTACACCAACTAAATGGTGGCTGACAAGCTCAACTCCCAAGCTCAACTCCCACATTCCCGGATCGGCCTCTTTACCATCTACCAACAGGCAAACTAGTGCCCCCCTCCACCTGCCCCTCCACCCCCACACTCAAACAAAAACAACTTGTGGGTGAACGGCGTGAGGCGGCGCTGCAAACTAAAGGGCAAACCAAAGAGCAACCTACACTTTAAACTTACCCGGACACAAGCCCGACCAGAGAAGCACCAACAGACTACCGACCAACAATACGTTATCTTGGCAGACATTAGGCCTATTTCTTGATGAGGCCAGGACGAGTAAAGGGGCTTCCCCAAACAAACTTGGAGGAAAGCACAAAAGGAAATCTCAACTTGCCTCAAAACATGCATCAATGCAGTCCAGCTCGTCACTCATAGAAACTGAGTCAGACAAAATTGCAAAATCGGTAAAGCAACAGTAAACGCAAAGGAAAACCGCACTAACTTATTTCAAACAAAAAAGGAATCAAATTTTTGTTTTCTGAAGGAGGCAGGCTCAGTTCTCTTTTCAAGTAACAGTAACTTTTGTGAACTGCAGCCCCCGCTTCAGAAGCTAGAAGCCAGAACCCACAGGAAGGAAAGCACCTCCCAGTCACCAGACATCAAGACAAAAGGGGGGCTGGGCCCCAGCCTCATCCATGCCAGAAACCTGCCAATCAATAACCAGGCAATGATAACCTCAAGACAAACAAGGCAGAAACTCCGGGCAAACTTTATTGCAACTCACGAATGGAGTCTGGGTTCAGACACACACTGCAGAGAAAACACTTTAACATAACAAGGATCTCAGTCCCCTCACGCCTAGACCACACAACAGGTCCACAGAAGAACACGGCGCACTTACAAGAATAGAACATGGCACCAGGCGACAAAACTGTCAATTAAACAAGACTGACTATCCCAGGAGGACAACTCTCCCCATCCAAAAAACAAGATTTCGAACTGTAAACAACTTTAATTTCAACTTCAGCTTTGACTTCAATCTCTCAGCTCTCTCCTCCACCAGACGGCAACAAACAATATCATTG
Organism: Triturus cristatus; assembly: GCF_964204655.1. Lineage (NCBI taxonomy): Eukaryota > Metazoa > Chordata > Amphibia > Caudata > Salamandridae > Triturus > Triturus cristatus. The sequence continues at coordinate 231,290,151 of NC_140583.1, forward strand.
GTCCCCTGCGCAACAACCACACCAGGGGAAAACTAAAGGGAATGCACTGGAAGATAAATGCCCATTATCATACCTGTAACTGCGACAACTGATGGATGGAAGGAATGCTGAATGATTCAAACATTCTCCCCCAATCAAGAGATGTGGGTTAATTCCATCGTTCTTTTGCACCCTATGCCACCCCAGTTTGGACCCAGCCATGTGCAAATCGGTCTTGACCCTGTGCCTCATGGAAACAGTCCAGACCGAACTGCCAAGCCAGGTCCTCCCTGGACCGGAAGCAAGCATCCTGGGACCGGTTTCGGGGTGTGTCACCCTTCATCAGGCAGGCTAGCTTGAATCCAGTGGCACATTGAGCAAGGGACACACATCTGGGCATGCCCATCCCACTTAATGCGAAAAGTGTAACTGTAACAAATTATGGATGGATGGATGGGTGGATGGAATGCTGAATTATTCAAACTGGAATGGCATGGTGAGCAAAAAAACGATGGATTTAGGCCCAGATCTCTGTACTGGGGTGAATGTATGACATTGCTCTGCATTCTGTCCATCAATTGTTCTTTTTGCGTTTGTCACCCAGAGTGGGATGGGTATGCCCAGACGTGGGTTCCGTGCTCTCCATGCCACTGGAGTCAAGCTATCCTAGCTGATGAGGGGTGAAACCCTAAAACCGGTCCTAAGATGCTTGTTTCCAGTCCAGGGAGGACCTGGTCTGGCAGTTCGGGCTGGACTGTTCCCATGACGCACAGGGTCAATACTGATTTGCATATGGCTGGGTACAAACTGTAATGGCATGGTGAGCAAAGAAACGATGGAGTTAGGCCCAGATTTCTATAATTGGGTGAATGTATGACATTGTTCTGCATTCTGTCCATCAATTGTTCTTTTTGCACTATCATACCTGGGTACACAAGAATGAGAAGACATGTTTACAGCCTATTCACAAGACTCACCCCTGGCTCACGACTAGACAGTCGCAACACAAGGGCATGTAGCTGCCCCCAGCACAATTTGGAGGAGAAAAAGCTAATCTGGGCATATACGAAATCGAATGAGAACCAATCAAACAAATACGCACAGTGCCTGGGCATCCCTGCTGCAAACAATGCAACTTCTGGTAGAAGCCCTCCAATATCAACCAGATAAAATGGACGTCCAGCTGACACTAATAAATACCCTGGCAGTCTTTGTTGCGGGCATCGACAGGAAACTAGGGGATCTGAACTCACTTTTCATACAGGTACAGTCCGACTCACTCACTGCACAACTCTGCTGCGGACTACCTGCACAACTCCGCTGCGGATGTAGTCTGATTGCAGACAAACTCACCTCCCTACCTTCAATGCTCAACAGTGTAAGCAAGGACTTAGAAAAGGAGGCCATGAGGGATGTGGCTTGGCACCCGCCGAGATGGCCGCACACTAACTGAGCTTCGCATCGCTCGCTAGGAAAACCCAGACATCCGTACAGCATACACAATCACAAGGTGCCCAGAGACATTAACGGAATGAAGGGCCCAAAGCAGTCCAGCAGAGATGGTTTGCAGCCCCTTCCCCCCTAAGTGGATCTTAGAGGGCCAGGGACGAGTGGCCTAGCACCCCGGAAGATCAAGCGGCAGTAGGAGCTGGAGTAGGCCTCTGCATGCATAGTGGACGAAGGCCGCCGTGATCCTCAACTATACTGAGCCCTTGCGACGGATATAGGCCTTGGCTGGTGCCGCGGATAATTGAATGAGGAGGCAGCGTGAGAGAGGACCAGGACCGAGGAAGAGGTGAGGTGCTGCCAGGAAGGAGTCTGCGGCCTCCAGCGGACACTGGAGGAGGGGAAGATGTGAGGTGGTGCCAGCGGAGGCGGGATTGTGGACGTGGCAGGCCCGGTCTGAACACTGAGGCAAAGGAGAAGCTCTGGGGGGCTGGGCCGTGCTCTGCATTTTCCCCTACTCACCGGCATACAGGAGAAGCCAAAAGTGAGACTGAACGGGTCTCCGCCTTGATGGCCTTCAAGAGTAGGTAGACCCCGGGGAGATAGAAAGGTGGCTCAGCCCCTGTGGACACGGTATAATAGAAGACTAGTAGGGCTGTGGAGACTTCGGGCTGGGCCACAGAGGTAAAACAGTTAACCCAGTTGGATTGTACTTAACCAGACAAATATTACATCAGCCTGCTGGTGCATTTCAGGCTTGGGTGGGTGGCGATTAAACGGGCTGAAGCAGACTCCCATACTACTGCAATCGTGAAGCAAGAAGGGATGGGGGTACATCAATCAAAGAAAATTGACAATTATGCCGTCCTGAGGGCGCAGGTGACGGCGGCAGAAGGTTGGGTGGAGCAGCCAGTGGCTCGGAGAGCCCACTTTGGGAGCAATAATGGCAGCGAAAAGGGACTAGAGGGGCACACTGGAGCTTAAGATAGACACAGTGACAACTGAAGTCAATTTAATGAGGGCAGACATCCAAAAACCTATTGAGAAGGTGACAACAGCGGAAGTTCATATTGCCCGGCTCCAGTTCACCACAAAATGTCTGGAAACACAGGTGCACTCTGACACAGCAGGCCTCTGTCATGGCGGTGAAGCTCGAGGATCAATAAGGGAGGGTACAAAGGTGTAACATAAGAGTGGTGCAGGTGCCAGAGGGGGCCGAGAGACCCAGTGGGAATATTTTCTTAGAAGGCTTCATACATTACACCCCAAACACCTATCCACATTTTTCTCGGCTGAGAGAGCACAGAGTGCCCCCACCTATGCCAGGCGCCCCTCCGCGTACGATAATTGCAAAAATGTTCAATTATCGTGATATGAACGCGAATCTCCATGCAGCGAGAGTGAGAGTAGACCTACAGTATGAAAACTTACTTGTTCGCTTCTACCCCGACTTTACTCTTCCAGTAATGCCTCCCCCTCTCCCATACTCCCCTGCTACCATCAGAGCAGGTCAGCGAGCAAGCAGGATCAAGCAACCAGACTTGTTCTGTATTCTAAAGCGCTCTGGGGCACTCACCAGAGATGAGAAGTTCCAACTCAGACACACACAGTGGTCTCCAGAATACCGTAGATCCGCGCCACCTGGACAGTGACCTTAGGCAGATCCCCAGAACAATTAACTGTCCACATGGCAAACAATGACCAGCACTACATTATACAGCAGATACTACGCCTAGCAATGACTTCCTTCGGCTGTGCACATAGAACATCAATGGACTCACTAGCAAGATAACAGACTGGGACTTCCATTGTTACATCAGAACTTTTGACATTATCCTGATGCAGGAAACCTGGCTGTCAGAACCATACCATATTCAGGGATACATGTACTACTTCACGCCTGTAATTAAGGGATCAAAATACGGCCACCTACAGGGCAGCAATTCCCCAAATTGCCTCAGCTAGTCCTCTATCCCCCACCTTACCCTTTGCAAATGCTATCAAAATCAATACTGCGCCTCAAAATTGTACTACTGAGACAACAATCATCAATGCACACATCCACCTGAAATGTAAAGCTAAAGCCACCAAGCAACTGGTCAATCAGCTTGTGAAACTGATAAACAAGGGAGAAATGGTGAACCTGAATTTTTACTTGCTTGGCGCATCCTCAGATGATTCTGCATTAGACCAAACCTCAATCTGGGACAACTCAGTGCAAGGAAAAAACAACCAGGGCCATCCCATTAAGATCAAAACAGCTCTGCTTGTCAACCTGGAACATTTGAATCTAAGAGCACTTAACAGCAGGTTCTAGGAAGATAATCCACTAGCAGCCACCTACTACTCTTCGACTACCAGCACAACAATTGATTACACCTTGGTCTCTCTCTACTTGTTCCAACGGGTTGTGTCTTTACACCTAGGCGATAGAGGGGACAGCTACAATCGCCCGCAAGAGACAACTGGATCAACTACTATGCCTACACTCAAAAGGACAACAGAACCTCCCAACATAGTTATCACGCTCAACTACAAGAGGATAAAGACTGCACAGACAACCATGGGGCATCTATCACAGTCCACAATGTCGCTTTTTTGTGAACATGGGGGCACAGTGAACACTGACAAAAGAAGATGAGTCTTTTACAAACAAGCTAGGAGAAATCTTTGTAGTACCGCATAAACCAAATCACGCCAAAGCACCCAACGCGATTAGGTGCAAACCAAATGCACCAAGGACTCAACTCAAGCAACTTAAAAAACCTATAAATAGCGCCCTACAGTCGCTCCAACGTAACACCAATGACCTTGATCTGCGAGCATTGCTACACTGTAAAAAACACATTAAAAAAACTGAAGTGGACCATCAATAGATCACAAGAGGATGCTGTCTGGGCAAAGCTATTAACAGACATCAAGCAAAACAACAGTATGTGATTCTGGGGAACAATCAAACTCATACGCCCCACTCATGGGGGAGTCTGCTCTCACATGGCTAAAGATACCAGGGCAAAATGCCTGGAGGACGACTTCAATCAGCAACTTTCCTCAGAAAGAACAGGCTCAGAAGCCAACCCGAGCCAGAAAGGACTCCGTCAAACATCCCCCTTGAGAACATTAGTCAAACTGCACTCTCCTCCACTCTCTCTGCAAACGAACAGTCATTCTTCAAGGCAACGTAGAACAATTCAAATCAGGCATCAAATTAGCCAAGGTCAAAGAGACAGGGCCCCAATGGCATCACCCCTGCGATCTTGAAGTACAATGCGGATTTCTGGACAGACACTAGAGCCATTCTTTCTTGAAACCAGCCTCAGAAGCACAGTCCTGGAGAGGCTCACTAATATCTCCAATACATAAAAGTGGGATCTGGACCATGCCAAAGAATTATCGCTTAATGGCCCTCATCGACAATTAGGCGAAATACCTTGCAGGGACTTTACTGGAGAAATGGTTAAAGTGGACAACAGATAAAGAAATCATACCAGTAAATCAAACTTTGTTTTAAAAGAACCTCGGGTATGACAACCAACAACATGGTCATAGATCAGCGACAAACTTACAGCAGCCACTGCATGTGTGCTTCTTCAGCGTCTGATAACGTGGATAGGACCAGGCTCTGAAGCAAACTAGCTCGCTGGGGCATACCTCAGATTCTCCTGGCCTTGCGGATTGCCATTCACACAAACACATGGGTATAGGTGAAGCTGGGAGAAGCAACGCAACTCTTGAGAAGAATTCCAACAAAAAAAGTGCTAAAGCAGGGGTACGCTCTGGGACTCACCCAATTTAATCGATTTTTATCTGACTTGACCCTGGCACTTAACACATAAACCCCATGCCCGGGGCTAGGGGGCCTAGCACTGTTGAGTGACGTGACATGACATGACCTGACCTGTTACTCAAGATTTCACAGACAAACTGGCAAATCATTACAGAGACAAAGCAGGCACATTGGACTCGTACTTAAAACAGAAACAAAGCACCAGCACTAACCCCAGTACAAAACAACAATCCAAGAATACACTAACCCTGCCTCTCCGTTCCTTCCAATACATCTCACACGATAATTTTATGGACCTGGTCAAAGCAAGCATGTCTGCCAGCAGTCCTTCTGACCCCTGTCCACCACAAACTTTCAAGACAATTCGTTTAACAACCTCTGCTGCCACTCCAGTAGGAAGAATCATCAACGATTCCTTGACTACCGGAATATTTCCAAAAGAACTCAAAATATCACACTTACGCCCTTTACTTAAGAAAACAAACTTGGACCCGCTGAACCCTGACAACTACAGACCCATTACAAATGGACCTTTCCTGGGCAAACTGATAGAAAGAGCATCGTTCGCCCAGATGTCACAATTCATTGAAGAGAATATCATACTCTCAGACTTCCAAACAGGATTCCGTTCAGAAAGAGGCACTGAATCTGCCCTCCTTGCCATCTGGGATGACCTGAAGAATACAGTTGAGCGCAGCGAGGTTGCTGCGCTACTCTTCTTGGACCTCTCAGCTACCTTTGACATGGTTGACCATGACACTCTGAAACAAAGACTCTATGAAGCAGACATAGATGGAACTGCTCTAGACTGGATCGCGTCCTACCTTAAAAACAGAACTAATGCCATCCATGCCCCACCTTTCTCGTCCAAACTGTACTCCACAAAAGCAGGGGTCCCTCAAGGTTCTATCAGCTCGCCCATGCTTTTCAACATCTACATGAAATCATTACCGGTACTGATCAATCAATTTCACCTCATGTGCTATAACTATGCAGATGACACGCAAATGCTCCTTCAACTGGAATGCACCAAAGACATTGAAAAATCCCCAATTTTCAGTTGTCTCAGAGCAGTGGATCAGTGGATGACTTGGAGCCATCTCAAATTGAATGCTTCAAAAATGGAAATACTCACGTGTGGCGATTGGAAACATTACGACCCGCTTGCCACTTAGCCTGATGAACTGGGATCACCACCTAAATTATCTAAGGAAGTAAGAAACCTCGGAATGACCATGGACTCCAAGCTGTCGATGAATGCCCACGTGGACAAACTAGCAAGATCAAGCTTTGTCACTATAAAAACGCTGCGACTAATTTTCCCTCATTTGGGATTTCCACACAAGGTCCAAGCTACCATTTCCCTTGTTCTGTCCAAACTCTATTACGCCACCAGCCTCTACCACGGATCACCTTTAACTACCATGAAAAGACTACAACGGATGCAGAACTCGGCTGCCAGACTACTCTTGCATATCAAACCGCGAGACCACATCTCCCCTGCCTTGAAAGCCCTGCATTGGTTACTGGTTGCCAGAAGATCGACATTCAAGCTACTTTGTATCACCCACAACACAATACATGGAATGGGAACGCTCTTCATCAGGAATAAAATCACCAAACACATTCAACAAAGGAACCTACGCTCTAAAGGGGCATCTCGACTCAAAATTCCAAGATACAAGAAACAAAACATGGGTGGTACATCCTTCTCTGCTCAAGCAGCCAAACTATAGAACTCTTTACTCCCCAACATAAGATCCACCGACAACCACCTTATCTTCAGAAAACTACTCAAGAATTGGTTCTTCCCCACATAAGCACCATACGCAAACAGAAATTCACAGCATATGCCTCTGTATATAAGCATTTATTTTCACTATAGATATGTACCTATCTTTATAAACATGTAGAATAATTATGTTGTTGTAAATAAATAAATAACTAAATAAAAATAATCTTTGGTCTATATGTACTTACTTCCATTGTGCATCTATGTACCTTCCATGTACTTGGATCTGTGTCTGTTACCTTTCAACAGAAAAAGCATATCCAATGCACTACCCTATTTCTCATCCTGTACCTCTATCAATACTTTAATCTGTATATACTTACCTCCTTTATGCATCTATATACTTTCAATGTACTTATGGATCTATATATTTATCACTTTCTTCTAATTTAGCATTACAAATGCACTACCCTATTTCTCAGCCTATACTTCTCTCAATATATCCTCTGGCCCAACCTTCTGACTCATGTCAAACTTCTTTCTACTACTCTTTCCAATGCACTACCCTATCTCTCACCCTATACATCTATCAAAATATACTCTACATCCACTCTCTCATTTATCCCAAACCCCATACCACTACTATGATCCCCAAAATAACCCTTTCTAGACTCTCTCCTACTCCACCCCTCCTTGCATCATCTGACACTTCTTTTTTACTATACCGATCCCCCAAAACAAACCTTTATAAACTCTCCCCTTTCACTCTTCCCCTCAAAAACCCCTTTTTACTCATCCAAAGCCTACTCCTATGATCTAAAAAAAAAAAAAAAAAAAAAAAACTCTTCTGTCCTTCCACTATCCTTTTCAATCAAAATACCAGACTAACATGTTCACTTCCCAATTTCCATATTCCACTATACTAATTCACCACTAAACCTTTATGGGTTTCCAGAGTAGCCTTTCAACACCCCATCAGGTTTACCAGCGCTATATAAATGCAAACCTTTTTCCCTTTTCTACCCCTCCCCCAACCCTTCTCAATCCAAATAATTGACTAACATATCCACCACTCAAATTACTTTCATGTTTCGCCATACTAATTCAACAGTAATCCTTATGGATTCCAGAGTAGCGTGCTACTCGCCAATAAAGCGCTTTTTAAACCCCATCAATGGGTAGCAAGCGCTTTATAAATAGAAACCTCTTTCCCTCTTCTATCCCGCAACCTACCCTTCTCTATCCAAATAACTGAACAACATATCCACCACTCAAATTACTTCATACTTCACTATACTAATTTCCAACACTAATCCTTTATAGGTACCGAAGTAGCATCCTACTAGCCAGAAAAGTAATTCAACACCCATCAGAGGTAACAGGTGCTACATGAATGCAAACCTTTCTTCCCTTGTATCCCTCCGCTACCCTTCTCACTCCAAATAACTGACTAATATCCACCACTCAAATTACTTTCATATTTCACCATATTAATTCAGCACTAATCCTTTATGGGTTTCCAGAGTAGTGTCCTACTCGCCAGAAAAGCTATTTAAACCCCATCAGGGATAACAAGCGCTATATAAATACAAACCTTTTTTTTGTTTCCCTCTGCTATTCTTCCGAATCCAAATAACTGACTAACCTATTCACCACTAAAAATGTTCTTGCATATTTCACTATACTAACTCAACACTAATCCTCTATGGGTCCCGGAGTAGCTCGCTACTCGCCGAAAAAGCGCTGCGACACCTCGTCAGGGGTAGTAAGCGCTAAATAAATGCAATTACAATACAATACAATGTACACCAACGATGTAGTGCAAGTCAGTCAAACAAAGGTAGGCCTAAAGCACCATATCAACACATTACAAAACTACTCTGATGAAAATGGACTTACCATCAATTTTGACAAAACTCGTACTATAACAATCCGCAGCAAAAGGACAAACTGATCTGAATGGTTTGGGGGAAAAATGCAAATTCAGGCAACTACAGACTACAAATAAATTAGGAGAAATTGTTGTCAAGGCAGACAACTTTGCACAACAAAGGAACACCATTAAAAGGAAAGGCTCGCAGTGTCACTAAAGAGCCTAAAATCAAAATTAACTGAGCCATCTTTTTCCCCTCTCCTCTGGGTAATGATTGCCAAGCTGTTGCCAACAATAACAAATGGCAGTGAGCTGCAAAGAGGCAGGGACTCGAAAATTCTAGACAGTACCCAAGTAAAGGCCTACAGGATCAACTTCAGCCCACTCAAGCACAGCTCAACAGCACAAATCAGGCTGGAGTTTGGTCTTCAGAATCATTCCCTGGTGAGGCGAGGAGCTTTCATCAAACTCTATAGCAAAATCAGGAAAGAGGCTCCCTACACCCTTAATCACTACCTATGGCAGGAGCTCCAACAGAGGTATTCATTGCCAGCTAGAGCATACCTTAAGGAATCCCTAGCCAGGACCGGGGTTACTTAGCTATGCAATACTCCAAACACCCATGCGGTGTTATAAAAAAAATATTAAAAAAAATTGTGGAAATCGATCAAACTTCTCTCTTTGGTAGAAGACAAGGCTGCTTTCTCAGCCAGATCGCATGCAAGGATGACAATAAACGCCTACACTGACCCAGTGTCCCAGAATTACTTCAACCTAGGCTTCCCTAGATTCACCAAGGAGGAATTTCAGAAATATTGCCTGGGGCTGCTACCCTGCACAACTCCTCTTCCCCACTGGTTGGGAGCAACCCACCAAAGACCTGCCGTGTGTGCAGAAAGGACACCGAGGACATACAGCACCTGCTATGCACTTATGAAGAACTGCTTGGGAAAGAAAATATATGCTGAAAGCACCATTCAACCAAAGAGGGATTTGCTCACGAAGACAGGCTGTGCTGGCCTGCTTTGCTCATGACAATCCACAGCTGAACTGTCAACTAGTAAAATGTCTCGCACTGGGACACAGCAAACTGTCAAAGGACACGACAGGCTGAAGAGACTCCAAGATTTCCTACTCCGAGTTGGAATCGTGGGCATGGGTTTGACAGCCACCATTTTGGGCGTAGCATCACTGTCTAAAGGCTAAGAACTGGCTTTCTGCATTTAGCTAGCCCTTTTCTTACGCACTTCCTATTCATGGGTATTAAAGTAAAGTCTTTGGTTCTTCTGTACACAGCACTTTTATAATCTCTTGCACCTATTGCACATGGGTCCTGGATCATAACTGGAAAAGAGTTCTTGGTTCCTATCCCACGTATAGTGGTCTCTAAACCAGATCACCCCAGTCTCTCTGTCTTGCCTTTCCACACAGCACTTACATTTCTGAACCATTGTTATTTCCGTTTTACTTTAGTACAATCAAACTCAAAACTCCTATTGGCAGATGTTATCGGACATTTTAAATGATAAATGTTGTACTGTAATACATGAGAAAGATCTTCGTTTTTCAAAAAATGTAACAGTGGACTACACACGTTTTTTACAGTTTTATTGCTGCGGATATATATTGCCATGTTTTAAGTAACTATGCACATAAAAGTAAACTTAAAAAAAAAAGAATACTACCATAGGCAGGGCTGTTCCCCTCGCCTCCCCCCAATACCTAATGCCAGGATACCCTTGCGGGTGACAGTGTACTTTACAAATAGACATAACAGATTTGTTCTGTTAAAAATGTCATGAGGAACCTTAGATAAGGTGATGATTAACTTAATTCTGTGGACTTCAAAGGGTCCCCAAGTTTCTGAGGCAGCAGTGGTATGGTTGTCAATTTCTGTATATAGACTACCCGGGGAGAAAATAGTTGCATTGGCATTAAGCTCTCTAACTTGCGCTAAATGGCCATAGTTGCTATTGCCATGAGGAGCCTTGTGGCTGACCTTGGGCTATTATGTAGAGAGGCTGTGGGGGAAAGGGGAGCTAATGGAGCCAAAGAATCTCCTTCATTAACTGGTGTGGTGTTTCCATGGGTGGTACTGGGTACTGTGGCTACGGTCTAAATGATTGGGATTGTGTTGTAGATTGAAAAAAGGTTGCTGAATTGAATTCAACTGGGGCCCCAGGTGATCGATTGAGCCACAAACTTAGAGTATTGCTCCCCATTTTTAGGTCTCACTAGCGTCGCAGCGCATGCGCTGCTCGCTTGCGAGATCTATTGTCGTCGGTTTTCTTTTGGAACTGGGGTGGAAACTCCGCCTCTGCTTTTCATTGGCGCGTGTCAAACGTTATGTTTAACGCACGCCTTTGATTTGCAGTGATGCTTTTTGGTCCCCTCCCTGTCTCCTTTAAGGCTCGCCCACCCGGACTGGATATTCTGCACGCGCACAGCACCAGTCAGTGCAGGCACGAGCAGTGGCGCTCTCTCTCTCGCCTCTCACTGGGTCACCATCTCTCGTAGGTTTGCTGTGGCACCCTGAGCAGATGGAGATCTGCAGAGACGCGCATGCGTGTTTATTTTTGCATCGCGCTTTCACTTAAAGTGAAAGCGCAATGCAAATATAAACAAGAGGCTTTCGTTGGCATAATGGCGACAGCTTGTTTAGACTTCTACATACTCGTCGGGGACAAGAAAGAATACCAGCCCAGTCATTTCTTTTTCAGCCTATTTCAGTCCCCCTCCCTTAAGGGCCTCCTCTTTTGGCAGGACAACAACAGGCGTGATATTTTCTAATTATTGGTCATTGCACTGGCAGGATTCTTAGTTTTTGATTTTGTCTTTATCCTTTTATAAATCAGAGCCCTCTGGGACTTGTAGTCTTGTCTGCCCCAATTCAATTAATTGGATTACCATACCTGAAAGGAACAAATAGCATCAACGAAATAGAAGCCTGACCTCACCCTCACATGGATGCCATAGCGAGCCTAAATAAGATTGTTTGTACGGTGCATCGATGGTTTCCCGTTTTGCATTTATGACGCTACTTTGTTTAATTTGCTCCAGAGAGGAGAACTGGGGAAAGCAGGTGCTTGTGGACGTTTGTCTAATCTAAAAACACATTTTAGAGGAGCCAGTCATGTGAGAGCATTCCTGCACCCGTACAAAAGGCATGTTTCTTCAGATTCCAGACAGTGAGTCAGAGGCACATGAGCGAGGGATCGCTGGTGGTACAGAAAGGCGGGCAGTGTCCCGGCCTAATTCCATCACATGACGGGCCCCGCAGCAGTGGCGCTCCTGAGCGCTGTGAGGTCTCTGGCGCGCCAGGTGAGCGCTGTGAAGTCCCTGCGCACAATCTCTGGGGCTCATGGCTCTCCACACAGACGGAGTAGTCAACATCCTGTTGTAGTGTGCGGCTCTTAAGACACCTACAATCATATTTGCAGTTTAAATGTACTGTCTGAAATGTGTGTTTATTTTTTTCTAAGCTCCCTTCTAAAATACGGGATGTGGAAAACGGGATGGGTGTGTTAGGCGAGACCCATAAGCGCTTTTTTGTCATCATTTTGCACTGAACAGATTTCCTTCTGAGATGCATGTGATAGCTCCTTCATTGGGTGCTGTATTTAATATAGGTTACCAGGTTTTGAAAACCGGGGGCATTTAACAATGAAGGGCTACAATTTCACAACCGCCGGCGGGTATGGAATAACTTAAATCAATTATTTCTTGTAAAAGCGCTGTGCTGCGGGCCTTCAGTCGAAAAGACAGGTTTTGAGTCCCGCAGTCAATGACAGCGCTTCTCAACCTGGAAATGAGAACGAGGCCCTAAAGGAATATATTCAATTCAACTTTAAGCTCAGCCTCGTGTGGGATTCTTTTTTTTTTTTTTTTTACTGAATTGCTTACTGAAGAGCCTATAATTCGTCCTGCTTGGAACACATTAAACGTGCTTTCCTTTATTTTCTGTTGACCATCTCTGAAATTTGGACATGTACTAAACTCGCCGAAATCTGGCGCGACCGCTGGTGAAAAGCGGGAGTGCCTTAGCAAATCCTAGACGCATGGTCACCCGAACGAATGCAATGTTGTGCTGCGTTGATTGGAAGCATCAGTCGTACAGGGCCGTGTGACCCTGCCGGTGAGGGGAGATCAGCGGGTCAGTCGCAGCTCCTGCACCGGGCCCTCCAGCACCTGTCCTCATTGGTACGATGAAGGGTTTTAGTTGAATGGGTGGGTGGTCTCTGCTCCTTCAGACAAAGAGCAGCCCAGCCCTCGGATGACCCGCTATAGTTATTAGATGTGAGGAGGGACCTTATTCTACTTAAATTCGCTTTTTGTGTAGGGTCGGTTTGGTTAAATATGAGCAAAGTCGCTCCTCTGATGCTGTAAGTTTGCAGTGAGGTAAAGTGATGTCCCTGGTGACATGGCGTTGTCTGGTAATGTTACCTACTGTGGAAGTTTGAGTTTTACCCCAAGTCACAGTATCTACATTTGTCACTAAAAGAACTGGCTTTTGAGAGCTACGTTTGTGAGCGGTTCCAAGTTTATTACAAAAGCACCTGGAAAAACCATGTGGTCATTCACAAAACAACTCTTCTAAACTTAGTGCCGAGCATAGCAGCGATCTGCCCATTTACTTGTTTAAATTGCGGTTTAGCAAATTGTTTCAGGGAATCCCTGCACCCCAATAAAGGTATTAAACTAATTTAGCAGCCCATAGGCCAAAAGGTGCAGAGATCTTTCAGGTTACACTATGGTAATGCTAACCAACATTTGGGAACCTGTGTATTTCTATCCAATTTACTTTGAGTAGAGCCAGTTATGCATTCGAGGGAACCAAAATGACATGTATTCTGCCTTTAAAACTGGGTATCTGCAGTGTAAATCTGGAATGTTGGCATGTATGATTGGTGCAGACTATGTAACATTATTTTAACGTTTGCTCTGCATGGAGTTTCATTTGCAAGGGAAGTGGAAAGATAAAAGCCCTCATTTAAACTGTTCTAAGTTGTCTGGCATCGCAGCAGCTCTTTGAGTCGCTGTGTGCTGCCTGGTTGTCTTTTAGAACACTGCCCGAAGGAGGGGAAAGGGCGGGGGCCCGGCATCTGCGGCTCGTTCTCCAACGGGAGCCAGATCTAAGCCCGAGGCTGCCTTGGGGCGCCCACTTACACCGAGGTTAAACACCACTGGTCTCAAGGCCCAAGCTGAGGTCACTGTGATGTCGTGAGGACCGCTCTTGTAGCGACCTCACTCTGGTAGTTATTTAAGGCTTCACTACCGACCGTGGCGCAGCAATAAATTTCGGAGCCGATTTTCATGTATAGTGGCCGTCCTCGCCGTTCGCCTAACTGGCGTCCGTGCGTGCAGACCTTATTTATTAAATATGGGTCACATGACCCAGACGTGGTGTGCCTGTTGCGTCACAGACACAACACTACATTCCTCCCCAACAAACATAAAACCAATTAGACACTCTTAATATCAACGCCCCCAGTTCAAAGTTAGTCCGTTTCCATTAACTCTCTAGAAACGACATTTCGCCCCCACAATTGAGAACAGTCTTACGTGAAGTAGTCCCTCAGCCAACGGCTGGGCTCAGGATTCTCCCGCAGTTGATACCGGACCTGGCTACGTCCCTCAGCCTCTCATACAGCTCCATTAGTGGGCAGGACGCCGGGTCCGTTGGCAGCGGTGCCGGTCTCATCTTCCAAGGAGTCATTTCTAGACTCACCCTCCGTAGCAGGATAACCCTCCGGTTCTCCACTCTGACCAATGGGGGAGTCGAACCTAGCACTGAGGTCCCTGCGGGGAGCAGTGGGTGTTACTCTTTGCCATTCTGAATCTCCATGTCTGGCCTCTACCGGGGAGGGCAGAGGCTGGTACTTCTTGAAAAAGGACATGTTTCTAGTCACAGTCTCTCCTCCTCGTCTGGCAGTAATTCGGGTACCTTTGACACCCACGATGGTCCAGGGACTTTTCTCATAGGGCAGGCGGAATTTGCCACCCATTACTCTGTTTCTGAGAAACACCAGATCCCCACAGGCCAGCCATCTAGCCTTCGCCCATCGTTTCTCACTAGTCTGAGCGTGAGCTCGGAGGCGTCTGGCATCCACTCAACTGTCGTCAGGAACGTCAGGGCGCCACTGAGGGTGATGGAATCATGAACAACTCTACCCATGATAAAGTGCGCCGGGGCCACTCCCGTAGTGGAGTGGGGTGTCTGACGATAACTCCGTAGGAATGAGAAGATCCCAAGTTCTATGGACTGTCCTTTGTCCAACGCAATCCTTATTCCCTTGTTCAAGGTTCGCATGAACTTTTCGACTTCCCCATTGGCCTGGGGCCATCTTGGTGTGATCCTCCGGTGTCAGATGTTCAATGACTTGAGGTACCCCATCAACTCTTACCCTTGAAAAGGGGGTCCGTTATCTGTCCTCAGCTCCTGAATGAGGCCATGGATAGCCATTACCTTTTCAAGCTTGGGAATTATCTCTGCGGCACTGAGGGATGCTACAATCTCGACCTCCGGATATTTGGAATGGTCATCAATAAGTACAAATAGGTGCCGGCCATCAGGTAGGCTGCCGAAATTTAGGCTAGCACAGGTCCAGGGCGTCAACGGCTGTGGTTCTGTAATGATGGGAGCAGGGCGGGGAGCATCCCCCGTCACCTGGCATGACAGACAAGACCGGACTGTGGCCTCTACCAGCTCGTCCATGAGAGGAAACCATACCATGGTTCTGAGTCTGGACTTAGTTTTGACCATCCCCTGATGGCCGATATGAGCTAGCTGGACAACCCTGTCCGTAAGGGCGGTCGGGATCACCAGCCGGTGTCCCCTCAACAGGCACCCTGAGGAATCCTCTGTCAGTTCATCTCGAACGTGATATAGGCTGTCCATAATCCACTGGGCCTTCACAGTCAGAATGAATTTTCCACTCCTCTTTGGCTCGATGCCAGCATCCCTGCCTCAGTGCCACCTTGGCTCGTTGCAGGCAGTCATCTCTCTCCGTCTCAATTCTCAGGTCATTCATGGAGAGAGGAATAGGGCATGATCGAGCCATGACGCACCTCACATACTCCTCCGTGTCCGCAGCTTCTTCCTGTTCTTGAGCCGTGGCGGCTCGGGGATGCCGCGACAAGTAATCCGCAGGATTCCAGGACCCTGGCTGATACTCCACCTTGCAGTTGTAGTTTTGGAGATGCAACATCCATTTCTCAATTCGTGGCGGCGGCTTGGAAGATGTCCCGGAGAAGAGAGCGACTAGAGGTTTATGGTCCGTCGTGACTACAAAGGGTTTGCCATACACATATAAGTGAAAATTGGCGGCAGCCCCAGTGTATTGCTATGGCTTCTTTTTCGATTTGCGAGTAACGTTGTTCCATGTCCGTGAGAGACCTACTGGCAAAAGCCACGGGGGCCCAGTCTTCTTCCAGGCCTCGTCGTTGTACAAGTACAGCCCCTAGCCCTGTGGGGCCGGCATCCACAGCAATCTGAGTCACTTTCCTCGGATCGAAGAACACTAGCGTTGTTGCTTCTGACAGCTCTTCTTTGATGTCTTTAAAAGCTTTGGCTTGTTCTTGATCCCACTTCCACGGCGTGGACTCCTTCGTGAGTTCTCTCAACGGCTGGGTGAGTGTGGTGAGGTCACGAAAGAAGCGCCCACAATAATTTACCATTCCGAGAAACCTTCGGACTTCCGTTACATTGGTGGGGGCCACAGCATCCTTGATGTCACAAACTTTTTCGGGATCTGGGTTTACACCTTCTGCCGAGAAAGTGTATCCAAAGAACTGTAGTTTAGTTTTTAAGAATTCGCACTTCTCCCGGTGAAGTGTCAGTCCAGCATCTTGAATGCAACGAAGCATCTGGGTTAGCCTGGCATTGTGCTCGGGTATTGTTGTGGCATGCACCATCATGTCATCACTGACATTTATGATGCCCGGTATGTCCATGATCAGTTCATGTATTGTGTTTTGTTATACCTCCGCCGCGCTTGATACCCCGAAGATAATGCGTTTATATTGCCGTAGGCCCACATGAGTTGAGACGGTGGTTATATTTCGAGAGGAGGCATCCAGTACGAGTTGATGATACCCTGACCTTAGGTCTAATTTGGAGAACCAACAGGCTCCCGCCATTTCCCCAATAAGGTCATCTATAGTCTGGGTAATATACCGTTCCCTCTTAATAGCGGCATTTGATAGCCTCATGTCCACGCAGATCCACACCGTGCCCGGCTGTTTTGGTTTTCTGGTGACGTCGATTGGGGAGACCCACGGTGTGGGCCCCGAGACCTTCTCAATTATGCCTGCTGCTTCTAGCTTTTTTAGTTCTTCCTCCACCTGAGGACGTAAATGGAAGGCTATCTGCCTGTGGCGCAACGCTACCGGTTGTACAGTGGGGTCAATGTGCAAGTGCACCTCTTTGCCTTTGAATTTGCCAATTCCTTCAAATACACTTGTGAATTCCTCCAATATGTGCTGCACGGACTCCTGGTGTACTCCAAATGCAAACTTGACGAACCCCAGGTCCTCAGCGGCCCGGCACCCTAACAGCATGTCCTGTCCATCTTCAGTGACCTATATATTGGCATTGATTGAGCGAGACCCACGAGCTATCCGAGTCTTAAACTTGCCTCGCATCTTCAGGGGTGAGACTTGACCGTAGGCAAACACTGTGATACCCGTGTGGGTAAGTGGGGGCGCTGACTGCATGGTTTCATACAGTGCCGTAGCCATGATGTTGATGGTAGCCCCAGTGTCCACCACCGCTAGTACATCCTGAGTGCCTATCTGGATACAACATCGAGGTAAGCGTTGCGCTTTCCTGGTAGCAGTCCCGATCATGTGCACTTTGTGGACTACTCGTTCTTCACCCTCATCATCGTCCATGTCACTGGCCCCTTTTTCTTCTTCCGGAACCATGTTTACCACTTAACGAGGTTTCCGATATTGCTTTGATCTGCAAACTTTTTCAAAATGGTTGAATCGCCCACATCCTGAGCACCTTTTTCCTTTTGCAGGGCAGTCCACTGCCCGGTGGGGTGGTCCTCCACAGTAGCCACATGTCTTAGTCTGCCCTTGGGGCGCCGCGCCCACGTCTTTTCTCGTCCAGCAATTTGCCGGTTTCGTCACTACGACATTTATTGGTTCCGCCTTGACTGGGGATTGGAGAGCCGCTTCCATGTGTGCCACCCGAGCCTTAGATAGTTCCTTTGTGCGCCCCAATGTTAGTATGTCCTGTAGGGGCTTTCCCGACTCCTCCAGGATTCTTTCACGGAGCTTGGCAGATGCACAGCCCTGGATGATCTGTCCCCGAATCTCCTCCGTCTCATCGCGGAATCCGCACGTCGCCGCCAAGTTCTTGAGGCGGGCGTGAAACGTATCAAGGGACTCCTCTGGGAGTTGACGCACCTGCCGGAAAATGAACCGCTCATAGTCCTGATTGGCCATCGGCTCAAAATGACCATTGAGAGCATTTATTAGGGTGTTGTGGGTCTTTGGCGTAACTTCATTGAGCGTCTTGGTGATATTGTGTATATCTTTACCACCGAGATGTAATAACATTGATCTTTTCTGATCTCGGTGTACCTTGGTGGCTTAAAAGAAAATCAGTAGCCGTTCCACCCAATCTTTCCATTTAGGGGCAAGCGAAGACGGGGAGCCTTCTACGATAAAGGGTTTCATTGGGGGAATTGAGGACATGATGTCCTGCAGTGACTGACGACGGCGCGGTGGTTTATGTTACTTGTAACGTGATGGGGGCACTCTTGTGGGGGCACTCACCCAACTGCTGGCGTTGCCATCCTCCCTCACTTGACTTTCCGTATGAGTCCCCTGCTGCTTCGGTGTTATCACTTGTCTGTGGTGGTGTTGTTTTTTTCACTCTGATTTATCAGGGGTCACTTGCATTACCACCCTTCTGTTTTTCCTTTTTATTTTATTTGTAAGCTGAGTCAGTGTTATTTTTAGCCCCCCCAGGCCTGCAGTTGATTCTCAGCCTCTATGCTGTGGCAGCCACTCCTGCAGACCTCTCCTGAGCCTTTCACTTTCGTTTTGTATCCTGCTTGGACATGTGGTCTGTAACACCTGCAGGGCTTCACGGGTATTGCAGCACTTTGCAAACTGCACGATGCTCTCCCTCCTTCGCGAGCCTCACAGCGCCGGGGAAAATCAGCTGATCCACGGCCGGGCACAGCGCAGCACATGTACACCGATGCGCGCTGGGACACGGTGGGGAGCGGAGCGGCTCACCTACGTCGGGGGAAGCTTTAGCGGTGGCCGACCTCCTCGCCAGGCACAGCATACGGCGGCGTCCGCACTAGAACCGCTTGCGCACCGTGGCACGAGCACTGCAAGGCAGATAGGATGCCCGCACGGCCACAACTCGGTGCGAGCGCGGGACACGCCCACCCCTTGTCGCCAATGTAATGTCGTGAGGACCGCTCTTGTAGCGACCTCACTCTGGTAGTTATTTAAGGCTTCACTACCGGCCGTGGCACAACAAATTCCGGAGCCGATTTTCATCTATAGAGGCTGCGCTCGCCGTTCGCCTAACTGGCGTCTGTGCTTGCAAACCTAATTTATTAAACATGGGTCACATGACCCAGACGTGGCGTGCCTGTTGCGTCACAGGCACGACACTACAGTCACCAAGCAAATGAACCTTCGAGATTTTCGGTGATACTAGGCTGGGAAAAAACCTCCAGAGCGCTCCACTTCGGCACACCTCCACCTCACGCACCTTACCTACCTGCGTAGGCACTATATCGCATCTACCCACTGGATGAACAGGGGAGGACCCAAAAAGCAGCAAGTTTAAGATGGAGGGAGACAAATGCATAAGAGGGTTCATGGAATATTGAGCAGTCCAGAGGTTGGTCGCAAAAGTCAGTCCGTAGCCTTGATCTTTGCACGTGCACCGGGCCGTCTTTTGAAGCTCCCCCTGGAAATACTCTTGAGTTATGGGAGACTGAGGTGTTGCTTAAACAACCTAAAAAATTGTGCTTACCAAAATTATTGGTATTTTGCTTCCTCTTTTCGTTATTGCAACCAGATACAATACAACTGACATTAATACCTGAAACAAGCTAGGATTATAGGCTCTGTCAATGGTTGTTACCTGCATAACAACGACTGTTGTAAATAATATTGAAAATGCTTCAGTACTGAGACTTTGAAATAACTAACGCTCAATTAATAATGTTGAATCAAACTCTGTAAAATATTTACTTTTATTAATTGTGGGCTTCAAAAATGTCAAGAAGCTGCTCATAATGGACAGCAGGAGTCCATGCAGAGGCTCTAACGCGGTAGCCCTGTTACATTTAGAGCCGAATCTCTGCCCTTCACCCCTCCTACCCCACTGCGGATTCAGATCACTCAGGTGATCCTCCTTTCCGAATAGCTCGGAATGTGGCAGAAAGGAGTCTTCACAGTTGCATATAAGGCCATTGATGAGCGCTACAGCCGCTGAGTTAAGTTTATTTGGTAAGGTGCAGGAGAGGGTAAAAACGGAGAGCCCGATAGGAACCTGACTCGGCACCTGCTTTTTAAAACTTCTGGTGCTGAGCACAGGCTGGAGCCGGCCCACTTAAAGCCCTACATATAAGGAAAAGAATATATGCAGGCAAAGGGTTGTCTGAATAAACACCAGAAGAGTTTGGGCCCTTGGTGGAGCATTTTGACTTAGATGGCCTAAACCTCCTTGACGTCTGAGGCTTTTTGCACAAAGTCATAACTTGCAGCTCATTGTGCCAACCTGCATCTTAGGACCACGTTTTATCTCCAATTTGAGCTACCCTGGCTCAAAGATGAATAATGAGCGTCCTTCTATGCGCCTGTGCTAGAGACATTAGAGAACATTTCTTTCCCAGGTATGACATGCTAGGTGGGTTTCATTGAATGACGTCGCGAGGAGGCTGGAGGGAGGATGTGAGGGGGCATTTCATACTGCACATGTTCACACCTGATTTCACTCAATGCATAAACCAACAAATATGTAGAAGACACCGTGCTGCATTTAGCAGTGCTTTTCAAGCTGAGAAGTGCCTCCATCTTATCGGTAGAAGCTACATTCTATCTTTTGATCTAATGCACATCATAATATAGACTTGTGTTTATGTTTCTGCCCCTCCCCCCTTCCCGGGTGATTCTCAAGGTGCATTAGTAAACAAACATTTGCAATGCAATAGGTCTCACATTTGCCAGAGTTTAAGCTATTGGCATTGTAATGACAATTCCTTTTATTTATTTGTTTTCAAAACCCACACATAGATAAAAAGCATTGTAATTTACAATGCCAATAGCTCAAACTCTAGCAAATGCGAGACCTATTGCATTGCAAATGCTTGTTTAGTTTGCGTTGCTTAATATATTTGTGTTGTAAACAAACTGAAAGCTGCTATCCAGGCCTTTATCTACAATGCCCGTTGTTATGGGGCTTGCGGCCATAGTTTCGCTAGGGGTTGGTATGGCAGGATGAACCACCATGGTTCCACTGGTATGACGTGTTTTAGAGTCACTGCCCTCGTTTGTGAGGGCAAATTCAGGGTTAGGAGTGTGAATATGGAGGGAGATAGGGGGCAGATTTTCTGGCAGCAGTTTTGGGGGCAGTAGTTTGATAACCTTGATTATGCCGTCTGATCTGGGAAGGAAAGAGGGATGCTTTAAAGTTTCAGATACCAACACTGCGTGTCTTGCAACAAATGCAATTGCTGAATGACATGACTCAATGAGCTGTATGATTAGGTAAGTGTCTCAGGCTGTTCATCTCCCTTCTATGATATAACCAGGAGTGATTGTGCAATGCTGTCTAACGGCTTAGTTATTAACCCCCATGGTTTCCCCAGCCAGCCTAAGGGTATGAATGTATATGATGTATATGAGATATGGGAGTCACTTATCTTATTTTTGTCAATAAATTTAAGACCTGAACCATGATTGTATTGTATTGTATTGTATATGATCTTGTATAGCGCACTATCACCCTACGGGTATCCTGGCGCTTGACAAAACAGTTGATGAGATTGAGCTGAGAGGAATAGGCAACGACGTAGGCAATCAGGCTACTGGAAAGAGCCAGGTCTTAAGACTCTTTCTAAATTCCATTAAGGAATCTAGCTGCCTGATCCTCAGAGGGAGCTCGTTCCATAGCCGAGCACCTGCCACACTAAATGCCCTCCCCCCCAGCCTGACACGTTTGAATCTGGGTTGTGACAGCAAATTAGCGTTGGATGAACGCAGCTGTCTCGGGGGGAGATAGCGTGAAAATCTCTCCTGCAGGGGAATTGGACCCCTCCCATGTGCTGCTTTGTGAATCAGACAGAGAGATTTAATGTTTAATGTTGGATGATGATGATGATGTTGGGTTAATGGACAAGGTTTAAGAAACGAGGTTAGCAAACGTTTGCCAGGTGTCATCCAAATATGATTTCATGATTTTGCACCCAGACAGAACATGGATTTAAACCCCCGTTCCCGGCTGACAGTGCTAACTGAATAGTGAGAATTTAAAGTCCGTTTTGTGCGTTTTTTGTGCGAATGTTCAATATATCATCATGAACGTAACTTGAACTGCAGCAGTAGTTCTCTTGGTTTTGAATGTGGATTCCTCATATGAGGGGCCTGTGGTGAGAAGTTTTGACCTACAAGACCCTTCACCATATATTTTTAATGTGCATTCTTGTTGTAACTAAGCAAAGCATTTAGTAAGCTTACCATCAAAAAAATGACACGGAGCAGAAACTATTTTTTTGGTTTAAGTAAAAGGCAAAAAAGTTCTTGTCATGTTTTTCAAAATAAATACATTCATAAATAAAACCTAGACAGCAGGCTTAGGTCAGCCATGTTCAGCCACAGCCTATGTCATTCACTGTTATTTTGTCAGCCCACAGGACAGCTATTTGGCATCTGGAGTTTTAGACAGGGAGTATCCCAGTATTTTCACATTTATATGTCTAGTTCACATTGGTAAGAAGTGGAAACCAAGTGAGAAAATGGACAACTGCAGAAGATACAATACCGCTGCATTTCATTTTTTAGGAGCAGCATAAGTCATTTACGCAATTATATTTGTCATTTAAGAGGATCAAAAGAAACATTCCAAACTATTTCAATTTGGGATGGTATCTTTCCCGGACCCTTCTCTGTGTTTAATACTTCAGCTTGCTTTGACTGCTGGGCTGTAGAGGTCATACATTTTCACATCAAAGTCCATCCTGTCGAGTTGGGACGGCCCCTTAGACAAAGTGTTAGAAGTTGACTAGGCACTGTTCTGTTTAAAATTGTGCTCTGATTTTTTTGTTTTAACACTGAACTGGAAAATTAAGTATTTTAATCGATTCCAGTCCATGTGAGAGCTTCAAAAACATGCTTCCAAAATGATCCTTTGGCCCATTAGTCTTTCCCAGCTTTCTTCTGTTCATGCAGGGAGGTTTGATTCCATGAACATAGAATTTGGAGTTAACAACTACCTTGCTTGTATTGTACACGTCATGTCCAGCTGCTTTCCTTTACATAGAGCCTCCCACAAGATACAGGGATGCATTTGGCAATATATATGTGAACAGAAACAAAACCAAACGATTCATTAGCCTATGAGAGGACAGGGGTGAGTCAGGGGAGGGGGTGGGAATGTTTAAAATAATAGCTCCAGGGAGGTGGGGGAGTGGGAATGTTATTCTGGCATACAGCTTATAAATATACCTTCGCTACAAATACTGTTACTGCGATTTAAAATCGTGCTACCACAGCTCCTACTGTGAATACACCTTCACTAGACTGTATAAGTTGTAATGATCGACCTGTGATTACAGTATGGTGCATCTATATGAACCCTTTAATGTATGACTCGCTGCCACGCCGGATTGTTAAGCATGAAAATCAATAAAGTATGTTAAAAAAAAAAAAAAGATACAGGGTTAAAGCTAATAGACACCACCTCCTTGTAGGTAGTCAATTAAAATAAGGAAAATGTTAATTACTGAGTAATCATCTGTTCGTAGCGTTTAGTACTGTAGATTCACATGTTCTGCACACTCCTGCCAACCCACAATTGCAAGTTACGTCTATCCTTCCGTTACTCTGGTCTGACCACAAGGCGGTTCTATTTAACCTTACTATCCCCGAGCGTCATTCTCAGAAGCCAATGAAAAAAAAAAACTGGTGATAAGAGCATGGAACAAAGTAACGGCTAGAGATCTCTCCGAGGTCCTCAACAAGACCTTAATCTTGCCCCCTAGTAACCTTGATGAGGCTATGCGATTTTATTCCATCTGGTTAGAAGAAGCAGGTCGAAGACTAGCTCCTAGTAAAATGTGCCATTTTACAAGACAGGTACCCTCCAGCCCTTGGTATTCACAGGATTTAAGGGATCAAAAATTGATCTGCAAACATTTGGAGAGAAAATGGAGAAATAATTATATAGATTGTGATAAGGAGTAATACAAATGTGGACTTGCTAAGTATAAACAGCAGATTCATAATGCTAAGGCAACATTCTTTTCCATTAAGATCAATAACGCAAAAAACTCAGCAAGGGAATTATTTAACAGTCACCAGTCTGGCTAATCCTGTGGCTATTACTACCATACCAAGTCAAGAACTTTGCGACAAATTGGCTAATTTCTTTTATGAGAACGTGAATGCCATTTTTTCCACTTTCTCTCATGCTAAATCCAAGAGGACGCTGGGCAATAATGATGACCTAATTTCAGAAAAGGAAGCTCATCTGGATCAATTTGCCCAGTTTACAGTTACTGACACGTTTAATCTTCTTATGTGGGTTAAATCTGGCTCCCCTTCTGACCCTTGTCAGACATCTATAATAAAATTAGCGGCAGAACTGATCTCTCGAATTTTGACCCCCATTTTTAATACTATGTATTTAGAAGGATACTTCCCATTAGAATGGAAAAAAAAATCTATCTTGCCTCTTTAAAAAAAAAAACGAATCTAGATGTAAAAGACCCCAACAGTTGTTTCAGGCCTATATCCAGACTTCCTTTACCTGCAAAAATTGTTGAGAGGAATTTAAATACGCAACTTAGTTTCTTTCTGGAGGCGACGCAAGCATTGGACCATACCCAGCATGGCTTTAGAGGGGGCCACAGCACTGAATCGGCTCTTTTGAAATCTACTGAAGAGATCCGAACCATTTTAGATAAAGGGGGCAAGGCTGCTCTGATCATGTTAGATCTCTCTGCAGCATTTGATACGGTCCATTTGTTGATGGACCGGCTACGGGAGATCGGAGTTCAGGGCTTTGCATGGAGACTTCTGAAATCCTTTCTCACAAATCGGAGTCAGTCAGTGTCTTTAGGTGAATTTTCATCCGAGTCCTTTTCTTTACCTTGTGGGGTCCTGCAGGTGTCCTCTATAAGCCCGACATTATTTAATGTTTATGTGTCCTCTTTGGCGCCCCTCATTCAGTCATTCGGATTTAGTTTGACTTCTTACGCAGACGACACTCAAATCGTTGTCTCATTACAAACAGATGAGTGGCGGAGTACGGCGAATCGATTTAGGGACTGTATGAACGCCGTAGGGATTTGGATGGCCCGGAACTGCCTTAAATTGAAATTAAGTAAGACGGAGGTGGTATGCTTTGGCAACGATCCTACTTTTTGGACCCCTGAATGGTGGCCAGACACCTTGGGTCCTCTCCCCGCACACAACAAGAAGGTAAAAAACATAGGAGTGTGGGTGGATCATAAGCTCAGTTTTAGAGACCAAGTAAATTCAGTGTCTTTCGCTACGTCCTTTGCTCTTAGGTCCTGTAAGAAAATTCTCCCGCTCTTACCTGTAGAGTCACCAAACAGTCGTTACAGCACTTACTATGTCTAGGCTGGATTATTGTAACAGCCTGTATCTCAA
Source organism: Triturus cristatus (assembly GCF_964204655.1). NCBI lineage: Eukaryota > Metazoa > Chordata > Amphibia > Caudata > Salamandridae > Triturus > Triturus cristatus. Next base: position 231,315,843 of record NC_140583.1, read on the forward strand.
TATCCAGGAAGGAATAATGAATAGGTTGCAACTCCTGTAGAATGCTGTGGCTAGGTTAGTGTCAGGTATCCCTAAATATGCATCAATCTCTAAGGAGATACGGAGGCTTCATTGGCTGCCAGTTAGAAAGCGTGCCCAGTTTAAGGCTTTGTGTCTGGTTCACAAGGCGATTCATGGAACAGGGTCAGCTTACTTAAAAGAGCGGCTATTTTGGTATACTCCTACTTGATCACTACACTCATCTGCAGCTAAGCAGGTCTATGTGCCTTTGGTAAAAAAGGCCTCCTGGGGTGGAAGAAGCTTTGTAGTGAATGCACCCAAAGCCTGGAATAATCTTCCATTACACCTCAGAGGGTTGACCGACCTGTTGGCTTTTTGCAAAGCTTTGAAAACCTGGTTGTTTACAGAATAATTTCACTTTGGTGTTGAGCCTTGGGTAGATTTCACACAGCGCCAGGACACCCTCGGGTAACAGTAGCGCTTAATAAATGATATAAATAAATAAATCTAGTGTTGATCTCGGACTTTTGCAAGTTGATTTTCTACAAAGAAAGGCTCTTGAGACATGGGATGCACTGTGACACCTTCATTAGAGGCCAACATGCAGGGGCACCGACCGCATGTTAGATTTAGCACCGCAGGTGAGAGTAAGTATGGAGTGGCGAGTGAATGCAGTTGTAAATTCGATAAGTGATGAGAATAGATCTGGGAGTACAGCCACACGCTTCCAGGGAGGAAGGTGGGCGCATATGAAGCTACAGCACATAATACTATGAATAAATGCTAACAGGGTAACTTTTCCATTTGTGTGAGAAAGTGCCATCTTTCTTGCATGGTATGCCCCCACTTTTTGCTGAATTGCTGAATGTACTTTGACTAAGTGTGCCCTGGACTCCTGCCAATCAGGTGCCCGGGGCCTATGTTCCTTCCCTAAAACAAACCAAACCCAAATTGGCAAACCCTGGCCACATGTCAGCCCCTGGTAAATGGTACCCTAGGTACCCAGGGCCTTGTGACCAGGGAAGGCCTCTAAAGGCTGCAGCACTCCTTGTGCCACCATTAGAGGCCCTGTACCCTTACACACACACACTGGCTTGCAGGCTGAGTGTTTGGGTGCACGACAAAAACAAAGTCGACATGACACACATCCCTGTGTGCCATGCCCATCACCTACACTGCCATGGCATACATCTGTCACCCCTCTAGCTGGGTGCCTTATGCCAATGGTGTGGGCACAGGAGCAGGAGCCCTGTGCCCCTACAGTGCCCAGGTCCATTCCTGAGCACTGTAAGTGCAGTGCTGCCAATTAAGAGTACATGGTGCTGAGAGCTCGTCAAACACGAGCTCCACAGCACCATAATGGCAACACTAAAGACTGAGAAGTTTGGTATCAAACTTCTCAGCACATTAAACCCACACTGATGCCAGTGTGTGATTTAATGTACCCAGCACCCCAGAGGGCATCTTAGAGGTGCCCCCTTAAACCTAACCTACAATCCACGTATGCTCTGAGGCTGCGTAGGCTGCCACCCAGCAGACATGTTGCTGGACCCCTGGATAGGAGAGCCCCTGCTCTCCTGGGCCTGCAACAATGCACATCCTGGGCGAGGTGCTAAATCTCCTCCCCCAGGATGGGCAGGGGGAAGCTTCAAAGGCATGCCGCCTCTATGAGCTTCTCCAGGCCACTGCAACCCCCCACTCTGCCGGGAAGCTTTGGCCGGAAACCCCAAATAAGGACAGGGGATGTGCCAGCCTGCCAACCCCACCCCTCAGGTGGGGGATGCGAGGTGAAGCACATCTCCGGGCTCTCGCCATCTTGAAGATGGGGAGCCCTACTCTATCTGGACTAGGCTACTGCCCCTCTCCCACAGGAGAGAGGCAGGATAGGGGGTGTACCCACCCCAGGACAGGCACCCATTGGTCCCTGCCCTTCACCTACCTGTAACGCCCCTAAATCCAGTATTTAGGGGCACCCTGAACCTTCCTTCCCGAGATTCCAGATTCAAAACTACAAAGAAGAGCAAGAAGAAAGAAGACATGCCCTGCAGCTGCTAAAAAGAGGAAGACACCAACTGCATTGGCCCCAGCCCTACCGGCCTGTCGACCCTCGAACCTGCTCTTGCTCCAACCCGGCATCTCTTGTGGCCAGCAACCTCACAAACCTCGGAGGACCTGGCTACCTTTTGGCTCTAAGCCCCTGGGACTCCCATAAGTAGAGGCTCTACTCAAAACCTACCTCTAATCCCTGGCAGCAGCCCAGAACTGCGAACCCAGCACACTCTGCACCAGCCAAGCCTGGCCAGTGCCGGAGTGGACAAAGGCCCCGAGGACGACCCCACGGTGACTGTGACCCCGAGTCCGGCACCCAAGGACCTCCCTCGACACTCCTGAAGAAACCTGCAGCCTCAGAACAAGGTGCCCCCCCTACCGCGATCAACAGAGGGTAAGATTTCCCGACACCAAAAGGCACCCCTGCACGCGGCGCCCTGCGGCCCCCTGTGCCCAATCCCGGGGTACCTACCTAACCTCCAACTACCCAACTTTTTTTTTTTTTTTTTGAAAACTTTTCTTTATTGGCATTTATAGACAGCGAAAAAAAAACACAGGCACATACAATACCGACATTGACACATAGATGTACATTGCAGGTGCGCCCAGTCATAGTTCTTGCAATCTAGCAGCCTCTCGGCTCCTCAGGCCGTTCATCGCTGTCCCGAGTGGGGCTGCAGATATGGGCCAGATTCCAGCCTCTGAGTGTGCCCTGCTGGAGTGCGCCAAGATCGCCTCGCGGCCGGGGTGCCGTGCTATGCGCCTGAGCCCCCTGTACGGGGCGTCGCAGAGGCTATGGTAGTGCGGCCATTGATTAACCACTAACTAACTGGGGGTCGAAAAACCAGGGAAAAGGGGGGGGGTGCACTGTGTCGCCCATCGGGAGTACTAGTAGCTGCGCGCTCTTGTGATCGGACCATCATGTGGGAGAGGGCCAGAGCGGACGCGGAGATGGGGAGGGGGCGTGGGGGGGGGGCAGGAGCAGCGTGCCTGGCCTATGAGGACTCTGGCTGTGGGGCCCCTGGTGGCAACCCCTGCGAGACACCGGGTGCCGGACCTGCCTGCGCATTGCCCGGGGTGGGGTCCGGAGTGGCGTGCGCCCCCGATGGGTCTATCACTCCCGAACTCGCCACTGCCTCAGTTTCCTGCGTGAATGTGTGCATGAGCATGGCCCAGGGCATGGAGATCGGGTGTTTGCGCATCCCCCGGGCCTCCTCCGTTCTGAGTGTTGTTTCCTCCGCCTTGCCCCACTTCTTGACAGCCCCCACCCATGCCGCTATGGGGGGCCCCCCCGGCGCCTTCCAATGCATAGCAATGCAACGTTTAGCAAGGATCAACATTAAGAAAGCAAACCTCCTCTCCACTTTCTGCCGCTTATGCCGACCATGAATTCCCAGCGCACACTCCTCCCTTGTGCCCAGGTCCTGGAGCCCTGTGACCGTCTCTAGGGCAGCGTGAATAGTTTGCCAGTAACTGTAGAGCGTCGGACAGTCCCAAAACATGTGCCTAAATGAGGCGGCAGGCTCCGAGCATCTAGGGCAGCCAAACACCCCCTCGGGGAAATATTTCTGCAACTTTTCAGGGGTTAGATACGCCCTATGCAGGATATGCAACTGAATGTTCTTAAACCGATAGTTGCGCAACACTTTCTTAGTGTATTCTAGAGCCCTCGTCCACTCCCTATCATGCAGAGGCCGTTGGAAATCATCTTCCCAGTGTTCCCTGAGGGTCGCCAGTGTTGGACTCCGCAGGGCTCTCACTGCCTTGTGTATCCATGTGACTAAATGGCGGCCGGGCCCCATCTGGAGTACCGCATGAATGACCGGGTGTGAAGGGGGCTCCGCCTCAATCCCCCCCACAGCCTACGGCAGTCCAGGAGGAGCTGTCTATGCCGCAGGAATTGGCCCCTGGGGAGCTCGAAGTCTCCGACCAGCGCCTCAAAAAGCTGCAGGCTCTCACCAGAGAACAACATCCCCACCTCTGTTACCGCGTGATCCGTCCACACCCGCATCATGTGCTCCGTATAGAATGCCCGTCCCCTGGGTAGCCCCACCAGTGGTAACAACGGGGAGTACAGGGGAATACCCCGGCTAAGTCTGTGAACACGCGCCAGACAGGCCCGCGCCGTCATGACCTGAAGGGGCCGGGAAGTCGGTGGTGCCGCCCCCGGCAGCAGCATGCGATGGACAGCGGGGATCGAAATCCGGCCCGTCGCTGTGTGCAGCTCTTCGGGCGCCCTGCCCGCCGTCCACCGCGACACCCATTGCAACTGGGCAGCAAGGAAATACCCCTCGAATGAGGGAGCCGCCAACCCGCCCTGATCAAGGGGCAATTGCAGTTTTGCCAGGGCTATCCGCCGGCGGCCGTTGCCCCAGATGAGGGTCCCGAGCAGGGTATCCAATTCCCGAAACAGGGATCTCGGGGGGACCACCGGGAGATTGGAGAAGAGGTAGAGCAGGCGCGGCACCAGGATCATTTTCGCAACGGCTATCTTTCCCGGGCCAGCCAGGTGGAGACCCTTCCAGAAATGGACCAGGGAACGAATGTCGCCCATCAACTTGCGGTAATTCCCCTCATATATGTCATGCGGCGTATGATATAAGTTAACGCCGAGGTATCGGACCGCATGGGGACTCCACGAGATTGCATTGTCTCCGAGGCGTATCGGACCCTGGGGCACGACCTGTGTTAAGGGGTAAACAGTGGACTTGGCCCAGTTCACCCTAAGGCCTGTCACTTCCGCGAAATCTTGCAGGATGCATGAAATCGGAGTCAGGTCGATCGGGATGTCCCGGACATATATGAGGACGTCATCGGCGTACAGTGACACTACATGGGTATGATCCCCTATCGGGATGCCCCACTCCTCGCCCGCCCCCCGCAACAGGACCGCCAGCGGCTCCATCGCCAACGCGAACAGCAGGGGGGAGAGGGGGCACCCCTGTCTAGTGCCGCGCCGGATTGGAAAGGAGTCCGATATGAGAGGGCCTATGCGTACCCTGGAACTGGGTGAGGAGTAGCTGAGCCGAGTGTAGGCCAGCAGTTTGGGCCCGACTCCCATGCGTAACAAGACCTGAAACAAGTAGGCCCAAGAAAGTGTGTCGAACGTCTTCGAGGTCCAGCACCAGGCACGCTGCCCGAGGGAACCGACCCTGCACCTGGTCTTGCATGTGAAACAACCGCCGGATATTCGAAGGTGTGTGCCTACCAGGCACGAATCCACTCTGATCCGGGTGGACAAGCCGTGGGAGGACCGTAGTGTATCTGTCCGCCAGGGCTTTCCCGTAGATTTTATAGTCTGCCGACAATAGAGTTATGGGCCGGTAGGAGCCTAGCTGAAGCGGGTCCCTGTCCGGTTTAAGGAGGGATACTATGACGGATTCGCACATGGAGTGCGGTAGGACTCCCACGGCTAGAGCCGCTTGGAACTGCAACACTAGTTGGGGGACCAGCTGGGACGCAAAAGTCAGGTAAAAGTCAAGGGGGAAACCATCCAGCCCCGGGGCCTTGCGGGCGGCCAGCACCTTCATGGCGTGCCGGATCTCTGGCGCCTTGAGAGGGCGATCGAGGTCCAGGCGCGTATCCCGGTCAATACGGGGTAGCTGGATACGGTCCAGGAGGTCAGCCGGGGCGGCAGTCAACCCCGCGGGTTGGGGGCAAGCGTACAAGCGCATGTAGTGCTCTTGGAAGGTCTTGAGTATCTGCCCCTGCGAGTATACCACGGTGCCTCGGAAGTCTCGTATGGCCGTGATGGTCGGGAGGCACGAATCCCGCTTTATGAGCCAGGCCAGCAGGGCGCCCGCCCGATCACCCTCCGAGTGGGCCCTAGCCGCGTATGCCGCGAAATTAAACCGACGCATGCCTGCCAACGCCGCGGCGTACGCAGTCTCAGCACTGGCTAACGCAGCCGGCGTGGCCTTCGCAGGGTCCGTCTCCTTAGTCAGTGCGGCCAGCGCCCCCTCCGTCCGCTGAATGTCCCCCTCCAGAACCCGCCGGACTCCCGTAATATGGCGAATGCAATTGCCACGCATTACCACCTTAAAAGCATTCCATTCTGCGGCTCGGGTGCTGGCAGTGCCAGCATTCTCCCGGAAATAATGACCGATTTGATCTGCTAGGGTTTGCCGGAAGACCGGGTCTTCGAGACTGTCCCTGGGGAGGCGCCAGGCTGGAACGGGGGGGTGCGGTGGGCGCCACTGCAGGGTGAGCGTGTGGGCATCATGGTCGGAGATAGTTCTACCCAGGTAGTCAGTGTCTAGAACAGCTGGGAGGATGGTGGGAGAGCAAAGGAAACAATCCAGGCGCGCTCTGAGGTTGTGGGGTCTGGAATAGAACGAATAGAGTTTAGCGGTGGGGTTCCGGAGCCGCCAAGCATCTGCCAGGGACCAGTGTCTCACCCAGGTAGTAAACCGTTTCGCCTGCGTTACAATGGGGGAAGACGGGAGGGGCGGGTGAGATCTGTCCAGGGTTACATCTTGCACGCAGTTGTAATCGCCCCCCAGGATCCATGGTACCTGCGCGTATGAGCCTAAGGGATTGGAGAGCGTGTCCCAGAATTTGGATTGGTCGATGTTCGGCACATTGATACTGCCCAGTAAGACCGTCTGGCCGTCTAACCGGCCCAGAACCAGTACAAAGCGACCCTCCGGGTCAATTACGTGTGACACTTCCTGAAAGGGGACTCCCGGGCGCACCCATATGAGAGCACCGCGGGCAAATGCGGAGTAAGTTGTAGCATAAAGGGCCCCCCGCCAGCGCCTGCGCAGCTTTGCCACCTCCCCCGCCGCCAGGTGGGTCTCTTGCAGGAGTGCAACCTGCGCTTGGTGGCGCTTAATGTATGCGTAAACAGAGTACCGCTTGCGCGCTGTATGCATGCCCCGCACATTTAGTGTAAGGAGTGTAAGTCTACCTGCATGCGCCATCGGGATCTGCGTCTAGGGCCCTTCTCAGGACTGGGCGGACGGGACCCCCCGGAGCCCCCCCCCCGGAATCGATCTCCTCGTCCGGCCCCCTCGGGTCTGGCGCAGCGGCGTGGCATCGTAGCGACATGTGGGCAGGGACACAGTGCTGAAAGTGTACGTGAAAGGGGAAGGGGAAACTAGGGTGAGGCGAACGTAACTTGCCCCAACACAAGGGACCCATCGCCAAGCGCGATGCGTCCAAACTGACTCCCAAATTGCAGGGGAGCATGAACCTGTTAAGAAAGGGGGGTCGGCTAACGTCTGCTGCAGGCTCTACAAGCGGGCTGTGCGCGAAATCTATGGCTAGCCACTGGGGGAAAATGGGCGCCCCTGGGGAGGAAACTGAAACGCCAGGCGCGCCGGGCTTGCATCTGTGTGTGGTGGGGGGGCTGCACCCCGGGCTGCGAATGTGAGGCCCTCTACCCAGACCCAATCATATCAGGTCGTCCGCTGTCCGCGGGGTGACAGAGGGCAGGGCCCCCGAGTCCACCCCGGACTGTGTCGCCTCACTGTCCTCTTCCTCCTCTGACGTGAAGATATGGGGTGCCCGCTCCAAGTCCGTCGCCGGGGAGGCCGGGCACAGGCCCGCCGCCGCTTTGAGGGCCTGGCGCCGCTCCTGGACAATCTGCTCCAAGTCCGGTGACCTCAGAGTGCGTGACGGCTCCCCGGGAGTACCCGGGCGGTGCCTCTTCCGCGAGCGCTGCCTCCTGCGTCCCCCCGCAGCCGCTCTTTGATCTAGAGGACGCCCGGTCCTCCGGTCCCCGGTACAGTTCTGGTCTGCCCAGTCGTGCGCCTCCTCCGGTGCCATGAAGAAGTGTGTGACGCCGCCGTGGATAATCTTCAGACGGGCCGGGAATAGGAGAGAGTATTGGATGTTTTCGGCTCGAAGGCGCCGCTTCACCTCCAGGAAGGACGCGCGCGGGCGCTGGACCGCTCGTGAATAGTCGGGGAAGATCATAACAGTCTTATTCTCGATGCGTAGCGGGCCCGCCTGCCTGGCCGCTCGCAGTACCTCATCCAATGAGAGTCGGGACTGTTCAATCGCCACCAGGACCTGATCCAATTTGGTCGACAAGGAAGGCTCCCACTCCGGTCCTGCGGCCACCTGGGTCCCTCCATGCGTGCCGGCCTGGACCCCCGTCGCCGTCCCCGGGGCCGACTGCCCCTTCCTGGACTTGCCCATCACGGCCACCCAGAGGGCTGTTGCGCGCGCTGACCAAGCGCAGTATCCGGACTAGTTGTGGCTGTGGCCGGTCCCGGTCCCCCCGGCTCCTCGCCGCCTTACGCCCCCAACCGGCGGCGTCTCCAGGCCGCGCCGCCCACGGGGCGGGAAGGGCCGCAGAGACCAGAGCACCCGCTCGAGCGACAGAGGCCTCCCTCGGCGCAGTCACCAGTCCCCTGTCCGCCACGGCCAGCGCTCTCTTCGCCGCGTGACCCCGGGCCGGGCTCCACCGCCGGGTCAGCGTACACTTGGAAGCCCCAGACAATCCTCGTACCACTCAGAGCCCTCACCTCCGTCCGAGCGGGAGCCGGGCAGTCCCTCCGGGTCTCAGCAGCAGGCGCGCAACGCCATAGAGTGGCTCAGCACTGGGAACGAAACTGCCTCGTGCGCCACTCCCCCTGAGCACGCCGATCCTCCGTTCGGTTCAGTAGGCCAGAATACCACAGGCCGCCATCTTGGGGTCAGGCGGGCACCCTCGTAATCCGCGCCGGGGGCCTCCCCACGTGAGAGTCACCCCCCCCCCCCCGGGGGGAGTACCGCCACCACTCCGGACCACCGCAAGGGCCCACCTGCAGTCCAGTCGCCGGGGTCTCACGGCTCCGCCGCCCTCTGGTCCTCCGCGAGTCGCCTCACCTCAGCAGTGGCCGGCAGCAGTGACAGCCCACGCCGATCTGCGCCCCCAGTCTGCGCACCACGCGCCGGCTCTCTCCAACTCTCCGCCTCGCCGGCTCTCTGACTCGTCTCCAGCCGCCACTGCACGGGGGGGACGGGACTCACGGGGACCCCACCAGCACCATCACAGTCCCGGAACCCGGAGTCCCTCTCAGCCTCGCCCCCTCATCAGGCACTCCGCCGCCCTCGACAAGCATCAGGAGAGCGGAATCGCCGCCGCAGGTGTCCCCGTCCCGGTCCCGCAGGCCGGCAGCAGCCGCAGCAGCGTCAGGCGGGCGCCATGTTGGAACCGGCGCCCGCTCCTCCAAGCAGCTCCCGCGTCCGGGGTCCGGCACCGAGGAGTCGCTCCGCCACCGGGTCAGTAGAGCTGGGCTCCCCACATCCTAGGATGGCCCCACAGGGTCCGGGGCTCCCCCAGGCAGGCCAGTAACGGTGAGGGTAAAGCCCGAGCTCGGAGCCCTAGCAGGACGCGTCCGTCTCGGCGGCCATCTTGGCCACGCCCCCCTCCAACTACCCAACTTACCTCTCAAAGTGGTGGTGGCACCTGGTGAGTCCTCGTCCACGAGCTTGCATTTTTTTTCTAAACCGGAGATTTCCCATTGAAATCAATTGAGCGCCCGAAGGCTCAATAGCACCCTGCACCCAGCCGCCCGAGTGGCCCTGGCAGTGAAAACTCTACACCTACCTACTTCCCCACTTGCCCTGAGTAAGTGACCAGGAGCCCAGCTCCCACAGCCGCGTGGCTTGCCAGTCAGCAGCCACCAACCAAGGCCCCCTATCCCTCATAGGATAACATTGGGCCTAACTCTCTCTGCACCCGGCCGCCCTAGAGTCGCTGAGGGTGAACCAACTGTACCTACCTGACCCTGGGGGACCCCTGAGTCTATGCCCAGAACCTCAACTCTGCCAGTCGAGTACTTACCCTTAAACCGCTAACTCTATTTTCCTCATAGGGTAACATTGACTGGCTTTTTCCTGAAATTTCTTCGAAGTGTGGACTTTTCAAATCTTAAAATATTCACCAAAAATCAGCCGAGTAACGAAAACGAAATTACTCACCTGCTCTTAGGTGAGCTCCCAGTGCTGGATCTTGGTGCCCAGCACTGACTCTGAAAAATATTTACAACTGTACTTACCCTTAACCCACTTTTCTTCCATAGGAAACCATTGACTGTTTTTCTGTGAAATTTCTTCTAAGTGTCGATTTCTGCAATCTTTAAATATTCTTCAAAAATCGTATAATATATGAAAACGTAATTACTTACCTGTTTTGGATAAAGGTGCCAGTACTGAGTCTAGGCACCCAGTACTGGATTACAAAAGTAATGAGAACATACTGTACCTGCAACTTCAATTTTCTTCCATAGGGAATCATTGACTGTTTTCTTTGAAATATTTTCTAAGTGTTAACTTTTAAAATAGCTAAATATTGTTTAAAAATCATTACAGTAATTAAGTCGACTTTCATCACTTGATTGGGAGTACTAACCCAGGACTGAATCTAGGATCCAGTCCTGGAATTCCAAAAGTAATCTAAAAAGTAATCTGTTGCAAATAACTTGAATTTTCCATTGAGCTCAATGCATTGTTGTGTTTAAAATAGAGTTGCCTATTGCAACCACTTGTAACTGTTTACAAAAGTCAATTGCATTTTGCAACAGTATTTATATGAAACATCTCATTCTGAGAAAGTATATTTTAATACCTATTGTTGGTTCTAAAATAAAACAAGATGGAGAATTCAATAAATAATATCCTGGATATTAGATTTAAGAGAGTCCAGCTGATTGGAGATGCAATAGTGGATGAATCTCTTCCATTTTAAGGAATAGCAGGCCCACATGGTAGACCAGCAAGATTTGCACAGAATATCCATGTATTAAGCAAGGATACCCTATCGAGTGACTAGCGTGCTTTACAAATCCTGATTGATTGATTGGTGCATTCCTGCAGAAGCCGCAAGTGACAGAATTAGAATACCTCAGGTGTCATGTTGGTAGACTGAGCTACTTGGGGTCTTGGTGCCCGATTTGTCTTGGTTGCATGAGAGAAGGTCAGGCCTGTTGGGGAGCTTTATCTGGAGAATGATGGATATCTCAAGGAATGTGGAGTACAACAGAGGTCTAGTTCACATGGGGGTCACCAGGATAAGTGTTAGATAGGTTTCCCACATCTATCTGTGGAGTGCTCCAGATCTGAAAGTACTGGAGTAGAACTTACAGGTGGAGTTGCCAATCGTGGATTTGTTGATGCGTCATTGTCCATTACCTGAGGGCACTCCACCAGAAGGTGTATGGAGTGGCAGAGAGCCCAGTGCCATGTCTCCTGTACAAGTGCTCAGAGCAGGGGACAGAGTGTGCCTCCCTGCTTCTGAAGGTAATACATGGAGGTCATGTCAGTCTTGATAAGGACTACCTTGCCAAGAATAACTTGAAGGAAGACCTTGAGAGCTATGTGTATGGCTAGCATGTGGAGATAGTTAATGTGCCGCTCCCAGTTAAGATGGACCGACACAACCCCCCCACCAATTGCGTGATATTGTCAAAATATGTCCGCCAGCTAGCAAGAGATGTGTAAATGGTAATAGTGAGGTGACTTGCTGAATGGGTCTGAGAAAGACCTGCCCTGCAATAGGTTGTTACACCACTGGAGACAGCCAGATGCTTTCCTGCAAGTTCGCATGTGGAGTACTATGGAGATGAAGAAGAAAATCATGTATAGGATGCACATGAAAGTTCTGTGACTTGACGATTGGGCTGAAAAAGAAGTAAGAGTTGCTGGAATGCATCTTCTTCTGACTGGTGTAAGCGTAGCTTGTGACTGCACTGAGTACAGACCATAAAAAGGGCTTGATCTGTAGGGGTTGTAGATTTGACTTGGGGGCATTTCTAGTGAATCCAAGGTCATGAGGCAGAGAGATTAAAGCTTAGGTGTGGCTAGGCATTGTTTACCTGCGCTCTTGATCAGTCAGTCCTGGATGAGGGCCTGCCACTGCTAGGCACTTTATGAAGATCCTTGGAGTGGTGTTAACCCGTAAGGGAAGCACTTTGAATTGACAATGATGATCACTTTCCAAAAAGAGGTACCGCCAGTGAGCGGGATGGATCGGATGTGGAAGGAAGCTTCAGGTCTAACAACATCATGTAGATTTAGTAGCCTTGTCGAAGTAGCGGGATCACATCCTGCATGGTTGTCATGTGTAAATATTTTGACATGACGTATTGACTGAGGTACAAGATTGGCCTGAAGGAGTGGTCCTCCTTGCTCATTCTATGGTTCCTTTGTGAAGGAGTGCCTGGACCTTTTTCTCTAAAAGGCTGCTGCTTGCTGCCTGCTGCAGCCGCTGCTGCTCAGCAGCAGCCAGGGCAAGTACTGTCAGTACCTACTGATCTGATATGATTTACTCCCAGCCACAAAGAAAATCTTGCAATTTCCCCCCTGATAGATAACATATGAATTTGTGTGCAGGAGAGTGAGGTGGGGTTGAGAGGAGTAGGAAAAGTCTGTGCTTAAAGTTGAAGACTCCTTTGCCAGAGCCACCCCTCCTTCCTGTTGCAGCTGCCTCTGGTATGAATGGGTGGATGAGTGGAGTGGATTTGTCTCTTCTTTCAGGCGGCTACTTCCGAAAGGAGCCTCTAGAAGCCAGGGTTTGAAGAATACCCATCAATTTTATGATACCGGTGTACTTCTTTATCTTCTTCACCATATCATCAACCTGAAGCACAAATAGGTGTTCCCCCATCAAAGAGCAGATTGAGGACATGTTGTTGAACCTCCGACTTAAACACTGAGATATTCATGCATAAAGTCAAAAAAGTAAGAAGAGAAGAAGCTGGGTTGTGGACAGTTAATTAATTTTGATATAGTGTTCCTTAAAGAGGTAAGTCTTCAACTATTTCCTAAATTGGAGCAGTGGTGGGGCAGTCCAGATTGAAATGAGGATCCTCTTCCAGATCCTGAGTGAATCGATGGAAAAAGCCTGCGGTCTTATTTTTTAAGTCTCGCCTACTAGAGAGCAAATGGGCTTATTAAAAACATACAGTGGCTGGGAGCCTGCACATTGCTTACGGTTGGTTGGCTTTCACTCATTTGTTTGCTTCTTTTTCGTATCGTAGCTTGTCAATCTTGTGTTTGTCACTCCCATGGAGCATTGCTTCTTTACCTTCAGTTTTGATAAGCTGGCTTCTATGTTTTTATTACCTAATTTTCAAGCACTACTTTATCTTTTAGGTTAAGGACTCCATCAGAATACAAGATTCTTCTAACTACTTCCTTTGTATGTCTATCCCCCTGCACTCTATGTTGCCCTTTGTCGTCCATGTGCCTCTCCCAGTACTCTCCATGTTGCGCTCGCTCTCATGCATTTCTTGTTGCTTTCTCACCAGTGTACATCTCCCCATACGCTCCACGTTGGACTATAAACCATTCCTTCTCCTACCCACCCATGCCCTCCCTACATGCTACTTCCACCCCTCATTAATTTCTTCTCTTCCACACCCACCATACTTTCCTCATTGCCTGCTCGCTTGGGTGCTCTTTCCACGCTTTTCCATATTGCTCTCACAAGCTGCTTCTCCTCCCCCAACCACGCCCTCCGTGTTACTTCCGCCCTCCCATGTTGCTTAAGCCCTCCCATGTTGCTTCCCTCAGCCACTTAAAATTAATAATAATAAAAAATAAAGCTTTTGCGCGGTTCTTTTCTTTTTAGTTATTGATCCAAATTGGATTGGTAACTAAACTCACCAAAAATAGTGCCTGAATTCGTGGTGTGCAGGCCTACAAAACAACATGTGTAATTGAGTCAAAGGCTTTTTCCCCTTCCTTAGCCATTGTGCAGACCATCTGAAATGATAGTGGTCGTCCAGTATGATTGGCTGTTAAGGTCAGCCGATATAGGCAGAGCCACGCTACACAAAAAGCAAAATAAATAAGAGTTGAGGAAGAAAAAGCCTTCTGCTATTAGAGGACATACCAACGCATGCGTGGACCCTGTTTTCCAACCATTAGTCCCTTGTAAGGCGTTAAAATATTGTCTTTATCAATAAGTGAGGAAAGATGACAAACACTGATCATGAGCCTTTTCCAGGTCCCTGGGGGATTGGTAGTTGGTGAGTTGAAAAGGGCTCACTTGATTATTTTGTAACTGATAGATTAGGCTAGCTTTTTATGGGTTGTTGAAACATGCATTCCTGTAATTGGATATTTAAAAAGCACCAAAGGTTGATGTATCTTATTTTTATTAAAAGGGTGCTATTAAGTAGTCATGGTAGAAGTTGTTTTTTAAATTGTTATTGGTCTGTATAGTCGTTCCTTGATACAGGAGAGAAATTCAACCGGGGCTCGTGTGGTGAAGGAGGATCTTCATTGTAAAGATGCAGAACTCCAGATTTAAGAATATATTAGGCTTGATTAGTAAAAACCTTTGCATAGCAATACTCAACATTAATATTAATAAGAACACAGCGTAAAACAGTGTTAAAATACTGTTAACAGTAGCCCCAGAACCTCGTTGTTTTAAACTTCCCTTTGCATATAGAGATGGGGGCTAAAACATTTCCGTTCTGGTGACTTTTCCTAGGCATCTTAGGAAATAGGCCACTGTGATTGGAAAGAAGTTTAATTGAGGTGCTCAGTTGTTTGCTTTAAAGTGGAGTGTGCGGGTACGGCATGATGGAAGGTGGCATGCCCCGTAAAGGGTGGTAAAACATGCTCTCTAACACCGTGTCATACTCCATTCTCAAATTATTCCCTTTGCACATATTAAGCAGGCTAAGGTGCAAAGTTTTATTCCTTGGTGTGCTGAGAACAGAGGGCTAATAAGGGAAGGAGGTTCAAAAGAGCAAGTTAAAGTGCATGATTATGACTCTTGGAGTATGATTGGGTAAATAAACTGGTGAACTAAATCTGGGCGCTAGTGTGTCATTCCGCTCCTGGTCATTGTGGGGCTTTAGTGCGCTTTCCGCAAGCCCAAGCCTCGTTCCCTGGACACGTGCCAAAGTCAAAGCTAAATATCAATTTGAGTGCAGTTTTTATGCCTTGTAGTCGGTTGTGCAAGTAATCTTTTGTAGGAAAATGTTGCTTGCGGTACTTGCCCTCGAATTTCCATTCAAATTTCAGAAATAAAAGTTAATGGCAATTCATTTTGGCCATATTATTCAGCCGATTCTCGAGCACCAAAGAATCGTCTTATGAATTACTTGGTGCCAGTCATACCTACGGTGGTATTTTTAGGGGTCTCTACCCGTCGGGTTTTAGTGCCATCCTGGTCGTGTTTCTTCTTTATTATCCCTTCAACCAACCCCTTGGAGGTATTTCACAGTCCGAGATAGATTAGGATTCAGCTAAATTGAGGCCGGTCAATACCGCTGGTCTGCAAGAACCTATCCCAAGCTGGTTCTAAAGTGGGTGAAGCCAATGGCAGCAAAAGCGGAGTCATTTTACAGAAGCACATGACATGAATTAGGTCTTCCTTTGGGTGGCCACACGGTCTACAGTCTCCTTTGCCTTCCAATCTTTTCAAGGGAATGGCAAGTGTATTTTATTTAATTTATTTATAAAGCGCCCAAATCACCCCATCAGAGTATCTCCGTGCTCGGACTGCTATAAGCAACCAATGGGATACAAATCAAAACAAATTTGCTTTCAACAGCTTTCTAAACCTCAGTTGTAAGTGGATGGGGAGTTGGTTCTTATCGTGGGGCCAGGTGGTAGAAGGCTTTGCCAACCATGCACGCTTTTTGAAGCGTGGGATGTGGAGAAGTGCTTTAGATCCAGAACAGAGGGGTCTGGAGGGCAGGTACCTGACGAATTTGTCTTTTAGGTAACTGGGACCTAGGTTGTGTAATGATTTGTAAGCAATACAACAGATCTTAAATTTGATCCTCTTCCGCACCGGTAGCCAGTACAGTTTTCGAAGAAGCGGGAGAGACTCGGTTCTAGGGGGGGCACTGGCCACAAGGCGAGCCGCCGTGTTCTGGACCACCTGCAGTTTGTTCAAGGAGCTTTCATTAGCTGCAATCAGCAACGCATTGCAGTAGTCCAGACGACTCAATAACAATGCCTGTACCAAGGTCTTCCAAGTGGAGAGTGGTAAAAAGGGGAAAACTCTTCTAAGAAGACTAAGACTGTTAAAGCAGGCTCCAGCGGTTGTTCCCCCAATGTAAGTTTCTGGTCTATTCCGACTCCCAGGTGTTTTACCACCGGTTTTGGATTTGGGGCAGAGCCTAGAACCTCGGGCCACCAGCTAGGGGACCACCTAACCGTTGCTTCTCTAAATAGCATTATTTCTGACTTTCCTGCATTTAGCGGGAGGAAATGATCCTTCATCCAGTCCGCAATAGCTTTCATACCCTCCGAAAAGGAGGTTCGAGTGTTGGAATTAGTTTTGTCAAAGGTGAGAAGAAGTTGGGTATCATCATCGTAGGCTATAGGACAGAATCCCAACTTCCTCAATAATCTTGCTAAAGGAGTAACAGAGACATTGAACAGAGTAGGGCTCGAGCCCTGTGGTACTCCCTTGGTGGTCTTCTAGCGGAAGGGGCCAAGGTGAACGGTCTGGGTTCTTTCTGACAGAAAGCTAGCCATCCATTTCAGGGAATTCCCTTTAAGGCCTATGTCCTCCAGTCTCCCAAGTAGAGTCTGGTGGGAGATGGTATCGAAAGCTGCGGACAAGTCAAGCAGCACCAAAAGTACAGTTTGACCATTGTCCCGCAGCGCTCTGATGTTATCAGTAACTTCCACCAACGCAGTCTCAGTACTATGTCTGGGTCGGAATCCAGATTGAGAGGAATCCAAACAGTCAGAGGATTCAATGAATGCAGACAAGTACTTATTAATATGGTTTTCTAGGAGTTTGCTCTGTAAAGGGAGCATAGAGATGGGGTGATAGTTGAAAATATCTTCCATGGGGATTTTGGGATTTTTCCTGATGGGAAGAATCTGTGCAGCTTTCCATTCTAGTGGGAGAGTGCCTTCCTTCATGGAGCTATTTAAGATAGAACAGATGGGTCCAGCTTATTGCTTGGTTAGTATGGCGGCAGTTTTGGCAGGGATGAGGTCTGATGGAGACCCTGATTTAACGGATTTAAGTAGAGCTTCTGTCTCCTCCGGTGTAAGTGTTGGGAAGTTCTCCAGAGTTGAATCATAAGGAATGGCTGGTAGGGGTCAATCTTGGGGCCTATCTGAGAGCCCATAGCCGAAGTAATTTGGTCATAAATCACATACATTTTCTGGGTTAGGTGGTTAGCTATGTTGTCACACAGGGCTTGAGATGGGGCAGCTTCAACATCCCAGGTAAAGAGTTCTGAGTGTTTCCTACATGTTCTAGTTGTGATGCAATGTGCATTTTGCGGCCGTTTTTCAGGTTTTTGTGATACTGAGTCAGAGCATGCTTGAATCTATCTTGGTCTTGTGTGTTGTGTGAGTGGCGCCACTGACGTTCGAGTTTTTTACACTGACTTTTTCGGTCCGGAGGGAGACAGAGTACCATGTTGCCTGATGGCTTTTATTAATGGTAGGGCACTGTTTCAGGGGGACTAGGTGGTCTATGGTGGATAGCAAGCTGGTATTAAAGGAGGCTAAACGCTCCTCTACACTATCAGATTCTGGGTTTCGCAGTGAAATGAAACTGTCTTGGAACTGTGTGGGCGTGATTTTATGCCACTGTCTGTAGCTTCTTTTGGAGAGTGGTTGTGGAGCGGTGTGTTCCTTGGGGCCGCTAATTCGAAAATCAATCATAGAGTGATCTGACCAAGTCAGGGGGCAGGTTGTCCCGTAATAAATGTTGGGGGAGTTAGTTAGTTTTAAATCTAGCATATATCCTACTAGATGAGTGGGCTCATTATTTATTCTGTTAAGATTGAGTGTGGTCAGATCTGACAGAAATGAGACAGCCTCTTGGTAAGCGGAATTTTCGCTATGCACGCTGAAATCACCAAGAAGTAAAAAATTCCTGGCTAAGATAACATGTTGGATTATGAGTTCCATGAGTTGTGAGGTGAAGTTAGAGAATGGTCCAGGAGGGCGATATACGAGAGCTCCTTTCCAGCTGAGTCGTGAGTTTAAGTCAATTTTAAAGACTAGTACCTCCAGTAGGTCATTGCAAATTTGGTCTAGAATGGATATTTTGATGGGGTCTCTATATACAATGGCTCCCCCCCACCCCCCCATCCTATGCGGTCTGTCTAGTTTTTGTATGCAGTAGCCATCTGGAAGTGCCACTGCTATAGCGCGGTTGGGGCTGGCTTTGTTCCAGGTTTCTATAAGAAACCCTAAGTGAGGGCGAGTGGAGGATAGTAGATCTATATTTTGATGACGTGTTTTGGCAACAATCTAACATTATCCAAAAAACTGTTCCAGCCTCCGATGTTGTTGGGGGATTTGAGGAGAGTCATTCTAATAGCTGGTGTAGTGGGGTGAATTTATTCCTTGGTCGGAAGTCTTATTATAGGTCTGGGGCTGTATTTGTTTCCTACTTTGTAATCTGCAGGATCTACATGAGAAATGACCAACTGCTTCAGTGGATGTGGGGCATACGGAGTTCCCAGTATGACTGCTGGCAGATGGCAGAATGCCCAGTCAATATTTCAGATACTGTCCTTTTTGCCAGCTGTTAAAAGCTTCTTACCAGGTATTGCTGCGATATCAGTGACTTGCAGCTATTTAGGACCATCCAGGCATGTGATCGTTTTTCTAAGGTTGCTTTGGGCTCTAAAGGTGATAGTATTGTAGATGTTTTGTTTCCAGCCCTTTTGAAGATTTCATAACTTGCTGTTGCAGACCATACTTCTGCTAGGCCAAATCAACCAATTGTTGTAAATAAATATTCTCTGGCAGGTGAGTAAGATATGTTGGTTATCTCCAGCAATATGTTATTAATAGTATTCTACCAGATGATTTAAATCTATAACAAGAATTGACAAAGCCACACGCCTAGTGAGTGTCTGCTTTACAAGACTGAACTCCAGCCTAATGTGTGCTGGTTAAGTAAAGCTAGGAAGTTGAAAGGTTTGACTGCATAATCTCATTAAAGTTGTATCCAAAATGTTTGAGTCTCTGCCCTGTATGCAGGGTACGCACACTTTGCCCTGCAATTGCTAAGATAGGAGTGTACAATGGACCTCCTAGGCTTCTAAAAAGGGTCCACAGCCTCACTGCAGAGCGATTACTTTTCTTTTAATTTCCTCCTTCTGGCGTTGAAAAGTACAGTTGCTATCAAATAGTAGGCCGAGGTATTTGTATTTGCAAATTTTAATCAGTCTTGGCTGAGTCAACAAACCAACTGGTCGTTCCTGTATCTCTTCTAGTGCAGGTCATGATTTTCGTCTTCTTCATATTTATTGTAAGGCCTTTAATGCTGGAGTATTCTTCGGAGTGATTCAAAAGGCGTTGAAAGCCAATCTTTGCCAGACTGATCAATAATGGATCGTCGGCATACAGGCAGGCATATAAATGTTTTACAGGAGTTTAGATGAATGTAAACTCCAGATTGAAGCGCTGCCATGATTCAACATTGACAGAAGAAGTTCCATCCAACATCACCTTGCAAGAAGGACAGGAGAAGATTGCAAATCCTTGTCGAAGGAAGGCACATTTAAACTGTGCTTGTGCCTTTTATCCAAGTTAGCCCACATGGGTCCAAATTATCTATGATCCTAAGCACAACAAACAAGAGCTCTTTATGTGGCAAGAAGCGCACCCTGCGCACTAACTAAATCTGCTGTGCCACCTCAAAACTCATGTGACGCAACACATTCCTCATCACAAGAAACATTAAAGCACATGACTTGCGCTTGATTTGTGCTTTAGTTCTAGTCTACACTAGGTCTTCGATTGTCAGACAACATGCGAGGAAACTTGCTGTAATGATACACATATGCAGGCTTGGTCCTCAATAAACAAGTGTAGGTTTATGGACTTCCTGCATATCTAGATATTCTGACTGCTGATAGCTATACAAAACATGAAACTAAGTGAGACGGAAGGAACGAGGTAACCAACATTTGAGAAAGCAGATGCATAAGTGAGGTACAGGCTAGTTGTGGTTCCCAACTTGTCTTTTAGCCACCTGTCTACTCTTTTAGGTAGCTCAAATAATCCACTGCTTTACCTCTGCACTCCTCTTCTCCACAGAGTTCCCAGTCTTTTACCTTGTCATGCATCTGTTGAGTGTGCCAAATTGGGGGACAGGGAGCAATATAACATTTGGATCAGTTGTGCCCTAACCAAGCTTGGTATTTCTTTTCTTTTTTTACAAGAAGGCCTTTGCCCTCAAACCCCAGGTAAGTAAGCTTTCCACCACCTGCTTCTCCGCGTTAAAAACAACTGTATTTGGATTCTGCCAGAGTTAACAAATGTTAGTTTTAAACCCTATAGAGATCCTTAGAGACCCAATTAGAGCAGGGGCTTCCCAGCAGTGATTAATCCTATATAGACTCTACACGGTTCCAGAGGAAATGCAGTGGAGTGGAACAAATCAGCATCATTATACAGACTGGAGTCGGAAAATCTTGAGCAGCACCTCTGCGTGCCGATAGGTGGCATCAAGCTGCTCAGTGTGGACGTCATCCGCCTCACAAGTGATGTGCGCGGTGCCATTGGGGCGCCACCCGGTGTACTGACACCAGTTTCTTTTGTGACTATTTCCAGGCCAAAAAGGCAAAGCCACGACTTGTAAATGACGTACGACCATACCCGTGTGCAGGATCTAATAAGGGCATTTTTGCACATCGGGGAGGATGGGCAATCAGGTGAGAAATCTGTGGATAGATTCTCTCCCAGAAAAGGCATTACTGAAGGTAAGTAACTTATTATTCGGTTAGATTTCTAACCACCCTGGCATCTCAATATGATCAAGACTGACCTGGCCGAAGTCACCTTATTATCTTTCGATAGAGAAAGGAGGGTTGATATCCCGAAATCCTGAGCATCAGCCCTCCCATCAGACTACCCTTTTGCCTCCTGTCGCAGAAGCAGGGCACCATCCAAACCTGCACACAATCCCCCTTAATGCATTGAGTTTGAGTGGTGACAATTGAATGCCTTTGATCTTTCTCCCAAGATATGGGATGTCATCTTGGCAGTCAGATGTTCCTCAACATAAACTGTATACACCTGCCATTGGAACAAAATTGAGGTTTGGTGTTCCCCCACAACATGTTAATAGATATTCTGCCTCTTTATCAGAAGCGCTGTTAGCCCGGCAAAGCCCTTTGGCACCATTAAAGGTTATCTTTAAGCCATATCAGCTTTTTTGTGGCTGCCAGATCAGTCCCCTGTAGGATAGGTTTCCTTAAGGGCTTGCAAAATGTGCTCCCTCCTACACTTCTGTCATGCCCCAACATGATCCTAATTTGGTCCAGACTTTTCTTATGGGCTCCCCATTCGAACTCCTACACAGCTGTTATCTGAGACCTCCGATTCTTAAGACGGTCTTCTTAGTGGCCATTACATTGGCCAGGACGGTCAGTGAACTTCAAGCACTTTTAGTCAACTCTCCATACACCAGCTTCTACCAAGACAAACTGGTACTTCAAACTCATACCTCCCTTTAATTGAAGACGGTGACGCCAATCCATGTCAACCAAAACATCACACTGCCAACATATTTTGATCCACCTCATCCTAAGGAAGAGAAGAGGCTGACCCAGCTGAGCAGAAGGCAACCATCTCTCGATGCATTGTACTTTGCATCAATAACTGCTATCCACTAGCTAAGAAGCAGCCACCTGGGGGCGTGGTCTGGCCACGCAGGAAGATGGCCGCCTGAGCAGTGAGCTCCGCCTCGGGTCGGGACTCCACCGGTCATATCTTACCGCCCGTTGCACCTGAAGCTCTCTTCTCCTGTTCCGATATAGTCGGAGGGTATGGAGGTCACTCGGAGCGAGTTTCCTGATGTCGGTCGGCACGGGAGGTCCTGTGCCGGGCGCTGACGAGGTCTCCTCACGGCCCTGCTTTTGCCAACGCGTCTCGGCTGACGTACCTCACTGGAACGCGCCTCCTCAAGCCGCGCCTTTTACTTCCCTGTGAGGCCGCGCCTTCTCGAATGACGGGAATACTGAGTTTTTTCGAGACGCGCCTCTTCGTCTAATTGATGCAACGGCACCACCTCCAGGCTATTGGTGAGAGAGGAGGGGAGACTTTCAGCGCTGTAAGGTATTCGTGAGACGATGCCCTTCTCCCTGACAGGGTCGTCTTTATTTATATGACAGCACCAGCGCTTTTGGCCTTTTGCTCTGCTTTATTTTTAATATACTAACTTATGATGCTCAGCTTTGCATATGGAGATTTTCCCTGGATGTATGCTGCCTCTTGGTCCTTCCTGTGGTTACACCTTTGCGCTCCTCAACGTTGCAGGGGCTTGTGCTCCCTGTTTGCTTATGGGCTGCATCTCCTCAACTAATTGACACTGCACTTTCATGGTTGAATATATAATATATGGGAGGCTTCTTTCTTCTTCTCCTGACAGGAATGCTCCTCATTAATTTTCTGACAAACATTTTGTACTAATATTTGTTACAAGAACAGCATATTCACACATTATTAAGGCCTCCTCTTTTCTGCCAACGCAGCAATTAATTTTGCTACACTACCTGTATTACATACTAATGTATGAACATCGAATGTAGTTTTATTGGAGAAAACCAGATTGCTGTTATTTCTTGTCTAAATACGCTCTTAATTATACTGCTTTTATGAATTTATTCTTCGCTTATTATATTGTCTTCGATATTGCAATGTACTAATAATAAGTTTTACTCTATCAGCAGTTCACTATTTTGCACGTTTGTCACATCACATTGACAGCAGTCTTGATTTTAACAACTTTATTCCACTGCCCTCTGTGTACCTACATACTCATATCCGACGCCAAAGAACGGCCTCCTCACGTTTCTTCAGAGTTTCTTTTAAAAGTCCTCTACAGATGTCTACTACTAAGCACGGCAACAAACATTCTAAACAACTGTTTGCAGAAGCTCTTAAACAATCCACTAATATGCCAACAAAAGGTAGTGCACCTTTACCGTCCAACTTATCGCCAAGCCCTCCTCCTGCCACTGGGCACGCATCTACAGAAGCTATACAACGTATTCTCCAGGAAATCTCTGGGGTTAGTCGTCGGTTGGAAGGTATGGATATTACAATCACATCCTTGGCTGAAGAGACTAAATCAATTCGAACAGATATGGCGGGCTTTTATGCCAAAGTTGAGGGTCTCGATTCTAGAATTCTTGCAGTGGAGAAACGTCTGGATTCACTCCCTAACAAAGATCAAGACCTTCTCTTTCTTCATAGCAAAATCATCGATTTGGAAGATCGTAGTCGGAGGGATAATATCCGCTTTTTTGGTTTTCCAGAACAAATTGAAGGCCAAAACACAAAATCATTTCTTTATAGCATCCTTCCAAACCTGACTGGTATTTCCTTTGTTCCACCTTTGGAAATCCAAAGAGCTCACAGAATTGGCCCTCCACGTAAAGACCCTGCAGCGCGTCCAAGACCGATTATTGCCTGTTTCCTTCGCCATGAACAAACACGACAATTACTGGCTGCAGCTCGTTCACAAGGTTCCTTCTCATTCAAGGGTCATACAATTCATCTGGCAGCTGACTTTTCCAAGGAAACAAATGAGCGTAGGAAAGCATTTCTCTCTATGAGGCCTCAATTGCGCCAACTAGATATCAAATATGGCTTATTTGAACCTGCGCGTTTTCGCATCACCAGAAATGGAGATTCCAGAGACTTTTATGACCCAACACATCTTCAAGAATTTTTAGATTCCATCAAGCTTCAAGATATGGACGTTCAAGTTCAACCTTCAACAGAAGATTATCCTCAACCAGCTTCTGCTTCTTCTCTTACATTACCAGATCACAAGCGACAAAGTCTTAGTAACTCAAGAGTTCGTGGTAGAGACTCTGAAAGACTCCATCGTCTCCAAGAAGATAAGAATTTAGCCCTTCATTCTGTTTCTACTGCTACTTTTACACAACATCCGCATAGGGACAAATCCAGATCTCCTCTTAAATCTCCCTCAGATGCGGATTGAATAATCTTTTGTCTTACAAGCTGTTCTTCCCATGTTTAAGCTGTAGTTGATTGAAGATCTTATATTCATTCATCTTTTTACCCTTCCTTATCATTATCAATACTAAGAATAATTAAGATGTTCTTATATTCTATTATATTCACACAATGCTAGATGCGTTATAGTCAGATATGTGCTTTATTTTCCATATTTGCAATTTTTATCTTTAGCATGTTTCTCTCCATTATAGTGGTTACCTTCAATTTGTTATTCACTATCAATATTACAACTTATAACATGTTATCATCAGTCATGTAATTATTTAACCATCTCAACACTCACTTATTGGACTATTGTTTTAACATTTTATTCCTATTTTCTATTTTATGTTGTTCACATTGTGCTTTATTGCCATTTCCTGTTTATTATAAATATAATGTACATTCTTTAGCGTTATCATAAGTAACTTAATTGTTAGTTTTTTCTCCTCTACAATGGAATGTACTATAGCTTTTAGGGCCTACCTTTATTTCTCACTTACTTTCTCGATTTTCCTTATCGTTATCCTCACTCCTTATCAAACTACTATCAGGAACTCTATTCTATATTAATATTTACTCGCTTTAACTCCCTTTCTTTTCCGGGGGGTCCTTTCCCGTGGCGGTGCTCTAGTGCGCCCAGACCCGCAGTTAGCAGTTTAGGTCCCCAAATCTCTTTCTTTCTATATATACGTTTGTTTCCACTTATTTTCTTTCTGTTTCCCCTTCCTTTCCTCATTTCTCTCCCTTTTCTCTTTGTTTGGTTCACCACGTTGTTTTGTGCTTTATATTATTTTCTTCCTCCTGATTTTTGCTCTATTCTACTATGACACAGGCACATTCTCTTAATGCGATCACTTGGAATGTACATGGCCTCACCCATTACATAAAACGGAAGAAAGTACTCTCCTATCTCCAGACCAAACATGTAGATGTGGCCTTGCTTCAGGAGACCCATTTGGATGCTCTAGAGTCAGATAAACTTTGCAGAGACTGGGTGGGCAAGGTTATCCATAGTAGTGTTCAACAAGGCGATTCCTCAGACACAGGCCCTCTCCGCAAATGTGGAGTAGCAATCCTCCTTCGCAAATCCCTCCCGGTCACTGTCTCCAAAACATGGACAGATGTAAATGGCCGCTATGTATTTGCCAAACTTAAAATTGGAGGGTCTCACATCTGTGTAGGGTCTGTTTATGCCCCTACGGGTACCAAAAAAACATTCTTTCTTCAATTATCCCGTTTGCTGCTTGAAATCAATGCATCACAATATTTGATTGGCGGAGACTGGAATGTAACGCAAGATTCCATTCTAGACAAAACTGGCCCATTAGATAAGTGCAACGCGTCAGACAGAGCCTTGTTGGGGGACATCATATCAGATATTGGCTTGGTTGACCATTGGCGTTTTAGCCATCCAAGGGATAAGGAATATACTTTCTTTTCATCGGCTCATGGTACATTTTCTCGTCTTGATTACTTCCTTATTTCTCATAGCACAGTTCAATTCGTTACAGACTCCTGCATCCTGGAAGCGGCTTTGTCTGATCACTCTCCGGTTCTCCTTTCCCTTGATTTGGGTCTTTCTCGGCCTGGACGTAAACCATGGCGAATGAACATCCAACGCCACAGGACTCCCGCTGGTAAGTCCCAACTGCAATCTCATCTTCAACATTATCTTTCAACTAATCAGGGGTCTGTCACCTCCAGCAGGACTCTTTGGGCTGCGGCGAAGGCTACTTTGAGGGGGCAATTAATGCGCGATGCAGCAGTTGCTAATAAACAAAATGCAAGGAGACAAAGTGAGCTTGAATCTGACATACGAACTTATTCTCGTTTATACACCATATCTCCGTCTCTACAAAACCGTAAATTGCTTGAGCAAGCTCGAATGGCCTTAAATAGCCTTTTTACATCTAAAGCAGAGTACGCTTTACAGAAAATGAAAGGTCGGCATTACGAGCAAGGGGAAAAGGCGGGAAGGTTACTAGCCGCGCAGCTGCGTCAAAGGGAGGCGTCCATGGCCATTCCGGCCATTAGATCTACGCAAGGTCACCTGTGCACGAAACCTCAAGACATTGTTAATGAGTTCGCCTCCTTTTACGAATCTCTTTATACCTCTGACAGTAGAATGGACACGGATAAAATGACTGCATTTCTTGCGAAGGTGCATCTTCCTTCTCTTTCGGCGGAGGGCAGAGCCATCCTAGAGGGTGAAATAACCAGAGATGAGGTTTCTAGTGCGATTACTGCCCTACCTTACCACAAGGCCCCTGGTGAAGATGGATTTCCCCCTGAGTTCTATCGCTGGGCAGGTCATAATATTATAGATACCCTGCATGCCGCATTCCAGGAGGCGGATAGTTCATCTTCACTAGGACCTCTTTCTAACAAGGCTATTATTGTTGTGCTTCCAAAGCCAGGTAAAGACCCCCAGCTCTGCAGTAGCTATCGCCCCATCTCTTTATTGAACACTGATATTAAAATCTTGGCCAGCATTCTTGCTTCGCGTTTGCGTAAAGTCTTGCCTTCCTTGATACACCATTCTCAAGTAGGCTTTGTACCGGGTCGATCCTCTCGGAACCATCTGCGTTCTCTGGCCCATGCATTATGGTCGGCTCAACATCTCAAGGATGATGCGTTAGCCCTTTCACTTGACGCAGAAAAGGCGTTCGACCGCATTGAATGGAACTATCTCTTCAAAGTCATGGATAGATTTGGTTTAGGCACGAAATTTATTGATAAAGTACGCTTATTATACGACCATCCTTCTGCTCAGGTAAATTGTGGTGGGTTTCTATCAGACACCTTTACCATTAAGAGAGGGACACGTCAAGGATGCCCACTATCCCCTCTTTTGTTTCTTCTGGCTATGGAGCCCTTGGCCGCCACCATTCGTCAATCGGATGAGGTCTCTGGTGTCCCCCTTCCAATTGGACATTCTAAAATATACCTGTATGCTGATGATATTTTACTCACCCTTACTCGTCTTCCCCGGTCGATTCCTTCCCTTCTTCACATTATTAATGATTTCTCTTCTTTTTCAGGTTATAAGATTAATTGGGACAAGAGTGAGGCTTTGCCCATCTCTAACGGTACCACAAAAGCAGCCATTTTTGGATTTCCTTTTCATTGGCAGCCTTCACGCCTTAAATACTTGGGTGTCCTCGTTAATAAAGGATTGCAAGATATGGTTGCAGATAATTTATCTCCTCTTATATCCCAAATGCAACGGGATTTTGACAAATGGAAGGCTCTGGGCCTTTCTCTTTGGGGCAGAACTCAGGCGGTTAAAATGGTTACCCTTCCGAGATTTATATACATTCTAGGGATGCTCCCTTTGCAGATTCCTCTATCCCTACTTCGATCAATAGATGCCCAGATTAAAACTTTCATCTGGGGTACTATGAAGCCGCGCCTTGCTATCACTAAGTTGAAGGCTCACCAGTTATCTGGCGGAATTGGTCTTCCTTCTATTGAACACTACTCTTTGGCGTTACATATTTCCCAGATCTCATATTTTTTACCTGGCATCAAAGATTTACCACAATGGGTTCAAATAGAAAGACATCTCCTATCCTCAGAATCAAATCTTTCTCCTCTGTATGGTACTGGCTCTAGTCGTTCTGACCCAAAAAACCCGATACTATCTGCCATGCATAAATCCTGGCAGAGAAGTCATAGATTATTAGGCTCAAACTCCAGAATCCATGCTAAGGCTCCCTTGTGGAATAATTCGGGGATCCGTCTTAATGGTCGTATGTTATCCTGGCCTGAATGGCGAGCTGCAGGTATTCTCCATTTGGATCAACTTCTACATGATGGGGATTTTAAGTCATTCTCTCAGCTAAGGGTAGAATTTGATCTTCCCCTTCATCATTCTTCCAAATATCTTCAACTCCAACAATGTTTAAAGACCCATATGGGGACATCACCATGGCTCCTGCAGGATTCCCCTATATTATCCTATTTGCACGTTTGGGGGAAATTTAAGGGTGTTACTTCTGGTATATACAAAATTTTTTCATCTCATCTTTTTTCTAAACCTCTTTCACATGATCTCCAGCGTAAATGGCAATCTCGTCTCTCCATTTCCTTTTCCGATGCTGAGTGGGATTTGATTCTAGAGAGTTTAAATAAGGGAGCCCGTGAATCAAGGCTTAAATTTTGTCTTTTTAAAATTCTGCATGATTGGCACTGGTCTCCTGTCAAATTACACCAAGCTGGTCTTCTCTCTCATTCTAACTGTTGGAGATGCTTCAATTCAGGTTGTGATATTACTCATATCATTTGTGAATGTCCCAGTATCCAACCCTATTGGACTTTTATCGGTGTTACCTTGAAATCCACTATGCCCCTAAAATTGCCACTCACATCTACTAACATTCTCCTACATGACTTACGTCATTCCCCAAAGCTCACGAAGCCACAACTCCGTCTTTTTCATACTTCAATTGCTACTGCCAAAATATGTATACTGCGTCATTGGAAATCAACTATGCCTCCATCACAGGAGGACTGGTTGGTTGCAATGATGCAAACTGCTTCCCATGAACGTATAATCTATAATCTTCAAGATCAAAACGACACTTTTCTTCGAATATGGTCTCCATTTCTTAAATCAAATGCTGATGATTCTCCGGCCTCCACTTCTACTCAAACACACTAATCAACTTTCACTTTTCCGTTTTTTGTTTTTTCTCTTCTCTCTGTTCCCTCACAATCCTTTGCTCCCTCCGTTGTGTTATTCTTCTGCTTTTATTTAATATTTTTCCTTTGTTCTATTTCTTTATATTTCCAGCACTTTATATTCTACTATGTTTTCTTCTCTCTCTTTTCCCTATTGCTCACTCTTATTACATGTCATTCTGCGTTTTGATCTCATTGTTGCATTAATTCGTATTTATCTATTTAAACGTATATTTATATTGTATTTCTTTATTAATATCTTATTCCATGATTCCTTCTAACATGTAATTATTCTCTTTTACTCACTATTGCATATGCTCTAATGTATTTGTCTTATAAAATTCAATAAAAAATTTCAACACAAAAAATAATCCTGTTTGACAACCCATTGCATACTAGACTCAAAAGACCCACAGTGCAGAGAGCTACTTTCCTAATTTGCAATGACTGAGGAAAAGGTTCTGATGCAAATTAATGACAGTGAAGCACTTTAATTTAGGAGCGCAAGGTAATTGTTGAATTTGTGATCAGCACAAACAAGTCTTTATTTCGACTAGCTCTTTGGGCAGTGGGTGTTTTTTACATTTTATGTTGTCTAAATTGTACTGTTATCAAGGCTTGTCATTATGAGGGAATATCTGATGAACTTGTAACTGTTTAGCACATATACTCAGTGAATATGAAAGTAACTTTTGAGTTTGGTATGTGGTGTGTTGTTAAATGGGATTATGATTGTTTGTAACTTTAGATGAGTGTAATTGATGTACATTTTATGTTTGCTGCTTATTGTATTAAAGACTACTTTGCTACGTTGATGAAAAAACTGAAGAAAGATTAAAAAGAAACTAAAGAAGCAGCCACCTGAGGGCTTGCGGGCCCATTCTTCCAGGTCCAGGGCCGCAACTACTGCGTTCGCAAGCACAGTACCTATCCAGGACATCTGCCAATCTGCTTCATGAGTGTCACTCCTCACTTTCACAAAGCACTTCTGCCTGGACAGTCAGGTCTGTTGAGACAGTCATTTAGACCTACAGGACATTTTGGTTTGAGCTGGTTCCCAGACCCACCTCTGGGGAATTATTGCTTGAGTATCTATTCTATGGTGAGGAATCTGCAGTTAGAAATCTCAATGAGAAGAACAAGTTACTTACCTTCATAATGCTTTTTCTGATACAGACTATCTAAACTCCGATTCTTCACCGACCATCCTATCCTCCCTGTTCTGCGAAATGGGCTCTTCACCCAAAAGCCCTTGTTAGACCCTGCACACAGGTCCTGCATCGTTCAGTCATGCCCTGCATTTTTGGCACAGAAATGGTCACGAAAGACACTGATGTCAGAATGCCTGCGTGGCACCTATGTGGCAAAGCACACGTTACTTTCGACATGGACGACGTTGGTACGGAGCCACACAATGTCACTTAGAAGAAGTCTTTGTAGTCACGAGATTGTGACTCCTCCCTTGGACGATAGTGCGCATGGGCATCGACTCCATCCTCAGATTGTTTTCCGCCATGAAGCGAAATGATGGAGTTTGTAAGAAACAGAAAAGATGTCCATGTGTAATGTATCCAAGTAAGACAACGCTGGAACAGATATAGGTACTGGGGAAGCGGGTGGGCGTATGTCATTCTGCAGCTCTACATGCCAAGAACAGATGCATACTGGTAAGTAGCATTTTCCGTTCGAGGCATATGAGCTGCAGAATACATACTTGTGCATGGACTGTATAGCAGTGCTCTCCCTTAGCAGTGGTCACCTGCATCTGTTGCAGTGGTCTGAAAAAGTGTTTTAAGAACAACCTGGCCAACAGCAGCTTGTTGTTTTGCCTGCACATCTACACAATAGTGTTTGATGAAGGTGTGTGGTGTAGACCATGTTGCTGCTTTACAAATGTGATCTAAAAGAATGCCATGGAAGCCCCTAGTTTGCGTGTTGAATGCGCTCTAGGGGGAATTGCTAATGTGAGTTTTGCTTTATGATAGCATATTTGAATACATTTGACTATCCACCTGGCAAATCCAGCTTTGGAAGTGGGGTTTCCTTTATGAGGTGGAGAGAAAGCTACAAACAGTTGGTTTGTCTTTCTAAAAGGTTTAGTTCTGTCAATGTAAAAGTATAGCTCTTTTGACATCAATTGTGTGAAGAGCTCTCTCTGCTACGGAATCTGGTTTTGGGAAGAACATGGGTAATTCCACAGATTGATTAAGATGGAAAGCAGATATTACTTTGGGAAGCAATTCTGGATCCGTTTTAAGAACCACTTTGTTATGATGTATTTGTAAGAATGGTTCTTGTATGGTTAAAGCCTGGATCTCACTTACTCTTCTGAGAGAGGTGATTGCGACAAGGAAAGCTACTTTCCATGTAAGGAACTGCAGTTCGCATTTGTGTAGAGGTTCAAATGGAGGACCCATGAGCCTAGTGAGGACAATGTTTAAAGTCTACACTGGAGAGGGTGGGATTGAGGGAGGAATTATCCTTTTAAAACCTTCCATAAAGGCTTTGATGGCAGGTACCCTAAACAATGACAAATGTTGTCTGTTTTGTAGGTAAGTGGCAAGGGCAGCAAGATGTAGTCTTATAGATGTGTATGCCAGATTATATCTTTGTACATGCAGTAAAAAGCAAATTATGTTTTGAATTGAAGCATCTAATAGGTCAATTTTGTTGTTATTGCAGTAAATGACAAGTCTTTTTCATTTGGCTGCATAGCAAGCCCTAGTAGTAGGGCATCTAGCTTCCTTAATAATATTCATACAGTCCGGTGGAAGGTTGAGGTAACCGAATTCTAGGACTTCAGGAGCCAGATTGCTAGGTTTAGTTGAACTGGATCTGGATGTCTTATCTCTCCATGGTTCTGTGTCAGAAGCTTTGGGGAGAGTTGTAGCTTTTGTTGTGGAACTACTGAGAGTTCCAGGAGTGCTGTGAACCATGGTTGCCAGGCCCATGTTGGAGCAACTAGGATCATCTTGAGAGACTGTTGTTTGAGTTTGTGCACTACTAACGGAATGAGCGGGAGTGGCGAAAAAGCGTACACTAATCTGCTTGACCAGTTCATCCATGTTGCATTGCCTTTGGACAATGGGTGTGGATACCTGGCGGCAAAGGTTGGGCATTTTGCGTTTGCTTGTGTGGTGAACGGGTCTCGGTGGCCCCACATCTGAAAAAACAGAAGAAGAACTTGTGGATGAAGTTCCCATTTGTGGATATGCTGTGTCTGACGACTGAGCAGATCCGCAATCAGATTGTGTACTCCTGGAAGATGTTTTGCTAGAAGTTATATCTTTTGTGGGATGGTCCATTTCCATATGCTTTGCGCTAGTTGAGAAAGCTGCAAAGAATGTGTTCCTCCTTGTTTTTGTATATAATACATTGCTGTCATTGTCTGTTCGGACAAGGACAGTTTTGTTGATGAGATGTGTTTGGAATGACTTTAATGCTAGAAAGATTGCCAGTAACTCCAGGTGATTGATGTGGAGCACTTTTTGTTGAGGGATCCACCTGCCCTGAATTGTATGGTTTAGGAGATGGGCGCCCTGCCGGTGAGCGATGCGTCCGCTGTTAGCACTATCTGTGGAACTGGGTCTAAGAACAACCGCCCTTTGGAAAGGTTTTGTGTGTTCCACCACTGGAGAGAGCGATGAGTGCGGCTGTCCACCAACACCAGATCTGAAAGTGGACCTTGAGCCTGGTTCCACGGACATGCTAAACTTTCTTGTAAAGGGCTCATCGGAAGCCTTGCGTGAAGTACTATGAAAATGCAAGAGGCTATCATTCCTAATAGCTGCATAAAAACTCGAGCTGGTAGCGAGTGTTGAGGTTGAAAGTTTGTTATGAGGGTTTGTATACTGGCTTTTCGGACTGGATTGGGGTATGCCAGGGATTTGGAAGTGTCTATTGTGGCCCCTAGACACTGATGTATGTGGGACGGCTGAAGACGTGACTTGGTGAGGTTTAGTGTGAACCCCAAGTCGTGAAGCAAGTGAATTGTTTGGAGAGTGTAATGAAGACACTGGTTGCATGACTTGGCTTTTATGAGCCGGTCGTCCAGGTATGGGAAGACATGAATTTGTTGTCTTTGCAAGTGGGTGGCTACTACTGCTAGACACTTTGTGAAGACTCTGGGTGCTGTGGTCACTCCGAATGTTAGGACCTTGAATTGATAGTGCTGACCGTCCATTATGAACCTCAGATATTTCCTGTGAGCAGGGTATATAGGAATATGGAAGTAGGTGTCCTCGAGATCTAGAGTGGCAAGGAAATCACCTTGCTGGAGCAGTGGGAGGGCCTGTTGAAGGGTGACCATGTGAAAGTGGTCTGATTGTATGTAGATATTCAAAGGTCTGAGGTCCAGTATTGGTCTGAGAGTACCGTCTTTTTTGGGGATGAGAAAATAAAGTGAGTAAACCCCTGTGCTTTGATGCTGGAGGGGAACTGGTTATACTGCATACTTTTGAAGAAGTGAGAGAGCTTCCTGTTTGAGGAGCATTAGATGTTCCGTGGACATCGGACGTTGTTTGGGCAGTATGGTTGGGGGAGTTGCGGCAAGTTCCAGGCAGTAACCATACTAGATAATTTGTCTTACCCACTTGTCTGTAGTGATGGAGTTTCCGACAGGTAGGAACTGTGAGAGCCTTTCTCCGACCGGAGTGGAATGGTCTGGAGGGAGAGGAGGAAAGTCATTGTTTGGTAGTAGTAGAGGTTCGGTTGTTGTTACCTCAGCCTCTACCCTTGATGTTATTTCCTCTGTACACACCTCTAAAATAGGCCTTGCTAGGGGATGTTTATGTGGGACTCTTGTAGGTGGAGGAAGTAGTGTATGTGCTAATGTTTTTGGATTTGCCCCTATAAAAGGAGCGAAGACTGCAATGCTCCCATAGATTTTGCAGTGTCTGTGTCTTTTTTCATTTACTCCAAAGCTGAATCCACAGCTGGGCCAAAGAGGTGCTCTTGATCGAATGGCTGATTTAAGATCGTTGTTTGCACTTCTTGTTTAAAACCAGAAATACACAACTATGCATGTCTGCGAAGTAAGACACTGGTGTTGAGAGATCTAGATGCGGTGTCTGCTGCATCGAGAGCACATTTGATGGATGCATTCGTAATTAACTTGCCCTCTTGGACTACATCGTTGGCCTTGCCTTTATATTGGTGAGGTAAATGTTGAATACGATTTTCGAGCTCATCATAGTGAGCCCTGTCGTATCTGGCAAGCAATACTTGTACATTTGCTATTCTCCAGTGATTGGCTGCTTGGGAGGCAACTCATTTACCTGATGCATCTAGCAGTTTAGACTCTTTGTCTGGAGGTGGAGTATCACCAGAGGTTTGGGAATTAGCACGTGTTCTTGCATTGGAGACTACCAAAGAATATGTAAGTTGGATTTTTAGGGGCAGGGTGTACTTTTTATCAATCAGAGGATTGAGGATCCTGGTCCTGACAGGGTCTTCAAATATGTCTGGTGCATGTTTAATGACACCTTTAAGCATGGGCAATGTATGTATTGTTTTTTGTGACTGAGCAAATGTATTTGGCAAAAAGTCTTCGTCCATGGGATCTGAATGTAGTTGAACGCCATGATATTGTGCAGCCCTATTAATGAGCTGACTAAACCCTATATTGTCATCTGTGGGGGGGATGGCCTAGATGGGTATACGTCTGTATCAGGAAGGTATGGAGGATCTGTGGGACTGTTGTAATCGTCCCATGTATCTTGTGGTGGAGTAGTGTCATCATCAGGGTCATCTAAAGGATCCTTCTCGTGACCATCCCCGTCCCCTACATCATCCTCATTCTGTGGCGGTAAGGGTGAGTATGGAGAGAGTCTAGGAGAGTGTACAGGAGAGTTTGTAGGAGACAGGTTTGGTAGAAAGAATAGGAGAAGAGGGTCTTGTGGGTGAAGTTGCAAAGTCTCTTTTCTTCACAGGTACCTCAGGAGGGTGTGAGGTATCGGATTTCATCTTCTTTGTTGGGAGACTGACAGTATGTCCTGTTTTAGGGTCCACATGTAATGTCTTATTTCGGATCGATAGGATCTGGTCGAAAAAGGTCTTCCTGCCTGTTGTCTCCTTTCGGTGCCGATTTTTTCGGTTCCGAACTTGGTTTTGAATAGGACTCTGGAGCTGTAGGAGGGGCCTTGTGCTCCTTTGGCTTTGATGTCGGTGCCGAGTCGGAAATCTTTTTCGGATCCGAAGGTTTTCGGTGTTTGTTCAGTTCCGAGGCCTTATGCTCTTTTGGTGCCGAAGGGTTCGATAACGAGGCCTTTTTGGACGTATCCGGGAATAGGGTGTATCCCTGATTTCGGTACCGAAGGTGTCTTATGGGTACTGATATGCAGTTTACTTGGTCCCAAGCTGCTAGAAGGCTTTTCCTTTGTATTCAGAGCCGGGCCCGGAGGCGGGGATTCTGAAGTTTTACCTCAGTCTCGACTAAGGCCTTCAGGCACAGTTTTGTCTGGAGCCCTCTGTTTATCTGGTGGGGTAGGGGCAGGGACGTTTGTACTCACTTGTTGACTTGGAGTGATATGGTCATCGGAGTCATCGGCTTCGGAGACTATGTCGAGCTCCTCTGAATCCTCTGCCTCTGGAACATCAGGTCCTTCGTCGAAGATGTCGTGTGGCACCGGTGTAGCCCGTGGAGCCATAACGTGTCATCGAGCCCGGCGATCATGGATAGTCTTTTTGGAGCAAAAAGAGGCACAGGCTTGGCAATCCTTTTGCTCATGTTCTGGCGAGATGCAAAGGTTGCAGACCTTGTGGTGGTCACTGTGTGGAAATTTAGCTCCACACTGGAGGCATTTTTTAAATGGAGTCCTCTCCATTAGCCGTAGTACCGAATGGCGCCGATAGGTCCCGTGGCCCGCATCAACGGCTGGAATTGAGGATTTTAAAGTTAGCGTGTTGAAGGGCACGCGAACGAAACAATACCATTGAGCGATGATGGGTTGCGCGTCGAAAAGGGTTGGAAACACGGTACCGAACCGGAGCGCAGCAAGTGCAGCAAATTAGATGGCGGAAAAAAACAATCTGAGGATGGAGTTGATGCCCATGCGCACTATCGCCCAAGGGAGGAGTCACCTATCTCATGACTACAAAGACTTCTTCAAAGACAACAACAAACTGCAAACATCCGAGCCCAACACCAGATGGCGATCTATGCACAAGTATGTATTCTGCAGCTCATATGCTTCGAACAGATACTTTTGAATAATTTCCGGTTTCAGTCTGATGCCTGGGGAACACTGTAAGATGAGGAACCTGCGGTTAGAAGTCCCCATCAGAATTGAGATATCAGGGACTGTAAGAGGTAAAGGGAAGTAAGGGTGATTTTAGGATTGAGAGGCAGGTATAGGTAAACCGAGATAAAGGAGATTTTAGGGTTCAGGGGTTCTATAGAGGTAAAAGAAAAAAAAAGTGTGATTTTAGGTTTCAGGGGTAGGTAGAGGTAAAGGGAGGTAAGGTTTATTTTAGGGTTCAGGGTGGGTAGAGCCAAGGGTGATTTTAGAGTTCAGACGTAAAGAGGTAACGGAAAGTAAGTGGGTCACTACAGAGTTCTTAACGAACCGTAATGAAAATTGTCTAGCAAGAAAAACATAAAAAAGAATCAAGTTATCCTGAAACCCAAACAAAAAAAAAACCAGGACCCCAATCCAAGCGCAAGCAGCAGGGCAGACCAGTAATCAAGTAATGAATCAGTGCTTGGTCCATGCTCTAGGGAAGAACAAAACACACGGAAACAAACTGAAAGCCAACACATGCTCACCAATAAAAAGCAAGGAAATAAAACTGACAGTGAAGCCAATCAATGGTAAGTAATGTTGAGGACCAAAGCCCCCCCCCCTTTTTTTAAAGCAACTTAAGCTCTTTGCAAGTGACAGGCATACTCCGTTTCAGGCTCAACCTAAAAAGGCAGTCAGCAATGACAGAGGGGAGTAACAAGGATAGACAAAGAGAGACTAGGCGGAGCTAGGGCTAACATTAACCCAAGCTCGAAATACAAATTATTTATTTAGCGCTGGGCAAACATTCTATGATCATGCCCATAAAAAGAGAACATATGATTTGCCTGGAACTTGGTGACATATATACTAATATATACAGTAGTATTTCTAGGCTTCCGTCATTGTGGTAATAAAGGGAAAAAACTTTGAATAGTGTCTGTACTCCCATTCCTAAAGTACACTTTAGAACTGGTTACAATTCTGGAGTAGATGAGCCTCAGAATAACTAAATGTTAAGCCCATGACAGTTATCTAACAAACACCTTATATTCTGAAATAAAATATATAAATCAGACATGGTAAGACACAGTGTCTTAAAAGATTTTTGCCTTACCTGTGGGTCTACTAACCATCCATGATACAGGGGTATATCAAGAAGGTCGAACACTATACATTCAGGCGTATACTCAAAGTCTCTTATGCCAGTGAACCTTACATTGACATCCAGACCAGTCTGTAGTTTATGCAGGACTGCCATCGCATCATTCATGTTCTGAAACAAAAAATTGTTGCATCAGTTAATAGCCATCTGTCTTATAAGTCCCTTTAAACAATCTCTCATACTGATTTGCATTTTAAAAAAAAACACATTGTGCAAATAAGTTTTGCTTGGCAAAAGCCTGCCGGGCTTGGCTTACAAAAAAATATTACCTTAAGAGAAAACATAATTTGTCTTTTATTAGATATTATTGTTTGGAGCAGTAAAACGGTCATTTCAGGTATCCATGAGCATTTACAGCTGAGTTTCCATCCCTGTGAGAGTCGTGGATGATTGTTTCCAGTTATCCAGGAAGTTAACATACTAAGGAACTGTTGAGCATTGTATAGATTTTTCGCGATTTATTGTGGTTCAGTGTTGCAGCTTGTGTGAAATAGTAAAATTCATTCTATTTCGAATCTTCTGCAATGACTAAAGCTGCATATTCGGTCACAAAATAATCTTTGTAATAAATGTGCATGCATATATTTTTTTAAGAAATGTTTTTATAATTATAAGTTAATAACAACAGATTCAAGATTTCTGATGATGAAGACTTCTATCGCAGAACCTAAACACGTGCATGAGTTTAATAAGAATGCTGCCCATAATACTATATGGTGCTGCTACTTTGAAAAGGCCTTCACACAAATGACAGTTTTATTCATGCTGATAAACGTACCAGTGGTGTGGGGAGAAGCTTGAAGGTGGGCATAGATGAGAAGATATAAAACGAGAGCAAAATAAATGCAATGCTGTGACACAGTGTCTGATCACCTTCAATGCAAGACAAATAGTAAGAAGATGGATCCAGAAGACATAAGGTAGCACATCCTGCGAATGGCTACTAAAATGTCCACGCTTGATGTGTAAGCTGTGTCCCACTGCCTCCCTCGCGGATCATGGCATCCCATGAATCTAGAGGAAGGGAGGTTAAGAAGAGGCGACGCCACTTCATAGAAATTAATATGCAAGTGTTACAAAATATTTCGGTAGAATGAAAACTCGTTCCAAAATTCTATTAACTATGATTTTTTTTCTCAAACTTTATTGGTTCAAGTGCAATAGAAAACAATGACTAATTCAAAGTTGTTCATTCCCCACTCAATATAGTCGCGTTCTACAGTTAATATAGTTGCTCATTGAACAATAGTGTTTTAACTTTTGTACTGTCTATGTTGGTGTTTGCTAGGTCTAAACCTTTTACAAAACAAAATCACTCTCCTAAACCCACCCTCCAACCCCCTCCCACCTTGACCCTCCCCTAAACATGTGCTAGGTGTTGGGTGGAATAGTATTGGATGGTCACTCTGAGTGAACTATAACTGGAAGTAAGAGAAGAGAAGAGACCGTTCAGACAAACCTATATAGTCTAGTGATCGGGTTGTTCAGGCTTTGGTGTTCATAGGCAAGAACTGGAAACGGTTTAGCGCTCATATGCTTAGTGGACATGTTGTCAGGGGTAGGCCCGCAACAAGTATTCCACTAGTGGGCCCGATGAGTATTCAACATTTTTAAAGTTTCTAAATATATCTGCCATTCGTTCCATCGTAAGAACCCTCCAGAGGCGGGCATGCCATTGAGGAAGGGCGGGCACTTCTATTTCGTCCATGCCACTGCTATCGAGCTTTTGGACACCCCAGACACACCTACATAATAGCCTTATCTCCCTTCGTCTGATACTGCATGGAGTAATTTCTGAGGCCCAAAACTGAAAATTCCGGAGTTTCTGGTACCGGATATTCCAGGATTTCCCTGACCTGTGCCAAGATTTCCTTCCAGAAGGGGCAAATCGTCAGGCAGTCCCACCAAATATGGCAAATGTTTCCCAGCAGCCCGCAGCCTCTCCAGCACAGATCAGAAATCTCTGGGAAAATCTGCTTAATTTTTGTGGGGTATAGATACCAGTCATAGAGCATCTTATGAGCCTCTCTCATACCCATGGAGTGATTGTTTTATGCAATATCTTTTCAGAGGGCTTTCCACTGTCCTTCAGTGATCTTAGTTCCTAATGTATGTTCCCAGAAATCCAGCAATGGTCTAGGTGTATGTAATGTGGACTACAACAAAGCATATAGAAAGGAGATAAACCTTTGTGAGGATCCCACCCTCCTAACAAACTTTTCTATGGGTGTTAATTCTCGGGTTGCTACTACTCTGACTTCTGGACTTAATGCCCAGTGTTTGTGCTGAAGATAATGCTATTGTTCAGTGGGTGGGAGACCAAAGACTTGCTCGCAGTGTTTCGTAGGTTAGTATGTCGTAGTTATGGAAGAGGTCTGATCGTGTGAGGCAGCCTCCCTCCATCCAAGCACTAAAGGAATCTTGGCATGCGTTGACAGTGGGAAGGCGAGATTGAAATGAATCAGGGTGTATGGGGAGTGAAAGGTCGGCCATTCTGCCGCTTTTGTGCCCTCATCCCAAACGTGGAGTGTAGTCTGGGTGAGTGCACTCAAGTAGGCATGCCTAGGTCGCTCCTCCCTTGGTTTCCAAAGCACATTTCAAATGGTTCTACCCACTATTGCCCTGTCCATATGTAACCAATGGTTATCTGATTCTCCAAGGGACCATTCTGCCTTGTAGTATAGGGAAAAGTCTGGAAGGGCCACGCCACCATCGTCTCTAGGTCTTCTAAGAAGTTTAAAGGGGAGCCAAGCCTGTACGGTCTGGCAGACATAACACGTAGTCATTGTGCGTAATGTGGAAAAGAAGTTGCGATCGGGGCTTATAGGGAGGGCTTGAAATAGGTATAGCAGTTTTAGGAGAACTGTCATTTTGACTGCATGTATACGGCCCAGCCATGAGCTATATAGCGGTCCCCACCTTTAAAGTTCAGTCTGTAACAGTTACAAAAGGGGCGGGTAATTTGCCCTCTATATGTATCAGCAGCCTATAGTGGCTGTGATCTTGACCCCCAAGTATATGATGTTGTGTTTTGCCCATTGGAAAGGGAAGTCCCTTACTTGGGATGTCATCTCTCCTTCTGAGAGGATGAGGTCTAAAAGGACTTAGAGAGGTTAACCCGGAAACCAGCTATTTTTTCGAAGGATCGGATTTCTCCCTGCAGGGCAATCAGCGAGGACCGTGGTTCTGTTAGAGTTAGGAGGATGTCATCTGCAAACAGTGACATTTTATGCTCTTCTGAGCCAAATTGTAAGCCCTCGATATCTTGTGCTGCTCTTATATTAGCAGCGAAGGGTTAGATACTCAGGGCAAACAAGAAGGGTGATAATGGACACCCCTGTCTTGTACCCCTGCTCAGTTTGAAGGTGTCTGAGATGATTCAGTCGACTACTACTTTGGACAGTGGTTGCATATAGTTGGATTTGATCATGTTAATAAAGGTCTTGCAGAACCTGAACCGCTGTAACGTCTGAAAGAGGAAGGCCCATTCAACTCTATCAAACGCCTTTTCGGCGTCAGACCCTAATACGATTGCTGGGAACCGTCATTTTGAGGCCTTTTCCACCAAGTGGTGAACCCTCCGGGTGTCACCATGGGTTTGTCGTACTTTAATAAACCCAAATTGATCAGGGTGCTTCAGATCGGGCATCAGGTCTTCCAATCCACTAGCCAGTATTTTGTAATATAACTTGGCATCCAGGTTTAAAAGCACTATCGGCCTGTATGAAGAGCATAATTGTGCTTTTTCCCCCCGATTTGGGTAGGACCATTATCAGGGCCTCACTCATTGAGTGTGTGACAGCTGTACCAGATGCAATATGATTAAAGAGAGATGTCAGATAGGGTACCAGTTCCACGGAGAACGTTTTATAGAAATGAGCCGTTAGACCGTCTGGTGACATATGTGATTTTAGTGCCTTGATAGCTAGTTGTACCTCATCTTCAGTTATGGGGGTGCTTAAGAGCTTATTCTGAGGAGGTGTGACCCGGGGGAGACTGATCGAGTCCAGATATAACACTTGTGCCATAGGATCTGTCTCATCGGCCTGATATAAAGTCTCATAGAATGCCCCGAAAACCTGGGCTTTCCCTACCTCTGTGTTTTCTAATAGTCCTTGTGTGTCTCAAACGTACCCTACATATTCTTGTTCTCTTTTTACTCTAAGTTGTCACGCCAAGTAGGCCCCAACCCTATTTCCCTGTTCGTATGAGATTCACTATAAACGGGGTAGAGTCGGTTCTGCTCTATTGGTGTAGATCGCATCTATTTTCCCCTTCAGGGCAGTCAGTTTACTTTGGAGGGTTCTCGTGGGTTCTTTGTCTGTTCTAATTCTCGAAGTTCCTCCTCTAGGGCTATGCGTTCTTTAGCTCACTGTTTGTTTAGAGTTGAGTTTAGTTCGATACATTTTCCCATGGTCTCTTATGGGAGGGGGGGTTATTTATAAATATTCTCTAATTGCCTCGCGCAGTTCATCTTGGAATAATCAGTCCCGCGTAATACAAGTAGGGAAAAACCATAGTGAGGTTTTAGGGGGGCATACGTTCCAATCAAGACAAATCGAAAACAGGGCATGATCTGAGATAGTAATAGGGTGGATTTTTACAGCTCGTAGGTCGCTCATCTGCCCTTGGCCAAAGAAGACATAGTCTAGCCTCAAATAGGACTGATGAATGTGGGAGAAGAATGTGAAGTCTTTCATCATGGGATGAAGCACTCTACAGATATCCCTAAGTCCCAGATCTAAGAGATTTTGTTTTACCACTTTAGAGAACCTGCCTCTATGTGCACGGCACAGGTGGGTGCTTTCTAATTCTGGATGCCATGTGAGAATAAAGTCGCCCAGGAGTATGAGAAGGCCGACTGCAAAGTCTCCCACTAACGCTAGTAGTGAGGAGATGAATTTGAGTTGTCCCACATTGGGTGCATATGCTGAGACAAATGTGCATAACTACCCCCGTAGTTTACCCTTTACCATTACAATCCTCCCATTGTTGTCCGCATTATACCCTCGGGCTGGAACTTCATAGAAGAGTGGAGCATCAGCCCCACCCCTTTTTGTTTTGTGCCTGCTGAAGATTTATAGATCAGAGGGTCATTTTAATGTTTCAATCTGTGATCTTCTGATCTCTTAAGGTGTGTCTCCTGTAGTGCCACTACATCAAATTGGGGATCAAACAGATATTTTCATATCTTTTGTTGTTTAAGAGGAGCGTTGAGACCTCTGACGTTCCAGGATGCTACAGTTATCATCTTAGAGTAATCCAATCTGTTTCCTCAAATTCATAATCCCTGGCTCCCCTCTTTTTCTTTTGTTGGTCCCCTGCCCCTCACCCCCGTAGCTTGAATAACATTCCCTATATTTTGTGTGTTCATTCTCTTTGTTAAGATCTTGTTCCAACCTTCCATTCCATCTATGTGGTGGATGGAACGAGTGTATCCCAACCCCTCCCCCCCGAACCAAACTTGTGGGATGAACTGTCTCACCTTAACTTTACCCGTTTGGTGATTAAACAGTGTGAGCGACTCGGTCCAGGTCTGCTACTGCCGCTGTTCGCTTGATACTATAGGTCAGGGCAAAAGAGCCCTCACGACTCCGGAGAAATATATATAGTGGAGTAGATTCCCCATTGTCTCAACAAATACACTTAACAATTTCACCTTAAACAGTTGTGTCCGTCATTCCATCCTAATCTGTTCTTGTGGAGAAGCCATATTCAGTGTGAGTTCCCGGTCTCAGTGTCGGCGCAGCATGGGAGCTTCTCAAGTAGAGCCTGTCACTTCTTCAGGTTCCGCAGTCTGCGTTGGGAGTGCCACTGGTTTTTCTTTTCACGTTTGTTGGAGTTACCCAAGCGGGGTTTAAGTCTGTCTACCGTACCGGAGTGTGGCAACCCCAGAAGGTCCAAGGCGTCCTCCAGATCTGTAACATGGCGCCCTTTGTTTTTGTAATCAAAGGATAGTCCAAAGGGGTATGTCCAGCGGTATCTGATGTGATCTTGGCGCAGTTTTTCCATTACCGGTCGCAATTGTTGCAGTATCACTTCTTTCGCCTTAAATGAGTGTAGTTTGACTAGCACGTTCCAGGTACGACGTTGTTCTCCTGGGGTCTGCCTCCCCACCCAGTGGCTTCTTGCTACCTTTACTTAATCTCTCTCAAAACACGTTCACTACAAGAGCCTCCAGGTCCCGTCCTCCTGTCCCCTCCTCCAGGTCCCGGATTCTTATACTATCACATCTGGACCTATTTTCAAGGTCCTCATTTTTCAGTAGGGCAGCGTACAGTTGAGTTTGGAGGTCCATTACCGCTTCTTTAGTTTCCGTTGTATTTTGTTTTAATTCAAGAGTTTTGGCCTCCAGATCTAATGTCCTAGTATCTATAGAGTCTACATCTTGTTGCAGGGAGGCCATGCAATAGGTGAGTTCTGCCTTTAGTTGGTCTATGGTTGCTGCCACGTCCTGCTTGAGCTCCATGTGTAGTTCTGCTTTAAAGCCTCTGAGAGAGGCTACCAGTTCGTCTTTGGTGAGGGCCATATCCCTTCTTGCATCTTCCGGCTTAGAGTATCTATTTTTTCAGTTGGGGTGAAGAAGATGGACACCCTGTGTGAGGGTTTTTTAGGTGGCTTGCCCCCTGTGGATTTCTGTTGGGGGAGGCTCTCCCGGGGAATATATATCCTGGAGTTGCATAGATTATTTCCTAGGCCTGTTTCTCACGAGTGTTCGCCATGTCTGGGTCAAGCATAGGTTTTCTTGACTGCGTTCGTGATTCCCCTTCATAGGGCATTCATGCTCTGCTCTGGTGTTTCTACTCCCTCGCTGGCCTCATGGAGCACAAGTTGGAGAATCCTCCCCCAGGTATTTCATTATTTAAAGGGTGTGTGACCTCGGGCGCCTGGTTGCCATTTTAAGATCAGGCACTGGCTGGAAATTGTCTCTGCGTTGTCCCTTAGTTCCATAGATGCTCCGAAGCCCCCGCTGCTCTCCCTCTCCCACCCATCTCACTGTAATCTCAGGATCTCTCACCACCGCTGTCGAGGCTTCAGCCCAGTCAGGCCTTTCCTGCCGCTGGCTCCTCCTCTCATTCACACCCACGTAGTTCAGCATCAGGAGCCTGCCTCCGGAGAGTTTCTGATCCCTGAGTAATTTGCAGTTTACCGGTCGTCATGCTGTGATAGTTTTTCCGCCGAGACTGAAGCGCTTAGGAGCGGGTAGCTGTGTGGCATCTCGCTCTCATGTTGGCCTGCTCCGTCATTTTGACTCCTTGTGGCTTGCTTTTCATCTGATGCGGATCTGCACTTTAAGGCGTCCATCTGGGCATTTTCCGGTCTGTTAGTCTGTGGGCGATCCTTGTCTTGCAATGTGGATTTGCCCCGGTTTTCATGCTATTCAGGGGCCGTGGCAGTAAAGCCAGTGTGGATTACTTCCACCCGACCATCTTGCCTGACCATGCCCCTGTCCTAGAGAATTTTTAGCAGTCATCCGTCTTCCTAATAGTGGGAAACATTTAGTAAGTTGAATGGCAAAGATGCTCTTCTCAAAGGAAC
This sequence comes from Triturus cristatus, assembly GCF_964204655.1. NCBI lineage: Eukaryota > Metazoa > Chordata > Amphibia > Caudata > Salamandridae > Triturus > Triturus cristatus. The sequence continues at coordinate 231,360,420 of NC_140583.1, forward strand.
TGGGGATACTTAAACATCCCTAGGAATCAGCATGAGTAAAATAAACAATAGTTCCTTCGGGGTCATTTAACAAGCAATTATAATTTGAAGGTCTAATGAACTGTACCTAGAAAAAGTGTTATAAACAAACAGATGAGAAAGTGTATATGTGAATGAGGTATTATGACAAAGAAAAATAACACAAATAGTTTATCATCACAGCTGTGAAAATACTAAAGAAATTAGTACAACACCAGGTGCTGCAGGTAAGAAAATCAAGGAACTGTGCAGTGGGTCAAATGTGCAACACGCATCCCCGCATACAACACACACAAGGATATACCCTAAAAAAACAAAAAACTAAAAGAACAAGTTACTTACCTTCGGTAACAATATATCTAGGTTAGTTATAGATTCCTTACCTTTGAATTACCCCCAGGCGTTAGACTGGATCCGGAAATTTTTTCGTCAGCATTACCCCTGCGCGTCGAAAGGTGGCGTCGGTAGACTCGTGTTAGTCATTGGCGTCGTAGTCGTTGTGATGACATCGTGGTAGCTACATAGACGCCGCCCTCGTGCTCTGACGTCAGTTCGGAAACACGACTTTCCACACCAGAAGCGCAGAGTCATGCAAGACACTGACCACTGGTGCACAAAGGGGAGGATGGGTGGGGTGGTAAGGAATCTATAACTAACCTATGTTTCTTACAGATATATCGTTACCGAAGGTAACTAACTTGTTCATCTGAAAGAATCAGTTAGTTATACATTCCTTACCTTAGAATAGATACCCCAGCAATACCAACCCGGAGGTGGGTCTGCAAACTAAGTTCACATTAGAAATTCCTGGAGAACAGAACGGCCAAAGAAACTCTCTGGACTTGGCTGTACAGGCAGTAGTGTTTTGTGAACATGTGCAGAGAGGCCCACGTAGCTGCCTGACAGATGTCATGAAGGGGGACTCCCCGTTCCCAAGCAGTGGTAGCTGCTGTCGCTCTGGTGGAATGGGCGCGCAATCCCACTGGAGGCTCCTTCTTTGCCAAAGAATAGCAAGCTTTGATGCACAAAACGGTCCACCTGGAGATGGTCTGTTTGTGCATGGCCCGACCTTTCTTGGCACCCACGTATCTAACAAAAAGCTGGTCAACCACCCGGAATTGTTTGGTGCGATCCAAATAGAAGGAAAGCGCACGTTTTGGATCCAGACGGTGGAGCCGCTCTTCCTCCTTTGAAGGATGCGGAGGCGGAAAGATAGTGGGCAAAGTAATGGTTTGTCCAATGTGGAAAGAAGCAACCACCTTGGGAAGAAAGGAAGGTTTAGTTCTGAGGATGACCTTGTCTGCTTGAATAGCCAGAAAGAGAGGCTTCGAAGAAAAAGTTTAGACCATGCGCGCAGAGGTGATTGCCACCAGAAAGGCAGTTTTCAAACTCCGAAGCCTGAGAGGACATTTATGTAGCGGCTCGAAGAGAGCGCACATAAGATATGCAAGAACCAAGTTCAAGTCTTACAGAGGAATTACGAAGGGAACAGGAGGTAAAAGATGAGTAATGCCCTTGAGGAAGCGATTTATAACAGGGTACTTGAAAAGAGAAGGCTGATCAGGAAGCCTAAGGAAGGCTGAAATGGCCGAGAGGTAGTCCTTTAGAGTGCCCAGCGCTCAGCCCTGCTGGGCCAAAGAAAGGAGGAACAAGAGAACCTCAGAAAGAGGGGCAGAAAGGGGATCCACAGCCTTTGCTGTGCACCATGCCACAAATTTGTTCCATCTGCAGGCGTATACTGTCTTAGTGGAGGGACGCCTGGCTGCCAAGATAACATAACAGATTACGGGAAGCAGGTCAAACGACGACAACTGCTGCCACTCAATCTCCACGCAAGGAGGTGAAGGCTGGACAGGTCTAGGTGGAGGACCGTCCCCTGCTGCTGCGACAGAAGATCCTCCCGAAGAGGCAGTCTCATCAGAGGATCGATGGCCATGTGTAACAGCTCGGGATACCAGACACTTCTTGCCCAATCCGGAGCCACAACAATGAGTTGGGCCCGGTTGCACTTGATCTTCTTTAGCACTCTGGGCTGAAAGGCGTATAGAAGACAGCAACTCCACTCGTGACGGAAAGCATTGTCTAGTGAGTGCCGCCTTGGAAATTCCAACGTGCATAATTGCTGACATTGCGTGTTCTCTTCGGTGGCGAATAGATCTCACCAAGGCTCTCCCCACTGTCGAAAGAGACCTTGCACCACCTCGGAGTTTAGACGCCATTCTAGATCTATCAGGCACCTGCGGCTGAGTTCGTCTGCCCTGGCATTCAGGGAACCTGCCAGGTGTTGAACCACCAGGGATATGCCCTGATGTTCCAGCCATGTCCAGAGAGGGAGGGCCTCTTGACATAGGGTCCACGACCCCACCCCGCCTGGTTTGTTGCAGTACGACATGGCGGTGGTGTTGTCGATGAACACCAGCACTACTCCTCCCCAGACAGAGGGAAGGAATGCCTGGAGTGCAAGACGAATCAGCCGAAGCTCCAGAAGGCTGATGTGGAGCCCGGACTCCGCCGGAGTCCAGAGGCCTCTGATCTCCGCCTCCATGTGGCCGCCCCATCCCAGAAGTGATGCATCGGTCACCACTCTGGTTGGGGAAGGGAGAGGGATCTGCCGTTGACCCAATCCTGGTTCGTTAGCCACCACTGCAATTGGTGTGCAGTGCCCTCCAAGATCTGGACACAATCGGACAGGGTCCCCCGATGTTGTGCTCACTGGAACTTCAGGTCCCACTGCTGAGCCCGCATATGCAATCTGGCATGGTCCACCAGCAGGATGCAGGAGGCCATCAGTCCCAGTAGCCTGAGGGTCATCCTGACCGAAACCCGGGATAGAGGTAGAAAGATCAGAATCATAGTCCGAATATCCCGGACTCGCTGTTCGGGAGGATAGACCCAAAACTGTGCCGTGTCCAGAACCGCTCCGATGAAGAGGAGCTTCTGAGAGGGAGTCAGGTGTGACTTCGGCACGCTGATGGAGAACCCCAGCGAATGCAGGAGGTCTGCCGTAGTCTGGAGGTGGGAGTCGACAGACTGGGGCAAGCCCGCCTTCAACAGCCAGTCGCCGAGATAGGGGAAGGCTGGAACTCTTGATCTGCGCAGATAAGCTACGACCACCGCCATCACATTAATCAACACCCAATGGGCGCTGATAAGGCCAAAGGGGAGCACGGTAAACTGAAAGTGCTCGTGACCGTGAACCGCAGGTAACGCCAGTGGGCCAGCAGGACGGGGATGTGAAAATAAGCACTCTGCAAGTCCAACGCTACCATCCAGTCTCCAGGGTCGAGGGCAGACAGGACCTGAGCTAGCGTCAACATCTTGAACTTCTCCTTCCGAAGGAAGCGGTTGACGTTCCTGAGATCCAAGATAGGACGCAGGCCTTTGTCCTTCTTGGGCACCAGAAAGAAGTGGGAATAGCAATCATGACCTACTTCTGGAACAGGAACGCGCTCAATGGTTCCCTTTGCCAGGAGTGCCGAAACTTCCTGTAGGAGAGGGGCCAGATGATCCTCCGACATGCTATGGTACTGAGGTGGCATGGATGGAAGGGTAGTCTCGACGGGAAGGGAGTAGCTCCTTCGGACTATCTTCCTTCGGAAGTGATGCCGAATCCTGCCGCCCACTGGCATTTGGTGGCCTTGAAAGGTCGGACTAGGAGGCTGCTGCAGAGGGGGCTGTGGTGGACTGGCCCACCCTCTGGCCCCCAGAACCACAGCGGTGGTTCCCACGTCCCTGGCCGCGCAGGAGCTTAACAGCTTGTGCTGGCCTGTGGCTCTGGGCGGGACGTGGCGGGGCACCCCTCCGTAGCCACGAAAGGGGCAAAAGTCAGACTGCGCAGGGCGGGTGGTGGAGATGCCCAAGGACCTGGCCGTAGCCCGAGAGTCCTTAAAGTGCTCCAGCTCGTTGTCTGCCTTGTCACCGAATAGGCAATGGCCTTCAAAGGGTATGTTCATCAGAGTGGATTGGACATCCCTGAAAAACCAGTCGACCTCAACCAGGCATAGCGCCGAAGGGCTACCGATGTGGAAATTGTCCTGCCTTATGAGTCGGCGTTATCCAGCCCACGGCGGATGGTAAACTTCACTCTGTCTCTGCCTTCGGCAACTGCACAGAAGAGTACGGCCCAGGCCTCTTCCGGGCACTGGGGCAGCACTTGCGCTACCGTATCCCACACGGAGTGGGTGTAACAGCCCAACAGACATGCGGTGTTTACCGACCGCAGTCCCAAGCAGGAGGAAGAAAACGTCTTTTTCCCAAGATGGTCCAGCTTTTTGGATTCCCTATCAGGTGGTGCGTTAGGGAATGCACCTTTGGAGGTGGAGGCTTGGCTCACCAAGCTCTCAGGGGTGGGGTGTTGAGAGAGGAAAGTGGGGTCGCCCGGAGCTGGGCAGTGGCATCGGGCAATCATCCTATCCACAGGAGCCCCTGTGTTGGGCCTGGACCAGGTGCTTAAAAGGATGTCGGTTAGGGCTTCATTAAATGGGAGCAGGGGCTCCAAAGAGCTCGCTGCCAGTTGAAGCACCTGTGTCATGAGGTTAGTCCTGACTGCCACCGTAGGTAGCTCATGGCTGAGAGCCTTGGCCGCCCTACGCAACACCACCACATAAGACGCTCCCACCTCCACAGCCACGGTAGGAGGAGACAACATGCCAAGGTCTGGTGAGGTTTCCAGACCATTGGCTTCCCCCAGTTCCTGCCTCCAGTCCAGTTCATAGCTCAATTGGACAGTTAGAGGGTCTCCAGAACCCTCCCAGTCCTCCTCAACCTCCCCTGGCTGCTAATCTGGTCTAAAAGAGCCAGGGTATAACAAGGACACAAAAGTACCTTTCGGCGCCAGGTCGGTCGATGCCGGTCCAGCTCCAAGTCTACATCGGGATGGAGGCCGGGGTCGACGACGGCTGGAGACACAACCGGCGTCGGATGTGGTGCCGCTGGAATCGGCGCCGTGGGAGGTGTAATAAGGTCTACCGGCACCGATCCGGATCCAGGGTTGGATCCAAGGGGACCCTTTGGTGCTAGGGCTGGAGCCACCGGCGTCGAAGGCCCAGGGTCCCCAGCAGAGTCTGCGGGGCCCGAACGCGGGCCGGCAGAGTCGGGCTGCCCAAAGATGGCATGCATCGCTTTGAAAAATTGGCAAAGCTGGGCAGGGGTCGCTCCAGGTCCTGGGAAGGGAGGGAAAACCGGAATCGCCCCTTCGGGCTTAGCACGCGGAGCCACAGGAGGGGCACCACCCGCGTCCATTGTAGCGGAGGCAGACGGACCGGGAGAAGTCTAAGAGCGACAAAGCTTCTTTGACGACTTCTTGTGCTTCGACCTACCTGACCGCAAGTGCGAAGACTTGGAAGATGAGTGATGATGACTCCGCAACCCGTCCCTGGACCTCCCAAGCGACCGGGACCTCGAACGGCGCAGAGCCAACTACCGGGCCTCGAGAAGCTTTCGGGACCGCCCCCACAAAGACTTTGGATTCATGGTCCGTAAGTCGGAGCACGACTTGGGGTCGTGGTCGCGCTCCAGGCAAAATAGGCACACGCGGTGCGGATCCATCACCGACATTAGTCGGCTACAGGAATCTCAAGCCTTGAAGCTCGGCATCCTTGACGTGCACCAGGAGTCGAAGAATCCAAAACGGTGTCGACAAAAGTCAGGAAAAAGTCAGTCAAAAAGTGACTGGAGGTACTGCTCTATACGGATCTGTGCTGGCTGGCGCAGAAGAATAAAGAACGGACGTCAGTGCGCGAGGGCAGCGTCTATGTAGCTACCGCGATGTCATCCCAGTGGACCACGACACTAACAACAAACGTGGAGTCGACCGACGCCACCTTTCGAAGCGGAGGGGTACTGCTGACGAAAAACTTTCCGGATCCAGTCTGACGCTTGGGGGTAATTCTAAGGTAAGGAATCTATAAGTAACTGTTTCTTTCAGATAGTTAGAATGTACTAATACGTTGAAAGTGCCATGCCAAACAAATAAAAATAAAAATACATGCATTTCCAAGGTTAAGATACAACTTTCACCACCCACCAGTACAAACTAATAGGATGGGAATAGGTTTTTGTATTTATTCTGCCTAACCCTGAGAAATTACATATAAAATATCGCAATATTCAGTGTGGATTAACCATGATAATTATACATGGATGGAATCCAATTTTAAAGATAATTAACAAAATAGCACAAGCTAAATGTATCTCAAACCCTTCCAGGAAACCATTATACACTGACTAGCTTATATACAAAGATAACACTTCATAACTGGATTAACACAACATCCAATAATTTCCTGAATGCGAGACACCAAAGAAAATATAAAATACACTTCCACTGCCAAAAAACTCAGTTTCGCATATGCCATTTCTTTTTTTTGCTATAACAATACCCTTATTGATTCAGCTTTACATATGTAAGCCATACAATCAAAACATAACTTAATACAACTTTTTTAAAACTACAATACAATCTATACATATATTCAAATCCACACGGAAGGCCTACTAACCGATATTTCACTAACATCTGTGCTGGCTGTTAAGATGACAGTGCGTGGTTTATATTCATTTATTAATAACGCCTATCTAACCACTATAAAATAGGAGTAGAACTTGAAAATGATATTATTCTAATATAAATTGTGCAAAAGTGCAAATATAAGAATAAGAAACGTCTATAAGGGTTTTAAAAGCTAAGACTTTCAAAGCACCACAGTTTTAATAATTGGTTCCTCCCAACCCTACCTCTGGTGTAATAGTTTGGCAGAAATATAACGCCAGAATGAAACACATTTTTGCCTTATACTAAAGTACATATACTAACTAATCATCAACAACAGCTCAGCTTACTCAAGGCTAACAGAAGACTTGAATGGGCACCCACATTGCTGTTTGGAGCCATGCCAGATACTTAGTCACATAATGACACAAACCTTTACGTGCTCAAAATATGCTCATTCAGACTTAAGTTCACATCTCATTTCCACCTTTATCAAGCGATGGCAGTGGATGGAGCAAAGGTTAGTAGGCGGAAATTTGGTTAAAGTAGTACCTACACTTTATCTTCAGGGCTTTTTTTAAGGTTTGGTAGCGAAGCAACTGAACTGCATGTATTTTATTTATTTTTAGGTGTTTTTGGACAGTCAATGTCAATGTCTTAGTCAAGCTTTATTCTCTTTTTAGGTATTGCCTAGAGACAGCTTTTGTGATGTTTGTTGTGAAATACCTAATGTGTACAATACCAATAGTTAGCCCACTGCATACTATCGATTAGCTTCTTTGTCAATGTAATTTGCTTCTTATAAAACTATTTTCCTCTTCTTCTTGAATTTGTCAATTCGCTGCAGAAAAGCCTCTTAACAATCCTTTTGATTACTTGACTTGTATACTCCCACGATCTACATCAAGAAATTAATTTAGTCCTTCAGTACTCCTTGGCAGTGGAGTCATTTTACTGCTCTCTTTTCCGTGTGCAACTTCCCCTCTCACATCCCACCTCCACATGCCCATTAATGTTGCTCCCTCATGAAAGCTCATCTGTTGCCTCCCCCACCTCACTGTCGTGCATGGCTTTTTTCTGGTTGTTTTTTCATTTTCATATACAATATAATAACATTTATAAAGTGCACAGCTGCTTCCGAAGGAGCGTACAGGCGCTCCCAGCATGTGACCAGTACCCAAAACTAACCAGAGAACCAATAAATTCACATGTTTGAATCGGAATAGTAATGAGTTGTACATCATAAAATAAAATAATAGCAGGAAGCAGGCTGACCTTTATCAAAACAGGTTTCTGAAGACTGTCTGTTACACTTCTGTATCAGCTTCTGCATCCACGTCAAGGCAGTAGTGCTTGTGAGCATGGGCCTGCACTTCCAGTTTGCGGCATGGCAGAGGTTTCCTCAAGGGCACACCAGCATTTAGTGCCTCAGTTGTAGCCACACTTCTGGTGGAATGCACCCTCAATCTGCCCTGGAGTGGACGTGTGGTCTTGCTATGACAGAAGCCAATGCAGACTGAGAGCCAACTTGATATCTCTTGTTTGGACAGGGGACAACCACTTCTTGGCTGTCCAAAAGAGATGAACAGCTAATATTACAAGCGTATGTCTTTTGTTTGCTCAATACAGAACTTGAGACATCTACGCAAGTCTAATTAGTGTAATGACCTTTCTGCGGACGGAAAGGAAAGGAAAGAAAGCCCAGTTCATTTAAATGAAAGTCAGTACCCATGATGGGTGGTGTGTTGGAGTCCTGGAGAGGCTTCAGGGACCTTGGGACTCCCCTGCGTTCTCAAACAATAATCAGAGGTGTGGGTTCAATGCACTGCTTATGACATCACATATTACATCAGTCATGACATATGTTGTGAAATATTTGATAGGGATCAGACAACAGGAGCTCACCCGTATACCCAGTTGAGATCTGGGCGATAAATGTAACAAGAACAATGTCTCAACAGGTAATATTACACAGGCTGTTGACAAAACATGCACATATAGTTGCAAAAAGGAAAAACAGGGAGACTCAAAGGATTTAAAGGACATGCAATGAGCCTTCTGTATTTAGAACAAGTATAGAAAACAAAAGTATCAGCACTGATTACACTGTGCACTTAAGTGCTCGTGAATTATTACAAAGGATTAACAATTTTGTGAACCAGAGATTTGCACCAAGACCTTTATGACCTCCCAGCGCAACTCGTGGCTCAAATCTCTGGTTCACAACATTTTTAATCCTTGTAATTCATTTCGGTAGATAACTTGTGTCCCCAAGAGCACCATGTAAATATTGTCACTATTGCCCACTCTGCGCCGCTCTTCGCTGTATCACTTGCACGTCCACTTTGTGTTTCACGAGCTTTTAAGTGCACAAGTTCTTTCGGGTTACACCCACATCCAGTGTAATCAGTGTTGATACTTTTATTTCCTATACTTGTTCTAAATACAGAGCGCTCCTTGCACATCCTTTAAACCCTTTGAGTCTCCCTGTTTTTCCTTTTCGCAACTACATGTGCATGTTTTGTTAACAGCCGGTCTAATATTACCTGTTGAGACACTGTTCTTGTTACATGAAATCTTTGATATCATCACTGATGGTATCTTAAATAACATAATTGATGACAACACTGTGTATCGTGGGGGCACGAGTTATAGTTACTTCAGTAAACTGCACGGGTCAATTTCAGTGTTTTTGAGTTTAAAAGGTTATGTTTTTACTGACATTTTTACCTACCTATGTCACTTTAACTTTTGTTTTTTCAGTGAATATCTGAAGTTTCTAGTTAACGTAAAGTAAGATATTATCACACCTAACTATAGCGTAACCAACATTTTTTCCAGAGAACATACATATACACACACACACACACCTGCTCACTCCTTCAAGTACGGGCCAGTACCCTACAGCTTCTAACAGATACCATTCATTAAATGAAGGAGACTGGGAATGAATGAATGAACACACACAGGAACACACACACACTTCCGTTTGATTGGTACTAACTTTGCCACCATTTGACGAATCTCCACAAAACTTTGCAGACCTATTCCTTTTTAGGTTCGCGGCCTACCCTGTAGGGCACCTGTCTGGTTTGCCAAAGACATTTTGGGGATATTCAGAAAGATGTTCTAGGAATGCATTACACCTGTTGCTTACCATTGGCTTTGTGGTTTGTAATTCACATTATCTGGCTTTCTATTTGCTGGTGTTATTTGCTTTGGGCTGTCCGCTCGAGTTCATCCTTCCTGTTACCCAAATCTTGTTTACTGTATTCTTCTGCTAACTCACTTTACGTAAACAGGACTTTAAACGTTGTTCGTATCCTGTCACATTTGCTGTGCGTACAAAGAGAGACAGAGGTCAAATGTCAGGCTGTATCTTCCAGGGATCTTGGTGTTTATTTATTTATTTTTTCTGACTTCAAAGTGAGCAGACTTATGTGACAATAATGCTAGGTACTGGGGGTCTGCTTGAGGAAGGCTGTACAATGTTATTTTTTTTTAAGCACACAACAAAATTTAACTGTTTGTAAATGAACTGTGCTGACAATCAAATCAGTACTTTTAAATTCATGAGCATTTGTGTGCTGCATACTTTTATCAGTAAAATTGTATGAGTGCAACTATAATGGTCATTTCAACTAAAGATGTGTTGTCTAATGGCAGTATGATACCATACCATGCATACTCCACATTACACCACTCCACTGCACTCTTCTCTGCACCACTCCATTCTACACCACTCCACTATACGCCATGCCAATGCTCTCTACCCCACACTACTCTACGCACCATTGCATTCTTTGTCACTGCACTCTACACTGCTCTGCGCCACTCCCCTCAATGCCACCCAACTCTGCAACACGGCACTCCATGCCACTGCAATCTACGCCACTGCGCTGCACTCTGCACGACTCCACTCTTCACCACTGCACTCTACACCACTTCTCAAAACAAATGCGTTCTACACTAATATACTCTGCACCACTGCACTCTACGCCACTGCACTCTGCACTACTGCATTCTATGCCACTGTGCTCTGTCACTGCACTCTATTTTAGTCTGCGTCACTGCACTCTACGCTACTCTACTCTTTGCAATTTCACTCCACGCACTCTACTAGACACCACTGCACTCTACGACAGTATACTCTGCAACACTACACTCTCTGTCACTCTACACCACATTAAGCCACTCTAGTCTGCACCACTGCACTCTACACCACTTCAGTCTGCTCTGAAATAATCCACTTGAGGCCAACACACACTATGCCACACTATTCCACTGCACTAAAAACAATACACTTTGCCACTGCACTCTATGCCAATCTACTCTGCACCACTGCACTGTACGCCACTATACTCAGCAATGGTGTAGACTGGAGTGGCAGAATACTCTGCGTCATTTTACTCAGCCTCACTGTACGCCACTGCACTCTACACCAGTACACTCTGCGCCACTTCACTTAGACACACTTCTCTGCATGCAATTTCTGCCACTGACCTATATGCAAACCCTACTCTGCGCCTCTCTATGCCAATGCATTCTACGCCACTCTAATCTACTGTGCACTACCGTACTCAGACACTGCCCTCTATGCCTCTCTACTCTGCACCACTCTACTCTATGCCAGAGCACTCTAACCCACTCCAGTCTGCAAGACTGCACTCTACACCAATGGACTCTAACACTACTCTACACCACTCCATTCCATCCTGAACTACTCCACTCTACGCCACATCACTCTACTCTGAAACAATCTACTATACGCAACTGCATTCTATGCCACTCTACTCCACTCTTTGCCATGTCAATCTACGCCATCGCAGTCAATGCTGCGCCACGCAACCCTACACCACTAATCTACTCTACCATGCACTACTCCACTCTGAAACAATCTACTATATGCTACCACTCTACGTCATGCCACTTTACACCACTGTAGAAAAAACCAAAGCACCCTACGCCAACTACTTTTCCCCACTGCACTTTACGCCACTAATCTCTACAACATTCTACTCTATGCTACTGCAATCTACATCACTGCATGCCATGTCACTCTATACCATTGCGCTCTACATCACTCTATGCCACTCTGCATCACCGTACTCTACATCACAGCTCTCTGCACCACTCCATGATGCTGCACTCTTCATGACTACACTCTACGCCACTGCACTCTATACCACTGTACATGCACTCTATGCAACTGCATTCTACCCTGCACCACTTCACTCTATGCCACTGCACTCTACGTCATACTACTCTGCAACACAGCTATCTCCGCCACTGAACTCTGCATCGCTCCACTCTTCGCCTCTGTACTCCACACCACTGCACTCTACAACTCACCTCTATACCACTGCACTTTATCCCACTTCAGTCTACTCTATGCCACTCCGCTGCACTCTATACTAATGTCCTCTATACCACTTTACTCAAAACCAGTACACTCTACACCACTGTACTCTGCCAATGTACTCTGCACTACTGCACACCGCTATACTCTATGCCACTGCATGTCAATCTACACCATTGCACCAGTCTATGCAAATGCACTCTACACAAATGCACTCTACGACACTATCCTTCAGCACTGTACACTCTACAACTGAACTCTATGTCACTACTCTACTGCGCTATGCAACAAAGCACTTTACACCACTCTAATGTATTGTGCACCCTATGGCACTGCACTCTAAGCAACTTCACTCTACGCCTCTCTATTCTACATGACTCTACCATGTACCACTGCACTCTACACCACTGCAGTCTATGCCACTCTACTCCACTCTGTGCCACTCCACTCTACACCACTGCAATCAACGCTGCGTCACTCTAATCTATGCCACCGCACTCAACTCTGCATCACTATACTCTACCTCGCTCCACTTTACTCTGAAACAATCTATCCCATGACACTGCACTCTACGCAACTCTACGCCTCTACAGTCTACACTTTGCCACTGTATTCTAAATCATTGCACTCTATGCCAATGCACTCTGCACAACTTAACTCAAAACCAATGCACCCAACTCCACTGCACCTACTTTGCACCATAGCACTTTACGCCACTATACTCAACAACATTCTACTCTATGCCACTGCACTCTATTAGCACTGCATGTTACATCACACTACACCAATGTACTCTGTCACTATAACACTCTACAACCCTACACTACACTATGCATGACTGCACTCTATGCCACTACACTCTACCCAGTATTGCTGCACTCTACCTTTCACTACTACACTCTATGCCACTTCACTGTACGCCACTCCACATCATTGTACTCTATCCCACTGCAATCTACATCTAATCCGTTCTACTCAATACCACTGCACACAACATCACTGCACTCTACACCACTTTACTCCAAACCAATACACTCTAAGCCAATCTTCTCTGCATGACTGAACTTTACGCAACTTCACTCTAGGCCACTCTACTCCATGGTGCGCCACTCTATTAAACTCTGCTTCACTGGCACACTACTCCACTCAACTCTATTCCACTCCACGACAATCTACTCCGTTCTACGCCACTCTAACACTGTACTCCACTCTATGCATCACCCTCTATGCCACTCCACTCTGCTCTACATCAATCACCAACAGTGCCACTCCAGTCCACTCTATGACCCTCTACTCAACTTTGACACTGTACTTAACTCCATGACGCTCTACCTACTCCACGGCACTCCGCAACACTATATGTTACTCCAGGACACTTCACTTCTCTCCTCTCCTCTCCTTGCCACGCCACGCCACGCCACGCCACAACTCTACTGTATGTCACACCACACCACTCTCCTTTACTTGATTAACTTTTAGCCATGCTGAACAGTAGCCACGCTGGTGAACTACAGTGCCAAAAAATATTAGCAAAGTCAATAGCTCTTACATAGGCAAGACCTATTGGCTTTGCCAAAGCTTGTTCTACATTGGCTAATGATGCAGAGTTTTGTGGTAATTAGTTAAAGAGGTGAAAAGAAAGAAAGATGGTCCCAATACACGTTCTTCCATAAATGCATTTTCCATAGACTTTTTCCAACAAACATAGCAGCAAACTGGCTGAACGGATTTTCATGAAATTTGACAACAACATAGATTATGCTGTGAGAAGGGTATTTTTTGTTACTGGATTACATTTGGTTCTGTAGTTTTTAAGTAGTAATTAACTAAAAGGATGCTTTATATCGCAAGACCTCCGTGGCATACTGTGTAACTTGGCAATGCCGAAACACAATCTGATTGGTTAATGAAAGCCCTTGCAAAAAAAAAATAAAAAAAAAATAAAAAGCCATGTTGTTTAGGCCACACTTTGCCTTTGTTTTACTGTGAAATATAAGATATTACTGCTGTTTTAATGTAGAAGACAAAATGAGTCAGTTTAGCACACTCTGCAGAAGTAGGTTAGAGTAGTTTTATTGATTTATATATATATATTTTTTTAAAGTTTACAGAGTACCGAGGTTATCTCGCAAAAGTATCTAGAAAGAACCGCAGTACTTATTGATATGTAAAAAAGGAATTTATATATGACAAAATATATTTAGACAAAACGTAGGGTAGCCCTTAAAAAAGCCTTTGTTTTTTTAACTAAACATGTTTAAATATGTTTGTCAAACCAAGTTTTTAGGTTTGAAATGGAAAGATGGTGTCCAAAAGATGTAAAATGTACACTATCAGGACAATACAGTGCTGTGTTGGACTATTTGATAATCTAATGACAACTGGATGTCATTTCATGATCTCAAAGGAATGCTGTGACTACCCTGTTGACATGTCTTTGAGCCTTTTCAAACTTTTCACTTTTATCTCTGACAAATATCTAACAACACAAAATGTATGTTTACAAACAAAGACATTAAGATGGAAAATGTCTCATTCATCTACAATTTTCGTTTTATTCCAGTTAAGTGTCCTAGATCATTGCCACCACAGTGGATAACCATAAAGTAGGGATGGCCACTAACAAAGGAAAGTTATTACATTTCAAACCTCTTTTACCAATACATGATACTTCATCTACTTTCAAACCTGAATCATTTCCCCAACATCTGCTTTCTTGGCATGTTCTCTGGCCCAATAAAATGAAACTGTGCTCAACAAGCCACACCCTAACCAACGTGCACATACACTGATGGGCAAGACTGAGATACGCAGAGAAATAGGATATATATATATAGCCATTAGGAAAGTACATAACAACCACCTAATTTTGAAATGGACAATTACCGGCTTAACTACAATTAGGGCTACTAATGTAGCACAATACTACACGTTAGAAATAGGGTTTCTGGTTGGCTAGGGTATACACCTGAGCCAGGCAGATCCCACCACTAGTCTGCGTAAGGGATAATTCCTGCTCACCCCTTTTGTAGCTTGGCAGAGCAGAGGCAATGAGTAAAGCGTTTGCGCAACACACACACACGCAACACACACACACGCAAACACACACACACGCAAACACACACACGCAAACACACACACACACACACACACACACACACACACACACACACACACACACCACCCCCCCCCCCCACACCCAAAAGAGACTCCACACAAGGTAATGTGAAAATATACTTTGTATTATACATAAAACACATTAGACCACAATCACAAATCATTTTGCCAATCAGGCACAGGTTAGGAAAACCTGCTGCTGGCGAAAGAGCTGCCAACGCGAGCCCTCAGCAATGCGTCCTCTCCCCAGGATGTGGCTTTCAAGAAGGGGCCTCACTGTAGGGAGGGGGGGGGGGGGGGGAGTTGGGAGGGAAGGGGGGTTGGGGGAGGGACTTTGACGCCAGCTGCAGGTGCCACAAGCTGGCACAGTTTTCTCACACGCTCACCGCGTGTGGAGGGCTCCTTTCTTTTTTTTTGTCCCTGCATCACTATTCCCTTTCCAAAGGGGAGGGACTGTGTGGTGCGGCGCAGAGACAAGAGCAGCCAGCACTTTTTTCTCTTCTGGTCGTCGAGTGAGCCCACACCTCGGGCTCAGGGAGCAGAATTTCAGGTAACCACACGCTTGTGTTTAGAGCCCAATAACCCCGCCCAATCTAGCGCTTACCAAGTGCTTCCCATCGGAAAAAGAGCTCTCCACACGCTCTAAACTGGGAAGCACAGCGCTCAGTTTCACAGAGGGCGAGTGCACCACCAACCACTCCCTCTGCGCTGAGCTGAAAAAGACAGCGCAGAGGGAGTGGAGAGGGAACCTGCTACTTTAAACCTTTCATGGTTTAAAGTAGCAGGGTGAGAACAGTCCAGTCCTCCTCCTGCTCTAGACAGGAGCGGCAACTGCGGCCATCCCACCCCACACAAATCAGGGGAAGTGCTACTCACTCCAGGCAGGTTACTTTCAGATCCAACAAGGATCTTTCCAGAAATCTTTTATGTGGCTGAGATTTCCAATCACACACAAGCCCTTTGAGGTACTTCACAAGCAGGATACCACAGCAGGGCAAAAAGAGTCAGTCTTTTTCCACCACCACAGACAGAAGCAGCAACTGCAGGCCAACTCACCCCTCACTCAGAAAAGTAAGTGCTCCTCACACAGTCCTTTGCTCTTCTTCTTGGCAGGGTCCTCTTGTTCCTTGAAGTAATCTAAAATCCTGGGGTTTTAGGTGTAATACTTATACCCCAAAATGTCATTGTTCTCTTTGTGTAAGCGTCTCTGAACACAGTGCAAACCAGTCCTGTCCTCCCTGGTGCAGCCTGACCACAGGGGCGGGGACAGCATTGTGAAAAAGGAGACAGCCTATTCAGGTGCAAGCAAAACTCCTCCCACCACTTTAAATGCAGACAAGGTCTATTCAGCCCTGCGATTAGTCGTCCAGGCAAGGCAGGACACACCCCCAACCCCTCCCCCAAATAACTGTGTAAAATGAATGCGCATCCCAGCTCCTGTCACTCAAACATCAGATGCTTAATAAACAAACAGCCAGAGGCACACAGAATGGTAAAGTAAGAAAATACCCACTTTCTAAAAATGCTATTTTCAAACAAAGAATTTGAAAACCACCTTTATCAAAGGTGCGTTAACAAATTTGGAGTTCAGAGAGCCTAAAATCCATTTTCTGTGTTAGGGTGCAACCCCAATGATAAGTCTATGGGACAGACAGCC
The DNA here is from genome assembly GCF_964204655.1 of Triturus cristatus. NCBI lineage: Eukaryota > Metazoa > Chordata > Amphibia > Caudata > Salamandridae > Triturus > Triturus cristatus. The sequence goes on from NC_140583.1 coordinate 231,377,061, forward strand.
TTCAATAGTGAAAAATAAAATACACAGTATTTCGCCATCAGGACATGTCTCACACACACAGGTACATGTCCTATTTATTTAATTAGGAAACTTATAGAGCGGGCAGCTACCCACAAGGGTCTCCCGGCGCTGAAAAGCAGAACAGTGGCAATGGACACAGCAACAAAGAAAACCCAGGGTGACGAGGGCTCAGTCAGGACAGTTGAAAAGCAATAGTTTTTATGTTTTTACGGAAAAGAGGGAATGAGTTGGGGCTATCCTGCAATATGCAAAGAGGGCCGCTGCTGATGCACTGCTCCTACAGGAGACGCACCTTTTGGGGACGAAAGTCCTGTGCCTCCAGCGCTATGGCTACACACAGGTGTTCCACTCGGGGTTTGTTCAGGGCTCCAGGGGCGTAGGCATATTGGTACACAAACGGGTCCCATACATGCATCATCGGACTTGGACAGACACACATGGGAGGTATATATCTTCGCTCAGGGGCAGCTAGGGGCCGATCAGGTAGTTTTTGGTAGTGTGTACGCCCACCCCCCTTCTCCTGGACATTTGCTGAACAACTTATGGCGCTCTGGGCGGACATCCCGGCTGTTCTGGGGATTATAGGAGGGGACTGGAATGATGTGATGGATCTCTCCAGAGACCGACAGTCCGGGGGCGAGGGGATGGTGGGTCTACAAAACTCAATGCACTGGTCGGTGGCCTGGCATGGGTGGATGCCTGGCGGCGCCGCCACAGCAATGCCCATGAATACACTTACCTGTCTGCAGTACATGGCTCCTTCTCCAGCCTTGACTACATTTTCCTCTCAGGGGCCGCGGTGTCCCGATTGGAGGAAGCGGAGATACTTTCGCGAGGTCTTTCGGATCATTCCCCAGTGTCCGCTGTCTTCCAGATGGGGGGCGCGGGGCAGCCATTCCGTTGGCGACTTTCGGTGTGGCACCTGCAACAAGATGACTACAGGGCACATATGACTACTGCATTAGATCAATACTTGACACTGAATGTGAGATCCGTGTCCAGGGCAGACATGTTGTGGGAGGCGTGGAAACCGACACTACACGGGGCTGATATCTCATACTGCGCAGCGGCCTGGCGCAAGCGCCGAGAGGGGTTGGTTCAAGCGGAGGCCGAAGTCGCGGAACTGGAAAGTAGGGGCGGGGAGGATGGGGGAGAGGTGAGTCACCGGCAGCTACTCTACGCACAGCAGACGTACGGTTCTCTCTTGCTCGACGAGGCACGTCAGGCCTGGTTAGCCACTAGGAGCCGAATATACCAATGGGGGGATAAATTGGGCACGATGCTGCACAGGTTGTGCCAGGGCATATATCATGCCCAGGATCTCCCAGGGATCGTAGACTCGGAGGGAACACCCCTTGCGGACCCACGTGCGCTTGCTAATAGTTTCGCTACATACTATGCAGGCCTGTATAGCCCCAGTGAATGTCTCACGGAAACGGACATAGAGCGGTTTTTAAGTGATCACCCCATCACGGCTCTATCAGAGACGGCGCGGACTAAACTGGATCTCCCGTTTACGGTGGAGGAATTCGGGGAGGCGCTGGGTGGCCTCAACCCGGGCAAGGCCCCGGGCCCAAATGGGTTCCCGAGAGAGTTCTTCAAGAAGTATTTCCTCCAATTAGGTCCACATTATAAGGCGGTGGTGGAGGAGGCTCGGGGCTGTGGGCTGTTACCTCGTGACTGGAGGCATGCGGAAATTGTGGTGTTCCACAAATCAGGCAGACCCCCGGGGGAACACGCCTCGTATCGTCCAATTTCCCTCCTTAACGAGGAGGCGAAAATTTTGGCGAAAGCCCTGGCCAACCGCCTCTTGCCATATATTACCTCTTTGGTTCACCCGGATTAGGCGGGTTTTATGCCATCCCGTGCAACGCAGCATAACATTCGGCGGGCCCACGTTGCGATCGCCGCGGTGCAGCGGTTGGGGGCTCCAGAAGCCCTATTGTTGGCGGATATGGATCGTGCATTTGACTCCCTTAGCTGGCGATATCTGTTCCTACTGCTGAAATGCTTGAATTTTGGTCCAAGGTTCATATCCTACGTGACGCTTCTATAAACGGAGCTTACGGCTTCGGTTAGGGTAGCGGGGGCACACTCAATGACTTTCCCTGTACGACGTGGAACACGTTAGGGGTGTCCCCTGTCCCCCTATTTATTTGCCCTGGCCATGAAACCCTTGGCAGTCTGGGTGCGGATTGATGCGCAAATATCCGGCTTTGAGTGGGAGAATGGACTGTCCGATCACATAGCTCTCTATGCGGACGACGTATTATTTTTTCTAACAGATCTTGACCGCACGGGGCCCCGGCTACTCCGTATTATGCAGCTCTTTGGCGAGACTTCGGGTTTCTTCATGAATCCCCAGAAGTCCACCCTGTGGGTATTGGGGGGGTCCGACTCGGTCGGAGGGGTGGGCCTCCACGGTGCGGATAGGGGCGGGGGGACTTAAGTATTTAGGGGTGTTCTTATCAGCTACCCCGGTGGTTTCCTGGGAGCGTAATGTAATGCCCATATGGGATCGTATCTGCCAAGACATCAAATTGTGGGCCCGCATGCCGCTCACCATATTCGGTCGGTCCGCGATCTTTAAGATGGTGGCTCTTCCCCGTCTTCTCTACCAGCTACAGAATCATCCCTATACTATTCCACCGGGCTGGTTCCGTCGGGTGAATTCGACCTTGGGTCAGTTCCTGTGGGAGGGTGGGGCGGTTCGGGTGGCCCTGCGGACGTGCTTCCTATCAACTTACGAGGGGGGGCTGGCCACGTCAGCTATGCTTTCCTACTACCAGGCCTCTCACCTGTTGGTCCTGAACGAGTGGTGGTATGGGGATAGGGGGGGGGGGATCCGGCCTATGCGGTGGAACGGCGACTTATGGCCCCACATACACTACATACCCTGCTATATTCCGCCCCGTATCGGGCACTGCTTCCACCGGTGACGCAGGTAGTTGTTCAGATTTGTCGCCAGGCGCGGACACGAATTTATTTATTTATTTATTTTTTAACATTTCATAAAGCGCGAACAAATGCCCGCAGGCGTCTCGGCGCTGTACTATGTAAACTCTCCTTTGCTTGGCTTCTAGCTCTTAGAGGTTAAACAACCATGTTTTCAGCATTGTTTTCAGAATTGGGTGGTGGAACACACTCACACGGGAAACCCCCCTGTGGCACAATGGGCGATTACCACAGATGGCGGCCCTGTCCGGGTTTGAGGGATGGGATCGGATAGGCATCTCCACCATAGGCGATGTGGTATGGGGGTGCACTTTGAAGTCCTTTCTAGATCTACAACAAGAATTCAGCATGCCCCAGACACAGTTTTATAGATACCTCCAATTCCGCCATGCACTCTCCCCCAGCCTAGCGGGATTGGATTCCATGGCTGAGTTTAGCCCCGTGGAAGCGAAGCTCTTCATGGGGGTCCTCCAAGAGCGGAACATTTCCAAGATATACCAAACGCTTGTCATTCATAGCTCCCCCTCACTCCAGTATCTAAGGGTGAAATGGGAGGGTGATGTTGGTCCCCTCGATGAGACGGACTGGATGGAGGCGCTGGCATCGCCTCGGGGGGCAGCCATAGCCATTAGACTACGCCTTATTCAATTTAAATACTTGCACAGGGTTAATTTTACTCGCAGGAGGCTGTGGCGGGCAGGGCTGATCGCATCTCTGGAGTGTCTCCGATGTGGGCGGGAGGAGGGTTCCTTCATTCACACGGTGTGGCTCTGTGTTTCATTATCCCGTTTCTGGAGAGGGGTGCTGTCCTGCCTATCTGAGGTGCTGGGCTGGGATCTTCCCACGGACCCTAAGCTGACACTCCTGCACCTCATGGCTGAGATTGGAGGAAACATATACAAGAGGCACCTGCTACTGGTGGGCCTCACGCTGGCTAAGAGGGATGTCGCCCGGGCATGGAAGGCTCCGGTGGCTCCCTCTCTGAACGTGTGGAAGACGGGTCTGGACTTTAGCATGGGTTTGGAGTTCCCCATATTTGCAGCCAGGGGGTGTCCACGTAAACACTATAAGATATGGAAGCGTTGGGCAGATTACAGAGGTACCCCCTGGAGCCAGTCCCGGAGGAGCGGGAAGAGGGGTCCCTTTAGTTACCCTGGGGAGGGACGGCTTAGTTTTGGCCCTGTGTCAGAACTGTCTAGTCTATGCTCATGCAGGATGTTGCTTGTTGGTCATGGTTTGGTGCGGTCGGGGGGGGGGGGGATCCGGGAGTTGGTGGGGGGGGAGGGGGGAGTTTGGGGGTTTGTTTTTCATATGCAGCGCCTTTTCATTTATCTCTCTAATGTAAAACGTCTACGATATTATGTTTGCAATGCTTCGGCAGGTACCTCTGGGGATTTCGGGGGCCTGCAATTTATGTGTATATTGACGAATAAAAACTATTTATTTTTTTTTAAAAAGAGGGAATGAGTTACAGGTTCTGAGAGCTACCGGAAGCGAATTCTAGAGTTTAGGCCCCAAGACGGAGTAGGAGCGCCCCTTAACACGTCCTACCTTTCACATACACTGCCCCCTGCCCCTGTGGGTGCACTTGCCAGGGCAACATGGCAGTTTACAACTGCATGCGCAGACCCCACAGTGCATAGCTGCCAAGGTTTCTGATAGGCTATGTGTGACATTTTCATATTTTCAGTGTAGTTATGAGTGACATTCATCAACTGTGTGTGATACTTATAGTGAATCGTTCTCATTAGCAAAATCAAACAAGGACAACTACAGAAACATAAAAAGTTTAGAACTGTAACACATTTGAGCGATCAGAAAGACTTAGAAGATCTGCACCAAACTGCTGCAAAGCACCAGAAAAAGAAGGTCAGTGGTGGCACCGCTGTTACAAGAGGGCTGAGAGGCCCCAACGCGGCTCGCTGCTGCTAATCAATACAATTATATTTAATTTACTTAGTCACTGTCAGCTGACTCTCAGAACGCTGCCCAGCCTGCCAGTTCACCACATGCCTGAGAGAAGTGAACTGAGGCTAAGTGAGATTGTAATAATATTTTCAATAACTTCATAATTTAGTGACGGACTCCATTGCCTGTCAGCTGAACACCAGCGCAGCCTAGGAGATGTGACGCTCTTATTATATATTGTACTGTTGTTGAATTGAAAGTTGGACCCCAGTGATGACACTTACTAAATTAAATATATTGTCAGCAAGGATGGGATCAATATTATAGTACAGACCTCAGAATGTTAGAGATAATCTGACAGAGCGAGCCACGGTACGGGCTGTCTGCAATGAGTCTCTCCTACACTACAGCCGCGGGTCATGAGAGGCTGCAGGCACTAAAATACTGGGGGCGCAACAGGTAGCGGTGCGAGCAGCAGCGGGCTGCCACATAAGGGAAAGTCGCCTCTCTATGATGTTGTCCTCACGGAGATGAGGGAGCTAAAGACGTACTTCCAAAATGGACAATGTGAGTAAGCGTTATGGATGGGAAGAAACCACATTTATGCGTCACAGATATCCTTTATTGTTGAGACCACACAAGTGAAGAGCAATCCTTAAATGAATTGTATACCAACAATGAACACAAACGCTAAAACTGTCATAAAAACCCAATGTCATGGACAGTCATATAACAGAACATAATTGCTTTAAGAAGACAAAATAAATCAATGCGCCAAAACAAATTCAGCCACTGGAATATCGCGCACCATGATCGCGTGCTGCTACAATCTCCAGCTTTAATTTAGTCAGTAATGGTGCATTAGCAGCACTCTTGCTTAGACAGCTGAGGAAGCTAAAATGAGTGACTTTGCGTTTCAGTGCAGTGATGCGACCACCACACTAAAATGAGTTAGACTAACACCTGATGCATGGTACATGGCAGAGCTGACTGTGGTAGGCCTGAGACACATTTACAGGGCTACCCATGTGGGTGGCACAACCAGTGCTGCAAGCCCACAATTAGCATTTAAGTGCATGGTGCGTGCCAGCCATGGCACGCACCATGCACTTTACTAGGGACTTACCAGTAAATCAAATATGCAAATCATAGATAACCAATCATTGTCACAATTTATACAGAGAGTATATGCACTATTGAACTGATCAGCAGTGGTAAAATAGCCCCTATAAAGAAAAAGGGCCAATGCAGGACTTGTCCGTCTGCCCCCCTGGTTTTCGGAGGCCCACAGGAGTGAAAAACAAGGCTGCAGACGCCAAGAGAGGAAATGGAGAGCCCAATATAATTCCCACATGAGAGAAATTTATAAACTCTCACTAACCAAATGTAAATCCCTACTGATAAAAGAAAAATCAGCTTATTTCAAATCACAAATCGAATCGGCTACAAACTCAGCCAAATAACTTTACAAAGTCATTAATAAGTTCACTAGACATCCAGATTACAAACAGTATTGGGTTAGCCTGTCTTTCTGTGATAAGATTGCCTCACATTTTAAAGAAAGTAGATTCAATTTTCAACGCCTTTGATCACACTGACAACCATCATCCTTCCTCCAACAATAAAGACAAGGGGTTTGGCAATCCTAAAATTGATGCGACAATGAATACTCTCAAATGTTTTTCCTCGGTCTCCTCCAAGCAAATAAAACATCTCATATTGACCATCAAATCAGGCTCTCCAGATGATCCTTGCCCGCCTTCAGTCATTAAGTTGGTCCCAGATATTATAGCCGATCTCAACCATATTTAACAACATGTTTAAGACGGGTATCTATCCGCCCCAATGGAAACTGGCCTCCATTCTGCCCCTTCTAAAAAAACTAATGCGGACCCTGAAGATCCCGTCAACTACAGGCCAATCTCCAGACTCCCCTTCCCCGCTAAAATAGTTGAAAAAGTGATGAACATCCAACTTAATCAGTTCATCAAGGATTTCAATCTCCTTGACCTCACCCAATTTGGGTTTAGATTGGAGCATAGCAGAGACTGCCCAGATCAAGGCCACGAATTAACTAAAGTACATCCTGGATGGGGGGGGAGGGGGGGGGGGGGGAAATCAGCCGCTCTAATTTTGCGGGACCTGTCTGCGGCATTCGATATGATGGATCATTCCATCCTAATCCACTGTTTGGAGGCAAAAGGAATTAAAAACCTCGCTCTGAAACTAGTTTCTTCCTTCGTGTCAGAAAGGGAAACGTGATCAACATCGATGCCTTTTCTTCGAAATCTTTCCGTCTGCACTGTGGGGTTCTGCAGGGCTCGTCACTTAGTCCCACCCTTTTTAATGTTTATGTTGCAGATCTAGCTCCTATGGTCCAATCCTTCGGGTTCCCTCTTACATCATATGCGGACGATACGCAAATCGTGCAATCAGACACTGGGAATGCATATGACACCAGCCCCTGCATTCATAACTGCATGAAATACATCTATGATTGGATGAACAATGCCGGGAAGGCCGAGATGATCATACTCTGCAATAACCCCAATTTCAGGTCTGCTCCGTGCTGGCCTGCAGATATGGGACCCCTTCTTGGCCCCACCAAGGAAAGCCAAAAGTCTGGTGGTCATCATTGAAGATCACCTACTTCTAGGCAATCAAGTAAATACAGTGGTCTCCTCCTCCAATAAAATCTTGATAATGCTAAAAAAAAATTCTCATCTTTCTGCCTATCTCAGTTAGGAAGTCAGTGATATACATCTTAGTATTATCAAAAATAGACTACTGTAACAGCCTCTATGTGGACCTGCAAGCCCAATATTTGAACAAATTGCAGGTTCTCCAGAATTTTGCAGCCAGACTTCTACTAGAGATACCCAGGCATCATTCAGTTTCCGCCGCACTCAAAGACCTCCACTGGTTGAAGGTCATAAATAGAATTAAGTTCAAGGCCCTCTGACCTATAAAGCGCTACATGATTCTGGACCCACCTTTCTGATGGAAACCTATTGCGGGTACAGCCCAACTAGAGACCTACGATCATCAGGCATGCGCAGAATAAACTCTATTAGATTAAAAAAATTGAGACGGGGTGGCAGTAGCTTTGCAGTCAGAGCAGTTACATCCTGGAACCTCCTGCCATTCACCAGAAGATCGGCCCCTTCCTTTCTTCAGTTTAGGAAACTTCTAAAAACCTGGCTTTTTAATCAGTAGGTTCTATTACTCTGCTCACCGTCACTGACAAAATCAGCGCCAAGACTCCTTCGGGTATATGCTGAGCTTTATAAATTGGGTAACATAGCATAACATAACAGAATCCTATAGCCCACAAAAACAGAGTCAGAAATATAAGAGGCAAAAGGCAAAATGTTTGGGGATAAACCTGTCAAAAGGGCCAGGTTTAACACAACTGAATGAGGTCAGCAGCAAGGGCGTTTGAGACGCATTTCTGGTCAAATGACAATAAAAGCCAATAGAAAACTACATAAGAAATACATTTAAGAAGAAAAGCTTTATTTGATTGGTTATTAACACAAAGTGGGCAATAAACACAGCCAACTAAATAACATCAACAACCACAAAGACTCTGCTTACTGTTTAAAAGCAATAAAGCTCTATTTATTCTTCCAAGACATCACAGGAAGATTGAAAATTATACCTCATTGCCTCCACCTCTGCCCATACCACTCCATTGTACGACACGCTACTGGACACTCCACTGTACTACACTACGTGTCACTTCACTATAAAAAAACACCACGTCACACCACTTCATGCCACGCCACTCTATGACATGCCACTCTATGACACTCTAAGCCAAAGGCTGTGTGCACCAAGGAAGGGAATACTTTCATTTAAGATGAATACGGTATGTCAAACAAATCCCAGACATTCAATGTACAAAGTTAAAATTAAATTATGGTTAGAATTGGTTGGAACACCTTCACGTAAGCTTCAACAAAATCTTCACATTTCACTTCTAAAACACAGTTAAAATATAATTATGGCCCCACAATCTTTAAGGCACAAAAACAGCCTTGTAAACTGTAACTTGCACACCAAATGTAATGCTTATAATCTTACAAATGTATACCTTTAAATAACACCACCTAAAAAACACAAAGTCGCTGAAAAACATTTACGCAAACCAGTTATAGATAATATAGCCATACATGTCTCACTTATAATGTTATTAAGTATGCATCAGATCCATACAATTATTTAAAACCATTGTAATTTGATCTGTTAAATCAGGGAATGAGGTCATGAGCACTGCATTGGACATCCAAATTATGGTCTACATGGCTGATGCATGGAGCTAATCAGAATGGGGGAATTTCAGTAACGTTTTAGTTTTAATTACTAACAACTTTTAAAGAAGAGAGAGAGCGTGAGCAAGAGAGTATGCAAGTGTGTGTTTTAAATGTATAACAGTGCAGTAAAAAGTAGAGCATAATTCTCCTGCTACTAATCATTGCCCATTGTTCTTCCAAACTAGTTATTCATTAAACATTCTAATTTCAGTAAATGCTCAAACCTAGTTGCACCCTGAAGCAAACACTATTTTAAAGAAATATTTTCCTGTTTATAAGGGAATCAATTAAGAACCCTTCACAGGAAAATGGCAGTAAAATTATGAAGTTACCTAGAAAATCTTAGATGAATTCATTTTACATTTATCAATGGCATGTAGCACATTTCAGCCACATGTCAAAAGAGAAAAGGATGTGAGCCGGACAAAGCTTCACATTTATTCTATAATTAAACACACGTATATACGTACTGGAAACAAATAATTTCTACCAACAATTTGATAATATCCTTGCATTGTATTCTGGCCATGAAAGTGTTCTGTAGATCTAGATCATGTATCAGGTCAACTAATCCTAGAAGGTTCCTCAACCTAGCTTAACTATCAGCAAAAGGAAGGCTGACATGAAATAGGAACAAAGCTAATATACAAAATAGTACAAGCCTAATATAGGACTAAGGGATCTAGTGTAACGTAATTAAGTGAAATGCATAAGGAGATCAAATGAAAACCCAGAAGCATCTTTGCAGATTTTCAGGTTGCTTAGTTCTAAATGTGAAAACAAGCTTGCCACACAATAAACCACAACACTGATGCATGCCGAGGTCACCAGAACACTGCGCTAGGCTATCAAGAAATATTGTAAATCAATGCACGATCTCTTGTCAAGCACCGGCAAGAAATACATGATCTTATTATTAAGAACCTTGATTGTCTCTTTCTCACTGAGACATGGACGGATGGAGCATCCGATCCTGACATGGCAGTTGCGACCCCCCAGCCTATAACGCCTATCGCTTAGATAGAGTGGGGCAGCGCGGAGGAGGACTAGCCATCATCGCCCGCGACCACATAACGGTCAGAATATCTCACATTCACTCCACCTCCTGCGAAGCCCTTCTTTTCGATCTTAAACTCACCCCATCGTTTCATTTTAAAGGCATCCTACTATATCGACCACCAGGCTCTCGCACCAACTTTCTAGCAAATCTGGGTGCAATACTAGAAGCTCCAGCGCTGGAAGACTCATTTACATTATTGGGCGACTTGAACTTCCATCTTGAGAATGCATCTGACAAAGATACTCAGTCCTTGATATCAGACATGCACACCAGGAGTCTTCGGCAACTGGTAACCACCCCCACCCATATAGCCGGTCACATGTTAGACGGCATTTTTACTAATATGCAAGGCGTTAATATAATAGATACCTTACCAATGCCATGGACCGACCACTTCGCCATTTTTATAAAAATATCAGTCACATTAAATAGACTCAGACCCCACTCTGTACCGAAACCACAAACCATCAAAGTTTGGAAGGACATCGATCACGCTGAGCTAACGAGCTTACTTGAAAAAACTCGCCCTGACTCAACATTTGATCCAAACTTGGCCACACGACAATTTCAGGAGTGGATAGGTACCGCCACCCACTCCTTAGCCCCAACTAAAATACTCTCTAGAAACAGAGCAACGCCATCAGCCCCATGGTTTACAGAGGAGCTCCGTATTAAGAGGCAATTCTGTAGAAACAGGGAGAGACATTGGCGCAGATCCTACAGCGTGGAATGCAAGACCAGCTATAAGGAAGCACTCGGACAATACAAAGCTCTTATTGTCGAGACAAAAAAATCTTATTTCACTGAACAAATCAATTCTGCTAAAAACTCAAGTAAAAAACTTTTTGAGATAACTAAGGTCTTAGCGGGAAACGCACCGGACCTGAATCCTCCACAATCCCAAGTCTTTTGTGATTCTCTGGCTGATTTCTTTTTCACAAAGGTAAATGATATATATCAAGCATTCTCCACAAAAACAGTAATCAGCCCCCCCATATCTAAAAACGGGACCAACAATATCGAACTTTCTCAGTTCTTAGATCTTGGAGAAACACAAATCAAGGAAACAGCGGCCACAATCAAATCAGGCTCAGCATTAAATCCTTGTCCTCTAAAAGTCATTCGTCCGATCATGGACTATCTCTCCCCTGACATTGTATCAATCTGCAACACAATGTTCAGAACTGGGATATACCCTGACTCCCTTAAAAATACCTTGGTCAAACCCCTACTTAAGAAAGTTAATTTGGACAAGGACCAACAAAAACACTACCGCCCCATAGCCAGTCTCCCCTTTTTAGCAAAGGTAGTGGAAAAGGCTATGAACTCACAACTCTCAGAGTTCATAGAAAAACATCAACTACTGGACAACACCCAATTTGGTTTCCGCAAGTTCCATGGAACCGAAACTGCCTTAATAAAAGCTACAGAGGACATTAGAGTGATCCGGGACCAGCAATACTCGTACTACTCGATCTGTCGGCAGCCTTCGACACGGTCGACCACAAGATCTTGGTCGACCGTGCCGAAAACCTGGGTATCCGCCACATGGCTAGAAATCTGCTCTCCTCCTTCTTGGCCGGTAGATCACAGGTGGTCACACTGGGGCCCTTCCAATCGCACAAGCTGTCACTGCCGTGTGGGGTTCCCCAAGGCTCATCCCTTAGTCCGACACTATTCAATATCTATGTGTCGGACCTGGCCTCTGTCATCAAGGCCTATGGGATGAGCCTTCCTTCGTACGCGGATGACACCCAGCTTGTGTTGGCCATTAACGGGAATGGAGACAAGGTGGCTGAAAACTTCCAAGAGGGCATGCGAGCAATCGGTGAGTGGATGGCCTGTAACTGTCTAAAGTTAAATGCCGAAAAAACAGAGGTCGTCCTATTTGGACATCTCTCCCCAGGATGGTCAAACCCCTGGTGGCCCCCCACGCACGGAACACCACCTACACCAGCCATCACCGTCAGAAATCTGGGGGTGATTTTTGACGATAAATTAAATTTTATGGCCCACTCAAATAAAATAGCAGCAACAGCCCATCACAAACTTAGGTTGATCAAGAAAATCATGCCGTTTTTACCAACCTCAGCAGGTAAGACGCTGGTAAGCGCCCTCGTGCTGTCATCTCTTGACTATTGTAACGGCTTATTCATCAACGCCCAAGCAAGAGTGACCAACAAAATGCAGACCATCCAGAATGCTGCAGCCCGCCTCCTGTCTGGAATCCCTAAGTTCTCACCAATCTCTGAGACTATTAGGGACTTGCATTGGCTCAAGATTCGAAACCAGATCAAGTTTAAAGCGCTGTGCATACTCTATAAAGCATTGCACAACTGTGGTCCACATTTCCTGAAATCCCATCTCAGATACCAGTCCTCCATAAGATCGCTCCGATCGAACAACCTTAAAATCCTTCAAATACCACGAACAAAAACAGTTAACTGGGGCGATGGACGCTTCCTTGTGGCAGCTCCCAGGTTATGGAACTCCCTGCCAGCATCCATCAAAGACAGCCCATCTCTGATGCATTTCCGTAGAAAGATAAAGACCTGGCTGTTTGATCAAGAATAGTTACCGGCTTAACCTCGGGAATACATTCAAAGTTTCTAGCGCCGAGACGCCTACGGGCAATTGTACGCGCTGTATAAATCTCAAAAATAAATAAATAAATCAGATGAAGGCTGGACTATGGAAACACTCTCTGCGCTGGAATCTCCAAAACACTCCTTCACAGAATCCAGAACATCCAGAACACATCCGCAAAACTCATACTCTACCTCCCATGCAGCACCTCCGGAAACTTCATTGACTACCCATTCACAAGCTCAAACTCAAACGTCTCGCACACACATACAAACCTCACACAACACAGGACAAGAATACCTGAACAGCTGCATACCCTTTCATCAACCCACTAGACACCCTAGCTCTGCCTCACTCTCACTCACACACTCCCTGTATCTGCAAAAGCAGAACTGGAGGTTGCTCATTCTCCTATATCGCACCCAAGACATAGAACAACCTTCCTCAACATATTAGAGCCTCCTTCTCACTTTTTGAGCCCCGCAAGAAGCTGAAGTCATGGCTCTTCATATAGCACAATGGGACCACACACTGAAACACCTTGCCCAAGCGTCTAGACATCCTCTCAGATGATTAATGTGCTATACAAGTCAACATAACATATCATTTGAGTTATAACAAATTATCTATTTACCAAGATCCATAGTAGAGACATAACTTAGAATCAAACTGTTGCAAATCAGACTAACAAAAAGCCTACTGGCCAATCATATCTTTATGTAAGTGTTTAAAAACAATGATAATATACAGGTTGTGGATGCTCACCTGCAAAATTAGGCTTTGTGCTGCACTTTAATGCAGCAACTGAAGATAGTTTAAACTCTAGTAGACTTGAATTTGTAAATTCTTACAAATATTATGATGTAAGTCATTTATTACCTGTTCATAGTTCAGACGTTGAGCTTCAGAGATGTCTTTTGGTTTTGCTTCCAGAATATAGTCCCCTATAAAAACAAGTTGAAAATTACATGATTAAATTCATAATCTTCTCATTCTGAGTTTCTCAAACTAGGGCTCAGGTATTTAGGATGCAAAAACAGAACAAAGTAAAATGATACAAGCAGTTTTACACAATGGGAAACATTTTAGGTGGGCCATTTTTTCCAAAATGTTTTCCAATATCCTTTCAACGTTTGAAGACAAATGGAATACAGATTCCTTTTTGCACTGAGTTGTTCTGGGCCACTTAAAATATGTTACCTTCACACCTTTGGTAAAGAAACAGTCAACTTGAAAGCGTTGACTATCAGCCAAACTGTAACCTCTTCTACACCAGCAATATCAAGAAAGGACAGTTTACAACACCGCTTCAACAATACTTAGAGCTCAATGTCATCATTTATAATCATTTAACTGGGTTCCGGCCAGTAATGCACCCTTGCTAATGTTTGATAAGAGCTGCAGTGGTCTCTGAACTAAAACAAGAAGCCAGTCCTCAAACCTCTAAATCTTTCAATACTCTTCAAGACCATGGATTAGAACAAATTCCTGATAGCAGAAAGAAACGGGCAGAATATGTTGGCACTGCCTTGTAAAGTATTTGGTCTTTCCTCTCTCATCAAAGCCCGCGAGTTTAAAGATGTTCGATGGAATCTTCAATAAAATAGTGCCATGTGCTACAGAGTTCCTCTCTTTCACTCCTACTGTTCAAATCTGGATGTACCAGTTGAAGAAGTTCTTACAGCAGTACCAGATCAACCTCCAAATACACTCCTAACACTCAAATCAACTTTAACCTAAAAACACATTCAGCGATCCAGGTCAGATATCCTTCTGTGCAGATCACATATTCTTGTGGATGACCAAGTGCTCCAGAAACCTCAACAGATTTATTTTACTCATGGTAGGACCAAAATCCACCTCAATGCCATGCAAGGAGCCCACCAATATCGAGCACCACAGTCCACTGAACTAAAACCTGAGGCTCCAAGCTCTTTTCTGTTCCCAAAACCAATTCAATTGTCAGGGGCATACATCAACAGCTCTCCATAACATGGAAAATACTTCCTCTCCTCTGAAATTACGAGTGGTTGGGGCTGTGCAGAGTCCTTTTAGTAACCCACTTGTATTACTGCAACATTGTTTAAACCAGGTTAACAAATAAACTGATTGAAGACTTTCAAAGGATCCAGAACCAAGCAACCATAGTTTATCGATAAGGTGGGACTACACAAAACCATCTTTCAAAACTATTTGACTAGGTCTCATTAGTACAAGAATAACATTCTATACCATACAGTAGGCTTACTTCGGGCCTTGTTGAGCCCAGTGGCAGGTTCCTTGCTTGCTGTGCCATAGGAGTCAAGCAGAACTTCACTGATGAGCCCCAACAAGGTTGAAACTGGTCTCAGGTTGCTTGTGTTCCTATTCAGAGTAGACGTAGACTAAAATTAGGATTGAACTGTTCCTACTGGAACCGGACTAAGACTGATTTGCATAGAGCTCTTGCCTGTCTCAAATGGTGCTCTTGGCAAAACTAAAAACAAAACGATGAACTGGAATGCAATTAAAGCATTTTTCATTGGCTGAGACTTTTTGCAAACATTCCCTCATCACTTATTGTTGGTTTAGGGTAGCTCCGCAAATTTATTGTTAAGTTGAAAAGTTTTTACAGTTTGTATGAAAACAGAAACACAAAGCAGTAGCATTGCAAGACAAGTATAGGTAAATATAGCAATAAAACTGCCACTGTCATACTGTTTACACGATAGCCATATGAAGATCTGACTTCTTGCAAAGCTGGTAGCAGAGCAGAATAGATAAAACTAAGAAAAATAAAGGCAGAAACAGTGAAGAAAGATATGGCTAGTGTAGTGTTATGTTATGTAGGAGGTAATGGACTAGAGTTGGGTCAAGCCTGTTTCGTAGAATGAGCAACGTAGGTAGTAGCTGGCAAGACTTTCCCTACTGGTCTATTACTAGTGAGCAAGTCTTTCCTAGAACTATGCATTTAAGAATGTTTGATACCTAAACCGATCGCACAAATGTTGGAAAATTCCAAACGTTTTGCCAGAACAATACTGATCTAAGCACTAAATCCAATTATAGGCAATTACTTTGGTTAAGTGATACTTTTTAGGGAGAATCATCTTGACCTAAAAATGCTAGAGCTGGATTATCATGAATTGATTGTGCAAAAGAACAAGATAATTACCTCCACACTCTTTCTGGTGGATATTCTACCTATTCGCATATTCCTCACCATTAGAATATTCCCAGGCACTAGACTGGATCTGGAAAATCTTTCAGCAATGTTTAACGTGCGCCGGTAGTTGGAGTCATATTGCTTTATGGTGACAGTAGTGTGGCCTGGGTGCCATGGCTCTTATTAGAGCAAGGGAAATGGACTCCCAGGTTGGTATTAAAATAAAGATATTTGGGGTGCAGCAGGCACATCACACCCTAGAACTTAGTGTCAACTGCAACTGCTGTACTAATGGTAGTTATGTCGTTTCTTATGCTTCTCCAGTTCTGCTATCTACCTGCTTTCACTTCCTTCTCACTTTGTCAATCGCAGTCTCATCTCCTACCTCCCATTCAGGTCAGCCTACCTACCCCATCCATCTCTCAATTTTCTCTCTTCAACCTCTTCTGTTTCACACTATCACCTTTCTTCCTTCTCTGACTAAAATATTTCTGACCCCTTTCTTTTCCTCTTTGTGTGCCTCTCTTGCTCTTTCTCTCCCGTCCTGAACTCATTCTTCCATCCTGTCATGTTTCCTCTCCTTTATTTCACCCTCTCATTTCTTTCATCCCTTCCCTCTCATTCATTTCACCCTTATTTTGTATTCCCTCTGTGCCCCTCCTCCTTGCACTCCCTTCAAAAATAAACACAAAGCCGTGTCCAAGGCAGGCTCTGTGTTGGAAAAATTCGGGGGCACCCTCTAAACTAACTGCAGCTGGTGCAGGGCAAACTGGACCCTCCCACCTGTGGACCCCAGTGCCACACCACAGGGGCAAACCAGTAGCTGCGCGCCTATTCTGTGACTTCATATGGTCCTGAAGTGATTGAGCAGAGGCACATATAAGCACCACCCCTGCATACTAATGTCAGTATTTTAATCTCTCTGGAACCTTGTTATCATGTTCTGGAGTCCACATCAAAGAACAGGGAGATGGGATAGCAGTGAGCAATCTATGATTAGATAAGAGTATCCACCATTAAGCAGGTTACTGAAGATATTTCTAACCACAGATTCGTTAACTTTAGAACAGACACACCCGGCAATACTTCCCAAAGGTGGAAGGTCGGATGAGTGGACTTAGATTAGGAAGTCTGAAGAAGGTAGTTGAATGGGAGTATAACCACTTAGGGTAGCATAATATCATGGCCCAGTTTCAGGTTATTATACATATTTTGTAAAGCACATGGCAACCTAGAAGGTGGTTTCCTAGCGCTGAGCTCAATATGGACAATGGAACAAGCTAAAAGGATCTCAGTAACATCAAGCCAATTAGGAGAGGGTCAGAGGATGAAAACAACCACTTTTTTGGCAATTTACGAAACAGGGACGAGAACTACATTCCCTCAGTGTCAGAGGCAGATCATTCCAAAGCTTCAGTCGCGAAAAGGAAAAAGCACAACACTTTGAATTGTACCCGCAGCTCAATGGGCAACCAGGGCAACTTCCTAAGCATGATGGCAGTGGAAGTGAACCTAGGAGGGTGGAGCAAGAGGCGAGTAGCCACGTTTGCACAATTTGGAGGCGTTTAAGCAATGTTTTAGCCACCCCAAAGTACAGACTATTCCCATAGTCCAGGGTAGAGATAACAAGGGTTTGGACTACGGTTCTCTGGGCAGAGAAAGGAAGGCATGATCCCAGAGCATGTAGCTGCCACCTTATTGATCTGTTGCCTCATGGTGAGTTTGTTATCCAACCAGATTTTGCTTGTGAGAAAGTTTCACTATAACTATCACACAGTCGATGAAGGTCACTCATAACTACACTGAAAATATGAAAATGACACATATCCTGTCTGAAACCTTGGCAGCTATGTTTTTTCAATAAAGGGTTGGCAAGGGCCCTTTTTCCACTCTTTCGGAACAATGACTTCTGACAATATTGAATTCAGGAATTGAGTACGCGGTTTCAAAACAGGGTGGGAGAGCCTACCCAGTACCTCCGGAAGGCAGGGATCCAATGGAGATCCTGATTTAATAGATGCCAATGTAGTCCTGAAGGCAGGCACATCCAAGGGCTGAAATCTCTGTAGTAGATTACTACAATTAAAGGAGGTGCCCGTACATCCACTCTGACTTATCGATAAAAAGGTGGATAGTATATCGCACTAAGGTTGTGAAAGGGGGTGACTGGTGCGATGTTGGTATGGTCAGAAAGGGTTTTAACAACGTTAAAAAGAGTTCTAGGGCAATTTTGGGATGCTTCAATTTTTCTCGTGTAGAATAACACTCTAGCCTCACTACAAGATTTTTGGGTAATGCTTTAGGTTTTATAGTTTTTCCTTATTCTTCTTACTAGAGGACTTGCACCACACTCTCTCTAGCTGTTTGCATTGGGGGTTTTTTTGCTGTACAAAGACTAGTTATCCCATGAAGTAGGAGGAAGCAATGTGTGATGCTTTTTCTTGGAGATATGAATTATCCTATCCAGTGTAGACCTAAGCCAGGAATCTATCAAAATTACAGAATACCTGGGGATTTGCTTCCAAAGTGGTATTCCACAAAGGGGAATCCAATTTTGCCCAATTCCTGCCTGAGAATTCCACTTGCTTCTCGTAACTCTACACACGGTTTCCTAAACTGAGCGAGAATGGAACTTACTAAATGATCGGTCCATAGAACAGACAGATGGCGGTCCGACTGCAGATTCCTCAAATTAGCAACAACCGGATCCAGTAGGTGACCAACTTTGTGTGTAGGAGCACAAACGCACAGATGTATGTCTAGGGCCTGAAGATCATCAATCTGAGACATAGCAGGACTACAGGTTTTATCCTACAATTGGATATTAGCGCACCATCTATAGGGGGTGCTTGGTGAGCGGTAGTGTACGGCGCCAGACATGGTAACCTTCTTTGACAAAAAAAAAGAAAATGATTGTGCCTCACAATCTGGGATAGCTAACTTGTTTGTCAATCTAACACATAATTTTCTTTAAGATAATGGTAATGCCACAAACCTTTCCATCTGGGTGATCTATGTGTAGTATACCGTAGTATGCAGGAAGAGCTTTAAAGATGTCAGGCACCGAAGAGTCGTTCAGTCACGTTGGAATATGGAGTCAGGCCTATAATCAATTAGAAAACCAAATACATCCTGTTGATGCCTGACCCTGGATTGGCAGTTTAGATTAATGGACTGGAAGCACGCGAGTTAGAATTCTTAAGAGGGCTGTTGTTCCTGTACAAGTGCCTGGATATATCCACAAAGTACTTTAGAGCCCCATTAATCAAGGCCGGAGGTTTGAAATGGGGAGCAACTATCTGAAAGAGGCAGCGTGGGCAATTAGTCATAGCTGAGATTAGCTTAAGCAATGAGCCACATGCTTCTAACCACGGGGCTCACGGAATGTAGAGCAGAAGCAGAATACACCAACCTACTTGTTGATAATGGGGCAGCATCCCTGGCCCAATTCTGGTGCAGACGAGCTGGTCTTAGGTGCGCCTTTGTCAGGCCAGTGGCGCAGCCACGTCTGTGCCTAAATAAGCAAAGCGGGAGCAGGTGACCAGCGGCATGCAGGCACTAGAGGGCTAAACCCCAATATGGTAGTGGCTAGTCAGAATGGCCACCAAGTAAGTGGTTCCCCATTAGATCCCCCTCCAAAACTTGAGTCGGCAGAAGCGTCCGTTACTTGGTTTCAGTTGTTTCCGTCAAATTCAAAAGTCAAATTCAGAAGTCAAATTCCAACAGATTCTAGGCAAATTCCTTCAGATTTCCCATAAAATCCACAGAAAAAAATACAAGACCGGACTAAAAACAGGATCCAATTAAAAGAATAAGTCTGGGAGAGTCGCAAAGTTACCATAAACAAAGCCGGCCTGCCGTGCCACGTCCATGCTTAACCGCTTCGGTGCTCACGACGGAATGGTTTCGTCATGAGCACCTGTGCTCCTGTGCTCATGACGGAACGGTTCCGTCATGAGAACAGGGGAACTAAATCCCTCTGCTGCAGACAGCAGAGGGATTTCCCTTTTTTTATTGGCCTCAAGAGGTTGGAGAAGAGCTTTCCCAACCTCCCGGGGCCAATTTCCATTTTCATTCCAATGCCGATCGCGCGCATGGCACGCTGGCGTCATTGCAATGAAAATGAAACTTAGTTTCAGTTTAATTGCTTTGATGCTCAGGGGGCTATATCAGCCTCCCGACCACCGAAAAAGATGGGAGGGGTATCATTGTAAAGGGGAGAATCTATAGTTTAATTTCTGAAAACTAGACACCCGGGGGAGTGTAGCGAGGTATGGCTTGCGTGATTCACCCAACGTTTTCCTACCCAGAATGCCCTGCAAACCTCAAATCTAGCTGAAAAAATCACTTTCTTCTCAAATTTCTGTGTGGGAAAGTTCTGGACATTTTCCACATATTTTTGGGTGGAATAACCTTGCCAGCACAAATCTCCTACCCCACGGCGTTCCCCTCAGTCTCCGAAGTAAAATGACACCTCACGTGTGTGGGTGGGGCAACAGTCTGTGACTGGGAAGAGCCCAAAACATACGGAATATGGGTATAGCACCAAGAATTCTAAGTGCTACATTTTTTTAAAAATAAGTTTTTAGCCAAATCTGCATTGGACACCTATCTGACCAGAGCACAGGATCCTGCCGTTCGGACTTGCATGCGAAGCTAGTCCTCGAGCAAATGCCAAACTGAGGATACTTTTCACAAGCAACTTAAACGAGTGATTTATTACATAAGCCATTTCATGAAATTGACGGTTTTACCAACACTTTAACTGGCACACTTGCCCGTGCGCCTTCGAGCAGTCATTGCCAAGCCTTTGGTTTGTACCTACTGCACGGGTGGAAAATTAACTGTCGCGCCACCCCTTCATCCACTTCAGAGAGGGATCCATCTAATTCCAGGGCCAGCCAACAATCCGGTTTACCCTTTTATTTCACCTCCTGTACATCGATCCAAATTTGTGGAATCGTCTGTATGACTTAAATATTGTCCTGAAGAAGACCCGCACTGACTTTTTCATATCGTTGCTACAATATGGGTCGAAACATTGACGGTTGTTACTAGTCCAATCCTCTCTAGGTCTCATTCCTCAAAAAAGAACGTCAACCAACTCCTGAGCTTAAACACTTACCTAATATTTTGAAATTGGACATTTTAACTTGGATTTGCTTATCACTTGTATATTAAGCACACTTATATTGTCACATTATCACTTTATTCACCTTTTCACTGTAAATATTGATCACTTGCGTCTTTTTATTGATTGTGTCATCAGACAGCCTCCATCCTTAATAGTTATTATTGTACTAAAATAAAAAAAATTAAAATTCTCTAAATTCATGTAAATCACTGTTTGTTTATAAATGTTGAATTTTTGTCTAAAAATTGTGCGCCATCATTTCACCTCATGTCTGGTGTAGGCACTACCACTGAAAGGCTTCTGGTCCGTGCAGGCTGAGCAGCAGCATGATATTTTAATTTCAAAATCCTACCACCACCAAGAATAGCTTCTGCCGCTGACTGAATTCATAATTCAACGACCTCAATGACATCCTGAACAGTGCTGCTCTCTCCTGGTCGGGGGGATTCTTTGGTGGCTATGCCAGTCATGGTGAGACAGAGTGGGCGCCGTGTGACTAAACGCAGGGCACAGCTCTGAAAGCGTGCCACACCATGACCTCTCACCCTCACTGCAGATGGGCCAGGGTTGTCTTGTCTCCAGCACATCACAACACTATCAGTCAGATCACCGGTCTGCAGTGAGTGACCCCACAGACTCCAGCTACAGCGACCAGGCTGAGCAGCAGGAATTATTTACCCAACACACAGTGACTCTGTAGGTAAGTGAAAGATAAAGTGATGATTTATCATGTTCCTGCTGCAGAGAGATCAGAGTTGTCTCGTGCAACTTTTGACTCTGCAGTAGCACAGAGAGAGAGAGAGAGTGAACATGCCTGCTGCAAAGAACGTCTATTCTGCATGTCACAGAACAGTATTTTTAGGTGGGTAGCTCAGGGGGTTACTGCTTTTGTCACATAGATTGTTATGTTACTTGCAATTCATGAATTTCACTCCTACTCTACAGTAACCTTAAAACTGTTATAAATGACTTCAGCTGCATGTAAGGTGCTATGCCAGAGATGGCCACCATAATGCCAAGGCAACACAATAGGCCAATAATGGGTACCATTGCGTGAATGCCACCTTTGTGTCAGGTCTAGACACCAATAATACTATGGATGCCCAAAATATATTAAAAACGGTAATCAGGGTGGCACCATAAGTTCAAGGATGCCCTCAGTTTGTCAATGGTGGCCACCATTATACAACATGTGGCTACCTCAATTTGACAATGATGCTAATATCCGAACACTGGCCACCACCGTGTCATGCCACCATTATGCCAGGGCTAGGCATTATAATGCATGTGAGTATTGTCCTTTCCCTAAATCATCACATAGAGCACTGGAATGTTTCACATGTCCCTTTACAATGCACTAGTCATTTTAGCTAATTTATTCCAAAATTGTGCTTTAAATGCACTTTTAATTTAATCTTTTTCAAAATGTTCACAAGGCAGGGGAACCTCCTATCAAAAGCTTACTTGGAACAAGGCTCCCTTGCTGAAATTCAGATCGGGTATTACATCTGCCTTTCATCAGTGCCAGTTGAGGATGTGGGCGGAGCCAATGGAGAGTGGGTGGAGCCAGTGGAGGAGGTGGGTGGGGCCAGGTGAAAGTGGGTGTGGCCTCCAACAAATATTTGAGCACCTGAGCTTCATATTTTACAAATCAAGCACTGGGTTTGGTAGGTTTCCCTAGGTGGCCCGGGGCCAAAAACTCATGGGACCCCCCTTGCAAAACCAGGTTGTTTTGTGATAGGTAATTTTGATGTCGCCTCAATAGGTTTTGGGCCCTTGCCTGTCGCGGGTACTTTACCTACCCACACAAGTGAGGAATCATTTTTCTCGGAAGACTTTGGGGAATTCAGGGTGGGTGAAATTTTGTGGATCCACGCAGATTGCAGAACTTTCCACCACAGAAATGTGAGGTACATTGTTTTTTTTTAAACAAATTGAGGTTTGCAAGGGATTCTGGGTAACAGAACCTAGTGAGTCAGACAAGACACCCCATCATGGATTCCCCTGGGTGTCTAGTTTTCAAAAGTGTATACGTTTGCTAGGTTTCCCTGGGTGCCGGCAGAGCTAGGGTTCAAAATCTACCACTAGGCACTTTGCAAAAAAAGGGTTAGTTTTCACTGTGAAAATGTGGTGTGTCCACGTTGCGTTTTGGGCTGTTTCCGGTCATGGACATTAGGCCTACCCACACAAGTGAGGTACCATTTTTCTTGGAAGACATTGGGGAATGCAGAGTGAGTGGAATTTTGTGGATCTACGCAGATTCCAGAACTTTCCACCACAGAAATGTGAAGAAAATGTGTTTTGACAAATATTTAGGTTTGCAAGGGATTCTGGTTAACAGAACCTGGTAAGAGCCAGTCAAGTCACCCCATCCTGGATTCCCCTGGGAGTATAGTTTTCAAAAATGTATAGGTTTGCTAGGTTTCCCTAGGTGCAGGCAGAGTTAGGGTTCACAATCTACAGCTAGGCACTTTGCAATAAAAGGGTCCGTTTTCACTGTGAAAATGGGATGTGTCCACGTTGTATTTTGGGCCGCGTCCTGTCGTGGGCACTAGGTCTACCCACACAAGTGAGGTACCATTTTTTAGAAAGACTTTGGGGAACGTGGGATGGGTGGAAGTTTGTGGATCCATGCAGATTCCAGAACTATTCACAGATATGTGCGGAATTATTATTATTTTTTAGTTTTTTTTACAAATATTTAGGTTTGCAAGGGATTCTGGGTAACAGAACCTGGTGAGAGCCAGTCAAGTCTCCCCATCCTGGATTCCCCCGAGTGTCTAGTTTTAAAAAATGCATAGGTTTGCTAGGTTTCCCTAGGTGCCAGCATAGCAAGGGTTCAAAATCTACAGCTAGGCACTTTACAAAAAAGGGTCAGATTTACTGTAAAAATAAAGAGTGTCCACGTTGAGTTTTGAGCCGTTTCCTGTTACGGGCACTAGGACTACCCACACCAGTGATGTACCATTTGTATCGGGAGACTTCAGGTAACACAGAATTGTAGAGCAACTCTTATTACCTATTGACTTTCAATGCATTTCTGCCTTCCAAATGACAATGTGAAAAATGACCTATAATTCTCATGCTAGTATGGGTACTCACAATTTCGGAAATGTGCAAATATCTACTGTTTCTAAACTCTTTATTTTGTTCCAATTTTAGAAATACATAGGTGTCTTTCATATCGATTTTTCCATGTATATATTTTCTCAAATTAACTGCTATATACCCGGTACATAATAAAAAAAACATTGCAAGACGCTGCTCAGTTATTGGCTCAGGGTTCGTCGAGTTCTTGGTGAACCTACAAGTCCTATATATCCCCACAACCAGAAAGGTCCAGCGGATGTAATGGTATATTGCTTTCAAACAAATCTCATAATTAGAAGAAGTTACAGGTGAAAATGTTCACACAAATGGCAGTTTTTTTCAACAAATTTTCAATTTTTCCGATATTAAACGGTTAGTTTCTATAAAGAAACCTTGAAGGATCTACACAAATGACCCCTTGCTGCATTCAGAATTGTATCTACTTTTCTCAAATGTTTAGCTTTGCAGTATCCATATTATTGCTTTAATACCCATTTCTACCATTAACTGGAAAGAGGTTGAAGGCACAAAATATAGGAAAAATAGGCTATGTCCCAGAAAAATGCCCAAACTGTGTAAAATATTTTGGTTTTTGACAAAAGTCTGCTTGTCCCTGAAAGCTGGGAAGCTGGTTATTTCTGCACCACAACCTCTTTTTTTTTATACCATTTGCAGGGAAAAAAACAGACGCTTTCATCTGTAGCCCTTTTTTCCCCCATTTAAAAAAAAACTAAACTGTATTTTGCTAATTTCTGGTTCACCTCCAGGAGAATCCACAAACCCTGGGTACCTTTAGAATCCCCATGATGTTGGGGAAAAAAGGACGCAAATTTGGCATGGATACCTTATGTGGTCCAAAAGTTACAGGTGCCTAAGTGCAAACTACCCTTTCTGAGTGAGTGTGTGAGTCCCTCCTGAGGCGGAAGCTGGGAGGTTGTTGTGCACTGTGACTCTGTGACCATTTTATATACTTTATTGCCTCTATTTTTGCCGCATTTTAAATAAAGCGCTTGATTTCTTTGCACATTGCACATCGTTTTAATCTGCTCAATTTCAAACTCGACGTGGTATCCTACCTAAATTGTTTTTCCCCACACTGCCTTGCTCCCTGAGCCTACCTCGGTCGATTTTGGGGCTGGGAGGCTCTCCCTCGAATCGGCAGAAGCGCGGCGGCCATTTTGGGTAGGGGAAGCGTCCAGTCACCAGCATAAAAGGCAACGGTCATGTCTCCGCGCAGCGTACGCGGTCAGCGGACGCGCCGGATCTGCGCCGGAGTCGTGCCAGAGTCCTGCCGGTCTGCGCCCGTCCGCGATCAGGACGCGGCCGAGGCCAGGTACTCTGTGGAAACCCCAACATCTTGCTTCAAAACATATAGTAAGGAGTCTCTTTTTTCGATACAACACAAATACTGTGCTCTCACTGTTTCTCTTCAAAGGGACTTAGCCCTATATCCAGAGTTGGGCATACCTTGCAATATGCTGAATGACACATTGGTCCCCTGCCCCTTTGATCAGCCGCCGTTTCAGGCCCCTAAAGACACCAGCAATTTCTCTATTAAGGCTGGCCTAATTAATTGTCGCTCCCTGCCTAAACATTCTCTCGATATCGCCCAGTCTCTGATGGACAATAACTGGGATTTACTTTTTCTTACGGAAACATGGCTGGAGGATGAATCTAATCCGTCTTTATGCCTGGCCATTCCCCCGGAATATAATATCCTATGCGCCAATAGAGCGGGTCGCAATCGGGGAGGTGGGGTAGCTATTATTTATAGATCCCTATGGACGATCTCTTCCTTCCCTTACACACAAATTGAACTGATTGAAGCCATTCCCTTCTGTATTAAATTAGCTGAACACACCACACTGACAGGGGTACTGGTCTATCGCCCTCCTAAATCTAAGGCTTCCTACTTGGCTACATTTTTGGACTATGTCCTTCAGGCTAGCCTACGCTATGCCAATTTTACCTTACTAGGAGACCTAAATTTACACGCAGAGGACTCTTCTGACAAGCTTTGCCTTAACTTTCTTTCTACTTTAAAAGATGCTGGATTAAGCCAATTGGGGTCTCAACCTACGCACAAAGCTGGTCATACTCTTGATCTTGTTTGCTCGAATTTCTCAAACATCCTGATTGAGGATCCCTATCCGGTGATTTGGTCGGACCACTTTTTTATCCCTTTTGCTATTCATTTTTGCCAGCATGTGAGACCTAGAATTCCCCCTAAGGCGGTAGGACGTAATTGGAGTAAGATCTCCCCGGACAGTGTCGCCCTACATCTTGTAAATACCACTCCCAAAGACGCCCCTGATTTAGATTCACGCCTGACTAACCTCAACTGCTGGGTCACCTCTGCTATTGACTCGCTCTCTCCTATGCGACCGATTAAAACCTTTCGAGCAGCTCCCTCCGCCCCATGGTACTCAGACGAGCTTCGGAAATATAAATCTTCTTGTAAGCTGTTGGAACGCCGGTGGAGGTCATCCTATTCTATTGACACAAAACTTAAATATAAACTGGCCCTCAAAGAATACCGTAGGAAAATAATTGAGCATAAAAAACGTTACCTGGAGGAGAAAATTAATAGAGCGCATGGCTCGGCCAGGGAAATTTTTAACGCATTGAAGACTTTCACAGATCCCTTGGCTCTTAAACAGTGTCTTCCAGTCTCTCAGGCCCTTTGCTCCCGCCTCTCTGACTTCTTTAAAGACAAGATCGCGAAGATCTACGACACCTTCCCCAAGAACAATGATCTAGGGAGTGATACGCCTTTACCTGACCGCATCGAGTCTTCTTCCACCTTTTCAGACTTTGAGGCAATCTCACTGGAACACTCACTGATGGAACTGTCTAGATGCCGCTCCGGCACACCACTTGACCCTTGGCCAGCCAAGCAATATAAATTATTGGCCTCTTTTCTTAATCCCTTCCTCAACTACATCTGGAATGACTCGCTCAAAACCGGAATTTTCCCGGAGTCTTGGAAACATGCCCAACTGGTCCCGATTTTAAAGAAAGCTAATACAGATCCTAATGAGCCGGTGAACTATCGACCAATTTCTCTGCTCCCAGCCCCTGCCAAGGTCCTTGAAAAGCTAGCGCAGCAACAACTGGCAGGTTTTCTTGAATCCCACGGCCTACTTCATGAATCCCAACATGGTTTTAGAAAGTGCCATAGCACTGACTCTGCCCTTATAGAAATGGCCGACTCTGTGCGGTGGAAACTGGATGGGGGTTCCAGAGCGGTGCTGGTGCTGCTCGACTTGTCGGCAGCATTCGACACCGCGTCTCACCCCATCCTGATTGACCGTCTTCGGTCGAAGGGCATTCAGGGGAAAGCCCTGGAGTGGCTGACCTTTTTTGTCTAATCGCACCCAGGCAGTCTATACTCACCCTTTTACTTCTGTTAGCCGTACCCTGAAATGGGGTGTCCCTCAAGACTCTGCTTTGAGCCCACTATTGTTCAATGTCTATTTTTCTCCTCTGGCTGAACTCATTGCTAGGTCGGGCATCATAGCTACTTCCTATGCAGATGATATTCAGCTGCTTTTCTCCTATGAGAGTGCCACGCAGACTACTTTTGATCCTCTGAAGGATTGTCTGCGGGACATTTCAAAATGGATGGACCATAACTGCCTCCGCATGAATGCGGCGAAAACGGAGGTTCTCTTTTTCCATCAACCCTCCCCTCTTGATGCAACTCTCTGGTGGCCACAGGAACTTAGCCTTCCCCCTGTCCCTAAGGACTCTGTAAAAAATCTAGGGGTCAAGTGGGACTCAAATCTTTCTTTTAGCAACCAAATACAGACCGTTTCAGCCGCTTGTTTTTCCAAGATCAGGATGATTAGGAAATTCCATCACCTATCTCCCTAGTGACACCAGGAAAACCATAGTCCAGGCATTGATTACATCTCACCTGGACTATGCGAACGGCCTGTATTTAGGGTTGCCCGCGGGCCTCCTACATCGGCTCCAGACAGTCCAGAATGCGGCTGTTCGGCTGGTCTGCGGGGTTTCCCTACGCACCCATATTTCGCCACATCGCAGAGCATTACATTGGCTACCAATCCATCAAAGAGCTGCATTCAAAGCCATGACCATAGCCCATCGAGCAACTAGGGGTAGGGGATCGGCCTACCTCTCTGTTAGTATCCGTCCTTACTGTAACTCTCGGAACCTCCGTTCCAACTCCCAACATCTGCTTTCCATACCAAGATTCAGGAAAGCACGTTCTGGAGGTAAAACCTTCCAGGTCTGCGCCACAACTCTCTGGAACGAACTGCCGATCGCAATTAGGATGATCCAGGAAGAATTACCCTTCCGTAAGGCACTAAAAACTTTTCTCTTTTGTTAACCCCCCCAGGACTATCACTCTGCTTTCACTCAGAAGCGCCGGGACACCCCGTTGGGGTAGCTGCGCGCTATATAAAATACACAAATAAAAATAGCCAAAAAAAAAGGCTTAGCACAGGGGGGGAAAAGGTCTAGCAGCGAAGGGGTTAAATGAGCAGAGCCGGAGCAGATAACCAGTGGCTTGCGGGCACTAGAGCGCTAACCGCTGTATAGTAAGGGCAAGTCAAAATGGCCACCAATTAGATGATTCCTAGTTAGTTCCCCTCCAAGAATAAAGTCGTCAGAAGTGTTTGTCACTAAGTTTGTCATTTTGGTCAAATTCAAACAGATTTTAGGCAAAGCCCCCCAAATTTCTTATTAAAACCCACAGCAAAAACAAAAAGAAAATCAAAGGAATGGGCTACAAACAGGACACAATAAAAAAATATGGTTCAGAGAGGTCCAAAGTTACCATAAAAAGGTTATTAGCATGACTTCAACCTTGTCTGTCCTGGCTTTCCTCAGATCTTGAGGCAGGAGAAACAATGGCTGGCACACATACGGGATACCCAAGTCCCATCTCCAACAGAGTCCACCTCCCAATGACCTTTAAACAAACACCAGCGCACAGAAACTGTGACACTGTTCAATCTGCATAGTGATAATCAGATCTGGGCTTGTCCCAATGAGTGATAATGCTCTGTGCCACCTTGGGATGGAGAAGCCACTTGTAGTGAGCCAGCCAACATCTGTTCAGTTAGTTGGATGTTGTGGAAGAACCCGCTAGGTGGTTAGCTACCAAAAAGATAGTTTGCTGGTCCAGTCACCCCCAGACTCCCACGCTGCTCTCTTTCTTGCTGTTGTTGTCTGTTAGGAACTGCATCAGCCTTCCCCCATTAAGGGTCTGCGATAAGGTTTTTTGGGGTTGACGTCTTGCATTAAGATAGTGGCATGGTCTGCCTAAAATCGCTCTGGTGTGGGAAGAAATAAAATGTGTGGAGGAAATAAAATGCAAGGCATAGCCACTTTTAAAAATGTGCACAACTGATCAGTCTGACACAAGTGAATTCCAGCTGGGAAGGAAAAATCATTATCCTGCCGTCTGTGGGCCTCAGAAGGCAAATCGAAGAGGCCTGGCACCTACTGTAGCAGGGGAGGAAAAGCTGAAGAATTGCTGCCACTGCTTAAGCGAATGTACTAGGCCACCACCTTGCCCTCTGCCCAAAAAAGGCAGAGTCTGTTGTTGCACTGGCAGGGGAGGTTGGCAATGCCAGTAAGCTAGCCCTGTGGATTAGCCCTTAACCTCCTATAGTGCTGGTGGAATTGACTGGCTAGAGACAATGACATCATGCATCAAGCTGTAGCGTGACTTCAGTTTGAGTGCAAAGTGACCCTTTTTCCCCAACAGCCTGGAGCCATTGAAGAGCATGTCCATGAGGGATGCTTAGATATCCCCTGGAAACTGTATTGATCGCATTGAGGATTGCCTTCCAAGCAGTACATGGGTTACTATCAGTGGTGTCAAGGTCGGTCAGCAACTCATTGTGCTGTGTTCGGTCTGTCTCAGATTTGGATCAGTATCCCATAATGCATGGGTGTTCCTGCCAAGAGGCACACCGTATTGAAAGTGTCAAAACAGAGTAGTGCTAAGGTGCCTACATGGGGAATTGGGACACACATCCACAATCCAAGAAAAGAAAGTGGTGATCTCTTTGGGTGCCCGAATGGCATTCAACACCATTGAGTGGTTCAGGTGCAGCCTGCAGTTCTGCCTCGAGTGCCCCGCTTGCCCTTCTTCTGATTCTTGCTTCTTCTGCTCCTCTTTGCCCCCCTCAGTGCATCTGCTTCATGCCACTTCGCCATTCGTCACCTTACCAACTACTGACCGGATTTGATTTGCCATCACTCCAGCACTTTGCTCCACCAACCCTGCCAACATCAGCACTTCAGTTGTCTTTTTGGCTGGAAGAAGCCTAGTCACAGGTCTTAAGTCGTCCTTAAGCCACCCTCCTGGCAATCCAGCTCACCTAGAACTAACGAACCAGAACCACTGGAACTTCGACGCCCAGCCAACACAATTTATCCGGCTATCAATCAACAGGCCCAACCGGGTCCTCCGGCCGGCTCGCAGGTCAGCTTTCTGCCTCTAGATCTTAGCAGATACCAACGGCCTTTCGACCATCTTAAATTGGAAAGAAAAAAAAAAAAGAAAACAGCGCTGCCTTGCCTTTAGCCACCCTCAGCATTTAAAAGCTTACCCGCAGGAAGACGGTGGGTATTCCAATCAGCAGAAGCTCCCAAGAATGAGATCCGGGAGAGTGAGGAAAGTTTCATCAAAGCCCCAAAAAAAAGACATCAAGATGACGGCTGCCCCTGCAACCACGGCCGCAGCTTCAACGCCCCCCACACAATCAACACCAATAGTTGCATTTAATTTGGACCCAGACTCAGGACACGAGTCCCAATTTTGGCAACCCGTGTCTCAAGTTCAACCTTATCAAGGCCCCTCTTCACTCCACATTGCACGTTGCACGGGGGGCTGACGCGGCCCTGGTAGACTTAAAGCTTGAAGGGCCGAAATGAGGCTCCTTAGTGCCCACAAACCCCCCCAGCCCCCTCAATAAGAAAGACCTCATTGAAGGACTATTTTAGGAACTTTGACAGTAACAATCCCCAAGCACAGCCCCAGCACACCCGAGACACTCCTGGATCCCCCTACAACCACTCCTGAGGCAGTCTTGCACCAAATACCAGTTCAGCCAATGATCCACACAGTCGCTGGTGGCTGCTTGTCGTTTACAGGTCTCTCAGTAATGGTAGAATCTCCATCTAAAAAAAGTCCTCGGTGACAGTTGAGCACCCCTGGCCTCGGATCAGCAAACTTTAGATTCATCGGCTGCTCCCGCTCTAGCTGCACCAGCTTCCCTCCAAACAACCACCCCAAATGAGGCCTTTTTGTTTACTTCCCAGTCCGCTCAGAACCCAAGCCAGTTATTCCCTATAGCATCCCCTATAGCATTAAAGCCCCCATTCCCAATCCAAATGGCCTGCACCAATGTCCTGGCGCCACAAGATATGCACCCGGCAAGAAACCCATCTCAGCAACCTCAAACCGTTGCCTCCAGCATGCCCATTAAACACAGCTAACCAACGCCATCAGAAGGCCAACTCACCGGAGGCCCATGACAACAAAAATAACACCTTCTTAGACATGTCTTTTTTCATCTATGAACTCAAAAGGCCCACCGTCCAGGAAAAATCGTCATCACTGGACTTAACTGATCTTTGGTCACAATTACTACAAACCCTACAAACTACGGCAACAGCACTAACATATCACTCGCATAACATGGACTTGCCGGTGGACCTTTTGAACACCCTCGTGGTGTACACAGCTGTGATTGCCCAAAACTTGAGGCGCTCAACCTATTGATAACAAAAGCCCAATCCCAAGTCCAACTCGTCCAATCTGTATGCTGCTGCTCTCCTATCATTGATTCTTTATCCTCCCTACCTCAATTCCTCTCCTCAGTATTATCAGAAATTAAGAAGCTTCTGTCCCAAGGGCCACCCGACCCTCAACCTCAGGATCTTAGCTTGGGCAAGGCCGAAGGGCCAACTCTCGCGTGCAACCCTGACTCCCCTCTCCGCAAAGTAAGGCGCCTGTAGATTCCAACGCATCTTCCGACGCACCATCACCCCGCCATAAAACTCATCGGTTGTCAAATCGGGAAAAAAAATAAAAGATTGCGAAAAAGTCGGAATAAACAAACAGCGGAAACTAAAAACACTATCACCAGCTATTTCGCAAAGGATAACTCCGAGACTTCACGGAAATCACCCATAACGCTCAAAGCCAACACCAGTTCGCCACCTGTAGCGCAACCTTTAATGCCTCAAAAACCATTTTTTCCAATCAAATAGTTCACCAACAGCAGACCTACCTCAAGCCCTAAGGCTCCCCTTGCAACCACTCACTCAAGTCACATCAGGATTCAATCAGTTTCTACCTGCAGAGGTGTTAGCGACTTGCAAAGGGCCAGCTGGGACCGCGAATCCCCAAAAGTTACTACCGGACTTCATCGCACCTTGTCCACTTTCAGCGGGGGTTAATGGATCAGCCCCGCAAAGTGAAGTAAAAGTGCTCGATGGTCAGTAACCGCCAACCCAATCTAGCCATCAACTGTTGGCTGCAACGTATAATATATCCCCCGTTTTATCACCAAGCACTCATCGTCGAGAACTGATTTCCCCTCAGTATAACACACGTACAACCAAGATGGCACCAGTGGTAACCTCTAAGCCAAATAAGTCCCCAACAGTAGAGGAAGCGCACAAACAAGCAACTAACAGCTCCGAGACCAAATTGCTGTTAACCTCAGAATAGGTCTCAAGAGGCCCTCATGACAATTTAAATTGTGGAAACATTCTCAGACTTTTCAAATTGTTCCCAGACCTAAGTACCCTGCAATCAAAAGATATAATTGCCATTGTCTTTATATCCAGTGAAGGTACTCAAGTTGGAAAAGCAACTCAAAATTACGCTAGCGTCCTCTGCCATCCTGGAATTGGTTCAGTTAAAAGCCGACCAATTTAAAAACTGGGGCATAATAACGCCCAGTGTCCCTCGCTATCCTTCATTACTAGAAAACACACAGGCCCATGCTTTTAGCACAAGCCCGGCCCCTTTTTCAGGATCAAAGTCTGTTAGAAGTCGCTCTCCAGCAGCTGCCCAAGAGCAAACAACTCAGCTAGTCACATAAAGAGCTGATTAGTCATGGCTACCAAGAGCTTTATCTCGGAGGAGGAAAGATTGAAACATCTCAAACCATGGCTTAACAATATGTTCCTCAAACATCAACGGATTGGGATCGAAAAGTCAATCTGGAGTCACTCTTGGCTTTATAAAAAAACATGACATTATACTTCTCCCGGAAACCTGGGCAGCATCCAGCATTCCCACTGAAGGCTATTTAGAATTCTTGTCACCTGCCTCTAGACAGTGCAAGTTCGGCAGGCTGTGCGGTGGACTTTCAATCTACGCCTCTATCAAACTCTCTCAATGCATCAAACAACTAAAATTCAAAGTAGATTGGGTGGCCGGAATCTTGGTGGGAAGTCCAACCTCAGTCAACCAGCTGCTCCTCCTCAATGTGTATATTTCTCCCCATACCACTGAGAAAAAATCTAAAATGGACCAATTGACAGACATCATCTGTAACCTACTAAGCGATTACTGCAGTATACCCAACATCATCTCAGGGGATTTCAAAACAGACCTATCTGTAATGCTTCAGATGACACTGGGATCGTTCCCCCAATGGCTCCCCTGCACCTTGCCCCACAATCAATTTTTGTAGGACACGGAATCTCGAAACTGGGCGAGTATGCAGTCCTCCAGCTTAGCAGAGCAGGGTACACCGTATTGAATGGGTGCTTTCCTACGGACACCCCTCCCGCTTGGACACGTTCCGACGGTCGAACGTACTCTTTTCTAGACTTTACTTAAGGCAGTAGTGAAATACTCCCCCTGTCTGGGAGTTATTATATATTCACGCAAGGTGAGAGCGACCATTGTCCTCAAATTATAACACTATCCTCTAACATCTCACGTCATCAGGAACTTGCTCATACTCTCTCAGGCTGTCACACAGAGAACCTAAGGAGATTGAACTGGATGGATAGAGCTGCCTCCTCCACGATGGATAGATGCAGATCTCTTTAACATTTCCCACCAGATAAAGACCTCTCTGTTATTCGCGGCTGGGCTAGCCTCACAAATCAATTACTCAACGAATTTCCAACTAAAAGGAGCACCCGCAATCATGTAACGCAACATTGCATCTCATTAGTAACAAAAAACTAAAGGTTCAATGAAATCAGGCCCTCCGTCTGTCCAGGTAACAAAACTTTATTTAACTATTATAAGCAAGCACAAAGAGCCTTCATGTCCTCTATACATAGGGACAAACAAGCAGCCTCCGACGAGTTTTGGCTGAAACTAGTTCAAGAAAGCAAGAACACCAACGCAAAGCAATTTTGGTCTCTCGGGAACAGGGGATTACACGGTGGAAGCAGTCATGGTAGTGCTAACATTAGCGCAGATGAATGGACTCAGTTTTTATCATCTAATTTTAATGATCACAGAAACAGTGACGACCACCTCAATCTTCCTTCATCACTCACCCCAGAGTCATCACCCCTAGAAGTAAAGTGCCCAAGCTCGTCCAGCCTCATCACCCCAGCCAACAATGTTACGGTTGAACCAACAAATGAGGGCCTTGAGAAGAGTGATGATTCAAAGACAGAGATCCTAATGACATTAGAGGCACTAAAAAACAAGATCTCACGTTCAATTAGGAAAGCCAGGGCTGAAGGAGCAGCAGGGCCCAACGGCCTTTCCCAGCTCTGTTTAAATCAGACAACGTCCTGTGGTCAGACCCCCTGGCCCCCCCGTTTCTCCACTGCAGACTAAATAATACCATCCAGGAGTCCTGGAAAGGTGCTATCATCCATCCTATTTACAAAAGTTTCAAGAGAAACGCCCCCAACAATTACAGAATGATAGCTCCCCTCAACGTTGAGGCCAAATACTATGCCAGCATTTTACTGGAAGAGCTGCTGGCCTGGGCAGACACAACAAAGCGCCTTCCGTTCAACTAGACCGGCTTCGTGGCCAACTCCAGAACAACTACCAATTTACTCACCCTATCCGTCTTGAAAGAGGCAGCCTAACACACCTAACTTCACTGCTGCTTTGTTGATTTTAAAGCGGCTTTTGATCGGGTGCCCCGGGGGGCATTTGTGGCAAAAACTTGAGCTCTGGGGCATACCCCTAGCCCTTTTAAATGTTTTAATTCAACTTTATTCGGAAACATGGATGTTGTGTTATGTTATGTCGGGTATTTGTAGAGCGTGCAGCTACTCCGCTAAGAGAACACGCACCCGAGCAACAGAAAGGTGAACCAAGGTACCAGGCGACAAAATGCTAGTTGAGCCGATTTAAAATTGAAATAGCCATGTCTTGAGCATTTTTCTAAAGGAAAGCAGATCCTGGGCCTGACGGAGAGGCAGGGGGAGGTTGTTCCATAGGCCGGAGGCAATCGCCTGAAAAGAGCGGCCTCCGGCCCGCGCCAAGTGCGATTTTCGGCACAAAAGTCAGGAGTTGAGACGAGGATCTCGAAGTACGTTGAGGGACATAGCGGGGGAACCTAGGTCTTAAGTAAGGAGCTCCAATCTGATTAAAAGCTTTAAACACAAGAACCAGGGCTTTGAAATAAATTCTCTTTTGGACCGGCAGCCAATGCAGGAAGGACAAGAGAGGAGATGTCCGAGTGCTGGGGCGGACCAGGAATATGGCCCTAGCAGCCGCATTTTGAATCACCTGCAAACGGGAGATCAAATAGCTGGGAAGACCCAAATACAAAGAATTCGCATAGTCCAGACGCGAGGTAACCAAAGCTTGGACTATGATTCTTCTGTGAGAGACAGAAAGCAAAGGTAAGAAGTTCCTCATCATTCTTAAAATCCCGAAGCAAGTCCCTGCTACAGACTGAATCTGGGATTTCATAGAAAGAGAGGAGTCCATCTTGACTCCGAGATTCTTAACCACGGTCACGGACGACCCGGGGGGGGGGGGGGAGGGGGGGGGGGAGGGGGAGAGATCCCACGGTCACCAGTTATGCCAGGTCTCACAGGGACGGTGGCCAAAGAAGATAATCTCAGATTTGTCAGGATTACATTTCATTTGATTATCCTTCAGCCACGAGAAAACTTCAGAAAGACCAGTATTTATTGCATGGGCGTCAAACTCAGCGCCCTTCGCACAGGTGAACAGCAGCTGAGTATCGTCTGCGTACGATACAATCTTTGCCCCGTGTTGTTCAGCAAGGCGAGCAATGGGGGTCATGTAAAGATTGAACAGAGTAGGGCTCAAAATAGAGCCCTGCGGGACCCCGACATTGAAAGGTGGAACACATTCAAAGGTGGAATAAGAATTAAGTGGGGAGAAGGTTCCCATGTTTCCAGGAAGATTGAGACCAAAAGTGGAGTCAAACAAGGCTGAGTGCTGGCCCCTAGATTTTTTAATTTGTTCATCTCGGATTTAACTCCAATACTTGACAGTGGTAACAGCTAACCACCCCCCCCCCCCCTAGATGCAGCGCGCATCAGCAGTTTGCAAAATGACCTTGTGTTATTAAGTCACACAAAAGTAGGTCTATAGAGGCTACTTGCCGAGCTGCTCCCCTACACCACAAGAAACCTCCTTCTGCTGAACTTGTCTAAAACAAAAACAATTTCTTTTGGGAGGCAAAAGCGGCTGCGTGGAGC
Source organism: Triturus cristatus (assembly GCF_964204655.1). Classification (NCBI taxonomy): domain Eukaryota; kingdom Metazoa; phylum Chordata; class Amphibia; order Caudata; family Salamandridae; genus Triturus; species Triturus cristatus. The sequence continues at coordinate 231,413,942 of NC_140583.1, forward strand.
GGGGTTCTTTAACAGTGCAAAGCTGGAATCAGTGCCTCACAATAAGTATTTGGGAATTTACCTTGATACCAGGTGCTCATTTTCTAAGCAGAAAGATGCATTAAGGGCCAAAGCTCTTACACTCGAGGTTGCCTCAGCAAAACTGTCGAAACAACTACTTGGTCTGAGTCTAACTCCGATGCTGAAGGCGAAGATAAACTCTGTCGCACAGGCATGAGATCATGAAGGGCGCATTAAGTATTTTAATAAACAAACTAACCACTAACATTTTTAAACCTGCCTTCCGTCTGCCAAGATCTGCTTCGTCAGCCCGAGTCAGACTTGAACTAGGCTAATTAGACCATCATGGCATAGAGGCAGGTGCATTTATAAAGTTCTGTAATAGACTGCGTAATGCCCGGGTGGGCAGCCTGGAGGCCAGACTCTGGAATGAAATATCGAATAGCCACTTCAGCCATAAACAGCGGCATCACCTGGACTACTGCCTTCAACTACTTAGTGTCAAGGAGTATTGGGGAACATACCCCTCCCAGCCAGCGCTAAAGGCAATCATTAAGATAAGCGTCCAGCTGTGGTCTTTCCATTCAGATAGGGCAACACTGTCTAGAAGGAAACACGCCTGGGCAATAATCTCCAATTTTAAACCGGTGTCGAATTATCCTACTTATCTAGCACATTTGCACTTTTCTGGAAACTAAAGTTCATGGCCCTGAGGATGGGAGAATGGCCTTTTTTAAAGAACCTGCCTGAACGGCGCTGCTCCGGTACTAATATCAAATGCAGGAAGTGCGACTATCACTCCGAAGCTATGGAGCATATAGTCTGTGTATGTCCTGCTATGCTTATCGACAGACGGTCTTTATTGCAGGACGAATGGAACAACCTTGGAAAATGATCCTGCTCCCAAGCCATAATCGCCACCCTAAACCCAGACAGTACAAAGCTGAACATTTGGTTCACCAAATTTGTAAACAAAGCAGCGAAAATGTTGGGAGATAACAGAGCTGCAAATCTCCATCATCCCGGCTGAGTTGTAATCCTGCTCCAGGTTCAATTAATGAACTTTTGATTGCTAATTTCTGTTGACCGGAACATTGCCCTCTGCTTAACTTTAACCGTTTATAGGTCCCTAGTTAGCTTTTGAAAACACCAGTTTCGTAGTTTCTTATAAAAAGAGAGGGGGAGATGCCCTGATTGACCGGACACCTCAGTATTGGACTGCCACAGGTAGCCATTATCGTGAGGATGTCTTTATCACTCCTCCCCCCATTTTTAGAGTCTTTTAGTATTAACCTTAGTCTTTTTAATGTCTTGTCTCCTGCATATAAGAACCATATTAGTTTTTTTTAAATGTAAAATTGTAATGGTTTTAAGTAATCAAACAAATAATTATTAGTATCACTGGCGTTCTGGGTACGAGGTGATCCTTTAACCTTTAATTAGAGGGTTTCAATGGACAGAAGAGTGGGAGGATAGGATCTCCCTCTATGTAGACGATATCCTACTTTATGTGGCAAGCCCATACACCACACTTCATACAGTAATGCTCATCTTTGAGCTCTATGGTAGATACTCTGGCTACATGATAAATTGTGACAAGTCTTTCATCTATATCCTTAGTGGGACGGACGTGCGGCTCCCCTGCCGTTATGAGGCCAAGGTGGTCATGGATGGATTTTGGTACCTGGGGCTATTTATAACTAGGGACCCACAGGCATTTCAGGAACACAATTTGGAACCCCCACTACAGAGGCTAAGGAGGGATGTCCAACAGTGAAGGGCCTTGCACCTTTCCATGTTAGGGAAGGCGCCATTGTTTAAGATGATGGCATAACCACGCTTCTGCTACATTTTGCAGAATTCCCAGTTTCCAGTTCCCCCTACCCATTTCCGAGCAGTTGAAGCACTCACTCGGACGCTCCTGTGGGATGAGGGCCCCCAATGTATCATTAGCAAAGTGGTCTCAGAGATGGTATGACGGGGTATATCGCTTCCTGCTTTCCAACAATATTTTTGGGCGGCCCAACTAGTGGTAGCGAACCATAGAGTCCACACCCCTCACAAGGATCCAGCTTATAGAATCGATCGTCGTAATATGTAGCCAGAGGGATATCTTAGAGCTCTCTATGGGGGGGGAAGACACCACTGTGGGATACCGCACAGCTGGACCTACTGGCCATATACTAAGGTTTCAAGAAATGAGACCTGATCGGTATCTCGCAGGTCAAGGACTTGTGTACAAATGGAGCGGTGAAATGAAGTGACTACACATCAATATGGTGCTACCTACATACTTGTAGGGAGATGGAAAAAGAGCCTCCAGGTTGTGTCTGGCTCCAGGAAATATGAGAAATCTACTGTTAGAAGTATCCATCAGAAATATCAGATAGTTTGCCAAATCTTACTTAGAAAAAAGAAAATCTACACCTATACAGCTTTTGAAGCAGATCCCCATGTTCACATTGGCAAAGCCAAAAGGATGGGTTGGGAAGAAGGCTTATTTGTACAGAATCATTTGTGCAGGGTCCAGAAATTACGCGGACTCATGAAACTAGATTGCACTGCTACAACTGTTATCTTGGCTTAAAAGGAGGATTTGCAAATGAGGGACACTGAACCTTCAGCAGGGTACATAGTTTATTTTATAGTTCAAATCTATTTACTGATTTAAACAAAGAGAAATCTGCAATTCCATGAGCAAATAGGCCAGCATTTGTGATACAGATTTGAATAAACATAACTATGCCCAACTTCCCCCCCCCCCCCCCCCCCTCGACCAAGGGAACCATTATGCTGGTGTAAATAATAAATAGTGTGGTCTCAGACTGTGACCGCCCTGTGTGAGCTTGATAGGAGCCTCTGTTAATCAGAGGCGAAGAAGATATCTGGGACAGGTGAGTTCACGAAATTCCAGGGATAATGAGGCTATACAGGGACGCCAGAGCTCAGGGGATAAGATGCCTTGTGCCCAGAGAGATAGGGTCAGATGGTCCATCCCTAATATGTACCAGAGGCGATGTAGCCATCCCCGATAGTCAGGAAGCTGTCCTGTGCCCCAGCGTGACAAGATATTCTGCAGGCTTGCCCCCAAAGCCAAAAGATCTGCTGTCCTCTACATGATTTGAGTGGGAAAGTGAGTGCATTGGGAAACCTCAAAATGACATAAGCTGGAAAGCGGCAAATCTGAGTATGAAGGTGAATGTCTATATCGTCTAGGAATTGAGCCCAATATGATTTGAGCTTCGGGCAGTCCCATAATAAATGTAGCAAGGAGAGCTGCAATTGCGCCAACAGTCAGGTTTGCGAGCGGGGTTGCCTTTGTGTAAGCGGATAGGTGTAAGGTACCAATATGTGGCTATTTTTGTGGCCATTTCCATACTGGCTGTATTTCGGGCCGTGTGTCGGGCATGGTAGTATATATCCCCCCATTCCCTGAGACAGCAAGCGGCAAAGCTCAGTTTCCTATAGTTTATGGCTTGTAGATGTGTATTGTGTGATTGTGAGGCGTAGAAGACCATAAAGTTGAGTGACGAAGTGTGCATTTGATGTTTGGCAATCAGCCGTTTTTCAAAGGAGGTAAGAAAACGCGCTTCCTTGGATCTAATCGAGGGGTGCATCAACCAATGTCGTATTTAAAGATAGTGCAGTAGCTCCATTTCAGGTAGGGCGTGATCAGAGCGGCAGTGTTCGAAGGATAGGGGGCCTTCTTCGTCAAACAAATGGCCAATGTTTTAAAGCTATTAAGTTTAGTTTCGGAGTGAAGCCCAGGTTACCAACAATTAGTATCAAGAGAGATCGAAACGGGGTTAGACCATCTCGGTCAGCCATCCGATCCCAACAAAAATAGAGGTTTTGGTAACAGGAAAGAGATAGAGGCTCTTAAGGCATGCAACTGCTCTGGCCAGAAAGGCAAATGCTCTTCAGACTCCTCACAGGACAACTCCAGTAAGAACCCGAGCTGGGTCGTCTGATAGTCTCCCAAAAGGATTGTGATGAGCTGTCCACCCTTCACCGAAGGGTCTGTAGCTCAGCTCTCTCTGTATGAGAGCGACCGTCATCCCACACAAAGCGATTTAGCTCACACTGCAAGGCCCAGATTGTCCCGAGAGGAGGCTCTACAGGCAGAGCCTGGAAGAGGAATAAGATCTTGGGTAAGATCGACATTTTCAGTGCTGCCACTCGACTGAGCCAAGAGAGGCGCTAGGGCCTCCATCTATTTAGATCAGTTTTGTTCTGTTGGTTTCAAATCTTATAGTTAAGGGAAGCGGTCGCATGAGACAGAGGTCAATTCTATCCCCAAATACGGGATGGAAGTTGTAGCCCATTGTTTCGGGTAGCTATACGTGAGGGCCTTCTGTGTGTCTAGTGTAAGAAATAGATTAAGGACCTAGGATTTATGAAGGTTCACTTCAAAGTCTTCATCCTGTCCAAAAGCCTCCAGTTTGGTAAGGAAAGAAAGGAGGGAGTTAGATGGTTATTCCAGTGCAACTAACATATTATCTGCATATAAACAGATGGTGTGTTCCTAACCACCAAACGGGAACCCCTCGACAGTGTGATTATTGCAGATTCTCTGAGTGGCTATTCACTCGAACTGTTGCAACTGAGTTGCCATAATTATTGAGGACCCATGAACAGAATCGTTCACCGAGTCCAAAGTACTTAAGAGTGGTAATTAAGTATGGCTCGTGAACCCGATCCGTGTCAACGGCCAAAAGCATTAGATCTCGACTTTAGCATTGGCCCTTATCAATGAAGCATAGGATCCACTTTATGTAGTCGCTACACTGGCGATAGGGCACAAAACCAGCCTGTTTGTGAGAAATGAGGCCAGGAAGTAGTAGGGGCCCCAGGAGCGCTGCCAAAATGCCAGTGAATCGTTTAAGATCAACAAAGGATGCACAGTAAGGCTTATCATTGCTGGGGTTTGGAATAACGACTATAGAGGCTGCTAATATAGAAGGTGAAATCGAGTCGGAATCTTTAATTGTATTAAACAGTCTGGTGAGACGAGGGACTAAGATCGTGCAGAAAGTCTTGTAAAAATGCGCCGGGTAAACATCGGGGCCCGCCCGAATCGAGCGGTCTAGATTGGCTACTTGTTCTGGTGTTCTTCGGCATATGGTCATCCTAGAGTAATGTATCTGGTCCGTCTGTGGGCAGATTCTGCTCTATGTATAGTGCTTTATAAAACTCTCAAAAGGTGGCCACATTATGGACGTCATTAGTGTGTTCGAGGCCATCAGAATATAACACTGCCTGGACTCCCATCACTCAATACTGCACCCTCAGTCTGTTAGCCAGAAGAATTGGCACGTGTCTCCGCCATCATAAGTGGCGGAGTCGTAGTGCAGCATATTCCGCTCTATCCAGGTTGATACCCACCATATGAGTTTGGGCCGCCTCAAGTTGCCGCCATACCAGAGGTGCGCCTGTTTGCTTATGGTTGCGCTTAAGTTCCGGGACCAGACAGGAATAATTACTCGCTCTTGTCCTTGCCGAGCTTATTGTCCGCTGCAGAGATCGCCATCAGCTCATACCGGATTACTGCCTTTAACGTTTTCCATAACATGAAGATAGAAACTTCTGCAGTTTCATTGTGTGCTAGGAAGTCCCCTAGAGCCTTAGTAATTTGCACAAGGGGTTCTCTTAGTCTCATGTTCTGCATTGGGGGAAAAGGTTAGTGGGAGCGATACCACGGCATGGTCAAATTGGGAGAGAGGTTATATTTTAGAAGCCAAGACCATAGACTTGATACCAGATGAGCTCAAGAAGTGATCAATATGGGGGTATGTTTATGTGCATCGGAGTAAAACATATTGCATCGTGTTTGTGGGTGTAGGGCCCGCCAGATGTAACATAGACCCATGCCCTTGAGCCAGAGCGCTCCTTCCCAAGATAAGTCCCCCGCCTAACTATGACGCTGAGCAGATCTATCAATGTGGTTATCTTAGACCAAGTTCAAATCCCCCCCCCCCTCAAAAAAAAAAAGCACCAAGAGGTTCTGGGTGCTCATCACTTAGTGGGTGCTCATCACTTAGTCACTGCATGACGAATAAGGAGTTATTGACCCTCAATAGGAGTATAAATGGTCCCCAGTGCAAAGTTATGAGAGCCTAGGGTTACCGATTAAGCAAGCATTCTACCCCTTATTTCAGCTTGTTTAGGGCCTATTTTCCCACAAAAGGAATTTGAAACCTCTGCGGTTTTTGTTGAGGTGGATGAAAAATATTGATGAGGAAAGGCCCTTGAAGCGTAGCCTATGCCAATCACTGGTGAGGAGGTGTGTTTCTTGAAGACAGATTTGGGCGCCTGATTGTTCAAAGTAGAAAAGTATGGCCCGGTGCTTGATTGGGTGATTGGGGCCCTTTACATTATGGGCGAGAATCGGCAAATTATGTTGCAGTGAAGTAGGACGCTATAAGGCCATCCTGGGAAAAGGCATGTGTCTTGACGTATGGCTTGTGATAGACAGTACAAAAAAGCCAATAAGGGGTGCAGTAAGATCATAGAATGAGACCACTAGGAATAGGTTCCCAAAAAATGTAACTAAAAAAACAAACAAAAAAAGTAGAACAATCATGATAACATTTCAAGTAGAGTCTATGTACAGGGTGCAAGACCCAACTGATCGAGAAGGAGGGTGTGTGGTGGCCTACGGTTTCCCCCCTATCCGCCCGTCTAAACTGGAAAAGAAAAAGGAAGTAAATTCACAGCCAGATTCAGGACACAGCAGCACTAGCCGAATCTCCAGTAAGCGTCTCCAGTACTGCATGGTGTTCTTCAGCAATAGTCTCTGGATCGGAGATCCGTGGGAGATGCTCTGATGCACTTCCTTCTATGTTCCCCGCAAGTCCCTCGCTCGCACCAACTGTTTGGGATAACTCAGAAAGGGTGTCTTCAATGCTCAATAGCTGGCAGGCCTCTTCCAGTAAGTAATAGCAGCTGATGCAATTTACCATCTACACAAAAGACAAGTCGAAATGGATGACCCTATGAATATGATATGCCTTAGGCTCTAAGGTGAGCAGTAACAGGACGAACAGCTCTGCATTTTTGAAGGGTAGAGGTGGTTGGGTCCTGCAGGAGCATCAGCTTTAGGCCCCGGAACTGTAGTGGGTTTCCATCCCGGGCCGAGAGAAGTATGCACGCATTTAGTGGAAACTCATGCACAAATTTAAAAATGCCTGCCAAAGGCGCAGACTTGTGTCTTATGGGGCCGATCCTATGGGTTCTATTGAGCTTGGATTATAGTGTCTGAAGAAACCTCCAAGATCGAGTGAAAGAGTTCAGTTACGAATAGAGTGACATCAGGTCCTTCAGCACCAGTGGGAACCCTTTTATTGCGAATATTGTTGCGCCTTGAACGGTTTTTTGAATCCTCAGCGTGTGCTTGTAGTTCCAGAAGCTGATCACGGAGGCAGAAGATCAACTGCTGAAGCTGCTTAATTTCTTCATCAATACTGGTTTCGTAGGGGGCATGGCTTCATGCTGAAGCAAGATGGCTGCGTAAAAGAGTTGCTTCGTCTCACCCGGCCCCAAACTACATTATCTGCAGCATACATCCAACCCCCGCTCAGAGGGACAGATGCCCGCAACGGTCACCGCAGCCGCCAATGCAGCGAGGAGCGAGTAGCGGTCTACGGAGTTCTGCGGCCTTCCCGGAGTGAAAGACCGGGTCCTGTGCTGCTGGCAGAGCCCGAGGGGAACGAGTGTGCAGGCGGCTGCTGCATCACGCGACACCAGGGACTGAGGCCTTTACCTGGGGGAGTAGCACCGGAGGTGTCACAGAGGCGGTGCCTTCCCCTGCAGAGAGCCTGGGTGCCACTTAATCGTTGGGGCCCCGCCACCCTGCGAATACTCTAACTCAGCAGTAGGGCCCATTGAGCCACCTAGACCTGCGGTGCGACCAACCCCCCCCTACCAACGACCCAGCATACCGAGAGTGGTGGAAGACGTGGATTGAGTGAAGACTGCAACCTGTGGTGATGCCCGGCTGCCCCGCGACACGTGAGTGAGACCTGGCCCTGTGGTGCGCCCGATCTGCTGCGTCTGACGCTGTTCTGGTGGACGAAAGACCCGCCTGGCCGGGGCGGTGAGAGCTGGACCGAGTGCCTGTGTACCCCGCACGGAGGCAAGTCAGGCCTGCATGACCGAGGACCCCGCTGCGAGGCCTCACATTCTGGTGACTGTGGGTCGAGGGTCATAGCCCTCCCCCCTGGATGAAAGACTGTTCGGCTGAATATATTAACCCTCAAAGGCCGTCGGACCTGCTGAAGTGTAGAGGTGAGGGGTGAAGTGGTGCGTCTCCTCCAGTCGACCACCCGGGACATCGAGAGCCTGAGACGTGTCCAGTGAGATCTGGGAACAGGTTGGAGGGTGCGGAGTGTCAGACCTGTAGTCAATATGAATGGAAAGGGCACCAAGCAGTCACAACAGAGCAGATTGGATAAATACACCTTCTCTAAGGTGACTTCCTGAACTTCCCTCTCGAGAGGTGCCAACCGGGGACTCAGAGGACTGCCCCCCCCAGACTAACCTTGAAGGATGTCATGGAGGCGATAGCCGGTGTGAGAACTTCTATGGAACAGAAAACAGATGCGATCACAGTGGAAATGACTCATCAGGGCAGACCTTGCCAAAATGAGTGAGAAGGTCCAACAGCTTCAAGTGACCACGACTAGCCTGGTTGAAGATGTCTAGACGCTTCAAACCGAAGTCCGCAATCTGCAAACCTTCAGAAGATATGCTGAGGACAAGCTCGATGATAAGGAGACGCTCCAGGCGTAATAACGTGCAAATTATTGGAGTGCCGGAGAAAGCTGAGGGACAGACACCTGACCTCTTCGTCGAGGACCAAATACTTAAGCATCTATGTCCCAAGGGACTGTCGAGGTTCTTCGTCGTAGAACGAGCCCATACGGTTCCCGGGGGGGGCGTCCAAAACCTGGGGCCCCCCTCGTCCCTTACTGGCTAAGTTGCTTAACTTTCGTGACCGAGATACGATCCTACAGTGTGCTAGAGCAGCACCGCCACTTAGATACGAAAACGCAACTATCTCTTTCTTCCCGGACTTTACTCAGGCTGTCCAGAAGCAGAGAAGATTCTTCCTCACCGTCAAAAAGAGACTTGGAGATAAAGGCCTGAAGTACGCCATGCTCTTCCCGGCTCGGTTGCGGGTCGAGGCAGATGGCAAGACCTGGTTCTTCGTACGTGCCGAGGATGTGGCAGACGTGGCGGATTGGCTGGAGGGCTGGAAACATGCGAAGGAACATAATGCCAGCTGAACCCAATCTGATGTGGGACTTTGATCATGGGGTGGACCTGCCATATGGTCTCACGCATCAGCTTTGTCCTCAACCCGGGGTTGCATCAAACTGGCCACATGGGTGGCACTGACGGCCCAGAGGTACACTGACTGACCGACTCACCCTATGTTTTTTCAACTCTAGAGAAAAGGGTGACTGTCCCACACGGGGAATAACACTGATTTGTTTTTGAGAATGGTGGTTGGGAGGGGGGATGGCGCACCTTTTCCCCACGTTTAGCTACTTTTAGTTTCTGGGTTGAGCTACAGGCACGCTGCAAAGTTGATCTCATGGGTAGTTTTATGCCCAGAGTGCAGGGGAGCAGGGAGGGAGGTGGTTGCAGTCGGGATGGGGGGGGGGAGGTTTGTTTCTTATTGTTCAATCGGCAGCACTACCTATGAGGGCGTACGAAGGCAAGATCACATTTGAGAGTATTTATGGATACACAATGGGATAAACGTCTCACTTTAATGAGCTGGAATGTCAACGGGCTTGGTGATAAGGTGAGGCACACCCTAGTCCTCCAGTACCTTAAGCGCCATTCCCCGGAAGTGGTCTTCCTCCAGGAGACACACCTGGTAGGCAATTCCTGCAAAGCGCTAAACAGATGGGGTTATAAGCTGGTAGCCCATTCAGGTTTCACCTCGGGATCCATGGGGGTGGGCATCCTGATTAAAAATTCCCTTCCCTGTTCCATCAACACGCGCTGATGAATGGGGCAGATACATCGCAGTGACGGGACAGTGAGAGGGCAACACACTCCCCCCACCCTAATGTCAGTTTATGTTCTGCCCGGATTGCAAAATCAAACCTTTACTGATTTGGGGACCCAGCTGTTCTCACTTCCCCAAGGTCTCTTACTAGTGGGAGGGGATTTCAATGCTGTTGTCTCTGGTTCCCTTGACCGCCACCCTCCCCGCGACATCGGCCCCTTGTCCCGCTGGCTCCCAGACATCCTGGAGTCCTTTGGCCTCTCAGATTTGTGACGGACATTCCATCCCAGTGGCACCCAATACACCTTTTTCTCAGGGGCGCATCGAAGCTTCTCTTGCATCGACTACCTCTTAACCTCAGCAACCCAAACCGCGCACATCCGTGAGATTCGACATTTGGTGCGAGGTATCTCTGACCATTCCCCGTTATGGGCTTGATTGGTCCTGGGAACCGCACGGGTAGGTACGATTGCGCCCATCAACCCCTGGTTCCTCCGCAACCCCCTGGTTCGCAAAGGGCTCCTGTTCGCAATTAATCACTATTTTCAGGAGAACCAGGGCTCGGTCGACTCCCCCCAAATATTGTGGGAGGCATTTAAATCGGTGATAAGGGGACAAGCTCTCTCATTGATCGCAGGAGTTAAAAAAGTAAAACAAAAAGATCTCGAAACCATAGAGGGAGATATTCTCCATCTTGAGGACGGTGCTGTCGAGGAAATGTGTCCAGAAACAATTCACCTCCTACAGCTCAAGCGAGATGAATATAAAAGTATTGCTACTGACTGGGCTAAGATCTGGGGGAGCGAGAGAGATGGTAGGGTATATGAGTGGGGTGATAAGGCTGGGAAGCTCCTGGCCTGGCTAGACAGGAAGGAGCAGGCCAACAGGCTCGTCCCAGAGCTGTCAGAAGAGGAGATCGGAGTACTCATAGACACTCTCCAAGTCGTCCATGAATTCGCTGCATACTATGACAAGATTTACCAGTCGGGTTCACCCTTCTTCGAGGAGGACTCCATGGACCTTCTTCGAGATATCTGTCTACCCACCCTCTCGGAGGAAGACAAAAACTTTTTAGATCGCGACATCACCAATGATGAAAAAGCCCAGGCAACCAGAAGCCTTCTTTCGGGAAAAGCACTCGGGCCCAATGGCTTACCCATTGAGCTCTACAAACTGCGTCCTGATGGACTTGCCCCGTTTCTCCGATCCATGTTTGAAGAGAGTAGGAGTGTGGGAATTCTCCCCCCGGACCAGCGACTGGCATCTCTGGTCGTGTTCCACAAGGAAGGAAAGCCCAGAAACAAATGCACCTCTTACAGACCCATCTCCCTCCTGAATGCGGAACCCAAGATCCTTGCCAAACTCTTGGCCACTCGGCTGTCTGGGGTGATAACCGCACTGGTCCACCCGGATCAGTCAGGCTTTATGCCCCACCGTAACACGGCCCTTAATTTACGTAGGGTTCATGGAGTACTGGGGAGGGTTGATACTATTAAGGAGCCAGCCGTTATAGGGTCCTTAGACGCCTCAATGACTTTTGACACCATCGAGTGGCCGTACCTACTAGCTGTCCTTGCCAAAATGGGCTTGGGCCTGTCTTTACAGCATGGGTAAGACTCCTATATTCGGAGCCACTGGCCTAGGGGGTAGTTAATAACAAGAGATCAGACACGTTCCAGCTGCATTGAGGGGCCAGACAAGGGTGTCCACTGTCCCCCCCTGTTTGCCCTTTCATTGGAACCATTGGTGGCCTGGATCCGTGCAGATCCGATGTTTCGTAGACTGCAGTGGTCGGAAGACTGGGATGACCGCATCTCGCTTTATGCTGACTATGTACTCCTTTATCTAGCCTCCCCCAAATGGTCTTTAATCTGTGTGTTGGATATTTTTACATTTGGCAAATATTCAGGCTATTTGATTAATGGGAGCAAGTCACTCATTTATGTCCTGGGAGGCGAGTCTCCTTTACTGCCCAGAAATTGCCCAATGCAGACGGTGAGAGATGGTTTCCGCTACCTCGGAATCTTGATCACCGCAGATCCTAAACTCCGGTATGAGCGGAACCTGTCCCCACCCCTGCAGCAACTCAAACGCGATGTCGCTACTTGGAGGACCCTCCCACTCCCTCTGTTGGGCAGAGCCACAATATTTAAAATGATGTCCCTGCCGCGTCTGTTATAATCCCTGCAAAATTACCCAGATCTGGTTCCAGCGTGATACTTAAGAGAAATTGAAGGGCTGCAGAGAGAGTTGCTATGGGAGGGGAGGCCCAGAATCGCACTCAATAAATTAGTCTTGAATTGGTACGACGGAGATATCAGTCTCCCTGACATTCGGAAACATTATTGGGCCCCCCACCTGGTTGCCATCAATCAATGCACTTATCACTAGCCTGATAACACACTGTTCTGATTTGGAACACCGTCAATAAAAGCCTAGGTTGGGATCGAAAGCTCACACTGGCGACACCTCTGTGGGACTCCGGACCACAAAAGGCTTTGATAAATGGGATCTGATTGTTATATCCCGATTGGGAGATCTTTGGGTGAAGGGTGATATGGTCACTTTTGCCACGCTCCAGCAACAATTTGAGCTCTCTGGTACAGAAATTTTCCGCTACCTTCAGATTCGCCATGCTATCGCCGCGACCCTTTAAATGGGTACAGTCCCCTCTGAATCCTCACCATTAGAAGACCGTTTACTAGACGGCTACCTTCCACAAAAAGCGATCTCACTAACATAAAAGAAACTGATTAATAGCACCCCAGATCCTCTTAACCGATTGCGTGAGTGTTAGGGGAGAGATGGACTGGAGTTTGATGATGAAGAATGGCAGGAGGCGGTCGCCTCACCTCGAGAGGTGGCGATTTCCGCACATCTGAGGTCGGTCCAACTCAAGATATTGCATAGAACATACATCATCGGGCCCCAATTAGTCCACATGGGAAAGAGGGAGGAGGGAGATTGCAGAAGCCGCTATGGACACGTAGGTACCTTCCTCCACATACTCTGAGCTTGTGAACAGATACAGAAGTATTGGCGGGAGATACACGAGGTGATGGAAGAAGTGCTGCACAAGAGCATCCGACCAGAGGCTAAAAGGTGTCTCCTAAATATGTGGGGACCCACTGACCTAACAAGTATGCAGAGGCTTTGGGCTACGCTGGGTGCAATGGTGGCCAAACGAGACATAGATCAGATGTGGGGGGCGGCTGCCCCTCCAACTCTGGCCTCCTGGAAAAGGAGTCTGGACTGATGGATGTTCAGGGAGAAAACTGTATATGTGGCACAAGGATGCCCCAGGAAGTGGTCCGCAGTGTGGTGTAAGTGGAACGATTACCAGGGAGGGATTTCTGTGGCCCCTGTACAGTCCTGAAAGGAGGACCCACTGTCCCCTTGACGCCCCCTCAATGAAAGGTTATCACCAACTCAATCATTCATGTTGCCTAACTGTAATTGCCATTGTGTAATTTCTACATAATAAATGTGCTGATGCCAAATGTTATTATGTTTGTTTATGCTTAATAAAAGGATATCTAAAAAAAATACTGGTTTTGTAGCCCTCAAGTGTCGACACTATCCCCCCCAAGCTATCTATAGCCCGGCAGACTTCCTTCAGAACGTTGGAGAGATCTTTTTTGAGAGTTTATAGGTCATCTCGCAGGTAAGGGAAAAGATCCCCCAGGAACGGGTGAATAACCGGAGAGTCTGCCCCACCAGGGTCTATCGCGATATCCGGCCCCAAGGTCAAAGGGAATCCATTGGACTGGCAGCCCGGGCAGTTTGGTAAGCACATCCTTCAGGGTACGATATTTTTACCCCAGTCCAGTAGTGATGGTCTATACGACCAAAGAGACTCCTCCTGTGGAAGGGAGTCGGGGGGAGGGGGGGTTCTACCTTTTCACAATGCATGGAGGTCTCCCCCTAACAGGACTCGGGGTAGTCAAGACAGGGTACGAGAGCAGGGCTTCAGGTGTGGTGAGTTTATAAGTTCTCTGGGTTGTCAAGCTACGGAGCTGCTAGGGCCTTTCTGTAGGAAGCTGGCTCTGTATATGCTATACCAAAGTGAGGTATACTGTGTAGTCCAGTGGATCCCCACAGTTAGATAGAACCTTACTCTCTATGTGTGGTCAAGCAGTAAGGCAGTATCAGAGGATAGTGTTAAGCATTTGTTGTACACAGTCAGCAAATGAATTCACACACTCAAAGACTCAACTTAAGACCAACTGTTTTTGTATAAAAATATTCTATTAGTTATTTTATTTTCTAGAACCAAGCAAGCCTGGCACAGGTAAGTTGATAAATACTTTGCGGTAAATATACAGTTTGAAATGCAATTGTAAATGTACTTTGAAATGGTTACAGTATGAATTACTGGTAATGCAATACTGTGAAATGCTGTACATATACTTTGCATCAATTTTGCAATGAGAATCACAGGTAAGTTCCTTTTACGTTACTTTGGAGACTACTTTTTAGATTAATTTTTCTACTCATTGTGATAAGCCTAGATATCACACATGGACATTTCCTAGAGAAAATATAAGTAAAGTCAGTTTTACACAATTGATATTTTTCAGGTTTCCATACAAATCAACTCCACACTTCAGAGAAAAACAGTCAATAGGTTCCTATGGAGAGAAATGAAGTTAATGCTTACCAGGTAAGTAGTCGGTCTTTAGAGTTGAGCTTCTGGGGTTAGAACAAGGGATCCCCCAGGGTCAAGTATGCACTCTCGTTACACCCTCAGCGGCACTGGGCGGCCGGGTGCAGAGTGCTGAGGTCCACTGTTATTCAATGGGGGATAGTGGGCCTCCGGTTGGTGGCTGCTGGCAAGCATGCCACTGGGTTGTGGGAGCAAAGCTCATGGACTTAAACTCAGGGCAAATGGGGAAACAAAGTAGCACAGGGTGCTATTTCAACATCAGGCGCCCTGTTGGTGTCAATGGGTAACCTCCGGTTTGCAAAGGCACTGCAGGCTCAGGGACGAAGGTCTTCTGGATTCGACCACCACTTCGGGAGGTAAGGTGAGAAGTTTGGGGTCGGCTAGGCACAGTCGGTTTGGGCACACAAGGCAGTTGGGCGTCGGGTGCAGGAGTGCTTTTTGGGGTCGGATCTTCTTACCAGCTCTTGGTCGCGGTTGGGGGGACCTTCTGATTTTAGGCTGCAGGTGTAGGCTGGAGGCTTGAGGCAGGTCAGGGGTCACCGGATCTCGGGTCAGGATCGCTGGGGTAACCTCCTCGTGGTGTTTGCCCACTCGAGCTCGGGCCATGGACGACGGGTGCAGAGTGGGGCGGATCCGCGGTGTCCAGCTGGTGCCAGAGGTTGCAGATGAACAAATCTGGTGTTCACAGGAGACAGAGTCTTTGTAGTAGAAGGCAGGCAGGTCCTCTGGGGTTCTCGAGGTTGCTGGCTGCACGACACACCGGGATTTCGCAGGAGCAGGTTAGGGGGGGGGGGGGGGGGGAGACAGGCCGGTAGAGCTGGGGCCAAGTCAGTGGGCGTCTTCCTCTTGTTAGCTGCTGCACAGCTGTTCGGTCCTTCTTGTTGCAGGTTCTTGCCTGAGTTAGCAAGGTTCAGAGGTGCCCCTACATAATAGATTTAGGTGTGTTACAGGTAGGTAAAAGGCAGGGACAAATGGGTCCCTTCTCTGGGGTGGATACACCCCCTATTATGCCACTCTCCAGGGGGAGGGGGGCATGTGCCTGTCCCTGGTTGGCTGAGTCCCCCATCTTCAAGATGGGGTGGACTGAGAGTTGTGCTTCACTTCGCCTCCCCCACCTGAGAGGTGGAGTTGGCAGAGGTGGGCACACCTCTCTTCCTCACTTGTTTTTCCCGCCAGTTTTTCCGCCCAAAGTGGGGGTCAAAGCCAGTGGGGACCATTTGCTGAGAGCAGCAAGTGGCCTGGGGAAGCTCACAAAGGCGGCAAGCCTTTGAAGCTTCCCCTTCCTGAACCCTGCCCATCCTGGGGAAGGAGGCTTGGCACCTCGTCCCAGGATGTGCATGGTTTCAGGCCCCAGAGAGCAGCAGTCTCTCGACCAAAGGGTCCAGAAACATAAATGTAAAATGTAAATGTCAAGGTACTTATAGAGCGCACTGTCACCAGACGGCCACCTTGCGGTGTCGCCTTTGCGGTTTCCTGGCGCTGATACTCATACCGCTGTGGAACCCCTCCTGGCTTTCCCTGTGAAGTGTCCACTCCTAGGCACCCCCAGGGTGAAGCCAGGCATCCTTAGCGCTGTTGGGGCCGGTGTGGAGGCTAAGCAAGCTATTGCCCAGAGTTGCAGCGTGGGACCCATGATTAGAATAGGCACCGAGGCGAGAATAGACAGGTCCGAGGAAATTGAGCCTGAGCCCCGCCGAGGCGGGAATCGAACCCTGGTCCCTGGCCAGAACTCTGCTTCAGGGTCTGCCACTCTAACCATTGAGCCACACTCCTCCACATGTCTGGGGGTGGCAGCTGAAAGCAGCCACTCAGCCTGGACACTTGTGGTAGGTTAGTTTTCAGGGGGGCATCTACAAGAGGCCCTCTGTGTGCCTTTTTCATTAAATCCCACACTGGCATCAGTGGGGGTTTAATGTGCTGAGAAGTTTGATACTAAACTTCTCAGTTTTCAGTGTAGCCATTATGGTGCTGTGGAGTTCGTAATGACAAACTCCCAGCACCATATCCTCTTAATGGCAGCACTGCACTTACAATGTCTAAGAATGGACTTGGACACTGTAGGGGTACAGGGCTCATGCACCTGTATCCTCACCACTGGTATAGAGCACCCAGCTAGAGGGGTGACTGATCTAATGCCAGGGCAGTGGGTGGTAGGCATGGCACACAGGGATGTGTGCCATGTCAACTCCTCACTTTGTTCTGCACCAAAACATGCAGCCTGCAAAGGCAGTGTGTGTAAGGGTACAGGACCTCGGAGGGTGGCACAATAAGTGCTGCAGCCCTTAGATGCCTTCTCTGGTCACAGTGCCTGGGGTACCTGTGGTACCATTTACCAGAGGCTGACCTGTGGCCAGAGATGCCAACTGGGTTTAGGCTTCAATGCAGTTTTAGGAATGAACATGCCCTGGGTACCTGATTAGCAGAAGCCCAGGGCACACTCAGTCAAAGCACATCAGCAATTCAGCAAAAAAGTGGGGGCAACCATGCAGAAAGAGGGCACTTTCTCACACTTTCCCAATGCTCATGCAGGTAGCAGCTATATGAGGTTCCCCAAACGTTGTTTAATGGTGCAGGTGTCAACAGACTAGCAGTGTGTATGAGAGGGAGTTGCAGCTAAATAGCGCAACGGAGGAAGTCAGTCCCATAGATGCCGTACGATGAAAATCCTTACGGCGATGTACCAATGTTAGGGTTGGTCAAGTCCAAACGAGATGTAGAAGGCCAAGTCAAAGTCCTGCGCCAGCCCAGATGGAGGCAAGTGGCAGAGTGATGAGTGAGAGCGAACTCCACTCCCAGGTCGTTCTCAGGATCTCAGCAATATATGGAGGCCATGCAGGAAGATTGCCACCTCTAAGGAGAGGCCAGATGACCACCACAATGAAAGCTCCTGGGCCCAGCAGGCGCCACCAGTGCCCTGTAGAAGGGGTCCTGGGATCAAACTCAACCCAGCAGCAGGACTGCACGAGGAGGGAGGGTGGAAGTGATCAAGGCCCCAGTGCCGTAGCAGGCCTAATCCCCCAGAGGTAGCCCCCCCCGATAGTCCCCAGCAGAGCGAGGCAGTAACTTATCTGGATCCGGGCTGCAGTCCAGGTTTAGGCGGTTTTCAAATCTCCGTCGCAGGCCTCGTCAGACCGTTTCCGAATTGTCACAAAGCTGCAGGCCCTCTGCCTGGCTGAAGAGGGGTGAAACCCCGAAACCGGTCCTAGGATGCTGGTTTCCAGTCCAGGGAGGACCTGGCCTGGCAGTTCCGGCTGGACTGTTCCCATTGGGCACAGGGTGAAGACTGATTTGCATATGGCTGGGTCCAAACTGGAATGGCATGGTGAGCACACTTTTTGCATTTGCCCTTTCAGTCAGGCCAGAGCTATCAGGCACTTCTGTAGTACACCGCCCTCCGGAGTGGTTGCTCAGTGGGTGACTGTATGGTTTGCCTCGGTGATGCCGCTACAGATTAAGGCCGGGGTCCACCAGCGGCAGGCTCAGCTGAAGTCAGGCAGTCACAACGCCCTCTTGCCACAGCAGCTCCCTCCCGTCTCCAACACCAGCTCACGCCAAGGTAGTCACAGCGAGCCAGTGTATGTGTCACTCCGCTGGTGCTCTGCAGGCTGTTCGGGCCAGATCAGGTCAATCCTGGATGAATTCCTCGGTATGCGAGCTGTGGAACAGGATAACTCAACGGCAGGGAAGGAGAGACCGGGAATCATGTCTCAACCGTCCGCCATCTTGGCCACAACCCCTGCAGTATATTTTAGACCGGTCCCAATCTTATTTTCTTTAAACTGTCATCATCATGTTAGTTGTATAAGAGTTTAAAAACCTCTAGATCCTACAAAATATGACCTACATTTCGAAATTAACGGTATTTTTGTTTCAGGGGTGTTCGAAAATTGGTTTCTGGTTGGCAGAGGTATGCACCCTGTCCAAGCAGGAACCACAATCCTAGTCAGGGTAAGTCTTATACACACAGTGCATTAACTTGTGCTAACCCTTTGGTAGCTTGGCACAGAACAGTCAGGCTTAACTTAAGAGGCAATGGGCAAAGTATTTGTGCAACATTTCAAAAAGTAAAACTGTGAAAACACCACACCTGGTTAGACAAAGCTTAATTTAATGAACAAAACATGACCAAAAAGACAAAAATCCAATAGGTATAACCAGAGTTATGAATTTTAAAAAAATAAACTAAAATGTAGTGCTTAAAAGCATAAAGTGTCAACTAGGGCAAGCTGGTCACACTAGAACAGGACAAATCCAAAGGTTCAGGCCGACCGCGATGGAGCATGGGTCGCATACAGGGACCAGCCTTGGCCCGCTGAAACAGTACCTTGGTTCACGGTTGCGTCGAGGATGAGATTCGAGGAGCAAAGGAGGCAATGCATCGGCGACGATCCTTCGGATGTGGGCAATGCGTTTGCTCCTAGACCCGCAAAGTCGGAGATGCATCAGGAATGGAGGAGATGTGTCGAGAATGGAGGCCATGCGCTGCACTGTTGGTGATGCAATATCCTTGCAGCAGCTGTGACAAGTCGATGGGGATGCAGTGTCCTTGATAGTCTCAGCAGCGGCGATGCGCGAGTGATGCTGGGGATACACCGGTTCTGAGTGGGCAATAACGGCGATACATGGATTTTGGTAGTTACAGCGCTTTATGCCCACTTCCAAGGGCCCAGGACTGGGTTGGCACCACTTGGCAGGGCAATACTCTCAAATGGCAGACTCCAGGTGCTGTAGCAGGTGAGTTAGATGTCTTTTATGTCCCGGACACTTCAATCAAGAGGTAAGAGAGCAAGCTCTTGGAGTCACTCTGGTTATGGGCTGGAGAGATAAGGTCTAGTCCTGCTCACTCCCAGGCAAGAGGGCAGCAGGTCGGAACAGCAAAGCAGTAGTACAGCAGAGTATCAGTCCTTGCAGCAGCACATCAGTCCTTCTCCCTGGCAAAGTATACACAGGCCAGAATTGTGTTGAGTTGGTGAGCACTCATTTATTTTTGGTAGACATTGATGTTTTGTAGTCTACACTGTTAGTTTCAGGAACACATAAGAGAATGTGATGTTCCAGCTATATTTAGTGCTAGTAGGAGACTACTCTTTTGCCCAGACTAAGTAAAGATGTTTTTCTGCGTCTGTGATGGAATGAAAAGGCAGGTGTTTAGTTATATAAAACAGCAACCATTTCGAATTCGGTGAGAGGCACTTCACACCAGAGTTACCATGGAAGCTGCTAAGAGCTGTGACTAAAATGCAGCTCTGCAGGCCCTACTGTTCATCCTAAGAAGGAAGATAACTGCGCAGGTAGATGTTTACAAGCATGCACACTCAAACGGAGTGTATTCGTAATGCACGGAGGCCACCTTCCTGAGACATTACATCACGGTAAGGGGTTAGATCATTCCAACAGGGTCTGGCAGAAGGGTACTCCCACAACGCTTTTGCTAGAGTAGGATCATTAGTGATAGACAGGAGAAACATTAGGAACAATTTGCAATTATTTGTGTTTTTCACCATTCTAATAATGCTAATAATGATGTGTCTCATCTGTCTAATAATTGTAGTTCATGTTTTCCTTAGAAGGATTAGATCTTTATAATACAGATTTGAAAATGTATTATTGTCTCTTCTCGTTGTGAGACCTTAGGCATGCACGAATGACACACAAAAGGGTTAGGTCTGTTTCCACTAACTTCTTGGAAATAAGAGTAGTCATATTTGAAGTTGACCGCATCTATGACTCTGGTGCTTTAGAGTTGCGGTGCGGTATTGTGAGCTAGACGAACCAATATTTACTGATGATATAAGAAGACATGAAGCCTGATAACTATGGCAGTGAGACAGTTGATGGTTGTGAAACCATCAGTGGCGGTCCCACCGCCATCGGCCCCTGCAGGAGGCATCTGGCGGAGGGACGTCTGCCTCACACCCGACTGGCTCCTTGAGCCCGTCGGAGGGACTGCAATCCCTACAATAGGGGCGGTGCCTGCCAAGGCACCGCCGTAGGGATTACAATGTCCCTTTCCACCTGCCATTCCATGGCAGACCGCCCACTATGAAAAAGCAGGCGGAAAGGGAATTTGGGGGCCCCTAGCGGGCCCCCCATTGTTCCCTGGCCCTCTGCTATTGAATAGGTGTCCCCCTAAACATCCCTGCACCGTGTGGCAGACACCGCATGGTTTGTGCTGCAGACCTTTTTCAGGCCCAAGCACAAGCCTCCACGCTAAGAGGCATGTTTTCGACTGCCTCCACGGCGATCAGATTGTATTTTGTCGGACGGGATCGCTGACTCCCTGTTGGCTGTTCCCGTTCCCGACAGGATGGCGGTCAGACGTGACCGACCGCCATCATAATCAGGCCCTTAGTACCTATATTATGAAGTTTTAATACACATTCCTACTAAATTTGTAGGAATCGTACAACATTATCACAAGTTATATTTAGGTGTAAGCACCCCTTTCATAGGATTTATTATTTAAGGATAATTATTCCTTCAATGCAAAAGATAGTTTATTACTCAATGAGGAAAAAGGTCAAGGATCGTCTGTTAATGATGATTTCATATAGACAAGTTTGGTTAGCTTCCCAGTCTCAAGACTATGAAGGACCCCTGTAGCTAGTATATCAGAAAATGAAAAAAGCAAGTAAAAGGCAAATATTTCATATAAGGAAAAGCAATTACCAATGAAACAGCCCCTGAGACTGTTGGCATGCCCAGGGATAAGCTAAAATGCTTTACAGTTATTTGATCTAATTAGTACATCACCTGCAGGTAACAAAACGACATTTTGAGCAAATAAATATAGAACACATGCTTGGATTTAAGTATTCATTTAATGACTTCTACTTCTTTAGTTCACTCACTTCACCGACAAAAAAAGTAATACAACAAAGTAAAATAAATAACACCTTAATCTGACTTGCACCGAACAGAACCAAATTTAGGAAGAAATCATAAACACAAGTTCCGTGCTGGAATTTTTCTCCCTTCCTGCCAGATAGATCTATGTGGTTCAAGGAGTCAAATCTCTTAACTAGGAATTAATTCCATACGCAGTCAATGCTCCACCTTTAATATGCCACCGAAGAACTTTTGGAGGTAATGGAAATTATAGGTAAATGTGGGGATGTGCTCTATCTTATGCAGTCCCAAACTCTGGAATCCAGTCACGCTACCATAAGGTCTCGCCTACGCAGCGCGCATGCGTTGCGTAGGAAAGAGACCTTTAGTAATTGGCACAGCTTTCCTAGCAAAAACGTGCACGCGTTGCATTGGTTCCAATGGCAACGCGTGCACGTCTGGCGATTCACTTGCGGGAGCGAGCAGCTGGCGCCATAAGTTATCAATTATCGCACCTTGCTGCTCGCTCCCGCAAGGGAATCGCGCAGGCCTCCTCCTCTGTCCCCTCTCCCTGCTGCCGAGCGAGGCGCGCCCGCTTGTTGTTACTTAAGTGGGTATTAAATTAGCCTCTTTCTCTGTTATCTTCTTTAAATGCATCTGTATTTCTAACCATTGCAACGGCATGAGTAGCACAGTTGTATTTTTCTGTGTTTAAGGCGGCATGTTTGGAGATTAGCCAAGTACAGAGAATTGACACCTTTCGTTCGCTTAACATATGCGTGACCGTAGGGCGCCTTTTGTCAGTCACCAAGGAGTCCTCAAAATAATATTCTACCTGAAATGTGTAATAAGGCTAACGTCATTCCTAATACTATTTCGTATTGTTTACCGATTCCACAGTTGACAGTGTGATACTTACAAATCGCCTCTTGTTGCAGCACAATATTTTCTATTGCTATACATATGTGTGATTGTATCATTGTATTAAAATGTGAAACTGTTATGGGTGTCTCGCCCGCCAGTGTTGGAACTGGAAAGCATTTATTTACTTCGGGGACTTGTTGTAGGGAGATGAGGGAAGTCTCCTTAAAAAAAAAAAATGCTCTGAAACTCCCCTTGTCGCCACTGCATACGTACTGACACATCTCAACAAGAAAGTCTCACATTTTAAGTTCATTACCGACTCTCCTTACCATGGTTGTAATCCTCGTAGTGAAGAGGATCGGCACCTCTGAGCATGGCTGCCATTCTAGTAGTGGACCGTACTAGCACTTCCCAGTAGAGCTAGGATGGTTAGTAATATTCCATGCAAGTTAGTCTTAGTATGGTACTTTCTACACATCTATTGGGACAATATCAGCACATGGAGGACTACTATACATTGTAATGTAGCAGTTACAACACTTATTTGCAGGATTTAAGTATTACTTTTAATGGGGTGTATGAGTATCCCAGATTTAAACTAATACTTTAATATTTCCTTTCGCCGTCCAAGTGTAAGCCATGCATCGCAAACGACCCTCTCTTTATCGACATTCCTTTATTGAAACACTAGGAAAAAGGAAACCGAGACCACATCGCATTTTATCTCCCTACTTTCATAAAAGCAGTTTAAAGATTGGAACCAATCAATGCAAACTAAGCTGGCTAATAGGTACAACTGTAATTTACCGCATTTTAAAACAGCAGAAGTACTGTTTGAAGCTTAATGTAAAAAGCAAGTTTTCGTTTTTAAATCACATTAACTGTGTACTTGGACACCGTCCAAACTTGTTATATTGGCGAGTGTCTGTTATAGTGCAGACTGGTAAAAGGGTAACTGGTAATGTTTTTGTGTGGACGATCAGATCCTATTTGAGGCAGTTATCTTTCCAGGCTCTAGGTCAGTGACCGTGCTTCAGGACTGGTGTTGTAACGTGATCAACGTACCTCTGTAGACATTGCTACCCCTACTCCTCATAATGGTGACTGTCTGGGTTATGCTTTTTTCCCTTTAAATGCGCTTGGAAGCAAGAGCATTTAAAGCAGACAGTTTACAGGAGAACAAGCCATGGTACTTAAATCGATAAGCAGATTAAATGGTTGACCAATACTAACAAGCATTGGCATAGCCAATAGGTCTCGCCTTTGGGAACTTATAAGTGTTTAGTCATCCAGCACAATATCCTTGGTGCAACAACATCAACTGTTGCATGGCTAAACACTTATAAGGTCCCAAAGGCGAAACCTATTGGCTATGCCAATGCTTGTTTTTCTTTAGGAAGAAATTAATGACAGTTATTTGATATTAAGTTGACAGAGACTAAATACATTTTCGGTCAGTGCCAGGATGCCCCTTGGGTTAATGGAGCATTTTACAAAACAACGAATAGAATAGTACTGAATACATTTAGTGTCATATTACACTTCTTAATTGTGCTTAGGCTGTTTCTATGTGCTCCTCTAATTGGCAAAAACTATACACAACGTGATAACATGGTATGTCTAACAAAAACTCTTATTCAAACAGAGAAAGCCCGGGTTTAAACCAAGATCTCCATAATTTGTGGACCACACCACCACCTCCTGTGCTCCCACTTAGTTTCATGCCAGCAGAACACCACCTCTGTTTCCACTCCTATGCGTTTCTGTTAAAAAATTAACAGGTATTTTAGTTCAGTAGGTTAAATGGAAGGAAACAACAACTCCTTACCATGTTACTAATTCCTCTACATCTTTTTTCTCCTTCCCTTTCTTTTTGCTATTATTCTACTCCTGTTCCTAATTTTCCTTTTCTTTCTCTTTTCTTCATCTCCTCCACTTCCACCCTAGTCTTCATTACCACATCACCTTCCTTTCTTGCTTGCTTCTCCCGTTTTGTTCTTTACATCCCCACATTCACACTTTACCGTCCATCTGCAGCATTCCCTCTCAACTTTGCACAGGTCACCCTTACAGTAAGGGCCAATGTTATTCCACAGGTCACTGTGACAGCTCTATATTTTAAAAAACATGCATTGCTAGCTAGTGAGACTGATAATATGCACCTCTGCAGTATCTGCAGGCAACCAGGTGATACCACTGGATTGAAACCAGTTCCTTTAAATGTACTTTATCTAAAAAACTCAATTTAGGAGCTCTATGTTGCTACCTAAATTCTGCACTATAAAGTATATGTTATGTTATAGGTATCCGGTAGAAAGTCAAACTTGAGAACTGTCTTTTACATCCTGCCCTATTCTGTAAACAGGAGGCAAACAGTGTGGGAAAATAAAAGATCACTGAGAAGGTTCAAAAGTGCTTTGATGGGTGAATGGCCGTCCACCTGGGTCAGCGGTTATTGCAGGACCCACTCAAATAGATGCCTTAGAACCCAAGTTAATGAAGAAGACAACGTTCTGTTTTCTGATATGCCATCAACTGGTGAAAAGGGAAAAACAAAAGTTATGGGTAGTTTGACTAAATTAATCTCAGCCACAGGTAATTATTTTGGGCTGCAACCCCATCCATTATTTTAAAAAAATGTTGCCCACCATACCAGCTGAGACAGGAACCAGCATATACAAAACAGCCCTGGTGCTGCTACAATAAGAAACGTCTAACCCTTTCTGCAGGCCAGATCCCCTCTGAGTGAGAACACAAGTAAGCGCAGACTGTTTTGGGCCTATAGGAACCTCAAGAGAAGTGGGCAGATTGAGTATTGTGGTACAGCAAGCATAGGACCCCCATCAGGGTATACCCGTCACACTTAGGGCGAATCACTAAGGAAAACAGAAAAGTGATGGGTGGATTGTTTGAATTAAAGAGTAAAGAGCTGTATTAAAAGGCAACAGGTACATTATGCCACATTGTCAATAAAGAGCAACCTGTAGATGCTGAAAGTTCCAGTATGAAAATGTTGTTGCACAGCAAGGGTAATACAGTCTATACTCCGAAAAGTAACCTCATCTTTCTATCGGCATGGAACAGCAGTCTCTCCTCAGTGAATCACTTGAGCAGGCAGAGATATTTCCCTTGATATCAAATTCTTCCTTCTTTTGAGTTTACAACTTCATATTCTATCCCTTTGAAACTGCTGGTACAAATGATCTTTGATATGGCAAGTCTTGAAAGACAACTAGAAGCAACAGGCTTTGGGTGACGAATAAATCAAATACAGGCCTAATATACCCCTCTGCATTACAGAGTGGAATGGTTCAGTCCAATGAGGCTGTTCCGAGTCATCTGTATTTGGTATCCGCTTTTGGCTTTTTGGGAAAAGAACAACTTTTGTGGCTGGTTCAGAGTGTAGAGGAAAAAAAAAGTTCCACAGTACATGGTGCACAGACAGAAGACGGAGCTAAGCCTAGCTGAGATGGATGAAGTTTCATAGTGATCCGGTCGGTTATAAATTGTAAAATGTTTTGCAAAGGATAGATTTCCTTTGGTAATGTTATTTGCTAACACAGGACAAGGGGAAGAGTCTTTGGAGGGTAATAACTGGAATTTTTGATAAAGGTCCCAATAAGCGTCCTGTATTCAGCACGTTGTTGACATTAAGCAAATTAGCTGTTTGCGGTGTGTGTGCATATATGCTAAACTGGAGGTGCATGGCCAAAAATGGAGAGGACAGCCTGTGTGGGTGCATATCTGTGTCATTTGTAGAATGCACATTTGCCTCCAACTGGCTTCTTTGTATTGACGAAGCGGAAGAAGAACTCATATCGAGAATGATATAAGCAGATTTAGAACTATTTCAGGGAGAAATAAAACACAAAGCTTTCAGCAAACGGTCTAGAGAAGCAACAAAAAGGTATTCCAAAAGGCATTAAGATGAGGCATCTCCCCAAAAGCTGTGGTAGTTGGGAATCTCGATCTTCTAACAAAATAAAAACAGTCTACGTAGAAAGTGCATGTTTGCAACCAAGGCGGTTGCCCCAGCTCAAAAGTTGTTTTTCTTTATGACCTCGGAATGATTGAAGGCCGAGTTGATCAGCTGTAAATTAAGTCTCAATAATATTATTAAAAAATGACTAGTCAGGTAAAACGAGCATTAATACAGGGCCTAAAGCAATAGACACATGGCAGAAAACCAGAAGGCAAAATAATACCCGCCAGAAAAGTTCCAGCATAATTTTTGCCATCATCATGTTTACCACACTGCACTGAAAACAAACATTGGCATAGCCAATAGGTCTTGTCTGTGAGGCCTTAGAAGTGTTTAGCCAGAGCAATTGGCTTTGCCAATGTCTTTAAGCTATGTTGTGGAGCGGAGTTGTTTACTCAGTACAGTACATTGTGCGTTTTTCACCCAGGTGTTGTATACAAGTAGAAAAGCGAACACGTTTTCACTTTTAACACTTTCAATTTATATATTGAGATTGCTACAAAACATCTAATTATTGGAACAAATGAAGTTGAACTACCGACTTTCATTCCCAATCTTAGCCGGTCTGGAGTGTGTTTTTCCCGAGTCGGAGAAGGACTTTCCACATCACCATGCCTGAATAAAATAAAGGCGCTTGTCAACTTCGTTAGCAAGTTAGTGAAAAGAAGACTGCCTGCTTTCAAGCACACCACCAGCTCTCCTTTGTCATGTGCTGAAAAGCACCTTCCTCCTCTCTACACTACCATAAACAAATACATACAAGTGACTGTGTTGAGTGGAATGAGAAGTAGAGACACTTAGTGCATCCATCTTGCTGCTCTCCTAACCTCCAACCCCCCTCCTCCTAACCTCCACCATCACTCCTCCCAGGCTCCAACCCACTTATGGAATAATGATTCGGAAGCATGGCTTAATAAATACCAGACAAGTAAAAAAAAAAAAAAAAAAACAAGCATTGGCAGTGCCAATAAGTCTCACCGTATATTGGAGTTTAGTATATAAAAAGTATTAAAGAGCAGTGAAAGTATTAAAGAGCAATGGTAGCAAAACGGAAAACAAACCCGACAACGTCAACAGAAAAGGAAAAAGTTAATGATCTAATGTATTCTTTAATAACAAGCTGTGCTTAACATTAGTAAAATAAAATGCTCCATGGTTTTTTTATTATTATTTTTAAGTTTGACTGCTTGGTATAGTTGTATTAATCACACCAACAAACACAGCTTTAATTGGGCCGGGTCCTGCCGGTGCTCACCATCGTTCGCTCTAAAAGCTGGGGACGAAACAAGTCCATATGCACTGCGATTTACTTCCAGCCACACCTTATATGACTCCAGCATCTCTGCTCATATCCGCTGGTGAAACAGAAAACAAACCAGGACAACATCAACAGAAAAAGAAACTAAAAATGCTCCAAGTATTTTTTAATAACACCAGCTTTAATTGGCCTGGGTCCTGCTGGTGCTCACCATCGTTCGCTCTAAAAAGTTGGTGCCGAAACAAGTCCATATGCACTGTGATTTACTTCCAGCCACACCTTACATGACTCCAGCATCTCTGCCCATGTCCCCTGGCAAAACGGAAAACAAACCCCGACAACGTCAACAGAAAAAGAAACAAAAAATGCTCTAACTTATTTTTTTAATAACACCAGCTTTAATTGGCCCGGGTCCTGCCGATGCTCACCATTGTTGGCTCTAAAAAGCTGGTGCCAAAAAAGCTGGTGCCGAAACAAGTGCATATGCACTGCGATTTACTTCCAGTAACACCTTACATGACTCCAGCATCTCTGCCCATGTCCGCTGGCAAAACGGAAAACAAACCCCAACAACTTCAAGAGAAAAGGAAACTAAAAACGCTCGACCGTATTATTTAATTAATAACATACAATGTTTAATATTAGTAAATAAAATGCTCCGTGGTTTTTTAATATCATTTTTAAGTTGGACTGTTGGAATAAAAGTCATACTGCAGTTACCATCAGGATAATTCATAACAGATGAACGTTAAAACAAAGGCACAGGGCTTTTTTAGGTCGGAATTGAAGTGAAACTGCAGTTAAGATAATTGCTAACAGATACACGCTGAAACAGAAACAAAGCCACAGAGCTTCTTTAGGTCAGAATGGAAGTCAGACTGCAGTTACGATAAGGATAATTGCTAACAGATGCACGTCTCTGTAAACAGGGGCCACCACACAGTGTGATGGCGAAACTAAATGCGCACTAAGTGAAATCGCCAGAAGGAGAGAAGGGAGGGACTTTGACAACCCAACACCAATACAAAGGCTATATTTTTGAATGGCACAGCCAACAGCCAATAGAGAGCAGTTAATTCCTTAATACACATAGAATACAATACAACATGTCTTGCAGACCGCGCGAGCGCTGTCTAGGCTCGACCTAAAGAGAATCCCACGAGTGCACATAGCACATACAATGAAGAATCTCTTCTTTTTATCATTAGGCTCACACAAACATTTTCTGCTATTTTTCAGCTGTGCAGACAGGTGTTCAGAAAATGAGTTATGGTGGTACAATTCTACTCCAGTGCTTCGTGTAAATTATAATATTTATTGATGACTTGTTTTTCACTGAAGTGTCAGAAATTCATCTGCTGCCTGCCCGCCCTAGACAGTCGAATGGTAACCCTGCCTTGCAGTTAAAGGCATGCCACCCTCTAAAATGAGGCCTGATGGAATGCAGGTGGCAGAAAACCCCCAGATTTCTGGCCATGTTATCAGGTCAACACATTACAGAAACTGAGCAGAAACTCACATTGCCAGTTGGAAACACAACAGACTGACAAGCAAGGCCTGGTATAAATAACTTTCAGTGGTAAATCCGTGTCGTGTCTCCCTTGAAACTGATAGCTTCCACCTTTGCACAACACTCCTACCTCGGATCTGAAATCAAAGTGCAGGGTTACCACCTGGTTTGGAAAAGCAAGAGTAAAGGGAATTAAAAGAACTTTGTATATGTATGTATTGTTACAGGCAGTGGTGCACAAATGTGCATTATGTTGAATATTGGGAAATTAAGTTTTGACCACTGACTTTAGCGTGCTCTAGCTGCATCTTGAATTCTGCACATACAAGCATGCCCCCAGGTTACTCACCGTTATTCAAGTTATTTGCATTGCGTTCAGGGTGTTTTTTTGTACTCTTGAGATGTTTTTCTACTTTCTCGAGCTTCACCAAAATAAGGGGCTGGTACATGTAGCGTGGGGCGCACGGGGAGAATGCATGAGGAATCCTTTGCCTTGGAATGCTTGCAGGAGCCTGGACAGCTCTGGTGAGTGAAAAAATGAGGGTTTCTTGGCTCTTAGACAGGATCTCTCCAGAGAGGTGGAAGCATCTGCTCAGTTCTTCATTTCCCGGCTTGAGGAGTGTCTAGACCCTGGGACTGTTATCTGGAACCCCCAGTATTGGGAGGGGCAAGATGAAGATATTGCAGCCAGCGAGGTATTTTCTCTGATCGTTGGTATTGAGGTATTTGTATAGATATATAGTTATTTGTATATGTGTTTTTTGGTCTGTGCACATTCATTTAGTATTTGCATGTGTTTCACTATTGTCTGCTTGTGTTTTATTCCCTTGCATTTGACTTGTGATTGTTCCGTTATTATTATTATCTGCATAGATTTTGTTCACTTGCATTTCACTTGTGAATGTTTCATTATTATCCGACTTGTAAGTGTTTATTATGTACATGTGTACTACCATAAGTATCCGCTTGTGTTTTGTGCCATGCATTTGATTATTTTATGAGTGTTTCATTTTTATTTGCTAGCATATATATATATATATATTTACATTTGCATGTTGTTTCACCGGATTCATTTGGTATCTGGGAAAGCCTTCCTGTTAGAGTGTTGCATTAATAAAACCCCCCGCTTTTATTTTGAAAGTGTCTTTTGATGCGTCTCATTTCATGAGTGTGGAGCCCTCTTTCCAGGTGCGTTCTTGCTTAACCGAGTGCTGAATTTTGAGAGTGTAAAGCAAGACAACACACTAACCTCAGTAATCACTGCCACAGTGCACGAAGACAGGCCAGTCCCCTCCCACCGCTGGACAGTGGGAGTGAGGGCGAAGGTGTCATAATGGAGAAGAGGGGGACAGCCCCGGGGAAGCAAGCTTTGCCGCTGGCAGCTCACTTCAAGCTAAGAGAAAAAAAAAATTTGAAAGTTGCACCCAAACACACCTACGCATATGCCTAGCAGGAGAAAGGCTGTAGTGTAACCTCCAGAGCTTCCGACTTCAGACCTGGGTAACTGGGTTAGAGTCTCAGCATTGGTAAAACTGCCTTAAAAAAATATATATAATGTAAATACATAACGATTGTCACTAAAACTAAAAATTAGAATGTAATTACATGATGATCATTACTACAACAATGATGAAAGGAAACAAAATAAGGAATGCTCAACAATACCTGACTGAGCGCAAGCTCATGAGCCGAGGGAAAGCAACAAAAAAAAAAAAAGTGCGGAGAAACATCTATATAAAAAAAAAAAAAAAAAAAAAAAAAAAGTGTAAGACCACACATAACAGGGGGAGTCGGCTGGGAGGGTCCGAAACACCAAAAGGCAGGACTAATTAAGTATAACCACCAATCAAAAGCAGCCATTTAGGAAGGGCACTAACAGGAGCCAAAAGAAAAGATTGGAGGTGCTTTAAACATATATTCTGAAAGCAGCAAATGCGCTGCCTAGGCTCATCCTAAAAACTCAGTCTGGATGGGTGGATAAGCTAGGGAAGGATAACCAGTTGTAACACCTTAGGGAAAGGAGCACGAAGCCATTACAGAGAAAACAGATAGGATTTAGTCCCATAACTTACTCGGATTCCAGAGTCTTGCCACAACCCCTACATTCAAGAGTTTTTTTCAAATAGCATCAGCTGCGGTCTCTTTTTTGTGTTTCCACACCCATTACTTGAAAAAAACTCATATTTTCACATCTTAGCTTAGGTTAGGTTTTATAGAAGTAGCCATCCTCAAAATAGAATCTCTCCATTTGCAAAAGTACTACCACAGGACTCAGTTTCCGGTCTGTAGGCCCAAATGAGTAAGCAACATGTGTACCACACTACTGATTTGGTAATCCCTAAAAAGAGCTCTCATTGCCTCAGCCACCATCACTCAAGGTGCGACGACAAGGAATTTCAACACTCGCACAACGGATTCCCTTCATTAGTTTTCCAGTACCTTCAGTTTACTTTCTAGGGTACTAAATTTGTTAATCTTTGTTAAAAATACAGATTTATTATTGACTTGAGACTTGCACAAAAAAAAAAAACACAAGACAACATACTTTCAATGAGCAGATGAGAACAGAGAGCATAGTGAGAATCCACTGATTGGAATTCTAAAGAAATTATATGTAAAAGTGAGACATTACTGTGAAGAACTGTAGAAAAATGTGTCTTGGGGAAACAGCTAGATCGGACTAGATAAAAAAAAAAATTATGTTCGAGCCAAAGAGAGAAGTCAGACTGAAAAAAGGGTTCAAATGAGTTTGAGAAAGATTGGCAAACGTTGATCTTAAGGCAAATGACTTGACAATGATCTTTTCAATGGCAATGTTTCTGATTCATGGGATTCAAGCATAGAAGACAGTCTAATGATATGAAATATTTTAGTCCAGCACCCGTACAAAATTACTAGTTTCAACTATATTGTCCTGCTATTAACACACAATTCGGTCATAACTGGCTGTTTGTCTTGTAGGATTCTAAATTAGATAATAAAATTGCTTCTGCCTTCACTTCTAGGGAGATTACTTCTGGTGTCCTTGATGCCCACAGGCCTGGAGAAGAATCTGGAGAAAGCACAGGCACGGTTGACGCAGAAGACTGTCAGGATTGTTAAAATTTAAAATCTGATTCTCTCATTTTTCACACACTGTTCAACCCTGAGGAACAGGTAGCGGAGAATTATACAGCTTTCTGTGAGCATCTAACCAGGACAATTTACCAAGAGGGTATTAGGAAAAGGGGAAGACCCTCAGCCCCATGGTATACGGAGGTCTTAAGGAACTACAAGTTAGATTGTAAGATGGCAGAAAGACAGTGGAGAAAGCACTATGCCAAAAATGATAAAGTCAGCTGGAAGGACCCTTTAATCAATTATAAAAAAGAAATAGCAATCGCCAAAGTTGAATATTATGCCACCTCCATTCTTAAGTCAGCCAACTGCTCTAAGAGTATCTTTAAGATAGTAAGAGATATGACTTGCCCTGATTGCATAAGTAATAAGGTTCCACCCACTCAGGAGCTATGTGATGGATTGGCAACTTTTTTCCAAGAGAAAATTAGTAAGATTGTGGAAGATTTGAAACCTGTGACCCCACCCGGTTCTCTGGACCACGAGGGGGGAGAAACATTAAAGAGTTACCAAGACGGGAATTATAACCCAAATCCATTTACCCCCGAGCTCACGCTGGATGAGTTTGAGATGCCATCGGAAGAGGAGTTTATCCAAGTGACTCTGGGAATTTCTTCAGAATCACCGCTGGATTCCATCCCCCATAAGATATTGAAGGAATTAGGACCGGAGATCCTCCCAATCTTAAGCCAGCTGTGTGGTCAGTCCCTCAGCAGTGGGGTGGTGCCACTCGGCTGGAAACAGGCAATCATAACACCACTGATAAAAAAGCCTACCTTGGACCCAGACTGCCATAAGAATTATAGACCGATCTCCCTCTTACCATACCCAGTTAAAATCGTGGAACGTCTGGTAAGCAGGTCATTGTCCCTTTTTTTGGAGACAAATAAGTTGGAAGATGAGCAATTTGGGTTCAGGCCAGGCCATGGAACAGAAACAGCCTTGGTGACTGTCTTGGACAACCTCTGAATGCATTGACACGGTGAACCATACCATTCTACTTGCAAGGCTAAAAGCTCTGGGAGTGGCAGGTGTGGCATTGAGCTGGATGCATTCCTATTTGTCTGATAGATATCAGGCTGTAGCACTCCCCCTTTTCAATCGGAATTTACTAGAAATGAACATGGGGTACCTCAGGGGTCCTCAATCAGCCCCATACACTTCAATCCATACATGCGGCCGCTCCTGGATGTTATTAAAACCTACAATATCAGCGTGGTTAATTATGCCGATGACAGCTTATCGTGTCCTTGGATGGTAACCACGCTGATTACCAGGAAACATTTCATGCGTGCATGCGAGAAATGGTGATCTGGCTGAGGGATAACTGGCTACAATTTAATAATGAGGAAACAGATCTTGCACTGCAGGGTGGGTAGTGTTCCATCAGTATTACCAGCGGACTTTTGGCCCATACTCACAGCTGCCCCCCCAGGTACCACTGAGCATAGTACGCAATCTAGGGGAAAGCTGAATTTGGAATCCCATGTCAATAACTGGTGGGAGGCTGTTACACTCTTATCCGGGCACTCCCCAGAGTGCTACCGCTACTGCCAGCCCAGGCAAGAATCACAGTAGTCAGGAGCATTATTTTGAGTCGCCTGGATTATTGCAATGCTCTGCTCCTGGAGTCTCCTGGATACTTGATTGTGAGGCTACAGAGTATCCAGACGGCAGCAGCGAAGCTTGCACTGACAAGGGCACGTCGTGCATCTACAACCTAGGCATTGTCAGTGCTGTACTGGCTCCCGGTGACTCAAAGGATTTTGTTTAAATCCCTCTGTATAGTGTTTAAGGCACTCCATGGACTGGGGCCCAAATTGCTTCAGGGCAGGTTTAAATGGTATGAACCTGCACATAACCTTCGCTCTTCAACTGCTAATTTTGTCAGGATTCCTAGGACAAAGAGTAACCCTGGGGGGAAGGGCGTTTGGTGTGGCGGCTGCCCGCCTTTGGAATCGTCTTCCCCAGGAAATAAGGAAAATACAGGACTTGATGATGTTCCGCAGGAAAGTCAAAATGTGGCTTTTTCTTAAAGTATGATTCTCTGGTTCAGCTCTGTAGCTTATCCACCAGCTTTTTTCTGGGGTCTTAGCGCCAGGATGCCCGCAGGGTTACAGTGCGCTCTATAAATGCTAAAAATGAATAAATATTTTGATTAAGCTATGCCTCATCCATTTGTCACTCCTGCTCTGCTTTCAGCCTGGCTCTATCCTTGACACCGCATCTGTATAAACATGAGTAAAGAATATAGATTGGGGCATTGTAGGCTGTGTATACATGCAAAGTCAGTGCAAAAGAACAGCTGGCGTCTGCACAGGGTTTTTTCCAGACAGTGGTAAAGCCTCAGGTAAACTTTGCTCAGATAGCATATCTTGTTGTGCAGCTTTAGGACGCGACAGTTACACAAGGCACCAAGGCTGTTGATTCTTACCGATTGTTTCATTTGTGTGTTCTTCCCAAAGCTCTATTTACCTCTGGGCGTCCCTTGTTTGTGATCTTTGCTATAAAAGCCCATTTAACAATCGTTAGGTGTGCTCTCTCCTTGAGTATCTCTATGGTGCTCTTCGGACGGAGCCCCATTCATGAATGCTAATTAAATGACCTATGGTTTGTACTTCGCTCCAGTGTTGATTCCTCCTCACTTGTTAAGAACCCGTGGACTAAAGGGTGACCCTGCACCAGTGGGTAATCAATAATCTACTTCCACAAATTGGTGCCCAACGTCGGGCCCCATCAAGGGCTTGCAGTCGGACCAGGGGAGGAGATTGAGTCGGTAAGACTAACTTCGCTGAGGGGCGCCCCCCCTGAAGAGACTAGTGTTGCTCGAGGTCCAAGGTGATTTTTCAGCTCTCCGACTCTGCACTTCCTGGCGGCTGCTGGCCTGACTGGGGCCCTCGGACAGTCATTCTTTTGGATCAGGGAGGATCGACAGGTGGGAGATTAAGACTACACATAAGGTAAATCTGTATTGATCCGGTTCATTTAGTTAGAATTTGTTTCGTATTTGCCTTGGCATTTGTTTGGTATCTGTTCGGAATCTGCTTGGAATTTTGAATTTCTTTTGGAACTTGCTATTTGTTTTGACTAACATTTTTTCTTACAGGTAATGTGAGAATATTATTTATTTCTCTTGTTTTATAAGTTTTTTTATATCTTATATAACATGCCTGTGATTAGCACTCTTTGGAAGTTTTGTTGTTGCTGCTGCGATAAGCAGAGCATTTTGGAAGCAAGTCAGCCGGCGCCACCAAAAGGTACGCTGAATTTTGAGATTTACATTAAATATGGTATTTGTCCCATCATGTATAATGCATTTTGGAACAAATATACAAAAGGGGATCCCCAGTTGCAATGGCCATTAGAGGGAACAATGGACCGTCACAAACTCGAGTATCTAGAGAAACGATTGTTTTTAAAGAAAGTTAGGCAAGCTATGTTTGACAGTTTGTGTATGTGGAGGAAAGATGTGAAGGAGCGGCAGCTCAAGGCAGAGAAGGTACAAAGGAAACAGAAAAGGAAGACAGAGTATCATAAGTATAAGGAATTGAAGGATAAGGAAGTTCAGGAGAAAAAGGAATGTTTAGATAGACAGCATAGATTATTAATATCTAAGGAATATATAGTTAGACCGACAGTAGCAGTTCAGGTCCACCAAGGGGATGTGGATTCAGAGAATGATGGATTATTTATCTTACGACCCCCACCCCCATATGTACCCTTTACACCTCTTCCCCCTGGACCACCAAATGTCATTCCCCCTGTACCTCCGGTTCCACCTCCTTTGCCCGCGGTTGTCCAGTTCTCTATTTTCCAACCAGTACATCCCCTACCCCCTCCATCCCAGGCCACTGCGCCCCCATCTCAGGCTACTGCACCCGAAATGACTGATGATCCTGTACTTTCTGCATCTGTCCTGACCCCTCGAATCCTTCATTCTACTGTAACTCAATCACGTCAGGATGCAATAAGATTGATGGTATTAAATTGTTTGAGTGATCTAGAAATGGAGGTAGGAGAAATGATAGATCAGATACAGGATTTGTCTGAGGGCGAGCTTCTTTGTCTCATAAATAAGCTTTCTCTTCAACTTATGGTCCAATGGGAGATGACTACAGGACAGAATGGCCCTGATGATGTTAGAGCTATTAATCGACAGTGTCAGATAGGAGCTTTACCTGTAAGTAGGATTAACACTGCCATAGCAACGATAATTGGATTTCGTAATGAACTCTTCCTCTCCTCGAATAAGACCTATGAGGGAAGCTGCGCCACAGTTCATTCCTGGAAGAGGGAATGCAGATAATGATGACCCTAATAGTCCTGAAGCTAGAGCCCATTTTTTGTATAATTGGATATATACGCCCTGGAAAAAGACGGATGTACTCACTTTAAAAGCCTCCTTACCAGACATATGGAAAAATCCTAGAGGATTTTATAATGATGTACAGGCAGCCATTGATTCTTGTATCATAGCCCAAGCAGATATTGATATGTTTTTTGGTATGATCCTGCCACCAGATATGTGGTGACTTACCCGGAAACAGGATCATGCGGTTGACTTGGGAGGAGACTGGGCTGCCATAGTAGCAACCGATAGGGATAGGAAGCCTGGTAAGAAACCCAGTCAGCTCATATTGGATCTTCCTGGAAACATACTCACTAATATAAAAACAATGGTTCCGGCCAGGAAAATAGATTGGGTACTTGTCACTGCTTGTAAACAAAAACAGGGAGATGCCGTCCCTGATTTCTTTACTCGCTTTGAAGAATGGTTCCACGATTTTAGTGGGCAAGACACATCTACACCTACAGGTGCACATTTATTCGTAGATCGATTTGTGGGAATTTCCTTCCTGAGATATCGGTTCGCTTAAAATATTCGGAGAGTACAGGGGCTTCAGTAACTCTGAAAGCTGTATTAGATATGGCTCAGTATTATCAGAATCAGGTGACCACTGAGCAACAACGAAAAGAAGGAAAACTAAAAGAATTGAAAACTAAGGTGATGATGGTCCAGGCCTATGGACCTCAAAGTCGAGGTCGTAGTCAAAATTATGGTCAGAATTTCAGACAACCACCTCTAGTAGGGCCACCACGTAGACAAACTCCACTAGAGCTGGATCAATGTGCTTATTGTAAGGAGAAGACACACTGGCGTTCTGAATGTCCTGTTTTAGCTGCTGGTGGGAGAGGAAGGTGACAAGTGAATGGTAGTCGGGGGACTTCAGCTCCCCGACAGCAGCAGCAGCAGGTTCAAACTCCAGAGAGAAATAGGTCAGGAAATTATTTTGATCAACAAAATAATCAATATTCTATGGAGGATTGGGAATCAGCGGAAACTGTGGGAACACATTTCGCCTAGGACAGCATAGGACAAGGAGGACCAGTTGAGATACCTGTATAACGGTCAGGGCCCTATATAGCAGCCATTATCCTTGGGCAGGATCAGAAATTTTCAGTGGATACAGGGGCGACATGTAGTGCAATATCTCAGAAACTAGTCCTTGGGACACCCTTGTCTGGCCAAGTGATTACATTGATAGGATTTGATCAAAATAGTGATTCCTCAATATACTGTTGTCTCTGATATTACGACCTTGTTGACATTAATCCCACCTACAGCCACTGTATTTTCCGTTATCGACCTCAAGAACGCCTTTTTCTCTATTCCTATACATGAAAACAGCAGATGTCTATTTGGATTTTCATTACGGGGCCGCTCATTTAGACTCTGCAGGGCTCCACAAGGCTATAAAGAGTCCTAGCATTTACAGTCAGGCACTTAAACAACAGTTGGATGAACTTCTTTTGCCACCAGGAGTTACACTTGTGCAATAGGTCGATGATATTTTGTTAGCCGCAGACACAGTTGAGCATTGTAAAGAGGCCCCTCTCTCCCTATTGCATCATCTTGCTGTTAAGGGCTATAAAGTCTCTAAGAATAAGCTGCAATATTGTCAGTCTGAGGTCACTTACTTGGGTCACCTCTTGTCTAAGGAAGGCCGCACTCGGACTAAAGACAGGATTGAAACTATCCTAAGAATTCCTATTCCAAGTACTCAAAAAGAAGTCAAGGCACTTATTGGTATTACTTCCTACAGAACACAGTGGGTCCCGAACTTCTCACATATCAAACCTCTTTTGTCCCTTGTTACTAAAGACACTCTCCTTTACCATGGACATCTGAATGTCAGGAAGCATATCAGCAGCTTCGTGCATCCCTTTGTTCTGCTCCAGTGTTAGGCACTCCAGACTATGCAAAACCTTTCATACTATTTGTACACGAGAGAGAAGGATGTGCATTGTCCGTCTTGACACAACCATATGGTAATAAGCATCGTCCATGTTCTTATTTCTCAGCTGTATTAGACCCAGTGGCCAGAGGACTTCCAGGTTGTCTTAGGGCAGTTGCTGCCACCGCCATCTCTATACGACAATCTGAAGGGATAGTGTTGAGTAACAAGCTTATGGTTATGGTACCACATTTTGTAGATGCGCTCCTCAACCAGACTATAACACAACACTTGACTAGCGCTAGACTCACAGGATACGAACTTATGCTTTTGGCACCTCATATCACACTAAAGAGATGTTTGACATTAAACCCAGCTACATTGTTACCTTTGCCAGCTGAACAAACTCAAGATTTACATGACTGTATTTTCCTTCACAGAAGAACTGTTGCAGGGATTCTGCTGATGCACAGAACTATGCGCAGGAAACCAGGACCTCAGTGAATTGCGGTGTACCAAAAAACTCACCTCAGTACCCAGAACCCCTATCCGACCAGCATCAGTGTCTCATTCGCTCTTCATACCATATAGAAGCTACCAATGATTAGACAACCCAGAACATGCGACTTTAGAGTACTCTCAGGAATGGTGGGAATCAGAAACACCTGTTCGTTATTATTCTCATATCAGTCCACAACAAGAGTAATCAGAGACACAGTAAAGTTTAAAATGTTTATTTTATAAACTACGTGTCCCAAGATGCAGTACTTTGGCTAACATAAGCAGACGAATGATTAAAATTAAAACCATCAGCATTGTTACAGTACCATAGAAAATGAAGGGAGAAAGCATATTACAAATGACAGTGGAATAAAACCACCCTCCCTTCGCTAGTGAGCTAGTATTATTAGACTAATAGAAGGTCTCTAGGTTTGAATGGGGAACCCCATACCGTAAAGATCTGCTTATGTGAATCACATCACAGGATCAACTTTCCTCTGCGCCTGGAAAAGTTCTTCTCCAGAATGTGTGTCTAGTGCATGCAAACTGCAATATTAAAGGCGGTCGACTTTCAGATATTTGCAGCTGTGTGCGTGTTATGGCTAGAGCGTGGGCCAATCAACCTGAACTCAAGAACATACATTGTTTGGTGACCCAGACTGTTTCTGCACACAATGTTCAGACCAAGGTCGCAGTGCACGTCTAGGTATGTGAACAACAGACAGTTCTCATGTGAAGAAAAGGCAAGCAAGCAGTTTTCAAATAATAACATCTATCTGCAGTGTCGTGTGCAAAAGCAGCAAAAGTGGCAAGATGGCGTTTCTGACATCTAAGACGCTTATGCCAACATAGCAATGTGTGTCATCTAAAACTCCGCCTCCACTACAGAACAAACTAAAGGAAGAATAGATCTTAAGGATACACCTTTGTCAGATCCTGATGGAAAACTATGGGTGGATGGCTCTTGTGTAAAACTACCTGATGGCACCACCTCTGCATCCTATGCTATAACCACATTACAAATTGGTGGAAACAGCCCGTATCCCACAAAAATCTGCCCAAGCAGCAGAACTAATTGCGCTTTTAAGGGCTTGCGAACTCAGTCACGGATTATCAGTAAATAGTTATACGGATAGCCAGTATGCATTTGGTGTGGCACACAATTTTTGCAAACTTTGGAAGGAACGGGGATTCCTAATCTCCCATGGTTCTAAAATACAACATGGTGAATTGGTAAATAGTCTTCTTACTGTGTTGACATTGCCAAAGAGTGTAGCCATTATCAAATGTGGCGCCCACAAGAAAATTATAGACTAGGTGGGACATAGAAATGCTTCGCTGACTAAGTTGCACGAGATACTGCAAGTGCACTCACAAGTAAAGTATATGTACTACGATATCAAGCTGAAAGATGGGAAAACATGTATACAGAGATTAAGGAAATACAGCAGTCAGCCACTGAACAAGAAAGGGCAGAATGGCAAAAGGAAGGAGAGTTATATGATGAGGGATGTTGGAGGTCAAAAGATATGTCAAAATGGAAGTTGCCCTATGCCTATTTATTACCTTTTGTGACTATGGCTCATGGACCTACTCGCGTTCGTGCCAAAAACACCATCTCCCAACTAGATCAGGTCTGGGATAATCCACTCATTCGGAAAACGGCTGAGCATTTGATTAAACATTATATGATATGTTTACAGTATAATCCTGGGAAGGGAGTATCAACCCCTACTGGTGGATTTTCTCCACCTCAGGTTCTCTTCGAAGCACTTCAAATGGATTATTTTCCAGTTAGAGCGTTGTAATAATTTGAAGTATGTGTTAGATGTAGTTTGTTCCTTTAGTAAATGGGTAGGAGCTTATCCCACCAAAGACAACACAGCCTTGACAACAGCTAAAGTTCTGTTGAAGGAGTTCTTCCCCTGTTTTTGAATTCGTAGAGTCCTATGGAGTGACAACAGCCCCCACTTCACTGGCTAGATAATAGAGTACCTAATGAAGGGTTTAGGGGTAAAACAGAAATTTCATTCTGCTACTTATCCTCAGGCAGCAGGTCTGGTATAAAAGGTACAATGCCACATTGAAGTTGAAACTAGCAAAGATACAAGCAACGACAGGCCCTAATTGGCCAGATGCCTTGCCTCTAGCATTGTTATCTGTTCGTTCCATCCCACATAGTAAGATTGGACTTTCTCCCTATGAGATAGTCTTTGATAGGCCTATGAATGTATGGGGACCCCCAAGGCAAAATGAAATTAAAGAGATACAGTACCCTGTTTTGAGTGATTACCTAAAAAACTTGACTGAGAAACTGTCTCTGATTCATCAGCAGGTGCATGAAGCTATTCCAGAAAAGTCAGAGGGTCCGGCTCATGATCTTCAACCTGGTGACTTCGTCCTCGTAAAAAACTTCCAACGTTCTAAAAAATTGGAGCCTCGCTGGAAGAATCCGGAGC
Organism: Triturus cristatus; assembly: GCF_964204655.1. Taxonomy (NCBI): domain Eukaryota; kingdom Metazoa; phylum Chordata; class Amphibia; order Caudata; family Salamandridae; genus Triturus; species Triturus cristatus. The sequence goes on from NC_140583.1 coordinate 231,455,384, forward strand.
AGATCCTGCTTGCGACTCGAACTGCTGTCCGTGTCACCAACAGACGCCATTGGATTAATGCAGCACACTGCAAGCGAATCCCAGCAACTGTTCTCCAGCCAGAAGGCAGAAACCTTCTGAAAGACATCTTACAGACTCAGAAAAGTATTGCTCCTCTGAACGACGACACTTTATTTCCTGATCAAACTACGCCTTCAGCAACAAGGTACGATTTATGACCAAGGAAGGGAAGGAGCAGATAGAGATACCGGGGGGCCGGTTTCAATTAGTGGAACGGTTCGGCTGTGACAGGGTAAGATCACCGAATCGGCTGAACTAGGTTCAGAGGGGATTGTGATATGTGTTCAGTGGTGCCAGGATCTCTCTCCGACCTGTGGTTGTATCGATACCAAGAAGGAGAAATGCAGAAATTGGGATCCAAGTTGCGAAGTAATGACAAGACTCTGTGTATGGTGACTCTGATCATACTGTTGATAATATTGGCAGCAGTTTTTTTGACTATGGAGAAAGGGATTCCGGCTCCAACCCTATTGCCCGCTACTACTCCTGTCCCCATAGATCATTATTACTTCAATCTTCCCTACCATGAACAGAAACATCAGATGTCCTACCTCAATAACACTTTCATCCAAATGTTACATCATACTCATAATGCTACGAATACTACCAACTGCTGGGTATGTGGAATGATGCCAGCTCATCAGAAGAAGGGAGGAACACCTTTCATTCCCTTGCCATTTTCACATAAGGGCTCCTGTCGAGCCTGGTTTGCACTTTTGTGGGCCTCTGCAATTAGTAATATCACTCAAGCTGATGTAGGAAGACTCAATGCCCAGCTAAACAAGGTTTGTTACCCCGATGAGGAAAGGGATCCACAAGCCAAAGGAACTGTATGGGAAATGGGGGAGTATCACAGAGGGAATTCCTCCACAAGATATGTTTTTCCCAACACTCGAACAGCCAAGGGTAATGGGCCTTCTGTTATCGCTGTAACCAGAGCCCGAGCAGAACTTTGTGTGAGCAGTATTGGCAGTATTCCCGTGGGAAAAAGTGACTGTACTACAGTGTTGAATATCACTGGAACGAATAGCAGTTTTTTATCTTCCCATAAAACTTACTTCATTTGTGGAAACAAAGGTTATCATCATCTACCAGTCAGTTTGTCCGGCATCTGTTATGTGTCCTTTTTGCTTCCCCCTGTGTTCTTAGCACCTGCCTCTTATCACAAAGACCAAAAACTGTTTAATGACATTTCTTTGAATAGATATAAAAATAAAAGAACTATAAATAATGATGAGGTAGATCAGACTGATACAGCATTACAGCAATACGTTGATTTTAATTTGGGACTATTTTTCTTTGTTGGTGCGGCCCTAAATAGTAGAAAGATTAGACGCCTGACCCGAGTGGTAGAAGCAGTGACTAATCAGACAGCAATGGCTCTAGGAAATATTACAGAAGAGCTCCAAATCACAAGGATTGTAACTCTTCAAAACAGAATGGTGCTTGATGTAGTACTCGCCGATCGTGGTGGAGCATGTCGCATCATCGGTAGAAGCTGTTGCGTGTTCATACCTGACCACGCCCCTTCTGTCTATGACTCCATTTCCAAATTACATAAAATAACTACAGAAATACATCAAGACCAAGGAAGATGGTCCTGGTCTGAATGGTTACAGGGACTTATTTCCACTTCAGGTTGTAAATTATTAATAGGAATACTAATTATAGGAGCCATCTTTCTCACTTACTGCTGCTGCATTCAATGTGCTCCTACGGTATGTACAGCTTGTATAACCACTTGTAATCAAATTAAACCTCCCCCGATTAATATTCATGAATTGAATCGAGAAATGATGATACACACTGAAATTTATTAACTTATGAATATCAACATTCAAGATCTATATAAGCACTTTTTTAGAATGGGTTCAGCATAGTGGAGAAGTGTGGCTCAATGGTTAGAGTGGCAGACCTCGATGCAGAGCACTGGTCCGGGACCAGGGTTCGATTCCCGTCACGGCAGGGTCTCGGGCTATAAATTCCGCGGACCGGATATTCTCGCCTCAGTGCCTATTCTAATCATGGGTCCCACGCTGCAACTCTGGGCAATAGCTTGCTTAATCTCCACAACGGCCCCAACAGCGCTGGGATGCCTGGCCTCACCATGGGGGTGCCCAGGAGTGGACACCTCACATGGAAAGCCAGGAAGGGTTCCACAGCGGTATGAGTAAAAGCGCCAGGATGCCCCCGTTGGGGGTGGCAGTGCGCTATACAAGTACAAACACATTTACATTTACATTTACATAGCTGAAAAGGAAGGACTGTTAAAATGTAAAATCTGATTCTCTCGTTTTTTGATTAAGCTATGCCTCATCCATTTCTCACCCCTGCTCTTTCAGCCTGGCACTATCCTTGACACCGCATCTGTATAAACATGAGTAAAGAATCTAGATTGGGGCATTGTAGGCTGCGTATACATGCAGAGTCAGCGCAAAGGAACAGCTGGCGTCTGCACTGGGTTTTTCAGACAGTGGTAAAGCCTCAAGTAAAGGTTGCTCCGATAGCATATGTTGTTGTGCAGCTTCAGGACGCAACAGTTACACAAGACACCAAAGCTGTTGATTCTTACCGATTGTTTCATTTGTGTGTTCTTCCCAAAGCTCTATTTACCTCTGGGCATCCCTGGTTTGTGATCTTTGCTATAAAAACCCATGTCACCACTGATCGGTGTGCTCTCTCTTTCAGTATCTCTATGGTGCTTGTCGGAAGGAGCCCCATTCATGAATGCTAATTAAATGACCTATGGTTTATACTTCGCTCCAGTGTCGATTCCTCCTTACTTGTTAAGAACCCATGGACTACAGGGTGACCCTGCACCAGGGGGGTTATTAATAATCCACTTCCACAGGATGACGATACCAGGAGTCTTTCTTGATGCCGTCTCCATTTCAGGCAAAGTCCAACAAAGTACAAGGTGCCCAGACAGTTGGAGGGGAAGTGTTTTCAGATTTGAATCTTGTCCCATGACAAATCTGAAGAGTCACCCACAGGTAAGCCCTTAAGTACCCTAGGCCCTAGGGAAAGGGTTGGGGCGATTAAACGATCCCTCCCAGAGGAGGGGCTGGACAGAGGGGAGGGACAGAAGGGAGCATACTCCCTTGTCCTTTGTCCAGTTTCGCGCCAGAGCAGGAGACAACGGCTCCCTGAACTGGCTCAAACTGGAGTATACAAGGAGGACACTAATTGTGCCTTTCAAAGCAGTCTGGTGGCACTGGTGAGCGCCCCCACCACAGCCAAATACACTAAATCCTGGCTGGGAGGTGGTCACACCTCCCCGTGACAGGAAACCTATTGTTCTACCTTCCCCTGCTCAAGCTCAGCTCAGCAGAAGGAGGGCAGAATAGAGTCTGTGGTCGGCAGCATCACTAGCTTTGTGTTAGTCCTTAAAAGGCTGGTAGTGGGAATACAAGGTGGCTCCCTAGGGGAGCCCCCCAGTAAATGGGATCCTACATTCAAAAATGGAATTGGTGTAGGATTCCAACATGTTTGATACCAAACATGACCAGTTTAAGTGCAGCCAATATATAGTTAGACATCTTGCAATTGACTTGATGTTCACTATATGTATTAAATGGCTAACGCAGTTACAAAGCCTGGAGAATCGACTCTGGAGTTTGTAGAGGGGCCCTGCTCATGCAGGGGCACCCTCACACTTGTAACCAAGCACCCTGCCTTCAGGACTCAAGAGCCTGCCATAGGGGTCATAGGTTTTAGGTAAAATTACCTCAGATATAAGGAACCTTATGTATGTTGTAAGTGGTGCTTGCACCAGCTTACACACGCTGCACTGCAATGGCAGGCCTGTAGTTACAGTTTGAGTGGTCTCTCATGGGTGGCATAATACATGCTACAGCCCATGGGAGACCGCTGGTGTACCTATGCCCTGGGTACCTTAGTACCATTTACTAGGGACTTACATGGGTACACCAGTAGCCAACTGGTACCAAAGTACTTACCATTGTCAAATTTAGGGAGAAAGAACAGTGACCGGGGTCCTGATTAGCAGGATCCCAGTCAGACCAGTCAGAAAACAAAATAACACCAGCAAAAAGTAGGGGTAACCATGAAAGTAGATCCTACTTTCCTACAATGAGTGGTCCCAAAAAAGATATCTCCCAATCTAATGCCCAAAACGTAGATTATATAGGTTAATTGCAAAACTGAAGGTGAAAATAATCCTTGCAGTTTATGTACAAAATCAAAAGACAATTAAAAAGGGGTGGCAAAGGTAATCAATTACTGTGATATACGTGTACAATGTATTTCTATCTATCACATTCAGCTTATGTTATCATTTGCATTTGTTGTTATTTGAATTGCTTCTCCGACCTGCTTGCCAGTTAGGGTGGAAGTAGAATACCTTGGAGGAACTACAGGCTGGAATGCTGAGTGGATGGAGTTTGTTTACTTAGAAAATAAATTGGGAGTTAATCATACCCTGACCTCTTGGATTAATTTGGTCTGACTCCAAAACTTCACAATTACTTGGAAAGGCAGGATTCAAGTAGAACAAATTGATTTACAAGTTAGAGTTTCATTATGAGCCATTTGCAACTGACGAAGAAGTCCCTGTAGAGATATTATCTGCTAATAAAACAGCCCTTCATTGAAACAATGATTACTTAAATGGGGAGATAAAAAGGGAAAGGGGGATGGAACATCAGGCCATTGTTCAGCCACAGTTTGATCTAATTAGTGAAATGTTGATTCACCTGAATCTCAAGCAAAATTATTAATCCAAAAAGAGTGACCTAGATCTGAGAAAGCAAAACACAAATTGGCAGTCGAAGTACAAAGAGTGACAACTCACAAGAATCACCTCGGTGGCAAAGAAGGTTCCACTAAAGTTACAATCCACAGAGGTTTGAAGTTAAGGACACACTGAAAAGGTTTGATAATATAAGAGGGAAAAAAGGGGATGTAACTTTGAAAACTACCGTCAGCAGATCCTCTTACTGCCTCCTTTGCTGAACGTCTAACAAAACGTAAGATCAAATTGGAGTGGGATGGTTATGGACCTCTAAAGATTGATATGATCCAGCTATATTTTACTGAAGGGAACCACAACAACCTAAATTGGTTAAATACCAAATGACTTGTAAATGGGTTTGAAGAATTACTAACTAGGATCCAGTGATATTGAAATGACTCCGTTACCTAGAATAAAAGGGTTTGATATAGACCAAGGGCTTGATTAAGATCTAGGATATAATGGGATTTATATTTCGTCCACCAACATCTAAATCAGGTTCTAAATAATAATTTTCTTTGTGAAATTTAATAGGAGTGACCAAGATCTGAAAATGAATGGCCCAAGTGATCACTGGGACAGAAATTCATTGATCTTAATTCTAGACAGCAAACAAAAAGTGCAATCCAGATCCTTACTCTGTTAGTATGGTAGGTACACAGCCCTGAAAAATCTATATTTGGATGCTTATAAGTGGAATTCAAAATACTACTTCCGGAAACTAAGCTAACTTAAGAAATCAAGCAAAGTAGTCAGGGGGTTTCACAAGAGGCATCCTCAGATAACCATAAGAGGATATTAATTGGATTCTGAATGGATGTGGTACAGTTGTGTAAAAAATGAAGATTGTAATGTATTTCAGAATTGGCAGTATCAGTTAATTTCCTCTCCACAGTATATTGGTTGGTGTAAAATTATTTATAAAAATATACATGTATACATATTTTATACAGTAATATATTTGTATATTTAAACACAGTACACAAAGTATTAAGCCATTAAAAATGCACAAATTAATGGTGGGTACGCATTTCCTCTAAGAAGTATATTCATACTGAATTCCGTTTCATCAGTAGAGAAAGAGTCAAGGAGTCCAAACTTAACAGCGCTTTCCACCTGATGGAGTGCTGCCACTAGGGTATTCCAGCTCTTTCTACTGTACGACAATAGACTGCTTCATTACAGCAATAACAGTTCATTTTAACATTTTAGCCTCAATCCAACGCACATAAAAGTTAGAATCCAATGCCAAGGATGGCATTGCGCTGTCCACATTATGGGACAGTATGCGAGCAGTCCTGAGAGGATACAGAATAGCTATTTCCGCAGAGGGGAAAAAAAAAAAGAATACTACCTACGTGACTTCAAGAACTCGAAGGTATTTACACATGAACAGATACTGTGAAGGTACAATGACAAATTACAGCTGTGAGGGCACAAGTTCTAGATAATGAAAAAGCGGAGTATAGCACTTGGGAATTAAACTAAAATATTACCCAGAAGAAAGCATAGCAGGCCGATTACGTGCATATCAACCTTAGGGTGAAGAGGACATGAAATGGAGTGCAGGAAATTAAATATTCCACAAAGACCTTAAATCAAAGGACCCTTCAAATGCACAGGTATTCAGTGTATTCTGTAAACATTTGTAGAACAAGAAGAGGCATCTCATGAACACATAATTACCTATCTTGAAAACACACAAGCCCAGCACAGTCCTAAACACAATCCACACATCTGTTTTTGTTAAATTAGCTTTTCAAATACAATAACATTACCACTTGAATTCGGACATAACGGATCAAACATGGAGAACTCATATTGAAGTAACATAGCACACGATAGCCCCCTCGAGAGCAGTAAGCATCAGAGACACTCCAAATAAGATCGGAACACACACCAGCTCGATCCCAAAGTTTAAAGACTCGAAGCCAAGCACCAACGAGGAACTAGACATCACACACAGTCCATTATCGGCTGAGAAATCAGTTAGCCACCCAAAAAATCAAACCAAAGAAAAATTTCAAAAAGAAATTTGAGAACCAACAAAGCACAAGTTGAAGGAACACCAAGTACAGATTACTCAAAATCAGGTATTGAACATGATAAAACATCGGAGATCTCCAGGCCCAAAAGGCCTGCCTAATGCCTTATTCAGGAACAATCCAGCATTTTGGTCTAGTCACTTAACTCCACTGTTTACATAAAGCTTAGAACCAGTATCATCCCTGACTCCTGGCAGGACAGCATTCTACAGCCCGTATACAAATCAGGGACACGTGCAGATCCATATAACTACAGATTGATAGCTCTCATTGATGTAGAGGCAAAGATCTACACATCAAACCCATTGGCAGATCTCGAGGTCTGGGTCAACAGTATAAACCTAATCCCGAAAATACAAACCAAATTTCGGGCCGGTATGGGCACCCTAACAAATATATCAGCAGTTACCCTCTTAGCTAATCAAGCAATTGTCAACTCAAACATCCTGTACGCGTGCTTTGTAGATCTTAAAGCAGCCTTCAACAAAGTGCCAAGATCCAAGCTATGGGCCAAAATTAAAGCTTGGGGAGCTCCTTCAAAACTATTGGAAGCAATCATCAACTTGTATCGCAAACTTGGGTTCAAATAAAACAAGCATTTGCAATGCAATAGGTCTCGCATTTGCCAAAGTTTAAGCTATTGACATTATAAATGGCAATGCCTTTTATTTGTGTTTTGAAAACCTGCAAGCGGTGCATAAACACTCTTTGTACTTCTAGTCGTTGCTTATGAGAAGCAAGGCTGGCAGTAAAAGAATGTTACTGCCAGCCTTGCTTCTCATTGGCAAGGACTAGAAGTAAAAAGTGTTTTCAAAACACATAAATAAAAGATGGTGTCATTTACAATGCCAATTGTTCTCTTGCAAATGCGAGACCTATTGCATTGCAAATGCTTATTTCGTTCTAGGTATTGTAAATCCACAAGGGACCTCTGGTGGCACCAGGAATTTGAGTGGGCATGGTCTTGCCAGGGTTCAGACCCAGCAGCAATTTATAACTGACTTTGAAAAAAGAGTCCCTTTTGGGGTCCTATATTCAATCATGACCATAATTTCAAAGGAAAAAACATTCACCGATTTCCCAACAATGACTGTAAAAACCCTTAAGGTAATCCAGGTCAGTCTTTGTTTACATATTGGTAGGGTTTACTAAATCTTGCATTCCCTAAGAGTATTTGTTTTTCCCATATGTTGTGTTTCTGTGGGTTTCTTTCAATTACTCGTGCATAGTGCATGCAGTGAACTCCGTCTCCTCCTGGCAAGTTCAGGCCGAGGGAGGCTGTTTAAACTGGGCTTCATTAAAAGCTTAAAACATGAGGCCTCAGGCCTCATGTTTTTATTTATTTTATTCTTTTTTTAATGCCAGTGTCTTTATTTGTTTCTGGGCGTTAAGTCCTTTGGCCTGGGGCAGGGTCCAGACAGCATGAGGGGTAGTGCTGACTCGTGTCACAGTGCCCACTCCTCCCTCCCTGATGCTGCGTTGCTGTTGGTTGGAAGAGGATGGGTTGGGGACGGCCTTTTCAATTCTCGTTCATCCTGGCTCCGTCTGTCCTGCACAGGAGCATTCCAGAGTTGCGGGTCCATGGCCCACTCTTCTGCAGCTGCGTTCCTGGAGTGGACCCTGGCAGCACCCCTGACCGCCAGAAGTTGTGCAGACGTAGGTACAACAAAATGAATCGGTCTCTTGCAACTATGATAATCAAAGCAGGGCTTTAAGTGGTCTGGGTCTCATCAGTGCTGAGCATCGGCAGTTTTTTTCTAAAGGGGGTCTCGAAACGGGTCTCCATCGGACCATGTTTTGTGATCAGAGTTATACAATAATGGTATTAACCCAGAACGTCACTGGGACCTTTTTAGGTCCGTTTTTAGGTCTTGCCTGGTCTTGCCTGGCGAAGAGCAGCGCATGCGCTGCTCTCGTCTGAGAGACCTTTTGGAATCTATTCTGCTGAGCGCTTGCATGCACGCGCCTGCATGGACAAAGATGGCTGCTCTCGCCATCTGTCAAATGCAGACAGCATGCGCGTGCTCCTACAGACTGTGGACAGTCCGCCGCCATCTTGTTCACGCCAGCTTCCTTCAACTCTGGCTCCGGCGTGCTTTCACTTTAAACAGTGTGCACGCGACGGACCCAGAGTTGAAGGAAGCCGGCGCAGGAGACAGAGCCTCGAGCAGCGCCAGCGTCAGCGCCCTCCCTGTCACAAAAACATTGTTACAGAACGTAAGCAACACCACAACCTCACTGGAGACTGTGTCTGTAAATAAAAACATCGCATCCTTCTGTTCTTTTCTTTTTGCACGCGCCGTGTATCAGAATAATTTTCAATGCATTGAAAAAATAAGTTACTTCGACGCACTTAAAATGCCCATTCAGTGATGCATAATACGGGGCAATTTGTATTTCACTTCCTCTCTTTTTTACTCCTTCTCCTTTCGCTCACGGTATTAAATCCATCATTCGAACTAATTTGATGTGAATTTGAGCGCGCTCACCTGTAAACAAAGCGTCTGAGGTGATGCGCTCTCGTGCGTGCGCCCTGAAAATAACACGCCCCAGGCATTCTTAGTCGCCGTCTTATTTCGCTCAAAATCGAAACTCTGTGGGGGTTTCAGACCTTTTGTTGCATTGTCTGGAATTAATAATAAAAAAAAAACGGAGATGCACACTACAGCAGTGCCCAAATCCCACGGATTGCAAAGTCTCTCTCTCTCTAAAGGGAAATCCTTTAAAGAGTCATTTTTTCTCTGGATTTCCCTTCTCTTTTTGAGACTCAGGAGCAGCAACATTGTCGTGGTGTCACCAGGGCTTTAAGTGGAAGCTTTTCCATTATATACAAGCCATAGTTGCTGCTTATTTAACTTATGCAACTAACAACCATTGGCAAAGCCAATAGTCCGGACTTCTTGTAGGTATGATGTTACTTGTTGTATCATATCTGGATGCAATGACAGAAGCAGCAAAATACAAGTCGGGCGCCACACTATGCTAAGCAGTAAGCACAGATTTTTAGCTTACGTGTTTTAAGCCACGCCCTTATCTACATAGGCCACGTCCATTTGAGACCCCCTCCCCTTAGTTTTTTCATCCCACTTAAAGTCCTGAATCACGGTGATATAGTTCAGAGAAGAGCGACTCCTCCTTTTACAGTACAGAGATTACTTTCTAGTAAATGTTGTGCCGAGGTTTGGAAATGAGTGCATTTTAAGGTGCTCATAGAAACGCGCAGACTCAACACTTTTCTAGATATTTGGACCACAATTTTTTTATGGTAAAGAAAATCAGGGAAAACATTTCCTCAAACCCTCTCACTGCGGGTAACAAGGTAGAAATGAAAAGAAGCAGGGGAAATGGAGGCACATGTATTTACGACCGGCAGACTAGGTTAATAAGGCCCTCCACTGATGAAATACCCAACGAGGCACAAAACAAAGAAACAGAAATAAAAAGATGCTCGTGAAATATGTTGGGAGGAAGGAGCGTCACAACACGTTTCCCAAACCACCTCCCTGCCTGTATTTGAGCGTGTGATTTTAAACTCTTTTGGTTACCCAAAATTGTAAATGCGTCGGGAAAGGTGGTAACCAAGACACAGTGTGCTATTTTATAAGTCTGGGAGGGATTGTCCCTTTCTCACTGGGAACGTGTTCAGCTTGTTGAATTCCAGTCCCACTTTGTGTGAAAACATGGAAATCACCCATAAAAACTCGTTTTGCCTGAATGAGGACTAATGGGTTGGGGGAGGGGAGGAAGCTGCCCTCTTCGCAGCAAGAAAAGCTGAAAGGGCTGTGCTGCTCCTGCAGCACAGAGGCTCTGGGGATGGTGCGACTCCTGGCCGGCCTTGTTTCCGAGACATTAGGACCGAGGGGAAGCACTCGCCCCTGTAGAGACGTATACCAAGGAATAGCTGCGCATCGGCAAGGCACACAATAGGAGAGAAGTGTGCACACCATCAGGAACTCAACTCATGGGGAAAATGTGCACATCTGTTAATCTTAATCCCGGGAAGGAAGGCGCACCTCTAAAATATTACATTCTGGGAAATCCCGAATGCCATAGGATATCAATGTGTGAGAAATGCGCACCTCTGCAAGACGTTACTAATGCTCACATCTATAGAACAGTAATAATGAGCGAAAATGTGCACCACTGTTAGATGAATGCCAAGGAAAATATTGTCATCTTTGGGATATCCCGGGAGAGAAATGTGCTCACTGGAGCGACACACACTGAAGGACATCTGTAAATCTGTGAAACATAGATACCGTGGGGGAAACGTGCACAGCTGCATAAAGCTACTAATTGGAGACATTTGTGCACAACCGTCTCCCTCAAACCGGGCTCAGCCTGAGTGAGGTATCATGCCCCCGGTGGTTAAAGCCTCGCTTCTACAGTCTCCCATTATCTTACAAGGCAAATCTGTGTATCTCTGAGCAATTTGCTCCATCCCTGCATTCGCTTGCACGTTAAATTCATCTCAAAGCTTCTGACTCACCACTTCTAGAAAGCACCAGCCGCCACAGCCATTGTTGTGTTAATGTCTGGATGCAATATCACAAAACTCACAGAAAGGCACTCAAATACTATTCACGTGGCACACTGTAAAACAAAGGATTTAGTTGACCCGTTTAGCCCATGCCCTCAACCTACCCCGCCTATGCCTCATGGAGAGGATTCCTAGGTACACTTCTTTGGTCGTGCTACTTTTAGAACTCCATTCCCCAACCTTTTACATCCACCTCAAAGCACTGTGTGACTTCGTTTTAATCCACCGTATTTCGTCTGCTATGTGCATCTCTATCTCCTGTCTCGCCAGCTCAGCTAATAGCGGTTTAGTGCCACTTGTCTACTCTTAGCGCCCGCCATAATCCACCCTCCCTCCTTACACATCTCTGAACATCTCAGCCCCACTCCCTGTCTGAAGCACTCCTGTGAAGAGAGCATTACTGGCCCTCATGTTCCCACCGACCCTACGCCCTAAGAGCACCCCATTGATTTCCCGCGCTCTATCGGGTTTTCACTTACTTAGTCACCGATCACCGCTTAAGTACTTTGAAATCCCACCCGGCCTCCGGTGGGATAAACGGCATTGATTGGCTGCCACAGCCTAATCATATAACAAGACTGCGAGGGAACTCCGCGCGGTGCCAGGGCAGGGGTTCACCAGGGACTCCCCTCTCAGCCAAAAGGGATCCAGCTTTCCGTCCAATGTGGGTACTGGACATCCAGCCTGTGGGAGTCTTACGCTCGAGTAACAAGTATGCGCGTGTGCTCCGCGCGCACAGAGGACACTGGTTCTACAGGTGGAAATACCGCATCCAGGCCGGCTTTCCACCCACCAGGGTTGCATTTTTGGCCTTATAATTGGATTCTCACGCGCGTTCTGTGCATGTATTCACATATTACTAGAGGGTTAAAATCGGACCACCTCTAGGCATTTCCATGTGACACACCAAAATCAATCTCTTCACTGACACTGTTGAATAGTTATTTGGCGATTTTTTTTTTTTAACGTATCTGAAATTATAAAAAGACAAGCGGCACTGAAGTAAGAAAATAAAAAAAAAACACGTGCGCTCCGCTGCGAGGCATATGTTTTCAATTATCGCGCCCGATAATTGAAAACATATGGGCTTTGGTGCGCGTAACAGACACCAATAGGCCGTGGGCGGAGCAATGCGCCCACCTGTGGCCCATTGCGTGCTCTGTTGAAACAAAACACGCACTCAAAGCCCAATTACAGACCCCAAAACAGAAAACACACGCACGAGTGTGCGCGATTCCCGAGTCCATTTCTGAACCCCGGGCAAAAGGACTCTCGCCTGCGCGAGCACTGCTACGCCGTGCAACGCAGGTCGCGAGACCCAAAAAGGGGATGGTCAAAGTCTAACTATCAAAATCTCGACCACAAACGGGCTAAAGCAGGGGTGCGTCTTGGCGCCCGGTCCATTCAACATCTACACCGCTGATTTAGAGAGTAATCTTTGCCGCACACAAGGTGACCTTCCTAAGTTGGACAACACCCCAATAGTAAGCCGGCAATATGCATTTGTCTGGAGGCTAAATTTCAGCATCTTATTGCAGGTGGATGTATATAAATATCTGAGGGTTCATTTAGATCGGCAACTTGGCTACAATCAACATCTAGACCTTGGGCAAGCAATAGCAAAGTAACTACTATTTGCCTTTAAAACTCTGCAGAAAAAAGTAACAAGCAGCTCAACAAATTACTTATTAAACGTCGTAGCAGGTAAACTTCTACCATCTATCTCGTACGGCTCGGAAATGGTAAATATCAAGGACTCAACAACTCTAAACACAGCCCAATCATTTCGATTTAAAAAACTGTTTCTTATTCCACGTCACATTTCTCAGGCCCAGATACGACCGGAATACGGTTTCAAAAACCAGATACCGGTTAGACCAGGAGCATTGGCCAAATATTACTGGAGAATGAGGGCAGCTGAAAAAAACACGTTAGCCAATCACTGCTGGAAGGAGGTTGAAAAACAATCAAGGTAGAACAAGTCAATATTTCGAATTTTAAAATGAGTTAGAGGAAGCCTGGCACACATCATTGACATATTTAGCATTCAAACAAATCACCAATAAAGCAATCAAACAACAATCGCTGCAAATTAATAAAGCCTCCTTGTCGGGCAAAAGACATGACAAGGATGGTGATGCAATCTTATAAACACCTAAAACCCAAACCAAATTTACAAGATCACTTCTCCGACTACAATAAGCAGAACTTGACCCTATTGAGAATGGGGTCCTTCCAGACGAAAGATCTCATTCCAAAATGGCAATAGACCGGGTCGACTATGGATTGCCGTCTTTGTGGAATTGGAGAGGAGTCACTATTGCACCTTTGTATCTGTATGGCTCTACAAAACACGAGGAAGAGCCTTTTACAACCAATTATGAAAGAAGAACAAACAAGGACTTGCAGAGCAGCAGTCATAAAATGTGTTGGTGGTTCCTCTGTTCAACTGTCTTGTAAGACAATAAAAGTTTTGAATTTAGCGACGAAAGAACTAGAAACGAATGACAGATGAACTGTATCCTACCCGAAGACTTGGAGTTCACCCCAGTACTTTTTTCCTATCAGCACAAGCACTTTATTCCATGCCGGATGAATAGACACGTTTACTAACAATCTTGTAAAATACTGGCTGAAGTGTCTTATCACAAAAATGTTGGTTCTTAGAATCAACTACATCATGCAGAAGACATTTTTATAGTAATTTTTGAATCTAGATTAATTGCGTTATATTGTACACATCATGGCGGTTTGTTTCACCCTTTTATGATTTTAAGACAATCAAATTATTTCTTTTTTTTCTTTTTGAATACAACAACAACTATAAATAGAATAATTCGAGTCACTGGCCTTTTCTCACTTATTTGAAATCAGACTAGGAGAAAGCCAGGACTGATCCTACTTCTACTTGCTTTTCGCTCTCCTTATTGAAACCTTTGCAGAAAGAGCACATCACAAAGGAAATATTAAAGGCGCCCCATCGATTGGCAGTGAGATATTGAAGATGTTGATGCATGCAGAACGTGTACTAGTGTTATTGACTGACTCCTGAAAAACTTATTTCAAGCTCTCGTAGAAGAAACTGAATAATAGTCAGTATATAAAGTCATCATATCTAAATCCTGATTATTCCCAAGCGACAAATTTAGGGAGAGCATACCCATTTTCTAGGACAACTAACCTAATGAAATAGCTAGCAATCAATATCTCACCAGACTTAAGTAAGACATTAGAAGGCAACTATACCCTGCTACTGTGATAGATACAAAATTATCTAAATACTTGCATAGAGAAGTTCGGTCAGGCCTGACAAAAAAGCCACAATAAAGAGGACAATATTACCCAATACAACGCAACATTTTTTACATCAAGCTACCGCCCTGCAACACACACCTCATATTTGGAAATTCCAGAGGTCAACTGCCAACTTTATATGTTAAGTGAAATGATTAAGGATATCCTGCCACCTGTTCCGATTCCTAAACACGGAGGGATAGGAGGTCCTGATCTAACCAAATGTTTACAGCTCAGGCATATGTGTGAATTGGAGCCAATGTACAAATAGTAATTTGCTTTATTATTTACATTATAGCAGAAATCAAAACACGGAAGGATCTTGGACTAACCAAAATATAGAAGCTTGGGTTTATAGTCTTCCCTAGTTACTTGAACAACACTGGCAGTTTGGGACAAGGCAGCAAGAGTACAACAGCAGACCACTCTCATCCCTGCTCGCACTGGAAGTGAAAAACACTGATGTCTACTCTGCCATGCACAAGATCATTGATGAGTAGGAACCAAGGCAAATAATAAGAATCAGAGACCTCTTTATTCTCAAGAGACAGGTATAAAATATTTGAAGATTTAAAACACAAGTATTGTTGTGGTAAATGAAGATGCAGGGCAGCCAGTAGTAAAGTGCAACAGGATCATGTTTATTTACAATCTAGGAGTCTCAGGTTATAGGTAAGATCGGTATGAAGGAAGCCCCACTCAAATGTACATGGGTGCAATATCTGTGCCCTTGCGCCATACACTTGCTCAATATTAAAGTCCAAAATATACGCCCCACACACAAAAGGTGCAATACATTTGCCCCTATGGGTGCCATACACTTGCTCAATATTAAAGTATAAAAATGTATGCCCCTGAGGCATGTTGTGAGCATTCAATTGTGTCAATCCAGTGTTGCAAAGGATATTAGAGATGTTTTCTAGAGTTGTGATGAGCCGTGGTAGCGTGCTTGTGTGGAGTTCCCAGTAGATTAGTGTTTGCCAGAGACTGTGATGGTAGGGAATCGTTCTTAGCTAGTACTGGTAATGTGTCAATGTTGTGACTAGGTGAGTGGATGTTACGACCTCCCAGAGCCAGATTGTGTTTAGGTCTTCTATCCAAGGTATAGTGACAGGCTCTGAGGTTGGATTGGTAGTTGAAGATGAAAGCGCAGAGGAGGATTGGCATATGCCCAGATTCGTCTTTCATATTGTGTTGAAGAGGGAGGTGAAAATGTGAAGGTTGATATCTAAAGATATCATGATATTGCCATTATTAGAAGAGTTAATATGTAGCTGACATGAATGGTCTGAGTAGCCAGATTTGAGTAGTTTATCACCATTGGGTATCAGTGATGACTTTTTTTTTGTTAATAAAGAAAAAGTCAGAGAAGGTTTGTAGCCATGCGTATATGGTTTTGGTACAGTAAATGAGGTCGGTTTAAAGGTCCTCATTTCTTGCTAAAGTATTTGTCGGCTCTAGGTGTCTCAGGATGATTGGGTATGACATTGTATTTCAAACGTTTAGCTGACTATTTTGTGATGTCAATGGATACATTATTTCTTTAGTATTGTTGCTTACATCCACAAGCTTGACGGGAAATTTCTATTTAGACGTGCATGGAGCAGTCATGATTTTTGATGACACAAAATAGTGTGGGGAGGTAGTGAAGGACTAGTTGATTCCGTAAATGAGGGAAGCGTATACAGTGAAGGAATTAAATAAACAATACTATTATAGGGCAAGAGGAGTATATACAAACTGTGATTATATAAGTGTTCTAACAAAGGAACATAAACCTACACAATACAGACATACAATATCAGGATCAAAAAGGTGTGTAAGTATCCCTGTAGTAACGTTGTTTACAGAGGGACAGTATGAGTCAACAAATAAATAAACACTTGGCTAGGGAATACACTTAGTTAAACAAAAGCATAGCAGAGCAGGAGATCTTGGCAGACATTATGATTGGAATAAATATTCCAACATGATAAATCTAGATGACCAAGAGTATACATAGATTAAATCTAGTTATAATATGCATTTGCAAGTGTATTTCCCCTTTTTTCACAAGGGAGATTTATTACCAAATTAATTTGTGTAAAGAGGCCCTCAACTAAGGTCAATCAACAGTACCCAGCAGTGCTTGGATTAACCACTAACCAGGGGTTATGGAGTGACTGCTTGCAGTGGAACAGCGCTTCTAGCTCCTCGCCAAGTATAGTAATGGGCTATGTAAATAGAATCTTAATACAATAGCCAATTCCTAGAGTGTTGGTCTGGATTCAAAAAGCAGTGGGCATTAATTTGCTGGAAGGATGAAAATCCTTCCAAATTTCTTTGCATCCTAAGAGATCAGGCTTCCTGAGCGGTGGGCCATATTCAAAGAACTTTATTTGGTTACTATACAAAGTAAACCATCAAAGCACAATTCATAAATCACACAGTAAAAAAATACCCTAAACAGTTTAAAACGAGGACTGCAGAGGCATCAGATATTTTCAACATGAACTAAAAACATATGAATATCATGACACAATTGATTTACGAAATTTGAAAACATTTAAAAAAAGGCAATAACAGAGGCAATAATAAATTCATTATCCAGAAATTGTAGTGCCAAAAACGCAGGGCGGGATTGTCTCAATCCCAATTTTTTTAGCAGTGCTATAATCCATCTTTTTCTAGGGATAGAGTAAAATGTGCAAAATAGCAATATGTGTATAGAAGACTGTGCAGAAACCATCACACAGGCATTTACATTGTGTTCTAGACCAATCATTTAATTCAGGGAAACTTAAGGACCTGTGTAGAATATTTAGTCTAAAACGAGTTAACAAAAATCTTTCGTAGTTTCCAGCCATTAATAAAATATATGGTTGTGTGACCACAAAGGCAAAAGTGAGGTGATGAGCTTGGACTGTTTTTTTCATTTCCGTCATGGATCTGATCTCGCTCAGAAATTGAAAAAAGCTACTTTTAAGGTCCTTTCTGGACACATTACACCTAGTGTGGGGGTCGTTCTAGTATTCTTGGTGGCCTAATTGAGTTACAAATGTTTTAACATATTCTAACCATCTTATGTGGTTGACCCCATCCATCCCCAGTGCATCCTTCAATATGTGTCGATTAAAAGTAGCCTCATCTGTAGTCCATACCCTGTACCAGAGGGGTACGGGCTGAATCACGTCCTCCAGATATGGCATACCAAGTTCAGCGTGGCAGATAACGTTTGACATGCTGTCCGGTACTGCCAAAAGGAACCTGAGAAACACGTTTACTGCCATCTGAAGTGAGTTTACATTGGCAAATCCCCAGATTCCAGCTCCGCAGGTAGCAATCGCAACATATTTCGCCCTGTAAATTTGCAACAATTCACCCGGTGAGCGTTTTCCTAGTTTTCTACTAAAATTAGATAATGCCATCAATGATTTGCTGAACAAAAGCCTTCTGGCTTTAACTGCCCGAGTCCAAGTTCCTGAATGATCAAATAGATCCCTAGATAGGAAAAAGTTTTAGTGCACTCTATTGCCTTGGAGTTAATAAAAATGGTACTGCTTTTTTTGTTGGATCCATTCCCACAGTTTATTACAAACGTTTTCGAACAGTTAATTGTAAGACCCAAGTTAGAAATAAAATTTGTAAAAGAATTAACCATCCTTTGAAGAGCAAGCGGCGTGCGAGCCATAAGGACCGCATCGTCTGCATACAGGAGTGCAGGGATAGGGCGCGTCGCTGCTAATGGTAGATTCCTGCACTCCTTAACCAGAAGTGTTTTCTACGTCATTTATATACAGTGTAAATAAGAATGGGGTTAGGAAACAGCCTTGCCTTACGCCTCTCATCATTCTAAAATTCTTAGTGCAGTCCCCACCAAGCCCAAAGCACACCCTCGCCCCTGAATAGAGCTGCCTTAAAAAGGAGATTAATAAAATATCTACCCCCCCAGCCCATCTAGGACCAGCCATAGTTTCTCATGAACGACACAGTCAAATGCTGCCGTTAAATCGACAAAAGTTAAAAACAGCCTCTCCCTTTTCGCTTTGGTATATTTATCAAGTAAAATATGCAGTTTTAGTCCCTGGTCAATTGTGCCCAGGCCCTTACGGAAGTCATATTGTAAGTCACTTATAATTGCTTGCTCCCCCGCCCAGGCCTGCAATCTTTCTTGGATCACTCGCCCTATAATCTTGACTGTGGAATCCAATAATGTAATTGGACGATAGCAAGCTGGGTTCGCCCTGTCTCCCTTTTTAAAAATGGGGACAATTATAGAATCATAACAAGTACTAAAAATCCCATTGTGCAACATGCATTAAAAACTTGTGTTAAAAGTTGGCCCCACAGTGCCAGGTTGGATTTAAATAGGTTGACTGGGATGCCGTCCGGCCCCGGGGCCTTACCACCCAAACTTGCATTTATGGCCGCGTTGACCTCAGTCAAGGTGAAGTCCAATGATAGTTTTTGGAAAGTGGGAGAAAACTCAGAATCAGCCCAGTTCGTCAAGATTCCCTGTTCGTCTGGTAGTGGATTGCTTTACAGCTTTGAGAAGTGTGATATCCACTCCAACTCAGTTATGGTGATTTCTATAGTTGCTTTATCACTCCTAACCAGAAACTGCGCATTGACCGCCTTCCAAAAAGCAGTGGAATCTCGGATAATCGAGGCCTCATGTAAGGCTCTCCAGGCTTCTTCTTTCAACATCCTCTTCCTTTCTTTTAATGCCCTCTTATAATTTCTTCTGGCTACCCTAATATAGACTTGATCTTTCACTCTAGCGTTTAATGCATGTTTAAGTTTAGTGTGGGCCTTAGTGCATTGAGAGTCAAACCACCTTTGCTTTGGACATTGTTCCTACTTGCCTTTACACACACTGTTTCTTTGATTTGGTTGAGATAGCTAAAAAACTCTCTATAATTACTTGGTGAGATGACGTCTCGTCAAGACAAGAGTAAAACATGTCCTTACACTTTGATACTATTTTTGTGACAAATTCCTCTGGGTCCAATTTCTCCCATTTTAATGCGTACCCATTTTGCCTGCTCAAAGTGATATTCTTCAGAAGCTTGGTGGAATTACCTCTCGTATTAAAATCTTGTTTGTACATCATCACATCAATGCTTATAGGAAAATGATCACTTAAAGCAATATCATGGGTAGTAAAATCCTTAACGCGTGAGGAATGCCTACACGTTATCAGTATAAAATCAATAATTGAAAAAATACCTCGTCCATTAAACGTTGGGCGAAAAGAGACCCCAGGAGTACATAAATTGTTCGCTAAGCCCATATCATATGAAAACATGATGTCGTTCAAAAGATCACCATACAATGTATGTGGGAGAGACTGGTACCTTTTTCGTATGTTAATCCACAGGCCCCCTTGTCACCCCCTTTGGCATGTAGGAGAATCAAAATCTCCGCCCCATATAACAAAGACTTCTTTGGTTGGGTGACTGTTAAATTATTTAGGTCACACCTTAAATTTCTCAACAACCCCTCTAACATTTCCGATGGAGCATTATTGTAAAAATTTAGTAGAACCATGCAAGATCCCTGGTCTACATGTAGGCTTATAATTTGGTAATAACGATTGTTAACGGTTAATTCAACTTTCCTCAAATTTAGGTGATTAGAAATGTAGGTACAAAGACCTCCTTTTGCTCTGCCATGAGACTATCTTACTGCTGAGGTGTGAACCATTTTGTACCCGCTAATGTGGATTGGGTCCTCTGCCCAGGTTTCTTGCAGGCTAAAGATCTCGTAGTTACTCACAAAGTCAACCCACACGTTATTAGTCACCTTTGATTTTAGACCAGCCACGTTCCAAAACAGAAACTGGCATTTGTCTTTCCTATCTGTGCAACTATTCCTTCCCCTACCTTCTACCACTTGTTAAGTTGTAAGTCCAGTTTGTGGCATTGAAGTTTGGATTGGGGTAGCCGCGATGTCTGGGGCTATATTGTTAGTGGTCTTTACATTTTCCTCTATTACTTCAACATGGGTGTTAACTATTTCATTACTTGCTCGTATTGTCAGTAGCCCCGCATTAGAAAAAACATCCGTGCTGGTGGGTGTTACAGCCTGGACGGAATCCTCTAGTCTAAGTCAACTGCTTCAAGGTTATTTAATAAGTCAAAGCGATTAGAAGTTTGAATATTAAACTGTCTTCTGTAGGTCTGGGTGTAAGGTTCCCAATATGTCCTAGCATTATTGCTGTGTAGGTTGATAAAAATAACCTAAAGGAACTACGTTGACACCTTGTCCTAACATAGTAAGATTTCCTGCTCTATTCAAAATCAATTTGACTAAACAAGGGGTTTTAAATGTCAGCACTACACCGTCCCCTGGGAGATATTTCCATCCTCATCCCATCCATCCCACTCTCCTTACCATCTTAAACTCATCAAATAGCTCGCCAATGACGCCCGTCCTGGCGCCAAGCCATGTAGAGACATGTTCCATAAAATCTCCTATGGTTCATCCGTCCCATTTTCTAATTTAGGAACGTTAGCCAACACCACTATGTACGGAGTGGCAGCTGCCGGTAAGTCCAGATGTGTTATATGCCGTTCCTTCTTATTTTCGTTCATATTATTAGGACTTATAGTGGGTGGAATACACATAAGCGGAGTCATAGCTGGTGGGATGGCAGGTAGGGGAACCCCAGTGTTAACAGTAGAAGTCTGTAGAAGTGTATTAGATGATGCATGTCTTATTTCGTTATGAGTGACTGGGACAGAACTGATGATGTTAGACCTCATACTATTAGTATCACAACCCTGATTACACGCTTGGGTAGAAACACATTCCTGCACTGGGGGCTGAAGTTTGTCCAAACATTTAGCTAAAGTTACCTCCATTGCACCAATTCTAGATGTTAAACTGTTTAGATGTTCTCTAACATGCATATCCAGGGCTTTCACCTCGCTTTGTGTGCGCATTTCAGTGCTAACTATTGATTTTTCCCAGTTTTCAGATTTCTGTGTCAATAAGGCTTGGCCTTATTTGGGACCTTTTTACAAACTTGGAGTGGGTTCTTACTAGTCATTGAGCCTGGGACCTCAGAGATAGGGGCGCAGGTATCAGGGTTCCTGGCGCGCTTAGTTAGTGGTTGTGTATCAAGTTCATGTTCATGTTCGCTACCAGAAATATGATCAGAGTTATTTACCAAACAACCATTGATGCCCAAAATACTTCTATGTGCTTCTACCAAATTGGTAGAGCTTGTCCCCACTAAAGCGCCCCTATCAGTTCCTGGGTTTAAGGCCTCTTCGACAGTTATGATCTGCCACTCAATGGCACCCATAGCACCAGTTAAGTAATTTAGTAAGGACTGACGAGGGTGCTCCCGGATTTAACTAGCTTTTTGTTCTGGGTACTCGCCATTTTTCTCTACCCCATATTAGAAATTTTGGAAGGTAGATAAAATGTGCAAGAGTGAGTAAGTACCAGTGAATTTATCCGATATCCAATATCCAGAGATCAAGATGTTAAATATGTCAATAGTTCAGTACACTTTGCTCTTTGCACTCCGCACAGTTTTTCCTGCTACGGGGGTCGTGCAAGCTCAGGTGTCTACAATGTCATTGATCATTCATCTTCACGGACTATATTCTAATCTTAGCTTCAGAACACAGTACCTTGAATTTAATCGATGGAAGAGTTGTGGCCCAGCCCGGTCTCTGTCGGGCTATGACTGGCTAAGACGGGCCCGTCTTGGCCTGGGCCGAGCCGTCGCGGGACCGCCGCCGATGCTTTCAAGCCCCTCCAGGGGCCGGGGGTAAAGTGCTGTGCTTGGAAATGCCCAGGGACACGGACAAAGTTCTGCCTCCTCAATTACAGTATTGCAATTTCAAACCCATCTCTGTTTATATGCATTGTTTGAAGCTAATGTTAGTCCTATTTCATTTAGGAATAGTTTCAGTGTCTATGCACCACTTGACCTGGCAAATAAATCCCTCACATTTAAGGAGGCAGTGGACCTCATTCCTCTGCAGTATAATTTTGGAAACATTTGGATGAATTTCCAGGCGCACTGCAGTGAAACTTGCCCAAGACGATGGCAGCCCTTTTTAGATCTGCCATTTTATTTATTTATTTTTATACAAACAAGCAACCCCAGACGGTTTCACCCAGACATGTTACAAGCATTTCTCCCATCTCCTTTTGCGTGTTTGAAACAAAGCTCCAAGTGTCCAAGGGCATGCTGAGACATGGGTCCCTGGCTCACTGCGGCACTGGAACCAAGCTACACCCGACTTGAGAGCCCAATCAGGACGAGACAGGTCTTGTGTTGCTTGTGTTCCGGTTTAGTGAAGACATGGCCTAACAGTTCGGGCTAGACTATTCTGATCAGAGAAGGGTCGAGACTGATTTGCATAGGACGGTGTTCAAACTTAAGTGTCATGGCGGACTAAAGAACGATGAGTTGGAGTGCCATCCTGGGTGATCCTGAGTAGTTAGACTTATTGCAGTTAAATAGGCAGGGTAGCGCACTCCTTGGTTAAGATGCGGTGATGGGTATTGTATTCAAGTCAGTGGTGCAATTGGGTAAGTCCTCCTGAGTATGAGGATAGTCATAAAATGCGGAAGCACTCTCTTGGGCTAAGAAAGTGTCTCCCTCTTGCACTCAGAAATTAAAGATCAATAGTTCATCATATCACAAATGATTGTTCAAATCATGTTTAATTAGGTTGTCCTTTTATTTTCATCTTGGGATTAGTCAATAACCAATATTTTCATTTTGACACGTTTATAAGTACTTTGGATTGAAATTCGTTCTAAAGTATCCAATGCCCAATGCTTTTCGTGCATGAGAGCCCTTCATCAGGGGCCGATGTGCTGTAAATGCAAGGAGAACAGGGTTCAGCGTGTGTTGCACTGAATAAGCGCATCTCCTGTTAACTTATTTTGATCACATACGTTTCACTCTTTTCACCCCTTTACACTCCATGATTCACACACTCCCATCCCAACACACCCACATACACCGTCTGACATACGGCACCCTCACCGATTTCAATTAAGGTACCCACTACACTCTTCTTTTTCCATCGCACACATTGTCAGATCATACACACCGACCATTGACAAACAATTGCTGTCTTAACACACTTGGTTTTTTTTAACTAATTTTATTCCTCAATTCCATCCTTCTGCTCAATTTTCAACTTCAGTTTCATTTACATTTTCTATCACACACACTCCTTTTCATTTTTACATTTGTTTTCCTTCGCATATTACACTCGTGAAGCCGAACTACCAGTCTTTTCTTTTTTCGTAGTCCAATATAGAAAGACACATCGTAATCCCGCCCACACCGTTGTCACTTCAGATAACACTGGCATTGATATTCCTGTTCCGTCAACGTCACCTAATCACTACACCTCGATGGCGAACTTGCATGAAGAAGCCTGACACACACAACGCTTCCAAGTAATTAACTTTCACCTAGCGACGACTCTTTCTTAATTACTACCAATTATCGAACGGCATGTCACACTGTTACTTTCCGTTCCTTTCACAGATACAAGTAAACCTTTAGATCTATACGTGCGTGTATTGTCACCCACGGTAATCCAGTAAGTACTATGCACTCCCCACTGTTTTTTTTAACACAGAACTAACCGCACAGTGACTGGTCATGTTGGCACCATAGATCCCTCTACGGGCACCAACAACTTTCATGCCACCTTCCTACATCAACTTGGATCGTGATTCGGTTCCATCACGCTTAATAAGCACGTCACCATACATCACGGGTCGCACAATAAATTCCTCCCGTCACCCCCAATTGATATTACGTGGTTATCACATTTCACAACTCATACACGTTTTCGTACCCATTCGTTTTTTTATTCATTGCCCATCTCATCGCTTCAGGCCTCAGTATATCTAACATTCACAATCTTTATACACTAACCGGTCCAGCACTAAGTCAAATCAAACAACATTTTTCACATGGAACTCACGTTGTGCAACACACGCTGAACCCTGTTCTCCTTGCATTTACAGCACATCGGCCCCTGATGATAGACTTCTTGCAAGCATTTATTTCATCACCTTCTGTGCGACGGATAAGACATATACATATATCGGTATCTGCTGATGACGTTCTCTTTTACCTTAAAACCGCCAATGAAGATGATCTCCAGTCACTACCCAAAGTTCAGATCACTCTCAGGCCTCAAACTCAATAGAGACATGTCGCACCGGTTTCCTTTCAGAGCCTTAGCTTTATCTGATACATTTACTACACTGCCTTTCAAGTAGTCTGTGAGGTCTTACAAATACATAGGTATGCAGGTGTTCCATAAAAAGGTGGATACTACAGAAAGCAACCTATATAAAATCACTGGTTTACGCCAAGGAATCCATCTGGTTCTGGAATCAATACTACTATCCACAACAGGTAGAGTGACTTTAAATAATATCCTTTTCCCGCCTGCCCTTTATTTTTTGTGAAAGTAGCTGAAAATGCATCTAGCAGCCTACTTCTGGAACTGTCTTGGGGCGAGAAATAAAGCTGCCCGTCAAATTGAAACGGTCCACTTGGGAGGGTGGCCTCCATGCCCCCGACTTTAAATATTACTACATAGCGGCACAGTGGAAATGGGTGGCACAATGGTTCAGCCAACTAATGCGGAGGAGCCAAAATGTATAAAAAATGTGTAGGCAGTATAATCAATGTAAAAACCGAATGCCATCGCTGCTATGCCAAAGAGACAAACCACACTCAATCTAGCTTGCTAGAGGCAGAAAGATACTGCTGGGAAATAATGTGTTTCCTATTCAAAAACTAGAGTAGCATAATCAACACAGATCCTCGAATGGCTAAACTCCGCATTCCGCAGGACCAAAATAACTAAACAGCAAATTGACACAGAGCAGGAGTAAATACATTTGAGATTTATCTGAGAAGCATAAGCTCCAAACAATTGATGAATTGTGACAAAATCATTTGCTGCCAATGGGTAACTTCCTGATCTATGGGGCACTATCCAGACAAAATCTAACTGGAGAAGCGTGATGCAGACCCAATAATAAATAAAACATTTAATAAACAGTCACAATCAATGAAAAGAATCAGAACACAATAACTGCACTCCCCTGCATTACCAATGAGAAAACCAAAGCCATTCTTATATCATGGAGAGAAAAAGGGAACTAAATATACACTGACAATTCATTGACAGAATGGGCGTCTGTAATTTAATTTCTTTCTTGGATCTCCAGGAATGCGAGATTCAAATTTATACAATTTGATATACTCTATAGAGCTTACACCTCAAGCCACACAGATTATGTAAAATATACATTTAATACAAATGTTTTGGAACTCTCCCTCACTGAACAGTTGCTGGAGGGGGAATGACAGCCCTGCTATCTGACCTCACTGGTAAAAGAGAATTTTTTCTCTTGTTTATACACTTCAGTAGAAAATGTGCGAGGAACCACTGTTTGTTGGATATACCAACCGGTTTAGTGGGAGGTTTCTCCTGTGCCAATTGGCACTCTTTTAAAATGCCCAGTGACTAGGAGATACATTTGTTATGCCTTTAGAGAGTCCGTAGGATGAAACGTGTTGGCTGCTGGATGTTGGCTGTAATGATACATGTATGCTTGAACAATATTCTAAACTTGTTGGTGACAGGATTAGAGGCAAACCAAAAATATACTTATTTTGACTCATATTTTCAAATCAATATTACCACTTGTGAACGGTTTTGCTAGTGTGCTACAATATCATTGTTTTCTTACCCCCCTCACTACATAAGCACACATTAACCTCCATACAACACTGAAAATAGTGCTGGAACTCAGAAACATTATGCATATAAAGATCAATGTCCAACAATCTTACTTTAGTTTAGTTTAGTTTAAAGGAGCTTGTAAAGCGCCTGGTGACGCCTCCCGGCGTGTCCCCGCGCTAAGGAGAAAGTGAAGTGCGAAGAAGAAAAGAGCTTATCGCGGATCGAAGAGGAAGGTTTTCAGTTTTTTCCTAAAAGAGGGCTCGTTCACCTCTAACCTGATGTCCATGGGCAGGAGGTTCCAGGACTTCGCTGCCATTGTGCGGAAAGATCTACCTCCCATTCTGGCCTTTTTAGGACGGGTACTTCTGAGCAGCCCTGTACCTTTGGATCTAAGGGTTCTGTTAGGTTCATATGGCGCGGCCAAATCCGACATATAGGCAAGTGCCTTGTTATGGAGGATCTTGTGACACCATAGCAGAGCTTTAAAAGTTATCCTCTGCTTGATAGGCAGCCAGTGGAGAGTTAGCAATGAGGGTCGAGAAGGGGCTCTGCGGGGCAGTCTTAAAACTAGGCGCGCTGCCGAATTTTGTATGACCTGTAGTTTCTTTATGTTTTTCTCCGACGTGCCTAAGAGTAGACTTCAGACATATAAAAATATAAAAGCAAAACATGTAAGCAGTGCCTCAAATAATTTCTACCAACTATGCCTAAAAATTAGTGAATATCTAAGAACATTGGGGCCTGGACTATGTATGCTTAGGTTTTCCTGAATATGTTCAAAATGTACAGCACATAAAGTATTAGTTAAGAGGGTAAGTACCCACTTCAAGTTATAATTACAATCCTTGCCTGGATGAACCACTAAATAAAACTGAGCTCAACCGCCTGGTAACTATGGCACAAAGAAGACAAGTTTAACTTGGTGACATGTGGAAAATACTTAAAACAATATAATTCTCAAAAGGAATAAGAAAAACAGAGTAAAATTTAATGAACAAAATGACATCAAGAGAGCAACTGTGGGGACCTGGAGAGAAGAATCTTTAAAGTTTTAAGTAGATATAGCACCACCAAGTACAAAATGCCAATTGCTGTTAATGGTCGCAGTAGTACCAGGACCTAGTTATAACAGGATGCTGACCACAATGGAGCGCGGGTCGGATACACTAACCAGGTTCCTCCTGGACCAAGATTTTACCTTCTAACGCTAGTCTTAAGTCCCCTCGGCACCTCTGAGGCCCCCAGAACCTCAGGGGTGGCACTTGGAGACTACTAGGGTGGAGGGCAGAGGCCAACAGGAGAGTCCAGGGCAGGTCCTGTTGCCACTGGTCAGTTAGGCAGTTGCAGGAAAAGGCCACTTGTAACTTGTGTCTATGTAGCTTTAACAAGAGGTCAGAGTCTTATGGCTTTTGGAGTCCACTTCTTTCTCCTCTGTAAAACAGAGAGAGTGGGTTGAGTCCCCAAGGACTCTTCTCGGGATCCAGACAACACGTTCTGTCCTCTTCTGATCTTCCAGGTCCAGGTGTGTTTTGAACAGAGTGCCTGGGGATGCTCCATTTATGCCCGGCATGAGTTAGTGGATGGTAATGACTTCTGGGGACGTGCTAACCAACGGGATTATGGTTTTAGGAGTCTGGTAGAACAAAGATGAGTTTTCATAAGCAAGAAATGGGGTGCAGAAGACATTTTTGGCACCCTTTCGCCCTTTAAAGTGCACCCAATGTTATGTGTAAATCCAGCAGACCTACCAAACTGGATGGGACGCTCTAATGTCAAAAAGACATCCACTGTGAATGGGCCTGACATGCTGGGAGATTGGGGAGGGGGGCGCACAAAAGTAGAGCTCTCCACAAGTGTCAGTTAACATTTGCCTGTGACAGGGGAGGCCTATTTCAAGTGTTTGACAAGTGTCATATGAAAAACCCTAGCAGACCTGTCATGCAGGATGCGAGATTCAAGCAGGACTTTACATGTTAATGTTAAATAGATCCTCCCAGGCTCCTACGCATTTTGTCAGGGTCAGAAGGGTTATTTCTGCTCAATCGGGTCAGCCTATTGTTTGCTCCTGAAAGAAAGTTTACACCTCATTCATGCATATTTAAATGCTAATTAGTGGCTGGCCGAAGTGGGGGAGCAAATTATAGATATAGCTTCCAGGGACTTCAGGCAGGCTAAAGGTATTTTCCTAAAAAATACTTTTCCATAATATTTACAACTAATCAAACTTCATCACTGAATTGGATTTTTAATAACTATTAAAAATAGTTATTTAATTATGTTTCTAGCTAGTCCCATTCTTGAGATACCGTATTCGTATTCAATTTCGCATCTTTAAGTTTTCCTATGAAACAGCAGCCTTGCAACAATAAAAATAGCATTGAGGCGCTAGGCACCGTAAGTACATTTTTATTAACATTAATTTTACATGGCCCACTTCTAAATATCATGCACCACGCCTTATGAGTGGTACAGTCTTTGTAGGGGTGACTTATAAATATTTAAAAGGAAGATTTAGGTCTATCAAAATTGGTTATTTTGATAGGTCGATTTGAACTTAAAACCTGCAGAGCTAGGCGGCTACTGATGGCAGGCCTGCAGTCATGTTTACATAGTCACTGTAGCGTGTGGCACAATGGGTGCTGCAGTCCACTTGCGATATTTAACCTACTCTGGGTACACCTTGGCACCTTATACTAGGGACATATAGTTACGGTAAGTAGGTTAATCAGGGGGATGCCAGTTTTATCACATTTAAAGGTGGATGACAACATTTAACCCCTGGTTAACAGGGTTCAATGGCAGTTTTCTACGGCCAACAAAAACAGCAAAGGTAAAGATCTGTAGAATACCACACAAATTATGGTAATTTCCAACAATAGCGGTTTGCATGTTCGGAGAAAGTAATTTTGCACACATTTTACGGAAAATAAAATGTAATTTTAAAAATAAAATAAAGTGGGAATCCAGGAAAAAAACCAAAGCTAAGTAGTATGCTATGGAATCAATTATGCAGTGAGGGCTGGCTATGTGAGTATAAGTAACAGAGTAAGAGTTAGACTGTCATGTCTGATGTAATTATGAAGAGATGCCCAAGTAGCCGCTCTGCAAATCTCACAAACATGGACATTTCTGAGGAGGAAACAGGGTGTTCTCCAGTGGTCTGCAGGCCTTATGAGAGGATGTGGTAATGACTGAGAATACTCGCCTAGCAGAAGATTTCTTAGAATTAACTGAGGCTTGGTCCACGTGTCAAGGTATTTCTGCTGCAGAAGAAGCAGTCAGAAATAAATATGAAAGAAAATCAATTAATTGAAATAAAAATCCAAAACCAACTTTGGAAAAAGGGAAACATTCTTATGGAGTAGAGAATAAAGCTTAAAGGAACACAGATAAATTTAGTGTGCTCTTCTGTCTGCTGTTTTTGACACTAATAATTTATTCTCCAAGGTGCCCACTTACCCAATGACAGAGGGCCCATCAATTTGAAAAGTTCTATCCAATCTCATTGAGGACATTATATTTGTGCCTGGAATGGGCTTTCTTCGGAGCGCTCTTGAGTAATCTGGACTACATATGTAGACAGCAGGAGTGGATTGTGAGGTGATGTAAGAAAATACTGGTCGTTATCATTATTGAGAAGTCAGTCATTGAGTTATTAGATGGCAGATTTTCATGTATCTGAAATGGGCTGCCATAACTACCAGACGCTTGGTAAAAGTAGGTAAGTCCACTTAGGTCCACAATGTAAGAATTTATAGTAGTAATTTGAACTGTCCACCTCGAACATTAGTTTATCAACTGAGGGTAAATCTGGTGAAGTGTTACCATTCTCAATTTTCCTGTGCTCATTCATAACGATCAAAATTTCATTTGGACTCCTAGCTCTCTGAAACATTCTCGTAGGTTAATCAAAAGGTGTACACCTCTTATGTCTCACATTCGTTACCTCCCCTTCGATCTCAAAGCATCTCCCTGGGTATTGGATAAAGTTATTATACAAACACAGTCACCGGAGACTGGCTGAGTGAACCAAGGGGCTGGGCGTTTAACATTCGAAGAACCTCCTGTCCGTCTTTCAAGAACAATGTTTTCATTGCAGTTACAAGGCCAATTATGATTGACGACCTCCCAATTCATTAAAGATAGCAGGTTCAAGAGCGGTGGCTACTCTTTCAAATTAATGTAAATGTAAGATTATTATTTGAGTGAAGCAGCCATTTTTCTTTGAAAAAGTTCCAACACATGCATTTAAAACAGATAAAAACAAAGATTAGGATAGTAAAGCAGAAATGTGAGCTACACACATTATTATTCACCAAAAGTGCTCTGATGGCAAGAAAGAGTGAATTCAAGTTGTTAAGACAGAGTCTGAGGTTTTACTTGCAAACCTTTTACAGTGAATGATGATGAGGAAGACAGTTGGACAGAACTTTTAAAGACTGCTGTTCTTTTTGACAGCAATCAGAAAAATATATTATACATTGTACTCCTGCAGATTAAAGTTGGGTACCCTCTCTGAATCCATAAACAGCATATCTATGCACATGCAGGGTCACCACAACATAATGTTTTTAACAAAATTACTATGAAAGCATGGATATAAGAGGCAAGATGAATCAAATTAGTCTAATTGATATTAGTATACATTTGGCTGAAAACACTGCCATACAAGACCATTTTTAAAAGAAGATTGGCATACCAGAATATCTGTTCTGGGGTCAGACTATAACTGATGCTTGGCAAAAGCATGCATCGATCCCCAGGTTGCGGTTTTCCAAATATCTGGAATCAACACATTTTTTATTAGAGCAGTAGTATCAGATTTTCCACATTTAGAATGAGCCACAGGCTTATCGGGAAGGAGTTAGTTCGCATTTTGATATCAAGTGATTATGCAAGAAAATATGCTTTTAGCAAGTTTCTTTTCGAGAAGCCAATCTTGAGCTAACTGAACCATAACTTAGATATAACTACGTGAACGGTCTAATTGACTTTGGCTTATCTAAGTAACAGCCCATTTTAATGTCCAGGGCTAAAGTATGAAGTGATCATTCTGTTAGAGATGAAAAATCCAAAAAGACATTTGGAAAAAAAATCCGATTTATATGAAAACCCAAATTCAATTTGGGTAGAAAAGAAGGAGTTCTTAAAAAAAAGATATGGTCGAAAATCATAGATGGTTCTTCAGAATAGAGAGCATGAAGCTCGCTACCCTTCTGACCAATGTTATAGTCAAACAAAACCCAATTTCTACACAATGTGCTGCAGGTTTGCCTTGTGCATGGGTTCCGAAGCGGGGTCTTAGTTTGAAAAGGAAATTGAGAGTTCCCAAAGACGGGAAGGTTTCCTAACAGGATGAAAACATTCCTTAACGCCCACAAGGAAATCCACTGCAGTGATGAAAAAGGATATCTGAGGGGCTTTTCCGAATACCATTCATGGAAGCCAATTACACTTTTGTAGAAGAAAACTGAAGCCAGGTTTTGCTAAGAAGATAATATGCTTTCTACCTGATAAGTTCTACTACCCCTGCTTCTGAGGGAACCATGTGCAAAACCTCTTCTATTTAAAGGCATGAGAGTATCAAGTTATTTTGTTTCCTTAAATATCTTCATACAGACACCTGGAAGATTCAAGTGGCCATATTGTTCGCACTCAGGAGCTAGCTAGCGAAGTTCGGCAAGGGCATGCTAGGAAGGAAAATGTTGGCTACCATTCTGGAAAGCAGAAGCGGTTTGAGCGGGAGTCTCTTGTGACAAACCAAAAGGTGAAGTAGATCGGGTACCACCATCACCTCGACTGGTTCGGGACTACGTAGATCATCTTCATTTTGCACTCAATCATTATGGTATTAATATGGGCAGCAAAGCAAAGGGAAAAAACACAGGCAAATTTATATGGAAAAGATTATAAAACAGGAAATGCCATTAGACTTAGGCCTGGGCCCTGATAACCAGGACACAAATGTATGCATGCATGTTATTTGATATCGCGCACAAATGAATCATCCTCGAAAGAATATTCCAGCGCTAGGCTTAAAATGTGGGCAAGCAGAAAGCTGAGCTGAAACCATCGAGTAGAATAGCCATGGTTTTAAAAGTTTTTTTTTACTTTCCAAACTCAGAGCATATATATGTAGAGGTAGTTTATGCCAGTGGATGGGGGCGACTTAGGAAAAGGCCCTCTCGCCATATCTGGCAGTGCGAATCTGCGGAATTTACAAAAAGGTTTTGTCTTTCGATCTTAACAGTCTGGTTGGATTATGCTGTCTGAGCCTGTTTTGCAGGTAAGATGGAGTATTCATATTTAGTGCCTTGTGTGCAAGACAGCCTATCTTAAAGATTAGTTTTCCTGATGGATAAACAGTGCAAAGAGTTTAGGATCGGGGCAGAAGAGGATTTACACACAAAGGCATGGCATTTTTCTTTTTTCCTTTAGTGAATAAATCAAGTTCAGGAGTATGACACCTTTGAAAGATGTTTTGAAGCATGCCATTGTCTGGCACATATTCCGGTTTGCTTTCCTTTGCTATGAGCCTGGGAGGTCTATTGCATCAAAGAAAATGTTCCTCGCCAGGGCCCAGTGCCAGATAAACCGTGTTTCGCTTGACAGGAAATTAGATCTAGTTTGTCTTCCCACCTGCCTGTTGATATACTGCATGGTAGTCTTATAATCTGTCTGAATTAATAACGTCTACACAAATATTGATGGGAGGAAGGACTTCAAAGCCAAATGAACCGTCCTAATTTCAAGAATGTTTTAGTGGTACACTCCTTTGGATATAGATCTCCCATGTCTCAGACAACGGAGACTGTGGTTGAAGAATTTTGAAACAGGACTCCTTTAAAAATGTTCCCTCTCTTGCACCATAATTCAACCCCATGGACCATTTTCTGACACCATGAATATTCTAGGCATTCTTGTAGTGGATGCATATGCACCCTTGCACAGGGAAGTAGAAAAATGCATGAAGCCATGCTGCCCAAGAGAATTGATTCTTCTCAGCTTCTCTGAAACAAAAAAAGTCCAAGAGTCAATCTTTGAATGTAAGGATCCGCCATTCCCCACCAGCTTGTAGACTTGACTTAGATAAGTTGATCTGAAGCCTCAGGCTGCAGAGAAGAGCCAGGATATACCATGTCATGTTGATGTTTTGATGTCAACTTCGCTTTTCCGAGCCAATTACCAAAGTATGGTTAAAAAAATATTCCTGCCTTCTACAACGCTGCTGCTACCACTTTCATACAGTTGGGAAAAACCTTCAGGGCTGACTTCAGACTGAAGCGGAGGACACACAATTGGTAGTGAGTGGGTCCAATTAAAAAGTGGTGAAACATTCAATGAGTCTTACAGATGGTGATGTGAAAATAGGCATCTTTTAGGCTTACCGATGCCACTGAATCTCAGAAGTCCTCTGTGAACGCAAGATTTTCTTTTTTTTTTTAATTAAGAGCCAACATTGAGAATTTCTCCCTCTTGACCCACTTGTTGGCATATGTTATGTCCAGGATGGTATGAAACCAGAGACTGACCTTTCTTCAGAACCAAGGAGTAACAAGTTATTTCCTTTGCAACCGGAGGACTTTCTCACGAGCTATTTTCTCAAGGAGAATTTTCACCTCCTGAATAAGTTGTTTCAAGTGTAGCAGTTTGGGCGTCTCTGGTAGTATATAAAGTGGGGAAGGATGGGAACATATTTTGTAAACAAATTTGACAATATTTAGCAGTCATCCTCTTTTTTTTAATCTTTGGCCAAAATAGTTGTAAATGCCCCTAGCATAGAGTCAGCTTTTCAAGGACAAGCAGACATTTAATTTTCTGAGAGTTTTGACATCCAACTTCTTCTGATTGATGGACTACAGGCCTGTTGCCTTTTTCCAGCGTTTTTCCATGATGCTGCCTTCGGACATCATGGAATACACAGGTAAGGGGACGTTATTAAAACAGTTATTATAATTTGTTCAAATGCTAGCTTTATTGTTTATCCCAGTTAGAGACTGGCTGATCGAGCAGCTACTGCTACTATCTGGTACTCTGCTGTTTTGCACCAATTAAGTTTCTTCTGGATCGTAGATTGAACTCCTCCTTGAAATAGGAACAGTGAAAAAGGTTTGACTGTATGAGAGGCCCATCGCTATTCTCTAGTCTCATCTTGTTCCTGCTGTTCGATGTCTCACCCTAAGATTGGGCTCACCTCTTTAACTCAACATCCTTACTCAAAAGACTTTATAGTCATCTACAATGATTGTCCAAGTCTACGTCTTTTACATTTTTCATGGAAAATATATCCCATATAGTTGATTGACTTTTTATTTCCACCACCTCCAAACAATGTTTATCCTATTCACTTTACTGTTTAACTCCGATCCAAATGTGCTTTCCAATAA
This sequence comes from Triturus cristatus, assembly GCF_964204655.1. NCBI lineage: Eukaryota > Metazoa > Chordata > Amphibia > Caudata > Salamandridae > Triturus > Triturus cristatus. The sequence continues at coordinate 231,490,201 of NC_140583.1, forward strand.
GGCATGATTCAAATCTAAGGAAAGTTCATAAAGTCCTATGTCAGAGTCATCCACTGCAAAATAATCAGTGCTTAAAAAGTTTTTCTAGTGCTAAAAATCTGTTAGTCAAATATATATGTACATAATATTATAATTCTTTAGATAATAATTGACTAAGGGAGGGCTAACGCCATGTATACTACACTTCATTTTGCATGACTCTGCAATATATGCTTGTAACATCAACCCCGATGGGAAGTATTGTGTAACGAAATTTAACACAATGTATATCTATGCCGACAAGGAAATCTCAATAAAGTTTGTTTAAAACAATAAATAATAGTTGCGCTATGCCATTTGGAGTTCCAATATCATGCATATTTTAGCGATCAACAATTTATACTGACTACGAGGTAGCATTATGGCCCGCTCAACATCTTGTCAGCACTTCACTCCCTTTTATGAACTCTGTACTGCAAAGCCAATGAAAAATCCTGGCACTCCCTTACATGTCCATTGCTTTTCTAAGTTCAATGTGAATTTTTTAAATAGGTCTGCTTATAAGCCCATACAATGGTACCAGAAACCCACATCCTATCATCGACATCCAAACAAACAAGTAACTTACCTTCGGTATCGTTCTTTCTGGTGGTTACTCTATCAACCTGCAAATTCTTCAACCTTTACGTGCCTTCAGACGTGGAGTGTAGATTAATTATTGGTGACAGTTTGCTAATTCCTAACTTCGGACCTTTTCAAAGAGAACACTCAACAGAACAGGGAGGAAAGGGGGAAGTGATGAATCGGATGTTACATTGAGTATCTACCAGAAAATGCGTTACCAACGGTAAGTAACTTGTTCTTCTGATGGACACTTATATCCAGTGATTCCTCACTGTTTGAATGGATACCCAAGCAGTACCTCCGTAAGGTGCAGCGTCTGTGGAGGGGGCTTAAATAAAAAAAAAGTCCTGAAAAAGACGAGCAGGCAAAGTGATCCTACCTCCAGAATATTATCTGCAATTCGCTAATAGGGTGCACTGACATAATGGCAATGAGGAATAAAATGTTCTATTGTGAATAGTCTGAAGGAGCAAGAGCGCACAGTCTTGAACGACATGCATTTCAAGAATGCCAAGACTGGGTTGTAGTCCCACTAAATCATCAAAAAAAGCTTGGGGGAAAACATTTGTTAAACCTTTTGTAAAACGCATCTCAACCACGGATTTGAACAAAGATGGCTGTACTGGCAAACAGAAAAGTAACCTTTTGCTGTCACAACTGAAAAGCCCTGCATGGAGGTGCATGTTTTGAATACTCAGATGCAGACCGATGTCCTGTTACTGAGTCAGGAGGCGCTTATGAGGTGGAAGTCTGACTGAAGGGCAGATGCTCAGGTTCAGAACTCCAGTTACCACACACTCCTCGCCCAGTCTAGGACAATCAAGATCACTTGGGTCTTGTAGTTCCTGATCTTCTTGACTACTCAAGACAGAAGCTGTGGGAACGAGTGAAAAGATCCTGTGAACCAGTCCAGGCTGAATACATCCCCTAGCGAAAGCCTTCGAGGAAACTGCAGTGCGCAAAACTGCTGACACTGCACCTTCTTGGCATGTTGAATAGATCAAACCAGGGCTCTTCTCAATGAATGAAGGCACCTCAGGGTCGGGACACCACTTGTGGTCTGCCAGACAACACCTACTCAATTTGTATGCTCTGCCATTCAAGGAACCTGCTAGGTGGTTGGCAATCAGAAAGAACATTTTGTTATTACAGCTACTACCAGAGATATAAGGCTTCTTGGAACATGGCCTAGGACCCCACTCCTCCCTGTTTGTTGCAGTACCACCATATCGTAGCACTCTCTGCGAGGACTTATACCAGTCTTCCATTAATTGATGGTAGGAACATTTTGGTAACTAACTGGATCGTCTGTATCTTCAGGAAAAGGTTTTGGAGCCAGCTTTCCACATGAAGGCAGAGGCCCGATTCCCACAAAAACCTTAGGACCTTGTCCAAAACCCAGCAACAATGCATTTGCCACCACCATGAGCTTTGGGTAAGGGAGGGAAAGTGATCTGTCACAGTCAACCACCACTGTAAATCCCAAGACATCTCCTGCTAAATCAGGAAGAGGTTGGAGAATTGGCATTAATGTTGGGCCCACTGGGAACTGAGGTTCTACTTGAGTTCCTTCATATGCCATATGGCACAAGGGAAAGGGAGGATACAAGATGCAAAAGACCAGGAAGTATCACAACCATCCTCAATGAAACCCAGGACTGATCCCAAAACATCAGGATCATATCCAGAAAATCGCTTTTCTTTGCGTCTGGTTACCACTCACGAGCATCTTTTTAGAGCTTACACAACTGGTGGGGAAACTATTTAATGGGTGTCATGAGTCTTAAGGATAGTGTGTTGATGTTCTCAGCTTTGTGAATCTCTCTGAAGCGGAGTATGTCTTTTCCAGAAAAAGCCTGGGCCCATTAAAAGGCATGTCTATTATGGAGATCAATGGATCGCCTGAAAATACAGTAGACCTCCAAGACGGTATCAACAGCACTGCAAAAGCACTCTGTAGTGTCCAAGCAGGCATAAATCAAAAACTTTGATGCATCCTGTTTATCAAGTATTGTTGTTGCCATAGCAGCTCCGAGATCTTATTGGACCACTGGCAATATTTTGCTGGCCATGTTCCAAACATGTGTGTATCAGCCTAGCAAGCATATTATGATTCACAGATGAAAATATTCTCTTGCCAAATGTGTCAATCCGTTTAGATTCCCTCTATGTGGGATTAGTCAGTAAAGAGTTAGGGTTAAGCTGCATAATGAGGCTTAAATGTGTAGGGTGCTTAGTCGAAGGAATACGAGTCCTAAGCAGCTGGTCTATGCTGCCACAGACTACTGGTCCACTGACTGGTGAGTAAGAACAGGGTTTTTACCATATAGACATTAACCTGTTGGTAAGGGCCTCATTACAAGGCAATAAAGGCTCAAAGGTCATAGGCCTTGGCTGAAGAATCTCGGTGAGAACATTTGACTTTGTGTCAATGGAGGGCAAAAGCAGTTCTAGTAACTCAGCTGCCTTCCTCATCACCTACGCAAACAAAGCACTTTCTTTCGTTGGGGGCCAATGTGGTGAGTTAAGCTCTGTTGGCATTTTGTACATCTAGGTGAAATGCATTATCAGTATAATGAGTAGGGAGCAGAGCATCTCCTGCCTCTTCATCATCAGTATCCTGAGAGACTCTACCTGAATTCCACACAGGGTCAGTCAGTGCCAAAAACAGAATGGAGCCTTTGCTGGTAGCTGAATAGCAGTACAGGCATCAGGCTAGAATCACACTGCATCAAAACCAGTGGCGCTTTTGTAATCTCGAAGTGATACATAGGTTGGGCTCAGACTAAGGTCGGTTTGGGATCTGACATATGTATCAGTGCTGGGTCGGCGACTGAGGTTAGCGCAGCAGGAACTGGCGTAGATCTTAGAGCTAGAGTTGAAGACAGTAACTGAAATGAAACAGACAGAGCAGGGTCTCAGGGTGGGCAGACCGTATTAGGAGATGACCCACTGAGAGTAACCAAAATGGAGACATCTGTCGCTACTTAGGACCCACAGACCCCCTAAGAGGGGGCTGGTATTACACCACAAATTCGTAGCATGCCGTGTCGGAATAGTCTACCATGACCTGGGGAACATGGGGTGCACCGGAATCAACTGAGGGATTGGTTCAGAAGCCAGGGAGTTCAAACGAGTGTGAAGTTCCTCTTAATACCCCCAAGCCTTCTCTTTACAACTGGAGCAATCAAACTTAGTCAAGCACCGTACAGTCTTTTTTTTGTGTTGAAATTTTTTATTGAGTTTTATAAGACGAATACATCAGAGCATAAACAACAATAAATAAAGAGAAAATAAATCCATGTTGAGAGAAACAGTGCAAAAGGGTACTGATGAATAAATACGATATAAATATGCATTTAAATAAATACTAGTTGAAGTAACAATTAGATCAAAACATAGAATGATACATAATAAAGAAATAACCTATAAGGAAAAGAAAAGGGGGGGGGGGGGGGGGAGACCTAGAAAATAAAAGTGCAGAAAATATACATAAATAGAGCAAAGAAAAAGTAATTAGATAGAGACAGAAGAACTCATCAACGGATGAAGCAAAGGATAGAGAAGGCAAAGAAAAGAAATAAACAAAGGACAAGAGAGGGTAAAAGCTGATTAATGTGCTTGGGTAAAAGTGGAAGCAGGGGGTTCAGCAGCATTTGATTTAAGAAATGGAGACCAAATTCGGAGAAAAATGTCAGCTTGGTCCTGAAGATTATAAATCGTGCGTTCATGGGAGGCTGTTTGCATCATTGCCACCAACCAATCTTCCCGCGAGGGAGGTAAAGATGATTTCCAATGACGCAGTAACATATTTTGGCAGTAGCAAGTGAGGTATGAAAAAGACGGAGTTGTGGTTTTGAGAGCTTTGGGGAGTGACGTAAATCATGCAAGAGAATGTTAGTTGGTGTGAGTGGCAATTTTAGGGGCATAGTGGAATTCAAAGTAGTACCAATGTAAGTCCAATAAGATTGGATACTAGGACATTCACAAATGATATGAGTAATATCACAACCTGAATTGGCACATCTCCAGCAGTTAGAATGAGAGAGAAGACCAGCTTTGTGTAATTTGACTGGAGACCAATGCCAATCATGCAGTATTTTGAAAAGACAAAATTTGAGCCTTGATTCACGGGCTCCCTTGTTTAAATGCTCTAGAATCAAATCCCATTCAGTATCGGAAAAGGAAATTGAGAGGCGAGATTGCCATTTACGCTGAAGATCGTGTGAAACCGTACAGTCTTTTTAAGTTTGTGTTTGTACTTGGACTTACGTGGGGACTCGGAAGAAGTACCACACCCATGGGAGCGGTTTCGTAACCAGGACGGAGACCAAACCACGGTATGAAGAGGGACTTGTGCTTTGGCTGCAACCTCTATTCATGCTTGATGATTAAGAACATCACCTTCCAGATCACCTTTGGATGCTTATGGGTGCACTAGTCCCATGACTTCAAGTTGTTACTGGAATCCAGATGTACTAAGTGCGACAGAAAGGCAGACACAGAATCGGACATTCACGCACAAACACACACGCACTCTGCCAAGTTCATCCCTGATACTCTGTTCCAGCTTCTGCTGTCCTTCCCCCTCAGTCTAGCTGCAGTGATCATAACGGGTCTAGAATGTAGTTGAACCAGAGAGCAGTTAAGCAGCTAGCAGGGGGTGAATGCTCAGCACTGAGCTGCCAGCAGCAGCAGGTGAACTGAGTTGGCAACATTTTGTAGACAAGGAGAGAAAAGACCTAGGTTGGGATTGTCTGTGGTGTGTTTGTCACGAGGTCCTTGGCACCAGTAACCTTTCCACAAACCAACTGACCAGGAGGGCTAAACTGCTAGTACTAACGCAGCCCACGATGAAACTAAAATAGGCTCGTGGCGAGAGAAGAAAATGACTCACATTTGTGTATTGAAAACAGCATTTTTGGCTCTGCCCGACGGGTCAATCTGTGTAGGAGAGGGCCTGATAAAAAAAATATTCCAAGTAAAGATCTGAATCTTTTTTCCAATCAGAAGCTATCGCACAGTAAACGTGCTTATGTTTTCATTCTCTTTCGGAAGTAGAAAACATAAGAACAGTGTAGAGAGGCAAGCAGAGAAACTCAAGGGAGCTCACATGAATGGTGGAAAAAGATAGCTAAAGTAGGCAATACGGCCCTGTAAGGGAACCAAGCATGCACAAATATACCTATTATCAGGCTGGAAGCACATACGTAATGGTCTCTTGTCAAGCTTAAGTCTTCACAGAAGAACACGAAACAGCTGAAACTGCATGTTATGACATATTACCAAATTCACCCTTGAGAAGGAGGTCTCCGTAAACTAAAAAAAAAATGTTTAAGTAAGAGGTAAATGCTTACACTTCTACTCACCTAGATACTCCATAAGCTGTTCTGAAGTTATTATTTCCATCATCGGTGGAAGTTTTACCTTGAAAAGAAATAACGTAATTTTAACTTTTGATAGTAAAATACAATTAAACAGTTTATTAACATCTCGAACAGTAAATCAGGCAGCATGGCACTCGTCTCTGCTATAATCATAGAACTAATTGATTTCAAAACAAGTGTTTAGGGACAGCCAAATATAGTAATCTTTTGATTTTGAAAGAAAGCACAATACATTTAATCTTAGAACAAAGCATGAAATAGATGTAGACAGGTGTTGATTGAACTCTCTCAACTAGCAAGGGTGACCATTTTAGAATAAACAATTAACAAATACACTCACATCCATAATAAAAAGATTTCAACTCTAGAAAGAAGTAGAGACTTCCACGCAGATCACTCAATTTTCTTTCCATACAGTTTTTTCATAATGAAAGGATTATAAATGTTCACTGAATTTCAATCTCAAAGTGACCTTGTCCGCATTCATCTTGCATTAATAGATTTGCCAAATATCCTCAAACCTTTGATTTTAAGTATGTTAATTTAATGGCGTGGCTTGACGCCCGCGGCGTATGGCAGCGCTGGAGTGAAGCGCTTCGGAGGATCTACGAGTTTCCGCGGTCCATCGATGTAACAGGCGAAACGAAGACGCGCATTAGACGTTGGAACATGCGCGGATTACCGCGAGTATTCTGCCGAGGCTCACCTTCACCAACAAACGTATTTATTTTACAAGTGAGTTTGTTCTGTGAGAACACGGAGCTGCGGCCGCCATTTTGATTTGCCCGACCGGCAGTTTCCAATATATTCCTCGCGAGGCTCTTCCTAATGTTGCCTCACTTGTGTGAATAATTTTTGGGCATGTTTCCTGTTACAGCATTTTACTGCATAGAGTATGGAGTCTCTCTTTTTAACAAGACGCTGATTCTTTAAGCCCTCTTGACTGAAAGCATTTTTGACGGCCATTTTGTGTGCTCCCATGATCTCCTATGATGCATTTACCTCAGCCTATTGAAACTTTAGGCATTATTTTGTTCCCTTCGCTGCAGCACTAATCAACACTGCTTGAGCCACATTGACTTTTCTCTTTTGTGTCTTGACCAATATTACCATAGCAGTGAACCTGTTTATTTTGCCTGTGCATTTGAACATTTGACTGTTACTCACACCACCTCTTTCACTGTCTATAACTTTACTTCGCAGTGATCTTTTTTTGCCTATTTTTGCCTTTGGGCTATATTGGTGTTTTTTTTATGGGCAGAACGAAGGGTGCTGCACCTATAAAGACGAAACAAAAGCACGTCTTTAACAAAAATTCTAAGATTTTCACTGCTTACTCTAAACTAGAAGATTCTCTGCAGCTGCCGCCTAGTTCTCTTGCGGCCGACATGGATCCCCAACCTACGCCACCTGGGAAGTCGCTTACTAAGCGCTTAAAGCACAATTCCCCCTCTCCTCCTAAGTCAGCTTCTCCGGTCTCCATGGAGATGCTGTTGGACGAGATTAGAGCCCTCTGACCCTTTATGGAGGAAACCAATTCTAAACTACAAACCCTCACACACAACTGGTCTCAACTCGACACACAAGTCGCTGTAGTTGAACAGAGTATTTCCACCTTTAAGGATACGACTGCGAATGTTTCCCAGCTTCAGTCTCAAGTTTTGACGCTCCAGAAGCAGATTGAGGACCTTGAAAATCGCAGCAGGAGGAATAATCTGCGTATTTATGGTCTGGAGGAGGGGGTTGGGGGGTCCAACCCCCTCACCTTCTTTGCGTCTTTCCTTCCCAAGGTGTTACACCTAGCTGAGGGTACAAATTTAAATATTCAAAGAGCGCACAGATTAGGCCGTCCTTCCTCCAACATGTCGCCTTCACAACGACCAAGAGGAGTAATTATATACTTCCTGGAGTACACGGATCTGTTATTGGTGTTGTCTGTGGTAAAATCACAACATACGATGATCCAGTAAGGCTACAGAGCTTTATTAACTCATGCAACCCAAATGCTATGGATACTCAACGACCTTCTCCTTCGGATACTTCTTGACTTTATGTACTTCCTGATGTTATATATTTTCTGATCCCTTCTGGATTACATGTTTAACCTTCCCGATGTTTCCTTATTTACTCAATGTTGGTTTTTTATGTATCTCTCCCATTTTTATTCAGGTTTTGGTTTATCCTGTGTGGAATCTCATCTAGAAGCCATTTCCTTAGATTACCTGAACCACATCTCTTAGTGTTCTCTTGCCTTGATTTTTGGTTGTTATATTGGAATTGTTCCGTTTTCGCTGTTTACTGTTCTCTTGTTCATTGTATCTTTTTTTGCCTTCCCTTCTATTTGCTGTCCTTTGTTTCTATAAGATTACATGTTGCTGATTTGTTTAGTCAAGTTCCTCAGCATTTTAACGTTGTTTCTGTTTTTGATTGTTTCAAACTTTAGCTCAATTGCTGTTTTAATATTGGTTCTAACCCTTATTATCCCTCGCCCTTACAGATTTTTCATTCCCATAACATGTTTTCTCCTGGATCCCCCGTTTAGCTGACCCCAGTCGCGCTGCCTATCCCATGTGGTTCCATCCCCTCCTCACGTCTCTCCCTGAGTCTTCTTTTCGTAGGTATGTTTTGTGTTGGTATGTCTTTTCTTCTGTCTTTCGTTCTATGCTTGGTAACACACTTCTTTATCTTTTTCCTTCACCATCCTATTTCTGTACCAATTCACTCTCATATGACTGTTCTCGCTCTCTTTTCTTTCCCTTGCTTGTATACTTTCTATAATTCCCATTATTCTAGGCTCACTTTATTCTTCTTATTATCTCTTTTCTCCTTTAACAATCCCCAATGTCTTTACATGGATTTGGATTTTAGCATCATAAACTTGAATTCTTTTGATGTTGCTTATCATATTGTTGTGATTAGAACTGTTGTTTTAAGAGGTTATCTATACTCTGTTTCAATCTGTTATGTCGCTTAAGTTGGTTACGTGGAACATTAGGGGAATAAATTCTCCTATTAAAAGACAGAGGGTTTTAGCACATTCAGCTAAGTTAAACGCTGACATGGTTTTCTTACAAGAAACACATCTTACGGATAGGGAGTCTTTGAAATTAAAAAGAGGTTGGGTGGGTGAAGCTTATTTTTCTCCTGGGGACGGCAAACGAAATGGTGTTGGGATATTATGTCGCAAGTCTCTTCCAGTTACATTATTGTCGCAAGAAATGGATGTCAGAGGGAGATGGCTTATTGTTAAATTATCACTAAAAGGTGTTCCCTTCTCTCTTCTTAATGTATACGCACCAAAGGGGGGGTGATACCTCTTTTTGGAATACTTTGGCCTCACGAATATCCAATTGCATTGAGGATAATTTTATTATGGTTGGAGATTGAAACCAAGATTTAGACCCTTTTATAGATAGGAACTCCAAAGTGCCTTTCACCCCCAATAAAACGCAGACGTCCTTTGTTCATACTATATCTCAACATAAAATACTTGATGCTTGATTCGCCAAAATAAATTGAATATTGACTGTCTTTGATGAACATTCAATTTTATAGTTTAAAGACGTCTAAATCCTGAACAAATTTTCTCTCCTCTATAAATCCTTATATTCTTCGGAAACTCAACCTTCGGATCATTCGTTGTCGCAGTTCTTTTCTAATATCCAGAAGTCTCAGGACACTCTTCCGGATTTATCCCGCTTAGAGTCTGATCTCTCCCAACAGGAACTTTTTACTGCTTTTCAAAATCTCAAAGAAAATAAAATCCCGGCCCGGATGGCTTCACTGTCGAATTTTCTACCCACTTTTCTCAGCTTTTAATTCCCCAGTTACACTCACTTATTCGTTTTTTTTCTTCTTCCAATAATTGCTCGGACTCCTTTTCTGAGGCTCACATTTGTCTTATTCCAAAAGAAAGTAAAGATTCCAGATATTGCAAAAACTATAGACCTATTTCACTTGTTAATATTGATTATAAATTTTTTTGTAAAATCCTTTCCATAAGCCTTGACCCCCATTTACTAAATTTATTATGGAAAGAACAATCTGGCTTCGTCAAGGGTCGAGTCATTACTGATAACACACAACTCTTTTTTGATATCCTATCCAAATCATCCCATCTTAATCACTCTTTGGCGGCAATAGCACTAGACGCCGAAAAGGCTTTTGATAGAGTCGAATGGAAATATTTATTCTATACTCTAAAATGGTTTGGATTTGGCACCAATTTCATAAATTTACTTTCTCTATTCTAATCCTCGCGCAGCAATTTGCGCTAATGGCTTAATCTCCCCTTTTTTTAACTTAGACAGAGGAGTACGTCAAGGCTGTCCTCTTTCGCCTTTCCTCTTTAATTTAGCTCTCGACCCATTTTTATCCAAACTGCGTCAAAATCCTAATATTTTTGGGTTTCAATTCCCGAATGTCCACATTAAACTTGCAGCATACGCTGATGATATTTTACTCTTTATTTCCAAACCAGAAGAATCAGTTCCTGCTTTCTTAGCAGAGGTGAAATCGTATTCTTTTATTTCTGGATATAAGTTAAACAATGATAAGTGCGAGATTTTGCCTTTGACAAAGTATACTGTTAGTTCAGAATTTCAAGCTTCCCGTTTTAATTGGAATCCGAATAACATTAAATACTTGGGCCTACATTTTACACCTTCAATTTCAGAAACGGTAACCTTATGCATGAATAGGTGCATTCAGAAGATTTCAGATTTGACTTCTAAATGGCATCCTCTATATCTGTCTTGGTGGGGTCGCTTAGATACCATCAAGATGATGTTATCACCTATAGTCTTGTTTACTATTTCGAACATTCCGGTCCCAATTGCTTCTAAATTATTTTTAAAAGTTAATTCCATTTTATCCTCTTTTTTGTGGAGTAATAAAAAGCCCAGAATGTCTTTGCTAAAATTAATTCGCCCCAAATCAGAAGGAGGAGTCAATTTCCCCGATTTCCAGGCTTATCAGAAAGCTTTCTTGGTGCGTTGGGCCTCTCTATGGTTGCTTGACTCCACAGATGACTGTCCTCTTTGGACCTCAACGGAACGACTCTTTTTAGCTCCTTATTCCTTTTGTGAATATCTCTACTTCTCCCGTAAACCACAATCTATTTCTACTCCTATAATAAAGCACACTTCCAAAGTGCTTGCTTTGCGCTCACATTCTCCTCAGGATTCTAAAGATTTATTTTTAAATTCAACTATTTGGCATAATAAAAACTTGTTGATTAATAATAAACCTTTCTATTGGAAGACTTGGAGACAGAGAGGCTTAGTTTGGATTTATCAATTATTTTCAGAATCACAACTCATATCTTTTGATAGCCTCATGATATTATTCAATTTACCGGCCTCCTTTATCAATAAGTATAACTTACTCAAAAGCAGTGTGCTGGAATCTCTTTCACATTTCCCCACCTTACAAGACACTTCTAATGGCTCAGAACCCTCTACCAGGCTTCAGACCTTGTTATTGACCATACCCAAGGCGTCTACTGTTTACAGATACTTACAGGGCAATGACACTGACAGACAGAAGACAAAAATTGAAGTAGCATGGGAACGAGACTTCAACACATGTTGGCCTTTATCACTATGGAAAGGCATATGGATTAAATTACGTAAGGCCTCACGAGCAGCAAATATTACCCAAACATTATTCTTTGTCTACAATAGACTGTTATTTACACCTGTTACCCTCTCTAAACACTTCCCATCTACCCCAGATATGTGTTGGACATGTTCCTCTCCCAACGCTGACTTTTTTCACATGTTGTTCAATTGTTCACAAGTACATAGCTTCTGGCAACAGGTTTGGGCTCAAATTAACCTAATTCACAACACCAAGTTTCCTTTACTCATATTTATTTAGGTAGCCTTTCTCCTATCTGGGTTGGTGCGCCTTCCAATGTCAAGATTATTGACTTATTATTAGTGGTGGCCTTTCAACAAATTACTGCCAATTGGAAAGACTCAGCGAAAATTTCTTATAGGGCTTGGTGGTATACTGTCTGCCATAATCACAGGTTAGATACTGCTTTTGTATTTACCCCATGTTTGGCTGCAAAACGCATTGATCTATGGTCGCCTGTCACAATGTTTATTGATACAAGTGCTAAACGATGTTCGCTACCAAACCCTTCTCAACAGGAGGTTCTTAAACCACTCTAGACTCCCTAATTGTTCCATAAGTTTTGTCTATTTATCTCAATGGCATATATAATTCAAGTGTTCTGTATTTTACTGTTTCAACTTTACGTTATTACTCCGATGCTTTTATTCTGTATATGATGAGCTTGGAATGTGCAGTTGTAGAACTTATTTTGCATATTGTGTTCAGTCATTTCAATTTCTTTTCAATAAAATTCTTTGAACTGAAAAAAAGTATGCTAATTTAGATTTCAACGCTTCCGACATTGAACAGGTTACTTGTGAGTCACCCGACAGCAACCCCATAGTTTGCAACCAACAGGTCTAGTTGGCATAACTAATGTCAATGATAAAGGTACCCATTCTTAAACGGACATTATCAGACTGATCACTCTGGAACTAGCATCAGTTCTCCCCAAGTATAATATGGAAAGAGAGCAAACAGACAAAAGAATAACAATAATATCAATACCTAATAAAGCATACCCCATCATCCCTGCGGAGGAATCACCCCCACCCAACTAGCTCAATGTACTCTGGCCCACATGGAGTCCTCTGCTATCTCCCAACAGTGCATCAACAGCCAATGCGGTCAAGCATGCCGGGTCAGGAGTTCCACAGAGAGCATCCCTTTTTGTCCACCAATAGCTCCAACCTCTCCTCCCCGTTTTTACAATTAATCGTTCTTCCAAACAGTATTCAAGTTTATCTGTTCATTTAAAAGTGCAAAGACTATATTCTATAGATATCTCAATTATTCTGATTCAAACAGTATTTACGTGTTTCTTCTCCCCTCACACACACACTCTTCCGTACTGATCTTTTTCAGGTCAGTTGATTAAATCCATGAACATTTATATATCAGAATGGATAACTCAATTATTGCGAGTTAATTATTTCAGCTAACTAAATATGAATTGCTAGCTGCTTATTGGCAAATTAAGGAACAATCATTCATTTTTGTATTCGTAATGTTTTACACTTAATACTCCATAGATTCGTTTCACTGCACCATAACACTTTAAAACACAAATATTACTAAAATATAAAAATTTAATGTGAAGCAGACAACAGACACAGAAGTTGGTATTGGAAGGTGATGCAAATGTGTGCTAGGTAGGTCACAGCATAGAGTAGAAGAGCATTACAATAGTCGGGACTAAGGATGGTGAAGGGTCAACAAGTGAAATAAGTATGCAGTGGGAACAGCAAGGTCAACAAGCATTGGTACAACCGATAAGTCTGCCATTAGCAAACAGTAACTGTCCATGGGTAAAGCACAGCAGCAGATGCTCCGCAGGCCTCCGGCATTCGCCCTGACCCCAGCAGCCAAGCCCCCCACCTTATTTTAGTGCCCATCGGTAAGGGGGTAAAGTCTCGTCTAGGCAGGCCGAACGTCAAGGTTGTACATCCTCTCTTAAGGCGCGGTAGGCCTACGGTGTCGTGATGCAGAGATGCAAGCCCCCTATATCTGCGATGTTTATCTGCACCTCCCCCTGCCGCCCCCCCCCCCCCCCCCCCCCCAGGGAGAGAGACCACAGAGACAATCCATGAGGGGGCTACTTGCCAGGTAAGGTGCGGGCCGTAGACCGCAGCAGCGCCGGGCCCAGCCTCCATCAGGAATCTCGCCACAGCAGGGGGAGGAGTCAGGGTAGGCCGCAAGGCAGGCCAGGGCCAGCTGAATCACATCTGACTCCCACAACTGCCTTTCACCAAACCAGTGGCATCTCCTGCTTCTTCGTGGGTAGGGGCAAGGCTTCAAGCCCATTAGACAACTGATGGCACTCTTGCACCGCAGATCATTGCAGAATTATGGAGCAGGGAGAGCCTTGCTAAGCAGAGACTATCTTGCTGCTGGGCTCTCTAGCACCCCGATTATCACGAGTGTTAATCACAACCTCCTGAAGCTCCCCAGTCTCTTGACTACCTTCAACATTGGACTTTAATGGATTTCAGATGCTCTGCTATTACAATCGTATTTATCTGCGTCTGTAATCCTCACCTTCCCTTCCCTTCTTCCTCTCTTTAGGCACCAGTGCCATATGAAATTTTACAACGTTTCCCTTGCATATTAATTCGAGAGGTGTGTCACGGATGGTGCTCAGCATGAGGTGTATGTTGAGCAGTCTTGTGCATACTGAGTGAAATAAAGAATTTCATGGATACTGATGAGCATGAGGAGCCTCGTGGATGGTTGTACTTGGACACAGTATGACAGGCTAGAAGTAAACACTTAAAATAATGTCATATCTGTTCGGCACTCTCTCAAACCCTCCCTCTCCACAAAATAAGAAAACGAGGCACCATGGCCACACGCCTTGTCCTGTGCAACCTGTACATGGAGTGGGACCCTTCAGATGTTCTGTGCATAACTGCAAACTATTTCAATGAAAATCACCCTACTTTGCTTTATGCTTATTTTGTGTTGCAGTTTTAAAAACATTTTTTATGTAATGCATATGGTCATAAACACATTCTCTGTCTTTTCTTTTAAACAAAGGAGATTATTTTCACATAAAGGTTTCGAGTAGAATTTCGGTGTATAACAAGTAAACCGGGTTACCCAGATGTCATGCATTTTGGGGATTGATGCAGATCACAACAGGGAGAAGCCACAGCTTCGGTTAAAAAAGCATTAAAAATAACATTTCTTGTTATTTGGCATTGAAGATGAACTAGCCGATTATATACAGATCTTTGGAGAAGGAATACTACCATGCCACTTATCGACTTTGAGTTTACTTATGAGCTGACTTTCAGGGGGCAGAATGCCTACATGTCAAGTAGAAAACTAAGTCAGCAGTAAGGGTGGGCACGAAGAAGCTAGAGGAAAACTGCTCTGCTACACAATGATAATGAGAAATAGACACAGGCAATGGGCAAATGGGGTATGTCATTGCCTCGCTATATGACTACCCGGAACAGGTAATGCAGGCCATGAAGATTGCAGAAAGAAATGAAGGAGGAGAAAAGGCCAAAAGGAGTAGGAAACAAGCACTGGTAAATGCATTAGGTTTCTCCTATACGATTATTAATAAGCTGTTTGTGCAGGCGAAACCTAAAAACAAAGATATCCTACTTGATATCAGAGTTGACTACCGGTACTTGGTTCAGTACCCAAACAACATTAAACCTGAAGAGAAAATGTATGCAAGAGCAATTTTTATATTCAATTATCATAATAACCAGTAGATGACAGTGTTGTCCAGTTCTTCCACAATGGGGAGAGAGAGTGACGTGAGATCTTCACACAGGCTCGTGCAGGCACACTAAAACAAAGTCATAAAATCTAGTTCAAGAACTTAAGCCCACATAAAATGTAGAGTGAGATCAAATGGATACTCCTCAGTGGCATCACAATAAAAAGATCAGTAATGTAACACAGCTTTATCAATGCGTGCAGCCAGCGAAAACGACCAAAAAAAAAGTTCCACACAACAGCGGATGGACAATGGGTAATATGGTGGCAGGAACCGAATAGAGCATCCTATATTAAATTCACGTATTAGTCCTTTTAAATGTTTATTTAATTTATAAACAACTACTGCAGTCTCATTTTTATTTAGGCAAACAGTGCAAACATGTGGCAGACTGTCCTGTCCGAGCAGAGCAGCGCATATTAAGCACTGATTACACAAACATCCAGCAGGGACATGAAAGAATGTTTTAGAGACATTATTTATCAACTATTAATTAGTCGAGGTTACAGAGGTCTAAGACCGCTCTGAAAAAATCTTTCATCTACATGAAAATTGCAAATGCTCTGGCATCTAGCACGGGACATAAACAGCCTGTCAACAATATGCTGTAGTCCCCATGAACTCAAGAGCCCTGCAGGTTTCCTTTTGGTATACTTTATATCATAGGAATCTTACATTATGCATATCTAGTGACACTAGAAGGTACACATTCTAAAGAGAAGGGGGGAGTATGCAATATTATACGGAATAGTAAGAAGCGGTCACCAGAAACAATAGGCTATGCCAACAACTTGAGCTCTTTACTGGGAATCAAGGAGAGTTCAGATTTATAATCAAAATCGTTTGTTAAACACAGGCATCCATCTGGAAGAGGATGCAACTTCTACCACCTAGATTCATTGAAACTTAACAACCAAAATGGCACAAGGTAATTAGTTAAAACGTTCGCAACAGATCTAGATATTGAAAACTCCCATTTTGCTCTGATGCGGGACACTCTTGCATAACGGAAGAACTTTTTTTTTTTAACACCGAGTTGTCAACGAACTGTACTTATAGGCCTTTAACAAATGATTAATTGTGACAAAGTTCAAAGTCAAATAAACAGTAGAAGTTGTTTTGCTTGACAAGTTTGCAAGCAGTTTCATACTGGAGAGTCGTTAACATGCCTTTCTCACACCACTATTAAGTATTAAAAATGAACACTTCCTAACTTTCTTTGAAAAGGAGTTCATTTGGTCTACCATTTTCATTCTACCTACAAGCTTCACAAATGACCATGCCTAAATAAAATGTACATCAACAAAAGCTAGTGTAAACACAAAAGACCCCCTAACGCCAGGAAATGAATAGGCTTAGTGTTTGGCATATATACTGTATTCATACAATATTCTAAATTAATATTCTGAAAATTAGGATTTTTTTCAATCCAATTAAAAACTTGACAGCAGACTGGTTTATATATGTTAATTCATATAAAACATTCATCTTCCCATAATACCACACCTAAAAATACTAATGATTAACAAATGACAGCAAAACAAAAGTGCTTTTAAAGAAAAAAATCATATTTTGAAAATTGTACATCAACTATGTAATCTGCACATTGACTGACAGAGGCGAGCTCTTCCAGTGGCTCAGCCTCTTTTTTGATACTCAGACGTATAAGATTTTGCTAGGTCTGTAGGAAAGGAAGAGCCCATCGCCAGCCCTTTGATTTGAAGAAAAAAGTCCACCAAAAATGTGAGAGAATTCTGATTAAGTGCGATAATGCCTCACGATAAAATGAACTCAGTGGGAACTGTGCATGCGGGCTTGTTTCTTAAAATACAGCTCAATGCTTTCTAGTTCCTCATCTTGGAATAAGTTGGTATAGCCGGTGACTGCATCTTTTAAGAAAAATGTAAAACCTCTGCAATTGATACATGCCTTTGAAAAGTTACACTTGCTGTCTTAGCTGGGAGTACTATCTATAATTCTTGGAAGATGTACACACCTTGTGTTGTCGGCTTTGACAAGACTACATACCCGCCAATAGTGGCCTTCATTGCACTTCTGCCTAAGATAAAGCCGCTTGAGGCAATTAAAGCATTATTAAACTGTCTAAAATAAGTAATCGTTTCAGAATCTAGTTTATAAACCACGGAAATCTCCTGGTTTTGTCGAATTTTCACAGCTCAGAAATAGTGTGTTTATGAAAGACCAGCAGAATATTTCATGTATTTACATTACATTTAAATGAAACAATTGGGAAAATAGATGGAATTGTTCTGTGTCACTTAGCCTTTTACAAAATAAAATACATATATTTTAAATAAAGAGTTTGAAGGTCACAATCCTACTTACTGAGTAAGAAGAAATCAGTTTCCAAGGTCAGCAGTTCCATGCGGCAAGGTGCCATAAACCAAAAGAGTTTGTACAAGGACTAAATTAAGATGTACCATGGGAGAAGGATCTCAGACAAGAGTGTGCAGATTGAGCAGAACATTAAAGTGCATCCAATCTTTCCTGTTTTTATTACAAAAACATCTACAGAAATATTTAGACAAGAGCCATAACTAAGAAAAAACTTTCACCGGAGTTTTTAGTATTTCCTTAGATCCCTACATGAATTCTAAAGGTTAATACACCAACTAAGGAGGGGGCGTGGCTTGGCTGCTCGCTATGGCGGCGCGTGAGCTAGCTGCTCCGTGCCAGCCTGATCAAAATCGTGTAAAACATTCGACAGGCGACTCTGTTAACTGTAATGGAATCGGCCCTTGCACCGGAGGAGGCAAGTGTTGCGTGAGGGGTCTCTGGAGGACTGCGGGAGGGCCGGAGCCCCGAGAAACGAAGCTCCAAGGCCCGGACTAGAGCACCGCTAAGAAGTTGGCTGGGGCTTTACGAGCTGTGGAGTTGGAAGGACTCCGATAGACAGAGTGAAGCCAAACCCCTTCCAGACGGCGAGTACTCCCTCCCCGCTCCCCCATGCTTTTTAGCATCAACTGCGCGCTTTCCCTTAAATCACCACTTGACCACTTCTTTGGTGCCTGAAAAGGTCGCAGTTCATTTTCAAAACCAACTCATTTTACATGAAATCTTCACATTTCATATGGTCATAGCATAGTCCTTCAATGTCCAGGTTTAACTTTCCTCTATTGCTCATTGCAAATTCTCTATTTGTATCCTGGACCCAACCTCTTCAATTTCCTGGGGGCGGAGGGAGGGGACCCCCATCTCTGCGTTTCGATTCACGGGTCTAGGCTTCAACTTGCTACCGATTTGGAGGGTGTCCATTTGGACCTGCCCGGGCTGCAAGTGCCGTCCCGCTTGCCCTGTACCCTTTTGTGAGCCCTCCCTTCTCCCAGGAGTCCCTGCCGTTTGGCATCCCAAGGACCTTACTTGAGTATCTACTCTATTTTTCTGAGGCTGGGTCCTTGCCATCTTCTCCCTCTGCACCCCTGCCGTTAGGCATCCCAAATGTCCTGCGGGAGTGTCACCTCTATTCTCTCTCTGGCGGCACGCCGCCCCATGGCTCCTTCAGTGCCCCTGCCGTGAGGCATCCCAAAGACACTGAGAGCCATCCGTCTATCTTCTAGTAATTTCGTTCTCTACTAGCTTCCTCGTGTTTGCTCCGCTACCCTTTCCACCCCCTACTGCTGTGATGCCCGTATTCTTAGGTGTGGGTGGGTGGGCTTCTCTTCTTCACTCACCAGGAGGAAGGTTGAATTGTGCCTTTTTGGGCTGTTGACCCCTCTTAACTCCCTCCTTTCCTTACTTGCTCGCCCCCTGATTGGGGGGTGGGGGAGCCCTCCTTTGTTTGTGGGCCAATCCTGCCCCCCCCCCCCCGGCCTAGCCAAGATTTTAATTAGGGGGTAGGGAGGGCTCCCACCGCCAGCCGGCGTTCTACCCGGGCCCCCATCGGGTCCGGCTCTACCTTCCCCAGCCCGGGTCCAGACTAATCCACTGTCGCAGGAACCGGAGGAGATTTACCTGGCGGCCTCGAACTGGTGGATGTCACGGTCAGGGCTGTGCACTGCTGACTCATCGTGAAGCCAGGACCCTGCGACAGAGTGTGTGTGTGCCCTGCAGGACCGGCCAATTGATTTGATGTAACCTGGGGGTGGTGTCTTGCACCAGCGCTGACACAGGAAAGAGCCGGCTATAGCTCAAGGCAGGCACACAACGCTCTTTGGGCTCAAAGGGTTTCATCCTCCCAATCCCCCCTCGTCTTGTGTGTCAGCCCGGCTGAGACAGCTTCCCGGGTGCACACACAGCCGCACCAGAGTACTTCACAGGTCTTTAAAAGACCATTTACTTGCTAACGAGGCTTTGTTGTGTTTTAACCCCTTCTTAGATTCCCTGCATCTCCACTCTGCATATTGCTGGAAGAATAAGCCCCCACCCTCCCCGAAATGTTTAATAGCCCCACTCCCCCAGCCCGAAATTTGGCTCTGGTTGCACCTCTGGCTCAAGGTGAGCGGCGAACAGAGAATGGTGGCAGCCCTCATGCTGGAGGCACTTAGGGTCTAATTCGAGGACCGGCGGGAAGCACAGAGCAGGACTGATAGAGAGCAGCCCTGGGCAAGTGGTTTGCCAAGCTCCAGCAGGACTAGGGGTGAAGAGAGAAAGGACCCGGGGAGATTTGAATGAGCTGCCTGACACCATGCAGACCCGACCTGAGAAACTAGAGGGGTGCGTGGAGGTGTCCCATACTCCGAAAGCAATCGGAGCCTACCACGAGCATTGGCAGTAAGTACAGCTCAGGAGCCCCGACTTTGAGAGGACCGGGGAAGGTGGTAGGCCCAGTTTCAGCAGGCCTGAAGTCAGACATGGGGAGCTTTTGAGGGAAGTACCCTACGCCACGTGTGCCTTATCTGAGTGCTCCAGTGGCAAGGGAAGTACCTTGAGTTGGAGTGCCCTGGATAGCAGGATATACCTGTTGCCCAGCTCGGGGCCCAGTGGGAAGAGAGGAAAGGGGGAGGGCTTTTCCCCTTTTGGAGTACCTGACCACCTTCTGTAACTCCCCCAGTCTCCAAAACTTGGCAAATATCTGGAACCACATATTTAACCGATAGTGGGTCCCCCCCCCGGCAATAGACTATAGCATAGAACTGGCAAACTTGGGGCGGAGACACCGCTAGTGTTGAGACTCAGGAGAATTTTTCCTGCCCTGCGCGATGGACCTGTACGAGTTGCCTCGTGGCGCTGCCTCTTCCTGAGAAGACATCGACAAAGGCAAAGACCTTGACCCTGGTCGAGGGCCAGGGGATTGTTTGCCCCACAGTATTGCTGAGATTCAGGCCTGCAGGAGTGACTCTAGCACTACCTACATACTCTTGACCCCCAGTCCTGGAATCGCTCCCTCCAAGAAGAAACACGGGAGCAGCACCTCGCCTGCCCCAACTAGCCTATCCCTGTGGTCATGATGGGCAAAGTCGAAGCAAAGGCGGTGGGGGTGATGCCAGAATAAGACAGCAGCGCAGCAGATCCAAACCATGGGAAAACTGATGAACTGCCCGGTGTAGACCCAGTACAACTGCAGTTAACTAAAATATTAGAAGCTATTGTTTACACTAAAGCGACACTACATCAAGACATTAGCACAGTGTTGGTGGGGTTGGGTCTGCCCCAGGCAGAGCACCAGCAGCTGACCGAGCGGGTCAAAACAGCTGTCCTCGATTGCAGATCTCCACCCTGTGCAGCAGACACCAACTCTCCAGGTTGCAAAGCTCACTGACAGGGTCTGCACTTTGGAACATAAGGCTGAGGATGTAGAAAGCTGTAACCGGAGAAATACCATCAGGGCGGTGGGCCTGCCCAAAGGGACAGAAGGCAGAGATATGGTGGCGTTCCTTGAACGTTGGTTAGGCTCAGTCATCGCACCGGAGGGGCTGTCTCCCTTCTATAACCTTGAGAGGGCACACCGGGTGCTGGCACCCCCTGTGACTGGATGTGGGCCGGCTTCTACACTACTGGGACAGGGATGTGCTGCTGCAAAAGACCAGGACTGAAGTCCCGACTGTCGTAAACAACTGTAATGTTTCTATATTCCCTGACTACACTATTGAAACGCGACGGAGGCAAACCTCCTTTCTCGAGGTCAAGAAGGCCCTATGGGAGGAAGGCCTGAGGTACTCCTTGATGTTACCTGCCTGCGCATAGTATTGGATAGGAAGACTCATTTTTGCGAGAACCCCACGATGGCATGGCAATGGCTGGGGGCCCATAAATCTGGGAGACCACTCCCTAGGGCAGAGTCCTTGGGTGAGCCCCAAGACTGCAGAAGAGATCAAGGAGACGACTCAAGAAGGGCCCACCGAAGAAGCAGATTATGTCACAAACTGAGCAAGAGAGGGCAGCGGCGCTTTAGCCCGTGGCCGAGATTATGCAGTCAGCTGGAGCTGCATCGGAAGTCGACTCCAATCCGAGGAAGAGGACAGGGGGCTCAGACTCAGATCCCTTCCGCAGAGATAGTGTAATTTTCCCAACAGTTACCCCAGGGACAGCGGACTACATCATATGACAAAACATTAACGTATGTCAGCACATTGTCTCTCCCCCCATGCTAGGAGGTGCTTTGAAAATTTTGTGCAGTAGTTTGTCAATGCTTTGGATCGGGCTGGGCCAGCATGGCTTAAATGAGAAATTGCTGATCAAGGGTCCAGCTTCCCGCCCCTTTCCCCCCACACCCATTAGGATCAACCCCTAGCAGGGTGTGGTTCCTCGTACGGTGACTGATGTTTTGCCCACAGTTTGGGCATATGGCCGTTGTCAGACTGCTCTGGGATCGGGGAGGAGTTGTTTATGGGTTTTTCATGGTTTGGTTTATCATTTTAGATGGGGTGGCAATGTAAGCACTGCTTGGGAATGGGGCGAGGGGGGTATGACCTGACTGAATATATTTTACCATGGCATCCACACGTAATACATTGAAACTTTTGACATGGAACATAAGGGGGATTTGTTCGATGGTGAAGAGGCACAATGTTCATAGGTTTTTGAGATGCTGAGGTATACCGATTGCTCTGCTGCAAGAGAGACACCTCCAGCCGGGAGGGATGAGGGGGGGGGAGTGGATAGTCTTTGCAGAAGGTGGAGGGGGCAATTTTTCGCGACCCCCAACTCTGCACATGCCGAGGGGGTGTTAATCTGGGTGAGGGTGGGAGTCCCTTTTGAGCCAGCACACATACTGAAAGATCAAGAGGGTAGATATGTGTTGGTTAGTGGGAAACTATATGGCAAAGATGTAACTCCCTGTAGTATCTATACACCCATTCAAGATCAGGTGACTATCCTCCATGACCTATCGACCCATATAGCCATCTTGACCATTAAGTAATGATACTGGGAGGGGATTTTAAATGTGCATCAGACACCATTTTGGACCATTCACTCCCACCCTTGCTTGGAGCCCAGGCCCACCATACTGCGGCGGGATTCTGGGATTGGTGGAATCGCTGGGGACTATCTGATATTTGGGGAACACAACACGCAGATAATACAGGCTACTCCTTTTACTCCCCCCATCATCAGCTACATACACTGCTTGATGTCTTCCTATGCTCTACTTGTCTTAGTAGCTCAATTACGCACACCGAGTATCTGGGACGCACTCTCGGATCATATTCCATTACTGATGATCCACTGGGGACCATCCTCCCTATCACTTGTGGAAACTCAGCTCCTCCATGCTCGAGGACGCCCATTTCCGGGAATCTCTCTGCACCTTTATTGACACCTACTTTCAGACAAATGCGAACACAGCTTCAACAGTGCTGGTGGAGTGGGAGGCATTTAAGGTAGTAGTACAGGGATATTGTTTGGCCCACTCAATAGGAGTACAGAGAGTTACATAGGGAACTGGAGAGCAAATTGCACCAAAGAGATAACACCCTACGAGTGAATACCGTCTCTCTGACAACCTTACGAGAAGTGCGTGCCCTATATATTCTGAGCTTGTACTGTTCTGATATCAAACGGGTAAAGGGAAAACAATGTGCTGATAGAGCTAGCCGATGAGTGGAAAAAGGCTCCAAGCAGCTGAATCTCTAAAGTTCGGCCGCTTCCCTTCATCCACGCGGGATGCACTCGTAATCCTGCTCCCTAAGGCCCCAACCTCGGGTGCTCGAGTCCGGGACTATAGGCCGCTTTCCATGCTCAACATGTATTTTAAGATTCTTAGCAAGGTCCTGGCACTGCGCTTACAGCCATATGTCTGCTGTAATTCATATAGACCAAAACAGATTTTTCTCGTCCCGGAACACCTTATTTAATTTGCACAGACTGTACTCGGTACAATATCACCCTAAGGTGCGAGCCCTTCTGCAAACGGCTATCATTGACCTAGAAAAAGCCTTCAACTATATCGGAAGGGAGTTTTCATTCGCAGTGATGGTGATCATGGGCTTTAGAGAGGGCTGGGTTGAATGTGTTAAAATGCTGTTGCCCCACAGCGCAGGTTAGGACCGGGAAAGCAGTATCTGACCAAAATGAGATCTTTCGGGGAACAAAGCAGGGTTGCCCCCTGTCCCCTCTCTTATTTGCTCTGGCTATTGAACCACTGGCTGCATTGTTCAGACAAGGGGGCGAAGGGCTAGGATTAAGGGTAGATGGGCGAAACCACATAATATCTATATATGCGGATAATCTCCTGATAAACTTTGAAGATGCGGTGGGGAGCTTCAAAACAGAGCTGGCCCTCCTAAGGCGATTTGAGCACCTGTGGGGCCTACAGGTCAATAAAGGCAAGACCTGTCTGTTTTCCGTGTCTGGAGCCCTGCCACGCCCCAAGACCTCCCAGCAGATCTTAACTGGACACCTAACAACTTTAAATACCTGCAGATCCATATCTTCCATTCTATGGAGGATCTTAAAGAAGGAAATTTAGATAGAGCTCTCCTTTCCCTTAAGGCATGTGTTCCCTTTTGGTGCTCGCTACGCTTGCCTCTTATGGCCTGGATTTCCCTCACCAAAATGGTCATGTTACAGCGCTTATTATATTTCTTCATTAACCTCCTGATTTCTTTACCAACTGGATGGTTTAGACAGCTGGATTCCCTGCTGCGAGATTGAATCTGGGGTGAGGGACGACTGAGGGTCTCGCTAACGACGTTGCAGCACCACATGATAGAGGGCAGATTGGGGTTCCGAACTTTGAATACTACTTCCTGGCCTCCCAGATGCAATGGCTAGCAAAGAAAAAACCAAAGGGGATGATGGACGGAGTGTTGAACATTGCAAGCACTCACCCCCAGTCAACTGATCTGGGTTTAATCCATCACCGTTCTTTAGCCCACTCTGCCACCCCAGTTCAGACATGGCCATATGCAAATCAGTCTGACCCTGTGCCTCATGGGAACAGTCCAGCCCGAACTGCCAAGCCATGCCTTCCCTGGACCGGAAACAAGCTTCCTAGGACCGGTTTCTGGCATTTCAGCAGTCTTCAGCCAGGCTTGCTTGAATCCAGTGGCAAAGTGAGCAAGGGACTCACGTCTGAGCATACCCTGCCAACTGGTTGGATGGAGTGCACCCGGAGGGGACTTGCACGATGGCAGCTGAAACACACCCCTACCTATTCTTGGCTAATATACTCGTTTTGACCATTACTGTCCTAAATAGATCAGTATTGCAAACTGCTGCCTTGTAGTGTTAGAAACAATGCATTGCTAAAACAGCATTGCTAAAACAGCTAGGATACCACAATACACACAGATACTACCATTGGTCGGCCTACCCCATGGTAACCCCCAGACAGTATTTACCATGGATCAATAAGCGACATGGCTAGAGGTAGGGGTGGAGACAGTGGGGTACTGCTACCAGGAGAAAGCCTTAAACCCGTTTGAGGATTTAGTTAAAGGACACAGCCTTCCACCCAGACAGTTCTTACAGTAGGAAGCCCTGGTCCGCACCTTTGGGGCGTTGTGGGGGTGGGTAAGGGGCCGGGAAGAACCTCAGAAACATGCGGTACTACACTCATTACTCACACTAGGTACAGCCAGCCTTCAAGTGAAATGGTTTTATGCATCACTGATGGGAGTACCCCTTACTCCCCTACAGAAACTACAGACGTGTTGGGAACCGGTCCTGAGTAGGGAACCAACTGATTCGGAATGGCACAAAACGTTGTCCTCATATAAAGGGATTTTCAACTAACAGCAGGCTGATATATATTTAGTTAAATTATGTGCACATGACATACATGACCCCACATCGGATCCAGGTGACATACGAGGGGGAACCACGGGCATGCCCAAGATGAAATCATAATGATGCAGATTTTATACACATGACTTGGGTCTGAACCAGACTGTGCCCTTTCTGGGATGAGGTCTTACTAAGGATTACCGCTGCTGTAGGGCAGCCACTTGATTCTACAATAGAAATGTGCTTGTTGGGACTCTACCCCAGACCACCTCAAAGAAAAGTGGGCAACAGATTTACAGACCTGGCCTGAATATTCGCTAAAAGAAGGATAGCCATTTCCTGGAAGTTCTCCACTGGGCTCTTGTTGGACGCTGGAGATGAGATGACACTCATAGGGTGGGAGAAGATGGCAGAGTTTTGGTTCAGGAGGAGTCTAGAACCCCAAAACGTCACCCCCTAGCACAGCAATGGAGGGAGGTGTTGTACAATTGGGAAAACCCAACACAGGCCTGGGAGGAGATTGCAAATGAGAATGACCTACAAGGTAGGGACGCAGATGCGACTTAATGAATAAACAGTGTATATGACCACTCTATAGCAGAATTATAGGCACGAAGCTAACCGCCCCCGGACAGCAAATAGGGCAAGGACTAAAGAAAATAGATCAGGACCCATTACTATTGGCAAATTTTCTCCCCCCACATGTATGAAAAGGCAGGTACATGTGTGAGGAGCTAAACATAATCGTAACAGGGAAGCATATAAGTAACCCGGAGCCCCCGGCCCCTTGTAATCAAATATCGCTGACTGAAAGCTGTAATTGTAGCAGTGACGACCCATTTGCAAGTCCCCCTAAGTTGTTAGTTTAATCTGAAATATAGTTATCAACAAACAAAAAGCACTCCTGTGAACATCCCCAAATACTGGATTGATTAAAATATTTGAAGGCAATCCTACACAAAAGGTAAATTGTAGAATGCATGGTTGTCATACTGGAGATATGTAAATATGTAAAGTCGACACCGGGAGACAATGTGATACGTTATAAACTTCATATGAGAGTGATGCAGGTATAGATTCTATATGAAAAGGATGGATTTCGCTGTATATAATTGTCTCTCTTTTGTAATATGCCAAGCAAAGCCAACAGAATGAATATGTAACACTGCTGATAACCTAAATGCCAATATAAATAGCAAAAACAAAATACACCAACTAAGGAGGTAGGCAAAGTCTTTAGGTTCTGTCCAAGAGTCCAGTGACAAAGTTGAATCCCACTGCTCTTACACATATGCCAGGAGTCGCCCTTTCATGGCAACACATTTTAACATGCGTTTCTAAAATGTCTGTGTGTTTAAGCTAATAATTCAGGACTCAGAATCCCAAAATGAGCATTGGTATGGAGGGATGAAAATTACACCCACTGAACCAATCTGCTCTTGCTACAAAGGCAACATGCACATTATCTTAACTTGGCTGGAGTTCTTTAAATTCTGCAAAGCCCTCTCAATGGGATAAGTAGGTGGAACTGCACACAAGAAATCACGATATGTAGAAGGGGAGCACCCCAATAGATTCCTTTTCCAGCTCCCAGGTGGAACTGGACACCTTTGCCTACCTTCAGTCACAAAGCAATTATTGAAGGCAAATGTGATGCTTGGCCGATTCATCTGCTATTTGTTATAACTATTGTACAAAATTCTCAAGGTATTACCCCAAGTGTTCATTTCCTTTTGTAGGAAATGGGGAAGCTGCCATAGTCCTCAAAAAAGCATTAGAGAAGATGATGTTCCAAAAGACTCCGACCCACAACTGGGTTCCTGAAACAAGCAATGAGATTATGTCTTCCGTTGCTTGGTGAAACATAGCCTACATACTGCACTGTTTGTCAAAATATATATTTACGTTATTCTAGAAAAGAGCACACAATTAGTTTAACCCAATAAATAATGCTTTCATATGTACAACATGCATACAGACTATTTTGTGGGCTTACCATAGTCTTGTGCTTTCTCATCAAGAATTGCATGCTGCTGTCTGCACCACATCGGGTTCCCTACTGCTGCAAACGAGACAGAGTTTCACAGAATTGGTGACAAAACGTGCCCTGGTATCAAGAGGTGATACAAAACAGGCAATACACTCAGTTTTGAATTCCTTTCACTTCGTTGCAAAGCATGTCGCAATGTGGATGGTTACTTGCATTAAAGGGGCATGAACAGAAGTCGAATAGAAAAATCCCACAGAAAACCACCTCTTTGAGGAATGAGAAAACAAATGCAAAACTTCAAAAAAGTGTAAAACCATCAAGGCCCATGACAGTACCAAGACTATAGGAAGAAACCAGAAAAAATAGCTAGGTTAGCTGTTGACACATGGTTATGGGATGAGGGGCTGCAGGAGAGGAGGATCACCTATGTTGGGCTTCTACAGGGAAAATTATAAAGTTATTTTTAAGAAGCTTTATCCGGTCCTGTATATATTGTGGCCATTGCAACCAGTAGGGAAGCTTGGAGAGCCGACCGCAAATCATGAGATTTGTCAATCTGTTAAAAAACTACGACACATTTAGGAAATGATCACCTTAGTAACTTATTCTGCAAGCACAGTTATAGCACCACCTAGCAACACGAATACAATGCAACCAAGCATTCCTCAACATTCATAGTTCCTGGAAACGTCCTCCCAAGTTCCAAAGTACAAGCAGAGTAAAGTAATGCATGGCTCCAATTCTCATGAATAACAAACATAGACAAAGACTGCATAATTCCGCTATCATCATAATTGAAAATTAAGTTAGTGTTGGTAGAACTGTAGCAAATGAGTCCCATAGTTTACGTGTCAACTACCCAGCCAGAACAATGATATTCTCCTACGTTCAGTGATTACCGCTGGTACATGGAAAAAACATCAAAGACAGTGGTGTATATAGCTTAGGGATCTTAGAATATAGCTAGACAAAACTGAACTTAAATGTGAAGAGCAGATGGTCCCTCGGACAACAGAACCAGCCTGAAGTTCCTTCCTGTTGATGTCCCACCCAATTTCCACCTACATGGTACAACATTAGAGTATTATGGCACTACAGAACTATGTAGGAATGTAAATCAAATTCAACAACGTTCCTTGACATGTAATATACAGAGAAATGCCTCAATAGTATTATTTTCAGATCTTTTAGTCTAAAGGGAGGAGTAAAAACTAGAGTTTTAAACAAGGAGCTATCCAAGGTGACTAACAAAACTAATACTTAGCATGTGATCAATCCTAACTAAAATAACATGAGGGCCCCCCACTTGTTTATTATTTAGCCGCACGATTTGGAATGCGTTTTGAAGCCCGTGTCCGTGCTTGTGTTGACAGGCACTGAAGCGCGCGTTGCTCACGCAGTTCGCGGCTCCCGAAGGCTCAGTGGCAGCCCGATGGGGGCCACCCCCTTTTTATCCAGACAGCTCGATTCCTCCACACGCGCGCTCCGGCCCCTAAACTCTGCAGTCAGTTAAACCAGAGACCACGTGACACGGCTGAATGTGCACACCACACATCGAGTGCACCTTGGAATCCAACAGATACCACAGGACACTCTCCGTTAAACTCTGCAGCATGTTAAGCCACAGCGCAAACTTTCCAGTCAATAGGTGACCATGGCACACGCAGCGCCACCCAAACTCTGCAGCCAGCAACCCGGGTCCTCAGTCGAGTGTGCACGGTCACCCCAGACCATGTTCACTACGAAGTCCGAGAGAGTACAGGGCTCGCGCCGTGCCCCCTAACTCTGCAGCCAGCGACCTGGGTCCACAACTGAGTGCACACCGAGTACTCCGTGTGGTCAGACAGACCACAACACACTGGATCCAGCATGCAGTGCAGACAGCTGATCCAGCGGCTAGAGTCCAAGCTGTGTACCATTAGGGCGCACAGCATGACAGTCTAGTCAAAGAGAGATCGGCCGTCCACTCCGTACACCGCGCAGCCAGTTGGGCCTTGTGCACAGCACTGCCAGACAGTGCACACAGGAGATTGTATGCGATCAATGTCAATGGGCTGTGAGATGTCACAGCTCACGGCGCATCCAAGGCTGTGCACAGAGGAGGCGGGGGACCCAAGTTTGTATCCTGTACGATGCGCAGTGACAGGGCACCACAAGCTGTGTGCAGCGGACAGAGCACACAGCAGGCTCCTCTATACCATGCTGGAGATCATCACCATGCACAAGCGGTGTACTGTGCACGGAGTCACAACCCACCCTACGGATGACCAAGCAGTGCAGACTCCAGCTGAGGCGAGTGCAGTGATCACACAGTGAGCACTCAGTGAAATGCGTACAGACCACTCTGCGCAGCTTTGGAAGAGAAGAGTGCAGTGTCAACAGAGCACACAGTGCAGCTCTGGAAAAGACGAGTACAGTGTACTCAGAACACACTGCAGCTCAGAAGAGGCCAGTGCAGTGTCCACAGACCACAAAGTGCACAGATCCCACAGTGCAGCTGGGGATGAGGCCAGTACAGTGTATACAGACCACACCTTGGCTCAGGAAGAGGCAAGTGCAATGTGCATAGACCACACGGCGCGCCTCAGCGTGGAGCGTCTTGAGTGCATCGGGAATCACACCCCGGGGTACGTCAAAAAGTCCTGCGCCCCATCTCTCGTGTCAAGCCCAGACAGATGACCCCACTTTGGAAGGTCCAGTGCGCCGCGCCACTTTTGCACCCTCTTTATTTTCATTCTTAAAATGAGCTGGCTCTGTTTCACTCCCCCGCAAGTTCCCCGGATGGCCAGCCAGCCAGCTGCACGGCTCCGGATAAATACCAGCCTCGCAGATGCCAACCTCTACCATACAGTCATCTGTTCCCCTTACTGCTGCTGAATGTGCCATAAGGTTCCCTCCATGCATTCAGCAATCAAAGTTGCTGCGAATATTTCCCATGGGAACTGTGCAAGCATCATGTAATCTGCTGCCAGCTTTGTGGCCAGTTGAAATTGACCGATTAACATGATTGCGCTCACAGCGCTTTGTTGTGTATTATAACATTTGTATACCTCTGGGCTCAGTAAGCCAAAAGGAGGGGTGCCTTTGCGGCCACACATGGATTTAAGGGGCATTCCGGGGGGGTGCAGTCTGTTGTGAACTCCTTCCTCACTGTTTCCTGAAAGTCGTTCACTATTAGTGGCACTTATAATACTTTGGTCTTGCGGGATATTGGGCAAGTGTCTTTTTCCAGTTTGCACCCAATTTAAATTTTGTAGTGCCTGGAAGCTGTCTGCTCATTTGTGTGACGGCATAACAGCCAACACAAGGCTTTATTAATTATTTACTTACATTTAAATGGGCAAAACACGATCCCTGTAAAGAAGGAAACGGGTAGGAAACCTCCAAGGTGTAGATTTACACGTGACTTAAGCTTACTTTATTGAGTAACTTCCAGTTATATTGTGCCAGAATGAGAGCAAATTGTTTGTGGTAGATGCAGGAGTATGTGTTAGTGTTTAGCATCACTTTCTTAGCGGTGGTCTGAAAAGGGAATTTGGCGTTTACCGCCTTTTTTGATGTTTACCGCATTGGTGTGTCACCGTTATGCTCTGAACGGTTTTTTAACATGTGTCTGTCATCTCGGTACAGAAAAATGTTTCGGTTTATCACTGGGGAGGGGTTAGATCCTAGATACTCTAGTGTAGAGCCCTGCATTGCTGAAGAGAGGAGTACTGCGTGGGTGTTACCGCGTGGGTGTTTACAGCGTGGGTGTTTACAGCGTG
This sequence comes from Triturus cristatus, assembly GCF_964204655.1. Classification (NCBI taxonomy): domain Eukaryota; kingdom Metazoa; phylum Chordata; class Amphibia; order Caudata; family Salamandridae; genus Triturus; species Triturus cristatus. Next base: position 231,521,431 of record NC_140583.1, read on the forward strand.
GGTGTTTACCCCCCTTTTTTGATGTTTACCGTGGGTGTTACCGTGGGTGTTTCACCCTTTTTTGATGTTTACCGCTTTGGTGTTTCACTGTGGGGGTTTACAGCGTGGGTGTACCCACGTAGGTGTTAACAAGTGGTTGTTACCATGTGAGTGTTACCGGGTGTTATCAAAGTGGCTGTTACCGCTTGGAGGTGGCTGCAGTTATGTTACCACATGGGCGTTATTGGGGATGACCACGTAGGTGTTACCGCATGGGTCTTAACAAGTGTTACAGCGTGTGTTACCGAGGGGTGGTTTCTACGTATTATTCATGTCCATCTTAGCACGACTGCATCGAATGATACGCAGGAGTAAGGCAGGAGACCACTTAATCTTCCCGTGCCTAACAAATATGAATGTGTCCTCATATAATGCGATTGGGCTGGCTGTTATAACTCACTGATGATAATGCATGGCAAACTGAGGTTCCGATTTGAGATGCCATTTCGTGACCAAGTTGTCTGATTGTGATTTTAATGGGGATATGTTTGCTGGTCAAAATAATTCAGTACAAGGTAGCAGTCAGAATGCACACTGATTCGGTGCAGATCCTGTGATCTGGCCCCATTTTGATTGTGCGCAAGTGGACTTCAGCCTGTCATGGCCAGACTTTCAATGTTCAGCAGCTGATGCAACTGGTGCTATGCTAAACGCTCTCATCTGTAAGTCTGATTTCAATGTTCCTCATGTAAATGCAACTGGTGCTATGCCAGGCGCTCTTAATTGGAAGTATGATGTCAATGTTCCTCACTTAATGCAACTGGCGCTATGCTAGGAGCTCTTCTTTAGTAATGTGATTTTCAATGAGCCTCACCTAATGCAAATGCTAAGCGGTCAGAATTGAAAGTCTGATTCCAATGTTCTTCAGGTAAATTTAACTGGTGCTATGCTAGGCGCTCCTAATTAGTATTAGGATTTTCAACGTTCCTTCACTTAATAAAACTAGAACTATGCTATGCGCTCTCATTTGAAAGTCACATGCAATGTTCCTTATGTAATGGAACTGAGGCTATGCTAAGTGGTCAGAATTGAAAGTCTGATGTCAATGACATTTTTTTTTTAAAAGCCCTGCTTCAGGTCAGCCAGCAAGGTGTATATATATATATATATATACGGTATATTACCCGTTATTCTTGTAGTTCCACAAACAAAGCCTTGCGTATGCGAACATATCCCTGCTTGTTAAAGTGTGAAGACAGCCTGGTTAGCCCGCTCTAATTGCAAGCCACATTTTTGTGGCAGAACTTGCTCATGGAGTACGAATGTGTCTGGTCAATATGAAGCGCGAGGAATGCAATGCTGCGCATCCATGAGGGGTCCATTAGTTTGCCACGGGAAGGTCATTGAAGTTTTGCCAGATTGAAGCATGACTGCTTACTATGGGCATTACAGCAAGACATTCCAAGTCGGGGTGGTGTCACGTCAATATACTCCAAGTCTTTGATGTCAGTCTTGCGAGGCGCCTGCCTCTGTTTGGTCAATTACATACAGCATCGGTACTTGGAATGTTCCCTAGGCAAGCGTGGGCGGTTACAAATGTGAATTGGGAATCTGTCAAATAGCCATAGGCACGCGGGTGCTGTTACAAATATGAATGGAATTAGGAGTCTTGTCAAGTAGCATCTATGCACCCATCTCAGGGACGCGTATGCATTGGAAGCCGATTATGTCACACTGTAGCTCTGCACCTGTGTGCTGGTGCACGTCCACAAGATATGCCTGTGGTTTGTCACACAGTACCCATGCACCCGTGTGCTTATACACTCGTGATCACTTATGTATTGTATCACACAGTATCTCAGCACCCTTGGGCCTGAACGCTTAGGCGTTAGTATGTCCGTGTCATGTCACACGGTACCTATGCGCCCGTTGTGCTTCTGCAATCAAGCTTTATTTGCCTGGGGTTCATCACCCCCCCCTTTTTGCTCGTACACTTTTACTATTGGGTATTGTGTCACACAGTTCCGAAGCGCCCTTGTGCCCAAACACTTATGCAGTGGATGTCCGTGTTTCGTGTCACGGTATCTACGCTTGGGCGCATTCCGGCATTAGATGCCTAGGTCATATCATACAATACCTGCGCACCCTGTGCTTTTACACTTTTCGCACTAGATACGTATGTGGTGGGATACAGTACCTATGCAGCAGTTTTGCTTGCGCATTCGATGTCCGCGTTGTCACACCGTACCCATGCAACCTGGGCTGAGGGTAGGAAAAGGCGTAGGGGACCAAGAGGGTATCTCTTATCTAAAGGCTAGGAGCACTAATCACCTGTGTTTTGTTCCTTTATGAAGGTGACACCTGTGAAGTGACCCATACCGCAATGACGGCGAGCTGTCGGGGCCAGTTCTGCTACGTGGCAATGGGTCACGTTTCACCATCTTTCAGTTCAAGAGTCATGGGTTTTTGCCATCTAAGACGCCGGTTTGGATTCAGCTGACTTGCTGTAGCCCATCGGTTCCGTTTCATATGAACTGCAAGTTTCTTTAACCTGTGACTCAGGGAGAAATATTTGCATCAGTACACTGTTACATAGTATCATGTGCAGTAGTGTAAGTTTTTAGCCTATCAGTGGGGCAATACATTGACGGATGTTCTATTTATTTGTTCCTGCAGTTACATGAGGCAGGAGCCCGGCTAGCTCACTTGGTAGAGTATGAGACTCTTAATCTCAGGGTCGTGTGTTCGGGCACCACGTTGTGCGAAAAAGACTATACAGGGTGCGTAAGTTAGGAACAAGACTAGAGTTTCGGGGACAGGGCAGACTGCACGTGGGGCCATGCAGGGGACTGGGGCACCACGCTCAAAATAGAAAGTAAGGGACCACCAGCAATCCGGATCTTGCTCCTTGGGGGTAATGACCTGGCTCGCCTGGGACGAAGGGTTTTAAGTTGAGTCCAAGCAAGGGTAGGCGAGTTACAGGGTATGACCTTCCTAGTGGGCTGAGGGGGAGGACAGATAGTCGGGCAACTATGCTGTCCTTTGGCGGTAAGGTCATGATTGGTAAGCATAGTCTTCGGTCCTTAGCGGTCAGAACCATGTAACTCCAGGGGCAGTGACAGCCGGTAGGTAGGCTGTTGGGGTGAGGGGGCCGGGGGAGACACTCTTCCCAGTGGGCCTGTGGCCACCCTCGCATACGCATCAGGGCGCAAGTATGCAGAATTTTGCAGCCCCCATTATGGAGTTTAAGGCACAGGGCGTAGGGGGTGCCCGGGGGAGACTATCCGTCCGATAAGCTGTACCCCCTGCGCATGCGCAGGCCTACTCCGGCGGAGTAATTTGTAGTTTGCTGGGATCTAGAGGCTGCCAGTCATTGACCTTGCCGTAGGCTCTAGAGGGGACACACAGAAAGTAAATACATGCATTGTTAAATTTACGATAGGAGTGTCGTGTGTAAGGGTGGGCGTAGTTCGCGAAGTAGCACTTCGCGAAGCTACGCAAAGTGAAGTTCGCACTACGCGAGCTACGCGTAGCACTTCGCGAACTGCGAAGTAACATGTTCGCACTGTGCAAGATGTTGTTTTCAATGATTGCACAGTGCGGACAAGCAACCGGCACTGTGCAATCATTGAAAATGGCATCTTGCACAGTGCGAGCTGTAGTTTTCTGCTGCTCGAGTAGATTTTTACTCGAGCTGCAGCTTTCTCAACGCGAACTGGTAGTTTCTCATCGCGAGCGGTCGCGAGCATACGCGACCCCTCGCAATGAGAAACCTGACCTTCTCGCGTTGGGAATCTCGCCGGGAGGTTTATTTTCCATGCTCGCGATCAAGGAAAAAGTCTCGCCAGGATGTCATTTTGCTTGCTCGCGGTCGCCAACTTGACGTTGAGGACCGCGAGCAAGCAAAAAATGACCGCAGCACTACGCAACACTACGCTACGCGTGTTCGCACTGTGCTACGTGCAGTTCGCGTAGCGCGAAGTAGCGCGAACTTCGCAAACTACGCGAGCGTAGCGTAGTGCTTCGCCCAGGCCTAGTCGTGTGTATTAGAGTTTAAGGTTAGCCATGTTACATCATCTGTCTAACAATGTATCCGGACTTTCTGCGTAATTGTACATAATGTGAATAAACAATGTTTTTTAATTTTGTAATAAATATCGCCGGGGGGGGGTGGGGGGGGGGGTTACACCCCTAATCCAAAAAGTAAAATTGGTGTGGTCTTATTAATTGCCTTGAAGGAGGGAGGGAGACCCCATCCGTACAAGGGCTGCGGGTACAAAAGGTAAATAGGGGACTCGGGGAATACCAGGCCATATGGGCAAGGCCGAGCGCTAAAATAGCACGCGCCGCCATTATGGTGGTCGCACCGGTCCCCGGGGACAAGGAGGAGGTTGGAGCACTCCCACCTCCCCTGAGGGTCCCATAGGCAGCGTACGGCGAGACATGAACCGGAAGCACTTTAGTGCTTCCGGTTCACGAGGGCACCCAACTTTGGGGTATGACCGGTTTAGACCGGCCTGGCCTGTGCCTCCCCTTAAAAGGGGGTGCGGGGAGCAGAACGGTCTCTTGTTCTTTTGCTCCCCATAGGCACAGCACCCGGGCCACCAGCGGCCCGTAATTTGTTTTCCCCACTCACCATCCCCTGAGGCAGGCATTTTAAATATGTTTCTCTGTAATGTATTTGCTTTGTTCATTTAACTCTCATTGCAGGTATCTCAGGAAAGAAGATTGAATGTAAATATGGTGATTTGGTGAATTTGTAATAAAAGTGTCGATATTTGTAATTGTGTCAGTACAGGATTTTAATGCAGTTAGGTAGTTGAAAGGTGTAACATTTATTAAAATCTCAGTACATGTAATTTAGTTTCAGGCAATGTCGTATTTAGGTGTGTGTGTCTCCGGTCAGGCGTTAAGGTCATGATTGGTAAGCATAGTCTTCGGTCCTTAGCGGTCAGAACCATGTAACTCCAGGGGCAGTGACAGCTGGTAGGCTGTCGGGGTGCGGGGGCCGGGGGAAGACACTCTTCCCAGTGGGCGTGTGGCCACCCTCGCACGCGGGCGCAAGTATGCAGAATTTTGCAGCCCCGTTTATGGAGTTTAAGGCACAGGGCGTAGGAGGGGGGCCCGGTGAAGACTATCCATCCGATAAGCTGCACCCCCTGCGCATGCGCAAGCCTACTCTGCCGGAGTAATTTGTAGTTTGCTGGAATCTAGAGGCTGCCAGTCATTGACCTTGCCGTAGGCTCTAAAGGGGACACGCAGAAAGTGAATATATGCATTGTTAGATTTAAGATAGGAGTGTTGTGTATTAGAGTTTAAGGTTAGCCACGTTACATCATCTGTCTAACAATGTATCCGGACTTTCTACGTAACTGTACATAATGTGAATAAACAATGTTTGGTTTTTTTGTAATAAATACGGCCGGGGGATTACACCCCCCTAAGCCAAAAAGTAAAATTGGTGTGGTCTTATTAAATGCCTTGAAGGAGGGAGGGAGACCCCATCCGTACAAGGGCTGTGGGTACAAAAGGTAAATAGGGGACTCGGGGAGTACCAGGCCATATGACGTTGATTCGACCATGGCCGTGCTTGTTGTGGCTGTGCTCTTCTCTCATGGGTTACTGCGATTTATCATGAATAAACCTGTTCGATCTACCAAGCAGTGTGCAGTATCATCTTTACAACAATTGGTGCCGATTGGTGAACTAACGTTACCACCCACCGAGACTGAGAAGCAGCTAGCTGAAGTATTTAAACTGTAATGAAACCTTTGTTTTTGGCGGAAAATATACAGGAATAGAGGAAACTATACAGCGTTTCCGGACGATAAGGTACGGTCAAATTTAAACATTTGCCAAAAAGTGGAGATTTACTGTTCTCGAATGGTTTCAGAGGCACGAGCTGCCTGTAGTTAAGAGCGTCATCCTGAATTCCGTGTGTGGTGTAACAATCTGCCTTATAAATCGGCACACACACGACACTTACATGGCGGGCATCTTAGTGTAGCACAAATTCAGACTGTCAGTTTTACGCACACTTTCAAGTTATTACTGCAGGAAAGACAGCATGTCAGTGATACGCACACTTCATTGGCATTTCCTGATATTTACAAACAGCGGGTCAGTGATAGGCACACTTACTAATTACACCATATTTTACTCTACCTGTCTATCCTTGGAATTTTTAATTCACGGAAAAAGAATAATATGTAAACAAAGAAGGAAATAACTTTTAAGTATGGAAGGGAGTATCACTATAACATCAGCTTTAAAACTCTCTCTCTTTTATTTTGGTGCATTACACTTTGAAGTGGTTTTTATTAGCGCTAACTAAAGTTGAAGGCAATTATTGCCACCAGTGATATGTTTAACCGACCAAGTCTATTTTTACCTGTATGTGGCAAACCAGTTTTAATTTGGAATAAATGGTACACAAAATTTGAAAATTATCTGGTAGCAATTGGCGGCAAAGCATTTTCCGCTGAAAGGATTTTAGCTTTATTAATGAGTTTCTTAGGTATAGCAGCATTAGAGATGTTTGCGAATTTAAACCTATTCCTGTGCAATCTGTGCTTGCACCATGGACTGCTTTTATGGAGGTAGTTTGTAGATTGCATCAACAAGTCACTGAAGAACCCGTCATGATTGAATGACACTGTTTTTATTAGAGAAAACTATATGGTGAAGTGTCGCTTGAAGAGTATGTTGCTGCATTGAGGGTGTTGGCAGCTAATTGTGAATTTGCAGCAATTGTTGATACATATATTAGAAACCAATTTGTGTTCAATTGAGAATAAAAAAAGAAAATACAAGAACGTTGGTTAGCGTGTCGTAATCCCAAACTATCTGAAGTTTTAAATTTGTCTAAGGGGATATATAGATCTATGCTGTCCAAACGAAAGCTTTAGCTTCTAATCAAACACATTTAAGTTCACCTGTTCATGTAATTCATAACAAAAAGAAACAGCAAAAGGGTGTTTACAGGCAAATTCCAATTTGTTTTAAATGTTATAAAACACATCTTGCTAAATATCCAAATTGTACGGCCATAAATAAAAAAAATGCAGTATGGGTTTCAAAGTGGGACATTTTCAAGGTGTTTGTCGTTACAACAAATTAAGCAATACCACCACTGTTAACAACATTGAGAGTGTAGATATAAGAAATAACATCAAATTCAAATGTGATAATGTGTCTTTAAACAATACGGATATAAAGCCAAAAGCATTCAGTAATTTTGACATATGCATGTTAGGTTAATTTGAAGATTGGTTAGAGTTTCAGGGTCACACAGTACACTCAAATATCTATGTTGCCATGGACGACGACAAAAACATAGTTGGATGGTACAATTTAGGTATATTAGGTGTGATGAATATGTCTTGGTACAGATTGTCCCATCAGAGTGAGAGAAATCTCAGTTAATAAAGCGAGACTAATATAGCGAACTGTTCAGGATGTAATTAATAAACATGTTAATGCATTCACCTACAGTTGGTCAGGTGAAAAGGTTTTAAGCTAAAAAATCTTGACAAATAAAGGGGTCATCACCTGTACAACACAAAGTATGCATGGTACCACTAAGTGTTTGTGAAGAATTAAAAAACATACGTAGACAAATTGTGTAGTGAAGGTATAATTGAACCTACAGATCGTTCTGAATGGGTGTCAGCAGTGGTTATTGCAAAACAAAAATCTGGAGATTTACGCCTCTGTGCTGATTTGAGATCTTTGAATAAGTGTATTGCAGTTATTGTCATCCATTACCTAAGAAGAGGTACTGGCAGCTGTCAATGGAGCAAAATACCTCTCTATTCTCGATCTCAAATCAGCATATCATTAGCTGTGGAATCTAGAGATCTCACTTTGGAGCTTCTCGTTATTTGAGGTTGCCATTTGGTCTGGCCTCTGCAGTCAGTGTCTTCCAAAAACTATTGGATTTTCTTAATCAAGGGTTGGAAGGCGTTCAAACTTTCCGAGACGACATTGTAAAATTTGAGAAGTCGATCAATGAACATAATAAATTGTTAGACAATTGTTGACTATCCTTGGAAGTAAAGGAATGACATTAGGCATGGACAAGTGCTAATTTTTAGTACAAGTAATTGAGTAACTGGGGCATAAACTCTAACCCAAAATAGATTTGGTGGATGCTATTTTTAAAGCAAGCATACCATATGACAAGATCTCTTTGAAATCTGGTTTAGGATTAGGACAATGCTAGGTTTGTGCAGTGGTATGCTGTTTTTACTGAACCACTGTGTAAGCTACTCAAGAAGAGAGAAACATTTGTATGGACGGAATTACAAGAGGAAGCTTTTGTGAAGGTCAAGTCTCTAACAGTTGAAGCCCGTGCCCTTAAACGTTTGATCCCACTGCCAATTGTTGCGTCACAGTGGATGCTAGTTCATTAGGATTGGATGCAGTTTTCTATCAAATCATAGAGAGTAAAGAGAATACAGTATCTTATTTTTAAAGCCTTGTGAGGAGCGGAATTGCAGTACAGTATCATTGAAAGAGAAGCTCTTGCGTGTATTAGGGCAGTAGAAAAATTGCATTATTGATGGCCAGTTATGGACTGTGCAGTTGAAAGGCTTGTAAATGCACATGCTAAATGTGTAGGTTCAGATAAACATTGGACGGTGACTTGTGAGCCATCGAATCTGTGAGAAGTTCCCAGAGTACCTAGGGAAAAAGTGTCAATTGATTTTTCGGGACCCTACAACATTCCGGATTTTTAATTCTTTTTATTGACAATTTCTCAAAATGGATAGATCACACATTTGTTAGTAATCCTAAAACAGAAGAAGTAATAAACTTCTTAAAGTATGTTTAACAAATGGAAGGTTTTCCCAAAAATCTGATGTCAGACAATGGAGTACAATTTGTCTCTGATAGAATGACAAACTTTTTTAAGTCATGTGGTATTATCATTGAAAGATCACCCCTCTATTCCCCAAAAGCTAATTATCAAGATGAAAAGGGTTAATAGATTTTTGAAAGAAGGTATTCAATCGGCTTTGGCAAATAACATTCTTGTTGAAGAATTTTTGAAACACAAAATTTGGAGTAACCACACCACTCAACACACTGCTACGGGGAGAGGAAGAACGTTTCGCACCACGGTTTCTTCTGGGATGAGCTATTAAGTTGTGTGTGGATGCAAGACACAAAGAAGAATTTGGGAAAGTCATACAGAAAGCAAAAAATAATATACAAAATAAGCAGTCTATGTGTAAAGATTATTTTGATAAAGTAAATAAGACAAACCCCAAAGGAATTAACATTGGTGATTGGGTGTTAGTATCCAAACCCACATTACTTGCAAGGGCCAATCTAAATTTATGAATCCGGCACAAGTAGAAAAAGTGATAGGTATGCAGTACTAGGGGAAAAAGAGGGTGATGGAATAAAAGTGCAGTAGTTGTTCTTAAACCTGGACAAGAAAAGGTATGGCAGGATCGTGAGACTTCAAGTGCAATGATGAAATACATTTATTTTGATGAGAAAATGTTGTATACTGTTGATACGAGTTAGAAGTTGACTGGTATAGAACATGCTAAGTTGAACACAGTTCCTCAAACAACAACCAGTGTGCGCCTGGAGTTTGAATGGTCACAAACATTGGTCGTAGAACAGTACATTGGTGTTAGGAAACATTGTATGGCTAATGAAAGGGAACTAATGCAGGAGAAGAAAAGTTTATAGTCTCAGGAAATGATTGATGAACGTGATGATAATGTTATTGACTAACAAAATGATCATATTGTTAATGAACAAGCACACATGCGTGAAGAAGAGTGTTCATTAGAACCTGCAGAGACTTCTAATGTTTGCACACCACTAGTAGGTGAGACAAAGAGAAAATATATATATATTTTTTTAAACTAGAAGATTTTGCTGTATATGGACTGGTTTTGAGTAATTTTTTATTGTAACTTTGAAAATGTATTTTAGATTCATTCAGTTGTACGCTGGTAGATGGCAGTAAAAGAAAAAAGGGGGGGGGGGGGTGGTATATGTGGTTAGAGTTCTGATAGAACGTTAGCGTTGGGGTTCGAATCCAATGTTGCAGAGAGAATTTAATGATGTGGCTGTGGTTGCTCATCCCTCATCTTCAACAGGACAGGCATACAAATGTATGAAAGTCTGTGGAGCCCTTCTGGAAACTGAAAGTCACAGATACAGGCTAATAAACCTAGGCTAATAAACCTTGACTAACTAACCACTCACTACTAACCATACAGGACTGTAATTGCTAGTTACGGAAGAAGTATTTTGGACCTGCAGGGTAGACTCTGTTGGTCACATATCCTATGTTATGTTATGTTAAACGGTACTTGTAAAGCGCACGTACACCGGTTTGGTTTCGTGGCGCTGCTGTAAGGGGTGCCAGAACCCTGGTAACTTACTCATATGCTTGTCTAAACAGCCATGTCTTGAGGAGCTTCCTAAAGCTCATGAGGTCTGTGCAAGAGCTAATTTCAGAAGGTAGGAAGTACCGGTATCTGGGGGCTAGTATGGCAAACCTAGCACCACCCAGACGCTTCAGTTTGAAGGAGGGAGTAGACAATAGATGCATGTGAGCAGAGCGCAGGTTACGCGTGGGAATGTGCCTTTGAATAAGGCGGTCAACAAATGTAGGGCTCCTGCCATTCAAGGACTTTAAGATGAGGTATCCAACCTTGAAGGTGTATCTCTGAGTTATAGGGAGCCAGTGCAGCTTCCTCATGAGGGGCATGACATGTTGCCACCTATGTTGCTGAAAAATCAGTCTTGCTGCCAGGTTCTGTACCAATTACAGTCTTTTAGTTAAGTAGGCTGGGGTGCCAAAGTATAAAGAATTAGCGTAGTCTATATGGGACATAACCATAGCTAGAACTACCTGTATTAGAGCTTCCTGGGTGAGAAATCTACTGATTTTTCTTATTTTTCTCAACTGGAAGAAGCACATTGAAATTCGGGTCTTCATTCTGAGATCGCCATTCATTGTTGCCCCACACTTAGCAGAAAAGGATGGGGTAGGAGGCTGCCCTAATTCCTTTAGCCAAAAATGTTGTCTCCAAGGTTTATGGGTCGATCCCCCAGAGGACTCGACAATAGCGCGGTATGTTTTTAACTAAGTCAACATCAAATTCAATACAGTTTTAAAATAAATGCTAAAAATGCTTAAAAAACGCAGGTTTGTTCCGCAGGGCGGCGGCACAGTCTTAGAGTAAACACCAACATCCTATTATGACAAAAGGATGTTTATAACAGTCCACTTTGGCAAGTCTCCTTAACATCTCATAATGGTTCTCAGATTAAGGGAGCTCTAATGCAGTCTATCGGGCAAATCTCCAGGCCCCGCTCAATCCTTCGCCACACTTGCTACCTCCCTCCAATCCATAACATCACACAGTGGATGACCGGTCACAGCCAGCATACATAAGAAATGGGATAGAAGATGTAAAAGAAAAATTACCAACGATGGAGGGGCCTGCAGTACATCAAAAACTATAAAAAAAAATATATCGCAATCCCTCATACGTCCTCATCCATCCCACAGACCCATAACATGATACCCAGACCTTGGTGGTCATCATGCACCACGTGGAAACACATTGCTCAAAGAAAACATACTTCCACACACCTGTAACATGATTTTCACATGGATAAGCTCATCAGCACACTAAACAGGAGTAGTTAACATTATACAAATGTAAAACATCACCTTAAATGTTGTTTGCTCTACAGTTTTATATCTTCAGACAACACACTGTCTCAAAAAGCCTCCTACCAACCTATTCCAACAATCTGCATGAAAAATTGACTCAAATCTATTAATGTTTTTATCTTCACTCTTTCTATCAAATGGCCCACTCCTTACCTTACTTTCTCTGTATAACTAACTGCCTTTTTAGGTCTCGCCTGACCCAGCGCATGCGCTGGTCTGGCAAGACATTTTGTGAGGGCTCCAAAAAGTGCTACCAGGCCAGCCTAGAGCTACAGTGCATGTGCGCGGGCACGCGCTTGACCGAGCTTACTTTCACTTTCGTGGCTGCTTTGATGTTTGATCGCGATCGCTTTCGCGGCCGCTTGGCATAGCCAATAGGTCTCATTTTTGGGACCTTATAAGTATTTAGTTATGCAACTGTTGCACGGCTAAACACTTATAAGGTCCCAAAGGCGAGACCTATTGGCGATGCCAATGCTTGTTCTCTATTAAGTCACTGCAAGCTGCCAAAACATAATTTCATGGTCACAACTTTTTCCTCTTTGAAACAATATCACTGCAACCTACCAATACTTATCTTCCCTACCCTATCTAGTCATCCAACCAACCATTTGAATGAAATCACATACCCCCACTAAAGATCACACCTAATTCATGTGAATGTAATTAAACACAAAGAAACTGTAGTAAATGCTTAGAATGGTTTCCTTGAGAGCACAAGACAAATCATTCCAATAACCAACAATAAGCACTGGATTAACCAAGAACCTTGAGTTTCAGAGTAGCATGCTACACGCTGATAAGGGCTTCAGTGCCTCATTAGGGGTAGTAAGCGCTATATAAATGCAATTACAATACAATAACCAAAGCAATCATAAGGTAATAAGTTATTAACTACTATAAGCTAATAAATCCAGTTGGATGGAGAGCACAGTATACTGTGTTTGTTGGTTTATTTTCTTGGCTAGGGTCCACACAAACTGGGGATCTCCATGAACAACCTAGTAACGTTCTACTTTGACGTCTATTGAAATACAAACTGCTAAGCTGCACACCCAGTGGATCAGAGACTTAGGGAGTGGACGCCATTTTTAAATAAATAAAGATTTTAACTGAAAAACTCTAGTTTTTCCCAAATTATTTTAGTATGTTTGCAAATACACAAATGTTCAATCAGTCAGCCATGAAAATGGGTATTCAGTTACAAATAACCATAAACAATACATAGAAATAATTCTGCACAACACTATCTTAGATAGTTATGAGCAAACCAAATTCATCATCATGAAGGACTGGTGGGTGGATTTCCAGAGCCTTTCTGCACTTCTTGAGAAAGAGGATTTCATATACAGTTTTTGCAAAGTGTCAAGAGGTTCAGGTAGGAGGATTTGAGTGTTTGAGTCACATTGGGCGCCGAGAGTTGATGAGGACGTTATGGACGGATACATGCAGTTTCAACACAACAGGGAATTCTAGGAGAGAGGTGGGGGTCCGGAGGTGCAGGGTGAGATAATTCTACAACTTAGCTACGAAGTAGGCGGAGCGTCCTCCAGTGTTGCGATAGCAGAGGCGGGGGTCTGCGTGAGGAAGTAAGAGGCAGAGCGCAGGTGTCTGAAGGGCTACTGGAAGTTCAGGCGGTAGTTGATGTAGGCTGGTCCTTGGTTGTGCAGGGCTTTGTATGTGTGGATCAGCATCTTGAATTGATGTCACTTCTGCATGGGAAGCCAGTGGAGTTTGAGGTGAGGGGTTATGTGGGTCCGTTTGGGGAGGACGAGGATGAGTATGGCCATAGAGTTCTGTATCGTTTGCAGTCTCTTCAGAAGGGGAGCGGTGATTTCTGCATAGAGTGCGTTGCCGTAGTTCAGGCAGCTGGTGATTAGGGCTCAAGTGACAGTGTGTCTGTTGTTGATGGGGAGCCATTTGAAGAATTTTCAGAGCCTACGAAGAGTAAGGAAGCAGGCGGAGAAGACTGCGTTGATCTGGGTTTTCATAGTGAGTTTGCTGTCCAGGATAATATCGAGATTACGAGCATGGTGAGTCGGTGAGAGTGCTGGTCCTAGTTCAGAGGGCCATCAGGTGTTGTTCCACAGTGATATGTTGTTGCCAAAGATCAGCTCTTCCGTTTTGTTCATGTTGAGTTTCAGGCAGTAGTTTTTCATCCAGTCAGTAACGCTCATCATACACCTGCGGAAGTTGGTTCTTGTGGCGCTGGGGTCTTCTGAGTGTGAGAAGATGAGCTGGCTGTGTTCTGCGTAGGATATGATGTTTAATCCATGGGCTACGATGATCTTGGCCAAGCTGGTGATGTAGGTGTTGAACAAAGTGGGGTTGAGGGAAAAGCCTAGAGGAATGCCGCAGACAATAGAGATGTGGCTAAATTTCCTGTGGCGGAGTACAGTGCAGAAAGCTGCATGTACTACAGCGCTCACGGTGCATGATCATTTTAGAGAGACCGAAGAGGAGTGAGTTTCTATTATCCAGCTGGAAAGAACTAAACCTGTGACCACCAAATTCTTTCAAGTTCTGCTAAAGAATAAACTACCAGAGCAGTATTAGCTGGTGGTGTGAACTTTTGGCCATGGTCCAAGCCTACCCACGAAGGTCCAAACTATTATCAATGGTAAAGCGGATTGATTAGGCATTTTCCACAATGGTCTAGGTTTCAGTTCAGGAGAGGAAAGGATTCTAGTACTTCTTGGATAGGGAAATTGTTTTTTTTTTACTAACATTAGTAAGAATTACATTTTTTGTAGGATTGGGTTTTAGGTGCTGTTTAGACAACCATGTTTGTATCCTGTCGTGAGGGATGGAGAGGAGTCTGATATCTTGCGGGGATGAGATTTTCAGATAAATCTGTGTGCTACCCGCATATAGAAGAAACAGAATTCCAGGAATTCTCAGAATTTCACCAAATGTTTCAAGGTACGGATTATATAGAGTTGGGGAAAGAAACTAGCCCTGTGGAACCCCTTGCCTAAAGGTGGTTTTGTACGAAACCAGCCTCATATATGCACAATTTGTGAATGGTTAGACAAATAGTATTGACACCACTTTAGGACTCTACCTTCAGTGCCCATCCATTCCTTCAGATGGTTAATCAGAGCAGGGTGGTTAACTGTATTGAAGGTAACAGAGGCACCAATAGGCAGGAGTCAGCAGAGTTGAGGAAGCCAAGGGAATAATTCACAGTTTGTACTAAGGCGGTATCTGTACTACAACCTTGTCTAAATCCGAAATGGAAAACATCAAGGCAGTTGATTGATGGATATGGAAAGACTGTTGATCGGCTGCACAAATTTCTACCATCTTGTCTAAGAAAGGACGTGCTGACAACGGGTGAAAGGTGTTCCGCTAATTGGTGTCTGAGTAGGACTTTTTCAGGATGGGATAGACCTGGCTGATTTTCAAAAGGTCTGGGCAGACACCTTGCATCAGTGAGGAGTTATATCCAGGGCTGTTCAGTATGGTACCAGATGTATGGCCATTACCTTCCTCAGAGTGGCAGCCAATACTTCGGAGAGGCGGCTGGAGGGTTTGACCTTTGTTATAGTTTCAAGTAGTTTAGTCTCAGAGACTGTTTCAAAGCATGACAAGGACCACTGGGCTCTGCGATTCAGTGTGTAGTCATCTGAGGAGTTTGATGGATGAGATTGCTAAATAGACTTTCTCTGTAAAGTAGTTTCAAAGAGCAAGTAATTTACTTTCAGTAATGCTCTCTCTCAGGGATGTGGAATTCCTATAGCCCGACGCGCAGGATATATTGTTTGGGGTCAAGTGCAACAAGTTTTCATGTGTATTTTATCCTTGGGACAAGTAGGCTGAACCCTCTGCAGCACAACCCCTTTGGCTGCCAGTTTGCAGTACCACATGATGGATTTGGGAAGGGCACTGTCTGCAGTTATGGTAATATTTTTGTCCATATGAATGCTGTGCAAACTTGTATTTATGGTTCATTAATTGAAAGCCTTTATTATTAGAGTGAGCGCTGTGTAAGCTCCGACTGCACTTTTGATAGTGGTTCCAGTATAAAAATGGATACACGTTTTCAAATTTTAGCAATATGAGGCTATGTATAATGGTCCCAGAATTCTCTCAATTTTTTAAATAAAATTTTATTGGCATTTGCATAATGACAGTACATTCTTTTCAAATAGAAACATGTTAACATAATCAATCTTGTACTGGCTTTCTATGATATAAACTTTGGGCTTCATACTTTTTTTTTTCTCCTTTTGCCTCTGCTCTCAGCAACTCCTCTGAGATACTCAAAGCGTATTATGCACGAATACCATTTTACTAACTATGAGAACTTTAACAATTAACATATCCCCCCCATCCATTCCCCCAAGGTCATTTTGGTTGTATTAACTCCAGGCTACAAACGTTGTTTCACTGTCTATGTGGTCTAGATTACTGCTCCCGCCTAGAGTGCTGGGGAACATCCGGGTGTCACTACTGCCTCCATCCCTCTCTGCATCCAGTCTGTTTCCTCCGAATGGAGGTCGTCTTTTTGAGGTACATCAGCTATCATGGTGTACCAGGCCCTCTTGTCTTCCTCTAGTCTAGCATCTTTTCTAACTCTTTTCATTCGGATTAGCTCCGCCGTGGGCCATTTGCACACGTCCTTAACCCAGCTCTCAGCTGTGGGACAGGGCCAGGACTTAGCCACCTAATCGCTATTCATATTTTAGCCAGGACTAGCCCCAACTCTAGAAATTTCCTGCTGAGTTTTTGGGTTTTGGGCCAGGGCAGAAGTCCCAATAGCACCTCCTTGATAGTGTGTGGTATCCTGCGGCGTTCTGTAAGCCATCTATCACCATCCCCCAGTTGGGTGCAAACTCCGGGCAGTCCCACATCATGTGCACGAAGTGAGAAGTCTTTAAATCTGCAACTCGGACAGTGGTTGCGGCGTTGCGGGTATATTTTATGGAGCACTCTCGGGGTTAGGGATGTTTGATGTAAAATGTTCTATTGTGTAAGTTTGAACCTAGTGTTAGAGCTAATCTGTTCAACCCCGTTGTGTTCTTTCTTCCATGCTGCCACTGTCAGGGGATCGTCCATAATAGCATCCCCTTTAGAGTGTGCTGGAAGGGGACCCGCTGGAAGATCCTCCCTAAGCACTTTACAGATATGTGAAACCAGTCTACGTCCTCCCGCCAGGTTAATTATTGACTGTAGGACTATCGTGGTGTGCGGCTCCTGTGGGAATGTCGGCCACAGCTCACGAGCCAGTGCAGAAATGTTTGCATATTGCAAATATTGCCCCTGCCCAGCTCGAAAGTCTTTTTGGCCTTCTCCCATCGTGTGGCAGCTTCCCTCTGTCCATTTATTTATTGACATCGTTTGGCTTATCATTTTGAAGGGCTGTACAACCCATAATGGGGCATCACGGGCGTAAGGTGCTCTTTTCACTACCTTTTCCCAGGTCGCGGCAACGTGCCTAATAATATACGGGAGATGTTCAGGCATTCTAGACACCAGCACGAGGAGCTCCGGCAATGGGACCCCTGGTGTGTGCCCGCTAGTAGCCGTTTCTCCCAATTATCTTGCTCATCTAGCCAATGCACCGCATGCAGGAGCTGTGCCGCCATAGAGCATAGTTCTAAGCGGGGACCTCAAGTCCTCCCTGCTCCCATCTCCTCTGCAAGGTGTCCAATTTTATCCTTTCCCTTTTTGATCCCCACAACAGCTCCACCAGTAGTCGCTCTAGCCATAAAAAACACTCGTGTGGGATTCGGTAGAGGGAATTTTGTATAACATGCAGGCAGCGCAGCAAGACTACCTTTTTCATCAGTGCCACTCCACCCATCAGCGATAGCAGGAGTTCCTTCCATAAGGCAATCGACTTTTGGATACCTTCCATGCATCTCCCCACATTACTCTCCAAATAGGCTCTATGTGTGTGTGTGTGTGTGTGTGTGTGTGTGTGTGTGTGTGTGTGTGTCAGTTTAATCCTCAAGTCCCTGACCCATTTTATCCCCACCTTTGGCAACTCTGCTTCTTCTTTCCGGGCCAAGTTTCCCATGGGGAAAATCTTAGATTTCCCCAGATTAAGGCGCAGTCCTGACATCTCCCCGAATCTAGTCATCTCTGTAATAAGCAGTTTCTTTAGGGTGTCACAGGCATACAAGCTTGTCGTCGGCATACATAGACACCACATGGTTAGTGTCACACAGCCGGATTCCCCACCCCTCCGTTTTATGTCTCAAGGTGATTGCCAAGGGCTCCATTTTGATAGTAAATAAGAGTGGGGTCAAGGGACATCCCTGCTGGGTACCCCTTTGTAATACAAAGCTGTCCGACACCTGGTCTCGAAGGCGTATTCTCGCCGTTGGTCTAGTGTATAGTATTTCCATCCAGGATATATATTTTACCTAGGTCTATCCTCATGAGTACCACCCACATATAGTTCCATTCCACTGAGTCAAAGGCCTGTTGTATATCCAGGAGGCTCAGTGCCCAATTTTCTGTTTTTTAGGTTGAGTGCATGCCATATGTATTCCAGCCTGCGTAGACTGTGTGTGGTGTTCCGTCCTTGAATAAACCCAGCTTGGTCCGGGTGGACCAGCCAGGACACACAAGGCAGTAAACGAGCTGCCAATTTTGGCGTCAATGTTGAGGAGGGAGATTGGCCCATAGGGGCTTGGGGAGAGGGGGGGTCGCTCTATGGTTTGAAGATAATGGACACCATCGCCTCCAACATGGTTTTGGGGAGCTCTCTGTGGGTGAGGGTTTTATTAAATATGTCAAGTAAGCGGTTGGCTAACTGCGGGGCACATTTTGGGTCGAACTCCACCGGGAGCCCATCGCTCCCAGGGCATTTCTCTGGCTTCAGTTTTTTGATCGATGCAAGTACCTCTTCTCTAGAGACTGGAGCTCCCAAAGCCTCTGCATTTGTCTCTTCTGGAGTGGGAAGTGCCATACCCTCAAGAAATTCCTGCAGTGTGTGCAAGCTGGGTTCAGGGGTCAGTCGCTCACGTGTTCTCTAAGTAGTTCGCAAATTCCTTCAGAATCGCTCCTTGTGTGTGTACCATATTCCCATCACTGTTTCTTAGTTGTAGGATAGGTATGTGTTCCCTCTCTGTTCTAATCAGTCGTGCAAGGAGTGCTCCCGATCTGTCCCCCTCCATGTGCAGTCTTTGTCTTTAGGTATTCTACATTAATTTTTCTAACCTAGCCCAAGCTTCAAGCAGCTGTCCGCAGACGCGCGTCCATTCCGTCATGTGGGCTGGTGTCGTATGTATGGTACCCTCTAGTTTCTTTAGTTGATTCTCTAGTGCTGTAATATCAGTAATCAGCTAGTGCTTCACCTCCTATGTAGTCCTCATGCATACCCCTCTAATGACCACCTTCATGGCCTCCCACTCCATTGATCTATTAGCAGTCGACCCCCAATTTTTTTCAAAATAGTGTTGTAGGGCCACTGTTATTGTGTGTGTGTGCATATGGAGGGTCAGTGAGTGCGACGACTCTAAGTCGTCAGAGTGGAATGACCGTTCGACCACGTCCAATCTTCAGGGTAAGTAATAGTGGTGCGTGGTCCGAGAGATAGCGAGGCAGGTATGATAATCCCTCTGCAGTTGTGGAGAGACCAGGCCTAAGGCAGCAGTGGTCTATTCAACTGAATGTATTAGCTGCCGGGGTGTAACAGGAGAACTCTCTCTTCGTAGGATTTCAGGCCATCCACTCGTCTCCAAGTTGCATGCCCTGCAGAATGATATTAAACGATCTCGACATGCGAGGCTTAGTGTTATCTCTGGGGGCCTCCCTGTCCAGTGGCGCATCAAAGATGCAGTTAAAGGCCCCGAAAAGAATAAGTTCTGCCCCCAGGAATAGTGTTGCTGCTTTTAGGACTGACTGTAAGAAATCGGGGCAGTCCATGTTAGGGGTATAAACATCAACAGTGCAGAGTTCTTTGCCCTCCCATTTCCCGTACAGGATTACATAGCTCCTTTCCGGGTCTAGAATATGGTGCAGATCCTGGAAGGGGACCCAGGTGCCCCCCACACAAGGGCTCCTTGTGCAAAGCCTGAGTACGAGGTGGCGTATAACTGCTCCCTCCACCTTTTTTCGTATACTCGAGATAGTGTTTACCCATACACGTGTTTCCTGGAGCCCAGCTATCGCTACTTTATACTGTTTTAGGAATGCATGTACTCTACAACGCTTTTCCAAGCCCACCATCCCACGAATGTTCCAGCTAAGTATTTTCAATGTTTGTACAGACATGATTATTTTCTTCCTCGTACCTCCTCTTTACATCCCTCCCCAATATATATCTGGCTTTTGTCCCGGATTCCAGTGTAACATAAGTGAAGTTTCCCAACTATCATTGGATCTCCCCCAAAAACTGGTATAACATCTGTAACTTAACAGTTACTTCCCCTCCCCACCCCACGGGCTGTTGTGTGAATTCCAATGAGTGCAATGCAACCAATACAAAAAAACGCACATACCGCCCCACACCTCCCCCCACCCTACCCCAGCGAAACTTTGAAGTCCATAGCATAAGTGTCCAAGGACCAGGAACTAGTCCGGCCTCACTTAGTGTCTGAGTAGCTGTCCTTTATCAAGTGCTGTGCCTTTCAGGGGGTGCCTCTTGTAGCGTCTTCACCCCTAGACTCTGGGCCGTGGGGTAGAGGCTGAGCATAGTTAGAGATTTTGTTCATTTGTGCTTTAGCGGTCTTGTCTTTCACCATGGTTACTAGTGAGTACGCTATGTCCTGAGTTATGTAGTTTACACTCGGTTGTCAGACACACCAAAGATTTTCGGGCCAGGCCACTAGCCTCTAGCCCATCAGAGCATCAGGTTAAACACTGGCCTTCTTTCTGTGGGCTCACAGCAGGGCCGTTGCGGCTCGGGTCCACGATCAGATCAAACTGCGTCACCTACTGGACAGCCCACCTTCCATTACCTGGCTTCCTCAGCATATCAAGTTATATTTCCAGTTACTTTTTGTTTTGATCGGCACTGGGGTCTCTATTCCGCCTTAGGTACAGTGCACCCCTGACTCTGAGAATCTTCTCCACCCTCTTTCATCCCTGCCAGAGCACACTCCAACTCGGGGCTCCTGGGGCAGCCATGTCCTTCCAGAAAATATAGGGTTCAGAGAGCAGCACCGGTTCTCGATATTCCAGCGTGGTGCACCAATGTCCTGCGCCTTCTGAACCGCTCTGGGTTCAGCGCTCAGCCTCTTCTCGGTGGCAGGGCATCTTTCCCGCCTGGGGTCCATCTAAGTAGGCCTTTAAGGATTCGGCCTGGTTTCAGATTTGGGCGTTTTAGCTCATGACGCTGTATCTTGTGGGCCCCACTCTTAATGCCACGTTGCGCTAAAGATGTATCTGGGTGTTCCTAGGGGCCCTTCAAGGTCTTCCTCAGTGTATAAATTCTGGGCTCTTCCACCACCCACGCTATTCACCCTGGCCCAGTGTGGCTTCAGCTGTGTGCGGGCCTTAGGGGGAGTAATTGCTAGTTCCTCATCTTAAGCCCCCTGTCACTATGGGGTTTTTGCATGGCATCTTCCTGTCGCTTGCTGTGCCCTCGTGGGATCGCGTAGGCCCCGTAGCTGTGCCTCTCTCCTC
Source organism: Triturus cristatus (assembly GCF_964204655.1). Classification (NCBI taxonomy): domain Eukaryota; kingdom Metazoa; phylum Chordata; class Amphibia; order Caudata; family Salamandridae; genus Triturus; species Triturus cristatus. Next base: position 231,542,708 of record NC_140583.1, read on the forward strand.
TGGGTGCTTTCCGCGGGCACAGCGTGTCTCTGGGATGTTTCCCCCTCTCTCCCCTTCTTCTGGCCACCCCTGAGGCGCGGGTCACGAGTCGCCACTGCTTTACCTTCGGGCATAGTAGCGATGAGGAGCGGAAGGCCAGTTGATGTGTCCGCTCCGGGCCAGGCCGAGAGCTGGGCAAGTACCACCCTCCACTGGCGCAGTGCCGACGGCTCCTCTGCCATTCCACCCGACGTAGTGCCCCGCGGGTCGGTGCACGCCAGATGTTTGCCCCTGCTGCACCGTCTCAGCGTTGGCGTTGCCGGGTTCACCTGTCCTCCCCCGCAGGCCAGCAGACGGGAGGCCACCACCCCTCAGGTGTAAGGGGGGGGGGCACGATCTCTACCTTCTCTGCCCGCCGGACCCCGGGCCGCTCACCAGCAATTGTCGGCCCCCGGAGATGGTGCTCCTTCGCGATGCATTCACTCAGTGCCCGGATCGTAGGATCCTTCGTCTCCCGGCTCTGAACTTCCTGTCGCGCTGTGCTACCCCACCACAGATGCAATCGAGCCTTTAACACTCCTACACTTCGACCCTCTTCAACGGGCCTGTTCTCCTTTTCTCCAGCAGTTAAAGTGGCACCGTTGCTCCGGGTAGCCACGTTGCTGTCTCACGATTTCAGGGCTAACTTCGGAACTACGGTTCTAGCGTGCAGTTGTGTGCGGTCCGGCATTGCTCTGGAGTTGTCAGAGCGACGACCCTCCTCGGAATCTGCACGCGATGATCAATGGGCCCACCTCTCGATACCACCAACTCCGACCTTATTAGTAATGGAGGATTGATGTGATCAAGCGGGGGGAAGGAAGTTTGGGTTGGGAACTTTAGGGAGGGAGATCTGTAAAGCAAAAGGTTACTGCATAAACAAACAGTTAAATGAATGCTAGCCTTTGGATGATATTTGTGAGCCAAAAGTAAATATGCACATTGAGTTCACTGTTTGAATGATCAATGGTTCTTTCCTCAAGTAAACATGATTCAAACATTCATACAATAAGGTAGTCAAACGTTCTACAACAAGAGGTGAATTCACTGTATGTGTCAGCAATAGCGTTCTCTTTGTTATCGTTATCGATTACTGAAACATAAGCTCAGCACTACATCCCAAAACGTAAGTCTCTTTTGTCTTGTAGAGTTCGTTACACACCTCTAAACATAATAACAGAAATGGTTCTGATCAAACGTTCTTATATTAAACCAAATGTCACAGCACTAAAACATTGCCTAATATAAAAATTCCGAAAACCTGCTCTTATTCCTCAAATCGGCATGTTGCGGTGAGCGTAAGCCGGTAATCACAAGAACAAGAAAAAAGGGCGTGGCCGCACGAGCGGAATGCCGGAGAGGACTCCAAATCCTTCGTAGCAACAAAGCACCCTAATTCAAAGTGGCTGCGAGGAAGCCCCAACCAAAAATAGAAAGAACTCACCAAAGTCCCAAGGCGATCCACCAACCTGAGAGGGAACCGGAGTAGAACCAATCCTTCCGTGCGAGAAGTCACAGAATAGTGATCATGGAAGGAAGGGCGTGTCTGCTGACGTTCACACGGACAAGACAGAAGTCCTCATCCTGGGACCGTCGCCCTCCGCATGGGACGACTCCTGGTGGCCCCCGGCCCTAGGCACCGCACCCAAGCCAACGGACCATGTACGCAACCTGGGCGTCATCCTGGACTCCTCCCTATCGATGACCAGACAAGTCAACGCCGTCTCCTCAGCTTGCTTCCACAACCTCCGCATGCTCCGTAAGATCTTCCGATGGATCCCGACCGAGACCAGGAAGACGGTCACCCAGGCCCTCGTCACCAGCAGACTAGACTACGGAAACACCCTCTACGCCGGTACAACAGCCAAGCTTCAGAAAAGACTTCAGCGTATCCAGAACGCCTCCGCCGACTCGTCCTGGACGTCCCCCGATGCAGCCACATCTCGAGCCACCTCAGACATGCACTGGCTCCCTGTCAACAAGAGGATCACGTTCAGACTCCGCACCCACGCACACAAATCCCTCCACGACCTGGGCCCAAGGTACCTCAACGACCGCCTGACCGTCTACACGCCCACCCGCCAGCTACGATTTGCGAACCTCGCCCTCGCCGTCGTCCCTCGCATCAAGAGAGCCACCGCCGGAGGAAGATCCTTCTCCTACCTGGCGGCTAAGACATGGAACTCCCTGCCCGTCCACCTACGGCTGACTCAGGACCACCTCGCCTTCAGGAAACAGCTCAAGACCTGGCTGTTCGAGCAGTAGCAGACCCCCTCCCACAAGCGCCTTGAGACCCTTCCAGGTGAGTAGTGCGCGATATAAATTCCATGATTGATTGATTAGCAAACGGGCCAAGCATCATGGGACTTAAAGTCTCACTGTTGTTGTGTCCAGTCCTGCAAGAAAAAACAAACAATACAAACAAACAAATATACACAAAAGAGACTTACACTAAACTAAATAACGACTTTTCTGTAGCATGCTGGAAAAAGAAACACATATCAGGATCTGCAACTTGTTCCGATACCATGAGCTTGTGTGCAAAACACAATGGGCATCACATTAGTCTTTAAACGCGGAAATGACACCAGGGCCACCAGTGTGTCAGAGACACAGTGCCATGTGCACGCCCACAATAGTCTTTGGCACAAGGAGGCATAGGCCAATATCGGCGATGATGACTGATGACAGCAACACCTGAGGGAGGTGAGGCGGGCCCTAGACCGCACACCGCCCTAGCTCTGACAGAAGTTCAATTAGGGCTTATGGTAGAGGCAGGATATTGCAGGATTACGCCACAGGATTACACCATTGATCGGGCCACCGCGAGGAGCTCTGTAGAAACACTTCTAATCGGCCATGATGGTAAGCCACGCCCCATTCTCTCTAATTTGATGCAAATATTTACAGAAGCTTTAAAGCAAGATTGATTATTCTTTGCTTTCGAAATAAAATGTTCATAAAAAAATGAAAGTAGGGAAAAAAAAAAAAACATTTAGCTAAACTACTGTAAAGTTTCAGGTACCATTTCTTTGCAGCATTGTTTAGTAACATGTGAGGATGCATGCTGGTATTTCCCAAAAATATTCATAATGGACAATCAGTGTAACCAGTTTCAATAAGATTATGGGAAACAAAAACAAACAACCATTGGCAAAGCCAGTAGGACTGAAATTGGTGGTCGGATTTTTATTTTGTCAATGTGTGACTTGTTTTGGCATGGTGTTTGTAAAACCTTAAAAGGTGTGGGAGCTGCCAGGCCCTAACCATTATAACAAACATTGGCAAAAACAAAAATAGTTTTTGTCTCAAAAAGCACACACTGCCACAGTAGTTACTGCAACTGAACAAAACTACTTTGTGTACCGATATGCTCTTTGTGAAAGAGCAGAATGCGGTCACTTACAGTGAAGCCAATCGATACAGAGAGAGACGGAATTTTACAAAATATAAAATTCATGGATAACGCCCGACCACATTAGGGGACCAATTATTAAACAGCGTCTCAAAAGTGCACTCATGGTATATGTCCTTGCATTAAGTGCAGCTTTTGTCAATCACAATTTACAGCAGTAGGAGAAGAAATAGTACTCCTAGAAAATATTTGTGAACTGCATTTTAGCATGAGCAAATATGCATGTGTAGATTTGCTCATGCAAAAATCTGAGTGTTAGGAATTTCCCTTTCCCTCCAACCACTTTCTTCCCAACTCTGGAAGAAGGTTTATATTGCCATCGTTAGAACATTTCCAACATTTCTCAGTATGGGTTGTTACGGAGAGTCTTACCTTTGCTGCCAGACTCAACTAGAAAGACTCTGATACAGGCTTTGGTACTAAGTAGGCTGGATTATTGTAATGGACTACTGTTGGCGGCAAATGAAGGAGTTATCTCCAGATTGCAAGTGGTCCAGAACACTGCTGCCCGCCTTGTCCTAAACCAGCCTCCCCGCACTCCCTCTAGACCCTTACTCAATAAGCTACATTGGTTATCCATCAAACAGAGGGTGAAGTTTAAAATTTGCTGTACTATACATAAATGCCTACATGGGAGAGGCCCTGTATACCCAACTAAGAAATTTTGCCCCTACATACCCAGCCGCTCTCTGAGATCCAGTGAGCAGGCTCTGTTATGTGTACCAAGGGCAAAAAAGGCTAGACAGGGAGACAGAGCCCTATCAATTGCTGGTCCTACTTTATGGAACAGTCTCCCTACATCTCTGCGACTATGTGACGATCACTTTCCCTTCAGGAGACAGCTGAAAACCTTCCTATTTCAGAATTAATAAGATATATTGTCCGATTCTCCTCTTCTGTTTGCAGTATGGTAGTCCAATGGCGCGGAGATACTCCTTCGGGAGTCGAGTCCAGCGCGATACAAACCCATAAATAAATGGGAAAAGATTAGAGAAGAGTTGATGAAAACCCTTAAAACATGCAAGTTAGTAGATTTTCAAGGACTCAAAAGGGCATTCCAACCCTGGAACTATTGCTTACCACTACCTTCAGCCCCAGGAAGTAGATCTGCAGAAACGTGGCAACATAAGGGGATTTTGTTACAGGACAAGTAGATTTATGAAGTAACCTGCCCCATGGACAAGTAGGTATTTTATTAAATTCCACATCCCTGTTCTTCCTGCTAGAGACTATCTAGCCACAGATTCCCCATACTCTGATTATTTCACAGGTGTCAGACTGTATCAAGAAACTTTTCATCAGAACCTCAGTGCGCCGTCAGGTGGTGCCGTCCGGCTCCATATGGACGCCGTTCCGCGACAGAAAGGACCTGTGGAGCCTATATTGGTGCCATCCCTGCGCACTGACATCCATTACTTTCGAGATTCCCCAGATGCAGAGCCTCAAGGGCAAATTGGCCATGACCAGTGTGCCGATTCCTAAACTTGAGATCATATCAGGGGATAGAGCCCAATCACAGAACGGGGAGGATGGGGGTGGTTGGTCTAGAATCTGCGGCTAGATACAGTCTCTACCTGAAAGAGCGTTACTGAAAGTAAGTAACTTGTTCTTCTGATCGAGATGTCTAGCCGCAGATTTATCACCTTTTGACTAGATACTAAAGCAGTACCTATTTGGAGGTAGGTTTGTGAATGCACTCAGAACAGAATATCCTGCAGGAATAAGCGGGCAAAATGCTTCTCTCGGCAGATCCGACTGTCCAGCCAAAAGTTCTTTGTGAACGAATTGAGGGACACCCTCTTAGCTGCCTGGGATAGGTCTAAGACAGGGACTCCACATACTAATGCAGTGGTAGCAGCCTTGGCCATCCTAGAATGAGTATGCAGTCTTCCTGAATGCTACTTTTTGGGAAATAGGTAGCAGATCTTTATATAAAACACGATCCAGAGGAACATGGTTCTCTTCAACACTTCTTTGCCTTTTTTCGCTCCCAAGTACCACACAAAGAGCCGATTGTCCACCCGGTGTTCCTTGGTATAATAAATGTAAAAGCAGAGTGCTCTTTTGGGATCCAAGCAATGAAGGCTCTACTCCTCCTTAAAGGAGTTTAGGTGGAGTATAGAACGCTGGCAGGGTGATAAATGTTACTGATCTGGAACAACGTCACAACTTCTGGTAGAAATAATGCTCACATCCGCCGAACCAGTTTGTCTGGGAAGAAAGTAGAGTATGACGGATTGGCACAAAAAGCCTGAAGCTCACTCACATGCCATGCTAAGGTGATGGCTACGAAGAACACAGTCTTCATAGTAAGGAGCAGTAAGGCAGCTGTGAAACAGCTTGAACTGAGTGCACATCAAGTGAGATCCAGATTAAGGTCTCATTGTGGCATTACGATGGGAGAACAGAGGAAACCTATGTTGTAGACTCATCAAAAATCGCATCACAACTGGTGACTTAAACAAGGAGTGCTGATCTGGCAACTGTAAGAAGGGCTCAAAGATGGCCTTTCAACTCCCAAAGCAAAGCCTTGCTGGCAAGAAACAAAACGAACAACAAAATGGCACATAACTTAGCCTGGAGGGGTCAATCTGGTGTGTGCTGCACAAACCAAAAATTTGCTCCCATGACAGCGGTATACACTTTTCATCAAGAGGTGCCTGGCTGCCAAGATGACATATATAACCTCCTGCGGAAAGTCGAAGGTGTTCAGCTGTCACCACTCAATCTCCAAGAACAAAGGTGGAGGTTTTCGAAAGGCCTGGCGGCAGGACCACACCCCTCTTGTTGCAACTGCAGGTCCTCCCAGAGAGCAGACAGATCCGAGAACATATGGTCAAGACCAGGAGTGCTGGATATTATACTCTCTGTGCGCAGCCCGGAACCACTAAGATGACCCCATCAGCCCTGATCTTCAGAAATCTGGGTAGGAGTGGTAACGGCAGGAAGACAAAGGATTCGAGAGTTCCACTCGAGGCAGAATATGTCTCTGAGCAAGAGATGCCTTGTAAACTTCCAAAGTGCAGAAGCGTTGACGTTGTACATTCTCGTCAGTGGCAAGTAGATCAAGACAGGGTTCCGCCCGATTTGTAGAAGAGGCCTTGCGCCACCACCAGGTATGTTAAAGAGTGAGTGAGTGAGTGAGTGAGTGAGTGAGTGAGTGAGTGAGTGAGTGAGTGAGTGAGTGAGTGAGTGAGTGAGTGAGTGAGTGAGAGTGAGTGATATGTCATGGACTGTTTATGTATGCCCGAGTGATGAGTTGGATAGAGCAGGCTAAGCAGCAGGAGGCTGCTCCTGGTGGGGCTCCGACATTACATTTATATAACATCTGTAACCAAGACTGATCGTCTAAATAACCGACATGACCTGCCTACAAATATTTTTTTATTGATTGCATCAATTCCCACTCATGATCTGCTAGGTGCCAACTGCTGAGGTCATGCGGCCTGTAGTTCAAACAGCCCGCCAGATTGTTCACCACCAGGACAATTCCTTGGTGGTCCAGCTCTTTCCAGAAGGGCAGCACCTCCTGGCACAGGGTCCGTGACCTCACCCCCATTTGTTGCAATATCACAAGGCAGTGGTGTTTTCCGTAAGCACTTGTACCAGCCTTACCTTGATAGATGAAAGGAAGGGTTTTGGTGCCAAGTGGATGGCCTTTAGCTCCAGAACATTGATGTAGAGCCTGGACTCTGCCAGAGACCAGAGGCCTCTGATCTCCACCTCTCCCAAATAGCTGCCCCAACCCAGAAGTGATGTATTGATCAACACGGTCAGTTCTGGGTGGGGTAGAGAGGGGCCTGCCACTGACCTGATCGCAGGTATTCTTCTGTCTCCTCCAAAATCTGAATGTGGTCAGAAAGCTCCTCTTGGTGTTAGGACCAATGGGACTTCAGATCCCACTGCAGAGGCTGCATATGTCTCCTAGCATGCTAGACCAAAAGGATATGGGAGCTCATCAATCCTGTAGTCTTGGAGTCAACCTCAGTGGAATCCAGGATCGATACTGAAAGATCGGGATCATAGTGAGGAAATATGAATTTTATGATCAGTTATGTCCCCTATCTTAGACCCCAACGGCTCCATGTACATGCTACAAGTACATGTATGTTCCCTCCAGTTCCAGCTATGAAGACGCAAATACATGTGCGTCCAACGTCAACATGTCCTCTTTCAGATCCGCCATGAATGGGTCGAATATTCCATTCCTAAGTGTGATTGGCCACCGACTTTATATGGTTCACTTTTCACGTTTTACAGTTCAGGCGAGTAGGCCCTGAATTCTGCCATCAAGCCTTTTCCTGCTTCTACCTCTGAAATGCTCCAGCCTGGACCTGCATTCGTATCCATGAACTTTGTCCTACTCCCTGCGCGGCTAACGGTGCCTGACGCGGCCTGTTGCCTGCCAAAAACTGTATTCAGCCTTCAAGTTATCTGCTCCGCTCCTCATCCAATGCATTCCTGTCTAGTAGTTTAGGTAAACATCTTTCCAGCTACCGAGCAAAGGGCCCGGCCTCGCTGTCTTTATGCAAGTAATTCATAGCCCCTGTTACCATGGAAGATTCCTGCCCCCTCGCATCTCATGTAGACACATAGACGCTTGTACATGCACTAACAGTCAGTATAGAATAGATTCCGTCCGAGAGACCTTTCCTTTTGGATAAAACAGTTCCTTAAACAAAGATATTAGATACGATTTGGGATTAGGTTGACCTGACCCCCCAGACTTCTGTCTCCACATGTAGAGCTAAATGTCAATTCCCCTTCACCCTCTAGTTGCACGTCAATCACACGTCATGCGGCTGCGCGCGCATCTCTGCCAAATATTTCTGCTGACACTGCAGGATTCTCTTATGGATCCACCCACTTGTGACATCATTTTAAATGACGTTTCTAGTATACGCCTATTATTACGCCTATTTTCATTACGTATGTGTATTCTTATCTGTATTATCAGCTGTTACGCCTCCTGCATCTGTCTTAACGTAATGCTTTTCATATATATATCCTTACTTGTCAATAATGTATTGCCTATCCCTTCCTGAACCTTCGTGGTGATGGAATATGATTGCCTGGTTCGAACCATAATTCCTTTGTAAGGAATAAAGTCCTTTTCAGAACCTCTAATACCACGGATTCTGCCTCTTATTTTGACTGAGTTATTCTTACTAGACTTTACCGCATAAAAAATAGTACAGGTAATTTAAATATTTACCACATAAATTGGCGCCCGAACAGGGACTCTTTCCCATCTCACGCGCCGGAGGTGCGTTGCAGGCCCGGTCTCCTGCCACAGCTGGACGGACAAAAACGCGTACCCGCAGGATTTCCTGTATCTCCCTCCGGCCAAGCGGGGGTGACTGAGGCTGCGATCAACACCCAGATGAGGCGGTGAGAAGTGCGAAGTATTTCGACCAGAGCCTAGCTGAGAGAGCAAGATCCGAGGTATACAGAGGCCCACCAGGTTCCGAAGTTCCGAGTCGAGTCGAGTCGAGTCCGGTCCAGTTCAGTTCAGTTCCGAGGCCTTCCGTTCCGTGCTACCCGGTGAGTACCGTTGCTGGGGAGGCATTTAGACGTGCACATTAATTTGTGCCGGTCATGACGGGTTTGGGTACACAGATCCGGTCTGCACTGTTTTAGCAGTGTATCTGTACTGTTTAGCAGTATATCTAGTATGTTTTGTATATAATTCAGTATTATCTAGTATTAGTATTATGTCAGTAACTAGTTTTCTTCTAATTATCATTGTTCGTTAAATGTTAAATGTTAAATGTTTTACTGTGTTTAAAAAATTGTGGTATGAATGAGTGTTCATTATTGTGTTTATCGTATTAATTGTGTTCAAGTCCAGTTTGAGTAAGAATCAAGTAGCAAGGTTTAAAGATGCCGTTCTTTTCAAAATTAAGACAGATCAAAACTAGAAAAGGAGTACTCGAAGAAGCTGTTCCCATTCCACCTAGGGACACTCCAGGGTATTTTATGTATCATAAACATGGCCTAGATGCCGTATTATATCTTGATTTATGGGTGGACTACACCAAGGATCTAGCAGAGGTGGCCCGCAGCTGGGACATGGGAGGCAGATTGCATCATGAGGGTAGAAGAAGAATTATGGAAAAAGAAAGCCAGACAGTCACAAAAAGATGCCATTGAGTTATGGCGTAAAGAATCGCATAGACGCACAGAGAAAGAGCTCAGAAAAGAAGAGAAAAGTAGGGAGAACTCAAATAAAGCCCGAGAAAATATATTAATTGAGGAAGGTATCCGAGTAAAAACAGAACAAGTAGACAGACCACGAAACACTCTTATGAATGGTATGTATCCTCTTTTGGCCGAAGGTTTACCTAAGGCCACCCCGGAAATACCGAAAGATTTGCCACCCCCATTACTCCCGATTAAAGCACATCCCAAGACCGCAAAAGATATTTTCCTTTCCTCCTATTTAGAGGATGTAGCTCCCGAATATGTTAATGTTCCACCACACACGCCACCTGTCGATGGTGCTCAACCCAGAGATCATCCGCCCCCAACTCCGCAACAACAAACTCCTCCGCACATTCCAATAGGTCCATCTGTTTCCACCGCTTTTCCTGCATCCACAGTTTCTACCTTACATCCCACAAATCCTTTCGTGCCTAACACCTCAGAAGGTGCGACAGGAGGTGCGACAGCAATTTTTGCCACGCCACCGTCACGAAGTAAATCGTCTCTTAGAGATTTAGCAAACCAACGTACACCCCAAATAGCAACGTCCGACATGTTTAAGGAACATCTTGTGGATTGTAGATATGATCCAGTGCCCGGTAAAAATGACAGAATGCTGCTATCATCACTGCGTATACGACGAGCTTCAATATATTTAACGACACTACCAGGAATGGTTAATCATCTGGACAATATATATCGCTTTGTCCAAACAGGGCAAGGCCCTGAAAGTATTGACGAAGCCATGGATTACCAGAAAGTGGATATACAGAGATTATTGTTACGCTTCTTCATAAACTGCTTGATCAGAGACAGAGATAGGCCTGGGGTAGATCAGGATGAAATGCAAGTACTTACCAGATGGGGTCAGAATATATCAGAGGGAAAACATGATAAACAGACGTGTATAGTAGCTATGTGCCGAAAGATCCGCAAAGAAGTAGAACGAATACATAAAGCCAGATTGGAGGCAGACAAAACTGAATCAGAGGGAGAGGAGGAGGAAGAATCAGAAATGCCTACAGGACAATTAGAAACGATAGCTTATGTGGGTAGGGGAAGACCTTGTAACAATACCAGATACTTTAATGATCCAATACGTCCGATACGTCCAGAATGCAACAGACATTTTCAAGCCCCTATGTTAAATACAAGGTCCCCTGAACACCTATTCCAGGCTGCTGATAAATTACTTCGAGACCGAAGGGGGTATCATATGCTCGACTCTATGGATGAACAAGAATTAGCCAGGTCAGCAGTACAATGGGCTGACAGTTCTGATAAATACAGTGATGATGCGCTAGCACACACGTTTTTGAATCTTACCCCAGACGAACAGCGTTTAGCTGGTATATACATGATACAACACCTCCTTATATTATATAGAAGCCAACACTCCGATCCTGGTCCCCTACCTGATATACTGATAGAATTACTCACGAACAAATGGAGAGGTTCAGGTACTGATTTAATTAAAGAAATTCTAGAATATCGACACCAGTACATTGTCTTCGTATGCCCAGAACATGTTTCAGTCCCCCCCAAGGAAAGAAAAACGTATCACATAGATAGACAGAATCCCTTACGCGAAGTGCACCCAATCAGAGGTGATGACAATACTTTTAAACGAGTGTTTGTGTACACGCCCATAACTAAAATTGAATTATTAGAAATGAAGAAAGTAGTACCTAGCCATGACAAAGATCCAGCAGGTTTCCACCGTGAGATAAAAGACATGTTACTCATGGGAGAGTATACTTACCCTGACATTATGAAAATATTAAAAGTCTTATTACCTGCCGGTATTTACGAGAAGCTCAAAGAAAAGGAATGGGAGGTGGGAGACCAAAAGATAGATTGGACAGCATTAGAAAACGAAGAAAAGGCCCGAGCTGCAGGTTCAGGGCTTGGGGAAAAGACTACAGCATTACCAGGATTATTAGTGCAGGTACTACCACGCTTATTGACTACGAAAAAGGAAGACTGGGGTGCAATTTCAGCCTGTAAACAAAAACAAGATGAAGACACTAGTGATTTCTATTCCCGATTTGAAAAATGTTTTGGTATTAATAGTGGCATAAAAGCAAGTAGTGAGTCGTATTCACATCTGTTTGTGACAAAATTAGTTGAAAATTCCCTGCCCCAAGTTAAGAATAGAGTATTAAAATTCGAGAGTACTTGGCAAGGTAACACACCGTCACAGATGTTACAAATGTTACAAGATCATCACAATAGAATTAGAGAAGAACAAGAACATGAACAAAGACGTATGAAAGACACGAAAATGAAAATGCTCGTTGCTCAGTCAGTTCCAGCTGACGGTCATAAAAAGGGTACGACGCAGTCCAATGATTCAGCGGGTCCCGTTAGAGGGACATGCAACTATTGTAAACAGCCAGGTCATTATATACACGATTGCGCAGTTCTGAAACATAATATCTCTACGGGTATAACGAAGGAGAGACCACGTCCGCCTAGACAGGATCAGATCCAACAACAAGTACCTCAGAATATACAGCCTATGCCAGCTGTACAACAGACCGCACCACAACAACAACAACAACCACAACAACAGCCACAGCCTATTGCTGCAACACAAAACACGACACAACAAATGTACCAGTATGCACAAAATGACTATCCAGAGTATCAGCGCTACACATGAAATAGCCTAGAGAGGGAAGTTGGCTTACCCCTTATTGAGGTTCCTGTAGATCAAGAGGGTCCTTATGTACAGAGTAAAGTATTAGGGAAAGACAAAGTTTCTACTCGACACAGGGGCAAGCAGAACAACTATAAGTCACGATGAAGTCCCAGGGGCACCCCTCAGGCTCACAAAATATTTCCCTTGGATTCTCAGGAAAACCAACTATTAACGAAGTATCGCAACCACTTGCATTAACAGTCGGTCCGTTAACACGGACTACAGATCTATTGCTTACAAAATCATGTCCAGAAAACTGGTTAGGTATAAAAACATTGAAAGCTCTAGGAGCTATAATATGTTGTTCTCCGGAAGGAGTACGATTATTTTTGCGTGACTTTAAAGGTCACTACGTGTCTAGAGACATGGATCACCGGTTACAGAATCTACCTGCACATTTATGGGCACACGGCCCCACTGATGTAGGGTGTATGCATATTACACCATATCGAGTCACACTCAAAACAGGAGTAGTACTACCACGAATGCGACAATACAAATTACCGCCAGATGCTGTAGTGGCTTTGCTGCAAATCATTGACGAGCTCATTGCACAAGGAGTGGTCGTAGAAACCGACTCCAATGTATGTAATTCCCCGATAATTCCGATTCTTAAACGAACTGATCCAAAAGCACCGCCAGTATATCGATTAGTTATTGATCTGCGCGAATTAAATAAATGCATTGTACCACAATACCCCGTGGTCCCAGATATCTCTTCATTACTAACAGCCATAGATTCAGAAGCAACGTTCTTTACTGTAATTGACCTCAAGAACGCTTTCTTTAGCGTCCCAATCGATCCGGAAAGCCAATATTTGTTCGGATTCAGTTTAAATGGACGAAGTTTTAAATTCACACGCGCACCTCAAGGATTCACATAAAGCCCCAGCATCTATAGCCAAGCACTGAAAAGAGAACTTGACAGTATCCACATGCCAGCTAACACTGCCCTGCTTCAATATGTCGATGATCTGCTGATCACCGCCCGAAGCGAACCTGAATGTGAAAAAGCATCACTGAAGGTTTTACATTTCTTAGCCGACAAGGGGCACAAAGTGTCCCCTTCGAAGCTGCAATTCTGTGTCCAGCAAGTTGTGTACCTTGGGCACTTGCTGTCCAAGGGGGGGAAGACAGCTTACACCCGACCGCATCCAGTTAATTGTTAACATGCCGCCACCCAAGACACAAAAGGAGGTGCGAGCATTCATAGGCCTCACTTCGTACTGTAGGCAGTGGATCCCTCAATATGCATTTCTAGCAAAACCACTCATTCAGTTGACAACACAGGAGGCAGCGACATCGACTGTCCTCCCTTGGACTCAGGAACATACACAAGCTTTTGAAAGCTTAAAGAAAGCTTTATGTCAAGCACCTGTTTTAGCAACACCATGTTACAGCAAACGTTTTACACTTTTTGTTACAGAACGTGAAGGTACTGCTTTGTCAGTACTCACGCAGGAACAAGCAGGATCACACAAGCCATGTGCTTATTTTTCTAGTACATTAGATCCCGTAGCTCAGGCTCTTCCTGCGTGCCTGAAATCAGTCGCAGCGACAGCTTTAGCAATCAGACAAAGCGATGCCATAGTGTTAGGACATCAATTGACAGTACAAGTACCACACGCAGTAGAGGTTCTCTTGAACCGGACCCAAACACAACACTTGACTATAGCAAGACTGACGGGTTATGAATTGACATTGTTCCAGCCACACATAGAAATCAGACGTTGTAGTACATTAAATCCTGCCACACTTTTACCATTAAGTGGAACAGACCCATTGGCACATGATTGTATTGAAGTCATTACTATTACGACGAAACCCAGACAAGACTTGACAGATATTCCATTATCAGATCCAGACCTGACATTGTATGTAGATGGTTCATGCATGAGAACAAGTACAGGAGAGTTAGTGGCCGCTTATGCAGTCACAACAGACACTGAAGTTATTGAAACAAATTGTATCGATACCTTGTCAGCTCAAGCAGCAGAGCTCATCGCTCTGACACAAGCCTGTATTCAAGCCAAAAATAAGAAAGCCAACATATACACAGATTCACGTTATGCATTCGGAGTCGTCCATGACTTTGGCGTGCTTTGGCGAGAGAGAGGTTATTTAACTTCTCACGGTGCCCACATCCAGCACAGTCCCCTTATTCAAGCTCTGTTAGATGCAATACATCTGCCTACTGCAATATCGATTATGAAGTGCAAGGCCCATACGAAAGTGACTGACATTATTTCTCAGGGTAACGACCTAGCTGACAGAACAGCTAAACAGACTGCTCAGAATCAGACTCATACAACTGACACGACAAAGACAATAGTCCGACACCAACACACTGCATGACAGTTAAGGATCCCGCCCTTGATGTAATTGACATACAGACACATGCTACACCAGAAGAAATAAAGAGATGGACTGAATTAGGAGGGATCCAAACGGATCAGGGATGGATGACGAAGGGAAAATCTATATGGTTTCTTCCTGACTCCATGGTTCAAGTCATCATTAACACAATACATAGTCCAGCGCACCTAGGAGAGAAAGCTATGCTAGACAGTATTCAACACATTTGGTTCAATAAACACTTGCGAGCAGCAGCTAAACAGAAAGTACGTACCTGCATGATTTGTTGTCAGTTCAATCCAGGAAAAGGCGTACCTGTAGAACAGGGTGGATTTCAACCTCCCGATCACCCTTTTGAAGTCCTCCAGATGGATTATATCCAGATGGAACGATGTCGAGGATTCAAATATGTCCTCGTAGTTGTATGCGCTCTTTCCCGGTGGACAGAGGCGTATCCCGTCTCAGATTACACTGCCCCGACTACTGCCAAACAGTTAGTTCGAGAATTCTTCCCACGGTATGGTTTGCCCCGTGTCGTGTACTCAGATAATGGCCAGCCATTCTCATCCGAGCTAATGAAACATGTTTCACTTCTGTTAGGCTATCAATGGAAATTCCACTGTGTCCGACATCCCGAGGCAGCAGGTCTCGTGGAGCGACATAATCAAACTCTGAAAATTAGACTGTCCAAAGTATGTAGAGAAAAAGGTGTCGACTGGATAGTAGCTTTACCAGTTGCGCTCTTTTACATGAGAATGGTAGCACACTCTCGAACAGGGCTATCCCCGTATGAGGTGATCTTCGGTAGACCACCAAATATGTGGGGGACGCCTATACCTCGTAAAATCACTGATGTTGATTGTAATATGCTGACAGATTACCTGGCTTCCTTGATGTCTGCACTACAATCTTGTCGTTCACAGGTAACTGCAGCTTTTCCCGATAACACTGAGGTGAAGCCCCATGACGTGGTTCCGGGGGACCTTGTGCTTGTAAGGAACTTCGACAGAAGGAACCCGCTGGAGCCTCGCTGGCAGTCGCCCAAGCTCGTCTTATTGACCACAAGGACAGCTGTGAAGATTGAGGGACGCAAAGGGTGGTTGCACTCGAGCCATATCAAAAAATTTCATGGACTACCATCCGACTTGAACTTTCAGCCCTGCATTCCCTCACAGACTGACTCAAAACTCCCCCTGGTTGAGAAGCCAGAAAAAGAGAATTAT
This sequence comes from Triturus cristatus, assembly GCF_964204655.1. Taxonomy (NCBI): domain Eukaryota; kingdom Metazoa; phylum Chordata; class Amphibia; order Caudata; family Salamandridae; genus Triturus; species Triturus cristatus. The sequence goes on from NC_140583.1 coordinate 231,558,627, forward strand.
AAACTGAAACTAAGGTCTAGCAAGTCAGACAATTTGATTGTTTAAGTCCTCTTCAAGGTGAATCGGTTGAATTTGTCTCCGACATGTATCCTCTAGACCGAAATAGAGAGAGAAATAGACAGAAACAGCTCAAGAAACATGCGTACTGTAAATCACTTCGTAGTCACTGCATAGTGACATTATTAATTATGTTTTCTCTAAGTCTTCTGATTATTATTGCCAGTATATTTTTACACATGTATTACCCTATTTCCAAGCGTGCTTTCAATGCTACTGCCGAACATTCTTTTAGCGAATTACCTCCGCATGAGTTGTCCTATAGATTTGCGCTGCGCAACAATACATTCATTAGTATGTTACATCATTCTCATCAGACCAGCAATGCTACAAATTGTTGGATATGTGGCCGACTCCCTCCCTATCAGAAATACAAAGGAGTCCTGCCTCTCTTTCCGTATCCATTCACACACAATGGCTCCTGTGGAGCATGGTTTAGTTTGATTAATTCCCTAGATTCAAATTCAGTAGTTTATCAAGACAACTGGGTATGGGGAAACCTGAACCTAGTTTTGCTTAAAGTCTGCTACCCTAACAAGGAGGGACTTCCCAAAAGAACAGGAACTGATCTAGAAAATGAAGTATATGGATTAGGTAACTTTACACTTAACCTCATGATCCTGAATGTTGAATCCGAAGCTACACCAATCTTGCCCGCTATGTCAGTATTTCCAGTTAGAGGCGAATTATGTGTAAGAAAGAATGGTTCAATACACATGGGCCATAGTAAATGTACCACTGTAATAGAATTCAGTGATAAAGGCAAGTCTACATTTAGAGCTTCCCGTCACTCCTACTTCATCTGTGGTCACACCGCATACATACGCCTACCCCTAGATTGGGATGGTACCCGTTACATTGCATTCCTTCTGCCACCTGTTTTCCTAGCCCCGCTTGATTACCATAGGAATACCCATTTAGTACACAATAGACAGCAGAGAGATCTCCCGATTGTCGACTACACTGAAACAGCATGGGAGCAATATACAGATTTCAATAAAGGTTTCTTTCCCTACATAGGTACAGTCACTAATAGTAAGCTGATACGTAGATTAACTAGAACCCTTGAAGCAGTAGTGAATGAAACTACTTCCGCCTTAGGCAACTTAACAGAGGAGCAGTCTGCGATGCGGATTGTTGTTCTTCAAAATCGTCTTGTCCTTGACGTCATTCTGGCCGATAGGGGCGGAGCTTGTAGGGTCATCGGATCAAGTTGCTGTGTTTTCATACCAGAAAACGCGCCGTCAGTATATAAAGCCATAACTCGACTTCATAAAATCGTAAGCCAGATACACCAGAATCCAGGCACCTGGACTTGGTCCGGTTGGTTCTGGAGCGTGTTGTCAGCCTGGGGATGGAGGATCCTATCCTTCCTAGGTATTGGCTTTCTCATACTATTCAGTTGCTGCTTGTGTCTACAATGTGGGCCAGCGATTTGTGGCCTGTGTGCCACATCGTGTATCCCGCCTTCAAATTTTCATTCAAGATCCCGGAAGAAGAAAGAAGAACAAATGATGCTATATGAACAGATTGATGGATTGATGAAGATGGATATTTCATGAAGGGTCCGTAGGGGACAAGGAGGGAATGAGGAAATATGAATTTTATGATCAGTTATGTCCCCTATCTTAGACCCCAACGGCTCCATGTACATGCTACAAGTACATGTATGTTCCCTCCAGTTCCAGCTATGAAGACGCAAATACATGTGCGTCCAACGTCAACATGTCCTCTTTCAGATCCGCCATGAATGGGTCGAATATTCCATTCCTAAGTGTGATTGGCCACCGACTTTATATGGTTCACTTTTCACGTTTTACAGTTCAGGCGAGTAGGCCCTGAATTCTGCCATCAAGCCTTTTCCTGCTTCTACCTCTGAAATGCTCCAGCCTGGACCTGCATTCGTATCCATGAACTTTGTCCTACTCCCTGCGCGGCTAACGGTGCCTGACGCGGCCTGTTGCCTGCCAAAAACTGTATTCAGCCTTAAAGTTATCTGCTCCGCTCCTCATCCAATACATTCCTGTCTAGTAGTTTAGGTAAACATCTTTCCAGCTACCGAGCAAAGGGCCCGGCCTCGCTGTCCACATGCAAGTAATTCATAGCCCCTGTTACCATGGAAGATTCCTGCCCCCTCGCATCTCATGTAGACACATAGACGCTTGTACATGCACTAACAGTCAGTATAGAATAGATTCCGTCCGAGAGACCTTTCCTTTTGGATAAAACAGTTCCTTAAACAAACATATTAGATACGATTTGGGATTAGGTTGACCTGACCCCCCCAGACTTCTGTCTCCACATGTAGAGCTAAATGTCAATTCCCCTTCACCCTCTAGTTGCACGTCAATCACACGTCATGCGGCTGCGCGCGCATCTCTGCCAAATATTTCTGCTGACACTGCAGGATTCTCTTATGGATCCACCCACTTGTGACATCATTTTAAATGACGTTTCTAGTATACGCCTATTATTACGCCTATTTTCATTTCGTATGTGTATTCTTATCTGTATTATCAGCTGTTACGCCTCCTGCATCTGTCTTAACGTAATGCTTTTCATATATATATCCTTACTTGTCAATAATGTATTGCCTATCCCTTCCTGAACCTTCGTGGTGATGGAATATGATTGCCTGGTTCGAACCATAATTCCTTTGTAAGGAATAAAGTCCTTTTCAGAACCTCTAATACCACGGATTCGGCCTCTTATTTTGACTGAGTTATTCTTACTAGACTTTACCGCATAAAAAATAGTACAGGTATTTAAATATTTACCACAATAGCCTGAATGCCCTGTGCTCTTTCCCAGAGGAAAGGCACAAAATCGAACCACACTCAGAATGGTTCAGATGAAAGGGATCGACTCAGAAGAAGTCAGATGTGACTTCGGCGCATTGATAGGGAACCTTGGGGATGACAGGAGATTCCCTGTAGTCTGGAGGTGCTTGATGACTGCCTGGGGGAAGCCCAAATTTAACAGCAAGTCATCAGGGTAGGGTAAGACTGCCGCCCTTGACCTCCAAAGTGTGTTGCCACCGCCATCACTTTCATGAACACCAGGGTCACATTAGTGAAGCCGAAGAGGAACACTGTAAACTGAAAATGTTCTTCTCCAACTACAAAACGCAGATAGTGCCAGTAGGTCAGGTATAGGGAAATAAGCATCCTGCAGGTCCAACGCCACCATCCAGTTCGAGGGCGAGGGCAGATAAGACTTGGGCTAGCGTGAGCATTTTGAATTTCTTATTTAGGAGAAAGGCATTCAGAGAGTGCAGGTCTAAAATAGGACACAAACCTCCATCTTTCTTGGGCACCAGAAAGTAGCAGGTTTAACAATCGCATCCTACTTCTGGCGCTGGCACCCTCTCGGGAGCCCCTTTGGCTAAGAGGGCTTGCACTTCCTGCCACAAAATGGATAGATGGTCCTCCGGCAGTCACTGGGGGAGGGGAGGTGGAGGAAGGGATGGATGGATGGTGGAAGGTGCAGCAGGGAAGAAAGGAAAGTTAAGGGGTAGCCCTTTAAAGTGATCTGTAGAACCCATCTGTCCAACGTTAATGCTCACCAACCCAGGAAGAATCAATGGTTCTGCCACCCACCGGGTGGCTGTTCTCCTGTAAGTGTATGCTAAAGAGGTTTGGCAGATGGGGACCCAGGGGGCGGCATACAAGCCTAGAGAGAGTGCAGTAAGCTCAGCTATCTTTAAAAGAGAGCAGAATCAGTTTTGTTTTTAAACAGGGGAGTCCCATCGAAGGGCATGTCCATCAGGAAGGACTGGACATTGTCTGAGAAACCAGCTGATCACAACCACACAAGGCGGCAAAATGGCAACACTGGTGCCGATGGCTCACTCGAACTTGGCCACATCACGACTGTCTAGAATTGCCTGAGTGAGAACAGGTAGAAGATCTTCAGGTGCAGCAGATAGGATTTGTGCCACCAAGTGACAAAGGTCGCGGGAATTGTGTCACGTCAAGAAGCTGGTGTTAACTGATCAGAGAGTTAGACTGGCAGAGGAAAACACTTGTTTCCCTAACGTTTCCACCCACTCACATTCCCTATTGGGGGGTGGGAGGAGGGAATGGGGGAGTGGCAGGGAAGGTGTTTGGGTTAGAACTATTCATGGAGGCTTGCTCCATTATACTTTCGGGGGAAGGGTGCTGCAAGAGAAAAGCACAAGATGGTGCCTGCCAATTTGTCGATTAGCTGCGGGGGCTAGTAGAAGATTTGGCTAAAGCCCCCAAAAAATGTATTCCTCACTGCCTCATTCAATGGATAAGGGGCTCTGAAGATCTTTGCGCTGGTCGGAGGATATCTGTCAAAGAGTTGGTCTTAACCTCCGAAATGGGGAGCTGGAGAATCAACCACACAAATTAGGATGGTTACAGATTTTTCACACATGTGCACTACCTTGCACAAGAGCCTAGATAAACACTGGCACATTTTGAAAGCAGATACAACCTTGCAGGATTTTGTAACGCCTATGCCACAGATCACGTACCACAGAGGCAGAACGTGGAGTACGATACTAAGTCCCAGTTATCCATTCAAGACATATTGTGAACCATGGTTGATGGAATTTTCTAAGGGATTCTTTAAATGTGGCCGCTGCGGGATGTGTAGATGGGCGCAGGATAAAACCAAACAGTTCAGTGACAAGAGAGACAAAATGTATACTATACAGACCAACATTAATTGTGCTACCAAATATGTTCTATAGATCATCTCATGCAAATGTGGCAAAATGTATGTGGGGAGCACAAGAAGGGCATTGAAAGAACATATAAGTGAACACTTCCGTGCAATTAAACAGAATTACTTGAGATATCCCATTGTTGAACATGTACACAATTGCACTGCCCAGGGTCCTAATAAAACATTTGTCTTTTATGGCATTGAACACGTGAAACACAACCCACATGGAGGAAATAGGGAGTTAAGGCTGCGCAGACATGAGGGCTTAAGGGAGTGGAAGACCTTTTGAATTATTAAAGAAGAATCAAAGCCCCTATTACTGTTTGCATGTTTTTCAAAATGTATTTCACTTGAATTTGGAACAGGGATGCGTGTGCTTCAAATACTGTAAACTGTCTTCTTCAATCTATGATTGATGTTTGGGGAATTGGGGTGTGTTTTCCCCCTTTTTAATGCACCATAAAACATATATAATCATTGCCATTGTACTAACTATCATGAATACTATTTTGCGCCCGATTTCCCTTTACACCCAATTCAGTGAATATTACAGAATATTGGCATAGATGGCCAAGCACTAAGCATATTTAGACTTTTTTTGACTAACCATGTAAAGCATGTTTCATTCCCACTGTACACTTTAAAAGCTTTTCCATAACCTGCAAAGTCCCGCAAGGCACAGCAACTTCACCCTTGCCACTTACCATATGCACAGCTCCACTAGGCCACACAATCCCTCTTAAGATTCAAATTTCACACCTACTCAGATTGCATACAGATCCTTCTCCACTGCTAGGAAAGTGCATTGGTGCTGAGGACCACTGTTTGTTGAAGGTCAAAAAGAATATGGGGAAGTATGATAAAAATTAAATTCTGTGAACACAAATCTTATTAGTTCAACACTTTTGGAGGTATGGTTGTTTTAAAAAAATAAAAATGCCTAAATGGGTCTTCCCGTATTTGGAAACTTAATAGGATCCTTTGGCAAGCTTAAAAGTAAGTGTCAGATGCTATAGTAGTATATTAGCTCTTCTGCATTGTCAAGGTTCTACAACATCTGCTCAATAGGTCATTCACCTTTCTTCAGGACCAAAGGGGAGATCCCTGATCTATTCAATTTAGTAAACAAAGCACTCACTGCATGTTGTTTTATTTAGTCATTCACAGGTATGCATTTATTCATTCATGCAATATTTATAAATCGCATTGGAATTCCCAGGTCGGTATTTCAACTCAGGATAAAAAAATTGCCTCTTTAGGGTTTAGCAATGGGTAGACCTTGTAGCCAAACAATCATCAAAGTCACACCAGCAGATTCATCGATTTGTGTTAGGCCCTGAATGCAATCAGACAATTTTATTTACACAGATCCTGACATCAGGAATAAGATCTAAAGAGCTCCCGCTAGGATAGAGGATGAGCCCACCAAGATGTACTTACATTCCGGACAAGGAATTGATGAAGCATGCTCTTGGTCAATGTGAGTCCTTTTAATAGACTTTAAATCCTTCCTGACGGGATGTAGAGACTAACATTTGAACAAGCCAGTGGGACTTCTCTCTTTTGGTTTTGTTATAGGTAATATGGATGCAGATTTAGTCCACTAAAATAAATAGCTTCCACTTTTTGGGGTTTTGATATATTGTAGCTGGCCATGCCCAGTGTTGTCATCAATGATGACACAGAACATGCCATGAGTGCTGTAATCTGTGAGGACATAAGAAGCAAATAGTGGAGGCACAAATTCTAGTTAGCTCAGTAAACCATCACTGGTTAATTTCAGTATTGTTTTTATCTAAAATGTTAAATTTTAACTGACATTTTCACATAACCTTTGGTTTTTCCAGTCCCTTTAACCTTTGGATTTGTCACTTTATCCTTAGTTTTTTTTCCAGTGAATTTTTGCATTTTTTTTTTTTATGTAAAAGTAAGTACCCCACAATAAGGTTACATTAAAATTTTTATTCAGAGTGAATTTCTACGGCTTTTAAGGTAAAAATCTTACTATCATACTTACGAATGGGTAGGCAAACCCTACGGCCCACAGCCTATAGCCAAGCGTGGCATGGGGTGGAGAGGAGTGGAGTGCAGAGCCTGGCCTGTGGCCAGTCCCTGTGCCCCACCTCCCGTGGTTGACCAACCTATCCATGGACATCCACCCCAAATTTCTTTTTTGTAATTCATTTTGGCGGTCTCTTGAGACTCCATCGGAATCGCGACAACTCCCCCAATTTTCTTTCCCATGTTATCCCTACCTGAGGCGGGGTCATTATGGGATGCCCACACCGCCACCCCCCACTCAATGGCTAGGATACCCCTGCCCTGTCTCTGAATGTCCTGTTTATAAAAATCATTTTCAGCACGTAGGAACCACATACCAGAGTCCTCTAACATTGCTCCCTAAGCCCACTCAGCCAACCAAAACACCATTATAAAAAAAAGATTCAAGCCCAACTGTCAATAGAGCTATACATTTTGCACCTTCAATTCTCAAGAACTACTGAACAGATTTACACCAAATCACAAAAAGCTCACTTTCTGGATAAAGATCTAGCTATCTCCCAAATTTGGAATAACTCCATACAGCAGTTTTGGCTTTAGCACGATCTAACATTATCTATGGAAATTGCTTGGGGATACTTCCTTTTAGGACCGCCCCCACCCCCCTTGACAATCACCCCAACACCTTCCAGGAAGGAGTTGAAGATGAACTTTTTGTGAAGATTTGTCAAACAGCACCAAAGTTATTCGTAAACCAACACTCTATGGAAAGTCTGCTCTAACTAGCCACTGTAGAAATGACAACAGTTCCATGTTTTGTAAATTTATGACAGATTGTCAGTATGGAGTGTATTTTACGGGTACCACTAAGTTGAAAAATGATTTGCTTTTTTATTTTTCTTTCAGTTAAGTTTGATTCATGAAAGACATTTATATAAATTTTTCACATCACTTTAGCACCTTTTGCACTTTTAGTCTTAAAAAATTACAAGACCAGCCCATATCGATTATTTGGCATAGAACACATAAGAAGAGGATTTTCCTCATTATTAACATATGTTAGCATATGTGCCTCAGCCAGATATGAAAATCATAGACAGGCTTTCACTCATTGAGTATAACATACAAAGTATTTGTAATGTATATTCGGGGGATTTCCCAATATGGGTATTTGTTACATTTTGCCAGCAATTTTTGCAAGATGATTAGGCAATATTATTTGTAACACCTTTAAATATTTCTGTTACTTTATCTGTATATGTATGTATTTTACCATGATTTGCCTTAGTATACGAATAGGTTATACAGATTTTGTCTAGGTCTATGAAATAAAAGTCACGTGATATTTTAGCCAATTGCACTGCCACTTTAAAAATGCTCACAAAAATGTTACACTCATGTCATGTGAACAAGGCACGCGGGAGCCGAAACGCGTTATGGCGACCACGGAGTAAAACATTCTTTTGAACCTACTTTGGGTCCGTGTCCGTTCTTGGAGTTATCCAGCTGTAGACGGAAGAAAGTGATGTAATTGACCGTTCGGTTCCACCCGGTCTTACACGGATCCCTCACCCAACAGGATGACGCACGAGTGGGAACACAACTTCCGGGGTAACCTGGAAGTATTGCCATCTGACAAGGAATCTGTGCGTTTGACCCCCCAGAACCCAGCATTTGGTCAATATCCTGGAGAACTGTGTTAAAACCACGTCGGAGGACTAGGAAGCGACAGACAGACTCAGGTAGGCCATTACGGGTATTCTGGTGTGGAGGAGTGAGCACAACGAGCGAAGCTAGCCGTAGTCAACGTAACGATACTTCACATCAAAATGTGACCATATTAAACTCCGGACGTCGGCTAACATGGTGCGGGAAAGGGAGGCGGCAGCAATGAAGATGTACTCCAATACCCTCCCAGCCACATTTAGCGCTAGAGAAAACAATAATGCAAGTTCAACTGACACTAACTCCGTTAGAAACGAATATAAAATACTTTAACAAAAAGATGCGAATGGGACAAAGCAAGTGGTGGGAGTCCCGATCAATCCAAAGATATATCAACGTAGGAAGAATTCCAAGGGGGGTTGAGGATTCTTACTGCCCCTACCTTCAGATTTAATACGTGAATGAGTAGAATGTAACCTCGAGTCATCACGCAAATTGACCCTGATCCTAACTAAATATGCAGACATCGACCGAGCAAAATTACTCAAAGAAATTGATGAAATAAATGAAGAGTTGGATAAACTGGGGGAAATGGAGGAAATAATTAAATTACGCAAGGAAATGCTGATGAGACTTAAGAAGGAAGAAGATAAAATTAAAGAGCGAAAAGCGTACAAATTCTCAAGAGACAAGAATGACTACGAGTTAGGGCCAATTTTCACATTCAGGGTCTCTAAATTCAAAACGACATCAGGTCCCACTGGCTCAACCTCCAGGAGAGCAGGACCAACGAATGAGACCAGAAACTGTGATCTCAGCTCTGCCGGGGGCAGTGAATTACAGTCCGAAATGAGAAACCCCCAAAGTGGAAAACGAGTCAAACCATCACCAGGTGTAGAACTCAATTTTTTATGCGAAGAAAGGAGACAAACCCTCCGACCCAGACCTCAAAGAAACCACGCAGAACAATCGAAAACTACAGGGCAGAGGCGGAAAGCCAACAGAAAACACTGTAAACAGCAACAACAAAAGAGGACGAGGATACTAGAATAAGAGATAAACAACATTGCAGTAACCAACAATACCGTAGTCAATCTATCTAAAATCCAATTAACATCGGAAGAATCAAAAATACTAAGCCTCGGCCTATCGTACTCCCCAGCGAATGACTTCAACTACGCATCGACTAGGATGGATTTATACAAAGGGGTCAGAAAATTAAAACTTAATATCACATGCTTCTGGCAGCATTGACCAACGACAACAAAGCGGAGTGACCACTGAACCAGAAAGGCATTTAAACATTACTCAATCAGACCTTCCTCTCCTGCGAGAAATGGAAGAGCTCTGGGATGGGGACACAAGTCAACACCCCATAAACAGTGGGACCACAACTAGCACATCAAATGATGACACGTCAGTTCCCAAAACACCATTCAAACCCAGATCTACACTTAACCCCATTGCCCCACGTGACTCAATCGATGTGTTTCACAAGACAGTAACTACACGCATCAAAAAACGTAATAAATTCGTGCTCATGTCAAAAAGAAAATTCAATAGACAAGATCAACAATACAATAGTTGGATTAATAAACTACAAAACAAAAAGGGAATGGTCATATGCAATAGTGACAAAGGTGGGAACATAGTAATATGGTCTCAGGAAGACTACAAGAATGAAGCTTTTAGCCAACTCAATGACAGATCATGCTACAGTCGAAGCAACATGGCAGACCTCAAACCTACATATCAAGATTTTTATAATAAACTGGCATCTTGGAGGAAAAAAGAACTCATCAGTGAGGATGAATATAAGTTTCACAAAAAAGACAATCCCACTACTCCATCGATATACTTTATCCCAAAGATACATGAAGATATCACCAAACCTCCGGGACGACCCATCATTATAGCACGAGAAGGACTTTTAGAAAATCCGTTCAAATATGTTGATTATATGTTTACAAGATTTTGTTTAAAATCTGCCCTCATATGTTCGCGACACTAGCGATTTTATAAGAAAAATCAAAGACTTTGTGTGGCAGGAGGACTATTTGCTGGTAGCGTTAGATGTTACCTCGCTGTACATCAGCATTTGTCATGACGATGGGATTATGCCATCCAATTTTATCTGGCCCAGCATGCCACACAGTACAAGGAACACAGCATTATGCTTGTTGCCATAGTGAAGTTCTGTCTCAATAATAACATTTTCATGTTTAATAACTTGTTATCCCAACAGATAAGGGAAGTTGCCATGGGAGCCAGCTTCTCTCCCAGCAATGCATGTCTTGACATGGGCTGGTGGGAGGAGCTGGTCCTCAATATTGAACACAGGCACTTAGTTGACAGCAATATTAAAATGTGGCTCCGCTATATCGATGATCTCCTTGTTATATGGCATGGTACAAAGAAACAGGCACAAGACTTTGTCACCAAGATCAATTGTAATAATTTAAACTTACATTTCACGGCAACAATCAGCGAGGTCTCAGTCAACTTTCTTGACACACAAGTATACATAAACAACGTGATTGAGACCTGTCTATAAACTAAAGAGACAGCAGGCAATTCCACATTCCATGCTGACAGTTCACATTCCAAACACCTGATCAAAAGCATACCGTATGGCGAGATGCTGCGCCTTAGACGATATGTAGCACTGAGATTGATCTGAAAAGAGCTCAGGAAAATAGCAAATCTAGGTTCTTGGGGAGGGGATATTCGAGTAACATCGTCAATCGAGCGATATCTAAATCCATGCCCTTGACTAGAGAAGCACTCCTGAGGGATAAACAACTTGATAATGTCTCCAAACAACACACAACATCAGGGACAGGCCATGCTATAAAGGAGTTCAGAATGATTATGGGCTCCAGCAGGCAGCATAAAACTATCCACAAGATAGTACAATCTAGTTGGCCACTGGTCTTATATGACCCCGTGATTGGACACCTGCTACCGCAGAGGATGTCCCATCACGTACAGTAAAGCCCCTTACATGAGGGACAGTCTAGTCAAGACCAATCCTGAAATCATTGAAAATTCCACCTGGCTACAAATACACAAGGGATTTTTTAAATGCAAAGCATGTATACATGGCATCAATAAAGACACATACTCCACCCAGTTTAGCAATAGGGAATACAAAATCCAAAAGCTATTAACTTGTAAAACTGAATTTGCTGTATAAGTGCCCATGTGGCCTGAAATACATAGGCAGCACGAAGTTACAAGTTCATAAACGGGTTCTTCAACATCTGCGTGCAATCACAAATCAGGATAACACATATCCAGTGGCTCGACATTTTAGGGAGTTCCATCAATCCAACAACAAAGAACTCCGCTACTTTGTGATTGACAGTATACCCCCTAGCAGACGTGGTGGAGACAGGGACCACAAACTTAGAAAATTTGAGACCAGGTATATATTACAACTAGATACCAAACACCCAGGATGGTCTCAATGTCACTGAAGATTTGTATAATTGTCTTTAAGAATTTCTATTGGGTTATGCCAAGGGTTTTTTTATTTACTAATTGCTGCTAACAATTTCAGATGCTTAGTTTCCACATGATTTGAGAGACAGATTTATGATGCATACCAACTTTTATATTGTTCCATATATTTTATCTGTATTAATTTATATATTTAATGTATATTTATATATGCATTTAAAGAATTTTACATATTCAATGTGATTTATGGTATAAGCATCTTTGCACAGTATCTTCTGACTTTGCTGCATGACCCAACACAAAACACCATCTGTCATATCTTCCCTTAGTTCCCTTGCCTATGATGTATTTGCCCAGGTAGGATGCATTTTATAAGTCAGATAAAACTTTGAGATTGGAGATTCAAAAGGTTTACCTATAACAAGATACACCTTTACGCAGTAGAGTGTATATAGGACGTCAATTTCCACCATCTATTTTAGAATTATTAGAAATGGCAACAGTTCCAGGTTTTGTAAATGTATGACAAATTGTCAGTATGGAGTGTATTTTACGGGTACCGCCAACTTGAGAAATGATTTGCTTTTTTATTTTTCTTGCAGTTAAATTCGATTCATGAAAGACATTTATATCAATTTTTCACATCACTTTAGCACCTTTTGCACTTTTAGTCTTCAAAACTTACAAGACCAGACCATATCGATTACTTAACATAGAACACATTAGAAGAGGATTTTCCTCATTATTAGCATGTTAGCCCATGTGCCTCAGCCAGATATGAGAATCATAGACATGCTTTTGCTCATTGAGTATAACATACAAAGTATTTGTAATGTATATTCGGGGGATTTCCCAATATGGGTATTTTTTTTTACAGCAATTTTTGCAAGATGATTAGGCAATATTATTTGTAACACCTTTAAATAATACAGTTGCTTTCTCTGTATATGTATGTATTTTACCATGATATGCCTTAGTATACGAATAGGTTATACAGATTTTGTGTATGTAATACAGGTCACGTGATATTTTAGCCAATTGCACTGCCACTTTAAAAATGCTCACAAAAATGTTACCGTCCTGTCATGTAAACAAGGCTCGCGGGAGCCGAAACGCGTTATGACTACCACAGAGTAAAAAATTATTGTGCACCTACTTTGGGTCCGTGTCTGTTCTTGGAGTTATCCAGCTATAGACGGAAGAAAATATATATCCACACTTCCCTTTTTCCCAAAAGGGATTTCCTCACCGCACTCGCAGCTCCGTTAGATTTATAGGAGACAATGAATCATCACTTGTCGATTAGTAGTTCAAGGGTGTTTAATAATTTTCAAAGCATTGCCAACACAAAACCCCAACGCGTTTCAGTCTCAGCCGAGACCTTGCTCACGAGGAACAAACACAAGGTACAATTGCATTTCCACTATATTTAAACCATTTCGACCTAACTTCCCGTTAAGGTCAGCTATTGCATTATGGACTTTGAAGTTTCACGTTACCCTGTAATTGTATAACCTGGATACCACATTTCAGATAAAATTACATTATGGCAACAAACTTACGTAATACTATTACAATTGCATAGTTTCTTTTATACGCCAAGCGTGAATGCAATTTCCGTTTTTCATCATTGTTAATTATATTATATTTACAACGAAAGGAAGAAAGGACTGAAATTAATGCATAAAAAGGTAAAGATGCTTTGAAACCTTAAAGCGTTTCCGAATTTATTATTATCAACCCCGGGACTTGAACCCTGGTTACCTGTTTACAGTCACAATACTTTAACATGCTGTGCTATTCCATCTTGCTACATTTTTGTTTCTTTTCATATTGTGTTTCACGTAGAAACCAACATTTTCACTGTTATATGTCCAACCATAACGCAGCATGTTAACGTATTGTGACTGTAAACAGGTAACCAGGGATCGAGTCCCGGGGTTGATAGAAATGAATTCGGAAACGCTTTAAGGTTTCAAAGCATCTTTACCCTTTTATGGATTAATTTCAGTCCATTCTTCCTTTCGTTGTAAATATAATATAATGAACAATGATTAAGAACGGAAATTGCATTTATGCTTGGCGTATAAAAGAAACTATGCAATTGTAATAACATTACGTAACTTTGTTGCCATCATGTAATTTTATCTGAAATGTGGTATTAAGGTTATACAATTACAGGGTAACGTGAAACTTCAAAGTCCATAATGCAATAGCGGACTGTAACAGGAAGTTAGGTCGAAATGGTTTAAATATAGCGGAAATGCAATTGTACCCTGTGTTTGTTCCCCGTGAGCAAGGTCTCGGCTGAGTCTCAGTCTCAGTCTCTCTCTCCCTCTCATCAGTGCTCCCTCCCCACGCCCCCTGCCTCTCCGCCCCCCTGTCCTACGGGATTCAGCGGAACCGGAGGACTGAGCAATCGGCCAAGGGGACTGAATCCCAATTTCCTGAAAGTAAATTATTATTATTTTTTTTTAAAGAGAGAGCGTGTAGTCGGATACAGGGTAGGGTACCCTGACCCCTGATCCTTACTGAGGCAGGAGGGTTTCACTGGGCCAGACATGTTCAATTAATTTTAAATAAAAATTACAAAACACTTAATTTAACTGCTAAAATCACATGGAAAGACCAACCAATACATCATAAATATTCCAAGGCGATTGATCACCAATGGCTAAGATTAATTAAAAAATTCCATCCATCAACGTTTGCTGCAGTTGACACCCCAAATGCGACAGGTATTGCCAGGGGTGGGTCTCATGCTCATTGTGACATTAAGACTTTAGCTGCACCCTATTGGTGAGGCACAATGGGCCAAACCATATCTAGGGTTGCTTGTGCTCCAACCCGGAAAGGGCCTTGCCAGAGTTCAGGATGGGTTGTAGACATTAAGAGCAGGGTCAGTACTGATTTAGATTAGGTAGACCTCCTTGTAGATTGGCAAGGTAGGTGAAAAACGATTGACCAAAATGCAGCCAAGATCAATCACTAGCGGTGCAGATTAATTAAAGCATTCCATCCATCACCTTTTTGTTTGCTGCAGGTGGGTGTGGGACACAGTGTACCAATGCCAGTGCAGACATAACTCAACGCTCAGTTTTATGCTGGCTGGCTGCCATGTACTACTATTAGCAAACTAGGAGCCAGTTCAATGCCACATCAGCACACAGGTCAGAACAAGCATGAAAGATTTGAGCGACATCGAGTGTATTAAAGTATACCTATGGAAAATGAAAGAGTACTTACAGAATAACACCTTTAGGAACCACAAACCTTTAAAGATTGCAAACGCTCTCATGAATATCAGACAAAGACAAGGTTACCCAAGTCAGTGTCTCAGACGCTTTTCCCATGGAGAAAATAAAATATTATGTTCAAAACATGTTTCTGATCTAAGCTCACAGTTCATTTCAATGATGTCGATCAAAATGTGCCATTCGTAAGAGTACACTCTATAACGATATATGATTGTGAAGACAAATTGGCTAAGGCTTCATTATGGTCCTCTCGGTGACCCTGAAATACACTATTTCCAGCCACAATAATGGAAATATCCACGACCAGCTAGAAGATACATAAAAAAAGGAGGAAACAAAAAAACAAACAGGTGATAAACACACAATTCTGGACACTCTTCAAACAATCTCTTATTGTCCAGTTCACCGACAATCCGACCAAATCTGCCTCACCGAAACACATATTTCAAATAGTTGGTCCAGTGCTCCTCAAAAGTCACAATATTATTAATAAACAGATTTTGGCAGAGTTGTGACGTTTGAATTCGGACTGCACATGCATCACCAAGGTCAAACCAATTGGCTGTGCCAATGCTCGTTTTTGTTTGCTGAAGAGCAAGAGCAGACATTAGCATCGGAAAAAAATGGATGCGTCATAAAAAAAAATGTTGCTTTTTTGTCTGTACCAACCATTTTTCAATGCGTTTATGAGCACCAGCTCCGGAGGACTACTAGGCTGCTCGCAGACTGATTTGCGATGTACAAGTGTCCCTTATGCATAACAATGGCGGCAGAAAAGCACAACCAAGAAGCCAATAGAAAATAATAGGAGTCTCAATCAGGAGAACATTAACAACATCTCAAACTAATGGTTGAAGGATTCGGATGCAAAAAACGCCGGTGGCTTAAGGAGGCTGACCCAAAGGAACTAAAAGTATACATTACATGTCTGACTTGAACGACACAAGTGTTCTAAACTTAAGGGTTATGTGCTAAATAGTCTATATTTATTGAATCTATACAGCCTACCTCATCAGCTATACAGTCTGTCTGCCCATATCTCTTTGATTTTGCAATCTATGTCTAGAGTTATGATCAACCCAAGTCCTCCGATTTTCATCCATTGGTATTCCAGACAGCCGACAGTGAATCCAATAAATTTACTCGTGAGAGAATTAAGTGCCTGATCGAATTTCCCTGTGTTGCTTGCATTTAAGTACTTACTTACAATGTTGTACTATTTTGATGAATATTTGATTTATTAAAACGTAGGTGTCAATGAGTTCCGTTTTAATCTACAACCACATCTTGATTTACGGACTATTCCTAAGCAAACCTTCCTTTATTAAGTAATATCACAGGACTTAACACTCTGAGTAAGCGGAAGATAATCGCGTTTAATCCCACTTTCAAAAGAAAACATTGTACTGAAGAGAAATGATCAGTAACTCAACAGTAGTCAAAATTAGGAGATGGAGCAAATGTTTGCCTTGCCTGAAACATATCACCACCAAAAGGTAAAAGTAGGCGTCCATATGACTCTGTCCGTAACATCGAAATTTAAGGAGAAAATAATCCCAGATACCACCTTAATAAAATGGTTCAAGTGAAATAAATTAGAGTGATCAATAACACAGCTTTTTCATTAGGAATAATACCTAAATGCACGGAGTCGGAGATGGTGGGTGCGTATGTAGCACGCTAAAAAAGAATCTTATTCATTCTCATGGATACCGAACAACTTGGAATTACACTAGCAATTCCCTGCTTGATTAAACAAAAGAAGAAAAGTGACTGGGTCAGGAGAATTTTTTAAACCCATTTTTAGAATACATTATAAACGGTATAAACAACAACAATGAAACAGCAAGCCTATATGGTAACCGCACCTCCCCTCCCAGTTACCCAAGATAAGTCCAACGTCCAAAAGTTTTTTAAAACTGCTTAGCATGCACATTCACTACTCCCGCTGTTTCCAGAGAGTGATCCCAGGAACCAAAGTAATTTCAAACATGACAGAGAAGTGCACCGCAAGACAAGAAAAAGTGTCCAAAAATGACTTAGTCCATTTTGTCAGAATGTATCCAAAGGATTCTTGAATCTTCATAGGAATATCATAAGAACAGCCAACACGTTTCGTCCACCACCAATGGACTTCATCAAGGCTGTGGATAATACAGTACACATAAATATTTACAATACAACATGTATAAAAACAAAACAAACACGATCATAAAAATCCCAAATGGGACAATGTCAATTTATACATAAACTACATGCAGAGACTGTGCACATAGATCAAAAAACGTAGTAACAAAGAAAGGAAAGAAAGGAAAGAGAAAAAAAGAAATATAAACTGGGGGGGGGATTGTTAGACGTCCAAACCTAAATATGAAAAGACCCTCATTTGATTTAATAACCTTAAACAACAGTAGAAAGAGCCTGTTTATTGAGACCATCCAGTGGTGTGGGAAACGTGGGTATACGCTGACTTTGGAAAGAGTGTGTCCTTCAAACCAACCCTTACGTGTTTTTAATAAGTGAAAAAAAAAATTGAAGCTATAGCCTGATGTTTTTATGATTGTGTTTGTTTTGTTTTTATACATGTTGTATTGTAAATATTTATGTGTACTCCATTATACACTATATCACACTATATCTTTTTGTATGTTCCACAGACCTGATGAAGTCCACAGGTGGTGGATGAAACGCGCTGGCTTTTTTATGGTATTCCCATAAAAATAATGAATACTTTGGATACATTCAGACAAAATAGGCTAAGTCATTTTTGGACACTTTTCCTTGCGGTGCACTTCACAGTAGTGTTTGAAATTACATTATAAACTGTGTTTAGACTGAGGGCCTGATTTAGATTTTGGCGGATGGGTTACTACATCACAACGATGGTGAACATCCCGTCCGCCGAAATGTAAATCTCATTATATCCTGTGGAATTTATATTTCGGCGTACGGGATATCAGTCACTGTGATGACGGAGTGACCCTACCGCCAAGATCTAAATCAGGCCCTAAATATTGGAGAAATAATATTGTGAGGACAAAATATTGTGTCAAGAAGACAGAGGACAAAAACATTGTGAAGATAAGATTCCATATGTAAGTAAAGGTTTACAACTCCACATATATGTACCATGACAATGTACAGATCTTCAAGGTACGTAGATGAGGAGTTAAGAATATTATATCTTTACTTACCTATTTGCACTTACCTTCTCAACATTTTGGCCCTCGATATTTTTGACAAGATACTCTGTCCACACGATATTTCTGTGCGATATTCTGTCAGCGATCCATTAATTATAAACACTCCATTTTACTTTTATGGTCCGTAATATAAGGCTTGAATGTTTGAAGCAGAGCCAATCTCTAGGTTGCTGCACTGTAAATTAGTTGCAGGAAATACCCTGTCGTTCACCATGCATGAGAGTCATAAATAGTCCCAATGTAAGCTAGAACAATAAACAGTGTAACAGTGCAGAGCAAACAAACTACCATTGCCAAATGCAGGGAGGCAGGCAGTGCAATTGGCAGCATTAATGTAGCTGAACAGTCAAGGTATCGTCAGTTGGCGCAAGCAGAGGAAACGCCTAAGGAACTGTGCTAACCACTCGAGTGAGAAGTAGAAAGGAGTGTGGGGGTTGCCGTACAGCAGTGTGGGTGAAGCAGCGACCTGTTTGCAAAAGTGATTGGCAAGTGCTTTGCAAGTACTCTGAAGTGTGTAACACCCAGACCCATTTCCCTACCAGAATCAAGGGGTGGAGTGAGTCTAGAGGTCTCTAAGGAACTGAATGCTGAAGTTAAAGCAGCAGAGTGTCATCTTTAGGTTCCTCTTTCAGATAAAGCAACATTTCATCCCAGGTGCCAGCAATCAGGCACCTATGTAGACCTCTGGCTTATTCACTATGGGCTTTACTCTCAGCCCATTTCAAGGTGTTCATACACCTGATGTGGGAGGTACTGTAGCATTCCACTTCATAGCTAACGTCCGTTTGGCAAGGAGTAGAGCAAGATCAAGTAAGCGGGCAGCAACTTTATCCTTTTTAAGCTGTTTATAGAGCCCCAACGCTTAGGCCTCCCAACTTAAGCTGGGTAGACCCGTGATGTCAGCCTAGCCAAGACATCAGACCAGGAGACAGCTAAAGATGGGCAGCCCCCATATTATGTGTTGTAGGACTAACACAGATCAAGTGCAGAAAAGGGAGGATGCATTGGCATGAAGAACATATTTTATTGCCCCCCCCCCTCGCCACCATCGTCAGACATCACGGACTCCGCATAGTATCCTACACCGAAGACACCCAGCTCATCCTCTCCCTCACCAAGTACCCCATCACAACCAGACTTAACTTTCAGGAAGGAATGAAGGACGTTGCATCCTAGATGAGCAGCCGCTGCCTGAAACTCAACTTGGAGAAGACAGAGGTCCTTGCCCTCGGACCCTCCCCCTCTGCATGGGACAACACGTGTCGGCCCACCGCCTATGGCAGCCCCCCACCTCCATGGACCATGCCCGGAACCTCAGCATTGTACTAGACTCATCCCTCTCAATGCCGTCACCTCCACCTGTCTCAACACTCTCCGAATTCATCGCAAGACCTTCAAATGGATCCCCCCTGAATCAAGGAAGTCCATCACCCACGCATTCATAACCAGAAGACTGGACTACGGAAATGCCCTCTACGCCGGGATCAACAAGTCACTTCCTCACAAACTCCAGACCATACAGAACACTGCAGCCAGACTCGTCCTCGGCATCCATCGACACGAACACATCACCCAACACCTGCAAAACCTCCACTGGCTCCCCGTCGAGAAAAGAGTGTAACCTTCAAGATACTCACCCACGCCTAAAAATGCCTCGACAAAGCCTGACCCCAAAATCTCAATGAAAGAATATCTCCTTCCATGTACCCAAGAGAAACCTCTGATACGCTGACCTCCCCGAGCCCCCGCGCATCCGCAGAGCAAGAAGGGATGGAAGCACTACTCCAACTACGATAATACCAGTAGTCGACGAGTACATACTTTTTCAGATACATCTGAATCTGAGGGAGAAAGTTCATCTTACCAATATGAACAACCCGGGCCACATAGAGCATTAAATTCTACTCACAATGCCCCTCAGCCTTTTTTAGGACAGTGCAGTGTCCGCAAGGGACGGCAAAGAGTTCGATTTCAGACCCAATCGAGAGGCAATTATCCAAACCCTTATCATCAACAAAACTATCAGATGCTAGAGACCCGCAACTGACAATATTGGAGGAAGGGAATATGATTCCTTTATTCAATCTATCTTCCACTACATTAGATAATGCCAGTAATAATCTTCTGTCTAAAGGACTTTCGTTTGTACCCCATACTACAACCAATGTCTTTGAACTGTATCAAGACATTCTTACGTTCTTCCGCAAGATCTGTCTTAAAAAGTTTTTCATGGACAGGGACCCCTCTTCAAATACCATGGTGAACCTTCCAGGAGTGTCTAACCCTTCAACATTCACTTCAGCTTTAGATCAGTTAGGTCCAGAAGTTATGGTATTCTTACATACTGTCTTGAATTGCCTTGACAGAGTTACCAAGTTTGTGCCTAAACCAATATACAACCTAAATGGAGAAGAATTCGTGTCACTCCAAAAAATATCCAACGATAAGTCACTAACAATTAAAAGTTGCAACAAAGGAGGTGGAATTGTAATATTGGATACAGTCACTTATGCACAAAAGATGAAATCCCTTTTGAATGATTCCAATTTTAAACCTCCGTGAACCAAGATCCTACTTTGAAAGTGAAGTTAAAAATTCAACGCTTAACTAAGCAAGCTTTGGACAATGGGCTCATCTGTACAAAAAAATGTGAATATTTAAATCAAATGAAACCTAAAATGCCATGCATTTACGGAATCCCCAAGATTCATAAAGATCTTGCCGCCCCCCCCCCCCCTTATCGTCCCATTGTTTCAACGATTGGCTCTATTTCAGAGCCCTTATCAAAATATTCAGACAACATTTTAAGACCTCATATTTCCAAAATACCATCATATGTGAGGGACACCATGGCCATTATAAACAAAGTGGAACATCTTTCATTCAATCCAGTTAATAACATTCTAGTTACACTAGATATTGAATCGCTGTATAGTAACATCCCACAAGATAAAGCGATGGAAGCAGTTTCTTGGTTTGACAAATATAATGTTGCATGCCCTAAAGCATTTTTGCTACAATGTTTAGAAATAGTTTTAACGGAAAAGACATTTGAGTTCGGCGATAGCCTGTTCAAGCAAATAAAAGGCGTAAGTATGTGTGCTTCTGTAGCTCCATCAGTGGCTAATATTTATATGGCCGATTTTGAGATGCAACACATTCATAATGAAATTGCTCCCTTTTTTGAATCTGTTTTAGGTTGGTCCCGTTATATCGATTATATTTTTTTTCATTTGGACCGACTCAGAAGAAAACCTATCTGAATTTTTAAAATGGCTCAATGGATGCGACAATCTCAGATTTACGTCGCACACTAGTCATGATCAAGTCGAATTTCTTGATATCATTATCAGACACAATCAGGGAAGTTTAGAAGCTGACCTATTTACTAAACCTACTGCACGCAATACATTATTACATTTCGAGAGTTACCATCCTCGTGCCCAAAAACAGAGCATCCCATCAGCCAATTTCTCCGGTTGAGGAGAAATTGTACCAACATCTATGATTTTGATACTCAAGCCATGAAACTGAAATCTAAATTTTTGGCCCGTGGTTACCCACACAGGTTAATTCGTGAGTCCTTTAAACAGGCCCGTTTTTATGACCGCGATTGTCTACTTCAACCTAAAGTACAAACTACTAACAAACAATTTGTTTGTATTATTAAACACTCGGCAATGAATAATAAAGTACGCCAAATTATCAATTTGATTTGGAATATTTTGAACAGTAATACTGAAAATCAAGAAAAAAGACTCAAACCTTTATTTGCTCATCGTAGGAACACAAACATTAAAGATCTGGTTACTAGTTCCAGATTCAAAGAAGGGAACCCTTTCATTCAGAAAACCATTGACCGAGCTGTACCAGTGACAGGCACATACAAGTGCTCCAAATGTAAAGCATGTGATACTGTTATAGAAGGACCTTCCTTTACATATCAAAGTTTCACCATTAGACCTAAAAAAAAAATCAAATCGCAAGACGAAAAACGTAATCTATCTCCTCATATGCCCATGCCATATGGGATATGTCGGAGAAACTTCTAGACCCTTCTGCACCAGGTTTATGGAACATTGGTCTTCTATTAATACCTTGAAAATAAATGCCCCTCTGGTAAAACATTTTAAAGACCATCAACACAAACCATCTGACATCCGCTGGTACATAATTGAGAATATTAACGATATTGGAGATATTAAAACTGATGAAATTCGAAAAAAAACGCGAAGTTTTTGGGATTTTCACTCTCTCCACACACAAAAAAGGATTAAATAATGAGATTTCGTGGGAAAACGCAATTAAGTATAATTCCACTCAATTTCCTGTGAGATTTTCTGTTTTCTAGGTTTCCTTTTTCTATGTACTGATCAATACAATAGTTTTAGCCCCATTGTGCCTTCTTGTACGTTTATATCAATGCCTTTTTGTGTAATAACTTTAACAATTTTAATTTTTACTGTGTTTTTGTGCACGGTAATATCAAGGTGGCTTATATCCTTTAACCTTCCATTTCATTCTCGACAGTGTCCACATGCTCATTGCGTGTGGTTGCTTGTATTTGCTTTACATTGGACCTTGGCCCGTCTTAGTTAAAGGTAGCGCTCTAGATTTCTATCATCATAGTCCTTTTTCAATTTCGAGATAATTTCCACTCAGTCTCTGAGCTCTATCATTTAGATACCTTCTATCTAATAGAACTCTATGCCCTTGCTCGCACCGTAGAAACATCACGTGAACGTGACCACGTTTGAATTCGCTATTTAACGCATCACACTCCTGGCGTCTTTTAGATCTACATTGAACGCGATGCAGAACCGTATTCCACCGCTGTTCTGTAAGTACAACACATGCATTTTTATGATACGTAAATTATAGGGACCGCCTCGTAACTAGGTGGTCTAGTAATTTCGGGACGGCATCTTTTCCTTCATCACATTCTCCGGAATCGCTAGCATGTATTGAGATAGTTCACCAAACATCATCCAGCTTACTACCAGTAATGCTTACTGCATTTATCCTGTTGGCCTCAGTACCTTGCTTTTTACCAATCTTGTTGCGTGTTCTGGTCAGTTTATTTAACATCTTGTATTCCCGGAGAGACACGTCAATCCGATTGTCAGGGATTTATTGTATTTCTGGCATTCGCTTTAGATGGCCGTTTAAGTTTTATCTATGGTACTATTTGCATGCTGATTTTTCTTGGCATCGTCTTTATTCTCTGTTGCTATAGACATTCCGGCGTAATACCGTTTATAGACCAGATTTATACATTGGTGCCACCTTGACATAATGTTGAAACTGAAACTCCGTTCTGAGTACTGGCAATTATTACCAATTTAGCCTTTACAAGGTTGGACTTAGATTTACTCTAATCAAGCCTGGATTCTCACGTCACTGCACTTAGACATCTTTTTTAGATTACCGAGCTTTTAAACTGCACTGCGCAGTCCAATAAGCAGAAATCCACCACCCATCATTCAATACAGGCGTGATTACCTGAACCTTTCGTCTGGTGGCCTCATCCTTTAGCCGCCAATTTTAATTGAAACGACTCTTCATAAAGTATACCCACTACATCACAGTATATCAAGGTTACACAGGTAACTATTTTTTACTGTTTGGTTAAAACATAAATAGAACTTAAAGGATATATTTCATTCATGCTTCTTATTGGTTGATCTCTATTACAGTAATGCGCATCTGTCCATTCCCAATACCTGAAACTTATTCTATTACCATTCGGGTAAGTTTCAACACACTATCTTGCATGAATCCCCTCTAATCAGGGATCTCTGTACCACAAATGTTTTATCTGCACGTCACAAAATTGGGATGTATGTAGGTGGTCACTTCTTTTCTCTATACTTTGAAACTAACTGATAATTTTTTACGTTATATTCTTTGCACACAAATTACAGTTCTTTCTATCTTTTTTTCTCTAGAGCACCTTTTTTGTCATTTATTGTACAGCCCTTATCCCCGCATAAATCAGTGTACCGTTATGTGTTTGATATGTGATTTATATACGTGTTTTTTAGTACAGAATCTATTGTGGTTCTTCCTGAAGAAGGCGTTCTAAACGCCGAAAAAGCATGTAGAAGAACTTATAAACCACATTACATCTCAGCCATTGTGGTCTTTTCCACTAGAATTGATTATTTCGCTTTGGTTTGTGAATAATTATGGTTTGATGTTTTGGCTAGTTAGTCAATACATTTCCTGTATGTTATGTATATTTTCTATCATGTCTGTTCATGTCATAATTTTAACTTTTATAAGAATAAAATGAAATATGTTATTGATTTTGTGTGGTACACTGAACTTATGTGGTTATCATTTGCTCATGTATAAGACCCAGTTGGTCCTGAGTTGCCTAGGAAAGTTATTTCAGTTCTGGAAGCACCTTCTCCTACATCGCGGTCAAGACTTGGAATGTGCTCCCGATCGCCTCAGGCGTGCCCCCACCCTGCACAACTTAAGGAAGACCCTCAAAACCTGGCTCTTCGACTGACCAGAGCAGCTCCTCCTCCACCCCCTCCACCCTCCCCCCAGCGCCTTGAAACCCTCATGGTTGAGTAGCGTGCTTCAAAATTCCCCAATTGATTTTGTATTGATTTTATTAGGAGTCATGAAGGCTCTATTTAGAATACTAAATATATGAAATTAAACTTATAGGCAAGGTAGTGTGTGTGGATATGCAATTGTTTATTTATCATTCTCTGCCATGAAGTGCTGTTTCTATTTTGGCCTTCCAAGCATTGCACACGACTATAGCAATGGCGGACTGTGTGGTTTAGAGGACATATATAACCAGCTGATTTGCCTTCTAACATTCCCCTTCACAATAGAGTTAACCAAAACTCAATACTTCAGGAACTGTCCTCTGGGGACGTTGAATTGTTCTCCAAGTATGTCACAAAGAAGAATTGGCCAACCTGAAACAGATCTTATAGAGGTGCGATGAATCTTCCCATTGCTTTATATCACCAGCTGTAATGCGATCTAGACGCTTAAGCAAACCAGGCAAG
The DNA here is from genome assembly GCF_964204655.1 of Triturus cristatus. Lineage (NCBI taxonomy): Eukaryota > Metazoa > Chordata > Amphibia > Caudata > Salamandridae > Triturus > Triturus cristatus. The sequence continues at coordinate 231,584,001 of NC_140583.1, forward strand.
GAAATAGGGGCACAGGATGTAACATGTTTAATCTTTAGGAGGCTTCTTGAAAACCAGCACAGCACTATATGTAATAACCGTGTCAATCCTCACCTATGTTTAGTGCCCAGGAGTTGGAGCTTACGTAAATGACTGACATGCAGGGGGTGTTAGTTAGTGGAAGTTTCTTTCAGTGAGAGCCTCGAAATCTAGCAACTTGTCCATTGGAGCTTGGGTGCCAGATAATGGCGCCATGCTCAACCAGGAGGCCCAACGCAGCCAAAGCAAATGGAACGTGCAGCAGCTGCTGTGCCATACAAGCGCCTCAAACTCCTGGGATAATTTTCTCATAAGGAGGATGGTGAGACTATCAGAACAGTGGAGGACGCGATCCATCGCATGACCAACAGTGGGAGAGCCCTCCAAAATGTTGTTGGTACCCTGAGGGCAGAACCTGTTTTAATGAGATTTCCATCAAGGTGGTCTCTGATAGATCCCAATCCCTAAGTACCAGAAGTAGATGCTCTCCCTGGTTATTGTTCCACCATCAAGATAAAGACAAGGTATAACAGTGCTGAGGTACATGCAAGATTTAGACCAATTACCTTATAATCTAGAAGCAGTAACAAACAATTTCAGGGTCCAAACGATGTCTGTGTGATTGCCCCAAAGTCTCTGCTACGCACTATGATGTCATCAGCATATAGGGATACCATATGGGTTTTATCAGCTATCTGGATGCCTCCAACCTGTCCTAATTTCAGTTTGAAGGCCACTAGATCCATGTTACCTGGAGTCTTTTAGTGAGTTGCCCTGTGATTCTGACAACCCTGTAAGCATAAAGAGAAAGAAGGTCTAGGGGCATCCTTCCCCGATCCCTCTATGAGCCCCAAAGGAAGCAGAGATCAACTTGCCCATGCGGACCCTGGCAGTGGAGAGTGATGTCATGTTTAGGTTTTGAGACGAGTAAGGAGCTTTATAGTGGGATGGGACTTATGGGATCAACAGGGTTGTTCAGGTTTTGGGTGGTCCCTTTAAGTTTGCAAGCATCTTGCCATAGTCACCAGCATTTGGGACCTTTCAAGGGTTTGGTTTCCGCCTTGGCCCATTTAATGGTGACCAGACACAATGCCTCGTACGTAGGGGGACCAATAGCATTCCATTTCATTGTGATTTATCCTTTGGGTAGCAGCAGAGCAAGGCTGAGGAAGCAAGGTACAACCTTATTAATTCTAGGTCTTTTATATATGTAAAAAACGCACATATCCCATTGATTAGAAATGGCTATTTCAGTAGGGGGCGTCAATATATTCAATATCTCGAACCAGTAGGCTGGCAGGAATTGTTTGTGTTGAGAAGTGTTTGTTGATTGCAGCACAGATCAGTTAGGGCCTATATACAATAATGAACTATAAATCTGAACTTTGGGTTGCATGAGAACGTGTGCGTACAGTAGAGCCTTGGCTCATTCCTGGTCATGCAACATGGTCTCTGTTTCAGCTTCCCATTTGTCATGCAGGGTTTGTGCGTGGCTTTGAAGGGGTGTAAATAGACAGCTAATAAGGCTCTGTCCATAATTCATAATATTAGTGTGTAAACCAGGGAATGAGTCTCTGGTTCTGTATCAGAGATGAACCACTGACCTGAAGTAGAGTAAGCTGCATTAGGAATTGCCCCTCATGTATGGTGAACTGTTCTTTAACAAGTTAAAGGCAAAAAGCTGAAGAGTATAGTATAGTATAATTGTAATGTTTGCTTCAAGCCTATGTTTCAGGTCACCTGCAGTATTATCCTTGGTGTTGGGGGGAGATTAGAAGAGGGATGGCTGGGTCATAAGGAGTGACATGCTTGGTGATCAATAAGCTACTAGTGTAGCAGCTCAGCGCCATACGTAATACGCAAGACTGACCTTGCCCAAACCGCGCCACTGGGAGTAGAAGCAAAAAACACACAATTGATGGACGGAATGCAGAACAAATCAAAATATTCACCCCCAGTCAAAAGATCTGGGTTAAATCCATCATTCTTTTGCTCACCATGCCAACCCAGTTTAGACTGTCAGGTTCCCCACAAGGTACCTGTTACCTGTGGAGTGATCTCGCAGAGACGACAGGAGCCACTACCCCTACGCCCACCTTACCCTACTCTGGAACCATGACAAACTAGGAGTAGGATGGGAGAAGGGATGGCAGCCAGACATGGACCAGATGACCCAAGGATGGAAGGGTGGACGTCCCTCAGTGTATGGACACCAGCTGTTCAGGAAGACAAGGGCACACTGGTTACTACCACATTAACACGCTAACCCCCATTCCACAACAGACATTCGTGAGGGGAAGGAGGTTACTATATAGAGGGAAGGTCGCTTACCCAGGAGGGGACGATACGCCTGGCCAAAGGGAGCGCAGAAGAAGCGCTCCTGCGTTGTGATGACGGTAAACCAAGGGGAAGCGCTCCTGCGCTAATGATGCTAGCAAACCAAAGGGAAGCGCTCCTGCGCTAATGGGAAAGTGCTGGCAAACAAAAGGAAAGCGCTCCTGCGCTGTTACTGGCAAACCAAAGGAAGGCGCTCCTGCGCTAATGGGAAAGTACTGGCAAACAAAAGGAAAGCGCTCCTGTGCTAATGTTACTGGCAAACCAAAGGAAGGCGCTCCTGCGCTAACTTGACTGGGCGAGATTACCTTCCTGTGCAATCAGCACAACGTGGAAGATTTAGAGGACAAAGATGCGTCCCAGCGTGGTGAGGCAGGGAGCAGAGCAACCGTCAAACGCCTTTCTACTCGGCGTGGCAGTTCAGCACGAAGGGTGCCCGGCATGGGCTTCAGGTAGCAGGCGACGTCTCAGGACGAATACTCCGGCAGGGGCAGCAGCAGACACGATCCCCACGGAATCGGCACAGCAATCAGGATCCGAAGCACCAGCCCAGGGGAATCGCGCTCCTGATACGCGGATTCCCCCGGAAGCGCTGACTACGCCTGCGGTGATTCCTAGAAAGACTAGACCGCTAGCGGTCTAGTCCGGAAGTGAGGAGTTTGATCCGTCGCGGAACACAGGCAAACCATGACAGCACCCCCCACCAAACAGTCCTTTCCCCCCGGTACCACCCACCAGAACAGAATCAGACAGGGGTGGCTGGGCGAGGACTGAGTGGGTGGCGGACATGGAAGGCGCGAACCAACTGAGAAGCGTGACGGACATGTGACAGGGGATTCCAGGACCTCTCTTCCGGGCCATAACCTTTCCAGTCTACAAGGTAAAAGAGCTTACCCCGTGTACGATGGGAACCAAGAATTGCCCTGACCTCATACTCAACGTGGTCGTCCCTCAGAACCGGAGCAGGAGGGGAAGAGACATCACACTCAGGGTGAACGGGACGGAGAAGGGACACATGGAAGACAGGGTGTACCTTCATTGACGGAGGCAGCAGTAATCTCATGGAGACACGGTTGATCACCTTTCCAATAACATACGGACCAACAAAGCAGTGCAACAGTTTCTTGGGGCCATGGACGTTGAGATGTCGAATGGAGAGCCACACCCTGTCCCCCTTCTTGTAGGCGGGTTCCGTTTGTCTGCGGTTGTCCGCATACTGTTTATAGCATTCCTTGGCCTTGGACAACTCAAACCGGGCCTGTTGCCAGAGATCGCAGAGTTTCGCATGGTGTTCTTGGACGGTGGGCAAAGGGCTGTTCTGTGGTTCTTCCCATGGCATGGTCCTAGGATGTTTGCCCTGGAGACAGTAAAAGGGGGACATGCCGATAGCGGAATGCTTGTTGTTGTTGTAGGCGAATTCCACCAACCATAGCACGTCTCCCCATTCATTTTCTGTAGTGAGGAGTAGGCAACGCAGATACTGCTCCATGGTGTGGTTTGTCCTCTCGGCTTGACCGTCGGTCTGAGGGTGGGAAGCGGAGGATAGACGAACGTCCACATCCATGACAGCACACACCTCAGTCCAGAAGCGAGACACGAACTGTGCCTCCCGGTCTGTTATCACCACAAACGGTATGCCGTGCAATTGAACCACGTTTTGCAGGAACACAACCGTCAAACCGGCTGCTGTGGGTAACCTTTTCATAGGGACGAAATGGTGAGATGGTCCACTATGGTAAGGATTGTTGTGTATCCTAGGGTGGTGGCAGGCAAGTCCACTACGAAATCCATGGATACGGTATGCCAAGGATAATGGGGTACAGGTATGGGGTGAAGCAATCCCACTGACGGTCCGGACATGTTTTTACCCTGGGCACACGTGGAACAACGCGCGATGTAGAGCCTGGTATCTTCTTCCAACGTACCAAAAATGTCTTTGTAGGAGGTCCATGGTTTTGTGATGACCCGGATGGTTGGACAGAACGTGATCGTGACACATGGACAGGGCTAGTTGTTGATGTGAACTCAGGAGGAGAACGTATCTGTTGTCCTTATACAGAAACCCATCTTGAGTAAAAACGCCTTTGTGTTTCGTTGTCATGACAGACAGGTCGATCCGTGTGAGATCATCATGAAGGAGCGATAAGAAGTCAGTAGACAGCACTACCCCCTGAAAACATTGCTCGGAGATGATGGGCATGGGTTCAGGAGTTAACACGGGGTCGTTGGATTCTTCTAGGCGGGACAGTGCGTCGGCTTTGGCGTTTTCTGTTCCTGGTCGGAATGCGATGCGGAAATCATATTCATTGAAAAACAGGGTCCAGCGGAGCTGCCAGGATGTGAGGGCACGGGCTGAGCGGAGGAACTGGAGGTTCCGATGGTCCGTATAGATCATCACGGGGTGTACGGCGTCTTTTAAATAATGCCGCCATTCCTCGAATGCCGTCTTGATAGCCAATAGCTCTCGGTCGGAGATGGTATAGTTTCGTTCAGCTGGTAAGAGCTTCCTGGAATAGAACGCCACCGGGTGTAGCAAGCCTGACGTAGCGTCCCTTTGTGACAACACACCCCCTAGAGCATCCTGCGAAGCATCAGCCTCTACCGTGAATGGCTGTTTAGGGTCGGGATGTCTCAGGATGGGGGCTGTAGTGAATCTCGGTTTCAGTTCCTGAAAAGCATGCTTGGCCGTGTCGTCCCAGCAGAAAGGAACTTTTTTACGCAACAGGCGGGTGATGGGTGTGACAACCCTGGAGAAACCGGGACTGAAGCGACGATAATAGTTGGCAAGTCCCAAGAACCGTTGTATTTGCTTCACTGTGGTAGGGGATGGCCAACGCAAGACGGCTTCGACCTTTTTATCGTCCATTTGAATACCAGCTGGCGTGATGATGTGTCCCAGGAACTCAACGGAGTCTGTATGAAAAATGCTTTTTTCCAATTTGACGTATAATCCGTTCTCTTCCAGCAGTCTAAGGACCGCTCGTATATGTTGCACGTGTTCCGCCCTGGTTTGTGAGTAGATCAAGATATCATCGATATAGACTATGCAGAATATATCGAGAAAGTCCCGGAGGGTTTCGTCGATGAAATGCTGGAAAGCGGCGGGGGCATTGCAGAGTCCGAAAGGCATGACCTGGTATTCGTAGAGGCCATACTTGGTACGGAAGGCTGTCTTCCATTCGTCACCCTTTCGAACTCTGACAAGATGGTAAGCCCCCCTCAAATCCAGTTTGGTGAACACGGTAGCCGTCTTAATCTGGTCCAGCAAGTTGGAAATCAGCGGCAGTGGGTACCTGTTTTTGATGGTAATGGCGTTCATGGCCCTAAAGTCTATGCACGTCCTGAGATCCCCTTCCTTCTTGGCCACGAAGAAGAGGGGAAGAGGACACGGGAGACCTGGAATGGCGGATAAACCCGTTCGAGGTATTCATCCAGGTAGGAGCGCAAGTGTTCGTTTTCTTTTTCCGTGAGGGAGTATATTCTGCTACATGGTAGCGTAGAGCCCGGTACTAGATCAATCCTGCAGTAGAACGGGCGATGTGGAGGCAGAGTGTTTGCGCCCTTCTTGTCGAACACCCTCGCCAGGTCTCGGTATTCTTCAGGGATTTCATCCTGTACGGTCACACCGGTAACTGTGAAGAATAGGGGATGGGCCTGAATGGTACGTACACAGGGGGAACCGGTGGAGATGTAACAAGATGTGTTGCAGTAGACGGAATCCAAGACCAGGACCCTAGTTACCCAGTCTATGCACGGGTTGTGGCGCACCAGCCAGGGTAGACCCAGAATAACCTTGAACTGGGGGGCATCAATCACATCAAACGTGATGTCTTCTGAGAGGGTGTTCACGAGCGTCATACGTAGGTTCTCGGTTTGGTATCGAATGGGCCCCGAAGTTAGGTCAGTACCATCCACTGCCTTGACGGGTTCGGGTTTTACCTTGGGAATAGTGGTTATCCCCAGTTGTTTCGTAAGCAGAGTGTCGATAAAATTGCCGGTAGCGCCGGAATCCAGTAGGACAGTTACCTGCCAGACCTCTCCTGACCCGGCCTTGAGACGCACTTCCATGCCCAGATGGTGGTTGCCGCTGACAAAGGCGGGGGTCGTCATCATCTTGTTGGATGAGAAACCCAGTAGTAGGACCCCTCTGCCTACTGGGTTTCCCCGTTTCCCGTCTTGTCCGTCTTAGACACGAGTAACGAAAAAGGCCGGTTTCCTCTTGCCCGATAGGGCTTGACAGGGCATTCCCTCACGAAATGCCCACTTTTCCCGCAATATAGGCATTGATTCTGTAGTCTTCTCTTCGCTCGTTCTTCGCTGGTAAGGGGGCCTCGGAGGCCGCCGATCTGCATAGGTTCGGAAATGTCCCCAGCGGTTTTCTGCTCCTCTTGGGTCTTTTCTTTATAGGACAGGAACCGGTTATCGCCTCCTTTGGTTCTTTCGGTTCTGCGTTCCTGTAACCTGTAATTCACCTTGACCACTAGGTCGATAAAGGGTGTTCTCTTCCGGAGGATCAGGCATCTGGGAAATAAGGTCCTTTAGTTCGTCACGTAGACCCCTGTAGAACACGGATACCTTTTTGCTCTCGGGCCAGCAAGCTTCAATTACCAGTCTGTTGAAGGTTGTAATATAATGAAGCAAATCGGTGTTGCCTTGTTTTAGGTTAAGCAGTTCGTTGTCTGCTGCTTGAACAAAGGTGTGCCGGGCGAACATGCGTCGTAAAGCTTCCTTGAAGGTTGGTAGGTTATACAGCATGGGGTCATCGTCTTCCACGAGGGAGATGGACCATTGTGCGGCGTCGCCTCCCATGTAGGAGAGGATGAACGCAATTTTCTAGGCATCATCAGGAAAGGCCGTTGCTCTAGCCATGAAGTGTAGGTGGCACTGATGGAGGAAAACGCTGTATTTGGAGCTATCACCATAAAAGCGTTCGGGTGGAGCTAGTTGAACGGGATGGGGTGCTATCACCTGTATGGTGTTGTCCTGTTGGGCGGCTGACGCAGCGTTCCCATAGGTGAACACAGGAGGCCATATCCACCCCTCTTGCCTTGGTCTAGGAGAAGGAGTAGGACCCCAGGGATTAGCAACCCCTGCTGCTACTTGGCCCTGTAAGGCCGTCATGTCCTGCCGTAGCCTAAGATTTTCTGCCTGAATATTCGCAAGCATAGCTGCTATGTCCTGCAGGGACACATCGGAATCGCTCATGTCGTCCGGGCGAGATGTTAATACTGGGGCTACGGATTCTGTCAGGTTCCCCACAAGGTACCTGTTACCTGTGGAGTGATCTCGCAGAGACGACAGGAGCCACTACCCCTACGCCCACCTTACCCTACTCTGGAACCATGACAAACTAGGAGTAGGTTGGGAGAAGGGATGGCAGCCAGACATGGACCAGATGACCCAAGGATGGAAGGGTGGACATCCCTCAGTGTATGGACACCAGCTGTTCAGGAAGACAAGGGCACACTGGTTACTACCACATTAACACGCTAACCCCCATTCAACAACAGACATTCGTGAGGGGAAGGAGGTTACTATATAGAGGGAAGGTCGCTTACCCAGGAGGGGACGATACGCCTGGCCAAAGGGAGCGCAGAAGAAGCGCTCCTGCGCTGTGATGGCGGTAAACCAAGGGGAAGCGCTCCTGCGCTAATGATGCTAGCAAACCAAAGGGAAGCGCTCCTGCGCTAATGGGAAAGTACTGGCAAACCAAAGGAAGGCGCTCCTGCGCTAATGGGAAAGTACTGGCAAACAAAAGGAAAGCGCTCCTGTGCTAATGTTACTGGCAAACCAAAGGAAATCGCTCCTGCGCTAACTTGACTGGGCGAGATTACCTTCCTGTGCAATCAGCACAACGTGGAAGATTTAGAGGACAAAGATGCGTCCCAGCGTGGTGAGGCAGGGAGCAGAGCAACCGTCAAACGCCTTTCTACTCGGCGTAGCAGTTCAGCACGAAGGGTGCCCGGCATGGGCTTCAGGTAGCAGGCGACGTCTCAGGACGAATACTCCGGCAGGGGCAGCAGCAGACACGATCCCCACGGAATCGGCACAGCAATCAGGATCCGAAGCGCCAGCCCGGGGGAATCGCGCTCCTGATACGCGGATTCCCCCGGAAGCGCTCATGACGCCTGCGGCGATTCCTAGAAAGACTAGACCGCTAGCGGTCTAGTCCGGAAGTGAGGGGTTTGTTCTGTCGCGGAACACAGGCAAACCATGACATAGACCTGGCCATTTGCAAATCAGTCTTGAACCTGTGCCTCATGGGAACAGTCCATCCCGAACTGCCAAGCCAGGTCCTCCCTGGAAGGGAAACAAGCATCCTAGGACCGGTTTCGAGGTTTCACCCCTCTTCAGCCAGGATAGTTTGATTCCAGTGACACATTGAGCCTGGGACCCACGTCTGGGCATACCCAGTGCACTAAGGGCGAGAAAGCAAAAGACACACAGAGTATAAGGCCATGTAACCTTACTCGGAGCAATGGTCGTCCACCCCACCCATGTCTCGTCAAATGAAAGGCGAGCGAACACATAGCCAGTGGAGTGTGCCCACCAAGTAGCAATGTTCATAATTCAGGGCCTCCACTTCAGTCTCCACTAGAAGGTGCAATTTGTCCAAGGCAACTCTGTGCCCACCATTATGCCAGCTGAGCTGCCATAGCAGTTTATCTAATAATAAAAAATCCTACGTATAGAACAACAGGTAGGTTAGCAACATAGTAGAAAAGTTAGATTAGAGCATGGGCTAGGCATGACGCTGATTGAGTGAGCAGTTGCATCACGAGGCTCCTGGCAAGGCTCTTGCATATGGCATCCTCTTGCCTATCCCCAGCATGCTGAATTTCCACCCGAGCTTGTGGGGGCTCTGCGAGGCAGCTGCTGCCCCCGGGATTGTATGTCCACAGACAGGGCAACAAGTGCAGCCTGACCGAGGGGATGCAGTGCGGCCTTTAAGTGGCATCCCCCGGGTTGCACTAGCAGAAGGAGACAGGCGGGGCGTAAAGATTTGCTGCAGGCCCCTCATGGCCTCTGCATGGCCGCAGAGGCTTTGGACATGACCATCTGCCCTCCTGCATGGCAGACAATGTGCCAACCGGTGGAGTCCGAGAGGGAAGCTGCGCTGCCGGTTGCGATGGGATCATGCCACAGGGGCCGGAGCCGGGCCCTGCTCTGCTCCTAGACAGAGACAATGAAGTGAATCCCGGCCTCCTAGACATTTGTCCACAAAGGACGGTACCGCCTGTGGCGCCTACTGCACAGTGGACCCTGGTTCGCTTCCTGACCTGAAGGGACGAGGTAAGCCCCTGTTCCCAGGCTCCAGTACACACTGCCCGCGGTGCCCGTGGCTGAGGAAACACGGCAGCCCTGGGCCCTCACCTGAGCTGCTTTAAGGGAACGGAGGGCATGACATGGCTAGGGAACAACGCGAGGATCTGACCTGACCCCGCCATGAAGACTCCATGTACCAGGGCCTGAGCATGGGACACTTCATAACTTTATGGGGATGCTCAACCCACCGACCCAGCCTAAAATCAGGGCCCTAAAAGCCTTACAGACTGAGCAGGGCCTGGACAAATCGGCCCGCTGTCTGATGGCTGCCGGCCGGTGGATGCTGCTCCATGTGGGGCCCTGCAACACAAGGTGAGCCTTGGGGAGGCCTTTCTCACTGGGCCAGGTGGGTGATGCCTGCCTGCCTGCCTCCCCATGGGTGCCAATTACCTTGGTACCCCCATGGCTTACTCATCATAGAGGGGGGCCCTCTAAATAGTGGAAGGCTGAGAAGGGCACACCTGCCCCCTCCCTCCCCAAATGCTGAACAGACAGCTCCACAGACATAAATTGAGACTTGGGCTTCCCCCATCTGGTAGAAGGAGGCCGTGACTGGAGAACAGCCAGCCCAGATTTGGACAATAATTGAATAGGCGTAGATAAGGGGGTGCAGCCCCGTACCCAACTAGATAAACTTGAGCCCAGTTTTTAGGCAGTCAGAGACACAAGAGAGGATCTGGAACTTAGGATGGACACAGTTGTGGCAGACATAAATCTACTCAAAACCCAACATTAACTAACAGATCGTATAGCAAAAAATGAACAGGTACTACAGGATGCAGTCCCCCAACCAGGGAAATGGAAACACAGATGGCCAGTGTAACAGAGAGAAAGAAGACACTAGAGTGCAGGGCAGAAGATGCTACGGGGAGGGCCCGCAGAAACAACATACAGATAGTGGGCCTACAAGAGATGATGGAGGGCCCCAACCTGGTCACATACCTAGAGGCCTGGCTCAAATACACAGTGGCCTCCGAGGGACACACTCCCTACTTTGCCCTAGAGCAAGCCCATAGGGTTTCGTCATGCCTCTTCACCAGTTTGTAGCAAGGCTACTGGACTTTAGGGACCCGGATCACATCTTTCGAAGAGTCCACAACCTGGGAGACCTGCGTAATGAGAACAGTAAGTTGCTTATTTTCCCCGACTTTACACTGTGCAAAAAAGAGGACATCCTTCCTGCAAGCTAGAAATGGTGATGTGATTTGAGTGTCAAGTACATAATACTTTACCCTACCAAACAAAGAGTGGTCACGGACCAGGGAATTAAGTTCTTTTTCAACCCCCCACAACATATGGAATTGGCTGGAGGGTCAGCCCCAGGCTGGGGGCTGGCTGGGCACCCAGTACTGTGCCCACTCTGAGTGGAGGGAGGAGGGGTCACTCATCTGAGGTCCAAGCACATCAGGAACGTCTGAAAGCAGTAGAGACGGCTCAGAGACTCACCACCCCCAACAGGGCCCCTACACCACTCAGGACTCTCAGGGAGACACTGATTTTGGAACTCACACAGACTCTACGTTGGGCTCACATCAAAGAAGTTTACCCAGCATCACCACTAGGATGGCAGACGACCTTGGCTAAGATTGACAGACCTGAATGCTAGTGGTTGAGGGGAGGGGGAGGGGGTGGGGGGTGGGGACTGGGGGTTCCTATGGAGGTTTGGGGGGGGGGGGGTGCTTGTACTATTAGCACAAATCTCATAAATCCTTGCTGGGAAATGGGACTCCTTGTGGAGCACTTCATAAGTATTGCTAAAGCCGGATGGTAAGAGGCACTGACAGGGCTGCCTGCTCTGATTGGACCATAGCCACCTTCCCGGGGTAGTGGGCACCATTTCCTGCTTATGTGCTGAGTTCTTTACTAATGTATGGATGGGGGGTGGGGGTTCTTTCCCATTTATCCTTGGGTTGGGGAGTTGGATTTAATGTGTTTAATTGTCGTGGTGGTCATAATCTTTGACATATACCAAACCGGACACGAGATAGGTGGCAAGGCGGATTGCTGGGTTAGAGCAGTAAGGGCACCAGAAGGAGGGATTACATAAATGACCAAAAGGTATTATACGTACAAAATAATACCCTGGAATGTCCGCGGACTCAATGATATGGCTAAGAGGTACAAAGTCTGGGCCTAACTGAAAAGAAGAGGGATGCAAACTGCATTATTGCAGGAAACATACTTAAATGTGAGGGGACCACACTGTGCAAACGACAGCGAGGGCATGCTACACTTCATTTCAATTCAGTTGTACTTGCTACCCTAACGGGCCTCCCAGCAATTGATGCAAAACAGCCCCTACATGATGAACCATTTCCTCAAGCCAGGTTTTTTTTTTTGAGCATTTTCCTGAAACGGGCTTCCAACAGCTGACTTCTGAGGGAAGCCAGAAGAGCATACCAGAGCCTGAATGCAGTTACTCATTGCTCTTTTGATCTTGGGCACCACCAGAAATCCCTGGTTGCTAGAGCAAAGGGCCTTTCCTGGAGCGTAGGGGGTATCGAATGGTAGGTGGGCCTTTTCAATTGATGGCCCAATGTGCAATACAGAGAGCCTTGAATTTAATTCTTTTTTGAACTGGCAGCCAGTGTAGGATTACGACGACTGGTCGGCTGATTGATGCTTCAGAAGTTTTTGAAGAATTCTTGCAGCAGCATTATGTACCACTAGGAGCCTTTTGATCACATATTTTGGGATCCCAAGATACAGGAGTTGCCATAATTAAGGCAAGAGTTTATAAGATCCTTTCCCTGGTAGGGAAAGGTAGCATCTGCGAGAATTTCCTTAAAGATCTTAAAATACCAAAGCATGAACCTGCCAATTTTGTGACTTGTGTCTCCATCGCGAGCTTGTCATCCATCGAGACGCCTGGGCATTTTACTGCTTGAGCTGGCTTAGGGCTATAACATACATAGTCTGGCCATGAGAGTTCATGCCACCAAGAGCTATTATTACCTACCACCAGTACCTCCATTTTCTAGCCGTTAAGTTTTAGCCTACTGCTGGGCATCCAATCTATGACCTCTCGGAGGCAGGAGTTTAGTTGGGAGGTAGTTCGAGTGGTGTTGGGTGTAAGGGCCAGTATAACCTGAGTGTCATCAGCATATGACACAAGGGCAAGCCCATGTGAATGGCCAATTTCAGCCAGGGAGCGTGCATACAATTTAAACAATGAGGGGCTAAGTGAAGAGACATGTGGGACCCCACACAACAGACCATGGATAGAGGAAGAAAAGGAAACTTCACATTCTTGGAAGCTCATGTCCACTAAAAAGGCATCCAGCCATCTAATGGCGATCCCGGTGATGCAAATATCCAGCATCCTCTGGGTGAGGATGGAGTATGACAGTATCAAAGGCTACACTCAATTTCAGCATGATCATTGCCTTGGGCTAGAATGGAGCGGAGTTCTTTGGTGGCCACTAGCAGTGCAGTCTTCATACTGTGGCCAACCCTAAAGCCTGTCTGAGTGGGATGGTAAATGTCATGCAGTTCCAAAAAACTGGACAGATGTTGATTAACATGTTTTCCAGTATTTTGTTCACTATTGGGAGCAGAAAAATGTGTCTGTAGGAATCTGCTAGCACAGGGTTTGCCGTTGGTTTCTTTAAAAGTGGTTGTCCGATCTTGAAACACTATCCTTTTAAACGCTTTTGAAAATTTGATGTTTCAAGAAACACAGAGAGCGCAAGATACTCCATTGCTTGGTTTTAATGAATTTAATCACCCAGCAATACTTACTCATAACCAAAGTCACGCAAAGGGCGGTCTTCCATTTCATATCCGGAGTAAATTAAGTGTAAAGCAGAAGTAATTGACGTGCAGTTGACATGCATACAAGGTGTTTTAGTACAGTTTGATTGCTATATGATGTTAAAACTGAATGTTTACTTGAGTGCGAGGAAAAATAATAGGAGGATTCAGTTGTTTACCTTGTGGGATATTATAAAATTGCTAGCACTCAAATATCCAACGGCCGGTATTATGTGTGGTGATTTTAATATACATCTGGTTGCATTAAAATTCTCATACTGGCCAAGTAATGGTCCTGCTAAAATGTGTTCTGATAATCTGCAGCAGCTTGGTTTAACTACGTTAAATGATCTTTGGGTAAATCAAGGGAAGTTCCAACCTTTAAACTGTTGAAATATGGTTCAATTGATTCCAATTTTGTTTCAGATAAACGAGGCTCAAGAATTGTTGAATACAAGGTGATTCCAAGAGTCGAAAGTGATCATCATCCACAGATATTAACCTTGTATCTGCCAATAAACTGTAATATAAGAACCAATGTGCTTCATCATTTTGCCCATTTCACATATAATCCGAAAAGGCTGGTGTGGCACTTGGAAAAACAAGTAGAAATTCTGAAGTTTGCTGATCTTTTGATTAAATACGGTGACCTAGGCTCGCTGGGAGGGGGGCGGGTGGAGGATGATGGCCAAGTGGAATTATATCACTTAATCATTGGGGACAAATTTATAGCACAGAATCCAGCAAAAGCAAATCCCTTGAAATCCACCACCAACACGTGGTTTTCATCTAAGTTATTTAAATTGAAACAGTCACTTAACAGGGCTGCAACGGACGTTTGCAACCATCGATATTGCCAATCATGGTTTCTAGGATAAACTGATGGCAATGAGAAGGTCTCATAGACAAAAAGTTTTGGTTGGCGAAATCACATTATCAAGCAGTGCTATGGCATCGGTTAATAAATGCTCCTAAATTCAATGAGGTGAAAGTTTTTTGCTATGTTATTAATGAATTGGAGAAGAGAGGTATAGGGCCTATAGTGTTAATATTATGGAGAAGTATGGGTGAGGTTTATTACTAACCTGTATGGCCCTAGAGTCACTATTATCTGAAATGTAGTAAGTCATCTGTAGAGATAGGGAGTAGCCGTAGTCTAGCGCCATATTTGAGATTGTTAAACTATACAGAAATAGCTAACCTTTTGCGCCAGATTATAACGAATGGTGCTCCTGGCCCAAATCGGCTCCATAGTACTATATTGATGAGGACCACGGTGTTGACTTCTGTGCTTAATGTGATATTAGCATTGAACGTTGTTCCTGAGTCGTGGAAAGGAAGTATTGTACAGCCAATTTCTAAAAGCGGTCAAGATGATAATATTTCAAACTATCGGTTAACTGCTTTAACTGATGTGGAAACTAAGGTTTTTGCTTCTTGATCGATTTGGAAGATTGGGCAGAATCAAAGAAAATATTTCCAATTAACCAGTCGGGATTTCGTAAGGGCCAATCTACAATTACTAATTTACTGGCCCTTACTTCTTGGCAGAGCGGGCGGTTTTAAAAAACAAAATCTATATGTTTAATAGATTTAAAAGCAGCATTCAATTCAGTGCCACAACTATTATTATGGCAAAAACTAGATGGGGTATTCCCCAAAAGTTGCATGAAGCGATAATACTACTGTATACAAATACTTAGGTTCAGGTTAAGTTAGGTGAAGGTTTAAGTTTGTCATGGAAGATCAAAACTTGTAATAGTCTTAAACAAAGCTGTGTACTTGCCCCCTGTCTTGTTAATCTTTTTATGTCATATCTGCTGCAGCACTTTGAATCGGTTAATGCTCACCCTCCGAAACTTGCTGATGTCCATTTTAAATATCTTTCATATGCTGACGATACGATTTTGAGCTAAGCTCTGATAAGTTTATAAAGATTAATGCTTCATTTGATGATTACATTTTAGCTAATAGCTTGGAGCTGAATGTCAAGAAAAATCATATTTTATGGATATTGGGCCAGTGAAATTTAAGACTAGATCCCCGAGAGCGAGAGGTGGGCCAATCGAAGCTGTGAAGACATACATATTTAGGCATTTTATTTGATAAAGTCCGGTTTGAAAGCCATTTTAATGTTTTAAGAGCAAAAATATCTTTAATCTATACTTTTAAATCTCTGCGTAAATCATGAGCTGTCAATCATACGAACACCTTCTTAAAATTTTGCGAACCAAGCTACAGCCAACTATTTTCTTAAGGCTCACCTGTCATTAGAGGAAAAGAAGCAACATTATAGGATTTATTAGTAATTAAGGCTGGTAAATCGGTCTTTGGAATTCCTAGGCCAATAGGTCAAGCCGAAATTTGTTTGGAGCTTGGTTTCCAAAGACAGTCCATGGTGTTAAAAGGTTCATTTTCTAAATGTATGCATTCCCTGTTTTTATCAGATCCTGGCTCCTTAGCAAATAATTGCTGGTGTGAAATACATCACTCATGTTATACAGGCGATTGGAGATCCTACATTTTAACATGCTTCCAGAGTTTTGACTTGCAGTCAGGGTACCCAGAAATGACAAAGCTTAGCTTTCAACAGTTCTTAAACAAAAATATTAAAATTAACTAATTTATTGAGGATAAAGAGGCTTTAGTGGCAAAACAACATGCATGGTCAGTGATTAATTCCCAGACTTCCCAAATTCAGCCCCATTTGACTGCTTGCTTTCAAGCCCACACAATGGATACATTTTTAAAATTAAGGCTTGGCAGATACCCCACTAAGGAGGGCACGCCGATTTGGATACAACACTGGACAACCAATGAATGTAGACTGTGTAGATGACCACCTGAAACTTTATTGCATATTGTGTGACATCTCGATTTACGCAGAGATTTAAAAGCATAGATTAAAGAAATTTTTGTCCTGTCAAAAATTCTGAAATTACACCATAAATTATTAAAACCTTTAATTCTTAAAGCAAGGTGAGATCTGCTCGTCAGGGTCTCATTCTCTGCCTATCTGATGTTTTTATTCCATTGATTTGTCAAATGAAAGTTTTTTTGTTTTTAAAAAGTTTATTATACAACCAACCAGATCTGCAAATACAGTTCTTTTGGAGGAAATAATACTTTGACAGAGACACACCAATCAACATCGTTCATAGTGATACATTAATTTTACAGTATTGAATATCATATCTCATCATCTGAGTCTCAATCTGTAACAGGAGGTCAGATGAAAGTTTTTAACAACTGTAGAAAACATGCTGGCATCTGTAGCTTAGATTTGTCTGTTAAAAGCTCGTTAGAATCAGATAATAGAGGGTTACTCGTTCCTAAGCACTTGGCACTTTGAAGTTGTATGCAGTTGTCTCTAAGCTGTTTGAATTGAATATACTTGTTGTTTTTCTAATTCAGAGATTTTAGCTCAATATTTGTATGTTTTAGTCTCAAATAATATATTTAATTGAATTCTTCGGATTACGATTTTATATGGATATATGTTTTGTACATGAGTGATGTATTGTGAAGTGCTATTCTGTGATGATTTTTATTAATCTGACAAATTTTACACACCGGGCAATTTGCACAAAGGACACAAAAACAACAAAATAATTAAGTAATGGGGCTATGCCACTGTAAAGGAGTACCAAAGAGCTCCAACACGGGGGCATGTCCTAGCGATCTAGCATGGTTAGCTCCGCTCAGCCCATAGCTAACATCCTTTAATATCCTGTTTTGTCGGACTAATTCTTCGTTAAAGCCTCCTGCGGTGGTTGGGACCCAAGTGGCGGTGACCTGACCCGGAGAGGAGCCGGAACCGATGCATTTGCGGCAGAAGTTTCGAGGTGCGGCCAGGAGGCCTTGTGGGCGGACCGTAGCAGCGGTCTAGCAGTGGCAGCAGAGGCCTTGGAGCGGCGACGGGCGGCGCCGGATTGCCGGGAAGCCAGTGAAGACCGACGGTGGACACAATCGATTGCTTGTGACTAGCCCAGAGGGCGGAGAGTTGCAGCGGCTGTGCAGCAGGCAGACCCGTGATAGAAGATCCGGTGAGTGCCCTTGCTCACTTCCCACCCCTCCTGCCTCCTATACAGTACTCATCAGCCGGTTCGGGCCGCAAGGGGGGGGCACCCAGCGGGCTCCCTGAGGGTCACATTCCCTACCGAGGACGGTTGGGGCCCGGACAGCGCACCACGGGGCAGTGACAGAGGCGTTGAGGCCTCTTTGGAGATCAGGGGGCCGGCACCTGAGGCCTCAACTCCTGTGCAGTGGTTAATTACAGCCTGCGGAACCTGTGCGGGACTGCCGCTGTTGGGCTACATAAATGTTGCAAAGCTTTTCCAGCGGCAGGGAGGCGACGATGCCATGAAACTGATGCGCATTACAGCCTAAGTCTGTTGATACATCACCCCAGAAAATAAAAGTGGTGGGCCGTAATAGAGGCGGAGAGGCAGCGTGTGCGTGGGCCCATGATGGACGTGCACTTCATGGACAGTACAGAGCCCTGTGCCGCAGTGGGAGGCCTGGCTTGGCCACTAGTAGCGCTTTTGTGGATGCAAGCTAGTGGAACGGTGCCTAGGAGACTGGCCTGAAATTACTAGACTATACCAGGGCGTCCCTTGCTGTGAGGAGCTGGGCCCAGGCATTACCTTTACAGTTGAGACCGGTGTGGGGGTCGGACCTGCCTCCTTGATCGCCTGGAGGTGGCACTTGTAGGGACAGAGGGACACCCATTAGGGGTGGGGGGGGGGGGGGGAGGCACGACTGTCCGCGGAAGCAGCCGGGTTAGTGCCCGGTGCGGCTTGTGGGCAGGAGGTGTCCACCCGCGTCCTGCACTACAAGAGGCTTGAAGCTGCAACGGATATTATCGGTTGAGACAGCGTGAGTGAAGATCGGCGGGTGGCGTACAGAGTCACGGTGATTTGAGCTGGGGGCCTTGTTAGGGGGCTGCGGAACCGTCATCTCAGAAGTTAGGTGTTCGAACGCCATCATGACAGAAGACAAACCGGTGGGAGACTCTGCCAAGCAGAGCACATTGGACTGGATCGGGGGCCTCTGCTGCAGACCAGGGATGGGCACAAGGGGGCATCCAAGACAATACAGCCCTCATGGCAGCCGTCACACAGTCTAGGGCAGCACTGGAAGCAAAGGTTGAAGAGGTGGGCTCTGACGTTACGCTTCTGAGGCAAGATCTTCGAAATGCGGAGGAGCGCATTACTGAGGCTGAAACCAGAGCCTCTGGAGAAGAGGATTCAGTAGCCACATTGCAGAAACAGGTCAATCACCAGAGGCCTGGCCTCACGGTGGAGGCAGCGGAGGGCAGGGCCAGGAGAAACAACCTCCGCTTCGTTGAAGGATGCAAAGGGGGGGGGCTGGAACTAGACATGGAACAGTTCCTCACTGGGTTGTTGGTGAGCTGGCTCCCTCTGGAGTTGCTGTCCGGTTGATTTGTCATTGAAAGGGCACATAGGGCCCCGATTCAGAAACCGCGCCGGGTGTCAGACCGAGGCCAGTCATTGCCAAGATATTGAATTACCATGATTGGGATGCAATTTTAAAAACAGGCTAGCATCAAGGATCCTCTGTTGTACGAAAACACTTGCATCCTCATATTCCCGGACTATACATGACGAGTCAAGCAGAAACGACAATCATTCATGGCGGCTAAGGCCCGTCTCCATGAGCTGAAACTTCCCCACGCATTGCTGTATCTAGCCAAACTGCGGGTGGTGTATCAATCCCGTACTCTCTTCTTTGAATCGCCAGAGGATGTATTCAATTGGATGCTTGAAACTGAAGATCCGGTGCCACACGCCGCCCAGGTTGGAGTCGGATTCCTCGTCCAGTGAGGTTGTCCGCAGGCCACCCAAACCCAAGATCAAAGGTTCCAGGAGGTCGAGATCGAGACGCCACTCCAAATCCTGCAGTGACCCTAATCGATCTACATCTGTGCCCTGGCAGGGGTCTTCGGCATCGTAGCAGCACCAGGACGTTATTGCATGGGGGACTGTATGTGTCCTATGTCTTGACCGACGAAACGTGGGCAGGGGCTATTGCCTCTGTTGGAATTGCAATAGTTAAAGGGAACGTCTGTTTACTATGGGCAGGTTATTGGGGATCCATTGGAGGGGCGGGCAGGGGGCCCCTGTTGGGGTCCGCAAGCCACCTCCGCTGCGATAAATACTTCAGCTGTTTTGAGGTATGGGGGGGATTTGGGGGAATTTGTCTTCGGTTTGCAATGCGTTTTTGCCACACATAGTTCTCATTTGCGTACTGGCTCAAGGCCATCCAACACTTTGCGGTCCAGAGACCCTTAGATGGCAAGTCTTACGGATAGGGCGCGACTCCACGCGGGTGACCTTCGAATAATAAGTTGGAATATTAGAGGTGCTCTGGATAAGGTCAAGAGAGGGGCCATACTCCAACAGGCTAAAGGGTACCGAGCGGACGTCCTGATGCTTCAGGAGACTCATTTAATGGGTGCTAAAGCATTGTGTCTCCTCCACTATGGTTAATTTCAATTGTTTCATTCTGGCTTTACCAGGAGGTCACATGGAGTCGCGATTTTACTGCATCGTAGAGTCCCATACAAACATGTTAAGACATGGACAGATCCTCAGGGGAGGAGCAGGTGGTGTTGGGTTGTGTATATGCCCCCCCACCCGCCGCTGCAATGGGCTTTAGTTGAGCATCTTACGACACTGTGGGCTGATATGCCAGAGGGGTTGGCCATCATTGGGGGGGGGGGGGGGGGGGGGGGGATTGGAATGATGTAATGGACTTGGCGGTGGACAGATGGAGGTCAGGGGGACACACCACTGTCCACCATAGAACCAAGCTGAGCTCCTTAGCAGCGGGACTGGGATGGGTAGATGCTTGGCGGCAAATGCATGGAACGGAACTAGGCTATACCCATTTTTCGATCTCTCATGTCTCGTACTTCCGTCTTGATTATATTTTTGTGTCCTTAAGAGCCGCCGGGAGGGCGAGGGCTGTGGAGCTGCTCCGAAGAGGCCTATCTGACCACTCTCCAGTGGTTCCGATGGTGCAGTTGGGTCCTGAGAAACCCCCCTTTCGTTGGCATCTCTCCCCATGGCATCTCCAAGATGAGACGTATTGGGAGCACGTGGGGCAGGCAATTGAACAATAACTGGGTACTAATGTGGGGCGAGGCCACGACGTTGTGGGAGGCCATGAAACCCACTTTGCGCGGGGCTGACATTTCCTTCTGCGTGGCAGCTCGACGCACTAGGCGGGAGGCTCCTCTGCGGTTGGAGGCAAATTTAATGGAGTTAGAGCAGAGTATTATGGGGGACGGAGGGAATTTGGTGCGCCGACAGTTGATGCTGGCGCGACAAACCTATGCAGATACCCTGATGGATAAGGCCCGCCTTGTGTGGTTAGCGTCCCGTAGCAGATTTTATCATCAATGGGGCGACAAGTCCAGTAAATTAGTGCTTAGACTATGCCAAAGGACTCTGAAGCCCCAGGTTCTCCCAAGTATACCAGGCCCTGAAGGACGGGTTCTGAAAGACCCCTCCCTCATAGCTGAGAGTTTTTCGCATTATTTTGCAGAACTTTATACTCTAGGGAACTCCTGCAGGAGGTGATCCATCGCTTTATAGGAGACACGCGCGAGCAGACCTGGAACTTCAGTTTACTGAGGAGGAGATCTGTACTGCGCATGGAGAATTGGACTCGGGAAAGGCACCGGGTCTGAATTGGTTCCCATGCAAATTCTTACAGAAATACTTCTCCAAGCTAGGGTCATATTACCTCCAAGTTATTGAAGAAGCTAGAGACCGGGGCTGTCTGCCGTGGGATTGGAGGCATGCAGAGGTGGTTGTATTTAATAGGCCAGGCCAGTCTCCAGACCAACACGCCTCATATAGCCCCATTTGACTACTAAATGTCGAGGCCAAAATTCTGGCCAAATTGTTGGCCAATCACATAACTACTTTGATCCATCCAGATCAAGTGGGCTTTATGCTTCAGCGGGCCACGCGCCTCAATATCCAGCGGGTGCACAACGCAATAGCTGCCATCCAGGGTGGAGGAGTTCCGACTGCCCTTTTGCTGGCAGTCATGGATAGGGCATTCAATTCCCTCAGTTGGGTATACTGATTTGCGCTTCTCGAACGTCTTAATATAAGCCTGCGATTCTTGGCATACTTAAAACTGCTGTATACTAATCTTACGGCATTGCTGCGGGTGGCGGGATCCATATCCTCTACATTCTCCAAAGGCAGAGACACTAGTCAGGGGTGTCCTCTGTCGCCATATCTATTTGCTCTAGCAATGGAGCCATTGGCAGCTTGGGTGTGAATTGACGCGCAGGTGGTGGGCTTTGAGTGGGACCAGGGGATCTCGGACCGCATTGCCTTGTATGCGGATAATGTC
This sequence comes from Triturus cristatus, assembly GCF_964204655.1. NCBI lineage: Eukaryota > Metazoa > Chordata > Amphibia > Caudata > Salamandridae > Triturus > Triturus cristatus. The sequence continues at coordinate 231,605,829 of NC_140583.1, forward strand.
CTCTTTTTCTTAACTGACATGAACAGGACGGGGTCAAGGCTTCTCCGCATTATGCAAATCTTTGGTTTATCATCGGGACTGTATATGAACCCGAGTAAATCCATGTTGTGGGTGCTGGGTGGGGTGGGGGGACTGCGGAACTGGGGTCCTGGGCCACAGCAGTGCGGGCGTCGACAGAGGGTGTGAAATATCTGGGAGTTTTCCTATCAGATCAGCCAAGAGTAGCATGGGACAGAAACATAGTACCTATTTGGGCACGGATAAGGGAGGAAATGAAAACGTGGTCGCACATACCCCACTCTCTATATGGCAGATCAGAAATCTTTAAAATGGTGTTATTGCCGCACCTGCTCTATCAACTGCAGAACCATCCATACCCGGTGCCCCCTTCGTGGTTTCGCCAGGTAAATGCGGCGCTGGGTCACTTCCTGTGGGCTGGGGGGAGGGGGGTGGCTTCCAGGGTGGCACTGCTGACTTGCTTTCAGTCAACATATTGCGGGGGGCTGGCCACGTCAGATATCCAATCGTACTACATGGCCTCGAATCTTCTGGTGCTTAATGAACGTTGGTATAGCGACCGAGAAGACCCCACTTATGCAGTGGAGCGGAGGTGTATGGGAGAGTCCGCCTTACACACCATTCTATACTCTGCACCGCTGTGTACTTCTTTGCTGTCGGCCACTCAGGTGGTGGTTCAGGTGTGCAAACAGTCCCTCCGTAAGATGGAATGGTGGAATAAGCAAACTAGGGAGACCCCGATGTGGCATAATGGCCGTTTGCCGCAGCTAGGGGCACTAGCTGGATTTCAAGGGTGGGATAATATAGGAATGTCCACATTAGGGGCTGTAATGCGAGGTTCGGTGCTCAAATCTTTTCAAGATCTTCAGCAAGAGTACCATAAGCCAAGAACTCAGTTCTATAAATACCTTCAATTTCGGCAGGCCATTTATCCGAGTATTTCTGGGCTAGAGGCTCTCCCTGAATTCAGTCCGATTGAGGCCAAGGTCTTCATGGGAGATCTGCAAGATCATAAGATCCATAGCTCCACTACGCTGGATAGACTCAGAGAGGCTTGGGTTGGGGATGTGGGCCAACTGGATGGAGACGACTGGATGGATGCACTGGCCTCACCAAGAGGAGTAGCGATATCGATGAGGCTATACCTCATTCAATTTAAATACCTCCACCAGGTTTATTACACTAGGCTCAGGCTGTGGAGGGCGGGACTGGTGGCATCCCCGATGTGCCTGCGTTGTAGGCGAGAAGAGGGGTCCCTAATTCATACCACTTGGCAATGTACAGGACTCACGAAATTTTGGAGAGTCATGTTGGCCTGTTTGGCGGTGGTGTTGGTGTGGGAGCTCCCCTCCTCACCGAGATTGACAATTCTGCATATTATGGACGGCATAGGAGGAACATATACAAGAGGCATCTACTGCTGCTGGGGCTGACCTTGACCAAAAGAGATATAGCAAGGCTGTGGAAGGCGATGGCCCCTCCCTCTCGGCCTGGAAAAATGGGCTGGACTTTAGCATGGCGTTAGAGATCCCGATATTTAAGGCTAGCAGCTGCCTGCAAAAACACCCCAAAATCTGGAAACGGTGGGCAGATTATCGAGGCTTGGAATTGGCCCCGGTGCCCCTGGTGGACGCATCTACATCTACCTTGATATGTGGGGCCCTAGCGCAAGGGACTGGATATGTGGTAATGGGATTGATTCGTTGGGATGGGAGATGTGGTGGCAGCCGCTACGCAGCTGTGGGTTAGTGCAACGGGGATGGGGGTTTGAGGTGTTTATGTTATGTTGTATTGCGTGATTTGGACGATAATATATAAACTAACTGTCAAAGACCATGATCTGCAATGTTTGATGTGGCAGAGGTTTCCTGGGTTAAGGAGCACTGCACAGTCTATGACTTTTGACACAATAAAAATGTATTTTCAAAAGAAGAGCTCAAACACAAAAAAGAATGAGCTTATTATAAATGATTTCCCTCGTCAGCCCCTGAAAGGAAAAGAATGTAACAAAACTCACATAAAAATCAAAGGGAAAGGTATCAATGGAATTTTTTTTCTTTTATTATACAGAGCAAACAAAGTTAGCATCAAGGCTCATATAAACAAAATAATACAGAAACTAAAGAATGTGGAATAAATTCACAATAAACAAGATAAAAAAGCCAGACCTCAATAGATCCTGTTCATAGGAAGTCATATATGACAGAGAAAAAGCACTAAACTACAGTTAATGAGAATTATCTTCCCTTCAATTCCTACCCTAGCCCAGCCTGTAGAGTAACAGTCAACCTAACCGCTGCCCTCAAAATCCAAGAAATGTACTTCCTGTTTTCTATATATCCATTATAAGATCGCCATTCTATGGTCAGTCTGTAACATGGCCAAGAAAGAGTTTGCCACTGTGACCTGCATAAAATGTGCTGTTTACCTCAGTGCCTCACTTTTAACTTGGCAGATGCCTGAGAGATACGGCTACATTTTGATTGGACTGTTCGTTCTTAATAAATTGCTGCTGCCTCATTTATTGCGTGATGAGCGGTTGTAACCAGGTATTACGAGGACCCTCTTCTCATCGTTGGTAATGTGCTCATAGGGCCATTTTCCTTCCAGTCATCATATCCATTGCTGGAATTACTTGTTCAAAGAATGTGTAGGAAGCCTTTACTATTATCCCATATCTATGCCGGAGTATATTCTAACTTCACATCTTCCCCAATTGTAAGCTTTCATCCTTCGCCAGGAAACTGTACACAAAACTACTTGGTGACTCTTTCAAACCAATGAGTTGCATCAGTCAAATCTATAGTTTGACTTTGACCTTTATCTATAGTCTGTTGCTGTTTACTGTTCTCCTCGTCTTCGCAACGGTCTTATGATTTTATTATGTAGTTTGAAATCTTTCATTTCATTGATGTCATTGGTCCGATCCCCTGTTCCCATTAAATCTATATACTAATGCATAACTTATTTCTTATGTAAAGTGCTCTAACGCCTTATGGCAATCCAGGTTATATAAAAGGTATATATGTGTTATATGCAACACAAGTGGGTGAAGCCCCCAAATAACCTCCTCCTTCATGAATTCCTGAATAGAAATAAGCATGCACAACTCTCCTGGAGTGACTGGTACAATCAGTATGTAAATATTCACCACATGCCATGAATCTTTCAAATGCTTTACCTATTTTGATGTGCTTACTGGTACATCACATATCTAAAAGGCTTCATAGTGCGAATAAAGACTTACTGCAGGGTTTTATCAAACCTAAGATGAAAGTCCATTGCTCTTGGTTTTAAAGGTAACATTTCAAATCTTGGGAACCAAATAGTAACAAACAATGGACAGGCCAAAAGGTCTGGCTCCAATTTGGAGTCCTGATTAAATAATTTTAAAAGAGTCTGCTGGAGTAAAAACACAACAAAAAAGACAAATGTTTTCTGTATACAATGCATCTTTGGATAAATAATTAAATCTATACTGCTTCGGTGAACTACTGAAATGTAAAATAGGCCCTTGTGATCTCTTCAGGCACAAGGCTAGAATGCTCTCTTTATTTTCAGGTTCTATTTAGAATGTTCGCTTTGTTCCCGTTATTAATTTATCTTTTTGTTTATATTTGTGTTTTTCAATGACATTTGTAATTAGTTTGTGGTGTAAAAGAAGGTAAATATGTTGTGACCTCTCCAAGCACCTCAAGCCACTCATGGGCATTGATGGAGGTTTAGAATGTTATGATGGAGGGTTCTGTTGTTATGATGCTATTGGAGGGGTACTAACGAGTGGCAGTTTCCGCTGGCTGGTAGGGGGAGCAACATGCACGGAAAGCTTTATCTTCAATAAATGAATACTTCATTATACTGCGTCTGAAGATTCTCATTGTGACAGCCCTCATGCATTGCAATTCACACACTTCACAGGAGGTGGAAGGATATACCAGACAGCCAAGTGAATGAGAAATACCCCTGTGGGCAGAGCGTAAGCCCACTATATGTATATTTAAAGCACTGGTAAAAACAGATTAACAGACAGCTGATCTGTCAAGTCAGATATCTAAAGCATGGCCTCCTACACAAATGTTCGTAACGCATGGAAAGCTTAACAGTCACCTATTTTACACTCATGGGCAGCGAGTCAGGATGTAGGATTTTAATACTACCTGCATTTGTAGGCCCAGACACGACTAATCACATGTAATTCCTTGACCTCAGATACCAGGTAGTTGACTATAATTGTGATGTTCTGATGGTCAGTATCTGACTTTCATAACTGCACTTCCAAGGATTCAAGTGTTGGCTCAATTGAAATTACTACTTTTTTCAAAGTAGTTGGTAATATTAAGAATTTCAAAGCTACAATTATCAAAGCGTCACTTCGAGAGGGTGTTCTCACATGTTTCCATAACTTTAACACCAACTGCATCCATCACATGCATCAGATGCAGAGATCTTGACTTGGGGGGGGGGGGGGGGGGGGGAGAGAAAAAAATCTCTCTTAACTCTACTCTTTCACTTTTCTGGTTTAGGACAAATCGACTGAAGCCCCGTTTCATCAAACACTGGAAACTTAGCAACGGTGAGAACAGTCTGGTCACTGAGATGATAATCAACCATCGATGTATCTCGGCATTCTTCAGAGTGTCTTCCAAGGAGGGTGGTCATAGTTCATGGGCTCCTTGTGGGGTTTGCCTGCCAAAGAGGAGCACCAAATGCACTCAGTTCATCTTTCATGCCAGTTTTCCTTGTTTCCTTGCAACATGCCGACAGCACAACGGGAAGTCACACAGGCAGATCTGGTATGTTGGCTTCTCATCATTACAACCTGTGAGCTCTCGGCTTCTCAGAATGTACCAGTCGCAGATTCAGATGCGACCACCGCAACAATGGCCACTAAAGGATAGTTCTCACAACCCAAGTTTCTGGTAGAAAGATGGAGCCATCTTGGATATGGGATAAAAAACAAATTAATAATCAAGTGGCCTTGTTTTTACGATTAGGGTTCCAGCTAGCAATTTAGGCCAATGGAATGTTCTAATGCCAGAATACAGGACCTTTATTCTTGGTTGAGAGTTGTGCCATGGGAATAGACATGTGGAAAGAGAGGTGGAAAGAAGGGTAATATGAACATGGGTTACTTGCATAGTGCGTTCTTGATGGGGTGGCTGATTTAAGCTTTAGTGGCTCTTTTGTGAACTGAAGTACTTTTATTCGCATGTACCTTGCTAAATATGTAAATGTATGGCCCTGGTTTAAAAAAAAAAATAAGTGTGCTGTTTCAAATTCTATAATGCAGGGAATTGAACGTTAACAATAGGATGCTTGGGGGGGGTGGGAGTAGATGAGGCACCTCAATGTCTCCCCACGGGCTGTTCAGGTTGGTGGAGCAGTCCACAGGGGTCTAGGTCATAAGGAAGCTGGGGGGTTATGGTTAAACAAGAGTGAATATTGTTTATGGGACTGCCTCTTTTGTCGTGACTTCACACATAGGAGGGATGCTGCGTGTTTTTGTGTGGGCCACACGCCCACCCCATTTGGTATTTTAAGTGAATGGGGTCAATGATTTGCTGGGTATGGGGATCTTTTCTGGCCATGAGCATATTGTCTTGTGCTTGTATGGAATAGGACAGAGGGCGTATGTTTGTGCAATGTTTACTGATGTAGGTAGGACTGTGGAATGGCAGAAACAGTCAATGAAGGATAGGATAGGGTTGGATCATTACTGGGCGGGCAAATCCAGCTGGGAGGAGAGGCACATGATGATTAGGACCGCTCTTCTGAGGAATGGGAAAGAATCAAGAGGAAGCAGAGTTTAGCGTATTGCCAAATGCTTCAGAAAACTGCTACAAGGAGGTGACTGTTTCAGTGTTTGGGGGCCCCATGGAGGTTTAAGGGTGAGAAAGTTGGTTTGTGATTGGATTAGTGAGACACTGGTTTATTATTATGAACTTCACTCAAAGGATTGCTTTGTTAAAGTGGGGTTTTCTACTCAAATGGTGCGAACTGTGGTTTTATTGTGCTATCCAGCTTGAATCGGAATTCCATAGTTGGTGTGAGGGTGGTGGTTGTGAATATTCTGTTTAACTCACAGACCTATCACCTTTTAAAACAATTTCCTGTGTGAGAGGATGAGTGGCCATGGAGGTCTGGTCCAGGAAGCACAGCCAGTTACTACTCAAGCTTTATTGGGGCGGGCCTGATGTATGGGATTGGGGTTTCTACTGCGCAGTGTCTCAGGACCCATTTCTGACACACAAAGTTTTCTGAAGCAGTCTCTGATATCAAAGGGGCACGGGAAGCTGCTTCAGAAGCCATAATGGATGGTATCGGAGGATAACCTAAACACACATGATGTAAATGTCCGTTTGGTCAATAAATGTTCAGCACACTCTCTGTCCACTGTATGTCAGCTCTTTGCCAGGTGTCCTTGTGAAGAACTCCGATACTGTATGTGGTAGCAGTTCTGCTTTTGCTGTTCAGCCCCTGTCCTGCCTGGTATTTTTTAATAATGTAATATATGCAAAGAAAGCAGAAATTACGGAAAGGTCTATACTGTGTAAAATTATACAAGCAATTTTATTATCAAACAAATAGGTTTTTTCAATAATAAATCACATAGGAATTTTAATTTGTTTCTTCAATACTAATAGATCTTAGAAAAGGCCTTGAATGGTGTCACAACCACTTAGTCCATGTATAAAGTCTCTGAGTTATCAAGTATGAGGCAAATTGAGGGAAAAGCAAGTTTCATAGGCTGATGTTGAAGAGTTGCCAACGTTTTGGTCCCAAGCGGAAGCAATCAGTGAAACCATCCTCAGGCTACTCTCCGTAAACAATAAAGTTGGATCCTTGGAGAAATAATTATAAGTATATACAATTGTAATAAATAAAAACAATAAAAGATAACTTGTCGTGCACAGAATACCCCTTTGCTTTTATAACTAAGATTTTATAACTGGGATATGTGATTGTTACATCATTCAAGACTCTTCTATATACTATTATGGAATTACAGTAATTATTGTGGCCTTATTGGTGGGCATTGTCTAATGTGGCTGATCATATCCCTTTAAAATAATTTCATAATAATTCAATTTAGAACTGATAAACAAAGTTAGAACTCCTATGTAATTCGGTGCTGGAAAAAACGTGATAATTAAATTGCTCTTTGTACATGCAGTAAGTCTCTTCATCAATTGAGCATTCATCCAATATATTTATTTTCCCAAAAAAAAATCTGCCCAGAAAAATCTGTGTATATGATTTAATTGATTGTGGATTGGAACTTATGCAAGCAATCTCATTAATTTTTGATAAATTACACAAAATAATTCCTTCAGGATTTCCCTTGTTAATTTTGTTTAAAAGCCATTCCCCTGAGGGATTATTTGGGTTGCGCTAGTGTGTTTATAGTAGGGGTTGTGTTATATGTCGAGAACACATTGTATTTTCAAATCTCAGAGTGCCCAACCTTTCAATGACAGTTGCCCACCTCTGCTCGGTCGCTCCCTTATAGGGTTACAACTTGCTCGATGTAGTTAGGACATACATGTTGTGCGTCTTTTCACAACTCATTGCCTTCATCTTTATTAGTCCAGTTTGTTTGATTATAGCAAACCAAAACTAGAACTTTCAGAATTAATAAGGTTGTCAAACGAAACCCAAGAGCGGAAACATGATTTCCTAATAACATTTGGTAAACCTGCAAACCTTTTTAATTCCATAGGGCACAACTCTCATAATTATGCTTCTTAAGTCACAACCCATAATAAACATTATGACATTTTACCACACCCATGTGTCTGGCTCGGATGCCTAGTTGTGCCCGTCTTCCTCTATAACTGATACTATAATACTGTAATTGTATTTATGTAGCACTTGCTACCCCTTATGAGGCATTCAAGCATTTTACACCTGGCAGCACGCTGCTTTGGAACCTAAGGTTAATGTTTAATTCAGTGGTTATTGAGATTAGTTAGAGGCTGTCAATGAAGCCATGCATGTATTTATTCCAGTTTCTTTGTGGTAAATTGATGGGCCTTAGGCGTGATCATTAGTGAAGGGGGTGGGGTTATGGGAGTTCATGCATATGGTTGGTAGGATTAATAGATAACCTAGATGGGATTAGATACGGTTAATTGTCAAGGGTGTGGCTTTCAAAGCCGTGAGGTTTGGGCAGGGCACTTGCAAAAAAACAATAATAAAATACAAATGTTTAATATTAATAGCAATTAAGGCAAAAATGCATGTGATTTAGAGAATGTTTCAAGTCTACCCCATTTTTTCTTCGCGAAGATCTAAGAATTATGACTTTTGAGACAGCATGCAATCCGAGGGTGCAATCCAGCATCAATTAAGAATCTACAAAATGCACACTTCTCACTCATCCAAGGCAAAAGTTGATCTTCCGCCTGCATACCAAAAACATTTTTCAAGCCAAACTAAATATACCATTTGCAGTGTGTGTTCCCAGTAAAGGAGGAGCGGCGTGATTGTGTGCAACATGGAAGAGTAGTGATGGTCATGATTATCATAAGAAGAGACTGACGCCCAGTTGGGGAGACTCGGCTGACTCCAGACCTGTGCCTAAACGGCTTGTAAAGCGAGACAGCCCCACGCTCCAAATCGGAGGCGGCAGCAGGGTATGCTTACTTACACTAGGCTGTGCCCCTTACCTTCCAGGTCAAAAGCAACACATTGATGATGGCCAGCAGCGGACACGGTCCGTTTTCATTCTGGGTAACAATTGGAGTCTTCTGCTCCTTCCACAGTAACCACTTGATGTGATAGACAGACTGCCCGGTGCCGCGCTCCCGCCCCACCGGCTCCTCCAGACCCTCGCTGACGCTGAGGTCGGAACTGGGTTGGGAGTGCAGGTGGGACGATGACTCTTGGGAGTCCAGGCTGGGCGAGGTGGCCTCTGGGGGGGAGCTGGATGAGGGAACTTTATGTGGGGAGCTGGGAGTGGGTACTGCAGGTGTGGGGGTTGGGGACTCACGATGACAGGTGGATGAAGGAACCCCGGGCGGCAAGTGAGTGGGTAGGGAAGCCACAGGCAGGGGCTTCAATGAAACAGCTGCAGAGCGTAGGTGGCTGGGCGAGGCAGCTCCGGGTTCCAAGGGGCTTGGCGAGGTGGAGAGGGAGGGCAATGTGAGGGTTGGCGACAAGGGGTTGGGCAAGGCAGGCTCGGAAGGCAGGGGAGCTGACGAAACAACCGTCGGGGGTAGGGGTATGAGAGGACAAGCCTCGGAGAACTGGGGGGTTTGAAAGGCAGTCTCTGCAGACTGAGAGGTTTGAACACTGGTCTTGAGCTCTGAACGGTTATGAGGAGAGGCCGTAGGTGAAGACTGGGTGGGAGAGTCCTCGTAGACGGGCAGTGGGGCAGCACTGAGGGGAGGGAGTTTGGGAGAGGCGGCGCTGATGTTCAGCGAAGAGGCCCCGGACGGGGGGCTGTGCTCGGAATTGTCCGGGGCTTCTTCGTGCTCCCGCTGCTTAGGGAGCAGGGAGCCGCCGCTTGCCTCAGGGCTTCCAGGAGGTGCCCAGTCCGGGGGTCCAGGACATTGTGCTTCGGGGGCCTCCCCCAGTGAGGGAGCGCTGATGGGGCCGCCCTGACTGTCGTCACAAACGGGTTGCGGCTTCCATGGCTGGGTGCTCATCCTCTCCTCCGGGATGTGGGCAGCTATTCCTCCTCCTCCAGTGAAGTCCGCCGCTTGTTCGCTCTCCATGCTGCCGCTCCGAAGGTAAAAATGATCCACGTCTACTAAGAGAACAGATGCTACTCCGTGGTTTGCAATGAACCCACCATGACAGTGGGCCCTCCTCTCTGACGTCACCACGGATCGACGTCTGCGCCGCCATGACAGCGTTTCCTCCCCTCTCTGACGTCACCCCCGATCTTCGGCTGCAGCCTGAATCGGCGTCCCGGCGTGACGTCACCGAATTTCAACGACTGTCTTGAGGCTAACTTCTCGTGGACGTCACCAAGCACACCTGCTGAGACAGCCACAGTCCTGTTGTGGAATTCCTCGCGAGCAAAATTCAATCATTGACGACGAGTGAAACATACAAATCTGAAATTACACCCATTTGAGCAACGAAAAATACTAAGAACATCTTAAAACTGCGGAAAAGAACCAGAAATGGAAGGGCCCACTATCAAGCAAATCATGAGGCTGAGGACTCTCGTGACACTGCGATGATGTCAGTGAAATTTCTGCTCTGTTGGGTGAAACATTGTAGCCAGACGCAAGCTGTGCCAGCCTCCAAGCCTGCCACAAGGACCACGGCACTGCCAGCTAAGCTCTGAGCAGCCTGGAGGTGCTAAATAGCAGCTCTTCGGCAGACAGCAGCGGCGCTATAAATGCATGACAATGCATTTCTGTTTGGTGATGCGGACCACCGCACTGAAATGCATTCTGCTAACGCCTGATGCGTGGTACTTGGCAGAGCTGCAGAATCCCGGCGCATCAGTATCTGTCCCGTTTGCGCCCTGTTAGGCACAGCCTCCTCTGGCTCATCTCTGCTACCAGATAAAGCAATAACTGCCCATTCCTTTTCATCCCTGCTCCCCTGGGGGTTATCAGAGCCACCCCTTCTACAACAACCCATAACGAAGATGTTAAAACTGATTTTTTATTAATTTGTTCCAATTAGTTTCTCATTTTTGCTACTTTGGAGGTTGGGCGCAGCAGATCAGTTTATATTGGACTAACCAGTAAATACTTTAGCATGTTAATCCCCGGTCCCTTGGCTGATGATTATTTACACAAAACAATTTTGTGTTTTCTGACTGGTCAGGTCCAGACCCTGCTGCTTTTGCAGTCCAGGAGACAGAGCATCATAATGCTGTCCGCTTCCAGCCATCAAAACTTTTAGAAAATTTAAGATTGGTTCAAGTAAAGCCGCACTGCTGTGGACAAAAAGATTCTTTGCCAGGGAACAGTCGTACTAAATATAATATTAACAACAACAAATAAGTAAAACCTACATAACGGAATATCTAACTGATGATATTATCGTTATTGACAGTATAACACAATGTTTATAATGTATTATTACTATGAATAGCATTATTTCTATCCCAGTGGAAGATAACTGGTTTTACTATTACCAACATTAATACTGCTAATAATTATTATAATTTACACCAGTATGTGATTATTAATGACAACGATAATGATTCAAATTTACACATAAAATGCCGACAAGGTGAGCTGCCTTCCTGATTTGCAGCTTTTTTATCTTTGGGGTTTACCTGTTTAGAGGCATGAGGTGGAATCCACTGATGTCATAGCTAACTGTTTGAACGCCTTTCTTTTATACATGCTGTGAGAAGCTGGCCTGGTATATGATGTCCACTAATGTAAGTGGGCACCTTGCACCAGTCCAGGCAGCCCTTATGGAGATTTAGGAGGTCTCAGACAACCTTGGAAAGCTATCCAAGTGGTAGCTGTGGAGAGCAGCCTTCAGGCTTAGTCTTGAAGGAGTGTAAAGCAGCTTGTTTTACCAGAATGCAATCTTATAGTATAGATTAAATGAAAAAGATCCACGCAAAGTATTTATAAAAATATGTATTTATTATATAACACTAATTAGTATGCTACAGTATCTCTTACACAGGGACAGACACAAAGCACACAATACCTTAGCAAAGAAATCACAGTAAAGAGCACTAATACACGGTGGGCCCGGGGGGGGTAGAGGGGGAAAGAAACCATATACTAAGAAAGTGGTATAAGAACAACGACTCCAGTCAAGACAATGTCGAGAGGACGTAGAATTGCTGGGGACTCACAGAACCACCCAATATAAGTAGATAGGGATCCCACGGAGAGCATGTGCAGTGTGTGAACACGACCGCATGCTCCGTACAAGTCTGTGTAAGTCGCGTTGGAATTTTAAAGATTAGGGACCCTTCCCAGTGGACCCTGAAGAATCCCCGTGAAAGACAGAAGGTTGGAGAGCCACCCCACCCGTGGATACTGTGGTACCCAAGATACCTATCACAGGGAAGCCGGGTGCATAGGTGTGAAGTGGCGTCGGAAATCGCAGTCGAACCCAATGGAGGACTTCAGGAAAGTGCCGCTGCTGGAAGAGGTGAAAGTGTCCAAAGGAATCCAAACATAGATTCTTGTAGAGGAGTACCTGAAAGCAGAGGGGACAGAGTCTATGTCACTCGGGAGTGACCAGGAGACTTGGAAGACCGATGCCCTCCGATGTCGGGTGCTTCAGGAAAGATGACGGTGACCTTGTGTGAGAAAGTGGGTTTCGGTTGCAGTAAACCCCCCCCTTTCTTTTTTTTTTGTTGCCAGACTACTGATGCTCTTTGACTTGATGTGCTCTGGGGCCCTGCCAATCAGGACCCCAGGGCCTGTGTTCCTTCCCCAAAACAAAACCCAATTGACAGCACTGGCCACAGGTAGGTCCCTGGTAAATGGTACCCCATGTACCCAGGGCACTGTGACCAGAGAAGGCCCCTAAGGGCTGCAGCACTTATTGTGCCACCCTTAGAGGCCCTGTGCCCTGACACAAACACACTGCCCTTGCAGACTGAGTGTCTTGGTGCAGAACAAAACAGAGAGTCGACATGGCACACATCCCTGTGTGCCATGCCCACAAACACACTAGCCTGGCATACCTCAGTCACCTCTCTAGCTGGGTGTACTGTGCCAGTGGTGAGGGTACAGGTGCATGAGCTCTGTACCCCTACAGTCGCCAGGTCCATTCCTGGGCACTGTAAGTGCAGTGCTGCCATTAAAAGTATATGGTGCTGGGAGGTTGTCATCACGAACTCCACAGCACCATGATGGCTACACTGAAGACTTAGAACTTTGGTATCAAACTTCTCAGCACATTAAACCCACACTGATGCCAGTGTGGGATTTAATGTAAGATGCACAACAGAGGGCAACTTAGAGTTGCCCCCTGAACCTAACCCACAATCCACGTACAGCCTGTGAGGCTGCCTAGGCTGCCACCCAGCAGACATGTTGCTGGACCCCTGGGTAGAGAGCCATCCGCTCTCCTGGGTCTGCAACAATGCACGTCCAGGGCAAGGTGCTAGGTCTCCTCCCCCAGGATGGGCAGGGAGAAGCTTCAAAGGCATGCTGACTTTGTGAGCCTCCCCAGACCACTTGCTGTACTCAGCAACTGGTCCCCACTGGTTCTAGCCCCCACTCTGGCGGGAAGACTGGCAGGAAACCCCAAGTGAGGAAAGGGGGTGTGCCAGCATATGCCAACCCCACCCCTCAGGTGGGGAGGAGAGGTGAAACACATCTGCGGGCTCTCACCATCTTGAAGACTAGGCTCCTGCCCCCCTCCCACTGGAGAGTGGCAGGATAGGGGGTGTACCCACCCCAGGGAAGGGACCCATTGGTCCCTGCCCTTTACCTACCTGTAACGCCCCTAAATTTAGTATTTAGGGGCACCCTGATCCTCAGATCCCGAATCCGAAACAAGCAAGAAGAACAAGAAGAAAGAAGACCTGCCGTGCAGCTGCTAACAAGAGGAAGACACCAACTGACTTGGCCCCAGCCCTACAGGCCTGTCGACCCTTGAACCTGCTCCTGCTAAACCCCGGCGTCTCCAGTGGTCAGCAACCTCGAAAACTCTGGAGGACCTGACTGCCTTGTGACTCTAAAAGACTGGGACTCCCACGAGCAGTGGTTCTGCTCAAAGCAAGCAACAAACCCCTAGTTCCAGCCAGGAACCGCGACTCCTGCACACTCTGCACCCGCCGAGCCCGGCCTGTGTCTGAGTGGACAAAGACCACGAGGACGTCCCCGCGGCAACGGTGACCCAGAATCCAGCACCCAAGGACCCTCCTTGACGCTCCTGATGACGCCTGCAGCCTCAGAACCAGGGACCCCTCCAACCGCGACCAGCAGAGGCAAAGATTTCCCGACGCCAAAAGGCACCCCTGCACCCGGCGGCCTGCGGCCCCCTGTGCCCAACTCCTGGGTGCCTATCTAACCTACAGCTTCCCAACTTACCTCTCAAAGTGGTGGTCGCACCTGAAGAATCTTCGTCCCCGAGCTTGCAGCCTGTGTTCATCTGGTTGCTTCTCCATTAAAATACATTAAGCGCCCGATGGCTCAAAGCACCCTGCACCCAGCCGCCCGACTGCCCCTGGGAGTGCAACCTCTATCCTATTTTACTTCCCCACTTGCCCTGAGTGAGTGACCAGGAGCCCAGCTCCCACAGCCGCGTGGCCTTCCTGCTAGCAGCACCACCCAAAGGCCCCCTGCCCGCCATAGGCTAACATTGGGCCTAACTCTCTCTGCACCCGGCTGCCCCTGTGCCGCTGAGGGTGTAACAACTTGTTGGAAACGCCCACTCCCACTCCGCAGGGTGGTGGTGGACTCCCCGAACACACTGTGGTAGCTTGGCTCGAGTGGTCAGGAAACAGGCGCAGTGCTAAGCATACAATATACCCATACAATAACCATGCGTGCATCCGTTCCAAAAACGACTCTACACCGTAAAAATTATGAAAATATTCTTTCTTTATCTTTTTCTCTTAGTTGCTGATTGGAAAAATAAATAAGACAATCACAATATACAAGTTTCAATTAGTGCAGGTCAAATAAATATTGGCTGTTTGATGAAATAAATAGGGGTGATCATAAATAACAGGGCATAATACAAGTGCAATATATACAGACAATTAAATACTTTGAGGCAATAAATACTGTACCAATAAATATTGTACACCATCAAGTCCTGTGGACCTATAAATATAGTGCAGCAATAAATAGGTAAAAATTCAATAAATACAGTACCCCCAATAAATAATTAAAAGTATACAGCAACACTCATGTAATCAGATGACACTTCAATTCTTAAGGGCTGATTTGGCCCAGGCACAGCTTGTAGGGTTGTGGAAGGCTTGAGGGGGGCTACTCCCTGGCTGGGACAAGGCTGAGGCCTAAACTGAGGTAGATCAAAGGGGGGAATACCAGTGCCCTGGCTTTCTCTCTCCACACAACCTCTCTAGGTTAGTCCCAGTTCACCCCAGGCACAGCCAGGTTGGTTTCAGCACCTCCCTAGCCCCTTAGAGCAGTCTCTCAGGTCTCCACAGGGCCTTAGGCGCCCTCTACTCCACTTACTGCCCTTTTTCTGATGTTCCGACGCCGCTGGAGTCGTGTCGACGCCGTGAGGCGGTTCCGGTTCGGTCTCGGCGGCCTCGGCACAATGTCAGTTCTTTGACGACGCCGGCAGGCGGTTCCGGTCCGATGTCGGTGGCCTCGGTTCGATCTCGACCTCCGATTCGACGGCGTCGGGCAGTCTCTTCACGATGTCGACTTCGGGCGGCTCCGGTCCGATGGCGCTCTCGGCTCCGATGACGTCGGCCGGCCTGGCCTCGATGTCGACTTCCGGCGACTCCGGGGTGCGATCCTCACCCCCGACCTCCGGTGCTCCTCCACACAGGTTCCGGGCGACTCCGGAGTGCGATCCTCACTCCCGACCTCCGGTGCTCCTCTACCTCGGTCTCCGACGACTCCGGAGGGCGGACTTCACTCCTCCGATGACGCCGCTCGCTCGACCTCGGTTCACTCCCTCCTCGACCTCTGGAATTCCTCACGACCTCCGTCGGCGCCCTCTCACGACCTCAGGCGGCTCCGGGTACGACGTCTGCGACTTCAGTCAGCGCCGCTTCTCCACCTCGGGCTCCAGGTCTTAGGCTACTCGACGCCGGACTCCAGGGAAACCAGTTTCCAGGTCAGGATCTTGCTGCTTTCTTGGTTCTAAGGCCTGTTCCTGCTGTCCAGGTCCTTAGGATGAGTTTCTTCTGTCTTCTTCCCACACAGGGCTATAGGCTGGGATCCATCAGTAGGGACAAGTATCAAGGGTGGGTTTATGGATCCCACTCCAGGCACAAGTTTCCACCCCTGCTGCTTCACTCCTTCCTCCTTCACTGTTGTGCTCCTCTCTCTTCACCAGTCAGGTGCCAACTGCCAGCTCCAACTGCCAACTGCCTCTCTTATCCTCCCAACATTCTAAACGGTCTCCAACTGTCACAGAGTTCTGGAATCTCCTGGAATGTTCTGGAAGGTGCTGGTAGGTTCCAGTGGATGCTGGTGATGTCACAGGTGGCCACCATTTTGTGCTCCAGGCCCTCAGACAGAAGTTTCAGGGGTAGCTAAAATGGCTCCCTGAATCTGTAGCAACACGAAAAAGTCTGGTGGTTCCCAAAAAGGAAAAATTCAAACAGGGTTTGAGGCAAAAGTGGGACAAAATAAATAATGATGAGGAGGGACCACCCAAAGGGCTGACAGGTCTAACACGCGTCCCCCCCAGCTGAAAGTGGGGAGAGCTACCCAACCCCTTGGGAGTTCTCATCACTAAGGCGGAAATACCTTGAGAGACCGTCTGCATTGGCGTGGTCCACTCCAGGCCGATGTTCCACCTGAAAGTCCATCCCCTGTAGGGAAATAGACCACCTCAACAACTTGGGATTCTCCCCCTTCATTTGCATCAGCCAACGAAGGGGTCTGTGGTCGGTCTGAACTAGGAAGTGCGAGCCAAACAGGTATGGCCGCAACTTCTTCAGAGCCCATACCACTGCAAAGGCTTCACGCTCTATTGCACTCCACTTCTGTTCCCTGGGAAGTAGTCTCCTGGATAGGAAGACCACGGGTTGATCCAGACCCTCTTCGTTGAGTTGCGATAACACTGCCCCAATGCCATGTTCTGATGCATCTGTCTGGACAATGAACTTCTTGGAAAAGTCTGGGGCCCTTAAGACCGGGGCCTCGCACATGGCTTTCTTCAATTTCTCAAAGGCTTGCTGACAAGCCTCCGTCCAGACTACCCGTCGAGGTTGTTTCTTGGACGTGAGCTCCGTGAGAGGGGCTACGATGGTACCGTACCCCTTCACGAAGCGGCGATAGTATCCCGTGAGGCCCAAAAATGCTCGGACCTCAGTCTGTGTCTTGGGGGGTTCCCAGGCCATGATGGCCTCGATCTTCGCCTGGAGGGGTTGCACCGTTCCCCTACCCACCAAGTGTCCAAGGTACACTACCGACCCCTGCCCGATCTGGCACTTGCTGGCCTTGATCGTCAATCCAGCTTGTCTCAGGGCCTGGAGAACAGCTTGCAGGTGACGCAAGTGATCCTCCCAGCTGTTACTGAAGACGGCGATGTCATCCAGATAAGCAGCAGAGAAACTCTCCATTCCGGTGAGGATCTGGTTTACCAGGCGCTGAAACGTGGCAGGTGCGTTCTTGAGCCCAAAGGGCATCACACAGAACTGGTAGTGGCCATTGGGCGTGGAGAAGGCTGACCTTTCCCTTGCTCCATCAGTCAACGAGATCTGCCAGTACCCTGAAGTAAGGTCAAAGGTACTTAGATATTGGGCAGCTCCCAGCCGGTCAATCAATTCATCCGCCCTAGGGATCGGATGTGCATCAGTCTTTGTCACTGAATTCAGTCCCCGGTAGTCCACACAGAACCTCAGTTCTGGTTGGGCACCCGGTGGTGCAGCTTTTGGTACTAACACCACCGGACTGGACCAGGGGCTGCTAGAAGGTTCAATCACTCCTAGCTCCAGCATCTTAGTGACCTCACTATGAATGCTGGCCTTCACCTTGTCTGACATCCGGTAGATCTTGGACTTCACAGGTGGGCTGTCTCCTGTGTCCACGTCATGGACGCACAGGTGAGTCCTACCCGGGACAAGGGAGAACAATGAAGAGTACTGCCCCAGGACCTGGCGACAGTCCTCCTGCTGTTCAGGAGTTAGAGATGGGGAGAGAATCACTCCCTCCACCGACCCATCCTTTTCCTGAGACGCAAACAGATCAGGGAGAGGCTCGCTTTCCACGTCCTCTCCTCCGTCAGTCACCATCATCAAGATGACTTCGGGCCTCTCGTGGTGGGGTTTGAGGCGGTTGGCATGCAGCACCCGCAGGGGCTGACGAGGGGTCTTCAGGTCCACCAAGTAGGTAGCCTTACCCTTCTTCTCCAACACCTCAAAGGGTCCTGACCAGCGATCCTGGAGGGCACTAAGCTCTCCTGGTTCGATCACCCACACCTTCTGGCCAGGCTCCAACTCCACCGGGTGAGCGTTGTGGTCATACCACGCCTTCATCACTGCTTGGCTGGCTTCCAAGTTGTCAGAAGCTTGCTTCCACAACTTAGCCATTTGGCTCCGGAAGGCCAGCATGTAGCTCACCACATCCTGGGGGAGCTTTCTGGGAGTTCTTTCCCAGCCGTCTCTCACCAGGTTAAGAGGTCCGCGTACAGGGTGCCCATACAGAAGCTCGAAGGGGCTGAAGCCCACTCCCTTCTGTGGCACTTCCCTGTAGGAAAAAAGTAAACAGGGTAAGAGGACGTCCCATTTCCTCCGCAGGCTTTCAGGCAGACTTCTGATCATGCCTTTTAAGGTTTTGTTAAACCTCTCCACCAGACCATTGGTCTGGGGGTGGTAAGGAGTCGTGAACCGGTAGGTCACTCCACACTCCTTCCACATTGCCCGCATATATGCTGACATGAAGTTGGTCCCCCTGTCGGACACAACTTCCTTGGGAAAACCCACTCGGGTAAAGATTCCCATCAGGGCCCTAGCCACAACAGGTGCTGTTATGGTCCTCAGAGGTATTGCCTCTGGGTACCGTGTGGCATGATCCACCAGAACCAGGATAAACCTGTGACCAGCTGTAGTTGGTGGATCTAATGGACCCACAATGTCGATGCCCACCCTTTCAAAGGGGGTGCTAACGACAGGAAGTGGTTCCAGGGGAGCTTTCAGCTTCACCCCTGTTTTCCCACTGGCTTGGCAAGACACACATGTCCGGCAGTAGGTATCGGACGACACTTTCATCTGAGGCCAATAAAAGTGTGGGACAAGACGGGCGAAGGTCTTGTCTTGCCCCAGGTGTCCTGCCAATGGTATCTCGTGAGCCAACTCTAAAAGGAAGGCTCGATAACGTTGAGGAACTACCAAGGCTCGTGACGATCCATGTAGGGGTGCCTTGGGTTCACTGTAGAGGAGGCCATCCTCCCAGTAAACACTGTAGTTCCCTTCAACGTTCCCTGCTGCCTGGGCTTCGGCCTGTCGCCTCAGCCCCTCAAGGGTAGGGCACTCCCTCTGGCCCTGGCAGAATTCCTCCCTGGACGGGCCTCCCTCCACGTGCCACTCGGCCGGGATGGGTAAGTCCTCCAGGTTGGTAACGTCCCCCTCCGCAGACTCCTGGCCCACCACCTCCGGTGGCCTATCCGTCCTACGGGGTGGAGACGCCGAGGCAGGCTCCTCCTGTCCTCGGTTCTTCCCTTGACTGGCAGCTGGCTGGGCCTTTGTTCCAGGCTCCAGCCGGAATGAACTCCCTCTTCGGGTAGTCGCGGACCTTGTGCTAACACAGGCCCAGTCAGGTGTACCCAGCATCTCGGTGTGAGTCCGGTATTCCACCTCCTTCCAAGCGTTGTGCTCCATGTCATTGCCCAGCAGACAATCGACTGGCACGGCAGGGCTTACGGCAACTCGAAGTGAACCTGCAACCCCCCCCCATTCAAAGGGAACCTCGGCCACGGGATAGTGACCTGTTCTGCCGTCAGCCATCGCGGCTGGGTGGAGTACATCGGGAATTACCTGCTCTGGAGACACCAGCTGGCTACGCACCATAGTCATACTGGCTCCTGTGTCTCTCAGAGCCTCCCCTCTTTGGCCGTTGATGGTGATCCACTGCCCATACTTTGCGGTATTTGCGGGCACCTGGATCTTAGGAACCATCTCCCGTTCTCCCAGGGACACTAAAGTGACACCCGCCCACTCCCTTCCCTTAGTTAAGGGCATCTCCTCCCCGAGCACTACACTAGCTACTCCGGGGGGCTTTCCTCCAGTGGGAGGGGGTGATCGTTTCTGACACTTCGGATCTCCTTTATAGTGTCCAACGCCACCGCACTCGTAGCAATGGACAACCCTTGGCTGCTGACTCTGGCCAGGATTAGGGTTTCTGGGTGGGTTAGCCTTAGAGGTGAATCCTGTTCCCTTCCCTTGGAAGTTATTTTGGGGGCCTTTGGAGAACTCCTTTTTCTTTTCCCCTCCCTCTTTCTTCTGGGGGGCGCCCTGTCCGGCCTTTTGAGTATCCCCTCCAGTCCCCCTTGTGGACACCCGGGTACTGGCCCAAATGTCCGCCTCCTCAGCAAGCTTCCGGGGGCTGGTCAGCTTGCTATCCACCAGGTGTTGCCGCAGTTCAGGGAAACATTTCTCGAGTAGGTGTTCCTTCAGTACTAGGTCAAACAGCTCCTCGTAGTTCCTTACTTCACTGCCCTGAATCCACCCTTCCAGTGCCTTCTTTGCATAGTCCAGGAAGTCCACCCAATTCTGTGTGCCCAGTTTGTGACTACCCCTGAACTTCTGTCTGTACTTTTCAGGTGTTAGTCCAAACTTTCTGATGAGCGCCAGTTTCATGGTGGGGTAGTGGGTCTGCTCATCCTCTTCGAGGCCCAATAAAGCATCCCTACCAGCTGGAGGCATGTACCTATACAATCCTCCTCCCCAATACTTCACTGGAACCCCATGGGCCCTCAACGAGACCTCATAGGCTGCTAGCCACTTGGCGATGTCGTCACCCGCCCCATAGCTAGCTACTATGTCCTTTGGCAGGTAAGGTTTGGATTCCCTGGTGATTTCTTGGTCTTTGCTGCCACCATTAGGAACAGTTGGTGCCCCAATTCTTAGGATCTGAAGCTCTATCTCTTTCAGTCTTATCTCATGAGCCATCCTCTCTTTCTCCGTCTCATGAGCCAACCTCTGTTCCTCCTTCTCCTTCTCCAGCTTTGCTAAATCCCATGTGAGCTGTCTTTTCTCTCTCCGATCTGCTAACTCCACGCTGGATAAGCCCCCGCTAGAGACAGTGCTGCCCTTCCTAGAAAGTGTCCTGGGCCCTGCTGACAGGTTCCCCACCTCAGGTTGGTACATCTCAGCCCCCTCGGGGTCAGGCTCTCCATCCCTGTCTTCCTCCTCAGCCTTGCTTTCTCGGCGTGCCTCCCCCCAAGCCCTTAAGCTGGTTTGGAGTGCACCCTTCTTTGCTCCTGGGGGACAGTACACCCCCTCCCGCTGGCAAAACTCCCTGAGTTGGGCCACAGTGTACGTTTCTAAATCTTCCAGTACAAACTCCATCTTGCCCACTCAGGTTAGAGGACAGGTTTTGTGCAGTAACAATGTAGGGTGGTACCTTTAGTAATACCTCCTCCCACCACCAGAGTAAATTTGGAAAAAACAAAAACCCACAATTAGGAAGGCCGCTGTGAGAAAACTCCCGGTGTAGGCCTATGGACTACCCACAGTTATTGTTGAGTATATGTAGGCACAGCTCTATCCCACCACTGAACACCAATTTATGTTGGAAACGCCCACTCCCACTCCGCAGGGTGGTGGTGGACTCCCCGAACACACTGTGGTAGCTTGGCTCGAGTGGTCAGGAAACAGGCGCAGTGCTAAGCATACAATATACCCATACAATAACCATGCGTGCATCCGTTCCAAAAACGACTCTACACCGTAAAAATTATGAAAATATTCTTTCTTTATCTTTTTCTCTTAGTTGCTGATTGGAAAAATAAATAAGACAATCACAATATACAAGTTTCAATTAGTGCAGGTCAAATAAATATTGGCTGTTTGATGAAATAAATAGGGGTGATCATAAATAACAGGGCATAATACAAGTGCAATATATACAGACAATTAAATACTTTGAGGCAATAAATACTGTACCAATAAATATTGTACACCATCAAGTCCTGTGGACCTATAAATATAGTGCAGCAATAAATAGGTAAAAATTCAATAAATACAGTACCCCCAATAAATAATTAAAAGTATACAGCAACACTCATGTAATCAGATGACACTTCAATTCTTAAGGGCTGATTTGGCCCAGGCACAGCTTGTAGGGTTGTGGAAGGCTTGAGGGGGGCTACTCCCTGGCTGGGACAAGGCTGAGGCCTAAACTGAGGTAGATCAAAGGGGGGAATACCAGTGCCCTGGCTTTCTCTCTCCACACAACCTCTCTAGGTTAGTCCCAGTTCACCCCAGGCACAGCCAGGTTGGTTTCAGCACCTCCCTAGCCCCTTAGAGCAGTCTCTCAGGTCTCCACAGGGCCTTAGGCGCCCTC
Organism: Triturus cristatus; assembly: GCF_964204655.1. Taxonomy (NCBI): domain Eukaryota; kingdom Metazoa; phylum Chordata; class Amphibia; order Caudata; family Salamandridae; genus Triturus; species Triturus cristatus. The sequence goes on from NC_140583.1 coordinate 231,627,959, forward strand.
TACTCCACTTACTGCCCTTTTTCTGATGTTCCGACGCCGCTGGAGTCGTGTCGACGCCGTGAGGCGGTTCCGGTTCGGTCTCGGCGGCCTCGGCACAATGTCAGTTCTTTGACGACGCCGGCAGGCGGTTCCGGTCCGATGTCGGTGGCCTCGGTTCGATCTCGACCTCCGATTCGACGGCGTCGGGCAGTCTCTTCACGATGTCGACTTCGGGCGGCTCCGGTCCGATGGCGCTCTCGGCTCCGATGACGTCGGCCGGCCTGGCCTCGATGTCGACTTCCGGCGACTCCGGGGTGCGATCCTCACCCCCGACCTCCGGTGCTCCTCCACACAGGTTCCGGGCGACTCCGGAGTGCGATCCTCACTCCCGACCTCCGGTGCTCCTCTACCTCGGTCTCCGACGACTCCGGAGGGCGGACTTCACTCCTCCGATGACGCCGCTCGCTCGACCTCGGTTCACTCCCTCCTCGACCTCTGGAATTCCTCACGACCTCCGTCGGCGCCCTCTCACGACCTCAGGCGGCTCCGGGTACGACGTCTGCGACTTCAGTCAGCGCCGCTTCTCCACCTCGGGCTCCAGGTCTTAGGCTACTCGACGCCGGACTCCAGGGAAACCAGTTTCCAGGTCAGGATCTTGCTGCTTTCTTGGTTCTAAGGCCTGTTCCTGCTGTCCAGGTCCTTAGGATGAGTTTCTTCTGTCTTCTTCCCACACAGGGCTATAGGCTGGGATCCATCAGTAGGGACAAGTATCAAGGGTGGGTTTATGGATCCCACTCCAGGCACAAGTTTCCACCCCTGCTGCTTCACTCCTTCCTCCTTCACTGTTGTGCTCCTCTCTCTTCACCAGTCAGGTGCCAACTGCCAGCTCCAACTGCCAACTGCCTCTCTTATCCTCCCAACATTCTAAACGGTCTCCAACTGTCACAGAGTTCTGGAATCTCCTGGAATGTTCTGGAAGGTGCTGGTAGGTTCCAGTGGATGCTGGTGATGTCACAGGTGGCCACCATTTTGTGCTCCAGGCCCTCAGACAGAAGTTTCAGGGGTAGCTAAAATGGCTCCCTGAATCTGTAGCAACACGAAAAAGTCTGGTGGTTCCCAAAAAGGAAAAATTCAAACAGGGTTTGAGGCAAAAGTGGGACAAAATAAATAATGATGAGGAGGGACCACCCAAAGGGCTGACAGGTCTAACACGCGTCCCCCCCAGCTGAAAGTGGGGAGAGCTACCCAACCCCTTGGGAGTTCTCATCACTAAGGCGGAAATACCTTGAGAGACCGTCTGCATTGGCGTGGTCCACTCCAGGCCGATGTTCCACCTGAAAGTCCATCCCCTGTAGGGAAATAGACCACCTCAACAACTTGGGATTCTCCCCCTTCATTTGCATCAGCCAACGAAGGGGTCTGTGGTCGGTCTGAACTAGGAAGTGCGAGCCAAACAGGTATGGCCGCAACTTCTTCAGAGCCCATACCACTGCAAAGGCTTCACGCTCTATTGCACTCCACTTCTGTTCCCTGGGAAGTAGTCTCCTGGATAGGAAGACCACGGGTTGATCCAGACCCTCTTCGTTGAGTTGCGATAACACTGCCCCAATGCCATGTTCTGATGCATCTGTCTGGACAATGAACTTCTTGGAAAAGTCTGGGGCCCTTAAGACCGGGGCCTCGCACATGGCTTTCTTCAATTTCTCAAAGGCTTGCTGACAAGCCTCCGTCCAGACTACCCGTCGAGGTTGTTTCTTGGACGTGAGCTCCGTGAGAGGGGCTACGATGGTACCGTACCCCTTCACGAAGCGGCGATAGTATCCCGTGAGGCCCAAAAATGCTCGGACCTCAGTCTGTGTCTTGGGGGGTTCCCAGGCCATGATGGCCTCGATCTTCGCCTGGAGGGGTTGCACCGTTCCCCTACCCACCAAGTGTCCAAGGTACACTACCGACCCCTGCCCGATCTGGCACTTGCTGGCCTTGATCGTCAATCCAGCTTGTCTCAGGGCCTGGAGAACAGCTTGCAGGTGACGCAAGTGATCCTCCCAGCTGTTACTGAAGACGGCGATGTCATCCAGATAAGCAGCAGAGAAACTCTCCATTCCGGTGAGGATCTGGTTTACCAGGCGCTGAAACGTGGCAGGTGCGTTCTTGAGCCCAAAGGGCATCACACAGAACTGGTAGTGGCCATTGGGCGTGGAGAAGGCTGACCTTTCCCTTGCTCCATCAGTCAACGAGATCTGCCAGTACCCTGAAGTAAGGTCAAAGGTACTTAGATATTGGGCAGCTCCCAGCCGGTCAATCAATTCATCCGCCCTAGGGATCGGATGTGCATCAGTCTTTGTCACTGAATTCAGTCCCCGGTAGTCCACACAGAACCTCAGTTCTGGTTGGGCACCCGGTGGTGCAGCTTTTGGTACTAACACCACCGGACTGGACCAGGGGCTGCTAGAAGGTTCAATCACTCCTAGCTCCAGCATCTTAGTGACCTCACTATGAATGCTGGCCTTCACCTTGTCTGACATCCGGTAGATCTTGGACTTCACAGGTGGGCTGTCTCCTGTGTCCACGTCATGGACGCACAGGTGAGTCCTACCCGGGACAAGGGAGAACAATGAAGAGTACTGCCCCAGGACCTGGCGACAGTCCTCCTGCTGTTCAGGAGTTAGAGATGGGGAGAGAATCACTCCCTCCACCGACCCATCCTTTTCCTGAGACGCAAACAGATCAGGGAGAGGCTCGCTTTCCACGTCCTCTCCTCCGTCAGTCACCATCATCAAGATGACTTCGGGCCTCTCGTGGTGGGGTTTGAGGCGGTTGGCATGCAGCACCCGCAGGGGCTGACGAGGGGTCTTCAGGTCCACCAAGTAGGTAGCCTTACCCTTCTTCTCCAACACCTCAAAGGGTCCTGACCAGCGATCCTGGAGGGCACTAAGCTCTCCTGGTTCGATCACCCACACCTTCTGGCCAGGCTCCAACTCCACCGGGTGAGCGTTGTGGTCATACCACGCCTTCATCACTGCTTGGCTGGCTTCCAAGTTGTCAGAAGCTTGCTTCCACAACTTAGCCATTTGGCTCCGGAAGGCCAGCATGTAGCTCACCACATCCTGGGGGAGCTTTCTGGGAGTTCTTTCCCAGCCGTCTCTCACCAGGTTAAGAGGTCCGCGTACAGGGTGCCCATACAGAAGCTCGAAGGGGCTGAAGCCCACTCCCTTCTGTGGCACTTCCCTGTAGGAAAAAAGTAAACAGGGTAAGAGGACGTCCCATTTCCTCCGCAGGCTTTCAGGCAGACTTCTGATCATGCCTTTTAAGGTTTTGTTAAACCTCTCCACCAGACCATTGGTCTGGGGGTGGTAAGGAGTCGTGAACCGGTAGGTCACTCCACACTCCTTCCACATTGCCCGCATATATGCTGACATGAAGTTGGTCCCCCTGTCGGACACAACTTCCTTGGGAAAACCCACTCGGGTAAAGATTCCCATCAGGGCCCTAGCCACAACAGGTGCTGTTATGGTCCTCAGAGGTATTGCCTCTGGGTACCGTGTGGCATGATCCACCAGAACCAGGATAAACCTGTGACCAGCTGTAGTTGGTGGATCTAATGGACCCACAATGTCGATGCCCACCCTTTCAAAGGGGGTGCTAACGACAGGAAGTGGTTCCAGGGGAGCTTTCAGCTTCACCCCTGTTTTCCCACTGGCTTGGCAAGACACACATGTCCGGCAGTAGGTATCGGACGACACTTTCATCTGAGGCCAATAAAAGTGTGGGACAAGACGGGCGAAGGTCTTGTCTTGCCCCAGGTGTCCTGCCAATGGTATCTCGTGAGCCAACTCTAAAAGGAAGGCTCGATAACGTTGAGGAACTACCAAGGCTCGTGACGATCCATGTAGGGGTGCCTTGGGTTCACTGTAGAGGAGGCCATCCTCCCAGTAAACACTGTAGTTCCCTTCAACGTTCCCTGCTGCCTGGGCTTCGGCCTGTCGCCTCAGCCCCTCAAGGGTAGGGCACTCCCTCTGGCCCTGGCAGAATTCCTCCCTGGACGGGCCTCCCTCCACGTGCCACTCGGCCGGGATGGGTAAGTCCTCCAGGTTGGTAACGTCCCCCTCCGCAGACTCCTGGCCCACCACCTCCGGTGGCCTATCCGTCCTACGGGGTGGAGACGCCGAGGCAGGCTCCTCCTGTCCTCGGTTCTTCCCTTGACTGGCAGCTGGCTGGGCCTTTGTTCCAGGCTCCAGCCGGAATGAACTCCCTCTTCGGGTAGTCGCGGACCTTGTGCTAACACAGGCCCAGTCAGGTGTACCCAGCATCTCGGTGTGAGTCCGGTATTCCACCTCCTTCCAAGCGTTGTGCTCCATGTCATTGCCCAGCAGACAATCGACTGGCACGGCAGGGCTTACGGCAACTCGAAGTGAACCTGCAACCCCCCCCCATTCAAAGGGAACCTCGGCCACGGGATAGTGACCTGTTCTGCCGTCAGCCATCGCGGCTGGGTGGAGTACATCGGGAATTACCTGCTCTGGAGACACCAGCTGGCTACGCACCATAGTCATACTGGCTCCTGTGTCTCTCAGAGCCTCCCCTCTTTGGCCGTTGATGGTGATCCACTGCCCATACTTTGCGGTATTTGCGGGCACCTGGATCTTAGGAACCATCTCCCGTTCTCCCAGGGACACTAAAGTGACACCCGCCCACTCCCTTCCCTTAGTTAAGGGCATCTCCTCCCCGAGCACTACACTAGCTACTCCGGGGGGCTTTCCTCCAGTGGGAGGGGGTGATCGTTTCTGACACTTCGGATCTCCTTTATAGTGTCCAACGCCACCGCACTCGTAGCAATGGACAACCCTTGGCTGCTGACTCTGGCCAGGATTAGGGTTTCTGGGTGGGTTAGCCTTAGAGGTGAATCCTGTTCCCTTCCCTTGGAAGTTATTTTGGGGGCCTTTGGAGAACTCCTTTTTCTTTTCCCCTCCCTCTTTCTTCTGGGGGGCGCCCTGTCCGGCCTTTTGAGTATCCCCTCCAGTCCCCCTTGTGGACACCCGGGTACTGGCCCAAATGTCCGCCTCCTCAGCAAGCTTCCGGGGGCTGGTCAGCTTGCTATCCACCAGGTGTTGCCGCAGTTCAGGGAAACATTTCTCGAGTAGGTGTTCCTTCAGTACTAGGTCAAACAGCTCCTCGTAGTTCCTTACTTCACTGCCCTGAATCCACCCTTCCAGTGCCTTCTTTGCATAGTCCAGGAAGTCCACCCAATTCTGTGTGCCCAGTTTGTGACTACCCCTGAACTTCTGTCTGTACTTTTCAGGTGTTAGTCCAAACTTTCTGATGAGCGCCAGTTTCATGGTGGGGTAGTGGGTCTGCTCATCCTCTTCGAGGCCCAATAAAGCATCCCTACCAGCTGGAGGCATGTACCTATACAATCCTCCTCCCCAATACTTCACTGGAACCCCATGGGCCCTCAACGAGACCTCATAGGCTGCTAGCCACTTGGCGATGTCGTCACCCGCCCCATAGCTAGCTACTATGTCCTTTGGCAGGTAAGGTTTGGATTCCCTGGTGATTTCTTGGTCTTTGCTGCCACCATTAGGAACAGTTGGTGCCCCAATTCTTAGGATCTGAAGCTCTATCTCTTTCAGTCTTATCTCATGAGCCATCCTCTCTTTCTCCGTCTCATGAGCCAACCTCTGTTCCTCCTTCTCCTTCTCCAGCTTTGCTAAATCCCATGTGAGCTGTCTTTTCTCTCTCCGATCTGCTAACTCCACGCTGGATAAGCCCCCGCTAGAGACAGTGCTGCCCTTCCTAGAAAGTGTCCTGGGCCCTGCTGACAGGTTCCCCACCTCAGGTTGGTACATCTCAGCCCCCTCGGGGTCAGGCTCTCCATCCCTGTCTTCCTCCTCAGCCTTGCTTTCTCGGCGTGCCTCCCCCCAAGCCCTTAAGCTGGTTTGGAGTGCACCCTTCTTTGCTCCTGGGGGACAGTACACCCCCTCCCGCTGGCAAAACTCCCTGAGTTGGGCCACAGTGTACGTTTCTAAATCTTCCAGTACAAACTCCATCTTGCCCACTCAGGTTAGAGGACAGGTTTTGTGCAGTAACAATGTAGGGTGGTACCTTTAGTAATACCTCCTCCCACCACCAGAGTAAATTTGGAAAAAACAAAAACCCACAATTAGGAAGGCCGCTGTGAGAAAACTCCCGGTGTAGGCCTATGGACTACCCACAGTTATTGTTGAGTATATGTAGGCACAGCTCTATCCCACCACTGAACACCAATTTATGTTGGAAACGCCCACTCCCACTCCGCAGGGTGGTGGTGGACTCCCCGAACACACTGTGGTAGCTTGGCTCGAGTGGTCAGGAAACAGGCGCAGTGCTAAGCATACAATATACCCATACAATAACCATGCGTGCATCCGTTCCAAAAACGACTCTACACCGTAAAAATTATGAAAATATTCTTTCTTTATCTTTTTCTCTTAGTTGCTGATTGGAAAAATAAATAAGACAATCACAATATACAAGTTTCAATTAGTGCAGGTCAAATAAATATTGGCTGTTTGATGAAATAAATAGGGGTGATCATAAATAACAGGGCATAATACAAGTGCAATATATACAGACAATTAAATACTTTGAGGCAATAAATACTGTACCAATAAATATTGTACACCATCAAGTCCTGTGGACCTATAAATATAGTGCAGCAATAAATAGGTAAAAATTCAATAAATACAGTACCCCCAATAAATAATTAAAAGTATACAGCAACACTCATGTAATCAGATGACACTTCAATTCTTAAGGGCTGATTTGGCCCAGGCACAGCTTGTAGGGTTGTGGAAGGCTTGAGGGGGGCTACTCCCTGGCTGGGACAAGGCTGAGGCCTAAACTGAGGTAGATCAAAGGGGGGAATACCAGTGCCCTGGCTTTCTCTCTCCACACAACCTCTCTAGGTTAGTCCCAGTTCACCCCAGGCACAGCCAGGTTGGTTTCAGCACCTCCCTAGCCCCTTAGAGCAGTCTCTCAGGTCTCCACAGGGCCTTAGGCGCCCTCTACTCCACTTACTGCCCTTTTTCTGATGTTCCGACGCCGCTGGAGTCGTGTCGACGCCGTGAGGCGGTTCCGGTTCGGTCTCGGCGGCCTCGGCACAATGTCAGTTCTTTGACGACGCCGGCAGGCGGTTCCGGTCCGATGTCGGTGGCCTCGGTTCGATCTCGACCTCCGATTCGACGGCGTCGGGCAGTCTCTTCACGATGTCGACTTCGGGCGGCTCCGGTCCGATGGCGCTCTCGGCTCCGATGACGTCGGCCGGCCTGGCCTCGATGTCGACTTCCGGCGACTCCGGGGTGCGATCCTCACCCCCGACCTCCGGTGCTCCTCCACACAGGTTCCGGGCGACTCCGGAGTGCGATCCTCACTCCCGACCTCCGGTGCTCCTCTACCTCGGTCTCCGACGACTCCGGAGGGCGGACTTCACTCCTCCGATGACGCCGCTCGCTCGACCTCGGTTCACTCCCTCCTCGACCTCTGGAATTCCTCACGACCTCCGTCGGCGCCCTCTCACGACCTCAGGCGGCTCCGGGTACGACGTCTGCGACTTCAGTCAGCGCCGCTTCTCCACCTCGGGCTCCAGGTCTTAGGCTACTCGACGCCGGACTCCAGGGAAACCAGTTTCCAGGTCAGGATCTTGCTGCTTTCTTGGTTCTAAGGCCTGTTCCTGCTGTCCAGGTCCTTAGGATGAGTTTCTTCTGTCTTCTTCCCACACAGGGCTATAGGCTGGGATCCATCAGTAGGGACAAGTATCAAGGGTGGGTTTATGGATCCCACTCCAGGCACAAGTTTCCACCCCTGCTGCTTCACTCCTTCCTCCTTCACTGTTGTGCTCCTCTCTCTTCACCAGTCAGGTGCCAACTGCCAGCTCCAACTGCCAACTGCCTCTCTTATCCTCCCAACATTCTAAACGGTCTCCAACTGTCACAGAGTTCTGGAATCTCCTGGAATGTTCTGGAAGGTGCTGGTAGGTTCCAGTGGATGCTGGTGATGTCACAGGTGGCCACCATTTTGTGCTCCAGGCCCTCAGACAGAAGTTTCAGGGGTAGCTAAAATGGCTCCCTGAATCTGTAGCAACACGAAAAAGTCTGGTGGTTCCCAAAAAGGAAAAATTCAAACAGGGTTTGAGGCAAAAGTGGGACAAAATAAATAATGATGAGGAGGGACCACCCAAAGGGCTGACAGGTCTAACACAACTGTACCAACCTGACCCTGGGAGACCCCTGAGTCTATGCCCAGAACCTTAACTCTGCCAGTCGAGTACTTACCTGAAAGCCGATAACCTCCATTTTCTCCATAGGGTAACATTGACTGGTTTCACTTGGAAATTCTTCCAAGTGTCGAGTTTTGAAACTTTAAAATATTCAGTAAAAATCAGACGAATAACGAAAACGAAATGACTCACCTGTTATCAGGAGAGATCCCAGTGCTGGATCTTGGTGCCCAGCACTGACCCTGAATAGTAATTACAACTGTACTTAGTGATAACTTGATTTTCCTCCATAGGACCTGGTTTTTGCCAAAAATTCTTCTAAGTGTCGATTTTTGAAACAAACAAATATTCCTTAAAAATCGCCTGTGTAACAAAAATGATTTCTTTCAACTGTTTACAGGAAATGTACCGGGGTTGAATCCAGGATCCAACCCTGAGTAAGAAAATCATACGCAAAGGAATTGAAATTGCATTTACTTAAAAACTATAATTGAGCTCAATGTTATAATTGTGTTTGAATTGTGTTGCCTATTGCAACAACTGTAACTATTGCATTTAAAAGTATATTGCTTATTGAAAGTATACAACTACAGCATTTTATTCTGAGAAAGTGTTTTGATACCTATTGTTGGTTCTAAAATAAAACACCTATATATTTTTATATACAAAACAATTGGCCTAGAGTTCAGTTCTTGAGTGCGTGAGACCATTTGCTGACTGAGTGTGTACAACAAAGGCTTTACACTGTCCTCTGATACTGCCTTACTACTCGACCAAGCTACCACTTTAGAGAGTAAGGTTATATCTAACTTTAGCCTCTGCCAAACCTCTGGGGACTGTGGACTCTGTGCACACTGAACCTTACTCTGGTGCAGTATATACAGAGCCACTTTCTTACACCTTGACTCTGCAGCTGCGGGGACCATGCGTTGCTGAGGATGACCAGGACCTGGATACAAGCTGTTCCACGAAGGATGTCGAGTACTGAGGGGTTAGTGTCTGGCGGGAGCACCAACAAGCCTTGGCAAATGCAACCCACGCAGGAAGTCAAGAAGGTGCACTGTTGGGACCAGCAAAATCTCACCGCAAGCAGGGGAGTCAGGGCAGGCCCGAGCAATCAGGGGAGCCCAAAAGAGACAAGTGTGAAGCTCAAGTGGACCCACAGGCCAGAGGCACTGGAGTCACAAGAGGACCTCAAGCAGCTCACCATAAGATGAAGGCCACGATGCACACAATGCAGTGTGGCTGAAGATTCTGGTCATTGGAGGTGCTCGATGTTGTGGATACCTGGAGTCCGAAGATCTTCTTGCAAAGAGGTCAACAAGCCTTTGCAACTGCAAAGGTGACGCGATACCCAGGGGTTCGGTTATTGCAACCCCCCACAAGGACTACTGGCCTCAAACTTGGTAAGAGGATAGAGCAGACCTCGGGAGCTGAGGAAAACCACCACCTGTGTTGCAGAGCCCACGGAATCCGGAGGGATCTGCAGACCGCTCAACTTAGTTGTGGTGCCTGTGAATGCAGGGGAGTGACTCTTTCACTCTAAGGGAGATTACTTTGGTTGTCCTTGATGCCTCACAGGCCTTGGAAGGTTACTGTATGATGCACAGACGATGCAGCAGACTGGAAGGGAGAGGAAGTCAGGCCCAAATGAAGTCCAGCGAAGTCCAGTGTGCCCAGACTGTAGAAGTGCAGTGGTTTCAGTTTGGAATCTATCCCACCACAAATCTAGGGACCTACACCTAGGTAAGCCCTTAAGTCCCCTAGGGAAAGGGTTGGGAAGTTTGAGGGGACCCTCCCAGGGGAGGGTCTGGACAAGAGGGGGGGTTACTCCCATATCCTTTGTCCAGTTTCGCGCCAGAGCGGGAAGGTTTTGGTACCAAGACCACTGGACTAACCCAAGGGCTATCTGAGGGCTCAATTATTCCCAACTCCAGCATCTTTTGGACCCCTGTCCTGATGCAATCTCGGACATGGTCAGGCTGCCTATAGATTTTATTCTTAACAGGTAGGCTCTCACCTGTGTCCACTTCATGGTTACACCAGGTGGTTTGACCGGGTGTCAAAGAAAACATATGCCTATATTGATTGAGGACCTTCCTGCAATCAATCTTCAGTTGGTCAGTGAGGGTGCCTACCAAGCCTACACCATCAACTGACACATCATCAGGGTTTCGTGAGAGGAGATCAGGGAGAGGGTCACTTTCTTCCTCAGGTTCTGCATCAGTTGCCATGAGCAAGCCCATGTCAGACCTGTCTACAAAAGGTTTGAGCCTGTTCACCTGGAGCACCCTGTGGGGGCTCCTGGGAGTGCCAAGGTCCACCAGGTAGGCGACCTCACCTTTTTGCTCAAAGATAGTGTGGGGCCTACTCCATTTATCTTGGAGAGCTGCTAGGACCACAGGCTCCAACACCTACACCTTCTGGCCTGGCTGGTAAACAGTCAGGACAGCCATTTGGCCATGCCAAGATTTTTGTAATTCTTGACTGGCCTCCAGGTTTTTACTTGCCTTCTTCATGTACTCAGCCATCCTGGAGCGGAGACCAAGTACATTGTCCATTATAGCTTGTTTGGGAGGTTTGAGAGGTAACTCCCATCCCTCTTTCACCAAACACAAGGGACCCCTAACTGGATGCCCAAACAGAAGTTCAAAAGGGCTGTAGCTAACCCCCTTCTGAGGTACTTCTCAGCAGGTAAAGAGAAGGCAGGGCAGAAGGACATCCCATTTTCACCTAAGATTTTCTGGGAGGCCCATGATCATGCCCTTCAGGGTTTTGTTGAATCGTCAATTAACCCATTGCATTAAGGATGATAGGGTGTGGTGAATTTGTAATTCACTCCACACTCCTTCCACATTACAGTGATGTAACTTGACATGAAGTTGGTACCTCTGTCAGTTAAAACCTCCTTAGGGAAGCCCACCATGGGAAAAAATCCCAAGAGGGCCCTGGCCAACACAGGAGCTGTGGTGGTTTTAAGGGGAATGGCTTCTGGGTACTTAGTGGCATGGTCCACCACCACTAGTATGTAGCTGTGCCCAGATGCTGCAGGAGGGTTCATTGGACCAATTATGTCAATCCTAACCCTCTCAAAGGGAACCCCCACCACTGGAACTGTCATCAGGGGGGCCTTTGTGGTGCCACCTGCCTTGTTACTGGCCTGGCAAGTGGCGCAGGAGCGACAACACTCCTTGTTGTCCTCAGACATGTGAGTCCTGTCAGGCCCGGCTCCGCAGGGTTCAGTCGTTGCAGAATAAAGGGTCCACCTCCTGATATTACCAAGTTCCTGGTATAGCAATATCTACAGGGCTTTCGAACTATCAGGTGAGGGAAAGGAAAGGGGAGGGACAGCATGGGAATAGAACCTGAAACGACAAGAGAACAGGTTTTAACACAAGAAGTCTGTCTACTCTCATACCCCTCTCGCTAAGGCTGCACTTTGGATCTACCTGGAAAATAACAGCAGATGGCCGGATACATAGGCCTCAGCGTGCCTTGCAAGCATTTACCTGAAATGACAAAGATTCACAAGCGTTACCTCTATCCCTGTACCCCCTCCGTGTTTAGAAATGCATTCATTCATACAACATACCCACAACAGCCTGATCGCAGTCCCATAAAATGACCTTTGACCAAATGACTGATTTAGAAGTGCCCACAGTCTTAAGCCATGCTGGGTTAACGTCACCTCAGCACTGGCACTAAGTAAGGAAGTACTGCAGCCTCTGTCAACACTCCATGTTCCTCAAGTTTGTATAACTTGTCCTCCCAGGCAAGTCGGCAACTCATAAGCGGTGCAAAATATATAGAAAGAGCGGTAATCCAAATCTACCACGGTAATACGCGGTTGTGGCCACCGCCGTATTCCGCCGCCTCCCTATTGGACGATGATTCCTGTTCAGCTCAAGCAATATAGTACAAAGTAACTTTAAGTGAGAGCGCGCTTGGTAATATGCGGTTGAGACCACCGCCGTATTCCGCCACCTCTCACGTGGACAATTTCAAGGCAACGCAGGCAAGATAGTACAATGTACAGAAGCGAGAGCGCGCTCAGTAATACACGGTTGAGACCGCCGCCGTATTCCGCCGCCTCTCACTTGAATAGGAAATTTTGTAGAACACCAGGACGGTGTAACGCGGGTCCAAAACGTCCGTGGGCTTAAGCAGTCTGCATTGGTTGCGAAATACTCAGCTAACAGGGAACGGTGATACGCGGTTCAAATCACCGCCGTATCCCGCTCCTTTCATATCCCCAAAGTACTCACGGTCGTCGAATGGCCGATCCAACGGATCCCTGAATGGGTCGGTAACACACAAGAGTTCCACTAAGTCTTCCTGGTCCTTCACTCTCCACAGCCGCGAGAGACTCCCGAACGGAACAGATTACGCGCCACTTCCTGTGCGCCGCTATCACCTAAATCCCCCCTCCAGGGCACACCTTCTGGGAAACGTAGTCCGTTAAAAGTTAGGGACCAGCAAAATCTCACCGCAAGCAGGGGAGTCCCTAGAAGTAAAGGAATGTTCTTTACTTCTAGGGAAACTGTGACTTCCACCATGGGCCTCTAGTCCCAATTTCTTCCTTGCCCTCTGGACTTCTAGGGACTCTCTGTCAAGGGCCAACTGCTCTTTCCTGAGCCTAAACCTAGCTTTCTCAAGTTCAAGCATTTGGTACTCCCTATCCAAAGAGTTCCCTCCTATACTAGAAATGTAGGTCCCTACTGGCTGTCTAGAAGTGTTGGATTATGCAGAGGAGAATCTAGACCTCCTTGGTCTACTCTGCATCTTCCCAGGAGGCTCAAAGTGGGCATTCTCTTGGCCCTCTGAGTTCTCCTCTGGGAGGTCTGAATTGTCCAGGTGGGAGCCATCAGGCTCCACCTGGTCAGGATTAGGTTCTAGGTCAAAGAGGGGTTCCCCTCCGGCCCTTCCTTCATGTTCATCTGGCCCAGAGGCTTTCCTCAGGTCATCCAACAGTAACACCTCTACAAGGCATTTAGTGTTAGCACTTCTCCCTGTCTCCAGCTTTCTAGATGCACACAGTGCTTTCAGTTCTTGGAACGAAAGTTCACTGTATCTAGTAGGCAGAGAGCCACTGGCATCTCCTTTAGTAGACATACTAAGAGAGATGTGATGTTGCACCTACATAACCTAGTGGGAACTAAACTCTCTGATGTTGGAGAAAGGGTGTGCTAGACCCGTGACTTACCCAACCCTAAGTTATGTAGAACTTACTATTCTAAGCTTGTATTTATATGTGCCTAGTACTAGTGATTTTTTTCAGTTGATCAATACAAAGATTTATCTGGTAAAACAATGCATGCTTGAATCCCAACCACTGCACACCAATGTGAGAAACTGGCCTGGTATATGATGTCCACTAATGTAAGTGGGCACCTTGCGCCAGTCCAGACAACCCTTATGGTGATTTAGGAGGTCTCACACAACCTTAGAAAGCTATCCAAGTGGTAGCTGTGGAGATCAGGCTTAGTCTTGAAGGAGCGTAAAGCAGTTTGTTTTACCAGAATGCAATCGTATAGTATAGATTAAATGAAAAAGATCCACACAAAGTGTTTATAAAAATATGTATTTATTATATAACATTAATTAGTACGTTACAGTATCTCACACATAGAGATATACAGAAAGCACACAATACCTTAGCAAAGAGGCACAGTAAATAGCACTAATACGCAGTGGGCCCCAGGGGGGGAACAAACCATATACTAAGAAAGTAGTATAAGAACCACGAGTCGAGTCAAGACAATGTCAAGAGGACGTAGAATTACTGGGGACCCACAGAACCGCTCAAGGTAAGTAGATAGGGACCCCACAGAGAGCGTGTGCAGTGTGTGAACATGACCATGTGCTCCATACAGGTCTGTGTGTTAGTCGTGGTTGGAATTCTAAAGATTATAGGTCCTTTCCAGTAGACCCTGAAGAAACCCAGTGGAAGAAAGAGGTTGGTGAGCCACCCCACCCGTGGATACGGGGTACCCAAGTTACCTATCCCAGGGAAGCCGGGTGCATAGGTGTGAAGTGGCATCGGAAACCGCCGTCTAACCCAATGGAGGACTTCAGGAAAGTGCCGCTGCTGGAAGAGGAGAAAGTTTCCAAAGAAATCCAAACATGGATTCTTTTAGAGGAGTACCTGAAAGCAGAGGGGATAGAGTCTATGTCACTCGGGAGTGGCCAGGAGACTTGGAAGACAGATACCGGGTGCTTCAGGAAAGCTGACGGTGACCTTGACTCTGCAGCTGCGAGGACCAGGCGACGCTGAGGATAAGCAGAACGTGGATACGAGCTGTCCCACAAAAGCAGTCGAGTGCTGAGGGGTCGGTGTCAGGCGGGAGAACCAACTAGCCTTGGCAAATGCAGCACACACAGGAAGTCAAGGAGGTGCACGGTTGGAGCCAGCAAGGTCCAGGAGACTCATCACAAGCAGGCGAGTCAGGGCAGGTCCTGAACAATCAGGGGAGCCCAAAAGAAACAAGTGTGACCTTCAAGTGGACCCACAGGCCAGAGGCACTGGAATCTTGGGAGGACCTCAAGCAGCTTACCAAAAGATGCAGGCCATAATGCACATGATGCAGTGTGGCTGAAGATTCTAGTCACTGGAGGTACTCGAGGTTGAGGATACTTGGAGCCCAAAGATCTTCTTGCAGAGATGTTGACATAACATTACAACTGCAAAGGCTTGTGTGTCTGCACTCATATTAACATTTGGACATAATACATTGCTTTGTTTTGTGCCTGATACTTAAAGGCCATTACTGTCATATTAGGTTGTCTCCCATGGTATTAGAGAGGAGGAGAGCAGCCTGGGCAAGGTGACCCAAGGATTGAAGGAAGGACTCTTTATAGGTCCGGGATGGGGAGGGAAGACTCATCTTTCTGCGCTGTTAATATATCTGGAGCCCGCTTACATTTTTATTTGAGTCTGTTTGATTTGCGTGACCTATCTTATTACTGCATTATGGTGTTCCCTTGTCCACTTAGTCGAATACTTCCCGAGCGTTCATTAAAATTGCTCACTGCAAGGACGAATGACCGACATCCATCTAGGGGCACCCTCAGAAGTCCAGCCGTGGTTCTACATGGAGGAGCAGTGCATACTCTATTGTATAACCCGTAACTATGGGCAATGTTGTAACACCAATGTAAAATTAAAAGTGGAAGAAACAGGAACGCAATGTCTTACCGGCTCTGCTTCATTCCAATGTAGCACCTGAATTGCCTTCTCGTGCTCTGCTGTGCAACTCTCCTGTGTGCTGCGGGATCATGTTTCACGGTTTAACATAGGAATGCCGGCCAAGGCGGGGATGTTGCGTTATGTCACAAGGACACGTAGAGGTAACAACTAGACCGCCTACACGTATGAAACTGACTAAATAGCAGCGCTCATACAGACAGCTGAGGCACTATAAATGCGTGACAATGCATTTCAGTGCGGTGATGCAGACCACCACACTGAAATGCGTTAGTCTAATGCGTGATGCGTGGTACTTGGCAGGGCTGGGAATGTTCTTTAGAATGTTTAATAAAAGAATGTTGTAGGCACTCTGGAATTCTTTCACATGAAAGAATCCATGCGACAGTCCTGTATGACTGTTGCTGTAAGACTTTCGTGTGAAGGGTCGCTGTCCAGTGGGGCTCCTCTCTCTTTTGAGAAATAAATGTACTATCCTGCTGATTCAGGGGTTCTTTCTTAACACTGACTTAAAGATATCCTCACTACAAGCAAACATACATTCACTTCTTCCACCCATGCTGCCCGAGTGATTTCGCTCGCCGAATATTTGTGATATCTCTGTTTGCTTTGTTTCTATATGTGACATTTGCATGCAACATGAATTACAGAAGTGGGAAAGTGGTGCAGTGTCTGGGTTACTTATGGTAATCTTCATTAATGCGAGTCCTGGTCTTCCTCGTCACAATAATAACATATGATATTTCACCCTCCCTTGGACAGGCACTGCCAGCACCTAATAATACAATGTGTAATCATTTACTTCTCCTTTAAAGATTGCCTATTTAAGAGTGCACTGAAGATTATTACTAAGTAATCCAGTGACTGCATCCACTTCACTGTTCCTCATCCCAGCAACATGACATTCATAGTAACAGAAGAGATAAAAGAAGACACATCCGCGCCTCTGTGCAATATGACTACACACATTGGCAATGCCAATAGGTCGCGTATGTGAGACGGTTGTATGACATAATTTCGACAGACAGAATATCGACCTACAAATATATCGCAACAAAAATATCGATGTCAAGAATATCGACATCCTATCTACAACATGGTAAGTACAAAAATATCGAAAATTAAATATCGATGTCAAAAATATTGTTATTAAAAATATCGTTTTTCTTTTACTTTAAAAATATATGTAAAATAAACCAAATTATACTTAGAAATTAAATAAACATAATTAAATATATTGTATAATATTTAAAATGTATTATTAATATATATAATTTAATAAAACTTTAATTAAACATGTACATATAATATATAATATATATACTTACTGAATAATTAATTTTACTAATAATTTCTGTAACGTATTAATTAATAAATGTTTTTAAAAATTACCAATATATCTATACACATAAAATAATAACATTAATAAATATTTAATAATTACATATAGCAAATAATAATCAATATTTTTAATGTGATTAATTTTTATTATTAATGATATATTACAATAGCAAAAAAAATACAAAACATATGAAATATCAGACACAATAAAACTACTAGTCCAACTCCAACAAAAACAACAATAAGGAAAATGTTGGATACTGTAGGGGTAAAAATTACTATTCCAACTCCAAAGAGTGCAACAGTAGGGAAAGCGTTGGATAGCGTAGGGTTAAAATTACTATTCCAACTCCAGAGAGTGCAATAGTAGGGAAAGCGTTGGATAGCGTAAAGGTAAAAATTACTATTCCCACTCCAGAGAGTGCAACAGTAGGGAAAACGTTGGGTAGCGTAGGGGTAAAAATTACTATTCCAACTCCAAAGAGTGCAACAGTAGGGAAAGCGCTGGATAGCGTAGGGGTAAAAATTACTATTCCAACTCCAGAGAGTGCAACAGTAGGGAAAGCGTTGGATAGCATAGGGGTACAAATTACTATTCCCACTCCAGTAAGTGAAACAGTAGGGAAAGCGCTGGATAGCGTAGGGGTAAAAATTACTATTCCAACTCCAAAGAGTGCAACAGTAGGGAAAGCGTTGGATAGCGTAGGGTTAAAATTACTATTCCAACTCCAGAGAGTGCAATAGTAGGGAAAGCGTTGGATAGCGTAAAGCTAAAAATTACTATTCCCACTCCAGAGAGTGCAACAGTAGGGAAAACGTTGGATCGCGTAGGGGTAAAAATTACTACTCCAACTCCAAAGAGTGCAACAGTAGTGAAAGCGCTGGATAGCGTAGGGGTAAAAATTACTATCCCAACTCCAGAGAGTGCAACAGTAGGGAAAGCGTTGGATAGCGTAGGGGTACAAATTACTATTCCCACTCCAGTAAGTGAAACAGTAGGGAAAGCGCTGGATAGCGTAGGGGTAAAAATTACTATTCCAACTCCAAAGAGTGCAACAGTAGGGAAAGCGTTGGATAGCGTAGGGGTAAAAATTACTATTCCAACTTCAGAGAGTGCAATAGTAGGGAAAGCGTTGGATAGCGTAAGGGTAAAAATTACTATTCCCACTCCAGAGAGTGCAACAGTAGGGAAAGTGTTGGATAGCGTAGGGAAAATAATTACTATTCCAACTCCAGAGAGTGCAATAGTAGAGAAAACGTTGGATAGCGTAGGAGTAATAATTACTATTACCACTCCAGTGAATCCAACAGTAGGGAAAGCGTTGGATAGCGTAGGGGTAAAATTTACTATTCCCACTCCAGAGAGTGCAACAGTAGTGAAAACGCTGGATAGCGCAGGGGTACAAATTAGCATTCCCACTCCAGTAAGTGAAACAGTAGGAAAAGCGCAGGATAGCGTAGGGGTAAAAATTACTATTCCCACTCCAGTAAGTGAAACAGTAGGGAAAGCGCTGGATAGCGTAGGGGTAAAAATTACTATTCCAACTCCAGAGAGTGCAACAGTAGGAAAAGCGCTGGATAGCGTAGGGGTAAAAATTACTATTCCAACTCCAGAGAGTGCAACAGTAGGGAAAGCGTTGGATAGCATAGGGGTACAAATTACTATTCCCACTCCAGTAGGTGAAACAGTAGGGAAAGCGCTGGATAGCGTAGGGGTAAAAATTACTATTCCAACTCCAAAGAGTGCAACAGTAGAGAAAGCGTTGGATAGCGTAGGGGTAAATATTACTATTCCAACTCCAGAGAGTGCAATAGTAGGGAAAGCGTTGGATAGCGTAAGGGTAAAAATTACTATTCCCACTCCAGTGAGTCCAACAGAAGGGAAAGCGTTGGATAGCGTAGGAGTAAAAATTACTATTCCCACTCCAGAGAGTGCAACAGTAGTGAAAACGCTTGATAGCGTAGGAGTACAAATTACTATTCCCACTCCAGTAAGTGAAACACTAGGGAAAGCGCTGGATAGCGTAGGGTTAAAAATTACTATTCCAACTCCAGATAGTAAAACAGTTGGGAAAGCACTGGATAGCATAGGGATTCTATAAACATAATAACCAATTAAATAATTAGTTATAAAAAAATAGCATATTAATAACTAATTTACAAAATATGTATTATTAAATACCAATTATTTAAAATAAATATTTATATAAATAACTTTAAATTACATCCCACACTATTCCCCCTTTAACACACAACACACTACACATACAAAATACACAATACATTTAAATATCAGTTTATCTATTATTTACAATTAATAATACATTCTTTATAATTAATATACTTATTATTTACAAATTTATACATATTAACTACCAAATTACAATTATTCACAAATTAATTATTATTTAACAATACATTAATTAGCATTAACAACAAAGAACATGAAATAATAAATTATTTATATTTACTATATTTAACGTACTAATAACAATTAATAATTAATTAACAAATAATTATTATTAATTACAAATAATTAAAAATTATCAGTAATTTTTTTAATTTAATTACATCCCACCCTATTCCCCTATAAACCCACAACCCACTACACATAAAAATTCACATAATTAATTTAAGCATCAATTAATCACTTAATAAAATTAAATCACCAATTAATTAGTAATTAACAATTAATTAATTAACAATACCAATAAAGAAATATTAATATTAAACTAATTATAACTTATATAATTAAACAATTAATACAATTAATTTACAATTAATAATTAATTAACAATTAATTAATCAATTAATATATTTAATTAACAATTAGTAATTAATTAACAATTAATTAATCATAAATACCAATTAAACAATACATATTAATTAATTAATTATAATTAAATTACTTCCCACCCTATTCCCCTATAAACCCACAAGCCGCTCTGATACTAAAACGCTAAATTATATTTTAAATAATTATTAATCTCTAAACATTTATTTTTAAATGTATTAAAATATATTACAATAATCTTTCACATACAAATAAAATACATATTAAAATACATTACATTAATAAAATATCGATATTCTTGACATCGAAATTTTTGATTACGATATTACTTACATCTATATTAATGACTTCGATATTATTAACTTCGATAATACTTACCTTGGGGTCAATATTCTGTCCATCGATATTCTTGACTTCGATATTCTTTACCTACGATATTTACAACTCGATATACTTGTAGGTCGACATTTAAAACTCGATATTTAGACTGCTCACCATGTGAGACCTATCGGCTCTGCCAATGCTTTTGTTTCTGGTGGGGCAGGAGGTTGTGAGTAGAGAAGCAACACTGAGGGTAGGGAGGCAAGCAACAATGGAAGTCAGCAACAATGTGAGACAAGAGGGCGGGAGGTGCAAGTGACACAACATAGGCAGGGAGTAGCATGGGTAAGCAATAACACGGGCAAGCAACAATGTGGGGTGGAGGCAAACAACAACACAGGTTGGGGCAAGCATCAACGGTGCAAGCAAAACAATGTGGGATGAGAAGTGGAAGTAACAATGCAGGCAAGCAAATATGCGCAATGGGAGGAGGCAAGCAACAATATGGGACTGAAGGGGGCTAGCAACAATGCGGTAAGCAAAGCAACGCAGGGAGGGTGGGAGCGGGAGGCAACAATATGTGATAGCGGAGGAAGTGACCAAGTAATAATGCCGCGCAGAATAGGAAGGAGCATGCAACAACGCAAGCCGAAGGGGGCAAGCAACTGAGGGACAAGATGGGAGGGGGTAGGCAACAACGCAGAGCAGTATAGGGAAGGGGACTGCCTGCAAACACACTCCTATGGAGTGCTGCAACTGAAAGAAATAAGTAGCACCAAAAGCGCAAGTTTTGGAAGAACACTGGACAAGGAAGCAGTATTTGGGTGATGCTCCAGGGGAGGGACTAACACACGAAGATTAAGTGAAGCCAGCACGCGCTTACAAGAGAGAAGCAGGGAAATAAGAGTGACAACTAAGCCAGACAATGGTAAACAGTGAATGAGCTCCAAGCCCTCTGTAAGAAAACAAAATGTCTCGCAAGGGACAGCACACATGCTGTCTGATCAAAACATGACCCACAGTCATAAACAAAAATAGCAGTTGAAGTGCTTTAACAAAAAGTATGGAAAGTTTGATCTTGAGTGCCATGAGGTTCGGAGTCAGTGAGTGTGGGGCAGGGTCAAAGACATGGCTAATATTATATATATATGTATATTATTATATTATGTAACTGTTTTGTTGGTCTTGCACCCTCAGGAGCAGCACATAACATAATACACACACCTTAAAAGAAAAATAAATTCAAGTTATGCATTATGAAATCTCTCTTGGTTAGTGTGTTAATATCCATGAATACAATGTCATTATACACCATGATATATGCAAGCCCAACCATGGCAATACCAGTAAATTCAATGTCGATGTACGCCATAAAATGTGCTTGCATAACAACGTCAATACCAGTAGTAACAATGTCAATGTATGCCATAATCTATGCACGCATATCAACATCAAGACCAGTAGAACCAATGTCAATGTATGTCATATTCTATGAACGTATAACATTGTCAATATCAGTAAAGACAATATCGATGTACACTATGACAACTGAACACAATACTGAGGATGTCGGTAAAAATTATATCAATGACTGCCATGTTAATTTTACACTTTTTAAAAAACTCCTCTCATTGTTGTTGGATTCACCCAAGGTGACCTCCCCATCAACCTCGAATCAGAGATACTAGGTCAGACGTGCCCTGCGACCCTAACCCGAGCCTACCGATTGACTGGTCACAGGTGGCGCACCCATGGAAAACCATGATTGATCCCACAGATAGACAGTCACACAACAAACAGGTCAGAGGAAATTGAGCCCACTAAACTACGTTTGGCCAAAGGCGTGCGTCTCCAAAATATCACAAAGATAGATGCCACATAAAGTTAGGAACACTCAACCAATCAGGACACAGCATACACACCACATGTAGTGATCAAGCACTCCCCACTCTGGACATCTGGACACATGCACACTGGTCCACACTAGCTCCCCCTAGGTGGAGAGACACATGTCTCCCTTATCAGATGGTTGTACTTGTTGTTTATAACTAGGCCAAGAATGTCAAACCGGTTTATTATACCTCACGAACAGTATAAATGGTCGGCCAAAACTTCTGTGCACCAAGACTTTCTTCAGATGCTATTCCGTCGATACTCTCCCAGCAGCTGCATTTAATTAAACCAACTTGTTCTTGTTTTGCCAAACGCCTCTCGCCTTTCTCATTTTTTTTAACATAAATTCATATTCAAGAAACAAATGCATCACTTCAGAAGTTTGGGTGTGTGTGTAACCAGAGGGTCAGAAAAATGAATCCTGGTTGGAGCTGTGATAAATAATAATTACTTTTGCATTTTTAGTGTTCTACATCCCAGCCTTTGACAAAAAGCAGTGTTAATATGTAAATTGCATTATCTCTCAAGCTTCCAAGTGACACCAATTAAAGCCAAACAGGCTCCCAAGCAACCTTTACGCTTACTGATTAACCAGTTGCACACATTACATTTCTTTCAGGTAGCAAGCACACAGGTGAGAAGGATTGTTTCTTCTTTAGCTATCCCTGCCTTGGATCCATAGCTTATCATTTCACCCGAGGCATCTCAGCTGTCAGGGATTAACTGGCCTTTGTTGGTTGTTTTGTGACAAAAAGCAGGGTTATTGTTTTTGTTGATTTTGAAAAGCATGAGCGTAGAAGCAACCTGAAGCCTGTAATGAGTAATAAAAGTATCCCAGAGGCTCTTCCACTCAGGAGAGCCTACAATATGGTGGGGAGCCTGGGGTCCATGCATAGGACCATGGCGTTTCGCCCTGGGTCCTGGTTTATGCTGGGTAGCGTGGATTAGACCAGGTAGGGTGCTGTCCCTAAAGCACTAAAGTGCTTCATGGGTAGCGCAACCCATCCCTGCCCCCTTTTAGAGAGCTGCGCAGCGGTGAGCAGGTCTCTTTGCTCTGCTCGCCGCCAAGGAATAGCTTGTTCTGCACGGTTACTGGTACCTCCCATTGCAATACAGCACTCCCTGATAGAGTCCCCCACCTCAGTGCTCTGCCGGGAGCTGAAACGGGCTGAGAGATTTTCTCGCCTGACCCCAGAGTCAGTATAGGTAATTAGACTCTCGTGGTGGCTCCAGAGGGTGCGTGGGGGGCTGCAAGGTAAAGGTGGGTGTGGCGAGGCCTGTCGCAGCCTACTGTATTCATTTTGGGCATAATTATGCTCTTTTGGAGTGCTTTTTAGTGCATTTCTGGGACAGAATCAAGCATTTAGAGTGCTTTTGTTGTTTTTTAGGGGCATTTTATTCACTTTAAGAGTGCCTTCGAGCCATAATTAAGCAATTTTAGAATGCTTTTTGGGGCAGACTCGAGCTCTGAGAGTGCTTTTGGTGTTGTTTTGGCTGTAATTTTCCCTGTGAGGTATAGCGGGTTACTGGCAGTAAAGGCTTCTACGGAGCTGTAGGGGTGTTTAAAGAAAAAAAGGAAAGGGAAAAAGAACATTTCACGTACCTGCCGGCCGTCGCCTCTCCTCCATCCTCTTCCATCAACACAGGAAGCACACAGGCGCCCCGACTCACCTAAGCCTAACACGACTCTGCTGTCATCAGCATGACTGCAACGTCATGATTTATCCTAGCAGCCGAGTTCGGTATTACTACAGGTAGTGGGAGCATGTGTATGTTCTCCACCCGGCTGTGCAAGACAGCCAGGTAGACAACATGCTAAATGTGCATGTCTTTTTGCCTGGCCCAAGACAGCCCGCCAAACCATCATTCGCACTTAGAACCCCTGGGAGGACTGACTGCCTTTCAAAAAGACTGGATCTCCTATGAACAGCAGCTCTGTAAAAGAATCTCCAAAGCAAGACCCCGAGCCTGCTGAGGACAAAGAAACAGGACGCCTGGTACCACCACTGCACCCATTCCCTACGGCAGAGTCCAAGTGGCCCACCAGTCCCAGTGCGGTCCCCAGCACTCCAGAGTCTGAGTCCACTGTGGGCAGACCCCTCGAGGACTCCCCAACGTCGCCTGCAGCCTCTGCATGCAGACCCTCCCAACTGCAAGTGGCCCGGTAAGCAGAAATCCAACCTCAAAAGGTACCCCTGCATCCCGCTGCCCTGCGCCC
Source organism: Triturus cristatus (assembly GCF_964204655.1). Taxonomy (NCBI): domain Eukaryota; kingdom Metazoa; phylum Chordata; class Amphibia; order Caudata; family Salamandridae; genus Triturus; species Triturus cristatus. Next base: position 231,651,963 of record NC_140583.1, read on the forward strand.
TGGAGTAGAGGACCTGAGGTGCACCTATGTCCCTAAGCCCTCCAACTTATCTGCTCAGCTGTTGGTTCCGCGGGAAGACTTCCTGCACTGAGCCTGCAGCCAAAACCCAAAAACCAGCAACCCTCATTGAAATCAACCGGGCACCCAATGCCAAATCAGCACCCTGCACCCGGCCACACCTGTGCTGCTGTGGATGCAGCTTGTGTGCTAAATCGGATCCCCCTTTGCCCTGAGCTAAGCCCTAGGTGCTTTCCTCCTATATCCAAATGGCGTGTCTGTGCCATCAACCGGAGGTCACCTATCCCCACATTGGATAACATTGGGCCTCAGCACTCTGCACCTTGCCGCCTTAGTGCCGCTGAGGGTGCTCTTAGAGTGCATCCTTGACTCTGGGGGAACCCTTGTTCTAACCCCAGACACTCAAAGACCGTTTACTTACCTGCAAAACAATAACCCTATTTTTCTCTATTGGATTGAATTGACTATTTTCTTCTGAAAAACATGTAGAGGGTGTTTTGTATGGGAACTTAAAAAACGGTGTTTTTAGAATTGTTTTACTTACCTTTTAGCTAGGAAATGTCCCAGTGTGATTTCTAGGCATATCACACTGAGTAGAAAGAATAATCAGAAAAGTGATTTAAAAAGCAATCATACAGTAACTGCAAAGTAACTGAAAAGCAATTTCAAAACCAATGACGTACAACTGTATTCAACTGTATTATTCCTGCAAAGTATTATTTCACTTACCTTTACCAGGCCTTGCTTGGTTATAGAAATAAAATACAACAAAATATTTTTATAGAAAAAAATTGGTCTGAGTTCAGTCTTTGAGTGTGTGACATCATTTCTTGACTGAGTGTGTACAATATATACTGAACACTAACCTCTGATAAAGCCTTACTGCTCAACCGCAATACCACAAACAGAGAGTAAGGTACGCGCTATACCTTACTTTGGATAGTATATAGAGAGCCAGCTTCCTACAGATTTACTCTGCTTCTTTTATTACCTGACAGTCTGCACAGGCTTTCAACTTTTGGAAAGACACTCTAGATACAAAGTCTATCTAGGGGGACAAAAGTTTGGCAAGTTCAGGGAACGGAGGCATTGTTTAGAGCATGCCGCATACCACATCAAATGATTTTCCTGAATAAGATGGTACAACAAACATCACCGCAGCTGAACAGGTTCAAACACTCTCCAGGGAAATTGCATCCCTTAAACAGGAAATTCCAGGGGATTCAACTTTGGCGAATGCGAAGGAGGCCCTAGAAAATCTGGTAAAGTCTTTGAAAGATTTTGAAACTGCAACCCAACACAAGAAACTTGACAAACTATCCAAGGATATCTGTTTTTACGAAAAAAAGAACACTTATCCCTATCTTAACGAGGATTACTACAAGCAAGATACCCAGGGAAGATTTACTGGCAGGGGCAGGGGCTCTTACAGAGGTAGAAGGACTTTTACCACCTTTTCTGATTCGTCACTGAGCTCTGAAAGTGATAACGAACAGCCAGGCCCCAGCTCATATCAGAGCTACCGGGACAACTGGTATCCACCACAAGGCTACTTTCCTTTTTTAGGCGAGGGCCAATGGAGACCGCCCAGAGGACGAGGCAATTGGCAGAGGGGCGCACAGAGAGGCCGCCAACCCACTACAACGAACTGGGAGAGGGGCCGGGGGACAACCGGGAAGCAGGTTCGCTTCCAACCAGAGAACCACGGGGAAATATCGACACGACGCTAAGTGTACAGATGGTAGAAGTTGATGACAACCCTGTGGTCAATATTTCATCTTATACTTTGAAGGAAGATGAACAAAGAATTCTCTCAAAAGGTTTATCCTTTGTACCCACATCCTACCCAAATAATTTTGACACTAGGATAGAACTGCATAGTGTTTTCCGAAAGATCCGTCTTCGGTATTTCTTTAAACATTCTGCGACGGATTCATCATACTCAGTGACAGGACTAAGGGTTCCTTCTACCTTTGTCCCCCCCACCAACACCATGACCAATAGGATTCTAGCATATGAGAGTATTGTATTGATGGATGTGATGAAACTGCTCTCCACACACAAATATACCATTCCAAATACCAGTAAATTGGAAAAGGCAGCCTTGATGAATCTTAAGAACAACAAGGATATAGTCATAAAAGGTGCGGATAAAGGCGGGGCAATTGTGATCCAGGATACTACCGCCTACCGAGCGAAGATTATGAGACAGCTTCAAGGTGGGGTGAGTTATTCAAGACTGAGGTCGGACCCCACAAATGAGCTGGCTGAAGAAATCCTGAAAATTACTTCTGAAGCCTATGAACAAGGTTTTTTAAGCAAATTGGAGTTTAATTACCTTAATCAGAAACCTCCTCGACTTCCAACAATATATACCTTGCCAAAAATCCAAAAGGATATGCAGAATCCCCCTGGACGCCCAATTGTTTCAGGATGCGGTTCCATACTTGAGCCCCTATGTAAATACGTTGATTATTTTCTAAAACCATTGGCAGAGAACACCGAAGCATATCTAAGAGACACTATGCAAACCATCACTTTGATAGATCAACAACCTTTCAACCCACGTGATCAATTACTTGTAACATGTGACATTGTATCTTTGTATACAAGCATCCCTCAAGAACCGGCCCTCGAGATAATGAGAGAAGCTCTCGATACACGATCGGCACCTGTGAGAGTACCCACAGAATATATCATTTCCTTATTGATGATCGCGATGAAGAAAAAAAAATTCTTTTTCCAAGGAGAATACTATATACAGACAAAGGGCGTCGCCATGGGAGCAGCCTTCGCCCCGGATTTGGCAATCATCTACATGGACCATTTCGAGAGATTGTTTATATTTAACAACAACCCTTTTCACCACCAGGTGAATTTGTGGAAACGGTATATTGATGATATACTGATTATTTGGAACGGAGATTCCACGACTTGGTCATCTTCCACAATTGGCTGAATCAACGCAATCACAATATTCAATTTACAGTACAATCAGATCGTAAAGAGCTAGCTTTTCTTGACATTAAGATCTATTGTGAAGACAACAAATTACACACAACATTATATCGGAAACCGGCTGAACGTAATTCTCTTCTCAGATATAACAGCCACCACCCACGCGGATTGAGAGACAACCTACCGGTGGGTCAATTTCTGAGGATTCGCAGGAACTGCACTAAGAAGGAGGACTACATGGTGGAATCCGAGGACTTAAGCAACCGCTTGCTAACGAGAGGTTACCTGAGAAGACTGGTAAAGAGGGCACAAGAAAGAGCCTGGTTTAACCCTCGTGAGGTCTTATTGACACCTAAAGAAAAGAAGGACACGTCATCTCAGAGAATGATCTGCGTTACCACTTTTTCCACAAGAAGTAATGCAATCAAAAGAGTAATAAACAAGCATTGGAACCTGGTAGCAGACGATATTGATCAACCAAATCCACCGATGCACTCTTTTAAGAAGGCTATGAGTGTTAAGGATCATGTTGTCCATTCCTTTTTGGATATGGCCAAGGGACCAACGATCCAATCACTTTGGAACCTCCAACCAGTTATTGGACACTTCAAATGTGGACATTGCAAGGCTTGCGACACCACTATTGCTACAAAAAAAAATTTCTATAAGGAACATACTATTACTCTCAGCTCATTTACGAATTGTAACTCCGTCAATGTTATCTATGGCATAATCTGCCCCTGCGGATTACTTTACGTAGGTCAGACGCAACAGAAGATCAAATCAAGGATTCTACAGCACCACAGTAGAATTCGATGTACTGTAGCAGGGGCCCCGCTGGTGGAACACTGCGGTTTGATGACACATAACCCAGAAGATCTTCAGTGGTTGGTCCTTGCGAAGTTGGGACCAAGAGGAGGAAATCTATCTGTTATTTTGAACTTGAGGGAATCTAAATGGATGTTGCGTTTGGACACAATAGCCAATGGGTTGAATGAACTCGATTGCAGTAATGCACAACTAGCATGTCTATACACCTGAATTTGTCATAGAATCCCATTACGTGCATATACCAACACTCCTGTATGGATGTTATGTTCCGCATGTGTCATTCCATGATATGAGTAAGATTGTCCTTTTTCATGTTAAGCATTTTATGACTGAGGAGTCTAAAATCAAATGATTTTCTCTCTGTCTTATCTTTCTCCCTCCTTCCTCCTTTTTTTTAAGATACTTGCATCTATTGAAGCTTTTAGGGCTTGAGCCTTTCTGGTACGCTAATGTCTATATAATGCATTTTAACAAGCAGTCCGTGTGCTTTTGTATCTCTGTATCAATGCTGTATCAATTGATGGTCTATCCGACATATAATGTATATTGAATGTGATACCATCAATGATAGCGAAACCATTCTGTATTTCTCTGGCGGCTCAATCAATTGATGTTTTGAGATGGAGTCGCTATAAATATAACTTTTAGGCATGAGTCATCTCCAAGATTCCAATGTGTTAATTACTAAATGTGTATTTACTCAACATACAATTTTGCATCGTTTATCCAGAGAGATTGTATAGCCATCAGATATCACTCTTTTTACATCCACATTAGCGCTTTCATTACTCAAGAGTTTACTCCTCACAAGCGTGCCTTTCAAGTCTGTTTTCCCTTCCATTGAATTATCTAAAGACCGGCATTTAGCGGCGGCACTCGACCGGAGATCACATGCTTCTCCGCGTCTTCCCCTTCAAATATCCGGTGCGGGCTAATTACACGTACCTTCTCATTTACGAATGGAGGCTACACGACGAGGGTGAGTTTTGGCTTCTTTGAGACTCCTTATTCAATTTTTGTGCTGATTTAGCCGCTGTATAGTCCCTTTGACTTTAGGTAACCTACTTAGTTTGTCACTGCTATCGACTTACTATACGGGAGTAGATCCCTGGTTATCATCGTTAGCATAGGAAGGTTTTTCCGAGTTGAGCGAGGTATTTCTAGCGCCTTCGTTCTCTGGTTTCTAATGATACTAATCCAGATACAGGATGAGCATCACTTGTTTAACGCGGCAAAGAGACCCCCCCTCCCTTCTTCTCACTTACGACAACTTTGGTGTATGGAGCGTTGGGATGGGGGTGGTTTGGAGATTGACAACCCTTTCTTGAGTCACTTTATTTGACTCTTTATTCTACCAAGCCCACACACTGCCCCCCCCTGTTTTTGAATAACTATCAAACTTCTGCACCACCCATCATATATTGTAATTTGAATATTGGTTGCCGGGCCCTCAGCACTGGTTTTAATTCTCCTTTTCTAACTTGTAGATTCACTCCTCAATGGTGATTAAGCTGATACTTAGCCTTTATGCTTCAGCCTGCGATTTCTTAAAGTAAGTTGATGCCTTTATCCTTTAGTTATATCTGGGACCGCTTCATTTAGAGAGGCCCTCACTAACCAGCGCCTTATTCTTTTAGGTGTCCACCACTCTCTACATCCTTTTGCTGGGAGGCCCCGTACCCCCTATTCTGAGATGACTTACTGCGCCTTAGAACACTGCCAATGTGGCAGACACGGTAATTTTTCAACCCATCTCTCTTGATTACTTAGATGTCATGACCTCAACTAAGTTCCAGATCTGACATACTAAATCCCCCCCTTTTTTATTAACCCTCCAGGTGCCCTTTCTTCTCCCCACTCGCACTTCTGTCCTGAGGAAGACTCCGCTTGTAAGGTTTCATCTAACACCTACACGAATCCAGGGGTCGAAACGTCGACACACTACAACTGCCAGTAATATCAACAGTGCATGTTGCACTGGGATTCTTACTTTACATGGCTATACTCATTTGGACTATATTGTGTTTACAATATTTTTCTCACGCATTCCTCAACTTCACACTAATTCACTGACCCCTCCCCTCCCATCCCTTTCCATTTGGGCACACCAATTGTTTTTCTTCAAAAGATTTTTGCTTATTGTAGTATTCTAATATATGAAATTCAAGTTCGGTGTGATTAAATAACACTTGAACGTCTTTCTGAATTTTGTCAACTTTATTTGTTAATGTTTTATTTACACTGTCTTTGGATTGTTGTACTGGGACCACCTTGTTCTATATTATCCTGTCTGGCTATAGCAAAAACAAAAGATTTGAACACACCACATACTCCCACATGCTCACGTTTTGAGAACTGGCAGCAGTTTACACACTGCAGTTAGGATACATTATACACCATGTTACATAATGGTTCTTTCAATTCATCAGAAACTAATTGGAATAGGTGGTTGGTTTGGCCTGTGGACACAAAAGGGTGTCAGTCTAGAATCATGGGTAAAAGCGGAAGAATTTAGAATAAATAGGCCTGATCAATGATATGTACAAATAGAACACTCGGGGGTGGTGATGTCATATAGTATTGGGATGTTATGCCTAGAATGGCTGAAGACCTCAACATTCTCCAAGGTGAAACACCACTTGTCTCTTCTCTCTGATTACGTGGATCTGAGGGATTTTTTACTGGGTCCCCAGAACCCACGTCAAAAGCACTTTTTGTATGGAATGTACAATGAGTTATGGAAGATTTCTCAACAGGAAGCTGCTGACAGATTGCATGGGATTTATAGGGTTAATTTAGAAAAGGCATCGGCTGTGGTTGACAACAGCATTACCACGTTATCATCCAGAATGTATTAATTGAGCAATATAGTGTCTTTTGCAATTGACGTGAAACAGCAAGACATGTCTATATTACAACATAGACAGTCACAATTGCGATCAATAGTGATATTAAGCTGGATGTTGCAAACATTACTTTCTGGCCACATTCCATGGGGTTACATCAACAGCACAAATCTGGTTTTAGCATACAATCTCACAGAAAGACAGATGTGAAATATACCATGTTGCACATTGAAAAATTAAACCAGTTACCTTTTATCGTGGCTGAGACACCTCCCACTGACTTGATAATCTATGATTACATCACCCTAACAATTACGACTTTTCAATTTCAATGTTGTCTCCAATACCAACAGGTAGGCAAATATGAAACGCTAGGGGAAGGATATGTGCATGAGTACTGGGAATTACCATTCAGGTTTAGATGCAGGAATGGGTACACAGAAGTTTTCCTTAGTGACTCCGACTGTAAAGATGCCTTAAGCCGCTCCTTAGTTTGCAAGGACATTACTCTCCATGGGGCATGCAATGCTTCAATGGCAAACTTGTCATGTTATCTGAAAGGTTTCCCAGCGGCTGTGATTCAACCAGTCATCAAACTATTCTTGAACGAGAGTTAATTAATGCTGAATGATGAATGTTGTTGCGTAATGGAACAGGGCACTGCTTATCTGGTGACGGTTAATTCCATAGTCACTTGTTGTACACAAGTACTGTTTCCACCTGCCCGCACAGTTAGAGAGGTAGCACTATGGCCTTCGATAGATGTTTCTGACATTACATTTGATTCCCTGAGCAAACTGAAAGCCATGCTTTTACAAAAATATGTGCTTTAACTTCAGCCACAGAGACGTTTGATTTTCATGTTACAAGGTCCTTGTCTGAGATACAGATACTATTCTAGACTAACTTCCCCCTGCATTTTGGGGAGATGGTCCATTGTATCTTTAACATGTTTGATACGAGTAGGATATTGCACCTTATTAAATGTATTGGCTCCAACTTGGTTTGCGTCTTTCAGATGATTTTTAGAGTTATACCGTCTTAAATACACTCCGTGTTGGGAAGCGGGTTTGGAGGGCTCCCGCTTGTGCTGCTACTTGTGGCGGAGACCCTGATTTTATTTTTTCTACTCCCTAATAGACGTCCTAGTTCAACTCAGAATGGAGACAGCACTGCTAGTGCTACGTTGCCATGAAAGCATGATATACTGCTTTGGTACACCTCAGCTTCAAGAACTGAATGAGAACCGGTTGTTGTCATTCAGGCCGGTCTAGCTTGACTGTATTCAGCACTGTCATCATCCACGGGGCGACAAGACCATCTTGATATCTATAACATCACTAATCTATGCGTACATCACAAGGCTGATTTCTATTACAAAAGATAAGCATCCTGATAGATTGGGAGCGGAGGCACTTCTGCTGACACTGAGGTTCCGTGCATGCTGAGAGATCACTACGCAGTGGCCTGACATCTCATCAGGGGTGTCCAGCTCATGACCAAGATGGGGTTCTTCACTCCTTCACATCAAGTAATGGGGTTGAATTGTCTCTTGTAGGGATTCTTAGCTCTCCACCTACTTACACTCTAGGTACACTTAGAGTAGGGTTTGCATCATAGGAGTACACTAGATTACTGCTTTGTTTATATGCCTGCATATATATATTGTTTTACCATCATAGTAGAACTCTACCTACTCTTTTGGTGCTCGTAAACACATTTATCTGTCTTCTGTCTCCTAATCATTGCAGCACATGTATTTTATTCAAGAATAACATTTGTTCAATAAATATTATTGAAAACATCCCATTGGGTATTCTCTGTATATTCCTCTGAGAACCAGTGAGCATGAGTGACTGAGTGAAAGGTTCTGTACTGTTTCCACGATTCTTGAGGGATTAGGGTTGTCATGCTCAGTGGTTGCCGGAATCCGTTTGCCCCTTGTAAGGTCGGGAGGTTTATAGTGGCACTGTGAGCTAGCTGGTCTATAAGCCGACATGTCCTGCGGGAGTGTCTAGAATCAGTCTTGACACCAAGCCTTTAGTTTATGTTGTAGAAATAATGTGCAGGCCCTACGGACTGGTAGGAACTACACAACATTGCACTAGGGCGGCCGGGAGCAGAGTGCTGAGGCCCAATGTTAGCCTATAGGGCTAGGGGGAAGTCGTTTGGTGGCTGCTCTCGGGCAAGCCACAAGTTTGAGGGAGCAAAGCTCCTAGGGTTAAGCTCAGGGAAAAGGGGGATTCAAGTTAGCACCACAAGGTGCACCCATTGCAGCACAGGGGTGGCCGGGTGCAGGGTGGTGGTTCTGCTGTTGTTTCCAATGGGAGATCTCCGGTCGAAACACAGACTACAGGCTCAGGCAAGGAGGCTTCCTGGAGGGGACCACTGGTTGGAGAAGTAAGCTGGGATGCAGGGGGATGCCTTGACACCTCTTATTCTCCTTCTCAAAGTGGGGGTTAGAACCAGTGGGGGCCAGTTGATGGGAGCAGCAAATGGCTGGGTCAGCTCATAAAGGCGGCAAGCCTTTGAAGCTTCCCCATCGTGGAACCTGCCCATCCTGAGAGAGGAGGCCTAGCACCTCTGCTCAGGATGTGCTTTGTTTCAGTACCCCGAGAGCAGGAGGCTCTCGCCCCAGGGGTCCAGAAACATGTCTGGGAGTGGCAGCTGGTGAGCAGCCACTCAGCCTGTACACTAGAGCTAGGTTGTTTTTCAGGGGGCATCTCAAACATGCCCTCTGAGTGCATGTGGCATTAAATCCAATGCTGGCATCAGTGTGGGTTTAATGAGCTGAGAAGCTAGATTCCAAACTTCTCAGATTTCAGTGCAGCCATTATGGTGCTGTGGAGTTTATAATGACAATCTCCCAGATCTTATAATCTTTATGGCTTTACTGCACTTACAATGGCTAACAATGGACTTGGACACTGCAGGGGTACAGTGCTCATGCAACTGTACCCTCATCAGTGGTGTAGATCACCCAGCTAGAGGGGTGTCTTACCTATGCCATAGCCAGTGGGTTATAGGCATGGCACACAGGTATGTATGCCATGTCGACTCTTCACTTTTCTCCTCACCAAAACACGCAGCCTGCAATGGCAGTGTGTGTGTGTTAAGGTACAGGACTTCTAAAGGTGGCACAATATATGCTACAGCCCTTTGAGGCCTTCCCTGGTCACAGTGCCCTTGGTAACTATGGTACCATTTACAAGGGACTTACATGTGGCTAGAGAGGTGCCAATTGGAAGTACAAAAGTACAGTTGTAGGGAAAGAACAAAGATCCTGGGTACCTGGTTAGCAGGAACCCAGGGCACACTTAGTCAAGGAGCAACACCACCATGCAAAAATGGGCACTTTCCTACACAACCCCCCCACCCCCCCAAACAGGTATGGTCTGAACTTCTTTAGGGACAAAACCATAGCAAAGGCCTCCCGCTCAATGCCACTCCCTGGGGAGTAACCTCTTGCTTATCAAAGCAACAGGCTGGTCATGGCAATCATCGGCGAAGGCTGCGACCCAGTTCTCTCTATGTCTAGATAAGCTAGCTTTATGGATGTCTAATCACTGTCTAAAATGTAATGGCAATAAAACTGAAATAGTGCAATGGTCTCAGATGTAACTGACCCACCTGTGTGAGATCTAGATGCTGTGAGTCGTATTCTTGGAGTTGGGCACAGGGACTCTTTCCCCCCTAGGAAGTGAAGCGGGTTGGAAGTTATCCTCATCCCCTTCATTTCCTTCCCCATCAGAGAGGTCCTCACCTTGTTCAGATGGGTGGCCTATAGCATACCCTGCCAAGAGCTCCTGAAGCTTTTTCTTGGAGGGATGAGACCCCAGGTTTTTGAGTTTGAATAGAGACCTTAACTCTCATGTCTAGATGGATGTAAGGGGTGAGGTCGAGCTCCTCAACCACATTCTCTATGTCATTTGGCATTTTTTCACTCATAGTTGGGATCTTTTTAAGAGACCTAAGAAACATTTCTAAACCTACTTACCCCTCACTATGATGGCTATTTATTTTCTGAAAAATCCTAAAGGGACTTAACTAAGGCCCTAACCAGACTTTTAGAAATTTGGAAACATAGGTCAGTTAAAAAAATTCTGAATTCTTAAGGCAATTTAGGAGTTGTGTCGTGTGGTCAGGTGTTGACCAAGTCAGTCCAACAAATGCAAAGTTGTAGATCCCAATACTGATTCACCAATGTAGGAAGCTGGCTCTGTATATACTATAACGAAGTAAGGTATAGTAAGCACAGAGTCCAGTGGAGCCCCAAAGGCTTACAGAGGTAAAAGTAGATAATCCCTTACTCTCTGTTTATGTTAGTGTGGGCAAGCAGTAAGGCTTTATCAGAGGGTAGTGTTAAGCATTTATTGTGCACACTCAGGCAAGAAATGATATCACACACTCAAAGACTGAACTTAGACCAATTGTTTGTATAAAAATACTTCTCTTGTTGTATTTTATTTTTAGAACCAATCAGGACTTGGTACAGGTAGGTAAAGTTGTACTTTCACAGAGAGGTTGATAAGGGTATGTAAGCTTAATGAACTTAACTGTGATACAGGTTGGTACAATGTTTAGAAACAGTTGTAATTACTTTTGGATTACTTTGTGAGTACTTTTTAGATTACTTTTTCTACTCAGTGTGATATACCTAGATGTCACTCTGGGACGTTTCCTAGACAAAGGTAAAAAAAACATTTATGTTAAAACACTGTTACTTAGGTTTCCATACAAACACAATTCAAGACAGAACATTTTCAGAGGAAAATGCAATCCTATGAAGAAAAATGTGGTTATCGGTTTGCAGGTAAGTAATCGGTCTTGAGGTTTGAGTTTCTGGAGTTAGAACCAAGGTTCTTCCAGTATGAAGCATATACTCAAAGAACACCTTCAGCGGCACTAGGGCAGCCAGGTGAAGAGTGATGAGACCCAATGTTAGCCTATAAAGCTAGGTGGCCTTCGGTTGGTGGCTGCTCTCTGGCAAGCCACAGGGTTGAGGGAGCAAAGCTCATAGGGTTAAGCTTGTTAAGCTCAGGGCAAAGGGGGATCTAAGTTAGCATACAAGGTGCACCCACAGCGGCATAGTAGCAGTCGAGTGCATGGTGCTGGTTTGGTGTTGGGTGGCCTGTTGTTTCCAATGGAGATCTCCGGTCGGAACAAAGACTGCAGGCTCGGGCAATGAGGCTTCCTGGAAAGGACTACTGGTTGGAGAGGTAAGCTGGGATGCAGGTGGATACCTGGACACCGTCGGTTGGGCCACCCAAGGCCAAGGGGTGTCGAGTGCAGGAGTGTCTTTAGGCGTTGGGTAGCCTTACCAGCTCCGGTCGCATTCTGGGTGTACCCTCCAGATACAGGCTGTAGGCATTGTCGGGAGACTTGAGGTAGGCCAGGGATCGGCAGATCCCAGGTCGGATTCGATGGGGGGACTTCCTCGTGGTGTTGGACCACTCGAACTCGGGTTATTGGCATAGGGTGCAAAGTGGTGCAGACTCGCGGATTTGGCTGGAACAAGAGTCTGGTTCTTGAGCAAGTCCGGGGCAAACGGTAGATAGAGTCTTTGTAGGGAAGTAAGGGCAGGTCCTACAGGTTCTTGGGGGGCTGCTGGCTGCAGGACATGCTGGGATTCCGCTGGAAACACAAGGAGATGATGGACAGAGTGCTGAAACGTTTCAGACACTCACCACCAGTCACAGATCCTTGTTCCTTAGCTCCCTTCGCCACATCAGTTTGGACCCAGCCATGTGCATATCAGTCTTGACCCTGTGCCTCATGGTAATAGTCCAGCCCAAACTGCCAGGCAAGGTCCTCATTGGACTGGAAACAAGCATCCTGGGACAGGTTTCGGGGTAACACCCCATATCAGCCAGGCTAGCTTGAATCCAGTGGCAAAGTGAGCAAGGGACCCACGTCTTGGCATTCCACTGGACAATATCGAGGTTGGGACAAGCGGTAGGGCTGAGGCCAAGGCAGTTGGTGTTTTCCTCCGCTTCCTTCAGTACAGCTCTTTGGTCCTTCTTCTTCTTGCTTGTCTGAGGAGGCAAGGTTCGGGGTTGCCTCTAAATACTACATTTAGGGGTGTTCCAGGTAGGTACAGGTTCGGACCAATGGGTCCCTTCCTTGTGGTGGGTACACTCCCTATCATGCCACGCTCCAGTGGGAGGGGGCAGAAGCCTCACTTTGGTTGGCTGAGCCTTCAAGATGATGGGGACTGAGAGTTGTGCTTTGCCTCGCCTCCATGTAATATGGGCTGGAATGAGACCGGAACGGCCGAAGTATTCAAGATGGCGCCCGGCTGGGTGCCCTCCGAAGTGAAAGTGAGCAGTCTAGAATCCCGGCACAGGGAGGGCGTGACCTCGCGGGAAGAGAAGGAAGGTGACGGTTGGCCCGGGTGCGAGGATGCGATGGATTGCGGTGTGGAGCAAGAGGAGGAGCGACGGGAAACGACGAGGATGAAGGAAGTGGAGGACTCGACCACGGAGGGAGTCTGAGGACCAGAGGAGACCAGCGGGAGAGCGGACGTCGTCGGAGCGACGCCAAAAAAGGAGAGTTCCCTACCAAACACCGCGCTAGTATCCGGTAGACCCCCGAGGAAACAGGACACCGAGATACACAACGCTACCGTCCAGGGGGACCGTAGCTCCAGGCAAGTGTCTTGGAGGGAAGGATGGTGGAGGAGGTTGGCAGGAAAGGGCTTCTTGGGACTGTGGCACAAGTAGAACACTTACAAGTGAATGAGTGGTAAACCCTGTACATAACCCTTTACTTTCCCAGCCCTGCAACCGTTCTCTTTTGATTCCTCACTAATTTCGGGGACCTAAGAATGGTGGTGACGGGGAGCACACTATAGAGCTATAAGAATACAGGATAGACAGTGACGGTAGTGTCCTTTTCTGTATTCCTTTTGGGGAGCGCCGGCCCTGGTTGCAGTACTGGAGGAATAAAGCTTGAAGAAGAAGGCCTTCCACGAAATGACTGTCTTTCAGGACTGCGTAGTTCCTCCCTTGTGTTGTGGTGCACTTAAACTGTCGGACTGTTGTTATTGAATAAAAAAATCCTACATTGCGGTATTCTCAAGGGCCACGTGTTTTCTCCTAACTGAAGGACTTTTAACTCGGGGTCCACCCTAAGTGAGAGAGAGGGGTAAAACCATCACACTCCACCTCTGCCAACCTCACCTAAGGAGTGGAGTTGGCAAAGGTGGGCACACCTCTCCTCCTATCTTGGTTTTCCCGCCGATTCTCCCTCCCAAATTGGGGGTTAGAATTGGTGGGGGTCAGTTGCTGGGAGCAGCAAATGGCTGGGTCAGCTCACAAAAGCGGCAAGCATTTGAAGCTTCCCCTTCTTGGACCCTGCCCATCCTGGGGGAGGAGGCCTGGCACCTCTGCCTTAGATGTGCTTTGTTTTAGGACCTCAAGAGCATGAGCCTCTCGACCCAGGGGTCCAGAAACATGTCTGGGGGTAGCAGCTGGCGAGCAGAGACTCAGCCTGGACACTAGAGTTAGCTCGTTTTTCAGGGGGCATCTTTAGTATGCCCGCTGAGTGCATTTGGCATTAAATCTAACACTGGCGTCAGTGTGGGTTTATTTTGCTTTGAGTTTGCTGCCAAACTTCCCAGAATTCAGTAAAGCCATTATGGTGCTGTGGAGTTCGTAATGACAAACTCCCAGACCATATAATCTTCATAGCTTTACTGCACTTACAATGTCTAAGAATGGACTTAGACACTGTAGGGGTACAGTGCTCATGCAACTGTACCCTCACCAATGGTACAGTGCACTATGCAAGAGGGGTGTCTTACCTATAACATAGGCAATAGGATGTAGGTATGGAACACAGGTATGTGTACTATGTTGAATCTTGCCCTTCTCTGTATCAAAAAACACAGCCTGCAATGGCAGTGTGTGTGTGTTAAGGTACAGGACTTCTAAGGGTGGCACAATAAGTGCTGCAGCCCTTAGAGGCCTTCCCTGGTCACGTTGCCCTGGGTACCTTTTACATGAGACTTACATGTGGTCAGAGAGGTGCCAATTGGGGGTACAAAGGTGCAGTTTTAGGGAGGGAACATATGCCCTGGGTAACTGGTTAGTAGGAACCCAGGGCACATTTAGTCAAAATTTGTCAAAAAGTGAGGGGCAACCATGCAAAAAGGGACACCATGAGAGTACTGTTTCATCCACAACTTGTCATCACCTAAAGGTCAATCTGTCAAAGAGGCTATCAATGGGACTCTGTGCTCAGTTAAGTACGCTTTTCTATATCAGGCAATTGAAATGCCCCAGTAGCTGGGACATTGCTAGCCAGGCAGATGTAGAATCAATCTTTAGACTGCTTCCGGTGCACCCTGAGGACTTTCATTTATCTGGTTTCCAATTTGAGAGTGCTTTCTACTTTCACAAATGTATGCCTATGTCTCCTGTGCTTACTGTCTGAGGTTTAGCACCTTCGTATAGTGAAAATGTAGGCAGAGGTCAAGGCAGTGGCGGGTGCTACATTATTTGGATGATTTCCTGTTCCTAGGCTCACCTGGAAGAGCAGAGTGCGGGAGGGCTTTGGAATCTTTCAAGGAATTAATAGAAATGTTCGTGGGTACATCTTCTACAATTAAATTCCAGGGGATAGAAATGGATTACAAGGCACGCGTGTCTAGGCTCCCACAGGAGAAGGTCAGGACGTTCACAAAGGCATTTGAGGAATGTCTGGGGGCTAAGAAGCAGGGGTGGCTGGTGTTAATGGGCGTAGGGGGCGTTGCCCTGCTACCCTGAGGGAGAGGCAAGATGAGCAAAAACGCACAGCAGCTAAAAAAAAACAAAAAAAACGACGACTTACTGCTCGGTAATAAACAAGTTGAATTGTCATTGTGGATATGTCCTGCTGCACATGTGCCAGAAGGGCGAGGTATGGCTCGACCTGCAGGCACAAGCTGCAGCAGTGACATCATTTTAGAAGGAGTGGTGAATTACATTGCCATCTACAAAGATCCCATTGGGGTGCACAATACAGTGGCCCTGCAAGGAGTTAACACACTCCATTCATTTCAATTGGATGGGTGGGCCAGGCAGCGGCCGAGGAGACAAAGAGGTAGTGGATTGGTCATCATGAGAGGGGGTGGGGTGTAAGAGGGGTGCCTTTCTAATAAATTATTTGCTGTAACACGTGCTTAAAACGGCATGGTTTCGCTTTTGAAAACGTTATGAAAGCAGCCTGAATCTGTCGCTTCCTCGGGTGCCTCATCTCGTTTCTTACAACAGAGGCTCAGAAGTAACCGACTGTGGTCAATATAACAAGTTTTGGCACACATTAATCACCGGGAGGCCCATTGGTCTGTTTAATCCGCCTGCGACAGATACCATCCTTCTAGCCCGGAGCACGCATCAGGTCAGAAACATCTACATACTTTTCTAACTTTTGTTTAATAGAGGAGGGAAATCATGCAACAAATATCAGGTTGGAATATGAAAAGGTCTCTTTGAAATTAAACACTCCGTACTTCTTTATCACACTGAAGTGTTTCGACTTAATACATCAGATTTTGTGAACTTTTAAAAGTGTACATTTACCACCCGTGCTCTTATATCACAGTACCTTTGGCCTATCTTGAAAGTGCCCATGGGCAAGAGTGGCTTGGATCTGAAGGATCACACAGTCTAACTGAAAAGCTGCTGGGAATGATTGAGCACTTTACGCTGCCAGGAAAAGCACACCGAGTCTTGTCCTGACATGTTTTCTCCACATGTGAGTCTGTATTCTCATGATGGTGTTTCCTTTAATTGTCCGGACTGATTGACAGCCTCGACTGCAGGACAACTCTTGTTCAAGTTTAGAGATCAATCTACCCAGGCCCTAAAGTTATGCTTAGAAAACTCCAAAGAACGTACTCCGCGTGCTTCTGATATTTATAATGTATAAGCAAAAATATACAACATCTTAGCTCATTGATATTTGCCTGTTTTATCTATAAAACATATGCGTCTTTCCTCATAATTTTCCTATTCATTTGATCCACGTGTTCTAAGATTTCGTGGGCCAAGCTATAGTTTTGTTGTGTTCAAATAGAATGGTAATTTGCTCGAGGGAAAAGGACCATGGCAGAACTGCTCAAGCAAGGAGATAAATTGTATATTTCCTTTGAAAAGGTTATTTTGTGTGCTTGGAAGTTCCTATGTGTAGAGTAATGAAAAATATATTGCATCCCAAGAAATGCAAGGTCTATCGCCAGGAGCCACCCTTCGATCTGTAGAGGACGAGAAGGGTGCATAAGTTTAGCTTTTGTGTTGTGCCTGTGATGGAGCAGGTAGTGCAAAATTTTGTATACCTCCTCTATTTTGCATGAAAGTATTAACTGAATAACCTACTTATTATAATATACTAATCGTGTGCCATGATATATTAAGATTATCCAACTTGCATACATGAAATACACGTGGGAACTTGCTATTTGCATGGCAAAATAACTTTAATATCTAAAATACGTACGCATATTAACAGTAGTATATGTGATAAGTAGATATTGCATGCTTTATGTTGCTTTTGTGGAGGACCATAAAGGTGAATATACTGCTTTAAATGTCGCTATAAGCTAGGAAAATACTAATACAAAAAGGGATTAGTGAGGGTATAACATTAGAAGCATCATTTCTTTGTATTAATTACTCTTTTGTGTTTGTTTTGCTTAAGTTGACATCTTGGCCTCATAAAAGATGGCGGCAGAGTATGGATTCAGAAGTGGCCACCGTCCCGTGATGCACGAAGTCTAGTGCGATAACTCGGATGGTACCGTGAATTCGCTAACGACCTCTGTACACGCCGTTCCTGTCAAGGATAGGTTACTGGGGCGCTGCCAAAGACCCCAGAAGACAAGAACTGTTATAAATGAACAATGAGTGAATTTAAGAATTGCAACATTCGGAAATGTGCTCCTAGCCGGAGAACTCATCAGCAAAAACCCTGTGAAAATAGACAATATAAAATCGGACTATTTCTCTTGGCCAATCATCTCTCTTCACCGCCCAAAAATGTTTCATGTTATCCCAAATTTTATTATAAAAGAGTAGTAGAATAGGGAGGAGTTAGTTGATGAGAGGGTCGTGTTCGCTACGCTATTCAAGACCTTTCGATGACGGATGCTGGCACGATTTCTGGTCCTTTGATGATCTTTGGGACTGTAACGTGCTGAGAAAAAGACTTTCGGACTCTGAGATCTGGCCTGAACCTTGGACAATTAACGACAAAATTCGGTTATGCTGAGCCAAAGAATTAGAGAAAACCCAGATAGCCAGAATAGGTAAATATGGTGTTCTGTGATTTAATTAAATTGATCTAGAAATTCTAAAAAACTTGAAGAGACAAATGCTAATTTAATGGAAATTTTAGATAAACAATTATTGATTAACAGAAAATATGGATTTGTGGTTCTTTTAAAGAGAATAGAGGATTCTGAGTCTTAAATGTGTTTTAGCTGGTTCTAAAATCACCATCAACCAATCCAACTATTTGGTCCAATCGACTAAGTGGGCGGAGTGCCTTGATGTTTAGGATTAAGAATCTATAGGTGGCGAAGGTTAATGTATATGATTTAAGATAACTTTTCTTTCCCTATAGGTTATAAGGTACTCCCACCCACATGTGCGGCGCATCATTCCCCCTCCTGTGTGCAGACCTGTGAAAGAGAGAAACGTGCGAGTTTTGGTGTTATAGGCCCACCAATGAATGCGAGTGTGAATGAGTTAGTGTGACGGCGGGTCTGCGACGCAAGGAGGACACTTGTGTTCTCACCTTTTTTCCGGAGTTGTTGTTTGCGCTGGATTACCTGCAGACAGAACCACACGGCAGTACTACATTTTTAAACCTCAGCGCAGGGTGAATTGTCACACAGCACGGGCACAGACAGTCCTGTGCATTGCAAGGAAAGTTTTGTGCTTGCTGCCCTGGTATTCTTTCTATACAATGGTGTCTCCCAGAGACTCAGACTGTCGCTGGCTGTGCACTGGCAGCACAGCAGACAGTACAGAAGGAACTCTGGAGGGGTCTTCACCGCAAGCAGTCACAGGACTCATGTATGGAAAGAGGGACCTTGCTAATGCAGGCCTCCAGTCATGCTCTGGTATGAGCAAATAAAATCTGCCATAATGAAAAGGAAATGCTGTTGTCCAGCCTGGGCCTGACCCTGGGGTAGTTGTGTCGCGGCAGTGTTTCTACCTCCAGTACCGATGGAACTTTCTTAAATCCATAAGTAAAATAAAAGGAACACCTGTTCTGACCAGGCATTACAGAAGACCGTAAGTTACTGGACTCTGATCCGTGAAATCTGGAATAGTTTTATAAAACACATGTTTTATAAGTATGGAGCGTGTGAGTTCTTAAATACTTCTGGGCATTTTTAAATAAATATGTGCGATTTGACACATTTTAGATTCTACATTTATTAAAAATTAAATAATGCATTCAAAATTCACTACACGTAAAATTAAAGTTCATTTTAAAGTCTTTACCTTTTCATGAGAAAATCTTTAATGTCATGATTATGTGGATTTTCTAGAGTTGGAAATGTACTTGTGGTAAATAACAACCATTACATTCTTGTTACTAATTTTTTCCTCTGGGGGCTACAGAGGATAATTCTTATTGTGTTTCTCACTTTCTGGTACATTATTTGTGCCTCCATTTCTTCGATTCCAACCTTGAGAGCTAAAGCACCTAACAGTATAGGGTTAAATGAACCACCCTAAAATAAATTAAATATTGAACGAAGCGATCAACGTGTCTGTGGGCCTCTTCCTTTCTTAATTTATTCAATCCCTCAAAGTGTTAGCCTATTGAACCAGCTGAAGAAGGAGAGAAAGAGAGAGCAGTGGTCAAGGTGAAAGACGAAAGAAAGCAGGCCCAGAAGTGAAAGAGCTGAAAGGAATGTCAACAAGATAAAAGAAAGATGAAAGGGAACAGGGAATAAGTGAAAGAAGAGAGCTACCCGAATACAGCGGGGGAGAGAAGGCACACTAGGTGTGAAGGAGAGGGAAAGAGATAGGCTTGACAATAGGGAAACGAAAGCAGGGATTGAGAGGAGAGAAACAAAACAGCTGAGAAAGGGTTTAGAGATAAATTAGCAGAGTAGGGGTAAAGTGGAGAGAGAGCTGATAACGGCTACAGTATAGACATTAAAGAGCCGTGTTAGAGGGGAGAGGAAGCAGGGCATGAAGAGAACGGTTTATGAGTGAATAGAATGAAGATGATGGACAAAATAAATGATAAATGATGGGAGAAAGATGACAGGCCATGGGAGCACAAAGGAAGGAGAGAAGGATTACATAAGAGTGAGGCTGGACAGTGGAGCAAGGACAGAGTAGAGTTGTATGGGTGGCAGCTGTGGCCATTAGGCCTTATCGCCTCCATGAATAAATGAACACTGGTCACAACAGCAGGCAGTTCCCAGGTGGCTTCTGCAGACACTAAGAAGCTTGGCACTTGCATTGCCAAATTCCGATTGCATGGAGGATATCTGGGGAAAGTGGTTAGGATGAATGGTGCAAAACATTGAGAGTGCAATACATAGGTATTGCCAGCAGTAAGGGATCTCTATTAGTGGGGTGTGAGCTTAATATGAGGGGAACTTGCTTGTATGAGTCTGGCCTCCAACACTTTTCAGTAGCCAAAAGACTGAAACATACAATAGAACTGTAGAAAGCGACAGCTGGCAGAAGATATTCTACACTCATACAAGTTTTCTACTGAGACCTTAATTGTTCTTAAGGCAGTGCATACTTGTGTTTGTGTGCAGTTATGGCTAGGTGAAAATAATGTGCACTGTGCTACTGCTATATGCGTTACAATAAAATGCAAATTTTCCATGACTGGCAGTGTGCTGTATAATCCTCAATTTGAATCGGTTTTGTTTTTTTTAAAAAATTGCGGGAGAGGGGGTCTGCATAACTCTTTTGAGTTCGGCTGGCTCGCAGCGCTCCCACATTTTCATCCTGCCTACAGTTTCCGCTTCACCATATATAAAATCCACCAGCCGCCACTGCTAAGAAGGTGACACTACATCAATTGCAGGTGGTAGTTGGACAGTTGAATTTTGCGCTTCACATCATACCCATGGGCTTCCCATTTTTCAGGTCAATTGCACAGGCCATGTCTGGTTTGACGTTGAGGTACCACTATACTAGGTTGTCAAGTGAGGTCCGCCAGGATGTAAGAATGAGGGAAGCATTTTTAAAGTATTTAAATGTGTCAGTAGTATGGCCAAGCCCTGCCAAAACCAATAAGGAGTTAGGTCTGTTTACAGATTCTGCTGGCAGCGCATGGTTTGGTGCAATTTTGGCTGCATCTTAGCGTGGACAGCGATAGCCAGGAGACTGGGTGATATCTGGTTTGGTGGCTGTAAACGGGACATCCCATTTCCTGGTGACGTGAGTGACAGACAGGACTGGTGGACTCCCGTAACTCCACTGCCTTGTTCTTTTAAACCCCAGCAGGAGGATTGGTGTGCTTTCGTAGCAACAGAGGCTTTTCCCGAGATCCAGCCTAGTCCCTTTAACCAGGATTGCCTTCTTGTGGCCACCACGCCCCCTGTCTCACGAGGACGTGCCGGATTGGATAAATATCCAGAAGAACCACAGATGGCGTGTGACATCACCAAGGAGTGGAAACCCGGAGCGGAGGACGAACGATTGAGCGCGGACAATGAGGAAGAAGAACCTGAGGAGTGCCAGGGAGACGAGCCGAAGACGGACGGAGCGAAGGAGCCAGGAGGCTAACGTTTCCGTGCATCGCCGAGCCACGTTCCCGGAGGAGCGTGGCTGCCTCAGGTACGGGAGCGGTTCATGGGTTGGATAGGGAGGCGGGAACGCCGCTAACACTGTGACAGCTTCTGTCGTGACCTGGAATCCTCAGGATCGTGCGTTGCTCTATAGGGGTCCACCTCTCGACACCCTCAAGGTCTGAAATAGATATTCACAGACTCAATGAGGTGGTCCAGTGGGGGAAGGAAAGGATGGGGACAGCAGGGAGGGAGACCTGGAACGAGAAAGAAGAGAAAGATCAGTACTCCCCCACCCTACTAATCATTCTTGCTCAGTCCCTGCCCCTTCCCACTCCTAGCGCCCTGGCCCTACCTGTAAAGGAAAAGAATGCGCTGCGCTGGTTTGCACCTACAAGACGTAGGGAAGCCTTCTCTGAGATCTAGAAGAAAGATATGAAGTGGTATGAGAGCTTTCAACCACCCAGGATCCTCACTCGCACTAGACTGACAACGGCAGAGGGGTGGTAACATACCATACACTCAGAGTCTTCGGGCAATACAGGGGAGCGGAAGAGCGGACCTCCAGCTCACTCTCAAAACCCCTGCTAAATGACAAGAAAAAAAATAGTAAGCCTTCTGGCCTAATGCATAATCACTGTCTCAGGAATCACACACGGGTTGATTGCGTACACATTAGCATTACATCATGAGAACATGTTGGAGCATACCCAGCGTTTCAATGACAGTGAGTTCAGCAGCAATAACAATGTTTCCTGCAAGAACGGATAACCTCTCGTAATGCAGGCCAAATGTACCACGCCCTTTCTCCCCGCATGAACCGAGGAAATACCGGTTCGCCAATGCGGGAGAAAGGCGTACAGGGATTACGGGGAAACGTAACCTCACGGAATCGTCAATAGGCCAAATGTACTACGCCCTTTTTCTCCCTGCATGAACCGTGGAAATACGCGGGAGAAAGGCGTACAGGGATCACGGGGAAACGGAACCTCAAAGGCTACCAACGGTTACTTCGCATGGAAACCCTCCTGGGAAACCGCCAACGAAGCAACTGGGAATACTACGAAGGTTTGGCCACAATACCTGAGCTGAAGAAGTCCTCGGATTAGAAAGCGCGGTGCCCAAAGCACCCTTACCAGCCTTCTGCTCGCTCGTGTTCAGCTCCCGGCATGGAGTAATCGGCACCGTGAAGGTGTCCCGGAAGCCCTATGTCTGCTTCCGCTACCGGGCGTCATGACGTCACCGCCGTCTGCAGCCCGCGAAGGCTCTTGGGGATCGTAGTTTCTGTTTCTTTGGCGGCGCTCGCGCGCGGGTCGTCAGTGTTCCTTGGACCCTTCTTACATGAGCCCTGACAGTACATCCCCTTCCCGAAGAACACTGACAGAGGCAGGGTTTCCTGGGATAACGTAGATAAAACAACCTAACACACCGTGGGGCATGAACCCCTTCCGCCGGTTCCCAGGAGTTTTCCTCATCACCATACCCCTTCCAAGCTATGAGATACCACAACTTAGAGCGGTGGATCTTGGAATCAAGAATACCCCTGACCTCGTATTCCTCTTCCTCGTTTACCACCACCGGGGGAGCCCCCTGCTTCCTAGCTGAACGCGCTGGTTTTAGCAAAGATGTATGGAAAGCAGGATAGATTCGTAGAGAAGAGAGTAGATGCAATTTGACCACTACGGGATTGATGAGTTTTACAATGCGATATGGACCAATATATTTGGGGTTGAAGATGCTGTATTTTTTAAAGCGGATGTTTTTGGTGGAAAGCCAAACGTGGTCTCCTATTTTGTATACCGGCCCTGGGCGTCTGTGTTTGTCCGCATAAGCTTTATATTGCCCTTTTGCTTTTCTCAACCTGTTCTTCACGAACTCTAGAGTTTTCTGAATGTGTCTAACTCGTTCCTGTACTCCAGGGATGTTTCCCGCTTTCCCAGGGTGTAAAAAGGGGATAAACCGTGGATGAAACCCGTATGTGCAGAAAAAAGGGGAAACCTGAGTGGAACTGTGTGCTGCCCCATTATATGCAACCTCTGCTAACCATAATGAGTCTACCCATCTTTCTGTGGTGCGATCTACGTAACACCGTAAATACTGTTTGAGTGTTTGGTTCACCCTCTCCGTCTGACCGTCGGTCTGGGGGTGGAAACTGGTGGAAAGGTCCGGGGAGATTTGTAGAGAAGCACACCATTCTTTCCAAAATTTTGCAGTAAATTGGGGCCCCCTGTCCGAAACCACCCTCCGAGGCAACCCGTGTAACCTGACTATATGTGTCAGTAATAACTGTGCTAACTGACTGGCGGTGGGGAGTTTTTTACATGCTACAAAATGTGCCATCTTGGTCAGGTAGTCAACTACTACCAGAATCACCGTGTGCCCCTGATCACTGGGCATGCCAACGATGAAATCCAGTGAGATGTTCTGCCAAGGACCTTCTGGAGTGGGCAGGGGTTGTAACAGTCCTGCCGGACGGGCGTGAGAGGCCTTCATTTGTTCACAGATCACACACTCCTGGACCCATTGACGTATGTCTGCATGAATCGAAGGCCACCAAAACTGGCGAAGAATACGTTTAGTGGTTTTTTCAACCCCGGTATGACCAGCGCTTGGGAGAGAGTGACACCAGCGAAACACTTGTTTCCTGAGGGTGTTGACAGGAACCAACAGCTGTCTTCCCCGAAGAGGTAGCCCGTCTTTCATTCCCCACTCCGAATGTTGTGTCAACCATGACTTCCACTTGTCCGTTGTCATCGTTTTTGCTACGCTTTGTAAGGAAGGTTCGGTAACCGTGGTACATATGACCTTGCTTGGGTCAATAATGGTCTGTTTGAGCGGTTCTTCCGTGGTCTCGGAGCCGGATTGTCGCGTTAGGGCGTCTGCTTTTTTATTGTCCTTTCCGGGACAATAGGTGACCAAGAAGTTGTACTCTGCGAAGAATAGTGTCCACCGCAACTGACGGGGTGAGAGATGTCTAGCTGCCTTCATGAATTGGAGATTGCGGTGATCCGTGAACACCGTTACCACGTGTTTGGCTCCTAGGAGGTAATGTCGCCACTCCTCAAAGGAGTCTTTAATGGCTAGAAGTTCTTTCTCCGCAATGGTGTAGTTGCTTTCTGCAGAGTTCAGCTTGCGGGACCGATAGGCCACAGGGTGTAACTGACCCGTCGAGGGGTGGCGTTGCGACAATACCGCGCCCACCGCATAGTCAGAGGCATCCGCCTCTACGATATAGGGTTGGTCCGGGTCCGCATGGACCAACACTGGAGCCGACACGAACGCCTTCTTTAGTTCCTCAAACCCTCTCTGGGTTTCTTCTGTCCAATGAAAGGGTACCTTCTTTCGCAACAATCGTGTTAACGGGGTTGCCAATCCAGAGAAATGCCCAATGAACCTCCGGTAGAAATTGGCAAATCCGAGGAAACATTGGATATCCCGAACGGTCTTGGGGATGGGCCGATCTTTTACTGCCGCTATCTTTCGTTCTGACATCTCCTGGCCGTGGGGAGTGAGCATCACCCCCAGGAATTCGACAGTGGAAACACTGAATTCACATTTGCTAATCTTGCAATAGAGGTGATTCTCCTGTAGGGTTTGCAAGATGGCGCGCACGTGACGTGATGTATATGGCTCTCTACAGAGGGGGAATATATGAGAAGGTCGTCAATGTATACCACTACGATACGATCAAGATATTTGCGAAGGACGTCGTTTAAAAAGAACTTAAAGGCCGCGGGCGCGTTACACAACCCAAAGGGCATGACGAGATATTCGTATAAACCGTACCGCGTTTTAAACGCGGTCTTCCACTCGTCGCCTTGGCGCATGCGCACCATATGGTAGGCCCCTTTCAGATCCAGTCGGGTGTAAATGACGGCCTTCTGTACTTGTTCCAGGAGCACCGGTATTAATGGGAGAGGATACCGGTTTTTGACGGTAATGGCGTTTAACGCCCTGAAGTCTATGCACGCTCTTAGTTCTCCGTTAGCCTTGGGAATAAAGAACAACGGAGAGGCTGCAGGAGACATAGAATTCCGGATAAAGCCAAGGGCGAGATATTTGTCCAAGTACTGTTTCAGAAAGGTGTTCTCCGGCTCTGTCAAGGCATATACTCTCCCTGTGGGTACCACGGCTCCCGGGATTAAGTCAATCTGGCAGTCGTATTGCCTATGAGGGGGTAACTTTTCAGCCTTGTCTTCGTTGAACACATCTTCGTACATATGGTACGCCTGGGGTAACATAACCGGGTGTTCCGCCGCGGTGGCTAC
Organism: Triturus cristatus; assembly: GCF_964204655.1. Taxonomy (NCBI): domain Eukaryota; kingdom Metazoa; phylum Chordata; class Amphibia; order Caudata; family Salamandridae; genus Triturus; species Triturus cristatus. The sequence continues at coordinate 231,677,642 of NC_140583.1, forward strand.
ATGGTGTAAGACTGCCAGCGTCTTCGCCGGGCGGAGGTCTTGGGGGAAGCAATGCATCCTACAATATTCCGATGTGAAACGCAGTTCTTGGTTCACCCAATCCACGTGCGGATTGTGTTGTTGTAACCAGGGCAACCCCAATATCAGTCCATATTGTGGCGCTTGGATGACATTAAAAACCAGTGTTTCGACGTGTGCCTCTCCTAGGCGTATTTCCAAGGCTTCCGTCTGAAACCGAATTGGTCCGGCCGCTAACAGTTTTCCATCTACGGCATAGACGTTTTCTGGTGTCTTCTTTGTGTCAAGGGTTATGCCTAAACGAGATACCACGGTATGATCGATGAAACAACCCGTGGCTCCAGAATCCAACATGGCCGTCTCGTTGTAGGGTTTTCCTTTTACAAATAGTGAGAGGACCAGAGTGAAGTGTGAATTAGGGATCGGTGTCTTCGCACACAAGGAAGGGATGTACCACTGGCTTAAAGAATTCCCTTCTTCCTTCCTTAAGCAAGCTCGTTTCCCAGGGTTCCTTCTGAAGTAGCCGCGAGTTGTTTGCGGGGCTCTGCGCGGGGATTTTTGCTTCTTAGGCTGCATTCCCTTATAAAATGCCCTTTTTTCCCGCAGTATATACACAGGCCTTTCTTCCTCCTGTAGTCCCTCTCTTCACTCGTGAGGGCAGAACGGACCGCGCCTACCTCCATAGGTTCAGCTCTAGTAGTTGGTGTTATCTCTGTACTACGGGGAACCTCCGCCCTCCACGACCCACGGTCCTTTCTTCTAGTGTCCACCTTTCTTTCGCTGAGTCTATGATCCAAGCGGAGAACCAAAGATATCAACTCTTCGCAAGTAGTTGGCTGGGGGTCGATTTGAGCTAAGATGTCCTTCATCTCCTCCCTGAGCCCTCGATGGAATACTGCCAACTGCTTTATTTCGGGCCAATCAGTTTCTGCGACTAAACGCCTGAAATCGTTTAGATAAGCGATAAGATCGCGATTCCCTTGCCTCAGTTCTAGAAGATCTTTATCCGCCGACAGAGTGGCAGCTCGGCGGTTAAAGGTTTTCTCGAAATCCCTGATAAACAGGTCCCAATCATATAATAAGGGATCATCGCGTTTCACCAAAGGAACTGCCCACTGTGCTGCGTCCCCTGCCAAGTAAGAGATCAAAAAGGCTACTCTCGCATGATTGGAGGAAAAGGCCTTGGGTTTGCAAGAAAAGTGCAGCATTGTCTGCGTAAGGAACACTTGAACCTTGCTCCCTTCTCCATGGAATCTTTCCGGGGTGGCTAAGGGGACTGGGGTGGGGATCTCTACTACTAAAGGAGCCGAATGAGAGGCTCCAGGGTTCCCGATACTAAAAGGGTTTCTTTGTATTCGGTCTACGGTGGCCTGTAATGCCGCGGTTTCCGCTCGGGAGGCAGCTAACTCCGCTTGTACTAACTGTAAGGCAACGAGGACGTTTTCCAACGTCGCCATTGTACCTATCAACCAACGCACAACCGGGAGGATAAGAAATCGTGGGCCGATTACTCTGTCGTGACCTGGAATCCTCAGGATCGTGCGTTGCTCTATAGGGGTCCACCCCTCGACACCCTCAAGGTCTGAAATAGATATTCACAGACTCAATGAGGTGGTCCAGTGGGGGAAGGAAAGGATGGGGACAGCAGGGAGGGAGACCTGGAACGAGAAAGAAGAGAAAGATCAGTACTCCCCCACCCTACTAATCATTCTTGCTCAGTCCCTGCCCCTTCCCACTCCTAGCGCCCTGGCCCTACCTGTAAAGGAAAAGAATGCGCTGCGCTGGTTTGCACCTACAAGACGTAGGGAAGCCTTCTCTGAGATCTAGAAGAAAGATATGAAGTGGTATGAGAGCTTTCAACCACCCAGGAGCCTCACTCGCACTAGACTGACAACGGCAGAGGGGTGGTAACATACCATACGCTCAGAGTCTTCGGGCAATACAGGGGAGCGGAAGAGCGGACCTCCAGCTCACTCTCAAAACCCCTGCTAAATGACAAGAAAAAAAATAGTAAGCCTTCTGGCCTAATGCATAATCACTGTCTCAGGAATCACACACGGGTTGATTGCGTACACATTAGCATTACATCATGAGAACATGTTGGAGCATACCCAGCGTTTCAATGACAGTGAGTTCAGCAGCAATAACAATGTTTCCTGCAAGAACGGATAACCTCTCGTAATGCAGGCCAAATGTACCACGCCCTTTCTCCCCGCATGAACCGAGGAAATACCGGTTCGCCAACGCGGGAGAAAGGCGTACAGGGATTACGGGGAAACGTAACCTCACGGAATCGTCAATAGGCCAAATGTACTACGCCCTTTTTCTCCCCGCATGAACCGTGGAAATACCGGTTCGCCAACGCGGGAGAAAGGCGTACAGGGATCACGGGGAAACGGAACCTCAAAGGCTACCAATGGTTACTTCGCATGGAAACCCTCCTGGGAAACCGCCAACGAAGCAACTGGGAATACTACGAAGGTTTGGCCACAATACCTGAGCTGAAGAAGTCCTCGGATTAGAAAGCGCGGTGCCCAAAGCACCCTTACCAGCCTTCTGCTCGCTCGTGGTTCAGCTCCCGGCATGGAGTAATCGGCACCGTGAAGGTGTCCCGGAAGCCCTATGTCTGCTTCCGCTACCGGGCGTCATGACGTCACCGCCGTCTGCAGCCCGCGAAGGCTCTTGGGGATCGTAGTTTCTGTTTCTTTGGCGGCGCTCGCGCGCGGGTCGTCAGTGTTCCTTGGACCCTTCTTACATGAGCCCTGACAGCTTCCTTGTACCTGTGTCCATCCCCACACGACCCCCACAAAGCACGGAAGGATAGTGAATACGGGCACTACGTCGTATACACGAGAAGAGGTGTTCCCCCACCACCGGTCCTGGTCATAGGTTCAAAAGTGTTCTAATAAACCTAGTCCTAACGTCCCCCTTTCTTCTTCTCTTTCCACCCCTGCCCTGTGTGCCCCGGAGCGCCACAGAGTATTGGAAAACGAACCCCAGGAGTCGGGAAAGAGGACAACGCCCCCCCCCATTCACCACGGAGCCATTCAAGAAAGAAGAGAGACTGACTAGTAAACACAGACGTGTGTTATCATCAATAAAACCATATGTAAAACGACCTGGTCTCCGTGCTGTCCCTACCACCCCTCTACAGTGGCAAATACTGGCTTCCTATTGCGCTTCCCCATTTTGCCCTCAAATTATGGCCAGACCAGTTTCGCAATCAATCAGTAATATTCTGGTCAAATAACATGACCGTGGTATGAATGCATTAATTAGAAAGCGGCCAAATGTAGGATGATCTTAAGATTATTGAAGGATATCTGTAACGCCCTGAAAGTCTCAGGATCGTTTAACAGACACGACAATGAGGACGCAACCACTTGTGAAGGGTTAGTTCTTTTAATGAAGGCAAATAAAATACAAAGAACAAACAAAAGTTATAGTCACTGGAATCCTCCAGGCTAAGTACGTTACCAGCCCACAGCACGGATGGTCCTAACCGTCCTCTGCATATACGCCGATCCCGGCGTATGCCAACAGAGGGCAGAAATGAAATGGCCGACAATGCCAATCGGTAGGCTGTGAGGGGCACGAAGAGTGTTGGGGAGAATCGAGGAGTCAGGGAAACACCCAGCCGGGGTCTCTACCTGAAGGGAGCAGCCGCTCAACCTCTTCCTCAGACTGCACCGGGACGCGGAGTCACCTCCTGGTGATGCGTCACCGATACCCCAATCACAAGCAAGAAGACTGAACCGAGAGCAGCCGCTCGATCGATCCTGTGGACTTCCGAGTCTGTAACGCGGCAAACACCTCCTGGTGTGCGTTACAGCTGGCAGTCCCTGTGTCTCTGGTCGGGCTGGGAGTTACGACTCCAACCAGCAAAAGCACCACTGCGCTTGGACTCAGCCGAGTCAAAAAGCGAAGCTCAATGGTTGACCGGTAGAGCTTCCGGGTCCTTCACAGGTGACGATGGGGCAAGACACGGCCCAGGGAGTAACGACTCGACCTACCTCCGTTCTTGCCTTACTGGAGCACCACTCCGGAACACTGCTCTTCACGAAGCAGGTACGTCGGTGTAAACACAATATCCGACAGCCTTGTACCTCCCGGTTCCTCCCTTTATAGGGCGTGTTTTCCTTGAGTTATGTAACAGCTCTCCTGTTTACATAAGGGCGTGTTTCCCTTGAGTTATGTAACAGCTCTCCTGTTTACATAAGGGCGTGTTTCCCTTGAGTTATGTAACAGCTCTCCTGTTTACATAAGGGCGTGTTTCCCTTGTATGACAGGAATTCTTGACAGTACATCCTCCCTCTCAGCGGCTCCCCACGGGTCCAGCGCTGGCAGGAAAACGCCGATGGAACAAGGAGACCAAGCGCGGAGCATGAACCCCTTCAGCCGGTTCCCATGAATGCTCCTCCGGGCCATAGCCTTTCCACGCAACCAGGTACCACAGCTTCCCCCTGCGCCATTTGGACGCCCGTATGCCCGACACTTCATACTCCACCTCCGACTCCACGCATACCGGCCTAGGTGTCCCAGACGGCTTGGAGGGTGCTGGTTTGAGCAATGATACATGAAAGACAGGGTGTATCCGCAATGACTGGGGCAAGCACACCTTCACGTTCACGGGACCCATACACTTGGTAATTCGATAGGGGCCCATGTACTTGGGATGGAACACACTGTTCTTTCGAAACCTCATGTTTCTTGTGGATATCCAGACGTAGTCTCCAGTGCGGTACAGTGGCCCGGGCCTTCTCTTCCTATCTGCCGCAGCCTTGTATCTTCTCTTGGCCTCTATTAGGACAGCCCTTGAGCGCATCAACGTGTCTTTTATGTGTGCCACCCTGTCCGCTGTGGCGGGAATCCTGTCCTCTCTGAACGGATGTAGAAATGGCAAGAACCTGGGATGTTGGCCATAGTTGCTATAGAACGGAGATGACTGTGTGGAGCTGTGAGTGGCGTTGTTATAGGCTATCTCTGCAACCCATAGCAAGTCGACCCATTCTTCCCTGGTCCACAAAACATCGCAGATACTGTTTGAGCGTTTGGTTCAGGCGCTCGGTTTGGCCGTCCGTTTGAGGGTGGTAGCTGGTGGACAGGGCGGTCTTAACATGCAGCGCAGTGCACCAAGTCTTCCAGAATTGCGCAGTAAACTGCGACCCCCGGTCCGACACGATCACCCCAGGTAATCCATGCAGTCGTACCACATTCTTTAGGAGTAGTGACGCCAATTCCCCGGCCGTAGGGACTCTCTTGCAGGGGATGAAGTGCCCCATTTTCGTCAAGTAATCCACCACCACCAGTATTGCCATCATCCCCTGGTCTACCGGTAGGCCCACCACGAAGTCCAGTGATATGCTATCCCATGGTCTATCCGGGGTCGGAAGTGGATGTAAGAGCCCTTGGGTTCGGCCATGGTCGGCCTTCATGGTAGCACACGTAGGACACTCCTGTCCCCACCTCCTGACATCCACTCTCATGGTTGGCCACCAGAAATGCCGTCCCATGCTAGCCACCGTTTTTTGAAAGCCCAAATGACCTGCGCATGGAGAGTCATGGCACCAGATGAATGCTTGTTTCCTTAGCCTAGGCGTGGGTATCAATAGGCACCTGCCCTTCAGGGGTATCCCGTCCTTCAGCTGCCATTCTCTGTGACTGAGGAGCCACCTCCGCCATGCGAATGACCTGATCCCTCTCTTTATTCCCCTCAGGAAAGTATCCGGTTGGATAACCCCCAATACCATCCTCGGGGAAATGATGGAACGCTCGGTTGCAGGCAATGGTTCCTTAACTGCAGATTGACGGGACAGGGCGTCCGCCTTCCGGTTTTCCGTCCCCGGCCGATATGTGATGCGGAAGTTGAACCCCGCAAAGAAGATCATCCACCGCAGCTGCCTGGGAGAAAGGTGTCTAGTGGCCGTCATGAACTGTAGGTTCCGATGGTCCGTGTACACCGATACCACATGTCTTGCCCCCATCAACCAATGCCTCCATTCGGTGAAGGCGTCCTTGATTGCGAGAAGCTCCTTCTCCGCAATATGGTAGTTGCGTTCGGCGTCGTTGAGTTTGCGGGACATGTACGCAACGGGATGAAGCACCCCTGTGTCGTGGTTGCGTTGGGACAAGATAGCCCCCAGCGCCACATCCGACGCGTCCGCTTCCACCACGTAGGGGAGATCCGGATCGGGGTGAGCCAACACCGGCGCCTTACCAAAGGCGCTTTTCAGGGCCTCAAAGGCTTTGTTCGCTTCAGGGGACCAGACAAACTCCTTGGACTTCCTCAGTAGCTGTGTGATTGGGGCCACCACTCCTGAAAAGCCATCTATAAACCGCCTGTAAAAGTTGGCGAAGCCAATGAAACTTTGGACGTCCTTCACGCTTTGGGGCACCGGCCATTCTTTCACCGCCTTGATCTTTCGTTCTGCCATCTCCTGTCCCTCTGGACTCAGCATCACTCCGAGGAATTCCACGGATGTGACGTGGAAGTCACACTTGCTGAGTTTACAAAACAGCATGTTTTCCCTCAGCTTTTGGAGCACAGCTTTGCCGTGGTGTACGTGCTCCTCCACACTGGACGAATAGATGAGGATGTCGTCGATATATACGACCACGTAGATATCCAACTCCTCTCTGAATACCTCATTCAAAAAGTACTGAAAGGCTGCCGGGGCGTTGCACAGACCGAACGGCATGACGAGGTACTCAAAAAGGCCGAACCTGGTCTTAAAGGCGGTCTTCCACTCGTCTCCGTCCCTCATGCGCACCAGATGGTATGCCCCTTTCAAATCCAACTTGGTGTAGATACGAGCTTTCTTGACCTGTTCCAGAAGTACACTGATGAGAGGCAAGGGGTACCGATTTTTTATGGTTATCGCATTCAATGCCCTAAAGTCCACACAGGCTCTCAGCTCCCCATTAGCCTTCGGGATGAAGAAGAGTGGCGAGGCGGCCGGAGACTTGGACGGGCGGATGAATCCTAGCTTGAGGAGTTTATCCAGGTACCCCCGGAGATGCACGTTTTCAGGCTCCGTCAGGGCATACAGCCTGCCGCTGGAAACGCTGGCCCCTGGCACCAGGTCGATCTGGCAGTCAAACTGTCTATGTGGTGGTAGCACTTCCGCCTTCACCTCATCAAATACATCCTCAAAACTGTGATAAGCCTGGGGGAGAGCCACATCTTTTTCTGCCGCTGTAGCCACCGTCTGACTCCCGCTCTCATCTGCGTCAAGGGATTCCGTTCTTATTCCACAATGCAGGATGCAATACGGTGACGTCATTTCGATGCGATGTGTTGGCCAATCCACAAAGGGGTTGTGTTTCTGTAGCCACGGCAATCCCAATATGACGCCATATTGGGGCGCTCGGATGATGTTAAAATCGATTTGTTCCAAATGGTTCCTCCCATATCTCATCGGAAGGACCCCCGTGTGCTGTCCGATGGGCCCCGTCACCAATCGCCTTCCGTCTACCGCATAGACGTCTTCGGGTACTGCTTTGGGAAGAAGCACTAGCCCTAGCCTGCATGCCTCGTTGTGGTCCATAAACATGTCAGTGGCCCCTGAATCCACCATAGCCACAACGGGTATCCACTGGTCATGCACTCCCACGTGCACCGTGATAAACAGGTGTCGTTGTCCCTTAGTGACCGAGTTGGAAAGTGAAGGGATGGATGAGAGACTCCGAGATGCCCCTTCTCTGGTCTTGGAGTCCTCTAGTTTTCCGCCGGTATGTCCACCACGGCTGTTACCTACCGGTTGGCCCGATAACGTGATTTTTGCCACAATATAGGCACAATCCTTGTTTACGGCGTGACTCTTTCTGCCGTGGCTGTGAGGCTCGCTCGTATTGCGCTGATGTCCATGGGTTCTCCCTTGGATGCGGTGGAAGTTTCAGGACTTCCCACCGTCACATAGGATGGAAGGGATTTTCCTTTTCTCCCATGATCCCCCTTTCTTTCACTTAGCCTATGTTCCAGCCGTAATACCAGGTTGATAAGGCCCTCACATGTCTTGGGTTGAGGGTCAATATGAGCCACGGCGTCCTTGAGCTCATCGCACAGCCCTTGATGGAAGAGCGCCGTCTGTTTAGCAACAGGCCACTTGGTTTCCGCAACCAGCCTTCGGAACGCGTTGAGATACTGCACCAGGTCGTTGGATCCCTGTCTCAACTCAAGCATTTCACGGTCCGCCGTGTACGAGTCAGCCCTTCTGTCGAATACCTTCAGGAATTCCTCGCGAAAAGCACCCCAATCACATAAGAGGGGGTCGTCCCTGCTCACCAGAGGTACGGCCCATTGTGCCGCGTTTCCAGCCAAATAGGATATAAGGAAAGCCACACGAGCCTGACTCGTGGGGAACGCCTTTGGTTTGCACGATAAATGTAGCGCCACTTGTGTGAGGAATACCTGCACTGTGTTAGGATCCCCACTGTACCTCTCTGGTGTTGCCAAGGGGATGGCTACCGGCATTTCCACTACTACCGCAGGGGTCTGGTTCGTGAGGGAGGTGCTGGGCGGGAGCGGGTCCAATTGGATAGCATCCAGTCTGGCTTTTACATCGGCTGTTTCTTGCCTAGAGGCAGCCACTTCAACTTGCATGGCCAATAAAGCAGCCAGCACATCATCAAGTGTTGCCATGTCTGTTATCGACCGGGAGACAGTTAGTGTTATTAAGGTCGGATATTTTGTAACGCCCTGAACGTCTCAGGATCGTTTAACAGACACGACAATGAGGACGCAACCACTTGTGAAGGGTTAGTTCTTTTAATGAAGGCAAATAAAATACAAAGAACAAACAAAAGTTATAGTCACTGGAATCCTCCAGGCTAAGTACGTTACCAGCCCACAGCACGGATGGTCCTAACCGTCCTCTGCATATACGCCGATCCCGGCGTATGCCAACAGAGGGCAGAAATGAAATGGCCGACAATGCCAATCGGTAGGCTGTGAGGGGCACGAAGAGTGTTGGGGAGAAACGAGGAGTCAGGGAAACACCCAGCCGGGGTCTCTACCTGAAGGGAGCAGCCGCTCAACCTCTTCCTCAGACTGCACCGGGACGCGGAGTCACCTCCTGGTGATGCGTCACCGATACCCCAATCACAAGCAAGAAGACTGAACCGAGAGCAGCCGCTCGATCGATCCTGTGGACTTCCGAGTCTGTAACGCGGCAAACACCTCCTGGTGTGCGTTACAGCTGGCAGTCCCTGTGTCTCTGGTCGGGCTGGGAGTTACGACTCCAACCAGCAAAAGCACCACTGCGCTTGGACTCAGCCGAGTCAAAAAGCGAAGCTCAATGGTTGACCGGTAGAGCTTCCGGGTCCTTCACAGGTGACGATGGGGCAAGACACGGCCCAGGGAGTAACGACTCGACCTACCTCCGTTCTTGCCTTACTGGAGCACCACTCCGGAACACTGCTCTTCACGAAGCAGGTACGTCGGTGTAAACACAATATCCGACAGCCTTGTACCTCCCGGTTCCTCCCTTAATAGGGCGTGTTTTCCTTGAGTTATGTAACAGCTCTCCTGTTTACATAAGGGGGTGTTTCCCTTGAGTTATGTAACAGCTCTCCTGTTTACATAAGGGCGTGTTTCCCTTGAGTTATGTAACAGCTCTCCTGTTTACATAAGGGCGTGTTTCCCTTGTATGACAGGAATTCTTGACAATATCATACTGCTATGTCTGAAGCTGAACGTCAACTTAAAATCAAAACATGTGCCTGGCATATTAAACAATGCAGCAGATGCTTTTTCTTGTTTTAAGATTCAGGCTTTCAGATATCATTACCCAGAAGCAGCGGAGTTCCCTTCACTGTTCTGGGTTATCATTGGCAGCTTGGTGCCCCAGTTTACCAGACATTGTGGCAGCCAGGTTAGCACCCAGGAAAATGCGTGCTTCTGAGAGGGCATATTGCACATATCGCAGGTTTGAGGAAGAGCTAAGGGGTGGTACAATGGTTTTTGCCCAGGCCAGTTATCGCTTTCCTGGAGGCCCTGAGAGGGGAGGGTCAACCTGTGTCCTATGCTAAGCGGCATTCTGTGCCAGTTTCCTCTTTTGCAAAAATGCTAGGATACATTTATCGGACAAAAGCTTTACTGGTTCAAAGGGCACTGAATGGCTGGCAGCGAGTGGAAGGGTGTACACAAGACTCCAGGCACCCCATAAACACCTTGAAACTGGAAACTATCATGGCCAGCTTTTCCAGGGTGTGCAGGTCACCAGACGTGGTTCGCCTCGTTAGGGCAGCTTTCTCCCTGGCATTTTATGAGGCAATAAGGGTGGGGGAGCTGGTTGTGAAGAACAAAAAGGACATGAATCATGGTCTGCAGCTAACGGATATTGAGTACCCAAATGGTACCCTGGCAGTCACCACTACCCTTTCCAAGACTGACCTAATGGGTAGGGGGATCATATACTGTTTCACCGAGCCCCAGGGAATGAGTGCTGTCCCCTAGCATCAAATCAAAAGGAGCTTGCTGGGGTGAGTGGGGTTCGGTCAGTCGCTGAGACGCAGTCCTTACCTATCAATCCCTAATGCTGGTGCAGTTGTGGTGAGCTAGCACAGCCCCTTGGAGGAAAAGGAACTTGGATGTAGGAAGCTGGCAATGTATATACTGTACCAAAATGAGGTATATTGTTCAGAGAGTCGTCCAGTGGAACCTCAAAGGTAGGCAGAGGTAAAAGTGGAGAGCACCTTACTCTCTATTTGTGGCAGTGTGGGTGATCAGTAAGGCTTTATCAGAGGGTAGTGTTAAGCATTTGTTGTACACACTCAGGCGGCAAATGATTTCCCACACTCAAAGACTGAACTCAGGCCAATTTGTTTGTAGAAAAATATTATATAATTATATTTATATTCTAGAACCAAGCAAGCCTTGTACAGGTAAGTGTAAAGGGTACTTTTTAAGGAAAGTAGAACAATACAAGCAAGCTTTGTATTGACTTTGTTATAGGTTTGTAAATCTTTTACAGTGGAAATTATTGTTAGATTACTTTAGATTACTTTTCAGATAACTTTTTGGATTACTTTTTTGTGATTTGCCTAGATATCACACTGGGTAAGGTAAGGAAAGCAGTTTTTAGATATTTGAAGTTTTTCAAGTTCTCATACAAAACCAACTTCACACAATACAATTTTCATAAGAAAGAAGTCAATGTAGTCCTATGGGAAGAAATGTTGTTATAGGTTAACAGGGTTGTTGGAATTGGTATTCTGGGGTTAGAACCAGGGTTCTCCCAGGGTCAAGGATGCACTCTCAAAGCACCCTCAGCGGCACTAGGGTGGTTGAGTGCAGAGTGCTGAGGCCCAATGTAATTCAATGGGGGGTAAGGGGCATCCGGTTGATGGCTGCTCACGAGCAGGCCACAAGGTTGAGGGAGCAAAGCTCCTGGTGTTAGGCTCAGGACAAAGGGGAATCCGAGTTATCACCCAAAGTACACCCGCAGCGGCGCAGGGGTGGCTGGGTGCATGGTGCTGGTTTGGCGTTGGGTGCCCTGTTGATTTCAATTGGGATTCTCTGGTTGTAACAAAGACTGCAGGCTCACAGACAAAGATCTTCTGGAGGTGACCACCAGTTGGAGAGGTAAGTTGGGATGCTGGGGCACCATCAGTTGGGCCACCCAAGGCCGTGGAACATCGGGTGCATGGGTGTTTTTAGGCATCAGGTTTTTCTTACCAGCTCCAGTCGCGGTCGAGGGGGATCCTCCAGAAAGGGGCTGCAGGCGTCGCTTGGAAATTTGAGGCAGGTCAGAGATCACCAGATCTCATGTCAGGATCGCTGGGGAGACCTCCTCGTGGTGTTGGGCCACTCGAACTCGTCAGTGGGCGTTGGGTGCAGAGTGGTATAGACTTGTGGTTTTGGCTGGGGCCTGAGTCTGTGGGTGAGCAAATCCGGGGCTCATGGGAGACAAAGTCTTTGGCTTGGAAGGCAAGGCAGGTCCTTCAGGTTCTTGAGGCTGCTGGCTGCAGGACACACCAGTATTTTGCTGGAGCAGGTTTAAGGTGGGGACAGGCCGGTAGGGCTGGGGCTAAGTCAGTGGGGGTCCTCCTCTTATTATTTTCAGCAAGGCTTCTTCGGTCTTGCTTCTTGTCGGTTCTTGTCTGAGGAGGCAAGGTTCAGGGGTGCCCCTAAATACTAGATTTAGCCTAAATACTAGATTTAGGGGTGTTACAGGTAAGTTTATTTATTTATTTGACGAGTTTTATATAGCTGGCTAGACCCATAGGTATCAGAGCGCTTTACATGACGATTGTTGAGTTACAAGTTACAAATTACATCCGTTACCAGAGAATAGTAAAACACAGGCAAAAAAACCCAATGTTACGTTCATTCGTCAGAGGGAGGGGGAGGAAGGCGACACATCAGGGAGATGGGGAGAACTGTGCCCAATGTCCGGTTGGGTAGGTGATGGCCGAGGGGCTGAACCAGGGCCGATCTCCTCTATAGCTGTCTAGCAGCTCCGCTGGGCATCAGCCACACGGATCTCCAGTTTTCGATACAAGCGCAGAATCGGCAATAAACAAATGTAAGTCCCCTGAAGAAGGGCTCAGCCCGAAATGCATTGGGCGGAACAAACGAGACATTTATACTATGAATGTAATAGTATGAAATTAACCTAAATTAACTGAATCAAGAAAAGAGACTAACAAAACGAAATAAATTAAAGAAATTATTGACAACATTTGTATGAAACTTTATTGAAACACATTCAAGGAGTGCAAAGTTGGGGACGTTACTCCCAAGGGAATCAACGCATATTTCACCATCAGCCATGCTGCTCAGGTCTCAGAAATCAGGAATACCAGTGGGCTTCTAAGGTGTTATATAATTCTTGCAACTGTTCTATTTCTTCAGAGACTATACTTCTGCTGATTTTTAAGCCATCCAGTTAACAGATGCAGTAGGGGGACCGCTCCTAGAATGCCACTTCTGTCCCGGATTGATCCTCCCTAGCGGGCGCCATTATGAAGTCAGGCAAGTTGTGGCCCGCTTCAAAGTCCCGTTTACTGTGTCTCTGTTATGCTCGATTGCTTTTGGGGAATGAATTCAGGCACCCCCTGTCTCCCGGCACTATCACCAGTGCCCCTACTCACCGCCTCTCTCGGGCCTGCAATGGTCGGCGGCAGTCTCGTAGGATCGGCGCCGTCTACCCTATGCTCCATATGTGCACCGCCAGAAGCTTAGTTCTTGTTTTAACACTGTGCTCCGTTACGTTTCTCCGCTAGGCTAATAACACCTGTGGCGGTCGTAGGTGCTGCTTTTTAGCATCGTCGCTTCCCTGAATCCAGCGCGTCATCCGGTGCCATATTAGGAACCCAGTCCATTCTTTCACGTCTCTGAGTTCACCAATTACCCCTAGACGCTTCTTCCTGGTCCTGTTAGTTTCGGGTGTCCTCCGTGGCCGTTTGGAATAGTTTCCCCTACATTTCACGACAGGAACATGCCGACACAGCTGTGAGGCTCTGGAGCCGGGCTGGATCATATCCACCCGGCCATCTTGCCAGCCGTCATCGGAATGTAAAGGTTGGGACCAATGGGTCCCTTCCTTGGGGTTAGTACACTCCCTATTATGCCACCCTCCTTTGGGAGGTGTGCATATGCCTCACTCTGGTTGGCTGGGATCCCCCATCTGCAAGATGGCAGAGACTCACTTGGTTTTCCCGCAAATTCTCCCACCCAAAGTGGGGGTCAGAACTTTTGGGAGCCAGTTGCTGGGAGCATCAAAGGGCTGGGGTAGTTCACAAAGGTGGCAAGCCTTTGAAGCTTCCCGTTCGTGCACCCTGCCTATCCTGGGGGAGAAGACTTTGTGAGAAAGTGCCATCTTTCTTGCATGGTATGCCCCCACTTTTTGCTAAATTACTGAATGTACTTTGACTGAGTGTGCCCTGGACTCCTGCCAATCAGGTGCCCAGGGCCTATGTTCCTTCCCTAAACACACAAAACCCAAATTGGCAAACCCTGGCCACATGTCAGCCCCTGGTAAATGGTACCCTAGGTACCCAGGGCCTTGTGACCAGGGAAGGCCTCTAAGGGCTGCAGCACTCATTGTGCCACTCTTAGAGGCCCTGTACCCTTACACACACACACGGCCCTTGCAGGCTGGGTGTCTGGGTGCAAGACAAAACAAAGAGTCGACATGGCACACATCCCTGTGTGCCATGCCCATCACCTACACTGCCATGGCATATATCAGCCACCTCTCTAGCTGGGTGCCCAATGCCAATGTTGTAGGCACAGGAGCAGGAGCCCTGTGCCCCTACAGTATCCAGGCCCATTCCTGGGCCCTGTAAGTGCAGTGCTGCCATTTAAGAGTACATGGTGCTGAGAGCTCGTCAAACACGATCTCCACAGCACCATAATGGCAACACTGAAGACTGAGAAGTTTGGTATCAAACTTCTCAGCACATTAACCCCACACTGATGCCAGTGTGGGATTTAATGTACCAAGCACCCCAGAGGGCATCTTAGAGATGCCCCCTAAAACCTAACCTACAATCCACGTCTGTTCTGAGGCTGCCTAGGCTGCCACACAGCAGATATGTTGCTGGACCCTGGGTAGGAGAGCCCCTGCTCTCCTGGGCCTGCAACAATGCACATCCTGGGCGAGGTGCTAAATATCTTCCCCCGGGATGGGCAGGGGGAAGCTTCAAAGGCATGCCGCCTCTGTGAGCTTCCCCAGGCCACTGCAACCCCCCACTCTGGTGGGAAGCTTGGCTGGAAACCCCAAATAAGGACAGGGGATGTGCCAGCCTGCCAACCCCACCCCTCAGGTGGGGGAGGCGAGGTGAAGCACATCTCCGGGCTCTCACCATCTTGTAGATGGGAAGCCCTACCATATCAGGACTAGGCTACTGCCCCCCTTCCACAGGAGAGAGGCAGGATAGGGGATGTACCCACCCCAGGACAGGGACCCATTGGTCCCTGCCCTTCACCTACCTGTAACGCTCCTAAATCTAGTATTTAGGGGCACCCTGAAACTTCCTTCCCCAGAATCCAGGTTCCAAAATCCGAAGAAGAGCTAGAAGAAAGAAGACCTGCCCTGCAGCTGCTAAGAAGAAGAAGACACCAACTGCTTTGGCCCCAGCCCTACCGGCCTGTCGACCCTCGAACCTGCTCCTGCTCCAACCCGGCATCTCTTGTGGCCAGCAACCTCACAAACCCCGGAGGACCTGGCTACCTTTTGATTCTAAACCCCTCGGACTCCCATGAGTAGAGGCTCTACTCAAAATCTACTTCTAATCCCTGGCAGCAGCCCGGAACTGCGAACCCAGCACACTCTGCACCAGCCAAGCCTGGCCTGTGGCGGAATGAACAAAGACCACGAGGACGACCCCACGGCGACTGTGACCCCGAGTCCGGCACCCAAGGACCTCTCTCGACACTCCTGAAGAAGCCTGCAGCCTCAGAACAACGTGCCCCCCCCAACTGCGATCAACAGAGGGTAAGATATCCCCACACCAAAAGGCACCCCTGCACCCGGCGCCCCGTGGCCCCCTGTGCCCAATCCCGGGGTACCTACCTATCCTCCAACTACCCAACTTACCTCTCGAAGTGGTGGTGGCACCTGAAGAATCTTCGTCCCTGAGCTTGCAGTCTTTTTCTAAAACGGAGATTTCCCATTGAAATCAATTGAGCGCCCGAAGGCTCAAAAGCACCCTGCACCCAGCCGCCTGAGTGGCCATTGCAGTGCAACCTCTACACCTATCTACTTCCCCACTTGCCCTGAGTAAGTGACCAGGAGCCCAGCTACCACAGCCGCGTGGCCTGCTAGTCAGCAGCCACCTACCAAGGCCCCCTTACCTCTCCTAGGATAACATTGGGCCTAACTCTCTCTGCACTCGGCCGCCCTTGTGCCGCTGAGGGTGAAACAACTGTACCTACCTGACCCTGGGAGACCCCTGAGTCTATGCCCAGAACCTTAACTCTGCCAGTCGAGTACTTACCTTTAAACCAATAACTCAATTTTCTCCATAGGGTAACATTGACTGGCTTTTCCTGAAATTTCTTCAAAGTGTGGATTTTTGAAAACTTAAAATATTCACCAAGAATCAGTCGAGTAACGAAATCGAAAAAACTCACCTGCTCTTAGGTGAGCTCCCAGTGCTAGATCTTGGTGCCCAGCACTGACTCTGAAAAATACTTACAACTGTACTTACCAGTAACCCAACTTTCTTCCATAGGAAATCAATGACTATTTTTCTGTGAAATTTCTTGTGTGTCAATTTCTGCAATATTTAAATATTCTTTAAAAATCGTATAATATCTGAAAACGTAATTACTTACCTGTTTTGGATAAAGGTCCCAGTACTGAGTCTAGGCACCCAGTACTGGATTACAAAAGTAACGAGAACATACTATACCTGCAACTTGAATTTTCTGCCATAGGGAATCATTGACTGTTTTCTATGAAATAGTGTCAACTTTTAAAATAGCAAAATATTGTCTTAAAATCATCACAGTAATTAAGTCAAATTTTATCACTTGATTCCAAGTACTGACCCAGGACTGAATCTAGAATCCAGTCCTGGAATTCCAAAAGTAATCCTAAAAGTAATCTGTGGCAAATAACTTGACACTTCCATTGAACGCAATGCATTATTGTGTTTAGAATTGTGTTGCCTATTGCAACCACTTGTAACTTTCTACAAAAGTCAATTGCATATTGCAAAAGTATTTATATAAAGCATCTCATCCTGAGAAAGTATATTTTAATACCTATTGTTGGTTCTAAAGTAAAACAAGCATATATTTTTTTATATATAAACCATTGGCCTAGAGTTCAGTTATTGAGTGTGTGAGACCATTTGCTGGCTGAGTTTGTGCAACAAATGCTTTACACTGTCCTCTGATACTGCCTTACTGCTCGACCAAGCTACCACTTTAGAGAGTAAGGTTATATCTAACTTTAGCCTCTGTCAAACCTCTGGGGACTGTGGACTCTGTACATCCTGTACCTATTTGGGAACAGTATATACAGAGCCACTTTCTCACAGACTTCACACCGTGTCCCAGGATGTGCATTGTTACAGACTCCCAAGAGCAGCAGGCTCTCGACCCAGGGATCCAGAAACATGTCGGGTGGTGGCAGCCATTCAGCCGGGACACTAGTGTTTAGTCGTTTTTCAGGCGACATTTCTAAGATGCCCTCTGAGTGCATTTTTCATTAAATCTCACACTGGCATCAGTGTGGGTTTAAAGTGCTGAGAGAGAAGTTTAATACCAAAGTTCCCAGTTTTCAGTAAAGCAATTATGATGCTGTGGAGTTTGTAATGACAAACCCCCACCACCATATACTCCTAATGGCATTACTGCACTTACAATGTCTAAGAATTGGCTTAGACACTGCAGAGGTACAGGGCTTGTGCACCTGTACCCTCACCACTGGTATAGTGCACCCAGCTAGAGGGGTGGCTGACCTATGCCAGGGCAGTGGGTTGTAGGCATGGCACACAGGGATATGTGCCATGTCGACTCTTCACTTTGTTCTGCAACAAAACATGCAGCCTGCAATGGCAGTGTGCGTGTGTTTAAAGATACAGGGCCTCTACAGGTGGCACAATATGTGCTGCAGCCCTTAGAGGCCTTCCCTGACTACAGTGTCCTTGGTACCTGTGGTACTATTTACAAAGGACTGACCTGTGGGCAAACAGTACCATTTGGTTTTTGTCTTAATGCAGTTTTAGGGAAAGAACATAGGCTATGGGTACCTATACATCAGCAGTTTTGCAAAAGGTGGGGGCAACAATGCAGAAAGAGGGCACTTTCATACACAATCCCCCCCCCCCGTAAACGAAAGAGGATGACACTAACTTTTCCCTAGAGAGAATTCATTGTCTAAGTGGAAGAACCTGGAAAGTCCATCTGCATTGGCATGGGCAGTCTCAGGTCTGTGTTCCTCTATAAAGTCCATTCCCTGTAGGGAGATGGACCACCTCAAAAGTTTAGGATTTTCATCTTTCATTTGCATTAGCCATTTGAGAGGTCTGTGGACAGTTTGAACTAGGAAGTGAGTATCAAACAAGTATGGTCTCATCTTCTTCAGGAACCAAACCACAGCAAAGGCCTCCCTCTCAATGGCACTCCACTACCGCTACCTGGGTAATAACCTTCTGCTTATGAAAGCAACATGTTGGTCTTGGCCTTCATCACTGGACTGGGATAGGACCACTCCTATACCTAGCTCAGAGGCCTCAGAACGCACTATGAACTGCTTGGTACAGTCTGGAGCTTTGAGAACTGGTCCTGAGCCCATTGCCTCTTTCATGGTGTCAAAAACCTTTTGACAGCTAACTGTCCAGTTTACTTTTTTGAGCATCTTTTTGAAGGTGAGTTCTGTGAGGGGCGTCACAATGGACCCATATCCCTTCACAAACCTCCTGTAGGACCCAGTCAATCCAAGAAATGTCCTGACTTGGATCTGGATTGTTGGAGCTTTCCCGTCTAGGATGGCCTGGATTGTGGGCTGTAAGGGTAGCACTTGGCCTCCACCAACAAGGTAGCCCAAGTATACCACTGTTCTTTTCCCTATCTGGCATATTTTTTTAAATATTGTATTTTATTATTTTAGTACAAATACAGAAAAATAAATCAATCAGACAATAAACCGAAAGATAAGTACAAAATCAAACAATAAAACAATAATGTGAATCACGAAAATCAAAAACAAATATTATGTCAAAATTTGCAATCTAGAGCACGGGGACATCGAATATAGTGGCAGTGAAGGCGCATATGGTATATTAAGCACATAAACAGTACATCAATAGGAAGGTATTATGGCAGGGATAGGGTAACACCAAGAGCTGCGAAGGAGGTGGATGTTAGTCGTCAAGGAGAACCTGGATGATTGCATATGCAGAACTTATCCATTAAAGATATAAAGAGTACAAACTGTCATAGCTTAGTCCCCAGGAACCTCAGGTGAAGATCGACGAGCAGCTTGATATTGCGCAAACATACCCCAAAAGCTCTTTGGTCGATTACAAGGGGGGAGCAATTCATTGTACTCATCAGATTGGGTGTGACAGTACACCATGTCCCGCTCCCACTCCGTAACTGTAGGCACCGGACCTCTCAACCATCGCATCGCTAACCGACGCTTTGCAAGTAGAAGATCCATTGCCACCAATTTGCGCGCTGCTTTCTTAAGAGGTTTAGTGTAGCCAAGAAGTGCTAAGAGGAGATCCGGAACAAGGGATAGCCCTAAAATATCGTTGAGCTACTGGAAAATTAATTCCCAATAATGAAACACTGACGGACATTGCCATGCTAGGTGGAAAAAATCTGCGTGCGGGGCAAAGCATCTCTCACAATTGTCAGTTTCCCTCAGACCATACCTAAAGAGACGTGAAGGAGAATAATAAACTCTGTTTAAAAACTTAAAATGAACAATGCATTGGCGGCCGTTTAGGGATATCTTACGAGTGACCTCGCAACAATAAGACCAGGTGTCGTTTGTGATGGGAGCTCCTATATCAGAATGCCATGCTTGCCTAACATTGCTAAGGGAGGACGCCCTCTCGCTTTGAGCAAGAGTATATAGTTTGGAGATGATTTTACACAGGGACTTAGTGCTTAATAAAACTGGCAAAGGGGGAATAACCAAAGGTTCCTGCAAATCATCCCCTAACACTGCCCTGAGAGCATACCGAGTACGAAAAAAGTGAAACTTGGTGAGGGCTGTGTGTACGCCGTCTGTGCCTGCCAACTCCTCCCAAGTGCCCATTCGTCCATGACGAAATAGATCGCCCATTTGATGTATACTTAATTTGTGAAGGGAATCTAGGGTACCCCTATCGGAGCTAAGTGCAAACCACTGGCACCAATCAATATGTATACGGGGTGAATATAGTTGCGCCCCATCATATAATCTCAAAAGCGCATCCCACGTGTGAACTACAGAATTAATTGAGTCTAAAACACCACTCCGTCTAATAGGGGCCCACGTTAAGAGACGAGGCAATGAGTCCCTATCTGGCATTTGGACGCCTTGATAGTTAGGCCAGCAGTTTGCAGGGCTTCTAAAACCTTCCCCATGTGAATCAGGCGATCCTGCCAGGTGGAACTAAAGGCAGCAAAATCATCTAGACAGGCTGCACTAAAGGCTTCCAATCCAGCAAGGACTTGAATGACCAACCTCTGGAAGGTGGCAGGGGCATTCTTTAAACCAAAAGGCATAACAGTAAACTGATAATACCCATCAGGTGTGGAGAATGCTGTCTTTTCTTTTGCTCCTGGAGCCATGCCAATCTGCCAATACCCTGCACTTAAGTCAAAGGTACTTAGAAATTTGGCTGCACCTAACTTATCTATCAATTCATCAGCTCATGGGCTAGGGTGAGCATCTGTCTTGGTGACAGAGTTGAGCCCTCTATAGTCCACACCCTGTAGATGAGGTTTGGGGACTAGAACCACTGGGCTGGCCCAGGTGCGCTCAGAGGGTTCAAGAACCCCTAACTCCAGCATCTTGTGGACTTCACCTCTGATATTTTCTTTGACTTGATCAGACTGTTGATAGATTTTGTTCTTGATAGGTACACCAGGTTGTATGACCAGGAGTCAAAGAAAAGAGCTTAGCATACTGTTGCAAGACTTGCTTGCAATCAGCCTGCTGTTGGGCAGAGAGGGTATTTGAGTAGATAACTCCATCCACTGACCCATCTTTGGGGCTGTAAGAGAGGAGGTCAGGGAGAGGTTCACTCTCTGTCTCCTGATCCTCATCAGTCACCATCAGCCTGGTGATGTCAGCCCCGCATGAAAAAGCTTAAGGCGGTTTACATGGATCACCCTCTTGGGTGTCCTGCTTGTGCCCAGGTCTACCAAGTAGGTGACCTCACATTTATTTTCTAGGATGGGGTAAGGGCCACTCCATTTGTCCTGGAAAGCCCTTGGTGTCACAGGCTCCAAAACCCACACCTTCCTTTTGCCCAGGTTGGAACTCCACCAGTGCATCTTGTGTCAGGAATCGTGCTCGTTAGCGCCTTCCTGGTGTTAAGTTTGGTGGAACTACCATTCCCAGGATGCTGTTGGTGAGGGGGTGCGGCTGCTATAAAAAGCCCCGACGAACGCTGGTTTGTGTGCGTAATTCCTGGTTCTTGGGAACTCTCCTGACCGAGAGAGTTCAATACTTTGATAGAAGCCCTTTGCTTTTCTTCGTTTTGGGCTTGGTCGTGTTTCCTGTCCAGTGGCCAGTTCCAGCATCTTGCGGTGAAGGGGAACCGCATAGATGCTCTTCGGGTTCATGCGCTGCACTGACCCTTGCTGTACTGACTGTGGATCCTGGTTGCAGTCCGAACGTCTTGCAGTGAAGTAAACCGCGTAAATGCCCTTCAGGTTCGTGCGCTGCACTGACCCATGCTGTGCTGACAGATATTCCTGTTGGCAATTCGGCATGTTGCGGGGAAGAGGAACCGCTTAGAGGCCCGTCAGGAGGAAGTACAGTACGGTCTTGACTATTCCTTGTTTTCCTGTCATTTCGGATATCGTTATTGGCCTTGTTTACTTCCAGGTAGGAAGTAGGACATTTAACTGCTCTAATCTTGGGCTCCAGTAATATCTTGCTTTACTCTTTGTTGTTTTGCTATGAGGAAATAGCATAGGAGGAGTTCTCTTATTTCTAATGCTGATGTGGATAAATACCGTGGAACATCATACTCCTCTTCCTGTGTACTTTGTGCTTTGATCATTTAAGGCAGACTTTGGATTGCAATGCTTAGTTATTTTTTATCCAATTTTTCATTGGATGTCTTTTCTTTCTTCATATCCTTTTTGGATTAGGAAACTGGTATGTATCTGGCTCATATTATGTTTTGAAGTGTTTAAATGAAAAGAATTAAGAAATTATGTTTAATCATATGTTTTGTATGGTGGTAGGAGTGTTTCACCTGACGGAATATTAGCCTTCCTAGTGAATGGAAGATCGGTTGAGATTTTCGTCATTTGTAGAGGTAGAGTGGGTTTTAGTGACATCAAATGAGAGTAGCCAATGTGTATGTGTATCTTCATTGTATTGTTCTTTGTTTTCTAGGTTTCCTCTCCCTGCTGTTCCCTGCCTATCCCTTCCCTCGCTTGATCACCCTAATACTCTGTGATACAAATATCAGAGCTGGGAATGTTGAGAGATGGACCTTTTATTGCATCGCCTGGATTCTGAGGAGTTATCCTCTCATGGTTTATTAGAATCTGACAGCTTTTTGGTCATACCAGTGCTTCTGAAGCTCCAGGCTGGCCTCAAGATTCTTGGAAGCTTTTTCCATGTACTCATCCATTCTGGGCCTTAGGCCTCATACATAGACCACAATGTCTTGTTTGGGTTCTTGGAGAGGCTTTCTCCAACCGTCGTCTACAAGGCAGAGTGGTCCCCTGACAGGATGGCCAAACAGAAGTTCAAAGGGGGAAAACCCCTACTCCCTTCTGAGGCACCTCTCTGTAGGCAAAAAGCAAGCATGGTAAGAGGACATCCCATTTCCTTTTGAGCTTTTAAGGGAGCCCCATAATCAGGCCTTTCAATGTCTTGTTAAACCTCTCAACAAGACCATTGGTTTGTGGGTGGTAGGGTGTAGTAAACTTGTACTGCACTCCACACTCTTTCCACATATGTTTTAGGTAAGCAGACATGAAGTTTGACCCTCAGGGTACCTGGTGGCATGATCCACTACCACTAGAAAGAATTTGTACCCTGATACTGTGGGAGGTGCAAGTGGACCCACTATGTCCACACCTACCCTTTCAAAGGGAACCACCAACACAGGTAGTGGCATCAGGGGGGGCTTTCAAGGGGCCACCTGTCTTGCCACTGGCCTGACAGGTGACACAGGAGCTGACAAACTCTACCTTCTGAAACATCTGGGGCCGGTAAAAGTGGCTAACTAGGCTGTGGTTTGGCCCAGATGTCCAGCTATGGGGATGTCATGAGCTAAAGTGAGTAAGAACTCCCTGTAGTTCTGAGGCACTACCACTCTCCTAGTGGCTTCAGGGTTGGGATCTCTAGCCTCAGTGTACCGCAGTCCCTCCTCTCAATAGACTCTGTGGGTACCACGGACATCTCCATTTTCCTGTGCAGCAGCTTGCTGCCTCAGGCTCTCAAGAGTTGGACAGGTCTGCTGTCCAAGGCACAGCTCTTCCCTAGTGGGCACCCTTGGGCCTAAGAGCTTAACCTGGTAAGGGTCCAGTACCGTAGGCTCATTTCCATTTGGGGCTTCCAAGTCCTCTCCCTGAGGAGATGGGTCCAGATTCTTTTGCTGCTCAGACGCTGGTTTGCCAGTCTTCTTACCTTTCCTCTTGGAAGTTTGGGCCATTCCTTCAGGCTCCAGCACTACTTTTTCACCCTGTTTGTGGCTCTGTGCTCTAGTCTTAACACACACACAATCTGAGGGATATCCAGCATTGCTGCAGGGGGTTTTAATTCTACCTCAGTCCATGCTGAGGTTTCCAGGTCATTAACAATCAGACAGGCAGCTGAAAGCTTTGGAGAGACCACTTCCTGTTTCAGGCCAATAAAACACACCCCCTCAGTATAATGTCACCATAGCAATGGCATGGTGTAGGAAAGTGGCTCTATATATACTGTTCCCAAATAGGTACAGTGTGTATAGAGTCCACAGTCCCCAGAGGTTTGGCAGAGGCTAAAGTTAGATATAACCTTACTCTCTAAAGTGGTAGCTTGGTCGAGCAGTAAGGCAGTATCAGAGGACAGTGTAAAGCATTTGTTGTACACACTCAAGTCAGCAAATGGTCTCACACACTCAAGAACTGAACTGTAGGCCAATGGTTTGTATAAAAAAATATGTGGATGTTTTATTTTAGAACCAACAATAGGTATCAAAAATATACTTTCTGAGAATTAGATGCTTTTGTTCTATACTTTGCAAAAGACAATTGACTTGGATTGCAATAGTTACAGTTTGTTGCAATAGGCAACACAATTTCAAACACAATAATACATTGAGCTCAATGGGAATTTAAAGTTATATGCAAATGATTACTCTCAGGATGACTTTTCTAACTCCAGGACTGGATCCTAGATTCAGTCCTGGGACAGTTCTTGGAAACAAGTGAATAAATACGTTTTAGTTACTGTTGTGATTTTTAAGCAATATTTTGCTATTCCAAAAGTTGATACTTAGAAACTTTTTCTAACCAAATTACCAATGTTATCCTTTGGAAGGAAATTCACTTAGCAGGTAAGTGGGGTTATGGTTACTTTTTCTAGGTCAGTGTTGGATCCTAGATCCAGCACTAGTGTACCATCTGTAAGCAGCTGAGAAACTGCGTTTAAGTTACACAGGCGATTTTTGAGGAATATTTATAAGTTTGCAAGAAATTTCACAGAAAAACAGTCAATGGTTTCCTATGGGAGAAAATTCAAGTTACGGGTAAAGTATGTTCTCGTTACTTTTGTAATCCAGTGCTGGTCTCCTAGACTCAGTACTGGGGCATCTACCTAAAACAGGTAAGTAATTACGTTTTCACAGTTGGTACGATTTTTAAAGAATATTTGTAGTTTGCAAAAATCGACACTTAGAAGAAATTCCACAGAAAAACAGTCAATGGTTTCCTATGGGAGAAAATTGAGTTAGTGGTAAGTACGGTCGTAAGTACTTTTCAGGGTCAGTGCTGGGCACCAAGATCCAACCCTGGGATCTCTCCTAATAGCAGGCAAGTATTTCCGTTTTCGTTACTCGGTTGATTTTAGGTTAGTATTTTAAAGTTTAGAAACTCCACACTTAGAAGAAATTTCAAGAGAAACCAGTCAATGTTACCCTATGGAACAAAAGTGAGTTATCGGCTTTTGGGTAAGTACTCGACTGGCAGAGTTAAGGTTCTGGGCATAGACTCAGGGGTTTCCCAGGGCAGGTAAGTACAGTTGTTACACCCTCAGCGGCACTGGGGCGGCCGGTGCAGAGTGAGTTAGGCCCAATGTTATCCTATGGGAGGCAGGGGGCCCTTGGTTGGTGACTGCTGACGAGCAAGCCACCCGGCTGTGGGAGATGGGCTCCTGGTCACTTGCTCAGGGCAAATGGGGAAGTAGGTAGGAGTAGAAGTTACACTGCCAGGGCCACCCGGGCGGCTGGGTGCAGGGTGCTTTTGAGCCTTTGGGCGCTCAATGGATTGCTATGGAAAAGCTCAAGGACGAACAAAGGCTGCAAGCTCGGGGACGAAGATTCTTCAGGTGCCACCACCACTTCAAGAGGTAAGTTGGGTAGTTGGAGGATAGGTAGGTACCCAGGAGTCGGGCACAGGGGGCCACAGGGCGCCGGGTGCAGGGGTGCCTTTTGGTGTCGGGAAATCTTACCCTCTGTTGATCGCGGTTGGGGGGGTCCCTGGTTCTGAGGCTGCAGGTGTTGTCAGGGACGTCGAGGTGGGTCCTTGGGTGCCGGATTCGGGGTCACAGTCGCCGGGGGGACGTCCTCGGGGTCTTTGTCCACTTCGGCACAGGCCAGGCTTGGCAGGTGCAGAGTGTGCAGGGTTCGCGGTTCCGGGCTGATGCCAGGGGTTAGGTACTTGCTTTGAGCAGAGCCACTGCTTGTGGGAGTCCCAGGTGCTCAGAGTCACAAGGTAGCCAGGTCCTCCGGGATTTGTGAGGTTGCTAGCCACAGGAGGTGCCGGGATTTAGCAGGAGCAGGTTCGAGGGTCAACAGGCCGGTAGGGCTGGGGCCAAAGCAGTTGGTGTCTTCCTCTTCTTAGCAGCTGCACGGCAGGTCTTCTTTCTTCTTGATCTTCTTTGCTGTTTTAGGATCTGGAATCTGAGGAAGGAACGTTCAGGGTGACCCTAAATACTAAATTTAGGGGTGTTACAGGTAGGTAAAGGGCAGGGATCATTGGGTCCCTATCCTGGGGTGGGTACACCCCCTATCCTGCCACTCTCCTGTGGGAGGGGGGCAGTGGCCTAGTCCTTATTGGGTAGGGCTCCCCATCTTCAAGATGGCGAGGGCCCGGAGATGTGCTTCACCTCGCCTCCCTCACCTGAGGCGTGGGGTTGGCAGGGCTGGCACATCCCCTGTCCTTACTTGGAGTTTCCAGCCAGTCTTCCCGCCAGAGTGGGGGTCAGAACCGGTGGGGGCCAGTTGCTGAGTACAGCAAGTGGCCTGGAGAAGCTCACAAAGGCGGCATGCCTTTGAAGCTTCCCCTTGCCCATCCTGGGGGAGGAGACCTAGCACCTCGCCCAGGATGTGCATTGTTGCAGGCCCAGGAGAGCGGGGGCTCTCCGCCCAGGGGTCCAGCAACATGTCTGCTGTGTGGCAGCCTAGGCAGCCTCTCAGACAAGACGTGGATTGTAGGTAAGGTTTCAGGGGGCATCTCTAAGATGCCCTCTGTCGTGCATGGTACATTAAATCCAACACTGGCATCAGTGCGAGTTTAATGTGCTGAGAAGTTTGATACCAAACTTCTCAGTCTTCAGTGTTGCCATTATGGTGCTGTGGAGTTCGTGTTTGACGAGCTCCCAGCACCATATACTCTTAAAGGGCAGCACTGCACTTACAGTGCCCAGGAATGGACCTGGGTACTGTAGGGGTACAGGGCTCATGCTCCTGTGCCCACACCACTGGCATAGGGCACCCAGCTAGAGGGGTGGCTGATGTATGCCAGGGCAGTGTTGGTTGTGGGCATGGCACACAGGGATGTGTGCCATGTCGACTCTTTGTTTTGTCTTGTACCCAGACACTCAGCCTGCAAGGGCAGTGTGTTTGTGTTAGGGTACATGGCCTCTAAGGGTAGCACAATAAGTGCTGCAGCCCTTAGAGGCCTTCCCTGGTCACAAGGCCCTGGGTACCTAGGGTACCATTTACCAGGGGCTGACATGTGGCCAGGGTTTGCCAATTTGGATTTTAGGCTTTAGGGAAGGAACATAGGCCCTGGGCACTTGATTGGCAGGAGTCCAGGGCACACTCAGTCCAAGTACATTCAGCAATTCAGCAAAAAGTGGGGGCATACCATGCAAGAAAGATGGCACTGTCTCACACATGGTTAGTAGTAACACTGTCAGCGTTGGTGACTGGGTAAGATTTCCCAATCAGGTATTTGTGAGAAAGTGGCTCTGTATATACTGTTCCCTAATAGGTACAGGGTGTACAGAGTCCACAGTCCCCCAGAGGCTGATAGAGGTCAAAGTTAGGTATGACCTTACTCTCAAAAGTGGTAGCTTGGTCGAGCAGTAAGGCAGTACCAGAGGACAGTGTAAAGCATTTATTGTACACACTCAGTCAGCAAATGGTTTCACACACTCAATAACTGAACTCTAGGCCAATGGTTTATATATATAACATATATGCTGGTTTTATTTTTAGAACCACAAAGGGGATAAAAATATACTTTCTCAGAATGAGAGGTTGAATATAAATACTTTTGTCTTGAGCAATACATTTTTGTAAACAGTCACAGTTGGTTGCAATAAACAATCCTATTTCCTAAACATAACAATGCATTGAGCTCAATGGTAAATTCAGGTTATTTGTCATAAATTACTTTTCAGATTACTTTTGGAATTCCAGGTCTGGCTCCTAGATCCAGCCCTGGGTCAGTATTCAGAATCAAGTGATGAAAGTCGACTTAATAACTGTAATGATTTTTAAATAATATTTAGCTTTTTCAAAAGTTAGCACTTAGAAAATATTTCAAGGAAAACATTCAATGGATCTCTATGGCAAGAAATTCAAATTGCACGTAGAGTACTTTATCGTTACTTTAGTAATCCAGGACTGGGTACCTAGACCCAGGACTGGGGTCCTTATCAAAAACAGGTAAGTAATTTTGTTTGCAGAAATGGTACGATTTTAAAAGAATATTTCAAATTTGCAAAAATAGACACTTAGAAGAAATTTCACAGAAAAGCAGACAATGGTTTCCTACGGGAGAAAAATGAGTTAGAGGTAAGTATAGTTGTGGACACTTTTCAGAGTCAGGGCTGGGCACCAAGATCCAGCACTGGGAGCTCACCTAGGAGCAGGTGAGTAAATTTGTTTTTGTCACATGGCTGATTTTGGGTGAATATTTGCAGTTTTGAAAAGTTCACACAGAAGATTTTTGAAGAAAAAGCCAGTCAATGTTACCCTATGAGGAAAATGAAATTAGCGGTTTAAGGGTAAGTACTCGACTGGCAGAGTTGAAATTCCGGGCATAGACTCAGGGGTCCCCCAGTGTCAGGTAGGTATAGTTGGTTCACCCTCAGCGGTTTCAGGACGGCCGGGTGCAGAGAGAGTTAGGCCCAATGTTATCCTATGAGGGATAGGGGGGCCTTGGTTGGTGGCTGCTGTCTGGCAAGCCACGCGGCTGTGGGAGCTGGGCTCCTGGTCACTTACTCAGGGCAAGTGGGGAAGTAGGTTAGTGTAGAGAGTGTACTGCCAGGGCCACTCGGGCGGCTGGGTGCAGGGTGCTTTTGAGCCGTCGGGCGCTCAATGGAAATCAATGGGAATGTTCCGGTTTGGAAAAAGGCTGCAAGCTCGGGGACGAGGATGCTTCAGGTGCCACCACCACTTCGAGAGGTAAGTTGGGTAGTTGTAGGTTAGGTGGGTACACCGGGATTGGGCACAGGGGGCCGCAGGGCGCCGGGTGCAGGGGTGCCTTTTGATGTCGGAAATCTTACCCTCTGGTTGATCACGGTTGGGGTGGCACTCTGTTCTGAGGATGCAGGCTTCTTCCGGAATGTCAAGGGGGGTCCTTGGGTGCCGGACTCGGGGTCACAGTCGCCGTGGGGTCGTCTTCAGGGTCTTTGTCCACTCCGGCACTGGCCAGACTTGGCTGGTGCAGAGTGTGTTGGGTCCGCGGTTCTGGGCTGCTGCCAGGGGTTAAAAATAGGTTTCTTGAGTAGAGCCTCTACTCATGGGAGTCCCAGGGGCTTAGAGCCAAGAGGTAGCCAGGTCCTCCGGGGTTGGTGAGGTTGCTGGCCACGAGAGATGCCGCGCTGGTGCAGGTTCGAGAGTCGACAGGCCGGTAGGGCTGGGGCCAAAGCAGTTGGTGTCTTCCTCTCTTTTTAGCAGCTGCAGGGCAGGTCCTTGTTCTTCTTGCTCTTCTTGTAGTTTTCTATCTGGAATCTCAGGAAGGAAGGTTCAGGGTGCCCCTAAATACTAGATTTAGGGGCGTTACAGGTAGGTGAAGGCCAGGGACCAATGGGTCCTTGTCCTGGGGTGGGTACACCCCCTATCCTGCCTCTCTCCTGTGGGAGGGGGGCAGTAGCCTAATCCTGATAGGGTAGGGCCTCCCATCTTCAAGATGGCGAGAGCCCGGAGATGTGCTTCACCTCGCCTCCCCCACCTGAGGGGTGGGGTGGGCAGGCTGGCACATCCCCTGTCCTTGTATGGGGTTTCCGGCCAAGCTTCCCGCCAGAGTGGGGGGTTGCAGTGGCCTGGGGAAACTCCAAATGGCGGCATGCCTTTGAAGCTTCCCTTTGCTCGTCCTGGGGGAGGAGATTTCTCACCTCACCCAGGATGTGCATTGTTGCAGGCCCGGGAGAGCAGGAGCTCTCCCACCCAGGGGTCCAGCAACGTGCCTGCTGTGTGGCAGCCTGGGCAGCCTCAGAGCAGACGTGGATTGTAAGTTAGCTGTAAGGGGGCATCTCTAAGATGCCCTCTGGGGTGCTTAGTACATTAAATCCCATACTGGCATCAGTCTGGGTTTAATGTGCTGAGAAGTTTGATACTAAACTTCCCAGGCTTCAGTGTAGCCATTATGGTGCTGTGGAGCTCGTGTTTGACGAGCTCTCAGCACCATGTACTCTTAAATGACAGCACTGCACTTACAGTGCCCAGGAATGGACCCGGGTACTGTAGGGGCACAGGGCTCCTGCTCCTGTGCCCACACCATAGGCGTAATGCACCCAGCTAGAGGGGTGGCTGACATATGCCTTGGCAGTGTAGGTGATGGCATGGTACACAGTGATGTGTGCCATGTCGACTCTTTATTTTGTCCTGCACCCAGACACTCAGCCTGCAAGGGCAGTGTGTGTGTGTAAGGGTACAGGGCCTCTGAGGGTGGCTCAATGAGTGCTGCAGCCCTTAGAGGCCTTCCCTGGCCACAAGACCCTGGGCACCTAGGGTACCATTTACTAGGGGCTGACATGTGGCTAGGGTTTGCCAATTTGGAGTTTGTGTGGTTTAAGGAAGGAACATAGGCCCTGGGCACCGGATTGGCAGGAACCCAGGGTACACTCAATCAAAGTTCATTCAGCAATTTAGCAAAAAGTGGGGGCATACCATGCAAGAAAGATGGCACTTTCTCACAGTATTGCTCTGGGGAAACCAGTGTGCCTCTTACCACAGTGACCTTGGCACATGTATCACTCAGGGCCTCTATTCTAGTCCCATTCATCCAGGGGTATTGCACATACGTCTTTAAGTTGGGTGACCACACATCTAAAGTGGCAAACTCACCTTCACCCTCAGTGACTAGAACTGCTTCAGTCTGAACCCTGATTTGCTCTGGGCACACTGTTGAAATCCCATCTGGAGACTGGCTACACCAGTAGTAGCTGTAGGAGGAATTGGGGGCTTCTTATTAGGACAAGTAGCATCTCCAGTTAAGTGTCCCAACTTCTTGCAGTTGAAACACCAGGCCTTTAGGGGATCAAAGTTCTTTCCTTTGTATCTATTATTGGGCTGGGAAGAGTTTTGGGGGCCAGCCGCCTGTGCAGGTTTTTAGGGCCCTTTTGAAGAGTCAGGCCGTTTATCTTTGGAGTTCTCACCCCGTTTCTCCTGGGGAGGTTTTGTAACCCTTGTCTTGACTCAGTGGTCTGCCTTCTTTCCCAATTCTCGGGGCGAAATTAGACCTAGGTCTACCAAATGCGGTTGTAACTTTTCATTAGTGCAATTACTCAAAATGTGTTCCTTCATAAACAAATTGAAAAGTCCATTGAAATCATGCACATTATTTCCAGTTAACCATCCATCTAGTGTCTAAACTGAGTATTCAACTAATTCAATCCAGGACTGATTTGGGGTTTTGTGAGTCCCCATGAATCTACTTCTATATTCCTCAGTTGTGAGTCTAAAGCCCTCAATCAGAGTATTCTTCATGAGGTCACAAGACCCATCATCTGCCCCTGTAGGGGAGTCTGTCCCTGCAGTTACCAGGGAACACTTCCCAATGGAGTGCCCCCCAGTACAACTTTTTCACCTTTTTCATTTCACAGGCCCTCTCAAAGGCTGTGAACCATTTTGTGATATCATCACCCTCTTCATATTTAGGGACAATCCCTTTGGGGATTTTAGGATCATAAGATTGCTCTTTATCCTTATTAATTAAGTTGCTGCCACCATTGATGGGAGGTAAGCTCATCTCTCCTCTCTCTTTCTCTAGAGCCAGGAGTCTGGTCTCCAGTTTCTTTTTGTCAACCTTACTAAAAGGTTGGTCTCTTCATTGAGGCTGTCCTCAATAGTCTCAGCAGTGCCTGACCCACCTGTGTGGGATCTAGGTACTATGAGCAGTATTATTGGATTGAGGGGCACTGGGGCCTTTTCTTCCCTATGGAGTGGGGGGTGGGGGTAGTAGTTATCCTCAGAAGTATGGCCCTTAGCATACCCTGCCAATAGCTCCTGGACCTTTTGTTTGGAGGGATGGAACCCCTGGTAATATTTTTAAGTTTGCATAGAGATCTTAACTCTCTAAATTCTAAGTGAAGATAACGGGTGAGGTCCAACTCCTTAACCTGGTTCTCTATGTCATGTTATCTTCACTAACTGCTGGGTTCTTGTTAAGAGAAATTGTAAAAGAAAAACTTCTAACCCCTCTTACCCTTAACTAAAGTGACTTTTTATTTTTCAAAAATTTTAGAGGGACTTAACCAAGGCCCTAACAAGATTTTTAGTAATTTGGAAAAAATTGTCAAATTCTAAAATCAGAATTCTAAAGACAGTTTAGGAGTTCTGTCATGTGATCAGCTGTTGACCAAGTCAGTCCAACAAATACAAAGTTGTATATCCCACCGCTGATCCACCAATGTAGGAAGCTGGCTCTGTATATACTATACCAAGTGAGGTATAGTGTGCACAGAGTCCAGCGGAAACCTAAAGGTAGGCTGGGGTAAAGTTAGATAGCACCTCACTCTCTATTTGTGGTATTGTGGTCGAGCAGTAAGGCAGTATCAGAGGACAGTGTTAAGCATTTGTTGTACACCCTTGACTGTGTGACCTTGTGCTTCTCCTTTCAGTGTAACCGTGCCCGTGTTTTGTTTATTTTTCTGGTAACTGTGCCCGTGTCTCGCTGTCTCCTCCCTGTCTGCCCGCCTACCTCGCCGATCCTCGCTCACCCTCCCCGCTTCCCGCCACCGCCGCTTAGCCCCGCCCCTTTTTCCTTCTGTATCCCTCCCCGCTTCCCGCCACCGCCGCTTAGCCCCGCCCCTTTTTCCTTCTGTATCCCTCCCCGCTCCCGCCTCCCAGCTGCCCCGCCCACCCGCGCACTTCGCCTTATATGGCGACCGTGCGAACGCGCAGCGGTCACGCGCAGCGGGCGCGCCGATTGTGCGCCGAAGGCGCGCCAAAGGTAAGCCCGTCTGCGCCCGTCCGCGACTGGATCGCGACCAGCGCCAGGACCCCTGGCCCACGAAGACCCCGACCTACCCGCCTGACGTACTCCGCCGCCACCCTCATCGCACTCAACACCGGCCGACTCCCAGACTGCCACCAAGCCACACCACGACTCACCCACGGACCTTTCAGCTGCCACGCCTGCAAGTTCTCCTGCATCCGGACCTGCCCCGCACCAGCAGCCGCCAAGCCAAACACCAGCAGCACCCACCTCAAGTGCATCCTGCTCAACACCCGCTCCGTCCACAGACACGCCGTGGAACTCTGGAACCTCCTAGACGCCACAGCCCCTGACGTTGCCTTCCTCACGGAGACCTGGATGAATGCCTCTTCAGCTCCCGACATCGCCATCGCCATCCCGGAGGGCTACAAGATCGTCCGGAGGGACCGCAACGCCAACCAGACGGGAGGAGGCATCGCCATCATCCACAGGAACACCATCCGTCTCACGACCAGCACCGACAACTCCCTGACCACCGCCGAACACCTGCACTTCCAGATCCACACCGACCCAAACACCACCCTCAGAGGCACCCTGATCTACCGACCCCCGGGACCACGCACACAATTCAGCGAGGACATCGCCGACTTCGTCAGCCCGCATGCCCTCCCCTCCGCCGACTACATCCTCCTGGGGGACCTTAACTTCCACCTGGAGAACAACAACGACTGCAACACCAGCACCCTGCTCGACAACCTCGCCAATCTTGGACTCAAGCAGCTGGTATCCACCCCCACCCACCTCGCCGGACACACACTCGACGCCGTCTTCTCATCCTGCAAAGACATCGTCTTCAGCCACGCCACAGAGCTCCAATGGACGGACCACAGCTGCGTCCACTTCACCTTCAAGAGAACGACGACCCACCACCACCAGCAACAGGCCGCCCGCAGAAGCTGGAACAAGATCACAGCAGACCAGCTCGCCACCTCCCTGAGCCAGCACCCCCCTGCCAGCTCAGCGAACCCCAGCCAGGCCGCCAACAACCTCACACAGTGGATCAGCAACTGCGCGGACGAACTCGCCCCGCTGAGGACCCCGCCCAGCAGACCCGGCAGCAAGAAAGCCCCGTGGTTCACCGACGAACTCAAGAGCTCCAAGAAGATCTGCCGAGCCCTCGAGAAAGTCTGGAGAAGGGATCCCACACCGGACAACAGGACCACCTTCAAGCTGGCCACCCGGAAACACCACCAGCTGATCCGCGCCGCCAAGAAAACTGCTTTCAAGGACCGGCTGGACAACAACGCACACAACTGCAAGGAACTCTTCAACATCGTGAAAGAGCTCTACAACCCCAGCGCAGAAAACAACGACATCACCCCATCGCAAGACCTCTGCAACTCCCTCGCCTCATACTTCCACAACAAGATCGCGGACATACACAACAGCTTCAGCAACCAACCAACACACACCAAGACCGAACAACCACCCCTCACCACCACCCTCCAAGCCTGGACTCCGATCAGCACCGAAGACACCATCCGCACGATGAACTCCATCCACTCCGGATCACCGACCGACCCCTGCCCTCATCACGTCTTCAACAAGGCTGACGCTGTCATCGCACCCCACCTGCGAGACATCATCAACACATCCTTCGACACCGCCACCTTCCCTGAGAGCTGGAAGCACGCCGAACTCAGCGCGCTACTAAAGAAACCCACAGCGGACCCCACCGAACTCAAGAACTACCGCCCCATCTCGCTCCTCCCGTTTCCAGCCAAAGTCATCGAGAAGACCGTCAACAAGCAGATGGCCGCCTTCCTCGAAACGAATGGATCCCTCGACCCCTCACAGTCCGGCTTCCGAGCCAATCACAGCACCGAGACCGCCCTCATCGCCGCCACCGATGACATTCGAGCCCTGATGGACAACGGAGAAACAGCGGCCCTCATCCTCCTAGACCTCTCCGCAGCATTCGACACTGTCTGCCACCGCACCCTAGTACAGCGCCTCAGCAACGTCGGAATCCAGGACAAGGCGCTGGAATGGATCATCTCCTTCCTCGACGGAAGAACACAGAAAGTCCGTCTACCACCGTACAAGTCAGAGGCCACCGATGTCATCTGCGGCGTCCCTCAAGGATCCTCGCTGAGCCCCACCCTCTTCAACGTCTACATGAGCCCCCTCGCGGCCATCGCACGGCAACACCACCTCAACATAATCTCCTACGCCGACGACACCCAGCTGATCCTCTCCCTGACCAACGACCCCGCCGCCGCCAGAGCCAACCTACACGAAGGGATGAAGGACGTAGTCGAGTGGATGACGACCAGCCGCCTGAAGCTGAACTCGGACAAGACGGAGGTCCTCATCCTGGGCTCCTCACCCTCCGCCTGGGACGACTCCTGGTGGCCTCCCGCCCTGGGCACCGCACTCAAACCGACAGACCATGCACGCAACCTGGGCTTCATCCTGGACTCCTCCCTCTCCATGACCAGGCAAGTCAACGCCGTCTCCTCGGCGTGCTTCAACATCCTACGCATGCTACGGAAGATCTTCTGGTGGATCCCCACCGAGACCAGGAGGACCGTCACCCAGGCCCTCGTCACCAGCCGACTGGACTATGGCAACGCCCTCTACGCCGGTACCACCGCCAAGCTCCAGAAGAGACTCCAGCGGATCCAGAACGCCTCAGCCAGACTCATCCTCGACATCCCACGAACCAGCCACATCTCCGGACATCTGAGAGACCTTCACTGGCTCCCCGTCAACAAAAGAATCACCTTCTGCCTCCTCACCCACGCACACAAAGCGCTACACGACCAAGGCCCGAGCTACCTCAACAGCCGAGTCAACTTCTACGCTCCCAAACGCCACCTCCGATCAGCCAACCTCGCCCTCGCCGCCGTCCCCCGCATCCGAAGAGCGACCACAGGAGGAAGGTCCTTCTCCTACCTGGCCGCCAAGACCTGGAACTCCCTCCCGACCGACCTGCGCCTGACCCAAGACCACCTCTCCTTCAGGAAGAAGCTGAAGACATGGCTGTTCGAGCAGTAGCGGCACCCCCCACCCCCAGCGCCTTGAGACCCTACGGGTATGTAGTGCGCTCTATAAATGTCACTGATTGATTGATTGATTGATACACACTCAGTCAGCAAATTAATTCACACACTCAAAGACTGACCTTCAGACCAATTGTTTCTGTATAAAAATATTCTTTCAGTTATTTTATTTCCTAGCACCAAACAAGCCTGGCACAGGGAAATGATAAATACTTTGCAGCTTTGTTTCTGGGATCTGGGATAGAAGGCTCCCACCCTAGGGGTCCGGAAACATGTCTTGTGGTGTCAGGCTTGTGTGTACCAGTCAGGGAACCCACCAGAGGCTGGTCGTTTTTCAGGGGGCATCTCTA
This sequence comes from Triturus cristatus, assembly GCF_964204655.1. Lineage (NCBI taxonomy): Eukaryota > Metazoa > Chordata > Amphibia > Caudata > Salamandridae > Triturus > Triturus cristatus. Next base: position 231,713,533 of record NC_140583.1, read on the forward strand.
AGATGCCCTTTGTGTGCATTTTGCATTAAATCCCACACTGGCATCAGTGTGGGTTTAATGTGCTGAGAAGTTTGATACCAAACTTCTCAGTATTCAGTGTTGCCATTATGGTGCTGTGGAGTTCCTAATGACAAGCTCCCAGCACCATATACTCTTAATGGCAGCACTGTACTTACAATGTCTAAGAATGGACTTAGACACTGTAGGGGTACAGGGCTCATGCACATGTACCCTCAACACTGGCATAGGGCACCCAGCTAGAGGGGTGACTGATCTATGACAGGGTAGTGGGTTAAAGGCATGGCACACAGGGATGGGTGCCATGTCGACTCTTCACTTTGTTCTGCACCAAAACACGCAGCCTGCAAAGGCAGTGTGTGTATGTAAAGGTACAGGGACTCTAAGGGTGGCACAATAAGTGCTGCAGCCCTTAGAGGTCTTCCCCGGTCACAGTGCCCTGGGTGCCTGTGGTACCATTTACCAGGGGCTGACCTGTGGCCAGAGATGCCAATTGGGTTAGGTTTGGGGAAAGAACACAGGCCCTGGGAACCTGATTGGCAGGGACGCAGGGAACACTAAGAAAAAGTGCATCAGTAGTCTGGCAAAAAGTGGGGGGGGTTACTGCAACAGAAACCCACATTCCTACAAGGGGTCTCCAAACTTTTCTGTAATAAGTGATACTTATGTTCAATGATGATCCAGAGCTACTGTAAGGGATGTGATAGTCCATCCAAGCCTGTCAGCAGTGATCACAACAGGTCATTAGGCAGGTTTGCCAGCAGTAAAGTTAAAAAAACACTATAAATTTGGAATGGTCCTACATGGGTAATACATAACAGCCTAAGCTACAATTCCCCGGCACCAAGGTTAATAATGTGAGTAATAAATGTCTCCAACTCAAATAAGAGCTTTCAATTGATTTTGGAAATTTAACCATTTTTCTCCAAACATCGGCTTATGAGTTCTAAAAATACACACATTTTTGTCTCAAATACATGCTTTTTAATGTTGGAATACAAATAATAATATAGCCAAGCAAAGGCTTTCATGTTAGTAGTCTGAGATGCACGCAGGCGAGCTACTCACTGGTAGCTCACGAGCTACTCGTTGGAGACGACTGTGTTTGAGCAAGTTGAATAAAGATTAAGTTTATCTCTAAAATAAATATCAGGGGCATTTGTGTCACTCGGGGTATTTGTGGGCAACTTCATTCTTCCTGGCTCATTATTCGAGGGCTCCAGCCCTTTCCTCAGTAGGGTACCTTACCATGGGCGAGGATGGAGGCACATTGGCCAGTAGGGCGGGACTGAGGTATTTCTTGAAAGGCTTGCACTTTTTTGCACCTTGGTTGGTCTCGTGCATCTTCCTTCATTTTGCACTTTTCGTGAAGTTTCCATTTTTTGAGCATGTTGACAGCGATTTGCAAAGTGGCTTTTGCAGTGGCTAATATCTTGGCATTTTCACAGACGGTCTCGAAATGCAATCAAATACTAACATTGTAGTTGCTGTGAATTTTGCATTTTGTGGTGCATTTGAGCTCTGCAAATTAGTTTTGCGCGATTGCTATGCCATGTGTGGCTTTTAGCAACCCTGCAGGGCCTTTTGCATCAGACCCCATGTGTTCCAACTACAATTCATCTGGATCTACACACTTCTAGAAAAACTATGAAAGATCCAGTGTGGAAAGAGAAGGTAGTATTGAGGGGGGAGACCTTGATCTGACAGCACGAATCTTCAGGACCAGGGGTGTGTTACATGCTGTTGTTATATTTGTGAATCCGATTTAGTTACTTGGACACATTTCACGTTTGCCAATAGTGGATGGATCTGTCTCTTATAACCCTGCGATTCACAGAGCCAGTTCAAAGTTTTATTTAAGACCATCAGCTAAGGGATACTGCAAGACATCCCTTGGAGGCACGCTCGATAATGAATGGCGAACCCTTCTAACTACTGAATAGTTAGCAGAGCTATAAAGTCAATGTCTGCTACTAATTTCGCTTATTCATGTGCGATTTATGCGGTGCGATTGCGCCATCTAGTGGCTTCAGAAGCTGAAAATAAGAATTAGGGCGCACAGAGCTGTGTTATTTATTAATTTTAAGTGACCCATTCTCAAAACACTTCGCTGTAGCAGAAGCAGTACTAAAGGCGCATTCTTACTTATTCTTGCTTATTTTCGGTTACTTAGGAGTCACACAATCCAGCAAGAGAACCTCTCATCTACATCTAAATCTGGCCCCTGAAAACAATGGACTCGCACAGTGTAATTAGTGTTTTACACCATACAATTGTTTATCATAACTTATTCGTCTACTAATCATGTGTTTCAGAATAATGATGATAAGTATTGTGAAAATACTAGCAGTCATTATAAAAGTAAAGCAAATGTTAGAATTGCCTCCAGCATATTTCCTCGCACAACCGTACTCTATTCACCTGATGTCTACCTAGTTTGCATAAACGCTCTTAGCCTTACAATTACTCAGCCATGTTTGCTTATTGTAGTTCCTTAAATTATATCATGATCAGTCTTGTAAGATTTCCCGGCACACCTGGCAAAGCTGTTGGACATGCAGCCGGTCAGCCTTTCTGTATGATCCCTTAGCAACCAGTCTTCCTGTGTACAGCCCGCCCTCATTCGAGCATCTTCTTACCACATAGTCTCCAATAGTTATCTATGGAGAGGGGGCGTATTTGGAGAGGGGGCGTATTTCTCTGCAGCTCTTGTGTTGCCACTTCGGAACACAGAAAGTGCTCTTTCTGCAGAAGCAATTGTATCTCTACTTGCCTTCTTCCAAGGCAGATCTGTTCAGGGCAGGGTGGCCACGGTGCTCTTTTTGTGCTTCATGCTGACCATGGGGCATGGTGTGTCAGACTCTGGCAGCTCTGGCTTCCTCTTGTCCCTGATGGGTTGGGAGCTTTCGGTATTAGGCCGCAGTTGCTTCCACAGGTGACCTCTGGGAGTCTTGTAGCTTATGGACTAGACTTTGGCCACTCTGACTTCCTCATGTGGTCCTTGCCTGGTATGAAGCATCTGTATTAGGTTTCGGCCATCCTTGTTTCTCCCTGTTGGACGTGGAGGTTGTAGTTTGGACCTTGGCCATCCTGGCTTCTCCTTGTTCTCCTTGTTGGACGTGGAGGTTGAAGTTTGGACCTTGGCCATCCTGGCCTCCCCTTGTTCTCCATGTTGGATGAGAAGGTTGTAGTTTGGACCTTGGCCATCCTGGCTTTCCCTTGTTCTACCTGTTGGACGTGGAGGTTGTAGTTTGGACTTTGGAAACCCTGGCTTCCCCTTGTTCTCCCTGTTGGACGTGGACGTTGTAGTCTGGATCTTGGCCATTCTGTGTTCCTCTTGTTCTCCTTATTGGACGTGGAGGTTGTAGTTTGGACCTTGGCAATCCTGGCTTCCCCTTGTTCTCATTGTTGGACGTGGAGGTTGTAGTTTGGACCTTGGCCATCCTGGCTTCCCCTTGTTCTCCCTCTTGGAAGTGGAAGTCGTAGTTTTGACCTTGGCAATCCTGGCTTCCCCTTGTTCTCCCTCTTGGACGTGGAGGTCGTAGTTTGTACCCTGGCCATCCCGGCTTCACCTTGTTCTCCTTCTTGGATGTGGAGGTCGTAGTTTGGACCTTAGCCATCTTGGCTGCCCCTTGTTCTCCCTCTTGGACCTGGAGGTCGTAGTTTGGACTTTGGCCATCCTGGCTTCCCCTTGTTCTCCCTCTTGGACGTGGAGGTCGTAGTTTGGACCTTGTCCATCCTGGGTTCCTCTTGTTCTCCCTGTTGGACGTGGATTTTGATTTGATTTGATTTGATTTATCTATTTGTATAGCGCGCGATTGCCCGAGGGCGTCTTGGCGCTGAGATATACCACTGGGTCTGATGATGTTGACTAAGGCTGTGTGGAGAAAAGCCATGTTTTGACTTCCTTTCTGAAGGATATCAGGGATGGGCTGGTTTTTATGTCTAGTGGTAGTTTGTTCCATATTCTTGCTGCGTGTAACAAGAAGCTTCTTCCACCCCAGTTGGTTTTCCGAACTCTAGGGACCCTGATGCATTTCATTTGGCTGGATCGAAGTAATCTGTTTGGCTCATATAGTTGCAGATGTGATTTTAGAAATTGTGATCCAGTTCCGTTTAGTGCCTTATATGCCAAGCATAATGATTTAAAATGTATCCTACTTGCAATTGGTAGCCAGTGCAGGCTTTTTAGTTTATGGCTTACTTGTTCGAACTTTGGTATTCCTAATATCAGCCTGGCTGCTGCATTCTGCAGGCGTTGCAGCTTAAGTAGAATTTTCTTCCTTGCTCCGGCATATAAGCCGTTCCCGTAATCCAATCTGGACAAGGCTAGTGCTGTTACCACTGTCTTGCGTGAATCATGCGGTAAGTATGGTAGAATTTTTTTAATCATTTTTAGAATGTACCATAGTGACGAAGCTAGTTTGCTGGCTTGAGCGTCGAAAGAAAGGTTATTGTCTAACAAGACCCCTAGGTTTTTTACCTTTTCTGACGACTCTGGGCATCTTCCCATATCTTTAGGCCACCATAAGGGGGACCAAATGTTTGTGTCTCTTCCTAGTATCATGACCTCACTCTTGTCCCCGTTTAGCTTCAAGCAGTTCATTCTCATCCATTGACTGATTTTTGTCATGCAGATTTGAAATTTTTCTGCTGTGTCCTGTACCTCCTTGCTTATTGACACCACAATTTGGGTGTCATCGGCGTAGGATATAGGAGTGAAGCCGTTGTTCCTTATTATTTGTGCCAGTGGGGCTACATATAAATTAAAGAGGGTAGGGCTCATCGATGAGCCCTGCGGGACTCCGCATGGTAGCTTGAACAGCTTGGATTTCGCTTCTCCTAATTCTACTGAGAAAGTTCTGTTCTCTAGGTAGGAGGCTGTGAGAGCGCATGCTGTGTCATGTATGTGTGCTGTTTTTAACCGTGTAATGAGGATTTCGTGGCTGACCGTGTCGAAGGCCGCCGATAGGTCGAGTAATATCAAGGCGGCCTTCGATCCATTGTCCATTATTTGCCTAAGCTCTTCCACTGCTGTAATCAGGGCTGTCTCCGTCCCGTGTTCTACCCGGAAACCGAACTGGGAGTGATCCAGCCAATCTCCGTCCGTCAGATGTTGCGATAGCTGTTTATTTAACAGTTTCTCCAAGATTTTTGCGGCAAAAGGGATCCTGGCTATGGGTCTATAATTGCTGGGATCTTCGTAATCTAGGTTGGGTTTTTTCAGCAGTGGCCTGATAGATATCATCTTCCAGTCATCTGGGAAGATATTGGTATTAATAATTTTGGCGAATAATTTTTCCAATACTAGGCTTAGTTGTAAGGAACATACCTGCATTATTTTGGGTGGACAGGGGTCCATTGGGCTGCCCGAGTTGGTAGTGTGGATCTCTTTCTCAATCTGTTCAGCTGTAGGTGGTGTAAATCTAAAAACTGATTGATTTTGTTGAGTTAGTGGCTGTGATGTGTCCCCTTCTATTGTCTCAGTGTTCTGATTTTTGAAGGATTCGTATACTGATGAGACTTTATTCACGAAGAAATCTCCTAGTATATTACAGAAGTCTGATGACAGTGCTTCTGGGTTGTTGTTTTCGAACTTTGATAGTTTTTTGACGGTGTCAAAAAGGGTTTTGCTGGAGTTTTTTGACTCGTTGATCTTTTTAACGAAGTATTTACTTTTTTCTACTGTTATTAGTTTTTTGTAGCTGTTTAGGGTATCTTTGTATTCTTGTCTGAGTTGCGTATCATAATTATTTCTCCATTTTTTCTCGGCTCTTCTACATGTTTGTTTTTGTGTTTTTAGGGCTTCTGAGAACCATGGTTGTGAGGGGGTTTTTCTTTTAAGAGTAGCCTTTTTTTGTGGGACTGTCAGATTGACTGCCTTGTCTATCCATTCATTAAATTGTTTGCAGGCTAAATTACTGTTATCGTCAAATGTGGGTTGGGATATTTGAAGTTTTTCTATGAATGCTTGGTTGTCAATTTTAGACCAGTCACGGTAGGTTACTTGTTTAATATGTTCCACCGGTCTTCCAGTGTCTTCTTTAACTTCCAGAGTAAATCTTACTAGTTTGTGGTCTGACCATGGGATTGGGAGAGTGTCAATTTTGGTAAAGCTCTGACATGATGTGAAGATACCATCTATCGTATGTCCGGCATTGTGGGTACCTAATTCTACTTTCTGTTTCAGGTCGAAATTTGCCATTGCATCAATGAATGCTGCTATCTTAGGATCTAAATTTTTCTCTAGATGCAGATTGAAATCACCCAAGATGGTATAGTCTGAGCATGACACACTAGATTCAAGAAATGGACTTAACAAGTCTATTAAGGGAGTTTTTGCACTAGGTGGTCTATATATTAGTATTCCATTAAACGTGTAATTGTTTGTAATTTTTATTTGGAAGGTTAATGTTTCGCAGTCTGGGGTGCTACCTTTATGCGAGGTTTTAATTCTGAAACCTTCCTTTGCTATGATTGCTAACCCTCCTCCCCGTTTTATTTTTCTGTCAGCTCTATAGAAAGAGTATCCCTCCGGAATTGCTAAGGCCAGATCAGCGTCTGATGCCTCATCTGCCCATGTTTCGGTAATGAACATTATATCAATATTTTGTTCATCTAATAGTTCGGCTGTCTGAATATTATGTTTGACCAATGACCTGGCATTAATCAAACCTGTTTTCAAAATATGGTTTCTATATCTTGGAATCTGGGCTTTATCCATATTTCTAACAGGAAGAAAGTCGAATGTGAGTGGGCAAGACAGACATTTCTTACCTTCTTTGTGTGGCTCCATTTGATCGCATGTGATGTTTGTTCTCATCCCTCTAAGTTCCTGGCTGGAGTATTTCCACAGTATTTTGTCGGGGTTATTTTGAATAGGGGATATGGCCCTAGGCCCGGTCTTGGCGCGGACGGGCGCAGACGGGCTTGCCTTAGACGCGCCTTCGGCGCGCCATCGTCGCGCCCGCTGCGCGCGTCCGCTGCGCGTTTGTGGAGGGCACATTTTCTAGTGGGAGGGAGGGGGCGTGGCCTGCGTCGGTGGGCGTGGCTTGTGCTCGCTCCGATTTTGGCGCCAAGAACTCCGACCCGCCGCAGCCCTGAAATCGGCAGCGCGGGGAGTTCTCAACAGGTGAGGTGGGGGAGTGCTCTGGGGTATTGTGCAACAGTTTAAAAAATGCGATTTTCGGTTAAAAACGCTATCTTTCTAAAAACAGTGCAACCCTTTAACAAAACACCACAATTTTAAAAGTATTTTTTAAAATCAAGTACGTCTCCCGGCTATCTCGCCTCAGGAGTGGTTAGTCTCTGGCAGCGCCCTATGTTCCTCTCGCTCTTAAGGTCTAGCGAAGGGGGCGTGGCCTGCGTCGGTGGGCGTGGCTTGTGCTCGCTCCGATTTTGGCGCCAAGAACTCCGACCCGCCGCAGCCCTGAAATCGGCAGCGCGGGGAGTTCTCAACAGGTGAGGTGGGGGAGTGCTCTGGGGTATTGTGCAACAGTTTAAAAAATGCGATTTTCGGTTAAAAACGCTATCTTTCTAAAAACAGTGCAACCCTTTAACAAAACACCACAATTTTAAAAGTATTTTTTAAAATCAAGTACGTCTCCCGGCTATCTCGCCTCAGGAGTGGTTAGTCTCTGGCAGCGCCCTATGTTCCTCTCGCTCTTAAGGTCTAGCGAAGGGGGCGTGGCCTGCGTCGGTGGGCGTGGCTTGTGCTCGCTCCGATTTTGGCGCCAAGAACTCCGACCCGCCGCAGCCCTGAAATCGGCAGCGTGGGGAGTTCTCAACAGGTGAGGTGGGGGAGTGCTCTGGGGTATTGTGCAACAGTTTAAAAAATGCGATTTTCGGTTAAAAACGCTATCTTTCTAAAAACAGTGCAACCCTTTAACAAAACACCACAATTTTAAAAGTATTTTTTAAAATCAAGTACGTCTCCCGGCTATCTCGCCTCAGGAGTGGTTAGTCTCTGGCAGCGCCCTATGTTCCTCTCGCTCTTAAGGTCTAGCGAAGGGGGCGTGGCCTGCGTCGGTGGGCGTGGTTTGTGCTCGCTCCGATTTTGGCGCCAAGAACTCCGACCCGCCGCAGCCCTGAAATCGGCAGCGCGGGGAGTTCTCAACAGGTGAGGTGGGGGAGTGCTCTGGGGTATTGTGCAACAGTTTAAAAAATGCGATTTTCGGTTAAAAACGCTATCTTTCTAAAAACAGTGCAACCCTTTAACAAAACACCACAATTTTAAAAGTATTTTTTAAAATCAAGTACGTCTCCCGGCTATCTCGCCTCAGGAGTGGTTAGTCTCTGGCAGCGCCCTATGTTCCTCTCGCTCTTAAGGTCTAGCGAAGGGGGCGTGGCCTGCGTCGGTGGGCGTGGCTTGTGCTCGCTCCGATTTTGGCGCCAAGAACTCCGACCCGCCGCAGCCCTGAAATCGGCAGCGCGGGGAGTTCTCAACAGGTGAGGTGGGGGAGTGCTCTGGGGTATTGTGCAACAGTTTAAAAAATGCGATTTTCGGTTAAAAACGCTATCTTTCTAAAAACAGTGCAACCCTTTAACAAAACACCACAATTTTAAAAGTATTTTTTAAAATCAAGTACGTCTCCCGGCTATCTCGCCTCAGGAGTGGTTAGTCTCTGGCAGCGCCCTATGTTCCTCTCGCTCTTAAGGTCTAGCGAAGGGGGCGTGGCCTGCGTCGGTGGGCGTGGTTTGTGCTCGCTCCGATTTTGGCGCCAAGAACTCCGACCCGCCGCAGCCCTGAAATCGGCAGCGCGGGGAGTTCTCAACAGGTGAGGTGGGGGAGTGCTCTGGGGTATTGTGCAACAGTTTAAAAAATGCGATTTTCGGTTAAAAACGCTATCTTTCTAAAAACAGTGCAACCCTTTAACAAAACACCACAATTTTTAAAAGTATTTTTTAAAATCAAGTACGTCTCCCGGCTATCTCGCCTCAGGAGTGGTTAGTCTCTGGCAGCGCCCTATGTTCCTCTCGCTCTTAAGGTCTAGCGAAGGGGGCGTGGCCTGCGTCGGTGGGCGTGGCTTGTGCTCGCTCCGATTTTGGCGCCAAGAACTCCGACCCGCCGCAGCCCTGAAATCGGCAGCGCGGGGAGTTCTCAACAGGTGAGGTGGGGGAGTGCTCTGGGGTATTGTGCAACAGTTTAAAAAATGCGATTTTCGGTTAAAAACGCTATCTTTCTAAAAACAGTGCAACCCTTTAACAAAACACCACAATTTTAAAAGTATTTTTTAAAATCAAGTACGTCTCCCGGCTATCTCGCCTCAGGAGTGGAGGTCGCAGTTTGGACCTTGGCCATCCTGGGTTGCTCCTGTTCGCCCTTTTGGACGTGGAGGTTGTAGTTTGGACCTTGGCCATCCTGGCTTTCCCTTGTTTTCCCTCTTGGACGTGGAGGTTGTAGTTTAGACCTTGGCCATCCAGGCTTCCACTTGTTCAACCTCTTGGACATGGAGGTTGTAGTTTGGACCTTGGCCATTCTGGTTTTCCCTTGTTCTCACTGTTGAACGTTGTGGTTGTAGTCTGGACCTTGGCCATCCTGGCTTCCCCTCCCTTGTCCTCGCTGTTGGACGTAGAAGTTGAAGTTTGGACCTTGGCCATCCTGGCTTCCCCTTGTTCTCCCTTTTGGACGTGGAGGTTGTAGTTTGGACCTTGGCCATCCTGGCTTCCCCTTGTTCTCCATTGGACGTGGAGGTTGTAGTTTGGACGTTGGCTATTCTGGCTTACCCTTGTTCTCCCTGTTGAACGTGGAGATTGTAGTTTGGACCTTGGCCATCCTGGCTTCCTCTAGTTCAACCTCTTGGACATGGAGTTTGTAGTTTGGACCTTGGCCATCCTGGTTTACCCTTGTTCTCACTGTTGAACGTTGTGGTTGTAGTCTGGACCTTGGCCATCCTGTCTTCCCCTCCCTTGTCCCCCCTGTTGGACGTAGAGGTTGAAGTTTGGACCTTGGCCATCCTGGCTTCCCCTTGTTCTCCCTCTTGGATGTAGAGGTGGAAGTTTGGACCTTGGCCATCCTGGCTTCCCCTTGTTCTCCATTGGACGTGGAGGTTGTAGTTTGGACGTTGGCTATTCTGGCTTCCCCTTGTTCTCCCTGTTGGACATGGAGATTGTAGTTTGGACCTTGGCCATCCTGGCTTCCTCTTGTCCTCCTTTTTGGATGTGGAGGTTGTAGTTTGGACCTTGGCCATCCTGGCTTCCCCTTGTTCTCCCTGTTAGGCATGGAGGTTGTAGTATGGACATTGACTATTCTGGTTTTCCCTTGTTCTCCCTGTTCGACGTGGAGGTTGGAGTTTGGACCTTGGCCATCCCGGCTTTCCCTTGTTCTCACTGTTGAACATGGTGGTTGAAGTCTGGACCTTGGCCATCCTGACTTCCCCTTGTTCTCCCTGTTGGACATAGAGATTGAATTGTGGACCATGGCCATCCTGGCTTCTCCCTTTTCTCCCTGTTGGACGTGGAGAGTGTAGTTTGGACCTTGGCCATCCAGGGTTCCCCTTGTTCTCCCTGTTGGACGTGGAGGTTGTAGTTTCGACCTTGGCCATCCCGGCTTTCCCTTGTTCTCACTGTTGAACATGGTGGTTGTAGTCTGGACCTTGGCTATCCTGGCTTCTCCTTCTTCTCCCTGTTGGACGTGGAGATTGTAGTTTGGACCTTGACCATCCAGGGTTCCCCTTGTTCTCCCTGTTCGACGTGGAGGTTGGAGTTTGGACCTTGGCCATCCCGGCTTTCCCTTGTTCTCACTGTTGAACATGGTGGTTGTAGTTTGGACCTTGGCCATCCTGACTTCCCCTTGTTCTCCCTGTTGGACATAGAGATTGAATTTTGGACCTTGGCCATCCTGGCTTTCCCTTGTTCTACTTGTTGGACGTGAAGGTTGTAGTTTGGACCTTGGCCATCCTGACTTCCTCTTGTTCTCCCTGTTGGACGTGGCGGTTGTAGTTTGGACCATGGCCATCCTGGCTTCTCCTTCTTCTCCCTGTTGGACATGCAGATTGTATTTTGGACCTTGGCCATCCAGGGTTCCCCTTGTTCTCCCTGTTGGACGTGGAGGTTGTAGTTTCGACCTTGGCCATCCTGGCTTCTCCTTGTTCTCCCTGTTGGACGTGGAGATTGTAGTTTGGACCTTGGCCATCCAGGGTTCCCCTTGTTCTCCCTGTTGGACGTGGAGATTGTAGTTTGGACCTTGGCCATCCAGGGTTCCCCTTGTTCTCCCTGTTGGACGTGGAGGTTGTAGTTTGGACCATGGCCATCCTTTCTTACCCTTGTGCTCCTTGTAGGGCTCACAGCTTGTAGGCTGGACCTCAACCATTCTGACTTCCTCTAGTGTTCCTTGCTGGGCTTGGCGCTTGTAGGTTGTGTTTGGACTTTAGAGGCAGTCGCTCAGATCAGACCTTACCAACGTCATATGCGAAACAGATGTAGAAGGGGACAGTGGAAACTACACGCATGCACAGCAAATGCTTCCAGGGCACAATAGTTTAGTTAGGCTGCACCACCAGCAGTTGGGCCAACCATATTGAGGAACCCTTCTAGGTCAATCCAGGCCAAGTTGTATAAAGACCTCCCACATGCTTAATCAAGCAGGTGTCTTCAACAGCGGTTGTCACAAGTTCTTCCCTTAGCCTCAGTTCTCAGCTGGCCTTCTGTCCCTCTCACTTTTATTGTTTTTCTCCCTCCTTGTTTCATATAGTGCCTATCGACTTTGACACTTGTGTGCGCTGTTGCTGCTCTTGCTGCTCTGTTTCCCCTCCTGTAGACTTCTCCATAATGGCAAACTGCAGTCTTCTCATGCTAATGTATTTATTGGCCAGGGTTCCTCTTGTGTCTTTGGGCAAATTATAAACCACCTGCACTCTGAACCAGGTAAATCTAACTCCTAATCAGCTTGATCTATGGAATGAGCATATGTACTTGTTTCATTTGCTTCTTTAATTTCATCAGGAATGTTACAGTCCACAAGACTCTGTGCCATAACCGCGGATCCTGAAACTTTATCTCAGGTTTACCAACCAACCAGCTACTAGAACGAGTCTCTCTCTCTCTCTCTCTCTCTCTCTCTCTGTCTCTCTCTCGCTTTCTCTCTCTCTCTCTCTCTCTCTCTCACTTTCTCTCTCTCTCTCTGTTTCTCTCTCTGTCTTGCTCTCTCTCTCTATATATATATATTTCTATCACTATTTCTGAACCCTCTTTTCCCCACGAGTTTTATTCACTATCCTGGAGCCTCATTCAGGGGGTGGGTGGATATTTAGAGACAATAATGTATTGGCCTCTGTATTCTGCACTGGTTTGTACACAGGTTGTAACAGATTGTCAGACCCTAAATAAAGAGTCCGAGGACAACCCCTTGCAGGCCATGGCTCAAGCAAAGACAACAATACAAGGTGAAATCCTTCGGCAGTCCTAGAGAGAGTGAAAGATACCCCCCTCGCCCCCAACCCACCAGCCCAAATTACTGTCACTTCTGCTGCCTCTCAATAACGTGCAGCCAGTAACTTCATGCTCACACTCAAGCAATAGCCACCCCAGCAATGGCGCCGCCTCAGGACGTTTCAGTCTTTCATGGCTCAATGTAATTTCCTGACAGAGCTTCAGCAGTCACCGGTCAAGCAAAAGCAGCGTTCGCGCCATCATATTTCAGCGAAGACGCTTTATCTTGGGCCCGTGTCTTTCTAATCGAACTATATTTGTGCAATAGTTTAAGGCGATATAAGTGTGATTGTGGAACTTCCGGCTCTTTTATGGATCTAACCATTCATAATTTCATCATGCCCCGATGCAACTCTTGAAAACACCCGAAGCTAAAAGTGGAATTGATAGTAAAACTTTGCTGCACAATTGTGTTTTGGGGGGAAAATCCCTGTTTAAAAACGGCTCTAGGAAATGGACATTTAGAAATGATGACCTTTGGCCTCATGGATGCTCCTGCTGTTGTAGTAACCGCTGATCTAGAGAGAGCAGAGGGGCACCCTTTCCTTCATCCGTTGTGCTCAGCAAAGCAGGGTCTGGAAGGTTTGAACGGTGCCCTTCCTTTATCTTGCTGTTCAAACAGAGTCAGATCTCTTTTGGTGACCGAGCAATACACATGTTCAGCTTGTATTTAGTAAGAAACTAGCAGAGCAATTGCCTCCCCATCTTACCTATGACTGTCTCAATAATCTCGCCCCTGGCGCTAAAATTCCACAAGACAGGATATAGACACTGACCATAAAAGAGGACACTGCACTTCAATGATATTTGAAAGAACATCTATTGAAGGGATTTATTCGTCCAGTTTTCTTCCTACATTGATTAAAGAGAGCTGAATGCTATAACTATTCACAACTGTTATCCATTGCCTCTCATCCCAGTATAGCTGGGTCAAATTAAGTCTTTTTAAAATATATTTGTAGCAACACAATCTATAGTCGAATGACAGCAAGGCCCACTGATCAGAAAATACATAATAAGACAACAGAAAAAGAAGCTAAATATTTTTGTACATAAGTTCAAGTTTCCAAGTCCATCATATACCTGTTTGGCGTCCATTTGAAATGTTACATTTATCAGGAGCGTCACCCCACTCGCCAGAGTCAGTCAGAGAAAGATAAAATGATAATGAAACAATATCATTTTCTTTTTCTTTCACTGATTTTGACATGGGAGCAGGGCGGGCCGGGCGGGGCTGGCAGATGGTGGCACTTAGAAGTGATGCTTGTATGTTTGGCCAGCCGTCTTAGGCCGGCCAAACATACATGCGTACTTCTATTTCCCCGAACCAGCTGTGTTCACAGACGGGTCGGAGAAATGCCGCAGGCTCACAGGCAGTGTCTGATTGGCTGAGCAGGCCGCTCAGACCAATCCTGCCGCTGCTCTCGCAGTGCAGCGCCAGCATTGGCTGAGCAGCCTCTGCCTTCCCAGAGACTGCTGGGAGAGCTCCGAGGCCGCGGCAGCTGTCGGCATCGAGGCTGTGGAAAAAGGTACTTTTTAAAAATTATTATTTTTCCTGGCCCCCCGCCCGCCTGTCCGTCCGTCCCAGGCTCCCCCACCTTTCTGTTGTGGCGGCTGCCACTGCATTTACTTCCCACCATCATTAAAAACAAGCATTTGCAATGCAATAGGTCTCGCATTTGCGAAAGTTTAAGCTATTGGCATTGTAAATGACAATGCCTTTTATTTATCTTTTTTGAAAAACAACATATACATAAAAGGTATTGTCATTTACAATGCCAGTAGCTCAATCTTTTGCAAATGCGAGACCCAAATATCCAAGCGGTTTAAACTATGAAGTAAATGAAGGGGCAACAACGGTATTTTGTGCAGAATTTAAAAGTCTGTTTAACAACTGTGTCGCCACTGAAGTAAATTCAGGTCATATCAAGTAAAAACGATCTAAATAAGCCAGTGTTCCGCCTCATTGTTATATTTGTTCAAGACATAATCAAGCTACTCGAACAAATTTTTGTAACACGTTGAACATAAACTAGAGCAGGAACAGTCAACAAGTCAAAGCAAATCTTCCCCATAAGCAATGAACGAATAGCAACATGGACAATAGGCTGTTTTTTTTACGTAACCAGACAGAGTTAAATCGACAACTTACAGACAGCGACGTATTGGCCTTAAAGACAATCTGGCAATGTCTTAAGGGGTGATCAGTGTAGAGGCTGTTATTTAAGTTTGTATTTTTTGGCTGATTGTGGCCCTGTTATGATCGGGCGGTTTTTCCAGTTGATCAATGTGAAACTGCAATAAACATTGCCGCAAGCACAAATGCGTGTAGTCTCTCGTCCATTACAACATGTAGTGAGTCTTTATGATTTTAGAACTGCCCTGATTTACAAATGTGTGATGCTTTTTTTAAGTAACTGATTTGCTAATGAGGGACACTTAATTGGGACCCGGGCGTACACTCTGGCCCTGCTTACAGTCTCATATTCATTCACGCAGGAATCCGTGACAGGTTATTTTCCCACTGCAAGTCACAAATCAATTACTGCTCTGAAACACGCACCACTGAACAAACTATTAATTCGATGCCTTTGAATTTTTCACATTTGCGCTCAACGTTGTGTTGCTTCGCTCTACACCAAAGACTGATCAAAGAGTATAAATGTGTTAGAAAGGCGGCATGACAGGAAGACAAAACGAATACTAAGGCTAGTTAGTGCAGAGCAGGTCGTGAAGAAGAGGAGTGACGATCTGAAGAAAAACAGCCAATGAGTGGATGCGAATAAAAGTTAGAACGGGAGTAATAGTAAAATAGCATAATAAATCGAGAACGCATATGGTTATTTCCATTCTCTCCGGAATGGACCATTATTTTAAATAAGCATGCAACAAAGTGCTTGCTGGGAAGTTAGTTGGAAGTACAATACCTCATAAGTTAAAAAAAATAAAAAAATCTAATGAAAAGCAGCTGGTGGGATGTGTAAATTAAAGTTAACTGCATCCGGCTAAATGATAAACTGTCACGGGCGGAAGGTGAAAGCACCATGAGCATTACTAAATGCACTCACCCAATGTGGAGAAACTGGGAGCACATCAGCGCCGGTGCCAGGCTGTTTTTGCCATCCGTAGGATGCAGTCACTTATTGAGAGGAGGAGGAACCCCGTACCTGAAGCAACTGGTTTGTGCAGTGAAGGGCGGCAGTAATGTGGTGGACCCTTCTGTGGCGAGAGAGTTGCAGACTGCAGCAGAGGAGCGGCAGTGGCTCAGCCATAGCTCTGCTTTCGAGAAGCGAGCACAAGCACCATTACTGCAGTTCCAGAATAGTTAGAGAGGGCGGCGCAATCAAAGCAAACTGCGACGGGTGGAAGGGTGAAAACTATACCTGTGCTAATGAGAAAAAATGCTTGTTTTATTTTGCATACCCTTGCCACATGGTGGAAAAACAGTTGTGGGAGAGCTGTTAAAAGAATACGCTGTCCTCTGAAGCACTCTTCCTGCAATAAAAAAAAAAAGCACTGTAAAAACAAGCACGCGAGTGGTGCACGCGCGCGCGCCACAGCAGGACATCTGGTTTCAATTATCACGCCCGTGTCTGGGCACGATAATTGAAACCACATGGCGGCCGTGCGGGTAACCGCAACCAATAGGCCATGGGCGGAGTAATGCGCCCGCCTTTGGCCAATTGCGTGCTGTCTTTGTTAAAAAGATGCACGCAAAGGCCAATAGCGTGGCCCAAAACAAAAAGCACACGCGCGAGCGTGTGTGATTCTTAGGTTAATTTTCGAAAGCTCTTACATGAAGTCTTCGCCAGAACAGCTGTTACAGGCTCGACCTAAAAATGGGTCAGCAATACATAAGAAGTGTAGAGTGTGAAGTGTACTGCCAAACCATCATTGGAGGATCATACTGAGGACGGTTAAAAGAAAACATTGCAGGTAGTAAGGAAGAGAGGCACATAACTGCAAAAAATGAAGTAACAATGCCAACTGTCCACACCAATGGAAATACGCCGATAAACAGTGCCATGTGCAACTCTGTTGGCCACCTATTCAAATGAAACCTATGGGAACGGTCAACAAACCAGAGGAAGCACTCTAGTCCAACACCAACAAAGTGGACACGTCTTTGCGTAAAACATTTGCCTAAAACACTACCCACAGGCGGGGTGGAGGTCTTTGTTTCATTGACTAGTAAAACTATCCTTTTGGACCCGAAGAAGTGCCTCCTGTAATACTTCCATAAAGCAGCTCCTACCGAAGGCTCGTTTCATGAGTCTTAACATGAGCATATCTTTCTAAACTGGCACGGACATAGAAGCTCTGAAAATGTGTGTATGTTGTTTGACATTCAAGCAGCAAACTGTGCGAATAGACAGGACATCTTATCACCACTAAACAGCGCACCTGGCCACCAACAGGGCAAACATTTGTATAAATCAAAAAAAATAAAAAGATACAACCACTACTGAGGTATGAGCATGTTGAACATCATTCTTCATGCTCATAGCTCTTACATTAAGTACTGTTTTCAAAATATTTGACAGTTGGTGGTGCTCTACTTTGACATTAAGAACAAAAAAACAGCCTCAACAAACCATACAGCAACCCCGTCATGCCATAAAAATACCTTATTAGAAGATGTTTCGGGTGGCTTGTTACTCAATAGCAAGTGTACCAACTATTTCTTTACTACTCAGGCGAGAAAGGCATACAAATAAAAGAGGTACACAAAAAGTAACTTCAAAAGCACCAGCACACATTATGATCTTGAGACTGGAAGTTACATAAAAGTCAGATCGTATTTCGTTTATTTGGAGTGTCAGAGGGCATTTTAACACACCCCATTATTGAAATGCAGCGAACATCTTTATCTTAAGCCATGTTAGTGATCGTTCCTGTTACAGTAAAAGTAAAACTATTTATTCCACCTATAATTGGATTGAGAGAAGAGACGGTGGTACAGTATAAAAAAAAATGAGAGGAGCCCAGAACAGATTCTCGCGTGAACTTTTACCTACCGCTTTGTTCGCCATATGTTGGCAGGGTATGCTCAGACGTGAGTCCCTTGCTCACTTTGCCACTGGATTCAAGCAAGCCTGGCTGAAGACGGCTGAAATGCCAGAAACCGGTCCTAGGAAGCTTGTTTCCGGTCCAGGGAAGGCATGGCTTGGCAGTTCGGGCTGGACTGTTCCCATGAGGCACAGGGTCAGACTGATTTGCATATGGCCATGTCTGAACTGGGGTGGCAGAGTGGGCTAAAGAACGGTGATGGATCAAACCCAGATCTGTTGACTGGGTGTGAGTGTTTGATTGGTTCTGATGCTCCGTCCATCACCACCCCCTTTTGCAACGCTTTGTTCGCCATATGTTGGCAGGGTATGCTCAGACGTGAGTCCCTTGCTCACTTTGCCACTGGATTCAAGCAAGCCTGGCTGAAGACGGCTGAAATGCCAGAAACCGGTCCTAGGAAGCTTGTTTCCGGTCCAGGGAAGGCATGGCTTGGCAGTTCGGGCTGGACTGTTCCCATGAGGCACAGGGTCAGACTGATTTGCATATGGCCATGTCTGAACTGGGGTGGCAGAGTGGGCTAAAGAACGGTGATGGATCAAACCCAGATCTGTTGACTGGGTGTGAGTGTTTGATTGGTTCTGATGCTCCGTCCATCACCACCCCCTTTTGTAACGCTTTGTTCGCCATATGTTGGCAGGGTATGCTCAGACGTGAGTCCCTTGCTCACTTTGCCACTGGATTCAAGCAAGCCTGGCTAAAGACGGCTGAAATGCCAGAAACCGGTCCTAGGAAGCTTGTTTCCGGTCCAGGGAAGGCATGGCTTGGCAGTTCGGGCTGGACTGTTCCCATGAGGCACAGGGTCAGACTGATTTGCATATGGCCATGTCTGAACTGGGGTGGCAGAGTGGGCTAAAGAACGGTGATGGATCAAACCGAGATCTGTTGACTGGGTGTGAGTGTTTGATTGGTTCTGATGCTCCGTCCATCACCACCCCCTTTTGTAACGCTTTGTTCGCCATATGTTGGCAGGGTATGCTCAGACGTGAGTCCCTTGCTCACTTTGCCACTGGATTCAAGCAAGCCTGGCTGAAGACGGCTGAAATGCCAGAAACCGGTCCTAGGAAGCTTGTTTCCGGTCCAGGGAAGGCATGGCTTGGCAGTTCGGGCTGGACTGTTCCCATGAGGCACAGGGTCAGACTGATTTGCATATGGCCATGTCTGAACTGGGGTGGCAGAGTGGGCTAAAGAACGGTGATGGATCAAACCCAGATCTGTTGACTGGGTGTGAGTGTTTGATTGGTTCTGATGCTCCGTCCATCACCACCCCCTTTTGTAGAACATCATTCTTCATGCTCATAGCTCTTACATTAAGTACTGTTTTCAAAATATTTGACAGTTGGGGGTGCTCTACTTTGACATTAAGAACAAAAAAACAGCCTCAACAAACCATACAGCAACCCCGTCATGCCATAAAAATACCTTATTAGAAGATGTTTCGGGTGGCTTGTTACTCAATAGCAAGTGTACCAACTATTTCTTTACTACTCAGGCGAGAAAGGCATACAAATAAAAGAGGTACACAAAAAGTAACTTCAAAAGCACCAGCACACATTATGATCTTGAGACTGGAAGTTACATAAAAGTCAGATCGTATTTCGTTTATTTGGAGTGTCAGAGGGCATTTTAACACACCCCATTATTGAAATGCAGCGAACATCTTTATTTTAAGCCATGTTAGTGATCGTTCCTGTTACAGTAAAAGTAAAACTATTTTTCCACCTATAATTGGATTGAGAGAAGAGACGGTGGTACAGTATAAAAAAAAATGAGAGGAGCCCAGAACAGAATCTCGCGTGAACTTTTACCTACTAAACCGCATAATCTGCTCAGTAGGGAGCATTTCATGAGAGAAGGTTCAAAGATGTCAGAAATAATGCAGGTGGACACACCCTAGAGGCATGTCACAACCAAGAGATGGGGCGGATTCATGGGCGAAGGTCAAACTAACGTGCTTCAAAAGGTATTTGAACAAGAATGACAGTACATATTTACAACACATCGGCTAAACCTAAAAGGGACTGACAAGATATTGACACGTTTACTTCTCCAGAGGTACTACTGAGCAAGTTTTGATTACTATCAGACTTCACTAAATTACTTTGAAATATTAATAATGCGAACCCAAGGAGCCAAATGAATTGGAATGAGCCAAAGATGTTTCCTTGCTAGATATCCCTTCCCCTACAGAGACGGCTAAATCGTGTAGATTACTGTTCTTCTAAACAATCTGAAATGCTCAAAAGCTATTCAAGAGTAGGATCACAGATTCAAAAAACGCGACAGAGTTCTGATTGGCGAACCAGAACCCCTAGAGTCACGAAAAACGTTCCATATATAGTCAGAAGGAAGAGGGGGGACTGGGTCTTCCCAACATTCAACCCTACCGTCAAGCAGCCCAGATCAGGCCGGCTCCAGACTGGAACCACAATCCTGAAAGCAAACCACAGGTACAAGTGAAGCAGGCATTCTTCCAAATCCCACTTCAATCCCTGCCATGCCGCCCCTGGAGAGCTAGACCTAATGCCCGCTTGTTATTACACGTCACATTGATTTTGCCAGAAGATTGAAAGTCTATAGTAAGAAAGAAAGGTATTACATCATACCCCTCTCCCATGACACCAGTAACATACTACTCAACTTTTATGACGGAAATTCTACACGCAAGCTTCTGTAGGTGGAACCATCACTAGCTAACTGTAGTAGATTTCATTATTCAAATGTAGTAAGTAGTAAATCTTTATTCAGTAAAAAGAAATATACCAGAAATGATCCATAATCATACAATTTATGCTTGTTCCATATCAATTAGATAGGCATACAATACCTGGTCCTGCATTTATCAAAGATATATACAGTATTACAATCGATAAAAGTAGCCATGAAAGAGTATGTATATTGCATTCTTGTTATGTTTGGGAATGTTATGTGTCTGGCACGAGCTGAGCGCCTCAGCAAAGCTCTATTGAATGTAATGTTACATTTGTTATGGTTTGACCTTCCGCCTCAGCCTGCACTTATTACAGTGACATATACCAGGCAATAACTTGCTACATGACAACATTAGAAACAACCTGAAGCCGAAGAGAGAAGAGGATTATAGATTAACAAAATTACTGCACTGGTTGAACAGACGGGAAGTAAAGGCCCTGGTAAAAACAAAGAAATATATATAAAGATATGGACAGAGGCCATGTTCGTAAACAAGCACAAGCAAAAGGGTATGAACTTGGCTGTGTTGCAATATTAAAGATCTGTGTCTCACACGTAAACACTGAGAAAGAGACACTAGGAAAAATGTGGACGATGGCAGCTAAATCCTCACTCTGCATAAAGCATAAAGAAAACGCGAATAAATGACTAGATTGTACCTCTCCCAAACTAAACTGCAGACTATGTCTGGCGGCTCAGATGTGTGGTGAGAGGCACCTATCTGCATGCATGGTGGTCCTGTTTCCACATACAAACGTACTGGAAAGAGATTCAGAAAAACAGACCAATAACTGAGGTCTTCCTACATTCTACTCCCTGCTTAAACTCTGTAGCCATCCAAAGTAAACAGCATATTCTCTTTGACGGCACAATCACCCAAGTTTGTAAACTTTATATGACCTCCCCTCATGATCAATATATGGTGGGGAAAAAGGTACTCGTTATTAAAAGAGATAACAAGCATTTTATGCCATGAAGCAGGCCTACCTTTCAGCTGGCTGCCTACACTGCGCGTCTCTCCAGCATCTGTTAATTCTGCACCAGTTCCCCGGGCCCACAAAGACCGACTCGACCTTCGAGCCATTTCTACAAGAGCGAAACCGATCGAATTAAACAAATCCTTACAGATTAAGAAGACAAGAGGCAGCTGAACAGTGAGAGCAGGGGTCAGGATGACCCCCAGAGGGATGTTCTCCGCAAGCTTTGCCTCAATGACCCCTAAGAATCTGTCCCATTAAAACAGTGACTCCTGACCCCATGCGCGCTATTCTCCAGCTCCACGCACTTGCTCCACGGATATCGAACCCAGGAGTGGAGCACACCATGTTTTGACACAGGCACCAGCGCAGCAGGCGCTTCAGGGGTCGCGTCAGGCTCGCCGCACCCTGATGTGATTTGACACTCGCATGTTTCGAGACCTGTATCAAAAACATTTTCTGGTGTATTGAAATGCGAACAGTTCCGTACTGAAATAACTGGAACGTATAAAGCCACAGGTGAATGTTATATTAATCGCGCACTCTTATTTGCGTCTCCAAAAGCCACACCGAGGGCGCTTGATCGACAACATGAATCTTCCAACTAATGCAAACCACAAACCCCCTGCGCGCTCCAGGCTCTAGGAACGCAACCACACAAATACGGAGACAGACAAATGCACATACTATACAAAAAAAAGAAGAAGCCCGCGAGTGGTGCGCGTGCGCACCACAGCGAGCAGTGGTTTCAATTATCGCGCCCGTGTCTGGGCATGATAATTGAAACCACATGACCTATTGGTGTAATAGACACCAATAGGCCATGGGCGGAGCAATGCGCCCACCTTTGGCCAATTGCGTGCAGTCTTTTATATAAAGACGCATGCAAAGGCCAATCGGGTAGCACAAAAGGAAAAGCACACGCACGAGCGTGTGCGATTCCTAGGTCAGCCACCCAAACCCCGTTTTTCCCTTACTAAATGTCTTGCGCTGCACGAGCAGTGTTGCGCACTGCAACGCTAGGCCCGAGACCTAAAAACTAGGTGGTGTATTGCTTTTACATTTATCTCTATTAATATTCTCTATTGACAATAAGACAATTGATAAAAATATGAAATCTAGATCTTCCATATTGTTAATCAATAGTGTTGTACATGAGTATTGTATACCATGGCCATAGAGTTGTGGGACACAGTCTGTTCTCGCTTTCCACATTTTGTCACCTGACTTCGCGGCCCAATCATAGGACAGCGGGGCTGTGATGTCATAGGGGGAGGTCTGGCTGTAGAGATCGTAGACGGCGGTTGGGATTATAGCCGGCTGCTCGTGGGCCTTTATATTGTGATCCCAATAAAGTTGTTCTTCTAAGCATTCCTGCCTCCACCTTATCTTTGCCACTACAAATGGCGACGAGGGTTTAAGGTGTGCAGGCCCACGAGCTCCACTACGACGTCCTGAGACGGAGCGAGGCCGACGGCCGAGTGAGCGGCGCTCTGCTAGCAGCATCTGCAACGTGCTACGGCCGTGGCGCGCTACGGCTCCTAACTTGCGCGGGCATCTGAAGTTGAAGTCCCGCCTCGCCCCGGATGATTACCAGCTGCGATACCTGTTGGCTCCGTCTGTTCCGGCCCGGTGAGGCTCCTACTGCCTGCCCACATGCTCGTCTCGGCGAAGGCACTGCTACTGAGAGCTGCTTCTCCTCTGTGTTTCTCCAGCCAGTAGCAGCGACGTGCAGAGCCGGGGCCCACTGCCTCGAGGTCCGCCTGGCGCTCTGTTTCGGCGGGAGCTGTGCAGGGGGTGTTCGTGGAGTTCCAGGTATGCCCTCTACGTGTGATGTCTCGCCTGTGAGTGATGGAGCCCTGACTGCTAAACTCTTCTGCTTGGGGCAAGGCCTGTTCTCCTTCGTGAGGGTTGCTCCTCCACCTGGATTGGTGGCACGTCCAGAGTGTGAATTGTTTGATCTACTGTCACCTGTGCTCCAGCGGGGTTGGTGCGCACTCCTCTTACCATGGCGCAGAGTAGCAATATCTGTGTGCCGCCCCTCTTCCTCGAGGTCCCTGGCAAGCCATGCATGAAGTGGAAGAGCTGGTTGCGGGCATTCGAGAACTATATTGTTTCCATTGATGGCAAGAAGTACGATGCGGAGCGCAAAAAGGCGCTTTTGTTCGGACTGCTGGGGAAGGCCGGCCAAGAGGTCTTCGACAGTTTACCAGAGTACGAGAATCCGCCTGGGGTTTTTAGTCCGCTTAATGAGTACCAGGAGGCAGTGAAACAACTTGAGCTGCAGTTTTCTGAGGAAGGTAACATTATGGTGGGGCGCCACAAGTTTGCTTTGCGAAAGCAGGAAGAGGGAGAGACTATTGAAGAGTATATTGCGTGTTTGCGTGTCCTGGCCCAAGACTGTGAATTCGCGGATGTGACTGATACATACATCAGGGACCAAGTGGTGTTCTACTGCCATTCTAAAAAGGTGCAGGAAAGGTTATAGGCTTGTAGGAACCCCACGCTTAAGGACGTGGTGGCCATTGCGAAGGCCATCGAGAGGTCATTGGTGTCCACAAGGGAACTGGCGAGTACTAGCCATGCCTCAAATGTGTTTTACGTACAAGACAAGAATAAGAGTGTGCATAAGCCTCATGACAGGGCGGCGAGTGATAAGGGGGTGAGCAGGAAACCGCTCGCTTGCTTTAGATGTGGTGCGCTGGATCATCTGGCGGACAGCAAAACATGCCCTGCGCTCAGTAAAAAGTGTACCAAATGTAAAAAATTGGGTCATTATGCTGCCGTATGTAAAACCAGGAAGCCGGGGGCAGTGTGAGAGTGAGTTCTGTGAGTGATGGTGACTTCGAAACGTGTGCGGACATTGTGCTATCTATTGATGTGGTGGATGGCCGCGTGAAGGGGCCTATAGGCTCTGTTATGATTGGCGCAGTGGAGTTGCCGTTTACGGCTGATTCAGGTTCCCCCATTACCTTAATATCCGACACAACATTTGATGTGAAATGGCGTGATGTACAGTTGACTGAAACTGATGTGAATCCTAAAGCTTTTGGGGAGCAGGACATAGTGATGAAAGGCTATTTTTGTGATACTCTCACCTTCAAAGGAAGGACGATCAATACTAAAATTTATGTGGCTGAGAAAGGGAGAAGCCTCGTGGGGTGGAAGGATCTAGTGAAATTGGGAGTGATCCTCGTCCCAGGGGCTGCGGATCCCATAGTCTTGCGCGCTGATTGGGTCAACTATATTCAGCCAGAAGTTGAGCAGGGTGGTTTATCTGAGGTCATTGACAATTTCAGTGCAGTCTTCAAAAATGAGGTTGGATGTGTGAGAGGCTTTGTGCACGACATACAGTTGAAGGAAGGGGCGATGCCAGTGAAACATAAGGTTAGAACCGTGCTTCTCTCAGTTAGGGTTGAGCTGAAAGCTGTGCTCGACAAGCTAAAACTGGAAGGGGTGATAGAAGAAGCAGGTGCATCGGAATGGGTGTCCGCAATTGTCGTGTCCAAAAAGAAGAAGACAGGAGACATCAGGTTATGCGTGGATCTACGGTCCCTCAATAAGAATATTCTGGTAAATTGCCATCCGCTGCCTAACATCCAAGAGATCTTGTCATCCACATCGGGGTCCAGGTACTTTACTCTGATCGATTTGAAGTCGGCATACCACCAGGTGTGCCTCACTGAGAATTCTAAACAGTTGACCACTTTCATCACCCCGTTCGGGGCATATAGATACGTCCGATTGCCTTTCGGACTAGCCTCGGCTTCGGGGGTTTTCCAGAAACTGATGGACCTGCTGTTCTGCGACATGGACGGAGTCGAGGCGTTCCAGGATGATATCTTGGTCCACACGAGGGATGAACGTGGGCACCTGGAGTTGCTGAGCAGGGTGTTGGAAGTTTTGCGTGAAAAGGGTATGACAGTCTCCAAAGACAAGTGCAAGTTCATAGAGAGCAAGATCGAATACTTAGGTCACGTTCTGACTCCGGAGGGCATAGCGCCCAAAGATGATCTGGTGAAAGCGATCTGAGAAGCTCCGTGTCCAGGCGATAAGGATGCCCTGCGGTCGTTCCTGGGGCTCAGCGAGTACTACTCGAAGTTCCTGCAGGGGTACGCGACCACAGTAGAACCATTGAGGAAACTGCTACGGAAGAATGAAAAATACATCTGGTCGGCAGAACAGGATTCAGCCTTCGAGTCCGTCAAGCATGCCATTTCTGTAGTGCCAGTATTGCAACCTTACAACAAGGACTTACGGAATGTGATCACTGTCTACGCCAGCGCCAAGGGTGTCGGCGCCGTGTTCTGCCAATTCCAAGGGAAGAAGGAGAATACTATTGCTTTCATATCGCGGACTTTAAGCGAAGCTGAGAGACACTACAGCACCATCGAGCGCGAGACGCTTGCCTGCGTGTGGGCCGTAGAAAAATTGAAGAATTATCTGTGGGGCAAGGTGTTCGAAATCGTCACGGACCACAAACCACTGATATACATGATCGATGGAGAAGGCCGCGGTAATGGGAAGGCCAGTTCGCGGCTGCTGCGTTTATTGTCCAAGTTGCAAGAGTATCACTTTACGATTCGACACATCAAGGGCGGTCTCAACAGCAGGGCGGACTGCCTGTCGCGTTTACCGGTGCACGGGGAAGAGGACGTCTCCCTTGATGATACGGAATGCGTGGTGGCGTTGGTGGACGCAACAGCCATTTGCGATGGATCCATTACGGAAGAGGAATGGCTGGCTACTCAGGAAAAAGACACGATTATTCGCAAAGTGATAGATCACATGACGTCCCAATGGCCTCCCGTTCGAAACTTGCACGGTGAACTCAAATGCTTCCAGCAGGTGAGCGCAGAACTAACGCTTGAAAACGGATTCTTGAAGCGGCATGAGTTGTTCGTACCTCCGGAGGGACTGCGTGCGAAGCTGGTCAAGATCGCCCACAAGGGTCATCCGGGCAGCACTGCAACAAAGAATCTCCTGAAAATGTATTATTGGTGGCCAGGGATGAACAGCGACGTCTGCAACTTCATAGACCGGTGCGAGCAGTGCCTGAGAGCTGACAAGCACTGGAAGACCAGCAAAGGGGAACTGCAGATGGTGGACATACCGATTGGCCCCTGGAGCAAGATTGCTATTGATTTTGCAGGCCCGTTCACTTTGCTGCTGGACAACTTCAGATTTCTTATTGTGCTCACCAACTACTACTCCAAGTGGATGCATTATAAGTTTGTTCGGGATGTTACCACGGAACGTGTGATCACAATGCTACGGAAGGTCTTTGCACTGGAGGGACAACCGAAGGTCATGGTCTCTGACAATGGCACTCAGCTAGTGTCCAGGCAGATGACGGATTTCCTGGCCAAGTTGGGGTAATCAAGCAGGAAAAAACTCCATTATACAGCCCGAAAAGTAATGGACAGGTAGAAAGAATGAACAGGTTTCTCAAAGAAGGTGTCCAGCTGGCCATTGCATCTCATATGGATGTAAAGAAGTTCATTGCGGAAAAGGTGAACACTTATCATAATACCCCGAATGAAATCACAGGGCACACACCATTCTATCTGATGAGAGGGAGGAGGTGTACTAGCGAACTTACTCCCAAGTATAACAAGTGGTATGACGTGAGGGAGAAAACGGAGGTCATACATGAGGAAATGTTAAGAGTCAGGGAGCGAATTGTGGCCAAACAAGAGAGCACCAAGCGGTACGCCGATGCAGCGAATAAAGCCAAGGTAAACGAAATAGAGCAGGGAGATTGGGTGCTAGTAAAGAAGCCACACAAGGTGATGAAAGGGGAGTCGGTATTTAGCCTCCCTGTACGTGTGCAAGAAGCGTCAAAAGGGGCAGTATGTTTGGAAGGTGGAGGATGGCGTAGCAAGGACGACGTAGTCAAGCTCAAAGCTGGTCAGGAAAATATTATTCTGAATGGAAGCCATGCATGTGATGCCAGGGGTGACGACAGTGTACTAGAGTGGCAAGAGAGTGAGGATGCTTACAGGAGTATGTGTGATGATGAAGGCGGTGCAAGCACCTCCATCACAGAAGGGTCCGGAACCTGCAATGGGGATGGAAGTGAAGATGTGGTGAATGAGACCTGTGATGCCGGTGGGCAGAATGGGACAATCCCTAAACACGAGCGTGCTAGCAAGCAGTGGGCCCATGACTCGAGTCAAGGTAATACCGGCACAGGCTCTGTGGGACGCATTTGGTCTTGCACCCCAAGAAGACCAGCAAGACGCATAAGAGCGCCTAAGCGCTACAACGAGTTTGTAATGGGATGACATTTTTTTTTATTTTTTGTGTTGTTAAGGAAGGGATATGTTGTACATGAGTATTGTATACCATGGCCATAGAGTTGTGGGACACAGTCTGTTCTCGCTTTCCACATTTTGTCACCTGACTTCGCGGCCCAATCATAGGACAGCGGGGCTGTGATGTCATCGGGGGAGGTCAGGCTGGAGAGATCGTAGACGGCGGTTGGGATTATCGCC
The DNA here is from genome assembly GCF_964204655.1 of Triturus cristatus. Lineage (NCBI taxonomy): Eukaryota > Metazoa > Chordata > Amphibia > Caudata > Salamandridae > Triturus > Triturus cristatus. Next base: position 231,741,233 of record NC_140583.1, read on the forward strand.
GGCCGCTCGTGGGCCTTTATATTGTGATCCCAATAAAGTTGTTCTTCTAAGCATTCCTGCCTCCACCTTATCTTTGCCACTACAAATAGGTTAGTGTATTGTGCTTTCAGCATCCCGTCTTGAGCAAACGTGCCACACAGCTTCCTTGGGTCTGGCAGAGCTCCAATTGCACTGGGAGGCTGCCACATTCCCTGAACAGACTTACCATATGACATCCAGTCCATTGGTGTAGTCTCCACCACCTCCACTCCGTGCCCTGGGGAGTTCCAGCGACAAGACGGTTTCATTGTCTCTGTAGCCCAGCTCTGTCTTCCTCCCAGAGTCTTCACTGAGGACTTCAGGGATGGATATTCTGCCTGATCCAAGATGACTTCCACATAACTGATTCCAATAGAGGCCTTCTCAATCCATCATGGGGGTGAAGGTTCTGTTGGGTATTTACATATTTTTTGCTGTAAAAAAGGAAAAGAAGCTGCCTACTCTTTGCATTGTCATGCTTCGAGTAGTTTATTGTTGTGTTACCTCGTTCCTGGCATTTCCCGGGGCTGAACTGAGGGTTCAACACCTTCATTAATAGTTTGGCTACCTAGTCGGTTAAGCTTCCACCCAACCAGAAAAGGGTCCGGAACCTGCAATGGGGATGGAAGTGAAGATGTGGTGAATGAGATCTGTGATGCCGGTGGGCGGAATGGGACAATCCCTAAACACGAGCGGGCTAGCAAGCAGTGGGCCCATGACTCGAGTCAAGGTAATACCGGCACAGGCTCTGTGGGACGCATTTGGTCTTGCACCCCAAGAAGACCAGCAAGACGCATAAGAGCGCCTAAGCACTACGACGAGTTTGTAATGGGATGAAAATGTGTTTTATTTTTTGTGTTGTTAAGGAAGGGAGATGTTGTACATGAGTATTGTATACCATGGCCATAGAGTTGTGGGACACAGTCTGTTCTCGCTTTCCACATTTTGTCACCTGACTTCGCGGCCCAATCATAGGACAGCGGGGCTGTGATGTCATCGGGGGAGGTCAGGCTGGAGAGATCGTAGACGGCGGTTGGGATTATCGCCGGCTGCTCGTGGGCCTTTATATTGTGATCCCAATAAAGTTGTTCTTCTAAGCATTCCTGCCTCCACCTTATCTTTGCCACTACAAATAGATTAGTGTATTGTGCTTTCAGCATCCCGTCTTGAGCAAACGTGCCACACAGCTTCCTTGGGTCTGGCAGAGCTCCAATTGCACTGGGAGGCTGCCACATTCCCTGAACAGACTTACCATATGACATCCAGTCCATTGGTGTAGTCTCCACCACCTCCACTCCGTGCCGTGGGGAGTTCCAGCGACAAGACAGTTTCATTGTCTCTGTAGCCCAGCTCTGTCTTCCTCCCAGAGTCTTCAGTGAGGACTTCAGGGATGGATATTCTGCCTGATCCAAGATGACTTCCACATAACTGATTCCAATGGAGGCCTTCTCAATCCATCATGGGGGTGAAGGTTCTGTTGGGTATTTACATATTTTTTGCTGTAAAAAAGGAAAAGAAGCTGCCTACTCTTTGCATTGTCATGCTTCGAGTAGTTTATTGTTGTGTTACCTCGTTCCTGGCATTTCCCGGGGCTGAACTGAGGGATCAACACCTTCATTAATAGTTTGGCTACCTAGTCGGTTAAGCTTCCACCCAACCAGAAAAGAGGCAGACTACCATCACAATATAGCATAGTCCGCTGCACGCGGACATTCCAAGAAAGTCATGATGCATATAGTTAAAGTGACCGTCTGATCTTCCTATATGACTCTTCGTTACAACTGTCCTCCTGCCTGCAGATAAGTGCTGGCAACTAATGCATCTGTGACATAGTATTCTCTGCAATGATACAGTAAAGAGGATTGAACCAATCGGTCTTAATGAGACGAACCATAGCATCTCTCCCTATCGTAGCAGGACTGTGGAAATGCCTCTCCATTGGAGACAACGCGGCATCTGGTAGGACTGGTCCTCCATCTGCTGAAACCCAGATCTCATCCTGGTTGTTCACCCACCCTGCTCTAACCCACTTCTCCTATTCAGATTCTGGAGCTTCTTCTTGAATACTCTAAATCTCCCTCCCAGTATCAGTGACAGCCAAAACAATGGTTGAAGCATTAGCCATCTCAGAGTTGCATGAATGGTCTATTGAATGTGCAGGACTCGAGACCGCAATACCTTGCCATTTAGTTATTATTTATTTATTTGCAGTATTTGTAAAGTGCAAATACTTATCCCTCAAGAAATCAGAGCGCTGAACTGCGACATGACCTGCCAGCTGACGCACTGGCGGGGATGGGGAATATTCTGTGAGTGTGTATGAATTACTCTGGGAGGAGCCATTTTTTTTTAGATTTTTTCTAAACATAACATGGTGGATTTTAAGGCAGAGGTCCAGGGATAGTAGATTCCAGTGGGTCGCTGCCAGATTAGTAAAGGTGCAGCCTCCAGACCTGGTTTTCTTGACATGCTTAGTTTTGGCTAAGGCTAGATTTAGTGATTTCAAGTTTGTTTTGGTTTGTAGTATTCCAACCTTGATCGGAGGATCAAAGAACCAGAATCATGGAGAGCTTTGGGGGTGTGTGTGGGAGGGCAGGCCAGATAAACAGAGGTGGAGGATGTATGTACTTCTTGATGATTGGATTTTATTGTATGTCGGGTAAACAAACAAGCATTTGCAATGCAATAGGTCTTGCATTTACTAGAGTTTGAGCTATTGGCATTGTAAATGACAATGCCTTTTATTTACTTGTTGATTTTTAAAACATAAATAAAATGCATTGTTATTTACATTGCCAATAGCTTAAACTCTCACAAATGCGAGACCTATTGCATTGCAAATGCTTTCTTTTTTCCAATTGAAAGCACTGCCTTCGACCTGAGGTAAAACGCAACATGTTTTCAATTTCTTTCCAAAATGTCTTGGGGTAGAAATCCAACAGTCTTCGTTGTAATGGTCAGGCTTTGCTCGCTCAAGTTGCTTGTGTTTCTCAGTCCGCGTTGTCATGTAACCTCGGCCTTGGATACAGTACACCTGGCCTGGGATACAGTGCGTTGTAATTTATTTGATTTACATATACTAATTGGCTGCGTGAACTGTGCAGCGACACTAGCCATCTGGAGGAGAGATGTTGGCCCTGTTCCTCCTGTGAGGCAGGATTTCTGCCCGCCGCAGCCTCTGTTGAGAGATGCTGCTCCCTCAGGCGCAGAGCGCAGCAACCGAAAGTGAAAGTGAGCCGAGAGAAGTTCCGCCCCTCACCTTCCGTCGGTGGCTGTATTGCACAGCAGAGACTACAGCTTATCTGGAGGGTGGACCGGGTGCCTGGAACTGTGAAGAGCAGTGTTCGTGAAGCACAACACTGGGGCACAAGCTGCAGAAGAACACACAGCTCCAGCCAGCGCCGGGATTGGAAATAGCAGTACCGCAGGTAGGACTGATACACCATTGTGGTGTTAGCTAACCCGGGGTTGACGTCTGCACCGACGAGCATCCTGCACAAGAAGAGAAGCGTATGTAGGGAGCGACGCGACCTAACGGCCAGAACTGCGGCCTTGCACGGGGGTACGTGGATGGAGTACTGCCTCGGCTCTAGATCGTCCGGTCGTAGTACTTGTACCCGTGCTAACGAGAAACTGCGTGATGTACCCTAGTGCCCGCGTAAAGCGATCTGAATGTCCTTGGGCTAAATTCGCGCTATATGAAAACAGAAAAAAAGAATACAATAAAATCCGGAGCAGTGATAAATGACGCACCGACGCTGGGTTGTGCGTGTTTGCGCGCGTGAACTGTAACCACGCTTTTGCTGTGTGGGGTAAAAGCAGTCTGCGTTGAGACTTGCTCGTTGCCTCTAAGCAACACATGTGCCAGCAGATAAAGCAAGAACGTGCAGTAGGTCTCGCATTTGAGAGGGTTTCCTCCATTGGCATTGTAAATGCGGTCGTAAACGCTGCTTGCAGGTTTGATAAACACATAAATAAAAGGCATTGCCATTTACAATGCCAATAGCTGAAACTTTCTCAAATGTGAGACCTACTGCGCTGCAAGCGCTTGTTTTGTAATTATTTTTATGTAAACCAAAAAAAAAAATTACACCACATTTCATCGTAGTTGCACGTCACTACATTTCCATGATGATATTGCATAACTGTCGAAAATCTTGCCCCTGCAGCGATCAGAAATTTTTGATCCAGACACTGGTCTCTAACAGGGGGGGCGGCGGCGGTGGCGAGGTGTGTGCGCGCGCGTTAGGCAGCCGGGGATGCGGTGAGGGGGGTCGGCAGCAGCGGAGCGTCTGCGCAAGCGCGTCTCAGAAGCGCGTCCACAGACCCCGATCGCTGCGCGTGCCCTGGTCTGTCTCCCTTGGGAGTAAACACGGCAACAATAAGTCTCGTTGGCGGCAGCGCTTCGCGCTGCAACGCCAGCGAGATCTAAAAAGGGGCACCTCGGGCTTTTACGGTATCCTTCTTTCTTCTTTCCTTTCATTTTCCTCCTTCTGGCCGTCTTCTCATCTATGGCACCTCCCGGAGGCTCGGAAAAGGAGACAAGAATGGAGCGGTAAGAATTGTGGATTCTCTACTCACAGGAATGACGTCTCCCCTTCACCACACCCGTTTTGTGTGTCGGTGTAGTAAATACACATGGGAGGAAGGCAAAGGTGTACAAAAAGAAAACAACGATCTGACCTTCCCTTGCGGCGGAGTGTCCCGTAGGTTTCCTCACCACATGGACACCACAACAAAATTCCAAAACACCGGTTCTGAATAACAAAAGTGCTGTCTGTATTGGCAAGGTGATCTATGGACGTGGCTGAGTGAGGGACAGGGAATCATATGGACGGACTCTGTATACATGCTCCCCTCCACCAACGTGCTTGTACTCCCCTTTCGCCCCTATATTCTATCCACCCATCCCGTCTGGACTTACTAGGTCTGCCGCAACTCTCCAGAATTGCGGCTGCACTTCCACATCCTCCAGAGGGCTCCACCACTCCTCACTCCACTTCTCCGACTCGTCTTCGGTCTCGCCGTTCTCTCGAAATTCCATTCCGGGGTTAGGTTTGATTCCTTCTGCTCGCGGGTATACTCCTCCGTTCTCCAACAACTGCGGATCTCCTCTATGAAACCCCCTCTCTCTTCACTTTTGTCATTCTTATCTCTCTCTTCTGGATTCCTTCCGGGGTCAGCTCCTCCTTCCTGGTTTCGGTTCATCTATTCCCTATCCTCCTGTAGTAACACATGAAAAGGGGGCGTTCCTTTTCAGGATGTATCCAGGTTCCAGTCCTTGGAAGGCGGACTCGATTCCTGGATTGCAAGTACATATAGGGGACCGGGGTGGACCTCCTTACTGTGTGGAAGAGAAGCTAGAATTTGGCTCTCTTGCAGATAGGCATCCACTAGACATGCCGATGCAGAGATATATCTATCCTTATTGCAGATGAGTTTAGCAGCAGCATTTTATCACCTGCAATCGTATAAAAAGATGTAGTCCAACCTACTAGTGATTAGGGCTTGGACTACTGTTATGCGGTAATCAACTGGAATCCAACAAAAAGTTTCCTTAGGAGCTTGAGAAAGCCGAAAGCATTTTACACAAGTGACATTGACCTGCTCCTGCATGGATAATGATTCGTCGATGAGAACTCCTAGGTTATTCGCCATTTATTTTGGCTCTGGTGCAGGGCCAAGAGAAGCTGACCACCAAGATGCATTCCAGATCTGATGGGCACCGTCGAATAGCAAAATCTAAATTTTATCAGTGTTTAGTTTTAGGCAGTGAGCCATCATCAATATCGCTACCTCGGAGAGACGGCTGGAGAGATTTTGATGGTCTCTACGTGTTTCTCCCCAATTGATATGCCCAATTGGGTGTTGTCTGCGTATGAGCAAACAATAAATATCCAATTTCTGACCATTTTGGTGAGGGATGAGACATACATGTTAAAAAGTGTTGGGCTCAGGATGGAGCCCTGAGGGACCCCGCATATAGAACTGCGGGGGGAGGTCTAAAAGTATTCAACTGAATGGACTGAGTTACTTTGCTTAGAAAAGATCCAAACCATCATAGCGCTGTGCAGCGGAGCCCTATCTCATGAAGGTATTTTACCATTAAGCTATGCAAGACTGTATCAAATGCTGCGGAAAGATCAAGTAGGATCAGGGCAATAGCCTTGCCCTGATCTACTTCTAATCTAATGCTGTCCAAAAGAGCGAGAAGGGTGAATTCTGTACTGTTCTTGGCTCTAAATCCCTTCTGAGATGGATCTAACAGTTTGTTGTCATCCAGAATGGTTGTGTGTAGACAAGTCTTTCCAGGACTTTGGACATGTACGGAAGCAATGATATAGGGTGGCAGTTGGATACAGGGGACACATCTAGTCCTGCTTTTTTGACCAGAGAATTAGTGCTTGTTTCCAGGTGTCCGGGTACTCGGCAGTTGTCAAGGAGAAGTTGATTGTTTGAGTCAAATACTGACTTAGTGTGTGTGCCTAGTGGGGTCAAGTGTCATGCAGAGAGCCTAATTTTACCTCTGACATGTTCCTCTGACACATTTATGAAACTCCCCAAGTGAGCGCTTGCCCCTGGGTGTGGTCTTAGCTGACCCCAGGGGAGCTCCTCTAGAAAGGCTTGTGTGTTGAAAGTAGAGTACATTTTATCATTTTTTTCTGTGAAGTAGTTGGCTATTTCTGCACAATGGAGGGCTGAAGGGGCAATGGCCTGCAATAAGCTAGTAGGCTGGAAGAGTTCTTTTACAATTTTGAATAATTCTCTAGAGGAGCTGCTGTTTTTTTAGTCTTCTAATGAAGTGTCTTTCTTTACTCTCTTAAGCACTCGATGATACTTATTAAGTTGACGTTTGAAAGCTTGACGGTCAGATGGGCTTTTTGAGCACCTCCAGGTTAGCTCACAAGATTTACATTTCCTCTTTTCTAATCTCAACTCAGGAGAGTTCCATTTTTCTGATTGAATACGTTTCCATCCGTATGCATAGTGGTTTCCAGCAGTTGCAAAATCCAATCCACTGTTGTGTACTGCACATTTCACTATGTCTAGTTCTGTGGGCAATTGTAATGCACAAACCAAATCTATTACATAATTGCCATTCCTAATGGGGGAACCATAAGAAGTCATGAAACCTCTCTGAGACAACAACTATCTAAACTCATGGATCCCATCAAAGTCGCAATGGCTATCGGTATAAATAGTAACTCACAGCATTCTCTAGTAATAGCGAACAGTTCACCGACCTGTGGGAATGCTATATTGTGCAAAAAGGAGGCTTCCACAACACTTTCTAAGGTGCACACAGCATAAGCTTCTCTCAGAATTCCTCCTCCATCTCTTAAACAGGAGCCGTGCACAAACAAGGTAAATTCGGGCTCTTCTAGACGGAGGTCTCAACTATCAGATCTTTGCTTAGTACACAGCTGTGTCACATCAAGGCACTCATGGTCAACATATGGAAGAGCTTGTCATGTGGCGAGGAGAAATAGAGACTATTGGCCTTTTTTTGACGTGGCTCAACAGCCGCAATGAATTCCTTAAATTTGTTGTGGAATTCTATAAAGAGAAACTAGCTCTTTTGGATTTACTCATTGTGGCCACAACTTCGGTATGACAGTTATCACCCTAAATCTCTTAGAGATAATCTGCCCTTCGCCCAATTTCTTCGGGCTCGAAGAAATTGCTCCACGAAGGAGAGTTTTGAAAATGATGCCTCCAAACTTTCTAATCAACTACGGGTCAGAAATTACCAGGAAAAACTGGTTTTTCGATCCTTTAAAAGGGCCTCCAATAACAACAGGGAGGCTTTGTTGGACACACCAGTAGTTAAACCTGAGACAAACAGGATGACATTTGTTAATACTTTCAGTACGGTGTCATGGGTAATTCAAAAAAGTGTTCGTAAACATTGGAGAATACTGAATATAGGTAACAAACGTATACCACCCCTCCTTTTTGCTTTTAAAAGGAGTACTAACCTTAGAGACCAGTTGGTCCATACAAGACCGAGAACTAAACCAGCACCAGCAATAGGCACCCTTTGGAATCTACCGGCAGTTCAGGGCCATTTTCCTTGTGGCTCCTGCGCTGCTTGTCCCGAAATAGAGATCACCAAAACAGTGAACATAGGATGAGACAGGCCATGGATACAAAAAATGTTCACTAATTGCAACAGCGAAAAGTTAATCTATATGATTACATGTCCATGTGCTTTAAAATACGTGGGCATGACCACCCGGAAAGTGAAATTGAGAATACTTGAGCACAAGAGCACTATAAGGTGCAGAAAACAATCAACAAGATTAACGAGTCACTTTCTAGAAATGAAACATGGTCCTGATGATATAAAGTGGACTGTACTGGAGCAACCTCTGATTCATGGACACATCACAGATGTGTCAAGATTCCTGTTGATAAGAGAACAGAAATGGGTTTTTAAATTACAGAGTGACAAAGAAATTTGTAAATAGTGTATAGATAAGGGCACATCTACAATGTGAAAACCCATATTGATATATATATACGCAGCCTAGAGTTCCTATCATGTTCTATATGGTACACTGAGATAGCGCGTAGTATATATCAATATTACTAGATGCGGTCCCATCTAGGGAATATATATATACTGTGATGGTCACTAAATGGGCATAAAGATAGGAAATAATGAGTGACACAGCAGATGCTGGATATCTCTGCTGGAGCTGCGCTGCTGCTATAAGGCACAACAGATATCTATGTTACTGCTATAAGATTAATTTATGTTAGTGTTATTCTGTTATGAGGTACCCCCACTGAATACTTTGGGCATCTGAAAAGAAAAAGAAGAGGTAAAATGTGTATTGAACACTACAGCCAAAAAACAGAGTGAGAGTAATGATACAAATGATATAGTTACCAATAGACATTAAAATAAAATTCTATGCTGTTGTAGTACGTGGTGTGGCTCTTGGTAAGTATTAGGTCAATAGTTATAGAGTAAGATTACTCATGTGTATTGAACACTACAGTCAAAAAACAGAGTGATAGTAATGATACAAATTATATAGTTACCAATAGACATTAAAATGAAATTCTATGCTGTTGTAGTACGCGGTGTGGCTCTTGGTAAGTATTAAGGTCAATAGTTATAGAGTAAGATTACTCATGGGACATATCTATGTAGCACATATGACACATACAGTATAATCACAACATTCAATGAATTATGTATGTACCGTATGGTTGAGTAAAGGACACAGGGCCCATGTAGTGCGATCACAGGATGTAGTGATTGCACTATATAGCCTTACCCCTCGCATATGATGCAAGTGTGGATGGCTATGTGTAAGCCATGATTGTCCGCTTACTTAAAGATGGATATCATAGGTCTTCTTGTGTGCCAAATATACTCCTCATTAAGACCATTTTTCACCGTATCAAGAGTGAAAATCCAAAAGGTTTCACGACATTTGCGAACATCATTGATGTTTCTACCTAGTATGTTAAAGATAGTAAACCTACCATCTAACAGTCTAAACAGTTCCAATCAGGTAGTGAAACGCAATATCAAACACGATGCGCAGAGAGGCGTCGCTTTTGAACTACTAATCGAGGTGCTTAAAGCAACATTTTGTTATACTTGGCATTGCTGCCACTCATCATGACGTGGGGATGTATATGAATACAGCATTATAGCCCCTGGTTTGCAAAGTATATGTACATGCCACATTTTGAAAGCGCTGGTTGTCCCTGTTAGTTGTAATGACAGTATTAGTTATAGTGCACTGATAGTAAGAATATTGATATATGGTTTTAAGGCTGCATACCCATTGGTATGCGTTTTTTTTCCTTACTTTTTCCATATTTTTCATAGAGCGGTGCCGCCTATGGCGAGGTCTTATCCTATTAAAAGACGGGTAAGTTGATATCATACATACAAGAGATGTATATGGTGTGCACACAATAGAATTTATTGACCACAGATATAAGAATTAGAGCTTTCAATTATAACTGGATCTTTCTGTTTCTCATTTGATTATTCTGTTTTTCATTTGACAATATGTATACATAATTTTGTGTTACAGAAATCGTCATTTCCAGAGGAATTGTTATTCTCAATTACAGGTAAAGAGGTTGTATCAGTTTCAACTCTTTACATACATGACACATTGTTTATATAAAATATTCACTTGCAGTAGCAATATTTATGGTCCTGACGAAGGCCCTGGATAATATATCCTTTACTGCTGAAACATGTTGACCTTTTACACCTAGACAGTTATTTGTACAAAACTGTCTTTTTGCACTGTTTTTATATTTTGATCTATGTGAGGCGTGAATAAATAATTTTGCTTTCCATTGATCAATTTTAATTCACATCACTGATATACGTCACTGCACTGCAATCACGATTCCCATAGAATTGACCATTCACTTCTAGAGGTCTACTTACAGCGCTTGTTTGCAATAAGTAAGAACATCCGCGAGCTCCCCTTTCCTGATGGAAGGGTTTTAGCCCTGAGTGCCACCAGTGTGACATTTGGAGGAGACCCAGATGATGAAATATGTCACCACTGGTGACTGATGGGAATCCGTCCATTTAAAAGTTTTTTCTTTTTAAAGTGTCTTTTTTGAGTTGAAGGAATCAGATCGATCCATGTGTTAGCTTTGATTATTTATCTTGTGTATTAGACCCATGAATATTTGTGTTGTTTACTCATGGTCAACCCATAATCATCTTCATCAAACATAGGCAAATGCAAAAGTGTAGCAAGGTTCAGGGTGTGGCATCTCTGCAGAGTAACACTCACAGCTGCTGGAACAACCTGCTCATATCTTATGAGTCTACTATTGGCCATGTGCTATTTTCAGAAATAATTAATGAAATCTTAGCTGAATGAGGGGCAGTTACAATAGGCAAATACCCCATCACTATTTTCTCAACCTGCTGAACACTGACACCAACTGCAGCCACTGCCTTAAGGCAGCCATGCTACTCTGCGGCTACCAGAGCAAGAGTGGCAGAAAAATAGGCAACAGGGCATTTAACTTCACTGTGTGTCTGTGTCTTCGTGCTCCTAACATTAGAGGACAAAATCTTTTTTGTAATCCAGCATTACTAGAGCCGGGTTGTGACAGAGACTTTCTCTCAGTTTGAGGAAGTCGGTAATGCAGGTAGGGAAAAAAAAAGAATCCATTGATGACAGGAGCCCACCATTCCCAGAATTATCTTGACTTCTCTCTGTCATTGAGGGCAGGGGTATCAATCTCAAGATTGGAGAAATTCTCTCTTGGGACTCTTTCCTCGCTACTTTCTCAATGTGACATCCCAGATACAGAACCTACCTCTGACAGTACTGCAATTTTGTAGGGGAAACTTATTGTCCATTTTCTGCTAAAAGGTTCAATAAGGCAATTGCATCTTGTTTACATGCATCTTGAGTTGTTGCTGCTTCAATTAGGTCATTGATGTACTGGACCAAGACTGAGTTGCATGGCAACTCCAGGGCCTCCAGATTTTTCTATAGGATCGTTTAAAGATTGAGGGGCTCTCTGTATAACCGTGTGGACCTCAGCACAATGTCAAGATGTTATTTTGGAATCAGAAAGCGAAAGAAACTGCCTATCTTCATGTAGAGGAATGGAAAATAATGTCTGACACAGGTCAATGACCATAAACCATTTGTCATAGGGTATTTGGAAAAGTATCTCAGCTGTATTTGTTGCCACGTGACAACATGAGAAATCTATCTTTAAATTAGATGACACCAGGAGTACCTAGGGCCTGTAGATGGAGGTGCCTACCATGAACTGCAGCACTAATGTGCCACCACAAGTACGACAAGCTAAAGCATGGCTCCCAATCTATCACGGCAGACTATAAGGGCAGTTTAAAACTGCTAACTCAACTTTGCCATTTACAGTAATGGCAAAGCCCAAACCTCCCCTTTTAATATGTGTTAGTCACCCCTAGGGTAGGTCTAATGAGCCCTAAGGCAGGGTGCTGTTTATTAAAAAGTGTAACATGTGCTTTTACATGTTCCAGCAGTGAAAACCCTATATTGTCGTTTTTACTGTGGAAATGGTAGAAGCCCCAGTGGCAAGTACAGGCTGACACCTCAAACCTGTCAACTTCTTAATGGGACTACTAAAGTTGGTAGTCTAAGGTATCAAAAGAATCAGTGCTTTAAATCCAATTTAATGTTTACGTTGACCTTAATTTCACTGATAGCAATGTGCAACCTTAGAGGTTGCCACTTTAGTTGCCCAATGTTTCTAGTGCCCCTTTACAGTTGTACTCGGGGTCTGTCCCCAGACAGCTTTCTGCCCTCCTGGGGAGATGTGTGAAAAGAAAAGATAGCAAAAGAGGCCTGTCACTGGAGGAGGTGCTACCTCCCCCAGGCAAGAAGCCACACTGGTGTTAGACCAAAAGGTGAACTTCGAAGGAGGAGCCACATTTGAAGGGCAAATGGACAACACTTGGAAAAGGGTCTGTTCTAATGTTTAGGTAGACAGGCTGGAACTAGGGACAGGAACGCTGTCAAACCATTTTTTAAGGTGCATGTAGCCCCTTTGCTAGCCACACCTCTGGATTGGGGTAGAGAGAGCTGGACGCAGAGAGATGGGCTATGCTATATAGGGAGTGAGCAGAATGGTGCATTGCCAGGAAGTGGCCATCAGGAGGGAGGGAGGGAACATAATAGCCCATTGGTTATTGACCACGTATACCCTGAGCGCACTTTCTGAGAATAGGCCACCCTGCAAGGCTTAATTTGAGCCGGTGGTTTCTAGTGCTCAGGACCGGTACTTAAACATCTACACGGGCACTTTTCATGAGCACCAGTTAAGGACACATTCATTTACGGGGAGATTAAGTGATTTGCCCAGAATCCTAGGATGTTGAGCCAACGTTGAAAATCGGACCTGGTTCCCCAGCTCTGCAGTCTGCAGCTCTGGCCATTATGCCACATCCTCCCCCCACTTTCATGTTTAGTAGACTGTTTTAGGTGGCGCTAACAGGAGAACTTGCCAATGCTTGTTTGCAGTTGAGTGAAATGCCTTGATTTACTATACTTTGTGAATTTCATTTCTCAGGAACTCTCTGGTAGATCTTTTTCATTGTGGCATCTAGAAATACATAAAAAGACAGCCTATTTTTATAAATTGGGATCAGGAATTGTATTTTTTTTTAATTCTTTTTATTGCAAACATGCTCAGCACAGAGGAATTAACATCTGGACATGTGGAATAACATAGTACCAACATTACAAATGACAGAGCCCAACCTTCCAGAGCAGTGGAGTAATCAAAACTACAAGAGCTCTGTTGTGCCCCATCTGCTTAATATATACAATGATAGTCTAGACCATGGGTACTCACAAACTTTCTCTCGGGGGCCAAATTTACAGTGTGGTTTGTGGCCGAGGGCCGCATCGGTGGGGGCGGGGTCAGAGGGGGAGGGGCGAGGCTAAAGCAAAAAAAAATTGTGACCATGAGGTTGAACACAGGTCCCTGCAGCAGACGCCTTCGTCCACTGAGCCACCAGACCCGGTATACACACACCTCTCTCTCTCTCTCCCCCTCTCCCTCTCTCCCTCTCTCCCTCTCTCCCTCCCTCCCCCTCTCCCCCTTCCTCCCCCTCCCCCTCGCTCACCCTTTCTCTCCCCCTCCCTTCTCCTCCTTCCCCCTCCCTCCCCCTCCCTCCCCCCTCTCCCTCTCCCTCCCCCTCCCTCCGGCCCCGTCCCTCCCCCTCCCTCTCTCTCTCTCTCTCCCCCCGTCTTCCTCCTCCCTCTGTCTCCCTCCTCCCTCTGTCTCCCTCCTCCCTCCGTCTCCCTCCTCCGTCTCCCTCCCTCCGTCTCCCTCCCTCCGTCTCCCTCCCTCCATCTCTATCCCTCCATCACTCTCCCTCTGTCTCTCTCCCTCCGTCTCCCTCCCTCTCCTCCCTGTCTCCGTCTCCCTCCCTGTCTCCGTCTCACAGTCTCCCTCTCCCTCCCTGTCTTCCTCTCCCTCCCTCTGTCTCCCTCCCTTTGTCTCCCTCTGTCTCTCTCCCTCTGTCTCCCTCCCTCTCCCTCTGTCTCCCTCCCTGTCTCCCTCCCTCCGTCTCTCTCTCTGTCTCCCTCCCTCTATCTCTCCCTGTCTCTCTCCCTTCCTCTCCCTCTGTCTCTCTCCCTCTGTCTCCCTCCATGTCTCCCTCTCCCTCCCTCCGTCTCTCTACCTCCCTCCCTGTCACCCTCTGTCTCCCTCCCTGTCTCCCTCCCTCTCCGTCTCCCTCCCTCTTCCTCCGTCTCCCTCCCTCCCTTCCTCCGTCTCCCTCCCTCCTTCCCTCCCTCTCCCTCCCTCCATCTCCCTCTCTCCCTCCCTCCATCTCCCTCCCTCCGTCTCCCTCTGTCTCTCTCCCTCCCTCTCCCTCTGTCTCCCTCCGTCTCCCTCCGTCTCCCTCCCTCTGTCTCCCTCCCTCCGTCTCCCTCCCTCTATCTCCCCTGTCTCTCTCCCTCCCTCTGTCTTCCTCCCTCTCCCCCTCTCTCTCTCCCTCTGTCTCTCTCCCTCTGTCTCCCTCCCTGTCTCCCTCTCTCTCTCTCCCTCTGTCTCTCTCCCTCTGTCTCCCTCCCTGTCTCCCTCTCCCTCCCTCTCCCTCCCTCCCTCCCTCCCTCTGTTACACTCCGTCTCCCTCCCTGTCTCCCTCCCTCTCCCTCTGTCTCTCTCCCTCCCTCTCCCTCCATCTCCCTCCCTCCCTCTGTCTCCCTCCGTCTCCCTCCCTCCCTGTCTCCCTCCCTCTCTCCCTGTCTCTCTCCCTGTCTCTCTCCCTGTCTCCCTCTGTCACCCTCCGTCTCCCTCCCTTCCTCTCCCTCCCTCTGACTCCCTCCCTCTCCCACTTTCTCCCTCCCTCTGTCTCCCCCAGACTGTGCCTCTCTGTCTCCCTCTCTCTGTCACCCTCTGTCAACCTCTGTTTCCCTCCCTCTGTCTCCCCCTCCATCCCTCACCCTCTGTCATCTCACCCCGTGTGTGTGTTAGCCCTCTGCCCGGGCTGAGACAGCTTCCCAGCGCGCACACACAGCCCAGCCGCACTGAGACAGCTTCCCGGCGCGCACCCACAGCCCAGCCGCACTGAGACAGCTTCCCAGCGTGCACACACAGCCGCACCCGAGTACTTCACAGGTCTTTAAAAGACCATTTACATGTTAATAAGCTTTGTTGTATTTCACCTCTTAGGCCCCTGCATCTCCACTTTGACAATCACTGGAATTCCCCGGCCCCCACAGAGCAGAGTCTCACCCGGCAGTGTTTGCTAACACTATTTAATTTTTTTTTTTTTAAACACAGGTAGGATGTCTGCAAGGTCCGCGGGCCGCCAAGGAAGGCTTGCCGGGCCGCTGGTGGCCCGCGGGCCGTACTATGAGTAACCGTGGTCTAGACAAAGGGATACTGCCAAGAGATCAACGTTTAGCTACAATTGTAGCAATACATAAACAAGGCAAACCACCGCAGGATTGCACGTCGTCATATCCTTAATAAACTCGGAAGCTAAAATATTGGCAAAAACACTAGCACTCCGTGTGCAACCACACCTTACTACACTGATACACCCGGACCAATTGGGCTTTATGCCGGGCCGTAACACAGCCCTCAATTTAAGGCGTCTGAATGGTGTAATGGCCCGCATACCTACCATACAAGAAGATGCGTTGATCCTTTCCATAGACGCATGTATGGCATTTGGCCTTGTTGAATGGCCATTTTTATTTGCGGTCCTCCAGCGGATAGGTTTTGGCCCCAAGTTTTGTGCGTGGATTCAACTGTTATACACCAAACCCCTGGCACAGGTGGTGACGAACGGGAGCATCTCGAGAGACTTCTCACTAGGCAGGGGTACGAGGCAGGGCTGCCCCCTGTCGTCGCTCCTCTTTGCAATAATATTAGAGCCGCTGGCGGCATGTATAAGGCAGGATCAGATGATCCATGGGATGAGGTGGGAAATGGGATGGGAAGACTGCATCTCGCTCTATGCGGATGATGTATTGCTATACATGACGTCCCCGGCACGTTCAATTGTTAGCCTACTGGACATCTGTACCGCATACGGGAAGGTTTCCGGGTACACTATAAATTGGGCGAAGTCACTACTATACGGCCCCACTCCGAGGTTACCGCCTGGCTGTAAGCTGCAAGTTGCAACCAGGGGATTCAAATATCTAGGGATATACATCACACCCCAACCAACGCATTTCATTGAGGAAAACCTCATGAAACCACTAACAAAGTTCCGCCGCGACGTGAAACACTGGAGGTCCTTACCACTGACGTTGCTGGGTAGAGCCGCCCTCTTTAAAATGATGGCGTTACCTAGTTTCCTGTATGCTCTACAAAACACTCCATTCCCGGTTATAGCGATGCGCAAACTAGTTCAAAACTGGTATGATGGGGGATCGCTTTACCTAACATAAAAATGTATTATTGGGCCTCAAACCTTATGATTATAAACCATTGGCTACATGCATCGCAGGAAGAGCCTGCTTTTCGAATGGACAGATATATCCTTCCAACTGACAGCATTCTGAGAGCACAATACACTAACACAAGGAAGAACACCCTCACGGGTCCGACGGCACATACGGTCAAAATATGGCACACCGCGCAGCGGGCACTGGGGTGGGACGAAATATTAACGCGGGCTACACCGCTTTAGGAAACCAAGCGGCTAGGTAAACTACAAAACACTAAGGGATTTAAACAATGGGACCTCATTGGTATCTCTAAAATAGGAGACCTTTGGGTGAAGGGGGAGGTCATTGTTTTTGCCCAACTGTGAGACAAGTATGGCCTGGCACCAACCGAATTTTTCAGATACACACAGATAAGACACGCACTGATGAGCACTATTCCACCAGGCACGCAGCTACCAGAGGCCTCACCATTGGAAGACAGACTCCTTACTGATCACATGAATGCAAAGGCCATCTCCCAAACTTATCGTAAAATTATAAACAACCAACCAGACCCCACGGCAACGTAGGGGAGCTGGAAGACTCGGACTGGCAGGAGACATTAGCATCTCCACGAGAGGTGGCGATCTCTTCCAAACTCAAACTAATACAGCTAAAGATCCTCCATTGCATATACTACACACGCATTACAATGCATAGACTGAGCCGAGCGCCCAACCCCCTATGCTTACGACAATGTGGACTGCCAGGCACATTCGATCACATCATATGGCAATGTCCGCAGATCGAACCCTACTGGGAAAAAGTTATGAGTGTGATCTCGCGGGTGGGGGAGGCGGAGGTCCCATTAGACCCAAAAAGGTGCCTCCTCAATATCTGGGAGCCTACGGATCTGAATTTGAGGATGCAGGATTGGGCGGTGCTGGGGATGACAATTGCAAAACGTAACATAGCCCCGAACTGGGTTTCGGGGCTGCCCCCCCACATATCAACAATGGAGAAATGACATGGACAGCGCAATGGTGGCGGAAAGAGCGGTATATATGCACAGAGGATGCCCCAAGAAGTGGTCTAGGATATGGGGTAAATGGAGTGCATTTAGAGGAAACATATGTGAACCCCCACGGGCAGAATCGATCTCAGATGTCAGTGCATAATGGGTGTCTCAAAATAATATATTTGTGTTTTGCTATGCTGCTATACGCTGTGTTGGAAATGATGAAAGGTCAAATGGTTTTTATGTTCATGTATGAGCGACAAAGATCGATATTATACTGTAAAATGAGAGACAAGTACCTTTTCACATGCACTGTAAGTATAAAACAAGTGGATTGTATTTGGTCATGGTTTAATAACTCAATAACAATTTTTTTTTTTTTTAAACTACAAGAGCTCTTTTTTGTCCCATGGACAAGAACCAAACCCTGCACCCACCCTCCCCATTAACATCAAAACCCCATATAGGCTTGTCATGCTCCCAAGATCTTTTCCCACTTCTTCGGGCTGGGATCGGGAATTCTTGAATACTTCAATTGTTTTGGTGCTGTTTAAATGTTTACACTGATTTCTTTGTGTAAGCCTTGCTGCTCAGTGCCACAGCTACCCAGGGTTGAGCTTAAGGTTTGGCAAATGAAACCTACTTTTCTTAAAGGAGCAGATAAGTGTATTCTTACACTATATAATACACGCCATTTCTTCACAGCTCATAAATTGTTTGGGACACCAAGAAAGTATTTAAACTCTCCCACAGCACTTCCAACATTATCATAAACCTCTCCACTTGTGATTACAACAGGTCAGAATTTTCTCGCAGTTTTGTGAACTGATTTGTAAATATGGAAAGATCACCAAAGGTTCAGGGCACATGGACATATCCACCTCCATACATCTCTAACAATGGGTACCCATTGACCTCTGCATTGCCCGCAGTACTCTTCCTTTTCAGCCCCCCTGTATTGTCCTTCTTTTTCTTTTTCTTTCCTTTCTAGACCACCGTTCCTCGTGCCTTTAAGTGTCACTCCACTTTTGGATACTACCCTCAAATTCCTTCACATGTAATTTCATACCTGGTGTTTTCATATTCTTTATAGTATCTTCACTCATAAACAATCTGAAATGATTCCTTAACTTTCAGACAAATCAAAGACATATTCTGTGGCTAACTCCTCTAATTTGTTTGTGATTGTCACAGGCATGCCTTGAGGCTTCTTTATTCAAATACAAAAGCAGTTCCTCATTGTATCCATCCACCAATCCTAGGTTTCCTTTGATGATCTCCTCAAATTCTTTCTTTCACCTCAAAACATATATTCCCCTTGAAGGGATCTCTCTCTTTCCAGGGTTTGTGATTTGGGATCTTTCTCAAACTCGCCAACAGGCACACCTGTTTGAGGTTGTGTTCCCAAATCTGGGATAGTACCAATACCAGATGTACAAGGGGCTGTAGTAACAGCAAGTGTACCTGGGGTGTAATGATGACAGTAGTAACAGCAGGTGTTCATAGGCTGTAATAATGACAGTAGTGCTTGTGGCTCTCAATAATGGATTTGGAGTGGCAAGGGGGAAACCTCCCACTGGGGGACCCTGATCAATGGGCGCACTAGCATCTGTGTCTATGGGCTGTTGGCTCTCGCCAGCCCGATGGACTGCATTATACAGAGGTGGTGGGAAGTCAACAAATCATCCAAAAAGGCATCACTTGAGTCACAATCACTCTCATCTCTCTTCTCACTCCCACCTTCATCTTGTGATTTCTTTCTTTCTGTTTTTCCCTACTCCATTGCCGGATAAAACACTATGCCCTAAATCAATTTTGTCTTAATTCCTGCTGCTCTTTCTCCCAACTGTGGACCTTATTTCTTGCTAGGGTCTGATATTTCTGATATATGTGGCACTTTCCCATGCATTCAAAACCTCATATTGAGCAGGTGTCGTCTGGGGTCTCATCTTATATAACATTCGCCTCAGATTTTGAACTATACTCAAATTATAGGTGCCATGTGGGGGGAATTGCAAGGCCCTTTATTCACTGTAATCTTGTCCGATTGGTTAACCCAAATACATGTAATCTGATCGTTGTTGTCATGTAATGTGCAGATGTGCCTTCTGAAGGGACCTCCTCACCCTCACGGACAGGTAGTCTTACTAGAAAGTTCTTAATTTCTTGAAAAATCTCATCTGTATTCTGTACACAGTGCTACTAGAAATCAGTAAACTTCAATTGAAATAACCGGCAATTCCCAGAAAATCACAATGCAGTACTCAGCATCCAATCGTACCACAACACCACTTAACCGACTACTTACAGCATGGCACACACCTCGACCAACCTATCCCAGCGTTACACCTTATGACATAACTTGCAGCCTCTCACGGCGGTTCTCACTCCACAGTGATCAGCTTTGCATAAGCAGACTATGGAAAATCAAAAAAGAAACAATAAATCTGGTTTATTGCATTAAATAAAATCCAAAGACAGCAATAGCTCTAGGGTAAACAATCACACAAACAAAGTGAATTCTCAACAGCTGGAAATCTCCATGACTGGTTCAGTCTAGTTCTCTGTGCAAAAGGAATAAATGAACACCAACCTCAGTTAGTACACTCTTACAATAATTATAATATATACTTTATTTGGGTATAAAAATATCCTTAAAAGAACACCTCAAAATTACAGCAGAAATACACAGCGTTAAAAAAAGACAAAAGACCATAGCATAAGAGCAGTGGTTGTTAAAAACTTCAAATTGCATTAAAAGCTTCACTGGTGTATAATGGTAAAAGAACTTAGTATGCAAACTGGCAATAACAACATGACGTTTAAAATGCATTCGATTTCAGGTGTTAACAATCAGCCATAAATACAATCCAAAATTTCGTAAAGTAACAGCAGATTGTACAAAGCAACAATCAAGTAAGAGCAATTTTAGCAGCATTAAATAGATTGCAGTGTGGTGTGGAATAGCTCTTAAAAAAAGGGCGCGATGACATACCATTCCCATTTCACTCTTACAATAGAAGTTTAATAAGTTCCTATCTTGGTGCAGCCAGTAGCGCTTTAGGGTTCAACACCTCAACCTTAGCAACAACCTTAATATAACTCAATATCTAATCCCGGAGCTTGGATTACGACGACTACGATAACGAAAACCTCAGCTCTTTGCAGTAAACACATTTACCTACATAAACACAGGAAACATACACAAAAAAGCATTTCAATTTTCAACTACAAAATGGAGCCATCTTGGTCCCAAATTGACACCACAGCTCAAAACACAATAACTCAACAAGACCCACAAATACCATAACTCTCGACGGATTACAATCAAAACGCACAACCCTACTTATATCCACACGCATAGGACACTACAGCCCTTGAAGGGAAAGCCTACTGGACTAAGCTGGGGAAAAGGCTGGAAAGTTGGGGAGGAGTCAGAAAGAAGGTGTCAGCATGGAAAGCCCCTGAAAGTCAGTATGTATCTCTCGGTCTGGCAAGTGGGGAAAGCATCTGAACCTACATTAGCTTAAAAACACATAATGTAATCAGTTTGCCACACCTACATACAGTTCCCATGGGTTGTATGACATTACCATGCGAGGTTTTACCAGGCATGTTTTTACACAGTAATTTTCACCAGCATACGATTACCACGCTTTTACATTCACTCACATTAACAGCACACTTACCACACAAATGACTATCACGCACACTTTCACCACGCATACCATTACTACGGATTTCTTTACCAAAGTTACACTCACAGTTTAACGCTGCTACCCATTGATGAACTACATCTACATACCTGTTTACCAATTCTAGTAAATAAAAATACTCCACACAAAATACTTACCATATACTCAACTTCTACTAATAAATTCTCCAGTCCTCAGACTCTGCTTAGCTCATCCCCAAAACACCCTATTTTTTATTAATAATATGCTCTGACATTTCCACTTTACACAGGCACGTTTTAGTAATGTTGTTGATTGTCAAATAGTTGTATGTGTTTTAAAACAAACATTTTCATAGCAGACAAACGATCGTAAGATAAAATGAGCACACAAATAAAATGTGGCCTACATACACACATGACAGAAAAGTAATTCCCACCCCCTGTCGGACTGCAAGGGGAAAGAAGACACGGCATATCGTAGATGCACTGGCAAACATAACTCTGCTTAATATCACAGGTTCGTGGAACAGGATGTGGTCCTACTTTCAGATTCAGGGAGGTGATGCGCACCTACTCTGCATTTACGGGATAAAAATCTGCTTTGTAATGACTTGGTAGAAACAATATGTACGATGTAAAAATGCTTGGTAATTGTGGGGCGTTGTAAAAACATTGTGGTAAAGGCTGTTTCTCTTCCCATTAGGTGACTAATCAGACTACAGGACATGATGATAAAATAAGTTCACTATTTTCACAAGCTAAAGCACAATGACATTTCTTATTACCATCCTTCAGCTTCAGTTTCTGTAAATTAAGAAGATACACCCGTTCCAAGGTGTTCTCTACCAGACAGTGCTAAATTTGTTTCAAAATAAGTGCCAGGGCCCTTGCCAGGAGGCCACTGCGGCTTGCATCACCCATTACCCCTGCGAGCACTGCCAATGGCAGTACCAACATGACTGTTAACCAAAACACTACAGGTGTGACAATCCAGACTGTTACAGGACCCCAAATATATAAGAATAACTTGGGCAACAGGTATTAGTCATTTTAATGTATATTAGTAAACAGCTGTTGTTGTGCTCATCTGTAAATAAGACTAATAGTTCCACCATGTGGAAGACAATCGTAAGTGCAGGTGCTGACAATTAAGGGCCATGTCAAGAACCGGAAACCACTGGCTCAAATTAAACACTGCTCCCAGGTGCTTGTTTGTGCGCGCACCAAGTAGTGTGTGACGTTAAACACTCACAGGAGAAAATAACAGCAAATTATGCACTGTTCGAGTTTGCTAGAACAGCTTTTCTCCAGAAATGATAAAGATACACGACAAGAAAACCAGAGCAATCCAACATAGGCCATTTTAATACGTGCTTATGTTAACTACAGTCAAGTAAAACGGGAAAAGTACACAGTAAATATATCTGTGTGTTGCATGTTCATATTGTTGTGCCTTCAGTATGGATTTCTGCTGAGGCAGGAATATAGTTGTAAACAGATTTACCTGCCTATAACCTCAATTAACATGATATATTCCAAGGCTGTCTTTACGTGTGATGCAGAGTTTAATGTAGGGTTATCAGAGGGCCGAAGACTAAGATTATGACAGTATTCCCGCACCAGCTAGAGGTAACAAAGAGTTTTACCCAGAGCGGAGAATAACTGCTCGGACCAATATTACCACAGCCTTTTCCAGGCACTTTTCCCCATTCAGGGAGAAAAACTGCTGAATTTCTTTTTGCCTGCTCTGAACAGTGGAGATTGTCAATGGGAGGGCTATAGGGGAGGAGGGCCATGGTGGGGTAGCAGGGGTGCTGGGCAGCTTTGTGTATGTCCAGGGGTAGCACTGTTTGCTCCTGCTGACCTGCTGCAGGGGTCAGGCGGGAGCTGGGCTATGATGTTGCACACAGCCTCTGCAACTGCACTGGCAGGCCTGGAGTCTCCGGGCCCAGGCAGAGTTCGAATGGTGGGATTTCACCTGAAATACAATTACACTATGATTACATTTACTCTACATTTAATTAGAATATTGGAATGTTGGTAGCTCCATTGAAGACAATGGAGTGCTCCGGGCTTCTGAAGGCCAGTAGAAGCCCGGAGCTCCAACATTCTAATGTTAGTTCTCAGCTATTGCTGTGAACAAAAGGACTCACAGAACCTGAGGGGATTTCAAGCCCCTTGGGCTCTATGAGGCCTTTGTTTGACAAATTCGAACATTCTGTTCTAGTAGCCTTAGAGCCCTCCACTGTGGGCTCTATCAGCCATTAAAGGCCTGCTCCCTTGATAAAGGCTCTCGTTGAACGCGGGGCAGGTCTTTAATGGCCGGTAGAGCCGGGCTCTAAGGGCATATTAAAACCATTAAGGAATGATTATTTTATATAAACTGTACACAATAATTAAGTATTTAACATAACAAAGTTTAAAGAAAGTGAAAACTTTCTCCACAAACACGACATTCAAACAAGCCAGATTGGTTTATTATATAGTTTTATTAGACTTTAACAGATTAGTCGCCTTGACAATAACTGGGGCGAAGGGGGTATTTTCACACAAACATCATCGGCAGTAAATACTAAATAGAGCGTAGTAGAAAGAAAATAAGGTTTTAGTAAATGACGGTGTACCGCCAATACACTGGGGCAAAAACATAACATTTGACATAACTTTCTCCTGCGGTTGCAGCAGAGCCAGGAGTCACCAAACATACCTTTGTATGATGGCCACTCTTGTCTCAATGCCATCAGTGGAATCAGCCTTAATCCCAATCTGAACACTTTATGCTGATCACCTTTTGAAAGGGACAGAGACAGACAGATGTCAGGTGCCTGTGGCTCGCTAGTGCACTCTGCTTGATGAAAAGAACGAGCCGGGCAGCGTTTTGTGGGTAAGGATGCAGGTGCAAACTCTCTTTCACAATATGTCATTCGAAAGGAGATCCGGAGCTCTCTACGTTTTAGAGTCTCCAGTGACTGGGACGGATAGCTGCTTACCTGACATGGAAAGGGGGCAGCATAATCTCCCATTTTATTGTGCCTACAACACGTGTCTAGTTGTATATTTTAATAGCTTGCCATTTCGACTAACGTTTGCTTGATCAATCCATATTGTATTTAAGGCAACATTGTCTCGATGGGCGCTGTAGAAATAAGAAAGACCTAATTAGGGCACATCTTTTAAGGTCCTTCCAGTTAGTCAATTTGTCCGGAAAACCTTCATGTGCATAGGTTAAAGCTGGAAGGAGTTATGCTTCAATAACTTTAATATACATTTCATTGGAAGAGAACATTTGGGGCTGACAAACTGCCTCGTGACTTCAACCGTAGCCCTGGGTAGCAGTCCAATTTAAGTTTCCCATTCAATTATCAGCCAAAAAGAAGAAATATCATTGTCGCAGACTTTTTACTAAAAAAATATATTATTTTTGTTTTTATTGCTATTGACTTCCGGTTTGTACAAGATTTTGTATTGCCCCCTGGAGGCCAATTCGAGTAAGATCGACCAGTGCCGTCTACATTTTGCAACAAGGATTTGCAATGCAATAGGTCTCGCATTTAGGAGAGTTTGAGCTATGGGCAATGCAATAGCTCAAACTCTGGCAAATGCGAGACCCATTGCATTACAAATATGTGTTTGCTTACTAGCGCCCATGCTGCGCTTTCAGATTCATGAAGGCCTCGCAGCAGCGCATGTGCTGCCCAGGCTCGACCTAAAAATTGGAACGAGGCACTTTGTAGATTTGGTGGAGATGTGGTTGCAGTACTGTTGGATAAGATCAGCAGTGCGTAGACTACATAGCAGGGGCGCGAGAACGCACCCATTTCAGGCCGCAACTAGATTAAATTTTGATTGATTTGAACCCACGTATTCTCATATTAGCTCTAAGTAGAGCTAATGGAATGCCTCAGTTATGCAGTTCGGACCAAAGAAGATTCCTACAAACACCAGCAAACGTGGAATTAAAATAAAACAAAATATAAGTACAGTAATATTTGCTTATATTGTACCTACCTATGCACAGTTTATATTCTGTGACATATGGCCTACTGTTCAATAGGTTGCTCACCATGTTAAATAGGTATCCTGTCCTGATGAAGACCCGCCTTTGGTGCATAGATTAGCCCCCAACCCCCTACATTTTACCAAGTCGAAACGTCGACATTTCCTACAGCCTGGATTGCCAATGGAATCCACAAAGGGACAAAAATAATATGATTACCTCTATTTAGATGTGACTGTACTTACGCTGTATACTAAGTATATATAACCAGGCTATTGCCTAAATATGACAACGTATGTATGGAGCCTAATTCCTCTCTATTTTTTCTAAAATACTTCACTCACGAGCACTTCCATCCTGAGCACCCCTTCACTTTTTTCTTTGGAGCAACCATATAGGTATATAATGTATTTATAGTTGATATTTTTCAAAATACAGAAAAATGTATACATTCAAATGTGTCTTCTTTGAGTGTGATGCAAAAAAATCTCTCTTATCGTTAGAAATAATATATATTCCCTTCTGTTAGACATGGCATAATTCGCCTTTGCCTCCTGTGTTTTTGCTGTGTGTTGGACTTCGTTTTGCTGGTCTAGATGCTTTGGGCACTTTGCCACTGCAGTTCAGTACCAAAGTGCAAGTGCTCCCTTTGTGAATTGTTGTTATGGATTGGTGTTTCCATAATTGGCTTATTTGAATTACTAATCAGTCCCTAGTACAGTGCACTGTGTGTGCCCAGGGCCTGTAAAACAAATGCTGCAGTGGGCCTGCAGAACTGATTGTGCCACCCACATGAGCAGCCTGTAAATGTAACTCAGGCCTGCCAATGCAGAGCCTGTGTGCAGTCTAGTACTGCCCTGTTGACCTGGCAAGTGCACCCACTTGCCAGGCCCTAATCTTCCCTTTCTTACATGTTAGTCACCCGTAAGGTAGGCCAAGGGTACCCCTGTGGGCAGGGTGCAGTGTATGTGAAAGGTAGGACATGCCCTAATGTGTGTGGCATGTCCTGATAGTAAAATACTGCCAATTTCTTAAGGTTATCTGTTCCCATGGGATAGTATAGGGAGGTTGCTTATAACATCTTATAAACATAACCACCCCAGGGAACAAGGTAGGAAAGTCAAGTTTAGTATGTCTGAACTCAGAATGTTAAAATGCATCTTTTAGTGAGAGCGATTTTTAGGTCTCGGGACCATCCGGTCGGCAGACCGGAAGTCCGGAGATTTAATGTCTTGGAGAAGAGGGGCTTGCACCCGCCCCTCTTCTCCTCTGTTCTCCATTGGCTGGCCTCTTGAATGCTGGCCAGCCACTGGAGAACAGGTCAGTCACTCCGTTGAAGCCCTGTCTTTTTCGGATCGGGGGGCGTGTTTTTTGCGAAAAGTCTCAGGGAGGAGACAACAGCAAAACACGCCCCCGAATCCGAAAAGGACGCTGCCTTTCTCCGAGGCATTTCTGCCTCGGAGAAAGGCGGTCGTGTGCTCGTCCGCTCCCCCTTCGTCCGGTTGCTGCTCTGGTCTCCTCACCTCTCCAAGGGTCTTCTTGTTTCTCTCCTTATCAGTGCTGTTATCAGGACGAGGGCTCGCTCGGTGATGTTCGACTTGCAATGCTGCTGCAGCAGTTTGGCTTGATGGATGATCTATTATTCAGGCACAGTAATAACCAGCCTTCCTGACAATACTGTCTTCCAGTCTGTCGGCCATTTTCAAAATTGAACCGAATGAGTTTGTGAGAACCGAATACTATGAGCTTACGAAGTGTTTGTGGAAATATGTTTTTAACTAGCTAAAAGCTTCAGAATACGTGAATGGTTATTACGATCTGAGCTACTTTACCTCTATAATCCAATGTAATTGTCATATCAAAAATGGTATTCGCGAAAACTTAATGCTCATTTTGAAATGGGTTCTCAAAAGCTGCAGTTAAAAATATGCTGTCATTTGTATTTAATTGGGTATTTTTAATGTGTCTCTATACGGAGCCCTCGGTGGAAAAAAGTGGGCGAGTCCGTTTTCTATGTTTATAGATGAGTACTCCGGAATGTTGTGAGCAGCAGTCCCGGCATCCCCCTTGACTGGTGATGGCCGAATCATAGAGCGATATTAGAGCGGAAACCCGGGTCCCCTGAATCATAGAGTTATTTTAGGAACCACAGTGTTCCGGTCAGATCTAGGCTCTCTCTCTTGAACATGGCGGCAGTGAAACAGCAGCAATCGCTGCTTGAAGAACCTCCGCACCTCAATGGAGAGTTGGAACTAGAGGACAAGGATGAAGCCGATACGTCAGAAGAGCCTGGCAAGAAGAAGAAGAGGAAGAAGAAGAAGAGCAAGGCTCCTGGGGGTGAGGAATAAAATAAGTGGAGGTGGGAGAGAGCAGTAAGGATAGGCGGGGTGTTGTAGGAGTAGTGAGATCATGGTTGAAGGAAAGAAGAGGAATAAAACATTTAAAAAGTAGCTCACGTAGTTCCGACATGTCAGGCGTTGAATGGGCTAGCAGGGGCATGAGGAGAAACAAACAAAAGTAAGTGTTTCACAATTGTTGAGTAGGAAGGGTGTGAGAGGTGGGAGTTGGAAGAGGAAGGAGCAACGAGAGCACCGGGAAAGGGAATAGGAAAAGAGCGATGGCTTCGAGATGCGGGAATATAAGAAGTGGTGAGGGTTAGTGTAAAATTCTTTTTTCTGCCGGCCCACTACATCCATCGGTCTGTTTTACATTCCCATTTTTCTTCCGCTACAGTACACAACTTTGGTCTCGGGATCAGCCCACTCCAGCCATTGGCTAACTTAACTTTTACAGCAACGCATAAATCAGTTAGGGGCATATTATCAAGCATGGAGTTAAAATTATCGCCACTTTAGCGGCAGAAAACTGACGCTAAAGCGGCAATAATGGGCTTGATAATATGCCCTGGAGAATTCCAATAGAAGCCCATGTTGACACCACAACATGGGCTTCTATGGAAATTCACAAGGGCAGATTATCAAGCCCATTATCGCCGCTTTAGCGGCAGTTTTCTGCCGCTAAAACGGCGATAATTTTTAACTCCGTTTCTTGATAATATGCCCCTTAGTTCCCTAAAGTGCCAGGGACCACTATGGCAGTGTATGCTTTTTGAGACCACCAAAAATGTTTTTAGTTTTGGCAGTATTCTCATTTTTTTTTTTGCTGATTGCAAGGGCCCAGCATCTTTATCAACAATAAACGTTTGCAAAAATCATGACAAAACAGTAATTGAGAAAGCTAAAGGGCTCTAAATCAACGCCTGACCTGTTGACTTTGTATGTGTGTGTGTGTGTGTAAACTTGCTGCTTTGGTTTGTGAATGTGGCCAGTAGAACGGGGCCGAAGTTTGTGAGTCAATTTCGACCAAATAACTAAAAGTAGTTTATTATGTATGGCTTTAGACAGCATTTCAGCTGTTTCTAAGCACTGTAAGTAGTCTGTTATACTGTTGCCCAGTGTAACTGCACTCATTTTACCATTTGGGAAGGATGGAGGGCTGACTGGACTTTACTTTACAATGCAACGGTCTCGGCATTGTTAAAGTTAGAGCTATTGGCATTGTTCATGACAATGCCGTTTCTTTAAATGTTTTAAAAACAAAAATATAAACAAAAATAATGTCATGAGCAATGCCAATAGCTCTAACTTTACCAATGCCGAGACCATTGCATTGTAAATGCTTGTTACATTCTGTGTTTGTAAATGCCACTTTTAGAAACTGGGTATTTTTTTGCTTAGCCATCCAGTGTGCCTCTGCTAGGATGTGTATTGACTGTCTGGCTTTAGAGTGGCAGGGGCTGGGGAGGTGCTGTGGCTCCAGAGAGTCTGGATGAGTCAGGGCTGGGCTGAATATACCTGGGCTGCATTTAGAGTAGGGGGAGGAGATTTCCTTTCACCTGGTTGGGCCTGGTCTGCCTTCCACAATGCTGCCTCCACCTCCTGCCAGGAAGCTGCACCCGAGAGGACAGAACTGGTTTTGGCTGAGCACAGGGCTTCTCTGCCACCAGAGAACAAAGGATTTTGCTGTATAAATATTGGGGCCCAGACCCCAGAACTTTAGATCACTTCTGGGAATCAAGAGGAACCTTTGCCAAGGAGAAGAGCTGGAGAAGCTGAGGAGGAATACTGCCCCTATGCTGTTTGCTGTCTGAGGTTGGCCTACAGTGGCTACTTGCTGCCAAGGAAAGGAGAAAGGACTTTGCTGTTTGCTGTGTCCCACTGTTTGAGGAAGATCTCCACGGCCTTGAATTGAGCTTGCCTCCTGTTCTGAAGTCTCAGGGACACAAAGACTTCACCCTCAGTCCCCCCTGAACTCCTCTGATGGGAGTTCTGACCTGCTGAGAGGGGCCTGCCAGTGTTCTGGGCCTCTGGAGGTTGGCTTGGGACTGGAAGCTGCAAGAACTGTAAAAAACGATGCTGTTTCCGACGCATTGCAGTGGTGTGTAGGAATATTTCCGATTCATTGTTGCCGCCGAAGAATCGACGCATCGCCTGCTTGCTGCTGAAGTGTCTGCTGAGCGACGAATCCTGTGCACCGATTTCCGATGTCTGAGATCACAGCACCGATTCTGACGCAGGCCCGGATGGAGAAGAACTGACACTTCGCACCAGATCTGCACGCATCGAATCGAATGCCAAGTCTGTCACATCATTGGGGGACGCAGTAAGAAACCGACCCATCACCTTCTCTCCGGTAAGGAACCGACACATCACCTCCCCTGCGCACCAGTAAGGAACGAACGCATTACTTCCCCTGGAGTAAGGAACTGACGCATCACCTTCCCTGAGTGTAAGGAATCGACGCATCACCTTCCCTGCAACCCATTTTGCTTTGTAGGTACTTTTTGTAAAAGTGTTGCATCTCACATTTTCTTGGAACTGAACTGTTTCTAACTTTTAAGAGTTATATTTTTAATACTGTATTGTGGATTTTTGTTGTTTGGTCTTGTTTTGGTTTAGATACAGAATACTTATTTTTCTAAAGTGGTGTGGTGTCCATTTGTAGTGTTTTCACTGTATTACTATATGTGTTCACAAATGCTTTACACACTGCCTCTGAGATAAGCCTGTCTGCTCATGCCAAGCTATCAAGGGGGTGAGCAGGGGTTATTTTAGAAGATCCACCTTACCCTGACTAGAAGCAAGGGTCCCTATTTGGACAAAGGTACCTACCTCTGCCAACTAGAGATCCCCATTTCTAACACCATCTTTCAAAATATATGAGTTGGGACAGTTGAGAAATATTTAGGATATATTTATTCTTTAAATCCTTATTCATGTTCTGATTGGGCTACTGTTGTTACGTATCATATAATATCTAGGTCCTTCAGAATCTTTTCGGGTCGCCCACTGTTATGTAATGGCAGTTTATATTCAGAGCAACAATAGTGTCCAAAAGTCTCGAGACTGGAAACCAATTTGTAGAATCTTTCAAAAACATCTGTGCATAACATTTGGCTAGGGCATCTAGAAAGGCAATCATACTTTTATTACTAGGTAAAGAGGAGTCCCCTTTTTAGGTCTTGCCTACAGACAGCTTTTAGCTATTTGTTGCAGAAGACTTACTCTGCACAGTACCAATACTTAAAGAGTAGGTGTTGGGTCAGTACATTGCTTGGCATTGGTTGATTCTCTTGTGAATGTAATTTGCTTGTTTCTTATTTCATAGCCTTTATTGCTCTTCTTCTATGTGTCCCTCTCCTGGAGCACAGCTTCTTTGCCATCCTTTCGAATGGATGATTTGTTTCTGTAACGCCCTGAACGTCTCAGGATCGTTTAACAGACACGACAATGAGGACGCAACCACTAGTGAAGGGTTAGTTGTTTTACTGAAGGCAAATATAATACAAAGAATAAACAAAAGTTATAGTCACTGGAATCCTCCAGGCTAAGTACGTTACCAGCCCACAGCACGGATGGTCCTAACCGTCCTCTGCATATACGCCGGTCCCGGCGTATGCCAACAGAGGGCAGAAATGAAATGGCCGACAATGCCAATCGGTAGGCTGTGAGGGGCACGAAGAGTGTTGGGGAGAATCGAGGAGTCAGGGAAACACCCAGCCGGGGTCTCTACCTGAAGGGAGCAGCCGCTCAACCTCTTCCTCAGACTGCACCGGGACGCGGAGTCACCTCCTGGTGATGCGTCACCGATACCCCAATCACAAGCAAGAAGACTGAACCGAGAGCAGCCGCTCGATCGATCCTGTGGACTTCCGAGTCTGTAACGCGGCAAACACCTCCTGGTGTGCGTTACAGCTGGCAGTCCCTGTGTCTCTGGTCGGGCTGGGAGTTACGACTCCAACCAGCAAAAGCGCCACTGCGCTTGGACTCAGCCGAGTCAAAAAGCGAAGCTCAATGGTTGACCGGTAGAGCTTCCGGGTCCTTCACAGGTGACGATGGGGCAAGACACGGCCCAGGGAGTAACGACTCGACCTACCTCCGTTCTTGCCTTACTGGAGCACCACTCCGGAACACTGCTCTTCACGAAGCAGGTACGTCGGTGTGAACACAATATCCGACAGCGTTGTACCTCCCGGTTCCTCCCTTTATAGGGAGTGTTTTCCTTGAGTTATGTAACAGCTCTCCTGTTTACATAAGGGCGTGTTTCCTTGAGTTATGTAACAGCTCTCCTGTTTACATAAGGGCGTGTTTCCCTTGAGTTATGTAACAGCTCTCCTGTTTACATAAGGGCGTGTTTTCCTTGAGTTATGTAACAGCTCTCCTGTTTACATAAGGGCGTGTTTCCCTTGAGTTATGTAACAGCTCTCCTGTTTACATAAGGGCGTGTTTCCCTTGAATGACAGGAATTCTTGACAAGAGTACTGTGCTGCGGGGGCTGCAGGGTCCTTGGCTAAGCCCATCCTATGCAGCTGAACTGGGGGTGCAATATACTCTATTCAGATATTTAAAGCACATGAGGCGAAGTCCGTAATTTGGTGAAAGTTATTTTGATTGAGTTCAGTAACAGTGCCACCACTCCTTGCTGACCGGAATGCCCTGGTTAGTGGACCAGTTATCTGGCGCAACAGGAGTGCAAATCGGACCTGACTCCTACATCACAGCATAAAGCCGGGTAATGAGCCTGCGCGGGGACGGGTTGGTGGTCATCGTTTCCAGTGCTGATAATGTCGGGGGGGCCTCCAGGAAGGAATCATGTGCAGCGCGCAATGCTGCCTGCCACTGGTGACACGTGCGCACGTCCATCAAGGAGGAACCAGGTTCATCTAAAACGCGCTGTGGGGGGATATACTTCGCTTTGGGGTACACATCCCCAAAAGATAAAAGTCACAGCCATCGCAGGTGGCTGCGAGCGCCGGTTCCCACGGACGCAGGGATCAGGGGGTGCCAGCCCAGGGGCACAGCGGGTGCATACATGTGTGGCAAAGCGCACTGTATGGCAAAGTGTCCATCCCGTTCCTAAACCGTGCAGGCCACGGCATCAATCTTTAGTCTCGGGGCACCAGAGAGGAAGATGCAGGGCAGCCGGCAGGGGACAAGGACCATGAGGTCAGGTTCCGCTCCGTGTGGGGTTGGAACTGTGTGTGGTGCAACCAAAGATGGCTACGTGCGCTTGAGCACAATAGAAGCAGAGGTCCATGTCTGGGGTGCAAACCCTGCCCTACCAAAGGGAAGGGTCAGCACCACCCACCCATTTTTGTGCTGCTTATAATTGCAGCTATTTTCTAGCTTTATTCCTTAGTTAAATTAAATGAGGCAAACCTGGTCAAAACCATCACAAACAAAACACATTAAAAAAGCTCCTCTCATCTGCGTCGTGAGTCTTGCAGCGTTTCCTTGGCTCTGGATCGCGTCTCTTCTTCTGCTTTCCTTGTTTCTCCTTCTTGTGTTGCTTCTCATCATGGCTTTTCTTCTCTCTCTCTCATTTGTGCCTGATTTCTTTTCCTAGTGCCAGTATCAGCAATACACTCAACCCGCAAACACAGCAATACCATAATAAAGAACACACAAGACACATTGGTTGTTGGTGAAAACATTGCTGCAGGTTTATTTTGCATAAGAAATATGCCAACATGGTGGGTCAACTTACGGGCGATCCAAGGGCAGGCAGCCCCTATGCTGCCTGCCCACCTGATGAGCCAAATTGCACCGTGGCATAACCAATCGGTGCTAACCATTTTGGGGGATTGTCCCTTACATCCTGTGGACCACCTGTCCACCCATTTACTCACGCCCCTTGAGGGGCCAGAACGTATCCAGGCATGCCCCCGACTGCTCAGGTTTACAACCGCCCGAAGGACTAACGGGGCGCCATCGTTCCTCCAGGGTCCTGCCGTAAGGACTTCCTGGGGCTAATTGGCATTTGCACCCTTCTTCTGGTCCTGAAGAGGGAACACTATGTACCATTCAGCCTCTGGATTGCCCTGTAACTCCACCACAGTTCTGGGTGTGGCACGCATCATACCCATGGTACCCCCACCAAGGCAGGCATTCTTACCTACACCCTGCTGATTCTAGGGCATCGCCCAGTTCCAACAAAACAGGTCCATGCCCATACTAGACAAATGGACCCCCATCCACATCAAAACATCCTGTGGTCTTGGCATGCAAGAGCCGCGTCTGCTAAAGCCAGGAACCTCTCTGTTCAGTGAATTTTGCCCCTGGCGCTGTTTATCCTCCTATGAGAAATTTCAATGGCCTCTCCAGACCTGGACAATTCCCTTTTACCTCTGACATGGTTACCAGTCCTTTTGGCTGGTCAATTCACATTTACCTCTGCAGGTGTTTCCCAGCTCTATCGGGGAAACCTTCCGATGTAGCACTAAAGAGACCATGTCTAATTCACCGAGCCCTTCAGATTTTATGACTTTGAATTAGAGTTGAACCAAGCCCTCATGCTTGGTGTGCTTGCGCATCGCTTATTTACCCTTCCGTAGGCAAGTTCAATGGCCTCCACTCAACTTAGGAACTACTGTTCTCTGTTTTAACCACAGCTTTATTTACCCCCTGGGCATGTTCAACGGCTTCCCCGGGGTTGCGGCAACTGATCTCTCTACATTTACCACTTTTCAGGAAAAAATCCCTATTGTGCCCTTTGCGCCAATAAGGCTTGTTAGGGGTTGCCGCGTCATGTGTTTACCCATTACCGCCCAGTCCCTAGTATTAAGCTTCGCTGGTAATCTTGGTGGAGTTCGCTTTCATCGGTATAATTGTTAACAGTTATTAATTGTGGCCGCCCAATACCCTTCTCTCTACCCGCTGACCTCCGTTGTATGAGAGTACAGCGCCGGCCAGAGATATCACCATAGCAATTGAAACTACTGCTCTCCTCTTGACCAGGTTTCTGCATGGTATACTCCCTTCTTCACTGTGTACCATTATGTGCAGTTCTCTATGGGAGTTGACTAAGCCCCTGTTTACCCCCCTTGCTTGGCAAGTCCACATTTGGGGGTTCACTGGTAACCATGTGCAGTACCAAGAGAAATAAGGCCCCCCTGGAGAGGGTCTTCGTGCGGGGACAGGGTGGAGTCTTGTGACAGATGCTGTGTCGCCATGCTGGAGTCCCCAGCCGAGTAGTAGCCCATAGACTGCTTAAGCCAACGGTATATCAGAGTGCCAAAAAGGTTTGCCAATGCTTTTGGATTTGAGGACATGGGATAAAACATATGAGCAGATGTACCTGCACCTTATTAAATGTGAATGCAGTACGTGCACTGGTAGTTGCCCGAATTTGTGCTCCAACCCAGCTTTTCCAACACTGTTGAGGTAACAGTCCCCTTTTAGGAATGACAAACACACGCCCCACCTAACTGAATAGTGCTTTTTCTTGTGTATCCCATAACCCGAGTTTTGCTAAAGGTATACCAGTGTGCCGAACAGATGCCAACGCTTTTGGATTGTGATAACCTGTAGTGAATCATACAAACCAATTTACCTGCGCCTTCACTGAAAATGCACGTGTTCCGGTGGTTGCCAGCATATATGCTCCAAACCCATCTGTCTCAACACTATTGAGGCCACTGCACACTTTTTAGATGACAACTAATGCAGCCAACCTGACTGAGCGGCAACAGGTTGTATTGGCTTAATTGCAGGGACCCTTAGCCCACACTCACCCTTACAGTATTCTACTTCATGTCAGCCTTGCCTGCAAGCCTGTCACATCTGACTGTGATTTTTAGCTCCTGAGTCGCCCAGCTGATGTTCCCACCCTAGCGTGAGTAGCCCAGTGCCAAACTGCTGCCCTTGTATACGAGGATGCAGAAAAGCAATAGAAAAGCTTCTGGATGGTCAGAACAGGAAGACAGTATGTACATCATCCAATCGTCTTCTAACTGCAGGCTCTAGTTGGGTGCTGTGTTGCTGTATTGATGCACCCACCCTACTATGATGTGTAAATGCTCAACTATCCGATGATCCGAGACATATATGACCATAAGCAAGGGAGTCCTCGTGTACTTGCCGGGAAACCCTCCGTTCTTACAGGAATTTAGCCTGTTTAGTTTATCTGTGGTGTATCCCCCCCAGACTTCCCAGGCTGCTTACTGCTAACCATGTGAGCAGATGCTGGCGCTAATGATAGAAGTCTTCCAGTTGCCACTTGAACTTATACACCGCCGCCTTAATGTGCTACGTTGTAAGTGATGAAGTACCTAACTTATGTCTCTTCACGTAGGAAAGATACAAAAAACACATTGGGCATGCCAACCATCATAAGCACAACATTTCTAACATGGACATACCTCTAAGTGAGAATGGCTCTACCCAGCCATAAGCGAAGAGATACACATGCATTAAACCCACAGATACACCTTTGAGGTATGTTAACCTGCCCCAGATTCTGCTTCTCCCTGCTCCTGAAGTGGGAGCCTGTTGCCTGGAGGTACAAGCCCTCTGCCCCTGAAACTCAAATATCAGCTGGCTGAAGCTGCGACTCAATGCGTTACATTTGTTTGCCCAGGCCTGTTGAAAGTAAATTGCACTCCTTTCCTTCGGAGTCTGGGTGAACTTGAGGTGGGTGGGGGACTTTGCAGTACCAGAGTTATTGTTTTGACCAATTTATGATATTCATGCTGCTGAAACTGGCCCTTCAGATCTCTGACTATCCCATTGAAGCATGAACCTTTGCCTTTTGCCTAAGAAACCTGCCTGTATGTGCCAAACATGACGCATATTTGAGCGCGCCGTCAACCTGAAAGGTATGTTGGCTCTGAATAACAGATGTCTGTTGATACTTGACTTAATGGTAGTCATATTATCGACCTCAGGGGGCTGAAAGGCTAGGTGAACCTGCTGGGAGATGCACCTGTGACCATATGTGTAAGCAGTCCCCACCGGGGGTGCAATAGTCCTAATGCTTCCATCTTTCTAAAGCAAGGACTGCCCTCACTTGCAGCGCTCAAACCCTCTTGAATCATAATTGTTTGCACTGTCAAGGTTAGCCTAGGCGATTGGCGGTTGGTACCAAATATTGACTGACACATACCCCACTCAACCGAAGATCTACCAGATACATCTGACATACTTCCTGAACTGCACCATGCAAAACGCAATTAATAGTAAAAGCATACCCCTAAAGGGGCGATAACTTCTCACCCAGCATCCAGAACACTTTCTAAGTCAGATAGTATTCCTGTAAAACGCTGTTCCTGGAACTTGTTAACGGGACCGCTATCAAATTACTGGTTACTAGCATACTGCAAGCGTTTGCCGGGGCACGGCTGATGGCCAGCTACCTTATGGGAATCCCGTACCAACTGTACAATCCCTTCGTCTAGCCTTGGGGTGAATACGCAGGAGATCTAGAGATTACCTAGGAGTCATTAAAGGGGTTCGGTTGATGGAGTTAATTTGTGCCTGACCGAAAGCTCAGTGCCAATGTAACTGCACCAAATGAATAGATTTTGGTGACATAACGTAGTTGCCGGCCAATCATGGAACATTACAGATCGGGAGCCTAGAAAGGGAACCTCATAAGATCTTTCATAGGCATTGCCAATAAATGGGGAACTGTGCGCCCCTCCGCTATTTGGAGGGGGGTGGGGCGGCTAGCCGAGTTAAACGATAGTAGGTTCTGTGTCAACCTATGAACTGTGTCTATCCGCTTGCTTCCGGATACTCCCCGCGGGAGAACCCATTTCCCTGAGCAACCCCATGTCGGTGCAGCTTCCCTGTGACGGCAACTGCATGTACTAAGGATGCCAGATACAGCTGCCTAACAACCAACAGTTTAAAATGCCGCCAGGAGCCTTAGCTGTGCGTTGCCCCCATGCTTTTGGTTCATGTGTGCGAGAAATGTATCCTTGATTGAGGGGCTTGCTAAATACCTTACTGCTAACATAAAAATTTCGGTTGCCTTACCAATACCAACCGAAACACAATGCATGACCCAGTAGCCTTTCACCTATGTATACTGGCACCTCAGTCTTCCTTCTAGCACTCTCCCCATACTTGGCGCTGCTGCCGACCATACTCCATCTGGATTCTCTGGTCCATCTTCTTGCGACCAAGATGCCACCATCGTAGCACGGTTTAACTCCCAGTTATAGCAGAGAGATACCATGCAACAACAAATAAAGACACAGATGATCAGTGATCAGTGTGCTCTACAATTGCCATACAGAACAAGCTCACATGCCAGCTGACTTGTTTGCTTCATGAAAAAACTGTTCTCCACCCACACCAAATCCAGACCCATCTTACCAAGAGGACCAACCAACAGTAAGGAAGGGTAGCACTCATCTTGTGGTGCAGCACCTAGTGGAGGTGGCGGAAGTGTGAGAAATGGGCGTGCAGGTATATTGAAGGTAACTGGAGGATGTAAGCAATTTTGCAGGTCTTGTGCTATGTTGTGCCTTCATTAAACACATATTAGAATCATGCGCTGATTACAGTAAGGAGCTCTGCCCATGTAACTGCCCACTTATTTTGAGACCCGAGCAGGAAAGAACACGCGACACGCCCAAATATCGTTGACCTAACAGCGGCCCAGCTGTGCCCAGTTATCATGACCTCACAGAGGCCCAACTGTTCCTCTGGTGATAAATTCTCCCGCCTCATTGCGTAGCGGCCACAGCCATTTGTGAGCACCTAGCCACCCAAGAGTTAATGTAGGATTTTAGCACCCATTAGTGTTAAACCTTAATGAACCACTTGAAACAGAATTTCCAACTAATAGTTATGTGCCACCCTCTACTGGAGTCATCTGTCCCTAGTCCCCCATTAGGGATGCGTCCCCTGTGCATTGCTGTGAGACTTTACTTTGCGACTGCATGGTCTGCCCAGCATGTGCATTCCCTTGGAAATTCGCTCCTAAATATTATCGGTTTAAGCATTCTTAAAATCTACCTTCTTGCTTTCCCCTGCTCATCGCGTGCCTCTGGAGCGGATAGTATTTATTGGAATAGGCCCTGACTAAACCATGCCAAGAAAGCACATTATGCTGCATAATGTTGCACACTTTGGGATACTATTAATTCATCAATTCGTACTTTCAGGCATTGAAATACTGGCAAAGATTTCCCCACCTTATTCCCTGTTTAACAACTAAATAAATACTGGGTAAGGGGACAAAAGATGACTAATAAACGTTTACAAAGGGCCTGCCACTGAGTGTGAACCCATGTCATTGCGTTTTAGTAACTGTTGATCTGTTTGAGCTAGAAACATCTATACTTTATTTACTTTCAATCTGCAATTTATGCTGGAGATGAAGGATTATGTGGCAAGTCCATGGTTATACGAAAATAGGCACAGCATTGCATAGTTCCAGTGACCTGACTATGAGAAATTGCTGCACAATTTTTTTTTTCTTTTTTTTTTTGACACATGCAGTGCAAGCTTTGCTCACCTCTCAATAAAAAATTTACTGACAACACATAAAGCTAAGACCATTTATGTGTACAGATGCAATGCTGTTAGATTGACAGTGGGCAACTCAAACACACTTACGCACAGTAAACTGTACTAAAATCAACACTGTGGGACCCTGTAGTTAATTAGAAACCCTCTGGTGGATGTCATCAATAACCATGTGCATACCTCCCGATATTGCTGATGTGAGGGTCATCTTAAAACTTGCCAACCAGACACAGGGATATGATAGCGTTTTGTGATCATATGTGCATAAAGACAGCTTAAATCTACACGGGGAATAGGCAGCTGACGCAGCCAATCATATTATTGTAAATTCATGTAACTGAACTTGTTGCAACAACAGTTTCATTTCATTTTAGTCCACCTGTACAGGCCCGGTTCTAGCGGGTGGGCCGGGTGGGCCAGGCCCACCCAAACAGGAGCCTTGGCCCTCGCAGTGAAGGCTTGAAGGCAGGCGCGCAACGGCATAGGGCTCAAAGGGCTGTCTGTGTGTGTGTGTGTGTGTGTGTGCGCCCGGGCTGAGACAGCTTCCCGGGCGCCCACACAGACAGTTTTTGAGATTATCGCAGCCGCACCCGAGTACTTCACAGGTCTTTAAAAGACCATTTACATGTTAACGAGGCTTTATTTAGTTTTTTCACCCCTTCATCTCCACATGGCGAAAAGGCGACAAATCCTTTGTTTGGCACCGGTAACCTTTGCCTACTGTCCTGCTACGTGGATATTTCTTTTTATATGCAGCGTAGGAGAAAAGAAGCTTGTTTGTTCCTATTCACGTTTCCTGACCCCTGTAGCAGCTTATCACATCAGGCTGTGACACAAAGTTTGACTAATGGAGTAGGTAAGAGAATGTGTTACTAGTTGTTATTCTTTTTAAAATCTGCGCAGGCCCAACAGGGCACATACTTCGTGTGTGCTTCATTTAAACAGTTTTTATTATTATCATGGCCGATGCAGGACAACAATAAGACAATACAAAATGCCCAGATAACACTAGTGATTAATGATCCTGCTGGAGAGCAATCATTTGTCTGTTAGAAGTTTTTAAATGCAGATGAACTGTATTTTATGTGGATAGCTCAGTGGGTTACTGCCTTTGTCAGAGATCCTTGTGTTACTTGCAGTTCAGAAGTTACAATCCTAACATAGGACAGTGACCAGTGAACTGGCACCAAAGCGCTGCAAACAAATATGAATGGTATAGTTAGAACTTCACTTTTTTTGTTTTGTGATATAGTTAGAACTTCCTCAGTCTTTCATTATTTTAATGTTGCTAAAATGAGTATGTTTGGGCAGATATACATTTTTATCAGTAAAGCTGACCCCATGGAATACTCTTTAAATCCTAAGGTTGTGTTTCCCCAGACCAAACCCTCTTACAATGCCCACCAGTATGGATGACATGTGATTCCTACACCTTGTAATCCTCGTTGGCTTATGTGACATTCCCTGCAGATTGATTTACATACTTGTATGATTCATTGTCTCTGTATAATGTGTGGGTGGTGTAAAGTACTTACACACACTACACTGATATGAGTAGCACTATACAACAAATGAAATGCATATTAGAGAGGGGCTACGTAAAGATGAGGGGCACTGTTGGAGGGTGGCAGTGAGGGAATCCGAGGAGGAGGTCATGTAATCTGTTGGAGAGAGTGCAAAAGGTAGTTACAAAAGTAAGCCTGTCATTGGGGGTCCTCGGAGTGCTGTTATCCAACAGCGCATCCCGATTATTGTTGGATGCTCTCTTCCACGCCTGACGCACTAGTCGTTTGGGATACTGACGCGACCGAAGTTGAAGTGCCAATTCTCCAGCATGTTTATCAAAGAGATCCTTAGTAGAACAGTTCCTCCTGACACGTAGGAACTGGCCCACAGGGAGATTCTCTCTGAGGGCCCTGGGGTGATAACTATCAAACAAGAGGAGAGAGTTTCTTGACATTGGTTTTTTGAAAAGTTCACAGTGTAGTGTGTCCCCAACGGGAAAGATGGAGATGTCGAGAAAAGATAACCGTTGTTGATTATACTCGATAGTGAACTTCAAAAAGGCATTTTGCTGGTTAAGCCAAGTGTGAAAAGCCTGGATCTCTTGGCTTGTGCCTCGCCAAACCACTAGTATATCGTCTATGTACCTCTTCCACAGCACCAGATGTTTACGAAAAGGGTTGCTGTGGTTCAGTACATGATGTTGTTCAAACAGATGAACATAGAGGTTGGCGAGGCTGGGCGCAAAAACACTCCCCCTAGGCCCCCCCCTCATTTTTACTGCACTAAGTTGGTTAATAATTGTTCAGGCTCCTGCTTAGTGGTATGGGGGTCCACATATGGACTGGATTTGCAAGTGAACTATTTCCCAGCACACCTGGCCTGTCATGCTTGCGGGGCAGGTTTTCCAAAGTCGGGGATTTATTGGTTCCGGGGCGTTAAATATATTGTAGGGGGAGGAGCCTAGCGCGCATCCAAGATGGTCGCGTGAGCACAGGGCTCCCCGGACCCTTTCTGCTCCTCGGAATAAATCCTGAGAATATCCTGATTTGGTGTATGGAATCTGAGAGATGAAGACCAGCTGACTATATATCTCTTTTCAAAACTCTAATCGGACCTGGGAATCCTGAGTTATCGTCGCCGGAACTTTTGGGACCCACCCGACGGAGGTGGCCGGGGTGAAGGTGACCCGTGGGGCCGGGCTGCAATTGAACAACAGCGGCCTCAGCGCGGTGCCAGTTACCGATTCAGCACTTTCGGTTTCGGTTTTGGCCTTCAGGAGATCAGCTGGCGTGCGTGCTCGAGGTGGCGAGGTGCCTCCTGGGCCTCTGCCCGAGGTTTGCTTCCATCTGCTACTGGCGGGTCTGACGCCTCCGACCCCTACACCGACAGTTTGTGGTCCTTTCGTTGGCACCCGCGCACCCCTTGATCGGAGGTCCCATTGAGTGACTGCGCTCACATGGCGGGCAAAGGGGGTCCGGAGGGGCGCAAGACCAAGGCTTCACTGCGCGGGGGAGCGGTCCAGAGCAACAACATGGACCGCTATACCCAGGGCAGGGGGTCCCCTGGCGCTGCTGGCCTTTCCCCGGATGCTGCGGGGGGAGGCACGACCGTCGCTGCGGAACCTTCCCTACAGGACATTATGGGTGCCATTGAGGGCATCAGGGAAACTATCGCGACGCAATATGAGGCCCTGGCCCGTAAGATCGACACTGTCGCGATCGACGTCACCCTGATTCGGGCCGACCTCTCTAAAACCAACGAGAAGGTCCAGGCCCTTGATACACGGACCTCCACCCTGGGTGCGGAGGTGTCGGATCTGCGGGCCGTGCTTGGGGACATTAGAGTGGTCAACGACCATATGGCCCGGCGGCTTGAGGACTTCGAGGGACGGGCCCGACGCAACAATATCCGCATCATTGGGGTACCGGAGTCCTCCGACAGCCGCCCGGTGGACCTCGTGGTCGAGGAACTTATCCTGCAACAGTTGTCCCCGGTTGGCCTAAGCAAATTCTTCGCTGTGGAGCGGGCCCATCGAGTTCCGGGCGGCCGGCCGCGGCCGGGGGCCCTCCCGAGGCCTATCGTGGCTAAACTGTTCCACTACAGGGACCGCGATGCTATTCTGCAGGCTTCACGGACCCGTGGCCCGGTCCGCTACGAGAACTCGACCATCAACTTTTACCCGGACTTCACGCAACTGGTCCAGAAACAGCGGATGGGATTCCAGGGGGTGAAGCGCCGTCTCCGCGAGCTAGGCCTGAAGTATTCGATGCTCTACCCGGCGAAACTTCGAGTGGAGCATGGAGAGCGGACAGCCTTTTTTGACACTCCTGTGGCCGCAAGTGACTGGCTGGACTCGCTGCCGGACGGGGGTGGCCGGCCCGGGCCCTCTGGGGGCACCGCAGGTGACGGGTCCCCTTAGACTGACCTTTGGTCCTTGCTTTTGCGGTTTTGCACTGTACAGTTGGGTCTTACTTCTTTTGCATACTGTGTTTTACCAGGACCCGTGAGGGGTGCGGGCGGGTTCGGGTCCCTTTCCTCCTCCGGGGTCTTTTTGTAGAATGGGGTTAGTGGGGCGACAGGCACACTGCAAGTTGGGGGGGGTCTTTGGCCCGCAGGGGTGCAGGGTGGGGGGCGTTGGACTTGGGGTGGGGTTGGGGGGGAAGAGGGGTTGTTTAGTTGTGTGTTTTTTGTTTACAGGGCGAGGTATTGATTTTTATCCATATTTGGGAGCGGTGCTGCGGGCTGGGGGCCTCTTGACCCATTGGAGGGGATGGGGGGAGACGGGTTGAGGCTTATGTCGTGGAACGTCAATGGGTTGGGGGACCGCATTAAGCGGGGTGTTGTACTGCAATATTTGCGTCGTTTGACTCCTGATGTGGTGTTTCTCCAGGAGACGCATTTGGTCGGCAATGTCTGCCATGCGATGAACAGGGGGGGATACCGCCTCGTAGCCCATTCTGGTTTCACAACTGGCTCCAGGGGGGTGGGCATTCTCCTGCGAGCCTCCCTTCCGGTGGAGATCACGAGGATAGTCTCGGATGACAGAGGGCGCTATGTGTGTCTGATTGGGAGGTGGGAGGGGCAGCCCCTTACCCTGGTTTCAGTCTACGTCCCCCCGGGCCTCCAGAACTCCACCTTTACTGATTTGGGTCGAATGCTGCTTGACCTCCCGGACGGCCTCCTGCTCATGGGCGGGGACTTTAATTCTGTGGTTTCGGGTGAACTGGATCGTCACCCACCGAGGACCCTCCCCGCTGCCCAGTCATGGCTGGGTGGGATGTTGGAGACCTTCGGCTTGGTGGATAGTTGGAGACTAATGCATCCGACCCAGTGCCAGTTCAC
Source organism: Triturus cristatus (assembly GCF_964204655.1). Classification (NCBI taxonomy): domain Eukaryota; kingdom Metazoa; phylum Chordata; class Amphibia; order Caudata; family Salamandridae; genus Triturus; species Triturus cristatus. The sequence continues at coordinate 231,785,007 of NC_140583.1, forward strand.
CTTTCATTCGGGGGCGCATGGGAGTCTCTCCAGGTTAGACTACTTCCTTATGCCCGCGGCGCAGACTGGTCGGATTCGAGAGGTCAGACACCTGGCGCGTGGTATCTCCGACCATTCTCCGCTGTGGCTTGTCTTTGACACCGGGTCGCGGTCCGCAGGGCGGATAGCTCCCATTAACCCCTGGTACCTGCGGGACCCTGTGATTCGTGACAGCCTGGTTAAGGCCATGGACCAATACTTCAGTGAAAACGAGGGGTCGGTGTCGTCTGCGTTGTCCCTTTGGGAAGCCTTTAAAACTGTTATACGTGGACACGCCCTCGCCCAGATAGTGGTGGCCAAGAAGGTTAGGAGCGAGGCGGTGGTGAAGCTGGAGACTGACATCTCGGGGCTGGAGTCGGCCTTGGAGGCGAATGTTACTCCGGACGGGCTACATGCCCTTAGCCTGAAACAGTTCGAATATAGGTCCCTGGTCACTGACGCGGCCAAAACTATGTATAGGGAGCAGCAGGGCCGATTGTATGACGCGGGGGACAAGGCGGGAAAGTTGATTGCATGGCTGGACAAAAAGGAGAGAGTGAATCGTGTGGTCCCCGAGTTGCGTGCTGCGGATGGTGTGTGTGTGACTGAGCCGGATGAGATTGTGGAATGCTTCGCTGACCACCTCCGGGCGGTGTACTCCCCGGTGACTGACAGGGACGAGGATGACTCTCGCCTCCTACTGAGAGATATTGCTCTGCCCGGCCTGTCCGTTGAGGACCGGGAGCGGCTGGACGCCCCCTTATCGTCGGATGAAATAGCGACCGCGATTCGTTCCCTTCGCTCGGGCAAGGCTATGGGTCCTAATGGTCTGCCCATTGAACTATACAAATTGCGTCCTGATAAGCTTGCGCCCTTCCTCAGCCGCATGTTCCGCGACTCTCTTGCGGCGGGTTCCCTCCCGGCCGACCAGCGCTTGGCCACTGTAGTCGTTCTCCCCAAGGAGGGCAAGCCGCGTGACCGCTGTACCTCTTACCGGCCTATTTCACTGCTCAATGCGGAGCCTAAAATCCTGGCGAAAGTCCTGGCCAATCGATTGTTGAGTGTCGTGTGCGACCTTATTCATCCGGACCAATGCGGCTTTATCCCGCACCGCAACACCGCTCTTAACTTGCGGCGTCTGCACGGGGTCCTCGCCAGGGCGGAGCTCCTCACCGAACCGGCCGTGCTGGTTTCTTTGGATGCCACGATGGCATTTGACACTATTGAGTGGCCATTCCTCTGGGCCGTCTTGGATAAATTCGGCTTTGGAGAGGGATTTATTGGCTGGGTGAGGCTCCTTTACACGGGACCCATGGCTCAAGTGGTGGTGAATGGGCGGGTCTCTCGGCCCTTTGCCCTCGGCAGGGGCACGAGGCAGGGGTGCCCGTTGTCCCCGTTGCTTTTTGCTCTCGCCCTGGAGCCACTCGCTGCCTGGCTCCGTTGGGAGCCCTCGCTTAGAGGGATCCGGTGGGGCCCGGGCTTTGAAGATCGGGTCTCGCTGTATGCGGACGACATTCTCCTGTATCTCACCTCACCGCGGCAGTCACTCAACGTCCTCTTTGACGTTCTGACCTCCTTTGGGAACAATTCGGGTCTCACGATCAATTGGTCTAAATCCTGCGTTTATCCCATCGCTGGTGGTCCTCCTCTCCTGCCGCCTCGGCTCCCGATTCAAATATCTCTGAGCGGCTTTAAGTACCTGGGGATATACGTTTCGCTGGACCCGGTGGCTCGCTACGAACAGAATCTTCTGCGTCCCCTTCGGCGACTGCGTGAGGACACGGCCCGGTGGTGCAGGCTGCCCCTGTCCCCGCTGGGTCGGGCCGCGCTGTTTAAAATGATGTCCCTTCCCAGGTTCCTCTATGCACTCCAGAACTCCTTCGACGTTATCCCAGTGGCCTACTTTCGGGAGGTGGAGAGCCTGCAGAGGAGACTGGTGTGGAACGGCCGGGCGCGTATTGCTCTTGCCAAGCTCACTCTCCCCTGGTATGACGGGGGCATCGCGCTTCCTGACATTCGCAGGTACTATTGGGCCTCGCAGCTATCTGCCATTAACCACGCCACGTATGCGCCCGGCTTGAATCCGGCGTATGAGATGGACAAGTTCCTGCTTCCCGGCGGGAACTACAACAGGGCACTTTATTCCCGCCTGGCTGACCGGACCCTTACGGGTCCTACTAAGATTGCTGTGCGGACCTGGAGGGCTGCCACTGCGGCCATGGGCTGGAGTGAGCGAATGACATGTGCTACTCCCTTGTTTGCCTCCGACCGCCTGGGCAGCTTGTGGACCACCAAGGGGTTTGATCAGTGGGACACGATTGGTATTAGCAAAGTGGGAGACCTGTGGCACAAGGGCGCGGTCAAGACTTTCGCGGTGCTCCAGGCCGAATACGAGCTGACCGACAGGGAGTTCTTCCGCTACGCCCAGGTTCGACACGCCCTGCTCTCGGTCTTCGGGGAGGGGACCAAGATCCCTGTTTCCTCGCCCCTCGAGGACCGCGTACTTGACGGACATGTCCCTGATAGTACTATTTCTTTAATTTATAAAAAATTGATTAATCACCGGGCGGATCTCCTGGTGCGCCTTCGGGAGGCTTGGACTGGGGATGGGGTCGAATTGGACGACGAAGACTGGCAGTCTGCACTGTCGTCCCCCAAGGAGGTTGCCATTCCGGCTCGTCTCCGGTTGGTACAGCTCAAGATTCTCCACCGGGTGTATGTTACGGGTCCGCGCTTGGTCGCGATGGGATTTTCCGACGACGGGCTCTGTAAACGAGGCTGCGGGCTCAACGCCACCTTTCTTCATATCCTTTGGGAGTGCCGCGAGGTGGCGGACTACTGGCGCCGGGTCCACACGGTTATGGGACAGGTCACCGGGGTTGTGCTGCTGCCGGAGGTGCGTCGCTGTGTCCTGAATGTGTGGGAGCCCAATGACTACAACGCGGCTCAGACTCGGTGGGCGGCCCTAGGGAACATGATTGCCAAGAGGGATATAGCGCAACTTTGGGGCGCTCAACGGCCGCCCACCGTGTCAGTATGGAAGGAGAATATGGACTGGTGTATGTTTCGGGAGAAGACAGTGTATGTGGCCCGTGGCAAGCCGGGGGCATGGGGTAGAATTTGGGGTCAATGGAATGCGTATCGCGGAGGCATCTGTACGCCCCCCCTGGTAGACACTGATATCGCCATGTCCCCCTGACCCTTGACGGCTCCTGGCGCTTTTTGTAACAACTACATATGGACGTTCATCTCCCTTGACCCCCTTCCCCCCCCCCTCCGTCCCCGGCCTCCCGGTACTCCTCTCTTTAGCGGATTGCTCAAATGTTCTGACTGGAGTTCCCGGGGGGAGCCTGAACCGCACTGGTATCCCTCGTAACTCGCCTTTTGTTTTTATTGTTTTTCCTTTTGTTTCTGTTCTTGTTGGACTGACACTTGCTGTTCTTCGAGAACTATCTTGAGCCACTGCGGGGCAGTGCCCTGGGAACGGACTGCAGCCTTGATATGTGTATATTTCCTTATGTACCTAGCGGCCGGCCCGGGTGGTTGTAGGCCCATACTTGTAACCGAATTATTGTTCAATAAAAACTTTTTCAAAAAAAAAAAAAAAAAAAAAAAAATATATTGTAGGGAGTGCAGAAGAACGAGTATCTGTGTGCAACTTGTTCTTTTTTGTCCTTACATTTTAACAGAGCGGTGCCTCCTTCACCGAGCAGTCAGCCGGGTGAGGTGAGGCTGTCCTCCCACAGAAAGCTGGGTGAGTTGAATCCATTTTTGTAAAAACTTTACTGATTTGTAACCACGTTTTGGGTTTTCGATAACAAGTACAGTGCACAAATTGGCACTGTAGGACAGGAGTCATTGATGCTGTATACGCTTTTGTGATATACCTTTCTAATGGTTTGATTCTCCTAATTTCCTTTAGGAAAGAAGATAACGTTCTTATACCCAAGCAAAAAGATTGCTTGTCTGGTAGAGTGGCTGTTGCCACATATTTACCTGATGATTATACTATAATTATCTTAAAGAATTTTTGTTCTTCACATTATCTTCACTGAATATGTTATTCCTGCAGTAGCCTTGAATTCCATCAAATTAGGTCCTGAAGAAAGCCGGGTCAGTTGACCATATCGGCTGAAACATGTCGGCCTCCGAGACCAAGTCAGGAAATAGTCAATCTTTTTAAGACTATTTGGTTTTTTAGACATGACACCTGGTCAATCCTTAATAAACATATTTTTTGCCCACGTAGTCATTTTTAACACACTTTCACGTTAGAGCACTGCACATTTTTTGAGTCTTCACAAGTTGGATTACACACTGTGGCAGGAGTTTCATTTATCTTGGGATCATTAGGTCGGGCACCCGGCAGGGCCGGCTGGCTCAATATTGTGGGCCCAGACCTTGACCCCTCAGGGTCTCAGATGACGAAGCTCCGCCAATAAGGGTGGGCTGATGGACACTTAACTCCTGGCATAGTGATGTACTAACTATTTGAAGAGGCTTTCACTTTGTTTACAGCATCGAGTGGTTATAGGTGTGGCGCCATAAAAAACTTTCGCATCAGCGAAGCCGGCCCTGTCATGGCCTTTCTGTTTTTGTTTATTTAATTAGCAGTCGGGTCATAAGGGCTACTGTGGAACATACTTTAAAGTGTGTGCTAATTATATTTACTGCTATATTCAATGTTTTAAGTTTGAAGGTGATTTTACTAATGTTTTTATCGAGAAAAATTAAAGTGGAGCCCGATGGTGCCTGATATGGGGCTGGGCCCCAAGGTCAGCTGTGAGATAAGGTGCACTGGAGAGGAGCAGTGGATAATCAAGCCTGTAAGGGAGTGCATTGCAGAGTCCAGGGTCAGGTGGAGGTAGTAATGAAGAGGGATTCTCCCTGAAGGCGCGCACAGAGGGAGCCAGAGAAGTGTCACTTGTCCAATATTCCCACCTCATAACCCTCCTCTTCCCATCAAAGGAACATTACATGGAAAAAACACTTTTTGAGACTGATAACATTTAGAAAGAGATTTGGAAAAGAGTGCGTTTTACTGGGCCTGTAAGACTAAGAAGAGATAAAGGAGGGCCCTGAAGCAAGCCTGCCCAGATATATATGCGACAAATCGAGCTCGCAGTGGCCCACCCAAATGCACCCTTGGCCCACCCAAATAAAAATTCCTGGAGCCGGGTCTGCACCTGCATGAACTATGGAGGAATGAGGCCTTAGACCCAATGTAGCACAGCATTTAAGATCGAAATAAATAGTTAGTGTATGGATATTGCAACAGTCACCACGGAAAGCGACCCTTTCTTAACTGTAATATTCCACGGTCTAGTGGTGCAACTAGACGTCACACCGCATCCGCAGGCCAGGCGTGGCCTGCGGGGGTCAAATAAAAGGAGCCGCCCACTCGAGGGCGCGGTCTCCGATCAGTGATCTGGTGTGGGCTGAGTCTGTCCGCGCCGCGTAGCAGCGCGGCCTATAATCAGTTATTCCCGTGCCCGTGCCTGGACAAACTACACTGGCGACGAGGCGGGATCTCTGATACCCCGCCCTCCAACTGCTAAGGGCCTGCGACGCATCGCGGAATGGGAAAAAAAAACGGGAAAAGAAACGGAGCGCCGAAAGCAGCGCGCACGTGCACCAGGCCCCAGAGGAATCACCCGGTCAGGCAGTGCCGGCGGAAATAAGGCGGTGAGTGCAACTGCACAAGGGGCCCCATAGAGAAACAAGCACAAGGCACTACAATAGACTGTGCCATAAGGGAGGCTGCTAGAGACACGTGGCCACAGAAAATAACAAGCACAAGGCAAACCACCACACTTGGGCCCCAAAGGAGAGTGCTGGGAAAAGGACAAAGCAGGCCTACAGCACACCCCACCAGTGGTTCAATACCGCCAAGCTGCAGCAAGCCAGAGAAAGGCGTAGGGACAAGCAACAGGGAGGAGGCCACATACTCTAAGCCGCCCCTACTGGTAGTACAAGCCCAGGACTACAAGCAAAGCGATATAAGCCACCTGCCTCAAGAGAACGATGGGGGATAACGACGGGGGAGCAGCACCAGGCCCAGGGGCCGCACAAGGTCAAGCTGCCGTGCCAGTCCACGTTCCATTCCAACATGCGGCGTCGGGAGTCCTGCCCCCATTCAGTGAGCTCGAAGACCCTGCAACAGCCTCTCCCCGGTGGAAGATCTGGATAGAGCGACTCAACAACTACTTCATCGCAACCAGGGAGACGGACGATGCAGTGAAGAGGTCCCTACTCCTGCACTACGCGGGAGACGAGATATTTAAATTATTCAAACACCTACCCAACACGGGAGTAGCCGCGGATTACAACGCGGCGGTGGCTGCCCTCGACGCCCATTTTGACCCCCAATTGAACCCCGATTTCGAGCGGTTTAAGCTGCGCCAGGCTCGACAGAGAGAAGGGGAATCGATGGACGTATTCTATGCCAGGCTTCGCGAGCTCGCCAGCACGTGTACAGAAGATGATCAGCCCAAAGAAATACGTGCCCAATTAATCCAAGGGTGCCGAGACAAGACAAGACATTGAGAGGGCTCATCCTGCGCCAACCAAAAATCGCGCTCGAAGACATGCTAGTACTAGCAAGGACACATGACCTGTCAGCAGCCAGAGCAAACGAAATGGACAAGGTGCTCACAAAACCCCCAGAACGGGCCGAGAACATCAAGGTGGAACGGGCAGACGCCTTCCGAACTAAGCCAAGAGGAGACTCCATCAGAAGTCAGAAACCCGAAGAGACCAAATCAAGGTGTGGATACTGCGGGCATGAGCCACACGCCGCAAAGGACTGCCCCGCGCAAGGGAAAACGTGCGGCAATTGCGGAATTCCCAACCATTTCGCCTCCGTGTGCTGAAGACGCATGATAGGCCGAGACTTCCGAAACCGGAGGCCGCCGACGAAGGCAGTACGACACCTATTGGTAATGTTTGAGAGGCCGCAAGAGGACTCGAAGGTGAAAGGAAGGAGATATCAGGAGACGAGCGGAGAGTCGTCAGACGAGGACGAGGGAGAAGCATACCTAATCTTATTCGCGAGGGAACTCAAGCTACGCCGCAGACCCCAACCAACGTGCATGGTCCACGTGGCTGGAACGGAAGTGTAGGCAGTCATCGACACGGGGGCCACAGTCAACGTAAAGGGCCTCCAACAATACCAACGCCTAACCCCATGTCCTCCGGTAAAGCCATCCAAAACCAAAATCTACGCGTACGGAGCGAACACGCTTCCTTTGAAGGGAAAGATCACAGTCCCCGTCAAGGCAGACGACCGGGAGGTCACGACGACGATACATGTGATTGACAGGGAAGCAGACACCCTGCTAATCAGCAACACCGCAGAAGACCTGGGGCTAATATCCTTTGCGAGGAGAGTACAAGTCCACCAGGTAGAAGAGCTGCTCAATCAATTCCCGGAGCTATTCCAGGGCCTCGGATGCATTAGGTGTAGTCCAGTCAAACTGCACATTGACAAAACCGGCGTCCCGGTCGCGCTGCGACATAGGAGAGTCCCTTTCCACCTGCGGCTGCTGGTCAAGAAAGAGCTAGAGAATTTAGAAAGACAAGGCATCATTGAAAAAGTACCCGGCTCGACGCCCTGGGTTTCACCAATGGTTATCGCAGAGAAGCCGAAACAGCCGGGAGCGATACGCCTCTGTATCGACATGCAACTACCAAATAAAGCCATACGAAGGGAAAACCACATCACGGCAACTATGGATGATATCATCGCAGATGTGAACGGTTTGAAGTGGTTCTCGAAAATTGACTTAAATGCAGGGTACCACCAACTCCCACTGTCCAAGGAAAGCCGCTACATCACCACCTTCAGCACCCACCTGGGCCTACGACGGTACAAAAGGCTTAACTTTGGAATATCGTCCGCGGCGGAGGTGTTCCAAAACACGATACGAGAAATGTTGTCCGGGTTACCTGGCGTGCTGAACGTAAGTGATGACATCCTCATTCATTCGGCGACGGCCGCAGAGTATTACCAGCATCTCCGCAACACCCTGACACGCCTCAAAGAACACGGGGCGACCCTACACAAGGACAAATGCCGTCGCTAGAATTCTTTTGTTATGTGTTCAACCAAGAAGGCATTCAGGTGGACCCCCGTAAGTCACAGTCCAGTAAGAATGCACCCGCGCCAACAAACCCAACAGAAGTACACAGCTTCCTGGGGATGGCACCATACTGCGGATGATTCATCCCCGGACTCGCCACACGAGCAGAACCCCTGAGAGCACTCACAAGGTCGGACGTCAAGTGGCAATGGGGACCAAAGGAGGAAGCAGCGTTCCAAGGGATAAAAGATGCTCTTCTGGGAGAAGCCACACTCGCCTATTTTGACCCAGCAAAAAAGACAGAAGTTCTTGTGGACGCCAGCCCCATCGGGCTTGGCGCGGTGCTGGCCCAGGAACAAAAACCAGGGCGATGGGCAGCATTATCATTCGTCAGCAAGTCACTTACCCCGACCGAAGCCAGGTACGCACATATTGAGCGAGAAGCGCTGGTCATTAGATGGGCCTGCAACCATTTCCACTTGTACCTCAAGGGACAACCGTTTACAATGGTCACAGACCACCAGCCGCTTGTGCCACTCTTCAAAGGGACGGCGCCTCACCCGCCGCCGCGCATTGAGAGATGGGCAGTCCAGCTGCAGCCGTATGAAATGGAAGTTGTGTATCGACCAGGAGCAAAGAATCCTGCCGACTTTCTGTCCCGACACCCGGCCCCAGCCGAAGCACAGGAAGACAATGCGGATATCGAACAATATGTACACCTCGTATCCACAGCAGCATGCCCGGTGAACATGACTCTGGGGGACATTAAGGATGCGGCTACTGAAGACGCCGTGTATAGCCGAACTCTGAAAGCACTCCAGGAGGGGTCGTGGACGAACTACCTGCGGCAAGCCAACTCATGGAGCCCGGATCAGCGGGAGTACTCCACGAAGATGTGGCACATAAGACATGAACTCAGCGCTACAAGCGACGGGATCCTACTCCGAGGACCCAGGCTGGTAATACCGCGGACCCTGAGACACAAGGCGACGCAACTAGCCCACGGGGGACACCAGGGAATCACAAAGATGAAGGCCAGAATGAGGGAGAAGGTCTGGTTCCCAGAGCTGGAAAACATGGTGGAGGAGTACGTCAGGCGATGCCCCCTATGCCAATTGACCGGAAACCTTGAGAGGCCGGCACCGGTGATCACCGAAGATGCATGTACCATCCCGTGGTCACAAGTAAGCATAGACTTTGGAAGTTTCCCCGGAGGAAAACACACGCTGGTGTTAGTGGACGCCTTTTCAAAATATCCCATAGTAGAGCCAGTGACGTCCACGGCATTTGCCCAGATAGAGCCAGTCCTAGAAAAAGTATTCGCCATGTTCGGATTCCCACAGGAAATCCAGAGCGACAATGGGCCACCCTTCCAAGGAGCGGAATTCGCCACGTTTCTAAGACAGAGGGGAATACACCACCGGCGAATAACCCCCCAGTGGCCCCAGGCCAACGGCGATGTGGAACGCTTTATGCGTACGTTGAACAAGGTGTTCCGCATCGCAGGGGTAGAACAAGCAGACCCGGAACTACGACTGCACGAGTTCTTACGGGAATACCGGAACGCACCACACTGCACCACCCAGAGGAGCCCGTGGGCACTGATGCTCCAGGGCCCACGAGGGACTTACTCCCTACGTACCCAGGGTGGTCACCGCCCCAATAGAGACCGAGGCTGTACAAGCTAGAAGATCCCGGAGAAACCAACAGGCAAGCCTTCGCCGCCGTGCCACGCCGAGGACACTCTGCACAGGAGCCACCGTTCTTCTGAAGGACCGCCGTCCTGGAGGAAAGTTCAAAACCAACTATGAACCAGGGCCCTGGACAGTCACCGCGAAGCGAGGGACCATGGTGACAGACCAAAAGGGAGGAGAGGAAGTGTCCCGAAATGTGTGCCCCCATGCCACCCGGAAAGACTCCCGGAAGGGCCCACCGGGAGTACACCTGCACCGACACCCGAAACCACCGAGGCCACCATGTTACCAGCACCTAACTCAGTACCAGAGGGTGGACCTCCCACGGGTCCACGACTGCGAGACTCTCCGCAAAGATACAGCCTAAAGCCCAATCCTCGCCCCAGCCAGCGGTTGAAGGACTTTGCCTGCTGAAGGTGTTCGGTGGCTGCCGACAGAGAGCACGCAAGTACCACCCCTCTGGGGATTGAACTGTTTGAACTATTTAAATGATCTGAGTTTGAATTTTTGTGTTTTCATTGACCGATTTGGATAGGGATGTAATATTCCACGGTCTAGTGGTGCAACTAGACGTCACACCGCATCCGCAGGCCAGGCGTGGCCTGCGGGGTCAAATAAAAGGAGCTGCCCACTCGAGGGCGCGGTCTCCGTTCAGTGATCTGGTGTGGGCTGAGTCTGTCCGCGCCGCGTAGCAGCGCGGCCTATAATCAGTTATTCCCGTGCCCGTGCCTGGGCAAACTACATTAACCTGGCGCTCCCCACAACCTCACAACTAATGCATCTAGAGACCCTGTCCCAAACATTTAGGTGTCCGATGCAAAGCGGCACCACCTGTGTCTGCTGATTCGTATTTTCTCAAGAAACCTGGACTACCCTTAGTAATCAAACGTGACGTAAAGGGTACGTGTGATGTCCTATTGACCCGTGGCTTTATCCCTTATGCCATGTATTCTGCTGTAACGGAGCGCTTCTGTACATTCGGATGTACCCGTAGTGCGAAGATAGTATACCTAAATCCTACAGAATGTGGTGTGGATTAGCAGTGAATTACAGTGAATGCACTCTTGGCCACAGACCGTCAAGATGCCATGTTCAAGTGTCAGGGCCCCCACGCGTCCCGACGCAGGCTGTGCCTTGCCAACATTGCTTCCAGTGCACCCCGCTCCCACTGACTGCAACAAAACCGGTGCAAGCCGCTCAGCCCCAGCCCCCTGTGGTCTCTGCACCCAGCACTGGGTCCGGAAATTACTCCTGGGCAGCCTCGTCTGTTTCAGAAACAGATCCAAGTGACACAAGGAATCCCCCTGAGTTTGCAGATGCCTTATTCAACTATTTCCTCAAGAGTAGCGATCTTCACTTTCAGATTTGATTATCTTTATTTGAAGCAGCTCACAGTGGAAGAGGAGAACGTCGCTAAAACACGAGGATGGCGTGAGGGGACTGGTGGAAACTAAAAACAGAGAACGGCTTCTAGCATTTCAAATTTCAGGCTTGATGCAGAGTGCAGGTTGTTTTTATTATTAATTTGCGTTATTATATATGAGACGTTTATGACATGCCACAACACAGCAGAGGCAGACACACGGCCCCCTCTGAGGCCCCCGAACCCGTTTGGCTGGCCGATGCCCCTCCACGGTGACACACAGAGTTGGGCTCGCGGCACCCTCGGCAGTAGAGGAAACCCCGTGCTAGCGCATAGTGCCAATATCGGCAACAGTTATCACAAAGCACATAAGTACATAAGTGCATAAATAAAAACACACGACACTGTAATGTAAGTGGAGAAATATTGCTGCAGGTTTATTAGCATAACCAATATGCAAACAAGGTGGGTTATCTTACGGGCGATCCCAGGGCAGGCCAGCCCTATGCCGCCTGCCCGTCTGATAAGCCTAGAGTCACCATGGCAACGCCAGCTGGTGTATACCAAATATTGGGAGGGTCCACCCCTCCCATCCGTGGACCACCAGTCCACATGCTTCACACGCCCCCCCGTGATGGGTGGGCGGAGCATAAATGGCAGCCCCCGGTTGCTCAGACCCACAACCGCCTTTCGGTTAACGGGGCGCCGTCGTTCTTCCAGGGGACCCGCTAAACATCCCTGGGTATCCTGGCTTAGCACCCCATGGTGCTGCTGCATGCTGTACCCCTTGGTAAGTGCAGACCCTGGATCGCCCTGTAACTCCTCCTGCAACACAAAGTAACACTGTTAGAAAAAACCTGCCCCCCCCTTTTGTCCCTCCGGACGCCGGGTAAGCGGAGGGGCGGGCAAGGCGAACGAGCGGACAAGAGGACGAGGAGGGGGCGGAGACAGTATAAGTACCCCTGTCTCCTGCCCGCCCTCGCCGGAAACAGCTATCTGTTGGGGTCTCCCCCGGACTAGCCCAGGGACTCGACCTCCCACCCCTGTGCCTTCCTGTGGCACTAAGGCGGCCGCCCTCCAAGGGGCGGGCCGCTGCGCGACCCCCCCCCGGGCAGCCTTACATAGTGCCAATATCGGCAACAGTTATCACAAAGCACATAAGTACATAAGTGCATAAATAAAAACACACAACACTGTAATGTAAGTGGAGAAATATTGCTGCAGGTTTATTAGCATAACCAATATGCAAACAAGGTGGGTTATCTTACGGGCGATCCCAGGGCAGGCCAGCCCTATGCCGCCTGCCCGTCTGATAAGCCTAGAGTCACCATGGCAACGCCAGCTGGTGTATACCAAATATTGGGAGGGTCCACCCCTCCCATCCGTGGACCACCAGTCCACATGCTTCACACGCCCCCCCGTGATGGGTGGGCGGAGCATAAATGGCAGCCCCCGGTTGCTCAGACCCACAACCGCCTTTCGGTTAACGGGGCGCCGTCGTTCTTCCAGGGGACCCGCTAAACATCCCTGGGTATCCTGGCTTAGCACCCCATGGTGCTGCTGCATGCTGTACCCCTTGGTAAGTGCAGACCCTGGATCGCCCTGTAACTCCTCCACAGCCTTGGGAGTGGCCACCGTCACTACCAGGGCCCCCCACCAAGGTAGACCTATTTCCTTACAACCTGCTGCAGCCAAAGCTTCCCCTAGGCCCACTAGGAAAAGATCCATGCCTAAACTAGAGAGGTGCACCCCATCTCCTTCCTGGCACCCTGTGCACTTGTCGTGTATAAGACCATGCCTGATGAAGCTAAGACCTCTTTGCTCTGCGCAACTGCGCATGGCTCCCGGTAGGCCTTTTATACCTACAGTATACTGATACCGGGCTTCTCCCAGGTCCAGCCAAAAACAAGTCTACGCCCAACCGGGCCGGCGGCCAGCATGCACCATCAGGACAAGATTCCCCATCCTTTCTAAAGTCCCCCGTGGATTTGACTGAAACGACCTTAAACCTATAATAGGCGATGGTCCAAAGTTGCCTTTGCATGGAACAATCCCTTTGACAGGACACTCCTGCCTGGCAGTGCCTACGCGGGAGGAGGTAAGAGTAGGCAGGCCCGCCTTACTTCCTCTTTCACTCCGTTGGAGTACGCCCGTCGTATTCCATCAGTCACCACCAAATGTGCAGCCTTGCCCTCCCAACCTTCTGCTAGTATACCAGGGAGAGACAGGACAGAGTGACCACAGAGGAGAACAACGTGTAAAATTCTTCTCTAATTGAATACTGGGAAAGCCAATTGTTCTCCTGCTGATTTGTAGCCCAAAAGTGTTACCCCGGTGTTTCCCTTAATCATATGGACCATCGCCCCTGTTGGAAGGCCCCTTCCACACCCTGCGTAGCTGCCAGCCAGTGCTGAAGGGCGGGAGAAGTTGCCCTGAACGATACTCGCATCAAAGGTACCAGTTTCGTCGAACTCACGGGCGGACGAACGAGCGGACAAGAGGACGAGGAGGGGGCGGAGACAGTATAAGTACCCCTGTCTCCTGCCCGCCCTCGCCGGAAACAGCTATCTGTTGGGGTCTCCCCCGGACTAGCCCAGGGACTCGACCTCCCACCCCTGTGCCTTCCTGTGGCACTAAGGCGGCCGCCCTCCAAGGGGCGGGCCGCTGCGCGACCCCCCCCCGGGCAGCCTTACACTCGGTGAGTCCACCCTATGTCGAAGCAAGGCAAACCCAGCCCCGGCCTGGGATTGGACATTTCACTACCCCGGATATTGGTGTCCGGCCAGGGACCTGTTGATCTTGCCCTGAACCTTTGGAAAGCGTCAGCACAGCACAGGACAGGGAAGTATTTGGTGCACCGCGCCTCTGTGTCTCATGTTAATTAAATCACATTGCACATTTTTAAATGAAGCGAAAGATACAGTAATAGAACATGGCGTTGTTAACAACACACACTAATCAACTGAGCCAATTGCCTACCTGAGTTAGAGTCTGTGACCTTAACCACTAGCCCGCTGGAAACATTGGTAACCTTCGGGTCTGAACGGTTACTGGTATGGTTGCACACTTCGAGCAATCTACACAGTTAAGCATTTTAATACAATTGTGCCTTGAAGGCATCATAAAATGGTCTTGGTCAGTCGGAGAACTTGATGCAAGCTGCCTCATTGAACAGCCCAATAGCATCTGGCCGGATCCCCGCAGCCAATCTGAAACAGGTGAATCAAAGGAGCATGCCATCGTGGATTCTATGTCAGCCCGCGGAGGCTCTGATTATGCTTCTCTTTACTTTACTGACATTAACAGCAGCCAATAAACTTTAAATTAGCATAACCCCGAAAGGACAACTCCCTCCATCGTATGCACCAATCACACATAAGTCCCATACATAAGTGTCCATGCATGATCTTCCTCTTCCTCTGTCTTTGCTGCTGCAGCAGAGAGCTAAGTACCTTTTATATTCTATTCATTATGGGCCACATGCATCAACGAGAAACCTGCTCACAAACGGGCAGATTAGCAGAATCTGCCCCTTTGCGACCGGTATTTTTGCATTTGGGATGCATCATCCCAAATGCAAAAATCGCTATTTAACCCCTTCGCTGCAGCGGGAATTCCGCCGCAGCGCTGGGGGGGGGGTTTGGGGGCAGCGCGGTGGCGCTGTGCTCATGAAAGAGCCACTCCGTCATGAGCCACGGTTGAGCTGTGCTCATGACGGAGTGGTTCCGTCATGACTCCGCCCACTGCGCTAATCGCCCGCACAGGCGGGGAATCAGCGCAGCGTGGGAGGAGCAGCGGCCAACGGCCGCAGCATGACGGAACCACTCCGTCATGAGCACACGGCACCCGTGGCTCATGACGGAGTGGCTCCGTCATGAGCGCTGAAGGGGTTAAGGAATCTCTAAATAGCGATTCCTTACATTGCGATTGCATTTAAGGAATCCCTAATTGAGATTCCTTAAATGCAATGCATGAAAGTTTTAAAATTAGCGATTTCGCTAATAGGGGGAGCAAATTACCATGAAGTTGAACTTCATGGTAATTTGCAAAAACTTTGAAAAATGCACTAAAGTGCATTTTTCAAAGTTCCATTTTACACACACACATGCCCTTGGGGCATGTGTGTGTGCAAGATGTATTCATATGCAGATTTCAGGGGTGCAACAGGGTGTCCTTTTTGACGCCCTGGCTCCCTTGAAATAGCATGAGCAATTTGCGATTCTCTAATTGAGATTAGCAAATTGAGAAAGTCCTCCCAGTCATTCCTATGGGCCTCTAGGCCCATAGGAATCAATGGGGAGGTATTCCTTAATTGCGACTCGCAATTTGCGAGTAGCAATTAAGGAATGTTTAGAAATCGCTATTTTGTAAGCGATTTCTACATGCATAGCCTTTTGCTATTCCTTATTAGCGAATCCTTATTTTTCACTATTAAGGAATCGCAAATGGCATTGTTGATGCATGTGCCAGTAAGTGTTATATGGATTGATTTCTATATTTTAAACTATAAAGGATTTGGCAACATTTGCTCCGATATGGGAGTTTCATCGTCACGCTTCACGCGCGTTCCGTTTTAATTTCATTTGTATATTTGTACTTGCTTAATTTTGCCTTGTATTAGTGACTGTTGTCATTTTGACTGTAGCGGCGCTCCGGCGCTTGCTGGGCGTTTTGTTTGTGGAGTGGGAGCGGGACAGATCCGCTGTGCGCGCTCGTGGAGCAGTCTCCTTTTCACGCCCATGCTGTGCACGCATGCGCGCACAGCCGCTTTCGTTTCTCGTTCCTCAGCGGACGGCTCTTCACGCATCGGTACACAGCTGTGCTGTTCGATCCCCAGTCCCTTTCGAACGCTTGCCGGAGCGCATTCCGGATCAGGGCTCTGCCTGAGGGGAGATTAGGCGTGGCTCCCTCCACATCAATATAACTAAGTGAATAACTCAGTAGGTACAGGGAGAGTTTTCTCAATTACGTAGGGACAGTTTAGGCAGTGACAAGGACTTTTATATTACAAAGACACCCCTGGGTCTCTCACCCCCTAAAGCTCCTCCAGACCTCCTGCAACACAATGGCGTACTACACCGACGAGGAAAATCAGTGGGTAGAATTTAATGAGTACGCAGATTATGAGGAAGAGCCTTATGAGCACCAAATGGAGGAGCAATTGGTAGAGGCTTTGGATACCCATGTCCAGGGCTCTGTAAACAGGGCGTTAATAAAAGCCTTACAACCGTTTACTAACCAATAAATAATTATGGCAAGCGAAAGTTTTGTGCTTTGCAAGGGAAAACTTCAGGTCATACCTCGGCTGAGGTTCTCGCACGGATGGCACGTAATTTAATGAGAGATCATGGTTATGTGGGTTCCCCTCAGTCTGGTTACACGTCTATGACTCATACAGGGGAGGCGGAGAAGTCTTCTTCTACTGCGCCTTACACGTCTGATTCAGATCAGGAGTCGGAAGCTTCAAAAAAGGCGATGAAGCATAAGCGCAAGTCCCATAATGTAGAAGACAAGCAGATTAATAAAAATGTATTGTTTGACCCCAGAAACATAATGCACCCAAGGTCCACTGAATGGGTTCCCTGTGTTGAAGTGGCGCACTATGTGCAGGAAAACCTAAGGCGAGGTTTCGAAAAAGAAGTTTGGACTACACTGCGATCTGAATGTCCCAGACCTTCATTATTGGGGAAAGTGGCAGAGACACCGGAGTTGGACCCCAATATGGCCACATTTATGTGGAAATTTTCAAAGAACCCTAAGAAAGGGTTCGACCGTGCTTGGAGGGGATGTCAAGACAAGCTCCTCGATGTTTCAGGACCCCTTACCAAGATACGGATGCCGCAGTAACTGCCAAAGAATCTAACAACCCGTTAGACCCCTCGGAGGTTCTGGAGTGGGCACAAAGAGCTTTGTGCTTCCTAGGTAACGCAAACTGCACTCTATCGACAGAACGGAGGAGGTCTTTCCTTATGCGAATTGACCCTCAATTGGCAGAAATGGCAACCACAGAACCAGGCACCCTGGCAAATGGCATGCTTCTCAGGGATAGGTTTGTGAAAGAGATGGGGAAGTATGTGGCAACGTTCTCCGCCCTGGATAAAGCACAGTCGAATGTTAAGAACGTTTTTCAAACTGGCCTTTTTAATAGGGCCAGACGCTTCAGGGGTCGAGCGACCGACCGTGGTTTTAATTAGGCCTCTTGAGGTTTCGAACAATGTGGTCGAGGCGGTGTCCAATGCTCCAACTTCTACCCTACCCGCAATCGCGGTGGCAGAGGTAGACAAAACAGAGGAGGCTACATAGGACAGAGCAATACCTCCAGAGACACCTCTTACTCAGGTAAACTTCATGCAAGCTGGGAACACCATGGTAGGAGGTCGGATTGCTTTGTTCCACCACAGGTGGGAGAGTCTCACACACGATCCTTGGATATTTCAGATGGTACGAGGATTTCAGATAGGATTTTATGCCTCTCCTCATCAGGCACATATTCCTCCCCCCTACATTTTTCCCACGTAGAGATGTCATTCATAGACGAAGAGGTTCAATCATTGCTGAAAAAGGGGCAATAGTAAAAACACTTCCACACCCGCAGGGTTTTGTAAGTACAATTTTTCTAGTGCCCAAGAAGGACCAGGGTTTCAGACTGGTACTCAATCTGAGAGAGTTCAACTCCTGGGTAGTGAATCGCCATTTCAAAATGGAAGGCATACATTTACTACGAGACATCCTGTTGGAGAAGGATTGGATGGTGCATCTGGATTTGAAAGACATGTATCTGGCAGTGCCCATTTTTCCTCCTCACCGGAGGTTTCTGCAATTCCAGTGGAGAGACCAATGGTTCGAGTTTTCGGCTATGCCATTGGGTCTCTCGTCCGCCCCTTGGTGTTTCACCAAGTTGCTAAAGCCCGTTGTTCAGTACCTGAAGGAAAGAGGGGTGAGACTTATAATCTACTTGAGCGATATTCTGATTATTGCACAGAATATGGAAACAGTTCGTCTTCATCTGACCTGGACGGTCCAACTCTTACAAGAGTTGGTATTCTTCATCAACGCGCAGAAGTCCATTCTGATTCCAACACTATCAATGGAATTCCTGGTATTTCAAGTGGACTCGATTGCAGCACATCCACTGTTACCTTTGAGAAAGAGAGTAGCTATCAAAAATGAGTTGAGGAGGGTGCTTGCCTCTCTGACTATATCCTTGAGGACGCTTGCACGACTGGTGGGGCTTTTAGCTGCGTCAATTCGGGTGATATTTCCGGGGCCCTTACATTACAAGGCACTTCAGAGATTGAAGATTCTGCACTTATGCAAGGGTTTGAGTTATCTCCAAAGAGGCCCGGACAGAGATGACTTGGTGGTTGGACCACATGGACGCATGGAATGGCAAGGCAATCTTTGCAGCCAGCCCAGAGATAGTCATAAAATCCGATGCCAGCAGATGGGGCTGGGGAGCCCGATGCGGCACTGTGGAAACTGGGGGTCGGTGGTCCCAGGAGGAATTGAAACTCCATATCAACGGTCTGGAGCTTCTTGCAGGCTCATTTGCGATTCGGACACTCTCACCGCAGTGAGCGAGTTGCTGTATTCTACTGCGAATGGACAATGTGTCAGAGGAACGATACATCAATCGTCTGAGCGGCTCGAGGTCTCTCCTTCTGGTAGAGATAGCCAAAGACTTTTGTCATTATTGCCTGGAGTATCATATATCTGTGATGGCAGAGTACGTTCCGGGCACTTCCAATGTTGTAGCAGACTGGAATTCGCGGTTCCTACGGGATGCCAGCGATTGGCGGCTGCATCCCAGAATATTTAGGGAACTGAACAAGTGGGGTCCATGTTCAATGGATCTGTTTGCGTCCAGACTCAACACACAACTACCTCAGTTTTACAGTCGGCTTCCAGATCCTATGGTGATCAGCTCAGATGCATTCCTTCGGTCATGGACGACGGGCATTCTATATGCCTTTCAACCATTCGCCATGATCACGAGGGTATTAGCACAGATCCTCGGGCAGAAAGCGGAGGTGATACAGGTCTCACCATGTTGGAAAGCACAGGCGTGGTTTCCAGTGGCTCTAACATTGTCCTGTGTGCCGCCAGTGCGTCTACGTTCGTTTCCAGAGATACTGGAGGACCCTCTGGGCTCGCCTCATCTGCTGTTGATGCAAGACCAACTATCACTCATGGCATGGGAACTTTCAGGCGACAGTGGCAAGTGCCTGGAGTTTCACAGGAGACTATGTTCTTCTTATCTCAATCTTGGACACCCGCTACGCACAAACAATATGAATCAGCCTGGCGTAGATGGGTTAATTGGTGTTCTGATTGGCAACAAGATCCCTTGGGATCCGGTATCCATATGATAGTTAATTTTCTTTCAGAACTGGCAAAGTCAGGCATGGCCTATCGGACAGTAAATAATTTTCGTTCAGCAATTTCAGCGGGACATCCCCATGTGGATGGTAAACCGGTGGGGGGACATCCCCTGGTGTGTAAAGTGGTGAGAGGCATCGATTGGTTAACCCTCCGAAGTCCAAGTATTCTTCGTTGTGGAACGTTGATGTAGTGTTACGTTTCCTTAAGAATTGGCCAGCAAACAAGGGATTATCACATAAGCAATTGTCAGCAAAACTTACGGTGGTGTTATGTCTTGTATCCTGCAGACGTGTTTCGCATGTGCGAGCATTGGATCTAGCAGGTAGAGTGTTTACCCTTTCGGGAGTATCTTTCACAATTTCAAGGAGGACAAAGACAAATTCCAAATGTATTTCATATCCTGCGTTTCCTCATCATAGCAAGTTATGTGTGGTACAATGTTTGAAATGTTATGAGGATTGTATAAGAGAATTCAGGAATGATGCAGGGCAATTGTTGATTTCACCACAGAGACCTTGCCGCCCAGTCACTGCAGCAACTTTAGCCAGGTGGGTTATTTGGTTATTAAGGCACACAGGTATTGATACTGCAATGTTTAGAGCACATTCTGTTAGAGGGGCGATGGCCTCAAAAGCTTTCTCTACCTGGTCCCGGTTACAAGACATTTTGACTGCGGCAGATTGGTCCTCTAATTCAACATTTAGAACGTTTTATCACAAACCGATTGTTGATATAGTCTCTACAGTGGTGGAACAAATTTAAACTAGCATAATCAAGAGCCTCCGTGGACTGACATAGAATAAAAAAGTTTCTTTCATACCTGTGCCAGAGAGGGAGTCGAGGCCGCATTCCTACTTCCGCATCCCACAGTATAAATCACCTCGTTTTGGACAGCATGACGCTTCGCGTTCTAGTGGTTGAGGCGATACGTCACTTCTTGGTATTCCCTTCCGCATTCGGAGCTCGCCCGTTCGAAGAGA
Source organism: Triturus cristatus (assembly GCF_964204655.1). NCBI lineage: Eukaryota > Metazoa > Chordata > Amphibia > Caudata > Salamandridae > Triturus > Triturus cristatus. The sequence goes on from NC_140583.1 coordinate 231,805,525, forward strand.
CGCTCGCACCTGAATTCCTGATTCCTCCGTTTTAATTCTCTGAGTGAGCGGCCTTACCTGGAGTCCGTAAACGCTTGCCGGACTGGTTCTTCGCGGGACAACAACACCATATGCAGGCGGTAACGCGCTCGCGCGCATTAGAGGGGCTTCGTTGCAGTTCCCTTAGCGGGCCGCTTTTCTGACCCTCGTCAGTTACACTTCGTCCTTCCTGGAAATATAGACTCTCTGGGTGGGAAGTTCGGGGCTTGTACAAAGACGTTGTAGCATCTGCACCTACGTATATGTTTAGTCGCTACACAGTACTGCAACCCCTATTTCTGCTGTGCTAACCCTTATGTTTGATAGTGTGTTATATGTGACAAAAAACGTTACACAAACGATTTCCTTTTTTGTTATTCGTTACCTGTGATGTTTGGTCTGACAAGGAGCCATTAACAAGTATCAGAGGACTCCAATAGGATTGTGCTGAGAACAATCCTCTTGATAACGAATGAGTGGATATTATTGGTTGTGCTGATAACAACCAAAGAGTTATTGCTGCTATTTGACAGTTCCTGTCATCGCTCCTTTTAAAGGGTAAGAAGAGTAGAGACACTCTCTATACTTATGGTTAGAGCTCCTAGAAAGTATTTACTAAACTCTATTGTTTCTTTATAGGAGCCTCACACTGGTCGTTTTAGTCATTGTTTCCTTTTGTTTGAACATTCGAGGAAGAGGGGAGCCTTACAGGTAGATTCTGGATTACTTGTGGAGTCATTGCTGGTCTACCTGTTTAGCTGTTGATCTGCTAACGTGGCCTTTTGTTTGCAGGACTTCATTTGGATCTCAGTGGTGACTCTCCAGGTGTTGACCGTGCGCTGGACCTGCCTTCTTTCTCATTCCCTTGTCTCTTCCCCCCTATCCACTTGTTCTGCTTTGACATTGTTGGGCGGACTGGTGGTGGAAGGGCGTGGGGAACAATCTTCTGCTTCCTGCTTCCTGTCCCCGCAGAGACCTCAGGTGAGCCTGACAGTTTCTAGCTGTCACGCAAGAATTTTCAATTCTATTAAGGACATGGAGGTGAGGATTATCCCACCCTAGGAATATGATGATGGTATACTATGTGATAGACTGTTCATTTCAAGATTTGTGATTTCATATACTGTTATGTATAATGATTTAGATTTTTTCCCACCCGTTATTGTATTGGAAATATAAGTATTATGAATATTGAATAAGATGAATAATATGGGAAATGTATGTATTATGAATGTTATATTACGACTACTACTCTCTTTTCAGGAGACCAGGGCAAACAGACCTGAACGATCAGGATGGAGTTTATTGGGAGCATTGTAAAGAATCTCTGTGGTTAAGGTTCAAGTTACAGTCGAGGGTGCGGTTGGCGCCATTCCAGTTCAACACTCGAGTTAAAGGCTGAAGTTAACGTTTTTTTGCAAAGGAAGAGGAAGAGGAGGATCATACATGGACACTGATCTATGATTGGTGCAAACGACGGAGGGGATTGTCCTTCCGGGGTTATGCTAATTTAAAGTTTTTTGGCTGCTGTTAATGTCAGCAAAGTAAGGAGAAGCATAATCCTCGCCTCTGTGTCCTTAATAGAATTGAAAATTCTTGTCGCGACAGCTAGAATTTTTATTAGTACATGACAACTGTTGGACTTGGCCCTTCTGGCAGGTTCACCCCTGAACTTTTTTTTGCTTTTTATTGGTTACTTGGTGTGGTGATTTTTCGTTTCTGCGCACTTTCCCTGTGTCCCAGGGTAAAGTGCGTGCGTGCTCTGAGTGCATGTGGTGAGATAGGCCTGCCCTCCCATAGGAATGCATGGGGAATGTATGTGTCCCTAGTAGTTCCTGATGCGTGGGGTGTGCAGGGCCGAGTTTGGTATGTGCGGACTCGTGGGAGTGAATGCTGCGCGATGATGTGTGCGGCGTGCATGTACCTAGTGTGGAAGTGCCACTTCTAGAGGTGGGCACTTCTGTGTGCAGTGTGTCTGTCGCGTGATTGGCTGGTCATGTCATGTGACGGGCTAGGGATTCCCCAGAGTCAGGATGAGTCACCCAGTGGTGAATGGGGAGATCAGCAGCTTGATGGGTGGGAGGAGTACACCTGGGTCCTGAATAGGACAGGGTTTTCCACACACAATGCTGGCTCCGCCCCCTGTGGTGCGACTGACGACCCTAGCCCTGCCAGTGAATAGGGTGAGGGGCTGTGCACATCAAGGGTGCTCCCCAACCAGCTGCGACTGGTTTTCCCCCTCACCCTGAACCCAGAACAAAGGGGTTTGATGTATAAAAATGGGGCTGTGTCCCCACAGAAACTGTTCTCTGCCAGGATCTTACCTGAGGGGGGCTGCTGCTGCTGCTGCTGGACCAGAGGACCGCCACCTGGACTACCTCCCTGCCTGGAGGCCCAGTGAGCTGGCTCTGGGTCCAGCCTTGCCCCCCCACCCCTGCCCTGCTGCATGCAGGGGAGAACTTTGCTGGACTTGGTGTCTGTGGGCATCCCTAAGCGCCTGGAAGCGCTTTTATTTTTCTTAGCGCTAGAAGCGCTTTATTTCTGAAAGCCGGTGCCCACCCGGCGTTTGCCCCGTATTTGCCGATTCTAGAGTCTCCTGGCAGGTGCCCACCCTGCCAGGGACATTGCCGTAACTGTAAGCGGGTGCCCACCCCGCGGAACATTGTTTTATTATCACGAGGGAGCCTACCCCTCTCATTGCCAAGATTTAAAAATCACCGCTGCAGCCCGGGACATCCAGGAAGTCAGGCGGGCCGGGGGCGGGCCGCCGGGACAACCGGATCAGGAAGTAGGAGGGCGGGAGCCTACCCCACCTCCCACCGAAGGCTGGCGGTTTGATTCGAAGCCCCGGAGCAGGCAGGAGCCTACCCTGCACCCCGGGGCCCTCAGGAGAAGCGCCGTGTCCCCCACCCAGGCGGGAGCCCACCCCGCACTGGGACGCGTGGCCTTCGTGTTCGGGGCCCGTAGGCTCCGCATTACCGACCAAGCCCCGCAGTCCAGAGAAGTCGGAGCGCTGTGTACTCCGCTCCAGATCGGCCCAGCGGAGATCGACCCACCAGCGTGAGCCTTCCCCGCCGCGAAGAGTCCGGTGAGTGGGGGGGGCTCCTGGCTGCCCGGTGACTGGGGGGTGCGCTCCAACCCCGGGGGCATTGGCGCATTGCTGGATTTAGAGTCCGTAGGGACTCCAACGTTAGGGACCAGCATTCTTTGCCTGGGAGCCCACGAGGCTCCACCGCATACGGGGGCAGTTCTTTTGGTGCACAGAGCGGCCCCGGAAGGCAGCGGGCCGCTCCGTTACCCCCCCACATTTGTGCACGAGCCCATCGAGGCTCCAACGGCGGGGGACATTCTCGTTATTCAGAGCCCCGTGAAAGCTCCAACGACGGGGGCATTTCATTTATGCTCCTACGTTATCTGGGGGCACAATTCTTTCTATTAGAGCCACGAGGCTCCATCGTCTGACCCCCTCCTTTCTGTAAGAGCCCAGAGGGGCTCCACGCTGGCGATATGTTCTGAGAAGGCACAGTGGTGCCCCAGCATTACTCCAGTTGCCCAGCACTTAGTGGGCAACTGCCACGTGTAGGTTGTGCTTTGGGCTCCTGGCTGGCGCAGCCTGCGCCGCTTGCCCCTGACTTTGCTGGGACATAGGGCGTCCTAGCCCGACAAGGCCAGTTGGCCTAGGGACTGCCACAGTGGTGGCTTATGTGAGTTTTTGCGCTGTTGTTCCTACCGGCACCTCTGAATGTATGTTTATGCGTCATGTGCCTTGTTTGACACCGCTGAATGTTTTTAGGCATCATGTGTTTTCCTTTCCTACACCTCTGAATGTGATACATCATGTGTAATGTGCGTTTACCCCTACAGGTATTGTGATACTTAGGTGGTTGTTTTCTCCTAGTACAGGTGGTGCTAGTGAGGTCCTGGTTCCCTGCGTGACATTCTCCTAAGGTGGTTAGGGTTGCGTAGGTGGTACTTACCTTTACCAGTAATTACTGGTTGTGGGCTACATTTGTTATTTTGTACTACAGTATTATTCCTATGTTCTAAGAGTGCTAATTCCGGACAGCGGTCCATGTGGCCCTGTCCCCTGTACATATAATCCCTTGTAAATTCTGCCCGTGCCTGTTGGCACATTGTAGAGTGTGTGTTCTTATCTAATGTGTTGTGGTATAATACAAAGGTTATTTTTATATAATACCTTGTGTGGAGTTTCCTTTGTGGTGGGCCTTGGGTGTTGTTGCTGGGTGCGCGCGCAAACGCTTTACACATCGCCTCAGGGATAAGTCTGTCTGCTCGTGCCAAGCTACCAAGGGGGTGAGCAGGGGTTATCTTTGGCGTGTAACTTCCTCGCCCTGACTAGAGTGGTGGTTTCTGCCTGACTTTGGCGCAAGCCTTAGCCAACCAGAAATCCCATTTCTAACAACAACATTCTGCGGCCCCCATGCCATCCAATCCTCGCAGAGCTGTCTTTACATGTCCACAATAGGCCATGTTTCAGCGCCCCTGATTGACCGTCAGCCCTTGGTGGCACTAGGCCCGCCCCTGCCCCAGGCAGTGGGGGCTGCTGGGGCAGTGAGCGAAGTCCAGAGGGTAGAGCGGGCCAGTATTTGGGAAAGTGAGTCCGGGACCCTGTCACAGCAGGTAAGAGCGAAGGCAGTCCTGGGGTGGGAGGTGTTGAAGGGGGGGGTCAAAGTGCGCTGTCGGACTTGCTGATAAATATTTCAAGATATGGAGATCATACCGACAACTGAGAGTGATCATAATCTCCTCTCACTCGCTCTCTTTCCCCAGTGGTTAACTGATAAGGGGGGATTATCATCTTATATAGCTCCAAACCCCCACAAAGTTTTCCCATCCCATTGTGGTAGACGGCTGAAGTGGGCTAAGCTTATCATGTCCGAAGAGAAAGTGGCAGATATAGGGGCACTTCTGGCTGCAGCACAGTGCAAATTGGAGTCGCTGACCCGATCGCCTGAGGAGATCACGCTGACCTTCTGTGACTTAACTAGGGCGCTGAGCAACCTATTTATTCTCCCTAGCATGGCTCCTCGTGCTAACAAAGAAATAATCAAAGAGAGGGAGTGAAGAGGTGCTAGGATAGAACCTACCTCCTATCTGATATTTAGTAAACAAAAGTGATTCTACCCTGTCATGGAGTTAAAAAAGTGATTCTAAATAGTTAATTAATTAATTTTTGATTTTTGATTTTCATAATGATAAGTACAGTGAGTTTAAAGTGATCCATGGAATGCCACGGAAAGCACTATGTGTTTTTAAAATACCCCTCACACACTATGAGTCCCATAGTGTCATGCTTCATCATGGGGGTCTTCCCGTCCCTCTACGGGGCGGGGCGTGCTACTACCTACGGCTGCGCGGGAGCACTGTTGTTGTGATGATAAGGCTTATGTGTAGTGCAAGGGATGTGAGCGAATATAAGTACGTGTAAATAAAAATTAAAAGGACCCTGGCTAGTAGAAAAAACAATTTTATTCTGTTCTCTAGCTGGGACCGTTAAAAATGGGGAAGAGAGTAGGAAATCTCACAAATTAGTGGTTACCTACTGGGTCGACATGTTTCGTGAGCAGTCCCCACTGCTTTACTCATCAGGACCAAAAAATATAATAATCCCTTAAACACTAGAGGGAATCTCTAGATTTGTATGCCTATTCGTCTCTATTAGCAGACTTGAATAAAAGCTGCGCCCTAGGGTACACTGACCCCAATAAGAAAATAGGACCAAATTGGTATCTGAAAAAAAGAAGAAGGAGAAAACACCAATGATACAAGGCTTTTTCATCATTGTCGGGTATGAACACATCACCATACTTAGGGTATATCTCACTGAGAATTCAGTTGATATCGTTTTTGTGATATATTTTTCTGAGAATATATATTTTTCATTCTATATCTGAACGGGTAAGGTAATTTATACTCATCGCCCGATTTTTTACAGAAAAGCGAAAGAGAAAAGGTAGTTGGACATAGAAAACAGACTATACGTGACATTACCACAAAAAAACACACATAATGGTATTATACCATATGAATTCGTTGGCTGTATACATATAATACACATGATGGCCCACAGTCATACACTACATGAAAGAAAACGTAATGTACATACTTTGATTAGTTGTAATGTTCAGGCTTCATGAGCACGCACTGGAGGGAAGGGCGCCTGGTAATAGTCACTACAGGATAGTAAATATCGTATTAGTTAGAGAAACGGCAGCTGCCGGTGGTAGGCGAGCCGACCAAACTCCTGACCTGTTTTTAAGGACCTGGCCAAGTCTCAACTTACAGTTCGCAGGATCTTGCCTCGCTTCCGTATGCCTCCGTGCCGCTCCATCGATGTAAACACCGGAGTGTGCATCAGGGTTTTTATTGGCCGGGGGCAAGCAGGAAGCAGACGCGCAACTAGAGCGTGAAGGGCTTTTGAAATGGCCGCCCGACATGGACTTTTTAAGGCACCAATCCCTCACTTCCTGGTTACGGAAGTGAAGAAAACCATGTTATGAAAAGTATCGTGATGAAAAAATGGTACCTCTAATGAATCTATAATTCAGTACGAATCTTAAACAGGAGAGGATACCGAAAACGGAAAAAATTTTTGGTAAACAAAGTAGCGGCCACATATGTTCACTACGACTTAATGCAGGGCACAAAAATGAAATCACAAAGCGGTCGATGGGTAGTTCATTGGTCGTTTTCCAATATAATATACATTCATTGTTTGTGTTCTTCTGTGCTCGATGCAGCGTTAGTAGATGCCTCGCCGTCATTGTGGCAGAAAAAAACGAAGAGAGCATACTGTTCGTGGGAGCATCATTGAACATCCTGAAATGGGAGTGTATAGTTCATCAAAAAATATCTAAATGTTCGTTTCACCCATTGTTATCATAGATGGAGTTTGAACTGCGTGCTGTAAATTAACCGTCTCCCAGACCTTGTCTATCTTAATCGGTAGACCAAAAATGTGCTCCCCAGAATATGTAGATGATTCAGAGTGGGTCTGCAAAAAGGTGAATCAGATAGATTACAGGCAGCAGGGTTTTTGTTTGGTTTGAGGAAAAAAGTTTATTCAAAAAAATTAGTTGGAATTATAACTGACTCCATGGAATATCATCATTAAGGCCTGTGATGTTGGTCTTAATGCGATGTACCCATCTTTGTTCTTTTTCAAATAGGTGTTTGTCATTTGGTACTTGTTCTATGACTGTCCATGATATTTCTTCTGGTGTGTGTGCAAAGTCAATGAAATGTGCTGCCATCTTCGTTGCACCTTTTTTGCACTTGATGTTGCTTTTGTGCTCACCGATTCTCACTTTTACACATCGCGTGGTCATCCCTATATATTCCAGTTGACAGGGACATTTGATCAAGTACACAACGTTGTTGCTGTTGCAGGTGGTGAATTTTCTCTGTTCCCATTCAGTGCCATCAGAAAAAATGATGCTTGTGGTTTTTTTGGTAAGATTGCAAACTTTGCATCTTCCACACGGATGGTGTCCTTGGATTTTAGCCATGGAGGTTGATAAGCCTGTAGATTCATTGCTGCTAGGTCTAGTATGGACCAACATATCACGTATGCTTTTACCTCTTCTGTGTGCGAAGATGGGTTTTGGGAGGTTGAGTCCACCACTGTTCAAAATGCGCCAATGTTTGTTCACGATTTTGGTAATTTTATTGGAGTTGGTGTTATAAGTGGTGATGCAGAAAGGCCGTTCTTCCTTTGGTTTTGGTGTAGTTGGTTCAAGAAGGCTTTCTCTGCAATTGTTGCGTGCTCTTTTGTATGCTTTCTCGATAATTCGTTTGGGGTATTGTCTTTTGGCTAATTTCCCTTTTAGATCTTCTGATTGACTTTTGAAATCTTCAACCTCAGTGCAATTGCGTCGTAGGCGCAAAAATTGTCCATAGGGAAGGTTATCACGTAAGTGTTTAGGGTGGAAACTCTGATATAATAGAAGGCAGTTTTTCGCTGTGGTTTTGAAATGAGTAGTAGTCACAAGTCTTCCATCTTTCGGTGATATGTTCAGGTCAAGAAAGGTCAGCTCCTTATTGGATATTGTACTGGTAAACTTCAGAAACTCATCTTGGTAGTTGAGCCAGGTCATAAAGTGGTTGGCAGTGGTCTCATCGCCATTCCAGATGATCAAAATGTCATCAATATATCTTTTCCAGATACCAATGTGGCCCTGGAAAGGATTATTGGGATGTAAAATCCTCGTTGTCTCTAGATGATGCACATAGAGACCAGCTATACTAGGAGCAAAGGTGCTCCCCATGCTGGTCCCGTGCTTCTGAAGGTAGATGGTGTCTTCGTATCTAAAGAAATTTTCTCTCAATGCTAGGCTACAGCATTCCATGATGATATTTCTAGGGGTTTGATACACCCAGTCGATGTTGAATAGAACCTCCTCAATTATGTTTAGAGTCTCTGTGTGTGGTAAACTGGTATAAAGGCTCTCAACATCACAGCTTATAAGCAGTTGATGTCTTGGGTCAAAAGGAAGGTCTTCTAATAGTACGAGGACATCTTTGGTGTCCCGCAAGTACGTGGATGTTTTTTGAACCATGGGTTTTAGGAAGGCATCTGCGAATTTAGAAACTGGTTCTAAAATAGAACCTATACCAGACACAATCGGGCGACCTGGAGGGTCTTTCAGTTTTTTATGTATTTTCGGGAGGGTATATAGATAAGGTGTTCTAGGTGAGTCTTGGATAAGAAAGTCTCCTTTTTTTGTTATCCATCCGTGTGCGAGTGCCTCTTCCACCATGCTCATAATCTTGATCTTCACCTTTTCAGTTGGGTCATTCTCCAAAATTTCATAATTTCTAGGGTCTTGGAGTAGGCGTTTACATTCCTTATCATACTGTTCTTTCGATTGTATGACAATGGCCCCTCCTTTGTCGGCTGGTTTTATTACCAAGTTGCGATTGCTATTCAGTTCTTGTATTGCTTGTTTTTCATTTGTCGTTAGATTTTGAAAGACATGGTTAGTGGTTGGATGGAGATTCTCCAGATCCTTCATCACAGCCTTCTCAAAAGTAAGCAGCTCTATGGGAAGGGTGATATCTGATGGAATAAAAGTGGATTTGGGTTTCAAACCGGTGTCTCCCTCTTGTGTTTCTCTAGGTTCTTTGTCTTTAAAAAAGACTTGTAGTTTCAGTCTCCTCATGAAGTCTTGAATTTCTTTGCATAACAAGAAACCATCCATGTTTGCTGTGGGTACGAAACCTAGTCCTTTTTCCAGGACTGAAACCTGTGCAGTTGTTAGTGGTTCCTCGGTAAGATTGACTACTAGACTCATTTCTTGCTTGTCGATGCCTTCGTCATGCTCCTGGTCGATATTCTCGCCTGTTCTTCTTCTCTCGGTGTCCAATGGACATTGGTGCCCCTTCGATTTCTTCCTCTGTTTCTTCCTTGGCGTGTCCCTAAAAAAGGAGTTTGGTCAAAATACGAGTATTCTTGAGGTGGATACTGCCATGGTGGATATGTTCCTTGAGGATGTGGGAATGGAGGTGGTCCATAAAATTGTGGAGGATACATGGTGGGTCCCTGGAAATTACCCCATCCTCTCGGTCTTTGTTGATTGGGGCGTCTGTAGTTGTTCCTCACATTGGGTGGTTTCTTGTTATGCAAAGAACCTAGAGAAACACAAGAGGGAGACACCGGTTTGAAACCCAAATCCACTTTTATTCCATCAGATATCACCCTTCCCATAGAGCTGCTTACTTTTGAGAAGGCTGTGATGAAGGATCTGGAGAATCTCCATCCAACCACTAACCATGTCTTTCAAAATCTAACGACAAATGAAAAACAAGCAATACAAGAACTGAATAGCAATCGCAACTTGGTAATAAAACCAGCCGACAAAGGAGGGGCCATTGTCATACAATCGAAAGAACAGTATGATAAGGAATGTAAACGCCTACTCCAAGACCCTAGAAATTATGAAATTTTGGAGAATGACCCAACTGAAAAGGTGAAGATCAAGATTATGAGCATGGTGGAAGAGGCACTCGCACACGGATGGATAACAAAAAAAGAAGGAGACTTTCTTATCCAAGACTCACCTAGAACACCTTATCTATATACCCTCCCGAAAATACATAAAAAACTGAAAGACCCTCCAGGTCGCCCGATTGTGTCTGGTATAGGTTCTATTTTAGAACCAGTTTCTAAATTCGCAGATGCCTTCCTAAAACCCATGGTTCAAAAAACATCCACGTACTTGCGGGACACCAAAGATGTCCTCGTACTATTAGAAGACCTTCCTTTTGACCCAAGACATCAACTGCTTATAAGCTGTGATGTTGAGAGCCTTTATACCAGTTTACCACACACAGAGACTCTAAACATAATTGAGGAGGTTCTATTCAACATCGACTGGGTGTATCAAACCCCTAGAAATATCATCATGGAATGCTGTAGCCTAGCATTGAGAGAAAATTTCTTTAGATACGAAGACACCATCTACCTTCAGAAGCACGGGACCAGCATGGGGAGCACCTTTGCTCCTAGTATAGCTGGTCTCTATGTGCATCATCTAGAGACAACGAGGATTTTACATCCCAATAATCCTTTCCAGGGCCACATTGGTATCTGGAAAAGATATATTGATGACATTTTGATCATCTGGAATGGCGATGAGACCACTGCCAACCACTTTATGACCTGGCTCAACTACCAAGATGAGTTTCTGAAGTTTACCAGTACAATATCCAATAAGGAGCTGACCTTTCTTGACCTGAACATATCACCGAAAGATGGAAGACTTGTGACTACTACTCATTTCAAAACCACAGCGAAAAACTGCCTTCTATTATATCAGAGTTTCCACCCTAAACACTTACGTGATAACCTTCCCTATGGACAATTTTTGCGCCTACGACGCAATTGCACTGAGGTTGAAGATTTCAAAAGTCAATCAGAAGATCTAAAAGGGAAATTAGCCAAAAGACAATACCCCAAACGAATTATCGAGAAAGCATACAAAAGAGCACGCAACAATTGCAGAGAAAGCCTTCTTGAACCAACTACACCAAAACCAAAGGAAGAACGGCCTTTCTGCATCACCACTTATAACACCAACTCCAATAAAATTACCAAAATCGTGAACAAACATTGGCGCATTTTGAACAGTGGTGGACTCAACCTCCCAAAACCCATCTTCGCACACAGAAGAGGTAAAAGCATACGTGATATGTTGGTCCATACTAGACCTAGCAGCAATGAATCTACAGGCTTATCAACCTCCATGGCTAAAATCCAAGGACACCATCCGTGTGGAAGATGCAAAGTTTGCAATCTTACCAAAAAAACCACAAGCATCATTTTTTCTGATGGCACTGAATGGGAACAGAGAAAATTCACCACCTGCAACAGCAACAACGTTGTGTACTTGATCAAATGTCCCTGTCAACTGGAATATATAGGGATGACCACGCGATGTGTAAAAGTGAGAATCGGTGAGCACAAAAGCAACATCAAGTGCAAAAAAGGTGCAACGAAGATGGCAGCACATTTCATTGACTTTGCACACACACCAGAAGAAATATCATGGACAGTCATAGAACAAGTACCAAATGACAAACACCTATTTGAAAAAGAACAAAGATGGGTACATCGCATTAAGACCAACATCACAGGCCTTAATGATGATATTCCATGGAGTCAGTTATAATTCCAACTAATTTTTTTGAATAAACTTTTTTCCTCAAACCAAACAAAAACCCTGCTGCCTGTAATCTATCTGATTCACCTTTTTGCAGACCCACTCTGAATCATCTACATATTCTGGGGAGCACATTTTTGGTCTACCGATTAAGATAGACAAGGTCTGGGAGACGGTTAATTTACAGCACGCAGTTCAAACTCCATCTATGATAACAATGGGTGAAACGAACATTTAGATATTTTTTGATGAACTATACACTCCCATTTCAGGATGTTCAATGATGCTCCCACGAACAGTATGCTCTCTTCGTTTTTTTCTGCCACAATGACGGCGAGGCATCTACTAACGCTGCATCGAGCACAGAAGAACACAAACAATGAATGTATATTATATTGGAAAACGACCAATGAACTACCCATCGACCGCTTTGTGATTTCATTTTTGTGCCCTGCATTAAGTCGTAGTGAACATATGTGGCCGCTACTTTGTTTACAAAATTTTTTTTCCGTTTTCGGTATCCTCTCCTGTTTAAGATTCGTACTGAATTATAGATTCATTAGAGGTACCATTTTTTCATCACGATACTTTTCATAACATGGTTTTCTTCACTTCCGTAACCAGGAAGTGAGGGATTGGTGCCTTAAAAAGTCCATGTCGGGCGGCCATTTCAAAAGCCCTTCACGCTCTAGTTGCGCGTCTGCTTCCTGCTTGCCCCCGGCCAATAAAAACCCTGATGCACACTCCGGTGTTTACATCGACGGAGCGGCACGGAGGCATACGGAAGCGAGGCAAGATCCTGCGAACTGTAAGTTGAGACTTGGCCAGGTCCTTAAAAACAGGTCAGGAGTTTGGTAGGCTCGCCTACCACCGGCAGCTGCCGTTTCTCTAACTAATACGATATTTACTATCCTGTAGTGACTATTACCAGGCGCCCTCCCCTCCAGTGCGTGCTCATGAAGCCTGAACATTACAACTAATCAAAGTATGTACATTACGTTTTCTTTCATGTAGTGTATGACTGTGGGCCATCATGTGTATTATATGTATACAGCCAACGAATTCATATGGTATAATACCATTATGTGTGTTTTTTTGTGGTAATGTCACGTATAGTCTGTTTTCTATGTCCAACTACCTTTTCTCTTTCGCTTTTCTGTAAAAAATCGGGCGATGAGTATAAATTACCTTACCCGTTCAGATATAGAATGAAAAATATATATTCTCAGAAAAATATATCACAAAAACGATATCAACTGAATTCTCAGTGAGATATACCCTAAGTATGGTGATGTGTTCATACCCGACAATGATGAAAAAGCCTTGTATCATTGGTGTTTTCTCCTTCTTCTTTTTTTCAGATACCAATTTGGTCCTATTTTCTTATTGGGGTCAGTGTACCCTAGTGCGCAGCTTTTATTCAAGTCTGCTAATAGAGACGAATAGGCATACAAATCTAGAGATTCCCTCTAGTGTTTAAGGGATTATTATATTTTTTGGTCCTGATGAGTAAAGCAGTGGGGACTGCTCACGAAACATGTCGACCCAGTAGGTAACCACTAATTTGTGAGATTTCCTACTCTCTTCCCCATTTTTAACGGTCCCAGCTAGAGAACAGAATAAAATTGTTTTTTCTACTAGCCAGGGTCCTTTTAATTTTTATTTACACGTACTTATATTCACTCACATCCCTTGCACTACACATAAGCCTTATCATCACAACAACAGTGCTCCCGCGCAGCCGTAGGTAGTAGCACGCCCCGCCCCGTAGAGGGACGGGAAGACCCCCATGATGAAGCATGACACTATGGGACTCATAGTGTGTGAGGGGTATTTTAAAAACACATAGTGCTTTCCGTGGCATTCCATGGATCACTTTAAACTCACTGTACTTATCATTATGAAAATCAAAAATCAAAAATTAATTAATTAACTACTTAGAATCACTTTTTTAACTCCTCGTGCTAACAACAGGAAGATGCTGCCCAAAACGCAGGGTTGGTTTACAAAAAAAATGCAGAGTCATGAAAAAAGCGCTGGTAGGGGCTGTCAAATCTAAATCCCAGGTTGCAATTAGGCTCGCAAGGAAAGATTACTCCCAGACTTTAAAGGCAGCAAAAAGAGAGGGGGAGGAGAAGTTCTGGGCGGACCTCTTGGCTGCAAGCTTGGACAGGAACGCTAGGGGATTTTGGAGTTTGGTAAGATCCAGGGAAAGGCCTGTTGGCACATTGCTGACATGTAATATCCCAGCTCAGAATTGGTTTAGCCACTTCTTGTCCCTTTATACCCCTGCCGAGGGGGTCCTTAATGACTCCTTTGCTCTGCTGGTCGAGGCAAGGGACACTGAGGTCGAAGCCTTTACTGACAGAGAAGTGGAGGTCGTAATCAAGTCCCTGGTCCCCCTAAAAGCTGCTGGGCCTGACGGGATACCCGGCGACTTGTTACATACCAATCCCAAGCAATGGGGGAAGTTGGTTTCCACTCTATTGAATGCTATTATGGGGGGAGCATCTGTACCTGAATCCTGGAAAGGGGCGGAGGTTGTCCCGATATTCAAGAAGGGATGTCGGGACAACCCCGCTAACTATAGGCCCATAAGCCTTATTGATTCATCCCAAAAGGTGGCAGGGAAGGTAATTCTGGGGAGGATCCTCCAATGGGTGGATGATAATAAGATTCTGTCAGATTTCCAGGCTGGTTTTCGCTCTGGAACCGGGACCATAGAGCAAGCCTTCAGACTGGCGCTCCTGCATTGGAAGGTGGTGGTGCTGGGCAAGGGCAGTCTTTTTCTGGCCTTTATCGACCTCAAGACTGCCTTTGACCTGGTACCTAGGGAGGAACTGTGGAGGGTCTTGCAGGGTTTGGGGGTGCCTTCTTATATCCTATCACTCCTGATAAAACTACACACAGGCAATTATGCGCAGGTGCGGTGGGGTAAGAATGGGGAGAAAACCGACAGAATTCCAGTGAATAGGGGCGTCCGCCAGGGATGTGTGTTATCTCCCACCCTATTCTCTCTCTATGTGAATGGTGTGGTTGAGTATCTGCTACAAGAACCTGCTGATGCACCCTCCCTGGCGGGCACTCGGATCCCCACACTGCTCTTTGCAGATGACACCCTCCTCATTGCAAAGACCCCCCAGGGCCTCCAAAAACTTCTTAACCGGTTCCAGGAGTTTTGTTCCCTTAGGGGATTGGTGATCAATGTTGACAAGACCAAATATTTGATCATGAATCCTCCTGGGAAACTGGGGCGCCCCCCGGTCTTGAACTCTGCTCACCTGGAGAGGGTGTCAGAGTTTGACTACCTGGGAATCCGCCTTAGCGACTCTATGAGTTTGACTCCGCACATCCACAAGATGCTCCTTAACCACAAAAGGGTGGGTGGTGTGTTGCTTAGGGAACATCGTTCTTCCACAAAACAATTTATTGCCCCAGTTGTGGAGATTTATAAAGCTAGAGGGGTTAGTGCTGCCTTGTATGGGGCCGAGCTGTGGGGTACAGGCAATCTCGATGTACTTGCAAAATCGGAGAGCAAATTTTTGAAAGATCTGATGGCTCTCCCTTTGAGCACACCCACAGTTCCAGTGTTGCTGGATCTAGGCTGCAGATCAATTGCGGACCAATCTCGACTTCGTCCCTTGCTCCTGTGGGCCCGCTTGTGGAGGGTGCCCGAATTAGCCTACTATGCGGAGGGACTGTCTGAGGTGATGTCAATGGGGGGCTGGCATAGGATTAAATGGTTGAGGGACGTTAAACATCTTTTGGGGGAGCTGGGCTTAGGTGAAGCTTGGGTTACTTGATCTGCCCCTCCTAAAGCCACTTTAAAGAAATTGTATTGGGATTGGGTTTCGTTTAAACACACTGTCGATCCACGCCTATGTAAGTCAACTGTAGCCTTTTTGAGGATTAAAGACGTGGTAGCTTACGAACCCTATCTCGACATGATTTCCATTCCTTTTGATATGGCTTTATATTTTAAATTTAGAGTAGGGATTCTACCTGTTGGTGACTTGATATCCCGGTGGAAATTGTCCCCCCAGTCCTCCCCCTTTTGTGCCCTCTGTTCCACGCGGGTCTAGACGGTGGCACATATTCTTTTTGAATGCCCTGACTATTGCTCTCCCAGGAGGCGCTGGCTCACACCACTTTGTAGACAGTTGGGAACTCGCTATCACACTGTGGCCCTACGTATTTTATTGTCCGACACATCCACTTTGGTGGCTTGTGCTGTGTCTAAATTCTTAAAGTGGACCTGGTTGATTCGTGCAAAAAGGCTTTCCGTATCAATTTAATCCTGGTTTTAACTGTATTAATTGTATTTATTTAGTTATTGTTTTTTACCTTCTTTTTCTTCTGGGAATGTGTTTTATTTGTTGTTTTTCTTAACTGTTTAACTGCTTTTAAGATATTTTATGTATCGAAATAAAGCCAATCAATCAATCAATCAATCAATCAATCAATCAAATATTTCAGCATTGAGAAGACGTACACAGCCTCACAAGTTCCCGCAGCTTTCGGATTTCTGCAACCTTACATCGCCGTACGATGGTTCTCCCCGGGGCCTCCAGCCCCGATCCTGGAGGTCCAAGACTTAATCTACCCACTCCACTGCGCTACACCTGACAGTGGCCCAGGCAAAAACCCGCCGCAGCTCACAGCCACCAGTGCTGCCACGCCCCAATTGCAGGCGCGGCAGACTGGCCGGAGCCCGCTCAACTCGAGTCGAGCCCTAATCGTGACCCCAGTGGGAGCAGTCCAGCCCTGCGAGTGGGCCTGGATCAGTGAGTGGGGAAGGAATAAAGTAATAAGGGGGGGGGGCAAACTTACCTGGAACCTTCAGCACCAAATGCAGGAGACGGCGCAACCAGGAGAACCAAGACGGCGTGATGCCCGGCGTGAAAAGGATCGCCAGCTGGGTGGGGGAGGTAGATATACCTGTCTCCCCCCCGCCCACTGGCACGCCGGAAATGACGCAGTAGCGCTGGACCCCCAGGGTGTCCAAACCCTACCCCTGTCAGGCCTGTTCCTTCATGTGGCACTAAGGTGGCCGCCCTCCTATGGGGGCCCCCTGCATGGGCCGCGGGCATCTTCATTCTTCCTCTTTGGGTTTCGCTCTGTGCTCTGTCAAGTGATGTAGAAGAGTCCTTTTTTGCTTTCCACTACTCTTTTCTCTTGATTGTGGATGTCCAGCTACTCTTTCTAACCTTTTGCTTTCTCTTTCTTTCTTTCGAGCGTCTTTGCAGCGCGGGATGTTGAATGGGAGCCGATTGACAGCTACTGCTGCAAGTAAGACTGTTCTGTTTTACACACACAAAAGTAGCAAATATGACACTACAGAAGGGGTGGGCTGCTGAAGTGGCACATGGTTTACTTAGTGTGACTGAAAATGAGACCTCTCTTCTCTTACAGTATCTCAAATCTGCTCCCTGGGCTACTGCAAAGGACCAAATGATTAGAGCATTTGTTTCACTTTTTACAGCTTCTTATGTGGAAGTCAAGTTAGGCATTGCCAAGCATTTCCTTTAAATTCTGACACGACCGTATTCTTCTCAAATTCTGTTTCTGTATGAAAAGTGTTTGAAAAAGAACCAATATTGTTTGTAAATATTGAAAATATTGGATTCAATGTACAATTTTCAGATAATTTAAGAATTTGTGTTTGAATTTTCCTTAGCATTTAGAATTGTTTTGAAATACTTTGGACCTGATTTCGTTCTTGTGGATGGAATACTCCGTCAAAAACGTGATGGTTATTCCGTCCCCCAGATTACAAACTCCATAGGATAGAATGGGATCGTAATATGGCAGTTGGGATATCCGTCACGTTTTTGATGGACCATTTCTCTCCACCAAGATCTAAATCAGGCCCTTCGTTTTTAACAACGCTTTAAGCATTGGCAGAACTAACAGCTTGGCAATAGCACTATATAGGCGAGACCTATTGGCTTTCCCAATGCTTGCATATATTTGGGACAAAAGATCATACCTTTCCAAGATTCAGGGATGTCAATAGTCTCTAACCAACATCTATTATAACAAGGTGAAAGTTTGAGACCAAAAATATGTATCTTCTTTGAGTCGGGTAGTTGGGAAATCATTTGGGCTCAGTGCCCTATTGAGTTGATTTACATCAACTATTTAACTATGATTTTGTTTTTGACCAGGGCCTTGGTGTGGTTTTCCATTCAAATCCCTGTAAATGTTCCCCAGAATCCCATGAGCCAATGGCAAGCCTTGTTTCCGCTGTTACTGGGGCATTGATCGTTATCGGGAGGCTGACAAAACTAAAGGAGGACAAGCATGCCCCCTATTGAACAATGAGTGGCACCGCACCCATGGGAACAGAAGACATGCAAGACTACACACAAGTATGTATATGTATGTATGTATATAGTACCTCTTTAATGTGTACGTGTGCGCGAGTTCCGACGCAGCGAGGCTCCTGGTGTTTATTCTCTGGTCCTGGCTCAGCCGATTGAGGGCTGACGTTGCGGGGTCAAAGGGCGCTAGCCGCCATCTTGCGGGGACGACACAGGTTGCGCTCTAGTTTTCGGACGCCTCCCGTCCTCCCTGGCTACTTAAGGGGTGTGATCTTTGCAGTGCATAGACTTTAATTATTTTTCCCCTGAGGCGGAAGCCGGGGGCCATATCTTTTCTTGTTGCTACGCTGCTACTTAACTTTTAACAATTGTAGATATTTTAACTTGCCTGTTTTAGAGTGAAACACCCGTGTGCACGAGTTCCGACGCAGCGAGGCTCCTGATGTTTATTCTCTGGTCCCGGCTCAGCCGATTGAGGGCTGACGTTGTGGGGTCAAAGGGCGCTAGCCGCCATCTTGCGGGGACGACACAGGTTGCGCTCTAGTTTTCGGACGCCTCCCGTCCTCCCTGGCTACTTAAGGGGTGTGATCTTTGCAGTGCATAGACTTTAATTATTTTTCCCCTGAGGCGGAAGCCGGGGGGCCATATCTTTTCTTGTTGCTACGCTGCTACTTAACTTTTAAAAATTGTAGATATTTTAACTTGCCTGTTTTAGAGTGAAACACCTGTGTGCGCGAGTTCCGACACAGCGAGGCTCCTGGTGTTTATTGTCTGGTCCCGGCTCAGCCGATTGAGGGCTGACGTTGTGGGGTCAAAGGGCGCTAGCCGCCATCTTGCGGGAACGACACAGGTTGCGCTCTAGTTTTCGGACGCCTTCCGTCCTCCCTGGCTACTTAAGGGGTGTGATCTTTGCAGTGCATAGACTTTAATTATTTTTCCCCTGAGGCGGAAGCCGGGGGCCATATCTTTTCTTGTTGCTACGCTGCTACTTAACTTTTAACAATTGTAGATATTTTAACTTGCCTGTTTTAGAGTGAAACACCCGTGTGCGCGAGTTCCGACGCAGCGAGGCTCCTGGTGTTTATTCTCTGGTCCCGGCTCAGCCGATTGAGGGCTGACGTTGTGGGGTCAAAGGGCGCTAGCCGCCATCTTGCGGGGACGACACAGGTTGCGCTCTAGTTTTCGGACGCCTCCCGCCCTCCTCCGCACAGCATAAATTTCCATGTCCTTCCGACGGCACAGCGGGCGGGCGCAGCGGGCGCGCCGAAGGCGCACCAAAGGGAAGCCCGTCTGCGCCCGTCTGCGCCGGGTTAAGGCCGTCGGCCAGAACCCCTGGTCTACCCACGCAAGGGGCCCAGATTACCTACTCCTCGCACGCGCCGCAACAACTTAGACCAGGATATACCAATGGATGTACTTGCTATGACCCTGAGTCCGATATTGGAGATGCTCTAATCAGATGCCCAGAATGTAAGTGCGTCCCACCATTAATAAATAACATAAGATATGGAAATAAGGGAATAGAAACTAAAAATATTACTGTGTCATTAGTTAATGCGCGTTCTGTTGGGAGGCACAGACATGAAATAGCGGATTTAATTCTGGATCATAATATAGACATTTTATTTGTGACAGAAACCTGGCTTAATGACTCTTCAGACCCAGATTTAGTAATTGCAGTCCCACCGAATTATGCCATTCAGAGAATGGATAGGCTGGGAAAGAATGGGGGTGGTGTAGCCATAATATCGCGGTCACAGTTCCCTGTCAGAACTAACCCCATTCATTCCTCGTTCTGTGAAGCACTACACTTTAATATCTCGCTCACACCCACATTTAATCTTAAAGGTATACTTGTATACCGACCCCGGGCCCCCGTAATGATTTTTTATCCAATGTTTGCTCACTGCTGGAAACCCTAGCTATTGAGGATGCATGTATGATACTAGGGGATTGGAATTTTCACCTAGATAATATTAATGATACAGACACACAAATGTTATTGGCAGATCTTGATGCCTTTGGCCTCTCTTCGGAGATTACCTCATCTACACACGAGGCTGGCCACACGTTGGATGCTATTTTTTCCAACTTCAACGGGCTAATGATCTCTGATATTATGCCACTTGAGTGGTCTGATCATTATGCTATATTGGCTGTGATTGTTGTAAACACTGTATATGGTAGAAAGCATGCGCCAAAAATCCAAGAGTACTTTAAAAATTGGAAAGATTTAGATTATGTCGCTTTTCAACAACACTTAGAAAGATCACGTCCCAAGATCTCCCCTGAAGCTAATACAGCAGCTGATCAATATACTTCCTGGATTGGAAATGCGATTGACACTCTTGTGCCCATAAAATCTATATCTAAAAATAGATCTATACCATCTGACCCTTGGTTCAACGAGGAATTGAGGAAAAAAAGCAACAATGTAGAGCGCAGGAACGTTGTTGGCGCAGATCGTATGATAGTGAGAGTAGAAGAAAATACAGAGATACTCTACTTCACTATAAAAAGATGATCAATGAGGCAAAGAAAAAGTTCTATGCTCATCAAATAGAAAATGCAAAGAACTCCAGTAAACAACTGTTTGGAGTAGTACAACAGTTGGCTGGTAAAGTGGTAGATCTAGCACCCCCTGCCTCACAGAGCTTTTGCGACTCCATAGCAAAATTCTTTTTTACTAAAGTTAATGACATTTATTCAGAGTTCATATCCAAAATTAATGTAGACTATAATACTGCTAATCAGGGAAGATTGCACTGCTCTTTAGATCAATTTACAGATATAGACAATGTTCTTATAAGAACAATTATTCAGCAGATAAAATCGGGATCGGCCCTGGATCCTTGCCCCCATAAGATCCTTCACCCAGTTTTGGAAACAATTACAGATATCATCACCTCAGTCTGTAATACCACATTTAGAACAGGAATTTATCCAGAAAGCCTTAAAAATACAACAATCAAACCGCTGCTGAAGAAACCCTCTTTGGATAAAGAGGAACTTAAGAATTACAGGCCTATTGCAGGATTACCTTTCCTGGCAAAGGTGCTTGAGAAAGCTATAAGTCTCCAACTAGCAGAATATATAGAGAAACATAAATTGCTTGATGATACACAGTTCGGCTTTCGGAAGCTGCATGGTACGGAGACTGCCTTGATCAAAGCCGCAGATGACATCTGAGTCATCAAAGACCGAGGGGGGACAGCAGTATTAATACTGCTGGACCTATCGGCAGCATTCGACACGGTCAACCACTCTATTTTGATTGACCGTGTCGGAAATCTAGGCATTCAAGCAAAAGCCAGGGACCTGCTTACCTCTGTGTAACGCCCTGAACGTCTCAGGATCGTTTAACAGACACGATAATGAGGACGCAACCACTTGTGAAGGGTTAGTTATTTTAATGAAGGCAAAAACAATACAACGAATAAACAAAAGTTATAGTCACTGGAATCCTCCAGGCTAAGTACGTTACCAGCCCACAGCACGGATGGTCCTAACCGTCCTCTGCATATACGCCGATCCCGGCGTATGCCAACAGAGGGCAGAAATGAAATGGCCGACAATGCCAATCGGTAGGCTGTGAGGGGCACGAAGAGTGTTGGGGAGAATCGAGGAGTCAGGGAAACACCCAGCCGGGGTCTCTACCTGAAGGGAGCAGCCGCTCAACCTCTTCCTCAGACGGCACCGGGACGCGGAGTCACCTCCTGGTGATGCGTCACCGATACCCCAATCAAAAGCAAGAAGACTGAACCGAGAGCAGCCGCTCGATCGATCCTGTGGACTTCCGAGTCTGTAACGCGGCAAACACCTCCTGGTGTGCGTTACAGCTGGCAGTCCCTGTATCTCTGGTCGGGCTGGGAGTTACGACTCCAACCAGCAAAAGCGCCACTGCGCTTTGACTCAGCCGAGTCAAAAAGCGAAGCTCAATGGTTGACCGGTAGAGCTTCCGGGTCCTTCACAGGTGACGATGGGGCAAGACACGGCCCAGGGAGTAACGACTCGACCTACCTCCGTTCTTGCCTTACTGGAGCACCACTCCGGAACACTGCTCTTCACGAAGCAGGTACGTCGGTGTAAACACAATATCCGACAGCCTTGTACCTCCCGGTTCCTCCCTTTATAGGGCGTGTTTTCCTTGAGTTATGTAACAGCTCTCCTGTTTACATAACCTCTCAACCGCTAAGCATCCTGGGAGATGTAGTCCGTTTACGCTGGTTACCGTTTTCCTCCCCTCGCATGACAGGAATTCTTGACACTCTGTCTTACGTGGCAGAACACAGGTGGTAACACTAGGCCCTTTTAAATCTGCTAGCCTGGCGTTGCCATGTGGGGTTCCGCAGGGCTCATCCCTAAGCCCGACACTATTTAATATCTATGTGTCTGATCTGGCTAGGGTTAATAAACAACATCGGATGAGCCTGACCTCTTACGCAGATGATACCCAGCTTGTGCTTGCCATTAAGAACGATGGGGAGGAGGTAGCAGTAAGGTTCCAGGAAGGTATGCTGGCAATCAGAGATTGGATGGCAGGAAACTGCCTGAAATTAAACTCGGAGAAAACGGAGGTGATCATTTTTGGAAAACTATCTCCAGAATGGTCCTCTGCCTGGTGGCCTCCACTTATGGGAACACTGCCGAATCCGGTATCCAAAGTTAGGAACTTAGGCATCATCTTTGATGATAAACTTAATTTCGCCTCTCATGCAAATCAAACCGCCTCAACTGCCTTTCAGAAATTAAGGATTATTAAAAAGATTATTCCATTCCTACCAGACAAGGCGGCAAAAACAGTAGTGAGCACTCTAGTGCTATCTTCTTTGGATTACTGCAATGGTCTTTTTGCAAATGCTCAATTCTGGGTGATAGCAAAAATGCAATAAATTCAGAATGCTGTGGCAAGACTGCTTTCAAAAACACCTAAATTTGATTCCATCAGTCAAACCATTAAGGACTTTCACTGGCTCACAGTCAGGAATAGGATCAAATTTAAGACCTTATGTCTTACTTTTAAAGCGCTAAATAAGCAAGGTCCACAATTTCTTCAAGACCAATTGTTCCTATACCAACACCCAAGATCCCTGAGATCGATAACAAGTTTACAAATCACTGTCCCGCGCACAAAAACCGTGTCTTGGGGAGACAGACGCTTTGTGGTAGCGGCCGCTAAAATGTGGAATATGTTACCTTTACATATTAAACTAAGCCAAACCCTTCATCAGTTCAGGAAATCACTGAAAACTTGGCTATTTAACCAAAAATGATTCCCTCTGTCTCTCCTTCTCATCCCAATCCAGATAAAGTCCTGTCTTCTTTCGATTCTGTTGAAGTCTCAGCGCCAAGACGCCTAAGGGCATACGTTGCGCTTAATAAATTGTAAAAATAAATAAATAAATAAATACCTAGCAAAGAGACAGCAGAGAGCTGTACATGGTCAAAGGCTAGCTTAAAGTCAACGAGCAATAGGAGAGAAAGCTAGGCTGAGGATTGTTAACGCATTGTGATGTAGTGTTCTTCAAAGAAGTAAGTCTTCAACTATTTCCTGATTTGGAGCAGCGCTGGGGCAGCTCTGATTGATACGGAGATGTTGTTCCAGATCATGGGTACTTTGGTGGAAAATGTCTATCGTCTTGTTCTTTTTTCCTTTTTTTCTTTTTACACAGTGTTAGAAATGGGGGTCTCTCGTTGGCAGAGGTAGGTATCTTTGTCCAAATAGGGACCTTTGCTTCTAGTCAGGGTAAGGGGGATACACTTCTAAAATAACCCATGCCCATCCCCTTGCCAGCTTGGCACGAGCAGACAGGCTTATCTAAGAGGCAGTGTGTAAAGCATTTGTGAACACATACAGTAATACAGTGAAAACACTACAAATGGACACCACACCAGTTTAGAAAAATAAGTAATCTTTATTTAAACCAAACAAGACCAAAACCACAAACATCCACAATACAATAATACAAATATGACTTTCAAATGGTAGAAATAGTTCAGTTCAAAGCAAATTGTAGATGCAACACTTGTCACACAAAGTACCTTCGATGCGTCGCGCACACAAACAAAAAGGGCCGTAAAGAAGGTGATGCGTCAGTTCCTTACACTCAGGGAAGGTGATGCGTTGGTTCCTTGCTCCGGGGGAGGTGATGCGTCAGTTCCTTACTGCTGCGCAGGGGAGGTGATGCGTTGGTTCCTTACCAGAGAGGAGGTGATGCGTCGGTTTCTTACTGTGTGGGGAGGTGATGCATCGGTTTCTTACTGCGTCCCCCAACGACTTTGCACCTCGATGCAATGATCCACGATGATGTGTTGGTTCTTGCAGCCGCACTGCAGGCCTTGCGTCGGAATGAGTGCGGTGATCTCGGAGTTTGGAGATCGGTGCACTCTATGCGGCGTGCTGCGATTTCTCGAGCTGCGGGTAGGTGCTGCGACGATTTCTTCGGCGATGCGGCGGAAACAGGTGCAGATGCGTCACGCTACTCAAAGATGCATTACTTTTCCAGCGGCAAACAGCCTCCAGAGGTCCAAAACAACAGCAGGCACGTCTTAGCAGGTCAGAACTCCCAGCATGGAAGTTCCGGGGAGCTGGTGGTGAAGCCTTTGTGTCCCTGAGACTTCAGAACAGGAGGCCAGCTTAGTTTTATACCCTTGGAGATCTTCCTCAAGCAGGGGACTCAGCAAACAACAAAGTCCTTTTCCCTTTCCTTGGTAGAAAGTAGCCGCTGCAGGCCAACCCCAGACAGCAAACAGCACGGGGGCAGTATTCCTCCTCAGCTTCTCCGGCTCTTGCCTTGGCAAAGGTTCCTCTGGGTACCCAGAAGTGATCTAAGGTTCTGGTGTCCCGGCCCTAATATTTATAGTACAAATCCCTTTGTTCTCTGGTGACAGAGAAGCTCTTTGCCCAGCCATAACCAGTTCTGTCCTCTCTGGTGCAGCTGCCTGGCAAGAGGTGGAGACAGCATTGTGTAAGGCAGGCAGGGCCTATTCGTATTCAAGGGAAATCTCCTCTCACCACTCTAAATGCAGACCGGGCTTATTCAAGTGCTAGTGAGAACTCCTCCCCCTACTCTGAATGCAGCCCAGGTCTATTCAGCCCAGCCCTGACTCATCCAGACTCTATTGAGCTACTGCACATCCCCAGCCCCTGTCAATCCAAGGCCAGACAGTCAATACCCATCTTAGTAGAGGCACCCTGGAAGGCTAAGCAAGAAAATACCTACTTTCTAAAAGTGGTATTTTCAAACACAGAATGTAAAAATCACCCTCACTTAATGAAGCATTTTAACATTCTGAGTTCAGGCATACTAAACATTATTTTCCTACCTTGTTCCCATGGGTAGTTATGTTTATAAGATGTTATAAGCAAACTCCTCATTCTATCCTACGGGGATAGGTAATCTTGTAATAGTGAAAAACGAAATTAGCAGTCACTATCAGGACATGCCACACACACTGGGGCATGTCCTACTTTTCACATACACTGCACCCGGCACGGGGGTACCTTGGGCCTACCTTAGTGGTGAATAACATGTAAAAAAGGGAAGGTTATGGACTGGCAAGTGTGTGCACTTGTCAAGTAGACATGGCAGTACCAGACTGCACACAGGTTCTGCAATGGCAGGCCTGAGTTACATTTTACAGGCTGCTTATGTGGGTGGCACATTCAGTGCTGCAGACCCAATAGCAGCATTTAATTTACAGGCCCTGGGCACACACAGTGTACTGTACTAGGGACTGACTAATAATTCAAATCAGTCAATTATGGAAACACCAATCCATACATACAATTTACTTTAGCACTGATCAGCAGTGGTAATGTGCCCAGAGTCATAAAACCAACAAAAACAGGTCAGAAACAAAAGGCCAGAAAGCAAAAAATCTGGGAATAAACAAGCTGTAAAAGCCAGGTCTAGCAGCCAGATTACAGTCTGATGGTGTACTAGCTGTGGGTGTGCTGAGAACTACCAGAGACTGTCAGCATGTCTGTAAGATAACCTTGGGAGCTGGTCATGATGGCTTTGTAAATGATGCAACTTGTTTTGAAGATGGCGCGGGCCACAAGGAGAGCCAATAGAGTTTCATCAAGATGTGGGTGATGTGATCATGTTTATTCAGCTCCTTAATGAAAGATGCTAAGGCGTGTAGGATGCCCCTATGTAGTGCCAGTGTGGTGTGTGGGAGGCCATGGAGTAGAACATTACCATCATTCAGATGGAAGAGTACAAGAGCTTGAACAGCAGTTCTGAGAGCGCTTTCTGGAAGAAACAGTTTGACGTTCTTAAGGAGAGAAATCTGGTACCAGGATAGTTTGTATTTTTGGCAATGTCTTCCTTGAGGGAGAGGTTAGTGTCCAGGATGAATCCAAGTGACTTCGCATTCAGTGAGAGTTGGGGGTTCGAAGACACCAAGGTTTATGTCATTGAGCCAGATTTGTACTGTATCTTGGTTGTTGTTCTTGTCAAATAAGAGGAATACTGCCTTGGTTGGGTTGAGCTTCAGGTAGGCGCTCAAGATCGAAGTGTGGGCAACAGGGAATCATCTACTTGTGTAAGGTGGTGGTCTCCGTGCTGCTCCTTGCTCCCTGCTCCCCTTTCCATCGATTGTTCTCTAGAATGCAATCAACCAGCAGCTCATCGAATACCTGGAACACAACAACCTCAATACTGATTCCGTGCCAACCACAGCACTCAGAGAGCCCTAATCCCAGCCATTGATTACATCAGAGCCATCCTGGACCATGGCGAAATGACAGCTCTCATCGACACCTGGCGGCCATTACTTGGAATGGCCTTCCCCTGCACCTCAGGAATGCCTCAGCGCTCCAGAAATTCAGGAAAGGACTCAAGACCTGGTTGTTTGAATGAACACCACAAAGCAGTTAGCAACACCAGTGCCTTGAGAACGGCACAGGTGATTTGCAGCGCTATACAAATCATTGATTGATTGCAGTGTGACCTGAACCTGGTCTGGTAGTCATGTTGGACATGGTTATCGTTGATGTCATCTTGGAGTTGAACATAGACTTTGAGTTTTCAATGATCCTGCACATAAATGGTAGCTGAGTGATGGGCCAGTAGTGTGTGATTTCATTAACATCTAATGTAGGTTACTTTAGTAAAGGGAGGATATGGCTAGTCTTGAGGGCTTCTGGGTAGATGCCTTGAGGGAGGGAGGCTTTGACAGTGGTAAGATGGGGATGTGTTCATTGTTACTTATACCTTTGTGGTCAAGAATTTCATAACTAACCGCAAGCCACTCATCAATCTATTTGTGGGAACTCCACAAAATCCACCCTCAAGTTTGAACTATGGATTCTGGAACTGCAGAAGTAACACTTTCAGGTGGCATACCGACTAGAGGCTGAAAACCCCTCGGATTACCTCTCAAACCATCCAAAAGGAGAGGGTAACAGCAACAAGAATGGAGAAACACAAACTAGTACCTACATCTAGCCTTATCAAGAATGCATGTTCCAAAGCATTCACCCTCAACAGTAATTCACGAATGCTTCCAAAAAAAATGTGAAACAGTAAACAGCTTCTTGATGTTCCTCGCGAACAGATAGGGGCTCATCACCAGCCGAAAACACATGATTTCACAGCTATGATATGTAACAGACAAACCGTGTATACCCTGAAGGACTCACTCTGAAGTAGAAGCCATATTATCCCCCCACAATGCAGTGTAGGAAAAAATGGTAGCTCTTTCATACTCAGGACTGGGGAAAACCAAGAGTCGGCTTCCAGACAAGTTATGGTTTCCTGAAATGGTTAAGAATTTGGGAGGAAAGAGTTATGAAGTGTTGACCATTCTAGTTGACCAGTGAGCTGGAAATACTAGCTCCAGTGATGGTGGAGCTTCGGGCAGAGGAGCCCTTGGCTAAGTTGTCAGTGGATTTCTGCGTGTTTCTAGACAGGAAATACATAATAGTCCTCGCATATGAACACTCCAAATTCCCATGCTGGTGAGATCAGGCAGCCTACAGCTTTTGTACATGTTAAATCCAAACTTGAGAAAATCCTTGCCACCTTTGTAATCCCCAAAACAATCAACATGTACCACGATTCTCCATTCAAGGGGTATACTTCTGAAGCTTTCTGGACCATATTAGTATTCATCATCGCACAATCACTACCTGATGGCCACCAGCTAATGGGGAGGTGGAGAGATTCATGTGCACACAAAAAAGCACTATGCATTGGAGTGGATAATTCAGATAACATTCAGTGGGCAATGCACCATTTCTTAAGGATATATCGGAGCACATTGCCCAGAACTATGAACTGTGCCCCATCATGCTACTATTTAGATGATTAATTGGGTATATCATCCCTTTGGCCAAAGATAATTGCTCCAGAAGAAATACAGAAGAAGAAGAGATGCCTAAACAATGACAAAACCAGCCTAACGAGCCATGCCATCTGTCAAATCTCATATTTGTTTCCGCAGAAGCGATAGACAGGGAGCGAAGCAAGGTCCCAACTTTCGCCCACCACCAAGGCCGCCCAAGATAAGTCAAAGCTAATCGAGGTGGAATGAAGGAAGAGGGGATGGGCAGAGAAAAAGCACAGGTCCCTCAGAGCCAGAGAAGGGTGGTAAGGTGGTATGCAGATATTCTCTATATCTCTCCTACATATAAAGAAGACAACAGGGGAATCCATGTCTGTGTCAATCCCTATATATACCATACAACCGTTCTAACATAATCCGCACCTATATATGCAAATACCTGTATAAATCCCTTCTTCCGTTTTGAATATTAGTTAAGTGACTGCATACACTGGAGTGGTATACAAACTATGAAAAGAAAGGGAAAATATAGGTTGAGGGGGATGATAGGATATCTACAGAACCATTACTTTTATATACACGCACGTGGTTATATGCATACCTAAAAGCTTTTCTGTAGCAAGTGACAATTAAGGCCTAATTGCAAACTAGAACTGCAGTAAACATAGAATTTTCAAAGCCTGGAGAAAATATATTTATACAATGTCCTCTTGTATATTGAATACTAGTAGAAATATTCAAAACTAAAAAATAACACAGAAATATGTAAAGCCTTTTTGTAATTCTACTACATGTTTCTAAGCAAGGCAGAAACATTGAACTGACGTTTGCTTCTTTTATAGTGTCACTCCATTACACAGAAGCTTAGTGATGGGAGAAGCCAAAGCAGAACAATTGCCAATGAAGCACCGATTCAAATTGACAAACCCTAAGAAGCTTTGCACTTTGACTGAATGGGCTAAGTTCCATCAAGTAATGGCTGATACCTTTTGAGGCTCCATGCTCACTATGTCTGGGGATAACACAAATCCCCAAAAGGTAACCGATGATACGTTAAATTCATATCTGTCCAATTTCACATAAAGCTTATTGTCCTTTAATTTCGCTAGGACAGCCCTGACATTTTTTGCATGTTCTTCTGCAGAAGACACGTAGAATAAAATATTGGTTATGTAATCAATAGCACAAACGTCCAAATATTCCCTCAAGACTTCATTCATGAAGAATTGAAAGGCAGCAGGCGCAATATAAAGGCCAAAGAGCATAACTAGGTATTCGTACACTCGAAATTTTGTGCAAAAAGCAGTTTTCCATTCGTCTCCTTCCTGTACTCATACTAAATGGTATGACCCTCTTAAATACAGCTTTGTAAAGACTTTGTTCTCCATTACTTGATCAAGAAGTTTTTGAATTAATGGTAAATGGTATCTATTCTTTATAGTAATATCATTAAGGGATCTTTAGTCAATGCAACACTGAAGACCGCCCTCTTTGTATGGTGTAAAACAAGAGGAGAAGAAGCTGGTGAGCGAGAGGGTTTAATAAACCAGATTTGGAGTATTTCATCCAAATATTGCCGGTGTCAAAGGTTTTCCTTTTCTGTCAACTAAAAAATTCTACTGCATGAAATATGGGCTCTAGCAACTATATCAATTCGACCATCATATGATCGATGAGAAGGAAGAGTGGAGGCCTTCGTTTTGTCACACACTCCAGCTAAAACTTGGTAACACAAAGGTAAGTCAGGTACATGTGATTTGGTAATCACAGCAATCTCTTTCTGGCTTTCCGTCTTCCGTGTACAGTGTGTGTCACAAACGTCAGAACAAAAAGAGGGAGTATTATTCCTCCAGTCAATATCTCGATTGTGCTTTACAAGCCAAGGAATTCCAAGAATAGCTTGGAACTGAGGTGATTTAATCAAGTCAAAACAGACACATTCCATATGTGAATTTTGCATAATGAGACAAAGATCAACAGTGGTGTGAGTACTGGGCACTGGCTTTGTGGTACTACCATCAATGGTTTTCACTTCCTCTACAAACTCTTTGGTAACAAAAGGAATACCCAGGTACTTGGGCCACTGTAAATCCATAAACTTCCCTGTAGCTCCTGAATCTATCATGATATGTATGTCTGTGGAATGCTCATCCCAAGTAATGTGAGTGCCCACAAACAAATGGTAGTGAGGAGACAAGGAGGTATCTTGCGCTATGGTTTGTGAGACTATAAGACCAGAACTACCTAAAATGCTTGTCTCAACAGGCTTCAGGCACTCTAGTTTCCCAAGTCTCCTCTCTTCTTAGGTTTCAAAGGGCATTCACGAAGAAAATGTCCCTGATTACAATTTTTGTCACAGTATCTCTGATGCTCTTCGTCACTTAGGGGCCCACGAATACTGCCTATTTGAATTGGTTCTGGATCTTCTGTTATCTTTTTAGTCTCAGTCTTTTTCTACTTATTAAGGAGTACCTTGTTGTCAGAACACCCTTTCTCTCTTCATCTCTTACTCAATCTGTGATCCACTTTCACTACGAAGTCAATGAGGGCACTGCAAGATTCAAGAGGTTCTACAACTTGGGTCAATAAGTCTTTTCAGTCAGCTTTAAGTCCTCTATAAAATAAAGCAGAACGTTTGGCTTTTGGCCAACCCGCTTCTGCAACTAGTCTGTTGAAGCTGGAAATATATGTCAAGAGATCTTTAGTGCCTTGCTTCAAATTCAACAATTCAGAATGTACAGACTGCATGAAAAAATTTTCATCAAAAGGTCTTCTCAATTCATTTTTAAAAGCAGGATAATCGTATAACAAAGGATCATTATGTTCAACTAGGGGAATGGACAATGTAGCCGCAGTACATCCTAAATACGAAAAAATGAGGGCCACCTTAGCCTGTTCAGTTAGGACACATGAGGCCTTGCACATAAAGTGCAATTGACATAGGTTAATAAACGTAGCAAATCAGGGGGTGCCAAAGGAATAGTGGGAGGAGTAGTGACATAAATGACTGGAGTCCCTTAGGAAGAGACCACAGAAAAAATGTTTCCAGAAACCCCCTGACTTGCCCCAGAAGCCGGATTAGGGACACTACTCTGCTGCATCGTATCCATCCTACGAATGAGTGCTTGAGTTTCCTTCTGCAAGTTCCTGATCATGTGAGCTAAATCTGGGAGTGTATTGTTGTGTTCTCCCATATCACTCAGGTGTAAATTTGAAGTGGGCTTCGTGTTCTGTTAAATCTCACCTTTGTTTTCTGCAGGAGCGATAGAAAGGGGGAGAAGCTGTGGAAATGTGTAATATTTTACTTAGCATAAGTGACAGCCATTTTGGCTGTGGTGTCCATTTCATTTCCTTCGTAACTCTCCCGTCCTCTGCTGCTCGTCTTTTCACTCTGCTTGTGTTATCTATTTTAGTTGACTTCCTGACTCAGCTAAAAGCAATGTACGTGCTGAGAGTTTGTAGATTTAACTGAGAGACAAGGAAACCCTACTCACATGGAGCCTGGGTGCTTATTGTTGCAAGGAAACAGTGGCTCATGTGGATTAATAATTAATAATCTGATATACGACACAAAATATTAATCAAAAAAAAAAAAAGGGGGTTAAGTGTGGCGTCAGAAAGAAAAGTGTAGCCATACACATTAGAATTTTAGTGGAAAACTTTTGTTCTTTATACTCACAGTAAAATAGTTTTTTGAAAAATGAACACAGTATCACAATACATAATACACAAAACAACAATCTTAATACATGGTTCTAAACAAGTGTCCCAGTGAAAATACGACTTATATCCATGTTAGGCAATACCCTTGACGACCAGGTAGAGAGATTACACACTAATGCTCCATTACCTTTTTTTGAAAAAAGAGCGCATTTTACTCTGAAAATATTTTTCATTTTTATTTTTATTTTTTAGGTGTCCCTATATTAAACTGTCCTGACGAGACCCCCTATCTAGAACAGGGTCGAAACGCCGTTGACGATAAAGGCGAATCATTTGACACTCACGATGACTGAGTGTTGACAATCATATTTCTTCATTTTCTAAGATCGCCTTTGTAATTGATAATTGAAACCTTTTCTATGTTGCACTTTATGTCACTCTTTTTTGTTTAGGTTGATATTATTTTTTCACTGGGACACTTGTTAGAACCATGTATTAAGATTGTTGTTTTGTGTATTATGTATTGTGATACTGTGCTCATTTTTCAAAAAACTATTTTACTATGAGTATAAAGAACAAAAGTTTTCCACTAAAATTCTAATGTGTATGGCTAAACTTTTATTTCTGACGCCACACTTAACCCCCTTTTTTTCTTTTTGATTAATATTTTGTGTCGTATATCAGATTATTAATTATTAATCCGCGAGAGTTTGTAGATGTCAGCGCACCTGGTCTCAGATGTTAACTGTCGACCATTTACTGCTGCCATAAGCACTCCTGCTCCCCCTCCCACTTTGCTGACCACGTAGTTATTCATCTGCCCTTGTTTGCTGATAACTATTTCTAAAACTTGTTCTTTCTATTTCTGTTCACATGCTTATACTGCAGAAAACCAGTATAAAAGGGACACAGTTTGTGAATTAAGTGTACTACCTCCTGCAGCACTTGAGAATGTTGTGTGGATGTGGTCCCACTCATGAGCGATTAATAAACTTGTTATTTATTTCAACTCCAGTGCCGATCTCTATTTTGTTGGTCTCTGGACCTGTGGACAAGAGGGTGACCCTGCACCACTGTGCCCACTTTTAGGCACATTTCCACAGTTGGCGCCCGACTCATGGGGCCCCATCGAAGACGCGGCCGTCCGAAGGAGTGGTCTTGACAGAGGATTGAAATCTTACTGAGGAAGCGCACTGCAGGCCGACGTGACTTTTCCGGTTTTCAGGTTTTCTCGATTTGACCCTTCAGGTGGCGGCCGGTCTCGACTGGGGTTTTCTTTGGCGCAATTTTGCAGTGACTATTAGGTCAACCAGAGATTGGCAGGTGGGAGTTGGAGACTTCTGTTTGGTAAGGTCGCTGAAGCGGCACTCTTGATTTGTTTGGCCTGGGCTTTTTGTTTAGATTTGTTATTCATCCTTTGCAAAGTTTGAAGGCAGGCAATGTGGAAATTTTTCTCCTTTTGAAATATTTTGGAGTAGTAATATTTTACACATATTTATGAAACATGCCGGTTCTCAGCACACTTCATAGGTGGTGTTGCTGCTCTTGTGGTACCAAAGTTAGCTTAGAAAAAAGTCAGCTGGCTCCCCCAGAGGGGACACCTAATAGAGATATGTATGTCAAATATGGTATTTCTTCCATAATGTATGGTACTCTGTGGAACAAATACACAAAGAAAGATTCTGATCTGCAATGGCCTGTGAATGGGTCATTCGATTCTAAAAAGGTTCAATATGTAGAACAGTGTTTATTTAAAAGAAAAAGTTGACAGGATATGTTTGATTGTGTGCGTATGTGGGAGAAAAGTATGAGAGAGAGCGAAGAGAGAAGAATCTATAGCAGAAAAAGAACAATGAAAAACAATATATCAAAAAGCGCTAGAATTCAAAATGAAAGAAAAGAAGGAAAAAATAGAAAAAGAAGATAGGGAACGTCGATTAGAGGTAAATGGCCAGTACCCTACTAGGCGCCCTCTCTATTCCCTACTTGATACATCTAAGGATGACTGCATCCTATTAGAACGCCCCCACCCCTGTATAAATTTCCCACTCCAAGTGCCCCTGTTGAGGTTTCTGACGACGAGCATTTGTCTTCAGACGACAAAGAACAAGATAAGCAAGATGGGTGACAGACTTGCTCTACTTTAGCTAAAGCATAAAAAGATAAATATAAAACCGCTGCTAGATAGGAGGCTCGTCGGCCTCACACTGCAGCTGTCATCATAGCTATGGTTCAACAGTGGCAAAATATGGAGCAATTTTATTTTGTAGAAAAATTTGCTTGGGAGGTAATATTTGATTATAGACAAATTTCTCAGGAACTACAGCCAGCTGATATCAATGCTGATTATAAATGATTAACAGATGGGACTTTCCCTTTTTCAGCCTTATCTGATATAATTAGACGAGTGGTTAAAATACGAGACGCAACATTACGTTTACGAAAGGAGCAGGAATTAGCTAGAAAACAGAGAGGCATAGAAGCAGTTCAAACTCAAGCACAGGACGTAGATGCTCCTGTGGAAGAGGTTGTACCCAGTAGTACTATAGTTACTGTGAAACCTAAGCATGAAGCTGCACCCCTGTATGTTCCTCCGAAGGGTGCGGGAACCAATGATGATAAAACTTCGGATGATGCAAAGGGATATTTTATATATAATTTTATATATAATTGGAGTTACACTCCTTGGAGTAGAGATGATGTGATGGCTCTTAAAGCTGTTTTTCCCGACCCCCAGAAAAATCCTGCCGCCTTCTATGAGGAGGTGGAAGGAGCCATTAGCTCCTGCACTATGACCTTGCCAGATATTAATATGTTATTCAGGCTTATTTTGCCTCCTGATATGTGGAGAACGATACATAAAATAAATGACAATGTAGCATATGGTGATACCTGGGAACCTTTAGAACAAATAGATGTGGAAAGGGAGCCTGCGCAGAAACCTCAGGAGATATTAGATCTTCCTAAAGCTATTGTGACTAAGTTAAAGACTCTCATACCCCCTAAAAAAATAGATTGGACTACGTTAGCGTCCTGTAAACAGAAAACAGATGAGTCAGTTTCTGATTTCTTTTCAAGGTTTGAGGAAACATTCCATGATTTTAGTGGTCAGTCATTGGCCGATGATACAGGTAAGCATTTGTTTGTAAATACATTTGTCGCTTATATGTTACCGGAAATAGCTAGTCACTTAAAGGCCAGCGAGAGTTCTTGAACCACGTCTTCCCCAGTTTCCCTTTTGACTATGGCCCAATATTATGAGCGGCAGGAACAGGAAGTGAAAGGCAGGGAGGATAAGAAGGTTAAAGAATTAAAATCAAAAGTTATGTTGGCTCAAATTTATGGTCTACCATTTAGAGGAGGTGGAAGAGGCGGACGTGTAATGTATACACCTGGAGTGCCCCCTCTCCATCTAGCAAATCTGTCCCCTGATCAGTGTGCTTATTGTAAAGAGAGTGGGCATTGGCGTTCTGAGTGCACTCTTTTGCGAGGTCAGCAGTACCAACGGTGAAGGGGAAGTATGAGAGGACGCCCAGGGAATTCAGGAAACAAGGGAGGTATAGGAGCTCACCCCAGATTTGAAGCAGTTGAACAAGGACCAAATTACTCTAATACTTTTGATAGACAAAATCAATATCAAATTTCTGATTATTCTTGTAACGCCCTGAACGTCTCAGGATCGTTTAACAGACACGACAATGAGGACGCAACCACTTGTGAAGGGTTAGTTCTTTTAATGAAGGCAAATAAAATACAAAGAACAAACAAAAGTTATAGTCACTGGAATCCTCCAGGCTAAGTACGTTACCAGCCCACAGCACGGATGGTCCTAACCGTCCTCTGCATATACGCCGATCCCGGCGTATGCCAACAGAGGGCAGAAATGAAATGGCCGACAATGCCAATCGGTAGGCTGTGAGGGGCACGAAGAGTGTTGGGGAGAATCGAGGAGTCAGGGAAACACCCAGCCGGGGTCTCTACCTGAAGGGAGCAGCCTCTTCCTCAGACTGCACCGGGACGCGGAGTCACCTCCTGGTGATGCGTCACCGATACCCCAATCACAAGCAAGAAGACTGAACCGAGAGCAGCCGCTCGATCGATCCTGTGGACTTCCGAGTCTGTAACGCGGCAAACACCTCCTGGTGTGCGTTACAGCTGGCAGTCCCTGTGTCTCTGGTCGGGCTGGGAGTTACGACTCCAACCAGCAAAAGCGCCACTGCGCTTGGACTCAGCCGAGTCAAAAAGCGAAGCTCAATGGTTGACCGGTAGAGCTTCCGGGTCCTTCACAGGTGACGATGGGGCAAGACACGGCCCAGGGAGTAACGACTCGACCTACCTCCGTTCTTGCCTTACTGGAGCACCACTCCGGAACACTGCTCTTCACGAAGCAGGTACGTCGGTGTAAACACAATATCCGACAGCCTTGTACCTCCCGGTTCCTCCCTTTATAGGGCGTGTTTTCCTTGAGTTATGTAACAGCTCTCCTGTTTACATAAGGGCGTGTTTCCCTTGAGTTATGTAACAGCTCTCCTGTTTACATAAGGGCGTGTTTCCCTTGAGTTATGTAACAGCTCTCCTGTTTACATAACCTCTCAACCGCTAAGCATCCTGGGAGATGTAGTCCGTTTTAGCTGGTTACCGTTTTCCTCCCCTCGTATGACAGGAATTCTTGACAATTCTGCTGATGCCCTTGCACTAATTTAAGTGAGAGAAGATACCCCTGAGCAGTGTGAAGAAGGAACACTGTTATTGTTATCATTTCTCGCTTCTTGCAATCAATAAAATCACGCAAAAGAAATTGCAATTTTGTAGACAGCAGGTTACCTATTTAGGTCACCTCCTGTCTAAGGAGGGACGTGCAATTACACCAGACCGCATTCAGACTATTTTAGTTACTCCTGTGTTCCGTACTAACATTTTTACCGACAGCCAGTACGCTTTCGGGGTGGCACACAATTTTGGTCGCTTGTGGAAAGAAAGGAGCTTTCTCACCTCACATGGGACGAAGATAGTGCATGGAGAGTTAGTGCATAATCTTCTTACTGCCCTAGCCTATCCTAAGAAAGTGGCAATTGTTAAGTGTAGTGCACACAAGAAAGAGACTGATAAAATAGGAGTAGGTAATGCCTATGCAGATCACACAGTCCGTGAAACCGCAATGCAGCGAAGTACCACATCTATGTATGTAGTGAAGTCACAAGCTGAACGTTGGCATGATGCCAGGCAAGAGGTGCTGGACATGCAACAATCTGCCTCCCTTGATGAAATAGACCAATGGTCTAAGGAGGGAGCACTGGATGATGAGGGCTGCTGGAGGAATAAAGATGTGACCAATGGAAGGTACCCACAGCCTACTTATACCCCATGATTCACATGGCACATGGGCCGGCACATTTTGGTGCATCCTCAATGGCAAAACAACTTATGCATGTTTGGGATCATCCTGATATTGCCGGCACTGCTAAAAAGATTGTCCAGTCTTGTTTGGTCTGTCTCCAGTATGATTCTGGAAAGGGAACGCAAACTCCAACAGGAGGGTTTGCAACACCAACTGCACCTTTTGAGGTCCTGCAAATGGACTACATTCAGTTTGAGCGCAGTAATAACTTAAAATATGTCCTAGTAGTGGTTTGTGCCTTCAGTAAATGGGTGGAGGCATATGCTTCGAAGGATAATACAGCCCTCACGAAGGCGAAAGTACTCCTAAAGGAGTTTTTTCCTCGATTCAGCATTTGTTGGGTCTTATGGAGTGACAACGGACTTCATTTCATTGGGCAAGTTGTTTAACATGTCATGAAAGGGTTAGGGATTAAGCAGAAATTTCATGCCGATTTTCACCCAAAATCAGCAAGCTTGGTGGAGCGTTACAACTGCACCCTGAAATTGAAATTGGCTAAAATACAGGCTTCCACGTCTTTGAAATGGCCTGATGCTCTGCCCCTAGCACTACTTTCTATCAGATCAATACCACATACACGATCTAGCCATACGCCATTATGAGGTTGTGTTTGGCAGGCCCATGAATATTTGGGGAATCCCTAAGCCTCGCCCTATACATGATGTACCCCATGTGTTGATGAGTGACTATTTGTCTCAGTTAACTGACAGCTTGTCTTCTATTTATCAGCAGCTGCGGGAAGCTCTTCCTTCATGAGCCCTGCTGTGCTGCCAGATCACCGTGACATCCTGGTCACCAAGAAATGACGAGCTGTGTCACCTGAAAGACCTGAGGAAGTCTTCCCGGACCACACGATCCCTGGTACATCTAGATATCTGCTTCGATCCAGGAAGAAAGACATTTCATCGCAGAAAGAGACTGTTTGAGCCACTGTCCTGGGTGGTTAAAGACTGACTACAAAGGGGGGAAGCCTTTTAGTGACCACTCGTCTCAATGTTAATGAAGAAACCAACGCCTGCCCACCACCTTAGGGCACCATCTGTTTTGTTGCTTGTCGACGAGATGAACATACCTGAGGAGAAGAAATCAAATGCTGCAAAGATTTGTAGCAGCTGCACAATGTTTATAACTGGACTGACTTTGACTGCTGTCATCATTGCTACAATAATGTGGGTTGTGGAGGAAGTAACTCCGGCTCGAAATGTACTGACTGTTACTACTCCTGTCCCCACCGAACATTATTATTTTACTCTTCCCTATCATGAAAAGAAGCACAGAATGTCATATCTCAATAACACTTTCATACAAATGTTGCATCATACTCATAATGCTACGAACATTACCAACTGCTGGGTATGTGGAATGATGTCATTTCCAAACTGCATAAAATAGCCACTTAGAGACATCACGATTCAGGAACATGGACCTGGGCTGGATGGTTCTGGAGCGTATTTTCTGAATGGGGTTTAAAAATATTATCGGCCTTGTTCATAATTATTGCAATTCTTTTCTCTTGTTGTTTATGTGTCCAATGCAGGCCAATGCTTTGTTCCCTCTGTATTTCCACTTGTACTACTTGTCTACCATCTAAAATGAATGTCCAAAATGTAAATGCTTGTTTAGCAATAGACCGAGAAGTCAGCGATGTGATGCTAATTAATATACATGATGTTTATCGTACACCTTTTAAAGCATAAGAAAATGTCTTAGCTTATGCTAAAAGGGTCGTCTGTGGAAATGTGTAATAATTTACTTAGCATAGGCGACAGCGATATTGGCTGTGGTGTCCATTTAGTTTCCTTCGTAACTCTCCCGTCCTCTGCTGCTCGTCCTTTCACTCTGCTTGTGTAACCTATTTTAGTTGACTTCCTGACTCAGCTAAAAGCAATGTACGTGCTGAGAGTTTGTAGCTGTCAGCGCACCTAGCCTCAGATGTTAACTGTCGACCATTTGCTGCTGTATGCAAACAAGGTACAATGTTCCTTAGAAACAAAGAAAAGGGCAAGGAAGGAGATACTGAAAGGTGAGGGTAAAAAGTAATCCCGCACTTACTCCAGGTAGGAAAAGAAGTGAAAAGAGAAGGGGAGTGAGAAATTTCCCTCGTGGAACTAGAGCTCTCACACACCCAGCGAGCTAGGTGTCATGCTTCATCATATGAGCTTGCCCCTCGTCAGGTCGGCGCTGCAATACCTGACGGGCTCCCAACCCGGGGCTCTTTAGCGGGGATCTTTTGTTCCTGCCGGTTGGTGCAGTGGGGGTGAGGGGCCTAGTGTGTGTAGATGTGAGTGAAAGTGTATTAAAACAGGTGAGTTAGTCCTAGCCATTATTTTATTCATTAGGTAAACTGCCTGGTTAAAAAGATGGAGAGTGGCGGTGTACTAGATGCAAAGTGTCTAGTCGTGTAGCTCTACTCTCAAGATCAACATGTTTCGTGCCTCTATAGTCAGGAGGATCTGGGCACTTCCTCAGGATCAAAGAAACCTATCTACACTACGTGGTCAAGTGTACTCTACATACCACGTTCACAGGTCCGTGACCTGGCCTGCCGCTTAGAATTGCTAGCAACAGTCCTGACGGTTATATAAAATTTGGACACCGACTGGGTCCCGCGTTTGGACACGCCGAGCCTCTGACCTACCCTGCCGCCAGGAACCATTTACTGCTCCCATAAGCACTCCTGCTCCCCCTCCCACTTTGCTGACCACGTAGTTATTCATTTGCCCTTGTTTGCTGATAACTGTTTCTAAAACTTGCTCTTCCTATTTCTGTTCACATGCTTACACTGCAGAAAACCAGTATAAAAGGGACACAGTTTGTGAATTCAGTGTATTACCTCCTGCAGCACTTGAGAGTGTTGTGTGGATGTGGTCCCACTCATGAGTGATTAATAAACTTGTTATTTATTCCAACTCCAGTGACGATCTCTATTTTGTTGGTCTCTGGACCCATGGACAAGAGGGTGACCCTGCACCAGTGTGCCCACTTTTAGGCACATTTCCACAAAGCAAGGTCCCAACTTTCACCGATTACCAAGACCACCCAATATAAGTCAAAGCTAATCGAGGTGGAATGGGGGAAGAGGAGATGGGAATAGAAAAAACACAGCTCCCACTGAGTCAGAGCAGGCTGGTACGTGGTGCCCAGATATTCTCTATATTTCTTCTGCATATTCAGAAGAGAACAGGGGAATCAGTGTCTGTGTCTATCCCTATATATACCATACAACAGTTCTAACATGAATCCGCACATATATATTTAAATGCCTGTATAAATCCCCTCTTCCGTTTTGATTTTTTAGGTGACTGCATACACAGGAGTGGTATACAATCTATAAAAAGAAATGGAGAATATAGGTTGAGAAGGAAGACAGGATATCTGTAGCAAGTGACAAACAAGCCCAATTGCAGACTAGAATGGCCGCAAACGTAGAAAATCCAAAAGAGAAAGCACAGAGAGCCAACACAAGTATTAAAAGGCACAAATGCTAAGCAAAGAAATCTAACCGGACTCTTCAATTATGTTTTATCACATCCTTTAATGGATGCTTAAACCACAAAAAGCGTAATGTGCCCTCTGTGCCCGACTCCTGGGTACCTACCTATCCTCCAACTACCCAACTTACCTCTCGAAGTGGTGGTCACACCTGAAGAATCTACGTCCCCGAGCTTGCAGCCTTTGTTCATCCTTGAGCTTTTCCATTGCAATCCATTGAGCGCCGGAAGGCTCAAAAGCACCCTGCACCCAGCCGCCCAAGTTGCCATGGCAGTGCAACTTCTACTCCTACCTACTTCCCCATTTGCCCTGAGCAAGTGACCAGGAGCCCAGCTCCCACAGCCGTGTGGCCTGCTAGTCAGCAGCCACCAACCAAGACACACACTATCCACACACTCAACTGGCCCCATAACTATTCATACTCAAGCTAGTAAGCGCCGCTCAGATCAATTTTGTGTGTTAATGCCTGCAAGATAAATTTACCTCACCAATTCTTACCATTCCTTCTGTCTGAATATAATTTCCTCTGATCAATGGACCTAGTTGTTAGCAGTTTAGGTGTAAATACCATCAAGTAAATACCTATAAATGACCACAGACTCGAGAAGGTTTAAATGTTTATATAATACATTTCATGTGAAACCAGAAGTATAAAGTACAGTTTGTACACCGTTTTCTTTCAAGGAAGGAGAGTCAGATGATTCAGAAACTGTGAACTATATTAGGAAATGACAGTACCTGGAAAGGAAGAAAATCAGAGAGAGCAGTACAATGACAAACTACACAGAGTTATATTTACCTAGGATGGCGTGGAAACCAACCTCTTGGCCTTGGAGATGGAAAGGGTCCCCTGGGACAGGTTAGGAGACCGAAGCCTTCAGGACAGGATTCAGGACAGGATTCAGGACAGGAAAGGTGACCTCTTCTGGATACGCCGCCTGCATCGCACCCCTCTCTGTCACTATCTTCCTGCTCGATTCTTCCACGAGGTTCTCTATTATGTGCCTCCTCGATTCTTCCGCAATGTTCTCTAATATGTTTGTTTCTAGGTTTTGTAGTTCGGATCTTCTTTAGGCTTTGCTCAATTCTCGGACAGCATCTCAGTCTCTCAGCATCTCTGCAGCATGAGCTCTCGCAGCATCTGCATCTATCTAACAAACTAAACTACCTAAATTATACTCTTCTAAGGAAAAATCCCAGCCCCAAATGTTTAAATGTTCATGAATCACCTAATTCTGATTGGACAAGCAAGGGGACATGATCATCACACCATGCTAAGTTTAATACTTTTCTTTAAGCTTATTGTTCAATGTTTCCACCCCTTAATTTACTTTCCCATGCTTTATTTCCCACCCGTATTCACAAGTTAATCAATACATTGTATACGATTTAATATTCAGCTTCCTCCAGTTCCGTGTAAGACAGTCAAGTGCCCAGGGCAATGCAACATTAACGGCCTTGGCTGTGGTTCAAGAGCTTCATCATGGTTCCTGGCGGATTACAACTGTGCAACTGCAGTCGTCACGTGGGATATGGATTTCAGTCACCCTCAGAGGCCCAAATACGAACTAATAGTAAAGTCAGAAAGAGACATGTTAGAAATCAAAATAAAATAGTTTCTCTGTATACCACCTATCTCTACTCTAATCCCATTTACTTATAAAAGTCTTTTGCATTAGCCTTTTAGTAAAACTTGCATAGTTTAGTTTCAGCAAAGCATGCGCATTATCATGTGGGTTTCAAGCGGCCATATTGGAAGCAACTGCGCAGCTGCAAAGATTTTCCCTCCAAGCGATAGAACGCCATACTACATAGATGCAGTAGACGCATGCGCAATGCAGAATCCCGTGTTTAGCACCCATCTTTAGTGTCATTCGGGTTACTTGTTAGTAAAACACATAGGCAAGCTTCCCCTAGACTTGTGTGTACGAACTTGTAGTGCAAATTAGTATTTACCAAACACAATTATTACGGGGTTACGAGTTATTTGAGAGGATTGCGTCCGA
Organism: Triturus cristatus; assembly: GCF_964204655.1. Lineage (NCBI taxonomy): Eukaryota > Metazoa > Chordata > Amphibia > Caudata > Salamandridae > Triturus > Triturus cristatus. Next base: position 231,848,399 of record NC_140583.1, read on the forward strand.
GCAAGTCTCTTTTTATATGAGTCCTTGCTCCATCATTGGTTCATTCTAAAGTGGGAAGAAATATAGCGAGCCACATGGAATGGACACAGCGTGCACCTTAAGAAGATAAATATAAAAGAGTGGGTTCGCATGTGGTTCCAATCAGTATATACACATTATGAAACGCGTGGTGTGGATTCATTAACTAACTCCTTGTGACAGCTGATTCCTGCCGACCGAGCAATATACCCTTAGGCCTTAGAGAGGCGACAGCAAATACCACGCACATTTTACCCTCATTTTAGTTTTATAAGTTGACATGGATTGTAATTGTAATTATATAAGGCTTAATACCCCTGATGAGGCATTGAAGCAGTTTACGGCAAGTAGCATGCTACTCCGGAACCCAAGATTAGTGGATGTATGACGTTACAACGCACACTTTTACAACGCATGCACTTACAACGCATTTTTTACAACGCATAATCCATTACAACGCATGACTTTACAACGCAGGACACTACAATGCATTTTTAAAAAATACCTTTACAACGCATTACCATTACAACGCATACTACCTTTACAACGCATACCATTACAACGCATAATATTAAATTACATTTAAGGTAAGTATTAGATAGTATAGGGGTAAAAATTACTATTCTAACTCCAGGGGGTGCAACAGTAAGGTAAATGTTGGATAGTGTAGGGGTAAAAATTACTATTCTAACTCCAGGGGGTGCAACAGTAGGGTAAGTGTTGGATAGTGTAGGGGTAAAAATTACTATTCTAACTCCAGGGGGTGCAACAGTAGGGTAAGTGTTGGATAGTGTAGGGGTAAAAATTACTATTCTAACTCCAGGGGGTGCAACAGTAGGGTAAGTGTTGGATAGTGTAGGGGTAAAAATTACTATTCTAACTCCAGGGGGTGCATCAGTAGGGTAAGTGTTGGATAGTATAGGGGTAAAAATTACTATTCTAACTCCAGGGGGTGCATCAGTAGGGTAAGTGTTGGATAGTATAGGGGTAAAAATTACTATTCTAACTCCAGGGGGTGCATCAGTAGGGTAAGTGTTGGATAGTATAGGGGTAAAAATTACTATTCTAACTCCAGGGGGTGCATCAGTAGGGTAAGTGTTGGATAGTATAGGGGTAAAAATTACTATTCTAACTCCAGGGGGTGCATCAGTAGGGTAAGTGTTGGATAGTATAGGGGTAAAAATTACTATTCTAACTCCAGGGGGTGCATCAGTAGGGTAAGTGTTGGATAGTATAGGGGTAAAAATTACTATTCTAACTCCAGGGGGTGCATCAGTAGGGTAAGTGTTGGATAGTATAGGGGTAAAAATTACTATTCTAACTCCAGGGGTGCATCAGTAGGGTAAGTGTTGGATAGTATAGTGTAATATTATGCGTTGTAATGGTATGCGTTGTAATGGTAGTATGCGTTGTAATGGAATGCGTTGTAAAGGTAGTTTTTAAAAATGCGTTGTAGTGTCATGCGTTGTAATGTCATGCGTTGTAATGGATTATGCGTTGTAAAAAATGCGTTGTAATGGTAGTGCGTTGTAAAAGTTGCGTTGTAAAGGTTGTTCCCCAAGATTAGTAGTTAATCCAGTGGATATTGCGATTAGTCATGTACACCCAAGATATAATTGCATGTATTTACTCCAGTTACTTTGTGGTAGATATATTAATACCAGTGTGCTCATTAGTGGGGCTAGATGGTATCAGGTGAATGGTTGCTGAGATAGATAGGCTGGAAAACTATGGACTTCAAACAGCAATATTGGTGGGAGGTATCAGAAAACATTCAGCAGCAACCAACAGGGTAGAGCGTGCACAGTGCCTCTACAGTCACCCAATCTGATACAGCCAGCCCACAGAATTTCCAACTTGTCGTGTACATGAAGAAAAGAGCACAGGCACCTGCCAAACACAGTGAGCAAAATGAGCTTATTAAAAGTGGGTGGGGAAATGTGTGTGTGGGTGTGGCATGTATTTCTGTTTTTCTTATACTCATTCCAATAATGCCCTGCATCTAAAAATATATACATGCAGTTTTGCGCACTAGGTCAATTAGGAGTTTATTTTAACACAGTCCTCACCTTCAACAGAGCCCAAGGTAGTCATGCAACACACAACATTATGTGTGTGAATGTACGCTTCAGAGTGGAAATGCACAACACAAGGTAAATAAGGGGACGCTTTAACACAACCACTACCTACCCTGGAGCCCACTTGCTATTCATACAAAGTCAAGGAGCCCACCATATAACACACCACATCATCGGTGTGTGACTGCAATTGTGTTGGGGAAATATACAAAGGTAAATTAGAGGATGTCTTATCACAGTCAGTACCCACCCTGGAGCCCACCTGTGGTGTGCACGAAGTCAAGGGCACAATACAAGGCACTGGCCAAACAATGTGATGATGGGAAGGAGTGTTTAGTAAGGTAAGGCATTTTTCAACCTACAAAGATAGAGTTGCATCTACAGAGAGCTGGGACTATACTTCAGCCAAGACCAGAATGAAATGAATGAATCCAGTATTTATACAGCGCAACTTTCACTATCAAGGGAGCATCCTGGTGCTAAGCGGTAGAGAAAAATTAGAGGTTATAACAGGTTAGTAAAAAGAAGCCAGAAATAAGGTCACCAGAACAAGGCGTTCAGCAGAGTCAATAAATTAGTGAATGACACAAAGAGTCAGAGGCTGTAAAGAGCCAAGTCTTCAGTAGTTTCCTGAAAAGGGATTCAAAATAAATGGGTCTGAACTGAATGGGAAGATGATTCCAGGCCTTAGTCCTTTAGAAAGCAAAGGATCTGCCTCCTTTATTCTTAAGCCTAAAAGTCAAAGGCTTAAGAAGGTTACAAGATGACGATCTCAGAATCCGAGAGGTAGTGAATCTGGAAGATAGGTACTTTGGTTCTACTGCTCTGTAGGCTCTGAAGGTGAGCAGAGGGATTTTAAACAGGGCTCTCTTGTGTACTGGCAGCCAATGGAGGGTTTTAAGTGCTGCTGAGCCCGATGATCAACGTGGCAGTTTTAGCATTAGCCTAGCGGCTGCGTGTTGCACTACCTGTAGTTTGTGAGGAATTTGTTTGGTGGTACCTGTATATAGACTATTACAATAGTCCAATCTGGAAGTAGTCAATGCAAATGCCACTTTTTTCTTGCTGAAAGAGGAAGGTAGTCAATAATTTTTTTAATGATTATTTAAGTTAAAAAACATTCCCGCTCTTCCACAGCTTGTGGGTGGAATGATAAGGAGGAATCAAATTCCAAGCCCAGGTTTTTTACTACTATTAGTATTAGGTGAAGGGGCGCAGAATTAGGCCACCATAACATAGGATCAAATGTGTTGTGTGAGAAGCTGGCCTGGTCTAGGATGTCCACTAATGTAAGTGGGCACCTTGCACCTGTCCAGACAACCCTTATGGTGATTTAGGAGGTCTCAGACAACCTTAGAAAGCTATCCAAGTGGTAGTTGTGGAGAGCAGCCTTGAGGCTTAGTCTTTGAGGAATGTAAAGCAGCTTGTTTTACCAGAATGCAAACTTATAGTATAGATTAAATGAAAAAGAACCATACCAAGTGTTTATACAAATATGTATTTATTATATAACACTATTGAGTACGTTACTGTATCTCCCAAATGGAGACAGACACAAAGCACACAATACCAAAGCAAAGAAGTCACAGTAAATAGCACTAATACACAGTGGGCCCCAGCGGGGGACCAAACTATATAGTAAGAAAGTGGTATAAGAACCACGACTCGAGTCAAGACAATGTCGAGAGGACATAGAATTGATGGAGACCTACAGAACCACCCAAGGTAAGTAGATAGGGACTCCACAGAGAGCGTGTGCAGTGTGTGAACACGACCATGTGCTCCGCACAAATCTACGTGCAAGTCACGGTTGGAGTTTTAAAGATTAGGGACCCTTCACAGTGGACCCTGAAGAAACCCTGTGGAAGACAGAGGGTTGGAGAGCCACCCCACCTGAGGATACTGTGATACCCAAGTTACCTATCCCAGAGAAGACGGGTGCGTAGGTGTGAAGTGGCGTCGTAAACCGCCATCAAACCCAATGGAGGACTTCATGAAAGTGCCGTTGCTAGAAGAGGAGAACGTTTCGGGAGGAATCCAAATGTGGTTTGTGAGAGGAGTACCTGAAAGCAGAGGGGACAGTGTCTATGTCACTCAGGGGTGACCAGGAGACGTGGAAGAAGGATGCCCTCCGATGTTGGGTGCTTCAGGTAAGATGACAGTGACCCTGACTCTGTAGCTACGAGGTCCAGGCGATGCTGAGGATGACCAGGACCCGGATATGACCTGTTCCACAAAGGATGTCGAGTGCTGAGGGGTCGGTGTCCGGCGGGAGTACCAACAAGCCTTGGCAAATGCAACCCACGCAGGAAGTCAGGAAGGTGCACAGTTGGGACCAGAAAGGTCCAGGAGACTCACCACAAGCAGGAGAGTCAGGGCAGGCCCAGAGCAATCAGGGGAGCCCAAGGAAAACAAAGGTGACCCTCAAATGGACCCACAGGCCAGAGGCACAGAAGTCACGAAAGGACTTCAAACAGCTCACCAAAAGATGCAGGCCACGATGCACAAGATGTGATGTGACCAAAGATTCTGGTCACTGGTGTTGCTCGAGGTTGGGGCTACTTGGAACCCGAAGATCTTCTTACAAAGATGTCAATAAGCCTTTGCAACTGCAAAGGGGATGTGGTATTCAGGGGTTTAGTTATTGCAACCCCCACGAGGACTACTGGCCTCAAACTTGGTGAGAGGGTAGAGCAGGCCTCAGAAACTGGGGGAAACCACCATCTGTTTTGTAGAGTCCACAGAGTCCAGGGGAGCTCAGGATCTGCAGACTGTTCAACTTAGTTGCGGTGCCTGCGAATGCAGGGGAGTGACTCCTTCACTCTGAGGGAGATTACTTTGGTAGTCCTTCATGCTTCACATGCTTGGAAGGTTCCTGTATGATTCACAGTGATAGGCGATGCAGCAGACTGGAAGGGAGACGAAGTCAGACCCAAACGAAGTCCAGTGAAGCCCAGAGTGCCCAGACGGTAGAAGTGCAGTAGTTTCAATTCTAAATCTACATCCAGGGAAGCCCTTAGGTACCCTAGGGAAAGGGTTGGGAAGATTCAGCGGACACTCCCAGGGGAGGGTCTGGACAGGGGGGAGGTTACTCCCATGTTCTTTGTCCAGTTTCCCGCCAAAGTGGGAGCCAACGGCTCCCAGGACTGGTTTGAACTGAACTGTGCACAGGGAAACCAGATGTGCCCCTCATGCAGACTTTCAGGCCCTGGCAAGCGCACCCACCCAGCCCTAATACACTAAATCCTGTATGGGAGGTGCTCGGGCTTGGCTCAGCAGCAGGAGGACAGAAACGTGTCTCTGGTCGGCAGCAACCATTTTGTGCTGTTCAGGACTAAAAGGCTGGTACCGGGAACACTGAGAGCCTAACGGAGGGCTCTTCCAGTGCCTCCCACACCGTTAACGGTGTGGGAGGTATGATTCCAACATGTTTGGTACCAATCATGATAGGATTCGTTGCAGCCAACTTCGAGATGAGATGGTCATTGAACGATTATATAGTATATGGCTGCTTCACTGACAACCCAGGAGAATGGACTCCGTAGATTGCAGGGGTGTCCTGCTCATGCAGGGGCACCCTCTAACCTATAACCAATCACCCTGCCCTCAGTATTGCAAAGGACTGTTATAGGGATGACTTATAGGTTTCAAGTGCAGTGACCCTTAGATATGGTAAACCTATATCTTTAGTAAGTGGTGCATGTACCACTTTACACAGGCTGCAATGGCAGACCTGTAGTTCCATTTTAAATGGTCTCTAAGGGGTGGCATAATATATGCTTCAGCCTATGGGAGACCTCTGGGGCCCCTATGCCCTGGGTACATGTATACCATATACTAGGGACTGACAAAGGTACCCCAGTATCCAATCTGGGGTGTACCGTAGTACATAACACAACATTTAAAGGAGAATGCATATAGACTGGAGTCCTGATCAGCAGGATCCCAGTCAGACTAGTCAAAAACAGCATCACATCAAGCAAAAAGTGGGGGTAACCATAAGAAGCAGATCCTACTTGCCTACATGTTGGTCTTGTCTAAATGAATGATCTCTGTCTTAGCGGCGTTGCATTTGCGATGGTTAGTTTGCATCCACAGAATGACCTCAGTTAAACATTGTTTAAAATTAATCTCAGAGGCATTGGACATTTTATCCAGGGTAAGGATAAGTTGTGTATTGTCAGCATATGAAGATGTTTCAATTTCAAACGAGGAGATCAATGAGATAAGTGGGGCAATATATATATTAAACAGTGCAGCGATGAGCCCTCCGGACCTCCCAAAGTAAGTGTTCTTTCAGGGGATAGAAACGGCCTGAGTACTAGCATTTGCCTACGGTCATTAAGCAAAGTTTCCAACCATGCTAAGGCGAAATGCCACACTTTTTGATCCGCTGTAATAATATGTAATGGGAGATGGTATCAATCTATTAGGATCAGTACAGCATTCTTTCCAGCATCTAAAGTTAATTTTAGAGTATCTGCAACCTTGAGCAGGGCAGACTCAGTAGAGTGCTTAGGACGGAAGCCAGAATGTCAAAGATGGAGAATGTTGGCCTCTTCCAAGAATGTCATTACATGGCAATTAATCAATTTTTTAATGATTTTACTAAGGACAGGCGGTAACAAGATTGCTTTTTCTGAAGGGGTTTAATGGCAGCAAGTTTCCAATCTGTAGGGACCTTTGCAGTGGACAATAAAGAGTTTAAAATCTTAATAACAACTGGATTCATAATGTCTACCATTGTGTGACGGATGTATGGTAGACAGGTATCAAAGGGGGATCCAGATGCACAAGATAAGATAGCTTGATGGGACTGAGCTAAGCTAAAACTGAAGAGCTTGAAGGGAAACTCCTGTTGAATAAAGGTTTTCTTCTAAATCAGTATTTAACAGAGGAGTAGAACTAAACTCACATTAAATGTTGCACATTTTTTCTTTAAAAAATATGAGGAGGAGCGCTAGGTGGCGCCTGACCGGCATGGATGCCTTTCACTGAGGCTCCCGGCATCGGTCCCCGCAAATCCCGCTGACTCCTCTCCTGGACTGCCCTGGCCGGCTCACTCGGAGTGCGGGGGTCCGCGAAGCTGCCCTGCCGCCCCACACCGAATCCTGGGGCGCTGCGGGCCCTGGGAGCCTCCCTAGCCGTCGCGGAACCAGACCGACGGCGGGAAGTGGCGGCTGTGGAGCCGCGGCTCGGGCGAGCTGAGAAATTTAGCCCGCGGCGCCCACGAGGGGTGCAGGCCTGAAACTGTTGGAGTGGAAGACGCGGTGGCCGCGGGGCTGCCGCGGGTGCTGCTGGCACTGGCCGGGTGCTGTCCTGCTCCGCTGACGCTGTCCGGAGCCCCGGGAGTGCTGGATCGGACCCCCCCACGTGGCGCAGAGCGGCAAATCAGGCGGTGAGTGGGGCTGGCCGCGACCGCTTCACCGGGGCAACTGTGGGGTTGGCTGTGCAGGGGAGTCCCCCCCCATCGGGCCGTGTGTCGCGGCCGGGGGGCCCGGGCCCCCAGCCCCCCCCCCCCCCTTCTCCCTCTCTTCTCCTCCTGGCTGCAGCACGGAACCGGCTCCATCGGCCCCAGACTGACTGCGGACTCCGGGTGCGGTGGGGCCCTCACTGATTCGGGCCGCATACCGGCGGCCGGGGGGGTGTGTGTGCTGTCCCCCCCCCTCCCCCCCCTCCATCGCTTGGACTCCCGGCTGCGGACCCCAACGAGTGGCACCGTGCCCCCCCCTGGGGACTGCGGGGAGACTGACCTGGCTAACTGTCCCCTTGGAGACGTGGGCTGCGCCGGAGGTTGCGGCCCTGCGACTGCCGGCTGGGGGGCCCCCCGAGTGGCGGACCAGGGGCCTGGAACTGGGAACTACATTGCTGGACCCCGCTTTGTTGAGAGGAGCCTGCGGACGCCCTTGCGACCAGGGGTGGGACGGGCGGTCCCACTGAGATGCCCGGCGGGGCTTGACCGCTGAGGCTGGTGCTACCCAGCCGTTCCCAGCCGGGGGTCCTCCCGGACGGGCCTCCTGCTGGTCCCGCGACAGCACGGCTGCCCGTTGCCGTCCCGCAGGTGTATCGCCACCCCGTTGCCCTCCTCCGCTGACGGACGCCCCAGAAATGGGTAAGGACAGGGCCGCCAAGCCGGCGTCCGGGGCCACCCAAACCAGGATGGACAAATTCACGACCTCCGACAAGGGGCCCGGCCCCACGGGCGACCAGGCCCCGGCCCCCGCTGCAGACCTGGCTGCCATCCTGCAGGCCATCAACTCGTCCCGCGCCTCGCTCGAGGGCATGGTGGGAGAGGTCAAAGTGGACGTCGCTCTTCTCCGGCAAGATCTGAGGAATGCCACCGCCCGCATTTCGGAAGCCGAGTCCCGGATATCCACGGCTGAGGATGACATCCACCATCTGCAAGATCAGGTTCGGGAGCTGACCACCCACTCTAAGGAGTTGCACCGCCGGGTCGAGGATGCAGAAAACCGCGCTCGACGCAGCAACCTGCGCTTAGTGGGATTCCCGGAGGGAATTGAATCGGGCCGGGCGGACGACTTCATGGAGCGCTGGTTCCGATCCTGGATGCCGGCGGACAGCCTGTCGGCTTCGTTCGTGGTGGAGAGAGCCCACCGCTCCCTGGTCCCCAGGCCCCCAGGGGCTCCACCCCGGCCGTTCATCCTCAAGCTCTTGAACTTCCGTGACCGAGATGCCATTCTCCGCGAAGCCCGGCGCACGGATGCCCTCCACTATCAGAACCACAGAATCATGGTCTTCCCGGACTACACCCGCGAAGTCCAAGAGCTGCGTCGCTCCTACACTGAAGTGAAACAAAAGCTGCGCTCCCTGGGACTCCAATACCAGCTCCAATTCCCGGCCCGCCTCCGGGTCGTCTTCCAGCAAAAGACTCTCTTCTTTGATACACCGCGGGCGGCCTGGACCTGGTTGGCGGAGGAGCACCCCCTGCAGCGCTCTGGGCGCGGATCGCCTCCGGGTGCACGGGGGAGACGGGGGAGACCCCGGACATCGAAGACCCGTCGGCGGCATCGCTCATTACCCCGGGAGCGCACAACGGGGGAGGCGATCACCACGCGCTCTGGGGGCCGGCCACGCCAGAGATCGAGAACCTCCTCGGCCTCATCGGCCGCACACGCCAGTCCCGTGGCGGATGGGCAGCGGGCCGCGTCACCTCGGCTCACAGGCCCTGCAACCCACCCGGTCGAGTTGGTGGACACTTCGGACCTCTCTCGCAGCCCTAACATTTGACTTTCTTTGCCTACCTTTGGGGTGGGGGGGGGTGGGAGATGCCTGGGCGGGGGTGGAATGCTCCGTTGTCAGTGTTGCTCTGGGCCAGGGCAGGTAAATCAGGCTTGACTTTTGATGTATCAGGGGTCCACTAGCGCTCAAGCCCAAGCGTTTTAGTTTGGTGGTTCTTCCATTTGGTTCGGGCGACAGATGCTTCCGTTTTTGAAGTATAGGGCGGGGGGTGGGGGGTTGGGGCTGGTTTGGGGTTGTTTCTTCCTCGTTGGGGGGATTTTGTTGGTGGGGGATGACTCCCTCTTATCTGTTGTGCTAAGGTATCATGTACTGTCTGTCTCGCTCTCGCACCCGATGCTCCGCTGTCCTTCCTCTCTAGGAGCCTGCTCAGACGCGCCTCCACTGGCCCCCTCTTCTGTCCTCGACTATGGATGACCCACCTGTCCCTAGGGCCGCCATGCGCATACTTTCCTGGAACGTCAATGGCCTCCTGGATCGTTTCAAGCGCATGGCGGTCCTCAAATATGCACAACGGGCAGAGATCGATGTGCTCCTCCTCCAGGAGACTCACTTGTTGGGTAACAACTGCCCCTTCCTTGGCCGTTACGGTTATGACAGGGTATGGCACTCAGGTTTTGCTCGGGGATCCCGGGGGGTGGCCATATTGCTTCGCAAGTCCTTTCCCTTTGTCCTGACCCGGGTGCTTTTGGACCCCCAGGGTATGGTAGTGGTGGTGTGTGGCACTCTGGAGGGCCGACCCCTTACCCTGATGTCCCTCTACGCGGCGCCGTCCCTCCTGCCGTCGGCCCTCTCCCACACAGCGGATATCCTCCCGACACTTCCTGCGGGTGCCCTCATACTCGGCGGGGACTTTAACGCTGTCTACTCGCCCCACTTGGATTCGACGGGTCCGGTCTCCTTGACCCGCGTCGCCCGTGCAAAACAGCTCTCATCTTGGGCGGAATCACAGGGCCTCTGCGATGTCTGGAGGATCTGGCACCCGCAGACGCGCCAATACACCCACACGTCGGCGGCCCATCACTCCCATGCCCGGATCGACCTCATCTTCGTGCCCTCCACTGACTGCGCGGGGGTGCGGGACTTACGCATTCTCCCGAGGGGCCTTTCGGACCACTCGCCGGTGCTCCTCGCTCTCAGCCCCCCCCCCTCTCTGCCCGTCCGATATGGCGTCTGAACGCCTGGTTCCTCCACGACAAGGCTTTTCGGAAGGTGGTCGGGGGCGAGATAGCCGACTACTACTCTCATAATGAGGGCTCTGTCATCTCCCCCGCCGTCCTATGGGAGGCCGGCAAGGCGACTGTTCGGGGCGCCGCTAAAGGGCACCTGCAACGCCAACGGCGGGCTCAATCCCAGAAGCTCGCGGAATGTGAGGCCCAGGCCTTAGAACTGGAGCGTAGTCTGGGAGACTTAGATGATGCCACACGGTCTCGTCGCTTGGCCTTCCTGCGGGAAGAGATTCGCCTGCACTCCCTGGAGGCGGCGAAGATCCTATGGCGCTCCTCGGTGGCCCGGGTGTACGGTTGGGGAGACAAAAACGGCACTCTTCTCCACCGCCTGGCGACCTATCCCCGGGCGGGCAGGATCATTCCAGCCATCGCGGACCCTGCAGGTGGCGTCCACACGGTCTCAGTGGCGATAGCCCAGGCATTCGCTGACTATTATTCCCAGCTGTACCGTCTCCGTCCGTCCACGCTCTCCCTGGAGGAGTTGCTGGCAACAAACGGGGCGACACTTGCGAGGCTGCAGCCTGAGATTTCTGAGACCCTTGATTCGCCGATTGAGCTGCAGGAGATTGAAGAGGCGATCGGCCGCCTGGCACCTGGGAAGACCCCGGGACCCGACGGGTTCCCCCAGGAGTACTACACTCACTATTGTGAGACTCTGGCCCCGAGGCTTCGGGACCTCTTTGCGGCCGTGGTGGAGACGGGTTCGTTCCGGCCCGAAACGGACACAGCAACCATAGTTGCCCTCCCCAAGACACAGCCTCCCTCGCGGTCCTGCTCCGACTACCGGCCGATATCCCTTATTAACACCGAACTCAAAATCTATGCCATGGTCCTGGCACAGCGGTTACGCCCATCGCTCACCTCCCTGGTCCACACGGATCAATGTGGCTTTATGCCGGAGCGGGGGACCAGACACTGTCTACGGCTCCTCCACCTCGCGATGGCGCACCACGGCCGCCTTTCCCCCTATCTGGCCCTCCTCTTGGTCGATTTTGAAAAAGCCTTCGATTCCGTGGGATGGGCGTACTTGGGTGATGTCTTGGAGCGTATGGGCTTCGGTCCCCGGTTCCGAGCCATGGTAATGGTCCTCTATGCGCACCCACGGGCCCGTGTGTTGGTCAATGGGGCACTATCTCGCCCGTTTCCCATAGGTCGGGGGACGCGCCAGGGTTGTCCGCTCTCGCCCCTCCTTTTCGCTCTGGCGATGGAACCCCTGGCGGTGCTGATTCGCGCGGATCCCGCTCTTCGCGGATGGGAATGGCCAGATGTGGCCCCCGACAAGATCGCCCTATACGCGGACGACGTCCTCCTCTATCTCTCGGACCCAGCGACCTCGGGACCCCGGGTCCGCCGGATTCTCCATCGATTTGGCCAAGCGTCGGGCCTTCATCTGAACCCCAAAAAATCCGTTCTAGTCCTGCTACACCCGTCGCGGGAATGTTTCGACTGGCAGTCGGACATTCCCCTCCGGAGACTCTCCTTTAAGTACCTGGGGATCTGGGTCACCCTCCTTCCGGAACTCTGTTGGGCCCTCAATGTGGCTCCAGTAGTCAACAAAACCAGGTCAGAAATGCTCCGGTGGCAGTCCCTCCCATTGAATCCGCTAGGGAGAGTCTCTCTATATAAGATGATGATCCTTCCCAAGTTTCTTTACATAGTACAAAATACTCCATGCCCTTTTCCGCGCCCGTGGTTCCGAGACCTGGATAAAATGGTGACCAAATTCCTTTGGGGCGGCGGTAGGTCTCGGCTGGCCTTGGATCGATGCAGGGTCCCCTCCTATGACGGCGGCCTGAGCATGACCAACCTATATCTTTATTATCTGGCCACCCAGTTACTGGTGATCCATGACTGGTTCTCGGGAGGCTGGGGCGACCCGGCTTATCGTCTCGAGGTGCAATGCCTTGGGTTCTCCTCCATCCAAAACATGCTCTATGGCACAACGGTCCCCCTATCACTCCCCGACGTCGTGCGGGCTCCCTTCCTCGCGTGGCGCGCGGCCCTGCGGCACACTAGATGGTCGGGGACGTCCACGCAACTTACTCCGCTTTGGCACGGGACATGGCTGCGGGAGGTGGTGGGACTAGCGGGCTTTCGGCAGTGGGATCTTCTTGGTATCTCCTGTCTGGGCGATTTATGGCGTGGGAGCCGCATGTGTTCCTTCCAGGAGCTTCAGACCCGCTTCTCGCTGCAGCCCTCCCAATTCTACCGCTACCTTCAATTGCGCCACGCGGTCCGGGCTCACGTCCCTCTAGACTCCAGACTGCCTTCCCATAGCCCACCTGAGGCTCAGGTGATGCTGGGGTATCTGGGAAAGGGGGGTATATCCCGCATTTACAAATCCCTGATTAACAATACCCCGGTGGACTGGAGCGGGCTCAAACAGCGATGGGAGGCCTGGGTGGGACCCCTGGATGAGGCGGACTGGAGGGACGCCCTTATGGGCCCTCGGTCGCTTACCACCTCCGCTAGGCTGCGGCTCATCCAAATCTACTACCTCCACACCGCCTATCTGACTCCGGACCGCCTGTATCGGGCGGGCCTCCGTGTGGACGCCTCCTGCACCCGTTGTGGGGTGGCTCCGGCAGACTTTTTCCACATGGTGTGGTCTTGTTCCCGTCTAGAAGATTACTGGGCAGCGATCGAAACCGAGCTAGCGGAGGTCTTGGGTTGGGAGGTTCCCCATGAGCCTAGAATGGCCCTGCTGGGCATCATGGACGGGATGGACGGGTCCCGTAACGAGAAGTACTTCCTCACCACTGCCCTTATGGTGGCTAAGAGAGATATAGCGGCAGTGTGGTCACAACCGGACCCGCCCAGAGTGGCTACCTGGAGTAGAGGGGTTGATTGGTGTGCGGCCCAGGAGCGGTCGTTGTGTGCTGCACGGGGCTGCCCCAAAAAATTCCGCAAGATATGGGGGAAATGGCTGGGGGGCATGGTTTGAAGGGTGGGGGCGCAGAGGGTGGGGACGGAGGTTGGGGGAGGGTGGGAGGGTCTTTGCAATGGTTTATTGATGCTTATCCGAATGCAGTTACTGATGCCTTGTTCAATGCACTGCTGTATATCATTCTTGATACTGTTCTCTATGCCGCAAAACACAATAAAAATTTGTTTATCAAAAAAAAAAAATATGAGGAGGTTTGGTTATATAGAATCTGTGATGGTGGGATCTCTAGCAATTGAGAAAATAGATTTTTGATCATGTTGGGCTTCAATTGCCTGCTTTAAAAAGTAAGGCTTTTTTGCTATCTTAATCTGACCATGATAGATCTTAAAGGCCAGTCTTAACTGACCTAAATCGTCTGGCTTTTATGCTCTTCTCCACTTCTGTTCTACCTGCTTACAGTGGGGATATTAGTCTGCTATTGCCTGGGTGTACCAGGAGGCTGGGGGCTGAGGATTCTGTTTTCTCTTTCTGGGACTAGTTTACCAGTGACCTGAATGATCCAGGCCTTGAAAGCTAGGGCATGCTCTGTTACATTTCATTACCTAACGGAGGAAGTAAAGGCACAAAAAGCAGATGCATATGAGGCAGCAGTATGAACGTAGTGTTGATGTAATGATCAATACAGAAGCCACAACAGTTGAGATACAGTATCAATGCCAACGAAATATGAGAGCTAATCAATGAAACATGCATTCTTGCAAAGGCCTGCCTGTTGTGATGCATGGTGGGATGCTTACCGTGCTAAGAGGGAAGGCTGTAGACACAGAGAACTGGCAATTATAATTGGATTTATATAGCGCTTACTACCCCTGACGAGGCATCAACTCGCTTTATGGCAAGTAGCACACAACTCTGGAACCCAAGGTCGGTGGTTAATCTAGAGGTTATTGTTGGTTACTGTGATTAGTCATGTGCTGTCAAGAAAAATGCATGCATTTACTCCAGTTACTTTGTGATGTAGTAATACCAGGTAGGTGTGGTCATTAGTGGGGCCTATGTGGTTTCAGGTGAATGGTTTGTGAGATAGATAGGCTAATGGGGATTAGGTATTGTTAGATTACAGGGATAGAGTTTTAAACAGCAGAGGTTATGATGTAAGAAATGAGGTATTAGACAGTTGCAGAATTACAATAAGAAGGATTGCAGCATGCAGGCATGAGACTGAGAGATGGTTGTACTCGGAAATAGAAGGTATGCAGAGGATGGACGGTACAAAGAGGCTTATTCTGAAGAAAGAAAGTATGCCAAGGTCACTTTTTCATGCAGGGTTTTAGGAGTATAGTAGGGGAAGTCTCTCTGAGATAGTATACAATCGGAGAATGCAAGCTATAGAAAGAAACAACTAAACATAGTGCTCCATATCCGGGCATACAGCTTAAACATGCAAAAGCCCAAGACTGTTGTGCCAAGCCTAGAGACAGCCCTTTTAAACATAGTTTTGAGCATCCCAAATTTTGGATAAGGCTTGCTTGAAAAGGAAGCCACTCCAAACTAATTCTCATGCCTGCAGATTTCTGAGAAAATAAAAGAAACATTTATTGGCAGCTACTACAATGCAACATGTTCCTTTTGCATTTGGCTCTGCTCCCTCAGTCAAATCACCAGGGACATCTGTGGGGTGAATTCCTCCGCAGCGCACTGGAGCCACTTGCTGCCAAGCGGTTTCTGCAAAAAGTCAGACAATAGACTCTCCCACCCATCTCGCTGATGACAGACACCAACGCGAAAGGGAGCTCTATGGCTCCAACAATTTACAAGTGAAACAACCTGTCAAAGACACCATAATCCTCCAACATGCAATGAAAGTGATTGGTCTTACTGAAGGGATAACAGTGGCTGGGCCTATGCAAGTGTAAATGGGAACCCGCCTGGAAGGCAGACCCTTGAAAGGGTCCGTCAAGATTCCAGCACACGATACAAGGTCCCTCCACACGTGTATCTCCCAATCAGTGTATTTGTTTAACACTTGAAAGCATTTCACCCTAGTACATCAGATCATTTTTAAACTATTGATTAAAATTGAGTTTTACAACATGAGCTTAGCTTCCTGCTCCCGCCTCTAAGACAATACAATTTGTGAACTGTTGGATTCTGTCTGGTGGAAGGTGAAACTCAGTGGTGTGCCACTGAGTACATAATGTAGAATGCAGTATTTGAAATGTCAGGCAGTTGTGTATCTGTTAGCTGTCTGTAGTGGGGGCCTGGATGCAGCATAGAGCAGGATAGACACAAACCAACTACACCGGAACTGAGAGGCGGTCTAGTGGTAGAACGTGCCGGAGGGGAGGAGTCGATGACGTATCCAGAAGGAAACTGCCAACAGGTTCAGGAGAACGGAGCAGCGGCGCGCGAAGGCAGTGAGAGCGAGGAGCAACGAGAGGAGGAAACAGAGTGGAACGAGGCGGCAAGTGAGAACGCGGACGAAGAGGAGCGAGAGTCAGGAGGAGAACAGAGGAAGGCGGCGGGAAACATCGGCGGGAGAAAGGAGCAAGGGACGCGTACGGAGCAGACCAAGGAGAAAGGCGAAGAAAGCACGAAAGAACCAGCACAGTGGGACGCCGCCCGGATATTGCTTACAGCGCGCATACCCGGTGGGCCAGAGAAGGGAGAAGACGCCCCGGGTCCTGAAGCCACGACCCTAGGGAGGGTCCGTGGCCTGAGGCGAGTACCTCTACAGGGATTGATCTAGTGGGGGTTGTGGGGAGGTTTTGGGGAATAGGGTACACTGGCTTGGTGCATGTACATGTGCAATCCCAACACTGCCCTTCCCCGGCTTCACAATCCTTCTCCTGGTGACGGTAGCACGAGCCCTTGGTGAGAGGAAAAGGGCAAAACATTGACCCCATTTTTTTTTCTCTTTCTTTTTCTTCTTCTCCCTTCCCTTCCCCGACGAGGTGGCCTGAGAGGTGGAAACAGAGAGGAGAACCAGAAAGACCCCAAGTAGCCCGGCTGTATACCCAAGGAGAGGACAAGTTCACCCCTTCTTGTTACCCTTCAGAGGACCTGGCCAAACTCTCGCCTGTCATTATTATATAAGAACCTGAGAGACTATCACTCTTTGTGTATAATAAAAGGCGTTTACCCCAGTCCTTCCGTGTTCCCTCACAACCCTCGTACTTACCCACACAGCTACAAAAGTGGTGTCAGAAGTTGGATTTAGCACAAGTGTCGAACCATGACACAGCCCGTGCCCCTCGAAAGTACTATTACCCAGCTCGCTGAAGGGCAACGGCACCTGCAACTGGTCTTTGAACAGCAGGTACAAACCGCCAAACAGGACAGAGAAGCGTTACAAGATGCCTTGAGGGAGCAGGCAGCCCTGCTTACCTCAAACCAGCAAATACAAGATACCGCCATATTGCGACTCACGGATGCGATAGTGAACACGAGAGTGCACCCCAACGTTCCTGGGTCTGTGCTCCAGAAGTTTCAGGAAGGGGAGGACCCTGACTATTTTTTCACCAATTTTGAAAGGGTCGCCACTACGGCGGCATGGCCAGAAGAGAGATGGGGTCAATATATTGCCCCTCTTCTATCGGGAGAACTCCAAGCGGCCTATCAAGCAGCTAACCCTGCTGGCACGACCCCCTGCGAGGAGGTGAAAAGAACTAGACTAGAGCGGTTGGGATGCGACCAAGAGTATTATAGTAACAAATTCCGTAGAGAGAAATGGGCCACTGGTGACAACCCGCGCGCCCTGTACTATAGAGTTAAAGACCTAGGACTCCGTTGGTTGACCCCTCAACATTCCACAATAGAAGAGGTCACAGAGAAGGTAGTGCTGGAACAGTACCTGGACGCCTTACCCGCGACCACACGTTCATGGGTGAAACAACACCCTAATTTAACATCTAGCACAGCAGTGGACCTTGCCTGTGCTTTTCATAGATCACCTGAGTTTAAGGCAGGTACAACACGAGGCCCCCTTCTTCCCTCCAAAAGCACACCCCGAGTAGAGATAAAAAGTCAGACAACTCCCCGTATCATTTCCAAACCCTTCCAACCTACTTCTGATCCCAGCGGACAGGGACCCCAATGCTATCACCGCGGCGAATGGGGCCATATAGCCCGACAGTGTCCCCATAGGGCTCCACCAGCTGAACCCATGGATGTGGGTTATTCTAGAGGGCGGATAATGGTAACAGGAAAGGGCTCCCCGCAATACAAAAAGGACATTCTGTTAAACGGAAAGAAACAGACGGCTCTCTTCGATACAGGATGTCATGTGTCAGTGGTAGACCAAGCTCTGATACCACAATCACAGGTGAAGGAGAGCGAACATGTCTGTGTAACTTGTGTACATGGGGACACTAAAAGGTATCCGGTAGCAGAAGTCCTTATGGACATATCAAATGACCCACAAATCCAAAGAGTGGGAGTTATACCCTCCCTACCTGAAGCCGTAATTATAGGTACTGACCATCCCAGGTTCGGGCAGTACTTAGAAGAGATAAAACAAAAGGATACGTGTTGGTTAAGGGAGGCCCCTTTTTATGACAGCGAACCAGATGGGACAGTAGGAAAGGATAGAAAGAGCAAGAATGAAAGGAGAAAGGAAAAGAAACAACATATATCGCATTCCTGCCATGCTTTCTCTCTTTCCAACACAGGTCCCGTTGAACCAGCCCCGATTAGCTTCAGGTCGGCCCAGAGAGAGGACAACACCCTTAAACGTGCCTGGGAACAAGTGCAAGAATCAGAACCAGCTCAGGTAGGACCCTACTTCTTCGTAAAAGGGGGATTGCTCTACAGAGCAGAAAAAGGGGGGACACACTCTAAAGTACAGCTCCTACTACCCTTTCCCTTCCGCAACATGTCTTACACTTAGCCCATAACCAAACAGGGGGTGGGCATTACGGAAAGGAAAACACCCTACAATACCTGTTAAATAAATTTTATTGGCCAGGGGTGTACCAAGATGTGGCACGGCATTGTACCGCTTGCGTCCGGTGTCAATACAAGAACCCCGAAAGACCCAAAACAGCCCCCTTATGTCCCTTGCCCATAATAGAAGTTCCCTTCAAAAGGGTCGGCATGGACTTAGTAGGTACCCTTCTACCCTCGAACAGAGGACATAAATATATATTGGTCTTTGTGGACTACGCAAGCAGATATCCGGAGGCATTTCCTTTATCCACAATGACCACTCCGGTTATTGCCAGAGCTATGGTGTCCTTCTTTTCACGGGTAGGTTTCCCATCGGATATCCTTACCGACCAAGGTACCCCTTTTATGTCCCGTACCATGGTCCAGGTCTGTAAGATCTTGGGTATTCGACAACTCCGTACTTCTGTCTATCATCCCCAAACGGATGGTCTTGTGGAGCGGTATAACAAAACCATAAAGCACATGCTTCGCAAGATCATCTCAGAGACCGGGAGGGATTGGGACCAGAAGCTGCCTTTCATCCTCTTTGCTATAAGGACACACGAGCAGAAGTCCACAGGATATTCCCCGTTTGAGATATTGTTTGGGAGAAAACCACGAACCCTTTTAGACATGGCAGCAGAGCAATGGGAGAGTGAGGACGAAGAGGGACAACCTATAACCAAATATGCAGCCGATCTAAAAGTAGATATACTAAGATCTGGGGACTCGTACATGATAATCTAGAAAGGGCCCAGGCCTCTCAAAAACAGTATTATGATAAGAATAGCCGGGTGAGAGAATTTAAACCAGGGGAGAAGGTACTTCTGTTGCTCCCGTCCTCAGATACGAAACTGTTGGCAAAATGGTAAGGCCCCTACACCATTGAAAGACGAGTATCTCCAGTTACCTATAGCGTACTGCTACCCCAGAGGCCTGGGGGTAAACAGATGTATCACATAAACCTGTTAAAAAAATGGGAAGAGCCTAAGGAGTCGCAAGAAACAGAAGGCTCCGTACTATCCATAAGCACTGAAAAACCCTTAGAGATCCCCACCATGACCACTCCTGATACCCCAACCGAGGAACCCCCTACAGGGGACCTTTTATCCACGGAACAACAGTCACAACTAAAAGACACACTAACTAGATTTCCCGGCCTTTTTTCTTCCATGCCAGGATTGATCTCGATGATTCAACATGATATCATATCATTGACCCCAACTATAGTAAAACAAAAACCTTACCGGATTACTGCAGCCCGCAGAGAAGGCGTAGAAAAAGAGGTAACGGCGCTGCTACACTCACAAATTATAGAACCGTCTACAAGCAATTGGTGTTCCCCAATCGTGATCGCCCCAAAACCGGACGGGAGGCTTCGTTTTTGCATAGTCTTCCGTCAGGTTAACAGCATCACTAAGTTCGATTCTTACCCGATGCCACGGATTGACGAGTTGATAGAGCGATTGGGAAAGGCCCAATATATGTCAACCCTGGACCTCACTAAGGGCTATTGGCAGATTCCCCTAACACCACAGGCCAGAGAGAAACCCGCTTTCGCCACTCCTTCCGGTCTTTACCAATTTAAGGTTCTCCCTTTTGGTCTTCATGGGGCCCCAGCGACTTTCCAAAGGTTAATGGACCGCCTATTAAAACCCCATATAGAATATGCTGCTGCTTATTTGGACGACATTGTAGTGTTTAGTCCAAGCTGGACAGAACACCTTAACCACTTACATGCGGTATTTTCAGCCATTCAAACTGCTGGCCTCAAAATAAACCTGAAAACATCCCTCTTGGCCACTGATTCCATTCAATACCTCGGGTATACAATCCAGAGGGGGCTCATAAAACCCCAAATGAGTAAGGTTGAGGCCATCAATACACTCCCTGCCCCCAAGACAAAACGAGATATACGATCCTTTCTGGGATTCGTTTTTTTAATATAGGCGGTTTATCCCTAATTTTTTAATCACTGGCCGGCCCCCTAACAGACCTCCTGACCAAAGCCCATTCTACCCGCATAACAACCTGGGGCACCGCACAAGAAAACAGCTTTCACAACCTAAAAGATGCTATTTGTACAGCACCGGTACTACACTGTCCTGATTATCATAAGCCATTTATCTTGCAATCCGACGCCTCGGGGCTGGGTCTGGGTGCCGTGTTGTATCAGCCTGACTCGCATGGTGATCTCAAACCCCTCCTATATATCAGCAGGAAGCTCTTTCCCCGGGAAAGGTCATACTCAATAATAGAAAAAGAGTGCCTGGCCATTAAATGGGCCATTGAAGCCCTACAATATTACTTGCTAGGACGACCTTTTACAGTACTCACCGACCATGCCCCGCTCACCTGGCTTGTGAAGAACAAGGATTCTAACCCACGTATACTACGATGGTTTTAAGCACTGCAACCTTTTTCATTTCAGACCCTGCATGACCCGGGCCCCCGACAAGTCTGTGCTGACTATCTGTCCAGGAACCCATCCACTGAATGGCCCCACCTTCCATTCCAGAGGGGGGAGATGTGTAGTGGGGGCCTGGATGCGGCGGACCGGAAGTGGGAGCAGGATAGACACAAACCAACTACACCGGAACTGAGAGGCGGTCTGGTGGTAGAACGAGCCGGAGGGGAGGAGTCGATGACGTATCCGGAAGGAAACTGCCAACAGGTTCAGGAGAACGGAGGAGCGGCGCGCGAAGGCAGTGAGAGCGAGGAGCAACGAGAGGAGGAAACGAAGTGGAACGAGGCGGCAAGTGAGAACGCGGACGAAGAGGAGCGAGAGTCAGGAGGAGAACAGAGGAAGGCGGCGGGAAACATCGGCGGGAGAGAGGAGCAAGGGACGCGTACAGAGCAGACCAAGGAGAAAGGCGAAGAAAGCACGAAAGGACCAGCACAGTGGGCCGCCGCCCGGATATTGCTTACAGCGCGCATACACGGTGGGCCAGAGAAGGGAGAAGATGCCCCGGGTCCTGAAGCCACGACCCTAGGGAGGGGCCGTGGCCTGAGGCGAGTACCTCTATGGGGATTGTTAGGGTGGGGGTTGTGGGGAGGTTTTGGGGAATAGGGTACACTGGCTTGGTGTATGTATATGTGCAGTCCTAACACTGCCCTTCCCTGGCTTCACAATCCTTCTCCTGGTGACGGTAGCACGAGCCCTTGGTGAGAGGAAAAGGGCAAAACATTGACCCCATTTTTTTTTCTTTTTCTTCTTCTCCCTTCCCTTCGAGGTGGCCTGAGAGGTGGAAACAGAGAGGAGAACCAGAAAGACCCCACGTAGCCCAGCTGTATACCCAAGGAGAGGACAAGTTCACCCCTTCTTGTTACCCTTCAGAGGACCTGGCCAAACTCTCGCCTGTCATTATTATATAAGAACCCGAGAGACTATCACTCTTTGTGTATAATAAAAGGCGTTTACCACAGTCTTTCCGTGTTGTGTTCCCTCACAACCCTCGTACTTACCCACACGGCTACACTGTCCTACCAGTTGTATTTCCATGACTTGGAATAAACTCACTTGAAAGTTAGCCTGTTTCCTCTCCTCTATGATGGAAGATTTTTCAGTGGCCACGAGCAAAGAAACAGCTGATCTTCCACCTGCAGGGTGGTGTTTTTCAGCCTGCGAAGAGACAAGACGAATACGCACCTATTCAGTCTATACAACCTTCTTCCTATCTGCATGTCTGCCTTGGCCCTGAGTAGACCTAGTCACGGAGATTGGTTTTCTTCACTAAACTGTGAGTCTCCCAACTGATTCAGCTCCAGCACGGTGAGACTCAACGTTGGTGACCCTGGTGAAAGGCATATGTATTTAATTTCCGACTGACATTCCTGCTGTGCATGACGTATTGGTGAGGAGTGCGACTGTTACGTACCGCGTGCAACCATCTTGTGTGTGGGGCTATATCCTAGCAACCGTCCATCGAGCGCCATTTTACTTTGGGCTTTTAAGCTGTAAGCGAACCACTTCTCTGTCTAGTGCCATTTGACTTTGAGCTATTAGTGTTTAAGCCTGGTCTATTACCTTTTGTAATCACTAAAGCAGATATTTATCTGGAGTTAGTCGCTACTGCTACTGCTACTGCATGGAAGATTATCACTGGAGAGTCGCTGCTTCTACTGCGTGGAAAGTCATTACTGTTGAACAAATTCTCAGTGATTTACAAACCCTTGTTAAAAAGTGGATCCTGAAGACTGCAACATCTTCATTTAAGCTAATTTTTGGTGATTTGAACACCTTGGTGAAGTGTGGATCACGGTGATATGCACACCTGGTTGGCAGCAACATCATCTGTTGTGACATTTTGTGATAGTCCGCCAGCATTACAGTGTATGGGTGTTAATATTCTGCCCCTCAATCAGCTTGTTAATTGGTGTTTCTATTTTGAACCACAATGCAACAAAATGTGATACCTCCACGAGCATTCTTACCTTCTCCTGGATCACCGTTCATTGACTGGTAACAGTGAAAGGAGGATTTTGAAGAGTCTTTGGAAGCCACCGAGGGGGATATGTTCACTCAAAAAAAGAAGTTTGCTATTTTGCATCATTCTATAGGGACTGAGGGCAGAAAGGGTTTAAAGCGTTTACCTCCATCAACTAAGTTGGGGGAGGGTGATGCAGTTGACGAGTATGCATCAGCAATCAAAATGTTGGATTTATGTTTTAAGAAAAATAATTGTCATAATGGAATGTCCTAGGTTTTATATGAGGCATCAGCTTACCAAAGAGTCAGTAGAAAGTTTTGTGAGTGACTTGATAGTGTTGGCTGTGAATTGCGATTACAAAGTGTTTGAATAGATGGTTCAGGATCAACTTGTAGAAAAATCAAATAGTAAAATGTTGAAAGAGAAGTTACTAACTATGGAGAATTTAACTCTTTAAAAAAGCTATAGAAGTGGTGAGTACTACAGAAGTTACAACCACTTTTATGGTGCAAATGGTTATAAGCACATGTGTGCACATGGTAGAAGTAGATAAGTCTAGGAGGAAATGGAAGAAATAGGGTGAAAGAAAGGTTTCAGCAGAGTGTTACAGATGCAGCAACAAAAATAATTTGGGAAATTCTGCTTATTGTACTGCGGTGGAAAACTTTTGTAGGAAGTGTAAAAAAGGGACATTATGCTAAAGTGCACAAGGCTCATTTTGCAGGTAAATCAAAAATGCCTTCAAGGAATATGAACAGTGTGATGAAGGGTCCAGACATGACTACGTAATCCGATTTGGATGTGGAAAGTGTGGTGTTGATGATGGATGCGGCTCAAAATGTGGATGGTGTGGTGGAGTCTAATAAGGAAGTGGTTTCGCTCATAAGTGTTCCTGCAATTAAGAAACCATATTTTCAAGTGAATATTTGTGAATTTATTGTGAGTATGAAGGCTGATTCATTGTTCAATTTAATAGGACCGGGTAAGCAGAAAATGTTTCATAATATTAACCTTAGGGTGTCAGGGTGCGACCTGTGGCGTATGGGGCAAACCCATAGAGGGGTTGGGTAAGTTCAGTTCCATGTTAAATTTCAAAGTCAATGTGGCGGAGGTAATAGTGTATGTGGCAAAGGATAGATCATGTTTGTTGGATTGGTTGGACCCCAGAAATCTTGGGATTGTGTTGGATCCTAACAGTCCCGACCAGTTTACAGAGCCAGGCATGTTACAATTTCCATGAGGGGGGAGCTGGAGAAAGACCTGAGAAATTTATGTGATCAGGGGTCATTGAGCCCATAGAGAACTGGCAATGGCTATCGCTTTTTGTGCTAGCCAGGAAAGGTAATATCTGTTTGAGGATGTGCACCGATTTACGAGATCTCAACAAGAGGTTATGGGTTGATAGGCATCCCTTGCCTATCAAAGCAGAAATGTTGTCGTACCTGAAAGGGGCAAAGATCTTTACCACACTGGACATGTCATCGGCCTATCGCCAGATTGCCTTACATCGGGATTCACGTCATTTGACATCATTTGTAAAGCATGGTGGGACTTTCAGATTTAAATGCACACCAATCAGACTTGACTCTGCCTCGTCTGTGTACCAACAAGACATTGAGGTCATGTTCAAAGGGTAGCTAGTATTAGATGTTTTCAAGACGACGTTCTGATTTTTGGGGAGGTTATGAAATCTCATGAGCGTTTTCGATGGTTTCCGCCTTGCTTTTTGGTGTTATTTTATTTTTCTTTCTCTGTTTGTATTTCTAAAATTTATGTATCCTGATAACCTCTGAGGTGCACTCAGTATTTTGTTAATTCGGCTGAGCCCCAGGGGGCCTATTGCTTCCTTGATGTTGTCGAACATGTATATATTAGCGGCCGGCCCTGGTGGTTGTAGGCCCATGTTTGTATTGAGTTTTTATGTGCAATAAAGGTTTTCGCAAAAAAAAAAAAAAAAAAAATCTCATGAGCGAACATTGGTGTTAGTTTTCTCCATTTTAAAAGAAAAGTGTATGACATTAAAAGCCAGTAAATGTAAGATGGTTGTGGAAAGCGTACATTACTTGGGACACAAAGTGTCTGCTAGAGGGGTGGAGCCAAAGGAGAGTTTAGTTAGAGCTATAAAGAGATTTCTTGCACAGGAGAACAAGTATCAGTTGTGTTTCGACATGTTGGAATTTTTGTTCCCAAGTGTGCTGAAAGAACGAATATGCTGTGGTCCTTGTTCAAGAAATTTGAAATTTTTGTGTGGAATGGGGTTGTGGAAGAGGAGTTTGTTCAGATTAACAGTAAATTACAGATGTTATCCCGTTAAAGCCCTTTAATATGTGTGATCAATGTATAATGGTCACTGATGCAAGACAGTATGGCCTGGTAGTCGTATTGTTACAATCACGGATAGGGAAGGATGAAGAGGTGGCGTTTGCTTCACGTGCCCTCCACAACGGGGAAAGTACCTATTCTGTGATTGAATGGGAAACATTAGCCTGTTGATGAGGCATGGATCACTTTAGAAAATATCTATTGGCAATTTAATTTGTGTAGTGCATGGATCATAAACCAAGAATCTATCTATTTACCACAAAAAGAGCTTGTAAATCCATTCCAAGAAATTAATAATGGCACTTTAGATTGCAGGAGTTTCGGTTCAAATTGGAGTATATTCCAGGAGTCAAGAATGTGTTTCCTAACTGTTTGTCACGTTTGATGAAGGTGGATGGAATTGATGAGGATGCTGATTGTGATTATTTTTGTATTATGGCTTTTGCATCGGCTGGTGATGAAGAGTGTATAAGCCAAGAGGAGTGGAGATCTGCAGTATCAGATTATAGTGCCTTGGGGGAGCTGATATCCTGTTTGAATACAAGTTGGTCCAAAGGTGCTGCTACTGAACCGTTGAGTGGTTTCAAAACAACTGTTTTTGGTATTAAGTGTTTCCAAGAGAATCCTTAGACAAGCAAATTTATTGGTGGTACCAAAGGGACTACGTGCCAAAGTATTGAAGTTAGCGAATAAAGGCCTTGTGGGCAATGAAGAGAAGGATCAGGGACATGTTTTGGTGGCTGGGGATGGACATAGAGTTGGACCATTCTCGCTGTCAGCGATAAGTCTCAAGTAATGGGGCTGATAAAACATGGATGTAGTTGGGTATGGATATCATTGATTCAAGGAATGTACAAGGACAGTTGCAAGTATATAGTGTTGGTTATTTTCCCGGTGGCCGGAGATGAAATTTGTAAGAGCAGTCAATACTGAGGAAATTATAGAGTTCTTGCACAATTTGTATTTAAGGGAAGCTGCCCCCTTGGTTTTGGTGATGGACAATGGAACACAGTTCACGTCAGACGGTTTTGGCAAGTTTGTGAACCAATGGGGTCTTAAACATGTGACGTCATTGTACCATCCCAGAAGCAATGGTCTTGTGGAAAGATGCAATTGAGCGATTAAGGACAATGTGAATTGTCTCTAGCAAATAGATTAGATTGGGGTAAGGAACTAGAACATTTGTTGTGGGCAATACGTGCTACTCCAAAAGCAGTCACAGGTGTTTCACCTTTTGCTATGATAAAGGGTAGGCAGGCTGCAACCAAATTGGTGCTTCCATGGATGAATAGGATGGAAGTGTCAGAAGAGATAAGGGCACAACTCAAGGAAAGCGTGAAGAAGCTCTAAGGAAGTATGTGGCTATGAAATGTGAGAAAGAGATGAAACGTGTGGGTGTCAAGGAAGAGGATTGGGTCAGAATGAAATTGCCAGTGTCAGTGCTACGGGCTATTTAAAGTTTTCAGACCCTGAAAAAGTATTATGTGTAAAAAGTAGTGTGGTCATGCCAGATGATAAAAAATCGGGGAACATAGACAGATTGTCTGTTCAGAGACAGTCATTGAGAGGCATTGGTCTTGATGGAAATTGCATGAAATTAATTACATAATCATTCTAAATCTAACTTGCACTAACTGGTTTGCAGTGAAACTTTACTAATCAACTTTTACACCTTGATAAACACGAGATACATGTGAGACTAAAATGCTAATTATACGGTAAAAACAGAAGTGTGGGATTTCAAAGGAGAGGATGTTGGATTAATGAAAAGGGTAGATCCTGTGAAAATAATTGCAAAAGAGGGAGTAAATTACCCGAATTATCCTCAGTAGTCCATGTAACTCTCCGATCACGGGCTTGAAAAAGCCAAATGGGACCTTTAGGATAGTACAGGATTTGAGAAAGGTGAATAAAATCGTTGTTCCTTGCTGTCCCATTGTGCCGAACCCTTCGGTAATTCTATATCATATTCCCCATGATGCAGAATGGTACACAATCATTGACTTGTGTCATGCTTTCTTTTCTGGAAAATTTAAAAATGCCCGAAAGTTCAGTGCTTGTGCAATTTATCGATGATCTATTGGTGGCATCGAAGACACGAGAAGCATGCGTGGTTGACACAGTTGCGCTGTTAAATCATTTGGCTGATGGAGGACATAAAGTATCCACATCAAAATTACAGGTTTGTCAGAAAGAAGTAAAATACTTAGTTCATAAGATTGAAAAGGGCCTGAGAAAAGTAACAATGGACAGAATTAAAATAATCAAAGGAATGAGAGCACCAATGACGCAGAGAGAGGTCAGAATGTTTCTTGGAATGGTGGGATATTGTCGACAGTGGATCAGCAACTACTCGCTGATCGCAAAACCACTAGTACATTTGACAAAGAGTGATGTGAAAGATCCCCTTGAGCTGAATAAAGAAAAGATTAAATCTTTTAAACAACTGAGAGACAGCTTGTGTGAAGCACCGGCTCTTGGAATGCCTGATTATGAAAAGGAATTTGAGCTATATTGCAGTGAGAGAGATGGGTGTGCTCTTTCCGTATTAGTGAAGAGACATGGAAGATTGAGACGACCGATTGCGTATTTTTCAGCTGTACTAGATCCAGTAGCTGTAGCATTGCCTGATTGCTTGAAAGCTGTAGCAGCCACCTGTAAGAGCTTGGAACAAAGTGATGGGATTGTAATGGGATACCCTGTGAGAGTGTTTGTCCCACATGATGTGGCGATCCTTTTGACAAGAAGTAAGACACAATTCATGAAGCATAGCCGTCTAACTAAATATGAAAAGGTGATTTTGGGTGCTACAAATGTGAGTCTTGTAAGATGCACTAACGTGAACCCATCGACATTACTACCTGATGCAGTGAATGCGGAGGTGAAGGATGATGTTGATCATGATTGTTTGGAAGTGCTTGACTTTTGCACCAAACCGAGTCCTGACATAAAAGATGTGCATTTGAAAGAGAGTGACTATGTGATGTTTGTGGATGGGTCTTGCCTAAGAACTGGAGAAGGGATTCTGAGTGCTGCATATGCTGTATGTACTGTAGCGACTGTGTTGGAAGCATCTTGTTTGAGAGGAGAACGATCTGCGCAAGTTGCTGAGTTGTTTGCACTGATTAGAGCATGCAAGTTGGGAAATAATTTGCGAGTCACTGTAATAACTGACAGTCAGTATGGGTTTGGAGTGGTGCATGACTTTGGGCAAATCTGGTCCCAAAGAGGTTTCTTGACGTCGAGTGGAACTCCAATCAGAAATGCAGAAATAGGTGGAAAATTACTTGAGGCGATACAGCTGCCTAAACAGATCGCTGTTATAAAATGTAGCACACACAGAAAGGGAACTGACTACGTGTCAGCAGGCAATGAGTTTGCCAATGACCTAGCACAATATTGTGCATGAAACCAAACTTCATTGAATTGTAACAGGGAGAAGGAAATGGATTTATGTCCCTTGCTTTTTACTAACACCGTAAGTACATGGGATGAAGTGAGACAGTTGCAGGAAGAGGCAGGGGAAGAGGAAAAGAAACAGTGAATAAAATCAGGATGTACACCATGAGAAGCAGACAGAGTTTGGGTTTACCGTGATGGAAGGCCAGCAATGCCTAAAAGCATGATCTCTACCATGGCACGGATGTACCATGGGTAGGCTCACATAGGTAGGGATGCTATGATTAGACTTTTTAAACATACCTGGTATAATGCAAAATTTCGGCTTATAGCTGAGAGCTTTTGTCAGAGATGTCTCATATGCCAGCAATTTAATCCAGGAAGGACAACTGTGGTGAGCTTGGGAACCATAGGACGGGAGGGGGGTCCTTTTACTCCAATGCAGCTTGATTTCATTGAAATGCCCTCATGTAACAGGTTAAGATATGTACTGGTGATTGTCTGTCTGTTTTCACATTGGGTGGAGGCTTACCTGACCCGAAGGAATGATGGAGTTACTGTAGCAAAACTCCTACTGAGAGAGTTCATTCCTAGGTTTGGTTTCCCGGTAACGATTGTAACAGATAGAGGAACACATTTCCAGAATGAGGTTATAAAATTGATTTGTGAAGCATTGAATGTACAACAGAAACTGCATTGTGCCTACCGACCAGAGGCTTCTGGAGTGGTGGAGCAAATAAATGGCACCATAAAGAACAGATTGGGAAAAATGTGTTTGGCCACAGGTCTAAAATGGCCAGATGTCTTGCCTCTAGTTCACATGACAATTAGATCAATTCCTGATAGGAAAACTGGTCTGAGCCCCCACGAAATTATCATGGGTAGCGCGATGAGACATGTTTTTTTCCCGTCAACAAACTGCTGCCTATATCTGATGACTTTGTCTTGGATTATTGCAAAGGATTAGCTGATATGGTACATTCTGTGTTTCATCAGGTTGGACCAGATGCGACCACTCTTGAAAAGAAGCCAGCTCATGACTTGAGTCCTGGAGATTGGGTACGCACAAAAGCACAAAGAAGAAGAAATTGTCTGCTTCCACATTGGGGAAGACCACAAGTGATCCTGACAACAACGACTGCTGTGAAGTGTGAAGGAGTGAAGAACTGGATTCATGCCAGTCACACTCTTCGAGTCCCAAATCCGGAAGATCAATCTGAAGAGGAACAACGAGAAGTATCAGATACCAGTTCCGAATCAGAATCAGAAGAAATGAGAACAAGACAAAACCCAGAAGCAGGAGAAACGGGATTAAGTCAAATTGTTGGGCAAGAAAATATACCACTAAGAAGACGCCTTGAAATTTCTGATACCAGTTCTGAATCTGAGACAGAACCAGTGGGAATACAAGAAAGAATAAATGAGGACACTGGAAAAACTGAACAAGTAATCTTTGGAAAAGAAATCCCGAGTACAAGCACAAGAGTAATTCCCCCCGAAATCATAGAGATAGAAGGTGAGGAATTAGATACAGAAAGTGAGGGTGAGATAATTGCGGAAGAACCCCGAGGAGATGTAGGGACGCAAAACACACAGGTAGAAAAAGGGACAGATAGTCAGCAGGAAGATTGTGTGGAAGAAATAAGAGGAGGGATAGATACAGACAGTGAACTTGAGGTCTTGAGGATAAAATCTAAAGAAAGTACAGAATCTGAAGAAAGTGAAGAAGAGAGCAAAGGGGGAAGAAATTTGAGGAAAAGAGCTTGGAAAACAGAACGAGAAGGGAAATGATCTAAATTAACAAGGCCTTTGAAAGAAGATATTTGGCCCAACAAGATCAAACGATTGAGATATAGACTAACCAGAATAAAATCTGATAATGCTGAACAAGTGAATGAAGTGTATAGTCAAAAACACTTGCAAAGAGCAAAGAGGATAAAGAAACCGAACCAGAAGTACAAGTCACCGGAATGGACATATGTGGCACTTCCTGATATCCAAGAGGAAGCTGATAGCCAAGAAAGTCTAAGAGTGACTGTGCAGAAAGTGGACGAAGGAGAAGAAGATTCGGAAATCCTGAGAGTTATCTTGTCTGACACCAGAGAAGAAACGGATGATCAGAAAATTCTGAACAAAGACTGTGAACCTAAACACAAAGACGATTCATACATGGACTGAGTGGCAAAGTAAAATCAAAAGGAATTAAAATCCGGACAAGACACTTGACCAGAAAAGAACCTAGTAGGCAACCAAAGCCTTAGGTTTAGACAAAGGTAAATTGTTGAAGAAAAGAGGCTAAGTCAAAAGACACTGATCATTACCAAAATGGCAAACAATGAAAATAGAAATCCAACATGTGGGTTTCTCCGAAGATGGTGTAAAATGTGTTTTTGTTGTACAGGATTACTAATGCTTGTTTGGATCATATTAGCAATAACAATTTCACTTACAGTAACATTTGAAAATATAGATGAACATACAGCAAACGGAACTAATAAGGAAAAGGCTGATGAAAGTCATGTTACAAAACTTGTAGATAGAACAGAACATCACAAAGATAAGTCCATAAATGATTTTTCTAATAATGTTTTTTGAAAATTATTGTACGAATATGTGAAAACAATGGAGGTTAGAAACTGTTATGTTTGCATGCAGTTACCTGCATCTGTATCAGAAGGTGTTACTTTTCATCACCTTCCTTTGACTATATGGGATAACTTGTATTGTCCTAGCTAGTTTGTTTTATAAAACAGGAAAAGTAGAATACTATTACACTGATGTAGATAATATTTTCTCACAGAGTCCTGTAGTTCCTGAACTAAACAAAGTGATTCCTGGTAGAATACTAGGTGGTTTTTACCTGGAAACAAGAGAATTAACTTTAGAAGAAGTGTTTAAGAATAACCGTACTTGTAGTTTAAGAAAAGAAGAGAAAACTTTCCTAAACATGGTAGAGGAGAGGAGAGTTAAAATGCAAAAGAAGGTGTCTGAGGAAAAGATGGAAACAACATTTTGGGATGTTGGGAAGGAAAATCATTTAAAGGGAGAAACAAATCCAGCAATGACTTTAGATTGGCCCCAGAAAGGGAAGTTGTGCATTAGTAGAGATAATACTGTATATGATAATTATTTTGTAGGTGCAAGTGAATGCCATGAGTTATATAAAATCATGGGAGGGTGGGGATTTAAAGGAGGAAATGATCCGGTATTCCCTGGAATATATTACATCTGTGGGAACAGAGCTTATTATAGGTTACCGGACCACTGGTTACCTAGGCCTGATCTTTCCAAAAATAGTTCATGTGGAAAGGGGAGATGACGGATTGCACGAAATAGGTAGACAGCCAACACGCAGAAGGGAAAGTTGGCCAGAAATTATAGGTGATATCTTTGGAGCACTGATACCAGCAGTTGGAATATCTCTGAATGCACCTAAAATTAGAAAATTGTCTACAGTTGTGGACGTTTATCGACAAGCACAGCTGGAGGGTTCTTAATGGTGAATACCGAAATGGTTGCCATGAGAGCGATGATTATGCAAAATCGACCTGCTCTTGATATTATATTGGCCAAAGAGGGAGGAGTCTGTGGAATGCTGAAAGTAAAACATTGTTGTACTTATATTCCTGACGAGAGTCAGAATTTAAAGAAATATATTGAGAATATAACTGATTTGCATGAAGAAATTGTTCCACTAGAGGTTGAAGGTGTATGGGAGAAACTTGGTAAGGGTTTTTCCACTATTAAGAATTTGTTAACAAAACTAGGTAGCTCCTTTGTGGGGAAAATACTGATACCTGTGACTTGTGATTGTTTTAGTGTTAATATTAAGATTAGGATGTGTGTGCATAAAAAGAAGAAAATTACAAAATAAGATAAAAAGAGAAAACAAGAAAAGGAAAGAGAAGGAAATAAGAGAAAGAGCGATGGAAGATATAGAATTAGAAGAGTTGCAAGATAATGTGTACAAGAAAACAAAAGAGAACTATATGGGAAACACTATGATGTAGCCTAACAAATGCAAGTGGGACTGAATAAAACCATTTCCGTAGAGAAATGTAGAAAATTTAGTGATTAGTGGTGATGTGTAAAATCACCAAAGGGGGGATTGATGGAGCAAGTAAAACAAACTTTTGTATACCTTCTCTAAATTGCAAGAAATTAATTATGTAATCATTCTAAATCTAACTTGCACTAACTGGTTTGCAGTGAAATTTTACAAATCAACTTTTACACCTTGATAAACACGAGATACACGTGGAACTAAAATGCTAATTGCATGGCAGAATAATTAATTAATTATGGCACGCAAACTAACCTTAGATTGTGGTGAAACAGAAAAATTGCACGATTTATGTTGCTTTGTGATTGTGCTTTCAAGATTACAAAATGGTGAGTATTATCTCTTTAAATGTTGCTACAGCTAGGGAAATACTAATATATATTGGGATTAGTGTGGGTTTAAACATTAGAATCTCCATTTATATATTTTAATTACTGAAATGTCTGTTTTTGCTTAAGTTGGCATTCGGGCCTACTAGGCCGCAGTACCCAAGATGGAGTCTCTACCGAAAACGCCACCATGTGAAAGGGATGGTTTCTGCGCAGAATCGGATGGCTATGGAGATCTCCAAATGACCTCAGATCTGTCACACCTTGTTCCTTGTCAAGGATATGAATGTGTTTGCCTGCCAACTGACGATGGTGCGAGAACAGCGGAAGGGACAATACAGAACCTGTGGAGAAATGTCTTCTCTTCTTCTAAATGTTACATTCGCAACTTTCGCCTGGGAGCAAAAGGAATATTATACAATTTGTGCCTTCCTATGCCAAGTCTCATGGAGAACCAGTTTACCCTGGGAAACTTTAGAAAACTCACAGATAACCCTGAACTGTCCAATCAGAACATTTCTCTACCCCTAATTTGTTGCACGTTAGCATGAAGTAATAGGGAAAAAGGGTATATGAAGCCCTCATCCGCCAAAGGGGGGGTGGACATCGGACTGATCTTTCATGGCGTTGGGTCTACATTAAGCTGGTGAAGATTTCCATGGTTTGCCTTGGGTTCTTTGGTTTTTGGGAAGTTATTTCGTCTGATGGTTTGATCTTTGCTGGGGGTCAGACAACTTATCCCAGATATTGTACCAGAGAATGCGGATAACTCTCTGTTTCCTCAGAAAGTCGCTGATGCTTGCTAATTAATGAAATGCGCTTTCTAAATTTATGCTTATTTACTAAATGTGTGATTTCTCTTTGAAAATAAAACTGAATTTATATTATGAACTGTAGTACATAAATGCTAATGCAGAGGAAATTATTATTAGATAAACAAAATTGAATTAATAAGAAGTGAGTTTGTGGTTCTTTAATTGATTACAGAAAATAATCAAATGTTTCCTAGGCTTTAAATGTGATTTAGCTGGTTCTAATTCACCATCAACCAGTCCAACTAATTGGTCCATCGACCAAGTGGTGGAGTGCCTTGATGTTAAGGTCAGGATTCTGTAGGTACATATGTATAAAATGTATATAATCTAAAGAAAATTAATCCTGATAGGTAATAAGGTACCGACATGTCCAGTGCTTTTTCTCCTATGTACGGATTCGAATGAGACGAGTGCGTGTTGGTGTTGTGGGCCCCACTAATGAATGAGTGTATGGATGAGTTGTTGTGATTACGAATCTGTGACATAGGGAGAATATGTAAATTTTGCCCCTTGCGCTGCATCAGTCTTGTGAGGCGTATTCAACATGTGAATGTTCTGACGTCACGAAAGCCATGCACGAGAACATCCATGGAGAGAAAAACATCTGTATTGCTCCATGACTATGTATTGTGAAATGTGTCATTGCTTAATAATTTCCTGTATTGATTTTATTACAGTTAATGTATTTATTTAGTTATTTTTTGTTAGTTGTGTAAGGAGAAGATGTGTTGGGTTCTGTGTTTTGGAATGTGGAACTCAGTGGCACGCCACTGAGTGCGAAATGTGGTATTTGAACTGTCAGACTGTTGAACAACTGTTAGATGCCTGAAGGTTGTATTTCCATGACTTGAAATAAACTCAATTGAATGTTCTTCAGACTCCTCGCCTCTTTGATGGGTGACTTTTAATGAACCAATAGGCAAGTAAGCCATCACGTGCATCCTGCATCTGGCCCAGGTACGTCACAAGGGAGCTGCATTGTAAGCAATCAGAATAAAGATTATGTAGATTATAAAAAGCAGCATGAACCATAGGTTCAATACGGGTATCAAGTTGCTTTCACTGCTTCTGATTGCCAACAAATTACGCACCTTTTAAGTAATAGGCACATGACATGCTGAGTGCACAGGAGATGGCAAGCGTGTCTGCAAGCGAATTCCGTGCTATTTTAATAGGAGCATATAATTTATTTGCTATTCAATTTGAGACTATAACTCATTCATCCTAAAACACGTGCATACTACAACCTCGCCCAGCTCCTTGACCACCTATAAAACTCTTCTGCTAACACAGATCTATAAATAACATTTAATTATCATCAGAATATAAGAGGAAACGTGAATGCACAACTGCAGTCATTCACGCAGGAAGTAGCGAGAGTCTACCGAGGCCCGGAGGGGGAGCGGGACGCTGGTACCCCCGCCATGTCTTGGCTTACATCACCCTCCAGCAGAGGTTAACATTAGGGGACCTGACCCAGGAGGAGCGCACGTTCCGCCTATGTTGGAACAGATCGCAGAGACGAGCAGGAGTCAGACACCCGTATGCGCCTGAAATCCCACTGGGCATGGTGACGGCACTCCCTCATGGGGGCGACTGGTCGAGGCTGCAGTTGTGGGAGGAGGCAGGCCTGCAGGTTTTGGGGGACCTGTACGAGGACGGCGCGTTGTCCCCGTTTCAATCGCTGCGGGATCGATACGACCTCCCAAGAGGGGACTACCTCTTACATGCGGCGGTGGTGCGCGCCGTGCAGGCACACTGGGGTGAGGGCTTAGTTGAGCCCGCGACAACACAAGTGTGCCAATATACAATGATGTCAGCCGGCACCTTTAAAGCAGTGACGTGCCTTTACTCACGGATGGTGAGGGAGGCCATTCAGCCCCTGACTGCGCTAAAAAACAAGTGGGAGCTGGACCTACAGGTGGACATTCCTGACACCGCCTGGGCGCAATTGGTGCGTAGAGCCAGAAAAAGCATGAGAAATGCGAGATTTCAATTGATTCACTTCTACGTGCTCCATAGAGCATACCTCACCCCAGACAAAATCAGGAAATACTTCGGGGCTGCGGAAGCTGCATGCCCTAGATGTAACAGGGTGGGAGCAGACCTGATTCATATGCTGCGGACCTGCCCAAACCTGCAGGAGTACTGGGAGGGGGTCGGCAGCACGTTGAATGACGTAGCGGACAGAGCATTACAATACGACGCGGCCGTTTGCATACTCCACTGGTTTCCGCACACGCCCAAGAATAAAATATCCATCAAGTTTATAGACATGGGCCTTGTCCTCGCAAAGAGGGAGGTGACGAAGGGGTGGAAATCGAGGGTGGGCCCCACACACCGACGCTGGCTGAACGAGTTCCTCAAGTGGGCGGCTAGCGAGAGCACACTCAGGTACCAGCTGGCTCACCGCAGACCGAATGAGAGGGCACAGGAGGCGGCAATGGAGTGGGAACTACTAGTGCAGGCCCTGCGGGATAGCCTGATCAGCAGGGAGGAGGACGAGACCCCTGACGCGTCAGACGGAGTGGTGTCACCGGCCCCCCTGCCAAGCACACACGAGTGGGGATTACTGAATTTCTCCTGCTGCCTACTGCACACGTGGATTGTTCCTAACTGGGCGCAATGGGGGGGGGCACTGGGGAGGGGGAGGGTGGGGGATAGATTGGCAAGGTTCAGGCTTTATGGAAGTAAGAAACCAGCCCACACATACCAGGGGGCGCGAGAGTGCAACACTCAAAAGCGGGCAGCGGGTTTCCCCGCCGGCAGTTCGTCCTTTCTAGTATTGTGTCACTGTACCATACGAATGAGTGATGCCGCCCGGCCTCCGGGATGTGGGCAGTACGGCTGTGTACGTTGCACAACATACTGGTCAAAGGGAAGACGGGAAACCCGCTTTACAAATATGTGCCCTGATGGTTGAACTATACATTTGGTCCTGCAATAAAAACGGTTTGACAAAAAAAAATAAGAGGAAACGTGAAACCCAGACACTGATTATGGTACGATCTAGTAAAAATATTTAACAGGAGACTGATAGAGCCCCCTCCCCCCGGTGGTACCGCTCTGTCAACAGTGAAATTAGATGAACGGAATTTCCCAACTAACACAATTTTTCTGCCGACTAAAAAATGAAAATAACAATTAAGAGTTTAACTAGTACCACTGACTTCAGGCACTACAACTGTAGTTCAGTCTACAAGGTCAGAAGCTGTGGATTATTTCATATTGACCCTTGACCCTGCTTACAGGTTAGGCCGCTCCCTCGCCGCACAGCTCCGCCTGTGTTGCTCTACCCTTGGTGCCAGCTGCTCTGCCGCTCCGTGAGTTCGCCGCCCCCTCCCCCGCTCTGTGTTGATTTTGTGCCTCCCCTCCTACCCACTTTACTGTACTGTGATTATTGTTCTGTGCCATTTTTTGCTGACCCCCTTTGCCCCAGTATTCTGTTTGTTGTGCGCCCGTCCACTTTTGCCCTCTGTCCTCCGTATCTTCCCACCGCTGCCTCCCTGCGGCCCCGCCCCCTCGCTCTCCCATTCGCCGCCCCACTCACCGAAGACCAGGTAACCACCACCCTCGCCCGGAGCCCACCCGCAGACCTGACCGACCCCGACGCCGCCGCCCGCAACCTCAGACAGAGGATCGACGACTGTGCCAACACCCTCGCCCCGCTCAAGAAACCCTCCAAGAGCCACACCAGAAAGAAAGCCAGCTGGTTCTCTGAAGACCTCCAGGCCTCCAAGCAAACCGGTCTAAAAACTGGATCCGTGATCGAACACCGGAAAGCTACGCAGCCCACAAGAACGCCACCAGCAGACACCATCACCTCATCAGATCTGCCAAAAGGGCCTCCTTCAAAGACCGCCTAGACAACAACGCACACAACAGCAAAGAGCTCTTCAACATCGTGAAGGAACTCTCCAACCCTAGCTCCAACACCAACGACATCCCACCTTCGCAAGACCTGTGCGACTCACTGGCCACCTTCTTCCACCGCAAGATCGCAGACATCCACGACAGCTTCACCGCCACGACCACCCCGGCAACCACTGAGAATGTTATGTCCCGGGTTCCGACCGCTGAGCACTCCCTGGCCCCACCAGTGAAGGCCGACTTCTGGAAAAGGACCGTCGTCCTTTCCTGCGAGATGCGGGTGAAATGGAACGCGGCCGCTGGAGCTAGGAAACTACAGCTCACAGCGGCCTGTGCACACGAGGACGCGCGCGCACAGGAAGTGAAGCGGCGCGAGGTCCGGGCGGCCACGTAAGCCGGAGCCGGAGAGGAAATGCCCACAGATTATTCCAGATCGCAGAAGGAACTCGTTTGGGAGAATCTAACTGACGAGTATTCAGGGTGGGGTAAGGGTGTCGGTGACACCGCCAAGACTCAATTTCTAGATGCTAGCGTTCTATCGTTAGTGGCCTCTTACACAGGAAATAAGTATCTTTGACTCCCCGCACCCAACTGCTAAGTGTGTTTTCCTTTGGAGTGTTTTCGACCTTGCTGATTTTGGTGCGCTGCGCACACGTAATGACTGGTGACAATACAAGGTGGTATAGTGTTTGTACCGCAATGTGATTTCTTGAGACAGGACTATTTCTTCAGTTTAAGTTCGCTACCAATGCAATGCAAGCTGCTTCATATGATGCTATGAAAATCATGTAATGATAAGTGTGTGTTTGTCTCGTCTTCTAGCAGGGGTTGTTAGAGTGGTAGCTGAGGTAAAGCATAAAACCATCTTCCCTTGCGAAGTCTACGCACACACCCTTTCGGGTGGGTAACAGTGACATATCACAAGCAGAGTGTATGTTATCATACTGTGGGAATTCGTGTTTACATGTTTGTTCGTTTGTCTACAATTCTGCAGGCTGAGCGTTACGTACAGACTTCTACAACGTAGAAAAACTAAGTAGCCAAGAAAAGGCCTTGATGAATGTATAATCGCCCTTCTTCTGGTAGCTGCCAGAACTGTTTCTTTTGCTTTACAGGTAGACCTGATGGCTTAAGGACGGACAAAGCATGTCATGAGGTGTTGTATATTAGTGTAGTGTCTTCTAACCAACCTTTCTCTTCACAGGTCTCCCTCCCCGCTGTTCCCTTCCTTTCCTACCCCCTATTGACCCCCTTAAGCTTCCGTGCCTTTACGGCAATTCGGAATTGAGGTTGTCAATAGGTGGACCCCATTGAGCAACGAACCGATCCTGAGAGGCCTCCGAGGGACCGTGACAGAATAATCTGCCTAAAAAGTAATATACCTCTCCCGGTCGGTTTGTTGTTACCATGGCCACCCTGGAGGACGTGTTAGCGACCTTAGTGACCTTACAGCAAGAGATAACAGATTCCAGGGCAGATATCGCAGCTTCTAGGGCTGAAACAGCCGCCCTGCAGGACACAGTAAATAGGATACAGAGGAACCCTTTTGACTCTCAGTTTGGGCGAGGCACTAGCGGGAGCCCATTTCAGTTTGGCACTCCCTCGGTTCCTACACCATTAACCGTAGAAATGCCCATCCCGTTGACGGCCCCTGAACGTTTCCATGGAGAGGCCTCCAAGGTACAAGTCTTCATGACTCAGGTGCTGTTACATTTTTCATGTAAACCTAAAGCCTTCCCTACAAATCAGGCTAGAGTAGCCTTTATGATGTCATACTTAACTGGAGATGCAGCTCAGTGGGCAGTACCGTATGTACGTCGAGACGACCCATTGTTGTATGATTGGGATGAGTTTAGGAAGGAGTTCGAGACAGTGTTTGACCGCAGGGCTGCCTCTTTTACGGCCGATAAAGAGCTCCTGGAACTTAAACAGGGTAACAAGGATTTGGTTGTCTACATCAATACCCTCCAAAGGTTAGTGGCCGAAACTCAGTGGCCCGAAGAAAAAAGGGCCGCCCTGTTCTATCAAGGGTTGAAGGACGACATGAAAGACGTGTTAGCCCAGATACACCCTCAACCTGTATCGATCTGATTAACCTAGCGCTACGACTGAATTATCGCATAGCAGAACGCAGGGGGGATAGGAAAAAGGCAGAGCGACAACCAATGCGGTTTGATAAGGGCAGAAGCATAGGAGGGGGTTTGGGGTCTTCCATAGAACCTATGGATATAGGTGCCGTGCGAGCCCCGCTAACCCCAGCAGAGAGAGAGACTAGAAGAAAAACTGGCCTCTGGATGTATTGTGGAAAAAAGGGGCATTTCGTGAAGGAATGTTTAGCCAAACCCAGATCGGGATTTGGGGTGAAAAGATCCCCAGGAATTACCTCAGAGAATCCCCAAGAAAACTAGTACACTCAAGGAAAGTAGAAGGGGAATCCTTGGGTGGTGTATGTATCCCTTCCATAATGAATAAGACTGAGTTGTCTTCCCAACACTTCTTTCTTCCAGTTAAAATAATGACCCACAAAGGGTGGCAGCAAATAGATGCCATGATTGATTCAGGAGCCACAGGGCTGTTCATGGACCTTAGTGTGGCCAGGAGTTTAGGCCTTGGGCTGCTTGCCAAAGACAATCCCGAGGACGTTTTGGCGGTTGATGGGGAAAAGCTGAGTACAGGCCCTATTAGATTCCACACAGACAACTTAGAAATGATTTGTGGGAAAGAACATACAGAAATGTTGCAATTCAACGTCATTCAGGCTCCTCTATACGGGGTAATACTGGGACTTCCGTGGCTAAGGTTACATAACCCTGTTATTGACTGGAGGGAAAAACAAGTGGAATTTAGCGGTTTATGGTGTCAAGCCTATTGTGTGGGAGAACCCCTGAAAGATGAGCTTAGGGTACTCACATCATATAACGTAGCGACGGCTGCTGAAAGTGACGTTCAACTCCCCTTATGGTACGCAGACTACCAGGACGTCTTTTGCGAGAAGCTAGGTGATACTTTGCCCCCTCATAGGCATTACGATTGCCGGATAGACCTGATGCCTGCAGCAATAATACCTTGTGGGAGGTTATACGCTTTAACTGAGGCAGAGAACACCCATCTAAAGGAATACCTAGATAAATACCTAGAGAATGGGTTCATACGCCCCTCAAGATCGCCAGCGGCCTCTCCTCTCTTTTTCATTCCTAAGGCTAACAGTGAAAAGAGAGCATCCATTGATTTTAGAGCTTTGAACAACATAACGATAAAAAATAGATATCCCTTACCGTTAATACCGGTTCTCTTGGAACAGGTTAGAACAGCGGTCATTTACACTCGTCTAGACCTGAAAGGAGCTTATCACCTGGTAAGAGTAAGAGAGGGAGATGAGTGGAAGACGGCCTTCCGCACACGGTATGGACTATATGAGTATACGGTGATGCCCTTCGGCCTGTGCAACGCCCCCGCAGCATTTCAATATTTTGTAAACGAGGTGCTGCTGGAGTTTTTGGACAGGTTCGTGGTGGCATACATCGATGACATTCTAATTTACTCATCATCGATAGAGGAACATCGTTCTCAAGTATGTCAAGTGTTTGAGGCACTAAGGCGAAACAGACTGTACTGCAAGCTCAGTAAATGTGAGTTTTACGTTAAAGAAGTGGAGTCCTTGGGGGTTATGCTGACACCCACCGGACAAGAAATGTCTGATAGAAAGATTTTAGCTGTGAAAGAGTGGCCACAACCTACCAACGTTAGACATCCAAAGTTTCCTTGGTTTTGCGAATTTCTATCGCAGATTTATTAATCATTTTTCTAACGTAGTGGCTCCCATCACCAGACTATTGAGGAAAAACGAACCATTCCTCTGGACTAGGGAAGCGGAATGCTCCATCCAGTGTTTGAAGAAGGCCTTTGTTACAGCTCTCATTCTGGCTCACCCTGACCCGGAAAGCCCCTACATTGTAGAGGCGGACGCCTCCGATGTAGCTATAGGAGCCATACTGTCGCAACGACATAAAACCACCGGCCAACTCCATCCTATTGCCTATATGTCACGAAAAATGAACCAGGCCGAAAGGAGGTATACCATAGCAGAAAAGGAGCTGTTAGCCATAAAGGAAGCCTTCAGTGACTGGAGACATTTATTGTTAGGAGCCAAACATGTGGTTACGGTATATACAGACCACCGCAACCTACAGTTCATGCGGTCCACCCGATTGCTGTCTCCCAGACAGTTATGCTGGATGTTATTCTTCTCAGAGTTCCACTACATCGTTACCTATCGTCCTGGGGCAGAAAACCGAAAAGCAGATGCGCTGTCCAGACAGGAAACCCCCGCGGGAACCAAAACAGAACAGCATCATTCTATTCTAGACCCTATGAAGGTCATAGGAACACTTCATACGGACACATTCCTCCAGAAGGTCGCCCTAGGAGTAAAGAACCGTTACTGGAAGAAATGGTTAAAAGAACATACCCAGTGGAAAGTAATCAAAGGCCTCCCA
This sequence comes from Triturus cristatus, assembly GCF_964204655.1. Taxonomy (NCBI): domain Eukaryota; kingdom Metazoa; phylum Chordata; class Amphibia; order Caudata; family Salamandridae; genus Triturus; species Triturus cristatus. The sequence continues at coordinate 231,890,518 of NC_140583.1, forward strand.
ATGAAAGGCAAACAATTGCTTGTGCCAAATCAGGCCTTGCGTAAGGAGGTGTGGCAATGGTGTCACTATACTCCCAGCGCTGGCCACAACGGCATTAGAAAAACCCTCGACAGAATCTATCGACAGTTTTGGTGGCCTACTGTAGTAGAAGACACCACGAACATGGTTCACCAATGTGAAACATGTGTGAAGGCCAAAACAGACCATGGAAAACCCCAAGGGTTGTTACAACCCCTTTCAACACCGTTGATACCATGGGATACCATTTCCTTGGACTTTGTAGTGGGTCTACCAAAGGATCAAGGCTGTACTGCCATTGTAGTGGTGGGGGACAGTCTCACCAAGATGGGGCATTTTATTGCATGTGCTAAAGAACCCAATCCTGGACAACTGGCTAGACTGCTACTATCACACGTGATCAGGCTACATGGACTGCCAGCCAATATCATTTCAGATAGGGGCCCTCAATTTACTGCTAGATTCTGGAAGGCGTGGTGTAATGCTTTACATATGAAAACATCCAAATCTACCAGCTTCCACCCGTAGTCAAACGGACAAACCGAGAGACTGAACCAAACCCTCAAGCAGTATTTGAGGTGTTACGTTGAAGACAATTCAGACGCCTGGGTGGAATTGCTATGTCTGGCAGTAGTGGCCTACAACAGTGCCAAGCATCGATCCACGCAATACACACCCTTTTACAGCAACTATGGGTTTCATCCCCGTTTCATATCATTGATCCACCCGGCAGTCACACAAGAAGTACCGGAAGTACAAGCTAGAACCAAGCACATACAACAAACCCTAAAAAACACTTACAGGAACTTGAACAAGGCCAAAAGGACCTATAAAGCCATGGCTGATAAGCACCGATCACCAAATCCTATGTATAAAAAAGGAGATGTAGTATGGGTATCCACCAAGAACATTCGATTCCGTAAATACAGTGTCTTCAACCCCAAATACATTGGGCCTTACAAAATAAAAAAAAGTGGTCTCACCCCTGGCCATGTTACTGGCTCTTCCAAAAACACTGAAAATTGATCCTGTGTTTCACGTATCCCTTCTGAAACCTTCGTACACGCCGATAAAAAAGAAACCATCTCCTATCTGGTTTAACAACGAACCAGAGTACGAAGTCCGGGCCATCCTCGACTCCAAGATGAGGGGGTCCAAACTCTGGTATCTAGTGTCATGGAAAGGTTACGGAATGGAGGACAACTCTTGGGAGCCAGCCACAGGAATGCATGCTCCCAGGTGTGTTAGGGCGTTCCACGCCCGGTTTCCCAACAAACCTGGTTCGTGTCAGCGGTCTTCGGGAGAAGGATGTGCTGTTATGTCCCGGGTTCCGACCGCTGCGCACTCCCTGGCCCCACCAGCGAAGGCCGACTTCTGGAAAAGGACCGTCGTCCTTTTCCGCGAGATGCAGGTGAAATGGAACGCGGCCACTGGAGCTAGGAAACTACAGCTCCCAGTGGCCTGTGCACACGAGGACGCGTGCGCACAAGTAAGTGACGCGGCGCGAGGTCCAGGCGGCTACGTAAGTCGGAGCCGGAGAGGAAATGCCCGCAGATTGTTCCGGATGGCAGAACGAACTCGTTTGGGAGAATCTAACTGACGAGTATTCAGGGTGGGGTAAGGGTGTCGGCGACACCGCCAAGACTCAATTTCTAGACACTAGCATTCTATCGTTAGTGGCCTCTTACACAGGAAATAAGTATCTTTGACTCCCCGCACCCAACTGCTAAGTGTGTTTTCCTTTGGAGTGTTTTCGACCTTGCTGATTTTGGTGCGCTGCGCACACGTAATGACTGGTGACAGTACCAGGTGGTATAGTGTTTGTACCGCAATGTGATTTCTTGAGACAGGACTGTTTCTTCAGTTTAAGTTCGCTACCAATGCAATGCAAGCTGCTTCATATGATTCTATGAAAATCATGTAATGATAAGTGTGTGTTTGTCTCGTCTTCTAGCAGGGGTTGTTAGAGTGGTAGCTGAGGTAAAGCATAAAACCATCTTCTCTTGTAAAGTCTACGCACACACCCTTTCGGGTGGGTAACAGTGACACGCCACAAGCAGAGAATATATTATCCTACTGTGGGAATTCGTGTTTACATGTTTGTTCTGCAGGCTGAACATTACTGTGGTAGTCGGGGCTCTTAATGGTCAGTGGGCCAAGCCAAAGAAACTCTCAGGGTAACAGGCGAAAGTGTCAGACTCTTTTATTCTCCTGATGTCAGTCAAGGGAGATGCGGAAAGCACTTTAAACGAAAAAATAATCAACAGTTTCCTTCACTGTCTCTGTGTTCTTCCGTGCATTCCCAGGGATGGTCCAGGGGGGGGGGGTTGTCTTGCTTCTTGGTGGTCCGGAGGGGAAAGTAGGGAGAGAAAACAACAAAAGAACCAGGATTTAGTCAGGGCTCTGTAAGCAGTTGTATTTGTGCTACCACCACCTTTGATTCGGGCGTGAGGGGAGTGAGGGATTTTAGGTCTGGTCTCCCACTAGTGCCTGCCCCTCCCCTTACTACCTCCACCGACCCCACCCGAAAGGTCCCCTGAGAGTCACTCGCCTTGAGCCACGGTCCGTTACACGGACCGCGGCGCTGGGACCCGGGGCGTCTTCTCCTCTCCTCTGCCCACCGGGTTGGTTCGCGATGTATACCCCACTCCTGGGTTCGCCGTCTCTCTTCCCGCCGTCCACCTCTGTCCCTTCGTCCCGTCGTCGCTTGCCTTTATCTTCCTCACTCTCTCCGTCCTCGCGTCTTCTCTCCCTCTTCTCGCTGGTCTCGTTCTCCGCTTCGCGTTCTCTCCCTCGCGTCCGCCTCTGTGCCTTTTCTTCAGTTTCCGGGTCCACCTCCAAGGTAGAGCCAGAGACTAGACCGCGTCCTGCTTCCGGAGCAGGATGCAGCGGCTCCGACCAGCCCCACTTCCGGTCCGCTCCGTCGTCTTCCTCACATATCTCTCCCTCTAGGAATGGACGTTGGGGCCATTCAGTGGTGGGATTCCTGGACAAGTAGTCCGCACAGCCCTGTCTGGCCCCAGGTATGTGTAGTGTCTGAAAAGAGAAAGGTTGGAGGGACATAAACCACCTGAGTATGCGTTGGTTTGAATCTTTATGCTTTACGAGCCAGGTTAAGGGTGCATGATCGGTGAGGATGGTGAAACGCCGTCCTAGTAGGTAGTACTGGAGCGCTTCTACTGCCCACTTAATAGCCAGGCACTCTTTTTCGATGGTTGAGTAATGGGATTCTCTGGGAAATAACTTTCTGCTAATATAGAGAATAGGTTTCAGCTCCCCCCCAGAGTCCGGTTGTTGTAGTACCGCGCCTAACCCAAGGCCGGACGCATCTGTCTGGAGCACAAACGGCTTCTTGAAGTCTGGGCAATGCAACACAGGTGCTTTACAGATGGCTTCTTTGAGGCCTTGGTAACTCTGTTCGTGCTCTTCTGTCCACGAGCGTATCCGGGATGGATAAGTTTTGGTTAGAAGATCGGTGAGGGGGCTCGCCAAGGCAGAAAAGTTGGGGACGAATCTCCTATAGTACCCTATAAACCCCAGAAAAGAGCGAATGTCACGCTTGGTTGTAGGGTTGGGAAGATTTTTGATGGCCTCCACTTTAGTCAGCTGGGGTTTGATCAGACCTCGTTGTATGGTATAGCCAAGGTATTGTATGGTATCGGTGACTAGAAGGGACTTCTTCGGGTTTATTTTTAGGCCCGCTTCCTGAATGGCAGTAAATACAGCTGTGAGGTGTTTGAGATGATCTGTCCACGTTGGACTGAAAACGACTATGTCGTCTAAATACGCTGCTGCATAGGTGGCATGAGGTTTCAGGATACGATCCATAAGGCGTTGGAATGTCGCAGGGGCCCCGTGGAGGCCGAAAGGGAGCACCCGGAATTGGTAAAGCCCGGATGGGGTGGCAAAGGCTGTTTTCTCTTTGGCTTGGGGGGTTAGGGGAATCTGCCAATAACCTTTTGTAAGGTCGAGCGTAGTTAAGTACCTGGCATTACCTAATTTCTCTATTAATTCGTCTATACGGGGCATAGGATAGGAGTCAAATTTTGTAATGCTGTTTACCTGACGGAAGTCTATACAAAAACGCAGACTGCCGTCGGGTTTTGGTACTAACACTATGGGTGAACACCAGTTGCTTGTGGAGGGTTCGATGATATTGGCCCGTAACATGTCTGTGACTTCTTTTTCTACCGCTTCTCTTCTAGCTTCAGGGATACGATACGGTTTTAACTTCACTATACTGTTATCCACTGAAACAATGTCATGGTGAGCGAGGGACGTCAGTCCCGGGGTGGTCGAGAACAGACCCGGGAAGCAGTCCAATAGGGATGACAATTGCGACTGTTCGGAGCCTGATAAGTTGTCCCCAACGGGGGCTCTTGCCCCTGTTGCTCCCTGGGTGTTGGCCATGGATATTTCTAGGGCTCTCTCTGTATTTATCGTCAGTATCGCCTGCCCTGGCTCGTCGGGTGTCGTGGGTTCTACCCACTGTTTTAGCAGATTGACGTGGTACGTCTGCTTGCCTCCAGTCCTGTGGGGTATGAGGACACTGTAGGTGACTGGGGTGACCTTTTTCTCGATAATATAAGGACCTTGCCATTTGGATAACAGTTTATTCTCGGTCGTTGGTAGAAGAAGGAGGACTTTGTCACCGGGGGCGAACTCTCTTGCTTGGCTGTTCCTATCGTAATAGGTCTTCTGGGAGTCTTGGGCTTTTTCCATGTTTTCGTGTACTATGCACCAGATCTTATTCACCGCGGATTTTAAGTCGGCGGCGTATTTGGGTAGTGTTTGTCCCTCCTCATCCTCTGCCTCCCATTGTTCGGCTGCCATGTCTAACAGGGTTCGGGGCTTTCTTCCAAATAACAACTCATATGGAGAGTACCCGGTTGATTTCTGCTCGTGTGTTCGTATTGCAAAAAGGACCAGGGGTAGCTGTTGGTCCCAGTCCCTCCCGGTTTCAGAGATGGCCTTGCGGAGCATACCTTTGATGGTTTTGTTGTAGCGCTCTACCAGGCCATCTGTTTGGGGATGATAAACTGATGTTCGGATTTGCTGTATACCCAGGATCTTACATACTTGGGACATTAAACGAGACATAAAGGGTGTTCCCTGGTCTGTCAAGATTTCGGAAGGAAACCCCACCCTAGTAAAGAAAGAAATCATGGCTCTAGCCACAGCAGGAGAAGTCATAGTTGTCAAAGGGAATGCTTCTGGATATCTACTGGCGTAGTCTATTATGACAAGGATGTATCTATGTCCTCTGGCAGATGGGGTCAGGGGACCTACCAAGTCCATGCCAACCCGTTTAAAGGGGACATCAATTATTGGTAATGGACACAGGGGTGCTTTTTTTATTCCGGCAGGGTTGGAGTATTGACATCTCACACAGGAGGTACAGTGTTTTGCTACATCCCGGTATACCCCAGGGCAGTAAAACCTACCCAAGAGATACTTCAAGGTATTCTCCTTCCCATAGTGTCCACCCCCTATGTGATTGTGGGCCAACTGTAACACGTGGGCACGAAATGAAAGAGGCACTAAGAGCTGGGTTTTTACCTGTTCCCCCTCCTTTATAGTGCGGTACAGTAACCCTTTCTTAAGAACGAAATAAGGTCCTACCTTGTCCGGATCTTGCTCCTGTGCTTGTTCCCAGGCATGTACCAGGGTTTGGTCATCCCTCTGGGCTGAGCGGAAGCTAATCGGATCCGCCTCAACGGGGTCTGTAAGGGAGATAGGAAAAGCTAGGTTTGAGTTATGGGTCTTCAGGAAATGTTGCTTTGCTTTCCTTCTCTCTGTTTTGCTCTTCCTTTCCTTGCCCTCCCCCTTCTCCAGGTCACATTCGTGATAGGGAGCCTCCTGTAGCCATCTTAGTGCTTCTTGTTTGGTCTCGTTTAAGTAGTGTTCGAACTTGGGGTGATCTGTACCTATAATTACGGCTTCAGGCAAGGAAGGGATTACCCCCACTCTCCGTATTTGGGGATCACAAGAAACATCCAGAAGTACTTCTGCGACGGGGTAAGATTTTGTATCCCCGTGTACGCATGTGACTTGTACTTGTTCGGCTCCTTGGAGTTGGGTTTGGGGAACCAGGGCTCTATCCACTACAGTTACGTGACATCCCGTATCCAGTAAAGCCTGTTGTCTCTTCCCATTCAGGAGTATGTCCTTTTTATATCGAGGGGATCCCTGGCCTACCATACATATCCTTCCTCTAGAATAGCCCACCTTCATGGGTTCTATGGTCGAGGTTTTATGGGGGCATTGGCGAGCTATGTGTCCCCACTCAGAGCAGTGATAACATTGGGGGCCTTGGTTACTCGTACTCATAAGTGGAGGAAGAGGTCTGGGCTGTGTACGGGGTATTAACGTGGGGCGAGGCATGTTTCTGGGTGGTACCGACGAAGTACGGGCTACTCCAGCTTTAAATTCCGGTGACCGGTGGAAGGCACACGCTAAATCTACTGCTGTTGCTGTTGTCAGGTTAGGGTGTTGTTTCAGCCAAGAACGGGTTGTTGGGGGAAGGGCCTCGAGGAACTGTTCTAAGTATACTTTTTCTGACACTTCCTCGACTGTGGATGTATGCGGTGTTAACCATCGACTACCCATGTCTCTGACCCTGTAGTATAGTGCTCGTGGATTATCACCCGTGTTCCACCTTTCCTTCCTAAACTTGGCCCGGTAGTATTCTGGATCACAACCTAGGCGCTCTAAAATCGCTCTTTTTACATCCTCATAGGATGTTGTTCCATCTGGGTTGGCGGCCTGATAGGCGGCTTGCAGTTCTCCCGCTAGGAGAGGCGCAATATATTGACTCCACCTTTCCTGGGGCCATGCCGCTGTAGCCGCTACCCTTTCAAAGTTAACGAAAAAATAATCAGGGTCGTCTCCTTCTTGAAATTTTTGTAAGACTGACCCAGGGACATTTGGACGGACTCTCGCACTGACGATAGCATCAGTCAGTCTAAGTATGGCTGTGTCTTGCACTTGTTGATTGGAGGTGAGCATAACAGCTTGGTCTCGTAGGGCCCCATGTAACACTTCCCTATCCTTTTGGGCGGCTTGGGCCTGTTCCTCCAATGCCAATTGGAGATGTCTCTGTCCCTCAGCCAACTGGTTGATGATGCTTTCCACCGTAAGGGACACGGGCTGTGTCATGTCGACACTCTAGTATCCCACTTCTGACACCAAAACTGTGGTAGTCGGGGCTCTTAATGGTCAGTGGGCCAAGCCAAAGAAACTCTCAGGGTAACAGGCGAAAGTATCAGACTCTTTTATTCTCCTGATGTCAGTCAAGGGAGATGCGGAAAGCACTTTAAACGAAAAAATAATCAACAGTTTCCTTCACTGTCTCTGTGTTCTTCCGTGCATTCCCAGGGATGGTCCAGGAGGGGGGGTTGTCTTGCTTCTTGGTGGTCCGGAGGGGAAAGTAGGGAGAGAAAACAACAAAAGAACCAGGATTTAGTCAGGGCTCTGTAAGCAGTTGTATTTGTGCTACCACCACCTTTGATTCGGGCGTGAGGGGAGTGAGGGATTTTAGGTCTGGTCTCCCACTAGTGCCTGCCCCTCCCCTTACTACCTCCACCGACCCCACCCGAAAGGTCCCCTGAGAGTCACTCGCCTTGAGCCACGGTCCGTTACACGGACCGCGGCGCTGGGACCCGGGGCGTCTTCTCCTCTCCTCTGCCCACCGGGTTGGTTCGCGATGTATACCCCACTCCTGGGTTCGCCGTCTCTCTTCCCGCCGTCCGCCTCTGTCCTTTCGTCCCGTCGTCGCTTGCCTTTATCTTCCTCACTCTCTCCGTCCTCGCGTCTTCTCTCCCTCTTCTCGCTGGTCTCGTTCTCCGCTTCGCGTTCTCTCCCTCGCGTCCGCCTCTGTGCCTTTTCTTCAGTTTCCGGGTCCACCTCCAAGGTAGAGCCAGAGACTAGACCGCGTCCTGCTTCCGGAGCAGGATGCAGCGGCTCCGACCAGCCCCACTTCCGGTCCGCTCCGTCGTCTTCCTCACAATTACGTACAGACTTCTACAATGTAGAAAAACTAGGTAGCCAAGAAAAGGCCTTGATGAATGTAAAATCGCCCTTCTTCTGGTAGCTGCCAGAACTGGTTCTTTTGCTTTACAGGTAGACCTGATGGCTTAAGGAGGGACAAAGTGTGTCATGAGGTGTTGTACATTAGTGTAGTGTGTTCTAACCAACCTTTCTCTTCACAGGTCTCCCTCCCCGCTGTTCCCTTCCTTTCCTTCCCCCGATTGACCCCCTTAAGCTTTCGTGCCTTTACAGCAATTCGGAATTGAGGTTGTCAATAGGTGGACCCCATTGAGCAACGAACCGATCCTGAGAGGACTCAGAGGGACCGGGACAGAGAACTCCGCCCCCACGACAACCACCCACACCAACCTCCTGCTCTCCTGGACCAACATCAATGACGACAACACCATCAAGATCATGAACACCGTCCACTCCGGATCCCCGTCAGACCCATGCCCACACCACATCTTCAACAAAGCCAGCACCACCATCGCACCCCATCTCCGGAAAGTCATCAACATCTCCTTCGAGACAGCAAACTTCCCAGAGAGCTGGAAGTATGCCGAGATCAACGCCTTACTCAAGAATCCCAAGGCGGACCCCAAGGACCTCAAGAACTTCCAACCCATCTCCCTGCTCCCGAGAAGGCCGTCAACAAACAACTGACCAGCTTCCTCGAGGAGAACAGCATCCTGGACCCGTCCCAGTCCGGGTTCCGCAGTAACCACAGCACCAAAACTGCCCTCCTCGCCGCCACCGATGACATCAAGACCCTGCTAGACAACAGAGAAACCACAGCCCGCATCCTCCTCGACCTGTCAGCCGCCTTTGACAAGGTCTACCACCGCACACTACGAACACGCCTCCACGACGCCTGGATCCAAGAGAAGGCCCTGGACTGGACCACCTTCTTCCGATCTGGCAGAACACAGAGCGTCTGCCTCCCCCCCTTCCGATCCGAAGCCACCAAGAATATCTGCGGCGTACCCCAGGGCTCATCCCTCAGCCCAACGCTGTTCAACACATACATGGCACCGCTCGTCCACATCGCCCGACTGCACGACCTCAACATCATCTCTTACGCCGATGACAACCAGCTGATCCTCTCCCTCACCAAGGATCCCCACACTGCCAAAACCAACCTTCACGAAGGAATGAAGGCCGTCGCCGACTGGATGAGAAACAGCCGACTGAAGCTGAACTCAGACAAGACGGAAGTCCTCATCCTCGGATCCACCCCCTCGGCCTGGGACGACTCCTAGTGGCTGACCGCACCAGGGACAGCTCCTACACCCACCGACCACGCACGCAACCTAGGGGTCATCCTCGACTCCACCCTCTCCATGACAAAGCAGGTCAACGCCGTCTCTTCCTCCTGCTTCAACACCCTCCGCATGCTCCGCAGGATCTACAAATGGATTCCCACCGAAACGAGAAGGACGGTCACCCAGGCCCTCGTCAGCAGCAGACTGGACTACGGAAATGCCCTCTACGCAGGAGCCTCAGTCAAACTTCTGAAACGGCTCCAACGCATCCAGAACGCCCCGTCAACAAGAGGATAACCTTCAAGCTCCTCACCCACGCACACAAGGCACTCCATAACACCGGACCAGCGTACCTCAACAGCCGGCTCAGCTTCTACACCCCCACCTGCCAGCTCCGCTCCGCCGACTACGCCCTCGCCACTGTCCCCCGCATCCGAAGAGTGACCGCCGGCAGCAGATCATTCTCCCACCTCACCGCCAAGACATGGAACAGCCTCCCCATCCGCCTACGGCAGACCCAAGACCTACTAACCTTAAGAAGACTCCTCAAGACCTGGCTTTTAGAACAGTAGCAGCATTCCCCCTCCCCTTAGCGCCTTGAGACCCTCACGGGTAAGTAGTGCACTTTACAAATGCTTTGATTGATTGATTGATATTGCTCTGCCATTAACAACACACCCGTTCCTGCCACTTCTTTCCTTTCGAATTTGACCTCATTATGTTTGATAACTTAAAATTTGAAATATTATTGTATACAAAAAAACAATAATAGTAATGAAAGTAAAAATATTTAGTTTGCATCGTGAAAACAGCAGCTCGACAGCTAAGTGCGCGTAGAATGTCCGCCTTTTACAAGACAAAGCAGCTCTTGGCTTCAGCAAGATCTAGTTGGCAGGCGGACAGTGCCAAGACACGATGACGTTATTAAATTAGTAATCCAAGTTTGTGACATAAATGATATTCGCTGGGTAGAAAAAATACACAGAAACAACATACAGACAACACGTGACGGCACACATAGGGTCCGCATTTCCTCTCTAGGATGTAAACGGGCGTCCACGTTAGGATCAGGCAAGCACAGCGGTAAAACAAAGCTGCGGCACGAAATGTGTGGCAGCTGATGCGACGTATTGAGTCACATGCGCAGCATCAGACCTTGGATTTTAGGAGTCCAGTGCCTCGGTTACAGGGAGGGTGTCTTCATTGAGCTACCAATGAGCTTCGTCGAGATAATATGCGGAGCCTGCAGACTGAAGCCGTTCCTCCATATGCAAAGACGTTTTCTACCGTAACGTTTCTGAATAACGTTTTTAAAAGAAAAAACAAAGACACGTTTAGTGTTTGCATTTCATCTTGCAAGCTATTCTTTGTTTTAAAACGAACTCCGTTCCAAAAAGACCACTACTGTGATGGTAACTGTAGTCCTTTTTCGCTTTTACTGACGTTGTTTTGAAACACAGTGATAGGATCGTAGCACTTCTATAGGATTGGACAAATTGTTTCTACTTCATATGAGCAACCAACAAACGGCCTAGTTCGTGAAAGCTCGTTTGTTATTGGATGACTGGTCGCTCCTCTCCCTATAGTTGCTGTCACTCAAAGCATTAAGCAGGATGCAGTGGGTGTGACTAGAACAAAACAAGAGGCTACCCACTAGCCAAAATTACAAACGACGGCGAGCAGAATGAAAGCCAATGCCGTTTAAAATAAGCGCTCTTGGCACGTTGCCTGGCCCTAACGTGGCCGCTGGTTTTACGCATGTGCAGTGCATAGGGTGCTTCTCTTGAACCTTTGAGGGTGGGGGAACATGGCGGGTGAATGACGTCAGGCGGGGGTGGGAGGGTAGGGTAGCACTGGGAGCGGTGAAAGGGCCGCCGCTCAGTGTGTGTGCCCGGCCCATACCTCCGGCGCTCAGCGAACAAAGCGGAAAGAAGGAAGCGTAATAAGAGGGGGGTAGGCGGAACCTCCGATACAGCAGTCCCTGCGCTCGGATATGGCAGCTCCAGGAGCGCTGCTGCTGTTTCTCTGTTGGGCGGCCAGTGCGGGAGGTAAGAGGTGCTCTGCTTGTCTGAGAACGGGGTGTCTGACATGGGACCGTCACCCGGCCTTCACTTGCGTTATCCCTGTGCTTTTGGAATTGATCTTAGAGGTAGTGGCGTTAGTAACAGTGATGGTACGGCTGCTTGGGGTGGCTTGAGGGCGTTGCTCTGTTGACTGTGTTGTTGCAGGTGTTCTGGGATTATTAGGAGCAATAGTGGTGGTGAATGAGCATAGTTTTGGTGCTGGTGGCAGTTGTTTTGATGGCGAGGGTGCTTAAGACTGGTTGCAGTGTCAGTGCTGATGGTGGCACTCCTACTTGTGGTGATGAGGAAGTGGTGCTGCAGCAGCTAGCATATAGTGATGGCGTTTCTTGGTATTGTCAGCGTTGCTTTTTGTGCCAGTGCTGTTCTTGCCAGTGAAGCTTGCTCTAGTGCATGTGGTGGTGCGCTTTGGAGACAGCGGCAATCTTTAGTCTGCATGTAGTGATCGGGAGCAGTTGGTTTCGTTGCTGCAACTTAGTGTGGCTTGTGTGAGGTGGAACAGATTGTAGCACTACTGTTGCTTTTGATGAAGCTGGTACAAGCGAATAACTCTTTACCTTATTCCCGAGGTGCTCTTTAGGCTACCCTCGCGAAGAATATGCTTTTTTTGGTGAAAGGGTAGCAATGAGTTCCTGAAGCAGTTGTCAAAACGTCTCTCCTTCGCCATTCCTGGAATTGGGAGAACCAGGCCTCTTGGAGAGAGGGCCGTCAGCGCCAGTTAATACTTTTTACCAATAACGACAATTGTTATTTAGTAAAGAAGATATGTATCTTGTAGGTTGTGATGGCTTGTACAGAGCCAGCAACATGGTTTGAAATGAGATCTTTGGTGACCTCTCCTTAATTTTTCCACTGTCATAGGTAAGAAATGTGTGTGAGAAATGTTTTTATTTAGCACAAACTGTTATCAATATTTTATTAGCACTTCCGTCATGATCTGATGGTTAAAGTAAGTCACAAATTATCCCGTTATGATGATAAACGAATAGTGAACAATAATGCAATTATATTTGCCTCTATGTAGCTTGTGGAAATCCCAGTGTGTATCGACCCTAGACACGTCCATGTCTACTTGTACAGCAAATGCAAAATTCTGAAATCTGTGCACGAATATGTGAGGTAGGCATGGTAACAATTATACATTTGTGTTGGTAAAAGGCTATTGAAATGAACATTCTGCCTATGTCTTAATATTTGTACCAGTCCTACCAAGCCTGTCGCCGTGTGCATATGATGGCCTTCACATTAGTGGTTGCCTTAACTAGAGATGAGGGGTGCATCTTGAGTAGAGTCAAGCAGGGGACTGTAATATTTTTATCCGTGCAGCCCTTGTGTGGTGGCAGGGAATTGTATTGCGAAAATCTAGCCCAGAGATAAGAGTTTGCATTTGCCATCAATTTTGGGGATAATGTCTGTTTTAAAGAGTTCATGGAGAAATACCACTTGTTCTGATATATGGGACTTCTCGAGCTGCTTCAGCACTGGGGCAAATATATTATTTCTTTCAGGGATGGTGGTTCTCTTTTGATTGGACTCCTACAAGAATGAAGCTGCACTCTGGTGGCGTTATCCTCTTGCTGGTGTCTTTGGCGTAGGCATTGCAGGGGATAATGAGGTTTTCTGAGATATTTATTTAACCCCTACTGTCCTACCCCTCCTCTTGCGTCTGATAGCGGGTTCACAAGGGCGGATATGTTTTTCTTTCTGTTGCCGGCTTCGTCCCATGATGTCATTTCACATCTCCGCTCAATCCCCCACCCACCTCGTGCTGTTTATGTGATAAAGCATACTCCAGTTACTGGCCGTTTTACTTCTTTCCCCCCGTCTTGTTTGTTTCCTTTCCCACCTCCTACGCTTACCTCCCAAACCTTTACCGTGGAAATAAAGTGGGCTCGTTTATCAGCGTATTTTTCATGTTTTATTTTAGGAGCCCTGTCCTTCTGCCACTTTGAAAATGTGTACATCCTTTGTGATACGTTTTCTGGGAACGGTTGTTTATCATGCCCCTGCGAACGGTAACTCACGTTACTCGTCTTTCATTCCCCCCAGCAGCAGTTGTGACTAGATAATAGCGGTAGAAAGCGACAGTGTTTTATCCCAGGAATGACGAGTATTCTTGCCAGACACTCGTGCTGCTTCAGAACTGTACATATGAAAGAAGCGAGGAAGATAATAAACAGAAGACTTTTCATGGGTTCGTGTTTTGTACTGTTAGAACTAGAAAAGCGACTCGGGATACATTTCGATAAATAAACGATTAAAGATTGTTTTCTTTATGCACGGTTTTGTTTTCTTTATGCACGGTTTTGTGGTATTTTGTTTAGTCGTTTTATGTAGTCCTCCTTTAGTGTGATTCAAGTAGCTGTGCGATTGGGCGTGGTAGCATTGATAGAAAAAAAAAAACTTGACTGGGGGACGGAACGAGAGGTGCAAGTAAACATAGTATCACTAATCTGCAAATGTGTTCATTTGACATGTTTTGCTGGGGAGAACAAGGTCTTGGAGTACATTGTTAAAGCAGTAAGCCTGGTTGAGGCATTGAGTGTTAATGCATATCAATGAAAAGAGTGTGTATTTCTTGCCTTAGTGAGCTTAGCGAAGGCGCTGGAGGCATACTGTGCACTGTTGTGAATTGAAGAGGGCCATAGTACTGTACGATTATCAACTCTGCTTTGTGTAGTGGTAAAAGGAGACTAAGAACAAAACTGTGCTGGTGAAGGTGTGCTTTGCTGGATGGCATCTCGACACCTTTTTTATTTTTCTAACACATGTGGCAATATCAATTTTTTGGCTATTAACAAAATGGAAAGCAGGGTTCCCTTCATAATTTTACAGAACATGCAGGCCTGTTAGCAAAAATACCAAATATTTTAAATGCTTAGATCACCTTCTTTAAAGATTTTTGCAGAAGCCTGGTATTGGATGGATGGATTGGATAATGTAGCCTAACGGCTAGAGCGGTTGATCTCAAATCTGGGGAACCGTGTTCGAGTCTCAACATCATGTGATTCTGGGCAAATCATGTAATCTCCCCGTCCTTAACGAAAAGGAATGCGTCCTTGTGTAACACAACTGGTACTCATGTAAAGCGCTCTGACACTTGATACTTTCGGGTCAAGTTCGCGCTATATTAAACTACGACAAAAAAAATGCAGGTTACTCTAACCTGTCATTTGCAAATGGCCCTTTTAGTGTGGCCTAAAGGGTCCCCATTCATTTTTTGCACAATAATCTAATAAGTCAAATGGATCCATGTATAATGCTTCGAAAAAGTTTACACCCCATTAAAATGTTCACCTTTTGTTGCATTGTAGACTAGAATTATCTTTTTTTCCCCTTTCAATTAGGCGTCTTGCCTTTTTCGTTCCATTTGAGGAAAAATATGTTTTAGAAAATCAAAAAACCCTCAAAATATCTTTATTAGCCCTTGTTTTAAGATGCAGATTCTCCTAGCTAGTGAAGAGAAGTCCTTATTTTATTAGACACCAGGCTTTCTTTACTTAGTACTTTTATTATAGATGCCACGAATCACCAAAAACTACACCTCCCAGCAAATTATAGGTTAAAATCTACACATTAAAGAAAAGTGAAGCCACTCTACCAATTAATGATGATTTACAGTAGTCACCAGGAAGTACCAACCTCTTTTCTGTATGTGTAGTGAAATTAAACTCCATGTCTGAAAACTACTTTAAGAAGGAGAAACTCAAGAGACACAATAGAAAATGTCTTTTGACTCGAGTATCCAGAAGATTAGAGCTATATGTGTGTCCTATTGAGAAGAAGCCTTAAGACGAACTAGGAGTTGTAGCAGTTGAAGCTGAAATAAAAAATTGAGAACATTTGCAGTATAGAAAATTTAATGCAGGCCTAAAAAAAATTCTACTTGCCTATGGGCAGATTTTCAGGGAGAACTATTTTTATAGCCTATTGGCCCATCCTAGCGAGAGGTTGAGCTAGCAAAGAACATGTGTTGTGTTAATTTAGAAAGTGAATGAGCAATAAAGATGCATTTAAATATTATTTTTATCTAGCCATATTTGCGGTGTGTTAAAAGACAGAGGTCAAATGTGAGTTCAATTCTTATTAAGAATTGCTGCTTATTTTATCCTGGAGATTGGTGTGTACTTTTCTTTTTCTGACTGCAAAGTTAGAGGATTTTGTAAATTAACTGTCTGACAATTGTGCTGGTGTACAGGGAGTGAAGAAAAAAAACTGACATCCTACAGCTTTTCATTTCAAACACTCACCATTTAAATGGCTTGTAAAGGAAGTGTACATATATTTCAAAATATATCAGCAGTTTAGAAAGCATGTTTTTGTGATTATTTGTAATTCTGAAGAGTAAAGTAAAGATGTTCATAGGATCAGAACACTTTACTTTGTGATTTTAAATGATAAATATCTGCTGAATCCCAATTTCCACACGTTATCGCTACATAGTTTGGCCAAGAAAAACTGCACATCAATAGAGAATTTTATGGCAGATCAATACAAAATATTCTGTCTGTAAATGAGTGTGGTAATACATCATGCTTTTTGTAATATTTACTAAAAGTGAGATTTTTATTTTTAAATGTGAACTGAGTAACATTCCTTCACCTACCCTGTTTTTGTGTGTACATTTTTTATAAACTTAACACTTTAGATACAATGAAGCATAGAAAAGTGTTCCAATTTCGAGTTACACGCATAGGTAGACAGGCAATTTAGGCGCTTGAGTGTACATTCGTAATTGCTATTCTAATTAGCTGCCATTGTGTTATCACAATCCCGGTATTGAACATGTGTTGAGGCTGTCAGTGGTAGACTTATGTGTCCTGGGATATGTCTATATGTCTATAGTTTGGTTATGGGGCTACGCCTACCCGTGGTACTTGTGGGAATGTTTTTATGGACGAGTCCTGTGTTAGTGTAACTATCACAAGCATTCCACAAATTTTGCAGGGGTGGTTGGGTGGCATGAAGGAGGCTGTTACTCAAAGCACACATTGAATCCAGTTCTGAATTGAAATGTAACTATTTGGCCAACGCGCCAAGTTTGGCACAAACCAGCAGCATCATGCTATGCTGGAATGTTTCTAGTTTACAGTGATTGGGTTCTAGTCGGAGGATACGAGTATGACCAGCTACAAAACTGACCGTAAGGGAAATCTGTTGCCCTCTGCAAAAAGTCTGAAAATGGGGATACAAGTCCAGTTTCAGAATGGCAACTAAGTACACAGCCAAAGCAACACTGCATTGGCAACAGAAAAAAACACATATAAATGTCCTTGGGTGGCCAAGCCAGGTCTTTACCTAAAACAAATTGAAATTCGTGTCATGGCTTGACAATTGTTTCTGTTACTTTTTCCAAATAAAGCTTAAAGTCTTATAAAAAAGAGAATTTAAAGCATGCTTTCACCAGGTATAAATTAATGTGTTTTTTTTTTTTTTTTTTTTTAATATATAGGTTTTCACAAAAACATCTTCGGTCTCGCGGAAACTATGATATGTAAATAGGGGTGAGGGGCAAACAATACTCCTTCAAATCAATGAAAAGCCTGAGGCACTGGTACTACGAAATGTGAAAGAAGTTCAATGGGTGTAACTTTTATATGTACTGTATGCTTTCTATTGGTGAGTGGCAGACAGTGAAAGCAGCAGTGAGTGTTTGCCATGTTTTTTTAGCCAGGGCAAAGTATGATATTCAACCCCATCTCTTGCAGTCACCTGATAGGAATCTAGAAAATTGTATCTTAGTGAAGAGGGATCTCTTTGCTTCCCGTTATTGAAGAGGAATATATAAGGTATTCCTATGCAGCGAAAGGATCTGCTCCTGTGGAGGGGGTGGCTCAGGGACCTTGGCTTAACTTGCTTTTGAATGCCCACTTTGTATTGAATTGTGAGAAATATTTTAAAATAGGTCATGCTCTTGTTTTGTGATTATAATTATATGAAAAAGGTTATGTTTATTCAATTTGCGGTCTCTGAACTAATTGTTTTTAAATGTGGTACATTTTTTAAACATTGATGACATTTTAAATTAGATTTATAGGATGGAGGGGTGAGTGAGATTTAAATATATAATGAGATGGCAGTTCATCTTTGATGTATTGGAAGGACAGAGAAAGTAATTTATTAAGTTAATTAAAACTCTCAATATAAAAACTTACAATATAAAAACATAGCCACCACATTTAAAAACCATACTTCTCTCTCTTTCTGCAGCAAATTATAAATTGTTAGTGTCTTTTATGTTGGGCTTACTGATAATTCGATGTAAGTGGGGGGCCACGCCCAGTTCTCAGTCCTGATATCGAACCCGAAAGTCATATCAAGTTTAAAGTGGCAGTGCTTCAGGATGTAAACATGGGACTGCGTGGCCAGATTGAATTTGGCTACTAAAAGTGGCCGTGCATTTGAATAAACATAATTAATGCTGTTTTGCTATTCACTGTTCGCTTTGTTGCTTGCGTTTTAAGTCTCTCTTCCATTGTGTCAAATAACTTACTTAGTCGGCAGGTTAACTGGGCTTCAGCTTGGTTGAAGCATAACATTACTGCTTGCCTACAGGTCCTGATGTCACTCTTTTTGAATGTTGGGCGGAGTAAAGTGCGTCTAATGTCCATTAGGCTAGGGCAGATACAGATGACATGCACAAAGTCCTCGTTTCCTGTTCCACAGAGGCTGAATATCTGCTCTCCTGATCTCCTTTTCCAAGGTGGCAGGTGCGGAAGAATTGGTAAAATGCCAAAACATAGCTTTAGGAATTTTTCTTTTATCTTCATTTTGACTCCTGTCCTTTAGTAAATTTGATGTTTAATAACTTCATAGTCATTAAGGACTGGCCAACCATGTGTCCTTTTAGCCAAAGTTTCTTTGTCTTCTGTTATGGAGGTGGTTCTTGTTGCTTTTGTCACAACCTTTTTGAAACTTTGAGCTACAGAAGTGGCCCAGAGGTCAGTTCGTCCCAATCTTTTTAGTGAATCAAGCAAGTACTTTCTGGCAGGTGAAATTTCACGGTATGTCCGTTCACTCCATATGTGCAAGTTTAGAGATCATGGCTTGGCATCTCTGATCTTGTGGCAGTTTTTTATATATGCCCCCCTCCTTCCCACTGATTGATTGTTTCTGCAAACCAAATTCTAATCTTATTTGGGCAGGGGACACGTAGTTTGGAAGATTGGAAAAAAAAAAACAACAATTGCTCTGTAGGCACTCGTGATTATTTTGTCCAAGGTAATCGTATCCCGCCCTCGCATTGATTTGCTCCCATATGTTCGCATTGGTTGTAGTTTTGCTCAGATAACCTGTAGTAAGTGGTTTAGGGTTTTATCTGGCAGGAATTTTCTCAGAGGCTTCATTGCTAGGGAGCTCATGGTGCCTCCAGTTGGGGTGTGTACGAGCTTCTGCTGTCCAATAGTACTCTGAGGTATTTATAGTCTGTTATCTGATCTAGGTGGTGACCACCCAAATACCAGCTCGCCTTTTTCTTCTTGCAGTTGTTCACTGTCATGACTTTTGTTTTCTTTAAATTAATGTTTAGTGCATTGTGTTGTGAAAAGTTGTTAGTGGTATCCAGGAGGTTTTGCAGGCCAACTGGTGTATGGCTTATTAGCACCAGGTCGTCTGCATATAGAAGGTTGGACCGAGGTGTTTTTCCTAGTCTTGGGCATGCGATATGCACTTGTCCAGTTCTCCAGGGAAGTCGGCCATAAAGAGGGTGAAAAGCCCTTTGGAGGTGTTTATTCGCATTGAGGGGTGCGTCCCAGCTCGATCTTGACTCCGGTGTCAGTGTGTATCAGTATCAGCTGGTTTAGGAGAGCTTTAGGTATCCCCCACTTTTCCAATTTCTGCCATAGTTTGGCGCAATCTGCGTGATCGAATACTACGCTATAGTCTATGAAACATAAAAATAGCGGATATTTTGCCACTTTAGTTGCATCCATCAGCAGAGCTAGCGCCATAATGTTTGTAGAGGTTCCCAGTCCTTTACAGAACCCTGTCTGGTTTATGGGGATGATGAAGTTTGACGATGCCCAGGTTGTTAATTATTCCAGGATCCTTCCTGCGGAATACTTGGCTTCAATGTCGGTTAAGGCTACACGTCGTTAATTATTGGTATTGCTCTTGTCACTGTGCTTGTAGATAGGACAGATTGCCGATCCTTTCCATAATTCAGGAATTGTTTTTCATATATGTTATTGAAGACTCAGACTAGTGCTTTGCTCCAATTTTCAAGGTCATGTTTTTATAGTATTGGTGGTATTCCATTAGGTCATGTGGCTCCTTCTAGCTTTCCGTTGGCTATTTGTGTCTTGATCTGTGACGCTGTTATATTGTAGTGTTCTTCATTGCTGTTCAGTCATGATTCTAGACTTGCTGCCACTTCGACCATGGCGTGTTTTTGTCTAATTAGAGTAGTGTTGTTGCTTGGGCCCTCAATGGACTTATGTCAATTTTTTTACCTGGGTATTCCACCTCTGTCTCTTCAGTTCCGAATTGTTTCCCAGGCTGAGCTCATGATTATTAAAAGGATTGTATAAATATTTAGCCCAGTTGTCTTCTGTTATATGGAAATTTATTCATTGATGAGCTGGTTTTGTAGGCTGTTGATCGTCCACCAGAACCTGGCACTATTCTTGAGTCCAGAATCAATCATGAAATAGCCTTGCCCAGAGTTTGTCGTTCTCTTGCCTTTTTTGTCCCATTTTTTTCCTTTTTAGTGATGCTTTCAGTTTACGCATGTTGTATTGGTGAGGTAAGATAACTAGGCAATACAGATTTTTGAATAGGAGTCATATTGATGTGATAGTCTGAGTTAGAACTGCTTTCTTTGGTCTCGCCTACCAGACCGTGCAAGCTGTTTGCAAAAAGATCTATTGTCCTCTTACTGTGGGCTTGGAGCCAACACAGCTTACTACTGGTTGGATTAGTCACTCATTTGCTTGCTTTTGCGGGCTTTCCTTCCTCTTCCTCTGTTTATACCTCCCCCGGAACAGGGCCTCAATATATTACTTCTGTCCTTCCACTGCTTATGTTTTGGGCCCTACTTTTTTCTTTTCCGTGAGAGAGAGTTCTTTCCTCACGTACTTCTCTTCTATCTCAGCCCCCAACTCCACCCCCCCCCCCCACCCCCTTCCAACCGGGGTATGTACCTCGTGGTGTGCAGTCCTCATGTCGGTTCCTCATTTTTTGCTTCTGTCGTTTTTTCTTTGACCCACACCCCCCATAGTGCATCAAGCCTGTTGTTGTGTGCAGCATTGCTAAACTTTGCCAAAGCCAATGGGTTCCAAAGACGAGAAAAGGTGGCTTTACCATACAAGGCAGCATTTTCCAACTCAGACCGTGGAGATTTTGGGGGAAACAAATGTGGGGAAGGTTTTCCACTGTGGTGTATATTGAAGCAGATGCAATTTTATTCGAAAGACCCATTTAACTAAAGCCACTAATGGCTTAAAAAAATCAGGAGCCTCCTGACTGAATCACCATGTATGCTTTGCCAGTGCTTATTTTTTCCTAAAGTGGCACCTTGCCTTTGCCATTTGTGCTGACCATGAATAAATAGTTAGTCTTGTAGGATCACGAGCTTCATCTCCGCCTTCCTATGTAGCCCCACCGTATGGCATGCGTCCACTCCACAGGTAGATTGGGACTCGTGGTCTTAAATAAAAACGAAATTGGCTTAGTTTGCTTAAAGGGTCTGGTTCAGCCTCCAAGACCTATATCGATCAGCAGTGCCTTGATGCTGGTTTCAGTGGACTCTGCATCCTTTGTACTGCGAAGGAAGGTCAGAGAGAAAGATCAGATGTTGTTCAACATGGAGTCATGCCTTCTCTTGTTCCAGGCATGGCTGCAGGGCACATGAGCGCTGCCAACTTGTAATTATTTATTCCACTCGCTGTCAGCGCAGTTTACTTGCATGACATCCCTGCGTATTGTATGTCTCTGGCGTGCCCCCTTTTGTTCTTCGCTGGTGTATATTGTGTAAGGAGACAGCATGTTGCACCAGATAGAGTGACTGTGATTCAAGACGAGGATAAACTGAAACCGAATGTGTCCTTGCGTGTCTGAAGTGCTGTTTTAGATGGGAGGAGTCAGTCGATGACGTGGATGTCCTATCGAGCTCGTTACCGTGCCTTTATGTTCTTCGTGACCTCGCCGATGCCTAAAGAATGATAGTTATGTCGTTGTTTGGTTTCTCAAATGCACTTGTGACTCTACGTGAATAAGTAATAGTTCCACTTCTAGCTTGCTCTTCATTCCAAAATTAATTTGAGCTAGACCTTTTTGAGGGCTGCTTTATTTATGTAGTTGGGTGTCAACATAGAGTACAGGACCAGACAATTTCGGACTTTGCCCGGGATCGCCAAATTGTGTGTGTGTATATTTCGATTTTCGTCTCTTCCCATTTCTCTGAACAAACCCAAATTCATCCTTGCATCCAGCCTTGTTTGTGTCCGCTTACAAGGTTCTCTTTGGGTAATCGGTGAACACTGAGCTGTGGGTGAGCACCTGTTTGGGTAATCGAAATGCATGGTGTTATTGTGAGAAAGTGCCATCTTTCTTGCATAATATGCCCCCACTTTTTGCTGAATGTACTTTGACTGAGTGTGCCCTGGACTCCTGCCAATCAGGTGCCCAGGGCCTATGTTCCTTCCCTAAAACCCAAATTGGCAAACCCTGGCTACATGTCAGCCCCTGGTAAATTGTACCCTAGGTACCAAGGACCTTGTGACCAGGGAAGGCCTCTAAGGGCTGCAGCACTTATTGTGCCACCCTGAGAGGCCCTGTACCCTAACACAAACACCCTGCCCTTGCAGGCTGAGTGTCTGGGTACAAGACAAAACAGAGTCGACATGGCACACATCCCTGTGTGCCATGCCCACAACCTACACTGCCCTGGCATACATCAGCCACCCCTCTAGCTGGGTGCCCTATGCCAGTGGTGTGGGCACAGGAGCTTGAGCCATGTGCCCCTACAGTACCCAGATCCATTCCTGGGCACTGTAAGTGCAGTGCTGCCATTTTAAGAGTACATGGTGCTGAGAGCTCGCCAAACACTAACTCCACAGCACTGAAGACTAAGAAGTTTGGTATCAAGCTTCTCAGCACATTAAACCCGCACTGATGCCAGTGTGGGATTTAATGTGCAATGCACAACAGAGGGCATCTTAGAGATGCCCCTGGACCTAACCTACAGTCCACGTCTTGTCTGAGGGGCTGCCTGGGCTGCCACCAAGCAGACATGTTGCTGGACCCCTGGATAGAGAGCCATCCGCTCTCCTGGGCCTGCAACAATGCACATCCTGGGCGAGGTGGTAGGTCTTCTCCCCCAGGATGGGCAGGGGAAGCTTCAAAGGCATGCTGCCTTTGTGAGCTTCTCCAGGCCACTTGCTGTACTCAGCAACTGGCCCCTACCGGTTCTAAAACCCCACTCTGGCGGGAAGACTGGCCGGAAACTCCAATTAAGGACAGGGGATGTGCCACCCTCTGCCAACCCCACCCCTCAGGTGGGGGAGGCGAGGTGAAGCACATCTCCGGGCCCTCGCCATCTTGAAGATGGGGAGCCCTACCCAATCGGGACTAGGCCACTGCCCCCCCTCCCACACGAGTGGCAGGATAGGGGGTGTACCCACCCCAGGACAGGGACCCAGTGGTCCCTGCCCTTTACCTACCTGTAACACCCCTAAATTTATTATTTAGGGGCACCCTGAACCTACCTTCCTTAGATTCCAGATTCCAAAACAGCAAAGAAGAGCAAGAAGAAAGAAGACTCGCTGTGCAGCTGCTAACAAGAGGAAGACACCAACTGCTTTGGCCCCAGCCCTACCGGCCTGTCGACCCTCGAACCTGCTCCCGCTAAATCCCGTCACCTCTTGTGGCCAGGAACCTCACAAACCCCGGAGGATCTGGCTACATTCTGACTCTGAGCACCTGGGACTCCCACGAGCAGTAGCAATGCTCAAAGCAAGTATCTAACCCCTGGCATCAGCCCAGAACCGCGAACCCTGCACACTCGGCACCCGCCAAGCCTGGCCTGTGCTAGAGTGGACTAAGACCCCGAGGACGTCCCCTCCCACCCCCCCCGCCGGCAACTGTGACCCCCGAATCCAGCACCCAAGGAACCACCTCGACGCTCCTGGCGACGCCTGCAGTCTCAGAACCAGGGACCCCCCCCCCCAACCACTATCAACAGAGGATAAGATTTCCCGACACCAAAAGGCACCCCCTACACCCGGCGCCCTGCAGCCCCCTCTACCAGACTCCTGGGTACCTACCTATCCTCCAACTACCCAACTTACCTCTTGAAGTGGTGGTCACACCTGAAGAATCTTCGTTCCGAGCTTGCAGCCTTTGTTCGTCCTTGAGCTTTTCCATTGCGCGCCCGAAGGTTCAAAAGCACCCTGCACCCAGCCACCCGAGTGGCACTGGCAGTGCAACTTCTACCTATTTCACCATTTGCCCTGCGCAAGTGACCAGGAGCACAGCTCCCACAGCCACGTGGCCTGCTAGTCAGGAGCCACCAACCAATGGCCCCCTGCCTCCCATAGGATAACATTGGACCTAACTCACTCTGCACCCGGCTGCCCCTATGCCCCTGAGGGTGTAACAACTGTACTTACCTGACCCTGGGAGACCCCTGAGTCCATGCCCAGAACCTTAACTCTACCAGTCGAGTACTTACCCAAAAGCCGATAACTCACTTTTCTTCCATAGGGTAACATTGACTGGTTTTTCTTGACATTTCTTCAAAGTGTGGAGTTTCTAAACTTTAAAATATTCACCTAAAATCAACTGAGTAACGAAAACAGAAATACTCACCTGCTATTAGGAGAGATCCCAGTGCTGGATCTTGGTGCCCAGCACTGACCCTGAAAAGTACTTACGACCATACTTACCACTAACTCAATTTTCTCCCATAGGAAACCATTGACTGTTTTTCTGTGAAATTTCGTGTTGTTTTTTGCAAACTGCAAATATTCTTGAAAAATCGTACCAACTGTGTGAACTTAATTACTTACCTGTTTCCCTTTGCATGGTGGGAAACTTTCTGAAGTTGAACGGGGAGAAGACCAAGGTCTTTATCTTTAGCAAGGATCAGGGAATTTGGTCCACTGATTAGTGGCCGACCTCTTTGGGGGCCTGTCCCTGTCCAGTCTCCCATGGGAAAAGCCTAGGGGTGATCGTGGAAAATGTGCTCTACCTGAAGCTGCAGGTAAATAGGACGGTCTCCACCTGCTTTGGTATTATCAGGATCCTTAGAAAGATCTCTCATTACCTCTCTCTTGAATCACGCAAACAGGCGGTAGTGGCTTTGGTAACCTCGAGACTGGACTATTGTAATGCCCTTTATTTGGGCATTAATAAGGGCCTCATCCTCCGGTTGCAGATGGTGCAGAATGCTGCGGCTAGATTTGTCTTGAATCTTTCTAGATCTCATTCAGCCGCAGCCTTAATTAAATCTCTTCATGGGCTCCCGCTGAACGATAGGATTATTTTAAAGATCCTTTGTTTGACCCATGGAGCCTTTTATGACACCGGTCCTGAGGGTATAAAGTCGACAGTCTGTCATTATGCCCCTTCTAGGTCTCTTCAGTCTGCGGACAAGAATCTTCTTGTTGTGCCCAGGTTTAGGAGGGCCAAATGGGGAGGTAGAGCTTTCTCCTCCTTGGCGCCCAGAGTGTGGAACTCTCTGCCTTTGAACATCTCTGGAGAGCCTTCACGACTTTTGTTCGGTAGGGCCTTGAAGACCTGGCTCTTTGTCAATTCTTCAGTATGAGCTTGCTCCTTCTCTCTTGTCCTCTGATGGTTTGCATCAAGTGCCTTGACGCCCTTGGGCATAGTTCGCGCTCTTATAAATCTGATTTGATTTCATTTCATTTTAGATAGATGTCCCAGTACTGAGCCTAGGAGCCCAGCCCTGGATTACAAAAGTAACGAGAACATACTTTACCCGTAATTTGAATTTTCTTCCATAGGAAACCATAGAAGAAATTTCACAGAAAAACAGTCGGTGTCGATTTTGCAAACTTCGAAATCTTCGTTAAAAATCGCTTGTATAACTTAAACGCAGTTTCTCAACTGCTTACAGGTGGTACACTAGTGCTGGATCCAGGACCCACCACTGACCTAGAAAAAGTAACCATAACCCTACTTGCCTGCTAAGTGAATTTCCTCCCGTAGGATAACATTGGTAATTTTGATTAGAAAAAGTTTAAACTTTTAAAATGGCAAAATATTGCTTAAAAATCACAACAGTAACTAAAACGTATTTACTCGTTAACATGAACTGTCCCAGGACTGAATCTAGGATCCAGTCCTGCAGTTAGAAAAGTAGTCCTGAAAGTAATCAATTGCATAGAACTTAAAATTCCCATTGAGCTCAATGTATTATTGTGTTTGAAATTGTGTTGCCTATTGCAACAAACTGTAGCTATTGCATTCAAAGTCAATTGCCTCTTGCAAAGTATTTAACTAAAGCATCTCATTCTGAGAAAGTATATTTTGATACCTATTGTTGGTTCTAAAATAAAACAACCATATATTTTTATTAACAAACCGCTGGCCTAGAGTTCAGTTCTTGAGTGTGTGATACCATTTGCTGACTGAGTGTGTACAACAAATGCTTTACACTGTCCTCTGATACTGCCTTACTGCTCGACCAAGCTACCACTTTAGAGAGTAAGGTTATATCTAACTTTAACCTCTATCAAACCCTGGGGGACTGTGGACTCTGTACACACTGTACCTATTTGGGAACAGTATGTACAGAGCCGCTTTCCTACAGTTATCTAGTGCAGCTTCTTGGAGTGCCCTCATTGAACAGCATACAGTTCACCCAGTGTTACTATGCACAACATTTTTAGGTATGACCCAGTGTGACTATGCACACCATTTTTGGGTATTGCCTACAGATAGCTTTCGTTCTCTAGATATAACATGTTCAGATGGAGACACATCTCACAACCTTTTTAGAGCGCTTCCTTCAGCCATTGGTTCAGCTGTCTTAAAGCACTGGCTCCTAGGCGGTTGTCCATCAGCCTGTGGCATATAATGGATCCATATTACGTTAAAATTAGTTAACATACATCCTGCCTTTTAGTATTTTCTTTTTTTAGTCGGGAGGCCTACATCCCCCAGCATTGTATTCATGTGCCATATTGCACCATCATCCAACTCTGGCCTCTCTATTTTTGTTCTTCAAGTCTACCGTTATAGCCATGTTGGAATTTCCAAATAAAACAAGCCAAAAGGCCACGCTCCTCGTGATGTACGCAGGCTCATGCGTCACTACACTTGCAAGAGCATGGTGGCCATCTTCAAATCAAACCATTACAAAATGACCAAAATGTGCTTTTATGTGTTACAACGTATTTGTCATTGTATGTTGCCATACTCTTGCCATACCATACTGTTTTTTTGTTTTACTACTCTAAAATGACATGGACCATGTTGGAACGGTAAAATGAAAAAAGTATAATACGTTATTTGCTGCTAAAGACAAAGACCTATTAGCTTTTCCAATGCTTGTTCATTGTTGAAAGTATGTGCAATTTCTTGAACTCCGTGTCTGGTGTTCAACATAACATATGAAGTTAGTGATGAATCTCTGCAGATTTTTTGTCCCTGGAGAGTAAGCCCTAATTGCGAGAGGCCTGTAATTCCATTGTGGCCAGTAACTTCTTAGTGTGGTACAACTATCCCTAACTCCTGAGTTTCTGAAATGTGTAAATTGACTGTGGACCTACAGCACCAAGGTTGTTATTGGATTGTACATGTATGATACTTTTCCTAATGTTTGTCAATAAATTATGTTATAAGATACCTATGAAAGGGTACCTTGACTTTTTGCCTCCGTTAACTTGCCAGCAGAGAGATGCGCACCTGCTTCCAACCCCCACCCTTTCTAACATGAAAGGCATAGAGCAGAAGTACTTGAAGGGTACCCCATCCCATAATAAATAAATACATTATCCGATTGGAAGAGAATGGGTTAGGGTGACCAACCATCCGCAAATTTCATACAGTCCGTTATTTGGACCTCACGTCAGTTGTCTGTGAGGATCACTTTTACGGACACCTTTTGTCTGTAATTTTGGGCCTTGCAAGGACAAGAGCTGTTCCCCTGTGAGAAGCCTCAGCTCCCTGATGTGGCCGCCTCGCACTCATCCTCCGAGCACAAGAGCAGCCCCACCCCGCTCATTGTCATTCTGTGGGCAGCTAATTGCCACATACAGAATGATAATGGGCCAGTTTGAGCTGTTATTGCATGTGGTGGCCTCCTCCTTCCAAGGTCTAGGGCAGGGCATTCTGTTTGGGTTAGATGGATGAAATGTACAAAACAAATGTACAAAGTTAAAAAGAAGAGGTTATAGTTCTTACAGTCTCCTCATTTCAGAGTTGAAGCATATTTATTATTATATAAAACTAAGCCATAGTTGCTGGTTTTTTTTATTTTATGCAACTAACCTCCATTGACCAAGCCAATAGTCATGGCTTGTTCTAGGTCTAATGTTACTGGATGCAACGATAGAAACCTCAAAATACCAGTCGGGCCGCACGTTATGCTTGGTACATATTTTTAGCTGAGGTGTATTGATCCAATCTCCATTACATCAGACACACCCCTTGGGTAGACCCCCAGTTTTTACATCCCACTTAAAGCCCTGGAAATAACACCATGTCACAGTCACCTTGCATGACTCAAGACTTCGAAGTTTTCAGATTGCTTATGTGCAGGGGCATAGTGAACCCCAACCCACCTCTTACTTTAGGAACTACAGCAAGGTCAAGTTCTTGATGGGCCTCTTCTGTCTGCAACTGGATGTGTGGGTGGATGGAAGGATGGGTGGCTAATTGAAAGGGTAATGGAGAGAGAAAGGGAGGATGGATGGATGAGTGAAAGCATGGCTGGATGATTGACCGAATGGATGCATGGATGAGTGAACAGAATGTAAAGGATGATTGCAAGAATGCATACATTAGTGAGAGGGCGAGTGGAGAACTGGAAGAAAGGATGGATGAATGAGTGACAGGGTAAATGGGTGGGCGGACGAGTGTCTGGGTGGATGGATGAATAAGTTAAAGGATGGCTGATGGGTGAAAGGGTAAATGGTTGTATGGATGAGTGGATGGATGGGTGGAAGAGTGAATGGGTGGCTGAAGGAGTGGATGAGTGAAATGGTGGATGGAAGGATAGATGATGGGTAGGTTTGCAAATGGTTGAAAACTTTCGGATATGGATGGGCACACAGATGGAAGGACGGAATGAATGGTGAAAGACTGATTGATGGATGAAAGAATTAATAGATGACATTTTGAGTGGCACCCAACTGCTCCTTGAATGTTACACTAGTAATAGTAAATGTTTGCATGTTTTGTTATAGGTGTAAGGTTTTAGGGAGAGCCTCTTAGTGCCATGAGCTGTGCTTGAGATGTATATTGTGTTTGTAGCAATAGGAAAGGCGTCAAAAGTAAACTATGTAATTGTGTATCAACAGTGCATTCGTTAGAACTGCAGGGAAAAGCACCTACGTGACTTCTGACAGCTTGTACAACTCTCTGCGAAGCCCCAATAAGCAAAGTCAGATTCCATATTTTAAGTTTGACTTGTTGAAACCCCCATAGTGGGTTAATCACAGCCATCCTCCCTTTTGTTCACCTATGCTAGCTGCTTTATAACTCACAATGGCACTGTGATATGAGATACTAGGAACAAAGTGTATCTGAGCAGATGTTCCTGACCGCTTCTCTCCCCAAACATGCCTGCTCGGGACCATGAGTTGTAAACAAAATATCAGACTGGATAACCCAGTGCAGTAACCATATAAATAGACTATTACCATATGAAATACCACAGGCTCAAAGCTGCACGCATATTGAAAAACCGTGAAGTGCACGAATGTCGCAACCTGATACAAAACTTATTTTGACTTGTACTTAAGTGGTTGTCTATTTACTTACTTTTATACTATTGTGCAACTTCCTCTGATATGTCTGTGTACCGAAGTTTTGTCCTTAATTTTGACCCTCTGTCCTGAATTTTTACACTTACCGTCCTGAATTTGCACCCATGCCAGTTGGTCAGTCACCCTAGAAAGGGTGGCTGTGAAATAGCAGAAGCAAAGATCTGCTTCATTTAGCCAAAAAGCGCATCAACGCCTCGTCAGGGATAATAAGCGCTATATGAACTCCATTACAGTTTCCAGGCTACATTTTGCCTCTACTAGATGGAGGACGATCCTTTTTTTTTTCTCCGATATTGCCGCTCTTCTCCGATAGTGCCAATGTATTCCAAAGGGCCGAAGAAGTGTGCAAGGGGAAAATAGTCTAAAGATGGGAAGTCTCTGACATATGATTCCTTCAGTGCAAATCCAGTGTTAACAAGTTTTAGAACCGTATGAAATGCATGTGATTAGGTTGCTACTTTGCAATACTGCAAGTTTAATATTTGTTGGGTGTGCTAAAAATCCAAAACAAAATACAAAAATGTACTTTAGTTCAGTGCTTAATTTGATCCAGTGGAAGCTGGTGGGGGCCAGAGGCACTAATTTTTGAGGGCCAACACTTATTTTTCCTCCTAATATATTTACCTGGAGTGAGAGGGTAAAACAAACTAAGCGGAAAGACGGAGGAAGAGAAAGACGGACAACCAGTCATAAAGGGAGAAAGCAGAATGCTCCAAGAGGAAGATAAAGGGACATCAAGTGTCTGGTGGTGGATTAAAGAGGCATGCAGTTGATACAAGACACCACAGCCTTGGTATTCAGCACGCAGACCTTTAGTTGCACTACCATGGGCTGCTGAGTAAAGCTTTGGGCACTGGGCATGATTGTGCTAATTACGCTGTGCTTTAGGGGAGTACGCTTTTTATGATACAAGATTCCCATTAAGCCAGTATTCTGAACATGACCGGGTTGCCATCCACTCTGTCGCTTAAGATTTCAGAGCCAAGGATGCCACAGTGGTGCCTTGAACAGGGCAGTTTGTCGTGCACCCTGAAAAGGCAGGACGACAGGGACAGGCTTATTTCAGCAGGCTTCCAGAGTGTCCAAGAAACTGACATTTTTGGTGTTGATAGAAGTCTTGTTTTAAAAAATTGTGATTAGCTTTTGAAGGGCTGCTCACAGCGACCTTGATTTCGCCTTAACATGTTTTGCCAGTATAGTGATTGCTATGCTAACTCAGGCCAGACCCAGTAGCATTTTTCTTTTTAGGTTTCGCCTGCACAGCTCTTGCGCTGTGCAGGCAATATCTCTTGCATTAAAAAATAATCTTAAAAGATGCTTAGAGGCTGCCCATTACTTACTTTTATTTACCATTGGTTGGCTCCCAGGCCACTTTACTTGCTATTGGCTGGCTCCCGCATCACTCATGATTCCTTGCTGGTCAGCACCTCCTCTTTGCCTCTTTTGTCATGTCATGGAGCCTGGACCACGTATTGCTCCCGGTGGCCAGTGTCCTTCCACTGGGCCGTCCTTTGTGGACGTAGTTATTTACTTTCTTCCAAACACACCATAGGAGTACATGTGTTTGCAGTTAATTTCTCCTCTCGTCGTCGATCACTGCTCCTTCTCAGTCTCTGGGGCTAATTACGGTGGAGGTGGTTGGAAAGTAATCCGAGCTGTAATTCTGACTGGCTTCCAACGGGCTCGGAAAGCCCATCCGACAATCTGAATGCGGCCAGTAATCCCAAGGGCGGCTCTCTCTCCCCTTGGGATTATGATGTCTTGTTTCAGCAGTCTTTCCATGCCTGCCTTACTGACACAGAAAGGCTGTCGGAACTCTACTTTGGGGGGCCCACAGCAGGGCCCCCTTGGGTGCACGGCCTCCAGTTGGAGGCCGAGGGGGGGCACCCATGGTACCCCTCTGTTGATCCCTGCATCCCGTGGCAGGCACCTTGAATTGTCTGCCACGGGGTGCAGGGATGAACTGCACCTCCTATTTTATAATGGGAACATGCATTTGGCCGCAATACATGCTCCCATTGTAAAGCAGTGTTTGTTTGCATACTAATTAGTCGGGACTGCCAATTGGGTGTCGGGTCAGTCCCAAGACTGAGACTGGCAGAGGAAACTTCACCTGACATCATAATCGGGGCCTCTGTCTTGCTGCCCCTCCCCTGTTCATTGTCCCGTCTTTGCTTGCACTTTTTTTTTTGTGCGTGTTCTCCCCCACCTCTGTTGATGCTTGCCCCCTACGAACTAGCCCACCCCCTCCCGTTCTTGCTTGCCTTGTCCTACCCACTGCTTTCCCCTCTTGTAGTTTGCCCTGCCCCTTTTTGCCTTCCATTGTCTTGCTGCCCCTCCTGTTAGTTATCCTGTCCTTGCTTGCCCCTTTTTTTTTTTGGCCCACCCCCAATCTTCTAAACACAATCTAGGTAAAAGCATGCCACTAGGTAGATGGGATTAGTTTGTGCTTCCATGTCATTTGATCACGCAAAATGCACATGAAGAGCAATCGTCTGGCCCAACACCCTGTAGGTGCAGTGAATGCAGCTGAGGGGATGGCTCTCTACTTGAGGTCATATGCCACTGATAGTACTTGCATACTCTAACACTCATGTGTTTTTTTGGCGCCACTTGCCTTATCAAAATCTGTGGTGTTATCTAGAGCAAGTATTTGCAAAGCAAGTAAGTTCCCCATATGCAAAATCTATTTGTCTTTGTCAATGTTTTTTATATGTTTCATAGCAGCTTACCTGCAGTGTAACACGGCTTACAGTAAAAAAAACACAAAAAAAACCCTATGATGCGGCCAGCTTTGACAGCATCGTAGCATTTTTTACTTTTATCTTTAAGCCATGTTGCACATCAAGCATAACTGCTATGCAACTTATTAATTTTTTTTATAAAAGCCAATAGATTTCACATAGGCGAAACCTTTCGGCTTTTCTGATGCTTGTTTGAAATGCTGACAATGGATCATTTTGCGGGTCTGCTTATATGCTTCTTTGACACATTATTACTTGCCTACAAGACCAAAAGCATATATGAACCTGCAAATGTTCTTATTTTTAGGACTTCTTAAAGTTTTAATAAACATTGGTTATGTAATTTTTGTGCACTTATCCAAGGCCAGCGGCGAGGGTGCCTGACTCCGGACCACAGGATTCACGGTTTGATCTCCGGCGCCAGGTTAGCCCAGCACCATGTAACTCTGGGCAGTAGTTCGCTTAATCTTCCTGACTGACCCCAGCGCCGGTACACCTCTGGTGGTAACTGTGCAATTTACAAATGCTATTATTTCATATTTCAAACTACAATTTCCCAACTTTAATCAGTTTGCTTAATGAAATTTAATTGGGCGTTAGTTTGGTGTGTTTAGTTGGAATGTGAACATTAAATGCTTTTCAAGAACACTTGCTGAATACATTCTCATTCTTAGCCTTCGTTTTGCACCTTCACTTTCAACTTGTAAATGGTATGAAGTAAAGCGGAATGAGAAAAAAAAGTTATCGATTAAACAATGTTGTTTATATTAGGCAAATGTAGATGTGCGCTGCTTAGGCGTGTCTTATTGCTGGTTGTGCATAGCGTAGTTATGTTAATTAGTAGTCTGCTTGTATTTTTCCCTATATATAGCTTGTTAGCAAAAAGTTGGATGGTGCGGCCTTACCAGTGAGTCTGCCTTAGTTTGTTAGGGCTGGAGTGTTTTTTAAAAATTTTTTTTATTTTATTTATTTATTTTTCTTTTTTCTTGCCCCTTAGTCTGTTAGACCTGCAGTACTTTTTCCTTGCTTGTTTGTTTAGCCTTTGGTGCTTTTTAGGTAGAGCCCGAGTCAGCTCGCATGTGCTGCTCTGCAAGAGTTGTTGTAGTGTAGTATGGAAGAGTACCCCACCCACTCTCTGCTCATATTTTTCATTAGCTTGTGTCATTGTCCTTCATAAATGCTGGCTTGCGAGTCGTTATTAGGGTGGTTAGTCCCTCCTTGGTACCGCTTTGCATTTGTAGTCTCCCCTGGCGACTGGCTCTTTTACTTTGGATGCAACATTGTATATCTTATTTAGTCTGTAAGCGCTCTTTTCTTTAATGGGCTTCTCCTGCTGCAGGCACGTGGGCTTTCCTTGCCATGCCCACTGTCAGAGTTCTGGACAATGGCGGCTGTTTCTTTGAAGTGAAATAGGTCTCGCATTTACAAGAGTTTGAGCTATTGCCATTGTAAATGACGTTTGCTTAAACTTTTGTAAATGTGACATCTATTGCATTGCAAATGCTTGTTTATTCTACCTTTTGCGTGCCTCATGGTGGAGTGAGGGATGGAGGCTGGTGTGCTGATTCATTAAGTAGTTATTCGCTTATGATTGCGTGAGTGTGACTAAGGTAGTGAATGGTAACCGTGGTGTTTAGTGTCATCGGTCTCTTTTTTTTTTTTTTTTTTTTTTTTTCCCCGTTCACTCTCCATTTGGCATATTCTCAGTGAGAGGCAAGGGATTAAGTAAGCCTCTCACTAACATTTTGATATGTAAACTAAGCAAGGAAAAGGACTAAAAGCTTCCCCGGTCATTAAATATATTGCACTTTTGACTATGATCTAAAGACTGTAATATAAGGATGTAATGTCAAATTAGTCAGTAGCCACTAATAGGTATATTTGTTTTAAAACCTTAGCAGAAACTATTTTTGCTGGTTGTAAATTACCTATGTTTTTCTGGGCCATTTTGAGGGCTGAATTTTTGCCAAAACGTTGTCACGCGGGTGTGCTACATCTTATGACAGGTGACAAACACCTTTCAAAATCTACTCTATATGGTTTCTGTAATCTTATTTTCTCAATCAATACCCATTTCACTCGCTGTCTCTTCGAGTTTCTCATGCAAATGCCTCGCTCTCCAAGTTAAACTTTTGCAGAGAAACATTAGCTCCTCGTCCTGATATGCTTTTAATTTTTCAGTTGGAATAGTCCCTCCTATTAATTCTTCCAAGGTTACTTTTAATTTTGCCACATCTAAAGTTTGAGGTCCTGTATCTTTTCGCTTTAAGCTCCTTAACCAATCACTTAATTCTTCAGAAGTGGGATCTACAGGGATTGTCTCGCTTCTTATTCTATCCGTATTTCTTTCTGGGGTTTCTGGTGCCGATTCTGTGGTCATCAGCGTCTTACCTGCTGGACTTTGATTTATAGTCTTTTTTTTTTTTTTAGGAGTACTTAAACCTGATGTTCCTACCATTTTTCCCCATGCATTTTCTACAGATCTACTTCTTTCTGTCTCGATTCGTTTATTACTATTGTAGTGAACTGTTAAACAATGCTCACTATCTTTCTGTTTATCAAAGACAGGCATCACTGGCCCTATAGTTAGTTACTGCTTCCATATTATTAGTTAATTCTCTAATTTGCTCAGTTAATTCCAGAGTAGTTCTAGCTAGTTCAGCCAAATTTTCATTTCCAGTCCTAACAGGTTGTGCCATTTCAGAGTCTCTAAATGGATTATTTTTCCCTAAATCAGGTGGCGTTTGCTCAAAATGTTTATTTAGCATGGTTTCCTTTACAGGCGCACTCGGCGTCAGCAATGTAGAATTTGGTTGATACGGGGGAGGATTTTTATAAAACATGTTCTCTAGCACTTCATCCTCCGATTCATTTACACCATACTTATAACCTTCTGACCCTGTATTGTTTCTCTTTTCTGTACACTTTCTGCCACTTGTCTCTTCAGTATTTCTCAAAGGAAACATACCATCAGTCATGTTTGCGTTCCGCCATCTTCTCATTCTCTCATCATGACTTTCCTGCCCACACTGTCTACCAAACGTGTAATTATGCCTTCTTCCACTCCGATGTCGTTTCCTTTCACACATCTCTTCTTCCCACTCCGTCAAAGCCTCGAACTGAGTAGGTCTAGGTCATCAATCTTTCTCTCAGGTTTCTTAATACAGCTAAACTAAACAAACCACTTTCTGGAAATGCTAAGACTCCATCTTCTTTTGTATACTTTGCCCAATTCTCTAGCCAAATACATGTATGGTACCCATATTTTGCTACCATAAAAGATGCAGGCCATTTTAGTGGAGGAAGTATCTGTCCATCCCTAGTCACAATCGGCCTATCCTTTTTAAATAGACTTTGAATTTTCCCAAACCATGACCTTTTCTCTTTCTCAGATGGATCGTAATACATCATTTTTATTTATTCTTAGTTCTGAATCACTAGACTTTTCAAATCACTTCTCTTGCGACTATTCTGTATGCTCTCCAATCCCAGCGCGGCTCACACCAACGCACCAATCCGTGGAAGCTTCATCTCTCTACGGCTGGCCAGTCTCAGCGTGGTCTTTGACATCAGCTTTTCTCGCTACTCCTGCTTCTGCTGACCCCTCCTTTACAAATTTTATCGGCAAACTTTTCTTACATTTTCTTTAATCAAAATCGTTCGTAACAACATAAAACACCACCATTGCAAGTTTTGCTAAACCATAGAGCTAGTTTTATTCACTTACACAAGAATTCTGTCTTTCCTGTAGGCAGTACTTACCTCTACCCTACCACAGAATTATTCAGTTTCGCCGATAAAGTATCACTTCCCTCTACCTTACCCTTCTAACAAGCAAAAAGGCTAACCGTTTCTCTGGGGATAAAACACATGTGAAGACTACACTGCTCCTGAGAATTGAGGCCAGAGTTTCACGAGAGAACCTGTTGCCAAATCACTCAAGCACGTTCACACAAATGTCCCTACCGATAACACACGACGATGTCATCGACTCGAAACCAGATAATGCGTTGTGCGACTTCACTTGCCACACATTTCACCGTGTACATACAGGGCAACCAAACAATACACTGTGCGACTTCACTTGCCACACGTTTTTCCCGTGTACCTACAGGGCAACAAACTTCCTACGTCCCGGAAGTTTTCAAACCAATCGACAACATGAAACGCAACACGACTCAACATAGAATGTTAGAACATAAATCAATAATCAACAATGCAATACAACCATCCTCTGCTGTCAGAAAAACTGCTCCAGCCGAAATGGACAAATTTACATATCCTCCCTGCGTCACAGACCCGTCATCACACTTACTCATTCATACACGCATTCATTGGTGGGGCCCATAACATCAACACTCATACGTCTCACTCTAATCTGCACACAGGAGGAAAGAAGCGCAGGGGAGGGGAGGGGACCTTGATACCTATCCAGAGTAATTCCTTTACATTATATACATCTGCACCTATAGAATCCTAACTTTAACATCCAGGCACTCCACCACTTGGTCGATGGACCAATTAGTTGGAATGGTTGATGGTGATTTAGAACCGGCTAAAACACATTTAAAGCTTCGGAACCTTTCGGTTAACTTTCAATACCTTATTAAAGAATCACAAACTCATTTCTTATTAATCAATGTTTAGGTTATCTAATTCACTCTGTGTTGGCATAATCAGGATTGCAATTCAAATCAGATTTCTATTGAGCGATTTCCAATCTTTGATCTTGAACATAAATTGACATAACATGTATATTTACCTAAATTTGAATATTGGCAACCATTTCCAGAAGAACCCGTCAACCCACAGCAAAAATCAAAATCCCTTCAGATGGAATCGTCCTTTTTATAATCAAAGAAAACCCAGGGAAGTCAAGGAAATCTCCCTCAGCACGACGCAGTCCCCATGATTTAGCCAATGGACCAAGCAATTGCACCAACGAACCAACAATCCAGCCAATTAACTCTCCACACCAATAGCCTAACAGCAATAAGGATAATGATACTACACTTCTAAACCCCCCCCCCCCCCTTTTTATACTCTTTTTATCCCTACTTTTAGGACCATGTGCAACAATTTTAGGGGTGGAAAGTTTTCTGATTGGCTAAATCCTCTGAATTTTGTAAGTCTTTTCAATATTCCCAGGTTTGCCTGTTTCCCATGAGACCGGGCATGACATCTTCCCAATTGTATTCTTTTTCGTAGTTTTACAGGCGAAAGTTCCGAAGTAACAACATGTAAACCACCTTATACAGGTCGTTCATTGTCCCCTCAGTCATTCACACTAGTTTGGGTCTTGGCAGTCCTCCACGTTCCTATCCTTGACAAGGAACATTTAGTTTCTCATCGGAGGTCGCTTGGAGATCTTCAGAGCCATCCGAGTCTGCGCAGTTGACATCGCGCTCACATGAAGGTGGCCACTTCATACTCCATTTTAAGTACTGCGGCCTAGTAGGCCCGAATGCCAACTTAAGCAAAATCAAACATAACAGTAATTAATATATAGAAATGAAGATTCTAATGTTAAACCCACAATGATCCCAATATATATTAGTATTTTCCTAGCTTGTAGCAACATTTAAAGCAATAATACTCATCATTCTGCAACACTGGAAGCAGACACCCTCACAAAAGCAACATAAATCATGCCATTCTCTATTCCAACACATCCTACAGTTAGTTTGTACACCATAGTTAATCATTTAATTATTAGCCATGCAAT
Organism: Triturus cristatus; assembly: GCF_964204655.1. NCBI lineage: Eukaryota > Metazoa > Chordata > Amphibia > Caudata > Salamandridae > Triturus > Triturus cristatus. Next base: position 231,928,333 of record NC_140583.1, read on the forward strand.
ATGCATTTTAGTCCCACGTGTATCTTGTGTTTATTAAGGTGCAAGGGTTGATTCATTATACCACTTCACACAATTAGTACGAGCTAATATTTAGAATGATTACGTAATTAATGTTTCATGCAAAAATAGGAGGTATACAAAATTTTGCTTTACCTGCTCCATCAGCATCTTTTCAGCATTTCCGATTCTTTTGAAAATCTGTTGGCGAGTTTGGGTATTTTAGGCACGTGTTATGGAAATAACTAAATCTCCTTCTCTGTCTTTAGTCATTGGAATACGAACGACAAAGATCTGTTGAATTTTGGTACTGGGTTGAGTGGCATGACATGTGTGCTTGATTGATGTACTCGCCTCAATTTCATCTGCAGCATTGTACATTAAGTTGTCAGGCAGTCTCATAAATGCTGAGTTGTTTTCAGGAAAAACTGACTTCTCTAGGCCGATGTGGCTGAAAAAATATGTACTGCAAACTTGGTTTTGCCCGAACATCTATGTAAAGTTTATCACATAGGATTCAACCATATGTTTTTTGACTTATTAAATGAGGCAGTTTATCAAGACTAGTTTCTAGAAATCAAGTGATTCCATATTAAACGGATGTTTGTCAAACTGCAAAAGTTTCTATAAATATTCTTCTATTTTCTTTTCAGCTCCCAGCCTCTTGCCTTCACAAACAAGGTGTAGAATAAAAAAAATTAGCTAGCATTTGCGCCAAGAATTTTCAATTCTATTAAGGACACGGAGGCAAGGATTATGCTTCTTTCTATTTAATGCAAACTCACAGCAGCCAATGAAAACTTTGCATTATGTATATAAAAGTATTCTTCCTTGTAAAAATGAACGTTCTAGTGACAGAGCCACAGCATTGTTTGCTCTACATGTGTTAATTAATCCCTCTGGAAAGTCTTGCTTGATAAAACATTTTTGGAAGCTGGTGACGTACCATGAAAACAATACGTTTGTATGTGGTTTTAAATAAATGGTTTTTAATGACTATCCAGCACTCTTAATTAATTGACCACATGTGCGACTGTCATGGCTGCACCAACTAACTATTCCTTCAGATAAAATCCATGTCTCTTCTCAAACGGTCAGTCCCCACTTGAAACCTACCTAAGGGAGGAAACAAGATTTTTTTTGTTTTTTTTTTACATAGGAAGCTGTGCAAGGCTTCCGGGCAGCAGATATGAAGATTTCAATCGCTTATTTTGAGGTTTGTTTTAGCCCTACTGTTGGGACGTAAAAGTCCCTTGCACTGTAACAGATGTGTACCACTGTAACAATGTGTGAATCCCTGGTGCTGATATTTGTTGTCATGGGCAAACACTGGTCGTATGTGCTCGCCATGACTTAGGCCTGTCTCGCGGATTGCGGTCTTTTGGGATCGGGAAGAGCACACAAAGCCCAACCTTCATAGGGGTGTAAGGCTACTGCCTTTGCCAGGAGCTAAGCAGCACAAGCCCGATGGTGTCAGCATAGTGTGCAGTGATCAGTAGAAGTAAACCAACTCCTTGAGGGCTTCAGACTCAGTCATGTAAAGTTCCACTGCTGTGTGCTTAACTCGCCCTTGGCCTAAATCAGGTTAGCCGGTAGTACTGTGCAGTGCATGTTATATGCATGTACTGGGTGTATGTGTCCCTGTGAAAGGTATAGTACATGGAAGATTATGGGTTCCATTTCGGGGGACCTGGGACTGACTAGCAGAGCACAAAATGGTAGAGCTATTTCCCCCAGACATACTTTTGGATGGCTACATTGCTTTTAACTTGGTGAGACACAGTGGAGGAAAGGAGAGCCAGGCTCTTCAGTATACTTCAAAGGGTGCTCTTTGATTCAGAGAGGTGTCACTGGAAACAGCCCTGGGCACATCTAAGGAAGGAGATGGGTCTGATAAAGGAATCCTTAATTGTAGGGCTGAGAACCAGGGGTAACCTTTTGATGCACACATCACTGAAGCTAACATCAAGGTGTGAACCTCTGGCCTGTATTGTGGGGCTATCTGATTTGGACTCACATCTGCTGTTACAGACTGCTTTCTGGTGGTTGTTTGTCGCAACAATAACTTCCTCTACCCCGCCTACCTTTTTACAACGCAGTCTCTACAGGGACCACGTCTTAACCTCAAATTGCTTTACCATGCATTCCTTCATCACAAACTTTGGCGGTAAAGGCATGCATGATAAACTCCTATCTGTGGCTAAGGTTACCACCCCTCACTTTTCCCCTGAGCCCTAACTACACCCCCCAAACCTCCTAAAATCTACCCTACCCCCCCCCCCACGCCCTAAAAACGACTCCAAACCTATCTAACTTTTCCTGTTCACTTTCAACGCTCCTCTCTCTCTCTCTGCCCATCCAAACACTAGACCGACTTTGCCTTAACCACGCACATGTGTGATTAAGGCGTAGTCTTTCGGGCAAGCCGTTGTTCGGCTTGCGGGCTACTGGAACTCGTGGCTCTGGCCTCGTTCTTGATGTTTCCCCCTTCTGTTGGAAGGGTGACTAAGACTCGGACCATAAGTCACATTTGGTGTTTGGATATGAACTATGAGCAGAGGAGCTCAAGGCCTCCCCCAAAATGGTCATCCGTCAAGCAGCCAGATGGGCTGTGTGAGGAGGGGGAAGCTCTTTAATCATTCTGCCTGTGACTAAGGCCTGCAAGTCTTCTAGCTGGGTGCGGGTACATCACTCAAAGACATCCAAGACCACCTGTCCCTGGAGCTCCAGTGTCTACCTGCTTGCCAAGACCAGTGGGCTTTGTGAGGAAGAGATGGAAGGCGTGAGGTCCAGTGGGGGATACTGGTGAGTGGATCGCTGTAGTGAGGTGTGAGGAGATGGCTGCTACGCCGATCGGGCATCCCTGAGTGAAGAGCAGGTGTTGTGATCCTGTATGCCAGGGAGGGCCACAAGAGGAAGACTAAGAGCGCAACCTGGTTGATCCCACTGTTGTGAGGAGAGGCTACTGTGGTGACCTATGCAGACTTGATCTCTCAACTGAGGATTAGAACCAGGAACCACCAACAATCCCTCCCTCATTTATAGGAAAGACCAAAGGAAACTTACTGTTGCTTCAGAGGAGCACTAAGGACATTCAAATTGGAGAGGGAAGTGGGACTCAAGTGGGGGGTGGGGTGGCAGCTGGCAGTAAACAGTATAGGGCTGAACTCGGGGGGGGGGGGGGGAGGGGGGGGCTCTGTGTATTTCGTTTTTGACTGGACATTCATCTATTGCTCAAATTGAATGTATTTTAAGTTGTGAGCCTCTGTGTAGGAAGTGCGATATCCATAGAAAAGGAAAACACGGACCAGGAAGATGAAGAGAGACGTGAAGTTTAATACCACGTCTGCATACAACCAGTTCACCATATTTTAAAGCTAAACATTCCTCCCCACAACACGAGTCAGTCACGAGCTGGAACACAGAACTCCGCTCGTGACTACTCATGACAAGTAAACACGTTCCCAACACACTGCTCACCCTCTCGACCTGGGCTACCACTGAGAGTCAAGTGCTGATGGGGAATTAGACCAGTTGTTCAAGATCCATAGTAGGTCGGGGCCTGGGGCACCTGGAGTAAAATGCCTCAACCCTCATGTTTGGGCCATTCACATCTGCATGCCCCTTAGCCCTCTGAATGGGTTCTGACACATGCATTAAAGCAGTAATACCCACGTAACGAATGCAAGCAAAATTTGAGTCACAGTATTTGGTCTCCGTTGGAATTTTCTCAAGGTTGCAAATAGTGTAAACAAATGTATCTTTATTGCGATCAAAGACTAAAGTTATTTAAAAACGTGCATCATCCCAAATATCTTTAGTCGTAACCTAACCTCGGAAACCAGAAAAAAAAGAAAACCGAATATCGTCTTGGAATAAAACCTGCATAAGATTGTATTAATACAACCATTTCCACTCTATCAACATAATTTACAAGTATCTTGTAGTGCCTGGGGATAACAGAATAAAGACTAATTTCAGCCATGCATATACACTTCATTTTCCCCCATTTTGCCTTTAGTCACTCTTCTCCGCTACAGTGCATGTGTGAAAGGATCTGCCTGCATTAGCTGGCAGGAGACCATGTCTTATTTTAGTAGGTCACATCAAGGGTTTCATCAAAACATTGGTGTATAGGATCTATATATATAAAACTTGGCAATAAAGCAGAATGCACATGTTGGACATTTACACTGGTTATTTCTGAAGATTAGTAGAGGGGTGAGCAGGGAAACATCTAAGAGGGGTTTCTGAAAAGGACAGGGAAATGGTGTATAATTGAGGCTTATTGAGAGTATGGTTACTTATTTTGTTTTATACACTTTGTTTGTTTCTTGAACTAAAAATGTAACCTGAAACGGATATGTGCACTATTAAGAAAGCATTGGTAAAGCCAATAGACCTTGCATTAGTAGTGCCTTACCTGACCTTTTGTCTTTGCCAATTTGTGTTGATGCTGGATATCTTTGGTAAAAAGGAAAAGAAAAGTGTGTTGATGATCAATCGGTCAAAAAAGCCAAACTCCAGATACAGCCAATAGGTGTGAACCATTTGGTGAACTCTTTGGATGCCAGTACGGACAAATTCAGTTGGCGGCAGTTGGAGGATCAAGAGTTGTGGTTACTTTGTGGTGGTACAGGTTGTCTTACAGCAGAGGGTAGAAACCTGGGTGGATCTTTTCACCACCATGAAATGCACAGTGTCGAATCTTTCGCGCGCTGGAGTTTCCACAAAGCTCTCTCCAAAATGCTTTCCGGAGAGATTAGAGCGCAGGACTGGTGTACAGTGTTGCGCCACTGCCTCTAGTTCTGAACAACATCTGGAACGATCAGGCCCAAGTTGTTCTAGTGGATCCATTTTGGACGAAGAGAATATGGTACCCAGAACTTCTGGGCATAAGCGTCTGTACTCTGATCAATCTTCCACTTTGGGAGGACCACGTTTGGGCAGGGTCCTGCACCGAGACCTACTCAATCTGCACCTCCATGTGTAGAAATTGAGCAATGGAAGTTGACTTTGTGTGGTATTTTTTGTTTCTCTCCCTCCTTAAATTGTTAATGTCCTCCTTCTACTAATCTTTCTGTGCCAGGTACTGAGCAAGTTGGTGGCCTGGTATGGCACCTATGATCCTGATCTATTGCAAGCCAAGCTGTCGGATAGCCTATTTGTTATCTCTGGCCCACAAGAACTTGCATTGTTAAAGGTTATTTATCTGGTCTGTTTTACATGACCGCTCTCCGTGTTCAAATTTCTCAGTTATCTAATTTATTTACTCCAAAACCCTTTGTGATGCCCCTGTGGCACTGTCATTTGGTCCTTGCTTCTGTCCTGTACATAAAATTCAAACCAATGCATAGCTGTCCACTACTTCATCTGACTTTAAACCCTGTGTTTCTGGTAGCAGTGAGTGATCTTCAGACTCTTTCAGCTCATCTGCCTCACACCTCCTTTTTACTGGAGTAATTAGTTCAGAGGACCAACATGGCCTTTTTGCCAATGATTGACTGCTTTTCATGTTGGGCAATCGTTTACTCTCTTAAAATGCTTTGCTCCTCCCTCACCCATTGAAATAGGAGTACAGACTCAATTGGCTGGACCCCAGAAGAGCTTTAAGCATTTATATTGATTGCACCAAAGATCATAGTGGACAAACTCTTTGTGGGGTTTCTGGGGCATAGAAAGGCAAGGCGGTGCAGAAAAGGACGCTGTAGGTGAATAGTGCCTTTCAACAGGATCTGCTACACCGTGGCCAAGAATCTGACATCAGAGGGGTTGAATACCCAGTCCACCAGGGAGAAAGCTGCTGCTGCTATACTGGAGTACTTGCCCTTGACATCTGCTAGACTGTGATGTGGGCATCAGTCTATACATTCATAAAGCACTACTGCCTTGACAACCAGGTTAGACAGGAAGGGCACTTTGTCCGTTCAATAATGCAAGACTTTTTAGTATGAACAATGTGGCAGACCTACCACCTTGGGTGGTACTGCTTAGGTATCTGTTCTAAAAGTGATGAATCTCTGGTTAGAACTATCCATAAGAAGAACAAGTTACTTCACCTTCGGTAATGTTCTTTCTGGTGGATACTCTGTTTAAATGCAGAGTTCTTACTGTCTCCCCTGCCTCACAGTTCTGTGGAATGGTCTCACATTTTCCATCTTAATAAGGTCATAGTGTAGAAACCTGAACACTGGTACCTCTGATAATGGTTGTGCTTCACGTGTGGCAGTCAAAAATTTGACATTGACATGCACTGGTGGTGTTTATATGCGTCTCTGTCACTTTCAGAGTGGAGAATGGTCGTTGTGGAGCTGCATGGGGCCACCTACCAGCATGCAAGTGCATTGCTGTTACAATCTTTTAGATACGGTCTGGCGCCTGTAAATATTTTATAGGTGAGCAATCTACGGTTAGAGTATCCACCAGAAGGTAAGTAACTTGTTTATTTCAACAGCCATGCCTTTGTCACTACCGCTATTCAGACGCCTTCACCAGCTGGTCTTTCACTGCAGTTACAAATGCATCAAAGGCCCTATGTATTAATGCCTTTTGTGGTCGCAAACCCTGCTGTTCATAAAAAATCAGGGTTTGTGTCTGCTAAATGGTTATTTTACTAACCTCTTTTTTCATGTAGAAAAGCCGTTCCGAATCGCAAAACAAATTTTGCAAGGCACTCCTAATTAGCTTTGGGGGAGCATTTAATGGTCTGCCTCATTGCAATTAGCAATCAAATGTATCAAAACCATTGGAAAGTTAGTGAATTCTTAAAGCAAGTGGAAATGTATTTGCAATGGGGACACCGTGTACCCAGGGTTTTAAGTGGGAAATAAAACTGGGGATGCTCTAAAAGGGGCAGGGCAAACCTCAAAGGGGTGTGGCCTATCTAGGGGCGTGGTCTAAATAAAGCCAACTAGTGTAGAAGTACCCCCTGCTCTGACAAGCAGTCAGCTCTAGAACTCCTCAGTGTCATCAGATTTGGAATTCCCCGCTCAGGCTCCCTCTCTCCCCTCCTTATTACAGCAAGACTATGTAACGCCATACACTCTCCCAAGTACCCCATGACCGGTGTCGTCATTCCGGAAATGCCCAGGCAGACACCTCCTGTATAGGGTGGCTTTATGTGAGGCCGAGTGTACTAGAAGCACTGCTCCCAGAAGGCAATGCAGCTTCACAGGGGTGAGTTTTAATGAAACCACCACCCCTGTCAAAACATGGCACAGAGTCCTCCTACAGCGCGCCTCACCTGGCATGACGTCATGCCTTAACCTCCACTACTCAGTAGTGAGCAGAATGAGCATGCGCTCATCGATGTGCATGCTCTCACTGCAGTCCAAGAAAAAAAAAGAAAACTGACTACCTCTGCGAGGCCCGAAAATATAGCCCGATAGAGACCCGTTTCGAGGCTCCCTGATAACTGCCGTTGCTCAGACCCGGACAACATAAAGCCCTGTGTGTACCTTAGACAGTTTTGCACTTGTCAGGTGGCCTAGAATCGCACAGGATTTTTATTTTGTTAAAGTGCCGCTGGCTGCTTTAATGAACTGTTTTAAAGTTTCCCTTTGAGGAATCTGAACACGAGGATTGTGATCTGCTGTACCTTGTGTGCCCATCATCTGTGTTCGTAGCCAATCGCCGGGGGGTCGCAAATATGTACCTTCCTTATTAATCTTAAAGCAGGTCATATTGCGAACTGCCTGACTATTTAGTACATAGTTCTTTAGCAAATTCACGGACCGATCGCAAGAAGTCGGTGGCTATTTGCACCCCCGTGTGATTCATCTGATAGTACATTGAGCCTCATGCGCTTTTAATGATGTGTACACACAGCTTGCGTTTACGCCTTCAACCAACCTGATGGTTAATTTTTTTTGTGCTTTACTCTTAGGAGTGGGTTAATCCGGGAACCATCTCAGGATATTTGGGGTGTCAAAACTTGGATTAGTTGCCTTCTTGTTTCATTTTGACCTCAAGAGATTTTTCCCAGTATGTACTCAAAGTAAAAAGTTAATGAAATGCTTGACGAATGTCTCATTTTCGGTTGACCTACCTGACACATGGTTGCTAGGCTGACCTCGGAGCTTTATAGACAGGGCAGTTTCGTTCTTCAGCGATACCATAGTTAGGAGTTTGGGTGTTGGAACCATCACCATGCAAATGAGAAGAATGGAATTACGATGTTTTTCTCCCTCGGCCAAGTTCTTTTAGCCTATTCTGTTTGTCTAGACTTTGATTTTTAAATCCTTCAATGATGCGCACGTCAGTGTATTTTGGTGCCGATAGTGTATTTTTATTCTGATAGTTATGGCCAAGAGATGGACGTCGACTGAATAGGAATTTAATTATTCAATATTGGCATTCCGACAGTTTCGTCTTTCACTGTGGGGACATTTTATTGAAATCACCTGGAAAGTAGGATGGTGGTGTTCATCTAGTGTCTTTAATGTTCATTATTTTGTTTGAGACTTTATTATTCTATCTGGTACCATTCCTGCATGTACTCCAGTGCTTAATCTTGAAATATGTGCCCATGACACATCATAACCACGTTGAAAGCGGTATACAGTGATGCTTTAAAATGTCGCTTAAAATTGTCGTTTAACTCCTTATACTTTTATTGTTTTGTTTTGTTGGATTTGGAAACTGGGCAAAGAGAAGTGAAGATGTTTATTTAGGATCCTAGAATATAGGTCAGTGAAGGCACCGGAAAAAGGGTGAAAACTGCCTCCAATTTTGTCGCTGAACTGCCTTTCCTTCGGAGCTTTATGCCCTACATGGAAAATGGGAGATTTCCCAACACGTTAGACTCTTTAAAGGTATTGCCTATTATAACGTGCTAACTTGCTTGTTTGGGCAGAGAGATTGAAGATCTGACAAGATTTAACCACTTTCAAATATTTCGTGACCACTCCGCATGTCTGCATGTTGCATAAATGTGTGGGAAATCTGACTCCGTCTGAAGAGCCAGTAGGGCTGGGGGAGGTTAATTTACATGGAAATGGGCGCATTTCATCCATAGATCCCTTTTTAACATCTTTCCTCATGGTCTCTGCCAAAAATGAGTGCCACTGAGCACATAGGTTTACTGAAGTTTTTAACGTAATATTTTTTTAACTATAATTCACAATCTTTATACATACATAAAACACAATATAAAAAGTACATAAAATAATTTGCGTTTACAATAAAATAAGATCAACAATAAAACATTTGATTACAATACAGTGTGCAAATCCCAAACAGTAATCCATATGTAAAGATAGTACCCAGCTAGACCGAAAAACACACCAACCCCAAAGAGCAGGTGACTGAATAAAGTTAAAATACAATCTCCCCAGAGACCTTAACAGTCAGCCAGTGCCTGCAAACAGTACAATCTTACACAAATACCACAGGGATGATCCTTTAACATGCAATCTTTTTTTTTTTTTTTTTTTTTGCCTGAGCCTCCACATACAGCAAAAAACGAGAAATAGCGAACACAATAGGATGTCTGACGTCACTTCCCACGATCCTTATTAGAACTCTGTAATCCCTTATTCCCAAGTTACAGCATAAAGGGAGAATCCACCTCTTTCTGTACCCATGGTAAACTGGAAAGAAAAATACAGACTGTTCAATGGTTTATCACTTGTGTACAGATGGGACTGCACCCATTGGACTATTTCGTAGCACGCTGCCATTTTACTGTAACAGAACAGTGGAAGGATCTGAGCTGACATTTCAAGTACAGTGTCTTGGCGTGTGAAAGTTCTATCTCATCCAAGAAGCTTTCTGTGATCCAGTCGGCCTTAAACTTGAAAAAGGAGGCTGGAAGGGGTCCTATCCTAGAGTTCCCTAGCATCGACACAGCTACGTGTTCCCAGTATAAACCCTTTAGCACTGCTTGACATCCCTGTGCCGTCTACGGGGTCAGTCGATGGGTTCCCTCACCCGATCTGTTGGAGGCATTGCTTTATGAACCGGAGTCAAGGGATGTTGTGCCCCCCAGTTTGTTTAACGTGATATAAGAAAAAGAACAGTGCTGTATGTTTATGAGTACAACATGAGAGAACATAGTCCATCTAATTGTACACCTTAGTGGACCAGATGAAGCATCACATCTCCAGTCCGGACTTTACTAGAAACAAAAAATCAACTAAAAAAGAGGAAAAACAAAAGACAAGCTCTTTCAATCTGTTATTAATGGAACTTTAACAATAACCTCATCAGCAGCAGAACTGCTACAACCTTCTGCAGTTCAAACGATTGCCGAAAACGCTCAACCTTAGGCAATATTGCATCTTCACTAGATAGAATTAACCACCCACAATCATCCATTCAACTATTCAGAATTGTAACTCTGGATTTCCAGCCTTCCATTACTCTATAGCCAAGTTCTAACTGTACAAACAAATATATCATGCATGTATACATCAGGACCACTGCAATTATGCAATTTGAGATTGCAATTTTGCCTAAATATGGATATGTAGCAGTTGCAACATAATCCATCATCTGCTGCATAATCTGCACATTTTAACAAAGTTTAACAAAAGTTTATTTCTAGTTCAAAGGTATCAAAAGTAGGGGTGGGCGGAATTTGCAAAATCCACTTTCGCAAATGATCGCAAAAATGTTAATTATCGCAAACGCGCGGAAATATCGCGAAGATGCGGAAGTTTTTTTTCCTGCATGTTCGAGATTTTCTGCATGGTTGCGGCTCGCCAATTTACCCATGTGGTTGCTCGCAGGCGCGGACATCTTGTTTTGAGTTGTCTCGCGGTGCATGATCGCGAGAAGAAAGACGTGATCGCGACGCATGACGTCACTGCGGTCGCGAGACAGCGCAAATGGCTAAAAAAACAATATAACATCTCATGGAGAACGCGACCGGATCAAGAGAACTTGTCGGCGAACGCAGGGATTCAGGTAAGGCGATCGCGCGCGCGAGAATGTATTATTTTACAGCGTGAGCAAGAAACAAATTATCGCCAAGCTGCGGAATGCGGAAATTTTGACATTTTCGCGCTTTCAGCGGAAAGCGAAAATGTCAAATTATCGCAATTTCCACGAACGGAACAAAATTTTTGCCCAGGCCTAATCAAAAGTTGTTAGAACGCAGCAACGTGTTGCTGTGCAGTGGAGGCCCTTCGCAAAAGGTTGTTTGGTCATATATCTGTTGTTTATGGCTATATTATGGTGTTGTACTAAGGAGGTACAGGCTTTGCCAACTGGTGTGAATGTGTACAAATGACAAAGTAATGAGGTATTGCTACCACAAAATATGCTGTATTATGCTCCATAATTTGGCTTTTTTACTGCATAATTTAGTAAAACCTACCACAAATTTTGGTCCTCTCCTTCCCCATAATTCCAGTGAGCCACATACAGATAAATGAAGGAATTAAAGCGATAACAAGAAGCAACTTCTATTCTTTAATGAAGGGACTCTAGTTCTGTTAACAGTTATAAGGTTTGCTATCCTAATATAATTGTGTAAGTGCTTTTCTTTAACTGCACCCAATTACAGTAGATAAGGAAAATGAAGACGTTTACAGGACATTACATAATATGCGGGGCCTGGGATAAAACCTATGTCTGACATCAAACACCAACTTAAGACCTGCGTAGACACATCCTCCCAAGTAGTCGTTTTTGCCTGTAGAAAACAGGCCATCGACCTTTGACTGTAATTGAGTGGAGGCAGCTCCAGTCATATGTTCTTATTTGACAAGTGCCCTAGTCGACATCTTTGTATTGAATGGGTCTGGCTAAAAGAGGGAATGCTGGCGAAACACCAGAGTACATTTGTAACTGGTTAAAATATTTCCACTCTTCCCTTCTGTAAAGGGCTAACGGTCTGTTTCACAGAGCAGCATGGGCTCAATGGTAGAATTACGCTGTATATTCTAAAGGTCACATGTTAAATTTAATTTTCATGGGTTGCCAGGTCCAACAGTAGAGAAGAAGTAGCAAAGGATGCTGACCATGAGACTGCGCTAGTTGTCAAACATCTTGGGGGGCCAAGCCATTTGATCAGATCATTAGCAGAATCCAGTACCATGAGGGAGTGACCCATCTTGAGTATGTTGAGTGGACTATTTGAACTTGAGGGGAGGTGGTAGAGGTGGCGACACCGGTGTGAGTGTCCAAGACTCTGGACTCCAATGTTCGGGAGAAGGGAAGAACGCTCTAGGAAGGAATAGATGTCAGAGAGGGAATGTTTCCGTATAGAGTGGCTGATCACAAGTACGTATTAGTTTCTGCTGGATGCCAAGGCTGAAGTGAGGCAGGGACTTAAATCTGTAGCGAGACTCAGAGCCAACAACGGACCATTCATGTACGGAACCATAAACCCCCACAAGCGCTGTATATCTCCCACTAGACCGGATTACTAACTTTTGACGCTCAGGTTTGTTGTTGGCTCTAGGCTTTCTGCCCTCCTCCAAATAGGTTTGCTTTTTCCCTGTCTCCATGACATTCTTTGCCAAAAGTTACCAAGAAGAAACTGCCTGAAAAGGTTCCGCTGTAGGCCTGCAGAACTGTACAGTTTACCCTTCAGATAACATTTCGCCCAGTATATTGTCACAAGTTATGCTATGAGATGTTTGATATTTGGAACCAATTTGATAGCTGCAGTAGTTGTATTTTGAAGCTATGTCAGCGGTTTGCATGTGATATAGGGTAAAATAAATACCATACTCCTATTATTCCTTGTCAAACGTGTTTAGAGCACATCCTAGCACACATGTCTTGTTCTATTGTTTTCAAGTGACCACCCCATATGTTTATGTTGAAGCCTGCCTAAAAAAGAAGGCTCGGAGAAAACCCTTCTTTTCACTTGTTCGGTCATGTTCCTAGCGCCTAGATGACTATTTGCGCATGTTTGCGCATATGTAATTTGGATACAATGTCTTCATGAAATGTACATGGGTATACATCACACTTGTTTGAAGACTCGCCGAGCTCGAGTGGTGGCATGCAGCTGCACTTCCTGCTTCTCCCAGCGTGATCTCTTCCAGTAATCTATTTAAGTAGCACGTGCATGTTTAAACGAAGTCTTGGGCTCAGACCCTCCCCGCACGCATTAATTCCATAGAAACCTTGTAGTTGCCTCGGGTCTGTTTTAGGGTTAATAGCCGCTAACTCGCAGTATCCTCGTTAAGTAACGTTGCCTTCCTAACTAAGCTCGAAGCTTTAAGTACTGACTCAAACACGTAGCTGTATCCGAGCGTCTACACGTACTTTGAGAACCATTTCGGCAAAAAATATTCCCTCTGCGAGCTTGGAAATCCTGCTGGGTAGTGACTCATTGTGAAATGCAAGTCTGGCAAACACTAGCTTTGACTGCAAAGATCAGACGGAGAACATTCTGAACGAGTGTAGTTTCTCACTTCTCACCTGTAGGTCCATTTTCGGTGCTTAGCACTGTGAGCTCCTGGACACAGGGTTTAATCACCAGCAGGGCCAGCGGCCAGAATAAGGTAATACAAAGGAAGTATTTGACCAATGGTGTAAATCCATGATGAACATTGATTAATAGGATAGGTTAATTGAGATAAAGACGAAATGAGTGACCGAAGATAAAAATCAGTAATTCCTCCACAAAGTGATTCCAGACAGCAAAGCTGAAAATAAACATTGATGGCCATATGAGTGCTCAATCAGACCTGTATTGGAATTATAATGCATTGCTAGAAGTCGTGATTGTAGTGTGTCGGGGTGTCTTTTGGCAACACATGGGGCTCATGGAGTAGCCTGATGGGTAGTGGACACGTTCTGCCATAGCGTTAGTTTGGAATGAGCCCCTCGCTGGTCCATGACCACCCTGTTGAGCTGACTGACATTTTTAGGTATGTTTTTTGCTTCACACAATGCTGGAGGAGAGCCCCTCTGATGGCAAAGTTAATTACAAGTAATCTTCGTTGTGCAGAGTCCAAATCATCCTCGTCCTATTTCCTGACTGAATGCTCCTTTGGAAAAAAAGTCTTGTTTTCCATCCCTCCAGTATGGCCGACTCCCTTGAACTATCATGCAATTAACATAACCAGTAAGCCAGCCCTCCTGACTTCCTGTAATACAAAGCTATGCAGCATAATTGAAGCCAAAACCCAATTGGGAAGGGAGAGATGGGAAACCTCAACTGTGACGAGGAAGACCTGGACTCTGAGTAATGAAGATTAACAGTAAGTAACCGTGCTATTACCTCCTCGGCTCTCTTCCTTGGTACAGTGCTTACATCATGAACCAATAACAAAACACTTCTATCGGCTTCAATAAATGACATTGCATTGACTCATTTTACTTTGGTACAGGATCATTTTACTAATATGTCAAAACAATGAAATTGCAACACAAACAACACATCCCCATCACCCCCCTCCAGTCCAGTCTATAATGTTGCTGAATGTATGGTGAACGGATCCGGTTTCTGCGTTGCAGATTTCCAGCATAGATAAACCATTCATTGATTTCTAGGATACCACAGTTCCCCCTGCTGATCTCCCTTTGACTTACCCCAGCACAGTTTGCCCTTATATTTCATAAGCTGAAATGACTGCTGGCTTTATCCTTATACTGAGAATAGACCTTTAATCTCGGTCTTGCTACTCCAAATGTAACAAACAGAACATCACATTTCCTAAGTGACTGCTATAGATGAATACATTAGTAGAGCCCTTATAATATCCAAAATGTGTAAGTGTTCCTCTTGTGCTGAATACGGTAAGTGAAGAAACACGGGCCACATTACAACATCCTTGCTACGTTGAAGTTTTGAGGCAACCTTCGGAACAGACTGAGGACTGGGGTGTAACACAACTCTATCAAATTGTCTATAAAATGCTTAGTACCAAACCGTGCACCCAATTCTCTAATCCTTCTAGCTATAGAAATCGCTGCCAAAAATAATGCTCTGTAAATTCTAAATTTCAACCCTAGCATATCTAGTGGCTCAACTGGTGGTTCTTGTAAAGTTTACAAAACTAAAGGCACTCTTTAACCATATTTTAACAATTTAATGACTTACCCACTGTTAGACCTGCCACCATTGGCGCCAGTCTCCCTTCCATTTTTTGCTGTGTCTCCTCTGTTTTTGCTGGTAATAGATGCTCTGGGCGCTGTGCCACTGCCATTCAGTGCCACAGCGCGAATGCTCCCTGTGTAAAGATGACATGTGAATTGGTACATCCATGATTGGCTTATTTGGTTTACCTGGTAGTCCCCAGTAGAGTGGCCTGTGTGTGCCCAGGGCTGGTAAACCAAATGCTGCTGGTGGGCCTGCAGCGCTGGTTTGCGCCACCCACAGAAGCAGCTTGTAAAGTGTGTCTCAGACCTGCCACTGCAGAGTCTGCGTGCAGTCCAGAACTGCCATCTTGGCTGTGAAGTGCACCCACTTCCCAGCCCCTGAACCTTCCCTTGGCATCCTGTAAGCCCCCCTTATGATAGGGTGCATTGTATGTGTAAGGTAGGACATGCCCTGATGTGTGTAGCATGTCCTAGTAGTGAATTACACCCAATTTCGTTTTTCATTACTGTAAGGCTACCTGTTCTTCATAGGCCAGAATGGGAGGTTTGGCTATTACATTCTATAGCCCTAACAGACCCACAGAACATGGTAGAAAAACGAATGTAGTATGCCTGAGCTCAGAATATTAAATTACATCTTTTAGTGAAGTTTATTTTTATATTCTGTGTTTGAAAATACCACTTTTAGAAAGTGGCTATTTTCTTGCCTAAGCCTTCGTGTGCTCTGCTGTTATGTGTATTGGCTGTCTGATTTTGGAGGGACAGGGCAGGCTGAGTCAGACCAGGGTTGAATAGAGAGATCTGCATTGGAGTATGGGGAGGGGTAGGGGTAGGGCTGTGCCTGGCAAGGTGAATGCTGGCTCCACCTCCCACTGTGCGTCGTCTGGCAGAGCCCCTCTTTCTGAAAGGAAGGATGCAGCCTGGTAAACCAAGTGCTCCAGGGCTGGGCAGAACTGGTTCTGGCTGGGTTCAGTGACTTGTAGCTTCTGAGAACAAAGACTTTTGGGGTATAAATATCTGTGACCCAACCCCTACAAATTGTGTTGCTCCTGGACAACAAATGTGCAGGAATTTATATAGCGCAAATCACCAAGCGGTCTCTAAGCGCTTGCTTAGGGAACCCGTCCTGGTATTCCCCTGTGAGATAACCCAGCAGGGCATCCGCAAGGTGAAAGCCAGGCATCCCGCCGCGAGGGGCCCATGTGGAGATTAAGCAAGCTATTGCCCAGAGTCGCAGAGTGTGAACCCATGAGTCGAGTATGCACTGGAGCGAGAATTATCGAGTCCATGGACATTTATGGACTCAAGACCCAGCCCAGCCGGGAATTGAACCCTGGTCCCGGGCTGACCTCTGCTTCCAGGTCTGCCTCCTCTAACCAGTGAGCCAAGAACCTCTGTCCGTGTAACAGTACAGGAGAAGGACTGTCCTTGTGCTTGTGCTTTTGCTTGGATTGGCCTGCAGTGGTAACTACTGGACTTGGAAGAAGAGGAAAAGGACTTTGAAAGAACTTTTATTTTTGCAAAAGCAATCACCCAAGGGCTAGAAGAGAGCTTGCCTCCTGCAGGAGTCTCAGGCACATCAGACTCCACCACCAGCCTCCTGTTTCCTCCCAGCGAGGATTTCTATCTGCAGGTGAGGCTCCTGTGAGTTCCAGGGCCTCTAGTTCTACTGTGGAGAAGAGAGCGCTGAAAATCGTCGCTAACCCCAGTTAGCGAGCCGCTGCAGCTGGAAAGCGTGAGGAAAATCATCGCTCTGCTGCCACCGAGTGCTTGCTACCGGAGATCATCACATCACCTGTCGGCGGGCCTGAAAACGCTCGCTAAAGATTATCGCATTGCATGTTAGCGGGCCTCAAAACGCTCGCTAACCAAAGATCATCGCATCGAGTTCATCGCTTCACGACATCACAGCGATGACGCCGAGCGTTCGCCATTTTCATTGCATCGCACCAGGATCGCCGCTCCCTCACGGAGCGCCATTTTCTTTCATAGCAACAAGATCGCACACGCAACAGGCTCTGCGCATCATCCTCCCTTCGCGGCAAGGATTTTATCGCATCGCCGGCTTAGCGTGCAGAAGTTTTTTGCTTTGTCCTGCCCCCAGACCAGCGCATCATCCTCCCTTGCGGCAAGGATTCAACGCATCGCGGGTTAGCGACAGGAAAATCATCGCTACAACTCCTTAGCGACATTTTTGTTGCTTTGCTACAGAATCCAGGTATCTTGTGAGTAAAAGTGTTACAGAGACCACTGCTTTGAACTGAACACCGTGCACTGTGAACTATTTTTCCAGCCTTTTTAGAGTAACCCTATTTTCTAGTATTGTGGATTTTTTATAACTACTTGAGTGGTGTCCATTTGTAGTGTTCTTCACTGTTACTGTGTATGGTCATAAATGCTTCACACACTGCCTCTGAGATAAGCCTAGCTGCTTGTGCTACGTCACCACAGGGTTGAGCAGGGGTTATCAAAGGGTGTAGTCTGCTTACTCTGACTGGGGAAGAAGGGTCCCTACTTGGACAGTGGCCAGCCATTGCCAACTAGAGACCCCCATTTCTAACACCCACATTTACCAGATCACTTCCAAAAAGATTTGCACTAGAAAACAAATCTTCACTACCACACTATTTTGAGCTGGGTCAGACTTCCAAGACGTCATGCAAATTTGATGTGTGGCCGCTATCGCAGAACATGCCGTTGCAGCTGATGTGCTTGCGCTATTGAAAGATATGTTGGGAAGAGAGAGAATGTACCTGCTGCTCCATCACAGCAAGCGTAGGTGTCAATTCTGCTGTAGCTGTAATAAAAAAACTTAGATGTGGGTCCGTTTTACCGCCAGATCTACCCTTTTATCTACTGGGTCAGATGGAGTAGCCTCGTCTGACATTCTAGCGTCTTGAATGGCTAACTCTGCCATAAGAGAGTCCCCGGTTTCGACTGCTGGAAAATCATCTGAGAAATACCGGAATAGTAAATCTTAGACACACAGCTTGTGAAAGAAGGATTGTCTAATTTGTAAGGCTCCCTCTCAATGACTAGCTTGTATGGCTAGTGTAGTGGTAGGATATCAGGTTCATTGTATCTAGTACTGACAGAAAAAAAATCTTCACTTTCCTCAACAACATGAAAATCCGGAAAGGCCCTGGGGTTTCCTTATGTGCTGCAGTATCTCTGTTAAATCATTCTCTTGTTAATGTCTGTCTTTTCAGTATTCTGCCCATCCTAATCAGACTGGGGCGTTTTCTTGGGACGGGAAGGGTTCTCTCGTTTTTAAATGCTGCAGCCACAGTCACTTCAATCATGTACTATGTATCTGCCACAGACTGGACTAACTCAGGTGAACCATCCCTCTCTGGTTAAGCATTATTACCCGTTTCAAAATGGCGCCTCTTGTCAGCACACTTCTTACGCGGCTCCATTTTCTATATTAACTCTGCCACAATATCCGCACATTGCGATGTTTAAGTAGGAGTGACTTCTTGCTTGATTGACGTCGCTAACAGTGCTTGCTACCTTTCACAAGACGCCATCAGTCAGGCGGTGACACCTGTGTAAATGATTATTCCTAAAATAATTTTCTCCAGCGGAAGCTTTCACTTCAAACAGAGAGTGGCGTTCTCCGCACTTGCTGCTCCAAAGTTGGTGTGCTAAAATAGAACCTCTGAACTGTTCTCTACCACAGTGAGTGCCGACCCCCACCCCCCAGCCTCGCTTGATAGTGGTGTCAAATGTTTATTCAAATGTTCGGTCTTTTAAAACCATTACACCATATAATTGCATTTACATTACTCAAAGCATCCTATATGTAAAAAAAGAACAGTAATAGAATACAATCTTCATTCATTGTTCTATACTTTTTAAAATCAAAGACCCGATTAAATTGTCCATAAAGTGCTGCATCCTTACATCGACTGCATCTTTATAGAATATAATCATCATAAAACTATATATTAAATTTGATTTTCTTCTGCAATTCTAAATAATTCCTTTAGGTACAAATTTGAGTTCAACCCCCCTGCAGACCAGCGAAATTGATGACCCCCCCCCCCCCACCCCCCTAACCAGGTGGTTACAGCTTCTCTGCATGTTTGTATGTTAATACTGATAAATATATTTTTTTAAAGTATCTTTCTGTCTTTTAATAACTTCGGACATGCACAGAGAATATGTGATGGAGATTCATGTTTGTAGTTGCACAATCTGCAGTCTTGATTTTGGTGCTGGATTTTCCAGGAGGGGATCAAATCCTTTGTTTCCCACATACCAAGGCGTAAATTCATAAGTTGGTTCTTTAAAATTTTTGAGAAATGTGCCAGTAAATAAACCTGTGGTTTCCTGGTGCCATATGAGTTAATCACCGTCCAGGCGTGACGTCTTTGTAATAAGCTGTTTTCATCTGGTATGTTAGACAGTACTTTTGTTGACGGATTTAATTTTTTATTATGGGCATGTTTCCCCATGCCGGAGTTCCACATTTCTTGAACGCAAAGATCCTCAATAACCTGTGCTAAGTAACGGCCCCAAGCACCTTGTGTTTTCTTCTCTCTCTGAGCTTCTATTTCTTTCCCGCAAAAATTCTCAATTGAATCGATTGTGGCTGCTCTAAGCCTTCCACGTAGTTTAATAAATGCGCTTTTGACCACTTGATAGTTAAAGCAAGTTAGAAATATTGTAGGAAAGGGAAACGTGTGTGTGTGTGTGTGTTTGGGTTGTGTGTGTTTGTGTTTTGTGTTCTGTGTGTTGTCTAAGTGTGTTTAGTAACAGTGTTTTGTGGTCTGTATGCATGCGTTTGTGGTGTGTGTGTGTTTTTGTGTTTTTTTTTTTTTGTGTGGTGTGCTTTTTTTTTTTTTTTTTTCCTTTGCTTGGTTACCGATTTTGTCCACAGGAGTATTCACTTTCGACAGAAGTACCGTGGCATGAATAGGGACGAGGAGGCAATGTGTGGACCACAGTCCATGGTTCAGGAGAAGGCACCAGTGTCGAGTGGTCGCTGATCTAAATCAAGCTGTAACCGCTTCTGCTAGTCCGATGCACCTACATTCAATAGTTCAAATGCAGCTGTCAAAACAATTTTGAACAAACAGATGCTGTAGAAAAACAGTGTGGCATTTTTGGGCGCTTTATAATGCATTTGTTCCTTTACATTTGGAATACTAACTTGTTTTTGTACGTTGCTTCATAATGTGTATCTTGTCTAGTAACAGTAATATGTTATCCAACACAGTCATGCTCATTTCATTGACGGAGGTGGAGTATGCCCTGCTTGAATGCGGACCACTATCTTTTAGATTATAATAATCTCTCCGTCAACGCTGCTGACCAATTTTGATATTGTTTCAGCATTATAGTTACTGAATTGATTTATCGTAGTGGTGCACACAGTTGTATTCTGGGCACCTTCTCTGAATTGTGCAAATGTTCCAGGTAGTCTAGTCCCTGCCTGGTGTTCAACTCGTTAATCCATAGTTCCCAGCATCTACATTCGTAGATGTTTTATCTGTTAGTTCATCTACATTCGTAGGTGTTTTATCTGTTTATCTACATTCGTCTGGTTGAGTCTCCTCTGACTCTCCTCTGGAGACTTGCTCGGCTTGGTGACTGGACATTCCAGGCCACGCAGCTGTGGCTCCAAATGCTGATTTCTCTTGCACAAATGTGATCATTAATGTTTCCTTCGGGTCCTTAAGATGTACCTGTTTTGGTAAGTAGTTGCACTACCTCTTGTTTTTATCCAAGCATCAAGACTCCTCTGGGTTTATATTGTACCTAATCGTTTTCACTCGCTCAGCGTGTTGGAACTCAGTGGATCAATGTGATTCAACCACCTCTCAGCGCAGTTACTCTGTGAGCTCCCGGAAGTACTTGAGCACTCCGACACCAGTGGTCCTTCAACCTTCCAGCGAGTTTGTTTGTTTGTTTTGTTTGTTTGTTTGTTTGTTTGTTTGTTTGTTTGTTTGTTTGTTTGTTTACTCCGACACCAGTGGTCCTTCAACCTTCCAGCGAGTTTGTTTGTTTGTTTTGTTTGTTTGTTTGTTTGTTTGTTTGTTTGTTTGTTTGTTTGTTTGTTTGTTTGTTTGTTTGTTTGTTTGTTTGTTTGTTTGTTTGTTTGTTTGTTTGTTTGTTTGTTTGTTTGTTTGTTTGTTTGTTTGTTTGTTTGTTTGTTTGTTTGTTTGTTTGTTTGTTTGTTTGTTTGTTTGTTTGTTTGTTTGTTTGTTTGTTTGTTTGTTTGTTTGTTTGTTTGTTTGTTTGTTTGTTTGTTTGTTTGTTTGTTTGTTTGTTTGTTTGTTTGTTTGTTTGTTTGTTTGTTTGTTTGTTTGTTTGTTTGTTTGTTTGTTTGTTTGTTTGTTTGTTTGTTTGTTTGTTTGTTTGTTTGTTTGTTTGTTTGTTTGTTTGTTTGTTTGTTTGTTTGTTTGTTTGTTTGTTTGTTTGTTTGTTTGTTTGTTTGTTTGTTTGTTTGTTTGTTTGTTTGTTTGTTTGTTTGTTTGTTTGTTTGTTTGTTTGTTTGTTTGTTTGTTTGTTTGTTTGTTTGTTTGTTTGTTTGTTTGTTTGTTTGTTTGTTTGTTTGTTTGTTTGTTTGTTTGTTTGTTTGTTTGTCTTTCTGTCTTTCTTTTTTTTTTTTTTTTCTTCACCCCACCCCTCCCCAATTTTGTATGACTTCTGGTTCTGTTGTGCCTTTTGAATGTTGATGCAGTCATGGAGAGACTGTGCTGCTGCCTAGAGGCTTCATGCACCCTACTTGTGGTGATTGATCCTCCAGAACCTAGAAAGGGGTTCAGATGATGGCGGGATGAGGGGTGCACCCCCCACACAATGACCCACTGCTCTTGGAAATCAGAATCCTGCTAAAGCAAGAACATTCTCTTTTCTTGCATATTTTGTAAGTTAATCAACATACATATCCTACTTATATTAAACACTTGCACAGGAAGGGTGCGGCCTAAATTTACCAATTTTCTGAGCTTGTACTGGTCTGATATCAAACCTGTAAAGGGAAAATAATGTGTTGCTAGAGATAGCCGATGAGTGGGAAAAGGCTCCAAGCTGGCTCTAGAATACTGCAGAAGTGTACTTGGAAGCAACTGCTGGGCGGTGGGCTAGGTTTGCTTGATTACAACTGTGGATATTTTGACAATGTTTATTTAAAACATTTTAAACGTATTCGTACCCCTCTGCCAGCTGACTTTTTTTTTATTTTTTTATTGTGCTTTCTTGCTGCTTCTATAATTGCAATATGCAATCTACGTATAATGTTCCCAAACGCATAGGACCGTATTGCTTAATAGCATTTGGTAACATATCAGAGTAGTCTATATATAGGAGAGAACATTGAGATCGTGGATGCGCGTGTGTAAGGCGAAAGCAGTTTGAATGTTACTGAATTGTATTGAACTGTATGCAGGCACAAATCAAGCAGGGACAATAATTTTAAAATATCAGCCAATTTTTAAAACTTAGATAGCACGCTATATTGCACTGTTTATGCAGTGACCTGCGTCTGAATTTAACGTGTTGCAATCTGTGTAAACACCTGCCCCGGTCCA
Source organism: Triturus cristatus (assembly GCF_964204655.1). Lineage (NCBI taxonomy): Eukaryota > Metazoa > Chordata > Amphibia > Caudata > Salamandridae > Triturus > Triturus cristatus. The sequence goes on from NC_140583.1 coordinate 231,950,877, forward strand.
ACCCGGCTTTTTCCGTTGTGTGGAGGGCAGGGCTAACCCCCAACAGCATCTACTTCCGGTCGAAGGAGGCGGGACTTCCTACCCAGGACTCCTCTAGAACGATGTGCACACATACGCGCAGCAGATGCGCGCAGCGGGCGCGCCGTCTGCGTGCCGAAGGCAAGCCCGTCTGCGCCCGTCCGCGCACGACCGAGCCCAGAGCCCCAGACCCCTGGTCCCAACGAGAGGATCATATTTACAGCTGATGACTTGCGCAAGTTTGAAAGACCATGCCATACGCTATGCAAATATACTATACCCGCGGACAGCAGAGAACTGAAATGCAAACCATGTCAGTTAACCCTTATACCTCAGGCAAACAAGAACATAAGAGAAGCTACATCTAGCATGACTGAATTGTAGATCACTAGCGAAGCACAAATTCGAAATACAGGACTTATTGAGAGAACGCGACCTAGATGCCCTTCTGCATACTGAAACATGGTTACATGAAGGCTCTACCCCGGATATCCTGGATGCCATTCCGAGGGAATATTTACTGGCACGGCAAGATCGAGTCGGTCAAAGAGGGGGAGGTATCGCGATTATTTATAAATCCACATTGAAATGTACAATTAACAAAGCAGACATTAAAAACTGTGAGGCATTTTTTTTTTCCTTAGCAGCTACAGAAGATTACACCACCTCAGGTTTTTTTTTTTATATATCGGCCACCAGGACCACTAATACAATTTAGAACGAGTCTAGAAGAAGAGTTGATACATCCAGCCCTTCGTCACAAGAACTTAATAGTTTTAGGAGACCTAAATATTCATTTTGATAATGAGCTAGACCAAGAGGCTAAAGAAATACGAGGTGATCTACAAACGCATAAATTAGTATTAAAAGGAGTGACACCTACACACCAAGGGGGACATACCTTAGATCCTATTTTTTCAAATATCACCGAAATAGAGGTAGATGCCCCATGGCCAATTCCATGGTCAGACTATCAACTGATTCAGTTCACAATACCCTCCCAGAGGGAGTGAGCGAAACCACGGAGTAAGGAAATAACAACTAGGAAATGGAATAATTTTAATTCCACCTCCTTTACCAGTGAACTAAAAGTAAATAGACCTACGCTTGATTTAGATATCAATACAGCTAACAGTCAAATTGATACATGGATTACTCATGCATTGGATAGGACAGCACCCTGGAGCACTAGGACTCCAATGAGACCTAAGGAAACGGCCCCTTGGTTCAACATGGAACTAAAGGCAGCCAAAAAAATCCTGCAAAAGGTTGGAATGAATATGGAGGAGGGACTATGGCAACAAGGCCAAAGAAGCCTACAGAAAGGAATTAAAACAATATCACGTATTGATTAAAAAACAAAGATGTACTTTCTATACAGATAGAATTGAGGGGGCCAAGAATTTGCCAAAAGAAATGTTTGCCATATTAAAATCCCTCAGGACACGCGAAGAGGTGGACGATTCGAACCCATCTGTGGGTAGTTGCAATAGGATAGAGGAATTCTTCGCAAATAAGGTGAGTAAAATTTATGACACATTTCCGATAGATGCTAAACAAGCCTTGGGGCTTGCCGCCGAAAGCCAGATTATGTTCTCAGGAACAATGTTAGAGGTTTTTAAGACCCCAAAACTAGAGGAGCTGACAGCCATAGCTAATAAAATCAAATCCGGGTCACCGTTAGACCCGGCCCGACCAGACATAATAATGGAGGGAGCCAAAGAAATCATGCCTTGCATGTCAGAGCTCCTCTCCAGATCACTCGAAAGTGGTACAGTCCCGACCAAATGGAAACAAGCCACTGTTAAACCCCTAAAATAGATGGCATCTGTCGATGAAATGACACTACAAAATCTCCGCCCCATTTCATTACTACCTTTCTTAGCGAAAATTGCAGAGAAGGTGGTAAATAAACAACTGGTAGAACATATAGCTAGTAATAATATACTCCATCCATCACAATCAGGTTTTAGAAAGGCACACTCTACGGAGTCCGCGCTACTGATGGCATCGGAAACATTAAGAATGTACGCAGATAACTGACAAACAGCGGCACTGATTCTCCTTGACCTCAGTGCGGCATTCGATACCGTCTCGCATAGCCTCCTCCTGGGTAGACTTGAGAGGTGTGGGGTGAGAGATCGGGCACTACACTGGTTGACATCATTTCTGTCCGCACAAGGTTTCCAAGTCGCACAAAAAGATCATACTTCGAGTATGCCATTACACCAAGGAGTCCCCCAGGGCTCAACTTTAAGCCCCACATTATTTAATATATATGTGGGACCTTTAGCAGAGTGTGTGGAGAAACATAAGGTATCAATTGTGTCACACACAACTTATTGTGATGCTATCCCAAAATAACAAGGACCTAGTGGCAGTACACTTCTCAGAGTGCCTTAAGGAGGTTGCCCAATGGATGTCAAATCATTGCCTCAAATTGAACGGCAACAAAACGAAGGTGCTAATAGTGGGTAAGGCCCCGTCCATATGGTCAACAGCTTGGTGGCCAGATTGTCTGGGCCACATACCCTCCCCGAAATCAGAAGTAAAGAATCTTGGGGTTTGGATGGACTCCGAGCTGTCTTTTGAGAGCCAAATCTGGAAGGTAGCCGGGAAATGCTACGCAGCAATGAAAGTACTGCGAAAGATCTTGGATCTACTTCCTCCCAAAGCAAGAAAAACCATTGTCCTCGCGGTCGTAACCTCCCCAATGGATTACGGTAACGTGCTATACTTGGGAACAACTAAGAGAGGATTGGAAAAACTTCAGAAAGTGCAAAACGCAGCAGCACGCCTAGTCCTGGGCCTTCCAAGAAGAACCAATACAAAACAAACCCTGAGTGCCCTACATTGGCTTCCAACAGAAAAAAGGATCAGATTCAAAGCTATGTGTCACGTTCACCGCATATTAAGAAGAAAAGGACCGAGCTACCTCCGACCTCTAATCACAAGATATACTCCAGGTCATAGCCTAAGATCACTGGACAAGGACCTAGTGATAGTTCCAAGAGTGGTGAGAGCTAAAATGGGGGAGCGATCTTTCAGGTATCGAGCGGCAAAGTGCTGGAATAACCTCCCATTAGAACTAAGAAGAGATGTGCAAAATAAGATTTCGCAAACTATTAAAAACATGGCTATTCATACAAACTTAGCCTTGATAATCATGGGAATTTCGTCAGGCTTCCTGACACCTTAGACACCCCTCTTCGCTCTATAATCTTTTTAGCGCGGAGACACTCCGTTGGTGTAACCAGGCGCTCTACAAACGTATAATAATAATATGCGAGTTAACATATAAAACACCACTTAACCTGTGGTGTGTATAACTTTCAATAATTCCGACCTCTCTAATTATCTCTATATGTGCCAAAGTTGAGCCCTTTTAGAATATGCAGATAAACCTTAGACTTGTTGTTCATGTTTATATCCACCCAACACAGCGACTTTAACCCTTCCCATTCGCTGTTCATTTATCAGCATTTCATCCTGTTTCTGGGTTTCATTGATGTTGCCGACAAGCCACCACCCATAACTCTGACTTCTCACCTGTGTTTACTGTTCACCTTTGATAGACGTGCCTGAAGATGTGTTCGATGCCATAGTGGATGTTCGTCTGCTGTTAATGTCCGAGCAAGTAGGATCGCATCCCAGTAACCCGTAGTACTGTTATTCTGTCTCTTTTGTTGAATCGTGATGGCTGCAACTTTAGCCGTGGTCCGTTTTGCACTTCCCACAACCAATGCTTGATGTTGGGTGCTTTTTTTTGCCTTCCAGTTCATGGCTGTGTTCCGCTCAGCAATGACTAGAGCCAGGACAAACTTACATGTGGTCTTGGCATTTGTTGGTATGCTCAGTAGTCGTAGCAAACAGGTTGTGTCAGAAATCTGTAGGTGTTTTATCTGTTAGTTCATACAATCGCGGTCCGGTGTTGCCTCGTATCAGTACAACTCCTCATCCTATTTAAGAAGTCTGACGTTGCCGCCATGCATCTGGGACAGGAATCTGATGCACCAGTCTACGTTTTGGCAAGTGTCATTGGGTATAGGTAAGTGTGGTGCAAGTAATTTGGCTAATTTTTAAACCACCAGTTTCTGTGTACCTCTTTTGTGTATTCTAGGACATTAGCCATTCTGTGTCGGACATTTACCTGCTAGTTTTGTGTTCTCAAGTTATCTTAAGTGTGGAAGTGCTGAATTGGATTGTTGGTGTCAAGGTTTTATGCAGGACCGTGTTTGCATGGAGCTGCAGTTAATGTGTTAGTATGCAATATAGTACCTCAGATTTTGGTGGTTCATTCTGTTCCTCTGTGCGTGTCAGTCTTATCAATATAGTTAAAGCATTGTATATTAACCCCTTGCGTGCGCATGACGGAACCACGCCGTCATGCGTGGTTCCGTCATGCTGCAGCCGCTCCGCCCACGCGGCACTAATTTCCCCGTCTGTGCGGGCGAAATTAAGAGTGGGTGGTGTCGTGACGGAACCACGCCGTCATGAGCACAGCTCGCCCGTGACTCATGACGGCGTGGTTCCGTCACGAGCATGGCGGCGCTGTGATCACCTCCTCCCCCCCCCCCCCCCCCCCCCAGCGCCGCGGCGGAATTTGCGCCACGGCGAAGGGGTTAATATATATTGACCTATCCCTAGTTCATCTTCTCCTCTGAGAGATTTAATCATGTGAAACTTACCATATCCTTAAAAGGTTACCTACCGTCATGATCCTAACTACCCAGTTTGTGTTCATCATGTGTCCTAGCTACATCTTGAAACTGTGGAGGGCACTACAAAGTTAACACAAGTGTGTACAGCTTTGTTATGTCCAATTTCTTCGTATACCTTCGCCGACAAAACTTGGCTGTCCGCAATGACCTAAGGTGTGGGATGTAGTAATGGGAAATATTCAATTACAAATCTAAAATGGTTGCTACCTCCATTGAATCCTGGGAGCTCCACTTATTCAAAGTTCCATGCTCAAAGATGGCCATCTCATCAAACACAGATGTAGGGCAACCATATAGTATATAGTTCTCAACCCCCTTTTTGTTGACTGGTCTTGTGGCCTTTTGAACAAGTCGCTTCCTGTTTCCACCTTACATTACATTCAAGAGTTGGGATTGTGTCTCTTGGGGGGGTGGGGGAGGAGGGAGAGTCATTTTAAAGTCATGGATAAAACTACAAAGAAATAGAGTAGCCTAGGTAGTATGATCGATCACCTTAGTGATGGAACCCTACCCAATGGTGATAATGGAAGTCGATCCCAAAAAGGATCCTTTGTCTGATGTACCGAACTACTTTGTGTAGGTTACCACCCTGAAGATCCTGATCCTCTCGGGATATTTTTAGCCCCCAATTATTTAAAAGTGTGAAATTCGAAGAGGGGTTTCAGTATCAAGCATACATTACATTGACGTCAGTGGTCTTGGCGGACCAGACATTTCCCAGTTTACATGAAGATGCTAAATATTACCCAACTGTCAGTACCATCATAACTGATGCCAGCCGGGTGTTAGCATCCCTCTCTCAAAAAAAAAAAAAGTGCATGGTCTACACAGAGGGCAACCATATGCATCCTTTTCAAGATGGAAACACACCATATCTGTCCTGGTCTGCAGCAGGTTGGCAAGCTTCATGTCTAATACAAAAAGAAGCCATGAGAAAGGAGAATCTTGCTTGGTGCAATTCTCGATGACCATGTGTCTGAGAAGGTGCCACGAGTACGGACCCTTGCATAGAGCATCTGTATCCATAGCAGTGGTTGTATAGTTATCCCCATTTTCTTCAACACCTCCAATATATCGGGAAGAGGAAGATGTCAACAGCATTCTCTGTATTGAAGGAACCACTTAAGATGGTTTCTTGCTCTGAGACTGGTCCATAAAGTCACTTCTGAGGTCTTTACTGCCCTTTCCTTTACAAAACCTAGTTCAGGTATTCTGACTGGGAAAACCTAGAGCTTCAGACTCCTCGCAACATCAAGCTTCCACCTCTGACGTGTTTCCGTGACCTGTTAATTATTCGAAATTGCTTAAAATTTGCCCATACAGGCTTTATTCTGATTTCAGGACTGCTTAACTCGGAAACAACTTACTTTGAGGATGACCATTAATAAAAAGACAGTACTAGAATCTGAATTTTTATCGGACATCGTAATATTATCTGTGCCTAGACCTCAGATGAATGTTAATTATTAAGCTACTCAATAGTACATTTTTTTTTTTCTTCTTTCCTCCCTTGATAGCATGAAATTCTAAGTCCAACTCATATCAACAGTGGATGCAGCAAGCCAGTGAAATAAATGTGGTAACTGCTGTAACTCCTTGGCTGTTGGCATTTGTACACTATTAACCTCTGGAGGTGTTGTGTTTTATGAAACACTGTGCTAGAAGGTTGTAAACCTCCAAAGCTGCCCACTCACAATTCTTTCGGAACAGCTGGAACTTATTTGTAGTTTATCATGATAGACCTGTTGAAATGGACTTGAATCTTAAGCCTCGTGAACCATTCCTCAGTCCGTAGTCTTTAGCGCCTAATACTATGGCTCTCCCTCAGCACGTTTCTCTGTTCACATCAATGCTTTGGAGATATGTTTGCGAGATTTGTATAGGAGTCCCTCAGCAAGAAGGACACGGAACACTGTACAAGGTCAAACGCAAAGGTACGGAGGGGTAGCTGGTTTCATTGTGAGGTAGTGTTTTTAACTCTTTCATGTCGGGGGGGGGGTAGTGGTTTGCATAATTGTGTGCCAAAGTTTTTGGTGGTGTCACCGACCTGCTTGGGTTCATGATGCTCAGTCTGTAAACTAAGTGCATTTTGGACATTTGAAAAGCAACTACGAGAGAAATGCTGGTTTACCTAACTCCTTGTTCGTCTTAAGCATCACCCTGGGCTATATGGAATCCTACCATAATTTTTATTTTATTTTAACACCTGCTCATCCAAAGGTTTCTGTCACTAGGGGTCGGATCTCCCTTGCCATGAATATGTGGCTGGGAGGCCATGTTGCCCTGTCTTGGTTTTTTGTGGTGTTCTTTTTCCTGAACTTGCATAAAGAGTGTGTTTCTTTTTGGCCTCTTTCCCCCTGTGAAATTATGTAGTTTGGGAGAGCGCCTGTCTTTCCCTTAGCTCATCCGAGGATTTGGATAATTAACATGTGAAAATGGTTTGAAATCCTGGCCATGGCACTTGACCACAAAAATAATAAGACGGTTGGCAAATTATGATTGATAAATGTTAAGCGCTAATGTAAGTTCCAAAGATTCTCACACCACTCTGTTTCTGGACAATACGCTGGAAGCAGACTAGATAAAATAGCCATGTGGACTTTAAAAATGTCATCTGTAACTCCTTGATGTGTTCTTGTAGAGGACAAATGAATTTGTAGTGTTCTGTTCTGCATGTCTAGATTTTTCACTCTGGAATGTCATGACCTTGGTGTAAAGAACGCTGACATTTGAAGAGGGGAGGGGGTGAGGTTTGAAGGATACAGATGAGGATCCAATGGACAGTCTTGTGCACGCCTTCGTTGCAACTAGTTACTTCTCAAATAGTGAAAATTAAAGACTCCTGGCACCATTTACCTTGTGTCCTTCATCCAATTATCCATCTCCTCCATACCACATACTTCTTCATTACACTGGGGCACGGACAGGGGGGCTCTAATCTCCTACCTGGCCCCAATTCATCAAATAAGTCCAGAGTGACCATCGTTATTCTGGCATCTGAATCCACCAGACGCTTTACCGCCCTATTTTCCAACAGTGATATGCACATAGGTATCAACACAGTTAGAGGGATCCCTCGTGGTCACGTCACGGTCTCTGACTACCAAAACCATATCCCAGAGATCCTCCTCTATACAGCTGAGATATTTCTCTGTTCGTTCATCGGACCCATCCGTGACTACATTAGCTACTCTGTCATTCTGTCTTTTTTGCCCTTGACAAACTTTAGATAAATGTCCCAGTTTGCCACAATTCCTGCAAGACCCATTCCTAGCTGACCCTGCCCTTCCCCCTTTTGGTATGTGGAGAATTCCTACACTTGAAACCGATCTGGGATTGATTTGGAAAAACTTCTAATCTGTTTGGACCCTAATTTTGAGCACTTACTTCCTTATGTTGAACCACATTTACACCTTCCTTAATAGACAGTTGGGGAAATTTCGATGCTCTTGGCACGCCGCAAAGTCTCCTCTCGTGGGTTACTCAAAGATAACAGCTTCTGCTGGGTAGATCTATCTAAACACTATACAATTAACTGGTCACACACCAGTTGATCTGTAAAGTTATAAACCTGGCACCCAGCCACCAACCTTCTCAAACATACAAAGATGTATCCACATTTTCACCTGGTAGTTGTTTCCACTTGAAATATTTGTTACACAGTACAACTAAACAGAGTTGTACTTCGAATCTCTTTTCTAGTTTGCTTACTACCTACATATATTTATCCAACACCTCTGCCTTATTCCCTTCTGCTTCAGGAAGGTGTTTGAAAAAAGAACGCCCTTCAAACCCTATAGAGTGCAACAATAAAAATGTTTTCCTTTCAGATCCGAACGTGTATGCCCCTACAGCACCCAGATATGTTTTGAACGTATCAAACTAGGACTTCCATCATATGGGTAGTTCACTAGCAACTCTAAAAATGGTTAAGGTGGATTTACAGACTGCATGGTAAACAATTGTTGCTACAATAAAATTAATTTCATGTGAACTGCTCTTTTTATTTCTGAATGCACGACTGACCTCTCTATGCACTTACAATTTTAAAAATACTGTGCAAATATCCAGAGAAGATAAATCCAATATAGAAACCCGCCTAAGTATAGTGGTGTTAATGTGCGTGCCACCACTAGAGACTACCGAAGGTAGAAGATTGAATGAAACGGTGAGTACCATTTAGTCCTACCGTACCACTGTATCTCTTGACATGGTGTGCGTACCACCGTCCGTGTAACACGCCACAGGTGATTTTCTGAGTTCATACTCAAATGCACAACACCTGCTGACTCCAATTTTGTGGAGGTGTGTGTGTGTGTGTCGCCGTTTATCACCATGTCAAGTCTGGTGACACGCTGATTTAATCTTTAAGGTGTGCATGTCACGGCTTAACACTTGCTTTGAGTTAGTGCCTAACACCTACTTCGTGTTGGTGACATGCTGTTTCCTTAATTAAGGTGTGCATCACCGCTTACGAATGTACTTCCCCGTAAGTCTTACAGTGACTGGTAAAAGAATTACCCAGTACCTGTAATGAGGGTTTTTTTTTTTCTCTTTTCTTTTAGGGTCCTTGAATATACATTTTTGGAGTGCATGTGTGTCTCCTTCAGTTTAGCGGACTCTGCCTGTTTTGTCCTGTCGCAAATCAAACCACATAGACCCCTTTCTCCGCCCGAAACAATTTTTGATCTTTCTTATGTACATTATATATGAACCTCTCTGACCTTGTTTGACAGAAACATTAGGTGGTGGTCCCTGCCAGGCTTTTTTTTTCTTTTTCAATTTAAATGTTCTTTCCTTGACTCTAAATTTAAGCTACAGATTGCTGTCACGCAATAACGACAATTCACTCACCTTATGATCCTAGTAGAAAAGGTCACTTTATTAAGCCAGGTAAATAATATCTTTTCTATAAGAAGAAAACATTGCCATATCAATTTGCAATTCAAAACCCACAAAACATCTTAACCTGATAAAACCAACTATTTGAAACAAGACTTATAACTACCCCTCATGTAATGTACAAACCCATCAATTCTACCCCTTTAATTGTTTCATTGACCTTTCCCTCCCCTCCCCACCCCAGAGGGAAGGATAGGCCCGATCTAGACTATCCAAACCTCCCCCAAAAACGCCACCCAGGAAAACCAGAGTTTTCTTGGCCCCATGTACACCTTTGTTTGCAGCAGAAATTCAACATAAAGCGTTATTACACCAAAGGTTTTCGTTCCAAAAACTTGCCAAATAATCTCTCAACTCCAAAAGGTAATATGCCTGATCCATCTGAGATACATGGACCCCGTCATTTCTAAAGAGGTGATCATCCTTACCTGTGATATTATCATGGGACAAAACTTTAATCCCCATGGCCTGACAAAAAACTCTCTTTGCCCGATTGAGCTTCCTACGAGCCTTTTCGACTGCAGCAGGAGTACGAGCCCCCCCTCCAATGCTGTCTGTAAATAAAATCAGTCCATACCAACGACTTACCCACCCAATTTTTCTGTATTACTGCCAAGTCCAATTTCATAAGTTTAATCAGCGATAAGCCCGATAACGGCACTAAGTCATTCTCACCTAAGTGGATGATTAACAAGTCAGGAAATCCTCTTGCAGCCGATAGTTCTGTCAACAAGGGGAACAAACCCTCCCACCTCATACCACCTTTTTCCTTTCCAGAAAACTTTATGACCCTTGCTGGGAAGTCCAAGTGCTCTGCCGCAAATCTGCAGTTCTGAAAAGGTGGCTGCCCATTTCATGAAGGAGTAGCCTACTATCCACGTACGTATTTTTGTTGACAATCTATCTTAAGCCCAATAGTTCGTAAACCCTGAAAGCCCCAAAGAAAAACCATATCATGCACAGCCTAAAACATGAAACTTCCCAAAAACCGTAACCCCAAAATGGCAATTGCAACAATAACTGTTGTAAAAGATCAAACGTAACTGGCTCCCGTAAAGAATAAGAATGCTCTCTACTAAGACCTTTCAACATGCGTCTTAACAAAACATCCCCTACCAAATCCTGACCCTACCATAACTGTCCATAAAAGGAAATCCCAGCCAATTTCCCAGAAATGGTTGTATGAGACAAACTCCTGTTAATCAAGTGTAACACAAACTGTAAAATGAAACATCCGTTACCAACTGAGAGCCCATCAAAGTTATGAGATTCTGCGTAACTTAAAAATTCACTCACAGTCTGCTGATAACTGCATCTGGTAGCAGGGGCAATTGATTTTTCTACCAATTAGATGATCCTCAGTCCCCCAGCTCCCAGGTGTCCTGCGGGATTGGAGTTTTGAAGCTGTCCGCCCCAGGTGCCAGACGGCGGAATTTCTGCCAATCCAAGCGAGACAACGCATCTGCTATGGAATTGTTAATGCCCGGGAAATGTCTAGCTCTGAAAATGATATTCAATTTGAGGCTCTGAAGCATGAAAACCCTCAAAAGACGTAGCACCCGTAGGTCTTTTGCTTTTTGATTATTGATGAGATTTACCACAGCCATATTATCAACATGGAAAAGCACGCACCTGTCCTGAAATTCACCGCCCCAAACTAATAGAGCAACAATGAGGGGGAATAACTCCAAGAAGACACTACTGCGACCATGTTGAAACCAATGAGAAGGCCATCTCTCCGCACACCAACGCTCCTCCCAGAACAGACCAAACCCATGGGCCCTAGAAGCGTCTGAAAAAAGCTGAATTTGCCAAACGGTGTTATCCTCCACAAAGTATAAAGACACACCATTAAAGTCTTCCAAAAATTTTAACCAAATGCCCAGGTCCTACTTATTAGCTTTGGTAATTCTGATCCTGTGGTGAGGAAGAAATGCTCCAGACATCGCCATCCCCAAACATCTGCGAAAAGTCCACACAATCAAAATTGAGGTAGCCCAACAAGCGCTGAACCTGCCTGAGCTTAAGCTTGTCTTTGCCAGGGGAGGAGCCTAGCGCGCACCCAAGATGGCCGCGTAGGTGCGAGGCTCCCGAGGACCTCCGCGACCTCCTGCATAAATCCTGACCGAATCCTGTCCTAGATGAGGGGACTGTGTTTCTGAACCCGAGCTGAGGTGACGCCCGTTTTCCGTTTTCAATTCGGACCTCGGACACCGGCGGGAGCACCGATTAAGGTTTGCGGCCTTCTCCACGCCGGCCCCCCGTACTGGATTTGTGGGGCGATCCGGCGACAAAGTGAATAACAGCGGCGGGCAAGGCTGGGCGACTCGCGCACCCCGCACTTTCACTTTCGCTTTTGCGCCCTCCTTGCTGCCAGGCGAGGTAGGGTTGCGAAGCGGTGTGCGGTGGTGTGGCCTCGTTGGGGTGCCCTGCCGGCCCGCCGGCTGCGGTCCGTCCTGCGGAGCGGTGGTCGCCCCCCCCCCCCCCGGAGCCCTTGAACGGGATTGTCTACCCCCTTTTTGAGGAGATTGGCTCGATTTGGGACCGCGACCATGGCCACAAAACAAGATGGCGACCGGGCTAAGGTGAAGTCGACCCGTCGTGGCGCGGCCCATCAATCCAACAATATGGACCGCTACACCCTCCAGAAGGGATCTCCAGAGGTGCTGCGTAGATCCCCTACGGGCCCGACTGACGCTCCTGCTCTGCCCACGGACCTGACCCTCCGAGATGTCATGGGCGCCATCGCCGAGATGAAGGCCTCGGTGGACCAGCGCTTTGACACTCTGGCGCAGAAGATCGACTCGGTCCTCGTGGACGTGGGCCTCGTGAGAGCCGATCTCTCAAAAACAAATGACCGGGTCGATTCTTTGGCCCACTCTACTTCGGGCCTCACATCCGACGTGGCGGCCCTCCAACAGGAAGTGCGCAGGCTTGGCCAGGCGAGCGCCCTGATGCATCGTCGACTGGAGGATTCCGAGGGTCGGGCCCGGAGGAATAATGTCCGCATTATCGGGGTGCCGGAGGGACGCGAGGCAGAGGCAGCGGATCTGTTCGTGGAGGAATTGGTCCTCACCCATCTCCAGCCTCTGGGGCTGAGTAAATTTTTTGCAGTGGAACGTGCCCACAGGGTCCCCGGGGGTAGGCCTAAGGTCGGAGCCCCTCCGAGGCCTCTCATCGCCCGGATTTTCAATTTTCGGGACAGGGACGCTATCCTGCAGACCTCCAGGCTACAAGGGCCGGTCAGACTTGACAATATGGATATCAATTTCTATCCTGACTTTACTCCGGCGGTCCAAAAGCAGCGCCTGAGTTTTCTCGGTGTCAAACGTCGCCTACGGGACCTGAATATCAAATATGCGATGCTTTTTCCGGCTAAGCTGAGGGTGGAGGTGGATGGCCGCACGCACTTTTTTGATCGTCCCGAGGCGGCCGGGGACTGGCTGGACACTCTGCCCGGAGATCGGGGCCGGGGAGGTGGGGGGGGGAGCGGTTGGTGGGGAGGGCCTGCCGGATCAGGTCTGAGGGACTAATGGTAGGCCTTGCTCTGGACTGTGTTATTGTCACCATTGACTGTTAGGGTAAGTTCCCCTCCTGTGGAGGTCGTGTGGGGTCTCTTGGGGGATCTCCCTCCTCCTCTGGGGGACTAGTTAGTTTTCTTTCCATGGGGCGACAGGCACACTGCACTTTGGGGGGGCTATTTGGGCTCATGCAGGGGTGCAGGGTGGGGGGAGTTCTGTTGGGATGGGTGGGTTGGGGCGGGGTGTTGTTCGTTTTTACCGCAAGGCAAACCCTTTACTGTATTGGTGTTTTTGAGGTGCTCTCGGGGGGACAAATGATGGCTTTTGTATGTGATGGGGGGTAGGGACCTGACTTTGTTGTCCTGGAATGTTAACAGACTGGGTGATAGGATTAAGCGGGGTGTGGTCCTGCAATATCTGAAACGGATTTCGCCTGATGTGGTCTTTTTGCAGGAGACACACCTCATTGGTAACTCCTATTGTGCCATGAATAGACGTGGTTATCGTTTGGTGGCCCATTCGGGCTTCACATCGGGCTCGCGAGGGGTGGGCATTATGGTTAAGACCTCGCTCCCGCTAGAAATAGACGAGGTGCGCCATGATGAGAGGGGACGCTACACTGTCTTGGTGGGGAGAATGGAGGGCAAGGTAGTCGTCTTTGTCTCAGTGTACGTCCCACCGGGGTTACAGTCCACCACCTTTGCGGACCTGGGACGCCTCCTGCTTGACCTTCCGGGGGGGCTTCTGGTGGTTGGGGGGGACTTCAACGCGGTGGCTTCAGGGACTCTGGATCGCTATCCCCCTAGGGACCTCCCCCGGGCACAAGCGTGGCTGTCGGGCCTTTTGGACACGCTGGGATTGGTGGACTGCTGGCGTCTAAACCATCCCACTCAGCTGCAGTACACCTTCCATTCGGGGGCCCATGGTAGCCTTTCGCGGCTTGATTATGTCCTTGTCCCTGCGGCCTATGCCGGGAGAGTGGGGGAGGTGCGCCACCTGGCGCGGGTTATTTCAGATCATTCCCCACTCCTGTTGCACTTTGATGTCTTCCCGAGGGGGGAGGGCAGGGTAGCTCCAATCAATGCCTGGTACCTGCGCGACCCCACTATTCGTGCTGACTTGATTAAATCCTTGCAACGGTACTTTGAGGAGAATGTGGGGTCTGTCCCGTCTGCCATTTCCCTGTGGGAGGCTTTCAGGACTGTGCTTAGAGGGGAGGCCCTCTCCCTTATTTCCCATGCCCGGAGGCGCGCACAGGAGGAGGTGACCCGAGTGGAGGCCTGTTGGAAACAGCCCACTCCCACTCCGCAGGGTGGTGGTGGACTCCCCGAACACACTGTGGTAGCTTGGCTCGAGTGGTCAGGAAACAGGCGCAGTGCTAAGCATACAATATACCCATACAAGAACCATGCGTGCATCCGTTCCAAAAACGACTCTACACCGTAAAAATTATGAAAATATTCTTTCTTTATCTTTTTCTCTTAGTTGCTGATTGGAAAAATAAATAGGTCAATCACAATATACAAGTTCCAATTAGTGCAGGTCAAATAAATATTGGCTGTTTGATGAAATAAATAGGGGTGATCATAAATAACAGGGCATAAATACAAGTGCAATATATACAGACAATTAAATACTTTGAGGCAATAAATACTGTACCAATAAATATTGTACACCAACAAGTCCTGTGGACCTATAAATATAGTGCAGCAATAAATAGATAAAAATTCAATAAATACAGTATCCCCAATAAATAATTACAAGTATACAGCACCCCTCATATAATCAGATGACACTTCACTTCTTAAGGGCTGATTTGGCCCAGGCACAGCTTGTAGGGATGTGGAAGGCTTGAGGGGGGAGGCTACTCCCTGGCTGGGACAAGGCTGAGGCCTAAACTGAGGTAGATCAAAGGGGGGAATACCAGTGCCCTGGCTGTCTCTCTCCACACCACCTCTCTAGGTTAGTCCCAGTTCACCCCAGGCACAGTCAGGTTGGTTTCAGCACCTCCCTAGCCCCTTAGAGCAGTCTCTCAGGTCTCCACAGGGCCTTAGGCGCCCTCTACTCCACTTACTGCCCTTTTTCTGATGTTCCGACGCCGCTGGAGTCGTGTCGACGCCGTGAGGCGGTTCCGGTTCGGTCTCGGCGGCCTCGGCACAATGTCAGTTCTTTGACGACGCCGGCAGGCGGTTCCGGTCCGATGTCGGTGGCCTCGGTTCGATCTCGACCTCCGATTCGACGGCGTCGGGCAGTCTCTTCACGATGTCGACTTCGGGCGGCTCCGGTCCGATGGCGCTCTCGGCTCCGATGACGTCGGCCGGCCTGGCCTCGATGTCGACTTCCGGCGACTCCGGGGTGCGATCCTCACCCCCGACCTCCGGTGCTCCTCCTCACAGGTTCCGGGCGACTCCGGAGTGCGATCCTCACTCCCGACCTCCGGTTCACCTCTACCTCGGTCTCCGACGACTCCGGAGGGCGGACTTCACTCCTCCGATGACGCCGCTCGCTCGACCTCGGTTCACTCCCTCCTCGACCTCTGGTATTCCTCACGACCTCCGTCGGCGCCCTCTCACGACCTCAGGCGGCTCCGGGTACGACGTCTGCTACTTCAGTCAGCGCCGCTTCTCCACCTCGGGCTCCAGGTCTCAGGCTACTCGACGCCCGGCTCCAGGGAAACCAGTTCTCAGGTCAGAATCTTGCTGTTTTCTTGGTTCTAAGGCCTGTTCCTGCTGTCCAGGTCCTTAGGATAAGTTTCTTCTGTCTTCTCCCCACACAGGGCTATAGGCTGGGATCCATCAGTAGGGACAAGTATCAAGGGTGGGTTTATGGACCCCACTCCAGGCACAAGTTTCCACCCCTGCTGCTTCACTCCTTCCTCCTTCACTGTTGTGCTCCTCTCTCTTCACCAGTCAGGTGCCAACTGCCAGCTCCAACTGCCAACTGCCTCTCTTATCCTCCCAACATTCTAACCGGTCTCCAACTGTCACAGAGTTCTGGAAGCTCCTGGAATGTTCTGGAAGGTGCTGGTAGGTTCCAGTGGATGCTGGTGATGTCACAGGTGGCCACCATTTTGTGCTTCAGGCCCTCAGACAGAAGTTTTCAGGGGTAATTAAAATGGCTCCCTGAATCTGCATCAATATGAAAAATGAAAACAAATGAGGGAAAAAGGGCCAAGTCCTACAAGGCCGAAATCACTGAACTGGAGGGTGATCTGGGGAGTGGGGTGACTGACGCTGCGCTGCACGTTCTACACCTTAAGCAGGCGGCCTATAGGTCCCTCGTCACAGAGGCGGCCAGGGGCCTCAGCAGAGAGCAACAGGGGCGATTATATGATGTGGGTGATAAGGCTGGTAAGTTGATTGCGTGGTTGGATAAGAAGGAGAGAGCTAGTCGTGTGGTCCCGCTGATTGAAAGAATGGATGGTGTACGTGTCACTGAACCGGAAGGCATTGTCTCCTGCTTCGCGGATTATTTCCGCGAGGTATATTCCCCGGTTTCTCCCTGCCCGGAGGAGGACTCCCATGCCCTGCTGCGTGACATCGCGCTGCCCTCCCTCTCAATGGAGGACAGGGAATTGATGGATGCCGCCCCCACCTCGGACGAAATTGCCCTTGCCATCCGCTCGGTCGCTTCTGGCAAGGCCATGGGCCTGAACGGCATTCCTATCGAGCTGTATAAATTGCGACCGGACGTACTGGCACCCCACCTCCGCGCTATGTTCCTTGCGGCTCACTCGCGGGGCTCCCTCCCGCCGGACCAGCGTCTGGCTACCATCGTGGTTATCCACAAGGAGGGCAGACCGCGGGACCGGGTTACATCCTACCGGCCTATCTCGCTCTTAAACGCGGAGCCTAAAATCCTCGCCAAGGTGCTCGCTAACCGGCTGGTCGGCGTGGTGGGCGACTTGGTCCACCAAGACCAGTCCGGCTTCATTCCCCATCGCAATACGGCCCTTAATCTGCGGCGCTTGCACGGGATGCTCGCGCGTGTTCCGTTCGTGCGGGAGCCGGCCATCTTGGCGTCCCTGGACGCCACCATGGCGTTCGACACGCTCGAGTGGCCCTACATCTGGGCGATGTTGGCGAAATTCGGATTTGGCCCGGGATTCATCAGTTGGGTCAAATTGTTGTACTCGTACCCATTGGCACAGGTGGTGGTGAATGGTCGAGTCTCGGCCCCATTCGTGCTGGGACGGGGCACGCGACAGGGTTGTCCCCTGTCGCCGCTCCTATTTGCATTGGCCCTGGAACCCTTGGCGGAGTGGCTGCGGTGGCACCCTTCTATCCGAGGTCTCCGTTGGACCCCCGAGTATGAGGACCGCGTGTCCCTCTACGCTGACGATATCCTTTTGTACCTAGCCTCCCCGCGCAAATCACTGATTGTCCTGGTCGATGTTCTGCGCTCCTTTGGCCGTAATTCTGGCCTTGTCATCAACTGGGCTAAATCCTGTGTCTATGTGCTTTCCGGGGAGGCTCCTGTCCTCCCTCGGGGCTGTCCGATCCAGATTGCCTCGCAGGGATTTCGATACCTGGGGGTCTATATCACGCTGGACCCGGTGGCCCGCTACGAGCGAAACTTGCTTCCCCCCCTCCAGCGCTTGAAGGAGGACGTCGCGCGCTGGCGGCGCTTGCCGCTTTCGCCGCTCGGCCGGGCGGCATTGTTCAAGATGATGTCATTGCCGCACTTTTTGTACGCTCTCCAGAACACTATGGACTTGGTCCCGGCGCGCTACTTCCGTGAGGTGGAAAGCTTACAGCGCCGTCTGTTTTGGGACGGGAGGCCGCGTATAGCCCTGGCAAAATTGACGCTTCCGTGGTATGACGGAGGGATTGCCCTCCCGGATATTAAGCGGTATTACTGGGCCTCCCAGTTAGCTGCAATTAATCACGGCCTCTATGGGCCCGCCCTAAACCCGGCATTTGAAATGGACAAAATGCTCCTGCCCGGTGGCGACTACAATCGAGCGCTCTACACTAGCGTGCCCGATTCCCGCTTGACGGGACCCACGCGTGTCATGGTGCGAGTATGGCACGCGGCTAATGCAGCTATGGGATGGAAGGACCGTTTGACCCGGGCGTCACCGTTGTATGCGTCGGAGAGGCTTGGCTCTTTGTGGACCTCGAAGGGCTTCGAGAGGTGGGACATGATAGGCATCAGTACAGTGGGAGATCTCTGGACGAGGGGAGGATTCAAGACATTCGAGACGCTGCAGGCGGAGTTTCAGCTGCAGGGCAGTGAATACTTTCGCTACCTGCAGGTCCGTCAAGCACTGGGTTCCGTCTTCCCAGACGTGGTCTCCATCCCGGAGTCCTCCCCCCTGGAGGATAGAGTGCTAGATGGTCACGTTCCGGACAGCACGATCTCCCTCATTTATAAGAAATTGATAAATGACCGCTCGGGCTTACTGACTGGCCTCCGCGAGGCTTGGGTTGCCGATGGGCTGGAGTTGGACGACGAGGACTGGATTTCCGCGGTGGCCTCTCCGAAGGAGGTGGCCATCCCGGCTCGCCTTCGCTTCGTCCAGCTTAAGATACTCCACCGGGTGTATATGACGGGGCCAAGGCTTCAGCGTATGGGCTATGCTGAGGATGGATTGTGTAAGCGTGGGTGTGGTGCTTTGGCGACTTTTTTACACATTCTGTGGGAATGTCCGAGGGTGGAGCGATTCTGGCGTGGTGTGCATGAGGTCCTGCGAGCGGTTACACATGTCGCGCTGTTGCCTGAAGCGAGGAGATGCCTGCTGAATGTGTGGGAACCGACTGATTACTCGGTTCCGCAGACGCGATGGGTGACTCTGGGATATATGATAGCTAAACGTGACATTGCTCAGCTGTGGGGATCTCAGAGACCCCCGGCGGTGTCGGCTTGGAAAGAACATATGGATTGGTGCATGTTCCGAGAAAAGGTGGTATACGTGGCGCGGGGTAAGCCTGGGGCATGGGTGAAGATATGGGGCCCCTGGAACGCTTACCGCGGGGGTATTTGCGAGCCGCCGTTGTTGCCTCCCGCTTCACCAGCTCCATCCCCATAGTTGACCCCCTCCCTCAGCCCTGGGCACATTGTTCTCCCAGTCCTGGATCAGTTTCCCTCCCCCCCTCTGGATTTCTTTAGATGGTTGGGGTTCCCCACTTGAGGGGCACATGTCGTCATTTTTGATCGTGGGTTGCCTTGCGGGTGTGGTTTTATGTTGTTGTGTTGTAGAAAACGAAACCGTATTGTGGGTTCAGAGTTATGTGGCCCACGTCGTTGATACCTCCTCCTTTATCGTCTATGCAAAGCCAAGTGCCTTATCGTATGTATGTCATGTGCTTTTGTCACTTTAGCGGCCGGCCGGAAGGTTGTAGGCCCATACTTGTATATATTTGAGATTGCAATAAACGGTTTCAAAAAAAAAAAAGCTTGTCTTTGCCTAGAACTTCCAATAAAAAGGAAGTAATTTCTTTCACCTTTTCAGCCGGCAAACGGGCCATCATAGCTTGAGTGTCGTTTTGTATGCCCAAAAATGTGAGTCTGGTACAAGGACCCTCAGTTTTTTCAGGAGCCAGCGGAACACCAAACTCCTCAGCCATGTCCTGAAAAACACCCAATGCCCTGCGAATCTGATCTGAATATGCTTCACCAATGAACATAAAATCATCCAAATAGTGACACACACATTTGTGACCACTTCTTTTTGAAAAACACCATTGTAAGAATGTACTAAACGTTTCAAAAAGAGCACAAGACACCGAGCAACCCATGGGGAGAACTCGGTCTACGTTAATGCTCCATTAAAGAACATGCCTAGCAGCTCCAAATCTGATGGATGAAGAGGTAATAATCGGAAGGCTGACTGTCACTTTTAGCTAATTCCGCACCCAATCCTGCCATCCGTACCAACCTTAATGCATCATCCACCGAGGCATAAGAAACATTGGAGTCATCCGGAGAGATAAAATCATTGATGTATTGACCCTCCGGCCATGATAGATGATGGATTAATCGAAATTCCCCAGCCACCTTTTCGGTACTAAAGCTAATGGGGATACAATCCAGTTTTCCCTAGGACACTGGCTAAACGGACCCGCGATCCTGTCAGCTGATAATTCCGCTTCCAATTTCCTTTGCACAATCTGAGGTAATTCTTTAGCAGATTTTAGATTATCGGCCCAACCATGATATCTTGGCCCTTGGTACCCAATCTTAAAACCTTCCTTAATACCCCAATAGATTTTTACAGCAACTTTAGAAGACGGGTATTCATCCAGCCATTGCTCCAAGTTAGAAAGCTTAACTGGAGTAAGAGCCCTTTGGCATAGTTTGAAAAACTGGTCCCCTCCCCCTTGGGAAACGCCCCTGCTCTCCAAACCGCTGATTGCTAAAACATTGGGTAACAGCGTGTTTCCCACCACATTGGGAACATTCTTGCTTGAACCTGCAAAATTGCCTTGTGCAGATAGCCCTGTTAAAGTTCCAACAGGCTCCAGAGATTGGAAATTGTCCTCTACCAAACCATCCCGCCTCGAATTGGGCGGGCGAAGCTGAAAGGGCCGGTAAGTAATGGGTAAACCACTGGCTGTATGTGTAGATGCAGGTGGTTGGGTAGAGGACATCCATTGAATCCAAAGCTCTTGATCAACCTCACCCCAAGGTTTATTATGGAACATGCTGACTCTAGCCCGGAATTCCTCATCGTAGCTAAGCCACGCAAAACCACTGAAATGTAGTTGGGCCTTACAAATAACGTCCATATATTTAAAAAGAGCAACTGCCCTATCTTGGTGCTTCTCACAATACACACTAGTGTACATCAAGAATGCTGCAGTCTAATTCTCAATGTTTTTTGGTACCCTGGGACGTCTAGCCAGCTCCCATTCCTCCTCCTTGAACCCTTCTTTAGCTTGAATATCCCCATGTAGCAGCCTGAACGCATCGACAAACTCATGTTGCCAAATCTTATTTTTAGTCTTTTCGGAAAGATGAGTCCCCAATGGCATAGCTAGACCCATATAAGGGAGCTTCTTGTGAATATAACCCCCCCTCCCACCCCTCCCTGAGCAGAACAGGATTTTTCCTCACCAGGAATCTGAGGGATCTGACTTACCACCTCACTGGCCACCGTAACGTCGTCTATAGTTGATAACTTATCTGCCCCCTGCCCTGTACCCTGCCCCTTGAAAAGGCCATCTGCCTCTTTCACCGAGAAATCACCCACACCAACAGAACGTGTATTGCACTTGACAGCCGAAGGGTGAGACCAAGCAGCCCACCAATGATGCTTACCTGTCCTTAGTTGAGCTGCCCGCTTCTGAAATTATTTTGGATCATCACACTGGCGATGACAGCGTCGCTGTTCCTGATCCGCTGCATTGTCCGCTCTTGACGTCTGCAAAAAACTAAGAACAGTGGTTGCCCCGACCCTTCCTTTGAAAAAGCATCTTCATGACTCAACGTACTTCTATTAACCTCTCCTCCTCCCAACAGATCACCTTCATTCAAATTGTCAAAATCATACCCATATTCAGCTTGATCATCAAGAATTTCCAAATCTTTATTGCTACTACCAGGCATTTCCCCCATCCCCCACCCCTCCATCATAAAACTTCCAATTGGTCACAGGCACTTGCTCCGGATGCCCGGCCGTACCACAAATCCGCGCTTGATCCGCCCTGAATAGTAGATAAAGAATCCAAAGCTGCAAAATGCTCCGCACTTTTAAAGCTGGAAACACCAGCCGTTGGCCGAGAAACTGAGGATGCCTGAACCTTCCAGCCGCTTGTGCCAGAAGGCGCTGCCGATTTTGCCTATTCCAGGCTCTTGCTGAGAACTGTCCACAACCTGCCTTGGAGTGTCAGCATGATCTACCCACACCCATTGTCCACATTGGGGCCCGAATGCGGAATCAAAATTAAACTTGGGGTGGCTAGGAGGGGGAGGGCGAGAAGCTGGAAAAAGAGATTCTGCACCCGATGAAAATTGAAATTGTTCATGAGGCAAATAATCAGGTACAGTGTGTGAGTAAAGATCCGATGTTTCCAAAAACTCAGTGACATCGGCACTAGCTAGTGACTCTGGCTGAACAGACTGACCCTTAACAGGAGAATCCTTAATGTGAAGCAAGGATTTGTCCACTGGGGGGCCTCTGGGCACAGGTGACTTAATAAAAACTGACATGTCCCCCTCAGCTGGCATCCCACCCACCTGCAAGGTCTTGTCCACCTGCTTATTTTTACCATGAGAGGCAGAAAACAATGTTGAAGTCCCCCAAACCTCCTCCTTACTATCACTGGAATAATCAACCAGCAAAGAGGAGCCCCATCAGCAGAAACAGGTGGTGCTATGTTTATTGGAAAACCTGTTTTGCCAAAGAAAGCCCTGCTCATATTGTGGAAATATGGATTTTTCTGATCAGTTATGTCCCCTATCTTGGACCCCAACGGTTTCATGTATGAATCACAAGTACATGTATGTTCCCTCCAGTTCCAGTTATGAAGACGCAAACACATGTGCGTCCACCGTCAACATGTCCTCTTTCAGATCAGCCATGAATGGGCCGGATATTCCATTCCTAAGTACGAAAGGCCACCGGTTTTATATGGTTCACTCATGCCATTTTACAGTTCAGGCAAGAAGGCCCTGATTCTGTCATCAAGCTTTTCTTGCTTTCTGCCTCTGAAGCTCCAGTCTGAGCCTGCATCTGTGACCATGAACTTTGTCTCATTCCCTGCGCGGCTCACGAAGCCTGACATCAGCCTGTTGCCTGCCAAGAAACTGTATTCCACCTTCGAAATTATCTGCTCCGCTCCCTGCCCAATGCATTCCTGTCTAGTAGTTTCAGTAAACATTCTTCCAGCTACCGAGCAAAGGCCCGGTTTCTCTGTCTTTATGCAAGTAATTCATAGCCCTGTTACTATGGAAGATTCCTACCCTCGCATCTAGTGTAGACACTTAGACGCTTGTACACGCACTAACAGTCAGTATAGTCAGTATAGAATAAGATTCTACTCTAAGAGACCTCTCTTTTGGATAACATAGTTCTTTAAACATAGGATGTTAGATATGATTTGGGATTAGGTTGACTTGACCCTCCAGACTTCTGTCGCCACATGTAGAGCTAAATGTCAAGTCCCCTTCACCCCCTAGTCGCACGTCAATCATACGTCATGCTGCTGCGCGCGCATCTCCGCCAAATATTTCTGCTGACATTGCGAAATTATTTCATAGGTCCACCCATATGTGACATCACAACCAATGACGTTTCCTTGTTACTCCCAATTACACCTCCTTCAGCTACGCATGTGAAATGTTATCTTTGCTATCAATTGTTACGCCTCTTGCATTTGCTTCACTGTAATGCCTATTGTATAAAAGTGATTAATTATCAATAATGTATGTACTTCACTTCCTGAACCTTCGTGGTGATGGAACTTGGAGCAACCGATTCGAATCGTCCATTGGAATAAAGCCCATTCCGAACCTCTAATACCACGGATTCTGCCTCTCATTTTATTGAGCTATTTTTATTATGTTTCTGTATCAAATTAAGTCCCGGTAATTAAATTATTTACCACAATATTTGAATTTGGCCGTAAATGAGCCAGTTTTGCAGGGGAAGGCATTGCCGGCAAAGAAACATCTCTGCAAACCCTGTTGCTAAAACCACACCCCTTCTGCTCGCCTCCTCGCACAACCGGGAGAGAGAGGCTCCTGGGGGCAGCCCTACCCCCAAGCAAAGTCCGCCTCGACGCCTGGCCCACACAAGGGGAGGAGACCGCCCCAGCTCACTTGCTGCAGACACCGGCACTAGAGCCACGCAGCGCCGGTAACCTGCCAACACCGCTCCGCCTTGAAGTGCGGCTGCGACTCTGCTGTCTCCTTCCTGGTGCACCAGCATTGAGGAGAACCAATGGAGCGCAGCCATGAGACGGCAGACAAGCTGCCACAGCCTGCGCCACCCCCAGCGCCGCAGATCGTTTTGGGCGTGTCACGCCTGACACCACCGCAGCAGAAACACCAGGCCTCAGGAGGTAGTCTCGTCCCGCAGCCAACAGCACCCGAAGTGCCTCACCAACCGCTGCGTCCTCCGCCATTAGGTAAATTTTTTTATTACCAACTGAATCAACTTGCGAAAACAGCGACTCCTAAAACTAGCGGGTCAACAAAGACGCACACTAGCTTCCCTCACAATACCCCTCCCGCCAAAATACCTCAAACTAAACCTACCAACTAGTCCCGCCCCTTTGCCCTAACTAAACCTATCGCGCCGCGTAGATTGTCTTACCGCGCGAAAAACCCCAGGGGGACACCGGCTCGCGCCAAGTTTCCCCTGTGTCCCTGTTCTTTCTCTCTGTGTCTGCAAGAAAACGGCCCCAGGCATACCGGAAGCCCAGTGCTCTCCGAGACGAGCTTCTGGTTCACTGCCTGCAGAGATCTGCTTCCTCCTTCTGTTTCCTATTGATTCTGCCTGACTGAAGACAGGAACCCGGAAGTAAAACAGAAACCAGGGGCTCTGTATTTGGGGACTGCTTCAGTGGCTTCTTCCGGTTTTGGGCCTATCAGTACTTGCCTACCAATGGGAAGTGTGCTGGTTTGAACAAGACCTGCAGAATCCTTCCAAGTAAGTAGGACAAATAAGTCATAAAGGTATCCTGTGGGGGGGGGGGGTGGTGTGTGTGTGTGTGTGTGTCTGGCACATAATTAAAGAGGGGTCTTCGCTTTCTTCTAAATTAGAACAGGGTTTGAACGATCGTGATAAATACGGGTTAATGTTCTTTATCCTGGGTGCACAGGTGGAGAAGCTTGTTGCTGTTTTTTTTGTGCTTTATCATATGGTGTCCTTCTGGCTGCTGGTGTGCCAAGAGCCATCAGAGATGGTAAGCTTGCCAGCCAGATAGGCATGGGTGCTGATCGTGATGGGTTTGTAGATGATGCAGCTGACTTTGAATAGGGCGTGTGGGCAGGAAAGGGAGCCGGTGGAGTTCCATTAGCTTGAGCATAATGTGCTCATATTTATTCAGGCCATAGATGAGACTGTCACCTTCCAGATGCAAGAGTACAGAGGGCTTGAACAATAAAGTATTTTAGGAGGAATGTTTTTACTTGTTTAGTAGAGGGAACCATCTTGGTTTTCTTTGTGATGTCCCTTGAGAGAGAGGTTCGTTTTTAGGGTGAATCCTTGTGATTTAGGCGAGTTGGGGGTTCCAGTCCGTTTAAGTTCATGTCATTAAGCCAAGTTTGCACTAGGTGTTACTTGTTCTTGGTGTCTATCTGGAATTCTGTTTGGGGGAGCTGAGGTTTAGGTAGGTCTCAGGCATCTAGTAATGGATAGGGGTGCAAGCTGTGTTTGAGATATTGGATTTCTGGAGCAGAAAATGTTAAATATAGTTGTC
Organism: Triturus cristatus; assembly: GCF_964204655.1. Classification (NCBI taxonomy): domain Eukaryota; kingdom Metazoa; phylum Chordata; class Amphibia; order Caudata; family Salamandridae; genus Triturus; species Triturus cristatus. The sequence goes on from NC_140583.1 coordinate 231,976,407, forward strand.
TCATCAGCATACAGGTGATTCTTTTTTTTTTTTCTTTGTTTTAAATTCTGCAGCTCTAAGTAGTATTGTGAGTAGAGGCTGGGTTTCTTGAACCCCCCCCTTAGCCCCTATACCCATCCTTGAAGATGTTACGCAGTCCATTTATATGATGTCCTTTGTTCTACCTGGAGTAAGATGCCAGAATGGTTGGCGTATATTTGGCCGTGGCCGACTGTCCATATTTGACATGGAACCATTAATATTCATCATCTCTAACTGTTTTCTACTTTGTCAGACTTTTTAGGTTGAGCCTAGACTGCGCATGTACTGTGTGCAAGACGTGCTGTATTCAGTCTATGGGCTTTCGACATGTCCAGCACTTTTGATTGGTTATTTGGCCTGTCTTTCGAAATTTAGTTTGCGCTGGTTGGTGAGTAGTGTACATCTGTCCTGCCTTACGGTGCTTGGTTCCTTCCCAGCGGACTTCACTGATTGTTCCTTTTTGTTGGCCATCTGTTGGCTCCTGGCTCACCCCCCTCCCTCCCGTCATTGCTGTCATTCTTCCTGCGCCTGTGCTTGTTTATTTTTCCCCTCACCCGCCCCTCCCCATGTTTGTGCTTAATTTGCTTCTGCTACTTTTTAACAGCACTGTCCGACCTGTTCTTCCAGTCTGAGCAAAAAGCTGAAGATTGATATGGCATAGTGTGACAGTCTTTCACCACCTAGATGGGCCGGATGCACACTGGTGAACACTGCGCGAGGCATTCCACTGCTTTTCAAGTCCACAGGCTATAATGTGTAAATCCTACCAACAATGCACGGCAAACGGTCTTCACTGCTCCGCCCTATTGGACTCTGCGGTGGGTGGCTCGGTCTTTTACTGCCAGCAATGCCCAGCACAACTCTGACAATCACATACAACTTTTTGACAATCAATGTGATAATTAACAGCGAAGCAGCCAGCTTTAAGGGTTATTATTTGCTGCCGTCAATGTTGACTCACTTCTTTAGAAAACACAGCATCATGTTGTAGTAGGAGTCCTCAAACCAGCTACATCTAATCCCATACTGAGGGTTCTTTGCCTTTCTGCTTACGCTGCCTTTGTGCTGCCTTTCGGTCAGGTTTGCGCGTGTAAACACATCCATTCATTCATACACACTGAAAGTTTGCATTTGCTCTTGTAAACCTCACATCCACACATGCATTCATACCCACAAAAGGTTTGTGCGTCTAAATAGCACATCCTCCCATCGTCCAGTATCAATTTCACACATTACTGTGCTTACCTGTATACAGGCTCTCTACGCCACTGGAGTCAAGCTATCCTGGCTGAAGAGGGGTGAAACCCAAAAAGCGGTCCTAGGATGCGTAATTCCGGTCCAGGGAAGACATGGCTTGGCAGTTCGGGCTGGACTGTTCCCATGAGGCACAGGGTCAAGACTGATTTGCATATGGCCAGGTCTGAACTGGGGTGGCGTGGCGAGCAAAATAACGATGGATTAAACCCAGATCTGTGACTGGGGGTGAATGTTTTGCCAATGTGCAACATTCCGTCCATCATCTTGTGTGTTTTGCCTGTATACACAGCAAGCGCCTGCATACCAAAATGGGTGTATAGTGCGCTATACAAAACATAACAGATGTCCTGCAGCGGCTGGTAGAACGAGCTTCAAGCCTACCTGACACTATAGTGTCGCTTTTCTTCTTTGCAGAGGATTTTCAGAAGATGGCATAGTACCCTTAGATAAGAGTGCGATTAAAATAAACAAGCGTTGTTGGTACCAGGTTAATTTTTTTTAAGCACGCTGAGACCTAGAATGTGAAAAAATACTTATTTCACTGACGTTGGACCCCTTTCTCATAATCTGAGAAACATTGATGCATTGTTTGCTGTGTTACACATATTTTGTCATTAATATAGCGGCACGTAATAGTTGCACTAGAGCTTTTTCCACGTTCATGTAACTGACTGGAATATTAGAAAATACAGGTGGTATTTCTGTAGCGATACTACTTGTTAACAGCTTTGTTTGTATGAATGTGAAAATATTAGCTTCGCTTGACACCACATACTGAATGATATCTAGGCGTTTTGATGCTGAATATTTTATTATTTCTGTATAGTATTTGACTTGTATTTCAACCTGGGCACTAGACCACATCTTGTCCTTGCTTTGTCTCTTTTCGCTTAATGTACCCATAATGAATGGCCTTTGCCGCTTGAAACGTGGTATTTTATTATTGTATTTATATACTACACTTATAAGGCATTGAAGCACTTGAAAATGCGTTGCTTAAGTGCATTGCTGAATGAGAACATTAGATGTTATCGCTCCCAAGAGCTGCATGGCTAAATATTTTTAAGGACACAAAGGTGAGACCTGTTGGCTATGCCTATTCAGTGCTGCTAGCTGCTTCTCTGGTGCCCTCGGTAACTCTCCCATTCTAAATCCTCTATGCAACGCTGCAGCTGTGTCTCTGATCATAGTGGTAATTTCTCAATCTTAGTCCTCTAGGCAGTGCTGCAGCTGCTTCTTTGATCCTGTCAGTAATTCCTCATTTTAAGGAGGACAGTGCTGCTTGCTGTTTCTCTGGTCAAATCGGTTATTTCTTCATTCTAAATCCTCCAGGCAATGCTGCTAGCTGCTTCTCTGGACCCAGTGGCAATTCCTCATGCTCAGTCCTTTAGGTAGTGCTGCTAACTGCTTCTCTGGTCCCAGCGGTAAATCCTCATTCAAAGTCCTCTAGACGGTGCTGCAGCAGCTTCTTTGGTCCCAGTGGTAATTCTTCATTCTTAGTCCTTTAGGCAGTGCTGCTGCTTCTCTGGTCCCAGCGGTAAATCCTCATTCTTAGTCGTTTTAGGTCTCATTGGTAATTCCTTATTCTAGATGATTCTGTAGCTGCATCTCTGGTCCAGTGGTAATTCCTCATTCTTGGTCCTCTTGGGTAATTCCTTATTCTAGATGGTGCTGTAGCTGCATCTCTGGTCCAGTGGTAATTCCTCATTCTACGTCCTCTAGCTAGGGCTGCAGCTGCATCTCTGTTCATACATCCACTGAACTCCAAACAAAAACACATAGGTAAAAGACATTGTCATTATAACGCCAATAGCTCTAACTATCAAAAATGCCAGACCTATTGCATTGTAAGTGGTTCCCACCCGGGGGTTAACACAGGAAGTGTTTTCTAAACCATGTTTTGCGGTGGCCAAGTGAAACCAAAAGCGCAGTAGAAGGAACGTAGCTAACTTGAGGTAACTTGGGTGATCTCAGCCCCGCAGAGTCTTTTCTTCTGCCTGCAGCAGATGCGCGGTTCATTTGCCATTCTTGGAAAGTGGTTAAACATGCTAACTGTGTTGGAATTTGAATGCATGCCTGTGATGCAATCAGCGTTATTGACACACTGCGTTGCCAGAAAGAATGTCTATAAAAATATGAGATTCCTAAATAGATCAATTTAATTAAAGCTAACGTGCGCAAGCTGTTTACAGATGAGTCAGATTACATTTGCACGCGCTCGGAGTTACTACGATGGATCCCGCTGGAATGAACCGAATGCTGCAGCCGTTAGTCACAAAGTGTTTTATGCCAGGCCCGTTCCACCCCTGGCTCCCACCTCCTAGGAACTGGCCTAGCCAGAAAAGAATAATCCAACGCGATGGTGAGCAGCACTGACCATGCAACCTGCAGCACCACCTAAGCAAGCCTTGCTCTAACCTCCTAGGACACAGCTGAACCTCCAAACACAAGGTGCGTCGCATCACATGGGCTTCCTCCAAGAGGCGCCAACATAGCGAAAATTCAATGCTTCGCTGCCGCTCATTTAAAGCCAAACTAGCTAAACTGGTCCATCATAAGTAATGCTCCCTGATTTCTGTTTTTACAGATTAATACAGACAAAAACCCACTTATTTTCCTGTCTGTATTTATTTTTAAATTTGGATAAAAACGGAAATTAGGTTGTTTTCCGATTCAAAATGCTGTCATCGCAGCTGCCAAGAGAATAAATGTGTGGATTGACGGGTAAGGGTGATTAAAAAAAAAAAAAAAAAAAGAGAAAAATTTGTGTGAAGATGCTTAAACAGCCTTAGATATGCACACGGTTGATTCTGTATGTTTTTATAGAAGTGCACCGATTTTATCATCTTTGGGTTTTCAGATCATTGTAAATCTCTCAGGCATTTAAGTATGAGTGACAATTTATCGGTTAAGTACATTTGGAAATATAGTAGTTTAAGATCCAGTTTTTCACAAAACCCAAAATAAAAATGGATAAATGCAGATAAAATTAGCAAATAACAATAAATATTGATAAGTACAGACGGAATAAAAAACATTACCATAAAACCAGGAGCCCTAATCATAAGCAACAGCTCACTTTAGTACAGAAAATATGAACCTTTACCTTCAGGGCCCGAATCCAGCCTGTTCTAATCACACTATACAACTGTCCCCTACTAATCCAGCATGAGAGAAGCTGGCAGGGTTCAGCTGCAAAACTGATGCATCCAACACCAAACCTCCGCTGACTGCAGCCACACTCCCAATGCTCTAAAACCTCGAGCACTGCAATTGGTATGGACGCGCAGCGCAGTTCTAGTTGGGTAGCTTGTCGCTACGTGAGATAACCCACTCTCTCCCCCCACAATCTCAAAACAATTATGGCACCTTTTATAATAAATGTATCTAACCTCGTAGGTGAAATTGCAGTGTTGATCTTTCACTCTGTTCCCTTTGGGTACGCATCTCCCCCATGTCTGCCGACAGGAAGTTGCATGAAGAAAGCTCCCCCAGGGGACCCTCCTCTAATGTACCCATTGTTTTGTAAGGGGTCTTACCGGTGCCTACTGGAAAGGAACTGTGGTGTGTCCTGAAGACACTTCACCGATACAGAGAAAGAACTACTGGTTTACATCTACATATAATAATTAATTGATGGATGTGTCCATCTTGGACCTCTTCAGCTGAATCCTGAACGGTGTGCCTTCATCATTACCTGGAAATTATCCAGCCAGTGGTTCAATGTATACATTTATTATTATTATTATTATTATTATTATTTTTTACAGAGTTTTATATAGCGCGAACTTGACCCGACTCTGGTATGGGAACGCTTTACATAGCACCAGATGCATTACATGAGGACACATTCCTTTTTGTTAGGCATGGGGAGTTTAAGTGATTTGCCCAGAATCACAGGATGTTCAGCGTCATTGTCGAGACTCAAACCCAGTTCCCCAGATTCGAGGTCGAGCGCCCTAGCTGTTAGGCCACAGAGTGGTGAGGACAATTCTGTGGTACCACGTAGCTCAGGGACTTGTTGCTGAAGAGACACAGGCCTAATCTCACCATCTGTTCTCTCGCCTTCAGTCGGCTTCCTTGCAGTTTGAGCCACCTAGATCAGCTCCAGTAAGGTGGTGTGATTGGCCAAGTCGAAAGCTGCTGACTAGACTAGTATATATGGCCTGTGGGTTTCCTGCTATCTCTGGCCCACTGTTGCTAATCACTAATGTCCAGCAGTGACCAGGAAAAGATTCTGTACGAATTGTCACTTGCCCTGCATGGACCCACCAATGTATGTGTATAGTGCCCTCTTGCAGTACCTGTGTTCTGGCTCGAATGATTTCCACCATCGACTTGGTGGTTCACAGAAGGGATTCTAATTGTGTTGTTGCAGACTTGGCATTCACATGGCCATAGACTTTATTGGAAGGTATCCAGTACCTTGCATTCCACGTTCACAAGCTTAAAGGAATTGGCAGTTATTTTGCTGCTGATTACAGCTTTTTTAACAGCTTGTTAAAGTGGCTTTTAAAGGTGCAAGTGGTTTTTCCCTTTCAACATAATGCACAATAAGCGTAGTTTTTGAAAGTTTCATAGCCTACTAGATCTCGTTTTCAAATTAGCTGATCACCTCTTCAGCAGCTGTAGCTTTCCCCTATGTCCCAGAAAACTTTTAAACGTAAGGAGGTTTAACGCTTTAAATTTTGCAGCTTCCAACCTCAAAGGCTCCGAGCTCTACTCTACTCTTTCCACCAAGTGTAAGGAATGCTCCAGCGATCAGGGACTAATACATTTCATTACCTGGACCCAATTTAATACCCTACAAGTCCCTTTCACGCTGGGTGAGTGTAAACCAAACTTTCCAAATTTTCATTACCATATTATCTTCATATCATCCTTTTGTGGCGATGCAATATTTTTTTATGTAATCCGGGTTTGGCAAAATAACAAATGGATCAAGAATAAACTATTGTATACTCTTCATATAACCCAGGCAAAAACACTAATAAAGACAAACTCATTTATGAGTTAATAATTATCTATAATAATGTGATTGCTCATCAAGTACAAACACAGCTCAAATCATAAATCACCATAAAAAAGAAACCTAAATGGAAAATGACATAAGAAGATCTCAAAATGCAGCGCTCTGAGTGAGTTGAAAGGTGTAGAGATAAAACAATAGAGACATAAGTCATTTGCAAAACAGTTATGCAAATTTAGAATATCGTACTAATCCAAGTTCAAGAAATTTGGTAAGCTACCCTCTAGCCATGTGAGTAAGCAAGGCCCCTCAAGAAGAGTTGGGGAGCAAAGTTTAAAGTCCGGTTTCAGCAGAACAGGAGCCAGCCCATAGAATTTGAAAAAAAAAAGCAACACCGCCTTCTCCTCTCACAAAGTAGGAAAATCACGCCTAAAAACCCACCCCCTTTCAACAACTGGTTATACCCTAAAATCACAAGTCCAACCCACATTGTATCATAACCCACAATTTCATCTAATTCTATTGGTTGAAATAGGGTTTGTTCAATTACACCACTCCAGACATAGCAATTTGCAAAAAAAAGATCCATTGTCCGTTTATTCATGTAATCAACTTCCAGCCAAGGAAATACAAATTTCAAGCTTCCATAGTTTGTACGCTTCCTACATTTCAGTCATGTATCAACTTTTATGCCTGGATTGTTTCAATGCGCTGCTCACTGAGGAAATGTTCCATTCTTTTATTCAATTTGTTTCCTCCCGGCAACCTTGGCAGGCACAAAGGGTTCACGAAGGATAGTTCATGATTTTCTTCCCTTCTACATTTCTGATATGGCATTATATTTTCAAAAGTGACTCTCGGGCCTTTTCTGCAGAGCAGAGAAATCACACTTCCAGGAAAGACAAATACAAGTGTTCTTTATCGTTTTATAAAGTCATTCTAGTAAAACCCCCTATGTAATGCATGTTTTCGATGCGCAATTTAATTATTCTTTTAATTCAGTTTAGTGTCTATTATCACATTCATTCTTGGCCTACTATAGCCCTTTAGCACACGCTTGTGCAGTTCATCTTTTTCTGTTAGCCTTTTGCGTTTTAGTTTGCACATCACTCGATTAGTATTTTCACACAATGGGGGGTTCAATCCGAGCAGGTTTTATTTCGTGAAAACCCTACTCCATCAGGGACGTCTTCCATCACTTCACTTGGAGCCTTCCATTGTGAGTTTCTCTACCTCTGAGTCGCTGAAGCATTCACCCCTCTGGCCAAAGACCTTGCACTGTCCCAAGGCACACCCTCCCCCTTCCTCACCTTACACTCCCAGGAGACATTTCCCAAACCCCCCCCCCACACCCCTCTCACTCAACTCAGCAAAGGACACACATCAACAGTTCTTCACAACCTGGGTCTATACTGGCTTCTCCCACTTCACCCTCTCCTCTTCTCTCAATTCCTCCCCCACTTCTCTTTTTCTTTACTCTCTATTTACTGCTAAGATGGTTTACACCATTTGCAGTGGCAGCACTGTACACCTATTTGGCACCGCCACATGCACTCTTTAGCTATGCGTTCATAGCTTTCTGCCGCACTGTTCCGGAAGCTTGTTTATTCTTCTCTTTCATCTAAAGTAGGTTTCCTTTTTTGAAAATACAATTTAAGAGTTTTCTGACAAAGTATGGAGGTTTTTATTAAATAGTACTACTTTGAGATTTTTTTAATTTTTATTAAAGTTAAGTGTTTTATACCTTAATTTGGAACTTTTATATATTTTCTTGGATGTGTAGAAAGCTATTGCTTTTAATATCAAATGGATAGGTAGGTGACACCACAATGATTTGGTGTGGTGCAGGTAGTGGGATGTTGGTGCTTGGAGGTTTGCAGCACCATTTGTTGGATCCCTCTATGGCACCTAGGGGTGGATCTACTTGAAATTAAATATATTCCGATTCTGGCCATCTTTATCTGAACAGCACCACAGCCAAAAGATATACTCGGCTGAACTACCCCGTGTAAATATAAATCTACTTTTGAACCAGCCATGTTTTGTGAACATCGCTACTGGCGGGAAGTGTAATCTGCTGTATTGCTTGCAGTACCAGATATTTCAATACCAGCAGGCCAAGCCTTTTCAGACAGTTCCTCCCAATTTTCCCAGTGCTACTCCTCTGGCTCTCCGGGAGTATTCCTCTTAGGAAGTCCATGGCCTAGCATTTAATGCCCATTACTACAGGTCAATCTGTGCTGTTCCTAGGAGGCGTTATCACAACTTGTACCTCGCCTGGTCCTCAATAATTGCTGTTGACCACACAGATGGAACAGTGGTGGGTTGTACAATGTAGGTTGCCATTGCCTGTCATGAATTGTCAGACATCTCTATAGGTGGTAGGTATACACAGCATGACTAAGTCTATGTTCACATGTTTCTCTGCACTGAGTTGTTTATTGCAGTAGCAAGCTTGTGGCGACAGGTACAGAGGACTGCCCAACACCTAGGCTAAGGCACACGCTTCATATCCCGCAACCTACTGCCTTTTCATGTTCAAGTAACTTGGCCCTTTTTCGCGTCACCGCAGCACCGCTCTGGTTCTCCTAGCAGGATATAGTCCCTTGCGCTGTAAGCCCATGGGACAGACCTACATTGTCCCATTGGCTAATGTGCTAGTCCATGGGCATCAGCACCCGGAGAGGGGAGTGAAGCTCTATAAAGATCCAATGCAGTGTAGTTTGTGTTTAACTAGGCTGTTTGCGAAGTTCTTCTTCCAGTCTCCAACTTCTTTAATAAAGGATTTTGTGTTTTTCATGCGGAGAGCATACTTCTTTTTACCTTGCCGGGCACATTTTTATTAAATTCCCTTCACCAGATTTGTACCCCATATGATCGTTATCAATAGGACCTGCTAATGAAAATGTTTTTCTTATCGTGAAAGCTGGCGGAAAATCATTTAATGAACCTGACCGTGGGACATTCGGCATGTTAGGCATTTATAGTGTATTTTTCGTGTTTTGAGGCTATATTTGAAATATGTTAAGTACAGATTAGCAGTGACTCATTCATTCTGTTTCATAATATTGCTAGGTTAATTGATCGGGTATGAACAAACTCAATTTTGTCACTGCTGGGAGTGGTAAAATTGCTTTTGTGCTTTATAGACAAAGCTGTTGCATAGCTCCAGATTGGGGAACAGTTTACAACTTCAGAAGGTTTTCTGCATGGTGCTGCATTAAAGTAAATGCTATAGTTCTAAAAGGGGTGTCGCAACATTGGCGGTCTGGAAAACGGAAAGCGGTTCTGCCCCTTTCGGCACATGATCCCAGCAGGGAAGTCCCTGCAGCATGCTAGAATAAGGATTGCTGTTGGTGAAGAGAAATATTAAGGGCCGCGCCGCCATATAAGCCCCTATGGCTACCTGTAAGTGAAGGTCTGGGCAGAAAAGTTCTAATGCTTCTTCCCTGATCAGTGAGGCAAAGGAGCACAGGGACATGAGTGAAGGCATGCATCAAGGGAAGATGTAGGAGAGGAAGTGTTGGCTGAGCAGTGGATGACGTACACTACTGATGAGGAATGCTAATAAATCTATTGTAGCATCATCAACACTGGACCTAGGGGGGCTGAGATCAGGTGTAAATTCCTGAGATGCAATATTAAAGCTGCATTTGTTTCACACAGTGCTGAAACGTGAAGGTACTTAGCTATTGTTGGTTAGAGACCTACAGATTCTCAAAATAACCGGGGGAAAAGTGGTTCTGTTCTTCCGATAAATGCTTACTACCTAGTTACTGTATGATGAAGAGGAATGCATTTGTTTAATAACTTGATTCTGTCCCTGGTACTTTGACAGTTGTTTGGATTGCATTAAAGTGGCAGCATTGAGCTGCTGCTGGCTGATACAGTTATTGACTGCATCAGAGTTTGCATGTTCGAGTTAGTGGGAGAAAAGGGGTAGGATAGAGGGATGTCCAGTCGTAGTCCTTTTCTGTGCTTGTTATGTTATACCACCTAGCAGTGCACATGTTCATGTATTCAACATGGTGCAGAAGTGGCAGAATAGAATCCTGACCCAGAAGCATTGCGGTCAAGTCGCATGCCACCACTAGTACTTCTTTTTCTGATCAATTATGGTCACGGAGGCAGTGCAAAGGCAATGGAGCTGAACAAGAGTGAGGGTGGGGTTTTTGAAGGTTTGCAGAGGAGCCAGTCTCAGACCATGGTACGAGGCGCTCTCGAATGTCACTGTGACCAGCTTTCAACAGTGTGCAGTTCATTCATTTCCATCTGACCAGCGCTATTTTTTTAAATGTATTCCTGAGAGCTGTGAAGGATTTATCTTCTAGTTTCAGAACTATAACGAACTTGTGTTAGGGACAAGGTCTGTGTTCCATTCGATTCCAAAACGACAATCCCAACCGTAGCCCTCTTAATTCTCCTAATTACTTTGCTAGATTGGTGGAAGAACCAAAGATGGATTACGGGTAAACCGAGAATGAAGACTGTAATTGCACTATTTTGTCTACAACTATTAGCACATTGTAATTGTGCACTCCTTCTAGTTGCGAGTTAGAGCTGCTGCAATCTGTTATAGCATGTGCGGTTTCTACAATGGCATCAGTGTGACAATCTTGGGTTGGACCGAGTACCGCAACTTGTAGCTAGCTTGGCCTTGGGAAGAGAGAGCAAGCTACAGCTGTCCTACCACTTCTGTGAAGAAGCACCATGAGAGGGCAGAATAGGTTTGCAGTTGTGCGCTTAGTCCTAAAAACAGAGAAGGCTCCACCGCTGGGTGTTTATCTGAAGAAAATGCATTCTGGACTGTTGGGGGTACTTGGCTGGGCCCAGCTTAAATGCACTCACAACAACCAGGTGGCAGCCAGTTTTTGCCAGATTTTGAGAAATGAATTGAACTCTAAAGATATCACTTGATCACAAAAGATGTGCAAAGTTACTCCACGCAACTAGAGTACAAAGTGCACACACGGAAACCAGTTCAGCAGACTTGCGTTTCTTCCTGAAGCGAACAAGACCAGCGGGATCTTCGTTGGCCTTGTGGCCTTCCAGAACGAGATACTCCCTTTTAATCGGACCCCAGATACCAAGCAAGGCCAGTGGGCAGTGTGGAGAGGTGCTGCTCTGAGCAGAGTAGACAGCAGAAAGGGGGCCCGTGGGAAAACAGTGGAATGGAAGGTAAAAAGGGGAGGAGAGGTGGTCCGCATGTTGCGATCACAACATGCGGAACAAACCTATTTGATCAATTTTCTAGATTTCTATGGGAATAAGGAAGTTTAAATAATTATAGTGTTGAAGAGGGAATGTGGCTTTGATTAGAGTGTAGGGTTAAAATAATCATCAAATGTGTAGTTTTGGTTTGAAAAATTCTATCGATTTACTAAAGATCAGTGCAATATTTACACTAGTTTCTTAGTAAACGAGCTGTACAAGAAACTGGGCTCCATTTAAACCTTTCAACTTGGATTCAAGAGCTATATGTAACTAGCTTCTTGGTCTAGAAACGGTGTGCTAACTTCACCTATTAGATGGCTGAATTACTGCCTATGTTCCCAGACAAATCTACACCATTTTGTTATTCACAGATTCCTGCAGTTTAGATTAACATTTGTTTTGGTTAGAATCCTAGGAATAACATTTGCCGATTTGAGAAATGCAACAAAATGTAATGAAAAAAAAGTAGAAATAAATTCTATTTTTTGTTTTGCTCAATATTTTCAGGCTGCAATGAGAGATTGAAATGAGGTTTGGATTAATACAGAACCCTCAATGTGCCACATAAAAAAAATAATATATATCGTTTGTATGGGTACCCAAACCAAAGAGATTCATGTGTTTAAACAACATAACGTATTTGTTTTTAGGAAAATGGTACAGCGCGGGGGGGTTGCATCCACCCTGGCAGTGACGGGCTTCAGGACCGGAAACTAACTTTCCTGGCTTTGTCTCCCCCATAGTCATTGTTTGTACAGATGTTTCCTTTCCAAGCATATGTTATTTAGAAAAGGAACCGTTTATTACTGTTACTTACCAAAAAAAGACTGCATCAGCCACTACCAGCGTTTGTGGGTGAGGTGGAATACAATGTGAAATATCACCCGGGACAGCACCTTAAAGGTCCTCTTTCTCCCTTCTTAATCCCCCCCCCCCCCCCAATCCCAGAGACACCCAACCCTCTGTACCACCCCATGTTGCTTCTTTCCTGAACACAAGCGCATGACGCTCCTTTTTTCATGAAAGTCGCTTCTTATGCTATATTTAACAATTGAAATCCTCTTATTATGATTACAAGAGTGCTTCTCAACCACACTTTCAAGGCTCCTCACAACATAAGACCTGCCCACCTCAACTACCGCCCACACGTCTAACAGCCTATCAGGCAGCTAAGCTCAATCACTCTCGCTCGCGTGCACCCCATGCATCCACAGAAGCATCACCGTAAGTTGGTCTTTGTAATACATTGCTGCCAAGACCTGGAATGCTCCCCCCCCCCCCCCTCCCCCATAAGTGATCAGGTCCACCTTCTCTTCTTGATTTCGCAAGAAGCTGCAGACCTGCCCCTGAATGCCTCGTGGGTGACGTACAAAGATGTAAAACAAGAAAACAGAAAGTAAGGGGTGGCTGAAAAACAATTGATAATGCATTGTCATGCGCCGGATTTTGAACATGTTTGTTCAGTGATCCATGTGTGGAAAGTCAATGTGCATCCATAGACCTTTATAAATAGACCCAGGTAGCTCGTGAAATGCCAGTAGAGACGTCTTCATTGAAAATTTTGGGTGGCTTAAACCCCAATGGTAGTTCTTACGTGGCAGAGTATGCAGAAGCATAACCCAGTTTGATAATTGACTTTGTACGGGTTCACCAGGCCCTAAATGGAGAGTGAGAGAAAAGAATTTGGTAGGAAATATTTTTATGTTCCATGCTGGTAGAGCACACAACCTTATGTATGGTGTGTTTAGGAGCAGCTGAAGCAAACCGTGCACACACTAGTGGGAGCATTGCTTTACCAGTAAAATGTGAACTGATCAGTGTAGCTACTACTACTTTTGGGGCAGTGTAAATGCCATGCACTCTGTATGGTATTCAAATATAAGGCAAGAGTAAATAAATCTAATGTTTATTTGCCTGAGTATGTAATGAAATATCAAACTGGAGAGTACACATCAAACCTATACCCTCCTCGACCAGGTGCATCACAAAGAGCCTAACAGCGTGTTGGATCCCTATTAAGTAAGTTAATGCAAAGAAAACCGGTTGCACACCCACTTGCACATTTTTGAGTGATCCACCGAGTAGTAACCAAGGTCTACGCAGGTAAGATTTAGTTCAAGTAGATTTATTGAAGTAAGTTGCATGTAGATAAGATCTTGTAAAGCTGCCCTACCAGGAGCCTGCCTTGTGCTCAGCCCATTCTCAAGGGTCACACCTCACCTCTCAGGCACCCAACATTCCAATCGCATCATCACTCCTACATTCCATACAGCACATTCTCACTGGCTGAGCAGGAGGGAACATGGCAGAATATTAACATGAGCAGGATACTACACACTGCTACTATATTGAGAAACTAGGTCTTTTTTTAATTGTCTCCTAATTTCTGCCTTTTCTGTTCCTAAAGCCACCACAGAGACATCCAGCCAACACTTGCTTTGTTCCTTCTTGTGCGTTATGAAGGCGCATACAAGCAGATACTATCTTGCTCTTTGTAGAATGATCAATATTGCCAGTCTCCACAGATTATGTATGCAGGAACTATTGGAGCACAAAGTTGCAGTGCAGACAATGTCTACTCCAGTAATGAAGCCTTCGGAGTATTGGACCTGGGAAACGGGGCTCACTTCTGCCCATACTGCTTGTGCACCTTTAGAACTATTCTTAAACAGCCCTGTTTCTATACATTGATTTGAGAATGTTTTTGCTTATTCTTATTTCAGTATAGAACACACACTTGCACCGGGCCATCATGGCTTTAAAGCTAAATGGTAGATTAGTGTGTACAACCGATGTTGAATTATTTTGTAACATGGAAGAATAGTGAATTCTGAAGCAATGCTATAACAAATCATTCTGCCTCTTGGGTCATCTCTGGCAGGATAGAGGCACCAGAACACTTGATGGTCCTCTTTAGAGCCATCCAGTGAATGGGCCTTTATACTTAATAGACATGACTTCTTTTCATCAACCAAGTAAGCAGCTATGTTGGACTGCAGCAACGAAGGAACTGCCCACCTCTTGGCTGCACAGTAGTCCTCTTTCAGTGCAGTCTTCTGGCACTGTCTTAACATTGTGACCAAGGAGGTTCAGAGACACGAGTTTACATGTATAGGGCGAATTGAGCACCGCTAACCTTTGGGCTTCTGAGGCCAGAACCCTCATGGAGGCAGAACCGCCTCAATTCAAAGATGATGAAATGTTCTACTCGTCATCAGCAGTAGGATAGTCTACACACATTCTCACATATTCTTCGGCAGTTCTTTAGACACGCTTTTAGAAGCACCCTGCCACCCTTCATGCGAACAACCCATAAACTTGCGTAGCGCAGCACTCATCAGCAGTACACCACAATCTGCAGCAGTCTTCCGCCTTCAGTATACTACCTGTTCTCATTGTGCCGATAAGCAATTAAGCATTTTTTTGTAAACTAAGTAAGGTCCTTGCAGATCATCAACCAAATAGCCTGTAGTGTAGGTTATAAGAGCAGGTTTATTCAGTTGCAAGTAAGATGGTAAGAATGCCCCACTGGGAGCAGCATCCCCACTCATTCCGACTGACCACTCATGCAAACTGTGCACTCATTCACACCGGCTGAGCAGCAAGGAACTAAGCGATAACAGAATACAACTTCTCACCTTCCCTCAGAAAACAAAAGCAATGACAGGATGCTGGGTGGGGAAAAATGCACATTCCATACCTCCTGTAAATATATGTAACCAATCCTTAAATTACAAAGAAAAATCCCATTACATAAATTATTCAACTCCTTAAATTGTAAAAGATCATATATAAATTGTTCATACATTTGACAACCTATACCTCTATACTCCTAAAATTGCAAGGAAAGAACACATTAGATAAATTATTCATAGACTCTGTACAGCTTCATATCCCGCTAGAGAACACCTGAGAAATATTGTTTGTTCAATATATCTTCTCCACTACTTAAATAGATAGTAAGAAAAGAATAAAATAGATAAATTATTCATACAGATCACACACTGCAGGGCAAAGGAACAACACACGCCCCCTACTGCATACCTTTCAGGACAAATGAACTAACTCTCTCTCACTACTGCATACCTTGCAGGGCAAAGGAAATTACGCTCTACCCCACAGCACACAAGGGAAGCTGTCCCACTTCTGCACATATTGCAGGCCCAGGGAACAACGCACTCCCTCTACTGCATACCATGCAGGACACCCCTACTGTGACCTCGCAGAACAAGGACTCACACACTCTCCCTGCTACACACACTGCAGGGCAAAGGAACCAACTCCTCTCACTACTGCACACCTTGCAGGACATAGGAACACATCCCTCTCCCACTACTGCACACATTGCAGGCCGGAGGAACTAACGCACTCCCACCACTGCATACCTTGCAGGACAAAAAGTGACGCTCTCCCACTACTGCAAATTATAGCTATCTTCCAAACCTAGACATTCCCACTAATAGGAATCATCCAACCCAACCCATTCCCGCACACAGGGAATTATACAATACGTATATTCCAACCCACACGCACCACACGGTCTCAACATAAGGCCTAAGCCAAACACACTCCCACACAAAGTTTGAGTATAGCACAAAATATAAAACGCACCCCATACTGCAAAAGACACATGCACTCATCAAAAGTACAGCATGTTAATGGTAAACAAATCCTACAAAAGCTGCAAGCCAAAATACATGGGCATCGGCATGGCATTATAAAGATACTTAGAATGAATTTGACGGCTACTTCCAACAACTGCCCACAAGTTCGGTGAGCGACTTCACACCCGAGCCCACACAACACCAGTATACAAATAACTCCAAAGCTCCTAACTAAATGTGCCACTAAGAAGAAACTTACATTCCCGTATCTAGTCCAGTGCTCCTATCTTGCTGTGGACTCCCTCCACGCGCTTTCCTTGGCAACGGTTCTCCTCACAACAGCAATGTAGCCCAATAAGATGTTTCATGCACACTACGACTCTACATGCTGCCAAGTTTCAATCGTTGCCTTAAGTGGGAGCACAGCCACCCCCCCCCAACCAGTCAATTTAAAGATAGCCAAACTGCACAAGCTGAACCGCAAGTGATCCTGCATGCACAGCTTATCAAGACCCAACATTTGGAATCGGGGGCGGCTGGTGACATTTGAAAGTGGTGAGGCGTAAAATGATTGGCATACTGCACCGTTGTGAGCGAGCGTAGCGAGCGAGCCCAAACCACCATAAGGGGGGTTGTTGTAAAGTTTATGCTTCAGATTGTCAGCTGTCTGTCATGGCTGTGATGACATCTGAGGATTCTAGAATGGATAAGAGGGCTTGCTGTGAGAGAGAATCTTGAGGAGGAGAGTAAGAGGCAGTTGGACGGCTGAGCTGTTGTACCTTTATACTTATGAATAAAGAACCTATGGAAATCTACTTACTCTCATCTAATCTTTGATGGAAGAATCTACCATTTAACACTGGCGACGAGGATGGGATAAAGTTGGTTACTTTGAATTACCTTCTATCTCACGCGCGTAAATGCCCTGTGAGTCTTGTGATGCGCGTGGAAGTCCCGCGAGCTCCTGATGCGCGTGGATCCCTCGTGAGTTACTGATGCGCGTTCATACTTTGGCATTCTCTTATGATGTCTCTTCATTCGATGCCCTCTAATCCTTTGAGGTTTGTGGTCTGACGACGTCTTCCCATTGTCACTGGAACGCAACGTTACGCTACCTAGGATTCCTCTATGACCTATGCGCATGCTCGCGCTCTCTTTGCAGATTGGTTGGTGTCTTCTCCGTGGTTACTTAGCAACGCAGACGCTCAGTGTTTGTGTTTCATTTGCGTGCTTTACGTAATCCTTCGCAGTGAATTCTGCGCATACTGTTGGAACACGTACTTTGAATAATGAGCCGTTTCTTACAGCGCTGATACGCACAGCTTATATATTTACTGCGTGTCTTATGTACTGCGTGGCACAGAGACCCCAACACATTCTTCAAGCAAGAGATACTTGGAATAGAAGTGTCTTCAAGTTACACATCTGTGTGTGTCAACATCACGCTGATACGCACAGCTTAATTAGCGCTGATACGCACAGCTTATATGTTTACTGCGTGTCTTATGTACTGCGTGGCACAGAGACCCTCAACACAATTTTCAAGCAAGACATACTTGGAATAGAAGTGTCTCCAAGTTACACACCTATGTGTGTGTCAACATCACGCTGATACGCACAGCTTAATTTAAGGTTGTAACTTTAAAGTGGGAAACGCGTTTCCTTGAACATTATTATTCATTCGCAGCGCTGATACACACAGCTTATATATTTACTGCCTGTCTTTTATACTGGTTGCCACAGAGACTCTCAACACAATCTTCAAACGAGAGATACTTGCAATAGGAGTTTCTCCAAGTTACACACCTGTGTGTGTCAACATCACGCTGATACGCACAGCTTAGATTAAGGTTGTAATTTTAAAGTGTGAAACGTTTCGTTGGACATTATTGTTATTTGTTTTTCTTTTTCTCACTTTTTCTTCTTTTCTTTTCTTTATTTCTCCTCTTCATTGTCTAATTATAACAGCTATATTTACCTTATTCACTCTTCTATATACATAAGCTCATACTGTCAATTTCTGATATGCAAAATGTAACTGCTGCCCCGTTTTTCTTACAGTCATCAGGGGATCCTCCCATAAAATGGTCAAAATGGAAAAAGGTTTTTGAACGGTATGCCCGTGTGTGTGGTACCTCTCTTAGCGTAGAGAGGAAAACTGCGTTACTTATGCATTGCCTGGGTTCAGAAGGTCAGGACGTTTTTGATCACCTTCCGGATGTTCCCAACAGTGCTGCAGCTAACCTAAATGAATTTGAATTATGCATTTACAAACTTGATGCCCACTATTTGCCTAAGGTCAGTACCATTTTAGAGCGTTACCATTTCGGTAGACGTATGCAGAAGGAAGGTGAGAGTATTGAGAATTATGTCACAGACCTTAGACGTTTAGCGTCAACGTGTAAGTTCGATACGTTAATTGAAGAGAGAATAAGAGACCAATTTATGTTGGGCTGTGTTTCAGAAAAGGTTCGTGACGAACTTTGGCTCAAAGATGAGCCGTCTCTAGATGAAGTTTTAGTCATAGCTAAAAGAATTGAGCACTCTCTTGAGTGTGTTAAGGAGATCAAGAAAGATCTCAGTAAAGATGTATCGGTGGTCAGTACTAACGCAACTCCTAATTTGAGATCTAAAGAGACCCAATCCAAAACGCCAGTAAAAGGGAAAAAAGAAAATAAATCTCGATTACAATTCGATAAAGGAAATAAATGTTACAGATGTAACAATGCTGGTCATTGGGCCAATGATAAATCCTGTCCCGCGTTAAATGCCATATGCACGTATTGTAAGAAAAGGGGACATTTTGTAATTGCTTGCAGAATTAAATCGTCCAAACAAGGTATTAATGAAATTGCGGTGGACAATTCGTGTGACCAACATGATTTTGAGTGTGGTCAGATTATTGTCCAGGTTGGTAGTGATGGACCTTTGGATTATATTCTTATTGAAGGTCATAAAACCAAAGTATTGTTTGACTCTGGTGCAAAAATTACCATTGTATCAAGCAAATTTTTTGATGATAATTTAAGGTCAAAAATCAATCTGTTAAAACCTGACATTCGCCCCACAGCCTATGGTGGGGACCCTATTGATTTGAGAGGTTACTTTATGGGTTTGGTTGAATATGAGGGTCGCCTTACCTCTGGGAAAGTATATGTCTCTAAGAAGGGCGACAGTATAATCAGTTGGTGGCATCAGAAAGATCTAGGCGTCATGTTGGATCCTAACAGCTCTCCTCCTATCTTACTCAAAAAGAGGGAAACTGTTGAATCTGTAGATCATCATTCCCTTCTGCAAACTCAACTGATGGAGGAATATCCACAAGTGTTTGGTGACAAACTTGGATGTTTGAAAGGGTATTGTCACAAAATAAAACTGTCTCCGGGGTCTGTCCCAGTGTCCAGTAAGGTACGCAATGTTCCTTTCACTGTTAGGGAGGAGATGTTGAAGGAGTTAGAGAAGCTCAAATCACAGGGGATTATTGAGGAGGTTGAAGGAACGTCATGGTTGGCTCCGGTTGTGGCCGCAAGGAAGGCTGATGGTTCTTTGAGATTGTGTGTGGACCTCAGACAACTCAACAAATGTGTTCTTGTTGATAAATATCCTCTTCCAAATATAACAGAGCTGTTAAGCATGGTGAGTGGTGCTAAAGTGTTTAGCACGATAGATTTAACATCTGCGTACCATCAAATTCTGCTTGATCAGTCATCCAGAGATTTAACTGCATTCGTTACCCCGTTTGGTACCTTTAGATTTGTAAGACTTCCTTTTGGTCTTGTCTCTGCCGCTTCTGTTTTCCAAAGAGTCATGGAAAGGGTGTTAGTCAACGTTTCTGGGGTTTGCGTCTATCAGGACGATATTTTAGTCTATGCATGTGATGAATTAGAACATGGGAAAAGGGTCCGACAAGTGTTGGATAGACTTTCCGCTCACAATCTCACTATTAAGCGTGAGAAGTGCAAGTTCGGCCTTGATAAAATTGATTACTTAGGTCACACGGTAACAGCTGATGGTGTTGTCCCCAAGGCCGAATTGGTAAGCACTATTAAAGATCTAATTGCCCCCTCTTCAAAGGAAGAACTCATGCGCTTCCTGGGGATGGCGGAATATTACAACAAATTTATTAAGAATTTTGCAGATGCTACTTTCAACATGAGAAATTTGCTTAAAAAAGGAGTAAAATTTGTCTGGAATGATTTGTGTGATAAGGAATTCTTTGATATAAAGTACAAGTTACAGAATGCGCCTAATCTCCGTAATTTTGATCCAGCTAAATGTTCAATTATCTCGACTGATGCTAGTCTCAAGGGTCTTGGTGCTGTCTTATATCAAGGTGGCACGAATCCTGACAACACCATTATGTTTGTGTCAAGGAGTCTGAAGGGTGCAGAATCTAGGTACTCGGTCATTGAAAGAGAAGCCCTTGCTGTCTACTGGGCTATTAAGAAGTTTAAAAAATTTCTTTGGGGAACTTCGTTTGTAGTTAGGACGGATCACAAACCATTGTGTGAGGTACTAACGAGTAAGGGTATTGACTCAATTTCTCCGAGAATCTCCAGATGGATTGTTGGATTGCAAGGGTTTAATTTCTCAGTTAGGTATGTTCCAGGTTCAGAGAACTTGGTTGCCGACACACTTTCAAGATTGGTCCCGGTTACCCAATCTAGTGACAGTTTAGATTCTGATTTTAGTCATTCCCATGATTTTGTGTGTGAAATTGATTACAAAGTGATTTCTCAAGATTCCTGGCTAAATGCTTGTCATGAAGATCAGGTTATTCAAGAGGTTTTCAAACTTATCCATGAGGGTTGGCATTGTAAGGAAGAAGGAAGTCAAGCTGTTAAAGATTTTTGGTCTGTTAAGGAACAGTTGTCCTGCTGTGAGGGAATGTTATGGAGAGGTCACCGACTAGTTCCTCCTTTGTCTCTAAGGAAATCTCTTCTAGATCTAGCTCATGAGGCTCACTTAGGGATTTCTAAAACCAAAGAACGAGTGCGTTCTACTTACTGGTGGCCTGGGATGGACATTCAAATTGAGCGTTTGGTAAGGGAGTGTGTTCAATGTTCTCTAAGTGAGAAGAGTTTAAAGATCAGGACTCAGCCCATGGAAAAAAGGTCGCGCCCCAGTGGTCCTTGGAAGGACATAGCTCTAGATATTTTGGGACCAGTCCATGGTGATGGGTCGGATACTTTTGTTATTGTTGTCATGGATCTCTACTCTAGGTGGCCTGAAATTTCTTTCACTAGAAACACTAATACTAAAAGCGTTATCGATTTTCTGAAAGTGTTAATTTCAAGGGAAGGTATACCACAGACTTTGCTGACTGACAATGGTGTCCAGCTGGTGTCAAAGGAAATGGAAGATTTTCTTATTAATTGTGGTATTGTTCACAAAAAATGTGCCTTATATCACCCTGAATCTAATGGCACTGTTGAAAGGTTTAATAGGGTCCTAAAAGACACTATTTCCCTGGCTAAACAGAATTGTCTTGACTGGAAGGAGGAGGTTTTTAGGAGAGTTGGTGTCTATCGCTTTGCGCCTCATACCATGACTGGAAGGTCTCCTTTTTCTTTGTTCAGGGGGAGGCAACCTGATACTTTTTTGGAACCACCGTGGGTTAATAAATGTATCTCGGCCAAGGGAGGTGTTCCGGATGTAAGCTCGTGGGAGGAAAGGGAGGATTATAAGTGTCTAAAAAGTAAGGAAAATTATGATGCGAGACATGCTGTTAGATCTACTAAAGTTTCTGTTGGTGATTTGGTCATGATCAAAAGACCTGGTTTCTGTGTTTCTGGTGCCAAATTCACGAAACCTTTAAAGGTAATTAAGGTCTTTGGTAATGCTGTGAGGACTGCTGACCACAGAGTGTGGAATTTAAATAGAGTCGCTGTATGTGGCAAGATGCGTCATGTGAGTGATCTTTCAAAAAATATTGATAGCAAAGATGGCTCACGAACCTTAAGGAAATCTAACAGAATTTCTCATACTCCTTCATATTTGAACGACTATGTAGTAAAATGATTTAGTCATATTTATATGTTAATTGTATTGTGTTCTTTTCTTTCTTTGACTTTTCGTCCAAATGTTAGTATGTAAAGGAGGGAGATGTGTTGTAAAGTTTATGCTTCAGATTGTCAGCTGTCTGTCATGGCTGTGATGACATCTGAGGATTCTAGAATGGATAAGAGGGCTTGCTGTGAGAGAGAATCTTGAGGAGGAGAGTAAGAGGCAGTTGGACGGCTGAGCTGTTGTACCTTTATACTTATGAATAAAGAACCTATGGAAATCTACTTACTCTCATCTAATCTTTGATGGAAGAATCTACCATTTAACAGGGGTTCGTTGCGATTCTCTTCCTGTGAAAATTTTGAAAAAAGGGAAGAAAAATTATGCATTTTTAAGCTAATTTGAGAAAGCAGGAAGGTTAATAAAGCAATTGTGAAAGTGCCTCTGTGAACAGTCACTTTTCTCTTTACCTATCTCTCTCCCAGAATTCACCACCTTCACCTGTAAGTGGCTGCAAGCTGCTCTATCGGCGTCACTCTCTTCCAGTGACACTCTCACTTTCCCATCATCTAAGTATCCCGTCCTACCTAATCTCTTTCGCTATCTCAGCATCTCCCCTCCTCTGTCACTGGCTGGGTGCTGCTGACATTGCCCGGTGACTGTCTCTTGCTGCCCCTTCCATTGTCCCGCAACCCCCCCATGCTCTCCTCTCCCTATCTTGCTATCTCTTCCTATCTTGTTGCTGTCGCATCCATCTTGCTTGCTATCCCTCCCTACATCTCAGTATCCCTTCCTCCCTCGTCTCTTTCTCTGTCTCCGCACCTCCATTCCCCCGTCATAGCAAATGACAAGTAGTTACGACAGAGCACATCTCACACAAGAATCGGATGAACGATCTCTAGACTCTACTAGAACGCCTAATATGTACCGGTGATTGCAGGTGGTGGGCGCTTAGCGCTGCCACTCTTTTAAGATCCGGCATCCGGTCCTGGGCATATTTCTCATCGGCCTTCACCCCCAGCGCAAGAGAGAAAAGTCAGTTAACCGGGGAATAGAAAGAGAAGGAAACAGTGACATAAGGGAACGAGGGTGCAGAAAGGAACGTGTGAGAGTAACGGGGCTGACCTAATGCCCATTGCTTATATCATTACAAAACGAAAGCAGAATGGTTTCAAAAGACCACGTTTGTGAATACAGAGCCGCAGTATGCATTTTGTTTTCCAATGCATGCCCCCAACAAGCAGGTATTTCAGTACCTCCAGGAATAGTGTGCTTTCCCACCCAGGGAAAACATGGTTGTTCAAAGAGCGAGGAGGCAACAAAAGTAGGGCTTCACTGGTAAACACTGTAATGTGGCGCTAATGTGTTTAGGTGTGACTAAAATCAATATGGCCACCTTACTTTAGTTAGTTTTCATATTTTGAATGTTTTATTTCTCTCTACCCTGAGGCTGCACTTAGAAATTGAAAAATGTCAGCAAAAGACTACGTTTCCAGCAAGTGTTGTTCTTTTTTGGATCCATTTCACAAGGAAGCAAATAAACGAAAGGAGGAAAGAGAAGGTAATACCTTTCTTGAAGTCTCAGACCAGTTTTTACTACATGAGGAGGAGCGAGACCGAAAGGGAAGAGGGGGAAATAAGGAGGGGGGGGGGGCAGCTGCCAGCAGCGGGAGAACTGGACACTGTCCTTGCCTTCTTTGGGCACAAGACAGACCGTCCCCAAAGGCCGAGCCTTAACCGTCGGCCTTGCCCCTTGGCAAATTCCGCCGTGGGGGAGGCATGTTAATGAAAGTAGGGGAACGGACTCGAGCAGTGACTTACGATAGAGCACATCTCGCGAGGGGGCAGGGGGCGGGGGGGGGGGGGGCGTCGCGCGGGGGCCGAGGGAGAATAAAATTAAGAGAAAAACGTACCTGACCGCCTCTGCTCCGCGTTGGCAATGGTGCCTCTTGAGTTAAACAGCACTGGAGTGGCAACCCCTCAGCCAATCCTGGCGCTGCTGCAGCGCCAGGATTGGCTGAGGGCACAGCTTACTCTTCGCCTGCCCATTAGGAGACCGAGGGGCTCCTAATGGGCATGCGCAAGTCAGTGAAAACACAAGTGCGCATGACTGGGAACGGGCGAAAAATTTGTGCACCGTCCCCACTCATGCGCACTTGGGCTGCAGTGCTGCCTGTCCCTGCCTGGTTTGACAATGCATGTCAGTCAACATGACACCGGACTGCCCACGGTCCGACGTCATACTGACATGCATTGTCTTTTCTCCCTCTGCGTCTCTGAACTTAAGTAAACTAAGTTCAGAGATGCCGAGGGAGCTGCTGGCGGGGGCGGCGGAGTCAATGCCCCAACGCCCCAATGGACGCACCGCGCCGGTTTGGAATATAGAGACACTGACCAAGATGTCTCACAATCAAGTGGGGTTTATCCCAGCAACCCCAGGCTTGTAATAACATTGAGCATGCACATGCCGCAGCACATTATAATTAAAAGAGTGCTTTTTCACCCACACATTCAAGGCTCTTTACAACATAGGACCTGCCTACCTCAACTACCGCCTACACTTCTACCAACCTATCAGGCCACTGAGCTCAAAATCACTTGGGGACACCTTACCAATCCTAAATGTCTGGTCCAAATTTCAGATGACTTCGGATGGCTGTCCGACAGGTAAAACGCCCAAAAGTTAAATTTTATATGCTGTTGGTTGTAATATGCCCCATTGGGGCATCCAGGGCGTTACTTCAGACTCCAGCTAGCTTCTCTAAGGTTCTTGTGCAGATTCTTAGCTTTTCAAACATTGTTTTGTAAATGAAGTAAGGCCCTTTAGGTTATCAGTCCAATAGCCAGTAGTTGGGTTATTAGAGCAGGTTTATTCATTTACAAGTAAGATGGTGAGAATGCCCCACCGGGAGCAGCAGCCTGCCGCTCGGCCCTACACATTCCAACGGCCCACTGCTACAAACCATGCACTCATGAACATTCCATTACATCACATTCACACCGGTTGAGCAGCAGGGAACTAAGGGATAACAGGATACAACCTATTTCCTTTTAGAATTTATTTTATCCTTCTTTCCTCTGATGCAGAGTTTTGAAATCTGATCCGTGTAATTCAAGTGTGTGTGTATGTATGTGTGTGTGTGTGTGTGTGTGTATATATATAATCTATCTTAATGTACTAAACTATCAACTAAACAAAATGGATATTGATTCGTAGAGGTTGCTTGTCTCTGTAATTTTCATATTTATTACAGCTAACACGTTTTGTGTATGAATTGTTTATTGGGTCAGTTACTCACATTTAAGAAAATATTTTGTGGGGAATAAGATACAATGGGGCTAGACTTGCTTTCTATGCACAAGTCGTTTCCATACCAAAAGAAATTCAAACCAAAATGTGCAGACTCCTTGGTTCTGATCTAGCGCAAAAATCTGAGATATTAGCACAGATCTACTCTGCAAAGCATCGTTTCAAACAGCGCTGGATCCCCACAGTGCCCTCGGTTCACAGACGAGCTAATGGAGCCCCCCTTCTCATGAACTGGTATGACCATTTAAATACGTGCTGTGCACCGAAGTGGGATATAGACACCGTGTACCTTAGTAGCCCATCAGAACACGCTGCAGGCAAAAAGTCAGATTGTCTGTGTGAGTCCGGCCCGAGATTTGAAATAAATGTCTGTCAGCAATTGCTCACTGTGAAGCCTGTCTAAATCTGGAGCATTTCGAGTCCTTACATTTCTGAATCCTTTTACTTGGGTAACTTTGTGCTTGCACATCTGTATCCCCCCCAAGACCGCCAGGCATTCCACCATGTAGCATGTGTTAGAATAAATTAACATGCTGACACTCCTGCCTTTGGATGGACTTGTGGGAGATAGCTCGGTGAAAGTACGTATATGTTGGTGCATTGAATCTGTTTGTAGGTGTGGCGTTAGCCAAGAACTCTTGATTTTACTAAAATGATGTGTATATAAAATAATTGTAGGGACTTTTCGAAAGCACTCTTGATCTAGTGGTCAGTTGTTTGTCACACCGTTCATCTGCCTCCTGCAGCAGGCAGAAAGGGGTAGTGGATGACCACACTTGACCCATTGGCTACCTTCACCGAGTGACTGCAATCTGCTTTTTCACAGGGAGCACATCTGCACGTAAAGTAGTTCTCTTCAGTGCCAGCGACTAATATGGCAACGTTTTGTGACAAACATATTTTTGGCTTTTAGCCAATTTTCTTTATCCAACAGGATTATGCAATATGTTTAAAAAAGCCAAATGATTGCCAACGCCAGTCTATATACAAATACCCAAGCTTTGTTAATGCTTGTCCATTTGTATATTGTCACATGCTGCCTGTAAGCCTGCTATGAGGGGCTGTAGTGACTGATGCAATGGGTAGCTTAACATCCTCAGAAGCTGAAGTGGGGAGAAATGCCCAAAGTGTTAAAATACAAGGCACAGGCCTAGTTGGTATTGTTTTTAGAAACAAACGGCCTATCCAGATCCTGCTGGGATGACGTTACTACTTGGATGAATACGTGATCCTTTATGAAAAAGTGTAGCTTGCTCTAGGGGGCTTCCATTGCATTACATCGGAATGTTGGGTGCTCCATTGAAAACAATGGCGTGACCCTGGCTTCTAATGGCCGGTAGAAGCCTGGAGCGCCTACATTCCAATGTTGGCCTTCCTGTGAAAAAAGGCCTAACGGAGCCCGAGGGGATTTTACCCCTCGGGCTCCGTGGGGCCCTAATTTTAATTTGTTAGAACATTCTGCCGTCTAGTGGTCTTCGACTCAGGCCTTTAACGCTGGAGGGGGCCTTTAGTGGCCGGTTTAGCCACCTAGTAGAGGTGACCTTACCTCCTTACACATGCATTCACATCTGCTTCCCACACAATCCCATCTACTCCAATCATTAAAACTAGCAGTGTGAAAAACATTAACACTGTTCAGGTTAGAACCCGCAATTGTTCAAGTAACTTTATTTGAATTGCGTGAATCTAGCTCCACAGAGACCTGCAAGACCTTAAATAAAACATGACGTTGAAGTACCTTGCACATCTAGCGTGGACAAATAAGATGACCTAACATAAACCAGGCGAGGACATGGTGAGAAACAGCAAGTCTGAGGGAAGAAGATAACGGGACACAGAAGACATGCTCTGCAGTTGAGCATGGCATATTTACTAACTGTGGCACAAATTCCCTTGACCTTTCAAGCAGCAAAGGTAGTATAGACCATGCCTGCAGGTTTAAAACCAAAGTAGTTGCTGGCCATTATCGTTTACATATTGTGGAGCAATACTATGTTACACCACTTGGCCCCTTCCTGCAGTCTACTGATTCTTCATAATACACACATGCCACAGCGGTCTGCCAATAAATCTATAATATCGCCGTTTAGCGCATCCTCTCATTCCTGAGCCATACTGGCTTTCCTGTGGGCCTTTTTTGGGGTATACACTGTAGAAGGTGTAATTTTTGCTGTTGACACTTGCTGTGCACAACTGTTTCCAGCAGTCTGTGTGTGACTTAACACAGTCCATTGTGCAGCTGACAAACTACCTTGCTTCTTACCAGGTATTTTCACCTACTGCGTCACCACTGAAAATCAATGAATTTACCTTCCCTCACTGATGCTACTGTGCCTTTCCTGTCCAGTTCCTCACGTCCTCTTTCCTGCTGTTGAGACTCTGCACCCTAAAACTTACATGGCTAAAGCTTAGACCCCCCTGTATCACTTTGATCAAGCACACGGAAAGTTGTCTGTGACTTTATTATGAGTAGGGGATCCACTTGGAGCGCGGAGGAGGAGGAGGTTGCTTTGCATGCCTTAGTGCATGAAGAGTAGAGGTGGGCATAATTACATTAGAACTATGTGATACCATTTAGCTCTATTTTCTTAGCTCAAAATGCACCCTTGTGTCCACAATTGACTGGAGGATGCTTTTTGCGCCAAGAAAGTAGTTCTAAATTAAAGAGAAATTGCAGCAGCGGCCTGCACTCTGATCCGTTGCTGTTGGGAAGGCATATTTCTCCAAATTATGAAAACTGGCATAATTTTCTGTACTTTCATAGCACAAAATTACTCTGATAACTTTGATGAAATTTTAAATTTCACCCAGGCTCATTTGAAGATTTTCATACCCTTCCTCCTCGCCAGTCACCAAATTAATGGGTCCTTGGAAAGTGGTTATAAATTCCAAATATATACAAAATTATAATCATTCCAGCAGTTAGTTTAAATTGTGAACCATTTAGTGATAGAAATGTTCACAGTACAACAGATTTTGATCATAATGCTTCATTAAAGTGCTTTATTTTATTATAAGGAGCTGGATTACCCATTTTGATGAGAATGAGTCTTTGGGTGCCTTTAGCCGTGTGAGAAACGGCTAATAGGTGGACATCCTACACACTGGCTAATGCTAGATCATCGCTGACTCGTGTCTCCACCATTCTGGATCTTTTGATTGAATGATCTTGCTGTTTTATCGGTCACACCGACATGATTATAAGTGATGGTCAGCCATTATTTTAAAACATTAGTTTCACCATGTGGTTTACATTGGAAAGAAAAGTTGGCGATGAGCCGTTGCTGTCATCTTTAGTGTCTTACAGAAGCTGCTTGTGGGACCAATGAGCTGCAGGAGTTGCTATCAAGTCCGTAGATTTGCATTCTTACAAAGGAACTATCCAATTTCTTTTAAAATGTTTGCTGCAAGTGACAAGTAGATTAGGATTCTCTTTCAGAAGCTAGGAAACTGCACCACCCCACCTCTCCTACGTAGCCTCCAATGCACCATTTCTGCACCATGGACTCTGTTCACAATATAAAACACAGTTCTTGCAAATTTGTCTCTTGGTGCTGAATATTTAGGCTCTGAGATATGTCTACGTTCTGCAGATTAACTCCTAATTCATGTTTCTTACCTTATTTTTAAGACCAATTAAATATAGCATAGATTTGATCGGTGGAAGGGATTGTTCTCAATTTCTATTGAGCATAAATGTTTGAGTGTTGATTCTTCACCTAAAACATTCGAGTTCTTCTCTGCAGTGTACTTCTGTTTTTTCCTGGTAGTCAAATGTATTTTTTTTTTCTTCACTACCTTCCCATTCTATCCTGTTTTACTGGTCTCCTTTTTCTGGTTTCTCTTGCAGGCTGGGTTCTTTTCAGTGTTTTCTGCTTCTATAGTATCCTGTTGTGTGTTTTCATTAGAGATCCATTTATCTCCTGTAGTTTCCTTCATTGCGTGCAGATCTCACTCCGCTGTTCTTTTTCTCGGCATTTAAAATTGGTTCTCAATTTCGGATTTACCACATAGCTTACTTTGGTTTCAAAAGCAAACCTCCATAGGCTTATGTAGCCAATGTAAACCCTAAATACAACAAAAAGAAAAATGTATATATTGGGCAGAGTAGCAGGGTTCTGAGCTCTGTAGGGCAAAATGGAAGTCTCGTCCATGCCGTCTTTGTAAATAAAGCTGCCCCAGCATGGGGTTACATCTTGAGTCTTGGAAAAAAAGAACAGAGAAAGTGGTTTCTCCAGGGTAGAGAATGCAGGGTTCTGCTCCCTGGTGTACGCGTAAGGATACTGTAGGAACAGCTTCTTTAGTAGTGAGGCTTTGAGACTAGACAAGCTGGGAACAAATGCCTGAAAGGCAGGCAGCACGCGCCTGTGGAACAAACCCGCAGAGCAAGAAGACACATGGGCCCAATGCCCAGAGGTGTAAACATTACATCCCTCTTCTTTGTTCCAAAGATTACAGCTACAGTGCACTAAACTATTTACAAAACCACCTCTGGACTCCTGTATTCACTTCTCTGTCCACGAATGATTTCCCTTACCAGTGTCCGGCAAGTTGATGTTGAGGATGGCAGAGTGTAGAAAGACCTGGTGCCCATTAGATAGGTTGATCCAAATTGGCTTCTACAGGTTGATTACTCTAGCAGTGGCTGTACCAAGCAAAGGGTAGGGAAGCGTCCTGGTTACATGGCCTAGTAAAGTGCAAGCAGCCACTGAGAGCTGGGTATTAAGGATGTGGGAAGTGGCAAAAATGTTTCCGGGTGGAGTCCAGCCCCAAAGAAGGAAGGACTGTCTTCAGGGAGTGCTCCCTAGCATTAGAGGCTAGAATTGTGTGATGATGGTTTGAAACAAAGGGGACTTTTTCGGGGTACATTTACGAAAAACAACTGCCTGACTTATCCAGTAGATTGAAGCAGTAAGTCCCTGCTTAAATGGTGTAGCACTAGCGAGTGTGAATGACCAATGATTCTGTGGTGAGTCGCTGCTGTTCAGATCCTTGCACTTAGTGGCCACATGTACGTGGAGGAATGCTGCAACTCGAGTGGTCCGCCCTCACAGGCCCTCCCCTGGTCCATCTGAATTGCTACTTGAGCTGAAACTAGCAAGGTACGCTGAGATCATAGCAGCTGAACGCCTGGTGCAGCAATAGGGAAATACAAACTTTATTGGAAAATCCTCATGTATTTGTCTCCCATGTTTGATCGACAAACTGTTAAGCCCACGAAAGACAATCCAAAGTGGGTTTGTGCATTCTTGCATTTTCTAAGGGGTTATACACTGATGAGATAATCACCTGGGACAATGCTTCTTGTGTTGTAAAATAATTCCTTGAAATACATGGATCACCTGGAGGAAGTCCTTGAACATTGTATCAGCCCCATAGCCCTACCTAGAGCAAGAAGCAAGTTCACCTCTGTCCCTGCACAGTTCTTCAGTTGGCCGTGCAATTTGTGGATCCTCCATGAGACTGGGGTCTTTGTAAAAGCTGTAGCACTGTTGGGGTTTATCAGCAGGTGGGTCCCCTGGTCTTGGTACATCCAGGCTGAAGCAGTGCTTTAGGGCCTGATCCTGCTGCAGTTAAGTGGGTCAGACTCTGCGGTCCTCATGGCTGGGTGGGATAGAGTAACATGCATCCCACCAGTTGGTTCATTGCCAGCGATAGGAGGATAGTTCAATCCTGGCTGGGTGCGTCAGGGGCAGATGGAGTCAATAGATGCTACTGGTACAGCAATCCTCTTAAGCGCCTATAATGCCTCCTTGTGGGGGGTCAAGCTTACCATATCATTTTGAAAATCTGCATACCTCTTTTAGTGGAGCCTTAACATTCCAAAAAGCACTCCTATTTTTTTCATCAACACGAATCTGGAGACAGCCAGGACCTAGCAGTTTATCACTGAAGAACATCGTATTTCTGTGCTAATGATCCTCGTTTAATCAATTTCCTCCACCGTTTTGAAAGTTTAGCTGTGTAAGTTTTATTTTTATCCCAGCGGTGCTCTGAAGAGGTCTACTAAGTCAGTATTTCAATGAGTCCTCGCAACACATAATTTTTGTTCAACCTAAAAAAAAAAAAAATAGGCATGAGCCCTTACTTAGCACCTTGGAGAAAAAAAAGGCAAAATAAATGTTTTGCTAACTCTTTTGCCTTCCCCCTTCTGAAACGTTGTTTCCTGCATTTGACATTTCTGTTTGCTCTCAGTGCATCCTGTCCAGATTTCCTGTGTATCTGTTTCCTTTATACAAGCCCCAGCTACTCTTGTTTGTGATGTATTCTAAATAAAATCTACACCTTCTGATAGATAGGTGGCTGAGGGTGGTGCCCAGTGATCGGGCCGTTGCCTGCCCGAAGGACATCTGTTGTTTTTTCCTTATCTTAACACGGGTTCTTGTGCATTTTGGATCCAGCAGCACATTGTTTTTCTCTTCTGTGATCTGTCATTAATGCAGTCCTTCCGCATTCCTAATATCCAGCCAATATTACTAGTGTTCATTTTTTAAATACAGAGTAGAGGTCTGCATCTTCCACTTCTGTTTGATGGGATGTGCATTTTTACTGGGTCCGTTCCCGCCTCTTTATTCGCTCTTTGAATTCAGCTGTGCTTAGTCTTGAAAAATACTAACTCACACATCCCTTCCTCTTCACACACTTTCTTCCCAGTTGAACATTTTAGTGACTTGGTTTTGTTTATTGACCCATTTCAATATCTGTTTCTGATGTTATCCTTTGTACTACCAATGTGTTTTTTGTTGTTGTTTTCCCCCTTTCCTTCCTCTTGGGTAAAAACGTATTCCGGGCCAAGACCTCGGGTCTTTTGCTGGGGCTGCTGGTGGCTAACTACCCTTGGGCAAACAGTGCTGCAGCTTTGTACATGTTTTGAGATTTAAGCTCGGCTTTTCGCTCTTTCAGGTCCCTGACTTTAAAGCCTACAGCCCCATTTAGCTTCCTTACCTCCCTTCTTGTAGTACTTTGAAGCTATTTGCAGACACCAGAACAAGGCTCTTGAGGTCGGGAAGTGAACTGTGCAAGTTCTCACTTAACCATCAGTAGGGTTAAAACCAAGCATGAGGCACCTTTGCTAGGTGATCACAGCTTTTAAGTCGCTTCTTACTCGTGTTCAAACTGAATGCCTTCACAGGTGCCGCCAAAAGCAATAGTTCTTTTCGAGCCCATAGTAATGTGTGTGTTCAGCTGACATTACATACCAGCGTTGGGCGCGAAGGTCAATGTTTTGCACACAAGCAACTTGCAAGTAATATATGGCGCATGAGAGAACCAATTAACAGCAGTACTGCAGCAATGGCGCTGTCGGCTGGTGGTGCCCAGAATGAATCCACCTCACCCCCTGTACAGAGACACACCTTTGCAATAATTTGTCCATATAGGCAGTACCTGTGGTTCCAGAGAAAATACTGATGTGGGATCATATGTCCAAATGTTAAAGAAAGATATACAAAGAGTTTTCAAGAGTACAAAGTTGTTTTAGTTATAAAATATACATGTTTATTTTGTTAAAATAAGACTTTTTGCAGCAGTGAAGGCTGTACTCTAAAAAGTGAAAAGATTTTATGCTTGCTTGGTGCCGTTTGTACATTTCATATCTTTTGAAGGGGGTGGGGCAACACATTACTGCCACTATATCCATGCAATGAACTGAAATACTGCCAGATGGATGCAGGGTCCGCAGATATGTGTTGATTCCAGCAGAATGGAGTTGTAGCCAGATTGGAATGGGGAGATGGTAGTGTCCCCCCCTCACCTAAAGCGGACGTCATCGCTGCTATTTATTTGATAAATGGCCTTGCCGCTATGATTATCCTGACTTTCAAAGTAAGTGTCAAAAAGTTGCTGATGAAAAACTTGCAAATTCGAGGTTACGGATTGAGTCGTTGTCAAAACCATTATATTTCATTGAGGAACCAGATGAAGTGGGGTAGTTGGAGAGCTCGAACTGGGAGCGAACTATATGGATTAGTGTTCTGATACATTTTTCCTTTTCTTTTTCTGTTTGATTCTTTTTATGACATTTTATGATTGTTGTATGCAGCATTTTCAAGAAAGGGAAGCAAGATTATGGTCTCATGTACAGCTCAGATAAAGCATGTAAGACATCACAGCATTCGAAAATACAGCGTTTAACAAGTACTGAGGGTAAATCTGAGAGGTGTCCGATTAATCTACAAGTCACATTTGTAGCATGAGGATCCATAGAGTAATAACCGGTTATGGCATCGACTGATCTGCGGGTATCTCACAATGGTCAACAGCCCATGTCTTCGCAGTGAAGTAGAAAATATTCTGTTATATGAAAACAGAACCGGAATAACTTGAGCCCGTAACTTCAAATCCCTGCACCTCACCCATCCCCTGTACATTTTTCCTTAATGCAGATCCTTTGCTGTGCTTAGTGTAAAAGAATATGTGCACAAAACAGCAGCAGCCTCGTATTGATTCAGCGGCGTACGAACAATAGATACTCTACTACCATATACTCACCTGGGCCCATAAACACACACAATTGAGTAAACTGCTGGAGGTCAAAGTTTTGTGTGAGATCACAATATCAGAATTAGTTATTCATCATTCCTTACTAATCTTTCATTGTTCAAAAAGTTCTTTCCTCTGGTCGATGGGCCATTAGTTGAACTAATTGATTGTGATAATGTACAATATCTTAACTTCTCTATTCTTCAAAGTAAATAACCACAGACTCTGTAAAGTTTTAAGTCTTTATCTAAATTAAATGCATGTGAGCCACTTCGAAAATACAGTACAGTCGCCTTCACTCTTTAGGAGAAAATTAAATCGATTAATCCTCAAACATATACTTTGGAATCATGCAATGACTAATGCACAGAAAAGGAGAGGACAGAGAGAAAAGACATCTGCAAATACATGAAATTATAGTTACCAAGAATGGTGTGAAGACCAACCCCCTGGCTAAAGGGCTGGTAAGGGTCCCCCGGGATAGTTCAGGCGACAAAGACTTCGTGACATAATAGTTTACCTCTCTAAAACCAATGATTGCGCCGCACCCCTCTCTGACACTCTCTTCCTCCTCGAGCTTCTTCTGTGATCTTCTTATCTTACCCCAATTAAATTAGGATAGAAAGTTCTGCATTCGATTCTTCTTCAGCATCTCACATCTCTCCCAGCAAACCGCATCACCCGCTACTCGGACAGCACCCACGACTCACAGCATCTCTGCAGTGAAGTCTCTCTAACTAAAAACTACATCAATTATACCTTTCGTTCTCCATGTACCACCCACTAAAGTTTAAATATCGTAAAAATACTTAATCTAATTGGTCAGTCAAGGGGGAAGATCATCACACCATGCTTACAAATCATCAAATTCGATTTAACTATTGTTCACAAACCCATCCCCTTAATTTTTATTCATCACTTTTATTTCCCACCCGCTTTCATATTTCATTTGTAACATTTGTTAAAAGTTTAGCATATAAATCCATTCAGTTGAACTTTTCAATGTCCGTTCCCAGCATCTTCAATTCTCTCGACCTTTGCTTTCAGTCAAAACTAGAGTCATAGCTCCGGGTTCACTTTCAGTCAGACATGCTCAGTTGTACAGTCACATGGCTCAGCCTACTTCGGTTATACACGAGAAGCCCAAATGCGCACTAATAAAGTCAGAAAGACTAATGTTACTTTAAAAAATAAATGGTTTCACTGTATACCACCCATCTCTACTCTATTCCCTTTTATTTATTAATAATTTCCCCCGAATTAGCGTTAGTGTAATAGCTTGTTTTCTTTTCAGCAAAGCAGATGCCATGCACGTGAGCCTTTGAGCCGCCATGTTAGTACCTTCTGCTCATGCGCAAGAATTTCCCTCCAAGCATTAGTTTGTCACACTGCGTAGATGCAGTTGACCCATGCGCAGTAAAGATTCCCCGTTTAAAGCCGTTTAGTCCTACCTGAATGTTATTCATGTTATTAAAACACATAAGCAAGCTTCTCTAAACCGCGTGTTTGTGTGGTGCGCATTAGTTTTACACAAGACCATTTTAATAACTTGTTAGTGAGTTAAAGGAGCTGATTGCGTCCGAGCAAGTGTCTTTTCTACGAGTCCTTGCTCCATCAGTATCGGGTGCAGCCTCTGAGATTGCTGGGAAGCTGAGTAATGTAGGGACCAGGTTGTAGGGAGTGGTAGACCCGCAGGGGAGCTTGAATGGGTGACACTCCCCGGCTCACCATAGGGTGGTTCCCTTTCAGAAACACGCACAGTTTCTACAGACCTTATTGCCAAGGTGGTGGGACTGCATGGCCTTCTTATCCCAGGGCTCTCATTGTGTTGTGTAACACAGTTTGTTAGTTAGCTCATTTTTTCCAGATCAGATATGTTTTACAAAAGATGTTTTGGATGCACACCTTGGCGATTGAACTGCCCTCCCCATACCCCCTTCTGAATTTCCTTCATTAAGTGGCTTCCCAGTTTCAAAATCTAACACTGCTTGGTTTTCATGCAAAATCAAGTGCGTCAAAGGACCCATGTCTGGATTTTTTGGCAGGATTGCTTTGCATTCAGGAACATGTTGCTGTTGGTGAATGCATCGCGCTCTTGCCCGTGTAAAGCCCATTGTCCTCACCCTTTCAATCCCGTAGAGTTTCATACTACATCACAAGTTCACATAGTACTTTTGCACTTAGATCACTAGGTGGACAGGGCGCAGAGAGGACTGAGGAGTCGAGTTTATTGGAGGGGAGGGGTTTGGAAACCAGTGCAGTAGCTGGTTGCACAGGTGTGTGGAGGTTGTGTGACAAGTAATGTTTTCAGGTTTGGATTCAAAATCCGTGGAAGTCTCTGAAACATTAGACCGCTGTACCTCTCACTTGGCCAATTAAAACATTTTGTTTTAAAACATTTTGTTTTAAATTGTTTGCTCAGGAGCCTAAAGTGATTAGATTGAGTAAGCAAATGTCTGTACACGTCCATCTAGAAGAGTTCCAGCTACTAACCTGTAGTAACTGTGAAACTACGAAAAGCCAGCTTAGAATTTTGCCCTCCCCACATTGTGTTATGTTGTTTAGTTCAGCTTTTACCACTGTGTCCTATTTTCTGACCCTTATTTCCCACTTCGGACGCAGGGTAATGCATTAGTTGAGCACTGTTTAAAAAAATACACAAATAAAGTAGAAATTGACATGTTTGGGCATATGCTTCCACCGTACACACACTCCTCTGTAGCTACAATTCAAGCACCTCACAGGTGAACAATCTCGACTGTTTCCCCTTCTGTGTTGTGAAACTTTGGACCGATAAGCAGGAGGGTGGAACCGCCATAGAGTAAATATTAGCAATTTTGGGTTCAACCATCCTCCTAGCCGTGTTCAAACGGTTACTAGCAAACACTGCGCGCTCTCACCAGGCGTATCATTTCCCGTAGAGGTGGCTTTCCCTGGTTAGGGAGGCAGTGCTGCTATTGACCTCTGGACAGTAGCTGATGGCTTGGCCCAAAAAGTAAACCTTGTCACAGTCCATGAACACTGTGCTTCCTGAATGCAAACCTTTCGCTGCTCATCACATCTGAATCTTTCCCCTGCTTTCGTTGAATGCTGTCCGCAAACATGTTTCCACCCAGACAGGGGCAGAATGAGCTGAAACTAGTATGATAACTGCAGGGAACTAGTTATCTGATAGAAAGCTGGTGTGCTGTACATGGTCTACCTTTAACAGCTAGACTTTTGTGTGCCAGATCTAGGTCTTCAGTTTATCCTCCAGTTGTCTTTGTTTCTGGATTAATCCTGATGCTCTAGTAACTTGTTAGGTCTCGGCTGACCCAGCGCATGCGCTGGTCTGGCGAGACTTATTGAGAGGGCTCCAAAAAGTGCTACCAGGCCAGCCTGGAGCTACAGTGCAGGTGCTTTACCGCGATTACTTTCACTTTAACGGCCGCTTTGATGTTTCATCGTGATCGCGATCACTTTGCATAGCCAATAGGTCTCGCTTTTGGGACCTTATAAGTATTTAGTTATGCAACTGTTGCATGGCTAAACAGTTCTAAGGTCCCAAAGGCGAGACCTATTGGCTATGCCAATGCTTGTTTTTATCTAGCGCTTCATACAGCCCTTTTGCAGCTTCTTAGCGCCACAAATACAAGGTGTTACTAGCTAACCAGTTTAATAGTGCTCCATTTTCTGGCCTGGAAGGATGGAATTCTCAACTCCACGATGGCCCGGAGCGCACGTTTCTAATGCATATACTTCTGGTCACAGAAGTGTTAATTACTTTATGAAGTCTTCAATAACATCTTCCCACTTTATTACTGGGTTTGTCTACCTACTGCCACTACTGTAAATTACGGCTCCATCACTTATAGACACAGAATTTCTTAGAAACCTGCTCTATTGTGGACTAGGATAAAAAATGAACAAAGTGCATACCTTGTGTTGGCGATCAATAAACTACCACGGTGTGCTCCAGGCCATCTTGGATTTACATTGAGCGTGGGAATTGACCTCCCTCAGATGCGTTTTCTCTAGTTAGCAAGTGTGGCCTGATGTAGCGCCCATTTAAATATGGTTCTGTATTAAAACATTGTGGTTTTTGTGCTGTTTTGCCTTGTAGTTTATTGGATGTGCGGTTAGCATAGCCCGCTGCTCCCAAGTGTAAGCATGGGGGTCTCAGTTGCAGGTTGTGATTCAAACTCTTTCATGCATTGAACTGTTTATTGCCTTTGAAAACTCAAGGGCAGAAGTCTCAGTGCCTACAATGAGTTCAACCCTAGAGTGCTTTATCATAGCAATCTGAAAGTACACCAACCCGAAAATATCACTTGTTATGGTCAGTGCTTTAGTTATTCTTTGGTGTTTTTAAGGTATGTCAGGAGATGCAGTGGGACATCTTGAGTTTGATGGTTACCTCCTCACTAACCATAGAGGTAATCCAATCTAGATTTCAGAATTAACCCACATCTGGCAGTGTGGCAAGGTGTGGGTTGACCTTAAACCATGAAAACAATTCAGTTCATATCTGTGGAACCTCCATCGTGTTGCCAACCTTTGTTGATTGTGGTAATTTGGGTGATACTTTCTTCCAGATTCGTCATAGTGAATGTCTGCTTGTGAGGTTTTCTACCTCTGTGACAGCGATGGCAAGCCTTCAGAGCTTTTTATGGACCCACAGGTGTGGAATGGGCAACATTCACAAACAAGCATTTGCAATGCAGTAGGTCTCATTTATGAGAGTTTGAGCTATTGACATTGCAAATAACACTGCCTTTAATTTTTGTTTTTCATTTTTTAAACCTAAATAAAAGGCATTGTCATTTACAATGCCAATTGCCTTAATGTGTGTAAATGTGAGACCTATTGCATTGCAAATGCTTGTTTTACATTACGTTTGGCTACCGTGCCTGATAGGCTAAGATGATCAATCGTGCGATCTTTTGTAGGGTGGCTACTACTGCAGTCTTGACTAATGTGGTCCCTAAAACCAACTCTAATAATATCAGCAGCTCCTAGTGATTTTCACTGAACATGAGAAGCTCCTGCCTGCATTCCTTCGCCCGCTGAGATGACTATCAGCGTGCAGCCAGGAGCATTTCAGCACAAGAGACATATCAACACCGAATCTCTGCCCCCACATGTAACCAGCACCATTCACATTACACACACCAGTGACTGCTAGACATACGGACAATACAGCACAGAACAGGGTAGCTGATTTACCCATCCGACTGCACGAGTGGTAAAGCGATGAGCTGTAGAGACTGTGACTTACGGAAAAGTCCTAGCTTGAAGTCTAGAAGGGGGGTGGGGGGTACACCCAGGACAGTTTTTACATCCACGTGTCAAGCACCGGCTCTGTATCCCCAGGGACAGCTGCTGCCTCCCAGACCTGCTAATTCAATCAGGGAGAAGAGTCCCACCATGTCACCAAATGCTCCCCCTGCTGTAATTGTGCTCACAACATGGTGCAAGAGCCAAAACACACACATCAAAGGATTCCCCGCCCTTCTCGGACAAAAGGAAACCCTCGGACCACCCAAAAATACTATCCTGGTGAGAGGGGCTTCGTCTCACACGGCAATAGAAGGCACACCTATAACCAGCTGCGCATCCCTTTTCAAGGGGTTCACGATATAATTCATGCTAGATACGAGTCCCATGGGGAAAGCATTTTTAGAGACTCTCCCTTATGCCCCACCAGAAACACATGATGATAAATGACGGATTCGCCTGAATGAAGAAAAGAGACCTGACCTGTGATAACACCACTTGCACGAGGAAAGTTTACTTCACAACCAACCTTTGGCACGAAACCCCCACAGGCGACCTGCAGAGGCTAAACTTTGATCCACCCCCAGTTGCTTGCAATGACCCTTTTGTGAGAGAACCACCTCAACGTGAAGCAGCATGTGGCAGTTTTCTGACATGCAGCATTAAAACATACCACTCCCCTCCTTTGAGGGATTCCAACACAGAACAGACACAGGCTGTGTGGTGCTCTGGTCGGACCGGCGCTGCTTTCTGCCTCCTGTCCGGTCAGTACGGCCCGTGCTCCAGACTGCTCTTAAAACCGTGGCTGCGGGCTCTATCCAGCCTGTGAGTCACTGCAGCAGAGTCTGCCCAAGGTCACCGAGCCACCTCTAACTCCGGCACAGGGTCCCGCCTGTGCCAGGCATTGAAATTAATTAAGAATGTTTTGTGTGCTTTTCACTTCATAGCCTTAAACTCTGCACTGCCTGGTTAAATAATGCCATTATTCGGAGACCGCTCTGTGTCTCACCCCCTTCCCCTAACTTTTTTAAACAGGCGAGAGGTGCACAGCGGCGGGCCAGCATCTGCTTGGAGAGTGCCCGAGGCATTTAAATAAATAAAGGGATCGCGGTATCCCTGAAGCGGGCGCCGCTGCTGAGCAGTGTGCGCTTGAAAGAAAATAGCGCTCATCGACTACATAAGCAGACCGTGTAACACCACAAGTAAACGGTCCAGTCCCGATGGGCGGTCCCAAAAGGAGACAGGGCGGTAACAAGGAGGGACTAAGAAGCCTCCTTTTCAAGTGGAAGCCGGCGTTTACGAAAAGGTGGGCGGGGCTTCCACTCCACTTATAAAACATACCCTACTACAATATGCCTCGCAGCGCAAGCAGCGTATGCGCGCTGCAATGCTAGGCGAGACTTTAAAATATGCATGTGGGTGTCCAACATGCCTCATTCTACTTTGTGAAACCCAAGGCACCTATTCGTACTCGTGAGCCACCACCTTGATTCTAGTCCACGGATAAATAAAATAATTCCACTGGACTTAAGGCTGCCTTCTAGGAAACTCTACCAGCCTGGGTAGCTGGTGACCTGTATAAGTATTTGTTGGACCTGTCAGCCCTAGTAGGGTGGTATCCCCTTCCGTTTTTGATCGTGCCTCATTTTTTCCACCCTCATTTTTATGTTGGACTAGGTCTCCGGGCGCCTTTTCATTGCCAATCAGTGTTAAGGTGCAGGTGCTCCCTTCTCCCAAGATGGCTGCCACAGGCCCCTGCTACTGCAGAGTGGTCTTTCATAGTAGCACCCTAGCTGCCAGGAGCTGGCTGGAACCCCACAACAATGTTGCAACACCAGCCCGCCTTTTTGTCCCATAGGTAGAGTGGGGAAGCTCCTGGAGTGTGCTGGAACCTTCTAGAAGGGAGGTGTGGTTTTTCTTTTGCTGCCTTGGCCAGAGGTCACCTGACCTAGGGCTACTTAAGTGAGGGAGGGAACTTTTTGTGGTGAGTTGGCCAGTGGGGTGAAGCAGAGCTGGAAGAATCCACCAGGAGTGTAGGCGGTAGGACCTAGCCAGGGACTTATGCCTCTGAGAGTGACAGGATTTAGGTGCTGCCTCTTAGTGAGTGAGGGACCCTGTGAAACCCACTGATCTTGCCCAGCAGTAGGAGGACCCAGAGAACCTCTGCCCAGCCTGACTAGGAAGGACCTAGTCGCCTTCTCCATCCCTACCCCCCTGTAACAGAACCCCTTAAGGGCGCCAGATACATCTGCGCCAAACAAGACTTAACCTAACATCTAAGAACAGAAACTTATATGCCAAGCACCGAGACTGCGTGTCCAGATTGAACTCTAACCTTCTATGCCAAGCACTGAGACTGCGTGTCCAGACTGACCCCTGAAGCCGTATGCAAAGCGGATTGAAGAGCCACCGGGGATCGACCAGGCATTAGCGCTGTGACCCCTGCGCTCCCTGGCCTGGGACCCCCGGCAGCGTGCTCCGCTGAGCGCGGAACCCCCATCCTTAACTTGAGCCTCCCCCTGTGATGTGGAAGCCAGCGCGCTCACCGCCGCGGCCCGGAGGCCGGAAGAAGTGCCCTGCAGAGTCGTGAGAAGCCCGGGGCCCCGCCACTGCCGTCGCAGCTGCGTGAGAAAGTGCACGAGGCCTGGGCCGAGTTTCCCCATCGTCGCTGGAGCGGACGCCTGCTGACGCCGAGAACGAGGTAAGCCCGGAGGCTGGGATCGCCCCGGTGCGCCCCCTGCTGGTTGGGAGCCACACCGCACCCTTAGCCCGGGTTCCCTCTCCGTGGGAGTTCCCCTATCATCGCAACGGAGAGACCCCGCCGAGGGATCCTTTGCGGGTGTCCCCCTTGACTGTATTGACGCGTGGTGCTCTACGAACTGCACCGGAGCCGAGAGACTCGCTCCTCCAGTCCCGGGCGCTCCCTGCTAAAAGCTCCGTGAGGCGCATTGACTGTCCTATTCCATATTGAAGTGCTACGTGCTATTGATTATGAGTAGCGCTCTGTTATTCATATTCCATATTGAAGTGCTCCGCGCTATTGATTACGAGTAGCGCTCTGTTATTCGCACCCATATTGAAGTACTACATGCTATTGCTTACGAGTAGCGCTCTGTTATTCATGTTCCCTATTGAAGTGCCAAATATCATCTAATACGAGTAACTCTCGGTGCTAGATGCCCCGTTCTGAGGTCGTCACCAGTTAGCGTGCCCAGCGCTGTAACCCCCCCCCCTCTCCCCACCCCCCCCCCCCCCCCCCCGGCGCTACAGGCCAGTGAAGCGCGCTTGGACACCTATGTGAATAGTAGTTGTCCCTCAGGCAGTACTGATATTTCATGAGTTGCATTTAGGGTATGACCAACTGTGATAACTCCTGACTGATATGTATAACGCTAGGAATTGTGTTATCAGCTTATGAAATGTACTGCTACCTCATGAACTGCATCTAACGTGATCTACTTGGATAAACTTGAATATTTACCTAACTCCTTCAGTGTGGCGTCACTTATTGTGTGTGTTCCTCGTCCCATGTGAGGTGCGTGTTGTATGGTTGCTTTACACACAGACCTTTGGTGGCCCGACCGCTCGTGTCACGTTACCGCCCCATAGGGCCTGGAGACCCCAGGTCCTACATTGTTGGCGAGCGGTGGGATCCTTAGGACCAGTGACCATACAGCACCCTTCCATGAGGCGGAGGGCGCCACAATTAAACGCCTATTTGTTCCAGAGCTCTGAAACCGTTGATTGCTGCAGTATTATTTCCACTGTACAGGCTGAGAGTGCAAGAGTCCTGGTTAGCTGATAACTGTTACCTATACCCTAGGAAATTTTCTCCTTCGTGTCTAGGTCCCCACCTGCCAGAATGGAATTCCGGTTAGCTGACCTATAGGGGTATATTGTAAAGCAACTGAGGGAGTTCGGGCAGGGGATGGGGGTGCCTGGGATGCGGAAGGCCAAAGGACCGGAACTCCGCACCGCCATTAGGGCATGGGTAGAAGCCCACC
The DNA here is from genome assembly GCF_964204655.1 of Triturus cristatus. Lineage (NCBI taxonomy): Eukaryota > Metazoa > Chordata > Amphibia > Caudata > Salamandridae > Triturus > Triturus cristatus. The sequence goes on from NC_140583.1 coordinate 232,019,529, forward strand.
CAGAAGGGAGAGGGGATGAGGGACCGGAGGCACCAGATGCACCTCAGGAGGAGAGCGCCCAAGAAGTGACCGACATATTAAATGTAGATGTGTCTGAAAATGTGCCCCAGGGAGACGTTCTGGGGCCAGTAGTAGGACAGGGTCTAGTAGGAGCGCGTCTCCAAAGGAGTATGAGGACAGAAGGGAAGAGAGGCAGTTAAAGTGGGAGCTGGCCAGATTGGAACAAGAAAAAGGATTGGCCAAATTGGAACAAGAAAAGGAATTAGCCAAATTGGAACAGGAAAGGGAAAACAAGAGATGGGCAATGGAGGAAAAGAAGCTGGCGCACGAGCTTCAGCTAAAAGAGCTGGAGTTACGCGCCCTCCAATTGAACGTGTCCAACAAGGACAATGGTGGCAGCATACCTAAGGAACCTCACGAGTCAAAAATCTACCTACCTAAAGAGGTAATTGCCAATTACACAGTGGGGGACGACATCATGAAATGGTTGGAGGCATACGAGGTAGCCTTGGCGGCCCATGGGGTACCACAGAGTAATTGGGGAGGTGGTTTATACCGGTATATACCTCCCAATGTTAGGGACACCCTGTTATATTTGGCCAAGGCGGATCAGGTCAGGTATGCCCCCATGAAAGAGGCCTTGTTAAAGTTTGGTCTTAACCCTGAGAGGTACAGGCAGAAGTTTCGTGGCAGCCATAAGCTGTCCACCCAGACATGGGTAGATTTTTTTTGATTATGCGAGGAAGGCACTAGATGGTTGGGTGCGTGGCAGCGAGGTGCAGGACTACCAAGGGTTGTACGATCTTTTTTTAAGGGAGCACCTCTTGGATAAGAGCTTTCCGGAGCTGCGCCAACATCTGGTGGACCACAAGTTGATGGATCCCCGTGAGCTTGCGGAGGAGGCAGATATTTGGGTGAGCACCCGGGTGTCTCACAAGGGCCCCAGGGGAGATGGCTCGAAAGGCGGACAGGGTTTCCCCCAGAAGAAAGAGGGGGGAGATAAAAAGGTGGAGTTCTCGAAAGGCCCCCAAAATAAGTTTGTGAAGGGAGTAGGAACCCCACCCCTGTCCAATTCCACAAGACCCACTTACCCTGACAGGAGTCAGCAGCCAAGGATTGTGCGGTGCTACGAATGTGGGGAGATTGGACACTACAGGGGAGATCCCAAGTGTCGCAAGCGACCCCCAGCCCCAACGGGCGGGAAAAGTCCCGGGGTGAGTAGTATAGCGCTTGGGGTGGAGCTGCCCTTAGATAGGGAAGGGAAGTGGACAGGCCTGACGCTGGTTTCACTCTGGGATAGAGAGGTGGTCCCCGTAGTGTCCCTGCCCCCGAACACTGCTTAATATCAGCAGAGGGTGAGAATTAATGGGGAGGAGGTGGAAGCTCTGAGGAACACAGGGGCCAGCATGACCACTGTCGTGCAGCGGCTGGTGTCCCCAGACCAAGTAGTCCCCGAGGAGTTCCATCCGGCCGTATTGGCTGACGGCAGTATGAGTCACTATCCAGTGGCTCGTGTTCCATTTGAGTGGGGAGGAGTCAAAGGCCTACTGAAAGTTGCTGTGAGCCCTGCCTTGCCTGTGGGGTGTTTGCTAGGGAACGACCTGGAGCACACCAAGTGGAAAGATGTCGAGTTTCATGCTCACACCGAGATGCTGGGATTACCAGGGTGGACTTGCGTAAGCACGCGGTCCATGGCTGCCCGGCATGGAACTCACCATGGGTTGGAGCCTGGAATCATGGCCCAACCCAAAGCCAGAAATGGAAAGAAGAAGGTGGTAGAGGACATGCCCCGTGAGATGGATGGGGAGGCCGCAGAGGTGCCCCCGGAGTCCGCGGAGGTAGATGTCGTTCCTGTGGAGGACTTGCCGACCCTTGCTGACTGGCATGTGGAAGGAGGGCCTACCCGGGAAGAATTTTGTCAGGCACAAAGGACGTGCCCCACGCTTGAAGGCATGCGGCGGCAGGCCGAAGCCCAATTGGCCAGTCAGGAGCTGGGAGGTTATCATGTGTATTGGGAGGATGGTCTCCTATACAGTGAGCCCAGGGTGCCGGTACATGGATCTTCGAGGGCCATAGTGGTTCCCCAATGTTACCGGGCCTTCCTGCTGGAGTTAACGCACGAGATACCCTTAGCCGGACACCTGGGTCAGGACAAAACCTTTGCATGGTTGGTCCCCCATTTTTATTGGCCCAGGATGAGGATTGCCTCAGACACCTTTTGTAAGACCTGCAAGTCTTGTCAGGCCAGTGGCAAGATTGGGACTAAGTTGAAGGTCCCATTGGAACCGCTCCCCGTGGTCGGGACCCCTTTTTGAGAGGGTCGGTATCGATATTGTTGGGCCATTGGACCCTCCGACCGCAGCGGGACACCGGTTCATCTTGGTTTTGGTGGACCACGCCACAAGGTACCCAGAGGCTATTCCTCTGAGGACCATCACTGCACCGGTGGTGGCTCGGGCACTCTTGGGGATTTTTACCCGAGTGGGATTCCCCAAGGTCGTGGTGTCGGACAGGGGCACAAATTTCATGTCGGCCTACATGCAGGCCATGTGGAAGGAGTGTGGGGGGGACGCATGTTGGACCTGTCAGCCCTAGGGTGGTCTCCCCTTCCATTTTTGATCGTGCCTCATTTTTTCCACCCTCATTTTTATGTTGGACTAGGTCTCCGGGCGCCTTTTCATTGCCAATCAGTGTTAAGGTGCAGGTGCTCCCTTCTCCCAAGATGGCTGCCACAGGCCCCTGCTACTACAGAGTGGTCTTTCATAGTAGCACCCTAGCTGCCAGGAGCTGGCTGGAACCCCACAACAATATTGCGACACCAGCCCGCCTTCTGAGGTCGTCACCAGTTAGCGCGCCCAGCGCTGTAACCCCCCCCCCCCCTCTAAGGCGCTACAGGCCAGTGAAGCGCGCTTGGACACCTACGTGAATAGTAGTTGTCCCTCAGGCAGTACTGATATTTCATGAGTTGCATTTAGGGTATGACCAACTGTGATAACTCCTGACTGATATGTATAACTCTAGGAATTGTGTTATCAGCTTATGAAATGTACTGCTACCTCATGAACTGCATCTAACGTGATCTACTTGGATAAACTTGAATATTTACCTAACTCCTTCAGTGTGGCGTCACTTATTGTGTTCCTCGTCCCATGTGAGGTGCGTGTTGCTTTACACACAGACCTTTGGTGGCCTGACCGCTCGTGTCACGTTACCGCCCCATAGGGCCTGGAGACCCCAGGTCCTACAGTATTTATTTAGTTTTAACCTTTTATAAAGCATTTATAGAGCTCATTTCATGTGTCTATATTCTCATCAAATGGAACCACACATTTTGGGATCCCTTGCAAGTGGCTGACAGGCGGTTTATCATTACATGGTGCTCAATTAATTTATATTGATAATCTCGTCTGGAATTTCTGATTAATTAGGTTTCATACATCAATAGAGCTTCGCAGTACACATTTCATTCAGCCAATATGACTTGGGGAATTAGTAAAAGTTATTTTCAGATTGGGGGGGGGGGGGTGGGCAGTCTACATTCCTTAAATAAATAAAGTTAGCTGGTAGCATTCAATCAGCAGTTTAAACATTTACTTGGATAAATACCGACCTCGAATACAGTGTCTCGTTTTCCTCAAAGTATTGATTGGAAACTATAAAAGAGCCTTTTTTTGCTCCAAATAAAAACTTTGGGATCTTCCTAAATAAAACCCTGCTTTATGAGCCTCGTTCTCAAGCAGATGAGAAACCATATTCTTTCAATCTGGATGCATGTTGCAGCCTAGGACAGTTTATTTTCTAGAGGCACTTTACCTTGCAGACCCCTTTCCGTGTGCCGGGACACTGCCTGGAGCAGCCGTGCGCTCTATAAATACCTGCTAACATAACAGGCATTACACCTTTTTTTGTTGGTGTTCAGGAGTCTGTATCTTATCTCATGCTTTGAAACTTGTAACTGGACTGTCTCTCCCATTACTCCTTTCTTACCTTTTCAGTACTCTGCCAACATCTTTACTCAATAGTCTCAGAGATGCCCCAAGGAAGACTGACTGTTCAGTTTCAGGGCCCACCTTTCGAGCTGCACCATCGTCCTAACAGCTTAAACAATTAGGGCCATGAACATTGGGATCTAAGATCTCCCCAGCATGAGAAGCATGAAGAGGACTACACAGGAACTAATCTGTGATCTCCAAGGCTTTAGGGTAAGCAAGTCCTTCATGGATGCCCCCTACTCCAATCCAAAAGACACACAAATTATTAGTCAAACATTCAACCCCAGTGAAGAGGTCTGGGTTAGATCCATAATTCTTTTTATTACCATGCCACCCCAGTTTGGACCCAGCATATGCAAAACAGTCTTGACCCTGCTCCTCATGGTAAACGATCTGTCTATACTGCCAAGGCAAGTCTTCCCTGGACCAGAAACTAGCATCCTCGGACTGGTTTCTGGTTATCACCCCTCATCAGCCAGGCTAGCTCGATTAGGCTAGCTTCAATCCAGTGGCACAGTGAGCCTGGGACCCACGTTTGGGCATACCCAGCACACTTCGAGCAAAACAAGCAAAAGACACACAAATGATAGATGGAATGCAGAACAAGTCAAACATTCACCCCGCACTCGAGATCTTGGTTAAATCCATAGCGCTTTTGCTCTCCATGCCACCCCTGTTTAGACCTAGCCATATGCAAATTTACCCTGTGCCTCATGGGAACAGTCTAGCCCAACTGCCAAGCCAGGCCCTCAAATCCAGCCTGCATCAAACTCTTATTGTGAAACCTGCACAGAAATGCCATCCAAAAATGCTAATGTGGAAACCCATGCTCAAGAGTCTGTCAGACTCCTCTGAAAATGCCCCGGAAAGGACTCTGGAAACGCCCTAATGACAGGCCAGACAGGGAAAGCTCGGTTTGCACAAACTCCACTGTTACCAGCCTGTTTGTTTCTTTTGAAGGTTGTAGCTCTGGTGTACCCCGTCGCTCTGAGTCAGGCGTTATCTTTTGGCTTTAATAGGATAAGGTGTGCGCCCAGGAGGAGTACGTATTTAGTCTCAGGCTGATTGCAAAACTCCATTAACCTTCTGTCGATCCAGTTCCGATAAATTGCACAATTATAGCTTCTGATTCGCCGCTGACACGTTTGATTAGCACAAAAACACGAGCTGCATTCACTCAAAGTTAATTTGCCGCAGACTCGCGTTGTACTTGAGGTTCCAATTATGTAAAGGGCTGTGCAATGTCTGTACATCTGGGACCATAAAAATCGAAGGTGTAATTTGATTTCCAGTGGGCCAGTGTTTTGAAAGTTCTAATGTGCCAAGCATGTTTGGTCCTCAAATAACCCGTAAAATGCAATCTAAATTCTTGACACAACTCGAACTTAAGTAGCACTGTTATTTTTGTTAATTTTATGCTGCCTTCATGTGGGATTGGATTAGGGTTTTGTTTTTAAAAAGAAAATGCACAGTTACGGGATTTTAGCCCTGTCTGAGAAACTAAGGCAGACATTTAGCATATAATTATCAAGTAATTTACATTGACAATGGAGTGTATTTTTAGTTTTTTTATGACATTGCTAAAGCAGGCTCAGAGTCGTCATTTGTGCTTTTGGCTGGACTGCCCGATGGATTCTGCCGTCCATAACCCATCAGCAGTCTTTGAATTTACACGAACACTTGCATCAGATGAGCTGAGCTCTCAGCGGGTACGTTGTAAAACATTCAGTTAATTGGTGCGAAATTCACATGATTTGCCAAATTTCACAAATTCACACTGATCAGTTAGCTGAAATACAGAAACACCTTAAAACTTGACATGTTATATTCTCAAGGGAAAAACCCAGCACGGTAAGTAGAGGATTGCACGTTCAGTGGGTCTGACTGCTGCTAATGATGCTTTTTAGCGTCTCATCAGGATGCAGCCACCCTATAGGGCTCAAATTGGAAATGTGACTGCTCTTATTCAGTGATTTAGAGGGCATTATCAAGGAAGCCTGTAACCAATGTACGCAGTGGTCTGCTCATCTGTTGGTGCTGGGTGGACCCAAGCAAAAACCAAAGGAAATGATGGATGGAGTGTTGAACATTGCAAGCACTCACCCCCAGTCAACTGATCTGGGTTTAATCCATCACCGTTCTTTAGCACACTCTGCCACCCCAGTTCAGACATGGCCATTTGCAAATCAGTCTGACCCTGTGCCTCATGGGAACAGTCCAGCCCGAACTGCCAAGCCATGCCTTCCCTGGACCGGAAACAAGCTTCCTAGGACCGGTTTCTGGCATTTCAGCCATCTTCAGCCACCCTACAAGACATTTACAAAGGGATGCCATGGGTTGCTACACTGTCACTCCTTGGTGAACCCTAACAAGCAAAGTCTAAAATCTGCGTGGTACTTATAATTCTTGATGAGAGTGGTGAATGGTTATGTGTTAGAGCTTCCTTGATTTCTGGCTTACTCTTCGTTGTGTTTAGTCTAGAGCAGTTGTTATTAAACTGGGGTCCACTGGCCTATAGTTTTTGAGTGAGTGCACTCTAGGTTGTTACTTTGGGGCGCCGGCTGACTGACTAGTGCATGCCTATGGATTTCCCCGCTGCTGTTCCTGGGTAGACTCTCTTTTTAAGATCATTAATGATGGCCGCATATTGGTGTGCATTCTTGTAGGTTGCTTTGTCACGGTTTAACATTCAGCATTCGCTATGGCTGCTTGTATTCATTGCATGCATACATGCTGTGGGCTCCTCTAAGATCACTCCTGGAGTTATTCTGTATAGTCTCATAAGCAATAAAATAATGTAAAATGCATGTTCTCCTTCTTACACCTCTTCCTGGTAGGCGAAGCGACCTAAAACAGGATAAGACCACCATCCAAGCCACTTGCACCCAACACCACAGCATCTTCCACACAGGCTATGCTGAAGTTAATCTGAGACCCATTGTCCTCCATTCCTTACGTATTGTAATCTCCATCCTATAGTAAGAATCCAGTATAGAGATAATTGCACTGGCTTGTTTGGCAAGGATTCATTTAGGTTTTATCAAGTCTGGTTGTCTTAGTTAAAACCACTAATCATTTCTTGATTGACTTATTAGGGTGGCTCTGTGTACAAGTTACAATTGAGACGACATCTCCTGGATGAGATCCACACAACACTGCAAATCTATTTGGAATTTATTTGGCGGGGATTTAGATGTTTCTGTCTCATTTTCTCCATGAGGAGTGCATGAACTGCAAATCAACATTTAGTTTTTTTTGGTTCATATAGGTTAAGTCATCTTGCTTCTCTCCATTCCTCGACATGAGAGAGATGGGATGAGACTCGGAAGGAATATAGTATTAATAACACAGAAAAGCATCATTTGAGTATCATCTGTGGGCTTTTGGCTTGTAATGCTGTTACGGTTCCACCTCTCTTTAGTTCTATCTTGGGTGCAGCTAATGTTTTGTACACATGTTTCTGGCTCAGTGTTTCAATTCATGTTATAAAGGGAAATCTGTTGAACTATAATGTATCTAATATATCTCAGTTTTCTAATTGTGTTAGAATGATGGCAGTAGTAGCTTGTAAAGCTGTTTTATAGGAACGGAAATGCCAGGATTGTGGTACTTAGGCTTGAGGTTTACTTACAACATGAATTTCAAAAGATATAATTATAGGGGCACCCTTTAAAAATGTCTTTATTGTATTCAGTAAATAGTGTGGGTGGCACAAATGAAAGAACAAAGCTGTGTTAATGAGTTACATCCATTTTTGGCACCCATTTAGGCGCTCTAGTATAATGGCAGTGTGTCAAGATCCATTGTTCCTTGTCTGAGGTAGCAGTCTCTGCATCTCAAGGGTGGCGAAGGGAGATGGAAAGGACTCTAGTTAACTTGTGTAGGTTGATGAATCAGCCTAACATTAGTACACTTAAGCGTGAGACGATCGGACATTTTTGTTTTACTATTCGCCATGGAGGCTTTCTGTTGCAAAGGCACACTCGCCATCTGCTGCCCGTTCCACCACCTCATCCTGAGAGGCGCCTTGTTGCAACTTTCAGGACAGGCCATTTTTGCCATCCAGTACACAATTTAGTGAAGAAGTTTGTACAATAGGATAATGGAAGGCGTATGGTCTGCATAATACAGATCTGCTAATTAACCATGTGACTTATTGGGATCGGCTTCATGTAAAAATTTAACTCAATATGGCATACCCACTGTTAGTAGGTCTGTTAACCCATATTTCTCATTTGTGAACTCCAGAGAGTACTACTGCCCAGGCACAAAGGACCTGCTCAATAGCAAGCTTCTGTTCTCTCTGTACTAAAATACTTTACAGAAACTTTCAGCATCTGCACAAGCGTACACCAGGTTGTAATTTGAAGGAAGAAGTCTGTGAAGTTCTGGTTGAGAGAGTTACCACTATCGATGATGTATCCGGGCGCCCTGAGCAAATGGTTTATCTCTCCAGGTTCATATGCTGCTTCAGGAGCCATCCATTTTCTAAGTTATGCATTTATAACATAAAGATGAATAAGTCATACCTGGAAGATGTGTGGTGCAGCGGCCAGGACTTCTGACTCCGGAACACGGAGGCTCACAGTTCGATCCCTGACGGCAGGTTAGCCCAGCACCTTGTGACTCTGGGCAATATCTCGCCTAATCTTCCCGACTGCCCCCAGCGGCGGGACACCTCTCTGGGGGTAGCTGTGCGCTTTACAAATGCTGGTATTAGGTATTAAGTACCCTTTAGTAGATAGCCGCAGGCGATCTAACTCTCCAGTGTGTGCATTCAAGAGCACTGAGCATCATTACACAAGCAGCTCTTCAAGTGAAGGGATGGGGGCTTTGGAACAGCTTCATGGTGTAATGAGTGCTGTGCTGCTATTCAACTCTTCATTTAGCTCTTGCCTCTGGAACAGAAGTTTTTCAAAAGGGAATGTGTTCTCCAGACTTAAGTCTGCCAATCCTTAGCCCCTGGCCTGCTCTTCTCCCCAGGCTCGCTAAAGGATAGACCTCTGCCTTGGAGTGTGAGGTAAGTCATGGGCACAGTACTCAGAGCGTCTTGGTCATTCTGCAGCGGGTTATGTGGGATGCTTTCACCCAGCACCTGCAAACTGGGTGATGCGCTTTTTGTGAAGAGAATTAACTTTGTCAACATATTAATTCCACACAATGTTCTGAATTTCAGAACTTTCGAAACATTTGGGTTTCCCTACAGCGCTACAAAATTATGGTTCCACTAAAATGTTTAAGGTAATAAGATTAGACTCTTCCCCCTTCAGACATGATGGATATTTGTTCATCAAAGTATGACTAATACCCACACTTTTAATCATTAAATATGAGATCTATTTTCTCCTAGCATTTGCTACATGGTGGTGGTGATCAATAGTATTAGGTTTGTAACCGCATATTTTGCGATGATGAAACCTCTGTCCATTGCCATAGTGATCTATGTTATTGGATCAAAACCATTTAATACCATAGATGATAGGTACTGCCTGCGTGATAAAGTCTTTATTCTGGAAGCACCATCACAATATTTTTAATTTTTGTTCATAATCCCTCAGTGTTGCTTATGGTTGTCAAAATGCCATGATGAACTAACTGGTGTAGTTGTAAATTTTTTATACTTGCTTCCTCCTGTTCTGCCTCCACTGGTATTCCGCTCACTGTTACACAAAAAGACCAACATTAGATGAGTTGGTGGAGGGTTTTATAGCGCTTGAACTCAAGATGGTTATCTAAGCACTGCGATTTGCTGCGCTTACTGAACATTACATAGGAATTGTGCACTGTAAACTGGATATACTACGTTAAAGGATTTTGTCTTGCAAGTTCTCTGAAAGGTTCTGCCTCTAGGATGGAGAAAAGATATTGATTTGTAGTTACCATATTGTATCTTGTACCTTCTTGTATCTGGTAGTGATAGAGAAATTCTCTGGTGAAGCTCGTGGTTGGAGTAGTCTGAGGAACAAACGTTTTCCTCTGTAGTAGGTAGTGTTTGAGCAAAGATGTTTGGGGATCTAAAGTTGACTAAATGTCTTAACAATTAGCTTCTGTATTGTCTTGTAGAAGGCTCTGGTTTTGGCCAAGCCCTAAAGTGTTTGACCTGTTGCAATGAAGAATTAAGTATTTGTAACGGTTTCCTTATTCTTTCCACAGGTCAGTATGGGAGACCCCTGAATAAATTCATCAGGCATTATGAAGGCTTGTCCTATGACACGGATTCCTTACACCAAAAACACAATCGTGCCAAAAGAGCGGCAAGCCATGCTGAGCAGTTTGTACACTTAGATTTCCATGCACACGGAAGGTAAGGCCACTTATCTTTGAATGTTCTGTATGTTCAGTAGATATGTAACAAGGTACATAAATGTTATGCTTTCCTCATGTTAATGGCAGTCAAGGCATGCCCTGAATTGTCATGTCTTGTCAGTTCTAGTGACCCTCAATTATAGTAATGCTTGGGATTTCTACCATTTTGCCATCATTGGTTTATGGCTACCTTCATCTTTTGTTTAGCAGACCACGGCTCATCAAAGTTATTGGAATGATTGACAGGCTTAAGCGATGGAAGGTATCTTTGTCAGATACCGAACTTTAAGTCTCCACTAGAGTTCAGGTGGTGTGCTTCTATCTTTCACAGCCTCTACTGCGTTAAGCAGTGGTACAGTGGTTTTCAATGAGCAACAGGGGGTATACAGGTATACTATAGATATCTTTAATGTCATTATTTTATTATACACTTTTTAACTTCAAAATTTAATGATACAGTTTTAACTGTTAAAGGTATGGGTCTTTGTTTTAGTTTGGAACTTCTGTAAATTGTGCCAAAGCACATTATTAAGTCATTTAGTTGCAGTATTCAGAAATGGCCATTTATAAAATGGAAAGCGTTTTCAAAACTTGGAAAATTTGAATCCACATTTGCTATGGTAGTGATGTAAAATCTTCAATTGTTGAAAGTGGTAAGCAGTTTCTTAACGCTTATTTATTGCAGGTAAATGTCCTGCTGCAAAATTTATTTTTGGGGAATGTATTTATTTGCATCTTCTGAAGTACATTACAAAACCACATCATATATTCAAAGCATATCATTTCTGTTTTCTGTACAAGCAGAGCGGAATCCGGCAATATTTCCTGTCAACGAGATCCCCCCTTCCGCACCACTCTCTTACCTTCTAGCGGGGCATATTCTGTGAGGCCCTCCATATCAATATGTTGTGCCCGCCAACCATGTTTCAATTGTAGATATTGTAAATGTTGCGTCTTGTTCATTTCGTACTCCATCTGGAGGAGCGAGAGCGTCACCAGCTCCTTACGATATATTATGTCTTTTTGCTGAGAAATGCCCACCAAATCCCATGTCTGAAAACCTTTCAGCTTGGAAAATTCCTTAAGTCGTGCTCCCACCCAGAGCGGGATTTTCTTGGTCACCCTACCATCCCATTTAATGCGCCTCTCTGCTTTCTTCCATGCCAGTATCACAATGTGAGTGGCCAGCATCATTTTTGCGATTCCCGTGCCTCCGTAAAGATAATGGGAATATGTTGTTCTGAGGAACTGTGTGTGCTCAAGCGCGTATGCGGGGTGGTCCCTATCTCCGAAGGCCCATTCATTAACTACTATCAAATAGGATGCCCAGTAGTAGGCTCGGAGGTCCGGCAGGGAAATGCCGCCGCTGTATTCGTTACTTTGTAGCTTTCCCAGGGCCACCCTAGGGGGTTTCCCTCCCCAGAGGAACTTTCTCAGGATATCATCAATTTTAGTGAACACCTCTTCTGGGATTGAAAGATAGGTATTTTGTAAGACATATAAAAAGTTTGGTAAGGTTATCATTTTGAAAAGCGCGGCTCTTCCAAGCAGCGTCAAGGGTAGTGAGGCCCATCGATCCGCGTCTACGCGGAATTCCCCTAGCACCTTTATAAAGGTTCCGCTCCAACGTCAGAGGCTTATCTAGTGTAATGTAGATACCTAAATATTTGATCCCAGTGGGTGCGACCTGTAGTTGGCTGGGATAAATAGTATTCCCCACATCCTGCCCTGCCGGATAAACGCATGATTTTTCCCAATTAATTCTGTACCCTGCATACTTGCCATAGTCCTCACAGCTCGACATATTAGGGAGCATCGTTTCATGGTGTGTGACATATAGCAGTATGTCCAGTATATAGAGAAATGCGTTCATCAAGGTCATCGTTGTCATTTACTCGCAAGCTAGTTATGTGTGTGTGGATGCGCTCGAGTGACACATGCAAGGGGTTCCAGAACCACTGCGAAAAGCAGAGGAGATAAGGGGCAACCCTGTCTGGTGCCCCTTTCTATTGGGAATTTCCTAGATGTAACCCTGTTGACTCTGACCCTCTCTAACAGTCCTTCGTACAACATTGCTATCCACCTCCTGAACTCTGGACCAAATCCCAGGCTATCCAATACGGCCATAAGAAACAGCCAGTGAACCGTGTCAAACGCCTTCTCGGCATCAAGGGTCATTATGAGATGTTGGTCAGTCCTATATTGCACTATCTCCAACCAATTGGAGACTCGTCTGAGATTGTCTCGTCGATCTCTTGGGTATAAAGCCCGACTGGTCCCTATGGACAACTCCAGTGATGACCCGAGTTAATCTATTGGCCAACATTCTGGCCGAAATCTTAGTCTCCATATTTATGAGGGAGATGGGACGATACGAGCCACACCTTTGTGGCGGCCACCCTTCTTTGGGTATCACCACAATAGTGGCGGTCCGCAGATCTTCGGGGAGTGCACCCACTTCCCGCGCCTCCAGGTACATCTGCAGGAGATGCGTGGTAAAAAGTGCCCCATGCTGTTTAAAAAATTCTGGTGGGAGCCCATTAGGACCCGGGGACTTAACTATTTTCATCTGACCTATGGCTTCTACAATTTCTTCCTTTGACAGCTTTGCCTCCAGTGCTTGTGATTCACTGGACTCTAGTCGAGGGAGCTGTATAGATTGTAGGTATGTGTGAATCTGCTCAGTGCCTGCTAGGGGTCGTTTTGCATAAAAAGCCTCTTAATATCCCGCAAAGGTGTGCGCTATTGCATCCCGGGTTACGTGGACCTGACCTCCTTCCGTCTGTATTCAGGCTACCCATCTGCTTTCCAGCTCTTTCTTGCTGAGCCACGCGAGCAGTCTACATGTTTTATCACTTGCGTCATAAAGTCGTCTATGCATGGCCTGTATTGCGTGTTGCGCGTCCTTTTTGGCTAGCGCCAGGTATTCCTGCTGCAGGAGCTTAAGCCATCTCAGCTGGAAGAGGTTGTCGCCTGTAATGACTTGCGATTCAGCCTGCAGGAGCTGGGCTTCAATTCTCGCTACCTCCTCATTCCCTTTAAGTTTCTTATGTGCGATAATATTCTGGGCTCTGTCCCGGAGGACGGCTTTATAAGACTACCACAAAACAATGGTGGAATCCACTGACCCCCACGGTTTCCCGGAAGTATAGCTCTGTGTCCACTTTAATCTCTTGGGCCACCTGTGGGTCTTGTAATTCCCATGAATTCAATTTCCATTCCCTAGTCTGGTGTCGTGTCCGAGCCCTAACGGTCAGTGGTCTGAGATACCCCTTGCAAGGTATTCAATCCTTTGTATTTCCCCTACTTCCCCTGCCAGGGTGAATATGTAGTCCAGTCTCAAAGGCCCTATGGGCCCCTGAGTAAAAAGAATACGCTTTAGTGTGGGGGGTGGTGTCTTCGCCACAGGTCAGTAAGTGTCCGTGTATCTGCAAATCATTTGAGTGGTGTTTCCTTGGGGCCCCCCTGTTGGGCTGTCGTGCGATCCCATGTGGGGTCCATCACATGGTTAAAATCCCCTCCTATGATGTGGGTGTGGGAACCTGCCTCAAGAAGAATGGCTGCAAGTTTGTCCATCGTTTGCTTCTGTAGCCGAGGGGGTGCATAAACACTAATAAATGTGAAAGGCCGTCTATCCCAAAGCCCCTGTACTGCCACATATGTTCCATTAGGGATTACTCCAAGTGCGCTCTATCCTAAAATTGGTGAGAGGAGTTGGCCTAATGGCTAGGGCGCTCGACCTCGAATCTGGGGAACTGGGTTTGAGTCTCTGCAATGACACTGAACATCCTGTGATTCTGGGCAAATCACTTAATCTCCCTGTACCCAAAGAAAAAAAATTAATGTGTCCTCATGTCATGCAACTGGTGCTATGTAAAGCGCTCTGATACCAGATTCGGGTCAAGTTCGTGCTATATAAAACTCTGTAAAATAATAAATGGCGGGTTTTTCCTTATTAATATGGCAACGCCCCCTTGACCCCGTGGAGAACCCCGCATGTGCCATTGTAGTGTACGGCCCCAAAAATTAAATCTCGTGCCCTTTAGGTGTGTTTCTTGTAGGAGAATCACATCTAGCTGTAGCCTTTTACAGAACAACGCCACCAATCCACGTTTGACCTTATTCCCCATCCCGTTGACATTCCAAGATAAAACTGAGTAAGGGGCCTGATTAACTGTCATTCTTGCTAAATCTCATCATACCGTGTTCATCCCTCTGCCCCGTGTCTCCCTCCCTCCTCCCCTTTCTGAGTGGTTGCAACTGGTACATTCCTGCTTTTTCCCAAAGAACTGTGGTGATCCTCCTTCCCCCCCCCCCCCCCCCCCCCCTCCATCTCCCCACATTCACCCCTCACCCAAGTGACTCTCCCTCGGGTCAACTTGACCAACTTTGTCATCTGGATCAGGAGAGGTCTGTCGCCCCCCCCTCCCCCCACCTTTAAGCCCGCAAACTCTCTTCCCACCGCCCCCCATGAAAAGATCGCTCGCCCTCTTCACACCCTCCAACAACTAAAGTCTCAGTTGCTGCGCCTCAGACTGCGTTCAAGGCTGGGAGGGCGATCCAACAGGCGAGCCGATGCAGTAAGAACCAAGTCCCACCTGACCAAACTCAAAACGAAATAAAGAATCCAGATAGAAGACCAACAATCGTCCAAAAAACAGGGGAAGGGGAGAACAGACAAAGCAGACAATAGGAGGGGGGTTGGAGGAGGGAGAACAGAGAAACACAAAGGGGAATAAATCAAACTAAGCTCAGATACACCAAAAGAGAGGACTGCACACGTGGAGAGGCGTGAGAGCCCTTCCGTCTGCTTACTGCCTATTCAGTTCTCTGTGCCCAGCACTGCTCAACATTCGGTAACATCTTCAGGTCTTGTTTGCCTTTCTGCGCCAGTTGTCAAGTCTGTCTCTCCTGGGTTTTCCAGAAGAGTAATGTTCTGCATTAGGGGATGTTCATCCTCTGAGTCCGTGGTAATATCTTGATCCGTACAGTCTGCCGAGCTGCCTCTGCCTGCCTTCGTCGCTCGTGCGGCAAGTCTCTCCGTCAAGTGCTCTCCGAGGCTCTCGGCGTCCGGCCTGTAGCTCCTCTTGTGTCATACGGTGTGGTCCTGTTGTGTTTGTATTGCCTCTTTCTCTCCATTCCATCCTCTGTGCCCTGGGTCTATTACTGCGTCTGATCGTAGCCTTTCCGCTGAGCGAACGCTGAGCCCCAGGGGGTCAGAGCATAGGACGTTCCTCTATCCAGTGCCAGGCCTCTTTGAGTGTAGTAAAGAACACTGTTTTGGCCTGATATATCAACTTAAGTTTGGCCGGGAAGAGGAGCGTGTAAGTGATCTGCATCTGCCTCAGCTTATCTTTGACCGACTCAAACATTTTGCGTTGTTTCTGGACCTCACGTGAGTAGTCCGGGAATACCATGATTTTAGTGTTTAGTCGGATTTCTCCTTTCTTTTGGATCCCTTGAAGGATGAGGTCTCAGTCCTGGTAGTTGAGGAATTTCGCTATCAGTGGTCTTGGCGTCACCCCCACTGGAGGCCGAGCCCCTAGAATGCAATGTGCCCTCTCAATAATGAAGCAGGACGAGAAGTGCACCTCCGGTAGAGAGTCCAGTATCCACTGCCTCAGGAAGGCACCAGCATCTGTCACTTCAATGTTTTCCAGAAAACCATTAAAGCGTAGGTTGTTCCTCCTCGCCCTGTTTTCAGCATCATCCAACTTCCATAGCATGTCCTTCATAGCAGTCGTCAATTCTGTGACCTCCTTCCGGAGTGTATGTGTTGTATGTTCCACTTCTGATATTCTTTGTTCTCCCTGCGTGACTTTCCCGGAGACATTCCACAGATCCTGGCGAAGCAGATTGACATCTATCTTAATGCTATCAATTTTGCCCTCCAGCGCCTCTCTGGAGGAACGGATTTCCTGAAGAAGAAAATTATTGTCTGGCACCTCCATGGCAGCTGGCGCGGGAGGATCTGCCCCCTGCAGGGGTTTGGCAAATTTGTCGAGCTTACCTTGTTTCTGCGTTTTATGGTCTTTGTCTCTCGCCATTGGTACTCGCTCTTCTCACTGTTCGGATTCCGGAAAGACACCTTTCTGATGCTATCTAGGTCAGGGAGGCGCTTCCTATGATAGCTCTGCTCCGGGGGGTGCTACGTTACCCTGCAGGGCCTGCCACCGTAGTGCTCCTGTTTCCACTGATTTGTCTCTCCTTTCTTATCTCTCAGCCTGGCCGCTTCCAGAGTCTACTGACGTCCTCCGTCGTCATCTGTCAGGCGAAGTGACCGGATATCTCACTCTATTCCGGCTGTTTTCTGTGACAACTTGGATGGGGTTGTGCTCCCACTGATGTTGTTCATGGGGCAGCAAGTGCCCCACAGTGAGGATGTTGTGTCCACACCCCCCCCACTGCACCTGGTCTACCCGTCTCCTTATGGGCTTTCATGTGTGTATCCTGGCCCCCACAGGATCGCACAGCCACCGTGCCACTTAGTTTTCTCAGCCGGGGGACTTCTGTCCCTCAGTTCCACTCGCGCCGATCACTTTACATGCAGTCTGCTCCCTCCTGCCGATAGTTTGCACCTCGCTGATGCTATTGAGGTCAAGGACTTGCTTCCTCTAAAAGGTCTGCCCAACGGGTCGCCTCGCTACCCCGCAGGGCCTTCTGCTTATCAGTCACACACCACTCTTATCTCACACCACTGCCTCATCCAGTGCCTGCTGACGTTATCCGTAGTCTTCTGTCAGGCAGGTTGACTGGCTCTCCCTCACCCTCTATTCCGGCTGTGGTCTTTGTCCCCTTGGTTGGAATTGCGCTCCAGTCAGCGTTTCCCACATGGCAATATTCGTCCCGCAGTGAGGGTGTAATTGTCCCCCCTCATCTCTCCCCCACTGCACCAAGCCTACCCGTCTACTGAGGGGCCTTTGCGTGTGTGTCCTGGCCAACACGGGATCGCACAACCACCTGACCACTTCAGCTTCTCAGCAGGGGAACTTCCCTCCCGCAGCCACGCTCGCGCCAATCGCCTTGCCTGCAGTCTGCTCCGTCGAGCTCCCTCGTGCCCGCATGTATCGCCGATGTCCTCCCTCGGCGTCGCGCGGGCAGTGCTTCAGCTCAGGCGGGGGCGCCTCGACTCACTGCGGCTTCCCACCTCTTCCACCACGTCTGCCTCTAGGCAGCTCTCTATGCTGCAAATCCTGCCCTGCGGCTCCTCCGGGCCCACCTCTGTCGTGATAGCACCCCGCTGCGCAGAGTTTAAGTGTCGCCCAGCACGCTCTCTACCGGGGACCTCCATCTGGCTTCTCCCCTCTCCGGTTCACGGGGCATCCACTTAAATCAGGATATATCGCGGCCTACCCGTATCTGCGTCTGCCACTCGTTGCCACCGCCTCTTTCCCTCCAGCGCTTCCTCCGCTACCATCCGACTGCTACGGCATCAGCCCCCACACCCACTTACTGCGGCAGCTCGTTCGTCACAGAGGTCGGCGGGGGTCCCCGATATCTACCGCCCTCCAGGTATTCTCGTGCTCTCAGCGACCTCACCAGGCACACAGCTCGGCTTCGCACAATCCGCCTCCTGGTACTTTCGGTTGCTCAAACTACGTCATTCCGTTCGGCGCCATCTTGCCTTTCAGGCTGGGTCTCCGTCGCTTGGTGATTTTCTGGCTACCAGGGAGCTCCTCGGGGCTCTAATGCCACCCACGACTGGCACAATGTGTTCCCCGACACTCGGATCGGGAATGAAGCGTTTTAGCGTGAATGCGAGCTCAGGATTTCATCCGGATCTACAGCGGGCTTGCAGAGCTCCAGCAGGACACGTCTTGTCGGCCATGCTGCTGACCACGCCCCCCTCCGTCTTGCTGCAAAATTGATCACTTTACAATGTGCCTGTGACAGAGCTATTCATTTGTAAATTAATAGGTTTGAGCTGCAAGTTCAGGGTCATGTCGGTCTCAATATACGATGGCCCTATGCCAATAAAGAACTTCACAGAACAAAATAAAAAACTATGAAGGTCTATTCAAACTTAAGATTCCTTGTAGAAAAAGTAGTTGGTCAAATTCAAACCTATACCAAGTGATTCAAATTACTAGAGGTATCTACCTAAGGTAATGTCAAAAGCAAGTAAATAGCTAGAACCAAAGTATAGTTCAGTAAAAGGATTAGCATAAATATGCTCAGTTCAAAAGTCAAGGAAAGTCGAAGTATAAATCGGTGAGCAGACTAACAGAGTCTGCACAGTTTGGAAAACAACAAAAGTCGATGTATAAAGCAGCAAGCAGAATGGCCTAGAAACTGCTCCATTTGACAGGCAAAGTAGGTCTGGCATACATCCCTAACAGGGATTTTGCTCTCGATATGGTGAGATCGTACATCATAACATAAGTTTTTACTAATAAAGTAACGTTTACATAGACCAATAATAAAGCAATAAAATATGAAGCATCAAATAAACATTTAGGGACGCCTAATTTCATGCATAATTATAATGAGGTATACATAAGAAATTAAGGAAATGTTAGTGTGTTTATGTATCTTTAATAATTAATGACTCGCTCTCGTTTGAGCATAGGCAAAAGGCCTTGATTGCAATATATGAAAATGACCCGGGTACAGCTTCTTTCTGAACAGACAAACTAATATCATTGTATTTTATCAAGAACTAGGCATGTGAAGAGCGCTTTCGTGTTGATCGTTTTCAAAATAGGAACAGTCTTGAACTTGTAAAGTCTCATTCATTGAAAATTAAAACTTTATAATTTGCCTGTCTGGATATCCGTGTAAGCTTATTGTGGCCGTGTCTCTGAGGCCTAGTTATACTAGCATAAACACATTTAAATCTTAAAGAGTTTTTCTCTTAATTTAACAATGTTCTGACACCTTTGAATCTTACTTAAAGAGATTCATTCCGCTCGGACACCAGATTCCATAAATAAATCCTTTATATACTTAACAGCTTTATGACGTGTTATGTTAACAATTTATCTTGCTGTTCGTATAGCCTTGTTGCACTGTCAGACTCCAGTCTGTTGCTCAATCAAGACAAACCATTTTTCTATTTTAGTAGGCTCAGTAATATTGTGGTGCATTTGTATTTTAGGTGCATGTTTCATTGTGGTATGATTGTGTCTGTGTAGCAGAGATGTCTAGCATATCAGGATGTGTCCACCTACAGGATGGTGTTTGCATAGCCTGCCTTGAAGAGTGTGCAGGAAGTGTACCGGGCTATGATGATGTGTTGGGATCCACACTATGCATTTAATATCGGTCAGCTGTGGGATCCAGAGATCTTTCCAGGAAGGTGATCCTGCTGAAAGCCGTTTTTCTGCGTAGGCGAGGTTGAGTCAATGGTTAAACATTTATTTCAGGGTGGCTATATTAAAGTAGTAAGGCTAGGCCTCGGTCGGTCACTAATCTTTATTAATGAGTGTTATGCAGTGACTGCATGCAATGGAGTTTGGTGATTTTGAATGTTAATGAAATGGCCAATGTTAACTTGGGCATTATATTTCTGAACTGGGTCAAATAATGGTCTCGGTCAGTGTTTTGTGCAAAAATAAAATTGTTCTGCCTGCTCCTACAGACCCATTTCGTAATGATCAGCGCCTCAGAGACACAGTCTCGGGACACGAAGTAACAGATTAGAGGATGACATCTCAACTTATCAAGATAGCTTCTACCCTTCAGTATTATGAATTGGCATCAAATCCCTCCATTTTAAGTCCTACGAGGACTGCTGATGCCTCCCTGGGTTTGGAATGAGTGACTGCGAGGGAGCGAGGTTGGGTGGTGAAGAATTGTACACTTTCCAGTCACCTAATGATTCTGGTCCATTTGGGCCCATGGTTTCTCCTTCACTGTTTCAGAATTGAATGCAAATCATATAATTGCTATTTGCTCTCTGTCCAGCTCATCATTAATTCTTTCAAATCTCTTTCCCCTCTGGTGTTCTTATCTGGTCACTCCATAGGCTGTGAGTATGGTATAAATTGTGTGTGTGTGTATGGTGAAGGGGAGATGATCTCCTTTTGAATTGCCCCTAGTCGTTCTCGAGCACGCTTGATTTTGAGGCAGAAAGAGATAATCAGTGTTTCCGGTATATCCAGCCGCAGACCCATGGGACAGCTGTTTCTAAGGAGTGACCCACAGTATGCGTCAGACAAATCTTTCTATCCTGTTGCCCTCTAGAGCTACAGCTCTACAAGCTGCAGGAAGAATATGATTCTGTTGCACCTGTTCTTTGCTGTTTCCACTATTTGGCTACTACATTCCTGATGCTGGCAGGATCATTCTGTTCCTCGCAAAGATCCGGATCACCTCTTTTTGTAGCCACCTTTCTGCCTTCTTGATCTCTACCTCAAATTGTAGTGGAGGGGATCAGGTGCCTCCTTTCGTTATAATCCTCGTGGCCAACCTCCAGGTTTGCAGAGTTATTCTAGTTTCTAAGCATTTTCACTCTTGGCATTAAAACTCCTCCGACTGCTTGGATAATGCTTCTTGATACCTGTACCTGCCCACACCAGTGCCCAGGATTCCTGCCCGCAGAGCCCTAGAATGAGGACTGATCTCCTGTACAAAGTATTTTCTCAGTTGCCCGGCCCTCTCAATGCTTCTGCTTCCCTACCTTAAAATATAGTTTGACAGTTTTTGTTTTGTAGTTGATGCATAATGCGGAAACTTTGTTTTTTTTTCATGTGATTTTATTTGCTTGCTGTTGACAAGGGACACAACTATTCTGTGTCTTTTATTAGTTGCAACAGGGCTTGTCAATCACTTTTTTAAAACCTAGTGCATTTATTTAACAACCAGTGTCACCTTTTTAGCCCCTCTTTTTAGGGTCCGTCCTCATTTTGAAGCAAAGAACTGAACCATAGACAATGCTTTAAGAGAACCCAGCTGCCTGGATGCGCCTTTTTCTCCCTCTCGCCAGCTCTGCATTTTAACTCTAACTTGGAGATGAGACAAACTACTTTTTGCAATCTGGTCATACTGTAGGGCTCGAACATGTTACACTCCCAACCCAGAGACTGCTTCTTCCTTAGTACTGTGAAGGCGTTCTCTTGTGATGTAAGGCAGGTAACAGAGGATTATCTTTGAAGATTGTTTATTAGTCTTAGTTGCAGGATGATACCCAAGTAAAGCAGCCCCACCAGGAGCAGCCTGCTCAGCCTATACTTCAACCGTCACACCTCACCACCCAGGCACGCAAATATTCCATTTCATCTCCATCACACCAACAGTCCACTCAGGAAACTCACACTGGCTGAGCAGCTAGGAGCCAAGGTAACGGAGGAGATGCATGAATACTTAAGCAGGATACTACACATTCCATCTTGATGCGGAGAGTGTAGGGCGAGTTTCCTGTCTCCACAGTTCATGGATAGACTTTGGACTCTGAGGTTGAGAGATAAAACGAGGCCCCTGGAATGGCCACAGACTAGCTAGTCTGCTTTGGTCCAAATTGTGGGGAGAAACCACCCTCTTTTTTTAATTTTTTTATTTTATTTTTATTGAGCAGATCTTAGGATTCATAAGTTCATGGTTACATAATCTGAGAAGGAAAAAAGGTAAAGAATCCAGTAATGCATAATCAATTTGATGGCTTTCATTTTTTTTAAAAAAACTTCGAATATAAGAGATTAGTAATTGGTGGCAACAGCAAATATCATCATAGTCCAGTATTGATCTGGTGCAAATCTTTTAAGATAAAGTACAATAATCAATACGGTTGCAAGTGTAAATAAATTTAGAAAAAATGCAGCAGTATAAAGAGCAAGATATTTCTAAAGTACAATACGAATCAGCTAGAACATTGATATAAAAAGTGAGTACTGTAGTCCCTCTCTGAATTTTTCTAAAGTAAAATAAGCAATAAGCTTACAGATGTTACTAAAATACGAAAAAAGTGCAACTATATAAAGTGCAAATGCTACCAAAGTGCAATACAATACAACTAGAACATTAGTTTACAAAGTAAGTACTACAGTCCCTCTTCAAACTTTTCTAGAGTGCAATAACCAGTGAACTTGCAAATGTTCCTGAAAAATATCCATAAAGTGCAACAATATAAAGTGCAAGTGCTTCTACAGTACAATATAATACTGCTACAGCATCGATATAAAAAGTGAATACTACAATCCCGCCTTAGATTTTTCTAAATCAATAAAAAACTTCCAATTCTTTTCAAATTTCCTGGATGCCCCAACCCGACTGGCAAAAGCTTTTTCAAATTCCCGGGTCCTTTTCATTTTGTTAAACCATTTCAAATGCGAGGGGACTAGATTTCCAATTCTGGAGAATTAATGAACGAGCTATAGTACAAGAAATAAATAGAAAAGTTTTCTCTGCCTCCGATAAGATTGTTCCATCTCGACATATTCCGAATAGCGTGGCCTCTGCCTCGAATGGAGCATGCTTACCGATTGATGACTAATTATCAGCAAAAATGTCCTCCCAAAAGGGTCTCAGCCAGGTGCACCCGAAAAAAATATGGTGCCACCCACCTGCCCCATCTGCCTGGCAACGAAAACACTTATTCTCAACTCCTGGAAATCTTTTTTCTAGAACGGCCGGAGTTAAATAGGAGAGCCATCGCGAAAGGAAGGCCATCCTTTAAAATTTGCCGCACGCTAAGATTTATTTCCTAGATGGCATATCGTCTCCCAGTCCTTCGGGGAAAGGATACACCCGGTCTTGCGATCTATTTTATCTAAATGACTCACCGACACGGACATTTGGCCCTGTTTGTATATTAGCCGGTACCAAATCCCCTCCCCGCTCACTCTGGCCCCATATAAAGCTACCATCAATTGATCAGGGGTGTCAAAGACACCATTAATTTTGTTTTTTAAAAGTGGACGATTTGTAGATATTAAAAAAAAAAGGGGGTTTTCGATGGCTTTCTGCCCGGGCCATTACCTCTTGCCAAGATATCACCCGATTTTGAATTATAAAATGTCTTAACTTGAGTAATCCACAACTTTCACAATTTCTGGTATGTCGAGATCGAAGTTGGAGACCACAGCTGGAAATTTCTCTCAATTCGGGTACTGGAAACCCGAGGAACCCGTCTTTTTAAAAAATGACTGGAGCCTATAAGCCACATCCTTCAACGTCTTATACCTGTTTTTTTTTGGAAGCTTAGAGGTTTTTAAAAATATTGGAATTTGCGAGTCACTTTCTTGAATCAAAAAAAAGCTATCTTTAATACATTTAGATCCCATGAGTCCCGAAATTAAATCTATGAAGGCTGCCTCGTAATACGTTCATAAATTAGGCAAGGCTAAACCCCCTTGTGCAGTAGATAGTTGAACCGCTGTCATTTTGACCCTTGGTACTTTCCCCAAACAAATTCTGTAAATAGACTTTCTAGTTCTTTAAAAAAGGACATATTTATCCTAATTGGAACATTAGTATAAATAAATGAGTAACGGCAGTTTAGACATTTTAATTAACGAAACTCTTCCTACTATCGATAAGGGAAATAAAAGCCATTGTTCCAAGAGTTTCTTAATTTTCTCCTTCATCCTTAAATAGTTCAATCTAAATAGCTGATGATATTGGCTAGAAACATATATCCCGAGATATCTAATTGTGTCTGATTTAATTGCTTGCCTCCTCAAGCAAGGTGGAAGAGAACTTAAGTCTGCGTTGAGGGCAAGAACTTCAGTTTTATTAGCGTTTATTTTATAGCCACCGATTAACTCAAACCTCTTAAATTCCTTTAAAACCAATTCGAAATTGTCTTTATCTGGGGTCAAGTATAAAATGACATCATCTGCAAAGAATTTCAGTTTAGCCATGCCAGTAATTGGAGGTTTAATCGCCATATTACGTATTTTAATTGCAAGTGGCTCGATTTTATATACAAAAAAAAAAAAAGCAAAGGCGAAATCTGGCAGCCCCGTCTAGTCCTGCGATTTATTTTTATAGTCCCAGCTTGTTTTAAATTAATGACTACCTGGGCCGTGGCTCCCTGGTATATATTGCAAAGCATATTGACCACCTGTACCAGGAAACCAAATCACTCAAGAATGAAAAACAAGGTTCTCCAGTTCACGAGGTCAAACGCTTTCTCTGCATCGACCATAACGATACAGGCCGGGGTTGAGTTCATATTCAAGAAATCCAAAGCCTGTATTAGGAACTGGGTATTCGCTGTTATTAATCTGCCCGCTATAAACCCGGCCTGGTAACTACCAATAGTCTCTTGAGCTGCAGATAAAAAACGCTCAGCCCAGACTTTGAGTATTTTATAATCTGAATTCAGAAGACTAATGGGCCTATACGAATTAACATCCGCTGGGTTTTCATCTTTTTTTAACAAAAGATACAATAATTGATTCCTTAAAGCTTGTTGGAACTAGGCCACCTCCTTTTTGCGTAGTTAAATAATTTTTTCAAAGGAGTGATCAGCTCCCTTAAGAAAACCTTATAGAATTCAATAGGGAATCCGTCCTGTCCACATGCTTTAGCCCCCGCTGTTGCTTTGATGGCTCCCGAAATCTCATCTGATTCCACAACTGATCCAACTAAACCCTTCCTGTTTTCTGATAATTTAGGAATATCCATATTTAAGAAATACTCCTGGATCTTCTCTTCCTCTTCCAGATATTCAGTAGAGTAGAGTCGGCGGAAGTGTTCCAGGAATATCTGGGGAATCTCACTACTATTGGCTACATCCAGACCTGTCAAGGGATCGGACGTTTTTGATATTATGGCAGCTTCTTGTTTTTTTCTGGTGGAGTTAGCCAGGAATGTACCTATTAACTGGCTTTACTCATAAAACCTTTGTTGGAACATTTGTGAGCTTCGGATCTCCTCCAAAACAAAAAAAGCACTCAGTGCTATTCTTGTTGGTTCTAGATGGTTAGGAAGCAACTGAATTTGAAGAGCATATTCCTTTTTCACCTCTAGTTGTAGTTCAGCTATTTTAGAATCCTTGTTTTAGCATGCGCGGCCGTAAAAGCAGTAATTTGACCGCGGGCAGCTGCCTTGAACCCACCCCAGACTGCAAAGGGCTCTGCTGTGTTCTCATTGATATCAAAGTATTCAAATATCCACTTTCTGAATTCCTTGACCCAGTCCTGATCCTGTAAGAGGAGACGGTCCATCTGCCACCTGGGCCGCTCACTACGTTCACTCCAAAGTGCCATTTCCAAGCCAACATACGCGTGATCTGAAAAAGGATTACACCCAATATCTGCCTTAAGAACTTGAAAAGATCTAGACATAAGAAAAAAAATCAATCCGCGATGCTGTTCGAAAACGGTGCGAATAACAAGTGAAATATTCTTCATCAAGATTCATTTCCCGCCATGGATCTATCAATTGATACTGTTCTAATGGCTTCCACTATCTTTTTAGTATTGGGTTTAAATTGTTTTTTATTTTTATTAGAGGTGTCTTTTCTCAGGTCCTGTATGAAGTTGAAGTCCCCACCAAAAATAAACTGCCCAGGAGCCCCTAACAAGCTCTTTTATCTTGACCAATGCTGAGGTATCATCAGAGACGGGACCGTAATAATTTATAAAATTTAAAAAAATTCCTTGCAGCCTTACTACCACCCAAATCCATCTGCCATGTATGTCCCTATATATTTGTAAAAATTCCCAAGGAAGTTGTTTAGAAAAATAAATAGAGACTCCTTTCATAGCAAGACCTGCAGATGCAAAAAAAACATTAGAGAAAACCCTGGGAACAAATAATTTAGGAGAATTAGATTTTAAATGTGTTTCCTGGAAAAATAGAACGTGAGGGTTAAAAGATGTCAACCATTTTATCAAAGCACCATGCTTCTTTTTGTTCAAAATTCCGTTTACATTCACTGATATGATCTTACATTTACTGGTTTCCATTATATTTTTCTACCGATGTTTTCAATAGTACATTCTCAGTATCTTCTGCTCTTGCTCTTTTTCCCCCTGCAGTGAACCCTATGTCCCCCCCCCCCCCCCCCCCCACCCTACCACCCTGAAAAAAAAAACAATCCCCACCCCGAAATGTGGAGAAACCCCTTCCAACCACGCTAACCACATTTCGCCCCACCCAGCTACCCTCATGGGTGTCATGAAATTACACCCCAAGTGACTCTCGCCGACCCAAGAACCCCCCCCCCCCCACCCCCCAAAAAAAGTTTCAAAGTAATCAAAAAGATAATTCCTTTTTTTCCCTTTAAATATCTCATCTGACTTTCTAGGTCTGTAAAAAGAGTATAAGAGTCCCCTCTATAATTTCCGAAAGTATTTATCTTAATACGAGCTAATAGCAAAATATTCTTCATTTCAATTAATAATGATAGTTATATTTTCCCTATCCAGCCCAATTTGTATCTTTTGGGGAAAGGAACCCTACATATTATCATTAGTTCTAGTAGCACCCCATACATTTCTATATTCAATCGCCAGACCCTGCTGAAATTTCTGTTAACAGAGCCTGAGCCTCTTCGAGGTCTGAAAACAAAGAACTTTCCCTTGACTAGAACTGAGTTTTGACTGTTGTGCAATTGAAGCTTGCGCACCGTGAGCTTTAAACAAATGCAACATTTTTACAAATTCTTTTCTCCTGCGTGCAGCAACAGCAGTCATATCGGAGAATATGCGACACTTATTAGTTTCATTCACGGAAAACTGTCTCTGCTGGATAGCTTTTGATAAAATCCTCTCCTTTATTCGGAAATCCGCAAAGTTCAGCAAGATGGTTCTTGGTATCGTAGAATTTGGGAAGGGTTGCGCTGGGACTCGGTGGGCTCTTGTAATTGTAAGGTCCCCTTCAAACTCGGGAAGGACATGCCGTTTAATGAATGAATTTACCTATAGGAGGGGTTGGGAACCTTCAATCCCCTCTGGAACTCAAACGATCTGGAGGTTGGACCTCCGCGAGTGGTTTTCAAGCTCCTCCAGTTTATTCTCGAGGTTGTTCTTCCTTTTGGCTACTTCTTTTACCTCTCCCATGGCCATGGTCATCTGATCCTCCAATACCGATATTCTAGCTTCTGCTTCCTGCAGCTTGGCAGGAAATCCCAACATCACCTATTCAATTTTCCCCAGTCTCTGATGCAGAGCAGCGATTTCCATGTGTTGCGTTTTTTTCATTTTGCGGACCTCTTCCAAGATTAAATTCAGCATTTCTTTGATATCTAACTGAAGAACCATCCCAGTCTCCACATCCAAACCATGATTGCTCAGTCGGCCGTCCGCTCTAGTGCTTGTAACTTCCGCCCTTACATCGAGCAGAGCCGGTACAGCTTCTGGTGCCAATTGCCCCTGAGATCTCGGTTGAGGTTGAGGTTGGAATTGAGCCTGGGAGGAACTTAACCTTGGCGTGGCTTTTCCCATTGAATTCATGGGGCTTGAAGATGTTGAGTACTGGCAATGTCTGTGCTGAAATTAAAACTTGCTGTGGATGCCGGACTCCCATGAGATCCAATTCCAAATTTCATTGTTATAGTTACGTTCTGATCCTTGGGAGTCAGCTCTTCTTGTGGTCCTATTAAAACCAGTCCTGACTCCAACAGCAGAGCACTTGATGCTTTGGGGGACTGAAGTCGCAGTTGGTGAGGGGGATTGTGACATTTGTAGAGGTGGATTTCTTTATAAACAGCGGAAAATCCCTCACTCCTTTTGCACTATTTCTTAAGCCATCCGTTATAACACATACCTGTTCAGACGTTGATTCGGGCAACGCCTTGCATTGTGGAGTGGCGGTAATGGAAGACTCATCTTCAGAGGTGTCGGGGGTGCTGTAAAGATCAGGGGGACCAGAGTTGTTTCCCTTTTCTTCCTCCTCATTGGCCGGAAGCGCAGCTTTTTTTGCCCGAGCCCGACGTGTTTTGATTTTGAGGCGGGCTGCTGCCACAGCATCTACTTTACCGGATTTATTTGTCATACCTACATCTTTCTGGTGTTTGTCCATTATTGCTCCTTCCTCTTTTTTCTTCTTTTTTGTTTTTTTAAGTATCTTCTTTTTCCTTGCTTATTGTTTTCTCACTCTACTTTTTCTCCTCCTCCCCTCTTAGCCAAACATAATGGAAGTCCTGATAGAAACCCTCTCCTCTCTTCCATCTTTTTTCTCTTTTTTTTTTTTCTTCACAAAAAAAAAAATAGCCAGCAAGTCTCTTTAGCGCTTTGAAGCCGGGCTCATAATGATCTACCTACACATTTCTTTTTTTTTTTTTTTTTTTTTTTTTTAAACCTTTATTCGTGCATCTTGAAAGAACAAATACGGGCCTACAACCTTCAGGCCGGCCACGATACAATGAAGCACTGATACCCACATTAAATCCCCCGTGCGTCAACAGTCAGGATTAACAACAAGTTATGGATCACATACTGGAGATATCTTTGACACTCGGGGAAGGAGAAGTGAAGGTTAATTTTAAGTTTTTAGATAAGTTTATCAAGAAAAAAGTCAATGAAGGATGGGAACAAAGGAGATTCGAGTCCGCAAGATAGCCTCACCACACGGGAGAGCAGCAACAGCATGAAGAGCAACAATTGAAGCAAAAACTCAAACAGTGAGGCGGTGCAGAAATATAACAGGATAGTCACATGAGCAAGTACGCACCCCTCCGGAGCCGCCCCCACTCGATCCACCCCGCACCCGGACCCAGAATCGAAGAAAGTAGAACACAGAGACATAAAGGAAAAAAGGCCCATAGAACTAATTAAGAACAGAGTATTACCCCCCCACCCTACACCAATGCGGAGGCTACGGCCTACCCCCCCCCCAGCATAGTGCCTGTCGCCCAATGAACCCGAAATATAGAGGAGAAAGAAAGTAGGAATAGAGGAAAGAAAATAAGAAAACAGAAAAGAAGGCGGGGAGGAGCCCACGGGACACCAGAGCGCCCCAAACCATCAGCCAGTCATGGCCCCCACACACTGAGAGCCCACTAAGCCGAAAAACGGCATGCGAAGATACCATGGCACCACAGTGTAAGCGAAGGGATACAAGTCGCAACGAGTGCGCGCATAACATGCATACAGTTCCAGTCCCAGGCCAGCCCGTCCATAAACCATGGCATTAGAAGTCAGTCTAGCCCTGGCCCGATCGCGGGCTTGGGATTAACCCAGCCCCTGCATGAAGGCCCCGTGTCCCGAACAAACAAAAACAAGATGGTCGCTTGTGAAAGGATGGTGGAGTAGGATCACGAAATGGCCGCCGCCCATCGATTAAGGTCCCTCTTTGCACCACATAAAATCCAAACCTGGCAAGTAAAGTACAGGAGTTCCACAGAAAGTCAGCAGTGGGCCACCGCGGACGGTTCCCCGAAGCCGTTAGGCATCTCTCAACAGGATAGTCCAGTGGACGCGGTGAGGCAGGCAACAATGAAGCAGGCAGCCATGACCAGGGGGACAGAGCATCCGCAGTTGAGGTGTGGAGCGGTGTACCCTGGGCGCCGGGAGCGCCAGGTGAAGGCACCAGAATAACAGTCACACACCGCCGTTGCGTCCCCGCAAGCGGACAAAAGCACCGGGAGACCCACGCCCTGTAGATGGCACACAGTGCGCTCACGACCCGCGGCCGACAGGATGGGGTCAAACCGCTCACTCAGCGCCTGCAGGCCAGCGCACATCTGTAGTTGGAAGTCCCGCAGGGCAGTCAGAACGGAGCCGCATGTAAGCGGAGGCTGGGCCCCCACAGCGGCAGCAATCCGGGACGGCACAGTGGAGCTGGTGTCCGGAAGAGAGGGGGCGAAGTGGGCGGCGGGCGAGACCGGAGTATCGCCCCCCAACCGCAAGCAGGCACTCAACGCCATGTTTTGCCGCTGTACGGTGCAATGGCCGGGGGGGGGGGTCGTAGCAAGTAGTCAATTCCCCTCAGGTCTACGCCGCAACGGGAAAGGCCGACAATCGCTTCTCTTCTCGCGGGGTCCCTCCGCCGCTAGCTAGGCAATAGGTGAAGGGGGCAGCTGCCTCCCACAGCGCGGTCCTCAGAGCGGGGCAGGGGACCCGCCGCACCGGGGCCCACCCCACAGCTCCAGCCCGTCCGGCACAGGGCGCAGAAGGTGTCCGGCCGTCCCTCTCCGGGCTCGTCCGGCAACGATCCGTGGTGCGAGGTGAAATCGGGACCGCGGGGCTCAGGTTAGCGCTAGCTGGTCCGGCAACTGCGGAGCTTCCAGGGGGCCAGCAAAGGCCGTAATGGCGCAGGGTTTCAGTGCAGAGGACAAAAGCACCCAGAACTCGGGCATCCGGGCGGGCTGAGACTCCGGGAAAGCGGCAGCGCGGTCAGCGCATCTTCGCACACGGTGCACCTCGAAAATCGGCGAGGATGGGCATCAGGATAGTAGTCCGAGGCCACGGACCGACGGAGCCGGGCGCTCAAGCGTCTGCTCCGGTCGCCATCTTGGCTCCTCCTACCTACACATTTCTTGATTGTCCTGGCCGTTGCTGGAAGGCACACACCCCCATCTCACCTCAATGAGCCGTCGCTGTCTACTCCTCTTCTGGCATTGGAGAGAGATCCTCCTCCTCATCTGATAGTTACCCTCTAAATCTTCTGCTCCATCAGAGGTGTCCTTCTGCAAAAAAGGCTCCACGAAGCGTTCTATTTAAGTCTATTTGTTCCCCCGATATATTCAAAAGCCATCCCTGCAGATGCCCCCCCATCAACTAATCTGTTCCTTCTATTTCACCGGCGGTCTCACAACCCGAGACGGAAGGCAATTAGCAGCAGTCCTCCTCAGTCCATTACAGCAGCCAAGCAAATCAGGCCACAAGTGGGGAAATCACAAGAGTCTGCAGCAAGGCAACTGCCAGAAAAAAACACAATTTTAGGAAGCTAATGTCCGCCTCCGCCTCACCTCCTCCGTGCCGCCGCCAGGACAGCAGAAAACTTCATTCACTGCTCCGGAGGGCTCTCCTCAAAATCCAAGGATTTCCCTAAGCTTCATGCGGCATCAGCACTCCGAAGCTTTAAGCGGACACACCTCGCCGTCTGACTCTGAAATCAGCTTCCACTATCACCGCACCTCGGGCGCCGTAGGGGAAGCGCTTTCAGCAATAAAAATATCCGCAACCATGACGCTTCGCCTTATCGCGTACCCCAGACCACAACCTTCACTAAGACGCCGGCCAGGTACGATCCGCCATTACCGGGGGTGGGGCCGCGGGTCACCTATGGCTATCCGGAGGCGTGGTTCTCTGTAGCCATTCCTCGGTTAGAGAGTGATCTTGGTTGCCGAGAAACCACCCTCTTGTCTGTAATGTTATCTTTGTATCTAGAAGACACCAACAGGGAAAGGACATTTGAGCAGAGGACAGGTTCTTATTCATACTTTCCACAATTCTCTCAAAGTGGTGAATTAAAAGTTTGATCACAAAGAGTTCTCTTTTGGAGGGTGAACAAGTGCTAACAGAAAAGACAATTAAATGGGGCAGCTGGTGAATGGTATCTCAATGAATCTGAAACCCAGCAAACCTAAAACGCATTAACATTCTAGAATCTCGGTTGGTGATTGTTAGAGAAGCGGGCCCAGAGAAGATTTCTTTTTTTTTTCTTCTCTTTTCTATGCTGAATGGCGCTTTTCAGGCGCTTCAAGTAATGAACAGGTCTGACTGAATGACGAGCGGTCATTTTCTGCAATCATTTATGTGTTTAAAATTGCTTCCATTTGATGTTGGACTGGCGTGCTATATGTGATTCAAGGTGTTTCAGAGAAATGGCTGGCATTGCTTGTGGGTGCGTGCGTGTGGGCTAGAGTGCGCACGTGTGTGTGTGTGCGCACATGTTTGTGGGTGGCGCGTGTGTGGGGCGTGCGCACGTGTGGGGGCACGCATGTGTGTGGGGGGTACGTGTGTGTGTGTGTGGGGTGCGTGTGGGGCACGCATGTGTGTGGGTGGCGCATGCGTGTGGGTGGGGCATGTGTGCGGGTGGGCGTGGCGTGTGTGTGTGGGTGCGCAGGTGTGTGGGCAGGTGTGTGTGGGTGGGCAGGCCTGTGGGTGGGCAGGTGTGTGTGTGGGTGGGCAGGCGTGTGGGTGTGTGTGGGTGGGTGGGCAGGCGTGTGGGTGTGTGTGGGTGGGTGTGGGCGGGCAGGTTTGTGGGTGTGGGGTGGTGTGCATGTGAAATCAGTGAATCAATCTGTCACTACTAGATCTTTTCAGTGGTCCATTCTAGTCACAGCCAGCTCAAAAATCCGTGCACCATCCGTATGTGTAAAATGAAATGTTATTTTTAACTAACAAGTACCATTATTTCGTGAAGGACAAGGTGCACTACATGCACACTGGTTTTACATTGGTGGTGGTAGTTCATAACGCAGTTTTAAACTGGTTTGGTTTTTGCACAGACTTTCAATAAGCATTGAGCACACACATCTAATATAGTTTAATAATTTATCTGAATTTAAGCTATTTAATTCTGTGTATATACTTCCTGAATTTGTTCTGTTGCTGCGCATAATCCCAGACTGAGCTCCCGCTGCATGTTAATGACTTGAGCCCTATCGTAATTGAGTTTTTCTGGTCCTTTGTTTTCTGTGGATTTTAGCCTGGACTCTTGCTGTATGCGAAAGATTACCCAAGGATCATTGCTCAACATAAAGTAAACACCGGAAGAGATGTCTTCAAGTAGAGGGTTCATTAAGATACTGGCCACGGCTGGGATGCGTCTTGGCATACACTACTGCCACCTTCTACTGCGGGCTCTCTAAAAGGGTCGCTTTCCTGGTGCCGCTATCCTAGTGCCATTACTGATGGAGCGGTCGTTCACAATTGATACTTTTGTGCTCACTTTACCCAGTGATTACATGGTTTTTGCACATGGACCAATGCAGTGACCTGTACAATATAAACCTGCTGCACCCTGTATGGCTTGTGGTCTGTGTGGCATGTGTTTCACACACAGTGTATAGGTTTTTGACAGTGGCTGCATTACCATGGTCTTGAGATGCTATGAGATGGCTAATGGTGAAAGTCCTCGCATCCCCCGCCCCCCAAAAAAGTAACACCTGAAGTTTAACTTTTTTTTTTCCTTTTTTTTTTTTTTTCTTCTTCTCCCAATTTACCCTTTATATTTTTGAAATGTTCTATATTTTTTGAACATTTATTAGAAACTTGAAGCAATGTAGGTATCTCTGCGTGCAGGTTTGAGCGCGGCATCTGTTTGGCGTGTATGGTCTATGAGGAGGTTAGGGCAAACGCCCATCTGCAGTGTGGGAGCAGAAAGAGCAGTGGATATTGAGCCACAGGGGTGTCCACCATGTTCTAAACCAGCACTGCACTTTAATAAGGAGTGAAAAATATGGATGCTATCCCCATCTTTCCTCTTTATGGCCCAGGGGTTGAAGAAAGGGCTAAGCTGGGACAGTAGTCAATGGTTCTTATTGGAATTAATGAATACATGAGCACCGGAGTATTGAGATGGGCATAGCAACGTTGCTGAACTTGTAATGTTTCTTCCTAGCGTGTAAACTATCGAAATGGATAGTGGTACCAAATTGATGCAAAGACACTAGTGTTAACTCTGACTTCTGTTTTGTCAAATTTTGGGCAAATCCGTGGGATCCACTGCACCCAACTCCCTTCTCTGTTAATCCAGAAGCACTGAACAAGTTCATGACGCTAGCATTCACCAACCCTCCTCTTCTGTAGTATTGTGGTGCCTTCATTTCCTTTTCCGGTTAAAGAAGGGTGAGCGAGGCCTGGGATGGACAGACTGTTCTCCTTCTTGTTCATGTGTTTCTGCTCCATCTCCACATGTTGCGGAAGCTGTTGCTCTATATCACGTGATTCCCTGTAGTTATCAAACCACACACTTCAGAAGCCCACATGACTAGTCATCAGGAAGAACAAAAGGGCACTTCATAGATCCAGAGAGACACTTTCTTTGTGATCCTAGTCACATGTTGGCTTAGCAGGGTCTTGTGTTGCACACTCGTGCCTTGATTCCGAATTCTGAATGTGTAGCTGTTGCTAATCTGTTCAACGCTTTGAACGTTGGGTCTCAGTGCTGTGCAGAGCCAAGGTTTGCCATGCCGGTCCTAACAGATATTTCATGATGATCTTGTGCTGCACGCTAAAATATGGGAATACCACATGCCACTGTATTACTGATGAGAGACCCACCGCCAACATACAGCCTGTTTCTTGGGATCAGATGAGCGTGACCAGGCAGGGTCCGGTTGCCAGCTCAGATGTAACATTGAATGTAGATGTGTGATAAATGGACACCCTTTGCTGCACACAGGATATTTAGGCCACTTTAATTTAAAAAAAAAAAAAAAAGTAATGTTTCCTAGCACATCTGGCCACCACAGAAAAGGCTAAAGCTGAAGGATTTGCTATCATTGACAAAACAAATCAGTCTTTTTTATTTATTAGGTCGAGCCTGGGCAGCCCATGCACTGCTCTGCTGGCATGCTGTATTGAGGTAGGAACTTGAAACTCTGCCCACTGTGCGTCCATACTTTTAATTGGCTTGTGCCATTGTCCAGTGTAAACTGTGGCTCTTCATTGGTCAAAAGTCTTAGTACTCCCTCCCTAGTACCGCCTAGTCTCATTTTGTAACCTCCCATGGCGACACCCCCTGTTACGTGTTACTCGGTAGGCCTTAATTACAGCCTCCAAACACAATGTTCTCAAATAGCTTTGTCCTGCCTGCTCTTTCAGGCAGGACACACTTTCTCCCTATGCTTATAAAAAAAAATCATAGCACGCATTTGCAATGCAATAGGTCTTGCACTTGCGAGAGTTTAAGCTTTAGGCCTTCTAAATGACAATGCCTTTTGTCTATTTTAAAAACGCATAAATAAAAGGCAAAGCCAATAGCTCAGACTCCAGTAAATGCGAGATTACTGCATTGCAAATGTCCGTTAGGGGAAATGTCACTTCCAGCTGTCTTAAAAAGAAAATCCTGTGATGAAGAAACTGCTTAGACCACAGCATACAGCAGGGACACGTCAAAAAGAGCATCCGGGTGCAGCTCGGCCCCCTATGAGCTGCCACTTAATGCCTGACCCTCTTCATAAACACTTCTAAATTAAATAATTAACAGTGTGGGCAAACCTAGCTATTGCCAGTGTGCAGGCCGGACCTCTCTAGGCACCCGGTGATCGGAAGCTGAGGCACGATCCATCCACAGAGTGCTGTTTAAAAACACAGCACTCTTTAGGTGGATGCCTGCGTTGAGTGTGGGTATACTTTAGCTACGTCCCCTCACACAGGCACAGTCAATATTATTTCACAAGCATACAGTGCATGCCTCAGCCAGTGCAGTCTGTCTGATAAAGTGGGGCTGTTGGAGTGCACATCTATACATCCCTGAGGCCAGTGACTATCAAAACAGAGCAACATAGGCTGCCCCAGCTTCTAATAGGAATATGCTTGCAGTCCGGTCAATTCATTGGGAGAGGAGTTCAGGCTAGACTCTCCCTTTTATGATCCTAGCCTTACAGCTCTGCTTGGCTTCTCGTTTGGAATCCGGCCCTGCTGGTCATGATGGCCAGTGTTTGGTTCCTGCACTGCTGCTGCCATGAAGGAGTGACTTGCATATTATGTGAACAAAAACAGAAAAAATCCACTGTTATTGAGTGATTAACAATGAATGGGTTTGTGAGTGATTGGTAATGAATGGGTTTGTGAGTGATAGATAATGAATGGGTTTGTGAGTGATAGATAATGAATGGGTTTGTGAGTGATAGATAATGAATGGGTTTGTGAGTGATAGATAATGAATGGGTTTGTGAGTGATAATGAATGGGTTTGTGAGTGATTGACAATGAATGGGTTTGTGAGTGATTGACAATGAATGGGTTTGTGAGTGATTAAAAATGAATGGGTTTGTGAGTGATTGACAATGAATGGGTTTGTGAGTGATTGACCATGAATGGGTTTGAGTGAGGATGCGAGTTGATGTGTTTGTGAGAGTCAATGAGGGGACAATGTGAATCATTGAGAGTTTGTGAGAATATGGATTAATAAGTGAAAGAGGGTGAGTTGGAGAATCAGTAGGAGCCAGGGGCCTGAGGCTCCTACTGCACCCTTAGTGGAGCACCTGTACACCAGGAGTTGAGTGAATCTGTGTAAATCTGAGTGTGCGAATACTAGAATGGGAGTATGTTTGTGTATAAGTGACAGTGTGAGTGAGAGAGTGTCGGGTGGGTGGGGGTGTGTGTAGAGTAAAACAGGGACAGGCTGTATGAGCGAGACCATGTGGGTGAACAAAAGTTTGTTAGCTAGTCATAGCATACTCTTGGCTTAGGGGTGCACGCACGCTAACATGCGGTCACTAGCATATGATAGATAGTTGTCTTAAAGGACACCATCCATGGGAT
The DNA here is from genome assembly GCF_964204655.1 of Triturus cristatus. Taxonomy (NCBI): domain Eukaryota; kingdom Metazoa; phylum Chordata; class Amphibia; order Caudata; family Salamandridae; genus Triturus; species Triturus cristatus. Next base: position 232,056,096 of record NC_140583.1, read on the forward strand.
AATGCAGGCCTCAACATACTCTTAAGTTGTTCTTGGCATATGGGATACTTAAGGAAAATGCCGGCTCTGCATATTGGTGGTAATTCTTGTTCTCGGAGAGGGCAATAGTGACTTATAGGATTTTGGAGGGGTTGGGATTAGGTTGCGGGAAGAAAACTATGTAATGTTGGCGTTTACCTCCTATAGATAACTTTTGACATATGGGGCAACCATGGTAACTAAATCCGGATACTGTTGTAAATGGCATAAGTGGCTCCCCGTGACAAAATGCTGACCTTGATGCACTGAGGTCATTCTAGACATATAGCTCAGCCAAACCGAACTTTGAAAAAATGAAAAGTTAATTTGCGCTAAGTGTCATCCTCCTCATCAGGTGCCCACAGAGGCCTGCTCGCAGGGAGTGTTTCCAGGAACACTAACGCAGCGTTTTCTAGAACGCTGCTAAGTCTAAACACAGCTGAGTGCACCTGGCCTACGGGCCTTATGTTGGCAAGCTGCCAATGATAAATTCCCTTTTTAGAGCTTATGGCGTTTAGCAAGTTGCATGAAAACTATGCTTAGAAATGCGCCATTATATCCAATTTTTTCAAAAATTTCTCTGGGTTGACACCCCCCCTCAAACTCGCATAGATGAAGTCTGACTTGCTTCGTTTGCTAGCTTATTGACATTCCTGGCAAGTATTGAGCCTCATCACTTCCAGACGGCTCCAGCTGCCACTCATTGTTATGGAAGCTGACGTTCAGTTGTACCTTCAAAGTAGGCTGATGTAAAATATTGCCAGCAGATGAAGTTTGCATTGTAAGCGTTGTCTTAGTGCAACCAGGTTATGCACAGTAGATACTTTTGACAAAGGGACAGTATTTATGTTGCATATTTAAGAAGGCCTGTGTGTTTGTACTTTCATTTGCTTTACCTTGCAGCCATGAGAACATGTACAGCTTTGTTCACAATGAAGTACAAAGACATTTGTTATTAACACTGTTCCCTTATGACAAGTTAGGTAAGACATAGGAAACAGCAAGCACTAATAACCAATAAAAGACAGAAACCAGCAACTAAAGTGTTATTGTGTTAGCAAAGTAAATCAAATAGCCCTAACTAAGTTACAAACTGCACTGCCACTTTTTTACAGCAATTGGGCAGCCCTGAGGTGTGTTATGCTGTGATTATTTATGCTCTTTACTCCCTAGAAAGAAATTATGACATCGATAAATGAATGATTGATGTTTCTTTATATCTATTAGAATAGTTATTCTTTTATTAAGGTCCTGTAGTTTGTATGTCATTTTAATCGTTTTGTTTTACATTAATGTACTGTGTTTGATGCACACTTTTATGGCTGTTATGGCAGCCGAATAAAGTTTGACTTGATTTGACATGGCCTTAACGGCCAGCACCAAAAACAAAAATGGTACTGGGCTGGGATAAATTCAAGCACAAAGGCTGCTTAACACCCAAAACGACACAAATTGAAAGGGTCAAAAAGACGAAATCAAAAAAATATATTATTCACCCTACTTAAATATTGTCACCACCATATATCTCCGTACTGATTATTCAAAACACTAAATTGTATTGTTTAAGATCAACGTAGCACACACAAACCTAATTCTGACAAGTTTCTATCTGAGAAAAAACATGTATTGATTTTTGACATCACATATACAAAAACATCATTTATGTACATAACTGAAAACCTAAATTTACACTAAGTCCAGCCATGGCTTGTCCTTCTGTCTTTTAGGTGCAGTAGGTGTCTTTTTATTTCTAGTCCTTAATCCACCTGGAGGTAGTGGAACGGGTCGGCATGAACAAATATTGATTGTCCAGAATATTCATGCCGTATCCAAAGACCAGGTAATTGTGACTAAATCCATCTCAAAGTCACTTTTCCAGTAAAATGAGGGGGATGTCGACGTGTTTCGGCCTTCTTAATTCATCGGCCTCTTCAGGACTGTAGAGACATGACATCAAATTGTGAGGCATTTTTCTGCACCTTACCTCCACGGCCTCTTCCCAACCATGGGACAACAAAACATTATGTAAGCTGTGAAGCCTATGCTACATCTTTCGTTAATCATCCACCACCTGAAAATTAACTCCAAATTGCATCACATTAAGGCCTGGTTGGATGTGATTCCATTCTCTGTAGAGCGGTCTGGTTACCGTGTCTCCTCAAAACACACAAGTGGAGCACGGGTGTTACATGACTTGACCGACACCACATCAAAGCATTAACAAGCTGTAAACAAAATCTACAGATGCTAAAGTGGGCTGGCACAAAGCTCTGTTCTTTTTCAAAGAATCGATGACCTAGGGTCTTTTACACACCCTACGCGGTTGGTAGCCAGCCCTAACACTGACCTCTGGCAAAAATCATAAGGGGGAATGCAGTTTGAAACTGTTCTTTTGGGATGTTGTGTTCACACTATAGGCCATTAAGATATTTACCTCCCAATTGTCCATATTTGCAATATTTTATTCAGATTTTTCATATGAGCAACTATCAAGGGTTGTTGTACAAGGCACTGTGAATGTGTCTGTCCAAAGTGGAGTAGCTCAGTCACTGAAATTTCGGAGGTTGAATCTTAAATCACTTAACGAAAATACACAGTGGACTGCAGGGTCTAGGAATGAGATGTCCAAGGTTTGGATGTACTGTTTGCATGAGGAACGGGGCTGGCTGATTTGCAGTAAGTGGCATCCTCTTTCTAGAGTGGCCCAGTGGGTGAAGAACGATGGGTTGGAATGGTACCTTGAGCGATTGCCACTGGTTAAACAGTTCGCAAGCATTCATACCATCACCTTTCGGGTGGTTGGTTCCCATTAGCATGCTTGGCAACGTGATTGGTGCAGCTTTCCAAGCCTACTACTGCCAATTTTTGTGAATTTCAAAAAGTAGTACATTTGCACACATTCAAGGAATACTTCTGTGGGTGCAGATTTATTACTGTTTTGGTAAACTGATATATATTCCCGATCCAAAAACATAAAACCTGTTAGTGAAGTGAGAATGATAAGAAAAATGCACAGAGATGTAGCAGAACCAATTCTGGGCACCTAACCCAACTACCAAAGCAATGTATTTTGGGAGTTCCCCACACCAAATACCTTTGGTGAACCTATGCCGACGCATTCCACCTAGGCCTGGTAGTTCTCCCTGGGAACACATGACTACCTTGACGTAACAACACTCCGCCTTGAGTCCTTGCCACAGGATCACTTATTTTAAATGTATTTTCACTGCACCCACTCTTCTTTGTCTCTGCTACAAGATGCCTTGATGGTGGAGTTGTCAGGTTGGTGCATGTGGGCAAGGCCCCAAGCATCTAGTCCTCTCCTCCCCTCCCCCATGTTATAAGCCCGAGGCACAAATGGAGGAGGGTTCACAGGCAAGTTAATGGGGGGCGGGGCGGCTGAGCCATTGGTCTGGCTTGGCTTTAAGAGTCTGCGCCGAGCCATGAAAATATTTGGCGTGTATATTGTGCAACAACCATAATGTGAAAATGATACACTTTTTGAATTTTGAAAACATTTTATTTCCTCAACCTGTTGAAGTGTTTCATCTTAGTACATCAGAATAGATCACTGTATAGACAGATATTTATTAAATGTGATCATTGTTAGAAACATTAATGGCCCTCCTAACAATGCCAAGAGGCATGTCCGTATTCATGTAATCCGTAAATGTGGCCTAGATTCTTATTATAGATGGAGCAACATTGCAGTCTAATAAACGAAACCTAAGAGGTGCTAGTACAGCTCGCTTCCTGAAATCATGTATTTAAAAGTGCACTTATGTGAAAATAAAGAAACAGGAGGCTCTGTAAATAAACTATTTGCCTAGGATCACACAATTTCGATACACAGCGAAGCCAGTGTTGTATCCAGGTTTTCTGGTTTCACATTTTGAAATTCAGCATTAGATGGGTTTCTTGCTCTCTCTTCTGCTCACATCAAAAATCACTGTTTCGTCTTAAATTCTTAGCTCATGACAAGAAAAATAAAAAGACCCGACTCCCAACTACCAAGCCATGAATGCATATACTTAGGGGAGGGGGTGTCCTCTCCTGAAGCGACGCACATTTAAATCCAACATGGTTAGTAATGGAAAAGGTGGTAAGCAAAGGTGATGTTGTGAGGATCCTTAACTGTAGGGGTGGCAGCTCACATCTGGTATTTTATAAAGTCCGTCATTCATTTTCTGACTCATTTTTGTTTTTGACCTTCCTTTTTTCTGTGTCTTTTGTCCGTGCCCTATATGGGGCTCCTGATAATGTTTCTATAGAAGTAAAAGAGGCACTCTCCACTAGAAGTTCACAAGCGAGAACACCGCAAGGCTCCACTGTAAGTCCTCCAGCTTGAGTCCCTTCTTGTCAGCCGTGTCTTCATGTCACTGATTGCTGGAGCAGTGCACATGAGGGCTTGGATAGAGTTCAGTGCCTCTTCATCCAAATCCCTCCTGTTAGTAGCATTTGCTTGGACCTATGCTGTTTACTGACTAGTTTAACTTCTCATCTAGTGTCGCATACTGAGGATATTGTGCTTTGCTGAGTTGTCTTCAGTAGGGCTCTGAGTAACTCCTTTCAAGAAGTATTATCCTTCACTGTGCAAACTGTGCCTGTCCAAGACTTCTCAAAGATGTGCACTGTGCTTTCCCATTGCGAGCTCTAAATATTCCCTGCTTTTCTCTCCATGATAAAGTCGTGAGTAGGTTGAGGTAGATCTGGGATAATTGGCATCAGCTGCCAACAGTTAACATTCGTTTCAAACTTTGCTGCAGTTTCCAGAGTTCTTCTTCTTTTTTTCCTAAGCAGAGCAAGTATTTTGTAGGGGGTAAAGGAAGGTACGTGCAGCCTAGATTAAATAAGCATTGGCATAGCCAATAGGTCTCGCCTTTGGGACCTTATAAGTATTTAGCCATGCAACTCTTGCATAACTAAATACAATACTAATACTATGCCAAGTGATCGCGATCAAACATCAAAGCGGCCCCGAAAGTGAAAGTAATCGCGGTCAAGCGCATGCGCCCGCGCACATGCCCTGTAGCTCTTGGCTGGCCTGGTAGCACTTTTTGGAGCCCTCTCAAAACGTCTCGCCAGACCAGCGCATGCGCTGGGTCAAGCGAGACCTAAAAAAGAAAGCGACCGCCACTGTCTTGCTTTGCCCCCTGTGCTTGCCTCACCCACATTTCTAACTGCCCACACCAGCTTCCTGTTCAAAAGCACCACCACACTGAGCTCCCTGCTTTAAGCTCAGTATGCACTGCCACGCCCCCCTCTGCGTTTACAGCAGATAGTCACAACCCCCAGCAGGAGACCTTGTAGTGGAGGGTCCCTGGAGGACTGGCAGAAATGTCTGCCCCTCCACCTGGTACCAAGCAGCTCCTTGCTCTGCCTCATGTTTGTGTTGTCTGAGCTGAAGTGGCGTGTGCTGCATTACCAAACCTCAGGCACTTGCATTCACCACTTATTCTTCTGTGTCCTGCTGTGATGTGGCCAAGGAGCGTCAGAGGACTGTCCGCGAGCCAGTCTCCTCGGTCCTTATCACTAAGACAAAACATTATTGCTCTATAACTGTTGTCTATGGGAGGAGAAATGGTATCTACTTGAAGCTTTGTCTTTGTAGTCACTCTCACCATAAGTATCTAGATAAGGTACAGAACTATTTGGTGGTTTCCCTCAACCACCAAGGCGCTCTGATGCACTCTAATGCACATTGTGCGTAAGATATTTGTATGTACTCCCCATATCAAACCTGCACTACATTGGACTAAATTGGATTGTCTCAGAATTGAATGAAAGAAGCATGCAAAGGAAACTGTACAAATGTACTGTTCTTCATGGTTCCCATGAAGAAAACACCTTTATCAAGCTTCGCACAAGTACGAAAGCAGGGCTTTTAGAACCTTGTTAATACTAATTAACAATACCTAATGTAGAATATTGCATATGGAAGTTTTCAGGTATAGTTATGTTCTGTTGGTCAATGTCCTATCTCACACAGTCCTGCACCATGTCAGTCCTCTACTTACACTCCCACCTTAAATGGCTAGTTTTCCAGCCCTGTGTTCTTTCCCTCTGTCCTCTTCCGCCCTCCTTCCGGGGCGCTTTGTACATGATGCTTAAGAGCCATTAACCATAGTACACAAAGTCAATGCTGCTGAGTGAATTGGGTTGCATCTCCCGACCATGCAGAATTTCTCATGGATCCTAAGCCCATAACTTCAGGATCTTCCCCAAGACTCGCCCTGCAAAGTAAGCGGAACACGTGAACTGAAACAACCGGTTTGCCGGTAATCTACTGGTTTATCCACTAAGGAAGTTGCAGGTCACTTGGCATATTACTTGGGCATTTGTGCTGACCATTTTCTGTAAGGTAGTGGGGGTTTCCCAGGAACTAAGGATTAAAGGTGGTCTTCACTGGCTTAGGGGAGACCCGTATGGATGTGTGTACATTGGAAAAGTGCAGCCATCCATCCCTGTCTTGGGAATTGTACTCTTTCATTGTGGCTAGACGACTTTGCAAATTAGTAGGAAACTTGGCGGTGCAGTTCAAACAATTCTGCGATCATATGGAACACATACTTTTCCAAATGTCATCAGTGTGTATACTATTAAGCTTCTATTTGGATATCTCAGAAGCTGGATCAGCATTCGCTGTAGCCAAGTCAGTAGCTACACTAGTGCAGGAGACCTTTTACCAAAATCATCCGTCAACATTATTATGAAGAACGAATTCTAGTCCATCTTGTCTTGGATCTCATGTATTTTTTAGTTAATTCTCTACAATCATCTTCAATATTGTAATAAATCTGAACCATTTCCGATGCTAGTATGTTTTTCTTCTTGTTTTTTGTTGCACGTTCATCTTCAGCGCGCGACCAAAGTTACACTGATAAATCTAACCAACCTTGTGACAAAGTTAATAAAATCCTCAATAAATATTAAGAGGTTGAGTTGGCAGACAGGCGCGCCTGAATGCCTGGACTTGTGGCAATCTCAAGCTAGATGGTAAAACTCGGAATGGACTTGAATCTTTTACAAGCTTTTGAAGTAAAATGTTTGCTGGATACATTGTAAGGGGCCATGCTTAATCAAGATATCCGAGGAAATTTGCAGTGAAGCCATGAGTACCTCAGCCCCTTGTGCCGCAAAGTCTCTTGTTAGTCCTGGTGGAATCTCTGTGGTGTTGCCAGCTGCCCCCTCTCATAGCTTTGTTTAGCAGTACCACAATTAGCCATCTTGGGCAGCTGTTAAATATTGAACAGAGATGGGTGTCTCAAATGGGCTAGAATTCCAATGTTCCCCCAGGGTTCTTTAAGCTATAATGTCTTAGTCATCAGTGGTGTGTTGGCTTTTCCGGTTGAATTATCCTTTGGGAGAAATAAGGCATCTACAAGTACTCAGTAAGTAGATTTTACGTTTTATTTCTCACATTTGCCTCAAATCTTTAAAAAGAAGTCAAGTTTAGGAGTTCTTATATCAAATGTAGAGGGTATGTTCTTAGTTCTCATTTCGCCTGTCCAGAGTGTACTCTACATGGGAGCTATCCCTTTTAAAAGGTGTAGAGTACAGTCTGTCTTATCAGAGTTGTCAACCACCCGACCTGGATATAATATATCATGTAACACAGAAAACTCAGCATTAATACCTCTGCGATCAATTATCCAATTGCTTTGTCTACAGTAGACTCCTCTTCCTTCTCTATGGCTAGTCATGCTAATGTTTTACATTTTATTTTCCATTCTACATATTTCCTCTCACTGGCAGACCCACCCCGTAAAGGCTCCGACTTTTGGTCGCAGCATGTAGGGCCGCATCGTAAGGGATCAGTCGGATTCCTTTCCCACTGTCTCATTTTGATGGAGGTGGTCAAGTAGAAATCCGACTGGTTATTCCGGCTGGCTTCCGATGGGCACAAATATTGCGGCCTGTAATCTCAAGGGTGGATCTTGAGATTACCGATTACGCTTTCTGACGTGGTTTCCATGCCAGTCTGTCCGACATGGAAACCATGTCGGAAAGTGTATTAGGGGCCCCCAAGCAGGGCTCGCTTTGGTGCATGGCCTCTGGTTGGAGGCTGAGGGGGCACCTATGGTGTCTCCCTGTTGATCCATGCACCTTGTGGCAGGCACTTTGAGGTGCCTACCTTGGGGTGCAGGGATGAACTGCACCTCCCATTTTACTATGGGAGCATGCATTGTGGCCGTAATGTATGGTCTCATAGTGAAATATAGGAATGCGACAACAGTGTTCGGTCGCATCCTAATGGAGCGGTCGGGACTGTCGACTGGGTGTTGGTCGGTACCATCGTAATGAGCCCCTTAATTGGAAATTCAATTACATAGTTAATTGTCGATTAATTGGTTATCCTTCTCGATGAGCTTTGCCACCTCTTGGCTCAGTATCTTGCCTCCAGCAAAATCAAGCATTGGCAAAGCATAATGTTCTTATCTTGGGGCTCTACCGGTTTGGCCAATGTCTTTTGGCGATGCTATACATCTATGCTATGCATCTGCAAGATGCTGTGCAGCAAGTCCGAAAGTTTTTAAAAACTAACGAAATAAAACCAGTGATACAGCAGGTGTCATTTGTATCTCCGTGCATGCGTGATGACATGCACGTGCATGCGTCATTGCTCAAGCGTGACTACAAAATGACTCTGGCACCATTTTGTTTTTATTTACTAAACTGAAATGGATTGCCGATTTTTATTGATTTATTTTTTACATTTATTTTTAAATATTTTTTTAGGTTTTTTTTCCTTCTCTTTTAAAGCAGAGGGGCTGGAAGCAATTTAAAAAAAACATTGATAATTAAAACAAGATGGTGGGTGGGTTGGATGCAAAGTAGAGTGGGTGGTCAGAAGACAATAGCAGCAATCTAGGAAGAACACTGGGAATGTGGGGAAAAACACATGCTCAAGAAAGGAACACAGTGTGTGGCGGTTAAGTATTTGGCAGAGGGGAGAAGCATGTAATGGAGAGAGCTGGAAAACACGTGCTTTCATGGAGTGCTTAAGCAAAAGGAAAAAGTAGTTCCATGTAAATGAGCAGTGCAACAATAGAAGCCAGCCAAGTGGAGAGATGATTCGACTGTACTCCAGAGGGACAGACAAACCTAGGATGGAAAAGCTGGCATAAGCTAAGCCATCGAATAAAAAGCAAGCAAATGAGACTGACAAAGCTAACCAATAGAAAAGCAGTGGGTGGACTCGGAGTACCTTCAAGTTGTTAGCAAGCCCACAATAGGCTTTTGCAACAAGATGACTTGTGCCGTCTGGTAGGCTCATTTTAAACTTGGATGTAGTGAGAAGTAACAAATTCCCAATTGTCCCTTTAGAATATGATCTGTGTATCAGCAGCAGTAACAATTGGTTACCTTTAGCTGCCACTATGGATGGAGCCATATTTTATGACCCTGCCCAATCCAGGGCATAACTTTGCACACAATTTAGGTCACACAGCCAAATAGCAGCAGGGGGTCAATTTTAAGAAAAGCAAACCTACACTATTTATAAAATCTAGTTGGTATATATTGCAACATCCATTCCTACTGCCTCGGTGTGAAAATTACACTTAGAACTTATGGTGCCAAAACAAACATCATAACCCATAACAACACTGTTAACACAGGAGAGCATGTTGAACTTTGCTTGTTCTGTCCCAAAGATGGGAAATGTACAAGAGCAGTGCACCTGGTAAAAAACAAAGTGTGTTTTGCAACTCTCTCAAATGCCTGGTTGGAGTATAATTCCCGCTTTCAAATAAAATGGTAAAATATCAGAGTTTAGCTGTCCCCGTGCTTTTTGTATATAAAAAGTGACTGAAGAAAGTAGCAGGAGCTGCAAACTCTCGTCCTAGGACCCACTCTGAGAAGTGCTCTTTGCTTTATGGGTCCAGTACTGCACAGCGGTGAGCATATGTTGGTGGAACCTAGCTGATCCTCATCCTCTGTGAATTGACCTCCTTCACCAATCCTCCCCCGCCCCCATCTCCCGTCCAGAACTGCTTACATTTAATGATGCGGCTTTTTGTTTGTTTGAATGCCAATAGAATGTTACTTGTATAAATTGTTGTGTGTATACGAGTGCACGACTTTGCACAGATGTTATGCGATGCTGTTCTTGCGGACACCACTGGCTTCTGGGAATGGAAAAAATGTCTGTGCAGGGTTGGGGGGGGGGAGGGTGCAGGTATTGCATACCCTTCTCTGGCACTGACGAGGATCATTTCAGTTGTCTTTGAAGGAATTGTCTGTGGGTGGTCATATCCAGCCCTTTCTGCATGCGTTTATTTTTGTTGCACATGAAGCGGGGGAGAGGGTTGTGTGTGTTTACAGTGCAATGTGTGAACTCCACGTCAGTCATCGAAAATATAATCTGATGGTTTAGTTGTTGGGGTACAGGGACAGAGAGCATCCTATATCACAGCTAAACGAAAACTAAGACAAATGGGGATATCTTATTCTATGGTGTTTCTGGCCAAGCTACGGATAATTTTAAACGGGGGAACTGGGTTTTTCGGCATGCCGCAGGAAGTATGGGACTGGATTGATGAGCTAGACCCAGTAGAAAGTAGAGGTGAGGAATCTTTGAGGGAAAAGGGGGGAAACCCAAGAGCCTACTAACAGCTGAGGAAACTGAGAGATGGGGAAAGAGTATTGGCAGCCATAGCATCGTTGAGCGCCATGGGGCACGAGGCCCCTTCTCTTTGGAGAGGACCTGAGAGACTCAGACACCATCCTGAGCACAGTGGGAGAAGCCAGCCAGGTCCTTCCTGAGATGACTCCCAGAGCAGCAGACATCATCATCTGAGGGACACAAGCCACGCAAGTAGCAAGCAGGAATCTTGAGTGGTGGGAGGAGGAGTCAGGCTGATCCGAACATGGGCTTACTTGAGCTGAAGTGAGGGGGCCGAACCTGATGTTTATATGCATTATGCACTTGGTGGTTTGGGGGGGAAGGGCTCTCCTCCAAGTGAGCGCTAGCTTCGTTACTACCTGAACTTTGGACACTAGTTCTAATTGCACACTTGTGCGTATTTTGGATGGGGGAGAGACTCTCACTCGTCCTGGGGGGCGTTGGGGTGTTTACTTAGTTATGAGGGGCGGGGCTCTGCTGTCTACCAAGAGGAGCCAGGAACTGTCATAGCAAGGATCACATCACTTGGAGTGGGTCGCCGGAAGCAGGCCATGCAGGTGGAGTCCAGATAGAGGAGGGGTAGATAAGTAGCAATGCCAAGGCAGGCGACATATAACCTCCTATCCTGGAATGTCCGGGGCATGCACTCGATACACAAGCGTTACAAAATGTTATCCCACTTAAATAGGTGGAGGATTCACATAGCAATGCTGCAGGAAACCCACACTCTGGCACCTGAAGGGGCGGCATTACATCGGCGATTGAGGGGACAGGCCTATTACTCCTCATTCTTGGCGTTTGCAAGAGGATTGTTGATTTAGGTGCGGGAGGGGTCCCTATTCCAGCACACAGGACACAAAGTAGACCCAGAAGGCTGTTATGTGATAGTGACAGGGAGGCGAGACGGGCAGGACATAAGATTAATAAACCTATATGGCTCGAAAGTAGACCAGGGGTCCTTTCTAGAGCAGATGTCTGGGACCCTGGCACCCTACATGACTGGCTCAATTATTATGGGGGGGGAGACTTTAATTGTGTCGCAGACCCACAACTCGACCGATCTCACCTGCACCTTTGGGATTCCCTGGTACATAGAACAGCCTAGGCCTTAAGGGACTGGCAAGTCCGATGGGGGCTGGTGGACGCATGAAGATGTACCCACCCACTGGAAAAGGAGTACTCCCACCTCTCACATGTTCATGACCTAAATGTGCGACTGGATCTATGCTCACCTGACATACTTGCGCTGCTTCAGGGCACGGAATACTTAACACGTACTGTGTCAGACCACAACCCAAAGTTAACTAGACTGTACTGGGGGAACGCAACAACAGTCTATCCCTACCTGGCGCCTTATGCCAGAGACTCTGGAGGACCAAGTGTTTTTACATGAAATCAGGGGTCAAATTACAACTTACTTTGCGGATAATGCTCACTCCACTGATTCCAGGGTAACGGAATGGGAGGCCTTTAAGGCAGTAATCTGGGGACGATGTATAGCGGTGCCCATTGGAGTGCAGCGAGCAATGCTGGCAGACATTGAAAGGGCAGACCGAGCATTTAGGGAGATTGAACTTAGGCGCTCGAACTCCCCTGAACTAAGCCAGGAGATATTGGAGGCAAAGGAAGAGGTAGCTGCACAGGAGGAACGATTAAGATGCTTTGATTATAAAGCATACAGAAAGGACCCATGCGGAGGGGGATGAAGCGAACAGGCTATTGGCATGACTTGCCAGCCCCACTCGCAGGGGGAACACCATAATCGGAATAGACCCGGAAGGGCACCCGTTATAAAGGCAGAACACCATAAATAATAGATTCTATACCTACTATGAACGGCTATACAGGAGCTCGGGACCTAGGAAGGAAGGGGAGATAGAAGAGTACTTGTCAGAGCTTCCCGTCCATGACTTATCCGAGGAGGATGCAGACCAACTAGGGCAGAAATATCGGAGCATGAAATCAGAGTGGCCATTAAAGAACTGGAGAGTGGGAAAACCCCAGGCACAGGTGGTCTCCCTAAGGAGTTTTATGCAGCGTATGTAGACGAATTAGCTCCTAGGTTAGTAGAAATGTATACAGAAGCTGGGGAGGGAGGTCAGCTATCAAACACCACTCGGGAAGCAGTGGTAATTCCACTGCTTAAGCCTAATAAGTCTCCCCTGGAATGTACAGCATACAGGCCCCTGTCGATGCTGAACCTAGACTTCAAGATCTTGCGTAAGCTATTGGCGACAAGGCTGCTTCTGCACATGATGGCTCTGGTGTACCGGGACCAGGCGGGGTTCATCCTAGGCAGAAATACGACCCTGAACATACGCCAGTTATCTTCTATCGTGGAGCTGGGGGCGGTAGAGGAGCGGGAGGGTGCGATATTCGCAATAGACTTGGAGAAGGCATTTGATAGCCTTGAGTGGGAGTTCCTGTACGCCGTCCTAGCGAAAATGGGGGTCGGGCAGGGTCTTCGACGGTGGGTGCGACTGCTGTATACTAGCCCGGTGGCGAGGGTCCGTACAGGACGTACGATATCTGAACAGTACAGGGTGGAGAGGGGAACACGACAGGGGTTGCCCTCTCCCCATTGCTGTTTGTGCCGCAGTAGAGCCACTAGCATCTAGGGTACGATCCGGAGAAGAATACGGAGGCCTCCAATTAGGACAAAGGCACCACATAGCGCTGTATGCTGATGACCTCCTGTTCTTCCTTAAGAATGCGGGGGGGGAGTTGCAAGGGGCGAAGAATATGATGGAGAAGTTCGGTGTATTATCGGGTCTGCGAGTTAATTTGCAGAAGTCTCGGCTATTCCCAATAGAGACGGGGACTCCACCGCTAGAGGACCTGGGAGGGCTGCACTGGGAACCCCGATGCTTCCGGTACCTGGAGGTGAGGGTTTTCCACTCCATGGCAGATGTACAAGAAAGAAATGTAGGGGGGCGCTGCGGACACTCAAGGATAAAATGACATTCTGTGGAAGGGACACCCTTTCGGTGGCAGGCCAGATTTCCCTATCAAAAATGGTGGCCCTCCCCAGACTATTATACTTCTTTACGACACTACCAGTATGGATACCGGGGGCATGGTTCCGAGAATTAGACTCCTGCATCTCTGCATTTATATGAGGGACGGGCAGAAGGAGGGTAGCTCTAACTATGCTAAAAAGTAAACAGTCAGAGGGGGGCTTCGCAGTACCTGACATGGAGGCATATTTCTTGGGGGGTGGGGGGAACAGTTGCAAAGATTTACACAGTGGGTGGCAGGGAGTTTAACGCCGGAAAGGGGGATGACCCCCCTTCACCTCAGAAGATGAATGTGTTCTGCACCCTGTTGGGCACAGCAGGTCCAAAGCAATGAGCACAAAGTGATACGCCAATGTTTGGGTAGGTGCCTACAAAAGACTAGGATACGTTGCCCATACTCACTGGAATTACCACTAGCACTACTGGAGGTGCTCCCACATGTGGAACACTAGAGGCGAATAGAAGATTGGGAGCAGGCCGGAGCTTCAAAGATGGGAGACTTGTACCGGGACGGGGAGCTACTCCCTTTTGAAGAGTTCAGAATAGATTGGGACATCCTGCAGGGACACTTTCTACTCTATGGGGCAGTTACAGGGGCAATGAGGCGGCACTGGGGCATGTACACAACGTAACCAGCACGACATGCCACCTGCAAGTATATAGACCTGGTGGAGGGGAGAGACTATAAAAGCTGTTACATGCCTATACAGGGTCATGGGGTGGGACAGCCACTAGAAAGGTTGAGGAATCAGTGGGTGGAGGTCATAGAGAAACCACTGGAAGACAAAGACTGGAAGAACATCTTATCACGCACGACTAAAGTATCCAGAAACGCACGTTTCAGCCTAATTAGTTTTTACATGTTGCACCGAGCGTACATACCACAGGAACGCATTAAGCGGTTCTTTCACAGAGGAGATGCGGAATGCCCGAGTTGTAGAGATTGCGGGGCGAACTGTATACGTATGGTGTGGAGCTGCCAGGCCCTGAGACAATATTGGCAGGAAGTAACAAGAGAGACGGCTAGGATAACAGAACAAACAGACCCATGCACACCAGAACATGTCCTACTTAACCTGTTCCCCCACCTGTTCCCCCACACAGCTAAAACTAAGGTCATCGATAAAGTTCCTGGACCTCGCCATTATATTGGCAAAACAGGGGATTACTAGTAAATGGAAGGCCCCGGCTGGCCCCAGCATACATAGATGGAAGAAGAGATTTAGAGAAATGGGCAGGATGCGAGGTCAGAATCTTGCTCAGAAATGCGAGAAGGGGTTTAAAGCTGGAAAGGGCGCAGGCATGGGAGGTACTGATGGAGGAGCTGAGGGACAAGGACTCTGGGTCTGCAGTCGCCACCCCTGAAAGACCGTCAAGGCAGGGATGTCCCCAGAGACAGGAGGGGCGAGGGGAGGAAGCTCCAGGAGACGAGGACCCATAGAAGCCCATGCACCGAAGGGGTTTTGAGCTGGATAATGGCGACCAAGTGATGGTGCTACACACAATGAGAAAAGATAAATGTGATCACAGGGAGACATCCTGTAGCTATAGGAGACAGCTGTGCCGGAGGGAAGAGGGTGAGGGTGAGGGTGGAGCTTGAGGAGGGTGAGGGTGGAGCTTAAGTTTAAGATTATGGTGGGGTGGTGAGCGAGGGGTACTGAAGGCATGTTAGGCCTGGGTGCACTACAGCACCAGAGACGATAATGCAAGAACAAATTGTATGTGTAAGAGTTGACAGGCGAGACATAAGCTAAATTTGCAAAATGTTGACATGCAACAGTGATAATGTGCTGTGAGAGATGTATGTAAAATGGTGGTTTAGTTGTCCTGGCATAACTAGCTTGCATTAACAAGCTTTAATGACATAGAACTTTTTTAACAATATTATACGTGCGCCTTCTTTTTTTTTCCCCCTCAAAATATGTTCAACATACATAGATTTCAGCAGCATTAACCGTAGTCGGTTAACACTTGATATACCCGACAGTAAACAATCAGCAGTCTAGTTTTTTTTTTAATAATGCTTAAAACCGTGCTACAACGCAGCCTCCCTACGGCTCAAAAACATTGACAAAAGCAAAACTTGTTGCATAGATGAGACCTCTTGGGTGTGCCAATGCTTGTTGAAATTTTCCCTCAGCTAATTTGTGAGCGGCATTTGCATTTCTTTGCTAGATGACAGAACTCAAGGCAGCAAAGTAAACAACCCCAGCTCATCAGTCTTAAGAGGCTGGAGGGGGCAGCATGGAAGACTTCAATCGGTGAACTAACTATGCATGCATTTTAATTTGATGCTTGTGAAGACCGCAGCAAACCTTGGGGCAGATTAGATGAATCGTTTTAAATAATAATTAAAAAGAAAATGGAGCTAATCAGCCTGAATTCTTGCTGCTGTATTCACTGTTATAACCATCCGTCGTGAAACTGAAAGGTCTGCCTGAAAACCGGGGACAGCAGCTGAAGAAAGGCAAGCAGTCAACAGGGCAGATAGCACAAAACTGGTTTAGGTAGCTACTGTGCACCCAGAAGTTAAATGGTGTAAAACCAGTCAAACCGATATGTGTCCATCCATGGTTTCCTTTTCTCTAGCTTCACTAGATAATTTGCAAGCTACAAAAGGTTCTCCAGACAGGGATTACTCACTGTGAGTGTGATGTAATACAATGTTCATGAGTGCATGGTTTGGATGAGTGGTCAATTGGAATGAGTGGGGCTGAGCAACACGATGCTGTTCCCGGTGGGGCCTTTACATCTTACCTGTAACTGAATAAGTCTACATAATCTACGCTACTGGACTAATGACCTACAAGGATCCTTCTTTGTTTACAAAAGGCTTCAGCCATTTCAGATAGTCCTGTATGTTTATATTGAAGGCTTTATTGTTCTCTTGTAATAGTTATTTGTTTCCTGAAGTTGTATCAAGACACAAATATTTCAACAGGCTTCTAGACGATAATCTTTGCAATCTCTGAGGTCATAGCATGTTTTCATGGGCCGCCTTTTTATATGGGTAGGGTGACACTAATATGTCCAAATGATCAGTATTTTCAGACCGCCTAACAAGTACTAGCCAAGCCCTAGTTCCTGTGATGAAGAGCATTCAGGGTTGATGGACGTATCGAGATGGATACACAGATTGTGCTTCTTCAGGTGGAAGGCTGCTCAGACTCAAAGGCGTATTCTGTGTGATCTTGTATATGTATTTGGACCTGTATATATGTGTCTTCAGAAGTATACACTCCTTCTGTGGAAAATCTTTGACACAACATAGTTCGAAATTTACAGAAAACTGATTTTGCAATAGTAATAACCCCTACACAAATAGGAAACATCTACATTTTTAAATACCCAAATAATCCATACAGTATTAAAAAGTACGCAGTCCAACTGAATTACACCCATTGGCATTGAGTTGGGTTCTCTAAGTTAATTCCTCATAAATTTGGTTTCGGATTTTTTTTTTTGCTTGAGCTTTAAGGGCAGAGCATATGACTGAATTGGTGACGTGTTCAGATTCTTACTTGTTATAGAGGTGTCTACTCGAATGTGCCACATAATTTCCATCCCCATATCCTATGGGTAGCCACATTTCATATATGAGAGTTGTCCTCTTTTGTTTCCCAGTTTAAAGATCAAAACACCTTGTTGGAAGACTCCATTCACCCATCAATTTGGGAAAACCAACTTACATGATCCAGTTGGTCATTAGAGCGACAGGGACACAGGATCAGGGCATGGAAACTTTGCTGTTGCATGCTTCATTTTTTCACCGTCCCAACTCTTTTGGCCACCCAGTTGTAGGCATTTAAATACTTCCGTGTATCACGTCCAAGACCAGGTTATCTGACATAGGTCCTGCAGAATCTCATCTATGCCGGATTACCAGGTCAACCGATATCTCAATGGATTTCTCTTAGATTCATCGTATGTAAATGTCTCCTGTAGAGGTCTAGACGGCTGACAAGGATGTGTTTCTTTTGGTATACGTTCAAGAATCTTTCTCTAATGGTCATACGGTGCACATTAGGTGAGTAACCCAGTAGTTTCCTTGTTGCAGGCAAACAATCCTATTTCTTTCAACCTATGTCCAGCCACACAGTCCCGTGCTGTACTTTCTGGAGTTTAGAACTCTCTATTGGGTAACAATAATATCCAGTAGGAGCACTTTCAGACTCCTGCCTTGATACAAGTGAGGGTAAGTGCAAGGATCATCTGAAGAATCTTATTAATAAAATGGCAGTTTTTTATACCAGTGATCACTGGTCATTAATTTCCAGTCAAAGGCTCTTGATTTCACAGGGATAAGCTGTCCTCCATTAATAAAAAAAGGTGCACAATCACCACACCTTCTAACTATACAATATATTCTTTATTTTAGTATAGTTTAGATGCCTTTATAAAGTGCTGTGTTCGTTTTAAAGGGTATTGTGGCGAGAAGAAACTAATTTGGACCTCAAATGACATTGAACCAAGAAGAAACCATAAAAGAACAGCTAGAAATGTGTAAACGACTGTGTTTAGCTACATGATAAATTTATGGAGGTCTACAATCTACCTAAAATGCTAGGGCAAAGAATTCCACTTATCTAAGCATGACTCCCTAAAAGTTTGGCGGCGGTATTTGGGTGCCCAAACTCTCACACTGAAAAAAACACTCCTCCTGTATAGATCAAGGTGTTGGGTTTAATGGGCATTTAATAATATCAGCATCGTTTCACAAGTCTGCTTAATTTCCTGAAGCCTCTAACGAGGTATCCTAATTATCTGCACATGGATTATAATTTCAGTTGATTGAATACAAAATAAGTAACTCATTTCAACACCAAAAATAAAATAAAAAACTAAATGTTAAATTAAGTTGTCTTACAAAACACATTTCAAATCTGTATACAAAGCACTTGTAACCAAGGGGCAGAGATATTCCACCGGTGATTGAAGAAGGATGTCATGAAAAATAAATTTCTGATTTAAAAAAAAAAAAAAAAAAATTGGGATACCAAAGATATCAAGACACGAAGTTTAGCCATTGGCTGGGAAACTATGCTCACCGGTACTTCGGCGCAGCAGCAGCCAGATGTTTTGAGGAGAAATACTGCATGGATTATAAAGAGACGTTTTGATTTGGAGAGCGTTTCTATTCGAAGTGGTGGCGGGAAGGGTGGTTGTAGTGGACTCCAACTCCCTCTGTCTATGCAGAAATGATCCGCCTGCAATTTGTCAAATATGCAAATGTGAAATATGAATATGAAAGAAAACGTCCTTTGTTCTATGGCTAGAGTGCCTGTCTCATGCACAAGTATTTTTATTTAATAGTTTGATATTATGCATATAAGGCAATACAAACAATACACATTTTATACTCTGATCATAAAAATCTATAAACATCAGCATACATTTCATTGCTTGAAACCATTTATTCTGATAAATATTCATTATAACGAATACTGAAAGATATACAAATAACATCTATAAAAATATTCAGTTTAAAATGGTCATCCGCTCAGATAACAAACACAAGAATTTCCCCACAACCTGGAACAACCTCGTTATTACATTTTAAATTGCTTCTATTCAACTATAAACCCGATGAAAATGTAAAATTCTGAAAATACGGAGTAACACATCTCTTCTTTCTTTATTGAAACATGTGCAAAATGCAGTTACATGAGATGGGGACAACGGAGACTATTCACAAAAAGGACAAGTGCAACTGTCGGCCCCAACCAGATAGTCCAATACATAAAGGCAGGCACCTGTCCAAGCCGAACCGTGAATAACCACTTTCTAGTGTTGGCGCTTTTGTATGTCCCGTAAATATGGTTACATGTCCCCCCCCCCCCCCACCCCCTCTCCCTTAATCTGTATTCATTAAATGAAGCAAAGTTTTACTTTCCCCACATCTTCTAGGTCAGAATTTCTAGATTTCTTTTATCACAAATTTTGCTGCTAATTTCTGTTTGGTGCACTGACATACTCTCCAGATCTGGAACTCGTTTTATATTCAGGCAGTCCTTGATTATTTGAAGGTTGGCAGCCCATGGGTCTGTATCATTTGCCTGTAAATAAGATTTAATTAATTGCCTCAGAGAGCTGTCGGCCAACTCTGTGAGGCAGACTCCATCTTTAAGAATCTTCTGCTTAGATTTGTACAATATATTGGTGAGTCCCAACTCCAACCTCCTTGCACTGTTCACTGAACCTTTGGTCATGCCAAGCCAACTTTTCCTGAGATTCATTTCTATAACCAGCAGCCGGGCAGTGTGAACCTTGCAACTTTACAAAAGTAAATTTACTATTTTTGCGTTGTAGGTCTCTCCAAGTACTTCTACAGATGTTTGCCTCAATGCAAGGTCCTTCCTTTAAGGCACCTGCAATAGCCTTAGATCGAGATTCTCTGTGGTCTATGTGAGCTTTCAAATTCTATCTAAAAATAATGCACCAAGCACCATAACCCCTTGGCAGGGAGATTTTCTTCTATGTATACTTTTTTCACTCTGACAATTTTAGATATGTCAATTAGTTTAAAACCGAAATTCCAAGCAACAACATTGTTTGCCATTTAAAAATTCCAACAAGATGCTTTTAATACCTAAAGCAGAAGAATAGAGTCTATTCATGCAATGTGAAAGATAAGACCCCATGGTGCCCTACCCGCATAATCCATCTGCAGCCCTTTGTCGAGGGACGGGACTAAAAATCAAGGCATTTAGTAACTAGTATATGTTGGTGAATACTTGCTGTGGCCCTCCTGTTAACGTTCAGGGCCGTTCGCAATGCAGGTACATCCTTTGTTACTGAATAGCATTGTTCCCGTCTGCTCTCATGCATTTACCCAGATCTTCTGAGTTCATTTTCTATTGTCTGCCTCCTAAAGGCTGTTTGACGTGTATTTGTTGCTAGCTTGCAACTGAAATTCTCCCCCTCCCTTCGATGCCTTTTAATTCTAGTATTCGACCTCCCCTATAAATGATTTGTATTTGTCCCCATTTAAGCAGTTTGATTTAACCCATTCTCTACTTTAGCGGGTCTCTGCAGGTTCTCCATTCGATAGTTTACCTTATGGCAAATTGACTCTCACAACTGGACCCAACAATCTTGTATGTGATGGGTGGAGTGGACGACCCCACACTCTGGTCGATAACCTTAGTCCCAAGAGGAATTCTATGTAGCATACCCTCTTCGGAGAAAAAGAGAGCAGGGAAGTGTCTCACTCTTTCACACTACAAGTTATGCTTCTATAGAGAAGGGGCGTTGGGAGTCACCGAGCCCAGTCAAAGTAACTCTTATTTGCTGAGGGAGTAATGTAGACGGATGCAGAACCCCACGCTGGCCACTGGGAACAGCAGACACACCCAACTGATGGCATTTTACAATAAATGAGGACTTATTGAGCACAATTTGTACATACATCTTATGTATCCGGATGGTGGTAATTAGTGAAGCAATCTCAGTTGTCATAATGTAAAAGGTGAAGATTGGAAATCCTGGAGCATTTTTCATCAGACGTTCGTACTCTCCGCTAGATTTGTCTACTCTCGCTCCCTAATGTCTACTTATGTTAATCGTCTCATGGTTATTGGAGTCCCCAACTAATCATACCCAGGCCTGTACTAGTGTCCCTGCAGATCTTTGAACGCCATCAGGCTGGTTCCGATGGTGGTCCTCGGGCATGCCCCTTTAACAACCAGTCCCCATGTCTGCTCCACCCAAACCCTCTGTGCTCTGTAGAGCTTCTCCGATGATTTACTTTGGGGAGGAAGACCTCCACAGCAGCTTCTTGTATAATTGGCCTTGAACACTAGCAATATATCTGTTGTAGAAAGGTACGGAAGCAGGCAAATGCTGCCATGTTTATTTACTTCAGAGCTTGATTTGTGTCATGCCTGATGCTTTACAGTACCAATCATTGCACGTAGTCGTGCTCGCAGAGAAAATAATTTCTGTTCTTTTGTAGCTGCGACTAATGGTAGCTTACAATTCTGCAAATGTCTGAAAATATGGCTATCCCACATGCACACTGTTAGCATTATCATTCAGAATATTAGTTTTCTAGGAGAGAGGAGGCCCCACACAAACTTTCACTCACACACACTTTCTCTCTTTAGTGTCTTCAAGATGGTATACAATCAAATCTAACTTGCATAACATGTTTGTTTCACTTGGAAAGTCTTGCCGGGCACAACACATGGATGCAGGACATGGAGCATGAACAGTAATATCACAACCATTCTTTACTGGTTAAACCTCTCAAAATGCACCCCAACGTTGCTTAAGCCCAAGCCATTGCTTTCTCATCTTTGGGTTATCTAATTTTATTAGCCTATAAATAGCCATAGGAAAGACATCATAGCCTTAGAGGAATATAAGATTGCCATAAAACAAGCTAAAATGGTATTCTTTACCTCTAAAATTCTGGAGGCCACAAACTCCTCGAAGGAATTATTTAAAACTGTAACTGCTCTGTCGAAGTGTCCGCGAGATACTATGTTTGCACCAGACCAAAACTTTGTGGACAAATTGGCTGTTTTCTTTCAAAGCAAAGTCCGGACCGTCTATAATGAACTCCTGAACACAGCGGAAGCGCGCGAGATGAACTGCTTATAGGGACGGGAAGATAGAGTACCTCAATGTAGTCTGTGTTCTCCGCGCTAGAGGAAGCACAAGTGGCAGACCTACTGCTGCAAACCAAGTCGGTGTCTCCCCTTGATCCTTGCCCCCCGTACATTTTACATCTGGCTCCAGAGGAGATAAGCGCATCCTTGATCCCTTTATTAAATCAAATTACGAGCTCCGGGGTCTTTCCTTTGAGTTGGAAAAAGGCTTGTATCCGACCTATGCTGAAAAAAACCACACTCGATCCCTTGGAGACCAAAAACTATCGCCCGATTTCCTGCCCTAACTCTACCCTCCCAAATCTTGGAGAAAGCTATGAATTCAGAACTGACGGTATATCTGGATCAAAATAACAACATCCTTGATTCCTCTCAACATGGCTTCAGATCTCGGCACTCCACTAAGTCAGCCCTGATTATGGTGACAGAAGAGATCCGCAAGGTGATGGATGTAGGTGGGAGGGCCGCCCTTGTATTGCTTGACCTAATCGCAGCTTTCGACACTGTAAACCATGTGGTATTCGTGCGAAGGCTGAAGGCTATCTACATCAGGGATAAAGCCTTAGCCTTACTAACAGCATTCCTGGCATCCAGGGAACAACTAATTCACTGGGATGGACTTCAGTCAGAAATGTTCACTCTCCCAGGTGGAGTTCCCCAGGGCTCGGCCTTGTCGCAGACTGTTTGATATATATATGTTGCCTCATTTGCCAGATTAATAAAGTGTCACGGTCTTATGCTTGTGTCGTACGCGGATGACACCCAGCTAGTGGTGTCCGTAACGCAAAGCGTGGATATGACAGCAGAACGGTTCTGCAATTGCCTTACAGCATTGATGGCCTGGATGAACACCAATTTTCTAAAACGTAAAATGGAAAAAACCGAGGTTGTAAAGTTCGGTCAGAAACCTTTGGTTTGGAGCCAACTTTGGTGGCCCCCTGAAGCCGGAACATGCCCTGCTCCGGTGTCCAAGGCTAGGAATCTAGGCTTCTTGATCGATAAAGATCTAAGGCTCGCACCACAGATAAACTCAGCTTGTTTCTTCACATTGATTGTCCTGTGTAAGATCCTTCCTTACATCCCTTTCTCTTTGAGGAAAATGGTGGTTGGAGCTTTAGTTCTGTTGAGAGTAGACTATTACAACGCTCTTTACCCGGGAGCAGGCGCAAGACAGTTTTCTTAACTTCAGGCTCTCCAAAATGCGGCAGCGCGAGTTTTGCTTGATCTACCCAAACACCATCCGCCAGCATAAAGCAGCTTCACTGGCTTCCGATACGACGGCGGGTGGATTTTAAGGCTCTCTGCCTAGTGCACAAAGCTCTATATGGAGGAGGTGTGCTGGACGTTGGACGTACAATCATTATTTCCCTGTTATGTACCACTACGCTGCCTAAGGTCCACTAATACTGGACTGGTACACCTCCCCAAGATAAGAGTAAGGTGGGGAGGAAAGGGCTTCTCATTCCAAGCAGCTAAACTGTGGAACTCCCTCCCAGGACAGCTACGACTATAGTCCAGCAGGACGCTTTTCAGGAAAAATATAAAAACATGGCTTTTCACCTAGCTTTAAATCTGGCAGCTGTTTCCGGTCGCACACACCTCAACGCCAAGAGTCCTCTGCAATAGTGCACTTTATAAATATTCAGTCAGTCATGAATAATAAAACCTTTGGGTGCTCTTGCAGATCTCCTCTCCTGTTCTCCCTTGCTCCTCATAATGCTGGTGACCAATGTTGTGACTTCTCGCAGAGCTGCATGGTACCCAAGCGTCCATCTTCTTGTATTTTTAATTCCCCCATTTTAGGTTTCTGTTATCCAATGCGTTAGCTGCCAGTAGGCAGACCAAATGTTTCCAATGCATAACATATGCACAGACGTGGGATTGGGATCAATCCGTTTCTCATGCTTAGATGACTGTCTCTCTCATTTATATATTCTTAATTCAATGGCTTTCCTCCAAATTTGTGTGCATTTCCTGCCCTTGAGCATTTTGGTATGGGTGTCTTGATTAGATAAGCTGTAACCCTCCACTGCATACTTGAGGGGTCTTATTTTGTTTTAAGCACTGTATGTACAGTGCTTAATTTGTAAAATAATAAGTGCCAGGGCTCTCACCAGGAGGCGACTGCAGCTTGCACCACCCATCACCCCCTGACACCACTGCCCAGGACATTAGTTCAGGCTATTCCAGGCCCCCAAAGCTATAAAACTGGCTTGGACAGCATGCATTAGTCATTTTAACATATATTGAAATAATAAACAACTCTTGCTGTGCTGTTCTGAACTAGAGAAATAGCGCCACCATGTGGCACACTGCCATAAGTGCCGGTTTTGATAATTTGGTGCCGGTGCCAAGCACTTGAAACCACTAGCCCAAATTAAGCAGTGTATGTGTTTCCTTCCACTCTTTACCTCTTTGCTCTGACTTCCCCGCCTTGCGCTCTCTTCACTCCCTCATGCTCTCAGGTTCTCTGTTTTTTCTTTTTTACTGTTTGGTGCAAAGAATGCTGGGTAGCCTGTTTTCTTTTGCTTGCACTTTATGTGCACTCACTTTATTAACACTTTTTATTTATCATTTTAACATGGGCATCTGTCAAATTAGAATGGTAAATAAAAAATTACTCCCATGCATCTTGACCACATGCATGTTACGATGCACTTGTCACAAAATATGTATTGCGATTCATCTGCAACCATTTTGGATTTGGGATTTTTTAAAATTGGGAATAAAAAGTCTATTTCATGATTGTCGGCCATGCACAATGTCCAATGGATTTGGAACTTATTTTCTATGTGCACGTTATTTATTGTTATTTTTTTTTTTTGCAATGAAATGCACACAAAAAAAAATCTAGGGGTACCTACATTATGAATCTTAAGTATTCATGAGCTCATCTTCAAACTTTGATTGGCCTAACCCTAGCTTTCTCAAAAATGTTCATTGTATGTAGTAACTGTCAGTATACGTTGCTACATATGACTAAATGTATTAGTCTTCCTCGTGTACCATTTTTAAACAAATTACCATCAATTTGATTCTGATCCATAGCTTCCAAATCTCCGTGATCGTTGCTCTTCCAACTAATGAACAAAGGAAAATTAATTGTATTATCTTGATTCTACCCCACCGCTCCATCTTAATCCAATCCAGCTGCATCTCAAGAGTGAGTTTTGGGGTCTCCTAAAGCTATAGAGATAAACATGAATATTCAAGCGGAATTTTGATGTAGTTCATGGGTAAGCCAAGTCAAGAAAATATGGTCTCAGGTGCTAGCTGCATCCTCGCATCTCAATCACTTGTTGGATACAGTTTTTTTTTTTTTTTTTTATAGCTTATTCAACTGAATTGTGGTGAAATATTATCCAGTTTTGTTCACTTTGTAAGAGTCTGGCTTGTTTGATTGACTATCCCAGCTAATTGTTTCGGTCCACAGCTAATGGGAAGAGTCCTCCGTTCTACTTGTAGCCCTCTCTGCTGGTGGATCTTCTGTCCTCTTCCTTACAAGAGTGTCTTTCATACCATTTGACATGCTTGATCCCCGCATGATTTTGCAAAGAATGTGTATGACTTGATCACCTACAACAAAATGTCTATCTCAGCTACTGCCTGCTGGAACTATTAAAATGTCCTCCCCGTCCTGTTGTCAAAACCACGTTTTCTAGTTTGCTAACCTGCCTGTTTTACATGTGACTATTCGGAGAGATCAGGCCTCATTCGGG
Organism: Triturus cristatus; assembly: GCF_964204655.1. Classification (NCBI taxonomy): domain Eukaryota; kingdom Metazoa; phylum Chordata; class Amphibia; order Caudata; family Salamandridae; genus Triturus; species Triturus cristatus. The sequence goes on from NC_140583.1 coordinate 232,082,089, forward strand.
TAGTTGTTTGCCATCTCATGTGTATTCGCAGTAGGGGATCTGATACTTAAACATTTGAAGAAGATTTGTGTGGGACCATTTTGTAGTGCGGTTATATGAATTTGTGGTGTTTAGATGTTTTACTACCAGCCTCTTAGCACTATTAAACATGACCTCCTCCTCCGGCAGCCATTCATTAGAGTGATGTAACTTCAGCAGCTCCCTGTCTGCAGCTTCAGCCTTGGTGACTTAGGCGTGCTATTAATTTACACAACAGCAGATAGTACTAATAGGCAGGCAATGTCAAGGAGAACATTCACAGGAAGGCGGGCTAGAGTAAAATGTTTAACATTTGAATGATTATTCAAATGTTACTAAATGCATTGCTTCTAAAACGAGCATTGGCAAAGCAAATAGGTCTGCCTTATTTCGAGTGTTGACTAAAATATTTTAAATAATGATGCAATGCAAAAACACCAAAAAAGATTGCTTTCAGTATAAAGTGCTACTATGAGACAAAGAATTTAATGTATGATTCAGTGTACTTTTGAAAAGGAGATGTAATGATTTGATTGATTTCGCAATGATTTAATGTGAGATGTAAACTAGTCCTTCGCGTATTGCTGCGCAAGCACTCCATAACAGGTGCAATGATAAACGAAATAGCATGAGAGGAGAAGGGAATACTACTGTGAAGCCTAGCCAAAGTCCACTCTTACTGTATGTTAAAGAATTGACAACATTAACTCTTGCAGGCAGCTTGCAGGTCACTTCCTTTACTTGTACTTCTTTACCTTCTTTCTGACGTTCACTGTCGCTACCGTACGTTGCGCCGCACTCCAAATTCAAGCGTGGTCTAGACTATGGTGGAGATGCGGAAGAGATAGCGACCCCACCTGGTTGATGCCTGCAAGTGCTTTACAATTAACGACTTATTCCAGCAACCTATGGGTTGCTCCACCTCTGTACACCACCTTCCGCCACATCCCAGGCCTACTTCCCATTTGGGAAAATTATCCTTATGACCTGGCTCAGGCGTAAGTGAGAGGCGCAGAATATATTATTTTTAAAACCTATTTTATTCGTCAATTTGCATATATAGCGTAGAGCTCTGCACACCAAAGGCCTCTGCTGAATCAGACCATACTTAACCATTAAAGCAATCTACTTTGTTTTGCCAAATCAACAATGCATAACAAGGGCATATTAAATGATGTGGAAGCCCCCCCCCCCCCCCCCCCGAATACTCCCTCCCTCACCCCCCCCTGAAGATTGCACTAAGTCCACATAATCTTGTCCACAGCCTTGATGTAAAATCGAATAGTCCTAACATTAGAGAACACACCCTCCCTGCCCCCCCCCCGTCTGTACAGACCCAGAAACTTAGCCCGGTAACTTAGGCTCCACTATCGCTGGCGGCTCCAACCATAGGCCGCAATACTCCGCCCATCGTTTCCATATTTTATAATGCTTGCACGGGCATCCCCTGGCAACAAAGATAGGTTGTTCCAGCCCCATGCAAAAATCTAATCCATTTTTCCAGGCAGCCACCGAGGGGGCCCGTGCCGCCTTCCACGCCTTAGCAATGTCTCTCTTCGCCAGTGTGAAGCCTAATAGCATGAGATGCCGTTTGTAGACATTGCCACCTATCCCCTCCATAACATGAAGCCAAGCCAACTGCGGTGTACGAGGAAGCTCCCATCCCAGGACCTCGGAAAGGCATGTAAATAGCCCCCTCCAGAAGTGATCCAGAGATGTGCACCGCCAGACCGTGTATTTAAATGTACCCTCCTCCAGATCACAACAAAGACACTCTGGGGAAGCGATGAGCCCCGCCCGCGACAACCGTGCCCTAGTAAAATAGACTCTGTGGAGGTATTTGAACTTGATCAGGCGGAGTTGCATTGCTATAGCCGCCCCCGCGGGCTGCCAAGTCCTCCGTCCAGTCCTCGAGAGGCGCAGATTATTTTTTATTCTCTTTTGTATTGCTTCCTTTGATTGGATGGCATTGTGGCCGTCTAGGATTGGCTGCTGCAGACCCTCTTGTTCTTGAGCGCTCCTTCCGCCTGTGCTGAGTTATGGGGCCCTTCTACTGCTGCTGCTGCCCTCACTGTAGTCGACACCTGGGCAGCCTCCAGTCAGTGGCTTGATTTGAAAGTGATATCTGAGTGGCAGATTCGGTGGAGGAAGATGTCTGTATGCGGAGGGAGGACTGTGATGGGCCCTCTGTAAGAGCATCTTCGGTTGTGACAAGAACTAAACCCTAGGTTATACTTATTTAGAAACTTACCTATTTAGTATGCTGGGCCACTGGAATTATGTGGCAGCGTTTTCTAAATTATACAGCAATAAATTGCAAACTATGCAGCTTAATGCCGCACATTTTGTGATGGTATCAGTTAATTATTTTGTCATTTTTACACATGGTAAATTGGTAACATTATGAGCAAAGCCTTCACCTCGCTCTACCAGTATAGTGACTAAAAACATCAACAAAGTACTGAAAGATGACAAGTTAACCTTTGCACAGGTCCTTCCACTGCACGCGAACACGTGTCCCCATGTTTTTAGTAACTTGATTTAATTGAGCTGCAATCACAATGCTTTTTTTGTTCAAAACTGCAGAGGGTGCAGCAAATGATGAATTGTGTGTACAATATCGCGGCTCAGAACTGCATAGTTCTGGTGCCCCTGGTAATGGCGTGCAGAGACCTGCAGGATAAAACCTTTTTGCCAGGGCAAGCTGCTGGCGCTTTCTTCGCTCCCTTGGGATTTCACCAGTGGCGGCTCCTATGCGAAGGCGGAGAAGCGTCGCCCCACTGCTTTTTTTGCCATGAAACAAAGGGAAAATAAAATGACTAAAGTTATCATTTTTATTTTCTCATACATACGCAGCTTTGACTGAGGGGGAGGGGGCCTGGGGGGAGCGGGCCTGGGTGGAGTGGTAGGTATCACCCTCCAAAGTACTTGTGCAATGACTGCTCGGCTGGCCCTCTCTGGTCACCCAAAACAGTTTTCCACACTTTGCATGTTCTCCATGCAGGCTGCATCGTAGCCTACATGGAGAACTTGCCCAGGTCTCCAGTCAGCGTCTGAGTGCCGAAACACTGGGCTCTGGCCAATCGCAATACTGCTAAGGCAGCTTTGATTGGCTGATGGGGAGCCTGAGTGTGCTTCCGGTGGCCGAGCGAGGGAGGACTACGATAGAGACGCGGCGAGAAAGCAACGAAAAGGTACGTTTTTATTTAATTTTTTTTATACCAGCTTCTCCCCTTGTCCTGACCCCGCACCCCTACTACTGATCCATGCTGTCTGCCGCTGGATTTCAGATACAGGCTTGATGTGTATCCAGCTATGCTGGAGTCTCTTGACTCCACAGAGATACTGGAGTGGCATTCGTGGTCGAGGATACAAAGTACATGAAATGTGTTCTTGGGAGCAATGGGGTGGAAGGATAAAGGGGGTTGTGGTCAGTGGGTATGGGAGCTGGTGTCCGAGGCATGTCTAAAAAGAACATAATGTACTTCAACTATTAGCCATCTGCCTGCAGGTAACTGCATATGTAACATGACTTACAAACTGCAGACATAATTGAACACGTTATAAAGTAAAGATGATGAATATTTTTAAAGACATCCACAGAACGTATGACTCCTATAGTTTTTTTTAAGCCTAGGTCACAAACCATTCTACACTATCCGTCCATTGATGGAGGTGGGCCAGTCAAGATGTTTAGTTGGGATATTTAAGGCAAACTAGCCGAGCCCTGATAATATTTGTCATGTACATCATGCAGCAAACATCAATATAAAAGTCTGATAGTCTCTTAAACATTAAAGTATTTATTTAACCCGTTTTACTTTAGTACATAAGATTATATCACTGCATTAAAGAGGTATTATTTAAAACTGGTATTTTTTAAACATCCACCTATAAACATTGAACCCTCACCCCTCCTGCTGATAATTCCATCAACCACCCAGACACCTCTGCTCTGCAGGACTCCTGCTTGCACACATCCCCTCACGGGTAGTGTGCTTCACAAATGCACATAACATAAGCAGTGGCAAGTTAGCTATTGTGTAGTTTATAATCACAGGTGAAGCAACTAAATAGTTTAGTAAATAAAACATCAGATTTTTTTATACAGGACACACCCCGAAAGCACATATTTCAAGCAGCACTCATGAAATATGTATTTTTAAAAAGGCAGTTTGGTGAAATGAAATATTTTCCTAGGATTGCCCAATTTGATGAAGGGAAGCCAGGCTTGAGCCTAGGTTTTCTTGTTTCCTGCTATGCACTTTAGTCACTAGATGGGTATCTTTCTCTCGCCTGTTATACATTAAAGGTAACAGCTTTGTCTTTAATCTTGGTGCATGAGGTTACAGCTTGGGTGGCATGCAGAATCCACATGAAAGCTTGACTCTTTTTGGGAACGAGAGTCCAGGCATCTGGCTCGAGCTTGCAGCGACTCCTCCTCCTCTATGCAAAAGAGTTTACATAGCGATATCTGCCTTAGGTACATTAACCTGCTGGACTGTTTCACTGATATCAGTATTTGTGGCTTATAGAAGACACACAGATCTCTAGAGTAGGTGCAATTACCCACTGTTAGACCTGGCATGCTTGGCGTGGGTTTCCCCTGTATTTTTCCCTTTGCCTCCTGTGTTTTTACTGAGTGTTGGACTTTGTTTCTGCTGGTCTAGATGGTTTGAGCACTTTGCCACTGCTGTTCAGTGCCAAAGTGCAAGTGCGCGCTCTGTAAATTTTCATGGATTAGTGTTTCTATAATTGGCTTATTTGGATTACTGTTATGTCCTTAGTACAGTGCACTGTGTGCGTCCAGGGACTGTAAACCAAAGGCTGCTAGTGGTTTTGCAGCACTGATTGGGCCACCCACCTAAGCAGCCTTGCAAAAGGGTCTCGGGCCTTCTATTGTAGTGTCTGTGTGCAGTCCGGTACTGCCATGTCGACCTGGCAAGTGCTCCCACTTTGCAGGTCCTAACCTTCCATTTTCTTACATGTGAGTCACTCCCCAGGTAGGCCTAAGGTACCCCTGAGGCCAGGGTGCAGTGTAGGTGAAAGGACATGTCCTGATGTGTGTGGCATGTCCTGTTACTGCCAATTTCGTTTTTCACTATTGAACGGCTATCTGTCCCATAGGATAGAATAGGAGTTCATTTATAACATCTTATAGATATAACTTTCCATTGGGACAAGATGGGAATGTAAAGTTCAGTATGCCTGAACTCAGAATATAAAGATGCATCTTTTAGTAAGGATGATTTTTACATTCTGTGTTTGAAAATACCACTTTTATAAAGTAGGTATGTTCTTGATTAGCCATCCTGTGTGCCGCTGCTTGTTTGTCTATTGACTAACTGGCTTTGGAATGATAGGGGTTGGGGATGTGCATTCACTGTAAATAGCCACTGGAGGGAAGGGTTGAGGTGTGTCCTGCCTTTCCTAGATGAATCAGGGCTGGGCTGAACAGACCTGGGCTGCATTTAAAGTAGGGGTAGGCGATTTCCTTTCACCTAAATGGGCCTGGTCTGCCTTACACAATGCTGTCTCCACCTCCTGTGGGGCAGCTGAACCAGAGAAGACTGAACTGGTTTTGGTTGGGCAAAGAGCTTCTCTGCCACCAGAGAAAAAAGGAATTTGTGCTATAAAAAGTGGGGCCTTCTGGAATTCAAGAGGAACCTTTCCCAATGAGGAGAGCTGGAGAAACTGAAGGAAAAGTACTGCCCCCTTAGCTGTGTGCTGTCTGGGGTTGGCCTGCAGTGCCTGTGTCTGCCAAGGAAAGGACAAGGACTTTGCTGTGTTCCCTGCTTGAGGAAGATCTCCAAGGGCTTGAAGTAGAGCCTGCCTCCTGTTTTGAAGTCTCAGGTATACAAAGACTTCACCCCCTGCGCCCCTGAACTTCCTTGCTGGGAGTTCTGACCTGCCAAGGGGTACCTGTTGCTGTTCTGGGCCTCTGGAGGTTGTTCCTGCTGTTGGGAACTGGAAAAGTAACGCAACGACGAGAAGAGCGAAGCATCCGCACAGGTTTCCTATGCATCGCCGAAGAAACCGACGCAGCGCCTGCCCGCAGCTGGTGAAATCGCTGCACTCCGTATCGATTGCACCTATCTACGAAGTCCAAGAACACTGCACCGATTTTGACGCAGGCCATGCTTTGCGGCTGCAAGAACCAAGGCATTGTAGGACTGTGGCTGGAGAAACCAACGCAGTGCCGTTGCCGCCGCTTCATCGAGAACAGACGCATCCCCGATCCTTGCGTATCGTACGGGGGTGCCAAGTCTTAATCAACTCTGGGGCCGCATTAAGAAACCGACACATCACCTCCCCGCACAGTAAGGAACTGACACATCACCTCCTCAGCGTGGCATTAAGGATCCGATGCAACCTCTCCGCTGGAGTGAGGAACAGACTCATCACCTTTCCTGCGCGTAAAGAACTGGCGCATCACCTTCCCTGCACCTGTTTTTATTTATGATTTTGACGCTTCCAAGGTACTTTGTGTTTAAAGTGTTGCATCAGAACTGTTTTTACCTTTTAAAAATCACATTTTTATTACTGAATTGTGGATTTTTGTAGTTTTGGTCTTGTTTGGTTTAGGTAAAGATAACTTATTTTTCTAAACTGGTGTTGTCTATTTGTAGTGTGTTCACTGTATTACTGTATGTGTGCACCAAAGCTTTACACACTGCCTCCGAGATAAGCCTGTCCGCTCGTGCCAAGCTACCAAAGGGGTGAGCAAGGGTTATTTTAGAAGTGTATCCCCCTTACCCTGACTAGGAAGAGGTTCCCTACTTGGACAACGGGGCAACCCATTGCCAACTAGAGACCCCCATTTCTAACACACACTTAACTGTTTGACTTTTTTTTTTGGGTGACATTGCAATGACAAATGAATCAGACGATCATGAATAATTGAACTGTTGGAAACGGGTAGCGTGGTGCAGAGCGGGTGGGCCATACTCTGGAGGAAATGTGCAAAGCATCCAAGCAGTACACACAAGGAACACTCCAAAAAGAGACGCGACACAAGTTTGTGAAAGAATAAATTCTGTATTGTACAAACACAAGGTATTTTTAGTAATCTCTCTACGGCGCCAACCGGCGCCAAGGCAATATTTACATGGGGGAATTGTATACATGGCAGGGCCAGTCGGGCCCCTGCCAGAAACATTGCGACATACAGTTAGGATAAAGGTACATGTGAGGAATAAAGGTAAAATCCATCAGCCGCAATCCTGCAATGAAACACATCCGGGCATAACATTAGGCGTTAGTCCGGAACACCTGGAATAAAACATCATGGTATCACCATATGCATGAACGCTATGCATGACCCATGGGGCAGGAAAGCTGTAAGGGGAAAACATTAGGCAGAACTCGTGAGGCAGAAACCTAGCAGGCATGAAGCATTCTCATTAGGGTAAAACACCTGGCAACATTACATTAGGCATTAGCAGATGCATAAGGCATTACTCTTGAGCCTGAACCTGTGGGCATAAACATGTGAACATTAGGGGCATATTATGCACAACGACCATCAGTATAAGGGCATCCACACTTTGGTATAACCACAACAGCAGTGGCCACAACTACATGAGCAGGAGTCACCTGGTACATGTCCCCCCCTCCCCCCCCTTACCGTGGTAGCTGTGCAGAATCGGGCCCACAAGTTATGGGCTAGGTATGAGTCCCTCTCCTGGACTCAATAACAGTCTTGCCCCCTTGGTGCAGTTGCCCGCGCTCTCGTGGTGCCCTATGATAAGCGACAGGACCCTAGCAGCAACGGGCGTAGGTTCGAGCCCCACTCTGGGGCTAGGTAAGGAAGAAGAATGCCCCAGAACATTGCATGTGGGAGCCCCTCTTCGGGGGCTCTCCAGTTACCAATGACATGGTCTCCAAAGTGTCTGCCCGGTGGAGCCCCCTCCGGGTCTCTGAAGTCCACAATGCCCCCAGCCGTTGCAGCGGCCCACTGCTAGGCGGGGCTGCTGTAGGGTCCCACCGGCGCAGGGGGCGGGCACCGACAATGTGCCCTGCTACCCCCCCTCTTCACCAACAGTCCCCCACTGAGGCCCTTACTCACTGGGACTCTTGAGACAGTCTCTGGGCGGTGCGGGCTTCACGCAGGGCTCTCCTCTGCTCACGGGGAGCCCCGCCAACGTCAGCACCTCGCCGGACTTCACCCGGGCCCCCTCCTGGGACCCGTGACTTTAATGGGACAACCGCGACTTGGGGGAGGCGGGGTAGGCTCCCGTCCTCCTCCTCGGGTCTTCACCAGCTCGGGGTGGGCTCCCGCCTGGCGCCTCTGCAGACGCGGTGCCTTCAATGCGAGGCGGGAATTCCTGGCAGTGCTCCAGCTGGCACCAATCGCTACGCGGCTCCCCTGACGTCACGGGGAAGCCCGCGTGGCACTTCTGAGCTTCCCGGGCCGGCGGCGGTGATCCTCAGCACCCGCTTTAGGTGCGCCGGGACTTAGGCCGGCGGCGGTGATTTTTTGTCAGTTTTGAAGTGCGGGGTGGGCTCCCACTGACTTCAATAAGCACCATGTTGCGGGGTGGGCACCCGCTTTATTTTAATCGGCCCCAGTGCGCACACACGCAGGGTGGGCTCCCGCTGTTTCCAATAAGCACCGGACAGCAATAACGCGGGACAGGCACCTGCCAGCCAAAGTAGGCAAACAATTGCAGGCAGTTGTGGGGGGCTCCAGTATAGCGCCCGGATGGCACAGCGCTACAGGATCACTAAGTATAGCGCTTCACAGGCACAAGGCAGCCCCATCAGCTTCAGGGGCATAAGACAGAGCTCCTCTTCTCCTGGGCACTCAGCACATAGCGCCACCCACACCAAGCGCTAGATAGCAGGCAGGATACAATCACTCCAGCGTAGCTCCCACCAAATATCGCGCTCACCTTGCGCAGGGCATGCGGTCCGGGTCCCACGAGGCGCTAGGGTGCAGGCCGGGATACAGTCCAGGGTAGCGCTAGTCTTCCTCCCACGCTAGTTAGCAGAGCAGCAGGCACTTGGGAGTTGGTCTCCCTGGTTCCCCTCCCATGGGCAAGGTCCGACAGGCAGGCAGGATTACTCAGCTAGCTTGGGGACAGCAGAGCCTCAGCTTAGTTAGCCACAGTAGTTTAGTCTCCTCCTAGCTCCAACTGCCTATACTCTAATAGAGGTTCCCCTGGTCCAGTGGTGCCCTAGCTATGGCTCTCCCTGGCCCTGTGGACAACAGAGGTGTGCAGATAGGCTCAGGGCCCAGCACATAGGCCCACGTGGCGTTACCCTGGCAGCAGGTCTCCCCTCTCTCAGGTCCACGCTCTGAGCACATGGCAGCCCAGCTCCGCCTACCAGACAGTGCCAGCAGCTTCTAGAAGCGTCTGGGGAAAACCGGTTCACTGGCACAGGGGGAGGTGTCCAGCACCCTGGGTGCCGCCAGGCTTCCCTCCAAAAGCTGGGGTTGCTGGGAAATAACAACTAGACTGGTAACCCAGCTCAGTCAGGCGGCACAACCACACAGCCATGGCATCCATTTTAAAAGTTACATGTTTAAATAGGGAAACTCAGACTCTATACACCGTTGCACAGCATTCAACATTTGCATTTAACATGCTTTCACATAACATGTGGTTTCCCATGAAATGCGAAAAAAAATCAGGGAAAAGGGCCAAGTCCAACATGAACTCCTTCAGAACGATTGGAAATTGGCAGTGACAGGGAGATTACACATGGATCTGTAACACGAACCACTTAAATATTTTTCTGTTTTCCCCAAGGAGCCTTTAGGTTTACTAATAAGTCTACTTACCATCATTGTACTGCTTTAAGAAATCAGGTGCTCTGGCCAGCAAAAGGTGAAACTGGTTCCCTTGCTTACTTTCTACAGTCAGTCTGCTCCGCTCATACACTGGTGACACCCCCGCCACTGTTTCCGCCTCGGGAACGGTGCTATGTTGAGCTTAAAGTGTAGGAAAGTCTTTTGGAGAATGAAAAAATCTCGGAGGTATTTCCCACTCACTTCCATACATGCCAACACTCCCGATTCAGGCGGTAGACTACCGATTTGAAGGCTAGTCTCCCGCCTCCCGATTCCTGCAAGCAAAAACCCGATTCCTCGGGGTTTCAGCTGACAGGGCTTGGTAATGTGTAACGTGCTAATTCTTCCAGCAATAGTCAGAATGGCGATGCAGGGGCTCTAGAAGGGGTGAAAAACCAACAAAGCCCCATTAACAACCGATTGGTCTTTTAAACACCTGTGAAGTACTGGGGGAAGGGGGGGGGGGGGGCTGTGTGTGTGCGCCTGGAAGCTTTTTCAGCCCGGGCTGAGGGGGGGGGGGGGGGGGTGTATGCACTGACCGCAACCTGCCAGGCCAGTGCACAACTCTTGCATCCCCCCCCTCTCTCTGCCTGCCATTGCGCTCCATGCATCTGAAAGGTGATAAAAAAAACACGTGAATTTGCTTTCAAATGTCCGATCCTGCAGCAGCACACTTCCAAAGTCCATACATGACAGAAACCCGCTTGAAGGCCCCATTCTCCCGATTTTTTTTTTTTTTTTTTTTTTTTTAAATCTCCCACTTTGCACTTCTGAAATGTTGGCATGTATGCTCACTTCGACCTCTGTCCTCTCTGCCTTTCAGATGCACTGGTTTCGCTCGAGTGACTTTCACCCAGCCCTGCATTTCTATTGCGTGCCCTCCATATGTTGCATGTTTCGTGCTGAAGTTTAAAAGAGCCCAAAGCATAGCTTTTCCAAAGCCTGCTTTGAGCAGATGTCTGACCCATTAACCAGTTACAATGAATGGGTGTGTCTCGTGCACAAAGTTGAGCCAAATCATTCACCCTCGGTAGCTCCGCCCTTTTGATGACGCCTATGCCTGTTCACACATAACTACTGCCCTTGCTATTGAAGCGCAGTTCTGTGTTTTTCCTCTGGCCTGCCATCAGACCCGTTTACCGGATCCGGCTGTCCACCTGAGTCATCTCTTTCAGGAATTCCTCAGAACTTTACAAACCACGTGGATATGCCGGAGACCAGTTGGAGCTGGTGTTGACCCGACTAGTCTGAAGCTAGAATGCAGAGGCGGCTGTGCGGTGTAACAGACCGCACCCAAGGGGCGCTGTCCGGGTTCACGGCACTTCTGCCTGCGCAGGCCGAGCGGTAAAACCAGTGTTTGCTACGGTGGTTTGCGTGTCTCCGAAAGCACTGATCTAAACCTGCTGATCCGCTTTCCAGTGGTGTCGCTGTATATCTAATTCACTGAAATGTTTGTTAATCTTCTTGCAGCATATTTAAACGTTTTGTGGATTTACTGACACCTGTGTTCCCTTGACTGCTTCCGCGGATTTCGCCTACCACCAGGGCACAAGTCCTAAAAAAATAAATGAGGGGACTAACTTAGTTAATCAGTATGCTAGTGACATCACGGGGCGTGACATCACAGGAAGTGGCATCATAAGACGTGACATCAGATCTTAAGCCCTCGCATACATGTTTAACATGTCTATCATGAGTACATTGGAGCACATTTCGAGTATACAGGGAAACCCTCCTGATTTCGGCAGAATATTACACATAAAACAATGTTGCATTTTATCAGCGTAAACTTCGTTCACCCACAGTGCTTTACAAGAAAAAATAGTGACAGTTAAATTATTACAACACCTCCTCAGGGGTACTAAACACTATTTAAATTCTATTTATTTTGTGTAAATACTGGCGAAGACCAGCACATCTGATATCCTTACAGCACATTAAAATCTATTAAACAGGGTCTGAACAAAGTGAAAACCTTCCTCTCCTAAGTATCTGTGAAGTGCTAACAAGGTGCGAGCCTTTGTTTCCCCTCTGCAGCATTTGCATCCGGTGTGAGGCTCCTAACTGCTCCCAGCCAGGAGAATAGAACTAAAGGAGGCCTGAAGGCCCGTCAGATTCGGCCTTTGTTATGGGCCCAGCAGGAGTCTAAACTAAGAAGGCCCCCTCCCCGCCTGCACGTTGCTGTGGATCGAAAGCAGACCACAACCTGCAGATGCTGCTGAATGTGTCCTTGTGTTTGAAAATTACACCGGGACGAATTCAGCATATTTTTCGGTGGGGCCCAACTTCTTGGCAGGGTGGACCGTGTCCATCCGCGTGTACCCCTGACTCGTGCCCTGCCTACCCCTCCTCCCCACCCCCCCCCCTTCCCTCCCCCCTTAATAACGTGTTCCCCAGAGAACATGCATACTGGGTTGCTGATCATAACTGGGGAGATGGCACTTAGTGGATTGCCTGACATGGGGCGGGGTCTCCTCTGTGGTTTGGCCTGGATAGGGTGACCAGATTTTCAGAACCAAAAACCGGGACAGGGCAGAAATAAACGTGGGACGAAATCCTTTAGTCTTACTTCTGTATCTGGCCTGTCCCGGTTAACCCTTGAGAAATATATATAGCAGGTTTTTAAATGTGTGTGTGTATATGTATATATATGTGAGTCTGTCTGTCTTTCTGTCTGTCTGTTTGTCTCTGAACAGCAGATCGGCGCATTCCAGAGTCCGTTTTTCTCTACATGGTGCCTGCATGCATCTTGGAGTGTAAACTGATTATGTATGTGTGTGTGTGTGTAATATATATATATATATATATATATATATATATATATATATATATATATATATATAATATTTTATTTAAAGGCACACATTTACAAGGCTACATTTTCTAAACATTCTCTACGGAGGAACTCCACCATTCTCCCCTATGTACCCGAACTCCTACTGTGCTCCCTAATAGAATACATTTATTTTTTTAGTCTGCTGAGGCGTCCCTGAAAGGAGAGCATACTTTCAATTTTCCTTACAGTTACTTGACCTTTGTCCCAAAAACCGGGACATGAATTTGAAATGAAGAAATGTCAGGACACCCGGACAGACCACAGAAAACAGTGACTGTCTGGGGAAAACCGTGACGTCTGGTCACCCTAGTCCTGGACCCTCATAATTCCTGCCACTCTGCCCCCACCATCCCACCGGAAACATTGCCCACAAGTCTTTCTGGGACTTTACGCTCCCTATACTCCTCCTGCTGCACCAACTCATAACACACCCATACTAGTTTTTCTCCTACCCATCCCAAGGGAAACTCTCCCCATCTACTCCCTTTAGTTCAGTGTCATTGTGCTAAATGGTAATAGTTTACACAGCGTCTGAATGCCAATTGGCGCCTTGGCACTAGTGTCAAATATGAACTTACGGAGGAAGGCAACAGAAAAAGGTAATTAAGCAGTGGAGCGAATAAGCCAGGTTTTTAGTTGTTTCCTGAAATTTAGGAGGTTCGACTGTGCTCTGAGGTGGTCAGGCATCGCATTCCGCCATTTACATGTGGTATAGGAGAAACTTTATCCTCCCGAATATGCCTTTTTAGGTCTCGCCTGAGCCAGCGCGCATGCGCTGCTCTGAGAGGCATTTAATAAGGGCTTTAAACCCCTGAACACAGTCGTTTTTTTTTTTTTTTTTTTAAATCACCCGCAATTGGCCTTTGCGTGCGTCTTTCTAAGAAAGACAGCACGCAATTGGTCCAAGGCGGGTGCACGTCCCGCCTTCTCTGTCCCCTGGCTTAGGGTGCTCGGGAGCGAGCAGCAGCGCCATCTGTTTCCAATTATCTAATTGGAAACAGATGGCGGTCAGCGCTGGTTATCTTGTTTTTTTGGGTTACTTGAAGGTATGGCTGTTATTCATCCTCTTTTCTGCGGTGCGGTCTGTTACTGCGCACATTTTCTGCACAAATTGATTTATCACTTTCTTACTGCCAGAGCCTTTCTTCTCGATATGTGGCAGGAGGCCCCCCACACAATACCACTCAGTGCCACTTAATTATATGCTACATAATTAAACGGCACTCAATGCAACATACACTCCAAATACTACTCACTGCCACATAATTACACGCCACATAATTACACTCTACTCAATGCAACATAAATACACTCAATATAATACCACTCGGTGCTTATAATTACACACCACATACTTACTCTGCTCAGTGCATCATAAATACACTCCACATAATACCACCCAGTGCCACATAATTATATGCTACATAATTACACTGCATTCAGTGCAACATTCACTCCAAATAATACCGCTCACTGCCACATAATTACACACCACATAATTACACTCTACTGAATGCAACATACACTCCCCCTAATACCACTCAGTGCCACATAATTGCACACCACATAATTACACTCTACTGAATGCAACATAAATACACTGCACATAATACCACTCAGTACCACATAATCACAGGTCACAATTACACTCTATTCAATGCAACATAAATATGCTCCACGTAATACCACTCAGTGTGACATAGTTAAACGCCACATAATTACACTACTCAATGCAACAAATACACCCCACATACCACTCAGTACCACATAATTACACGCCACATATTGACACTACTCAATACAACATAAATACACTCCACAAAATACCACTGTGTGACAGTTACACGCCACATAATTAATCTACTCAATGCAACATAAATACACTCCACATAATACCACAATTACACGCCACATAATTGCACTCTACTCAATGCAACATAAATACAATCCACATAAATGCACTCTATACCACATACCACCAATCAACATAAATGCACTCCACACCATGACACAATTTCACTAAACGTAATTTCACTCAACACCACAGTTCCAGGCCACCCAATCCAACTCCACACATTTCCAATACACACCACATAATTACACACCAAACAACATATTTCAAGTCCACAATCCACAACGTACCTCCAATCCACACCATACAGTGTCACCACCTGAGCACCAAACCTAATTCACCACCACCATTTTGCATTCGCACACCACCTAAGCATCAAGTCGGTCTGCCCTTGTAATCTCATCTGTTGATTCTCCCCTAGTGTCCGTCCGCTGCTCGTGTTCTAATTAAGTTACTGTTTTCCAACCTCTACTCCCCCCGTTATTAATGTCCCGCTCCCCCATAACAAAAATTATAACAAACGAGCATGAGAACAGGCAGGAAGAAGTTGCCAGCAGTGCAAGTACAAAAAAACTAGAAGACATTTTTTTTGTTAAAATCTTTTATCAATCAGGTTTTTCAGTTGTATATAATGTTGTCTTCATTTGTATAAAGGTAACAAAAACAGCCACAATGCTCTACAACAGGGTTTCCCAAACTGTGGTCCGCGGACCCCTAGGGGTCCGTGACACATTCCCAGGGGGTCCTCAGGCAGCAATTTTAAAAGCACAACAAAGTTCCTTGTAGAATTAGCAGTTTTCCAGCAACAATAAAAGTGTCAAGATAACCTCAGTAATTAATGTACCTGCTGGAGAGAGATGAGCGTTTTGTTCAGTGGAAACTTTGACTTATCTAATGTAGCACAGAGGGTTAATATGCCTACTGCAAAGAACGTGTACCATGCATTTAAAAAGTGTTTCATGTGCATAGGTTAGTTGGTTATTGCTTTTGTCAGAGAATATTTTGTTACTGTGTAGTTCATAAGTGACAATCGTAATCTAGCACAGTGACCTATTAACTGTCATCACAGAGCTGCTTGCAAACTGCATGATACAAGTTAGAAACATATGTTTTTTCTAAGTCTTTCATTATCCTGATGCTGCTAAAAAGGTTTATTTGGGTGGAAATACATTTTTATTGTTAACGTCAATGCTAACCACTGTGTTATGTTCTGAATCCTTAGTTTGTGCTTCTCCAGACCAAGCACTCCTTAAAAATGCCTACCAGTATGAATGACATGTGAATCCTACACCTTGTAGTCGCATTTGCCTTATGTAACATTTTCTATTCATTGATTTACACGTATGAATCATTGTCTCTATGGGGCAGATTTACAAGGAAAGTGACTCAGTGTGTGCCGCAAGCCATTTGGCTGCACCGCACTGAGCCACTTTCAAAGCACAGGGATGCGACATATTTACAACAATGTTGCATTTCTGTGCTTCCCCCTGCGCTGGGGCACAAGCTGCTGCCATGCGCCTGCACAGGCACCCTTGCACTATGGTGCAAGGTTGCCTGCGTCGTGGGGAGATTGTTTATGTGCAGGAAGGGAACCCTAAACAATCAGAAATGGCGTTTTTCAACTTCTAAGTGTGCTGAATTAGCACACATAGAACTTGCAAAACGTCATTGTTTTACTGATTGTTTATGTGCAGGAAAGGGACACCTTCCTGTACATAAACAATCACCAGAGGTGATTTCCTCTTTCTATGCGTGCTGCAGAACGCAACACGCATAGAAAGAGGAAAAAAACAAGGAGAAATAAATACATTTCTCCTTGTTGCGCCTGGCTATGCCTCCGCTGGGGAGGCGTAGCATTCAGGCACATTTCCAGATTTACGATTTCTAGTAAATCTGGAAATGTGTCTGGTTTCATGGGTGTTGCGTGGGAACACCCACAGCAACACCCATGGAACGCGCCTTTCACGCAAAGTGCTTTGGGCAAATGGGCCATATTTTCAAGACCAGGAAAAGTCACGCAGGGTGTCTTTTCCTGTCCTTGAAAATATGGGGCACTAAAATACGCCACCGGTGCGTCACTTTTTGTGACACACCCGTGGCACAAGGGGCTTGTAAATCTGCCCCTATATGTGTGTGATGTAAAGTGCTTTGACATCCTATAATGGTATGATAGATGCTACAAAACAAATGAAATACATGTGACAGAGGGGCTATGGAGAGATGAGAGGCACTGTTGAAGGGTGATAATAAGGGAATCATTGAAGAACCCCAACAAAGATTGTCGTACACTGGTGCATAGTAAGGTCATCATTTACTATTCTTAAAAAGCTGATACAATAATGATGAATTTGTTGTAGAATGCACCATTGTTTCCTAACTTTTCTTGGGAGGAGAGCCACCCAAAGCCCCCTTTGTAGTGGTCAGATGGTGTGCACTGTATGGGGACTGGTCTGAAAACATTTGCCAGGGCTGATTTGGGTTTGCAGTCTGGCCGTTGCAGGAGCCTTGTACTGCAAAATCAAACAAACCATTTAAAAGTTAGTCACAGAGATGCAGCACTAACCTTCCCATTTTTTGCAAATTCTTTCAATATAAAACACTAAAATCCCTAGTAATTTGAGTATTTGTTTTGTGTGCACACGTGTGTTCATTGTTTTAGAATTACTGTTTTAATGTTTGAAATTTGAATCATACAAATTGCTTGGGGGTCCCCGGCTTCCAGTGGGGACTCAATGGGGGTCCTCAGGAGTCAAACGTTTGGGAACCACTGCTCTACAACATAGCCAAAAGTTCTGGCTAAACACACAAGGTCCCAAAGGCAAGACCTATTGGCTATTCCAATGCTTGTTTATTCTGGGGATGACTAGCTGTCTCGCTACGCTAGACCGCAAGGGTACAGGTAGGTATATACCATTTGAAAATCTTTTGGAAGGTTAGTGGGCCAACATTGTGCATGGGCTTATGAGCCCAGCAGAGGGCTTTAAACTTGATTCGCTCCCTGATTGGTAACCAATGCAAATCAAAAATGGTTTGAGATATTGAGCAGTATTTAAGGAGGTTCATCAGCACCCCAACTGCAGCGTTCTAGAGAGTCTGCAGTTTGTTTTGTAGGCGAATTTGAGAGCCTACATGTAAGGCATTACAGTAGTGTAGTTTTGAGATAACCAAGGAAAATTGTACTTTTCTGCAATTCTGTTGGAGTGAAGGGAAGGATTTATTTTAGGATTTTTAATGAATCACTTAATGTGGTCTGTGAATGCTAATTTGGTGTCAAAGATAACCCATCACTTGTTTGCTTATGGACCGGAGGCGGGAGCGACCCACGACTGGGGGGTGAGGAGTGCCCCAGGTGGTGTCACAAAGAGGTGTCGTAGCCAAAGAGCAATACTTCAGTCTTCATTGACCTTCGAGTGAACGGGGCCCTCTTGGAGGGTTGGGGCCACCGGCGGTTGTAGGATCCCTGCACCACACCCTTGTATTAGTTCTGACATTTGCTTAAGCTGTACTCCACTTGGCAGTCGCTCCCACCACACAAACCCCACCTTCATTTAAGCTCCACACCGTCCAAAAGTGCTTTAAATGGGGGTTAACATGCAGGTACTCAACCAAATGAGCCATGGATCTTGGGCGGCCCTAGAGGGGGCCTAAGTTGAAAACATTTAATGGGCTCAAAATCAAAGGTTGGTAAATTGCATACCATCAAATTTGGGTAATAGTAACAGCTGATATTTACAGTGATTAAAAGTGCTGAGCGTAAAAAAGCTAAGAAAATAACGTGCACCTCACATGTAAGGATATTGCGCTCCATTCTATTGTATCATACGCTCTGGGACGTGCCATTTATTTTGTGATACACTAAAAGTTATATTGTTACAAAATTCTTGTCCAGTAAGTTTAGTTAGAGGTGACTATGTCAACATTATATAAAAGTATACGTGATAGTGTGTACTATTCTAAAATTACTTTTAGCAAAGGATATCCGTGGTATTCTCACCTTATTCAGGGAAGAGCCAAAGTGGAGAGAGACCGCTTTCAACACTTTTTCTTTTTCCGCAGTCTTATTCCCCATTGTCTGCCCTGTGCTTAGAATGTCTTTCCTTTTCCGCCCTCTCCTCTGATCTCTAGTTTGTGCACTAGATTTCACCTGCACTGCTCTTCCCATGCCTCATCCGCCTTCCTTACCAAGTCTCATTTTATTTGCAGTTTTTTCTCTCCCAAGTCTACCCCTTTGCCCATGTGAACTTTCCCTTTCTGTCTGCTACCTGTCGTCTCTCAGTCGCTGTACTTTCTCCCCTCAGCTTATGATTTGGGCCTCCCGGAGAAAATGGTGTGGCTAGGTGGGTGGGTACGCATTCCCTCTCTCCTTTACCATCCTGTCCTGTGGGACGCGCCTCGCTTGTTGCATGATGCACTGGCCTGAATGTGATTCCTCTAGAGACCTATCGCTCCCCAGCATGAGAGTTTACATAGTTTACATACACTACATGGAGTGCAGTGTAGAGCAGAGGTGCAGTCCCAACGCGGGCCTGCACCTGCTGCAATTACAACAAATGCAGCTCCTTCTATGCAAGCTGCACAAAAAAAGTGCACCCACAACTTTTGCACCAATTACAATGCATGGTTCGCATGGACGGCCGGTAGTCTACCAATGATGGGCTTGTGGAGGCTAGACTAAGAGACTTGAAGCAACAAAGGGCCCACGGCCAAGATTTATTCCACAGGTCAACACTCACTGGGCCACAAAGCCAAATTCATCTGTACCCTCACTAGTTCAGCCAATTCCTTGTTCGATACTTCACTTACTTCTTTAAAATATTAAGGTCATTCAACCGCCCTAATAGCAACTCCCACACCCGTGAATCCGGGCCTGTATATCGATGACATTGTAGACACACACACCTCATGTATGAAGAACAAAGTACAGGCACGCGCACACATGCTGCCCAGGCTCAACATTCATTGATTAATTGGTTTAAATTTTACGTACAAATTCATTTTTGCTTGCAGACGATATGTTTCGGTTATACATAAAATACATTGCGCCAGGTGGAGAATGCTCCACCGGTCGCCATCGAGTCCAACCTGCCTCTACTGGCTTAGTTCGTATCCTTCCCACCTTGACCAGGCCATAGGAAGTCGCCCTGTGCACTTCTTTGTCAGGAGGACACACTGCCCGACACGAGACGCAGTGTGTGACTGATGGCGCAGGGCCTAACTAGAGCCTGGACTTAAAATCATGGAGCGGAAGCGACTTCAGCATCAACTCCGCCTACATAGAGGCTCGGTGGGCTTACAATCTCCCCAACAGCAGAGGGCATCTGTCCTGCCCTGATTGATAAACCTACCCTGAGCCTGCCATGCTGTCCATCAGAATACTGGTTCTTCCCTAGCGGAAGAGACGTTCTGGTACTGATGGGTGGAGAATTGGGAAGTGCCAGTACTTAGTACCTTTGAGTACCGGCCCATTTAAAGCACTGCCCTCCAGTAACGTGTAGGTCATCTCTAACCCTCTTCCCAGCTTCAGTGCGTTACAGGTATGCATATGTGCCCCAATTTGTAATGTTCTTTGGTGTAACAATTGGTCATGCACTGTAGTAAAGTTCATTGTAAGGGGGCAGTTGTACCCTGCGAGACGTGGATCGCAGTTCTGTATTGCCGCGATGCCACCCTGCCATCTATGCAGATCTTTACTTTTACTTAAACGTGGTTCCTCTATTTACTGAAAACTTAGCCAGTAATCTGGCCACCAAAAGCTAGTATGTCCGGTGTGGTAAGCATGTAAGAGTCCCCTGTACCTCAGTGTGAAGTGTAGGTCATCTCTAACCCTCTTCCCAGCTTCTCAGTGCGTTACAGGTATGCATATAGTGTGCCCCAATTTGTAATGTTGTTTGGTGTAACAATTGGTCATTGCCAGCTCTAACCCTCTTCATGTTGATGGGTTGTTCAGTGTACTTGAATCTCATTCACTTTGAAACAAACTCCCTAAGGAGTTAAGGTGCATTTAATCTACCCCCAACCCCCCCACCACCCGCACCCCAAGTTTCTGAAGAAACTGAAAATTTGGCCCTACAAGCAGGATTAGTGTTACTTCCCTCAGCTACGTTTCCCTGGCAGTGCAGAGCGTCGGGACACTCCTTGGAGTAACGGAGCGCTTTAGAAATGTCTTTTACATTACTTTACATCTCTGTTCGAGTTGCTGGTGTTAAATTTAGGTTCCTTATACAGAAAAGCATCTTGCGTAATGATCATCAAAATCTGGCTTGGATCTGGCCTTTCTGGGCCTGCTTTGGACCCCTGGTGTAAATTCATAAAAATAATTCAGGTTGAGCTTCTACAGCAGAGTTAAATCATTGCAGCGGGGCTCGCTAGTACATCCTGGGGTTCAGGTTTGGTGCGATACCAAGAGGTGGAATAATTGCGGGGTGCAGACTGAAGTGGGCAGTTGCCAGTAACCCTTTGATGCACCATAAACCAGGGATTAGGGTTGTAAATATGAGTAGTGCTGCAGCACAGAGTCCCCTGGTAAGCCTTTATCTAATTGACCGGCTACCCCTACGGATAAGCTGCCGCTTCAGGATGGACCGGCCTGCTCATCCTTTAATTGGGAGTTCCGGCTTTGACGTGTCCGTTTCCGCCAGTCCGTCTATTAATATCCCTGTAAGCTTGTAATCCGTTCATCTGCTGCACCAGGTAACAAAGGTTTAATTCTGGAGATGAACACGCAGCTGAGCAGTGTTTAGGAGGCCTGCGTTGAGCAGGTGTGTGTAAGCAAGAGAAGCTTTCCTATGCATAGATACCATTGGTAGAGGGAGCTTTAGTTGTGTCTCTGTGCTAATGCATTAGTCAGTCGTTGATTGGTCCGCTTTCAAATGAAACAACTGATGCTTGGTACAAGATGCAGTTGTTTTTCCACCTGTGTTTACTTTGTAATCAAACGTTTATACATACAATGCTTATCTGGTGGATTTGAAGGGAGTTTCGTTCTCCATAAAATCCATCCTCAGTAACGCTAGAAACAGAACACTGTTTTTGTAGTTACATTTTTTACCTCTTGCAGATGTACCATGTTTGGACATGTTTGTTCGTCTGTCCTGAACATGCCTGCATACGTGCGCACGTGATCTAGGAAGGCTTTAACATCGAGTAATACATTTCACAAACTAGAAGCACACACCACCCACACAGAAGCGCCATGGTTTTATGTTTTTTTAATATTTAAATTAAATAGGTAACGCATTTATAAAATAATGTAGCGGCCCTGTATACAACTGATCACGGTTGTTAAAAGAAGAAAGGATATTACACACATTAGATGTTAGGAGTGCACTTTGGTACTACAATGACAGAACAAAATTAATCCACAAATCAACTAAGCATAATTGTGTGGATATTCAAGCCTTTAGGAGGCTTTTTTTGACCAAATGATAGTCCACGCTTTTCTCCCCAAACATCTGCTCACTAGCCGACACTTTATAAGCGAGTACTTATCTACAATCTATGTAGCGCACTTTATCTACAGAACCACATACTACAAACTAGATTGGTTACGTACCCTGTAGCTGTTTCTAGCTTGTAGTGCAGCAGATTTACATACGACAGCCCACGTTCCCTCAACTTTTCTCATCACATAATTGCTCACAATGTACTGTATACATTTCATGTCCTGCTTTGTCATACTCCAGTTTTGTTAATAAATCCGAGGCGTTGTCTGTGTTTATATTGGAAACTTCCAGCCAGAGATTCCACACCTTTAGAATATCCTCTGGGGCCAGACTGGAGATCTGTCACTGATATCAGTTTGCTAAAGACCCAAGGTTCAGTGTTTAAGCCCTGCAGTCTTAGGGCGTGGCATGTTTACTTGCACAGTGAAATAACTTAAGAGAAAATTGTTGAGAGAAAATCTCTTCAGGAGACCCAGGGCTGAGGTATCAGGATGTTCTGGAGGGAAGTCTTGGAAACGCGCTGTATCCAGGATAGCTTTGATTAAAGGGAACCTCTATGGAGGAGTCAGATATGACTTTCGCACATTGTTCATGAATCCCAAAGATGTAAGGATGTGTCATCTGGGGGTGGTCTACGCTAACTGTGGTGTGCCAGGCTCCCACAACCAGTTGTTAAGGTAGGTGAAGACTGGACCCGATCTCTGAAGATACGCTATGTATACCCACTACCATCACTGGTGTGAACATTCGAGGAGCAGTAATGAGGCCCAAAGGGAGCACGGCAAACTGAAAATATTCATGGCCGACCTTGAATGTCTGGTAGAATTTATGGCCCTGAAGGATTTGGACATGAAAAGAGGGGTCCTGCAGGTCCTACGCCACCATCCAGTTTCCTTTTTTCATGGTAGGAAGAACCTGGGACAGTATGAGCATCTTTAATTTGTCCTTCTCCAGGAAGAATTTGAGGAAGTCAAAGATCGAAGATGGCGATAAAACCTCTTTCCTTCTTTTGCACTAGGACATAGTGGAGTAACACCCATTTCCGATTACTATGCCATGACCCACTCTGTGGTGTTTATCTCTGAAAGAGACTAGACTTCCTGCAGCAAAATGAACAAAGAGTCCTCTGAAAAATGCTCTTCTGTAGTTGGAATAAGTAGCGGGCCGGAACAGAATGTGAAGAAGTAGACTTAAGCCTATCTACAGGACCCATCTGTCCGATGTTACTGCTTGCCACACACGGAGAGAGGATCATAAATGGCAAATTACACCTGGATGTGGTGGAGGGCGGTTTCCAACAATGGTGAAAACCCTGGCTTGTTCTCTTTCACTGCTGAGACCGTGCAATGTCAACAATTAAGTGGACTGGAGTTCCCAAGAATGTTGTCTGTCTTGGACTCGTTCCACCTAGAGTGGAGCTTGGGACTCCTGTATGCTTGCCCACTCCTGCCTGAAGGTCTGAAGAACATCAGGCAAGAGTGGACCCACATTATCTTAATAGTTATGGTTTGGCCAGGAGAGTGTGGCACCCATAACCTCGGGGCATGAGCATCTGTCCTTCGATGTGGGCGCCCCTTGAGAAGATCTTGGATCGTAGCATGAGTGCAGGGTCTGCATCCGAGCCTACATAGCCTGCACCTCCATCCATGGAAATTGAGAAGCAACAGTTGATCTTATATAGTCTTCCCTCCTTAAAAAGTGGATGTTATCTTGGCATCAGTTGCCCTTCCACAAAATCAGTGTAAGCTGGAATAAGTTTGCAGCTTTGTGTGGTAACTGCCAGATGGACCCATTGCAAGTCAAATTAGTGGATGTCTTGTTCGTACTGTTATCTTTGGCCTAGCAAGGACTTGCAGTGGGCGCTGTTACAGGTTACTTGTTGGCCCTCTCACCCTTTTAACATTTGAGGGACCGGGCGTCCTTGTTCAAATCACCTATTGTAAGGAGTTTTCTGGTTGCGATAACATTTGAGTGAGTGTGCTTCAAGCCCTCTCGGTCTAGCTGACTTATACCACATTTTGTCCAGACAAACTGGTTTTAAGAACTTGATATCTGTTCCCTCGGAGTATAGTCATGTTTTGTCATGCTGGACAAGCCATCACTTTTCCAATCTTCTTTGCTCTGATCATCATTCAGTAGAAGAGGAAAGACGCCATGATCTTATCCCCAAGAGAGTGCTGAACCATGACAACGATTGTACCAAGGAACATCGGATGGACGATCACTGCTCTTTGAGTTCTCTGGAGGAAAGTAGGGCAAGGTTGTGGAGAAGTCGGCCATCTCGCAATGGGTAGTCCTCTATATTACGATCTGCTGATAAGCATCATACAGAAGGTTTGAGGACTCAGTCCACCAGAGCTAAAGCTTCTACCAATGCATTGGCACGTGCTGTGGCTGTCCTGGATATCTGTCAGGTTATGTTGATATAAATGCACGCACTCGCAGAGCACTATTGCCTCAATAGTTAGGTCCATTTGGATGGGCATTTTGTCCCTTTTCTCCTGCAAGACGTTCTGAGAGCCAACCCTCTGCCCACCACATTGGGTCGTACTGCTTTGTATCTGTATAGAAGGTGCAGAATCTGATGGTAGAAGTATCCATCAGAAGAGCAAGTTAATTACCTTTTGGTAATGCTCTTTCTGATGGATACCCTAACCACAGATATCTCAAGGCCTTCCCACCTTCCCACCTTCCCATTCATCTAAAAGTACCAAATTTAGAAATGTTCGCAATGGTCTTCTAGTCTGCTGGTGGTCTCCGCCTCCGAGAGCGTAGTCAAGCCCCTGAAAGAAACTTAAGTCAGTATGCATGGGCGGCGTTTATATGAGGCTCCGTTCGTCAATTCTAGAGTGGGACAAAGTTGTTGTAGAGCTGCTTGGCGCCACCTACTGGTGTGCAGGAGTACTCCTTTTATTAGTTTCCAGATCTATGTTGGCACTTGTAGGTACTCACAAGGTGAGGAATGTGTGGTTAGGTAGAGAATCCACCAGAAAGAGCTTTCTGAAAGTAAATAACTAATGTTATTTAGGTGCCTTCAGGTCCTCGTTTTACATTTGTTTATTTTCTTGCAAATAAAGAATGCAGATACAAAATCCATAGGTGTCATAAGCAGATGATTATCGTAGAAATGTTAGTTTTGCAAACCCCATACTCCCACTGCCATTCATTTCCACCAGTTTCCTTCCAGCCTCCTGCCATATTGTTTAGCACCCTTACAAATTAACTGTGCACAATTTACATTTTGCACTTATACATTTTTCTGTGTAAATATCATTCAAAGGATACTCTGTAATATATTAACAATGACTACCCAATAACCATGTTCAGTATTAACATTTTGTTATTACTTTGTTTCTACAGCTAGGCTTTGTATTATTGTGTTATATTAAATGCATTTTTTTCTTTAAAGTGCTAAAGGAATTGGGTTCATTGTTGGTGGTTCACTTTTGATTAATTGCAGCTTTTATTTCTGCGTTCAATACTGTCTACACAACTCCCATCAGACAGAATTAGGCTGGTCTTTTCCTAAATAAATGAATGTCTTAACAGAAATCTTTAGCTCCGACTGATAGCAAAGTTCTAGACCGTAAAACTAAGACACAACTTTGTGGTTCATTAAACACACCTTTCCTGCACCTTGAAAAATCTATAATATGTACTTATTCTGAGCTGTATTGTGGAGCAGATGGGAGCTGTTATCACATTCGCCTATTAGCAGACGCAGTTATCCAAGGCAGCTTCACTTTCTCCTGTAAACTGGAGTTTTTAGACTCACTTTATCTTCTCTTCGCAACATTAAACCTTGTGTTCAATTAAAACCCAGGCCTGTCAACTGCTTTGTACGATTATGGCATATACAATAAAAGTAAGGATTTTTTTTTGACTTCAGCAAAATAAAAACAAAAACCCTGATGCTTCCTTTCTGCCAGAGGTAGCGGAGGTGTGAGCATTAAGTTCTACTTATTGGTTGTAGAACTCTAAACAAGAAGGCAGCTAGAAAAATAGATGCTGTAACGTGTCCCAAAACTGAAGCGGGTATGGGCAAGATTAAATGGAGGGTAAAAAGATGTTCCAGAGAATCAAAGAAAAGTTTTGGGGGGGGAGGTGTAATACGCCAGAGCAATAAAGTAGGTATTCATCAGTAGCATAAACGTTTTTTATGTATTGTATTGTACTGCAACATTTATATAGTGCTTACTACCCCTATGTGGGATGTTGAAGCACTTACCAACTTGAGTAGCATGCGAGACCATCTAGCCTGTGTGGTTGGAAGGATGTTTTTTTTAATTGATCCTATGTGTGTAGTGTTTCCAGGTCGTGCGTGATGGCCACCGAGTGGTGTGTGATGAAGTGTTAGAGACAAACCCTTAGTTTTATCGTTTCAGTATGCGGTTAGCCTTGAACCGCTCTTCAGATCCCTCTATGGTATTTCATATGATAGTCTGTTTACCTGGGTACTGCTCTGGTTTGTCCAGTTTGAGATTTTGTTTATAGGTGTCCAGAGCTGACATGGTTGGGGGAAGAGAGAAGTGCAGGGATCTGTTGGGATGGGCATTTTTACCATCGTCCCACATATGAGTGTCCATGTGAGATGTATAGAAGCGGTCAGATTGTATAGATATTTGGGACCTGCGGTGAATGGACTATATTAAAGTTCTCCTAAATTTTCCAGTAATGTGTGGCAGATCTCTTCAGTTATTCCATGCCTGTTCATATGGTGATGTTTGTTTTTTGGCTGTACAGAGCTGGAGGTGGACAGTACACATAGCAGATGTGTCTTACGCAAATTTAATAGTTATAAGTTAGTATTTGTCGCTAACTGCTGCATATTATGGTTTTAGTATTATTGTGGGCCATATATCGAAGTGCACAACCACAGCAAAACATAGGTCAGCCTTATTTTGTTTACCTGCATAATGAAAGCACTTTGCTGCGTGAGTTGTTTGCCATTCATGGTTTGTACTTGAGGGTGCAACTGTTTTCTGTGCTCGGTTGCCAGGATGCAGGTGATGCAGTTGTATGATGAGGGGTGCTCATTTGGAGCTTTTTGTGTTTATGTGGAGAGTATCATGAAGTCATTTATATAGAGGGAGTGGGCAGTAATGTATACATGTACGTATGTATGTATGTAGGTAGGTAGACAGGAGGACATTACTATGGATGCTTTTATGTATGGGTTAGTTGCATTACTGTTGACACTTTTATATAGAAGGTGAGCTTGTAAAAACGATGAAGGCATTGTTATCAATTGCTTGGATATATCATAGACGTTTATGTAGATGGCAATGCCATGGAAGTATAAATGGGTTTGCTTGTGTACCCTTCTGCAGAAAGCCACCACTGGCAGTGCACGAGTTGCATTGCCAGTACTGATTTGCAAAAGGTGGGCATCCATTTAGAGTAGTGGCTCAGTGGGTGAAAAAGAATGGACATGAATAACTATTGCGACTATATGCAGGCCTTACTTGACAATTTTGAATTTGAGATGAGTTGACAGCCAATTTATGTTTAAAACGATTTTATTGAAACAAAACAAACCATGGGGGAGGGGGATAGGAGGTTAGGGTACATATAATACAATCAAAGAAAAAGGGGGCAACTCAAGAGGGTTGGCGATGGATAGCTCGATGGGCCAGGGGAAAAGCACAATAAATGAAAGGCTAAAAATGCAATCTGTGGAATCCCTGCGTGCATATCCAACACCCCAAATCTGAGCAATGAAAGCCAGCATCAACTCAACGAGGCACAATCCACCCCCCCCATCCCCCAGCCCCCCATTAAAGAAAGTAAGAAAGAAAAAACAATATCCCACCCCCCCCCCGTCCTATGGTCCCGCTCCAGATTAGTCCTCACCAAAAGGCCTCCCCCCCCCCCCCCCCCCCCCCGGAGGGCCCCGTCTCACATGTGATCTAGTCCGCCGGGATCACCGGCGGCGTCAACCTGAGAAGCCTAAGATACCTCGGGCAGGTGAGCTCCCGGAATTCGGTGGACAGCAGCGCTAGAAAGGGTTGCCACAGCTCTTCAAATTGGTCTATCTCCCCCGCCACCGTAAGCGACAGCTTCTCCATTCCCAGCACATGCCAAAGCCTATGCAACCAGCCCGTGATGGAGGGGACAGTGGTGGTGCGCCAGTGGATAAGGATGTTCTGGACCGCAGACCCCAGCGCAATCGCGATCTGCCTGCCCCTGCGGGACTTCAGTGGGTACATTAGGTCATTGGGGAGGCCCAGCAGGACATACGCCGGGAAGCGCGGCAGCTCTATCCCAAAGTGCTTATCCACCTCGTCCAAAACTTCCTTCCAGTAAGCGGTCAGCACGGGGCAACCCCAAAGAATGTGTGAGAGGGTACCCTCCTGCCCGCAGCCCCGCCAGCACCCCTTGTCAGTGTGTTTATGCATTTCATACAGTCTCTCCGGGGTGTAGTACCAATAAGTGGACACCTTGGTAAAGGTCTCCGTAAGGCCCGTGTGGTACGCAGAGTGCCGCGCCCGATACGCAATTTTGCCCCATTCCTTGTGGCTGAGTGTCCTACCCAATTCCCTGTGCCAGCGCTCCCTCCCCGGGTTGTAATAGTGAAACGGCGGGGGTTGTAGGTACTTATACAGATCGGTAATTAGCTTAGCGTCGGAGGTCCGGGTGGCCAGCCACCTCTCATACGGTGTAATTTGACGAGCGGCGGTGTCACGCACTTGGGGCTGGAGGGCCCAATGCCGAACCTGCATGTAGCGCAGTCTGTCCAGCTCCGTCAGGCCGAACTCCTGGCGGAGTTGCTGAAAAGGAATCACTCCCTCCGGGCCATAGACCTGGAAGAGCGCCCTGCAGCCCGCCTGCACCCAATGGGAGAAAACTCCCGGCTCCATCCCTGGGGAAAAGTCCGGGTTGCCCACTATGGGTGTGAACGGCGAAGGGAAGGTGGTGAGGCCCCGAGCCTCACAGACTGCATCCCACACCCGCAGGGGGACCTGCGTAACGAAAGAAGCGTAAAGGTTAAGGGGGCGATGCGCGCGGCGCAAGAATGGAACCTCTTGTAAGGTGCGGCCCGCCACTGCCTGGTCTTGAAAGAGCCAGTGTTTGTCGGACTCCCACCTGCTCCACTCCACCAGATAACGCAGCTGTGCCGCCTGAAAGTACTTACGGAGGTCCGGAATACCGAGACCCCCCGCCTCCGGAGCAAGCGTGGAGAGGACCCTCTTCATTTGTGGCTTGCGGCCTTGCCACACAAAGCGGGAGATGTCAGCCTGCATTTGTCGTATCCAGCCCACCGGGGGCTGGAGAGGGAGGGCCCGGAAAAGATACAGTATCTGGGGCAACACCGTCATCTTAACCGCCGCGATTCGCCCCAACCAGGACAGTAGGCCCTTGCTCCAGCGGCCAAGCTCCTCCTTGATCTTCCTGCTGAGGGAGGCATAATTGGCCGTTACCATCTCCGGCAATGTGGGCGCCAGCAGAATCCCCAGGTATGGCACCGTGGACGAGGACCACTGCATGGGGAAGAGTCGCTGAAGGTCCCTCCTGGTGTCCGCAGCCAGGGACACGTCTAACGCCACTGACTTGCTCATATTCATTTTGAAGCCGGCCGCACAGGCAAAGGCGTCCAGTTCCCGGAGGCAAGCAGGCAGCGACCTCCTAGGGTCGTCCAAGGTCAACAGGACATCGTCCGCGTAAAGACTGACAGTGTGGACATACTGGCCCATCCGGACCCCAATAGCGTCCGGGTTATCGCGAATCCTCTGAGCAAATGGCTCCATGTAGAGGGCAAACAAGAGCGGCGAGAGGGGGCAGCCCTGCCTCGTGCCGCGTTCGATGGCAAATCCGCCGGAGCTACACCCGTTGACCCGTACCGACGCCGAAGGATGCTTATAACAGTTGAATACCATGGTGCGGAACCTATCCCCGATTCCCAATTTCTTGAGAACCAGCTCGAGATACGGCCAGTGAACTCTGTCAAAGGCCTTCTCCGCATCAACGGACAGCAACATCCGCTCCCCCGGGATCCGCGAGGCCTTCTCCAGAACATGCGTCACCCGCTTGGTATTGTCAACCGTCTGTCTGCCGGGCACAAAGCCAGCCTGGTCCGCCTCCACCAATCCGGGGAGGTGCGGACCCAGCCGGGACGCTAGAATCCCTGTATACAACTTGAGGTCGACATTTAGAAGCGAGATGGGTCGATACGAACCGCAGAGGGCCCGGTCCTTCCCAGGTTTCGGGATTACCGCGACTGTCGCCCTCAGGAGATCCGGTGGGATGGCTCCCGGTTCGGAAAAGGAATTAAATAGCCGAGTAAGGACAGGGGCCACCGCCGTGCAAAAAGTCTTGTAAAACAACGACGTGTACCCGTCCGGGCCCGGGGCCTTACCATGCTTCAGCCGCGCGATAGCGGAAATCACTTCCTCAACATGGATATCTCGCTCCAGGTGGTCCGCCTGAACCGGATCCAGCACCGGAAGGGCCACCGACTCCAAGTAGCCTGTGGCATCCCGTGGCGAGGAGGGCTCCTCAGCATACAACGCCTCGTAGAAGCCGCGGAAAGATTCCGCTACCTCTGCGTCCCCGGAGACGGCCACCCCGTCCGTGCCCACCAGTTCCTTCATGACGCCACGCTGCTGCGTGACCCGGAGCCGGTGTGCCAAGAGCTTGCCACATTTGTCCCCCCCAGTGTAGAAGGCATGTTTCAAGCGCAGGGCGGCATACTCCGTCCTATCAAGATCCAGTGCCGGCAGGAGCTTCCTCGCAGCCTTCAACTGCCTCCACACCCTGGGCGCCCCCGTGCGGCGGTGGACCTACTCAAGCTCCCGGACCTGAACGGTCAGCTCGTCCCTCTTCCGTTGCCGCTCCCTATTTTCGGCTGCGGAGATAGAGATAAATTCCCCCCGGAGGACTGCCTTCAATGCCGCCCACTGTGTCGCCTGCGAAGTGTCGGTGTTGCTATTGTGAGTTAGGTAGTCCTGTATGACCTCTCCAATGCGCTGCACTGCAGAATTTTTGTGTAAAAGGGTATCCCGGAGGCGCCACACCCCCCGAGAGGGGGAGGCCGCCGGCCACTGGAAAACGCCGGTGACTGGTGAATGGTCAGACGGTCAGGACCCCGATGTCCGCCGCCGTGCAGCGGCACGCATCGGTCCGCTCACCAGAAGGTAGTCCAGCCGTAAGTAGGTGCGGTGTGCGTGTGAAAAGTAAGAGTAGTCCCTATCCGTGGGGTGCATGGAGCGCCAAAGGTCGTGTAAATCCATTTCCGCAATCCGGGCCTTCACAGCCTGGGACAGTTCCCCCGTCTGCGGGAAGCGCTGCGCCGATCTGTCCATCACAGAATCGAAGACAATATTAAGGTCTCCCCCCCCCCCCCCCCCCCCCCCAAATGACGTGGCAGTCGGGAGAAGCAGTGACATCCACCAACACGGAGTCTAGGAAACGTTCTTGGTGGTCGTTTGGGCTATAAACGGAGCCGACCGTAAACGCTATGCCTCCTAAGCGCATGCGATACGCCAGAAGCCTCCCCTTCTGTTCAGCACACTTATACAAAACCTCCCCCCTAAAGGAGCTCGCTAGAAGAATGGCTACCCCCGCCGTCTTGTTCGCTGCCGAGGAGAAGAACTGGGTAGGGAACTTAGCAGAGCGCAGCCTATGGCAATCCCGGGACAATGTGGGTCTCTTGCAAAAGGCAAATGTCCGCCTGCGTCCCCTCCAGCAAAGATAAGATTGCTCTGCGCTTCACGGGGTTATTCAGACCCTGAACATTAAGGGTCACCACCTTTAGGGCCGACATTCCTCTCGGGGATCGGGAACGCCGTGCAATGGGCAGTGGATCAGCGGGTAGGGCACGCGGGGCAGCCGCGCGGGACAAGCCAAAACAGACCAAGCGTGGGCATGGACAACCTCGGACGGGACCTCCCCAACCCCAGAACAACCCCTACACCCACCCAAAACACAACCCTGGCAACTAGCCAAACGCAAACTCAAACACCCCATTGTCCCAGTCAAGCCCCAAAACGGGCAAGTCCGTAGAAAAGAACGAAGTGGACGTCCAGCCACTCCCCTCCATCTGCTCCCCCCCGCCCCGTACCCAGCAGTTAAGGAAGCTAAAGGCATCTCCCCCCGGAGTGAGTGTTAGGCCGTCAAGGCCACGCCGGTGGAGCCGGCCGAGTCCCTGGCCGCCGCCCTCAAAGCATCGGCCATGTCCGCCCTGATGGTAGGGGAATCAGGACGCCCTGCGCTGGCCGCTGATCGTCGCCTCGTCGACCTCCGCCGGCTCCGTCTCTCCGAGGGCCTCCATGACGGTGTAGCTCCTTCCTCCTCCGCCGCCGTAAGCCCCAGGACTCCACAAATGTCCTGCAAGGAGCGTAGCTGGTGTAGCACCCCATTCCACCGGAAGATCAGGCGGAAGGGATGTCCCCAAGAGTACGGCGTCTCGTGTTCGCGCAAAAAGTCAGTGGCAATCCTGAAGGACCTGCGTTTCTGCAGCGTGATGGCGGAGAGGTCCTGGTAAAGCGCCACCGGCCGCTCCCGGAAAGTCAGGGGCTGTTTCCTGCGGGCCTCAGTCATGATGCGTTCCTTCAGCGGGAAGTCGGGCAGGAAGGCCAAAATGTCCGGTGGAGGTGCCGATGACTGGCGCTGCCGGCCAACCCTATGTGCCCTATCAATGCTAATGGGGAAGTCCGCAGCTTCCCCCAGTATCTCTCGGAACAGGTCCCGCAGGTAGCCCCCCAGATCGGACCCCTCGTCTGCAGTCGGCACACCACGCACTCGAATGTTGTTCCTCCGTGATCTGTTCTCAAGGTCCTCAGAGTGGGCCTGGAGCTCAACACACTGCTCCCGGAGGCGGAGAACGTCCTGTTGAAGATGGACTATCTCCTCCTCCCGGCGCTGGGCCTCCGTCTCCACCGTTTCCACGCGCTCGCCAAGGCCCTCCACTTCCCTGCGCACTTCCCGGACCTCGCTGGCCACCTCCCGCTTCAGTGTCTGGAAGTCCTCCCTGAGGGAGCTGAACAGTTCCTCCATAAAGGTCCTCGTGACGGGTGGCTCCCCCCCCAGTCACATCCGCCGAGGCCCGGGAGGACCCCGGCGAAGGCTGTGTTCTGTCCCGCAGTTGCTGGGCCCTGCCAAGCATGTCCGGCAGGGTGCGGTCCCCCTTCTTCGAGCCGCCTCTTCCAGACATCGCAAGCACTGCGGTCGGGCTCAGGTCCAGCCGCCCTAGGGATGCCCAGCTGCTGGCAAGCGCTCGACGTGGGTGTCCCCCCACAAGCAGAATCGCTGCGTCACAGGTGACAAAATGGCGGTCCAGTCCGGTCACCGCCAGCCGCGGGTGCCCATCCGAGACAGCAATGGAAACTACAGTGGGGGGCTCCTCTTCAGCACATCCCCCAGAAAGTCAGCCCGGCGGCAGCAGCGGCGATCACATACATCCACCAGCAAGGGCTCCAGTGAAGGCCAACACCACTGATCTCTCGGGGACAAGATGGCGGCAGGGCGGGGCAAGGCAGAACGACCAGGCCCGGCGACACCGCCGGGGCCCCCAAAACGCACAGCAATCAAAGAGGTTCCGCCACCGTTTCCAGTCTGTCACACGCAAGGGCCCAGACGGGCCGCCCCCATCAGAAAGTCCGCCGTACTTCGGTCAAGGGACAGGGGCCCCGCAGTGCGAAGTGTCGCCGACACCAGACTGAGTGCCAAAGCGCCCGTCCTAAGTCTCCCGCACCGTCGGGTCCCCTCCCGCGGCTCCTTCACCCTCCGTCGAGCGACGGGCCAGATTCCCTCCAGATCGCAACTTTCAGCACCAGGCCCAGCCGAGGCGCGCGGACAGCACTCCGATGCACTCCGCCTCCCAGGCCTCCGTCGCTCTTCGAACTCGATCGGACCTTTTGGGGGACTTCCCCCGAGGCGATCCGAACCAAAGCGGCAACAATGTGCGCACCAGGTGCTCCGCCACGCTCCTCACACGCTGAGCCTCAGCGGGGGGAGAAAAGCGTAAGAAAAGGGCTCAAGCTCGGCCGGGCCGGAGGAGCTACGGGAGGAAGCGTCCGCTCACCCCGCCATCTTGGCCACGCCCCTGACAGCCAATTTAGAACTAGATTGTGCTCTAGTAGGCAACTATTGAATGTATCCAAGTGGGGGTTGTAGATTGCCAAGGCTTCTATTTGCTGTTTTATTGAGTATTGGCTTTTTATATTACAACCTTGACTGTTGATTAGTTCCACACAGTGTTTGTATTAGAAGCTGGATGGAAAGAAGTGTTTTTTTTTGTAAATGACTTCTCTGGGGAAATTGTTTTTGCTGTATTATCAAATTTATTTTCAAAGGTAATGATCTAAATTCCTTTGCCTCAGAATTCAGTGCATGAATAATCGCAGCTCTTGATACTTTAGCTCCTACTAGAGTAGCAAACTCCCTCCTACAGCATGGACAATAATCAATTAAAGGACCCTAAATGCTCCTGCAAATACTTGAACAAATCTGAAGGAAGGAGTATAAATACGTAGACAAAGTGCATACAATCAATTCTTGGTTATAAAAATCTTATAATTTATGCCCGTATCCAATACTATGCATCTGAAATCGGCAAATATTCTTTACAAATTTTTTGTTGTCATTATGAAGAAGCTTATCAATCCCTCATCATGCATTAGTTCAATTTAGCCGTTGCAAAATCTTTGCAATGAGCTCTCCGATTTGTACACCTGGAACATTTTTTAATTCTGATATCTTTGTTATAACTTTCAAACCAAACACTGCACCTGATTCTTCTGTCCAGGATCAAGTTCATTCTATGATTGACGCCATCACTTTTGGCTCCCCCATGATCTGTGTTAACCTTATATTCTTAAGCTCATTACTGAGCAAGCTTTTCCCACCTTAACGCATATGTTAAATCTCTCCATCACACAAGCATTTGTAACTAGCTCCTGGAAAACTGCCTGCCTATTGAAGAAGCTCACTGCAGATTCTACCGTACGTTCTATTTTATGGCCAATCTCCCTTCTTACTGACCCTTGGGATATAGAAAAGATCATCATCCTGGAGATTCCTCAAGCCAGTTTCCAAGCAGTGCATAGCTTGGAATTGGTTCTTCTTACGATCACTGATACGATCTGACTTATTTTGAACCAGGGTGGATCTGCCACTCTGACGTAAAGTCTCTAAGGTTCGACTCCTTCTCATGTAGGCTCCGACTCCCATCTTTGTTCACGGAGGTCTCAGTCTTCCTTAACTTAGACAATTGATGCCGCCATATTCCCTGACTTATGCAGAATCATTGTCATGTCTGCCTTTTAACTCAGATGTTGCCTGACCTTATTTTCATAGGAATTGTGATACCGTCAAGTTCTACGATTAATGACCTAGATACAACATCCAGTCCAACATGCGTCTGGGTCAAATTTCTACTCATCCTCCTATCAAGGTTAAATAAGAACACATAGCCACATATAATCAAAATAATGTAGTCTGAATTTGTCCTTTGACCTTCTATGTTCATAAGGAAATCTAACGCGCATACCTAGATGCACATAATCTATGTCGGACATTCCTAAACTTATGTACGACATTCCCATTTCTGATAAGATTTATAATATAAGGACTGCTACTCTGGTGCTCGTCAGGAGAGGTCCTTCGCTCAGATTATCACCCGTGATTCTTTTGAAGATAGTCACACCTTTTGCCAGCACCCTTCACACTTCGCTGATGATACATCTGATACATCTATCTATCAGTCAGGAGACATTCATATTGCTCTTACAGGAAACTGCAGTTGTCCAATAGACTATTGGTGCAAGTCCCTAGGATCCGGCTTTCCTGCCGCTCCTTTTCCTATTTGGGAGCCTTGGCTTGCATAAACCCCTGCTGGACCGCAATCACACTGATTCTGAACGTCCATTTAAAAAGAAGCTTAAAACTTGGCTTTTTCCTCAAAACTAAGTGACGTGATCATTTACCACCCTTTTTAGGTCTCGCCTGGCGTGAGCTGCGCACATGCGCAGTCTCGCTGGCAAGATTTAATGATTTTGGGTATTTTCTGTAAAGGCCAATAAGCCCCGCTCCTCTTTTCCATTGGCCGGCGTCACCGTTTATGCTAAACAGTGGCCAGCCATTTGAAAAAAGGTGTTTGACGTTTTTGTTCAGCTTTTTGAGCCGTCCCATTTGGACGGGCTCGTCTGCCTTCTGTGCGTCGTGAAAGCTTTCTTATCTTTATGGGGCCATGTGTTTAAAACACATGGCCCCATAAAGACAAGAAAGCTTTCACGATGGACGAAAGTGAAAGCAGACCGTGCTTGTTTCTGTATTGAATGGCGGAATTTGTAAACAGTTCCTCAAGTCCTGAGTCCGATTGAAAAAATATGGGGGCTTATTTACAAGCCCCTTGCGCCACCAGTAGGTAATTTTTTTTCTAGGTTAAAAGACGCCCCAGCGGCGCAAGGAGCTTGTAAATATGCCCCATGATGTTGTCATGGCATTGAGAAACTTTAAACACTCACAATCGCAAAAATCCCTAACGTCGCGACACCAAATGCAGATTGCTGACACACTTTTGACAGTGAAGATGTTTCTCGCCCGGAGAGCGTTGTTTGCGATCTGCCGGCCCCAGGGAAGCCGCCGTCTTTCGGGTCATTTCTTGAACAGTCCCCAGATCTCTGCTGCACACACAGGGTCGGGCTCTAATGGAAGGACAAACGAGGAGCGAGGTGACTATTAGATGTGTATTGATATGGAGAAATGCTAACATTACTATGGGCCGATAATAAATTCACTGGAATCACGGTAATTTGTCATAGCTCCTTAATATAAGGGCTGTCAACGAGGATAAGGCAAAACAACCAGAGCTGCCGCCTTTGGTATTGGGGAACGGGGTTCGAGTCTCAGCGTTTGCTCATTCTGTGATTCTAGGCAAATCACTTACTCCCTTCAAACAATGAATGTGTGCTTGTGTAATGTAACTGGTGCTCATGCATAGCTCTCCAATTCCTTCGGGTCGAGTGCGTTTTGTTGTATTTACACTGTTATGGATGCATCTTTTATGGGACTTATAGCCTATAATAACGGTCACATTACCACTCTTAACATTTGATATTCCCTCAAATCGTTTGTTTAAAATGTACAAAAGCTGGGTATGGATCCAGAACTGAGGCAATTAAGTGCCTTGTGCACTTATTTGTGTTCATCGGTCTGCATGCGACATTGTGTCTCCACCTAATAACCAGTGTTGCTCCTTGGAAGCTATGCCTAGGACCACCGAAACAATATGCTACTCCTCATCATAAGGGGCTTATTCCTGGCACAGTTGTCAGTTCATGATATATTAATGGCAGTGGAATACCTGTGGTCAGGGCTTTAAGTGGGATGAAAAAACTGGGGAGTCTCTCAAAGGGGTGTGGCCAATGGAATTAAGGTTGGGGCTTAAACACGTGAGCAAAAAATCTGTGCTTAGCATAGTGTGCTGCCAGACTTGAATTTTGCTGCTTCTGTCAAGGCATCCAGATATGATACAACAAGTAACATCATACCTACAACAAGGCAGAACTATTGGCTTTGTCAATGGTTGTTAGTTGCATAAGATAAATAAGCAGCAACGATGGCTTGTATATAATATTGAAAAAGCTTCCACTTAAAGCCCTGGTGACACCACGACAATTTTGCTGCTCCTGATTTTCGAGAAGAGAAATACAGAGAGAAAATGACTCTCCTTAAAGTATTTCCCTTCCCCTGCAACGCTCACCTGTCATGCCGTAACTTATCCACTTGTGAGAACTGAACATGCGCACATCGATGTGCCTGCTGTCACTACAGTCTGGTAAGCAAGCATTGGCATAGCCAATAGGTCTGGCAAGCCCTCAATGGAGCACACCTAAGCCACTGAGGTTAGTAGCTTTTTTTTCTTACTGTAGATAGACTTGGTTGATGTTGACCAAGTAATCTTAAAGAAAAACCTTTTGGATTGGTTTTCAAACACCCAATAGAGGGTTGAAAGGCAGTATGTCTGAGGGAGCCAACAAAAGCTGAGAACACATGAAGCTTTGTCCTACAACTGCCTTCCTCACGAGCTTCTCAAGAGTCCACAAACAAAATGGAGAGTAATGGATCTAAGGATATTGTTATTGAAGAAAAGCCAAGTCCTTAAATTCAAGAATATAGACCTGAGGATACCAGTGCAAAGAATAACTGAAAGATTGGATTACAAGAGAGGTACTAAAGGAACAGAAAATGAAACAAACATTTCTAGAGGGGTCCCAGCACTGTGCAGTGTCTTCTAATGAATCTTGAACTCAAGTGTTAGAGTGGCAAGTCTTCTTCAATGTCTCGGTGTTTGAACTTTCTATTGGGATTTATGAACTGGAAGAAGTACTCTCAACACTGTGGAGTATAAATGTAGTGTCAGTAGTTGAGTCCAGCTAGGCCACACCCTTCAAGCACCCCACCAGGTTTCAGAATGCTTAGTGGGCAGATTAGCGTGTTTTGAGGGTGATGGATGGTCCACAAAAAAGAACTGATTTGACGAACTAAAGTTTCAGCTGAACAAGATGTGAGAAAGTGCCATCTTTCTTGCATGGTATGCCCCCACTTTTTGCTGAATTGCTGAATGTACTTTGACTGAGTATGCCCTGGACTCCTGCCAATCAGGTGCCCATGGCCTATGTTCCTTACGTAAAATCCCAAATTGGCAAACCCTGGCCACATGACTGCCCATGGTAAATGGTACCCTAGGTACCCAGGGCCTTGTGACCAGGGAAGGCCTCTTAGGGCTGCAGCACTTATTGTGCCACCCTTAGAGGCCCTGTACCCTAACACAACCACACTGCCATTGCAGGCTGAGTGTCTGGGTACAAGGCAAAACAGTCGACATGGCACACATCCCTGTGTGCCATGCCCACAACCTACACTGGCCTGGCATAAATCATCCACCCCTCTAGCCGGGTGCCCTATGCCAGTGGTGTGGGCACAGGAGCATGAGCCCTGTGCCCCTACAGTACCCAGGTCCATTCCTGGGCACTGTAAGTGCAGTGCTGCCATTTAAGAGGATATGGTGCTGGGAGCTCGTCAAACACGAACTCCACAGAACCATGATGACAACACTGAAGAGAAGTTTGGTATCA
Source organism: Triturus cristatus (assembly GCF_964204655.1). Taxonomy (NCBI): domain Eukaryota; kingdom Metazoa; phylum Chordata; class Amphibia; order Caudata; family Salamandridae; genus Triturus; species Triturus cristatus. Next base: position 232,121,111 of record NC_140583.1, read on the forward strand.
AACTTCTCAGCACATTAAACCCGCACTGATGCCAGTGTGGGATTTAATTTACAAAGCACTACAGAGGGCATCTTAGAGATGCCCCCTGAAACCTAACCTACAATCCACATCTGGTCTGGGAGGCTGCCTATGCTGCCACACAGCAGACATTTTGCTGGACCCCTGGGTGGAGAGCACCCGCTCTCTTGGGCCTTCAACAATGCACATCCTGGGCGAGGGGCTAGGTCTCCTCCCCCAGGATGGACAGGGGGAAGCTTCAAAGGCATGCCGCCTCTGAGCTTCTCCAGGCCACTTGCTGTACCCAGCAAACTGGCCCCCACCGGTTCTAAACCCCCACTCAGGCGGGAAGACTGGCCGGAAACCCCAAGTAAGGACAGGGGATGTGCCAGCCTGCCAACCCCACCCCTCAGGTGGGGGGAGGCGAGGTGAAGCACATCTACGGGCGCTCCCCATCTTGAAGATGGGAGGCCCTGCCCAATCAGGACTAGGCTACAGCCCGCCTCCTACAGGAGAGTGGCCGGATAGTGGGTGTACCCACACCACGGCAGGGACCCCTACCTGTAACGCCCCTAAATATAGTATTTAGAGGCACCCTAAACCTTCCTTCTCCAGATTCCGAAAAGGCAAAGAAGAGCAAGAAGAAAGAAGACCCGCCGTGCAGCTGCTAAGAAGAGGAGGACACCAACTGCTTAGGCCCCAGCCCTACTACCCTGTCGACCCTCGAACCTGCTCCTGTTAAATTCCGGCACATCTTGTGGCCAGCAACCTCACAAACCCCAGAGGACCTGGCTACCTTGTGACTGCGCATCTGGGACTCCCATGAGCAGTGGCTCTGCTCAAACCAAGTTTCTAACCCTTGGCATCAGCCAGGAACCTCGAACCCTGCACACTGCACCCACCAAGCCTGGCCTGTGCCAGAGTGGACAAAGACCACGAGGACGACCCCCGGCAACTGTGACCCCGAATCCGGCACCCAAGGACTCACCTCGACACTCCTGACGACGCCTGCAGCCTTAGAACCAGGCCCCTCCCCCCCCCCCCCAACCGCGACCAACAGAGGGTAAGTTTACCTGACACCAAAAGGCACCCTGACGCCCTGCGGCCCCCCTGTGCCCGACTCCTGGGTACCTACCTATCCTCCAACTACCCAACTTACCTCTCGAAGTGGTGGTGGCACCTGAAGCATCTTCGCCCCCGAGCTTGCAGCCTTTGTTCAACCTGGAGCTTTCCCATTGAAATCCATTGAGCGCCCGAAGGCTCAAAAGCACCCTGCACCCAGCCGCCCGAGTGGCCCTGGCAGTGTAACTTCTACTCCTACCTACTTCCCCATTTGCCCTGAGCAAGTTACCAGGAGCCCAGCTCCCACAGCCGCCTGGCCTGCAGCCACCAACCAAGGCCCCCCTGCCTTCCATAGGATAACATTGGGCCTAACTCACTCGCCCCAGTGCCGCTGAGGGTGTAACAACTGTACCAACCTGACCCTGGGAGACCCCTGAGTCTGTGCCCAGAACCTTAACTGCCAGTCGAGTACTTACCCAAAAGCTGATAACCCAATTTTCTTCCATAGGGTAACATTGACTGGTTTCTTCAGGATTTCTTCTAAGTGTGGAGTTTATAAAACTTAAAATATTCACCTAAAATTACCGGAGTAATGAAAACGGAAATACTCAACTGCTATTAGGAGAGATCCCAGTGCTGGATCTTGGTGCCCAGCACTGACCCTGAAAAGTAATTACAACCGTTACCATTAACCCAATTTTCTTCCATAGGAAACCATTGACTGTTTTTCTGTGAAATTTCTTCTAAGTGTCGATTTTTGCAAATTACAAATATTCTTTAAAAATCGTACCAACTGTGAAAACGTAATTACTTACCTGTTTTAGATAGAGGTCCCAGTGCTGAACCTAGGAGCACAGCACTGGATTACAAAAGTAACAAGAACATACTTTACCTGTACCTTGAATTTTCTCCCAAAGGGAACTATTGACTGTTTTCTATGAAATTTCTAAGTGTCAACTTGTAAAATAGCAAAATATTGCCTAAAAATCATAACAGTAACTGAAACGAATTTACTCGTTTCCAAGACCTGTCCCAGGACTGAATCTAGGATCCAGTCCTGGAATTAGGAAAAGTAATCCTGAAAGTAATCCATTGCAAATAACTTAAAAACCCACCTTGAGCTCAATGTATTATTGTGTTTGAAATTGTGTTGCCTATTCCAACAACCTGTAACTATTGTCTACAAAAGTCAATTGCATATTGCAAAAGTATTTAACTAAAGCCTCTCATTCTGAGAAAGTATATTTAAATACCTATTGTTGGTTCTAAAATAAAACGAGCATATATTTTTTATATAAATCATTGGCCTAGAGTTCAGTTATTGAGTGTGTGAGACCATTTGCTGACTGAGTGTGTACAACAAATGCTTTACACTGTACTCTGATACTGCCTTACTGCTCGACCAAGCTACCACTTTAGAGAGTAAGGTTATATCTAACTTTAACCTCTATCAAACCTCTGGGGACTGTGGACTCTGTACACATTGTACGTATTTGGGAACAGTATATACAGAGCCATATACAGAGCCACTTTCTCACACAAGGCTCTTCATCATAACTTGTGTAGTGAAATGTAGAAGCAGCACCAGGCACTGCAGTCCTTTAATAAGGTGTTGCAGCTGTATTCCAAAGCCTCTTTATAGCAGAGAACAAGCTTGTGGATAATGAGTAGAAAGAACCTCTCCGATCTCCCAGGAGGAAAGAGTTTGGTTCTTGGACACGGTAAGTGGAAAGGTTGATCAACTGCTTCCACCGGGATGACCAGCAGTTTTATTTCATTCAGCATTTAGTCCATCTCGGACATCCAGCAGCAGAGGCCAAAGTTCTGGAGCGCATGCAGTCAGATTCTACTTCATACGGCTGTAATCCGATGTTGATCTCCTGATGTTCTACTGCAGCCGCTCAACACTTTCCACCTCCGGGATCTAGTAGCACAGGCCCTGGGAGGATCCGTACTTGAGCAGATGTAGGATTTATTGAACACCTTTGTCATGGTGGGTCTCCTGATGCACTTTGCTTTTCAGTGTAATCCCAAAAGTAGCCAGTTTCTGTTGTTTGTCATGTTTTTAGTAGATAGATCTAAAGAAAAAGACGCCAGTGGATTAATTAAACGTGTGCCCGCGCAATAGAACCAAAATGTTTGTTACTGTATGAGGCCCCCCCCCAGCTGTTTGGGATTAAATCCTGGTCAATGGCTACAGACGAGGATGTTTAAATCATTATGTGCAGAGTGTACAGCAGCTTGAACCCTAATGCTGGGTGTGCACCCCCAGACAGGCGATCAGTTGATGATTTGCTTAGTTCGGTTTTTTAAGATGCTTGTAATTCAGGTAGTGATGTATTGCGTTCTACGGTCTAGCGATTCTTACTGCTTGAATGTCATTGCCAGTGACTTTTGTATGTGTAATCTTTGGTGAAGAGCACTTGCCAAGATGAAAATCAATAAATTGGCATTTAAAAAGTAACAAAATGTGCAAAATTCCTATTCTAATGGATATTACAATGGCTTTTTTTCTCCATCTTCTGCGATTTACCAACAGAGAACTAAAAAGCTTTAAGATGGTAGCTTTATCAAAAGCTCCAATGAGCCAGACTTACTTATGTTGGTAGAAAGTCTGGAGATTGCAACTTCCTGGAGCGCTCGTGTCCTTGGACACATCAAGCACTTCGGACTTTGCCTGGTGCTGGTGGCTGAGACTGTGCACGGAATAGCGACCTCAGCTCTTGAGTGTCACCTCCAGGAAATGGCTGCTCTTGGTACCCATGGACAGTGGTTAGGGTAGATAGAGTTTAGCACACTGAAACCTAACAGGTGGGTAGAAAGCCATTAAACCACGGTTATTGAAAAACTGAACTGTGATTGGTGGTTATTGTAAAATGTAAAATCACTGCAACCAGAAACCGCCTCATGGGTGCACTTCAAGGCGTGAACCACCCAGTCTGGTACCATAGAAGTCCCTTCACACGACTCCTCCCCCTCCCCTTTCAGACTTGAGTGGTAATGAATTGAGAATATTTAGAGGCATGTCCCACTTCTGCACATCTACACCTCTCAACAGAATTACACCTTCTATGATAAATTAGTCCTTGAAACTTCCTGATATAGTACTGCTAAACTCCGAAGTGTGACAGCAAAGTGTAATAGGATAGGCACTTGGGCGACACAGGGCCCTTGGAAAAAAAAGACCTGGTTAATACCCTAGTAAGACAAGTGAGAGGTATGCACATTTGTGGCTGGCATCGGTATAACCGTAGAGCATTTAAAATATATTTACATTTATATTTGATAGTGCAATAGTAATATGTACACTTGAAATAGGAATGGATGAGCGTGGTGATAAGAAGATACCACAATGTGATTAGTAGGGGTGCAGCCGGCATTGTTAATGCGTCTGTCAGCTGCAATGCAACGGTTGTACAATAGTGACCAGTATATAGAAGCAGGAGGCGTGAATGAAGTGAGCAATGGCAGGGCAGGTTTAGTAGCTCTACCATTGCTGTAGTTTTACTTTCAACATCTGCAGCGAGGGAACAAGTTTCAGGTTTAAAAGGCATTCTAAGTTCTTAAGTGCTTTATCCCGGAAGTCGCACTTAACAAAAAAAATGTTGCGGAGTCTTTTTTTAATGTTTATTTTTTACCAAAATGTTCATTAGGATACGTAATTTGCATCACCATGTGTACATAGCCACTGCGTTGGTGAAGTGCATATAACCGGAACAACCAATCATGACATACAGACTCCATCATTTGTCTGTGTCCTGGTCCATGAGAGCTCGCCCTACTCATTCCTCACCTTATACGAAGGATTCACCTCGGTGCCTAGCTTCTGATTTGTACCTTTCATCCTACAGTGTCACCCCCACCCTTCCAACCCACCATGCAAACCCCTCGTTTAAGAATGCCTGCCATGTTCCCCAGATTTTATCATGTTAGTGAGTACACCCGTCTTTCCACAACTGCGTAATGACCCATGCCTCCCTGCCACTCGCCTAGGGTGGGGGCTTCTCATAGATATCCATCCGCACGCTAGGTCTCTTTTAGTCCTAGTGCACCCTACCTCAGCAGCAGACCTCGAGGTTGATGCAGTTTGGGCCTGACCTACAGCCCATTACTCCTAGCCTGTTACAGCGTGTAGTAGGCCCTGCTGTGCACGTAATTAAGCTGGCCGAGGTGGATACACGCTCCTGTCGTGAGAACCTGGGGTGTCATCCGTGCCTTCCTCCACTCATTGTCCCCAGCGCCCTAACAGCCTTGCCTCTTCTCTGGCAAGCCTAGCATCTGGTCCAGGCATTGACCAGGAGAGATTGGACAGAAGACTTTTTGAGTAGTAACTTAGGTTTGCTTCTTAGGTTGTGGCTTTTACCAGAAGTTCTAGTTTTTGGAGGTAGGGGGAGGAAATAATGTGTATGCTAAAATCGGTTGTTGTGTTAGTGGAGCGAGATTGTGTTTGCAGCTTTAGGGAGTTTAGAATTGGAGTGATTCTATTGAATTATCTGGTTTGAGTGATCGTTCTGGCTGGAGAGTGGCAGATTTCACAATATTGTGGAAGCTGTTAGGGCCTATAGTTTAGCGAAGCTGCCAGGAGAGAGGGCCTTGGAGCGGTTAGGTGGTGAGAGGATTTCAGTTTTTTTAGGGTTAAGTTTTTTAGTTTCATTTGTAACATCCATGAGCACATGTCGAGTAGTGATTGGGCGAGAGTGACTGTCATCTGTGCTATGAATCTTTAGGTAAAGCTGCATATCTTTTGCATATTAGTTTAACACGATACCTGCCTTGGAGAGAATCTCACCCAGCGGGTGAACCTACAGCTAATAGGGAGCTTGAATTGTTGTACTCCAAATGGAACGATAGTTTAATGCAGTATGTTCTGTGGGACAGGTATGCTTTGAACTAGTTTAGTGATGTACTAGAAGCCATTCTACTTCATAAAGCCTGTAGGAAAATATTTTGGTTGATCGTATCAAAAGCTGCTGATAGGTCAAGAAATACGATCATGTAGTGTTGCCTTTGTCAGAGATCTGTACGAGTCCTTGATCTTGAGCATGGTGATTTCTGTGTGTTCTCTGATTTATAATCAGACTGACACAGCCTAGTGTTTTTCAACTGTATATTTATTCTACTGGGTAGTTGCACATTTCTCTGAGTTTGGCAAGGAAGGGCAGCACTGTAATAAGTCTATTGTTTTTAAGATTGTCCAAGGAAAGTTAACTTTTTTTTCAAAATGCAGAATAAACATGACCCACTTTAAATTCTTAACGTAGCAGGACAGGGATGAATTAGTAATGTCAAAATAGGATGAGGGTTTGGTCTGACCAGTCGTATGTATGATGTTGGCATACTGCTGTAGCCAGGTTTAGAAACCACGAAGGCCAGGTCAACACTTTTTTCTTGATAGGAGCGTTTCAGTGCTGTATATGCATACGTTCTGAGGAAAGAATTTAGTTGCCTAGTGTGGATGTCTTTTGTTTTAGTCAAAAGGAGGTTAAAACATGTGCCGGGGGTGAGAATTGATATATAAACTGGTTCCAATGTCAACAGTAAGAGCTTTGTAGGACCTAGCTAAGAGAGCAGATATTAATGTGCAGTTGAATGACTCTTCACAAATGATAGCTGTGCCTCTACGCTTAGTTCTCTCTGGGTGGATTATCTTGCAGCTAAGTAGCAGAAGGTCGATGAGATGTATGGATGAGTATGTGAACCCTATTTCTGAGACGGTATGCAAGTCAAGGTTGTTTTTCTAACTCAAGGTTGAGATTGTGTGTCTGGTGTGGTGTTAAATATTAGATGGTGGATACTAATCAAGTTATTTGTACACTTTGATCAGTTATTCAGTCTGAATACTAGTTCTGGTCGTGGTGTAAATGGTATAGACTTGGTAACAATGTTTTGGTATGAGGGTTTGGCTTGGGGACTTCCTCAAGTGTGTAATTAGTTAGTGTTGAGATGTTGTGATTGGGGCCTAGAGAGGAGATAAGGGAAAGACTTGTGTGTGATTGTGCGTTCCTTTGTTTTAGTAGGAGGGTATCTCAGACTGAGGTACCTGCAGCTGGGAGTGAAGGGCGAGTAGCATTGGAGCATGTGATTGAGACATGGAGACACGTGTCCTTCTAGCCAAAGATTTTGTTACAAGTTTGATATAGCATGGTAGATTTAGTTTGTGATGCGGTACTGCAAACCTGTGTGGACATGGGTAGGAACAGACGAGGAGGACGTCTACGGGGTTGAAGTGAAGGGACGAGGGTTATTAGTGCAGAAAGGTTCTTAAACATGGACAGTGTTCAGAGTCCTTTGAGTGGCTCCAGGGTCCGGAGGGAAGGCATTAGGAGAGTGCTGGTATTTGGTTGTATCTGTGAGAGCTGGCGTGGCTGGTTCAGTTGTAACATAACCTATAAAGGTGTGAGGGTGTTTATCACTATAGTTGGCATCCAGCAGTCCTCTGTGTTGGAGGTAAAAATGGAGGGTGCCCGAGGAGGCTAGATATGAAAGTTACTAGTGTTTGATTTAATATTGTTTAACAGGTTAAACTTGGTGATAAAAACGTGGCGATTGTCTGTAGTAAGAGGCAAAATCTTGACAATGTTATACAAATATATGCCCGTGTATGTGTGTTACACATACATGACAGAAGGTCTTTTGTGACCGAGCTATGCTTAACACTATACTTCTTCCAGAAATAATTTGCTCTGTTTTTGTGTTCTGTTTGTGTCTGGCCTGCCTTCATTGTGACCCTAATTTGCTACTTTTTTGTTCTTAGACAATTCAACATTCGCATGAAGAGGGATACGTCAATGTTTTCTCAAGATTTCAAATTGGAAATTGAAGGAAAAACGCTGGACTATGATACTTCTCATATTTATACGGGGCACATATACGGTAAGATTATGCAGTTTTTAAATAACATTTACATTTTGTCAATATCCGCCTTCAAGGATAGGAAAATAGGCGGTCTCAGTTAATGTTTTTTGGTGCTTTCATGTAATGTTTGCTGTTATTGTTGCTAGGTGTTTTGTGTGAAATCTGCGGCAGCTTTAATTTCTTTTTACCCTGCGTATTTGTCGCTGCAGTTATATAAATAATAGATTCTGTACCATAAGCCCAAAGGTAATTTCAACTTGACCCTTTAGATAGTCTGCAGAAGATTGGAATAACCGTCTTTTTTTGTGGATTAACTGTATTACTTTTGTGCCTGACATATATTAGTATGACTTGTTCGTTTGTGGCGGTACTACCTAGATAAAAGGACAAAATGAGCATTGCTACTTTACATTAGTTTCCAACTTTTTTTCATTGTGGAGCAACATTGAGCTAATCTGCTTTCTTGTAGAAACAGCTGTGGCCCTAATGGTCTCTTACTGGTAGATGTGTCATACAAGCCGCTCTAGAAAGTCGGTGTGATGTTTTTTATTTTTTATATTTTTATAGTTGGAAATGTGGTTATTTAAGGTGCTTGTCTTCACATGATAAGCACATTGAAGCCAATATTTAGTTTTTTTTTATGGTGAAGTATGTATGGACTGTAGTTTATTTTCAATAATAGTTATTTAGTGTTAATGGTCAGACTGATGATTAAGACACTACGTTGGGCATCCTAATAATTGTAGCAATTTGCATAGGTGGTGGTGTAAGGCTGCGATTTCGCCTTGGTTTACTCCTGCTGGTACGCGCTTTATGTTTAGGGTGTAAAATAGATTTTTACCTGGATTACTAATGAAGTGCGTATCCTGACATTACATATTGAAATTTTAATGAATTGGATGGGATCGCACTGCCTCGGCAGTGTGCCGACTTAACTCTTTAAAAGATCCTTGTGTAAGTACTTGTGCATTTTATAACGCGGTGAAAAAATGCATCTTTAAACTCCCCTCTATCATAGGCCTCCACGTTGCCTACCCTGAGAGCCAACTCGGGTTTAACATATATTGTTTGCCCTTTGCCTGAGGGGCAAAGTGATTGTAGCTGAAGGATAATGTGAACTGGTGCTGGCAAGTTCACCATTGTGTACTCTATTTATTGGAGTATAAAACATTAGTTTGTTTATTTAAATCTACCTGCTAACTGAATCATACAGGTGGCCACCATAAAATGTATTTAGAAAACAGAAATCTTCTAGAAAGGTGACGCGTTTCAGTATACTTTGGATGAAATAAGGAAAGATTCTGCTTAGAGTTCATGATTTAGACCATTGACCCCAGAGATCATTTACAATGCACTCCTCAAGTTTAGGTGATTAGTTAGACGTATTGTCAATAATTATTTACTCTGTTACTGCAGTGAGTCCAGTGGTGAATGTCCTAAGGCTGCTCCCTCTTCAGTGCTCTGCTATGCAGCACCATGTGGGCAATCTTAACTGAGCGGCCTCCTGACTTACTTCTAGCAAATAATTGGAGTCTCGGCTGTTCACCTGGTACTACTACTCATCCCTGGGTCCACTGCTAGAAAGGGAGGTGGAGACATTTGAACCTGGACCCCTCTTGTGAGCTAGAGAGAGTCACCTGGTTACTCTCACTAAGCAAGTTATATCGGTGGCCATCTGTACGAAGGGTTTGACCTTGGCACCTGTACATGGACCGGCTCCTTGCCGGTGTCCTTTCTCAGCTTTAATCCCATCTCTTCGGTCTCCTGTTCTCAACCTCATCCCTTCCCACAATGCACGGCCTGGAGTGGGCTGGTCCCGTTATCATCAATAAGTGAAAAGAAAACCAGCCGCCTTTCAATCTAACTGCGGCTTTATGCTTAGCAGATACACACATCTTATTTGTAGCAGCTTAATTTTACTCTTTGAGAACGTTGTGAACACAGTTTGCTTATATGCACTCTGAAGGTGCTGTTCACTAGACAGAAACATCTTAAAAGTTAAACAATTGGATCACAAGATAAATTCATGAAATATTAAGCAAAAAAACAAAGTGCAAACATAGTGACTGCCACTACAGTGGAAGTGCTTTTCACAGATACGTGGAAAGATATGAAAGAACATTTTAACACGAGAAGCAATTTAAAATGCAAGCCCATTTCTCCTTTGTGCACAGAAAGGCTGGTCTATGCATTTTTAGGTCTCGCCTGGTGTAAGACTGCGCAGACATGCGCAGTCTCGCTAGCGAGATTTAGTGTTAAAAGGTATTTTCTGTAAGGGGCATTAAGCCCCGCCCTTCTTTTCTATTGGCTGGCGTCACCGTTTATGGTATAAACGGTGGCCAGCCATTGGAAAAGAGGTGTTGGTGATGTATGTGCTTGGCTTTCTGAAGCGTCCCACTTGGACGGCCTCGCCTGCTTTGCGTTCGTTCGTCGCAAAAGGTTTCTTACGAAACCCTTTAACAGGCAAGGCCGTCCAAGTGGCTCGGCTGAAAAAGCCTAGCAAATACGTGATGGCGTGCGCTTGTTTTTATTCAAGCTCCGGATTTCCCACTCTGCTCTGCGCCAGTGTGTGGACGAGGGCTTCAAGGCCACATCACTCCTTCAGTGTGATTGCTGCCTGCTCGGTCCTGTTCCGAAGCACTGGGAACAACTTGCAGCAGCAGGACTCTAGAGAGGAAAGGGGCGCCTAGAAGCTCCTCTGCCTCGCGGGATGGAAAAGAGCGCGGGCGCCCCCCGTTCTTCCTCCAGACAGCCCAATCAACCGGCACCCTGGAGACCGGAACTGCCTGTACGGAGGAGGAAGGGGTTGGGAAAGGTAAGGGTGCGGGGCTGGGAGGGGGTGAAGAAGTGGGACTCATGAGGCGGAAGAGGAAAACAGTTCTGTCCTCTCTCATTAGAAGATTCTTCCACAGGACCATCCCGTCCTTCTTTCGAGCTTTCATCGACTTCTTAAAAAGTCATGATGTAACATTTGCAATCTCTGCCTTAAGCTGGCGTCCTATTAAAAGCTAAAGGGTTTGTTCCCAGCGATGCGTGCCTGTTTATCGCCTCTACGTACACCCTTGGAGAAAGGCACTTTAAACAAAGTCGATGAATAAGTGGTGCATGAACCACAGAGGGAGACGGGGGCGTAATGTCTCGGAGGTCAGTGACGCTCGGGCCCATCCTCACATTCAGCAGAGGCCCATCATTTTGTTTTCCGTCACTGCAGCATAGTTTGGTAGGGAGGGTCTGGGCTTCAGACTAACCAACAATCCCGCTGGGTAACATACATTCGATAAGAAGCAGGGCAGGAGGGGCATTTAAGGAGCAGTAGGAAGGGAGAGCAGGGCGATTCTGAGCAGCCCGGCCCAGGAGGGAGAGGCATGCAGGGAGCTGAGGGCAGGAACCCGGCCTTTGGGTAGTGGGCTGAGGACGGGGAGTAGCTGATTACTGGTCTTGAGAGTGCAGAGAGCCGGTGAGTCAGATGGATCCAGAGGCGAGGGGATAGCTGACACCCTGACGGAACCAGTAGGATAGCTCAGTGAGATATACACCTACATAGATTTTCCATAGAAAAGCCATTTTTTTCATAATAACCATGATGTTGATCGACGAATAGGGTCAAAACATTCCAATAAAGGTACATTGATTTGGGGTTTTTCAAGGTAAGTTTAGGGCAGATCTGTCAAGCAGGGCCAAGAAATAGGGTAAAGGGGTCCCAAAACTGCCACAGCCTTTTTAATTCTATGGGGCTCTTTATTCCTCTATACAGTAAACTAATTACACCAAATTTGCCATGAAGGCTGAACTTCACTCAAGGAACTGCCTTTGGTTGGTTTTATGTAAATCCGTTCAATAGTGTTACAGAAATTAGCGTTTAAAAGGGTGGTCGGTTGGGTATGAAGAGGCTGCATTTTAGCAATATCTGACAGTTCATGGATCCTCTGTGGATTTGTGAATCCAGTTCAAAACCTAACTCACCCCATTAGACAGGTGCTTTTTCTCCCATCGACCACTGCGGATTTGCATATCCGGCTCCATTTGCAAATCTGCCACATTCTAATTGGCTGCTTATCACAGAAGCATTTCTGTTAAGACTGCTATCACCCAACTCAGTGCAGTTAGCACCCTGTTGAGAAAACCTTAAACAACAAGCATTGGTATAGCCAATAGGTCTTGTTTTTGGTAGGCACGGGGAGATTAAGTGATTTGCCCAGAATCACAGGATGTTGTGGGGATGCCGAGACTCCAACCTGGTTCCCAGCTCCAAAGGCCGCTCTGACCCTTAGACCACATCCTCTCCCTATAGATTGTTTGTTTTCTGTGTCAAAAGTTGGTTTTGTTTTTGTGTCTCTCATAGACCGCTTCTATCCTTTATTTGTTTTTAAATTGCACTACTTACTAGTTTATCATGTGTTTTGCATTTGCAATGCAATAGGTCTGGCATTTACGAGACTTTCAACTATTGGCATTGTAAATGACTAGGCCTTTTATTTATGTTTTCAAAACGACTCCTGGGGATTGTAAACATCAAGGGGCCTTCATGTCAAGCTCAAAGACCTCATAATAAATCAGGTCTTCTCTCCGGGAAACTCATTCCTTAGCTGGCCTCTAGGCAGTGACAGGAAGGCAGGATTACAGTACCAGCACGAGACAAGCATTTGCAATGCAATGGGCCTCGCATTTACGCGAGTTTAAACTATTGGCATTGTAAATAACAATGCCTTTTATTTCTCTTTTAAAAACAAAAATAAAAGGCATTGCCATTGCAATGTTAATAGCTCAAACTCTTGTAAATGCGAGACCTATTGCATTTTTAATGCTTGTTTAAGTAGGTCCGATTAAGTGTCCCTCAATAAATGATAGTGCAGTGCAGGCCACAGATCTACAGTTGTCTTCAGACTCCCCTCTGGTTTAATGATATGTCCGGTTTTATTATTGTTTTTGGTTGATGTCCTGTGACACTCACAAAACTTTGCGTTCTCCTCCGAACAAGGACAAGGTATCTATATATGAACCAAATGATGACACTATTGTAATGGCGAATCGTGTTGGGGTTGGATCTAAGGTACAAATGTCCCACATATTATCTGGATTTGGACGATGCATGTGTTTCCCTGTGCATCGAGCGTCTGTGAATTGGCATAAGTGAGAGAGGTTTGAGAAATTGCCGCTCAAAAATCGTTGCAAGAGAAATTAAACTTATCGAATCTGGTAAGCACAGCTCCCTTTCTGGTTTACGGTGTTGACCAGAAATGAAATCTGTTGGCATGATTTTTAGGCAGCTTGCAAATTCATATGTCTCCCAGGTGAATGTCAATTGTACGTTTCTTACATTTAGATAAATGTATTTCAAGTCTCCATGTGACCACTCGCTGCAGGTGTTCCAAGGAGGAGTTTCTGTACGAAATTTGTAAAAGTGTAACTTAGGTTTATCACTTAAATTTCTCATGTGGATAATTCTAAAACATCTTCTCCTACCTTTAAATATACCCCAGACAGCAGGCTAGATCGGAAACTTTCCAAAGCGCGGCTCCAACACGCAGCTTGGTGTTGCCGTGTGACTCGGTGATGGCTTCGTTCTGTCACGGAAGTGACAGTGGTGCAGTTCAGAACACAAAATCTCCTCCTGCTTCCACGGACGGAATGATTCCTCAGTCACACGCACATACACCCATCACACACTGGTGGGGCCCATAACACCAACATTCATTCTCATCAATCTATCCGTGCCTCCAGAGGGATCTTCAAATATCCCGAACTACAATTCTATTACTTGGATAGAGGAAAATAACATCTGTTAAATTACCCTAACAAGTCCTCCATCCGGAGGTCGATTAGATCATTTAGTTGTTCTAGAAATTTGATGAAACGCCTAACTCTTTACTCCATAAACATTTTAAAGAAATAACCACCCGACACAGTTCTTCAAACAATGATTTTTTCTTTATCTAATGAAATTTTCAGGTTAAATCCTAACAATGCAATATTATCTTTTGTCATAATTACCTATTCTGGCTAATTGTCGTTCTCTAAGTCAGAAACTGGTCCTCAGAAATTCATCAGAGATTCTACCGTCCCGTCCTCTGCTGTCAGCGTGGAGTGCCGCATAGAGTAGCATTGATCAGGGTGCGTCTCAAGCTCTTTGGGTGGTAACCTAATTTCCCTCTCTGGACTACTAATATTTATACTGAAATTTACATATAACAGTTACATTTTCTTTATTTCCAGGCCGTTGATTGGCTGAATTCAGCCCCGTCCCAATACTTTAAGCAACATTCTCCAAAGTTCACATACGGATGATGTATAAGCTAGGCGCATGGGAAAAGCTGTTCCCAGGTCAGGAAAGTATCAGTCTATTGTGAATAGGTGGCTTTTGGTTCCCAGATGGCAACATTTGGTCCATGTTCAGGGACATTGGCATCTCGCCCAGAGTAGTCTTCATAGACCTGGTTCAAACGTTCATGGTAAAGCTACGATGAAGTCAGTGCAGGCGCCTTCCTCTGTTGCTCTGTGCATGAAGTCATGTACTTTAGTGAGGATTCAGTCGGCAGCCATCTTTTAGTAGGCCGAAATAGTCAACATAAGTAAAGGAAACACAAGATCGCAATTAATACATAGAAATGACTAACAGTGTTATTCCCTTTACTAATACCCTTATGTGTATGCATTTATCTAGCCATATGCAACAACTAAAGCCTTTAATGCTGGTTTATTTAAGCGCAAATCACGTTAATACTGCTTAAACTAAACATATAAGTTTAATATGCGTACAAACTTAATTCACTTATTATTTTAGCCATGCTAATGCATTCCCACGTATATTCTCTTGATTAATAAGGTTGGTTAGTTCATCACAGCACACTGTTAATCATTAATATTATTTGTTTAGTAATTTTAATATAAACATATATAAATGGATTGGGTATACTAAATTTTTTTTATTTTACCTGCTCCATCAACAGACCAGAGCCTTATATGTGCGCCACCCCTGTGCATTGACATTGGTTCATTTCGAACTCTGATCTGGAGTGCTGTTCCATTTTTCGTCCGAATCTAAAGATCAAAATGCAACGGGCAAGGGAATGAAGTCCCCTCTTAAAACTACAGAGTTCAAACTATTGTGTGGCTGTAGCAACCAGATGTCGGTTGTGGACCTGCACAAGGTGTGCCTTTGGTGTTTGAGCTTGAGGTACGACTCCAGGTCATGCTGTGAGTGCTCCCTCATGCGGCAGCAGGTGATCTGGGACTGTAAAGCAAAGTTGAACATCGCTGAACATAGGAAGCAGTCACTGACCTCTCGAAAGTCCTGCTTCAAGTTGAGGGCGTCAGCCTGCTCTTGAAGCCAATCTGCGATGGATCTTTTTGGGTGAAGTCGTTCAGTAAGTCAAAAACAAAGAAGAGATATAAAAAAGCTAAGTTGGACTTGACCCTTCACTCTACTGTCTGAAGAGAAGTCTTGAGGGGTCAGGGTGGCACTGGATTTTGCACCTCATCGCGGAGCTGTTGCCACAGTTGATTCTGATGTGTCCTCCCCCTCCACCCTCTGGCGATGCCACAGCAGGTTGAGTCCTTTAAGTAGGTCATGTTGTGTATTTTTGTCACTCTTCTGGCTCCCTCTAGTGGCTTTATGAACCCCAAGGTGGCCTGGCGGGCTTGCGTAACCACCAGCGGATCATTCTCTGTGGCGTCTAAGCTTCTGGATCCCTTCTCTGGTGCCCCACCGACTCTGGTGCCAACATTAACTCTGGCTACAAAACCTGCCCTGGTCCCTCTTTATCGATGCTGGTACTGTCTTGGAGTGGGTGGACAGAGCGAGAAGGTGGAGGGGGCAGGGGTGGTGTACGTGCCAACAAGAAGTGGGAGCAGTAGGAGAAGGTGGCAATGAAGGTGTAGGTCAGAAGCAATGTGGGTTGCGTAATTTCTGGACATTACTTCCATTTTGTAAGTTACTGGAAAGTATATATTCTGGGTTTCAATTATGGTTCGGCTCCATGAGTTCCAGGGTTTGTAAAGTCTGTTTACTGGACTTCAGTCCGGAGTACTCTCAGGTGTGGGCCATTTGCCCACTACTGGTAGGGGAAACTTTACAAAAAAAGAGAGCAAGCTCAGAATGGCACACATGGCGCTAGAGCAGTACCCCAAAGGCAGGCCAAGTGGACACATCACCCCTCCCCCCTCCTCCCCCCCCCCCCCCACAAATCTGAAGTAAATAATAAAAAGAATGACCGAGACCTTTGAAGATTATTTTTTTTTTTAATTAGTTTAAAGTTGTTGTGATATGTCGCATTCACTTGCATGAATGTCATATTAAATATAACCAAAGTCATAACCTAGCGTTCTAACGGGTTTGAAATCATGCACATAATTCTTGTTTTCCATATAAAATATTCCCAAAAACCATGCCCTTGTCTCGTGAGTTGAACCTGGCCAAAAGAGGTTTTGCTTATTACATTTTAGCATACACGTAAGCTTGTTCTATGATTGGCTGCAGTTGCTCTGATAACTGGGATCTTGCATGGAGGCATGCAGGCCGCAGTGCTCCGAGGTAAACTCATTGTGCAATGAGGCGCTAGAAAAAGAACTCCAAATATCCCGCCTCAGTATTGACTAAGTGGTGATAGGAGGTGAGCTCTTGAAGAAAAAAGATTAAAACAAAAAAAAAGCAGGACATTAACTTTCTTTACCTTAGTGTAAAGGAGTGACTTGACTCGCTGCTCTTGCCCACACGAAAATAAATAGGATCTCACATGGGGTGCTCGTGCACATGCCATCTGCGCTACCAACCCACCTGCATGTACATGTGTTTTGATACTACACACAGCAATCCATGAAAAACACAGCCAAGTTTCACATTAGAGTTGCTCTAATTGCTCAAACCTATTAACTCCAGTTGCACTGAAGTGCAACTGACTTCCTCCCTCACTCAGGCCTTTCCGAGCCATTTCAGAAAATATCTATCAAGCAAACAGACAGCAGCGTTTGGAGGCCTACACAGCTGAGTGCACTCGAGTGCACCATACCCAAGTGGGTAGGTAGATATTGGCTGGACATGTACTATATGGTTTACTTAAAGAAAAATTGTATAAGATATCTACAGTGCTTCTAGTTTCTTCTGTACTGAAATGTCATCTGCAAAACCTATAAATGCAAATTTCTG
Organism: Triturus cristatus; assembly: GCF_964204655.1. Classification (NCBI taxonomy): domain Eukaryota; kingdom Metazoa; phylum Chordata; class Amphibia; order Caudata; family Salamandridae; genus Triturus; species Triturus cristatus. Next base: position 232,138,167 of record NC_140583.1, read on the forward strand.
TACAGCCATTAAGGCCTGGGGGGGCACAATGGGGGAGGAGGGGAGAGAATCTGAAATGCTACTCCCTCCTCTTCCGCCAGGGCACAAATGAACCTTAATGTCAACAATCACCGCAACAAGGCCATGTCAGAGGCTGGGAAGGAAGAGCCCTGTGCGCGAGAACCCTGTGCCTTGCTAGGCAAAGGGTCACAGCTGAAGCAGTAACTGGAAATCAGACTTTGGTGATGGTCACAGCTAGGCACTGTTACTAAATGCACAATTAGGGTGACAATATATTTTTGAATACAAATGATTTTCGTTTATAAATATAGTCGTAACTGATATATTAATAATATTGCAATTAAAATGCTTGTTTTTGAAGCTATAGTAGTGTGTTTATTAATGTTTAGTTATGCCACATTTTTGTAGACACCATTTATTCAAATGGATGCTGTTTCTGGTGTTTTGTTCACTCTTTGCTCCTCCCAATCAGTGTCTCAAATGGATGCTGTTTCTGGTGTTTTGTTCACTCTTTGCTCCTCCCAATCAGTGTCCCCCTGCATGTTTTCTCTCCTTACAGTTCTCTCGGGCACAGGACACTCTGCCGCAATTGGATATTTTCCTTAGAGCGCGTGTATTGTGAATTACACTTTCTTTGTGTTACCCAAGCACCAATCTGAAGGACGCTTCTGCTGGAAGCTTTGATGCAGCCCTGCTAGCACACTGATGAATGAGTCTTTGCCTGAAAATATTTCATATTGTGTATCACGTCTCCAAACTACATTCTTGCTATACTTTTGCAATTCGAATTGTTCTAATATGCGTTGTCACTATTCAGTTTGTGCTTAATATCCATGCATAAAACGTGTATACAAACCTCAAGTTTTGTGGGTGAGCCAGAGACTTTCTCTGAATTACTAAAGATGCTGTGCGATAATTATGAGATTTTTTTTCTTTTTCCCTAGAGATGCTGTCACTATTCTTTGCAAATCTGACAGAATTTAGAGATCTTTTGCTGCTCACTGAGACTTGGGATTTTTTTTAGAATTTTGAATATGTATTTTGTATCTGAGCTTGCACAGCTCTACGTTCTTATTTTTCTGTATTGTCTAGATGAGATTTTGTAATAAGTCGCTAACCTTTCCTCGGACTAGAACTCTGCTAGTAAGTATTAATTGCTCGATTTGTTAGACATGTCGATCCCTTTGCTGCTAGTCCTCACCCCCCCCATACCATTTTGTCAACATAAGGTATCCACTTCAAATTGGTGCCCTGTTTCCCTAACATCCTGGCTATTATAAAGGTACCCAGGGTTAGTGGATTCCCCTGGAGGAGACATTGAAATTAGCCAAAATACAGCAACATTTTGTGTTTTTTGAGGGGGGAGAATGGAAAAAAAAGTGCTGCTGAAGAAAGTTTTTTTTTTTTTTCCTGCAAATGGTATCAATTAAGAGTTTACGGTGCTAAAACCACCACCTTACCAGCTTTCAGTAACAGCCAGAGTTTTGTCTAAAAACCCAATTTCTTTGCATCGGGACAGTCGGGAGTTTACGTATCTATCGGCGGCTCACAACTCTTTTTTCGAGAATCTATTATCTTTTTGTCCCCGAGGGACAGTGGGCAGAGTGGAGGGAGCAGAGATTCTCCCGTGAGGTCTGTCGGACCACTACCCAGTGGCCCTCACCATACGGATGGGGCAGAGAAGGCAACCATTTCGGTGGCGTCTCTTGGTGTGGCACTTACAGAATGATGACTATAGAGAACAGATGGGCGACACTATTGATGAGTACCTGAGTGAATGTGGATTCAGTGACCAGGGCCGATTTTGTGTGGGAGGCGATGAAGCCTACCTTAGGGGAACAGACATGTCTTTGTGCGCGGCGGCCCGCAGGGCACGCAGGGAGGCGCTCATTCAGGCTGAGGTGGGTATCGAAGATCTTGAGCGTAGGGGGCGAGAGGCTGGAGGTGCCAGGCCCGGTGCCAATTGCTGTTTGCCCAACAATATTATGCCGCACTACTGCTGGACGAGGCCCGACTGTCCTGGCTGGCGACACGCAGCAGAGTGTATCAAAGGGGGGACAAATCTAGCAAGATGCTCTCCCGACTCTGCCAGGGGGTGTATCATGCCCAGAGTCTGCCAGGCATATTGGACTCTGCGGGTGAGCAACTCGCGGACCCACAGGCCCTAGCAGAGTTTTGCTACATATTATGCGGATCTCTACGCCCCTAAGGAATGTTTGCCTGCCGCCATGGTTGATCGCTTCTTGTGTGACCTTCCGCCCAGTGCTCTATCGGATGAGGTAAGAAAGGATCTGGATCTCCCACTGTCGAATGAGGAGCTGGGAACTGCATTGGGAGAGCTCAACTCCGGGAAGGCTCCAGGACCAAACGGGTTGCCCAGTGAATTTTTTAAGCGGTACTTTCTGCAGCTGGGACCTCACTATCGCGCAGTGGTGGAGGAGGCGCGGGACCGTGGCTCTCTTCCCCCGAATTTGAGGCATGCAGAGGTGGTGGTCTTCATAAGCCTGGTAGGCCCTTGGATCAACACGCGTCTTATAGACCCATTTCTCTATTAAACGTGGAGGCCAAAATCTTGGCGAAGGCCTTGGCAAATCGCGTATTGCCCCATATAACCGCTCTGGTGCATCCCGACCAGGCTGGTTTCATGCCTCAGCTGGCAACCAGGCATAACATTAGGCGGGCGCATGTCGCGGTGGCGGCCGTCCAGCACCTAGGTGTGCCGACAGCGCTGCTGTTAGCGGCCATAGATAGGGCATTTGATTATCTTAGTTGGGTATACCTTTTTGCATTATTACAAAGGCTGAACTTTGGGCCGAGATTTATTTCTTATTTGACTCTCCTATATACGGACCTCACAGCGTCGGTGCGGGTGGCTGGCGCAGCCTCCTCCGTGTTCTCTATTAGGCGGGGAACGAGGCAGGGATGCCCCTTGTCTCCATATTTATTCGCCCTTGCGAGGGAGCCACTGGCCGCGTGGGTGCGAATAGACGCACTGCTTCAGGTCTTTGAATGGGCCCAGGGGTTGTTGGAAAGGATTGCATTGTATGCGGATAACGTCCTCTTCTTTCTCACAAATGTGAACAGAACGGGGCCACGGCTCCTGCGCATAATGCATATTTTTGGGGAGACTACTGGACTGTATATGAATCCCCGCAAGTCTACGTTGTGGATGCTTGGAGGTTGGGAGGAATTGGGCGCCTGGGCATCGTTGATCCAACTGGTGGCGGGAGGTCTGAAATATTTGGGGGTATTTAGAACACATAGGCCGGCAGTGGCTTGGGAGCGCAATCTTGTACCGGTGTGGGAGCGAGTACGTGAAGATATTAGGAACTGGACCCGCATGCCACTGACTATCTATGGCAGATCAACCATATTTAAGATGGTCGCGCTCCCTCGCCCTCTATATCCGTTACAGAACCACCCATATCCGATTTCTTCCCCCTCTGGTTTCGGCAGGTTAATGCGGGTCTTGGGCAGTTCTTGTGGGGCGGGGGCAAGGTACATGTGGCCCTGCGGACGTGTTTCTTATCCACCTATTGTGGGGGACTGGCGTAGTCGGATATTAAGTCATATTATCAGGCATCTCATTTACTTGTACTGAATGAATGGTGGTATGGTGATCAGAAGGACCTGGCATTCGCAGTAGTAAGGCGGCTTCTGGGTAATCACTCGCTACATAGTGTGTTATACTCTGCATAACTGTGGGTATCATTGCCATCTGCAACGAAGGTGGTGTTCCAGATCTGGAGGCAAGGGTTGCGTAGGATGGGGTGGTGGAACACGTTAACACGGGAGACTCCCCTCTGGGATAATGGGCGGTTGCCACAACTCACTGCCTTGCAGGGATTTCGGGGCTGGGATCACATAGGGATTTCGGGCCTGGGTGATATCATGAGATGTCCAGTATTGAAATCCTTCCAGGACCTTCAGGTGGAATTTCATATGCCAAGGTCCCAGTTCTTCAAGTATCTACAATTTCGACACACTCTGTTACCCAGTCTGCCGGAAGTGGAGTCCTTGGCTGAGTTTAGTCCCCTGAAGGCCAAAGTTTTCATGGGAGAACTTCTGGATTGCAAGATTTCCAGGATATATCAAACCCTGGTTATTCACTGCTCCTCCATGTTACGGAAACTCCGGGAGGATTGGGAAGGTGACCTAGGACCCTTGGAGGAAGAAGATTGGGTGGAGACCCTGGCTGCCCCACCGGAAGCTGCCATAGCGGTGCGTTTGCACCTGGTTCAGTTTAAATATCTACATAGGGTCTATTATACACATATGTGTTTATGGAGGGCGGGGTTGATTGCCTCCCCGATTTGTCTCAGATGTGAGCGGGAGGAGGGTACATTAATACACCCAGTTTGGCAGTGTCTCGCCTTAGATCGTTACTGGAGGGGGGTTTTCAATTGTCTATCGGTGGTGCTGGAATGGGATCTTCCCCGTTCGCCGAACCTAGCACTCTTACATGTTATGGAGGGGATAGGAGGCAACATCTATAAACGCCACTTATTGTTGTTGGGTCTTATATTGGCCAAAAGGAACATAGGGAGGGCGTGGAAGATGCCGGGTCCCCCTGCCTTAGCCGCATGGAAGAATGGACTGGACTTTTGCACGGGCCTAGAGAAACCCATATTCATCGCCAGGGGGTGCCCCTAAAACACTTCAAAATATGGAAAAGGTGGGCGGAATGTCGGGGATTGCTCCTAGACCCGGTTCCAATAGAACGGGACCCGCATTTATAAGATTGGGCTCGTAGGGGAGAATTCTGGGTGAGTTGTGGTACTTTGGTGGGTGTCTTTATTCTACCATTGGAATGGTTCTGTCTAGAGTGGGTGTATATTGCGATTGGCGGGGTAGGGTTGGGGGGCGGGGGAGTTAGATTTTGGTCGTATTGCCTTTAATTTTTCTTGGGTACTACTTTGCAAAATGTCAAAGTCCATGATATATGTTCTGATTGTGCAGATGTCCCTGGGGTACAGGGCCCTGCACTATATGTGCCACTTGACAAATACAATTTGTTTAAAAAAATAAAAAAAATCAACAGTTTTTGCATTTTGATTGGACATAGCCCAATTTTCCTATTTTTTGTGTGTTTTCAACCGCCTTATATTTAGTGGTAGAAATGGGTGTGAAACGAATGGTGGATACCGGAAAGCTATACATTTCGGAAAAAGAAGCGAAATTCTGAATTCAGCAACGGGTCGTTTGTGTAGATCCTTCAAGGTTTTCCTATAGAAAGTAATAGTTGAAATTAAAAAAGTTGAAATTGAGTGGAACAAAAACCCAGCCATTTTGTGCCTACATTTTCACTTGTAACTTCTTCTAACTAGGGTGGATTTTGTACAGCAATATTACGTTCGCTGGACCGTTCTGGATACAGGAATATATAGGACTTGTAGGTCCACCAAGAACCAGAGGTACCTAGAGCCAATAACTGAGCTGCACCTTGCAATGGTTTTTCACTGTGTACCAGTTATACAGCAATTAATTTGGTAAACTATGAAGTGAAAAATGGGTATCAAGGAAACCTATGTATTTCTGAAATGCAAACAAGATAAGAAGTTTAGAAGCAGTGGTTATTTGTGCCTCTCTGTATTTGTGGGTGCACATACTAACGTGTGAATAAGAGGGCATTTGTCAAAATGAATTCTTTTTTACACACGGTCTTATATTTAAAAGGCACAAATGCAGAGAAAGACAATTGGTAATAACTATTGTTCTGCTATTCTGTGTTCCCCTAAGTCTGCCAATAAAAACGGTACCTCGCTTGAGTGGGTGGGCCTAGTACCCACGGCTGGAAACAGCCCGAACGAAACGTGGACACATCACATTTTTCCACTGAAAGCTCACCGTTTTTTTGCATTGTGCCCAGCTGTGGATTTTGGGCCCTAGCCCAGCCTGCATCTAGGGAAACGTAGCAAACCTGTAAGTTTTTCAAAACTAGACACCTTGGGGTATCCAGGATGGGCTGACTTGTGTGGCTCTCTCCATGTTTCTTTTACCCAGAATCCCTTGCAAACCTCAATTTGTATAAGAAGCAAATTTTCTTCACATTTCTGTGGTGTAAAGTTCTGGAATCTGCAAGGAGCCACAAACTTCCATCCACACGTCATTCCCTCAACTGTCTCAAATGGTGTGGGTAGGCCTAGTACCCGTGACAGGAAAATGCCTAAAACGCGTTGTGAAAACATAAAAATTATCGATTACAAGACGACCTGCAAGTGGATCATTTGTGTTTCTGGTCTCGGGCTTGTAGGCTGTCTAGGTAACTTGCGGCCTATTTGAGGTTTGCAGGGAGTTCTCGGTAAGAAAACATTGGGGGATCCATGTAAGGCACTCCTCCCTGGACTTCCCGGGGTGTTTTAGTTTTCAGAAATGTCTGAATTTGGAAGGCCGCCAAGCCCGGGTCCAAAATCGCAGGCGACCCCCTTACAAAAGCAGGTCGTCTTGTGATAAGTAATTTTGATGTCTCAACAAAATGTTTTGGGCCCTCCCCTGTCATGGGCACTTGGCCCACCCAAACAAGGGAGGTAGAATTTTTATCGGGAGACCTGGGGAAACACTGCGTGATAGTAAAGTTGTGCTGGCCCTCAACTTTCCCACACAAATGTTTAACTAAATGTGAGGTTTGCAGGGGATTCTGGGTTAGACGTTGGGGGATCCATGCAAGCCACACCTCCCTGGACTCTCCCGGCTGTTTCGTTTTCAGAAATGTCTGGGCTTGCTAGGTTTCCCTAGATAGTCGCCGAGCCCGACCCCAAAAATTCAGGTGACCCATTTGCAAAAACAAGGTCGTTCTGAGATAGATAATTTTGATGTCTCCACAATACGCTTTGGGCAGTTCCCTGTCACGGTCACTTGGCCAACCCACACAAGTGAGGTCGCATTTCTATTGGGAGACCTGGAAGAACACTGGGTGGTAGATAATTTGTGGTTTCTTTCTGATTCTGGAAGAATACGGCACCGTAATGCAAGGAAAGTGGTCATGTTTTGAGGTTTCAGGGCATTGTGGGTAAGTAAACTTGTTGGGATGCACAAGAGGGATACCACCCTGTACTCCCCTGGGTGTCTAGTTTATGGAAAATCTACCAACTCTAGATATTTTCATAGAGACAATGTACACTATGGCAGAGAAAGGCAGAAAAGACAAATTTTATTGCACAACCATCTATTCCTCAAGTACACACACTTGTTGGATTTGGCACGAGGGTGAGTGAAAGGTTCAAAATATATATTTTATCAGCAAGTGATTTCACAAAAATGTAATACTGTTAATAGAAAGGTAAAAAAAAACTGAGCCAATGATTCGCAGCTCGTGAGCCATAAAGCCGTGACAAGGCGCCAACTGATATACAGGCCATTCACACACCTTTTATACGTGACACACACAAAATCATTCACGCTGCCAGCTGAGGCATAGCATATTACAACGCTCATCAGCAGACCACGCCATCACTTTCAATCTCCCACATGACTGACAAAGCAATCACACCGCCTGACAGTGTGTGCACTGGAGTTTGGATAGCAGTGTTTAGTGACCAGCAATTACTCGCACACCGCCAGCCAAATACCAGCTCGCACACAGAACCAGTTATCACACTCTGCCAGCCTACGCACACCACCAGCCAATTGTGAGCTCCCACGCCGCCTGCCCAGTGCCAGTCCACGCACGCCGCCTGCCCAGTGCCAGTCCACGCACGCCGCCTGCCCAGTGCCAGTCCACGCACGCCGCCTGCCCAGTGCCAGTCCACGCACGCCACCAGTCCACGCACGCCACCAGCCAAGCGCCAGTCCGTGCACGCCGCAAGCCAAGCGCCAGTCCGCACACACATTACCAGCCAACCCTGTCCACACACCCCGCCAGTCTAAACACACCGCCAGCTATGCGACAGTCTACACACACCACCAGCCAGGCGTTAGGTCTAACACACAGCAAGTACACACCGAAAATATCCCCGCTGTCTAGTGTTTTTCCGCCCAGACCTAAAAATATGGCTGATCTGCCCTTAAGGTTGGCAGATATTGGCAAAATATATGCCCTGAAAAAAGGGGAGCGGCCCTTGCCAAAGGGACCGCTCCCCTACATTTAAATATAAAAATCCCTGGCGACAAGTGGCTTTCTTCCCATATTGAGGGCATTGGGGCCTAATAATATGGCCGATCTGTCCCCAGGAAAATAACAAACATTTCCCCAATAAAGGGGAGTGACCCTTACCCAAGGAGCCACTCCCCGACATACACAGAATAAAATCCCTGGTGTCCAGTGGCCTTCCCCCCACCCCCCACCAGATGGTAGATCATCCTAAAAATGGGCGATCTGCCCTCTGGGGCGAGGGACAGAATATCCCCCAAAAATGTCCCCCAAGGGGAGTGATCCTTGTCCAAGGGTTGCGGCAGATGTTTGCAGCAGATGTTTGGTGTGCCATTTAAATAATCAAAGCAAGAGAACACTTCCTGTTGGGTCATGCTGGAAATAAGAAGTCTCATTACAAAACTCCAAACGGATTTTATTGAGATGCCACACATTGTTTTCTAAATGGGTTGAAGCATCTCTCCACAAGGAGAGCAGATTGTTTTAGAGTAGCCAAACTATTGTTAAGTTGGTTGATACTGCGATTTGGACTTCCAACTTCTTTTGAGACTGATGGTTCGAAAATGGGTCCCACAAAGTTTCCTATTAATATGCACAGCATTTGAAATCAACCAGAGATTTCATTCTAGTTATCCACCACAATCTTCTAGTGCTGTGGCAAGAGCAAATGAAAATGGTGAGGAACCTTATATTTCTGAAGTCCAGTTTCAAAACAGAGTCAGTGAAGTGCTGTTACAGTGCAAAAGGCATGAGTGGCGTCAAGAGGTATATTCTGATCCAAGCAGTGAAAAGTTGCAGCTGAAGATTAAAGTTAAAAAGGCCCCCAAAGCTAAGAAGTTTCTGCGAATAAAGCAAAGACGAAACAGAGAGAACTTCAAGCTCAAGCTTGAGTCTAAGCTCAAATCAAAGAATTTCTAGCAAAGAATGTTGCTGAAAGCCTTGAGAAAGATATTCTAAGGAGGAGAACTTGCAAAAGAAAGTACCGTTAACCAGAAAAGAAGCCTGAGAGTCAAATAGATTCTGAAACTAGTGGTAGTGAATAACCAGTTGCCTAGAGATCGTTGAGAAAGAGTTTCCAACTGAAAATATGCCTCGTCGGAGTGGGTGCATTTGGCTAGAGTGTCTCAAGATGATGAAGATGAAGACACTCAGCTGGATGCAGAAACCTCTGTGAATCAGTGCCAGTGTAACTTTGAAGGGATTATTTTTTTTTTAAATGAACTATGGAAAAACAGTTGAGGATATTATTTCAAATTTTTGTTTTGATTGTTTTAACAAAATAATAAGAAAAGAAAAATATTGTTTTAAAGAAACATTGTCGATTTTTGTTTTTCCACAATAAGGAATTTTAGTTTGAATAGAAGATGGAACGCAGCAAATGCTGTAAATATGTAGGATTAATAACTCTAATGAACATTTTAATAGTTTGTGGGACTGTTACTGTGCTTACTGACCCCTGTGGGATATGTTTCAGAATGTCTTACTAATACTAATGTTGAAACCACTATAGCAAGAAGTGTACTAACTCATGAAGTACCGGTGCATAGAGAATATTTAGTTTGTATATTTATGTGTATACTTGAATGATTAGACAATACATAGATGTAATGAGTTAGTCGGTACTCTGTTTGCGCCTACTTCTGCAGGAGAAGGTTCTTATGTGCAGTTTTCAATTTCATAATCCGTGTCCTGTAGTGCTTATATTGCGATTTTCAATGAAGATTAATTTTTCTCCTTATTTGCCTGTTTTTAATGTGTCTGTAGAGAATTTGCTTATCTGAGAAAATAAAGAAATTATATATGGCTAATGTTTGAGAATGATTGCACAAAACAAGTATGATACTAACACTGTTGGAGGTTATGGTTGTAATTTGACTGGTAAAGATCATAATTTCATTCGCGAGTACAATGAGAGAGGAGGAAAGGTTGTTAGGAACTTGGAAAAACAGCAAATTACGATTTTAAAAATTAAAGGACACAGAATTTAGATGTCAAGTCTGCACCCTAGATTCAGAATGACACAGGAGAAGAGGTGTTATGTGTGGTAAGAAGCAGCTCCTAAAAGAGAGGTAAGGTAAAATTAGTAGCGAGGTTGACCGCACTTATGAAGTTAGTGGTAATTTTTTTGCTTCATGAAATACCTATTTTAAGGGGAATTTATGTTTGTTGGAAAATTGCTTATTTTAATTTGCTGCGAAATTGGGTGGGTTCTTATTTAGATTTGTTTCCTAGAGTTTTTTCAATAGGTGAATTAGGTGATGAGCATAGCTTGTTATCCATAGGCTTGTGTTGGACACAGCAAGGTCATTTAAAAAAGTGCATGTAGAAATTGTATCTATTAGGGCTGTGGTAATGCAAAATAGTCCTGCATAGGTATTGTCTCCGCAAAAGAGGGTGGAGTGTGCAAAGTAATAACGCCTAAAAGGTGTTGTATGTTCATTCCTAGCAATAGTAGAGTTATTGATTCTTTTGTTCCTAATCTAACTTTTCACTTGCACATGAGATTAAGTCTTTTGAGAAACCTGGCATATGGAAACCTGTGGGTGTATGGTTTAGTATATTAGGAAAGAGTTTTGGTGAGGTTGGAGAATGGTTACATAGGTGGAGGTGCTTTCTGAGCTATACTTACTCCTGTAATAGTCCTAATGATTTGTGCAGTAGTTTTATTTCTTTTGGCAACATGTTCTGGGTTTATTATTAGTAAATGCAAAAACAAAGGTATAAGTGAAAGTAAGTTTAAAAAAATAAAATAAGAAAAGATCAATGGGAGATGGAGCTGGAAAATATTACGGATCAGGCCTACAACCAGTTGAAGATGGTGGAGGAAAATTCATGGAAGAAACGAAGGGTGAGGAAGCCTCCTAATTTATGACTGATTTATAAAAATTAATAATAGGTTTTAAGTGATTGAAGGAAAAAAATCAGTGTGTAGGTTGTTGAGGATTTTATCTAAATTCACATTTTTGGGTGACCTCCTGCTCATTACCTCTCCCACTCAATGTCCCCCTGCGTGCCTTCTGTCCTCACAGTTTTGCCGGAGCACAGAGCAGTGTGATGCATGTTTCAACTCCAAACCCACCTCGAACTTCACCACCTTCTGGACAACACTCAACCAGGATTCAGAAAGAACCATGGCAGCCAAACAGCACTCGTTGTGCCCACTGACTACATTAGAATCATCCTGGACTTCTTCAGTTCATGAGATTGGCATACAAGGATCTGCTCTCAAATGGATCTGTTCCTTCCACACGTTAAAAACCCTAGGGGTCAGACTGCCACCCTTCACATCAGAGACCAAGAAACTGATGTGCAGAGTCCCACATAGATCGTCCGTCAGCCTCACCCTTTTCAACATATACGTGACATTGATTGGCGAAATCATCCGATTACAAGTCCTCACCATCCTCTCCTACACGGATGACACTTGTGAGCCAGATGCCTTCCCTGATCTAATAGAGATGCTGTTCGATTATTATGAGGTCTGTTTTCTTTTTCCCTAGAGATGCTGTCCGTATTCTTTGAAAATCTGATAGTTAGAACTTAGTGATGTTTTGCTGTTTAAGGAGATTTAGGAATTATTTTGATTTCTGACCTGTAACCTGTATTCTGTAACCGATCCTTCATGGCATTCTTATTTTTTAGTGGTATCTATTTGAGATTTTGTAATATCTTTAAACTGTTCCTTGGACTCGAACTCTGTTATTGAGTGGATCCAGTTATTTGTTAAATACTCTATTTGTTGGACCTGATGTTAGGAAGGGTGGGGCCTCTTATGGCTAGATCAGTGGCGTCAGAGCTGAGCCACTGAAGGTAAACGTTTGGGGTTATCTAAATATTGGGGATCGGGACAAAATTGGTTTCGGGTCCCACAGCACGGAGGCAAGCTACCTCAAAAAAAAGTTTTGGAAACAATTGCTTAAAATACAGGGAAGGGGACCTCTGTTTATAACCTGACACAAAGAGAAAAGATTGTTTCAGGAAATTGGATGGTACGTCTCGGATCAAAAGGTACCAGCAGAGCCTTAGAAAAAGAAATACGCTGTTTCCAGGAGGGAGTACATTGCTTTGGAAAAGGAGATATTCCTTTTCTAATTAGATGGCACAATGTTTCAAGCAGGTAATATTTCCATGTGTTCTATATCCATTGCTCTTTACATCTTTGCTCCACATTCCTCTCATAGTAGTCTCTATTCCCGAGAGTTCCAGCACTGCTGCAGCGTCACACAAGAAGCTGAACAGATTGGGCGCATTTTAAGGAAAAATTTGCTATTGTTAATGCGACAATCAGTATAAACGCTGACTGGTTCTAGTGTCAGCAAATCTAGTGTGGGGGAGGGCACACTAGAGCCCGAGGGCTGAAAAACACATGTACTCTGATGGAGTCACGAAAGGAAAAGAAACAAGCATTGAAAATGCAATAGGTCTTGCCTTTGATTAAGTTAAAGCCATTTGCTTTGCAAATGGTATTGTATAGCAAAGCAAATGGCTTTAACTTAATGAAAGGCGAGACCTATTGCACTTTTAATGCTTGTTCCTATTGGTCACGGTTACAGTGTCCAGGTCCTGAACGCAGATTCTACACGATATACTGGACACACAACTTAGTTTTCAAATATAAGTCAGGAACGTGAGTTGCGAACGACTAGGTTGAAAAGAGAAGCAATGAATAAAGTTTAAGCGCATCAACTTGGGGAGGCTAAGTTGCGCGCTGATGATCTAAAGCTGTGGCATGAAGGTCCCAAATTGAGGCAAGTCCCATGCTGTTCACGTCTGAGAATTAAAGGGGATTCCATTGTCATGAAGGAGGTCTGGAGATGAGGTCTCCAAAGGAGTTAGGGTCGGCGCCATACATAAAAAAAAAAAAAAAAAAAAAACACCGTGCCAGCCTGCCTCAGGTGCTCCTCCTGAGGATCTCTGCCTGCCGATCACATAATCTCCCTGTGCCTGAATGTGCCCTTGTGTAACATAACCGGAGCTCATGTAAAGCGCTCCAATACCTTCAGGTAGAGTTCGCGCTATAGAAATCTGCATAAAAAACAAGAGCTCGCCATCTCTTTTCACTCAGCCCCGTGTTTACGGGGCTGAGTGAAAACATGTGGTTCCCACAAAGATAAGAAATACCTTCACGACAGAAGGAAAGCAGATGAGTCAGTCCGGGTGAGTCGGACCAAAAAACCAAAGTTAGGCAACCCAGAAAGCGCATTTCCAATGGCAGGCCAGCGCTGTGCATAAACGGTGACGCCAGTCAATGGAAATGAGGTGTGGGGCTTCAAGCCCTTTTCTAAAAGTCCTCATTAACAATAAATCTCGCGGAGCGAGCTGCGCATATGCGCAGCAACGCTAGGCGAGACCTAAAAAGGAGTTCTCTAAAGTGAGCACTGGAAGGAAATGAGCAAAGAAGCTGTGCTCGTGGGTAGAGTTGAACACAGTATGGGACCAGGGAAGTGATTGAGTGAGAAGCAAGCAAATGAGAGTGATGATAAAGCCAAGCACTGGTAAGTGATGGGCAAGTTGTAAGCCCCTGTAAGTTCTGGCTCAACCCACAGTAGGTTGTTTATAAGCACACAGCTTCTTGCATTGAACAGTTTTTCAACTACTAAAAACATTTGGAATTAGGCTGACTCCTCAAGTAAGCATCCTTTATACTGAGATCATAGGATCAAACATTCTTGGGCCTGACTTGTGTTATACACTTATCGTTTGGTATCTTCTGTATTGTAATCAGTCATATTATCTAGTCCTTCATCAATTGCTAGTATCTGGCCCCGAAAGCATCATACTTTGTGTAAATCTGCAGCTAGTGATGAATAGCAATTGTAAGAAATGTAGCATTTATCGACATTGATTTCTCTTTGAAGGGTAGAAATGTAAGGGATATAGCTGGGATCTGCTTGCTGTTATAAAGAACATATTGTCCTTTGGAGTTCCAAATAGGATAAGAAACTGTGAGTCTTGTGCTTTCTCAATTGCAGCCCAGCCCATTGAGTGACTGTCGTCTGTTTTTGACTAAGAACCGCTGAAGCATGGTTTTGACAACTTGATCAATTTAGCTCTTAGGTATTCACCAACCTTTCTGATACCCAAAATGAATACTTTGGTGTTTAAATGATGTTTTAATTTTCCATCATCTCACTATCTCTTACTGTTAATCATGCTCAATGTATCAGTTTTTTTGTGCTCAGTCTATGTCAGTCTCTGCCATCCACTCCTGTCCTGCTTCCCATTCCTTCTCCTCGGTCTCGCATTCTTTCACCCTCTTGTCCGGTCTGTCACTCAGACCTGTTCGCGCTCTCCCATTCCTCATTCTCATTTTCCGTTTTACTGTGGTGAAAACAACTTTGTAAAGTCACTAATATCCCCACAAGGTGTAAGGGAATGAGAGGATGGTCTCTGATTGTAGAGAACCATCAGATCCCTAATATATATGGAAAAGGCAATCGGATTGAAAACTGGGTCTTCTGTGTGAAAATTACTGATTATGAGGGCTGTATCACCCGTATATATGGGTAGAGGTACACAAGCTTTCACAATAAATTTGAAGGTGGATCTTCATCCACCAACCTTGGTGGCATGCCTCTTATTGGGCTGCCTCATTTGTCATAAATTATAGTGATGAATGGGTTCCTAAGGGAGTATTTTTTCATATGTGAGGGAGTCTAAAAGTCTAGGATGTCTATTAGGTGTCAGAATGTATTTTAAAATGCACAGGATAATTGTACAAGGATCCACTGGGGAACCATGCTCTTAGGGTTCTAAGAACAGATTCTTGCCGTGGTCATACAAGGAGATTGCCTGGCTTACAGTTCTCTAGGTTGAAAGAGGTTTATTTTGTAACAGTGTCGCGTCTTGATAGACACCCAAAACAACAAAACATAAAATAAAAGATGGGTAGGACTGCTGGTTTTCCTGTCAACTGGTCTTGGTATTCTCTTCCCTGGACTCTTGTCTTGGGCCTTCTCGGAATAAACAAGATGAGGGTCAGTTTCAAGGTTGTTTGGTAGACAGTTTCTCTACTATAACTCCATCTCCAAACTGTGACTTCTATGTGATTTGATAACCCAGGTTGTGTATGCGCCCCAAGTCTTTCACTCCCATCAGCATCGTATAGAAAAGTACTGATAAACTGGACCTTGTCTGAGGCCACGGCCCTCGAGTCATGGCAAGGGTCATCTCGGCGTCCTTTTCTCCTTCCGTATCACTGGCCGTAAGGCTATTGTCTGGGAAGACCTCCTCATCCACCTCACGTTCTCCTTGGGTGGTCCTCGCAACCTCCTCCTGCTCTGCGTCTTTGCTTCTCTCGGCTCCGGTTTTCCCCTCCGCATCCCTCTGGCTTGCGTCGTCTTCTTACTTCCCTCGGGGGATCCTCTCAGCATCTCTCCTTTCGGCGTCTTTGCTCTCCATGAGTCGATCGTCGTCACCACTGCTCATCACTTTCTCGTTGAATTTTATTGGTGCGCGGCTCGAGGTAACGCTGACGTGTATGACAGAGACCGGAATGCCAGTGTAGATGAGCTTTGAGCCAGAAGTATGGCATCCAATAGTACCACTTTCCACAGATCAGAATATCATTGATTAGCTTCAGCAACTATTGTTACACCCAGTTAGCAAGCAGTTTTTAATTTTGAAAATCAATATTGTATAACTTTTTCAACACAATTAGTTTTTTCTGTATGCGAAAAATCAAATGCCATTACTCTAGATGAATTTTGCTGTATGTTTGACATGTAATTAGATGGGGCTCAGTGCTGACTCCACCTGATTGGCTAGTAGGGATAGATCAAATGGGACATTGAAACCTGCAGTGAGTGTTTGGGCTTGGGGAAAAATAACTGCTGTTCAACCATCCCTCCACTCAGAGTACCACCAGGCATTGAAAGAGTGGGATGATCTACTGTCTGCTATCCAGAAGGAAATTAGCAATCTACTCCCATAAATCCTCGTGGCAGAGACCATTTATCACGAGTGCAGAATTGATTCCATCTCTACTGGATCCAAAACGTTTCATGATGGTGCAGCAGGGATTAATTAGACTCATGAAGTTCCTGTAGTGGACAAGTTCCCATATTTTCCGAAAGCTTAGATAAGTTGATAAGTTTTCTGGAATTCTTCTCTAGAATACAGAGAGGTTCTCAACACTGTCTGGCACCAAAGAGTTAGTCAGTGTACCAATATGAGACAGAGAGCCTGCAACCCACTAAACGCCAGGAATATATTTTCAGGATTGTTGGAAATGGCCCCTTTTTTCAGGGTTATCTCCAAAGTTGTTGCCTTCCTCCTCCTATTGTTCTCACCTTTTTGTTGGCGTTGGGCCTCTAGCAGAAGTTAGTTGTGGTAAAGTGTGCAAAGTGTATGTGCTTCTCCCATAAAACTTGGTAACATTGGTATATACACAATTGGCATATTTAGCTTACTTGTAAGTCCCTTTTTAAATGGTATATACCTCATACCATGGACCCTTAATCTAAATGCAACTAGTGCGCCTGCAGCACACGTCACCCACACATGCAGCCTTTTCAAACCTGTCTCAGGCCATCCATTGCAGGTTCTGTAAGTGCAGTCTACTTCCACTGCGACTTGGCACTGAAAACCACTTGCCAAGCCTTAAAACTCCCCTTTTACTACACATAAGTCACTTTTAAGGTAGGTCCTAAGTGACCTATAAAGGCAGGGTGCTGTGTAACTAAAAGGTAGGACATGTACTTTTAAGTTTTATGTCATGGCAAGTGACAAACAGCTAAATTTGTTTTTCACTACTGTGAGGCCTACTCCTACCATTGGCCAGCATTGGGAATTCCCTTATATACTTTTAAGTAGTAATTCCTGATCAGAGAGGAGTAGCTTTATTATGTTTGGTATGGTTGGAATAGTAATGCTAAATCCTCTTTAATGGTAAAGTTGGATTTAACACTACTATTTTAGAAATACCTCATTTAGAAAGTGGACATTTCTGTGCTCTTAACTTTGCTCTGTGTGCCTGCAGCCTTCCTCCAATCCATGTCTGGCCTGGGTGGCAGCTGCACTTTTTGCATACTCCCTAGAGAGTCGCATCACGGGAAGGGCTGGGTGTGACAGGGTTACATCTGCATACCGATAGTGTGAACCATGTCTTCCCTCCAGAGTTAGACTAACATCTAAATAGGTTGTGTCCTGCCCTCACACAGAGGGCTGATTTACCCCCGACTGGTAATCTGAAGCCACGGCTGCAGTGACCGGGATCCCTGTGCACTTGACTGTTATTTTAAAGTCACCCCTGCCTCAAATACACTTTTGAGTGCATGTATGAGGGCTCTGACCCTACCAAAGAAGTACACTACTGGACCAGAAAGAAGCTCCGCTGGAAGGATTGCCACTCTGCTGTGACTGACTGTTCTAGAAACTGCTACCTTGCTTTGCTGAGCTGACTTGCTGAGCTCTGCCTCACAAAGCATAGAGTGACTCCAATGGCTTGCTGGCTTGCCCTTTGTTTTTCCCCGAGGTACCAGGGACCTCAAGGGAATTTGCAACTGCTTAAATCAAGTTCCCCGTGCCATTCCCCAGGCAAATTGCTCTCTGCGTTCCATGGACAGTCTGAAGCGCCCGCAGGTACTTGTGTGACTTTCTATTTGTAGCCTTTCTGTGATGCTCTCCCTTGTCGGTGCTCCTCTCAATAACCACACCGGGAGTACAGCGCTGTTCCCCTCTGAAGGGTGCCCATGAAGTATGGTAGTGGCGGAGCCTCTAATGGTGGCAAGTGCAGAGGAAGCCATGCACCCTACCAGCGCCCCCAATAATAGGCACTGTGGGAGGCTCTGATCGGATTGAGTTCCCCAGCCCCCGCCTCTGCGATTGGCCAGACCATGATCATCACATCATGGTATCGCCGGCGGCTGCAATGGAGTCAATTGGTTGCGTTTCTCTCCCCCTCAAAGCTGCGCAGGGACGCACTTAGGCCTGTGTCTTGCAGACATTACATCCCCCCTTGTGGAAATTACTGTAATGGCTCAAGGAGGTGCCGCAAGGAGATTTCAGCATTGCTTTGGGACATGCAGATTCCCACCTTCCTCAAAGACCCTAATTGAATCATAAGGTGCTGATAAACTTGCACTACCGTAAAGGCTCTAAAACGAGCCCAGCTGAATTTGAGAAACACTTCTTCCACTTTTACCTTTTTAAAAGTTATATTGATTTACTGATTGGATTAATTGCGCTTTGATCTTATACTGCTTGTTGACCTGATTTATTTAAAATTGCTTATCTCTTGATTTACTGATTGAATTCTTGTTGTTTTGGTCTTATTTTACCTCAATGAATCTTTGATTTTTCTAACCCTGTATGGAGTCTTTTTGTAGTGTTTTCAGTGATTTAATGTGTGCATGTGTTGCCCAAAAACTTTTCACATTGCCTTTGTTGATAATCCTGCCTGCTTTGCGCCAAGCTACCAGAGGGTGCGCACAAGTTATGTACGGGGTGATTCTTGACTTACCCTGAACAGAGTGGTGGGTTCTCTCTGGCTGAGGTTTATACTATAGCCAACCAGAAACCCCATTTCTATTAAAGATTCATTCAAATCCTATCCTATCCTATTACACCTGATATGAGTAGTATTTATTGTAAGAATAAAGAAGATAGTGACAATGATAGTGGCAATTCTATTTCTCAATAGGCAGAATAACAAAAAATGTAATGTTGTGATGGTATTTTATGCTTTCTCTACATTGATAACCCTAGCACCTCCCTTCCATCAGTTAACCAAGCTAATCTTCACACTAAAAGGGGCCTACTCAAGTTTCATAGATGTCCTAAATCCACATACCTTTTCCACCTCCTAAACAGTATTCAGTTCGGAGGCAGCAGCTCTCTCTCTCTCTGCGCCTTAGGGGAAATCTTGGTTCTAGCAGGCAGGCCTGTCCTAAAGCACATTTTGTTTTTCCATAGTGTTGGGTTGTGTGGAACGTGAATGTAGAATGCGGGGGGGGGGGGTGGGAGTTCCCTACGTGGAACTGGAGAGCAGGGTTGGACGGCAGTTGTTGCCGGACATGGATTGAGACGGATGAATTAAAGAGAAGCACTTACCTGCACTGGGAGTTCGCTTCTTTTCACATAGACTTCAACAATTGGCAATTATACATTTACAATTTAAAACCTTTACCGGAATAAATTTATATATAAATGTTCAAGGGGGGAGGATAAAAATCAGAAACTGTTAAAGTTCTGCTGCTTACAGGGTTATGCACAGGTGATGGCATTGTAGCACTATTATATATAGTTTTTTTAACTACATTGCAGTATTCTAGGCTAGATAAAACGATTTTGTAACCAATCCTACACCGGATCATTCTTGGTGAGTTTGACATTTTCGAAATGTGAAAGTCCATTTCCCACTCAACCTGCAGCAGGTCTTGTCCACTAAGGTAGAAGGCCAATGCTTCACTACATTGCTGATCAGCCGGGTACAATTCTTTCTCATCCACGGTGGCATTTGTGTTTTTTTTTTCTCTCTTCTTTTCTTTACTATTCTAAAGAAAAATGCACAACCAGCTACGAAAAATGTAGTTTATATTCCAGGTTTGAAAACAATATACTGAAGAAGGAAGGCCGGAATCAAAAAAATAGTTAAAGCCAGTCAATTGGCCAGATCTCCATGTTTTTTAAAACATGGACCATGCCTCTCATATTTAAGGCATGGGTCACTAAGTGAGAAAAATGTGTTGAGAACTAAGTTTCCAGAAGCTGCTAGATTTCAGATGCATACTAGTCTAGTTGTTCGACAAATGTTTCTACTGAAGAGGTTAAAGACACCTCTTCATTTGCCTTAAACTCGCACACTTGTTAAACTTAAAGTGTGTTTTTTAGCTCAGCATTTCAGTCGTTTGGACAGTTAATACATAGAAGAAACCCATGTTCTGCTTTGACAGAATTAAATTGTTCTAATCCTATATGTACCATTTCCTAGAAGTGTATGGTAAGGATTGAAAGAGGCAGGTGTCACAAGGAGATTACAAGAAAAGCCGGACTTCAGAGGGTTACATTTGTTGTGCAAAGTGATATTCATAAAGGAGTGGGTGTCCTACTGGATTAGTACAGGCAGATGTGCATGGCTATGTGTGATAGTTTTATCCAGAAGCTGAACTCGAAAACAAATTACCAAATGTGTTGGAGAAAAGTACTGTGCATTTTTTCATACCACCCTAAAGAGGTATGTTCATAGAAATGAAAAGTTGTGATTCATAAGGAGATGACTTCATTGAGGAGCCACATAAGATGTGAATCGTCTGCTACATAATATGGAGTGCTCTTTTGTGTTCTATTGGTGAAAGATTGTATAATGCCTCCTTTTTATGTCTCGCCTAGTGTTGCAGTGCGCATGCGGTGCTCGCTCGGCGAGATAAATTGTGGATGAGGACTTTTAGAAGGGGGCTTGAAGCCCCCCCCCCCTCATTTCCATTGGCTGACGTCATCATTTATGCTAAACGGTGGCCTGCCATTGGGAATTAGCTTTTTTGGTTGCGCCCCTTTTGCCTTTGTCCTGCCCATCCGTACTGGCTCGTCTGCTGTAGCTGTCATGAAGCACTTTCTTATCTTTAGAGGGGACCATCTGTTTATAATTAGCATGGCCTTAGCGCGGCCATGCTAAGTAGAAACAGATGCCCCCCCGAACGGGTAAGACAGTCTGAAGGCACTACCCTGCACACTGAGGTCTCCTTGCTTCGGCGTTCCCCCCCCAAAAAACACACACACTCACTCTGTCTCTCTCACACACACACTCTCACATACTCTGTCTCTCACTCTAAGCGCTATAATGGCGATTTAATATATTTGTTTTATTGTACGTGCTTCTAAATTGCCGCGTGACCGCGAGGTGTATAACCAAACACTTTGAGAGTATCCATCTTAGAGTAAAACATTATTAACTGCAGAAATAAACGATAGCCCTTGCAACCTTGGGGACAACATCGACAATTTGAAGATCAGACACTGCAAACAGAGCAGCCGTCTGTGCTCAAGGACTTTAGCTCTGAAGGGTTTTTCCCAGTGTTCCACAATGATGTTCAGGGTCTTCCTTTTGTGTTCGTCTGGTGTTTCTCCCCCTTGTTGTTGTAATTAAGCCTCCTTCCTTTGTGTTTCAGCCTGTATCCCCTTTTCTTGTTTCATCCTGCCTCTAATATTGTCCTTGTGCTTCAGCCTGTGTCTCTCTTTCCCTTGTGCTTCAGCCGGTCTCTCTTTCCCTTGTGCTTCAGCCCGTGTCTCTCTTTCCCTTGTGCTTCAGCCCGTGTCTCTCTTTCCCTTGTGCTTCAGCCTGTCTCTCTTACCCTTGTGTTTCAGCTTGTGTTTTTTTTTTTTTTTTTTACTTTAATAAGCGTGGCGTCGTCTTCACGGACACTGCGCTGTGCAATGCAATAGGTGTTGCTTTTGGTATTGTAAATAACAATGCCTTTTAATTTTTTTAAAGGCATTGCCATTTACAATGTCAATAGCTCAAAATAATGTAATTGCGAGACCTATTGCAATGAAAATGCTTGTTTGTAGGTTATCTGTTTTGAAATTGTTATAGGCAAGGCCACTGGAATTGAGTAACTTTGAGGGTGCAGCTTTTTCCGACTAATTATGGATTTGTCACATAATCCATCATCTGCTGCATAATTATTGATTTTAACAAATAAAATTGTTTCTAGCACAAATGAATAAAACGTGGTTATAACACAGCAACATGTTGCTGCGTATTGGAAGGCACTTGGCAGAGGTGGGCTGGTCAGCTTTCTGTTGCTTATTGCTGTATTTGGGTGGGTGTCACACTGTTACTAATGAGGGTAAACATTTGCCTAGAGGGAGTGTAAAATAGTGAGGTAGTACTATTACAAAATGTCCAGCATTATGCCATGTTTGCCTTTTCTGCAATCCTGCTGCATAAATGTAGTCCTTACTTTTTCCATAAAAACCTGTGGTCCTGAATATCTGGGAGAAATTTAGCTGCCGTGTTAATGAGTTTCCAAGGCACTTTATGCATTTCATTGTCTGTAACGTCGAATTTAATTGTTAGTGTGGACATTGGAGCTTGGTTCCTTTACAGGAGATTTAAATCTTCTTTTAAAGGATTTGAAGCGGAATAGATAATGGTTGAAATTGTGTGGTTACTTTTGGAGTTGAAAAGCCATCATCAATATTTTCATGCGAGCTTTGCATTATTTCTTTGTTTCTTTAATTCGTTCTGTATCTACTCTTGCAGAGTGTGCCTGTGCTTCTTTTATGGCAGCATATATCGGGGTAAATATAGTTTTTTTTTTTATATGGGATGTGGCCCTCCTGAAGAAAATCACTTAAATCCATATCTTCAATAAGCTTAAATAGGTGTCCTTTCACAGCACTTAAAGTAGAATGCGACTTGCTCTCTGACATAGCTTTCCTATACTGTACGTAGTTAGTCATGGGAGAATGTGTATGTTATATCTGGGATCTGGTGTGTTTGACAGTGGATCGGCAGAAACCTGAACATACATATATCCGTAGTTATGGATCATAAGGCTTTTCCATTTGAACAAAACAACGTTAAATTGTACAGTACAAGCTGCACCTCTCACACCACTATTAGAAATGTTTTCTTTTTATTTAAAACTTGAGAAACGTGTTAAATTAAATTAATTCTTTTAAGTAATGGTGCATTTAAATTTTTAAAGATGCACTTTGTATCACTGACCTATTTAGATATATAATTCTCTGGTTATCATACATGCCCTAAAAGTGTCCTCCATACATTGTTTTTCATTTGTAATTTTCCGATATGTATAACCTAGTTCCGCAATAAATCAATATACTGTGTATATTAAACCTGTGATTCTTTATCAGGCTCTCTTTCCATTTTTCTGCATCCTGGGAATTCTAAATTTCAGATGGATCAGGCGAGTCATCCCTATTTAAACAGGAAAGCAATCTCTGGAAACTTTTATGACTCTTAGGGTCCAACAATGCTCCCTTTGTGTGCAAATCTATATTTCTCTACGACTGTTAATTTGTATGTAACAGTGTCTATAATAATGACAGCAAAACAGAGCTTCATGATTTTCCGCAATTGAGATGGGCATCTTCATTGTGCAATGAAAGCAAATCATTCATTAATAGCGTAACAGCATTTATGCCCTTTGAAATTGAAGACGGGCCAGGAATTGATATCTAGGAAGATTACTAAAACTTAGGGGATTTAAATAATTTTTGTTTGGCCCATAATTTGATGAGGAACACTTTTGCAAACAACATCCAGCATAGGATACGAAGCGATGTTTAGGACATTTATTATCCCATTTTGCTCTGAGATGAAGAATGGGGTTGCAATCCCTGAACCACAGGCGACTGCAGTGTTTCAGGAATGTAGTTGCGATGTCCCAGTAGTCATAACCAGCAATATAATTCTTAATTAAAATGGACACGACTCCAGTACCAGTCCAGATATTAGCTAGGAAATCAAAACATTAAACCATGCAAAAAATAAACGATATGTTTGAGCTAGCTGAATTATCACATTGCAATAATTAGACACCTGAACACAATTGGTTATTCTGCATTTGCATTTTAAAACGTACACCTTAATTAATGAATGTATGTAATTTAAAAAGGGGATACTTAACATCAAAATATATGAAGATTATATCAGTATAACAAGTTGTAGATAGAGCAGTAGCTGCTCTTCATCTTTGCATGGAGTAGATTTCTTTTTAGAATTCACATCTGTGATGTCAGTGACATTTATGAGTTTATTAGTACATTTTGCAACTAGATTTTTTAGCTTGGACAAGTAATAGCTCATTTTGTTTTGCCGAGGCCTCTTGTGGTGCAGTGGAAGGATCAGGTGCATGGAAAATCTTGATGTCTTCCTAAGAGTTAAATTATCTCCACTCTTAGCAACGATGGACTTGGTTGATGTGGGCCATAAAAACAAATGGGCCCTGATAGAGGGTGTCGGTGTCATAAAAACTGCTGAACCTAGTTTTCTTTTTGTTCAAGGCTTAAGGTGGACTAGTACCTTTATGCCTGATACAAAGGTGCTTGTTTGTCTAGGAGGCAGTTGCTGAAAAAAGCATAAAAGAGCTCTTTAACTCCGACTCTGCCACGACCAAGCATTTGTTATTCACCTGACGTAAGACATTGAATGGTCGATTTGAAGTTCCCCACATACGTTGTTCACAGGCTCCCTTACTCGCTGTTGAGATATACATGGAATTAAGATTTAACCTTCAGTTCCAAATCAACGCCATGGCCAAGAGCCCCCGCCACCAAATCTGGGACATTAACAGTTCATGTGTGAGAGGATCTGAAGTCCCTAGTTCAAACCCTCGCTCTCTCTATTTACCTTCCATGCCACTCGGCAGTGTTGAGAGCTGCAGCCCGCTGTAGTACATTCAGCTCGACTACTCTTATTGCTTCAGTGGCACGCCATTGAAGCTAGAACTCCGTTCATTTAGCCTCCATCACATTGAAGCCCTTCAAACCGCATCCAAGTTTACTGGCTGAAAACTGTAGCTTCTTGTCAGTCTGCGAAGTCTGCACAGCTCTTGCTCCTTGCTACTCACCAGCCTTCAAGGAGAGAACTATGTTTTGCTTTTTCTGTGGTAGTGTAACCCACGAACTTGAAATTGTGCACGATCTCCTTTCAAAAAGGAACTGAGTGCGCTCTTGTTTCAAATACTTTTTCAAGCTTCACCATTATGTACTAGGCCATCCCTTACTTTTGTATTGTTCGCATTCGTAAGCGCTCTGCTGCCCTTGGGCCATGTTTGCTTCATGCAAAACTGCACATATAAGGTACTTAACAATCTGCTAAATTGTGAACCCCTGTAGTGTTCAAAGAAATGGTTTTAATGTCAACCTAAAAAACATTGGAATGTTTGGTGCAGTTTTGCAGGCTGGCTTGCCCTGCGTTTTAGGCTCTTTATATGCTTATCTTTGCAGTGACACTGACCAAGAAATGGGGAATTTGAAAGAGGCAGAATACAACCGATTGGGTGTGAGAGTGGGGTTCTGGAAAACATCTTTGCATCACATGTTCCACAGGTTCTTTCTAGATCAACCCTCCTCCGGGCATGAAAGCTCTTCCCATTCCGAAAGAATGGTTTGTGGCCGTGCCTCCTTGTGTGGCCCTGACATGTTAGTATGACCTCCTTCTTGCTTCTCTGTTTGCAAGTGTTTCAAAATGGTGCAAGTTTTTTTTTTTTTTTTCTTTTTTCACCACCAGAGCCATTAGGTGTAATTAAATGTATTCACTTTTGTTACACTTCGATGGCCTGTGAAACATGGGGTAAAATGTACTGGCATATTTTTTTTTTAAACCTAATTTTCTTTGTATTTTATAATAGCCGCTATATCAAAGTATTCACTTTTTTAGATCTTATGTATTTACACGAATAAATTATTTTTCGACAAAGTTTTTAAATTATTCCAGCCTTGCAATGCATATGGGTGAATATATTTAATTTCTAGCCATTGTTTTCCAATTGTCCAGATCTTTTTGGAATTTCTCTGCAGTTCTGGTAGGTTTCATTTTAATTTCCTCAGCCAAAGTCAATTCAGCTATCCATTTCATCCATTTGTGAGGCTTAGTTACGTTGGGTTTAACCAATTGATTGATTGCTATACGCCTTTTGGCCAATAACAGAGTAAACTATACAACATTTATTTTACCTTTACTTTTCGATTTGGTAGAATCTATGCCCAACAAATGTTTATGGGTACAGTTTGATTGTAAACTATGTATGCTCTGCATATCTGTATGACATTTTTCTAGTATTCAGCAATCTTAGAACAACCTACACTAGAAGATAAAATATAACTTCCTGTGCCTCACTCTCAATATGCCTCTCAATCGGGGATTATTTATGCGGATCATTGCTGTAGTGATAAATGTCCTATGTACAAAGTGAATGTGGGAGACTATGGGCCTTATTAAGAGTTCGGTGGTTTTCCTGCGGGCCGCCACTGTGCCGTCTGCAGGAGGACCTCCAAAGTCATGGTGCGCCCGCCCACCAGACTACAATTATAATCCACAGTGGACGGGCGGTGTTGCGGCAGTTTCACTGCGGTGGGATTTTAGGCTCATAGAAGAGCCTAACTTGCAGCCCGCTGCCATGAGAGCGCCTGCAGCATGTTTCTACACGGTGTGGCATGCACGCAACACTGTGCAGTAACGGGTGTGTTTTGGTCCTGTGGATTGCCATACTCGTGATAAGGCCCTAAATCTAGCACTACTGGATGCTTCACATATGACTGAAAGAGTTCCCTAACACTGTGTATCTGTTAATTGTCTTTCACTCTGTCTCCTACTTTGCCCACACATGTAGCTGATGTTTGATATCTTCTCTTATGGCAACATAGTCTAGTAATGGTACCTTTACCCTGATCTGCTTTATCTAACAGCCTATTGATGCTTGTGGGATTTGTTGAGTTCTCCCTCACTCCTGCCCTGCTGTTCTATGCATTTTATGGTATTGGATAAACTGTCCTGAGTCTACCTGGAAGGCTTTCATAGCTCCTAGACTCTAGTCAACCATCTTCCTTTAGGTCCCTCACAGTCCTGCATCCCTCCTGGTTAACAATGTAGACGGAGCTAACATTGCATTCAAAAGCACGAACTCTGGGCGCAACCAGAGTGACAGTTCGCACGTGTACCATAACTGCTTGCCCCAGCTTGAGCAAAACGTTTTTAAAACATGTACCGTTCCATCCACAAGTTGAGGTTTTAGTGTTTTTTTTTTAGCATCTTTACTTCTTAAACCTACATCTCCCAATGGAAATCTGCCACGCCACCATCTCCTTCCGATTGATGGTGTGCTTTTGGCAGCTTTTATATTTGATAACTTCTATGAAGGTTCATGACGTTTGTCTTTTGAGGAGTGTTACAAGTGAAGATAGCGGCACCTCTTGCGTATTTGGGAGAAATGCAGATTGATGGGAATTTTGCTCTATTTCAGAACCAGTCACCGTGGACGTCTGTGTATTTGCAACTTCTTTCGTTGTTCATTTTGTGAACCTGGGAAATCATCCCCTTTGCTTAGAACCTGTGTATCGTGGCGGCATTGACAGGGTGTTGATAATACGAGTCTTCCACATAATAGTATCCTCTCAAGGATGGAGCCGATTTCCAGCCGTAAGTTTGAACGGTGGTGTAGTGACTCAAGAGCTCAGTAAGGCTGAGGCTTCTCCTCAGGCCCAACTCTGGTAGAGCCAGACACACTTGAATCCAGTATTTCACTGGCACTGCGAGAAGGAACGACCATCCCAGCAGGATATGACTCTTGGGGGTTTTGTCATGATCGGATTTACTAATCCTTATAACAAAACCTTTGAATAAATGTTGCTTCCCGTCCAGTACAATCATGAGTGATGTAACTCCAAGAATCTTTTTCTCCCAGTGGTTATTTTCCTTTCTATTGTAATTTTACTTATGCACATGTGGCTGACACATTTGTTGTAACTCGATTGCCATTTTCCCCTTAAATTGCAAAGTGAATACTTGGTCTATAGTATTGTACGTGATGTGTGCACTACAGCAAACCCTCTGGTCGGCTGCAATAGCACTAAGGGTTTTAGGAGTACAGTCAAGGAAGCCTGTTATGTAGATTGAGGTAAAAAGGCAGCTAATGAGAACCCACTTGTGTTTGGGTACCTGTGTGTTTTTTTCGTTTTGTTTGTATTTTGCTGTCAAAAAATTCTCTGCTTCTGTCTTTGATGGAGAATCTCCCATAAATAAAGAGTAAAGTTGGTCTTGCAATGTGAGTCCCCATGGTGAGTCACATGAGTTCTCTGAAACTTTGTTCTATTTCCACTGTGGAATCCTATTCCTTAGTAGTCTCGTTAGAAGCCCAATAATTGTTTTAACGTAAATGAAGGCTAAACATAGTGGGCTGGCTACTACCATGCAGATTTTTGTTTCTCTGTTACCATGGAGGACTTCAGCGTTCTCCCTTCTACTGACCTTTCTCTCATCTGATGGATCTGGAGCACTGGCTGTATCTTGACCCGGTCACTGTCACCGTCTGTCTACCATCACTATGCAGTTTTCCAGAAGCTGGCACGCATTCAAAGTGGTAACTGATCTGTATAACTGATCCCGAACTAACATGTAGGCTCGGAGAAATCTGTTAACTTTAACTTTCTTTACAGTATTGATAAAGAAGCCATGAGACGCATCTGGCTCTCCGCATCACAGAGAGGTTGACTATTCTGGGATTACTCTAGTAACCGTATCAAATCACGTAAACACCCCAGTGAGGAGTTTGTCTAACTGCAGATCTTTGGACTCTGAAAAGTGCACCCACTACTCCTCCCTTTCATTGGGGAAAGGCAAGGCTCCTCTGTGGCTACCTCATGATTCATGTAGTCCCTCTTGCACAGCCTCCTTACTGACCGCCATTGCTCTCATCCTGCTCAATCTGTTGCTGGTCCAATAACTCCGCCTAACCTAGTTGTCCCTAGCAGGGTTGCCTTTAGCCCTGCCTATTGTCATTCATGGACCGTCTCCCAGGGACGCAGTTGAAATACCTAAAAGCTGTAAGAAGATTCTGTCATCCACACCCCTCCTTCTAGACTCTGCATGCAGGCCCTCCGTTCACTCCTGGCCATGATTATGCATGCCTGTGATTCCCTATTCTACATGGTCCCTGGAGCCCTATTGCCACACTCCGACAGCACAAAGCAACCGAGCACGTATAGAAAGGTGATTGTCAATCTACAGACAATCTCCCGCCATTACAACGGAGACTCTATAAAGCATCACCCTGGGAAATCTACGCAGAAGAATGCGTGCCCAAGGCAGCAGCCATAAAATCGTCCATCTGCTTTCGTCTGTACAAGTTTGAAGCATCAACGGACGCATTTCGCTTACAGCAAAAGTTGTGCGCTTTCCAGGAAATCCCTGTTCTGATTTCTAAAAGCCATTACCAGATCCCCTGAGGGGACGAAAGATACGTCGGCTGTACTCCAGGGAACTCTATTACAACCTCTCCCCTTGAGATCACAGAATAGCAGATCACGGCAAAGCGCTTCCTATGCACATTAGCTGCAGCCCCCTTCACAGATGTTTGACTTTTTAGCAATAGTTGCACTATGCCTTTGGGACACATTGATTGACAGCTCCATAACAAGGGGCATCATTCTGACGCATGGCATGTTTATCCATTATCAGCCTGAGAAACTGCGTCCTACGTTGAGGGTGGAGCCTGTGCACCTTTGCC
The DNA here is from genome assembly GCF_964204655.1 of Triturus cristatus. Lineage (NCBI taxonomy): Eukaryota > Metazoa > Chordata > Amphibia > Caudata > Salamandridae > Triturus > Triturus cristatus. The sequence goes on from NC_140583.1 coordinate 232,167,450, forward strand.
AGTTACGAGATTGAAGCTCGTAGGGGCAGCGTCCATGCTCACGCACTATGTGTGCGCATAGGTCATTGGCTCATGCATATAGGCAGACATTTTGAAACTGGTACAGTTTGTTTGGGGCAGACATCGTCGTTTGGGAGAAACGGTGACATGCACAAATATCTGTGCATGCACTTGTCTGGACAACGCTGACAAGCACACCTTTTTCTTTAATTTAAGCACTTTTCTACTGGGAGTGTATTCTTATATTTCTAGCTATTGCAAACACTCCAGTTGTACTTCTTTGTACTATTTTAGTGAGGTGTACATGCGCACACACACACTTTCTCAAGTAGTATTTTGGTTGTGCAATTTTAGCAAATCGTGCTGTGAAAGGCTTAGAATACTCTAAAGTGGGAAGACCGTATACCTTTAGTAAAATTTGCAGAATGTCATGGCTCCTTATTTTTTTTCTTGCCATCTCCTGTGGAACCCTTACTTATAGGAGTGTAAATGGAAGAAAGTGTTTAGTAATTATGCATCTGTGTGAAGTACTAATCGGAGTGCAGAGAGGAAGCATGAACGTCTGTTGCATTGTCTGGGGCAGAGGGGCAAGATGTGTTGGAAAACTTACCAGAATTGAACCTAGCAAAGATGTGTGATTTGAATTAATTTGAAATAGCTATGACTAAGTTAGATCCTCATTGTTGGTCACGGGTTAGTACCATTCTTGAGAGGTAACCTTCTGGTTTGTGGAGTCAATGTCTGGGTGTCTCTGTAGAGGAATTTTTTACAAGTTTGAGGAAACTAGCATCCACATGCAAGTTTGGAGCCTCAGTTGAAGAGAGAATTCGTGACCAATTTGTATTGCGTTGCAATAGTGACCAGATAAGCGGTTGTGGGTGAAAGATGAGCCACCACTTGAGGTTTTGATTGTTGCAAAATGTGTTGAACATATGTTGAGGTGTGTGGGGAACTCAAGACAGAAAAAGGAGTGAAATGCACGGAGAAGGAAAGTGTGACTGAGAGATGTGCAATGAAAATACGCAAGAATTTTCCGAAGAAGGTAGAATCAAAGGTGAAAGGACATAAAAAGACAACCAGATTTCAAGGGTACGTGTTTCAGGTGTGGACTTGAAGGTCACAAGGCTAGTGATGGGTCCCATATGTGTAATTACTGTGACATTAGGGGTCATTTCAGCAAGTGTTGTAGGTACAGGGGAGAAAGAGCATACAAGAGCAAAAGTTATGAAACATTTGAAGTAGTAGTATTACATGTAAGGGAGGAGGGTAGAATGTTTCCCTCAGAGATAATACCCATTGATAATGTGCAAGTCTCAATAAAATGTTATCCATGTTCACGAATAACTATCATATCCAACCAAACATTTGTGAGTATGTTAATTGAAGGTAGCAAATTAACAAACATGGATGTAAGACCAGGTTGTAAGACAAGGTGGTTATGGAGGTACAAGATTTGAGATGTTGGGTTATTTCGAGGTGGTCATAAGAATTGGTTGGAAACATACCCGTGGCAAGATATGTGTTGTTTCAAGGGGATGATTTATTGGGATGGGCTCATTAAAAAGAATTGGTGTGAGTCTGCATCCTAAAGGAACACCAAGTTCAGATAGATTAAATTGGACTCAAAGATAGCAAGTTTAAGAAATTTGAAAGTTTGTTTCTACACAAACTAAGTTGCGTGGATACAAGCACAGAATCAGGCGGAGAATAAATGCATGGCCAGTGGTAGCGAAGGTTAGGAGGATTCCCATGAACATGTCATCTGCTGTAGAAAAAGAACTAGGAAGACTATGTGAGAGTGGTGTGACTGAACCTGTAGAGCTGACTGAATTATTGGCCCCCATACTGGTGACACGTAAGGGAACTGGGGACCTACGTCTTTGTGTGAAATTACAGGCGCTCAACAGAAAAGTGGTGGTAGATAAATTCCCTATGCCCAACATCGAGGAAATAGTCACAACATTTTCTGGGGCAAAGGTGTTCACAACTCTGAACTTGGTCTCTGCAAACCACCTGATAGAACTAGATGAGGGCTCTCAGGATCTAACGGCCTTTTGTATCAACGTTTGGAGTGTATCACTTCAAAAGGATACCTTTTGGACTGATTTTGGCTGTCAGTGTTCCACAGGGTCATGATGGGACCTTTGAAGGGTATACCTAGGAGTGAAGTGCTATCAGGATGTTATTCTGATCTTTGGATCTACCAACATTGAACATGATCAGAGTGAATGAGGTTTTGCATAGGTTACAGGAGGCTGGACTCTCACTCAAAGCTGAGAAATGTAAGGTTGCGGTGAGTGTGGTCAGTTACTTAGGTTACAGAATCTCAGAAACTGGGATAAGGCCGCGTACTGAGCTGGTTGAAACAATAAAATCCATGGGAGAGCACAAGTCTAACGAAGAATTGACATCTTCCTTGGCATTTAGCATGAAGAAACTGCTAACGAAGAGTTGAATTTCATTGGGACAATGAGTGTGTGTGTGTGTGTGTATATGTGTGTATATGTGTGTGTGTGTGTGTGTGTGTGTGTGTGTGTGTATATGTATATGTATGTATGTGTGTGTATATATATATATATACACACACGTACACACACCCCCATTACACTCATATGATCCAATATATGACACCTCACACACACCTTCATTACAGGCATATGATCCAACGTATGACACCTCACACACACACACACACACCTCCTTCATTACAGGCATATGATCCAACGTATGACACCTCACACACACACACCTTCATTACAGGCATATGATCCAACGTATGACACCTCACACACACACATCTCCTTCATTACAGGCATATGATCCAAAGTATGACACCACACACACACACCTCCTTCATTACAGGCATATGATCCAAAGTATGACACCACACACACACACCTCCTTCATTACAGGCATATGATCCAAAGTATGACACCACACACACACACACACACCTCCTTCATTACAGGCATATGATCCAAAGTATGTCACCAAGGTAGTGTGTGATGCTGGTGCGAAGGGTTTGGGTGCTCTTCTCACTCAAACCAAGGATGGTAAGGAGAAGTTGATAGCCTGTTTTTCTTGCAGGTTAAAAGAAGCAAAATTTAACTATTCTGGCATTGACGGGAATCATTTGCTGTTTATTGGTCTATCAACAGATTCAGACAATTTTTATGGTGAATCACATTTACAGTTCAGACGCTGGTGGAAGTGATTGCGAGGAAGGGTTTGGATTCTATCTCATCACGCATTAGAAGGTGGATTGTGGGACTTAAAGACTTTTTGTTAGATGTGCAATAGATTCCTGGCGCCAGCAACTAGTCCGTAGACTATCGAGATTATTTGATACTAAGGAGTCTGTTTGATGAAACATGATATGGATCAAGAGGACATGGTCAGCGTGCGCGGGCTTACTCAAGGAAGTATAACAGAGTGAATAGATGGAAGAGTTACAGAAGGATGAAGGAATGAAACATGATACGTGTAGTAAATTCTGGCAGACAATGCTGCAGAGTTAAAAGATTACATGGAAAATGGGGAAGGTTGTTGAATGACTTTGCGGTTGACATGGGATTTTTATTAAAAGTGACAAGGTTGATTCCACCAAACACCTTTGGATTGAAGGTGTTACAAATTGCTCATGAAGGGCACATGGGTATTTTACAAACGAAAGGGAGACTTAGACGAGATTTTTGACGGCCAGAACTTGACATGATTTAGGACGTATGTGTGGAATGTATGGTGTGCGATAAAGGGTTGTGAGCCAATCATCCTCCCATAGTGTGCAGAGAGTTGCCAAAATATAATTGGGAGGATGTTGCAGTAGACATTTTGGGGCCTTAGAAGATTGAACCTGCCACTTCCTACATACTTGTGTTAATGGATTTGTACTCTAGGTGGGTTGAAGTGTCATGTATACATAACATTTCCTCCTCCTGCGGTGATTACATTTTTGGAGAGCATTTTCAAGCGTGAAAGTTATCCACAGGAACTGCTTACTGATAATGGAGTGCAGTTTTGTTCTCAGAAGACAAACCTATTCAAAGGAATGTGGGATTGAGCTTTAGGTCAGCCTGATATCATCCTGAAACTAATAGCACAGGTGAGAGGATTGTGAAGACTGTGAAAGAGGACATACAGTTGGCAAGAGTGAATGGTCTAGATTGGAAGAAGGAATTGTCTAATAGATCTAGGTATCGCATGTCTCCACACAGCACCACAGGCAAATCTGAGTTGTGCAAAGGGAGATCTCATCCACAAAAGTATGTCCTGGTTGGATTTGCTGGGGCAAACGTGGTCTCAATAATGTATGGATGAATGGACAAAGAGATAGTAGGTCAGAGCAGGACAAAGGAGAATGTTGATAGAAATGAGTGTGATGAATGTGGAGGTCAAAGTTGGTGAATAAGTAAAAATAAGGGCACCTAAATAATGTGCAGATTGGTCCACATATTCGAGCAAATTACATGTGGTCAAATGTTTCAAAAATAGCATCAAAACACATGATGGTTTAATTTGGAACAAGAACAGCAGTTCTCCAACAGGTGTCAGACTTACTTTCCGCTCGCAATCTGGATTCTTAGCAGATTTAGAGGAATATTGGAGATTCGGGTATGTGGAAAATGCACACTAATGTAGCAGCAAACCTTAGGAGTATTAGGGAAATCATAAAGCCTGCACATCTCAAAGATTTTGTGGTATAATTTTAGCGAAAAGTTTCCCGTGATCTACCCACTGTTGTAGTAGATACCAATGCATTAACCTGTTTATTTTTCTCAGATTATTTATTTCTGAGAAGTTTAAGCACTGTTTTTGTTTTTCTAGAGAGGAATTTCAAAATTTAATAAGATGGGTGTGGGTATGGGATGTTTGTTGGGTGTGTCTTTATTTGTTGTGGGAGCTAGAAGTGTGACACAGGACATGTAGAATCTTGGGTTTTTGAAATGTGTTGAGGTAAGGGATGGAATGGACGAACTGTCAGGAGCGAGACAGTCGGGGATCGTTTTTGGATAAGATGTATTCTATAACGGTCTGCTTACTTTTATCACCTGCTGACCATGCCATCTTTGGAGGAACATCACATTCTGCTCTGTTATATGCAACACTTCCAAAAAAATAACAGGTAACAGTTCATGATTTACTGGAAATTTTTGCAATATGATCACCATTATCTGGTTGAGAATTCTAACTGCAGATTCTTTTCCTTAGCAAATTTCCCAGGCCCTGCGCGCTGCTAGGGGGAGGTGTTCAGCTCCGCGTATGGTGTCCTCTGCATCATCTGCTCCGGAAATGTGTGTGGCACCTATATGACTACTGACGCAATCCAAATTCACCATATGATGTGGGCTGGACACAGCAGACTTGCTGGGAAGAGCAATTTCATAGTCACTGGCCCCTAGGTGCCACACCTGGTTGAGAACCAGGCCCCCCCCCCCCCCTGCTCCCGGCACATGGCCAGCAGGTTTCCCGGACTTTTTGTGGCCGAAGAAGCGGTTACCAGAGTCAAAGTGGTACAAGTAGACCGAGGTCAGGCAAGTCCACCACCCCCTCCGATAGCCACATGTGAGAAGCTGGCCTGGTATATGATGTCAACTTATGTAAGTGGGCACCCTGCACCAGTCCAGACAACCCATATGGTGATTTAAAAGGTCTGACAACCTTTGAAAGCTTTCTAAGTGGTAGCTGTTGAGAGCAGACTTTAGGCTTAGTCCAGAAGGAGTGTAAAGCAGCTTGTTTTACCAGAATGCAATCTTGTATGTATAGATTAGGTGAAAAAGAACCACATAGGGTATTTATAAAAATATGTATTTGTTATATAATGCGCTCTAACACATGCAAATATATCCTACCCGGAGATATGCAAATTGCACACAATACTTTGCAGAGAAATATAGTAATTAGCACAGAATTCACAGTGGACCCCGGGGATTTGGGACCAACCATATACTAAGAAAGTGGTTTAAGAACCACAACTCGGATTGAGACAGTGTCAAGAGGATGTAGAAGTGACGGGGAACCAAGGAACTACCCTAGTTGAGTGACTAGGAACCCCACAGAGCACGTGTGCGGTGTGGGAACACAATTGCGTGCTACATACAAGTCTACGTGTAAGTCGCGGTTGGATTTTTTAAGTTTAAGGATCCTTTCCAGTAGACCCTGAAGAAACCCTGTGGAAGACAGAAGGTTGGAGAGCCGTCCCACCCATAGATTCCCTAGTACCCACATTACCTACACCAGGGATGCCGATTGCATAGGTGTGAAGTGTTGTCGGAAACCGCTGTTGAACCCAATGGAGGGCTTTAGGAAAGTGCCACTGCTGAAGGAGAAAGTGTCCCGTGGAATCCGAAGTTGGTTTCTAGTTGAGAGATACCTGCAAGCAGAGGGGACAGTGTCTGTCACTCAGGAGTGACCAGGAGACTTGGAAGACGAATGCCCTCTGATGTCGGGTGTTGCAGGAGAGTTAACGATGACCTTGACTCTGCAGCTGTGAGGACCAGGTGAAGCTGAGTAAGAGCAGGAGCTGTGCACGAGCTGTCCCATGAAGAATGTCTAGTGCTGAGGGGTCGCTGTGCGGCGAGAACACCATCAGGCCTTGGCAAAGGCAACCAACTCCGAAGGTGCAGTGTCGGGACCAGCAAGGTCTAGGGGGCTCACCACAAGCAGGGGAGTCAGAGCAGGCCCCAAGCAATCAGGAGAGCCCAAAAAACCCAAAGATGACCCTCAACAGGACCTACAGGCCAGAGGCACTTGAGTCATAAGAGGATCTCGCTCGAGCAGCTCACCAAAATATGCAGGCCACGGTGCGATGTGGATGAAGACTTTGGTCACTGGAGGTGCTGAAGGTTGGGGCTGCTTGGAGCCCAAAGGCCTTAGTGGAAGGAAGCCAACAAGCCTTTGCCCACTGCAAGTTCACGCTGCATTCAGGGGTTTGATTATTGCAGCCCCCATGAGTGATACTGGCCTTAAACTTGCTAAGAGGGCATGGCAGGCCTTGAGAGCTGTTGAAAAACACCACCTGTGTTGCACAACCTTTCGTAGCCCAGAGGAGCTCAAGATCAGCAAACCGGTCGGCTCAGTTGCTGTGCCTGCGAATGCAGGGAAGTGACTCCTTCACTCCAAGAGAGATTACTTCAGGCGTCATTGAGGCTTCACAGGCCTTGGGAGGTTCCTGTATGATGCACAGGCACAGGTGATGCAGCAGACTGGAAGGGAGACGAAGATGAGCCCAAACGAAGTCCAGCGAAGTCCAGAGTGCCCAGATGGTAGAAGAAGGGGTGTGTCATCTTAATCTTGTTCCAAAATGAACCTAGGGACCCACCCACAGGTAAGCCCTTAAGTACCCTAAGGAAAGGGTTGGGACGATTCAGGGGACCTTCCCAGGGGAGGGTCTGGGCAGGTTACTCCTATGTCCTTTGTCCAGTGTCGTGCCAGAGTGGGAGTCAGCGGCTCACAAGACTGGTTTGAACTGGATTAGGCTCAGGGACACCAAATGTGCCCCTCATGCAGACTTAGTGGCACTGGCAAGCACACCCACCCGGTCCCAATACACGAAATCCTGTCTGGGAGGTGGTCACACCTCCCTGTGACAAGATGCCTATTGTTGTGCCTTTCCCAGCTCGAGCTTGGGTCAGCAGCAGGATGGCAGAAACGTGTCTCTGGTTGGCAGCAACCATTTTGTGCTATCCGGTACTAGAAGGCTGGTACCGAAAACAGAGCCTAACTGAGGTCTCTTCCAGTGCTTGGAATCATACCCCCCCACACAGTTTACAGTGTTGGGTTATGATTCCAACATGTTTGATACCATACATGATAGAATTCATTGCAACCAGTTTCGAGATAGTCATTGCGTAATGACGAGGTGCCCTTCTATATGGTAAATGTCTGCTTCACTGATAACTCAGGAGAATGGACTCCGTAGGCTGTAGGGGTGTCCTGCTCATGCAGGGGCACCCTCTCACTTAGAACCATGCACCCTGCCTTTAGGATTGCAAGGCCTGCTAGAGGGGTGACTTATAGGTTTTAAGTGCAGTGACCCTAGATATAGGGAACCTATATCTTTCATAAGTGGTGCTAGCACCAGCTTACACAGGCTGCAATGGCAGGACTGTAGTTTCATTTTGTATGGTCTCTCATGAGTGACATAATACATGCTTCAGCCCATGGGAGACCTCTGGGGTACCAATGCCCTGGGTACCTTAGTACCATATACTGGAGACTTATAAGGTTACCCCAGTATCCAGCCTGGGATGTACCCAAGTACTTGCCACAACAATTTAAGGGAGAAAGCAGAGAGACTGGGGTCCTGATTAGCAGGATCCCAGTCAGGCTAGTCAAAAACAGCTTGGCACCAGGCAAGAAATGGGGGTAACCATGCAGAAAGATCCTACCTTCCTACACCACAGCCTTCAAAACCCTTTTAGTTTGCCCTCCAACAATCATTGGACATTCAGTGTTGCGCTATCACCTGCAACACTGGTAGTCAGTCAGTCAGTCAAAAAGTCTTTATTCGATTTGCATCATAAAAGACATACTACACATATTAGACAATTCGACTACAAAACAATTCATGTACAATACAAAAATAGACTGTAAAACCTTTAAAATGGTAGATAAAATAGTAGATTAAAAATGATCACATCATGTTAAAAAATACAATAAAGTGTAAAAAGAGACGTGCCGTTTATGCCATGGACCAAAGTAGATACTATTGTGTGGCAGCAGGGAACACAGATTACGGCTTCAATTTCCTGGCCCTAAGGATCCATGCCCAACTAATAAATTTAGCAACACCAATTACTATAGGAGTGGAAGTATCGGTTTTCAAAATTCTACTAGCGACCTGTGCAGAACGAGTGCTCATTAGTCTGCATGCAGGTCGAAGCCAGATACGTCTAGGAAGTTGATAAGTTGGGCAACAAAAAAGGAAGTGGTCCATGGTTTCAATCTTGTCAACACAGAATGGGCATTTATCACTACCAAGAGGACTCCAACTTTTGGTGAGTCCTCGCAGTGGTAGAGCGCCCACTCTGAACTGGTGATACAACTTACGATCTAGGAACTTCAAGATGGTATCCCAGTAACTTTCATAGACAGTCATCCTTAAAAACTAGGAAGGAAGCAGTCATTGTGGAACCTGTAAGGGAAGCACATCTCCTATTCTTAATGTAATTCCAGTACGCATCCTTAAGCACCTTTTTTGCCGGGAAAACTTCTGTATCTGGGTTAACCCATAGATCACGCATCCCGAGATCATATAACAGGGTTTTGATGCTAGATAACCAGGGAATCCTATGCGACCCCTCCAACCCTTTGATCTCCAGAAGGGCTTTTGCATAGTTAGATAGTTCAGGGGTCGTCCACAAGCGGCGCCAGAACGCCAGGGGTCTATACCCTGCGCAGTCCTCTATAGGCTGAATTCCCGGGTCAAACAAAAGAGGGATGCGTGGAGTGGATTGGGGAAGCCCAATAGCTGACCGGAGGAATTTATTCTGGGCAGTTATCAATTTGGACAAATTATTAAAGCCCCAGAACTCAGCTCCATATAAAATTGCAGGTAAAATCTTTGAGCCGTAGATCTTCATGAGTGGGGCTATTGGTTTTGTTAAAGAGTGTTTGTGCTCTTTCAACAAAGCTCCTCCCAATTGGGCATGCTTGAGTGCGAGAAGATCCAGCTGGTGAGACCAGCTGCACGTCTCGCTAAAAGTGACTCCAAGATAAGTAAATACTGCCGTTTGGGATAAGTTGACACCACCCAAACACACCTCCGCCTTAACCCGCCGAGGGCCACGAAAAACCATAAACTTGGTCTTCCCAACGTTTATTTCCAACTCATGCTCGCGGCAAAAGATCTCGAAGCGAGACAGGGCCAACTGTAGTCCCTGTCTCGTCCCCGAGATCAAAAGGGTGTCATCCGCGAACATGAGCAGGGGAATCTTCATTCCTGCCAATGTAGGTGCATCTGTAGGGCTATTTAAGAAGTAGTTTACAACCCCATTGATAAATAAAGAAAACAGGGTGGGTGCGAGTACACACCCTTGTCGTACACCTTTGGATACTTTAAATCTATCGGTCAGTTCCCCGGGTTTACCCCATCGGACACGGGCGTACGTATTTTCATGTATGGTGACCAAAAAGGAAACCAGATCTTTTGGCATGCCCATGTCCAAGAGAACTTTCCATAGCTTGTCCCTCGGCACAAGGTCAAACGCAGACCTTAAGTCTACAAAGGCTGCATACAATTTACCTCCCCCCAGAAAGACAACCTTCCAATACAGAAGTACTACCCTGAATACTTGGTCCAGGGTCCCAGTGTGGGACCGAAACCCTGCCTGAAGTGGAGACGGCACGTCAAAGTCAGACATCCAAATTTGGATACGACCGAGTACAAGGCGGGCAATAATTTTTTGTACTGCGTCTATTAGACTAATGGGTCTGTAGTTACCCGGGGCAGAGCGATCGCCTTTCTTATATATCGGCAGTATCTCTGCAACACTGGTTGTCAACACCATCCAACCATTGGGTTTTGCAGATTGTCCAAACTGGTTGTTCCCTCCTATTTGTGACTACCCCTCTGCTCATGACAGGTTGCCAGAAGACCACCTCTTCTTGCTCTGTGAGGAAGTAAGTACTAGCTCTCTTGGCCTAGGGAGCCTTAGAGAAGGTGCTGGCTATAGAAGTAGATCCTGGTTGCCATTCCCGCTACTTCCTGGTGCCCAAGAAGGACGGAGGCCATCGTCCTATTCTACACCTGCGCCTTCTCAATCTTTCTGATGAAAGGACAAATTCTAAATGCTTCCACAAGTTCGGTCTTCCCTGGACCTGGGATACTGGATGGTAGCGTTGGACTTGCAGGACACATTTCCACATTGTGCCTGCCCACAGACCTTACCTGTGGTTCTCAGTGAGCCAAGAGCACTTTGTTTGCTGTGCTCCCTTTACGCCATTCCAGCGCCACTCCAGTGTTCATTAAAAAAGTGATGGCGGTGGTTGCAGCTCATCTGTAGAGGTTAGGGGTTCCAGTCTTTTCCTACCTCGACGATTGCCTGTTGAAGGCAGGTCACCTCCCATCTTCTGACTATAGCTAACCTTCTACTCTCTCCTAGGTTCACTAACAACATGCTGAAGTCACAGATGACTCCCCCTAACCCCCACTCCACACACACATTGTTTAATCTGAGCTGTTCTGGACACAGTGCTGTTTCGGCCTTGTCCTCCTGAGTGGCGAGTCCAGGATATTTAGGCTATGATACTGATGTTTCAGCCTCTATCCTGAATTTCAGTGAGAATGACCCTGAGGTTGTTGGGCCTCATGATAACCTGCATCCTGCTTGTAACTCCTGCCCATCGGCATATGCGGGCTCTGCAGAGGGACCGGAGGTCCCTGTAGTCACAGCATCAGGAGACTGCCTCTGATGTGGTCCAGATTTCGGAGGGAACTCCTAAAGATCTGCAATGGTTGCTGTTGAGCTGCGGTTGGGTCAGTAGCAGACCCCTCTCCCTTCCCCAACCAGAGATGATTGTAGTGACAGAAGTGCCATTTCTGGCTGGGGCAGCCATCTGTGAGAGGTGGATATCCAAGTACTCTGGTCTCTGGTGTAATTAAAGCTCCACATCAACCTTTTGGAGCTTTGGGTGATCGGTTTGGCATTGAAAGGCTTTCGTCCTCCAATCAGGAATAGAATGACTTAAGTGTGCACAGACCACACCACCGCCATGTGGTACTGCAACAAACTGGGCGAGATGGGGTCTTTGACCCTTTATCAAGAAGCACTGTGCCCCTGGACATGGCTGGAACAGCAGGGCATATCCCTAGTGGTTCAACAACTGTCAGCCTCTCTGAACGCTAGACTGGATGAACCCAGCCGTTGATGCCTAGTGGATCACAAATGAAGTCTCCATCTGGAGGTAGCACATGGCCTCTTTCTAAAGTGGGTTGAGCCTTTGTGAGATTAGTTTGCCACCGCTGAGAATGCAGTGTCAGTAGTTTTGTGTGCTCGAGTTTCCAAGGCTGCTCTCGGTGACGCTTTTCGTCTCGAGTGGAGCGCCGGCCTTCAGTCCCACTTTTCCCAAATTACCACTCCTGCCCAGAGTTCAGATTAGGAACGACCAGGCTCAAGTCATTCTTGTGGCTCTAGATTGGGCATGGAGAGTCTGGTATCCCGAGCTGCTGAAAATGATCATTGGTACTCCGATCAAGCTGCCTCTTTGGAAGGATCTAGTGTCACAGCAATAAGGCAGGGTTCTGCACCAGAACCTTTAAACACTTCGCCCTGATGTGTGTAGATTGAGCCGTGACAGTTGACCGCTTTTGAACCTCCGCCGAAGTCTGTAATGTCATCGTGGCAGCCAGGCATCCCTCCGCCAAGACTGTATACTTCAGCTATTGGAGTAAGTTTGTGGCGTGGTGTACATATAAACATGTTGATCCTCTAACTGCACCCCTTTCTCAGGTTCTTCTTTTTATTATTTCCTTGACCCAGCAGGGCTTTGCTTTGTGCACGTTAAAAGGATACCTTTCTGCAATTTCGGCATTTCCATGGTTACCAGACCAGCTATCCCATCCCTTTTCGAATCCCCTATTCTAAATAGGTTCCTGAAAGGTCTCCAGTATTGGTTTACACCAACACCTTTTATTATACCCCAGTGGGACCTAAATGTGGTTCTTACATTTCTAGAATGTGCTCCATTTGATCCGCTCCACAACTGGCCACACAAACTTCTTTCCATCAAATTGGCCTTTCTAGTGGAGATGCCATCTGCAATGAGTGTCAATGAGTTACAGGCACAGTCAGTAAGTCCTCCATACCTTCCTTCAACCCAAACAGGCTGGTCCTTTGGACTTGAGCACCTTTTTTTATTGATGTTGGTAATTCCTTTTCATGTAGGCCAGTCCATCACTCTTCCCTACCTTTTATGCTCTGCCTCATCCCTCAAGAGAAGAGACTCCACCAGTAAGACCTAGAGAGAGCGTTCTTGTTCTACCTTGATCTTACTCGTGAGTTTCGGGTGACCTATCAACTTTTTGTATTTCCGCTCCAAGAAAGGGAAGGTGGTACAGAAGCGTACCATCTCGCGATGGATAGTTTTGTGCATCGCAATCTGCTAAGCATTGGGCAAAAAGCAACCGCCTGAGGGTTTGCGTGCTTACTCTACCAGAGCCCAGACTACAATGAACTCATTAGCTTGCTGAGGTCCTGTCCTGTATGTCTGTCTGTCACGCCAGAGCAGACTGTCACATTACTGTCTGTCACCTTGCCTGTTTGGTCCTACAGGATTTATTAGTCTAATCTGTATTGCAGGATTGTAAGTAAGGAATCTGAGGCTGAAATCTCTATCAGATAAACAAGTTATTTACTTTCGGTAACACCTTATCTGGTACAGACTTTATCTAGCTGCAGATTCCTTACCGATCCTCCCTACCTCCCTGCTTTGTAAACTGATTATAGTATAAAGGGTTTACCCTTTAAAGGGCCCTAGCTTTGCACACCAGTGGTTAATGTTCCTCGTGGCTCCACTCTTCTGGCATGGAAAGTCCTGAAAAGAAACTGACATTGGTACCCTCTGGTGGTGCCTATATAGGCAGTACGCATGTCATTTCCGGCACAGATGACCCTGACCATGCCACAAGGAGCCCAATGTTCGCCGCATAGCACGCAGGGGTACTGCTCGTCAAAAGATTTGGGTCCAGTCTGACATGGGAAATATTCGAAGGTAAAGAATCTGCAGCTAGATAGTCTCTAACAGATATGGCATTACCGAAAGTAAGTAACTTGTTCTTCACAATCGGTGTGAAAATTCTTATCACAGTTAAAACTATATAAACACAAAATACATTCACAATGCTGTTTCCAGTGACTGCCCTCAACAATACATCAACTTGAAGTAAATTAGTCAAGTCTCTGGAAATCTTACTATTTCGCAAAGGCCCCAAATGACCAATGTTGATATTCAAATTTTCATTCTTTACTAATTTGGACATAGCCTAATTCTAGGAATTTCCCCACGCAGCCTTTGGTTTGAAAGTTGCAGCATTTACAGCAATTTGCTACTGCTTGTTTTTTTGTTAATACTACCAGTAAGCACTGGCATAAACATAGTAAACAGGTATCACTTTATTCTTTGCACAGCAAGACCTTGAAACGTCTCCTATTGTAGTTTTTTTTTTAAACCCATTTTATTGACTTTTGGTATAACAAGTTATTATGCTGTCATCACCTTAGGTTACAAGGCATACATTGCATAGATATCTGTTGCTAAATTATATTCAGCATTCCTAATAACCCTGTAAAAGTCTTGGTATCTTCACATTGGCTATGCTCATTCATTCGAACTCCCCCCTCCCCCCCCCTTCAACATCCCCCGACTCCCCCTCCCTCTCCCGCACTGCAGGCCATCGCATGCCTTGCCTTCCAGTGTTTGTCACTTTTCCCTACTAAGCATTGGTGGCCTGTGTAGTTTTCATGTTTACACCTCCTTGTCATCTTTGGGCTAGTTTGCTTTGCTAATTCTGTGGGTCGTCCCCGATTAGACTCCTGTGGATTTTTTTTGTCATTTTTCTCTGAATTTGGTGTAAGTGAGGTAGTTGTGGCTGTTATTTCTTATATTCAATAAGTGAATAAAAAAGAAATAAAAGATTTCCGTATTGGAAGAGATGATGCACAAAAAGACATTTATTCAGTCCTTAATTGGCATTACATTTTCCAGACAGTCCCAAGACAGGAGGATGTATTTGTTGGTGTTGTAATGCAATCATGTACTGCATATCTGAATGTTATGTTCCTTGAATCATATAGCAAGAAAATTAAGACCATGTTTAACTTTATACTGTACTTGCTGTTGATATGAAGATCCATTTGAAAGAGACAACTCATTACAATGCCATGTCAAGCAATCCAAAGTTCCTGGTGTAGGGTAAACTTGAATGTACTTCCTTAAGTGGCCAGAACTGATAAGTGGAATAGAAAATACAAGCTTACATTAAACTACAATCCCATTTTACCAGCTGCATGGATTCAGTGGATTTCCTCCTTTTTTGCCATCGGTATGATGTCGCTGTTTCATAAGATTTATTTGTCTGAAATATTGGGTAGATGGGATGCTCTACCTGCTGATACATTCTCAAAACATTTGAGTTCATCTGTGCGGACGAAAATTTGTAGAGAAAGAGAGTTAAAAAAAAAATGTAGGATTTCAGTTGAGGAAATTCAAATGATCTGCAGATTTTACTTTTATTTGACTTGGTTTCAAGATGTCATGATTTAGGAATCGCATCAAGAACAAGCATTGGCATTGCCAATAGGCCTCGCCTTTGGGACCTTATAAGTGTTTAGCCATGCAACAGTTGCATAACTAAATACTTATAAGGTCCCAAAAGCGTGACCTATTGGCTATGCCAAGCGGCCGTTGGGCCGCGATAGTGATCGCGATCAAACATCAAAGCGGCCGCGAAAGTGAAAGTAATCGTCGTAAAAGCGGCGTGCGCGCCCGCGCACATGCACTGTGGCTCTAGGCTGGCCTGGTAGCACTTTTTGGAGCCCTCTCAATAAGTCTCGCCAGACCAGCGCATGCGCTGGGTCAGGCGAGACCTAAAAAGGGGCTTTTCTGTGATCCTTATAACATACAAAATTAAGAGATCATTTTAGCCCAAGGTTCTTTTATTTGCAGACCCATAACATTTCTTATTTTAATTACACAGGTTCAGGTGCTCTCAGATGAAGAGTTCAGTGAAAGAGTAAACAACAATTTTTTGGGAAATAGTTTTGTAATTGAGAAATCCAATAAATGCTTTTATTGCTGCTAGACTATAATTTACTTAACTTTTTTTTCTTCAACAGGTGAAAAAGGAAGCTTCAGCCATGGATCAGTTGTTGACGGACGATTTGAAGGATTTATTCAAACCCAGCGGGGTACCTTTTATGTTGAACCATCAGAGCGATATATTGGGGAGAAAGGCCTTCCATTTCACTCCGTCATTTATCATGAAGATGATATCAGTAAGTACATTTATCTTTAAACAAGAAAGAACTGCTGCAGCCACTTCAGATTCTCAAATCCTACTAGCTTTATTTCTAGAGACGTGCTAGGGATCTAAATAAATGTTATGTTTGAAAAAATTCTGTATATTGAGTGGTTACCTGTTTGCCTCATTAACCTGTGATGGCATCCCATGGAGGAGTTCGGGGGAGGCTTACAACCTTTTCAACAGGATCACCCATCCATCGTATTAAAGAAAGCGTTCTAAATTAGGTATCAATGTCTAACTAAAAAACAAATGTGGAGGTTACAATTGAATTGTGGTATGTTTCAGTGTTTCTCCAGGATGGTTTTGTAAAAGGTGACCTAGCTAGTTCTTTGTTTTGCTTTCTATCTCTTTAACTGACACACCCACACAGGAATGTTATTATGAGAGAATTTTCATGGAATATAGCAAAAAAAGAAAATGTTTAGAACAATAATAAAATATTGAATCTTCAGTCTTGGGGCTTTACAGAGTAGCAGTGCTCCATTGTAATGTGTTTTGCTGAGTAAAACACAAATGTTCTGTACTGTTTTTGTTTGCTTGTGTAACAACAAGTCTTGAATTCTTGTGCATTTATTTAAAATGCTTTTGTGGTTGGACTGCTGTGACAAAATGCTGCTTTTTGCATCTTAATCTGTTAGTCATCCAGAAATATGGCTCAGGTTGCCATCTTGCATGGAGACAACTAATGTGAAACCTTAGTTTTAGGTTTCGGTATTCTTTAACTTTCGGTTTATAGTTAACAATACTTCAAGTCTACGGTTGCTCCATGTTTGACTGTTTCCTATTACATACCAATTGAAAGTTTCACTAATTAAGTAGGCAATTCATTTGTTTGAAATATTCACTAGTGCTTCATTTGAAGTATGTAATACTTGATTGCAACATAAGGCCAGACCTGGCTAAAAGTTTAATGAGTGGGTTATTTATTATTGAGGTACCTGGGGACTGAGCAACAGCCATTTCCTCTTTAGGTCTCTCCTAGAGACCGCTTTAGCCGTGTTGGCCAGACCTATTGTCTCCAATATGCATGGAGTGGGCCCATGATAGTCATGATTGGATAACTGCGTTGTCTCTCTAGTTCGTCTCCTTTTGAAATTTTGACTTTTTCCCTATTCCTGTGGGAAGCCAAAAAAACATTTTAGTTCTCAAAGTGCTCTGGTTGGATGACTTGTATTCTCCTATTGTTGCGGTCAGGGAACAATGTTTTCGTTTTCTTTAAACACTTTGGGGATTCATGTGCGTTTCTCCCTTCCATGTTTGCTGCCTACTCTGCCCCAGCCTTCTCGGTTTTAATTATTTTCTCCTGCTTTTTCTTTGCTGTCTCGCCCCTCCCGCTTATGGCCCCATGCCCCACTGCTTTAGAATTTTATTTTTATTTTTTTGTCTATTTTGTTTTGCCCTATGCTGTTGGCTGGCATCCATTTTAAAATGAGGTTTTACCCATTGCATTGCCCACCCACCAGTGCACACGCATGGCCAGCGGTCCTAAGAAATTAGTTTGCATCATTTGAACAAACCCATTCAAAAATGGCCACCGTGAAAGTACACATCCATTGCACCCATCTTTGAAATGTGTTAATAGTATCTGAAAAAACTCATTGAAAGATGGCTGTTGTTGTTTATCTACTGACTTGGTTTGTTAAGTATTGCAAATGCATTCCAAGATGGCTGCCATGGATATGCTCACATCCATAGTGGCCGTATTTGAATGGATTTTTCTGGTCTTTGAACAAACCCATTTAAAGATGGCTGCCACAGATGTGTATGCATTCATGGAATCGTTCAAGCGCAAAAAAAAAAAAACCCTTGGATCAATCCAGAATGTTTGATTGCAGACACCAACTCTGTTTGTTTGTAGAGCTGATTATAGCTGGATGGCTGAGGACTAATAAAAGCTGAAACATGTGAAAATCCTTTGATATGTCTAATTAAAGTTTTACACTTTTAAAACCGGCCCCAAAGGGCCTTCGGTCTCAAAGAGGGTAAGCTCTCCCCAGAGTAGAAAAGACTAACATTTTTAGAAAGCCAGTGAGTGTTAGTGAGCACGAACAAATGTTATAAGTTTAGGTGTCCAACATTTTTTTCTACCTCGCTCTGCCCACTTTACCATTGTATAGCCCACGACCGCTTATAGAGTGCCCAGTGCTGGATTACTATGATCGGGACTGCTTCCTCAAATGGGACTTTCCCTCAGGAATGTTTTGAAATTGATTGGACAAATAGTCCATTTTGCATTCCAGTTTTCAGTTACGTTTATTAAAAAGCCAAACTTTCATTATCCAGTTTGGAGGGAGGAAAGGCTGGTCTTTGCAAAGAGATGCAGCCTTTAAACCGAACAGATTGTGTTTTCAATGAGGAGAAAAATGAACTTCGTTTTGGTGCTGTGTGCAGTTAGTGAAAGGTGCTCTACCTTGTTTGTCAGCTGTTGTTGGACGGCAAAGCACTGTAGGTTAATTTATCTCTAGCCGGTGATGACCACAGACCCTGACTCCCACTAACTAGATTACTAGCCCAGTCCCCCTAGTGTATGTCTTAAAGAGAGCTGACATGAACCAGGCTCAAAGGAAGCTCAGTCTTTGCCTGGGGGGGCCGTTCCTAGTGAGATCACAAATATTCCCACAGGGAAAGGGAAACGCTGGTGTACAAGTAAAGGAACCATTGCCTGTTCACAACTCCAACGTATTGTGTATGTAACGTGTACCTTAATGAGCGCAATGCGCAAACTGGGGCATTTAAAGCAAAGAATTGATGTATGCTAGAGGAAAACGAGTTGCAGTGGGGAGTATTGACATGTATGTCATGAAAAGGTTGGTAAACAAAGTGACATATCTAACAAAGTATTGGGTGCTCTGTTCAACTAGGAACAATAGAGAAAGCTGTAAAGAAATATTGTTGTACACAACAAGGAGACCTTGATCTCATTTAAATTTTTTGGCAAGACCAAGACATTGTCTCCAGTTCTGTACAGATACGTCATGAATTTTTTAGTTATGCCAAGCTGCAACCCCAGTGGAATGCGAGGCGTCAATGCTCATCTTTGTTCAGTGTGGTGCAGTGACATGAGCTTGCAGGACCAATGTAATCAATACCTGATCTTGTGTTTTCCATTTAGGGTGGTTGACTCAAGATAAGCCAATCTGGGTCCTCTCAATCGATCGTGCATGTGTGGTTATGGCGCTTGATAAGTGTTCTGCTATATCAATCAATCAGGGAATTGTAAGCGTGCTACTCACCCGTGAGGATCTCAAGGCGCTGCTATACACCCTACAACATGTGTGTTTTTGCCTTTTCTGTAAAGATTGTTGAGGGATGTTGTCCATATCCATTTAAAATGCAATGCCATAGCAGGCCCACAGTACATGGGAAACTATGGCAAATGTCCACAGTGACTGAGGCATGCATAGCTTCAGGGAAAGTCCTATGGGGTTAAAAAAGGCAAGGAGTTCATCTTTGCAGCTATGGTAAATAACTGTATTTAAATAGTGCTATTGCGCTGCTATTCAGTCATATTTAGGTGCTCTAAATATCAGACGTTCCTTTAACCCAATTTAATCGTAATTAATTTATCCACCTCAGCCAGGTGGAAGACTGAGCCGGTTTTGCCAGGATTTGAGCTTGTGTCCGGTGAATCACTGCAGAAATGAGCAGTTATCCTGAGCCATCTCACAGCCATAGATTGCCTGGTTAGCTGAAATTGGCTTCAGAAGTTGGGGACATTTCAGAAATGGTAGTAGCCGACAGCTCTCCGTTCTTGTGTCTGTCATGTGCCTCTTGCAGCTAACACCACATAATGTAAAGATATAACTGTCCATTTTCTTGACCAGGTCTATATATGTGCTGCACATATAAATTCTGTCAGTCCTACCGATTGTATCGAAGATGGCAGTTTCCACAACCCTCTGCCACTGCTACCAGCAATCTTGGGGTTCATTTGTTATTCGCCTGGAATGTCAGTATGTATGCAGTGTACATATAGTTTCTATAGAGCAAACCTTAGCAAGAGGCAGCTGTACTGGGTCAAAGGCAAAGACACAGTTAATGTTTGATAGGATTGTTGGTTTGCATATTGTTTCATCATGATGTAATGTTTAGAATGGGGCAGGGCTGGGACACTACAGATGGATTCTGATGTCCTGGCTGTGGTGGTGAACTTGTGAGCCAGGTATGCAGGACTGCTAGTTGTAAAGGCTTTGTAGAGGATGGTCTTCTTAGTGTGGGTGTGTAATGTGGTCCTATTTCTTCAGGTTCTAAATGAGGCGTACTACTGCATGTAGGATTCCTTTAACGGGGCCACTGTACCGTGTGGTTGACCTTGGAGCAGGGCATTACCACCATTAGGTGCAAGAGTATGAGGACTTGGACAGCAGCTCTGATGTCACCGTCTTGGTGTAACTTTTTCACTTTATCAGGCTGTCTTGATTTTGTTGGCAATATGTTATTTGAGGTAGCATTTGGTGTCCAAGTGGATTCCAAATGACATGGCATTGGCTGAAAGTTGGTGTTCGGTGCGAGTAGTTGGGCTGGCCTCTTTCATGAGGTCCGTAGTCCATGTATTTGCATTTATAGACGACTGACTGCTGAAGGTGGGTTCTTGTACATTTATTTGAAATGACATGATGCTCACCCGTGCCTTGTTTCATCATCTGGGGCTCTCTATCAGCCAGCACAAGTTGCACTGTGCTACATCTCAGTGGCAGGCCTTCACTGAATGCTAATCCAGGATCCTGCAGAGAGCCTTTCCTCTGCCTGCTGATGTTTCGAACTCCAGTACCCTTTCCAAATCTAAAAGCACTCTACTTTTTGGAACCCATGGCCTTCTATTTACGTTTATGCTGCTTGCTGGATGGAGGATGATGTCCTGTGAGTGGTGGCTACAGTTTCAGAGGTTCCAGTTTCAGGGGGACCTCCCAGCTCAGATCTTGAGCTCAGATCTTGAGCTCAGTCCTTCTGCATCTTACTTTGTGTATGCCTCCCACTAATTTTATGGTGAATGGTCCCTTCTGCCCACCACTGCTGTAAGAGAAGCCTCCTCATTGGGCTAGGGCGCTCAACTCAGGGAGAGGGCAGTGCAAGGCTTTTGTTCCCAGGCAGAACGGTTTCACTTCCTGTGCACGCAGGACACGCATTGCACACTCCCAATTCGCTTTGGCTCTTAATAATTGTAGGAAAGACGATCAAGAGCGTTCCAAGACACTGTCACGCGGATAATCCTGCTGTTCGGTCATTAGTCTGTGCGATATCGCGTGTTACTGACCTGCAGGTTATATGACCAAATAGTGGAACTTTCGACCTTAATCCTACAGAGTTATACAAACGTAGTCCCTTTATTTGGTGTGCTGCGGACACCTGATTTGAATCTGAAGCGGCAGGGCTGTTTTCTGTGATTAAATAGTAATACTGCATTATTGTTTAGGGTATGCAAAGTGTTTTATTTCATCCAGCTCTGATTAGTGGAGTATACTTTCACTGTCCAGTGACCGTGGCTTTGTGATTGGTTTCTGAATCGTATTACACTGCAGTTATGAGAGCACAAATAACTTGGTGGGGAGTGTGGGGGGCTTGGATGTAGGGACGGAATGAGTCACATTTGAAAGTGTCTGCCACTCGGTAGTTCGGCAATTAAATTCTAAGTGACAAAATGCCGAATGGAAATGGGCATTCCCAAGGGGACATTAAATTGACTTCGTCAAGCACTTAGTCGGCGAGCATGCCTGCTTCCGAGTGCCAGGCATGTATGAATGCAGCAATTTTCATCATTTCAACAAAGAGCTTCTTGACATTTGCAGTTGCTGCCTGGCCTCAATAGAGCCAATTCTGAATAGCGCGTGATGAAAAACCCCATGCAGTCCTGAAACCTGTCGCGAGAGTCGGCAGCGAGGAGATCTCGTGGGGCTGAGATCTGCATTCGAGGTCCAGCTTCCAAAGTGCCAGTATTTGAGACCAGGAGCAGGTATCTGGAACTCGCAGCCCAGTTGTCTCCCTGTATACTACATGTAGTTCTAGGTGTCCTTAATTTGTGCAGGTGTTTGGTAATAGCTGTGCTCTCAGTCGCATTTATTGATGAAAGAAAACTCAGTTTATTGAGCTCACAGTATATGTGTATTAGCCAGCATGCAGAAGGGAAGGTGCCTTTTGGCCAGGACTTTATTTGTTTTGGTGGTGCTATACCTGGCATCCGTGGCGCGTTTTTCCCCCTAACTTTTTGCCTACATACCTACTGTTTTGCGGACTTTGTTTTTGCTGGCTTTGAAGCTCTTCACACATTACCACTGCTAACCTGTGCTAAAGTGTTTGTGCTCTCTCCCTAAAATGTGGTAACATTGACTTGTCCTCAATTGACATATTTAATTTACTTATAAGTCCCTAGTAAAGTGCACTACCGGAGCCCAGGCCCTGTACATTGCATGCTACTAGTGGGCCTGCTGCAAGGATTGTGCCACCCACTTAAGTCACACTTTAAACATGTCTCAGGTTGGCAATTGCACCTCGTGTGTGTGCTGTTTTAAACTGCCAATTTGACCTGGTAAGGTAAACCCTTTGCCAGACCCAAACCGTCCTTTTTAATACATATAAGACTCCCATATGGTAGACACTGGACAGCCCAGGGGAAGGGTGCAATGTGTGTGAAATTACATGTACTAATGTTTTACATATCCTGGTAGTGAAAATCTTACATTTGATTTTCACTACTGCAAGGCCTATCTTTCCCATAGATTAACATCCGAGTTGCCTTATCACATCTTAATAAGTGTAATTGCCAGATGGGAGACGGTAATCAGTTTGTTTGGTTTCTCTGAAAATGTAATGAAAAATCCTAACTAATGGTGAAGTTTGATTTTACATTACAATTTTGAAAATGCCACTTTTAGAAAGTTATTACAAAGAAAACAAGGTCCCATTCAATTATCGATGGGTCTTATACCCATCGAAAATTGAATGGGACCTTGTTTTCTTTGTAATAATTATCTACCCTTGGTCCTATCTGACCCATAGGGTTTCCTTGTCTCTACTTATACTTTTAGAAAGTTGGCATTTTCTTTCTTTAGCCATCTGATGACTGCAGCCTGTCTCTGGGTCACATGGCTGGATGTAGTTGACAGTTGTGCTTTGTGTATTCCTCCTAGACAGATGCACACAATGGGGATCTTTGGTGTGACTGTATGGGCCATCACTGGCAGGATTGGGAGGGAGGCCCTGGACCCAGCCTCACTTAACCTTGAATAGCTGTCCTGTCTCCACACAAAGGGCTGCATACCCCCTGTAGTTAGTCTAGAGCCATGTTCAGTAATGCAGGGCATCTGTGCACTTCAAAGGCATTTCTCTAGAAACTTCTCCCCACTTCAATGGCACAACTGGATTACAATTCTGGACCTCAAACACCAACTCTTCAGTACGCTACTAGACACACTGTCCGTAAGGACTGCTGTCCTGCTGAAGGGAATGTCACTTTGCTGGTCTGCTGCTCTGAAGGAACTGCTACCCTCTTGTGCTAACCTGTTGCCCTCTTGCTTGGGTGAGCAAGACTGGACCTGCATCTCTTGAACCCAGAGTGACTCCAAGGGCTGGTTGGTTGGCTGGCTGGCTGGCCTGGTCTGAACCCTGAGGGACACAACAGGCTTCAAACAACTTTGCACCTATGCCCGGACTCTACTATCTGTGAGTTGACCCTTCCAAGTGGTGGCGCCCCAGTCCTGGACTCTTGGAAGTCGGCCTAAGGTGCTTGTCAGCCGCTGTGAATCCAGTGGAACCTAAACCTCTTTTCTGCTGCGCAACCCCAAGGAGAACCGATGCATCTCTGCTGCTGTATTGATTAGACCTGTCGCAAGGACCCGCATTGCTGCCGCTGCCTGCAACCTCCTTCCACACAGTTGCTGTGTGATGCATCCTCACCGCAGGCCTTTGTATCCCTCATCAATAGCAGCCTCATCAGCGATTCCAGACTCCGCATTGCAATCTTGGCACTTGTAACCAATGCATCGCCCCAACTGCACGACGCGAAGTCCAGCGTTGAGGATGCATCACTAGCCCTCACCAATGGGATCTTCAATGACTCAGGACATTGCACTGCAGTCTTGCCTATCTTGGAACCATCACTTCAGCTGCGCAATAGATCTTCAACGCAAAGCCTCACAACACTCGGCAAACCAGGGCTTAAAATACTTTTGTTCTGCGGGCCTAACAGGTTCCCTGTATCCGGCCTGCGCTCCACTGCAGTCAGCCTGAACTTGTTAATTTTGTCCCGGGTTCGGCATGACAAAGATACCCACAGTTGCCGATTTTTGCTTTTTGGCACTATGTTGACTAAATCTTTAGAAGTGAATGTCTCCGGCTCTACGGATTGTTTTTTTGTTGTGCTGGTCTTGGTGTATTTTTTGAAAATCACACTTTTCCCAACTTGGTTGTGGGATCTTTTGGTGTGATGTTTTTCACTTTCAACTGTGTTTCACAAATACTTTAGACCTTGCCTCCAAGTTAAGCCTGAGTGCTCTGTATCAAGCTACCAGAGGGTTGAGCACAGGTTCATTTAGGTTTGGCTTGTGCCTCACCCTGACAGGGATTGTGGTTGCTGCTTGACCACAGCTCACAACCCAGTCAACTAGTAACTTAATTTAGGTGGTTATGTAGTGGACACACGCACTCATTTATATGGACTTGAACTTACGTTTCATCATCAGTCTTTGGAAATGCAGGGCTCACCAGGACGTTGTTGTGCCGATCTGTTGCTAGAGACCAGCAAATTTGAAAGGTTTTCAACACTACCTATTATGAAATTGTTTGTCTTCACCCATCCTCAAGATAATTTTAGGATTACACCCCATAACCTCAACTGTTTTATTCATTTATATAAAAACTTTGTCGTCTGAAAACAAACTAATTATCCTGGAAAGGTAACATGTTGTCAAGCCTAACAAAAAGAAACCAATCAAAATAGGTACTTAGTTTTGATCAAAAGACAGTATTTCTGTTCGCTTAACCCTACTTCTTTTGGTGCACTTTATTCATACCATGTTTGCAGGCCTCATCAGGGTGCCTAGTTTGTTTTGCCCTCATCCATTTTTCCAGTCAAAGTAAATGTTTTTGCTGAAGCCTTTTCTACTGAAATAGGTTTGCATGATCTCCATTGAGTATGTAGCTCCACGTATGCATAGCATTGCTTCACTATTGTAATCCCATTGTTCAGAACACTTTTTCAGAACCTGTAAGCAAAAAGGAAGTTAACACTGGTTGGGTGAAATTGCATACATTTTTTCCATTGATTATCCTACTGGGAAGAATGCAGATTTAGCATATGCGCTCTGAATAACAAACACTGGCAAAGCCAATAAGGCTCGCCCATGCGAGATCTATTGACTTTGTCAATGTTTTTTAGCCATGTTGCACAACAGCGCTCCTCACTTTAAAAAATTTTTTTTTTGCCTTTTAGCAGTGTTGAGCAGCAGGTGCTGTGCAAAATGGCTGAACATTAAATATTTTTTTTAAAAACTGAGGCAGAACACTGCTACGTCATAAGGCTTTTAAAAATATCTTAGACATGTTGCACAGAAGCAGTGCTGCTGTACAACATAGTTAAAAAGAAATTGACAAAAGACAATAACTCTAGTAGGCGAGATCGATTGGCTTTGGCAATGCTTGTTTATATTATTTTTAGCCATGCTGCTATATAGCATTACTACAAATCATTGCCAAAGTCGGCAATGCCCATGCTGTGCAGCATGAACAAATGGCAATGGCAGAGCTTACAGTCTCAAAAGCAAGACCTATTGGCTTTGCAAATGATTGCTAGATATAAGCACAGCACCTCTGATTCTGAGAAAATCAGTTCATCTCCCCAAGGCGTGAAAAAGAAAATAAATGACATTTGGCAAAAATTCTAACACCCAAAGAAAGCAATTAAGTCCATGTCTTAGTAAAAATTCTTTGGGAAGCAGATAACAACTGTTGTCATACTAAACATTTTTTCAAAGGAGAAAGGAGCTTCTTTGCAGTGCATGTGGCATAGTAAAACACAGCTACAAATGACAAGAATGACAGGAAAGGAGGACAGGGAAAAATAAAATAAAAGTAGTACCCTAATCACAGCAGGTTCAGTGGAAGAACAGCAATCAAGCAAAACCAATCAGTACTTGGTCCATACACCAACCAAAACAAGCATTGGCATAGCCAATAGGTCTCGCAATGGGGACCTTTATAACTGTTTAGCCATACAACGATTAATGTTGTTGCACAAAGGATATTGTGCTGCATAACTAAATAATTTTAAGGTCCAGAAAGCGAAACCAATTGGCTATCCCTATGCTTGTTAGTCATTAGTCATGTGTATTAGAACCAAGCTCTGTACGATATCTGTGGTGAAGAGAAGGAAACAAAACCTTCCTCTTGTGGGTTGGAAAATAGAAGTGTAGTTCAATGCGCACAAAGTGAAATCATTTGAACCAAAAACGATTCAATAAAGTTACCTCCACTGGAATGGATGAGCAGGACAAGTTAATGCATGTATTCGTTCATACATGCAACCCCTTGTTCATGCCAAAGTCGTCAAGTGAAAGAACAGCCATTCAAGATGAAACCAAACACCAACGTAATATGTCGGTGCAGACCAATCGCGAAAACACAGGATGTCTCCACGTGCATGGTAGTGCATATATCGCTGTACTAATAAAGTAAAACGCACCATGCTGCACACATATATCGAGGTGCTACTAAAGTAAATACAAAGTGCTCCATGCTGCGCACCTATGAAAATATGTTCAAGCCATAAACCAACGTGCTATGCTGGTACCGATCCTTCGTGAAATCACATGCACATATTAACCTGATGTTTACACATATCTCACAGTGTTGATAAAGTGAAAACAATGGACTCCATGCTGCGTGCCAACGCAAATCAGTGTACCCTCATAGTGCGTATTAGTTAAGATGCCCCGTCAATGAGTTGAACATACCGTTATGGCAAGGAAAGCATACCGTCCTGTGTAATGGCAGTCCGCGTGTCCTTGCACAAAGTGATTCGGTGCTAAACGCGGTCCTTGCATGTAGAGATAAAAAAAGGGAAGCCAAGAAAGTGAAGAAGGCTAGCACGCGAGTGGTGCGTGCGTGAACAGGATGTGTCTCCACGTGCATGTTGGCACATATATCGCTGTACTGATAAAGTAAAACGCTGCATGCTGCACGCAGATATCGTGGTGCTACTAAAGTAAAAACAAAGCGCTCCATGCTGCTCACCTTTGAAAATATGTGCAAGCCATAAACCAACGTGCTATGCCGGTACCGATCCTTTGTGCAATCACATGCACATATTAACCTGATATTTACACATATCTCACAGCGTTGGTAAAGTGAAAACAAAGCGCTCCATGCTGCGTGCCAACACAAATCAGTGTACCCACATACTGCGTATTAGTTAAGATGCCCCGTCAATGAGTTCAACATGCTGTTATGGCAAGGAAAGCATACCGTCCTGTGTAGTGGCAGTCCGTGTGTCCATGCACAAAGTGATTCAGTGCTAAACGCGTTCCTTGCATGTAGAATTAAAACAAGCGGCCGCAAAAGTTAATGTGATTGCGATCGCGATCAAGCATCAAAGCGGCCGTGCGGCCCCGAAAGTGAAAGTATTCACGGTAAAGCGCGGCGCGCGCCCATGCACTGTAGCTCTAGGCTGGCCTGGTAGCACTTTTTGGAGCCCTCTCAATAAGTCTCGCCAGACCAGCGCATGCGCTGGGTCAGGCGAGACCTAAAAAGAAGAGCTACTAGCATGCACTGGGCAATTTAGAAGTGCACAAATAAGAGTGGCAATGAAACCAATGAATGTTAAGCAATGGGCGGGCTGCAAGCCCCTTCTTTTAAACAATATTTCTCGCAAGCAAGAGTGCATGCAGCACATGCTCTGTCGCATGCGAGACCTAAAAATGATGTGCAAGGTATGCCCTCGCATACAAAAGACATGAGATTCCAAGGTAATATATTGTTAATACAGTTTCTAAAGAGTACTGGGAGCACATAGCAAGCAGCCGTGGCACACATCCAATTTCACAGTTCCCATGAGAGACATTTCTGCTCGTAACAGAACTCTCTTGCAAGCAAAAATTACACAATCGGCACCAGCGCAAGGGAAACTAAAGTTATGAGTGATACCCAAAGTTCAATAATTGGAGTTCACTGGAATACCACAAGCTTTTGCGGAAATTAAACATCATACGAATGCGGTATTTCTTTGAGGAGAACCGCTTCATTACTTTACAATAATTTAAGGCTAGTGAGTGCGAAGTGTGCAGGATATTGCAGCAACCTTCTAAGATCGATGTGGATAAGGCCGTTTCCATGAGGGGAAAGGAACAGTTAGTCTCCACGCTCTACAACACAGGCCTCCAACCTTTTCTGTAATAACAGCTACCTATGTTCAATAAAAATCCTGCTGAGCTACAGATATTAGTGTTGTATAGACAACATTACGACAGTGGCCACCTCACGCAAGATTGCCTGCAGTGATGACCTCCGTGCAACTGGCAGGGTTGGCAGTGGTAAGGCAAGAAAGGTTTTATCAACTTAGACTGTAGATGTTTTGGAACTTCCAACTATTTTAATCCAAACATCATCTTATGAGCTCTGAAAATACACACATTTAGGTCTTGAATACACACGTTTCAATGTTAATATACATAAGCGAATTCATCCAAGCAATGACGTAATTTTGGTAGGATGAGCTGCACATAGGAGAGAACTGTGTAGATAGCTGGAGAACTACCAGTATCTCACAAGTTACTCATTGGAGATATCTGCTCTCCAAAATGGTTGTGCATTTAGTAGAGGGATAGGGTGGGAAAATAAGTGTTAGATGGAATGCAAGGGCCCTTTATGTTCAGGCAAACTAAATTGATAAATTTTTGTTACAAGCACAAGCTCCTTCACTTCACGTATCTGCGCTATACTGGTTTACTATAACCCCTCAGGGTTACGGAGGGTGTTTGCAGTCACCTCTGGTCGACCTGCAGGTTCCACTTTGAGGAGGTGGACATCCTACATTTGGCATGTAGATGCCCCAGCGTGTAGAGTCTCTGGGGATTGCTTCCCCACACTGATTTATAGCAGTAATAGTAATCCCGTAGAGCTGGTAGTCTTGGGTTCTGGGGATACACTTGATATCGTAAAGAACTATTGGTGGATTATTGACTCCTACACTCTTAGTGGCTGAGCGATGCATTCCTTTGAGCTGGACAAGGGGGCGGGGGTTGCAGGTACAAAGATAATTATTGGAGCGAAGGTATTGGCCTCCAGTTCAAATATTTGTTTCAATTCCACAATTGTGCTGCCCAGTGGCATTTTGTGGCTTGTTAATTAAAGGATGATATCAATGTTTTATTTGACACAAATAATAGTGTTTTCCTTGATGTTAAAAGCCAAATTCAGGAGACCGCAGCAATAAGAGTGGCAGTGGGTTAGAGGGCCTTGTTCATTAGCTGACACTGAACAAGCTCTACCTAAGCCAATAGGTCTGGTGTTGGATGTCAGCCTTTTGCCATTATTGGAGCTTATTTGTTTGGTCATGTTTTTTTTAAATAAAACTTTACTTTTGAAAAGCTGCTGGGCTATCACCAATATAAAAATGCACGTTTGGTTAAAAGCAAGCAAATCATGTTTTGCCGTAGCAGTCCCTGCCAGCGAAGGGAACTCTTTTGTCTGGATGTTGTGTTTGTGAAAGATTAGGAGGTCCTCACTCATAAAGAATTTAGCTAATGGCGGAAGTGAGCTGACCCGATGCCCTAGCGGGTGGAAGAAAAATGTAAATGACAAATCAATCTAATGGATGAAGCTGGCTACTGGTAAGCAAATAATATATATCGTTTTATTAAGATTAAGACTTCACTAATGCCAGAGCTAAAATTAGCACATGAAGTGTTTTATGTAGTCCGTTATGCTGCGGTAATAAATAAAATTGAAATTGGCCTCAGATACAGCTATACAGACTGTTTGAACATCAGATACTAGGCACACTGAGTTAGGGAAGGTTGCCTATGTTGCTGCATACTCGGTGGCATCACAGGCCCCGCCAGCAATATGTGGCCTCAAAGTTTTTAAGCAGGTCTGTAGCCGTGTACATGAAAAAGAGGAACTGAGTTAACACAAAAAATGTACCATTCCTACTACAACCATGTGTCATTAATACCTACATGTACCATCATACATACATTTAATGTTCATTGGCCCATCTTGGACAACAGACTATTTCTCCTTTTCCCAGAAACAGACACATCTGCCCCTGCTCTGCATTAGTCTCCCATGTTTACAATATCAACCATGCTGGCTTGTGGTCAGTGAGGCGGGGTGACCATGAGGCATAGTAACAATTTTCCCATATCATACATCCAACAACCCACACCCAGCACATGCGTAACCATCAAACTCGTCATCATAGCAATACAAACCTTTTACACTGCCCCAAAGTTCTGGACAGGTGTGAAAGTCTCAAAGTGGAAGCCTCGTCTTAGACTCTATGTACTCTCAAATGCCCCTCCCTCAATTCCATTCAACAGCTTGGTCTGTAAGTCAGAAAAAATGCACCCCTCCTAGTTCATTGGTGAGACCATTAAATATTTTTGATTCCAAGCCTTCTTTGGCTCCGACAAAACTCTTCTTGTCAATACCTTGAAACTTTGCAAGCGGACAAACTTTGCTAGATCAACCTTGATACTTTGTTTGAAATTTTCTTCGGCACCCTGGACCGAATACATAACTAGAAAAGCAGAGCACAGCACAATTTATGATCCAGCAACACCCTCAACCAAAAAAGAATGCTAGAAGTTAGGACCACGTGGTGGAAAAGGTCCACCTCCAAGCCACTGTAGTCGTCATAACTGCATGAGCCTCCTACGTCAAAACCATCTTCAAAGCTAAAAAAAAAAAAAAAAACTTCTCATGGAAATTCCTGAAAGCAGTCGTCACCCTCCAGGATTGTTCAGTGGTACGCATTCTTCTCTCTCAAGGATACCACTCCCTGTATGCCTAACGACAAACCTTTGTCAAATTCTAGCCACTTTCTTCAGTGAGCCCTGGAAAATCAGAACAGCCTTCGTACTCGCCAACACTGCCATCTGCGGCTACAACACACCAGATCAAACTTAAGTGGACTCCATGCTTCACAAGTACCTCCTCCCCACCGCATTACAAGGCGTTGGGTAATGCAAAGTCTTCAAAAGAACCTTGCTGACACATCGCTGCAAAGAGAGGATCCATGCTGTCTCAGTAACGCCCTTCTTTAAAGCAGAAGTTGCGTAACTAGTTACGTGACCCCCAGCTGACTTAGAATCTGTTGGTGACACACATTAAACATACAAAGATTTCTACTATAGCAGTCTATTAATTTTACTGTGTACATTTATGTGCTTCAATATACATAGTGAGCATACCCTTAGGTAACAGTGTTTGATATAGTTGATTCACTCTGTTCACTACTACTTGCTCTCATTTGTAATAACATTAACACCAGAAGTGCAATGGAATTTGTATCCGTGCTACCTCCCATAACAGCTATTATCATTTAAAAACCCCATCGTTAAAAAGCCTCTCTTGACTAACTGGACCCTAAAAATCCTCCAAACTGGTTTCTCTTCCCAGGAGTTTCTTGGAATTCCTGAAACTTGAAAAATGTAGTCACAGCCCAGTACCAGCCCTACATCAAATCCCACATTTTGTATATACATGCTACAGTCTTGCTTCTTGCTGTTCCACAGATCTGAAATGGCCCATTTTGCAACATGGTATGATCTGCTAGAATCTGCAGAGCACTGTGCCTCATGGCCCCCACTCTGCACTCCCCATTGCACAATCCAAACCTAGGTTGGCTGTAAATCCTGAAAGACCAGGTTGTCCAAATTAACTGATCTTAACATTGCTAACGACCACTGTAGCCACAATGCAACCCATTCTTGTCTGTATCCCACATTCTTGAGTGTCACGAACCATTTATGGTGCCTTTTGCACTATACTGATGCATAACCCAGGGTATACTGGGCCAATGCTTGTCAATGGAGCCGTTCACTCCACACCGCCTTTCAGCCAGAGGTGCTAAATTTGGACCATTGCCGGCAGCGGATTTGCAGCCCCACTTCAAGTGGCAACAAGAGGGCATCAGTAGGCAGTGGTATTCAAATTGAGTGTCCAGAATTCCCAACTATATTTAGTAGCGCTAAAAATGTAAACCTTTATATCAGGGTCTGGTCTCACCCCAAAGAAGAGTACTGAGAATTAAATAACGATTAAACGCCTTTGTAAGTCTTTGTCCAGAGTTGGATGTTTACATTGATGGGATTAGTATCGCTGTTGTCTTTGACTTTAAATTCAATATAATAGAAATGTTGTCGGCTGCTTACGATGCATTATTATAACTGATGTGGCATTGAACCCCACATTCTCTGTGCCATGCTTTTGGCTCATGAAATTTGTCCGTCATTTTTTTCAAATGCTACCTTCCTAAAGGTAAAATAAGTTACCTTTCAAGTTTGAGCTACAATTCGGGCTAGCAAAGAACCAAGCAGTTAGCAGATTTGGGATTATTTGCCAGTTACAAACCTTCAAGAACATATCTGCGTTTACAAGACTGCAGTTTCATGTCTTTCTTCTCACCATCTTCTATTTATTTATGTATTCTATTTTTTCATGCTGGTCATTAGTTGACTCTTAAATACAATGGTAAAATAATTTTATTTTGTTGGGCTTTCCTCTTGTATTTCCCTAATTTGTATGCAAACAGATAAAATAATGTAAGGTGTGGGACTAATTCCAGATTAAACCGCATACACAGCAAGCATTGGCAAAGCCAATAAATGTCGCCTATGTGAGCTTTTGGCTGTTAAAATGTTTTTTAGCCATGTGGTACAGCAGCGCGGCAGCTGTGCAGCATGGCAAAAAGTTGGGACAACAATGCTATGACTTGTCCAGTGCTGGCAACATCATGGTCCTTTTTTGGGCGGTAGGGGAAAGGGCATGGAACAACCATGGAAAAGAGGAGTTATGGAGCTAACAACTTTGGGGTAAGCTACACAAAGCTTTTTGACGCAGCAACACTGGCCACATAAAAATGCTTCTTTTGGGTGGGAGGGACACATGGGCATTCAAGGGAGGGGCAAGGGGACATTCAAGGGAGGGGCAAGGGGACATTCAAGGGAGGGGCACGGGGACATTCAAGAGAGGACGGGGCGAGCAAGAGAAGAGGACGGGGCGAGCAAGAGAATGGGGCAAGCAAGTGACTGCGCAATACAGGGCGGGGCGGGAGATGGTCTGCAAACACATGGTGTGCTGCAACTAAAAGAAAAACAAGGTGCTTCCGATGTCCAGCGAGCATTGGAAGGGCATATATGGGCAGGACTTAGGACCATGCTCCAGGAGGAGGACAAATAAATGAAGGGAGGCATGCAGTACCCAAGGAGAAGCTAGGAAATTTGAATGACTTACAATTGTAAGCTGTGGGAAACTTCTAAGCCCCTTTCATGTAAACAGAATGTCTCTCAAGCGATGGCCAGGGTCGTCCTGGCATATAGGACAACCAGCCCATGCCAAACCAGCTGGTTTGACAGGTTAGTGTGCTGGCCACTTTTTGGCTGTCTGTGTGCCTGTTTTTGTCCCTCTGATAATACCACACACCATGCCGGCACAGGCAGCATTGCATGCAGTCTTCCATACCTTGAAAAATTATACAGCGTGTCTATACAAGTTCAAAACTGCCCCGGTTTGAAAACGTGGGTTACACTTTTAGCTTTCTAAATCACTGATGTGGGCCACTTTTATTTGGCCAGACCTATTTTCTGTTGCAGTCCGACCCTGGCGATAACGCATGTACTGTCTCAGGCGAGACCTAAAGATTGCTTATCTCGGACATTAATATATTCGTGTAGGTCGGAAGAGATGTAGTGTGAGGCTTTTATAGGAAATTAGCCATTTCTAAGATTTGTAGAGTGGTGGAGCCTGACATTTTACCTCATTGAATTATATCAGTTCTGTTCCATGACTAAAGAGTGCCTTGTTGTGTGGGGTGGCAGTGGTTTGTATGCCATCCCTAGATTTGTGATTTGAGAACCTGCATCTAGTTTTCCTCCACTCTGTCATGTTTAACCCTGGGCGTAGTTCGCAAAGTAGCACTTCGCGAAGCTACGCAAAGTGCACTTCGCACTACGTGAGCTTTGCGTAGCACTTCGCGAACTGCGTAGTACCTTGTTCGCACTGTGCCAGATGTAGTTTTCAATGATTGCACAGTGCCGGTTGCTTGTCCGCACTGTGCAATCATTGAAAATGGCATCTTGCACAGTGCGAGCTGTAGTTTTCTGCTGCTCGAGTAGATTTTTACTCGAGCGGCAGCTTTCTCAACGCGAACTGGTAGTTTCTCATCGTGAGCGGTCGCGAGCATACGCGACCACTCGCAATGAGAAACCTGAGCTCCTCGCGTTGGGAATCTCGCCGGGAGGTTTATTTTCCATGTTCGCGATCGCCAACTTGATGTTGCTGATCGCAAACAAGGAAAAACTCTCGCCGGGTTGTCATTTTGCTTGCTCTCGGTCGCCAACTTGACGTTGAGGACCGCGAGCAAGCAAAAAATGACCACAGCACTACGCTACGCGTGTTCGAACTGTGCTACGTACAATTCGCGTAGTGCGAAGTAGCGTGAACTTCGCAAACTACGCGAGCGTAGCGTAGTGCTTTGCCCAGGCTTAGTCATGTTATGTTACGAGTACAAGATTTCCTTGCTTTCTGTTGCCCGTTCAGATGTTTTATTTATTTGTTGCTAGAAATTAGCGTGGACGAATCTCCGGAACACATACCACACAACTTCACTGTTCATTAGTAATGAGTCATTTGTTTTTGCTGGCCTTCTGTACATTTCTTAACTATGAATCCCCTGAGGACAAGTGACTCAAGCTGATACATGCATGAGTCACACTATGCTGAGTGTGGAAGCTGTTCAGAAGGCCAGCTTCTCCAAGTATCCCATAGCCCAGCTTGATTCTGACCACTACACTGATTGCAGTGTGCAAACTCCTCATTAACCCAATTTGCACTTGTTTGCCTATATGGTAGAATATGGGGCTAGTATGTACTCTGTGGAATCATAGGGTCTGGGATTTGAGCAGCAGGGACTGTATGAAAATATCCTCATTGACCTGTGTGGTTCAGCTGTGGAATCATGCCTGGGTACCGTGTGCTTTTTTCTCGGTTATTAAAAATGTCCTCTCTGCCACATTAATTCCTGTCTTGATAAACCATCTTATAGCAACTCCGTGTGCACATCAGTGCATTTCGTGATGGATGTATATCAATTTAGACGTAGTTTAGTAAGTCTACATCAAAACATTAACGGTATGTTTTATGTAGAAATGTAAACGTTTAATAATAGAAAATGTGTGAAGTAGAACTGTGATCAGCAGCAGTAGTGTTCCAAATGGGCAGCAGATTTCCTTTGATATGGCACAGACATGCAAAAAAACACTGCACTCATGCCAGGCATGCTCACCTAGGCAGGGTAGCCTCCTGTATGCCAACATACTATCTCTGTGTGCACTGGTATCCAGTAGTGACTATGGGAGTTCTTCAAAGGAAACCTGGGATGCGGTGTGAAGTGGCCTTGCAATGTTCTCAAACTCAAAGTACTGCTTCTGTAAAACAGCCAAAGCAAGGACATACTGAATTATTCATAGTGTTAAATGTATACAGCAGCAGAAATTACACCCATCCTCGGTTGGCGTGGCAGTGGAAGATGCCACAGTCCCGTGTGTTGCACTGCCACATTATTTATTACTCACAGCAAAAGAGCCAGAGCCCTTTCATGCACAGAGATGGAAAAGGACAGAATGGCACAAAAGCAAAAAGTGATATGTCTCGCTTCAAACGAGTCTGACTCTTTGAAAGAGCATCTCACCCATTTGGACTGAAGGAGTTACAAGGGCTATGCCTATGGACTCCATTCTAGACTCTACTCTTGTTTAAGCCATCATCTCAACAGCATGGCCAGCTTACACCTGTAGACAGTGAAGAAACTGTCATTTTAACTCCCTTAACAGTCTCTGAGCAGCGGTCCATTCTCATTTGTCTACAGACTATATTTCGGAAATACCATTTCAGCAGGAGCACACCGAACATCCATTCCATCTCTTGGGTCCATTCTAAACTCTGCTGTAGGACTGATGCACTCCGCATCAACCCCGTATTTCGGAGCCTTTATTGACTGCGCTTCTCAGCCAAGATTACTTGTACAATTTGCTGCCTCATGCACAGACCTATAAAGAAATACTCCTCCCTAGAATAGCTTGCAAAACTATTGACCATATCTAGCCACAGATTTCTTACCTATGAACGTCCATGTGTCCGGCTGGATCCGGAAGATTTTTGATAGCAGTAATCCTGTGTGCTGATAGGTGGCATCGGTCGACTCTGCGTGACGTCATAGGCATCGGGTTCGACGTGATGTCCATGTCGTCTATATAGGCGCCACCCCAGCACGCTGACGTTTTATTATTTCTGTGCCAGCCAGCGCAGATCTATTATAGACTGCTACCCCGGTCACTTTTTGAGAGATTTCTTCAACTTTTTATCGACCCTTTTTGATGTTTTGGATTTCCAGCAAGAAGACCTCGGAGTTTAAGCCGTAAGGTTCCTGTCACCGTGCCATGTCGGTCACGGGCCCCCACCTGGTATGTCTGTGGTGCCTGGAACGCTATCTGAAGTTGTGCTCCAATTGCTGGGCCATGGCGCCAAAAGCTTTGAAGGAGCGGTCCCTGAAGCTGTTTGCGGCCCAGTGTCCAGCGCCACTGAGGTCTCCCCGGGGATCTCGTTCCTGGTCTCGGTCTAGAGGCAGGTTGAACCCCAAGAGCGATGCTCTGAAGTCTTCTTCCTCCGACTCGAAGTCGTCCAGGTCGGATAAGAAGCACCACCATAAAAAGCACAAGAAGTCATGCGTGCTTCGACTTCGCCCCATCAGTCACCTGATGAGAAAGGCGATTCTCGACGCTCTGGGCCCTGCTCCATAGAGCAGGTGCCTGGGTCGGCTCAGATTTTTCCTCACTTTCTGGGGCTGGGAGTGACCCCATATCAGTTAAAGGAATTCTGTAATGCAATGTACGCCATATTTGGGCGGCCTGACCCTGCTGGGGTGCCTTTGGTCCCTGCAGGCTCATGGGTTCTGTACCTCTGGCTAGAGCCCCTGCGCCACAGGATGTTCCTGGATCCGGAACAGGCGCCGGTCGTATCTCTTTGACCTTTCTTGGTGTTGTCAGCTGCCGATATCCTCGACGGCGCCCACCGGCGGCGTTTCCCCCATCATTCTAAATGACACTGACCCGGCTGGGCATCCGCCTACAGCGAGACCAGTGCCGACGGAGCCGCTGGGCTCCATGTCGTCCTGTGCCTTATTCTGAAGGGTTAGAACTGGATGAAGATTGGGGTGATGGGGGCAGCAGGATTCCTTCGAAATCCCGCTCTACAATGAGGAAATAGACTGGTATGAGGATCTGGGTGATGCCAGCTGCTTGGACACCTCCCCAGAGCCTGGCATGCTGTCTTCCCATAAACTGCCTGTTCTGGGGTGGGGGGGGGGGGGGGGGGGGAGGGAGGCGGGGGCCTCCTTTGCAATTGTGGTAGGGCTGCAGAGGTCTTGGACCTAAAGCTTCCTACAGTGGCAGTCAATACTAACGTCTTGACAGAGGTACTGCAGCCCGGTGTGTTTCTCTCAGAACCCTTGCTGCCATTAATGAGGTTTTGACAGATGTTCTACTGAACACATGATCCAAACCCAACACATGGGCTTCTGTGAACAGAATTGTCACCCGCCACCATTGCCGTGCAACGGGCGACCCAGCTTTCCTCCCCAACCACCCTAACCCAGAGTGCTTGGTGGTCTAAGCCTCTACTTCATGTGGAGCGTTCCTTACAGCACCTCTGGACAGGGAATTCAAAAGGCTGAACAGGTATGGTAAGAAAATCTTCTCTTCCACCAGCCTAGCATTGCGGTAGGTTAACACCACATGCCTCTTGGGACATTATTCCCATTTGCTATGGTAAACGGTGGCGCAAGAGCTGACTGAAGTCCCGGAGGAGGCCTGAGCTGTCCTCTCCCCATCTGTTGCGGGCAGAAGAGATGCAGCTAAGTTTGCTATATGCTGTGGTCTCTAAGCTGAGCGATTTCCTTGACCGTGACAGTTAGGTGCACTACTTGGTTGAGAACGTCTGGCTTCTCAGAGGATGTGCAAGCCTATCTTATGGACATGCCCTTTGATGGCTCTCATCTCTTTGGTGACAGGGCGGATGCGGCGCTAGAGCCCTTTTTAAAGAGTCTAGAGCTACAGCCAATTCCTTGGACCTCTCAATGTCATCCCAGCTTGCGTCCGCCTTTCGTGGCTACGGAAGGGGCTTCCAACCATGACAGCCCTACCCCAGCCAGAGGACCGGACAAGTTTAGCAGCTTCTGCGCAACCGTGGACGCAGTTCACCCCGACCACGCGGTTCGGGAGGCCAAAAGTCAGGTCTGACCACAACCCCTTCTGCCGCCTCCTTCAAACCTTCTGAGTCCGATCCTCTCAGATCATGAGCATCCTGTTGGTGTCAGCATCGCCTCCGCCACTGGTGGTATATCACTTTGGATAAGTGGTTATTGCAAATAGTCTGAAGGGGCTACGCCCTCCCCTTTGTGACCCGCCTTCCATGCCTTCAACTTACGTTCGGTTGACTGAGGATCACCTTACCTTACTATGCGAGGAAGTCAAAACTCTCTTGGCCAAGGGAGCTATAGAAAGGCTTTCCAGGCCAGAAAGAGGCTGTGGTTGCTATTCCCGCTATTTTCTGGTTTCAAAGAAGGACGGGGCCTTGGTTCATTCCTCGATGGCAGAGCCTTCAACTACTTTCTCAAAAAGGAAAAGTTTTTAAGATGTTCTTTCTTGCTCAGGTCCTGTCTGCCTTGGATCTGGGAGACTGGATGGTAGAGTTAACTTGCTGGATGCCTATTTCCACATTCCCGTTCTATGTGCCCATTACGCTACTTGCGGTTTACGATGGGTAACAAGCGCTTTCAGGTTACCGTGCTCCCCTTCGGCGTTACCATTGCCCCTCAGGTGTTCATTATGGTGATGGCGGTGGTCACAGTCCATCTGCGACTATCAGGGGTTTAAATCTTTCCCAATCTCGATGACTAGTTGTTGAAGGCGGTCTCATCCCAAGCAGTCGTCACCCACCTCCAGACTACAGTGAATCTCCTGCATTCGCTGGGGTTCACTAATTAACATGCTGAAGTCGCACCTGACTCACTCTCGCGCACTCCCTTTCAACGGAGCTGGTCTCGACATGGTGCAGTTTCGGGTTTATCCTCCAGAGCATCGAGTTCAGGATATTCAGGCTATGAAACCTCTATCCTAGATTTCGGTGAGAATGACTGAGGTTGCTTGGCTTCATGGCCTTCTGCATCCTGCTTGTGTATCATGCCAGATAGCACATTCAGGCTCTGCAGTGGGACCTGAAATGACAAGAGGCCGATCACTCTCTCTTCCCTTCCCAGGTTTCACAGTGGTGATGGACGTGTCGGTTCTGGAATGGGGTGGCCATTTGGGAGAGGTGGAGATCTGAGGACTCTGGTCTCCGGCAGAAGCCCGTCTCCACATCAACTTGTTGGAGGTTCATGTGATCCGATTGGCACTGAAAGCCTTCTTACCATCCCTCAAGGGAAGGCTAGTATAAGTGTTCAGTCAACACTACCGCCATGTGGTACTGCAACAAATAGGGCAGGGTGGGGTCGTGGACCCTCTGTCAAGAGGCCCTGTATCTCTTGACTTGGCTGGTACAACAGGACATGTCTGTAGTGGTTAAATATCTGGCTGGTTCCCTGAACGCCAGAGCGAACAAACTCACTTGTCGGTGCGTAGCGGATCACGAGTCGCTTCTCCATCCGGAGGTGGTGCAAGGTATATTACAACAGTGGTGAGAACCCTGGTTAGATCGGTTTGCCTCTGAAGAGAATGCGCAGAATGTCAGCAGTTGTACGCGTTGGAGTTTCCAAGGTGGCTCTCGCTCGGCGACTCTTCATCTCGAGTGGGGCACAGGCCTCCTATACGCCTTTCCACCCATACCACTCCTGTCCAGAGTGCTCAAGAAGATCAGGAGCAACCGGGCCCAAGTCATTCTTGTGGATCTGGTCTGGGCATGGAGAGTTTGGTATCCTGAGCATTTGCAGATGAGCATCGATCCTCCGATTAGGCTGCCCCTTCTGGAGGGTCTTCTGTCGCAACAGCATGGAAGGGTCCTCCACCCGAACCTGTCCTCCCTCGTCCTCCTTGCGTAGAGATTGAGCAGCGACAGTTCACAGATTTTGACCGGCCTCCCGAAGTCTGTGAAGTTATTCTGGCAGCCAGGCGTCCCTTCACAAAGTCTGTATAAGCCTGCAGATGGCAAAGATTTTGTAAATATTGTACCGAACGGTCTGACTCCCTTTCTGACGTTCTTCTTTTTATTCTCTCCTTGGCCCAGTGCTCTGTCTGCTTTTCTTCAGTTGCCATATCAACCGTCACTTTTGAAATCCCCTCTTGTACAGAGATTCCTGAAGGGGTTTACTAATTTGTTTCCCTCTTCACCCTTTATTATGCCCCACTGGGACCTAACTTAAATTTTAATTCACTCCAGACCAGGAGGCACTGACCAGTGGGAGAGGGTCTTCTTAGCAGAGAAAGTGCAGCTAAATCCAGATAAGACCTTAGTGTTTACCCCAGCCTGCCAGGCCTTTCCTTAGGACATGGGGAGGGGCACGGGGGCAGCTGGGATGTCCAGCAGAACAGCTCGCATTCCTCACACTGGCTCAACTCACCATTCTTTCCCAGTACACCCACGGGCTCTCAAACACACGTCCGGTAGACAAAAGCAACAGACTGCACAGACTTGGTCAGAAGGGTGCCTAGGGACTCACCCCTCCTGACTATAGATTTATTGCTGCCACCACTGTCAGTCTACCACAGCCTTAATAGAGAGGGCAGTAGCCACTCTCTGAGAAATATGGGGTGCACTCTGCATGCCCCCACGTCCTCAGAGCCAAGCTCTAGGGTCTCAATCCATGTAAACAGGGAGACCCTCAGTGGACATGTATGATTGTCATGCTCACTGCGGTAGGGATCTAGAAACTATACAGTAGCTTTTGAGTGACTTGCCTGGAGATTAGCATAAGGCAGGGGAGGCACTCTCTCTAGAGACATACAGGAGACTTCCCGTCCAAACAAGGGGTTATATCAAATTATCAATGTGTGTCCTCCTGCGTAACATCAAAGGCTGCTCCCATATCTCCCTCAAACTGAATAGTGTTCAGTTTTGAGCAAATCAATTATCGGGTAGGATGACAATACAGCTCAATACAAATCTGTAGTAACATCACATACTGTTCATTATAAACAATTCAAAATGCATCCGTATCTTTAGCATCACAGCAGGTTGCACTGTCTGCTTATTGAAGAGTAAGAATTTTTAATCCTCTTATCCGTAGTCCCTAAACATGCCAAAGATCTTCCAGATCACCTTGGATTTTCTGACTTGTATAGAAGTCTCCTCTCCATCAGCAATATCACTAAATTGTTGTAATTTAGTTCACATGCTGGCCTGCACTGACTCCTCATTCAGTTTGATCTTATTGAATCTAGACTAGCACATAATGTCATGAAGCCCCAGTTTTGTAGGTCTTGAAGGTGTACCTATTAAAAAAAATTAGACGTCTTAATTCAGTTTTAAGTAAAGTGTCTGTAAGTAACTTGCCTAAAATACACCTAAGAACACATACAAATACAACTTTCTGCAAACATTATATGCAGTAGAAATCTGCAGATTCGTTGTAACCAATGAATGGTCACCAAGAATCCTATAGGGGCCCCTTACAATTTCGAATCCAGGTAATGTTCTCAATGGACATCAACGCTTCGTCGCTGCATCATTAGAAATCCTGCACAGATGATAGAAGAGAGGAATCTTTTCTACTCTTATGAGCTCCCCCACAACTCAGACTTCAAGGAATGTACTGTTCTCCTCAACAGTAGCACCCGGTTATCACTCGCTTCTCTACTGTTCATTCGTCTGGAGAATAGCCGTAGTATGGAAATACTTAGTCTAGAAGCCATACTACCATCACTTTCAGATAGTCTTACAACAGCGCCATGTCTTGTCATAAACTTCTAAGGCCTACATGTTCGCTCTTAAATATGGCTAGAGCATCTCCTAACCATTCAGCAGCCCTCCTCACTAATGACGTGAAGCACCTTAAATTCTAGTGACTTGTGGATAAAGATAAATAAGTTTGCAGGATAAGTGGTAAAGTTTGCAAAGTGGTTGTGACAGCCCCACACCTAGCCTAAATGGGGGCATCCCCTGTAAGATGTATATTGTCAACCCTACTCTGTATGTATAAGCAAAGACATTTCAAACCTTCTCCACATTGCTCAATCGCTTGATATTCCTTGATAGAATGTGTCTTCTCCTCTCCAAAGAGTTCGTTTCACATAATATCCCTAGTAAGTCATTTTAAGTAATTCACTGGGTGCTTATCTCTGTATTATTTCTTTCTGCACCTCATAGTTTCCTATAAACATATCAAAATTAACATATTGATCCTCCATCAACAACTTTTTCCTAACAGGTTGTGAAATGGCTACTGTCCTGAGCAGGGAATCTGCCTCTGTGGATTCCACTGACGAATAGTAAAATAAAAGCTAAATTCTGCTTGAGGCCTGCTGGTTACACCCACCACGCTAGTGTTTGTGCCTACTCATAACCTGTATTTTCAAATATGAATCTCCAAGTATGTCCCCTAGTCACAAGCTGATGGGGTTAATATGTAGTAACAAACATGTTCAGTCAGAGGGCTAAGGGTGCAGTCGGGTGTGTTTGCGACCATCTTTATATATGAGCGGCGAGTGCCCTGGTTGCTGGAGCTTTTCTACAAATGCAGTTAGTACTATGGGGCCAAAAAGGGAACTTTCAAATTCATTGGCAGTCTGATCTTGGTGTTTAAAAAGTTTGTCTGGAATAAGATGCTTGGTTTCATGAAAGGATTGTCTCCCCTGTTGCACCACACGGCTGAAATCTGGGCAGAAACTGCACGAGTGCAAGCAAGCCCTCCACCGGTTTTAGCCTTATTGGGCTCCAGTTAGATGTAGCTTGAGTCTTACGGCACAATGAGCTTGAGATGGATTGGCATGACCAGAGTAGCTACCAGCAGATGAGATTATTTCACTTTTTGCTGTCCCCTTTCTTTTCAGCCTCTTTCAGTTAGCTATCCATCTGTTTAGGGGCATCAATCTTACAATTGGTTTCAGCATCATTGGATTGAACTTCGTTTGGTGTGAGCCTGTTTTCCCTAAGGTTCGATGGGCAACTTCTCTGAGGTAGCAGCAGACATTAACGAGCCGCTTTGTGGAATCGAGGACCATTTTCTGACCTGGACTAACCTTTCTATCCGACTTTGTTATAAGCGTGATCATGGGATTTAATGTCCATGTTTGTCAGTCGAATCCCACCGATTTCTACTGCATTGATTATTGCTGTGGCAGTCCACTGCCACGTGATAGTTAATATTTAACTATCCGCAGCATCCTGAAGCTCTGCCTCCACTCACTGATGTCATGCAGGTGGGTGTATCAGAATTGGTAATCTAAACAACCCCCATGACTGAGTCTACTAACAGCAATAGACGGTGATAGAGGATTACCCCCTGTTGAGCTGCAGTTCTGCACACTGAAACCAAGGGTAATTAGTCACCCAGGTCGAGGGGAACCAAGAGTATTCCAACTCAGAGGGCGTGGACTCAGTAGCTCAATGTCTTCAGTGTTCGAGATACTGGAGCTATTGACATAGCCTTAAGGGAAAGGGTGAGAAGGAGTGTGTCCGGATAATCGGGGACTGGGTACTCTTCAGGGTTGTAGCTCTGGTACTGAGGAGGTCTCTGCCTCGCAGTTACGTGCTGGCAGTTTTAATATATTTATTCCCCCCCATATTTTTGGTCCTTCAAGTTTGAGGGCCTGCCCTTCCTGCGTTGTCCGCATTGTTTATTTAGCAGACATTTTACATTGAGTCATCTTCCTTCGGTAACAGTAACCCGATTCTGAGGACATTTATTCTAGATTTCACCCTGTGTCTGTGACCCTAAAAACGGGGGTATATCCACAAAGTGAAAGGACTGATGGATCTAGAAGCCTAGCTAGCATGCATTATAATGAAGATCAGCCATGAATAGTTGATGGGACCCCATGCCATCTGGCCATCATCTTTGCTACCAAATATATATGAAGGGCAAAGACATTGAAAGATCTTGGGAAAGGAGTCAATCTTAATTCCTTATTTTGACTCAACCTCCCTGTCAGACTCTTTAAGGAGGAATCGGGAGTACTGACTTAGTTGTAGATATATTTTTGCGGGACAAACAGCACAGCTGGTCCTCATAGGTGACCGCCGGTCACACAAAATGTTCTCGTTGACAGTTTCTTGACAGCTCACATTGTTAGATACTTTTCAGTGTCACTTTATTAA
Organism: Triturus cristatus; assembly: GCF_964204655.1. Taxonomy (NCBI): domain Eukaryota; kingdom Metazoa; phylum Chordata; class Amphibia; order Caudata; family Salamandridae; genus Triturus; species Triturus cristatus. Next base: position 232,211,989 of record NC_140583.1, read on the forward strand.
TTTTTTACTGCATCACTGTCTGCTTCTGTTCCATGTTTCTCACTCTGTTCCAAATTCGGATGCATTTTTGCTCCCAGTAGTCATTTAAAATTTAATACATTCCTTGTCACAGCCTTCACTGCACTAGCTGCAGCTACCGTGGTGCTTTTAACTTGAGTAACTCTATTGGGTCATATCTGAAAGTGGCATGAGCTTTTTTGCCTTTTTTTATTAGGGGTTGTTTTCCCAGTACCCTGGTCTGATGGCTGAGTCTTTTGCATGACCACGAGACAGCACGCAATTGGCCAAAGGCGGGTGCATGTCCCGCCTTCTCTCTCCCATGGCCTAGGGAGCTCGCGAGTGAGCAGCAGCGCGGCCGGGTGCCTTTTGTGGTCGCGCTTGTTCCAATTATACTTTCTCGTCCTTTTTACTGCTCCCTGCCCTGTGAATGACGTGCGCGCACCCGCGTGGTATATGTAAAACAGTGGTCCCTGGGGTTTAACATAGAGACGTTGCCCTGAGGCACTTTGTTAGTAAGCGCTATATAGGCCTTGATGTGCACCGCTCGTTGCCCTGAGGCACTTTTGAGTGTAAAATGCCCCTGAAGACTCGCAAGTCACCAGTTAAAGGCATCCGGGTGGTCTTCCCTCCCCCCCCGGCCCTCCAAGAGTGAACCTGTGTATAAACAGGCCTGCTTCTGGAGGTGGTACAGTGAACCCCAACTGAGTGAGGTCTCTAGAAAGGCCTTGACCAGTAAGCAAGTGGTTAGACGTGTTTGGTCCTAGATGGGCTGGTTGTGGGGACTCGTGTGACGTCAACAAACAGCCTGATCTTCGACGTCATGACGTATGAGGTCCCCAGAACCCTGATGACGCTCCTCAACCACCATACACGGTCACCCATGATACAATGCAAGGCTTCTCCCAGATACCTGTAGCGGTGGGGACCACCCACCGAGCAGCGTCAAAGGTGTGGCGGAAGTTCCCTTCAGTGACCAGGGCGCTGGCTCTGGGCCAGTGTGCCCTCCAAAGGGGCGTCAATGCTCCGTGTCCGCTGGTTCACAGTTGAAGCCCCGCCCAGGGGTGGTGACGCACAGGATGTAGCATCTTGCAGTACATTTATTACTTCAATAAATGTAACCAGCATTTACAAACGCCTACAGTCGCACAGCGCAGTAATGATGAAAGTCAAACCAGTCATTAAACATTCAAGGAGGAAGCGCTAGGCCCCGTTCTCAGGTTTTTGTAAAGTGATTTCCACCCTTCTTCCTTAGGGTCTCAGCACCTCGTCACATCATCAAGTGGACCGAAGTGCACCATGGGAGGTGAAGGAGCAGGGGTTCAAACCCCTGTCTAGAGACCTCCACTACCCAGTCTGCAGGCCCGGCTCCCGCGGGCACTTCAGGGTTAAACAAACAGCCGGGATTCCTGCCATGGATCAAACATAGAGGGGTGAAAAGGAGGGGAAAATGTTGAGTTTCCATTGAGAGCAGCAGCTCAGCTCAGGACCTAAAGTATGTCACTTTCCACCAAAAACGCACCCGATGCCGAGCGCTGGCCAGATCTGTGACTAGGGGTGAGTGTCTGAAAAGTTTCAGCACTCCGTCCATCTTCTTTGTGTTTGCTTTATTCGTCAGTGATGCCTGCCACTGAAGAACCATACCTTTTCTGGAAGTTATGGCATCAGCTTGTCAGGAGGATTTTATTTTCCAACAATTTGGCATAATTGACAAGATTGTATTAGGTTTTTGACCAGGAAACCTAAACCTGGAAACAATACTTTTTCTCACAATCATTTCTTTGAGACAATTCCCAAATGACTTTCGTGAGTAATGTTTATTTTTGCAAAATCGTTGCATTAGAGCCCCGCTTCCTTTTAATATGTCGATTCCCTGTCACTGTCCATTCACTCTGTATTTGCTCAAAGGCTAGCATCTCTTCCTTTTATCTCTTATTGAAATTGTATTGTTTCTATTTGTTGACGTGATCACTTCTCTTAAAGAGCGAAGGTCATTACTTCTCACAGATTTGCCTAACTGAAGGAAAATTAATCACCCTCTTGTCTGAAAGTATTAATCCTTACTGAAAAATATATGTACCCTTAATAAGAAACAAACTCTCATCTTACTCTGTTGCAGGTATTCTGCTGAGAAATAGAGCTATGCCTAGGACCATAGAACATCAGTATGTAGAGACTGAGTCACCATACCCACATCAGTACCTATGGGCCCAAATCTGACTAGCTAATAGTGTCTTATTTGCCCTCCTAACCTTTCCAGAGAGACAAGTGATTTGGTAACCCAAAACACAACACTCTAGACTCTCTCGGGGATCGTGGTAGCAGGGCATCACCTTTTGTTCTCTCACTCGTACATACCCAGATTAAATGGAAGAGTCCCAGGGAAGCTTACAATATTTATTGAAATATGGTGCTCTGATATGCAATAACTTTGCTAAAATTAGAAAACATATGCAGGTCAACAATGTGATTAGCGCAATTAAAAGACCATACAGTATAAAGAGCCTTGTCATATTATCTGACGGATATGCCTAAGCCCACCCTCACTACTAAAGCAAAGTGTTCTATTTGAGTTTTCTGGCACTAATGGCAAATCCAATACCTTGGCATGCATAGATAGCTGTTCTACATCTCTGCTGCACAGCACTCTGGTCTCTGGACCTTTGCTCTGGGTGAAAGACTCCACTCTGTGTTTTTAGGTCTCGCCTGGCGGTGGCAGCGCATGCGCCGCTCTCGCCATGCGAATGCTTCTTGGAATCAATACGGATTCAGAAGGCCCGCCCATCTTTTTCATTCGCTGGCGTCATCATCCATGGTAAACGCAGGCTCATGATTGAAAAGGAGGCTTCTTAGTCCCTCCTGGTTACCGCCTTGTCCACTTTTGGCCACGCCCATCGGGACTGGACCTTTTACTCCGCAGCGTGACACACTGGCTTCTAATTGCTCGGTGAGCACTTTCTTTTTTTTGCTTGTTTTCCTTAGGTGCCCTGGATGGTCTATTCTTACTCCAGTGCTAGGTTTGTACTTGCACAGTTTTTACTAAATCTCACCCTTTTAACCTTCGCGAAGGCTCTCTTCTTTTTACCTCAGGTGCTTGATCTATCGTTCTCCCCCTCTTAGCCAGATTCTGTGTGATCTCCGCTTATTTATTCTCTTGCTGGTTCGCCTTTTCTTCTTTACCCCAATGCATGGTCCCTGTTGTTAACCCGGTTCGGGAGAATCTCCTCTACCTTAGCCTGGTGCTGGATCTGTCCTCATTAGCCCGGGGTTGTAATTGCCACGCTCCCCCTTTAGCCCAGTGCTAGAATGCCTTTTCTCTTATTTACTCCGCTGTTGGATTCACCAGTCTTCCTCAGACCAGTGCTGGATTTTCCTTAGCCTACTTTACCACTGTGCTAGGTCACCCATGTTTCTCCGTCGGGCGCTGGATCGCCCCTTCTTCCTCTGTACTGGATCTCCTCGCTTCGATCTTTGCTCGCCCTCCCTTCCCCCTTCCTGTGCCTGGTTTGTCTGCTCTCCAGCTCTGGGGGCTCGCTGCTGCTCCGGGCGTAGACTGACTCAGTCCCCGCAGAGAGCGGCTCTTCCCCACCCCTCCATCCCGCTCTCTCTGCTCTGCCTGCGCCAACCCCACAGCATAGCAGTGGATCCAGGCGGACGGAGAGGAAGGGCTCTGCTGCTGCCTGCCTCAGGGCAGGGGGCACAGCGATCCGTGTCTGCTCTTAGCGATCTGGAGTGGCGACAAGCATGAAGGGTTTGCTGTTCGCTTCGGAGCGGGGAGCCGAACACGGCGAAACCTTTGGGTGTTCATCGCTACCTACCATGCGCCTGGTGGCTTATTTTTGCTGCTGGGAGGTGGGTGGTGTCCCCAAAATAAGTGAGGCAGGCATACAATAAACGAAACACCCGCAACCTCCCCACCATACGAATGCAGAAATAACCAGAACCCCCGAAGGGCCTCTCCACATTTAAGAATCGGCATACAGTGGGGGTGCATTAAATCAGATTCACTAGTAATTCCCCACCCTCACTGGTACCAACATGGAACTTCGCGAATGTTTTTTCTCATTATAAATACTTACAATGCATGCTCGTAAGATACTCTCATGCTCCCACCCCCCATAATTCTAAATGCATTGTTCCCCCTCCCCAAGGCGGACAGTAAAACACAATGCTTGCCCCTGCACCTAGTGTGTAACGCATATTTTACAGATGTCCGGGGGAGGGGGTGGGAGGGGTGTCGTCGTGGGACAGGGATTGGATCCGTTTCTAGATGTGCAGCATGAACTAGGACAGTAGGGTTGTGGCAGAGAGAAGCTCCTCACTCTTAAGCAGTAATGTGCACCCAGTGCTGGGCGATGGGGCTAGAAACATAGGCACAAAGCAGCGACCCCCAAAACACTAGTGCATATAACTATGACGTTATTTCTCTTACTGGGTAGTATCTAACTGTTTGTGCAACTTTTTCATGGCGCACATAAATAATTAACTTGTTACAGCCCTCTCCAGCAATTCCTAGCAAAAGGTCTGAGTTCCCATTTAAGGGCGCAGTGATAGTTACGGGAGCGCGGGCTTTTGCAGTTACACACTGGGTACCCTGCAGGTATGGGGACGTGACAGTCTGATGCTTCCGACTGTTTGTCAGGGTTTGGCCCATGTGCCAGCATGGACACAGGCTAAGCTTTCTTTCGACCATGGGCAGCAGACGAGGTGCAGGGTTCGAGTGCTGCACCAGCAGCCGTGTTTCTTGCATCAGTAATTGGCAGGAACCCAATGAACTCTCTATTCAAACAAGGAATTGCATATGTGCGTGTGCATATGTGCGTGTGCAAGTCCTGCTCAACAGCTGTTTGAGAAGTAGGAACAGGCCAGCCCAGTCGCGGAGGAGGGTTGGCTGCCTTCTGCAGTTTAGAAGCGGTGTAAAGCCTTGTACAGAGATAGGTCGGTGGCTTGTCCGTTGCCAGGTCTGGCTTGAGTTCTGAAGGTATCGACCTTCCAGAGCCAGGTCTGGTAGCTCAGTCGACTAATGTTGCACTGTAGAGGCCTGCGTTCCACCTCACGATGACAGGTTTAAATCCCGGTGGGTCAGCCTCCGAGCACTATTTTCTCAAATAGCTTTGTCCTGGCTGTTGCAGGCAGGACACACTGTCTCCTAATGTTTTTTACATTTTTGTATAGCTCGAGTGTATTTGCAATGCAATAGGTCTCGCATTTGCGAGAGTTTAAGCTATTGGATTTGTAAATGACAATGCCTTTTTTGTTAAAATTTGTTTTAAAAACAATACCTAAATAAAAGGCATTGTCATTTGCAATGTCAACCGCTCACTCTTGTAAATGCGAGACCTATTGCATTGCAAATGCTTGTTAAAACAAGTTCTGGGTTATCTGATGAAACCTGTGTGTTCAAAAACAGCAGCTGGATTTTTGTATTCTGTCTAGGTGCTGGTATCCGACCACAGAGCATTACCAGGAGCATGCATTAGGTGTTCCGACTGAATCCCAGGAGAACAAAATACGAAGAAGAATAAAATACGAAAACACGTCTAGTTTTTTGTAAAAATATATGGTACAAAAACAAGCGTGATATTTTGTAATGTGTGCAAGGAAAAACGGGCTACAACTTGAACGGTTTGGCTAAAATAGGGAAAACTACAGGGGGCTCCATAGGGAACGCACTAGAACTCCTCATATCCACTACTCGTGTCCCCATTATTGGATATGGCACTTCCAGTTGCCTCAAGGAACTAGTAATACACAACTTATTCTAGGGGCAAACGTGTCTCTAAATTGAAAATCGAGGTGAGACAAACCGACAATTCGGTGCCATATACAGCCTGTCTGTCAATTGCATAGAAAAATATTGCATCCCCTTATCCTGTTTGACTGGCTGTTGACATGTGTCGAAAGAATCTACCTGTGTAATCCAGGGAAGGAGGGTACTCGTGAACAATGCCAGCCCTTAAAGGCATTCTGTAGCGAGAAGAACATAGACGTGTGAAACTCTGGTACTTGTTTTGGTGACTCAACACTTTCGAAATGATGTATCTAAATGTTATTCAGAACAATTAGTGGTTTGAGGCCTGTAAAAACATGCTTTGACATTCTGCCAATACAGGTGTTTGTACTGTGCTGGTAGTCAGATAAATGAATCACTTTTTAGAGCCACGCCACCCTTGTGTAAAAAATATATATGTGTTAACTCCCCTCCCCCTGAATAACGGAAACGTTTTCAGTCATTTTATTATATTAGCCTTTGCACACCAATGTAATATCTCCACCTTTGCAGTTATGCCCAGTTATCTCTTTAAATAGCTTCCAGTCAAATACATGATTGTCTTCGTGCTATGGGCAAAATGGTCTTGCTAAGGTATGAAGTAAAAGAATCCGCCGAATGATCCTTTATCAGAATACTGAGGCAGGGACTTTGATTGTATTTGAAGCCCCCAGTCCTTGACACCTACTCCCAGCCAAGGCATGGAGACAAAAGATATTATGATGCCACGCGTAGTATAGGCCGTCTCCCGTCCCAGAGTGGCTCACTGCCACTCTTTCTCTAGGGCACAGCACTCTGCATCGTGATGCTTTCGACCAGTCCCTGCGCCCCCATTGTGTTCAATCCAGGCCCTCCCTCCGCCGGGGTCTCGCTTCCCCAAGTTGAAGACCTCTGGTTTAAGCCGACTCCCTGTACTGGAGCACCAAGGCCCTCCGCAAGCAGAGGTTGTAAACGACAGCACCATTGTGTTGAATTGAGAAAACTAGGACTCTTATGAGAATGTTCACAAAGCATCTACTTGTGGGCAGCATCACATGCAAGGGCTGTGGACAATGCGGCTCCTGTGAGCTGCTGTGGGGGGGGCAGCAGTAGTTCAATGCTTGAATGCTGGGAGTAGGATTGTAGTTGACAAAGAACAGCGAAGCCACTTGGAAATCTGACACAGCAGAGAGACCAGCCCTGATTGCGTAAGCACTACACAAACAGGACCTCTTCTATGTTGTGCTGGTTTGCGTCTCTTTTTGTGAGGAAAAGCATCTTTGATTAAAAGCAACGGTGCCACATCCTGGCAACAGGGTGTTTCAAGTACAGATTTGTATTTGATTACAAGATATGTTGCTTGGATACAAATACATTAATTACCTATTGGGGAAGAATTGCCTGATGTCCTGCTGCATCTTAACCTCTTCAGTGCCCATGACGAGATAGTCTTGTCATGAACCCCACCCACTAATGTAACGCCCGGCACAGGAGGGGGAAAGGGCGTGGCACAGAAGGGGTTAAGGGAGTGTAGCATGGCTGCAGCACATGGCTGGGTCATGGAGGGATCAAGGAAACCTGGAAGATATATCCCCAGGCATAGGTGATCGCAGCCCCTTGAACATGGTTTCCTTATTTCAGATTACTTTGACATTGCATCTGTGTGTAACATGTAAACCATCTTTGGGGCTGTAATAGAGTAACATTTTCCACTGCACAAAATCCTTCACACCCATCTTGTCACTGATTCTGACACTCCTTTTGCTAGTTTAGCCCGCCCTCCTGATTCTAGTACTCTGAGAGGAGTGTGGTATCGTCTTGGGGTTTTGGAAGAGTAATTAATGGCATTACGTAATAAAACATACAAGTCCATGAGCAGAATCCATTGTAACAGGGGGTACAAAGAGAAGTCAACTGCCTCCAGAAACACGTCCAAACTAAAGTCATGTCACCAACTTAACTCCGCTGCTAGGCTCATTGCCTGATCCAAATGCTACAACCACATCACACCGGATCTGAAATTTCTAACCTGGATCCCTCTCGAGGCAAGAATTCAACAAATTGTCTGCATGACACACACAGCCTTGCAATCCAACACCCAGAGGTACATTGCCCAAAAACTGGAGGTATCTGTCGGTGCTAGATCTTCCAGAAGCACTTCATCCTTACTGCTGAAGCCACTGAAATTTAAGAAGAAAAAAACTTACAATCAGGCCTTCTCTGGCGCTGCCCCAAGAATATGGAATTCCCTACCTTCTGATATCCGAATTAATCCTTCACTGACGTCTATCAAAAAAACAAGTGAAATTGTTATTGACTAACAAATACTTGCTCTAGCTCAAAGGACCTCTACTTATCGACTTTGACAATTCACACTGGCTAGCCTTGCGATATGTCGCTCGGCACCAAAGCTTATAATGTTTCTTTATGACGGACTAGAGTTAGTTCTAAACCCTGCCCTCATACCACTGCTTCATGTCCTGCTATTTTGGCCATTATTGCTTGTCATTGTCTGCTTTGCTTGTTTTTTCTCACCCCGTTCATGCGTAGAGCGCTTTGATACCCGTGTGGGTCATGTTCGCGCTATATAAAACTCTAAATAAATAAATGATGTGAACAGATTACTGATAAGTGTGCAAGGCAGCGGAACGGAAAACAAAACATTTGCAGAAACAGGTCAAACGTCGGCCGGGATAATAAAAGCCTACCAATGTTAAGTGGCTAAGTGGAACAGATGTCTGAATAATTTGCAGTGGTGACCTAAATCGTCAAACATATCTAGAATAGCGCTGTTAGAAATAACATACCCCCACCCAGTGCATAATTTAGGTATAATACATGGAAGGCTGCAATCCTAGCATTAAAATCGCTCTCTAATTTACTTATTTTGTTAAAGTTGTGACGTCTCCAGTCACCTATTGTATGCAAATTAATTAGCTTCTCATTCTCAACTGTAATAATTCATTAGAGCGGAGTTGTCCTCATAATTGCTTCTTCCTTAGCTAGCAGCCAAGGTGAAAGGCAGGTCATGGAACATCTTTTTTTTTTTTTTTTTTTTTTTTTGTCCTCATTTGCCATTAACCCTCTTGTAGGAATCACCAGCCACCTAGTGTGTCACGAGCTGGGAGAACAACTCAGGATCTCAAGTCGACTCGCATACCAGGACACAATTCACAGAGTAGCGGAAGATAACTCCATGGTGAGGGAAGCTAGATAGCTTAATTACTCGATCCAAGGATCTGTTCAGCCTGGAGGGGCGAATCGTTAAACCATGAGACCGGCGTTCAAGATCCAAAGAGTAACCAAGGCTTAATCATAGGACCCGGGGAAGAAAAAAAAAAAAAAAAACCCGGCGTTCCTATGACCAGTTTAACAGAAGGTCCCAAAAGGCCACATTTTTTTTGTTGACACGTCTAGCCAGGTCCAGCTTAGATGTACTGTACAAGGATGAAAGCCAATCTCCATGTGATGGAGGTACGGCATCTACCCAAAACCTACATATTTGGCGCCTTGCCAAGAGAATGGCGTAAAAAAGGAAGAGTCTTGCCTGCCCCAGTATGTTTTCGTCTATGCCAAAGATAACCAATGACAGAGTAATGCGCACAGAACAATTAAGTATAGAGTCCAGTGTGTCCTTTATTTTCTCCCAGAAAGTACAGATAGAAGGGCAATCCTTAAACATATGTGTATCCGAAGCATTCAAGAGGTTACACTTGTTACATCTCTTTCCTGGCTGAAATTTTGATAGTGTTAAAGGAGAGAGATAAGCGCGGTGAACGGTGAATAGATGGTTGCGCCTTAACCACGCAGGTTTGACTAGTCTGTGTAGGATGGTAAGTGAAGTAAGCCATATTTGCTCACACTGTCGCCCCATCTCCTCTCCCCATAGTTGGTCAGGGAGGCTAAAATCCCCATCCACCTCCTCCAGAATGCTCCAATACCAAAAAGCCACCTCTTTGCCGCCCGCCTGCCTGACGACAAGCTGCTGTTCCAAATTACTAAATTTACCCAGCGGGACAGCTTTCCTAGCTAGAGCCCGAGCCCAACTCTCAAGCTGCATATATTTAAATCTTGATAGCCCAGGACCGACCTTATCACTTAGTGCATCCCATGTCAGCAGTGCGTCATTTACCAACAACTCTCCCCACCTTGCAATACCGGCATGTATCAGGCGGGACGCCAACCCATCCCTCAGACACATTGGTAAACCCGGGGAGTCCCACACCGGGGCATAGTTTGAAAAGTAAGACAGCCCTATTTTCTTTTTGATCTGAGCCCAGATACTGGCCATAGATTGAAGAGACTTCAATTTAATCTTCTTAAAAAAACTTTTGATCTCCAAACTTAAACATAAATCCCTGACAGGGTAGATCCGCCCCAACCAACATGGCTTTAAACATTAGACCTATCGAGGAATTAGAAGGCGCTTTCAATAGCATACGGGAGTAAGATAGTTGGAAAGCCCAAGCATAGTACTGTAAATCAGGGAGTGCCAACCCACCCTTTTCCCTCCTCCTTCGTAATATTTTCCACGCCAATCTAGTGGCTTTGTACTTCCAGATGAAGGAGTTTATTTCCCGCTGAAATTTGTCGATTTGTTTAGAGTCGAAGGCCAGGGGGATAGTGTTGCATAAAAAAGTAAGCTTGGGGAGGATAGCCATTTTAACTAAATTAGTTCTACCAAGAATAGTAAGTGGAAGAAAGGACCACGCTTTTAGTTTTTTTTGACAATCTTTAAAGACCCGATCCAAATTAATTTGTGCAATATTCCCCACGTCTTGAGTAATTTGGATACCGAGATATCTCATTGAGGGTGTCACCTTAAGATGTGTATTGTTTATATTCCACACCATAATTTCGGTTTTACTGGCGTTAATCTCATATCCAGAGATCCGCCCAAATTCTACTGCACACTTAATTACTGTTGGAAAGACTAAGCCCGGGTCTACTGTAAAAATGAGAATGTCGTCCGCGTAAAGAGCTACCCCCCTTTCCCACCCCTCATATTTAAAAGAGGGGATATTAACTTCCTCCCGTAGAACTTGAGCGAAAGGCTCAATATACAAATTGAAGAGAAGGGGAGAAAGAGGGCAGCCCTGTCTTGTCCCCCTTGTAATATTTACAGGTTCCGATAGGGTGTTATTAATCAAGAGTCTGGCAGATGGAGCCTTGTACAGAAGAGAGATCACTTGACAGAAATTCTCACCAAACTTGAATTTCTTTAATACCGCAGTCAAATAAGGCCAACTAACCCTGTCAAAGGCCTTTGTTGCGTCTAACGTGAAAATGGCTAATGGCAGAGAGAGGCTAGAGGCAATATCTATGGCCCCGACTAAATCGTGCGTAAGGTCAACCAACTGGCGGCCCTTTATGAACCCTTTTTGGTCTTGATTTATTATTGAAGGTATAACCTTGCCCAATCTAGCTGACATAATGGCCGCAAATATTTGATAGTCGTTGTTCAAAAGTGATATCGAACGGTATGATCCGCAATCAGTCGGGTCTTTCCCCGGTTTAAGAATCAGGACTATGATGGCCTCATTCCATGATTTGGGAGGGTTGTTCCCTTTTAACAGAATACTATTGAACAGAACCGTCAACGTTGGAATTATACCTTCGGACAAGGCACGATATAGTTCAGCTGGTAAGACATCTGTGCCTGCTGCCTTTCCTTGCTTAAGTTGCCCAACAACCTCTCTCACCTCTGTCTCGGTTATTTCTGACTCCAAGTAGCTGCTTTGGAGCTGGGTGAGACTCTGCAGGGATATTTTATCTAACCAAGAATTCCTTGCAAAAGGATCATCAGTGATATCATCTTTGTAGATGGCCTGAAAAAATTCCTGAAAGGCTCTGTCTATCTCGGAGGTGGCAGTAAGAGGACTTTGGTCGCCTTCCAACTTTATCTGCCTAATATATTTTTTTGCTTGGTCTGCTTTTATTTTCCACGCTAGCATCCTCCCAGCTGCTTCCCCAAACTCAAAATGGGAATTTTTACTTGCCTCCCATCGGCTAGCCACCCTTTCCTGTAAAATACACTCCAATTGTGTTTTTAAGTGGGCTAATTTTCCTTGCTGACTTATTGAGCCTATAGAGGTACTGAGTTGCTGTTCAATGGATTTCATTTCGGCTTCTGTTTGTGATCTTTTCCCTGTATAACTTCCTTCTCTGGGAGGCTCTAGAAGTAATGTTCCCTCTCCAAAAAGCTTTCAGAGCATCTCATACAATGGGGATTGAGGTAGAATCTAGATTCACTTCTAAAAAAAACTTAGTTTCAGCTATTAGAAAACTAATTTCGTCCTCATCATGAAGGATGGACCGGTCGAATGACCAAGACACATGTCCTGACCACTGGCCTAACTTCAAAGTAAAAGAGATAGCTGAATGATCGGAGAGGTGAGAGGGAAGATATGATATCTCCATTAATGAGTCTTTAAGACAATAGCTAAACAGAGCATAGTCAATTCTTGATCTGTGCTTGTATTTGAGATTCCGAAATGAAACTCTCAATTTGTTCCCCGCCCTTTCCCTCCATATATCGGCTAAACCCAATTGTGCCATTATTGACATTAGGATTTGCCTGGATTTAGAAGCCACACTGGCCCTCGAGTTTGGGGACTTATCGAGTTGGTGATTAAGCACGACATTAAAATCACCACACCAAATGATGGGGTCATTTACATTTAGCAAGTGATTTCGGATGAGGTCTAGAAACAAGGGGTCATCTTGGTTTGGACCATAATAATTGATCAATGAGTAAGTAGCTCCACCTAATGAGACTCTTAACATAAGCCATCTACCACTGTGGTCCTCCTTATGCTCTAATATTTTGGCATTGACATTCTTTTTAAAAATACAGACAGTCCCTCTTATATTTGCTGATTGGTCTGTAGCGACACAATTATCAATCCATTTCTGATTTTTTAAAATATCCGTGATCTCAGTTTTAAGAAGATGTGTCTCCTGTAAGGCAATGACCTGTGCGGGAGAGTCCCTTAAGTATTGTAGGATACGGTCTCTTCTAACCTTCCCGCGCAGGCCATTGACATTCCAGGATAAGAAATGCAATGAGCTCATATCAGACCGTTCACCCCCTGTAACCTCCCCAAACCGCTGGCCAAACCTAGATCCCAAATCCCTGCCTCAGAAATAAAGGTGGTCTGACAGTAAAGTAAAAAAACCTCCCCCTCTCCTACCCAAAAAGAACAGCCAAAGAAGGTTGGCTTTTGTGGACCATTTTTGATTTTTTTCCCCTTTCCCCTTTACACCCTGTGCCCCCTTCCCTCTGTCAAATTAGGTGCTTTTTTAGTGTGCTTAATTTTGTACCATAGATTGTGCTTTTATTCTTCCACACTTTTTTTCATATAATGGAGCAAAATCCAGAGGATTTGAAAGGTCTGCTGGATGAGTGATATGGCTAGGTGTAAAAAATAAAATACCCTCTGCCATGCGTTAAAAGGACATTGCAGGTCACCATGTACTTCCATGGACTTTGGCCCTATTTCTCTTTGTCGTCTTTGAACTTCTCAGTGACGTGTAATGTCCTTATATTATACAACCGGGGTACTTAATCACATATGTATTACATGGGAGCCTGCAATCCCTGTGTAAAAAGCTATATCTAATTTTCTTATTACAGTCTAGTTGTAACATCGCTAGTCATCTGTAATAAGGAAATGATGTAGTTGCCTCACTGTAATCAGTTATTACAGTTGAGTTGTCCAAACAGCTGCTACCAGAGTCCATAATCTGTGTAAAAGGCATGTCAAGGAGAAGAACTAGGCCTGGGCGGTGAACTCTGCTCCATTCGCAGGGTTTATCGCGCTCTACGGAGCTCACGGATTTCTGAAAAACTCTGCTCAGTGGAGCAGAGTTTTTTCCGCTCTTGCCAGCGGTAAGTTGGTGTATGAGGAAAATTCAATGTTGGACCGCTTTCCAGCGAGATTTCTCAATGTGGACGGTCGCAGATGATCGCTACTGCTCATGTTGAGAAATCTTCTGATTGTGTTGAGGAAGCTGCCACTCAAGTCGAACTTCTACTCGAAAGGCAGAAAGAAGCAGCGCCCACTTGCGCTGCGCGGGATGCTGTTTGCGCTGATTTTAAAGCACGGGACAAACACCCAGCACTAAAAATCAGTGCGAATGGTGCGTGGTAACGCACTCTGCCGCTCGTGGAATTCTGCGTAGCTTGGGCGAACTCAGCCCAGGCCTAAGAAGAACTTCAAATGCTATGTAAACTGTGAACTCTAGAACTAGGTTTTCAGCCCTCATGGGCTTCACTGGTACAGTCATGCGATTGGTCACATCCTGCCTCACTGACCGACAGCAGCTAATTCAAATAGGAGGTACAAGATCCCTTCTTCACCCTGTCACCTGCACAGTCAGCCTGCCACCCATCATTTCAACCTCTTTATGGAACCTTCAGGGGTATTCCTTTCAGATCACAATAGAAACCCTTCATTATGCTGACGTCATCCAACTCTATCTTAGAATCTCCTCAACTAGTGATGAGCAGAGATTCAAAGCCTCCCTCAAAGGCATCCAGACCTAGATATCCACAAACTACTGGATGCTAAGCCCCATGAAGACCTAATTCCTCCTGTATCAACAGTGCAGAGCCTTTGATTCAGTTACGGCTTTCCAACTGAAACCTAAAGGGCTTCACACTGCAGTTAACAGAACAGGCCAGATCACCCCGATTCACCTTCAGCTTGAGCCTCTCACTCGAAAACACATTGCCAAGAAGAAGAAAAAACACTCTTCCCCTGAAAAAAAGAAAACTTTTCTCGTAGGCAAAGATGTCAGACGGGCATTTCAAACCCCAGTTTTCTCCCACCTAGATGGAGGCAACCCAGAGACCAGCCTCTCTCCCCTGAGAGGTATCCTTCAGGCCGAAGCTCGGCTTATCTAAGGGCTGAAGAAATCTGGCCACATCACCCCTGAATTAAAAGATCTACACTGGACCGCTGCAAACTGAGCTAATCTTCAAAACAAGATGCATCGCTTAGAAGACACTTAATATGACGACCCCTGTTTACTTTCCTAACAAACTAGAGGCTGGCAGAAGAAAACAAGCCTTCTCAGCATTCGCTCCAGGATCTGGAACAACATAATTTCCGGCTTTGCAACAGCCCTCGCTCTCCTGTACCTCAGGAAAAAAATAACTTGCCTCGAATACTCCCTCAGGTAGATTTTCACTTTAGAAATACCAAACATGCATATTTATCTTACAAAGCCTTCAATACGGATGAAGAAATGCCGCCTCACACGTCAAGGACTAATCGTCATAGCCTGATGACTAACGGTCAAATCGGAAATAAGTCTTTTTCTAATTCCAATGTGAGTTTTTCATCAATTATCAGCTTTAAAGATAGTTCCAAAAATACTTACATTATGTCCATAACATGAGCCTCCCTTGTCTAAGCAAGCTAGACATTTTACCATGAAATACAACATTTTCATTTTTTGGTAAATAAACTCCGTTCCCACAAAAAAAAAGCATTGTCAATGTCAGTAGGCCTGGCTTGGAACAGAAAGCTCCTCTTGAGTCACTGATGAGAGTTTAGCACTCAATACGTCATCATGTATGCACCCTGTCATTCAACCTTGCACTCATGCATCTACCCACCGAGTCAGTCCTGCACTAACCCACTTGCTCATCCTCCATAAAACAGGCAAGCAAACTCCTACAAAAATATGGAGAAAAAAATGAAGAGAATGAAAGTAGAAAATAAGTGCTGCCAGATAAACTTGGTGGGTATATGCTTGCCATACAAAAATAAAATTAAACACAGAAGCAGGTGCACATATATAATTGTTTTAAAGTTCCAACTTGGCTTCCTCATTTAAAAGCAATGTGTTAGCCATGTTGGAGCAGTAAACAAATGATTCACTATGCCTAATACCATTCCAACATTGCTGCTCAGCAACCCTCTCACTGGGTGGCCATCCTCCAAAGCCAAACTGTGTACTGTATCACTTGAAGTAAGCACATTTGCCAGTATAATGCTTCTAAATGTGTTGCCCATCTTGGATTAGTAAGGCAATGATAAACTATGGACAATATAATTTCAAGAAGTCTGCCCAGTTTAGATGTAGTGGCCGCCTAGGATGCAGCACATACAGATGCAACTCGCTGGGCAATAGAACAACTGGCATATGCGGTCTATTGGCCCATGCAATATGCTATCCTCAGAAGAAGCAGAAAGTGGATGTCGGCAACAGACAGGCCCATAGCCCCCCTCTGTATCCATATTTATATGTACTTGGTTATTTTCTTCCCAACAGCCTGGCATACATTTTTTAAAACAAGCACCTGGCAAACAACTACACCCGCCAGGTCCTAGTAAGTGGGACTAGCAAGTATTACAGTGCAGATCTTCTACCCCAGGGTTTGTCACAGGAAGCATCCTACACCAAAATCCTTGCTGGCTTCAGTAATCTGCAAAACTCCAGTTAACAAAGTACCCGTATACAGTGTAATGACAAACCGCCATTAAATGCCTATTGGCTTTTATATATGCTTTTAATAATAAATGAGGTCTAGTCCTAGGAAGCAGATCCGGGTCTACCCTTGAACAGTGGCTTGTCACCATAGGGAAGAATATGGGACAATGTGGAGTGGCAAAAACAAGTTATGGTCCTGGGGTTAAGCCGATACGTTACTCAAAGCTGGTTCGTGTACAGTGCGAGTTATACATCTAAATCCCGGTGGATGGAGGTCAGTCCTACTTCTCATGGTCACTCATTGATCAGGACATAGCGGCTATCCTTGCAAACATGAAGCTATGGCGTTCTCAGGAGGCCCTTCAAAAGAAATGCTTAATGAAATTCCAGGAGGATGATTAAATTTTTGCTTGCACCAGAATTTGACATCACTGAATGAATAAGTCATGAGTAGTAAGTTGTCTTTTAAGGACATTCGTTTAGACACTAATCTGCAGATGTCGATGGTTGCTCCAGAATTAATTCAAGCCCTCAAGCCGTGATCAGATGCACATTTGGAAATGTCATGCGGCTTTGAAGAGTTGCTGGATCGCCGCAGAAGCTCCTTAAATGTGTTAAAATGATAGTTTCAATTGTGTGCGGATCAGCAAACTCGCTCTTGGTTGTATACGGAAGATGACAAATTACATGCTGCCTTTTCTGGCCTGTGATCTGTAAGATTGGGTACACAAACCTCATGGGCCAATATTCCCAGTGTATATCCATGCATTTTAATTTATTTAGGAAGATATTCACTAAACTCTGGAAGAGATGTAATCGTAACTTATCAACATAACCACTGCATACAAATCGGATCATGAAAAAGAACACGTGTTTTTAGGTGAGCGTCGCTCATATACTGTAGGTCGCTGTCTTTGGGGTCACACGTGTTTCTTGTAGTTCTAGCATCAGGCACTCATTTTATTTCCCAGCAGGCTTGTCTCTGTCTCTACTCGCTCGTTTCCCTTCCATCTTTGCAATAAATTCTCCCATTTGACATTACTAAAGCACTGGGACTCCAGAGGGGTCTGGCATGAATGAAATGGCAGCACAGGTGAGTGGGCGCAAGAGGGAACGCACTGAAGGGCTGTGTTGAAATAAGGCAGGATCTTTAGGACCAGAATTATAAGAAAAAGGCTATTTATTGTTCCATTAACATTGTTAATTAAAACAAGATACAAATTTCAATATCCCTTTAAGATGGCATGTTCATTCCAATCTGCCGAGCCTGGTACCTTCTGTCCATTCTGAGCGGGTGCAACATGACCGTGAGGTGAGGGAGAGATCTCCTGTTCCCCATTTCTTGATATTTAATAATTTGCTCCAGGTCTTGCTGGTCTCTGCTGCCGAGAGCATTTTGATGCCATTCTACTGTTGATGTGTTGCCCACCTGGGGGCGTCGTGGCTTCAGAGGATGGAAACACTGGCCTCTTAAACTGTCTGTTACAGGGGAGAGCGTGGAGAAGGATAAGAAATGAGACGTGGCCATAAAATCTCATTTAGCAAAGCTAGACGCGTCTTTGTTTTCACATTTCAACTTGGTTTCATTCAACACTCCCCATTCGTAGTGTTCTCTGTGCAAAGGGTGCTGGGATATAATGTTGGCCTGCTCTGGCAATACACGAGCCTTCGACTCTATCTAAAAGGTGACCCGCGCATTTCTGAACCCTGACGTCACATTAAGCCTCAAACGTCATTGCAGCTAATTATGTGCTATATTATGTTTATTGCACTTGTTAAAGTGCAGCATTCCACCTTGTAGTGTGTGTGTGTGTGTGTGTGTGTGTGTGTGTGTATAGATATATAGACAGATGATGCCTTCAATAAAAGCAATGCAAGGATTTCAAAGTACACACCAAATGTCCGAAATTATTATTGAGTCTCAGTAGTGCGATTAAGCTTTATTAGCTTTTCCTGGCGTTATCGAGCCTATTTGGAGTAAGGGAGCGAACTGCATATATATTGTATAAAAAACGGCTGTGCAAGCATTTGTGTTTGGGAAGAACTTTGTATGCTTTTAATAATGTTTTTATTGCTGGTGTAGTGTTGACGGCCGTTTTTATCGACCCAGTAGATTCGTTGAATAGCTTACAGAATTCGTAATAGAAACACAGGTACTGGTTTCAACTATTACAAACTTCCAGTTTCACGTTGCATGTCAGCAGCTACTTTGCTGCCCCATTTGAATACTTAATTTTGCCGTTGCATTTTCATAAACCCAAAAAGACTGACATCTTTTTTTCGGTTAAAAAAAGGCTAAAATTAATTTGCAACTCTATTTTGGTTGCTGAAATTAATATCTAGGAAGAAGTTCAATTCTCGCTACAAGTCTATTTTTTATTTTATAGTTGAATTTATAAGGCGCGACAGCTACCCAAAAAGGGTTTCCCGGCGCCAAGACGGCTGTGAAAGCAGAATGGTCAAGAGCAGAGAGAAAGATTACTCGCTAAACCGCCAGGTCTTTATGGATCTACGAAAGCAGATATAGTTGGTTTCTTTACGGATGGCAAGAGGCAAAGTGTTCCAGAGGGTGGGGCCAAGATAGGAAAAAGTCTTGCCACCCATCCTGGCAAGTTTAAAACGAGGGATCGTGAATTTCTCAAGCGTTGAAGAACGGAGATGACGTGTAGGAATGTAAGGGCTCACAAGAGTATGCAGGTAGGGTGGTGCTGAACCCCGCCTTATCTTGAACATAAAGCTCAAGGCTTTGAACTTTATGCGACTCTCCACTCTAAGCCAATGGAGGTCGTGGAGGTAGCCATAAATGTGCGAGCTTCTAGGAATTTTGCAGAGAAGTCTAACTGCAGAGTTTTGAACTAACTGCAGTTTACGAATTACGGTCTTGTTGGCACCTAGCAGCAGTACATTGCCGTAGTGCAACCTTGAGGTTATAAGGGCATAGACCACTGTTTTTTGAGTGGCAGTGGGTAACATCCAAATAATTTTCCGCAGCCATCTCAAGATGGTAAAGCATGTGGCCGCGACCCTAACGGCTTGTTGGTGCCAAGACATTGAGTAGTCAATGTAGACGCCCAAATTCCGGACATGGTTAGAGGGCTGTGGGAGGGCAACCATCTCGGTAGGCCAATGAAATGGACCCCAGAGGTCCTTGTCCTTTCCCAGGATTAAGACCTCGGTTTTATCACCATTGAGTTTAAGATGGTGTTGGGTCATCCATGAGGCGATGTTCCTCAGGCCAAGTTGTAAATCAGATGTTGAGTTAGGATCAGTGGAAGAGAGAGAAGATGATTTGAGAGTAGTCTGCATAAGAAAAAAAGAGTTAGGCCGGCTTGGTCAGCAATGTCCGCTATAGGCCTTACATAGAGATTAAAAAGCAGAGGACTGAGTATGGAGCCCTGGGATACCCCATGGGGGGGGTGGGGGGGGGGAAGAGAGTGTTGGAACTGTTAGTGGCTGAAATAATCTGGAAAGTGCGACCGTTCAGAAAGGAGATGATCCAGTCCAGGGCCGAGCCACATATGCCCAAGGAATTTAAAGTTTTAATAAGTGTGGAATGCAAAATAGTGTCGAACGCTGCGCTTAGATCGAGCAAGACAAGCGCCACGGTTTCTCCACAGTCAAGATGGTGGCGAAGCTTCTCTGACACCTAATAGAGTGGTTTCTGTGGAGAAATTAGACCTGAAACCGGATTGGGAAGGATGAAGAATTTTATTCAGTTCGATAAACTGGGTAAAATGAGAGTGAATGTGAGTCTCTAGAATCTTGGAGAAGATTGGCAAAAGGGAAATGGGGCGGTAATTGGAGAGAATGAGGGGGTCGGCAGTTGGCTTTTTCAACAGAGGAGTCACCATAGCATGTTTCCAGTGAGTTGGAACTACCGACTCACGAAGAGAGGAATTTAGGACGTTCAAGATGATATGCATGTGGGGAAGATCCAGTTGTTTGAGAATAGAGGGAGGTAGGGGGTCGTTAGGGGAGCCAGACTTTACTTTATTTAGAATAAGAGAAGGAGAATCAATATTGAGGAGTGGCCAGGTGTCAAGAAGAGGGATCATGGTGGTATGCACAACAGGAAGCTCAGCAACAGACTGTTCATTTATACTTGAGAGAAGGACATTCTGAGTGGTAGTAGAAAGTGTTGTCGTCAAGAGGCTGCTATCAGGATAAGTGTGAGCAATATCCAGATGAATCTTTATTTTTTGTTGAACGAAGTGAGCAAGATCCTCACACTGGCAATTATCCAAGGAGGAGTAGCCAGGGTCTCGGATCCGGCAAGCTTTTTAACTAAGTTAAAGAGTGTTTTGGAACAATTAGCAGCGGAGGTGATAGATTGTGAGACGAAAAGAGCCTTAGTGGATTTACATAAGTTATGGTAGAGTTTTTTTGACTTTATATATGCCATTTTCAGTTCTGGCGCATAGTCTCTCCTCCATTTAAGTTCCAGAACTTTGCATTTAGTTTTTTCAATTTTTAGAGTATCATTGAACCAAGGAGCCAGGGGACGGTGATTGGTAAATCTTTTCTGAGTGGGAGGAAGGCAGGAATCAATAGCAGTTGAAAGCCAGCTGTGTACATTATTGGAGAAAGACTCAACATCAGAATCATATAGAGGACCGTTCGAGCATAGGACATGGTTAAAGGCATTTCGGTCGAATTTTTTACAGTCTCTTTTAGAAGTCTTTAAGGAGTGAGATAGAGAAGTGGAGACGAGAGGAATCGAGATAGTAAATGTAGATAGAAAATGGTCAGACCAATGGATGGGCAATGCAGGATCACAATGAAGACCAGGAAAGCTAGAAAAAATGGGGTCAAGGAGGTGACCGGCTTTGTGTAGGTCCCGAATTAAGTAGAAAGATGTTCATAGCGGCAAGATCTGAGATCAAATTGCTGCACGTGGAATTAGAAAGATTGTCCAGATGTAGATTGGATTCACCGAGAAACGAGAAATTATTTGAATTCATAATCGGAGGGATAAGGTAATCCGGAAAAGATGTGGCCCAGGAATTTGGTGGACCAGGGGGACGATAAATAAGGAGGCCAGAGAATGTGAAGTGGGGGTTAAGAGTTAACTTAAATGAGGCGGCTTCACAATGTGGGATGTCCACTGTGCCAAATTTACATTGAAAGTTATTTTTGTAAATGATAGCGATGCCCCCACCAGAGGATATCATTCTGTCTTTCCTAATAATAACATAATTAGGAGGTAAGGTTGCTGCGACATCAGGACCTGAGCTCTCATGGAGCCATGTCTCCGTAAGAAATAAAGCATCTGGTTTGACATCGTAAAGGAGGTAAAAAATGTCCAGTTTGGGTTTAGGGAGCGAACGACAATTTACACTCAGGAATGAAAAAACTTTAGTAGTAGTGTTTGTTCTATTACCTGAAAATGTGTGAAGACTTGATTGAATGGGGGAAGAAATTACAGCCGGGACAAGTATCTTCAGCATAATTAATAGCCAGGCAACGAGTGCAGTCAGGCTTGATTTTAGAGCGGAGAGCTAAAAGTTGTTCTGAAGTGAAAGTTCTTTATTCAGGGGGGTAAGAGGGATTTGGACCAGGGTATATGGCCCCTGGCCCCGGTCGGGCGCAGACGGGCTTGCCTTTGGCGTGCTTTTGGCACGCCGCCGGCGCTGCGCGATGCTTTCAACATGTAAATAAACCATTGGTCAGGTGACCAGTATCACGTGAAGCACCCCGCCTCCCCTCGCCTCTAGCCCGGAAGGAGAAAAATGTAACCGCGATCTCCCTCTACATCAACCGGGAAAACCCGTGGCGGAACGGGGAGGATGCGGAGTAGAAAGGCGTCAGAGGTGGAGAGGTAGGCGAAAGGAGAGCGGTTACTATTCTAGTTAATGCCCACTTTCTGTCCGATGGTATGCAGCCCCATCACCCAGCTTCCTTTCTGACAATGAGGCTCTAGATTTTTTTTTAATGAAGCAAAAGTGTCTTTGTGTGTCTGCATCTTGTGGTTCGCCACCTTTGTGCTTTTTCCGCATATTGTCTTTTGACTCTCGCCTGCATGTGTTGGCCATTACGGGTCCGTGCCTTGGTCAGGGTTGTGCTGGTGTTGGTATCCCTGCCTATAGTTCACTCATTCCAAGCGTCACACTAGGGAATGTGAATAGTGTTTTCTGACCTGTTCGATTGGATCATGGACCCTTCTATGGGTTTCTGTAGCATCAGAAACCCATCAAGACCATAGGACGGACGAGGGACCAGTAGGTTGTTTACGGCTCCCTTCCCTTGAGTGTATGATAAGGAGCCCCCGGTCATGACCTTTACGCTCAAGAAACCAATATAAAGGTTCCATGACAGAAAACGTAATTCGTTCTTCACATTCCTTGGTGAGTTGCTTGGGTGAGTGAACTATGGGCAGGGACACCAACATCAGTATAACCCTTATGAAGGCTGCAGACCTATATGGGCATGAGAAATGGCCGAAAGATGTAGGCAAGATATGAATGATAGGGGCTTATTATATCACATAAAACCATCTATACAACTCCTTTTTAATCATTTTTGGGGTACTCTGTTAATAAAGGGGGATTTCCAATTGGAGTATACCCAAAGTTATTTTTAATCTTTCTGGACCCCTGCAGTTATTCTGTCATTTTTAACTGAACTCTCAGACCTCGGTTGAGTCCACCAAGGTGTTTGCCCTCTACCTTGGTGTCGACAGGTCAGTGTGATGAGGCATGCTACAATAAGTGGGTGAGGTAGCCTAACCATATGATGGTGGCCTGTACATATGAGGGTGAGGTGACCTATACATATACCTACAGCTGATTTAGGACTAAGAATTAAGTGTCCTTTATGATCACCCAAGCACATTTGGTGTGATATGTCCTGGTCTGTTATTAAGTGTGATTTTGTGGGGTATGTTCTGTAGTGTTGGGAGGTTTGTTGTGCAGTGTAGAGTGTAATAGAGGGTAATAGTGTGGTGTAGTGTATGGTAAAGTATATCTTTAAAGTTTGGGGTAAATGGAAGGAAAGCGGTATGTCTGGTGTGTTAAGGGGTAAGGATGTGTGTGGTTTTTGCAGCTGTGTTTGAATTCACCAGTGCAAATAAAGATCGGATACAGAATCCACTATGGCCAAAAAAAAAATGCTACTTAGAAGTGTTACAGAAAAGAGAAAAACGCGCTCTTTTAGTCCCTTGTCTAAAAAAAAAAAAAAAATATGGCAGTGGCCTCCTCTGAGCCACCATTTGCAGAACCCCTTTCAGGTGACAGGCGGTACCCTTCGCTATCCTGGATTGAATGTAGCACTTCACGCTAACATGGAAAGTGACCCCTCCTCAGCGTGGAACATGCATGAGGGTGAACATTGACGGTTATTTATTGAGTGCCACTCCAAAGCAAAGCGGACTGCAGCTGGTTATGCAATTTAACAAGGATGCAAGCCGACAGTAATTGTTAACTAAATTCCAACGAGAAGAGGGCCCTTTACTATTCAGAATGAATGAATGTTACCTATGCTAAGACGCGCTGTGCTTGCAGGATTAAACGTTTTTCTTACGTCTATAATGTTTTACAGCCCTGTCAAGAGACGCGTTTATCACACGGGCAGCTCACGGGGTGTTAGTGTTCACGGTGCTGACATGTAAAAATATTTAAGTGTAATTAAAGTGTAATTACTTCTATCTGTAATACGTATTTTGGTTAAATTTATTTTGGGAAAGGGCACATCTTGTTGTCATAATGGCCATGTTTGCTTTTCAGAATACCCGCACAAGTACGGGCCGCAGGGGGGCTGCGCGGACCACTCCGTGTTTGACAGGATGAAGAAGTACCAGATGTCTGGCGCGCAAGACCCCGTGACGCAGGTACGCCCGAGCCTGTGACGCATTAAATATTTATTTTACGAACTGCACTTTAGCGCAAGCCGCATCATTCTTCTGAGCCCAGCAGGGGTGCTTGCTTATTGTCGATATATCTTTCTGAGCGAAGCAGGGAAACAAGTCATCAATCAGCCCAGAAATATTTGAAGATTTTGCAATCTGTTGTCAAAGTATCACAATTAAATGAACGTTAAAATGTCTTTTTAATTAAAGCTGATCAAATGCTGTTATTGTAGTAAACAAGATATCTTTATAATCACTCGAAATGAATTCATTTGTTGCTTTTTAAATTACATTTAGTGAGCTGTCGGGTATAATGGTAAACACAGCTTCCTGTCCTAAAGAACAGTAGTCCATGCCAGTGCTTGATGGGGAGGGGTGTAGGTGGGATTCTTTTTTTTCTTTTGTGGTATTCAGACTGGTACTTTGATACATTTTGCAGGGTGGATGACTTGCATGGTTTACACAGATTTCTTTAAGCACAGTGTGCTCTGTGGAGAAAACTGCACATGTATTGACAAGAGTCATAATCTTGTTTAAATACTGCAGATGTATTGGCCAGTACTTAACATTAAAGGGCCACACAATGATTGATGGTTTAACAGACTGGCTTGGTTGTAGATTTTTAATTGTTAAATATTTAAATCACATTTGTGTGATGTAACTCGGCCAAGTCGCCCATATACTGTACACAGCATAAGTTTTGTAGATCTAGTGATCTAGGGCCCCCAAGTCTGCTTCCTATGAAGGTCCATTATGCCACATAGCATGTGGACTTTCTGGTTCTGCCATGTATCATTCAGAAAAGTATGTGACATTATCCTGTCTCAGAATCTTTGTTTTGTTACTATGAACTGCGCCCACAACCAGCAAACTCTGGTCTGCGATGGACGCCTTGACCATGGTGTGTTGGCGCCCGGACCCGGAAGCGCTGCGAGGCAATATTCATGCTAGCACAGCGCTCTTTAAATCTCTGCCAATTTAGCAGATGCTTTTTGCACTGTTTTCTTCTCTCCCTGAAGCCCAATTTAGTCATCCCTTATCAACCCATTCCTCTACATGCGATGCATTAAGTACAAATTCCAAATCAATTATGTGCATGAGCAAACCGCAGTGTATTTGCTTTTGAAAAACATGGCCACGGGGGAACCAAGTTTAATCTCGCTGGTAGCATCTTCTTCGTAATTTGTGAAAATTCTGCGTCTGTTCCTTGGCAGAAACCTTTTGAAGAGCACGATGACGAAGGACCACAGATTTTAAGAAGTCGGCGTGCAGCTCAAGCTGAAAAAAACACCTGCCAGCTCTACATCCAGACTGATCATCTCTTCTACAAATACTACGGAACCAGGGAGGCCGTGATTGCTCAGGTACCCTACTGATTAAAGAGATCTATCTTTGGCTAGTCTGCGGTTCCTCTGACTTTATTAAAAACTTTTTTATTTTTAATGTCACATATTTTATTGATTTTTACACATATAGTCATCAACGCTTTGTTGTTACAGGGTGGCAGCCCAAACTGGCTGTGTTTGTTGAGGATACAGTTACACAGTATAAATGTTTGGCTGTCCCCCCCTATCCACTGTCCTGCTAAGAGAATAAGAATGAGTGAAAAGGGAAAGGCTACAGAATAAGGGAGAGAAAAGAAGACATAGTATACAAGAAGATTACTTCATTCGTTTTTGCGTACTGATCTTGTAGGGTGTTTATGGCCATTTGGGCCCTTTTTCTAGGTCTGCTCACGGGGGCTCGTAGGGGTCCAGGAATTCATCCAAGGAAGCCCACATTCCCCTGGAGGTTTGTCTCCATGGTGAGTTCTGCAGGGCAGTGCTGTCTGCGCCTCCGAGATACGTCACCCAGTTGAGCCAACCCTTGAAAGTTGCCTTGGCTGTATCTTTCCATTTGGTGAGTACTATTTTCACTGCTGCTGTCGGTAAGAGATCGAATAGGTCTCTGTCGTGTTGTGAGTCTAGCTCTGCTGTCATGAACGCGGTGGTAATGGTAGAGAGATCTGGCTTTAGTGTGCACCCCAACGCTTTATTTATGAAGGTGAATATTTTCTCCCAGAATCTTTTAACTTTGGGACAATAATAGATAAGGTGTGCTAGGCCCCCCTTTTCTTTGTCGCAGTTCCAGCACAGGTAATTTTCCCTGAGGCCCAGCGCCGCCGGGCGAGCCGGAGTCCAGTAAGTTTTGTGTAGTAGCCAGAATTTTGTCTGTGCTAGTACTGGGGAGATTTTGTTTTGTGAGGGGGAGGCCCAGAGGAGATAGAGTTCTCTCTCGCTGAGTGTGGTGTCGAGTTGTTTTTCCCAGTATGGGGCTGTTTTGTCATTAACTTTGGTGGAGCTGGGGCGTAGTAGCTTGTAGAGATGTGATACCTGATGGCCTATTCTGTTGAGATTCGTCATGTATTTAATGATTGATGGCTTGTGCTTTCCTAATTTCGCTTTTGTCAGGGAGTTCGGTTTTTTAGGAAGTTGTACAGTTCTATGTCTGGTAGTTTATGCTTCGTTTTTAACATGGTGAAGGTGGTGGGGCTTCCCCCCCTCTTCAAGCTGCGCTGGAGATTCCTAGCCTCTTCCATGTGTCTATGGAGAGAGGTTTCCCCCTGTACTTAACCTTGGTGTTTGCCCACAGCGATTCCCACATTGTTTTTTACACTGTACTCCATTTTTTGATCTATTTTAATCAGGGTATTTTTGAGTATTGGATTGGAAGCATGTATGTGTTTATTGGCTGTGAGGAGTACTATTGGCTCTAGGTTATTTAGGACTTTTAACTGTTGGACTGCTGCATTGACTTTGAGTATCATAGAGTGCTCATACTAGCCTCTTTGTCTATATTGAATACATTTCCACATAGTTTGTCTGATTGTGTTTTGTATGGCTCTGAAAATACGTTAAAGGTCACGGACAAAGCGGGCCATTGCCCAGAACTTCCACCTTCGGCTGAAGTTCTTGCAATAATAATGTGTCTTCGTCCCTAAGCATGCGTAACAGAACTTGGGGCCTGATTAACTAAGGGTTTGCACCAGAGCAAAGTGGTGCAAAGCATCTCAAACTCTTGCAAGGATATTTACCTTCCAGTCCAAAAGGTATTTTGCTCTTGAAAGGTGCTCTTTTCTCTGCGAAAATGGTGCTTTGCGTCCGTTTGCGTCAAAGGGATGTGCTTTGGGTGTATTAGTGGAAGCACCTTTAGTTTTTTCACACATGCCTGATCTAAGATGCTCACACTGGGCATCTTGTTAAAAAAAAATAAAATAAATAAATAACGCCCACAGGCATTAACATGAAGAAAAGTTTTTATTTCGCCATACAATGTGCGAATGTTTCAGAATTTGTATAGACACAGGATTTTGTACCGGAAGGGTATGGTTCCAATATAAATCCTATGCTAGACAGCATACACACACCTCTTCACTATGGTGCAACGGGTATTTGGGGGTGCTAGACAGGCTGTTTGAGCACCAGCGCAGTGGTAGTGAGCAGAAGCAGACCATTTTTAGGTTTCGCCCAGCACAGTACTTGCAAAATCTTTTGTAAGCAAAGTAAAAAGACCTACTTAAATTGAGCTTGGAGCCCGCCCATTACTTACCATTGGCCTCCACGTCACACATTTCCTTGCTTCTTATTGGTCAGGGCTTCCTCCTCACCTCAGCCTTCATTCTTGGGCTTTTTGTGTTTCCCTGCCGTAGAGCATGAATCAAGTATAGCTCCCTGTCTGCGTCCAGTGTTTAACTGGCTGCAGGTCTATTTTTTTATATATTTTTTTTATCTATGCACTCTTATAAATTTCATATGCCTACAGTCCCTCTCCCCACACCTGCCCTCCTCCTGCTGTCCATTTTTACCTCCTGCTGTATGTTTTGTTTTCGCACCCCACCCTCCTCCCACTGTTTTTTCTGTTTCTCAACCACCCCCTTGTCCTGCTGCTGTTCTTTTTCTCCCCCTCCCTTCTCCCTCATGTTGCTTGCCCCTTCTCCAAACCCTCCACACTGTTCTAAGTCATTGCGCAGCAACGCAGGCTGCTGTGCAACATGGCTTAAACTAAAGCAAGGCACTAGACACGGTTAACGCTACCTGCATCATACCTTTTTTCCCTTTACTTTAAGCCATGTTGCACAGCTAGCGCTGCTGTGCAATATGAAAAAAGCATTGACCAAACTAAAAGGTCTCGCGTATGCAAAAATCTATTGGCTTTGCCAATGCTTGTTAATAAATATGGCTCTGTGATGCTTTCTCCGCCTTGCGCAGCATCTCTGGTTGCTGTGCCGTGTTGTGCTAAAAAATAATAAATCTGCCCCTCAGTGTGCATGCCTAGCTTGTACAGCCTTAGCCATCGCGTTCTCAGGTAGTTGGTGGTGATTAAATTGACAAATAATCTTTGTCATTTCTCTCCCCATATGTTTTCTAATCTAATCCTTTCTCTGTCTCTCTCAATACCTCGATTCACTGGCTCAGATCTTTGTACCTCACCTTTGTCTTTCACACTTCCCGCTCAATATATAGCGTGTTCGTCATGGTCTCTCTCTACTTCTCTTTTATGGCTGTGTCCTGCCACTCTGTTCCTACATCTTTATCCATCACTCTAGATCTCCAACCTTTTCAGCAATAAGAGTCTCTTATGTTCAGTGAAAATCATCCCAAGCTACTAATATTATGAAATCCGTACACATCAGAATAGATTATTCTAGTGGCCTCCCTATGCAAGATCACCAGCCGTGATCGCCTCATTGCAGGATTACCAGCAGTAAGGTATAAAATGATTTGCCAATTTGGAATGCCTCTACAAGGGTAATTCATAAAAGCCACAGCTGCAATGCCCCTGGCACCAAGGTAATAGTACCAAGGTGACAATGTTAGTAATATATCCCCCAATGCTGCATGATGTAACATTTTCTAGTTTTAAATATATTTTGGACATTCTGGGCTATGAAAATACTCATTTTCATCTCGAATACTCATTTTCTAATTTTATGTATACATATATTAATCCATCCAAGCCTAGGCTTCTAATTTAGCAGGCCGGGCTGCACACAGCATAGCTACTCACGGGTAGGTTGAGTGCTACCCCTAACTCGCAAGCTACTTGGAGAAGCCTGCTCTAGATGCCCTCATCTGTCTTTAGTCTCTCTACCTCATCCCTTCTCTTTGGCCTCAATGGATTTTTCCCTCCGGCAACTCTGTATCTCTCCATCATCTTACTCATTCCTCACATAACCTAATTTCTAGCTTTACCTAAGTTTTCTCTTCAACCTTACCAATCTCTCAGCCCTTTCTCTGCCTCACCACTCCCTCTCCTTTGTATCTCATTGCTCTTTCTACGTCACATCTCCCTCACTACCTCACCCTATCTCACTAGTCACTAACTACCTAACCAATAGGTTTACCTCACCATCAGTTTGCTACCTCACCTTTCCACCCTTCTATCTCTGTTCCTTTCTATCTCCTCGAAATATCTTACTCTTTTCTGGCAACCTCGATTTCCGCATCTGCCCCTTTTTCTCGATCATAAACTCCTCTCTGTCTCTGTTTCTCTCTCTGTTTCTCTCTCTGTTTCTCTCTCTGTTTCTCTCTCTGTTTCTCTCTCTGTTTCTCTCTCTGTTTCTCTCTCTGTTTCTCTCTCTGTTTCTCTCTCTGTTTCTCTCTCTGTTTCTCTCTCTGTTTCTCTCTCTGTTTCTCTCTCTGTTTCTCTCTCTGTTTCTCTCTCTGTTTCTCTCTCTGTTTCTCTCTCTGTTTCTCTCTCTGTTTCTCTCTCTGTTTCTCTCTCTGTTTCTCTCTCTGTTTCTCTCTCTGTTTCTCTCTCTGTTTCTCTCTCTGTTTCTCTCTCTGTTTCTCTCTCTGTTTCCCTGTTTCTCTCTCTCTGTTTCTCTCTCTCTGTTTCTCTCTCTCTGTTTCTCTCTCTCTGTTTCTCTCTCTCTGTTTCTCTCTCTCTCTCTCTGTTTCTCTCTCTCTCTCTGTTTCTCTCTCTCTCTCTGTTTCTCTCTCTCTCTCTGTTTCTCTCTCTCTCTCTGTTTCTCTCTCTCTCTCTGTTTCTCTCTCTCTCTCTGTTTCTCTCTCTCTCTCTGTCTCTCTCTCTCTCTCTGTCTCTCTCTCTCTCTCTGTCTCTCTCTCTCTCTCTGTCTCTCTCTCTCTCTCTCTCTCTCTCTCTCTCTCTCTCTCTCCACCTTAACTATCTCATTCAGCCTCCTCCTTTTCTGTTTCACAACTCCCTACTTCTTAATAAAGCTCACCTCCTTCTCTTTTTCACTTGTGCCTCTCCGCTTTCTTTTTTGTTCGTCACCACATTTCTCTTCCTACCGTTCAACCTCAACTCTGCCTGTCTCTTCCCCACTGCTTTTTTTTTTTTTACTCATCTGCCTCTCTATACATTTCTTTCTCCCTATCACGATCTCCAGCATGCTAGAGACCTTACTTATTTCTCTACCTCATTTTCTCTGCCTATATGTTCCTTTTTGTTTCTCTCTTTATCTTTCCTTGTGGCATCCTCGCCTTTCTTTATTTACTTAACTTCTCTCCCAACCTCGCAAATTTCTGGACTTCATCTTTATATGTATCCCCTTCTACCTCTATTTCACGTCTCACTACACTATTCTCTTTGTCTCTCTCCATCTCCTGTATCCTGCTCTGCCCCATTTCTCCTACTCGTCAGGGTCATAGGTAACTGTGCAGCTAGAGCAGTGCACAGAGGTAAAGAGGGCCCAGGCAGAAGAAAAATTATGAGAAAGTTTAGATTATATAATCAAGGAAATGGCCAGATACTGTCGGAGCAGCTGTTTAATATTAAATTCTACAGCAAGAGCGCCGGTAGTGAAGGGAGATAGATTTGTGATTAAAAGCTAAAATTGCAATCGATATGTGCATATGTCTTTATTATCACCCTTGGGAGTTGACATCCACATAAAAAATATAGATTCAAGCTTAAAAAAAGTGACTTCCTCAATGCTGGCTCCAGCTTTCTTTTGGCACAGTTCGGCTGGCGGACACCACAGAGTTTGAGCTATTAACTATTTTTGCGTGGACCTGTTTCTACAGTTATAACATCTAATTCAATAAGTTTTGGCCTTCTGAGGACTTGCATGAGGGGACATGGGGTAATAAATTAAAAGATGCTCCAAACGCGGGGGGGGCTCCAAAATGTATCTTACCGGGGGCTTAATCCGTTCTTAAATTTTTTATTTTTTTTTGTTTCAAAAACCTTTATTTGACAAAAAGTAAACATACGGGTCAGCACAGCAGGAAGTCACATAGCCATGTGTTACCCCCCCTGATCCGCAGGAGGTGGGGGGGGGGGGGAAGAGGGAGGTGCAGTTTACAGGTACACGGCCATTTAGCCGACATCCCGGAGGACCGGCGGCGCTTCAAGGGGATCTACCCACAAGGAATCCCATTGCCATTACTGCAAATATCAGTGGCAGCACCAGCCCTCAGACCCCGCTACAGACCATCATGTATGTGGGGCGGTTCCACCAGTAACCTCCTTCACCAGCTAACCTGAGCCAGTCCCTGAGTTTCTGTAAAACAAGTCCCAACGCCCCTCCTCCCATCCCACCCCGCGCACGTCGTCTCATCACTCTCGCATCTGCGTACTGTCCTATCCGCCGTCCCTGCATCCGGCTGTAAGCAGGCAAAGCAGTGCTCCACTCTCGGTTCGCCGTCCACTCTGCAGCCACCCTCCATCTCCCCCTCGATTCCACTCAAAGCATGCCACGCCCCTCCGGGTAATGCCCCGCAACACACTCAGCCCACCGGCTCGCCTCCTGAGCGTCACGCCAACCCACCATCCAGTCATGCGTCTACCAGCGTGCGCTCCAGTATCACACCTGCCTCCGCCTCGCTGTGCGCATCAGGTCCATCGTCCTGTGGCGCTCCCCGGCTCGCCCCCTCAGCTTCCCCAGCCGTCAGGTATGTTCTGTACAGTCCCCAAAAGTTTTTGGGACGGCTCTTCGGGGGCAACAATTCACTATACGTCTCCGCTTGCGTGCAGCAGTACAGCATATCTCTGACCCAGCGTTTTTTAGTGGGGAGCGGCCCCCTCATCCAGCACGACGCCACAACGCGCCGAGCCGTTAAAAGCGCTATATCCGTCAGGCGTCTGAGCGCCCGCGGGAGTGGCCTGGAGAAACCCAGCAACGCCAGCGCCGGGTTAGGCTGTATGTCCTTTTCTAGTATCTGGCTCAGTTCCAGGAACAATGCTGTCCAGAACCGGGCTATACCCGGACAGTGCCAGGCCATGTGTATGAAGTCCGCCACCGGGATATGGCAGCGTTCGCACTCTGCCGATGGGCGAAGCCCGTACCTGTGCAGTCTCTCTGGGGTGTAATAGACCCGCTGCAGGAACTTAAAGTGTATCAGTCGGTGCCTACCGTTTAACGACACCCTTTTAGTGCTAGAGCAGCAGTAGGACCACATCTCGCCCATTATTTCCATTTGTAGGTCGGCCTGCCACCCCCGTCTTGCCGCCGAGCACTCGGGCGCCCGGTGCTTGTCTCCAAGTTTTTTGAGAGTCGAAACGAGTTTGGCTGTATGTGAGTTCCGGGACCTCTGGCGGTTCCTCCAGGCCCGGCCCCAGCAGGGCCGACAGCGCGCCACGGATCCTATGGAATTGGAAGCGCTGGAGCTGGGTAGCCCCAGGCCGGGCCGAGCAGATCTGTTCCCACGTTTTAACCACCCTATCCTGGAACAGGTCCGCCAGTTTGGCGATGCCCAAGGCGCCCAGCGCTCGTCTCACCCCCGCGTCCCTCAGTGGGGGGAGCCAGATCGCCCACTCCACTCATCAGTGGGGAATACAGCAGATCGCAGTCCTGCGCCCTCCGGATCGCATGCCATGCATGATTCGTGGCCTTTAGGGAGTCCAATGTTCCCACCCTGCGGTCCACCGGCTGGAAGACAGTTGCCGGGAGGGGAAGCGGTTCCGCAAATAACCGCTCCATCAGCACGTGCGGTATATCCGTGGTGGCATGGACCCACGTATGTAGGTGGGCCGCCTGCGCTATCCTATAATACCTTTCCAGGTCAGGGGCCCCAAGTCCCCCCATCTCGTAGGGGAGCGTCAGGACCCTCCACTGCACCCTGGGCTGCTTACCACCCAAGGCCAGCCGAACCAGGGTCTGGGTCAACTGCGCAAAGAAAGCCTTAGAGAGTACAATAGGGATGTTCGCGAAGAGGAACAAAAATCTCGGCAGAACCACCATTTTCATGATGGCCACTCTGCCCATCAGCGACAGAGGGAGTTTGATCCACACCTCTACGTCATCAACAAGTTTGGAGTAGGCTACCCCGTAGTTTTCCCGGAGCAGGACCTCCGGGTCCTTGTGCAGCTGGATCCCCAAGTATCGGACGGGGTCAGTTGTCCACTGTAGGGGGTATTCCATAGTGAACGGCACTGTGAGCGGGGTCAGTGGGAACGCCAGCGACTTATTCCAGTTCACCTGGAGGCCCGAGAGGGCCCCAAACCGGACTACCTCTCTCAGCACGGAGGAGAGATTCTCCTCCGGGTTGCGGACGTAAAGTAACGTATCGTCCGCGTAGGTAGAAATGCAAATCCGATAGGAGGGGAAGTTAATACCTTCGAATTGATGATACTCCCGCATAGCGCACGCCAGCGGCTCCGCCACCAGAGCGTATAAGAGGGGAGAAAGGGGGCACCCCTGCCGAGTACCCCTGGAGACCGCGAAGGCGTCCGTGACTCGGTCCCCTATGCGCAGCCTGGCCGTAGGTCTGAAGTATAGTGCACCCACCATCTGCATGAACGGTTCTCCCAGCCCTAGTTTCCTCAGAACTCTCACCATGAAGGGCCACTCGACAGAGTCAAACGCCTTCTCCATGTCGAGGAAAATCACCAAGGCCTTACCTCCCGGGTGCACATGCTGCATGGCTCCAAGGACTGTGCGAATGTTATAAGTGAGGTTCCTGGACGGGATGAACCCCGCCTGCTCCGGGGCCACCAGCTCCAGCACCAGCAACGCCAGACGCGTAGCAAGGACCTTTGCATACAGCTTGGCGTCAACATTTATCAGGGAAAGCGGTCTGTACGAGCCGCACAGGTTCGAGGGCCGCCCAGGTTTCAGAATGGTGACGAGCAGTGCCTCTCGCATCGAGTCCGGCATGCTACCCTCCTGGCAGATATCATCAAAAAGGGTCATGATGTGTGGGAGAAGTTTATCCTGAAAGGCCTTGTAGAACGCCACCGTTAGCCCATCCGCGCCCGGGGCAGTGCCCGCCCTCATGCCCCCCAGTGCTTCCAGGATTTCGTCTTTTTGCACCGGCAGCGCCAGGAATTCCCTCTGCGAATTTGACAGGAAGGGCATTTTTATATAACTGAGGTAGTCGTCTATCTCCTCCTCCATTTGGGAGGATTTTGCTGTGTACAGCCCGGCATAGTAGCCCCGAAATTCTTCCACTATCTCCGTCTCGTCGGTAATCACCGACCCAGATGCAGTCACCAGCTCGTCAACGACTAAGGGCCGCCTGGTGCTACGGAGTATCCCCGCTAATAGGGAGCCCGGGCGTTCGCTCTCCCCATAGGTGCGAGCTGTGGCGTATTTGCCCATGTGCTGCACTTCCCTGTCTGCCTCGCTGTTGAAGTCTGAGACTAGTGTCTGAATCTGGGCGGCCACCTCTGGGTCCGTGGACCCCCTGTGTCGCTCCTCCAACTGAGCCAGTTGCGTCAAGTTCTCATACGCTGCCGTATGGATTTGAGAACACCGGAGTGCTTGGCCATGGCCACGCCGCGAATGTAGGCCTTAAACGCGTCCCATACCGTTTGGAAGCTCTGGACGGTCCCCAGATTAGCCGCGAAGAAAGCGTCTATCTCGTCCGCCAATTCCCCCCGGTAGGCCTCGTCCAGCAGGGAGTAGGGCGGCATCCGCCACGTGAACGGCGGCAATCGTGTGCCCGGGGCAGCAAATACCATGAGAAGGGGGGAGTGATCCGACAGAGTACGAGGTAGAACCTCGCATCGCTTGACAGCCGCTAGGAGCGTCCGGGACGCCAGCCAGTAGTCAATTCTGGTATGCACATCGTGATATGCCGAGTAATGCGTGTAACCCGCCTTTTCGGGGCTTCTATGTCGCCAGACATCAACCATGTCCAGTTTGGTCAACTCCGCCTGCATGTACACAGCGGCCGCCGCCGGTCGGCGGACCCGCCCCGAGTAGCGGTCCAAAGTCGGGTCAAATACGAAGTTGAAGTCGCCCCCCCACACCATGCGTGCCTGGGCGTGATGCCTGCACTGTGCAGCGAGTGCGGAGTAGAACTCCGGGGTATTCTAGTTGGGACCATAAACATTGACCACAATGAGGTCATGACCTTTGCCGATACACCGAGCGATCAAGTAGCGTCCGTCCGGGTCAGCGGGCAGCTTCTGCAGCGACAGTTTGGATCGCGGGTTCACCCATGTGACCACCCCTCTAGCGTGTGAAGTAAAGCCTGCCGCCAAGCTGCAACCAGACAGACCCCTGTGGGAGAGCAATTTACTAGTGAGTGGGAGGTGAGACTCCTGCATGAGTGCAAAGTCTATGTTGTGCCTATTGAAGTAATTCAGTACTTTGCGCAATTTGCGAAAGTCGTTCAATCCCCGCACATTCCATGTGAGCGCTCTGAGGGTCACCTCACGGCCATCCCCCTTCAACTCTCCATGTTCAGGCATTCCTGCAGTCATACTTCATGGCTTCCGTAGGGGGAGCGTCAGCGGAGGCCCCCCCCACCAATCACAGCCCGACAGCACATCTCGGGCGCACAAGAACATAGCAGAAGACTCTTTTCTCAACATACCGTGAATCCGTTCTTAAATTATCAGAATATCCTCTATTATCGTCCAGTTAATAAAGGTGGCAGTACGATTGCTTAGGGGGTGCGAACCAGGGGGATGGGATGTTGATCTGGAGTGCAGTGATACACCAAGGCTGTTCTAATATAAACATTAAAATTGAAGTACATGTGGTAATATTGTGTAGCCCGTTGTAGTTAACAGTTGTTAGATTGTGCATTGGAAGCTTAGTTCACCCTCAGTTGTGTCCTGCAGAGAGTGGTGTCCACTGCTCAGGAAATCATTAAGGGCGTGCATTACAGAGCTCTTTCCTGTTCCATCAGTAGAAGAGAGGTGTAAGAGCTGCCAGGGAATCCGTACAAGGCGCCCAGAAACTGGAAAGCAGCAGCAACACTCCCTATTCCACTCACAGGAAATAAAGGAAACTCTTGCATTTCAGTGAGGTTCTGGTTCTCATCATTTTGAGATGACTTTGTGCTTCACTTGTATTTACTCTGCAGAACTAAACCCTTCCCAGTCTCGCCGGCCAGCTCTGCCACTCCCTTTCTTTCAGCATCTCCAAAGAACCCTTGACACCAGGGCATTGGTGAGAGCGCGAAGCCCATCGGAGACTTATTAATATGCTCTTGGTTTTAGCATAAATCTGCAGCAGCTCGTGCTCTATCTTCAGCTCGCCGTGCCCAGTGCTGAGGCATGTAAGGGTAAAAAAAAAAAAATAAGCTGGTTTATTGCCCGGTACTACCTGTGGCTTCTGCAAAGGAATTATTGCCACGAATGGTGTTTTTCCAAATTCAGTTTTGCAGAACTCCGCCTTTTGCCGTGCTGAGTGCGAGAGGAGGAAAAGGCAGAGAGTGAAACATTGAGTGAAAAGTGGGAGTGCAAGCAGGGCTGGCATAGTAAGTGTCAGAAGTCAACATAGCAATAGAAGTGGGCAACAGAGACCGAGAGATGGAGGGAAAGTGATGGAAAAAGGAAACATTAGAAAATGGATAGGAGTGTGAGAAAGAGCTAGTGAGACTGTAGCGATGAAGTGGGCGAGAATGTGAGCAGAAAGGAAGCAGCGTAGGGTGAGTGTAGGAGTTGGAGTGGAAGTGTGAGGAAGTCTGTTGAGGAAGTTGGAGAGGAAGGGAAAGTGTGTGAAATAGAGCCATGTTGGTGACACATGCGGGGAGACACGGGGAAGTAGAAAGCTAGAGCAAGAAAGATTGTAGGACTAACCAGGCCGCTAACTAATTATTTTAATTCAGTTTGACATAATTACTGTGGTTTTGTCGGCTGTGTCCGCTTGTGTAGATTGAAGTTTCGAGGTCCTTATTTTATGGATAATTGTAATTAATTTTTTGTAATCACCTTGACTTAGTTTCGAAACTTCCTGACATCTTGTTGTTCCCCTTCTGAAAACCTTATACACTAAACCCGTCCCTCCTCATTCCTCCAAGATCATGGATCTGTGGATTCTATAAAATCACAGATCTGTAGATTCTTTTCTCTGCAAACTCCCCAAGCATCTGGTACTTTTCCAGCGTTGGTTTTCTTGCGGTGCCCCATCCAGAGAAACCACTTTATTCACTTCAGTCACAGGCTACCTCAGTTTATAAAGCTTATCGGATTCTTTTTTTCTTCACTCATTTCCTGCTGTTAATCGGATTTAACAACCTGCTCCTCGTCTCTGCTGCTTGGTTTCTCGTTAAATCAGGTCGCTCCTGTGGCTTTCTTTGGCATGATTCTCCCACACTTTCACCTCAGTCCCGCTTGCATTTTTCCAGTGATCTGCCACTTGTCTGCTGACGATAAAAACAAAAAGTTAGATTTCTCTTTCTCTCTTCACAGAAAGATGAAAGCAGTGTTGAATGAATCATTTATGGTGCATGCCCTCTCGAGACACACCATTCCATTCTTAGATTTCCGTTTTTTAGCCTATTTGTAAATCCCCTCCTCTGCCTTTGTCCGTTTAAATTTGTAATCGTGGTACCTCAGTTGAGTTAGTCTTTATCAACTTACTTTTTCTTAGTCCGCTCACATGTTTTAATTTTACTAGTACAATGTTTTTGAAACCCAGCCTTCTGATTGCTCCTCACATCTTTCCTCACACTTAGGGCTGTTCTACTAACGTTCTTGATTCCCTGCGATTTTGATTTGCTGTGTTCCTCTTCTGTTTTAAATGTTGCTCCCTCTTCAGTGTCTTCAAATATATTCCAGAATTTTCTCTATCATGTATCCCCTCATTAACCTTCTTGCGTGGCATTCGCCCCTCCATGAACATTCATATGCATTTATTCCTTGTTCCTCGATGATTCTGAACTTTGCAACTCATTTCTTAACTCCCTCTCTGTCTTCTTCATTAATTGAAAAACTGTCTCTCGCTTGTTTTTCATGACCTCTTATTTTCTCAAATGATTCCCAATGTTGTAACTAGTTTTAAACTACTTTATTATGTAAACAGTTATTTTTTTTCCCCAATTTTACACATTCCTTTGGTTAAATATGTTGTGTCCTATGAAGGTAGATACCAGGAGCCAGGATGTATATTTAAGTCTTCTTTATTATCTCTCAGTCCAAGGTACATCTGTCTTGACTCCAGCCAGCCTAGTGTGGTACCAGCCCCACCAGGAGCAGCCTGCCTAGCTGCTCAGCCCATCTCTAACTGACAACACTCATCCACTCAAACACCCAGGCATTCCACGCATCACAGGCACTCCAACATTCCGTTATCAACTCACACTCTGGCTGTGCAGCTAGGGGCAGCAGGGCTGGAGTACATGCAAACACGCATTAGTAGGATATAACAAAATCCTTGATGCAGACACGTCCTGTGACCTGCAACAAAGTGTTCAAATCCATCCAAGGCCGACTCTGCCTTCCATCATAATCAGGTTGGTAAATTAAGTAACATTAAATTGGGTAACGGGAACACCGGTTACTTACAGTGCTATGTAAACAAAATACATTGCTACAGATGCAACAATGCAAGTTGTGTGGAAATAAGATTTGTCCTTTCTCATCAAAATGTATTTTAATGTAAATATCCAGTGCCTACATTTTGGTGAAGAAATGCGGTTTTAGAAAGTCAAGGAGGATTGGCAACGTTAAACCTCAAACAGTTCTTCCACACTGGCTGTGAATCATTGTATTTTTTGACCAAGTGAGTCCTTTGCATGTATATAGTATTCCTGAACCAGGGCCTTTTAGCAACCCACTATTGGTATGATCTGTGAAATACAATGCCACTCGGAATCGTGTTACTGCAGCCTTTAAAATGCCAATGAACAAACCTCCAAATTTACCACTGGTTTTGCATGAATGTAATATTGATTCTCTGCTGTTGGCATAGTACTGTAGAATTAGTATAGATTAACTATGCAGTATCCAGCCACTTAAGTGCAAAAGTAATGGAATTGCAAATCAGAATGCCACAACTGCAGTTTGGCTTGTATCGTTGAACCATAATTGCTACTATAGGTGCAGCAGAGGACTCTAAAGTTCTAGGCGACTGCCATCCCAAGTCTGCCTGGTCATACTGGTCTACCGATAGAAGCAGACAAGATTTTCCTACTCCCCAGTACCTTATCCTTGAACAAGTGAGTGTACAGTGGGTCCAGGAATGTCGCCAGGTCTCTTTCATGATCTACATTGCGCCATAGGGTGCATATTGCTGCTAATCCTGAATGATTCTATCTCAAGAAGCTGTTTAAAACAACTTGCTGTAGAACGCATAACCCAATGGCACCCAGTTTTAGACACTTTAGTATGTGGCACTGGTAACAGAATGTGCAGGCCTGTGTAGGACAAAACCTATTCTCCATGTTCATTTGTATCAGCATTCTTGTTCTACTGAAAAGGTAATGTAATTTGAAAGATTTTATGCGTATAATGTTTTAAGTCCAGTGAGGAACTGTTATTTTACTTCTCATTTCCTTTTAGGCCCTAAGGGTGTAAAAGACTGCCTTTACGGTGCATGTTTCCTGTCCAATAGCGTAGCAAGGATGTCATGGGCCCTGGTGCAAGCAAGGAAACTGTCCCTTTTGACTGTTGTTTGGGTGATAAAATGCAGCCAAAATGAGTGATCAATGGGCCCCTTTGGGATCTGGTGCCACTGCATCTGCTACACCAGTGGTAGCTAAGCCCCTATTCATGTCCCTTCTAAGGGCCTTATTAGGAGTTCGGCGGTCCTCCTGCAGCACTGCCATTGCCCCGTCTGCAGGAGGACCGCCATGGCTGTGGTGCGCCTGCCCACCAGATTCAGAGTTTAATCCAGGGCGGGGCTGCAGCGGTCTCCCATCGGTGGGTTGTTAGGGTCATAGGAGAGCCTTACATGCAGCCTGCCGCCGTGACAGCACCGACTACATGTTCCTGCACGGTGTGGCATGCATGCCACACCGTGCAGGTACAGGGGTGCAATTGCAGGGGGAACAACATGTACCCCTCTGCATGCTTCCCGTGGCCCAGATCCAGCAGGAGCCCTGTTAGGGCCTCCTTTCTTGCCTCTCCACATCCTTTTCATGGGGCCCTGACTGCCATGAAAAGGGCAGTGAAAAGGCAACTTGTAATAAGCTAGTCTGTGCCGGCAGCGGCACTGCCAGCATCAGTGGCGTAACGATAAGTGAGGGGGCCCCCCTACAAGGTACGTGAAGGGACCCCCTCCGGAGTCTAATAGGAGCGCCCCGGCCGAAGTGCAGTGATGAGGGGGCCCCCTG
Source organism: Triturus cristatus (assembly GCF_964204655.1). Taxonomy (NCBI): domain Eukaryota; kingdom Metazoa; phylum Chordata; class Amphibia; order Caudata; family Salamandridae; genus Triturus; species Triturus cristatus. The sequence continues at coordinate 232,252,478 of NC_140583.1, forward strand.
GAGCTTGGGGCCCCTCCCCGCACTGCGGGGGATGCGGGGCCTGTGTTACGCCCCTGGCCAGCATATTCATGCCGGTTGCAGACCACCAGCCTAGCGGGATCCTTAATGCCGGCTGAGCCAGCGGTCTCGTGGCCGTTTGACCACCACACTCTGAGTACTGCGGGCGGACCTGCAGTGTGGCGGTGGTTGGACTGCCACCACAAATACAGCGCCCCTGAGGACTGTCGTACTCCTTAATAAGGGCCTAAATCTGTAAGTTGGCTGTCACTGATATTAATTTCCCTTTCTATAAATGAATGTGCACAGTATTACCTACAACTACCTTCTTCCCTATAGCTTTACTTAGATGTTCGCGCTGCATAATTCCACAGCTTTGCTACATAGTATTTATGGCTTTTGGCTGACTTGCCTTAATTTGTCAGGAAAAATTACATGTACCCTAGGTGACACAACAACGAATTTATGTAGACCATGTGCCAACTTTGCAAAACATTATTTAGTGAAAGATATCAACCCCAAATATGTAGAACTACAACCACATTATAATATAGGGAAGATTAAAAAAAATACTTTATTTTTTATAAGCGTTTCATATAGCATGAATTAGACCTGAGACATCCGGTATCAGAGCGCTTTACACAAGCACCAGTTTCATTACAGATGGACACATTAATTTTTGTTAGGCACGGGGAGATTAAGTGATTTTCTCAGAATCACAGAATGTTGCATGTCGTTGCCGAGACTCGAACCGGGTTCTCCAGCTTCGAGGTAGACCGCTCTAGCCGTAAGGCTACATCCTCCTAATCATATATGTGTGAGCGAGGCCATCATTGCTGAAACGCGTTGCAAGGGCTGGTGATAGTTGGATAATAAATGACGGTTCGACCTCCCAGAGTGCTTGTGTCTTCAGTTTGTGGATATAAACGTTTCGGACTATATATTGACACCTTATGCGACACCACGCAACACCTTAATATGGCAGTGCAGCACAAAGCGGATGCAGTAAATCTTCATAAGCATATATGCATATAACTATTATTATGGCAAATTCTGTGGTATTGTATACATTCTCTTTGTTTCAAAACACAAGACTTGGGAAACAAGAAATAAGTCCTTAGTGGACTCATTTTGTGTTTTTATGTCTGGTGTTGTGAAATATCGTCCTTAGTGGTCTTCTCCTGCCTTTCACTTTGGTTCTGAGAGGTTGCTCTTTTTTTTTTTTTTTTTTGCCTTTTTGTCTCAACTCTTGGACCCCTCTCTTCTTATTGGTGGCGTCAGAACCTCAATTTCCATTCTGCACGTTGCTCTGATTGCAGAGGGGTTGCTGCATATAATTGTTTTTCTACACTTTGAGTAACCATTTTTTTTACTTTCTTGTCATCAGTTACTTTTTTTTCATTTTATGTTTTTTAAACCACGTTCTGTTCAAACCTCTGCCATCATTTGAGATCACCCCATGCTTTTCTCTTGTCTCTTATGAATGAACCAGCAGTTCAGGGAGTAGAAGACACGCTGGTAGGCCACAAATAATAATTTCCGGCATGGTACTTTCCATTAACTTACCGCTGCTAGTCCTATTACAGACAAACCCTTCACTGTTTCCTGTTGTCATCATTCGTTGTGGCTTGTTTAATTCTTACTTGGGTAGCATAGAGGGATTGATTAATATTACAAAAGATATTCTTTGCTCAGCTTTAACCCAATTTCCTGATGATCCAGCCATGAAAAGAATGTGTCCCATGAGCTTCCAACCTTGGTAAAGAATTCTACAATAGATTTTGTAACCTGAAAAGAATTGCACATTTGTGTTCTTTTCCTTGAATGTTGTAAATTTTCATACCTTAACTATTTACTTAGCAGATTTTTGCCTACTAGTGTTTTTTTTGTAGAGTAAACCTGCATTCCGTTTCTCTGGTGCAAAGAACCTACTCTGTCGTGCGGTTGGCAATGTAAAAGAATGAATGGATAATAAATAAATAATAAACCTCCCTAAGCTGGTTCGGCATCCTGGGGAGGTGGTATCGCTGCTTGCACAGGTTTAAATATGCTGGTTCCCTTGTATTGTCTTCTGTAATTGGGCTGAGGATCTACCTTACTATTTTACACTTTACTTTTAGCAAGCCTAGTCCATGTGGTTATATAATATCCGCCCACACAATGCCGAACGCAAATGTAATTTTTGCACAGCTGTCTACATTTTCATCCTACGCAGTGATGAAGTTAGGAGTCTTGTCTTTCTTCTATGTGAGAATTGTAGGTTTCAGCTGGATGTGTGGTTTTAAGGACTTGGATTAGTAAGGTGATGGTTGTAGTGAAATAGAATTAGGAGAGAAGGAGGACTTTAAAATATAGTAAAGAGTATTAGCCTAATGACCAGGCACCAAGGAGGGAAGAATTTACCAAAAAAAAATCAGGAGAACTCCACTCGCCATAATATACAGAACCAAAAACTATTGGACTTGGTGAGCGTTTTTTGACCATTTCCTTCCTAAGACCATATGCGTACAGCCACGGTGGCTGTCTGGGCCTCTTGAGATCCTCGATACAAGGGTACACTCTGAGCGCTTTGAAATTGGCGACCATGGTGGGTGCTTCTTCTGTCTTCCTTATCAGACGGATATGTTATGGCCGTCAACCATTCAACACTTGGCTAAAACAAACCATAAATATTGCTGTCTTTCTTATTGTGTGAGTGCTATTAGCTTCCTGCTTTATATTGTTTTTGATATGAAGGATTTATTTTATCCAGAGCGGTCAATAATTTAATTTACATAAATGTACTCCCCTTCTCGTTTAATGTTAGTGGTTTGTGTTTTCTCCTGATGGAGTAGAAGATTAAAGGGCCCCCTTAGTGTATGTAGACATATCAGGGGACTGCTCTCCTCTCTCTACATACAATGTGGGGAAAAAAAATCTGTGCGTGTTTGTGTTTATTTTTTTTTCCCATGCACATTTGTGTAAGGTCATCGTTTTTATAAGATTTGTTTAAACATAACTTGAAATTGGTTAGGCAATATAGTGGATTAAGTTTTGAAAGTAATTTTTCTTTTAGCAATCTTTGTGTGTGCTACTATTGTCACAACCAAATTAAGAGTGATTTCGATATCTTATGGTGAGCAGAGTTTCTCAGCAACTGGAGACAAGGATGCAGACTACAGGGATGACATTTTTACATGGGATTTCAACATGGTGTTTGAGTACAAAATAGGATGTTGTGTGGCAGAGCACTCAGGCGGACATCGAATAAAAAACATTGGAATAGTTAGGGTAGTATTTACGTAGTGTGGAGGTAAGGAACTCGCATAAGACTCAAAGTATGGAGGTAGTCTGTGTGGGTTTTGTGATGTAAAAGCTTTTGCAGTTTCACATGCCTAAGAGATTAGCAAATCCACGGCTGTTGTCAGAAGTTTTGTGAGTAGTGTATGTAGCTGTGCTCTGGATCATTTTGAGGTTAATCTGCTGGTAAAGTATCGACATAACTGTAAAAAAATAATAATAAAGATATGAATTAATATTTTTCAGGAAATGTGCAAATATTTTGCATAATAGATGTAGTGACCTGAAAGGAGAAGGTGTTTGGATGAGAATTGTGCTGATGTGATCTTTATCAAGTTTTCATTTTCCATTCGGGTTGTCAGTGTGTTCTCCAGGAAGAGATTACGGTCTGTGATTTGGACTTCAAAGGAGGGTAAACTGACCATCATGTGCGTATACTGAACAACCGTGATGCAGTACAGTGCTTAAACTCCCCACCTGGTGTGATTGGTGAGACGGTGCGTGTCTCGGTGAGAAGCGTTGGCAGCGAGGTGTGAGATCAGTCGGTAGCTTTGCGCTGTGGATGCTTTGTATTAAAGTTGAACCGGTTTGTAGTAGATTTGGTTGCAGGATGTTGGTTCTTTAGAGCAGGTTTAAGAAGATGAATGACTCATTAGGGTTGTGATAATTGAAACTGTCCCCCCCCCCCCCCCATCAGCTATTATTTGGTTGTGACATTGTTACATTATGACCGACTCTGACTTGCTTACTGATCTCCACTGAGCTTTTGCTTCCTTGCAGCAGCAGGCTGTCTAGCCCCCAGGAGTGGGAAGCAGGAGAAGTTGGCATTATGTTTGGAGCCATGACTTCTGCCGCCTCAAGGGGAAAAAGGTCTCCTTTACTATGGGGCCCTATCCCCGGTCAAGGGCCTCTATGCTAAAGCAAACCCCGATCTCCTTTGCCTGCACAATATCAGTAAATTTACAAGATGGCGTCGGGGGAGAAGAAGCAGTAGTATAAGGAGGTAGATACATATGTCCCACTGAGAGAACCCTCTGACCTTGCCATCCGGGCCAGTAACCACCTTTAAGTATTTTATTCTCCTTCAGATAAGTTAGCCGGCAATATGTTTAAGTAAAATGGGACTTGATGGTTTGTGGTAAAAACTAGTTCTCTTTCCCCTCACTGTACCTTGGTTTGTGGAAAGCAGTCGGCACCTCTCTAAAGGCATTGGCAGCAAGAACGTTAGTGAGACGACTCCCTTCCGCAAACCAAGGAAGGGCTTTGGAGGGAATAAGGATGAAGATTAATCCGAATCCTTCCTGACTACTGTAGCAAGTTAAAGGGGTCACTCCTTGTTACCGGCAGCAACACTTGGTGGTTCTGCTGCACCTTTCTTCTTTGGGACGCAGAAACTGTGGAGGTTGCTGTTTGCGGTGATTATCCTATTGCTGTATATTCATATTCAGTCTTAACACAGTTTTTGTGATGCCTGCAAATTCAGATTTCCTTTTCAGTTTACTCGCAGCCTCTGCCTTAGCAAACCCTGAGTTTCAACATCAGGGCTATTGTCACCCTTCCTCTTTGGATTATTTTTGAGCTCCTTGCTTCTTCTTTTTCAGAGTTCCTAAAAACTAGTCTCACCACTTTATTGTAGTGTTATCTTCTCCAGAGCTCTCTGTTTTGGTGTTGCAGGCGATTCAGAAGGGAGTTTGTGTTGCAATGGTGTGTTTACAAGAAATCTGTTCATTATTAAACAACTTCACATAAGGGTATGATAGGCAGAAGTAATTTTTACATAAATAGTTAGTCTTGTAGTTGATAAATGTTATTCATAATATGGAACTACCTGGCAGTTTGGTGGGGTTGGTGTAGTAAATCAGTCTTTTAACTCCTTGGTGAAGATCTTTCTCCATCCACTTTACCTTGATTCTGAGGCCCCTGGCCAGCTCTTTGCTCCTTTGTGTTGACTTTACTTGTTTCCAAGGGTTTTTACCCACTGGAGTTGTTATTTTTGGGCTCTAGTGGTGGTTCCTTTAACCACCATACGTCCATTTCACTATGTGTTATAATCCTCCCATGAGTCTGGAGGAGGTGGTCTATGGGTTACCATAGTGATCCTTGTGCTAGTGGTTGCATGCCACCCTTCATCCAGACTAGCCTCTCACCGTCTTGCTAACCTGTTCAGCTACTTGAGTCAGTGAGGACCGGGGAGTTGGAAGCCAGCTGGTGTTATGGGAGGCATGACATGGGGCTGTTTTGTTTTGGGCAAAATAATAATTGGTGTGTCCTGTATAAGTAAAATTCGTCAAGGTGAGTTACTTCTATGGCAATCCATTTTGTAACACTTTTTGTACAGTGTGTGCTAGTGTGCCATGGCACTTTATTCTCCACATTTCAGTTCTGACTTGATAACTTAAAGCTGCAGACTTCATGGTCATCATGTTGCACCTGCACTGTATATTTCTGATTCATAAACTAGGGCAGTGTTTTTCAAACTCTTTTTAACCATGACTCAGTCTTTAGAACAACCAGTGTTTGTGACTCTCCCACCTTTAATGGGCATGAGGTGCAGTGATAAAAAAACATTGAAATAGATATGCTTTCAGATTGATGTGAAATACCAAAAAAACATACTCTCCAATTTTGTATTTCTCTCACAGCAATTGTTTGTAAAGGCAAAACCTTGTCAATGCCCTTTGATATGTCTTTATTGACTGTGGCCAAGATATTAATCTGCCCATAAAAGTAGCAGATGGTGAACTGCACTGGAGTCTGGAGCTAGAACATTGCTGGCTGGGGTGCTGGCTTGTGGCATTTGTTCACTAAATTCATAAGGCTTCTGAAAAATCTTGGTATTGAAACTAGTGAATTTTCACAAATTTGGAAAAAACCCTTCTGCTGCAAAGTAGGAGGTAAGGCCTTATATCCATGTTTGAGTAAAAACGAGACCCAGTGGTGCATTTTGCGATGTGTAAAATACATCCATATAATTTGTATATATTCTAAACACAGCCCAATGGCATTGGCGAGTTTTCCGGAGCATCAGATTACATTACACAAGGTGAGATTCATTTTATTATAAGCATGGTAGATTAAGTGATTTCCCCAGAATCAAAGGATGTTGATTCACAATCCGCAGCCCTGGCTCTTAGGCCACATACATATTTCTCAATATATATTTGTGTGTTTAGGAAAATTGGGTTGTTGGTTGAATGGGGTTCGTTGGGGTTTGAGCACTCGTTAAGCAGCAACCACAATCCCTGTCAGGGTGAGGCACAAACCAACCCTAAATTAATCTGTGCTCAACCCTCTGGTAGCTTGGCACAGAGCCGTCAGGCTTAACTTGGAGGCAATGTATTCATGCAACACTTCAGACTCTAACAAAAAGAGTACTACACAAAAAGAATCCCACCCCACCTTAAAAAATGGTTCTTTCTTTAATGAATAAAACAAGACCAAATCAACAAACATTCAATCAGAACAACTGAAAATATTCAATTTGAAAGATTTTGTGACAGTAGCACCAAAAAGCACAAACGCCAACTGTGGTTAGTGGTCGTACTGGACCAGGACAAAGTTCCAAATTCAGGCTGACTGTGATGGAGCATGGGATGGCTACAGGGACCCAGTTAGGCCAGCTTAACAGAGTACTTTAAATCCTGGTTTGCGGAGTATTACAAACGTCTGTGTCGAAGATGCTTCACGCAGGCGAAGCAATGCTTTGGTTCCGACATATGGCAAAGCTGCAATGCGAGGTCCTGCAACGTCGTAGAGGATCCTATCGACCAGGTTTGCAAGGCGTAATCCTGCGTCGAGGATGCGACATGCAGTCAGGGCATTGCGTTGGATCTGAGGAGCTGTGAGCCTGCAATGCAGTCCAGTGTTGTCATCAAGGCTGCCATCGATGAGGGATGCGAGGGCCTGCATTGCGTATGTCACGCAGTGGCGGTACTGATGGGCTGTGTTATGATGAGGGTCTTTACGACGGGTCCAATCCACGTAACAGCAGCGATGCATCGGTTCTGCCCGGGTTTTGCACTGCAGAGGAGATGTGCGATTTTCGCTGGATCCACAGAGGCTGGGAGACCCCCATAAGCTCACTTCTAAGTGTCCAGAACTGGGGTGGCACCACTTGGCAGATGGTAGAGTCCAGGTGCAAGGTTGTTGGAAGCCTGTTATGTCCCTTAGGCTTCAGATCAGGAGACCAGCCAACTAACCTTTAAAGTCACTCTGGGTTCAAGAGATGCATCTCCAGTCCTTCTCACCCAGGCAAGTGTAGCAGGCATCCATCCAGCAGCACAGCAGTCCTTTCAGCAGTACAGCAGTCCTTTCAGCAGCACAGCAGTCCTTTCAGCAGCACAGCAGTCCTTTCAGCAGCACAGCAGTCCTTTCTGGCAGAGTATCCACCGGTCCTGGAGTGGACTGAAAAGTTGGTGTCTGAGGTCCCGTATTTATACCCTGTTGTGCCTTTGAAGTGGGGAGAAGCTTCTAGAGACGTGCCTTTGAAGTGCCTTGGCTCCAGACTAAATACAGGTACCCTTTGTGTGGAGGCAGGACACAGCCTATTCAAATGTAAGTGAGGCTGGGCTCAGTTCCTCCCTCCCATCATGCAATTGATGGCCCATCCAGTCACACAGTGGATTCATGGGTGCCCTATTAACTCTTTGCATTTCGGCACACACTTCTAACTTCAAGTTCATCTTCATCTTAGATGTCGGTGTACATGTACTCATTGTTCCCACCCAGTTTTTGAAAAAAAAAGAAAATTAAAGTTTGTACCGCTGTGTTCTGATTTTTATTTTCATGTTTCCAGACTTTCTCCATATTTTTTAGCGATAGGCCCCTCCTCCTCCGTCTGACCTGTATGGCTGCTGCCATACAGTCTGCCCGTCTTTAGCACCCTGAATAAGGTGGTCCACATCTGTGTTTCACCGAAACGCATTTCGGTGCAAACTTTAGCCTGGATTCAAATCTGGGCTTGCATCTAAAAAGGATACATCTAGTTTCACAAATGATCTACAAACAAGTATATGCAAAGTGCTACAAATGTTGCACCCCTCTGTGTAGTGGGACAACTGCATTCTCCTGAGTAAATTTTGGGTCAGATCTATGAATATTTCAAACCATTAATGGGTGGGATACCGGTATATGTTATTAATAAACTTTAATATGAATGTGATGGAGTGTATGTAGTACAGCAGATAACAGTATGTGTGATGTTTTGACCGGAGTTGAGTAATGTGGATCCTGTCATCAATTGTTTATGAAATACTGTGAGTAACTGCATCTCCCTTTGATAGCTCTGACTTGGGAGATGTTACGGCATTCGTGTGATAACGTCTTTGCTATATGATGTTTCTTTGTTAAATGATAAGTAAATATTATATGAAAAATTGTTACTACAATAAAATTACTCTTTGAGAATGTCTGACCCGTGTAACTATATTCTTCAGAGTTAGTGGATTTTTCCTCAGCAAGCAGTCTGAGTTATACCCTAGTAAATTTCCTATGGAGGTTTTTTTTCCATTCATTTAAATTTTACTATTCATTTAGATTTTTCTCTCGATATTCCCCCGCACCCCTCCCGGTACTACCTTCTCCAAATACTGTCCTACATGTGCCCTCTTTTGTCAAGTAGTAGGCCCATCCAGTCACACCTAAGCTCCCTATGCTATGTGTCTCGTAGGAAGACACAAGGCCCAGCTGTCAACCACACCCAGTCATGTGACCCAGAGACAGGCTGTCTGGTCTGTCACAGTTCGTTGGTTCCTCAGAAGCAGTACCCTCAAGAGGCCTACCTTCCGGCAGCTCCGACTCTGGGATTTTATGCAACAGAGGTTCATAGTGGTCAGACGAGGGGAAGGGAATTAAGGAGGGTACTGCAGGGAGGGTGACCTTTAACAGAGGATCCACTCCATTATCAGCAACTGCATGTATGACTTTCAGCTACATATCAACTGCACAGCATCACATTCTATCAGAACAGTATACGTTACCTGTAAAGTTAAATGCTTGTGGTGAATAAAGGATTCACAGGAAACTGCTGACTGTGTCATTAGGCAGTTCAAGAGCGTAGTTCAGAGAGACAATGGTTCTGCACTTCCGGGTTTTTTGTATGTCTATATCATTGATTAGCCGTAACAATGTTTTATCAACTGTGGTTTCAGGAGTTATTAAATCCAAGAATTAACTTGCCTCATAATCACATTGATACATCAAGATTCACTTATTTCAGCAGTTATTCTCTCCAAGAATGAGTGAGCCTCAGAAGCACATTAATGCATCAAGATTCACTTGTTATGGTTCAAGATTGTACAACGTCACAGTAATTCTCCTCCTGGAGGTGCTCTACATGCGCCTCAAATGTAAAACACAGAAGCACTGTTCAGTGTCTGCATTCTGTTCTCTAGTAAGGAGAAATCAATGCACATTAGGCAAATGAGGGTCTCCTACCTATTCTTCGATGCTTGTGAATAGACCTACCCCGGTCTCAAAGCCCATCCTCACTATGCTGCCAGAACTCGGTGTTGCGGCGATCCCCGAAGGCTCCATAATCTGCACTTTGCAGTGGGGCCTCACCGCTAATATAGCGTTGGTAACCATTATGAGGCCGTGATTTGCGGTCTCTTGTGAGAGGTCGAGAGTACTAGAAAATAAGAAACGACAACTTTGGTGAACAAAAACAAAAGTACATGAGCATGCAGCTATTGCGCATCATGTAAAAGAGTCCATATCATTCCTGCTTGCTGGTAAATTACTTGTTCAAAGCACAAGTTTTGTCTTTGCACTTTAAGTTTAGCATGATGAATTTGTTTTGTTCACCACCATAGTCGTGCATTTAGTACAGAATACATTCACCGTACTACAGAGTCCACTCACTATAAAGAAACTATGATCAGCACTCATGACAAATACTCGGAGGTCACAACGCCAGTTCGAGCCCCCATAAATAGGTGCAGTTGGTTGTTAGACTATGCTCCTACCAGATAGACCATGTTCATGCCCGAGAGGTTAGCAGAGCTCACTAGAAATTATTAGTACAATGAGGATTGTGACGCAGGATGCAGGCAACAAATGGCTAAGGCAAGAAAATGACAATTTTCTTAAAGTGCCATCAAAATTGTAATTTGAAATACGTCTTAACCATAAGTTTAGATTTTTCATTACAATTCCAGAGACACCAAACATGAGCTGGTTACCTGTTCCCATTTAGAAATGACTCTTATTAAATGTAATAAGGTAACTCTAATGTTATCCTACGGGAGAGGTAGGCCTTTTAGTAGTGAATTACGAATTTAGGAGTTTTTCACTATCAGTACATGTAAAACATAAATTTATATGTCCTACTTTGTATATACATTGCAACTTTCCCTCTGGGCTGTCCTCGACCTGCCATAGAGGTATCTTATATTTATTAAAAAGGAGGGTTTGCACCTGTCAAAGGGGTTACTTTGCCAGGTCGAAATGGCAGTTTAAAGTCTGCACACACAGGCTGCAGTGGCAGGCTGGAGACCTGTTTAAAGTGCTACTTAAGCGGTTGGCACAGTCAGTGGTGCAGCCACTAGTAGCATTTAATGTACAGGCCCTGGGCACAGGTAGTGCCACTTTATTAGGGACTTATAATTAAACTAAATATTCCAATTGGGTGTAAGCCAATTTCACATGTTTTGAGAAGAGAGCGCAAGCACTTTGGCACTGGTTAGCAGTAGCAAAGTGTACTGAGTCCTAAGTCCAACATAAACAAAGTCAGCAAAAACAGGCGGTCTGAAGTCAAAAAAGAAAGGAAAACACCATAGATGCCAGGTATAACAGTGTGAAAGTCACACACAAGTGTGATGATTGCGTATAGTAAGCATATTCTGTGTTGAAGAACAGAAGCAACAAAGGCAGTTCATCCAGTCTTGCTTGGGAATACTTGCAAGTGTTTGTTTTAAAACTGTACTTGACGGACATATATCCGAGCCTTTGCATCAGTGGTGCTGGAACAATTTTCAGAGTGGGGAGTGCTTACATCACTGAAGGCATAGAGATTGTGAAAAATTGTAGCTTCGTACAAAGAACACGTGTAGCTAATATATTCAGCAGGATAGTGGGAAGGGTGTAGTATTGTAGCTGGTGGTGCATTTTGGAGATCGCGGTTGCAATTACATTACTAAAGCATGTGGTAGTGAACACTCTTATAGGCAGCACATTTTCCATTGAAATTGCCACTAAACTTGCACAGTTAGTTTTATTGATTAAAACTACAAAAAAGATAAATGACAAATGATAATGTGTGGAAATGGAGTTTCAGGGAATATTTGTTTGCGCATCACCTAGTATCTTGGTTTGTTTTGATCCTAATAAAATCTTTGTTTCCATCACACTTCAGAATTACTAAAAAAGTGCCTAATTTTTGCCTTCCTAATTGGTATATTTTGAAATGTGCGTAGAGTTCATTTACGGTATTTAAATTGTTACATAAAATGACATTCTACAGCCTTTTCTTTCACACTCGTACGCAGCAAGATTGTATCAGTTTGCTTTGCAAACTACTCTCACTTTGCAGTTAGAGAAAGAAAAGTGAACACCAATCCCCATGTTAAAAAAAAAAAAAAAATAAGCAGCAGCAATTTATCGGAAGCCGTATCCTGACGTTATATAATCTCTTCATTTTTAAGTATAGCTCTACCATTATCGTCTTTCTACATAAGAGGACGTTGTACAATTGAAAATATAAGGAAAAGCTCACATTATTTCACGTGGTATGTATCGGAAGACTGACCTATAAAATGAAGGAGCTGCTAACAATAAAAGGTCAGTCATGAGCGTGCAGGCTTGACTTCTAAATATGATCAAAGTGCCTTTCCAAAATCCACTGAGCTTAAAGACAATGGAATTCCTGTGAATGCTCTGTATGTTCTTTCATTTCTTAAAATAAAATCAGGCTGCCCCTTTTAAGTGGCTCACTTCAGTGTGACCTTTAAGAGCTCGCAGAATGACCTTGCACAAGATGTGCAGATAAACTGCTTCCTCAAATCCGGTCTGAAAGGAAAATTACTGTGATTAGATTTTTAAAAGGGCAGCTCCTGCCCTGCTCCCACCCATTATGTTCCTAGAACGTGTTCTCTGTTATGCCCAAGAGACATTTATTAAAACTGCTGTGAGGGTTTGTGCACTCTACATATTCTCCATCTTGCTCAGAAAAGGGCTGGGAAGAAGCTGCTGCAACTGAACGTAACTCCTTGAAAAATACATATCTACGAAAATTATCCACCCATGTATGTTTTGCCGCTCTGAACCCAATTTGACAGTTCACCTTTATTTTGCGTATTACAAAACAGTTATTCAGCTAAAACTCCTAACATTGCTGTTAGTATTGTGACCGGATGCCCATTTGGTAATGTACGAAATATGCTAAATAAAATATCAAGTGTTAGCAATTTTTATTCCATAGAATTTATGGTAATTTGGTGCTGCTTGAGGTTTTCAGATGGGGCGTACTCGCGGGTTTAAAATCTCCATCTTCCATTCTTATACCTGAATTTAACGTCCATGACTAGCCACACCTGGTATTTATTTAGTGCAAGTAGGGAGCGGGCCTGGCCTTTTCATTGTTTACAGACCACAGCTGATGGTTAGTTGAGAGGAGAGCTGCAGGGGGTTCTGTGTCTCTCCGGGTGGGAAAGGTAGTCATAGGGTGGACCATATTCGTGCACATTTTCATCTCAGTTATAACAACGGACACCGGTCTGCCGCGGGCACCAGTTAGTAAGAAACAGCCCAGCAGCAGAACTTGACCGCTTACCCTCTCCCCGCCTTGTGTGAAGCCCCTTGAGGGCCCTTTCCCTGCAGTCTCTACCCTTACTGGCAGAAATGTAAAGTGATGCTTGTTGCGCTGCTTGTTAATTCTGAGAGAACACAAAATTGCAACAATTCTTTAAAAAAAATATATTTTTTAAACTCCTGGCACCTGGCCAGGCCACGAACTAGGCAAGTGTCTGGAAACTTGCCTGCGTTAGTGTCTGTGATGTCAAGCCGTGGTGCTAGTCTGCCAGTGTGCCAGGTGATGAAGGGTGGGAGAATTGAAGCTGTTCATGGTGCAAAACTGGGAGTTGACTGCTTCGCTGTAGGGATGGGATGGGAAGCTTCAGAACCATCCCTGCCCCCCTCCCTTCCAGGTCACCAGGTGCCCAAAAAGGCGGTGGAATAGAGCAGCATGGACCACGGTCTGTGCCACCTCCCCTCGGTCTCTGCAGACCCAAGGGGGATGGGGGGCATGGCAGGTGATGCTCTGAAGCCACAACCACTATCACCTGAGCTTCCGGCTGCACACGCAGACCTGCAGGAGGCCAGAGAGTTCGGCAAGGCCTTCTGGAGGAGCTGCTGCCAATGCTTGTTTAAAGCGGAGAACATGCTGGTGTGGAGGAATGATGTCCTCTGGGGTTGGGGAGGCTGTGTGCAGGACGCCATGTACTGCTTATGAGAGGAGGAATGGAAACTGAGTGGGTGATGAATGCGTGTTGTTGCCCGTCACTCCTCACTACAGTGTAACCATGTGATCTGCTTACAAGGATGGTACCCCGAGGAAGGTAATACACAGCATGGCATTGAAGATGGACTGGCTGTTGGGTGTTCAGTTGGAGATTTCCTTTTTGCGTCCCTCGGACAACATCCAGAACTCAATGATCTGTCTTTGTCAATATCTCTCATTTAGTTTACTGTTTTTATGTAGTGCTTATATGTCTCCTTCAAGTTACTTAGCCCCCAGTGGGATGCATGCGTTCACTGATCACTCACAGCTGAGATTCTACATGTTAATGTTGCACAGTTGATATTTGGGAGGCTTTTCAAGTCTGTTATTGAACTTGCAAAACCTTTATTTGTGCATGAAAACGTGTTCTTGAAAAATTCTCTAACTTTTTTTGTGTTTAATCCATAGATTTCCAGCCACGTGAAAGCAATCGACACGATCTACCAATCCACAGATTTCCAGGGAATTCGCAATATAAGCTTCATGGTGAAACGAATAAGAGTGAGTAATCTTTAATAAAACATTATAAGAGATTTTTAAAATGTCCTTTCATAGTGTTTCATGTCTTCATGGTGCAAGGCTGTTCACGGGTGGCTGCACGTCCATCGTTTGGAAGACCAGTCTTCACTCTGTCGCAGACGTGATTGCTGTAGGCGTGTAGTGTGCCCCGCTGCCTCAGTGCACTTGGCGATTGGGTGCAAAGAGTCATTATAGTGTACTCTTACACAGAGTATTATTCAGATTTCGACAATAACTTTCACACATTTGTGTTTATCTAAGCATCCTTACCTAGTCGTAGACAAAGATGGTAAATGGCTGCATGGATGTTTGTGGAGCTGTCGACTGTGATGCAGCCTTGGTTAGGGTAGTTTAGATTATTAATATTTAAGCCAGCCAGTGAGGGCACCATTTTTCCAAGGTAGTTTACCCTGAGCCGTCCACATGTGTTTAGAAATTGTCAAAATGGAGGTAGATTAGCATCACCTTTCTGGTTGCGAACTGACACTGCTGCTGGGCTTCGGCCTCCAAACTGCTTATATTTGCCAATGTGTAGACTTAGACCAAAAACCGACCTAGTTGATACGGATCACTTTGTTTATATGTAGTTCAACTCATCCGTGCTACGTTCAAGGCCCGCCTTTTTATACATTTATATTGTAGTTTTAGAGCAAGAGATTCCCATGTTGTGCTGTAGTGTAGCCAATCACCAAGTTTTACCTTCACTGTTGGATTCCTACAATGCCCCAGGTGCTCCTCCAGAAGTTCTTGTTTGGCAGAAGGATTTGTGTGTATGGAGGTCTTTTGCCCTGATGTAACTCTCCAAATCAGTTCATGACCTTTGGTGGTGGTTTGGAGAAGGGGAGGGGTGGGTTGGGGAGGGGAGCCTTTTTACACAGCACCTGCTGTAAATGAACGCAGCATTTCACCCCTGTCCTGTCCTATCCAGACTTGTACGACGAGCATGCTCTGGTACCACTCAGGCAGCCTTTTCTTTACAGGGAATATGTATTTAGGTAGAAGCAAACATTTTAAATGCATTTCTGACATATTAGCCGACCAGCCTATCACAGTGATCTTTAAAAGCACACGAAGGGCTGGGTGGTGTGTATCTCTCCTGAGGTTATCTGGTTGCATGCCTGACTACTTCATCCAATACGGGACACTTGATGCCTACAGACCGCATCTTTAAGAAGCCTGTTGGTCTATTAAGTTTATTTCCTTGGGCATTTTCTTTCAATGTGCATGGAATATTTGTAAATGTGACTTGTTCATGAAACTTCCATTCATAAAGTTTGGTGATTTCCTTCTAAATCAGGAAATAAACTTTACTTTATTCATCTTCCTTTGACTACAGAATAGATATTCACATTCAAATGGAGAGTCCTGGTCAAGACCTTGGTGGAATGTTCTCTCTGACTTTCCAGGGTTTTCTCTGTTGGGTAGACTGGAAGGGTATGCCATGAAGTTTGTACAGCAGTATATAGGGACACAGTCAAGCGTGTGGGTGGGAAGGGTTGAGAAAGGTATCTTGTAACCTGCCAAAAAAAAGAGCAGCTTTTGCTTCGCTTGGGTCACTGGTGCCCGTGACGCTGGACTGGCGTAGCCTGTTCCCTGGCTCATTGGGCCAGCAGAGTCCCTGGTGATGTATTTTCCCTATAGCTCTTTGGGAGCCCATTCACCTTTAATCATTTATGCTGCCTAGTTAGTAGTTGTGTGGTTATGGAAACTCTCTGAAGTCAAGATCTTTTGGCTTTCAACCCTTGACCTGACCCCGAGTTGGGGGTGCTTTGTACTTTTCTTCACAGTCCGTTTCCCACATCGTGTGCCTCCATGCTCTAATGTTTTGCAACATAGTTCTGAAGATTTCTAAAATATTTGACTTGTGCTGCTGTTCCCACTCACTCTGTAGAGCAGCTAAAGTACCACTGTTAAAAGGTTTTGAGGACAGTAAGGTCTGAGCTGACTTCAGAGTACTAGAGTGCAAAAACCCTTACTTGGTGGCCCTGCTAATGTTACCCATGGAAGTCTTCCAAGACACCGCCCGGAGCCGAAACCTGCAGAAGTTTTTTTATTCAGGTGTAATACAGAGCCGAAAGCCGACATTCTTAACCTCACTTACCTTCCTACTCCGCCAGTGCTGACTCGCAATTAGGCTGTTTTTGGCTCTAGAAACGCTTACCTGTCCACATGAGGTACCTGATAATTTTTCTGAGCATCTTACCTTTCTGTACACTGATATTGGCCACATTGACTTTAATGTTAATGGTTGGTCCACAGTGCAACCACTGGGAAACGTAAACTTTTTTTTATCTTTGCTTTTCACTTTTCTAGTTCGTGTCATTAGTTAATGCTATACCCTTTGGTCGTTTGAAACATTGCTTAAATCTTGCTGCTTTTTCCCTTTCAATTATATTGCTGTTTGAGTTATTATTGCGCTAATAACTCAGACTAAATCTAGAGCTTTGTCTGCTTTTAGAGTAAGCAAGCCATGGGACACTTTGCTTTATGTATAGCTCCTCCCTTCCCTGTCCATATCCGTGCGAGGTGGATGTCTCGTAGCGGGTATGCTGATTTTTCAGGGTTGGAGTTTAGGATTGCATGCCAAGGTAGTTTTCTCATTTGACCTGTGATTGGTTGTTGCAACTGGACAGCCGAACATTTTCAGATGTGGGAGACCGCCCAGGCACTGTGAGGGGATAGATAATAAAGGTGCTCCCTCCATCACCCTCTTACCTCTCCCCTCTAGAATAGGGACATTTGCTTCTGGATTAAAAGGGAGGCTCAGAATCCTGTGATTGTAGTGAAGGAAGTAGAAAGGTGGTTTTAAAAGGCCAATCGGGAGCAGTGTGTCAAGACGCAGTCAGCTTGAAAGGAAGTGGAGTGGAAGGGGTGTGTTGGAGAGCTGTTCTGGCTCTCCTGCGAGTGAGAAGGAAGGCTGTGGATGATTGCTGTGAGAGGAGCTGCTCATGAACAGCTCCTGTTTCTGTTGCAGTGTAGACTACCATTTAGTTGTTCTGGTTGGTCTGGCAATGTTAGAGTAACTCCTCCAGGGAGTTCCTGCTGACATCCTCCAGAATTACTTGATCTCCGCAGAGGCCGTAGTTCTTTCTGTGGCACACTTGACTTTGTTCATTGTTTCCAAAAGTCTGAGTACATGTAAGGAAAAGTGCAAGGGAAGGACTTCTGCTCAGAGATAAAACAAACAAACATTGGCAAAACCAATGGGTCTCGCCTTTGTGACTTATTCGCTTTATCGATGTTTTAGCCATGCTGGCACAGCATTCCCGATGCGGATGCTTCTTTTCTTTGTAGTTACCGATTAATGTTTGATGGATAACTAAAACTGGAATAAAATGCAAAGGATTTTGGTTTTTTAAGAGGATGAAGGGAAAGCAACAAGGAGTCTGGGCAGGAAGCAACACGGTCGCAGGTGGGGGAAGCAGACAGACAGGAAAAACGCAAAGTGGAGCACAGAGGGGAGCAAACTGGAAAACAGTGACGTGGAGCAGGTGGGAGAATGCAACAGGGGAGCACACGAGGCAAAGAGCAACGCAGATGGTGACAGGGAGAAGTACAAAGGCGACAGAGCAACACAGTGGAGGGGAGAGAAGTGCAAGAGGAAGGGATCTGGAAACATAAGCACTCAAATGGAGTACTTAACCGAAAAGAAAAAAGGTGTGCTTGTAAAGCAAGCATTAGAAGACAGCCAATCAAGAGAGACTCTGAAAAAGCTATGCTCCATGAGCGAGAGAAACACAAGACTGACAGGCTGGGACAAGGATATGAAGCAGGCAAGTGAGTGACTAGACAGCCACCCAGTGGTGAGCACTTGGTGGGCTCTAAGTGCCTGTACGGTCTTGGAGAGGCCACTATAGGTCTGCAGAACATGGCCCATCTTGTAGAAGGAGCAAAGGCAGAACAGGGCTCGTCTTGTAGAAGGTGCAATGACAAAACAATAGAATGTAAAATTGCAGAACATGGCTCATCTTGTAGAAGGAGCAAAGGAAGAACATGGCCCATCCTGTAGAAGGTGCATAGGCAGAACAGGGCCTTTCTTGTAGAAAGAGCAATGGCAGACCAGTAGAAGGCGCAACTGTAGAACATGGTCCATCTTGTCGATGGTGCAATGGCAGAACAGGGCCCATCTTGTGGAATATGCAATGGCAGAACAGTAGAAGGTAAAACTGCAGCACATGCCTCATTTTGTAGAAGGTGCAAAGGCAGAACAGGGCCCTTCTTGTAGAAACAGCAATGGCAGAACAGTAGAAGGTGCAACTGTTGAACAGGGACCATCTTCTCACGGTGCAATGGCAGAATAGGGGCCATCTTGAGGAAGATGCAATGGCAGAACAGTAGAAGGTCCAATGGAAGGACCGAGCCCAACTTGCAGAAGGAGCAATGACCGAACAGGGTCCACCTCGTAGAAGGTGCAATGGCAGAACAGGGCCCATCTTATAGCCTGTGAACTGTCAGAATAAGGCTTATTCTATAGAAGGTGCAGTGGCAGAGCAGGGGCCATTTTGTAGAAAGTGCAATGGCAGAACAGTAGAAGGTGCAATGCCAGAACATGGCCTATCCTGTACATGGTGCAATTGCAGAACTATGCTATTCTTGTACAAGGTGCAAATGGCAGAAATAAAGCGCTTTGGATATAGCACACTTTGCAACAGGTAACCAGTTCAAAGCCATAAGATGGCAGGTAACAGAGAAGCTGTCTCAGGCAAACAGTGTCCTGGATACAACACTGAACAAGAATGAGCTGGGTGGTTGAGTTCTGGAGGATTTAGAAACGCTGCATCAGATAGAAAGGCTCAGATGCACCATATTGTCATAATGGGCTCAAAAAAGAAAAATTGACTGCAAAACAATTTTTATCACTTGCATTTTCTGGGTCAGGCATATGCGGAAGTAAAAAACACGTGCCAGAACCACAATTAACCCATTAGTTTGATAAGTGAGGGACTGCTATTGATCAAAACAGAAACCAATGCTTTTGACTCACGGTGTAGGAGGAGCACCCAGACTGGGCAGAAGGCCACCAAAGAGTGTGTCCAATGGTGGCATTCGACCCACACTCATCAACACTTCTCGTTTCTGAATTTAGTTTTGAGGAGTTAGATTTCCTCTAGAAGACCCCTCGGATATGTAGCTATGAAAATTGGTATAGGCAGTCACACCCATATCACCACCAGTACTTAAGAATATGTGTGTGTGATCGATACTATTCTGCAACTGAAACTCTATTATGGGTATGCTTTTAAGTGCTTTGCAGATAGCTAAGCAGCTGTAAAACTTTCCAAAACATTGGAGTATAGATGGAATGCCATACAAAATAAACTAGAAAACGCGGTTAAAATAAACACACGGAACAAGCAAACGAGAGCACTTCAGCTCACGCTGTTAGGGGCCACAGTAAACCAACAATCAGTTGACACAAAAAAGAGCACTGACAAAGCACACCTGGTCATGGAAAAAAAGCACATACCAACCTGGGGCCCAGTTCTCATGCAAACGGCGCGCTGCATACAACATTACACAAGACTCCCTAGAAATATTATTGGTTCAAGATAGTGCCCGGAGGAAGGAAAGACAGCGAAGAAACTAATATTCTGGCGGCTGCAGTACTATGTTCTTTGTTCAAAATCCTGAATAAATATTATCGTAGATAAGTTTTCGCCCTCATGCAGTTTCCTGAAGTGCATCTTCTAGGAATCAACTTGTATTTCACAGGAGTGAAGGGCACAGCGCATTTCTGCAGGTTTAAGAGATCGGGAATGGGAGGCAGCTGTTAGTCGATCTCTAAACCACCACATAGCTATTCAAATCACGCGAGGACATGCAAAATGTTAACTTCAAAGAAGAGCGACGCTTGAGTAAGTCAAACGGCGCTACATTTACAAAAAGCCCGCGAATGGTGTGTGTGTCTGCTGCAAGGAATTTAAGGAATGCAACTGCCAGCCTGTGCGCCGCTGCTCGCTCCCGCAAGCAAAATGCTGTGGGAGTTAACATTTGTAAAGGAGGTGAGACCTGCACCTGCCTTTAACTATTTGCGGCCTCCCATTTGAAATTGACACAGCCAACCAAATGTGTTGGGAGTCAGACCCACACACAAAAGCTTACAGTGATTACATGAAGCCTCCCTAGAGCAGCGCATGTGCGCTGCGCTAGGCTCGGCCTACAAATAGTCTTTCCATGCTCCAGCTCTCCCTGCTACCTTTACTAACTCGCCAGTCAATATTGGCACCTCTTAATCTGAGTGTCCTCATAAAAAAGCTCCCTGTAGTCTTTGTCCTTGTTGCAGAAGGTACTCAGTTAACAGAATGAGTTTGACATCTGAATTCTAAACTGTTATGCCAGTGTTTGTTTTATCTATGGCTTTAATATGACAAACCATACAGAATAATGAACATGTGACATTTAGAAGCAGTTCAATCAAAATAGGATTGTAATTACCAAGGAGACTAATTATTCAGACATCGTGTAGGATAATCAACAAACTCGGTTGGCTCATGAATAAGGTGCTAAAGGGATAATGGAAGACATAAACTGGCCTAAGTAAGGGTTCGATGTTCATAATTGCTTTCCCTGTTTTAAGATGGTGGTAACATTTTACATACTTGTTTTTGATATCTCAGTGATGACTAACGTCTTGGACAGTTGTCATTATTCCATTGTCAGCGGAATGGAATATAAATACAACTACAATCAATGTGAATCCTAGTTCGATAGTGCTTAGCTCTACCCTTGTAAACAGTGTGATCTCCATCACCTCAATGAGTACCAATACCTTTGAGTGTTCGACTACTCAGTAGTCTAATGTAATCCACCTGCCGTCCTCAGACACTGTCCCTAATAGATTGTCCCAGTTCTGCATGAAGTCCATTGTAGCATGTTGTAGCCATAGCTTTTCTCATGGTATTTTCTGTGCCTGCTCATTTTGCACATCTGTTGGCCAATGTGCCAGGTAAGAGGTAAATGCATTGCAAGTGACAAGGCTTGATCAAAGTATGTACTGTAGGACAATGGAACCTAGGATTTTGGGCCTAGGCAGCCTTTCAAGAAAGCATGTTTTGGGTATTTTATAAACCGGTTCTTCTAGTCACTTTGTAATAGTGATTACCACCACTCAGCCAGCATCTGATATGTCAACAACGTGGTTAAAGCCTGTGTCTGAAGAGTCACACCTCGGGTGTGAGTCCTTGTCTGTTGAGTACATGGGTTTTAGATGAGCCCTATGGAGGTAATTTTACTGCAGCAGCTTAAATCAAACATTTCTTGGCATGCTGCGTGTAGGCCAAGGCGAATGCACATTCTACCTCTGTATTTATATAAGGTATATCTGGTGTCGCCTGGATTACACCAACAGTACTTTGGTATAGCAATTCCATCTCCAAACTTGAATAGTAACTAAGTTTGTATGTGTAGGTGGATCTGTTTTAGGATGACCCCATGTGAAGGGCTCAATCTAGTGAGGGACTGATAATGAAGGAAGTGTGCAGTTGGGCCTTCCTATTCAGACATAATATCCTGAAATGTCTTTAGTGACCCACCCTCAAATATTCCTCCACTTTATACGATACTAACCCAGGGCCAGATACTCAGAAAAGCAGGTTGAGTCATCTTGCCCCTTTTTGGTAGGTTGCACAGCAAACCGCTAAATCCCTCTGAAAAACACTCTTCCCAATGAAGAAGCACAGTCAATATGGCAAAAATGAGAGAGACTCAAACTGCGAAAATAAAGTCACTGATCCAAACATGCCAAGCTCGGAGGAGAAATCCTCACAATGCAAAAATACAAAATGGCGGCTGCTAGACAGGCTTTAGAGTCACCGGGTAAATGCAGGGTCCAGCAAGTAACATGCTGGAGAAAAGACAGCAGCTTCACATGAGGCAAGTATTCAGCCTTAATAAGGTACCCGCTTCAGGAGCAAAGCAGAGCGGAAACCGCCGTAATTTCAGCGCAGTGCCCAAGGCAGCGCGGAGCTCTGGTTTCAGGTGGCCATCTTAGGTTGCATAGCGTGCGCCTCCTCATGGAGATGTTTTCTAAGAGTCTCACAGTAGGCTCTAAAGCATTTGCCAGTTCTATCATTATCAAGCTGGCTTAATAAAGGACTCAATTTGGTGACAATGCAAGATATATTTCAATGTACATAACACCTGGATATCGCTGGACTCTGCAAAGGTGTTGTATAGTCAAGTGGAATTTTCTTTATAAGGCTTTCAACAATTTGTGGCTATGGCCCCAGAATGCTTTAATTTATCAAAGCCAACTTTGTATTTTCCTCTACTATATAACAGGTACTTTCTCGTTTCCCAGGATCCTTTATTTTATCTAGAGGATTTATAAGGGAATGCCCACCGTCGGCAGTGGTCTTTGGCATTCAGTAAATAGCGTGCCCAAAATATCATCACTAAGCAAAACATTGAGGTTGGAACACGAATTCCGGCCAAGTAAAAGTGGCGTTAAAATCCTATTTTGAGCATTGGTACAATAGGATTCATACAAAAGAACATTGAGAATTAAATGTGTAACTATCAAGGTTTTGGTTGTGGCAGTGTGACTACTAACCAGTTTTGGGTTGATGACTTGAACTTTCTTTACATAAAGAAAGATTTTATGACAGAAGGAGATTTCTCTACGAAATACATTTCAAATCATTCTACTAAATCCGTTTCTGTGAACTTCCTGGGGTTCCTCCTTTGTTCACTGTTTCAGAATTTGGCCTTTTTGTAGTGATTGAGAAACCACACAATACTGTCTCTGTAACAGACTTTGAATTATTAGTGAACGCGTTAAGGTTTATTGGGAAGGCAATGGTGGTGTTTAAAAAGATGTGCAAATTATGCGTGGATCACAGTCTGACAGGGCCGGCTCTAGGGTGGTGCGACCGGTGCCACCGCACCGGATACTGGCTTCCTGGGGGCGCTGTGTTTGCAAGTTTGTTTTTGAAGCACCTGCTGCAGCGTTCCTTTCCTCAGCAATTACCAGGCCTCACAAAAATGTCAAGGCAACTCCTGTGACTAATGTTCTTCCTGGTGAGAGATCAGAGTTTTGTATAGTTAAGGTTTTGACTTGTGTGGAGTTAGTGCAGAGGGTTAATATGCCTGCTGCAAAGAACGTGTACCAAGTAGATTGCAGAGTGCGTATGATGTAAACAGATCAGCAGGTTACTGCTTTCAAAAGAGACATCCTTTTGATACTAGCTATTTATAACTAAGTTCAAATATAGAACAGTGAGCTATTATCTTTCATCTTAGAACTGCATATACACTACAAAGTATGCATTAGAACATTGATTAATGTTGCAAAAAGGGTTACTTTGGAGAGAAATCTATTCTTGTTATTAAAGAAAACTACCAACTTTGCTGTTTCTTTTTCGACTCTGAGTTTGTGCTTCTCCACACCAAGTACTCTTGAACTATACTGCCTACCAGTATGGATGACATGTGACAACTACACTTTTAGTCCATTGGCTTATGTAACATTTCCTATACATTTATTGGCACACGTATGATTGATTGTCTCTGTGTAATGTGTGTGATGCAAAGTGCACTGACATCCTACACTGGTATGAGTGGCGCTATATAACTAATTCAATGCATCTGAGAGAGAGTGGTTATGGAGAGTTGGTCACTGTTAAAGGGTGCTAGTGAGAGAATCCGTGGTGGAGGTGGTCATGGGAGGGGCGCCAACAATGTCGCACAGGGCGCCACCAGCTCTAAAGCCGGCCCTGCAGTCTGACGCCGTGCCTCCCGACTTTTGCATTTGCTACAAGGTAAACTTGCTCTGTCTGCTATGTTTTGATAATCGGGTTACAGCAGGCGCGAAACGCCAATTGGGCCGCTAGGGCTTCAGACTTGCTTCTAAGTGCTCCGTGTCGGGTTTTAGGAACACTGCCAGCAGATGCATGTGATATTTTTGTGCTCTGTTATTTGCCGAATATAGAAGTCTACATTCGTGGCATGCAGCTGTGCCATTACACGTCTTTTTTTGTGTTTTTCTGCGGGAAAATGTTTCCCTATTGGGAAAAACTCCTTCCCCTACTCCTCACCGGAGTTTGGTGGGGGTCCGTTTCCATCGTGGATAGAGATTTAATCCTGTGCGCTTCTGGAACAAACATTCGACATTTCCTGAGTTTTAAAGGCTCGGATAGCGGGTTCCGAATGGCCAGAAGGTCGCAAGCCAGTGTTGCCGTCCGTGTATGTTTATGCCTGAAATTGGATTGGTGGCTCGAGCCCTAGGTTGTTTGTTAATGTAGATTAGGTACACGTTTTAAAGCTATATTGTTATATCAAGGGGTTTACAAGAATGTCTGCGCAAATGCAAATAAATCATTGCCCCGTTTCTAGATTAACACCACTCAAGACGAGAGAGATGCTTCGAACCCCTTCCGGTTCCCCAACATTGGTGTCGAGAAGTTCCTGGAGCTGAACTCTGAACAGAACCACGACGACTACTGCTTGGCCTATGTGTTCACCGACCGCGATTTTGATGACGGCGTGCTTGGTCTGGCCTGGGTTGGAGCCCCCTCAGGTAAACTGACTTAATTTCTCATTTTCAAGGAGACTAGAGAAGGTTTACCTATCAGTTCATCTATATGCCTCTAACACCTAATTGAATAAATTAAGAATCTGTGGAATGTATTTACAATTGGCATTGCCTGTATTTCTGATTCCTATTTGAACCATACCCATGCAGTGTGTGAAGAACATTAAGCTTATCTTCCGCTACATTAACCAAATTATTTTAAGGTAACAGGGTACATTTTAGTCAATGCTAGAGTAATAAGTTCGAAACTTGATGTAATTTGAGAACCAAACATACATTTACAGATGTAACGGAACATTACTGGCGCACTTGCCCAGATAGTCGTACGTAAGCGGGTGAACGTTAATTCTCTTTTAAACGGGTTGATTGACTGCAACCCTGGAGATCTTTAAGTGTTTGGAGTACTTTGCTCACTGTTATGGAAAAAGATGCAGATGACCTGCAATGTATACTCCCCAATTACAGATGCTCAGGGGGCAGAGAGAACAAAGTGCATAATGCGTCTGTGCTATGGTGTGTATGTGTGCACAGCATACTCCTCCTACCCACAGATTGTTTATAGCATGATGCTTTCGCTCACGGGTGAAAACCAAGTGTATCCGCTTGATTGCACATAGAAATGCTCAGGCCCATTGAATACGCTGAACAAATCACCACTTGCATGGTCATTAAATCTGCATTATAACCATAGTCCCAGTATGATGATTATGTTAATGTTATTTATAGAGCGGTACTGGCCCTGGGGATCTCAGGTGGAGATGGGAAGACGGCGGAGTCTGCATTTTGCTTTGTGATAGTTGTGCCTAATACACTGTGATGCCTGAAAGTTGCACTTTGTATGCTTATCTGATCCAACCAAAAATAAAACTGTATGTATATACTGCCGGTGATATTTTCAGTGGAGGTGAGAAAGGGAGTCAAGTGAGGCGCATCCCTCAGCTTGGCAGGATCCGGATACTGCGCGTATTTGACGTGGCACAGCAAGGAATGTTTTTTAGCACTAGTTCCTTTCCTTTAAGACTGGATATGCCACACTTACCTTTTGAACTACTTGTCAGAGTATTGCAGTGTTAAAAACGTCACTGGCACAGTACATATATTCTACTGCAACTTGAAGTGAAATATGGTACTTGTAGTGTGGCATTATGCAGGCACGTGACTTTACCACCATTTAAAACTCCTGGGACTTTGCACATGTGATTTCTTACCTTTGAAAAAGGCATACAGCCGAAACGTGTTGGGGTTAATCACGTTTTGCTGTTGCCTGCACCAATTTATAATACATGCTCTTTACCAGACTTTACCAGCTGTGGCACATTTTCTGTTTGGATTTGAATTGCGGGAATGTAACGTAACTGGTGCTATGTAAAACGCTCTGATACCTTGTTGGATTCGGGTCAACTTTGCGCTATAGAAAACTCTGCAAAAAAAAAAAACAGTCTCCCCCAAGCCATGGCCGCCCCGTAGGGTTGGGGGCCCCCGACGACAGTGGCGTCTTTGGAATATATATATATGTGTGTGTGTGATCCTACGATCACCTACAGATTCTTGGCGCTAAAACAGAACTAAGAATCAAAAAAACTGAAGTATATAGCGGAGGGCCAATCCAAGTGTGCCTGTTTGAAGTGCTGGCTCTTCCGGCTTTTCCGGAAGTGAAACGAATTAGATTCCAGACAAATTTTCAATGGAGGCAAATTCCAGATCACTGGGGCTTGTTCCACAAAGCTTCTACTGCCAGATTTACATTTGTGAATTCAGAACGGCCAGAAGGTTTAAATGAGAAAACAAGAAATTGAGTTTAGGGTAATAATGTTTAAACTGATTAGAAATGTATTGAGGGGCAAGTGTTATAAGCCTCTTAAATGTTAGGTAGCATGTCTTGGATCCACTGGGGTATCGGCAGCCGGTGGAGTTCCTTCAGTAGAGGAGTGACGTGCGCCCATCTGGAGATAAGCTATATAAGGCGGACAGCTTCATTTCGTATGAGCTTAAGTCTGTGGATTGTGTTAAGGAGGCCTAACCACACTGAGCTGGCATGGTCCAGCAGTGATGGGACGAACACCATCGGAAGGTTTTTTTTCTGGCTTCCAAAGGGAGGAGTGGAGTGATTGTTCTCAGTAGGTTCAGCATAAAAGTTAATTTAAAAGCCACTGCCCCACCTGCTGATTCAGAGTGAGGTTATTGTCCATAATCCCTATTGTTACTTTCAGATGAACGTGATCGATCATTGCTTTCAGCTTTTATTCCCCGTACTCTGCCGTTCATTAGGTCTCGCCTGGCGTAGGCTGCGCATGCGCAGTCTCGCCCGACGAAATTTAACGTTTTGAGGGATTTTCTGTAAGGGGCATCAAGCCCCGCCCCTCTTTTCCATTGGCCGGCATCACCGTTTATGCTAAACGCTGGCCAACCATTGGAAAAGAGGTGTCGGTGATGTCTTTGCTCGGCTTTCTGAGCCGTCCCATTTGGACGGCCTCGCCTGCTTTGCGTTCGTCGCAAAAGGTTTCTTATCTTTATGGGGCCAAGCACATGGCCCCATAAAGATAAGAAACCTTTTAGCAGGCGAGGCCTCCAAGTGGGTGGGCAGAGGAAGCCGAACAAACGTCATGGCGAGCGCTTGTTATGACAGTATTCTAGTTCTTTGTTGGAACTTTAAACCTGAAGACCTGCGTCACGTCGCAGAAGAGACGCGACTGTCACTGTGCACATTCATGTTTTAAAGCTTTCCCTAACAAAGGAAACATAAAACTTGAAGATACTGTAAAGAGTTTGATCAGTTTGCTATCGAACTATGACTGGTTAAACTTATCAGTTTTCTGTCAATGCGGCTGGTTGAAAAAAACAGTACGGGCGGAAAATCACCTTCACACAATGGACCAGTTGCCAGTTATTGGATGTACGCAGATATCCCATGATGTAGCGCCGTGCTATTAAGAGGCCACATAAGGTATGGGTAACGCATGCATTTGTAATTTTAACTGTACCTTGTGGTTCTCGAGGTATGTATTCCAGGTATTTTAAAATTGTACCTGCTCTGACATTCTGACGCAAGGAGTCTAGCCAACTGTATTTCAGATCACAATACTATACGCATATATTGTTTTTCTGGGTCTTAAATAAGGACGTTGGCTCGTTGTGAGGAATTTGAAATGCACATTTGTCAAAAGGCGCATAAACCAACTACGGCAGAAATAGTAATGGTTTGGGCACTATGCGCCACCGCTGCAGTGTTTAACAACGCACGCACGCCTGTTTTGGATTGTCTTGGCGCTTTACGCATGGTAGCGCGCGAGGCCATTGCAGGTGCTGGCGATAATCTCGTTTGAAAGTGCCACCTGTTTTCACAGTCTGCCTGATTTGATATCATTAGGAAGCCGATCTTTCCATCATTGCGAGGCTGATTCGCCTGACGAGGTGTGCTTTGCATGCCGTCGGTAGGCCATAACTCCTTTATTATGGTAATTGCTCATCGCGCAGGTGCTGGAAACAGTCTTCACCTGTCTCGGAGCCCGGCTTTATTTTAGCAGCAATTGTGCTGCCATCTGGGTCTTTCTGTGGTGCAGATGTTTGTGTGGCAGGCTGAGTGATGGCACGACAGGGCATGATTAGACTGATGTGGTGCAGTGTGTGAAAAAGCTCCGGTGCCCGGGTGGCACGCCAGAGGTCGCATGTGCCGCTCTCATGTCAGACCTGAGCCCTTCACCCAGTCCTGTTTATGTTCTTTACATTCTGTTACCCTTTTCATAGCTGTCAACTGGGCCGACGTCAGGGGTGATGTTCACACATTCCTGACTTTCCAGCCAATAACGCTAAGCATGCTGGTATTTGTAGGCACATGCTTACGTGAAAAGTGAATTACCGTTTCTAGCAGTCCTATTTCTTGTGGCTGGAAAATTAAGACTGACTGAAATTCACCATCATGACACGGTCCTCTTACCAGGAAACATACCGAACTACATTTATGACAGAAAAAGTAAAACTACTGCCGTGATGCAAGCTGCTCTTTTCCCCCCATCTGCTGGTGATTGTCGCATACCTGGGCTCCTGTACCAGTATGTTCTACACTCATCATATGTGTGCTTTGTATATATAAATGTGTATACTCGTGGGCTGTGCGTGCATGTGCTGTGTACACAGATGCATATCTTATACCAATATATTCTGTAGCTCCCTAGTTCCTGAGGCTGTTCATTTCTTCTAGCTATCCCTGCCTCAAATATTCAACATAAGATTGTGCAGGAGGTGCTGTCCCTCATGTAGAGCACTGCCACACTCCCCAAATTCAACAGAAATGGAATCAGCCTGAGAAATGCCTCCTTCTGCATTGGCGGTATAACTCGATGCATGGTATGACACTTGCGTGCATTAAATCAGCCAGAGACTAGAGTTCAGGTTGACCAGCATCATAGAAAGCTGGAGCACACCCAAAAAAAGGAAAATGAAGCTGTACATTTTTCCTGGTCAGATAGTGACATGTTCTTTATATGCAAAGAATTGAGGACTAATGTGTCTTTGACCAGAGTCCTCAAAAGATGCCCGTCTCTCTGTCATGGTGTCTGCCCAACTATTTGGGACTGCAGCAGTTTGTCACTGCGTTTATCAATGTGTGCCAAGCAAGTCACACAACATTAGTGTTAAAGTTCTAATGCATGTTTAACCGCTACTCTTCTGATAAGGTTTTAATGCAGGTTTTAGTACCCTCCGGAAGCAGTAATACTACCCCGATTAGGTATTCTTACCTAAGTAGCACCAGTATTGAGTCCGATTCAGAACTTTGCACATTGGTAATTGAATATGGGTGCCTGAAAAGGAACCGTACATACATAGATTCCGAATTCGAGTAGCATTTTTTTTTTTTTTTTTTTTTTAAAGGATTTATGAATGTGGTCATTCCACACGTAGGGCAGGTTAAGATTAGAGACAGGACATGGTGACCACCCAGAAGCTCTTCCATTTCTGGGTTGACATATCAGTGAAGGTTTCCCTCCCTGGAAATGCATTAATAATTCCTATCGAAGTCGGGTGTAAATGTCTATAAAGCGGCATAGGGAAGTGGGAACCAAACTCAGATAATGTTTAATGAGGGTAAAAGCGGAGTTTCATAGAAAACAAGCATTGAAAATGCAATAGTTTTCACCTTTTATTAAGTTAAAGCCATTTGCTTTGCTAATGGTATTGTATAGCAAAGCAAATGGCTTTAACTTAAAGGCGAGACCTATTGCATTTTTAATGCTTGTTTATAATGTATAGCAGTAATACAAATTTCGTGCTTATTTGAATTTGATGGCTATTTATGGCTAACCTAAATTTATGGAATTTGATTATTATTCTTGCAGAGCCTCTAGTATTCGTGCATACATCCACAAACCGAAAACGTTTTAATCACTGGTCATTTCCAACAAATCATTCACGTACTTGGACTCTGGTGCAAACCCCCTCGCACTCGGCCAATGTGTGAATGAGCAGGGACCGTCTTCGTTTATCCTGATCAGTCTGCACAAAAGGCGCGTCATGTGATCGCCTAGTCTCATTTAATTTCTTGAATGATCTAAACCTCATCACTAAATCTTTGTATGGTTTCTGATTGTTGTTCCTTTGGGCCTTTCTTCGTGTTAAGAGTTGAAATTTTGATATGTACCTTTTTAGATTCGCAAAATTTGAAGTAGTTTTCTTCTGAGTAAAACTCGAAAGTGATGAGTATGGCTTATTATAACATCTAGTGCCCAATACAGTTTAGGTCAACAAAGTCTACTGTCATCTATTTGGTTTATTCCTGGGTACTTTTAACTTTTTTTTAAAAACCTGGTATGTATCTGAATGGTTGAGCTACTTCAAAAACTTAAAAGGAAAAAACGAGAGAGTAGAACGACAGTTAGTCATTCATAAGTGTTATTAAAAAGAAAACATGTTTTTCAAAAGAATAAAACTTTCCCCCCTAAACAGCACTCCAGAACTAGATGACCTAAGCATTGAAATTTGTACCAGACCATGTCATGTAGACAATTTCTTTCTGGTGCTATTTTTTCTGACTTGATAGATTTTTGTGGGCTGTGGGTGTTGAAAAAGTATTTTGATTCCTAGCTCTTCTGGTGGTGTTTCACATCTAAATCACTTTCAGACACTTTTAGGAAGCTCATCAGGTCTCCGACAGCATCAGCACTGCTCTTTGTGTCGAGCGTTATCTTACTTCATTCTTACTTTACCACTGTTCTC
Source organism: Triturus cristatus (assembly GCF_964204655.1). Taxonomy (NCBI): domain Eukaryota; kingdom Metazoa; phylum Chordata; class Amphibia; order Caudata; family Salamandridae; genus Triturus; species Triturus cristatus. The sequence goes on from NC_140583.1 coordinate 232,283,509, forward strand.
TGTGAGTTTTGGCGGTGTAATATGTCAGAGTGCTCCAGGCACAAGGCTTTATTCCAGACCAGAGCTTTCATCAGTGAATGCCATTGTGGGTTGCTGGGTGCATGCACTTCAAACCCATGGATATGGGTCACTAGTCACTGTGCTGCCAGCACATCTATATTTGACGAGAAGTGATATTTACGTTTGTGATTGCATCCTGCAGTTATGACTGGATTGCCGCTCAGTCACTGAGACGCGGCTCACATAAGAATACATTGAACTTCTGCTTAGTTTGGTGCCTACTAATTGTTTGACTAGGGCTCTGTTGTGAGGAAAAGATGAGCATGGGGTGCCCCGAATTTTTTTTCTAAATCTTAACTGAACATCTTGGAAGGAATACGTCCCTGGCTAATTTTCGGCTACCTCTCAGCCCAGACCCTCAACCGTAGAGCAGCAGGCCAAGCCATGGCTCCGGTCAGCTACCACATTCTGGTGGGTGGATAGTGCAGTGTGTATTAACGACGTCCATATAACTCTGATACTGGTGCTGCGGCTGAATATCTGACTGCTCTAGAGATTAGTTTTCCCTAATCCATCCCATATTAAAGGGCCCATCTATATCTAGGTCTTTCAAGGTTTAAATGGAAAATTAGCTAAGAGTTGCCCAGTTCTGTCATCGCATCACTCAATGGAGCATTTAGAGATCTAGGCCTCTTTAATAGATTCTGAGCAGCTGGGAAAATCCACACCTTGTTAGTGGTGCAAAAAATGTAATTTCTTGAACTACCCATTAGAATGAATACTGTGGTCCCATGAGTTTCTAGGAATCTGGTGTAGGGTGAAGTTATCCTCTAAATTCAGTTTCTGGTAGAAGTAAGGCCACTCTGTGGAGGCTCACTGTGCCCAATGAAACGCCCTCCCCTTTGATTTTTACCTGGAGAGTAATCTGTGTTCAAGGAGTATCTTGACTCCTGATATTCACCTGCTAGATACTATAAGGCCACTGCAGCTCGGCTGAATAATCTACTGATACCTTTATGCAAGCAGTTGCACAAATTGTGCTATCTGAACTTATGAATGACACTGACACCATTTCTGAAGAAACTATCCTTACAGCATTAATTCACAACCTGTGTTATAGCCGGTAAGCCATGGATGGCTAAAGTCCTGCAAAGGTGGTGATGAAACCGCTTCAGTATTTTGACTAATAAAGATGTATGCACACTAACCAGACTGACTTCTACCTCGGGCATAGGAGTGATTCCACCTTGTTTACCGTCTGAAAAGGTAATTTGGTCCAGGCCAACAATGAACAATGTTTGCCGCTCCACCACATTGGACCTCTGAGCAGTCTTAGACGCCATGGATCTTGCTCTGTTGATGAGTTGTCTGCTGTTGGTAGAGGGGTCATCAGAGTTTGTTTACTTTCCTTTTGGAGTAGTGGTCACAGTAAGCGATATTTCCTGTGGCTCAACCTTAATCCACTGTGGGATGCCACATGTTTCGCCCGTTCTCTCTATTCACCCCATCTCGACTTGCTGTGATGCCATTGCCTTATTGTCTATTCTTCCACTTCCTTGTGTGTTAGTGATCCATCTGTTCACTTCTAGGACAGTGAACACAATGTGGCTGACTTAATGTTGCAAAAATCGAGGCTGTGCTGCTCGACGCCATCATCTGATTTCTAACCCAGCAGCTTGGTCTGATCCACTGTTCCTGTTCAGATTCAGTATGAAGGTCCCATATGAATTAAAACACATCGCTTTTTTTCATACAGATCTTTCCCCAAATACACACGTTGGCACTTCACCGTGGCAGCTTTGGTTTAAATTGGGATAGTTCTTCAGAAGGCCCCCATTTCTTCTGTCCCAGTGTGGACTTTGGATAATTCGAAATTGGACTAGGTGCAGGTAGGTAATATTCCCAGCCTCCCATGCAACGACTGTTTATTCCACTCACAGCCATACTGGTCATTTTTGGTCTCAGAAAGGGATCTCTTCAATGCCTTCCAGTGAGCCGGGCCATGACTGGCGCATATATTTCTGTTGAGCGCGCACAGTGGCCGGCTGACTAACTTGCTGTCAGTCAACGCTGCCACCCCGGCTCCGCTCACGTGTGAGTTGATTATATCACATCTGGCGACCCAGGACTTGCTCTTCGTGGGCGAAAGGAGTGGGATTCTCTTCCACTACATATTCTTTGGAAACCTACTTTGCTGCCTCTAAAAAGCGTGTTTAGTTGAATCCTTTGCCTTTTATTCTGAGGCAGTTCATTCTGCGGTGTGCGCTAGGTGTATAAAAATAAATAAATGGGTTATTTGATGTCTTTCTTGGAGCTTCGCAGACCTGGGAACTGGCAGGCGCTGGGCGCGCGCCGGCAGTGCACTGCGCGGCATTCATTATGACTGCACAAAGCAGCATTGTAGTCTTTACGGATCTGTGAGACTTCTGTCTCTGATAACCCTGAATAACAGCAGCGTTCGCGCAGGCACTTTGTTGCAATTGCCCCATCCTTGTCGGCGTGGATTCATCGCCGACAGATCGACGGCGCAGAACCTTGAGTGTGGAGTCGAGAGAGGACTCGCAAAAAAAAGCGCGTACATTACTTGCCTCGTTTGTTTAGCGAATTTTCAGCTCTTATGGACTTTCGAGCTCCGTTTTTTAAATGGAGATTTGATGAATAATTAACAGTTATGTTAAAGCCCCTTTATAGCAAACCTACTTTAAATGTATTCATGAGCTGGAATTTTCCAGATAAATGCTACTAACACGTTGTACAACACAAGATGCGTCTCCCCCAAGTTGTGTTTTTTTATTTTTATAAACTGATCGTTGATTCTAAAGAAAGAATGACGGGGAGTAACTTGACCTGGGAAAACACTTGTTTCATATAATCTACTGATAGATCCTGTTGTGCGCTTAACAGACTACTTGCTTTCTACCAGAGGCCAGGCGGAAGTGCGCCCGTGTCCTGTCTGGTCTTGCCTGGACGCCTGGCGGCGAGCGAGCTGAAATTGAGACTTGTATGGGAGCCACACCCTAAGAAGCAATGTACCCCTCGACGTCGACCACTGAAGGCAAGCCCGCTCCCCCCGCCATCTCTCCCCTCCCACTCTTTTCTGAAGGGCCTTTCCGGAGTAGTGTCAGTTTCAGCGGCAGTACTGGCAGCTGTACAACACCAGAACAACAAACTTTAGTACTGTCTGCAGCGCCAAAATAGACAGTTAATCCCTCACACACATCCATTCAAGATGTACACACACCCTCTCTAGGGATCGGAGTCAAATCAGTCATACACTTATTAAGTTTTTTATGATACCGTTCACGGGCATGATTCCAGACTAGACTTGAAGATAAACAGCACAAAGTCATATACCATGAGCTTGGGCAAACGATCTAGGAAATCTTTTATTTTTAAAACAGGGGGTGATCTAATTCCTAGCACCAATGCGTTCTCCTATTTGGGAGTCCTATTTGATGATAAACTAAAGTGGGACGCCGCTATACACAAAAAAAGGGGGGAGATGGCGCGGGCTAATGCAGCAATCTTTAACTTCGCCACTAAAATAGGGAAGAAACCAACAGGGGCTATGCTGCAGGTATATAGAGCAAAGAGCATTGCTATAGCAACTTATGGCAGTGAGCTGTGGGGACGTGCTGTGATAAACCCCATACAGGTCGAGGAAAACAAATTCCTAAAAAGACTTTCATGTGTTCCGATAAGTACTCCAAATTTGGTGGCTCATGAGGAATTGGGAGTACCTTACATAGCCGACCAGATAGCAACGAGCCCCATGATTTTTTGGCTACAGTGCTGGCTGAACCGTGACATCCCCCTGACTCAGGATATACTTAGGGATTGTCTGGCTCTGGAGAACAAGGCACGGATCCCATGGTTCTCTTATATCAAAAAGGGATTTGAATCAATTGGAAGGGGTTCTTTGTTCTCCAAGCCTGAAGAGATTCTCAAAAAGGATATTTAATTGGTTAAATCCCTCTCCTTGAACTACAGGACATTAGAAAGGGAAGGGACTGAGCTTACAAAACCCAGTGTACGGTCACATATTGCCTTAATAACCACTCATGCTGCTGAACCTTATTTAATGTCTACCCTCACAACCCATGAATTTTTTTTATTAACTAGGTTAAGATGTAGCACAATCCATCTTTTACTGACTAGACCTAAAGTGGGTCATCTGGGACAGACGTTACCGGTATGTGGTTGTGATGGACAGTCCCAACAAAATTTGGTACACTTCATGTTCTTTTGTAATTTTTATCTTGTCCCACGAAAAACCTACCTGATACCAATTTTAAAGAAAATGAATTTTACCCAAGTTAAACCTGCCTTAATGTTTTTACAATTACTGAATACGGATTGTATATATTTTATTGTCCGCTTTTTAAAATCAATACTGAAATCAAGAGCGGTTATGGACTGTTAAACTGTCACTGGATCTCTTAATTCTTTTAACTTGGCTGTTCACTTTTGTATGTATGTGACTTTTTATTCGAAATAAAGTATCTTTTGATTTGGTATATAAAGAAATCCCGGCACTCTAGAGTCATATATTATTCTTATTGGTTATTAGCCAAAAAAACGAAGGACACAATGGTAATAATGAAAAACTGGCTACGGAACAGATTGGGTCCTCACAAGAGTATATGTCAGAAAGCAATTTAATACATAAGTTTTACAGAAAGGAAGAACATATTCATGAGCAAAAAATCAGAACTCCCTAATATATTTAGTTCTAGTTGTTATTTCGTAGAAGGGAGACTTGTGTTTTCTAAATCTTGGTACAGATGGATGACAGCCGACACGTGTTTCGTCACGTATAGTGACTTCCTCAGGGCTTTGAAAAGAGTCTTTGGACGCTTTATATATCAAACATGTAATTAAACTTCTGTTGACTCGCAATATTGAGTGTAGATGATTTCGAGAGAAGACTCCGACGTGCGATATGATTCCAAGAATTTTAGAACCTATTGATGGTGCGAAGAAACAAGGTTTGTCGCGAGAAAGGCTCCTGATAATTGTATCAGTTGTATGTTGGCAATAACAGATCTTCACCAGTAATTTCTAATATTCAGGGATGTTGCACCGTGTTATATAATTTATTAGTAAGACTGAATCTATGGGACGGTCTTCGTGTAGTCGTCTATTTAGTGATTTTTAATAAAAAAATTTGTGTTGGCTCCATCATATATATTAGGTGAAGTGAACGAACCGGCTCTGGTAAGCCCTCCTAGGATAGTGGTTGTTGCCCGAAACGTAACTCCTGTCCCTTCGTACCGGCAATGGACATTGCCGGTACGAAGGGACAGGAGTTACGTTTCGGGCAACAACCACTATCCTAGGAGGGCTTACCAGAGCCGGTTCGTTCACTTCACCTAATATATATGATGGAGCCAACACAAATTTTTTTATTAAAAATCACTAAATAGACGACTACACGAAGACCGTCCCATCGATTCAGTCTTACTAATAAATTATATAACACGGTGCAACATCCCTGAATATTAGAAATTACTGGTGAAGATCTGTTATTGCCAACATACAACTGATACAATTATCAGGAGCCTTTCTCGCGACAAACCTTGTTTCTTCGCACCATCAATAGGTTCTAAAATTCTTGGAATCATATCGCACGTCGGAGTCTTCTCTCGAAATCATCTACACTCAATATTGCGCGTCAACAGAAGTTTAATTACATGTTTGATATATAAAGCGTCCAAAGACTCTTTTCAAAGCCCTGAGGAAGTCACTATACGTGACGAAACACGTGTCGGCTGTCATCCATCTGTACCAAGATTTAGAAAACACAAGTCTCCCTTCTACGAAATAACAACTAGAACTAAATATATTAGGGAGTTCTGATTTTTTGCTCATGAATATGTTCTTCCTTTCTGTAAAACTTATGTATTAAATTGCTTTCTGACATATACTCTTGTGAGGACCCAATCTGTTCCGTAGCCAGTTTTTCATTATTACCATTGTGTCCTTCGTTTTTTTGGCTAATAACCAATAAGAATAATATATGACTCTAGAGTGCCGGGATTTCTTTATGTACAAAATCTGTTAATTACGGGGATTGCTTTGCATGATACGTATAGTTCAGCACTCAGGTAGTAGGGTGCTTTCTAATCCCGAGCGGCACCATTTATCTAATTTGTTACCGATCTCACTGTTTCTCTGACAATTATTACTATACACCCAATTTGATGTCAATGATTGCTATGATGTGCATCCTCTGATACATTACTACCCCAGTCTTTTGTTGATATCTTTTGATTTGATTTGATTCCAGACTCAGTCGGTTATTCTGCAGGATGCCTAGGCATGGGCCATGTGCCCATCAATAAGGGCCAGGCACAAGCAGAGGGTCTTAGAGCGATGATGGGGTAGGAAGGCTCAGGTGGAGCAAAAAATGTATTTGGGGAGGGTGGTGGGAAAATCCAAGCGGTTGCACATATTGTCATCGCTGCAACATGCTGTAAGCAGTCAGCACCCTCTGCCGTTTCTCGGGTCTATATACAATACAAATGTAGCCCATATGTCCCTAGGCCCCTGCATTGTGATCCAATTTCACACTAGTAGTAGCAGTAAGTTTGCGGACACCAGGAGCAATATCCATCACATAGCCAAGCAGGGCCACTTTTGGTAGTTGTAGGGCATGCGCCGTGATGTCTGCAGTCACCAGGTGCACACGATCCCAATACTCTGCTATATGTCGGGACCGCCAGGCCAGGTGCAAGAATCTCACCTCTCCGCCCTGCAACACGCGCATGTGATCTAGCTGGAGAGGGGTGCAGTAGAGTCGGTGCAGGTACTTAAAGTATATAATCATAAGGCAAATCATTTAGTTGGGTGATAATAGACGTACGTGTGGGTAGCAGTATCACCACTGCTGTTCTGTAATATCCGAGCTTGCGCAGCTACTCCTCCCTTGTCCCAGGCACAATCAGCGATATAGTGGCAAAGTAGCGTATAGACGTGTGATCAGGCATCTAGGTAAGGGTGATTTAAGAAACTGGTCTTAAGGTTGCAGGGTGCCTGTGGGAAGGTGGGTTGACTGTTTGCAGCTGCTGAGCAACTTGTGGTGTAAGAAAACAACCATCAAGGGAGGTAGTGCTGGGTTTCTGGCCTGGGCTACCCCTGTCTGATAAAGAAGAGGCAGGCAGGCTGTATGGTGTAGTCCTTCCCTCGTCCCGGTAGTACTGGCCACGGAGGCTAAACCAGCTCTCAAGCGGTTCACGGGCGAGTACAAAACTGGTTTCAGAGGGCAAGTAGCTATCCGTTTATACAGCTGTGTGAGGTATCCCAAGGTTCAGGGGACAGATGTCTTGGTGCTCAAATGGTATCATCAACACCTCCTGTGTCAACCGGGGCTGTCTCCCACCCCAAACAAGAGTTATAAGAAATGATCCTAGACGATTAAGGAAGGTTCTCGTCCGTGGCATTGGGATACTCACAAAGCAATAGAGGAGTTTAGGCAGTATCTCTATCTTGGCTATGGCACCCCCTCCCGGCTATCGAGACAGGCTACTGAGACCACTGCGAAATCCTGTCCTCCAGCCATGTGATGGTCTTGCTGTAATTCTCAACAGAGTTCTGTAGTATCTCTGCTGACCCAGATATCAGACTGAGGAGTCTGCTCACGCTAGAGGCAAAGCCAGAAGTGGCAGGCGTCAAGGGGAAGATCACGGACGTGCCTAATTGATCCTAATGCTGGTTAGGCCAGGAAAGCGAAAGAACTCCCGCAGGACAGCAGGTAGGTTATGAACAAGGTCTCGGACGTATATAGTGACCTCATCAGCAAACATGGAGAGGATGAGCCGCCAAGGGCTCCAAGGCAATAGCAAATAGTACCGATGATAGTGGGCAGCCCTAGCACGTGCCTCTGCCAATCGAGAAGGCAGGCGCAACAACGCCATTCACCCAGACTCGAGTAATAGATAATGCATACAGCAGGGCAATCCATTTCAAGAAGTTTAGGCGGATTCCGATGCGCTGTAGGAGGAAGAATAGATAGGACCACTCTAGGGAATCGAAAGCATTCGTGGCATCCAGGAAAGCATCTACAGCAGGTAGGTCAGGCGTCGGGGTGTGAAGCACTGTGAACAGTGCACACACGTTAGGTGCAGTAGACCCGCCAGGTTCAAACCCCGACTGATCAGAATGCACAATATATGAAAAGTGGCAGTAGGCTGTCATCCAATTTAGCCTGCATTTTATTGTCAACAATAATCATCGACAAAGGTAGATATGATCGCAATTGTCAAGGGACTTGCCAGGCATGAGCACCGTGACCAGTAGCGCCTTCGACAGTCTTAAATGGTTATTGATGGAGGTGCTTCAGTGATGCATAATTTTGCATTCTGTGGCAGTCTGTCATTAGAGGGAATGGATAGCTTACATAAGAGTATATTATACTGTTTGATTATTTTAGTGCATCTGTTATCAGGTGAGAGTTGTGTTCGAAACTACGGTTATATAGAGTCTGTTATGTTATTAACGCGCATTTTGCTGATAACTTGCATGCAAGTATAGTAAGAAAGATGGGACTGAGGGCGTTGTTGGAGGTCCAGCAAAAGTGCCCCTGGTGAGACAATAATATCAAATGGAGTATGCTGTTCCTGGAAAGCGAAGGTAGTCCAATAAGGAGGCTTGGAAGGTTGTGCCCTGAGCTAATGCTGGAGACAGGGTGTCTCCCAATTTGGGAAGTGGGGCCCTCACACACCCAGCTGGGTGCCATGCTTCATCATAGGGCTTGGTCCTCGTCAGGCCGGTGCTGCAATGCCTGACGGGCACCCTATGAGGGGCTCTTTCTCGGAGATCTTTTGTCCCAAGCGGTTTGGTGCAGTGCGGGTAAGGGGCCTGGAAGTGTAGATAAGTTAGTGCAGATGTGTGGTGAAGTTGTGGGGGGTTTAGATAAAAAGGGTAGCCAGTGGTACTCCAGAGTAACAATTTTATTCAGATGAGCCCACTGGTCCTTATTAAAATCAGATAGTGAGTGCCACTTAAGGAATAATGTCCACTGGTGGCTATGAGGTCGACATGTTTCATGCCTGTTGTGTTAGAATGATCACGCTGCAATTCTTCAGGAGCAATTGAGAATGTTCTATCTACACTAAGGTTAGATCACTAGTAGCATCACATTGTTGATCCAACAGTTTTACATTAACATGTGAGGTACCTTAATGAATGTAGACCAACCTAAAAGAAGAATAAAAAATACGGAATGAAAATTCATTAGAATGATACAAGCAATTTGTATATGGTGGTAGCCTTCGCTTAATAATGTGGGGATGTGCAAGAAACATACTAGTGACTTGTGAAGTGAGTAATGCGGCGCAGTGGCACATGTGGGAAGGAACCAACAATACTGATGTGGGTGGTGGGTATGAACCACCAAGGTCAAAATCTTGCTCTGTAACACTCCACTGCGGGTGAATTACTTGCTCACTCGAGTCAATGGTGGAGGGATAACGCTAATCATTGGCGTCCTACAAGAGTAGCATGATGGTCAAAACACGGAGTTAAAAATGGTGCCAGAAATAGAAGCGCTCTTTGAGGAACTGTACTGGGAGAAAGCGTGACGGCCTGGGACTGTGTCGGGTCGAATAGTCTAATCTGATAATTATACTTACAGTTTCAGCGGTTGCTGAGGCGGTCGGCACCTACTCCGTCCTCCACCACGTCAGGAGTGGGTGGTAGAAGGTGCGGAGCCCTGTTTGTACTCAGCTTGAGTTGGCATGCTGAGACCGGGTTCCGTCAGTAGACTTCTGAGGCAGTCTTGTACGTGCCGGTGGGTGTGGCCACATTTGGCAAAGAGCCAGCACCATGTTAGGAGAATAAGGATGCTCATTACTCCTACAGGCTGCCGGTCCTGGAGATGTACTCCACAGTGGAGACTCCAGGTACAGCTATATAATAAAAAAGGTGCCTTGTTAACGAGAAAAGTGATAGTAGAAATACACTAATCCTTATAGCCGTAGGTAGTGCAGTGGCCCTCCACAGTCTGGCAGTGATCAAAGGGTATCATATCGGCCTGGTAGAGCTAATGATGTACCGGTCCTTAGACGAATTTGCTCATTCATTAGTGATGCTGTGTACCAAAAAATGCTGCATATATTGGTCTATGTCAGTTCAGACATTAAATAGGGTGCTTGTTTATGGGTACTAATGGCACGACCCTGGACAGCGAAGGCGGTGTCCAGATGCTAAGAGTCTGTTACCTAGCAAGGAAAGATTACGAGCGGGGAAGGCAGAAGTATGCAAGATGAGTTATGAAACTGAAACCATTCAATGGTGCTTAAGCCTTTAGAATTTGTACTCTGTACTCATTATCTAATAACTTCTGTCCACAGGATATTTTCATTCAGACCCCTGGTGTCTGATGACAGCCTAAAAATCCAGCGTTGTTCCATCCTGAATAGGGCCTGTTTGCATAAATGTGGGCGTGCCTCCAGATTCGTCCATTTGAGGGTGTCTGGTGTGTGTCTCAATTCGTCAAAATGTAAGTCCTACACAACTCCAAGGAAGGCAGTAGCAGTCTTATAATTTCCTTTGTCCACTGTAGAAGCCAGATCCAACATTTTACCTGGGGTCCTGTAACCTTCCTTGGTAACATGAGTTTCTTTTGCCTTAATGATGCCATGCTGGTGCCCATTAACACTGTGTGGACAAGCCCTCCTCATCCCTGGCTGTTACCTGGCTTATAATGAGGTATAGACCTGGAGGTTGTTGGTAAAAAGGTATTTTGTGCTCTGGCTCTCAGATCAGTGATGCGATGTGTCTTCTCACCAGATGTACACATGGCTTCTAGGAGATGATGCACATTGGAGATCCTAGTCTTCCAGAATTCTCCAGTACCACTGTGCTAAGGTGGTGAGGCACGGTCAGGATGTCTCCTGTCAAATCAGGACCTGTATGAAAATAGTGGAATCCGTGGTTAGTCATGGGTTCATCCACTGTTATGAGGATGCATGCTTGGCTCTGTTCAGCCAGATTTTCCACTGATATACAGGTGAACTCCATAGATCTATCCCTGGTTGGAGATCAGGCGGAGGCATCTCTTGGGGTTCAGGGTGGGGGAAAGTTGTTGCCCACTTTCTCTGCTTTCAACACCAAGCCTAGGACTGTTCGAAATGGGGGTCTCTAGTTGGCAGATGTAGGTACCTTTGACCAAATAGGGGCCCTTGCTTATGGTCCGGGTAAGGGGGATACACTCCTAAAATAACCACTGCTCACCCCCTCGGTAGCTTGGCAGGAGCAGAGATGCTTATCTCAGAGGCAGTGTGTAAAGCATTGTGAACATATACAGTAATACAGTGAAACACTACAAATGGACACCACACCAGTTTAGAAAATAAGTAATCTTTATTTAAACCAAAACAAGACAAAACGACAAAAATCCACACTACAGTATCAATAATATGGCTCTTAAATGGTAGAAATAGTTCAGATCAATGCAAGTTGTAAATGCGACACTTTTGCCACAAAGTACCTTAGATGTGTCACGCAAAACAAACAAAAGTGTCGTGGGAAGGTGATGCGTCAGTTCCTTGATTCGGGGGAGGCGATGCGTCTGTTACTTACTGGAGAGGAGGGGATGCATCTGTTTCTTACTGCGTTCCTTTTACGATGCAACAAGATGGCGCCGCGATGCATTGTGACTATCCTGTGCGATGAGACAAAATGGCGGCTCGATGCTATGCAACGATCCGGTACGATGTGTGAACTTTTGCAGCCACACGGCAGGTGCTGTGACTGTTTTCTCGGCGATGCGTGGGGGCCGGGCGTGGATGCGCCACGCTTCTTGTGGGTTGCTCGGCGAGGCGTCGGAACCAGCTGCGAATGCGATGCGCTTCTTTCCTCGTTGCGTCGATCTTTCAGCTCCCAGCAACAAACAGTCTCCAGAGGTCCTAAACAGCAGCCGGCACCGCTTTGCAGGTTAGAATTCCCAGCAAGGAAATTCAGGGGAGCTGGGGGTGAAGTCTTTGTGTCCCTGAGACTTCAGAACAAAAGGCAAGCTCAGTTTCAAGCCCTTGGATATCTTTTCTTCAATCAGGTGACAAAGCAAACAGCAAAATCCTTTTTCTCCTTTCATTGGCAGCAAGCAGCCACTGCAGGCCAACCCTAGACAGCAAACCGCACAGGAGCAGTGTTCCTCCTCAGCTTCTCCGGCGCTTCTCCTTGCCAAAGGTTCCTCTTGATTTCCCAGAAGTGATGTAAAAGTCTGGGGTCTGGATTCCACTTTCTTACACAAAAATCCTTTGTTCTCTGAATGCAGAGAGTGTCTGTACCCAGCCGAAACCAGTTCTGTCCTCTCTGGTGCAGCTTCCTTGCAGGAGGTGGAGACAGCATTGTTGAAAGCAGACCTGGCCCAGGCAGGTGAAAGGAAATCTCCTCCCCCTACTCTAAATTCAACCCAGGTCCATTCAGCCCAGCCCTGACTCATCAGACTGCAGGAACCGCTGCCCTCCTCCAGCCCCTGTCAATCAAAAGACAGACATGCAATACACAAACCTAGCAGAGGCACACTGGATGGTTAGGCAAGAAAATACCTACTTTCTAAAAGTGGTATTTTCAAACACAGAATGTAAAATCACCCTCACTAAAAGATGCATCTTAACATTCTGAGTTCAGGTATGCTAAACTTTATTTTCCAATCTTGTTCCTAGGGTCAGTTATGTTTAGAAGATGATATAAGCAAACTGCCCATTCTGGCCTATGGGAACAGATAGCCTTGCAATAGTGGAAAACTAAATTGGCAGTATTTCACTATCCGGGCATGCCACACATCCCAGGGCATGTCTTACCTTTCACACACAATGCACCCTGCCCACAGGGGTACCTTGGGCCTACCTTGGGGGTGACTAACATGCAGAAAAGGGAAGGTTTGGGGACTGGCAAGTGTGTGCATTTGCCAAGTCGACATGGCAGTCCCAGACTGCACACAGGCTCTGCAGTGGCAGGCCTGAGTCACATTTTACAGGCTGCTTCTGTGGGTGGCACAATCAGTGCTGCAAGCTCACCACCAGTATTTGATTTACAGGCCCTTGGCACACATGGTGCACTGTACTAGGGTCTGAAAAGTAAATCAAATAGCCAATCATGGAATCACTAATCCATAACAACAATTTACCAAAGGGAGCACTTGCACTTTGGCACTGAACAGCAGTGGCAAAGTGCCCAAAGCATCTAGACCAGCAAAAACGTATGAGGCAACAGCAACAAAATAAATGGAAGGGAGACCCACGCCAATGGTGCCAAGTCGAACAAGGACTATAGACAGTTTTGGTGTTTTTCAAAAGGCTTTGTATTCCAGCGGCTTTGGCCCTTTCAGCTTGTCCAACAGCCCAAACAACTGCTGCACCAGCACACTGGCAGGGGCAAAGGGAAGGGTAGTCCAATCCAGCAGCACCTCCCATTCTCCTCTTCCCCTGCTACACCTGAAAAGTCGATTTAATCTCCCTTGAAGGAGCATGTGTAAACAGTTGAGGGCCCGATATCCTCTTTTGTACAAGCCTCAGGGGCATGAACATTTGACAAGTGGGTCCTACAAATAGAAAGGGTGTATGCCATACCCTTCCAATAGGCTGCTCCTCATATCCTCCACATGAGCTCCTTGAAGTGATACGATCCTCACAGTATCACGCAGTAGGAAGTGGTAATCCTGTTGCTGAAAGGAGCGGTAGATTTGTTCCCAGAGCAGAAAAAAATTGGACACCGGTATTAATCTTGCTACTTCCTAGCTGACAAGGAGAACTGAAGTCTTTGTCCAATCCTAGACCTCAAGATCTTAAACTTGTTCTTGTGCATGATAAGGTTCCAGATACTGTCCCCGACTCAAGGTTTTCTGGCACTTGAAGCGGGAGACTGGATAGTGTCCACAGACTTTCAGGACATGTGGTTGCACATACCAACCCTGTAGTCTGGCAGAATGTATTTGTTTCATGGCACCGTCCACTCAGCAAGTCACTGTACTCCAATCTGGTCTCACATTCACACCTTGAGTCTTCACCAGTGTAATGATGATAGGTGCCGTGCTACTGAGAAGGTCAGGGATCCAAGTGTTCTTGTATTTAGAATACTGGTTGCTCAGGACAGTTCACCGCAGATTGTGGCTGATCACCTGCAGGCATTAGTATCCTAGGTCTTTGACTTGGGCTGCTCTATCCTCATAGTCAAGTCTCACCTAGTGGCCTCTCAGTGCCTCCTGTTCATACGGGGGCAATACTGAACTTGTGTTTTTGAGAGCCTTCCTTTGTCCTCAAAAGATCCGGGACATTCATTGATTCTGGAGGAAGCTCAATTTCTGAAGGTTGTTAGTCTGCTACGTCTGCTGCCTGCCTCCATCCTGTTGGTCATGTACACACGCTGGTGCCTCTGTCGGCAAGGATGCCAGCACATGGGAGATCTGTCAGATACTATCACTGCGTTGGATTTGGACTGGTGGTCAGTGGAGGCGCACCTATCTAAAGGGATAACTTTTTAAAGTCCTCCAGCTGTGGATGTCTCCACTATTGGTTGGGCTGCTCACTTAGACAAACTGAAGATGAGTCCTCTTGTCTTTAGAAGAGCAGATGTGTCACAACAACCTGGTCAAACTGTGAGCAATTTGGCTATCTCTGAGAGCCTTCCTCAAATTCTTTGACAGACACTCAGTTCAGTTCTTGATAGACAATACAGCTGCTACGTGTTAAGCCATCAGACATGGAGGAGTTGGGACTCCTCTTCTCTTTTGGAAATTGTTGAATTTCTGGGTTTGGGTGCAGCAGCCTAGAAGCTGGCTAGTTGCCAACTATCTGGCTGTTTCACCCCACAAAAGGGTCAATTATATCTGCTTCATCTTGCTGACCGCAAGTGGCTTCTCCACCCAGAGATGGTTTAGACGATCTCTCACTGTGGGCACCTCTCCTCCCTTTGTGAATATGCTAATTTCCAACTGTTGTGTGCCCTCCACTATGCGTTATGGGGAACCTTGGAGTTGTTTCAACTGAAGTGGCGTTTTCTGCTTTATTACTTGTTTTCTCCAATACCCTTGATTCCTTGAGTTCTAAGGAAGATTCATTAAGACTAGCCCAAGCCATTTTCATGTCACTGAACTGGCTGAGAAGTGTGTGGTATACAGCCCTATTGCGACACTCCCTATACCACCACTCATTTCCCCTCTCAGGGCTGGCCTCTCTCAGGCAGAGGGTCACGTAATGTACCCTAACTCCAGTCGCCATCTTCCCGTCTGGTGGCTGAGTACACTTAAGCTCCTTCAATCTGCTGTCGGAGGTTGTCGACGTTATACTTTCAGCTTTTCGCTCCTCTATAAAACCAGTCTATTGTGGTAGGTAAAGCAAATTTGACGCATGGTGTCCGGAGCAAGAGATAGATCCTTTGAAAGAATGCCTGTCAAGTGTTCAGCAGTGTTTTGCAATGGGCACTATCAGAGGATACATTAGTGCCCTTTCAGCATTTCTCTGCCTCCCAAATCAGCCATCCATCTTCAGATCCCAGCTCATGATTTAGTTCTTGTAGGGACTGAGACAAGTGTCCTTCTACACCCCTTGAAATGCCCCAATGAGGTTTGAATATTGTTGGTACTTATTTTTTTTCTTGTGGCTAGTTCTCAGCAGGACATATCAGTGAGCTGGAAGCATGGATCATTCGTCTGCATTTCACATGCTTCTGCCTTTACAAACAGGAAACTTAGAATTGACGCTGCTTTCATTAAGTCAAATACATTTGGTAACAATCGTTCTGGTGGCTACTTTACCTGCAGATCCCTCACCAACCTTGCTTGCCTCTTTGTTCTAAAGGATGATTTTAAGCAGCTAATATTTTATAAAGGTTCCGCTATAGAAGTTGCACAGCACTGCCACAAATATGTATCTGGTGCTTTCTTTTTCTTTGCCTCTGAGAGCATGGAAAATGGATATTGGTGTGACATAGTGGTCGCTACATGGTTCCAGTTTTGTCGCTCGCGTGCCACTTCCAGTGGTCACATGGAGCCAGTACCTAGGATCTTCATAGGAGAGCTTTAAAAAAGCTTCAGGATGCAGTCTTGCGCCTGTGGTTATTCAGCATGTGAGGAATATGCAGGTAGATCAAAGTATCCATCTGAAATACTACATAATCTAGGTGTTCCCCAAAATCTCCCTCATCTGACCGATACTTCTAGCTGCAGATTCCTTACCTTTTTACTTTCCCCAGGCGTCAGACTGGATCGGGAAGATTTTTCGCGAACAGTACCTGTGCGCGCCAGTATGTGGCATTGACAGCTCCGTGTCCGTCTCTGCACCTGAAGTGACATTGCAGTACCTATATAGGTGCCACCCAAGCGCACTGACGTCAGTTCTTTTCTTTCCGATCCAGCCAGCGCTGATCCAGAAGAGAGCTATTTGTCATTTTTTGACGGGCTCTTTTCTACATACTCCAGATGTGGATCTGCTCTCTCTTCCTACCATGGCTATGGAGGAGTGAGCCTCTTACACAATGGTAGTGCGGAGGGCGGCTGAGGTTCTTGACCTTCAGCTACCCATGGTGGCAGTCAAGACTAATTTCTTGACCGGTGTTGCAACTGGGAGTTTCCACTTCAGAACTCTTACTTTCTTTTAATGATGCCTGCACTGATGTTGGGTACCTTGTCCAAACCCAGCACAGGGGCTCCTGTGAATAGGACAATTCCCTGCTGCCATTGCCCCGCACCTTGGGACGCAACTTCCTCATGCAGCACCCTACCCCTGAAAGCTTGGTGGTCCAAGCATCCACCTCCCAAGGTGGTTTTCCTACTACTCTCTCGGATAGGGAATACACAAGACTTGACTCATTCATTTGGGAAGATGATGTTTTCTTCTTCCAGCTGGGCATTGTGGTCTATGAACACTGCATGCCTTTGAGCCGTTATTACCACACTTTGTGGGATATGGTTGCACAAGTGCTGTCACAGGTCCTGGAGGAGGTTCTCTCTTCAGCGACAACGCAGATTCAACACTTGAGTGCTTTAAGGATTTTTGTGTTATTGCCTGGTCTTTAGGCCTCGCTGCTGCCCCACGCCCACCTCAATCTGCCTTTTGCTCCTTTCATGTCTATGGAAAGAGCTTCCAGCTGTGCTAATTCCCATCCAGCCACTGTTGTGCTGGCAACCCAGACTCTGCTTGGCCAAGGGCATGGGGCAGGTGGCCGGCGGTCTGTCGCTATCCCCTTACTGCATCAGTCTCCAAGCTCTTAGTCTTCTCCTTTACTACCATGGCCACCCAGTTGGTGGCAGGATTTGCCATCACCTGCCCCACCGGCAGTCCATTACATCGGAGAGGTGGGTTTTGCAGATTGTCCAAAGGGGCTACAGCCTCCATTTTGAGACTACCCGTACCCCCATGCAGTCATCTGATGCTCGGCTGATGGAGGGTCATCAGCCTGTTCTGTGTGACGAGGTCACAACTTTCTTGGCCAAGGGAGCCATAGAGAGGGTTCCGGTGCCAGAAGTAGGCTGTGGTTGTTTTTCCCCCTACTTTCTTGTTCGCAAAAAGGACAGGGGCCTTTGTCATATTCTCAATCTCAGAACTCTCAATCTCTTGCTCAAAAAGAAGGAATTCAAAATTCTCACGCTGGATCAGGTCTTGTCTGCCCTGGACCCAGGAGACTTGATGGCAGGGTTGGACTTGCAGGACGCTTATTTTCACATTTCCGTCTTACATGCCCACCAGTGCTACCTACGGTAGGCCACGACCACTTTCCGTTCACCGTTCTTCTCTTTGGCTTTACCAGCGCCCCTCAGGTGGTCACCAAAATGATACAATAGTTGTAGCACATCTGCAGAGGTCAGGGGGTGATAGTCTTCCTCTACAGGAAGCTATTTGGCCACCCGACCTTCCCCTGGCTGTGCCAGATTTGCAATCAGTCGCTGGCAGAGGGTACGGTCCCGGACAGATGGAAACAGGCCACGGTCTCCCCCCTCATTAAAAAAACAACATTGGACCCAGCGGTTCCCGCCAGCTTCCGGCCTATCTCTCTCCTCCCGTTCCCAATTAAAATCTTGGAGAAGGCGGTGAGCAGATCCCTCTCGAGTTATCTCGAGACAAATCGTCTGCTGGACAAGGACCAGTTCGGCTTCCGCCCTTGTCACGGAACCGAGTCTGCACTAGTCACCATGATGGACTCGCTGCGGATGCGGGCTGACACAGGGAGCACCGCCGTGCTGGTGCTCCTAGATCTGTCAGCCGCATTCGATACAGTGAATCATGAAATGCTGCTGGGACGGTTGACAGAGGTTGGGGTGGAGGGCCAGGCATTACAATGGCTTCACTCCTACTTAACGGGAAGGCACCAAATGGTGACTATGGGACCTTTTGTCTCAGAGAATACACCTGTGGAATTTGGGGTCCCACAGGGATCTAGTGTCAGCCCCATCCTGTTTAATATCTATCTACAACCGCTATTTTCCATCATTAAAGCGTTCGGGGTGGAGCTGATAAACTATGCGGACGACACCCAACTGGCCTTCTCCCTGGAAGGCAAACAGGCAGTTCCTCTGGAGCAGTTCCAAAGCTGCATGAGGCAGACCATGGATTGGCTACGGAAAAACTGTTTACAGTTTAACGGAGACAAAACTGAATTGCTGCTCTATGCACCATCGAAACGGATCCAAAATCTTCCTGTGGAACTTAGGCTTACTCCAGACTCAGCTCCACTGACCCCAGCTAGTACGGTACGGAACCTGGGGGTTTTATTTGATAATAACCTCCAGTTGGTCTCACAGGCTAGGAAAACCTCTAGCACCTGCTTCGGCCTGCTACGACTCCTACGCCGTGTTCTCCCATTGTTGCCTATAGACTCTCGCAACATGGTTGTTAGAAGCGTCATCCTCAGCAGACTGGATTACTGTAACTCTCTGTACCTCGGAGCCCCCCATTACATTCTGCAGGGGCTACAGAGAGTTCAGTCAGCTGCTGCCAAGCTGGCACTCGGTCGCAATTTCGACTCATCCTCCACCCAGGCACTAAGGGAACTACATTGGTTACCTGTTAGAGAGAGGGTCCTTTTCAAATCTCTGTGCTTGGTGCATAAGGCAATTCACGGAACAGGCCCGATCCCACTACAGGAAAGATTTGCCCGGTACTCCCCCGTAAGGCAGCTGCGGTCATCCAGGGCCAACCTGCTGGTACAGCCCAGCTTTAAACGGGCTAGACTGGGAGGGAGGGCTTTTAGGGTGGTCGGAGCTCAAAGCTGGAATGCACTTCCATCCGCTCTTAGGCAGACGCAGTCATTGATAGATTTCAGAAGGGGCCTTAAGACCTGCCTTTTCCCAGTAGCATGAAGTCCCTGATCTACCTTCCTCGCGCGATAAAACATCTTATCTGGTCAGAGCGCCTGGATACCCGTAGGGTTACAGTTTCTCCGCGCTATATAAATCTTTATACAATACAATACATAGACAACTGGCTGCTGAAGGCGGGCTTACCCAAGGTTGTCGACTCCCACTTCCAGACTACTGGGAATGTTCTGTACTCACTGGGGTTCACTATCAACGTGCCAAAGTCATACCTGATTCCCTCTCAGACGCTCCCTTTCATCAGAGCTGTTCTGGACACAATGCAGTTTGGGGTTTTTCCTCCTGAGCGGCGAGCCCAGGATATTCAGGCTACGATACTGATGTTACAGCCTCTAACCTGTGTTTTGGTGAGACTGACTTTGAGGCTGCTGGGGCTCATGGCCTCCTGCATCCTGCTTGTGACACATGCCAGGTGGCATATGCGGGCTCTCCGGTGAGACCTGAAGTTCCACTGGGCGCAGCATCAGGAGAATCTCTCCAACCTGATCCAGATCTCGAAGTGAATTGCAGACTATTTGCAGTGGTGGCTAACGAACCGTGATTGGGTCAGATTCCTTTCCATTCTCCAACCAGATCTTGCAGTAGTGATAGATGTCACTCCTGGGATGCGCAGCCATCTTGTAAAGGTGGAGATCACAGGACTCTCTGGTGGAATCTAGACTCAACATCAACCTGCTGGACCTCCGTGCATTTCTACTGTCATTGAAAGCCTTTCTGTCCTCCATCAAGGGGTGGCTTGTACAGGTGTTTACGGACAACACCACCGTCATGTGGTACTGCAACAACCAGAGCGGGTGGGGTCCTGGACCCTTTGCCAAGAGGCCCTCCATCTCTGGACATTGCTGGAACAGAGTGGTATATCCCTGATGATTTAACACCTGGTGGGTTCTCTAAACACCGGGTGGATGAACTCTGCCAAAGATGCCTAGCAGATCATGAATGGTGTTGCCACCCAGAGATGGTGCCAGTTCTCTTCCAGAAGTAGAGAGAGCCTCGGTTAGATCTGTTGGCCTCTGCTGAGAACATGCAATGTCAGCAGTTTTGCATGCTGGAGTTTCCAAGGCGGCCCTCGCTCGAAGATGCTTTTCGTCTCAATTGGAGCTCATGCCTCATCTACACCTTTCCACCCGTACCCATAGTTCTGAAGAAAATTAAGAACGACCGGGCCAAAGTCATCCTTGTGGCTCCAGACTGGGCATGGAGAGTCTGGTATCCCAAGCTACTGAACATTGCCATTGATCCTCCGATCAGGCTGCCCCTCCTGGAAGATCTTATGTAGCAGCAGCAGGGAAGGGGTTCTCCACTCGAACCTGCCCACTCGCTGCCAACTTGCGTGGAGATTGAGCGGCAACAGTTGACTGCATTTGACCTTCTTCCAGAAGTCTGTATTGTCATCTTGGCAGCTAGACGTCCCTCCACCCAGCCGTGGTACGCTTGCTGTTGAAAATAATTTGTGGCATGTTGTTTGGAAAAAATGACTTATCCCCTTTCTGCCCCTCTTTCTGAAGTTCTGCTTTTCATTCTTTCTCTTGCCCAGCAGGGTTCTGCTCTGGGCACTATTAAGGGCTATCTATGCCTTCTTGCAGTTGTCTGATCAACCCTCTTTGTTCAAATCCCCAATTGAACACAGGTTCATCTAGGGGCTTACACCGCTCTTCCCTCCTTCACCAATCATTATGCCTCAGTAGGACCTTAATTCGATTTAACATCTACACAGTTATCCCCTCCGGCTTCCCACCTTGAAAACAGCCTTCCTTGTGGCAATAACATCTGCCCACAGAGTAGGATATCTGCAGGCCTTATCTAAGTCGCCTTAGCTCTCAGCCTATCCTGACAAAGTGGTGCTTTGCACAAGGGCCTC
The DNA here is from genome assembly GCF_964204655.1 of Triturus cristatus. Lineage (NCBI taxonomy): Eukaryota > Metazoa > Chordata > Amphibia > Caudata > Salamandridae > Triturus > Triturus cristatus. The sequence goes on from NC_140583.1 coordinate 232,304,682, forward strand.
CTTTCTACCAAAAGTGGTCACGCCTTTTCATGTAGGCCAGTCTATCACATTGACTACCTTTTAAGCTCCTCCAAATCCCTCTAAACAAGAGGAGCAACTTCACCGTCGGGACCCAAAAAGAGCGTTGTCGTTCTACCTTGCGGTACAAAAGGGGGTGGTGATGGACGGAGCATCAGAACCAATCAAACACTCACACCCAGTCAACAGATCTGGGTTTGATCCATCACCGTTCTTTAGCCCACTCTGCCACCCCAGTTCAGACATGGCCATATGCAAATCAGTCTGACCCTGTGCCTCATGGGAACAGTCCAGCCCGAACTGCCAAGCCATGCCTTCCCTGGACCAGAAACAAGCTTTGTTCGCCATAAGTTGGCAGGGTATGCTCAGACGTGAGTCCCTTGCTCACTTTGCCACTGGATTCAAGCAAGCCTGGCTGAAGAAGGCTGAAATGCCAGAAACCGGTCCTAGGAAGCTTGTTTCCGGTCCAGGGAAGGCATGGCTTGGTAGTTCGGGCTGGACTGTTCCCATGAGGCACAGGGTCAGACTGATTTGCATATGGCCATGTCTGAACTGGGGTGGCAGAGTGGGCTAAAGAACGGTGATGGATCAAACCCAGATCTGTTGACTGGGTGTGAGTGTTTGATTGGTTCTGATGCTCCGTCCATCACCACCCCCTTTTGTACCGCGTCGTTCTACCTTGACCTTACACGAGAGGTCCGGGTGAACGACCAACTCTTCGTGGGTCTGTTGGTGCAAAGAAAGGTCTGGCAGTGCAGAAACGGACTATCTCCAGATGGGTCGTTCTCAGCAATAAAATCTACTATGCACTGGCCAAGAAGCAGCCACCTGAAGGTTTGTGGGCTCATTCCACCAGAGCTAAAACGGCCACCACTGCGTTAGCACGTGGAGTTCCAGTCATGCGTATCTGCCAGGCAGCAACGTGGGCTTCCCTCCACACGTTCACTAAGCAGTACTGCCTGGAAGGTCCGGTCCGCCGGGATAGGCACTTTGCCTGTTCAGCCCTGCAGGATTTTCTTGTTTTAAATTAGTTCGTACTCTCCCCTCCGTGGATGGTATTGCTTGGGTATCTATTCAAAAGGCAACGATTCTTCAGCTAGAAGTCTCTATCAGATCAATAAGTTACTTGCCTTCGTTAATGCCTTATCTGACAGAGACTATAGCTGCAGATTCCTTACTGACCCACCCATCCTCCCCACTCTGCGAACGTATTTCTAGGGACCGGGATTACCCCTTTCAAGGCCCTAGTTTTAACACACCAGTGGTCTGTGTTCTTCATGGCTCCGTGCTTCTGGCATGGAAAGTTGTGAAAAGTAGCTGACGTCAGGGCACCTGTGTGGTGCCTATATAGGTACTGCAACATCACTTCCAGCAGGGGTACTGCTCATGAAAAATCCTCCGGATCCAGTCTGACACCTAGGGAAATTCAGAAGGTAAGGAATCTGCAGCTAGATATAGTCTCTACCAGATAAGATATTACGGGAGGTAAGTAACCTGTTCTTTTATTCTAAGAGGTTCTTCAAAGGTAGAGGTTTGTATGATCTGCTTCATATGGGTAGAAACGCAACATATTGTGTGTGTTCCTGTGATCAGTTTTGAGTTAATTGCTGTGCCCCATCTAATACGTTTTTCTAGCTACCCATGCACAATACCTTATCTTGTGGTTTGACGAGGAACCCAGTGATTTGTATGTTTTATTGGAGATACAAAACTGGATCCATGGGCCATTTGAAACTATAACTTGTGTTGTTACTCTACGTAGCTGCATACTGGAAGTTTGTTGCCTTACGTTTGTAGATATTTATATTGAAGTTCCATACATGTACGATATAAATGTGGTATAATCATAATCTTGACTTTAGGAGGAGGGATTGATCTGTCTGAAATGTAGAGGAAAATAGACTGGTTTAGTTAAATCACGTTTATGTTTCTGAGGTGTTTGCAGCTCATCTTCTCTTGTAGGTTCACATGATGTGCTTGATTCGCCATCTAGTTTGCGGCTTAACATTTAGCAAGTTCTACACGTTCACATTTTTTCTTTGTTATGGCTTATTCTTGTGGGAGTCAGAAATTCACAATTTACTGGGAGACGGAGTACTAGACCTTAAATTTGATTTTTACACATTTAGGCTTTGTGCAGTATGTAGTGCTTTTCTAGTGGATAGCAAAACATTCTCATGCTTTGTCAAGAAAGGATGGAGGACAACCATGGAGATTTTTTTCCTAGGACACTACTCTCTTCACTTTTCGTCTCAATACAATCCACCAGTCCCACCAACCATTGTCAGGATACAAATAAATAGGTATTACAGATGGACTCGCAGTGGTGGGGAGAGGAGAAGGGCAATTTTGTAACAACTGTTGCATATTTGCATAAACATTTCCATAAGAGTAGGGTGTAACATAATTACATATATAAAAAAGAATTAAGGGGCAGATTTACAAGCCCCTTGGGTGACTTTTGTGCCGCCGTTGCGTCACTTTTGTGGCGCAGCTGCGGCGTAAATGTTGCGGCCCAATTACAACGTGATGCGTCTAGGAAGATGTCACGTTGTAAAGCCCTGCATCACATTAAACCTGCGTCCGGTATAATGAATGCAGGGTGGGTGTTCCCACGCAAAAAGCCGTGTAGAATTGACGCAGTGAAATCTACAAGATTTCACTGCGTCACTCTACGCCTTAACTGCGTCAAAATCCCTACGCCTGCTCAAACCAGGTGTAAGGAATGACGCAGGGCTTTTTGAATGGAACTCACCCATCTATTGTGGCGCATTGCTGGAGTTGACTCCCTTTCATGAGCAACTCCAGCAATGCATCACTTTTGCACCAACAGATGCGTCAGAATTTCTGACGCCTCTGTTAATCCTTGCACAATGGAGCACTGTATTGTAAATACAGCGCATCCATAGTGGCGCAAGGACATTCGGCGCTGACGCAAGGAAACTGACGCATCTATGCAGATGCGTCAGTTCCTTGTAAATCTGCTCCTAAATTTCTACTGGTCTAAATGGCCTTGCGCTTCTCTACACAAATTACCGGGAAACCATCTGACATAGATTACCCAAAGACATCTGTTTTGGGGGAGACAAGTATTTCCCAAATGAAATACAATATTTATCAAACATTGCCACTGTCATAACTTTTAATAATTCCAGTATTTTATTCACTGTCAAAGATTCTATTTATAGATGAATTCGAATCACAGAAGTCCATTCTTAATGACTGCCAGCTCCCATATAGTTGTAGGCCAAGAGGGTACTTTATCATGATGATTTTTAGTACAGGTCGGCGCAACACACATGAAATTGCCCAGATATTACCAAAAATTTCCACTAAAAAAAGACCTCTGGTTCTTTGCCAATGCTTGCTATGATTTTGTTTCCTAAACTTAGAGACTGCAGTTGTTTGTAAGCCAGTAGCTTGTCTTCATGAAATAAACTTAAACAGCAAATTTCCTGTAGGTCCTTTTTAAATTCGAGCAGCTTTGAATACTCATCTGCTCAAATTTCAGGCAGCTCTGGTGGGATTTGTGAGAAGAGCAAACTCTATTCTGATGGCAAAAAGAAATCTTTAAACACTGGGATCATCACTGTACAGAACTACGGATCCCACGTCCCTCCGAAGGTCTCCCACATCACGTTCGCTCATGAAGTTGGACATAACTTTGGCTCTCCTGTAAGTATTATTGATTTTACTTCATGCTTTCCTTTCCTGTCTATTAAGTTCTGACCCCTTTCTCTTGCCCTCGATGAATTAATCTTTGTTACACCTATTGTAAATTATTGCAACTACTTCCATTCCCGAATGCTCTATGGTTAAAAACTGAGGAGTTGTAGGTAGGTACATTGTAAGTCGTTGCATCACAGCCACTATATTGAGAGTACCTTTACATCACAATTTCACAGCCAAGTTCATGTGTACTTTTAAAATGTTTTTATGCATTAACTTTTAATACTATATTTATTTGAACTTAAGTAAATGTTAGTATACATAATTCTATTTTTAAAAAATGTTTTTGAATTGAAACTTTCTTTTAATTTATTTTTACATGGTTTCAAAATTAGGCTTTAGTTTTTCATTTTTACTTTATCCAGTTCAGTTTTATTTTGTACTTGATTTGTTTTCCAGGCTATTGGTAGTAAAATGTATGAATATTTATAATTATATCATAAGTATAGTTTAATATCATTAAAATTAATATATGTGTATGTATATGTCTATTTATATATATATATATATATATATATATATATATATATGTGTGTGTGTGTAAAATATATATATATGTCTATGTATAAGTTTCCCTGTTACGCCGAAACGCGTTTGCACAACTAAACAGATTTGGTGATTGTGTGCCCATGAGTGCCATTTTATAATTTTTTTCGAAATGCTTATTAGGAGTTACTATGAAGTAGCGATTTCTGATCAAACACCTACCTGCGATGTAAAAGGTACCCAATGTACTATCTGTGATGTACAGGTAGCACACTGTTCGAGACATGTGTGCTGTAGATACACATGCTTTGCATACTTCTGCCATCTAGTGTTGGGTCTGGAAGTTTGCAAATTGTTTTTCTTCGAAGAAGTCTTTTCTAGTCACGGGGTATGGTGACTCCATCTTTCGGTAATAGTGTGCATGGGCATAGAATCCATTGTTAGATTGTTTTTTTCCGCCATTGGGTGTGGGCAGGTATTGCTGCGCTCCGAAACCGTTCTTCGGGTTCCCCCGGTGCACAATCCTCTCTACCCTAGACAGTATTGTTTCGTACACGTTTCCCAACTCTCTACATATCGTTTCAGGCAACGGAATCTACTTTTGAATTGGAAAGCTTCGTGGATGGCCTTTGGGCCTAACCGCGTCGGTCCAGTTCTCTGTCGATGGAACAGACAGCGTTCAAATTCTCTCCTCAGTGCCACGCAAAGTATCCGTGCACTGACTCATACCAGGTGTATAACGTGTGTGTTTGTCTCCGGAGGATAAAGAAGAAAACTGCAACGCTTGCAGATCGTTTGGGTCAAAGAAAACCCTTCATTGTCGAGCTCTATTTCAAGAGATACAGCGTCAAAGCATTGAAGACACGGTGAAGAGTCAGGTCAAGAAGATATTGGGGTATCTGCGGCAGATGAGGAAGAGGCCTTCTCCATGCCGGAGTCAGATTCAGAGCTCGAGATAGACCTCAACAACGAAGAACTTCCGCAGGAACAGGGTGACATGATTACAGAAAACCCCTTGCCCCATCAACCCACTCACAAAAAAACTACAGTTTCGGCACCACCTCTGCCTTTTGGCCAAAGTCCGCACCCAGACTAGGTTTCCGACGCCCCGCCTTCGGGCACGGCTCAGAAACACTCAGTCAAGCCTTCTGGCTCTGGATCGATTCGACACAAGCCCTCTTCGGAACAGAAGCCCTCCAGTTTTCAAGTCCAAATCCAGCTCGGGCCGAAATCTTCCACGTCGAAAAGTAAACCCCCATCAAAGCTGAAATCTTCCACACCCAAAGGCCAGTCCATATCTGCACCGGAAACGCCAGCGCAGAAACCAAAAGATGTCCCTTCAGATACAAATTTAGACAGTGTTCCACCGAAAATGTATCCGAAACAGAAGAGACTTTATATTAACCCAGAAACTGGTCATATTCATATCAAGCTGTCTCAGAAATACGAGCTTTCTGATGAAAACAGTCATTACAAGATCCCTTTAAAAAAAGAAGACTGCTACCAGCCCCTTTTATCTACCACCAGCATCCCCTCAACCACCCTCTTCTCCAACTTTAAATCCTTTGCACATCACACCTTAAGATTCTCCACAATCTCACCATGACTGGGATGATATTGTTGAGGAGGCATGCATTTACCAGTAGATCCATGGAGTGATTATACAATTGACCCTCCATTAGACAATGATACAGACCTTTACCCTGCCAAGCCTTCTCTGCCTGATGACCGTGTATCTTATCAAGAACTCATTGCCAGGGCTACAGAACACCATGGGTGGTACTACACAGGGGATCCCTAGAAGAGGATTTTTTGTTTGAGACATTGATCTACACACAGGTCGACACAAACACTCCCTATGCTTAAGGGTATGATGAGACCCACTGTTGAAATTTTTAAAGATCCTATGCCTGCACGCATCTTGACGCCTAGAGTCGACCAAAAATATAAATCCTCCTCAACAGATCCGGTATTTAAGGGCCAGTTACCGGTAGACTCACTGGCAGTGTCCAGTGCTTGCAAATGAGCTAATTCCCCAACATCAGGGGACGCTCCTCCTCCAGACAAAGAATCCAAGCTAATAGACACTTCTGGCAAACGCATAGCTGCTCAGGCTGCCAATCACTGTCATATTGCAAACGCACAAGGCCTTTTAGCTAGATATGGCAGGGCACACTGGGATGAAATGGAACAATTGCTCCAATATCTCCCAGAGGAGCATAAAGCAAAAGCACAAGAATTGGCAAATGAAGGACAGCTAATAACCAATTCTTCAATAAGATGTGCTCCAGATGCTGCTGATACCGCAGCTAGGAAGGTCAACACTAGCATCTTACTCATGAGACATGCTTGGTTAAGGATTTACGGGTTTAATCCTGAAGTCCAACAATTTATTTTAAATACATCATTTGACAAAAAACATCTCTTTGGTCCTGAGGTCGATCTGGCGCTTGAGAAAATAAAAATGGACACTGAATGGCTAAGGCTCCTTCAAACAGAGGCTACTTTCGTCGCTCCTTTTACCGAGCAGGGTCCAAAACCACACCCTCGGACCAGAATACCTAGTTTTACAAAGGTAATAACCAGTCCTCTTCCTCAACAGGATTTTATAGAGGAAACACTAAAGTCAGGGGTAGAGGCACCACATCCCATAACTCCCCTACCCCTAATAAGCAGTGACTTCCCCATGCTTCCCTCCAACCATACCACACCTGGCAGGGAAGACTTCAACAGTTTCTTCCCATTTGGCAATCTATAACAGAGAAATGGGGGATCGGTATTATCCAACATGATTATTGCCTGTAGCTTGCCACCAATCCTCCAAACATTTCGCCTCGCTCTCACAAATTGTCTCCAGACCACTTGCAGTTGCTCGAGCAAGAAGTGCAATCTCTTATAAAAAGGAGCCATAGAACCAGTTCCAGTACAGTAGCAAGGTCCAGGGGTTAACTTTTTATTTTCTGATCCCCCAAAATGACATGGATCCTTAAGACCTCTTCTGGGTCTCGGAGAATTAAACCAACATATACTGTCAGAGCACTTTCACATGGTAACACTTCAACAGGTAATTCCACTTTTATAGAAGGGAGATTTTATGTCTACTCTAGACTTAAAAGACTCATATTTTCTCATTCCAATTCATCCACCTCACCGCAAATAGATCAGATTTGTGAAGGCAGGCAAACATTACCAGTTCAAAGTACTCCCGTTCGGAGTGACCACTGCTCCCAGAGTATTTACCAAATGTCTGGCAGTAAGCGCTGCTCACCGCTGAAGATAACATATTCACGTCTTCCCCTACCTAGATGACTGGCTCATCAAAGCCAGCACTTACCAAAACTTTCTACTACACACTCCGACCACAATCAATCAATAATCAATCAATCAATAGATTTACTTCATCAATTGGGCTTCACTGTCAATGCACAGAAATCTCACCTGCATTCTTCACAGATGCAGTCTTATCTAGGAGCCACTATCGACCCTCTCAAAGCTCTAGCTTCTCCCAATTTAGCCATAATTCCAAACATTTAGTCTGATACTACAGTTTCAACCCAACCAAACATTACCAGCCAGTGTATTCATGCAACTGCTGTGAATGATGACGTCTTGCATCACAATTGTGCCCTATGCAAGACTTCACATGCGTCCCCTACAAGAGTGCTTAGCACGTCGTTGATATCAGTCGCTGGGTCAATTAACCGATGTAGTGTTGGTAGACAGCCGCACCCATCGCTCTCTGCAGTAGTGAAACCCACAAAATGTATCAAAAGGGCGGCCCTTCATTGACCTTGTTCCACCAATTGTGCTAACAGTAGGCACATCCTCACTGGTTGGAGGGCCCATCTCCAAGAATACATAATCCAAGGTCTGTGGAGCAAAAAACACAAAACTCTCCACATCAACTACCCAGAACTTCTAGCAGTGTTTCTAGCACTCAAAGCTTTTCACACTCCCCTCATAGGCAAAGTTATCTTCGTCCGCATGGACAACATGACAGCTCTGTACTATGTACAAAAATAGGGGGGGGGGGCCGCACTCTCTGTCACACCTCTCCCAAGTCATTTAGAATTGGGCAATCCATAAAAAAATTTATCTTCTGGCAGAACACCTTCCAGGAGTAAGCAATCAAATTGCTGACCTCCTCAGCAGAAAAAGGCAGCAAATTCACGAGTGGGAACTTCATCCCCAAGTTCTCCTTCTATACTTCCAACAATGGGGTTTCCCACAGATAGACCGGTTTGCCACGTCGACAACGCAAAATGCCCAAACTTCGCCTCCAGGTTCCCACACCCACTCTCCAAAGGGAATGCCCTAGGGATGAACTGGTCAGGAATATTTGCCTATGCTTTTCCCCCTCTCCCGCTCATTCCATTTCTGGTTCAGAGGCCCAGGCAAATATTCCTCACACTGATTCTAGTACCTCCCACATGAGCCAATCAGCCATGGTACACCACCCTGTTAGAGCTGTCAGTAGTTCATCATCAAAAGCTGCATCTCACCTCCAGACTCCTCACTCAGAACCATGGAGAAATAAGGCATCCAAATCCTAAAGAACTAATCCTAGTGATTTGGCTCCTGAAGTCAGAGTTTGGTTATTTAAGTTTACCACCAGATTGTATGACTATTCTGAAAGAAGCAAGAAAACCTACTAGCAGAGCATGTTATGCAGCAAAGTGGAAAAGATTAGTTGTCTATTGTAATAACAATAAAATCAATCCTCTGGATGCTTCTGTACAAAACACTGTTACCTGTTGCACTTACAGCAAACTGGACTAGCTTACATATCTATTAGTTTGCACCTTTTAGCGGTAGCGTGTATTTGCAAAACAAACAGCATTTATCCCTTTTCAAAGTTCTAGTAATCAAAGCCTTTATGGAAGGCTTGAAAAGGGTAATACCACCAAGAATTCCCCTTGCACCAGTGTGGAATGTTAAGATTGTCTTTACAAGGCTTATGGGTCTACCGTTTGAACCATTGCATAATTGACCTTTACAGTTTCTTTCATGGTAGGTTGCTTTCCTCATTGCAATCACTTCATTGAGGAGAGTTGGTGTGCTACAGACATTAACCTTAGAGGAACTCTTCTTTCATCTCCATAAAGGCAGAATAGTTCTTCGCAAAAATCCCAAAGTAGTTACTGCTTTTCATATTAACCAATCAGTTGAGTTACCTGTGTTTTTTCCTCAACCTGATTCAGTAGCAGAGCGAGCTCTTCACACACTTTGTTAAAAGAGCATTATTGTATTATATAGACAGGATCAAAGATTTTCACAAACCAACTGTTTGTTGCATTTGCTCTACCTCACAAAGTCAATTCCATATCTAAATCTGGCATTTCAAGATGGACTGTTAAATGCATTGAAACATGCTATGCAAAAGCTAAAATACCTTTATCCATGCCCCCTAGAGCGCATTCCACTTGCAAAATGAGGGCTACTATGGCTTGTTTGGGTAACATTCCTCTAGCTGACATATGTAAGGCAGCTACATGGTCTGCACCACACACATTTACCAAACACTATTGTGTAGATGTGATGGCACGCCAAAAAGATAATGTAGGCCAAGCAGTACTTAAAACACAGTTTCAAACAACAAACATCTATAGGTTAGCCACCGCTTTAGGAGTATACTTCTTTGTAGTCTATGCAAAGCATGTTTATCTACAGCACATATGCCTCGTACGGATTGTTACTTACCCAGTAAGCATCTGTTCTTGGCATGTAGAGCTGTAGATTCACATGCACCCACCCGCCTCTCCGGGCACCTATAGTTGTTGCAGTTCTTAATTATACATTCATATGCATGGATATCTGTAGACTACACTTACTTACTCCATTCTCGCCCTCTTGCGGGAAAACAATCTAACAATGGAGTGGATGCTCATGTGCACTATCACGGAAAGGAGGAGTCACCTTACCTCGTGACTAGGAAAGACTTCTTCGAAGAAAAAACAACTTGCAAACATCAGGACCCAATACTAGATGGCAGAAGTATGCAAAGCATGTGAATCTACAACTCTATATGCAAAGAACAGATGCTTACAAGACAAATCAACAAACTTACTCCCTGCTGCCATGTTTGCAACCTGACCATTTACCGTAGCCATCTCATTTGATTCTTACATACACAGTAGTGTACACTGTACACATTCATGTGCACGCATTGTCAAAGATACCCTGGATCATGATAAAAACCTGGTTGTACCCTGTGGTCTTTTCTAAACTACAGTTTGAATCAGAACTGTATTTAAATTATGCCCAAAATTAGATTAAGGGGCTGTGAGCAGTCCAAAATCATACCAGACTTGTTACCTTTGGGCTGCAGAAATGGGACTACATTTCAGAAAAATGGGCTGGTTGACACGTAACTGGCATAAAAAACATACGTTTATTTTTCTCGTCTGCAAAGCCACCAGAGACCAGCCCCTGCCCTCCTCTAAGGCTGGATGTAATTTAGTCAGCAGGTAAGGCTGTGGTTCACATTGGTCATCTCTATGGAACCCAGGCAGACTGTACCTGGGCTTATGAAAGGCTGAACTGGAAACCAAGTTATGGAGCGTGTTGCCATTGGGGCCCAATGTTCTTCCCTCTCTGTTGGTCTCGCCAGTTAGGCTATATTTCCCCTTGTGATCCGGGCACTTGTTCTGTGTGCATTAATATTGTCTTTCTTTTAGTTGCTTCTGACTCCTGTGTCCTTGGCGCTTTCACACCTGGGTTTTTATCACTCTGTTAAGCATATATTTGCATTCAGGGCTCGGTTTATGTTTGAATTGGGACTTCTTGCACCTTGAAGCTAATTATTTTGCTCTGTTTGTACTCTACAAATGGCAAACACGTTTGTAATTATTTTGCAGTCCTATTTGTTATCTGAGTGCCCTTTACTGAATTAAACCTTTTTGCTCGCTGACAATTGAAGCATTTGTTGGGTGAGGAGGTTGTATTTACATTACAAAGTAAATATCTTCACCAAGATAAGCATTTGGCTGTCCTTCTGGAATGTTCATAAGAAACCATACATTTTTATATTAGTTTCTTTTAATATTTTTCATACCACATCAACATTAGAAAAACCAACATACTTATTTTAAAGGGTTGTTTTGATTACTTGTACATAAGAAAATGGCAACATGATGAATAGAAATGAGGTAGTACTTGAAAATTGACGAGGAAGAACAACTGATCAAGGAGCTAGATACCCTGGAGACAAATGCTTAGAGAAATGTACAAAAGCCATGGAGCTCACTAGTCCGAAAAGCAAGACTGAGAGAGGAACTAAAATCACAAAGAGCAGGGAGGAAAGACCCTGAGATTGAGGACAGAGAGAGATACACTGGGGTAAGAGAGTACACTGGGGTAAGAGAGTAAGATCAGGGTGGAGAGATGCATTGGAATCATAAGGGACAGAGCAGGAAGAGAGAGGTGCAGAAAAGGCACAGGGATCATAAGGGACAGAGAGAGCTAGAAGAGAAGGGTTCAGAGAGGCACCGGAATCATAAGGGACAGAGAGCAGGAAAAGGGTGCAGAGGGGCATCTGGATCATAAAGGACAGAGTAGGAAGAGAAGGGTTCAGGAGTGGAGAACGATGCTTAAATGATAGACAGGAAGAGTTGGATGGAGAGAGATGCAGAGATCAAAAGGACAGTATAGAGTTTGGATACAGTAATGGCGAGAGGAACCAGAGATGGTGAATCCAGTAGGTCTTTTGTTTTTTTGTGAGACTTTGAAAGCAGAAAGTGGTGGCAGGGGTCGTGTCAGCCTTGTTCTTGTTTTAGGATCACATGAACATGCATTTGTGGTAATACACACAAGTATAAATGGTGGGAATGCGGTTTCGTAACATTTTTCCATTGTGCCTGCTACAATACGGTGCTGTGTGCTTTAGGCAGCAGACCTAGGATCTTACAGATGTAAAAACAAGTGATGCCTTCAGTGCATAGGCAATGCTGACTACATTGTGTTACCTGTTCCCAGTGTTGGGTAAAAAGCAGCAGTCGTGTAGAACAGAGGATAGCTTGGAAAGTTCATTTGATGAGTTGGAACATGAGTTCCTTCTAGGAGTGTGATCCAGCGCATGATTGGGACTCAAGGAATATATATAGATGACCTCCCTGCATCACAGACCCGTTATCACACTAGCTCATTCACACATGCATTCATTGGTGGGGCCCATAACACCAACTCTCATACGTCTCCATTCACGAGTCTGCACACAGGAGGGATGAATAATTCTAGCGCTGGACATGTGGGGAAATACCTTATAACCTGAAGGGAAGAAAAGTTATTTTACAGAAATATACATTAACTATCGTCACCTATAGATTCCTAATCCCAAACATCAAGCCACTCCACCCGCTTGGTCGACGGACCAATTAGTTGGATTGGTTGATGGTGATTTAGAACCAGCTAAAACACATATAAGATTCAGAATCCTTTACCTTCTTCATTGAATAACCACAAACTCGTAAATCTGTTAATCAATAATTGTTTATCTAAATTTTAGTTGCAATTTAATATTAGCATTTGTTTCATCAAAAGTTTAGAATTTCTAGATCAATCAATTTCAAATCGCAGGACATTATATTTATTATTTCTGGCTATCTGGATTTTCTCTATTTCTCTTGGCTGTGCATAATCGAATTAGCCGTTAAATTGTCCAAATAAAGCAGGCCAAAGCTCAAAGTCCGAAAGTTCTTTGCTCAGCACGTTACAGTCCCAAAGATCGCCAAAGGAGCAAAAGTCGTGCAAGCATCAGTTACCGCCTGTGGGGTCAAAAAGGGTGTGCAGTCATAGTAACCGCCGAATGCCAGGCCCCTCCCTATTCTACTACACTTTTATAATAAAATTCGGGATAACATGAAACATTTTTAGGCGGAGAAAGTCTGTGATTGGCTGATCGAAAACGTCCGATTTTAGTCAGTCAGGTTTCACATGGATTTTGCTGGTTCACTTCCGGAGATGACATAGTCCTTATGTTACAAAGTTTTGGTTTTTACTTGTATGATCCAATTGTTCATTTAAACCAGTTTTTACTGTCCGTACTGTTGGCAGTCCACCAAGATTCTATCCTTGACCGAGGACATGGTGCACAGGGTTTGTCAGGAAGTTCACGGAGCCATCCGAGTCTGCGCAGTAGGTATCGCGCTCACGCGACGGTGGCCACATCTGAACTCCATATCGGGCGCCATTTTCTAGGTAGGCCCAAATGCCGTCTTAAGCGAAACAAACACAAAATAATAATTAATACAATGAAATGAAGAGTCTAATGTTAAACCCTCACTAATCCCTTTATGTATTAGTATTTTCCTAGCATATAGCGACATTTAAAGCAATTATATTTACCTTTACGGTCCTCCACGAGAATGCAAACGTCACAAAAGCAACATAAATCATGCGGTTTCTATTTCCACATGTACTACTATTAATATGCGTACAGTTTTTAGTTATTAGTTATTTCACCATGCAAATAGCAGTTTCCCACGTGTAATTGGTGTATGCAAATGGTTGAGTTAATTTAACACAGCACACGGTTAGTAAATTATAATAAGTAAGTTATTTAATTAGTATTTTCATGCAAAATAGAGGGGGTATACAAAATTTTGCTCTACCTGCTCCACCAATCCCCCCTTTGGTGATTTTTAACATCACCACACTACCTAAAAGTTTGTAAATTTTGTAAAAGAAATGAATTCACTTCTCTTCATTTGTTGTTAGATCACATTACTGTTTCACCTGTCTCTTCTTCTCTTGTTTTTATATACATTTTCTCTTTCCACTCTTCGAATTCTACCTCTTCAAACTCCCTTTCTTTCTTTCCTTTCTTTTTCTTTGTTTCGTACAGTTTCTCTTTTTGTGTTTTCATAGATTTCTTTTCTTGTTGCATAAGCATCCTAATCTTAGAATAATACTAAAAATATCACGCATGTTAATGGAAATAAGATCTTACCTATAAAGGTACAACCTAATTTTAGTAGAAAGTCTCTAATAGTAGCAAACCTTTTCCCAATCTTCTACCAAATACCTCCAACCTCCAGTGGAGCAATCTCCTCATGCAAATCAGTTATATTCTTTATGTATGTCTTTAGATCTTGACTTTCGTCAGGAATGTAAGTACAACAATGTTCAACTTTCAGCATTCCACAGACTCCTCCCTCTTTTGCCAGAATTATATCAAGGGCAAGTCGATTTTGCATTACCATAGCACGCATGGCAACCATTTCGGTATTTACCAACAAAAATCCTCCAGCAGTGCTTGACAAGCGATCCACTACTACTGTTGATAATTTTCTAATCTTGTGTGCATTCAGAGATATTCCAACTGCTGGTATCAGTGCTCCAAAAATGTCTCCTACAATTTCTGACCAAGATTCTCCTCTTCTACATGTTAGTTGTCTACCTATCTCATGTGCACCATCTTTCCCTCTTTCCACATGAAATATCTTCGGGAAAACCAGGCCTAGATAACATGTGCCATACAAATGGTCAGGTAAGCGATAATATGCTTTGTTTCCGCAGATAAAATATAATCCAGGAAATACCGAATCATTTCCACCTTTAAATCCCCATCCACCCATGATATTATAAGTATCATGGCAATCACTGGTACCTACAAAATAGTTATCATATACAGTTTGATTTCTTCTAATACACAACTTTCCTTTCTGAGGCCAATCCAGAGCCATTGTTTGACTAGCTTCTCACTTCAAATGTTTTTCCTTTTCCACATCCCAAATTCTTTTCTTCTTTTCCCTCAGGTACCTTCTTTTGCATTTTCAATCTCCTCTCTTCTACCATATCTAAGAAAGTCTTCTCTTCTCTTTTCAGACTACAAGTTAGTTTATTTCTAAATATTGACTCTAATGTCAATTCTTTAGTTTCTAAGAAGAATTCACCTAATACTTTAGCAGGTTTTACTTTATTCAATTTATTGACTACAGATATTTGTGAAAATGTTACCTACATCTGAAAAATAATATTCTAGTTTCCCTATTTTGTAAAACAGACTTGCTAAAACACTACATGTTGTTCCATATGTCACTGGGAGGTGATGATCTGTCACTCCCTCAGACACTGATGCAGTTAACTGCATGCAGACGTAACAATCTCACATCCATTGTTTTCACATATTCATACAATAATTTTGAAAAAACTTTATTAGAAAAATCAGCGATGGACCTATCTTTATGTAAGTAATTCTGATCTATTTTAGTCAGATAAATCTTCTGAGTCTTTTCTATACTAGTTTTATTTTCACCATGACCTTCTATTGTTTCTAGTGTAACCTTATATGAGACCATTAAAGCTAACACACCCCACAGAAGCATTAGTGATCCTGTACAACAACACATTTTGAACCACCTTCTAAGGAACACACATTTAGATTTTCTACTCTCTGTGTTTGCCATTTTGGAAAAATTATCAGTGTCTTTTGACTTAGCCTCTTCTACTACTCTAAGCACCTACTTGGTTCTATCAGTTATGTCTTTTCTGATAAATTTCAATCTTCTTCCTTTTAGAACATAGTTTCTTCAATTTGGCATTTGATCGTCTTTCACTTTCTTTTCACAATCTTGATTCAGAATTTCCCGATGTCGGACAAGATAACTCTCAGGATTTCCGATTCTTCGTCTTCCTCAACCACTCCTGGTACAGTCACCTTCAGATCACTTTGACTGTCTGCCTCTTCTCGTACTTCAGGAAGTGCCACATATGACCATTCCGGTGACTTATACTTCTGGTTTGGCTTTCTAGTCCTTTGGCTTCCTTCTGATGGTGTTGGTTCAATGTATTTTGTCTTCACTTGGCTGGATACCTCATTCACTTGTTCAGCCCTGAATGAATTTACTCTTGTCAATCTGTATCTCAATCTCTTTATCTTGTTTGGCCAAATTTCATCCTTTGCTGGCCTTTTTTGCTTACTTCCCTTTTCATGTCTTTCAGTTCTCCATGCTCTTTTTCTCAGGACTCTACCTTCTGGTGGTACTTAGTCAATGTCGTCCGATTCAGTTCCGACTTGATTTTTACTTTCAGTAGTCTCTCCTTCCACCACCTTCTTTTTCCTTACCTACTTCTGTCCCTCCTCATGGTTCTTCCACACAATCTTCCTGCTGACTAGCTGTCCCTTCTTCTACCTGGATGTATGGTATCCCTACATCTCCTCGGGGGTCTTCCGCAACAATCTTTCCCTTTCTCTCTGATACCTTACCATCTATTTCTGTTATTTCAGGTGGAATTTTCTCTTAACCGTTCATCCGGAACTTCTTTATCAAGAATTTCTTTGATCGGCTCTTCACGGTTTTTATTTTCCCTTGTATGTGCTAATGCTGGCTCAGTGTCTGATTCTGAGCTGGTGTCAGAAATTCATGGAAGATTTTCTGGTGCAATAGCCAAATTTGGTTCTGACTCCTTCCCCCCCCCAGCCCCCCCACCCCCCTTTTCAGGAGTTTGTCTGGTTGTTGTTTCTTCGGTATCTGATTCAGAGCTTGTATCATATTCTTCAAAGTATTCTTCTTTATTATCCACTGGATTTGGAATTCGCAGGGTATGACTAGCATGAATCCAATTCTTCACTCCTGCCCATTTTATAGCTGTCGTCGTAGTCAAAATCACCTGGCGTGGTTTACCCCACCGTGGGACCAAACAATTCCTTCTTCTATGCACTTTTATTCTCACCCAATCACCTGGGCTCTGATCATGAGCTGGCTTCTTTTCAAGAGTGGTGGCATCCAATCCAACCTGATGAAACACAGAGTGAATGGAATCAGTCAACCCCTTGCAATAATCCAACACCAAGTCATCAGATATAGGCAATAGCTTGTTGACTGGTATGAAAACATGTCTCATTGCTCTCGACATCACGATTTCATGGGGGCTCAAGCCTGTAGTCCTATCTGGAATAGATCTAATAGTCATGAGTACTAGAGGCAAGACATCAGGCAGTTTCAAACCTGTAGCTAAACACATTTTTCCCAGTCTGTTTTTAATGGTGCCATTTACTTGTTCCACCACACCAGAAGCCTCTGGGCGATAGGCACAATGTAGTTTTTGTTGTACATTCAATGCTTCACAAATTAATTTCATGATTTCATTGTGAAAATGTTTTCCTCTATTTGACTCAATAGTGACTGGAAAACTGAATCTAGGAATGAAGTCTCTCAATAGTAGCTTTGCTACTGTGATTCCATCACTACTTCTAGTTGGGTGTGCTACCACCCATCGAGAAAATAAACAAACCATCACTAGAACATACCTCAACCTGTTGCAGGGGGGCATTTCAATGAAGTCAATCTGCATTCTGGTGAAAGGCACTCCTTGTCCTATTGTTCCCAGACTTACCACTGTCTTTCTTCCAGGATTGAACTGCTGACATATAAGGCATCTTTGACAAAGGCTTTCAGCTAAAAGTCTGAATTTGGCATTATACCATGTCTGTTTGAAAAGTCTGATCATAGCATCTCTCCCCACATGTGCTTGTCCATGATACATCCGTGCCATGGTAGAGACCATGCTATCAGGCATGACTGGTCTTCCATCCCGATAAACCCACACATGATCTGTTTCCCTTGGTGCACATCCTGCTTTTACCCACTGTCTCACTTTCTCATCTCCTTCTTCTTCCTGCAACTGTCTCACTTCTTCCCATGTATTCACGGTGTTAGTAAACAACAAGGGACATTAATTAATTTCCTTTTCTTTCCCTCGATTCACGGAATTCTGATTGCGAGCACAATACTGAGCCATATCGTTGGCAAATTGGTTGCCAGCTGAGACAGTCATTGGACTTAGAGTGCACAACACATTTCACCACAGCTAACTGTTTAGGCAGCTGTATCGCCTCAAGCAATTTTCCAACCACTTCAGCATTCCTTATTGGAGTTCCACTCGATGTCATAAACCCTCTTTGTGACCAGATTTGCCCAAAGTCATGCACTACACCGAAGCCGTACTGACTATCGGTGATCAGTCACTCTCACATTCTTTCCCATCTTGCATGCTCTCGTTAATGCAAAAAGCTCAGCAACCTGGGCTGATTTTACTCCTTTCAGACAAGATGCTTCCAGTACAGCTGCTACCGTACATACTGCATATGCTGCACTCAGAACTGCCTCAAGCATGATCCATCCACAAACATCACAACATCACATAGTCACTCTCTGTCAAAGATATATCTTATATCAGGACGTGATTTGGTACAAAAATCAAGCACTTCCAAACAGTCATGATCCACATCATCTCTGACTTCCACATTCTCAGCATCAGGTAACAATGTTGAAGGGTTAACATTCAGACACCTTACAAGGCTCACATTTGTTGCACATAGGATGACTTTCTCATATTTAGTAAGTCGACTATGTGTCATGAACTGAGTGTGGCTCCTTGTTAAAAGGATCGCCACATCAGGAGGTACAAACACTCTCACAGGATATCCCATCACAATTCCTTCACTCTGTTCCAAACTCTTACAGGTGGCTGCTACAGCTTCCAGACAACCAGGAAATGCTACAGCTACAGGATCTAATATAGCTGAAAAATATGCAATCGATCTCCGCAATTTTCCATGTTTCTGTATTAACACAAAGTGCACATCCATTCCTTTTGCTGCAATAAAGTTCAAATTCTTTCTCATAGTCTGGCATGCCGAGTGCTGGTGCTTCACACAAGCTATCGCTCAATTGTTTAAAAGCCTGTAACTCTTCTTTATTTAATTCAATGGGATCTTTTACAATTGTAACACACAAATGTTGACTATGCTTAAAGGTATGTTGAGGTATACTAATGATATTTTTAGAAACCCAGTTAGAACACGTATATTAAAACTAGGGTAGGCAAAAAATATAACACCACCCCCTACCCCTCTGACCCAGTTTTTATTTGTGGTCAGTTGCCTTTGGATTCCTTAGTGGTCTCTAATGCCCTTAAGAGGGCAAATTCGCAAATGTCAGGGGAGGCACCACCTCCAGATAAAGCTCCATGCTCATAGATGCATCAGGAAAAAAAGTAACTGCACAATCCGCCAACCATTGGCATATAGCTAATACACAAGGTTTGTTGTCCAGATACGATAGAGCTCACTGGGATGAAATCAAGGAATTATTAAAATATCTCCCAGAAGAATACAAAAAGAGGGGGAAGGAAATCGTACCGAAAGTAACATTTATTTCTAATTCCTCAATCAGGTGTGCATTAGATGCCACGGATATGCAGCCAGAAGAATCAACACCAGCATTCTACTTGGGAGACCTGCATGGTTCAGAATTTCTGGTCTCAAACCAGAGGTGCAACAAACCAAAATGAAACCAGCATTTGCAATGCAATAGGTCTCGCAGTTACGAGAGTTTCAGCTATTGGCATTGTAAATAACAATGCCTGTTATTTTTTTTTTTTTTTTAAAACAAAAATAAACGGCATTATTTGCAATGTCAATAGCTCAAACTCGCGTTAATGCGAGACTTTTTGCATTGCAAATGCTTGTTTATTTACGGTAGTTGCCACTGAATTTTATCTTGTGAATTTAGAGGTCAAATAATTCATGGTGTGCACATTGAAGGGAGCATGAGGAGTGCATGGGTGCAGGTATAACCAGCAGCAAGAAGGAACTCGTGGTCCAGCTGTATACAATGTTAGTGAGGCTTCACCTGGAGTACTCAATTACAGGACAGAGGTCTGTCTGACCTAAAGAGGAACTGAAGCCAAGTATGAAAAACAAGTGTGACAACAGGCGAAGTTCAGTGAGGAAAGGAGAAAGACGGCCGAAGCTAAAGCCCCTCTGCCAGCACAGTGTCCTCGAGGACACTACAGGATGGCGGCACAAGATATGGCCCGACCTACGGCAAGCCAGAGGTGGGTCAGCAGCAGAAGAAAGAAGCTCGACTCGGCCCGACCTATGGCAAGCCAGAGGTGGGTCAGCAGCAGAAGAAAGAAGCTCGACTCGGCCCGACCTATGGCAAGCCAGAGGTGGGTCAGCAGCAGCAGCAAGAAGCTTGACTCTGGGAAAATCGAGAGCGGGATGTGAGCAACAAAGAAGTTCAGTGGGATTATATTAACATAAGGCAGAGTGAAGTTCCCTCCGAATTCTGATTTATAAACGTATATTCCCAGCATAGGTTTTATTTTAAATGCAGTGTTACGATGCATGAGCGCCAAACATTGGTTGATTGAGTCTTGGTGTCACGAACAGCTGCGTAAGATCCTGATGGGTGCTGCACAGTTGATGAGGCGAGAAATATGCCTCTGCTAAGAATAAAGCTCTAGAAAGACCTTGAAAACATAGGTGCCCGAGTCAGCACAGGTGACTTTCCCACACTGTTAGATCTCTGGGCACCGTCGACTAAGGGGGACATTCAGGTGCTGCTGCAGGATTTTATGAAAGACATCTCTGCTTGCTCCAAACAAGACAAGCCCGGCGGAGCGTGGCACGCGTGCTTGGCGGGGGTGGGGGTGTGCATTCCAGGCGGGGAGCGGACCCTTTGAAGTAGGATGCCAAACGGATTGCATGGCAGCACGATGCACGTTATTGTGCGCGTGCTCGCCATGCAATCCGCTCTTAAGTTAGGAGAGTTCACAAACTCACAGGGCATTCTAGCCTTTAAAGTACCACTTCTGTCCACTTTTAGGCCCTGGGCGTATATTTGGTCATATGAAAATCTCTGTGAGAGTAAATCATTTTATGAAAGCCAAACCAAGATTTGCACATGTGAGCTAAACTTACACTTGTAAATACTTTGCGAATAGCGCCTATACTAATTTGACTCTCAAAAGACTTTGCAGAGGTCATCTATTAGAAAAATACAAATGTCCAGACATTAATCTAGTGCTTTTTATATGCTCATCATTATGGCAAACCTGAGTACTGGCAGGCAGTGAGATGAAGTGATTTGTCCAAGAATTAACAGCGTGATTATGTGAAAAAAGTCAGTATTTAAAGGGTCATCAGTTGGCAACACAGGCACTATACCACAAGTGTAATCTGTGTTTATTTACAGTAACATTTTATGAAACCGAGTGCATGCCTAAAAGAAGCAAAACTAGAAAAACAAATCATAAAATGCTTCCTCGGAAAGTGAGAGAGTGCAATGGTACAATTGTAAGACTTGTAGAGCCTTAACTCAGTTATAATTAGAACGCTTGTCGGATGAAAGTGCTGGCATATGCAGAGCTCTAGAGTGAATATTACGCTGGCATAACAGAGCATCTGCATAAGCAGAGACTGAATATTCAGCGACCGGAAACAGAGTTCTGGTAAGTACAGTATGATCAGAAAGGTCGAAATATCAGAGCTTTGCTGGAACACAAACTACGAGCCGTGGTGTAAACTGAGAATCTAATATCAGAGGTTTAATGTAATGACAACTCTGCCAAAATGTGTCGCCTCCGTGCATGGCAAGTGTTCAGTTGAAACCTAAAAATGATTATAGCTAAAGCTTGGATGGCTCCTCTCACTTAATGAGTACCCACACCATACTTCTCGCTTTATTTAAATAACCTCGCAGGCAATCTGGTAAAAATGAAGATGGAATCTAATCTTCCTTGGGCTCTTGCAGCGTGTTGACTGGATTGTATTAACAATAGCCATTTCAAAGAGTACTTCATAAAAAAAATAAAACTTGCAAAGCAAATAGGTCTGGCATTCAAGTTCCACCCTTTGGGCTTAGATCAGGCTTGATTTGTTTTGCTGGACTTTTGTAAAAATGTATTCGAGGGGTATCTGCCAGGGCCTCTACAATATATAAAAATAAATAAACATCATCTAAACCCACAATTGTTCTTGGTCTCAAAAAGCACACATTGCCATGGAAGGCCTTGGCAATGGAGGGACCTACATGGTGTGTGGACGTGCTTATTGTGAAAGAGAGGAACGCCATCACTCACAGTGAAAATATCCAATGACTGAAGTGGGCTGACCAAGAGTTCCTTGCTGTATGCAGTAACAGGAGAAGGAAAATGTAAAGGACACACAACAGATCAACGGATGAAGAGACTTGCTGAAATCCTCTAAGTACATTGTATAATTCTAGTAAAAACAAAAGGTCTTGGCGAAGGCTAAAAACATCTTTCAGGATACAAATAAAGTAAAGCACACACAGAAATGTTACCACGATATTGTTTGTCCTGGCAATAGCATGCATGTTTTTGCCAAACCCATAACCCGAAAACTAAATGGCTCAATAAAGACTTTTTTGAGCCCATTTCGAAATGAAGATTTATTATTTTTGTTTCAGTTCTTTTTATTAAGAGTCCATGACTTTTAAAAGTATATTTGGTTACGCAGCTTTGCTGTCATACCTCGAATGCTCAGACCAGTTTTCGATCTGGTTCTGCTAATTTCAGAGTTACATCCCAAACAGAACAGTTCGCAGCATTGCAGAAAAAAGCACTTCAAGAAAAAAAGTCACAAAGCGAGTGCCGCGTCCCCGCAAAAAATCAAATTCAGGGGCAGGGGTGAGTGGGGAGAGAAGGGGCGGAGGGTGAGTTATGGTTCCATGCTCCGTCAGGTCCTGGCCTCTCTGCTGATCCCGTCCACAAAGGAGCAATATATATTACCCGACGTGGTGATATTTCGGTGTTTGTATGTGGGAACTGGACGGAGGCAAGCACTCACTTAGCAGCCACCGTCTTCATGGTCACCGGAGCCTAGGTGAAATTTCATTAAGCATGAAATTTCGGGCGCCCAGTTACACAGTGCCAATCCATGTCCATCCTATCACAAGTGCCACTGACTGACCTGTATTTACTGTTTAATACATATATAAACAGGTTCCCCCAGGTCTGAGTGCACAGTCGTGGTCATAAATGGAGAAACAGGGGAGTATCACACAGCACGTCACATGGCTCATTCGAGACTTTCACTGCGCCGGGTCACCCTAGCTTTGATGCACACGCTGCGGTTGCTGTACATGTCATGGAGCCTTCCACCAATGAGGTCACATGAGATGAAGAATCGCGGCACTGCCCTGAACGCATGTCTGCAGGAAGCCATGTTTTCTTTCTTTGCTTACATTTGGCAAAAGAGTGCCTTCTGGGAGAGAAAACTGAAAGCAAGCTGTCCACCAGTTAGTCTCAGAGCCAAGCAACAAAAAGACGGACGCGCTCTGTGGTGGGGGAGGGGGAGGAGCATTGAGGGCTGGCGAGTGGTGTGCGATGTGCGCGCACCATGACAAGAGAGGAAAGCCATATGGCGCCTCTGCTCGTCATTGTGCGCAATCCTCTGTGTACATTGTATAATTCTAGTAAAAACAAAAGGTCTTGGCGAAGGCTAAAAACATTTTTCAGGATACAAATAAAGTAAAACACACACAGAAATGTTACCACGATATTGTTTGTCCTGGCAATAGCATGCATGTTTTTTGCCAAACCCATAACCCGAAAACTAAATGTCTCAATTTTTTGAGCCCATTTCGAAATGAAGATTTATTATTTTTGTTTCAGTTTCTTTTATTAAGAGTCAATTACTTTTAAAAGTATATTTGGTTACGCATCTTTGCTGTCATACCTCGAATGCTCAGACCAGTTTTCGATCTGGTTCTGCTAATTTCAGAGTTACATCCCAAACAGAACAGTTCGCAGCATTGCAGAAAAAGCTTAAAAATGCCATCATAACAAGCGCAGTGGCCCCCGTGCATGGCAATGGCTCGCTGTGCTGCGAATGGCACCAGAGGAATCAAACTAGATCAAGATGTGTAGATTTCTCCTTAAAAGCAGAGCGGGGGCGGGGCGCGGGAAATAAATGCAAAGCAACATAGATTTAACCCCGGGACCTTTTCTGATTGATGTTTATCAATGGCTGCAACAAACCGGAACCGCAAGAATGTAATGGGGGGAGATCAGAGCGCTGTGGACATCCACCCTGCTCTGCGTTTGTAATAACGGTGTTCTGTTGCTAATGCCTTAGCGTAGGAAGAGAAAAACAAGCCCGGCGGAGCGTGGCGCGCGCGCTTGATGGGGGAGCGCATTCCAGGCGGGGGAGCGGACCCTTTGAAGTGCGCTGCCAAACGGATTGCATGGCGGCACGATGCGCGTGATTGTGCGCGTGCTAGCCATGCAATCCGCTTTTTGGGAGCACTTTCAAAACCCCCTTACAATAGTCTTCGCGAGACCTAAAAAGATACCGAAGTAGCAAAGTCTATAGGAGCACTTCAATCTCCTTCTACCAGAGGTTCCTTTTGCTGAGGAGGCCCCCAAAACTAACACCTCGGATGCGGCCGCATCTTCATACAAGACACAAACACTATCACTCCCCTCTAGAGGATTCTACAAGGGTGGATATAGAGGGAACAACTTTTAAAGGAGAGGTAGAGGTACATCCTCCCAATATTCCACCTTGCATTCATAAACTCTCGCTACAACACCAAAGGCTTCTCAAATAAGTCCAGGCTCTTCTAACAAAATGAGCTATAGAACCAGTTCCATTAGAACATCAATGATCAGGAGTTTACTCACTGTACTTCCTAATCCCCAAGAAGGGCAGGTCTCTACAACCAATCTTAGATCTCACTGTTAAACCTATACAAACTGTCAGAACACTTCCATATGGTTACCCTTCAACAAGTGCTTCCACTTCTACAACAAGACTACTTTATGTCCACACTAGACTTACAAGACGCCTGCTTCCATATTCTTATCCACCCAGCACATCGCAAATAACTTGGATTTGTGATAGTGGTAAATAATGATCAATTCAAACTACTCCCATTCGGAGTGACACCTGCACCCTGAGTATTCACAAAATGTCTAGCAGTATAGCAGCTCATCTAAAAAGACAACAAATTCATGTCTTCCCATATCTGGATGATTGGCTCATCAAAGCCAACACACAAAGAATGTGTTTGCAACACACTCAAGCTACCATAAACCTTCTCCATAAATTGGGATTTACAGTCCATGCACAAAAGTCCCATCTTCAACTCTCACAACTGCAAACATATCTGAGAGCAACGCTAAACACTTACAGCTCTAGCCTCTCCCAGTGCAGCCAGAATGAAAAACTTTCTAACTTTATTACAACAGTTTCAAAACGACCAATACCTACCAGTGAAGACTTTCATGCATCCGTTAGGAATGATGGCATAATGCATTGCAATAGTGCCTCACACAAGATTACAGATGCGTCCTCTACAGCAATGCTTAGCACGTCAGTGGAATCAATTACATGGTCAATTAACAGATCTAGTGTTGGTAGATAGCCACACAAGGGTGGTGTTTCATCGACCCGATTCCACAAATCGTACTAACAGCAGACTCCTCTCTCACAGGTTGGGCTGCCCATCTCCAGCATCTGACAATTCAAGGTTTATGGGGCACCAAACGCAGAAGTCTCCACATCAGTTACTTGGAGCTTCGAGCTGTTTATCTAGCACTAGATGCTTTTCAGCCTCACCTTATAGGGAAAGTTGTCCTAGTATGGACGGACAAAATGACTGCCATGTACTACGTACAAAAACCCTGGGGGGTGGGGGGGGGAGAGCACACGCACTCTACAGTTGTCACGGCTCTCTCAGACCATTTGGCGTTGGGCAATGCATCGCAAAATTCATCTTCTGGCAGAACACCTTCCAGGAATGCACAACCAATTTGCCGACCCCCTCAGCAGGATGCGGCAACAAGTACACAAATGGGCACTTCATCCTCAGGTTCTGTTACCATAGTTCCAGAAATGGGGATTCACAGAAATAGACTTCTTTGCCACAGCAGAGAACTCAAATTTCTGAACTGCACATCCAGATTCCCACACCAATATCTAAAGGCAATGCCTTATGAATGAACTTCCACGAAGAACTTGGCGTTTGTTACATTCGGGATAGGTTGGGAGTTAAACCCTTAGTCTGCTGGGCTAAAATTTGGGCAAACACAGAGGCCACATTTAGTAGGCAGGTCATAGTAGACTGCCTTGCCCGCGACCGGGGGCTGAAAATCCCATGGCTTAAGTATGTGAAGGAGACCCTAGAAGGAATAGGATGCGCAAATCTCTTCACTAATCCTGCAAAAATATCTATGCATGGTAAGGCCATGGTTAAGGACCGGTTTCTTAAGCATGTCACAACAATTAGGGAAGATAGGGAGCTGATTAAGCTGACAGTGAGAGACTATCTCTTGACCAAAACATGCGTGGGTATTGAGCCTTATTTGTTTTATTTCCATAATGCCCATGATAGATTTTTAACCCGTTCCCTGCTCATGACAGAACCACTCCGTCATGAGCCACGGGCGCCGTTTGCTCATGACGGAGTGGTTCCGTCATGCTGCGGCCGTTGGCGGCCGCTCCGCCCACGTGGCACTGATTCCCCGCCTGTGCGGGCGATCAATGCAAGTGGGCGGAGTCATGACGGAACCACGCCGTCATGAGCACAGCTCGATTGTGACTCATGACGGCGTGGTTCCGTCATGAGCATGGCAGCGCCGTGCTCACCCCGCACCCCCCCAGCGCCGCGGCGGAATTCGTGCCGCGGCGAAGGGGTTAATGGCACGGTTTAGGCTTAATCTTTTGCACCATATATATAGCGAACACGGCAGGTTACACGCTGTCTACAGAGATGAAGGGTCCGTGTGGCTGCGACCATCGGTCTCCACAGGATACCCTTCACTTTGTTTTATTATGTCCCTTTTATTTACAACCTAGGAGCCTCTTTTTAAAAAAATATTTTAAAGAAAGCTAGATTTAAACATGCAAGGGTGGCCCTGTTTTTAAAATTGTCCACAGACGCATTGACTCTGTTTTGTACTGTAAATTTTTAAGGGCAGCGGTCAGGCTCAGAACAACTAAGGGCATTGGGTGAACACAGGTGGCCCGTGATGTCAGTCCCGCAATGGCCTCATGAAGGAATTTGATGAGGGGAGGGCTTCTTACTCGCGGATGAATTGAATATGCATCATTTTTATTGGTTGAACTGTTATTGTCTTTTTTAACTATGATGTATTTTATTTGTACTTTTATGGTATTTTCTTTATACTGAATAAAGTATTGTGATTGATTGAATGAACTGGTCGGGAATATTTGCCTACGCTTTTCCGCCTCTCCCTCTCCTTCCATTTCTAGTTCGGAAACTCAGACTTCATTCACACTGATTCTAGTAGCTCCCACATGGGCTCGTCAACCGTGGTTCATCACACTCCTAGAACTGTCAGTATTTCCACACCAAAAACGACACCTCACTTTCAACCTTCTCACACAGTACTGTGGAGAAATCAGACATCCAAACCCCAAGGAGCTCAACCTTGTGATCTGGCTCTCAAAGTCAGAGTTTGGATACCTAAATCTACCACTAGATTGTCTGACCATTCTTAAGGGAGCAAGAACACCTACCACTAGAGCATGTTATGCAGCAAAGTGGAAAAGGTTTGTTATATTGTAAAAATAACACTATTGATCCGCTAGATGCATCAATACAGAATATTATTTATCTTATGCATCTACAACAAGTTGGCTTAGCCTACACATCCATTTGACTACACCTTGCAGCAGTAGCTGCATATCTACAAAAGTAATTTATCCTTATTCAAAGTTCCAGTAAATTAAGCTTTTATGGAAGGCTTTAAGAGAATAATACCACCCAGAGTACCACCAGCACCTATCTGGAACCTTAACATCGTTCTCACAAGGCGTATGAGTTCACCTTTTGAGCCATTAGCCAATTGTGCATTACAATTCCTTTCATGGAAGGTTGTCTTTCTAATTGCTATCACTTCATGAAGATGTGTTGGTGAGCTACAGAAATTCCCCTTAAAAGAACCTTTCTTTCAACTTCATAAAGATAGTGTTTCTTCGTACAAGTCGTTTGTGTTTCACATTAATGACTCATTTGTTACCTGTGTTCTTCCCTCAACCTGAATCGGTAGCAGAAAGGGCTCTACAAACACTTGATGTCAAAAGACCACTATTATACTACATTGATAGAACAAATTACGTTAGTAAAACAAAACAATTTGTTTGTTGCATTTGCTACACCTCATAAAGGAAATCCCAGCTCTAAATCCGGTATTTCTAGATGGATTATTAAATGTATTCAAACTTGCTATATCAAAGCTAAAAGAATGTACTTTAACTATACCTCCTAGAGCACATTTTATGCGCAAAATAGGAGCATCTATCGCCTTTTTAGGTAACATTTCCATAGCTGACATATGTAAAGCAGCTACATGGTCCACCCCACACAGATTTACAAAACATTATTTTGTGGATGTATTAGCATGTCAACAAGCTAATTTAGTACAAGCAGTGGTAAAAACCCTTTTTCAAACAACTGCAACACCCACTGGTTAGCCACCTCTTTCGGAGATTACTGCTATACAATCTATGCAAAGCATGTGTATCTACAGCACACATGCCTCAAACAGATTGTTACTTACCCTGTAAGCATCTGTTCTTGTTATGTAGAGCTGTAGATTCACTTAGCTTTACATGCTAAGAACGGATGCTTACAGGGTAAGTAATACAATGGTTTTTTTTGCACTACAGAATGGAGAAAGTATAGGCTGTTTTGATGCACACTTAAACCCACAAAAATATTTGCTGCCCTACACTTGCTGCATGTTACTAGGTCGGATCCCAAATGTAGCACCACTGCTAAAACAGCTCAGTTCCTACTTGTCTGGCCCTCATACACTCTGATTCTAAGAGATTGCCTTTGCCTAATAGCAGTGCTCCACCAACAACTGTTCAGGTCAGAGTCTGACCGGAGCCAACCAGCTTTTTGTAATGATGGTAATCATGTGACACATTCTCCTCACAATAAGATGGTGACAGTTTTTATTTGCACCTACAAGAGGCCTCTTCGCTGGATACTTCACCTGACACAGGACTGGTGTGTGCTCCCAGTCAATCTGCAGACATTTGTTTGCCTCGCCATGGTCATTAGACATGTGGCTGAAGTCTTAGATCTTAAGCTGCCTTCTATGGAGGTGAAAACCAACGTTCTTGCGAAAGTGGTACAGGCCAGAACTCTCCTCATCAAAGGCGCTACTGCTGTTAACCAATGCTCTGACCAACAGCCTCATGGGCACTTGGACTAAACCCTGCTCTTTCCAACCTATAATCAGACAGGTGGCATATTGTCACAGACCTGCTCGGCTGACCCTGCCTTCCTAATGCCGCACTCTACTCCAAAGAACCCGCAAATACAAGTATGCACTAGCAGGGTTAACTCCAATTATTTTCCTACTTTCTATCCTCCAAATCATTAAGGGACACAGTTGCTAAAATCTCACCAGCTGTCCCAGAAAATCTTCGCAGAAATTTGCCACAGACGATTAAAGATAGCCAGGATGCAGCCAAGTACATTATCCTGTCCGGGCGGACACGACTGACTTTTTAGACAGAGCGTTCTGCACTAGCTTGTTGCTCTGGCGCTGTGCGAGGATGAGGTCCACTGGCTTTTCCGGTGACGTTCAGATGTCTCTCATGGATATATTTTCCCCTTTGTCTTTGCATGCCTGCAAACCTCTTCAATTTACACTTAGCAGCACATGGCCAAACCTTGAATTTTCTACACAGGTGGCAAGCCCTAACATCTAACTGGTGGGTCTTTCATTTAGTCTAATGAGATTAAGCCCTGCCGTTTCTTTTGTTCTGCCTAACAACTTCTTTTCTCATCAGAATGGCTTTCTGAAGACCACTTGTTTGTTTTCTGTAGGCAATCCAGGTTCTTTTGCAGAAAAGAGCAATAGAGAGGGTCCACGCCTCCAAGGCCTGGACTTCAAGTAATTTCCATTTTCTAGTGGCAAAAAAAGGGCGGAACCCTTCGCCCTATTTTAGATCTTTGACCTATCCGTTTCTTCCTGCGGAAACACAAATTCAGGACGCTCACACTTGCCCAGGTCCATTCTTCCCTAGATCCAGGAGAGTGAATGGTAGCAGTGGACTTGACGAATGCCTAATTCCATATTAGTCTTTCAGACCCACAATGTGTTACCTGCGGTTCAGGGTGGGCCACAAGCGTTTTTAGTTTGCAGTGCTTTCTTTCTGCCTCGCCAGTGCCCCTCTGGTAGTTCATGAAGGTGATG
This sequence comes from Triturus cristatus, assembly GCF_964204655.1. Classification (NCBI taxonomy): domain Eukaryota; kingdom Metazoa; phylum Chordata; class Amphibia; order Caudata; family Salamandridae; genus Triturus; species Triturus cristatus. Next base: position 232,334,907 of record NC_140583.1, read on the forward strand.
TCGGTGGTCGCAGTATAGTTTTGGCGGTAGGAAGTACTAGTTTTCCCCTACCTCAATAACTGGCTGCTGAGGGCGGGCTCACTTCAGTTAGACAACAACAAATCTCATTACATCGCTGGGGTTCACGAGCAACTTGCCTAATTACACCTAGCTGCTTTGCGTAGTTTTTCTGGGTACTGTGCTCTTTCAGCCTTTGCTCTGGGTCAGCGGGTCCAGGACACTCTGGCTATGATAATCATGTTTCTTCCTCGGTTCTGGGTTCCAGTGAGTATGGCTGTAAGGCGTTTTGGCCTATTGGCCTCCTGCATCCTGCTCAGCACCATACCAAATGTGGACTTTGCAGCGGCATCTGCATAAGTGGACTCGGCAACAAGGGAATATGAAAAAGATCTGCAGTGTTGGCTGCTTGACCACAGTTGAACCTAGGGCAGACTCTTCTCCCTACCCCACCCAGAGCTGACAGTAGAGACAGAGGGTTATGTGGGAGCGGCGGCGAGCAGAGCATCCTGGTCTCCAGTGGAGACCTGCCTCCACTTTAACTTGCTGGGCTTGTAGACCATACATTTGCGGTTGAAAGCCTTCCTGCCATCCATCAAGGGGAGCCTAGTTCAGGTTAGTCTGTAGATGCATATAGCGAGGACGCTAGGAACAAATTTGCAATAGCCTGGTTTAATCAAAACAGAAGACATCGATGTGTCTGATTTGCGCCGGAGGCTGGCGAGATTTATCATGACAACGAATAGGTGGAAGAATATAGTCTCTGGTCTTAAATTAATACTTTTCACTTTACGCAAGTTAGGAAGGAGATTGTTCTATGGAAATTTATGTGATGGATTTTGCAGTGTCACTGCGTTCAGTAGTATCTGTGGTTTTGTAATCATATCGCCGAAGAACATTAGATGGTAATTTAAGATGCAGACAGAAGATGTTCAATTATCAAATGAGCTTCTGTCTGACCATCAGAATCATCTAAACTATCCCTTTTTTTTTTTTTTTTTTTTTTTTTTTTACATCTGCTGTATGATTATACTTCTAAAAGCAGAGGGTCAAATTCGTCTTGTGCAGTGTTAGTTTGGGACAGTGTTTCCTCGCTCAAGCAATATATAAAAAAGGATCTAGTTACTCTAGTACAATGAATTAAACGTTTGAAGAATGGTTGCTTCCTCTAGTATTAAGTTACAGTAATGTAAATCCAAACTTTCTTAAATGCTTTAATGGAAAAAATCAGTGTTGTATAGAAGAATAAAGTATCATAGTATTTAAGTACAGAAGTTTAAGGTACAGCTACCCCTGAGTGCACTTGGATCATTGGATTAACATAACACTAGCCAATATGCAGGTTTCAAATGTGTTTACATTTTTGCTGCACCTTTGAATGCCTTTTAACACATTATCACAACTCAGGATGTACTACAAACAAAATGCACGAATACCCTTAGATTCTGCATTCTATCCCTAATGGACTAAGCCAAGGTGAGGGAAAAGAGGGGAATTGGGTCAGTTTATGGAATGCGCAACAGACTGTTCCATCCTGACCTCACCTCTCTTTTTGCCACCTCATAAACCTTGAGGCACATCACAATTTAAAACTAGCTGCAACATGAAATCCAGATGAGGTCCCGTTTGATAGTCTTTAACTTTTTCGATCATATAAGACACTGCGTTTGAGTACCAGGGAATGAATACCTGCCAATTACCACAAAATAGTTTGCATAACGCAGGATGTTCACACATTTGGGGCCTTCATTTATTCCCAGTTGAGAGAATGTATACTTTGCCTCTCACCCACACCGAAAGGAAATTCACCACTTGTACTACATCTACAGAAATAGCACGAAGATCCCTCTCCACACGTATTTCGAGTGGAGTGCCACCTCCCGTTGATGGCTACCCACAGTACAATAGATCCCTTACATTGCCATGAGTTAAAACACTCCCCGTTGCACACTTGGGGAACGCTGATGCTACTTGAATTAGAGACCGGTAGAACTCTTGATGGAATTCCTTGGCGAGGCCTCGGTTCTGAAGATGCCGTCTCCCAGTTGTGCAGGAAATGTCTTTTTCGGCTCCCGGTTAAGTCTGCTTCTACTGGCGAATATTAAACAGGACCCATTTATATCTTTGAAGGACACCCTTCATCCTGGCGATATGAAACCTCGGTATCTGGACATAAATAAGTGGTTGACTGCCGTTAGAGTTGCCTCTAGTTGGCTGCTCCTCTTTATCCTTTAAAGCTCTGGTTTGATTGTAGTAACAGGACCAGCAACCCCTACCTCGCCCTATCTTGGTGAAAACACGAGAGGAGGAAACTTGCCATTTGTTAAAAACTGTGCAAGTGCCTTCAAACGTAATCTTCTAGTTGGAACCTGCTTCTGAATTGCAGACTCACCTAGTTTTTAATCTGTTTTGACAATGGTATCTTTTTCCTTCCTGGCAACACAGCGCATTTAGTCTTAGGATGGTAAATGCTGGTTGTTCAACTAGTCTTCAAGGTAATTGGGTGTACCCTGAATATTGGAAGTTCTGGTCTCCTCAATCATAGCCCGAACATTTGCCAGAGTGTGCTAAAGGTTCAGCAGTGTATGCCGATCGCTGCAGTTCTTGCAATTCATGTGAAATTTGTAATGAATGTTCTCGTATGAGAAAAAAACTCTTTTGAATATCTGAGGCACTCTGGCAACTTCAGGCCTCTTTCTCAAAGGACATCTTGTTCTGTTTATGTTCCATTAACCTTCAGTGAAGTGTGGCGTGGGAGGGCCAACCCCTTGATGTGTAGTCTGACCCAAAAATTGCCCATCTCTTGGTGGCCCTTGCTTCGAATGGTCTGATGTAGCCAGGTTCTTTTGCCCAAGTGAGCCCCACAGACATAGGTATTTGGATCCTTGCTGATGCCACCTGAAGGTCCTTGTGTTGCTGTGCCTCAGTGTTGAAAGGTGAGGGACTAGAGCTCTGTCCAGTTATCATGAAGGTTGTGCGCCGCTAGTTAAAGCCATCCAAGGCATTATCAGCTAGAGAGGAGATATGTTTTTTATAGAGTGACTTTACCCCACCTCCATTTCTTATCTAGCACCTACAGGTCGCAGCAGACTTCAGGCCAACAAATCCTATATCAGAGGGCTCCAGGCTGGTCTCTTCCTCTACGTTGAGTGAGATGCTGAGTTAGCTGGTCCCCTCTGCAGTTTAGTTTCTTATTCACCGTAGACTGTGTCTGGAAGTCCTGCCTTACTCTTTTATATACAGGTGTGCTTAGAGTGTAATAGTCATCCACAGTCTACCATTATCAACCTCAGAATTGACTTTCCTGCATCTTCGGATGCCAGGAAGCTCTGATCCCTGGTCTAACATGGCATGCTGGGCGCCGACCAGAATGGCAGTCCTCGCTGGTATAAATCCTGCATTGGGGTAACACCTTGGAGTATTCTCTAGGCAATTTACAGTGTTTTATGTTTTTAATGACTAATCCCTAATCCTGCAATGATTAAATATATGTATCTACTGGTATGTGATTTTCTTTAACTGTTATTAATTGCCAGAGGTTTGTCTTGGTCGCAATGAAGTTCTCATGACATTTGTACAATGGGACATACATAGAAGTCCCCGAAGTAGTGTTTTTTTCTTCCGGTTGTTGTTAAAAAATACAAGTATCAGGCTTGTAATCTTTGGGTAACAGAATTGCTCTTTAATTTGCTCTTTATATTAATGCAACTATCGTTTTTACTCGTTTGTAGCACGATTCTGGCATTGATTGCACCCCTGGAGAATCTAAGAACCTGGGCCACAAGGAAAACGGCAATTATATCATGTACGCCCGAGCTACATCTGGGGACAAACTCAATAACAACAAGTTCTCCATCTGCAGTATCCGGAATATAAGCCAAGTTCTCGAGAAGAAGAGGAATAGCTGTTTTGTGGGTATGTATACAGTCCATGAAGCTTACATAAAACATCAAAAAGATTAATAGCTATTGATGGAAATTCATTTCCGAGATGCGCTGTTTCCAAACACTTTCACTTCTCTATACTTCCAAATTTAATTACATACATATTTTTTAGGACAAGCGATGCTGCTGTTTTGGAGAAAAACAATGCTTTTTCAATTGTGTTAGTAACCGTTTTGAGCTGCGAAGGGACATATATATTAGGAATGTAATGTATTTGCCCTGGAGTAATAACAGATGATGGATCAGTTTTTGACGATTCCTTTCTAATGCAGCAGCGTTTTGGTTGTCCTCACGAAGCACCCGCAGGACGATGGGTTGACACATTTACAGACAAACCTGGCTTAGAATATTGTAATAATAGTATCAGGTCTATAGGTGGAAACCGGGACACTTGTTCTGGATGCTCCCAGAGCCGACAAACATTATATTGCTGTGGCAAGATTAGCCATCCATGCTGATGTTCAAGCTGAAGGTGGTGGCTGTGACCCCAGTGATGAGTTCTCGGATGGGTAGATGTTCGAATGAGTCAAGCGTGTTTATAATGGGTACTCTAGATGTGTGATGCGTTTCCATTTTTGGCGCGCCTTCCATTGCGCCTATCATGCCAGCACAGTGGGTCTTCCTTGGGTAGTCTTGGTCAATACCCCTAATCCACAGACCAGAAGAGGCAAAGCGAGCAGTCAGTGGATGTTCCGGGCCACGTTGCAAGATTTTGATTAAGCTTTACTGCCTTCTGCTCTGCCATAAAGTGGACCTTTTTTGGTCACTTCTAGGGTAAGTTCGACTGAAATGGAAAGAACACAGTAACACTGGCATCCTCTCCCACTGTGGACGCCCGAATGTGAACCCAGTGCCCGTGCAGTAAACTTGAGTACCCAATTTTAGTGTATGACGTAAAGGACTGGAGTCTGGTGAATGAGATTGCTCAACAAACCTTAAACCTCTTGGGCTAATCCGATATTAAAATTCCCATCCGCTGCCAACCTGTCGATTTAAACTGTAAATCGACGAGTGGCTCATCGGAGCCGCCTCAGATCTGGCCAGATCAACGGATATATGTCTGGGCCAGAAAACTCCCTTTAATGAAGGCATATGCTTGGAACTCTGCTTAAATAAAGGCCTAATCTTGTTTGAATGCGACCGCACAGGTGTTGTCAGCTATGAAGTTATTTAATTGGAAAGGGTATTCTATAATCCTACATGAGGATTCAAATATTATTGAACAGATGGATATTTTCAAGAATGATGATGCCTTGTATTTCACCCACTTTCAGAGCACGTATCGAATATCCCCAGAATGCAAGTAATGAAATCAGGTGTCGAGATGGTAGAGATTAAAAAAACAATAAGCGGGGATTGCTTTTTGCAAAAGAAACTATTTGCAAAGTGCCTTTTAGATAAATTAGTAATCAACTGTTTAAGTTAAATACGCCTCTTCTTGAAGTCCTGAAAAGTACCTGAGAGGGTATAGAAATGAGTCTGTAGTATGAAACTCCTACTTTCTCAAAATAATAAACAGTGGCCATGCGTGAAGTCAACATCTGCTAAAGCGAGACTTGGCTTTTGGTCAAAAAATTAGTTAAAGCTAAAACCTTCCTAGTATCGCTTATATTCGCCTCTGACACCCAGTAGCTAATCTGTTAAATGCCGACAGTTCATCGATTTTTTTCTTTCTTTCTTTCTTTCTTTCTTTCTTTCTTTCTTTCTTTCTTTCTTTCTTTCTTTCTTTCTTTCTTTTTTTTTTTCTTTCCTTTCCTGGGAAGGTTAAATCCGTGGCATGGATGCCTGTTTCAGAGTCCCAGCTCTCGGTTACTGGGCTGAAGAAACCTCCCCAGTGGGTGTTTTTCGCCCAGATGAACAAGTGTCCCTTTCTTCAACAGGATGCTCAGCACTAGCATGCACTCAGGTACCCATATCACAGCTAACCCTGCTGGCCTAGCTAGGAGCGCTAACCCACACCTCTGTTGTGTTGCACTGGAAGGACATTGCTGTAATGGACGGATAACATGCACCCTCAGTTCTCCAGGTTCGTAAGTGGAGGGATAACAGACGGAAATCCACTCATTTAAGATGGGTTGATAGGGGCGTATTTTGGAACTCCGTTAACTTCATAATTAATAGTGAGTCTTTACCTAAAACCTGTGAAAGGACTAAGTGGTTATGAAATATTTTGCTTGTGTGGAAGAAAACGAAACCAAACTAATTCCCAAATTATTCCATTGACAATTGGATATAAAACGTGTAGTGTAATCGGGCAAATTTACTATAACCTGCCTAAATACTCTATCTTCAGCGCATCAGTGCTTAAATTGAATGTATGTGCCATTTGGTGTCCACTGTACATCATCACTATAAGCACATCATAAATCCATCGTAGACATCACACATCCTTTATTACATTAATAGCTGTCAGTTGCCCACCCTGTAGGTATAGAGCAGATAACGAGGAGAAGGGCAATCAACAGCTTTTAGTAACTGACAGTTTTAGGTGAATAATGCTGCTGGAACCAGCCCCCTCATCTCTGCCAACACAGGCATGCATGCCCACTGATTGTTGCTGTGGTTCTGCCCTTTGACCAGGTGAATGGGGCTTCGCAGTATAGCGTTTATCATTAGAAATGCTTGATTGTGAAACCGCAGAGCACTCAAGTGAAGTAACATGACTGTTTGTGTCTCTTTAGCCAATCACTGCAGTCTGAGAACAAAGGTGTTTGACATTTCACATTTTAATGTATTTATTCGACTGCCATTGTGATACATTAACTGGACATTTGCGTGCATAGCTTTGGTAATGGGCGCCTTGAATTCCTGCTGCTCCTCCATGTAGGACCCGATCAGGATGCAGACCTCTGATGGTTGTTGCCTGGTGATTGAGCGGAGGTGTTTTTGTCTTTCATCCTAGAATCTGGCCAGCCTATTTGTGGTAATGGACTGGTGGAGCTAGGAGAACAGTGCGACTGTGGCTACAGCGACCAGTGTAAGGATGAATGCTGCTATGATGCCAACCAGCCAGAGGATAAGAAATGCAAGTTAAAACCAGGCAAATTCTGCAGGTACTCGTCTTTTTCATTCGCAGTATTTCTTTTCTTGTCATTAGACTTGGTGTGGAAGCTTAGAAGTGTTTGTGTGAAAATGCTACATGTTCGTTTTTTAACCTGCTTTACACCCTGTGAAAAGTGCCCCAGTGTGCCGGGAGATTGTTGAAAACCAGTCAAAGCTGTGGTTGCATCATGAAAAGTACGTCTACAAATGATGAACCAGTCCATCCCTATAAACCGTCTTCCTTTGCCTGCCCAAGGGTTTTTTCTCTTCAATCAAAAACTGGCTGCTCGTTGATGCCTGCATCAATGTTCATTTTTTTTTTTTCCTGTATTAAATTAATAAGAAAACAGTTGGGCCAGTGGAACATTTGGTTCCTCTATGAGGTTTTGGTTACGTTGTTTGCTTTATTTTAGTCAATTAACTAGCAATTGTTTCAGCAACTGTCTACCAGCGATTTCCTCCTTTTCTTTGATGAATCAGCCGCTTTCTGAGCGTGAAGTGACGTCAAAAAGGTCTTTAGGTTTGCAGAATAATTAAATGGGCATTGCAGTTAAATATAAGTTTTCACTCTCAAGCAATGTTTAGTTCACTCGTACAGAAGCAGTTCATCAACTAAGTGTTTGCTGTTTGAATATGCCCACTACTTGCAATGCGAACTGCACATAATTTCAACTGCACAGCACCAATGCGTCTTAAGGTTTAGCGCCTCCTCTTGGTACTAGCTGGAACAGTTCTAAGATTCTGGTCACGCATTATCGGCTTCTTCCCCAACTTTGCAGCCTAGCCTATACAGTAAATAAAAACACCTGCCAACAATTACAAAGAAGATCAACCATACCCATTTGGACACAGGCGATTAGTGGCTTTTCTTGATGTTTTGTGTATCTTAGAGTGAAGTCTGTTCCAGTTGTAATTAAACATGTTTTCCAAGTAGAAACACACAATAATGCAAGCAACTCTTCCGCACTATATTAGTGGAATAAAAAATAGGGACCTTGCATAAGGAAGAAAGTGAGCATACAAAAAGAGACCAACATGGTAAAACAAAACAAGAAGTGTGACAGATAATTATGTCCAGTATCTAGTGATCTTTAGCTGGGGATTTTGCCGCCAGTCAATTTATGGTTATTATTGAATGGTGACCACTGTACGAAATAATGGTAAAACTAAATCCATGGTATTTTAACCATATTCTGGACATATATATATATATATATATATATCTCATTTGAACAAGGGCACTCGTTGCCTGAAACGCGTCATCGATGTGAGGTGTTAGACTAATGCTTAAGCTCCACAGTTGTCCACACTCTGCGCCAATACAGCAGTGGGCGCAGATTAGCTGTATCCTGTAAGGTTTTCAGACCAAGGTCCCAAAAAAGAGGTAGCAAGGGAGTACTTTGTGGGACTCCAACAACTTTCCGGATAAACTCGCTCTCCATGACATTCAACCGTTTTGTGTTATTACCAAACCCCCATAACTCAGACCCATATAGGGACGAGCTACGAATCTTCATTGAATAAATTTCGAGAAGTGGGCCAATTGGTTGTGTCTGCGAGATTTTAAATCTTTTTAAAAGGAATCCTGTCTGCTGTTGGAACTTCAATATAGACAAATCTATTTGGCTTTTCCAACCCATGTTCTTCTGTAACGTGACTCCCAGATAAGTGAACGCATCAACCTGCTCCAAAGGAGAGCCGTTCATAAGGATTACTCCTTTAAAGGGTTTGTAAGACCTGCATGGTTTGGGGCCATTAAGGACCATGAACTTGGTCTTAGCAACATTTATTTCCAGGCCACGAAGCAAGCAGAACTCCTCGAAGCGCCAGAGGGTGAGCTGGAGGCCACTCGGGGTTTTAGAAATCAGCAAAGTGTCGTCCGCAAACATGAGGACTGGAACACGAGAACCAGCCATAGCCGGGGCATCCAAGGGGACCCGGGAGAGGAACTCAGCCACCCCGTTCACGAAGAGCGAGAACATGGTAGGTGCCAAAACACAACCCTGCCGTACTCCTCGCTCAACGGGGAAGGATTCCGTAACCTCGCCCTGCCGTCCCCACCCGACCCTGGCAAAGTTGTCCTCTTGTAAACGGACCACTAATGACAACCACTCCGGTGCCATCCCCAACCCCTCCAGTACTTGCCACAGCTTGCCACGCGGAACTAGACCAAATTCTGCCCGCAGGTCAACAAACACTGCGTACAAAACCCCTTTTTCCAGGACTACTGTCCTCCAATAGAGGACTATAAACCTGAAAACCTGGTCTATGGTGCTGGTTTTAGGACGAAACCCAGCCTGGAGAGGACTCAGAACATTACTAGCCTCCATCCAGGTCTGGATCTTGCCCAACACCAGCCGGCCCATGATTTTTTGCATAGCATCAATCAAGCTAATTGGCCTGTAGTTACTAGCCAGCGATTTATCCCCTATTTTGTATATAGGGACGATTTCAGCACCTTTCCAGGATTGGGGAATGGCCATTCCCTGTGCTATAGCATTGACTAAGTGAGTAATGTATGACCGCCATCTTTGCCTATCATTCAAGAAAACATCAGCAGGGATGCAATCCATGCCAGGTGCTCGTCCTTGTGTTACCGTGTCCAACGCCCTATCTACCTCCTCAAGACTAAAAGCAGGATTGTTATAAAATACATTGTCCTGACAAGACGTAGTGACTTCCTCAGCGCCTTTTGCGTATTGTGGCTTGAAAAATTCAGCCCAAGAGTTCTGGGGAACGTGGTTGTGCGGGTTATCAGTAATTTCGCCCCTCTTCCATTTGAAAATGTCCCAGAACTTTTTCTGATTTTTATCGATACATGCTGCCTTAAGGTCCTGCCACTCACTCTCTTCCCATTCCTTTTTTGCTTTCCATTGAACCCTTCTATAGGTATTACATGCTGCTTTAATCTTATTTGGATCTTTTGATTTAGGAGCAACACCCAGGTCTCCACGGGCTTGTTTGCAGGAGGCATTATACCATTCCTCCTGTTTTCTTCTAGGTACCTGATTTCCTAAAGAAGGTCTACAAACATAAGATTTGAGTTTAACAAATACATTTTCGTGAATTTTCTCGGTTACTGCTAGAGGTAGATTATTTATGCCCCCAGCCATTATTGATGTCAGCGCCTCTTAGACATCCGAAACAATACTGTCTAAGAGATCAGGATGCTCTGCTACATTATGCCACTTAAGATGACGTTCGTCATTAGATATAGCTGCTGCTGGTCCTATCATTTCGTGCGCTCGGCTCGTTCTATCTCCCAAACCCAAGTTAAAAGTAGCGACTAGTGGATCGTGATCACTTTCAATCCGAGGCTTGACCACCATATCCACTAGAGTACACCACATCCTCAGGTGTACCAAAAGGTAGTCTATGATGCTTGCCCTGATACCATTGTCATAGGTTTTGCTACACATCCTGTCTGATACAGTTCTGCCATTAGCTGCCCTCAATTGGTTGCCCAAGCAGAGCCCTTTCAAATGTAAGGCCGCCTCAGTCCATTTTCTTACTGGCTTTGCCTCTAGCTGTGGGACACCCCATCTTAGGTCCTCTTCCTCTGTTAGAAGCAAGTCATGAGGCCCTAGCGGCTCAAAAGTCGTATTAAAATCTCCCGCAATCAGTGGGAGTACATCGATAGGTCTGGTTTCAACAAGAGAGTCTAGTGCTGATACCACCTCCGATTTTTTCCCACCTGGTAAGCCCCTGGCATACACATTATATATATCAATTTTGAAAGTTAGTGGGAAAATCAACCTAGTTCCCAGAATGTCATTATTCGAGGTCGGAATAGATTGGATAATACATTCCAAGCTCTGTTTGATCCAAATGACCAGACCTCCTACTGCCCGGCCTTTGGACCTTTTCTCTGCAGGGACAAAAAAATTGAGGTAGCCCAACATGAATACTGGCTCTGTTGACCATGCCTCCTGAAAGAGACAAATATCATGCTTACTAACAAAATCTGACCAGAGGGGTGATGATAGTTTAGATCCCAGACCCGCCACATTCCAAGATAAAAACGATATATAGCCAACAGCATTGATTGCCCCTTCGGCACTCCCAATAATTGGTATAGGGGGAATGGCAACACCATGCAGGGAAAACAGATTAACCTCACTACCTAACAGTATTTCTTGGGGGAAAAAGACCCGTTATCACCACTATTACAATCTACTTGGAGCAACACTCCTTGCTCTAAACCCTCCTCTATCCCTTGAATTGCATAAGCCTTTTCGTGGTTAGTATAACCACATCCCCCATTCTGTCAATCGCAATCCGCTAACCCAGATAGCACATCAAATCTATTAATGGACCTTATGTCCTCGGAAGTGCCTCCATTTATTAAGAATACCATTCGTATAGGCCCACCTGAGGGCAAAGATATGGGAGCGTAAAAATAGGACAGTGGCATAGTACATATTAGGGATGAGGGATCATCTTGGGGCCAAGAACAAATGTGTTCCACACAGCGTCTATCCCTAAAGTTAATAATGACGCAATCCCCCTTTATCAACTTAGGTCTCCTGCCCACCCAATTAACTCTTCTAGCGAACAAAATTTCAGCGCACACATGGGCCGGCAATGGTCGCTTAGCGTTAAGCCAGTATATACATTTGTTCTTTAGGTCCCTATATGATTCCCTTGCTCCATTCGTCAGGGGAGGTACCCCAGTTAGAACCACCACATAAGGGCCTGCTTCGGAAGGAAGATGTATATCAATTAAACCTGGCGAAGCTTGTGGTAGGTGCTGTGCAGATATAGATTGCTTGTCAATTCTCCCTCTACCAACCCCAGAGCTATGTGGTACATCACTTGATGGGGGATGTTCAGCATTTAACAAGTTGTCAGCAACTGGGATAACTTGAGTCTCCTGGGGAGTGGAGAGGTTATCATTCACAATACCACTTGCTGATTTGCTATTAGAAGATTTAGTCTCAGAGCATTGGTCTGTCACACTAGGACACCCTTTTTGCTGGCCGGAACCCTGTCTACGTACCCGTGGCTGAGCCGAGGCAAGTGAAAGTTCCATACATACAAGCCTACTTTCTATGGAGCCCAACCTTTCGTAAATTGGTTCACACAAATTTTTTATAATACTTTCCAATTTTTTCCAGAACGTTACGTCTGTATCTTCCATGGTATTATTCCCCAGAGATAGCAATAGGTTTGGCCTCTCTTCATCAATTATAGGCTTAGGGCATGGGACTGTGTCTTTCCTCAAAGCAGAAGCACAGTCAAGCTTAGTTTTTTTCCCGGCAGCAGTCTGTTGGGTTCCCCTCCGTTTTTTAAAAAAAGTTGGAGCTAGTTGCTGTTGGGCAAGACCCGGATTTGCGTTACTAGCAGAACGGGTCTTTATGTTCGTCAGAGGCTTTGAATTTGGGACCACATTGTCAGTACTCGAAATAACAGCAGTTTCACCCGGAGTTTCAATCATTGGTGAGGAACCAATCATTATTTCATCATTTTTACGCTCCTCCACCAGAGACGATGCTAAACATAACGGGTCCGGCATAACGATCTGACAACACGGAGGTGATCTTATGTTGGCCATATTACCCAGAGAGGACCTTTTGTCACAGAGGGGGTCCAATGAGTCTTTTTTCAGTTAGTTCTATATCCTTAGCGAGCGCTGTTTGTACTCGCACCAAAAAATTATCTAATGTTCCCATTGGGGCACCCCCAGACGATTGCATGATAGAGCCATCCCTTTTGGCAGATTTATCCATTGTTTTACAATAGACTGATAGCCTCAGTACACAAGATACACAGAGAATTGCAAAATAGGGCAGTACCTTAACCGCTATAATCCAATGGCTGCCCTTAATCAGCAAATGTTAGGGGGGGGTCCCGTTCCGTTCTCTAACGATTTTGTACGGGCTCAGATGGGCCCGCCCTTGGCCCCGGTCTGCGCCCCGCACGAGTCCCGCTCACGCGAGACTGGGCATGGTTTAAATAGTCAAGAGGAGGAGTTGGGAAGAGGACCCAGGTGCGCTAACTGATGAATGTGCAAGGCGCGCTGGTCCTCGCAGTCCCAAGAATAAAATGTTCCTTTAAAAAGATATACTCGTTCGTGAACAGCAGCCGGTCAGCACCTCCAGGGCAACCCCAGCGAGTGGGAGATTTAAGAGCAAGCAATGTCCCAGCCTACGAGCGGCACCTGGGTTATATGTTTCTTTGTAGTTGGTTCATGGGTATTTACTCCCGATGTATTCTCAAATTCAGTGATGAGGGTATTGTTGTTTTTTTATATGCTAAGTAGTTTGCAACGGTTTTGCCTGCTTTATATGACTTTGAATTCTTAAATTTTAAAATTTTGTTCTTCCGGACCCAGGTGGCAATTTTGTTGTATTCATATTTCAGTTGGTATAGGGGCTCTAGTTTTCTTTATTTAATGAAGTTATTTTCCGGTTGGTTAATGGAGAGTTAGTTATTTTAATCTTGTATTAGTGTTTGTTGGTTAGACATAATGTTATTGAGTTCTCATAGCTTTCATAGCAACCCATAGGGTTTCTTGGTGTATTTCTGTATTTTTGTTTTCATGTAAAAAGTTATTGATGACTATCCCTATTGTGCCTTTAAATGTTTGGTCCTGTAGTACCACCTCATTCATTCTCCATTGTTTCTCTTTGGGGGTATTATGGGATAATTGTAGTTCCAAGATGATACATGCGTGATCTGATACTATTACTGGTTTGGTGGTCGGTGTTGAGTGAGTCGCTGTAAAGATGTTGTTTGTAAGTATGTAATCAGTTCTGGAAAGAGAGTATGAGGATGTGAGTAGCAGGTAAATTCATTTCTTGTGGTGTTGTGATGATGCCAGATGCCATCTAGGCTGTGCTTTTTTCATAGGTTCCTCATTTGTTTGAGATTTATTGGGTCTGTAGTTACATGAGGGGCAGAGAATTGTCCTTTGGAGACTACTTCACCACCAATGTTTATACTCAATCAAAATTACATACATCCAATCTTGAGGGTTACAGTTCTGACCGAAAAAGCAGTGTGCTCACACATCAAAGTTGTAAAAACAATTTATTGATAAAAGTATCCCAAAGTTAAAAACGTTGTCATACAGCATACATTGTATACAAAAGCAGCAGCATCATTATATAAATCCACATAGAATTACAAATACTTTTACGTGTGAGCACACTGCTTTTTCGGTCAGAACAGTAACCCTCAAGATTGGATGTATGTAATTTTGATTGATTGAGAATAAACAGTGGTGGTGAAGTAGTCTCCAAAGGACAATTCTCTGCTTCTTTTTGATTAAACCATAGTCCTTTGGGTGTTTAAAGGGTCCCTCTCACTTTTTCTAAGAGTTACATGAGGAGCTTTAGTCCAACAGGGTGTCCCAGGGGCAGTTGCGTGTCCAGCAAATATTATGCCCGAGCCATTCGGTAATTCACATAATCTTTTAAGGTGATCCAAAACTGGGGTTCTTTGGCTGTGGAGGCATATATATTGGTTATATAGAATGTTGCGGTGATCTTCACTTTCGTGATTAACTATCTCCCTTCATTGTCATGGTGTTTGTCCAAAACTGAGTCCTTTTACGTATAAGGGCAATAACCTGTTCTTTTTCTTGGTTGTCGGTGGAGAAGGATGTGCTGTGTAACTAGTGATGGTGTATAGTATTGCATTCTCAAGAACCGATTTTGGTCTATGGTAGAATTACGTCTTGTTTGAGTTTGACACAATAATCTGGATTTTTTTTTTTTGCGCTTGACTGGATGATTGATATCTTTTGTATTGAGGAAAGAACTTTTAAAGTGCTATGGGCCATAATTCTGAAAGAGTGAAATCAATCTCACTGCGGTCAGAGAATGTGAGTTATTGATTGTGACCTTGAGCGATTGAGGATTTGTATATGCGATTGTAGCTTCATCATGCTCTATTTAAGGGTAAATGTATCCAGCGTTTGGATTTTTGTTTGTGTAGCTGAGGGGAGTTTGCGGTATATTGCATAGGGTCTAATATGGCGGTGCATGGTTATGTCCGGGCATGTAGCACTTGCAGTATGTGAGGTATAGTTAACTGAGCTTTGTGAGAGAATGCAGAAACCTCTGTGTAGTTAACAACAATCACTCAGCCTTCGTATATATGAATAGAGCTTAGAAGTTAAGCATGTATAGCGATGGAGGAGGAAATAAGAGTAAGAATAAGCCAAAAAGTGGAACCCACATCCTACCGGGTGTGGCTGGCACAGATAAGATCGTGGGAGCGGGGTGGGGTGTTGGAGGGGAGGCGACAGACGACAGGGTAACAGGGTAGATAAAATTCACTGTATTGGCCTCGCCTGCATCCCACCCAGTCTAAACCTTCTGGGAATAGATGAGGCGGTGGAGGCTACAGGAGGCTGAGGCCCATGTAAGCTAAGGATATTGCTGCACAAGGAGAGAGCAGATTTCATTGCTTAGCTTGTGTGGAGTATATAGTTTGAGAGTGGCCAGATTGAAGTTAGTGGAGGAAGTGAGCAGTTTACCCATAATAACACACCATTGGCATAATTACTCAATAGTCTAGTATATAGCATAGCATTGCATAGCGACTCAGAACATTGTTGTGAATAAAAACTTGGAACAGTATAAAACAATATTGAAACAGATGGTTACATAGGAATGCTAAGTGGTGCATGTCCTTCATGTGTTGCGAGTATATTAGGCCTGTTGTGATTGTGTGTTGTGGGTGGTTCTGAACGACCAGCAAAGGCTGTGATATGGTTTGTGTGCCATCATCCCCTGCCACAGCCACATCACAGCCTACCTGAAAGACCTGCACTGGCTCCCCGTCAACAAGAGGATCACCTTAGAGCTCCTCACCCACGCCCATAAAGCACTCCACAACACCAGACCAACATACCTCAACGAACGACTCACCTTCTACAACCGACTCACCAGCTTCGCTCCGCTAACCTCGCCACCGTCCCTCGCATCCGTTGAGCTACCGCCTGCGGCATATCGTTCTCCCACCTCGCCGCAAAAACCTGGAACACCCTCCCCATCTGCCTACGACAGATCCAAGACCTGCTGGCCTTTAGGACACTCCTCAAGACCTGACTGTTGCAGCATAATTCCCCCTCCCCCTCCCCCTCCCGCCCCCCCCCCCGCGCCTTGAGACCCTCACTGGTAAGCAGTGCGCTCTACAAATGTTTGATTGATTGATTGCACTGGTTTGGAAGTGTTAGAGCTTGGTATTGCCATGCTATTGTGGATGATTGGATGATGCCAGGAGTTTGACAAAAATCTATTAGCATTAGCGGACAGTATTAGCCCCAGGATTGGAGGAGCTTAGCATGATTTCAGTTTTCTCAGTGGTGTAGTAGACGAAGCCTAGGGACCAGCTCTCTTCTTTTTACAGTAAAATAACCTAAGTTCCTATTTTAACTTTCCATTACTCTCCATTTTTCAAGAAGGCAACGGTGTTTAAAGTTATGTCATGAGCGTTGATTCATTAAGATATTAATTTGTAATTTTCCATAAACGAGCTTTTGTAGCTATAAGTAATTTAATGAGATCAGAGTTGCTTTACTTTTGGATAGGCGAAGCTCGAACTCACAGCTCACGGCCGAGACAGAACAGGGATTCAGGAAAGACTTAAAAACATGGCTCTTCAGTCAAGCGTAGTTTAAGCTGGACAGTCTATGATTCAGTCTTGCTTTGAGTACTGGGACGCCTCAGCTGAGGTAGCTGCGCGCTGTACAAATGGCCTTGATTAATTGATAGGCTAAGAGATTTTTCTCACTTGTTTCGTATTGTAGACAACAATTTATTCTGGTCCAGGATGGCAACCATTTCCCAAGCCCCTTGTATAGTGTAAACTAGCAAGTGGTTGAGGCAGTTAATCATCAATTGCTGTCATTCCTCACAGAACTTGCACATATTCGTGGATAGACATATCCTGCTAAACCTTACCTAGTAATGCTTGGACTCGATTTTTATGCAATCAATCTTTAATGATCTGTAAAATCAGTTTAGAAAGTGCTCATTCCTCAAAATACTCATTCACAAATCACTTTCTAAATATGTACTTCTGGATGCCTTTGCTGGCACCTTCATGCCAAACAATCAATCAGTGGGCGGCATACTCCAGATTTTCTTCAGTGGGCTAACTAGCAGGCTGTTCTTTCACATAATATACATATATGAAAACTTGCATCACCGAAGACGTGACAAGCTTCAGTCCTAGCTTCGTTATAAGCATTTAATTAGACTAGCCTTTTGTAAACAAAAGGCACACCTCTATATTGGGCCCTCAGCCAACGCAGACCCTATTTGGAAGGTAGTCGCAGTATGCTAATGATGGTATTATCTTGGCCTGTTTTCAGACCGATGTTCCCTAATTTATGATTAAAGCAATTGTATCCCGAAACTTTAAATATGGTAGTACCAAAGACTACTGCAAGGAAAGGATCTAAAAACTGTGACTTACCTTCTGCCTTTATGACCCAGCTTGCAACATTGTGTACCACAGATGTTTATACTGTTATGTGCAAGGGTAGCAGTACCTTTGTTCTCCCCCGGAGTTTGCTGTTGAATTGTTTTGAAATGAGACCGCTATCCACCTCAGAAGTGGTCTTCTTTCGTTTTTTTTTCCCCATTCTCGGAGTCCATTATAAATTTTGTCAGTGGTGACTGCTAATGTTGATTTTTGTGACTTGAAGATGTGTGTTCACAAGCCAAGCTCAAACAAAGGAGTGCAGTATCATGAATACTTGATTTCTTGTTTATTAACTTGTATAACTTCAAAGAGACTACCATACAGTTATTCACATACCTGGCTTAGTGCCTTTTAGATATCTTTCTTTCTGCTTTTTCATTCCTGTTCTCATGTCAGCAGTTTGCTGTCCAACATTGGTATAAGTGCAAGTGCAATACACAAGTTTAAAGTAAAGCCATACAAAAAACGTTTGGTAAAATGTAAAGGTAACACAAAAAAAATGCATAGATAAAAAAAAAAAAAAAAAATCATAAAAAGGTGAAATTAGCATTAGACCCATTGGTTAGTCTGTTGAAGATTGCGTGGTGGACCAAGAGGGTACATGGATTGTTCATTTAGGTGGTGTTCATGTTGCCGGCCATGCAGACCATAAATAAGTTGCTGCAGGCTTGTAGATAGCGGATGTATGAATACCTCTAACATAGCAGCAGTGCATCGTTTTATTTCTTTGTTGTGAGCCTTGAACAGAGTGAGTTAACATTGCTTGCATTGCTTTATGGTTTTTGTACAGAACAGAAAGTAGTTCACAATTGCCTCAGTTCCACACATCTTAGTCGGTTAACTTTGGGTGATCTCTTGAGGATTCCACTTTGTCTGTGCGCGTTCTGGCAGTTGTCCCTGTCTAAATCTTAGGTTCTATGTACGGCACAGCTCTGTGGGTGTCTGTATATCTCTCAAACCCAAATATTGACTTGAATGCTATGTAATCTGTTGATAATGGGTAAGTTGTGGCACTTTTTTTAACATTTATACTGGTCTATTCGGCGGCTCACTTGCTTTTGTTTTTACAAATCATGTCCTGGTTTATCACAGGATTATTCTTACCATACCTCCCCAAAACGGATTCTCTTGAAAGTCTTTTGCACATTGCACAACTATGGGCACTACCTTAAGTTATCTATATTCATATGGTTTTGATAGACCTTGCATATACTTTTGGAGTGATTGGACTTTTTATAGACTAACCACAATTACTGATCCCCATGTGGCTGGTACTGCAAAGATAAGTGTTTAATACTACTTCTTGGAATGGCCTCTTAGAGGTTCTTATTCGCTTTGTGTAGGCTAATTGGACCATATAAGGTCTATTAGTCTTATGCGGTGCCTGGCTAGAAATTGTGGGAATCTGAAATTCTAACTCCCTAGTGGTGATGGACAAAGTCTGGCTTTCTTTACCATCTGGCATTTTCCACCAAGCACCACTCCCTTTTGTTTACCTTGTCATTACCTATTGAGCTCAGTTGACTGAATTGAACAATTAAGCCCCAACATCCATTTCTAGGTAGTTGTGCCTCCTTTGGTACCCCATGTCACAATTTTCCAGATATTAGTTTTCTTGGACCACTGGTCTAAATCCTCCCCATTCTCTTTGTTGCACCTTCTTTTTGGTTGCTATTAGTGCCTTTTATTCAGACCCAGGTCGGGAATAGGTCCCTGATGTAAAGACCTCAGTACTTTATTGTACTTTTTTTTTCTTCTCCACGCATTAAAGATTATACCTTTAATATTCCTGTTCATTAGGTTGGGTATTAAGGTTGAGCTGTCGATTAGTAGAGAAGTATTGTGTAACTTGCGCAATCGTTCTTGCAAATACCTCTATTGCTAGTCTGTTGTTAGGTAAGACATTTTAGTAATAGATTATTAGAATCTGAGATCTCATCTTGAGTACTTATGTAAGATCTGGTTATTCAGGTGAGACCACCACCAATTTGCTCAGTATCCTGAAGGCCAAGAATGCCTTTTTCTTGGTTCTAGCTAAGTGCACTTCGATTGTTGTCCAGTGCGATATCTGTGTTCGCCATTTGAGTCTCGACGGCATCCGAGTTATGTTGAACTACATGTAGACTCTGGTGGGCCACCAAACAATCATGGTCACTTTCTATCCTAGGTTCCATCAACCTATCCATAAAGAGTTAGATTAATAAGTATATAATCTATATGGCCTGCTCTGTTACAAGGTCTGTGTTCTTGTTGCAGGGTCCAATTTTGTGTGTCCGTTTAACAAACGATCGTCATGTGTGTTAAATGGATTGCTTTGTGGGTGTTCTTCCCCCAGCATATATCAACCTCGGAAATACTCCATGCAGACTGTTACTCGACCATTTACTTACCTACCATGCATGACGCAGTCCTAACTTTAAAAATCGTCGCACATAAAAAGAACGTTCTTATTGTTGCCCATAAGTCCTGTGCTTTCCTATAGGGTGTCATCCTCTAGTGCTCTTATTAGTGAATACCCTATTTTTGGTGTTCCTGTTGTTGCTCGTTCTTGGTCTGGTCCCTCCAGTCTAATATGCTGTATATTTCTGTTTCTGGCTCGGGGATATTTAATTTTAACATAGAGGTTGATGGTGATTCCGGTCACAAGGCCACCCATTGGTTGGCTTTTAGCACTATTTTAAAAACATCCAATAATTCCTATGGTGAGAGCTTAGAAGATCTTGCTAAAGCTGCTACCATCCTTCATCATAAGTTGGTCTGCTCTTTTGGACCGCGAAGAGAGATTTTCTTTTCACCACTTTCAGAGAGATGGCATAAAAGCTTATTAGGACAATTATCCATAAAACATTAAAAAAAAATAAAAACACCTATACAGTATAAAATTAACTTAAAACCCATCGGCCCCTCCTTCAAACATTGTGCCCTACTGAAGCACATCCTTGAGACTGTTTTACAGTAAGTCTGAAACAAACAATTCCTACTGCCACATCACAGTAGCGCATTTCTGAAAACTCTAGCACCTCCAATCTTTGAAATTGTATGTATTTTAAAAATAAGGGTATTCAAAATTTGATACAAATGACAATATAAAAAATACAGTGCATAAGTGCATACAACAGGGAACATTTTACATTCAGGGGTCAGGGGCAGAGACCATTACCGTCCCGAATCATATTATACTGGATGTGGAACGAGTAAATTGGGTTGCATCCTACTCTCACCCTTACAATTTCCGCTATCAGGGGGTCTGGCATCTGAGCCAGGTAAGGGTAAACAGTTTCGAGGCCCAAAGTGTTTAATGAGAAGCCGATAGACTGCTTCTTCCTTCGGTATGCCTGGTCGAGCAACCTCTCTCGGAAATTCTTTCATTCTTCTTTACTGGGGATAGGTGATCAAGGTACAATTGTATCCGATTCAGAATGGTTGTTTTCAAGAACTCTTAACCTTTTCCTTAGTTCCTGAGCCGACCTCCTTTCACTGGCTTGGATATCAACCAAACACAGTTTAGAGCCTTTGAGGTTTCATTGTCCACAGAAAGCTTATTGAAAAATCTTAAAACCTGGAAATACATCAGCAGGTTCCACAAGATCAAATCCAATTCCCTCCTTACACCCTGTACGATGGTACCTGGTGGAAGCTACAGGAGCATTCTAAGAACCGACTCCTCCAGTCCGTCCCAATCGCAAGAAAGGTTGAGGGCAAGTATCTCAGCTCCATACAGACCCAAAGTGGGTGTTTTCCCTTCATAGGCCTTCATTAACATAGTAAGGGCCAGACCTCCATATTTCCAATTGAGCCTGATCAGGCAAGTAGCTTGCAACAAAGACCTCTACTTGATACAACCCTATGTGACCCTTTTTAAGTCCTTATTAAAGGACAGGCCTAGATATTTAAAAGTAGTCACGATCTCCACTTCCTGAGCATACGGATACCAATTAAACCTTTTTTCCCCAAATACCAACATCTTGGTCTTCTTCAGATTTTCAGGCAGTTCGGTTTGCTGTATGTTTCAAGGGCGTCTAGTTTTCTCTGCAGTACGATAGGGATGTAGTCCAGCAAAGCAAATTCTCTGCGTATATCCGGCAAGAGATTAGTTGATTTCCAATTTTAGGGGATAATGACTTTGCTTGTGTTATAAAAGATGGGAGGTCTGCTAGAAATAAGCTAAAAGGCAGGGAGGCTAAGTCACACCCCTTGCTGAAGGTCATTCTCTGGATTTAAGATTATGGGCAAGTTTGCAGTTTCAGGCTTTAAAATAGGGCCAGGGCTAATCTGTGTTTTGTAATCTATAGCAGTTAGTACCTGTTCACATACTTTTGATGCTAGTTCTGTGCCATGAGTGTTTGATACTTTTCTTTCACCAGCAGGGAAATCTCCATAATTGGGGAAGTTTGCATATGTCATGACTAGTTTTGCTATAGTTGGGGAGGGCCTTGTAATTTGAATTGGTTCACCCTATGGCCCTGCAGCCTTTAGAAATTTTACAGACTATATAATTTGAAGTGAGATGAGGGAGCTAGTGCTACAGAAACTTCAGACTTTTCCCTCTGTTGAGGATATCTTGTAAAGGATATCTTGGGTTCCTAGTAAGTGGTTTAGCTGTGTGAATATCACAATCTAGCTCTTAGACCACCTATCCCTGACTTGCATGTAATGCATCTTTTCTGCCTCTACTGGGTATTTCTCCCAGGCCTTATTCACCCAGAGTGGTACAGCGGAGGAGTCTTTCTTTAATCCCTTCTTGGGTAGTCTGTTATTTTTTGGCAGTACGCCACTTTTCCTTGGTGGGTTGGTGATTTGTGGGGTCTGTAATTTCTGTCTTGGATGTCTCTTCATGGGTGGTTGCTGTCATAATGTTTGCTAGTTATTTAAGTTTTGAGAATGGGTTGAACTCCAGCGCATTGAGTTTAAATGCAGCATAAAAGAAGACATATCTGTTTGTAATAGTCTGGAGGTTTTTGTTTTATTTGTGATTGGTGGGGGACATGCGGTTGATTCTCTGTTGCTGAATCAGACTTAATCATAGTTAACTATTTTCTCCTCTTTACCAAGGTTTGTGCTGTGTCACCAGGTGAAACCCTTTTTATGTGTATATCATTTTTGTATGTTGTGCTGCAGACTAGGCTTATTGGTAAAATTTGCCACATAGATTAGTGAATAAGTATGCATGGGTTCAAGTTCTTGGATACGTTGGTTTGGCCCAATGAAGTGTAGAGCTCCAGGTAGAGACAGGTAGTAGTGTCCAGTGGGACCATCATCAATTCTTACTCGGGCCAATGTATTTTCATGTGGGGACAGTTGGACACAAAGTTCCTGTAGGAAAGCCGCATAGATCTCTATTACATAAGTATCTATCTATCTATCTTAAGTGGGTGCTGTATGCTGTTTCTACAGTTTATCATAAAGTGAATTATTTCAGGGACAATCCCTAGCTGTTTTATCATTGCTGAGCAATTGCACTTTTTCTCTGTAAGTTGTTGCTTTTACATGGATTCAACTTCCACATCTTTGGAGTTCAGAATGTGGGGGGTTGGTTCATTTGTATTCTGTAAGGCCATCTTAGAGGGCTGCCAACATAAGTATTCGGCCATACATTCAAGGACCTCCTTATTAATTTCATGAGTGATGGGATAGGTTGTTCTTAAAGTGTCTCAGACTTGGAGCTCCTAGTTCCATTAGTTGTTGAGCTGTGGCTTTCTCTGTAGAAGCGGAGTGTATGGGCTCAGGTAAAAGATACAATTGAAAGGAAGGGTGAGTCGTCCTTATTTAGATGCAACACCACAATGTTTGCCTTAAAGTCCAGGGCTTTCTAGTCCTTGCTGCATAAATCAGTTGAGATTTCGGACAGTACTTTCTGGTTATTGGTCTTTCAGTGAGCATCCTACCTGTACATTGGGAGGACATTAAAGATATATTAGGGGGTGCCTCATGTATTTCAATTATGATCTAATAAAAGGCTGGTTGTTTCTTGGATGTTATCCCTTGTTTCTTTGCTTGTACCAGCTAAACGTTCTTTAAGGGCTTGCCCCATTACAATTTCAGCCACTTTCTCCACATATGTGACGTTTTGTACTTCCTTGTGTTACATGCTTATGCTGTTGCTTTAAAAGTAGTTTGTCCTTTTAGTTTGAGCCATTTGAATTTCCTCAAATCGTGGAAGATCTTTCCCTGAGCTCTGACTCAACTAGACTGTTTATTTTTTTTATTTGTTTTATTATTATTTTGCATTCATTGGTACCAATATGCTCTATTCTTGATTAACTGGGCCTGTCTGCTTCTGGACTTGGGATAACTCAGTTTTTAGTGACTCTTTTTACATCTCTATTCAAGCTTCGATAATCATGTCTGTCTTCCCAGTTTTTGGGCAACTTTATGAGCCCTTGACCTAGTGGATAGTACAACCCTTCGGTCGGCTCAAGTTCATTATTAAGCCTACTAGTCTTGCTAGGAAACATTCAGGCCCAATAGAGGTTAAGCTTGAGATTTTGTTTAAAAACCTCATTAGAGCTCTTCCCGTACGAACAGGTTCTCCTTTGAATTGTTCTTTAGCTTTAGA
Organism: Triturus cristatus; assembly: GCF_964204655.1. Lineage (NCBI taxonomy): Eukaryota > Metazoa > Chordata > Amphibia > Caudata > Salamandridae > Triturus > Triturus cristatus. The sequence continues at coordinate 232,358,886 of NC_140583.1, forward strand.
GTCAAGGGTTCTGGGTCCTTCCATGCAACTTTTTAAGTGTTCGTCTATATATCCAGGTACTTGATTTTCACAAAGGACAGTGTAAGGCAATCTGCTCCATCACGCAGTTTACCAGGTCAAGTTCTGGATCAACTGCCTTAGACATGGTGAGATTATAGTGCTATTGAGAAATGCCGACCCATACGCCAAATGGGCACTTAAGTTGCATTTACTTTTCGGATGAATAGCTCTAACCTTGGATTCCTCACCTTTAAAATATTCCAGGCGCCAGTATGGATCTGAAAGATTTAAAACAGCATTGATTCTATACATCTGCTTTGTATAGTTACTCCCTGGCTTTGTTTAGCAGTGGAAGAGCTAAACAGAGTTGCTTATGTGCAACACCTCTGCTGGTTGTCGTCAGTTTCTTTCTTTCTGTGCCTTTGTATGCAGATCTGTAGCTTGATCCCTCTTTTTGCTCATTAGTCGGCAAGATTTTTCTGCAATGTTCTCAAAAGCCTGTGTGCAGGGGAATATGTCTCCTTCTAAAACCACTTGGTTTAAGCCTTGTCACAAACGGATGTCTGTGACTCCCTGTCATGCGAAGTGTGCCCTAATGAATCAAAGGTGATCCAAGAATGTGAAGAGAAGCTGCATGTCACCAAACACTGTACGAATAGAGTCGAGGGTGTAGACCTGCTCCTGCTCTCTTGGGTGTTCCCACGACAGGTCTTCGTCACAGTCCAAGTCTTTAAGTAAGTCGAAGCGTAAGCACACGACTACTATGTAGGATTTGTCCCATTCTCGCCACTCTGTGTAATCGCAAGGACGTTGGAGTGCCTCTAGTTCTCGATATTGGTTTTCCACTAAGAAGCAGAATCTGCAGCTGATCCCTATGAAACCTAAGGCCATATGAAACCTTGCAAGTGCATCTGGATCTTCAGTAACCGTCTGGTTTCCTCTGGTGCCCCTTTAGGCCCTAAGGATTCAAGTTCAGTTATTGCTAGCAGATTAGTCTTTTGCGCCATCTGTCCCCTCTAAACCTATCTTGGGTTCTGTACTGTGTTAGGTGCAGAGCCCCCCTCTGGTTCTAAAATCCATATTGGGCCCTTTGACATGCACTGGTTCTGATGCCACTAGGGCCAGAGGAGGACGCCACTGCAGTAGTTGTGTTTGGATCTGAGCAAAGTTTATCTCGACTAAGGTTGCATCCCGAATCCACCCGAGACTCCCTGTCTGATTCTGACTGGGCAGTGCCTCTGCCACGGAGCCATGCCCAGGGCTTCAGCAACTTTTCAGTTTGGACTAGTCAGTCAACGTTTGGAGATGAAGATGATGGGTATGAGTTACCACAGTACTATGACAACTTTTATATAGATTTATAGGAGGCCAGTGGGTTGGACAGTTCCCATATAATGGGCTGATTTCAGCCCCCAGGCCTATCTGCAAAAGAGAGATCTTATTCTACGGTGATGCCCCATGCAGCTGATGTATTGGACTTCCTTCTATGGAAGTCAAAACAAATGTTTGCACTGATGTTCTGCAGCCTGGAAAGGCCTCCTCAGAACATCTTCTGCCATTTATTGAGGCCCTTACCAACACAATACCGTGCCCCTGGGCTTAGCCTTGTTCTTGCCCACCAATGAACTGGCAGGTAGCCAGATGCCTCTCACCTGCGCCAGGTGACCCAGACTTTTGAATGCAGCAACTTAAACCAGAAAATCTTGTAGTTCAAGCGTCTCCTAGCAGGGTTAATGCCAAATATTTCCTTACGAGCCCCAGTCAGAGTCAAAGAAAATTGAGACATTTGGGAAATAATCAGCTAGGTCCTGCAGTCTGTTATGGCAATACTCGCATGCACTCCAGGACATGGCCACCAAGATCTTGCTCGCAACCCGGGAAGACTTTTGGGTCTCCTTGGCTCAAACCATCCAGGGTGGTTCGAATGCAGGCATAAATATAATATGTTCCAGGATGGACACTGCTGACTGTTTGGGCCGAGCAGTCCGACTTCAGCCTGGTGCTGTGGCATCACACGTGGATGAGATCCACTGGCTTTTCTGGAGAAGTGCAGGCATCACTCATGGATGTGCCTCACAAAAGAACCCCCCTTTTAGGTAAGAAGGCTGATTTGGCCTTGGAACAATTTAAAAATAGCTGGGTCATGCCACAGTTCTTGGGCCTTTCTACTCCTGCTAGGCAATTTCCTCAGTAGTTTCATGCTTTTCTGGGATGCTGCAGAGCGTTGGTGTGCTGATGGTGCATAGATCCACTGCCCCACAGCAGGCACCCCAGTCTCCTTTCATAGTTGGGGGATGGGAATCAAGCAAACAATGTCCTAGTTTTTTGAAGCAATAATCCTTCCAGTTCCTTACCTCTACAGCAACAATCTCAAAACCGCTTTAGTTTGCTCTTCAATGGGGGATATGCCCTGCCATTACTTTATATTCTGCCACATCTTTCACTCAAATCAGAACAATTTTTAAAGGAGCACCTGCTATCCTGCTCCAAGAAATGCAGGCTGTTTTGGCCATAGGAGACACAGAGCAGGTTTTGGCCCTGGAAATGGGGACTGGCTGTTACTCCTGCTATTCCCATGTTCTGAAGATGATAGTAGATATTTGCCTTCTGAATAGCTACTTGCTAATGTTTGCCCAGGTTCGGTCTTACCTGGATCAGGCCATTAGGTGGTGGCTTTGGATCTGCTGGGGGCCTACTTTCATGTGCCCATAATGCAGTCCCACAAGCACTACTTGTGTTTCACAGTAGGCCAGAAGCGTTTTCAGTTTGCCATGGCCAGCTTCGGCCTCACCAATGCCCCTCTGGTGTTCACGAAAATGATGGTGGTAGTCGCAGCACGTTTTTGGAGGTTGGCGAATCATGTTTTCCCCTACCTTGAAGATTGGTGGTTGAAGACGCGTGTGTTCGTCACAGTCAGTCTTATTCCACTTCCAGAGGACCGTGAACCTCTTGACATTGTTGGGGTTCACTATCAACTTGCTGAAGTTCATTGGAGACATCCTGGATGCAGTGATGTTTCGGGCCTTCTCTCAGTCACAGAGGCCAGGACATTTGGCCTATGATCATGTTTCAGCTCCTGTCTTCAATCTCAGTGAGAGTGGCTTTTTTCGCTTCATCTCTCCAGGGTTCGGAGGAGACTGCCGTAGTGGCTGCTCAAAAGAAATGGACCAGTAGCAGACCACCCTCTCCCTGACCCATCTTGGTGTTCAGAATGATGACTGATGCATTGCTCCTGGGCAGGAACGATCTTCTGGGCGAGGTAGAGATGAGACCTCCACATCAATCTGTTGGAGCTGTGGGCCATTGGCTGCCCCTGAAAGCCTTCCTACCATTTTTCAAGGGGACTCGTTCTGTTTCTCTAGGACAGCACCACCGCCATGTGGTATTGCAACAAATAGGGTCATGAATTCTGTGCCAAAAGGCTCTCTGTAGCTGGTTGGGTCATCAGGGCATTTCCTTGGAAGTTAACTTCTTGTTGGAATCTTTGAACGCCAGGGCAAACTAACTCAGTTGGAGGCTCCTGTCTGATCACGAATGGCAGCTTCATCTGCAGGTGGCACAGGGTGCTTTTCAGCAGTGGGAAGAACCCTGGCTACATATTTTTGCCACAGTCAAGACCACTCCATGTCAAATCTTTTGCATGCTCAAGTTTCTAAGAAGGCTCTTTCTCTGAGATGCGTTCCAGCTAGATTGGGTCACAGGACTCCTGTATGCCTTTCCCTCTCCTGCATAGAGTTGTGAAGATTAAGAACGACTGTGCCCATTATCCTAATGGCTTTAGATTGAGTCAAGAGTGTATGGTACTCAGAACGTCTAGGTATGGACATCTGTCCTTGAATCAGGCTACTGCTTCTGGAAGATCTTGTGTCACAGCAGCAGGGCAAGATTCTGCACCAAGGCTTGTGCAGTCTCCACCTCCATGTGTAGCGTTGTCATCATTGCTCCCAGGCAAGCCTCTATAAAGTCCATCCACACGTGGTGCTGGAACAAGTTTGTGGCCTGGTGTGAACTCATTACAAGCCAAATTGTTGAAGTCTTGTTTTTTGTTTTATCCATGGCCCAGAAAGGATTTGTAATGGGCACTTTTATAGGTTATTTGTCTGCTCTTTCTGCTTTTTGCGTTTGCTGGACGACTAGCCGGCCTTGTTCAAATCACCTGTTGTGAAGAGGTTTTCAAAAGGTTTGACAGCTATATTCCTTGCCCAAACCCTTACTTTGCTCCTCGCTTTTCTCATGTGGATTCTATTTAAGCCGATGCACAGCCGTCCTCTACGTATCCTGTACCTGATGACTATTTTTTGTTACTATAGCTTCAGCTTGCTGTGTCAGTGAACTTCATGGTCTCTCAGTGCATTCTTCCTGCACAACCTTTTTTGCCAGACAAACTCGTGTTGAGCACCAGAGCAGACATTTTGCTTAAAGTTGGGCCGATGCTGCTACCACAGCTCTAGCATATGGAATGTCTGTTCTTGCTATCTGTCAAGCCACATCATGGATGTCAACGCACACATTCACAAAGCAGTACTGCCTTGACAGCCAGGTCTGAGGGAAAGAACATTGTCTGTTCAGTCCTGCAGGACCTTTTGATTTGAGCTTTTTGATGGACCCACCACAGAGAGAGGTACTGCTTTGATGTCTATTCCAAAAGTGTAGAGTCTGTGTTTAGAAATCTGTCAGAAGAACAAGATACTTCCCTTCAGTAAATCTTTCTGGTGGATACTCTAACTGCAGATTCCACACTGACCTGCTACCTCCCTGTTTTGTGGAATAGTCTCGTTTGTAATCGAAAAAGGTCCTAATTTAAAGAATCTGCACACTGGTACTGTAAATATTTTTGTGGGGTGTGCCTCTGAGAGCATGGACTAGAAAGAAACTGACATCAACATGCCGAGGTGGTGCTTATATGTGGCTCTGCTAGTCATTTCTGGGACAGAACGAAGTCAACTTAGAGCCGTACGGTGCCACTTACTAGCATGTGGGAGCAATGCGCATTAAAATCTTTCAGTTCCAGTCTGGCACCTTGGGATGTTCTAAAGATGACCAATCTTGAGTTAGAGTATCCAGCAGAGAGGGTATTACCGAAGGCAAGTAACTTGTTCGTCTGTCGCTTCCTTGGTTATACCTTCAGGAGCATACCTGCCCGAGCCCCACAGGCTCCGCCTTCTCTTCCCACATCTTCCCACATCTTCCCACATCTTCCCACATCTTCCCACATCTTCTCACATCCTTTTTACATCCTTTTTACATCCTTTTGCTACCAGAGAGGGCAAGCATGGGTAACGTTTTTCGTCTGTTTCAGCTTATTCCAGCTTTGCTTTGCCCTAAGTAACCAGAATTAGATCTTCCTTCTCTCTCTATCTCACAGACTTCTCACTCCTTTTGCCAAGGTGGGTGCCCAGACGTAAGCCAGAAATGTTTGGTATATTACAATTTCTTTGCCGGTAGCCTGGATTTTGGGCATGCGTTTTGCCAGTCCTTTTAAATGTTACAAGCATGTTAAAAGCATTTGGGGTATTTTGAGGCATTTGGGAGTTTGCTACTCCCGTGCTTTTTATTTTTTTCTACGGGGTTTTATATAGCATGTACTTGATCCGAAGGTATCGGAGCGCTTTACACAAGACCAGTTGTGTTACATGAGGACACATTCATTTTTGTTAGGCACAGGGAGATAAGTGATTTGCCCAGAATCGCAAGATGTTGCGCGTACTTGCCGAGACTTGAACCTGGTTCCCCACATTTGAGGTTTATCACCCTAGCCATTAGGCCACATCATCTCCTCCAAGCTTGAAGCCAAATGTGCTCTACCTGCCCTCTCTACCATCACAGTGATGTGTAGTGGGGCATCCTGATCTGTTGGGGCTGGGGAAAGATCTCAGATGTTGACAGAGCTGGCCCGAAGGTGCCATGCTGACCAAGCCTGCAAAATCTAGCTACAAAGCAAACACAAGGAGATGATGGACGGAGCAATGAAACTTTCCAGACACTCGCCCCCAGCCACATATCTGGGTTGAATCCATCATCGTTCTTTAGCTCACTTCGCAACCCCAGTTCAGACCCTGGCATATGCAAATCAGTCTTGACCCTATTCCTTATGGGAATAGTCCAGTCCGAGCTTCCAAGCCAGTTCCTTTCTGGACCGGAAACCAGCATCCTGGGACCGGTTTTGGGGTAACATCCCTCATCAGCCAGGCAAAGTGAGCGAGGGGCCCACGTCTGGGAATACCCTGCCAACTTAGGGCGAACAAAGCACACACAAGGAGATAATGGACTGAGCGCTGAAACTTTTCAGTCCAGGGCTGCCCCTGGTGCCTCTGCGACTTTCCCCAGCTCCCCGAGGTTAAGTGCAGAAGGCATGGTGAGGCTTATAGAGAGAATTAGAGGGAGAGAGGTGAAAGGTAATGAGATGCATCTAAGTGGAAGAAGATTGAAGGGAACAGAGAGAATGGATGGAAAGAGAGTGTGCATGAGAAGACGAAGGGAACAGGGCTGGTTTGAGCATTTTTACCAGGGCAGCTTTTGGTTTCTTTTTCCGGCCCTGGCTGCCAGCCGTGTCTTCTGAGTAGTATGAGCGTACTGTTGGTGGTTCTGGTGGTAGTGTGTGCTGTATGCTGCTGTAAGGTTATGCCAATTAGGCTGAGGGACGGGGTATGGGCATTGCTGGGCTGCAAGGGTATAGTTACTTCCTTTCAGCTACAAGGTTAATGGGAGGAACTGTTTGTCATTTACTCAGCATCAGTAGCACTCATTGGCTTATTGGGAGATTTTGAATGCAAAAGAAAGTACTTTTCTGTGCCTGTCACTTTAAAAGAGAGTGCCACCATATTCATTCTTTGAAGTAGCATCAGCTGAACAGTCTCAGCACTCATTGAACTGTTACTTACCAGAGATACATTTAATGTGTTTGAAAAACGGAAATATAATGGTCATTTCTAATGTATCATTGATAAGTGAATATGGTCATCTCCCTCCTGATGATTAGGAGAACCTTCATTTGTTTGGAATTTCCGCAGTTCCCAGGATGAGTGTAGACTGGTCCATCCTCACATTGTCCATAATGCGTCGTTTTGGACATACAAGTAGTACATCTCTGACCAAATTGAACATCTTATTCACATTTCTCTTTCTGTGATTTTATCTGATTTAATAAATTATGATGCACAATACTTTTAAAACCATCTCTTGGTGTCCATTTTGCAAGGAAATCTTGGAATAGGTACGATGTTCGATCAACTTTCCATGTAAAAAAATATGGGAAATATTGTATTTATTTGTTCATTGCAGTGTGTCAAAAGTAAGTATGAGTCTAGCAAAGTGGTTTACTGTCAAAACTAATCGATTCTGAGGGAAATATGATTTTTGAATGCACTATTGGCTTCTCTAATTTGTTTTTTTCCCCCTCCTTCTACCAGTCCGAGCCAAGGCCCCTGTTGTACTCCGCAGTGCAGCTTCAAGCAGAGGACGGAACAATGTCGCGAGGAATCAGACTGCGCAATGATTGGGACCTGCAGTGGTTCCACTGCCTTCTGTCCTACCTCTGTCGCGAAGGCGAACTTAACAGACTGCAACCGGGGAACGCAAGTTTGCATCAAAGGGGTAGGTGTCGGCACAGGCAGCAAGATTGGTTGCAGACTCTGCACAGCGTTACGTTAATGTGAGAGTGCAGCCTGTGTCCAAATTAAGCATGGGTGGAGTTCTGCTACACAGAACTCTGCGAAGTGCAAAATAAACTCTGCAACGCGGAGCACCGTGAGCAGTGGAGTGTGTTAGAAAAAGGCTGTTCGCTGTAATTTTCAGCGCTGGGGGTTTGTCCGTGCCGTGAAATTATTACGAATGGCACCATGCACATCGCAAGCTGGTACTACTTCCTTTCTGGCGCTCGAGTAGAAAATCTACTCGAGTGGCAGCTTTATCAACGCAAACGGAAGGTTTTTCAATGCGAGCGGTCACGAGCATATGCGGCCACTCGCATTGAGAAATCTGACCAGGTGGTGGATTTTCCTCGCTCGCCAACTTGATGTTGATAAACTCCGCTCTGCTACACAGAACTGAGTTTTTCAGGACTTTGTGAGCTCCACGTAACGCGGAGTGCGGAAAACTCTGCAAACTACACGAGCGGAGTACACCGCCCAGCCTGAGTCCTAATGCCGTCTGTAGATTAGTAATATCCTATACAATTAAAGGGAGCCTAATAAAGTACGTGAACAGTTATTGAGGATTTTAAAAACATGCATGGCTATCCGTTAAACCACCTTATAATTAATTGCCTTGTGTGACTGGGTGCCTATATGAAAAAGAAAAATAAGACTATTATCCTGCTTAACCCTTTTTTGGCTTATAAGGTTTGGTATTCTCTGTGGATGCTTTTACCTCAGTATATTGCATCTATCCAGAACCCTCTGCAGGAGGAGTTTTGGGGTATCCTATTAAGGAAGACTTGAGAAAAGGTCACATTTTTCATCTTCATGCGCACACCACGGAAACCTAAGAGGCCTTTACAATGTGTTTTAGTGAGTATTACGTATTATTCCATTTAGCTAGGAATAATTTTATAAATATTAATATCTATATTTTATGCATTAATGTTTTTCACAGTACTGCGAGCTCGAGTTTAAAGTTCAGTTATTGGTTAAGACCTTAAGAGCTGTCCATGGTGTAAAAGTGCCCTGATGGTCAGACCAGTTCTTGATGGCCCTGTCTTTTTGGAGTGTTCCTTGAATCACTGTCTCAGTGAGCACTTTGAGGCTTGCCACACCCCTTCTTGCCCTGCCACCATAATATGACGTTAGCAGCAAGATTAGATGGTCAGAAGAGTTTTTCCCCTGTGCCCGAACACCCACTCATGCACCAAAAGCACACTATTTTAGTGACTCCCCAGTGTGATTTTAAACTATTGTGTGTTCATTCCCACCTTTACTGGCAGCCTTTGTCAATTTTTGTTTGTAAATTACGTAACGGCAAATATTTAAATTTCAAAGTACACGACTATGACTAAACAAGCAATATACTTATCTAATTGACTGTGTTTATTTCACCCTACAACAGCAATGTGCTGGGTCCATCTGTGAAAAATACAACTTGGAGGAGTGCACGTGCGCCAGTTCAGACAGCAAAGATGACAAAGAGTTATGCCATGTCTGCTGCATGGAAAAAAGTAAGATTTGCTGGATACAGGAGTTATCGATTATAGTATTTTAAGTATCTTAACCAGTTCATTATCAATGTCTCAGCAGATGGATTGCGAACCGTGGTCTTGGAGTTTTTTCTGGTGCTGTTTTTTTAGCTTCTTTTCAAAGATTAACGCACTAGAGAAAAGTGGGCTGCGCTAATTTGAGGATGTGAATTGCAATAAAATTCCATGAAATTCACTTTAGACTCCCTACAAATACAATTGACTTTCTCTGTTTTACAATGCAGTACCTCAAAAAGTATACAAACAGCGTAAACGTTTAAAAACGGCTGTATTTCTGGTTCACCTGCTGAGTGAATTTGGGCTGTAGTTGTAGCACAATTTTGCTGTGTCGGTGATTTACAAAAAAAAGCAATGGATTTTCACTCTTTTTTTCAATTCGTGCATGGAAATTGAAAGTTGTCAGGTTTACCCACAGATTAAATAAGGGAAGTAGCATAGAGACTAAAAATGATTGTAAAGTGAAATTTATGCATTTGATATTTTTATTTTATATTTGATGTATGCTCTGTTTTGTACAAAACAATGTTTTACCTTTGTGACCTCATCTTGCTGAGAACAGTTAGTTGTGCAATTTCTGGGCCCTCCTTACCTGGCCTTAGCCATGATTTTGTAGGGTTTGGCGCCACGTGAATAGGAGGTTAAAACAAGGCCTTGTTTGTCTGGCCCTAGATTATTTTTTTGCAGATACTCTCTGTAGGCGCGTATATGTAATTCTCAAATTCTGATCTCAATTCTCTGTGCGGGAATCAATGCTCTACTGAACAGAAGACTCTAGACCACCCTAAACTCAGTGAACAATCTTGCCCTCAACCTCTCGCCCTGCACTCACATTACCCATCACCTCAAAGGTCTCCACTGGTTACTAATCCACTAACAAGCACTCTTTAGACTCCTCATGCACACATACAAACTCTTATGCAACATTGACCCCACATACCTCAACTCCATAAACTTCCACAAACCTACCAGACACCTCCGCCCCTGCACATCCAAGCCTCCTCCTCAGTTAAGTTCTGCATTAAACTGAAGACATGAAACCATATGCATGTATCTTCACCTAGCCCGACCCTGGCTCGGTCCATACGGTTCCTGCTTGAGTGCCAGGGTACCCTCCTGGTTTAGTTGTGCGCTATACAAATACACATACCATAACAATGTGCTTGGTATTATGGTATGTGCCTGAATTTTTGATGGTTCGTCCCCAGAAATGGCATATGCAGTTAAGTTTCAGCAATATAAAAGGTGCTTAATACATGCACAACGTGTTTTTTACACTTTCGATGTTCTCTGCCTCTGCAATTGTGCACAGATACGCAGCTATCCTCTGCACTGCTCGCATTGACCAGCTAAATTTTCCTCCCGCTAGCTGCACCATTATTCAATTACATATTTGCCCTGCTTAACATCAACACACCTGCATACAGACACACAAGCTACCAGCTCCCACACCCAGTGCGAATACTTCCTGCCCATCACCACCTTTACGTCATTTTCATCACAAGCATCTCTATCTGCTGCTAAAATAAATATCTCTGTAAAAGATAACAAAATAAAGCATCATTTTATGCTGCTTTACTATTCCACAACCAAGTTAATGTCAATGAATTCATGTACATGTTTTAAATTGATCAAACGCTACTTCTACAACGTGATCAGTTTCATGCAGTTTCTCTACCATTATTTTCAGTGAAGCCTCATACATGTAGCAGCACTGGGTCTGCTCAATGGAATGCCTATTTCTCTAGCAAAACCATAACCCTACAGCCTGGATCGCCTTGTAATGAGTTCAAAGGCTACTGTGATGTGTTCATGCGTTGCCGATTGGTTGATGCCGACGGTCCACTTGCCAGATTAAAGAAAGCCATTTTTAATCCAGAACTCTATGAAAATATTGCTGAATGGATTGTGGTAAGCATTGTTAACTTTTCAAGATGCATTTACAATTTGAGAAGCAACAACTGTTTGGCATGTTCTGGATGATATATCTTGACAGTTTATCAGTGAGTCAATATTATAGCTCTAGTTGAAAAGCTGTAGTAGTTTGTTCCTGAGCAAATGGGTCAAGTTCAGCCCATGAAGTGCAATAGAAGACTTTGCTGATCGTCTGCAATAAGTTTGAACTTCCCGGTAGAAGGACTTTGCTTTTTCAATGTTATTTACAACTCCACATAATCTATTTTGTTTGTGGCAGCCCTGGAATGGTTGCCTGGTCATCTGTCTGCAGTATCCATCCATCTGGGGTTTTAAAGTGCACTACTCACCGTGATGGTCCCAAGGAGCTGGAGGAGGGCCGCTCCGCAGGTCACTCGAAGAGCCAGGTCTTGAGGTCCTTTCCAGTATGGCTATCCTCTTCTCTAGAACACTGGATGTCCTTCTTGAAACAAATGTTCACTTGGACATTCTGCCGTCTGTTTGTTGAAAGATTCCCATAATTTGCCTTCCTGCTTTCTGTGTTTCAACGTGTAAATTACTTGCCTTGTTAAAATGAGTTTGGTTTTCATAACAAATGTTTGATTCGCATGTAAATGATGTACCTGGTTTGTGCCTGGGTGGTTTGCCAGAGTCTAGCTGTCTCCTATTGCTTTCTTCCTAATAGTTAAATGTCAGAATGGGTTATGCTCATGCATAGAGCCCTGAACTGTGTCTGTGCACCCCATGTGTTGGGTCACTCTCCAGAAGGGTGGTGTTTGTTGGTAGTCAGAGTAGTTTGAAATACTCAGTGTAGCTTTAGCTTGGATTATTCAAAGGATGCACATGTATCAAACATGTCACTTCATCAGAGGTGCATCGCTTACATAAAGATTTTTGAAATGTAAATGTTTCTTCACTTCCTTCCCTTTTTAGTGTACTGTTAAACTGAGACTTGGTTTGACGTTGTTTAGGGATGTGTCTGCATGTTTTCTGTTTCTCTCTGCAACCGTGTCAGCTGATGTTTTACCTTCTTCTTAAGGTGCTCCAGGAAACTGACATTTAGGGCGATTGCACACATTATCTAACCATCTGTTATTCGTATGTAAATATTGTAAGAATCCAAAATCTTTGTTATTACAAATGGAATTACAGCAAGTGTTTTGTTAAAATATGTACTGTAAATAGTTTTTAGTAACGAAAAAAACCTGAAGGTTTTCAAGCACGTTGTTAGTTTAGGAAAAAACTGATGAGAATGTTTACGATGTTGCTGTAAATGACAAATCTCTCCAAGAAAGTGAGTCCGAGGCAAACTAAATCTTCTCTACAGTGTAACACCTTGAAGCTCAAATAGCTACTTCGAAAACTGCCCCTAAAGTAATTTCTATCACACCGGGTAGTACAAAATCTCATGTGAGCAATGTCTGCTCTTCTCTGCATTCAGTTTTCCTTTTCCATAGAACAGAATATTTAAAAAAAAATAAAATCTATACACATCCCTTACCACAAATACTTCCATCACCATCTTTTTTTGCCTCAACATGGTATCTTATCACTAACAAAGTCCCTTCCGCCCAAAACATCTGGTTATGGAAGGAACATGCTGCTGTGAGACTGTTTCCCGCCTGGCTGTGCTAGGCTCGCCTGAGGCCGAGGCCTGGGGTTGCAGCAGGTACACCGAGGCAGGCACTGTATTATCACATGAATGACTGCAGGGAAGAGCTGCACTGATGCAAAACCAGAAACTTGTATCACCAGATAAATATTGGCTGTGACCGTAAGCCCTTGGGGCTAGAAAATGTGTCCAGCCAAGGACTGCAAAGAGCTGTGATGGAGCAGATGAGCTACATGATATGTGCCTGCCAGGTTTACATTCCTGCGCGTGGCCAGAGAGATCAGGGGGCTGGTAAAGCCACAGCACACACCTGTACCCTACGCATGCTAGTTTGTTCGAGTGACCCCCTCTTGTTGCCAAGGACAATTCACTGTCCCACTGGATTGAAACTATTATTCGTTCTTCTCCTTCGCCCTCGCGTGTGGCCTGCCTCCAGGCAGTGTGGTCTGTTCCCACACAAGACCAGGATGAATGAACCCTCAGGACTAATGCAGCTTCAGCATGCATTCACAAAATATCTGTTGCCTCCCCCTTTGTCAGCACCTGCAGTTTTTACCTAGAAAAAGCATTGAATGTTTCTTGTTCTCCAGGCAGTCGTGCCTGCCTTAGTGCAGCGATTCCTTTGCAGATTTCCAAGTGGTGATCGCGTAACCTGCTCCTTGTAGAATTCATGAGCTGCAGCTCGTAGTAAAGCCTGCCTCCCTTCTGTGTTTGGCCGCTTTAGTTTACATCTTTATCGAAGGGCCAGACTGTGGAGTTGCTTCGCTTGGTGAAGTATTTGCTCTGCAATTTCTAAACTAATGGTTGCTTCCCCAGGCACCCCGAACGCATTTCAGTAGCATTTAGCTGTTTGCCTTTTGTCTGAATTTCTATTTTTTTTATTATTGTTGTTGGAGATCTTTCTCGATTCTCTTGGGCAGTTAATAAAAACTTAATGGTCTTTTTCATTTGTCATTTACAGCAATATCGCAGAATTCGACCTGTCCTTTTTTTCTTTTTTTTTCTAATTAACAACATACTTGGCAAAATCTTCAGTTTTTGGAGGAACGTGAAGTAATAGCATGTACAACCTTGTGTTTCCCCTATCTGATACAAAGATTTAGAATAACATTATAGTTTTATATATGTATATTCACTGAAAAGGTTGAAGTGACGTTTTTAGTTAGATGAAATAAAATAAAAGTAACCTTTAAAATCTAAAAAAAAACACTGAAATTCACCATTTAAATTTTACTGAGCTAACTGTAACTTGTGGTCCACCATAAACTGTTTTATGACCTCACGTTACATCACTAGTGACCTGTTAAATGACATCATCGATTACTTCCTACAATCATTGTTGCACAGTGCTATAGCCAACCCTCCACTTCCACATGGCTGCCCAGCTGGAATTTCGAAAACTTCGCAGCAAGGGGGTTGGCCAGGGGGTGCTCCCCAAACCCCCATACCAATCTCCCTGCAGACGCCCAACCTACCTTTTCAATAATTTTCTGTTATTTTGTTGTGAAGTTGTGTGGTGCCGGCTGCTCGAGCGTCACCCAGATGGTACTGCGGTACAATAAAACCTTTGCCAGGAAAGCTAGCTTGGTACAATGAGGGTGAAGCTTGACTAGCGGCTCCCACAGAAGCACTGCACTATCTGTGTCCAAAGGAGAAGAAAAAACACCCGGGGGGGGGGGGGAGGGGGGCTTGCGGCAGGTATTGGAGTCACCCCCAGGAGCCAGAGTGTCTCTTACTTCCCCCCTTGTACCTACTTTTTAAAAACATTTTCAGGACATGGGGACTTCTTGAGTCCTGTAACACCTGCCACAACATTATGCTCAGTGCTGTGGCAAGCCAATCAGATTGCTCTTGACTGCTCCTGATCCTGCAGTTCTGAAAAGGCAGATGGGAGAAAAAGCTTCCATGGCCAATCAGAATGCCCTGCTTTTTTCCGTTTCGGTACTGCAGGACCAACCGTCCAGATCAGGGGTCTCCAAAAGGTCTATCACAAGCCACTTGTAGTTCACAGCTGCCCACCTAACAAGGTAGCTATTTACAACACTGTGCCCCTTTCTGTGAGGGCTGGAAAGCGCAGGATGATGCAAACTATCCTCCTCTGGAAAATTCTCTCTTCTTTCTCGCCTCTCCTTCCATCGCCTTCTCTTTCTTTTCTTGTTTTTATGTCTTCTTCTGTCTTGAGTTTTCATCCCTTCTTTCTTGCTTTCCCTCTTACTCCTCTTCATCCCTATCTTTTTACTCTACATCTTTCTTTCCCTCCTCCTCCTTTATTGAGCATCCTTTTTCAACTTTTCTTTTTTCTTCTTGTCTTTATTTTACTCTTGCTATTTTCCCTATCTTTTTCTCTGTTCTATCTCTGCCTTTCTTCTTTTTCTCCATTTCAGCCTTGTTTCTTTCTTACATTTTGCTTTTTCCTTCATTATCTTTATTCTTTTTTCTCTGCTTTCTTTTTCTCTAACTCTTTCTACACCTTTCTATCTCTCCTTTTTCTCAATAGTTCTATCCTTTGTCATTTCATTTTTTCTTTTTCCTCCCACTTCATTCTGTTTTCTCCATATCTTTTTCCTCTTTTTTGATTTCTTTCTTTGTCCTATCTTTCTTTGTTTACTCCTTTCTCTGTTTTTTCTCCGTACCCTCTTTTATTTCAGTTGTATCTTTTTTCTCATTCCTCCTGTTATACTTGCCACCTTTCTCTTGCTCTTGTATTTAGTTATTGTACTTTCTCTGCTTCTTTTGCAATCTTTCGATCTCTCTTGCTTTTTCTCTCATTCTTCCCTTTCTGTCTTTCTCGCTTCCTTTTCTCTTGTCCTCATATTTTTCTCACGTTCTGTCTCGTTCTCTCTTTTTCTTGCTTTCTCCCTTTCACGGTCTCAAAAGCAGAGACAAAACAGATCTGTAGAAACCCCCGATGTAAACCTTTTGCGACACCGCTTCTGTGCCATTAATGCGGTATGCACCCTGTAGCAGGACTAGGGTCGTGCTACAGGGCCGTGTTTACATATATTGAACCCCTTATTAGGCAGTAGCTCTTAACGGTTTTTAATGATCAGAAGTAGCTCTTGCAAAAGTTGGAGACTCATGTTTTAAAGCTTCCTTGACACCCTCAATTATTCTGCAGATTTATTTAATCCACTCTAATTGTTACTTCCAACCACACAATCGGCACCACAATCACCCTACTCTTGTTCCAGACATTGCCATCCGACAGCTGTGCAACATGTCTTTGCACTCTGACACCCTTTAACATATTGGGAAATTGAGAAAAACTTTTACGAGGCTTTCTCCCTAACCTTGTTCTAATCCAGTCTTCTCCTCTAAAAGATTTCCTTCCACAATCCCGGATTTCATCTTTCTACCTCATTTTGTCAAACGATGAGTGTTCACCACTTTCATGTTTCACAAGTGTTGTACGAGGTCATATGATGTGCCCACAGCATTTCCTCAATAGTTTTTCTCCCGTCACGCCTTGACCCAAAGCCAATTCCAAACCTTCTTTTAGCAGCCTGTTTTGCCATTCCAGTTGGCCATTTCTCTAAGGGAAATTCACAGAAGTGTGCAAAGGTTTAATCTCCTGATAATCCTCAATCTCTTTGTAAACCAAATGAACACCATCCTCTGTCACTATTTCTTGAGGAAGCTGTTCTCTCAAGAATAATTGCTTCATAAATGTTCTCATTTTGAAACACTTGTATAACAAACGTCACTTCTGGCCATTATGAAAATTGATCCATAATAACAATGGCATGTTTGAGAGATGCTCCTGACACTCCAAGCAGACTTTTAAAAAAGGTATTTGTTTCCTAGGACTAGCTGGTACGTCAACTATTGTACTCTGATGCTTCACAGTTCTTTGTGACTTGTCACTTCAAACACGTCACCCAAATAGTTCCTTTATTTTTTGCATAAAGATTGACTCCAGTCCGCCAGAGGTCCATTCTTCTTCTTTTCTGCTACACATGCCTGAATGACCTTTTTGAGTCAACATTAATATCCTTTGCCGTGACCTCTCCAGAACCACCAGTAAATTATCATGAGGCGTCATCTTAAAAAAAAGCTACAGTGTATATATATTATTATTTTATTTTTTTTTTTACAAATTTTGCATTGCATGCTGGAAGACATCAGACGTTAACACTAAAGGGCAATCTTTGTACCAAAAAGCACACTCAGGAGTGAAAAACTGTCAGTGACATTCATTTCTCATTCACAACAGTTTGAGGTGCTGACACAAGATCAAGGGTCCCAAAAAATGGTCACACACTTAATAGTCCTCACATTTCACTGATGTTTGACAAAGGGCTTTGATCGGTCTGAAAACTCATTTAAATCCCTTGCATCAACACAATATCCTAATGTTTCTATTGAGTTTTCTACTCACCACTACAGGAGGTAGCCATTCTGAAGCTTCAGTCAGTTTGATTACACTTATGCTGCACAATCTAGTGACTTCTGTAATTCATTTCTCACAGACACTGGCAGGTTTCTAACTTTGTCCACTTTGGGTTCAGATCAAGGGTTATTCAGTATTCAAAAACTTAACAATTCATTAAATACTTTAAAAAAACAAAAAGGCAGCAGTCTGACCATGCATTTTAAGAAGTAAATTACCCTATACCATATCTTAAAAGCAAGTTGCAATTAACTTTGAAGTTCCATGACCTCTGACTTTGACCTCATTTCTCTGACCTCATTTCTCTGCATGGTCACATAACTCGTTGGTGACTTGCAATAATCTTATAATCTGCAGAAGTTATTTTATCATATATATGTATGTGTGTGTGTGTTTTATAGCAGACTCTCCCTAGTCCGATCCAGCACCGGAGGGGAACTACTGCCCAAAATGGAACCTTTCTCATATATTCCCCTACAACCTGAAATCTCTATCACATTTCAGTGCAGAGCATCACGAAATGCTACTGGTAGATTAGCAAAACTACTTTCTGCATATTTGATGGAGTCATCCTGCTACTTTTGAGGACGCTGCAAAATGAACTTGTTTTGAGGCAATAGCCAGCTCCCTAAGCAAATCCCTGAAAGCAGCTCAATAAGGGAAATTCATGCCTCGAAGCAGCTACTGGAATCCTTGCTGACTCATAACACTGCACTGCATTTATTTCAAATGTTTTCCATTTTTGATATTGTGCATCTGGACCCTTGGGGTTGAATAGTGCCATGCACTGAGTGTTAATTCTCTATATAGAAGTTAGAGCGGAGTAGTTCAGGTTGGCATTGATGGCACAGTTTGTACGCACATTTGCAAGTATATATACAACAGTATTCAGGATTGTGCATTGGAATTGTAACAGTAAAAGTGCAAATGCAATGTTAATATATGTATAATCTGAAAGAAACAGTTAGTTATAGATTCTTTACCTTAGAATTACCCCCAGGTTTCAGACTGGATCTGGAAAGTATTTTTCGTCAGCCCCTGTGCGTCGGAAGTTGGCGTTAGTCATCGTTGTCGCTGGGATGACGTCGCAGTAGCTACATAGACGCCGCCCTCGCGCGCTGACGTCAGTTGTTTCTTTTTCTGTGCCAGCAAGCGCAGATCAGGAGTGAGCGGTACCTCCAGTCACTTTTTGACTGACTTTTTTGCGACTTTTGTCGACTTTGTTTTTTGAGTCCATCGGCTCCTGGTGCATGAGGGATGCCCGGCTTCAAGGCATGCAGTTCCAGTCACCGACTGATGTTGGTGCCGGATCCGCACCGCGTGTGCCTCTACTGCCTGGAGCGCGACCATGACCCCAAGTTGTGCTCCGACTGCCAAACTATGGCCCTGAAGTCTTTGCGGGAGTGGTCCCGAAAGCTACTCGAGGCTCGGCAGTCGGCTCCGCGTCGCTCAAGGTCCCGGTCGCGTGGGAAGTCGAGGGTCAGGTAATTTGAAGCATAAGAAGAAGTCTAAGAATCATCGTCGCTCTTCGACTTTACCCAGGCCGACGCGGCGAAGGGTGCGGGTAGTGCCCCTCCCATGGCTCCCCATGCGGAGCCTACAGGGTCAACTCCGGCCCTCCCTTCCCGGGACCAGGAGCGACCCCTGCCCAGCTTCGTCAATTCTACTAAGTGAAGCATGCCATCTTTGGGCAGCCCAAGTCCGCCGGCGCACCTTTGCGGCCATGCGGACTCGGCTGGGGGCCCCAGGCCTTCGACACCGGTGGCTTCGGCCTCTGCACCGCAGGGCCCCCTTGGATCCAGGCCTGGATCCGGATCGGTGCCGGTTGACCTCGTAACACTTCCACCGGCACCACGTCCGCAATCGGTGTCGGCTGGACCACCGATGTGGACACTGATGCCAGATCCGGCACTGACGGGTACTTTTGTGCCTGTGTTCCACCCTGGCTTTTTCAGCCAGATTGGCAGCCAGAGGAGGGCGAGGAAGACTGAAAGGGGTCTGGAGACCCTTTACCCGACCGTTTGGATTATGATCCGGACTGGAGAGAGGAACTGGGATATTCCAGTGGTCTGGATACCTCCCCAGACCTAGGCATGTTGTCTCCTCCTACCGTGGCTACGGAGGAGTGAGCGTCATACGCAATGGTGTTGCATAGGTCGGCCGAGGCTCTCCACCTCGAGCTACCTACGGTGGCAGTCTGGACTAACCTCCTGACCGAGGTGCATCAGCCGGCAGCGAGCTCTCCGGAGCCCCTGCTGCTGTTCAATGAAGCACTGACATACATCCTTTTGGGCACCTGGTCGAGGCCCAACACATGGGCTCCTGTGGATGATTGCCCGACACCACTGCCCGGCCCTGGGCGACCCCACTTTCCTCTCCCAACACCCCACCCCTGAGAGCTTGGTGGTCCAAGCCTCCACGTCCAAAGGCACATTCCCTAATGCTCCACCTGATAGGGAATCAAAAAAGCTGGACCAACCTGGGAAGACACTGCATGTGTGTTGGGCACTTATTCCCACTCTGTGTGGGATACGTTGGCGCAGGTGCTGCCCCAGGGTCCGGAGGAGGCCCGGACCGTGCTCTCCCATGCAGTTGCCAAGGGGAGAGACTAAGCAAAGTTTACCATACGCTGTGAACCTGACACCGCCGACTCGCTGGGTAGGATGATTTCGATGTTGGTATCCCTTCAACTCTATGCCTGGCTGAGGTTGACTGGCTTTTCTGGGGATGTCCAGAACACCCTGATGGACATGTCCTTTGATGCCCGTCGCCTGTTCGTCGACAAAGCAGACACTGCGCTAGAGCGCCTCAAGGACTCTCTGGCTACAGCCAAGTCCTTGGGCCTCTCCACCACATGCCCCTTGCTGTCTGCTTTTTGCCCCTTTTATGGCTACGGAAGGGGTGCCCCACCACGTTCCTTCCAGGGCCACAGGCCGGCGCAAGCTTTTCAGCCCCAGCGCGGCCGGGGATGTGGGAACCACTGACGTGGTTCTGGGGGCCAGCGGGCAGGACAGTCCACCACCGCCCCCTCTGCAGCACCCTCCAAACCCTCCTAGTCCGACCTTTCAGGCCCATCACACGCCAGTGGGTGGCACAATTCACCATCTTCCCCACTGGCATACCATAACGTTGGACAGGTGGGTTTCGCGGATAGTCCGAAGGGGCTACTCCCTCACCTGCAAAACTACTATCCCCTCACCCCCCCCCCCCCTCCCCTCCATTCCATCTCAGTACCATCGAATGTCTGGGGATCATCTGGCCCTTCTCCAACAGGAAGTTATGGCTCTCTTGGCCAAGGGCACCATCGAACGAGTTCCTGCCCCAGAAGTATGTCTTGGTTGGTTGATATTCTGACTGCTTTCTGGTGCCCAAGAAGGACAAAGTCCTGCGTCCTATCTTGGATCTCAGGAACGTCAATCGCTTCCTCCAGAAGGAGTAATTCAAAATGTTGACCTTGGCTCTGGTCCTGTCGGCCCTCAACCCCGGAGACTGGATGGTAGCGTTGGACTTGCAGGACATTTGTTTTCACATCTCCGTCCTGCCGGCCCACCGGCGTTACCTACGGTTCACAGTAGGCCACGAGCATTTTCAGTTTACCGTGCTCCCTTTTGGCCTTACCAGCACCCCTCTGATGATCACAAAAGTGATGGCTGTGGTTGCAGATCAGGAGTTCCAGTCTTCCACTATCTCCACGACTAGTTGTAGAAGGCGGGCTCGCACCAGGCAGTCGTCTCCCACCTCCAGACTACGTCCGACCTCCTGCATTCTCTGGGGTTCTCCATCAAAGTGCCGAAGTCACACCTGACTCCCTCTCAGAAGCTGCTCTTCATCGGAGCTGTACTGGACACAACGCAGTTTCGGGTCTATCCTCCTGAACAGCGAGTGCGGGATATTCAGGCTATGATTCAGATCTTTCAGCCTTTATCCCGGGTTTCGGTCAGGATGACCCTCCGGCTACTGGGCTTGATGGCCTCCTGCATCCTGCTGGTGGATCATACCAGATGGTATATGCGGGCTCAGCAGTGGGACCTGAAGTTCCAGGCGGCACAGCATCAGGGGAACCTGTCTGAGTCCAGATCTCAGAGGGCACTGCATACCAACTGCGGTGGTGGCTCACGAACCATGATTGGGTCAACGGCAGATCCCTCTCCGTTCCCTAACCAGAGTTCACAGTTGTGACCGATGCATCTCTTCTGACATGGGGCGGCCACATGGGGGAAGTGGAGATCAGAGGCCTCTGGTCTCCGGCAGAGTCCGGGCTCCATGTCAACCTTCTGGAGCTTCGGGCGATTAGTCTTGCACTCGAACCATTCGTTCCCTCTGTCCGGGCAAGAGTAGTGCAGGTGTTCACGGACAACACCACCGCCATGTGGTACTGCAACAAACAAGGCGGGGTGGGGTCGTGGGCCCTCTGTCTCTGGACTTGGCTGGAACATCAGGGCATTTCCCTGGTAGTTCGACACCTGGCAGGTTCTCTGAACGCCAGGGCGGATGAACTCAGCCGCAGGTGCATGATGAATGGCGTCTTTACTCAGAGGTGGCGCAAGGTCTCTTTCAACAGTGGGGAGAGCCTTAGTTAGATCTATTCGCCACCGAAGAGAACGCGCAATGTCTGCACGTTGACATTTCCAAGGCAGCACTTGCTTGGCCACGCTTTTCGTCGCGAGTGGCGTTGTGGTCTTCTATATGCCTTTCCGCCTATACTGAGTGCTGAAGAAGATCAAGCGCGACCGGGCCCAAGTCATTCTTGTAGCTCCGGATTTGGCACGAAGAGTCTGGTATCCCGAGCTGCTCAACATGGCCATCGATCCTCCGATCCGACTGCCTTTTCTGGAGGATCTTCTGTCGCAGCAGCAGGGGACGGTCCTCCACCCGAACCTGTCCAGCCTCCACTTCCTTGCGTGGAGATTGAGCGGCGGTAGTTGACATCATTTGACCTGCCTTCCGAAGTCTGCGATGTGATCTTGGCAGCCAGGCGACCCTCCACTAAGACGGTATACGCCTGCAGATGGAACAAATTTGTGGCATGATGCACAGCAAAGGCTGTGGATCCCCTTTCCGCCCCTCTTTCTGAGGTTCTCTTGTTCCTCCTTTCTTTGGCCCAGTAGGATTCTGCTCTGGGCACTCTAAAGGGTACCTCTCTTCCATTACAGCCTTTCTTAGGCTTTCTGACTAGCCTTCTCTTTTGAAGTCCCCTCTTGTAAATAGATTCCTTAAGGGCATTACTCGTAATGCCTCAGTGGGACTTTAATTTGGTTCTTACCTATCTTATGTGCGCTCCCTTTGAGCCGCTACATAACTGTCCTCTCAGACTTCTCACTCTGATAACTGCCTTTCTGGTGGCCATCACCTCTGCACGAAGGGTGAGTGAGCTACAAGCTCTTTCTTCCAAGCCTCCCTTTCTGGCTGTCCATCCAGACAAGGTTGTCCTTAGAACAAGACCTTCCTTTCTTCTCAAGGTGGTTACTTCTTTCCACATTGGCCAAACCATTACTTTGCCCACCTTCTTTCCGCATCCTTTGAAAGAAGAAGAGAGGCACCACCATCTGGATCCAAAACGCGCGCTTTCCTTCTACTTGGATCGCACCAAACAATTCCGGGTGGACAACCAACTCTTTGTTGGTTACATGGGTGCTAGGAAAGGGCGGGCTGTGCATAAACAGACCATCTTCAGGTGGGTTGTTCTGTGCATCAAAGCCTGCTTTTCTTTGGCACAGAAGGAGCCTCCAGTGGGACTGCGCGCCCTTTCCACCAGGGCGAAGGCAGTTACTACTGCTTTGGGACGCGGAGTTCCCCTAAATGATATCGGTCAGGCAGCTACGTGGGCATCGCTGCACACGTTCACCAAACACTACTGCCTGGGCAGCCAAGTCCGGAGAGACTGGTTCTTTGGCCATTCTGTTCTCCGGGACTTTCTGGTGTGAACTTGGTTCGCAGAACTACCTCCGGGGTTGGTATTGCTGGGATATCTATTCAAGGTAAGGAATCTATAACTAAGTGTTTCTTTCAGATGAACAAGTTACTTACCTTTGGTAACGATATATCTGTAAGAAACATAAGTTAGTTATAGATTCCTTACCGCCACACTCTCCCCGTTCTGACTTCTACGGTTAAGGATTTCCTTTCAGGGCCCTAGTTGTGTGCTTCTGGCGTGGAAAGTCGTGTACAGAACTGACGTCCGCACGCGAGGGCGGAGTCTATGTAGCTACAGTGACGTCATCCCGGCGACCACGCCGCCGCCGAACACTCAGTCGACCGACGCCACCTTCCAACGCGCAGGGGTACCGCTGACGAAAACATTTCCAGATCCAGTCTGACGCCTGGGGGTAATTCTAAGGTAAGAAATCTATAACTAACCTATGTTTCTTACAGATATATCGTTAACGAAGGTAAGTAACTTTTCCATCAACATTAAATGAGAGATGACATACAACGTCCATCATAATACTTTGGAAATCTGCTGGAAAGAGCCTCGGGAGACTTAGCCATCTCCTCTGTCAGGTTTTGTTTCTTCTCTCTTGTTTGAAAGCAAACTAACTGCACACAGCAATGGGGCATTTCCGCAGTCAGACCGCTAGCCACTGAAAAACAAGTCTCTCACAGGGGCCAGGTGGGCATCTGAACTCCTAGCCTGAACTGATTGGAAAGCTTTCCCGACATTAATCTGGCCAGCCTCATTCTTATGGGATCCCAGCGCTCTCACCGTCTCGTACTCGCCGGTGACCATCTAGACGCACCCCTTCTCCAGTCAGCAATCCTGTGCCTATCAAGAACAAAGGCAACGTCTTTCTAGATCTCTTCCTAGCCATTTTATAAGCCTAGTAGGCAAATCTCAGGGAACAGTTGGAAGGTTGTACCAGAATCTCTGCCACTTGTATTTTCCTGGCCACCCAAACTCTAAATTGAGAAAATCAGCCTCTCTATCTTTACATCACCCAAGAAGATAATCTTTTGCAGAGGTGGAAGGGGTAGGGATCACATACGTACGGTGTACTCGGGATATCATCTGCTGTGAGCCACAATGTATTTTCCACTGATCTGAATGCAGTGGCATGGTTTGTGTTTTTTCCAAACAAATTTGATTGCATTTTTCCAAAGAGACACAGAAAGCAGTTACTAAATACAGTATTTCAGTTCACCATGGGTTGCAGATTAGTACAGGTGTCAACCCATTCAATTGACGAAACATACAGGGGAAGTTGCAATGTAAGTAGTACTTCCAGTGCTATGTTATACTAAGCACCAGGTAACCCATCTGGATGATAGTGCCCTCTACAAATCTGTACAACATAACATGTAACTTTCTCCGATGTCTTAACTGTGAGTAAAGTTATATGACATAGTTCACCTTGTTATGCTAACTGTTAGTTTTAAAAATGGAACAATTTTACCTGAGTGATGTCAACGTATAACACTGTTCTTGTCTGATAAATGTTTTCCACAACCCTCGATGCAGTTGTATTTTCTACGCACTGCCTTTAAAAAACTGTTATTTTCCTGGTAGTCCGAGATAGAATACCCAGGCACTAAAATGCATGTTTTACTGCTTTGTAAATTAAAAACAAAAGTTGAGTGTTCACAATTTCCTTTCAGGCTCACTGGTGGGCAGTGCTGCTGATGGGGATTGCCCTGATTATGCTGATGGCTGGATTTATTAAGATCTGCAGTGTTCATACTCCGAGCAGCAATCCAAAGTTGCCACCTCCTAAACCTCTCCCAGGTAAGCACCATAAAATGACAAGACGCCACAACCACTACTCCTCATTGCAAGTTGCATGTTTGGCATGATGCAGCATCAACATTTGTTCCCAAATTCAGTTGTCCTTGTTACAGGCTACCATGATGAATTGTTGAGATAATCAATGTGGGTATGGAAATCTTAGTACACCTGTCTTTATCTTTCAAATATTTTTTCTGCACACATCCAAACACAGGCAAGACTGTTAGCATAAAATAAACATATCTGTAGATGCTAATAATATATTTGACCTACCAAATTAACAATGCCATTATACCCGTCTCATCACAATGTGACCCCAATTTCCTCACATACCACTGTATTCCATTTCTCACCAAAGTAAATGTAGTCGTCTGCCCTGGCCTTGTTTCAAAGATAGGCGAAAAGATGCAGTGTGTGTGTGGTCCATATGTTTCTTCCCCCTCCACCTTGGTCAGGGGTTCACCATTGTCTTTAGGTGGGACCATTAGAGCTTTCCAAATTTCCATGCGGTGTAGGTCAACCAGCGGGACCATATGGCAATGGATTTGCCAATTGGATTTTTTTTAAATTGTAAAATGTTTATTAGGTTTTGACATGGGTAATTTGGCTCTTGACAAAAAGGCATAAAATACATATTTTCTTTCACAAAACACATTTCCCTCCGCAGGCCTGTAAGGCTTAAGTCCCAGGCATTCGTGGTTGTCCTTATCTGCTTCACCCATAATGCTATGGTAAGCCCTCCATTTAGTCCAAACCTTGTCATACTTGCGTGGGTAGCCACATGCTTTATAAATTATTTTTTCCTGTTTAGCGACCCAGTCCATGCCCCTCTTCCAACTCGTGAGAGATGACCCATTGGGGGATCTCCAGTGTTTGGCAGCATCACGCTTGATCAGCTGCGTGTCCAACCCCACCAGTGTTCTTCCCCCCCCCCCCCCCCCCCCCCCCCCCCGGGGGGGGCTCCTATGTCCTCGGGAATCCCACGGACCAATAATCTGGGGTTGGTTTCGATATGTGAACCCACTCCAGAAAGTTTGGTGGTTATTTGAGACCATTACTGGCTTATGCCCAGGCGGACCCAAGCCCTGTGATAGAAATCCCATTCGGGCTCCAAAGGGGAGTGTATAACTAAAGTCTTGTATATTCGAGAGATCCCATCATTCCCCAGCGGACTCGTAAGGAGGCGTGCTTCCATTGGGCTGTATTTGTGGTCATCACCCAGCGTCTCCGGGTATACAGAGAGAGTTTGTAAGTACTGAAAGAATAAGGATTTGTGCATGTGGAATTCGATCTGAAGATCCTGGAAGGATTTGATGTGATTTTCCTCCCAGATGCACAGTCCCGATTTGGTCCCATCTCCGAAAACTATCCAGACTCGACAACTGGTGGCCCGAGTGATCCTCCGAGCCAGTCCAGTTCTGCTGTGCCCTTCAGTCTTGGAATACCACCGTAGGCATTTCAGAGAGACATTCCGGGATGGGTGACCTATAAAGGACATCTGTTATATTGTCTATCCCATTGATTAGGGCCTGTTCTCCTTGATACGCTGGGTCTTCCCAATCCCCATGGAGTCAATCATTTACTACTAAGGTGTGTGTGGCCAAGTAGTAGCGGTGGCTGTCTGCCATGGCCAGCCCACCATCATAAGTGTCCATAGGAACTGTTTCTGGACGTCGCTAGGCTACTAAACCAAGTCTGTGGGATCCAAAGGGCGACTTTCTGGAGTGCATATAGCAACTGGATGAGTATCGTCATTTTAAACAAGGTTATTATGTCCATGAGATTAAGGGGCAACCTATGCCATTTGGGCAAATCCTCTTGAGACCGCAGGACCAAGGGATGAAGATTCAAGCCGCAGGTAAGTTCTGGTACCCATAATATGTGTGACTTGGGTAAAGGAAGCTGTAGGCAACCTATGGAGAGTCCGGATTGCCAGGTCTCTTTTTATTGGTCTCCACGTAGGAGACCAGGAGAGATTTGTCCCTGTTGAACCGTAGCCCAGCGGCTGACTTGAAGGAGGTCAGAACCTGGCACAAGCGGAGCCCTGTGATGACGGGTTGAGATAACAAAAGGACATTGTCTGCGTAAAGGGCAATCCAGTCTTGCGTCACAAGGCCCCAGTGAAAACCCTATGCCTGTGCGTCACAGCGTATCGAGACTGCCAGGGGCTCTATGGGCAAGGCAAATATAAGAGGTGACCGGGGGTAACCCTGTCTGGTGCCCCTTCGGATGGAAAATTTGGGCGACATGGCTTCATTGACTCTTACCTGAGCAGTTGCATAGATAATTAATGTAGGTTAGATAGTGTGGGCCGAAGCTCATTTTAAGTAATGCAAATGCAGAGTTTCAAAATCCTTCTCAAAATCTATGCGCATGAGACCCGCTTAGGGAGCGGAACCGAGCCAATGCCAGATTAACTCTTCTGATACAGTGTTGCATACTCCTGTGCGGGATGAAGCAGCGCTGGTCCGGGTAACCAGGCGAGGCAAAACTTTCCGAAGGTGAATAGCAGTACCTTAGCATTTAAGTTGAGTTATTAGATAAGAGAGAGATTGTTCATCAAGATCCAAGCATTAAGCTGCCATATGCTGGGACATGAGTAAAGCCTAAAACGTAGTATTCCAAATTCTCCAAACGTTGCTGAGACCCCAAAACATTTGCCCAGCGCTGTCCTTTGTGGAGCTCCGGTAGGTCCCTGGGAGTCTTGGTCGGTCAGGATACCATTGAAGTAGCCACCCAACAATTGTTACCCTCCTACGGCAAAGTAAATAAAAGTTTCAGAAGAGTTGTCGGTGCAGAGCCAGCTAATGCATGGGATATTGACATGTACAGACAACATTGTAGGCGGTACCTTCTAGGAATCCCCCCATGATCACATAGCACCTTTGCGTATCATAAGATACTCTGGTCACCACCAAGGGCAGGGCCATGTAAAAAACAAAATATATAGCTACCCCTCTAGAGCCCTGGGAATACCCAGCGTGGCGCAACCTGTCCTCACCCCGTTGGGTAAGAAATGGGCAGTTTTTACCCTTCAGGTGCGTTTCCTGTAGCATCAGAATTGCTGCGGTGTCGATGTACACCCCTCTCAATGCAGTCCAGGAGCCCATTGACGTTCCAAGTCATTACAGTGAAGGTTTGTATAATGGTGGTGGAAAGCAGTTCCGGTGCAGTGAAGGAAGAGGCCAACGAGTACCCGCCAAGCCCTGAGCAGGCGCCCCTGTGTAAGGGACTATCGCCCACTGCCCCGTTCCTGTGGATCCAACTTTCCTCACCCAGCACACCAGTCATGAGAGATAGGTGGTGCAGACCTCCATGTTCAAAGTCAACAATGTTACGGTCCTTATTACACCATCGGACAAGGAATCCAAGAGGCTGGACAACAGGTAATAAGATTTTGTCTTCTACCAGCCTTGCCCTGCAGTCAGTGAACACCCATGTTCCTCTTAGGATTGTATACCCACACAGTATGAGACTCTGTTTTACAAGTGCTACCCATGGTCTCGTAGGAAGCCCGAGCCATCCTTACCCAGGCTATTGCCGATAGCAGGGATGCTGCAAAGTTCACAATACGCTGCAGACTGGACATGACAGACCAGCTGGGTTGAGCAATTGCTTCATTGTTTGTACTTTGTCGTCATGTTTGGCTGAGGTCATCTGGCTTACCAGCTATTACTGTGGCCATCCCAGACAATTATTGTATGCTTAGATCGGACAGACAAAACAGGTGGCGGAATAGCTATTGTTTTTAAAGATGCTATTAAACTCTCACTCATAAACACTCTCCATGTGGACTGGGCTCAGATTTGTGTTTTTAAGCTCAAACTTTCCTCCAAGGACTGTTGGAAAAGTGCATTAGTGTACCGTCCGCCAGGGCCCAAACAGAAGTTGTCAGCACCTTAGGAAATACATTGCAACTCATGTTCTGACATTAATTATCATGGTGAAGATTCCCAAAAAACGGAGGTTAAACAGCTTATTTCAAATTTAGCCTTGCTTGGCTTACATCAGAAAGTGTATGGACCTACTCCTGTTGCGGGGCATACATTGTTTCATCTTTACTAATTCCATATCCCAAACCTGTGAATCTCCTCCACCCTTAACTCTGGACGGACCATTCATTAATCTGTTTCCAGATTCCCAAAACAATGGTGAAGGTTAAAATAAGGACCATAAAAATCTATCGAGACACTGGCAAAAAGTTACCCAGGACTTCTACGCTGAAGAATGAGTTCACTATCACATCTGTATATCTAGATGTTGATCAAGCGCTACTTGAACAGCATACAGCCTTAGATGGGGCTTTTGACAAGGTGCCCCTCTTAAACCTGGCCCCGTTTCTAAACACAAAACCCATGCTCTCTGGTAATTAACTAAATTGAATGTAGAGAAACCCTCCTGTAAAAACTGGAGAGAAGATGGTGCCAGACCAATTCCATAGCCAATAAATGCATCTTTAACGGCATACCATCGTAACATCAAAAGAACCCGGATGTTTTATTTCTCTAATCAGATTCTCTTGGCAAGGAGCTCTTCTAAAGCGTTATTTCAAGTACTTAATGCATTTGTAAACCCATGTGCTTGTTCCCAAGAAATACCCGGTAACACAAGCTTTGTGATTCGCTGGCTAATCACTTTGAAGGCAAAATCAAAGTCATCTATCCGAGTTTCTCTAGTGAATTTATTCGGATACGCGAGGAGACTAATACCAACTTTCCTTCTTCTGAATGTGCCACTAGCTTAAGCAAGTTTAGTGCTTTCTCGCTTAAGTTCATTCAGAAAACGCTCTCCTCAGCAAAATCTGCATCTCTTCTGGACATCTGTCCCCCTTGCATCTCTGTTGCTGTATCCAATCAGCTTGTGCCTGCTGTATGCTCACTATTCAATCTATCAGTGAGCTCCAGGAAAATTCCCTTGGTTCGGAAAGCAGCTCAAGTGATACCTATTCAAAAGAAGGCCACTATGTCATCTATGGATCTAACCTAATATCGACCTATCTCGCGCCTTCCTTTATTGGACAAGCTGCTGGAAGGGCAAATTAATGAACAACTTATGGATTATGTCACGGTCAACAGGATTCGGGACCCATTGCAATCTGGGTTCCGACAATTTCTCAGTACATAGACAGCCTTTGTTGCAGTCACTGACCATGTAGGATGCTCCCTTGACGCTAATATTTCATCTTTGCATGTGCTACTGGACTAGTCTGTGGCGTTTGACACTGTGTTGCACCCTAGGGTGATTCGAAGGCTCCAACAGATTGAAATCCACGGCACAGAGCTCCAGTGGTCCGTGATTTTCTTACCAGGAGAGCACAGACTATCACCTTGGGTTCTTACAAATCCTGCACCATGAAGCTGGACAAGGCGGTACCGCAGGGCTCGTGTCTTAGCCCTGTTCTTCTTAACATCTATGTTGCCCCCCTAGCCAGGTTAATCAAAGCTTTTGGATTTGATTTTCTGTGCTATGCAGCTAATAATGTCTTTAGATGAAGATCTGACCATAGCGAAAATACACTTCTCAGCTGGGGTGAAAGCAATTGCCAGCTGTATGAGAGAAAGCTACCTCCAGCTGAATATTGGTAAAATGAAGATTATGCTATTTGGCAAGGCCCAACAGCATTGGACCTCCAATTGGTGGCTCTCAGAACTTGGTGTGGCCCCTACCGCCCAATAAAATGATAAAAAAAATCTTGGTGTTCGTTTGGACCAAGCCCTCGTATGGAAAGAGAAGACTGTGTCTATCATCGGCATCTGCTTGTACACAATGAGCTTGCTGAGTTGAGTTTTCCCTTTCCTTCCACAATCACTGAAGAACGCAATGGTGCAGGCTCTGGTTGTTAGTCGACTAGAGTATGGTAATTCATTGCTGGCCTCCGTAAATGAGACGCTGTTATCTAAATTTCAACTTGTGCAGAACACCGCTGCCCATCTCATCTGCAGCCTCCGCCCCTGGGGTGATTTGCACACAATATAAATTGAAGTAACAATATAACATCAATGTAAGACTGGTTCATGTGTTCATGGACCGCACTACTGCCATGTGGTACTGCAACAAACGGGGCGGAGTGGGGTCGTAGACCCTGTTACAGGATGCCCTGTTCCTCTGGACATGACTGAAACATCAGGACAGTTTTCTGGTCTTACAACACCTGGCGGGCTCTCTGAAGTCAGGGCAGACAATCTCAGCCGCAAATGGCGTCTCCATCCAGAGGTGGTACAAGTTCTCTTCCGTGACTGGGTAGAACCTTGGTTAGATCTATTTGCCACCACCGGGAATGTGTAGTGTCCGCACTTCTGCACATTGGAGTTTCCATGATGATGCTCGCCCAGAGGCTCATTTCGTCATCCTAGTGACTCCGAATTGGGCACAGAGTATTGTATCCCAATTTTCTGAGCATCAGGATCACTCCTCTGATCAGGCTACCTCAACAGAAGTATATGAGATCATCTTGGCAGCCAGGCATTCATCGCCTGCCACTGGGACAAGCTTGTGGCTTGGTGTGCTGAAAAACATGTTAATCCACTTTCTGAATACCCTTGTCTTAATGGTTGCTGTTTGATTTGTCTATAGTCCTGAAAGGACTTGCTCTGCTCACAGTAAAGGGATTTTTTGGACCATCTCTGCTTTCTCTCAGTTGTTGGACCAACCCTCCCTGTTTAATTCACCTATTGGCACGTTTATTTAAAGGACTTCAGCCTTTTTCCTCCCAAACCTTTTGTTTTTCCCCAGTGGGATCTAAATTTAGTTTTAACCTATTTGCTGTGTACTCCTTTTTGAACCCATTCATAGCTGCCCTCTAAGACTCTTGTCCATCAAAACAGTTTTTTTGGTGGCCATCTCATCAGCCAGGAGGGTCAACTAGGTACATGCAGGCTCTTTCTATTCAACGTCCATACACCAGTTCCTTCCCAGAGAAACTGGTTTTACGATCCCGTGCCTCTTTTCTGATGAAGGTTGTGACACCTCTCCATGTCGGCCAAAGCATCACGCTACTGACCTTCTGTGCGCCGCCTCACCCCTCCTAGGAGGAAGAGAGACACCATGCTTGGATCCCAAAATAGAGTTGTTGTTCTATAATGATGGCATCAAAGACCACCGGGTGGATGATCAGCTCTTTTTTTGGGTTCACTGGAGTGAAGAAGTGGAAGACAGTGCAGAAACAGACCATCTCCAGGTGGATTGTTCAGTTCAGAAGCCTTATTTCGGTCTATACCATAAAAGTATACTCACAGTAAACAAGGCATTACAATTCATAACAGTTTAAAACAGTCTTCTTTACAAAAATATAATTACACCACCTCAATAATTCAGGTTAAAAAAAAAGTATATACACCAACACATAACTAAGTCCAGTTGACGCGTTGAATTACATAAGCAAGTTGTGTGAAGCACAAGAAGCAGTGGGTTAGAAAGACAGACTCCTAGTAAAACCCATCCGGAGTAGCAATAGGAATGCTGTTAATGTAAGTATCTTTAAAAATTTCATGAGATAGGCATGGAAATAGCAATTCATTATAATTTTGTTGCGGCCGCCATAGGGACAAGAAATTTACACATTTTAAAACAATAAAAACTCAATTGATTTTAAGGTTAAAAGTGATAAAATATTTTAAAAATAAGTTAAAGGAAAAAACCTAGAAATTCCAAAACGGTTTGCTATTTGTTGCTGGACAGGCATATGTACAGAGGTCCAGCACCTACGCCACATTGAGGTCAAAAATCGCGATACAGCAAATACAATCGGTTTGCAGGTATCGTGCCTTTAAAACCCTGAATGCCTCTATACAATGTACAAACCCTAAATTCCTAAATAGTGGTGCAAGCCAATGTTTTCTCGCTAGTTTGTAGGCAGGGCAGAAAAAGATGACATGTAGCTCTGACTCTTCCTCCCATTACAGGCTGGACACGCTCGCCGGGTCGTGCCTGTCCATTTACAGTAAAAGACACGGAGCGGCAGGGTGCTCAGTCTGAACTGGACATATAATTTTCTTGCCAGGGATGGATAAATGTCATCTGAAAAGGGCTCAAATAAATACTCGTCCTTCTAGGATAAAAATGTAACCGTCAGATTTCCTATGGACAGATTCCCTTGCACCTCTGCTAGCTTGCTCATTCGGTAGGCTATTACTACTTAGGAACAGGAGATAGCAGAACACGCTTCCTCTGGGTTACTCCACAGGCTTGGTTTTCCGAGCCTGCTACATTCTTTTTTTATATATAGATAAACCAAGGGATTTTTGCTACTCCTGGAAAGCTCAATATCTCCTTTTGTTCCGCTCTGTAGAACGCCAGTTCAGGCATCACCCACAGTCTATGCCAAAAGGTTAGGGGTCCAAGACCTATCTCCTCCCCGATTGGTCTAATTCCTAAATCCAGCCGTAGGGGGATGAGGGGGGTACTGGAGGGGATACCCAAAATCTGTCTCACAAAACTGTTTTCCACTTTACTCACTTCTCCACCACAACAGTGCCCCCATAATTCAGCCCCATACAATGTGGCACCCCTGGCTTGCATCTTGTAGATCTCCACTATAGGCCCAGCAGTTTTGGAGAAAGATTTTCTCAGTAGTTTAATAATACCTCCAGTAGTCTGGGCTAGCTTAAGCTTAGCCGTAGCAATTTGTGGGCCCCACTCCATGTTTTCTGTCAGGGTGACCACTAGGTATTCAAATAACGTCACCCTGTCCAGCATGGTGCCATCTAAACTGGGGTTGGAACGCAATGTTTTAGGTGGATTGAAGATTATAAACTTTGTCTTCTGAGTATTGATCTCCAACCCCCTATTATTGCAAAAGGTGGCAAAGCTGTCCAAGACCCTCATAGGGTATTTTGTCATTAGGAGGGTTTCATCGGCAAACATCATTGCCGGGACCTTAGTACCTACCAGTTTGGTGGCATCGTTGTCCCTGACCTCGATGAGTTGGGCAATCAATACATTGACAAAGAGGCAGGACAGGGTCGGTGCGAGCACACAGCCCTGCCTTACTCCTCTGTCAACCGAAAATCGTTAGGTCAGGTGTCCTCTTTTCCCACACCCTACCTGGGCAAAATTGCATTCATGCAATCTTATGAGTATCTTATGAGTAAGCTCAACAGGTAAGGGGGGATCCCCATTTCTCTAAGTACCTCCCATAACTTTGCCCTGGACACCAAATCAAAAGCCATCTTAAGATCCACGAAAATCAAATAGAGGCTGCCACCCTCCATTCTCACCTTTTTCCAAAATATAAGTTGAAGTCTATATATTTGGTCAATGGTGGAAGTGGTCTTCCTGAATCCAGCCTGATATGGACTTAATATCTCGTGATTGTCCATCCACCTCTGAAGGTGATCAAGAATTACCCTTGCAAAGAGTTTTTGTGTGACGTCAATAAGACTGATTGGTCTGTAGTTGGCTGGCAGGAGAGGAGAAGCTTTTTAAAAAATTGGGACATTTTCTGCCCCAGCCCAGGTTTCAGGGATCGGCATGCCCTTCAAGACGGCATTGAATAAAACCTGTAAATAGTGTCCCCAGATTTTCGGTTCATGTCGGAAAAGGTCCCCCGGGATCTTATCTGGTCCTGGTGATTTACCGGGGGGGGAGGGAGGTTATTTATCGCATTTATCACTGCTAGCAAAGTAAACTCTGTAGCTTCTAAATGATTGACCCTAAACAGAGTTACAGATGAAGGAACATAGGAGTCCGGAATTTTCTTTATTGTGTACAGGGCCTGAAAGTGCACGTCCCACGCTTCTGTTGTGATATTGGGTTCTACTCCTGGCTTACCCTCGCTACTGCCTGTGCTGACTATGGACCAGAACTTATTTGAGTCTTTGGTGGATAGGGCAATTTTTAGGGCCTCCCATCAATCGAATTCCCATGTCTCTTTTGTTAGGCGTGTAGTCTTTGTACAGCGCCCTCAACTGTTTAGTAAGTGACTTATCTTTGACTTTAATGGCCTCCAATAGAGCCCGTTTGGCCTTGCTGCAGCTATCATTTAACCATGATTGGGTTGCCGTTTTTTCCCCCTTGGTACGCATCTCTGGATAAAATACATCGGTCAGCTTGGATGTCAACCCTGCATGCATCTTTGCAATTTTATTTATAGAATACACGATATCCGCTGAAGCAGCCACTTCTTAGTTCTATTAAGGCCGGGACTACTGCTGCATATAATGCAGACAGCTTTCCTTGTGACTGCTGTATTGCCTCCCATTTTATTATTTTCCCATTGTTTGAGAGCGTTAATCTATTATCTGCAGGGGTGCTGGTGGTCAAAGCACCTCCTAAATCCGGCAATTCCAATACCAGGGATAAAGCATTGTGGTCGCTGTCATGACGTAGAAGGACTACAAAGTCGAGAACTCTGTGCCATAGCCTTGTCTCCATTAGAATGTAATCCAGGATGGATTCTTGGCCTTCTTTGTTGAATGTTAAGTTCCCTGGTGTGTCCGAGACTGTGCGACCATTACATGCTCTCAAGGAGTGAGTCAAAGTAAATGCATTGATCTGGGTTGCTAGCGGAGACCAAGCCTTTATGGGGGAATTTGCGGCTCAGGAATTAACCAGTATGCATCCTCCTTGGTATGGATTGTGTCAGCCATATCTGGTAAGGGCACGAATTGACAATTAAAATCTCCCCCCCACTATCACCCATGTAGTAGGGGGGACTGTGGGAATAAAAGCACTCAGTTGGAGATTCCTTGCTCACTAACCGGGCGGAAGTAGATATTGATTGCAGCTTGGTGGGGAAGCTAAGTACCACTCATTGGATATCATTGGACATAGAGTCCAACTGTTTTGCTGGACAGCCAAGTTGTGAGCCTACACAAATACATAAACCCCCAGACGGTATACCCCTCCTTCCCGAGGTGGCTGGGATGGTGAATGACGCAAACCCCACCCTGAAAGAATCTTGCTGTGCCCATGTTTCCTGATACAGGCAAATATCAAACTGGTCCACGAAAAGTCCCCAGTTAGAACAAGACAGTTTACTTTCAGGCCGGCAACATTCCAGGACAGGCCTTTTAACTTCCTTCCTAGATTCTTTTTGTCAATAGGGACGTCAAGAGCATGGCTACCTGCTATTT
Source organism: Triturus cristatus (assembly GCF_964204655.1). NCBI lineage: Eukaryota > Metazoa > Chordata > Amphibia > Caudata > Salamandridae > Triturus > Triturus cristatus. The sequence goes on from NC_140583.1 coordinate 232,394,781, forward strand.
GTGTGCCCCCTGTTACAGCCATGGGGAAATTGCCCATTATCCTAGTAGATTGTCTTAACGCCACCTCACTGGATTTTAGAGCAGCAGGGGTTAAAGAGGCTGGTAGACCTTGGTACTTTGCCCTTTGCCTTGTCATGTCACCGATTTACCTGCTGCATTGTCATGGCCACATCCCGTATAACTGTCCCCACCCCAGGGCTAATGGACTGGCCTAGATGGTCCCCTATGTGCTCCTCTAATTCACCATAATACCCCGTTATTCTCATACCCAGACCTGTTCCCCTCCCCTCCCCCCTTTTTGTCAATTCACCTCTTCAGGGCCCTCAAATCTATTCCTTACAGGTACACTGAAGAGCAGGGGTCTGAATGGGGGATACCTACAACCATTATTCTGGTGGTTCAGTGATAGTCTAACAGGGTCTAAAAAGGTACTGGCCCAATCTGGTACATGATAGCGTGGATAAGAATGGTCTAATGGTAGCGCTTGAATCTCAATCTCAGTGCAGGGTTTTTGGGGGCTTTGTTCCTGGGCTAATAACCAACTTATGGTCCGAGTATTTCTCAAGTTTATTAACAACACAGTCTCCCTGCTTCGTCTTATGGCTGTTTCCCACCCATCCAACTCTACGGACCATTAGAATTTCTCCTGCCGTGTTGTAGAAAAACCGTCTATACCTTGCCAGACAAAACAGGCTTTTATTCCCAAGATACAGCTATGACTCTCGCTGGCCATTTTTAAGCACTGGTACCCCTGTTAGCACGATGACATAAGGAGATACGGCTGGGGGTAGATTTATAGTGGGTTGATTTGTTACTTCTGTGCTACCCACTATACTCTCTCTCCCCCGTACCCTTCTCTGGGGTCACTGGGCCCTGGTAGAGAAGTAATGTTTTTGTTTCCATTCTGCATGGTGTAAGCTAAGCTGTTGCTCCTTGCCTCAGAGTTAGAATTCCTGCTTGTTGTATGGGTCGTGTGAGCATGGGTCCTGCTGTTGACCTAGTCTTAGTAGAGGCGTCTTAACAGTTTTATCACTCCTGTTAATTTGATTACTGGGCCAACTAGGGCCACGTGTGGTAGTGGAGTCCTGGCTCCTTAGGATCCCCGGATGATCTGCGGGTGTCAGGCCTGAAAAGTCTGCCTGGCAACTAAAGTCAGTCCCCCTCAAGATATGTTGCATTGGGTTATTACCCATATTTGCTGGCCCAATGCCCCCCAGTGTCTCTAATTTGCGTATACGATCAACTAGAGAGGCAACCAATAAATCTCCAACCATATTCTGCTCCCAGAATGGATATACCAAGTCAGTTTGGGTGTTAACACTGCAATCTCTTACTGCATTGGAAGTAACCACACTAGTTGTGAGCCCTCCTTTAGCTTTCTTACTCTTTGGTGCCCCCCCACTTGTTTATTTGCATTTCCCATAAATATGGGTGGCACTCCCCCCCCCCCCCCCCCCCTCTTGCGAATTTCTGTTTCAGGGGCGGGTTCTTCTCTTGGGGATGGCTGGGGCAAATCTATTCGGGGTGATGAAGTTGGAGTAGGGGTTTTGTAGGTGGATTGGTCAGTCAACGGAGGGCAAAGATCTGGGGTTAGGGACAGGCACCTTTCGGTAAGTTCAATTTCTGAAGTTACCACCCCTATTGCCCTATGTAACATTCTGTCAATAGATGTTGTGGGTAGCATTGAAGAGGTTATTTTTTCGCGAGACTGTTTAGCAGCACAAGTACGTTTCCCCATTGTGAACCTAGGGCAAGTCTAAAAGTGTCCCTCTCACTAGGACCCACAACACTCACACTTAAGCCCGGTCTATCGTGATCTACTAAACAATACAGGGGTACAGTTGCTAAATGACTATAAACATTGGCATGCAAAGATCGGTAAATAGTTTATCAGAAGAGGGGCAGGGGATCAGCCCAGTCTGTTATGTCAAGGGGGAAATACAGGACTCTTCGCAGGAGCAGATTTTAACAGTCTAGACGTCCTCACTGCTTATGCTTGCCCCGCTTTGCTTCCTAAGAATCCACTGGAGCTGATCCCTAGATTCGATGCAGAGCAGGCATTAACTCATAATAAAGGGCCAGCAGTGTCTTAACCGAGGTGGTCCTGGGGAGCAGGGCCAAGAGAGGTGGTCTCGCTCCTCCCTCCTGGGAGAGCGATGGATCTTGGGGCTTGCAGTCCCCCCCCCCCCCCCCCCCCAGCAGAGTGGCAATCAGGCGTTTTGTGCGTAATTTGAGAATCCACAATCCGCATCTTAAATTGTAGGGTCCAAGTCAGGCCACCTGGCATGAAAAGTGGATGCTGAAAGGAACCAGTGCCGCAGGTACAACGCTCCCTCAAAAATCAGGATCAGCTGTGGAGAGAAGGGTTTGAATGCAAATGTAAACCATGCAAAAAAGGCGTAAAGAGTATACTTCAGATTCTTTTCCTCTTTGCCTCCTTTCTTCTTCAGTGAGTGAGCCGTGAGTTGTGGTAGCATGTGCACCCTAAACCTCCGCATTCAGTCATTTAATGCACTATGCACTGGCAGTTGATGTACCCATGAACCCGAGCACTTAGTCCACTCCGGATGCGCTAATCCTTGGTGCATTGAGTGCACCCTGAGCACCCACAGTGCATGCCGACCCCCAGCGACCCGCTTCACTGGAGCCTGTGCGCTGCGAGCCTCCACAGCGGTGCGTCGGTCAGCGCGGTCCCAGTGCCTGTAGCCCAGGGACCCTCTGGCACGGCTCCGGCTCGACACTCTGCTGGCCCCCACAGTGCATGCTGCTGCAGGTGAATTGTACTATGCATAAACATCTGAGGTGCATTAGCCAAGAAGCATCTCCCTAAGGGTTTGCGGGCTCATTCCACCAAAGCTGTGTCTACTGCATTAGCTTGTGGAGTTTGTCTTTGACATCTGTCAAACTGCTACGTGGGCATCCTTGTACGTGTGTGCCAAACACTGTTGCCTTGTCAGCCAGGTCCGTCATGACGGGCTGTTTACCAGTTCGGTCCTTCAGGACTTTTTGGTCTGAGTCTGTTAGTAGACCCATCTCTGGGGAAGTATTGCTTTGGTGTCAATTCTAACATGAGGAATCTATGGCTAGATACCTTGATCAGATGAACAAGTTACTTACCATTGGTAAAACAGACTCCATCGAGTCACCGATTCCATATAGACCCACCCATTCTCCCTGTTCTGCAAACTGGTTCCTCACTCTCAGAAATCCCTGTAGGCCCTAAGCATCTACACACTGGTCAATCAGCCTTCTGGCGGAAGCAGTCATGTAAAGAAACTGATGTCAGCGTGCTGGGGTGGCACTTATATAGGCACTGCTCACATCACATCCGGTGCGTGCAACAACTACGATTCAAATTGCTGCCACCTACTGGCACACAGAGGTACTGCTCAAGATTTTTCAGTTTGAGTCTGACACCTGTGCAATATTCAAAGGTAAGGAATCTACTGCTAGGTAGAATCTTTACCAGATAAGGCTTTACCAGAGGTAAGTAAGTTGTTCTTTAGGAGCCAAATGTGTCCTGTTTTCTTCCTGTTAGAAGCTGGTTTGGGGCCCTCTTGCAGCTTTACTTCCAAAATCCCTCAATATTTTGACTATTTTGACAGCGACTTGGTCAAATGTGTCCTCCAGAAATCTCAGGGTGAAAGACCTTTTACAGATGCCTCAAGAAAATGCTCTTCTAAATCTTGCACAACATCTGCATGTAGTATTTCAGCTCAGAACCAGATGCCGTGAAATGCAGCTCATGCACTTCATTGCTCTCTAAAGCTATTAGGAAGCAGGAGGCCAAGTGTTTTTTGTTAAGACCCACAGGATGTGCCAAAGCATTCCCCTTTGACTTATGCTAGTCTCCTACAAAAAGATCTTCCCACAGATAAAACATAAAAAGTACCACAAGAAGAATAAATTGTCTTGCATGAAGAAACTGTCCCACTCACATGCTGTTTCAAGCGATTTCTCAATACCGCACTCTTACTTATCGACACAAAAAAATCCAGACATTAAAGAAAATAAGGTCTGGAGTTCCTGGTTCCTTTAACTGGTCCTGCTCAGGTCAAATCTTTCCAGCTGGCAATGCTGGATTTATTCCGAAGGGCTCCTAAACCCCCTGGGCTATTCTCCTATGGGTAAGCCCAGTCCCTGTGTTTTGGTGAACTCTGGCAGCTCTGACTGAGGTACCTTTAACTCCACGCTCAATGTGCTTCAGCACCTAAGAAGTCATTGAAATCTGCCAGGGTGCTGTCTGCGGCTTTGTCAGAGCCTCCTTCAGTGTCAACATAGACATTGTCTGAACAGTTGGCTACAATGCTGCGTTCAAAGCCTTTGAAGTCCGACAAAATTATCCAATTGGCAAAAGTGAAAGTAAAGGCATGTTTTGGTGATGAATCATTGGTGGAACAGTGTCCTAGAGCTTAGAGAGTCACCTGGATAGTAGAATTGTTTAGCTCCGTGTTAGATGCCCTTTCAGTGCATAATCAGGATTATGGCCCTGGCCAAATGTGTCCAGAGGCTGATTACCTCTTCCCCACTATAAAACTGATCTGTATCTTCATTTAGAAAATGCAAGTTGCTGGGTACTTCACCAGAAAGGGACAACCTTACCCTTCTGTCCTCCTTTTGATGAAGTCTCTTTATTCACTACTGTGGTATGAAAAGCAGAAGTATTGGGACCAAGTCGTAACATTTTAACATAGATTATACAACCCTTGTATTCATTGGTAGAGTCCTTAGTCCCATTTAAAGAGACTGTTCTAGAAGTCGGCCATGGCTTTATAGAAGAAGCCCTTTTCGGGCCTAACAGTTCTAAATCTGGCTGTGTCCCACAATTTGTCATCTCGCCCCTCTCCAGAAGGGTTCGAAGTTAAAGCTTCTTCCTCAAAACTGAAGCCAAATGCCTAGCCAATGTCACCTCCTTATAGAGGATCAAAATCTGGACTCTCTGGGCTGTAGTCTTTGCCTCTGCCCTCTGAAAAACATCGATATGTCGATGCCTTATTGGCAAAAACGTAGTCACCGTCTTACTAGACCATGTGAAAAAGCTGTGTGTCAATTTGCTCAATAAAAGTTTGTATGATTCCAAACAAATTGTGATGTGTGGCCTGGACTAGAACTGTGACTTGATTAATTGGTTTAGCTAACATGCTGCACCAGTACGCTTGAATGTGTTCCACTGGTGTCGCAGGAGATGTCCAGGAAACCCTCATGGACATACCCTTTGATGATAAGCAGCTGTTCAGACAGAAGACGTACATCCCTCGAACGTTTCAAGAACCACAGTACTACGGTTTGATCACTAGGCCTAACCTCCGCAGTTCCACAAAATGAAGGAGGTTCTGAAGCTATTTCGGGACAATGGAGTCCTGGCCAATACATCTTTTGCTGCTGATCCAAACGCCCATAAAAACTGTATTTCTCATTCTGGAGCATGTATAAATCTAGTGGATGCTATCACCAGTAGCAGATTCAGCCTCCTCCATCCTTTGCCAGCTCTGCTACCTCAAAACCTCTGGCATGTGGGTAATTCTTCCACTTTTCTCTCAGTTGTGAGACTATCACAATAGATTGTTGTGTCATCCGGTTAATCTACTTGGACAGCACACTACCCTTTCTGCTCCGTACAGCCTGCTCTCCCTCTACCAGGATGTCCTCTTCAGCTTATGCATCGATTGATATTGAAGCTGAAAGTGGGACCTCCTGGATGAGATTAGCAACAGACTTTACTCAGTTTACATATCGGTCCCCAAGAAGGGCAGATGTCTAAGGCTAAATAATCTGGATCTCTCCCAAAGTGCTGCCATTTGTGGGAACCTCACTGGCATGTTGAGAAGTCCCTGTATTTCTAAAGAGAAGTCCCCTGCGTTAGTCATGGAACACTTTCAGTGCACAATGACTCCACCCCACATTTTGAACTTTGTCAACCCCCAGAAGTCTCACGTCACTCCAACGCAGAGATCAACCTTCATAGGAGAGATACTGGGCATGGCTCACATGGAGGCTCTCCTCTTCAGAGTATTGTAGTGCCCCACAGCAAATGATGCAAGACAGCCCTTTATTGGTGCCTGCAGAAACAGAAGCTTCAGCATCAAGGGAGCCTCTGGGCGGATGTGCTGATGTTCCAATCAAATCATCACTGGTGGGTAGACTCCTTGGCTGTGTGGTGGGTTGGCCTTTCAATTGTTTCCTAGATTCAGGCTACCGCTGTCATGGATTCCTCCTCGCTGGGTTATGTTGCCCGTATGGGTGACTTGGCGGCACAAGGCCTCTTTTGTTGGGGTATACATTTGTGCATCTCTTTTGCACGGTCCAACATAGGAAGTGTCCTTAGTTTTATGCGATACTATTCCTTCTTAGTGGTAACCATGGTGATGTCTTAATGTTCAGCAGGTATCATGGCCTGCTCTAGGTGTGTTTCCACAGATTCCACTTGTGTTGAACATTCTTCTGAATGTGCGGGAAGATTTTGGCCACCGGTACCTCTCCTGCACAAGATGGATCTGCTTTTGTAGGTGGATGGTATGGTCCTCCATTCACCCCAGTTCTAAAATGCTATGGATACACGTATGGAGGTTGAGCAGTGCCAGCTAAAGTACTTTTGCCTCCCTGATGTAGTTGCGGACGTCAACTTGGCTATCAGGAAACCCAATACAAAATCTATGTATGCAAGTCGTTGACACAGACTTCAGTAATGAAAGGTGGAAGGCCCCAGTTGCTTTTAAATCCAAGCTTTTTCTTGCACAGCAGGGTGCTGGCATTGGCTTCAGTTAAGGGCTGTTTGCCTACCTTGTCTGCCTTCATGTGTCTTCCTGACAAGCTATTCTTGCTTAAATCACCTAAAGTGATTTTCTAAAAGGTTTACTTTACTTGATTCCTCTTACTCCATTCATTGTCTATCACTAGAATATGAATCTTGTATTGATTTTCTTAATGGCATATATATTTGATGCAGAGTTGGCCAGTTTGACTGAATACTTTGAAGAAAGCTGATGGCAATTACTTCAGCTTGTAGGATTGGAGAACTTCAGGCCCTCTGTTCATCCACCTATGTTTTCTAACAGGATGAGTTAGTTTGTTGTGAGCCCATTGTTCCGACCCAATGTGGTATATACCTTTGATAGGGGACAGTCTTGTACTACTAGACTAGCATATAGGCATGCTATGTTTTATTACAGCGACTGCACTCATTAGGACAGAATGAGTGATCCACTTTTTGTGGGCTTTGCTGAAGCCAATATAGGCAAGACATTGTCCAAATGCGCCATTGGGTTATCCCCTGTGTCAAGATGTGCTAAATCCCAGCAGTGAAGGAATTTCCAAAGGGCATTTCAGCCCATTGCATTAGGGCCATGGCTGCTACAAGTGCTCTAACTAATGGCTTCACAGTGGCTGAGATCTGCCAGAGGGCCAGGTGGTCATCCTTACCTACCATTACTAAACATTACTTGCAAGGGATGTGTTACTTGGTTAATGGGTACTACTTAATCCCACTTTTTAGAGTGGTATTGCTTTAGGACTCATTTATAACGTGATGAATCTACGTAAGGACTTATCCCTCTGAAGAAGAATTTACTTTTGGTACAATATGTTCGTAGCATGAATGGTCGTTCACATAATCTGCATACTACTGCCATCTAGTTTTGAGATCAGACTTTAGCAAGTCTTTGGAGTTACAGGCCGTACTGTGACTCATCTCTTAGTGGCAAATGCTCATGGAGTCTGACTCTGTTAGATGTTCTATTTCACAGTTAAGTTCTGACATGTACCGAGAGTGTACAAGATGCAACGTATTTTCAACATTTGTTGCAGGTCCATGAACTGAAAACTTGGACTCCCACAGTCAGCAGAATCTCTTAGTCAATCACATTTTCGCAGAGCAACGCCAGCGACAGAGTTCCTGAATGCCAGGAACCCCACACCCATCTAAGCCACATGCCGTTTTCACAGATCTTCGAGATTGGTGAATGTGTACCTTTAAAAGGTGATGGAATGGACAAACCACCAGTACTGCCCAAATACCATGCAGAGTACCAGTGTTCAAACTGTCATGAGGTTTGTAACTTTTACCTCTCCCTAGACTACAATAACACCTCCTGTGAATTTTGTCTCACCTTCTTCAAAAGAAACCCTATGGAACGGAAGGGTGAGGCATTGGACACACAACACGATGCACCAACAGTCTGATGTTGATTCTCTCCCCCTCCCCCCAGACAACATTGGTAGACAAGACCCCTTTGTCACAGAGAGGATGAACACAGCAGACTTTTGGCGTTCCACTGTGCCAAGCCACACACAATCCAGAGGCCATCTCCCCCAGCACCTCCGACCTAGAAGAGGTGGAGGCTCTGCCAACCCACAGCCCTCGACTCGAGTCCCCACCCAAGTTTTTAAATTCAGTCAGCCATAACACCCATTCCAAGCGTCACAAGAGGCCCCAGGGAGTCTGCTATTGAGCCCAACGCACAAGACATCACCACCTCCAGGCCCTTTGCTACTTCTGGGCTCTGGTCAGCACCAGGTGAAGACCTCTGTTCTGAGAAAGTACCTAACCAGGAGTGTCTACCCTTTCCCAGCCATCGAGACCTTCGAAGCCCAAAGCCACAGGCAAGCCTCCAAACCACTCAAATACGAAGGCACCATCGATAACTGGCTCCAGAGCAGCCCATCCTGCAATGACTCTAAAAGGAGCTTGATACAAGACTGTTTATTCACCCCCTGATGGGGAAGATTTCAGCCAGACCACCTTCACCAATGACTGAAGAGACTCTGCCTTGAAAGAGGTTTGCCTTTGAGAAGGAACATGTATTGGATGCTCCTTGGATCCGATGCCTAAGAGACATGGGCACCATTCTTCACCAGTACCACCACCATTGCTGTGCATACGCACATCACCCCTACTCCCAGCGCAAGAGTCCCCATAAGGGGTCCTCATGCTTTTAGAAAAAAAATATATATATGTATTCAGGTATGGTCTTTGGTACTGCTGGACCCATATGACATCCGGCTCGAGCCAGGACCTACAACAATGATGTTGATCCTAGGGGTGACCCGGACCTCTATCCCTTCTCATGAGTGCTTCTAACTGCAGATTCTTTGCCTTATGAATACCCAAAGGCACCAGACTGGATTTAGAGATTTTCCCTAACAATTCCCTCGCATGCTGGCAGTTGATGTCGTGTATCTGTGTCGGGCTCATCCCACTCCGAAAGTGACATTGGGTCCACAAAATGAATATTACGTTTGGGCATCAAGGTAATTTCCTTGCTTTCCACAGAGCTTGAGCCCTCGATTTTAATTTTAATCGGTTATTAGATCATTCTCCTCTGGAAAAATGTCCAGTGTGTAAGGGATGTGTCCCTCCCCCCCCCCCCCCCCCCAAACCCTGTAAAGATTGCCACAGCAGATTTCATTGACTGACTCCAAGTCATGCCAGAACTGCGTACAAATGAATCGGAAGGCAGTTTGGTACTGTGAGGTCAGACTTGGTCGCTGAGCACTGCAGGAAGACTTAGAAGGCCTGATCTTGATGGAAGCGAGGACGCGGATACGTTCTCGGTCCAGAGGTCGCTCCTGAGAGAACACTTCATCCCACTGCAAATCTTCGGTAAGTCAAAGAAGAAAAGACACAAAAAGTCCAAACTCTGATCCCCCTCCTCGTACCACTTGATGAATCTTAAGTGTACAACAACAAACATTTGTATATACCTCTAGGGGACCAGTAGCCTGGACATCTCATCAGATACTGGCCTGAGCATGGTTTTCTAGAAAAGTGGTGAAGTTTAGATGTTTTTGATGTCTGACATAGGTTGTCAGGGTAAGAGATGGGTTCTAGCTTTAGTTTGTTGATGGAGAAGTATTTGAAGGTTTGATGTTCTCTTTTGGGTCGACTTTAATTTATTTATTAGACCCTGAACAGAGATGTAGGGAAATAAAGTTTCACTCCACAGGTATGGGTGGTTTGCATTCCATAGTCTGTGCAATTGAGAATACAATACTGATGTTGTGACCTTCGGAATGTTTTAATTGATTGACTTGCTGCACCATGTTGAGTGTGTCTGAGGTTGAGAAGAATGTCTTTTGTTTTTTGAGCTTGCATTGTTTGGGAGATTCAGTCATTTAGGAGGTTGGTATAGATATGTCAGATATTCCCTCCAGAGCGCCATTCCTCTGCCCTAGTGAGGTGAATACATGTCGACGTTGGACCTCAAGGATGCCTACTTTCATATACCCCTCCACCTCTGCTACCTTTGCTTTGCAGGACGTGGCCAGCACTACCAATTCAAAGTTCTGCCCTTTGAGGTCCCAAGGGTGTTTACCAAGAACGTGATGTTGGTAGCTGCTCATCTTAAGAGTCATTGCACTCACATGTTACCCTATCTCAACTGGCTGTTTAAGAGCATCAGCAGGCAGCAAAGTGTAGCTCCCACAAAAGCTGCAGTCTCCCTGCTCCACAGCCTGGGATTCACCATAAATGCCACCAAGTCCCACCTTCAACCTCTTCCAGGCCCAGCCTTTTCTGAAGTCGGTACTGAATGCTGTTAAAGGCAATGTTTTCCCCAACTTGGAAGTTTGTCAGCTGCTGCCTCTTTTTCAGCCTAATCGTCCACTCTCAGTCAGACCTGTAATGCGCTTCCTTGGAATGATGACCTCATGCATAGCTATAGTACCCCATGCCAGGCTCCCCATGCGTCCACTACAGTAGTGCCTCTCGTGGCACAATTGTCACAAGCAGATGGTCACTGGGGTTTCTTCAGGGTCCACTGGGAAGGGTCCTTAATCTTAAACTCCAACTGCGACTTGCACATAGACTTGTATGGAGCACGCGGTTGTGTTCCCACACAACACACGCCCTCCTTAGGTGGTTCTGTGGGTTCCCAGCCATTCTACGTCCTCTCGACACTGTCTTGACTCAAGATGTTGTTCTTATACCACTTTCTTAGTATATGGTTTGGTCCTCCCCCTGGGGCCACTGTGTATTTCGTGCTATTTACTGTGTTCTTTTAATAAAGTATTGTGTGCGTTGTGTTTATCTCCTTGTAGAAGATATTGGAACGTACTAGAGAGTATTCTATAATAAATACATATTTTTATAAATTCTTGGTGTAGTTCTTTTTCACTTAATCTATACTATAAGATTGTATTCTGGTAAAACAAGCTGCTTTACACTCCTTCTGGACTAAGACTGAAGGCTGTTCTCCACAGCTACCACTTAGAGAGCTTTCTAAGGTTGTCTAAGACCCCTTAAATCACCATAAGGGTTGTCTGGACTGGTGCAAGGTGCCCCCCTACATTAGTGGACATCATATACCAGTCCAGCCTCAGCTTCACACAGACTCTGTGTCAGAGAGAGACCCTCATAGTCTAGACATTTAACTGGTTCTCATGTACTATATTAATATGACTAAGTCCTTCTTCCGGTCTGACCATCTTTGTTTCCTTTGCATAAAGGCCATCTCTTCTCAAAGGCTGGCATAGCTAGGTGGTTAGTCCAGTTCACCCAGACCTACTATCACAAAGCCAAAAGAACCCTGCCACCTTTCCCACCCCTAAAGGCACACCTGACCCACAAAAAAAGGTGCAACCATGGCGTTTTTGTCAAGATGCTGCTACCTGATGTGCATAGTGGCCATAAGGTCAACCCTGCATTCGTTTACCTAGCACTATTTTATGGATTTTAGTCCTTCAACAGGCAATGGTTGGACAATCTGTACTAAAACATCTGCACCATCCATGGGCGAGCCTCTGCTTACAGAGGGTACTGCTGTACAGTCTATGTAGAGCATATGTATCTACAGCACACAAGCTACGGAAGGAAAATGTTACCCTGTAGGCATCTTTTAGTAGCTTGTAGTGCTGTAGATTCACATTCCCCCCCCCCCCCCTTCACCCTCCTTCCCGGAGCCTATCTCTCTTGCAGATCTCTCCTCTTATCACCTATTTCTTACACTCACAACATGTTTCGGCACCATGCTGCATTCACTCACCACTCCATACATATGCTCACCAATCTAACTCAGAGTCTGTGCCCATGCACAATGCCTCCTAAAGAATGAGTCCCAGTATGCCCTGGGACTCCAGAGTTGACTTTGAAGAAAACAAACTTGCAAACATCCGAGCCGAACACTAAATGGCAGGTGTATGCAAAACATCTGAATCTACAGCACTATGAGCAGATGTGTACAAGCTAAGTAACATTTTCCTTCTATTGGCTGTATAATCTTTCGCCAGTTCTTCACTGCCCTTCCTGCTCCCTTGATGAGATAGTGCTGTGCACAGCAAGATCCCAAGGTACTCAAACATATTATGTGCTGTTATTGGCACTTTTGGTTCCTCTCTGCTCGCTTCGATAGGGTATGGAAAAAGTGCTAGGAAAATGGCAATTAAGTGCAATTGCTGGGGAAAGTTTTCTAGGCAAGTGTGACACCTGAAAGGATATTCATAAGGTGAGGCATGTGTTGGATGATTACGTATCCCCCAGAAATATTGTCACCAAAGGTTGGCAGCTTTTTCTCATCATCCATTGTTAAAATACGTTCAATGTAAGTAGAAGAAAAATATTTTTTTTCCCATTGCCTTAAGAGATGTCTATTTCTTGTTCTTTTACAATGCAGCAGGCTCTGTGGCTAAAGCATTATTTATATGAATTTGATACATTTGAGAAGTTTATGCCATGCGTTTTATATGTATGTTACTCAAATGTTTGTAAATTATCATAGGAGTAAATGTGGCTTGCATATATATGGAGTTTTACCTTAATATTGCCCAAACCCCCTAGTATTTTCTATTTATTTTATTTCTGGCATCCGTGTGATATGATTGTAATGTTAAATGAATATATATTGTGATTTACTTTTAAAGCCAAACTAATTGGTCTCACATCTGTGTTTTAATGATGTAGACACTTCCAGAACTGTAATGAATATAACGTGATTGTCATAAAGTGGAAAACCTGAAAGGAGGAAAAATGTAATTGAATAACATTTATTCTTAAAAAAATAAGTTTGGGCGTCTATCAAAACATTGTTCTTTATTAAAGCATTTGAGTGATACTTCTGAGAACAGATCGAGGGAGGAGATTGACTCGTAGACAGAGGTAGGGGAAAATCAAGGGTTGAGTGTGGGTCTTGGCAATTTAAAGAGTAGCCTTTCTTTTTAACAAGGAGTCTGATGTGTAAACGCACAGGGCGAGAACGCCAAGTAACATGTTGCTGCTTGCATTTAGGAGTGGTTTGTAAATGTAATTTTATATTTTGTAGGCACATTAAAGCGTCGAAGACCTCCACAAACTGCTCAGCAGCCATCCCATCAGAGACCCCGGGAGAACTACAGGATGGGGCAAATAAGACGTTAACAACAGGTTTTGCCTTGGTTCTTCCTAGTGCCTACAATGGGAAAACTTCACTCCAAAGAAAATCTTCTAACAGTCAGTGTCCCAGTCTAACTCATAAATGAAACAACCTGGAGGAAAAAAGGCAAGCTCTTACATCCGGAAACCAGTGGAGTTACTTAATTTTTAACGTGCTGAAACTTCCAGCTCAATTGAAGAAAATGACCTGATTTTCTTAGATATTTTAACCTGTCTTATGGCACAAAATAGAAAATTGTGTTTTTTTTATTTGCCGCCTCTGTCGATCATTGCTGCATTGGTCCTTCACTTGCAGGCAAACATGGCTCTTATAAAACTTGCATTCAGAAACAAACAATATATTTTTCAACGCTCAGAAGGTAGACCACCTCAGCATTGGAGACATTACTTGCCAATGTGTATACCTTGTTATATGCAGATCTGTATTTCTAATGTACACCTGTATTTCTGTGTGCAATTGTAAAGAAAAATTATTTGCAATATGGGTATGTTTCTTTGTATTATAAAACTTTTTCTGATGATAATTTACTGTTTAATTGACATACTCAGGATAACAGAGGATATGTTGTATAGTGGCAATGGATTGTGGAATAGTCTCCACAACCGCTGTGAAAAGACTGTGTACGTTTTTTCAATGCTATCATAGTTTGTTGATGTCCTCATCATTTTTTACTTTACATGAAAATCGTTTAAGATTTAGCACTCAAGACTGATAGCTTTTTTTAAGGTGGTAAGTGTATCAAGAAAAGTGTATGAATATGCCAGACAGTTAAAATATTAAGGAGTATGTACGATTCCTTTGATCTTAAGTGATTTTTTTCTTCTCTGACTACTCAAGTTAATACAGAGAGATTGTTGTATCCATCAGAAGTGATCTAATCAGTTTAAGCTTACACCCAGTCCTTTGGGTTGTTCGCTCAAGTATCCTTGGAGTATGGTGATTTGGACCATGATGGTAATAAATGCATCAAGGTTAAGTGTATTTTTGTCTTTAGCAATCTGTTTGAATTTTCTTTTGTCAGCATGTTGTTAAATGGATAACCACTAGTGCAGTTACTTAACTCAGCTAGAGAAGATCAACTGTAAAGGGTAGGCCTACTGTGTTTGTGTATGTTTTCTTTGCTTTTAACTTTCCACCTTGATAACATTATTTTTGGAAGAAAAAAGTGGTAAAGATGAAGACATGTCCCTTTCCACACTTAACACGAATGTAAGCAAGTGACTTTGAAAACACGCTAACTGGCATTTTTTCACATCTTATTGCTATGCAGGAAGTGGTTTGGGACATTGCATGAAGTGAGACCTTGTGCATACTTGCTACTTAGTTATTTTCAGTTGTAAAAAGCAACATTGACCATAATGAAGATCCTAGCTTTGCTTGGATCAAAATTTGATATATACACTTAAGGTTGGAAAGATTTATTTTTAATTTTTATTTTGAGTGTAAGGTTTACACCATGATTCTCATAATGTGACGCAAGCCTGCAGGGCCAAAAATGCTTGAGTAAGTAACACAATCTCTTCCTTGTAAACTTGTACAGTATGTGGTAACTTTTTCAAAATACATCTTTTTGTACAATGGTTTAGAGACGATTTTGTACATGAAATCCCAGTCCAGTAGCTAGAAGACTTTAAATAATTCTGAATGATCTTAAATAGGTAGAAATGTGTGTAGTTACTTTTAAAAGTCAATTAAATAAATTTGTTTTCAGACTGAGCAATGATTGGTAGTGGCGGGTGTGTTGCTTTTCCAAAAAGATGACTTATATTGCAAGGGTTCCTAGTACCTTCTTCAGTACGATTTACCTCAAATCGTGCACCTGAAGGTTTTTTTTTCTTCTTGTGATGTTATCCTGTGGTAGGGTTTGGGCAGGTTCTGGCCACTTGGTTCTACTTTTTAGTCTTAGTTAAATGTTTTTGAAATAGAAATAAATGTGCACTGAACTCTCCACTGTAAGTCATAACATTAAAATGGAAAATCTGAAAGATCAAGACAAATGAGATCTAATACTACTGTCAGTTTAATGTCCACTGTGTTTTATACAGTATTTTTTTTTGTTCACTTTGGAAATTTTTACTAAAAAGTTGTAAAATAAAAAAAGTATTGTGTAAACATATGTAAGTTTTTTTGAAACTTGAATTGCATTAATAAATTTAGACTTGATGAAATCAGTGTGCATGTTCTATATTTTTCTAATACAGCAATACAAGAAATACATTCTTGCACTGGACATCTAGAGACTGTTTTTCAACAAGCACAAGCAAATGATAGCTGTGTAAATGTGTACAATATCCATTAATCAATCAGTATTTGTTGAGCTGGACTACTCACTCATGAGGGTCTTAAGCCGCTGACAATCCATAACATTTGCCTGCTATGTGTGTCGCTTTCTTTTCCAACCTGCCCTGACGAAATGTTAAAATGGATTGTGTATTTGATTCAATTCTGTGTCAAGCCCTAAATCTAGGAATATTTTGCTCCATTTTGTTTCCAGCATGCGTTTGTGCTATGATTTTTAAATTCCTAAACATTTCAAGCTGACCTTAAAGTGAACGATTATGGTTTTCAGTTCTGTTTTGCTATAACTGATCCATTATGATGTAAAACAATAACTATAGGAAACTTTCAGCTCTGTTTTCTTAATATGTAAATGATTTTAGAGAAATGCCCATTTTTCTTTTATTTAAAACACACTTAAAAGTGGTTTGAGTTAGATTTTTGTAAGTCCGTTTTAATCTATTAAATTACTTCTGCATGTCTTATACTTTGTATGAAAGCCTATTTTTGACTTTGTAAACTGAAATGGATTGCGTAATTCATGAATAACAGAGGTATGTACACTAGACCAGCAGCAAATTGTAATACTTTGTGAGACAGATTATCAACTGATTTTGTTTTGAACATTTTCACATACTGGTTGATCATAACATTTTGATCTTGAAAACAAACACATTTGGTACAGTTACAATTGAATTGAATGAATCATAACGTTTTTTGTTTTTTTTTACATATCTGTCCTCTTATTTTTGTACTTTCTGCCCTGACTAATAAGATAAGAACAGCAGCCACCACCTACATCCATAGGCCGGTTGGGGGGGTATTAATCATCATAAGAATAGAAAGGAAAACTGAGGGAGAAAAGGCAATAGATATAAAGAAAAAATAATGGATCACTCGACAGACGAAAATAAGTCACCAGCGGAAAGCTGTTATGCCGGCAGCAGTGCCATAGGTAGCAATGTTGTACAGATTACACCTTCATTCAAAGTGCTTGGGTAAGGCGAAGCACCACCAAGTATGTTCGACAGGACAATTCAACAAACTCTGTCGCTAGGAATCTAATAGTGGAGCCCCATGTTTTGTCAAAGCGTGGGAATGTGTGTGTAACGCTGGCTGTAAATTTCTCCATGCCCACAAGTTCCCACAATTTATGCAACCAAGCCTAGTCAGAGGCTCACCAGTGCCCCGATGGGATAGTAGGGTCTGTTTGGCCACCCAAAGAGCCAATGTAATAGCTCTTCCATGGCAGGATCTGAGAGGGTAGGCCAAGGTGTTAGGCAGACCCAGCAATATGTAGCTCAGGAATATGGGCAATGCCATCTCGTAGATGGCAATAATGTTGGACAAGAAGGCGATCCAGAACTGCTGGATCTTTAGGCAGTGCCCCAGCAAATGTGTTAGGGTGCCCTCCCGTCTGCATAGTGGCCAGGACCGTGGGTCTTCCCTGGCCCTCCCGTGGGCCACCTTGACCAGGGTATAATACCAATAATGGGCAATCTTGTGGAACCTCTTTGCTCACTGTACTGCATGAGGAGGCCCATGCTCTGTGGATGATGTTCTGCCATTCTTTAATGGAAATTGACGCTCCCATTCAGACTCCCACCCATGCTGCGCTGATGATTTCATGTGGTGTAAAGCTGTGGTGAGGAAGGAGTATAGGTTGAGAGTGAATGTTTGTCAGAGTGGCGAGTGACCAACCATTTTTCAAAATCGGTCAGGGGATGGCTAGCGTGTGGGTGTACATAGGGCTGCGTGACGTTCTGTACCATTCAATCGTATAATGCAGTTGGGCTGCTTGAAAATCTTTCCAAATGGGTTACGCCCAGCTCGCATTCTTCTGTTTAAAATACGCCTGATGCCGGGCCATGTGGGCACTGTTGCCCACCCACACGAATTCTCTAATGAGGTTCTGCAGCTTGTACAAGACTAACGGAGGAGACTGCAGGAGTAGTGTCTGCATGACATATAAGTTCAGGGCAGTAAAGTCATTTTGACCACCTCCACTCAGCCCAGCCAGGACAAGGTATACTTTTTCCAGGCCGAGAGTTGAGACTTCCTCATAGCGAGTAGGGTAGCCTAGATTTCTTGAGATGTACGTTCAGGTGTGGAAAAAAATCTGTAGTCCCCGATACGTCTCCCCTTAGGTCTTCCAGAAAAAAGGAAACCTGGCCGTCCGATGCACTTGGTCATCCCTAGGGGTCATCAGGCTGAGGGCCTGTGCTTTCTGGAGGTTGGCCTTAAAGCTGGACACCACCTGAAGGCAGCCATTGCCTATAGTCAGTCGATGGGGCAAGGATCTGAACGGATGCGTGAGAATCAGCAGGACATCCTCCGCGTGGAGTGAAATTTTGTTTTACCTGTCTCCCATATGGATCCCAGCGATGTCGGTATGTTTACGAATCCGCTCTGCGAAAGGCTCCTTGTAGAGTGTAAATAAGGGAGACAGGGGGCACCCTTGTCATGTTCCACACAAGATCTTAAAGCGGCAGGATGAGATTCCATTCACATGATACTTTGCCACCAGTGTGGTGTAGTTGCAGCTTATCCAGCTTCGGAATCTCCCCGCAGCCCGAATCTGGCAAGCACCGCCTGTAAGTAAGGCCAGTGCACCCTGTCAATGGCATTATCTGCATCTATGGACAAGAGCAAGGCAGGTATCTGGGAACATTGTGATTTTTCAAGAAGGTGGCATAGTCGCCTAGTGCCATCGCTACAGCCCCTCTCAGGGATAAACCTGGATTGGTTCAGATAAATAAGAACTTGCCTGTACGGTGGCAGACGGGAAGGCAACACGCTTGTGAAAATCTTCAGACTGACCTTTAACAAAGAGGTAGGTCGGTACGATGCACATCTCTTCAGGTCCTTACCTGGTTTCGGAAGAGCTACTATTGCAGCCATCTCCATGGAGGGAGCAAGGCACAAAGCAGCACTAAACAAATTAGAACGACGGGAAAGCAAAGGAGCGATGAAGGGCGTTAACATTTTGTAAAAGTCAGAGGTAAGGCAGTCCTCGCCAGGGGCCTTGCCAAGGGGGAGTTTCAGAATAGCACAGAGTACCTCCTCGGGGCTAATATCTACATCCAGTTTGAACGCTTCAGCCTCACCTAGCGGGGTCACTGGAGCCTGTGCGACAGTCTACCGACGCTGCTTCATCAAGCATCTCAGCGGAGTAAAGAGCAGAATAAAAATGCTCAAATTCATCTGCTATAATCTCATCAGCTCGCAACACCTCCCCGTCCAGACCCTCAAGTTCCTGAACTCTGCATTGGGCCACCTGAGCACGGAGTCTGTGTGCCAGTAGTCTGCCTGCTTTGTTGCCTCTCTTAATACACGAGGGAGTATTCCGCCCTGTCCACGTCCAACGCCCTCAACTGCTTGCAAACGTTGAGCTGGCACCTTGCTTGAATGGAACCCATGCACAGGTGGACCCCTTTCAGTTCCCAGACAGTGTCTTCTAGTTGCTCCCTCTTAACCTTCCTATCTCTATTGAGCTTATCTGCAGTAACCGATAAACTATCCCCTGATTACCGCCTTTAATGTGTCCCACAGCTCCACAATCGGCGTGGAGCCATCATTGTTAGAGTCCAGGAAATCCTGTATGGACTTCCATTTTGTCACCACATTGGAGTCGTATGTCAGCAATCTGTGGTTCTGCTGCCATAACCAATGAGGGGGTGTGCCCCCGGCATTCTGAGGGAGAGGGTGATGGGGGAGTCATCCGACAGCGCCGCCACTCCTATCTCTACCGCCACCACAGCTAGGGACATACACGAGGAGGTCAGAAGGAGATCTGTTTTGGCATACGCCTGGTGTACTGCAGAAAAAAAGGTGTATTCCTTAGAGGAGGGATTGCGCAGTCGCCATATGTCCACCAACCCCCCTTCAGCAGTTGACTGCTGTGTGGTATCTGACAGTGCCCCAGTTTACTAACCTGTTCATGTGGTGATCATGTACAATGTTTAAGTCCCCCCACCCCCTACTATTATATCTTCGGGGGACATCAAGAGTCCGCCCAGTGTGTTCCTAATGAAAGCCACCTGCAAGTCATTTGAGGCATATAATGAAGCAATTGCATAGGTGTGATCCCTCACCCCCACCCGTAGGGACAACAGCTTGCCCGGAATGTCAGCCTGGGTCGAAAGGATCTTCCCCTGAAAATGTGTCACCGGCAGGATCGGTACGCCCGCCAGTTTCCCAGCCATGGAAGAAGTTTTGGCTGTCAAACCACCGGGACTGAAGGCGTTTCCAGTCAGTGGGCTAAATGCGTTTCCTGTAATAGACAAATCTCGCTCTCGACTCCCTGAGAAACTTAAACAGTGCCAGGCGCTTTACCTGTCCATTAAGGCCCCAAACATTGAGGCTAAGTATCCTAATGGATCTAGTGAGCATGTGTACAAGACTTGCCAGTGACTAGAAGGTGGAACACCAGCCTCTCCCAAATCCGAAAACCCGGGCAAACAGTAGGATAGGCATGTTGAAACAAAAAGAAAAGGGCTGTTGAGTGAGAAGAAAGGCGAGAGCCCGCCGAGCTCAGGCCAGAAGCATAATCCCAGGGTCACGTCGCACAAGAAGCAATAGATACCCTGTGCTGCTTCCCTCCAAAGTCCGGCCAGGCAGGCCAAAAGGGGCTAAAGAAACTCCCGGCCCAGATAAGCACACGTTAGCGGCAGAGGGGGCGCAAGGTGCCGTGACAGTGGATCACAAATGAGCCCCAGGGATAGGTAGAGGATATCCTCCCAGTGGGCAAAACTGAGAGAGGAAAACCCAAAGACATTCAACAATACCATGTAAGTCAACAACATTTAAAGATTCCCAAAGCTTGGAGAGTGTGTCACCAATCAAGGAGGCTCCGTCTGCCAAACGACCGGCCGTCTCCGCAGAAGGGTGCCCCGCCAGACAAGACCAACTCAAATGGGGCCTCCCAGCTGCCGTGCCATTGCGACCGGGACACACCCAACCAAGCCAGCTCGGCAGTAAATTATGAACCCGCTGCATCCGACATATCGTCCTATTGCTGGAGTTAGCGCAAGAGAACCTCCCCCTTCCTGAGGCTTTCAGCATCCGAGGACTTCAGCAAAGGGTCTTTTCCATTTCATTGTCAGCGCTGTTACAGTTAGCGCTCTAGCTTTTCGGCTAGAGCGCTGGAGGACACGCGTAGGTTGCGCTCACGTCGGGGACGTGAGCGCGTAGTTAAATAATAAATGGGCGGGCGAGCAAGGCAGTTCGCGCCCAACTGAGCAACAGGCTGCAGAGTGGTTATTGCACTGCGCGCGCGGGGCCCCTACCTGCTCCCAGACTGCAGGGGTGTGTACCCAGGGCCCCCACTCCTCACAGACAGAGGTCAGGGAATGAAACATAACACTGGTGACGAGGGTTAACTGCTGAACCCCAGGAACTCGTCCACCGGCTGAACAGCCAAGGAAGCCTCGCCTAGCAGCGCAGCACACTGCGCCTGCCCACGTGCAGCTGCCAACTAGCCAAGTGAGTGCACGACGGTCACTGCTCACAAGTCAGTGGTTTCGACACCACAATGAGCGACACTGAGACGCCCGACCCTGCGGGGGCACTGCCCCATCACCCCGCATCAGGAGTGCTGCCTCCTTTTAGCGAAGCCACGGACCCCACGACCGCCGCTCCGCGGTGGCAAACATGGCTGGGTAGGCTGGAAAACTATTTCGTTGGGTCCAGAGAGACAGACGGAGCGGTGAAACGCTCCCTACTCCTCCACTATGCGGTAGAGGAGATTTACCTCTTATTTAAACACCTGCCCGACACGGGACCCCCGACTGACTACGCAGCAGCGGTGGCGGCTCTGAATGCACATTTTGACCCCCAAGTCAACCCTGATTATGAACACTTCAAACTTCGACAAGCGAAACAGCGTGAAGGGGAGTCGGTTGACGCGTTCCACGCGAGGCTGAGAGCCCTCACCGACACGCACCTGGTCGGGGACCGGACCAAAGAAGAAATCAGGACGCAGCTGATATTGGGAATCAGGAGCAAGACGCTACGAGGCCTGATACTTCGCAAGCCCAACATCGCGATGAACGAAATCCTCATCCTGGCCAGAACACACTATTTGTCAGCGGCGCGCGCAGAGGAGATGGATTTGGCCCTGGTGAAAGGAGCTGACAGAAGCGTAGAGGTGAAGGTGGAGAAGACTGACGCAGTCCGGAGGAAAGAACGGCCACAGAGGCCCCACGACCGGCGGGCCCCAGATCAAGCCAAGCAATGCGGATATGATGAACACCCCCTCAAGACATGCCCGGCTCGAGGGAAAACGTGCACCAACTGTGGCATTGACAACCACTTTGCGTCGGTCTGTCGCAGGAAGATGCAAAGAAGCAGCTACAAGCGAGACAAGCCAGTGAGGAAACTGGTGCGACAACTGTCACACACGTCGCTGTCGTCGCAGCCGAGGCCCAGAAGAGAACAAACCAGAGATTATCCAGACTCAAGCACGGAGTCCGACGATGGGGAAGAAACGTACCTTGTGTCGTTCACCAGAGCCCTCAAAAGCACCCGGCGACCACAGCCACGATGTGACATACTAGTAGCTGGATCGGAGGTAAACGCCGTGATAGACACCGGCCCGTCGGTGACGGTGATGGGCGTGCAACAGTACAACCGCCTCAGACCGAGGCCGGAGCTCCGGCCGTCGAAGGCCAAGATAATCGCTTATGGAAGTGACATGCCGCTTCCGCTGAAGGGAAAGATGACGGTGGCAGTACAGTCAGAAAGGCGGAAATCGTCATCGACATTCATGTAATCAACCAGGAAGTAGACACGTTACTCAGCGGCCACGCTGCAGAAGATCTAGGACTGATCACATTTCTCAGAGTGGTCCAAGACAGGCAAGTCGAAGACCTGCTGGAAGCATTTCAAGGCCTATTTTCAGGACTAGGGAAGATCAAAAGGCCACCGGTACGGCTCCACATAGACCCCGCTGTACAACCGACAGCCCTTAGGCACAGGCGCATTCCGTTCCACTTACGCCCGTTAGTGGAGGAGGAGCTCCGAAGGTTGGAGGAACAGGGTGTAATAGAGAAGGTCACAGGACCCACACCATGGGTGTCACCGATGGTGATAGCCGTGAAGCCACGACAACCTGGGAAGATCCGGCTATGCATCGACATGCGCCTCCCAAACAAAGCCATCAAAAGGGAAAGGCATATCACGGCGACCATGGATGACCTTGTATCCGATCTAAACGGTGCCTGATGGTTCTCAAAACTGGATTTAAATGCAGGGTACCACCAACTCACCCTAGCAAAGGAGAGCCGTTACATTACCACCTTTAGCACACACTTAGGGCTGAGGCGGTACAGACGCCTGAATTTTGGGATATCATCGGCTGCCGAAATCTTCCAGAACACTATTGGAGATATCCTGGTAGGACTCCCTGGCGTCCTGAACGTGAGCGATGATATCCTCATCTACTCCAAAACCGTGGAGGAGCATTACCGACATGTGCGGGCCACCCTAGGGCGTCTACAAGAGCACGGAGTCACCCTACACCGAGAGAAGTGCCAACTGTTCCAACAAAAGATCGAATTCTTTGGCTACATCTTCACCAAGGAAGGCATCCAAGTAGACCCCCGAAAGTCGCACGCCATCAAAATGGCTGCGGCCCCCGCGTCAGTGGCGGAAGTATGCAGTTTCTTGGGAATGGCCGCGTACTGCGGAAGGTTCGTCCCGAACTTGGCCACCCTGGCCGAGCCCCTCAGGCGCCTCACCAAAACCGACGTGGTATGGCAGTGGACTGACACCGAAGAAAAGGCATTTGAGGCGATCAAGGAGGCGCTACTAGACCAAACGACACTAGTCTATTTTGATCCGACCAAGAAGACCGAAATCCTGGTGGATGCCAGCACCGTAGGGCTAGGGGCAGTCTTAAAACAAGAACCGGGGCAATGTGCAGCTCTGGCGTATGCTAGCAAGGCCCTCACAGATACAGAAAAGCGATACTCCCAAATCGAGCGGGAAGCACTGGTGATCCGATGGGGCTGCCGTCATTTCCATCTGTATGTATGTGGACATCCGTTCACAGTGGTGACCGACCATCAGCCGCTGGTGCCGCTATTCCGGGGATCGGCGCCACACCCGCCCCCACGCATAGAGCGGTGAGCCATCGGCCTGCAACAGTACCACCTGAGTGTAACATACCAGCCAGGGGCCAAAAACCCAGTGGATTTCTTGTCCCAACACCCAGAACACTGCAGTGAGACGCTGAGGACGAGGCCGAAGAGCACCTTGACATGGTGGCGGCACAGACGTGCCCCTAGGCCATAACGCTTGAGGAGCTTCAAGAGACAGCCGACCAAGACCCCGTGATGGTCAAGGTCAAGAGCACCATCCTCGAGGGAACCTGGCAGCATTTTCTGCAAGCAGCGAATTCGTGGGCCAGTGAAGACCGAGAGGACCTTCAACACATGTGGAGGGTCCGCCACGAGCTGAGCGTGACCAGAGGGGGGCTCCTTCTAAGAGGTTCCTGAATCGTCGTCCCAGCAGCACTGAGGACAAGAGCGACACAGCTAGCCCACAAGGGGCACCAGGGGACGGAGAGGATGAAAGCTCAGATGAGAGAGAATGTTTGGTTCCCGGGTATGGACGACTATGTCAATGACACCGTCCGCAGCTGCCAGTCATGCCAACTAACAGGAGAGGCCCAACCACCGGCGCCCATCATAACCGAAGAGCACGGGCGAAGCCCATGGGAGAAGATCAGCGTGGACTTTGGGAGCCTGCCCGACGGGCGAGTCACACTAGTCATCATCGACAGCTACTCGAAATACCCGATAGCAGAGGCCTTACCATCCACCGCCTTTGTGCATGTAGGGCCCGCCCTGGAAAAGGTGTTTGGGATGTTCGGATACCCCGAGGAGCTGCGGAGTGACAACGGACCCCCATTTCAAGGACACGAGTTCGAAGAACTCCTAAAGTCACACGACATCAGACACAGGCGCATCACCCCGCAATGGCCCCAAGCCAACGGGGAGGTGGAGTGGTTCATGCGCACCATCAACAAAATACTACGCATCGCTGTGTCCGAACAACTAGACCCGGAATACGAGCTACAGCGATTCCTGGGGGAGTACCGCAGCACTCCCCATTGTTCCACCCGACAAGTGCCCTGGGCACTAATGTTCCAAGGAGCTCGCAGGGATGGGTTACCAGTAGCCCCAGGCTGGGTAGCGCCGCCATTCAGCGAGGAAGAAGCGTTCCGGAGGCGCCAAAGGCGAAATAACAGTCAGTGAGGCACGGAGGGCTGTGACCCGAGAGGTTCAGGCTGGAGACACGGTGGTCCTAAAAGAGTGTCGGCCGGGAGGAAAGTTTAAGACACGATATGAAAGAGGGTACTGGAGAGTGGTCGACCGTCGAGGGACCATGGTGACAGCGCGCCGAGGGAGAGACCTGGTCACCCGGAACATATCATGGTTCAAGGTGGTGAGGAGACCCACAGACGACCAAGGGGTGACAGACCTCAACGAAGACCACGACTCCGGGGACGCCCCGGCGAGTGCACCCAGCTCCGACCCACGGAGCAACACAGAGTCTGAGCCAGGTGGCGCCGACTGCACAGGTGGTGGACCAAGGCAAGAGGTGGCACCCGAGACCCAGGCCCCGGGCGCACGAAGGGCTGCCAGGTATGAACTGAGGGAGAACCCCAGGCCCAGCAGTCGGCTGAGAGACTTTAAACGCGGCGAACTAAGAATCGAACTGTCGTCAAGGACTGAGTTGAGAAGGGATGTTACAGTTAGCGCTCTAGCTTTTCGGCTAGAGCGCTGGAGGACACGCATAGGTTGCGCTCACGTCGGGGACGTGGGTGCGTAGTTAAATAATGGGCGGGCGAGCAAGGCAGTTCGCGCCCAACTGAGCAACAGGCTGCAGAGTGGTTATTGCGCTGCGCGTGCGGGGCCCCTACCTGCTCTCAGACCGCAGGGGTGTGTACCCAGGGCCCCCACTCCTCACAGGCAGAGGTCAGGGAATGAAACATAACCAGCGTCTCGATCCGCTCCCCGGCTGCATCGCGAGTCCTTGCTTACAGGTAACCTGCATTTTATTTTTTAAGGGTGTTTGTTTAATAAAAGACAACAATTAAGGCTAATGTGCATTGGTGCATCAGATTTGATTTTCAATGGGAATTTCTTGTTGAATAATTTTGAGTTTTTTCAGCTGGTTCACCGTTTCCTCCAGTTACCGCCTGCCTTGTTTAGAATATAATCTAAATCTAATAAATCCTTCCGGTTGAAGAAGCCTGGTATACTTTGTAAAAAGCAAACCACGTGTTTTTCCTGAACATTTTCAGAGTGGCATGGTGCTATTGTTAAATATCCTTTTTTTGCATATGTCCGACACTATTATTATCTACATTTTCAAGCTTGCCTTTTCTGGTAAAAACACTGGCTAAGCAGTACAAACCAACATTAGGGCCCTGGGAAGTGAGTGATGTTTGAAAGAGTTATATTTTCCCTGGAGGGGCAAGGCACAATGGGGTTGTGACAATGTATTATGAGTCTGTATTCAGCATACTGTGTATGTGTGTGTAGTTCCTAGAGTACAACTACTATGCTTATTTTCACTTCTGTGCAGCCTAGTGCTGAAATACTATATGCTCAGCCCCAAACACACAAGATGTGATGGGAGAAATGCTGGCTAATAAAATCACAATGGGCAATCGCTCAAGGTCAATCAACCAATCGATCAGGTGATTGTAAGCACACTATTCACCCGCAATGGTCTTAAGGTGCTTGGGGGGGAGGGGAGGGGAGGAGGAGGAGGAGGGGGGGGGGTGATTGAGAAGCTCCGTTCAGCCAAAAATCCAGATTTTGAGTGTCTTTCTCAAGATGCTCAGGGAGGGGGTGCGTCTGTCGATCGGGAGCTCGTTCCAGGTCTTGGACGCAATGTAGGAAAAAGCTCTTCCTCCTTTTCTGGTGCTGTGGATGTGCGGGGTTTGGGCGAGGTTGGTGGATCAGAGGTTTCTTTTGGGTACGTGGAAGGAGATTTTCGTTGAGGTATTTGGGTCTGGTATTGTGGAGGCCTTTGTAGGTGTGGGTGAGTATCTTGAAAGTGACTTTTCTCAACAGGGAGCCAGTGGAGGTTCCGTAGGTGTTGGTTGATATGTTCGTGACGTGGGATGCGGAGGAAGAGTGGCTGCGGAGTTCTGTATTGTCTGGAGCTTGCGGAGTAGAGACTTGTTGATTCCGGCATAGAGGGCATTTCCGTAGTCCAGTCTGCTGGTTATGAGTGCGTGGGTGACGGTCTATCTTGATTTGGGGGGGGATCCATTTGAAAGTCTTGCGGAGGGTGTTGAAACAGCTAGAGGTGATGGCGTTGACATGATGGTTAATGGAGAGGGAGGAGTTGAGTATTATGCCGAGGTTTTGAGCGTGGTCCGTCGGGGTTGGGGGACTGCCGAGGGAGGTGGGCCACTAGGTGTTGTTCCAAGCTGACGGGGAGGTTCCGAGGATGAGGATTTCTGTCTTTTTCGAGTTGTGCTTTAGGCAGCTGTTTTTCATCCAGGATGCGACATCCTGCATTCCTTCCTGGAAGTTGAGTCTGGTGGTGGTGGGGTCTTTAGTGAGGGAGAGGATGAGCTGGGTGTCATCTGCGTAGGATACTATCCTGAGGCTCTGCTGTCTGATGATGGCGGTGAGGGGAGCCATGTAGATGTTGAAGAAGGTTGGGCGGAGCGATGATCCTTGAGGTATTCCGCAGTTGATTTCCTTGGGTTTGGAGAGAAAGGGTGGCAGTCTGATTCTTTGGGTTCTGCCGGTGAGGAACGAGGGGATCCAGTCGAGGACGGTTCCTTGAATGCCGGCGTCCTAGTCTGGTGGCGAGTGTGCGGTGGGAGACGGTGTCAAATGCTGCTGAGAGGTCAAGCAGGATCAGGGCCGCAGTGTGTCCTTGGTTGAGGAGGGAGCAGATGTCCTCTGTAGCGGCGAGTAGGGCAGTCTCAGTGCTGTGGTTGTTGCTGAATCCGGATTGAGAGGGGTTGAGGACAGAGTTGTCTTCGATGAATGTTGTTACTGGTGCGTTGATGGTCTTAATGACTTTTGCCATGAAAGGGAGGAGTGAGATGGGCCGGTAGTTCTTGAGGTCTGTGGAATCTGCTGAGGGTTTCTTGAGAAGGGGTCTGACTTCAGTGTGTTTCCAGTCATCGGGGAAGGTGCCAGTTTTGAAGGTGGTGTTGATGGTGTATTGTAGTTCTGGCGTGGTTGCTCTGTGGTAGTTGTGTGGTGGGTAGGGATCGGTAGGGGCCCCTGAGTGGATGCCTTTCATGGTTGTGGCGGTCTCTTTGGTCGTGGGCTGTGTCCAGGTGGAGATGGTGGGGTAGCTGGTGTTGCCGGTCAAGAGGGTGGCTGCGGAGTCCGGTGTCTGTTCGTTGACGTTGTCGTAGAGGCTCTTAATTTTCAGATGAGAATAAGATCAAAGCTTGTTGTAAAGGTCCTGGGATTGGGTGATGTCTGTGGTTTCGCTGGGGGCTTGGTGAATTCCTGGATGACGTTGGAGAGCTCCTTGGAGTTGCTGGAGTTTGGAAGGATTCTGTTTTGGCTGAAAGTCCGTTTGGTGGTTCTTTTGCGTTGGTGGTATTCTGTCATGGCGGTCCTGTAGGTGGTGTGGTCTTTAGGCATTTTGCTGTTCCTCCAGTTCTTCTTGAGACATCTGCATAGGCGTCTGGCTTCTTGGAGGTCGGCCTTCCTGGGGCGCTGTTTGTCGGAGCAGCGTAGGGGTGCGAGTTTGTCTGCATAGTGGAGGATCCACTTGCGCCCTTCCCTGGCTGCGATGTTTGCGTCGGTCGAGGTGGTGGGGGTGTCGCAGTTGAAGTTGGAGTTGAACTGATCCTCAGTGACTTTGCTCCAGTTCCTTCACGGAGGGTGCGGGGCAGGTTTGGGCAGCTTGGGTTTGTTGACAAGGAAGTCCTCGCAGTGGGGTCCGTCCAAGGGGGCTGCGTGGTGTGACTGAACAGGATGTTGTTTCTTCTAGAGAAGATGGGTTCGAGGGTGTGTTCTGCTTTGTGGGTAGGCATGGTGATGAGCTGTCTCAGTCCAATTTTGGCGAGGTTGCCCAGGAATGAGGTGGCTTGGAGGTCGCTGGGGTTGTCAAGATGCAAG
This sequence comes from Triturus cristatus, assembly GCF_964204655.1. Taxonomy (NCBI): domain Eukaryota; kingdom Metazoa; phylum Chordata; class Amphibia; order Caudata; family Salamandridae; genus Triturus; species Triturus cristatus. The sequence goes on from NC_140583.1 coordinate 232,423,537, forward strand.
TTGATGTCTCCGATGAGTATGTAGTCCATGGAAGCGATGGCGTGGGGTGCAATGCAGTTGGTGATGGCGAATGGGGTGCAGCGGCCGGGGGTCTGTAGGAGAAGGTGCCGCGCAGTGTGGTTCTGGGGCTTGTCTGGACCTGGAAGTGCAGGTGTTCTGTGGAGGGATAGGCGACACCCGAGGTTGAGAGGCGGAGGGAGCTATTGTGTACGATGGAGAGTCTTACCCCTGGGTGATTGGGGTTGTCCTTCCTTTGGACCCTGTATTCGTCTGGGATGGCGATGGCGAGGTAGTATTGTATGTTTTTGTGCTCCTAGTGCCACCTCAGAATGGACTCTGCAGTATTCAAATCAGTCTTGATCCTTCTCCAGTAGGAACAGTCCTGTCTGAACTACCAAGCAAGGTTGTCTGAGCCAAAACGCAGCGCAAGACCGGTTTTGGCCTATTTAGACCTCTGTCAGGTGCAGCTTGGTTCCAAGTGGCACAATGAGCATGGGTTCTATGTCTGGCCATACCTTAGGCCATTTGGGGCGTTACATCAGACACACAAAGAGATGGGAGAAATGCTTGCAAATAGTCAAACCACTGGCAGTCGCTCAGGTAGCATTTCAACCCATCTTTTTGTTTTTGCCCAACATGCCACCTTTGGTTAGACTTAGCCATTAGCAAATCAGCAATGGTTCTGCTCCATTAGGAATAGTCCAGACTGAACAGCCAAGCCAGATCCTCTGAAATGGAATACAAGCAACCAAAGCCCGGTTTTGGCCTATTAGGCCAAATATGCTCCGCCCCTGTCAAAACAAATATTTTCTTGAGTTTTATTGTACACTTCGTATTGTGAAGCTTCCTTTAGTATTCTCTGATGTGCATATGGTGGCTCAGGTCTGTCATTACTCCTCATCCAGTCGTAAGGATGCATGTAAATCTTGTCAAATAACTGGTGGACTTAGACCTTTCTGCCACATAGTAATGGGGCTGGAACATGCTCCCCATCATTCTGAGATATCAGGAAAAATCTAAACAGAAGTATTCTCCACTTGAAATAGATTACAGTTTCCATCAAGGTTAACAAAAACAAACTGCAGTTACACTCAGGGTCCAGGTCTAGCTGTCTTTTTCTTCTAAACAGTGACCTCTTATTTTCTTTTCTTGTCTTGTCCAAATGGCTTGATTTGTTCTTCACAGGTTATGTTTCTCTGTTTTGAAAAACTTTTCTTATGCTGCATATAGGCACAATGCTGGGTATGATATACGAAAAGACGTTTCCATCTCAGTGTCCTCAACATCTGTCAAGATGTAACTGATTGCGTGGATTGGGGCCAAAATTCAATAATATGGTTAAACCTTTAATTACCGGTAGTTATAGGGTCAAGCCCCCTATCTGCGTTGGTTTCCTCTCGCCTCACGTTTTGGATCTTTGCCACCATATTTTGATTCGAAGAGCTATTTTGCCATTACAATCAAATTTCAAATGCAGTTTCAAGTTCAATCGAGGAGAGACTGAATATGTTTTAAAAGCTTTATTCTCGTTAAGAGATTAGTATCTATTTTATTTAAATTATTCAATACGCTTTTAGTAAGTTTACAGAAAAATCGAAAATGTTTAGGATAGAACAAATAGTCAAATAATGCATCAAGGTGTTCCATAAGGGAATAAACCCTATTCCAAAGAACAGGACCAGAATTTCAAAGTTAGTTCAATGCATAAAGAGTTCTAGTTAAAAGTAAAAGAGTGAGATCAAAGGAGCACCACAGTAGTCAAAGTTTGAAATTGGCTTCTGAGCATCACCATGTGTTTGAGTCAGCACTGACAGAGTGCAGCCCTCCCTCTCACTGTAAAATAATGTAAATTATTTACTGTAATCTGGCATTCCTAGTACTGGGGCACAACAGCATTTTTCTTTCATCTCTAGAAAGAATTTCAAGCACTCTTTGTCCCAGGGAAGCGGATCAGACACATCCTTGTGTGTCACCATCAGTAAACATTTTGCCACTAGGTTAATGTTTGGTATCCACGGTCTACAGCAGTCGACCATTCCCAAAAATTGTCCTGACTTCTTTCTGTGTTCGAAGTGAACTACATGACCCTAATATTGACCTTCTTTCTGACCCGTCCTGAAGTTTACGGTGACACTTTGTCCATTTTAGGGCCAGGTGATTCAACAAGGCAATGGAATCTGTGTATTGCACAAGAACTGATCTGTAGGGTATTTGTAATGACTCCAGATTATTTTTCAAGATCTGGTTAAAAATTAATAGACTCTCCGTATACTGTTGTGGGACTCGGCACCATGCCAAAACTCTCTGCTGGAATTTCTTTTTTTAAAGAACTGGCTATCGTCATGCAATGGCACTGAGAAGAAAGCCTGACAAAGATTGATGACAGTGAACCATTCTGCAGTAGGTCGAATTTGGAATAATATTGTGGCTGGATTTGGTACAATGGGACAACTATTTTGTTGATCTTTCTCAAATCTTGAACAATCCAATGTTTTCCATTGGGTTTTGCAACCCCATGATCGATGAGTTACATGGACTTCCAATCAATTCCCTAAAATCTCCCTCTAGCATGTCTTCTATTACAGGTGTTATTCCTGCAGTTCTTTCTGAAGTTAGATATTACGGTGGTGTTATTGGATATAATGCATTTGCCTTCAAGGTAATTCTGACTGGTTCTACTCCTTTAATTAGTCCAATGTCTTTCCCTGTGAAGTCCCATACTTCTGGTTTCACAGCTTCCTTCATGTCCATATGTAATTCTTCAATTGTCATTTATAGAAACAATCTTGCAACTGTCTTTTGCGGAGCCATTTTAAACTCTACATCCTCATCATGCGCCTGAATACTACACCATCCGGTGTGCAATAGATTGTACAATTTTTTTTTCATAACAAATCTCTCCCTAATACATTTACTGGGCTTGTGTCGCACACAACAAATTGGTGATTTTCTTCAAATGAGCCTATTTTGACTGGGACCTTCTCTGAAGCTAGATTGGTAATCTGTGTATTTGAAACTCCTATAACTTGGATTTTTTTCCCCAAGAGGGATAGGTTTGGTAGCACCAGTATCTATGAAAAATGATGCTGGTGGCCATTCACTCATCTTCTACGATGGACTACTCTGGTCTACCTCTAAGACTGCGCCAAGCAAGCAATCTTCCTCCACCCTCGGGCACAATCATTGAGAAGTATCAGAGCCTGAGCCATCATTATTGAAAATAGAAAATTGCTGAAAGGCACTCCGATTAGAGTTGGAGAATTGCTGTAATGTATTTTGATTTGAGTTTAAAAAAGAATTTGTTTGCTTTTGGCATTTGGTGCAAATTAAATCTTGATTTTCCCATATTCTGTGGAACCATTTGAGCTTGTGGGACCTGCATCATCAGGATTTATTTCTGCATTGGCACTTATAGTTGTTGTACTGGTACATTTTGCATCTGCACTTCCTTCTGCATTTTCACATTTCTGTTTGAATTATCTGAATTAAATCTACGCTCCCTCTTCCAATGCCTGAACCTGTGATGAGGAGTAATTTTCTTCAACGCTGCAACCTCCTTTTCTGATTCTGGTTCAATTGGAACACCTGTGTGTCTACCTTGTGGAACAATAAACCTAATGGATTTCTTTGAAAACCGTTCTGCTGAATAGCAACACCTTGCATACTTCCTTGATTTGCTGCAAAAGCAGGATTCTGAAAAACTTTCTGAGCAAATTTTGTCTGAGCCAACATAAATTTCTCTTTAATCTTTTTCTGTTTAATTTTTTGCTCATCACTGCAATATTTTGCATACCTCAGGATCTAGTCAAGTGATTTACTGTGCCAGCAGATTGCACTTTGGTTTACATGCAAACTGATCTCAGTTCTAATACAAACTGAGATACAAAAATCCCCATGTCTTTCTCATCGGGGTATTCTCTTCCGCTGTGCTGCTGAAACACCTACAACAACCGCTCACAGTGCTCATAAACTTATTCGTTTGCTTCTTGTGATGTTCACTTAATTTTCAACCAATTCAGATCTTTTGGAGGTGTTCTGTCTTTCAAATAAGTAATCACTGCTTGATAGTCCTCCATAACTACAGGAGAGCGTGCATTAGTATGTGCTGTTCTCGCTGGTTCTTTAACGGCCATTGTACAGCAGTCTTACACTTAGCCCACAAATAACATGGTACTACAATATCAAAGATTGTATTCAAATCAATCTATAGCACGTATGACATTTTCACACAAAAAATCAAGTTGTGTGCATCACTGTACAGGGTTGTCCCTCAATTTTGAGAAATTGTTCGTAAAAGCTGCAAGATCTCCTAAACTCCAAGGTTCATGGACTTTTACACTCCTACCGGTATTTCTTTCAGTGGATAAGCTGAAGCTCCTGGCTCATTTCTTTTTCTTTTCATGTTTTCTTGCCTATTTATTTCCTAAGGTTTCAGTTTTACTCCATTTACAAGTCCATTTTGTTAATTCTGTGATGAGCAACCACATCCCTGAAGAACGCATTGTTTCAGTAGCTTCATCATCCAATTGAAACGTGTAACTTTTCTGCAAAGGAAAACTTTCAGAAAGGTCTACCTCCTATTTCCAAGCCAATTTGGCTGGGTTGTGTGTAATTACTGCTTGTCTTGTAATTTCTTTACACAATAAAATCAAATCTTTCTCTCGATATTGGTTCAGATATTTTAATTCTAAACATTCCCTAAATATTTTTTCTAATTCAACGTTTAATTTGGAAATATCTAATGGTCGCTCCTTTTCGGGTTCTGGGTTAGTTTTGCTGCACTGTACACCATGGTGGGGAAAAATGTCATCTTCAAACAAATTTGTTTCCCAGGGGGATTACTGATGTGAAAACAAGCCTTCCCCCATCTCTTAATGCTTTCAGTGTTTGAGGTGGTCTATATAAGTCAATCTTAAAATTCTGAGAAGACTGAAATCTTGTTGTAGGTAAATCTCCTACAGCTAATTGAGTCTCTGAAGTCAAGTTAACGTTTACTGGGGCATTTAAGTCTGGTCTCGGCACTCTCTGTACAATTATTGGTTGGGGCACTTGCACTGGACATGCAAAACAGCTGTATTTATCACAGGTTGAGAAACAGTCTGTGGATGGGCAACTCAGGGAGGAGGAGTCTGTTATACTTGAAGGGGCCTCTCAATTTGTACCACTTTAGTTTCTACAGGGGCAGTGGCTATTGTACTGCTTGTTGTGACCCCACTCTAGGTACTATTATTTAGTGTTGCATAAGGCGGCGTCATGCAGCCAACATTTCTTCTAAAATAACCCCTGAATCACTCATTATCTGTCTCATTTTCTTTTTCCTCGGCCTTTTTTTTTTCTTCCCTTTCTCTGCTATTTCTGTAGAACTGGCTGGATACAATCTAGTACCTTCAACTGTAGCTTTCCTCCATCTCTGCTCTTCTTCATCCCTTCGAGCAGCTGCATAATTGTACATTGCCGCCTTTGTTCTTTTCAGATATTTTTCCCTTTCTTTCTCTCATGCAACCTTTTCCCACCAGTTCAAGGCTTCAAATTGTGTAAATCTAGAGGGTGATTTCTTTTCGTACAATTTTTCTTTCCATCTCTCAATAATTCTAATCTCATTTTGGAAATCCTAATGTACCTTCCTTCTCAGTGATCTTGCATCATTGACGAATTCAAAAACATGTATGTAATCCTAATCCAGTTGTCTTATAATGCATGAGTGTACCCTCAGGACGTACATCTTCACCCTTCTATACCAGAATTGTAACATCTCCCATCACAAAACCTTTGAGTTATTAAAAATATTCCATGATTCTGGCAAAATCTCAAAGTAAACCATTCTCAATTTAATATTTTGATTCTAGTCTGTAAACTTCCGATTTCCTTTACTCTCATCCTGTCAGTTGTTTTTTTATTGAAATTCTGTTAACAAATCCCAATGCGACATCCACGCAAACACTGACCTGTCACAGTGCGGCACCCTGATGTCACCAACCAAGCGCAGCGGTAAAGCAAACCAATCTCTGTGCAACACATTGATGTATAATTTCACTCATAGCAGGTTTCCCTCCTTTCCGTTATTTTTGTACTTCCACAAACCAACCACATTTTTCAAATGACAATAACAAAACTTATAGCAATTCTTGTTTGCTCTTCTAAAGAAAACCAATACTAATTCATTCACACAAAAGATTTCCAGTCGCAAGTGAAATCTCGACCAGCATGAAATCATCCTAATCAAGGCAGGTTCACCCTTTTTGCTGAATTAGATTTTGCTAACATCAATCAATATTAAACAACTACAACAGATTATTAGTATTTCTATCAATTGTGTAGGTGATGGTACTTCACACTCTACACCACAAAACCTGTAAACAAGAAATACCATTTGCTGGCTTATTTGTGTCTTCTACACTTGTCTCAAGATCTATCAAGTGTCTTCTACACTCAATTTAAGATCTATCCCGGGATTTTAGGCAACGCCGAATCTGAAACTCTTCAATCTCTTTACATAGAAACTATGCAAATCTTCATTCATCAATCTATTCACTCTCAACTCAATAATACAATAGTAAAGATAGTTACAATAGAAGTAGCATAATGCTATTAACACTCACAATTCCAAAACAGCAAATGCCTTTAAAAATCACCCCTTGTCAGCACCTCAAACTCTTGGCATTGAATTTCAGGATTTATGTATTTTATTGTAACTTGGGTAATTATTTAACGCTCTTTAATCATGGTGCTGCCATCTCTCTGCTACCAGAAAACCGGATATGCGGATTGGGGCCAAAATTAAATAATATGGTTCAACCGTTTAATTACCATCACTTACAGGGTAAAGCCCCATTCCTGCACTAGTTTCTTCTTGCCTCATATGACAGATCTTTGCCACTGTTTTTTGACTCAAAGAGCTATTTCGGCATCGCAAGCAAATATATACAATTACAAGTTCAGTCAATGATGAGAGTTTACATAAGTTTTAAAAGCTTTATTCTCATTAAGATATTAGAAAGTATCTTTTCTCTTTGTATTCAGATTAGTCAATAAATCTTTAGAAAGTTTACAGAAATCTCATAAAAAGGGTTTGTTAGAACAAGTAATCAAATGAGCATGTTCCATAAAGAAATAACCCCTATTCCAAAGAACAGGACCAGAATTTTAAAGTAGGTAGAACTCCTAAAGAGTTCAAATTCAAAGGAAAAGTGACATCAAAGGAGAATAAAGCTCCAAGCCAAATTAAAGCAGTAGAACTTCCCATAAAGAGTAGTTCATGAAACTCAGCAGAGTTGCTGCTTGTTAGAAAAGGTAGACGGACCGGGAGGGCCGGCCGGGGTCAGGGGGAGAGGTCTCCGGGGAGAGCCGTCTCCAGCGATCGTACAGACAAGTAACTTCCCCCCCACAGACAGATATCACACACGGATAAGGTTCAGTGTTCTTTATAGGTACTTAGTTATGATACGGTGGTATGGTACAAGGAGGTCTGGACTCAGGGGTCCCCTCGATTAGAGTCTCGTAAGGTAGGGAAGGGGGTAGCGGGTCAGTCTATCTACCAATCAGGTAGTTCGGATGAGATGATGATGAGCTCACAATCCTCGAGCTTGGTGGTTAGGTGGTACGGTCCGCGGCAGCGCCAGCAGGTCCCGGTAAGGATGGTCGATACAACGGGCCGCGGCAGCGCCAGCAGGTCCCCGGAAGATGTACGGTCCGCGGCAGCGCCAGCAGGTCCCGGTGAGGATGGTCGTTACAACGGGCCGCGGCAGCGCCAGCAGGTCCCAGGAAGATGAACGGTCCGCGGCAGCGCCAGCAGGTCCCGGTGAGGATGGTCGTTACAACGGGCCGCGGCAGCGCCAGCAGGTCCCAGGAAGATGAACGGTCCGCGGCAGCGCCAGCAGGTCCCGGTGAGGATGGTCGTTACAACGGGCCGCGGCAGCGCCAGCAGGTCCCAGGAAGATGAAGGTTGCAGAAGGCCGCGGCAGCGCCAGCAGGCAGGACGATGGTTCACAAGAGCGGGCTACGGCAGCGCCAGTAGACCGTCAGGGTTGAGTTCACTCGGTGTCTCTCGACTCCAGGATACAACTGCCTTCCTGCTCCGGAGCTGCCTCAGTTATAGGGCTGGTGCCCTTTGATGTCCGGGCCCTCGCACTTGGAGGTCGGAGGGTCCGGGATGAAGGTGTCCAGACACCCAGCAGGGGGTGGAGCCAGCGCCTGGGGGAGCTGGAGGCGATCGGCACCTGGCGGGGGGAAGAGCCCTTGACACTTCGTTCTCCCATTGACCTGCCAAGTGGTCCGCTCACCTCCTGGGTGGATGGTGGTGCCGGGATGTCGGGGCCGGCCAGGCCCGGGGTTAGGGTCGAGGGGAGGCCATGCGGCCGCGTGGTGCAGGGCCCAAGATGGCGGCTTGACCCGGCCGGGGAAGCCGGTGGGGCTGGACCCCGTGATGAGTAGGGGTCCGAGGGCAGAGGGTCCGTCGGGAGACGGAGTACAGGTGCTTGCCGCGGGGATATGCCAGGTGGGCCGGAGTTCGGGCCCTGTCGAGCGGGGAGGGAGCAAGCCGTCTGTGAGGCCTGTCCAACACTGCTACTGCAAATGTTTGATTTGCTCAGAATACAATGTGTAAAAAAAATAAACAGAAATAAAGGATGAAAAGAAGCAGCAGTAGCTACAACAGTTAGTCTAGGACAAGAATGAAGGTAAGGAGTGGGAAAAAATCCATTGAGAAGCTTTGAAAAAGGCATGAAACAACTAGGAATACACACTAATATAAAAGATGTTAACGCATGTTGTAAACATTGTAGCAGGCTTCTTCCGCTCTGAACCAATCAGATGGCAGCCTCGTCTGACAGCAGGTTCAGCTCTTCCTTTCTCATGAAAATACATGTGGCTTCCAAAGCTCTAACACAAGTTAGCTACAGACATTTTTACGTAGTTGAGTTCTGGAAACATATGCCTCAGTTCCCATTGGCATCGAATGCAGGTTGACCTTCTAAATATTAAATGCGTCATTGCGTACACAATGAACTATGCTAAAGAAGCGAAACATCAACATGCCAAATACTGTTTAGTAATGCATTTCATTAATACCAACAAGAAATATTGTTTTAAATGTGCAACAGTTCTATTGAAGCATTATGTGAAATATGGTGAGAATGGAAGTTAATCATTGCAAACAATATATTGCTAAGTAAAATAATACATTGATTAATAACCGGAACATTCTTCGGTTATGACAAACATTTCCAAGCATGTCACATATTAAGGTCAGACTTTTAAATAACATTTGTGCACAGTTAAGCTATATTAGGTTTACTTCTAGTCAAAGTACGATTGCTTCTTACCACTTCTTTGGCCTATACACATTATTTTTTATCGTAATGTTTAGCATTTTAGTAAACAAACACATACTTTTGCCATTGACATTATCATACATTGTGGTGCGGTCATCAGAAATTGCAGCAGCTACACATACATATGAGAACTCGCAGGCATTGTAGATTTAGCGATGAGCCATTTACAGTACATAAATTCGTAATGGTATCAATTACATAAGGGTTGAATAAGGAGAAAGCAAAAGTAAACTGCAACGTAACTACCCACAGCCCCAACATCATCCACCCTGTTACATCCACATCTGCCATTCAATCAACATAACACAATGAGAACGCAAGTTGTCCCTCCACACCAGATGTTTCAGAAGTCAACATACAACACCAGTAACGGGTATCAGGGGAACGTTAAAGGGCAGGGACCTGCCAATGCATGCCCCAGTGCAAGTATGAGGATCAGACAGTATCCTCTCATTGGGCTTTAAGTTGTTCCAACATGGCATCCCAAACCATAGCTATGGGCTATTTATGCAGCCCACGGTATTTCTCCCTCTGTAATGCATGACTTTCATGGAACCCCAGCACCAAACCTCCTCACGCCCACCCGAAATAAGGGGTGCAGTGGGTGACTTCCAACGCTGTATTATCTGTCGTTTGGCGAGGAGAAGTCCTAAGTCAACGAAACGTGTCGTACTTTGGTATTTGGGACCACGTAGAAGACAGGGCCCTACCCCTGTTTATTCATGTATTAGCAAACCGCGATTGGTCAATGCGGTATTTACAAGCGCTTTGCATAACGTCCCATTGCCAAATGCACTATGTATACGTTATTATACATTGACTCTGTGGGTTCCATCTTGGAGCGGTGGCCATCTTGTCATTGCCCTCACATAGACAAACACATTATAAGCCTTTAGAATACATGTACTTTCTGCTTGACTTCTCCATGACCTGGGCAGCTGGTCTCCGCTGCCCCAGGTCAGTCCGGTCTCACGAGCTCCCCTTCCTCCGGCCACCTGTGATTAGCATCAGGGCTTGACACACCATAAAGTCCTTTCATCGCACACAAGCCTCCGGCTAATCACTTTCGCACCTGCTTGTTCCTGCTTTATGGCCTGTTTCTCTAAACAGGAGATGCTCATGTTTATTGGGGTCAGATGTGGGATCTGAGCCTTGCTCGGTAAATAATTGCGGGCTGGCTGAACTGAAATGTGAGATTGCAATCACGACTCTGCTTGTTCTTTGAAGTAAAATATGTGAATGACCAACTGCAAGAGAAGGGCGGTGTTGCCCAGAGCATAATATGCATTATAAAAGAGAACACTGGTTTTCGTTCTGGAGACTGCCTCATTCAGTTGCTAAGGCTTCTGTGCGACGTAGTCTCACTCATTTGAGTTTAATAAAGATGTCTTTTCATATTTCAGCTTCTGTTGCCAAGTTCTTTGTGATATTATCAAGACATGCAGACTTTTATAATACCACATCAGGAAGTACTCGAAGTCATAGGGTGCTACCCCTAGCACCTCTGGAGTCTCAAAAATTGGAGTACTTCAGTTGGCGCCCACCAGCTAGGGCCTCATCAAAGAAGTGACTTTCTGTGGGAGTGATCTGGTCAGGAGACTGAAATCTACTGGAAGGACAGAACGGGATTCTACCAAGAAGGTACTCTGTGCACAGGGATTCTGGAGATTCTTTGATTATGTAGTCCGGTATATTTCTGCTCTTCCTGATTTTGATCCTCCACATGATGTCACTCAAAAGGTGAGAAAAAGAACCCAATTGGCGTGAGTATTATAAAAGACGTTTGGGCATGTAGAACTTGACAATTAGAATTTGGATAACCTTTTGATTATTAAGAATAAGAATTAAGTATAAGTGGGTCGCTCCCAGTCAATTTGGTTCTTTGGGCCTTTAATTTGGTTATCGCAATTACCAAAGCCGAGGGGTTGGTTTCTTGGTTTCTGATTTGGTCATTGCAATTACCAAAACCGAGGGTCTCGCATATTTGCGAGTTTATTGGTAGAGATAAACCCTTGAAGTTTGAAGCTAGATTAGTGAGCTATAAGATGCCTGATCTTAGCAAATTTGGAAATGTAGCTTTGGAATTACGAAATTTGTGCTGGCCAGCTTTTGGTTTGTATAGGTTTGGATATGCGAATTGCAATTTGCGTAGGCAGGTAATGAGGAGATATTTCTCCATTTGGTTTTGATTATAATACTTGCGTTTTCAGCAGTATTTTTGGCATGCCTGTTTTGTAAGCTCACATGGAAATATGTGTTGCTTTTTGTTTTGAAAGGTACCATAGTGTGGGAAATACCTAAATAGGTTAGATTTAGAAACATATTTCTTCCTTGGTGATTTTGTATCCCCAGGGAATTAAAATATGACATAATACAAAACAAGGATCCTTAGTTCTGCGCAGTTTCATGAATGAGGATATGCACAACGATTTTGTGTGGTGTTCTGCTAGGCAGAGCTAGTGAATTGAGCGCATTCGCTGCTTCTTGGACATGCATCTGTCTGTGGGGCTGTTTATGCAGCCTTTTGGAACACTATTGAAAAGCGTTGCTTGTAAATATGACCTACAACCAGTATTTGCAAATGGTTTGTTTCAAGTATAGTCTGTGAGCTGTTCTTTCTTTCTGTCATGCGTATTGATTTGTAAGTCAACTGTGTGTTTAAATGTCTGTGGTTTTTTTATCATTAGTGCAACTTCCGTAAGTAAATTGCGACGGCGCTATTTATGAAAAATGGCTAAAGCGCGCTGTATTGTCTGTTTAACCCTTTTCTGTTTATGTCTGAAATGAGCTCAATGTGTGTTTGTGGGTCTTCTGATGTTTTCAGTCTGTTAAATAAATTGCTGGTTAGTTAATATCGAGTAGAAACTTAGGAAAAAAATCCAGAAATGAACAATGTGATGTGCTAAAATAGCTATGTGTTGCTCTTTAATTTATAGAATGAGCAATTGTGCCTATATACAAAACTGCCGTTAAAAGCTTAAAGGATAAAATTAGAAACACATTTGATAGATATAAATCAGGCCCCAAAAACGAAATTATCTATTTTTGCAAAAGTAAATAAATTTACATCATTTTCCTTAGATGCATTGTATTAAATGTTCACAGGCAAACTTTTCAGCTGCAGTATATTTGATAGGAATGCTCCTTCAGCCTGCACTTTCCCAGTTAAACACGGGTGGAATTTGGCAGAACCGTCTTTTTAAATGAAAGTGGCGCAAAAATGTGGCGCGTTTCAAATTGGGCTTATGCGCTTAGGCTTGTGAGTTAAATGTGTCCAAAATGATAGGCAAGGGATGCAGCTTGTTTTTTATACATGGAATTATCACAAAAACGAATAATTGGGATTTTTAAAAAAAGAAAATTATTAATCATGGGAAAAATTATTTTAAAAAAATAAGTGCTTTTCAAAATCGTTTTTTGATATTTATAAAGCTTAATACTCATACTATGACCTCCTAGCATTAAAATTTGATTTAAGTTGTGTTGCATCACTAAAATGACAAGCATTCGCGCGTACAATTTTCCCTTGGCGCAGGCGCAAACAAGCTCATTTTTATACAGTATAAGTTATTATTTCCAATGCCTGACTCATGGGTTATGTAATAGACATTCTGGTAATGCATATTACGCCAGAAAATTGTAGGATATTAATTTTTTAATGCTTAAAATATCAAAGTCGAATTTGGGTAAAAAGGACTGTTTCAATTGCATTTTCTTTCATTCAGAGTACTGTTTAAAGTGTCCCAGGCTTCAGTAAATGCATACGTTTAGGTTTTGATATATATTTACAGGTTGTGCCTTCTTATGATTCAATGAGTCAATGTGCCAGTACAAAGGCTTGTTTTAATATCAGGGTTGAAGGTTCTAACTTTAGCTGTGTCTGTCACAATACTACTGAACACGCTATGACAAACAAGACCTTGTTAAAAACTTGGGGAAATTAAATAAAATATGGTGTCGCAACCCGCAACTATTTGATGTTAATACAAAACGGCCTTAATGGAGTTAGCACCCACATAGAGAAAGAGAAATGGAGAATTGTTTTTTGATGAAGGAAAAAGAGGATGTTTGTGAGCAGGTACGTGATGAAGTGAGTAATGATAGAGGGGTGGAGAAATGTAGAACTACGGTTATAGGAACTGGGTAATACGTAGGAAGGAGAAGAACAATTGGGAAAATACAATGCCGTGGAGGGAAGAGAGATGGTGAAGGGGAGTAATAAAGACATGAAGAGTAGCATGAGGAAGGTTGTATTGACGAAGGGAATAAAGAGGAATGTGGTACCGGTTTGAGTAAGTAGGAGAGGAAAGATGAGATTGCAGGTTCTAGCAGTAGGGGTGAAAATATTGTGATTACCTGGCGGGAGGCACTGAGTTTCATATGCTAATATAAAAGGGACTAACAGAGCTCGAATAAAGGCAAATGACTAAATGATGAAGAAAATATCAAAACTCATTGTGAATACAATTCACTTAAGGTTGATGAAATGTATACCATTGCATAGGATTACAACAAGCATTTATTCTAAAAACTGGTATGTGTGTTATTAAGTTTTGTGAATTATTCACAGTACATGTAGTTTAACAATCTGGGAATAGGGATAATTTTTTTTTAGTGCCTAAAAAGAAGAAATTATTTTTCAACATAGAGCGAATTATTGCAAGTTAGGAGGGATTAGGAAGGCCTTCTGGCTTTGACGAATTCAGAGTGTCAGAAGCTGGGGGTTGGGAGCTGCAGAGCAACTCGGTCAGGCTGCTGAGATGCTATCTTTAGTGTAAACAATGAGTAGGCTGCCACGTTGACTTTTATGACCTTTTAAATTAGGGCCTTGCCTCTGTGGAATGCAGAATGCCCTTGCTACACGGGCCTCTAAAGGTGGGGTTTCTGGTTTCTCCATAGCATCACTAAAACTAAAGAACTTAATTCCACCGGGAAAAGGGGTTTTCTTTGAAAGTCCAAACATCATGTTAAATGCTTTGCTGATACATTGGTGCTCTAAAAAAAAAAGAAAATAGAATGATGCCTGCTATAGTTGCTCTTATTTAACAGAAAACGAAGTGTTGCATTAAGTCTTAGACAGAAAACAAGATGCAGCCTTTTTCTAAAATTTCTTTAAGGCTACATGCCTACGTGAGAATGCATTGCCAATTAAAACTTCTTTTTCACAGTGGAAATTGTAGGTGCCAAATTACTATGGAGTGTCAGTGTAACGATTTTTTATTTCTAGAAATGTAAAACTTGGGTGGCTGGATGTTGAAAGGACTGACAAGAGGGTAACAGTTAAGTAATGCAATTTATTTTTGTGTATTTGGTTCTATCATGAATTGTTCTTGTTGGTCCTGTATGTTAGAAGAGAAACAGTAGAGTTATGTTTGACAGCAGATTTCCATTGCCTGGTGATCTACTGTCAAAAAGGAGGGTAAGTATTTTAAACCTGACAAATTAAACAGGCCCAAATATTGGGTTTTGGGTTGCAGTTTTACAGTGCATAAAGTACATGACATGGTGTTGCGTGTCACCGCTTTTTACATATGCTATTGTTTTGTCTATGCTTTTTTGTGCTTGATATACAGCAAGTATATCTGATGGCTTGATGTTTTGTGCGTTTTTATTATTTTTTGCATGTTTTCGTTGTTTTTGTTGCTGCTTTTTATGCTATTACAAGTTTACCTATATTGCATGGGGATAGTCATGACGATGCCCATCGCTACGCAATAGTTGGTTGAACTTGTTCTGGTTACTAAATTCCACAGCTAATGATATTTTCATGCTGTGAACATGAGAGGCAGCACTTTACCAGTGCATGTCTAAATTGGCTATAATGGTATTACAGAAAACTAAAAGAGATCTACAGGATCAAAGTGTGTCACCTGTCACGTTATACTGCCCTTCCCTTAAAGGAACAGGCAGCCCTACATTTATGTATCCTTGATTGGACCTAAGGATGAAATTATAGATCTGTGACTCAAGGTGGCCTAATTTCTATATTACATGAGGTAATGGTGTCCTGTCTCCTAAGTAGCATATGGCCTTTGCTTCTTAAAAGGAAACTAGGTTTTCATTTTTCCCTGCAGAAGGAACTGGAACATTACCTAAGATTACCGTATATGGTGTAGTCGCCAGCGGTAATGTTAAAATGTATGTGACTTTGGCCTTTTGTGTATCACCCGTACTCTTGGTGATGTCACATGCCTGACTACTAAATTCTTGTCCTTCCTATAGATTTTAATTTTTTTATTGCTTTTGTTTCTTCCCTGCCCAATGTCGCATTATGCTTAGTGATTGGGGATTTTAGTTGTGTCCTAGTTCCAATTCCCTTTTCCGTATTCCTTTCACCAGTCAGCTCATTTATTATTGTAGGTGTATTGTTCAGGTACATACTTCCAGACTGCAGTGATGCACCAGGAACCCCCATATTATGTACAATTCCCTTTTGCATGACCAGACTGGTTTCTAAGAATTTTCCTTAGGCCTGCTTCAATGTTTTCCAGCCTGACTGTCAGGATAGCGATAGCCTGGCTAACTGACTCAATATTATAGTAAGACAAGTTTTCCATACCAATAGGGGATATCTTGCGTTTACCCTTTTGAACATGACGAATTTTCAATGTCTATTTTTAATGTGGTTTTTACCCTTTTTGTTCCTGCTGCTTTAATTTTTGGTGGGATCAGATGTGTTCTAATCATGCAAATATCAGGACCCTCTAGTTCTTGTCTTTTGTTTTCATATCTGACTATTAGCCTGTGTATTGCCTAGTGCACCTGATATGAAAGGTTTCTACATGCCTATGATAATCTGTACCATGTGATTTCTTTATTGAAATGTCCTAGATAAGGAATTTAGAAACATTTATATGTAATCATTCAGGAAAAAAAAAATGTGTTGGCCCTATTAGACAATGCCACCATATGTGAAGACATCCATTTTAGATAGAATTCTCGTGTAGTTATCTACCCTTAGATGATGGAGGCTCTCACACGGAAACCCAATTGAAAAGCTTAGAGGCACTGTTTTGCCTACTGCCTTTTATTTGTGTTGCTTCCTAAGAAAGACAGTGTATTCTGGGCCAAAATTGTCCCATGGCGTGTGGCCACTCCTTTGAAGGACCACAGGTCACCTGTTTACAGTCCCCTTGTTATACAACGAACTGGTTAAAGCATCACGCTTGCTTCGTCATAAGGCGTTCAACATCAGAAAAGATGGAGGAGCTGGTTTTGCCACAGAACCGGAATTTCAGTGCAAAAGAGCGCCTGTCATGTGCTGGTAACCTCTGACAGTGTGCAGTCCCTTGAGCCCCTTGGCCTGAGTTTTTGGCCACACATACCCCCTCTGTTCCTTTGCTTTAATGGAAGTGCAGTGCACCGGCGGATCCAAGATTGACAGAAGGCACTACATTTCAGTGCCCATGAAAGAGCAGCCTGAGCGTCCTCTGACACCGAATGATGAGTGTTGGAGACTGAGAATGGTCCCGGGTCTGCACAAGATGATCTGTGCCCATGACCAATGAAGAGCATATTATTTGTAGTATCTGCAGCAGAGGGAAGACACAGGTGCACTGCCTTGAAACATTGACACCGTGATCTGTGAGTGTTTTCCAGGAGGGCACTCCAACTGAGCAGTACTTTCTTTTTTTCATGAAAGGCTTGAATGAAGTGGCCCATGCAAAAGAAAACAACAGAAGAAGATTTGATGGACAATAGAAGCCTGCCAGAGAGGCTTTTTGAACGGACTCTGGGCATAGGTGGTTTCACAAGAGGTTTCCGTGTGATTGTATAGACTGGGTGTTAGAAGACTGTTTGTTTTGCTGGCATTGTCTAGTATAAGCAGAATAAAATCCATTTTCTGTGGAAAGGTGCCCCCTTTTCACCTCAGAGCATTGATGAGGGTCACCACTGTTTCACCTGAACATAAAAATTATTGTTTCATTTGTAATAGTGGTCGCTACTTTCTCCCGTTGTCTAAATATTCTTAATAATGTGTTTTCTAGTGGGTTTTAAACATGACGTTGTCATTTATGGGTGGGATTGTTTTTCTCTACCCAATTGACTTCTGCACCCGCTTCTCAACCTATATCTTTTTCCCACTACTGTTTCTTTGCACTCTTTTCCTGAACATGAGCAGGTTAAAAGATTAGAATTCGTAAGCAACTCCTCTATACAGCTTCTGCATCGACACTAGTTAGTAGTGAACATCACTAGATAGAGGTATTCCTTATTTTGGCCTGCCATATGTGGCCTTTGTGCTTCTTCATGTTCAAGGAGACCTGTCCAGAGAGAGAGTCCAAGTACTAGGATTTTGCTCCATCAGCAACATCTTGATGATCTGGTGAATATAGACCTGGACTAAGATCAGTATGAGTATAGTGATTGCCTATGTAAGGGCAAAAGGAGGGTCTGTCGTACTTTGGTATTTGGGACCACGTAGAAGACAGGGCCCTACCCCTGTTTATTCATGTATTAGCAAACCGCGATTGGTCAATGCGGTATTTACAAGCGCTTTGCATAACGTCCCATTGCCAAATGCACTATGTATACGTTATTATACATTGACTCTGTGGGTTCCATCTTGGAGCGGTGGCCATCTTGTCATTGCCCTCACATAGACAAACACATTATAAGCCTTTAGAATACATGTACTTTCTGCTTGACTTCTCCATGACCTGGGCAGCTGGTCTCCGCTGCCCCAGGTCAGTCCGGTCTCACGAGCTCCCCTTCCTCCGGCCACCTGTGATTAGCATCAGGGCTTGACACACCATAAAGTCCTTTCATCGCACACAAGCCTCCGGCTAATCACTTTCGCACCTGCTTGTTCCTGCTTTATGGCCTGTTTCTCTAAACAGGAGATGCTCATGTTTATTGGGGTCAGATGTGGGATCTGAGCCTTGCTCGGTAAATAATTGCGGGCTGGCTGAACTGAAATGTGAGATTGCAATCACGACTCTGCTTGTTCTTTGAAGTAAAATATGTGAATGACCAACTGCAAGAGAAGGGCGGTGTTGCCCAGAGCATAATATGCATTATAAAAGAGAACACTGGTTTTCGTTCTGGAGACTGCCTCATTCAGTTGCTAAGGCTTCTGTGCGACGTAGTCTCACTCATTTGAGTTTAATAAAGATGTCTTTTCATATTTCAGCTTCTGTTGCCAAGTTCTTTGTGATATTATCAAGACATGCAGACTTTTATAATACCACATCAGGAAGTACTCGAAGTCATAGGGTGCTACCCCTAGCACCTCTGGAGTCTCAAAAATTGGAGTACTTCAAACGGGATTCAGTTTTGGATGTTTTAGGTCTAGGGTATAGTACCAAAAGACATTGTTCTGCTGTGTCCCAGTGTGCACTCCATAAGTGACTGAGTAATTCCCTGATGTCCACCCAATAGGAAAGTAGTGTGTGACATGACCACATCATATGTAGTAGGTCCTTGTCCTCGGTTCAGCATCTTGGACAAGAAGATAAGGCTGCAGGGAAAATCCTATGCAATGTAGGTAGTGTTAGATATTGCAATATTGAGAACTAGATGCATTTGAAACTTGTGTTACGGGTTATCATGCTGGGGTATTCTAGATGAAAAATCCATTCTTTGTTATGGAATGCACAATTAAGGTTCATTTCCCATTGGGCCCTTAGTGGGATCAGTGATGTAAAAAAGGGAGCGCAGGTCTTTATAGAGCCACTTAACTGAGTGTCTGCCGGTGCCCATTTCATGAACTGCCTGTACTAGTGCGTGTGTATCAGGTTCCAAGCAAGTTGGTGACCAATACCTTTAGACAGAAAGTAAAATATTGACATGTGTTAACGAGGGCACACAGAAGCTCAAGTAATTACATAAAATCCTGGTGGGGCACCAGTATCACCTCTTCGAACAGGTCACCCACAGTAGTGATCCCCACTGTTTCCCATGGTATTAGTCTAGTAGACATAAGAGTAACGGAGCACAGTATTTCTACGCACATAGCTATGACAACCTATTGCAGTTTGCACATTTTAAATGTGTCATTTCAGCTTAACTGCTAAACTAAATTATTTGCATTTTAATTGGTGGATTTTTATCATAACCTTGTTTATATTCTTGTGCAGTTCTGTAGGAAATTGTTTTCTTTCATTGCTCACTGCTTCATCTGATTTCTTTGTGCCCAAGGTTAGAGTTCCTTTGGAGCCTTTGTTCAGAATTCCACCAGTTAGGGAGGGGTGGGGGCGGGGGGGGGGGGGACTCTCGGGCCTTTCTGGAATCTTGTAATGTCAGAACCCCTTACTCGTATATGGCGCCCGCACTCTTGCAGGGGTGGACCACCTAGGGCACATGTAAAACTATTGTCCTCCAGGACATGTAAGGGAAGAAGCCCATGTACATGCAATGTTTTATCAGAACTAAGGACATTCCTTTACCTAGACCTCCCCACTCACTGCTTTCGGCTGACATTCTTTTTGAATAATGATGGTGAGATCATTTTGTCAACAAAATATTCCAAATCTGTTCACGCTGACAGATGGTCAAAATTCCACGCCTTGGACCAATGGTTGAGCTGGATCCTGATTTTGCAATCTCTGCTTAAAGAGGACCCTAAGTTAGGTTTACTTGTGGCTCCTATGAATTTTCAAAGGTCTGTTTTTTTAATGTGTTTGTTGTGTTGCAGCTTTTTGAGTTACATCACGGCTATAACATTATTCTGGTACCCAGAATGCTTATCTGTTCAAGAATTCAGCGTGAGGGTTGACAGTTTGTGGTATGTGTAACTGATGGCAGAATATATTTGGTGTGGTCTTGGTTCCTCACCACTAAATCGTATGTTGAGTGGCGGTTATCTCAACAAGTGGTAACCAGTTTTAACTAGCACATATAGTCAGGTAAAATATTTTCATCACTAACCTTCGAATTTTAGACAAAGAAAATCCTGCTAGGATCAAAACTAACCTCTTGAACATTTTCACGATCACATTCTGCTGTTATCTGTGTCTAGTTTTAAAGAATTTGGCATTAGGGGAGTCACATGCAGCTCTCTGCCTCCACTTTTGCCTTCAAAAGCGGAAGTACATTTGCTTTCATGGAAACAGAGGAAATATTGACTCTTACCTCATTTCGATTTGTGGTGAAAAATTCTCAGGCGCAAAGAAACAGAGTGCTTTTGCGTAACTTTGGAATCAAAGGAAGGAAGATGTGTGACAGCATTCCTGAGTTGGCAGTGTGTGGGGTGATGGAGAAGCAAGGCACGTCCACTGTAGGAAAAATACACTTCGGTCCAAAGATAGTGTGGTGTTCTTCATTAAAGTAATAAACAGGAACGCCAACACAGATGAGACAGGTAGGTTTATTCACCTCATCCACCAACTGTACATCTTCAACTGTCACCCACACCAATGTTTCCCCACTCCATGTTCAACTATTCTTGAATAGAGAATGTACACTATTCTAAATTCCAATGCTGTGGTAGAGATAAGATTATGGAAGGAGGATGTACACATCAGATAGATGCTTCCTGCAGAGAATAAAGTGTATTCAAGGACAGAATTGAAGCGTGTGGGGAATTTAGGAACCTGGGTATCTGGCCTGTGAATTTTGTGTTGTCAGTTTTAGTTAAGATGAACTATTAAGGTGCACAAATAAGCCCAATTTGCCGTAGAAAGGGCTGGGAAAACCATCCACAATTATAAATGACATGGAACACGCTGGGGGAGGGGTGAGGAGGGAGCGGGGTGACTAAGTATTTGGAGAGCGCAAGGAGAAGCAGATATTAACCTAGTAGAGTATGGGAAGAGTAAAACTAAGCCGATTAGTATAGTGTGTCTGGAGATCATAAAGATTAAGAAGATGGTGAGGACAATATACGTGACAGCCTACTGTGTTGGTAACCTAAAAGTATTTAGGAATAAAGGTGTTCCTGAAGGTGAGGAAACCAGTGATGCTAGAATCAAAGATCCGAGAGGGTGAAGATGTTATTGGATAATGTCTGAGTTTATTTGATAATGAGTTATAATTGAAAAGATTTGAACCCTGCCTCATCTTTAAAAAAAAAAAAAAAAAGTGGTCAAGTGCATTTGTCCATATAATGAATCCAGTTTTTCATATGGAATTTTAAAGATGAACAGCAAGTGCTGAGATGATCTGAGAGAGAATCATCAGAGTGCTTGTTTCCTGCAGCTACAGGGGAGTTGTTTTTAAGGGGGAGGGGTGTAGAGCGGTCTATACATGTGTAAGACTTAGGGAGCATGACAAACAACTGTGTAAACTAGCACCCCCTTCCAGACATACCTGAGGCTATCCTTGGTAACTCCCATGTATTCATCGTGATAGATTTATCGGCATACTGTAAGGTGGCTGCTTGCCGAAGCCAGATACCTTCCATCATATTCCCTACGCTGTTGAAAGTCTACTGGTTCAATCACAAACCATTTCGTTTACCCTCTACTTCTGCAGTGTTCACAAGAGTAACCAATATATTTGTGTGGTAAATTACTGCTTCTCTGCGAAGAAATTCTTATCTGCCTTATTAGTAAGGAAGAGAATGAGACCTTGTTCAAATGGCTGAGAAGAGCTGGCCCACTGAAAAAGCTGAAACAACAGTATTTTGGATAACTTCTGTTTAGTATGTATTGCATACTATAGCTATGAAGGGTAGACATGCAAACCTTGAAAATATTTTGACCGTATACGATGAGGATGATGGGATTTTGAGTGGAAAGTGTCTCAAGAGGATGTAGGAATTTCAGTCCATCACTACTCTTCCAGTAAGGGTGAGAGTGTCAAGGAGCAGAGCCTAGAGTCTGCACAGTCTGAGAAGACCCTTCTACCCTTACCTAAAATTGAAATAATAGCTTCTGGGGCTGCTGGTGATGTGCCAGAGAGGTTGAAACCCCCGTGATGGGTATCCAATGTTCAGATCCATCCACTGTAGAGGGAAGAGTTGTTCACAGGGCATAGGCTGTGCTTAGAAGGTTTTTGGGTGAATAGAGGTACTGGCCTCTCTGTGAAGAGCTGGGCACAGAGCAAAACACTGTAGTATGGCTTTGCCCACCTAATGGGCCTGGCCATCTGGAGGAACTGGCCTCTCTGTGAAGAGCTCTGCACAGGGTGAAGACGGCACAGTATGGCTTGGCTATTTCATTAGCTTTGGGTGTAGGGGGGGAGTGGACTATCCATGACTAGCTCAGCACAGAGCAAAGGCTGTGCGTCATAGAGGCTTGGCCACTTCATGGGGTTTGAGTGTTTGAAAAGACTGGAGTCTTCCTGAAGAGCTTTGCACAGGGCAATGCCAGCTAATAGGGCTTGGGTGTGTAGAGGAAGTAGGCTGTTTTTAAACCACTGTTCACAGAGCAAAGGCTCGGTATAGTAGGAGCTTGGCCATATAATGAGGCTGGGCTGTGTGGAGTAAGTGGACTATCTGTGAAGAGCTGTGCTCAAGGAGAAGGTTGTGTGTGGTAGAGGCCTGGCCTCCTACGTCTTTGCGTATGAACAGTCGCCTACCTGCAAAGGGTCTGGTACAGTGGGCACGTAGTAGAGGCTTGGCCAACTAAGCGGTCTTGAGTGACTAATGGTAGTGGGCTGTATGTGAAGAATTCTTTACAAGGCATTGGCTCTACATTGAAGGGAAATGACCACCCGTGTCTTATTGCTCACAAGAGGTCATGTATCCGCGAAGGGTCTGGTACAGGTTATGTAGTAAGGGCTTGTCCTCCTAATGGGTGGGTTGGGTGTCTGTACCCAGACAGCTCTGCATCAACACTTCTGTACAGGGTGAGGGGTGTGTTCAAGGCCACCTGTGTTTTATTGATCGCACACAAAAAGGAGGCTACCTGCAAGGGGTTTGGTACATGGTAAAGGTTGTGTGCGGTTGGGGCTTGACCACCTAAAGGCGCTTGGGTATCTGGAGGGAGAGGCTTCTCTGTGAAGACTTCTGTACAAGACGTAGGCTATTTGTTGTAGGTGCTGGCTACCCTTGTCTCATTGATTGCGCACAAGAGGTTATTTACTCGGAAAGAGTCTGGTACAGGCCGAAAGATGTGTGTAGTAGGGGCTTAGCCACCTAATGAGGCTTGTATTTTTTAATGTATTTTTCATGGTCCCATGTTACTGCAGCTAGACTCAACGTGGACCCCGTGTGCTCCTGCAGGAGTCCCGCAGGACCCAATTTAGGCCTGCACTGGCTATCACAAGACCAGCGTGCTGATTTTGATTAGCATTTGTTTAAATATGTTGCTTTGCAAAGTTTCTGTTACCCTAGCACCATGAAACCATCTGGTTTACACAAGCTGTACAAATATTAGTTACATAACTTGATTTGTTTTTTAAATCCCTGGTTCGTGGGAGGGGGTCCCTCTCTGACCCCTCCCGCCTCACAATATCTGAAAGGGGTCAGGGTACCCATACTCTGCCCCCTTATGTTTTTGTTATTATTATTATTTTTTTTCTTTCAGGTCACTAGGACCAACTCTGTGTCCTGTAATGATGGCCCAAACATCTGTGTTGCGGCCAGCCAGTCTGATCCCTTGGTCCAGTGAGACGAACTGGCGTACAGGAGAAAAGGCCCTCTCAGAATTCTCTATATTTTAAATTTGCGGTCCCGCAGGAGTCCAGCAGTACCAACTGTCAAAATATCACAAACTTTTGGACCTTAGCTTCTCAAAAAACGCTGAATGGATTTACACCAAATCACAACAGCACGCTTATTGAGTAAAGAACTAGCTTTCTGACAAATTTGGTGTAATTCTGTTAAGTTGTTTTCTCTGTCTAAAATTCCTATGGTAAATTGCTTGCAGAAAACAGGTTTTGGAACCCTCCCTTTTTCTCAGCCCATATTGACGGATCATCCTGAAATTTTCCAGGAAGGAGCGGAGGTGGCTAAAAAATGTTTTTTGAAAGTTTTGTGAAGATTCATCAAACTGTGCCAAAGTTATTAGTGAAACAAAAAACGCTCTTTCTATGGAAACTTTGACCTAACTTTAACTACACAGTGGCAACTGCCATTGTGCAATGTATATCTGGTTGAAATAAACAGTTACAAATGGAGCTGTGGTTCTGGCACAAATATGAAAAACACGGATGTCCATTGGTTATGGTATGCAACAAATGTCATTAGTAATGTTGCATCCGATGTTTTCCGTGTACTACAGTGTGTTTTTTTTATGTGCCATTGGCAAATGGGTGTTTTGAAAATGTGGGCGACATGCTGTAAAGAACTGCTGAACCACAAACTACACATGGTGACTAAAACCCACTGCCCCCTATCCCCTTCGCCACTTAACCTTACCATATCCATATCCACTTACGCTTAGTCCTATACCTTAACACCACTCTTTTACTTCCTTAAACTTTTATCCTCTTACCCTTAACTTGTTACCTTTATACCCCTGTTCCCATACACTTCCCCTTTCCATAAATCCATACTCTACATTTAAACCACTATCCTTAACAACATGCCATTGCTCATGCTCTTAGCCCCTTTCCTTTTACTTCTTACGAACCTTTATTAGTCAACGTAAAACAAATATATATACATTTGCTTCCTGGTTTTTTTCTGCAGTATTTTTTGAACCAGTTGTCATCAGAGCCATAGCCAAGGTGGGCATGAGGGTGCAAGAATTACAAGGCTTAGGTGGGATGGGTAGGGGCAAAGCTCCGGCGAGCGGGGGCGGACATTGGGTGGGATGTTTGGGGTGTGACATCGCACATTCTTGGCTGGTGGCTTGGTAAGGGTATGGGGGTCCTGAGTTGGGTCTGCTATGTCTGTCAGACTTTTCAGTTCTCATTTTACTAAGAGCTTTTAACTCGTTAATTTTTAGGAGAAGAAACTTAAATATATATATATAGTGGCTGTTTTACCAAAAAAGTAGTAACTGCAGCCATAGAAAGTTCTCCTTGAATGGGTGCAGATGTACTACTTTTGGAAATTCACATTCAGTGACAGTAGTAAGCCTGCAAGTCTGCACCGATCTTGGGTTTCCAGGATACTACTGCCAATCAAACACCCAAAAGGTGATAGGTTGAATATTTGCAAATAGTGTACCCAGTCGCAATTTATCAGGGTAGCTTTCCAACCCATTGTTTTCCGCCCACTGGGCCACTCTGGACAGAAGCCCACCTAATGCAAATCAGTACTAACCCTGTTCCTCATGGAAACAGCCCATCCCAAACGTTGGTAATCTCACACCTCCACTCTGCATGCAACCCACTACTTTCTAAGTTTGGAAATTTTAGATTCACTCCCCCACCCCCAAATCTCACTGGCCATGCTATGCCCCTGCCCGTAACAATGACTAAATGGGGCACAATGAAAGATGCAGTGCTAAATTTGTGCTCTGCAGTTCCAGGTAAACTTCAAGAGCAGATGTGTTCCCTTCTTTATGCTTAGCAGCACTTTTCTCACACAGCAGCAAACAATAAATGTGACCATGACAAAACTTAGTGCAGCTATCCCAGAGCTGCTTTTAGGGTTTAATGGGGGTGCATCCCTCATCAGCTCTGAAAGCAATTCTTCTGACTAAGAGGAGATTCTGCCATGAAGCAGTGCTGGAGAAACTGTCGGAGGGAAACTGCCACTCTGCTTGATGCTGTGCTGGCCTACTACTTGTTGCTTCTGTCTTAGGCATTCAAAGGACTGGACTTTGCTTTCTGTATTCTGCTTTCAAGGTTCTCCAAGAGCTTGTGTGTGCATGTGTCCTGTTAAGAAGTCTCAGGGCCATCATAATCTTCACCTGCAGCCCTATAACTCATCTGCTTGGAGTTCTGACCTGCCAAGTGGTGTCAATTCCAGTTCTGGGCCCTATGAGGTGGCCTTGCTGCAAAGAGAGAAGAAAATCCACACACAAACTCTCAGTGCCCGTTTACCCGACGCAGCAGCGCCTTGCGGTTGAAAACTCAATGCATCAGCCGAACAACCGACGCAGCACCTGCTGTGCAGCTGAAAGATCACCACAGCCTGAGGTCCAAGCACCGTGTCAGCGACGTCCGTGGCCCCGGCTCCGACCTAGACGCAGACCCTGCTGACCAGCTGAAGAATCGACACACCTGCTTTGCGACTGGGAAACCAATGCAACGCCCTCTCCACCGCCACATCGACCCAGTGCGTCTGGATTTTCCATACATCATACTCCAACACTGTCTCTTCATCGATGTAGCTCTGCAGTATGGACCAGAGGCCGCTTGTCCAGAAATTGATCCTTCACTTCCCCCCGCAGTAAGGAATCTAAGAAACCCTTCCCTTGCCATGCAGAAGAAACGGAGTCCTCCGTCCCCTGGGACTAAGGAATCGACGCATCGCTTTTGGTTTCTGGCGTCTCACCTCTGCGCCTGTTTTTTAGGCTCTGATTTTGATGCATCAAAGGTACTTTGTGCTAAAATAAACACATTCATAGAATTCTATGGACTGAACTTGCGTAACCTTTTAAAAGTGATATCTTGGCTTATGTTTGTTGGATTTTTTTCATTTTGGTCTAGTTTTGCTTAAAGATTGGGTATTTTTCTAAACTCGTGGTGTCCATTTGTAGTGTTTCTTTCCACATTGCCTCTGAGATAAACCTGACTGCTCGTGCCAAGCTGCTAAAGGGGGTTAGCAGGGGGTTATTGTGGCTGTGTAAGCCCCTTATGCTGACTAGGATAAGGAAACCTAATTGGACAGGGTGCACACCTCTGCCAACTAGACTTCCATTTCTCACACTGGACAGCAGGGGTCATTTACCCTCCGAAAAGAGAAATAGTCCAGTTATGCACTGTAAAATAAATGGATAGCACCTCTGATGAGAAATGTTACCGCTGTCCAATGAAAGTAAGATATCCCTGCTGAAAGGTTTTGGTCTTCTCCAAGAAAGTATGGCAGAAGTGTTATTGCAAGCACATGAAAAGTAAAACAGCACAACAATGGTTGATGGTGTCTTTAAAAGCACAGTAGCTCTGCTACGAAATGTTGGTACTGTTGATGAAAGACTAGCCAGCCTTTTGAGTAGTGCTGGTGCTAAATTGAAACTGACAGGATGGATTCTGAACTAGATTTAAGCTAATTCCCCTATGAGCTATATGATATTAAGATGTCACACGCTGGTGGAACTTAACATGCCCTGTATGATGATGAGTTGCTAGAGCTAGGTACTGCCAGGAGTAGTAGAAGGCCTCCAAGCTGGATACAGTCATGTTGCAGAAAAGATGTGCTCCAATGCCGCCCACCATACGTGCTTGATCAAGGGAGATTAGTTGGCTGCCGAGTGGGCACCACCACACCCTCATTGGAACTCATGTGCAGGCAGAAAGTGAGAAAGAGTAGCAGGCTGGGCTAGCTGTGGAGGGGGTGCTAACTGCAAAGAAGATCGGGCCAGGACTTTCAAAGGATGGGGCAACTTCATCATTGCTGCAACCAAAGCAGTTTGAGATGAGCCAATGCCTTCAGGCAAAGCCACAATCCACCAATGTGCCCTCAAAGCGCTGCCCGCCCTGTGGCTCGATCTGTCCCTCTGCCAAATGTCCTGCAAGAACTCCCCACCAGCAACTAATGAGGTCTTGTGCTGTATTGTTTTGCTTTTTTTTTTATAAAGGGCAGACGCTTGTGTACATGCATCCATGTCCTCTCCATCTCCTCGTATCTACGCATACATGTCTGCGAATTATATTAAAACTGTCTTTCTCACCAGTAGTTTACAAAGGTTTGTTTGGTACAATTGTTTTAAATATGCTTTATTTCCCACAAATTTTACGGCATTTCTTTGTAAGGTGGATTGCCGAATCTGGGTAAAATTGTGTTAAAATTCGGTGCAGTTTTGACAATGCGGATTTAAAGGCAGCATTTGCCTCTCATTTTTCCAACAATTCATTGAGAACGAATTGGAAGCGCCTTGGGTAAAACTGTACTTGCATTTTCCTGAAAGAATCTCAGGAGGAATCCTCACCAGTGGTGTGGTTCTTTGCCAGAAAATATTTATTACAAAACATATTAAGGTGGGAAATTATCGTGGCCTAAATATCGAGGGCCAAAGTATCAAGCAGGTAAGCTCATATAAGAAATTATAGATGTATTATTTTCAACTCCACAGCGATGCACTTTTAAATTATATAGGCTACGTATATGTGGAATGAAGTAAGGCAACTATGTACATATTTGTATTCAAACCTTCACCATACTCGGGTTGTTGAAATGTAAGGCATGATATTATACCACCACAATGTTTAAAACAGCAGTATTTGGTCGCATACTGCCCCCTCCGAGACGTGCCGTCATGAGTTGACCATTCGTCTTGGTCCACTGCGCTTCTTAGCGTTTTCGCACGTGTTCCTGTTGGTAGAACGATTACAAAGTTGAAAAAATACAAATAGAGTAGTAAAGTCTTTGAAACATCACCACACCAAACCATTCTTTCAAAACGCATTGCTGAAGAAAGACCCGATTCCATCTATCCTAGTCCCTTTTATGTTCTTGTTGATGGGAGCCAGGACACCCCAAAAAATCAATTTCTGGCCGCGGGCCTGGTTGTCAGTGATTACTGTGTGTTTTCGGTCTCTCATTGTTTGTGATCAAAGAGAGAGATCCTACCTGAGCGTCCTCGCATGGAACATTAGAATGTATGATTGCACAAAGCAAGAACACCAGTTAGTAGCAAGAATTATTCCCCAGTGACATATTAACTCGAAGTTCATGAAGTTTGTTCACCTTCCTATTCTTTAGGGGTTTTTTTTTGCACATCTTCTTGGCAATACGCTGTTGAGCACTCGGTTCCTGACAAAAACTGACTGACCTCGGTGCTGGATTTGTTTCGTCTAGAGCACTTTTGTTCGGGTAAAAAGTGTATAGTCCTTGTTCATGTTCACCTGTGATCCCAGCGCTCTCGCTCTGATTGCGGGCCCAGTGACCAAAGCTCAGTGCTCCACTCACCAGCTGGTGCAGATTGCTAGAGCGCGCCGCACCCTTTGCCCAGTTTAGATACAAGCGCGTGCGCAGTGTTGAGCAAACTATGACTCCGAAAGGACGAGAGCGTTTCTGCCATGGCTGTGGATGAGGATGAGTGGTACACTGCAGATGGAAACCAAACTCTTTGTGAAGTGAGTCGCCTGGAAATCCTGTCCTGCAGCTACCGGCTTCGGAGTACGGCCATCGTTGGCTAGCAATGACGGTAGAGGGACTCGCTCTCGGAATCCCTCTAGGTCGACCACCGTTTGCAGCAAAGCCTCAGAGCACCTCTGACCTCGAATGTCTCTGAACACCTGCAATCTTTCAGCGCCCGGGCAGAACTTTACTAGGACATCGCAATGGGCATGGCACATATACACCAGTGTGTACAACCGGATCTCACAGCAGCTGGACTGTGATGACGTCAGGCATACCCCAAAGCTGTATTCCCGTTGTGAGTGAGGGTGGCTTCTGCTCCTGTACTTTGGCTATGGGATGACTGGTAGCGATGGCAGCAGTGTCATAGGCTACCCTACCTAAAGCTGTTCTTCCTGGTAGGCGATAGCAGGGAGGTTTACTGGCCCAATCATTGATCCAGACTAGTTCCCCCTGTCTGTGTGTCTGTCTGAGGGCAAGACACAGTTCACCTGGGACAAAGCTGAACTGGTCAGACGTGACTCTCGGACTGAGAGTCCATGAAACCTGGACCCCTGAACAACGCACTCCACAGGATTGGAGGGTTCTTACATTTTTGAACCGATGAGACTGTGGCTGCTTCGGTCTTGCCTCATTGATGACCAGAGAAAGAAAGTACTGTCCAGCTCAGCCAGCGCTGGCATTAGATTGTCCGGCGTGCCTAGCGCGGCGAGAAGGCATGTAGGCAGCAGTCAACTCTGTGCTGGGATACTACCCTCCTTCCAGCCCAGGAAGCCTGTGTGAATTATTGTTGCTGTCACCTTTGAAGAGAAGGAAAGCTGCCCAGGGAATAACTTCAGTGAGACCAACAAGCCCTCAGACTCCACTTTTGTCTGCAGCTCGTTGATGCAGCAGAGGTTTGAGACACAAGCTCTCAGGTTGGGTCAGTTCTGCTTGCAGTCTACAGTCCTTGGTTGGGGAGGTTAGT
The DNA here is from genome assembly GCF_964204655.1 of Triturus cristatus. Lineage (NCBI taxonomy): Eukaryota > Metazoa > Chordata > Amphibia > Caudata > Salamandridae > Triturus > Triturus cristatus. Next base: position 232,453,853 of record NC_140583.1, read on the forward strand.
GGTCACAGGCCTGTTTTCGCTGCAGTCTTAGTTTACCAACCTCCTTCAAGTAGTGTGCTGGAGTCTATGACTCGGTTCTGATCTGAAGTTGCACAGATTCTCTAATCACTAGGCAAACTTAAGTGCTCCTGATGCACCACACAGATTTACCCAGGGAGGGTTGGCAGGCAGTCTTCCCTGGGGTTCAGACTCAATTTTGTACTTATTATCGTTAATCAGCTGTCACCAACCATCTTACCACGGGGTCTTTGACCAACATGATAAAAGATGTACCAGTTACAATTAAAATAGACCAAAAATTGGGGTCATCAACTGTTGGCCCATACAAATTAATTAAAAACATAACTATCTTGATTTTTAACTTTCGCTCTAATATATTTACCTTCTGTGTTCGAAGATTTACCTAATATTTGTCAATGTAACCTTTTTGCGAAAAGGATAGTAGCACCATTTTTTTTTACCTATAGCAGGAGAAGATGTAAAAGAATCAACCCACTTTTTTTTCACAAAATCCAAAACCTTATCTTCAATATGTGTCTCTTATATGAATCAAATATCTGGTTTATAACTACCTAAATAATCAAAAATATGTGTACGCTTCACAGGATGTCTTAAACCTTTAACATTCAATGAAACAATTTAAAAATTATTAACGTTAGCCATAGTGAGATAGGGAAAATACAAAGAAGAAGAAGAAATAAAGATTGAAGCATAAAAGGAAAAGCAGTAGTTCTGCAAAAGAACAGGAAAAAAGAAAAATAAAGACATGAACAAACATAGAAAACGACAAAATGTAAAGCATAATAACAATCTTGAAAAACACACACACACACACACTTTGCAAACATGGCCAAACCATTGGATCCCTTAAGGAATTAAACAATTAGGTTAGCCAGAAAAAATAATGTACTAATATTCAAGTAGCAGTCTCGTGTATCCATAGGAAGTTGGGAATGTTGATCCAAAAATAGCCTAGGTCTTCAGGGCGCTGCGAGGATTTTGAAAAACAGTCTTTCCAGATTCGCATTTTTGAAGGATCAAAAAGACCATATTTAATTTATTTAAATCCAATACTTCATAACCATGGACAAATGTCAGCGAATTATTTGCGAGTCTTAACAGTTTCTTTAGCAAAGTCTTAGTGAATAACATTTTTATTAATGTTTACCATTAAGGAAGGAATTTCTCATCCTGCTTTTCTTATCAAGACTTAATAATGGTTATGAAAAACTTTAAAGATCATTTAACTCGGCTAAGTATGATGTGGATTACGATGAGAAGGAATCCTGTGAGCTTTATCTATTTCAAATTTCTTAGAAAATTAAATACGTAAAAGACCAGGTATTAGATTCTTCAAATCTAACCTGCAATCATTACCTTCTACATCTTCTGGTAAATAAAAAATACGCAGGTTATACTGAATGTTACGTTTTTCCAAATCAAGAAGAAGATTAGACATAGGAGATATCTCTGCCACAAGCGGTGAGAAAGTATCAATTTTTACTTTGTCTTGAATTTTATTTGCATTGTCCGGTATTTACATTGACATACTAGCCGTATCTTTTCACTAGTTTTTTCAATCTCTGACGCAATAGTATCAGTGCTAGAGCGAAGTGCCCGAATCTCATCAAGTAGTGAAGCCAAAGAAGGTTCACTAGATTCCACCACTTTAGATTTAACAGGAGGAGGATACATATTTTGTTTCCTTTTATTATGCTGAGCCTGCACATTTTTGCTCTCCATATTTCTTCAAATGGATTTCAGCAGCCAAATAGATTCAAATATGAAGGAAAGAATTAATAATGAAGGAAATCTTTCACAAAAGGGAGGTGCAGCAGCTAAAGCTGACTGTGGGAGTGACTTGGCCGAAGCCTCTCCCTTTCCAGAGTATTACTCCGTCCCCCCGACTGGAATGCTGGGCTGTGCCTGAGTGCAGAGATGAGGTAGAACCAGGATGGGAAAAATACAGCTTCCGATGTTCTGCAGAGCTGGAAAAACACCTCACTGGTTAGTAAATGCCTCCAAACGCTGCTGCCAATATTTTTTGATAAAATTCTGGCTAATAAACGTCAACAAATCGCCAAAGAAGGGCTGACTCAGTGAAGAACTCATGTGTCTCCCCGTGATAGTATTATTTAATTTCTTTTGCAATTTTTACACATTGTAGCACTGCCTGGGCAAAGATTTTGCCTGATTAGCACAAGTTAAGCACCCAAATACAGTAATATGCAATTGAAAGATGACCAGTCAGCCTTCGTGTCAGGCTTTCCACTACACAAGGACACATGTTGAAATGTTTTTAGAAGCTTATGTTCCATTTGAGGTACAAACAATTATTTTTTTGTTAAAATCTGCAACGTATGCATCAGATGATGGATTTTGTGGCATATGCCAAAAACGCTGCAGAATCACATAATCATTATTCCAGTTTCCTGGATTATAAAATAGGCTGTAAAATAATTATATAGGGGTGATTAGAATGGCGGGCGGATCGCCCCCGGCGGAGGCGATCCGCCCGCCAATCGCAACCTGATTTACCCCCCCGCCATATTAGAATGACAGGGGGTATCGTGGCGGATGCAAAGCGCGTCCGCCGCTTTTCCACCGGTCGGCAATCGTTCAGATTGCGTCAGAGCGGACTTGGGTCACAATATGGTGGAGGTGCCTAGCAAGCATCACCATCCATATTATGATGTGTGGATTTTAAGGTCTTTGAAAGGCTGGCGGGGAATTGCTTTGGGGGCCCGCTGTGGGCACCCGAGGAGTTGGGGGGTTGCACTTGGGGGCTACCTATATTATATATACCTACATATATGCCCACATTGCCATGCACAAGGTGACAGGCACCGCGCAATGCCTGCCACGTTGTGCACGGCAATGCGCAACATGGCACTTTGGCATTGCAGCGGTGCTGCTTACAGCAGCAGCCGCCGCAATGTCAAAAATGCGGAATACAACCGCCAGGGTGGCGGTCACATCCTAATTAGCGGTGCCAGATTGCCGCACATCTGGCGGCCGGTCCCAGCACTGCTAGTGTGGTGGCATCCTAATAACCCCCTTAGTGTTTAAGCTAAAACAAGTGTTTCAAAGAATACATCTTAGCATTAGGTAAGCAGATTGAGTCTAGTTCCAAAATGTTTATAAATCAATTAAAAGGACAATTTCTCATTAGTAAAGCAGGCACAGTGACTCTCGATCCCAAAAGTGTGAGTGGCCCTTTTCATCACAATTATGACTATTTCACTTTTCGAAAGAGGCATGGTGGCTCATTTTCAATGCTAGTACTAGGCCCGGAAGGCGTCCGTGCTGTAAAGAGGTGAGCAACCCATGAAAGTTCCTTTTATCCTGAAAGGGACAGAGAGTCTGTTTTAAGATTGGAGGGATGATCAGGCATGGTGGTTAAGCAGTGAAAGAGGCAGAGGAGACGGCATGCTACTCACAGCCTTGGGCATTATTAATACAGCAGCTGCATTTGGGCCAAGCAGTGTGACAAGGGGCTGACAATACCACAATTATGAGAAGTAGTTGTGTGTTAGTGAACTTCTGTTTCGTTATTTGTTCTTTTAGAAGTTTCATGTTTAGTGTTTGAGCTAAAAAAAAAAAGGTAGCCCAGAAAATGACCTCATAATTCCCACCCCCTCCAATCAGCCTTGCTCCACCCACTCGCCCAAATCTTGCCATAAAGATTTGGAGGAGGTGGGGGCATCAAAACATTTTGCTTTGGAGGACTTGGAGCAAAAGCGTTTGAAGACCTCTGCTCTAAAATAACTGAATTATCTCCATTTATGGGTTCCAGGAAAAGAGCATGAGAGCAGAGAATGCTTTAAAATTAGAAATTTGGAATCTGGTGTGACAGTAAGAGTTTTGCCTCGCTCTTTGCTTTCACTTCTTATGTTCTGACAAGGAGACCAGGAAACTGCTTGACGTTTGATTACGTTTGTCATCAAGTTACTGATAATTTAAAAAAAAGTTGCTTCACTTCTACGCCATGTTTACTTGAAGATTTGGAATCTTTGTTGTTTCTTATCGAATAAAGCATTTCCTTGTTTTTTAGGTTTGTGTTTTGACAGTACGACTGTCACACATACCTATTGCTACAAATATGCATAGAGTGATGTGGTAATTGTAGATAGGATTTTCGTACATTCATATTGGTATAATCAAAGGTTTACTCAGTTCTTATTTTGTTTGATTTAGTTTGTATCTATTGTTTATCTGCTGTTATATTTAGGTACCTCATCTTTATTTGTATTTTGTTAACCTATGCAGTGATAAGTGTATGCCTATGGGTTTAATTTCCCATTATAACACATATGTGGTGGTGCGAGCACTGGAGCGCAGAATGGAGGACTCAGAGGGCCGCTCTCGCTGCAACAATGCCCATGTCATAGGCCTGCCGGAAGGAGTGGAGGGCCGTTAGGCGGTGGCGTACATGGAGCAATGGTTTAGGACTTTGGTACCGGCGGATGCGCTCTCCCCGTTCTTCGCAATGGAAAGGGCCCATAGAGTTCCCTTGGGCCGCCCATCACTGGGCGAGGCCCTTCCTGTTCCGACTACTCAGCTTCAAAGACCGAGACGCAGTGCTGCGGGAGGTGCGCAAGTTAGAATCAACCAAAGTAGATAACGCAACAGTCCTCTTCTTCCTGAACTATGCCTTGGGCTTGCAGAGACAACAAAGTACTTTCATGGCAGTGAAAAGGCGGTTGCGAGAGCTCGTCATCCGTTATTCCCTTCTCTTCCCGGCGCGCCTGCGGGTGATCTACCCACTTTTTTGGTTCTGCCGATAAGGCCTGGAACTGGCTGGAAGCAGCAGGACACCACACATCGCCAAACCGGCGCGAAGTTCCTGTAGTGACTCCAATAACTGCTGCTGATATAATATGATGTTTGATGGAAGCACCTGTGCGATCCCAAGCCCGCTGGGCAGGATCACACGCCGCTACTAGTCATGCACCACACACACGCAGCATAGTAATAATTGAATCATTGCTCCTATCTGTCAACGGCTGTAGGCCCCGCCCATGGCTGATGCACATGCACCATATCAACAGATACTTTCCGTAGAGTAGGCCCACGCACACGCTGATATAGGGCATAGGCACACGCAGGTACTACTTTCTCGAACCGCCTCAACCCACCCCCTGCTCAGCAGCATGGCGTACACGGCTGACACTTGCCATTTGGCATAGTTCATTGTTTGGGCAAACACACGTTGTCCCTCTGCTCGTTTTAAGTTGTAAAACGAAATGCTTATCCCCCTGTTAGTCAACTATCACTGTTGTTGTACCGCCGAAGACACTGAGGGCACGTCTTCCGCCCGTAATACACACATACCACCCATGGCCCGGCCCTCCAGCGATTCACCCATCGCACCTTCTCTCACTCTACCCTAACATAAAATGCCGCCCACCACCCTGATTGCCTGGAACATTAGAGGAATGCATATGCCAGCACGCAGGTGCAAAACATATGCCCACATGAAATGCCACGCCGCCCACATAGAGCTGTTGCAGGAAACGCATCTAGCCCAACCAGAGGTTCGCAAACTTCAGCATAGGCGGAGGGGCCAAGTATTAGCCACTGGCTATTCTTCCTATGCCATGGGCACCCTCATATGGATTTGCCCGGGTACTCCATACATGCCAGAGGAGACAGAAATAGATACATATGGGCACTATGTACTAACACAGCGTAACCTAAATGGGAGGCAGATTGTCCTGGGGTCCATTTACGCCATTAACGCCGATCATAAAACATTCTGGCAGGCCCTTTCCACCATACTATCCCATTGGTGCACCATCCCCTGGCTCCTGGGAAGGGATTTCAATGCGGTACTAGACACCAATTTGGATAGGTCCTTCCCACCATTACAGCTCACTAAAGCCATGTCTAATGCCAGAGTTTTAGGGGAATGGATGGGCTACTGGGGACTAGCGGACGTATGGAAGTCACTACATCCACGGGAGCGAGTATATTCACATTACTCTCATCCACACAGGCTGCATGTGCAAATAGACTGGTTTGTGGGAAGTGTCGCGCTCATCACTGAGTGCACTCAGGCAACATATTTAGGCCGCACATACTCAGACCACAATCCTCACATAGTGCAGGTGTTTGACGAGGGTACTGCACAGGTCACCTGCTTGTGGAGGCTGCAGCCCCCGGCATTAGAAGACCCCCCTTTTTGGGCCTCCGTGGCAGCCGCTATTGAAAACTATTATGAAGCAAACGTGGACTTAGTTCCGGATGCTGGTATTTTATGGGATGCATAAAATGCAGTGGTCCGAGGTCAGTGCATGGGGCACAGCTGGAGCATGTGCCGATGACTAGAACAAGAAGCAACATGCATAGAAGATATCCTCATGCACTTAGACAGAGGCCGTGAACGCAACTAATACCCGGCATACGCTAGATCACAGGTACTCATAGTATGGCCCGCGGTAAGCCTTCCTTTGCGGCCCGCGGACCTTGCAGACATCGTACCTGTTATTTGTTTTGTAAAGAGTGTCAGCAAACACAGACTCTGCTCTATGGGGGCCGGGCGATTCCAGCGATAGTCAGAGTGGAGCTGCAGGGGTGCTAAGAAGAGGTGAAATACAACAAAGCCTCATTAACAAGTAAATGGTCTTTTAAAGACCTGTGAAGTACTCTGGTGCGGCTGTGTGTGCGCCCGGGAAGCTGTCTCAGCCCGGGCTGCCACAAACACAGGGTGAGGTGACAGAGGGTGACAGAGGACAGCTGGGTGAGGTGACGGAGGGCATCAGGGAGTGAGAGCCAGGTGAAGTGACGGAGGGCAGCATAGAGTGAGAGCCGGGTGAGATGGCAGAGGGTGACAGAGGGCAGCAGGGAGTGAGAGCGGGGTGAGGTGACGGAGGGCAGCACGGAGTGAGAGCCGGGTGAGGTGACCGAGGGCAGCAGGGAGTGAGAGCCGGGTGAGGTGACGGAGGGCATCTGGGAGTGAGAGCCGGGTTAGATGGCAGAGGGTAACAGAGGGCAGCAGAGAGTGAGAGCCGGAGGAGGTAACAGAGGGCAGTAGGGAGTGAGAGCCAGGTGAGGTGTGCGTTAAGAGCCAGTGATGTGATGTTTCCTGCCAGCCTGAAGTCAGAGGGTTGAGCCAAGGCCAGGAAGCTCAGGCCTAGTCTCCGCTCTCGCAGCACAGCGCACAAATGCTCGCCACCAGGTTGGCGATATATATAATTGACGCATGCATACCTATACAGACTGACACCAAAGGGGGGCTTTGATCTGACAGCTCGGGGGTGAGAGTCAGAATTAAAGCCAGCTACAGATGTGACCCCAGGCCCAGTGGTGGGACACAAACCCCGCGAAGCAGCAAATTCAGAGAGAAAACAAGCTCGCTTTTACATTACACAGGGCGAGGGGGGAGGCCGTCTCTGGGCTGGTGACGGGGATGGGTTGACACAGTACGTGTGCACTGCCCGTGGCACAGAGACCGATAGAGTCAGAAAGAGACAGATAGAGATAGAGACAGAGATAGATAGATAGACAGACAGAGATAGGGTTTGTGTGCACTGCCCGAGGCACAGAGACAGATAGTCAGAAACAGATAGAGACAGAGATAGACAGAGACAGATAGAGGCAGAGACAGATAGAGACAGAGACAGATATAGACATAGACATATAGAGACGGAGACAGATAGAGGCAGAGACAGATAGAGATAGGGGCAGACAGCGATAGAGAGAGAGAGAGATAGACAGAGATAGAGACAGACAGAGATAGAGACAGAGATAGAGGCAGGGACAGATAGAGGCAGAGACAGACAGAGATAGAGATAGACAGAGATAGAGACAGAGACAGGGAGAGACAGAGACAGATAGAGACCGAGATAGAGGCAGGGACAGATAGAGGCAGAGCCAGACAGAGATAGAGACAGAGATAGAGACAGAGATAGAGACAGGGACAGACAGAGACAGATAGAGGCAGAGACAGGTACAAGGGCAGACAGATAGAGGCAGAGACAGGCAGAGGGAGGGAGACAGAGACCGGGACAGACAGAGACAGGGACAGACAGATACAGAAAAGGCAGAGAGACAGAGAGATGGAGAGGGAGGGAGAGGGAGGGTGACAGAGGGAGGGAGACAGAGAGGGAGGGAGACAGAGGGAGGGAGACAGAGGGAGGCAGAGGGAGACAGAGGGAGGGAGTCAGGGGGAGGTAGAGGGAGGGAGACAGAGGGAGGGAGACTGAGACTGACAGAGGGAGACGGAAAGGGAGGGAGACAGAAAGGGAGATGGAGGGAGAGAGAGAGAGGGAGGGAGACAGAGAGAGGGAGGGAGACAGAGAGAGGGAGACACAGAGGGAGGGAGGCAGAGGAAGACAGAAGGAGACTGAGGGAGGGAGACTGAGGGAGGGAGACTGAGGGAGGGAGACAGAGAGAGAGAGAGAGAGACAGACAGACAGAGGGAGGGAGACAGACAGACAGAGGGAGGAGGGCGACAGAGGGAGGGAGACAGAGGAAGACAGAAGGAGACAGAGGGAGAGAGACAGAGGGAGACAGAGTGAGAGACAGAGAGAGGGGGAGACAGAGACAGAGAGAGAGGGAGAGAGAGAGAGGGAAGGAGGGAGAGATAGAGAGAGAGAGAAAGAAAAAAAAATGTATGAGAGCATGTGTGTGAGTATGTGTGAATGCCGTGTCTGGTGGCTCAGTGGACGAAGGCTTCCGCTGCAGTGGCCTGTGTTCAATCTCATGGTCACAGATTTTGTTGTTGCTGTAGCTCCGCCCCCTACCCCACTGACACCGCCTCCACCAGTGCGGCCCTCGACCACAAACCACACTGTAAATGTGGCCCCTGAGAGAAAGTTTGTGAGTACCCATGCGCTAGATGAACTGAAACACGACCATGTCAGAGTCACGGAACAGCTGTGATGCGTAAACTATGCTGTGCATGCAGCGCACACTCCTGCAGTGGCAGATAGAGCATGTAGATTACTTGCGAGATTGATCAGGCAGGAGCATTCGCAGTCTCCAGTTCTCACGCTGCGATCGGCGGCAGGTCATCTACTGATGTGCCAACAGGACATACATCGCGTGTTCACAGCACACTATACCAAACTGTACAGATCAGCCCTTAGGTTGGTGCCTGCGGACCTTGACTCCTCCCTGTTCCAGCTGCCACTTCAGTCGATTTCAGCGCAACAGAGCGCAGACCTGGAGGAGCCAATAATGCTCCAGGAGGTGCAGACAGCCATACAGGCCCTGGCAACTGGTAAGTCACCTGGCCCGGACGGCTTTCCAGCTGAATACTGCAAAGCATGCCAGCCAGCCAGCCCTGGCCCAGCTTCTACTGTCAATCACAGCGCACAAGCGTCGTCTCTCCTCCCGGGGTCACTTCATGAGTCGCTACTGGTCTCGCTGCCCAAGCCAGATAGGGATCCGGAGTCACTAGGCTCATACCCACCACTGGTGCTGCTGAACATAGATTACAAGGTGTTAGTCAAGATACTAGCATGCAGACTTGCTCCCCTGGTACCACAGCTGGTACATGCAGATCAAAATGGCTTTGTGCCTGGCCAATGCATATCATTTAATTTACAGCGCTTCTTCAGTGTGGCCCATTATTCTAGGGAATGCTGGACGCACCAGAGTTGCCTGGTCCTCGACCTGGAGAAGGCATTTGACACCTTGGAATGGGACTACTTATGCGCTGCCCTCAACAAGAACGGACTGGGGGAAAAATTCCTAGGTCTGGTCAAACTGTTCTATACGCAGCCCACAGCCAAAATAAAGACGGGTCCCTATGTTTCATAGTCAATCCCAATTGGGTGTGGCATCCATCGGGGTGCTCACTCTCCCTGCTGCTATTTTCGCTTGCCATTGACCCGCTGGCCGTGGCTCTCCACCAGACTAGTGCGGAGTGGGGCATCCCTCTGGGAGATGGCACACACGCTGTTTCCCTGTATGCTGACGATCTGTTGATATATCTCCGAGATGTTTGTGGGTCATGCTCGGCGGTGGCGAGGACATTGCTGAAGTTCCTGTCAATGTCAGGGTTGCGGGTAAATTGGGGGAAGTAGTGCCCGTACCCGTTCGCTGAGGCGACCCCTGACCCAGGTTTGGTACTGGGAGGTACCCCGGTGCCGTGACAGAGTTTGGCGTTCCGTTATCTGGGAGTCAGGGTCTCCCGCCAATCGGAGGATCTTCTGGAAGGCAACACTGCATGGGCCGTAACGGCAGTACATTCACAGATTTCTTCTGGTGCAACCTCCCACTGGCCACCATGAGCCGCATTGCGATCCTGAAGATGGTGGTGCTTCCGCGGCTACTTTACCACTTCACAAATCTGCCAATATATGTCAAGCCCTCATTTTTTAGTGCTTTAGAGCAAGACCTGCAGCAATGCATTTGGCATGGCACCTGAAGCAGAGTAGCGCTGACAAAGCTTTATCTGCCCGTGGATCATGGCTTATTGGCCGTCCCCAACATGAAGCACCATTATCTAGTGTTGCAGCTCCAATGGGTGGCTCGTTGGATCGGAGGCCGGCAGTTGGCGGACACTGCGACACAGCAGCCGGGCTGCACGCTGCACAAAATTACAGCTTTGTTCCATCCTGACAGACTGTGAACATCCCTAATCCAGCTCTTGATGACAGTTGCATATAAATGCTTAGGTCTGAGCCTAAAGCTCACAAAAGGGACTACTCCGTATACCCATGCTTGGCGCGCCATGCCACTGCCGTGTGTTCTCGAAAGCTGAGCTTGCCCCCTGGGAAGCAGTGGGCTGCAGACCCTGGGAGACATAATCAAGACCAACAACTAGTGCCATTCCATGTGCTGGCCGAAGACAGTGGCCTGCTGCAAGGCCAATTCCTGTTACACGCAGCACTGGTGCAGGCGCTACGAGCCCTTTTGGGAGACATGGCTTGCGAACCCACGACTCATCTCACCATTCAATATCTTCTTGAGTTGAGCCCTGACAGGCACCTCACCAAATGATTTACCGAGTCCCTGCGGAGGCACTTGGCGCAATCGCTGTTACCGTTTAGGCAGCTATGGGACGCAGATCTGGGGGGAAAATGCACTGATCGCGAGTAGTCAGGCATCTTGGAAGGGCCTACATATATCCCAAGGAATGCCAGATTCCACCTAATACAATACTATACACTCCAAAGGGAGTACATGACACCAGCCAAGATCCACAGATACTTTAACTGAGTAGATGCCGGATATGTAAGCTATTAGACGCAGATCTGTTGCACATGTTGTGGGCCTGCGAAGCCCTCCGCTCATATTTGAGAGCGGTCATAGCGCACTTAGCGGACAGCACGGGTCGCGAGGTAGAGTACTCATGGGAGGTGTGCCTATTCCGTAGAACTAAGAAGTATAAAGTTACGTCCCGTTTCATAGATCTCGGCCTGATTGTAGCCAAGTGTTGGACCTGTCAGCCCTAGGGTGGTCTCCCCTTCTATTTTTGGATCGTGCCTCATTTTTTCCACCCTCATTTTTATGTTGGACTAGGTCTCCGGGCACCTTTTTATTGCCAATCAGTGTTAAGGTGCAGGTGCTCCCTTCTCCCAAGATGGCTGCCACAGACCCCTGCTACTGCAGGGTGGTCGTTTTTCATAGTAGCACCCTAGCTGCCAGGAGCTGGCTGGGACCCACAACAATGTTGCGACACCAGCCCGCCTTTTTGTCCCATAGGTAGAGTGGGGAAGCTCCTGGAATGTGCTGGAACCTTCTAGAAGGGAGGTGGGGTTTTACTTTTGCCGCCTTGGCTAGAGGTCACCTGACCTAGGGCTACTTAAGAGTGGGAGGGAAACTTTTGTGGTGAGGTGGCCATTGGGGTGAAGCAGAGCTGGAAGAATCCACCAGGAGTGTAGGCGGTAGGGCCTAGCCAGGGACTTATGCCTCTGAGAGTGACAGGATTTAGGTACTGCCTCTTAAGTGAGTGAGGTGCCCTGTGAATCCCACTGATCTTGCCCAGTAGTAGGAGGACCCAGAGACTCTCTGCCAGCCTGACTAGGAAGGATCTAGTCGCCCTCTCCATTCCTACCCCCAGTAACAGAACCCCTTAAGGGCGCCAGATACATCTGCGCCAAAAGACTTCATCTGTCAACTGAGAACTGAAACCTAACTTCAAGAACTGAGACTGCATGACAAGAGCGAGTTGTAAGCCTTGAATGCCAGAGCTGAGACTGCGTGTCCAAGCTAACCTATTGAACTAATTACTAAACCGATTGCCAAGCCACCGGGGATCGACCAGGTACTAGCGCTGTGACCCCCGCGCTCCCTGCCCTGGTCTGGGACCCCCGGCAGCGTGCTCCGCTGAGCACTTTACCCCCATCCTTAATTTGAGCCCCCCCGGCGTCGACGAAGCCAGCGCACTCACCGCCGCGGCCTGAAGGCCTGGAGAAGTGTCCTGCTTTATCGCGAGGCCCAGGAGAAGCCCGGGGCCCCGCCGCTGCCGTCGCAGCCGTGTGAGGAGAAGCGCAAGATCGGGGCCGAGTTCCCCCATCGTCGTGAGGGCGGACGCCTGCTGACGCCGAGACGGAGGTAAGCCCGGAGGCCGGGATTCCCCTTGGTGCGCCCCCTGCTGGTCTGGGAACCTCACCGCACCCGGCCCGGGTTGTCCCCTCCGTGGGAGTTCCCCCTCCCTTGCCTGCGCGACGGAGAGACCCCGCCGAGGGATCCTTTCTGCGTGCCCACTTCAGCGTAACTGAGCGCGGTGCCTCACGAACTGCACCGGCACCCAGAGACTTGCTCCTCGAGCCTGGTGGCGCTCTCCGCTGAAAGCTCCACTCAAGAGAAACTGACTAGCCTGGATTACGGGCGGCGCTTGACTTCCCCTGCTCCGTTTCACCGTCCCAGGAGCCAGTGACTATGAACGTGATGCTTTATATATTTTGCCTGAAAGTATTACATGCCAGTGATTACGAGAAGCGCATTGCTTTAAATGTTTTGCCTAAAAGTATTATATGCCCGTGATTACGAGAAGCGCACTGCTTCATATGTTTTGCCTGAACGTATTACATGCCCGTGATTACGAGAAGCGTGTTGCTTCATGTGCTCTGCTTGATCGTAGTACCTGTCCTTGACTACGAGTAGCGCTTAGTTTACATACTCTACTTCAAAGGGTTACGTGTCACTGATTACAAGGAGCGCTTCGTTCTACAGGCTCCGTGTTGAAGTATCCAGTGTCACCCATCACGAGTATTGTTCTGTGCTAGATGCCCCGTTCAGAGAAACCTTGCTTAACGCGCGCAGCGCTAGAATCACCCGTGCCTAGCCATATCCATGAACCGCATGTCTAGATTAGGAACTGCATTCATCTCTCATGTATGGCCTGTGTATGCTTAATGTCTGTATTACAACTCATGCATGACACTGTTATCTCTTGAACTGCATCTAACCAGCCCTACTTGGATAAACTTGAAGTATTTGCATAATTTCAACGGTGTGGCGTCCCTTATTGTGTGTGTCCCTAGTCCATGAGAAGCGTGTGGTGTATGGTTGCTTAACACATAGCCCTCTGGTTGCCCGACCGGCTCGTGCCACGTTACCGCCCATAGGGCCTGGTGACCCCAGGTTCCTACATTGTTGGCCAGCGGTGGGATCCTTAGGACCTGTGACCATACAGCACCCTTCCGTGAGGCGAAGGGTGCCACAATTAAACGCCTATCCTACATTTTTGTTCCAGGGCTCGACAACCATTGTTTGCTGGATTATTGGTTCCACTGTCCAGGTAGAGAGTGCAAGAAGCCTGGTTAGCTTTTAACTGTTGCCTACACCCTAGGAATTTTCTCCTTAGTGTCTAGGTCCCCACCTGCCAGAATGGAATTCCGGTTAGCTGACCTCGAGGGGTACACTGTGAAGCAACTAAGGGAGTTCGCGCAGGAGATGGGGGTGCCTGGGATGCGGAGGGCCAAAGGACCGGAACTCCGCACCTCCATTAGGGCATGGGTAGAAGCCTACCCAGAAGGGAGAGGGGAGGAGGGACAGGAGGCGCCAGATGCACCTCAGGAGGAGAGCGCCCAGGAAGTCCTAGACATCGTGAATGTAGACGTGTGTACGAAAATGTGCCCCCAGGGAGTCATACTGGGGCCAGTAGTAGGACGGGGTCTAGGAGGAGCACGTCTCCAGAGGAGTATGAGGACAGAAGGGAAGAGAGGCAATTAAGATGGGAACTAGCCAAGTTGGAGCATGAAAGAGAAAGGGAAAAAGAAAGGGAAAGGGCCAGATTGGAACAAGAGAGAGAGGATAAGAAATGGGCAATGGAGGAGAAGAAGCTGGCGCACGAGCTTCAGTTAAAAGAGCTGGAGTTACGCGCCCTCCAATTGAACGCGTCCAATAAGGACAATGGTGGCAGCATACCCAGGGAACCTCAAGAATCGAAATTCTACCTACCCAAGGAAGTAATAGCCAATTACAAAGTGGGGACGACATCATGAAGTGGTTGGAGGCATACGAGGTAGCCTTAACGGCCCATGGGGTACCCGAGAGTAATTGGGGAGGCGGTCTCTACCGGTATATACCTCCCACTGTTAGGGACACCCTGCTATATTTGGCCAAGGCGGATCAGGTCAGGTATGCCCCCATGAAAGAGGCCTTGTTAAAGAAGTTTGGCCTTAACCCCGAGAAGTATAGGCAGAAGTTTCGTGGCAGCCATAAGCTGTCCACCCAAACATGGGTAGATTTTTTTGATTATGCGAGGAAGGCACTAGATGGTTGGGTGCGTGGCAGCGAGGTGCAGGACTACCAAGGGTTGTACGATCTTTTTTTAAGGGAGCACCTCTTGGATAAGAGCTTTCCGGAGCTGCGCCAACATCTGGTGGACCGCAAGCTGATGGATCCTCGAGAGCTTGCGGAGGAGGCAGATATTTGGGTGAGCACCCGGGTGTCTCACAAGGGCCCCGGGGGAGATGGCTCGAAAGGCGGACAGGGTTTCCCCCAGAAGAAAGAGGGGGGAGATAAAAAGGTGGAGTTCTCAAAAGGGCCCCAAAATAAGTTTGGGAAGGGAGTAGGAACCCCACCCCCCGTCCAATTCCACAAGACCCACTTACCCTGACAGGAGTCAGCAGCCAAGGATTGTGCGGTGCTACGAGTGTTGGGAGATTGGACACTACCGAGGAGATCCCAAGTGTCGCAAGCGACCCCCAGCCCCATTGGGCGGGAAAAGTCCCAGGGTGAGTAGTATAGCGCTTGGGGTGGAGCTGCCCTTAGATAGGGAAGGGGAGTGGACAGGCCTGACGCTGGTTTCACTCGGGGATAGAGAGGTGGTCCCCGTAGTGTCCCTGCCCCCGAACACTGCTAAATATCAGCAGAGGGTGAGAATTAATGGGGAGGAGGTGGAAGCTCTGAGAGACACAGGGGCCAGCATGACCACTGTCGTGCGGCGGCTGGTGTCCCCAGACCAAGTAGTCCCCGAGGAGTTCCATCCGGCCGTATTAGCTGACGGCAGTTTGAGTCACTATCCAGTGGCTCGTGTTCCATTCGAGTGGGGAGGAGTCAAAGGCCTATTGAGAGTTGCTGTGAGCCCTGCCTTGCCTGTGGGGTGTTTGCTAGGGAACGACCTGGAGCACACCAAGTGGAAGGATGTTGAGTTTCACGCTCACACCGAGATGCTGGGATTACCAGGGTGGACTTGCGTGAGGACGCGGTCCATGGCTGCCCGGCATGGAACTCACCCGGGGTTGGAGCCTGGAATTATGGCCCAACCCACAGCCAAACGTGGAAAGAAGAAGGTGGTGAAAGACATGCCCCGTGAGTCGGTTGGGGAGGCCGCAGAGGTGCCCCCGGAGTCCGCGGAGGTAGATGTCGTTCCTGTGGAGGACTTACCGACCCTTGCTGACTGGCATGTGGAAGGGGGGACTACCCGGGAGGAATTTTGTCAGGCACAAAGGGCGTGCCCCACGCTTGAAGGCATGCGGCGGCAGGCCGAAGCCCAAGTGGCCAGTCAGGACCTGGGAGGTTATCACGTGTATTGGGAGGATGGCCTCCTATACAGTGAGCCCAGGGTGCCGGTACATGGATCTTCGAGGGCCATAGTGGTCCCCCAATGTTACCGGGCCTTTCTGCTGGAGTTAGCGCACGAGATACCCTTAGCCGGACACCTGGGTCAGGACAAAACCTTTGCACTGGTTAGTCCCCCATTTTTATTGGCCCAGGATGAGGATTGCCTCAGACACCTTTTGCAAGACCTGCAAGTCTTGTCAGGCTAGTGGCAAGACTGGGACTAAGTTGAAGGTCCCGTTGGAACCGCTCCCCGTGGTCGGGACCCCGTTTGAGCGGGTCGGTATCGATATTGTTGGGCCATTGGACCCTCCGACCGCGGCGGGACACCGGTTCATTTTGGTTTTGGTGGACCACGTCACAAGGTACCCAGAGGCTATTCCTCTGAGGACCATCACTGCACCGGTGGTGGCGCGGGCTCTGTTGGGAATTTTTACCCGAGTGGGATTCCCGAAGGTCGTGGTGTCGGACAGGGGCACGAATTTCATGTCGGCCTACATGCAGGCCATGTGGAAGGAGTGTGGAGTGACCTACCGGTTCTCCACTCCTTACCACCCCCAGACTAACAGACTTGTAGAGCGCTTCAATAAGACATTGAAGGGGATGATCCGAAGCCTTCCAGAGGGCTTGAGGCGTAAGTGGGACGTCCTCCTCCCCTGCTTGTTATTGTCCTATCGGGAGGTACCGCAGAAGGGAGTCGGGTTCAGCCCGTTTGAATTGCTCTATGGCCATCCCGTTAGGGGTCCCCTCAGTTTAGTGAAAGAGGGGTGGGAGAAGACTTCACAGAAGCTTCCCCGTGACATTGTCAGCTACATGCTGGCGTTCCGCAGCCAGATGGCCAAGCTGTGGAAGGCAGCCACAGAGAACCTGGAGGCTAGCCAGACCGTGATGAAGGAGTGGTATGACCGCAACGCTCGGACGGTCGAGTTAGACGTTGGACAGAAGGTGTGGGTTATGGAACCTGGGGAGCTTTGTGCCCTCCAGGACCGGTGGACTGGACCGTTCGACATTGTGGAGCGGCGAGGCCAGACCACATACGTGGTAGACGTGAAAACCCCCCGTCAGCCCCTTAGGGTGCTCCACGTCAACCGCCTGAAGCCGCACCATGAGCGATCGGAGCTTGCTCTCCTTATGGTGACGGATGGGAGCGAAGAAGAAGAGAGTGAAGCTCTTCCTGACCTTCTTGCGGTGCAAGAGAAGGATGGTTCGGTGGAAGGTGTAGTCCTCTCCCCATCCTTGACCCCAGAGCAGCAGAGGGACTGTCGCCATGTCCTGGGACAGTTCGCCTCGTTGTTCTCACTCACGCCTGGAATCACTCATTGGTGTACCCATGATGTGGACACAGGGGACAGCCCCCGGTGAAGAACAAGTCTTACCGGCTCTCTGACCGAGTGAAGGATAGCATCCAGCGTGAGGTGGCAAAGATGCTGGAGCTGGGGGTGATAGAACCTTCCAGCAGCCCGTGGGCTAGTCCAGTGGTGTTGGTGCCGAAAGCGGCCCCACCGGGTACGACACCGGAGCTTCGGTTCTGTGTGGACTACCGGGGGTTGAACTCTGTCACGAAGACAGATGCTCACCCCATCCCACGTGCAGATGAGCTGGTGGACCGGCTGGGAGCAGCCCGGTACCTCAGCACCATTGACCTGACATCCGGA
Source organism: Triturus cristatus (assembly GCF_964204655.1). Lineage (NCBI taxonomy): Eukaryota > Metazoa > Chordata > Amphibia > Caudata > Salamandridae > Triturus > Triturus cristatus. The sequence goes on from NC_140583.1 coordinate 232,471,474, forward strand.
TATTGGCAGATTGCCATGGCCGACGGAGCACGGGAGAAGACTGCGTTCTCCACCCCAGAGGGCCACTACCAATTTCGAGTGATGCCCTTTGGGCTCAAAAATGCTCCGGCCACATTCCAGCGGTTAGTGAATCAGGTACTATCTGGCCTGGAGTCTTTCTCAGCAGCCTACTTGGATGACATAGCTGTCTTCAGTAGCAACTGGGAGGACCATCTGTAACACATCCAGGAGGTATTGCAGGCGCCGCAACGCGCTGGCTTAACCATTAAAGCCAACAAGTGCCAGATTGGACAGGGATCTGTCGTGTACCTGGGACACCTGGTGGGCGGAGGTAAGGTGCAACCCCTCCAGGCCAAAATTGAGACCATCTAGGCTTGGGAGCCCCCCAAGACCCAAACAGAGGTCCGAGCTTTCCTCGGCCTCACTGGGTATTACCGCCGGTTCGTCAAGGGTTATGGTACTATCGTGACCCCCTTGACGGAGTTGACCTCAAAGAAACAACCTCGCAAGGTCATATGGACAGCTGCATGCCAAGAAGCCTTTGATACGCTGAAAGATGCGATGTGTACAGCTCCAGTACTGGCAACACCCGATTTCAGCAAGGAATTTATTGTACAGACCGACGCCTCAGAGCACAGCATAGGTGCGGTGCTCTCGCAACTCAACACCGAGGGCCAAGACCAACCTGTGGCCTTCATATCTCGAAGACTCCTCCCTCGGGAACGGCGATGGAGCACCATTGAGAGAGAAGCCTTCGCGGTGGTATGGGCTCTGAAGAAGTTGAGACCATACCTCTTTGGCACTCACTTCCTTATCCAGACCGACCACCGCCCACTTCGCTGGCTCATGCAGATGAGAGGCGAAAACCCCAAGTTGTTGAGGTGGTCCATTTCCCTACAGGGGATGGACTTTCGGGTGGAACATCAGCCCGGAGTTGACCACGCCAATGCTGACGGTCTCTCCAGGTTTTTCCGCCTTAGTGAAGAGAACTCCCTAGAGGTTGGGTAGCTCTCCCCTCTTTCGGCTGGGGGGGACGCATGTTGGACCTGTCAGGCCTAGGGTGGTCTCCCCTTCTATTTTTGGATCGTGCCTCATTTTTTCCACCCTCATTTTTATGTTGGACTAGGTCTCCGGGCGCCTTTTCATTGCCAATCAGTGTTAAGGTGCAGGTGCTCCCTTCTCCCAAGATGGCTGCCACAGACCCCTGCTACTGCAGGGTGGTCGTTTTTCATAGTAGCACCCTAGCTGCCAGGAGCTGGCTGGGACCCACAACAATGTTGCGACACCAGCCCGCCTTTTTGTCCCATAGGTAGAGTGGGGAAGCTCCTGGAATGTGCTGGAACCTTCTAGAAGGGAGGTGGGGTTTTACTTTTGCCGCCTTGGCTAGAGGTCACCTGACCTAGGGCTACTTAAGAGTGGGAGGGAAACTTTTGTGGTGAGGTGGCCATTGGGGTGAAGCAGAGCTGGAAGAATCCACCAGGAGTGTAGGCGGTAGGGCCTAGCCAGGGACTTATGCCTCTGAGAGTGACAGGATTTAGGTACTGCCTCTTAAGTGAGGTGCCCTGTGAATCCCAGAGGTGCCCTGTGAATCCCACTGATCTTGCCCAGTAGTAGGAGGACCCAGAGACTCTCTGCCAGCCTGACTAGGAAGGATCTAGTCGCCCTCTCCATTCCTACCCCCAGTAACAGAACCCCTTAAGGGCGCCAGATACATCTGCGCCAAAAGACTTCATCTGTCAACTGAGAACTGAAACCTAACTTCAAGAACTGAGACTGCATGACAAGAGCGAGTTGTAAGCCTTGAATGCCAGAGCTGAGACTGCGTGTCCAAGCTAACCTATTGAACTAATTACTAAACCGATCTTTACCCCCATCCTTAATTTGAGCCCCCCCGGCGTCGACGAAGCCAGCGTACTCACCGCCGCGGCCTGGAGGCCTGGAGAAGTGCCCTGCTGTATCGCGAGGCCCAGGAGAAGCCCGGGGCCCCGCCGCTGCCGTCGCAGCCGTGTGAGGAGAAGCGCAAGATCGGGGCCGAGTTCCCCCATCGTCGTGAGGGCGGACGCCTGCTGACGCCGAGACGGAGGTAAGCCCGGAGGCCGGGATTCCCCTTGGTGCGCCCCCTGCTGGTCTGGGAACCTCACCGCACCCGGCCCGGGTTGTCCCCTCTGTGGGAGTTCCCCCCCCCCCCTTGCCTGCGCGACGGAGAGACCCCGCCGAGGGATCCTTTCTGCGTGCCCACTTCAGCGTAACTGAGCGCGGTGCCTCACGAACTGCACCGGCACCCAGAGACTTGCTCCTCGAGCCTGGTGGCGCTCTCCGCTGAAAGCTCCACTCAAGAGAAACTGACTAGCCTGGATTACGGGCGGCGCTTGACTTCCCCTGCTCCGTTTCACCGTCCCAGGAGCCAGTGACTATGAACGTGATGCTTTATATATTTTGCCTGAAAGTATTACATGCCAGTGATTACGAGAAGCGCATTGCTTTAAATGTTTTGCCTAAAAGTATTATATGCCCGTGATTACGAGAAGCGCACTGCTTCATATGTTTTGCCTGAACGTATTACATGCCCGTGATTACGAGAAGCGTGTTGCTTCATGTGCTCTGCTTGATCGTAGTACCTGTCCTTGACTACGAGTAGCGCTTAGTTTACATACTCTACTTCAAAGGGTTACGTGTCACTGATTACAAGGAGCGCTTCGTTCTACAGGCTCCGTGTTGAAGTATCCAGTGTCACCCATCACGAGTATTGTTCTGTGCTAGATGCCCCGTTCAGAGAAACCTTGCTTAACGCGCGCAGCGCTAGAATCACCCGTGCCTAGCCATATCCATGAACCGCATGTCTAGATTAGGAACTGCATTCATCTCTCATGTATGGCCTGTGTATGCTTAATGTCTGTATTACAACTCATGCATGACACTGTTATCTCTTGAACTGCATCTAACCAGCCCTACTTGGATAAACTTGAAGTATTTGCATAATTTCAACGGTGTGGCGTCCCTTATTGTGTGTGTCCCTAGTCCATGAGAAGCGTGTGGTGTATGGTTGCTTAACACATAGCCCTCTGGTTGCCCGACCGGCTCGCGCCACGTTACCGCCCATAGGGCCTGGTGACCCCAGGTTCCTACACCAAGCATCTAATCAATAGGTGCTGGAGATCCCCAGAGCCGCCGAATATAAAAGCCTGGCAACGCTCAATGACATGTTGGGCGCAAGCGGAGAGTGTGGCGTTGTTTCAGGAGGATGCACTGAGAGTACGGACGCTCCTGCTAGCAGAGGCATGGGACACGATACTGTTAGATTTCAAGAGCTCGTGGCAAGATGACCAGGAGTCCTCCGAGGCCTTCTCATAGCGGACACGGCTGGTAGGGTCCGGAGATCTGCACATGCTAAATCAAGCGCTGCTAGGCACCTCATAAACCAAGGAATGGGCCTGCCCCAACAGGCCATGCTCCTCATGCGCATAACCAGGCATATCGTACTTACTCAGCCACACACAGAATCTCGAACTCCTAGCAGGCAGGCGAGACATGGCTAATACTGTAGTGCGCGTCACAGGTGAAGGGAGGGAACATTGAGGCGGGTAGGCATTATACATTTGGCTTAACAGTACAACACAACTCCATCCACGCCATATATATCCCGCACGATGCGTGAGCAAGCAAAATATATAAGCTCTTATTGTGTAAATTGCTGATGATATCTGACAATTTGAAATTATATGAGCAAAATGTGACTTGTGCTGGCATTTGCTGAATAACATTAAAAATGTCATTTTTACTTCCAAATAATAATTCAATAAACAAAATTTAACAAATTGCTTTACTACTGAAATATTTGGGCAAAATATAAATTAGAAAAACGTAATGAATAAAAATTGAATTTTTTTATTGACCGCAAAAATGGAATGCGTGAGTTTTTAAATATTTATCCATGCATGTACATATGGGACTTTACCTAGTACAATTTTATATTTTCTGATTATTTTCAATATACCTATAATGTTAAAATCTCTATGAATGTGGTTATGTATCTTGATATTTATATATTTTCCTCCAACGGCTGACATTTAAAAAAAAAAATAATAATCTCACTGTCACGGTGTCACTCCCCTGGACGAACGAGCTGAAGGTGTGTTTGACTGTTCCTTTCCACCCCGGCCGCAGGACTCACACGGTCCTTTTAACCCGATCTGGGATTTCCCGGGGGAGGAGTCAGCAGGAACCACGTCAGAGACAACCACCCAATCAGGAGCCCCGCTCCCTCGTAAGGGGAACCCGGAAGAGGAGGAGAGCGCGAAAGCCGGAGGGAGAAGCGAGAGCGGAGAGAAGGAGGCACGAGAGAAGCGAGGAAGCAGTGAAGATCGAGAGAGCCCGGACGAGGGATACAGCCGAAGTCGAGGTGCGGCGTCGACGGAGCCAGGAGGCCAACAGATACGCCACTCGCCCCGCCACGTTCCTGGAGGAGCGTGGCTGGGAAAGGTACGTGACCGTATCCTGAGCTTTTCACTGCCACGGGGAGGGACGGAGTGATAGGTGCGAGGGAGGTCACAGAGACGCGGGGAAAACCGAGTGTTGGGTGTTATCTACCGATTTTCTTCACCCCACAACCACACCTCTGTGCTTAGGATCCTCTCGTTTTCTTTTTGAGTGAGACACGACAGACGGTGGCAGCCCCGGTGACCCCTCACAACCCTTTCCCCTCACGTCCTCTACGCCCCCTTCAAGCCTACTTACCCTTGTGTCCCTGTGTGTTTTTGTCTCCGTTGGCTCAACTGACGAAGAGACGCCACAGGAAGAGGAACCCTTGATCAGGACTCCCACAAGCCAGAACACCCTACAACACCCGGGGAGACTTGAAGAGAGCGGCGTTTATGCTCAATAAAAGAGATTGTTCAGCACTTGAAGAGTCACAGCGTTTCCTTACAACCCCCTCCATTCCCCCTTTCACACTCACCAAACTGCCACTCTGATTCATCCTTTCCTCTTCAAAATATCCCCTACCTCTACGACCCATCTCAAACCTCTTTTACTACTATGTACTCCCAAATAACCCTTCCAACCTCATCTCTATCCATCCTCTATACTATTCATCCAACTAACAGGCTATATGACTCCTCCCAAACCTTTTACTACTATGAACTCACAAATAATAATTGTTAAACTCTTTCCTCCACTGCCCATCCTTTATCCAATGTATCTAACTAACAGACTCTCATTTCTACCACTCCCACCACTCCTAGTAACAATTTCTATTTCCCTCTACTAATCCACCACTAATCCACCCTTGAGTACCAGAGTAATATGCTACCTGCTGAAAAGCGCTTCAACGCCACGTCAAGGGTAGTAAGCTCTATATAAATGAAATTAACCTATGAGAGCAGCTGGACTCTGCCCATCATGAGTAGCTCCCTCTAAACCTGAAATATATAGTAATGTTGGGTTCATTTAGGAAAGTGTCATAGTATGAATGTTGCATCACTATGCTTATAAAATAACTTCAAGAAAACGAAGGAGCTCACAGGGGTTGAGCTGACTGCATGTATATTCTTTCTGTTGAATTTCACGCATCCTTTAGTTTCCATCAGGGAAAAAGTCCCATGTCAAAGGTCACTCTGCACGCTGGCTATTGTTTGCCTTATTTATAAAAGGCTGTAAATAATGACTGCTGCAGCTACATTTCTTCCAGCCTGCAAGCTAGCGTTGAAAGTCCAATTTGAATTCGTTTGTGTTTTCTAGTTTCCTGCTTTGCTCATAGGCAAAAGGAGGATTATTGAAGCATCACTAATGTTTATTTCAGAAGTTTTTAACAAGTTCTCTTCCTTAAAAAAAATGGTAAATTACTTACAGGTATCAGAAATGGCATCCAGCATTACCTGGTAGTGTGCCTAAAACCAGGACATTCACAGATTAGAAACAAAGACATGCAGTAAGAACGAGCACTGGCAAAGCCAATTGGTCTGCCTAAGGGAAGAGTTATTGGCGTGGTCAATTTATTTTAGCCGTATTGAACAGCAATACGGCTGCTGTGCAGCATGGCTGAAAGTTAGCAAAAAAATAAGGGCTGACCTTAGCTCCAACCAGAAGTTTGGTGTGTTGTCCCTGCCTGAAGTCAGTGCCAAAAAGGCCATCTTGAAACCCACTGGTGTGAGTTTTTGGTGTTTCTTTAATGTGGGACGGGAGATGGCAAGAAACAAAGGGGGAAGTATTAGGGGGTGTAGACTGGGCAAGCAACAACAGAGGAAGAGTGGGGACTGAGGCGGACAGGACAAGCAACAACCCAATAGGGCGGGGCAGGGCAAGCAGTAATGTGGGAGGGGAGAGGGTGGAAGGAGTGCAACTTAAAGGAAAAACAAGTACCCCTGAAAGCAATGAGCAAGGGAAGCAGTTCTCAGGCAATTCTCAGGGTGGAGCAAACACACGAAGAGGAACTGAAGCCTGCATTCGCTGACCAAACAGATGCAAGGAAATGAGTGACTATGTAGCCAATCAATGGTAAGCAATGGGCAAGTTCTAAGCTCCCTGTAAGTAAACAAAATGTCCTACAAGCGACAGCATATGCGCTGCGTTAGGAGAGACCTAAAGCATAGGTTGTTGGGCGGAAAGACAAAGGAAAGGAGCGAACTGTCAAAGAGGTGAAGCTGCCAGCCAAACATATTGAAGGACATAAAACAATCAACAGTGCCCCCAAAACACATAGGAGCGCCAGGCTGCAAGCAGGAGAGTGTTTAAGGAAGGGGTGACAATGTGTTCTGCCTGAAGGGAATCAGCCTTTACCACCCAGGTAAGTATATGTACTTTTACCACACAGGTATTTCCTTTTAACCCGTTCCATGCCGAGGACATAATGGTTGTATCCTCGGCTATGGTGCTGGTGTGCTGAAGGCGTAACCCTGGAGGCAGATGGGGCAATAGCCGCAGATCCAACCCCCAGGGGGCAGAAAGCACATTAGGCACCATGGATTATTTTTTTATTTCAATATGTATGGGTGGGGGCTGTTCAAAATGGGAATGCCAATGCCCCTGCCCTCTAAAAGGAACAGTCTGTCTGACCACCTGGGGGGCAGATCGGGTAATAACCCCTGATCTGCCCACCTGGGCAGGCAGAAAGCACACTAGGCACAGGGATTTTTTTGTTTTGACTATGTACGAGAGGGGTCAGCCAAAAAGAATCTGCCCCGGGGAGGCAGAAAGCCCACTAGGCACCAGAGATATGTTTATTGGCATGTCAGGGAGTGGCCCCTTAGGCAAGGGCCGCTCCCCCCCTTTTTTTGTGCATATATTTTGGCCATTTCTGCACACTGTGGGGACAGATCAGCAATATTTTTAGGCTCATATACCCCCAAGGGGGGCAGAAAACCACTAGACACTAGTGAAAGTTGTGTGTGTGTCTGTGTGAGAACTGGAGTTCGGCTGATGATCTGTCCGTACTGGCGTTTGTCTGCACCTGCATTTTTCTGCCAGTGTATGTGCACTGGCACTCAGCTGGCAGTGTACGAGGACTAGCGCATGGCTGGCAGTGTGCATGGAATGTCACTTGGCTAGCTGTGTGGGTGGATGGCACATGTCTGGCAGTGTGTGAAGACTGTCGAATGGCTAGCTGTGAGCTTGGATGGTGCTTGGCTGGTGGTGTGCTTGGATGGCACTTGGCTGGTGGTGTGGATGGGTGTCGCTCGGCTGGCGGTGTGGCTTGTGTTGATACTCCAATGTTTTTATTACACAGAATCCCCTGCAAACCTCAAATTTAGCTAACAATGTACACCTTTCTCACATTTCTGTGTGGAAAAGTGGTCTAGTCACTGCACTGGCACAAATTTCCCACCCCCAAAGTGTGTCCAAAAGGACAGTTTTTTTCCATAAGTTTTTAGGCTGACTCTGTTTTGGGCACCCACAAAAGTGAGTTATCATGTTTATTGGGAGACTGAGGGGAATTCTGGCTGGTGGGAAATTTGTGCCGGCGTGGTGATCTCACAACCTTTCAATACAGAAATGTGAGGAAATGTGACTTTTTAGTTAAATTTGATGTTTGCAGGGGATTCTGGGTAAGAAACCATTTTGGGGATCCACACAAGCCACACATCCCTGGACTCCCCTGGGTGTCTTGTTTTCAGAAATGTCTGGGTTTGATAGGTTTCCCTAGATGGTCGCCGAGCCCGGGACCAAAAACGCTAGCACAGATTTCCCACCAACCAGCGTTCACCCAGGTCTGCCGATATAAATGCTACCTCACTTGTGTGGGTGGGCAACAGGGAAGGGCCCAAAATATACATTGGAGGCATCAAAATTATTGATCACAAAATGACCTGGTTTTGCAAAGGAGTCACCCACATTTTTGGCCCTAGGATCAGCAGCCATTAAGGGAACCCTACCAAACCCATGCATTTCTGAAAACCTGACACCCGGGATAGTCCAGGGAGGTAAAGCTTGTATAGATCCCCTGATGTTTTCTTACCCAGAATCCCCTGCAAACCTCAAATTTAGCTTGAAGAATTAAATTTTCCTCACATTTCTGAGTGGGAAAGTTGTGGGATCACTGGGCTGACACAAATTTCCTACCACTCAGTATTACCACAGGTCTCTCGATAACAATAGTACCTTACTTGTGTGGGTGGGCCAAACACCCACGTCAGGGAAGGGCCCAAAACATATTGTAGAGACATCAGAATTATATATCACAAAACGGTTTTGCAAGGGGGGCACCTGTGTTTTTTGGTCCTGGACTTCCCCAGGTGTCTAGTTTTCAGAAATGTCTGTGTTTGGTAGGTTTCCCCAGATGGCCGCCAAGCCCAGTACCAAAAACGCAGATGCCCCCCTGGCAAAACTAGGTAATTTTGTGATAGATAATGAATGATTGAGCCTGTATGTGTACGTGAGAGGCTAATATGTAAATGTGGTCAATTTGTAGGGGGTCATTTAATTGACAACGTTCATGTTGATCGTTTTTCTGCAAAAAAAAATGAAATTGTGGATTATTTAATAATATGTAAAAAAATATGGATATAAAGAATGTTTTTTAATTCTCTTTTGATACAAATAATGAAAGAATAATTTTGGGATAAAATGTTATGGTAAAATAGTAAATTGCTTGTGCATCATCTCTTTCATACTGGTAGCCCTATAGAGCTGCTATCAGCCATGATAAACGAAATATAGATCATGTGGTTGTTCGTTGTCCCCCTTTTTTCCCAGACCTACAAAAAAGGTTAGAGGGGGTTCCCTTGATAGTGAGGAGGACTTGAGGGTTCATGGGCGTATAGAAATAAGGAAGCGAAGAGTGACTTTAGGGCTAAAGAGAGGTAGAGATAAAGGGAAGTAAGGGTGAATTTAGGATACAGGGGTTGGTAGATGTAAAGGAAGTTTAGTCTGATTTTAGGGTTCAAGGGTGGGTATAGGTAGAGGGGAGGCAATGGGTGAATTTAGGGTTTAGGGGTGGATAGAGGTAAAGGAGGAATTAAGGGTTTACAGGTGTGTAAAATTAAAGGTGATTTAGGGGTGGGCACAAGCCAGGAACAGAACAGGATCTGCAATGATACAGTGGTACGACAACTAATTAATTGGCTTTTTAAGTGAGCTACTGGCTTTAAAGGCAAGAGATGAGAGTGCACAGTTATGTGTGGGCTCGAAGCTGCTCTCTGTGTGTGTGTGTGTGTGTATATCGAATCTAGGGAGATGAAACCAAAATTCTCTCAAAGCCATCTAGAGCAAACAGTAAAATGAAACCCACTGCCGACGCTGAGGAATAAAAACAAAAGAAATGAGTGACGAGGAAGACAACCAGTGGTAAGTAATGAATTGTCTTTAGATTTTAGTTTTTAGAGAACAATAGATCTAGCAGCTACAGCGCAGAGGAGACCTAAAAAGGGCAGTACTCAACCATTCTCAATCCATGAACTCTGTGTCTTGAAAAACATCCACATCACCATGAGAAGGGCTCTGGTCCTGCTTCGCTTCAGAAAGGAACTGAAAATCCACCTGTTCAAGGAAGACTGCCTCCACATACAATAGGAACCCATGCACCTACCTTACTGGGAGTCATCATGAGTCTCCTCATGCCGACTGTTCAGTGATTGCTTAATTTGTGCTAGTATTTGCTGGCACCTATATCTAAACGGTGGCACTTAATTATGACAATCCACAACATAGTGGCACCACCTGTCTTTTTGAAGGTCAGTGTTTGACAATTCCATATAACTAAAATACATAATACAATGAGTGTATCTGCTCTGCCCTTACAGCTTGAAGTGGCCTACGCTAGATAACAAGCATAGGCAATGTCAATAGGTCTGGCTTTAAAGAAATGTTGTATGGTAGTGTATGCATTACAAGTAAATAGCGTGGATATGCATTTTTATGGAAGCATGAACTGTAGAATCATATTGATGTAGGTTTAAAGGTCAGGTGGCCGTTGCACTGTCAAGTCAGTCCTAAACATCCATGAAGGTTAATTACTGCTCTCCTCCCATCTATGCTGCCGCCAGAGAAAAACACCATAAACTATCTAGAAGATTTAATAGCATTACAATGACATCTGTCTGCCCCTGAATGTTTAAGCGTAGTTAGCTGGATAAATAAAATGACCACAGCTGTGTGGCGGACGAGCACTTTTTTGTGGAAGCACACAACTTCTCCGCAATCAAAACATGAGCTCCTAGATTTCAACATGTGGGTGGAGCTACATACACTTTCTAGTGAAGTTTATATTTATTTTTATTTATTTAGGCATTTGTTAAGCGCACTGTCACCATTGCAGGCATCCTGGCGCTGACTGGATCAGAGAGAGGCGTGAAAGTGAGACTCAGGAGCGGTAGTTATCAGACAGTTGTTTTGGGGAATAACCAGGTTTTGATCCTTCTCCTGAATGGGAGAAGTTCAGAGATGTGCCTAATATCAGCTGGGAGCGTATTCCAGAGCTTGGCAGCTGTTACCTCAAAGGATCTGCCTCCGGATCTGACTCTCTTGAATCTGGGAACGACTGCCAGCTTGGCCTCAGAGGAGCGAAGCTGCCTGGCTGGAGTGTACCAAGCAAATTTCGATTGTAGGGAGGCAGGGCCAATTCCATGGAGCGCCCTAAATGCTATACAAAGGGCTTTGAATTGTACTCTCTGCCTCACCGGCAACCAGTGGAGTTTGCTCAGAGAGGATGACCCGTGTGCTCCTCTAGGAAGCCCCAAGGCCAGCTTAGCAGCTGCTGATTGGACCCTTTGGAGCCTGTCCAGCAAGAATCCAGGGGATCCCAGCAGAAGGGCATTGCAATAGTCCAATCTGCTGAGGATGGTGCATCTTACCACTTGGACGCAAGCATGTGGGGGAAGGAGAGGAAGGACCTTCCTTAGGGAACGGAGGATGGCAAAACAGCAAGCAGTAATCTTATGGATATGCGTCTCCAAACTGAGCCTATGGTCCAGCAAGACCCCTAGGTTACGGACTGATTCCACCGGCCGGACTGTAGTCCCAGTTTCAGGGGGCCAGAAATTATCAGGGAAAGGCCCGGGAATCTTAGTTCCAGCGCTAAAGAGCACCTCTGTTTTCCCTGCGTTGAACTGAAGGGAGTTGTCCTTAAGCCAAGAAGAGGTGTCACGCAAGCAGTTGTGAAAGACCTCAACCGATGTAGGGAGAGGATCATTTGCGTGTCGTCGGCGTAGTTGACAATTTTAATATTAAAGCTTTTAATTAGCGTAATCAAAGGTCTGAGGTAAAGGTTAAAAAGGATTGGGCTAATTGCAGAGCCCTGGTGGACCCCATGTGAAATCAAAGTAAAAGCTGACTGAAAAGGAGGGATGGACACCGCCTGCTGCCTATCCTGCAGAAATGAGTGGAACCACTGCACTGCCGACCCTCTTACTCCCGCCTCAAGCAACCGCTTCAGCAAAATCTTATGGTTCACAGTGTCAAAGGCGGAAGACATGTCAAGCAGGATCAAAAACGTTGCCTGCCTTCTGTCTGCACGCCTTTGAAGCTCGTCCATAGCGGTGATTAGGGCGGTCTTGGTTCCGTGGGCGGGCCGGAAACCGAATTGATCAACATCTAATAGTTGATGACGTTCCAGATGGTTGGAGAGGATGTTGCTAAACCATCTTTCGACAATCTTGGCTGGGAATGGTAACAGGGAGATGGGACGGTAGTTTTTTGAGCAGTCCGGTTCGAGAGAGGGCTTTTTTTAGCAAAGGAGAAACTAGCGCCTGCTTCCATTGAGCTGGAACAGTCCCAGTCGCAAGAGATTGATTGCAGATAAGATGGAGGGATGGAAAAAGTTCCTTCTCAAATTCCTTCCTTATTTTATGTGGAACAGGGTCTAAGGGAGACCCCGAGGAAATCTCTCTGGCTAGTTTACCGAATGCTTCGTACGTAAGAGGTGGAAACTCGAGTAAAAGATCATTCGAAGCCAAGGTTGGCCCTGCGAGTTGGTCCACTGAGGATCCCAGTCTCAGGTCGGGGGGAGGGATAGAGTCTGGCGAGACTTCCAGATCCCTAATGATGGGATCAATTTTTTCCTTAAAGAAAACAGCAAGGTTCTCGCAGAGTTCTTGAGATGGAATGATGGAGTTTTTGGCGCATTCCGGGTTGGTGACGCTATTCAGTATATTAAAAATGTTTCTGGAGCTGTTGGTGGAGTTACAGATCATGGAGAAGTAGTAATCTGCTTTTGATTTTTTAATCAGGTTCTTATATTCACAAACTTTATTTTTCCACAGCTCCTTAAGGGTTTCTGAATAGTCACGTCTCCACCTTCTCTCGACTTGTTTGCAACATTGCTTCAGATCTTTTAAGGTATCGTTGAACTAAGGAGCAGAGTCATTGCCCTTACAACTGCGAGTTTTTAGAGGGGCAAGAACGTCGAGGATAGTTGTGATACCTGTGCAAAGTGAGGAGTAGTTTCAACTACCTGTTTTTCCTCATCAAAGAGTTGCTCCAACTGGAACACATCCCCTATGGAGTGCAGACGAGTAAGAGCTTTCCAGAGTCTGCAGTTAATTTTACTGGTCAACCCAGGAGCCTTGTGATGGCCATCGTTCAAGTGTATAAAAAATTTGATAAGTGAATGGTCTTTCCAATCCATATCAAGGGTTTCCCCCATCACTACTAACTGGGGACCAGCGAACAATAGATCTAAGAGGTGTCCGCCTTTATGGGTTGCTCCAGTGACCAACTGGGAGAGGCCGAAGTTTTCACAAGAATGAAGTAAGTTACGGAGACCAGAGTCGAGAGCGCCATTGCGCCAGAGGTTAAAATCCCCAAGAATGATCAGTTTGTGATGGGAGAGTGCGATATTAGTCAGGGTGACCAAACGCGCTTGTTGTTGCTGAAGGCAAACGCACCAGGTGGGCGATAACATACTATCCCGGTGACAGTATTTCCGGAGTGGGCCTGAATTGATAATCCCAACAGTTCAGTGCCTTCGGTCGGGTCTAGAACAAGAATTTTAATGTTACAGGATGCAGTAAAAATGACACCTACCCCCCCTCCTCTCCCACTAGCCCTAGGAGTGTGAAGAAATTTATACCCAGGAGGACATGTAAAGCCGGGATCAACCAGGCAGTCAGGACGAGTCCAAGTTTCCGTCATGAAAAGGACATCTAGTTCATGAGTTTCAATAAGTAGCTGGATCTCTATACTATGCCTAGGCAGGGACCTTGCATTCAGAAGCCCACATTTTAACAGATTATTGCCCAGAAAATCGGCTCGCGGGAGGGCCGCAAGTAACAATGTGAAAGTGCCTTTGTCTGCATGTAGCTTACCCAGTTGTAAGAGCGCCTCTCTAGAGTAGGGAGGGCCAGCCGGTGGCATGCTGGAGTCTGTTGGATCGAGACAGGCAGCGTAGCTGGCGCAGGGCGCTACCTTGGCGCGGACGGGCACAGACGGGCTTGCCTTAGGCGCGCCTTTGGCGCGCAAACGGCGCGCCCACTGCGCTCGTCCGCTGCGCGTCCGGAAAAGGCACATGATTTATGGAGAGGGAGATAGGGGGGGGCGTGGCCTCAAAAAAGGGCGTGGCCTCAGCGAACGCCGGTGATGGCGGCAAGAGTAACCCTGTGCAGCTTCCGCGGCAGCACTGAATCTGCTGCGCGGCCTGGTCAGGAGCAATCAAGTTACCTGAGAGGTGCTGGAGGGGAAGAGGGGTGAGTTATAAAAATACAGTAAATTGTGACACTCAAAGTTTTAAAACACAAGTCAAGTGTTCAAATAATTGTCTGGTGACAGCTGCGCTGTCAAGTCAGATCATATAAATAGTACTTGGATGAGTGTAATTTTTAGTGGTGGTGTGAGCTATAGCGGTGTCTGAAAAACCGATGGGCTGAAGCTTAAACGACTTTTCCTTAATGTTCTTTTTCTGGATGTGTGTGGATCTATTTTCACTTCCGTTTTCATTCAATGTGAGAATAAGTGTCTCCCTAAGCTTCTTCTTACACACTCTCCTGCCTTCCTCACGGCGTACCTGACCTCTAGTGCCATCTCATAAGCTCTGGGGCTAGGGCCTGCCATGCCGGATTTACACCACTTGGTGCTATCATGGTGGGCTTATTTACAAGACCATTGAGCCGCCGGTGTGTCCCTTTTTTGACGAACCGGCGGCGCAGTGTGTCTGCCCATATTTACAAGGCCATGTAAAGTCACCCTGGGTGACTTTTCATGGCCTTAGAAATATGGGCCCCTGTCACGCATTACTCTGCGTGAAAGGAGCATTCCAAGGGTGTTGCTGTGGATGTTCCCACGCAACATCCATGGAACCTGACCCATTCCAAGATTTACAAAGTGTCATAAACCTGGGAATGTGTGAGAATTCTACTCCTCCACAGGGGAGGCATAGGAGTACCGGAACAAGGAGAAATACTTTTATATCTCCTCGTTTTTTGCTCTTTCTATGTGTGCTGCATTCTGCAGCGCACATATATGGAGCAAAACACCATTAATGATTGTTTTTGTGCGGGAAGGTGCCCCTTCCTACACAACAATCACCCCTACAACCCAGGCACCCTTGCCACATGGCGCAAGATTGTCTGCGTTGGCGCATGGCTGCTGTTGGTGCGCTGGCATAGGAGAGAAGGACAGGAATGCGCTTGTAGGTTTGGCACATTCTTGCTCCTTTATTTTGACGCATGGCAGCGCAGCAGGAAGGCCAGCTGCGCTGCTGTGTGTCAAAATATAGTAAATGAGGGCCATAATGTTTTGTGGGCATACAGTGAGCACCCCTGCCATCCTCATGACCTGGTCAAACTCCTATGACATTATGAATAAACTCCATTGTCACAGGCATCTCGCAGACCGCAAGAAAATAGACACATGCAAGGTATGCTGAATTATGGACGTATTTAAAAAAAAAAAAAAAATGATAGTGCAAACTTGACCCGAAAATATCAGATCGTTTTACATGAGCACCAGTCGCGTTACAGATGGAGACATAATACCAACAATAAAACATTGTGCACCAAGCCTGAGATAAGGAGGAAAGTGGCTCACACCTTATGCTTACTTTTATAGACATTCTACCATACTTCCAGTATGTCAACATATTACTTGTGGTGGAGGTCAGATAGAAGGTAAAAGCAAGCATGCTTCATATTAACCTCCCCTCTCATTCATTGCTCTTTTCGTTCTGGTGCTCATGGTGGTCTCTGCCAGGACAGTGCGCCTCATTCACTCTTGATCTCCACTCAGAGCTACCTGCATGTCCAAGACCTCCAAGGAGCTTACAGTCTATATTTCTTATTGCTGTAGGATTCTAAACTCCTCATACGCAGAGGCCTCTGGCTATGAACAGAGACCTATCTGCCAGCCTAATAGCTTTAAACAAATACTAACTGCTGGACCCCTTCAGAAGTCATCATAGTATCACAGGATAGCTCTATGGCAGGGTTCTCCAAAGTCGGTCCTGGAGGGCCGGATCCATGCTAGATTTTTAGCATATCCCCATTTAGATAAAAGTAGTTATCTTAAACATCTGGCATAGATCCGGCCCACCAGGACAGTCTTTGGAGAACCCTGCTCTATTATTTCTCACTGCAGCCTTCAGTCATGGTCGCTCTAGGTCAGGTGCTTCTTCTATGTTCAATTCTGCACTATTAATACCTCCCTTCACCACATCTAGCCCTCCGTGGTTGACTCAGTGTTCAGTAGCTCAAATTTAGCAGCCATCTGGAAGGAAGTTCTCTCAACACTATGCTGTAAGAAGCATAAGGCTGTCTCTGGGGGTCATCTTTAAAGCTCAGCCTTGCTTTCAGCACCTTGGAGCCATCACCTCTCCCTCCTCAGGCAATTCATCATCATTTGTAAACTTTGTTTGACTTGATTTACAAACCACAGGATACATAACATTTTACAAACATACATATCAGACGAGAGTTAATTTATAAATAAATACTTAAGCCAGAGTTGCATCACTTTGTACTTTACACGTGCACAATTCATAGGCCCCTCATAGATTTTCGAATCCGTGAGGCATGCCACAAGTATGCTGAGACTTTTGCAGAAATTAGAGATTACTGCAATTGTTGTAGGAAAATCAGTGCTATTTTACAAAGTCTTAAATTATATTCTTTAAGAAGAGGTCTAAGATGCAACGTTCTGGGCACTTTATAAAAATTACAAGACAATGTAAAGCACAGCATGCCTTGAGGCGAGAGATACTCGCAGATAAATTTGGCAAGTACTTTTGATGAGTCATTACTGTGAGGAAAAGTGACAATGTGATAAACCATGCAGAGTCTGAAGCGAATTAGAATATGTCTGCTGGGTATATGAAATTTCGGGAGAATAAGGTTGAAGACCACTCTCAGGATCAAGTCGGTGAAGGCCTCAAAACTCAAATTATTACCAATGGGTGAGAATCCCTCCCCCTCATATACTGGAGGCACACTGGTTTGAGCTCTCACTCACATCTGTAAAGGACTCTGGGAGATATTCACAAGGAAGTGGCGGAGAGAGGCGTTAGCCTTCTTGACTTAACGCCTCTCTCCGCCACTTCGGAAAAGCAAGGCTGCACCATATTCACAAGGACATGGTGCAGCCTTGCTTTTCCCCCTGCGATGGCGCTAAGTTTCACAACTTAGCGCCAACGCAGGCACCCTTGCACCAGAGTGCAAAGGTGTCTACAAGCAGGGAGGTTTTATGTACAGGAAGGTGTCCCTTCCTGCACATAAACAAAACGGAATTTTTTTTAACCCCTTCAGTGCCCACGACGAGATAGTCTCGTCATGGAGAGCGGTTGCGCTGTGCCCATGACGAGACTATCTCGTCATGAACCCCGCCCGCTAATGAAACGCCCGGCACAGGGCGTGGAAAGGGCGGGGCACTGAAGAGGTTAAAAAGGTTTGTTTATGTACAGGAAGGGACACCTTCCTGTACATAAACAAACCATGACATTTTGCCTTTTGCAAAAACGAGGAGAAATAAAGCATTTCTCCTTGCATCGCCAACTTAAGATCAGGGTTTTCCTGGTCTTAAGTTTGGCGTTAGCTCCTATTTGCGCTGCCTTTGTGAATAGGGGGCAGCGTAAATATCAGTGGGTGTTGCGGTGGAATGCCTACCACAACACCCACTGCATGCCCCTTTCACGCTAAACACAGCGTGAAAGGGGGCTTATTCACAAGGCAGCGTTAAGCCACGTTAAGTGGCTTAACGCTGCATTGTGAATAAGGCGAGGCTGAAAGTGACATTGTGGTGGCGATAGGGGCTTGTGAATATGCCCCTCTGGATCCTCAAATAGATGTAGTCTGTCCATCATATGACACTTTTAATATGGTGAAAAGTGACGTCCCCAAAGGGTTAATGTTTTTAATCCATGATGATTCGCCATTAATGTTCTATTTAGGTGTGCCTCTGATTTGGTCAATTATATCAACTGCGGGCAGCTGATCTTATCTTCTCCCACCTCTCCCCCGTGTCTCTTTCAGGCTTTGAAGCCTCCTGCTAAATGTGGCTCTGCAGTTTTTGGGTCATCCTCTGGTTTAGTATCTGTACATTTGGGAAATGTGCACTTCTTCCCCATTTATTTAGAACGCCCTAGAGTGAGATCACTTCCTCTGTGGTACCTTGAAAACTCGACGTTCCCTCTGGTCTAATTTCCCAATGCGCAACAGGTACCTCCACTCCGATTCATCTCACCATCCTCAGAGTGTCATCTTTGATTTCTGACTCACTGAGTGCAGGTAGAGGCAGCTTTTACCTGAGCTTCCCTCAATCTTAAGAGTGCAGACCCTTCACACAAAGGTCTCCACACCACCTCCCAAGATCTCCAGAATGTATTTGGGATGTGGAAGTTTCTCAGATTGGGCCTCCAACTCTCTCATATGAGCCCAACACCCCTAGATTGATATTTTGGCAGGTGGAACCTTTGAAGTTGCATATGCTAACTTGGCTGCCCTGCTAGACCCCCACACATGAATTTTACGAACCGTTCTGAATTTCAGATTTTTTGGAAAAAGATGGACCATAATTAATTCTTGTGTTTCTTCATTTGACGACAGACCCTGGACTCCAAAGAAAGAGGAGGTTATCTATACACTGGTTCTGCAAGCACATTCTTTTTTCACAATTACATAGTCTGCATTGTGGAAACCGTACACTTACATTGTTTCAATGTAATATTTAACATTCGGAACAAATTTCTACAGAAGACATTGCACCGCTAAACCACATTGAAGCGTTCCCCAAATAAAAAAGACATTTAAAATAACACTATTTTCAGTATCCATTTAAGGAGGACCTTGGTGTATTATATTGTTGCTCTTTAAATATGATTAAACTATTGCAATTTTGCTCTTAGGAACGTGTGTTCTTCTGTTGTATGATAGTGGGCATAGATTCCGTCAACATAGTCACAAACATGTTTGGATAGTGATGGAGAACATCTTAACTGACTGAAGGATAGAAAGTTTGACTGACCGGTATTAAAACTAACTAGTTTAGAAATGGAAATTCTTTTTTTTTAGTTTGAAAATGAAACTTTATTCGTGAAAGAATGCAATAAATTATACTTAATCAACAAAGGAAGCATACACTTAACAATGGATGGATGAATAGCATAATGAAGAGTAGGAAAAATCAAACAGAAATAGTTGCATATATGGAAAAGTGTTACAACAATTGTAAAAGGGTAAAAGTGAAGGGAAATGGTGTGATAACAATATAACTATATAAAATAGTGAAAGAGCGTAGTAATTTAATACATCTTAAAAATTATCAGTATTGCAAATAGTAGTTTCTGTAAAGTAGGTATAGAAGGGGACAAAGAAAATAGATAATACAACAAAATAATACAGCAAAAAGACGTTTCATGGTGGTTTGGGAATTTCCAACAATGGGCAATGTTGATTAGATTTCTGAGCTGAAGCATCTAAGAAAATAGTTATAGGGGACCATATGTGTTCTCTTTTTTAGCAAACACTATACCACCAAGCTTGCAAAGAGAGTTGCGTGGATGGTTTCCAATTTTTTGTTATTTGTTGGAATCCTACTGCAATTAGTAAATCTACAATTATTGTGTTACATGAAAGGGTCTGCCAATGATCAGACAGTGTACCTAGAAAAATATTTAAAGGTGAAAAGGGAAATTGAGTGTTGAAGATTGTATTAATTTGAGACCATCCCTTCAACCAGAATTGATGAGTGTAGGGGCAGGAAAAGAGGATGTGATATAAATCAGCATTCAAAGCAGTACATGACCAACAGTTTGGAGCAATTGTAGAATTAAATTTATGTAAGGAGGTTGGAGTAAACATAAGTTGGTTATATAAAAAGAAAAGTGTTTGTGTTGTACTAGCCGATTTTGAGGATTTACGGATTTCAACCACAATTTATCCCAAAATGTAGTGGACCATGAAATATGAAAGTCTTGCTCCCATTGCAATTCCATGTTGGTTTTATTTCTATGCTCTAGAGCATTGTTAAGGAATCTATAAATAGATGAAGCACTTGGTTGGGTACTTAATAAAGGGAGAATATTGCATTGAGGTCATGAAGGAGATGGAATCTGAGACAATGAAGATAAAGAGGTGGTTATAATTTGAATCAAAATCTTGAATTTTTCAGAGTATTATTTTGGCAATTTAAAAAGAGCTTGTGCTTCAGAAAAGGTAAGATATTTATTGTTTGAATATATTTGATGAACCCAAAGCAGGCCTTTATCTCGCCATGTTGTCCAAAAAATGGGTTTATTGTTAACTTTTATGAGGTGGTTATGCCAGATTGAGGCGTTAAGAAATCGTAAACTGAAAGATGTGAGATAAGCATTGTTTGAAATAACTTCAGAGTAGTTTAATGTATGGGCGAGGATGAATAACGTGTCTTGTGAGTATATGTAAGAGATTCTTGAAGAGAGAAAGGAGAAAGGAAGGAGAGTTCAATGCCTTTCCATATTGGAGATGGTGCTGAGGTAGATTGATCTAAACATTTAGAAAGTTGTTTAAGAAGGAAGGCATTATGGTAAGTTTGAAAATCAGGGAAATTTACACCACCATGTAATTTATTGCGCTTGAGCATGACTAGGGACATACGTGGTTTCTTTTTATTCCATAAAAAGATATCCAAAATAGAATATCTTTTTTTGAAAAAATATGAGGGAATATTGAGAGGAATAGCAGCTATGGTATAAAAGACAACAGGAGCAAGCATTATTTTAATAGTGTCAAGTCTACCCCACCAGAATAGATATAAATGGTGCCATTTAGATATGGAATTAGAAAGTTTGGACAGAATTGGATTCATGTTTAAAGATAAAGTATGTTCTATGGATGGAGAAAACCATAAACCTAAATATTTAATTCTTGGGGAGTTCCATGTAAATTTAGTAGAGGCAAATTCGTGCTTAAAACATAAAACGTTTAGATGAAGGATTTTGCACTTATCATGGTTTAACTTGCAACCGCAGAGTAAAGAAAAAGCATTGACTTCTGTAGCGAAAGCTGGGATGGAAAGTTCAGGTTTTAATAGATATACCAGAATATCATCAGCATAGACACTCATTTTAACATGATTGTTCGCATGTTGAAAACCATGTATATTAGGGTTTTGTTTGATTTTTAGCAATAAAAGGCGCAAAAGCGAGAATGAAGAGAAGTGGAGAGAGAGGACAACCTTGGCAAACACCTCTTTGTAAAGGGAATTAAGCAGAAATTGAGCCATTGGTAAAAATAAATGCTTTGGGTGATGAATATAATAAAGAAATGTAAGAGATAAATTTAGGTCCGAAACCAAACCCGGAGAGAGTTGGAAAAATAAAAGACTAGTCCATATGGTAAAAAGCTTTTTCTGTGTCCTGAGAAATAGTCGCCAATGAGTGGGAATACTTGTTGGCTTTATGCAATATATTAAAGAAAGTTCTGGTATTGTCAGAAATGGTTCTTTTAATGAAGCCAGATTGTTCTTTTGAAATAATAGAAGGCAAAAATTACTCTAGTCGAAGTGCGAGAATTTTGGCAAATAATTTATAATCAGAATTAACTAAGAAGATCTGTCGGTAATTTTTACAAAGGTGAGGATCTCTACCCTCCTTAGGAATTAGGCAAATAAGAGCTTTTTGAAAAGTACCGCTGGAAGTCTGAGATAAAATAAAGTGCTAAAATAAAGAATGAAGATGTGGAAGAAGAAATTTATTGAAATGAGAGTAAAATTCTACAGGGAATCCATCTGGACCAGGTGCCTTTCCTGTTTTGATAATTTTCAAGGCATGTGAGATATCTTTTAGAGAAATATCATCTTCCAATGACAAGAAGTCGATATCAGTAGGAAATTGTTTTTGTGTAATGAAGAAAGGTAAGTTCGAATGTCGATAGAACTTGGGATAGATTCAGGAGTATAAAGAGAAGTATAGTATTTTTTAAATTCCTCTAAGATATCCATGTCTTTAATTGCTGGAGATGAATCAGATTTTAAAACATAGTCTATATTTGTACGTTCTTTCCTGATCTTAAGATAAAAAGCAAGTAGCTTTCCTGCTTTATTTTGACCTGCATAATAGCGAGCACTGCCTCTAAGAAGGTTGGAGTTAGCGTTTTCTGTGGATAGTTTGTTGCATTTGAATTTTTCTACAATGAGGTTATGAAGATCGGATTTAGAGTTGGTGGTTGTATAAAGAGTTTCCAGTGAAATGCATTCACAAAATGGCGGCCGCGATTCTGGTCACAGAGACGCGTCGCAACTTTTAGATGTAACAAGCGAAGTCTGTTAGTAAAGTGGATATTTTCAATAGTGTGAAAATTGAAAAAAGTCCCGGTTGAGAAAAGGAACCGAGGATGGACTAAATGTAAACCAGCTCTACCATAATGAAACTTAAACACCCAGACTATGAGACATTGAGGTCGAAGACTGGCCTGGTCATCATGATGAATGTTTTGAGGGTCAAAGAAGGCTTTCAAATAACCAGCAACGCCGCTTTCGATCATTTTAGCATCCATGAGCAAAATACATATTTCACATGGGTTTGGGGTACTGCCCAGGTTTCTTAATTGATACAACAAATATCTCTTTAATTCAGTGGGCACTCCCCTAAGGAACTGATTCAAGATAGAAAACAGAAGTGGATGAATAACTCAGCAACAGATATTCAACCACTGGGAATGGGGCAACAGTCAATTAAAGAAACTGGTTTAAGATGAGCTTTATTAGCCCTTGTCTAGAAATGGTAAGTCACTTCCAACCCATTTACGGCACAGGATTGCTCACAGGGACGGCTCCTCTGTTGGAACGGTGGAGCGTCACCCCATTTAAAATCCCCCCAAAACCCCATGAAAAATAAAATGGTAATTTATTACCATTATAAATTTCATCCCCGTCCTGAGCCAAGCATCAGGAAGGGAGCGGAGTTGCTGCTGAGTGACAGCAGGAGGGAGGAGGGTGGGCTGTCTATGCATTTATGTTTAAAGTGTGCATGTCTTTTTGTCCGGCTGTCTTGAGACGGCCAGCCACACATGCGTACTTTAAACATTTCTATGGGTAAGAGTCAGTGCAGGCCTCCTGGGTGCTGTGGAGCACCGAGTGAAGCGGCTCCCTCCAATCTGGGGACTGCTCTCACAGCATGAGAGCAGTGCCCTGATTGGTTAAGGGAGTTCCAGGCTTCAGCTTCCAGTTCCTGTGGAGGTTCGGAGCAGAGGACATCGTGTTCGCCTGGTAAGTTTTTTTCGCACCCGCCCCCCCCTCTCCTCGTAGATGCCAGCCATTACTGATTGCTGTCCAGTTGCAATATATCCTTCATGGATGATGCAGTATGAATGTCGTTAAGTCTGGTTGTAAAAAAAAAGTGTGTGAGACTTAGATGTTTGGAAGAGAGAAGTGAGATTCTATCCAAGACCAGATAAAAAGTCCTAATAAAGGTGAAGAAAATGTATTTTAGTATTGCTAATTTTAATAGTAATTCGCTTAAGAGGCAGTTCAAGATAGTTTTTTCAGTTCTTAAGGTAATTCTATAAAGTTCTAAGTCCATGGTTATGTAGTTTCTGCACCAGAAGCATTCCATGGCTTTGGTGCTGACGTTAGCTTAAAGCTTTCCCAAGGCATATGGCCGCTTTAGGGCTGACTACACCAGGGGTCTGAGGGCTGCATGTGTGGCCGCCCCACATCATGGCATCTCCCTGGGCAATCCATTGCTAATCACTAAAATAGCTGTTTTATCAAATGTGTATTTTAAAGCTCTTGCCCTTTTTATACTTCAGTGAAGTCACGTTCTGTGATGTTGGTAGGGTCAAAGGCCATGTGACATATTTCCCTGTGTAGTGATCGGGGTGATAGGAACAGAAAAATAAAGCACCGATCACCCAAAGCTTGGCCGCTTAAAACAAGGTCATTCGCAGCTTTCGAGGTGACGGGTTTCAGTCTGTATGTAACGTGGTCTTGATGATCCCAGATGACACATCCTGTACGAGGTCCCAGGTAAGGATCCGTCCTTCCTAGCGAGTAGAAGCCAGAAATAGTTATGCAAATTCAAGGTCTCGAGGAAACAGCCGAAGATAACCGACGCGCTCACCCGGGGGATTGTTTAAGCAACAATAAAGTTATGACAGAGAATAATAGTTGTGAAACTTCTGCTTTAGTGTAGTTTGGACCATTAGGAGTATGGCAGAGAACTAGCAGGATGGCTGGTCTATCGGGCACAATCAGGGTTTGACCACCAGAAGTTTAAATGTATTAACATACATGCTGGAATGGCATATATGGAGATATGAGCACTGTAAGCAGTGCCTTCCCCTGCCGTACTTCCTGCTCGCACAGTGACGTCAGCGATGACGTGAAATGAGGCTGTGTGTGGGTCCACTTGAGGGTGAGGAGATAATGTGAGAGCAGAAGGGGATTAGAAATTCATCGGTTATTTGTTGAGCACCCAATATTTGTAGTTCACCGAAAACATTAAGAAAGGCCCAGGGCAGGGAAAGACATAGAGAGAGACACGGGGCGACAGGAAGAAAGACAAGCAGAAAGAGAAAGAAATAATTATTCGGAGGCAGACAAAGTGAAGAGGCCAGGGAGTGATGGAGAGAGAAAGACAAGGATAGACAGAGATAGGGATGCAAGAAATATGGGAAGAGAGAGAGAAATAAAATCCAGGAGAAGAGAGTTAGCCAGGCATAGGCATAGGCATAGAAAGACAAGATGAAAGCTAATAGCAGAGAGAAGATTGAGAAAGAGGGAGAGACAGCAGAAGAGACAAAAACAACAGAAGACAAAGAAAATAAAGAGAGGGTGATACGAGGGAGAAAAAGGGAAAGAGACGAGAAAGAGAAAGCGATAGAGAGCTTGAGAAAGGATGCAGCAAGAAAAAAAAAGACAGAATGCATACAGGCTCAAATAGACACAATAATAGAAGGAGAGCGTGAAAGAGAGAAAAAGAGGCTAGGACACTGTAGGAAAGTAGGATCTGCTTCTTATGGTTACCCCCACTTTTTGCTAAATGTGATACTTTTTTGGCTAGTCTGACAGGGATCCTGCTAATCAGGACCCCAGTCTATCTGCTTTCTTCCTAAACTGTGATGTTATGTACTTAGGTACACTCCAGATTATATACTGGTGTACCCTAGTCAGTCCCTAGTATATGGTACCCATGTACCCAGAGCATAAGTACCCCTGAGGCCTGCCCTGGGCTGAATCTTGAATTATGCCACCCATGAGAGCCCATGCAAAATGGAACTACAGGCCTGCCATTGCAGCTTATGTAAGATGGTGCATGCACCACTTACTTAAGATATAGGTTTACTATATCTAAGGGTCACTACACTTGAAACCTATAAGTCACCCCTATTGCAGGCCTTAACAATCCTGAAGGCAGGGTGCTTGGTTCTAAGTGAGAGGGTGCCACTGCATGAGCAGGACACCCCTGCAGCCTACAGAGTCCATTCTCCCGGGTTGTTAGTGCAGCAGCCATTTACGACATATAGAGTGGCATTATGCGACCGCGTGATGACCAACTCTAAAACGGCTGAAAGTAACTCTATCCTGTTTGATGTCAAACATTGTGGAATCATACCCCCACACCGGTAACCGGTGTGGAAGTTATGATTCCACCCCTCAGAAGTGCGCTTCATTGGGTCCCTGGTGTTCCCTGTACCAGCCATCTAGTCCCAGGCAGCACAAAATGGTTGCTGCCGACCAGAAACACATTTCTGCCCTCCTGCTGCTTGGCCAAGCTCAAGCAGGGGAAAGCAGAACATTAGGCATCCTGACATAGGGAGGTGTGACCACCTCCCACACAGGATTTAGTGTATTAGGGCTGGGTAGGTGCGCTTGTCAGCGACCGAAAGTCTGCATGAGGGGCACATTTGGTGTCCCTGTGCATAGTTCAGTTCAAACCAGTCCTGGGAGCCGTTGGTTCCTGCTCTGGTGCGCAACTAGACAAAGGTCATGGGAGTAACATCCCCACTGTCCAGACCCTCCCCTGGGAGGGTCCCCGGAATCTGTCCAACCCTCTCATGTGGATACAAAAGGGCTTACCTGGCTGTAGGAGACTTGATTCAACGTGGACAAGATTCTAAACCAGAAACCACTGACCTTCGAACATCTGGACACTCTTGACTTTGCTGGACTTCGTTTGGGCCCGACTTCGTCTCCCTCTTGGTGTGAAACATCTCCTGTGCCTGTGCACCATGCAGGCTCCTTGCAGGACATGTGGAGCATCAAGGACAACCAAAGATATCTCCCTTGGAGTGAAGGAGTCACTCCCCTGCATTTGCAGGCACCACATCATGACTGACCGGTCTGCTGCTCCTGAGCTCCTCCTGACTCCAAAGGCTCCAGCAACACAGGAAGTAGGTTCCTACATCTTTCGAGGTCTGAGCTGCCCTCTTTTCAAGTTTGAGGCCAGAAACCCTCGTGGGGGCTGCAATACCCGTACCCCTATGCACCGCGTTCATTTGCAAGTGCATATGCTTGTTGGCATTTCCCGAGCAAGTGCTTTAGGCTTTGAGTAGCCCCAACCTCTGGCACCATTTCCTACTAAGAACTCCAGACTCTTCACACCGAGTGCTCCGTGGGCTGCTGATTAGTGAAATTGCTTGAGGTTCTCTTTCAACTCCTGTGCCTCTGTCCTGTGAATCCACTTGCGAGTCAACTTTGCTTTTCTTGGGCTCCTCTGGTTGCTACAGGCCTGCCCTGACTCACTTGCTTTGGTGAGTTTCCTGGACCTTGCTGATCCGAACCGTAACCTTCTTTGACCTTCTGCTTGGGTTGCCGTTGCCAAGGCTTGTTAGTACTCCCGCTGGATACCGACACCTCAGCACTCGACATCCTTTGTGGCACAGCTCGTATCTGGCTCCTGGGCATCCTTGCGATACCAAAGGGGATGATGGACGGAGTGCTTGAGCAAATCAAACACTCACCCCCAATCAACTGATTTGGGTTTAATCCATCATCGTTCTTTAGCTCACTCCACCACCCCAGTTCAGACATGACCATATGCAAATCAGTTTGACCCTGTGCCTCATGGGAACAGTCCAGCCCGAACTGCCAAGCCATGTCTTCCCTGGACCGGAAACAAGCATTCTGGGACTGGTTTCAGGTTCATAACCCTCATCAGCCAGGCTATCTTGAATCCAGTGGCAAAGTGAGCAAGGGACCCACGTCTGGGCATACCCTGCCAACTTAGGACGAACAAAGTGATACCAAAGGGGATGATGGACGGAGCGTTTGAGCAAATCAAACACTCACCCCCAGTCAACTGATCTGGGTTTAATCCATCATCATTCTTTAGCTCACTCCACCACCCCAGTTCAGACATGGCCATATGCAAATCAGTCTGACCCTGTGCCTCATGGGAACAGTCCAGCCCGAACTGCCAAGCCATGTCTTCTCTGGACCAGAAACAAGCATCCTGGGACCGGTTTCGGGTTCATAACCCTCATCAGCCAGGCTATCTTGAATCCAGTGGCAAACTGAGCAAGGGACCCACGTCTGGGCATACCCTGCCAACTTAGGGCGAACAAAGCGATACCCAAGGGGCATCCTCGACATCTCCTGGTCCCTGCGGCTGCAGAGTCAAAAACCCCCTCAACGCACCTGAAGCACCCAACATCGGTGGGCATTCGTCTACCGAGCCCCTAGTCACTCCTGAGTGACCCAGACTCAGTCCCCTCTGCTTTCAGGTACTCTTCAACCAGAATCCACCTTTGGATTTTAACTGACACTTTTCTTCCTTTCAGCAGCGGCTCTTCTTCAAAGTCCTCCATTGGGTACCACGGTATCCACGGGTGGGGTGGCTCTCCAACCTTCTAACTTCCATGGGGTTTCTTCGGAGTCCACTGGGAAGGGTCCTTAAACTTTAAAACTCCAACTACGACTTCCCCATAGAATTTTACAGAGCACGCTGTCGTGTTCCCACACTGCACCTGTCCTCCATGGGGTCCCGACTTACTCACCTTGGGTGGTTCCTTGGGGTCCCAGCGATTCTACAACCTCTAGACCAGGGGTCTCCAACCTTTTGTGTAGTGAGAGCTACTTGTGGTCAGTGAAAATCGTAGTGAGCTACTAAACCCCAAGTAACTCGCACTTTTTTCCGAGAGACCCCCCACGCCCAGTTTTATTGACTTTAAGCCTAATTTCTTCAGAGCCCATACTGTGGTTTGAACAAAATACTTAAGAGTTCCCTAGAAACACTGAAATGAATGACTTTGAATTTGTGTTGTCAAGACGCTTCGAAACCTTTCAATTAATAGCTTCAAAATCAATTATACAGAGACAATCAATCAGTAAAATGTTACAGATAAGACAGAGGACAAGAAGGTATATGAGTCACAGGTCATCCATACTAGAAGGCAGGATAGTTTAAGAGTGCTTGGTCAGGAGAAGCAGAATTGGAAACATATATTTTAAAGCAGGCTAACACCATGGTTGGGGGATTCTAAAAATAATTGATTTCTACCCAAATGAACATATTTTGCAATAACTGGGGGAAATCACAACGGTCCTTGCTGTTTTCATGCAGCTCTTTGATAACAGTTACTTGCTCACTGTTCTACATTAGGATTTTAACTCCTAAATAGCTAGCAACAATATGGTCTCTCTGACCAAAGTAGTAACCCACTGACCTATTTACATTAAGTTATATATGCACTTTGTGATATGCACCTTCTTTGCAGCAGGCATATTAACACTCTGTGCTCCCTTATGGTGATTAATAACTTCCTTTGCAAGTTTACAGATTATTACACAATCTCTCTCTCTCTCTTTCCAAGAAGTACATTCATCACCCAGTTTGACATTTTTATTGTTGGCTGAAATTTGATGGAGGCCAGGAACATAGCAGCAGGTGCTTTACTATAATATTGGCACCCCCACACGAAGTCAGCACCCGGTGGCACATAGAGCCGGCCCTGGTGGTAGCAGCACAGTACATGCATGGGACTTTTAATTTGAACGTCAGCTGCCACTGTGCTTTATTACTGTTAACAATAAACAGAACAAAAGCCAATACTGCATGTAACTCGTCTACACTTTAGATGGTGAACTGAATCAAACAGTAACACTAGCAACCACTTTTTCCGTTGGATTTAATCCAGAAAATATTTTTACTTTTTACATTAAATACTTTTTCAGTTGTTGGAACATATTCATTACAAAAACAGACAAAAATATACTACATTAGCACCACAATATCAACATTTTGACTAAATTATATGCAATTCAACACCAATACATATAAACTACACTCAACCATATGAACATCTCAGTCATACTATTCATCCTCACTCGACGACATATACATTAAGACAATAATAAACAATCAATAGAACAACAGGCCATCAATAGACAAAACTTAGCATAGTTATAAATCACTACACTTTGTTATTTAGAAAAGATTGGCCAAGGGCAGAAAGGTCTACGCGTTTTGAATCCCTTTGTGTGTGGGGATTCTCATCAGGACCAACACTTTGCTGTAACAAAGCAGAGAAAATGTTTTACTAAAATGATCCCACACTCTTATGTTGTGACTGCGTGCATTTGGCTTAGTTCTTACCTTATACTAAAAAGCCGACACATTCAGAGATGTTACTACTTGAACCCATAGCCTGAATAGATAAAAAACCAACAGAATGTCAACTCTTCACGTTTCTGTGCCCACAGCGGCAGACTATTTATCAAGAACTGGCCCTTCTTACTTGTAAGGCTATGGTGGGCGAGAGCCTGGAGAGCCAGACGGTCTTCTCTCCTCACTTGTATTTCGTGCAGCGACGGTTTCTTAGTAAATCGCCAATCTCGACATGCACTTTAATTGAAAAACATGAACAATGTCGTCTGTCAATAAGTCCCTTCGTGATACAAGTTTGTTATACTGTGATTCTTTTAGAGAGATTGAAAGCGTACCTCAGGGAGTGTAAACGTGAAGGGTCTAACGATCTTCTTTTTATGCCGTACTTTATACAGCGACGGGTGTTCCAAGTGGGGGTGCGACCCAAAGTGGACTCTGGTACTCCGCAGCACCAGAGTCCCCTTTGGGTCGCACCCCCACTTTGTACACCCGTCGCTGTATGAAGTACGGCATAAAAAGAAGATCGTTAGACCCTTCACGTTTACACTCCCTGAGGTACGCTTGCAATCTCTCTATAAGAATCACAGTATAACAAACTTGCATCACGAAGGGACTTATTGACAGACGACATTGTTCATGTTTTTCAATTAAAGTGCATGTCGAGATTGGCGATTTACTAAGAAACCGTCGCTGCACGAAATACAAGTGAGGAGAGAAGACCGTCTGGCTCTCCAGGCTCTCGCCCACCATAGCCTTACAAGTAAGAAGGGCCAGTTCTTGATAAATAGTCTGCCGCTGTGGGCACAGAAACATGAAGAGTTGACATTCTGTTGGTTTTTTATCTATTCAGGCTATGGATTCAAGTAGTAACATCTCTGAATGTGTCGGCTTTTTAGTATAAGGTAAGAACTAAGCCAAATGCACGCAGTCACAACATAAGAGTGTGGGATCATTTTAGTAAAACATTTTCTCTGCTTTGTTACAGCAAAGTGTTGGTCCTGATGAGAATCCCCACACACAAAGGGATTCGAAACGCGTAGACCTTTCTGCCCTTGGCCAATCTTTTCTAAATAACAAAGTGTAGTGATTTATAACTATGCTAAGTTTTGTCTATTGATGGCCTGTTGTTCTATTGATTGTTTATTATTGTCTTAATGTATATGTCATCGAGTGAGGATGAATGAATAGTATGACTGAGATGTTCATATGGTTGAGTGTAGTTTATATGTATTGGTGTTGAATTGCATATAATTTAGTCAAAATGTTGATATTGTGGTGCTAATGTAGTATATTTTTGTCTGTTTTTGTAATGAATATGTTCCAACAACTAAAAAAGTATTTAATGTAAAAAGTAAAAATATTTTCTGGATTAAATCCAACGGAAAAAGTGGTTGCTAGTGTTACTGTTTGATTCAGTTCACCATCTAAAGTGTAGACGAGTTACATGCAGCATTGGCTTTTGTTCTGTTTATTGATGAT
Source organism: Triturus cristatus (assembly GCF_964204655.1). Classification (NCBI taxonomy): domain Eukaryota; kingdom Metazoa; phylum Chordata; class Amphibia; order Caudata; family Salamandridae; genus Triturus; species Triturus cristatus. The sequence continues at coordinate 232,502,387 of NC_140583.1, forward strand.
ATTTGGCTTGGCCTTGCTGCCAATAGAGCCAGAACCCCATTTGGTTTTCAAAGCTTATTACTGTTAAGGCAGATGTAAAGCACGGTGGCAGTTAATGTTAAAATCAAAGGTCCGTGCATACTTGGAGTCTGAACAGCTTTCACAATCATGAAAAGGTAAATATATAGCGTGGTGTAGTAATCAGTGAAAGTCTTTCACTGATTACTACACCGCGCTATATATTTGTCTTTGCATGAATGTGAAGGCAGTTCAGTGCAGGCAAACACCTTGGATTTTTGTGTTGGCTGCCACTGTTCTTTATAGCGGGAAGATTAAAAGCGCGGTAACAGCACAGTGCAAGCAAGGACTTTTAATTTGAACGTGGGGTGCCACTGTGCTTTATTACTGCCGGTTAAGACAAATGTAAAGTACGGTGGCAGCCAATGTTAAAATCAAAGGTCCGTGCATGCTAGTCTAAACCAGGCTTTCACAATCATGCAAAGGCAAATATATAGCGTGGTGTAGTAATCAGTGACAGGCTTCCACTGATTGTTACACCGCGCTATATATTTGCCTTTGCATGAATCTGAAGCTGTCCACTGCAGGCAAGCACTGGCTGCCACATTCGCTGCCACCCTGGTAACGTTCTGTGCCTGCAAGGAGCTTTGATGTTAACTTCAGCTGCCACCGTGCTGTATTCCTGCTTAATGCAGATGTAAAGCATGGTGGCAACCGATGTTAAAATCGAAGGTACTGGCATGGACTTTCACTGACTAATCCGCTTTCACTGACTACTACGCGAAGGCAAATGAAAGCGTGGTACAGTCAGTGAAAGCGGATTAGTGCAGGCAAGAACCTTGCATTTTACCATCGGCTGCCACCGCTGCATCGGCCCAGTGCCTGAAAGAACTTTTAATTTTAAGGTTGCCTGCCACTGCGCTTTAATACCGAAGGCAGATATAAAGCTCAGTGGCAGACAACGTTAAAATGAAAGGGCCTTGCATGCACTGAGTCGATTTAACCGACTCTGCTACTGCTCGGTCAGGGGCCACTTACCTCACAGCAGCAGCGGCTCCGGGAGGCCCAAATGGAAAGTAGATGAGGAGCGCGATGCCAGCCTGGAAAAGATAGGTGGCACATTACTAAGAGGAAAAACGTCACGTTCTTCAGCCCGCCCCAGCAGAGCTCACTTCAGCCAATCAGAGCTGCTGGTTTGTATGAGGGCGGGCAAGGGCTGAAAGCTGTGAAAAACAATGAAGGGAAACAAAATAAAGTGCTGAAATGACGTCGCAATATAGATAGCAGCACGACCTACTCTCAGAGGATCGGCGAGCTACCGGTAGCTCGCGATCGACTGGTTGGAGACCCCTGCTCTAGACACTGTCTTGGCTCAAGTCGTGGTTCTTATACCTCTATTTTAGTATATGGTTTGGTCTCCCCCTGGAGCCCACTGTGTATTAGTGCTATTTACTATTGTTCTGTGCTACAGTATTGTGTGCTTTGTGATTATCTCGGTGTAGGAGATACTGTGTCGTACTAGAGAGTGTTATATTAATAAATACATATTTTTATAACTGCTGTGTGGTTCTCCTTTCATTTTAACAATACTATAGGGTTGCATTCTGGTAAAACAAGCTGCTTAATATTCCTTCAAGACTAAGCCTGAAGGCTGCTCTCCACAGCTACCACTTGGATAGCTTTCTAAGGTTATCTTTGACCTCTTAAATCACCATAAGGGTTGTATGGGCTGGTGCAAGGTGCCCACTTTAATTAGTTGACAGCATATACCAGGCTAACTTCTTACAGATACCCTAAACTGAATCTACCTTTCCTTCTATCTATGCATGCAACCATATAATAATCTTAGCGGCCAGATGTACATACACTTCCGTTTGCAATTCCTTAATGACATATTTTTGCAAATCGCTATTAGGAAATCGCAAACAGCTATGTAAACAGTGGGCCACATGTATGAAAATAGCATTTTGCGATTACCAAGTAGTGATTTTTAAGAAACCGCTATTTGTTAATCGCAAAATTCGATGTAACAAAACAGACATAAATAACGATTCCCTAATTGCAATTTCTTAAAAATAGCAAATGCATTTAGGGAATCACTATCTGTAATTGCGACTCCATTCCTTCCTATGGGCCTCAAGGCACAAAGGTGAGAATGGTCTTGCATTACCTAAACTGTGATTACCTAATTGGTAATCTCAAATTAGGTAATGCAAAGGTGAGGGTGCCGAGGTGCCTAAAGCCCCCTGAAGCGCCACTAAAAAAAGGTGCACATGTAAGACATGTGTGCTCTGCATGACACTTTGAAAAATGCCGTTTTGTATATTTTTCAAAGTTTGCACATGGTTACCATCAACTTGAAGTTAATAGTAATAGAGTTTCCAAAATGCACAGTTCTCATTTAAGAAAGGCTTCTTACATGTGCTTTAAGGATTCGTAAATTGCGAATCCCTATTTTGGATTCGCAATTTAGGTAATGGCTAAAAATTGTGATGACCTAAATTGCAAATGCCAAAGCCTTTCATACATTCTGAAAGGCCATTTTGCATTTGCAAACGGGCGAAATTAGCGATACGCACCATTTGTGAATGCAAAATATTTTGCTACATGTGGCCTAGTGTGTTTGACACTGTTTGAGATTCCCTACGGGTCGCAAGGGACCTACCTCATTATTATTCATGAGTCAGGTTGCAATTTGCGACCCATTGTGAATAGCTAGCACTCACAGGGATGGTGGCCTGCTGGCGTCGGCAGACACCATGTGTGTGATTGCTTTTTCATTTTGAAATGCAGCCGGTTTTCCTTAAAGGAAAACGGGATGCATTTAAAAAGAAAAAGTTTCCGTTTCATTTTTTAAGAGTAGGGAGTGGTCTATGGGAGCACTGCCTACTCTTAAAAAATGTTGGTGCGAATGGGTTACAACTTCCTTCCGGTTTGCGAATGGGTTACCACTTCCTTCACTGAGTCAGTAAAGTATGAATGTTTTGCGATGCATTCCGTTTGCAAAACATTCATATATGCCCCTGCAACTCGTTATTAGGTAGGGACGCCCTAAGGCACGTCCCTTCCTAATAGCGACTCGTAAACTCAATTTGCGATTCGGTAATTGCATTTAAAAATGCTTTTTTCTGCGAGCAGAAAAAAGCTTTGTACATCTGGCCCTTAGTCCCTCATACTTGCTTCTTTAAAATCTGTTGCTTTGAATGGATCAACCTTTTATCAGCTGAACGACCCACCCCTCACCATTGACAAGTTTCTTAATATGTATTATCTGATGTTGCTAAATTAAAATTTTTCAGAATGTGTTTTACATCGTATTGGTTTATATTGCCCCATAATATACCCGGAGGTTTAACATTTTATTTGAATGTTTGGAACAAAGCACATTTTCACATACCCTAGCTGTTGCCTCTCCCTGAAAACAGAGCATTAAAATACTGGAATGCTTAATGGGTGCATTTCTGTGTGCCCTTTCCGACGCGATGGCTTGTAAGCAAATTTCACTGAAAACTGGCCTGTAAAATGCACCATTTGACCAATTTCTTTTTTCAAAAAGCATTTTTTGAATGAAGGGAAACCCACCTCCTGAACCCTCCTTGTGGAAGTTGAATTCCTCCACTTTATTCACTACAATCTGGTTTTGTACATGTAGCCTGCAGGTGATGTGCAGGATGAAAGTGGGGGGTGCCAGAGGGAAAGTGGGTGTCGGCCTCCCAAGAAATTTTAGGCACCTGCACTTATTTATGTATTTTTTAACAAATTAAAGACTGGATGAATTGTATGTAGGGCTCACGATTGCGCTTCAGTGCTCCACACCTACCACTGTGTAAGCAACCATAAATGTATCTAGGGCTCGCACTTTAGTGCCTTGCACCTCCCACTGTGTAAGCAATCATGAATTGTATCTAGGGCTCACACTCGCACTTTAGTGCCTTGCACCTACCACTGTGTAAGCAATCATAAATTGTATCTAGGGCTCACACTCCCACTTTAGTGCCTTGCACCTACCTCTGTGTAAGCAATCATAAATTATATCTAGGGCTCACACTCACACTTTAGTGCCTTGCACCTACCTCAGTGTAAGCAATCATAAATTATATCTAGGGCTCACACTCGCACTTTAGTGCCTTGCACCTACCTCTGTGTTAGCAATCATAAATTGTATCTAGGGCTCACACTCGCACTTTAGTGCCTTGCACCTACCTCTGTGTAAGCAATCATAAATTTATCTAGGGCTCACACTCGCACTTTAGTGCCGTGCACCTACCTCTGTGTAAGCAATCATAAATTGTATCTAGGGCTCACACTCGCACTTTAGTGCCTTGCACCTACCTCTGTGTAAACGATCATGAGTCGTATCTAGGCATCACGGTCGCGCTTTAGTGCTCTGCACCCTCCACTGTGTAAGCGATCATGAAACATATCTGAGGCTCACACTCACGTTTACAGTGCTCTGTACCTAGCACTATTTAAGCAACCATGAATTGCATCTATGGCTCACACTTACGTTTCAGTGCTTCGCACCTACTACTGTGTAAGCAACCATGAATTATATCTAAGGCTCACACTTACGTCTCAGTGCTCCGCACCTACTACTGTGTAAGCAACCATGGGTGGAATCTAGGGCTCACATTCATGTTTCAGTGCTCTGCATCCTCCACTGTGTAAGCGATCATGAAACATATCTGAGGCTCACACTCACGTTTGCAGTGCTCTGTACCTAGCACTATTTAAGCAACCATGAATTGCATCTATGGCTCACACTTACGTTTCAGTGCTCCGCACCTACTACTGTGTAAGCAACCATGAATTGTATCTAGGGCTCACACTCACGTCTCAGTGCTCTGCACCTACTACTGTGTAAGCAAACATGAATTGTATCTAGGGCTCACACTCACGTCTCAGTGCTCTGCACCTACTACTGTGTAAACAAACATGAATTGTATCTAGGGCTCACACTCACGTCTCAGTGCTCCGCACCTACTACTGTGTAAGCAAACAAGAATTGTATCTAGGGCTCACACTCACGTCTCAGTGCTCCGCACCTACTACTGTGTAAGCAACCATAAATTGTATATAGGGCTCACACTCGCACTTTAGTGCCTTGCATCTACCTCTGTGTAAGCAATCATGAGTCGTATCTAGGGGTCACTGTCGCGCTTTAGTGCTCTGCACCCACCTCCGTGTAAGCGATCATGAAACATATCTAGGGCTCACACTCACGCTTTACTGCTCTGTACCTACCTCTGTGTAAGTGATAATGGAACATATCTGGAGCTCACATTCACATTTCAGTGCTCGCATCTACCAGTGGGTAAGCAACCATAAATTGTACTTAGTGCTATAGTGCTCTGCACCTACCTCTGTGTAAGCTTTCATGAAACTTATCTAGGGTGAACACGTACGCTTTAGAGTTCTGCGCCTACCTCTGTGCAAGCGAAGGATTTTGGGCTCACATTCATGTTTCAGTGCTCCGCAACCTCCACTGTGTAAGCAACCTTGAATTGTATCTAGGGCTCACATTTTAGTGCTCTGCACCTACCTCTGTGAAAGGGAGCAAGAAACATATCTAGGGCTCACACTCACGTTTCAGTGCTCTGCACCTACCACTGTGTAAGCAACCATGAATTGTATGTAGGGCTCACTCTCACACTTTAGTGCTCTGCACCTACCTCTGTGTAAGCAACCATGAATTGTATGTAGGGCTCACTCTCGCACTTTAGTGCTCTGCACCTACCTCTGTATAAGCAACCATGAATTGTATGTAGGGCTCACTCTCGCACTTTAGTGCTCTGCACCTACCTCTGTGTAAGCAACCATGAATTGTATGTAGGGCTCACTCTCGCACTTTAGTGCTCTGCACCTACCTCTGTATAAGCAACCATGAATTGTATGTAGGGCTCACTCTCGCACTTTAGTGCTCTGCACCTACCTCTGTATAAGCAACCATGAATTGTATGTAGGGCTCACTCTCGCACTTTAGTGCTCTGCACCTACCTCTGTATAAGCAACCATGAATTGTATGTAGGGCTCACTCTCGCACTTTAGTGCTCTGCACCTACCTCTGTGTAAGCAACCATGAATTGTATGTAGGGCTCACTCTCGCACTTTAGTGCTCTGCACCTACCTCTGTATAAGCAACCATGAATTGTATGTAGGGCTCACTCTCGCACTTTAGTGCTCTGCACCTACCTCTGTGTAAGCAACCATGAATTGTATGTAGGGCTCACTCTCGCACTTTAGTGCTCTGCACCTACCTCTGTATAAGCAACCATGAATTATATGTAGGGCTCACTCTCGCACTTTAATGCTCTGCACCTACCTCTGTGTAAGCAACCATGAATTGTATCTGGGGCTCACACTCGTGGTTTAGTGCTCTCTACCTACCTCTGAGAAAGCGACCGTGAATCATATCTAAAACTCTCAATCGCATTTCAGTGCTCCGCACCTACTTCTGTGTAAGGGATTTTGAATTATATTCAGGGCTCATACCTTATCTATCTCCCTGTAAGCAACCATGAATTGCATCTAGGGCTCTCACTCACGCTTTGGTGTTCCTCACCTTCTTATGTGTAAGTGACCCTGAGTTGTATCTAGGGCTCATACCCACTATTCAGTGCTCCGCACCTACCACTGTAAATTGTATCTGGGGCTCACCTTCACGCTTCATTACTTGTACCTACTTCTGAGGAAGCAGCCTTCAATCATATCCAGAGCTCATAATTGTGTTTCAGTGCTGCACACCTACTGCTGAGTAAGTTCAGTGCTCCGTACCTACCTCTGTGTAAGGGATTGTGAATTGTATCCAGGGCTCATACGCTTAAGTGCTCATCACCTATCTCTGCAAGCAACCATGGATGGTATTTGGGGCTCATACTTCGGTGTTCCTCACCTTCCTATGTGTAAGCGACCATGAGTCATATCTAGGGTTCACACTTTTGCTTTAGTGCTCGCCACATACATCTGTGTAAGCGGTCATGAATCGTAACCAGGGCTCACAGCCACTGTTTAGTATTCTGTTGCCGATTGCTTGCTCGGCATACATATGTTACATATCTGATATCAGGGGCAGTATTACACAAAATCACTGTTTGCGCCCCGCGCATATTTCGAAAGGTGTACCGGGCGCAAACAGTGTTAAAGCACCCCATGATGGTGAATGCGCTGCCCCCAGGGCAGGCGTGAACTTGCGCTGCCACAGGGCAGCGCATTCATGTGAAAACACGGAGAGGTTGCTCCGTGTTTTCACAGTGCAGGCGGCACCTGCCTGCACTTTCAAACGGGGTTTAGAGATCTCCATGCAGGCAGCGGCAGTAACTGACTGCACCGCATGCAAGGGGATGTTTGGGGGGTCCATGGGATCCCCTTTGCCCCCTGCCGAGGGCTGCTGTCAGAGGCGAACTGATAGTGCGCCACCTTTTGAATGGCGCACTGTCAGTGCGCCTCCCGAGGTCTTCTTTGACTCTGCACCCGCATCTGTAATATGGCAGGGGCGCAAAGTCAAAAGAATTCCCTCATTTGCATAGAGCACGCCCCTATGCAAATGAGGGAGCACCCTCTGTTGATAGTGCTGGTGCTTTAAGTGCGCCAGCGCTATTGGTATTATAGAAGGAGACGCACAAACGTCTCCGTCCCCTTCCAAAGTGCACAAAGCGGGCACAAACGCCTGTTGCGCCCCCGGGGCACCATCTGTAATACGGTCTCAGTAGCACTAAAACTCTTCGATTACCATGTGCGATACAATCTTGTGTTGGTGTACTTCAGAGAAGTTAGGGGCATATTATCAAGCAGGGCGTTAAAATTATCGCCGCTTTAGCGGCAGAAAACTGCCACTAAAGCGGAGATTATGGGCTTGATAATATGCCCTTGAGCATTCCAATAGAAGCCCATGTTCACGCCAGAACATGGACTTCTATTGGAATTCTCAATGGCATATTATCAAGCCCATTATCGCCGCTTTAGCGGCAGTTTTCTGCCGCTAAAGCGGCGATAATTTTAAACACCCTGCTTGATAATATGCCCCTTGATTCTTGTGTTAGGACAGAAGTTAGATGAGCCACAAAAAAATGTAGTTTGTTTGAGAGAGGGCCATGAAGTCAATGGAAAAATGTGTAATAAAATCCTCGATTAAATGGAAGCGCATGCGCAGATGCAAATATCTTTCAGCGCTGACACCAAATACACAGACTTTCCTGATGTGCACATTACCTTTTCATTTATACACTGCTTTGCACTTTCCATTATTCATTAAGTAAATGAGTGATGTTTCCAAGAGCTTCGAGTCTGAATCACAATGTGATGGAGATGTGCCAAGATGAAAAAAGATTGAAATTCTAAATAATAATCTATTCAAGGTGAGAACAGAAAGTACCCTGGAGGCCGTCACTAACGATCCATCAATCCATCAGTTTCTTAAATTGTAGTTTTGGTGCGGTTCTCTCTTGTGCAAGGTCTGAATGCACACAAGGGGCCTCACCTGGAAGAAGCCACTTGTACGAGTGAGGGCTCAGGGCTGTGGACCTGAGCGGCTGCTTTTCTGAATGAGTGTTAGGGGCCCTGGATCGATGCTGTGGTGCAAGCCGGGGATGTGTGACACCATCATGCAGGAGCTTGCCCAGCAGGTGAACTGAGGGGAAAGGGAAGGTTCTGGTAGCCCCAGATGAAATAATCGCAAAACTTTCCAAATTATTGAGAAAATCAGTGTTTCCAGAGATTCGTGATTTTCTTTTAGGCGCCTCGTTTGAAAAGTTCTACTTGCCGTCCAATTGAAATCATTGTATCAAACGTTCAGCAGTTTAGCCCCTCAAGCTACAACAAAGGCCCACGGAAATCCCCGTGGCAATGTCTTTTTGGAAAAGGATGTACTCACCAGTAACTAACTTTTATGTGAATAACAGATTCAGAATAGTCTCATTTATGCATGTTGCAGTTGAAAAATGTATTTTATTGTCAGTATAATTTACTCAAGGATTGCATGAGTGGGATATGATTAGGAAGAAGTGGAAGTGCCAAGAAGCATAACTGTGGAAAAATGTGGTTGTTACAAGGCCGCGGTGGAGCGTTCGGCTCACGTAGCGCCTAGAGAGTGGAAGCTGGTCCGCTCCGCCAATCTGTGGTTGGAACTGCCAGTTGGCTGGGTCTCTAATAAAGAGCTCTTACTTACTTCCACTTTGGAGCTCCTTCTTCATATTGCGACACCATAAGTGGTGCAGGAATGAAGGGGCTAATTTACAAGAGGCCTGCACCCCCGGAGTGTCATTCTTTTAATGCTCCGGTGGCGCAGGCCTCTCTATCTTATTCTTGAGGCGACGCAAAGTCACCCTGCATGGCTTTGCATGGCCTCATAGACATGGAGTAAAGCACGGAGTGCTAAGCGCTGCCTTGCCTTACTCTGCATCAAGGAGGTGTTCCATGGGCATTGCGGTGGGTGTTCCAACAACACCAATGGATTTTGACGCTGCCCCAGATTTCCAAAATCACATAAACCAGGGGCAGCGGCAAATCTATACGCTTCCCAGAGCAGGCGTAACAAGGAGAAATGTTTTCATTTCTCCTTGTTTTTTCCTCTTTTCATGTGTGCAGCGCACATAGAACGAGGAAAACATCTTGTGATTATTGTGGCACAATCATGCCAACAACTCAGACACTCTTGCACCATGGTGTAAGAGTGCATGCGTTGGTGAAGGCAGTAAATACGGCACCAACGCAGTGGGAAAGGACAGGAATGCACCGCATATCATAAATACTGCGCATTCCTACCCTTTCGACGCAGGGCAGCGCTGCAAAGTGGCTTGGCTGCGCTGCCCTGCGCCCAAAACTCATAAATGAGGCCCTAAAAGTCTAATTGCGTTAATGCCCAGAAAGTAGTAGACTTTTATGGGCATCCACAAAAGTTTTGAAATGCTTCTCCAGCAGTTTGAGGAAAACCCCAGCCCTGCCAAGTACCATGCATTAGGGGTTAGACTAACGCATTTTGCATTTTAGTGCTGGGTTCTGTATTGCTGCACTAAAATGCATCAGTCACGCTTATTACAGCTCTTGGGGCCAACTTCTGTGCACTGAGCTTCCAACCACTGACTGCTCACCGAGATAGATGGGCAGAGGACCCGAATACCCCTCTGGAAGACAAAGACTGGGAAACTATACTGACAGGGACCCCAAGGATCTCGAGGAATGGCCATTTCCGATTAATTAATTTCTTCATACTACACAGGGCATACCTCACCCCTGGACGTATTAACAAATTCTTCACAGGGAGGACACGGGATGTCCAAGATGGGGAGAAGAGGGGGCAGAACTCTTCCATAAGCTCTGGACAGCTCCAGAGCTAAGGACGTACTGGAATGAAATCACAAACGCGATTGAGGCATTTATAGAGCGCCCGGTCCCCTGCACAGCTGCGCACTGTCTCTTGGGCCTCTTTCCACCACCTATAAAACATGGGTCTCTAGCAAATTTCAGGACCTGGCCCTGAATCTGGCTAAAAGAGAAATAATGAGGCATTGGAAGGCCCCTGAGGGACCTCGAATTTGAATATGGAAAATAGAATTGGAAAAATGGGCAGGATGTGAGGGGAGGATCCTCCTTAAAGAATGCCCGCCGGGGCATTCGATCTATAGAGAGAGGCAGGGACTGGGAAGCATTGGAAGATCATACAGAAGACCCAGAACCCAATTCAGGGGAATCCACTCCAGCGGGACCGTTTCCTCATAGGAGCTCCGTACAGCGGAATGTAGGCGGGGAGGGACCCCTAGTCCCTTTAGAGACGTCCGTGAATAACTAATACTTTGAACAACGAGATGGGAGATAGCAACGATGGGAGGGGGTAAATGGGGTGGAGATGGAAAGCTAACAGGTTAGTTTACATGTTATGAATCGGTATAACAAATAAGAACCTGCATGGCCTGGATCCACAACGAGACTGATAAACAAGGAATACTTGAAATGGATTGTATACCTCATGACCGCTGCATAAACGAATAAATTATGTTTTTGTTTTTTTAAATGTGTGCACTGAGGTGCTGTATTCAGTGAGACAATCAGACACTTCCAGGTTGCTCTGTGTTGCTGGCTGCGTGCACAGCCACGGTGTTGTCATAACCAGGGCTGGGAGTGAGAGTGTTTGCTGGATTACTAAGTATTAACAGCTAAATTTGGCAACATTGTTTTATAAAGGAATAAACAAATTAGCTCGGCCCCTTAGGCCATGTGGGTGCAACGTCGTAGTGAGACCGTGAACACAACATTGAAAAACAAAATGCCATTTCATTTTCTGGCATGCCCTGATGCCCACTGATTGGAAAAGGCAGTCTGTTGGTAGGTCTCGCCTAGACAGCGCATGCCCTGTCCTGATGAGACATGTTGTTGACCATCTGTGGGCTTCAGCCCACCCCTAGGCTCACCATTTGCTCGCTCCATCGTTGATCGCATATCCTTTGTCACCGTTGTCCATGGCATGCATGTGTCATGTCTTTTCATGTGTTTAGCCCTCCCTCAGAGCATGGACCCAAGTATTTGCCTCCATCCACTGCTCCCGTTTTAGGAGCTACTTTTTCTTTGTGTTTGAGCACTCTACACGAGTGTTCTTACTCATTCAATCATTCATCATATACAGTGACTCGTAAAACTAAGAACTTTCAGTGCATAACTGCTTGCTTGACAGCATTTTAGTTTCAACCCAGGGCACAGAGCGAAATTGCACTGTATCAATATTCATTCAAAATTAACATTGAAATAAAAATAATAAAAGTAAAAATAAGAATTTGATCCTGCGTAAGCTTTTGCTCCATAAAAAGCAGCTAAGATCTTTTTTGTGGCACTCATTTTAGTGAAAACAATCAATTTCTTCCCACTATGACCAACATGTATTTGCCCAGTTAAATTCAATTAACTCGAATGCATTTTTGTGTACGAGTTTATTTAAGTAGTGTCAACTACAGGAAACAGTTGTGTTCAATAAACAATACTCCATGGGGTGTGCTTATGCACTGTTTGCCCTCCATGCTTCTCCAAGTCAGAGCCGCCTTTGCAGTCACTGCCAATCATAGCGCCCAGGCCAACTTCTATGCAAAGCCTCTTGCAGCAGCAATGACTGGGCAGGATAATGGCAGTCGCAGGCGCTGGGTTTTTCCCAACCTCAGGCCAGGGCCTAGCAGCATTATTAGAACTGCTGCCGCTGCACAAGCAGTGGAACTGAGGCGTCTGAAAGCAGCAAGCAGAGCCTGGAGCCGTGAGCCATTCACAGCAGTCAGAGGAAGGCGCTGTCTCGAAGAGACTTGCTGTTTACAACCTGTCGGCTGCATCTGTGAGTCTGGCTGGTGTGTGTAAGGGGACACCCGTGCAAAAATAAGTATACATTTAACCGTTTCCATATATGGACACACTTGTCTTCGTTACACGCACTTAACCATTTAATTAAATGTGTAAATACATCGTTGTATTTGCACTTGTATTATTTAAAATCTCCACCTTTCTAACTGTTTACTGTTCCACCAATATATGCAACCACCCACACATCCACTCAGCCGTCCGTCTGTCCGTCCATTCATCCATCTATCCATCACACTATCTTAACATCCTGCTTAGTTAATTATTTATGCATTTTTGTGGTGTCTTCTTGTATCTTTCCAGCTGCCTTAACATCTTTGTACGAAACAGAAAATAGACAAAAGTAAAGGGGCAGACAGGTAACCAAGTATAAGTCATGGCTTGCGTGCTTAAATTGTGTGCTCTTGGGCTACATGGCTAAAAAACATTAACGCTGGCAATTAAAAGTGGCAAATGATGCTTGTTTTAAGGTGGTGCCATGCACCCTTGTTCTGTAGGTGGTCGTGCTGCTCCTGGGCCTGGCAGAGGGAGCAGGATAGTTTCTCTGATTATCAAGATGTGATAATTGACCTTCCATCCGGCCAGCCCGCCCAGCCTGGGGATGAGCGCACACTGTAAAGTGCCAGCCCGCCCAGCCTGGGGATGAGCGCACACTGTAAAGTGCCATCCCGCCCAGTCTGGGGATGAGCGCACACTGTAAAGTGCCAGCCAGCCCAGACTGGGGATGAGCGCACACTGTAAAGTGCCATCCCGCCCAGTCTGGGGATGAGGATGTTACAGTTAGCGCTCTAGCGTTTCCGCTAGAGCGCTGCAGAACGCGCGTAGGTTGCGCTCATGTCGGGGACGTGAGCGCGCATATAAATAATAAACGGGCGGGCGAGCCAGGCAGTTCGCGCCCAACCTAGCAACAGTGTGTGGTGTGTTTATTCTGAGGCTCCCACGCTAGGCCTCCCCTGCGTCCCCCAGACCACGAGGGTGCTGACCCAGGGCCCTACCCTTCCCAGACAGGGGTCAGAGGGTAGAACATCACACTGGCGACGAGGATGGGATGACCACCGTACCCCCAGGAACTCCTGCTACCAGCTGCACAGCCAAGGAGGTCTCGCCTGACGGCGCAGCGCGCTGCACCTGCCCACGTGCGGCGCCCAACCCACCAAGTGAGTGCACGACGACCCCTGCTCCCACGTCGGCGATTTCGACACCACGATGGGTGATGATGAGACGCCCGGCCCTGCAGGGGCACTGCCCCATCACCCCGCGTCTGGAGTGCTGCCTCCTTTTAGCGAAGCCGCAGACCCCACGACCGCTGCTCCACGATGTCAGACATGGCTGGGGAGGCTGGAGAATTATTTCGTTGGGTCCAGAGAGACGGATGGAGCAGTGAAACGTTCTCTACTACTCCCACTACGCTGGGGAGGAGATTTACCTCCTGTTCAAGCACCTGCCCGACACAGGTCCCCCGACGGACTATGCAGCAGCGGTTGCGGCCTTAAACGCACATTTTGACCCCCAGGTCAACCCTGATTACGAGCACTTCAAACTCCGCCAAGCGAAACAGCGCGAAGGAGAGTCGGTTGACGCGTTCCACGCGAGGCTGAGGGTTCTCGCGGACACGCACCTGGTCGGCCACCGAGCTAAAGAGGAAATCAGGGCGCAGCTGATCTTGGGAATCAGGAGTAAAACGCTACGAGGCATGATACTTCGCAAACCTAACATCGCGATGAACGACATCCTCGTCCTGGCCAGGACTCACGACCTGTCAGCGGCACGTGCAGAGGAAATGGACTTGGCCCTAGTGAAAGGAGCTGCCAGCACCGTGGAAGTAAAAGTGGAGAAAGCGGACACAGTCCAGAGGAAAGAATGGCAGCCTAAGCCCCGCGACCGGCGGGCCCCCGATCAAGCCAAGCAATGTGGGTACTGCGGATACGACGAACACCCCCTCAAGGCGTGCCCAGCCCGAGGGAAAACATGCACCAACTGTGGCATCGACAACCACTTCGCGTCAGTATGTCGCAGGAAGATGCAACGGAGCAGCCACAAGCGAGACAAGCCGATGAGGAAGCTGGTATGGCAACTGTCACACACGTCATTATCGTCGCAGCCACGGCCCAGGAGAGAACAAGCCAGGGAGTACCCAGAATCAGACACTGAGTCCGACGATGAGGAAGAAACGTACCTTGTGTCATTTACCAAAGCCCTCAAAAGCAACCGGCGGCCTCAGCCACGCTGCGACATTTTGATAGCTGGATCGGAGGTGAACGCTGTGATAGACACCGGTGCATCGGTGACAGTAATGGGGGTGCAACAGTACAACCGCCTCAGACCAAGGCCGGAGCTCCGACCGTCGAAGGCCAAGATCTTCGCGTATGGAAGTTACACACCGCTTCCGCTGAAGGGCAAGATGACGGTAGCAGTACAGTCAGAGAAGGCGGAAATCGTCATCGACGTTCACGTCATCAACCAGGAAGTAGATACACTTCTCAGCGGCCATGCGGCCGAGGATCTAGGACTGATCACATTCCTCCGAGTGGTCCAAGACCGACAGGTCGACGACCTGCTGGAAGCATTTCAAGGCCTGTTCTCAGGACTAGGGAAGATCAAAAGGCCGCCCGTACGACTTCACATAGACCCCGCTGTGCAACCGACAGCCCTCCGGCACAGGCGCATCCCGTTTCACTTACGCCCGTTGGTAGAGGAGGAGCTCCGACGACTGGAGGAACAGGGCGTCATAGAGAAGGTTACGGGACCCACACCGTGGGTGTCACCAATGGTGATAGCCGAGAAGCCACGACAACCTGGGAAGATCCGGCTATGCATCGACATGCGCCTCCCAAACAAGGCCATCACAAGGGAGAGGCACATCACACCGACCATGGACGACATTGTCTCCGATCTGAACGGCGCCCGATGGTTCTCGAAACTGGACTTAAATGCGGGGTACCACCAACTTACCCTAGCCAAGGAGAGCCGATACATTACCACCTTCAGCACGCACTTGGGGCTACGGCGATACAAACGCCTGAATTTCGGGATCTCATCGGCGGCCGAAATCTTTCAGAACATGATTAGAGACATCCTGGTCGGACTGCCTGGCGTCCTGAACGTGAGTGATGATATCCTCATCTACTCCAAGACAGTCGAGGAGCACTACCGACACGTCAGGGCCACCCTCACGCGCCTCCAAGAGCACGGAGTCACCCTACACCGGGAGAAGTGCCAACTATTCCAACAGAAGATTGAGTTCTTCGGCTACATCTTCACCAAGGAAGGCATCCAAGTAGACCCTCGAAAGTCGCAAGCCATCAAAACGGCCGCGGCCCCCGCGTCAGTGGCGGAAGTGCGCAGCTTCCTAGGGATGGCCACATACTGCGGAAGGTTCGTCCCAAACCTGGCCACCCTGGCTGAGCCCCTGAGACGTCTCACCAAGACCGACGTGGCGTGGCAGTGGACTGACGCCGAAGAGCAGACTTTCGAGGCGATCAAAGAAGCGCTTTTAGACCAGACAACACTAGTCTACTTTGACCCGACCAAGAAGACCGAGATCCTGGTGGATGCCAGCCCCGTAGGGTTAGGGGCAGTCCTAACACAAGTACAGGAACCCGGGCAATGGGCAACTCTGGCGTACGCTAGCAAGGCCCTCACTGACACGGAGAAGCGATACTCCCAAATCGAGCGGGAAGCACTGGCAATCCGGTGGTGCTGCCGCCATTTCCATCTGTACGTGTGTGGACACCCATTCACAGTAGTGACCGACCATCAGCCGCTGGTGCCACTATTCTGGGGAACAGCACCACACCCGCCCCCACGCATAGAGCGGTGGGCCATCGGTCTGCAACAGTACCACCTGAGTGTAGTATACCGGCCAGGGCCCAAAAACCCGGCAGATTTGCTGTCCCGCCACCCAGAACACGACAGTGAACCCGAGCACAGGGACGCTGAGGATGAAGCCGAGGAGCACCTTGACATGGTGGCGGCACTGATGTGTCCCCGGGCCATCACGCTCGAGGAGCTCTGAGATGTAGCCGACCAAGACCCCGTGATGAGCAAAGTCAAGAACACCATCCTCGAGGGAACCTGGCAGTTGTTTCTGCAAACGGCGAACTCGTGGGCCAGTGGAGACCGAGAGGATCTTCAACACATATGGAGGGCACGACACGAGCTGAGCATGACCAGAGGGGGACTCCTTCTAAGAGGTTCCCGAATCGTTGTCCCAGGGGCACTCCGGACAAGAGCGACACAGTTAGCACACAAGGGACACCAAGGTACAGAAAAGATGAAAGCCCGGATGAGAGAGAAGGTTTGGTTCCCGGGTATGGACGACTATGTCATCGACACCGTCCGCAGCTGCCAGTCATGCTAGCTAACAGGGGAAGCCCAACCACCGGCGCCCATCATAACTGAAGAGCATGGGCATACACCCTGGGAAAAGATCAGTGTGGACTTTGGGAGCCTGCCCGTTGGGCGAGTCACCCTAGTCATCGTGGACAGTTACACGAAGTACCCCATTGCAGAGGCCCTGCCGTCCACCGCCTTCGTACATGTGAAGCCCGCCCTGGAGAAGATATTTGGGATGTTCGGGTACCCAGAGGAACTGCGGAGTGACAACGGACCCCCGTTCCAAGGGCACGAGTTCGAAGAACTCCTGAAGGCACACGGCATCAGGCACAGGCGCATCACCCCGCAATGGCCCCAAGCCAACGGGGAGGTGGAGCGGTTTATGCGCACCATCAACAAGATACTGCGCATCGCCGTGTCCGAACAACTAGACCCGGAGCAAGAACTACAGCGGTTCCTAGGGGAATACCGCAGCACTCCCCACTGCTCCATCCGACAAGCCCCCTGGGCATTGATGTTCCAAGGAGCTAGCAGGGATGGGCTGCCAGCAGCCCCCGGCTGGGTAGCGCCACCTTTCAGTGAGGAAGAAGCTTTCCGAAGGCGCCAAAGGCGAAACAACAAAGTCAGTGAGGCCCGGCGGGCCGTGACCCGAGAAGTTCAAGCCGGAGACACGGTGGTCCTCAAAGAGCGCCGGCCAGGAGGAAAATTTAAGACTCGATATGAAAGAGGGTACTGGAGAGTGGTCGACCGCCGAGGGACCATGGTAACAGCGCGTCGGGGAAGAGACCTGGTCACCCGGAACATATCGTGGTTCAAGGTGGTGAGGAGACCCGCGGACGACTCAGAGACGGCAGATCTCGACGTGGACCACAATTTGGGGGAAGGCTCGGGGGACACCTCCCGCTCCGACCCACGGAGCAACACAGACTCTGAGGCAGACGGCGCCGACGGCACAGGAAGTGGGCCAAGGCAAGAGGTGCCACCAGAAACCTCGGCCCCAGGCGCACGAA
Organism: Triturus cristatus; assembly: GCF_964204655.1. NCBI lineage: Eukaryota > Metazoa > Chordata > Amphibia > Caudata > Salamandridae > Triturus > Triturus cristatus. The sequence goes on from NC_140583.1 coordinate 232,520,056, forward strand.
GGGCCGCCAGGTATGAGCTGAGGGAGAACCCCAGGCCCAGCAGTCGGCTGAGAGACTTTGCGTGCCAAGTAAGTGCTGTGGCGAAGAAAGAAATGAACTGTTGTCAAGGACTGAGTTGAGAAGGGATGTTACAGTTAGCGCTCTAGCGTTTCCGCTAGAGCGCTGCAGAACGCGCGTAGGTTGCGCTCACGTCGGGGACGTGAGCGCGCATATAAATAATAAACGGGCGGGCGAGCCAGGCAGTTCGCGCCCAACCTAGCAACAGTGTGTGGTGTGTTTATTCCGCGGCTCCCACGCTAGGCCTCCCCTGGGCCCCCCAGACCACGAGGGTGCTGACCCAGGGCCCTACCCTTCCCAGACAGGGGTCAGAGGGTAGAACATCACAGAGCGCACACTGTAAAGTGCCAGCCCGCCCAGACTGGGGATGAGCGCACACTGTAAAGTGCCAGCAGAGGCCGGCCTGCCCTCAAGTGCCATTAATTGATTCCTCCGAGGGGCGCAGGTGTGACTGTGGCAACACACCCATGGTGGAACTCGAGCTACACCCATCTTATGTTGCGTGAAAGATGATATGAAATGGACCAACCATGGCGGCGCAACACAGGCCCCGGCAGACACAGCAGTGTGGGGTGGCCCGCGAGCTCCAGGGGCCCCCTCAGCACAATACTCTGGCCGGAGAGCTCCTGATTGAGTCCGCAGGGGGACCCCTCCCTCAAGTTTCATCACGCTAGTGACCAGCCAGTTTCATATTCAAAAGGGTGTGCGTGGAAAGGGGCCGTAGAAATATGTGTGAATTCGTAAAGCATTGCGCTAACTTACCGAAGCCCGATTAAAAGAACGGTGTGATGATTTCTCTTCACTTTTAAACGACTAAAGGACCAGAGGACCGTATCGCTGTTTTTATTTATTTATTTTACGTGTAGAGCTACAGGTTATTTTTCATAAATTGGACAAAACATTTGCATATGCTACAGGATTTTCCAAATATTGTGCCGATAAGGCCTAGGTGTTTACTTGCACTTCTGAAGAGAAATGCATGATACAGTCCAATACTTAAAGCTATGCATACACACACAAGCACAAACCGACCACTAGGAAACCCAGAGGAAAACATAACTACTTTAGTAGAAAAGGATGTAAATGAATATTTTCATGATGTGTATTGTGATTGGTGACCTGAGTGGGCCAATGCTCACTCACCTGCACTGTAAGAAATCTAGGGGCATATTATCAAGAAACGGCGTTAAAATGATCGCCGCTTTAGCGGCAGAAAACTGCCGCTAAAGCGGCGATAATGGGCTTGATAATATGCCCTTGAGAATTCCCATAGAAGCCCATGTTCTGGCGTCAACATGGGGTTCTATTGAAATTCTCTGCGGCATATTCTCAAGCCCATTATTATTTTTCTGCCGTTAAAGCGGCGATAATTTTAACACCGTGCTTGATAATATGCCCCTTAAGGACTTGGACGAACTATGGGGCATATTATCAAGAAACGGTGTAAAAATTATCGCTGCTTTAGCGGCAGAAAGCAGCCGCTAAAGCGGCGATAATGGGCTTGATAATATGCCCTTGAGAATTACAATAGAAGCCCATGTTCTGGTGTCAACATGGGCTTCTATTAGAATTCTCACAAGCATATTATCAAGCCCACTATTGCCGCATTAGCGGCAATAATTTTAACACCCTGCTTGATAATATGCCCCTTTGTCACAGAAGAAACTGAGGGGCATATTATCAAGCACGGCGTTAAAATTATCGCTGGTTTAGCGGCAGAAAACTGCCGCTAAAGCGGCGATAATGGGCTTGATAATATGCCGCAGACAATTCCAGTAGAAACCAATGTTGACACCAGAACATAGGCTTCCATGAGAATTCTCAAGGGCATATTTTCAAGCCCATTATCGCCGCTTTAGCGGCAGTTTTCTGCCGCTAAAGCTGCGATAATTTTAACGCCGTTTCTTGATAATAGGCCCCTGAATCCTTCTAAGAAACCTGCGCTATTCATTGCTTTTAATTTAAAGGTGTTACATTTGAAATCATTTGCAAATTCATTCACTTAGGGACAAGATGCTTAAGGGAAATTAATGCATATGTATCTCTTGTATTTACATCATGCAATTTGGATGTCACATAGTGTAAATCACTGGGAAGTATAGCAAAGTTGGTAAGAACATTAAACATATTGATGCAATGTTCTTTAGCTAAGGGACATATTGTACAATGAATATTTAGTTCCTGCATTACTATTGATTTTTTTGTGTAGAGTGCAGAGGGGCTGTTAGAAATGGGGGTCTCTAGTTGTCAGAGGTAGGTAGCTTTGTCCAAATAGGGACCCTTGCTTCTAGTCAGGATAAGGGGGATACACACTTTAGATAACTCCTGCTCACCCCCTCGGTAGCTTGGCACGAGCAGACAGGCTTGTCCCAAAGGCAATGTGTAAAGTATTTGTACCAACACTCACATTAACACCGTGATAACACCACAAATGGACACCACAGTGGATTAGAAAAATAAAATATCTTTATCTTTAAACTTAACAAGACCAAAATGATAAAAATCCAACATACACAGTTAAAAATATGACTTTAAAAAGGTTTTAAGAACTTGTACCATAGAAAACTATGTATGCATGACTTTTCACCAAAGTGCCTGTAGATGCGTCAAAGTTCACATGCCAAACAGCCGCAGCGTCTGAAAACAAAAAGATCCAACATTCCTGAGACCTTGGGGAGGCGATGCGACAGTCCCGCTGCACGCAGAGGAAGGGTTGTGTCGAATCCGGTCTGTACCGGGAGTGATGTGTCGATTTTTCGTGACGGTTCCAGTCTGTGGGTGATGCATTGGAGGAACATGCCGCACAGGTACAATGCATGGAAATCCGGGATGCATCGGCGATCAATGCAGTGGCGTTGAGCCGCACTGCTTCAGCAGCCACGATCCCTTGATGCGTCGATTCTTGCAGTGGCGACATGCGCTGTGGCGGTTTCCACAGCGGCGCGGCGATGTGTGGAAATTCTTCTCGCACTGTGGAGATGCATCAGGAAAACAGCTGCAAGAACAGCGATGCGTTGATTTCTGTAGTTCTTTGAGTTTCTTCTTGCTTCCAGCTCCCAAACAGTAGCAACAACCTTCAGATGCCCAAAACTGGCACAAGCACCTCTTGGCAAGTCGGAACTCACAGCAGCAGAGTTCAGGGGAGCCGGGGTGAAGTCTTTGTGTCCCTGAGACTTCAGAACGGGAGGCCAGCACACTTCAGGCCCTTGGAGATCTCTTTCAAGCAGGGGACACAGCACACAGCAAAGTCCTTCTCCTTTCCTTGGCAGAAACAGCAACTGCAGGCCAACCTAGGACTCACAGCAAGGGCAGTACTTCTCCTCAGCTCTTCTCCTTGGCAAAGGTTACTCTTGAATTCCAGAAATGATCTAATGTCTGGGGTTTTGGGTCTGAAACTTATACCCCAAAATGTATTTGTTCTCTTTGTGCAATGGGCTCTGAGCCCAGTTCAAACCAGTTCTGGGGGCACTCTGCAAGTACACAACAACATCCATTGTCAGTGTGAGCCTTGTCTCCAGACACAGCAAGGGGAGGGGGGCAACATTGTGAAAGGCAGACAAAGTCCTATTCAGGTACAGGTGCTACTCCTCCTACCACTCCAAATGCAGATCAGGCCTATTCAGCCTAGTGCTGACTCATCCAGACTACTAGAGCCACTGCACCTCCTCAGCCCCTGTCACTCCAAAGCCAAACAGTCAATCCACAAACAGGCTGAGGTGCACAGGATGGTTGTACAAGAAAATAGCCACTTTCTAAAAGTAGCATTTTCAAACACACAATTTAAAAACAATCTTTACTAAAAGATGTTATTAAAACCTGAGTTCAGGGATACCAAACTCAATTTTTCTATCATATCCCTATGGGAAGATATGCTTGTAAAACGTTACAATGCATTCCCAATTCTGTCCTATGGGGCAAGATAGCCTTTCAATAGTGAAAAACGAAATTGGCTATATTTCACTATCAAGGCATGTTACACACACCAGTACATGTCCTACCTTTCACATACACTGCACCCTGCCCAGGGGGATACTTTGGGCCTACCATAGGGGTGTCCAATGTGTAAGAGAAGGGAAGGGTGCCAATCTGGGATAACCAATCACAATAACAAATTACACAGAGAGCATATGCACTTTAGCACTGATCAGCATTGGTAAAGTGGCCAGAATCCTATATCCAACAAACACAGGTCAGGAAAAAATAGGAGGAAGAAGCAAAAAGTTTGGGGATAACCCTGCAAAAAGGGTCATTTCAATCAATCAATCAATCAGACATTTGTAGAGCGCACTACTCACCTGTGAGGGTCTCAAGGTGCTGGGGGCGCTGCTACTGTTCGAATAGCCAGGTCTTGAGATGTCTCCTGAATGTCAGCAGGTCCTTGGTCTGCCGCAGGTGGGTGGGGAGGGTGTTCCATGTCTTGGCGGTGAGGTGGGAGAATGATCTGCCGCCGGCGGTCGTTCTCTGGATGCGTGGAACGGTGGCGAAGGCGAGGTCAGCGGAGCAAAGCTGACGGTTCAGGGTGTTGAAGGTGAGTCGTTTGTTGAGGTATGCTGGTCCAGTGTTGTGGAGTGCCTTGTGAGCGTGGGTGAGGAGCTTGAAGGTGATCCTCTTGTTGACGGGGAGCCAGTGCAGTTCTCTCTGGTGGGCTGTAATGTGGCTGCAGCGGGGGATGTCGAGGATGAGGCGTGCGGAGGGGCATACATGGAAAGTAGTTAAATTAACTCTGATTACCTTCCATCATATACAGAAAGGGCTAGATGGCATTTAAGCACAGTTACATATTTGTGTTAGAGAGTGTGTTGCAGAAACAATGTGTACACAGAGAGTGATGTCTATCCTAAATTGGAACTGTATGTCATGATGTTAGCTACAGCCTTTTAAAATATTGTAAAACCTAATAAAACCATTACTCATATAATATCAAAGTCAAATTGAGGAGATGCTTAGAGACAATGCTGATGATAAATTTAGGAATGATGAATTATATTTGTATTGGAGTCATTACTTTTAATGTCTTCTTACTGAAAATGATTAGGTTATAACAGAATCATTTAGTGGAATTGTATTTTTTCAGTAACATCCTTACTGTATTTTGCAAAATCTTCCACCACAGGTGTCATACATGCCCCCTGTCACCAGTATCTGGTAGTTGGGAGATGTAAACAGACCTACTGAATACATTCCGCTAGGAGATATCTCTTCATTTACTAGATGGTCGGATCCAAGTGAACAACCAGACTCTACTCCCAAATCCCCAAAATTCTTAGTTTATACAGTTTCACTACATAAAACTCAGTGCAAATTTCCCTCGATTGTATAAAAGCCCAGAGAGCTTCTATCTCACAGTCCTTTAATCTGTTATGAAACATTTAATTTAGCAGGGTGGAGCACCCAAGACTGTTCATAGCATTTGATAAAGTATTTTTATTTGGGTTTCATTTCAACCTAATTTTTGCATTTTCATGTGGCTGTTCAAGAAAATGTAGATATTTCATACCTAGCAAGCAGAAGTTACTGCTTCTTCTTTATTACAGTAGAATTCAGTCACTTTTTCACCGTTAGAATGTCTTAAAATGAACATTGACTAGTACCTCCTCATTCAGGCAACTCCTGATGTCCTCTTTGTTATGAAGTATTTTACACATATGGCGAATCTTCATCTGAATTAAACTTAAGTGTCTTTGACATGCAATTTGTCATGACAATCCATGAGGCCATCTCACCATAAGGCTGCCAGAAAGCCCAAGATTCTCAGCTGGTGCATTTTTGTGCACTCGTCTAGCTATCAGTCTTGAATGATAAGGCTGGAGCATCCTAATCAAGGTTAATTTATTTTTTATTCTCAGTTTCAAATTTTGGGGTCATTAAGAACTGTGTGACTGGTTTCTATGCTACATGATTTCTTTTCTAGAGTAGTCCCCATCTTATTCAGGCTACTAAGGAAACTCTTAATTCTACAAAACCGGGTCATTCTGATGTGTAGGTTGTCCCTACACTCCGAGGTCTAGCAATCTTAGTCTGTGGAAACCGTTGGAGCAAGGCGTTTTCATTCTTTCCCTCCTTCTGCTTCGACCCACCAGCATCTTTTCCATGAGTGTTTGCTGCTTTCTTCAGAGGCTACCCTTTACCTCTGCCATCCTGTTCCAGCCCAATGGCCTGAACCTAAAATGGCTTTCTGACAGTCAGGCAGACCCACAGATGCCCTCCTTTCTTACCCTAGGCTTGGCAAATTCTTTACCTTATGGTGACCTGGCAAATTCTTTACCTTATGGTGACTATGAGAAGTTGGTCTGGCATATGCTGGTCACTAGTTATAGTGGCCACCTTGCACCAGTCCAATTCGACTCTTATGGTAGATAGGTTTAAGACAACCTTTTAAAGAAAGCTATCCTAGTGGTAGCTGTGGAGAGCAGCCTTCAGGCTAAGTCTCAGAGGAATGTAAAGCAGCTTGTTTTACCTTATAATCTCTTGAATTACCAAATGAAAGGACACCACACAGGTATATATATCAAATATATATGTATTTATTACTAGACACACTCTACTAATCTCTTTATGAGATTAGAAAACAGATACACATTCAAATCTCAACGTTTCACAATAAATTAAGCACAAATATGGCTGGAGCCCTAGGGGCGTACCAGACCATATACTAAAAAAATGGTATAAGAATGTCGACTTGCCGAATGACAAGGCCTAGGGCCTGGGGAATCGCTGGGGCTTCACTTTTGCAGTGTTAGCAGGTAAGTAACAGGCCCACGGGAGACGCGTGCAGTGTGTGAACACAGCCGCGGGTTCCCTATTGATTATAATGGTGCAAGTCGCGGTTTGATTTTTAAAGTTCTAGGGTACTTCGAGGAAGTCTACAAGCAAGCCACTTACAAGGTAAGTACTTTGAGGGCCAACACACAAAAGGGCACCGGAGTGCACGCGTTACCTCACCCAGGGAAGCCGGGTGCATAGGTGTCTTGTGGTGTCAGGTCGCGTCGCTGTTTTCTATGGAGGCCAAAGAAGACTTGCTGCTTGCGTCAACTGAAGAAGTGTCTGGGTGAATCCAAGGGTGGATTCGAGATGCTGAAGACCTGAAAATTGAAGGGACAGTGTTCAAGGTCACTTGCCAGTGACCGGTGGCCAGGATGAGGGCTGACCAAAGATGTCGGGTGATTTCAGGTCGTCGATTGTGTTTTGACTCTTTGCTCACGAGGTCCAGGAGGGATCGATGATGACCAGCAGCTGGATTCGGAGTGTCCCACGACGTCTGCAGCTGATGGCGGTGTCGGCAACCGGATTGGAGCCAACAAGCCTTGGCAACTGCAAGTCTCGTGTAGACTGAAGAAAGTCGATGGTGCAGACCAGCAAGGTCTGAGGGACTCACCCAGCAAAGGTAAGTGAGGGCAGGCCTGGAGCAACCAGGGGAGCCCTTTAAGTCGATGAGAAAGTCTTCGGGCAATTGATCGCAAAGACGCCTCTTCAGGAAATGCTGCACAGGAGCCCACGGTCACTCGGGACGGCGTAGGCCTCTGATTTTCGCAGCAAAACCTGCTGGAGGCGTGGGCCACAAATGGTCCAATGCACAAGTCCGTAGGACGTCGTGAAGGATTTGCACTCGACAATAGTGCACGGTCCCCGTGTATTGCTGTTCCTCGTCACTCGTGGGGTCCACTCGCCACAGCTTTCCTGGGGACTCACAATGTCCATCGAGAAGTCAGGAAATCTACTTCTGGGGCAGCAGGGACTTCGAACTCCGGCGGGAGCGGGAAAGTTTGCAACCGTTGATTAAGGTTTTTGGTGCCTGCCAAGCAGGGGAGTCACTCCTTGACTCCAAGGGAGATTCTTCTGTCTTCCAAAGGTAGTGGAACGTCGAAGGGCCAGGATTCTTCTTTGTAGAGCGTGGTCCAGGGTTATCTGATTTGCAATGGCAAAGTTTGCTATCTTATAGTGAAGATAGGGGAGGGACTAGCTCTATGACCACTCCTCTAGGAGGGTCAGGGGAGGGGGTGGTTACACCCACTTCCCTTTGTCCAGTTTTGCACCAGAGCAGGGACGGGTAGCCCCTGAACCGGTTTGAGCTGGCATATGCACAGAGGAGCCTACAGCTCCCCCAGTGCAGGACTTCAAAGCACTCTAGGAGTGCACCCACCCAGCCCCAATACACTAAATCCTGACTGGAAGGTGGTGACACCTCCCTGTGACAGGATGCCTTTTGTTGGGCTTTCTCCACTGCGAGTTTCAGTCAGCAGCAGGAGGGCAGCCCAGTGTCTGTGCTGGTGGCATCCATTTTGTGATGCCAGGGCTCTATAGGATTTCTATCGTTTTACATGTCGTCCTCTCTAGAAGGGTGGGATCATGCTCCCACATCATGGACTGATGTGGGGGTATGATTCCAAGTCGTTTGACACCAAACACAAAATTTTTTGATGCAGTCATTCCAAAGTTAGCATTTTAATGCACTTAAGAGTATATGGTTGAACCGCATCCACAAACAGCCATAGCGAATAGACTCTGGTAGCTGTAGAGGGGCCCTGCTCAGGCAGAGGCACCCCCTCACATTGTAAACCACGCACCCTGCCCTTAGGATTGATAGGGCCTGCCATAGACGTGGCTGATAGGTTTATATGTGTGTGTATGGTGAGATATATAAACCTATATCTCTGTGAGGAGTGCTAACACTACCTCACACAGGCTGCAGTAGCAGGCCTGTGGTGTCAGATTGAGAATGCTTCCCAGGAGTGGCATAATACATGCTGCAGCCCCTGGTAGGCCTGCGAAGTGCCTATGCCCTAGGTACCTAAGGTACCATATACTAGGGGCTCACAAGGTACCACAGTATCCACTCACTAGTGCATCTAATATGCACACCAAGTCGTTTAGAGAGAACAGAGAGACTGGGGCCCTGATTAGCAGGGACCCAGCCAGACTATAGCCAGAAACCAGTGTATACATCAGAAAAAAAGTGGGGGCAACATAAGTGCAGATCCCACTCTCCTACAGTGACCTCAATCAGCACCGATCTTGTACTCCTTTAACACTCACCATGCCTTGGACCCACCTCTTGGCGTCCAAACCGAGATCGGAACATCATTGCAATCTGACAACCAGGTTGCAAAGATCATCTATCAGAGGCTGAAGTGAATGCCACAGCAGCCACATGGGTGGAACGAAAGACACGCGTGGAGGTTCCTGAGGTCACAAGAGTGAGGAATTCAATCCTTCTACTACTCACTCTTGAGACAAGGTATTCCACCCCTACAGTCTAGGTTCCGCTTGCTCAACATAAACACATTGGGGGAGGTTGGGGAGGGAGAAAACTGTGCTCTTCTTTTAAACTGTAAGTAAACTGTGTGTTGTATCGAAGCTGCACCTTACATTTCAGTTCCAATGCCAAAGAGATGCAGGTAATTGTTCCCAAGCAGTGATGACTGCGGCGACCAGTAAATGCTTCTGTCTGGCATTTCTTTTGATCTCCATGATCAGAGGGTTGTGAGATCACAGTAATTATCACGGCACCTATTTAAGACCCTGTGTAATTGTCTCTTCAAAATAAGTATCTATTACGGAGGTTAGTTCAGTTTTATTGATTTTCAGACCATGGTTTAAACATTTAGGGCCTAATTTACAAGAAAGTGCCGAAGCGTTGCACCGCAAGCCCTTTGGCTGCGCCACGCTACGGCACTTTCAAAGCACAGGGATGCGACATATTTACAATAATATGTCGCATTCCTGTGCTATCCCCTGCGCTGGCGCACAATGGGCTGCCATGTGCCCACGTAGGCACCCTGGCACCATGTTGCAAGCATGACTGCGTCACGGGGATGATTGTTTATGTGCAGGAAGGTTTCCCGTCCTGCACATAAATAATCTCTAGTGGCGTTTTCAACTGCTATGTGTGCTGCATTAGCACACATAGAACTTGCAAAACGATATTTTGTTAATGATTGTTTATGTGTAGGAAGGGACAACTTCCTGTACATAAACAATCACAAGAGGCGATTTCCTCATTCTATGTGTGCTGCAGCCTGTAGCACGCATAGATAGAGGAAAGAAACAAGGAGAAATGTAAACATTTCTACTCGTTGCGCCTCCCCACGCCTCCCCTGGGGAGGTGCAGCATTCAGACGCATTTTTAGGTTTACGATTCTTCGTAAATCTGGAAATGTGTCAGGTTCCATGGCTGTTGCGTGGGAACACCCTCAGCAACACCCATGGAACGCCCCTTTCACCAAAAGTGCTGCGTATAAAGGGGCCATATTTACAAGGACAGGAAAAACAGGGTGGCTTTTCCTGTCCTTGTAAATATGGGGTAGTAAATTGCGCCGCCGGTGCGTCACAACAAGTGACGCACCGGTGGTGCAAGGGGCTTGTAAATAAGCCCCCAACTTTTAAACTATTTTGGAAGTTTCTACAAACCAGAACACTGGACGAATTTAGGCTTGGATTGCAGTGATCTGTTTAGCATTTTGTTGCTATTTTTTTTTAGCCAATTTGACATAACGGGATGCATTAAAAAAAAAAAAAGGCATTCAGCACCTGTAGTTTTTTTCTTGACATATTTTGAAAATTCTTTTTTCAGACAAGGCAACAATATTTATCTTTCACGATCAATGCAATGAAAAGTAAAGATAGGAACGCATTAAGACAGATGAAAGCAATTTATAGTATAGATTTGTAAATTTCTAAAAATCCCATTGGAACAGGAACTTAATTTAATTTTAAAAATAACCTGATATAACAAAATTAACATGTTAGTACTGCGTGGCAACGTCCTTAACGACTCTCCTAATTTATTTGTGCATTGAGCTCTAAACTGTGTACAAGCTTGTCTTCTTTGAATAAATATATTGAAGAACAACTTTGAGCCATAGATTTACATCCATGTTTTTAGTTTGCAAGATAATGTTTGCCTCCCGCATTCCCTCCTGCTGTTCCTGTTGGCTTTGGCCAACCTCAGCTGCCATGTTGCCTTGCCGCCCCCGTTCCATTCCACAGTCCTTGTTGCCTTGCCTCCACATGTTCTCCCTCCCATCTGCCAACATTTCCTTTCTCGCCCAACATAAAAGTGCACTATGACAAGGATGACACTGGCTGTGTTACAGTGCTTCCCCATAAACTCGCCCTCCGGTTGTCTCCCCATTGCTCTGTGTTCCATCCTGCTCTCCCCGCCAGCAATTAAAATGAATCTCCATGATGCAGCCAGCACAGGTTGTCTTGGCACGTTGTTTTTTATTTTAAAGTTTCAGCCATGCTGCTCCACAGTCATGCTGCTACATGGCTAAAAAAAGAATTTGACAAAGCCAATACCTCTTAGGCGAGACCAATTGCCTTTGCCAATGCTTGTTTTCAAGTAAATATGTTTTCATGAGTCATAAAAATTCAGTGGCCTCCCTATGGAAAGCTATTAAAATTGTACATAGCCATTTATATGTCTCACCTCAATCTAGTGTATTTTCTGGCAGCAGAATTTCTGCCTTGTTAGAGTTATTCACCTTTACCATGTTTGGCGGCTTTTCACACTCATATTACACTATTAATAAATGTGAACAATGGGTAATAAAACAATTGGGATTTTTTCGGCATACTTTCCCGACTTTTTCAATGACCGCCTACATGTCTATCGTTTGTCCTAACCCCCTATGAAAATCCAGCAGACATGCAGGTTTTCTCTTGTAGCAAGGTGCATTGTGAATAGAAATAACCGCAGATTCTGATGCTGTGAATGACACCCTAGTAATTGTCTTTTGTTAGAAAAATGAAATGCAATTACATATCTTTATTACAGGTCAATCTCATGAATACATTCAACGATCCATCTTACACACTATTTTCCGCACAAGCTTTAACACTGTTAAATGTAACATATCTTCAAGTTTTTTTGGAAGTCTATGCAGCAAAGAGGGTAAGGTTTCCATGCTCTTCTTTTTGTTACATTCAATCTGTCTTAGTACTTTGCTCTCCTTTGGCAAACTCATTCTCGCATCGTACGTAGGTCTTCTCCTGAGCCGGGTACAGCTGCGCGTTGCCATGGATTTGGGGGCAGAAGGTCATCCTAGCAGAAAATATGACATTTCAAAACATAAATTTGTACTCTCGTTTTTTTTTTTTAAGATAGCAGTCCTAAAGGTAACATTACAAACATGAAAATATGTTTCTTAATTTTTGTTATCTGAAAGCGCTCACCTGCTATACGGTAAAAATTACAATTGTCTTGTCTTCATTTATGATTAAAATTTGATCACTCATGTCCCCATCCCCATTTTTGTCAGTGTTGAAAATGAAAGGCATTTCCTCAGGGAATTCCTCAGTGGGTGGTGGAGGTAAGTATTGATGGCAAACATAAGATGTCTTTGGACAATGAATCTAGTTAAGAAACCAATCATGACACAGTTAGGGTTTGCACCTTTTCGCCCAGACAAATACTGCCCATTTTCACGGTTTGGGATCATGGCGGGGTTAAGAGCTGGTTTTAAAATATTAGGGGCCAGATGTAGGTAAATGCATGTTTGCGATTCCTTAATAGCGATTTTTCGGGAATCGCTATTAAGGAATGACAAAATGCCATGTCGGTAGGAATCGCAAAATTTGCGATTCGCAATTAAGGAATACCTTCCCATTCATTCCTATAGGCCAAGAGGCCCATAGGAATGAATAGGAATTGGTCCCGCAATTTGCGGGTCACCAAGAGGCACTCGAAAATTGCGGGAGCAATTGCAAGGCTGCCAGGGTTCCAAAAGGACAGCCTGTTGCACCACTGAAATGTGCATGTGTGCACATGTGGCACACATACATGCCCTAAGGGCATGAATGTGTGCCACATGGCACTTAAAAAAAAGCAAAAAAAGTGTTTTTTTAAAGGAAATCGCTAATTATCACCAACTTGAAGTTGGTGGTAATTAGCGATTCCTTAAGGCTAAAGTGCACTTTCTTTTGTGCTACTTACATTGCATTTAAGGAATCACAATTTGCGATTCCTTAAATGCAAGAGCAAAATAAGGAATCGCAATTTTGCGATTTCTTATTTTGCTAGTAGGTTTCATCTTACCATCATTGCTAGCTGCCAAATAGCGAGCGCTAACGCTGAAATTCTGCGAATTTCAGCGTTAGCGATCGCTATTTGGCCACCTACATCTGGCCCTAAGTTGTCTAAACTCATTGGTAAGCTTTTTTAACATGTTACTTCATCTTTGGTCTGCTTTAATCCTTATTTAGGAGTAGTTTATATTGCCTTTAAATATTTGCCAAGTGATTTGTTCTTCTAGCTGATGTTTTAAGTTTATAGTCCAAACCCTGCTGCCGTACCTTTAATGTTATATTAAACTCACTCGTGCATAACATGGTAGTACAGAAGCTATGAAGTGAACTAACACTATGAGGTGAACTGCTGGCCTTGTAAAAGAGAAGCATGTAAGGAGCTCCCTGCACTCTAACCAGAACACTTCCCTTTGCATACTTCTGCTAAAAAGTGTTGCAAACTCTTTGCTGTGGTGAGCATCTCTTTCCCCTGCCCCTACTGCGACTCCACTAGCACGGTTCCTCTCCCCTTCTGTTTCTTCCTTTGAACAAGATCTACAAAATCATAAATTAGTATAGGAAATCCATCTATGCATTACTATTCTATAGTTTTAGATTCTGGACTTTTATCATTTGGCAGTTGGAAATAAATAGCATTCACCTTCATATACTGTGCCATAAATGTTAAATAGGCTTTATGTTTGGTTAAAATGGCATATTTGACAATTTTTTAGGACAGCTGTGAACATGCACCAACGTCTGGCTCATCAGCACAAATTTCTAATTTGAGATGTAAGCTCGAGCAAGTATTTCCCCTTTTCTAGAAAACAATGTATCATGCTTAGCAGCACATGTTGATTTGCTGCAACATGCTGTGAACCTATGTGTGAAAGAAATGCACTCAACTTTTGTGATTACACATGCACATTTGACACCTTTGCAAGTCACCTGTGAATGTGCACTTAAGTTTTACAGGACTGCATAATGTTTAAATTTCAAATATGTGCTTACATCAACAAATATAACATTCCTAAAAGCATATCCTCTGTGCACAGGCTCCAGAGCTCACATTGTGGCTTAACCTATTTTTCAATCTTTTGTTAGGAAAATTCTACATATTTAAAACTCAAAACACCTGCAAGATGGCTTCCGGATTTAAGTTCTTCCGGAGCCCGCGGACTTTTTGAATGAAAGCTTGTCGGTTTTAACCTTCCCTCAATGCTGATTCGTGCTGCAGAAGAGACAGATGGCTTGAGAAGCAGATTGGTGAGTTTTTTCAGACTGCTGCTTTATCTGCCACCATTCTTTTACCATTGCTTAGCTGCCCCTTAGACCGGGCCCCTGCGGCCGCCATTTTGTGCTCAATCGCACTCACAAAGCCTACATCTTGATAACAGTACAAAGTACCCAGGACAACAAATGATAGTTGCTAATTTCAAAGGGATATTGCCTTTAACCTGGGAGGTCATCAGCTTTCACCGGCTGATGACTACACAAGAATTTACTCAAACTATATAATTTCTACTCATGTGCAGTAAGACGGCGACTGTTTTATGCTCGCCCCTGTATTACTTAGGTAGGTTGTATTTCCACTGTAATGAGAGAGGAGGAGGCGCTGTTTCATATTGGCAGGATCTTCTTAGTTTATTAACCCCTTCAGTGCCCATGACGAGCTGGACTCGTCATGGGCCGCGGTGGCGCTGTGCCCATGACGAGTCCAGCTCGTTATAGACCCCGCCCGCTAATGCAACGGCCGGCACTGGGCGGGGAAAGGGGCGGGCACTGAAGGGGTTAAGAATGCATGGAATAATTGTTACTTGATTTAAATTTTCATCTCGTGGAACTCTCTGCTGCCAGCCATTTCGTTTCTTCATATGAATCTGCTGTCTCTCTAATATAATGTCTGGTATCAATTCTTCATGCAAGACACGTGATTTTGAGACCAGGCACAAACTTCTATATCAAAGTTCTTTCCCCGTACATGCAATATATATTACAGGAGACAGTCAGATTTTGGAGAGTCTAATGAATTTGGTGTAAGTCAGAGTTGGGGAACATCTTGGATATGCTAAATTGATTATCTTGTGCAGACTCATCTGAGTAGCATGGAGCTATATACACCACATGAGATGCTCTTTTGACCTTTCAGCAGTATTGAACCTACAGATAGGTTCCAAGCAGATTGGCCTGGACTCACGTCCCTGTAACTGCTATCAGATTAGTCCAATACCATGTATATTGGACTCTTCCGTCATTTA
This sequence comes from Triturus cristatus, assembly GCF_964204655.1. Classification (NCBI taxonomy): domain Eukaryota; kingdom Metazoa; phylum Chordata; class Amphibia; order Caudata; family Salamandridae; genus Triturus; species Triturus cristatus. The sequence goes on from NC_140583.1 coordinate 232,535,376, forward strand.
TAATCCAAAACGTTTTAGCTCACCTATGACAATCAGCACTTCTTGCAAAGAACTAACTGGAAATCTCAACAAATGGCACAAAAAGGACCTAATTTGCAGACCCAATCTCCTTAACTCCTAACCCATGAGGATTTATTGGACAAAAACAAAATGTAAAACCTTATGTTGTGGAAACAAATGTTACTCTACAGTGGATTGAAGAAAAATGGTCAAATCTCGACTCCAGGGTTTCTGAAATGAAACAATGTAGAAATAATGTTCCGGGATGTTTCGAGCAAGATCGAGTCAATGTCTAAAGAAATCTCTCTTCTCAAGTAACAAACAGAAGATTTGAAAACTCACAATCGATTTATGGTATTCCTGAGGGAGCAGAGGGTTCTGAAATGCTCTCATTCCTCAAAGTGCATATTCCTAAAATCGTTGGTCTTAACAAAGAGCGTATCACATGGCCTCTAAACCCTTTGGCAGCATCCTCTTCAGCCTGACCTCGATGGATTATATTCCTCTCTCTATATTATTCTGTTCTTCTGAAGGTTATTTCAAGAGCTAAACAACGAAAACAAATGGGTTGGCTGGGTCAAAAAATCTTTTTTATGCAGGACGTAGCCAGAGTGACGTCTAATAGATGAAAGAATGTCTTTCATTTCTGCCAGCTTTAAGATCCTTGAATGTCCGTTATGGCCTTGTACAACCATGTCTGCTTAAGGTTACTTATAAGGATAAAACTATGTGCTATGCATCTCCAGATGAACCTAAACAATTCACTCACCTTCACAAGGGAGAAGAAATGGACCTTGGTAAATCTTGATCTTTACTGTTTTATCTTATAACATATATTTGTTAGTATTATTGGTTATTTTGAAGATTCTCAGGACATTCCATTCTCTTGTTTTTGGTTTTAACAGGAGTCTCTATGTTATCGGTCAGATCCCTGCCCTGAATATGTCCTGTCCTCATTGTTAAGTGATTCTGTTTTCCTTAGTAAGTTGTCTGGCATTGTCCTTTTAATTGTCCTTCAGTATTATTTGTATCTTCTCATATATTTCTCCTGAGATCTCCTTGCTTGATGTCTGTCTGCTCTACATTTTACCACTTTGTCTTTACGTTGTGCTTTCCTACTCCTTTTCTACAGATTATGGTTAAAGCCTTGTTGGCTTCTTACTATCCTTTTTTCTTCTTTTATCATGTTACGTTTTCTTATTTTACTTATATTTTCTTCTTCCTTATTTTTTCCTCCTTCATTTTCCTTAACCCACAGTCACTGTTTTTCCTTTTTTTTTTTATCTTTTCTATACTTTACTATGTTATTGCTTCAGCGGTCTTACTTGGGTTATGATGCATTTTCCCTGTTGAATTTTGATGAATGACCTTTGTTTTGTATCCAGAAATGTAAAGAGTTTGGGCAATCCTATCAAGAAGCAGGGAGTTTTCACACATTTCTCCAGGTAAAAAATTACCTTTTGCAAGAAACTCACCTTACAAACAAAAACCTTACTAATTTTAAAAAACAAAAACTGAACATGACTTCCTATATTTTATTCTGTGAAAAAAAACAAAAATGGGATTATTGTATTCTTCCATAAGTCCCTTCCTCTGACTATTGAGAAAGAAGAGAAGGATGAGGATGACAGATGTCTCCTTATACACCTCACCATACATAACACTCCAATATACATTTTTAACATATCAAATGTAAATTTCATAGTTGGGAGTGATTCATAATCAACTTATGAATCCCTTCATAAACAGAAGCTCTACAGTAAAATATGTACCCAATAACATGCAAAAAGTATTCAAAAATTCATTTCTGTCCAGAAGATTCATATTTGTTTATGTTAATGCTCTTCCGGATGTTTCTTTAAATTCTTGTGTGGGAGGCTCATTCAGGCCAAACTGTATTTTAACAAGAAGCCAGTTGAAGTTGCATCTGGCATGTTGTTAAAAATGAATGAAAAATATTATGTTGGCCGTAATAAAGCTGTGAAATATTAGCATATTACTTGAAAGTGAAGAAACAAAAATCAAAAATGAATTCTATAACTGACAAAGAGGGCAATAGGCATTTTAAAAACTCAAACGTTTGGCATTGTTTTCTGGAATGCTATCAGACCCTATGTACCCGGGAGCATTCACCATCAGAAAAGGCTTCAGACACTTTTTTTGACTCCCTTCCAAAGCATCATGACCTTTCTATGGACCTAACCTCCTTAGATAACTACATCTCTGTCTCTGAGACTAAGGCAGCTCTTGCCAAACTCTCTAAACATAAGGTTCCAGGCCCAGATGGCTTGTCAATCGAGTTTTACACCCAATTTTCCACCACTTAGCACCACAATTGTTATCTTTATTTCATAATTTTCCTTCTAGTCATGAGGCTTGTGGTTTCTTAATTGCAAGCTGTGCTTTGCCTAATTACAAAGAAAGATAAAGATGTACCTATTTGCAATTATAGGTCCATGTCTCATCAGTTCAGATTGCAAAATATTAACAACAATTTTAACCTTGTGTACAAAATTACTTAATGTCGGACTTGATCGGTATAGAACAGTCAGGTTTTATGATGGGTAGATATGTGACAGATAACCCTAGGGCATTTTTGGATATTATACATCTTGTATCAAAAAAAGGATCCTATCGCAGCCATAACATTAGATGCAGAAAAAGCCTTTGATTGTGCTAAGTGGAATGCTATGATGCAAGCTTTAAAAGGTCACAGCTTTGGCCCTAGGATCTTAAAATACATCAACCTGCTATACTCTTCACCAGAAACCTCTATGTATATTAATGGTCTTCAATCTTATTATTCCAATTCGCACAGGAGAACACAACAGGGATGCTCTCTGTTACCCTCATTTTTTATTTTGTCCTTGAACCTGTTTTGGAAACCCTTTGTTAGCCATCATACTTGAAATGTTTTAAACATAAAGAAACAGAAGTTAAATTCACTGCATAAGCAGATAATGTTTTACTTTATGTCTTGGACCCCTATACCTCTATTCTGAATATTTTTAACTTGTTAAGTAAATAATCAAATATATTCTGATACGTATTAAATATTAATATGTTAGAAGTTATTACCCTAAACAAATACTGCTTAAAGAAAAGGTCTACAGAATCTGGATTTACAGGGAACTCAAAGTATCAAATGTTTAGGCACTAAATATTCCACTTCTATTAAAGAAACATTTGTATCAAGCTGGCTGATGTCAACCTTAAAATTCTTACCGTGAAGTTGCAATGGTACGCTTTGTAGCTATCATTATATACTCTCAACAGTCTTGTTTGTAAATTTTTATGGGACAAACAAATTGCTCGTATCGCTTTTATTACTGTTTCTTTTGACGTATTGCAAGTTTTCCTAGGTAGCTCTACACAGATGTGGCTTGGAAACCGTATACTTGGAAATTTATCAATTTACTATTTGCTGTTGCTCTACAAATCATCACATCTAGTTGGAAATATGCCACTATGGTTACTTTAATTAGATGGTGGAATCTGCTATGCCATCATCACAGACTTGATAGATGAAGCACAACATCTACCCCGCACTTAATTAAGAAAGACTTGTGATGGCTACTACTTCTCTACACATTAATCTCAACAACCTTTGCAATTATTTTATACAAATGTCATATTTCAGCTTCCAAGAATAATAATGTATATATGTGTTATACTTCTTTCTAACCCTTGAATATTGTAGATGGTATTTGCACTGTTAATAGTTGTTTTTTTTCTTTTACTTTTCTTCAAGTGTGGATTTTAGCGTTTCTTTCTTTTTTTCTCTGCTTTTCAGTTCTACCCATCTCTAATAAGACCTAAAAATGATAAAATGCTTGCATCTAGTAAAAATGTAATTGCTTCTTTCAGAAACACGTTCTACTATTCTGCAATACTATATCATATGTTGTTATTTGTTTGACTTTTCATCATATTGTTCTATTAAGCTATCATTATTGACACATTCTTGATATAATGTTATATGTTCAATTCAAATAACTTTATTCGGTTACTGTACAGAGTAAACCATAAAAGCACAATTCATATATTACACAATTAAAAGATCCATGAACGTTTTAAAACAAATATATATCATTTCATAATTGATTTCTGCAATTTAAAAACATTTTTAAAAAGGCAGTAATAGAGGAAATGGTAAATTCATTATCCAAACATTGTAATGCCAGAAATGCAGGGCGGCATTGTTTTAGCACTGGTATAATCCATCTTTTTCTAGGGATACAATAAAATTTGCAGAAAAACAGTATATGTATGGCTGATTGTGCAGAAACATCGTCGCACGGGCATTTACCTAGTTCTAGACCAATCATTTAGTTCGGGGAAACTTAGCGATCTGTAGAGGATGTTTAGTCTGAAACGTGTTAGCAGGAATCTGTCGTAGTCGCTAGTGACTAACAGGACTAATGTTATATGTTATATGTGTTACTTCCACTGACCTTATTTATTGAAGCATTTTGAAACAAAAAAAGAACAGAAGCTACTGCACTTTCTTTTCATAGATTGGCCATAATGCTTTCATAGTTGGAGGACTGGGACAGCATGCTAAGTTTGCCTGAAAAAGATATGTCCTCAATAGCACTTCGTCCTGTTCTGAGCTTTTGACCTCAAATAGGCTACTGTGGAACAGTAATCATAACTATCTGACTTTGTGAACAGCTTCCTGCCTCGACCCCCTGAAGATTGTAAACCCCCAGAAAATTTTTTAGTCCAGTGAGGTCATCGCACAATACTGACTCATGTGTTAATCAACTTAGTGACACCGGACAGACAAAAGGGAATGGAGTGGCATCCACTGAGTGGGTCAAACACGTAAAACAGCTATATTCAACCCATCAGAACATGTGCCATACTTGTTCACAACAACCCTCTCCAAAATCATACAATGTTGACAAAACACCTAATATCACAGAGGCCAAGGTAACCATTCTGATCACAAAAATGAGGATAGATGGTGCTCCCGGACCCAATGGGGTCAGTGTTTAAAGCATCTCACGCATTTTGGGCAGAACAGCTCACGCCACTCTTTAATGTACGCTTTGCCACATCCACCTTCCCAGCGTCATGAAAGGTTCTATACTTTCCCCCATCTACAAAAAAGGCGACTGTACGAAACCAGAAAACTATCGGCTTATTGCCCTATTAGATATCGAAGCGAAAGCGGATGCAAGAATATTACTGAAAGACCTAGAAGCCTGGGCAAAATATAATAACATCCTTCCTTTCTTTCAATCCGGTTTTAGGCCTGAAAGTTCCACCATAGATAACATCATAGCACTGGGTCACCGGTTACATCGAGCAACCCAGCCATCACAATTACCCCTCTTTTGCTGTTTCGTGGACTACAGTGCAGCTTTTGACCGGATTGATCGAGGAAAACTGTGGTAAAAACCGGTCTCCTGGGGAATCCCCCAACAGTTGCTAAAGGCAATAATTGCATTACATCAGGGGACTTGGGTCTGCATCAAGACCAGCCAAATGACCGTAACAGCTAAGGTACTAACTAATAACGGCCTGAAACAAGGATGTGACCTTGCCCTTCTACTATATAATCTCTATACAGCTGACCTGGGAAAAGCCCTGGAAGGGGCAAGCTTATTAACAGCAAAGCTGGGGAAAGTACGGCTCCAAATCCTTCAGTACGCTGATGACATTGTGATAATGGATCATACGCGGACAGGCCTATAGAAAGCCCTAAACGCCCTATACAGGTATAATCAAAAGCACAACCTAGTGGCAAACCAGGAGAAGACCAGGATACTCATTTGTGGGAAGTACCACCGAAAGAAAACAGCACAAGGGTCCCTAGGCAAACTGCAACTTAAAACATGCACAAGCTATAACTATTTGGGAATCAGGCCATCGGAAGGGGCAAAACCAACAGTCCATCTGAAACATCTAAGAAGCAAGGGGGCTGGCATTATTTACAGTCTGAGACGTCTAAACCAGCGTCTTCACAGTCCAACAACAGAACCTATTCTGAAAGTTCCAAGAGCTAAACTTGTTCCATTTTTTAACTATGGTCACCTGGTTTTTCCTGGTGCCTACAACAAGCTCCTCATGAGCCTCCAAATTTCTGCCTACAAGAAGGTTCTGGCTCTCCCACGACAGGCCAGAAGAGCCAGAGTAAGGCTGGAGCTGGGACTCACTCGTCCGGATATCACTTGCTCAGGGGATACATTAAAATACTATATTAGCACGTTGCGTGCACCTCCATCCTCACTGAAAGCGCAAATTAAAACAATCTTTGAAGAGGGAGGCTCTCCACGGCAGGTCCAGTTGGCAGCAGCTATAAGACTACTCGAAATAGAAGCCCAACATTTGCACAATCAGGATATCCCGGTAACAGCCAGGAAAAAGACGGTGAACACACAGGTCAAGAGAATATCCTTTGAAAGGGACCTGGAAAGTCTACACCATCAACCCAACCTCTTCACACTGGATGCCGCAAATATCCTTGGAAAACCGCAGCCCTACTTTGAGAAAGCCCTGCCAGTTCCGGCCCGTAAAAGAATCACTTACATGAGACTTCTAGCACTGCCCATCGTGGACTTTAATCCTTCTTGGGCCCAGCAAGACAATTTAGTCACCTGTCTTCTCTGCAGTTACTATCGAGAATCTTGGCTCCATCTGTTGTGTTGCTGCCCAAAGTTAGCCAGTGAGCGGCACCGCCTGGTACTTCCAATTTGCAGGTCTCATGGTCTTGGTCGATGTAGAGAAGCGTCAGACTTGTGCTTCTCTGCTAACACAGTGCAAACTGGATCCCCTTCTGATCTTACTCCAGCTAAAGTTATCCCTTCTCTAGCTAAACATCTGTCTCCTTCTATGCAATCCCTTATTAATCTTTCCCTAAAAGAAGGCCATGTTCCGTTAGAATGGAAAGTTGCTCAGGTTAGACCGATCCGCAAGAACACTAAAGTCCCGTGGACAGATCTTTCCAACCTCCGCCCAATTTCGCTCCTTTCGTTCCTGAGCAAACTAATGGAGAAACATGTCAACACTCACCTCTCCAACCATGTTGAACTGACGGGCTGTTTAGATCCCTCTCAGTCTGGTTTTAGGCCCAAATACAGTACCGAATCAGCATTACTAGCGGTCACGGATAACATCAGGATGACCCTAGACAAGGGCCACTCTATGATTCTGGTGCTGTTGGACCGATCCGCGGCGTTCGACACAGTTTCTCACAGCATTCTGCTCAGAAGATTAAAAGAGATCGGACTAAGAAAATCAGCCTTACAATGGATGATGAGCTTTCTATCAGCTCGCTCCCAGATTGTCAATCTAGGCCCGTATCACTCGGCTCCTACAGAATTGTCCAAGGGAGTCCCTCAGGGCTCGTGTTTGAGCCCTACATTGTTTAACATCTATATTACTCCCTAGGCCAATCTTCTGAGGACGCACGGGTTCATCCCTATATCATATGCCGATGACACTCAGCTGCTCTTTCCATTCGATAAATTTACCTCCTCGGTACAGTTGGCCTTCTCTAATGGTATGAGAGCTATATCCCACTGGATGAAGAATAATTTCCTAAAGTGTAATGTGGGAAAAACAGAGATTATGCTCTTCGGAGAGGCCCCCTCCTATGGACACCAGACTGGTGGCCGACCGATCTAGGCCCCCATCCCGCTCCCAAGCTTACAGTCAAAAACCTGGGTATCCGTCTGGATCAAGCCCTTATCTGAAGGAGGATGCTGCTCAGACAGCAGGCTCCTGTTTCCGTATATTAGGCCTGCTCCGTGGAGTCTTCCCTTTGCTTCCAGACTCTACCCGGAAAACTTTAGTCCAGGCGCTTGTACTAAGTCGTCTGGACTACTGCAATGGCCTGCTGATCTCCGCCAATGATGCCTCACTCAGCAGACTGCAGGTAGTCCAGAATACGGCGGCACGATTGGTCCTCAACGCTCCCTCCAGGACACTTTCTTGCCCTCTTCTTATAAAGCTGCATTGGCTCCCTATCCGCCAACGGGTCAGAATTAAAATCTGCTGCACTATTCACAAGTCATTGCTTAATTTGGTTCCTTCCTATCTCTCTGAGAAATTCATGCCATATGTACCGTCTAGATCTCTCCGCTCAAGTGCCAAACACCTTCTTGTGGTGCCTCGAGTAAGAAAGGCAAGATTAGGAGGAAGAGCTCTCTCCCATCTTGGCCCTCGATACTGGAATGAGCTTCCTATGTTTTTGAGACAATGCTTGGATCATCTACAATTTAGGAAGCTGCTTAAGACCACTCTTTTCTGTGCCTGATTTTGCTGTAGCTGAAACACACCCTCACGGCCAGTCCTAAGCGCAGAGATACCCCTTCGGGGGTCGATTCAAGTGCTATATAATATAATAAAATAAATAAACCATGGCCGACTAGGGAAATTCATTGATGCATTTCGGGCCGCACTGACACAAAACATTAAAGACACAAAAAGTTATCAGTCGGCCATTAAACAAGAGTGACTATGATTAAACATCTCCCAAAGTGCGACACACTAGCACTTTAGTTCCAGCTTGGATAATAGTTTTTAAGGTTTTATTTCATGCTTAGTTTTTTAGCAAACCCTGTGAGTTTTAACCTCTTCACTTTTCTCATTTATAGTAAACTGTAATAATACCATATTGTAATGATTTTAATTAATTGAACAATAAAGTACGATACGATATGAATCATGTGTTAGTTCCAGCGAGGCAGACTCAGCTATTCATCATTCCAAGGTCAGTAAATTGAGTACCATTAACTTGAGTAACAGTAACAATTGTGATTTTCTGAGTTTAGAGACAATAGCATTGTTGTATGCAGCACTATGTAAAACCCATTCTTCCCCTCTCTGTCTTCTCGGCATGTCTCATTTTCTGCTGTCCATATTTCGTTCTGCTCTCCCCTCTCTCATTTCCTCTGCCTTTCTCATTTCCTCTGCCTCTCTCACTTCCTTTTGCCTCTCAGAACCTTCTGCCCCTCTCTAATTTCTTTTTGCTGCTCTCCTTCTTTGTCCACTCTCATTGTCCTGTGCCCCTCGCTCATTCTTCTCTTTCCCGCTGTTATTTTTGTCCGTCTCTTTCATTCTCATTCTCTTCTATACTTATCTTGCACTCTTTTGCCTTGCCCTCCCCTGCCCCTCTTTCATCTTCCTCTCTCCTTCTCATCTGTTCAGTCCCTCTCATTTCATTTGCTCCTGCCTCATTTCCTGTGGGTCTCTTTTATTTCCTCTTGCTCACGCTCTTTCACTATGTTCCATTCGTTTTTGTTCCAGTCTCATTCGCCACGCTCATTTGCTTCTGCTCCTCTCATTCTCCTGTGCCGCCTCTCATTCTCCTGTGCCCCCTCTCATTCTCCTGTGCCCCTCTCATTTCCTCTGCTCTCTCATATACCCTATTCTTTCTCTGCTGCGTCCATCTCAAATTGTTTCATGTGCCACCTTTATACTTCACTCTCTCTATTCCTTCTTTCCCTCACTCTTCTGTCAAGTGCAGAAATGGTATTATTGAACTGACAGCGAGCTGCAGGTAGAGTAGAATGCACATCTTGTTGGGATAAATGCAAAAAGAACAGATGTTGTTGTGCTGGCATTGGGAGCAATTAGAAGGGAATATATTCACATAAAGTGTTGCATATTAACTACATTTATTTTACAGGAGCTGACAGCACAGAAAATTATCACATAGCAGAATGCTGTTTGAATCCAACCCTGGGACTTATTTTGGCAGCTGCAGTCAGAATGTAACATTAGCATCTTTGTTTCACGCCCTTGAGGGGAGCTGTTTTAGGAAAAAGCACAGCTGATAAATTCACTTTTGAGGCCATGCTAAAGAAGCCCAGAGTTTCCAATACCATGTGATAAATCTTAATATTAATTTTGTGTAGCTTCGATTACTTCAGATTTACATCCCATACATAGTAATATCTCCAACATCCATAATGTTGACATCGTAGAGGGGCCAAGCAAAGCCCTTCCTGGAAGTAGCTGATAAGGTCATCAACCAGACCTTTTGGTCTGCATTCCTTATCCCTTGAGTCACCAAGCGCCTTTTTTTGTTCTTCTGCCACAAGCACCACCAGGACCGGATCCCTGTTTAGCAAATAAACAGACGATGCCCGTGGCCGTCCAGCTTCTGTTGCGCTCCGAGTCAGGAAGGGTCTCAAAGGGACTCTTTTTTTAATTGCCCCTTAGATTTTCTACTCTGCGCCTGTACAGCAGCTTAGTTTAAGGCACTATGAAACTCAAGGGTGCACCCATGCTTCAGAAAATAACAAGGGGCAGATTTATGTTTGACTTGCGCCTCATTTACGCCGCTGTTGCGTCACTTTTGTGACGCAGCAGCGGCGCAAATCCTGCGCCATGGTGCGGGGTATTTACAACGTGACGCATCTGGGAGATGCGTCACATTGTAAAGCCCTGCGCCACATGTAGGCGTTCCAGGGCAGGTGGGGGCGTTCCGGCGCAGGAACGCCTCCTAAAAGTGGCTGAGTGAAATCTACAAGATTTCACTCAGTCACTTTTGAGCCCATGCTGCGTCAAAACCCTGCGCCTGCTTGAAGCAGGCCTAAGGATTGACGCAGCATTGTACAGATAGGACCCCCAGAACATTGCTGGAGCTGCGTCGCGCTTGCGACGCAACTCCAGCAATGCGCCACTTTTACGGCACAGATGCGTGACGCATCTGTGCCGTTTTTGCCCCATGGTGCGCTGCATTATAAATGCGGCGCATCCATGGTGGCGGAGCTGGGGCGCAAAATAACTGGCGCATCCCTGCTGATATGCAGGGATGCGTCAGTTATTATAAATATGCCCCCAAGTGTTTCCCTAGAAATGACTTTAACATAAGTATCTCTGGCCTCGGTGTAGATCAAAGTATTTCAGTACATGCACAACATGGGTCATTTAAAATCAACTTCCTCCAGATTGTCACTTGGAGCGCCTCCATTATTGTGATTACTGTATTTAAGTGGAGCAATCTGGCTTAAGGTGATATTTAAATGATGCATGTTGCGCATGTGTTGAAATACTTCCAATTACACCGAGGCCAAAGATACTTTATTTTAAAGTGATTCTTAAAGGAACGTTGTTTTTGGATGGCTGTATTACTTGAGTTCCTTAGAATTGTGGGTGCCCCAATTCTTTGGTTGATCAAAAAATAACCAAACAGATAGCTCGGAGGTTCACACATAGCAATGAGTGCCAATGCGCCAATGCTCTAAGCACCAATTATAGGATAGTGGCGGCTTGCTAAGAACATTCCCTAAAGGTTGCGAGTCTTTGGTGAAACATTGCTGGGGGGGCTTCCATCTGGCATGCACTAAGCAGTGGGATCAGGTACAACAAATCATTGAGGAACAAAGCTCCTCTTTTCAACTTTGTTCCACTATATAAGCCTTCATTAACCGCCCCCACCCCCCCACTCACACCCCCCTCTGATGCCTCACTCATGATTGTTTTGTATTTTCTTATAAGACCTCATTGTCTCTTAGCTTTTACTGGACGCTTTTGTGGACATCATCAAATTATATGAAATGTAAACCTTTAAACTGCTAGTTACACCAGCAGGTAGCCTAACGCCTGACTCACTACACTGGCCATATCCAACTCCCGCACAGATGTCAGCACTCCTGGTATATCGATCGATGACGTTCTGCCTCTTGAAGTACGTATCTCCAAAGTTGCCAGTGTCTGCGTCTTCCAAATGAAGACTGAATTGTATTCTTAGGTATTTTGACAAGCGTCTACATGCCTCCATTGTCAATACTCTGGTCCAGTCCCGACTGGACGATGGTAACGCTATCTACCTATCGGCCTCTTAAACGGCATTGCATCCTCTACAGCTGACTTATACTCTGGAATGGCAGCAGATTACGCCAGTTTCGACACAACTTTATTGGTTCCCTATCAGACATGGGGTGATGTTCAAGTCTGTACTCATACAGCCTTGTACCAGTGTCTTCTGAAGTTCAGTGCCCCTAAGTTTAGCTGGCACGAGGCCATTAGGACATTACGGTCTTGCCTACTTCTGTTGTGTTCTGTGTAAAAAGCTGGAAATATAACAATAAGTTTGCTGCTCATTTTACCTTAGAAGTGAAAAAGTATCTGTGAGTCTGTCAGGGAAGTCCTGCTTTACACCCTCCTAGAGCGTAGGGTTAATATTGTTTCTTTCTAACGCCAACTCCATTTTGCTGCTTGCCGCAGGTTTGACCACGGTAGAGCAGTGAATGTAGTTCGGTAGGTTTACAAGACCTGCAGTGTGTTCTACGGCTAGGATTGGTCTGAGCTAGCCACCATACTTCAACCCTATGCACCGACTCGTTGCATGAGCTCGATACCTCATGCATCTTATGTATTCATGCAGCAAGAGAGCCTGTGCCGGTGGCACTTATCTTGTTATGTAGCCCACTGGTTCTCTTTATGATGTACCACTGGACCTGAAAATGCTGGAACATCATCTGGCCTTCTGCAGGACACCTGCAAAGTTTGTTTCAGTTAGTGTTAGTCTAGTTGACCCCTGTAATATCCTTTGTGCTGTTGCTGCAGTGCTTTGTGTTTCACAAGTCCTCAGCACTATTAAACGTTGAGGCAGTCATATGCTCAATAGATAAGACATAATAAAAAATAAAATAAACAAATTCCTAAGTCGTCGTGTGAGATTGCATAGATGCTGAATGTATGCTTCCATTTAAACGTGAGCAGAAGGTGTAGACAATTCTTTCTGCCTCAAATAATAAGTGGCAAGCCCTACCCATCTTGGGTTCCACAAAATACAACGTGTCATTAGGCTGCATATTATGAGAAACGTTGGGAGAGGAACCATATGTACCCCAGGCCTCAAGTATTTGGGAACAATACAAGTTCCAAAACACAATGCTATCACAGATATGAGCATGGAATGGAGCAGCTCCTGCATAAATAAGACAACAATTTAGGTAAAGCAAATGCCACTGCAGCAGGCTCTATGGGTGGGTTTAAAGTGATCGCTTACCTTTGCTGTGTTTCTCCTGCTTTGACTCTTATTGTCTTCACTATGAGCCCCTTTTTGGGTGCCCCAGATGTCCAGGGGATGATTGTTTGCATGGTGTCCCAGATATTCGCCCAGACATCTGTGCCTTCCCATTTAAACTTAATCATCATAAGTTCTCCAATGTCCGTGTCCAGGGTGATCAGAAACGAGTAGGTTTTATTCCCATGGATTCCATCAACGCTGCAAACAAACACAAGGAGCAACACTGTGACAAAGCAAGCATGGCACCTGCAGACCTGACAACAGTTCCTCGAATACCACTCTAGAAAATTGCTTTCAAATCCTACTGATTTTTTTTCTGAAAGCCTATGCTAGATAGATGGATGCAAATGTTGAATTCTTCTTTTTTTCATGTTCTACTTCCAAAAACACTTTACTTTAAGCAGACAAAAAAGCCCACAATGTGTATTTTTCATCTAATTCAGGCTTTAAATTGATTCCAGAGTTCATGCTAATCATAGGTTTTTAGGTCTCGCCTGAGCCAGCGCTCTAGCGAGAGTTTTAGTAAGCGGGATTTGGCAGTGCAAACTAGTGGCTTTTCAGGCCTCTAGCTACAGTGCATGTGCGCCGGGCGCGCGCACCATTTCTGACTGGTGATCAATTTCGCGGCCGCAATGATGTTCTCAGTGAGCCGCGCGGCCACTGAGAGCATCAAAGCGGCGCGAAAGTGCACACCATATGCTCTGCTCGCATCTCCCTCCTCCCTTTTCAGAACATGGTTCGCGGCGTGCGCTTGTTTTCTTTTACCAGTTCTTTTCGGTATTTCATTCTCTCTTTTTATTTCCCCATAATAATTTCCTATTCTTGTTTTTGTTGTCATTGGGAACCCCATCACACCAGTTACTCACCCTTCCCACAAACACATGCTTACCTTCTTCATGATCATGCCCACCCACGCTTTCAAGTCCTGCTGCTTGCAGTTCCCTGACCTATGTTTGTATATCTCAAAGTTTTTTAAATAAAGATTTTTGTTGATGGGAAAAAAATGTAATCTGTCTTGGATGGATGGCTTTCACCACATTTCTATTCTTTTTGGAACGCCTGCTGCTTAAAAAGCTGCAAACTGCGTTATCCATTTGCACTCTCATTTCTTTCCGCTCATGTTCCTTTTCCTTCGCTGGTGTTCACGAAGGCATTGATAATCCCTTCTGTCTGCCTGTTAACGGCTTCCTCCCTCCCTCCTCACACTTGGAGCCCTCCCCCACCCTCCAAGCACACACACTTGGCTGTGGGCTTCTCATGGCTGAGTTTACTCCAGCAGCGGCGGCATGTGCAGGTGATTAACCCTTTCTTTCCTCCTTGCTTTAGAAGCTCCTAAACCATTAACTCAAGAGTTTAAGCTACAAAAGCGTATTCAAATTCTTCAGCTTATGCACGTTCATAAGACAATTGTCTGCAATTGTCTACGAACTTGCATGATTGTTAGCCACTTGGGGTCCTATTAGAGATAGACAGTCCAGGAGGCAGGGGCGTAGTGAGTCTGGATTGTGTTTCAGACTGGTATTTGAGCCCTCTTCCCGTGCATGCAATTACTACTTCTCAGCCCGTAATGAACAAGCATTGGCATAGCCAATAAGTCTCTCTTTTGGGACCTTATAAGTATTTAGTTATGCAACTGTTGCATGGCTAAACACTTATAAGGTCCCAAAGGCGAGACCTATTGTCTATGCCAATGCTTGTTCTATAGATGCCACATATTGCTGAGTTGTGATGTATTACAGTCCACGTTACAGTCCACGTTGCACTGCTCGTTGTGCAAACAGAGTCAACAATGCAATGTGGTCAATTCTTTGCTGCATGATAGATGTTAGCTGCACTCAATTGTGACAACTCTGGCAGACGCGGCTCGCATGACTCGCGGGTGGGGGGGGGCAGGTGTGGGGTCACGCAGGGGCTTCGGGGGGGCTGTAACGATTATTGTCTATGCAACTGCCTGCGTACTGTCACAGTCACTGGGTTAAATAAACATTACATCTCACTTTCTTTGCACCACAAGTTATGCACCTTGCACCAGCCGGGATTGTGGTTCAAGGGATTTCGATGAGCCGCCTGTGCCACAAATCTCCCGGCTCATGACAGCCAGGGGAACGTGGCTGAGGACTTGGGCTCTGGGTACGAGGTATCATTTCTGTACCACAGGACCCTCTGAGGATGACGAAGGCGGTGGAGGGTTTGCCTGTTATGGGGCACTGGAACACTACTGTGCCATGATGCTAGTTATGTAGGAGTCATGTGATTCTGGAGGGCGGGGGGGGGAGGGGTGGTTCACGATGATAAAACTGCAGAAAGATACCCAGGATCCCCGATCTTCCTGGAATGGGTTCTATTGACCCAGAGATGATGCTCGAATGGACAAGGCCACAGATCTCTCTGAAATGGATGAAAATTCAGCAAAACCGTCGGAAATGTGCGATGCATCAAATGTACAGCAGCATCGAGGCACTATGTCAGCGATATACAAAACTAGGACAGGACTAGATTAAGAAACACATGAAACTCTGTGAAACGGACCACGGTAATGCAGACATCCCAGACAAGATCTCGGAATAGACGTGGTTGCGGGGTGAGAGTGACCCCCCCCAGCACTTGCAATGCATAGTCCACCCGTCCTGGTGCACTCTCAGGAGAACACGATGTTTACATTGCTCGGCCACTCACATTCCAAAGTTCGAGCACTAGAGCGTGGGAAATCCCTGCCCGTGCTACATGGGTGAGAGTAGGGGCAGAGCGGATCTATGCGGAATACATAGCCCCACCTTAACCCGTGGTTTCTCTGTATTATTACCCCCTATGTCAGTCCTACGCAATCCACCAGTCGAGGCTCGCATGACTCGTGGGTGGGAGAGGGGTCACGCAGGGGTTCGCGTGTGGGGCAAATATATATATTTTTTTACCGTACTTGACCAGGCCCCGCACAACCTTCGCTCGTGGCCGGGTCCCGCGTTTGGCGTTTTGATGCTTTCTTCGGAACAGGAACAGGCATCCTACCTCCTCTCCCCTAAGCCAATCACAACGCTGCAATGGCAGAGTTGTGATTGGTGCGGACGGCGCCTAGCAGGGCGCCTGTATGGTGGCCATTTTCTCTATGTAGCTGCATGCAGCCTACATAGAGAAAATGTAGAGTGCGCATGACTGGGTTGGTCGGCCCCAGAGGACTGACCAAACAGTCAGGGCCCACAACAGTGGGCAAGCCACTCCTCCGCAACCCAACCACTCGCCCGCCCCCAACCAGGCATATCCTGCCTTCTGCTTTCTTGCAGCGTGAGAAGCAGAAACATAAAATGGTGTTTAAAATACCATTTTATGTTTCTGCTTCTCGCACTGCGAGAAAGCAGTGGGGCGACGCTCCTCCGCCCTAATGGAGGAGCCGCCCCTGAACTCTGGTAACAATGAGTCAAAGAGCGCTGAGTGAGGATTTAACCTGCGAATCCTTGTGTCCATCTATGTACACCGAAATGGAGGCCTGTCAGTGCAAGGAAGAGCCGATCCCCATCTCTGCGTTCAGATTTGCAAAGCACAATTATTGCACAGCTGTCCCGTAAAGGAAAAGAGGTTGCCATGGCCAAAAGAGTAGCACTTTGCAAAACAGGCCGTAGGGGCCACATGCAGCAGTCTATGGGACTGCTGTCTGCTCACCCCGATGCCCCTGATGCACACAGCCTTTAGCACAGCGGCAGCTGTCCCTCACAGGCAGCTTGCACTTTGCAAATTGTTAGCGACGGACAAGGGTAGCTCGTAAACGTCTAGTGCTTGATACTGCTTAACTGGTCAAAACAGATTTATACAGTTTCTTAAAGGTTTTCATCCATGCAAGGAAAGTTTTGTGATGGTGAAAAAGTTCTTAACTATCACGCCCAGGGGCGGCACCTCTGCTAAGGCGGTGGAGCGTCGCCCCACTGCTCTGTGAGCAGTTTGAAAAGGAAAACTAAAATTATAACAACACAGTTATTATAATTTTATCTTTCTGTCCTGGCTCAGCTGGGGCAGGGCTGGGCTGTCACAGGAGGAGAGATGGGCACTCTCTTAAGTGTGCATTACGGTTTGGCCGGCCGTCTTGGGCCGGCCAAACAGTCATGCGCACTTTGCATGTTCACCTGCTGCATTGCACAGCCTGTGTGGAGAACATACAGAGGCTCTAAGTCCATGTCTGAGCGCCGATCCATGGTGCTTAGACCAATCATGACGCTGCTGTCATAGTGATAGCAGCGTCGTGATTGGCTTCGGGAGCCTACGAACTTCCTGCTTCCTGCGTCGAGAACCAAGAGGCAGCGGCCGGCCTGAAGGTAACTGAATTTTTTTCCCAGCCCCCTACTCCCCTACCCCAACACCTCCATTAAGCAGCAGCCCCTACTGATCCTTTTTCCAGTTCAGCATTTATTTGCACGTTTTTATGCAACATTTTCAATAACTTGGCCTGGACTCTGGAGGTTGGAGCACCTTATGACAAGAAGACAGTCCAAACAATCAGAGTGCATCCTAAAGAGGGAGGGACCAACATTATGTTTGGCAGATGAGGGACAAAAATATGTTCCCGAATTTGAGAAGTTATGTTATTGATAATTGAATCAAGAGTCTTGCGATCATTCTTCGGTCTCCCACTTAACCACACTCGTTGATCCTGGGCAAGTCACTGTCTCCCTCTGCTTGATTTGCCTTCTGTATGAAAACTGGGGCCAGTCAGAAACTGGCTGACCTCAAATATGAGCCCTACCTAAGAAAAGTGGACATGTAGGCTAGTAAACATTTTGCAAAACTAAAGGATACATGAGACTTCTTTCGCTATGGTGAGAGCCATATGATCCAAGTATTAATGTTTTATACCTTCCAGTATCACCCAGTGTCCTGCTGTAGTGTCAGCCCAGTTCCAGTTACGAGGCATAGCACTGCAAATGAAATTCTACAATTATTTTACTATAGCGGCTGAGGCCTGATCAGTAGATCTCACACAACTGCAGAGGTCACAATCTTAAAAGCAAATATTGCGTGGGAGCATCTTGGGCAGACGGATTTTCCACCTTGTGTTTCACAAAGCCCACCCACCACTGAGAAGGCATACTACTGTCTCAGATGTGGTCCCTTTTTTGTTTTAGGGCAGACTCACAAAAATGTATGCAGCCTTTTCTTATATCCAGGCCAAATCACACCACGCCTTTGCCTGCAAAAGCCTGCTTGATTGATTTCTTGATTTACACACCATCTTGTCCTTTCTTGGCACTAGTCCCAATGAAACAAACGCTGAAACCCCTTAGCACAGGAAGGGCGATACACAAACAAGTCTCCAACTATTCGAACAGGAAAGTATTTCTGAACATTCTGAATTCATGTTATTGGGGATTTGCCTAAGGAACAAGGGTAGATTGTTCCAGAATTTGATATTAAAAAATGCAACTCCCTCTACGGATCTTCTTTATCCTGGGAACCTACTCCAGAAAGTGGTTTGTTGATCTCAAAGAAGCCTACCTCGTTTGTTAGAAGGAACTTTGACTCTTGGACGGGGGTGTGCGGAGGTATTCATTTGTGAGTGAAGTCTTGCACCTGTCCTTATTATTCTGCTACCTATAGTTCAAGGAGTTTTTTGTTTTTACTACCCTTGTATCGTTTTTTTTCTACAAACTGGCAATATTCTCATGAGAGAATTTGACATTTTTTCTCGTGAGTTCCTTTTAAAAATCTTCTGTTGGTGACTTTGAAACAGTATTTTTTTTTAAACAACATAAAAAGTGTGAAAGTGCAGATTGTCAAGTGATAACCCACATGTAGGAAAATTCACGAACAGTGAATAGTTTTAATAGTGATATATGTGTGAATAATAAAAGCTCAACAGAAAAAAACATCATCATAGTCTTTATTCGAAAGTTCAAATTCATAAAAGACACAAATATCACAAAATTACAATTCATTAAAAACACAAAAATGGATGCAAAAGAATCATAAAATACATCATATAATAAATATTAAAATGAGTATTAAAAAAAGATTAAACAATAAAGCAGACGACTAGATGATAGAATGTCATATAAAATAAGGGAAGTTAAAACAGCAAGAATATTCCATAGTTCTAGTATACAAAGCTCAATTAAGAATAACAGAGTGAGCGTATCAATTTGTTCCTTAGGTACCATGCCCAGCCCAAATATTTGGCAAGACCAATGGAAATAATTGGTAGGGTATTAATGCGTAAGATCCTTAGGGCCACAATACTACTCCTAGTGCCCAAAGCCCTACACAATGGAGACAACCAAATGCGTCTTGGGACAATATAAGCGGGGCAGACAAACAAAAAATGTCCAATCGATTCAGACTGCATGCCACATACAGGGCATGTATCATTACCAGCACTTGACCAGCTACTAGTCAGAGACCTGAGTGGCAAGGAACCTATTCGTAGCTGAAAATATAATTTCCTGTCACTAGGTTTAGTAATCAGGTCCCAATAAGTTTCTAGGGCTGGAGTAATTTTTGTCACTAGGAACCAGTTAGTCATCCAGGAGCTATTAACTTGGCTCCAGATCTTAAAATCAATATGTTCCCAATACAACATTTTCAAAGAGCTCTTAGAAGGGAATGTCGTTGTCATTGGATCACTCCACAGCCCCACCAAGCCCAAGTCAACGAGGGCAGCACGTATCTTCCTAAGCCAGCCAATCTTATGAGAAGTATCAGACTTAACATCCAAGAGTCCCCTGGCGTAGGAGGAGAGCTCCGGAGTAGTCCACAACCTCCGCCAGTATAAGACAGGACGGAGGTTGGCTAGTTCCAGGATAGCTCTCCTACCTAAATCGTATCTTAAGGGGACCAAGGGAGTACTCTGCGGTAGGCCTGTGATACTACGTAAAAATTTATTTTCGACTACCGTTAGGGATCTCAACGAGTCAAAACCCCATAGCTCTGCCCCGTACAAGACAGAGCTTAAAGCCTTTGCCTCATAAACTTGAAGGACAGGTTTAATTGGCTTAGTAAAGGAGGTTTTAAACTCCTTGAGTAAAACCCCAGTAGTCTGCTGTAACTTCAAGGAGGTCATCATGACATGCTTGTTCCACTTATTATCATTAGATATGTGCATACCAAGATATATAAAGCTGTTGACCTCCTCTAGTGGCTGGGCATTCATAAAGAACTTCCTTACTCTGTAACTAGGAGGTGGGTTAAAAACCATAAGTTTGGTCTTAGAGACATTTACTTCCAATCCATGGGCTAGACAAAAATCATCAAAAACAGACAAAGCTTTTTGCAAACCACTTGGCGTTTTTGACACAATGAGAGTGTCATCCGCAAACATCAGTATTGGGGTGGCTATCCCCACCAACTTAGGAGCATCTGTGGAAACACTGAGCATACAATCTACAATCCCATTAATATACAAAGAAAAGAGCGTCGGGGCCATAGTACAGCCTTGGCGTACACCACGCTCGACTGGGAACTCAGGAGTGACATCATCATAACCACCCCATTGGACTTTAGCAAAATTGGACTCGTGTAATCTCATAACCAGAGTCAGAACTTCGAGAGGAAGCCCCAGCTTTGCTAAAACAAGCCACAACCTTGAACGTTGAACTAGGTCAAAGGCAGCTCTTAGATCAACAAAAGCCACAAAGAGACTGCCTTTCCCCAGAGTCACAGTCTTCCAATGTAATTGGATGAAACGAAAAACCTGGTCCACTGTACTAATAGATCTACGAAATCCAGCTTGAAATGTAGATAAAACCCCATTATCCTCTTCCCAATCTAATATTAAATTCAGGACCATCCTCCCGATGATCTTCTGTATTGTATCTATCAGACTAATAGGTCTGTAGTTACTCGGGAGAGCCTTATCACCTTTTTTAAAGATTGGGATAATAATGGCGCCCCCCCAAGATTTTGGTACAGGGGCACCTTCAGCCACCGCGTTGGCCACTAGTGCAATGTACTTGCTCCAGCAAGTTCTATTCTGGAGAAAGACATCAGACGGAACCCCGTCGGATCCAGGTGCACGTCCGGTGGCTACCGAGGCCAGGGCTATAGAAACATCTTTGGGGCTGAAAGGTCCTTTGTTATAAAAAACATGTGGGATTGTAGCCAAATGGCTATATAAAAAACTACAGGCATATTGAGGCTTAAAATACTTAAGCCATTCATCCTGGGCCACATGATTTGAAGGAGTATCGGGCAGGCCACCCCTATTCCATTTAATAATATTCCAAAACTTTCTCGGGTCATTCCCATAGCTTGCTCCCTTCAAATCTTGCCAAAAGAGCTCGTCCCAATTCTTTTTAGCTTGCACAAGGCATTTTTTATAAGCCTGCCTTGCCAGCTGGGTGCGAGTCCTGTTATCACTTGAAAGGGCAGCAGCTAGATTCGATCTTGCCTTTCTACATTCCCTATCGAACCAACGAAGCCGCCCAAAAGGGCGTGTTTTACTTTTAACAACTGGCTTCAAAAAGTAACCCTTTAATCTTTCAAAGAATAGCTCATGAATACCTGTAACTTGGAACAAACCTTCGTCGGAGGCCAATACGTCCTCTAGATGCAAGATGGCACCAGCCAAATCAGCATCTATTTTTGCTAGGGACATATCATTAGCCGCCACCTCCCGCCATCTAACCCTGCGCATATTATTAGAGGGAACAACTTCTGGCGGATGGAGTTCAATTGTACCTGCTACAGAGGAAGTACCGCTCCACCACTGGTGGGTGACACAAATGGGATTATGGTCACTTTCGGCTCTAGATTCCACCACCATATCTTTAATGGAATGCCATAAATTATTACAGCAGAGGACATAATCAATTCTACTTTTGGAGCGACCATTATCAAAAGTATTAGCGCCCAACTTATCGCCCTGGGTTCTACCATTCAAAGCCCTAAGACCATGCTCATAACAAAGAGAATTTACCTGGACTATGACCTCAGACCAACGTTTAATTGGGGGGAGAGCCAAGGCTGGAATATCCCACAGACGATCCTCCTCAGGATCAAGACCCCATTCTGAATCCGAGGCTAAAAGGGGTTCGAACGTAACATTAAAATCTCCCGCGATAATCGTGCCCTTCGGACTGCCGTAGGTATCCATAAGAGAATCCAGAGTGGCCAAAACTTGCGACCTTTTCCCCTTTGTCCCTCTAAGATAGAGGTTAAAAATAACCAGGTCTTGCATAGAGACCAAGGGCAACCTAACTAATTGAATATCTGGAGACCCGGTCTGGAACTCACTAGCCTTAGGGAATAAAGCCTGGCGAGCCCAGATGGTTAGGCCACCCATAGGGCGGCCCTTAGAGCCCTTAGATGCTGGAATGTGGAAATTTAAATAGCCTGGCAGAAATAATGGCTCAACAGACCAAGTCTCCTGAAATAAACAGACATCAAAGTTACCTATGAACTCTAACCATGCAAGGGAATCCATCTTCGCCTTGAGGCCAGCAACATTCCAGGAAATCAAAGATCCAGGCCTAGATCTTGACACCCCGCTCTGGGCATCAAAACAATGTGTGGCTACCTGTGGACTCAGAAGCTGAATAGGCAAGTTTAAAACTTTTTCCTTAGGAGAGGAAGAAGTACAAAAGTCAGCCAAGGAAGAAACATCAGAGTAAGCCAGTGGCAAATCAACATTAGAGCAAGCTCCACCAGGAATCGTTGCGCTAGAATGATCAATCACTGGTCAGTCTATATCATTCCAGTAGCACATACCATTATTATCATTGGGATTCAGAGCAGAAGACCCACAGTTAAAACCTATCCCCGGCCAAGCAAGACCCCTTCTGTCCTCGTGGATGGCAACTTGCATATAAAAATAGTGTAGATCATGCACCTGGATCCCCGAATGAAACCAAAAAGGAGCATGAAGACATATAAAGTTAACAACACGGCTGTCTTTAAAGTTGATAATAATAGAATCGCCCAAAACATCTTTGGGTCGTGATCCTACCCAGCTAACCCTTCTTACAAGCAAAATTTTCCCATCCAAATTGTTAGGAATGGGCGTGTACTTATTTAGCCAGTGGATCACTTTATTCTTAAGTTCTTCACAGGTTTCGGGATTTGGATTTTTTATTTCGGGGACACCAGTTAAAACCACCACATAAGGAAGAGACTGAGGGGGAAGATGGATATGGGCCAAGGCAGGACGAGAAGTGAAAAACACTTCACAACTATTCCCTTCTACTTAAGGCCATATACTTTCACCCACCTTTCTTCACCTTACTTCCTGCTTTCCTCTCCTCTTTTCCATTCTTATGTACAAAATTGTGCTGTGAATACAGTAACTTGTTATAGTGACTTTACAGATCAATGAAAATATTAACCATAAAAAAAGCTGGTGGGGCCTCACTAGATTGTTAATGATTCAATTACAAGCAAGTCGTGCAATGCTGTCTGCTTTAACATTCCTGCAGATTTTCCTCCAGTACTCTGTTCTCAGCCTTCAATATCTGTGAGGAGAATAGTAAATATGTAATGTGCTGTTGCTGGGTAGCCGAAGTTGAATAATTCAGTGATGGAATTTGATTCTGGGGAAAATGAAGAGTACATGATTTACACCCATCCATCAGAAATGCTGCTGCTTGTCCAATTGTTTGTGGCGGGTCTCTCTACCGCAGGGATTTAGAGCCGGAAGTGCAGTGTGTGACAGACTTCCCCCCACAAGCAGATGACATTGTGCATTCAGGAGACGCGTTGCTAGTGTCTGTGCCGAAAGTGGTAAAAAAAACTGCTCTCGGGCGGAGATTCATCACACGCTGGGTGACTGATCGTAAATGTCTGTGCATCAGATAAGAATCTTATATTATAGCTCTCCAAACATGCTGCACTTGGAACTTTAGAGGAAAGGTTTAGAGGCAGAGCAAAAGAATTTACAACAGCCTTGAAAAGTTAGGCGCACGACCAGCAGCAAAGTCTGATGCGGTGCCAGAGATTGGCCAAAACTAAATATATATCTTTCTGTTAATTGATACGTGAATTTATGGGTAATGTTGCAACACCTTGTGACTGTGAGGTGATTTATATCCCATACAAATATTTTCCACCAAAGTAAATCGTTTTTTTATGCCCTGGTTCTGCTTTGTGAATATATGTTTGTGGTTTGAGCACACTTATTCACTCAATAGTAACATATCCTCCCGTGCTCCGTTATTTGCAAGTAATGCATTGCACGTGTGATATACACTACTAATTTCTGATTTAAAAATATAAAAATGTCTAACCAGCTATGCTTATAGTCTGCAGTCTGCCGTACAATGTTTAACAAGCAAACTGTAAACTAACAATTGGGAAATATGTTTCCCCTCATTCAGTGTTCAAAAATGTTTATTTTATTATGTAATTCACTACATGCTTTATGCCACAAATGCATATATTAGAAAACCAGAATGAAAAAATACGTAAAATAGATTACAAATCATACTACAGCGAAAGATAACCATACATGAGGTGGAAAAATGCTAGGTAAGAAAAGAAAAAGATCAATGCCAGTGAAATACGAAAGAGTGAAAAAATAATGTAACAGTAAGTTCCAAATCAGGTACCAAGGAGCACATTAATCTAAACAAAAGGGACGCTAAAATTCCAGATTTGCTTTAGGTTCACCATCATCCAATGAGTTTATCATCAAATTATTTTGCTTGAAAACAAACCAATTATTCTGACGAGAGATTTGGCAACAGATCACCCTTATGCTGATCACGTTGTATGATCATTTCTTAAACAATATTTTTTTGCTCATTCACTTTACTGGAGAGGTAAGTAAATCTCCTTTTTCTCAAATCAATCTTTCAATGAAATACATTCCACTTTTGAGTGTGGCTATTCTGTTTGATTTTAGTATCTCTTGAATCATCTTTCGACACAGACTATGCTCTTCAGACTTCTCCTTTAATCCACGTTTACTGTTGTTTTAGCAGAGCCGACCCTGAAGAGGGCCTCACAGCCTTGCACCATAATGACCAACCGAGACCGGAAAAAAAACCCAGTTTGGGCCGCTGCGGCACACCCAAGGACAAAAGAGGGGGCTTGCCCCAACACCCAACCCCCAAAAAATCCACGCCAACAGTGGCACAAACAATACCTGGCCAATGGGGGTGGCCGGGGAAGGTTTTGAACTTCTCCAATGGGGGGACGCCACCACCAACCAGGAGGGACAGCGGGGTGTTATAAGGGCACCGCTCCCTCACTACAGCTCACTTCTTGGAGCAGCGTGGGGGTGCGCAGTACAATTTTGAGACCCACCCACCAACACCTTGCAACAGCATTGTCGCAGGGCTAGACGGCTGGGCAGCAGATAAGAAGGGGTACATTTTTTAGTTATAGAGGCCCACCGGCAGGGCGGTGTATAGGAGGAAGGCCACCCTCTTGGGGATGCCTTACGACAGGGTGAGTAGGCTGGAAAGGGAGTAGCAAACTGAGATGGCACTCACAGCCCAGACTCACCGGATAGCGGGGCACAAAATGAACAAACAAGGCAGTGAGTTGGGGCCTAACTCCGGGGAGAGGCTAATCACCCCCCCTACGCAATCTGCTTGAAAACCAACAGGAAACTTTATAACCCCCAAAACCAGGAAGAAATTATTTACGACTACAAAAGGGACTAGGAAGGAAGTGTCATATGATGGTTTATGAACCTGTAAGATGAACAAAATGATTCATGGCAGTAATTTATGACAGTCCGTGACGATGATTTATGGCCTGGTCATAGTGTTATGACCATGGCACTGAACTGTAGGAGCTATTTCATATATGTCAGACAAATAAAACTGAGGCCAACATCGACCACAATGTAGCAAGATACAACGCGTGTTGGCAACTTCATTGGATGGTATGTATGGAATGATTTGCATGAAAGTTTGGAGTGGGCACAGTGCGAGGGGTATTAGATCCAACAATTTGTCTGGATCTGTCTATTAATGTTACATTTCATAGTAGTTTAAATTGGGTGTTCTTCTGAGCAAGGTCCAAATGGAATACACCTTCTCAATTTACTACACGCTATTTTGTCATATAAAATAATAATCTGGATCTAAAGTAAACACATTTTCAAGACAAGATCTAGAGATTCTTCTTGATGGGCCATATTTAAAATTTTCAGTGTATTGAATTATTCCTTTGCAAAATCTGTAATTCTGCCTAATGTCATTAATAGTATTTATCATTCTCATTTCTTTGTTGCTGTTCTATGCTTCCAGTCTCTTTCACTGCTTTAAAGCATGCCATTATTGGTTTATTTGTAGCTTTTACTTCCAGTGTTTCAAACAATGACTCAAGTTTGGATTTCTCTTTTACGACTTGCACGGCTTGGCTATAGTAAAATTGCTCCTGAGTGTTGTATAACATATTATGGCAAGCAGTTTGTAGTTAGAATGGTGGTAGGATAATATTGGAGAGTGGCGGTTCGGAAGTTATAGTTAGGATCACCTGAGATAGGAAGTCATTGGAATTTTGCCCCTTAATAACTTTGTGCTCGTTTGACGAATCTCCACAAAGCTTTCCAGACCTATTCTTCCTTCTACATTGGTGGATGATGAAAAGTTTTGTGGTGATTGGTCAAAGGGGTGCAAAGAAAAAAGGGGTGTCCCAAAAAGCTTTTGCCCCAAAGAATTTTACATAGACTTTTTGTATTGAACATAGCGGCCAAATGGCCAGTCGGATTTGGTTGAAATTTGTCAAGATTAGAAATTATGGTGTGCAAATGATCCTTTTAGGAGTAAGCGGTAGCAGGCTAAGTTTTTTTTATGTTATGGGGCATAAATCCTAGTGACTCTGTTGTTACAGTAGTTTTGCAGTAATTTTGCAAAACTACTGCAGTATATGCTGGTGACAAGGTATTATATGATTGGCTAATGACTGCCTTTACAAAAGTGCAGTCATGTTGTTTTTGGTGCAATTTGGTTGTGTACTGGGTTAGAGCGTAAAATACAGGTAAGTAGTAGGTTTTATACATATTCCCTACCAATTAACACTTAATTAAAGTGGCAAAAGGAAGGGAAAAATAATTATAATTTTTTAATACTTTAAAAAAAAATATTACGGATTTCTATAGTACTGCCTGGGGCGTACCGCGGTACCAAATAAAAAAAAAATATATATGTTTAAATAATTTTAAAAAACACTAATACAATATATTTTTCTGATATAGTGTGCTGCAGTGCATTGTCTAATTTCTAACATATTTGTTTTTTTAAAGCAGTGTGCAGGAATTGTGCTAAAATATAACGCAAGTTAAAAAAAATTAAGAAAAATGGTAAATTTGTTAAAACAAATAAAAGTAACTTGCTACCTGCTAGCACGCTACACCATAAATGTTTTAAAAATATATAGAAAATACAAATTATTTTACATGCATATTAAGTCTTCAATAAAGTGTTAATAGATATAGTAAACAAAGAAAACAAGCTACTTACCTATACAGAAGGCCGTAACCCAAAATACAGCCATTTTGTATTATTGATATACTGCCGTCCCATCTGCATGTACCATGGTATACCGCCAAAGTACAGTGATATACTGTGGCACAATGTATTACCAACACCAAGATTAATTATTGCATTGCATTACTCTTATGACATGCATGGTGCTGCATGGCCAGCACAATACTTAGGAGTTCCAAAACAACGCAAGGCCACCATGCATGGCCCTGCATTGGTTGGTCAATCTGGATAAACACAAGGCAGTGCAACTCGCTGTGTTGCGTTACTTTTCACACCATGTTCTACATTTCTATCAAATTTCAACTACATGTGTTTTTCACCTGATTCCACACCACTCCACTCTTTGGCAGTCCATTCTACGCTATTCCACTGTATGGTATTTCATTTTTGGCCCCTCCACTATTCACAACTCTGGTCTACTCAACTCCACTGTATGCCACCCCAGTCAACACTACTCCATTACACGCTATTCCACCGAACGGCACTCCACTGTAGCACACACCACTGTATGCTATTCCACTGTATACCACTACACTGGATGCTACTCCACTTTACGCCACTGCAGTGTATGATACTCTATAATACGCCACTCCATGGTACGCTATTACATTGGACGACAATTAACCCTACGCCTCTCCTCTGTATGATATTCCACTCTATCCTACTCTACTGTATGCCAATTAAGTCCACTGTATGTTATGGAACACTACCCCAGTCCACTGCACATCACTGATTTCTACACCAGTTTACTGTATGTCACTCCTCTATACGCTAGTTATAATTAGGAAAACTTTATTTACTCTTTCGTGCATCTCCGTACACAGTCTTGTTATATCACTCTCAACACTACATTAATTATAACTTGCCACTCTACCATGCACTGTGTTCTTAGAAATTATGTCATTTGAGATGTAATGAGTGTTATTATGACTGCTATGACTACACATGGTATAAGTTATATAATATGAACAGGTAAAACAAGTGCATGGAGAAAGTTATAGTTCATGTATTGTGGCGAGTGATGCGACAAGACTGTGTACAGAGGTGTGCAACATATAGTAAATTGAAGGTGTTGCGTGAATATTAAACTTAAGCTATAACTGGTGATGCACAAATTATAAATTTCACTTATAACTATAAGTTTAGGATTGTGAATTTTTGTGTAGTTTACATTGGGTTTGTATAGAAAGAATAAATAGAGTTTTCATAACTACATCTCATTCCTAACCTTTGTATTGTTCATTGAACATATAGATAGATAGATAATATATCTATCTATAATTGTGTGTGTATATATATATATATATATATATATATATATATTCACTGAAAAAACCATAGGTTTCAGGGGTGTTATAGTTAGCTGGACTTTTCACTCGTACAAAACCATTGAAATTCCCCCGTTATAGTTAGTTCAGCTAACTATAACTTGCGCGCCCACAATGCACTGCTGATGACGTCACATATTACATCACTCATGACATGGTCAGTGACATCACTCATGACATCACTGATGACATCTCAAATGACATCACTGATGACATCATCCAGTGAATGTGTGTTCTTCTGAAAATTACATATGTTTTATATATGTATATCTCAAGGTCGATGGAAGAAAATATGGGTATGTAAGTGTCTAAATGGATGATTTGTTTTTGAAAAATTGATTGTATAACTGACTGATTAAGTGTATCTTAGTGAATACATTGCTTAGTGAGTAATGTTTAAATATGTAAATATCTGTATCAGTCTCTCACTTTGTGCACAAGTGGCTGCATGGGTTGGTGAGTAGCTACATGAGTGTCTATATAGGTTATTAGTTGGTTTTTTGAGTATCAGTATGAGTGTCTGAGTGTCTGTATGGTTCGGTGGGGGGTATTGCGTAGTGCATAGGTGCATGAATGAGTGACTCACTGTTTGTGTTGAAGACAGCATGTGTGCAGGACTGTATGGGTGGATGAGTGTGTGCATGGGTGTGTTAGTGAGTGAATGACTGTCTCAATAGTGTCTTTATGAGTAACTACATATGTTTTAAACTAGTATATGTAACTATTGGTGTATATAAGTGAGTATATGTGAGAGTGAGAGATTGAAAGAGTTCCTGTATGAATAAGTATGTGTTTCTAGAAGTGATTGTTTAAAAGACTAAGTATGTGTAAGTTTCTGTAGAAGTAAGTGTGGTGGTGTGTGTATAACTGTATATGCAAGTAAATGGATGTTTGATTCTTTATTAGCATGAGTGACTGTGTGTGAGTAACTCTATGGATGAGTGGCGTTGTGTAGCAGGATGTATAGGTGTATGAGTACATATAATGAGTGAGTACATGTATGAGTGACTGTATAGGACTGTTGGTGAATGAGTGGATGTGTATGTGGATCTTAGAATTACTGAATAGGTTGTTGTAACTGATATTGGTATGTCCATTGTTTTGAAAATGTTGGTTTCTATTTTTGAATATGTGTATCAAAGGTTATATTAGGGGGAGAGGAGGTCTGCCACTCTATCAGCAAGGATGATGTCATCAGTGATGTAATTTGAGATGTCATCAGTGATGTCATGAGTGATGTCACTGACGATGTCATGAGTGATGTAATATGTGACGTCATCAGCAGTGCATTGTGTGCGCGCGAGTTATAGTTAGCTGAACTAACTATAACGGGGGAATTTCAATGGTTTTGTACGAGTGAAAAGTCCAGCTAACTATAACGCCCCTGAAACCTATGGATTTTTCAGTGAATTTCT
This sequence comes from Triturus cristatus, assembly GCF_964204655.1. NCBI lineage: Eukaryota > Metazoa > Chordata > Amphibia > Caudata > Salamandridae > Triturus > Triturus cristatus. The sequence continues at coordinate 232,565,524 of NC_140583.1, forward strand.
AAGGTTTTTTAAATGCTAATTCCTAACTATAACGTGCCTGAAACCTATGGTTTTTTCAGTGAATTTCAAAGGTTTTTTAAATGCTAATTTCTAACTATGCCTACAGAGATAGGACATGTGAAGAAAGAAGAAAAAACGCACAGAAAGAAAAAAAAAGAAATGCAGAAAGAAGCAACAGAAGTCCTCAAAGACGAAGAAAAGTGCAGGAAGAAGGATAACATGCAGAAAGAACAAACAGAAGAGCAAAAGAAGCCTTGTTGCAAAATCATCCTGTACCCTCAACTTTTTCAGACGGATACTGGTGGTAACTGAGTCTGACTAACCAGTCCTAGAGCCAGTGTTATGTTAAAAGACACACAGAATACAGTGAAAACACCTACATACACTAGCGAACACTATGCGTTGGGGTCCCCCTGTGATCAGCATGACCTCCTCTGTAAGCCCCTTGTATATAATAGGGCAGGGGATTAAAACTACCTCTTAAAACGCGCCACAGGGCGTGTTTGCACACGTCACCTCAGGCCCCGTCCCCTCACTTCCCCACTGTGTAAACATGCTCTGTGGCCGTTTTAAGTTGGGAGATTAAGTCCCCTTGAATCCTGAGGGTCCCTAGGGTCCAACTAGACCACTAGGTACCTCCAGTAAGCGCCACAGAGCTGCGTTGCAGAGAGATGTAAAAAGGGGCACGGCCTAGAGCACCTCTCTACAACGCAGCGCAGTGTCACTTACTGGAAGCACCTGGTGGGCTAGTTGGCCCCCAAGGTCCCTCAGGATTGAAGGGGAATTATTTCCCCAACTTAAAACGCACCACAGGGCTTGTTTGCACACGTTAACTCAGGCCCCGTCCCCTCCCTTCCCCACTGTGTAAACACGCCCTGTGGCCGTTTTTTAAGTTGGGAGATTAAGTCCCCTTGAATCCTGAGGATCCCTAGGGGCAAAATAGCCCACTAGGTACGTCCAGTAAGCGCCATTGCAGAGAGGTGTAAAAAGGGGCACAGCCTGCACCACCTCTCTGCAACGCAGAGCAGTGGCGCTTACTGGAAGCACCTGGTGGGCTAGTTGGCCCCCAGGGTCCCTCAGGATTGAAAGGGAATTATTTCCCCAACTTAAAATGCACCACAGGGCGTGTTTGCACACGTCACCTCAGGCCCCGTCCCCTGCCCTTCACCACTGTGTAAACGCGCCCTGTGGCCGTTCTAAGTTGAAAGATTAAGTCCCCTTGAATCCTAAGGGTCCCTAGGGTCAAACTAGCCCACTAGGTACCTCCAGTAAGCGCCACAGAGCTGCGTTGCATAGAGGTGAAAAAAGGGGCATGGCCTCAGAACACCTGTCTGCAACGCAGCTCCCTGGCGCATACTGGAGATACCTGTTGGGCTAGTTGGCCCTCAGGGACCCTCAGTATTGAAGGGGAATTAATTCCCCAACTTACAACTGGCCAGGGGGCGCGTTTGCAGAGTGCTGCAAGGAGGGGGCGTGGCCTCCGGCGCGATGCTGGTATTTTATTTATTTTTTTAAGAAGGAGGGCTGTGTGGCCCCCCTTCTTTTTCAAATTTACTGGCCCTGGAGACCCCATCCCCGAGGGCCTGCACCCTAACTTTTTTTGTTGAAAAAAATACATTTGGCCCTCCCAAGGCCTTAATCGGCCCCGGGGACCCCAACCCCCGGGTCATAGCCTTTTTAAAAAAAAATTCTTTAGGAGGGGGCTGCGTTGCCCCCCTCCTCAGGCCACTTGTGGCCCCGGGGACCCCATCCCCCGGGGCCGGCCTTTGTTTTTTATTATTTTATTTAATGTATTTACACCGCTAGTGAAGCTCTGACGTGTCTGACGCCCTACCGTGCCTAATCCCGGTGCCCCCGCCGGTGGGTACTCTCCAAGTAGACACCCTTGGCGTTTATTTATACAAACATGGGTAGCTATTGACGGGCACATTTAATACACACGCACACTAAGCCATTCAAAGGGGATTCGACAAAAATTCGACCAAACTATGCAAGAAACCCCCCTCACGGTTAATAAAACACACATCCACCGCCGGATGTGTAATACATTTTATTTTACTCTCTGGAAAGGGGACGAACCTCACTTGAGAGTCACAGCGTGCTCCTGGCTGAGCCCAATGCTGTGTTACACCCACCAGTGCCCGCCGAGTGCCTCACACCTTTGTGTTGTATTTCACCAGCTAGTGCGTATGCTATGACACTCTCTAGCCCATGTGCACTGTAACACCACCCCGTGAATATGTCATGCCACACGTGCCTTCACACGGGTTATATTGCCCCATCTAACGTGCCTTCCTCGATGCCTATGTTATAACGCACAGTGCTATGCCATACATATTACAATCTGGGATCCATATATTTGTCACAGTGCATATGCAACGTTACACTCCCCAGCACATATTTTATATTACAACTTTAGAGACTAGTTAGGTTACACAACACTGCCCTGTGCATATTACACTCCAAGGCGCATATCGCATAGCACACGCTAGTGCCTGTGCTATCTCGCGCTCTCCAATGAATCTGTCATTGCGCACAGTGTATTGCATATTATATTTCACGCCCCGGTTCATCTTATATCACACTTTTTGGTGCATGGTTTATACCATATACTATATCTAGTTTTCATTTTCAATTGTGCTCCCAGGACTATGTTCTATATACCACTGCGTCCCCCTACCCTTTTCACGGGCAGTACATTTTGCGATGGGGGTGGAGGGTCAGAGGGTGTTTCTGCCAAGTGAGCCCGGAGTCACAGTCACAAACGTCCTCTTCTTCCTGAATAAAAGTGAGAATATGCTGCATACTTGTTCATATTTTAAGTAGTTCGCACAGACACACATTTTAAAAACAATAACAGTTAGGTTGCTGTCCCATCCACCTCTTCCCTATCCTCTGTTGTCTGAATCCATGGACTAGCCTCCTCCCTCCTGCCATGCATGGTCTGATGTGCTGCCACTGCCCTCCATTTAGCATGATGTACCAGTCCACTCCTCCTGCCCTCCATTGCCCAATTCTATGGCCCATCATTGACCTCCTGCTTAGCCCCTGTGCTTAACTTGCTGCCCCTATTCTCCTTCCCCCTGCCCTCTTTGTGCATGCCCCTGCTCCATCCTTTTTGCCCACCATGTTCCATGGACCTGCCACTCCTATCTACTCTGAGTGTTCTGTTGAGCTGCACTCCCCTCCCACCTGCCTAGCATTGTCAGATGACTGTAACCTGTCCCTGCCTCCTCCACCCTGCCTGTCCACATGCCATGCCCCTATCCCCTTCCTCCTGTCCTCCATGGTCCATTTTACTGCCACACCCTTCTACCCTCCCTGGTCTGTTGTGCTGCAACTGCTCCTCCTGCCTGCCCTGTGCGGTCTGTTGTGAGGCCCCTTCCCCTGAACTCTCTTGTCTGTGCCCAGGTCCTGACCCTCCCTTCTATCCTCCATGGTCCTTTATGCATGCCCCTGCACCCTCCTTCTTGCCCATCATAGCCATTGTGCTGCCACTAACCCTCCCGCTTGCCTTGCATGGTCTTCTGTGCTGCCATGGCCCCTCCCACCTTCCCTGTGTGGTCAGTTAGCTGCCCCTGACCCCCTCCCACCTTCCCTCCATGGTCTGTGTGTATGCCATCATAGTCTAATTGTTGCTCTCCATGGTGTGTCTTGTTTCTAGTGCCCAACCTGCCTGACCTCCATGGTCATCTTGCTGCTCCTTCCCCGCCCCCTTGCCCCCAGACCTCTGTTTCCATGTGCAGACCCCTATTCCCTCCCTCCTGGCTTGTCTGTTCCATTGTAATGCCCCTGATCCGTCTCTCCAGCCCTTTATGGTCTGTTATGCTGCAGCTTTCTCTCCTGTCTGTCCATTATGGTCAGCTAGCTACCATTGCCTTTTTCCCCTCTGTTCTCTGTTGTCCATGTGCATGGTCCTGTCCCCTCCCTATTGCTTTCTATGGATTGTTGTGCTGCACTCCCGTCCCGCATGCGCTGTGTGGTGTATTGTGCTGCTGCAAACCCTGATGCCTGCCCTGTAGGGTCAGTTTGGTGCACCTCTCCATGTCCCTCCTGTCCTCTGTTATCCGAGTCCATGTCCCTATCCCAATTCCTCCTGCCTACCATGATCCAATGTACCTTATTGCGAACATTTTGAACTTGGTAAGAGGGAGATTTTGAAAAAAAAAACGGGGTATTGATTTTCCCCTTTGAGTTACATTGAAAAAGAGGAGATTGTAGACAGGAGACAGATCAAATAAAGACCATTTGAGCTTAAAAACATTGGACGTTTCCTGGCTGAAACGGGTCTGTTGGCATGTATGGTTGTACTACCACTGCCTCTTCCTTCTGCCCACAATGGTCTATTACAGGGGTCTCCAACCGGTCGATCGCGAGCTACCGGTAGCTCGCCGACCCTCTGGGAGTAGCTCGTGACTGCTCTCTAATTTAAAGACTTCATTGTTAGCATTTACTTTGTATCCCTTCATTGTCTATTAGGGCTATCAGCCCTTGCCCGCCCTCACCCAAATCAGCTCCTCAGATTGGCTGAACTGAGCTTAGCTGGGGCGGGGCGGGCCAAAGAACGTGACGTTCTTCCTGAAGTCACGCGCCACCTGCATTTTTCAGACTGGCATCTCACTTCGTAATCGCCATCTCATCCTCCGGACAAGCTGCGCAGGACTGGTAAGTGTGCCCCTGGCCTGGATTTATAGCAAGATGGTGGGTAAAACCCCTGGGCTAAGTGCATGTAAGCCTACAGAGTCAGTTAGTAGTCACAGGATCCTAAACTTTGATGCCAGAAGTACCAGAATCAAAGCCTCGAGGTGCTAGCTGTATCGGAGTTTTAAGAGCACCCAAAGACTCGCATCAGGTTTATAGCGCTTAGCATTGCTATATATCTAGTTTAAGTTTGAACCCTTTTAATGTGTAGCTCTGTCCTGAACATTTGAAAAATTGCCACGAAGCATCCAGAGATGCTAGGGGCCGAGCCGTGACAATGTCCGCCATCAGAGTAAACTTTGGAAAGAGGCCATTGGCCTACATTTAGATGGGCTCAAGCATTCCCCACGGTCTGGTGTAGGAGCCTGGAAGAATGTGCTCGGGTGAACAGTGGTGGGTTCTTTGGCCTCTGCTACCATGTCACAGACTGTGGGAGCGCTGCTTACGTCAGTGGGTACTGTTTTTCTCGTCTTTCTGGCGGTGAAGCCCGGGGCACGATGCGCACCACTTACAAGATGGAAGCCCGAGTCAGCCCTACTGGTCTGTGTGGTAAACAGTCTGGGCCTAACCTGACGTTTAAAATGCGTTTTAAGCACCCCCTGCATCCATTGTGGCGTGTTGTCTCTGCTGTGAGTGTTGGGGGCCGGAATGTTGCCTCCTGCCCTACCCTCGGATGGGGGTGAAGTGTGTCTGTGTAATAGGGCGAGGAGCGATGGAGACAATTTCTGCTGCTCATAGATCGGGGTGCTACTGAATATTTGGGTCGCTCATGGATGGGGGTGCATGTGTTCCAGGAAGGCTGGGGTGTGGCCTCTGCTGACAGAGTTCAGGCACTCATCCCTGTTGCCTTGGAAAGGCTGGCACTGCGTCTCTGCGGTGGGGGGCTGCATTGGATAGACAGTTGAATCTTACCTGCTGGTCACCGCTGAGGTACACTAACACCAACTTTCTGCCTGAAACGCCCATGACCCCTCCCCCAACCAAGGGCTATCAAGGGCCTGCAAGGAAACACTGTCCCACACCCTCATTACTAGGTGACTTCGTTGTTTAGGCTGCCTTAAGGCATTTGATTTTAACATCGGCTGCCACTGCGCTTTACATCTACCTTCAGTAACAAAGTGTGGTGGCAACCGACCTTAAAATCGAAGGTCCTTGCAGGCACTGAGCTGCTACCACGGTGGAGGCCAATGTTAAAATCAAAAGTGCTTGCCTGCCGTAAACTGCTTTCACTGACTACAGCACGCTTTAAATTTGCCTTCAAGTTGTAGTCAATAAAAGCAGCTCAGTGCATGCAAGGCTCTTTGATTTTAACATCGGCTGCCACTGTGATGTATTATGTCTTCTTTCAATTTTAAAGCTCAGTGTCAGCCAATGTTAAAATCAAAGCGCTTTACATGCACAGATCCGATCCTCCCAAAACAGGCCCTTCACCTCTCTGTCCAGTCCTGTCACTCCCAGCCTCTCGTCTCCCACACTCTTCCTTTGTGTCAAGGCAGCTCTGCTTGTGTGACAGGGAGCTGTGTTTTGGTGCACCACAGCTATGCAAAACAATTTGATTTGTTGAGCACTCCTTTACTAGTGTACGTTTAATACAGGCAGCTTCTGTTTACAATTTTAGTGGCTGAGTCTGAGATGATGGAATTTTTTTTTGCGTGGGATTTTTCTGAGCAAGGCTCATTAGTCCTTACCTGATTTTACCCATGCACTTTGATCCCATTGATGTTCTGTCTTTATATGGATTGGTTTTTGAGGTGTTACTTAGAAGAAAATTCAATGAAGGACTCGATTGCCCTGATTTTGAAACTCATTGCCTATGTAGGAGGAAAGCAGGCTGGTGAGTTCAATAGATATCTGGAGTGTGTATGCATGCACGAGGTGTGATCAGATTTAATATTTGTTTTAAGGAACAAATTCATGCTCACTTGTTTAGAGCGTTTTCAAAATTTCATGATGTGTAAGTTTGAATAAATTTGATCTGTATATTAGAGTGGTTAGTCATGGAACTTTCTGTTTATTGAGGTATGAGCTCAGGGACATTGCCATATGTTTAATGCTAATATATTATTACTGGAAGTAGAAGAGTACTGTCCCACGAGTGCAAAGCTTAGCAGGCAGTCTGTTGCTGAACACTGCAGAACTATGCATTTTCTGAAAATTTACGTTGCAGCATTAAAGCATGTGTTATTGAACTGAGTGATGTGCTTTATAATGAAAGTAAGGTTGTCACCTTTCCAAATATCTTCCATTTGTTGTTCCAACAGTCTGCAAAGGCTCGGACATGAAAGAAAATCATATGTATTATTACTAATATAACTTTTCTCCCTTTGTTTTACTTTTTTTGATAATGAAGAAAGGGGAAGCCTTCTGTTGCAGCATTTTTATAGCGCTTACTAATGTGTGGCACTAAAGCACTTACCTACAAGGTTAGCAAGCTATGGCAAGTGTAGGGTGGGTGGTTCAAAGTGTTTTCTTTGGTTTGTGATCCTATGTGGAAAGTATTTCCTTGTCTTGCCTGATTAACACCAAGATGCGGTTATCGTTATCATGTTATGGGACACAGTGCGTAGCAGTGTGGTGAATGAGGTGTGAGACAGATATACAGTTTATTATGTTATGATTTTCAGTCTGCTGACAGCTTTGAACATCTCCATAGGTCTATATATCTTGATCAAACCACAGTATAGGCACAAAGAAATTAGGCTTAAGACAATGAATGAGGGTGTGGGAGGTGTCTCCGAAAAATGCGCGAGTTGCTTGGCCTTTAGTAGCTCACAAGGATTTTCACTGATCAGAAGTAGCTCTCACTACAGTAAAGGTTGGAGACCCCTGGTCTATTATATTGCCACAGCCTCTCTTGCCAGTCCTGTATGGTTGGTTTTTTGCCCCTGCCCCCCTTTCCACTGCCCTCCATAGTCTGTTGTGCTGCCACTGCCCTTCCTGCCTGCCCAGTGTGGTCAAATTGCTGCATCTGCACTCTCCTACCTGCCTTCAATTATCAGAGTCCGTGCCCCTGGTCTCTGCCTCTCAACAGTATCCCAATGAACAACTAGATTGCTAACATTCTATATTTATTACAAAAGTGTGGAACGCCTGACGTCATCTTGATGTAATCAAAACTGTAATACCTAGAGTATTTCCTTTAGAAATTACATATATGAGAGGGTCTTATTTGCATCAAAATTATGGTTAGTGCTCTAAAAAACTAAAATGAGGACATATTTTCTATTTGTTTTCAAATAGCGACAAAGAACTTTTAAATTATTTGTAATCTTTATGTTTTTTTATCCAGTTGACCACTTGATTAAATGTTGCACCTAGGGGAGAGGATGTGGTGTTACTTCCAGAGCTGCAGACTTTGCAACTGGGGAACCAGGTTGGAGTTTCTGCTTCAGCTCAACATTCTGTGATTCTGGTCAAATCATTTAATCTCCCCATGTCTACAACCAAAATGAATTTGATCTTGTGTGATGTAACCAATGCTCATGTAAAGCACTCCAATACCTGACAAGTTTGCACTATATAAAACTCCAAATACACAAAAAATAAGTGTTTTGCACACTTCTGTCATTGGGCTACATGTGGGCTACATCTGGGTGATATTTGTGCTGCATTTGGGCTCTTTTGTCTCTGGTAGCCATCTTGGGAGATTTATTTGTTATGAAGTTTCCTAATTTCCTCATTTACTGCAGTCTCCTCAGTAGGAAATGCTTTCAGTTTTTTACTTTGATTCCATCAAGAAGGTTTTCAGATATGTCACACATTTGCCATAAATTCTGAATGTTAGCACTCTAGTTGCTCATTAGATCACTGTAGTAAAGCTACTGCTCACCACGGAAGTCTGCTGCTGGTAATAAAAGTGCATGTTTCAGTCTGCATATCAGAATTTTTTTAATGAAATAGAAGAGGATTTGAGAAGTCACTCAAAATGTGCCCTAATTTTTCTTTCTTCAGCACTAATCATAATTTCTATGGCAAAATAAACCCCCTCATTGTGTTACTTTTTAAATTAAATGTTTTTTGTGTTACCAGTTAATTCCAATCAAGATGGCTTCAGGTGTGCCATACTTTTGTCATAAGTAAGACCGTAAGCGCTCTAGTTGTTCTTAAGAACACTCTGGGACATTCTGTCATTGGGCTATACTTGGGCTACATCTGGGTGATATTTGGGCTACATTTGGGCTCTTTTGTCTCTGGTGGCCATCTTGGAGATTTATTTGTTATGAAGTTTCCTAATTTCCTTATTTACTGCAGTCTCCTCAGTGGGAATACTTTCAGTTTTTTACTTTGGTTTCATCAAGAAGGCATTCAGATGTGTCACACATTTGCCATAAATTCTGAATGTTAGCACTCTAGTTGCTCATTAGATCACTGTAGTAAAGCTACTGCTCACCAGGGAAGTCTGCTGCTGGTATTGAAAGTGCATGTTTCAGTCTGCATGTCAGAAGTTTTTAATGAAATAGAAGAGGATTTGAGAAGTCACTCAAAATGTGCCCTAATTTTTCTTTCTGCAGCACTAATCATAATTTTTATGGCAAAATGAACCCCCTCGTTTTGTTTCTTTTTAAATTAAATGTTTTAAGAGTTACCACTTTATTCCAACCAAGATGGCTTCAGGTGTGCCACACGTTTGTCATAAGTAGGACTGTTAGTGCTCTAGTTGTTCTTTAGAACACTCTGGGAAGCTGCAGTAGAACACAAAGGAATCAGCTGACAGTCTGCCCTTGTTGGATGTACATGTTTTACTGAGAATGTCAGACTTCATTCTCACATGACAGAGAAAGATAATGTGAATTTACAGAAAATATTGTGGTGTAGCGGTCTAGTCGTTTACGCGCTACGCGCGAGACATAGACGGAAGTCCGCCGGCGGCCATATTCTGTGAATTGACGCCCGGACCCCGATGCGAGCAGATCACCGTTCCGGCGCTCCCCGGTGTAACGTACAAATAAATGGTATTTGGGCAACAAATGTAGTGTGTGAAGGTTCCTTGGAGCACAGCACTTACCCAATAAGCACCATCATTATAATGGCGACGAGGTGGTAAAGAGCCACCCTGCACCCCACTCAGAATCCATGTGGGACATCTCGGCACCTGGATTACCCACACAGGGAGCAAGTCACCGGGAGCGCGACACCTTATTTGCTGGGGCACTAGGACTCCTCAGTCCACTTCACCATGGGCCAACCCATCTGCATACTGAAGGTCCCCGGTCGATATTTCCACGCCGCCCACGGGTAAGAGAGGGCTCAGCTGCCATCCAACCCCAGTAGGGGCGTCCAGTACCCTGCGCAGCTAAGCGACAGCCACGCGGAGAGTGGGGATACTAGCCAGGAGGACGACGTGTGTCCTAGGGACGCCCAGGTTGCAGGACTCCCAGCCAGTCCTACCAATTCAAGAAACAAGGCCGCTAAAGGGGAGATTATGTGTGCTCAAACATTCTCGTTGACGAACCCGGTGCCATTCTTGGCAAAAGGAGGAGAACCCGAAATGCCATGGGAGGACTGGAAACAGTACTTCTTGAACTACCTTTCGGCGCTAGAAGAGGAGGGGGAAGCAGAGTTCTCGAGCGCCCGGCGGAAGAAAATTCTCCTCCACCATTTGGGCCCGGCGGGACAAAGAGTATACCAAAACCTGGTGAAAAAGGAACGAGCCGCAACGGATGTAGACGTGTTCCAGCACACGTTAGAAGACCTTGACACCCACTATCGCCCGGTGGTATGCACAGCGATAGACAGGTATAACTTCTACCATAGGAAGCAAGAAAAAGGGGAATCGGTCAATGAATATGTGGCGGCGCTACAAAAATTAGCCATAACGTGCAAATTTGGGACCTTACAAGAAGAATTGATAAGAGATCAAATCATCATGCACACGGTGAATTCCTCCATACAAGAGAAGCTGTGGATCAACGGCGATGCACCTTTGAAAGAAGTAGTGGCATTGGTAAAAAAGGCGGAGTTGACCAAGAGATGCGCGGCAGCTGCCAAGCAAGAGAGCGGTCAAGGGCAAACAGTGTGCAAGGTAGCAGACAGGAAGACAAGTGACAATAAACCACCACCAGGACAACAAGGAGCACGGAATTACAAAAAGTACAATGCTAGAACCCCAAGACCACAAGGACAACGGAATTGGAGTAGGAATACCTGCTATAGATGCGGCAGCAGCACCCATGCCGCCAACGACAAGGGTTGTCCCGCATTCGGTGCCAAAGGCACATATTGTGGACTGTTGGGACACTACGAGAAAGTGTGTAGGAGGAAGACCCCTAGAAGCGAAGTAAAGTATGTGGCACAAGACTGGCACAAGGAGAACGAAGAAGAGGAGGAGGAAGACGAAGAAGGAATCCTGATAGTGGAAGAGCAGGCCCTAGGCATAGCATGTACCACCGACAAGAAGCCGAAATGTGAGATGAAGATCGGAGGAGTCCAAGTGACCATGGTAGCTGATTCGGGGTCACCCTACATGATAATCCAGAGGAAAATATGGGAGAAGGAGTTCGTCCCAAGAACGGGTTATCATCTAAGGCCCACAGACATCCACCCAGTAACGTTCACTGGAGAGCCTATCCCAATGGTGGGATTTTGTCCTTTGTCCTTGGAGTTCAGAGGCAGAACATGTGAGGGGAAATTGTATGTGGCCGAAAAAGGACCGTCGGTTCTAGGCTGGAAGGAGAAAAGGAGCCCTGGGAATGAAGTTAAACCCAGGAGGACACACGCAAGTCCTTATGACAGATGAGGGACCGGAATATGGAGCACAGAGATGGAAGGAAGAGTTCCCGGAAGTCTTCAGAGACTTCATTGGACGCATGGCAAAGTTCACGCATAGAATCCATCTGAGAGAGGGGGCACAACCGGTGTCCCACAAAGCACGTAACATCCCGTTCCGGACCAGGACCGCGGTACAGGAAGAGTTGCAGAGACTAGAAGATAATGGAGTGATAGAGGCAATTGACAACGCAGAATGGCTGGCGCCCTTGGTGGTAGCGCAGAAACCTAATGGGAAGGTGAGGTTGTGTGTCGACCTAAGAGAACTTAACAAAAACATCGTGGTGGACAAGTTCCCACTTCCCCGGATCAACGAAATATTAGCAAAAACTCAGGGAGCAAAATGGTTCTCCACCATCGACCTGACATCAGCCTACCACCAGATTGCTGTGCATCGGTCCTGCAACCACCTGACATCATTTATCACACCATTTGGATGCTACAAAGTCTTACAGATGCCCTTCGGATTAGCCTCTGCGGCGGCAGTGTTTCAAAAACTGATGCACTGGTTGTTCCACAAGAAAGAAGGCATCTAACATTTCCAGGACGACATATTGGTGATGGGAACATCCAGAGAGGACCACGACATGAAGTTAAAGGAAGTACTCACCATATTGATGCAAAATGGACTCACCGCCCAATGGGACAAGTGTAAATTTGGAGTGACCAAAGTCACGTATTTGGGACACGAGATAAGTCAACAAGGTATCGAACCGAAAGCATCCAACGTCACAGCGATCAGAGATGCTCCTACACCCAAGAACAGGGAAGACATCAGGACTTTCCTGGGGATGGCAGAGTTTTATAGTAAATTTGTTCCACACTTTACATCCAAGACCCATCACATGCGACTACTACTGAAGGACAAATCTACATTTCAATGGACGGAAAGGGAACAACAGGAGTTCGAGGACATGAAATGCAACATCAGTGACGCAGTGCCTATACACGGGTTCAACCCGGAAGCGCAGACCATTTTAACCACGGACGCCAGCGATCGAGGGTTAGGGGCAGTACTCACGCAACAATCCACAGAAGAAGTAATCACCACAATCAGCTTCGCCTCCAGAGCATTGGCCCCTAACGAAAAAAAAATTAGCGTCATCGAGAAGGAGATGCTGGCGGCAGTGTGGGCTATGGAGAGATTCCGGCAGTTCCTGTGGGGAGGAAAATTTCTTCTGCGCACCGACCACAAACCTTTGGTGAAAGTCCTCACATCGAGCGGGCATGAACATGCCACTCCCAGGATTGCCAAAATTACACTGAGGCTCCTAGACTATGTGTATGAGGTGGAGTACCTACCTGGACATAAGAACAAGGTAGCAGACTTTTTGAGTAGGGCTGCATCCAAAGAAAGTGCCGAGGACCAAGAAGAAGGAGGATGGGAAGAGTAGGCAGTTGCTCTCACAGGGGACCCAGAAAAAGCCATAAGCGCCCAGGAATGGGAAAATGAATACGACAAAGATGTGAAACTAAGTGCGGTGAAAGCATATGTGCCGAACGGATGGCCGGACAAGAGGTTGTTGGAGAAAGAATTGAAACAGTACTGGGAAATCCGAGAAGAACTGTTGATAGGGGACAAACCCTGGTTCTTGTTAAGAGGTACCAAAGTCATCCCTCCCTACTCCCTGAGAAATCACATTGTGTCCATCACACACGAAGGACACTTAGGAATCGTAAAAACAAAATGGAGAGCAAAAGAAGACTACTGGTGGCCTGGGATGGACGTGATGATAGAGAGGCATGTAAGGGTGTGCGAACAGTGCAGCAATGCGGACAAGACCCAGAAAGTATTACGCCCGCCCCTAGGAAGACACGACTGCCCGGAAAACCCATGGGAAGAGGTTTCCATAGACATCCTGGGACCCATACAGGACACACAAGGCAATCAGAAATACATCACGGTGGTCATAGATCGGTACTCTAAGTGGCCGGAGATCGACGTGACTGAAAACACGGAAACCGAAACAATACTGGCCTTCTTAACAGACATCTTTATAAGAGAAGGGATCCACAAAGGGATTTTAAGTGACAACGGCCCGCAATTTACATCAACCAAGCGGGAGACCTTCATGGAGAGGAATGGCATTGCTGTACGACATGCTCCAATATATCACCCGGCCGGGAACGGACTAGCGGAGAGATTTAACCGGGTGATCATGGGATCGGTTCAGGCGGTGATCAGTCAAGGCATGAACTGGGAGAAAGAACTGAAACGACTGATGTGGGCCTATCGGATAACACCTACCACCACAGGATACAGTCCTTTCAGAATCCTGAGAGGAAGAGAACCCTTCACGAAGGATCATGTGGCATGGGAACGTCTCACGGTGCAAAGCCACTGGTCGCCAGCAGTGTTGCGCAGGAACTTAGAGAGAGCCCAGGCGATGTACACAGAGCACTACGACGCTAAACACAACACCAAAGAGGTCACATTAGAGAAGGGTGAATGGGTGAGAATCAAGCTGCCTACACAGAAGAAGAAAGGGGATAGTAAATTCACACCTCCTCTTCAAGTGATGAAACCCTATTCCAGGTCAGTGCTCCTCAGCGACGGGAAAATATGGTCTCAAGATCGTATGGCAAGATGTAATTCAGCAGGTGTGAGCAACACCATAGAAGAGACAGCTAACACCTCACCGAGAAAAGGAGGAAACCCGGAGAGTCCCAAGGAGGAGGGGAGCAGCCCGCCACCGAGAACAGTGCAAGAGGAGAGAGAGGAGATGAGAGAACAAGCGTTCAGCACCCAAGAGAGAACAGATCTGGAGAGTAGAAGGGAAGCAGGACGTATGAACGGTGGGGAAGCATCCAAGTTGGGACATAATGACTCTACTCCGAGTACTGGTGGTCTCAGTGGTCGAACACGGTGTGGCAGATGAGTCATGCTGCCCAGGAGGTTTGGAGAATTCGCTATGGACAGCAAGTAAGACTGTACAGTTACTTTGGGTTTGGTGTTAAAGGAGGGAGATGTGGTGTAGCGGTCTAGTCGTTTACGCGCTACACGCGTGACGTAGACGGAAGTCCGCCGGCGGCCATATTCTGTGAATTGGCGCCCGGACCCCGATGCGAGCAGATCACCGCTCCGGCGCTCCCCGGTGTAACGTACAAATAAATGGTATTTGGGCAACAAATGTAGTGTGTGAAGGTTCCTTGGAGCACAGCACTTACCCAATAAGCACCAACTTTATAAATGTGCTCTCAGTTTAGCTTATAGATCACCTTCCAAACCTCTGTGGGAAAAGCATGAGAAAATAGTTTTCTCTCAAACATGATTCATGATATCACAGCAGAAGGCTTTTTCACATGGTAAAAATCACCATAGAACACACCACAATTCCTAAAATGAGTATGGTACCATCAACAAATGATGTACAATGTAACTAAAGTCTTAAAACCTTCTATTAAATGCAATGCTTTTTAATGAGGTGCTATCATGTATATTGGTCCCAAGATGGCTGCCAACACTTCTTGGATGAAGTGCTGACAGCCAATCAGATCTCACGGTGAGATGTGTGGTTAGGCTCCGCCCAGATATATATGTGATTTTACTTTTGATTTTCTCAGGAACTACTGAACAGATTGACACCATGTATGCAAAAGGCACATGCCTGACCTGAGGACTACCTCTTTGCCAAATTTCAAGTAATTCTGTTCAGCCGTTCGGGCTGTACCTTCGACTAAAGGTCCTATGGGAAAATGCATGGGGAAAACGCGTTTTGGGACCCCCCTTTTTTCTCAGCTCCCGCTTGACGAATCACCCCGAGACTTTCAGGGTAGGAGCTGAGCGGAGCGCCCCATTAGTTTTGAAAATTTCACGAAGATAAGTCAACCGGCGCCAAAGTTATTCAAAATAGAATTTTCAGATTTCCTATGGGAACTCGGTCCTAACTATAACTATGTACTGGTGACCGCCAGTAGATTTTATATATATATATATATATATATTTGATGGTATACATTAAGGATGCCAGGAGACAGGATTGAAACCAAACTATTTACAAAAGAAACCTCTGGCAACACAACACTACATGCTTATAGTTTCTATCTTAAACATGTGAAAGCTAGTATCCCTTATGGGGAGGTGCTATGATTAAGGAGAAACTACAACTGCACTTAAGATTTACAAACTTGTCAGAAAGAAACAATAGTCAGATTTAGAGAGCAGTGACATTCAAGAGATTTGTTAAAAAGAACAGTTGAGACAGTCAACCAGAAAGGCAGAGAATCCCTTTTGTTTTCAAATAAAACTAGGGACTCAGATTAGACTGATCACAACATATTTCAACCAAGATCAGGCCCTGAGGGTGATCCTTCACAAGCATTGGCCTTTAGTTAAGGGGGACCCATTTATTCCGAGAAATTCTTCTGTTGCATATAGGAGAGCTTACTCTATGCGAGATGCTTTAGTAAAAAGTGGACCTGAAGTGATATCACAAAATACATGGCTCCAACAATCCAAAGGGTTTTGTAAGTGCAGCATATGCAAAGCTTGTCACCTGGAAGTCAATACTAACACATATATGACTCCATTTCATGATGCACCCTTTAAAATCTCAGGTGCATATCGTTGTAAGACTGATCGCGCAGTATATGTGTTAACCTGCGATATAATCTTAGATATGTTAGAAGCACAACTCTACAGGTGCATAAAAAAACCTGCAGCACATAAGGCCTATTAAGGAAAAAACTCAGGGGCATATTTACAACTTCTGGCGCATCCCTGCAGGTCAGCAGAGATGCGCCCAGAAAGATGCGTCACGCAAAACTACCCGTGCGCCACCATGAATGTGCTGCATTTACAATGCGGCCCGCGGTAGCGCACGGATGGGCAGATGTGTGATGTATCCGCTGGCGTAAGGTTGGCGCAGTGTGAGAGTCATGTCACGGGCACGAGGCAACTCCAAAACTGTTCCAACCCGGCCTATCCCTAACATGCTGGTTCACCCCTTACGTCTGCTTCAAGCCGGCGCAAGGTTTTGACGCAGCGGCGTCGGAAAAGTGACTGAGTGAAATCTTGTAGATTTCACTGCATCACTTTTCTGAGGCTTTCCTCCGACGGGACGCCCATACTGCGACGGAACGCCCACATGAAACCTGACGCAGGTTTCATGTGGCGCAGTGCTTTACAACATGACGCATCTGCCTAGATGCGTCACGTAAATAAGTCGCAATGTGGCGCATGGTTTACACCTCCGCTGCGTCACAAATGTGACACAACGTCAGCGTCAAAGTTTCGCAATGGGCTTATAAATCTGCCCCTCAATCTATATATCTATTCACTGACTTAACCAAAGGTAAAGGAATGTTATAGTTAGGTGAGCATTTCAGTGACAGCATAAGATTTTAAACAAACAAAAGTACTGAAATTCAACCATTATAGTTATCTCAAGTAACTATAACTTGTGCTCCTGCCATGCAGTTTTTTCCTCAACAAATTCTATGCAAATGTTGCAGTGATATTATTAATGATGTCATAGAAGATGTCATTAGTAATGTAATATGTGGGGTAATTCGCAGTGCATGTGGAGGGCACAAGTTACAGCTACCTATAGGAAGCTTGCACTTTATATAGTGGACCAATACAAGGTACT
Source organism: Triturus cristatus (assembly GCF_964204655.1). Taxonomy (NCBI): domain Eukaryota; kingdom Metazoa; phylum Chordata; class Amphibia; order Caudata; family Salamandridae; genus Triturus; species Triturus cristatus. The sequence goes on from NC_140583.1 coordinate 232,582,581, forward strand.
CTGCGTAAAGAGTCCAGGCAACCTTTTTTGGTTTACAGAGGCAAAAATGCTAACACTAGGTGCTCTCTTTTGTGCTAGTGTGGGAGAGCAGTTTAGACTTATCAGAGGGTAGTGCTAAGCATTTGTTGTACTCACAGAGGCAATAAATGAGAACAAGACTCACACTCAAGAATAAATCCGAGGCCCATTTAGAAAATAAGTTGCATTTTTATATCAATTCTGATACCAAGAACTTTGTTATCAAGTAAGTAATTTTTTAAATATCGATATTTACAGTTAAGTTAAATGGTCACTTAAATGCGTCTTTACGTAACAATGCTTTCTATGGGGAAAAAGGCATATATAGCATACAGATTTTTACAGTTGTTTTTGAGGGTCTCCTTTGGGAGGCCATGTCCAATGTACCACAAGCAGTTACTCATTACCTGCCCTGGGGCATCCAGGTGCAAAGATGCTGGTTTGGTTGGTAGCTTTGCATGCTATGCCGGTGGAACGAAGGGGGGCACCTAGAAACAGGCTGCAGAGGGGGACTTGGGAGCACGTCCTGGAGCTGCCAAAGGGAAGCTCAGGTCACAGGAGTATTGGGAACAAAGGGGCACAGCAGGTTCAATGACACCTTGGCTGGGGCACCTGGGTGCAGAGTGGAGAGGTCAGCTGGGCTCTGTGCGTCCTAGGTTCATGCGGTTGTCGGTCTTTCCGGTTCAGGGTGCAGAAATCAGGACAGCTGGGCCACTCTGGAAGTGGGTCTCTGTGGTGCAGAAGACAGCCCTCAATGGCTGCCCAGTCTTGGTGCTGTTAGAGTCAATATTGGACTCTCACAGGCTTTGTTTGCTGCATGGGTTCCGGTATCCCGGTATTGGTGATGTTTGGCTCCGGTCGGCCCTGGTGTCCTCTCCCCTGGTTGGGGGACAGATCTGACCTTCAGCAGCACAGACACCTCTTCCCATGGGGCTGCTGCATTGGGGGGGGTGAGGAAGCAGCAACACGGTAAACCGGACTCTAATAAATCTATCTCTGGAATCAGTGTGGGTTTAATAATAGGAAATGTTTGATACCAAACATCTTTAGTTTCATTGACGCCATCATGTAGCTGGGGAACTCCTAATTTCTAGAGCCCTACACATGTACTTAAAATGGCTTCCCTGTTCTCTTCCAATATATTAGAATTGACTTAGACATCAGAGGGGCATATCTACTCATGTGGATATGTTCACACATGTGGTATAGTGCACCTTGCCTTAGGGCTGTAAGGCCTGCTGTAGGGGGTGACATACCTATACTGCATGCAGTGTTTGCAGGCATAGCAGGCGGTGTGCCATGTTGTGTTTTCACTTTTCTCTCCACCATTTCACACAGCCTGAAATGGCAGTTTGCATGAGTGTGCCTAGGGGTCCTTTAGGGTGGCATAATACATGCAGCAGTCCTTAGGTGTCATGTGTCCCAGCAGGGTTTAGTAGGGAATTTTGCCATTTCTACATGTACATAGATATTTCCTAAGGTTGCCTTAACTTTTTCTCATCGACTTTTGACAGACATTTGCATTTGTGACACTTGGGTTTGTTTCTTGGAAATACCAACCTGGCTTACTCAAATAAACTTTGCAGCAACACCATTGTACTACCTTGGCATTGTGTACAAGGCCTACACGTATGTTGTGCAAATGTGTTTGTTATTTATGTCCAAATAGTGACACAGCTATCTGTGGAATACAAACAATGGCAGTCTGATCACAATCTCTGCCCAAGGCAAGAAGGCCATTTTCTATATATAAACATCTGTTTCCGGGTATAGACAGAGGAGGCACTTTTGCTGACTTCGTGTGGTCTATTTATGCTGAAGCTTTCACCCAGCAGCTGACTGACATCTCTGTGAGCGGTGTCCGGTTCGTGACCAAGACGGGGTCCTACATTGTTACCCACCAGGTAATAGGGTGGGAACATGGCAGAACATACACATACACCCTAGACATGTAGGCTAGGGTTTTACATAGTAGGACTATGCAGAATTGTTATAATATTTCATATGTTTGGATATATATGTTGTTTCAGCACAATAGTGGAACTTTTCATTCTGTTCAGTGTCCTGACGCTTATTATAACTTTCATCTGCTTCCGTCTATTGATTATTGCAGCACATATTTTCTATACAAGAATCACTTTGGTTCAATAAGCATTGAAAACATCCCTTTGTGTATTCTTTGTATATTTCTCTGAGCAAACAAGAGCACACATGTATTAGCAAAAGGTGTTAGGTCTGTCACCATGGTTACCGAGGGATCAGGGTTATCATGTTCAGGGGTTGCCAGAACTGTTTGCTCCCTATCTAGGTTAGGGGGGCTTATGGTGGCACTGTGATCTAGCTGGTCTAAGGGATAACATACTCTGCAGGGGTGCATGGAATCAGCCTGGCACCATCCCAAAGTTTATGTCGTCCACAAATGTTCCTACTGATTAGTGGAAACTACACAACGTGGTACTGTTAATGTTGGTTGGGTTCTTATTTTGTATGGATCAACTGAGTAGTTCAATGGTGCCTCCTCAGAAATCCCTAAACACCTTTTAACCAGAGATGTCTGTGGGGTCAGGGAATATCCTCCTCAGCTGTGTAGGTATACCATATGTATTGGCTGTTAGTTGTTCAAGCTTGAAAGGATCTAATTCCCACTGTGTTAGCCTACTCTGTAATTCATTTTTGCATACGTGGCACAAAACATCTCTTGGAACTGCAGATATGCAGTCACTCAAAAAACGACTACAAAATGGTCTCGCACTAAAAGCGGGGACATTACCAAAGTGGTAGAGGCACAAGAAGCATATAGAACAGAGGCATTTTATTATTGGATTGTATTCCCAGCTGCAGATGATGCAACACAGGTATTTCACAAATACACTGAGGATGAAATACCAGCTGAATACACCCCGTATAAGGCAGTAGAAGTTCTTCACGACCTAGGGACTCTCATTAGAACTCTATGCCCCAGGTACCTGGGGTAACATTTACTAGGGACTTATAGAGGGTTCTTAAAGCATTTCAAATTGGAGGAACAATTGTAGAACAATTGTACAGTTTTAGGGAAAAACATCTGGCACTTGCATCGAATACCAGGCAAAAAGTGAAGATTACCATGTCAAAAAGAGGCACTTTCCTATACTACCATAGCCCTAAAAGACCCGGGGGCCCAAGCCCACAGGGACCCCACCCACCTGCCCCCGGGGACCCCACCCCCTGGGGACAAATGCTGTGCGGAAAAGGGGAGAGCAACCCCAATCCCCTTCCCCTTTAATATGGTAATTGGCCCCGAGGGACGGGGTCACTGGGGCTCATTTGGGCTTGGGAAGTGGGCATTTGGGCTTGATGACATCTCAAATGACATCACTGATGGCATCATCCAAGCTACTTTTGTTTACATTACTCTATAAAGGAGTAGGTCATTAGGAGTATGAAAGTAAGTACAAAATAGCGCAGAATAATATGAAGCATCATTAATACCATCACACATACAACCCCCTTATGTGTAGCAAGTTTCTGTTATGTGCAACTTTGAGATTACATCATACATTTCATGGGTAACTGAGCTCATGTTGACAAGCAACTACAAGTAGGTGGGTAACCCTCTGCACACAGTGTTCAGTCTATATACAACTGTTCAGAGAAACCCTACTTCCCCCAGACACTCAAGCCCTGTTACATAAGTATTGCCAGAACATGGACAGCCTTTAGCCTGTATTGAAGCCTTCACAGTTAGCAAACGTCTAATGAGCAATTAAGCGGACATGAGTAGAAAAGTGGGTGCTGTAAACAGTGTGTACCCAATGCAAAGAGTTTCCCCAGTTCCATACTGGTTGCAGACACCCAAACTTTAATAAGGAATATACCACAGATTATTAATCAGTATCTAATAAGAACATTGTTCACTCTATGCAAAGAGAGACTACTCACTGTAAAGGGCTGAAGGTGCTAAAGGTCATGCTCCCCACACCCTCTATACTCTGCTGAAAACGTTATAGATAGATTAGCTTTAGTGGCTTGTCAAGCACATGTACATGTGTAAATAATACCTGTTTCACACAGTTGTCTGTCCTATGTAGAAATTATCATGCTAAGATTATTCTCTTAAAATAATCAAGGGTGCCTGCAATACCAGTATTTACTACATACAATCATTGCACTGTTACAAACATTTATTGCAAAAAAACTTGTGCAAAAGTTATCAACTGTCACCTGCACAAAGTGTAAGTCTTGTAAACAAACATTCATAACATGTTCAATAGCTCAACACACCTATGACCTATGACTAGGAACATAAACCTATTTTAAACACTTACACTTATTAGCAGCAAAGATGTTGTACACATTTACGTAGAGAACTAGGATGATACTTACCTGCCACAATGCAAATTATAAAACAAACCAACACACTCATTGGTTGATGTAATCAGTGATGTCATTTGAGATTTTATCAGTGACGTCATAAATGATGTCATAAAACAGGTCATGTGTGATGTAATATGTGAGGTCATGAGCAGTGCATGACGGGTGTGCAACTTATAGTTAGCTCTGCTAATGGAGTCAAAAAAATTGCTTAAAATAATTACCCAAAACAACTTAACAAAAAAAATTAAAATAATATTTGTAAATTGAAATATTTCTTCCTTCATATCCATGTTTTCGGAAATGCCATTTCTGAAAGTAACATTTTGTTGCCCTACTCCCAAAAGTGATATGTGAACTATAACGGCCCAGGTGTTTAAAACTCTTTAAATGTTATGTAAACACTCAGATTTGCAAAATCAGAGTGTTTGCCACTGCTAAAAAGTTATTTTCAATGTTCTACTCCCATTTTAGGAGTCTGTAAAGCTTTTGGAGGGGGCTTCTTGGGGGTGTCCTTTATAAACTGTAATCCAGTTCTCCATGTATCAGTGGTTTGTGACTGGAATTCCAGACGCAAAACATTGAAAAATTACAGACTACCAAAATGGGTCCAATCTCATTCGCAAAATTGAAGACGTCCCCTTTGGATCAAGCCCCCATTGCTGACTGGGGTGCCTGCTTCAGGTGAAGGAGGCTGTGGTATCAAGTCTCACTTTTTAGGAAATGTTGCTGCTTTTCAAAAAAGTTGTAATTTTTTTAATTAGTCACAGAGATGGTGTCCTGATGAACCTCGCAGGCCATCATCCATATAATTGTAGCCAATTAACTGCAAATTGCACCACAACTAATTATATTAGGTAGGTTAGAGTGCGACTCATTATGAGTTGATGTTTCGAAAACATACCTATTAATTCCTAATTTGTGACCACTTTTTTGCGACTAGCATCTTAATGCATCTGGTCCATATTCTCTTCCAACTGCACATCTTCAGTCAATAATTCTGTATTTCCAGATGAACACCACTAATATTGTACGAAATTGTTCCTTAGAAGACTGAGATACAATCAAAAGTATTATGTCTGAACACTCATTGGTCCTGATTCTGAGTGGGGCAGTGTTTTCTGACTTTTGCCCAAAGCCCTGGTTGCGTAGGGGTCGGAAATTGTACTTTTGTGAGATTTACCACACCAGGTAATTACAGGGATCATTATATACTTCAATCTTTGTTACATTTGGGCAGGTCAAGCAGAGGGAAACAATACACTATTTACTACCGCATGTGGAGTTTGGTGCGATAAGCACCAACATCCCATGTTATTCCTCAAAAATTCAGAATAGATGCTATTTATCGCACCTGATAAAAGCGGAATGTATTGTTATTTTTGAAAAGTCATGTTCTTTCCTCTTCAACGCTTATGGATGGTATAAGTTGGAAAACGTACTTATAAACATATATATATGCTGGGAAACAAGTCAATAAGTGTCATGGATGGAAAATCTTTCCTCACACTCTGTGGGGCTGTTTCTTCATGGACGGGCGCTGGCGTATTTTATGAATTTCCATTAAAAGAAAATCTTGCTTTTCGTTAAAACAATGTACCTCACTTAAGGTCTCCTTGACCCACCGTCTAGCTGCTCATCAAAATGGCTGCTTCTTTTTAGGTCAGCATGTGACTGCACACCCCAAGGTCATGTGAATGCCCAAATGAAGGAAGCATCTCATACTCACGGGACGATGGGAAGGTTTTCTGCATCCTCCCTGGTCCCCGTCAAGGACACTGTGAAGGTGGGCTCGATCTGCTTCTCGACAATTTGGTTGATGAAATGTATCTTGAACTGGTAATGATAAACTGCAGAACAACAAAGGAGACACGATGATAAACGTCACAGAAGACTGCAGCGGGGGTCATAAAGAAGCCACATGTGCAGGTGCAGCATCCCTCTTTTACAGCTTGAAATCAGCCTGCGCCAGGCAGTCTCATCCATTCCCTGGATCTTTCTTCTGCATTTAACAGCAGGTTCTTGTTTCATGTTTATGGGACCTGGCAATGTTTCCAAACTTTTTTCCTCTTTACCAGTTCCTTTACTTAAGATGATGGCCATTAATTGGAGTAATCTCAGAACTGCTCCATGACAAATCTTAATGCATTTTACTGCCATTACTGACTATGAAGCCAGTCAATAACACTTGTTAATGCCCATAATGGACGTATGGAAGCAAGCAACAGTGGGAAGTGCATATGAAAGATAACAGACAGGCTTCAAGGTGAGCATGAATGTGCCTAATCGGTCATTATGCCATCTCTTGCCTCTCAAAATGGATGCCCAGGCGTGGGTCTCATGCTCTCTGTGCCCTGGACTCATGCTATACCTATAACTAGGCCCAGGTTGCTTGTGTTCCTGTCTGGAGAAGACCTTAACTGACAGTTTGGGCTTGACTCTTCTCGCTGGAGGAGGACAAGGCTCATTTGCATATGGCTGGTCTCTCTCTAGAGTGACACAGAGGGCTAAAATGAACTAGAATGCAGCCACACAATTGCCAGGGGCTGAGATATTTTCAAGCATTGTTTCCATCACTTTCTGGTTCTTTGTAGAAATGTTGTTAGAGAAGGGGGGAGAGAGTGAGAAAGAGAGTGAGCGATAGGGAGAGATATAGGCAGAGAGACAGATAAAGAGAATAAACAATTTTCAATTCAGTTCAATAGATTTTATTTATTATAACAGATGAAACAATTACAAAAATATCACATTCATAAATTGATTATCGATTGTCTTACTTACGATTAAAATAACTAAACCATTAAGACAACTGATATTAAAAACAGTACATAATAAATACAGTAAAATTCAATACAAATAAATAAAAACATCCATTATCAAACAATAAGAATAGACAATAATAGCAATGATCCGGATCTATGCTTCATCAGACGGGCACGTACAAGATCAGAAGAGATCCGCTGCATTGCCTGACAGTATGTATATTTTAGACAGCAGATTGTGGCTGAGCGCCTTATATCTGGGATCGAATGAAGTACTTGCCAGCTTTAAGAAGATTGCATCTAAAGTGAGAAAACTCCAATGAAACAAAGAGAATGCACAAAGATGATGCACATAAAATTGACTGAGAGTGGAGGGAACAAAGACGGACCAGACAATGCAAATTCTTCTGAACCCTCCTTTTGCCTTTGCCCTCCTATCTGATGGATCCCTGTCCCCACCTCACCTGTTGACTCCCTCTGATATAGGGAGGGTCTGATTAGGTTCTGCACCTTTGAGTGCAGTGATGTGGGTACCAGACAAACAATATATATCAATAAAATAAGGCTAGCATATACAAGCAGTGCTTACAAAATGAATCCTTCCTGACATCAAGCATCTGTATTGTAGGAAGTAGGCCTGGTCAAAGAACATGATCACCATCTTTAGTCGGATGACATGAAAAGGGAATCAGGTAGATCGTGTTAAGGATTCATTACGAGTTTGTTTACTTTTTTAAATGTCGCCTGCGGTGATAGTACTGGGATGCTTTGGAACACATACAAGTGGCGTTGGATAATCATGTTAGATATTGCTATTCAGGTCATTAGGGAAAATATAAATTAACTCTAGGATTCTGTGGCCTTTTATTTGCTATATCCAAAATGGGGTACAGAGTTCCTCAATTGTTAGAAGGAAGAGATGCGATCAGTAAATGGCACGCTCATTTACCAAGGTAGTTGATAGAAGGTAAAGAAACCAGGGCAATTCCTTGAGGTGGAACTAATGCTCTCACACACCCAGCAAGCTAGGTGTCATGCTTCATCATATGAGCATTGCCCCTCGTCAAGGCGGCGCTGCAATCCTTGACGGGCACCCGAAACCGGGGCTCTTTGTCGGGGATCTTTTGTTCCTGCCGATATTTGCATGGGTGTGAGGGGCCTAATAAGGGAAATGTAGCAGAAGTGTGTAATAAAAAGGGTTGGTCAGTCCTAATAGTACTTTATTCATAAGGTAGACTACCCTATTAAAATGTGTAGAGAGGCTAAATGCTAGAAATAAGGTGTCTAGGCGTAAAGCTCTACTCTAAAATGATCGACATGTTTCTCGCCATGTTAGTCAGGAGGATCTAAGGCAATTCTTCAGGATCAATAGCTGTCTACATTTAAAAATGGTGATGTGTACTCTACATACCACGTCCGATGCTGCGACCTAATGTATTAACTAAATGCGCTCGCAACGGAGCTGGCGGCTTTAAAGGACACCAATTGGGTCCAGCGCTGACGAGCGCTTCGCATACAGACCTACCCAAGCCGCCAGAGTCCGGGGTGGGTCCGGACTCTGGCGGCTTGGGTAGGTCTGTATGCGAAGCGCTCGTCAGCGCTGGACCCAATTGGTGTCCTTTAAAGCCGCCAGCTCCGTTGCGAGCGCATTTAGTTAATACATTAGGTCGCAGCATCGGACGTGGTATGTAGAGTACACATCACCATTTTTAAATGTAGACAGCTATTGATCCTGAAGAATTGCCTTAGATCCTCCTGACTAACATGGCGAGAAACATGTCGATCATTTTAGAGTAGAGCTTTACGCCTAGACACCTTATTTCTAGCATTTAGCCTCTCTACACATTTTAATAGGGTAGTCTACCTTATGAATAAAGTACTATTAGGACTGACCAACCCTTTTTATTACACACTTCTGCTACATTTCCCTTATTAGGCCCCTCACACCCATGCAAATACCGGCAGGAACAAAAGATCCCCGACAAAGAGCCCCGGTTTCGGGTGCCCGTCAAGGATTGCAGCGCCGCCTTGACGAGGGGCAATGCTCATATGATGAAGCATGACACCTAGCTTGCTGGGTGTGTGAGAGCATTAGTTCCACCTCAAGGAATTGCCCTGGTTTCTTTACCTTCTATCAACTACCTTGGTAAATGAGCGTGCCATTTACTGATCGCATCTCTTCCTTCTAACAATTGAGGAACTCTGTACCCCATTTTTGGATATAGTCTGTTGGGGCTCGTACATTGGACCTCCTTAAATATAGCCCCTCTGTCCCCCTCTTTTGAATTACTAGCCTTTTATTTGCTAAAATCTTAAAAAGGAGTCTTACAGTCATAAAATACAGGAACTTCTAGATTCTTAAAGCTTCTTTGCAGCCATTGGAAACTTAGATACATCATTGGTCCATGATATTTGTGTTCCCCAGGAAAGTAGGGAGGACTTGTACTGATTCATAGTGAAGTTTCTTTTTATTATGAACTCATCATCATTTGATCTTTATTTCGACATTTTTTCAGTCATAAAAGAGTACAGTTAAAACGGTTAAAACATGTATAAGACCACATTAGATAAAATAAACATAAAATTATGAACTACTTAGAACTGTTTGTGAACATTTGCCAGAGGACAGAACACAAAGCTTCAGTAATCCACAAAAGCCAGCGCTTTGAGACCCTAACGGGTGAGTAGTGCGCGCTACAAAACCCTAATTGGTTGATTGATTGAAAATAGTTATCTGTGTGTCAGTTCATCCTATGGAAATATAGGGAACACTTTGGAGTCGTGGGAGAACTAGAAGCACTACAGAAATTCTATTTCAACCTATCCTCTCATGATGTGAAAATGTGTATTGTTTCTGGTGAAAAATTGAGATGATCAGTAGAACATTTGAATATAAAGTTAGCATATTAACGGTAGTGTTGGCTCCTTAGAGGCTCTGAAACATTACTGCTTGCCTCTTGATCAGTGATATGCTTATGCAGTGTTGTATAGAGGAAATCAGCAAATACTTTTAAGCATCTTTTGTTCCCACACACTGAACTGCTTTTTCAAGGGGCAGAGCTGTTCTGGGACCCAAGAAAATTCTGTACTGCAGAAGATAGTTTTAAAGAAGACTTCTTTAGATTTTGGTATCATGAGGTCGCCAGTTACCACACAGTCCTAAGTCTCTTCTTTGTCTCTAAGACTGTAGAAAATAATGTCAATCAATGGCTTTGGGGCCCCTGAGTGATACAAGTGAAAGAACTATTGGGTTCTGCTTGGCCTGCTATAGCCATTCATCTTCAAAAAACATCAGGTTTTCATTAAAAGACTGCCATCTGGATGGTGTGTCAGATGCCACCATGGACAAGTTTCAATCTTTCTGCTCACAGAACTTCCAGGACCTAGTCAGACTTGCTCTAGTTTTATATCAGGATCCTGAAGCTAACAGTGAAATAAACCCATCCCATCAAAAAGGTCTGGGATTAGATCAGATCGGTTAGGTTTTGCGTGCAGTATTCAAAGGCACAGTTTATTTTGTGGCCCTTTTTGCACCTCCTACATTTCATAGTCTATTAATCTGAATTTTGAACCGGTCGGTTTCATGAGCCTGGTAGTGACCAACTATGGCATAATGTCAGCTCAGCTTTAGACACAATATGTATGGCTAAGTCTGAGTTGTCTTTCAAACCCTGCCTCTGATGTTCTACAACCTTCTCAATCTTCTTAGAAGCTGAGAGGATTTAGATGTTACTAAAATGTAATTGAGCCATATAATTAGGAAAGTAGGAGTGCCAACTCAATGTTTCTTGAATGCTAATGCAATGATGAAGAAGAAAGAATGGCTGAAATAAAAATGATCCATGATAGAATCCACATTGAACATTTTAAGTTCAGAATTTATGCAGTAATACAGTTTGGTAAATAGAAATAATCCAGATCGGCAACACAAATACTTCTTAAATGCTTTCTGATATGGGAAATTTTGAAAAATGTCCTGAATGTTGTTGAAATTTCCCACATATTTTCTGTCTCCCTGATTTTCTAGGCAATAAGCATGATGAAGAGCAGATCTTACTGGAGCTATGTGGCTGGTTAAGAAGTGGTGGTTATCAAAGGTTAGCAACATTGCTGCACCTTACTGAGGTGGAGCTCCATTGCAATGTCTGTTGCGCTGAGCGGTGGACACTTGCATAGTGTGTCTTTTTAGGGTTGATAGACACTCGAGCAGTTCTCAAGCTCTAAAACTGTACAAAAGTAAGTGCAGGGGCCAAGGGTTTTACTTAGGAGTCCACCACCAGCACCACTGAATGCTGGGGTTGCACAATACTGATGCTGTCTAGTCTTGATTACTTGTCATGCCTCTTTCTTCCACCAACCTTCACTTCCTGTCTTAGTACCACACTCAAACAGGTTCTCTTTTATCCTTTCTTTCTACCTTTGTATATTTTCTTAACTTTCTCTTTTTGGCCATTGTCTCTTATTCTATTAAAGTCTAATGATGAAAAATAAGTTTTCGATGGAAATAGGACTGATTGCTATAGCAAGTGCAAAAGAAAAAGTATGGGAACTGTGATCTGGAATATAAATGTGGTGGGGGACAACAGTATGGATAGGTGGGACTGGGTCAGATGTGTGGCTATAAGGAGCACAATATCCAGGCTTTTAGTACGAGGTTGGCCTTTCAAATAGCCATCTTTATTGTCCACCTGACACAGACAAGCATACACCACAAGTTGTGCAACTCGAAGGTTCACATCCAACTGCGTTTAGCTATTCAGTCAAACCTATGCCTTACCATCTTGCCCCACTTACACTTCTCGATCTCTCCTCCTCTATCTCCACTTCCCCCGTACTCCAGGCCATTTCACATATGCATTATTCTTGCCCTTCTTACCCTGGATCATGACCACCTACCCTACTTGTCCCACGATTTCTCTCCCGCCTGCTGGGTCTGCAGGCTTCCGTAGTCAACATTCCGGAAAGCATTCATGAGAGGGAAAGGGAAGAGCCAGAATAAGAAGAATCTCTTGGAAATTCCCAGCGCCTTCTGAGCAAGCTCTTATGACCAACCTTAAATTAGTGTAAACCAGTGCTAATTGTTCAGTAGCATTCCAGAGTGAAATGAATGAGGAACACGTGAACTGGCATGCGGATGTGGTGGGCATACGCCACATAAGGTGTCCACAATGGTTGAATTACTGTATCAAGCAACAATATACGTTTGATAATTGCAGCTGTCCCCGCTGATCACATGGAGTCAGCCTGTGCATACTCTAACTGTAATTACATTAAGGAATAATTTCCGAATTCTAAAGGTGTACCGGGGACTAGAGCCCTCAGTCATCTCTTTTTCCAGTAACAATGATTTGTCCCTGTGAGTGCACAATAAAAGCACCTGGAAAGGGAGCTAGCATTATTGTTTACACAGCACAACCCAGCTAAAGACATGAAGGTAACAGACAGTCACAGGAGGGAAAGGTAGCATGTAACAGGGTATGTTACATTCTACAGCTAATGCTTTTTCCAATTTGTTTATTCTCCCTTTCCCCTTTTATCAACATAAGAAGGATGAAAACTGAGTATACCCATCAGAATTTGAGCCGGGGACCATGAAGTGAAACTCAGATTCCTACAGTGGATGCACAGATGCACAAGACCCTCCTCGTTTGGGAAACATCCTTTACAATGCAGTTGTAACCACACAGTGCCATTCCCACGCAGCCTTAAAAACGTAAATCTTCATCATGCATATACCTTTACCATGCATGCCTTTACCACTCATGGGAGGAATAGTTAAGGTATGTATATGTGTGTGTGTGTGTGTGTGGTTGTGTGTGTGTGTGTGTATATATATATATATATATATATATATATATATATATATATATATATATATATATATATATATATATTCCCTACTGGCGGTCACCAGTAAATCTGTTCAGTAGTTATTGAGAAATGTAAGTTTTATATTATAGTGAAATATCTGGCCGCGGATATTTCGCGAAGGTTTTCCGAAGAAACGTGGATGCACGTGTGAACGGGAATGCTTTTATAGGCTGAACAGACAGTTGCACCTGCCATTTTATTGCTTGGGAATGGTTCCTGGGGCTGAATATCTGTGTGAAAGCCCACATTAGGGATCAGGGTGGAGATACTCTGACCCCATGGTTGAGAAAAGGAGGTGTTAGTGACAGAAGTTATATGTCCCAAATATATTCTTGTAATTGTGTGCAATATTTGCAATGACGCCACGACTGCCAGCGTGCCCCCCCATTTGCCATCACGTGAACATCGCGACTATCAACGTCGTCAAGAATATTGGTGAAAATATTTTAAAAATATATCAATGAATCATTAGTATGCATTGTTATAGAGATATTGATAAATGTTTTTATATTGTTATTTATATAGTGAGTCATTTACTGTGATGGTTAAAATTAATTATATAGTTATAATTTTTTTATGTGGTGGTGGCTATTGCATTCCTGCTTAGCTTTCCGCTTTCGCAATGCACTTGAAACCTCGAAAACAGAAAATAGGTTTTAGAGATGTTCTAGAAATACACTAGAAAAATGTTGGCAGCATTGCGAATAGCTGTAAGACACTGCTCGAAGCGGTTATAACAGCACTACAGTCCAGGCAATAAGTGGCTTTTCTTGAAAACTCTGGAACCATATCTGTTGTAGTAGTCTGTACCTCTAAAGGGACTTTGTGGCCGGGAATTGTTGCTCCTGCCACTGAAGTAGATGATCCGTGAGCTTCCCTCTGCTAGATTGCCAATTAGAGAGGTTTTCTATGTTAGGTTTTAAGATGATACACCATGGACGTATCCCACATAAATATGTTTTATTTGTCTCTCTACAGTGGATCTTTTCCCAGAGTGTGCATTGTACTAGTTATGGAGCAGTGTTTGAATTCTGTTGAGTTTGGGTAAGAATGGGTAGTTTCATGTGTTTTGTAGCTATGTTCTATTCGTGAGTTCAGATGTTGAAAGTTAGGTGAAATTGTTGTTTTTGTTAAATTTGTTGTTAAAATAAAGTTAAACAATTATCTTAGACTCAAACTTCGTGTACAATATGTTTTAGTATATGTTTTACATTTTGTCATTTGTATTTGTGACTACTGATGTCATTGCGACCTTTAGTGTTGCTGTGGAGAAGGAAAATGCATTTTTTTTTCAACAAATGGATACAAAGGGAAAAGTTAAATTAGTATCTTACTAAATAGCTACACTGAAAGTTTCTGTAAGATATGTCTATATTTGTGTTTTACACTTTGTGAAAAACACCCGGTATTCGCAGTCTGTCCTTGGCAATGGCACTCATAGAATCAAACCGCCACAACATGTGCAATCATCAAGGATATCCTTTCTCCATCACTCTGCAATTGCGCCTCCTGACATAGTACTAGTTGAGGAATGAAGTCTCCTTGGCTATTAAAGGGTATTTGAGGGGCAAGTATTCCTTTTGTTATCTCTAGCAAGTTTCACAGAGTCCTTCGGAGGAGGGAGGAACATGGCGGCCGCTAGCTAAACGGCTGCGACTCAGCTTCCCCTTGGGATTCCTTTTTTCAATATTATGAGTTCTTGTTAGGGTTTCTTTAATAAGGTATCGTTGGTATATGTCCGTGACCCCCTTGGGTCCCCCTTTCTCGCTTTTATTTACTCACGGACATGCTCCTGGACCAGGTTCCCTTTGGCCACGGACCCCCGGTTCTGTTAGGTGCAGGCGGCAAGAGAGAGGAGCAGGCGGAGCTGGCGCACAAACTGCGGCTCGCGTTGGCGCTGGGAGGAGGCCGCTTGAAACCAGAAGAGACGCGACGCGACTCAGCTCTATTCCTGTTCCGGGTCATGGAAGGTAGAGCCAGTAGCAGCGACAGCTCGCCTGTGGTCGCGAGGGCGAGTGGCTGTGGCGTTCGTGCAGCGGAGGCTAGCTTTCAGGTAGGGAGTCGGCGTCCCCTATTTTGCTTTCCCTTTGAGAACTCCATACTTGGGAGGGGTGATAGAGGCGTGAAGCAGGTCCATTCCCCTGTGTATTTTCTTGAGCCTGGCGGTACAACTTTGTATGAAGGAACTGGGGTAACAAACACTAAGGTACCAGGCAAGTGTATGGATGCCGGAGGGGTGTACAGCCCTGGCAGTCCTGGTAGTCCTACTGGCAAAACAGCAGCAGTAGCGATAAAAGAGACTCAGGTACCTAAAATAAATAGATATACCTTTCATGCCAGGGCTGTTTATGATATTGAAAAACCTGTCTATCCCCCTCGTATTTCTCCTCCAGTCTCCGAAGTGAGGGCTCTCAGTAGACGGGGTAAACCTAAGGGGGGCATTACAGACGAGGGGATAGAGTCTAAAGGCAAAACGGGTGACATTGCCAAGAGGAAGGGAAGGGGCAAGAAGGGGTCTCCCTCCAAAATAAAAGTCACCCCATCGCTTAAAACTTTTTCTAAAGTTATGTCTACTACCACAACTACCACATCTTCCCACCAGGCAGCCCCTATTGGTGATATTTTAAAAAACACGAGCCAGGGTAACGCTCTGGAGGCTCTTAGTACCTTGAGCCCCTTGAAGGAGAGGGCTGTAGATATGCGATTGGATACAGTTTCGTCATGATGTGCCCGGCAGTAAGCCTGTCAAATAGGTATTCGGCATTGGCAACTAATGAACTTGAAATTTTTTCTACAGAACCATCTAATGCTTCCAACTTAGTACAACCTGGCATAACAGATGACAATGTAACTACTAATAGTGTAGACACAGCAGACATAGCAGGCAAATCTGACACAACATCACATACTTTGGCGGATATACTTCTTGCGATGAAAGACGAAATCGCCAGCAGATTCACGGAAATGACTAATAGATTCCTAATTTCCGAGGCTAATCAGGCAGCAATCCAAGCCTCTTGTCAAGTATTAACCAAAAGATTAGATGAGGTCACATTAAGAACTGAAGCAATTGAGCTGGAAATCCCCAAAATCAAAGACTCCACCGAAGTGGAGTTAGCCAAATTATTTGCCCAGAATAAAGAACTGAAAGAAGACCTTGAACGCTTAGAAAACCACTCTCGGCGGAACAACTTAAGGCTTTTAAATGTCCCAGAAGCCTTGGAGGGATCTGACATTAAGGGGTATGTGATATCTGTATTAAAGGGAACAGTCCTAAAAGGTGCGCCAGAAGTCGACCTTGTGCATGAAATACAAAGGGTGCATCGTGATCCCTTTAGGAGGAACCTCGCCAAACAAAAACCTAGAAAGATATTGGTCAACTTTTTAACGTATTCAGTCAAGGAACAGATCATGTCCTCTGCTTTGAAAGAAGGTTCTATCTCTTACAATAGCTCTAACCCCTTCTCTTTTCAAATTAGATCAGATATCTCTCATACGACCGCAACTAGACAGTGGGAGTTGGGGAAAAGGCTGAAAGAGCTGAACAGTATCGGGGCCAAGGCACAGTTGAAGTTCCCAGCATTATCGTGTGATGTGGAACAATCATATGTATCAGATAAAGTCTGGCGAGGAAGCAGATGCCCTTATAGAGAAGATTATGGATGAGCGGGGGGAAGTAGGGGGGACAGTGAGTAAAGGGAGAAGCTCTTGCTTCTCTCTGAAAGTATGCTCCTAGCGAGAATTCAGAATTCAGTAATTATAGTAGTTTATCCCAAGGGGAGAGAGGGGCCGAATAGGCTTGAGCCTATTGGAAAGGAGGGTTCCTCATGGGAAGAGGGGGCATTGGGGGTTCAGGGAGCGGGGGTGGGGGGGACACGGGTGGGGTGCAGTGGGTAAAAAAGAAAAAAAATCTACCTCATCTCACCTTAGTTATCAGGATATCTCGTCAAGTAGGGGTGGTAGCCTTACAGGCAAATGGCAGGAAAACAAGGTCTAAGGGATAGAAGGACCATCTTTATTTCTTGGAACGTGAATGGGTTAAGGTGTCCCAGAAGGCAAAGGTTGATTTTTAAATACCTGGAACTCTCCTCTGCCCAAGTCTGTATATTACAGGAGACGCATTTGAGTTACACAGAAAGTTGTTTAATCTTTTCTAAAGTTCCTTGGATAAAATGTTATAGTGTGTCACATCAGACGTCACATAGCAGAGGCGTGGCAATTCTGGTTAAACATGGTGTCCTTTGTTCCATAAAAAAAATCACAATCAGACTCTTCTGAAAGGTGGCTAGTAGTCCAATTGGCATTAGAGAATGCAGATCTAGTGTGTGCCTCGTTTTATGGTCCAAGTGTAGACGACCCGACCTACATATGTAAATTACAATCAATACTGACTCTGGAATCCCCCCCTATGTTATTGGTGGAGATTTTAATGTCCTGTTGGATCCATCAAAAGACAGGTCTAATCTGAGTCATTATGTAGGAGCCCCGAAGATACGTCGTGCATTACTAAATATGATGCAAGATCTGGATTTGGTTGATGTATGGAGGGCCAGGAAGGGAGATCAACAAGGTTTCACGTTCTATAGCAAAAAATACAGTCACTCCTCCAGGATTGACTATATATTTACAGATAGATCAACCTTGAATGGCCTGGAGGGGATTTCTGTTATGCCAAGCCACCTCTCAGGTCATGCTCCAGTGCAATTTCTATATCAAATAAAAGGGCTGCAGCTCTGGCCAAGATGGACGCTGAATAGAGCTAAGCTTCTCGACCCGGAAGTTATAGAGGCTGTGAAGTCTTCCTCTTTAGAATTTTTCTCTTTAAATATGGGTTCTACAACTATGGATTTTATTTGGGATGCATATAAGGCAAACCTAAGGGGGAGGCTTCATGGCATTATCTGCTCCAAGAATAGAACTGAGGCTAGGGCACTAAAAAGTATCAAGGGAAAAATAAGTCAGTTGGAGAATGAGAGGACTGGACTAAGTAACAGGGACCCAGAGCATCTATTGCTAGTCCTGAAGGACTTAGACGAAGCAAGACAGGACTATAGAGGGAAATTAGATGCAAAGTGTAGAGCGCAATGGCATTCTAGAAATATGCAAAATTTTGAATACGGGGAGAAAGCAGGAGCCTTATTAGCCTGGAAAGCTAGAGTTGATCGTACTAGGAATAACATAAAAGAACTAATAGTAAATACCAACGGGGAGACATCAAGTAGCATCGAAGATATGCAAACTTGTCTCCTCTCTCTTTTTTCAGACCTCTATAAAGAGGACTTGGCTCCATCCCCGAGTTCCATACAATCATGGTTGAGCAACAAACTTTTGCCCTCCCTGTCAGAGGAGAGTAGGAACAGTCTAGACGCCCCCTTTACCTTGGAGGAAATAACCAAGCAAATTAAAAAATCTAAGAACAAAAAAGCTGCAGGTTCGGATTCACTTCCGAGTGAAGTGTACAAACTCCTTGCAGAAGAGTTGATCCCTGTACTGGGTACTATCTTTAACTCAGTTTACTGTCCTACTGGTAGGGTCCACGAGTCTTGGAAGTAGGCAACAATCGTTCTGATTCTGAAACCAGGCAAGGACCCCTTAAAAGCAGACTCATATCATCCAATCTCCCTGCTAAATGCCGACTATAAGATCTTTATGGGCATATTGGCGGGGAGATTGGCGAGATCGGTCCCCAAGTTGGTTCATACAGATCAGAAGGGCTTTGTTGTAGGAAGGTACATCCAGGAGCAGACACAACTGTTAATAGGTAACATCGACCTGGCCATTCAGAGATCCGATCCCTTGGCCGTAGTTGCCTTGGACGCAGCCAAGGCATTTGACAGAGTCTGCTGGGTGTACCTTTGGGAAGTATTGGAGGCAATGGGATTTGGCTCCATTTTTATCCAAACCCTGCGGAATTGTTACCAGGGAGCCTCTGCTCGGATTCTTCTAAATGATCTATTAACCTCAAGTTTTAATATTCAGAGGGTTGCCTGATCTCGCCCCTTTTATTCAATAGCTAAAGAACCTCTGGCACAAGCTATTAGGTTGGATGATACAATCTTTCGTTTTAGGTCTGAATATTACAGTTGTAAGATAGCTCTGTGCACAGACGACCTAATATTATATACAAGTGATCCTGAGGGGGTTATCCCCCAGGTAGAGGCGCTTTTGGCCGGATTCGGGTCCCTGTCTGGCTATTCAGTCAACAAATCAAAGAGAGGTAATGTGCTGGAACTTGGATCAATGGGCAGGAACAGTCAGCACAGAGTTTAGATACTTGGGGATTTACATTGTTAAAGCTCTGGAAAAAATTCCCCAGATTCATCTCAATAGAGTTACTAAAGAAATAGATCGCCTCTTCAGTAGATGGAGGAATCTCCCCTTAACCATTTATGGGAAAATCAATCTAGTAAAGATGGTCATTCTCCCTAAGCTTTCCTACCTATTCACCACTATACCTCTTACCTTTTCAAATCAGAGCATTAGTAAGGTGCAGAGTAAGATTGGGAGTTTTGTGTGGGGGGACAAGGTGGTCCGGCTGGCCTGGAAGAAACTTAGACGCAGACTTAATAAAGGGGGGTTGGCCCTTCCCGATACTAGTTTAAAAGCATTCGGATGCTACTTGTCAAACCAGAGGAGTCAGATTGGGGCAGGTTGCTGGGGGAAATGGTGAGAGTCGAAGGAGGGGGAGGTGGTGAGGCCTTTCTATACAAGTTTGGGGCTCCAAAGTTCTTTAAGTGAGTACGCCTGAAGGTTTTGAGGGCAGCCTTGGAGTTGTGGCATAAGGTTAGACTCAGATGGGGGATAGGATATTATTCGGACCGTGCCCCCATTTAGGACACGCCCGGAACACTGGGCTGCCTTAGAGACAGCTTAGCGTTGCCTATAAAGAGTGCAGGTATCATCACTTGGTCCGAGCTGGCAGATTCCGAGGGGATTCCCCCCTGGGACTATCTGAGATCTAGGATCGGTGTAGGGTTCTCTAGATTTAAATATCTACAGTTAGTGTCCTGGTTTGACGCAGAAAAAGGGGAAGTAAGAGGAAATGGGGAGATCGAAAGGTTGTGTCAATCTATCCACCCAATAAGGAAAGAAGGCTCAGTATGGTATCACCACCTAATAGAAGCTGAAGATCTCGAGATTCCTTCTTTAATGATGGTGTGGAATCAAACCCCCCTTGGACCCTTAATAGAGTCCCTTTTTGAGCCCTCATTGAAGGTATTATATAAGTATATCAAAGCCGCCAGTTTAAAAAATAACCATTTCTTCGTTATCAACAGGCTTTACTGTACCCCAGCAAAGATAGCCAAGTTCGTCCCAGCCCCACCTCCTAAGTGCCCAAGATGCTTGTCACCTTTAGCCAACGACTTACATGTCTTTTTGGAGTGTCCGGAACTGAAAATCTTCTGGAAGGAGGTTGGCGATTCTCTCAGAGATATTTTTAAGATCAATATCGATGTCAATTTGCCACTAGTCTTTTTTGGGGATGATGGTATAATTTGTCAGACAGTTTCACAGTTACATAGAGGCCTACTATTATATCTGGTTCTATTAACTCGGAGAGAGATTTGCAAGAAATGGAAAGACCCCCTATCGCCGAAAAGGGAGGACTGACTTAAGGCCACGTTTCCTATGGCCTGACTGGAATAGGAAGGCGTAGAGGATAAGCCATTAAACATCTGGCATCCTCTCATGAGTTGGGGTCGTAACTTAAGATTAATATAGCCGGTCCTATGATTACACCAAGCTCCCTCACAAAAAGGGATTGGCCGGGTGACCAAAGCGAGTGCGGTAAGCCGGGAGGCCCATAGATCGGTATAGTGGCTTCATAAGACCCGCAGAGGCTTAAATGGTGAGATGAGGACCAAAAAAAGAGTCCTTCGGAGGCCACACACCCTTAATGCACCCCCTGCAAACATGTCTCATGGCATACTAATGGTTTGGGAATAAAGTTGTCTTGGATGGTAAAGGACGTTGGGGACCAAGGAGCCCTCCTGGTACTTTCAATAAGTCGTACACCGAGGTCAGAGGCCCTGCCCCCGTCCCAGACCATTGCTACTTAAAAAAACATGGAAATTAACTGAAAAAAATCAAAGGTTACAATTAAGTTACAGTTAGGAATCAGCATTAAAAACCTTACAAATTCACTGAAAAAAAAACAAATGTTACTGGGCTGTTGTAGTTAGGAAACAGGATTAAAAAATCTTAGATATTCACTGAAAAAACCAAAGGTTACAGGTTTATTATAGTTAGGCTGACTTTTCACTCGTACGAAACCAAAGAAATTTAGCAGTTGTCATTAGTTGAGCTATCTATAACTCGCGCCCCCGCAATGCACTGCTTATGACCTCACATATTACATCACTTATGACATGGTCTGTGACATCACTGTTGACATCATCTGGTGACTGTTTTTAAAAAGTTAATGAGTGTTAAATAAATATACTCCAAGGTGTATTGATGAATCAGTGGGTGTATGAGTGCCTGTATGGATGATTTAGTAGGTGCGTGACTGACTGTATAAGTGAGTGATTATACGTGTCTCAGTGAATGTATGGGTGAGTGGCTAATTTCTATGAATGTCTGCATCAGTCTGTCAGTTGGTGTGTAAGTGGCTGCATGGGTTGGTGGTACATGAGTGCCTATCTGGTGTATTGATTGGTTGTCTGAGTGCCTGTATGGGTGCATGAATGTCTGTGTGGGTGGGTGAGGGTGGCTGTGACTCCCTGCATGGATGAGTGAGTTGGGGAATCACTAGCTGTATGGGTTCATGAGTACGGCTGAGAGGGGCTGTATGGGTGAGTGAGTGTGCATATGGCTGTATCGGTAAGTAAATGGATGTCTCAGTGGTATATGGGTGAGTAACTGCATATGTGAAAGGTAGTATATGCGAGTGTTGGAGTATATAAGTGACGTATGTTTGAATAAGTGATTGTGAGAGTAGCTGTATGGGTGAGTGCGTGCTTGTGTCAGTGACTGTACAGGTGAGTAAGTATGTGTTAGTATCAGTATGAATAAGTGAGTTAGTATGTGTATAACTGTGTAGGTTAGTAAGTGACAGTGTGAGTGACTCTATAGGTGAGTGAGTAGGTGCGTGAGTAGCTCTATGAGTGTCTGACAGTATGCGAGTGGCTGTATGAGTGGAAATGTCAGTGGCTGTATTAGTGAGTGAGTGGGTATATGAGCGGCTTTATGGGTGAGTGAGTGGATGTGTGTGTAGACCTGTGAATCCGTGAGTGGGTATGTATGTACTGGTATGGGTGTGTCAATTGTTTCAAGAAAGGTAGTGTGAAAGGTAGAGTGGGTGTATGAATGGTTACATGGGGGTGTGAGTGGCTGCATCAGAGATTCTGTGTATGACGTCATCAATGATGTCATTTGAGATGTCATAAATGATGTCACTGACCAGGTCATAAGTGGTGTAATATGTGATGTCATGAGCAGTGCAGCTAACTCTAACTGCTGAATTTCTCTATTTTTTTAAGAGTGAAATGTCAGCCTAATTAGAACGTCCCTGTAACCCTTGGTTTTTCAGTGAAGATCTATATATACATAAATATATGAGTTTAGAGGTGGAAATGGGTAGAAGATAAATATAGGGTAATAAAGGTGGTTTAGCAGTGGGTAAGAATATTGTGTTTAACAGTGTTTTAGGGTTGGGGGTAAGTAGGGGTATAGGGTGGTAAGGGTATTTAAGGGTTGAGGGATGGGTAGGGGCAAGGGGTGGTATGGGTCTTGAGTTGTAAGGGTATATTTAAGTTAAGGGGTTGGTAGGGGATAGGATGGTGAGGGTATTTTAGGGGTAGGTAAGGGCATAGGTAAATAAGAGATTGTTAAGGGTTTAGGGGTGGATAGTGGCATGCGATTGTAAGGGTATTTTTAGGGTGTAGGGGTGGGTAAGGGTATAGGGTGGTAAGGGTATTTCAGGGCTTAGCTAATTAAAACATGGAGGTTTGAAGGGGTCTTACCCCAAAAATGTAAAATTATATATATATATATATATATATATATATACAAATACCAACACATATATATATATTCACTGAAAAAACCAAAGGTGGATGATGTCATCAGTGATGTCATTTGAGATGTCATCAGTGATGTCATGAGTGATGTCACTGACCGTGTCATGAGTGATGTAATATGTGACGTCATCAGCAGTGCATTGCGGGGGCGCGAGATATAGTTAGCTGAACTAACTAGAACAGGGGAATTTCTAGGGTTTTGTACACGGGAAATGTCCAGCTAACTATAACACCCCTGAAACCAATGGTTTTTTCAGTGAATTTCTAAGGTTTTTTAAATGCTAATTCCTAACTATAACGCCCCTGAAACCTTTGGTTTTTTCAGTGAATTTCAAAGGTTTTTTAAATGCCAATTCCTAACTATAAAGTGCATGAAACCTATGGTTTTTTCAGTGAATTTCAAAGGTTTTTTAAATGCTAATTCTTATCTATAACTTATCTCTGAAGATATCATGTTTAATGATTTTGATTAGATTTCTATATTTTTCAAATTCAGTGTGTCATTTCAGTAATTACATTTAAAAAAAAATACTTTATCACCATTTTTTAAACTTATTTTTTCAATTAATACTTTTAACAATTAAAAAATATTATTTGAACTTAATGGGTTTTTCAAACATATTTTTTTATATTTGTCAAAATATTTTTTTAACTATATGTGCAAAACTTTATTTTATATATTTTTTTCCATGTTTTTGGATCTGCGCACCCAACGCAAGAGGATCCGTGCACCAAACGCGAAAGGATGCGCGCACCGTGAGCGCATTTCGCCGTTTTTTTTTTTTTAAAAAAAGGGGGCGCCAGGGGGTCCTTCTGGGACCCCCTAAGCACCTCTAGAGGGTCAGAGTATTTCCACTCTGCCACCTTTATATGTTTTACACACTTATTCCCCTTACTTAATCAGCCTCGCTTCTACCGAGGCAGAAAATGGCCGCCAACAGTTCCTGGTTTCGAAAGTAGATAGACACTCGACAGCCAATTCGCATTCAGTGCGCGATCGGGAGGGTGCGCGCTCGGTTCGGGGAGGGTGCGCTTAACGTGCGGGTACGGTCCGCGGATCCTCCGCGGCCATAGATATCACTGACTTTTTTACCCTAATTTTCTCAGGAACTACTGAACAGATTCACACCATATATGCAAAAGGCACGAGTCCGAACTGAGGACTACCTCTTTGCCAAATTTGGTGTCATTCTGTTCAGCGGTTCGGGCTGTAGCTGCGACAACAGATCCTATGGGAAATTGCATGGGGAAAACGCGTTTTGGGACCCCCCTTTTTTCTCGGCCCCCGCTTGACGGATCACCGCAAAACTTTCAGGGTAGGAGCGTAGCGGAGCTGGCCAAAAGTTTGGAAAATTTCCCGAGGTTTCGCCAACCGGCGCCAATGTTATTCCAAATAGAATGTTGCGGATTTCCTATGGGAAATAGGTCCTAACTATAACTATCTACTGGTGAGCGCTAGTAGATAATATACACACACATACATATATATACATATATATATATATATATATATATATATATATATATATATATACACACATACATATATATGTCCCACTGCAAGTGGCACTATATATATATAAGGCGGATCCTACAAGTACAGATTTGGTGTTTGAGTGGCAGGAAGAAAGTTGTGCCAGCGCTATGCAGGGGGGTGCCAGCACATTCACGAATGACAGCAACAAAGCGGGGCAGGTGGCAGCAGGTTCCCGCATTTACCCTCTGGGGGAAGAACTTGTTTTAATTTTGAAAATATAGCGCGCCCACTCTGGATGACAAATAGCGCACTACGACACCCAGAAGGCCGTGTTTTCGGCCCCGCCCACTGAGGCAGGTGCTTAAATGAAATTGCGCGCTATGCAACAGCGCAAAAAACTAGAAAAACTTCTGCGCACGGAACTCAATAAATGGTGGGAGAAACGCTCCCTGGAAAAGTACAGGGAAGTGGGGAGAGTACCACGTGGATTAAGAATACTCATTGCTCCCTCCTTTGAAAACCCTAATCGCCTGATGCTTGAGGAATGGGCAACTAACAATCTTGAGTCGTCCATGAATATGGTGAAGATTTTGATAAAGTACCCTGCCATTGATAGAGAGGTAATTTTGAAGCAAATCGATGACCTGAACCAGTTATTGGGGGCACATGAACAACAGGATATTATCACCAAGGGTCGAGGTGAAATCGATGCACGACTTCAAAAATATGAAGAATCAATAAAGGCGCAGAAAATATTCAAATTCGCCAGGGACAAGACTGACTATGAGTCGGGAAGAATCTTTACTTTCGCACGCAAGTTCGATAATGTTAAAAGGCAGGCTTTAACATCTAAAGCAGCTGTAGCCTCAACTACCAATGTGCGTCTTCCTGGCGTTATAGAATCTGACTCGGATCCCAGTTCAATGGCAAGTAGTGTATGCTCATCTGATAGTGGGCCAACCACTGGACTGACGCCTATTCCCACCGACATCTCCCCCTCTGAGGAACTTGGTTTTTTAGTGGAAGATCGCCGCCACACGTTGCGGCAAACTACTCAATCCAGGAGAGGATCAAACGAAGAAATGAGAGTAGAAAACAAAGACGGAAAGCCAAAAGGAGGAAACAACAGGGGAAAATGGAGAAACACAAAGAAGAGAAATTAAGAAATGATGTGCCATTAGACAATACTGTCATCAATCTGACCAATGTGAACCTTACCAAATCTGAGCTTGCTATATTATCCAAAGGACTGTCATTTTGCCCAAGAAGTTGCTTTAGGTATGTTCAAACCAGAATAGATGTTTTCAAATTTATACGAAAACTAAAACTACTTAAACACTTCAAGCTAAACAAAGCTTCCAGCACCGCTGCTAATATTGTGAGTTCTGACAAGGCTGGATCTCGGCTAACTGCCAGTGATGTAACGTATTTAAAAACTATTCATGCTCTTGTTGGTAATTCAGAGGTTGCGGTATGTTCAACTCAACAACAACTTTTGGATTTAGGCACTACGGGCAATTTACCAGCTGTCAGCCCATTTCATCCTAAATCTATATTCATCCCACTCATGCCGAAGGATGCGTTGGATGTATTTAGTGACTGTGTCACTCAAGACCTTAAAAATCTTAATAAAAAGATCCAAAAGTCAGCCAAACGTCAGAACTATCAAGAGCGACAATATTCCACCCTAATCAACAAATTGAAAAACAATAAGGAAATCATTGTAACAAAAGCAGACAAGGGTGGCAATGTTGTCCTTTGGTCTAAGAGTGACTACCTACAAGAGGCCTATCGCCATTTGAACAATGAATTATGTTACAGGAAGGCCACCTTTAACGACATCAAAAAGTTAAAAGACTGCATCCATGCTGAACTAGGACAATGGAAGAGGGATGGGTTATTAAACAAAAATGAACACAGTTTCTTAAAAATTGAGTTTCCAACCACTGCAGTTCTTTATTTCATCCCAAAAGTGCATAAACAACAAGAGCCCATTCCAGGTAGGCCTATCATTTCAGCTCAGCAAAGTCTATGTGAAAACATATCTAAATATGTTGACTTTTTCTTGCGTGGTTTTGTGGAGGAACTTCCGTCCTACATCAAGGATACGGGTCATTTTCTCTCCAACATATCTGAGACGGTGTGGCAAGATGGTTATTGTTTTATTGTCATGGATATTTGCTCTCTCTACACGAGCATACGTCATTGTGACGGTTTACAAGCAGTTAAATTTTATCTAGAGAAGAGAGACATTATTTTCCATCCACACAATAGTATGTTGTTACGCATGATTGAATTATGCTTATGCAACAACTATTTTTTGTTCAACCAAGAAGTGTTTCAGCAACTGCAAGGTGTAGCTATGGGGGCATGTTTCTCCCCTAGCTACGCGTGTTTACACGTGGGCTGGTGGGAGGAACATGTCTTCAGATGCATGCATGACGAATTGTATCAGATCCATGTCGTTCGTTGGTGGAGATTAATCGACGACATATGTATAATTTGGAAAGGGTCGATTGAATCGGCTAATGAATTCGTAAAGCTGATCAAAATTAACAACTTGAATCTTGAATTCACTGCCCACATCAGTGCTGAACATGTTGAATTCCTTGATGTTGAACTATATATCCACGACAGAAATATTCAGACTAGAATACACCGTAAAAGTACAGCGGGTAATTCAGTACTCCATGCGCAGAGCTCCCATCCATATCATTTACTTAAAAGTATACCGTATGGTGAGTTTTTACGCATCAAACGCATATGTAGTACAGATTCTGATTGTAATAACTGTCAAAAAGACTCATTTCAGAGATTTTTAGCTCGCGGATATACCAGAGACGATTTGGAAACAGCACTAGAGAAAGCCAACAGTACTAATCGTGATGAATATCTTAAATCAGTAATCAGGACTACCACTATTAAATCCACCCCTAAAAATGAGAGCGAGTGTAGCGAACCTGGTTGCGTTCGATTCATCACTACCTTCAGTAATCAGGACAAGGAATTGAGAAAACTGATTTATAAAAACTGGTCCATAGTGAAAACCGACCTGACTATGTCCCAATTAGTACCTGATCTACCGCAAATCACGTTCAGGAGAGCACCCTCTATGAGGGATGCCCTAGTTAGGACTAGCCCAGAGACTACCACCACGAGCACATGGCTATCTAATCGTAAAGGTTTTTTCAAATGTAGCTCATGCCGAGCGTGCAAGTTTGGCACTAACACTTACGAGTTTATGGGCGCCTTTGATTTAACCCCCACTGCTCTGAAAGGTTTTTTCACATGTAAAACTGACCATGTAGTTTATGTTCTTGAATGTTCGTGTAACTTAAAGTATGTTGGGAGCACGAAATTACAGGCATCAGTCAGAATTTTACAACATTTAAGGGTGTTAGACGGACCGGGAGGGTCGGCCGAGGACAAGGGGAGAGGTCTCCGGGGAGAGCCGTCTCCAGCGATCGTACAGACGAGTAACTTCCCCCCCACAGATGTACACCACACAAAGATAAGGTTTAACGTTCTTTATAAGCAATCTTTAGGTACGATAGATTGGTACAAGGAGGTCAGGACTTAGGGGTCCCCTCGATTCTAGTCTCTTGGTTGGGAAAGGGGGTAGCAGGACAGTCTTGTTACCAATCTGGTAGATGCGATGATATGATGGATAGCTCACAATCCTCGAGCTCGGTGTTCTAGCTGGACGGGCCGCGGCAGCGCCAGCAGGTCCCGGTGAAGGTGGTCGTTACACGGTCCGCGGCAGCGCCAGCAGGTCCCGATGAAGGTGGTGGTTACAACGGTCCGCGGCAGCGCCAGCAGGTCCCGACGAGGATGGAGGATGCAGAAGGCCGCGGCAGCGCCAGCAGGTCCCGATGAAGGTGGTGGTTACAACGGTCCGCGGCAGCGCCAGCGGGTCCCGACGAGGATGCAGAAGGCCGCGGCAGTGCCAGCAGGCAGGATGATAGTTCACAAGGCAGGGCTACGGCAGCGCCGGTAGTCCGTCAAGGATGAGTTCTTCTCGGTGTCTCTCGACTCCAGGATACAACTGCCTTCCTGCTCTGGAGCTGCCCCAGTTATAGGTCTGGCGCCCTTTGATGTCCGGACCCTCGCACTTGGAGGTCGGGAGGTCCGGGATGAGGGAGTCCAGACACCCAGCAGGGGGGTGGAGCCAGCGCCCGGGGAAGCTGGGGGCGATCGGCACATGGCGGGGGAGAGCCATCGACACTTCTTTTCTCCCATCGACCTGCCAAGTGGTCCGTTCACCTCCTGGGTGGATGGTGGTGCCGGGATGTCGGGGCCTGGCCAGGCCCAGGATTAGGGTCGAGCTGAGGCCACGCGGCCTCGTGGTGCAGTGTCCAAGATGGCGGCCGGGCCGGGCGAGGGAGCCGGTAGTGGTTCGGCCCCATGATACAGAGATGTCCGGGGGCAGGAGTCCCGTTGGGAGACGGGGTGCGGGTTGTTTCTGTGGGTAACACCTGGAGGCCCGAGGCTTGGGCCCTGTCCTGCGGGGAGGGAGCAAGCCCTTCATGTGGCCTGTCCAACATGCGTCCCCCCCAGCTGAAGGCGGGGAGAGTCACCCATCCTCTTGGGGACTCTCCTCGTCGAGGCGGAAAAAGCGTGACAGGCCATCTGCGTTGGCGTGGTCTTGGCCCGGTCGATGTTCCACAGTGAAGTCCATCCCCTGCAGGGAGATGGACCAACGCAATAGTTTGGGGTTTTCCCCCCGCATCTGCATTAGCCACTGCAGGGGTCGATGATCTGTTTGCACCCGGAAGTGGGTACCGAAGAGATAGGGCCGGAGCTTTTTGAGGGCCCACACCACTGCGAAGGCCTCCCTCTCGATGGTGCTCCAGCGCTGTTCCCGGGCCAGGAGGCGTCTGCTGATGAAGGCCAGCGGTTGGTCAAGTCCCTCGGAGTTCAGCTGGGAGAGGACCGCCCCGATGCCATGGTCGGAGGCATCTGTTTGTACGATGAATTCCCGACTGTAGTCGGGGGCCTGGAGCACAGGGGCAGTGCACATGGCGGCTTTCAGCTTCTCGAAGGCCGCTTGACAGTCTCGGGTCCAGTTGACCTTCTTCGGGTGGTTTTTGGACGTGAGTCCCGTGAGGGGCCCCACAATGCTGCCATAGTCCCTCACGAACCGCCGGTAGTAGCCGGTGAGCCCCAAGAAGGCTCGGACCTCGGTCTGCGTGACTGGAGGCTGCCAGGACTGTATGGCAGCGATTTTGAGTTGCAGAGGGGCCACCAGACCGCTTCCCACCTGGTGTCCGAGATAGGTCACGGACCCCTGACCAATTTGGCACTTGCTGGCCTTGATTGTGAGGCCGGCCCGTTGGAGGGCCTGCAGGACCTCTCGGAGGTGGTGGAGGTGATCGGACCAGTGGCGGCTGTACACAGCGATATCGCCCAGGTAGGCGGCGCTGAACTCCTCGAGCCCCGCCAAGACCTGGTTCACCAGTCGCTGAAAGGTAGCTGGGGCATTCTTCATGCCGAAGGGCATGACTTTGAAGTGGTAGTGGCCATCGGGGGTAGAAAAGGCGGATCGTTCTTGGGCCCGGGGTGTGAGACCGATCTGCCAGTAGCCCGCTGTCAGGTTGAAGATGCTGAGGTAGCGGGCAGCCCCCATGCGGTCGATCAGCTCATCCGCTCGGGGGATGGGATGAGCATCGGTTCTGGTGACAGCATTCAAGCCCCGATAGTCGACGCAGAATCGGAGCTCAGGAGTGGTGCCGGGGGCAGCAGCTTTGGGGACCAGCACGACCGGGCTGGCCCAGGGGCTGTCCGAGGGCTCGATGACCCCGAGCATGAGCATCTTTGATACCTCCTCTTGGATGCAGGCCCATACCCGATCTGGTACGCGGTACGCCCGGTGTCTGATAGGGGGACTGTCCCCAGTGTCCACGTCATGCAAGCACCAGGGGGTGACCCCTGGGGTGAGGGAAAACAAGGTAGCAAACTGCAGCAGGAGGTCCCGGCAGCCTTGGCGCTGTTCCGGGGTGAGGGCATCGGAGAGCCGGACCCCGTCCACGGAACCATCTTTCTCACGAGTCTTCAGGAGATCAGGGAGAGGCTCGGGGTCTTCTTCCGCTCCACTGTCTGTAGCCATCAGGAGGCTGAGCTCCGAGCGCACAAAGTGGGGTTTGAGTCTGTTGGTGTGGAGGACCCGGAGGGGGTTCCGTGGAGATTCCATATCGATGAGATAGGTGACGGGGCTCTTGCGTTCGACCACTTTGAAGGGCCCCGTCTACTTGTCCTGCAAGGCACATGGTTCGGTGGGGGACATCACCCACACTTGTTGGCCAGGTTCGAATTCGATGGAGGAGGCATTTTGATCTTACCATTTTTTCATGTCCTCCTGACTGGCCTCAAGGTTCGCTTTCGCCATTTCTCTGACTCGCCTGGTCTGATTGCGTAGGGTCAGGAGGTACTTGAAGACGTCTGGAGGGGTCTTCAGGGGGGCCATCTCCCAACCTTCTTTGACTAGGCTGAGGGGCCCTCGCACAGGGTGCCCGTACAAGAGTTCGAAAGGGCTAAAGCCGAGGGACTTCTGGGGAACTTCTCGATAGGCGAAGAGGAGGCACGGAAGTAGTACATCCCACTGGCGACGGAGGGGCTCCTCCAATCCCCCAATCATTCCCTTGAGCGTGCGGTTGAACCGCTCGACTAGTCCGTTTCCTTGAGGGTGATAGGGGGTCGTGAACCGGTAGGTGACCCCGCACTGTTGCCAGAGGGACTTCATATACTTCGAAATAAAGTTTGTGCCTCTGTCGCTGACGACTTCTCGGGGGAAGCCCACCCGGGAGAAGATCCCCATTAAGGCCCGGCCGACCACCGGGGCTGTTACAGTTCGCAGGGGCACAGCCTCGGGGTAGCGGGTGGCGTGGTCCACCAGTACCAGGATGAACCGATGTCCTTGTGCTGTACGGGGGTCCAGGGGCCCCACAATGTCTATTCCCACCCTCTCGAACGGGGTGGTGACAACTGGGAAGGGCTGCAGAGGTGCTTTGAGTTTGCGGCCGCTCTTCCCGCTGGCCTGGCACGTGGGGCAGGACCGGCAGTGGTTGAGGACGTCGTTCCTCATCTTTGGCCAGAAAAAGTGGGTCACCAGGCGACTGTACGTTTTGTCCTGGCCTAGGTGTCCAGCCAGAGGGACATCATGGACCAAATTTAACAGGAAGTCTCTAAAACGGAGGGGCACCACCAGCACTCGACTGGCCCCTAACTCCGCGATTCTCTGTTCACTGTACAATAGGTCGTTGTCCCAATAGATCCAATGGGCTCCGGTGGTGTCCCCTGCGCTCTGGGCGAGGGCTTGCTGGCGGAGTCCCTCGAGGGAGGGACAGGTCTTCTGTTCTTGACGGAACTGTTCCTGGGTGGGCCCCCCTTCTTGACGCCACTGAGCCAGGTTGGGAAGGTCCTGGGGCTGAGCGAGCCCTTCGGGGGTTTGCTCTGGGGGGTCGGTATTGTCGGTGTCTTCTACTGGAGCGATCGGGGGAGGAGGTGCTGGCCATTCTGGTTCTTCTGGTCGGGGGATGACACGGGCGGCCATGGACCGGGTGGTTACGCACGCCCAGTCCGGGAGGCCCAACATCCCCAGGTGCTCTCTTCTTTCTACGGCGGCCCACGGGGAACTCTCAAGATCATTCCCCAGGAGACAGTCCACGGGGGCATCATCTCGGACCGTCACCTTCAACATGCCGGAGACTCCTCCCCATTCGAAGGGGACGCAGGCCATCCGACATAGACTCTCCGAATTGTCGGCTGAACGGACGGGGCAGAGAATGTTCGGCAGGATCTGCTCTGGTTTTACCAGGTGACAGCGGACGGCCGTCACACTGGCCCCAGTGTCACGTAGTGCTTCGGCCCGGCGTCCATTAATGTTCACCCACTGACTATATTTTCTGGTGTTGGCGGGTAGGGGAGCCCGCGGGACCATGTCTCTTCCCCCTAGGCACGCTAGAACCATGGCGGCCGGTTCCCACTCTTGTTGT
Organism: Triturus cristatus; assembly: GCF_964204655.1. NCBI lineage: Eukaryota > Metazoa > Chordata > Amphibia > Caudata > Salamandridae > Triturus > Triturus cristatus. The sequence continues at coordinate 232,615,075 of NC_140583.1, forward strand.
TCCTGCTCGTATTCTTCCTGTTCTTCGGAGATTGGTTCTCCCCCCAGGGCGGCGGCAGCTACCTGGCGGGGTCTCGGAGTTTGGTTCTGTGGACAGTTCGGGTCATTGGCGTAGTGGCCGACTCGCTGGCATCGGTGACACGTGACATTGGCTCGGAACCCCGGGCGCATCGGGGGGTTGCCCCGGCTGGCCGGGGGCGGGGTGCTGGCAGCGGGAGCGGCCGGGACGGTGTCTCTTCCTCGTCCCTGGCCTCCTCCTCCTCCTCCTCGGGGACGGTGCTGACCTTGGTGGTTCCGGTTCTGTTCGTGCGGCCCTCTTCGGCCCACTCGGGTGCTTTCCCACCGGTCAGCTTCGGCGGCGAGTTGCCGTGGGTCAGTCAATTTACTGTCGAGGAGGTGCTGTCTGAGCTCGACGAAGCAGTTGTTAGAGAGGTGCTCCCACACCATGAGATTAAAAAGTTGCTCGTAGGTCGTTACGTGGCTTCCCTTGATCCAACCCTCGAAGGCTCGGCTGAAATAGTTGACATATTCCACCCAAGTTGTACGCGGGATCCGGGTGCAGTCTCGGAACCTCTGGCGGTACATTTCGGGTGTGAGCCCATATCGGGTGAGGAGGGCCGCCTTCATGTGGTCATAGGATGACATCAGATGGTCTGGGAGCTGTAACAGGGCATCGCGGCCTTCATTGACGAACCTCCCCCATAGACCGGCTCCCCAGTCACTTCGATCGATCCGGTGGGAGGTCATGGCGATCTCGTAGGCCTTGAACCACTGTTGTATGTCGTCCTCTCGGACATACTCTTGAACGACATCCTTGGGGATGTGGACTTTCTTTTCTGTCGCTCCCGGGGTGCGCGGTCGCTCGGGCACCTCCAGTTCTTTGTTCTGCCAGTTTGCGCTCGTGTTCGTACGCTAATCTCTTTTCTTCGAGCTCTCTCTGCCTCTGTTTTTCTTCCCGTTCTTCTCGGAGCCGCAGATGTTCTAGGTTCAGTTTTTGTTCGGCTAATTTTAGTTCACCGTCCATTTTGAGCCGTGCCATTTCTAGCTCATGTAGTCTGCTTTTTTCTCTCTCTTGGATCTCTTCCTGCGAGAGACCCGTTCTTCGCTCCTCGGGAGCCGTGGTGTTCCTCTCGGATGCTGCATTGTTTTGGTCCGGGGATCTCGCGGCCCCGGTTTCTGCCCACGACTCAATGGCGTGCTTGAAATCGTCTTTGGTACTCAGGCCGGTGGTAGCAATGCCTAGTTCAATGCAGAATTGTTTCAACTCACGATGGCTGTACTCTTCCAATTTCTCCATTGTTAGAAAAGGTAGATGGACCGGGAGGGTCGGCCGGGGTCAGGAGGAGAGGTCTCCGGGGAGAGCCGTCTCCAGCGATCGTACAGACAAGTAACTTCCCCCCCACAGACAGATATCACACACGGATAAGGTTCAGTGATCTTTATCGGCACTTATTTAAGGTACGGTAAAATGGTACAAGGAGGTCTGGACTCAGGGGTCCCCTCGATTAGAGTCTCGTACGGTAGGGAAGGGGGTAGCGGGACAGTCTATTTACCAATCAGGTAATTCGGATGAGATGGTGATGAGCTCACAATCCTCGAGCTTGGTGGTTAGGTGGTATGGGCCGCGGCAGCGCCAGCAGGTCCCGGTGCGGATGGTCGATACAACGGGCCGCGGCAGCGCCAGCAGGTCCCTGGAAGATGAACGGTCCGCGGCAGCGCCAGCAGGTCCCGGTGAGGATGGTCGTTACAACGGGCCGCGGCAGCGCCAGCAGGTCCCCGGAAGATGAAGGTTGCAGAGGGCCGCGGCAGCGCCAGCAGGTCCCGGTGAGGATGGTCGGTACAACGGGCCGCGGCAGCGCCAGCAGGTCCCAGGAAGATGAAGGTTGCAGAAGGCCGCGGCAGCGCCAGCAGGCAGGACGATGGTTCACAAGAGCGGGCTACGGCAGCGCCAGTAGACCGTCAGGGTTGAGTTCACTCGGTGTCTCTCGACTCCAGGATACAACTGCCTTCCTGCTCCGGAGCTGTCTTAGTTATAGGGCTGGTGCCCTTTGATGTCCGGACCCTCGCACTTGGAGGTCGGAGGGTCCGGGATGAAGGTGTCCAGACACCCAGCAGGGGGTGGAGCCAGCGCCTGGGGGCTGCTGGAGGCGATCGGCACCTGGCGGGGGAAGAGCTCTTGACGCTTCGTTCTCCCATTGACCTGCCAAGTGGTCCGCTCACCTCCTGGGTGGATGGTGGTGCCGGGATGTCGGGGCCGGCCAGGCCCGGGGTTAGGGTCGAGGTGAGGCCACGCGGCCGCGTGGTGCAGGGCCCAAGATGGCGGCTTGACCTGGCCGGGGAAGCCGGTGGGGCTGGACCCCGTGATGAGTAGGGGTCCGAGGGCAGAGGGTCCGTCGGGAGACGGAGTACAGGGGCTTGTCACGGGGGTATGCCGGGTGGGCCGGAGCTCGGGCCCTGTCGTGCGGGGGGGGAGCCAGCCCTCTGTGTGGCCTGTCCAACATGCGTCCCCCCCAGCTGAAGGCGGGGAGAGTCACCCATCTCCTTGGGGACTCTCTTCGTCGAGGCGGAAAAAGTGGGACAGGCCGTCCGCGTTGGCGTGGTCTTGGCCTGGCCGGTGCTCCACAGTGAAGTCCATTCCCTGCAGGGAAATGGACCAGCGCAAGAGTTTTGGGTTCTCCCCCCGCATCTGCATCAGCCATTGCAGGGGTCGATGGTCGGTTTGTACCCGGAAGTGGGTACCGAAGAGATAGGGCCGGAGCTTTTTGAGGGCCCACACTACTGCAAACGCCTCCCTCTCGATTGTGCTCCAACGCTGTTCTCGGGCCAGGAGACGTCGACTGATGAAGGCCACCGGCTGGTCATGACCTTCGGGGTTCAGCTGAGAGAGGACGGCCCCGATGCCGTGGTCGGAGGCGTCGGTCTGTACTACAAATTCCCGACTGTAATCGGGGGCCTGGAGCACCGGGGCGGTGCACAGGGCGGCCTTCAGCTCCTCGAAGGCCGCTTGACAATCAGGAGTCCAGTGGACCCGCTTCGGTTGATTCTTGGATGTGAGTCCCGTGAGGGGCCCCACGATGCTGCCGTAGTCCTTCACGAACCGCCGGTAGTAGCCGGTGAGCCCCAAGAAGGCTCGGACCTCGGTCTGGGTGACGGGGGGCTGCCAGGACTGGATGGCAGCAATCTTAAGTTGTAATGGGGCCACCAGCCCGCTTCCCACTTGGTGCCCCAGGTAGGTCACAGACCCTTGGCCAATTTGGCACTTGCCGGCTTTAATGGTGAGGCCGGCCCGCTGGAGGGCTTGGAGGACCTCTTGGAGGTGACGGAGGTGGTCGGACCAGTGGCGGCTGTATACAGCGATATCGTCCAGGTAGGCAGCGCTGAATTCTTCGAGCCCTGCCAAGACCTGGTTCACAAGACGTTGGAATGTGGCGGGGGCATTCTTCATGCCAAAGGGCATGACCTTAAATTGATAGTGGCCATCGGGGGTGGAGAAGGCTGACCGTTCCTGAGCCCTGGGTGTGAGGCCGATCTGCCAGTAGCCCGCCGTCAGGTCGAAGATACTAAGGTAGCGGGCGGCCCCCAGCCGGTCGATCAGCTCGTCTGCTCGGGGGATGGGATGAGCGTCGGTCCGGGTGACAGCGTTCAAGCCCCGGTAGTCGACGCAGAATCTCAGTTCAGGGGCGGTGCCGGGGGCAGCGGCCTTGGGAACTAATACAACCGGACTGGCCCAGGGACTGTCCGAGGGCTCGATGACCCCGATCGTGAGCATCTTGGCCACTTCCTCCTGTATGCAGGCCCGTACCCGATCTGGTACGCGGTAGGCCCGGTGCCGGACAGGGGGACTGTCCCCGGTGTCTACGTCGTGCAAACACCAAGGGGTGACCCCGGGGGTGAGTGAGAACAGGGCAGCGAACTGCAGCAGGAGGTCCCGGCAGTCCTGGCGTTGCTCCGAAGTGAGGGCGTCGGAGAGCCGGACTCCATCCACGGAGCCGTCCTTCTCCTGAGTCTTTAAGAGATCCGGGAGGGGCTCGGAGTCTTCTTCTGTACCACTGTCGGTCGCCATCAGGAGGCTTAGTTCGGAGCGCACAAAGTGTGGTTTGAGCCGGTTGGTGTGGAGGACCCGCAGGGGGTTCCGGGTGGACCCCATGTCGATGAGGTAAGTGACGGGGCTTTTACGCTCGACCACTTTGAAGGGCCCCGTCCACTTGTCTTGCAGGGCACATGGTTCGGTGGGGGACATCACCCATACTTGCTGCCCAGGCTCGAACTCAACGGAGGAGGCATTGTGATCATACCACCTTTTCATGACCTCCTGACTGGCCTCGAGGTTCGCCTTGGCCATCTCCCTGAAGCGCCGGGTCTGGTTTCGTAGGGCCAGGAGGTATTTGAAGACGTCTGGAGGGGTCGTTAGGGGGGCCAACTCCCAGCCCTCCTTCACGAGGCTGAGGGGCCCTCGCACAGGGTGTCCGTATAGGAGTTCAAAGGGGCTGAAGCCGAGGGACTTCTGGGGTACTTCTCGGTAGGCGAAGAGGAGGCACGGGAGCAGTACATCCCACTGGCGACGGAGAGGCTCTTCCAATCCCCCAATCATCCCTTTGAGAGTGCGGTTGAACCGCTCCACTAGTCCGTTTCCTTGGGGGTGATAGGGGGTCGTGAATCTGTATGTGACCCCGCATTGTTGCCAGAGGGACTTCATGTACTTCGATATGAAGTTCGTACCTCGGTCGCTGACGACTTCTCGGGGGAAGCCTACCCGGGAGAAGATCCCCATCAGGGCCCGGCCAACCACTGGAGCGGTCACGGTCCGTAGGGGCACCGCCTCGGGATAGCGGGTGGCATGGTCCACTAGTACCAAGATGAACCTGTGTCCTTGTGCCGTGCGAGGGTCCAGCGGCCCCACAATGTCTATCCCCACCCTCTCGAACGGGGTGGTGACCACCGGGAAGGGTTGTAGAGGAGCCTTAAGCTTCCGGCCACTCTTCCCGCTTGCTTGGCATGTGGGGCACGATCGGCAGTGGTTCAGGACGTCATTCCTCATTTTTGGCCAGAAAAAGTGGGTCACCAGTCGACTGTACGTTTTATCTTGGCCCAGGTGCCCAGCCAGGGGGACATCGTGGGCTAGGTTGAGTAGAAAGTCTCGGAAGCGGAGCGGTACCACCAGAACTCGACTGGCCCCCAGCTCGGCGATTCGTTGCTCGCTGTAGAGCAGGTCGTTATCCCAGTAGACCCAGTGGGTTCCGGTGGTGTCCCCGGCGGCTTGGGTGCTGGCTTGTTGGCGAAGTCCCTCGAGGGAGGGACAGGTCTTTTGCTCCTGGCGGAACTGTTCTTGGGTGGGCCCCCCTTCTTGCCGCCACTGAGCCAGATCCGGAAGGTCCTGGGGTTGCGCGTTTTCTTCGGGGGCCGGGTCTGGGAGGTCGGCCTCGCCGTTGTCCTCTACGGGGGCAACCGGGGGCGGAGGTGCCGGCCATTCGGTTTCTTCTGATCGGGGGGCGGCCCGGCCGGCCAGGGATCGGGTGGTTATGCAGGCCCAGTCCGGGAGGCCCAGCATCCCCAAGTGCTCTCTTCTCTCGACGGTGGCCCACGGGGAACTCTCGAGGTCATTCCCCAGGAGGCAGTCCACGGGGGCATCGTCCCGGACCGTCACTTTCAGTAGGCCGGAGACCCCTCCCCATTCAAACGGGACGCAGGCCATCTTGCACATGCTTTCAGAGTTATCTGCCGAGCGGACGGGGCAGAGAATGTTCGGCAAGATCTGCTCGGGCTTCACCAGGTGACAGCGGACGGCCGTCACGCTGGCGCCGGTGTCGCGCAAGGCCTCAGCTCTCTGTCCATTAATGGTCACCCACTGACCGTATTTCCTGGTGTTGGCGGGTAGGGGAGCCCGCGGAACCATGTCTCTTCCCCCTAAGCATGCCAGGACCATGGCGGCCGGTTCCCACCCTTGCTGGTCCGGCTCACACTCCTCGGGACCCTCCAACGACTGCTCCTCCCCCAGGGCAGCGGCAGCTACCTGGCGGGGTTTGGGCGTTTGGTTCAGCGGGCAGTTCGGATCGTTGGCGTAGTGGCCTAGTCGCTGGCATCTGTGGCACGTGACGTTGGCTCGGTACCCAGGCCGCAACGGGGGGTTGCCCCGGCCGGCCGGCGGCGGGGTGCTGGCCACGGTTGTTGCTGGCAAGGCGTCTCTCCCCCGCCCCTGGCCTCCTCCTCCTCCCCGAGGACGGTGCTGGCCTTGGTTGCTTCTGTTCTGGTCGTGTGGCCCTTTCCGGCCCACTCGGGTGCTCTCCCACCGGTCAGCTTCGGCGGCGAGCTGCCGGGGGTCAGTCAGCTTACTGTCGAGTAGATGCTGCCGGAGCTCGACGAAGCAGTTGTTTGACAGGTGTTCCCATACCATGAGGTTGAAGAGCTGTTCGTAGGTGGTGACCTGACTTCCCTTGATCCAACCCTCGAAGGCCCGGCTGAAATAGTTCACGTATTCCACCCAAGTGGTACCTGGGATCCGGGTGCAATCCCTGAACCTCTGGCGGTACATCTCGGGCGTGAGGCCGTAGCGGGTGAGGAGGGCAGCCTTCATGTGGTCGTAGGATGACATTTGGTGATCGGGGAGCTGCAGCAGGGCATCGCGACCCTCGTTGATAAATCTCCCCCAAAGTCCGGCTCCCCAATCACTCCGGTCGATCCGGTGGGAGGTCATTGCGATCTCATAGGCCTTAAACCATTGTTGTATGTCGTCTTCTCGGACATACTCGCGGACCACATCCTTGGGGATGTGAACTTTCTCAGTTGGTCCCGGGGTGTGTGGTCTTTCAGGCACCCCCAAGTCCTTATGCTGTTTGCGCAGTTCTATCTCTGCCAATTGGCGCTCGTGCTCGAGCGTTATCTTTTTCTCTTCCAGCTCTCTCTGTCTCTGTTTTTCTTCTCGCTCCTCTCGAATCCGCATATGCTCGAGGTTGAGTTTCTGTTCAGCTAACTTGAGCTCCCCATCCATCTTGAGTCGTGCCATCTCTAATTCGTGCAGTCTGACTCTGTCTCTTTCTCGTATCTCCTCCGGTGAGAGGCCCGTTCCCCGTTCCTCGGGAGTCGTGGCGTTCCCCTCTGGTGTGACGCTGTTTTGGTCTGGTGTGACGCTGCTTTGGTCGGAGGGTCTTGCGACCCCCGTTTCTGTCCACGACTCAAGGGCGTGCTTTAGGTCATCCTTGGTACTCAGGCCAGTGGTAGCAATGCCAAGTTCTATGCAAAATTGTCTCAGTTCGCGGTGGTTGTACTCCTCTAGTTTCTCCATTTGGAACTTCTCGGTGGAGCTGCTATCTTTGGTCGACATCGTGCTTTGTCGTGGGGTGAGCTACTCTCTGTACGATTACGCGTTGATTCGGATCGCGCCGCTGGCCACCAATGTTAGAAAAGGTAGATGGACCGGGAGGGTCGGCCGGGGTCAGGAGGAGAGGTCTCCGGGGAGAGCCGTCTCCAGCGATCGTACAGACAAGTAACTTCCCCCCCACAGACAGATATCACACACGGATAAGGTTCAGTGATCTTTATCGGCACTTATTTAAGGTACGGTAAAATGGTACAAGGAGGTCTGGACTCAGGGGTCCCCTCGATTAGAGTCTCGTACGGTAGGGAAGGGGGTAGCGGGACAGTCTATTTACCAATCAGGTAATTCGGATGAGATGGTGATGAGCTCACAATCCTCGAGCTTGGTGGTTAGGTGGTATGGGCCGCGGCAGCGCCAGCAGGTCCCGGTGCGGATGGTCGATACAACGGGCCGCGGCAGCGCCAGCAGGTCCCTGGAAGATGAACGGTCCGCGGCAGCGCCAGCAGGTCCCGGTGAGGATGGTCGTTACAACGGGCCGCGGCAGCGCCAGCAGGTCCCCGGAAGATGAAGGTTGCAGAGGGCCGCGGCAGCGCCAGCAGGTCCCGGTGAGGATGGTCGGTACAACGGGCCGCGGCAGCGCCAGCAGGTCCCAGGAAGATGAAGGTTGCAGAAGGCCGCGGCAGCGCCAGCAGGCAGGACGATGGTTCACAAGAGCGGGCTACGGCAGCGCCAGTAGACCGTCAGGGTTGAGTTCACTCGGTGTCTCTCGACTCCAGGATACAACTGCCTTCCTGCTCCGGAGCTGTCTTAGTTATAGGGCTGGTGCCCTTTGATGTCCGGACCCTCGCACTTGGAGGTCGGAGGGTCCGGGATGAAGGTGTCCAGACACCCAGCAGGGGGTGGAGCCAGCGCCTGGGGGCTGCTGGAGGCGATCGGCACCTGGCGGGGGAAGAGCTCTTGACGCTTCGTTCTCCCATTGACCTGCCAAGTGGTCCGCTCACCTCCTGGGTGGATGGTGGTGCCGGGATGTCGGGGCCGGCCAGGCCCGGGGTTAGGGTCGAGGTGAGGCCACGCGGCCGCGTGGTGCAGGGCCCAAGATGGCGGCTTGACCTGGCCGGGGAAGCCGGTGGGGCTGGACCCCGTGATGAGTAGGGGTCCGAGGGCAGAGGGTCCGTCGGGAGACGGAGTACAGGGGCTTGTCACGGGGGTATGCCGGGTGGGCCGGAGCTCGGGCCCTGTCGTGCGGGGGGGGGAGCCAGCCCTCTGTGTGGCCTGTCCAACATCCATCTGGAATTTCTCGGTGGATCCGCTCTCTTTGGTTGACATCGTGGTTTCGTCGTGGGGTGAGCTACTCTCTGTACGATTACGCGTTGATTCGGATCGCGCCGCTGGCCACCAATGTTAGACGGACCGGGAGGGTCGGCCGAGGACAAGGGGAGAGGTCTCCGGGGAGAGCCGTCTCCAGCGATCGTACAGACGAGTAACTTCCCCCCCACAGATGTACACCACACAAAGATAAGGTTTAACGTTCTTTATAAGCAATCTTTAGGTACGATAGATTGGTACAAGGAGGTCAGGACTTAGGGGTCCCCTCGATTCTAGTCTCTTGGTTGGGAAAGGGGGTAGCGGGACAGTCTTGTTACCAATCTGGTAGATGCGATGATATGATGGATAGCTCACAATCCTCGAGCTCGGTGTTATAGCTGGACGGGCCGCGGCAGCGCCAGCAGGTCCCGGTGAAGGTGGTCGTTACACGGTCCGCGGCAGCGCCAGCAGGTCCCGATGAAGGTGGTGGTTACAACGGTCCGCGGCAGCGCCAGCAGGTCCCGACGAGGATGGAGGATGCAGAAGGCCGCGGCAGCGCCAGCAGGTCCCGATGAAGGTGGTGGTTACAACGGTCCGCGGCAGCGCCAGCAGGTCCCGACGAGGATGGAGGATGCAGAAGGCCGCGGCAGCGCCAGCAGGCAGGATGATAGTTCACAAGGCAGGGCTACGGCAGCGCCGGTAGTCCGTCAAGGATGAGTTCTTCTCGGTGTCTCTCGACTCCAGGATACAACTGCCTTCCTGCTCTGGAGCTGCCCCAGTTATAGGTCTGGCGCCCTTTGATGTCCGGACCCTCGCACTTGGAGGTCGGGAGGTCCGGGATGAGGGAGTCCAGACACCCAGCAGGGGGGTGGAGCCAGCGCCCGGGGAAGCTGGGGGCGATCGGCACCTGGCGGGGGAGAGCCATCGATACTTCTTTTCTCCCATCGACCTGCCAAGTGGTCCGTTCACCTCCTGGGTGGATGGTGGTGCCGGGATGTCGGGGCCTGGCCAGGCCCAGGGTTAGGGTCGAGCTGAGGCCACGCGGCATCGTGGTGCAGTGTCCAAGATGGCGGCCGGGCGAGGGAGCCGGTAGTGGTTCGGCCCCATGATACAGAGATGTCCGGGGGCAGGAGTCCCGTTGGGAGACGGGGTGCGGGTTGTTTCTGTGGGTAACACCTGGAGGCCCGGGGCTTGGGCCCTGTCCTGCGGGGAGGGAGCAAGCCCTTCATGTGGCCTGTCCAACAAAGGGCTATTGTTAATTCTGATTCAAGCTACCCTGTTGCCCGACATTTTAAACTAGTCCACAAGAACAATCTGAATGATTTAAAATATTTTGTGATCGATGCAGTACCTAAACAGATCAGAGGAGGGAATAGAGAAAAGCCTTAGGCAATTGGAAACCCAATACATTCTTTTATTAGACACTAAGATGCCTAATGGCCTTAACACAGGGGAAGATATGCACACTTTTTTTTGAAAATTAATCCAGGATACTTCATTCCCTGTGTGCACTAAAAACTCTACTGTAAAAACTCTACTGTAAAAACTTTACTGTATTAATCACATCAGCTTTTAGATGATCAAATTCTACTTAGCCTACATCTATAACTGCTTTATGGAGATTACTCCTGTTAACACGTCCACCCTTGGGGTACCTTTTGGGGTACTTTCTAAATTCTCGCCTTGGGCCTGATAATGTGTTGAATTGGTATGTATAATTAATGAAATGCTACTTCAAAGGTTTTTTAGTCTTGCAGCCCCTGTGTACATGTGGATTTTACTTAATGTGTAAATTTGTCCCGTCTAGTCAAGTTCCATTCTCTGTTTCCCAATGACGTTTTTTTGCTGCTATGCTACTCTGCTATTTGCACATGTGTTGCCTATTTTGCACAAATGCACTTGCACTTTATTTCCAGTACTGTTGTTTCTAGGAGAAATTGTCTGTAGCATGGCCATTTGACTATTTAAGGATTTATCCTTTATACCGGTCCGTTACACGTATTGTTTATTTTGTGTATTTGCACATATAACGATCTGTGCCATACATGTCTTTACTAGCACTGAGGCACTAGCACTTTATCTAGGATACAGTATTTTAACAATGCAATATCTACAGTAATGTATTTGCATTTTATAATTCTAAACTGGTTTTATTAGTTGCGTGCAAATATGTATTTATATTTATATATATATAGGGATTTTCATGTGTAGATCTATGTCATTTTGTAGTTCGCAGCCGATTTTGTATGAAGGAACAATAGAATAATACAGTATATATCTAGATGGGAATCTTGGAATGATGGTCTACATCAAATTTGCATTATGTATATTATAGGGCCCTATAGCTTTATGATGAAGAGGTTCGTCCGCATGTAGCGATTTTTTTGCTACATTACATTTATAATTTTGAAATTTTGATTCTTTCTGGTTGTCCCGTATAAGGCATATGTTAAGGATATGCGAGCACATTGTTTTACTTCAGGGTGCGTTTTATCTGTGTAACCACTATGGTATAATTAGGATTGACTTTGCCATCCAACATGTTTCTGAATTTTGCACAGCTTGAGTATTTCTTCTCTTTTTTAGATCACCCTCGGTGTAATGTGGAAGTTTGCTGTTTTGTATGCCGCTATCCCACTGGCTCATATATGAGGGAGGAGATACATTTTACTATATCTGAATTGTATGGATCTTCAGGTGTCATGTGATCAAGGTCATGGCAACACGGCCGAAACGCGTCATGCCGACTGACTTAAACGAATAAACCTGTTCGAAACATATTTCTCAGCGTGTGGTGGTCTGTACCTGTTCCAGTTATCTGCTGGAGTCTGGGAACTCTTCTTATTATATATATATATATATATATATATATATATATATATATACACACATACATATATATGTCCCACAGCAAGTGGCACTATATATATATATAAGGCGGATCCTACAAGTACAGATTTGGTGTTTGAGTGGCAGGAAGGAAGTAGTGCCAGCGCTATGCAGGGGGGTGCCAGCACATTCACGAATGACAGCAACAAAGCGGGGCAGGTGGCAGCAGGTTCCCGCATTTACCCACTGGGGGAAGAACTTGTTTTAATTTTGAAAATATAGCGCGCCCACTCTGGATGACAAATAGCGCACTACGACACCCAGAAGGCCGTGTTTTCGGCCCCGCCCACTGAGGCAGGTGCTTAAATGAAATTGCGCGCTATGCAACAGCGCTATAATTTTCTGCTGACAACACGCCACAGAAGAAGGGACTGTTTGATTCCCGAAACGCGTCTGGCGAATGGATTGTTTTGATGCGGGACACTGTGAATCATCTGCGTGCATGCTGCTATGAAATTTAGTGAAAGATACTCATCCTGTGGCCTTATTTCGAATGGGAACCTGTTTTGGTGGATATATATATATATATATATCTATATATATATATCTATATATATATATATCTATATGATCAAGACTGCCGTGGGGCAGTCGAAACGCGTCAGGCTGAGCACTTGCGAATTATTTTGCACTATGCACTTTAATCTGCACACCAAATAAAGAAAATTCAATTTCCACGCTGTGGTCCGTACGTGCTTTTTGGGTTCTATCTGTAACCGTTTCAGGATACTTGGTTATTGTGAGACCGGCCTCACGGCGTTGCCCTCCCAATCATCCAGCCAACCTGCAACCACCCTCAAGACACGACATCTCCGACTCCGGCCGCCCCAGCCACCCAGATCCGAGGGCCGGCCAGAGCCCTCACAGACTCGACACCCTACCACGCATGTCCAACCAAGGGAGCGGGAACCCTCGAGCCAGACCCCGAGGCGCCAGCCCAGTCACACCTCGGGTCGCCTTCCCCGGGAAGACTCGATCGGCCACCAGGCCCCTGGGGAGCAGGTGCCTCCCCTGCCGAGCGTCTGGGGTCCCTCCCAGACCCACCTGAAAAGACCAAAGAAGTGAGCGGCAGGAAATCCCGCCGAACCCCCTCCGTCACCCCAGTCCCCCCTCTGCGAGGACTCCGGACTTCAAAGAGCAAGCGGAGTATAACAAGGGGTGCCGGGGGAACGAATGCAGAGAAGACCTGGAACCATCCGAGCCTGCTGACGCTGTCGCGGCTCCTGAACGCTGAAGTCACCTGGGCCTGCTGAGTGACTCGCGGCCTCTCGCTATTGAACCATCTGAGCCCTGCTGACGAGGTCGCGGCTCCCGAACACTGAACCACCTGGGCCTGCTGAGTGACTCGCGGCCCCCAGCTATTGAACCATCTGAGCCTTGCTGACGGAATCGCGGCTCCCGAACTCCGACCACCTGTGCCTGCTGAGAGACTCGCGGCGCTCCCCTTGAGGACGACTCGGTAAGAGATCGCCCAGAGACACGACACCCTCCAGCTCGAGGATTGTGAGCTATCCGCAGGGTACTTCGCAGAGACACTATCTTTAAAGACTGTCCCGCTACCCCCATTCCCCACGACCGATTTGTGGTACCTTGTGCCACTGCTGTACTGCTTGCACCTTGGATCATAAAGATCCCTTGAAACCATCGATAAAAGAACCTATCATCCTACAAAGAATACGTGTGGTGTCACTCTGTTCGTAGTGTTAGCTCAGGGTGTGCGTGCCTGGTTCGGCCTACTTGGGAGAGGTGGGTCAAAGGGGTGGGCAAGACCGGTACCGAACCCCCCTCCGGCAAACGCCTTTCCAACAGTTATCATATCTATCTATCTATATCTATCTATATCTATATATATATATATATATATATATATATATATATATATATATATATATATATATATATATATAATCTACTGACGGTCGCCAGTAGATAGTTATAGTTAGGACCTAGTTTCCATAGGAAAAGCGTTTGTTTTCCCAATAACTTTGGCGCCAGTTGACGAATCTTCGCGAAAATTTCAAAAAACTTATGGCCCGCTCCGGTCAGCTCCTATCCTGAAAGTTTCGGGGTGATTTGCCAGGCAGGGGCAGCGAAAAAACGGGGTGTCCCGAAATGTGTTTTTTCCATGTTATTTTCTATAGGAAACTTTAGACACGGCTACAGCTCGAACTGCTGAACGGAATTACACCAAATTTACCAAAAAGGTAGCCCTTGGTTCAGAAAGAGACCTTTTTAGGTCTCGCCTGGCTATCGCGTAAGCGATCGCCAGGCGAGACTTATGTAGGGGCTTCTGAAAATGCTCCCAAAGGCTTCCCAGGCGGATCGGGTGGCGGTTACGCGCACAACCGCGAGCATTCCATTTGCCACCAGCCACTTCCTGCGCGCGCGCCGCCTCACGCATTCAGAGAGATTTAGTAAGGGGCACAAGACCTTAGGAATGCGGTTTATGGCCAGTGCATGTGAGGCATTCAAGCGCGAAGCTGGCATCTGGCATCGGACTTGAAAGCAGTAGACTGCTTTCGCCAGAACTTTCGTTATAACTCACACCCCATATGCTCGTTCCCTCCCACCCTTCCTTTGATGTCTGCTTTTCTTGTTGTGTACAAACCACAACACACACTGCTGCACGCCACACACTGCTGCACGCCACACACTGCTGCACGCCGCACACTGCTGCACGCCGCACACTGCTGCACACCGCACACTACCGCACGCCACACACTGCTGCGCACACTGGTGCATTACACACTGCTGCATGCCGCACACTGCTGCACGCCTCACACTGCTGCACGCCACACACTGCTGCACGCCACACACTGCTGCACGCCGCACACTGCTGCACGCCGCACACTGCTGCACGCCGCACACTGCTGCACGCCGCACACTGCTGCACGCCACACACTGCTGCACGCCACACACTGCTGCATGCCGCTGCACGCCACACACTGCTGCACGCAGCACACTGCTGCACGCCGCACACTGCTGCACACCGCACACTGCTGCACGCCGCACACTGCTACACGCCACACACTGCTGCACGCCACACATGGCTGCATGCCACACACTGCTGCACGGCACACACTGCTGCATGGCGCACACTGCTGCATGCCGCACACTGCTGCACGCCACACACTGCTGCACACTGCTGCATTACTCACTGCTGCATGCTGCACGACACTGCTGCACACAGCACACTGCTGCACGCCGCACACTGCTGCACGCCGCACACTGCTGCACGCCGCTACACGCCACACAGTGCTGCATGCCTCACACTGCTACACGAAACACTGCTGCATGCCACACACTGCTGCATGCCGCACACTGCTGCACGCCGCACACTGCTGCACGCCGCACACTGCTGCACGCTGCACACTACCGCACGCCACACACTGCTGCGCACACTGCTGCATTACACACTGCTGCATTACACACTGCTGCACGCCGCACACTGCTGCATGCCTCACACTGCTGCATGCCGCACACTGCTGCACGCCTCACACTGCTGCATGCCTCACACTGCTGCATGCCTCACACTGCTGCACGCCACACACTGCTGCACGCCACACACTGCTGCACGCCTCACACTGCTACACGCCGCACACTGCTACATGCCGCACACTGCTACATGCCGCACACTGCTGCACGCCACACACTGCTGCACGCCACACTGCTGCATGCCGCTGCACGCCTCACACTGCTGCACGCAGCACACTGTTGCACGCCGCACACTGCTGCACGCCGCGCACTGCTGCACGCCTGTGAGACCGGCCTCACGGCGTTGCCCTCCCGATCATCCAGCCAACCTGCAACCACCCCCAAGACACGGCATCTCCGACTCCGGCCGCCCCAGCCACACAGACCCGAGGGCCGGCCAGAGCCCCCGACAGACTCGACACCCTACCACGCATGTCCGACCGAGGGAGCGGGAACCCCCGAGCCAGACCAAGAGGCGCCAGCCCAGTCACACCTCGGATCGCCGTCCCCCGGGAGGACTCGATCGGCCACCAGGCCCCTGGGGAACAGGCGCCTCGCCTGCCGAGCGTCTGGGGTCCCTCCCAGACCCACCTGAAAGGACCAAAGAAACGAGCGGCAGGAAATCCCGCCGAACCCCCTCAGTCACCAAAGGCCCCTCTCTGCGAGGACTCCGGACTTCAAAGGGCAGGGGGAGTATAATAAGGGGTGCCGGAGGGACGAATAGAGAGAAGACCTGGAACCATCGAAGCCTGCTGACGCTGTCGCGGCTCCCGAATACCGAACCACCTGGGCCTGCTGAGTGACTCGCGGCCCCCAGCCATTTGAGCCATCTGAGCCCTGCTGACGCGGTCGCGGCTCCTGAACTTCGAACCACCTATGCCTGCTGAGTGACTCGCGGCCTCCGACCCTCGAACCATCTGAGCCCTGCTGACGAGGTCGCGGCTCCCGAACTCCGACTACCTGTGCCTGCTGAGTGACTCGCGGCACTCCCCTCGAGGAAGAATTGGCAAAAGATCGCCAAGAGAAACAACACCCTCCAGCTCGAGGATTGTGAGCTATCCGCAGAGACCTTTGCAGAGACACTACATTCAAAGACTGTCACGCTACCCCCATTCCCCTATCACCGATTTGTAGTCTCTTGTGCCGCTGATGTACTACTTATAACTTGGATCATAAAGATCCCTTGAAGCCTTCGATAAAGAACCTATCGTCCTACGAAGAATAAGTGTGGTGTCACTCTGTTCGTAGTGTAAGCTCAGGGTGTGCGCGCCTGGTTCGGCCTACTTGGGAGAGGTGGGTCAAAGGGGTGGGCAAGACGTGTATCGAACCCCTCTCCGGCGAACGCCTTTCCAACAACGCCACACACTGCTGCACGCCACACACTGCTGCACGGCACACACTGCTGCATACGGCACACACTGCTGCATGCCACACACTGCTGCACACTGCTGCATTACTCACTGCTGCATGCTGCACGACACTGCTGCACGCCGCACACTGCTGCACACCGCACACTGCTGCACGTCGTACACTGCTGCACGCCGCTGCACGCCACACAGTGCTGCACGCCACACAGTGCTGCATGCCTCACACTGCTACACAAAACACTGCTGCACGCCACACACTGCTGCACGCCGCACACTGCTGCACGCCGCACACCGCACACTGCTGCACGCCGCACACTGCCGCACGCCGCACACTGCTGCGCACACTGCTGCATTACACACTGCTGCATTACACACTGCTGCACGCCGCACACTGCTGCACGCTGCACAGTGCTGCATGCCTCACACTGCTACATGAAACACTGCTGCACGCCTCACACTGCTGTACACCTCACACTGCTGCATGCCTCACACTGCTGCATGCCTCACACTGCTGCATGCCTCACACTGCTGCATGCCTCACACTGCTGCACGCCACACACTGCTGCACGCCACACACTGCTGCACGCCACACACTGCTGCACGCCACACACTGCTGCACGCCACACACTGCTGCACACTGCTACATTACTCACTGATGCATGCTGCATGACACTGCTGCACGCCGCACACTGCTGCACGCGCACACTGCTGCACGCCGAACTCTGCTGCACGCCGCACTCTGCTGCACGCCGCACTCTGCTGCACGCCGCACACTGCTGCACGCCGCTGCACGCCACACTGTGCTGCATGCCTCACACTGCTAAGCGAAACACTGCTGCATGCCACACACTGCTGCACGCCGCACACTGCTGCACGCCGCACACTGCTGCACGCCGCACACTGCTGCACGCCGCACACTGCTGCACGCCGCACACTGCTGCACGCCACATACTACTGCACGCCACACACTGCTGCGCACACTGCTGCATTACACACTGCTGCATTACACACTGCTGCACGCTGCACACTGCTGCACGCCTCACACTGCTACACGAAACACTGCTGCACGCCACACACTGCTGCACGCCACACACTGCTGCACGCCACACACTGCTGCACGCCACACACTGCTGCATGCCTCGCACTGCTGCACGCCGCGCACTGCTGCACGCAGCGCACTGCTGCACGCCACACACTGCTGCACGCCACACACTGCTGCATGCCGCTCAATGCTACACGAAACACTGCTGCATGCCACACACTGCTGCATGCCACACACTGCTGCACGCCACACACTGCTGCACGCCACACACTGCTGCATGCCACACTGCTGCACGCTGCACTGCTGCACGCCGCACACTGCTGCACGCCGCACACTGCTGCACGCCACACACTGCTGCACACTGCTGCATTACTCACTGCTGCATGCTGCACGACACTGCTGCACGCCGCACACTGCTACACGCCGCACACTGCTACACGCCACACACTGCTGCACGCCACACATGGCTGCATGCCACACACTGCTGCACGCCACACACTGCTGCACGCCACACACTGCTGCACGCCACACACTGCTGCATGCCACACACTGCTGCACGCCGCACACTGCTGCACGCCGCACACTGCTGCACGCCGCACACTGCTGCACGCCACATACTACCGCACGCCACACACTGCTGCATTACACACTGCTGCATTACACACTGCTGCACGCTGCACACTGCTGCACGCCTCACACTGCTACACGAAACACTGCTGCACGCCACACACTGCTGCATGCCACACACTGCTGCATGCCACACACTGCTGCATGCCTCGCACTGCTGCATGCCTCGCACTGCTGCACGCCGCGCACTGCTGCACGCCGCGCACTCCTGCACGCCGCGCACTCCTGCACGCCGCGCACTCCTGCACGCCACACACAGCTGCACGCCACACAATGCTACACGAAACACTGCTGCATGCCACACACTGCTGCATGGCACACACTGCTGCACGCCGCACACTGCTGCACGCCACACACTGCTGCACTACTCACTGCTGCATGCTGCATGACACTGCTGCACGCAGCACACTGCTGCACGCCGCTGCACTACCGCACGCCACACACTGCTGCGCATACTGCTGCCACAGTGCTGCATGCCTCACACTGCTACACGAAACACTGCTGCACGCCGCACACTGCTGCACACCGCACACTGCTGCACGCCGCACACTGCTGCACGCCGCACACTGCTGCATGCCGCACACTGCTACATGCCACACACTGCTGCACGCCACACATGGCTGCATGCCACACACTGCTGCACGGCGCACACTGCTGCATGCCGCACACTGCTGCACGCCACACACTGCTGCACACTGCTGCATTACTCACTGCTGCATGCTGCACGACACTGCTGCACGCAGCACACTGCTGCACGCCGCACACTGCTGCACGCCGCTACACGCCACACAGTGCTGCATGCCTCACACTGCTACACGAAACACTGCTGCACGCCACACACTGCTGCATGCCGCACACTGCTGCACGCCGCACACTGCTGCACGCTGCACACTACCGCACGCCACACACTGCTGCGCACACTGCTGCATTACACACTGCTGCATTACACACTGCTGCATTACACACTGCTGCATTACACACTGCTGCACGCCGCACACTGCTGCATGCCTCACACTGCTGCATGCCGCACACTGCTGCACGCCTCACACTGCTGCACACCTCACACTGCTGCACGCCACACACTGCTGCACGCCACACACTGCTGCACGCCTCACACTGCTACACGCCGCACACTGCTACATGCCGCACACTGCTGCATGCCACACACTGCTGCACGCCACACTGCTGCATGCCGCTGCACGCCTCACACTGCTGCACGCAGCACACTGTTGCACGCCGCACACTGCTGCACGCCGCACACTGCTGCATGCCGCACACTGCTACACGCCACACACTGCTACACGCCACACACTGCTACACGCCACACACTGCTGCACGTCACACACTGCTGCACGCCTGTGAGACCGGCCTCACGGCGTTGCCCTCCCGATCATCCAGCCAACCTGCAACCACCCCCAAGACACGGTATCTCCGACTCCGGCCGCCCCAGCCACACAGACCCGAGGGCCGGCCAGAGCCCCCGACAGACTCGACACCCTACCACGCATGTCCGACCGAGGGAGCGGGAACCCCCGAGCCAGACCAAGAGGCGCCAGCCCAGTCACACCTCGGATCGCCGTCCCCCGGGAGGACTCGATCGGCCACCAGGCCCCTGGGGAACAGGCGCCTCGCCTGCCGAGCGTCTGGGGTCCCTCCCAGACCCACCTGAAAGGACCAAAGAAACGAGCGGCAGGAAATCCCGCCAAACCCCCTCAGTCACCAAAGGCCCCTCTCTGCGAGGACTCCGGACTTCAAAGGGCAGGGGGAGTATAATAAGGGGTGCCGGAGGGACGAATAGAGAGAAGACCTGGAACCATCGAAGCCTGCTGACGCTGTCGCGGCTCCCGAATACCGAACCACCTGGGCCTGCTGAGTGACTCGCGGCCCCCAGCCATTTGAACCATCTGAGCCCTGCTGACGCGGTCGCGGCTCCTGAACTTCGAACCACCTATACCTGCTGAGTGACTCGCGGCCTCCGACCCTCAAACCATCTGAGCTCTGCTGACGAGGTCGTGGCTCCCGAACTCCGACTACCTGTGCCTGCTGAGTGACTCGCGGCACTCCCCTCGAGGAAGAATTGGCAAAAGATCGCCAAGAGAAACAACACCCTCCAGCTCGAGGATTGTGAGCTATCCGCAGAGACCTTTGCAGAGACACTACATTCAAAGACTGTCCTGCTACCCCCATTCCCCTATCACCGATTTGTAGTCTCTTGTGCCGCTGATGTACTACTTATAACTTGGATCATAAAGATCCCTTGAAGCCTTCGATAAAGAACCTATCGTCCTACGAAGAATACGTGTGGTGTCACTCTGTTCGTAGTGTAAGCTCAGGGTGTGCGCGCCTGGTTCGGCCTACTTGGGAGAGGTGGGTCAAAGGGGTGGGCAAGACGTGTATCGAACCCCTCTCCGGCGAACGCCTTTCCAACAACGCCACACACTGCTGCACGCCACACACTGCTGCACGGCACACACTGCTGCATGCCGCACACTGCTGCATGCCACACACTGCTGCACGCCTCACACTGTTACACAAAACACTGCTGCACGCCACACACTGCTGCACGCCGCACACTGCTGCACGCCGCACACTGCTGCACGCCGCACACTGCCGCACGCCGCACACTGCTGTGCACACTGCTGCATTACACAGTGCTGCATTACACACTGCTGCACGCCGCACACTGCTGCACGCTGCTGCATGCCTCACACTGCTACATGAAACACTGCTGCACGCCTCACACTGCTGTACGCCTCACACTGCTGCATGCCTCACACTGCTGCATGCCTCACACTGCTGCACGCCACACACTGCTGCACGCCACACACTGCTGCACGCCACACACTGCTGCACGCCACACACTGCTGCACGCCACACACTGCTGCACACTGCTACATTACTCACTGATGCATGCTGCATGACACTGCTGCACGCCGCACACTGCTGCACGCGCACACTGCTGCACGCCGAACTCTGCTGCACGCCGCACTCTGCTGCACGCCGCACACTGCTGCACGCCGCTGCACGCCACACTGTGCTGCATGCCTCACACTGCTACGCGAAACACTGCTGCATGCCACACACTGCTGCATGCCGCACACTGCTGCACGCCACACACTGCTGCACGCCACACACTGCTGCATGCCGCACACTGCTGCACGCCGCACACTGCTGCACGCCGCACACTGCTGCACGCCGCACACTGCTGCACGCCACATACTACTGCACGCCACACACTGCTGCGCACACTGCTGCATTACACACTACTGCATTACACACTGCTAAACCAAACACTGCTGCACGCCACACACTGCTGCATGCCACACACTGCTGCACGCCACACACTGCTGCACGCCACGCACTGCTGCACGCCTCGCACTGCTGCACGCCGCGCACTGCTGCACGCCGCGCACTGCTGCACGCCGCGCACTGCTGCACGCAGCGCACTGCTGCACGCCACACACTGCTGCACGCCACACACTGCTGCACGCCGCTCAATGCTACACGAAACACTGCTGCATGCCACACACTGCTGCATGCCACACACTGCTGCATGCCACACACTGCTGCACGCCACACACTGCTGCACGCCACACACTGCTGCACGCCACACACTGCTGCACGCCACACTGCTGCACGCCACACTGCTGCACGCCGCACACTGCTGCACGCTGCACACTGCTGCACGCCACACACTGCTGCACACTGCTGCATTACTCACTGCTGCATGCTGCACGACACTGCTGCACGCCGCACACTGCTGCACGCCGCACACTGCTACACGCCACACACTGCTGCACGCCACACACTGCTGCACGCCACACACTGCTGCACGCCACACACTGCTGCACGCCACACACTGCTGCACGCCACACACTGCTGCACGCCACACACTGCTGCACGCCACACACTGCTGCACGCCGCACACTGCTGCATGCTGCACACTGCTGCACGCCGCACACTGCTGCACGCCGCACACTGCTGCACGCCACACACTGCTGCATTACACACTGCTGCATTACACACTGCTGCATGCTGCACACTGCTGCACGCCTCACACTGCTACACGAAACACTGCTGCACGCCACACACTGCTGCATGCCACACACTGCTGCACGCCACACACCGCTGCATGCCTCGCACTGCTGCATGCCTCGCACTGCTGCACGCCGCGCACTGCTGCACGCCGCGCACTGCTGCACGCCGCGCACTGCTGCACGCCACACACTGCTGCACGCCACACACTGCTGCACGCCGCACAATGCTACACGAAACACTGCTGCATGCCACACACTGCTGCATGGCACACACTGCTGCATGGCACACACTGCTGCACGCCGCACACTGCTGCACGCCACACACTGCTGCACTACTCACTGCTGCATGCTGCACGACACTGCTGCACGCAGCACACTGCTGCACGCCGCTGCACTACCGCACGCCACACACTGCTGCGCATACTGCTGCCACAGTGCTGCATGCCTCACACTGCTACACGAAACACTGCTGCACGCCACACACTGCTGCACGCCGCACACTGCTGCACGCCGCACACTGCTGCACGCCGCACACTGCTGCATGCCGCACACTGCTGCATGCCGCACACTGCTGCACGCCATACACTGCTGCACGCCACACACTGCTGCACGCCACACACTGCTGCACGCCACACACTGCTGCACGGCACACACTGCTGCACGGCACACACTGCTGCACGCCACACACTGCTGCACGCCACACACTGCTGCACACTGCTGCATTACTCACTGCTGTATGCTGCACGACACTGCTGCACGCAGCACACTGCTGCACGCCACACACTGCTGCACACCGCACACTGCTGCACGCTGCACACTACCGCACGCCACACACTGCTGCATTACACACTGCTGCATTACACACTGCTGCATTACACACTGCTGCACGCCGCACACTGCTGCATGCCTCACACTGCTGCATGCCGCACACTGCTGCACGCCTCACACTGCTGCACGCCTCACACTGCTGCACGCCACACACTGCTGCACGCCACACACTGCTGCACGCCTCACACTGCTACACGCCGCACACTGCTGCACGCCGCACACTGCTGCACGCTGCACACTACCGCACGCCACACACTGCTGCGCACACTGCTGCATTACACACTGCTGCATTACACACTGCTGCATTACACACTGCTGCATTACACACTGCTGCACGCCGCACACTGCTGCATGCCGCACACTGCTGCATGCCGCACACTGCTGCACGCCGCACACTGCTGCACGCCTCACACTGCTGCATGCCACACACTGCTGCATGCCACACACTGCTGCACGCCTCACACTGCTACACGCCGCACACTGCTACACGCCGCACACTGCTACATGCCGCACACTGCTGCACGCCACACACTGCTGCACGCCACACTGCTGCATGCCGCTGCATGCCTCACACTGCTGCACGCAGCACACTGCTGCACGCCGCACACTGCTGCACGCCGCACACTGCTGCATGCCGCACACTGCTGCATGCCACACACTGCTACACGCCACACACTGCTACACGCCACACACTGCTGCACGTCACACACTGCTGCACGTCACACACTGCTGCACGCCTGTGAGACCGGCCTCACGGCGTTGCCCTCCCGATCATCCAGCCAACCTGCAACCACCCCCAAGACACGGTATCTCTGACTCCGGCCGCCCCAGCCACACAGACCCGAGGGCCGGCCAGAGCCCCCGACAGACTCGACACCCTACCACGCATGTCCGACCGAGGGAGCGGGAACCCCCGAGCCAGACCAAGAGGCGCCAGCCCAGTCACACCTCGGATCGCCGTCCCCCGGGAGGACTCGATCGGCCACCAGGCCCCTGGGGAACAGGCGCCTCGCCTGCCGAGCGTCTGGGGTCCCTCCCAGACCCACCTGAAAGGACCAAAGAAACGAGCGGCAGGAAATCCCGCCGAACCCCCTCAGTCACCAAAGGCCCCTCTCTGCGAGGACTCCGGACTTCAAAGGGCAGGGGGAGTATAATATGGGGTGCCGGAGGGACGAATAGAGAGAAGACCTGGAACCATCGAAGCCTGCTGACGCTGTCGCGGCTCCCGAATACCGAACCACCTGGGCCTGCTGAGTGACTCGCGGCCCCCAGCCATTTGAACCATCTGAGCCCTGCTGACGCGGTCGCGGCTCCTGAACTTCGAACCACCTATGCCTGCTGAGTGACTCGCGGCCTCCGACCCTCGAACCATCTGAGCCCTGCTGACGAGGTCGCGGCTCCCGAACTCCGACTACCTGTGCCTGCTGAGTGACTCGCGGCACTCCCCTCGAGGAAGAATTGGCAAAAGATCGCCAAGAGAAACAACACCCTCCAGCTCGAGGATTGTGAGCTATCCGCAGAGACCTTTGCAGAGACACTACATTCAAAGACTGTCCCGCTACCCCCATTCCCCTATCACCGATTTGTAGTCTCTTGTGCCGATGATGTACTACTTATAACTTGGATCATAAAGATCCCTTGAAGCCTTCGATAAAGAACCTATCGTCCTACGAAGAATACGTGTGGTGTCACTCTGTTCGTAGTGTAAGCTCAGGGTGTGCGCGCCTGGTTCGGCCTACTTGGGATAGGTGGGTCAAAGGGGTTGGGCAAGACGTGTATCGAACCCCTCTCCGGCGAACGCCTTTCCAACGCCACATACTGCTGCACGCCACACACTGCTGCACGGCACACACTGCTGCATGCCGCACACTGCTGCATGCCACACACTGCTGCACACTGCTGCATTACTCACTGCTGCATGCTGCACGACACTGCTGCACGCCGCACACTGCTGCACGCCGCACACTGCTGCACGTCGTACACTGCTGCACGCCGCTGCACGCCACACAGTGCTGCATGCCACACAGTGCTGCATGCCTCACACTGCTACACAAAACACTGCTGCACGCCACACACTGCTGCACGCCGCACACTGCTGCACGCCGCACACTGCTGCACGCCGCACACTGCCGCACGCCGCACACTGCCGCGCACACTGCTGCATTACACAGTGCTGCATTACACACTGCTGCACGCCGCACACTGCTGCACGCTGCACACTGCTGCATGCCTCACACTGCTACATGAAACACTGCTGCACGCCTCACACTGCTGTACGCCTCACACTGCTGCATGCCTCACACTGCTGCATGCCTCACACTGCTGCACGCCTCACACTGCTGTACGCCTCACACTGCTGCATGCCTCACACTGCTGCATGCCTCACACTGCTGCATGCCTCACACTGCTGCATGCCTCACACTGCTGCACGCCTCACACTGCTGCACGCCACACACTGCTGCACGCCACACACTGCTGCACGCCACACACTGCTGCACGCCGCACACTGCTGCACACTGCTACATTACTCACTGATGCATGCTGCATGACACTGCTGCACGCGCACACTGCTGCACGCCGAACTCTGCTGCACGCCGCACTCTGCTGCACGCCGCACACTGTTGCACGCCGCTGCACGCCACACTGTGCTGCATGCCTCACACTGCTACGCGAAACACTGCTGCATGCCACACACTGCTGCATGCCGCACACTGCTGCACGCCA
Source organism: Triturus cristatus (assembly GCF_964204655.1). Classification (NCBI taxonomy): domain Eukaryota; kingdom Metazoa; phylum Chordata; class Amphibia; order Caudata; family Salamandridae; genus Triturus; species Triturus cristatus. Next base: position 232,640,679 of record NC_140583.1, read on the forward strand.
CACACTGCTGCACGCCACACACTGCTGCACGCCGCACACTGCTGCACGCCGCACACTGCTGCACGCCGCACACTGCTGCACGCCACATACTACTGCACGCCACACACTGCTGCGCACGCTGCTGCATTACACACTGCTGCATTACACACTGCTGCACGCTGCACACTGCTACACGAAACACTGCTGCACGCCACACACTGCTGCATGTCACACACTGCTGCACGCCACACACTGCTGCATGCCTCGCACTGCTGCATGCCTCGCACTGCTGCACGCCGCGCACTGCTGCACGCCGCGCACTGCTGCACGCCGCGCACTGCTGCACGCAGCGCACTGCTGCACGCAGCGCACTGCTGCACGCCACACACTGCTGCACGCCACACACTGCTGCACGCCGCTCAATGCTACAGGAAACACTGCTGCATGTCACACACTGCTGCATGCCACACACTGCTGCACGCCACACAGTGCTGCACGCCACACACTGCTGCACGCTGCACTGCTGCACGCCGCACACTGCTGCACGCCGCACACTGCTGCACGCCGCACACTGCTGCACACCACACACTGCTGCACACTGCTGCATTACTCACTGCTGCATGCTGCACGACACTGCTGCATGCCGCACACTGCTGCACGCCGCACACTGCTGCACGCCACACACTGCTGCACGCCACACACTGCTGCACGCCACACACTGCTGCACGCCACACACTGCTGCACGCCACACACTGCTGCACGCCACACACTGCTGCACGCCACACACTGCTGCACGCCACACACTGCTGCACGCCACACACTGCTGCACGCCGCACACTGCTGCACGCCACACACTGCTGCACGCCACATACTACCGCACGCCACACACTGCTGCATTACACACTGCTGCATTACACACTGCTGCACGCTGCACACTGCTGCACGCCTCACACTGCTACACGAAACACTGCTGCACGCCACACACTGCTGCATGCCACACACTGCTGCACGCCACACACTGCTGCACGCCTCGCACTGCTGCATGCCTCGCACTGCTGCACGCCGCGCACTGCTGCACGCCGCGCACTGCTGCACGCTGTGCACTGCTGCACGCTGTGCACTGCTGCACGCCACACACTGCTGCACGCCGCACAATGCTACACGAAACACTGCTGCATGCCACACACTGCTGCATGGCACACACTGCTGCACGCCGCACACTGCTGCACGCCACACACTGCTGCACTACTCACTGCTGCATGCTGCACGACACTGCTGCACGCAGCACACTGCTGCATGCCGCTGCACTACCGCACGCCACACACTGCTGCGCATACTGCTGCCACAGTGCTGCACGCCACACACTGCTGCACGCCGCACACTGCTGCACGCCACACACTGCTGCACGCCACACACTGCTGCACGCCACACACTGCTGCACGCCGCACACTGCTACATGCCACACACTGCTGCACGCCATACACTGCTGCACGCCACACACTGCTGCACGCCACACACTGCTGCACGCCACACACTGCTGCACGCCACACACTGCTGCACGGCACACACTGCTGCATGCCGCACACTGCTGCACGCCACACACTGCTGCACACTGCTGCATTACTCACTACTGTATGCTGCACGACACTGCTGCACGCAGCACACTGCTACACGCCACACACTGCTGCACACCGCACACTGCTGCACGCCGCACACTGCTGCACGCCGCACACTGCTGCACGCCGCACACTGCTGCACGCCGCACACTGCTGCACGCCGCACACTGCTTTTATGCGAGTTTATGCTACTGACATTGTAAATGACAATGCCTTTTATTTGTTTTAAAACCAAAACATAAATAGAAGGCGTTGTAATTTTACAATGCCAATAGCTCAAACTCTTATAAATGCGAGACCTATTGCATTGCAAATGCTTGTTGTTAAATGGTGTGAATCCGTTCAGTAGTTCCTGAGAAATAAAAAAAAAAAAGAGGTCACAAAATGCATTTCCCATACGAAACGTTAGACACGGCTACAGCTCGAACTGCTGAACGGAATTACAACAAATTTGGCAAAAAGGTAGTGCTTGGTTCAGAAAGCATCTTTTTTTTATATGGTTTAAATCTGTTCAGTAGTTTTTGAGATATTATATATCTGGGCGGGACTTAACTACACAAGCACAAGCTTGGCTCTAATTGGCTGCCAACACTTCAATCCAGGAAGTGTTGGCAGCCATCTTGGTGCAATGCTTTTTAGGTCTCGCCTAGCGACACGATGCTCACTACACAAACACCACTGCACTACCCCAAACACTAAAACAATACCCCAGCATGACCCCCTACACTACCCAAACACTACTGAACTACCCTAAACCCTAAAACACTACCTAGCATGACCCCCTACACTACCCAAACATCACTGCACTACCCTAAACCCTAAAAGACTACGCCCAGCTCCACGATCCCCTACACTACCCAAACACCACTGCACTGCCCTAAACCCTAAATCACTACCCCCAGCATGACCCCTACACTAACCAAACACCACTGCACTACCCTAAACCCTAACACACTACCCCCAGCATGACCCCTACACTACCCAAACACAACTGCACTACCCTAAACCCTAAATCTACCCCCAGCATGACCCCCTCCACTACACAAACGCCACTGCACTACCCTAAACCCTAAAACACTACCACCAGCACGACTCCTACACTACCCAAACACAACTGCACAACCCTAAACCCTAAAACACGACCCCTATACTACACAAACACCACTGCACTACACCAAACCCTAAAACACTACCCCCAGCGTGACCCCTACACTACACAAACACCACTGCACGACCCAAACCCTAAAACACTACTCCTACACTACACAAACACCACTGCACTACCCTAAACCCTAAAACACTACTCCCAGCATGACCCCCTACAGTACCCGAACACCACTGCACTACCCTAAACCCTAAATCTACTCCCAGCACTACCCAAACACCACTGCACTGCCATAAACCCTAAAACAAGGCCCCTACACTACACAAATACCACTGCACTACCCTAAACCCTAAATCTACTCCCAGCACGACCCCCTACACTACCAAACACCACTGGACTACCCTAAACCCTAAAACACGACCCCCTACACTACACAAACCCCTGCACTACCCTAAACCCTAAAACACTACCCCCAGCACTACCTCCTACACTACACAAACACCACGGCACTACCCTCTACCCTAAATCTACCCCCAGCACGACCCCCTACACTACCCAAACACCACTGCACTACCCTAAACCCTGTAGCACTACCCCCAGCACGACCTCCCAACACTACCCAAACACCACTCCACTACCCTAAACCCTAAAACACTACCCCCAGCATGACCCCTATACTAACCACACGCCACTGCACTACCCTAAACCTTAACACACTACCCCCAGCATGACCTCCTACACTACCCAAACACACTTGCACTACCCTATACCCTAAATCTACCCCCAGCATCACCCCCTACACTACACAAACACCACTGCACTACCCTAACCCACTACCACCAGCACGACGCCTACACTACCCAAACACCACTGCACTACCCTAAAACACTACCACCAGCATGACCCCCTACACTACCCAAACACAACTGCACTACCCTAAACCCTAAAACACGACCCCCTATACTACACAAACACCACTGCACTACACCAAACCCTAAAACACTACCCCCAGCATGACCCCCTACACTACACAAACACCACTGCACTACCCTAAACCCTAAAACACCAACCCCTACACTACAAAAACACCACTTGTTGGACAGGCCACATGAAGGGCTTGCTCCCTCCCCGCATGACAGGGCCCAAGCCCCGGCCCTCCAGGTGTTACCCACAGAAACAACCCGCACCCCGTCTCCAGACGGAACTCCTGCCCCCGGACATCTCTGTATCATGGGGCCGAACCACTACCGGCTCCCTCGGCCGGACCGGCCGCCATCTTGGACACTGCACCACGAGGCCGCGTGGCCTCAGCTCGACCCTAACCCTGGGCCTGGCCAGGCCCCGACATCCCGGCACCACCATCCACCCAGGAGGTGAACGGACCACTTGGCAGGTCGATGGGAGAAAGAAGTGTCGATGGCTCTCCCCCGCCAGGTGCCGATCGCCCTCCAGCTCCCCGGGCGCTGGCTCCACCCCCCTGCTGGGTGTCTGGACTCCCTCATCCCGGACCTCCCGACCTCCAAGTGCGAGGGTCCGGACATCAAAGGGCGCCAGACCTATAACTAGGACAGCTCCAGAGCAGGAAGGCAGTTGTATCCTGGAGTCGAGAGACACCGAGAAGAACTCATCCTTGACGGACTACCGGCGCTGCCGTAACCCTGCCTTGTGAACTATCGTCCTGCCTGCTGGCGCTGCCGCGGCCTTCTACATCCTCCATCCTCGTCGGGACCTGCTGCCGCGGACCATTGCAACTACCACCTTTGTCGGGACCTGCTGGCGCTGCCGCGGACCGTTGGAACCACCACCTTTTTCGGGACCTGCTGGCGCTGCCGCGGACCGTTGGAACCACCACCTTTGTCGGGACCTGCTGGCGCTGCCGAGGACCGTGTGACGACCACCTTCACCGGGACCTGCTGGCGCTGCCGCGGCCCGTCCAGCTAGAACACCGAGCTCGAGGATTGTGAGCTATCCATCATCGCATCTACCAGATTGGTAACCAGACTGTCCCGCTACCCCCTTTCCCAACCAAGAGACTAGAATCGAGGGGACCCCTGAGTCCAGACCTCCTTGTACCATCCTATCGTACCTAAGAGATCGCTTATAAAGAACGTTAAACCTCATCCTTGTGTGGTGTACATCTGTGGGGGGGAAGTTATTCGTCTGTACGATCGCTGGAGACGGCTCTCCCCGGAGACCTCTCCTCGTGTCCTCGGCCGACCCTCCCGGTCCGTCTAACATTGGTGGCCAGCGGCGCGATCCGAATCAACGCGTAATCGTACAGAGAGTAGCTCACCCCACGACAAAACCACAATGTCAACCAAAGAGAGCGGATCCACCGAGAAATTCCAGATGGAGAAATTGGAAGAGTACAGCCATCGTGAATTAAAACAATTCTGCATGGAACTAGGCATTGCTACCACCGGCCTGAGTACCAAAGACGATTTCAAGCACGCCATTGAGTCGTGGGCAGAAACCGGGGCCGCCAGATCCCCGGGCCAAAACATTGCAGCATCAGAGAGGAACGCCACGGCTCCCGAGGAGCGAGGAACGGGCCTCTCGCAGGAAGAGATCCAAGAGAGAGAAAAAAACAGGCTACATGAGTTAGAAATGGCACGGCTCAAAATGGACGGTGAACTAAAATTAGCCGAGCAAAAACTAAACCTAGAACATCTGCGGCTCCGAGAAGAACGGGAAGAAAAACAGAGGCAGAGAGAGCTCGAAGAAAAGAGATTAGCATACGAACACGAGCGCAAACTGGCAGAAATAGACCTACGGAAGCAGAACAAAGAACCGGAGGTGCCCGAGCGACCGCGCACCCCGGGAGCGACAGAAAAGAAAGTCCACATCCCCAAGGATGTCGTTCGAGAGTATGTCCGAGAGGACGACATACAACAGTGGTTCAAGGCCTACGAGATCGCCATGACCTCCCACCGGATCGATCGAAGTGACTGGGGAGCCGGTCTATGGGGGAGGTTCGTTAACGAATGCCGCGATGCCCTGCTACAGCTCCCAGACCATCAGATGTCATCCTATGACCACATGAAGGCTGCCCTCCTCACCCGTTATGGGCTCACACCCGAAATGTACCGCCAGAGGTTTCGAGACTGCACCCGGATCCCGGGTACAACTTGGGTGGAATATGTCAACTATTTCAGCCGAGCCTTCGAGGGTTGGATCAAGGGAAGCCACGTAACGACCTACGAGCAACTTTTTAATCTCATGGTGTGGGAGCACCTCTCTAACAACTGCTTAGTCGAGCTCAGGCAGCACCTCCTCGACAGTAAATTGACTGACCCACGGCAACTCGCCGCCGAAGCTGACCGGTGGGAAAGCACCCGAGTGGGCCGGAGAGGGCCACACGAACAGAACCGGAACAACCAAGGTCAGCATCGTCCCCGAGGAGGTGGAGGAGGCCAGGGACGAGGGAGAGACACCGTCCCGGCCGCTCCCGCTGCCAGCACCCCGCCCCCGGCCAGCCGGGGCAACCCCCCGATGCGCCCGGGGTTCCGAGCCAACGTCACGTGTCACCGATGCCAGCGAGTCGGCCACTACGCCAATGACCCGAACTGTCCACAGAACCAAACTCCGAGACCCCGCCAGGTAGCTGCCGCCGCCCTGGGGGGAGAACAAATCTCCGAAGAACAGGAAGAATACGAACAGGCACAACAAGAGTGGGAACCGGCCGCCATGGTTCTAGCGTGCCTAGGGGGAAGAGACATGGTCCCGCGGGCTCCCCTACCCGCCAACACCAGAAAATATAGCCAGTGGGTGAACATTAATGGGCGCCGGGCCGAAGCACTACGTGACACGGGGGCCAGTGTGACGGCCGTCCGCTGTCACCTGGTAAAACCAGAGCAGATCCTGCCGAACATTCTCTGCCCCGTCCGCTCAGCCGACAATTCAGAGAGTCTATGTCGGATGGCCTGCGTCCCCTTCGAATGGGGAGGAGTCTCCGGCATGTTGAAGGTGACGGTCCGGGATGATGCCCCCGTGGACTGTCTCCTGGGGAATGATCTTGAGAGTTCCCCGTGGGCCGCCGTAGAAAGAAGAGAACACCTGGGGATGTTGGGCCTCCCGGACTGGGCGTGCGTAACCACCCGGTCCATGGCCGCCCGTGCCATCCCCCGACCAGAAGAACCAGAATGGCCTGCACCTCCTCCCCCGATCGCTCCAGTAGAGGACACCGACTATACCGACCCCCCAGAGCAAACCCCCGAAGGGGTCGCTCAGCCCCAGGACCTTCCCGACCTGGCTCAGTGGCGTCAAGAAGGGGGGCCCACCCAGGAACAGTTCCGTCAAGAACAGAAGACCTGTCCCTCCCTCGAGGGACTCCGCCAGCAAGCCCTCGCCCAAAGCGCAGGGGACACCACCGGAGCCCATTGGATCTATTGGGACAACGACCTATTGTACAGCGAACAGAGAATCGCGGAGTTAGGGGCCAGTCGAGTGCTGGTGGTGACCCTCCGTTTTAGAGACTTCCTGTTAAATTTGGCCCACGATGTCCCTCTGGCTGGACACCTGGGCCAGGACAAAACCTACAGTCGCCTGGTGACCCACTTTTTCTGGCCAAAGATGAGGAACGACGTCCTCAACCACTGCCGGTCCTGCCCCACGTGCCAGGCCAGCGGGAAGAGCGGCCGCAAACTCAAAGCACCTCTGCAACCCTTCCCAGTTGTCACCACCCCGTTCGAGAGGGTGGGAATAGACATTGTGGGGCCCCTGGACCCCCGTACAGCACAAGGACATCGGTTCATCCTGGTACTGGTGGACCACGCCACCCGCTACCCCGAGGCTGTGCCCCTGCGAACTGTAACAGCCCGGGTGGTCGGCCGGGCCTTAATGGGGATCTTCTCCCGGGTGGGCTTCCCCCGAGAAGTCGTCAGCGACAGAGGCACAAACTTTATTTCGAAGTATATGAAGTCCCTCTGGCAACAGTGCGGGGTCACCTACCGATTCACGACCCCCTATCACCCTCAAGGAAACGGACTAGTCGAGCGATTCAACCGCACGCTCAAGGGAATGATTGGGGGATTGGAAGAGCCCCTCCGTCGCCAGTGGGATGTACTACTTCCGTGCCTCCTCTTCGCCTATCGAGAAGTTCCCCAGAAGTCCCTCGGCTTTAGCCCTTTCGAACTCTTGTACGGGCACCCTGTGCGAGGGCCCCTCAGCCTAGTCAAAGAAGGTTGGGAGATGGCCCCCCTAAAGACCCCTCCAGACGTCTTCAAGTACCTCCTGACCCTACGCAATCAGACCAGGCGATTCCGAGAAGTGGCAAAAGCGAATCTTGAGGCCAGTCAGGAGGACATGAAAAAATGGTACGATCAAAATGCCTCCTCCATCGAATTCGAACCTGGCCAACAAGTGTGGGTGATGTCCCCCACCGAACCATGTGCCTTGCAGGACAAGTGGACGGGGCCCTTCAAAGTGGTCGAACGCAAGAGCCTCGTCACCTATCTCATCGATATGGAATCTCCCCGGAACCCCCTCCGGGTCCTCCACACCAACAGACTCAAACCCCACTTTGTGCGCTCGGAGCTCAGCCTCCTGATGGCTACAGACAGTGGAACGGAAGAAGACTCCGAGCCTCTCCCTGATCTCCTGAAGACTCGGGAGAAAGATGGTTCCGTGGACGGGGTCCGGCTCTCCGATGCCCTCACCCCGGAACAGCGCCAAGGCTGCCGGGGCCTCCTGCTGCAGTTTGCTACCTTGTTTTCCCTCACCCCAGGGGTCACCCCCTGGTGCTTGCACGACGTGGACACTGGGGACAGTCCCCCTATCAGACACCGGGCATACCGCGTACCAGATCGGGTGCGGGCCTGCATCCAAGAGGAAGTATCCAAGATGCTCACGCTCGGGGTCATCGAGCCCTCGGACAGCCCCTGGGCCAGCCCGGTCGTGCTGGTCCCCAAAACTGCTACCCCCGGCACTACTCCTGAGCTCCGATTCTGCGTCGACTATCGGGGCTTGAATGCTGTCACCAGAACCGACGCTCATCCCATCCCCCGAGCGGATGAATTGATCGACCGCATGGGGGCTGCCCGCTACCTCAGCATCTTCGACCTGACAGCGGGCTACTGGCAGATCGGTCTCACACCCCGGGCCCAAGAACGGTCCGCCTTTTCTACCCCCGATGGCCACTACCACTTCAAAGTCATGCCCTTCGGCATGAAGAATGCCCCAGCTACTTTTCAGCGACTAGTGAACCAGGTCTTGGCGGGGCTCGAGGAGTTCAGCGCCGCCTACCTGGACGATATCGCTGTGTACAGCCGCCACTGGTCCGACCACCTCCACCACCTCCGAGAGGTCCTGCAGGCCCTCCAGGGGGCCGGCCTCACAGTCAAGGCCGGCAAGTGCCAAATTGGTCAGGGATCCGTGACCTACCTCGGACACCAGGTGGGAAGCGGTCTGGTGGCCCCTCTGCAACTCAAAATCGCTGCCATCCAGTCCTGGCAGCCCCCAGTCACGCAGACCGAGGTCCGAGCCTTCTTGGGGCTCACCGGCTACTACCGGCGGTTCGTGAGGGACTATGGCAGCATTGTGGGGCCCCTCACGGGACTCACATCCAAGAACCACCCGAAGAAGATCAACTGGACCCCAGACTGTCAAGCGGCCTTCGAGAAGCTGAAAGCCGCCATGTGCACTGCCCCGGTGCTCCAGGCCCCCGACTACAGTCGGGAATTCATTGTGCAAACAGATGCCTCCGACCATGGCATCGGGGCGGTCCTCTCCCAGCTGAACCCCGAGGGACTTGACCAACCGGTGGCCTTCATCAGCAGACGCCTCCTGGCCCGAGAACGGCGCTGGAGCACCATCGAGAGGGAGGCCTTCGCAGTGGTGTGGGCCCTCAAAAAGCTCCGGCCCTATCTCTTCGGTACCCACTTCCGGGTGCAAACAGATCATCGACCCCTGCAATGGCTAATGCAGATGCGGGGGGAAAACCCCAAACTATTGCGCTGGTCCATCTCCCTGCAGGGGATGGACTTCACTGTGGAACATCGACCGGGCCAAGACCACGCCAACGCAGATGGCCTGTCACGCTTTTTCCGCCTCGACGAGGAGAGTCCCCAAGAGGATGGGTGACTCTCCCCGCCTTCAGCTGGGGGGGACGCATGTTGGACAGGCCACATGAAGGGCTTGCTCCCTCCCCGCATGACAGGGCCCAAGCCCCGGCCCTCCAGGTGTTACCCACAGAAACAACCCGCACCCCGTCTCCAGACGGAACTCCTGCCCCCGGACATCTCTGTATCATGGGGCCGAACCACTACCGGCTCCCTCGGCCGGACCGGCCGCCATCTTGGACACTGCACCACAAGGCCGCGTGGCCTCAGCTCGACCCTAACCCTGGGCCTGGCCAGGCCCCGACATCCCGGCACCACCATCCACCCAGGAGGTGAACGGACCACTTGGCAGGTCGATGGGAGAAAGAAGTGTCGATGGCTCTCCCCCGCCAGGTGCCGATCGCCCTCCAGCTCCCCGGGCGCTGGCTCCACCCCCCTGCTGGGTGTCTGGACTCCCTCATCCCGGACCCCCGACCTCCAAGTGCGAGGGTCCGGACATCAAAGGGCGCCAGACCTATAACTAGGACAGCTCCAGAGCAGGAAGGCAGTTGTATCCTGGAGTCGAGAGACACCGAGAAGAACTCATCCTTGACGGACTACCGGCGCTGCCGTAGCCCTGCCTTGTGAACTATCGTCCTGCCTGCTGGCGCTGCCGCGGCCTTCTACATCCTCCATCCTCGTCGGGACCTGCTGGCGCTGCCGCGGACCGTTGCAACTACCACCTTTGTCGGGACCTGCTGGCGCTGCCGCGGACCGTTGGAACCACCACCTTTTTCGGGACCTGCTGGCGCTGCCGCGGACCGTTGGAACCACCACCTTTGTCGGGACCTGCTGGCGCTGCCGCGGACCGTGTAACGACCACCTTCACCGGGACCTGCTGGCGCTGCCGCGGCCCGTCCAGCTAGAACACCGAGCTCGAGGATTGTGAGCTATCCATCATCGCATCTACCAGATTGGTAACCAGACTGTCCCGCTACCCCCTTTCCCAACCAAGAGACTAGAATCGAGGGGACCCCTGAGTCCAGACCTCCTTGTACCATCCTATCGTACCTAAGAGATCGCTTATAAAGAACGTTAAACCTCATCCTTGTGTGGTGTACATCTGTGGGGGGGAAGTTATTCGTCTGTACGATCGCTGGAGACGGCTCTCCCCGGAGACCTCTCCTCGTGTCCTCGGCCGACCCCCCCGGTCCGTCTAACACCACTGCACTACACTAAACCCTAAAACACTACCCCAGCATAAACCCCTACACTACACAAACAGTGCACTACCCTAAACCCTAAAACACTACCCCCAGCACGACCCCTCCACTGCACAAACACCACTGCACTACCCTAAACCCTAAATCTACCCCCAGCACGACCCCCTGCACTACCCAAACACAACTGTACTACGCTAAACCCTAAAATACTACCCCTAGTATGACCCCCTACACTACACAAACACCAGTGCGCTACCCTAAACCCTAAAACACTACCCCAGCACTACCCCCTACACTACACAAACACCACTGCGCTTCCCTAAACCCTAAAACACTACCCCCAGCACGACCCCCTACACTACCCAAACACAACTGTACTATGCTAAACCCTAAAACACTACCCCTAGTATGACCCCCTACACTACACAAACACCACTGCACTACCCTAAACCCTAAAACACAACCCCCTATACTACACAAACACCACTGCACTACACCAAACCCTAAAACACTACCCCCAGCATGACCCCCTACACTACACAAACACCACTGCACTACCCTAAACCTTAAAATACGACCCCCTACACTACACAAACACCACTGCACTACCCTAAACCCTAAAACACTATCCCTACACTACACAAACCACTGCACTACACTAAACCCTAAAACACTACCCCAGCATAAACCCCTACACTACACAAACAGTGCACTACCCTAAACACTAAAACACTACCCCAGCACGACCCCTCCACTGCACAAACACCACTGCACTACCCTAAACCCTAAATCTACCCCCAGCACGACCCCCTACACTACCCAAACACAACTGTACTACGCTAAACCCTAAAACACTACCCCTAGTATGACCCCCTACACTACACAAACACCACTGCGCTACCCTAAACCCTAAAACACTACCCCAGCACTACCCCCTACACTACACAAACACCACTGCGCTACCCTAAAACACTATCCCCAGCATGACCCCCTACACTACCCAAACACCACTGCGCTACCCTAAACCCTAAAACACTACCCCCAGCTTGACTCCCTACACTACCCAAACACCACTGCGCTACCCTAAACCCTAAATCGACCCCCCAAACGAGCCCCTACACTACCCAAACACCACTGCGCTACCCTAAACCCTAAAAGAACGTGAAACAGGAGTAAACCCGTATACCCAGTTGAGACCGGGTGAATTATGATACCAAAACAACAGCGTCTCAACCAGTAATTGCAGGGACAATTTTAGGAAAATGTATAAATCATCAAGGAGGGGAAACGAGAGACCAAAGTAGGAAAATTTGTTGTTATTATTATACAAATAGTTACAACAGCACTATAGTACAATTCAATCAGTTTAAAGTAGCCAAACATACACCAATTGTGTACTGACTGTGCTTAGTGCAAGTGACAAGTGCAGTGACACAAGTGATATATACAGTGTGAATGGCGCAAAGTGAGAAACCAACATTAATCATAAACAAATTACATAAGTCATCCTCGCGTATTGACTCGATTGCCTGAAAAGAGATTTCTGGTTCCACTAATCGGTTACCGCTTTCTTTGGTTGTGCAATTATGGCACTCTTACGCATTAAATCTGATTAAACAGCTCAGATATTTGACGTGTTGACGTGTTGGCTCCGACTTGATTCAGCTTAGTTGATTCGGGGTACTTATTGAACTCTACATATATACCGTGGATATCGTCCATATTAGTTGGACTGTAATTTGACGACCGAAACAGGCTTTAAAGGAACAGATAGCCTGTTTTTGAATATATTTTTCTTGTGCCTGCGAAGACTTCTTGATAACGCCTACTTATGAGTTCCTGATAACGTCTATTCATTAGCGTTATGTTTGATTCCATGTAGATTTGACTTCAGCACCCTTCAAATTGTAGCCATTGTCCTGATGATGACCTTAATTGTATAAGGTCGAAACGCCATCGACTTCCCAGTGTAATTCACGGCTACCTAAGGATTAATACTGTATTGGAAATTATTAATTGTATTTATGTAATTTGTTTATGATTAATGTTGGTTTCTCACTTTGCGCCGTTCACACTGTATATATCACTTGTGTCACTGCACTTATCACTTGCACTAAGCACAGTCAGTACACAATTGGTGTATTTTTGGCTACTTTAAACTGATTGAATTGTACTATAGTGCTGTTGTAACTATTTGTATAATAATAACAACAAATGTTCCTACTTTGGTCTCTCGTTTCCCCTCCTTGATGATTTATGCATTTTCCAAAAATTGTCCCTGCAATTACTGGTTGAGACGCTGTTGTTTTGGTACCCTAAACCCTAAAACACTACCCCAGCACGATCCCTTATACTACACATACGCCACTGCACTACCCTAAACCCTAAAACACTACACCCACCAAAACCCCCTACAGTGCCCAAACATCACTGCACTACCATAAACCCTAGAAAAGTAACCCCCACCCCAATCCCACTTACCTGTCACTCCTTGTGGTTTCTGCTTCAAGTCGTCTCGGAGGGGTGGTGCATGTCGTTGTTGGAAAGGCGTTCGCCGGAGGGGGGTTCGGTACCGGTCTTGCCCACCCCTTTGACCCACCTCTCCCAAGTAGGCCGAACCAGGCGCGCACACCCTGAGCTAACACTACGAACAGAGTGACACCACACGTATTCTTTGTAGGACGATAGGTTCTTTTATCGATGGTTTCAAGGGATCTTTATGATCCAAGGTGTAAGCAGTACAGCAGTGGCACAAGGTACCACAAATCGGTCGTGGGGAATGGGGGTAGCGGGACAGTCTTTAAAGATAGTGTCTCTGCGAAGTACCCTGCGGATAGCTCACAATCCTCGAGCTGGAGGGTGTCGTGTCTCTGGGCGATCTCTTACCGAGTCGTCCTCAAGGGGAGCGCCGCGAGTCTCAGCAGGCACAGGTGGTCGGAGTTCGGGAGCCGCGATTCCGTCAGCAAGGCTCAGATGGTTCAATAGCTGGGGGCCGCGAGTCACTCAGCAGGCCCAGGTGGTTCACTGTTCGGGAGCCGTGACCTCGTCAGCAGGGCTCAGATGGTTCAATAGCGAGAGGCCGCGAGTCACTCAGCAGGCCCAGGTGACTTCAGCGTTCAGGAGCCGCGACAGCGTCAGCAGGCTCGGATGGTTCCAGGTCTTCTCTGCCTTCGTTCCCCCGGCATCCCTTGTTATACTCCGCTTGCTCTTTGAAGTCCGGAGTCCTCGCAGAGGGGGGACTGGGGTGACGGAGGGGGTTCGGCGGGATTTCCTGCCGCTCACTTCTTTGGTCTTTTCAGGTGGGTCTGGGAGGGACCCCAGACGCTCGGCAGGGGAGGCGCCTGCTCCCCAGGGGCCTGGTGGCCGATCGAGTCTTCCCGGGGAAGGCGACCCGAGGTGTGACTGGGCTGGCGCCTCGGGGTCTGGCTCGAGGGTTCCCGCTCCCTTGGTTGGACATGCGTGGTAGGGTGTCGAGTCTGTCAGGGCTCTGGCCGGCCCTCGGATCTGGGTGGCTGGGGCGGCCGGAGTCGGAGATGTCGTGTCTTGAGGGTGGTTGCAGGTTGGCTGGATGATTGGGAGGGCAACGCCGTGAGGCCGGTCTCACACGCGTCCCCCCCAGCTGAAAGGCGTGGAGAACTACCCATCCACTGGGGGGTTCTCCTCGCCGAAGCGGAAGAACCGGGACAGGCCGTCGGCGTTGGCATGATCCGTCCCGGGGCGATGTTCGACAGTGAAGTCCATCCCTTGGAGAGAGATGGACCATCGTAGTAGCTTGGGGTTCTCCCCCCTCATCTGCATTAGCCACCGCAAAGGCCGGTGGTCCGTCTGTACTCGGAAATGGGTTCCGAACAAGTAGGGCCGTAGTTTCTTGAGGGCCCAGACCACGGCAAAGGTCTCTCGTTCTATAGTACTCCAACGCTGCTCTCGCGGCAGCAGCCTTCGGCTGATGAAGGCTATGGGCTGATCGATGCCCTTGTCGTTGAACTGCGAGAGGACGGCCCCGATGCCGTGTTCGGATGCGTCGGTCTGGACCACAAACTCTTGGGAGTAGTCGGGGGCCTTGAGTACGGGGGCGGTGCACATGGCGGTTTTCAAGGCGTCGAACGCCTGCTGGCACTGGGGGGTCCACTGCACCTTCTTCGGGAGCTTTTTGGAGGTCAACTCTGTGAGGGGCCCCGCGAGGCTTCCATAGTTTTTAATGAACCTCCGGTAGTACCCTGTAAGGCCCAGGAAGGCCCGGACCTCCGTCTGCGTGGTGGGGGGCTCCCAGGACTTGATGGCGTCGATCTTCGGTTGGAGGGGGGCGACCTGGCCGCTGCCCACCTGATGCCCCAGGTAGACCACGGAGCTTTGCCCGAGCTGGCATTTGCTGGCCTTCACGGTTAGTCCGGCTTGGCGCAGGGCCATTAGTACTTGCCGGAGGTGCTGGAGATGCTCGTGCCATTGAGAGCTGAATACGGCGATGTCGTCAAGGTACGCTGCGCTGAACTCCTCGAGTCCGGCCAGGACCTTGTTCACCAACCGCTGGAACGTGGCTGGGGCGTTCTTCATCCCGAACGGCATGACCCTGAAGCGGTAGTGTCCATCTGGTGTGGAGAAGGCGGAGCGTTCTTTCGCTCCCTCCGTGAGAGCAATCTGCCAGTATCCGCAGGTCAGGTCGAAAGTGCTGAGGAACCGGGCGGCCCCAAGGCGGTCGATGAGCTCGTCGGCGCGGGGAATAGGGTGAGCGTCTGCTCGGGTGACCGCATTGAGCCCCCGGTAGTCCACACAGAATCTTAGTTCGGGGGCGACCCCAGGGGAGGCCGCTTTCGGGACCAGAACCACCGGGCTGGCCCAGGGGCTGTCGGAGGGTTCGATTACTCCAAGGGTGAGCATCTTCTGTACCTCGGTCTTGATGCAGGTGCGGACCCGGTCAGGCACCCGGTAGGCTCGGTGTCTCACAGGCGGGCTGTCGCCGGTGTCCACGTCGTGGACACACCAGTCGGTGACCCTTGGAATGAGGGAGAAGAGGTCTGCGAATTGTCTGAGCAGCTGGCGGCAGTCGTCGGACTGTGGGGGAGTGAGGGTGGTTGAAAGTCTCACTCCCTCCACGGAACCATCCAGGTCTTTAGCGCACAGGGGGTCGGGCAGGGGTTCGGTGTCTTCTTCCGCCCCATCATCGGTGGCCAGTAGCAAACTTAATTCCGTTCTCACAAAGTGGGGCTTGAGACGGTTCACGTGGAGGACCCGGAGGGGGTTCCGTGGGGACTGTACATCGATCAGGTATGTGACCTGACTCTTCCGCTCGATCACCTTGAAGGGACCAGTCCATTTGTCTTGTAGGGCGCAGGGCTTCACCGGGGCCATGACCCAAACCTGCTGGCCCGGCTGGAACTCGACCAGGGTTGCGTTCTGGTCATACCAGCGCTTCATTTCTTCTTGGCTGGCCTCGAGGTTAGCCTCTGCGAGTTCTCTGAACTTCCTCGTCTGGTTGCGGAGCGCCAGGATGTAGCGGAACACATCAGGGGGTGTCCCCCGGGGGCTTGTCTCCCAGCCCTCTTTGACCAGGCTCAGGGGCCCTCGGACGGGGTGTCCGTATAGCAGTTCGAAGGGGCTGAACCCCAGAGACTTTTGGGGAACTTCTCGGTACGCGAACAGGAGGCAAGGGAGGAGGACGTCCCATCTCCGGCGCAGGGGCTCTTCGAGGCCCAGGATCATTCCCTTCAGGGTTCGGTTGAAGCGTTCCACTAGGCCGTTGCCCTGGGGGTGGTAGGGGGTCATGAACTTATATGTGACTCCGCACTGCTGCCACAGGGACTTCATGTAGCGGGATATGAAGTTAGTGCCGCGATCACTCACAACCTCGCGGGGAAATCCGACATGGGAGAAGATCCCCATGAGAGCCCGGCCCACCACAGGAGCCGTCACGGTGCGGAGGGGAATGGCCTCGGGGTAGCGGGTGGCATGGTCCACCAGGACAAGGATGAAGCGGTGGCCCTGGGCGGTCTTTGGATCCAGGGGTCCCACGATGTCGATGCCGACCCGCTCGAACGGGGTGCTCACAACGGGGAACGGTTGTAAGGGAGCTTTGCGTTTTCCGCCACTCTTCCCACTGCCCTGGCACGTGAGGCAGGACTTGCAGTGTACTTCTACATTCGCTCGCATCTTGGGCCAATAGAAGTGGGTAACCAATCGCTGATATGTTTTGTCTTGGCCTAAGTGTCCTGCCAAGGGTACATCATGGGCCAGGCCCAGGAGGAGGCTTCGGAAACGCAGGGGTACCACCAGTACTCGGGCTGCGCCTAGCTCGGCTGACTTTTGTTCGCTGTATAGGAGGCCATTGTCCCAATAGACCCAATGGGTTCCGGTTCGATCACCGGCGGCCTGGGCTTCGGCTTGTTGTCTGAGTCCCACGAGGGAAGGGCAGGTGGCCTGTTCCTGGCAGAACTCTTCACGGGAGGGCCCTCCCTCACAGCGCCATTGGGCCATCTCGGGCAGTTCTCCGAGCTCAGTCAGTGCCTCAGGGGCGGACAGTTCCGGCCCCTCTCCCGGGTCCGTGGCTTCTCCTCCGTCCAAAGGAGGGTTGTCCGGCTCTGGTAGGGCGTCCCGGTCCTCAGGGACAGTGTTCGGGGCGCGGCCCTCACTACCCGCGGCGAGAGGCAATCGCGCGGTCATGGAGCGCGTGGTGGCGCAGACCCATTCTGGTAGGCCCATCATCTCGAGATGGGCTCTTCGTTCCACTTGCCCCCACAGGGAACTCTCCAGGTCGTTGCCCAGGAGGCAGTCTACGGGCTGTGATGTTCGGACCGCTACCTTCAATTCTCCGGAGACCCCTCCCCACTCGAAAGGCACCAGAGCCATCTGGCAGAGGCTCTCAGAATTGTCGGAGGATATGACCGGACAGAGGGCACCGGTTAGGATCTGGTCTTCTGAGATTAGGCTGCGGTGGACCGCGGTGACACTCGCCCCGGGGTCGCGGAGGCCTTCGACTCGGTGGCCGTTGATGGTCACCTGCTGTCGGTATATCTTTGTGTTGGCGGGCAAGGGTGTCCCGGGGACCATTTCTCGATCACCAAGGGAGACCAGGGCCATGGCCGCTGGTTCCCATTCTTCGGAATCCTCCATCTCTTCCACCAGAGCCACGGAGGCATCTGCCGGGCCGGGGGGTTGGTCGTTGCGGTTCGCTGATACTGGGACACTGGGGGTCATTGGCGTAGTGTCCGGGCTGTTGGCAGCGGAAGCAGGTGATCCTAGCTCGTGGACCTAGCCGTCCTGGGGCTCCGGCGCTGGCTGGGGACGGGGCTGAACCTGCCGCTGGTGGGCTGCTGGGGGGGCTGTGTGAGGGCCCCCCGGGGAAGTCTCTTGGTTGGCCGTGGTTTCCTCCGCCCCTCTGGCGGGGGGGGGCCTTGACTGTGGCGGCCGTAGTCCCCCACGGGGCCCCGGGTGGCCCGGGTGTTCACCCAACGATCAGCCTCAGCGGCCAGCTTCCGAGGGTCGGTGAGTTTACTGTCCAGGAGATGTTGGCGCAGTTCTACAAAGCAATTGGCCGCTAAATGTTCCCAGGCAATCAGATCAAACAGTTCTTCGAAGGTGGAGACCTTGCTGCCCTTGATCCACCCGTCCAAGGCTCGGCTGTAAAAGTTCACGTACTCTACCCACGTGGTGCCCGGTATCTTCTTGCAATCTCGGAACCGTTGTCGGTACATTTCGGGGGTGAGTCCATACCGGCCCACGAGGGCTTCCTTCATGTGGCTGTAGGAGTTCATGACCGTGGAGGGCAGATCTAGCAGGGTGTCTCTTCCTTCGCTTAAGAACCGGCCCCATAGGCCAGCCCCCCAATCCTTCTGCGGGACTCGGTGAGAGGTCATGGCGACTTCGTAGGCCTTAAACCACTGCTGGATATCGTCATTTTTGTAATACTCTTTTACCACATCCTTGGGGATGTGGACTTTGGTTTCCCCGGTGGGAGCGGACGGTGGATTCCCGGGCGGCTGTGACTTTTCGTTTTTAGCCCGCCACTCGATCTCCTTCAGGCTGCGTTCATGTTCTAGCTGGAGTTTTTTTTCGTCGTGCTCTCTTTGGCGTCTCTTCTCCTCGAGTTCCCCTTGGAGCCGTAACTGCTCGACGGCCAACTTTTTCTCTGCCAGTTTTATTTCTCCCTCGATTTTTAGCTTTGCCAGTTCAAGTTCGTGGTTGCGGCTTCTCTCTCGGTCCGCTAGCTCTTCGGGGGACAGGTTCCCCTCTGGCCCGTTGTTTCTCACCGGGATGCTTGGCGGTTCATGGGCAGAGTCTCCTTCCGTTTGGGTCGGGGACGCCCCCGTCTCGACCCAGGTTTTCAGTACTTTCTGGAAGTCTTCCTTTGTGCTTAATCCGGTGGTAGCGATGCCAAGGTCCTTGCAAAACTGTTTTAATTCTCTATGCGTGTAATAGTCCAATTGATCCTCTCGGAACGGTGAGCTTATTTCGGTACCTGCGGCACCCAGGGAGATTTCTCCTTCCATCTCTGTTTGGTAGTGCGTCAGTCGTTCACTGCACGCTCTCTTTCGGTGTCGGCTCGGATCCCGTCGTCTGCCACCAAATGTTGGAAAGGCGTTCGCCGGAGGGGGGTTCGGTACCGGTCTTGCCCACCCCTTTGACCCACCTCTCCCAAGTAGGCCGAACCAGGCGCGCACACCCTGAGCTAACACTACGAACAGAGTGACACCACACGTATTCTTTGTAGGACGATAGGTTCTTTTATCGATGGTTTCAAGGGATCTTTATGATCCAAGGTGTAAGCAGTACAGCAGTGGCACAAGGTACCACAAATCGGTCGTGGGGAATGGGGGTAGCGGGACAGTCTTTAAAGATAGTGTCTCTGCGAAGTACCCTGCGGATAGCTCACAATCCTCGAGCTGGAGGGTGTCGTGTCTCTGGGCGATCTCTTACCGAGTCGTCCTCAAGGGGAGTGCCGCGAGTCTCTCAGCAGGCACAGGTGGTCGGGAGCCGCGATTCCGTCAGCAAGGCTCAGATGGTTCAATAGCTGGGGGCCGCGAGTCACTCAGCAGGCCCAGGTGGTTCAGTGTTCGGGAGCCGCGACCTCGTCAGCAGGGCTCAGATGGTTCAATAGCGAGAGGCCGCGAGTCACTCAGCAGGCCCAGGTGACTTCAGCGTTCAGGAGCCGCAACAGCGTCAGCAGGCTCGGATGGTTCCAGGTCTTCTCTGCCTTCGTTCCCCCGGCACCCCTTGTTATACTCCGCTTGCTCTTTGAAGTCCGGAGTCCTCGCAGAGGGGGGACTGGGGTGACGGAGGGGGTTCGGCGGGATTTCCTGCCGCTCACTTCTTTGGTCTTTTCAGGTGGGTCTGGGAGGGACCCCAGACGCTCGGCAGGGGAGGCGCCTGCTCCCCAGGGGCCTGGTGGCCGATCGAGTCTTCCCGGGGAAGGCGACCCGAGGTGTGACTGGGCTGGCGCCTCGGGGTCTGGCTCGAGGGTCCCGCTCCCTTGGTTGGACATGCGTGGTAGGGTGTCGAGTCTGTCAGGGCTCTGGCCGGCCCTCGGATCTGGGTGGCTGGGGCGGCCGGAGTCGGAGATGTCGTGTCTTGAGGGTGGTTGCAGGTTGGCTGGATGATTGGGAGGGCAACGCCGTGAGGCCGGTCTCACAGTCGTTGTGAGGAAACGGAACAGATTATGTTTCCTTACAACGATGTGGATCGTCTACATTTTTTTAGAACGCATGGTCATTTACCATACATACCTTTACAACGAAATTCATTGTAAAGGCATGCGTGGTAAATGACCATGCGTTCTAAAAAAATGCGTAGTAATGACTTTGCGAAGTACAACGAATGCATGGTAATGCATGCGTTGTAATGGTATTGCGAAGTAAAAAAGTCGTTGTAACAGCTGTTTACCGATCGAAGCTGGCCCCTGTTCTTAATTGAGTCTTTTATTTGATTAGGAGGAAGGAATGTATTTTTTTACCGAAAAGTGCATTCCCAGCTGTTGTATTGTGAAAGTGTCCGCGTGGCCTGGTTTCACTTCCGGTGAGAGAGTGGAAGAGTCGGTTTCGATCTAAAGGAGTTCTGCTGTTGGACGGGGCCGGCGCGACACGTCATCAGAAAACACATCTACTGGAAAGCGTCTTCCCCGAAGTGTGGAGCAGTGCCATGAGAGGTCAACGAGTGTGCGTCCCACCGCAGTTTGACCGTACTGTGCCGCTCTAGGTTATGGGAGGCAGAAGCGGCATCCATCGCAGATCCTCTTGTACACTAAAAGGGACCAAATGATGCTTTCCTTTCTTTTCTTCTTCGGCTGCACCATCTGTTCTACCTCCTCTACTGCAAGTGGATGAACTTTGGCAAAACTAGAAGTCATAGTTGTATTAAAAATAAACAAACACACAAAAAAGGTATATCAATATAAAGAGAAGCAAGAAACAGGTCTTCTCTCTATCAAGGACAAAAAGTAAGGGAAATATCAGAAGGATGGATCCTCCCTCTTTCACAATGAAATTGATTTCAACCAATCAGATTTCTTTTGCTGACATGAAGTCGCGTAAGGTGCACGCACTCGTCACGCACCCTTTGTGCACCTGCGAAAATCATATATATCATTATACACTATAAATAAAAATTTCTATAAACTTTTAATAAGTTTATTAGCAAAACTGTTCAGTCTAATATCATATTCAAACTTTCTATAGTCATTTTTTCAACTTTAAAGTACGCCGAAGTCTCGACTTCGGCTCGATCTCAGAGCGATCACGGCACGACCCCGGAAATACGCGTGGGGAGATGTTGCGCACATTAAGCGGCTACACCGCGCATTTCATAACTTTACTTTCATCGAAATTATATTGAAAATAATACTTTAAAAATACTTTCATTAATAAATTTAGACAAACACCTAAATGAAAACTTTTGTTTATAATTAATTTAAAGATATTTCATACTTTACAAACTACGCCAAAGTCGCGACCCCAGCGCGACTTTTCAAAATGGCTACCGGACTGTGCGCAGCCATCATGTAGGATGCGTGAAGGGTGTGCGACTTCTGTATAATATTACCAAAAAAAAAAGAATTAATATAGTTTTCCTAACTAAAAATGATTCACAATTTTTTTAAATATATATATAAATTGAGGTACATTAGACTTACACATTTTCATTTAAAAAACCTTTGAAATTCCCTGAAAAAAACATAGGTTTCAGACACGTTATAGTTAGAAATTAGCATTTAAAAAACCATAGAAATTCACTGAAAAAAACATGGGTTTCAGGAACGTTCTAGTTAGTTGGACATTTCACTCGTACAAAACCATAGAAATTCCGGTGTTATAGTTAGTTCAGCTAACTGTAACTCACGCCCCTGCAATGCTCTGCTGATGATGTCACATATTACATCATTCATTACATGGTCAGTGACATCACTGATGACATCAGTGATGACATCTCAAATGACATCACTGATGACATCATCCACGTGAAAATCTGATGCACCTCCTCACACCTGAATATAACCTTTGATACACCCACTCTAAAATACAGATTACAATTTTCGAAAAAATAGACACATCAATACCAGTTACTAAATACGCGCTGACTGATTCCTAGGTCTACACACGCATCCACTCATTCACCCATACAGTCACTCATGCATGCAGTCACTCATCAATACAACACTATCATATGCACTCATACACCTATACAGACACTCACACACTGCCACATATCCAGAGTTACTCACACACCTAGTCAGTCATGCAAAGAATCAATCATACTTCCATTTACTCACCTATACAGTTATACAGACACCACCTCACTTATTCATACAGATACTAACACATAATTACTCTCTTATAGAATCACTGATACAAATACATACTCATCCATGCAGCCACTCTCACAATTACTGACGCTCACATATAGTTATTTATATACACCATCACTCACATATACTGCCTTTTACATATGTACTTAGTTGCACATGTACCACTGAGCCATCCATTCACTCACCAACACACCCATACACACACTCACCCACCCATACAGCCGTTTCCACAAGCACTCTAGAACCCATACACCCAGTGAATCAACCACTCACACATCTATGCATAGTCACACACCTCCCACCCACCCACACACACACTCAGGCAGTCATACAAATACTCAGGCAAGCAATCAATAACCCATATAGACACTCCTGCAGCTACTCACCAACCCATGCAGCAGCTTACACAACAACAGGCTGACTGATACAGACTTTCACACAGTTTAGTCACTAACCCATGCATTCAGAAAGACACATCACTCACTCATACAGTCAGCCATGTTTCTACTAAATCCTCCATACAGACACTTATACACCCACTCATTCTTCAATACAGCTTAGCATATATATAAAACAAATTTAAACTTTACAGAAACACATAGTCACCGGATGATGTCATCAGTGATGCCATTTGAGATGCCATCAGTGATGTCATCAGTGATTTGACTGACCATGTCAGGAATGATGTAATATGTGACGTCATCAGCAGTGCATTGCGGGGGCGCGAGTTATAGTTAGCTGAACTAACTATAACACCGGAATGTCTATGGTTTTGTACGAGTTAAATGTCCAACTAACTATAATGTTCCTGAAACCTATGGTTTTTTCACTGAATTTCTATGGTTTTTGAAATGCTAATTTCTAACTATAACGTGCCTGCAACCTATGTTTTTTTTGTGAATATATATATATGATACAATCTAGCTTCAGCAAAGAAGAAGGCACGCAGCCAAAGCTGCAGGAATATGGCCTTTTTTATTTATATATATATAAATATATATATATTTATTTAATTTGCCCTATTTATACTGACCTATGTGGAAAAAGGCATGCATGGTAAAAGTATGTGTTGCAAAGAATGTGTAGTAAAGGTATACATGGTAAAGGCATTGTTGGACAGGCCACATGAAGGGCTTGCTCCCTCCCCGCAGGACAGGGCCCAAGCCCCGGGCCTCCAGGTGTTACCCACAGCAACAACCCGCACCCCGTCTCCCGACGGGACTCCTGCCCCCGGACATCTCTGTATCATGGGGCCGAACCACTACCGGCTCCCTCGCCCGGCCCGGCCGCCATCGGACATCTCTGTATCATGGGGCCGATCCACTACCGGCTCCCTCGCCCGGCCCGGCCGCCATCTTGGACACTGCACCACGAGGCCGCGTGGCCTCAGCTCGACCCTAACCCTGGGCCTGGCCAGGCCCCGACATCCCGGCACCACCATCCACCCAGGAGGTGAACGGACCACTTGGCAGGTCGATGGGAGAAAAGAAGTGTCGATGGCTCTCCCCCGCCAGGTGCCGATCGCCCCCAGCTTCCCCGGGCGCTGGCTCCACCCCCCTGCTGGGTGTCTGGACTCCCTCATCCCGGACCCCCCGACCTCCAAGTGCGAGGGTCCGGACATCAAAGGGCGCCAGACCTATAACTGGGGCAGCTCCAGAGCAGGAAGGCAGTTGTATCCTGGAGTCGAGAGGCACCGAGAAGAACTCATCCTTGACGGACTACTGGCGCTGCCGTAGCCCTGCCTTGTGAACTATCATCCTGCCTGCTGGCGCTGCCGCGGCCTTCTGCATCCTCCATCCTCATCGGGACCTGCTGGCGCTGCCGCGGACCGTTGTAACCACCACCTTCATCGGGACCTGCTGGCGCTGCCGTGGACCGTGTAACGACCACCTTCACCGGGACCTGCTGGCGCTGCCGCGGCCCATCCAGCTAGAACACCGAGCTCGAGGATTGTGAGCTATCCATCATATCATCGCATCTACCAGATTGGTAACAAGACTGTCCCGCTACCCCCTTTCCCAACCAAGAGACTAGAATCGAGGGGACCCCTAAGTCCTGACCTCCTTGTACCAATCTATCGTACCTAAAGATTGCTTATAAAGAACGTTAAACCTTATCTTTGTGTGGTGTACATCTGTGGGGGGGAAGTTACTCGTCTGTACGATCGCTGGAGACGGCTCTCCCCGGAGACCTCTCCCCTTGTCCTCGGCCGACCCTCCCGGTCCGTCTAACATTGGTGGCAGCGGCGGGATCCGAATCAACGCGTAATCGTACAGAGAGTAGCTCACCCCACGACGAAACCACGATGTCAACCAAAGAGAGCGGATCCACCGAGAAATTCCAGATGGAGAAATTGGAAGAGTACAGCCATCGTGAGTTGAAACAATTCTGCATTGAACTAGGCATTGCTACCACCGGCCTGAGTACCAAAGACGATTTCAAGCACGCCATTGAGTCGTGGGCAGAAACCGGGGCCCGAGATCCCCGGACCAAAACAATGCAGCATCAGAGAGGAACACCACGGCTCCCGAGGAGCGAAGAACGGGTCTCTCGCAGGAAGAGATCCAAGAGAGAGAAAAAAGCAGACTACATGAGCTAGAAATGGCACGGCTCAAAATGGACGGTGAACTAAAATTAGCCGAACAAAAACTGAACCTAGAACATCTGCGGCTCCGAGAAGAACGGGAAGAAAAACAGAGGCAGAGAGAGCTCGAAGAAAAGAGATTAGCGTACGAACACGAGCGCAAACTGGCAGAAATAGATCTACGGAAGCAAAACAAAGAACTGGAGGTGCCCGAGCGACCGCGCACCCCGGGAGTGACAGAAAAGAAAGTCCACATCCACAAGGATGTCGTTCGAGAGTATGTCCGAGAGGACGACATACAACAGTGGTTCAAGGCCTACGAGATCGCCATGACCTCCCACCGGATCGATCGAAGTGACTGGGGAGCCGGTCTATGGGGGAGGTTCGTCAATGAAGGCCGCGATGCCCTGTTACAGCTCCCAGACCATCTGATGTCATCCTATGACCACATGAAGGCGGCCCTCCTCACCCGATATGGGCTCACACCCGAAATGTACCGCCAGAGGTTCCGAGACTGCACCCGGATCCCGGGTACAACTTGGGTGGAATATGTCAACTATTTCAGCCGAGCCTTCGAGGGTTGGATCAAGGGAAGCCACGTAACGACCTACGAGCAACTTTTTAATCTCATGGTGTGGGAGCACCTCTCTAACAACTGCTTCGTCGAGCTCAGGCAGCACCTCCTCGACAGTAAATTGACTGACCCACGGCAAGTCGCCGCCGAAGCTGACCGGTGGGAAAGCACCCGAGTGGGCTGGAGAGGGCCGCACGAACAGAACCGGAACCACCAAGGTCAGCACCGTCCCCGAGGAGGAGGAGGAGGCCAGGGACGAGGAAGAGACACCGTCCCGGCCGCTCCCGCTGCCAGCACCCCGCCCCCGGCCAGCCGGGGCAACCCCCCGATGCGCCCAGGGTTCCGAGCCAATGTAACGTGTCACCGATGCCAGCGAGTCGGCCACTACGCCAATGACCCGAACTGTCCACAGAACCAAACTCCGAGACCCCGCCAGGTAGCTGCCGCCGCCCTGGGGGGAGAACCAATCTCCGAAGAACAGGAAGAATACGAGCAGGAACAACAAGAGTGGGAACCGGCCGCCATGGTTCTAGCGTGCCTAGGGGGAAGAGACATGGTCCCGCGGGCTCCCCTACCCGCCAACACCAGAAAATATAGTCAGTGGGTGAACATTAATGGACGCCGGGCCGAAGCACTACGTGACACGGGGGCCAGTGTGACGGCCGTCCGCTGTCACCTGGTAAAACCGGAGCAGATCCTGCCGAACATTCTCTGCCCCGTCCGTTCAGCCGACAATTCGGAGAGTCTATGTCGGATGGCCTGCGTCCCCTTCGAATGGGGAGGAGTCTCCGGCATGTTGAAGGTGACGGTCCGAGATGATGCCCCCGTGGACTGTCTCCTGGGGAATGATCTTGAGAGTTCCCCGTGGGCCGCCGTAGAAAGAAGAGAGCACCTGGGGATGTTGGGCCTCCCGGACTGGGCGTGCGTAACCACCCGGTCCATGGCCGCCCGTGTCATCCCCCGACCAGAAGAACCAGAATGGCCAGCACCTCCTCCCCCGATCGCTCCAGTAGAAGACACCGACAATACCGACCCCCCAGAACAAACCCCCGAAGGGCTCGCTCAGCCCCAGGACCTTCCCAACCTGGCTCAGTGGCGTCAAGAAGGGGGGCCCACCCAGGAACAGTTCCGCCAAGAACAGAAGACCTGTCCCTCCCTCGAGGGACTCCGCCAGCAAGCCCTCGCCCAGAGCGCAGGGGACACCACCGGAGCCCATTGGATCTATTGGGACAACGACCTGTTGTACAGTGAACAGAGAATCGCGGAGTTAGGGGCCAGTCGAGTGCTGGTGGTGCCCCTCCGTTTTAGAGACTTCCTGTTAAATTCGGCCCACGATGTCCCTCTGGCTGGACACCTAGGCCAGGACAAAACGTACAGTTGCCTGGTGACCCACTTTTTCTGGCCAAAGATGAGGAACGACGTCCTCAACCACTGCCGGTCCTGCCCCACGTGCCAGGCCAGCGGGAAGAGCGGCCGCAAACTCAAAGCACCTCTGCAGCCCTTCCCAGTTGTCACCACCCCGTTCGAGAGGGTGGGAATAGACATTGTGGGCCCCTGGACCCCCGTACAGCACAAGGACATCGGTTCATCCTGGTACTGGTGGACCACGCCACCCGCTACCCCGAGGCTGTGCCCCTGCGAACTGTAACAGCCCCGGTGGTCGGCCGGGCCTTAATGGGGATCTTCTCCCGGGTGGGCTTCCCCCGAGAAGTCGTCAGCGACAGAGGCACAAACTTTATTTCGAAGTATATGAAGTCCCTCTGGCAACAGAGCGGGGTCACCTACCGGTTCACGACCCCCTATCACCCTCAAGGAAACGGACTAGTCGAGCGGTTCAACCGCACGCTCAAGGGAATGATTGGGGGATTGGAAGAGCCCCTCCGTCGCCAGTGGGATGTACTACTTCCGTGCCTCCTCTTCGCCTATCGAGAAGTTCCCCAGAAGTCCCTCGGCTTTAGCCCTTTCGAACTCTTGTACGGGCACCCTGTGCGAGGGCCCCTCAGACTAGTCAAAGAAGGTTGGGAGATGGCCCCCCTAAAGACCCCTCCAGACGTCTTCAAGTACCTCCTGACCCTACGCAATCAGACCAGGCGAGTCAGAGAAATGGCGAAAGCGAACCTTGAGGCCAGTCAGGAGGACATGAAAAAATGGTACGATCAAAATGCCTCCTCCATCGAATTCGAACCTGGCCAACAAGTGTGGGTGATGTCCCCCACCGAACCATGTGCCTTGCAGGACAAGTGGACGGGGCCCTTCAAAGTGGTCGAACGCAAGAGCCCCGTCACCTATCTCATCGATATGGAATCTCCACGGAACCCCCTCCGGGTCCTCCACACCAACAGACTCAAACCCCACTTTGTGCGCTCGGAGCTCAGCCTCCTAATGGCTACAGACAGTGGAGCGGAAGAAGACTCCGAGCCTCTCCCTGATCTCCTGAAGACTCGTGAGAAAGATGGTTCCGTGGACGGGGTCCGGCTCTCCGATGCCCTCACCCCGGAACAGCGCCAAGGCTGCCGGGACCTCCTGCTGCAGTTTGCTACCTTGTTTTCCCTCACCCCAGGGGTCACCCCCTGGTGCTTGCACGACGTGGACACTGGGGACAGTCCCCCTATCAGACACCAGGCGTACCGCGTATCAGATCGGGTACGGGCCTGCATCCAAGAGGAGGTATCAAAGATGCTCACGCTCGGGGTCATCGAGCCCTCGGACAGCCCCTGGGCCAGCCCGGTCGTGCTGGTCCCCAAAGCTGCTGCCCCCGGCACCACTCCTGAGCTCCGATTCTGCGTCGACTATCGGGGCTTGAATGCTGTCACCAGAACCGACGCTCATCCCATCCCCCGAGCGGATGAGCTGATCGACCGCATGGGGGTTGCCCGCTACCTCAGCATCTTCGACCTGACAGCGGGCTACTGGCAGATCGGTCTCACACCCCGGGCCCAAGAACGATCCGCCTTTTCTACCCCCGATGGCCACTACCACTTCAAAGTCATGCCCTTCGGCATGAAGAATGCCCCAGCTACCTTTCAGCGACTGGTGAACCAGGTCTTGGCGGGGCTCGAGGAGTTCAGCGCCGCCTACCTGGACGATATCGCTGTGTACAGCCGCCACTGGTCCGATCACCTCCACCACCTCCGAGAGGTCCTGCAGGTCCTCCAACGGGCCGGCCTTACAATCAAGGCCAGCAAGTGCCAAATTGGTCAGGGGTCTGTGACCTATCTCGGACACCAGGTGGGAAGCGGTCTGGTGGCCCCTCTGCAACTCAAAATCGCTGCCATCCAGTCCTGGCAGCCTCCAGTCACGCAGACCGAGGTCCGAGCCTTCTTGGCGCTCACCGGCTACTACCGGCGGTTCGTGAGGGACTATGGCAGCATTGTGGGGCCCCTCACGGGACTCACGTCCAAAAACCACCCGAAGAAGGTCAACTGGACCCCAGACTGTCAAGCGGCCTTCGAGAAGCTGAAAGCCGCCATGTGCACTGCCCCGGTGCTCCAGGCCCCCGACTACAGTCGGGAATTCATCGTACAAACAGATGCCTCCGACCATGGCATCGGGGCGGTCCTCTCCCAGCTGAACTCCGAGGGACTTGACCAACCGGTGGCCTTCATCAGCAGACGCCTCCTGGCCCGGGAACAGCGCTGGAGCACCATCGAGAGGGAGGCCTTCGCAGTGGTGTGGGCCCTCAAAAAGCTCCGGCCCTATCTCTTCGGTACCCACTTCCGGGTGCAAACAGATCATCGACCCCTGCAGTGGCTAATGCAGATGCGGGGGGAAAACCCCAAACTATTGCGTTGGTCCATCTCCCTGCAGGGGATGGACTTCACTGTGGAACATCGACCGGGCCAAGACCACGCCAACGCAGATGGCCTGTCACGCTTTTTCCGCCTCGACGAGGAGAGTCCCCAAGAGGATGGGTGACTCTCCCCGCCTTCAGCTGGGGGGGACGCATGTTGGACAGGCCACATGAAGGGCTTGCTCCCTCCCCGCAGGACAGGGCCCAAGCCCCGGGCCTCCAGGTGTTACCCACAGCAACAACCCGCACCCCGTCTCCCGACGGGACTCCTGCCCCCGGACATCTCTGTATCATGGGGCCGAACCACTACCGGCTCCCTCGCCCGGCCCGGTCGCCATCGGACATCTCTGTATCATGGGGCCGATCCACTACCGGCTCCCTCGCCCGGCCCGGCCGCCATCTTAGACACTGCACCACGAGGCCGCGTGGCCTCAGCTCGACCCTAACCCTGGGCCTGGCCAGGCCCCGACATCCCGGCACCACCATCCACCCAGGAGGTGAACGGACCACTTGGCAGGTCGATGGGAGAAAAGAAGTGTCGATGGCTCTCCCCCGCCAGGTGCCGATCGCCCCCAGCTTCCCCGGGCGCTGGCTCCACCCCCCTGCTGGGTGTCTGGACTCCCTCATCCCGGACCCCCCGACCTCCAAGTGCGAGGGTCCGGACATCAAAGGGCGCCAGACCTATAACTGGGGCAGCTCCAGAGCAGGAAGGCAGTTGTATCCTGGAGTCGAGAGACACCGAGAAGAACTCATCCTTGACGGACTACTGGCGCTGCCGTAGCCCTGCCTTGTGAACTATCATCCTGCCTGCTGGCGCTGCCGCGGCCTTCTGCATCCTCCATCCTCGTCGGGACCTGCTGGCGCTGCCGCGGACCGTTGTAACCACCACCTTCATCGGGACCTGCTGGCGCTGCCGCGGACCGTGTAACGACCACCTTCACCGGGACCTGCTGGCGCTGCCGCGGCCAGTCCAGCTAGAACACCGAGCTCAAGGATTGTGAGCTATCCATCATATCATCGCATCTACCAGATTGGTAACAAGACTGTCCCGCTACCCCCTTTCCCAACCAAGAGACTAGAATCGAGGGGACCCCTAAGTCCTGACCTCCTTGTACCAACCTATCGTACCTAAAGATTGCTTATAAAGAACGTTAAACCTTATCTTTGTGTGGTGTACATCTGTGGGGGGGAAGTTACTCGTCTGTACGATCGCTGGAGACGGCTCTCCCCGGAGACCTCTCCCCTTGTCCTCGGCCGACCCTCCCGGTCCGTCTAACAGGCATGCATTGTAATGCTGTACAACTGCTCATTTCTGTGGATTCCCTCTCCGATTTCACTCTCCCCTTCTCTTTTTATTGCCCTTTCTTAATTTCTCTTCTACTCAATCTATCTTTCTCCTTCTCTTGCCCTCGGTCTTGCTCTGTTTCTATGTTTTTGTCTGCTTATCTCCGGTTAACTTTAGTACATGTTTGCAGTGGCTCTATATTCCAGTAATCTGCTGGTAAAGTCCATACGAAGTGGGATGAAACCAAGTGTGCGGAAAGTAGCTGTACTGTACTATCTGGGCTCCGGTCTGTGTTCATCTTTTTCAATGCACTCTCACCTCAGGGTCATAATGGAGGCCCCCACAGCCCCCCAGTGCTGGGGCCCCCATGGTTTCTTGTTTTGGAGGGGGCCCGCCACCCTCTCTAAGTCATGCTTTTGCTTGCCTTGCAGACTGTGTGCAATGAGATGGAATAAGAAATAGTTAAATGCTCGGGAAAGCCACTCTGCTGTCCTGAGCAGGCCACTGCAGCATAGAGGGGGCCCAACCGGTCGGGGGTGGGGTCCCATTGTGCCCAAGTCCAGTGAATGTCTAAGTGATCTGGGAGACACCGGGGTCTCTCATCACATCCTGCAGGGGGGGCCCCATCATTTTGCATTATGCCACTGGTTCACCTGTCTCCAAGAGCTTGGACTTTTTCTGCAGATTGCTGTATGCCTAATCAGCATCCCTATCGCTGCTTCTTTCCGCCTCTCATTGTGCACTTCCTTCAGTCTGTGATCAACTCACTAAGCATCGCTTCAGCCTATTTTCGTCTCTCCCTGTCTTTCTCCTCCTGCTATGTCTGTCACTGTTCCATTTAGCCTGTGCCTTTCTGAATTTGCCAAATTTGTCTCTGCCACTTAAGCCTTTCCCCCTATTAGTCTCTGTTCAATCTGCCTCTATCTACTTCTGAACGTTGTTTGTGCCCCTATCTCTATGTGTTGCTATGTTTTTGTATCTCTGTATAAAAGTTTGCCATGTGTTTTCATTCTTGTCTGTCTCTGCCATTCCCTATCTCTATCCTACTAATAGAGTGACCAGATTTTGAGAAGAAAAAACCAGGGCAGGTCGGACTAAAGCCTTCAGTCTTGCATCTTCTCTACCTGGCCTGTCATATATGTTTGCGTAGCCTTGTTAATGTGTGAGTGTATAAGCACACACAAACACACACACACACACACACTACTTACTGTCATGGCTACATTTACATACCCTCCTCAGCAATGGAACGACCTTCACCCTGCGCCCCCTACCTCTTTCTCTCCACTCTGTCTCTCTCTTGGGAGCAGACAGCAACCTCCTGCTGTGCTGCCTGGCAGAAACCAATACATTGTTTAGACTTCAGAGGAGTCTGTAGAAGGTGAGCATACTTTTCAGTTCAGCTTTGCAGGATGACCTGACCTTATGCAGTGTTTTTAATATACCGAAAACTCAACCCGAAGGTATTGAAACGCTTTACATGAGCACAAGTTGCAGTACACAAAACCGGGACACGTATTTGAAATTAACAAAAGCATCGGGACATCGGAACAGTCTTCTATAAACTGGGACTGTCCGTGGAAATCCGGGACGTCTGGTCACCCTCACTAACATGCCTCTGAACCTATCAATCAGTGCCCTTATGTCATGTCGCTATCTAGTCTGCACATGCGCGTCTCGTCCTCACCTTTCCTTTTTCCAGGCCATCACAGTTAATGTGTTGTGGTTACAGAAAAGGGCACCACTTACATGCTCTGTGACTCTGCTGCTCCGTGATAACTGTGTGTTGGAATGCTCATGGCACTGGCGAAGAGCAGACCGGCCAAGTCACCAGGCGGGATGCAGCCGAGAGTCAAATAAAGGGCATGGCCCGAGGCTGTCTGGATGGCCGCCATGGTAATGACTGACTCCCTTGTTTAGAGACGATGAAAATGCCATCCTGCATCCTGGAGCTCATTTTTGTTTTTAAAAAAGTATGGGAATGCATTGCTCCAATTCAAATTAGGATAGAACTGCTGGTCCCAATAGATGCTGCGTGCACTTCAACCACTTATTTAGCTGTATTTTTTTAAGCATTTCCACAAAGAGGATGGAAGTGTGAATGACTGGTGCATTAAGGGATGGCACCACCCACCCAAGTGAAATGATAGTCTGGACATTGTTGAATTTGCTGACTAATTTTCAGGTCTGGCGTTAGCAAAGATCTATTTATTTTACTAAATTTACATATATTTGGTGCACTTACTTAAGGGGGCTTTCAACGACCTCCGTTATCTGTTGTGTCATTCGCATTTTGCTTTTGCCCCCTACAGCAGACAGCACGGCAATGGGTCAGTCTGCTGAAGCCATGGTTAACTTCACTTTGAGTGACTGCATTTTTCTCCTTCAAAAGGAGCACACAAGGCAGTTCCGTTCAGTGCCAGTGGTTTTGTTTTTTACTTTATAATTACTTGGTTGCCTTTGTGTTTACAGCCTGATGTGATAGCAGGATGTTTTTGATGTGAGCACAGAATATATATTCCAACTTTAGCAGTTCTTGTCTCCTGCCAATGCTAAAATGCCTTTTGTACTGACCTATCTGACTAATGCTATTTCACAGCATACCAGATTGTGTTCATTTGAAATTGTTCTGTATTAACTTGTCTTCCTTTTACTATGCATGCAGGAATATGTCATTATATCTATCGATCTATTGCAATATAGTACAAAATCGGAAAGCTTCAATACTATAGGGCATGCATTCATAAGTGGATAATTCTGCAGAACAAGTTTATCCTGTATTCAGCCTCACCAATCATTCTTTACTAAACTTTGTCCAGGATAAGGCATTTATCATGTTTAATTTGCATCACAGTTGTTACACTTTTATTGAAGCATAGGAGGAATGTAATTTGGGTATTTAGTATTCAATATTTTATTCTATGGCCCTTAGATTTAACCAAGAAACGTATGAGTACTTCAGTGTCTGAAAATGGAATTACAGTTCTCTCCATGCAGGAGTAAGATAGTTTATTTAGAATATAATCCGGGATGCATTTGAAGCTGGTGAAATAACTCAAGAGTGTAATTATGTATAGATTCCTGAGCCAGATAGCTCATTACAGTGGAATCAGAGATACCTTTGTCTGCTGCTGGAAACGTTCAGTGGGTTGATTCTGAGTGAGCTAGCCCAGTCTGTAATGCAACCCTGGTCCTTCGAGTGCTGTGTATTCCATGAATGGTAAGCATTCTTTGTATCATAATGTATCTGTGAAACAAACAGTCCACATGAAAATCTGCATAATGCAATTACAATAGTGCACTAACTCTGAGATAAGTCTGAAACAGTTGTGGGTAACGGAGCCTTATGAGGGTCAACAGGAATACGCACATCAGCTCACATGAACTCTGAAGGTATGCTCATCGGTGTGCTCTGTCTATCTTTGAAGACTTTCTATTTCTCTGTTTATTTGTTTGTTTATTTGTTTCTTTCCTTCTTTCTTTCTTTCTTGCTCTCTTTCTTTCCGTCTTTTTTTCGCTCTTACTCTCTTTCTTTCCTTCCTTTCTCCCTTCCTTTTTTCTTTCTTTCTTCCTTCCGTTCATTTCTTCTTTCTTTTTTAATTACTTATAGGGGTTTTCAGGCATGCTTCTCTATTAGTCTGTCATTGCATCATTGAAATTTTTCTTTTACCCACTCCAGTATGCGTCAAGGGGCAATGCATCAGCCCAATTCAGCTAGCGCCTGACTATGAGTTATGGCATGCTGCCCTTTTGCAAGGAACACATCCACACACAAAGTAGTTCCATCCAGTGCTCGGGAGTTCTATGGCAATGTTTAGGTTCCCCTGTCCTACACAAAGACAGGGCTTTTTATGGTCTATGGACTAATAGCTATGCTAACAGTATTTTTACTATGCATTTGTTTTCTAATTGTGGCACGTATACTGCATTTCAGAGCACAATAGTTTAAAGAAATATTCTAAACTTCCTTCGTGTTTCCTGGTTATCTTATTGTGGACGAGTTTTAGTGAGAGAACGGAAGGGTGTGTCCTGTTACTGCAATCCCTGAGAGGGTCGAGAGGGATTTGTTCTGGGGTGCCAATTCACTCGTTTCTCTCGTGAGGTTAGGCATGCAAGTGAGGCACTATAGCTAGTTGGACTCGGACTCATAGATACTGATGTTCTGTGATTCCAAGCATAGTTCTGTTCTAAGGGCAGAATCCCTGCAACATGGCACTGCTAACGTTACTAACGCTAACTTACTTGGAGGAACCCGGCGTGGTGCTTGTCCACAGTACCATAGCACCTTTTTTCAGAGAAGTCCATGGTGCTGGGGATTTTTCCTCCACAGTTATTAGGCAGCATTTAGTTCTGTTATTTTTTCAAGCTTGTATATTACAAGGTTTATAAAACCTAATTGTGCTACGCTTTGAATCTTTTTTCGGTAGCCATGGCTTAACCGGTAACTATTGCTGTTAATTGCCACCCAGCAGTAACTCAGCATTTACTGCAACATGGAGTTCCTAATGAAGGGGCTGCTGTGATTTTTGTAATAGAAGCAAAAGCAGCATTCTGCTCAGAAGTCTTTTATTCTTGGGTCACTTTCCCAGATGTCGACGCTAAAGATATTACTTTCCATGAATATCAGGTAGCACCAACTCCTACTGAATATCGACCATATGCTCTTACTGGGATTCCACTTACAGTCTGGGAGCACCAGGTTTGGTTTAATGGTACACTTTCCCATGTGCTTGGCACTATCCGAATGGGCCCTTTAAGTCTTGAAGGGACCACCTGGCTTGGCTTGCACTAGCGGGTTTTACCCCATATCCGGATTTAGGTAATATTAATTTGGTACAGACTCAAACTTTTTTTATTTTATTTATGATTTTCATGAAGCATCATGCAATACATACAGACGATAATGCAAAAGAAGGACAATATGAATGAATAAAGAAATAATGCAACAGTGTCATCAAACATAAAACAAAAAAACCCTAAAAAAAGTGCCCATAAGATACATACGTAGGGGGTAGATTCCAAGTGCTACAACATAGTTATAGTAATAGTACAACATATACATTAATAATACCGGCAGTTATGCAGCCTCCGTATCAGAGGCATTGTGTGAAACAATGGAACGTAAGTATATCAACAGGGGTTCCCAGATATCATTTGACCGAGAAGTCACAGGTTGCTCTTCCGCATATAACACCAAATTTTCCCTGCAATACGTCAAGTCCTTAAGCCATTGTGCCTCTGTGGGGCTCCGTTTACAGTCC
Source organism: Triturus cristatus (assembly GCF_964204655.1). Taxonomy (NCBI): domain Eukaryota; kingdom Metazoa; phylum Chordata; class Amphibia; order Caudata; family Salamandridae; genus Triturus; species Triturus cristatus. The sequence goes on from NC_140583.1 coordinate 232,676,921, forward strand.
CATACCATCGCCACTCGTCTCTTCGCAATGAGTAATGCCACCCTAGCTAGTTTGACCTTAGCGCCTTTCAAAAAGGGGAGCAGGCCCAATAAACACACCTGGGGCGAAGAAATCAAAGTAACTCCAATAATGTTTGATAATGTAGTGGTCACTGTGGTCCAGTAGCTCCTCACCTTGTTGCAGGACCAGGCCAAGTGCCAAAAATCCACACTCAGAGTAGCACATCGCGTACACACATCAGACTCTCTGAGACCACATCTAAAAAGCCGGTGAGGTGCATGGTAGGTCTTGTGAAGGAATTTAAAATGTATAATGCGTAGGTTCCCGTTGGATGTGAGGGCACCAGTTAATGCACAGCATTGCTCCCAATCTTCACGGGTGAGCGGCGGGTCTAGATTCTCATTCCATTTGTTGAGGCTCCTATCCTCGGGGAGCGTTCTATCCGCCCTGGCGGCCCGATATAATTTAGTAACAAGCTTGTGCCTAGTGGGGCTAGTGAGTAAAGTGTGTAAAGCCATAGACGACGGAGGTTCCGCAGGAAATGTAGGAAAGTGAACTTACGACAACCCTCTTAGTCTATGCAGCGAAAATGTAAACAGAAAGATTTTATGTTGGATATATTCCGTATCTGCAGGTGTCAAAAATGAGCCATTAGGGAATAAATCTTGCATTTTCTCAATGCCCGCCCTAGCCAAGACACGCATGAGTCCCTCTTCATGTGGCACTGAAATGTCCGCATGGCAAGCAATGGGGAGCAGTGGAGAGTATAAGGGCAATTTCCCAGCTAAGCGTCCCAGCGCCAGCCATGCCGCAATCGTCGAGTTGATGGTATTGATTTCGTCTCTGGGTGTAAGCCGACGGCTGTGCATAAGGATGGAGTTCAGCGGAATGGGGTGTGCATCCCAATGCTCCACCGCCACATGAGGGATGAAGTCTTAAGACGCAAACCAAAAATGTGCGTAGTGTGCCTGTGCACATAAATAGTACAGATATATATTAGGCACGTTAAAGCCCCAATGTTTATAATCGAGAAGAAGTTTGCCAGCCCACTCAGGCCTGCTTCCCACCCCAGATTAAACGAAGGAGCAATAACCGTAGCGTCTTAAAAAAGTGTTGAGACAGAGGAATAGGCACGTTATTAAAAAGACAGACATTTCAACAGTACCACCATTTTTATAAGCACAATGCGATCCGCACGAGAGAGTGGAAGGCGAATCCATCTGTCTAGCTGGCATTCCAGCCACGTTATAGCCTTGCCATAATTCTCCCGAAGAACTATATTGGGATCACGGTGTACCCAAATTCTTAATACTTAACCGACTCTGACGCCCATACAAGGGGGAAGTCGAGCTCATGCGGTCTTGTGCAAATGGTTAAAGGCATTACCACTAATTTAGACCAGTTGATAGATAGCCCAGAAAAATGTGCAAATCGGATATATTCACGTAGAACTGGTGCCAAATGAGTGCGGGGTTCACGGATAAAAAGCAGCATATCGTCTGCATAAAGCGAAATGATGAGGGGGCGATGATGCAGATTGATAGCCGCTTGTTTGTGACATTGTCGAATGAGACAGGCCAGGGGTTCCAACGTCAGCGCAAATAGCAGCGGCGACAGTGGGCACCCCTGCCGAGTGCCTCTAGTGATGGTAATCGGGTCTGAGGTGTGACCCCCCCACTTGAACCCGCACCGCGCATCAAGTAGTTTAACCCAATTGATGAAAAAGGAAGAGAAGCCCATGCGCTGGAGTATAAAAAATAAATAGCCCCATTCAATTGAATCAAACGCCTTGGAGGCATCAAGCATGACAGCCACAGCCAGCAGCTGAGGAGACAGAGTGTGGAACAATGTGAATAAAGTACGGAGGTTATAAGATGTAGAACGCGTGGGTATGAACACAGACTGGTCTGGGAGGACCAGATTCTGCATCAACGGTTGGAGGCGCGTGGTCAAGATTTTTGCTAAAATGTTCACGTCAATGTTAATTAGCGATAGCGGCCTATAAGAGTCACAGTGTATAGTAGTTTTATCCTTCTTTAATAGAGTAATAATTAAGGCCTCACGAAGGGATGGGAGGAGGATGCCCGATTCATATGCCTCCGCGTACATCTCCAGCAAAAATGGGGCGTGCTCCCCCGCGTAAGCTTTGTAAAATTCAGAGGTGAAGCCGTCCGGGCCTGGAGCTTTTTTGTTAGGGAGAGAGGCTATGGCCGCATGGATATCTTCGACTGCGATAGGATGACCCAAATAATCCCTCTGCCCCTCTGACAGCCAGGCAATGGCCACCTGCGACAGATAGGCATTGAGCTCTACAAGTTCAGTCTCATCCTGAGACGTATAAAACGCCTCAAAGGTCTGCCTAAACTGCTCCGTAATGTCAGTGACGCTGTAGTGATCATGCCCCGACGCCTCCGTAATCTTAGTAATAATGTCTTGGCTCAGGTGGTGATTAATTTTCAGGGCTAAGTGGTGTCCAGGCCGTCCACCCTCTCCATATGATGGAGCCACATAGCACTTGGATATATATCGCATCTCCTCCTCTGCCAGTTTCGCATGTTCAAGCATGGCTTCTTTAAGAGACGCCAGAGTCAACTCATTTGGTGTACATTCGTAATCACGCTCAAGTCTGGTTAGCGTAGCTTCTACCTTGGCAATCTGGCCCCGAATATCTCTTAATATAGTGGCTGTCGTACTGATACACGTGCAGAATAGTGGCCTTAAAGCCTTCCCACAGTACTCCAGCACAATCTACCGTCCCCTTATTGTCAGCAAAGTATTGTGTAATAGCCTCACAAATGGTTTCTAAGTAAAGAGGATCTAACAGTGACTCAGAGCGGAAGCGGATCTGGGGGACCGACTGCGACAGGATATAGTTTTGGCAAAGTCTAGAGCTGATTTTGGGCAGTTGAAGAACGTGTACTTCCCGTTATCTTCCACTCATAATCTGGCAGGATATAGCATGGTCTACGGGATATGTGCAGCTAGGAGAAGTTGCTTGGCAGGCTGGTACTCCCTGCGGGCCTCCTGTACCGCCAGCGTAAAATCGGGATAAAGAGCAAGGGTATTACCTTCATGAGTGATTGTGCCCTTCTCCCAGGCAAGATGGAGAATCGCATCCCGATCCCTATAATTTAATAGGCGGGCAATGATGGGGCGAGGTGTGGCGCCCGGTGGGGATCTCGCAGCCAGGAGCAATGGGCGCATTGCATGATGAGGACCTACGATAGCTATTCCGGGCCAAAAATATCTCGTATGAGCTTCTCCACGTATGTCTCAAGGTGACCCGTGTTCGTGGACTCTGGCAGGCCCGTAATGCGCACGTTGTTGCGGTGCGATCTCGCTTCCAAGTCCTCATTACGGGCCTGGATGACAGCAAGGACCTTCTCCAAAGATGTCGCCTTTTGGGTAACCTGTTGTAGCCCATCCTCTGCATCTGAGATGCGCGCGTCTCAGCCTCCCCCAGGCACTGTGCATGTTTGTCCAGCTTGGATGACATGTGGTCCATGCGGAGGTTGAGATGATCAATCTTGCCGTCAATAGATTGCAGGCTGGCCTGTACCGCAAGGACTTTCTTATCAATTTTAGTTAAGTGATCGTTAGGGGTGTCCGCCTCCGAGTCCGAGGCTGCATGCGGGGCTGACCTGTTGTTTTTTTGGGGCTCAAAGGTAAGGCGTGGTTGACTCTTCCCCATGGCGCACATCCAGACCAGCGCACCCAGTAGGTTGGAATAGCCAGAGACCACGGGCCTCTATAGTGTCTGATCTATACTGCAGCCCCAGCAGATAGCAGCGTGGCAGAATCCGTAGTAAAAATTACTGTAAGGGGCCAGGGAGGCTGTGGAGGTTGTAGCGTTAGCAAGGCGTTGCACCCCCGGAAAGTTCAGATTGCAGTGGTCCCCAACCTTCTCCAGATGATCGGCCAGATGGGCGGCTGCACTGCGTCAAGCAACAGGCATTGAGGAGAGGAGCCGTCGATGAAGGCAGGGACAAGCTGCCTAACGCATCAGGCTAGTGCCATGCCCAATGAAGGGGAAGAATACCAGGTAGCAAAGTCACAGTAGGTCCCTGTCCATTGGGTGCCAATGACGGGAAGGCCGGGACGTGGTGTAGGCCTAGGCATGTAATGGTGTGCCCAAGCAGAAGCGGTGTCGTCCGAACAGATCTGTGGAGGCAGACGTAATCTATGTTGGTTGCAGGCAGGTACCGCAGGGTCATCCAGCGCAGCGGTGGTGCCACGAGTTGTACCGCAACTGGAACTGCGTCAATGATACTACTTGCACGGGGAACCTCCACCCACCGCAAGTCAGAGAGCACGGAGGCCGATAGATGCTTTCCGGAGACCAGGGATGCCCCAATCAGGAGTGCGTCATGGCGGTGTGCTGGTCAGATACAGAGCGCTAAGCGGCGGCAACCAGGTGCACAGAGTGGCACACCGAGCGGCCCGCAGCAGGCCCGCGACCATGCACCGGCGGGCCGCGAAGTCCAGAGATGTGGCACAGCCCACTACTAAACCCACCGCCGATAGGCCGCGCGGGCGAGGCCCTGGAGGTGGCGCGGCCCTCCAGCCCACGAGGTGTGTGTCGGCAGAATGCCCACCGGCCCTCTAGGATCCGCCACAAGGCCCTCCACAAGCCAGGTCAGGGAGCCGCGCACATCCCCAGCACCCCCAGCTCTCCCCCAGTGCCAGCGCGGCCTACCTTAAGCGCCCCATCCAAGCGCGCCCGGAGCCGCCACGCTGTCAGCGCAGGTCCCGATTCTCACACGCAGGTATCTCTGTAATGTCGTCGTCCCCAGGGATCAGCCACAACAGTCCACTGCTGCTTTGGGAGCTGTTGCAGTAGGTTGGGACAAATAGCGGGCCTGGATTACAAGGATTTTTGTCGGATGTTAGGCTCGGCCGGCGGAGCAGCTCTACAGAGCGGCCATTTCGCAGTGTGCCCTCTCTCAAACTTTATACAATGTTCCTGTTGTCTTATATCGATGCATGACCCTATTTATTGCATGTACCTTGGTTGCTAGCCCAGCTAGTGTTCCCCTGCAGGGACAACCACAGGTGTCTGCTGGTCACGTTATTGGTGCCCTAATTGTCTATTCGGTTATGGGCAAACGGCCCGCAAATTGTGAAGAAATACCATTCTGGATTGCCCAAAAAAAAGGTCCGCTCGACGCTGTGTTTCCCCTTATGGGACAAAAAGACAAGCACAGAATTTTGACCATCTGCTTATCCAATGGCCTGGTTCAACCTCCATCAGACTGCAACACCTCGGGGACTATTTTTGCCACAGTCTATACTCTTTGTCATGGCACTCCCTCGATGGCCGTTCTGCCGAACATCCTAGAAAAGTATACAGAATGAGCATGGGGCAGGTCCTGCCCTTGATTCGGGAATGAAACTTGTGGGAAATGTGCCTGTCGTTTCCATATTGATTCTATCTAATGTTAAGGGTGAAGCCGCATCTTTGGCCATATGCCAGCGGCTTGCCATGGTGGCAATAGCTGACGCGAACACAAGTTGCCTGTCATTATTGCTAATGCATATACGTCCCTAGGACGTAACAGTTTGGGGCCCAGACCCTCTGTATCATCACTTAAGCCTAGGTCTGACAAGGATGCCAGACCTGTCCGTGAGTTTCCTAAGAACCCAATGTACACATCTAAACAGCAACCAAAAGCTGGAGGCTCTTCACCCCCAGACTCCTCAGAGAGGCATTATGATTTTCGATCAGATTCCTTATCCCCTTCGCCTTGTTCCTTTTAGGACTCGTCTGACCTGCTGTACAACAGAGGAGGGCGATCTGATCGCAGACAAGGATAATAAACGCAATCAGTGGCGGCTGGTGACATTTGAAAGTGGTGAGCGTATAATGTTTTTTATACTGCACCGTAGCGAGCGAGCGTAGCCAGTGAGGCCGAACAACCTAAGGGGAGTTTGGGGGGGGTTCTCCCCCCGAGAAAATTTTGAAAAAAGAGTGGAGAAATGGTGCATTTTCAAACAAATTTGAGAGAGCAGGAAGGTTAATAAAGCAATTGTGAAAGTGCAGTTATTACATTAATGAGGAGATGTCATATAACATAGGTAGCTGCTTATTGAGTATAACCACAGAGCTTCATAACAGACTTAGAGATACAATGCATTTCTGAGTACCTCACAGGCTTTACCAGGTGCTGAAAATAAAAATATAACAATTTAGTCAACCAAACACAGACGGTCCTCTCACAGATAAGGCAGCGCCCCTCAGCCTTCACATGCACAAATCTGTCCATCCTTTTCAGGGCTACTCATGTGGGTGGCACAATCAGTGCTGCAGTCTCACTAGTAACATCTGATTTACAGGCCCTGACACACTCAGTGCACTTTACTAGGGACTTACCAGTTAATCAAATATGCCAATCAGGGATAGTAAATTAGAATAACAATTTACACAGAGAGCATATGCACTTTAGCACTGATTAGCAGTGGTTAATTGCCCAGAGCCCTAAAGCCAACAAAAACAGGTCAGGAACAATAGGAGAAAGAAGCAAAACGTTTGGGGATAGCCCTTCAAAAAGGGCCATTTCTAACAGGTACCCATGTATCTGCTGCCTTCATTACTTATCAGCTATAAAGTACTGTGTGTGCGCTGTTGTTTTTCTACTGCGCACATTTCAAATGGAATGCTCATTTAAGCAGAGAAAAAAAATGCTGGCGCATTTCAGGTCTTTAGGCATTGCATGTTAGAAAAAGCTGTTTAACATGCATACGTTTGCCAGTTTATGTTTCCAGTTTCCGCGATAAAAATAAAATGTTGTACACTCGCAACGGAAATTAGACCCTTGAGTAGAAAACAACTCAACAGGGATATGTGTTGATGTTACTTAGCCGCAGTGTATGTGAGGCACACATAACATATTTGAGTTGTCATTCCTATATTTACATTTAACACGCCACCATTGAGTTCATTAATCTTGTCAAGTGCCCTCCGACTCCAAACAACCACTTATTTCCTACACCCTCTAAAAAGATGCCATGTTTGGGTGAGGCTAAAAAATGCATTGACAACGAACGCTTGGTTTCTCTGTCATTGTAACTCGCAAGGAAGATGGTGACTCGTCACTCCAGAGAACCATGCAAGGATGGAGTGCCCACATCCGGCCTCGACCAAGGCTGTTCTTCACACAAAGCAGATCAAGAGACTAGGATATGCCCAAAATGTGTATGTATCCCACCTTGGTGCTTTAAAAACACACCAAACTGTGTTGGCCCAACTAGGGGACCTCCCCTGACTCCCCATGCAGCTGTAAGGGTTGAGTACAAGGCTCTCTGACTGACTTACAAATTCCTGGAATTATTTGTTTCCAAATACCGTCAGGATACATACAAAAAACAAACATGGGCAAAGCCAATAGGCGTGGCCTTGATAAACTGGTACAAAAGAACAACCGATACGAGGGTCAACATGGCTACCAAATGCTGGCACCAGCAAAGCAAAATTTTAAAAACATTCACTGATACGGCAGGTTTCCATGTGATTTTGTTCTATATATGATAGCCTTTCAGTTGTGCCATGCATTCTGTTATTATCATCTCTGAAGGAGGCCAAAATAACTCACCGCCTAACCTAGCACTCTAGTTACAGACAGTTAAAATATTACAATGTATGTAACTTAAGCACTTTATAACTTTGAAATGGAAACAGAAAATAAATCACCATCTAACTTGGCACTCGAAAACATATCAAAATAAATATATACAATTTAAAGCTAATATAAAAAAAAATAACAGTAAAAAACACAATTGGCCCCAGCGTCAACAGAGTCGGCATAGCTAAGTCTACAATGCTCTTTATAAGCGGTTTTCAAAATCATGCCTTGTCTATAACTTTGAAGGTGGCGAGTTAACAAATTAACAGGGAGAGTCGAGCCCAAGGTCTAGCTCGGCTCTTAGAGCCCATGCACCAGCCAAGCCCTGAAAATGTCTGCTATTTAAATCATACAACAACATCATGTAAAATGCATGTCTCTTCCAAGTAGTATATTTCTTGAGCATGTGGAAGCTTTGACTTTAATACGTCACTTTATAACACTGAGTAGTCTTTACTATACCTGAGTACCAGTTACATTGCACAAGGTCATGTTCATTTTTTTGGGCACAGGGAGATTAAGTGATTTGCCCAGAATCACAGAATGTTGAGTCAATGCCAAAACTCGAACCTGGTTCTCCAGTTACCAAGTGGGCAGCTCTGGGCCTAACACCACATAGTGAGTAGAACTAGAAGGAGGGCAGCAGGCTGAAGCCACATGAAATCTCAGCTCATTATGGGCTTGAGGTTCCAACAAGACCTCACGCTGAGCCAGAGCTAGGTTTCACGCTCAAGCCTGGCTCAGGCTTTCAGTAGCTCTCCCACCTCTACACAGCTATAGTATACGTTTGTTTATGTTAAAAGAAAAGCATAAACATTTTCAGAGTTACGTTACCGTTGCTGAAGATTGCAGAAAGATAAAACCTAGTCTGCAATGAAATGCATGGATATGTACATCAAAGCTCCCTTCCATTGTGCTTTTCTTTTGACCTGTCTCTCCTGTATCCTCATGTCTCATCCCCGCCACTTAATGGAGTCTGCCCAAGTCAAACATGCAGTAGTGTCCCAGGGTGGGCACTGGTGCAAGCAAGGAAAATGGCCTCTTTGACTCCAGTTGGGGGCAGTAAACTACAGGAATTATCAGGGTTCGGTAGACCTCGCAGACTGATCAGAAAAGCAAAATGTAAAATGGGCCGCTCTAGAATCTCTCTATTGTTGTTACCTTTTGATTATTAAAAGTGCCCGAAATCTGTATAATAACCTAAACCTTGTCTGTTCATCAGAACAACTATACCAAATGCCAGGTACTAAAGCGGCGTCTGAAGTAAAAGTAATTACACATTCTGCACCCCATTTCAATGGGCTGTGGTCAGCTTTTAATGATGCGGCTCATTACAGCTGATGCACCTTTAATCCACCTACTGCCGCGGCGCACTTTTTGAAGAAGAGCTTTCTGGGAGACGAAAGTGATTAGGTTATCAGGAGCCACCTTCATTGACTTAGAGCCGAGATTCTGAACAGCGCGGGTCCAAGGTTAAGATAAATAATCCCTGGCCCTCTTGAGTTTCTCTTCCCTTGGTTTCATGGCAGGGACAATCAGATGGATGCGAGGGTTAAGAAGGAGCCAGGATATTTGAAAGTGTTCTTAAAAACGGAGCTAAAGAAACAAAATAATGGGGAGCCGGAGGCCTTTGTTCGAGTTGCGTTGGAAAATTAAAGCGCAGCAGCCTTTTCACCCGTGGTTTTAAGTAGCCTGTCCCTGTGAATAGACAAACAGCCTGTGTGTCTACTCGGTAAACTTTTCAGGCATCTCATAAAACTTGGAGAAAAAATGAGAGTTGTAGCAGTGCAAGCGCCTATGCACCCAAGACTGATTTAAACAATTAAAACAACAAACACACATTTCTGGCTTTACGCAGCGGCGGCCAGCATGCTCGAGGGAGGGGGGGTCGCGGCCCGCGGGTGGGGAATAAAACAAATTACAATTAAAATAAAAGTAAACGTACCTGAGTGCCGCCGGGATACCGCACTGCCTCCGCTCCGGCCTGTACTGGTGAGTCGGCGTGTTCCTGCTGCAGGAAGCAGCCAGCAGGCAGCTTCCCTCCACCACGCAACGCAAGGGAAGCCAATCACGATGCTGGTAGGCGCAGCAGGCTTGCGCCCCAGCCGGGACATTTTCTCTGAATAGAGAAAGACGGAGAGTGGGCGGTCCTGCTCGAGGGCAGGGGGGAGTGGCTTACCCACTGTTGTGGGTCCTGACTGTTTGGTCGGCCTTTAGCCGACCAAACAATCAGTACCCACAACAGTGAATAAGCCACTCGCCCCGGCCCTCAAGCAGGACCGACCAACCCCCGCCCCCAACCAGGGACAGAGGCACTTCTGCTTTCTCGCAATGCGAGAAGGCAGAAACATAAATGGCAGTTTATACCGTTTATGTTTCTGCCTTCTTGCACTGCGAGAAAGCACTGGGGCAACGCCCCCACGCCCCAATGGGGGAGCCGCAACTGCACGCAACCCTAAACAGGACACACAACGCTTGTCTGACGTGAAGATAAAGGAGGATAGACCTCCTCCATACAAACCATCTTTTCAGAAAAAGAAGGTTGCGGCTTTAACAGCTAAATCTGCCACAGACATTTAGATCCTTGCTCCTGAACAGGAGTTGGGTGGTGACTCTCCTCAACTGCGAGGCAGAAGTCACCATTGTACGCTGGAATCTCCACAAATTTCTGGCAACTAAAGCATCTGAAACATTTAATACTGTTGAAACAACAGACGGCCGCGTTGGCCCTCCGGATTGACTATGGGGGATATGCAAAAGGAAGTGGAGGAGAGCGATGATAGCCTTCCTGGCTTAACGCCTCTCTCCTCCACTTCTGAAATTCAAGACTGCACCATATTTACAAGAATGTGGTGCAGCCTTGCGTTTCTTCCTGTGATGGCGCTAAGTTTAGCAACTTAGCGCCAATGCAGGCACCTTGCACCAGAGTGCAAGGGTGTTTGCGTGCAGGGGATGATTGTTTATGTGTAGGAAGGTGTCCTTCCCTGCACATAAACAATCCTAGAAATTCCATTCTGGCACTTTCATGCATGCTGCTTCATGCAACACACATGAAAGTGACAAAATGGCATTTTAAAAAAAAGTTTGTTTACGTACAGGAAGGGACACCTTCCTACACATCAACAAACAATGGCATTTTGCTTTTTCCAGGTGTGCTGCACAAGGCAGCACACCTGGAAAAAGCAAAAACGAGGAGAAGTAATGCATTTCTCCTCGTTTCACCATCTTAAGACCAGTTTGTACCTGGTCTTAATTTTGACGCTGCCTCCTATGTACGCCACCCTTGTACATAGGGGGCAGCGTCAAAATGAATGGGTGTTGCGGTGGAACAACCACTGCAACACCCACTGTCCACCCCTTTCACACTAACCATAGCATTATGTATAAGGCAGCATTAAGCCAAGTTAAGTGGCTTAACGCTGCATTGTACATAATGCGCAGCCCCTATCGCCACCACAACGTCACTATAGGTGATGTTGTGGTGGCGATAGGGGCTTGTACATATACCCCTATACCTTTTAGATATTCAGATTGAAGGTGACGTTAAATGCACCATTAAAGCAATCTTCTGGGATAATTTAACAACGTGGTGTGATATTCTCTTGGCGGAGGTCGATTGGCCTCCAACTTTTGAAATTGCATGCCCCTATGGAGAGGATGTAATTCTCCCTTCTTTTTTGTACCAAGTGCCTGATGGATTATGCTTCCAAATGGGCCCTTGGTTTGGCCCCAACACTTTATCGTAACCATACTGGTTGGGATAAGGATTCTCCCTAACATGTTATTCCTATACGATCTCCACCTCAGGTACAACCACAGTATCCTATTAAACGGGTTGCTAAGATGACCGTTAAGGAAAAAATTTCTTCCCAACTGCAGTACCAGGGAGTATTTCAACCCTGTGTCTCTTAAATGAATAACCCTCTTAGTCCAGTTTTGAAACCTGATCATTCCTATCGTATTGTCTTATATTATAAACAATTGAATAGTCTACATGCACTTTTGCAGTACAGAATACAAATAGTACGGCACTGATTAATAATATCGTCCGTAAAACATATAAAACCACTTTGGATATTTCCAAAGGTTTCTTTAGTCACAATTTGGCTCCAGAGTTCCAATGATTGGTCTGCATTCAGCATCCTCTGCTTTCATATGCCATATGCTCGACTTCCTATGGGCTATAAGAATAGCCCGGGAGCACACATTAGATTAATTCTGTATGAGATCGACCCTGATGAGCTATCCAATGTTGCTGATATCTATCTAACAGATGAGGAATTAAACTCTCATTTGACAAGAGAAGATTGCATTATTTTGCAATTTGCTAGACTTGGTAATAAGTTTAACTTCAATAATTCTTTCATAGCTTTTCTCAGTGTCCTTTTCTTAGGAAATGAGGGAAAAGTCTATGCTCTCATTTTCTGGAAAAGTGTGCTTAATTAAAGTCTCTGAGTAAACTTAAAAAATTTCAGTCTCTGCTGGAATTTCTTAATTCTGCCAGGACTTTCATACCTGACAATGCCCAACGTATTAAACTTCTGTATGCCTTAATATGCCCTGTTATTTACGCTTCCTTCTGGACGTCGGAACATTTCAAAACACTCAGGTCTTTACATTCTGACTTACTTGAAACAAGCCATTTGCATTCATGTCTCGTTACTACAAATGTAGTCATCCGGGTCTTGCTTAGTACGATTGGACTTACTTACGTAACCTTTAATGAGGGGAAACAGTACCTATTGCATATAAATCGCATTTATATTCTTCTGCAGAACTACGTTTTGCTTCTACTGAAAAAATTCTCAATGATGTCCACATGGCCATCCCGAAGGAACAGTCACTTGCTCAAGGTAAACACATTATTGTCGTTTCTCCTGTGCCTGACAAAGACGCCATCACGAAAGCCAGCAGTCCTAATGCAAAATCCCTCCACCCTTATTGGATACTGTTAGAACTAGCGATTTCTGGTTGGCTAGGGCTTGCGCCAAAGTCAGGCAGAAACCACCACTCTAGTCAGGGCAAGGAAGTTATACGCCAAAGATAACCCCTGCTCACCCCCTTGGTAGCTTGGCACGAGCAGTCAGGCTTATCTCTGAGGCAATGTGTAAAGCGTTTGCGCGCGCACCCAGCAACAACACCCAAGGCCCACCACAATACCTGTATGGGAAAACACACATTACACATGATGCATAAAACATTCAGAGGTGTAGAACATGGCACATGACGCATAAACTCATTCAGAGGTGCCGGGCAGGTGAACACATGATGCATAAAACATTCAGCGGTGCTCTGAAAGAAAACACATGATGCAGAAACTACATTCAGCGGTGTCCTAAAAGGAAACACATGATGCATCAAAATTACATTCAGAGGTGCAGGTAGGAACATTAGCGTGAAACTCACATGAGCCACCACCTGTGGCAGTCCCTAGGCCAACTGGCCTTGTCGGGGCTAGGAGGCCCTATGTCCCAATGTCAGGGCTAGACTGTACACACAGTCAAGGCAAAAGCGCAAAGTAGCACTGCCCACAACCTAAACGTTGCAGCTGCCCACGAAGTGCTGGGCAGCTGGGAAACGGACCTCAGGCCCTCTGCGTGCCTCTGGAGCCCTCTCTGGGCTCTGTTCAGACAAAATGCCCCCTCGAGCCTCGCAGGCTCTAAACAAGAAATGCCCCCGTATGAATGGAGTCACACTGGACTCTGAGGAAATATAATGCCCCTCGTTGGAGCCTCAACCGGCTCTGAATCACAATGCCCCGTCGTTGGAGCCTCTCGGGGCTCGGGAACACGTGGGGGCGACCCACTGCCTTCCGGGGCCGCCCTAGTATGCAGCCACTATGCCAGGCAACGTTGGAGCCTTCACGGGGCTCTGAACCACTGCCCCCAACCACGTGGGGGCGGCCCACTGCCTTCCGGGGCCGCCCGGTACTTTTAGCGCCTTGGTGTCTGGCTCAGGCACCACAGAAGTGCCCCTGCCGTTGGAGACCCAGCGCGAGGCAGGGGAGGAACCCACGGGGACGGCCGCACTCACCTCTATGCTCACGAGGCGGCGTCTCCTTCCTCGGGTGTCTCCTCCTCAACGCGGACCTTCCTTCCCCCCGGGCCCCCTCCTGGGACCCGGGACACGGATCGGAGCCGGCCGCTCCGGACTTCTCGCTTCTTCTTCCTCGCCCGGCGGTAGGAGCGCGGGGTAGGCTCTCGTCCGCTTCCTATTTAAGTCCCGCCCACGTCCGAAGAAGGCTGCCTGACTTCCTGGGTTTCGGCCCGGGCTGCAGCGGTGATTATTCCGGCCGTAAGAGGGGTAGGCTCCCTCGAAATACACGCAAATAAGCGGGGTGGGCACCCGCAAGCAGAATCAAAGCGCTCACAGCGCTACAAAGCCACACAGCGTTCCCAGCGCTATAAAGCCCAAAAAGCGCTCCCAGGCGCTACAAGTAAATACAAGCGCTCCCAGGCGCTTAGGGATACCAAGTCCAGCCAAAAGGTCCTTCAAAGAGCAGGGGGCAAAGGCTGGGCCCAGAGCCAGCTCACAGGGCCCTCCAGCAGGGAGGCAGTCCCCAGTGGCGGTCTCTCCTGGCGCCCAGCAGCAGCAGGCCCCCCTCAAGTTGATCCTGCAAGAGAACACCCAATGTAAGGGGACACAGCCCCTTTTTATACAATAAATTCTTTGTCTGCAAGGTGCAGGGAAGGGGCGAACCAGTTCCAACAGGTTCCTGAGCACTTTGTTTTGCTCAGCCCCTCTCCCTATTCACTGGCAGGCCAGGGTCATCAGACGCACCACAGGGGCCGGAGCCAGCAGTGTGTGGGGAAAGCCCTGTCCTATTCAGGACCCAGGTATACTCCTCCCCAGTCATCAGTATGCTAAACTCCCATTCACCACTGGGTGACTCCTCCTGTCCCTGGGGATTTCCCTAGTCCGTCACATGACCTCCATCAGCCAATCGCCAGACAAGCCACACATTTCATACTGCACACTGAAGTGCCCACTTCTAGAAGTGGCACTTCCACACTAGGTACATGCACGCCGCACACATCATCGCGCAGCATTCACTCACACGAGTCCGCACATACCAAACTCGGGCCTGCACACCCCACGCATCAGGAACTACCAGGACACATACATTCCCCCATGCATTCCTATGGGAGGGCAGGCCAACCTCAACACACGCACGCACTTTACCCTGGGACACAGCGGTAAAGTGCGCAGAAACCCAAAATCATTACATCAAGTCACCCATAAAAAAGAAAACAGTTTCGGGGGTGAACCTGCCAGAAGGGCCGGGTCCAACACAACCCCCTTCCAGCCAAAACGCAGGGTAGACCAATCACCACCGTGAAGGTCTTCCCTGCTTTGGGCGACAAAACACGGACGCAGGCCCGCAACGGCAGGGACACTCTCCGGTTTTACGCCACTCTAAACCCCTGGAGTTCCTTCTAAAAGAACTCGGCGGACCAACTGTGCTACCCCACTGGTACTCCTCAGCTGTCCGCGGCCAGGACCAGGCCCTAGGCCATCTAGGCGCCACTGGTCCTTGCCTAACCACAGAGTGGGGGGTAGTAACCCCTGGCACATAGTGACCATTTTCCACTCTTCCCCTCATCAGGGCTGTTCTAAACATCCACTGATCTTCCAGCCCAGGGTCCGTACCCTCAAGCTGACCAACAGTCACGGGTGAGGCTCTCCTCCCCCTACCTCTTCTTCTAGGGTTCCGTTCTCTCCTCCTCTGAGAGGCGACCCCGTAACGCAACTCACCTGCCATTTCAGGACCCCTCCCTGAGAACTGGTCTCCCAACCTAGGGTTTAACCCCTCAGGTTGCACCGGGGTCAGAGGCGGGCTCTCCCACCCTCTGCACCCCCTTCCAGAGTCCTGCTCCCCACCAACTGGGGCGGTACCTCTGGAAGAAGCACTGGTCAGGACACTGGTTACAGTCGTCCTACCCTTCAGGTCAGGCTGACCCTGAACCTGGCCTCCCAACCTCTGGTCTAGAACCTTCGGCTGCATACTTGCCTGGCACTCCAGGACTTCTGGGGACTCACACAGTATCCCCCCAAGAGTAACATATGCCTCATATGTTGCATGACAGTCTGCCTGGCGCAGATCTCCCGTCCCCTGTCCACCTGACAGTGCACAAAGATCCCCCAGGACAGACGTGTAGTCGCCATGGTCACCTCTAGGAGACTCAGCCCTACCGGCTGGTCCCTGACCTACTGGCTCCTCCACCGGGGAACACAGCCCCACGCCACTCCTCTCGCCGGACTTCTGTACCCTCCCTACCGGAGCGGTACTGCCTGACACCAGAACCACTGGAGCTCCATTTACAGAGACTCCAGGTTCTCCATACCCTAGGCGAGCTTCCTCAAGTGACCTAACAGGACAGCCTAGGCCCCCAACCTGGTGTTCCCTTAAGAAACCATCCAGGTTCTGAGACTGGGTTTCGGGCCTCTGGGGACTCAAAGTCACCCACTCACTCCCACTCCACTGAGATAGGCCGTGAGCCCCTACACCCCTCTCACTACTCTGGGACCTAGCTGGGCTACTCTGAACCTCTACCCCCATCCAAGACGGGAAGATCCCTGAGCCACTGCTATTGGAAGTACTCTCCCATACCTCATCAGAACCTTGGGCACCCTCCCAACGGTCTGCTTCCTCTGCCAGCTCCCATGGGCAAAAAGAGCCATACCTCAACAGGTGTTGGCGCAACCCGGGATAACAACTACCAAGCAGCTGCTCCTTGATAACCAGAGCATACAGTCCGTCAAAAGCCCGTTTCGTGTTTACCCTTAACCAATCATCCAGTGCATCCTCACATTCACCCACAAACGTGCCCCATGACTGGTGAGGCAGTTTCTTACTGCCCCTGAACTTCAACCTACATTCCTCCTCTTGGAAAACAGGTACCAGACTCTGGGAATGGGGAATGGGACTCTCTGCACTGGGCTCTCTATTGCTGCCACCACTGGACTCAACCCTCCCTGGGGAATCCAGAAAACCACAACTGCGCTCTGGGGACAATCTACCCTCCAGAGCTAATCTCTCCCTGGCGAAGGCCCTCTCAGCCTCTGCCATCCTCTCCTCCACACCCAGCTGCGCCATCTCCTTGGCATGCTCTAACCTGAGCTTCTCCATAGCCAGCTGATGCTCCCTCTCTTCCCTCCTATCTATCCACTCCTCTGGGGACAGGTAAAGGGATGGGGTGCTGCTCCTGACACTGGACCCAGCAAGGGACTCCCTATCTATGGCGTCTTCACTTTCTACTGGCGTCCCTGTCAGGTAACCTTCCTCCTCTTCTGAATCTTCAGGGCTCCCCACAGACCCACCACCCTCTCGGCGTGCGGCCCGGGCCCTATCTTCCTCGCTGCGCTCTCGCTCCCACTCATCCTTTTGCCAAATGATCAGGTTGTCCCTCAGTTTGGACTGGGTATCTGACTCACCCACCTCTATGTCCCTCTCCTCACAGAACCTTACCAGCTCCAACCTACTGTACCTAAACAGACCACAGAAATTAAAAGCAGGCTCCATTTTGGCGGACGTTCCTGAGAAGAGTTTAACACAAGGAACCTGAGTGTCTGAGCTAACACAGGAGTACATACTTCACAAAGGACACCTTTAGGAGAAGAAATAATGGAACTTCAAAAACAATAATCCCCAAAATGTGTTTATCTAAAATGCAGAGTTTTGTGGTGTAGCCAGTCGCTGCTGCGGTACAGCGCAAATGCACGTCCAAATCCCACCGCTGATCACCAATGTTAGAACTGGCGATCTCTGGTTGGCTAGGGCTTGCGCCAAAGTCAGGCAGAAACCACCACTCTAGTCAGGGCAAGGAAGTTACACGCCAAAGATAACCCCTGCTCACCCCCTTGGTAGCTTGGCACGAGCAGTCAGGCTTATCTCTGAGGCAATGTGTAAAGCGTTTGCGCGCGCACCCAGCAACAACACCCAAGGCCCACCACAATACCTGTATGGGAAAACACACATTACACATGATGCATAAAACATTCAGAGGTGTAGAACATGGCACATGACGCATAAACTCATTCAGAGGTGCCGGGCAGGTGAACACATGATGCATAAAACATTCAGCGGTGCTCTGAAAGAAAACAAATGATGCAGAAACTACATTCAGCGGTGTCATAAAAGGAAACACATGATGCATCAAAAATACATTCAGAGGTGCAGGTAAGAACATTAGCGTGAAACTCACATGAGCCACCACCTGTGGCAGTCCCTAGGCCAACTGGCCTTGTCGGGGCTAAGAGGCCCTATGTCCCAATGTCAGGGCTAGACTGTACACACAGTCAAGGCAAAAGCGCAAAGTAGCACTGCGCACAACCTAAACGTTGCAGCTGCCCACGAAGTGCTGGGCAGCTGGGAAACGGACCTCAGGCCCTCTGCGTGCCTCTGGAGCCCTCTCTGGGCTCTGTTCAGACAAAATTCCCCCTCGAGCCTCGCAGGCTCTAAACAAGAAATGCTCCCGTATGAATGGAGTCACACTGGACTCTGAGGAAATATAATGCCTCTCGTTGGAGCCTCAACCGGCTCTGAATCACAATGCCCCGTCGTTGGAGCCTCTCGGGGCTCGGGAACACGTGGGGGCGACCCACTGCCTTCCGGGGCCGCCCTAGTATGCAGCCACTATGCCAGGCAACGTTGGAGCCTTCACGGGGCTCTGAACCACTGCCCCCAACCACGTGGGGGCGGCCCACTGCCTTCCGGGGCCGCCCGGTACTTTTAGCGCCTTGGTGTCTGGCTCAGGCACCACAGAAGTGCCCCTGCCGTTGGAGACCCAGCGCGAGGCAGGGGAGGAACCCACGGGGACGGCCGCACTCACCTCTATGCTCACGAGGCGGCGTCTCCTTCCTCGGGTGTCTCCTCCTCAACGCGGACCTTCCTTCCCCCGGGCCCCCTCCTGGGACCCGGGACACGGATCGGAGCCGGCTGCTCCGGACTTCTCGCTTCTTCTTCCTCGCCCGGCGGTAGGAGCGCGGGGTAGGCTCCCGTCCGCTTCCTATTTAAGTCCCGCCCACGTCCGAAGAAGGCTGCCTGACTTCCTGGGTTTCGGCTCGGGCTGCAGCGGTGATTATTCCGGCCGTAAGAGGGGTAGGCTCCCTCGAAATAAACGCAAATAAGCGGGGTGGGCACCCGCAAGCAGAATCAAAGCGCTCACAGCGCTACAAAGCCACACAGCGCTCCCAGCGCTATAAAGCCCAAAAAGCGCTCCCAGGCGCTACAAGTAAATACAAGCGCTCCCAGGCGCTTAGGGATACCAAGTCCAGCCAAAAGGTCCTTCAAAGAGCAGGGGGGCAAAGGCTGGGCCCAGAGCCAGCTCACAGGGCCCTCCAGCAGGGAGGCAGTCCCCAGTGGCGGTCTCTCCTGGCGCCCAGCAGCAGCAGGCCCCCCTCAAGTTGATCCTGCAAGAGAACACCCAATGTAAGGGGACACAGCCCCTTTTTATACAATAAATTCTTTGTCTGCAAGGTGCAGGGAAGGGGCGAACCAGTTCCAACAGGTTCCTGAGCACTTTGTTTTGCTCAGCCCCTCTCCCTATTCACTGGCAGGCCAGGGTCATCAGACGCACCACAGGGGCCGGAGCCAGCAGTGTGTGGGGAAAGCCCTGTCCTATTCAGGACCCAGGTATACTCCTCCCCAGCCATCAGTATGCTAAACTCCCATTCACCACTGGGTGACTCCTCCTGTCCCTGGGGATTTCCCTAGTCCGTCACATGACCTCCATCAGCCAATCGCCAGACAAGCCACACATTTCATACTGCACACTGAAGTGCCCACTTCTAGAAGTGGCACTTCCACACTAGGCACATGCACGCCGCACACATCATCGCGCAGCATTCACTCACACGAGTCCGCACATACCAAACTCGGGCCTGCACACCCCACGCATCAGGAACTACCAGGACACATACATTCCCCCATGCATTCCTATGGGAGGGCAGGCCAACCTCAACACACGCACGCACTTTACCCTGGGACACAGCGGTAAAGTGCGCAGAAACCCAAAATCATTACATCAAGTCACCCATAAAAAAGAAAACAGTTTCGGGGGTGAACCTGCCAGAAGGGCCGGGTCCAACAGATACAATGGGCTACCTCTTTAACAGCCGTGGATGTAGACTATGTCTTTGACCCTTCTTTGCAAACACAAACATGTTTGCAATATGACCATGTATATCCTTTGCCTTCTTCAATTCTGCCTCTTGATCAATATAAGTTCATCATTTACACTGATGGATCTGCACAACCATCTAAAGGTTCTAGGCAGCAGTATGCTGCTGCATGCGCCATCATTCTAGGCACTACTTCTGATGGTGTTTTTAACCATTAGACTTCACACACAGTCTCTTAGAGACTGCACTGCACAGTTAGCTACATTGAAGGCTTTAATTCTTGCACTTCAAAATACAGATCCTAGATTTCCCATGCTTATAGTGTGTGATTTGTATTATTGTGTACAATATTTTAACGATAATTTACACCTTTGGAAACAAAATGATTTCAGATATTCTAAAGGTAGCACAATCAAGCACAAACTGCTTGGGTTAAAGTGGTGGATTTTAAGGATAAGTTGCCAAAAACTCATGTGATACATACTTTGAGTCACCAATGGGTGGGAGCACATGCCGTAGGGAAATAAAATAGCAGCTGTAACCCGCTGTAAGAGTGGTATCGACACACCTATCTTGGCTGCCATAACTGATTTCAATAATGGCACCCATTTATCACAGGGCTTTCTTTCTAAATATTCCCACCATTTAAATGACCAAAATATTCACTTTCTCACTTTTCCTGGAGTTGGTGTTTGCATGATTCCCAACACAGGCTGCAGACACGATTTAATTGTGGCCGCACACAAAGGTGTGGCTTCCACTCATGTAGTAGTGACTGCCCAATTTCGCTCTTACAGCAATGTTATTGGTGACAAGGCTTATACCAACAACCAGAAAATATGTTTTAACGTGTGACATTTGTCAACAAATCAAAACCTCTACTGTGTCTCGGCCACCCCAGACACATCTGTTTATTGTCAATCAGCCTTTTGGCTGCATTTACTTGGATCATTGTGGTCCACTGATATCAGATACTGCATTTAAATATATTTTGGTAGCAGGTAATTTGTGGTCTAGATTCCTCTGGCTCGAACTGTTATGAAAGACTTGCAATTCTATATCAGGACACATGCCTGTTTTACTTCTAGCGGTACAAAAGGGGGTAGTGATGGACGGAGCATCAGAATCAATCAAACACTCACACCCAGTCAACAGATCTGGGTTTGATCCATCACCGTTCTTTAGCCCACTCTGCCACCCCAGTTCATACATGGCCATATGCAAATCAGTCTGACCCTGTGCCTCATGGGAACAGTCCAGCCCGAACTGCCAAGCCATGCCTTCCCCGGACCGGAAACAAGCTTCCTAGGACCGATTTCTGGCATTTCAGCGTAAGTTGGCAGGGTATGCTCAGACGTGAGTCCCTTGCTCACTTTGCCACTGGATTCAAGCAAGCCTGGCTGAAGACGGCTGAAATGCCAGAAACCGGTCCTAGGAAGCTTGTTTCCGGTCCAGGGAAGGCATGGCTTGGCAGTTCGGGCTCTTGTTTTCCTTTAAAGAAAATGGGCTGCATTTAAAAAGAACTGCTTTATTTAAAACCAGTCCCAGACATGGTGGTCTGCTGACCCCAGCAGGCCACCATCCCTGGGAGTGCCAGCCATTATCGATGGGGTCGCAAATTGTGACAGTCTAATTAATATGCAGGAGGCATGCAATTTGCAATCCCATTGGGAATCGCAAACAGTGTCTCAGACACTGTTGTGCATCCCAATTTACAAGTTGCAAATGCGATGCAATTTGCGACTCGCAAATTGGTGGGTCGTACATCTGGCCCTGAGTCTGTTGCAGAGGTCTTGAGAGGGTGGGACGTCTGATGTTTCTCTGCCGGGTTTGGCAAATTCCTGGATGATGGAGAAGAGTTTCTTTAAGTTGTGGGCATGGGAGGATTCTGTCTTGGAGGAAGTTCTTTGTGGATTTGATGAGTTGGTGGTGTGCTGTGGTGGCTGTTCTGTAGGCAGTGTGTGTTTCACAGGTTTTGCTGTTTCTCCATGTGTTTTCAAGTTGTCCGCAGGAGCGTTTGGATTAATGGAGTGCCGTGGTGAACCAGCTTGCTTTCTTGTTGTATTGTCCTGTAGCTTTCTGGGGGGGGGGGGGGGGGGGGGGTTTGTCAGCGCAGTTGGTGATCTATTGGTGGAGGTTGCCTGCCACGGTGTTGGCGTCTGGCATTGTTTGAGGTGTAGTGCTGGTGATGGCACAGGTGAGATGTTCTTCGGTGACTTTGTTCCAGCTTCTGCGGGGGAGGTGGTGTGCGTGCATGTGTGTAGTGGGTATTCTAAAGGAGAAGTGGATGCAGTGGTGGTCCGTCCAGAACAGTTCCATGGTGTGGCTGTAGAAGATTTGGTTTCTTCCTGCGAAGACGGGGTCGGGTGTGAGTCCTGTTTGTGCATGGGGACGGTGATAAGTTGCTTCAGTCCTATGTTGGTGAGGTTCTAGAAGGGCAATATTGTTGGGGTCATCGCAGTTTTCCAGGTGGAAGTTTAGGTACTGTAAATTCTTTGCTTTCTGAATTAGAATATTATACTGTTTTTGAATAAGAAGATCTATATCTTAATTCCGCTAACTATGCTGATATATTCTGTTGCCATCACTAAGGACACCATTTCCTACATAGAATAGGTTAACAGCATCCCCATTTTAATTATAACCAATGGGAACATTGTCCAACTCCCCCTCCAGAAAGTTCCAAAAAGCGAAAAGATAAATAACTTAATTCACAGGATATAACGCTTCAGACTCCCTGTCATATTATTTTAAATTAACTCCAACACCACAAAAGAAATATATGCTTACATAGAATAAGCTTATATATACTACTAGTTTTGTTAACCAGTTGGCCCTTAAAGGTTATGATTATTGGAGTCCTCGCAGTTTCATGGCATGGAAAACTTATTTCGAGCCTGCTTAATTCCCACACAAATTATTTTTCTGAAGGAAGCAATCCAACAGACTACTTGTTTGGGACTGTATAAAATGAAAAAAATCTATGTCTGACAATTCCCTCTGTTGCCCGTTTTGATAATTGCCAGATTTTAAAAAATTACACTGAAGAAAAATTTAATAACGTGGTGCAAATTGGTACATTTAATTCTTCACTTTCGAGTCCTGATGGGTGGTTAATGTAGTTAATAGACATAAATGGTTGTCATACTCATTTTCTCAATTCCACATCTGAGTTTAGATTAAGTAGACCTGATCGCCGATACTCTCAGTCAAAACATTATGGTGTTGTTACCTCCTATTTGGTAGGAAAGTTATGTCAACAATAGATAGAACATTTTTCTCTCCTGTCCGAAGACATGAATTTATCATATTTTTTTATTTTAGGTCCCAAATCCCCACGTTCTAAAAGATTTATATATGCTACTTATAATGAAATATGGAAATTATCCCAAGTAGAAGCTGATACACGTTTGAGACCAATAGACCAATATAATTAGGACAGAGTGCTAGCTGTTGTTGATAGTAGTATTACATCTCCGCCATCTTGTATTTACATTTTAAACAACATTGTATCATTTGTTATTGATATTGTGCAGAATGATATGTCCTCTGTAATTGATATTGTGCAAAATGACGTGTCAACGCTGTATCATGTGAAAAGTCAGCTTAGATCTATTTTGCAGTTTAGCTGCATACTTCAAGCTCTTAAAAATGGGTGCATTCCATGGCATTACTTGAATTGTACTGATTTGTTTTCACCTTTTAATCTAACACGTAACAGCAATTGATAACCACGAAAGACGTAACCTATTCATTGCTGCATTTAGAAACATTATAACAACTCCCATATACAATAGCTGAAATGCCTTTGGCTGTGTGATTTATACACAAAGGTATTTCACAGCCTATATCGACTTCTCATTTCACAGCCTGTATGAAATATTTTCCTATAGATAGATACAAACCACTATGTAGCAGTTATATACATGAAGTATGGTCACTCTCCTTTGCTTATCATTGTGAACGTGGTGACATGTTTTCAATCCAGGGAGGACCTGGCCTGGGAGTTCGTGCTGGACTGTTCCCATTGGGCATAGGGTCAAGACTGATTTGCATATGGCTGGTTTCAAACTGGAATTGTATCGTGAGCAAAACAAACAATGGATTTAGGCCCAGATCTCCGTACAGGGTGAATGTGTGACATAGTTCTGCATTCTGTCCATCAATTGTTCTTTTTGCATTTGTCACCCCGAGTGGGACGGGTATGCCCAGACGTGGGTCCCATGCTCTCCATGCCACTGGAGTCAAGCTAACCTGGTGGATGAGGGGTGAAATCCCGAAACCGGTCCTAGGATGCTTGTTTCCAGTCCAGGGGGGACCTGGCCTGGCAGTTCAGGCTGGACAGTTCCCATTGGGCACATGGTCAAGACTGATGTGCATATGGCTGGGTTCAAACTGGAATGGCAAGGGGAGCAAAAAAACAATGGATTTAGGCTCAGATCTGTGTGCTGGGGTGAATGTATGACATTGTTCTGCATTCTGTCCATCAATTGTTCTTTTTGCATTGTTCTTTTTGTATTTGTCTATGCGCATCAAGCTCTCATGCTGATGCGCACAGTTGAAGTATTTGTAGTGCTCTCTATTCCCATTCTGTCTTCATGCTGATAAACACAGCTATCATAATTGATGGAGTATCAGATCCCAGTCAAGAATACATGCCAATGGTCACGGCTCTTACGCCTGTTTAACTTCACTAAGTGCACTCACCTGTCACACTGATGTGCACAGCTTTAACATAACAAGCATTTGTAATGCAATAGGTCTCGCATTTACGGGAGTTTGAGCTATTGACATTGTAAATGACAATGCCTTTTATTTATGTTTTGGTTTTTAAAACATAAAATAAAAGGCATTGTCATTTACAATGCCAATAGCTTCCTCGCGTAAATGCGAGACCTGTTGCATTTTCAATGCTTGTTAGATGAGCTTCAAAGACTTTTGAATGGAAGCATTAAAAGAAAACCTCTCATAACTGTACCAACAAATAGGTCCTTTTTCTCACCATGCACATGGCATGCATGATTAGAAGCTGTGTAGAAATAGCGCTTCGCGGTACTGTGGTAAACACTAATGTACTGGAATCTTTATTTGAATCCCTTTCGGAGCAGTCAGTAAAAGTGGCAAATATAATTGAAAAATTGAGCAGTTAACATGCACCTTTTGGTTTCACTTTTCCAAAATTATACTACATAAAATCCTACTGAGCAACGTGCTGGGGGTTACTCACTTGGTGCACATGGGGTCTAAGTTTATACTTTTTGACAGTGCTGTTTTAAATCACCAGTCCGGCCCTGGACGTGTTCCAGAGTTGAGTCAATGACAAAGAAGTGGTCCAAATGCTACGTTCAGAAGGGGGAGGGTGTGGCTTAACGGCCAGTGCAGCCGACTTGAGAGATCCAGGCTTAAGTCTCGTCGTGTGCTCAACATCCTGTGATTCTGGGCAAATCACTTCCCCTGCCTACGGACAGCGCCTACAGACCCTCACGGGTTATTAGCGGCGCTATACAAATCCAAGTATTATATTATATTATAGTATAATTATTAAGAAGAGAAAGAGGCAGTCAAAAGACGAGTCTCAAATGTTCAAGCAAAATGGAAAAAGTGGCCTAGAAGGAGACTGGATAAAAGGGGGGGAAGGAGTGGCCCGAACGCTACTCTTAAAAGCTGATGAAACACAACTAGTAGAAATGGACAAAGTATTGACTATATGCAGCCGTTCCAGGCGTTCTGAATTTCGGGTACCGACGGGAATCTCTGTACGCAATTACGAGTTTGCAGACCAAGAATGACTTGGCATACTTCTGCATGGAAGGCTGCATGTTTAAAGCTACAGATCAAATTTTTAATGAAACTGCACTACAGCAACAGCACCGGCCCCGATATAATATTAATGGCCGCCGAGCAGCACGGTAGCAGCAGAAAGCCTTTTAGGCTCTTATGCAATACGTAGCTAAATTAATTATTTGCAGGGAAAGGATCCCATACCCCCGGCAGCCTCCGAGGGATCAGTGAGAGCCGGACTGCGGAGGCGCTCATTAGCGACCCTCAAATGTCAGACACCGGGAGGAAAGAAGAGGCCTGACAGGGAAGGAGACACAGCGACACAGAGATCTGGAAGGGAGGGGGCGCGAGAAAGACAGGGACAGCGAGGTACAATGATGGAAGAGGTGGCGACGGAGCAGGCACAAAGAGGGGAGAGGGCGCGAGGTAGACGGGGACTGCAGGTTAGACAGGGACAGCGAGGTACAATGATGGAAGAGGTGGTGACGCGAGAAAGGGAGCGGGCACAAAGAGGGGAGAGGGCGCGAGGTAGACGGGGACCACAGGTTAGAGATAGGAAATGATGGAAGGCTCGTGAGAGAGAGCAGGATAGAATGGGGAGAGCGGGAGAGACAAAGAGCAGTAAATTCAGACATAAGCGAAGAGAGAGAGAGAGAGAGAGAGCAGTAAATACAGACATAAGCAAAGGGAATGGGGTCGTAAGTGAGACAGAGGCGTAGGAAAAGGAGGGGAGCCAGGTAGAGAACAAAGGCGTATTACGAAGAAAACAAGACAAGCTCGGCTTCTAAAGTGGTCCGGACGCGAGCGAGCGCCCGCCGCGCGAAAGTGAAAGCAAATTTGTCACGGCGAGACGCGGCGGAGCGTGGTGCGCTCGGTAGGCGGGGGCGGGTTAGCGCATTCCAGGCGGGGGAGCGACCCTTTGAAGTATGATGCCGAGGGCGCCAGTGGGCTGAAGCGCTTCCCCAAACGGATTGCATGGCGGCACGATGCACGTGATTGTGCACGTGCTCGCCATGCAATCCACTTTTGGGAGCACTTTGAAATGCCCCTCTTACTAGAGTCTCGCATAGCGATTGAGTAAACGCAATAGCTAGGCGAGACCTAAAAACTAAGAGTGCAGTGGAGGTGAAGAAGTGTTTAAACTCTAGACGTATGCGAGTGGGACTTATACAAGTGCACTTTCTGTTCTGTATTTGTGGCTGCAGTTTCATTTTGCTTGGCCGCTTGTGAATTTCTCATGCAGAAAATTACTGTGCCCCACTTCTTTCTTAATTCCACAGGTGAGCCTCCATTCTCCTGATTGAAATGGAAGAGGGTTTTGGGGAATTATGCTCACGTTTGTGACACATCTCTCACTGCAGAGAGAATTTCTTCCTTGCTCATGCATTGCTTGGGTTCGGAAGGTCAGGAAGTCTTTGAACATCTTCCTGAGCTTGCGGACAGTGATTCTTCTAGTTCAAATGAATTTGAAATTTGCATTATGAAATTGACTTGCATTATCTCGCTAAGGTGAGCCCTGCTCTTGAACGGTGCCACTGTGGTAGGAGAATTCATAGGCAGGATGAGTCAGTAGAGCAATATATCACTGTATTACATAAATTGGCTTCTACTTGCAGCTTTGGGGTGGATTGGAAGAACAATTAAGGGATCAGTTCATGTTAGGCTGTATGCTGACAAAGCCAGAGAGAGATTGTGGCAAAAGACAACCCTTCATTTCTAGAGGTTCTTATGAGAGTTCAAATGCATGAACATTCAAAAGCTTGTGTTGATGTGATACGTAAAGATGTTTAGTTGGAAAAGTAGGATGGTGACTGGTCAAGGTGGTGTATGGCAAATCTACAAAAACTAAGTTCAGCGTGAACACTGCGCCAAAGTCTTCCAATCTTAAGGGTTTCCGGGGCAAATGCTTCAGGTGTGGTAGCAGGGGTCATATGGCTAATTGCAAAGACTGTCCTGGCTGGAAGGTTATGTGCAACATTTGTGGAAAGAAACCTGCAGTTAACATCATTCCTTGAGCCTTCGTCATCCATCTGTGGTAGGCGTGTGACCCACTTTTACAAGCTCAGCTTCAGCTTGTTGACCCAGGCCCAGCAAAAACGCTGGCATGCCCGTGTGTTGAAGCACCTTTTCTCTGAGCCTCAGCCTCCCAGATCCTGAATTTGCCACCTTTTCATCTTCTGTCAGAACCCTCACCCCCAGACTCCCCCCGTTGCAATCCATCCACGTTCTCTCTTGGATGTATATTGACATAATATAAAGATGTATATGCCGATGCTAAGATAAAATGCTGACTTTTAAAGTACAAAAGGCATGATTGGAGAGATGTATTGCAGCAATTCATGTGAGTGACTTCAATGCCCATTGATAAGGTCATCATTATAAACGTACAAATACGCGTGAAAGTGATCACGATTCAATCACACTGCTCTCCCTGGCCTTGCACCTGTTCTCAGCTTGCTTTTCACAGTTCTCCGCAGGGACTCTGTTTGCATTTGTTCTTTTCCTTTGCAGGTGCTCAGCCTCAGTCCTCGGTCTGCAGAATCAGCTGGAAGCAAGGACACATACACTGCAGCCTGCTCCCGCAAAGCCAGGTTCTTTTGATCATGTGAGCGCCCTGCACTGCCTCGCTAAGCCAATTATTGTCTTTTTCGTATTCAGTCGTGTTCTTTCAACTAAATCACATAGGTTGCAAATTGAAAATATTTATAAGCAAACTGTGCATTTTCTGTGCATGGGCAGAAAGCTGAGCTTTTTTATATAGTCTAACAGAGAAGCTCATGAAATCACAAGGCGTCCCTACAGAACCCCAGAGGTAGGATACCTTTCTGTGTTTTTTTATTTATGTATTTGTTTTTATTGTCTTCTAAAAAGTGCTGGCTCATGACCACCGGCTATTTTTTAGCACTTGCAAATCTATCACCCTTCTAGATGATGCACTCTCTGAAGCGATAAAATGATCAAATGTTTAATTTTGTAATCAAGTTCAGTCATTGAAAGGCGGACACTGCTCTCTTGCTCCCTGCCTCCACTTACAAGGGAGCAGGAAGGTTTCTTTGAATGAGCTTGCCTTCAGTTTATTCTGTAATATTGAAAGATTTGACTGACCCCTCATCTCTAGTCTGAAACCATTCCAGTACTGGGCACCCAACACCTGGAAGGATCATCCCCAATGTGTCTTACAATTCCATGTGGCCGAAGCAAGCAGGTCTGTCTCCCTCGATCCAAGGGGCATATTTATGGGATAGTGGCACAGTGCAGCGCAGCAAGTCACTTTGCTGCGCTGCACTGCTGCACTGGGAAAGGGCAATAAAGCGTTGTATTTAGGCATACAACGCATTTCTGACATTTCCCCCTGCGCTGTCGCCATTTTGACAGCCTAGCGTCCACGCAGACACCCTTGCACCTTGGTGCAAGGGTGCCTGTGTTGTAGGCAGGATTGATTTTGTGCAGAAAGGGGCATCTTCCTGCACGAAAACAATCCTTAGAGGCTCTGTTTACCAGGTTTTGTAAATCTGGGAATGTATCAAAAACCACGGGAGTTGGGTGGGAACATCCACCGCAGCACCCATGGAATGCCTTCCTTGCGTAGAGTAATGCAACGCTGCGACTTGCGCTGTGTTGCAGTACTCCATATTTTTGAAGCCATTCAAAGTCAAGCAAAGTGGCTTTGCGTGGCTATAATAACATGATTTCGAGGTTTGCGTTGGTCATGTAGCATCTTGCATGGTGCAAGCATGATGCCAAGCTGTCATAAATATGCCCCTACATTTGCAGCTGGTTGTGGAGATTATGAAAAATGAATAGCATTTTCGCTTATATCGAGCCATTGAGCTGAAGATTCTACAGAGACGTTTGAACTTTATTCTCTGTGCCACCTTTACCCCGCCTAAGTATCTGAGTGCCAGAGAGATGACTTATTAAAGCTGAGGCCAAGTCAGGCTGCATGATTTTGCAGTCTCAAATTTCAAAATCTCTTTATTTACAGCTTCTGTAGAAGCTATAATATAAGGTTTTTCCAATCTCAGTAGTATCACAACTCTGGTGAATGTGATGCGGTACATTAACTGAAGCAGCAATATGATCCTTCTCAGCTCAAGCTTATAATTTTTTATTACTGTCTTGATTTGGTGATTATAGGGTAGTTTAATATCGAATGATTCTCCAAGGATTTTTAGTACTTGAGACAGGCTTGAGATAGCACCCAGTTCCGCTGGCCAATGAAAAGGCAATCACATGTGGAGTCTATGACAATAAGGGTTTCTGCCTTTGAGACACTCATGCAGAGTTAGGTATCCTACTTCTAATAGTATACAAATCAGCAGTAATGTTTAGACATCAATGACTTTCATTGCTCATTAGGACATATTGCTATATGTTGTCTGAATGCATTTGAAACTATAGATTGTACTGTGGGATAACCTGCATGGATGTAAGTACACCACAATATTAGAGTTAGCAGAAGTGACATCAAATCCCTTTGTGCTCAGAGAAAGTGGCATCAGATGACATTTGGCAGCCTTGAACCGTCACAGGAAGAGATATTATATGATCTTAACCCTGATGACATCACAATAATTGACACTGCTCAATTTCTATAAGAACAGAAAAACCTATAGAGCAATGTCCAGTCCCGCTGAAAGCTGCAGAAACAGTGGTCAGCAAGATACTGTTTATCATCTGTTCTTGCAACTGATTTTGCTACCTCTGAGGCCACGGATTTGGTGTGGCCTAAAGAGACAAGCTGGGGTGGCAGCTTTGACCCATACATTATGTAGATGATAACCCAGTCAGTTGTCCCATATGAATGTTGAATAATGTGTAGATAGGGACTATAGATGTGGAACCCCTCAAGAAAAGTGTTTCACAGATGATGAACCAATTCTGATGTGTTGGCTGTTGTTTGATGAGGAGCCATCGAGGGAGGTTCTGTTGATTCTAGGCTAGCTTCCCAATCACTCCTGTAGTGTTTTGTGACCTACCGTGTCATAAGCAGCACACAGGTCAACTAGTATGCGAATTTCAGGATGCCCTAAATCTAGTGATGAGAGCAGTTATTCCCTATTTGTCACTACTGTGGCTTCTGTTGTGCAGAATGTAGCGTGATTCAGCAGATTCTTGCAACTGCGAGGCTACCTCACCTTCATGGTCTTCCTAATGAAGGAACGATTTGACTTAGGTCTGGAGGCATCTGGTTCCAGTAGAGTGACTGAAGATTTTTTTTAACAGAGAAGTGATAGCGGCATGCTTTAGCCATTGTGAACTATTTCTTGATGGAGTGACAGATTTTTCATTTCAGCTTATTGAAGCTTGAGCATTGAAGAAAGAGGGGTCATTTTGTGATGTCTTGTCTGCCTCAGTGCATACCACACAAGCACGGAAGCATAAGCTGATGGTTACTTTCTTCATGAGCTCTGATCTGTTCAGGCAGTGGCCAGTCCTTCTGTCATGATAGTAAATCCGACAAGATATTTAAGGACCCCTTTTCCACCCAAAACAAAGACATGATTTGCTGTTATCTCTCTATCTCTCTCTCTTGCTTTGCCTCTCTCTCTCCATTACAGTTGCATGCACACACACATACAAACACTCACGCACGCATGCACGCACGCACACATATATTTACTCGATCTTCCTATTCCACCTAGGGCAGAATTGTTGACATAGTTCTGCTTCATGCACATCATGTGAAAAAAGTGCAGTAATTTCAGTGGTATTTCCCCTACTATTCACATCACTGTATCTATGCTGTTCCATTCACTCTCTGGACAGCACACAAAGCAAAGACTGGCCTTGGTATGTCATGGATGACCCTTACTACTGACCTAGCTCTTCAGGTGTCCAAGGGTAGAAAGCAGGCCCTGGTCTTAAGGGTGTGCTCAGGAAAATGCGTATGGCTTGCTAGTGGGAGCTCCTAAAACGAAGGGGCTCTGTAGCAGAAAGAGAAGGCATGGTGGGCTGGAGTCAGCCATGCCTCTTTGGGTGTTTATGGAGGGAGGGTGGGAGACAAGTGGTGAGGATATATTTTATTCACCCATTATTAACTCTGACACTGAGGGATGCAGTCAAATGTCATCTGTGTGTTCTGGCACAAAGGGGCCCTCATCATTAGCTGACTGCATAAATGAATATACAAGAGTCACAAAGGATCTGATGAAAAGTCATCCTTTGTGCCAGGATCACCCCCATTTTTTGACTGATACTGGTGGCAACTGACTCTGAATGAGCCATGGGCTCTGCTAGACAGGCCCAGGGCCAGTGCTCTGATTAAAAAGTATATCGTAATAAGGTGTCATTACAATTGGTGCTGACAACCTACCTGTAAGTCATTAGTATAGGGTAGGGCATGTAGGTTTAGAGGCTCAGCAGATGTAATTCACTTATGTGCACTGCTGTGTGCACTGCTGTCGTTTTAAAAGTCAGCCCTACTTTGCAAGCTGCTTTTAAAATGAAATTACATGCAAACTTGATACTTCCAAAGTATTAAACTACCTTATTTCTACATACAAATCACCCCTAAGGTCTACCCTAGGTGGTCCCAGGGTAGGGTGGCATGTAAAAACAAGCAGGGATATTTTAAATGCTGTTTTATATGCACTGGTGAGGGAAAAACTACCAATTTCATTTTCCCCATTGTAGCATTTTATCTCCATAGACTAGCATAGGACTACTTGAATAAAGTATAGCTATTAACAAGAGTGAGCTAAAATAATATTTCAAGGACTTAAAAGATTGGTAATGATAGATCCAACAACTTGCCACTGTTGAATTCATCATAACTAGTACAGTATAAGTTATAGAACTTTCTTTTCTGTGAGCCAAAATCCGGCCGTCTAGCAGCCTCTCCTGATTGGCCACTCTGGACAGACTGAGGCAAACTGCTGTGATGTGGTGACAAGTGGCCTGCATAGAGACAGCAGTTATCTGATGGGGGGAGATCTTTAGCTGCAGAGAACAGGCCAAGAAGGGTGCTGGGTAAACTAACTGGTCTTCAAAGAGAGCAGGGCAGTAAGGATACAAGCCAGGCCTGCCCCCTCTTCCTGAACCCCCGCAGCCAGATGAGAGCCCCAGGAATGGAATTTGCAGGAGGTCTGGAAGGGGAGTGTTAAGGGAAAGCAGCCACACCAGTAAGCTGGCTTAGCCAGATACTAACCCCAATGATAATGTTTCACCATTTTGGATTAGAAAGTACAGTACAGTACTGTCATACTTTTAGGATGCACCCTGTACCCCATTGGTCAGGCGTGCCTCCCCTGTATGTCACCCCAGAACACTGAATTTCAGGATCGCCCCACTAAAAGCACCGTAGCTCAAGACTTTCAGGAGTTGACAGGGGGCTCCCGCTGAACCAAACCAACGAAGTGCTGAAAATCTGGCCTGCTGGAGAGGGCCACTGGACAGCGAGAGAAAATCCTCCAGAAAAGTGAGAAGGTAAAATTTGGACTGTGGCCACCCGCTTAGTATATCCGACAAGGGCTCCATCGTGGTCGGCCTCAAACTTTGACTTTGTTCCAGTCAAGCACAATCAGATGTCCCAAATTGGCGCTATCATTTTTTCAGCACTAGAAAATGTTTATTCTTTAAAAATTCATATCTCTGGTCACCCTACATTGGATCTTTGTCATTTTGGTATTATTCTCATCATAAAAATATTTCCTATTTTTATTAATTGGTTGTGGATTTTTATTGTGTGTTGTGTCTTACTTATTTAATGTATTGGTGTTTTTAAATGCTTTACACACCTGTCTCCTAAGTTAGGCCTGTCTGGTCATCGCCAGCTATCAAGGATTTAGCATGGTATCACTTTATTGAGACCTTTTTTGGACCTTGTATTGTGTTGGTGGCCTTTTCGCTAGTGGTAGGTGCATTCTTACTCCTACTAATAATCCACCTTCCAACAGGATCCTTCTTAAAGAGACTTGGAAATGACAACTTCTGCGTAACTCTGCCGCAAATCCTACAGCAATTTCATTTCATTCAAAGGGCTGCTGAAATATCTTGTGATTTCCATCTAATTAGGTAATTTCTGGTGTCAAAATTATTACACCAGAGCATCTGTACTATGCTTAAATATGACCAGAAAAAGCACCTGACCCACCTTTGAAAGGCATGTTTGCACGTGTCTTGAGGTACAGCTTCTTGCCCCTCAGTGGCCGCTCCTTTCTGATGTTGATCCCCAACGTGTTACAGCGGTTCTTTTTGCAATTCAGGCATATTCCTTTCTCAAAATTGTGGATGTCATTGCACCAGTAGGCCATGCTCTGCTTGTCATCGTGCAGCAAGGAGTCGATGTAGAGGTGCACAGAGCGCTCGTGCGCGCACTTCACTGTTGCTGCAATTCCTGCAAAGAAAGGCAGTGGTTACCATGTTTTCATCATCCAGCACACCTACGTTTGTACAATCTATCACATGCAGTACATACATCATATGGTCGAGGTGCTTCACTGGGATGACAGTTTGAAATATTAACTAAAGAAAAGGGCATTATCAGGCAGTTAATGCCTTGGCTAGTGGAGTGAATGGCCTATAGTACAAAAAGGACTGATGGCCCAGGAAAGCTATCGGACAAGCATTTTATTTGTATTTCCTCTTAGACAAGATTGCTCATATGGTGACATTGATGTTAATTAATTTTAGCGGATAAACAAAAGAACATATCTAAAGCTAAAGTAGGACACAGTATGGTCTACCTGGGGAGAGGCCCAATTTGTTGATGGGGGGTTTAAAAGTGAGACTTCTTAACAATTCTGTTTACCTGTGTCCTTCTTTTGTTTTGAGTTCTCATGACCTAATCGCTTATATCTGATATGCCACAGTATTTGTGTCTTGCTCATTTACTGCATGTAACTAAATAAATTAAAGGATGAATGCATCAAGAAACACATATTTTGGTAATTAAAAGATACCATTAAAAGTCAAAAAGTCCACTTGAGTGGAGAAAGAGGTGCCTGTGGACAACAGCAGCTCTCTGTGCCACAGGACTCAAGCTCCACCCCACCGACGAGGCCCAAATAACCCAAAACCAGCCTGGAGTTGCTTGTGTTGCTGCTCAGTGGAGAACTGGCACTACGGGCTGTCCCGTTTCTTTTGCATTAGCTTAAGTCCACTGTGCATAAGACTGGTAGCTGTCTGAAGTGGAATAGTGGGCAAAAAGCACGATGGACGGGATTACGGCCCAGAATAGTTACCAGTGGCTGTGATTAATTCAAACAATCCATCTATCTCTTTTTTGTTTTCTTCAAAAGAAGCTTCCTCATCTTCCACCCATGTGTGTGATGGGAGCCTCTGTCAGGAGGCAGACCTTAAAGGGCGTGCTGTCTCAAGGCGTGTTTTACTTTTCCACTCCTCAGTGGTTAATTTGTAAAAATATAAGTTCCAGGGCTCTTGTCAGGAGGCAGCATTCCCCAAGCCCATATCTCCTGTTAACTGTGCCTAAAACAGAACCAACTACTAACCATGAAAGTGTGGAGATGATGTTGTGTAATGGCCAGAGCTGCCGACTTCAGAGCTGGGGAACCAGGTTCAAGTCTTGGCGTCGACTCAACATCATGTGATTCTGGGAAAATCACTTAAGCTTCCCGTGCCTACCATAAATGAATGTGTCCTTAACAGGTACTCATGAAAATCACCTGTGTTGATGATTAAGTGCCGGTGCTCAGCACTGGAAACCACTGGCTCAAATTAAGCACTGCCACTCCTAATTGAGAAGTGATGATGGACATTTCTATGACTGTGCTCATGCAATGCAATAGCATGCTCCTAAATGCAGTTATGGGTTCTACGGAGGGCTTTAAGGCTGTTAGAACATTCCGCCCCTAGAGGGCAAAATGTTCTAATTAGTAAAACCAAAGGCCTTTCGGAGCCCAAAGTGGTTTAAATCCCCTCAGGCTCTGAGAGGCCTTTGTTCTCAGCAACAGCTGTGAATGAAAAAAACATTGGAATGTTGCCCTCCGGGCTTCTACTGGCCATTAGAAGCACGGAGCACTCGATTGTCTTCAATGGAGTGGTCAACATTCCAATGTTCTAATAGAAGTGAGAGGTTTTTTTTACCTTCATTTAGTGTGTGATTTGTTGATCCTCAGAAAATTTGAGAACTAAAGTAATTTGATTCTCTGGTAGCAAATGAAATGTTTTAATGCAACATCTATTACAGGATGCCAGGCACGAAACCCTGAAAAGTGACATAAGGAGTAAAAGGGGGTTGAGGATCATCATCAGTCCTATAGAGCATGTGGCCGGGTCTTAGAGTGGCTACTGCCTTCAAATACAAATGTATATGAATTTGAGTCCACAGATGTCCAAACTTGCGGATAGAGCTGCACATTCTTTGAATTATTAGAATTTTTGTAAAATCTTAAAATAAATAAAACAAAAAAATACATTTCACAGTGCGCAAGACAAAGCTAAAATTCTGTGGGCACAGTGTACCTAGGAGCAGGTGCCCTGTGCCTAGAGGCCACTGTGCACAGCCAATGACCAGGCACAGCTAGTTTGATGAAACAAAGGCTGGTGCATGCTCAGGACCTAGTGCATACTGTGTGCTGCTATAGGACATGTGTAGTTGGTTCAGTGACATGGGCACTGCTGCATAGCCTGCACTAAGACTCATTTGCCGAACTGAAGGCAGGAGAGATTGGGCACACAGGAAGTTTGGCGTAGAAACTGGCCAGAAGCTCTGTGTCATGTGGGTTGGATGAACAGGAGATTGACCACAGAACCTGGTCTCAGATCAGGCCCTACATCAATATCTGCTGTGCATGGCCAAAGGCCGTGTGAAACCTAGAAGGTTAGGGTCAGGGCTGGGCTGAAGGTCAATTTCTGCAGCCAACCACCAATGCACATGGCTGAACTGAAAGATGGATGTTGGAAATGATCATCTTTTGTGTGGTGTTCCCCCAGATGTTTGCCTTCATTTGCTGAACCCAATTCTGCTGGCCATAGGACTCTGCACACTTTACTCCTGCTAACCAATAGTAGCGTGCTTATACTCTCCTCTCTAAACATGTTAAACTTGGCATACCGCTGATTGGCACATTTAATTTACTTGCATGTCCCACATATGGTAGTACCTGTTACCAGGGCCTGTAAATTAAATGCTACTAGTGGGGTGCAGCACGCCACCCACTAAATTATTACGGTAAACATGTCTCTATACCTGCCATTACAGCCCGGGTGTGCAGTTGTAAAGTGACAGTTTGGCCTGACCAAAAGTACCTTTTACCAGGCCTAAACCTTCCTTTTTAGCACTTATACATCACTACTAAGGTAGGCTCTAAATGCCCATAGGGCAGGGTGCACAGTAGGTAAAAAGTAGGACATGTATATTTAATGTTTTACAAATGCTGGCAGTGAAAAAATTCCAAAGGCTTTTTTCACTGTAGCAAAGATGGCCATGCCATAGGTTATTACTGGTTTGCACTATAACATTTCATAAGTGCTAATTTCAGTTCGAGAATAGGTAGAAAAATGGTTCAAGGGCCCAGTTTGATAGAGATTTGAAATCCAACTCAATGTTCAAGTTGGATTTTATATTACTATTTTTGAAATGTCACTTTTAGTAAGTTGACATTTTTCCACCTAAAACACAAAAGGCTTTCCTTGAAGTGTCCAGCTCTCACCTGACCCCGGTGGCTCCTACTGCTCCCATACAATAGACAATGTTGAAAAAGTCCTCTCCACAGGATAACAGGGTGGCCAGGGGGCTGTCCCCTTCCCCATACTGAGCTTCAAAATATGCCTACCTTCTCAATGGCAGAAGATGCTCACACCTAGGCCTGCCTGCCCTTTGTCAGTCTAGTCTGGATGATACCAAACTCAGTAGTGGAACTGGCCCGAACTGGTTAAGGGGGTGGACAACCCGTAGGCTGGCACCGGGCATAAAAGTGGACCCCGCAGACGTCTCCTCAGAACACTCATGGGCCTGTGAAACTCAGAAAGTCTGCCCTGCTGTCTGAAACATGAAGAAAGACTGGACCTGGTTCCCTTGAACCCAGGACCCCAGACGTGACTCCTAGGGTCAGTTGGCTGAACTCCTGTTTGAGTTACAGGGACACAACAAGCTTGCAGAGGCCCTTTCCCTACAACTGCCCAGCTAACCAGTATTAATTGGACCTGCCAGGGTCCTGCTGCTGGCCTTTGTTGGAGTGAATCCTAACCCCCACAAGTGGTTCCCCCAGGTCGTGGACCCTTGACTGCTGTTAGAGTGTACTACTCCTGTCTCCAAACAGCAAGAGGTGAGACAACTGTTTGCCAACTTTCTGGCATGAGAACTGACGGAGACCAGGATCTCCATCTAAGCAGCAGCCGACGGCGTCGAATTGTCTG
Organism: Triturus cristatus; assembly: GCF_964204655.1. NCBI lineage: Eukaryota > Metazoa > Chordata > Amphibia > Caudata > Salamandridae > Triturus > Triturus cristatus. The sequence goes on from NC_140583.1 coordinate 232,714,765, forward strand.
TATGCCTCAGTTTGCTTGTTTGCCCAACTAAAGGAGATCTGTCTCAGAAAAGTGTCTTTATCTCCAAACATAGAGGGCTTTTATCAGGCCCAACAACAAGGAGCATCCAGTTGATGTTAGGCCTTCATGGGCAAAGACTCTAAACTTTGTCCACTCAAGGCTTTCCAGTCTTTGTCAACGACCACATAGGGGCACTGCTCGTCAGCAACCTGCTGTCATCGAGCCCGGCTTCAGACCCAGCTTGTCTCGCCAATAAATCATCGACAACCACTTTTTTCTCCATAAAGGTTTCGAATTAAGGGACTAAATAATCCACCAGAATGACCCTGATGCTTTTATCCGACCTGTGTTCCATGGTGATCGGCCTTAACTTTTCACTTTTTCCCAGTCTAGCATGACCAGATAACTGCGGATGGCACTTTGTGTTTTTTGGTGTTATTTGTAAAGCAAACTTTAAAAACCAATATCTCTGGCTCTCCCTATTTTTGTGATTATAATGTCATTTTATTTAGTTAAACTGTACTCTAGTTTTCTAAATTGGTTTGGGATTTTTCTAGTGTTGTATTTTCACTTTTATTACTGTTTGAGTGCTTCATAAATACTTTACACATTTCCTCTAAATTAAGCCTGACAAAGCACTAAGCACAGGTCTTAATTAGTGACTTTTGTAGGTCACCCTGATTCGGTTTGTGATAGTTTTTTGCGGTTGGTTCTTATCATCCTTAGCTCATACTCCAATTTACACCGGGGAACTGTGGAAACAGAATTAGTCCAGATGTAGCAGATGTGAGAATCTGTGTTTTGAAATAGTTCACTGGAGAGACATAATCCATAACAGTTATGGGTGACTTCAAGGCCTCCCGAGTCCTGGATTTGTATTGCAGAAAACATGTGAGCAATATTGATGAAAGCTGGAATATTTTTGAGGGTCAATTAAAACAAATTAATGCTTCACTGTTATTCCTCTTTGAATGACTTCACGTTGATCTCTCAATGGTACACTAAGCAGTGATATGTCACCAGCAGTTACCAAGTGATGGGCTACATTGCAATAACTCACTGAGAACATATTGACCTGGACTCAGGACTTGGCTAAAATAAGTCTTTTAAAATTTGTAGGCTTTTGACGTGAAAATTGCCCTATGATTATTGGATTTTTATGGTGGATATGGCAGCTCGTTTGTGTTTCTCAACAGAGCAATTAGTGGAGTGCATGGTACAGACATATGCATCATTTCGTGCAACAAAAAACACTTACCCCTAATATTTTGTAACTGTTGTAACTGTTGGGCAGTTACATGTCAAATGTAAGAAGTCATTAATGCTGATGAGCATTGCTTGCAGATACAATTCACCTTAACATTTAACTTAGACATGTGTTTAGAGGTAAGATGGAAGCAATGTAGATGCTTAAATTGTATCAGTTTATGTCCATTATTGACTGGGGGTTGTTGACCCTGTGCACAGTATTTGTAGCAACACTTGGCCATCAGGTTAGTGCCTCTACTATATTATTGGCCGCACTCTGTTGGCCCATGTGCAAATATATGGTACTGATCCCTTTGGGTTTTTCCTCATGGTTCATTTAGTCAGGACCTCATAATACCCAAGGGATTGTGGGAGTGTGTGCCACGGTGCTTGACCTGCGTTCCTAAGCCTTTTTAGTACAATAGCAGGGCTTGTGGAGTGCCACCATCCCTCTCTTTATATGTCTGAACGGATATACATTTCTGCCTTGGAAACAGATCACAAAAGTTAGTCACATCAAATGTTTGTAGAATTTGCTTTGATCTATTTTCAAATTTGGATGACCTATAAATGGGGACCGTAAAGAATATAGCTGCTGAAAGCCTGCTAGTTGTGGCAGGTCCCGTCGTGCGAGACATGTAGAATGTACTGTGTTTGTGTTCCCTTCAGGTCTGCACAGCGCACACCATGCATGGAATCTGATTCAATCAATCTCCGTTCTGTCATTCAATGTTTACAGCAAGGCTGATGATGAAACCAGAAAGTTGCATAGTAGACTTGTGCTGCAGGACAAAACGTCAGGACATTTAGGACCCTTGCCCTGCCCATTAGCATACCAAGGATCTCTCAAGGAATCTTAACATATCCACCTGTCCACCACAGTTTCAAAAATACCCATGCCAATTTGATAAAATAAATTATGGTTGAAAGGAATTGGTATGTTCATATTCTGTTAATACTACAATTTTTATTATATAAATATATAAATTCATCCTATCTTACATGTAGGTTAAGTTGATCGACCTGCCTATTTTTGTTATAAGTAGTCTAGTGCACTGCTATTGTTCTCATTTCACCCAGGCCTCTACAAATGTTGATTCCTGGGTATTTCACCCATTCTGGTTCACTCTGCAGAGGAAATTCACATTCCATTTGTTTCTTAATGTTAGCGGGTGAAAATATTTCTGATTTCCCCCAGTTGACTCGTTACACAGAACATTCCCTGAACTCGATCACTTTCCAAATAATGGGCTGAATGTAACTTGAGGGATTTTGCACATATATACTAATATCATCTGCATATACACGACAATTACCTGATGTCCTTGTAACTTATGCAATATTTGTAAAGTGTATAAAATATATAATTCCCTCAACAGGGACGCTGGTGGCTCTATGGCTAAATTTAAATGAGAGGAGACAGTGGGAAGTCCTATCCGACGCCGCGTCCTACCATCATACTCTGGTACTTGTCCATTTACTTGGACGTGTGTAATAGGTGCAGCATAAAGCAGTCTAATTAGTATTATGAAGATGTAACCGACCACACATCTTTGCAGCACTTCCAATATGAAAGGCCATTCCAAGGAGTCAAAGGCCTTTTCAGCATCACGTAAAAGTGCTGGTGCTAATAGGGTTGGATCGATATGACGGAGAATCACTGCGAGCCCTCAAAGGTTGTGAAGAGTAGATTGTTGAAGTATGAAACCCAGCTGATCTGGTAACAGCATGTACGGTGTCCGTGGCACCAGTCTACTAGCTACGTTTTTACGTAGAATCTTTAAAAGCATATTTTTGAGTGCTAGTGATCTATTTGAAAAGCAGTCTCCTGGTCTTTTGCCAGTTTTAATGGTGTCATTATGACAGTTTTTCTAACAGTAGGGGGAAGTGTTCCGGATTAAAGAGATATTATGTTCCTACTGAATGATGAGGCACCAGCAGGTCCAAGCATTCGTGAGTGAGATGTGGTTTTGTCTTGCCCATTTGGACCACTAAGGACCAAAGCTAGGATTGCATTACAGAGCATGTCATCATCTCTAAATCCTGGGCCTAGGAGTGCAGGCTCTTGATCAGCCATTTCCCTAAATTAATGAATCACATTTGGAATCTCAAATAGTGTGGCATTAGCATCCATTAGTCCATAGTTTGATTCTAAGTCTAGTAGTTTATGGATCGTCAGATGCTAGTGGGTGTTTAGTTTTAGTTAGTAATAAGTTCTGGTAGATAATGTAGGTAGTTTTCAATTTTATTCTTGCTTTAATCAAGATTTCTCATTGGGATAAACGTTATGGACTGTTCCATAGAACCTCTTGTGTAGCACCTATAAAGTTTAAAGTAATTGCAAGAGGGAAACTCAATATAATGGTTCTCATAGTCTGAGTCCGGTGCCTTGTCCAACATGGCTGTTAACCGGCTCTCCATTTTGAAAGAAAAATTAAAGGTGGCAACATCTTGAAACCAGTGCTGAAGAGAAAAATATGATGGCTATTACTTAGTCTGGTTTTGTCAGGTGATATCCACTCCCACCGACTGTTTTGTTCTTGCTTCCTTAGCATTAAGAGCTGCGTTGAATGTTGCCCAGTGTTAACCATTATCATACAGGATTCTGTTGTGCTGATCAAGATTTGGCATAGTCAAAATTAGTGTAATGGGTAGTTCAACTCGGGATTATTGTTGATGATTCAACTCATAAATACAGACCTGAATATTGGTAAATTTTAAGCGTGGTTCTTGTTGTCTTGCCACTTTCAATCTATTCTAATGAAACGCTTCTATTTGTTCCAACATCCCAAGAATTTTATTAAACTCTTCATGTAAAATATTTTGATTGATGATTACAAATTGGAAGTTGTTAAACAAATAAATACATAGGCATGATCTTAGACTTCTTTGCATCATAGGCAAAGCATGTGGAGACTAGTGCATCAGCCATGAAAGTTCATTAGATGTGTAATTTTTCTTTTTGTGATAATACAATGCCACACTTATAGATTTTAAGGCTTACATTATAAAAACCTAAACATATGAGCCTGAATCTTTTGTTTAGATGTGCATGAGAAGGTATTTAAAGTGAAGAATTAGGCATTACATTTTTTAGTGTAACATCAGTCATTACAGGTGCAAGTGTTTGGGTTTCAATTTGATCCTGTATCATTTAAATTGTAGATATTATGTTCCATAATTTTGTTCTAGATGCCAATTTTTAATACACAATGTAATTCCCATTTGTGGTAGTTAAGAACGTTTTTTAAACATGCAGTTACTGACGTTTGCACACTTTCGCTTTCTCATTTAACTCCAGAGTTAATGTCTCCAGCCCAATGGGTGAAGTTATCATTTAAAAAATCTAATTGCCTCTTTAGTGCTTCTTCTGACTTGGCTTACATGAGAAACACGTGCCACTAGATAACTTAATGCATAGTAGATTTTACCTTTTGTATCTTTAGTTATACATACTTTCTTAAAAGAGTATGGCACAGTACTGCTCAAGCACCGTAAGTATAATAAGTGTAAGGCCTCTCTTCAGTATTTGCACCCCCTAAGATTTTTATGTTATCTTTTTTGAGTGCCTCGATTGGTATTATAATAAAACTTTTTAAACTGCCATGTCGATTTGGCATGAAAACCTCCTTGCCAAGACTTAAACTCCCCTTTCATTACATATAAGGCACCCTCAAGGTAGGTCCTAGGTAGCCCATAGGGCACGGTGCATTGTAATGAAAAGGTTGCCCATGTACATTTAGGTTGTACATGTCTTAGCAGTAACAAACTCCTACATTCGTTTCTCACTACTGTGAAGCCTCTCCCTATCATAGGATAATATTGGAGACTCCGTATTACACTGAATAAGCTGTAATTTCCAATTGTCATGTTTGATGTCTTTGGAACTGTAATGTAAACCCCTATCTAATGGTAAAATTAGGTTGTGGATTACAATTTTGAAAATGCCACTTTCAGAAAGTTGGAATTTGTCTGCCCTTAGCTCTTTTGGGCCTGCAGCCTGTCTTGGTGCACATGACTGGGTGTAACTGGCAGGCTTTGTGAATTTCTCACAGACAGTGACATAATAGAGGGATTAGATGTGCTTGAATGGGTCATCTACTGGCAGGATCGGGGGTGGAGCTGAGCACAGCCCCACTTGCATCTGAATAGGGAGTGCTCTGTCTTCACACAAATGACCTATCACCTAGACATTGTCACTGCAGCCAACTTGGGCTGGGGAGTCAGGAAATTCCATGCACTTCAAAGTCACTGTTTAGAAGCTTCTCCCACCTTCCAGAAGGAGGGCACCAGGGTATAAAAATAGGACCTCAGACACCAACTCTTCAGTTCAATTTTTCCTGGACCGCTGGAAGGAATCTCAGAGGATTGCTTGATGCTGTGACCTGCTCTGCACTAGACAAGACTGCTTTGATGTACCTGGAAGAACTACTTTGCTGTCTGGAGCCTGCCTTGAATCCTCAGAGGCAAGCCCTGCTGTTGAGCCCTGCATCTTCACTTGAACCCAGGACTACCAGAGTGACTCCAAGAGGTATTCACCAGCCTCCTGATCAGAGCCACAGGGGCACAAACAGCTCACACCAACTTGAACCCACACCTGGACCCTGTCTGAATGAGTCCTGAACCCTCCCATGTGGTGTCCCACCAGTCCTGGGCCCTTGGTTGTGGTCCTGCAGTCGCCCAGATGACCAAATCTCTAAACTGTGGACTTTTTACCCAACTACTGTTCTGAGAACCAGGAGGAGACAGGGACCAACCTGCTCGCCTACCTGCCCGAGGTACACCGTTGGTCGGATTGCCTTTGCGGCATCTCCCACTATGATCTTCTTCGCAGCGGCAAAAACTGTTCAGCGGTCTTTCGCCAAATGGGTATCTGCCATTGTGGAACTCTGGCTACAGCCCACTGTCTCATCCAGGTGGAGGTTTTCGACTTCCAAAAAAGAGACTAAGGGACTAATTTATATCGTGGCAGAAGGGTTAATCTGTCACAATCGTGACGGATATCCTGTCGGCCACAATAGAAATACTATTATATCCTATGGGATTTATATTTTAACGGAAGGGATATCTGTCAGTGTTGTAACAGAATAACCCATCTTCCAAGATCTAAATCAGGTCCTAAGTCTGAATGTAGAATTCTTTCCCGTGATTTCGGCCCAAGGCTGTCCAATGATGATGCTCCCTTCAGCAGGCCCTACCTGAGCCTGGCCCGCTGAATTTGACATTTTCAGATCATTTTTCTCAGAATTTCTTCTGAGTTCGAAGGTAAGCACTGACCAGGCCCAATCCACTTTTTTTTTATCCGAGCAGGGTTCCTTCGTGGTCCGCCATATTTTTCGATTTTGACCCGGTCTTGCAGTTGGCGCTTTGATCTTTTAGGCACTAGTTTTCACTAAAAACTTTAAACTCTGGTTCTACCACTTGTATTTTTGCTGTTTTGGTATCACATAATTTATTGAATTTGACTCTATTTTTCTATATTTGTATGGGATTGATCTTGTTTTGTGTTTTCACTTTATTATTGTTTGTGTGCTGCATAAATACTTTACACATTGCCTCTAACTTAAACCGGACTGCTTTTGGGCCGAGCAACCCTGGGGTTAAGCACTGGTTAATTTTGGGCCTGCTTATTTTTCACACTGATAAGAATTGTGTTTACTGCTTGAGTAGGGTTTCACTGCCCTCAAATAGCAACCCAAATTTCCTACAATAATCTGTTACCCTTGTCCTTCATCAAATTTCTCTTTGGGCACACTCTCCCACCCCTACTCACCTATGTCAATGCCTCCCTCACTCAAGACATCTTTCCAGAAGCTTTCAAGGGTTCTATACTGTCTCTTGGCATCTTTAAGCTGTACATGGAGCCACTTGGTGCTCTACTCACAGATAACAGCAACAAGATTTACCAATGCGGTGATGACACACAACTCTATTTTAAATCCTCCTCTGCTTCGGACAGCCAGTGCCTCAAACAATGTCTTCACATCATTAAGACCATGTTGCCAAGCATCTACCTTGCATTTTGGAAATGTAGTATTAGTATGCTGTAGTGTTGGAGGTCGCTGTTACTATCAAGCTGGCAGTGGATCAGCAGAGTGAGATAGCCCTGATTCTCCTGGATCTATCTGCAACTTTTGACACTGTCTCACACCCTTTTCTACTACAGCGCCTTGGCGACATAGATGTGATCAGCCCAGCACTAATCTGGTTGAGTTTCTTTCTTAAAGACAGGTACCAATCCATGTGGATGGCTCCATTCTCTTCCGAACTAAAGCCATTGGGCTGCACTGCAGCGTGAGTTACCAGCACCGTGTCACCAATGTCCATTGCACCTGTTCCACCTACGACGTAGCACTGCACTGAGGAATCAACTCAGCACCTGCTTCGCACCTGTGAAATCGATGCAACACCTGCTTTGCTGCTATCGCATGAACGCAGCGGGTTTTCGACGCATTGTTCCTCGATGCCGACTTTTCATCGACACCGCAGTAAGGAACCGAGGCCTCGTGTCCAGAAACCAACGCATCACCTGACCTGTCAATAAGAAACCGATGCATCACCTGTCCTGCCAGTAAGGAACCAGTGCATCACCTCCTCTGTGTAGTAAAAAACCAACGTATCGCTTTGCTTTTCTGGTGCATCACCTCCCCTGCGCCTTGAATATTCTTTGATGTTGATGCATCTTATGTACTTTGTGCTAAAAACGAACTCATCCATTGATTTCTATAGACTAACCTTGCTTAATTATTTCTAAGTTATATTTTGACTTGTATATGCTACATTTTTGTTATTTCGGTATTTTTTCAGATAAATATTGGCTAGTTTTCTAAAATGGTGTGGACTCCTTTTGTAATGTTTTTACTGAGCTACTGTGTGTGTGTAGAAATACTTTAGACATTGCCTCTGAGACAAGCCTGTCTTCTCGTGCCAAGCTACCAAGGGGGTGAGCAGGGGTTATCTTAGCTGTGTGACTCCCTTACCCTGACTAGAGTGAATGTTGCTATTTATACAGGGTACAAACCACTGACAACTAGAGACCCCATTTCTAACAGATACCATTTGTATTCTTTAGTGCTGGGCTGGTTATTATACTGCATTTTAAATCATTTTTTATAAAATGAGTTTCAATACTTTTCTCATCCTTATTGTTAAAAGAGCAGTTTACACTCTCTTTTGAATGTTATTGCCAAGTGCTGATGAAAGGTGAGGTTTTTCAATTGTGACTATCAAATATAGGCTTCCATGGCAGACCTGTTCTGCATAGCCAAATGAACTGTAAGTGTTTGCACAGATTATACATGAGGTTATATTTCATCATGACGCTTTGTCACACAGTGCCTCGTAGTTACTCTTGATTTCGAGTTTCTCATTTAGTAAAATCAGTTGTCTAATTATGTTAGTACACTCTCAACCTTCTAACGTAGTTCATGTTTTAGTAAAAAAATTAGGAACGTGTCATTGTCCAATGAAGTGGATTTTGATAGCAAAACTTGGTTTTGATTTGGAGCGTTTGAATTAATGTAGACATTTAATTATGATTTCTCAAGAAGTAGCTCTCCTTTTATTACATTTTGTTTTTGGTTGCAAGTCATTAAAAAAGATGAGTGAGTACAAATGCATCTGGATTGCTGGGGGGTATCTGACAGTCCCATGAACTCCAACATTCCCTAAATTGAAGGTACTTGAGAAGTCAGCTGTGCCCTCACCAGGTTGGCTCCGGTGGGGGGGTTAAAGTCAGCTGTGCCCTCACCGGGTTGGCTCTGGCGTGGGTTAAAGTCAGCTGGCTCTGTGCCCTCACCGGGCTGGCTCCGGCATGGGTCAAAATTAGCTGTGCCCTCACCAGGCTGGCTCCAGCATGGGTTAAAGTCAGCTGTGCCCTCACCGGGCTGGCTCCGGTGTGGGTTAAAGTCAGCTGTGCCCTCACCGGGCTGGCTCCGGTGTGGGTCAAAGTGAGCTGTGCCCTCACCGGGCTGGCTCCGGCGTGGGTTAAAGTCAGCTGTGCCCTCACCGGGCTGGCTCCGGCGTGGGTCAAAGTCAGCTGTGCCCTCACCGGGCTGGCTCTGGCGTGGGTCAAAGTCAGCTGTGCCCTCACCAGGCTGGCTCCGGCGTAGGTCAAAGCCAGCTGTGCCCTCACGGGCTAGCTCTGGCGTGGGTTCAGGTGAGCTGTGCCCTCACCGGGCGGGCTCCGGCATGCGTTAAAGCCATCCGTGCCCACTCCGGGCTGGCTCCAGCGTTGGTTAAATTCAGCTGTGCCCACAGCGGGCTGGCTCCGGCGTGGGTTAAAGTCAGCTGTGCCCACACCAAGATGGCTCCAGCGTGGGTTAAAGTCAGCTGTGCCCACTCCGGGCTGGCTTCGTCGTGGGTTAAAGTCAGCTGTGCTCTCCCCGGGCTGGCTCCGGTGTGGGTTAAAGTCAACTGTGCCCTCACTGGGATGGCTCCGGCGTAGGTTAAAGTCCGCTGTGCCCTCACTGGGCTGGCTCAAGCATGGGTTAAAGTCAGCTGTGCCCACTCCGGAGCCAGCCAGGTGTGGGCACAGTCAGCTGTGCCCACTCCGGGCTGGCTTTGGCATGGGTTAAAGTCAGCTGTGCCCTCACCGGGCTGGCACCAGCGTGGGTTAAAGTCAGCTGTGCCCACTCTGGGCACAGCTGACTTTAACCCACGCTGGAGCCAGCCCGGTGTGGGCACAGTCAGCTGTGCCACTCTGGGCTGGCTCCGGCGTGGGTTAAAGTCAGCTGTGCCCTCCCCAGGCTGGCTCCGGCGTGGGTTAAAGTCAGCTGTGCCGTACCCAGGATGGCTCCAGCGTGGGTTAAAGTCAACTGTGCCCTCCCCTGGATAGCTCCGGCGTGGGTTAAAGTCAGCTGTGCCCTCACCAGGCTGGCTCCGGCGTGGGTCAAAGCCAGCTGTGCCCTCACTGGGCTGGCTCTGGCGTGGGTCAAAGTCAGCTGTGCCCTCACCGGGCTGGCTCCGGCGTGGGTTAAAGTCAGCTGTGCCTTCCCCAGGATGGCTCCGGCATGGGTTAAAGTCAGCTGTGCCCTCACCGGGCTGGCTCCGGTGTGGGTTAAAGTCAGCTGTGCCCTCACCGGGCTGGCTCCGGCGTGGGTTAAAGTCAGCTGTGCCCTCACTGGGCTGGCTCCGGTGTGGGTTAAAGTCAGCTGTGCCCTCACCGGGCTGGCATCGGCGTGGGTTAAAGTCAGCTGTGCCCACTCCGGGCTGGCTGCGGCGTGGGTTAAAGTCAGCTGTGCCCTCACTGGGCTGGCTCCGGTGTGGGTTAAAGTCAGCTGTGCCCTCACCGGGCTGGCTCCGGCGTGGGTTAAAGTCAGCTGTGCCTTCCCCAGGATGGCTCCGGCGTGGGTTAAAGTCAGCTGGTCCTGTGGTTAGGCCTCCCCTCTGCTCTGCAGTGCTTTCACTGGGTGATTGTAATCGTGCATACTTTTTGAGTCCATAAATGTTTACTAGGAAGGTAGCAGTTTATTCAGGTGATGGAGTTCTTCAAATTAGTTACTTACTGTCACATCAAAGCAGAACCGTCAAGTGTATAACTTGCTGACGCTTCTTACATGTATTTTAAATCATGGTGACAGTTTCACTAGGGAGACATTAGGCTGAACAAGCCTTAATGGTAACACGAGCACCGAGGCCGTGGTTACAAACCTCTTTTATTAAGCACATGTGCTTTCCGAACAAGCAAGTAAAAAAAAAAATTCTCAAAGTAGCAGCCCATTCCGTTAAATAATAGCACTGTTTTGCCACGCATATGTGGTGCACTGGGAACACAGGATAACATGCGCATTAGTCATGCAGATGTTCAACCCTTGGCTTTTAATGACAGATGTTTCTTGATACTCATCTTAATGGTACTCAGGCCGCCCAACCCAGAGCAAGGAAATACTGAGTGAACCTGCCAATATCTAAACCTGTGACCAGGGGGTGGATGCATCAGTGCACTGAGCCTCCACACCCAGCTCGGAGGAGGGGTCGCACTTTGCTTGGACCTGGCACTGGGGCTAGTTGTTGTGGCGCGCACATTTATGAGCTCATCTCTAATCAGCCTCAGACAGCGCGTCTCTGGAGAGTGTTAATCTGACTCAAAATACAATGTGCTTTAGCCTGCCTAGCTGTGACCTAGACGAGGGCCTCCCTCTCAGCTTTCCAGGGCCGCGCTGCTCTGAGCTCATGTCGCCGGAAGCAGTCGAGCGAGTCTGCGAGGCACCGAGCTGATCATAATTCAATTATGAACGTCTTCCAGGCGGCTTTATCTATTTTCTGCAATTTTAGCTAGAGTCTGATAAATAAAATCCTTTGAACAACTTTTTTTATGCTTTGCAGCAGTTAACTTAGAGTTTATAGGTGCTGAAATGGGTGTAATTTCTGAAGTTTATGTGTTTCCCTGGTCTTCATTGCTTGATTTTGCTCGAGAGGAAGTGTCACTCCTAGTCTTTGAAATGTCACTCATAATTGCACTGAAATTAGGAAAATGTCACACATCGCAATCTAAAACCTTGGCAGCTATGGATTGACATTGATTGGTAAAAAAGTAGGCTAATTATTGGGGTATGAATATTTAGATAAGCTTTGTGACAGGGGTGTGCCTGGGTATTTAGCAGTAACGGTTCATAGAGAGTTGTGCCCTGTTTTAACCCCTTCCCCGCTCATGACGGAACCGTTCCGTCATGAGCCACGGTTGCCGTGTGCTCATGACGGAACGGTTCCGTCATGCCACGACCGTTGGCGGCCGCTCCGCCCACGCGGCGCTGTTTCCCCGCCTGTGCGGGGGGACAACGCAACTGGGCGGAGTCATGACGGAACCGTTCCGTCATGAGCACAGCTCAACCGTGGCTCATGACGGAGCGGCTCCGTCGTGAGCACAGCGCCACCGCGCTGCCCCCCCGCACCCCCCAGCGCCGCGGCGGAATTCCCGCCGCGGCGAAGGGGTTAAAGAAGAGATCGCCCCCATCACTGTTAACGTGTACTTGTGAGCCTAATTCTGGTGACTGCCATGCCACTCAATTCTGGTTCACTTGTCAACTGAGTACGTTTTGCACGCTCATGTGTATATTGTTGTGAGCGCAAAAGTCATTCCAAGATTGTGCACGTAAAGTAAGCCTATACATCTTTAACTACAATTATGTCGGCATCTGTTGCAACTGCAAGGCACAGTTTGGCCCCAAAGTATGGACTGTGCATTCTTTTTGGTGCTGAACTCTACCAGAAAACTAGCACTTCATAATCCCAGTACTTACAGTTGCACTAGTGCAGTTTCGATGGATTCTTTGCAAGTTAATATTGCTATCCTGCATTTTTGAGAAATGTTTTGCAGATGGATGCTGTTAACCAGATCCATATTTATGATACATTGGAAATGCAGATAGGCAGCTGTTTACTGCCCTAAGGGGTACATTCACAAGAACGTGTGATAACTACCGCAAGAGTAGCGTAACGCAACTTTCAATATCGCAGCCCATCACGGGAAAATAACGCTGTGACAACATGGGATTCACAACAAGGCGGTAGCATGCGATAGTCTGCCGAAACCGCGGACAATGTCTGTGATAAAACCACCTTGATGGAGATAAAATCACAAACTACTACACCAAAAAACCTGGGATGGGCCAAAGCGCGATGAGGAAATCAGCGATAAGCAGCACCAGGCCTGCAACACACACCTGGCAGGTGGGAAAGATCTCCATAAAAGCAGAAATAACACCCACACCCAAACTGACCTACACCCAAGCACCATGGAGGCAGCCGGAGCAGGCGCAGAGGACGAGCGCAACCCCACAAGCACCCTGGACGACCAGCCTGGGACCTCGGGACAGGGAAGGGCAAGGACAAGAAGACGAGGAAGACGAAGTTCAGTCTGCAGGCGAACAGGATCATAGTCACGGAGGTGATGGAACACCATCAACAACTCTTTGTCACCTCCAACATGTCACTGGGCACCAAAACTGCAATATGGTGGGACATCGTAGACAAGGTGAATGCCGTCGGAGAGCACAAGTGGATAATGGACGAGGTCCAGAGGCGATGGAATGACATCAAGCGGAAGACCAAGGAGAAACTCTCTGCCAACCAGACGGCAGTAATGCAGACTGGAGGGGGGGGCCAGCGCCACAGCTGGTGCTGGATGACATGGAGGAGCTGGTGTCGATAGTCATCAGTGTGGAGACTGTGGCCGGAGTCGGGGGACTGGACACTGCTCGACAGGACACAACACAACCACAACAGGGTGAGTGACCACCAGGTACTGGGGGGGCGGGTGGAGATGGGCACAATGACACACATGCACAATCAAGCAGAGCACAGTGCACACCCACAATGACTCTGGGTCATCGCCCAGATCTACAGGCTGTCACAATGTACAATGCCATGCTGTCTGAATGTCAACCTGTACCATGCGTCTGCACACATGTGGACACATTGTAATACACCATCTCCCCTTCACATCGCAGGGGCACCATCAACACCTCCTACAGAGCAGTCCCAGTCACTCTTCACGGACGACGAGAAGGACAACGCCAGCATCGACACCCAAACCATCCAAGACATCATTGACTTCATCTGCCACTCACCTCCAGGCTCAGGGCAGCCCAGCTACATCGATAAGACCCCACCCACCACCCAAACCACCCAGCAGGAGGCACCTACAGCCCCGGCACCCTCCCAAGACCTCCAGGAACAACACATGGCCTTCCAACGCCGTGTGCTGGAGTGCCAGATGGAGATGGCTGAGCAGGTGCGGGTGGGCTTCGGCATCATGGCTGCCAAACTGGACGCCATCCTTGGGTGTCTATGTCCGCCCCATGGTCTCCAACGAGCCCTGACTGACATCGCTGGAGTCATGACGCGGAGAGAAGAACAGCTGTCTGCTCAGAGTAGCTCCAGCGATGCTAGCTGTGAGCTGGCACACATATGGAGGCTCATGGAGGACATGGTGTGGATGGAGGCGGAAAGGATGGCAGCCACCGCTGCACATCATCGAAATGTAGCTGGGATCTATCATGCCCTACAGACCTCCACCATGGCATTGCAGCCACAAGGCGTGGCGCTGATGAATGCTGCTGCCCCCACACCATCCACAACCCCGCCCCCTGGTGTGTCAGCGTCACCCACTGCGGCAGCCAGATCCACTCTGGCCCCTGATGTGTCAGTGGCACACAGTGCGGCAGCTGGATCCACTCAGGCCCCTGATGTGTCAGTGGCACACATTGCAGCAGTCGGATCCACTCAGGCCCCTGATGTGTCAGTGCCTCACAGTGCGGCAGCCGGATCCACTCAGGCCCCTGATGTTTCAGTGGCACACAGTGCGGCAGCCAGTTCTGCAACATCCACAGGTGGGGCAGGGCACACACCCAGGGACGAGTACGTGGATGGGACTGTGATCAGAAGGACCAGGCACTAGCATTCATTACCGCCACCTGGCCTGTTTCTGCTTGGTCCCGAGCATGGCCTCATGACCTTCCACTGACCCACGATACACTCTGATGCACTCACCTTGGACAGCGACATGGACTGCCACTTCTGGACTGATGACCAATGACACGGCGACCAGGCTGCGGACTGTACCCTTCCCTTCAGCAGGACTTGTCATCCCCGAATGGACTCTGTCTGGCCCTCAATGGGCCCATATTGTGTAGTGTGCTGGGCATTGCCCTGAACTGCTCCAGCTGCATAACTACACTGGATGTGCAATAAACATCCATTGACACACTGCTGTGTCATGTCTTTCATCAGTCATGTATGCATGTGTGGATGAATGTAGGGGCAGTGATTTCCCTTGCGTTAATGATGCTCATCCTGTGGGATGCCAGTCAGAGGGTGCTACATTGCATTTTGTGTACTGGGTCCCGTTGACACTACAACAGGGACACACACATCACTCACTTTCTTGGCCGGACATGGACTGAACCATGCCCAGAGCCCACGTGTCATTGTGGCAAACCCTGCGCTTGTCCGGCATACGGCAGGCCAGACCACTCCACTTACGCTAATAGGGGGGCCCTCATTGCTCCCCGTCGCAGGCGAACTCACTGGTGGTGTGCAGGTCACTGGTCTAGTTGTCTGCATGTTGCAGCCACTCCCTGAGGGCAGGTTTGCACGCACACCACACCCATCTGGCACAGGTATCACAGGGCATGTGACTCCGCCAATATAAGGGGCAGATGACATCACATTCTCCTCTGCCCGTGGTGATTGGATGATGGATGCCACGGTTCCCAATCATAGAGGGCACAAGAGTTTTGTTGCGCACAGGGTTAGTGGGAACCCAGACCTGTGTACAGCACGGGCCAACCACCACGTGGCGCAGACTGGGGTTGCACAGGGTTAGTGGCAACCCAGGCCTGCGTACGGCACGGGCCGACCACCACGTGGCGCTGCTGACTGGGGTTGCAGTGTTGGTCGCACCCGACGCATTACGGCAGGCACAGGCACCTTGCAACGGGACGGTGACTTTGGGTGCATTGAGTCAGTGGCACCTTAAGCTGCTGAGTGGGTGGGCACCCTGCGATGATGCCCCGTCCCCGGCGGTCCGGGCAACTCAGGATTCATGTGCCCTGCTGGACCGCAGTGTAGGCCAGAGCCAGCGGGCAGCGCGGGCCGACCACCACGTGGCCTCGCTTCCGGGTCACAGACTTAGTGGCACCCATTGGGCTGATCGGGTGTGCAAAAGACACACAATTGATGTACGTAATGCTGAACAAATCAGAACTGAGCGGGTGTGCAGCCTGTGATGTTGCCGGGTGCACTGGTATGTCCTCCGCCATGGAGTATTCAAGACCCAGCACCAAAAGTGAGACCTGTTGGCCTACGGAGCGTGGCTGCATGGTGTGGTGGGTGCCATGTCTACGGGCACTGGGCTTGTGGCTTGCAGCGACAGGTGGTGGAACATCCAGTCTACACGCCGGTGGCGGAAGGTGAGCAGTGAGGCCTGGGTGTGCATGGGTGGGCATGCTCCGTGGGCAGCGGGTGCCTTTGTGATGCCTCTGCCTGGGTGTGTATGGGCGGGTAGGCGATGTTATCTTGTGCAAGTGTGTGTACTGTGCCAGTCATGTATCTGGACTCTGTTTCAGATGACGGCTCGGAATCCGATGTGTGTCCTGGTGTACTGCTATACATACCGGCATGTGGTTGGAGACACACCGGTGGCAGCAGGTGAGCAGTGTGGCCTGGGTGCGCAGGGGCGGCGTCTCTCTCTTTCTCTGTCTCTCTGTCTCTCTCTCCCTCTCTTCTCTCTCTCTCTCTTTCTTCTTCTCTCTCTCTCTCTCTCCCTCTTCTCTCTCTCTCTCCCTCATTTCTTCTCTCTCTCTATCTCTCTCTCTCTCTCCCTCTCCCTCTCTTTTTCTCTCACTATCTCTCTCTCTCCCGCTCTTCTCTCTCTCTCTCTCCCTCTCTTCTTCTCTCTCTCACTCTCTTTCTCCCACTCTTCTTCTCTCTCTCCCTCTCTTCTTCTCTCTCTCTCTCCCTCTCTTCTTCTCTCTCTCTCTCCCTCTCTTCTTCTCTCTCCCTCTCTTCTTCTCTCTCTCTCTCTTCTTCTCTCTCTCTCCCTCTCTTCTTCTCTCTCTCGCCCTCTTTTCCTCTCTCTCTCACCTTCGCTCTCTCTCTGTCCTTTGATGTGCGCAGGACACACCTTCTCATTATGTTTTTTGTCTTGCAGGCTGTGACCTACGGACTGTCCCACAGGGAGCCGCCATGTGTCTTCATTTAATTTCGATGTTCATTTCAATAAAATTTTATTTGTTGCTTAGAAAGTGAATGTGTGATGCTCATTTCTGTGACGACACATGCATTTCAACTGTTGTGATTGTGCGACATCATGCAGAATATTTTGTACATTTTTTTGTGTAGCTGATGTGGCATGTCTTTTTTATAATTTTTTTTATAAAACTTTTTATTAAACAATCATCGACTTGATCAATATATGATACATCACAATAATGTAATATTTTTCTTATTCAGGAATGTACAAAGTTAATATCATCATAACATTACCTACACTGTGGGCTACTTCAGGGTGAGGGTATGTCTTCCGGGTCTGTATGTAGTGGAGGGGTACAAATATTCCCTCTGTATCGATTCCACGGTCCCCATATCCAAGACCATTTTTTGGAACAACCCCTGGCCACCTAAACTGTCTTCTCACGGAACATGCACCAGTCCATGTTAACCTTCCAGTCTTTAAGCACTGGAGGGGCCGCCGCCCCCCAAGCCTGCGCAATGTTCCTTTTGGCGATCATGAAGCCAAGAGTGGCCATTGAGTTTGGCATACGTTTAAGTTGGTGGGTTCCCATATGTTAAGCAAGTATCCGCGCACCTCTGGGAGCAAGAGGTTCCCCAGGACTTCTCCCACCACCCGATGAACTGCACTCCAGTAGGCCTGGATGAGCGATCATTCCCAAATGATGTTTAGAAAGGTACCCAGCTGACCACATCCCCTACGACATTCCCCGGTGGGTGCCCTCCCCATCAACACCAGTCTCGGTCCCATCATGTAAATTCTGTGTAGTACTTTTAGCTGCACCAGTCGCAATCTGGCGGGGATAGCGACCACCCTGGGGGAGGACACAGCCTCCTGCCAGTCCTTCGTCATCCAGCTCAACACCATCTGCCATCCACTTCTGTCGAAGCTGTATGAGAGGGTCCTCCATGTTATTTATAAGCTTGCTATAAATGAGGGAAATGGATTTCTCGGGGAGATACCCGTCCAGTATCCTATCTTCCAGTGGGAAGTCCTCAGGGGGGTAGAACCTTTGAGGAAGATCGAGCGCAGGGCGTGCCAAATTTGTCTGTAACGAAAGTGTTCTGAGCCGGCTAAATCGTGTTGTTCCTGTAGGGAGGCAAATGTTTTTATGTCCCCTTTTTCCCACATGTCCTGAACATGAGAGATCCCTATCATGTCCCATTTGTCAAAGCCCTTTGTCTGCCATAGGTGTTCCAGCTGGGTGGAGTCCCAGAGGGGGGCCGCCAAAGTCAACCTTCCCTCCCATCCAAGCGATCTAGTGGCTGTGTGCCAGACTGCAACTGAGTGTCCAGTGGGGCCAGATAGTAGGGGTCGAGTCGGTTTGGAGTATAGCGGTCTGTTGTAATTCTCACCCGGGAGCAGCCACCTGTCCATTCGATAGCCTGGATGCTCAGGGGACCCATAGGTACCGTGATTGATAGCCGACAGGTGTGCGGCCCAGTAATATTTCTTAATGTTGGGTAGGGCGATACCTCCATCGTACCATTTCAGCGTCAGCTTGTTAAGGGATATGCGTGGATACCCGTTCCACAGAAGCACCCTCTGGAGTCGCTCAATGTCTTTAAAATAAGCATGGGGGACTACGTCCAGTGAGTTCTGAAGAGCATAAAGGAAGCGGGGGAGGGACTTCATTTTAAAAATTGCGGCCCTCCCCAAGAGGGATAGCGGGAGAGTCTTCCAACTAGCTATATCCCGTTGCAGTCGTCTGAGGGGGGGGAGGAGATTATTGTCATATCGGAGAGCGGAGTCCAGAGAAACAAAGATTCTGAGGTATTTAAACCCTGACGTACCAATTTGGATTGGGCAGTTGGGTGGTAGGTTTGGCACCCCACCGTACAGTGGGCACAGGTGGGATTTGGTCCAGTTAATTGTAAACCCGAAGAATCTACCGAATATTGCCAGTATATCTAACAATACTATGAGGGATTTTCGGGGGTCTGTGAGATACAGTAAGATGTTGTCGGCATATAAGGAGATCTGATCCTCCAAATCCGCCGACCAGCGGAATCCTCGGATTGACAGATCTTGTTGAATCCAAGCCGCGAGCGGTTCCAATGCCAGGGCGAACAAAAGGGGGGATTGCGGACAACCCTGACGGGTACCCCGGCCAAGCGAGAAAGTGTCTGATTGTTTATTGTTAACTACGACCTTGGCCAGGAGGCAAACCCAGCCCATGAATTCCTCCCCGAACCCCAGCTTACCGAGCACGGCAAAGAGTTAGGGCCATTCAAACATATTGAAGGCCATGGTGGCATCTAAGGAGACCAAGACTGCCGGTTCACGGATCGTGTTCGCCCTACCTAGCACGGCGTGTACACGGCGAAGATTTAGCGCCGTGTTTCGACGCGGGATAAATCCAGACTGATCTGGGTGGACAAAGGATGATATGACCTTTACAAGACGATTAACGAGGACTTTCGCGAGGATTTTTGGCTCGGCATTAGGTAAGGAAATAGGCCGGTATGAGGAACAGTCTGTTTTTGTTTTCCTGTCTTTGTGAATAACTACTATATTAGCGATACGCTGGTCAAGAGGGAGCGTTCCCGACTCTCTGCTCTCCTCAAACATAACTTTGAGGTAAGCCGATAACTTGTTCGAGCAGAGTTTATACATTTCTATGGGTATCCCATTGGGTCCAGAGGCCTTCCCAGAGTGAAGCGACCTGATGGCCGAAGCTATTTAATCCGCGTTCATGGTCTGGGGATTCGAGATGTCAGCTCCGTGGGTGTCTCGAAGGGTCAGGACCAATCTATTTGCCCATTCTCGCCTGTCCAACCAAGCTAGCAGCCTCCCCGCTTTGTCGCCCATATCATAGAGTCTCCCAAGCTTTTCCTGAGCCATGGTGCAAGCCGTTTCCATGACAAGGGCTTTGTATTCTGACTGCTTAAGCCGGAGCAAGTGGCGCGCCTCCGGGGAGTCGCCGTCCACCAACTCCTCCTCGAGCCGCAAGATCTCTGCTTCCATGTCAGAGACATCTTTCTGCTGCGTCCGCTTGTGTCCCGAAATCAAGGACAGGGCATCCCCTCTGATGACTGTTTTAAAGGCCTCCCAGAGTGTCAGGTTAGAGGACACCATGCCCATGTTTTCTGTAAAATATCTATCAAGGGCAACTAGGAGCTCTTTCAGTATTTTAGGGTTACGGAGGTGCCAAGGGTTAATAGGGGTGATGCGACCTACTCGCGAGTTATCAAGGATGAAGTGAACCCAAATTGGTGAGTGGTCGGAAAGGCCCCTAGCCAGGTGGCGGACCTCCCCAACATGTGACGTTTGGGAGCTGGGGACCAGGATGTAATCCAGACGAGAGGAGCTATGGTGGGCCCCTGAGTAGAAAGTGTACTGCCTCGTTTCGGGGTTGAACGCACGCCAGATATCTGTCAAACCCATGGCCTCCAGCAAGTCTAGCAAGCCATGGGAGGAGGGTCCCAGCTCTCGCCCCCCAGTATCAGCAGGCCCTCGGGTAGTTACAATAGAGTAGTGCGGATGTCCTGGAATGTTGTTGATTGGAGACAGTGTGGGACATAAATAGAGAGAAGCGTAAGGATCCGACCCTCCCAGGAGCCAGATATACCCGCGTAACGACCTCTATCGTCTGTCCAGGTGGATTCCACACTAAGGGGAAGTGCTTTCCGGACCATAATACCCGCCCCTCTTGAGCCGGTAGTAAAGCCTGAATGTGCCACTAGCTTGTAACCGTATCGGTCCAGTGCTCTACAGGTGTGGCCCTTAAGATGAGTTTCCTGGAGGAGCACGACATCCGGGCCCTGTTTCCTGATATATTGAAGGACTACACTCCATTTAATTTTGTCCCCCAGCCCGTTGACATTCCAGCTCAGAATTTTAACGCTCTTCCCCCAGTGTGTATACATGAGAATCGTATTCAATCTGTATCGCCTTTGTTTTGCCTGTATTCATACGTCGATGCTGCAAAAAAGAAACCATAACAAACTCCCCCCCATAACCCTACCCACCAACAACCCCCCTCCCTGCTACCCTGCCCCATTGACACGAAACTGCCCATGCCAACTAACAGAGTGCCTGTCACCCAATTCTAAAACTACAAACAACAACTAAAGGTAGAAAAGAGGAGATAGGCCGGTGTTCCGTCCCTCGTCCCCCCCAACACAACTAAATACCATTACATTCCAGTGAGTCCACCTTTGAGTCTTCCCCCAGCCGTGAAAGGAGCCCAACTGGATCCCAACTAGCGACTAGTCCCCAAGGTCCCATTAAATAACCCAAGGTGTACAAAGAGAACCGGGATTACCAACGTCTCTCAACTCCTGTCCTGCGGGATCGAGCCGCCTTCTTCGTTGCCACCCTCAAAGTGCTTACCAATTCGACTGTCCAGCCAGTCCGCCACCACCTCCGGGCTGTCAAAGAACCACGCTCGTCCCCCAGATTCCATCCGGAGGCAAGCCGGGAACATCATGGCATACTTGAGTCCCTTCTCTCTCAGTTTTTTCTTTACTGCCATAAACGTTCGGCGCCGTCTCTGCACTAGCTGCGTGAAGTCGGGAAAAAATATTATGGTGGCAATCTCATGGCGGAGTGGGGGTGCAGTTCTCGCGTATTGCAGGATTGTGTCTCTGTCCCTGAAGTTCAGAACTTGAGCGATAAGTGCGCGCGGTGGCGCACCCAGCTTGGGTCGGCCCCCGGGGACCCAGTGTGCACGTTCAATAGTGAAGAACTTTCCCAAAGCATTGGGTTTGAGGTGGTTCAAAATAACAAACAGGTCCGGTGCAGGTCCTTCCGATTTTTCGGGCACTCCAAGAATGCGGACGTTGTTGAGTCGGGAGTGGCCTTTGTATTCATCCAGTTTGTGCGCTGTCGCCACACAGGAGGATCTGAGATCTTGTACCTCCCGCTGGAGCAGGAACACGTCCTCCGTAACACTTGCTGTCTTGATGTCCAGGGCTTAGACTTTCTCATTTATTTTCGCCCGGATGAGATTGACATCGATGGAGATCGTGTCCACGGAAGACTTGATCCCGCTGATAGCTGCGATGACATCCACCAGCATGAGTTCCGGAGCGGCGTTCTCTGAGTCATCCACAGCTTTAGAAACGAGGCATGAGTCAGAGGGCGAACCCTTAGGAAGGGTGTAGCAGTCCAGCTTGTTGGACTGAACTTGCTTGGAGGTACTGGGACCCCGGGCCTGGCCCCTATCTGCATCCTGTTTACCAGCCATTGTGCCTTCACCTTCGAGAGGCCCCCAGCCGCGTCGTCGCCAGTCCCACCCCAGCTGAGGTGAGGGGGGAACAAGGAGGTGGTCGAGGGGCAGACAAGGTCCTTCTGGTGACCGGTCTAGGTCACAGTGGCGGATGAGTGGGACTCCAGAGAAGGGCGGCGCCCGATTAGCGCTGGTAATACAGCGAACGATGCCTCATCTCCCACCCCTGGTGCGGTCTTCAAATCCCAGCCACCACACCGCGATCCCGAGCAGATCACCCCCGGGCGGGAGCAAGCAACACAAGTAAGATCAAGGCAAGCAGCGACAAGGACGCCAGGGCAGTGATGTAGTTCCCAAAGGGTAATTTAGGTCTGCAAGGCAGTCTAGTAGGCCCCAGGAGCACATCCAAGCCCACACGTGCAGACAGGATTATGGCGGGCTAGGAGTCAATCAAGGCACCATCTTCCGAAGTCCCAGCCAGCACCGGTCCCAAGATGGATCAAAGCTGTGGGGCGCATCCACGGTGTCCACCGAGCACCCCCGCGAGCAGCATCAGCACACAGTGAGGGCAATGGAGTAAAAGGGGGGGTTTCGCCCCAGTCGTCAGCCCCACCTCCAGCAGTGTCTGCCAGTTGCCACATGGAGTCCCAACCAGCTCAGGCCCCCAGGGGGAGGGGGAGACCAGCCAGCGATCGCGTCCCTCCCCCACAGCTGACACACCTGCAGGATGAGGCCAGGCAGCCGGGCGGGCAATACAGCACCACTTGGTCTCTTTTTCCTGGCGAGGTGTCACTGGTGCAGGATGAAGTTCAGGATGAGTGTGTCGAGGGGACTTGACGGCGGAGCCGAGGCACTAGGCGCCCATATTGGTCCAAAGCTAGGCCACTCCCTGGTGGCATGTCTTTGTTGGGGGGGTGCCAGGGAGGGGTGGTCCAGGAGGTGGTGTCGGTGGGTGTTGTGGCCCTCTTGGGTGTCGGGGCCGCATGTCTGCGGCTCCATGGCATCTGTTGCCCTTCCGATGTGGCCCTGGACTGGTCTCCCTTTTGTGGTGCTGGCTGCCGTCCAACTTAACAACAGGTCAGAGCAAGTGTAGATTTCCTGGTGCTAACGCGCCTTATCGCCGGTTTTGTGTTCTTATCGCCGATCGGGCTGGTTGTTGAGAATGTTGAGGTATGGTGTTGTCACGGCTTTTGGCACGGGAACGCCTACTCTGCATCTCATTAGCGATAGTTGCGGGGATCCTCTGTGGTGATGTTTTTTGTGGCTGCTATCGCGGGTAAACTGGTGTTGTAGGCTATTAGCACCAGCTTGTGAATGGGGAGGTAAATTTATCACGACTTTGGCTGCGATACAGTGCCGTTAATTCAGCGATAGCTCCTTGTGAATATGGCCCTAAATGTATAAAAACTGTTTTAAGCATCCCCAGAAGCAGATAAATCTAGGTCCATCCTCGACAACCATGAGCTTCCTCTTTGTGCAGGAGTGGGAGGGGAGCTGTGAGGCAATAATTAGGGAGAAGATGTAGCCTTACGGCTACAGCGGTGGACCACAAAACTGGGGAAACAGGTTCGAGTCTCAGCAACGAAGCTCAACATCCTGTGATCCTAGGCAAATAACTTAGGGGCCACATGCATCAGCGAAAGTACCGGTTGCAAATGGGCAGATTTGCAGAATCTGCCTCTTTGCGACCTGTATTTTTGCATTTGGGATGCATCATCCCAAATGCAAAAATCGCAATATAAGTAATCGCTAAATTTGTGATTACTTAAATTTCGATTGCATTTAAGGAAATGAATGGGAAGCCATTCCTTAATTGCGACTCGCAATTTGCGAGTCACAATTAAGGAATGTGTAGGAATCGCAAATTTGTTTGCGATTCCTACATGCATAGGCAATTGCGATTCCATATTTGTGATTCCTTAATAATCGCAATTGCCTATATTGATGCATGTGCACCTTAATCTCCCTGTGTTTAACAAAAAAATAATGAATGTGCCCATCTGTAATGAAACTGGTGCTCATGTAATGCGCTCTGATACCCAATACCTTCAGTTCAAGTTTGCGCTATATAAACAAAACAAAAAATGAGCACTATGGGCTGAAAATGGGTTCAGTAAGTGCTTAATTTGTAAGACAAAAAAAACTAAATGCAGGAGTTCAAAGTTTTCCTTAGAAGGCTGCTGCCATATTACAAGTGTGCCAGATGTTAAGGGTGCCTCATTTTGATTCCACCGTATACGCTTTCACCACCACATGCTTTTATCCCACTTTTAAAAGTTCTTTTTTATCCCTCCTAACTGCGTCATACTCCCTTTTCTGCCATAACCACTCTTGCCCTGGGTCAAAGGTTGATATTGAAAAATAAGTCCTGGTACACAAGAATGTGTGCTTGTGCCAATCATTGGTAAGCAGCAAAACAGATTAAGCACTTGGTTCCCAGCATTCATTCTGTCCTCATGTGTAGCTGACTTGCAAGGGTTTGGGAGGCTCTATTCAGAAAAGTATTTTCAGCCATGCGTTTTTAGTTTGCGTCTAAAAAACACTCTTTTACACCTATCAGGAATTCACAAATGGAGTCCGAGCTGGTTTAAAAGGATTTACTACTGCAGATTTCTCCCCCAAAAGTGCAGAGTAATACACTGTAGTAATTCCCACAAAACGGGTGGCAAGTGGGTGTTACAAGATGTGGCTTGCCTTGTAATGTTGTTTGAATGTTTACAAACCTGAATGCTTGTAGGCATTTACAAACTCCCATCTGACTGGTTTCCACCTCGAAATGAGAGCTTAAGTAACTCCTCTTCCAGGATGAGAATGGAAACTCATCATCCTTAGATTTTCTAGGGGTTCAGAGAAAGGTCTCTTTTCACAATATTTTACCTGCAGAGATTAAAAAAGGAAAAAAGTGTATTGCACGGCAGGTGCCGTTCCCCCTGTGCAAAATGCTATACTTTGCAGGATTATGCACAACAGGAATAATAGCCTGGAGAATGTGTCAGATGACTTTCCAGAGGTATGCTTGCAAACTGCTACTGGCCCAGCTTTACAGGGGGGTAAGTTAGGGGGAGATGTATACCTCTGCCTTTACCTTTACATTTTTAGCTTGCGCTGTGCTTGTGAAATCTATTGTATTAAATATATCTAAAAAGGGGCTTACATGCCGCCCCCTTGCTGTCTCTGCTTTTCATTGGTACCTGTGCATGCCACTTACTTATCCTTCATCTCTATTGGCTGTATGCAGCATGCTTTTTCCTGTTGTTCCTGTGTACTACTGTTATCAGTTTCCCAGCGATGAAGTACTGCTTTCATCCACTTTGTGGGACTTTTTTAGGTTGAGTCTAGGCAGTACTTGTGCTGTCTCTGCAAGTACCGCATGCTAACTACTTGCAAACGAATGTTTTGCCTCTGCAGCACTGCCCAATTACTGAAGGACTCAGCCGCTGCTCAGACCCGGTGTGCTTGGGTCTGTTTCATGCTCCGAGCGAGCGCGCACTCCACCATTCCACTGGGGCACAAGGAGGGACCTCCTTGAGAGCTCCTGTCTTCTTTGTGCCATTTCAGGTGCCCCCTGGGCCAAAGCAGGCTTGTGCATCTGTGTGCCTTTGTGGTGTGGGATTCCCCGTGTGCTGAGGGATTCCCAGAGACTGGCGCACATGTCTACATGTACAAATGTGCGCGTTGGCATGGTGCAGTGATGAATGTACTGAGACACTCAGGGGGCCTGTGGCTGCAGTGGTTCTGCGGCGCGCGAGGATTGCGGAGTAGGTAGGTTGAACTGATGCTTTCACGCTTATTAAAAAGAATCAAAGCCTTTGAAGAATACAGCCCGTGATAACATAAGTTAAAAGTAGATTAGGCAGGCTTGTGGTTCATCCCAGGCAGCAGTTGTACAGGTCTACAAGGCAGCTGAAGCTAAGTGCGAGTGAGCATTGGCGTTCCTTTATTAAACCAAACTCGTTTATGCTTTTAAACTCATTTTGCTAATCTGTGGTTCACAGTTCTTCCATTCCGTAGGAGTCCCTTTTTTTTATTATTAATTTAAACTTATTTTTCTCTGTGAGTTGTTTATCTTAAAATGCCAGTCATTTGCATATATGCCAGTTTTTAAGGGCACGTAAGAGGGAGTTTTCCAAAACTCGGCGTGCTTGCATTTTTCCCATTATATCTTACTGCAGCTGGACACATTTTAAAAGGAGAATAAAATAGTTATTTGATATGGTAAGCTCAGCGTATCTAGAGAGTATGGTATGCAGGGGCCTGTGTAGTCGCATCTCTATGACTCAGTATCCTTCCAGGGTGAATCGTTGACATGTTGCTTCCCAAACGCTGATCTCAGCCTGCTTCCCCCACCCCCTATGAAAATCATGAACATCATAAACTCGATTTTAATTGTAGTGTGGAATGTTACTTAAGCAGCAAGATCATTGTTTGGCAAGCTGGATGCTGCGATAAAAAACAAGCAGACTTGCCTGTAAAAAATACATAATACGGCAATTTATGTGGCATTCTCACCCTTAGGGTGTGCTGTTAGAACACATGTAGATGGCAGTGGAGAAAAAAAACGGCTCATTTGCAAACCTAATTTAAGACATTATTTAGCAAAACTAAAAATGGTTACTAGCCATGCGCTCCACACCTCTAGCCCAGTAGCAGCTCGAACTCGGAGTGCTGAGGGGTGGTGGGGCGTAGTAAACCACAGAATACTGCCCAACTGAGGTAAGTACATTAATAAATAAATAAAACGGCGTTACAGCGTGCGCAATGTAATTCAACTGGCGATGCAGCATGCACAATGTAATTCGTTTTGTTTATTTACTCCCACCACTAGCCGCTATTGTCAGACAGTCTATTTCTATTCAAGACCTCTGGCCCTTTTCAGAGACCACATTGAGAACCCTTTTGAAATAATTGCTGCTTTTGAGAACATTTTGATGTGGACATGAATGGACTTCAACTGTTAAAGGACAGAAACACCAGGAAGTAGAGAATCATTTGTTCTCGCCTGTATTCATTATTCTAATTCTTTTTTTAAATCAATTTCATTTTTTTTTCTCCCCCACCCCTCCCCATTCCAAGACTGGGGGTAAAAGCCCCACTGGCAGAAATGCTTACCAAGTCAGTGTTCCCTGTAGCCCCCCTTTTTAGTTTTTGCATGCACATCGCTTGCTTTAGAGTCCAGACACGCCTTTGTACTTTCCAAACTAAGAACAGTGACAATTTAAAACCTTTTTAAAGGCCCACATGCCCTTTATACTACATACAAAGCTGACCCCTCTCAATAGACATCCATGCTCCAGGTGTGCTTCCACCCTATCCATAATTACAGGCGGCATCCGTTTATTTTATGACTTATGGGGTTGGTTTTCAATAGAACAAATATATCGCTTGCGGTATCTTGAGGAGACCCATGCATAAAGAGACTGCAGTTTGTTAAAGGAATTGTTTCTTCAATTATCAATGTGAGCCTAACCCACCAAAGTTGTTGGAAATGTTAATCCCAATCTCTTTTTATGACTTGGACCTTATCGTGTGTTGCTGGTGTCTGGTGTCGAGGTCACCACCATCACTGTTCTCCACAAGCACTACTCTCCAATGCCACTACTCTTCACTGAGATCCGTGTCCACCTGCGCCACTCATTCCCCACCACCACTATGCATGACCTCCGCACACTGCTACCAACACCTGCCAGGTCCACCATTCTCCACATTCATTATGCCACTCTCCATCACCGCTCTCCAGTCCCGTCACATTCCACCTCCATCACTCAAGCTACACCTCTTCAGCGATACAGTCGTCCTCCGTCCCTTGCAGCTGATGAGATGTTACCATTAGTTATGATAATCCCAGTGCAACTAGTACCAGTGGGTAAAACACTCAGTCACCCTTGCGTATAAAGCACTGTAGATTGTGATTGACTGGTGACGTAAAGCATAGGAAGGGGAAGCGTGACAGTAAAGATTGTGCCGCGCTTTTCAAGTAGCGACTGCCACTGGGAGTCCTTATGGAAACCTCTGTTCAAACAATCGAAATGCTCTGAGCTGTATTTTTGTGGTGAAAACTAATGACATGACAGAATAATAGAGCCTTTTCCCGCCATGTACTTTAAGTAGCCCACCAGAGAAAACACTTTAGTGTAGAAGTCGTACATATTTATGCCAGAGAAAATGTATGTGCCACATTATTTACAGCAAATGTATTATCAAACATGCCCGTATTACTACACCAAAGTCTACATTCAAGTTTAATGCCACCGTACAGCAAAATTAGCAGACGAAAACCCCATTTTGTACTGCTTCGCAGACTCCATGTAACATTACTTTTACACATTAAACAAGACTACTAATACAATGTGTAGTGATGACGGCTTTTCTTTTGTACGTTAGAACTAATGTAAGCATTCTGAAAAGCATAATGATTACAAATACAAAGGAAGTTAAGCATAAAAGGAAACTCTAGGACCTGATTACGATGGCAGGCTGCTGGTGGCGGGTTCACCGCCATCGTAAGGCCTTCTCTGTGCCTGGCTGGCGGGAAGCCCGTCCGCCACAGGTCCGACAGAGGCAATCGTTACGATTGCCTGTCGGACCCACCCCGCATCCACAAAATGGTGGCAGTGCCTAGCACGTACCGCCCGCCAGATTTGGATGCTGCATCCCTGCCACCCTGTCTATGGCGGTTCAACCGCCATTGAAAGGCTGGCTGGAATGTACTTTGGGGGCCCGTTGCGGGCCCCTCTTGTGCTTGTGCAGGGGCATATGGAATTTGCACTTGGGAGGCACAGTTCCCTGCACCAGGTGGCAGGCACCGCGTGGTCATGCCACGTAGTGCAGGGAAATGCACAACATGCATTTTTACCATTGCGGCGGGTGCTGCAGCTAGCAACACCCGCCACAATGGTAAACATGCACAATGCAACCGCCACAGTGGCGGTCACATTGTAATGTTATGTGCGAGACCGACGCCATATAGGCGGACGGTCCCAATCCCCGGGATGATGGCGGATGGAGTCCGTCCGCCATCGTAATCAGGCCCTTAATTTGTTCCCAGAGCGAGGAAAAAGTGTGTTTAAAAGTGGCGCTTTCAGAAGGGGTAATCGTCTCAGTCCCAAATGTAATTTTTACGCTACTCCTCATCCTATCTTAGCAACTGAAATTGATTTGCTTGTCTCAGTCCTAATTCTAACATGCCGGATAGTGTCACTATAGTGCATAACTTTATATACCCACATCTATAATGCAGCTCATGTTACACCGGGTAGAGGAGATTAGAAAGTACCTTTCATTTCAAATACCTTATTTCTGGCACTACTGAAAGTGTGGTATAGTCTGCCACACATGGACAAATGCGTTCTGGGAACACAAATAATTATTTGTTTTTCCATTGCGCTTCATACCAAGATTGAGCTTGTGCGCGGATATATATTTTTGTCAACCTCTTCGGCGCTGGGGAGCCCTGTCCTGGGCAGCAATGCGTCATATACATTTTCTTATCATTACAATCCACAGTTCTGCCGTATCTAGGTGATGTAAATAACCAGTTTTTATTATACCACATTTAATTGTATTAATTTCCCCATTCATATACCTCATGGAACTAAGTCGTCTGCATTGAAGTCTACTCGCCACCCGTTTTGTTTTAATTGTCTTTCCAATGCCCATGACAGTGCATTTCCTGTAACTTTTGAGCCGTTTGGGCTAGAAACCTTTTTTTTGTTAAAATCTGCAGATTATGCATCTAATGATAGATTATGTGGCAAATGCGGCAAATTCATAATTGTGTGAAAAACGCTGTTAATGTACATATTGCTTTTCTCAATAAACAATTCATAACACTTTTACAAAGTTTCAGTAACTTATATTGCAAAACTGCTCATCAAGCTGTAATTAACAACCCAAAAATAGTATTATTAATCACATAAGCGAAACCTAATGCATTTACCAATGCTTGTTTGTAAATGGGGCCTATGATGTTCCAAAATGACTGAGAGCTGGGTGTACGCTAACCTCTTCAGCGTAATATAATCCGCTAACCATAACTGGCCCACAGATGTGCAGTGCTTCTTTCTTACCTGCGATTCCATATTCTGCGATGTGGTTGTACATGTGCAGGAAGTTGCAGCCGGGCTGGAAGGTCCCCCCATTGGGGTAAAAGTCGTAATGGGCCACAGCTTGCTTGATCCCCACACTCAGACCCATGTGCTGCTGAGTGAAGGTATGGATGGCATCCACGAAATTTGCATCATCAGGCGATAAGCGATCAGTTGGTGACATCCCTTCAAACAATGGACCAGCGGGGTCAAGACCTAAAGGTGAAATAGTGATCAGATGTAAGTATTTTTGGAACACAAGTGCTGATCATGTTAGGACATCCTGGGCCTGTAGCTTGTTCCCCAGTGTACCCACTGCCACACCTGCCTGAGTATTTCATGTTTATCTCTGATGAAGCAAAATTAAAAAAAGAATTGACAACACTTTTATCCAGAGTCCAGTGTTGATGGGGGGGGGGGGACGAACTTCTCAGTGCAATGCCCTACTGGATGTCAAAAGGCACCTTGACACTCCTTTGAGTAGCTGCACGCTGTAGAAATAATTAAATTAATTAATTAATTCATCCTTTCATGGGGGAAAGGGCCATTTTGCACATTCAGTAACTCTGAAAGATACATTGAGATCTGCATATCTGCATATATTGCCGCTGCACAAATTGTACGTGTTATTAATAACGTTATTGTCATAACCAACTGAGCTGTCTTATGTCCATTACAACATGAGACCTGATGACACCACATAGGAGTCCAATGCCAAATTCAACATTACTTTTGCCTCATATCTTGACCAAAGCATTCTGGGGGCATAAGTATCAAATTTTCTATTTGCGATTCTCAAATAGCGATTTTTTGAGAATCGCTATTTGGGAATCGAAAACGAGATGCAAGTAAAAATTCGCAAATTGTTAGTGATTCCTTGGCATTCCTTAATTGCGATTCACAAATTGCGAATCACAATTAAGGAATACCTTCCCATTCATTCCTACGGGCCAGGAGGCCTACAGGAATGAATGGGAAGACATTCTCAATTAGCGATTCACAATTAGACAATCGCAAATTGAGAATAATTTCAAGGGTGCAAGGGTGTCATAAGGACACCCTGATGCACCCCTGAAATGAGCATGTGTGCACATGTGGCGCACATACATGCCCTAATGGCATGTATGTGCGCCACATGACACCTTGAAAAATGCCAAAAAGTGCATCTTTCAAAGAAATCGCAAATCACCACCAACTCGAAGTTGATGGTAATTTGCGCTTTCGTAAGGAGAAATCGCACAACTTGGGTGCTTGTTACATCGCATTTAAAGAATCACAATTTGCAATTCCTTAAAAGCAATCGCAAAATAGAGACTCAACAGTAGGGACAGTGTTGGATAGCATAGGGGTAAAAATTACTATTCCCACTCCAATGAGTGCAACAGTAGGGAAAGTGTTGGATAGCGGAGGAGTAAAAATTACTATTCCCACTCCAGTGAGTGCAGCAGTAGAGAAAGTGTTTGATAGTGTAAGGGAAAAAACTACTATTCCCACTCCAGAGAGTTCAACAGTAGGGAAAGTGTTGGATAGCGGAGGGGTTCAAATTACTATTCCCACTGCAAAGAGTGCACCAGTAGGGAAAGTGTTGGATAGCAGAGGGTTAAAATGAATATATTTCCCCAAAAATAAATTCAAAAGTAAAAAGAAACAAAATATCAACCACAGTACAAAAATTGTCAATAACACAAAATTAAAAAATATATAAAAATATAAAAAATTACAAAAGATAGAAACAATAATAATAAAAAATACTAAAAAATAACTACAAACATGAATTTATAAAGATTTAAAAAACATTTTACAAACAAAAAACTATATTTCATATAAATTAATTATAATCAAAAACATTAATTATTACACAAAAACAATACTTTTTATTTCCTACCCTAAAACACCACACATTTCAAAACACACATCTGAATTTCTATAAAAGCGTACCTCCATAATTAATATAATTATTTATCAAATAAACAATTATTATTGATTAAAAATCAATTTAAAACATATACAAATTAATTTACCCACCAAACAATTCCACCTATACATTCAAAATCCCCACACAAAATAAAAGTAAACATTTACCATAAAAATGTATCAATTATTAAATCAAGAAAAATTAGCAAATATTAATTAATCAATGCAACTTTAAATAATTTCCACCCTCTACCCCAACAAACACCACAACACACATGAAAATAATTACACAATTTCCATAACTAATTTAACATTATTAAATTATTGTCAATTAACAACAACTTGTTAATTAATTAAAATTAATTTACTTCTCACCCTTTACATGATAAACCCCACAACTCACATCTCTAATTAATTACACAATTTCCATATCTAATTTTTAATAAAATAATTACCATTAATCAACAATTAATTAAAAATTAATTTTAAATAAATTGCTTCACACCCTATTCCCCTATAAACCCACAAACCACTCCTACATAATTGACGCAATTAACATAATTACCAATTCATTAATAATAACAATCAAACAATTAATAATTAATCAATAATAAATGAATTGGCAGCTTGTGAAGTGGGGTAGAGGAGGTCAAGGTAGTACACCCTCAAATCATATAGCACCTGACTAGCGGGTATCCTTTTTTGAGAAAAAGTTTGCAGTCGCAGAGAATCTATCCCCTTTCCAACTTCCAAGTGTAGATACAACAATAATATTCTCCCTAAGGGAAGTTGAATCTGCCTTGAATACTGCACCAAAGGGTAGGGCCCCCGGTCCTGATTGTATCCCGGTGGATTTATTTTTATCCGACAAGGATAACTGGCTTGAGTATATTTTGATCCTTGTCAATCCTATTGTAAGAGGCGCACCCATTCCTGATTCCTGGAGAGGAGCCGAAATTTTACCTATCTATAAGAAGGGGGACCGTTAGAGACCAAACAACTACAGGCCTATCAGCTTAATCGATTCTACTCAAAATATTATGGCTAGATTGGTCCTGAATAGAATCCAGACCTGGATAGCAGAGAACAATATACTGTCTCCCTTCCAAGAAGGTTTTAGGGCCCTTGTAAGTACAACCGACCAAGTGTTTTATTTTGTTTCAATCTACTGGTGTGTTGTACTATTAGAAGGTGGAACTATTTATGCCACCTTCGTAGATCTCAAAGCAGCATTCGATACGGTCCGAGAAACAAACTCTGGACCATATTGAGAGATCTAGGGCTACCCCCTGAGCTTTTACAGCTTGTAGTTAAACTACATGAATCCAACTTTGCGCAGGTTCGGTGGGGCTCCCAAGGGAATACTACTGCCTAATTTCCAATTCATAAAGGTGTACGACAAGGGTGTGTTTTGGCCCCTACTCTGTTTTCATTGTTTATAAATGGCGTGGTTAATTATTTTCTAGAGTGTTCCATGTGGCAGGCAAAAAGGCGCCAATACTTATGTTCGCCGACGACACCCTAATTTTATCAAAAACACAAGTAGGGTTGCAGCGAGCACTGACCTGTTTATAGTCATTTTGCAAGGAACACGAACTAATGGTAACGTGGATAAAACCAAATTTATGGTGCTGCACAAACGTAAAGTAATTAAGTCTAGGGTTGTTATGAATATGGAGTCATTGGAACAAACTGATATATTTACTTACCTTGGAATACCTATAAACCGTAAACTAGATTGGAAACCCCAAATAGAAATTTTGGCACTTAAGCATTCCCAGCTCGCAGGAGCGATCTTGAAAGAATGTAGGCTTTCCCAGACTAAGCTGGTTGGACCTGCACTTAAGATATATAACACCAAGGTTTATGCTTCCACTTTGTATGGTGCGGAACTTTGGGGATTTCAAAATTTGTATCCAATAGCCCAGGCCCAAAAAAGATTCCTTAGAGGTCTGATAGGTCTTCCCCAAAGTACACCACTCACCCCTTTATATTTTGATCTGGGGTGCAATGTTTTGGTTGAGGTAGCTAGGTTTAGACCATTGGCCTATTGGAGAAGACTCTGGTCCACCCCAGCATTGGCTCATTATGCTGTAGCACTCAAAGACATCAGAGATGCTGATACCTCTCACAAGATCAGATGGTTACAGCAGGTGAAAAGCTTCCTGGTGAAAATGGGATGAGGCACCTATGGGAAGACCCAGTGAACAACGCTTTTCCCACAAAAAAAGCTTATAAAGAAGCCTACTGGGCTATGGTTAGAACTGGGAATTTGTGCACTATCAACACTCCATCTTTGACCAGCACTTTTCTGGATCACAAACCAGAACCCCAGTATGAAGAATTTTGGGATATCATCACCAAACCGATTGACATGAAGCTTTTTTCCAATTTCGGACAGGTGTGCTACCGACCAAAGTCTTCACAAAAACCTGACACCCCTCTTATGATAGCAAATGTACCCACTGTCAAAGTGTGGATGAAACAATCCCTCACATATTATTTGTATGTCCAGCATATAGTTCTCCACAGAGCAAGTGGCTCAAACCAATCTGCCTGAACATGTGTATAAGGTCAAGTGCTACTGCACTGCGAATTCTGAAGACTAGCACTCAGGAGGCAATTGTGATTGCTCTAGCCAAGTTTTTAGGTTGGGTGTGGGTAATTCGACATAAGGCTGAAAATAAGTAGACTGCGACAGTGTTCAGATTAAACACTGTCTTCTGCTTATCCTACCCGCCCGGGTTCTTATCCTATCTCTAAGCCAGTACTGGGATACACAAGTTTTGTATTCTATATGAATTATCAATAGACTGTACTGATTTTATACTTTTTTAATGTAAAAGCTTGTTTAAGCCTTCTCAACCTATATATAAACTGTTGTTTTTTTATTCTTGGTTTAACATCTTGTAATGTAATGTTTTTGTTGAGTACTGGATTTTATGCATTTATCTTATAGTGATGTTATTATTTATTGTATTTTATGATCCGTATGGTCGAAATAAAGACTTAACAACAACAATAAATTAATTACCACAAACAACACTATAAAATAGAAATAAATTAAGTTACTTCCCACACTATTCCTGTATAAATCCACAACCTGCTCCTAAAAAATAACACAACATAATTATCAATTAATTAATACGAATTAATAACCAATTAATTACTTAATAAAAATTGATTATGAATACTAATAAGTAAATATTAATAATTACTTTATTATAATTAAATTACTTCCCACCCTATTCCCCTATAAACCCACAATCTGCGCCTAAAAACCCCCACAATTAACTTAATTATCAATTAATTAATTAATTAAAATGAATAATCAAATTAATAATTAACTAAATATTAATAATTATAAATACTAATAAATACAAATATTAATTACTTTATTATAATTAAATTACTTCCCTCTCTATTCCCCTGTAAGCCCACAACCCGCTCCTAAAAAAATAACACAATTAACTTAATTATCAATTAATTAATACAAATTAATAAGCAATGAATAATTAATTAATAAATAATTATTTATAAATACTAATACATAACAATTACTAATTAGCTTAATATAATTAAATTACTTCCCGCCATATTCCCCTATAAACCCACAACCCGCTACAGAACTAAAAAACGCAAAATTTAATTAACATAAAATTAATCACTTCTAAAAATTTAATAGATACATTAAAAAAAGCAATACTTATAGAAAAAAAATAGATCACATACTTTTAAAATACATACTAAAATACATCACAATAATATAAAAATCAGTATTATAAACGACAATAGTTTTACAAACGATATTACCTACTTTGATTAAAAGAAAAACGATATTTCTTACCTTAATGTCGATATTCTGGACCACGATATTCTTGCAGTCGATATTCTTGTATCACGATATTTGCAACTCGATATTATGGTATTTCGATAATAACAACTCAATATTCTGTCTGTGCACCGCTGATGCCAACATCATTGCAACTCTGGTAATTCTCTGAATAGGAGTCCACACTGTTCAGTCTTGATTTGTCTAATTAGGGTTCACACTAAATCGGTTCTTGTCCTAGAGTTCTGGGGTTGCTAGTGTGGGATCTGATGATATCCATGTTTCGTTTGACACATGCCCATTAGGAAGCTCTTATGCTGTGCATTTGCTCATTGAGGCTGCACGCCCTAAATGCCGTTATTCATTTGCGATCATTGACTCGTTCATATGCACTTATATTTACCATCATGCAACAAAGCATGCAACATGTATCGTGTATTTTGCTAGTATGATTCTAGTTCATATATTTATTTTATGTGTGATACTTAGATAAAGGGTATAGTGGCTTTACTGTGAATATGTAAGTGAATTTCCATGCTTTTTACCTCAAATTACACCATGAATCACAAGAGTAGTTATACCCTAAATAACGTTATGAATAGTATAAAATGGTCGTTCACTGCCCTCTCAGAGAGAGAGGGAGAGAGGAAGAGGGAGAGGGAGAACACTGTCTCGAGCAGAGTGGTTCTCCTTGTAACAGCATCGAGGCGATTATTCAATACCAAATGTGACCACATAGAAACAACCACTGAATTCTCATAGAATCACAGGCGTTTGATACTAATATGTTAATTAGCTAGGGTTATATGTGTAGGGATCCTCACAATATACCATTCTACCTACTTTAAAAAAAATTACATTTTTTTCACATATGCACACCACTGCTATTCTTATACTTTTACATCTATTCTGCATCAACATTGGGTTTAAATAAAGCCTTGAAAATAACAGTTTAACTTTCTTGTCTGTATGCACTTGCTAGCTTTCCGGTCCAGGGAGGACCTGGCCTGGCAGTTCGGGCTGGACTGTTCCAATGAGGGGCGGGGTCAAGACTGATTTGCATATGGCTGGGTCCAAAGTGGGGTGGCCTGGTGAGAAAAAAAAGATGGACTTTACCCAAATCTGTGCCTGGGGGTTAATGTTTGACATTGTTCAGCAATTTGTCCATCACTCTTTTTGTGTTGCTATATTTGCCCTAAGTTGGCAGGGTATGCCCAGATTGGGTTCCCGTGCTCGCTATGACACTGCATTCAAGCTAGCCTGGCTGATGAGGGGTGATACCTCGAATCTGGTCCCTGGAGGCTTGTCTTCCGGTCCAGGGAGGACCTGGCCAGGCAGTTCGGGATGGACTGTTCCCATGGGGAGCAGGGTGAAGACTGCTTTGCATAAGGCTGCGTCCAAACTGGGGCGCCACGGTGAGCAAAAATCAATGGATTTAATCCAGATCTGTAACTGGGGCAGATGTTTGACAATGTTCAGTATTCCATCCATCATCTTTATGTGTTGCTACAACACACATTCTGTCCAGATGAAGTTGCAAAAGATATGTCAACCATAACTTTTTTGAAAACTCCTTATTAAGAGCATGTAACACCTTTAGGTACCTTGGTGCTGGGTGCATCAAAACTAATATTTTTCAAATACAAGACGATCACAGA
This sequence comes from Triturus cristatus, assembly GCF_964204655.1. NCBI lineage: Eukaryota > Metazoa > Chordata > Amphibia > Caudata > Salamandridae > Triturus > Triturus cristatus. The sequence goes on from NC_140583.1 coordinate 232,752,407, forward strand.
TATGAAGCTAAGGCATTAAATCTAATATGCAGGAAATTGACAAATTTTTAACTGTTTTTAGAAGTTTAACTATACAGATTCTTTTCAGGGTTCTGGCAGGAGAATATCCCACAACTTTGCTGCAGTACAGGAAAGGGGGTGCCATCTGAAGCAGCTCAGTGGAAGGCTGGAATATTCAATCAAAAAGCCTCCTCTGACCTCAATTAACATCTGGGAACATAAAGCCAAAGACTAGGACCCTCATTACAGGATTTTGGTGTTGTTGCACTGCCCTACACCAAAGTGAAAGGGCAGGAATGCACGGAACATATGCAATACGGTGCATTCTTGGCTTTTCTCCCTGCGCTGGCTCCATTTCTGCAACCTAGCGGCAACATAGGCGCCCTTGCACCATGATGCAAAGGTGCTTCAGTTGCACGCAGGATTATTTTTGTGCAGCACCTTCTTGCACAATAAGAGGTATGTTCCGCTTTCCATGTGTACTGCATTCTGCAGTGCACATAGAAAGAGCAACAAATTAGTAAAAATGAAGTTATTCCTCCTCGTTACCCCTCACCTTGGGAGGTGTAAGGATTTGCCTCTTCCCCAGGTTTACATGACTTTGCAAGTCTGGGCCAGCATTAAAATTCATTGGTGTTGCTTGGGAAAACCCACACAATACCCATAGAATGCCTCCCGGGCGCAGAGTAAGGCGATACAACGATTTGCGCTGTGCTGCCTTACTCAATATTTATGAGGCCATTCAAAGACATGCAGGGTGGGTTTGCATGGCTTAATAAATCTGATTCAGAGCCCTCCGTCTTGCATGTATCCCTTTACATGGTGCAAAAGTGATACAAGGCTCTCATGAATAGCCCCTAGGACCCTCATTTATGAGATTTTGGCATAGGGCAGCAAAGAAAGGCACCTTGCTGCGCAGACCTATGCCAAAGTGAAAGGGTAGGAATGCACCATATTTATGCAATACGGTGCATTTCTGTCCTTTCTCCCTCGGCAGGCACCGTTTCGGCAGCCTAGCACCAACCATGGTGCAAGGGTGATTCCGTTGCATGCAGATTTGTTTTTGCACAGGAAGGGGAACCTTCCTGCACAAAACAATCCTAGGAGACGTTTTCCTCTTTCTATGTGTGCTGCAGAATGAGGCGATGTATCTAGGTCTCTAATCGTAGAGTATTTTGTGCACTGGACATTGGCATTTAAATTATATCAGCTGGCTGACTGGCTGCCAGTGCAATTTGTCCAACGACCAAGAAGTCAGTTCAAATGTCTTTACACTTAAAATTATTTTGGTTGTGGTACTTTGAATCATGTGCAAATTGTTCATGATTTTGTTGTCTGGCCCAAGGAAGCAGAATTTCAGTAATCTAATTTTACAGACACAAACACAATCATAACTTCTTCCCTTTGCTGGAGATTAAACACTTAGGGGTCGATTCCGATCTCGCTGGAAAAAGCCTCCGTCTGACTCGGATCCGGAGGCCTTTCCAACTGACTCGTGCTCCGGGGCTCTGAGGGCCCGAGTACGATGCGAACAAGCGCTGACGGACACGGGTCGCTCGGAGCCCCATTGAAGTCAATGGCAGCCTGTTGTACGACGCGTACATAGGCTCCCATTGTCAAAAAAGGTACATTGCGTAAAAGGCCCCCCCTGTAGTGTGGACGCATCGGTGCCACCCGCACCGCACATGCATGTGTAGGGGGACCCTTGGGCCCCCATGTGATTGACTTGTAAGGCTATGGGTGAAGGGGGTCTGGCACGGACCCCCGAAGTACGCTTCCCAGAGCGTTTACGTGTCGGAGGCTCTGACTCGATCCGGCTGTCTGAATCGTGCATCGTACTGGCTCAGCTGGAAATCGCCTCCATTGCACAGCATGGTTTGCTTACGGACGAGACGTAGGGAGCGGATCAGACTCAAAAACGCTTCGGTCGGCGATTTTGCATTTCTCACATCGTACTTGCTTACTCGTACAGCTGTATGCATCGGTCGGGAGACACGCATTCAGCTCGTATTGTTTCCGGCCGGATCGCGTTCGGAGCCCTTCCGAACGAGATCGGAATCGGCCCCTTAATCTTTCATAATACCTCCAGTAACAAGAGGCTAATAGTATTTGGTCGCCCATGATAAGGTCCAGATCGATTTTTACTCTTCAATTAATTACACCTTACACAGGAGTAGGTTCTTGCCTCATTGATGGCGGTCAAAAAGTATAGTTCCATACCGATGTCTGTCGGTAGGGAAGAAGGATTTCTGTGTTTTCTCCATCCAACTTTAGTCACTTTTAAACCCTGCGGTACTGTACATTCGACATGCAGTCCTGCAAAATATCTGCACTGTGACTAGAGTTACCATTTAAATGTCATCTGTAAATTAAGGCATTCATACACACATGATTCTATCAACTGAGTCAATAGTGTCCCATATAAATTAAAGAAGAAGGGAGATAATAGGGAATCCTGAGAGATGCAACAATTTGGAGATCTATTATCCAATAACTATGGTTCCAACTCCACTTGAAAAGACTGATCTGATCAAAAACAAATGGTGGACCAATTTAAAACCAATTTAAAACAGTTGCTCTTATATCAGAGTCACACTGGCCCCCCAGGTGGTAAACAGTCTCAAAAGCGGCAGACAGATCTAAACATATCAGGTCCATTGTGATTTTCTTATCTGCAGTTAGATGTAATTCACCCAATACTGCTGTGATACCCCTTTCTGTGCTACATCCAGCATGAAAAGTGGCCTGAGTGGGGTCTTGCAATGGTTGGGATTCCTCAAATGGGGATAACTGGTTAAAAATTGCGTGTGCAATCAGTTTTGCTAAAAAGGACATATGTGGCACTAAGTTCTAATTTTCCATCTGCCCATGGTATGATGTAATGAGTGTCTTTTTTATTAGTGGTAAAACCTGGATGTTCCTTAATTCAGCAGGTACAATAGCATATTTTACAGAAGAATTAATAACTATCTGGACAGCCAAACAAAATATTAATACAATATCCTTATGTGTCTGGCTGGGAAAACATCAGCATCCAAGCAAACTGGATGTTGTATACCTGTTCTAATAACTTGGAAAACAACCTAACTGGAAGTTGTATACCTGTTTTAATGACTTAGAAAACAAGCTGTAAGATATTGGATTATTAGTTGAGGGGGGAGAAGGCCCCACTCAAGTAATAGACACAATCCTTTTCAAGGTAAACCACTAAAGTCACTAAATAAAGCTGTGCTTGGCCCTCTGGTAGCCTGGCACTGAAGCAGTCAGGCTGGCAACATGAAAAATATTTATGCAGAACCCAAACAGTATTAAATTGAAAACCCAACCAAAACTAATTTAGAGAAATAGAATAAATTGTAATAAATTAAATTACAGCAAAATGACTTAAATAAAAAAGTAGACCCAGAGTAATGCGTTTTTAAAGTGTCAGGTGAAAATAGCACCAAAATCATAAAGTGCCACTTGGGGTTATCTGGTCACTTAGGCCGACGGCGATGGAGTGCGGGTCAAATACAGGGATCAGGTTCATCCCGCTGAGGAGTATACCTTCTCGAGACCAAGCCCACGTGAAGAGCTCCAAGTCCTATAGGACTATCCTATCTTTATGCGCAGAGACTCAGCAGTCGTAAAGATACTACGATAAAAATACCTTTGTGAAAAGCAAACAATCGTAAACCTCCACAAAAGTGTAAGTTTACCTTTGTGATTCAGGCCCATTTCCTCAATAGTCTCCCTGGACAGTAGCAGGATGCTGAAACCTACCTGTTTTTGAAACATTTGTGTACCTTTACCCTCCAAATCCCAAACCACCTTATAATCTTTCTCAGAGGTTGTGTCATAGATTTTTTTTGCCAAACCTAGATTAAATAATTTTTCATTTTCTTTGATGTCACTTATTCTAGTTTTTTTATTTCTAGTTTTGGATTTTGTAACCTTTACTTGACATTGATATAGTTATAATATTAGTTCACCATCAAACTATTCCTGTTGCGGCTTCAGTGTAAGGCTATGTAATGGAAAATACATTTTAATAGTTTGTCCCAATAGTTAACTGGGTCTCCTTACTCCAGGTACCCTGTTGCAATACAGCTATTCAACATTTGATTTACAAATCATCCAATACCTCAGCCATGTTCTTGAGCGCCGCATTGCTCCAAGTGATGTACCCTGTCTTTATAATAGCCTGTATCTCCCCCACCGCGTGCCAATGTGTCCAAATCTAGTGTGGAGTATTGTGGATACTTATCACTTTCTGATCTCGGGACAAATTGAAAGTCCTCGAGTTTCATGTAAAAAGGTCAATTAATGAAAGTATGATCCAGAGCCATGCGAATAATATTGAAACATGTTTTTGTGTTTCCAGAATAACAATAGCAACTCTACTGTTTAACGATCTCAACTGGATATTTACTAATTTGAATAAATAACTATTCTTACCTTGTTTACTCCATTTCGTAGTTGGCATGAACTCCCTTTGCCCAATAGCTTCCTGCTATTTAAATATTCACCATGGAGTTTAAATGCAGAGCCAATCTATCTTCATGATTTAAATGGTTAATTTGACAATCCTCCGTAAATATTGCTTAATTAAATTACGTATTTTGATTATTCAAAAATTATTTGTAGTTGGAGTCCAGTTTAATGAAGGATGGGAGCTGGTATATGTATATCACCACAATAGTGCTTTAGATAGTTGTGTACTTTTTATTACAACAATGGAATGCCCATCTCTTGAATTAAAGTGCTTAACCAGTTAAATATAATGAACTCAAGGTCACTAAACCTTCTTGATTACGACACTTCTTTGATTTCTCTTCACATTTTCTATGTAATAAGGAATGGCCTTAAAAACATGTGCATTTGGAAAGTATGAATCCCAATAATGAATACATTTGCATCCATGCTACCTAGCATACAGCAGTAAATGTGTGGATTGTTTTGCATTTTGAGACCTCAAAGTATTAAACCTTTCACAGATGTGTTTGACCCTTTGGGCTCATACCAATCCACCCAGGGCTAAGTGGGGTATAATATTGAACGGTGGCTATCTTGCACCCCTGGATTACGTGATTGGACCATAGGTCCCAGAGTTCTGTCAACAGCAGCAGTAATAATATAGTAATACGGAATACATTTCTCAGATCCTGTATGGTTTAGTCTGCCTATTGGTCAGTGTCCAGCTTTTGATTCAGATCTGTTTACATGCAAAGGATTTTCTTGCTCCAAGGCATGTCACTTTCACCAGAGCCCTGACATTAGAAAGTCCCAGAGACTTCTCATTGTGGTGGGAACTGTTCCATCTGCTCTCCAAACATGGGGCCGCTCTTGCTTTTCTTTCAAAGGTTGGTACGTGGCCTTGCACTACAGAGCATGAAAGCCTGACTCGTTGCCCCTGTAAACTAGCTTCTTTTACCAAAAGGCACAGGTTTACAACTGCTGTATCGGTGTGGCTAGTTATGGACTGTGGACCAAGGTCTAAGATGCAAGTCTGCTTTCAGTCCTGAAGCTTTAACCTTGATGATGGCAATACCTACCTTAGGGTATATTCTAAGGGCTTGCCACAATATTGAGGTCAGGAATATCGATTGCAAAAATATTGACTCCACGGTATCAACATCCAACATATTATCAAAGAAAGAACAAAAATAGTAAAGTATAGATTTACTATTCTTACCTTTACATCTACTTACCTTGACAATATGGTGGGCGATGATCCTGTAGAGTTGATATTGTTGCAGGTTTGCTATGTAGGCCACTGTATTATGAATCTTGGCCTATTTTTTAATTAGCAAATGGGCAGGAGTTTTTTAATTTCTCCTTGGCCAGCCTACTTTCTTAGAATCTGTCTACAGGTTGTCGAATAGCTGCAAAACCTGATAAGGCAACTTTATTACATGGCATCAAACTACTTTAAAATGTTAGGGCTAAGGACTGTACTCCCACCAATAGTATGGCATCTCCATTTCTAAAGATGCTAACAGTATTCAGCTACACCTGAAAGCGTCTTCTACTAAATCAGTCCCTCTACATTACTGAGGCCTGAGTTATGTTTGCCAATTTAAAATGTAACTAGCTGGAAATTCGATTCTACATGCTTAGATAGACCTCATTTAGATATTTCACAGATTTTGGCGGCTAATTCCAAATTATTGAGATTCCTCATTGGGTATCAGGCTGCCATTTCACACATTCATTGATTGTTAATGGCCTCGCTTAAATGAGTCAAGTCTATCACTCTATCTGTTGAGGTTAGAGCTATGATCACAACTGTATAGCTGGAGAATTGTTAATTGCACGTGTGTAGCAAAGCCAATTTGGGGCAATTTGCATTTCAGCAAAAGTGCAAAGCACACTCAGTTTGTTAGACATGGCAGCATGGGCATGACTTCAGGCTGCATGGGTTGTTGTGGCCTCACCTGATCCCAGGGGGCTATTGAAGTCCTCTTTGGAGACTTCCCTGATCCTGGAAGCCCCTTCAGGATCAGGGAAGGAGGCCTAACAGACCTGGAGTGGGAGCATGACTAAACCTATAGGAACAGGGGGTGGGGGAGGAGTGGACAACAAAAAGTGGGTGCCTCTTGTTCCAGGTCCTGTAATTTTGTTTCCCTTGTAAAAACAAAACTTTGCCAGTCTTGTATATGAATAATCTGGTGAACATTTAAAGGAAAGTGCTAAATTGTGATTCGTTGAGCTTGATAACCTTGCGTAGCCTACTATTTTCTCATACTGATGAGACAATATATGCATGTACAAATGTATGTATGTTTGCAAAGCTCTTTTCTCCAACAGTCAACCTATTAAATCCTTACCCCTGAATCCATTTTCACATTGCTGCCTGTTTGGAGGGTATTGCCTAAAGATCGGATCGCACCGGTCCTTGTATTGCACTATACCGGCTGCACCTGCAGTCATAGATTTTGTTTGAATTGGCGTGTCCTAGTCATAAGCCCATTATCCCAAATGAACCCCCATATTTGGCCTAAAAAATATCACTGTCATCCCTTAGGTAGCTCTATTTAGTAATTACTTAGGTGAAAAGAAACAACTGTATTACATTGGCATTGTGTGCCCTTGAATACACTTCCGGCGTCATTATACTTAACATCTTTTTTTAATGGCTTTTTGGAAGGATCTAAATACTCTCATATTCATTTAGCATTTTGGATTGCTTCTGGTCTAGTTTCAATGCCCAATTTACTTGGCCTTCTGTTTGACAAAGACCTGTCTTTTTGTCCCCAAATCCATCAGTTTTGTTTACCTTAAACTTCAAGTGAATACTTTTATTCCCCATGCTAAGTACACTTTCAAAGTTGGTTCAGCGTTTTATCCTATGTCGACTATTGCAATGTGATTTATCTAGGCTTCCTGAGTACTGATTATCAAAGTTCAGAGTCTTCGAAACATGTCAATAAATTGTGGTATGTGAGACACAATCATATGTCTTGGCTTAATACTCCCTTCATTGATTAGTAGTCAAGAAAAGGGTCCAGTTTAATTTAATTTGACTTGTGCATTGAACCTTTTACAGAACAGGCACCTTCTTTCTTTTTAGGCCAGGGAGTCCTTAAGCACCTGCCAAATATATACAGAAATACAACATCGATAAATATAGGCAAAACGTTTTTTTGAAAACTTTAAATATTGGACCCCTACACTTTAACACTAAACACAAAAATATCGATGACAAACATATTGTGAAAAAAGTATCTAAAATACAATATTATAAACAAAATTAGTTACAAAGATTGCATACACATAACCCTTTCGCTGCTTGGCCTTTTCCTCCCGCTGTGCTAAGCCTTTTTTTGGGGTAGTTTGCACTTAGGCCTGTGTAACGCTTTGTCCACATAAGGTATCCTCGCCAAATCTGCGTCCTTGTCTTCCAACATCCTTAGGATTTTAAAGGTACCCAGGGTTTGTGGATTTAACTGGAGGGGACCCAGAAATTAGCCAAAATACAGAAAAAAAAATTGGGGGGTTGAAATATGGGGAAAAAGTGCTGCAGAAGAAAGTGTCTGTGTTTTCCCCTGCAAATGGTATCAACAGAGGGGTTGTGGTGCTGGAATCACCATCTTCCCCGCTTTCAAGCACAGGCAGACCTTTGTCAGAAACCCAAAATATTCTACACAGTTTTGGCATTTTACTGGGACATAGCCTATTTTTATTATTTTTTGTGCTTTCAACCTTCTTCCAGTTTGTGGTAGAAATGAGTGTGAAGGCAATAATGGATCCCAGAAAGCTATAGATTTCAGAAAAGTTGACAACATTCTGAATCAGAATTCTGAATCGGATATGTGTAGATCCTTCAGGGTTTTCCTATAGAAACTAACAGCTGAAATAAGAAAATATTCAAATTGAGTTGAAAAAACGGCAGTTTTCACCTGTAACTTCTTCTAACTATGGAATTTTGTTTAAAGCAACATACTGTTACGTCCGCTGGACTCTCCTGGTTGTGGTGATATATAGGACTTGTAGGTTCAACATGAATCCGAGGTACCCTGCGCCTTGCAATGGGTTTTCATTGTGTACCGGGTATATAGCAATTTATTTGGTAAAATATAAAGCCTGAAAAATAGGTATCAAGGACACCTATGTATTTCCGAAATGGGAACAAAATATAGAGTTTAGAATCAGTAGTTATTTGCACATCTCTAAAATTGTGGGTACCCATACTAGCATGTGAATTAAAGGACATTTTTCAAAGAACCCAGAGCGTTCCGCCTCCCCCGTTCCGTTCCAAAGCCTCCCAGATCATCTGCGGCGTACCCCAGGGATCCTCCCTCAGCCCGACACTGTTCAACATTTACATGGCCCCACTCACACACGTCGCCCGACAGCACGACCTCAACATAATCTCCTACCCCGACGACACTCAACTGATCCTCTCCCTCACCAAGGACCCCATCACAGCCAAAGCCAACCTCCACGAAGGAATGAAGGCCGTCGCCGACTGGATGAAGATCAGCCGTCTGAAGCTGAACTCGGACAAGACGGAGGTCTTCATCCTCGGCTCCAACCCGTCAGCCTGGGACGACTCCTGGTGGCCAACGGCACTGGGAGCAGCCTCGACCCCCACCGACCACGCAAGCAACATGGAAATCATCTTCAACTCAACGCTCTCAATGACCAAGCAAGCAACGCCGTCTCCTCCTCCTGCTTCAACACCCTCCGCATGCTCCGCAAGATCTACAGATGGATCCCACAGATACAAGAAAGACAGTCACCCAGGCCCTCGTCAGCAGCAGACTCGACTACGGAAACGCCCTCTACGCGGGAGCCCCGACCATCAATTGACTACAACGCATCCAAAACGCCTCGGCATGACTGACCCTCGATGTACCACGACACGGCCACATCACCCCCAACCTGAGAAACCTGCACTGGCTCCCCGTCAACAAGAGGATATCATTCAAGCTCCTCATCCACGCACACAAGGCACTCCACAAGACCGGCCCAGCCTACCTCAACAGACGGCTCTCCTTCTACACCCCCAACCGCCAGCTACGCTACACCGACCTCTCACTCACCACCGTCCCGCGCGTCCGAAAAACAACCACCAGCGGGAGAGCCTTCTCCCACCTCGCCGCCAAGACATGGAACACCCTCCCACTGAGCCTACGACAGACCCAAGACCTGCTGACCTTCAGGAGGATACTGAAGACCTGGCTGTTCGATCAGTAGCGGCCCCACCTCCCCCCCCAGCGCCTTGAGACCCTAGCGGGTATGTAGTGCGCTTAACAAATGACTGATTGATTGATTGAAAGTTACTTCTTTTTTACACCTTGTCTTACATTTGGAAGGCAGAAATGCACAGAAAATCAATAGATAGTAACAGTTGTTCTACAATTCTGTGTTCCCGTAAGTCTCCCAATAAAAATAGTACCTCACTTGTGTGGGTAGGCCTAGTGCCTGTGACAGGAAATGGCCCGAAACGCAACATGGACATATCACATTTATCTAATGAAAACTGACACTTTTCGATTCTATTAAGGACACGGAGGCGAGGATTATGCTTCTCAATCTTTACTGACAATAAACGGCAGTTTACTTACTTATCCCTGGGCCGTGGTGGTGTCAAGCTGACCTTTTCCCTGGCAAGTGCTCGGCTCCCTGGTTGACCGGTCTCCCACCGCCGCTCTTACACCTACAGCGGCCGCGGAGCGGTCCTTGGACTTCAACACCCAGAGCCCCTAGCGGCAGGAAGTCGCCGCCGACGCCGTCTTTCGCGCCAGGAGGCGCATAAGAATCGGCTCTGACTCCGGCTGAGCGGGCAGTTTACTTACTTATCCCTGGGCCGTGGTGGTGTCAAGCTGACCTTTTCCCTGGCAAGTGCTCGGCTCCCTGGTTGACCGGTCTCCCGCCGCCGCTCTTACACCTACAGCGGCCGCGGAGCGGTCCTTGGACTTCAACACCCAGAGCCCCTAGCGGCAGGAAGTCGCCGCCGACGCCGTCTTTCGCGCCAGGAGGCGCATAAGAATCGGCTCTGACTCCGGCTGAGCGGGCAGTTTACTTACTTATCCCTGGGCCGTGGTGGTGTCAAGCTGACCTTTTCCCTGGCAAGTGCTCGGCTCCCTGGTTGACCGGTCTCCCGCCGCCGCTCTTACACCTACAGCGGCCGCGGAGCGGTCCTTGGACTTCAACACCCAGAGCCCCTAGCGGCAGGAAGTCGCCGCCGACGCCGTCTTTCGCGCCAGGAGGCGCATAAGAATCGGCTCTGACTCCGGCTGAGCGGGCAGTTTACTTACTTATCCCTGGGCCGTGGTGGTGTCAAGCTGACCTTTTCCCTGGCAAGTGCTCGGCTCCCTGGTTGACCGGTCTCCCGCCGCCGCTCTTACACCTACAGCGGCCGCGGAGCGGTCCTTGGACTTCAACACCCAGAGCCCCTAGCGGCAGGAAGTCGCCACCGACGCCGTCTTTCGCGCCAGGAGGCGCATAAGAATCGGCTCTGACTCCGGCTGAGCGGGCAGTTTACTTACTTATCCCTGGGCCGTGGTGGTGTCAAGCTGACCTTTTCCCTGGCAAGTGCTCGGCTCCCTGGTTGACCGGTCTCCCGCCGCCGCTCTTACACCTACAGCGGCCGCGGAGCGGTCCTTGGACTTCAACACCCAGAGCCCCTAGCGGCAGGAAGTCGCCGCCGACGCCGTCTTTCGCGCCAGGAGGCGCATAAGAATCGGCTCTGACTCCGGCTGAGCGGGCAGTTTACTTACTTATCCCTGGGCCGTGGTGGTGTCAAGCTGACCTTTTCCCTGGCAAGTGCTCGGCTCCCTGGTTGACCGCTCTCCCGCCGCCGCTCTTACACCTACAGCGGCCGCGGAGCGGTCCTTGGACTTCAACACCCAGAGCCCCTAGCGGCAGGAAGTCGCCGCCGACGCCGTCTTTCGCGCCAGGAGGCGCATAAGAATCGGCTCTGACTCCCGCCTCGCGGGACGCGCGCGGGTGGCGCCGGGAGAAGCCCGGGACAAGGGCGGGCCGTCTGTGGCCGTCCGGGGCTGGCCAAGGCTGGGCTGGGGCATCCCTCTGTCAAGTGAGTGTACGAAGTTGGAAGGAAGGTGACTGTGACCTGTTAACCGAACCGCGTCGCCCGTGTGATCCATCCGCCATCAACACACGTAAGGATTTAATTAGGTCTGTTAAATATGGCTGGGAAGGGGAAGCGTGCCACAGTCCCTGCAACAGTGTCTGGTACTATGGATCAATTCATAACCAGAGCAGTCTCGGTTATTGAGCATGAAATCGCCATCACTGAGAGGCGCCTTTCTACTGATCCCATGCTTGCAAGACGCTCCTCACTAGGAATATGGCCCAGTCCAAGTCACCGACCAAATCAAGGGCGCAGTTTCGGAGGGATGTATCTCCGTCGGCTGGCTTCGAAACGCACTCTAATGTATCAACATCTTCGGACAGGTCGCTTGTCGCTATTGCTTTGTCTGATGGAACATCTGCAGTGCCAGCAATGGTCTCACCTAATGCCAACCGTACTCCCCCCTCAGACAAGAGCTGCGACCATATTTTCTAGACCCGTTAACTCTAAAAGGAAAAGGGGTGGAACTATGGTACGTACCAGGCAGGCAAAAATGCCTAAAATAAGTCAAAATTCAGCTACCCTAGACACTTCACGCACTCAGGAATGCTTATATAGGGAGGACGCTAGCACAAGTACCCCCTTTTTGCTTGATAGTAGTGACATGATTTCCCAGCTAGAACTGGCCGTTCGATCTTTAATTTTGCCAATTCTAGAAAGGGTTAAATCAGTCATTGAAAAAGTTGACAGACTGGAACAAACTATTTTGGACAATTTTTGTTCTTTAAAAAATGCTGTCAAAATGTCTACTAGAGACAATGTTAAAGCTAGTTGCCCCCATAATGCAAACTCTTTGAATAGCGCATTGCCCTCTTCTGGAAAACCTACTTCATCAACCACCACAGACTTAGGAACTAGCTCTACCAACTCTGCGGCTAATACCCACCAGTTGTCAGGGCGGGAGGGAGAGACACGCAAGGAATCCATGAGTAATAATCCAAACCATACTGTGGAAGGGAGAGAAGTTGTTAATCTTGTTACCACCGCAAAGCCTTCAAGTCCATCCTTAGCCCAAATTCATTTACCACCAGAATCTCTCCCATACGTAGTTGTTTTAACTGGAGTCCCAGAATTATCTGCGGGCAAAACCGAATCTTTCCAGGAGTTAAGAAACAAAGTAAGCCATTGGCTAAACATAAACAGGCCAATCCCAAACAACCTGAATGGGAGAATTTTATTTGCAAGAAGAGTAAATTGGGTGGGCTCAAGTATTAAAAATGTAGCGGGTGATTGTATTATTGTTAACTTTGAAGATACTCGAATCCCGAGGTTCATCACGAACCACACACCACATGGACCCAGTTCAGGGATAGAGACACACACCCTACACCATTTTTACGATACAGGCCCTAGACATTGACACTCACATCGCAAAACGAACTACACACTTCTTAAAGTCCAAAGGGCAAATGAATGTGAAGCTACTGGTGGCCATGAAGCTGCCAACCCTGGTTCGCCAGGGCTGCCCACTCCATCCAAGGTTTGCTCAATAGGCCCTTGCAGTGCGAGAGGGAAGCCGAGTGAGCCAATGGAGACTGTCGCACACCAAGGCTCATTGATGGGGAAAAGACAAGGCAATTTGTTATCGTGGAATCTAGCAGGTATGAAGACCAAACTAGATTCCCCTGACTGGGTGGGATTTGTCAATAATTATGATGTTTGTGTTCTGCAGGAAACATGGTCCTGCGAGCCCCAGTTTTTGCTGGGCTATCTGAACTTTTATGTTCCAGCGACCAAGGGCCCAAAAGGCCGACCTATGGGTGGACTAACCATCTGGGCTCGCCAAGATTTATTCTCGAGGGCAGTGACGATTGATACGGGCTCCCCAGACATCCAACTAGTGAGACTAACCTTCGGCTCAATGAATACATTAGATATTTATAATTTGTACCTCCGCGGGACGAAAGGGAAAAGGTCACGGGTATTGGACACTCTGACTAGTCTTATTGAAATCAACTCGAGCAATAGGTATATGATTGTTGCGGGCGATTTTAATGTCACATTTGAACCTCTTCTAGATCCGGACTCCGAATGGGGCCTTGATCCCGAAGAAGATCGACTATGGGGAATACCTGTCCTGCCGCTTTGCCCAATTAAAAGGTGGTCCGCGATAGCAGTGCAGGTAAACGCACTATGCTATGAGAAAGGCCTAAGGGCCTTGAACGGAAGGACCCCTGGTGACAGGAACGGTGTATTTACTTTTGACAACGGACGTTCAGCTAGTAGGATTGATTACGTTCTTTGTTGCATGAGGTTGTGGAAGCATATTGTTGACATGGTGGTTGTATTAAGAGCTGAGAGCGACCACAACCCTATATGCGTAACCCATAGTTGGTGGGGGGATTGTGACATGGCGAGAGAGGAACATCAATCGGGCTACCCTGACCGTGTTCCTACTAATGATATGAGAAGACTTAAGTGGCCCCAGGTTAAGATCAATGTCGCGGTCATTGCTAACATCGATGATGAGCTTGCCAAGACTACTGTGAAATTGGAAGACATTCTGGTGACCAATCAAGCTAGGGACCAAGTCACCAGTCTACATGAGTACTTCATTGAGGGACTACGTAGTTTCTTCTATAAGCCAGTAAAGAAGGGCACAAAACCACTCTTCAAGCGTCTAAGATGGTACGATGAGGAGTGTAGACGAGCCAGAGGGAATCTGGCGAAAGCTCTTTCTAGTAGGAGCAAGACTATTATTCAAATAGCAAGACTACATTACAAGAAGTGTCTCACTCAAGCCAAAAAAAGGTGGGATGAATCGTATTGGTCCGACCTGAAGGAGGCTTGCTATGCCAGGGATTCCAGATTGTTCTGGAGTGTGATCAAATGGAATAGAGGTGGTACGCCTGATAGTCCATCTAACCATGTCACCCAAGAGGACTGGATAGGTTACTTTAAACCGCAATATGCATGTAACCCCCTATTCAAATCTCCGGGGTCGACATCGTATGAATTCTATTCGCATGGTCCCTTTACCCCAAACGATGTTCTAGTAGCCCTGGCCTGTGTAGCCACAGGGAGGGCACCGGGATTGGATGGGGTCCCATCTGATCTATTCCTTAACAACAAGCCCAGATGGAGCAAATACATCTCACTAGTGGCCAACGCTGTGGCAGAAGGGGCTCCCGTGCCCAAATCATGGGGGGGCGCAATCATAATTCCCATTTTCAAAAAGGGAGACAAATCCCTCCCAGGGAATTATAGACCTATTAGTCTAATTGACACAATCCAGAAGGTCATCGGGAGGATGGCCCTGAATGTGCTACTGGATTGGATCAAAGACAATAGGATACTCTTCTCTTTTCAAGCGGGATTCCGTAAATCCACCAGTATGGTGGACCAGGTGTTCCGCTTTGTTCAACTGCACTGGAAAGTAGTAACATTAGGCAAAGGCAGTCTCTACGTCGCTTTTGTGGACCTAAGAGCTGCCTTTGACCTTGTTCCCCGAGAGCAGTTGTGGAGGATTCTTGAAAAGCTAGGCCTTTCCTTGGAACTTTTGACCCTAATTAGGCGACTGCACGAGCCGAATTTTGCAAGAATCCAGTGGGGAGGCCCGGGGGACATTACCCCGGAGTTCCCGGTGGAGCGCGGTGTGCACCAAGGATGCACCATGGCACCCACGCTCTTCTCCTTGTACATCAATGGAATAGTCGACTACATGGCTCAAGTTAACACCGATGCCCCTAAGCTGGCTGGAGTGAGCACCCCAATATTGATGTTCGCTGAAGATACCCTCATCGTATCCAAAATACCGAGTGGCATGCGAAGGGCATTGTTAGTTTTTGAAGATTTTTGCAGAAATCACGGCCTAGAGGTCAATGTGACCAAAACCAAACTCATGGCCTTTAATCCTCATCCAAGTTATAGAGCAGGAAAGTTCGTCATGAGTGGGCAGAAACTTGAGGAAGTAAAAAACTTCGTCTATTTGGGCATGCATGTAACACATGATAACAAGTGGAACAGACACTTGGAAATGGCCACCCTGAAGTTCAGGCAGATAACAGGAACCCTGATTGGTGAACACAAAAAATCCTACACTAGGCCCATTAAACCATTGCTCCAAGTGTACGAGGCAAAGGCCTTAAGCTCAGTGCTGTACGGGGCCGAGCTATGGGGTTTCGACACACTATCATCTTTAACAGTTGTCGAAAACAAATTTTTTCATAATATAGTCGGCCTCCCGCAGAGCACTGCCTTGGTCCCGTTACGGTACGATTTAGGTAGGAAGGCAATTAAGGACATAGCCAAACTCCGCCCAGTTCTCTACTGGAGGAGACTCTGGACTACTCCAGAGCTTCACTCATATGCTATGGGCCTTATGGATGTTATACAGACTGACACGTTCCATAAGATTGGGTGGCTAAGGAACCTCCGGGAAACCATGATAGATCTGGGTATGGAGGGTCTATGGAATGATCCGGTGGCCACCGGGTTCCCCTCAAAGAGATCCCTGAAAATGCTATATTGGGAACGGACACACCATCGGATCTGGAATGATTCTGCCTCACCTACAATGACCAGTCGTTTTCTGGAGGCGAAGGTTTCACCAGCTCTTGAACTCTACTGGGACTTGATCACCCAACCCAGAGATCGGAAACTTTATTTCCAATTAAGAGCAGGTTCGCTCCCACTTAGGGCTCTAACTAAAGGGTGGGCTGGAGCAAGTGCAGGGACTTGTCCCATTTGTGGTCTCCACGAGGAAACAATTGCCCATTTTCTGTTTGTATGCCCAGTTTACGCCAACCCTAGAAGGACATGGTTGTCCCCTTTGTGTAAAATCCTTGCCACAAGGAGCTCTGCCGTTGCTTTAAGACTCTTGTGTACAAGCACTCTTCCAGTATTATCAATCGCCCTAGCTAAATATCTGGGATGGGCTTGGTCTTTAAGACACAGGGCTCTTAGGGAATCTGCGGGAGCACCTACCACAGGGACTCATGGGTAGCTAGTAGTAAATTCCCCTCTAAGAAAAGTAGCATTATCTTGAAATGCTTTTTTAAAAATGTTTCCATCCTTAGTCTTTTGCCATGTTTAATACTTGTCTTAAATTGTAATTTTTAGCCTGTTTTTTTTTCTTTTTGTTTTTGTTCTGTTTCAATTAGAGTTTTAAAATATTTAAAGGATGATTTTATCTATTTTTATAAGGATCAGATTCTGACAATTGTGTTTTTTGTATATGTTTGTGTCTTTTATGGATTTTTTTAAAATTCGAATAAAGACTATGATGATGACACTTTTTTCGCAATGTGCCTCACTGTGGATTTTGGACCCTAGCTCGGCCGGCACATGGGGAAACCTAGCAAAGCTGTACATTTTTTAAAACTAGATATCCTGGGAAATCCAGGATGGGGTGACTTGTGTGGCTCTCACCAGGTTCTGTTACCCAGAATCCCTTGCAAGCCTCAAACTTTGTCAAAATACACATATTTCCTCACATTTCTGTGATGAAAAGTTCTGGAATCTGTGTGGGTCCTCAAACCACCCACCCTGAATTTCCCAAAGTCTCCCGATAAAAATGGTACCCCACTTGTGTGGGTAGGCCTGGTGCCAGCAACAGGAAATGGCCACGGCCCAAAAGCAACATGGACACAACACATTTTTCCAGTGAAAACTTACCCTTTTTTTGCAATGTGCCTAGCTGTGGATTTTGAACCCTAGCTCAGCCGACACCTAGGGAAACCTAGCAAAGCTGTACATTTGTGAAAACTAGACACCCAAGAGAATCCATGATGGGGTGACTTGTGTGTCTCTCACCTGGTTCTGTTACCCAGAATCCCTTGCAAACCTGAGACTTTGTAAAAAAACCAAATTTTCTTCAGTGTCCCGAATAAAATGATACCTCACTTGCGAGGGTGGGCCAAGGGCCTGCGACTGGGAAGTGCCAAAAACATATGGATTGATGGGATTGCACAGCGAACTCTAAGCGCTATATTTTTTTAACAATACATTTTTAGGCAATTCTGCATTGTACACCCACACAAGTGAGGTATCATTGTTATCGGGATACCAAGGGGAATGCTGTGTGGTAGGACATTTGTGCCTGCATGGTGATCTCACACAGAAATGTGAGGAACATATGATTTTTTCACCTAAATTTGAGGTTTGCAGGGGATTCTGGGTAGGAAAACATTGGGGGATTTACGCAAGCCACACATCTCTGGACTCCCCCAAGTGTCTAGTTTTCAGAAATGTGTGGGTTTGGTAGGTTTCTCAAAATGGCCACCGACCCCAGGACTAAAAATGCAGGTGCCCGCCTTGCAAAACTAGGTCATTTTGTAATTGGTAATTTTGATGTCTCCACAATACATTTTACATCACGGGTACTTGGCCCACCCACACAAGTGAGGTACCATTTTTATCGTGAGACCTGGGGAAATGCTGGGTGGTAGGAAATCTGCTTCAGCCCAGTGATCACACAACTTTCCTACACAGAAATGTGAGAAAAACGTGATGTGTTGCAGCTAAATTTGAGGTTTACAGGAGACTCTGGGTAGAAAAATGTTGGGAGATCCACACAAGCCTCTCTGGACTCCCCTAAGTGTCTAGTTTTCAAACTTTCTGGGTTTGGTAGGTTTCCCTAGATGGCTGCTGAGCCCACAACCAAAAACGCAGGTGACTCCCTCGCAAAACCAGGTAGTTTTGTGATCTATAATTCGAAGACTCCGCAGAATATTTTGGGCCATATCCTGTCGTGAGCACTAGGCCTACCCACATCGGGAGACCCGGGGGAACGCTGTGTGGTAGGAAATCTGTGGCGGCCTTGTGATCCCACAACTAAGGAGACATAACAACAATCACTAAAAACTAAATATTGAACAACGAAAATTAGAAGATATCTAAATAAAAACACAATATTATGTCAAACAAAAATTAACATACCTTAAATAAATAACAAAAGCACAAAATAGCATTTACAAAAAATAGAGCAAACAAACCATAGTAATCAATCAATCAATCAATCAATCAATCAATCAAATTAAACATAAAAACTGTCAAGAAATGAAAAAGCTTTTTCAATTAATCCCTATATAAAAAGACCATGAAAATGCATAAAAAGATGCTTTCTAAAAAAAGTAAGAGCAGGAGAGCCTACTCTGCCAATCTACAAAGCAAAATAGCACTACAACAAACCATAAATACTCCAAATAAAGTTTGACAATCAATGAAAGACAACACAATTAATAAATAAATGAATAACTACAAGTATTGTAAGATAATAAATAATTAAAACTCAACAACATATTTATTTCTCCAAATCACAGGTGCATTCTCGACAAGAAGGAAAAAACACAAAAAGGAAACAAAAATAAAGTAAGTATATTAACCAAAGCACAAACTTAAAATTAAACTAAAACTAATTAATTAAAATTAAACTAAAAATAATGCTTTCAAATATTTAAGAAAACATAGAAACAAATGACTAGCTATACTTTAGATTAAAAAATAGACCAACACAATTAACAACTGTTCCTTCTGCAACCAAAGGAAACTGGGCTAAAAACAACACCAAATAGACCTACAAAGCAAAATTGTACAACTAAAATGAAGTAAAGAAAATATCCAGTATGTAAATTAAAATGTACACCTGCAATTTAAAAATGGAAGATTAATATAAGATCTTAAAGCAGGGATGCATAATGGTTCCTCTGCTATTAAATTTATAGACTGCTTATCTGGGGAAGTCCGTGCCTAGTACCCCCTAAGCTAGGCTCAACTAAACTCCACATCATCCAATATGCAGATGTCATCATGATAATGGATAATACCAAAGCAGGAATACAACAAGCACTAAATGCCATAAACATTTACAATGTGGATTATCACCTCATGGTAAACCAACACAACACAAAGGTTCTTATCTTTGGAAGACACCATAACAAGAAGCATCCTACCTGGCAGCTGGGTAGCATGACCACTCATACAGTCAGGAAAAGCAATTATCTGGGAGTCTAGTTTGGAGAAAATACCAAACCCACTGCACATGTGAAGACCTTGATAAAAAAGAGCAGCAATTATTTATTGTATCAATCAACTGCGCTCAATACTTAGCAGTTTGTCATCTGCCATCATACTTAGGGTCATGAACGCAACTCTCCTGCCAGCTTAAACGTTGCAGCATCAAGCCTATCCAGTAGCTATCCTTTCTGTCTTGGAATATATTCCTTGTACTGCCTCCCTGAAAATATTTCAGACGCCTCGATACAGTCGACGGTCAAGATTAAGATTGGAATTTGGCTCCGTAAAACAGTCCTTAGACTGTAATGCCTCCCTGCTAAAATACTAGATTAGGACCACAAAGTCCCCCATCAATTCACTAAAGACACATCTGAAATGTATCTTTAAGACCCCAGATAATCCATGGCACTATTAGCAATAGCATCCCTCCTAATAGAGGAAACGGCTTTAGATATGGTGGATGTATCCTTTGCAGCCTGGAAAAAAACAATAGAGCGGCAACTGAGGGAAATCTCAAGGGATCAGGATATGAAGTCATCAGATAACCTGGGTCCCCTTTATGCCCTGAACAGCTCTTATCTGGTGGGGAAGCTGCAACTATACCTTCTGGGAGCTATAAATATGTAGACCTGTAGGAAGATCCTGTACATGTGGCTTTTAGGACTACCAATAAGAGACTACAATCCTGCTTGGACTGGCCAAGGAGGATATAAATCGAGGCTGCACCTTCTGTGCTGTTGCCCCAAATTAGACACACACAGGAAGCTATTGGTGGAGCCGCTTTTTCTGGCTCAAGGGGTTTGCACATGTCAGGAAGCTTCCACGACTTGTTTTACTCACATTGCACCATGGTTCCTGTCGAGATGCGGGAAACTTGTTTGTTGACTCAGGACCCGGCTTTGCTAATAATCCGAAGGCATGCCAAATCAAAGTCCAAAAACTGATATCTCACTATTTTCTCAAAATGGCAAAATGGGACTGAACTGTCACCCAGGGGTGGATGAGGCAAACTAAATGGGGAATGACGGTGTGCACAGAAATTTATAATCACGGCCTCAAGGAGCAGGAGTGGCCTGCATGCAGCCTGGCCCGAAGGGTTGCACCATTTGCGCATAAAACGTGTAATCAACTGTGTATTGATTGGTATGTGAACAGACCACGGAAATAAGAAAATTCCGATGTGGCGGCTATCACTCATGTGAAAAGAAAATACAATATCAATGCTGCCCCTCTTAGCACAAGGCTCAAGGCTAACTCCTATCAGAATGCCACCTTTAGTTGGAAAACCACCAAGTTTTAGATTTATTTATGGTTCATGGATCAAATTTGTTATAAGGGCATAACTGTGGTGGGGGTTTACAACCTAATATTATAAGTATGGTTTTTAGCAATGCCTTGAATTTTAATAATATATCTCACCAGAACTCTTAGAGGTAAATCAACTTGCCTTCAGAAAGGCTTTCTCTCTTTTGACATTAGCACACATGCACAAAAGTCTAAGAGGGCCATGTTAATTAAATTGACACCGTTTTCCAGATGAATACCATTGAAAACGAGGCTAGTTGTTGTTAAGAATTTTTACAAATGCACTTGCAACTAAAAATTATTAATGCTTTTTAAAGTTTAACTGAAAATTGGCTGCCCGGCAAGGCAATTTTATCTGTTAATTATTAATAATGTATCTTATTTTGCTTTCTTTACGGTTGTTATGTTTTTTACTGACTAAACAATAATATTTACTATTTACTACTACTAACTTACTTATACTAAGGGGAGCACCACCAAGAAGAGAGGGTCTAGACATGAACAGAGAACATATGCATGTATTGTATGCTTAAGATCAGACTTCTATTGTCTCTTTTACCATGGAAGAGACTTTAGCAGCTCTAGATAGTATAGAATCTGGGAAAGCCACAGGACTGGATAAGATTCCTGGGGATCTCTGTCGGTCAGAACCAGTTATTTGGGGCTTCATACTGAATGCTTATCAAATGCTATCGCCAGGGGAGCACAGTTACTAGAATCCTGGAGAGGATCAGAAATTATTCCGCAGAAATTATCCTGGTCTATACAAAAGGGGATAAGGATGACTCAGCTGACCGCATACTAATTAACCTGATAGATAATGCCCAGAAAATATGTAGTAGACAATTATTGATTAAAATCCAAACATGGATGGAGGAAAAATAAGTGCTATCTCATCTTCAGGCAGGCTTTTGGTCATACATGAACACCATTGATCAGGTTTTTTGCTTTATATTGAATCTTTGGAACATCATTAAACTAAATGGGGCCCCCCTGTATGTAGTGTTTGTGGACCTAAGAGTAGCCTTTGACTTGATACCTCGGGCAATACTATAGGCTGCACTATGGGGATGCCAGCTAACCTGCTCACTATAGTAATTCGTCTGTATAGTTGTAATTGTAATTGTATTTATATAGCGCTTACTACTCCTGACATGGCGGTGAAGCAATTTTCGGTGAGTAGCACGCTACATCAGAACCTAAACAATTAGTGTTGGATTCGTCTAAGGAAATCTAAGTTGTTAATTTGAGCAGTGGACATGTGAGTCTGTTAGTTTGATTGAATAGGATAAAGGAGGGATAGAAGAGGTAAGAGTCCAGATAGTGTTATTTGGGAGATCATATTACTTATATGAGATTTGGGATGAGTCAAAGGTGGAATAGAGGAGGGAAGAGTGTTATTTGGAGAATATAGTAGTAAAATGAGGTTTGGGTTGGTTAAAGAGGGATAGAAGAGGGAAGAGTCTAAAAGGGTTATATGGGAGATCATAGTAGTAGACTGAGGTTTGGGGTGAGTCAAGGAGGAATAGAGGGGGGAAGAATCAAGAAAGGATCTTAGGAAGAACATAGTAGTAGAATGAGGTTTGAGATGAGTCAGAGAGTGGAGGTAGAGGATATAATGAGAGAGGTATAGGATGAGACAAAGGGTAGTGCATTGGAGGGAGTTTAAGCTTTGTTTCATTTTCTTTCTTTCTTTCTTTCTTTCTTTCTTTCTTTCTTTCTTTCTTTCGTGGGAGTAAAGTAATAAAATATATAGATACATATCTACATATGAAGGGTAAACATGTATAAAGGAAAATAATAAAGAAATAATTTTGCACAAGTGAGATGGAGGAGGGAGGGTGAACTGACCGACCATTTTAGTGTTGAAAGAGGGGTTCTTGTTAATGTTAATGAAATTTGTAGAGCACACGAATACCCTCAGGTGTCTTGGTGCTTACAGAAAAGACATACTGTACTGAGTACTAATAGTGCTGAAAGAGACAGGTCTTCAACTGTTTCCTAAATTCCAGATGGGGAGTGATTTTTCTGATATGTAACGGAAGAGATGTGTACTCGTTCCAACTTTGTTTACAATTCATATTAGTGCAATGATTGACAGGATGGCCAATCAGTGTATTCCTGCCCTACTATTTGCAGACAATATGTTATTAATCTCAAACACTCCTATGAGGCTGTAGAACTTAACAATAGAATCTCTATTGCCTGGAACAGTATGGCTTGAAAATCAATGTTTCTAAATCTAAATTTATGGCGTTACATCCATGTAAGTCTAACAGAGGGAAGGTAAAGTTGTTGTCTTCTTATTTTGAACAAGTTAGGGAGTCTGGCTATTTGGGAGTCCGGATTGCGAAAACATTATCAGGGGCTCCTCAAATAATGAAAAGTCAAATATCATTGAAACTTACAGGGTCAGAGATTACTAAGAAACTAAAGGCATCTCATTTCCAACCAATATCACCTGCTTTAGAGATTTACTATGTAAGAGGACTTGGCGCAGCCCTATTATAGTGCAGAGATATGGAGCGCAGATGGAATTATAGGCTTGGTGAGAACTGAGAAAACGTGTATTCGATCAATTCTTAAGATGCCCCAAAGTACCCCTTTAACACCCAGATGCCTTGCCCTTGGTCTGAAGAATATAGCCAATGCAGCTGAACTCAAGCCATTGACCCATTGGCTAAGAGTTTAGAGTAGTAATTCTCGGGCACTTTATCAAGAAGCATTCGCTAATTTAAAAATGTTAGATAAGCATGGATCCATAACCTGTTTTAATTATATAAAGTCCTGGATGTACAAGTTGGTCATGGATATAGCTTGTAATAACCCAAAGCGGATAACAGAGAAAATGTTGGGGCAACTAAAAACAAGACATTTGTTTGAGGTACACAAGGTATGGATAGTGGAGTCACAAGCAGGCACACTGACAAAATCATTTATCAATTTTTAACAGCATTTGGAATATGAATTGTTTATGGACTGTATACAGATCCATCACTAGATATGGAATTTTACCAGTAAATACATATTGTAATAGATGGTGGGGGTGCTATTTCTCATATCTGTCTTTAAAGTTTAGTTTTTGTGTATTGCTTATCACAAACTAAGGAAGTCTTGGCTAATTCCTATTTGTCACCTTTTGGGTGTAAGACGCTATGTAGAGGCCAGTTGCATTTTTAGAACTGATAATACAGAGCAGATTGTTTTTGAAAATGCCAGATATTTCCTGTATGCCTACCGGAAATGATGCAGATTAACTGAAGCATTTTAAGATTTTAAAATGATGGACGAAATACGTTTTTTAAATGTATTTTTTTGTTTCGTGGACTGATGGATTAGATTTAATGGAATGCTGTACTGTATTTTATACTTTGCATATATTTTATGGGGTCCTTTTTCTTCTGAAATAAACTTACTCACTTACTAGAATTTATAACAAACACTTTATAAAATTAAAAAGAAGAATTAATCCAACAACAATTTTAAACATAATAAACTTAAAAAAACATTTGAGATTACTCCCCACCCTATTACAATAGTAACCCAAAATACTCCTAAAATGATAGAAGTTACAATGAAATGACGCACAACAATATTAAATAATATTTTTAAAAAATCAATAATCTTACCTGCGATTTTCTGACCCCAATATTTTTTAAATCACAATATTTCAAACTGGAACATTTATGTCTCATTATATTCTTTCCACAGTATTTTGACGTAATTCCCAACTGCCAGAACCTTACAGTCTAGCACACACATGCTGTTGGGAGTCCCTGCCTCAGATAGGCCCACAGAGTAGGCACGGCCTTTCATGTTTTCACTCCCTTTATTTAGAGCTCTCTTACTATAGAGCTCCTTAGCATTACCAACTTTCATGATGTTCAGCGTGCCCTTTCAAAACCTGTTTCCCCGATGAGGCAGCTGTATCTCTGCCAGCAGATTCCTGGAACTAAGATGCCAGGAACATGTGCTTTATAAACACATTTCATTGAAAATAATTACTTATGTTGGTAGTTTAGTTTTCTGTAAACTGGCTTATTCTGACACTTTGCTGCTGCTTCGTTATGAATGTGCTCCTATTTTTACATAATTAACAGTGCTGTGCGAAAATTGATTTGGTGATTGTCACACTTTAAACAGATCTTAAATTAAAACAGTGATGTAAGTGGTTGCCGGCATCTCATTTACCTTGCATTCCTCCCTTCTCCTAGGAATTCCCACTGTTCTAAATTAAGTGCAAATCTGTGTATGTTCAGTTCATACATTGCAATGTGCAGTGTGCTAGCATAGATTGCAAGTGTTTAGGGCCCGATTAAGACTACCGGGGTCCATTGGACCGCCTTAGGACGGTAGCAGTCCGTGGACCTCCACACTGGCAGTTCACCTGCCATATTATGACTTTGGAGGTTTGACCACGCCATAAGTTGGCAGGGTATGCTCAGACGTGAGTCCCTTGCTCACTTTGCCACTGGATTCAAGCAAGCCTGGCTGAAGACGGCTGAAATGCCAGAAACCGGTCCTAGGAAGCTTGTTTCCGGTCCAGGGAAGACATGGCTTGGAAGTTCGGGCTGGACTGTTCCCATGAGGCACGGGGTCAGACTGATTTGCATATGGCCATGTCTGAACTGGGGTGGCAGGGTGGGCTAAAGAACGGTGATGGATTAAACCCAGATCAGTTGACTGGGGGTGAGTGCTTGCAATGTTCAACACTCCGTCCATCATTTCCTTTGGTTTTGCTTTGGAGGTTTGACCGCCACAGGATAGCTGTAATCACCAGGGATCTGCAATTCCAGGGCAGTCCCACAGCAGTGCTGCTGTGGGACTGCCTAGCATATTACGAGTTTCCTCACCTCCCTACTTTTCATGACGGGGAGCCCGCCATGAAAAGGGTGGTGGTGAGGAAACTCACGGAGCCCTCACAGGGTCCCCTGTTGCTTCTGTGCATGGGGGTGCATGCAGGGAGGCACATGTTGTGCTCCCCTGTATTTTTGCACCGCTAGTTCCTGCTTGTGAAGAAATTTACGACATGGTGCATTTTTTCCCATGCAGGATTGTGACTCGATGGTCCCATGGTGGAGCCTTTGTAAGGCTCTCCTTTAAGCCTTAGAAAGGCATTGCCGTGGGAACGCCGCAGCACCATCCTTCCAACCTGGATTTCATTCGGAATCCGGCGGGCAGTTGCACTATGATCTTAGGCTAGCTTAGGAAAGGCAGGCATTCTTGTGAAATACACCAGGTACAGCAGTTAGAGGTGCACTGTGGATGGACAGGCACAGTTAGGAGATGGCTTGATAATGAAGCATGCCACAAAATGTGAGTAAGAGCCGAGCGTCCATGATTTTTTCTGATTAATTAGTCAGTAGGTATTATCTACACAGGATGATTCCATCAATCAATTTATTTATTTTCTTATTTTATGATTTTATATAGCGCTGAATCACCCCGAGGGGTATCTCTGCGCTTGCAACAGAAGTCTAGCTAGACATTAGAAAAGATGTGTCTTCAACAGCTTCCTAAATTGGAGGAGGGACATTTCCATACGAAGATGTTGGGGAAGACTGTTCCAGAACATAGGAGCCAGATAGGAAAAGGCCCTCCCACCAGCACGGGCTTTATTTATTCTAGGAACAAGAAGAAACTTTTTTGATCCTGATCTAAGTGAGCAAGAGGGAATATATGCTTTCAATTTCTTGGCAAGATAGAGAGGGCTAAGCTCATTTAGAGCCTTAAAAATCATGCAGCCTGTTTTAAACTGCACTCTTTTTTTGATAGGCAGCCAATGCAGTTCATGCAGCAAAGGCAGAGAGGGGGTCCTGGCAGGTGAGTCTGTTACCAAACGGGCAGCCGCATTTTGAATAGCCTGCAATTTATCCAATGAAGCTACATGAGCAGAAAGGAGAAGAGCATTGCAATAGTCAATCTTGCTCATGAGCAGCGCCTGAATTAAAGTCTTTCTGGTGAAAAGAGGGAGCAACGGAAACACTCTTCTGAGTAGACTTAAAATGTGGTAACAGGAACCAACAATGGTGTATGGGTCTGAAGAGTGAGTTTCTTATCGAGCTTGATGCCCAAGTTTTTAACTACCTCTTTAGGAGCAGGAGCTTTACCCAACTCCTCCGGCCACCAGCTAGGCGACCAACAGATGTCAGCACCCCCGAACAACAAGATCTCAGATTTCTCAGAGTTTAACTGGAGATAGTTAGTTTTCATCCAGGAGGCAATAGCCATCATGCCCTGAGAAAAGATGGTTTGAATGTCTGGTCTAGCTTTGTCGAAGGTGAGGAGGAGTTGGGTGTCATCTGCGTAAGAAATGGGATTAAACCCCAAGTCCCTCATCAGTTTAGCCAGAGGTGTCACATAGATGTTAAACAGAGTAGGGCTCAGACATGAGCCCTGAGGGACACCCCTGGTAACCTGTGAGGGAGCAGAGGTAAAAGAGCCCAATGATACTGCCTGAGTACGATTAGACAAGAAGTCTGACAGCCAGCTTAATGCAGATCCATTAATGCCCAGCTCTTGCAATCTGTACAGAAGAACTTGGTGGGAGATGGTATCGAATGCTGCTGAAAGGTCAAGCAGCACCAAGAGTGCCGCCTGACCTTGATCCACAGCCATTCTAATATTGTCTGTTACCTCCACCAAGGCAGTCTCCGTACTATGTTTGGCACGAAAGCCTGACTGAGAAACATCAAGAGCACTAGAAGACTCAAGATAGGCAGATAAGTGCTTATTAATATGTTTCTCAGCGATCTTACTCTGTAATGGGAGCAACGATATAGGACGGTAAATCAATCAAGCATTTGTAAAGCGCACTACTCACACGTGAGGGTCTCAAGGCGTTTGCCATAATATAGTTGCCTGAATCAGATTTAAAAGGATTGGTCAAATATAGTGAGTAGGGTACTCTAGGTGTAAGTATTATACCGTTCGGGAGAACGCATACTTTGTGTTGTTTTTCTAAACTTTCTTTCACTCCTCCTTATATGCAGAGCCATTGGAATTATGCAGAAGGAGAGGACCAATTTATATGTCAGAATGAACTAAATTATGTGGCAAGAAAAGGCAAATTATGTGCCGTAATGCTGTGCATATTGTGATAGCACTACGTCACTCTTTATCATTTTTACCAATGGTCACACTGTCTGGACAAAGGGTTCACCCGATTCAGTTCCGATTTAACACTCAAATACATTATTAAGTAACAGATAGGTAACCAGTCCAACTTTGCGAAAGGTCTTTTGCTGCATAGCAACATGTATTGCTGCATTTTTTGTAACTTTTAAACCACTTCAGTTTGAAACTGATTTTTTTTTTTTTTTTTTTTTTTAAAAACCTTTATTCGTGCATATTAAAAGAACAAATACGGGCCTACAACCTTCAGGCCGGCCACGATACGGTTAAGCACTGATACAAACATTACGGCCCCTGTGCTTCAACGGTCAAGATTAGCAACGATTTATGAATTATACACTGGAGAGATCCTTGACACCAGGGGAAGGAGAAGTGAAGGTTAATTTTAAAGTTTTTCAAAATAATTTTGTCAGGGAAAAAGTCAGTGAAGAATAAGAACAAAGGAGATTCGAGACCGCACGATATCTTCACCACACGGGAGAGCAGCAGCATCATTAAAACAGCAATGGAAGTAAAATCTCAGGCAGTGAGGCAATGCAGTTATATAACAGGATAGTCACATGAGCAATTACGCACCCCTCCAGTGCCGCCCCCACTCAGTCAACCCCACTCCCGGACCCAGAATCGAGACAAATATAGCGCAGAAACATAGAAAGAGAAAAGGCCCATAGAACTAATTAGTAACAGTAAATTACCCCCCCACCCTACACCAATGCGGAGGCTACGGCCTACCCCCCCCAGCATAGTGCCTGTCGCCCAAGAAACCCGAAATATAGACAAGAAAGAGAGTAAGAATAGAGTAAAGAAAGATAAGAAAACATTACACTTATGATAAAGGGGGTGAGAAAAGAATAGAACCATTCTAATCTAAACTCCCAAAAAGAAGAAAGTGGGGAGGAGCCTACGTATCATCAGAGCGCCCTGAACCATCGGCCATCTATGGCTTCCACACACTGAGAACCCACTACACCAAAAGCAGTCGTGTGAAAATGAATTGTCACAACAATTTAAATGACGGAAGACAGATCGCGACGAGTGCGCACAACATATACATACAGTTCCAGTCCCAGTCCAGCCCATCCGTGAAACCATGGCGATATCAATCAGTCTAGCCCTGGCCCGATCGCGGGCTTGAGATTAAGCCAGCCCCAACATGAAGGCCCCGCACCCCGTGCAGACAAAGACAATATGGCCGCTTGGGAGAAGATGGTGAAGTAGAATCACAAAATGGCCGCCGACCATCTGTAGAGGTCCCTTTATGCACCACATAAAGTCCAGACATGGCATGTAAAGTACAGGAGTTCCACAGAAAAGAAGCAGTAGGCCACCGTGAACGATTCCTCGAGGGTGTTAGGTGTTGCTCAGCTGGATACTCTTGCAGACGCGGTGAGGCAGGCAACAATGAAGCAGGCAGCAATGAACGGGGAAACAAAGTATCCGCTGTTGAGCTGGAGAGCAATTGATCCTGGGTGCCGGGAAAGCCAGTTGCAGGCACCAGTGTAGCACGATCACACACAGCCGTTGCGTCCCCGCAAGAGGACATAAGCACTGGCAGACCCACGCCGTGTTGATGACAAACGGAGCGCTCACGACCCGCAGCCGACAGGATGGAGTCAAACTGCTCACTCAGCGCCTGCAAGCCAGCACACATTTGTAGACGAAAGTCCCGCAGGACAGCCAGAACGGAGCCGCATGTCAGCGGAAGCTGCACCCCCACATCGGCAGCAATCCGGGACGGCACTGTGGAGCTGGTGTCTGGTGGAGGGAGGGCGAAGCGGGCAGCGGGCAAGACCGGAGTATCACCCCCCAGCCGCGAGCAGGCAAACAACACCATGTTTTACCGCCGGACGGTACAATGGCCAGGGGGGGGGGTCGTAGCAAGGAGTCAGTTCCCCTCAGGTCTGCGCCGCAACAGGGAAAGCCAACAGTCGCCTCCCTTCCCTCGGGTTCTCTTTGCAGCCGACTAAGCAATAGAAGAGGGGGGTCGGCAGCCTCCCACAGCGCGGTCCACAGATCGGGGCAGGAGACCCGCCGCACCGGGGCTTACCTTACAGCCCCAGCCCTTCAGGCGCAGGGTGCAGGAGGTGTCTGGCCGTCCCTCCCCAGGCTCAGCTGGCAACAGTCCGTGGTGTGAGGTGAGGTCGGGACCGCGCGGCTCGGGTTTGCGCTAGCGGGTCCGGTGACTGCGGAGCCTCCAGGGGGCCGGCAAAGGCAACAATGGAGCAGGGATCCAGGGCGGAGAACAAAAGCACCAAGAACTCCAGCATCCGGGCGGGCTGAGACTTCGGGGAAGCGGCGGCGTGGACAGCGCGTCGTCGCACACGTTTCACCTCGGGAATCGGCGAGGATAGGAATCAGGATGATAGTCCGAGGCCAAGGGCCGACGGAGCCGGGCGCTCAAGCGTCTGCTCCGGTCGCCATCTTGGCTCCTCCCCCGAAACTGATTTTTTTAAAATCTACAGATTATGTAGCAGATGATGGATTATGTGGCATATGTGGCAAATCCACAATTATGCAGAAAGTGCTGCAGCTGCAAAATTGCAGAATTTATTTTTTATATATAACATTCTCGTTGTATGTCTTTATGAATCAGACAAAGCGCACCTTACATTGAGAACAATGAAATAAAAGGAAAAAGCAAACCATAGCAAAGTCATACAAGATCAGGGGCCAAATTTATTACCATATTTCATTGCCCTTGCATGGTGTCCTAAGCACAACCCTATACTAAAGTCAAATTTACCATGCACTGCAAGGCCACCTGCATTGCTTGGTAAATCAGGAGTGACACAAGGTAGTGCAAGTGTCTGTCTTGCGTTACTCTGCCCTGGGAAGGCATTCCATGGGTGGAGCGTGGGTGTTCCCACACATCCACCCATGGCTTATTGCAAATTTCGCGATTTACCAACCTGGAAATGCGTCAAAATGCGACACTTTCCTAGGGGAGGCGCAACGAGGAGAGATATCATTAGTTTTCCTCACTGTTGCCTCACTCTGCAGCACACTAAGAAAGAGGAAAAAAGCCTCAAAGAACTGTTTTTGTGCAGGAAGGGACATCTTGTTGCACAAAAACAATCTGGCCTGCAGTGCAGACACCTTAGCACCATGGTGCGCCAGTGCAGGCAGAGAGCAGATAAGTGGTACATATTGCATAGTCCTGCCGTCTCCCTTTCATGCAGCGCAGCAAGTTGTTGTTGCGTTGTGTTGCATGAAAGAATGATAAATCTGGCCCCATTTACATAGCATGATGGCTGAAGAGAAGACAAGATAGCCACAGAGAGCTCTGCAGCCATGTGGTTATATGAATTGGCTTACTATTCATTACATGCAACAGTCTTTAAGCATTACCTGTTATTCTTCCTAATTTGGCGGAACCGCTTACGTAGCTGCCAGCAAATCCTGAAACATGAGCTCCGAGGCTGTATCCAATCAGATGAACGTTACTCCGCTGATATTTTCTGGATAACTGGAAAAAAGAGAAACATACAGTTTCACAGAGGATAGATTAGGGTCCTGTGTTTCACCCGGACAAGACATGTTTTTAGTGCCACCATTTGTATCAACTTTGAATTCTATTAGCCGCTTCAGCAGTGGCAGTTGCAGGTAAGTGCGTTGGGGCAGAGCAGGGCGCTGAGGGGGGATGTCGAAAGACGAAGGGATAGTAGGTATTTATTTATCTAATTTGCCCTGTTCTGTCGACATCCCCCCTGCAGCACCCCGCCCCACCGCCCGCCCACCGCACTTACCCGCACCAGCCGCTGCTGCCAATTTTCTGCTAATTGACAAACAAAAACATTTTATATCTGTCTCCCCAGGGGCCCAAAAGTTCAAATGATGACACAGCACAAAGAAAGACAGAGTCAGAGGTAGGCGGAGACAAGGAAAGAGGATGAGATATAGAAATATCCCAAGCTGAGCTAGAGAGAAAGTTTACTTTCCAAGAGGAGCCCTTGGGAGCCAGGAGCTCTGGGCAATTGAGACCCTTACGGGTGAGTAGCTCGCTTCACAATTCCCTGATTGATTGATTGACTTCGTATATGCCTTAAAACATCTCTGTTTTGGTCTTTCAAAAACTGTGTGCTCCAGTATTTATCAGGCATTTTCAATGGGGTGATATCAGCAGGTTAGATCTGCTAATAATATATTGGGCTTTGCCTGAATGCTGCGATTTAAGATGGCACTCGTAGTCAAGGCCTAACCACAGAAGGTTTCGCAGCGATGTACATGGCATAATATAGTAGATATAACTTACCAGGAGTATAGAATCATGTTTAAGGTGTCCCATATTCTAAGAGTTATTTACATATAAGCGTTATTAGCTAATTTACTGAGTTGTATGCAAAGGATGACAGATTACATAATAGTGGTATAGAAAGAGTTCTGCGACTGACGATACTGGTGCCTATGGCACAATATAGCAAGTATGCTGAATTAGCAATAAAGAAACTGGTTGCGATTACTTGTTATCTAGGAATTATTTACATACAAGTGTTATTAAACAGTTTACCTAGTGGTACGAAGGTTGACGCATGTTTACATTGTGATAATATATACAGAGTTAAGTGGCTGTGATCATAGAGGTGAAAAATATTGTTGACCTTCTACATGAGATTTAGAAGTTGGAATCCGTACAATCTGTTCTTCTGAGAAGTTACATGAAATACATCTTTGAATCAGTAAAGTATTCTTGACCCACATATGTATTCGAATAAAGACTGTTATTTGATTATTTCCACAAGGAGTCATCTATAGGACATCCATAGGATTACAAACTCATATTTGACTCTTTCCAGAGGAAATCTTGTATGAGGATTCTGTATTGTTAGTTTTTGCCAGGAGTCTGCTGTTATGATTATGAACTCATAATTTTCCATGTTGTTAGTTTTTCCAAGTATTCTTCTATTAGGTCTACGAACTCTATATACATGTGTATACCTCCACAAAGAATCATTCGTTCGGATTAGAACTAAAAAGCAATTGCATTGTTTCCACAAGAGGAGAAAGTAGAATCATGTTTTGCACATAGTATCATTCAAAGACAAAGTATAGTATTAGGTTTTCAATTAAAAGCTACAAAGTATCATCATATGATATTGAAGGTAGTTGTCTTGAGCAAACATCAGATAGTTATTCAGAGTGTTCTTCGCAATTCTCATATTGTGAGAAATGAGGCTGTTGGTTGAGAAGGGTAGGAGCCCTTCTCAAACAACAGCCACAATCCTTGTCAATGGTGAACTGCAAAAAGTCACTAGGTTAACCTGTTCTTAACCCTCTTGTAACTTGCCACAAAAGCAATCAGGCTTAACGTAGAGACAATGTGTAAAGTATTTATACAGCACTTACCAGCAATAAAGTGAAAACACAATACAAGAAAAGTCCAACACCAATTTAGAAAACTAGAGTAAAATCCTATAAATTATTTGACACCAAAATTAAAAAAATGTAATCAGTAGAACTGGAGTTCTGAACTTTTCAATTTTAAGGGAGAAACATATCACCTAAAAGATCACAGCGCCGACCGCAGACATCTAGTTGTGCAAGACTGGTATAAAGGGGAAAGTTATGGCTTACCATGATGGAGCGCGGTTCAGCTCTACACAGTATATTGGGTCTCTGCTTACCCTTGAACATAGAAATATATATTTTTTTAAATGTCTGAGAAGTTAAAGTTCAGCAGGGCAAGGCAGCTGGTGATGTCAGAGGAGGAGGCTTAGAAGCCTCTAGACGAAGTTGCTGTGAAGATTTCTACATTCGGACTTTGTCTCTTTTATGGAAGTCGAAAACCTTGAGTGGGACGGTGCTGTAGCTGACGAGGGCTCCACGAGCTGGTGAACAGGATTAGCTGGTACAGCATACATTGCAGGAGCTACTGCGAATTCAGGCTGACTAGCGAGCAATTAGGTCTGTGTCTCCTTTTGATTCTCAGGGCACATTTTGGCAAACGTTTGGATTTTTGGATTTGGGCTATCTGGGCGCCTTTAGCATGACTTCCAGGGGGCAAGGACTGGAGAGATGCACCACTTGGAGGGTCAGGACTCACTGGGGATTTGTCCAGGTGTGGGTTCAAAATGTTTAGAGCCTTTTCAGTTCCTGAGGCTCTGATCAGGAGGCCAACTAACTAGCCCTTGGAGTGACTCTGGAAGTCCTGGGTTGAAGCAGAAAAGCAGGTCTCAAGTAGACGTTCGGTTCCCCAAGGACACAAAGCAGGAGTCAGGCAGCAGGGCAGTAGTTTTGGTGCAGTAGGGATGCCCTCTTAAGTACACAGAAGGCCACAGGGCAGTCCTCTGACAATCCTCTACATGTCCAGATGTGACCTGAAGAATGTGTCTGAGTGTCCTAATTTTATAACTGGTGTCAGCTTTCAAATAGAAAAAAACTTCTTGAGTTTCCTCCATACAGATATGTCTGGAATTACCTGCCTCCCTGCCCTGGCCCCAGGATGTCTGGGGGCACAAAACGCTAGTTTGAAGTTCTTTGTGCGAAGGATGAAGAAGCAGCTTTGAAGTGCAAGTGGGGCTGTGTACAGCTCTGCCCTTTCTTCCTTCCAGGATGGCTTATCCTGCCAACAACTAGTCCCTCTATTGTGTGGCTGTCTGGCAGTAATACGCTAAGGCCAACTGACAACAACACCTAGTCGTGTGACACAGGACACAGGCTGTAGGCACCAAATGGTTAGGGCATGAAAATGCCAACTTCCTAAAAGTGGCATTTTCAGAATTGTGTCTTAAAATCTAACTTTATCATTAAATAGGATTTTTAAATTACAATTCCTTGGACACCAAACATAAAAGTTGTGTGTGCTCCCGAACAGAAGGTATAATTTATTAAATGTAATAAGGTAACCCAATGTTATCCTATGGGAGGGGAGGCTTCACAGTAGTGAAAAATGTGAGTGTTTCACTACCAGGACTTGTAACACATAAAAGTATATGCCCAACTTTTAAAATACAATGCACCCTGCCCTAGGGATTACCCTAGGGGTGATGTATGTGTATTAAAAAGGGAAAAATAGGCTTGGCAAAAAGGTTTATTTCATCAAGTCGAATTGGGAGTTTAAAACTGCACATAGACTGCAATGAAAGACCAGAGACATGTTTTAAGTAGGCCTAGGCAGGAAATTCTGCCCCACTGGCGGAGTTCACAGAGTTTTGCTACTCTGCTTGGAGCCCAGAGATCAGCAAAAAATCTCACCTACCACCGGCAGAGTAGAGTTTACCAGCGCGTGCCTCTCAACTCACCCCTATCATTTCCATGCTTTCTACCATAGATCATTGCCTTTCATTTCATTCATTAATTTCATGATTTGCATGTCAATTTGTGGGATCGGCTTCTTAAGGTTTTAAATAAATTCACATCTTGTTGTGCTTCTTTTTGCAGCTGGACCAGGAGTGTGGAGGGGGAGATGTGCATTGTGCAGCCTGGAGCCAGAGTAGTGAGTTAGTTGTGTTCATCCCTGTAATGTCTATACATCCGGAACCAACCAAATGGCCAAACATATTGTGAGCACGACGATCAGGTCAGGTAGCATTAGAGCATTGTTGGTCCCTCAGCCAATCTTAGTGCGTTGGTCAGAATTCCGATGCGTTTATTGGCTGCGGAGGCAGCATGTGCCTTTGAGGAGTACAAACACTGTCTGAGAGCAAATGGAGTTTAATGTTGGTGTGAGACTCGTGTGTGAGACCTGTGCTGCCTCAGCTAGCCCTCTACTGGGCGAGAAGCCTTCCAGCAGCTGCTGCTAGCCCAAGGAAGACAGAACAGGAGCTGGACTGCAAACCCCGGAATATATAATGGCTTACAGCAAAGTTCACCCACCCGCGCCTGCAAAGGGTCGAAAACCGAGCACCCGGACCCTGCAGAGGAATAGGGCCAAGAAATACATACAAAATGTGCAAAAAGAAGAATGGGGAAGGGTTACCTTTGCGCATTTATAGATTGGACAGTAGGAGCAGCAGTGTAGGGTCCAGGAAAAGGGTAACCGTTCATACCAATGATGTAAAGCTCACAGTTGAGCCCCAAGTTGGAGAGTTTTGTTTCTGGCCTCAGAGCCTCTTCGTGTTATCAGCCACTCAAAATGACTGCCTCAGTAGCAATAAGATGAAGATAAACGTGTATGTACATGTGGTTTGAGCACGAACCTAAATAATGCAAAAGTGCCATCACACACAACCAGCACCTACCCGCACCATCCCTTTACCCTAAGTCTTCTTAGATTCATTGTGGGTACAGCTGACTCACAAACTTCTCTCAATTGCTTTCTCTTTTGTCCTCCCTTTGCCCACACACTACTGCTTAAACCTTGCTGTAGCATATGACTTAATTTGTTTTAGAACAAACAGTTGGGGGCTGACGCATCGGGGCAAGGAGTGACAGATCCCACAATGAGAGTGCAGCATTGTGGGGCTGCATATTTAGCAGCTGTCTGTGTCCATGGAGATAGCAGTGTGTTAGGATGGACCTGATTGTCGTGTTCCCACTTCTCCACCTGTCTCCACCTTCTCCTACAGCCACGATCTTCCATCCTCAACAGCCTGCCTTATCGTCCAACTGCACCTTGCCTCCTCCACCCCTGGCTCCAATCTCTCTCAGCTCCAGTCGTCTATCTCTCTCCTCAGTTCCATCAGGTCCCTCAGCGTTGCTCCCAGGCCCTGTAACCTGTATTCTTGTCCTCCAGTTTCTGAAACCCGCATTCTCTATCAACTATGGCCTGTCTCTTTACTCCTCACAGACTGCCATTCAGGCTCGCGCAGCCTCTTGACTCATGCAGTCATCCTGCCTTGTCATGAAGCGCCCTCCACTCTGACTCTTGGCACCAGTGCATCTATCCTCAGTAGCATCTCCAGCCCCACCATGTGCGAGGCGCTTTCTCTGACCAGGACGTGGGGCTCCTGCCTCTTCATGGCACAGGGCTGTGGTGAAGCTATTTGACATCCTGTCACATAACGTGATAGCGCTGAGCGCCATCTCGAAGCAGGGTAATGGAGCCCACCCTTCTCGGGCGGAGACCAGCATGTGTGTAAGGGTGGGAGGGAGAGGGGGTCGTCGCCTCTTTCCATTGGCTATATGGTTTGTTTATCCATCACCTCACATGCACACAAATACTTCCCACTCTCGCTCTCTCCTCTGAGCCCACAAGATAGTTTGGTGTGTGTCGCTGCATCTGCTGCATGTACACTTGTACACCCTGCAGTTTAACCTTCAAATCCATACAGCGCAGACTCGTTTTTTATTTATTGCGAAAAGGATAGAATGAGTAGCAACGTTTGGGTAATCGTGATCATTTTTGTTATTTAAAGCGTAGTGAAGCCATAGGCTTGTGGCAATACACGCTCTTTAAAAATAAATTATTCCTTTCTAATAGGACCAGGCGGCGTTCTGCCGGAGGTGGAACTCTGAGGAATCTCAGGGAACTTTTAGATAACTCAGTGGAACTGAGATGTAAAATCACGTGCTTTTAGCTGCATGCCTGCTACGGGGGCAAAACCAGGCTAGTCACTACCCTTCCGGGACCACATTTTCCAGTCAGAACTAGGTTTACTGCATGGCTATACAGACTGCATCCTAGTCAGGGGGGTGTTTCTAAGAAAAACAAGCATTTGCAATGCAATCGGTCTCGCCTTTAGGAGCTTATATGTATTTAGCTATGCAGCACAATAGCCTGGGTGCTGAAACAGCTACTGTTCTTTAACATGGAGGGAAAGTAAGCACCAAACTGCGTGACACACCAGGTATGGTAACATATGGAGAGAAATATTGCCTTTCAGCAGGAAATGGTATAGTTCAAAGCTCTGTTTTTAATATAAAATCAGGGCCTTCGGTGGTCATAACACTGAAAATACGAGATTTGAAAAAAATATTATTGTCTACGGGTGCTTGTGGAAGACATTTTCCATAGAGTGAAATCTAGACAATGCTTAAGTGATTCTAGTATTTTACTGACCTCTCTGGTTGTTTTCTATCAAGAATGTTAAATAGAGGCAGTTGTCAGAAAAATTTAAAAAAGAAAGTCCCTCAGCAGAAAGCAATTCTGGTATTTTACTGACCTCTACTAGTCATTTTCTATCAAGACCGTTAAATAGAGGCAGTTGAACAAGTAGAAAGCAATTCTGGTATTTTACTGACCTCTGCTGGTCGTTTTCATCAAGACAGTTAAATAGAGGCAGTTGAACAAGCAGAAAGAAATTCTGGTATTTTACTGACCTCTACTGGTCGTTTTCTATCAAGACAGTTAAATAGAGGCAGTTGAACAGAAAAAAAATTCTTAAGCGGAAGCAGACAAGTCCTAGGGCTGATCTCCAGAGCTGTACCTTCTGGCACCAGTGGCTGCATATCTTCTTCATGGGACACACTAAGGGGGGCATATTTACTAGAAAAGGATGCAGAGTGGCGCTGAAAGCCATCTTGCTACATCGGATCTGCGCCATTAGGAAGAGATGTGTCGAATTTACAGCAATTGGACGCATCCCTGTGCTTTCCTCTGTGCTGACATACAATTGGCTACCTAGCACCTGCGTTGAAGGGATGATTGATTTTGTGCAGGGTCAAGACTGATTTGCATATGGCTGGGTCTGAACTGGAATGCGAAGAGGAGGAACAAAAACAATGAATTTAGGCCCAGCTCTCTGTACTGGGGTGAATGTTTGAAATTGTGCAGCATTCTGTCCAGCATTCTGTCCATCAATTGTTCTTTTTGCATTTCTCCTTGTTGCGCCACTTTAACACCTGCCATGGGGATACCTTAGAATCTGATGCATTCCCAGGTTTAAGAAACTTTGTAAATCGGGGAATGCGCCTGAATCCATGGGTGTTGCATGGGGACACCCGCAGCAACACCAATGGAACACCGCTTTCACGCAGAGTAGCTTTGCGTGGCCTTGTAAATATAGCTCAGTATTGTACGTCACCGGAGCATTAAAAAAGTTACGCTTTAGTGGCCTTGTAAATATGCTCCAAGGTTTCCATTCCTGTTCTCAGACTGCATTTCTCTCCTGAACTGGTTTTAGTTGCCAAATGTGTAAACTATTCCCTGTGTCTTGCATTGGACAGTTCCTTAGGGTTAAATTCAGTTATCTCATGCTGCGGTGATATGGGTCAATATACTTAGGACTGCACCGTTCAAGGATGAGGTGGGGATAGAAGATGGCAAGATCTGTATTTCACACCATTTTGTCCATGGTAGTTTGCGATTAATGGAGTGTCGACTATGTGTACTACATAAGGGTGCCATATGCATGGTTTATGTACCAGCCTGGTCTGTATTTTTAAGTCTAGGCTGGTAGAAATATTAGGACAAACAGTGAAATCAGGGATCTTTTCCCTTCAGTAACCTAAATCTAAAGCAAGCACATAAAGAAATCCGTTAAAATATGTTACAGCAGTCTAAATAGTTTCAGAATGATTATTCGAATAAACAGAGGGCCGACTGCTATGTTACAAAAGAATCCTGACAATTATGTAGGAATTCTTTTTTAGCCAGTCCAGAATAGCAAAATATCAACAAATGGGCGGTATTTTTTTCTAAGAAAGGGGCAGTGGCGGCTGGTGACATTTGAAAGTGGTAGGGCGCAAGTGTTTGGGATCCGGTGGCCAGCAAGCCTGATTGTCTCTCTCTCTCTCTCTCTCACACACACACACACACACACACACACAATTTGCAAGTGAATGCAGGGAGAGGGTACATAGGGGAGGGCACTGTTAGGGGGTTCTCTGAAATTGAGAGAAACTGGGCATTTAAAGTATTAGATAATCAGAAAATTCAACTCACTTTCAGTGACCATGGTGGCTAAAACTGCACACTGGAGCGGTAGACAACTTGCATATCATCACATCAGGAGGGGGCTCTAACGTGTTTTACTAGTGAGTGAGCTGCAATTCCAGTGGCAGGTCACTCTCATTTCATGTTTTTTTTAGTTTGGGGCGTTCAATCATGGGAACTGTAGTGAATAGGTAGAATGATTTCCTGTTTAGAGTCTTCTTTTCAGAGAACTTTTTTTTACGAACAGGCTCTGTATCTTTTAAAAACCATGTGACCACTGACGATTTTCCTGAAACACACAAATGCTTCCACGCGCGTAGTAGTGTAGCAAGGATGCTATGGGTACATGGGGGAAGCAAGGAGATGGTCCCCTTTACTGCTGTTGGGGTGGTAAAAACAGCATTGTATAGGTTCAGTGGACCCCTCGGCAGACTCCACCTGCTGCACCAATAGTAGCTAAGCTCACAAGTATACACCAAACGTCTGCACGCACATACAGTTAACAAATTGTTTATTTTTAATCTTTC
The DNA here is from genome assembly GCF_964204655.1 of Triturus cristatus. Classification (NCBI taxonomy): domain Eukaryota; kingdom Metazoa; phylum Chordata; class Amphibia; order Caudata; family Salamandridae; genus Triturus; species Triturus cristatus. The sequence goes on from NC_140583.1 coordinate 232,792,662, forward strand.
TGGATAAAGGTGCAAGAAAGCAAGCTTTGAGAAAAGCAGATCTGTAGCCATTACACAAGTGAATTTTCCTAACCATACCCCAGTACTTTAGACAGTGATTTTTAAAAAAAACTTTTTCCAACGTAAAGACAATACTGAATGCAGAACATAACTGCATTTCAGAAAACTGTGTACGGTGCTTTTACCACTTTTCCTCTCTTCAAAGGCTCGCCGTGCGGTATAGATTGCTTCCCATTAAATGAATGGAGGACATTGCGAGGCTGACCTACACTGTCTGTAGTTTTGTACATCACTTTAAGGCATATTGCGTCCCTGACAGAAAACCAGAGAGCTTTCAAGTGAACAAAATATTAAATACAGTACGCAGGGGTCAGCTGCTCTCAGGAGGTGGTAGTGGGACGGGGAGGGAGGAAGGAGGGGGTTAAAAAAAAGTTCACTTACCTGTCGGCTGCCTCCGTCCTCTCCCTGGTTCTCGGCCATCATTCATTCCCTATGAGGGCTCCTTAAACACACTCCGCTTATCACTGCAATCAATGGCGCAGCTTATATATTGCCTGGATAGCGCTTCTGTAGTAACACAGGAAGTAAGGTATAACCTGCCCATTATGTACACTATTAAAACAAAGCCTCCCAGCAAAAAGACTTTTAAAAAACAATTTCACTCCTTCAGGGTGCGCAGCACTTTAATTTTCGTGCCTGCTCGAGGTACAGTGGGTTCATAAGCATGCTCTTGACACCTATGATCTGAGCATGGATACAACTTCACGCAGCTGGGTATGCTTCAGAGGTGCGTGGCAGAGCCTAGCTAGGCCCTGCCACACATGCCTGAAGCAAACGCAGCTGCGTGCCAGGCTCCAGGAGAGCGCGGGCCTAGCATGCCTGCAGAAACTGCACCAGTCAGTCTGCCGCTGCCCGCGTCCCACGCAGAGGGACATCAGCAGGGCAGCCTTCTAGTGGCCGCCCGTCGGAGCCTCCCCCCCGCCCCCCCCTGCTCCGCCTCCGCTAGCGAGGCCGCGCCTCGGGGAGGGGAGGCCCCCAATGGGTTTGCCTTAGGGAGGCGTGCCAATAGGGTGGGCGAGGCTAGACCCCCCTTTTTTAGGCGCCTCACCCCCTCAGTCCTTCCTCTGCTTCCTGCGCCGCTCCTCCTGGCCACAGCAGCAGGGTTCATTACCTCCTCGTCAGCCCTCCCCGTCCCAGTCCTAACTACATGAGCATAGCTCCCCCCACCAGCAACTCCCAAGCAACTAAAAACCCATCCCTTCCCTCCAGGCCACACCCACACCCTAAGGCATATAACCATGTGACCCGCCCATCCACATCCTGATTGTTTTTTCTGCGGACTGACTTCCTGGTAGCTGCGTCATGGGGGGTGCCGGTCCTGGCCTCCTTTCAGGTGAGTGTGTAACGGTCTGCTTGGCGGCCGTTTTAATCCCCTTGGGTACCTGTTGTTTCATGTACGTTTGAGTCCCTGCTTTAGCGGGACCATGGGGTTGGGGGGTCTGGACTGCCTGAAGTGGGGTGGTGGCTCCCTGCTGCGGCCTCCCCTCTTCCGGGTACGTTCCCTGCCCTAGCGGGAACACCCGGGGAGGGAGGGGAGGTGTGTTGGGCGCGGCTGGCTTCTCTGCGTGCCTGGGGCGTGGCGGTGTGGCTCCTCCTCGGAGGTGTATTTGGGGGCTCTGTGCTCGTCTCGGGCCCGCGTTTCCCTTTTTGTTTTAATTTCTGCTTTCCAATCTTGTGGTTTCTGAGATGGAATTTTGAGACGGTAATGGTCTGCACCTCGTGACCCTGGCCTGGGGCCGGTGCTTTGGGTGGCCGGGACTCTGTATGCCGCGGCTGCGGGGTCCATCAGCTGCGCTGCCAACTTGGTGCGGGGAACCAGGGTTCGGGCCTCGGGGTCGCGTCCACTGGCTGTGTTTCTGGGCTAGTCACTTATTCTCCCCGTGCATGCATGTGTAATGTAACTGCGGTGCTATGTAACGCGCTCCGATAACTTCGGGTCGAGTTTGCGCTCTTTAACTATGCACCGCGGGCCGCTCCCTGCCCCTTTGAAGGGGATTGCTTTAGTTTCCGGCAGCAAACCATCGTGGTAACACATGTTACAGTGACTGTATGCTGACAATGGACAGTTCAGGTGTTTGTGTCCCCTGCTCGGTATTGAGGCAGGTCATGTACTGGTAAACACTGCTCTCTTTAAATCATGTTGAGGGCTGCCTGTACTTTTGAGGGTGCGTTCTGTTTGTCGTTACGTGTGTCTCTGATGTGTCCCTCCTGGACTTTGAGTCTCTGTGGTCTTGAAACCAGGAGCTATAGCTCAATGGTAAGGCTTGTGCCTGTGGTTGTAAAGCATCTCACAGGACAAGGGTTTGAGTCCCGCAAACACTGTCAAAGTGTCATGAGGTGGAAAAATTTCAAACTCTTCTTTAAAAGTGGTTATGATTCCTGACTCTTCCTCCACAGTTATGGGTTCGGATTCTGGTGCATCGCTGTTTGTGGGTTTCTGTCACTAGTGTATGCACTCTTTCTTTAACACCTGGTGTTTATTTCTTTGTGGTTTCTGAGCTTCATTATTTTATAACTGTGGGGTTTGGCGTTCCCTGATTGGCCCTTATGGTTCTTGCATTGCTTGGTCTGTGGAAGGATGTTGGGCACTGATTTCTCTGTGCTGTTCACATCTTGGAGGTGTGTGGTTTGTGCGTGAGTGAGTTCCGCAATACTGGGGAGGTGGTGGTCGCTAGGTCTTCCGCTGCTCCTTCCATTGTTCATGGGCAGGTTGCCTCTGCCGCGTGGATCCGGGCTTGGTTTCGGTCGAGACCAGGGACAGGCCTTCACGGTGTTCTGCTCCGTGTTCTGGGTGCTTTTGGGTTCCATGGCCCTTGGTGGGTGGTTAGTCAGTGGACTTTTTAGCCACTCGCCAGTTGGTGGGGCTTGTAGGCCTCCCTTTTCCTACTCCTCTGGGAGTGCTGTGCTGGTAGGGGTGTGGGGGTATGTTGTCAGACATGCCTTTCCCCGGTTTCTGGCAGTAGGGTTTCCTTTACGGTAGTTCGCTGGGGTATCCTGGCTGGAGTGCTGGTGGATCCCTGCTGGCTGGTGTGGCATCTCGGAGCCTGGTGGTGTCCGTGGTTGCAGTTCCTTCTTCTCCTGTGGTCCTGCGGGATGGGGGACCTTGGTGCAGTCTTTTGCTGCCTCTGGTCTTGCAGTTCGGGCTGCGGCTTGCCCCGGATTTCGGGTTCAGTCGCTTCATGTGTCTGTCCAGTTATTTCTGTGCAGTCTTGCTGGGTGTGGTTCCCTCCGTCATTTGTTCCGGGTTGGGACTGCTGTTGAGTTTCCTGGCGATTTCATCCTATGATTCCCTTAGTTCGGCGGCGATGGCAGCTGGGTCCTCTGTGGCTGCTCGGTGGCAGTTGTGGCTTTTGCCTTGGATACCGTGTTGGAGCTTCCCTTCGCGGGCTCTATACTGTTTGGGGTTCCGTTGGATTGCGTACGGGCTTTTGGGTGGAATTTCATTCTAATTTGGCGGCCCAACCCTATCGTGGTGTGGATCGGGGCCTGGGTGTCCCTTCCTTCCTCTTGTCCTGGGGTCGACGGGGTGCTTTCTCTTCTTCGGGTCCCTCCTGGTTGTGCTGGGCTACTGGCTGTGTTCTGTGCTGCCCCTTTTCCAAGTTCTCAGACACTGTGTCGGGTTCTATTACCCTGTGTTTGGGTCTTTTTCCGATGGGGCTGTGTTGTGTGGAGTCGGCACGGTCAGGGCATTTACTCGTTCCTGGTTCTGTTCTGGGGACCGTATGGGGATTGCCGTCCTGCCCTGGTTAGGACGGCTGTACACTTGTTTCTACCTCTTCGGTCCTTCATGATGGTGTCTCTTCAGTGGTTTCTTCCCTTCCTGGAGAGGGGGGGGGGGGGGAGTTCCTGGCTTATCTGGTTCTCCGGGACGTCTGCTTTCATGTGCCGGTAGACGCGGCTTCACGGGGGTTTCTGCGTTTCGGTGTGTGTTGTGTTCCTTAGTTTTGGGTATTGCCTTTTGGACGGTCTGCATCTCCTTGTATGTTTGCTGCCGTTTTGGCGCCTTTGGTGGTTTTGTTGCCTGCTCCGGGGCTCCGGGTGTTCCCTTCCTTGAGCGGTTGGTGGATTCATCCTCTTTTTTTCTTCCGGCTCCGGCCCTTTCCCTGGATGTTTGCGGGCTCCTGCGTTGGTTTGGGCGGTTCTACGCTTGGAGGATTCCAGGCTTTGCACCACTCGGGTACTACTGTTCAGGTGGGGCATTCCTGTCGGTGCCCCGCAGGCTGGCTCTGTTGCGCGCACTGCGTGGTTGTTGGGGGCTCGGTCTTCCACTTCTCCCCGGCGGCTCCTTATTCAGCGGCTGTTGTCTGCTGCTGTGGTGTTGTTCCTGGGGCCCTTAGGCACTTGTTCCCCCTGGTGTGTCTTGCTCTGGGGCTTTGGGTTCTGGCATCTCTGGGTTGTCGGCTGTTGTTTCCGGGGGGTGTGGCCATTGGCCACGGGTTGCCCTGATGGTTGGTGGTTCAATCCTCTTGCAGGGCTGTCCTTTTGTGTCCGAGGAGCGGTTGGTCCTGGGACTTTCTTGGATTTGTTCGGAGTTGTTTGTCCTGGGCGCTGTATCTCGGTGGTATGTCGTGGGCCTCTGCTGGCACTGTCTCACGTGGGTCTTGGGTTCGTATCCTGCCTCTGCTTTCTTTGTATCCAGTGGTGGTTTTGGTTCCTGCGGTGCTTTACATTGGGCCACGGAGCTATGGCTCGATGGTTAGTCTTGTGCCTCTGGTGGCGCAGGCTTGCACTGGTCTTGGGTTTGAATCCCGCCTCTGCTTTCTACGTGGCCCGTGGTCGGTTCGGTTGGCCTGGCCTCTTTCTGCCTTGGGTCCTCCTGAGGTTCGTGGTGGTTTGGTCGGGCTGTCTTCCGCCATTGGCGTGCGGGGTTGGCTCCCTTGGCGGCTTTGCTGTCGTGCCGGGGGGCAGATTCTTCCTTGTGGTCCCTTTGGGCTTTACGTCTGCCGGGGGTTTTGTTATCGGTGGCGGCTCGCTTGCGCGGGGGGGTTCCTCGCTATCCGTGTTGGGCCTGTCGCTGGCCTAGTTCGGGGTTCCACTTTTGCGTCTCCTGGGTTTGCCTTGGGGTGCGGTTGTTCTTTGGTTCGTTCGGCGCTGTCTGGAGCGTGGTTGCCGGGTCCTTCTGTTGTGCGGGGGCCTGGTGTGGGCTTTCCCCCGATTGCGCTGGCTCCACGGGTCCTGCTGCGGGTCGGACTGGGTCGTGCCTCGTGTGTCCTGGGGCTGTGGTGTGTCTGGCCCTATTGGCTTTGGGGTGTTCTCCTTCGGTGGCTGGGGGTTTCCTCGGTCCGGGCGCCCTTCGACTCTCCTGTCCTATGCCAGTCTGGGGGTTTACTTGCTGGTTTGCTGGGCGACGCAGGGGGGTTTTGCGTTGGTTTCCGGTGCGTGTCTTGGATTCTGGGAGGTTGGCTTCGACTTGGGTCTGGCTGTGTCCTCCCTGTGAGCTCTGTGGGCGGCTGTGTGGGGCTTTCGGGGTTCGGGCTTTGTGCCATTGGGCTCCTTGATATCCGGGTGGTTGTGGAGTTGTTTCCTCCTGAGTCCGGTCTTTCGTTCCTTTGCTCCTTGTTGGAGTTTCTGGTTTGGCCTGTTTTCTGTCCTGTTCCTCTTTCTGGGGTTTTGGTGCGGCTGCTCTGTTTGGCCGTTGGGCAGGCTCTGGTGGGGTGCTTCCTTCCTGCTGTGCCTTTTTCATGGGGAGGTTCCCCTTTTTGTTTCCTTTGGGCTGACTGTTCTTGGTCCAGGGCATTCTGTGGATGCTCTCTGTCTGTGGCTGTGTTGGCTGTGGGGACGGCGTTTGGGCTTGTGGGGTGTTGGCTCCTGGGTCTTTTCGGGGTGGCTCGACTCGGCGGTGGCTGCGTCCTGGGCTTGCTTCCGGGGGGCTTCCCTGGCCGTGTTCTGCATTACAGCGGCTTGGTGTTCTCCTCGCTCTTTTCTGTCCCATGTTCATTGGGTGGTGAGTGGGTCTCTGTCTCCTGGGTTTGGGGACGTGGTGCTGTGTTCTGCTCAGGTTGTGTGACTTTCGGCTTGTGCTGTTTAAATCTGTATTTACTACTGGGTGAAGCCGATTTTTGCTTTGGTATCTGCTCATGTAGTTAGGACTGGGACGGGGAGGGCTGACGAGGAGGTAATGACCGGTTACTCACCGGTAATATTCATTACTCTTTGTCGTAGCCCTCCCCGTCCCAGTCCAGGTTCCCATCCCTCCCTCCCTGTTCGGCTTCTTGTGCTTGGTGGTACAGGATGTGGATGGGCGGGTCACATGGTTATATGCCTTAGGGTGTGGGTGTGGCCTGGAGGGAAGGGATGGGTTTTTAGTTGCTTGGGAGTTGCTGGTGGGAGGAGCTATGCTCATGTAGTTAGGACTGGGACGGGGAGGGCTGACGAAGAGTAATGAATAATACCGGTGAGTAACCGGTCATTCATGACCCATGATGAGCCCTGCCCTGCTGCACACTACGTTGCACGAAAAAATGTTGAGCCATCGGAATCATGGTGGTATCGGTATGCTGGCCACAGCATAGCTGACTGAGCTGCCGAATTTGGAGGGGGTGTGTGTGTGCGACTTGAGTTGTGTGCCCTGTAGTCATGACCGTAATGCCCAGAGCAGAGCTACCGACTTTTTGGAGGCACCAAAGGCGGCAGCTCTGCTCTGATTAGAACGGTCATGATTGCAGTGCACACAGTACCGTCGCTCGCATCAACATTATATATTTTATACAACAAACAAACATAAATAAAAACTAATAGTAATTCACTCCAGGCGCGGCCGGCATGACTGGAGAGGGTACGGGGGTTAATTTCATTAATAAAAGAACTTACCAGGCATCTTCTCCGGTCCCGCGTCTCATCACGTCTGCTCTGCAACGTGGTGGAAGTAACTTCTCCCCGCTCTTTTCTTTTGTCAATTAGGAGACTGGGGGGCCGGGCGGCTGAACCTTGTTTACTCTGTCCTGGTATTTGATAGGGCATGGGGCGACTTTGCGCAAAACGCATCACCGCCCGAGCAGGAGCCTATCTTCAAACTCCTGCTCTACACAGGGCATGCGTAGCAAACCTAATGGTTTGTGAATGTGAGTGAGGGGCATGGCTCCTCTCTCACATGCACAGACCATCTTCTGAACTCCTGCTCGTCTCTGCCTGCGTGCGCTGTGCGTGACATGCGCACAGCGCACTTTCACCAATGAAGCGCACAGGCGGGCCCGGAAATGTAACAGACGAATTGTAAGCTGTTAATTCGTCTGTTTACATTCCTGTTCATGCCCGATTCTTTTGTGGGGCGCTGCCCCAACGCCCCTAATGGACCAGCCGCCACTGGAAAGGGGCAACCCTCGTGCTGAAGTAGCAGAGCACACAGGGACAGGGTGCATGGCTGTGTGACTTCTCTGTCACTGGTGGGTGCCACACTGACTGCCACACTGGCTGCCGGGGAGGGTTGCAACCAGGGTCGGATTGGGATCACAATCCGGCCGGGGCACTCCCAAAAACGTGGCCCACATTCCCGGATCACAAAACAGCATTTGGCTATCTCATCTGGCTCAATTTCAGAGAAATGATACATTGTGTATTTTAAAGCTCCTAGAGCCAGAAACATTGGTGAAAACTAGAAGCACTACATTTTGGCTGGGCGGGCGAAGTGAAATAAAGTGGCCCTAAGGTCACAACTTCTGATATGGCTATGTTTGCCGCCTGCCTGTTTTTTTAACCAGCATTACCAGTATTTTAATGCCCTAGAAAGGACGAAAATTAAGAAAATCACCTAAAGCTGGTATTCCCCCCCCTCCCGATCGATATGTACTTTAAAAGTTTGAACAGTAAACGTAAGGTGAAAGTAGTTTAAAATGTGGTATAAAGCTTCTTTAAAGATCCGTGACTGATAGTTAAAACTAAACAAAGGAAGAAAAGCCACGTTAAGAACGAATACAGACATTTTTTTTATTATTGAATAAAGAATCCTCTCTCATTATTAAGTTTCAGCCTTTTCAGATTCTTAAAAAATTATGAAATAGAAGGTTATTTTTTTTATTGTAGTTTTATATAGCGTAAACTCGGCCAAAGGGCACAATTATATGAGCACCAGTTACATTACAGAAGATCATATTCATTTTTATTTTAGGCCTTTGTGCAATTAAGTCATTTGCCCAGAATCACAGGATGTTGCTGTGAGGCTAGGACCCAAACCTATTTCCATAGTTCCACATTCAGCAGCTCTGACCCTAACATTACATTATCTCAATTTTCCACTCTGGAAAAGGTGCTTCACAGTGAGGTTTATGCAAACAAACCCCCCACCACCTCCCCCAACAAGGCCTGAAAGACACTGTAGCCGAGGTGCCAACAACAGGCCTTCAGCAAGGCCATTCACTTACTCTCCCCAGCCCAGTCAACTGTAGCCTCAGGGTGATGGCCTGGCAGGGGAGGGGTGAACAAAAGCAGGGGAGCCGAGGTGATGATGGCCCAATACATACATACAAAGCAGGGGAGTGGGACATTGCTTCTGGGTGTCTGCGTCGGCCCCACGGGAGGCCAAGATAAAGTCTGCAGTGGACAGAACAATATTTGCCTAGCGACGGTGCTGAAAGCAACCCCCTCAATGCCTCCTTGCTCATGATGCTGCCCCCGCCCCCCCTTACAGTGGCCTGGTTGTGAAGACAATAAGTTTCTGTGGGCCATTTGAGAAAAACCGGCCCACTAGTGACCCTTAGGCACCGGCCCATTGGCCAATGCCCGACAGCCCGCGTTACCAGTCCAATGCTGGTTGCAACAGGATTTCTCTTCCTATCCTGGTTTTTTGTGATTGGTGAAGGATTTATTATGATTTTTTACATAATGTCAGTCAATTGGCCAGTGATGCCCAGTTTTTACTCTTCGAATCCGCTGTGTTTTGTTCCTCAAAGGAGATAACAGTCCTGCTTAGTACCAAGCATCACAGGTTAGACTAATGCATTTTAGTGCTGGGGTCTGCATCACCACATTGAAATGGGTTAGTCACACATAATTACTAGCTCTTGTATGAGCGATGAAATGCTACATCTCTGTTGGATTATATGAACAGCAGCCAGTGCATTTGCTGTGCTGCCTTAGGCAGATAAAATGAGCCAGGGCCAGGTTGAGATGAGGTAACTGTTGCTATGGAAATTGGTCTGGACCAAAGCAAGCTGTTTCTTCTGTAATTAATTGTCCCAGCCTTATTCCTCCCAGCTGGGCTGTGAAGTCTATTTGTTTTTTCCTGTAGCCAGCAAGGCGAGTTTCTTTAAGATACTACTAGGACTGTGCACTGAGTCACCTCTGGCTGTCTGGGTAATTTAAGGTAATGTGGTGGTGTTTATGACGGCACACAATTGAGAGCTCTACAGCAGAGGATTAAGACAAAGACGGCTTCTCACAATGCCTATGGAGCAGTGTGATTTTAGCTCCACCCTTACACATCACAGTAGCAGAATATATATATATATATATATATATATATTCACTGAAAAAACCATAGGTTTCACACATGTTATAGTTAGCGGAAATTTTACTGATAAAAAACCAATGAAATTCCCCCGTTATAGTTAGTGCAGGCAACTATAACTCACGCGACCGCAATCCTCTGCTGATGCTAATACTGTATTTAGACACTTATTTGCCCATGTCTTCTTCCATACATTTTTAGCTATACATATATTACAAATATTTTTTTTTCATAAAGACACATATGTCATCAGCAGAAGATTGCGGTCGCGTGAGTTATAGTTGCCTGCACTAACTATAACGGGGGAATTTCATTGGTTTTTTATCAGTAAAATTTCCGCTAACTATAACATGTGTGAAACCTATGGTTTTTTCAGTGAATTTGCAAGGTTTTTTAAATGCTAATTCCTAACTATAACGTGTGTGAAACCTATGGTTTTTTCAGTGAATTTGTACGGTTTTTTAAATGCTAAGTTACTTTACGCCATTCGTGGCGTGCGCGCCCACTTAACGCAGTTCGTTCCGTGCGCGCACGGTGCGCTTCGCGCACCGTGCGCGCACAGTGAGCACGCGGTGCGCTTCGCGCACCGCGCGCCCACTTTACGCAGTTAGTGCCGTGCACGCACGGTGGGCACGCGGTGCGATGACAAAGCAAGAAAGCACGTCAACAAATCTGTTTCTGCTTTCCTCCGTGACTATGGTATGGGTGCAATTTACCACAACAACTTGCGTTATGACATGCAAGACATTTATAGAGGAGATGGTGTGCACTTCAATGATGAAGGGAACAGAGTCTTCCTCTTGAACCTTAGATTCTGCATCGGTACTTACTTGTAGGTACCACTAAAAAATCATTTCATAAACACAACGGCTCTTTTTAGAGCCCCCTAATATCTAAACACTTAAATCTGATTTTCATTTTTTTTTTTTTTTTTTCCTACCGTACGCTTACCGTAAGCTTACCGTACGCGTACCCCGTGATTTTTTTTAAAATCAATAAATGTTTTCTTTGTACTTTTCTGTCCTTCTTTGACCCCCTTACAAATGTTAGGGGGTCTGTAACTCTCCTCATTGCCCCCTTTCCTTGTTTTCACTCTTTTTTTTCAGAGTGAAATACACAAAATGGCGGCCGCCGCTTCCTGGTTTCGGCCGATTCGAATGTTTACTAAGATCTAAGAGCCAATCAGAATCGCGCTCGCGCACGCCACCGTACGCTTACCGCAAGCGTACGGTAAGCGTACCGTAAGCGGGCTCAGATATATATATTGATTTAAAGGCTATTTTCTCAGAATCTACTGAACAGATTTACACCAAACCTACAAAAGGCACTTCCTTGACCTAGGGACTACCTCTCTGCCAAATTTTGAGTAATTCTGTTCAGCCGTTCGGGCTGTAGCTCGTTCTAAAGGTCCTATGGAAAAATGCATGGGAAAAACGCGTTTTGGGACCCCCCTTTTATCTCAGCCCCCGCTTGACGGATCCCCCCGAGACTTTCAGGGTAGGAGCGGAGCGGAGCGCCCCACCTATTTTGAGAAATTCGCGAGGATTCGTCGACCGGCGCCAAAGTTATTCAAAATAGAATGTTGAGGTTTTCCTATGGAAACGTGGTCCTAACTATAACTACCTACTGGCGACCGCCAGTAGGTAATATATATATATATATATATATATATTATCTACTGGCGGTCGCCAGTAGATAGTTATAGTTAGGACCCTGTTTCCATAGGAAATCCGCAACATTCTATTTGGAATAACTTTGGCGCCGGTCAATGAATCCTCGCGAAATTTTCAAAATAGGTGGGGCGCTACGCTCCGCTCCTACCCTGAAAGTCTCGGGGGGATTCGTCAAGCGGGGGCTGAGAAAAAAGGGGGGTCCCAAAACGCGTTTTTCCCATGCATTTTTCCATAGGACCTTTAGACACAGCTACAGCCCGAACGGCTGAACAGAGTTACTTGAAATTTGGCAGAGAGGTAGTCCTCAGGTCAAGGAAGTGCCTTTTGTAGGTCTGGTGTAAATCTGTTCAGTAGTTCCTGAGAAAATAGCATTTAAATCAATATATATATGTGGGCGGAGCCTAACCACACATCTCATCCTGAGATCTGATTGGCTGTCAGCACTTCATCCAAGAAGTGTTGGCAGCCATCTTGGGACCAATATACATGATAGCACCTCATTAAAAAGCATTGCAGTTAATAGAAGATTTTAAGACTTTAGTTACATTATAAATCATTTGTTGATGGTACCATACTCATTTTAGGAATTGTGGTATGTTCTAAGGTGATTTCACCATGTGAAAAAGCCTTCTGCTGGGATATCATGATTGAGAGAAAAATATTTTCTCATGCTTTTACCACAGAGGTTTGGAAGGTGATCTATAAGCTAAACTGAGAGCTTATTTTCTGTAAATTCACATTATCTTTCTCAGTCATGTGAGAATGAAGTCTGACATTCTCAGTAAAACATGTACATCCAACAAGGGCAGAGACTGTCAGTTGATTCCTTTGTGTTCTACTGCAGCTTTCCAGAGTGTTCCAAAGAACTACTAGAGCGCTAACCGTCCTACTTATGATAAATGTATGGCACACCTGAAGCCATCTTGCTTGGATTAAAGTGGTAACTCTTAAAAGATTTAATTTAAAAAGGAACAAAATGAGGGGGTTCATTTTTCCATAAAAAGTATGATTAGTGCTGCAGAAAGAAAAATTAGAGCACATTTTGAGTGACTTCTCAAATCCTGACATGCAGACTGAAACATGCACTTTCAATACCAGCAGCAGTTTTCCCTGGTGAGCAGTAGCTTTACTACAGTGATCTAATGAGCAAAAAGAGTGCTAACATTCTGATTTTATGGCAAATGTGTGACACATTTGAATGCCTTCTTGATGGAATCAAAGTAAAAAACTGAAAGTATTTCCTACTGAGGAGACTGCAGTAAATGAGGAAATTAGGAAACTTCATAACAAATAAGTCTCCCAAGATGGCCACCAGAGACAAAAGAGCCCAAATGTAGCCCAAATATCACCCAGATGTAGCCCAAGTATAGCCCAATGACAGAATGTCCAAGAATGTTCTTAAAAACAACTAGAGCACTTACTGTCTTCATTATGACAAAAGTATGGCACACCTGAAGCCATCTTGATTGGAATAAACTGGTAACACTTAAAACATTTAATTTAAAAAGGAACACAATGAGGGGGTTCATTATGCCATAGAAAATATGATTAATGCTGAAGAAAGAAAATGAGGGCACATTTTGAGTGACTTCTCAAATCCTCTTCTATTTCATTAAAAAATTCTGACATGCAGACTGAAACATGCACTTTTAATACCAGGAGCAGACTTCCATGGTGAACAGTAGTTTTACTACAGTGATCTAATGAGCAACTAGAGTGCTAACATTCAGAATTCATGGCAAATGTGTGACATATCTGAATACCTTCATGATGGAATCAAAGTAAAAAACTGAAAGCGTTTCCGACTGAGGAGGCTGCAGTACATGAGGAAATTAGGAAACTTCATAACAAATAAATCTCCCAAGATGGCCACCGGAGACAAAAGAGCCCAAATGTAGCCCAAAATCACCCAGATATAGCCCAAATATAGCCCAATGACAGAAGTGTGCAAAACACTTATTATTTTGTGTTTTTGCAGTGTTATATAGTGCAGACTTGTCAGGTATTGGAGTGCTTTACATGAGCATTGGTTACATCACACAAGAACAAATTCATTTTGGTTGTAGACATGGGGAGACTAAGTGATTTGACCAGAATCACAGAATGTCGAGCTGAAGCAGAAACTTCAACCTGGTTCCCCAGTTGCAAAGTCTGCAGTTCTGGAAGTAACACCACATCCTCTCCCCTAAGTGCAACATTTAATCAAGTTGTCAACTAGATAAAAAAACATAAAGATAACAAATAATTTAAAAGTGCTTTGTCGCTATTTGAAAACTCAGAAAATATGTCCTTATTTTAGTCTTTTAGAGCACTAACCATAATTTTGATGCCAATAAGACCCTCTCATATATGTAATTTCTAAAGGAATGCTCTAGGTATTACATTTTTGATTACATCAAGATGATGTCAGGCGTTCCACACTTTTGTAATAAATATAGAATGTTAGCAATCTAGTTGTTCATTAGGATACTGTTGAGAGGCAGAGGCCAGGGGCACGGACTCTGAAAATTGAAGGCAGGTAGGAGGGTGCAAAGGCAACAATTTAACCACACTGAGCAGGCAGGAAGGGCCGTGGAAGCACAACAGACTATGGAGGGCAGTGGAAAGGGGGGCAGGGGCAACAAACCAACAATACAGGACTTGCAAGAGAGGCTGTTGGAGGGAAGATCTATTACGGGTCAAGGAAGCTAGGGGCGGTCCCCAGAGCCCTGGGAGCCACCACAGAACTGAGCAGGAGAGTGAGTCAGGGACAAAAGGGGCACCTTAATTTGAGCCGGGGTGCCTAGGAACGCTTGCTCCAAAAATGAAGAAAACAGACATATGAGACATGGAATTGGAGGCAGAATACGATGGCAGTTTAATGAGAAGATGCAACTTCAAAGAAACCGCAGAATAGAGACATAAAGTACAAAATACAGAATCCAGATAATCATACAGCTGTCATGATATTCTCTGTATCTCAATTAATGGACTGACAGAGAGAGAGAGAAAACACATCTATAAATGCATCATGAGAAACAAGTTACACCAAGGAAAATGTTACCTAGGGACACTCACATTTACTCTTAGAGCAAGCATTCCTGCAATTACAATACAACATCTTTTAAATGCAAAAGTAAAGAGAACAATGGTTAAACATAACATGACATTTCATATAGGTAAAATAGAATAAGATACTTCAAGCAAAGCAGAGCAAGACATTTTAAGCAAAGGAAGACAAGAGCTCCCAGTTCTTGGGGAAAACCTGCACAGCCTGTTAACCTACATACAGACGGCGAGGTTGTCCGTCGATATCTGTGGGTGCTCCCTTTTTATATCATTTTGTGGGCTCCTTTGCACGCTACATCTACCTACGTATGCTACCCAAAAGCTTCGTCTGCAGATTTTACCAGACATTTCGTCATTTACCCACTTAATGCTGACAATGGACTGGGTGAAAAGGTCAGTCTCTCAGGCCAATCGCTTATCGTAAGTTCCATAGAGCAAGCAGAAAATAATGGGTATTGTACAGGAATTCAATATATTCATGTATAAAATCTCCTCAGTTGTCCTAACTTGACGCTCTGCGGTTGCCACTTCCTTAAAAGCGGGAAACCTGCCCAGGAAGCAAGTACCAGTCCAGGATGCAGCCTACTGTATGTCGACAGCTTCAGGGGGATGTTGAACTTTGATACCGAGCACGGAGCACTCGGGTAGGGTGGGGGCTACTAGTTTGGAGCAGAAGGCCTCGCAGACCTGCCTTCAGACTGCTATACACTAAAATTGCAGAGCTATGGTCAATTTAAGAAAGAGGCCTACATATTGAACAGAAGGGCCTACACAGGGGTTTTATGCTGGCTGAGTGGTAAGGATGTCTCAGGATAATTATATAGCAACACAGGACCCGCTGGTCAATTTAATACGGCCTACAAATGCGGCTGGCAAGGCAAGGACAAGGGTCTCATACTTCAGGTGTGGACAGAACGGGCCAGGGGCCCCCTGTGATACAAAATCTACCCTCCTTCAAGGCTGTGGCAATGTAATAGACCATTGTGGGCAGAAGGAAGAGGCAATGGTAGTACAACCATACATGCCAACAGACCCGATTCAGCCAGGAAACGTCCAATGTTTTTAAGCTCAAATGGGCTTTATTTGATCTGTCTCCTGTCTACAATATCCTCTTTTTCAATGTAACTCAAAGGGGAAAATCAATACCCCAGTTTTTTTTCAAAATCTCCCTCTTACCAAGTTCAAAATGTTCGCAAGTATGGTACATTGGATCATGGAAGGAAATGGGATAGGGACATGGACTTGGATAACAGAGGACAGGAGAGACATGGAGAGGTGCACCAAACTGACCCTGCAGGGCAGGCATCAGGGTTTGCAGCAGCACAATACACCACACAGGGCATGCAGGACGGGAGTACAGCACAACAATCCATAGAAAGCAAGAGGGAGGGGACAGGACCATGCACATGGACAACAGAGAACAGAGGGGCAAGAGGCAATGGTAGCTAGCTGACCATAATGGACAGACAGGAGAGAAGGCTGCAGCATAACAGACCATAAAGGGCAGGAGGGACGGATCAGGGGCATTACAATGGAACAGACAAGCCAGGAGGGAGGGAGTAGGGGTCTGCACATGTAAACAGAGGGCTGGGGGAAAGGGGGCAGGGCAGGAGCAGCAAGATAGCCATGGAGGTCAGGCAGGATGGGCCCTAGAAGCAAGACACAACATGAAGAGCAACAGTGAGACTGTGATGGCATACACACAGACCATGGAGGGAAGGTGGGAGGGGGTCAGGGGCAGCTAACTGACCACACAGGGAAGGTGGGAGGGGCCATGGCAGCACAGAAGACCATGCATGGCAAGTGGGAGGGTTCAGTGGCAGCACAATGGCTATGATGGGCAAGAAGGAGGGTGCAGGGGCATGCACAAAGGACGATGGAGGATAGAAGGGAGGGTCAGGACCTGTGCACAGACAAGAAAGTTCAGGGGATGGGGCCTCACAACAGACCACACGGGGCAGGCAGGAGGAGCAGTTGCAGCACAACAGACCAGGGAGGGCAGAAGGGTGTGGCAGTACAATGGACCATGTAGGACAGGAGGAAGAGGATAGAGGCATGGCATGTGGACAGGCAGGGTGGAGGTGGCAGGGACCGGTTACAGTCATCTGACAATGCTAGGCAGGTGGAAGGGGAGTGGCAGCTCAACAGAACACTCAGAGTAGATAGGAGTGGCAGGTCCATGGGACATGGTGGGCAAAAAGGATGGAGCAGGGGCATGCACAAAGACATCGGAGGGCAGGGGGAAGGAGAATAGGGGCAGCAAGCTAAGCACAGAGTTTAAGCAGGAGGTCAATGATGGGGCATAGAATTGGGCAATGGAGGGCAGGAGGAGTGGACTGGTACATCATACTAAATTGAGGGCAGTGGCAGCACATCAGACCATGCATGGCAGGAGGGAGGAGGCTAGTCCATGGATTCACACAACAGAGGATAGGGAGGAGGGGGATGGGGCAGCAAGCTAACTGTTCAGAGAAGGCGGGTATTAGAAACTTTATTGTTTTTAAAACATTTTGTCTGTGCAAACTACTTAAAATATGAACAAGTATGCAGCATAATCTCACTTTTATTCAGGAAGAAGAAGACGTTAGTGACTGTGACTCCGGGCTCACTTGGCAAAAACACCCCCTGACCCTCCACCCCCTATCGCAAAATGTAATGCCCGTGAAAAGGGTAGGTGAACACAGTGTTATATAGAACATAGTCCTGAGAGCACGATTGAAAATGAAAACTAGATATAGTGTATGGTATAAACTATGCACCAAAAAGTGTGATATAAGATGAACCAGGCGTGAAATATAATATGCAATACATTGTGCGCAATGACAGATTCATTGGAGAGCGCGAGATAGCACAGGCACTAGCGCGTGCTATGCGATATGCGCCTTGGAGTGTAATATGCACAGGGCAGTGTTGTGTAACCTAACTAGTCTCTAAAGTTGTAATATAAAATATGTGCTGGGGAGTGTAACGTTGCATATGCACTGTGACAAAGATATGGATCCCAAATTGTAATATGTATGGCATAGCACTGTGCGTTATAACATAGGCATCGAGGAAGGCACGTTAGATGGGGCAATATAACCCGTGCGAAGACAAGTGTGGCATGACATTTTCACGGGGTGGTGTTACAGTGCACATGGGCTAGAGAGTGTCATAGCATATGCACTAGCTAGTGGAATACAATACAGAGGTGTGTGGCACTCGGCAGGCAATGGTGGGTGTAACACAGCATTGGGCTCTGTCAGGAGCGCGCTGTGACTCGCAAGTGATGTTCGTCCCCTTTCCAGAGAGTAAAATAAAAAGTATTACACATCCGGCAGTGGATGTGTGTTTTATTAACTGTGAGGGGGGTTTCTTGCATAGTTTTGGTCGAATTTTTGTCGAATCCCCTTTGAATGGCTTGGTGTGCATGTGTATTAAATGTGCCCGTCAATAGCTACCCATGTTTGTATAAATAAACGACAAGGGTGTCTACCGGCATTAGGCACGGTAGAGCATCAGACATGTCAGAGCTTCACTAGTGGTGTAAATACATTCCACGTGGATTAATTGCATGCATAGTCGCCTTTTAATGAATATCACGCACATCGTCATGGTGATAGGTACGTACGGTTTGTCCAGCATGTCCTAGGTGTGTCTATAAATATATATTTTTTAAAAATAATAAAAAACAGTGGCTGGCCCTGGGGATTGGGGTCAAAAAAATATAATTAGGAGACAGGCCCTGGGGGATGGGGTCATCAGGGCCAATAAATTAGAATAAGAAGGGGAACCACACAGCCCCCCCTTCTTAAAAAAATAAAATAAATAAAAGACTGGCATCGTGCCGGAGGCCATGCCCCCTCCATGCAGCACTCTGCAAACGCGCCCCCAACAGGCATCTCCAGTATGCGCCAGGGAGCTGCGCTGCAGACAGGTGTTCTGAGGCCAAGCCCCTTTTTACACCTCTCTGCAACGCAGCTCTGTGGCGCTTACTGGAGGTACCTAGTGGTCTAGTGTGACCCTAGGGACCCTTAGGATTCAAGGGGACTTAATCTCTCAACTTAGAACAGCCACAGGGCGCGTTTACACAGTGGTGAAGGGAGGGGACGGGGCCTGAGGTGACGTGTGCAAACACGCACCATGGCACGTTTTAAATTGGGGATATAATTTCCCTTCAATACTGAGGGCCCCTGGGGGCTAACTAGCCCACCAAGTGCTTCCAGTAAGCGCTACTGAGCTGCATTGCAGAGAGGTGGTCCAGGCCGTGCCACTTTTTACACCTCTCTGCAACGCAGCTCTGTGGCACTTACTGGAGGTACCTAGTGGGCTAGTTGGACCCTAGGGACCCTCAGGACTCAAATGAACTTAATCTCCCAACTAAAAACGGACACAGGGTGTGTTTACACAATGGTGAAAGGAGGGGACGGGGCCTGAGTTAACGTGTGCAAAAACGCCCTGTGGCCTGTTTTAAGAGGTAGTTTTAATCCCCATGCCCTATTATATACTAGGGGCTTATAGAGGAGGTAAGGCTAATCACAGGGGGACCCCAACGCATAATGTTCCCTAGTGTATGTAGGTGTTTTCACTGTATTCTAAGTGTCTTTTAACATAGCACTGGCTCTAGGACTGGTTAGTCAGACTCAGTTACCACCAGTATCCGTCTGAAAAAGTTGAGGGTACAGGATGATTTTGCAACAAGGCTTCTTTCTGCTCTT
The DNA here is from genome assembly GCF_964204655.1 of Triturus cristatus. Lineage (NCBI taxonomy): Eukaryota > Metazoa > Chordata > Amphibia > Caudata > Salamandridae > Triturus > Triturus cristatus. The sequence continues at coordinate 232,811,582 of NC_140583.1, forward strand.
CTTTTTGTTCTTTCTGCACGTTATCCTTCTTCCTGCACTTATCTTCGTATTTGAGGACTTCTGTTGCTTCTTTCTGCACTTCTTTTGTTTCTTTCTGTGCATTTTTTCTTCTTTCTTCACATGTCCTATCTCTGTAGGCATAGTTAGAAATTAGCATTTAAAAAACCTTTGAAATTAACAGAAAAAACCATAGGTTTCAGGCACGTTATAGTTAGGAATTAGCATTTAAAAAACCTCAGAAATTCACTGAAAAAACCATAGGTTTCAGGGGTGTTATAGTTAGCTGGACTTTTCACTTGTACAAAACCATTGAAATTCCCCCGTTATAGTTAGTTCAGCTAACTATAACTCGCGCGCCCGCAATGCACTGCTGATGACGTCACATATTACATCACTCATGACATGGTCAGTGACATCACTCATGACATCACTGATGACATCATCCTTGTGATAGAGTGGCAGACCTCCTCTCACCCTAATATAACCTTTGATACACACATTCAAAAATAGAGACTAAAATTTTCAAAACAATGGACATACCAATACCAGTTACAACAACCTCTTCAGTAATTCTAAGATCCACATACACATCCACTCATTCACCAACAGTCCAATACAGTCACTCATACATGTACTCACTCATCATATGTACTCATACACCTATACATCCTGTTACACAATGCCACTCATCCATAGAGTTACTCACACACATAGTCACTCATGCTAATAAAGAATCAAACATACATTTACTTGCATATACAGTTATACACACACCACCACACTTACTTCTACGGAAACTTACACATACTTAGTCTTTTAAACAATCACTTATAGAAACACATACTTATTCATACAGGAATTCTTTCAATCTCTCACTCTCACATATACTCACATATATACACCAATAGTCACATATACTAGTTTAAAACATATGTAGTTACTCATAAAGACACTATTGAGACAGTCATTCACTCACTAACACACCCATACACACACTCATCCACCCATACAGTCCTGCACACATACTGTGTTCAACACATACAAACAGTGAGTCACTCATTCATGCACCTATGCACTACGTAATACCCCCACCGAACCATGCAGACACTCAGACTGATACTCAAAAAACCAACTAATAACCTATATAGACACCCATGTAGCTACTCACCAACCCATGCAGCCACTTATACACAAAATGAGAGACTGATACAGATATTTACATATTTAAACATTACTCACTAAGCCATGTATTCACTATGATACACTTAATCAGTCAGTTACACAATCAATTTTTCAAAAACAAATCATCCATTTAGACACTTATATACCCATTTATTCTTCCATCGACCTTGAGATATACATATATAAAACATATTTAATTTTCAGAATAACACACATTCACTGGATGATGTCATCAGTGATGTCATCAGTGATGTCATTTGAGATGTCATCAGTGATGTCATGAGTGATGTCACTGACCATGTCATGAGTGATGTAATATGTGACGTCATCAGCAGTGCATTGCGGGCGCGCGAGTTATAGTTAGCTGAACTAACTATAACGGGGGAATTTCAATGGTTTTGTACAAGTGAAAAGTCCAGCTAACTATAACACCCCTGAAACCTATGGTTTTTTCAGTGAATATATATATATATATATATATATATATATATATATATATATATATATATATATATGTATATATATGTATATATATATTCACTTAAAAAACCATAGGTTTCACACACGTTATAGTTAGGAATTAGCATTTAAAAAACCTTGCAAATTCACTTAAAAAACCATAGGTTTCACACAGGTTATAGTTAGGTGGACATTTCACTCGTAAAAATCCAATGAAATTCCCCCGTTATAGTTAGTGCAGGCAACTATAACTCACCCGACCGCAATCCTCTGCTGTTGACGTCAGATATTACATCACTGATGACATATGTGTCTTTCTGAAAAATAAATATTTGTAATATATGTATAGCTAAAGATTAATGGAAGAAGACATGGGTAAATAAGTGTCTAAATACAGTGATGTAATATCTGACGTCATCAGCAGAGGATTGCGGTCGCGTGAGTTATAGTTGCCTGCACTAACTATATTGGGGGAATTTCATTGGTTTTTTACGAGTGAAATGTCCACCTAACTATAACCTGTGTGAAACCTATGGTTTTTTAAGTGAATATATATATATATATATATATATATATATATATATATATATATATATATATTCACTGAAAAATCCATAGGTTTCACACAAGTTATAGTTAGCTGTACATTTCACTCGTAAAAAACCAATGAAATTCCACGTTATAGTTAGTGCAGGCAACTATAACTCACGCGACCGCAATCCTCTGCTAATGACATATGTGTCTTTATGAAAAAAAAATATTTGTAATATATGTATAGCTAAAATTTAATGGAAGAAGACATGGGCAAATAAGTGTCTAAATACAGTATTAGCATCAGCAGAGGATTGCGGTCGCGTGACTTATAGTTGCCTGCACTAACTATAACGTGGAATTTCATTGGTTTTTTACAAGTGAAATGTACAGCTAACTATAACTTGTGTGAAACCTATGGTTTTTTCAGTGAATATATATATATATAAGACTTTCTTTGGCAATAAAAATATAATTGCACTTACTCTGGGTCCGGGCTCGTTTTCCTTGGAGGTGGAGTTGCAGCGAGGTGTTAATGTATTACTGAAATGCATTTGCTGTAGAAACTTGAGATTCATTAATTTGGGCACACTAATGTTTAACTTTGCCATGAATGAATAGTTCTCATACATTCTTACACTTATGTCTCAAGTTACGTTGCATCCATTCGAAATGCACCGTCTGTGCAAGCATTGATTCATTTGTCCATGTTCGCATTTAGCTGACTGCATTGGTTTTGAAGTTATATGTACACATATAATCATGTACCTGAAGGTTCAGCATGGCTAATTTAACGAGGCCTGAATTTGAAATGCTTTTTGTTTGCCTTGCATGTTCTCTCTTCTGAAGCTGCGGTTTCAAGGCTTTAGCAGCTTGAGAAAGGAGTGATGTGTATAGTGAGGCCTGAGAAGAAAATCTTGGCAAAGACGTGAAAAGCGAATAAGCCGAAGAAGCTTCCTATTTATCGCGTATCAGTAATGGTGTACGAAACAAGGTTGTGTGAGTGTGCATGTTTCATGGGAGAAGAAAGTCTGAAGATGTTGCCACTGTGCAACACATGTGCAACACCATTGTTTCCTGGAAGGGTAGGGTCAGGACTCAGGATTGAATTATGAGACTGTATCTGTGTGTTTTTAATTAATGTATAAACTGTTTGAGTGTAGGCCAGACCCCTGTGGACTGAGAGGTACAGAGCTTTCTTTTTACTCGATTCTCGCAAGTGTAAAGCTATATGCTAAACACTTGTTCCGTTCTAGAAGATTTCTAATGCACTTTTCACATTGCTGACACCTTCCTGCTTCTTAAATTTCACTCTCTTGCTTCTTACATTTCTGTGAGATTTTCTAATTCTGAACCATCCTCAATCTAAACTTAGAGCTCTCGTTAGATGACTTTAAGATATACATGCTGGGAAAGGAGAGTTTGAGTTTCTTTAAAGCAGATCAACTTCTGTTTTTCACCATTTGCACTTATGTCGCTGCATTGTTGAATATCTAATGCTATCTAACTGAATTTACTTTGTCGACTAATGCTTACTTTTAGAAATCTGTATCTAAATGATGCTTAATTTGCATTGCTTTGAGTTGACTATTAACGTGTAATAAACCTACTTAAATGTAGTTACCGATTACTGGTCCTTATTGTGTGGTCAAATGTGCTACATTAACTTTAAATTGCTTTATTGACGGCTAACCCCTTTGCCTCTCAGTCAACCACAAATGTCAGTCGAATGATAATTTTAACCGTGTGCCAATGTGCCCTCACCGGTTAGTGGCTCATACAGCATGCTCATCCAGTCACTGACCTCTCTGGAGAGTGCACAGAACAATAGTCACATATGCATGCATGCGGTATGATCTCAGTTTATGTACAGCCTCTACACCTCATTCAAGCTTCAGAGGAGGTCTGGAAGGGAGCCTGAGAACTTAACAGCATACACCATATGATTCATTGTCTACTTCTTCCTGAGAGAACCAGGGTCGCGAACAGCACCACTATTTATTATTACTAATATAGCGCTGCTTGTGCTTCCGCACTCTGCACTATGGTGTGCAGAAATTCTGGGAAGAGAGGAGGAAGTTGACCCTGTGTGTCTTCAGTGGATAGCCCAGTGGGCCCAGCTGCTGAGGTGCATACACTGCTGACCATGGGTTTGAATTCCTGAAGTATGGTATGCAGGGATACTGTGAAAGGGAGGAGGAGGTTGCCCTCGTGTTTCCTCAGGAGCTAGCCCAGTGGGGATCTCTACTTGATGCAGAGGCACCTAAACTACTGACCACAAATTTGAATCCCAGCAGGGCCCTATCAACCCTTAATTATCTGTGTGTCTAACTACATGGCCACCTATATTAAATCCTGTTAACAACGAAATATTTAAGGGTTCATTTATGAGCTTTGTGACGCAGCGCAGCACGTCACCTTGCTGTTCTGCACTGCATGACAGGGAAAGGGCAAGAAGGTGCTGTATTCAAGGGAGTACAGTGCATTCCTGTCCTTTCTCATGCTCTGGTGCACAATAGACTGCCTAACACCAACCCAGGCACCAAGGGTGCAAGGGTGCCTGCATTGCATGCAGGATTGTTTTTGTGAAAGAAGGGACATTATCCTGCACAAAAACATTCCTGGGAGGCATATACCTCTTTCTATGTGTGCTGAATAATTCAGCACACATAGAAACAGGAAGTACTGAGGAGCAATAGAGATATTTCTCATTACACCTTCCCTGGGGAGGTGTAAGATTTTGGCGCATTTCCAAGTTCTTCTTCAAACTGGGAATTTGTCAAAATCCACAGGAGTTGCATGGGAACACCCATGCAATACCCATGGAATGCCTTCCTAGGGCAGAGTAACGCAACGCAGTGCAAAGCGGATTTGCATGGCTTCAAAAATCTGACTTAAAGTTTGCGTCGCTCTTGCACCATGTTGCGTGATGCAAAAGCGACGCAAACTGGGTCATAAATAGGCAAATTAGTTACTTTGGTCTGAGTATATTTAACAATATAAAATGACTACCTCTTCCCAGAGAACTAGTATTGGTCAGTTCTCAGACTAATATTTTGTAAATTTAAAAATGTTGGGGCAGATTTATGATAACAGGCGCATCCCTGCATATCAGCAGGGATGCGCCAGTTATTATGCGCCACAGCTGCGCCACCATGGATGCGCCGCATTTATAATGCGGCGCACCATGGGGCAAAAACGGCACAGATGCGTGACGCATCTGTGCCGTAAAAGTGGCGCATTGCTGGAGTTGCGTCGCAAGCGCGACGCAGCTCCAGCAAGGCTCGGGGGTGCCCTATCTGCACAATGCTGCGTCAACCCTTACGCCTGCTTCAAGCAGGCGCAGGGTTTTGACGCAGCATGGGCTCAAAAGTGACTGAGTGAAATCTTGTAGATTTCACTCAGCCACTTTTAGGAGGCGTTCCTGCGCTGGAACGCCCCCACCTGCCCTGGAACGCCTACATGTGGCGCAGGGATTTACAACGTGACGCATCTCCCAGATGCGTCACGTTATAAATACCCCGCACCATGGCGCAGGATTTGCGCCGCTGCTGCGTCACAAAAGTGACGCAACGGCGGCGTAAATGAGGCGCAAGGGCTTCATAAATTTGCCCCGTTCAATTTTAATTCATCACAAAAAGATGATTCTTATTACTCATTGATGTGAGACTGCTAACAAGCATCCACCAATACATCAAGCTTAGGTATATGTCCATTGCTGTATGGTATGTCCGGACAGTGTAACGGAAACATCACACAAAAGCACTCAAATACAGATCATTGCTTTGACCTACTCATATAAAAATGTCTCTCAAGGTGTCACACATTTGATACCCCAGATGAAATCATAGCATTGGCAGCTATTGGATAGTAATTTTGATTCACTCTCTGTTAGAGGAAATTTGAACATCACAACTTCCTAGCTTAATTCATCTTGATGGATTGTTTTTATACAGTCTTTCTTAATTTACATTATTTATATGGTTTGTGATTGCCCACAGTTAATATTGCTGCTTTTCTCTAAGAGAATTATTTCATAGTTCAAGATTAAGAAAACAATGATTGACCACAATCGAATATGGCTAAACCAATCTAGGTACTTTTTAAATTATTGACAAGCACACAGTCCCATATTGTCTCCTTTTATTAACATCCTCACAAAAAAAACTTTTGTCTAGCACTGAAAGAAGCATTCTACAAGACCCATAATTAATTTTTGCTGAAGTTTTCAGGTCAGTCAATAGCCTGACAAACAGCAAATAAGTGCACATTTAGGTCTGGCCAGCATGTGTGGCTCCCAACGTAGTTTGTTGCAGTTTAAATTCACTGTTTTTGAAGCATGTAAAATCTCAAATATTTCTTAAAATCATATTAATCCAGGTCAAGCTGCCTGATGCGTTCTGTACAGAGTACGCACATTTAAAGGTTTCTGACCATATTTTTGAATTTCGTGCCACAGTCCCAGAGGCAAATGTTGTCTTCCATGTTCTCCTTAGACCTACATATCTAATACGTAGGCAACCATCTTTACCACCATGTACCCCCAAACAAATGACACAGGTCACACTACTAAATATCCCTATTTCCTTTATTGACCTGGATGACGTTGAGCTCCATTGTATTCATTTATTAAACTTGAAGAGCAAGACTATTTTTCTTCAAGATTAGTGAGTTTTTTGCTACTCAATCTTAATCCCAACACTTTGGGATTCAGGCAAGTGGAATGGCGAGCAGCGATAATTTCTGCCTCTGTAATAGGTCTGATATGAAAGCAGATCATCAGGAAACGTGGCTTCTGCATTGGCTGATTTCAATTTGAGAGCAGTGCATGGTTGGACACATTTGGATGGGCTAACATAGCCTGAAAAAGGGAAACAACCTTAACAACGTGGGCTGAGCCATGCGTGCCGTTTCCCTGCAAGTGGAACTACGCTTGCCTTTACCACGCATATGCCTTACCAATGGATATGTGTGGTTAAGGCAGTGTGCGGTCTAGAAGCTGAGGTGGATGGGCACAGGAAGAGGAAGGATCAGGAGAGGACGTGGACTGGTAAGTACGGCTGGGCTTTGGGGAGGGCAGTGTAGTTTTTAAATGTTGGGGTAGTTAGGGCTCTGGGTTAGGGGACAGGGTTGTTTTCAGGGCTGGGGGTGGGGTTGTTTTCAGGGCTGGGGTCGGGGTTTTCTTTTAGGGCTTGAGGGGCTTAGTGGTAGTTTTTAGGGCTCAGGGTAGGGGTAGCTTTTAGAGCTCAGGGTGGGGTCGGGGAAGATTTTAGGACTCAGGGGGGTATGGGTAGTTTTTAGGGCTCAGGGGTTGTTCAGACACATTAGTTGTTTACACAGCATAGTAGAGGCACTCGTGGTTTAGCCATACAACCCCTGAAAACAAATAGCTCAATAGTGCAAAGATTCGAAAACACATGATGCCAACCACACTAAATTTTCTCTAAACACAATTTCTAATCTATCTTTTGGCTTAATCTACTGTGATAGAACAAAATAGGGCCCCTGAATATAAATACAGAGAAGAAACCCAGGGAAGGAAACTCACAAGAAGAAGAAAATGCTAACTTCTACGAATTATACCAAGCAAGGTTGCATACCTACAATCTTAGGAACCATAAATTAGACCAGTTCATAATTTATTTTCATCAATATAAAAATATTTATTACTTATAATAGATAATTCTATCATAGATATATACACATATTTTGTGAGCTCAACACAGGTTATAAACGAAAACAGAAAAAGAAAGGAGAAAACAGCAACATAACCTATTACTTCAAAATCTCTGGGTTTGATTGAGGTCCACCAGTCTGTTGTCAGATAATTACTTTCCACTTGTCTGTTTTTTATATATTTATATATTGTCTCATTATACAGTAAACTGTGCAAATGTTCATATTCCTGGCCCTGTGTGAGATGAGATGTGAGCTCTCTTCATCTTTGAAAAGTTGGGATGGATGGCATCTGCCACTATATATAGAGATCCACAGTGCGCTGATGAAGGTTGCATCATTTTTCTAAGTGTACCATGATTACCGAAACGTGCGTCGGCGCAACCCTGTTCTGATATATTCTGTTCTATAATTATAAAAAAGGACAGAAAAAGATCTGTACACAATAACCGTTTCTATGCATTTCAATGATAAAATGTAGCAATCGATATAACATTGTGACACCTCTGTTTTTAATGTTTGAATTGTATGCTTTGTCATAGTATGAGTGGGTTTGAGTGTTTCTAAAGTAATAGGTGATGTTGCTGTTTTCTCCTTTCTTTTACTGTTTTCGTTTTGAACCTGTGTGAGCTAAAAACAATATGTGCCTATATCTATGGTAAAAGTATCTATTGCAAGTTATGAATATATTTATATGGAAGAAAATACATTATAAACTGAATTTCTCTGATTTATGGTTCCTAATACTCTTTTAAGCAGCGCTCACGCTTGCTTCCTGCTATTAATTATTTTAATTCCTAACTGCACGATCGCGCCGCGCTTTTACTGGACTAGCGCTGCTTTCTTACCTGCTGCATTTCTGGGCTGATATTTCTCCCTAGGTCCTGACACTGCACGATAATTGTTTGTCACCCCGCATTTTGCGGGAATTAGGGCCTTCCAGGCCATACATCCTCCGCGTCGCGGCGATTCAAGGCCGCCATCTTGGGGGGGGGAGATCAGGGCCTGACACTTTCGGGCGCCATCTTTGGTGTGGCCCTAGTGGTCTACGCAGACTCCCGCGCTTACGGCCATTTAAAATGCGTTGGGTACAAGCACGCAGCGAAGGCGCGCAGCGGGAGCGCGCCGGAGGTGCGCCAGAGGTAAGCCCGTTTGCGCCCGTTCGCGTACGGGACGCGACGGGTGCGGGAAAGGCTGCCTCTTCATCGCAGGGTGAGTTTATCTATTCTCGAGATGAACTCCTAAGCCTGAATCCCAGTGCCACTATTCAGCCTTTGGCTGAGCTACATAGCACTAGTAGGTTCCCAGAAACATTGTCTTGTGGTCTACTAAATGTAAGATCGCTTAGTAAACATCATGAGGAAATCGTGCTCATCATAGAGTCCGAGAAGATCGATATACTCTTCATGACAGAGACCTGGACTAGAATAGACAGTATGGTGGATCTGGGCCTAGCCTGCCCTCCAGGCTATAAAATCAAACATAAACCCCGGGTGGGAGCCAGGGGAGGTGGAGTCGGACTGATTTTTAGGGAGACCTTACATCTTTCCCAGTTTGACATCAAGGCCATTCCAGGCTACGAACTATTGGGCTTTTCCCTAAATAGTCAGGGAGGTGTTCTGTACACAGGGTTGCTGTGTTATAGACCCCCGGCCAGTTCTTTATCAGAGGTATCAGTGCTAATTGACCTGATTCATGATTTATCTAACTCCCACACTAGACTCTTGGTATTGGGAGATTTCAACCTATGGCCAGATGGTCCAACGGATTCCGCTTTTAAAGATCTGGAGCAGGCCTGTAGTAACATACAGTTGCAACAGCTAGTATCCTTGCCGACCCATTCAAAAGGTCATATTTTGGATCTGATTTTTGCAGATATAGGGAAAGTAGCTGTACAGAACATTCAACCTCAATTTTGGACAGACCATGCGTTGGTTCACTTCACCCTTTCACTCCCCGCAGCCTTTACGAAGAAAGGTAGCCTAGGTGCTACTAGGGTGAGTAGACAATGGTCCAAGCTCTTGAAGCAGTCCACCCTGCCTGCCTTGCTTCCGATGGGTTTTTCTTTGGGAGATAGTGTGGATGCGAGTTACGAAACCCTTAGCCAGCGAATTGTGGCTTCACTTGACTCATTAGCTCCACTGCGAAAAATTAGAGATAGGTCCACTTATGCTATGCCGTGGTTTTCAGAGGAACTGCTTCAATCCAAACTCCAGTGCAAGAGGGCAGAGCGTGCCTGGAGAAAACAGTACCGGGAATCAGATAGAGCCTGTTTTAGGCAAACTTTGGCAACTTATAAAGCACAGATTAGATGTGCTAAAGCTAAATTCCTAGAGGACTCTCTATTGTCGGCGGCGAACAAATCTCAGGCGCTGTTTAAAATTGTTAAAGACCTATCGCGTCCTGCCTGTATTGCAAACGATGTCCCTGTATCTCAATATTTGTGCGACTCGTTGGCAGAGGCCTTCGAGGAGAAGATTGCCACCATTTTGAGCAACCTTGCTATTTCGTCAAGCTCAGGCACCCAGTATTTGCCCACTCCTACCTTGACATCTGTCATGGAGGGAGATGTTGGTTTAGCATGCCTAAATAGTGTCCCGGTTCCATCTTTCGAGGAATTTAGTGCACTGGCTAATAGCGTCTCCTCGGGCTCGCCCCTTGATCCACTTCCTCACAAATTTTGGAAGCTATTTTGGGAAGAACTCTTTCCGCCACTATTTGCGACCTGCTGTCAATCCCTCAGGTCTGCACGAGTACCGGATTGCTGGAAGTTGGCAGTGGTGTCTCCACTTCTTAAGAAGGAAACTTTGGATCCTTCTTGCCCTGCCAATTACAGGCCCATTTCCCTTCTCCCTTTTCCAATCAAAATCTTGGAGAAATGGGCTACAAAACATCTTTCCAGCTATCTGGAGAACAATGCATGCCTGGATGTGGCCCAATTTGGTTTTAGACCAGCCCATGGGACAGAGTCAGCCCTGGTGACTGTGCTAGATGACCTCAGGACGCATGCCGACCAAGGACGGGCAGCCTTTTTAGTGCTGCTCGACATGTCGGCCGCGTTCGACACGGTAAGCCACACGATCTTGATCAGGAGGTTGGAGGAAGTGGGGGTGACTGGCTTGGCCCTTGATTGGCTGGTGTCTTATCTGGATAACAGACACCAAGTAGCGGCCCTGCCACCGTTCAAATCTATCATCAGAAGGGTGGGGCAGGGCGTGCCTCAGGGGTCAGCCATCAGTCCTATCCTTTTCAATCTTTACCTCCGCCCCCTGATCAAGCTGATAGAATCTTTTGGCATCGCAGTCACCAACTATGCGGACGACACCCAACTTATCTTCTCGTTTGAGGGTAAGGAGGCGGTGTCGCTAGAGGTCTTCCACCGTTGCATGACCTCTACGGCAGATTGGTTATGCCATAACTCCCTACAATTCAACAGTTCCAAAACGGAGGTTTTACATTGTTCAATAGACCGTACCCCCAGGCCTCTTCCGTCGGACTTTTGGCCCTCTTCCTTCCAGGGCACTAGTGCACCGGCAGACTGTGTGCGGAATTTGGGAGTATTTTTCGACTCCAATCTTCAATTGGATGTATCCGTTAACAAAACAGTGGCAACGTGCATGGCTTTGCTTCGCACGCTGAGGAAGATCCTACCACTGCTCCCAGCACAGGCTAGACCAGAGGTAGTGCGGAGTACCATCTTAAGTAGACTTGACTACTGTAACGCACTACTTCTGGGAGCCCCGGTGACTCTGGTGGGAAAATTGCAGCGCGTGCAGAATTTTGCTGCTAAATTGGCCCTGTCACGCCGGCGTGCTGATTCCTCTACCATTGCGCTCAGGGACCTCCACTGGCTGCCAGTCCCTCAGCGGATCGAATTTAAAGCCCTCTGCATAGTTTTTAGGGCCCTTCATGAACAAGGTCCCATCCCTTTGCAGAACATGTTCTCGTGGTACACTCCGTCTAGATCTCTCCGCTCTGCCACAGCCTGCTTGGTGGTAGTCCCTAAAATCCTGAGGACTCGGTTGGGAGGCCGGTCTTTCAGGTTCTCAGCAGCAACTTTGTGGAACTCTTTACCGCTGGCTTTGAGGAGTGTGGGAGATCTTCCTTCTTTTAAGAAAGCTTTGAAAACACACCTCTTCCCAAGAGTGGCGTAAATCATACAGTGGTTGATAACATCATGCAGGTTCCATCAAAAGTCTAAGCGCCAGGATGCCCGTTGGGTGACAGTTAATGCGCTATACAAGTATACCTATACATACATAATATTGTAGGTATGCATTTTTGCTTTGAAGAATTCAGAGAGGTTAGCGTTTTGTTCTTCTTGTGAGTTAATCTGCACTAGTAGGAGTGCTGTTGGACCTTTCTGTAAGGGATATTTATGTTTAATAGATATTTTAGCGGACAATTTTATTTCGTTTTTTTTGGTTAGTCCGTTTTATCGTGCACTTTGGCTCCACAGAGAGGAGTAGTACTATCTCACCTCATACTATTAGCTAGTTGTTATATCATTCTAACTTTCAGGAAGTGCTTACATTGGAATGCACAAAAGACTATTTTACATCCGAGAAGTACACTTAGTCAACATACTGTTTGTCACACACACTCAATTTTTTATCTCCTCAATGCATTCTAAGCAGAAAGCATTAATTCTTTGCTACTTTGTCCCAGCAGAGGCCAATCCAAAAGAGCAGACTTTAATGTGAAAACTGCATTTATGCACTCAACAACATTTGAGAAGGCATGTGTTTATGTATGTTGGCATGCTAAGGTCTAGCCTATTGGCTTTACCAATACTTATTATGTCTCGCCTAGGCAGCGCTTGTGCTGTCTCTTCAACACATGCTGTATTCACAATAGTGCATGAAGCTCCACCCACTTTCCACCCATATTTTTTATTGGCTCCCTATCCTTGTCTTTTGTAAATGGTGCTTTTCATTGGTCAATAGGCCTTAGTACTCACTCCTTAGTACCACCTTTTCTCTTCTTATAACCTCCCTGTTGCAGGCAGGACACGCTCTTCCTCAATGCTTTTTTGCTTCATTTTTTCAGCTTGTAACGCCTCGGTAAGAATAATGGCAGTCATGCTTTTGTGTTATTATTTACTGGCCGAATGCGGCCGCATGCCTTTCTGTTTCTGATTATTTATGTTTTCTTTTACAATGGCGGCACCCGCTCTTTAGATTTGAACATCTTAAGTTAAAGCATGGGTGCCGTGATTGCTTCAAAAGTAAACAAATTGAAAACAAAGTCAAATTTTTGTTCCGTTTGATTGCTTTTGAAGCAATCCCAGCACCTGCGCTTTACCTTAAGATCTTCAAAGCTGAAGCACGGGTGCCACCATTCTAACAAAAGTGAATAAATAGAAAACAAATGTGCGGCCGCCATTTGCTTACTTTTGTTACAATTGCGGCACCTGCACTTTAGCTCAGCTTTCAAACCTCTTAAGCTAAAGCGAGGGACCCGCGATTGCTTCAAAAGTAAAGAAATTGAAAAAAACGTTTTTATGATGAGCTAATACTGCATGGGGTATTACTGGAACACTCGTGATCATGATCTGGACAAAAACAGGAATTTCCATACATGCGTAATCACAAAACTCGTAATGGGGCTCTTAGCTGGGTAGCACCCAGTGCCTAGTTTGAGCCTGTGGTTTCCGGTGCTCAGCACCAGCACTTAATTGTCAGCACCAACACGTTTGACATTGTTATTATTTCAATATATGTTAAAAATGACCAATACCTGCCACCAAACTCATTCTTATAGTTTTTGGGGCATGGAATAGTCTGAATTGTCACACTTGTAGGAGTGTGAGGTTTAGTAGTTATGATGGTACTGTCAATGGCAGCGCTGGCACAGGCAATGGGTGGTGCAAGCGGCAGTGGCCTCCTGACGAGGGCTCTGGCACTTATATTTTAACAAACTAAGCACTGGTAACACCGTGCTCATAACAGCACTTTTGCCTGAGTCGGACTGGTCAATTGGGCTATCTGACAGTGCCCGAAGGGCTGGTCGAACAGATCAGAGTGTGGAATGTTTTTCCGCTGTTTTGCGGTCTGTTTTTACTATTGAGTTTTCTGATATTACCACAAACATTACCTGTAGCAAGCACAAATGCATGTAGTCTCCCATACCTTGCAAGACACCTAAACAGCTTCAGCTTGTCTTTACAACTTTAAAACTGCCCTATTTACAAATTCGGGTCTTCTTTTTAGCTATCTGATTTGATAATGGGGGCCACTTTCAATTTGGTGCCAAGGCCTCTTTTCAATCTTAGTCCGGCACTCCTGTTGACTAAGAGACACCACACATTATCATGCAACTGAACACTTTGACAGTATTGTGAACATACATCCAACACATCCTAAATATTAAATTTACTATCCATTAAGGCACCCATCAGCACTTGATTCCACCCATGTATACTGGCACTGAGCATGTGCACCGGCTGAGAAGCTGTTTAAGCGATTAGGGACAACCCTCTGGTGTCACCTGTAAGAAACTCACAACTCAATCAAGCTGACGCCTTCATCTAACACTGTGCATCCTCACGCACTCTACTAACGGCTCAACTCCACAACATCGCATCTGCTTCCGGTGTGCGATGGGGATGTGGGAACCATTTCAGAGGTCATCCCTGGTCTACTGAAAGTGCACTGAGGCTAATACAATGGCAGATTGTGTGCTTTTCAAATGGCAATAACAATAATATTACAAATTAGTTGAATGATTATGGGGAACTGAAGACAGGAGCTAGAGAACAAACAGATAAACATCTGAGATGTTGCTGTTACAGTATGTATGTGCAGTGTTTTTCAAGTGCGGGGTACAAGCTATGATATTTCATCAACTATAGATGAATGCAGCAATTTCCTAAGCTTCATCCAGGAAAAGGTTGCTAGCATAAAACTGTTAAACTTTAGAAAATCCCATTTTAAAGAAATAAATGGACTCTATGGGGTCTATTATGATGGCGGGCGGACAAAACGCCCGATATGTGTGCGGCGGTCCCGCATGTGCAATTAGGATGCGCTCGCCACACTGGCGGGCGCATTCCGCATTTTTTGCATTGCGGCGGGTGGTGCTGTCAGCAGCACCCGCCGCAATTCAAAAAAGGCATTTGTGCATTTGCATGCACAACATGGCAGACACCGCCAGGTGCCTGCCACGTCATCCATGCAAATGCAGGGGGGTACCATAGGTACCCCCATGTGCCTCCCATTCCCCCAACATCCTGGGGGCCCGCAAGGGGCCCCCAACTGAGTAATCCACATGCCTTTGCCGCCACGGAAAAGCTGCTTCCCGCTCCCATTGTAATATGGATGGCGGTGTCTAGCAGACACCCCCACCATATTCAACCCTTTTCCGCCCGGTCGACGAGTCGACCGTGTGGAAAAGCGGTAGACGGTCTTCCCGTCTGCCGCGGTACACCCGCCATCATAATATGGCGGGGGGGAACTGGGAGGCGTGCGGGGGATCATGTCGGGCGGATCGCCTCCGCCATGCGGGCGGTGGCGATCCACCCGAAGTCATAATGGACCCCTAAGTTAGACAAAGTAAGAAGAGTAAGAAGCAAGTGATAGGGGTATGTGGACCTTAAATTCTTCCGCTAATCTACTTTTGCACTTTGTGAACTTCTTAGGATTTTTCAGCAAAAAAGTATTTGGAGGTGAATACTCCTGCAAAGCCTTTTTATGCATAAACATTATCCACCTAAAGCAGGGGTTTCATTCAAAAACATATTATAGCGGGGTTTTATAGACTGTTTTTTACATCACAAACTTTGTGTGGTTCACAAAGCTAGATTTTCTCCCAGAACATATTTGTAAGAGATATTGTTTTTAACAATAATTTTACACAAATAGTCAAGGACAGCAGTCATTGATACAATCGTGAAAATAATGTGCACTTTATGTTATGGTATCAGGCATGGTACAGTATATATTGCCAGATAGCAGATAAGAGACCTTCATCCATTCTCTGGAGAAGTTTATCAGGCAGGCTCTAGATCAAATAATCACCTTAAAAAACATCAATTTAAAAGCTATCTGGGGCATTCAATAGTTCTTCACAAACTTCTGTAGAAGGAAAGAGCTATCACAAAGCGGGAGATGCTGGTGTTATTCTCAGTCTGCGACAGACAGGCCATTACCTAAAGATATGTTCAAAGAGAAGCATTTACTGCTTTGGGAACATGAAGGTTATACTTTATGAGAAGGACAGATAATGCTGGGCGGAAAGGCAATGCATTCTTAGTTTAGTAGCATAGATTGTCCACCGTGATCTGCTCTGGAAACACGAGCATCAGATGATTTATGCAACACTTTGTAGAAAAGGCAATGTCCTGTGGAGAGATAGCATTTGCAAAGCTGCTACAGAAGCCTTATCCAGGCACTGGCCAGACTTCAATCTCTAACAAGTGTAATTGCCAGATGCAAAGGATTAATCATTAGAGAGAAGTCAACAGTGACAGTCACTTTA
The DNA here is from genome assembly GCF_964204655.1 of Triturus cristatus. Lineage (NCBI taxonomy): Eukaryota > Metazoa > Chordata > Amphibia > Caudata > Salamandridae > Triturus > Triturus cristatus. Next base: position 232,827,908 of record NC_140583.1, read on the forward strand.
ATGTGACTAATCAATCCGACACATTCACACTGTTTCACGTTTTACTAGTGCACACTATGCTGCAGTATGGCTCGATTCACAAAGAAAGCAGAAAGTGGCCTCGCATGGGTAGAGATTCATGATTCTGAAATGGCTTTTTAAAACTTCTATGTGTGCTGCTTAATGCACCACACATAGAAGTCAGCCATGGCCGCTGTAGGTAAGAGCGGTGGGGAGGTGAGGCCGGCTGGGGGGATTTTGAGAGACAACCACAAGGGAAAATTAAATAAATAATTAATTTTCCCACATGGTCGTCTCTTGAAATCCTCCCCAGCGGGTCCCACCACCCCACCGCTCTGTACTTCAGCGGCTGCGGCCAATAGAAGTTGCAAAACATTTTTTTTCTTGATTGTTTATGTGCAGGAAGGGTCCCCTTCCTACACATAAACAATCAATGGCCTTTTGCTGTTTCTATGTGTGCTGCAAAATGCAGGTTTTCCCTGGTCATAATTTTGGCACTGCCCATATTTATGCTGCCCTTGTAAATATGGGGCATCGTGAAAATCAATGGGTGTCGGGGTGGAATGCCCAACGCAAGACCCACTGCCCACCCATTTCACGCTAAGTATAGGGTGAAAGAGAGCCTTATTCACAAGGCTTAACGCTGCCTTGTGAATTAGGCGAAGCCACTATCGCCACCACTAAGTCAGAAAAAGTGACTCTGTCGTGGCAATATGGTCTTGTAAATATGCCCCACTGTGAATCACGTCTGTATTTTTGTTGTTGTTGTATATAAGGCGTCGGTTCAGGTGTGTTTCAGAGCCTAACATGAACATCACATTACATTACAAATTTTTTTTAGGCAGAGTTTTTAATGCTCTGATCGATAGTTTGATGTAGAGGGTACTTTCGACAGAGTAACCTCTCTGCCAAACTGTCCGTCCGCCTCCCTCATCTAGAAGAGGGCAGAGTGAAAGTATGTTGGCCATGGAGCCTACTGCAGCTCAGTTGCTGACCTACTTCTCTGACAGCAAAAAGGACTATGTGCCTTTGGAATTTAGCCATCTGAGCGTCCGCCCCATTTAGAGGGGGCAGTAGGATGGCTTTTTTTTTGTTGCTGTCCATCTACATCACAGTAAAAAAGAAATAATGACCGCCACACATTAAGAAAAAATTCCCATAGTGTGGGGGGCATTCGTTTTTCGTCTCTCGCTTTGGGAGTTTGTTTTTTAAATCTATACCATGTTGTGAAAGTTTGATGGATGGCCATCATGTTAGATGGAGCCTTCTTCAAACTTTTACAACATTGACAGGAATGACCTTGAGAGCCAGTATACAGTTCTAACTTCGCCATTTCCGACAAGGCGACAGAATATTTTACTCCAGTGCCCTAATAGCCATACAAATGTTTACCAAAGTATAAATAAGGCCCACAATCACAGAATGTTGAGCCGAGGCTGGGATTTGAGCATGGTTTACCATCCCCACACAGCTGTGGCCCGTCCAGGTAGAGAGTTGGGGTGGTGGGGACCGGTAGTGGGAGATTTCAACGAAGGATGACAAGGGAAAATTAAATAAATTATTAATTTTACCTCGTCATCGTTTGGCGAAATCTCCCTTCCCCCACTGGGCCACACCGCTCTTACCTGCACGGCCCGCAGCTGTTCCTACGGTCAGCAGCCCTGACTGTTAGCCGCATTTTCTCCCTGACTAGATTGACATATGTGCCAGATGAGAGCTAGCGGAAAGGAACACTGGAGAACACGCTAAATTGCAATACCAGTGGTATTTAAAATGTTTATAATGTGCCCAATCCACACGTGATTTTACTTTTGTAGTTTTCATGCAGGGACATAACAGTATCATCGTCCAGCTGGAAATGACACATACTCATTCATAAAATGAGAACAAGTGGAAATTTGAATTCCCAGATGTCAATTAGAGTTGCAGATGCATCCCATGTCTTGTCCTTTGATATTCCTTGTACTGCCTTTTAATGCATGTGAAGGAATGGAAAAAGAAAAAGGAAAGCCAATTTTAAGGAACTACAAGTAAATCAAAAAGTAAATTAAATATTTTAAAGAAAAGATCATTTTACAGAGAAATCCAAAATGACATTAAACTTGGCTGGAATTTAGGGGTAGTGAGGGGTTTTTGGTTTCAGGGATGCTGATGTTTAGTGATGCTGAGGAGTTTTTAGGGGTCAGCCAATGGGGGAGTTCAGGCATAGACCGAGGTTTTTTGGGTTCAGGGATAGGTTTAGTTTATGGGTGGTGAGGGTTTTTATGGATCAAGAATGGGTGGAGTTTAGAGCTGGTGAGGGCTTTTAAGTATCAGTGATGGTTAGAGTTTAGGGGTGGTGTAGGGTTTTAGGGTTCAGGAATGGGTGGGGTTTAGGAGTGGTCAAGGATGAGTGGATTGTATGGCTAGAAAGCGGTTTAAAGATTAGAAATTGGTGAATTTTAGGGGGTGAGTGGTTTTAAGGGTTCTGGGATGGGTGTAGTGGAATTGATGAAGGTTAAGGGGCAGAAACGGCTTTTAGGGTTCAGGGATACGTGGAGTTTAGGGGTCTGGGGTGGGTGTCACTAAGGGGTGCTGAGGGATTTTAGGAGGCAGGGATGGATGGTGTTTAGTGGCGAAGAGGGGGCCAGTGAATTAAAGACATCCAAAGTAATTGGTTGACCATGTTAAAGATATAAATCTGAAATAATTTCCCCTGAAGTAAAGCACTGAAATAAATACCTCTGATAAAAATGTTGCTGAAAATAAAACCTGGAACCGTTGCATTTACATCTTAAACAAGCATTGGCAAAGCCAAAAGATTTCGCCTGTGAAAAATCTACTTTTTACATGTTGCACAGCAGCGTAAGCTACTGCGCAAGATTGTTAAAAGTATAGAAAAAAGTGCAATGATCCGGTCAATGGCTGCATTATACTGCTTTGGTTTTTTAAACTTTAACATGCTTAATTGCACAAAAGCATATAGTACACCCACCTCAATTGCATAAATGGTAGGTTGGGTGAGGATGGTAATAGGGTAACAATGCTATGTTGAAAAAAAACTCTTTCTACGATCTTCTAAGAATTTATGAGCTTGTTATTGGGGCATTCCAGTAGTGTTTTAATCCAAAAACCAAGTCCTAGTTTAATATTCATAACCCCAGACCGGCATAAACAACAGAGAAAAAGCAGAGAATCTTCCTCGCATTAAGAAAAACTGTCCCCTCATGATGAGCTGAGCAAGCCCCTGCATCCTATTGTACAAACGCGAATGGATGCGAGCACGAACATCCAGCTCTGGTTTGCCGAACCGCAGCAACTTCTGTGATGGAAATGTGGTCCAACAACATGTTCATTATTCTGACAAAATCTTAGAATGAGGGATTTTAGGTTACATTTATCCCTGGTCACAGGGATGATCTACAGGCAGAATAAACAGATGTATGGGGAAAATAAAATTAAACAACTCCATGATTGCCTTTAGTGGATTTAATTTAAAATTAAATTAACCTTAATTGGCACTTTGAACATTTCAAGTCCCGCTCTCTGGCAGCAAACGATTGTTCTCAAGCACTTCTCTTTGAGAGAAAAGTAATTCACAATTCTCAGATGAACAAAGCAAACTATTTAAAGATGTTGCTCATTATGCTGTACATTGCTAATGCATGTCGCAAAGCCAAACAAGTAGAATATCTCTCAAGATGAAAAGTGGGTGGTAAAATAATTTTAGGGGCTTCACAAATAATCCTCAATCCAGTCATTTGAAACAGAAATGTTAAAAACTCCTACCATCCACAGACTCAAATCAGCCATCCTCTAGCACATTCCCGTCTCATGCGGTTTAAACTCACTTTCTCCGTCGTTGTTGATTTTTCTCCACACAGACTACATTTTGTGTTGCAGTACTTCTGGGTCACAAACAGCCAATCACAAGGCTGAATATATCTAAGGGTGAGAGAGAGTCCCTTAATGTGCAAGCTAGTCTGAGATTGAAGTATTTTCTGCACCTCAGCCACACCTAGGGGCATTTTGCTGACCCATATTTACAAGGACAGGAAAAGCCACCCTGCGTGGCTTTAACTGTCCTTATAAATACAGCCCCTTTACAAGCAGCACTTTGGGTGAAAGGGGCATTCGACAGGTGTTGCTGTGGGTGTTCCCACGCAACACCCATGGAACCCGACATTTTTCCAGATTTACGAGAAATCGTAAACCTGGAAATGCGTCTGAATGCTATGCCTACCCAGGGAGAAGTAACTAGGAGAAATATATTAATTTCTCCAAGTTTTTTCCTCTTTCTATGCGTGTTGTATCATGCAGCACACATAGAACAAGGAAATCACCTATGATGATTGTTTATGTCCAGGAAGGTTTTGCTTCCTGCACATAAACAATCATCCCTGTGACTCAGGCATCCTGGCACCATGGTGCAAGGGCGCCTGTATCCCCACATGGCAGGAAATAGTGCGCCAGCGGCAGGGCAGATCAAAGGGATCTTTCATATCCTTGTAGATATGATGCATCCTTGTGCTTTGAAAGTGCTGCAGCATGACGCAGCCAAAGGGCTATTTCGTCACATAGAATTCCAAGGTGGCCATTAGCTGTAAAGTCAATAATTGGCTTCTATGGCATGTAAGTGTTGTCCGAGTTGTCGCTTACGTGGGTCAGAATAGACGTTAGGTCGTTTGAAGCAGGGGGTTCTCTCTGATGCCATCCGATTCTGTGTGGGGTGGAAAAGGGTTTAGGAAGAGGGTAGTGCAGAGTGGAAATGGAGGAAGCCAGCAACACAGCAGTTCAGACTAGGGTTGTCTTTAGATGGTGCCATTGAGTGTGGTTCGGACCATAGCCACAGGCTGTCCTGTTGAGTACTCTTATTACTAATTTCCTTGTATTCCCGAAGGATTGCAGTTGTCGCTCAATTGTTGGGCTGAGCAAATAAAGTTGATGGACCACTCTGCTTCCTTACGTTCTGTTTGCGGTTGTCATGCAAATGAAATCAAACTGCTCAGATACCCTTGTGTCGAGTTTGTGCTAAAATTGCAAAAACAATAAAAAAAACAGCTCTGTGTCCTGGCGAGCAAGGAGCTGCTGCCATAGAAGAGGCCCCATCTCCGATGGTTATGTGACCCTTAACACAGCCGACAAGCATACTTGAAATGCTTGCAGCCACGGGGAGTTAGGGAAAGGAAGGAAGAGAAACAAAAAAATTAAAATAAGCACACTCAAAATTTGTGCAGCCACCGGGAGATTATGTAAACAAGCACAGCGCAAGCACTGTGCGGGTAAAACATTGCAAAAAGTTCCACAAAAGCGGGTGAAAACAGCTCTTGGGCCATTGGACACTGATAAGAGAAACATACGAGCAACAACAGGAAATAGTATGCTACAGCCAGTAGAAAAAGAGTAAAAGTAAATGGCAAACACTGAACCAATGAAAAGTGAGGGCGGAATATAAACCCTTTTAAGATTAACATTAAATACAATAGATTTCACAAGATAGTGCAAGCACTGTGCAGGTGCAATCAAAAAATAAGCATGCAAAAGCCAATTTCGAAAAAAAGCTATTCTAACTAATTGGTCTATATGAAATGCTAAATGCCATTCATCATGCATATTTCAATTATACAGTTTTGGTGAAATGGTTTCTCAGTAATGGTACTCCATAAAATTGTTTTTCTAATAAATCACGTATAAACACTGCCCTTGCTACCTTTTTTCTCAGTTATCCTGACGGCAGCTGCACTAACAGCAAACCAACAGGACTTTAACAACCACCTTACCATAGACCGTCAGTAGAAAATAGGAGATTGTTAGGAGTGAAGGGTGAGTCAAAGGAATCGCCACACATTACTGAAGGTCAAAATGTGCATCATGCCACGTCCGACATAGTTTCCAGTTCGTTAATTGTGGACAATCAGGCAAGTGTTTAGATTTTACATACCCATAAGTTTAGGAAATGGAAAGAAACACAGGTGTGCCCAGGGAGGGGTGAATCGGATGGAGATTGGGGATGGTAGGAATACCTACAAAGTAGGAACGTTGGATGTATCCATGAAGATTCCCTACACATTATCCCATCTGAAATGCACACTTAAATACACTTTTAAGGAATTCCGGAGTAGGCATAACTTTTTCGAAGAGAGAATAAACCCTCAAACACCCCCACATTTTCAGGGGATGTAAGGAAATCGTACACCTGGGAAAAGTGAATAAACAATGTTACCCCTAAACTTGCAGAATGTCTGACTGTGCGTATCATGCATGCCTAGTGTTAGGGAATACAAACGTATGATTGGAGATCTATGGATTTTGTGGATTGTAATTTCTACTTTTTTAGATTTTTCTACCTATGTTGAGTTTAGCTACAAAACTCGTGGGCACAAGGCTACGGCTCCTAGACATCCTCATGTTCTTTTATAATCGGCCCACTGACTGTGATCAATGAAACTATGCATGTTTGTGACCACTTTCCATGGACCAGCTCCTCGCAGCAGCTGTGACAAATACAGAGGGGACAGGCAGCTCAAAGTGTGAAAGATTTAAATTAAGATGATGTTTTGGGCAGAAGCTTTGATAGAACAGTGTGACCAGGGAATATCAAAGAGCTGAATGATTTCTTTGCTATACATTTCCTCCAGATGTTAGTAGTTTGAGTGACGGGAGGCAGTGCACACATCAACCTATATCTATTAAATGTATTACAATATGTTAGTTATGGATGAGTATGTCGGTTTATCTCCCTTCAAATAAAGCTAATATTCATCCAGTCTGTGAGTCAGTCAAAATGCAACAGGTCACTCGAGGAGCCACCGTGCAGCCTTGGCAAATGCTACTGTAGCGCCGACTTGAATGCAGCTCTTCTGCTAAGAGTGCCCACATACAGATCTCAGGGGAGCCCTAATACAGTCACTTTATTTGTTAATGATGCAAGCAAGTTGGTAAAACTAAATCCTTTGACTTTAAATAAAAAGCACATTTTAAAAGTATCAGTATTCCATTAAAAGTCAAAGGGGGTTAAGGATGCCCTACAACATTATTACATTGGCATTATGTTAACTCATCTTTGGGGATCTTCTTATCATGTGTTACTACATGTTATGAATGAATGAATGAGGAAACACTTGTAAAGCGCCTGGTTACCCAAGGGCATTCCAGCGCTAAGAAATGCGCTAAACCGGATCCACAACATATCAGGGGAAGAGGAAGGTTTTTAACTGTTTGCGGAAGTGCAGGTGGTTAGGTTGAGAGCGGATGTGAAGGGGAATGAGATTCCATATTTTGGCAGCACTGTATGAGAACAACTGACCTCCACTTTTAGTTCGTTTGATTTTTGGGACTGTCAGTAGGTATTTACCCTCTGATCTTAGGGCTCTTTTGGGCTGGTAAGGATGAATCATAGCCTGAATCATCGAGGACCCTTTTCCTGCTAGTGCTTTATGTGCCATGCACACAGCTTTGAATTGGATCCTCTCCAGGACTGGAAGCCAGTGTAATGAGGTCAGAGCAGGTTTAGCTGAGAGCCGTTTTGTAACATTTAAGAGCAGTCGAACTGCACAATTTTGGACCATCTGAAGTATTTTAGTAGTGGAAAGTGGAGCTTCGAGGTAAATAGCATTCGCATAATCCAATCGAGACAGGATTAATGCTTGTACTAGCAGCCTTCTGGCAAAAAAGCTAGTAGGGGGAGGATGAAAAGTTTACTACTGTGGCGATTGACACAGCAACAGGATCCTTGGTAGTCCAGATGTATTTCTGTGGGTTGACTTTGGAGCCACACCAATATGTAGTTCATACCTTTCTCCTTTGTATTGTTTTTTCAATTCTGCTTCTCACGCATGCAACGAGATAGTCGGCGTTCCTCCTTGCGCTCTCTTTGTACCCCTCCATGCCCTAAGTAAAGGGTTGTAATTCTGAATCGAAAGTTCATGTGTTTTATTTCCCTTTCTTATCGGTTGTTCTTTAGTTATGGTAGCTGTTCACATGCAGTTTTGGGATGGTCAGGCTAACTCGAATGGCAAAATACTGCAGTGGATGCAATTTTGGGGAAATATTTTTGCATTACAACTAATTTCCTTAAATGTAAGGGGACTCAACTCACCTAGTAAGTGTCAAAGGGTGTGGCATTATTTGATGAGGGAACACTTATTTGTGGGAATTTGACCAACATAGAACCTATCCTCTTCAGTTTTATGATTTGGACAAATAAAAAGCCGGGTGAGTATCTTTAGTCAAAAATCAGGGTTCTACTTTATGTCACATACTCAGAAAAGGTACGAGTTGGCCTAACGGCTAGGGCTGTCGACCTTGAATCTGGGTAACCGGGTTCGAGTCTCGGCAATGACGCTGAACATCCTGTGAATCTGGGCAAGTCACTTAATCTCCCCGTGCCTACCAAAAATGTATGTGTCCTCATGTAACGCAACTGGTGCTCGTGTAAAGCGCTCTGATATCTAGGTAACGGGTCAAGTTCGCGCTATATAAAACTCCGTAAAATAAAAAAAAAGAATGCTTTGTGTTTGTTCCGGTAGTAAACTTCCCCTACCTAATAGGTATGCACCCAGTGTAGGTCAAGACATTTTTCTTTGTAGTGCCGTTCAATCCCTTAGGCACTGGACAAAGAGGAAAGCCATTCTTGAAAATTACTTCAATCTTATTTGGCAGGCACACCTTGATAGATGTGACCCACACAAGCTATATGCAGAGCAGTGAGCAGAAACATAGAGCTCTGATGGATTTATAGTAGCACTTTCACACCACTGACAGGGACAACTTTTATTTCTCTACAGTGCATCAAACACATGCACATATAGTTTCTCTCTTTGTTAGCAAGGAGGTAGTGGGTAAAGCACATTACACAGAAATGTAGGACGTGCCTTTATGACACCACACTCAGATATGGCTGGTGTGATTAACATCTTCCTCAGAGGAACCACAAGGTGTTTGGCATTTTAAGGAATATTTACTCAGAGATTCAGTAAGCAAGTAGGAAGTTCAAATGCAGATATGAAACGTTCTAGAAAGAGATAGGGAGAGCACTACCACAAATGTCACCAACTGTGAAGCACTGAAGGCTACTATTAGAGGCACTCTTATAGCATTAGAGTAAATGGGAAAAGAAGACCAGAAAATTAAAATATCCATACTTAGGGGCCGATTTCGATGTCGGTCGGAAAGGCTCCGAATGGCATTTGGTTCACCCGAATCCCGTTCTGAACCCGCATTTCTGACTGATTCGCAAACCCTTCTGACTGACCGATTACGATAGCAGGAAAGCGTTCGGACTTTCTGAGTCGGTTCCGAATGGCATTCAGAGGAAATAAGTCGGTCGGAGCCGACTCGTACGGTCTACGGACCGCGTTTCCGACCAAGTGATTACCGTGTCAGATTCGGTCAGCCTTTCTAAATCGGTTGTGCCAACACGGATCAGCTGTTGGAATCTGACTTTGGGGGCCCGCAGAAGGCCCCCCTTCACCTGGGGTCCTCAGAATGAGGCCCGTGGGGATACCCACGGGTCCCCCTTGTACAACCATGCACAGTGTGGCTGGCACAATGGGGTGCCCGCCACAGGGTGCACGATTTTCCCCACCCTCCCGTCGTTCGGAACCCGTCTTTCAGAACACAGGCTCCCATCGAAGTCAATGCGAGTCCTACCAAATGATGTTCGGAAGCATCGTAATTAGTTGGTCGGACTCGCAGAACCCGATTCGTTTGGAAACAATTAAAAAACCGAGTCAGTAGGATGAGTTTACATCCAACATCATATTCTGCCCCTAAGTTTAGAGCACTAGAAAAGGCTAATAAAGGACATAAGAGAACATTGTGAGTCAGGGACCTTAACCAGCTAAGGGAGTAATTGACCCTGCTACAGACTGACAAAACTGAGTGAACTCTCCTATGGATTTGACAGAAGGGTTATTGCAAGGGAAATCAGCCAGACAGGCTCTTGGCCTCTCATCCTAAAGCTCAACATAGTTAATCACATAGGTATTAAATTCTGAATGAACAGGGAAGACTTTGTAGGCATGAGAAAGGGATGGCTTATGCATTCCCATACTTTTAGTAGAGGTGAAAACGTAGAGGAGGCCGTTAACTATTTGAACACCTGTAATTTCCATGTCGGATGGAGCCCAATAGGTGGTACTTAGAACAGCCTACTGAGGCAACAAAGCTGAAGGATTCCATAGCCCCTCTTAAAATAGAGCAGTCCCAAGGGTCTGATGGGTATTCCATTGTGTTTTATAGGCTCTTTAATGAGAACTTTACAGATATTTTTATACGTTTACAGATGCTTCAGGAATCCTGCCTACCAATGGAGAGGCTGAAGTCTCACTTGTCTTCAAACATTGCAATAATAAATGTTGATGTTAAGCTTTTGCTTAGGTTCTGGCAATCTAGCTGGATAGCTATTTGCCTGGCTTTGCAGTTGAGGATTAGCCTGGCTTTGTTAAGGAATGCCAGACTCAAGATAATATACATAGTGATACACAGTTGATCAAGAAGGTTCCTGGAAGATCTCTTCACTGTCAGTATTTGATTTATTTACTGATTTGCATGTTTCTTAGAGGGTGGCTCTATCTAAGGTGTCAGCATGGTTTACATTGTAGCACCCATGACAGCAAGGTCTCAGATTACATTAATAGTTTGGAAAAAACAGGTAATAGAAAAGCAAGGTTAACAGAGCTATCATAAGTGGTATTTAGTTAGGGGAGATTGAAAGATGAACACAGGTTTTCAGAGCTAGTTTAAGGGTCAGCATTGGCAAGGGGTAAGGTAGAGAGGAGAGAGGCAAGTAGTGGGAGCACATTTGTCCCTTTTGCACTATTTCATGACTCCCCGAAGTGTCTTCTTTTATTAGGATCTGGAGACCTTCATGAGCTGATAGACTTCTGATGGGACATTTGCTATTGCAACAGAGCAGTTGATAGTAACAGCGTAGAAATAAATGGACCCTCCCACCATAATAAGATGGTATCATAACCTAAGTGTGGTGCTGCCCATGAAAATATGTCTTTTGTTCAGGCTGGTCCGCTTAACCTGTTTATAGCTAGCTGGTGCCCACTGATTGAGAATCTTACATGGCTGGACAAGGTCACAAAGCATCTAGAAAGATTACAAGTTTTTCAACTTAAGTTATTTACTTAAATTCTTGTGAGAGGATAGGCTCTTGGACGGGGAATATGAGAAAACTCATCTGAGGGACGGCCATTGTTGGGTTTACCATTATGATCAAAAATAGGTGCCATATGGTATAGATAGGGTATTATTGTTCTTTAGTATTCTGTTGTTTAACTGAATACAGTGGAGTTTGGAGGTGCATAGTTTATATAGCTACCTATGTCATAGTCAGTAGTTGTGACATCACTTGGTATTAATGATTCAGTCCTTTTTTTCTTTTGGAGAATTTCAATACAATGCTTTAAACAAAAAGGATGCCATTTTGAGTCAGGGGAACACAGGGGCTGCTCAACAGATGTGGGTACAGGCAGAGAGCGGGAGCTAGGATGAGGAAGCATGGGCCATCTGAGCTTGATCATCACAGACTATCAAGCTCTGAACCTAATTCCCTACCCAGTAGCCACTGGAAAAATGCCAGACACATCACAGAGTTCTGCATCTGAGTTATTATATTTGGTCCAATATTGAGAAAGGCCAAGGTAGCCTTTCAGTTAGGCAGCACTTTTTTAAAGCGGTGCGACTTAAAACATTTGTTTTCATTACATAGGATATTAAATTGATTGCTTTTGAGCACTGGACATATATCCGAGCAAGGAACAACCTACCTAATTGGGCAACCACTTCCATCAACTTCTCCTGGGTGAGCTTGTTATTCACCACAGCAGTTAGAACATATAAATTATTACTTTTTGGGTGGAGGAGTCCCAGGAGTCAGATACCAGTGCCAGCTTAAACTGTTTGAAGCACAAACTCCTGACAAATCAGCACTTGTTAAATATCTTCCCAGCACTGAAGAATATCCATATATGTTGGAATATTTTACTAAGGGCCTGATTTAGATCTCGTTGTTACTCCCATCACAACGGTGAAGGATATCCTGCCTGCCGTTATATTTCATCAGACATGATGTCTGTCACCGTTGTGACAGAGTAACCCGTCCGCCGTGATCTAAATCAGGACAAATTCTGATGTATATCCTAATATTTTGTACTAAAATAAGTTAAACGTTTTCTATTTTCCTCAGTAGCTCCTTTTTTTTAGGCCCTGGATAAGCAGAAACATGGTGCACAAGCAAATACGTACACCACACATACAAGGGCTGTGTTTTTGTTCTGAGAAGGTGAATATGTGTGTGTCAGTATCACTCAGTTAAGTCTCTTTTACACAGTCACTTTCATGCACAGCCACATTTCAAAACACTTCTAATTCAAGAAATCAGAGACTAATTAATATTACACAGCACAATTATGGGACTAGAATCCAGGGTAAAAATTAAGTTTATGATTCGAAGTGGTACACCAATCAGTGCCCACCCACGGTCATGGTGTTCCCAAATGCCTGTGATCCTTGGTATCGACTCAGGGACACACCACTTACTAGGCTCAGGGGCAGTCACTAAATCACTCCAAGCCATATATTTACAACCCATGTCCTGGCCCTACCATTCATCTAGACGAGTTGTGGTGTGATAACATTTGCTGTTATTGACTCAGTATATCAGTCCTTTGCACCTTTAATTTATTGCCCTGATTACCAGTGAGCCAGAAAATTGTGATCCCTCAGAAAATGCTTTTTAGTTCAGGTATTGGATTAGGAGTTGTGAGGAATTTGTCACACTCAATAAGTATTGATCCCCCAGGTTAAGTTTCATCAGGTGAAACCTTCTATAATTGAACAGTGGCAAAAGGCCCAGTAAATATGGGGACGTACGTATTTTGATTCAGTAAGCCGCTAAGAAATCTATATATTATGTTCCATTTGTAGGAAACAAAGTGCAATAGGTGCTATTTATTGCACTCAATAAATTCTAACCACTCTAGTGCCTGACTTTATCAGGTGAGATAAATACTGAATACACCTCAGGGACCCTCATAATCATGGCCTACCAGTCCCCATTCTAATCTGTTTTTCACTGACTCCTTTGAGCCCATATTCTTCATCACATCAAACGCCACACATGAAATGCCTAATGGCTCATAAGTAAGCTGTCCAGCCACATGCCCCAGGCAACATTCAAACTACCGGCCCCCTCAATGTTTTGCTCCTTATTATTCTTTTACACATTAGTACATTTTGCATTGGTACATTTTGTAACCTTTTCAGCTCTCACAATGACATTAGCACCAATTGTAGCGCATCTAATGTTGCAACTCAAGTCTTTAGGTCTGTTATATTCCTGACAACTTTGATTTGATACCATTCCCTCAGATTGGCTTGTGAAAACGTTTTAAGCACTTGAGGCAGACAACTAATGCTGACTTCACAGACAGCCTTCTCTTCCCCTAGTTTCTGGCATTCAGCTCAACATCTAACAAGAACATAGTTAGATCTTGTCCACTATTTCCAATTCTCTATTACCCAGCTTACAGTGCTCTGATCTACGGGGTAAGATAAAATTGTAACCTACCTCTAGCCATGTTGTCTTTTTCTTAATTGGCCTTCTTGTGTAAAATTTACTGAACTTCTATTCTGACTCTATAAATTAATGCAATAGAATATTAGTCTTTAAGTTTATATAACCTGGTTAGAATGCTTTTTTTCAGGTTGTCTTTCTCTAAAATTGACATTGCGCTTTGCCCAATGTTCTAATTGATTTTTGACATAAATATTTTTATAAGTTATCATAATTTTTCATTCTCTTTTATATCAACAATTTTCATATCTGCAAATTGTAAACAAATACGTCTGGGCAATAGATATATGTTTGCTTTAATTTCATGTGTGGCATCTTACCTCCAGCCATTCTACAAACTCTGCAAGCTCCCTACCAATGAGGCGTGTGTTTTGTACTGCAATGGCATAGTGCTGGTGTGCAAGTGTGAGCCAGTCAGCAATAATCACATTGTATTGCTTTTTATGGGATTTCAAGGCTGCCGCCAACTTCCAGATCCAGCCCTCCATCATGCCATCAACCTGAGGGGAGCAAAATATATCAGGTTAACTAAATTCTTGATATCACATGAAAAAAGACTTTGGATAGGAGAACTATCTAAATAGAATAAACCCAAACTCACAACAAGTAGGCCAGAAAGTATGAAAAAAGGTGTCTCTCTACAGCTTTTAGAAGTCTAAAACACAAGTAAAAAGAGTAAATTATATATTCTCAACTTAATAAAAATCTTGGAGATTTACGATTATTCTTGGACTGTGGCCACTGGTATAGTTTGTGAATTTCTTGGAGTTTCAATCACTTGATTTATTACACTGAAAATGCAACCTGTCTTGATCCGGCATAGTAACATTTTAAAGATATGAGTTCTTATTTCCTGTTTTTTACAACTAACATGTTTTTAACAATGGGAATTACACTGGTATAATGTTCTGTATACAATTGCATTAAGGTTACATAGATTTCAAATAATATAAAGTGATATGACAATATAGCAGGGACTAGTTACTTTCGTTTTCACCGCCATGTTTTCTGCATATGCAACATTTTTACCATCAACGCATCGGTTTTCTTTATATATGCTCCAACAAGGAAAACTCACAAGGTTTCCGTATAATTGTAGTGACCATGGATATTAATTTATATATCTCTGTATACAGGTGCATAAAATAGTAAAATAAGATCATGTGACCTCGTGGCTATTTTGTAGGCATTGATTACTCGAACCTGTGACTTTAGGTTAAGTAAGAACTATATGCACTTCAAAGCTTCAAGTTTAAGGTGGCTTCATAGCAGGATTATTTTACTTTTTGAATTGATTTGTGACACGCTTTTTTAAATGAATCATCATTACGCAAGTGACAATCTGTATTTTTCCCAGAACGTTGTTATTTTCAAATATTACAAAGTTGAGGGTGATAAGAAAGGTTTAAACCTTTCCTGAAGGTGGTGAGAGTAGGGTGAGTCATGGTGTAGGCTGTGAGGTTGTTCTATCATCTGTCCCCTTGATGGATATTCTTTGGGTGCAGAGTTTGAAACTAGTGGTTGACCTGAGATGCCTGTATATAGGGGCATTTTTGTGCCGTCGTTGGAGGGGCAGTGTTGTAATGACACTTGTATGTAAGGAATGCAATATGCAATTGCAGTCTTGCTCTGACAGGTAAACAATGGTGGTTTCTTAAGAAAGGGGCCACAGGGCAAAGAAATCAGTGTGGCTGGCATGTTACAGCCATTGTGGAGGTATTTAATTTAACACTCAGGAGCTCTGCCAGTCCCAGCAAAGGTCTGCATTAGTGTAGTTGGGTAAAGTGGAGGTGTTAAGGGGTTGATATTTGAGAATAGAGCATATATTGAACACTTTCAGTGTAAGAACTTAATATTTTAGCCTGCTGCTTATCAGTCAGTCAGTCAGAAGACTTTATTTCGGCTATCAGCCATAAAAGTTCATACATCACAATTTTTAAAACAATAAAAGTGGTAAAACAACCAACATTAAAAAAATGACTTAAAAAATATAAATATACGCCTAAACCAAAACAAGAAATTTATCACTAAGGTTAAAAAGGTGGTGCAAAAAATGCCTCAACATGATATTAGACGTCTTCTGGTCAACCACATTGAAAATAGGAATTTGGCGATCACTGTGACAAATACAGGCAATGGGTCATATTTCAGAAGCCTAAACAGATCTCTATGATTTCTAACCCCCAGTTTTTTGGCGAGTTGAATGATCCATTTTCTGCGAGGATTTTTATAGGCTGAGCAGAAAAATATAACATGCACCTCTGTCTCCTCATCAACACCACAGCCAGGACAGGTCTGCCTACTAGAACCAGCCCACTTGTTCGTCCTAGAATATAGAGGGAGTGAGCCATGTCTAAACTGCATGTATAATTTCTTGGCAATTAACGGATGGATCAAATCCAATGCCGGCTCAAAGCTATATCCAATTTTTACCTTGAGGAATACCGAAGGCAGATTAGTTCTATTCTCTGACCGTAAAATCTGCATCAAATTGTATTCCTCTAGGGCTTTGGCCAGAGACTTTTTTGGTAAGGCAGGGCATAACTCCTCTGGTGTGTGCCAAAGATCTTCTCTCCCAATTGCCCTCAGGGATTTTTTAACGTAGGCGAGCCACGGAATGGCGCCTGCCTTTGGGAGCATCAAGATTGATTTCAGTTCCTCCCGGAAGTTAACAAGCTTATCAATATTTTAAGATTGTATACCCTCTCAAAAAGAAGCACAGTCTGCTGTGATTGACCTTATGTTTGGATTTAATAATCTAATCGTACATCCGTCTTATCGGATGTCTCACAAAAGGAGCACAATCCTGAACTGGAATGGCACTTATTCTATTGCTTAAAGCAAATGTGGGCATTTGTTCAGTGCACAATTGTAAATAAAAAGTAAATGCAATGTACATACCGACCATCCATGTACTATTATAATCAGTGGAATAGAAGTATTAAAATTGCATTTGTCTAGACTGTGTGACTGGTACGTCATAATCTGACAAAAGTCTTCTTCTCCTGAATGTTCGTATAGTTGAAATTTGGTCTCTGGAACATGGTGATCCTTTTTCACTTTCAGTCCACTGTGGTGTCCTTTTCCTGCCCCTGAAATAAAGTTTTACAAAATGGGTTTAGGGAATTATTAAAATGTTTGCTTGCATGGTACAATATTGAGTTTCTGCTTAATTAATATGTCACGATACAAGTAAAATTTTACCACAGATAGAACTGACATTAGAATAAATCACAAGATGTTTTTGTTGAACTGGATTGAAAATAGGTCATCTTCAATATGGTTTGCCAGGTAAATGTTCCATGAAGCTGCATAGAAACCATGGGCCTAATTACGAGTTTTGGGGTCAATAGGACCGCCAAACTTGGGGTGGAGGTGAGGTGAATGTCGAGGGCCGCAGCACCAGCAGTATGGCCGCCTTATTTCAAGTATGGAGGTTGGATCTCACTGCCAGGGATCTGTGAACCCTGGCTTTGGGGTGGCAGTCTTGAAGGTCACAGTATGATTGGTGGGATCACTGCGGGACCGCCAAGTATATTACGAGTTTGCTCACTGCCAGCAGTCTCATGGCTGTTCTCACGCTATGAAACTGCTGGCGGTGAGGAAACAAAGGAGCCCCTCTTACTCCTGTGCATGGGGGTGCAAGCAGGGAGGCACATGTTGTGTCCCCTGTGTGCACGCACCCCTCTTGCTGCACGGCATGGACTTCACAGTCCTTGCCGTACAGGAACGTGCATTGGCAGTCCAGCTGCAGTGCATTTCTAAGGCTCACTTATGAGCCATTGTACTGCACTGCTGAAGGACAACCATGGTGCCCGCCTGCCAGACCACTAGTTAAATCATAACCTGGCAGGCGGCAGTGGATTTTGGCAGTTTTGGAGCGGGGTGCTGGCGTGGCAGCCCGTTCCAAGACTGCCAAAGTCATAATTGGGACCTTAGTCTTTGAACTTTCTGAGTTCGACACTTTCAGGACATTAAAAGAGGTTTTGAAGTTTTTGGAAGATTGAGATGGACTGATTTGAATATTCATAAGATACATTTGGCAGTAGACAGGACTTTTAATGACTTTATAATGCTATGTTCTCTTTAATTTCTATATTGCCAGTTTAGGACAATACTTTTCAAAGTGTCTGGATGATTTATCAGAATAGCTGGAGGGAGTGCTTTCTGAAAAAGAGCGGACTGGTGGTTTGATGATAATAGTAAAAGAGTAGAGAGAGATCCCTTATGGAGTCAAGGGAATAGGATACTTTTAACAAGCGTATGCTAGCAGTCCCTTGACTGAATGTATGAATTTGAGTAATTCAAAAGAAAAAAGTACAAAGCATTTCTCATATAATGTTCACACTCTCACGTTATTGTTAAAATCATTCCCTTTTATTTTTCATTTATATAAAACATATACTTCATTGACATAAAAAGAACCTAATCTGTTCTAATCCCTACTTAACATTAATGTGAACAGAAGATTTCGTCCAAAAACAAATATAATTTCAACAATACCAATATAGAAGTCGGAATGTCATTTAATACTGCAAATAATCAAAAATATCAACAGACCAATTTGTTACACATAAAAACCCTCCGTTATGAACCAGCATAACTGAGAAAACACCAAGTAAAAAGACATTGAACTCTGTCATATATTAACACATCCAACAATACTACTGGACTTTAACCACTTATGAGATATTTTGAGCTGTTTATCTCTATAGGTGTGTATCCGTTTTTATGGATTGTGTATCTCATGAGCGTCGACGCGTTTCGATAGGCTATATTTTGTGCCCCTATCTTCCTCAAGACCATCGATAGAGGTTTTCTCTCGATGCCGTATGCTTCTTTTCTGTATTCTTATTGTGCTGATCTTGTTCTTGTGTATCCGTCTATTATCCTCTGGATTACACAGATATCTCAGGGATCAAACCTGTGTTAAAACCTTCATTTGTCATACACCCAGTGTCCTTTTTATTAATCTTCTGCACTGTTGGTCTTCTCCCGCATTGTTCTTTTGAATAAAATCTGTGCTCCGCTGTGTTTGTATTAGGCTTGTACCAGGGACCGTTATGGATACTGTTTCCTTCGTGTTGCTGGCACCCCGTAGCCTCAAGCACGCCAACAATTTCACGTGTGCGGGGATATGTCTCCGTCCTGCTTGCAGAAAACCTCTATCGATGGTCTTGAGGAAGATAGGGGCACAAAATATAGCCTATCGAAACGCGTCGACGCTCATGAGATACACAATCCATAAAAACGGATACACACCTATAGAGATAAACAGCTCAAAATATCTCATAAGTGGTTAAAGTCCAGTAGTATTGTTGGATGTGTTAATATATGACAGAGTTCAATGTCTTTTTACTTGGTGTTTTCTCAGTTATGCTGGTTCATAACGGAGGGTTTTTATATGTAACAAATTGGTCTGTTGATATTTTTGATTATTTGCAGTATTAAATGACATTCCGACTTCTATATTGGTATTGTTGAAATTATATTTGTTTTTGGACGAAATCTTCTGTTCACATTAATGTTAAGTAGGGATTAGAACAGATTAGGTTCTTTTTATGTCAATGAAGTATATGTTTTATATAAATGAAAAATAAAAGGGAATGATTTTAACAATAACGTGAGAGTGTGAACATTATATGAGAAATGCTTTGTACTTTTTTCCTTTGAATTACTCAAATTCATACATTCAGTCAAGGGACTGCTAGCATACGTAGGTTTGATGATAATACCCAAAGTCCAGGTGGACTATGTTTCCAAATGCATTAGAACCTTGAAACTATGGAAAAAGTTAAATCAATACAGTTGGCTGGCTTTGGGGATGCAAGAGTTCCAAATGGCAGATACTGATACAAGTTAGTGTCTTGTGACAGTTTTCCTTTTTTAGAGCACAATTGTAAAAAGGATTCTTTTGAAAGCATGGGCTACTAACTAATAAGCACAGAATTGTTTCAGAACATTATGGTACAAAAACAGTAATGGTTACAAAACAAAATCTTCATTTTAGAGGAATAAGTGAAAAGATACAATTGAGGACCGTATAAAAAAATTATATACATTGGAAAAGGTCACTTAGTTTGCCCGAAGCAGATTGAAATTCTTTAAAAGGGCCTCAAATACAATTACTTTCTGTGGCATTAAAGTAACACTATTGTGTTATAGAGGTTATATTTAGCTTCCATTTCAGTTTTCTCTTTTGTCATAGCATCTTTTTAAGATGGTGATTTGACCATGTTTTTCACTAACACAAGAAAATACTACACACGTATTTCTTTTTGGTAGACATTGTTATTCAGTTAGTTCCAAGGACACACATACTAGAACGCAATGTTCTTGCTTTATTATATGCTCATAGGAGACAACTCTTTTCCCACGGACTAACTAAATATGTTATTCTACGTCTGTCGCAGAAATAGATAAAGCTGGTGTTTTATAATTTAAACAGCATCCGTTTTGATTTCGGTAAGAGGCACTTCACACTGGAGATATCACAGAAGCTGCTGTGAGCTGTGACTGAGATGCAGCTTTGAGTCACAAACTTCATCCTAAGAAGGAAGATAGCTGTGCAAGCAGAGGTGTGCAGGCTTACATTCGTTGATACATTGAGGCCGGTTTCCTGAAACATTAAATCAAGGTACAGAGTTAGATGATTCCATCAGGGTCTGGCAGAAGGGTACTCCCACCATGCTCTCACTAGAATAGGAGTATTAGTGATAGGTAGGAGTAAAATTAGGAACAATTAACATGGGTGAATTGTGTGTGTTTTTCACGCTTTTAATAATGCTTATAACAATGATGTGTCTCATCTGTGAAATAATCACAGTTCATGTTTTATTTACAAGGATTAGATATTTTCAATGAAAATTTCAAAATGTATTATTGCTGTCTTTTTTTTGTGACACCTTGGGCATGCAAAAGAAAGGTTTGGCTCGGTTTTCCACAAATTCCTTGGAAATGAGAGTGGTCATGTTAGAGGTTACCGACAACATCTACAACTCCAGAGGTTTAGAAGTTCAAATGTGGTACTGTGAGCTAGCCGAACCAACATTCACTGATGATATAAGAAGAATCAGTCTCTGTATTATGAAGTTTTGTTTGAATACAAAGTCTAACTGAATTCATTGGAACCATACAACAATTGGACTTTTGGAATATTTAGAGGTAAAGGTTTATATCTAGAGTTTGGTGGACAGGGTATTCTGTAGCAGGAGTTACGGAGTGCCCTGTCTGCCAAACCTTAGGCCTACCTGACTGAATTACAGAAGGGAGGACTTTAATTGTTGATGGAGCCCCTACGGAAGGAATGCATCCTCTGATAGTCCAACGGAGTAGGGATCATCAGAGGTAGAATGTTACACTGTCTGCCCTATTAGAGTGGACTGTGTAATGCGTTTCTTTTTCCTGTCCACTACCGTCAGAAAAAAACAGTGCTCATGATTCCTTAATGTGTAAGTGTATGGCTTATATTAGATTTCCTACCACCACTTCTTTGCCCTCAAGCCCCGTTAAATTGTTCAGAGTTACCAAACAGTGTCTCTACTCGCCTTGTGGATTCATGTTGGGATTCCTCTAGTTTGTTTTCTCATGACACTTGAAGACATAAATAGTTCCCAAGCCTCTCTCTGTACTATGCACCTCAACAGGAAGCGTCATTTGATGGCATTTGAATCTATAGTCTTCCCACCATGCAACTGTTTTGTGCTAATACATGGAATTGCCATCAGATGTTAACCCAAGTGGCTTTCTAGAGGTCTCTCTACTTTTGGCTTTAACCCTTATACTGTTAAGATATTTGTACACTCCCGTGCTGGAGATTTTTTCAAAACATCAATGTTAAGTTATCAAATGATATATATATATCTTTGTGCACTAATACAAACTATATGTTTTTCCAGCACATTCAGTGCTATGTCTTAGTGCAAACCCAGTGTCAATATCTCACTGCAGCCTGCAACATGTGCATTTTTTTTAAAAAAATTGCCCAATATTTTGTTGGATTTCTCAAATAGGCAAACGCTAACCAAGGAAAGGTTTCCCCGAATGTCAGAAGCCCTGCAATACTGAATATGTGTGGGTTTTCTTGAGGAATGTGGTCTGCACAATAATCACATGCTATTAGAGCAGATCACACAATTGTGGCAGATTCACAGTTTACGATGCACTGTTGATCTGATGACAGATATTAAACTCCCTACAGTATGGAAAGTATAAAACCAGCATTTGTGAAATATTTGTGAAACAATGAATTTACTGATGTAAGCCAGGCCTCCCTTGCTCTGACCCTCTGATTGGTAGATCATGTTGAACATGATGTTTGTTAGATTTTTAAACAGTTTTTTCCAAAACGCAGTGATTCCTTCCACCTAAGCCTGACTCGCAGCTTTGATCCTATAAACAAGATATTTGCTAGATTTTCAATATAATGGTCTTCAAAGCATGTAGTTTCCTTCACTGTTCTTCACACAAAAACATATACCTACATAAAAGTGTTGGCTTATATGACGTGTGGATTTCCACATGAGACACATTAGACCAGGGAATCTTTTTGATGAGGGAGGGGCTGGAATTGCATGGAAGATATCTGCAGTATGTGGTCATTGGCTTGGCTGGCAATCTGCGAAAACTACCAATCTTAGAAATATCTTCTGTGCATCACGAATTTCAAAAATTCCATTCACACAAATGTGAAGAAATTCCGTTTTTTAATTAGGTAAGGAAGTGTTGGAGTCCTTGAAAATATTTCTCCAGGTGTCTAGTTTTCAGAAATACCTGGGGTTGGCAGGATTCCAGGGAGGCAGATGAGCCGAGGTCCCTAGTACCGTAGCAACCACATCCTAATAATCAACCAAGCTTCAGGCTTCATTCCTGTGCTTTATTTGATCTTGGGACTTTCCTATCTGGTACAACGCATTTCTGGGCTACATTGGAAAGACTGGAGGTGACAAAATATGGGGAATGTTATATAAAAAAAATATAAATATTGTGAAGGTAAAGAAAATTGGATACGGTGCCACATTTCTTTAAAATATTTTATAACTTGTTGCTGCGATTGCGAAGTGCAGAAAGGAGCTTGATGAAGATGAGACTCAGCTGGCTGCTAATCTTTTCATAGTTCAAATACTTTTGCTCACTGGGGGGCAGATTTATGTTCGACTTGCACCACTTTTACGCCGCCGTTGCATCACTTTTGTGACGCAACGGCGGCGTAAACCCTGCGCCACGTTGCGCCCTATTTACATCATGACGCATCTATGGAGATGCGTCACGGTGTAAAGCCCTGCGCCACATGAAACCTGCGTCAGGTTTCATGTGGGCGTTTCTACGCAGAGGAACGCCCCTGAAAAGTGACTCAGTGAAATCTACAAGATTTCACTGAGTCACTTTTCCAATGCTGATGCGTCAAAACCCTGCGCCTGCTTGAAGCAGGTGTAAGGCGTGACGCACCACGTTACAGATAGGGCAAGTTGAAAGAGTGCTGGAGTTGCGTGTTGCACGCAACACTACTTCAGCACTGCACCAACTTTACGCCCCAGATGCGGCACACATCTGTTTATTCCTGCGCCATGATGCGCCACATTGTAAATGCGGCGCATCATGGGTGGCGCAAGGGTAAACTTGCATGCCGCATCTTTCCTGGCGCATCCCTGCTGATTTGCAGAGATGCGCCAGGCAACATAAATCTGCCCCTGGGTTCTTAGGAGAATAATTTCTCTGATGGCTCAAGGGAATACCTTGAGGCTTTCAATAGATCCTCTGTCCAACAAAACAGCAGAACTGCGTGCTTTCTCTTTGATGCATGTACAAGTTCTTTCATAGTCTGAGGGACTACATTATGTTAAAATCAGCAGAAATGCTTTCACATGTCTGTGTGAAAGTATATATTTGGCGAGTAAAATAAGAAAATTGTGGAAACAACCATGAAAATGTCCTTTAAGGTTTCTGAATACCATGCCCAAAATAGCAAAATTACTTGAAACTACACAAACTTTATTCATTTTGCTGAAGGTTTAAATCTCATTCTCACACCTTGCCTCAGCCTCCTGTCTTTACCATAGGTGATAGGAGAGTGCTTTATATGAGAGACTGACTTACTTAGGTTGGGCAGCTTCCTTGTAGAACCCCATTGTGCAGGGGCCACCGTCAAGACAGCAACTCAGTTGAATTGGCATTGCAATTCATTGGTACCTGAGCACATGGGGAGCCCTACCAGGTCAGGGCAGATTGTCCCTACCTGTGCTTCTCACCTCCACCTAAAATATTGTATACTGTAATATTGTTTTTAATGTAATATTTTGGTGTGTTGTATTATGTTTTTATTTCATCATTTGTTTTTCGAACAATTTTTAATGGATATTTTTTATCTTTTGTGTGTATTGTTAGCGTGTATTTTTAAAAATGAATTTCAAGTTTATTGAAATGTAGGATTCTTATAAATAATATATTTGAATTAATAGTAAATTAACAGTAAAGTGATTATTTAATAAACAACAATAAATAATTCCAGTAAATATGTTTAGTTTTTAAATAATATTTAAATATTACAATATGGGTTCCTCATATATATATTTCAATTGTTAGTTTATTAGATTGTTTTAAATATGCACACTTTCATATATGTGTGAGGATTAGCAGTTTGAATATTGATTCTGTCCCCAAAATGTATGCACTTGCCCCAGTGTTTGTTGGACTGAAGCAAGAATAGTATATACTACTCCTTTGACAACTTATGCACTTTCCACAATGTTTGTTGGACCGAAGGCTGATTAGTAAACCAAACTCCTATCCACAGACATGTATGCAATTTAACAAATGTTTGTTGGAATTCAGATAGAATATTATATATGGCCTACCAAATATTTGTACTTTCATCATTATTTATTGTAGTGTAGAATATCCCCATTGTTTTATGGGCTGGAGTTAGAATAGTTAATGTGATGCCCCCAAAATATATGCATTTTCCAAAATGTTTGCTAAACTAGAGTCAGAATAGTAAATGTGACTGACCCCCTCAACATATGTGCTTCTTCCCCAGTGTTAGTTGGCCTGTATTTACTATAGTGAATCTGAATCCTAGCACCACCACCCAAATATATGCACATTCCCAAACGCTTCTTGGACTTGAGTTAGAAATAGAAATCTGACTCCCTCTGTCTCCCAATCACAATCACTGTACACCATTATTGATCACAAACAAGGGTTGGAAGCGTGTGGTCATTTTCTTAACAATAGGCTCCTCAGGCTCAGAGAACACAGCAAGATGATATTGGAGATGATAGACTATTGTCTCTCTAACAATATCTTTTTGTTTAATGGTGTTCTGTACAGACAAATAACCGGCACTGCGATGGGTTCATGCTTCGCCCCAAGTTTTGCCAATCTTTTCATGAGATGTTGGGAGGAGGAGGTATTTGCGAACATTGAGTATGTGCACCATCTAGAACATGTAACCACGTGGATGCGATACATTGATGATCTGTTTATTATTTGGAGGGGCAGTGAGCGAGAGGCACATAAATTTATTGAAGATCTCAATGCCAATAACAACAACATTGTCCTCACAGGCCACGTTAGCAAAGAGCAAGCAGAATATCTAGATGTTAGGATTGACATTAAAAATAACAAAATGCGGACTACTCTTTTCAGAAAGATTACTACAGGCAACAGTATCCTTCATGCCCTCAGCAGTCATCCAGAGACTCTTAAGTGGAGCATTCCGTTTGGAGAGCTGCTGAGGGTAAAGAGGAACTGTAATACTGAAGATGCTTACCAACAAGTGAGCAAGGAAATGTTGGACCGTTTCAAGATCAGAGGTTACCCAAATTGGGTGTTACTCAGAGCCAAAGATAGAGCCAATGGGATATCTAGATCCCTCACCTTAACGGAACCTGTACAGTCCACAATAGAGGATGATAACAACACCCGTATCATCATGACATATAATGCTGATTCTGGCAATATTAAAAAAATCCTTGTTAAGAACTGGGGCATTCTCAAATGTGACAACTCTATTGGTACCAGCATTCCCAATCGACCTAGTATCACGTACAGGAAAGGGAGAAACATCAGGGACACGGTAGTACACAGTGATGTGACCACATATCCTATGAGACATGAACATGGCCTCAAGGGATTTTTTCCCTGCGGCCATTGCAAGGCGTGCAGGAACAGTACTTTCCTCAAGACGACCACCTATAATGGGGTAGACAAGGAAATTAATCAATTCCTCAAATGCAGTACCACGTTTGTAATTTATGTGTTTGAGTGCCCATGCAAACTCTGGTACATAGGCAGCACCACTCTCCAGGCAAAAAAACAGGTACTAGAACACAGCAGGGCCATTACGCATGTGGATGAGAAGTATCCAGTTGCATGCCATTTCAGAGACCAACACTATTCTGACCCCACCTTGCTTAGATTTTTTATTTTGGAACAAATTATGAACAATCCCAGAGGAGGGAATAGGGTGTTGAGATTGAGGCAAAGGGAATCCAAATATATTGTAGATTTCCAGACCAAGGATCCGGGGGACCTCAATCATGATGAAGAATTGGCCATACATCTCAGAGACTAATGTGTCTATATCATGGTATTCCATTTACTTTCCAGTTGGTGTCCTCGAAGCATGCTTTTTGTTTTCCCTTCTTTTCTCTTCTCTCCTCTCCATCCATTTTCAGCATTGTGCACCAGAGCAAGCTTTTATATGAGTTTTTAAATGAATGTGTGAATTGTTTTTCATAATGGTTTTTGATTTATGTTACAGGAGGAAAGGAAGGGACCCGGACACCAGCACTCACTCTTCATGGGCAACCTACCCTTTTCCCCTAATTAGCACTTCTATTGCTGAATGTCGGATACTGAGAGACGTGGCACATAAGAGTATTGGACTATAGTTCCTAATTGGATACGGTCAGTTATAGTAAATTACAATTTTTGGACTGGTTATAACATGTTCTTGAAAGCATTGCAAGGTATTCACGGATAACAGGGGATACCCATCTATCTTAATTTGGATGGATGGGGTCATGTCACCTCTGGGCACTTGCCCATTCATTGTGTGATCCATTGTGTAAATGCAATTAAGCATTCGCGTATTCTAACAAATCCTTTGATTGTATTTTGCATGTTGTCATGTTGGTTTATATGCGAACACATTTTCAACAGACATTGTGTCTATGTAAGCAACATGCACAGTTTGCTATAAACGCATGACACACAAGAAGTTCAGCTTAAAATATATATAATTTTTGCTGAAGATGTCTGCCAATGGAACGTGAACACACACGCAGCTACATGCGTGTCAACTAAATTGCATTCAGCAGTGTTACTGGTTTAGACTGTTCCAAGATGTCTGCCATTTTTGCACTATGCATACTGATGTTGTCCTTCCTCTATGACCACAGTCAAATACTTTATCTAGACACCAGTGTAAGCACAATTATTCATGTGATCAAGACTTTTGTAGTCGAAACGCGTTGTGAATAAACACCCTTTTTGAATCATCCGATCTGTTGGAGTCTTTGGTTACTGAGAGCGCACGATATCGATGTCGTTATATATATATATATATAACCTACTGGTGGTCGCCAGTAGGTAGTTATAGTTAGGACCCCTTTTCCATAGGAAATCCGCAACATTCTATTTTGAATAACTTTGGCGCCGGTCGACGAATCCTCGCGAATTTTTCAAAATAGGTGGGGCGCTACGCTCCGCTCCTACCTTGAAAGTCTCGGGGGGATTCGTCAAGCGGGGGCTGAGATAAAAGGGGGGTCCCAAAACGCGTTTTTCCCATGCATTTTTCCATAGGACCTTTAGACACAGCTACAGCCCGAACGGCTGAACAGAATTACTTGAAATTGGGCAGAGAGGTAGTCCTCAGCTCAGGGAAGTGCCTTTTGTAGGTTTGGTGTAAATCTGTTCAGTAGATTCTGAGAAAATAGCATTTAAATCAATATATATATCTGTGGCAGCTTACCGT
Organism: Triturus cristatus; assembly: GCF_964204655.1. Taxonomy (NCBI): domain Eukaryota; kingdom Metazoa; phylum Chordata; class Amphibia; order Caudata; family Salamandridae; genus Triturus; species Triturus cristatus. The sequence goes on from NC_140583.1 coordinate 232,855,453, forward strand.
GCGCTTACGGTGCGCTTACGGTAAGCTTACCGTACGCGTACGGTGCCGTGCGCGAGCGCGATTCTGATTGGCTGTTAGATCATAGTAAACATTCGAATCGGTCGAAACCAGGAAGCGGCGGCCGCCATTTTCTCACTCGCACTGTCAGGGGGGTGAATAAAAAAGGTGGATAATGTGAAAAGGGGGCAGGCTCGACAGTTCCTGACCCCCTAGCCTTGGTCAGGGGGTCCCAGAAGGACCCTCAAGGGCAAAAATGAAATTTATTTTTTATACGAAAAATCGCCGTATGCGCGGTGTAATCTGCGAAATTCCGCGAAATTCGCGGAATTACGCGTACCGTGCGCGCACGGCGAAAAAAAATTTGCAAAAAGGAAAGCTTAAAAAAAAAAAAAAAAAATTGTGAGGTAAGGTTGGCTCTTATAAGAGCCGTTGGGTTCATACAGGGATGGAGGAAAGAAAGAATGGGAGTATTATGAGCGTCTACAAACATGCTGGTCTATCTTATTGTTAATAAGGGGAAGACTGACCTCCCCAAAAACAATAAGACCACCACATTTTGTACACCTCATTTCAACACTCCCAAATCGAGGGTTGATGTCCAAAGGAAAAGAAGAAGGTGATGCTCCAACAACAGAGGAAGGGCTCAGCTGAGCTGCCGGTGATGTACTCGGCTGAGCATCTGAGGCTGGGCTCTGGTGACTTACTGAAGAGTTTTCTCCAGTATGTCGAGCAAAGGTCCTTGGGTGTCTGTCCTGGAGGTGTCTCATCATAGAGTGATTTCCAAAGGAATATTTCCTCCTTGGATTTCCTCTTGATAAAACACGACCACAAAGTGTGCAAGTGACCAATTGAGCATTCACCTTTTTCTCCCCCTCTGGAAAAGTGAAATACTCCCATACAAAAGAAGTCTTTTGTTTCCTCCTTCTCTGGATCATGGTGGTGCTGCTGGCCTCACTCTCAGAAGAGGTCTGCTGTTCTGCCATTGTATCCCAATGTCAATCCAGCTCCTGCTCCTAGAGAATCACAAGCAGAAATGAGGGGAATGGGTGTGGTGTGGGAAGAATCTGGAACTGAAAGTAGTTTCAACCAATGAAAAGTGTTCTTTCAAGCAGTAATGAGGGGAATGGGTGTGGTGTGGGAAGTTTCTGGAAGTGAAAGTAATTTCAACCAATAAAAAGTGATCTTTGTAAGTCACATGACCTGCCGTGCGCGCACGTGACGCTTACGGTGCGCTTACGCAGCGCTTACGTCACTTTCGCGCATGCGCATTACACGCCCCTGCGTAACCGCGACGTTGCTTCCGGGTATACGCGTACGGCACGCACGTATCACGTATGGCGCATGCGCATTACACGCCCCAGCGTAACCGCGACGTTGCTTCCGGGTATACGCGTACGGCACGCACGTATCACGTAGGCGCGCTGCACTAATGACGTCCAGAGCGCGTAGCGTCAGCTTACCGTACGCGTATCCTACAAGCGCGTAGCGTCAGCTTACCGTACGCGCACGGAAAAAAATGCATTAAAAATAAAAACCTTTCCATAATGCAGGATATAGTACATATATTATTATATAAAAAGGCTTACAAAAAATGACATAAAAAAAATTTGCATTTAAAAAACAATACAAATTCACTGAATTTGGGAATCACACACATTATAGTTAGAAATTTAAAAATCTTGCAAAGACACTGGAAAAACCATAGGTATCAAACATATTATAGTTAGGAATTAGCATTTAAAAAACCTTGCAAATTCACTGAAAAAACCATAGGTTTCACACACGTTATAGTTAGGAATTAGCATTTAAAAAACCTTGCAAATTCACTGAAAAAACCATAGGTTTCACACATGTTATAGTTAGCGGAAATTTTACTGATAAAAAACCAGTGAAATTGCCCCGTTATAGTTAGTGCTGGCAACTATAACTCACGCGACCGCAATCCTCTGCTGATGACATATGTGTCTTTATGAAAAAAAAATATTTGTAATATATGTATAGCTAAAAATGTATGGAAGAAGACATGGGCAAATAAGTGTCTAAATACAGTATTAGCATCAGCAGAGGATTGCGGTCGCGTGAGTTATAGTTGCCAGCACTAACTATAACGGGGCAATTTCACTGGTTTTTTATCAGTAAAATTTCCGCTAACTATAACATGTGTGAAACCTATGGTTTTTTCAGTGAATATACATATATATATATATATATATATATATATATATAGAGAGAGAGAGAGAGAGAGCGAGATGGCTCAGATGTCGGGTGTGGGGATCCTGTAAAAATAGCAAAAAGTCCATTTGTTACCATTGAAGAACATCTAATACAGGAGTGCAGGTGACAGCAGATAGGAAGGTTTATTGGGGTACACTCCAAACGTGTTTTGGCTTGAGCCAAAATGCGTTGGGTCTGTACCCCAATCAAACTTCCTAGATGTTGTCACCTGCATCTGAGTCTCAGATGTTCTTATATTCTTCTATTGTAACACATGGACTTTTTAATATATATATGTCTAAATTATAATTTATTTTTAAATCAATTTAATGTTGCAATTGGTTTTGTTGCAGGGATTCTGCACAATCACAGAACTATGCGCAGGGTTATGGGACCTTATTGTATAGGGACTGGGTCACCTCAGTACCCATGAACCCAGGACTGACTAGCTATAGTGTCTCATGTGCTCTCCTACTTACTTACATTGAAATGAATGATTAGACACCCCAGAATACAACACTCTCAGATTTCTCAGGAATCGCAGTAACAAGACACACCCTTTCGCTCGCACTCTTGTACTCATCCACAATAAGACATGACAGAGACATAGAATAGTTTAAAATATTTATTTAACCTGCCCTGACATGCAGTATACGTGCCACAACAAGTAGGAAAATGCATAATACAAATATAGTCAGCAAAGTCCATAAATCATGAAGGGAGATGTCATCATAAAACGACAATGGAGAAAAGACTATAGTGCCTAACCCTCCCCCCTGCTAAGAAGAAGTATTATTATATAACAGAAGATCTCTGGGCTTTGTCTGCAGACCCCATACCTTAGCCTATAGATGGTAGATCTACATCATAAGCCCTGACTCGCTCTTGTCCCCGGTAAGGTCCCTCTCCAAGTGTGTATCACCTATTAGTGTACCCCACCAAAAACCCAAGTTTGCTGTTCAAACAACAGCTGCATTGGTATGTTTTGTCTAAGGGCTAAGGTCTAGCCAGAACAAAATAACAATGGGCATTGTTGTTCGACCTTGCACATAATGTACAGTCAACATCCCAGGATCATGCAGAGAGTGAACACTGCTATGAATTCTCATGTGAAAGCAATCATTGAAAGTACTGCAAAAATAAAGACGTGTAGTAATGTGCGCAAAAGCAGCAGGCAAGCTGCAGCGTGCTCATGCTAAGTTAGTGAAAAACAACAATGTCCCTATGGGCCACGTGACACCATTCCCTTGGCCAGGACGTTAGCCCTATGCAAAAACACAAATCATAAGTAAGCAGAGACACAGCGTCTTAGGTGTAGTCCAATTGGTGTAAATTTGAAGCACAATTTTATTTTCATGTATTGCAAGGGTGCAATGTTTCCCAATACATTTTGCCAATTGGGTGCCCCAAACTGCTACCCATTCTTAGTTAGTTGTCAGAGACCAAAAAATTGCGGGAAAAGCGAAATGCCATGAATTCCAGAATGGTGTCCGTCACTTCCATTGTAGAAAGGTATGCCATCCAGTTGAGTAGGTCAAACGAGCACACATGCTCCTCATATCCAGAAGCTGTTAGGAGCATCTCAGGGCAACCTGCATTAACCTCAAAGAAACTGCGGTCTATGAGGCGCTGCCAAGAGCACAGGTACTCAAGTCTGCCGTCAGTCCAAGTAGAGGGTCGCACACCGCAGCACACGGTTATGGCCCTTCAACTGACCAATTAACAGATCGTATTCCAGGGCAGCCTGTGTGGTATTGGACAGACAGTCATCCATGCTCATCGAAAAGGCCACAGGAGGCAGTGGAATACAGGTTGCATGCCGGTGAAGTAGGCATAACGGAAGGTCAGCCAATAGTTGATGGCAAAATACTCCACTGGCATAGAACCAAAAAGCTGCCACAGTTGATCACGGTACAGCTGCAACTGGACCGGGTCTGGCAGTTCTACAGATCAAGCCTCCATTACGAAGCAATAATAGGAGAACCAGCACGCCGCAAACCAACAGGAGCACCAAGGGAAACCCTCCAAAGGCGCTGGAAAAAGTAGAATGAATAAAGGCCGGAATTACTCCAAAAGCAGTCTGAAAGGAAGAAACAAGGCTGGAACCAACAAGTTTAAAGAAGTAAGCAAGGCCCTCCGTATCAGACGCATTAAATATTTGGTGTATTAATTCTCCAGAATGGAGTGGGAGATTTGTGTTTAGCAGTGAGTGTATCTCGCTTGCGGTTCTTGCCACCTGCAAGTCTCTCAAGCTGATGTGAGAGTGACTTCTTGTTGAAACAATAGCACTTTGAGTCTGCTTAGTTTATTGAAATCGTTTTTCAAAGTTGGAATGGAAGACCAAAGCGAACTATCTACAATCCCATGCGCGGGTGGAAATAGGATATTGCTGCAACATATAACATGCTGTGAAAACGTTACTATATACAGGATACCAGCTCTCAAGCTGCAGCAGTCGTGGTTATTCAAAATAAGATAACTACCGTTAGAAAACACAGTTAATACGGGAATAATGGCCGGCACAGGGGTACCTCCTAAAAAACAAGCCAGATTAGGGGTGGAAACGTTACATGCTCCGTGAAGCTTAACTTGTTTACAGACTAGTGAATGTCCTACTGTGGAATCTCATTCATTCCCTGTAAGGAAAACTTCCTTCTCTGCACGCTGACATGTGTAGGTGAAAGGTAATGACCATCATTTGTGAATATAATTGTTGCTGAGCATTTCATAACTACCAATTGGGTAGTGTTTCATGCAAGCTGTGAACTGAAAATGGAGATTGGCAATGAAATAACCCTATGTATTAACCACACAGCTGAATCAGTCTCGGCCACCGAATACGGTAGCTATTCTAATTGTTCAATATGTATCAATCTGTATGTGGCATCTTTCCTGGACATTGATTTCTGTTTATCAGTCAAATTTAACTGCAAAAACAGTCCAGAAGCATTCAAATAATCCTATGGTACTTTTCCATTTTTGAGCGTTTGCAACATCCAAGCAAACTGCATTACACAACGTAACTGATTTCGACCATAATACAAAACAGACCTTTCATGTTGAACAATGTCAATGACAGAAGGTACAATATTATATAAAGTATATATACAGAAGACAGTGTATTAATGCTATTATCGACAGCTGCAAGAACTTTTTCTAAATTAGCTTGATCAATTTAGCGCAGACGCACCGCAGCGGCTATCTGCGACAGTTTGCAAAATTCATTATAAGATGAATAAATAAAACGTTTTGTACAAGGGGATTTTGGACCTAAAAGAAAATCAGCTAAATCGATATCACCTTACAAATGAGAAAGGTATTGTTTCACAGATAACAGTGTTGAATGTTCCAACCATTGCTGACATAATTTACCCACTGAATATGTGGTAACTATATGCGATTGTGGAAGCGTGGATCGGTGCAGAAACATTATATCGAGTTGGGCGTATCGAAGTCTCATAATATCGAGTTGAAAATATCGAAGTGACAGAATTGCGACTGCAAGAATATTGTGGACCAGAATATCGACTAAGGTAAGAAATATTGTTTTTGCTAATATCGAAGTCAGTAATATCATTTGTAAAAATATTGTTGTTAATATCGATGTTTATGTTAGTGTTATGTATTTTAGTATGTATTTTAAATGTGTGTTCTATATTTTTGTTTAAGTATTGTATTTAAAAAAAATATATGTATCAAATTTTTAGAAGTAATTATTTTTTTAAAGTAAATTTTGCTTTTTAGTTCTGTAGCGGGTTGTGGGTTTATAGGGGACTAGGGTGGGAAGTAATTTAATTATAATAAATATAATAATTTTTAGAATGTATTAATTATTTTTAATTAAATTTAGCGTTATTATTCTGTGGCGGGTTGTCGGTTTATAGGGGAATAGGGAGGGACGTAACTTAATTATAATTCATTAATATTTTTTATTAATTAATATTGATATATTTCATATTTTATATTGTTAATATTGGTAAATAATTTATTATTAATTAGTTATTATTTGGTTGTTAATTATTAATAATAATTGGTTAATATGTAAATCGTGTTGGTTTTTTTAGGAGCAGGTTGTGGGTCTAGGGGGTTGTACAGGAGTAGGGTGGGAAGTAATTTAATAATAATTAATTTATTTATATTTTTAATTTTGGAATATATATTTATTTTACAATTTATATTGTAAATTGTGGTACATTATATAGTAGTAATTATTTATTATTTATTATTGGTTATTAATCATTATTAATTAATTATTAATTATCTTCTTTGTATCATTTTTTTAAAAGCGGGTTGTGGGTTGATAGGGGAGTAGGATGGGAAGTAATTTAATTTCAATATAATGTTAGATTTTGTTATTCTAAAATGTATTTTAACTTGTTTTATACTGTTAATTGTGTGAATTAAATTATTATTGATTGTTTTTAAATTGCTTGTTAATTTTAATTAATTAATTGTTAATTAATTTATTATGTTAATAGTGTTATGTTTTACAACAATGGTGGTGTCATTTATAGGGGAATATGGTGGAGGCAATTTTTTAAATTAATTATTTGTTTGATAATTAATTTTAATTATTTTGCTTGAGTGGGAATAGTAAATTATTCCCCTATGCAATCCAACACTTTCCCTTCTGTTGCACTCGCTGGAGTGGGAATAGTAAAATATTCCACTCCCGCTATCCGACACTTTCCCTACTGGTGCAGTTGCTGGAGTGGGAATAGTAATTTTGACCCCTACGCTATCCAACACTTTCCCTACTGTTGCACTCGCTAGAGTGGGAATAATAATTTTATCCCCTACGTAATCCAACACTTTCCCTACTGTTGTACTCGCCGGAGTGGGAATAGTAAATTATTCCTCTCTACTATTCAACACTTTCCCTACTGTTGCACTTGCTGGAGTGGGAATAGTAATTTCTACCCCTACGCTATCCAACACTTTCCCTACTGTTACACTCGCTGGAGTGGGAAGAATAATATTTTTCCCCTCCACTATCCAACACTTTCCCTACTGTTGCACTCGCTAGAGTGGGAATAGTAATTGTTACCCCTCCGCTATCCAACACTTTCCCTACTGTTGCACTTGCTGGAGTGGGAATAGTAATTGTTACCCCTCCGCTAGCCAACACTTTCTCTACTGTTGCACTGCCTGTATTAGGAATAGTAAATTATTCCCCTTCGCTATCCAACACTTTCCCTACTCTAGCACTCGCTGGAGTGGGAATAGTAATTTTTACCCCTCCGCTATCTAACAATTTCCCTACTGTTGCACTCTCTGGAGTGGGAATAGTAAATTATTCCACTCGACTAGTCAACACTTTCCCTACTGTTGTACTCCCTGGAGTGGGAACAGTAATTTTATCCCCCCCGCTATCCAATATTTTCCCTACTGTTGCTGTTAATGTAGTGTAAAATGTAATTGTAAAAGAATACAAATATTTTTATATTTTAATTTATTATATAGATGTATACTTTATTTTGCTGGTATATATATATATATATATATGTGATCAAGGCCCAAGGTCGGGCTGAAACGCGTCATGGCGGCAAAGTGAATTTGAAATAAATATATTTTCCGCACCAAACTGTGGTCCGTATCCGTTGTCAAGAAGAGACAGTAGCGGAGTTCCTTGGAATATATATATATATATATCAGTCTCAAAGTCAAGGTATGACGCGGCACTCCTCTCGGCAGAAAAGACATTATTTAATTGCAAATCGTAAATTATATAATATCTTTTCTGCCGAGAGGAGTGCCGCGTCATTCCTTGACTTTGAGACTGATATCTTTTCACGAGATCGCTGTCCTGATCTCGATGTGAGCACCGGCTGTGAAGGCGCTCCCTTCGTGGCAGGACGTTTGAGACAACTATATATATATATTATATATATATACCAGCTCCGACGCTTGCAATAATGATGCACGCTTTAGGCACTCACGGGGACTGTTGAAATAATCTTTTAATCATTAGCAGATGCGTTTCAGCAGTAGCTTTCATCAGTGCTTTTTAAAAGATATGACAATGTACAAATGCACGGCGCGTCTTTTAAACACATAAAGTCTCACATGATTGGCGCTTTCAAATGGTGGTAACTGAGGAAGGACTCAAATGAAATTCACCTCCCCAGGCTGCCCTCTCAGCAAAACAATGTTCGAATTTATAATAACCTTGGCCATATCGACTTGTGTTGCATGGTGAATGTTTTGTTATGCAAAAATCAAAGTTCTTACTGGTATGGCATGCCTGCTGTTATTCAGAGCATTTCCGATGTTTTCACCACCATATCGCCGTGCATTAAGTCCCCTCGCCAAGCCTCAGTTAGAAAACCAGGATGAATCCGGTGGCAGCAGTAGAATTACTGTGTGCCATGAATTTGAATAATTCACGACCTTTGGTCGACAGAGAAATCCTTTTGAGACGGTTCAGGCTCAAAAGGATTTCTCTGTCGACCAAAGGTCGTGAATTATTCAAATTCATGGCACACAGTAATTATGTTGAAAAGTCAAGCACACTTCCTGTCTTGTTTAGTAACATTGTGTGCTGAACTTGTGACCTGTGAGCTTAGTGCAGTGTTCCATGACCTGTTTCTATGGTAACAGGCAGAAGGCAGATTGGGGGAAGGGTTGAAATGTATTTCAGTTGGAAAGGGTTGAAATGTTTAACCAATAGAAATGTGTGTTTGCTTTTGAGTTTATGTGTGAAGGATTGTGATTTGATGTTTACATGTATATGTGTGGAAAATGGGAAACTTTTCCATTCTTTGTTTTTGCTGAGAGGTGCACAGTGCAGAGATTTTGTTAAAGAAAATATGGTGAGTGACTGATATACTTCTTAATCTACAAAAGAACTTGAAAGATGAGTTATTTAATTGTGAGGGGATGTATGTAGACTATTTTGATTTTAATCAGACTAATGTATTTCTCTTGCTAAAGTGTAGTGAGTACTTTTTTTCTCTACAATCTTATTGACAGTTTGTGTGCATGTAGAAACCATTCTGTGATAAGCATTTGTGTTTTTCATGTGTTTGCAGACAGATAACTGTGCTGTTTTTATATGTTGGTAGAATTAGAAACCAGTCATTGTTTATGAATTTGTGAAATGAGTTATGTTTCTACACTAAAATGTAGTAGTCCTTCTAGATGAAGAAATGTGTTTTGGTATAGTGCAAGGGATAGTGTTGTTTGTCTAGAATCACACAGTGAGTCTGTGTGCATTTGGGAACCACTGTGAGAGAAGCATTTGGTAACATTGTGTATTTGCTGACAGATAACTGTTTTAACCTGTCATGTTGTGAAGTTTTAGTAGCATTAGAAGACAGTTATGGCTTATGATTTGATTAAACGAGTTAGGCTTTGACAGAAAAGTGCAGTCCTGAAATATGTAGATTGTGTGCAGGTCCCTTACCACTTGCACTGTAGTGAATGAGTTTTGGTAAACTCCTAGGGATAGTGGTGCTTGTCTAGAATCACACTGTGAGTCTGTGTGCATTTGGGAACCACTGTGAGAGAAGCGCTTGGTAACATCGTGTATTTGGTGACAGATAACTGTTTTAAAACCTGTCATGTTGTCAAGTTTTAGTAGCATTAGAATCCAGTGTTTGCTTATGCGTTGATTAAATGAGTCATGCTTTGACACTGATGTGCTGTACTTAAATATGTAGATTGTGTTCAGTTCCATTATCTCTTCTAGACTAGTGAATGAGTTTTGGTAAACTCCTAGGATAGTGTTGATTGTCTAAAATCACACTGTGAGTCTGTGTGCATTTGGGTAAGGATTGTGAGAGAAGCATTTGGTAACATCGTGTATTTGCTGACAGATAACTGTTTTAAAACCGGTCATGTTGTCAAGTTTTAGTAGCATTAGAAGCCAGTCTTTGCTTATGCATTGATTAAATGAGTCAGGCTTTGACACAAAAGTGCAGTCCTGAAATATGAAGATTGTGTGCAGTTCCCTTACCACTTCCACAGTAGTGAATGATTTTTGGTTATCTCCTAGATATAGTGGTTGTTGTCTAGAATCACACTGTGAGTCTGTGTGCATTTGGGAACCACTGTGAGAGAAACATTTGGTAACATCGTGTATTTTTTAGCAGATAACTCTTTTAAAACCTGTCATGTTGTCAAGTTTTAATAGCATTAGAAGCTAGTCTTTGCTTATGCATTGATAAAATGAGTCAGGGTTTGACACTAAGGTGCAGTACCATGTACTATTCTGTTCAATGTGGCAGAACTGAGAATTTAAAAGTTTTACCTAAGCACTGTCCTAGAAGTAGTCTGATTATTTAGTCAGTTTCTAAGTACCAAATAGATTGCTTCAAATGTCTATGCAGTATGCATGTAGTGTTCTAACATACTATACACTTGTCTTTTACACCTTCAATTCCCTAGTCAGTATCCATACACTTCCAGGAAACACCCTGTCATTCCCTTTGCAGTCCTCTAGTGACCCATTCAACACCATGTACTAATCCATTCACTGTGCCAAAACCCAAACAGTTATAAATTCACCAAGACACTCTCTTTCCTGTACTCTAATGATTAAATCACTGCCTAAGTATTTATGCACTGAGCCAGGCCTTAGCACATGGACTTCTTCAAACCCCTATCCACTATGCATGCAGTCCTCTAACCACCTACACACTTGTGTTTCACACCTTCAATTCCCCAGTCAGTATCCATACACGTCCAGCAAACACCCTGTCACTCCCCTTGCACTCCTCTAGTGACCTTATTAAGCATCAAGCTAACTAATCCATTCACTGTGCCAAACCCTAATAAATTCACCCAGGCACTCTCCTTGCAGTACTCTAATCATTCAGTCAGTACCCAAGTACTCATCCAGTGACCCAGGCCATAGTATATGGACTGCTTCAAACCCCTACCCACTATGCATGCAGTCCTCTAACCACCTACACAATTGTCTTTCACATCTTCAATTCCCTAGTCAGTATCCATACACTTCCAGCAAACATCTTGTCACTGCCTTTGCACTCCTCTAGTGACCCATTCAGTACCAAGTACTAATCCATTCCCTGTGCGAAAAGCCTAGCACTTATAAATTCACCTAGGCACTCTTCTTGCTGTACTCTAATCATTCAGTCAGTACCCAAGTAGTGATGCAGTGAGCCAGGCCTTAGCACATGGACTGCTTTAAATGCCTATGACTTGATGTCATTTGAGATGTCATCAGTGATGTCATCAGTGATGTCACTGACCATGTCATGAGTGATGTAATATGTGACGCCATCAGCAGTGCATTGCGGGGGCGCGAGTTATAGTTAGTTGAACTAACTATAACAGGGGGATTTCTAGGGTTTTGTACAAGGGAAATGTCCAGCTAACAATAACACCCCTGAAACCTATGGTTTTTTCTGTGAATTTCTAAGGTTTTTTAAATGCCAATTCCTAACTATAACGCCCCTGAAACGTTTGGTTTTTTCAGTGAATATATATATATATATATATATATATATATTACCTACTGGCGGTCGCCAGTAGGTAGTTATAGTTAGGACCACATTTCCATAGGAAATCCGCAACATTCTATTTTGAATAACTTTGGCGCCGGTCGACGAATCCTCGCGAATTTTTCAAAATAGGTGGGGCGCTACGCTACGCTCCTACCCTGAAAGTCTCGGGGGGATTCGTCAAGCGGGGGCTGAGATAAAAGGGGGGTCCCAAAACGCGTTTTTCCCATGCATTTTTCCATAGGACCTTTAGACAGGGCTACAGCCCGAACGGCTGAACAGAATTACTAGAAATTTGGCAGAGAGGTAGTCCTCAGGTCAAGGAAGTGCCTTTTGTAGGTTTGGTGTAAATCTGTTCAGTAGATTCTGAGAAAATAGCCTTTAAATCAATATATATATCTGAGCCAGCTTACGGTGCGCTTACGGTACGCTTACCGTACGCGTACGGTGGCGTGCGCGAGCGCGATTCTGATTGGCTCTTAGATCTTAGTAAACATTCAAATCGGCCGAAACCAGGAAGCGGCGGCCGCCATTTTCTCTCTCGCACTGAGAGTGATGGTTAAAATATAAAGCACAAAAACATGTAAAGGGGCTGTTTAGACAGCTCCCACACACATAGCAATGTTGAGGGAGTCCCCAAAGATCCCCCAAGGCCAAAAACGGAATTTTTATTTTTTCGCTAATTTCGCCGATTACGCTTACCGTACGCGTACGGTAAAAAATTATATAAAAAAAAAAAATATCCACACTCTCCCCACCCCGTGTTGTGCATGGCTTATTAAATATGAGTTAAACTAAAATATTCAAAAAATAAATAATAATAAAAAAAAAATTATCCACACTCTCTCCCCCCCGTGTGCAAATGGTGCCCGAAGGTCACCATTTGTGCATGGCTTATAACATATACGAAAAATTAAAATATTACCTTTCAAAACGAAGTGCATCATATGTCCTCCATGTGCGCACGGTGCGCGAAGTGCATCGTGCGTACATGGCCCATCTAGCGTAACGTGGGCACGCGGTGCGCGTAGCGCACCGCGTGCCCACCGTGCGTGCACGGCACTAATTGCGTAAAGTGGGCGTGCGGTGCGCACCGCGTGCTCACCGTGCGCGCACGGAACGAACTGCGTTAAGTGGGCGCGCACGCCACGAATGGCGTAAAGTAACTTAGCATTTAAAAAACCGTACAAATTCACTGAAAAAACCATAGGTTTCACACACGTTATAGTTAGGAATTAGCATTTAAAAAACCTTGCAAATTCACTGAAAAAACCATAGGTTTCACACATGTTATAGTTAGCGGAAATTTTACTGATAAAAAACCAATGAAATTCCCCCGTTATAGTTAGTGCAGGCAACTATAACTCACGCGACCGCAATCTTCTGCTGATGACATATGTGTCTTTATGAAAAAAAAATATTTGTAATATATGTATAGCTAAAAATGTATGGAAGAAGACATGGGAAAATAAGTGTCTAAATACAGTATTAGCATCAGCAGAGGATTGCGGTCGCGTGAGTTATAGTTGCCTGCACTAACTATAACGGGGGAATTTCATTGGTTTTTTATCAGTAAAATTTCCGCTAACTATAACATGTGTGAAACCTATGGTTTTTTCAGTGAATTTGCAAGGTTTTTTAAATGCTAATTCCTAACTATAACGTGTGTGAAACCTATGGTTTTTTCAGTGAATATATATATATATATATATATATATATATATATATATATAAAACAAAGGTTTGCCTTTTGTGGGAAGCACTCGATACAGATTCACATCACACCAGGGACACTGCTGCAGCCAACCACAAGACAGTTCATGCTGGACGCGTTTCGGGCTCACGCCCTTCTTCTTAGCAGCTAACACGAAGTTGAACAGACATAACCGTCAGGTAAATCCCTCAATTTAATAATTGATTAAGACACGCCCTTGTGGGCCGGCAGTTCACTCTCCGCCTGTTTGGTGCATCATGGGCCTGGTAGTCTGTCCTTCCAACATCATGCAAATCGCTTGTGGGGAAATAGGTAAGTTCGTTGTTGTACCAAAGTTGCAGCCTGTGCCTCCATAGTGCTATCTGTTACTCACATAACGTCTGTCCCAATAAACAGACACGGACCCGCTGGATAGGCGGTGGTGCTGTCCCTCGACCTGGCGGGCTGAAATGAATGAAACAAAGGTTTGCCTTTTGTGGGAAGCACTCGATACAGATTCACATCACACCCGGGACACTGCTGCAGCCAACCACAAGACAGTTCATGCTGGACACGTTTCGGGCTCATGCCCTTCTTCTTAGCAGCTAACACGAAGTTGAACAGACAAAACCGTCAGGTAAATCCCTCAATTTATTAATTGATTAAGACACGCCCTTGTGGGCCGGCAGTTCACTCTCCGCCTGTTTGGTGCATCATGGGCCTGGTAGTCTGTCCTTCCAACATCATGCAAATCGCTTGTGGGGAAATAGGTAAGTTCGTTGTTGTACCAAAGTTGCAGCCTGTGCCTCCATAGTGCGTATCTGTTACTCACATAACGTCTGTCCCAATAAACAGACACGGACCCGCTGGATATGCGGTGGTGCTGTCCCTCGACCTGGCGGGCCGAAATGAATGAAACAAAGGTTTGCCTTTTGTGGGAAGCACTCGATACAGATTCACATCACACCAGGGACACTGCTGCAGCCAACCACAAGACAGTTCATGCTGGACGCGTTTCGGACTCACGCCCTTCTTCTTAGCAGCTAACACGAAGTTGAACAGACAAAACCGTCAGGTAAATCCCTCAATTTATTAATTGATTAAGACACGCCCTTGTGGGCCGGCAGTTCACTTTCCGCCTGTTTGGTGCATCATGGGCCTGGTAGTCTGTCCTTCCAACATCATGCAAATCGCTTGTGGGGAAATAGGTAAGTTCTTTGTTGTACCAAAGTTGCAGCCTGTGCCTCCATAGTGCGTATCTGTTACTCACGTAACGTCTGTCCCAATAAACAGACACGGATCCGCTGGATATGCGGTGGTGCTGTCCCTCGACCTGGCGGGCCGAAATGAATGAAACAAAGTTTTGTCTTAATCAATTAATAAATTGAGGGATTTACCTGACGGTTTTGTCTGTTCAACTTCGTGTTAGCTGCTAAGAAGAAGGGCGTGAGCCCGAAACGCGTCCAGCATGAACTGTCTTGTGGTTGGCTGCAGCAGTGTCCCTGGTGTGATGTGAATCTGTATCAAGTGCTTCCCACAAAAGGCAAACCTTTGTTTCATTCATTTCGGCCCGCCAGGTCGAGGGACAGCACCACCGCATATCCAGCGGGTCCGTGTCTGTTTATTGGGACAGACGTTATGTGAGTAACAGATACGCACTATGGAGGCACAGGCTGCAACTTTGGTACAACAACGAACTTACCTATTTCCCCACAAGCGATTTGCATGATGTTGGAAGGACAGACTACCAGGCCCATGATGCACCAAACAGGCGGAGAGTGAACTGCCGGCCCACAAGGGCGTGTCTTAATCAATTAATAAATTAAGGGATTTACCTGCCGGTTTTGTCTGTTCAACTTCGTGTTAGCTGCTAAGAAGAAGGGCGTGAGCCCGAAACGCGTCCAGCATGAACTGTCTTGTGGTTGGCTGCAGCAGTGTCCCTGGTGTGATGTGAATCTGTATTGAGTGCTTCCCACAAAAGGCAAACCTTTGTTTCATATATATATATATATATATATATATATATATATATATATTACCTACTGGCAGTCGCCAGTAGGTAGTTATAGTTAGGACCTGTTATCCATAGGAAATCCGCAACATTCTATTTAGAATAACTTTGGCGCCGGTTGACAAATCTTCACGAAATTTTCAAAACTGGTGGCCCCCTCCTATCCTGAATGTTTCGGGGTGATTCATCAACCGGGGCTTGAGAAAAAAGGGGGGTGCCAAAACGTGTTTTCCCCATGCAATTTTCCATAGGGACATTTAGTCGCAGCTACAGCCAGAACTGCTGAACGGAATTACACCACATTTGGCAGAAAGGTAGACCTTGGTTCAGAGTCGTGCCTTTTGTTTAAATGGTGTAAATCTGTTCAGTAGTTCCTGAGAAAATCAAAATTAAAATCACATATATATCTGGATGGAGCCTAACCACACATCTCATGGTGAGATCTGATTGGCTGTCAGCACTTCATTCAAGAAGTGTTGGCAGCCATCTTGGGACCAATATACATGATAGCACCTCATAAAAAAGCATTGCAGTTAATAGAAGGTTTTAAGACTTTAGTTACATTATAAATCATTTGTTGATGGTACCATACTCATTTTAGGAATTGTGGTATGTTCTAAGGTAATTTTACCATGTGAAAAAGCCTTCTGCTGGGATATCATGAATCATGTTTGAGAGAAAGCTATTTGCTCATGCTTTTGCCACAGAGGTTTGGAAGGTGATCTATAAGCTAATCTGAGAGCATATTTTCTGTAAATTCACATTATCTTTCTCAGTCATGTGAGAATAAAGTCCGACATTCTCAGTAAAACATGTACATCCAACAAGGGCAGAGACTGTCAGTTGATTCCTTTGTGGTATACTGCAGCTTCCCAGAGTGTTCCAAAGAACAACTAGAGCGCTAACAGTCCTACTTATGACAAACGTACGGCACACCTGAAGCCATCTTGATTGGAATAAAGTGGTAACTCTTAAAACATTTAATTTAAAAAGGAACAAAATGAGGGGGTTCATTTTGCCATAGAAGTATGATTAGTGCTGCAGAAAGAAAAATTAGGGCACATTTTGAGTGACTTCTTAAATCCTCTTCTATTTCATTAAAAAATTCTGACATGCAGTCTGAAACATGCACTTTTAATACCAGCAGCAGACTTCCCTGGTGAGCAGTAGCTTTACTACAGTGATCTAATGAGCAACTAGAGTGCTAACATTCTGAATTTATGGCAAATTTGTGACACATCTGAATGCCTGCTTGATGGAATCAAAGTAAAAAACAAAGTATTCCTACTAAGAAGACTGTAGTAAATGAGGAAATTAGGAAACTTCATAACAAATAAGTCTCCCAAGATGGCCACCAGAGACAAAAGAGCCCAAATGTAGCACAAATATCACCCAGATGTAGCCCAAGTATAGCCCAATGACAGAATGTCCCAGAGTGTTCTAAAGAACAACTAGAGCGCTAACAGTCTTACTTATGACAAAAGTATGGCACACCTGAAGCCATCTTGATGGGAAAAAAGTTGTAACACTTACAACATTTAATTTGCAAAGGAACAAAACGAGGGGGTTCATTTTGCCATAGAAATTATGATCAGTGCTGCAGAAAGAAAAATGAGGGCATATTTTGGCTTTTCAAATCCTCTTCTATTTCATTAAAAAATTCTGACATGCAGACTGAAACATGCACTTGGAATACCCGCAGCAGACTTCCCTGGTGAGCAGTAGCTTTACTACAGTAATGCAATGAGCAACTAGAGTGCTACCATTCAGAATTTATGGCAAATGTGTGACACATCTGAATGCCTTCTTGATGGAACCAAAGTAAACATGCATTGAAAATGCAATAGGTCTCGCCCTCGTTTAAGTTAAAGCAATTCTGTTCGTAATTAGGTGGCTTTTTAGCTTTGCTTTTATGAGTGTTTTCAAACTTTCATGTACATAACATGCATATGCATGCATATATGTATATGTATGCATGTATTTATATTTGTATTTATATAGATATGCAGATTATATATATGTTTATATATATATATACGTATATATATATATACACATGCATATATATAAATGCATATGCATATATGTATGTGCATATGTGTGTGTGTGTGTGTGTGTGTAGAGAGAGGTAGAGAGGTAGAGGTGTAGAGGTAGAGAGGTAGAGGAAGAGCGGTAGAGGTAGAGAGTAGGAGAGAGAGAGGTAGAGAGAGGTAGAGAGGTAGAGAGTAGAGGATGAGTAACAGAGTAGAGAGTGAGTAGTAGAGAGAGAGTAGAAGGAGTAGTAGAGTAGTAGAGTAGTAGAGAGTGAGTAGTAGAGAGTGGTAGAGAGTGAGTAGTAGTGTGAATAGTAGGGAGTAGTAGAGAGTGAGTGTAGATTGAGTAGTAGAGAGTAGTAGAGAGTGAGTAGTAGACAGCGAGTAGTAGAGAGTGTGTAGTAGAGAGTGCGTAGTAGAGAGTGAGTAGTAGAGAGTGAGTAGTAGAGAGTAGTTGACAGTGAGTAGTAGAGAGAGTAGTAGAGAGCAGTAGGGAGTAGTAGAGAGTGAGTAGTGGATAGTGAGTAGTGGAGAGTGAGTAGTGGAGAGTGGGTAGTAGAGAGTAGTAGAGAGTGAGTAGTAGAGAGTGAGTAGTATAGAGAGTAGTAGAGAGTGAGTAGTAGAGAGCAGTAGAGAGTGAGTAGTAGGGAGAAGTAGAGTTGTAGAGAGTGAGTAGTAGAGAGTGAGTAGTAGAGAGTGAGTAGTAGAGAGTGAGTAGTAGAGTGAGTAGTAGGGAGTAGTAGAGAGTGAGTAGTATATTGAGTAGTAGAGAGTAGTAGAGAGCGAGTAGTAGAGAGCAAGTAGTAGAGAGTGTGTAGTAGAGAGTGAGTAGTAGAGAGTAGTAGAGAGTGAGTAGTAGAGAGTGAGTAGTAGAGAGAGTAGTAGAGAGCAGTAGAGAGAGAGTAGTAGAGAGTGAGTAGTGGAGAGTAGTAGAGAGTGAGTAGTGGAGAGTTAGTAGTGGAGAGTTAGTAGTAGAGAGTAGTAGAGAGTAGTAGAGAGCGAGTAGTAGAGAGTGAGTAGTAGAGAGAGAGTAGTAGAGAGAGTAGTAGAGTAGTAGTGTGAGTAGTAGAGAGTGAGTAGTAGAGAGAGAGTAGTAGAGAGTGAGTAGTAGAGTAGTAGAGAGTGAGTGGTAGAGAGTAGTAGAGTGAGTAGGAGAGAGTAGTAGCAAGTGAGTAGTAGAGAGCGAATTGTAGAGAGTAGTAGTAGAGAGTAGTAGAGAGTGAGTAGTAGAGAGTGAGTAGTAGAGAGTGAGTAGTAGAGAGTAGTAGCGAGTGAGTAGAAGAGAGTGAGTAGTAGAGAGTAGTAGAGAGTGAGTAGTAGAGAGTAGTAGACTGTGAGTAGTAGAGAGAGAGTAGTAGAGAGTAGTAGAGAGTGAGTAGTAGAGTAATAGAGAGTGAGTGGTAGAGAGTAGTAGAGTAGTAGAGTAGTAGAGAGTGAGTAGTAGAGAGTGAGTAGTAGAGAGTGAGTAGTAGAGAGAGAGTAGTAGAGAGTGAGTAGTAGAGAGTAGTAGAGTGATTAGTAGACAGTGAGTAGTAGAGAGTGAGTAGTAGAGAGTAGTAGAGAGTGAGTAGTAGAGTAGTAGAGAGTGAGTGGAAGAGAGTAGTAGAGTGAGTAGTAGAGAGTAGTAGAGACAGAGTAATAGAGAGTGAGTAGTAGCGAGTGAGTAGTAGAGAGTGGGTAGTAGAGAGTAGTAGAGAGTGAGTAGTAGAGAGAGAGTAGTAGGGAGTAGTAGAGAGTGAGTAGTAGATTGAGTAGTAGGGAGTAGTAGAGAGTGAGTAGTAGATTGAGTAGTAGAGAGTAGTAGAGAGCAAGTAGTAGAGAGTGTGTAGTAGAGAGTGAGTAGTAGAGAGTAGTAGAGAGTGAGTAGTAGAGAGTGAGTAGTAGAGAGAGTAGTAGAGAGCAGTAGAGAGAGAGTAGTAGAGAGTGAGTAGTGGAGAGTGAGTAGTGGAGAGTAGTAGAGAGTGAGTAGTGGAGAGTTAGTAGTAGAGAGTAGTAGAGAGCAAGTAGTAGAGAGTGAGTAGTAGAGAGTGAGTAGTAGAGAGAGTAGTAGAGAGTGAGTAGTAGAGTAGTAGTGTGAGTAGTAGAGAGTGAGTAGTAGAGAGAGAGTAGTAGAGAGTGAGTAGTAGAGTAGTAGAGCGTGAGTGGTAGAGAGTAGTAGAGTGAGTAGTAGAGAGTAGTAGAGAGTGAGTAGTAGAGAGTGAATAGTAGAGAGTAGTAGTAGAGAGTAGTAGAGACAGAGTAGTAGAGAGTGAGTAGTAGAGAGTGAGTAGTAGAGAGTAGTAGCGAGTGAGTAGAAGAGAGTGAGTAGTAGAGAGTAGTAGAGAGTGAGTAGTAGAGAGTGAGTGGTAGAGAGTAGTAGAGAGTAGTAGAGTAGTAGTGAGTAGTAGAGAGTGAGTAGTAGAGAGAGTAGTAGAGAGTGAGTAGTAGAGAGAGAGTAGTAGAGAGTGAGTAGTAGAGAGTAGTAGAGTAGTAGAGAGTGAGTAGTGGAGAGTGAGTAGTAGAGAGAGAGTAGTAGAGAGTAGTAGAGAGTGAGTAGTAGAGAGTAGTCAGTGTCAGTCAGTGTCAGTCAGTCAGTGTCAGTCAGTGTCAGTCAGTTAGTGTCAATCAGTGTCAGTCAGTGTCAGTCAATCAGTTCTCTCCCTCTAAAGCACTTCTGCTGACCTGGTTTCTCTGGCTCTACAGCAGGTCTGTTGACCTGGTTCTCTGGCTCTAGAGCAGCTCTGCTGACCTAGTTCTTAGGCTACAGAACAGCTCTGCTGATCTGGTTCTCTGGCTCTACAACAGCTCTGCTGACCTGGTTCTCTGGCTCTAAAGCAGCTCTGCTGACCCGGTTCTATGGCTCTAAAGCAGTTCTGCTGGCATGGTTCTCTGGCTCTAGAGCAGCTCTGCTGACCTGGTTCTCTCCCTCTAGAGCAGCTCTGCTGACCTGGTTTCTCTGGCTCTAAAGCAGCTCTGCTGACCTGGTTCTCTGGCTCTAAAGCAGCTCTGCTGTCCCGGTTCTATGGCTCAATAGCAGTTCTGTTGACCTGGTCCTCTGGCTCTAGAGCAGCTCTGATGACCTGGTCCCTTGGCTCTAAAGCAACTTTGCCGACCTGGTTCTCTCCCTCTAAAGCAGCTCTGCTGACCTGGTTCTCTCGCTCTAAAGCAGCTCTACAGACCTGGTTTCTCTGACTCTACAGCAGCTCTGCTGACCCGGTTCTATGGCTCTAAAGCACCTCTGCTGACCTGGTTCTCTGGCTCTAGAGCAGCTCTGCTGACCTGGTTCTCTGGCTCTAAAGCAGCTCTGCTGACCTGGTTCTCTCCCTCTAAATCAGCTCTACTGACCTGGTTCTCTGCCTCTAGAGGAGCTCTGCTGACCTGGTTCTATGGCTCTAAAGCAGCTCTGCTGACCTGGTTCTCTGGCCCTAGAGCAGCTCTGCTGACCTGGTTCTCTTGCTCTAAGCAGCATTGGTGATCTGGTTCTCTCCCTCTAAAGCAGCTCTGCTGGCCTGGTTTCTCTGACTCTAGAGCAGCTCAGCTGACCTGATTCTCTGGCTCTAAAGCAGTTCTGCTAACCTGGTTCCCTCCCTCTAAAGCAGCTCTGCTGACCTGGTTTCTCTGGCTCTAAAGCAGCTCTGCTGACCTGGTTCTCTCCCTCTAAAGCAGCTCTGCTGACCTGGTTTCTCTGGCTCTACAGCAGCTCTGCTGACTTGGTTCTCTAGCTCTAGAGCAGCTCTGCTGACCTAGTTCTTAGGCTGTAGAGCAGCTCTGCTGACCGGGTTCTCTGGCTCTACAACAGCTCTGCTGACCTGGTTCTCTGGCTCTAAAGCAGCAATGCTGACCCGGTTCTATGGCTCAATAGCAGTTCTGTTGACCTGGTCCTCTGGCTCTAGAGCACTTCTGCTGACCTGGTCCCTTGGCTCTAAAGCAGCTCTGCTGACCTGGTTCTCTCCCTCTAAAGCAGCTCTGCTGACCTGGTTCTCTCCCTCTAAAGCAGCTCTGCTGACCTGGTTCTCTCGCTCTAAAGCAGCTCTACTGACCTGGTTCTCTCCCTCTAAAGCAGCTCTACTGACCTGGTTCTCTCGCTCTACAGCAGCTCTGCTGACCTGGTTCTATGGCTCTAAAGCAGCTCTGTTGACCTGGTTCTCTGGCTCTAGAGCAGCTTTTCTGACCTGGTTCTCTGGCACTAAAGCAGCTCTGCTGACCTGGTTCTCTCCCTCTAAATCAGCTCTACTGACCTGGTTGTCTGCCTCTAGAGCAGCTCTGCTGACCTGGGTCTATGGCTCTAAAGCAGCTCTGCTGACCTGGTTCTCTGGCCCTAGAGCAGCTCTGCTGACCTGGTTCTCTTGCTCTAAAGCAGCTCTGCTGATCTGGTTCTCTCCCTCTAAAGCAGCTCTGCTGACCTGGTTCTCTCCCTCTAAAGCAGCTCTGCTGACCTGGTTCTCTGCCTATAGAGCAGTTCTGTTGACCTGGTTCTCTGGCTCTAGAGCCCTGGTTCTCTGACTCTAGAGCAGCTCTGCTGACCTGGTTCTCTGGCTCTAAAGCAGCTCTGCTGACCTGGTTTCTCTGGCTCTACAGCAGCTCTACTGACCTGGTTCTCGGCCTCTAGAGCAGCTCTGCTGACCTGGTTCTCTGGCTCTAAAGCAGTTCTGCTAACCTGGTTCTCTCCCTCTAAAGCAGCTCTGCTGACCTGGTTTCTCTGGCTCTACAGCAGCTCTACTGACCTGGTTCTCGGCCTCTAGAGCAGCTCTGCTGACCTGGGTCTCTGGCTCTAAAGCAGCTCTGCTGACCTGGTTCTCTGGCTCTAAAGCAGTTCTGCTAACCTGGTTCTCTCCCTCTAAAGCAGCTCTGCTGACCTGGTTTCTCTGGCTCTACAGCAGCTCTACTGACCTGGTTCTCGGCCTCTAGAGCAGCTCTGCTGACCTGGGTCTCTCCCTCTAAAGCAGCTCTGCTGACCTGGTTCTCTCCCTCTAAAGCAGCTCTGCTGACCTGGTTCTCTGCCTATAGAGCAGTTCTGTTGACCTGGTTCTCTGGCTCTAGAGCCCTGGTTCTCTGGCTCTAGAGCAGCTCTGCTGACCTGGTTCTCTGGCTCTAAAGCAGTTCTGCTAACCTGGTTCTCTGCCTCTAAAGCAGCTCTGCTGACCTGGTTTCTCTGGCTCTACAGCAGCTCTACTGACCTGGTTCTCGGCCTCTAGAGCAGCTCTGCTGACCTGGTTCTCTGGCTCTAAAGCAGTTCTGCTAACCTGGTTCTCTCCCTCTAAAGCAGCTCTGCTGACCTGGTTTCTCTGGCTCTACAGCAGCTCTACTGACCTGGTTCTCGGCCTCTAGAGCAGCTCTGCTGAACTGGTTCTCTGGCTCTACAACGGCTCTGCTGACCTGGTTTCTCTGGCTCTACAGCAGCTCTGCTGACCAGGTTCTCTGCATTCACGATGCACGCACCCAACTTCGTGAAAATATATTTAAAAATAATATAGGTTTATTATAAGTACAAATATATTATTTTTATGAATAAGTTAGATAATCTCTTGCCCTAATATGTATATTAAAGACACATACATATCATTTTGGAACATAATTTTTTTTGCTGGAGTCGCGCACCCAGCGCGCCCCAGCACGTATATGACGTCACGCGGGACCCGCAACCGCGCAAGCATCTCGTACCGTAATGCGCATGTGTTGCGAATGCGTGGGAGCAGGAGTCGTGAACTGGTCGCATACCAATCGTGCACATGACGTAATATTAAATGTATATGATGTAACTGAAAAACAGCAGCCTTTGCACACCGTACGCGGATCCTTCACGACTTTTCTAAAATGGCGACTAGAATGCGCGCACCCACCGTGATGTGTACGCTTTGAGGGCGCGACTCCGAAAAAAAATTGAATTTAAAAAAAAGAAAATAATGTAAATATCTTAAAATAAGAAATGAAAACAAGAAAATTAATCAATATTTCAGTTTGATTTTTTTTTTCATTTTGTTTTTGCAATTTTCAGAAAAATATATAATGTTATTTAATGAATAAAATATTTATAAATAAACAGTTAAAAAGCTATAGAAAATCAGTGCAAAAAAATAGGTATAACTACTATCACACTTAAAAATTAGCATTTAAAAAACCTTCACTGAAAAAAAACATAGGTTTCAGAGACGTTATATTTAGAAATTGGCATTTAGAAAAGCTTCGAAATTCACTGAAAAAACCATAGGTTTTCAGAGACGTTATAGTTGGAAATTAGCAGTTACAAAACCTTAGAAATTCACAGAAAAAACCATAGGTTTCAGGGGTGTTATAGTTAGCTGGCCATTTCACTCGTACAAAACCATAGAAATTCCTCCGTTATAGTTAGTTCTGCTAACTATAACTCGCGCGCCCACAATGCACTGCTGAAGATGTCACATATTGCATCATTCATGACATGGTCAGTGACATCACTGATAACATCACTGATGACATCTCAAATGACATCACTGATGACATCCCTGTTGACATCATCCAGTAAATGTGGTTTAGTTTGAAATTTAAATATGTATTATATATATACCAATCTGTATTGAAGATTGAGTGGATATATAACTGTCTGGATGGAGGATTTAGTAGCTGTCTGACTGTCTGATTAAGTGAGTAATTAAAAGTGTCACTTAATACATGGATTAGGAACGAAACTATGTGAATGTGTGCAGCACTGTCTCTGTTGTTGTATAACATGCTGCATCAGTTGGTCACTAACTACATGAGTGTGTATATTGGTTATTGATTAGTTGGGTGAGTGACTGTGTGTGTACCAAGGAGGATTTAAAATCACTGTCAACAATCTCACCTGCCACTATTGAGCAGGTTGCAGAATAAGCATGTTTAGATCTAATGGCAGGCTGCGTAGATCCATCAGTGTAAAAAATGCATTTGTACTGATCAAGAGGAAGCAATGACAGAGGAAGCTGGTGAACTTGTTCATATTGTAAAAATTCCTGTGTCTGCAAAGACGGTCAAGGATTAAGTTGACATCAGCCAATGTAAAAAAAAGAGCCCATTGTATCCAACTTGAATGCAAGGCTTTAGAATTTGGAATACTAGCCTTTGTAATTGCTTCCAAAGCAGGTACTGGCGAGGCAATGAAGATGCGTTTTCCCTGTGCCAGAAAGCGTTCTTTCGGAATCACCATCTGCACAGCCGTCATAAAATTTTCTGTAGAAGAGAAACGCATCTCTGCCGAATTGTACAAATGCGATTTTTATGCAGTGGTGACCTTGTCCTCCTCATTGAACATCAAGTAAGTGAAACCTAACGCGCCAGGTATAATCCTTATGACCAGATTTATAGAATTGTCTCTTGTCAATAAGAAGTTGGTCGCCAGGAGGTCAGACTACAGAGACCGAAGAATTGCAGTATGTTCCAGAAGCCAACAGGAAGCTAAAAAAGGTTGTATCAAAGAAGAAAGTGGTTTGATATGCTGGGCATAATAAGGAAATGTAACCTCCCAAAATTGAAAAACCCAGAAAAGATTGCAATTTTTTAAGAGTAGATGGAGGTTGCAATTGAGCACATTTCTCCAGAAAGTAGGAGGCCAAGCCCCTACCTTCATTGATGAGTTTGTAATCCAGAAAAAGAACTGCCAAATAGGCAATATGCGACTTGGCAAAGTTGAATTTGTACCCCAGGTCCGCAAAAGACATTATGATGTGGTCCACACGCACAAGATTCAGTATCAATTCATTAGCCGTCAAATAAATGTCATTGACGTATGAGAAAAATAAATGTCATTGACGTATGAGAAAGCATCAGGGTAAATTTCATGTAAAACAGACATTATGGGGCTGATTCCGATCCGGGTCGGAAGGGCACCGAATGAGATCCGGCCGGAAAAACTACGAGCCATACGCGTCTTTTCCACCTGACTCGTACAACTGTACGAGCTGGCCAGTACGATGCGAGCTACATGAAAATAACCAACCGAGTCGTTTCCGGGTCCGAACTGCTCCGCACGTCTTGGTCGTAAGCAAACCATGGTGTGCAATGGATGCGATTCACGACCAAGCCAGTACGATGCACGCGTCGGACAGCCTGTGCGAGCCGGAGTGTCCGGCTCGCAAAAGCTCCCAGAGTCAGACTTCGGGGGTGCGCGTTGGACCCCCCCGAAACCCGCAGCCGTATGACTCGCACACAGGGGAAGACACATGGGACTCCCCCACACAGGCATGTTCGGCATGGATGGCACCGACGCGTACCCACTGTAGGGAGCGCACTTGTTCAAGATGTACCCATTCAGTCAATGGGAGCGTATGTACACGTCGTACAACTGGCTCCCATTGACTTCTATGGGAGTCCGACCGAACCGAGTCTGACAGCATACATGCGCATCGTACTCGCTAGGTCAGACTATAGGGGTCCGGCTCGGTCGGAAAACACTCCGGATCCGACTGGGTCGGAGTGCTTTCCGACCCAGATTGGTATCGGCCCCTATGTGTGCCGCAAAAACGCAGAGACTATTTTTTTATCCCATTGCCTAGGGCGCTGAAGGCTGTCAAGTCACGGCAATCAAGAGCAAAATTGGATTATAAAAACCATTGAAGATATCAAGAGTTGTTTTATATTTTTTTACGAACAATGGTATCGACTAACGCACAGTTGTGGAGTTCTGTA
This sequence comes from Triturus cristatus, assembly GCF_964204655.1. Classification (NCBI taxonomy): domain Eukaryota; kingdom Metazoa; phylum Chordata; class Amphibia; order Caudata; family Salamandridae; genus Triturus; species Triturus cristatus. The sequence continues at coordinate 232,881,490 of NC_140583.1, forward strand.
CCGCAAAGATATGAACATGACTTTTCAAACGACGGTAATCCAAAACAATACGATACGAACGGTCTGGTTCCAATATTGGAAAAAGAGGATTTTTCATTGAAGAAACACAGGGTTCAATTACACCCTGATATTCCAATTGGGCTAAGATTTCACTTACGGACGTTTGCATGTCACGCTCAATCGGATATTGTGGTTGGGGTTGTGGCATCAATCGCAAAGGAATTTCATGTGCCAGCGAATCCTTATCCCAACTACCTGATTACGATACAAGCAGGAGCAAGGGCTAAAGCCCACTCCGATGCGTAAGCTTGTTTAGCCTCCTCCGAGACACAACACAAAAAACTCGGGAGAATAACATCCTCCACTTTAGAGAAAGCCAGAAAAAATTGGGGGAGGCCAATCCACCTCCCCCAACAAAATATCATGGGAAGAAGTAAGGTTGTCCCAAAATACCGCCTTAATCGTGCGTTTAATATCACCTTCAATTTGGAAGCCTATCTCCGGCTCTCTGGAACAAACTACCCCCGCATCTACGCATCATCAATGACCATAACTGCTTCAGCAGGAAGTTAAAGACATGGCTGTTTGACAACTAACTGTATCAAATCTAGCTTATCTTTAGAGTCATCCATGAGCGCTATGAGACTTTCGAGTGACATGTGCGCTAAATAAATATTCCATGATTTCATTTGATTTGATATCTCATAAAGCCTATCCAGGGGTGCAAATCGGGTATCAGCTGTTTCTGCTGTAATGAACGTGTCAGTTGCTTTTACATCCAGACACTGGTGTAGTGCCTCCCGCACTATGGTAACTACCGCTGCACTGCCGAGGAGTGTTACCTCCCATCTCCAATCTAGGAGCAGGGTTCTCACCATCTGAGCCATACTTTGCAGTCAGAGGCAACTTTTTTCTTCTGAAATGGGGAACGGTATGGAGGGGGCTCCTCCTGTATGGCTTTTACATCAAACTTGTGCTGCGGGTCATGTCGTGTTTGCGCAGACTCGCCTTCTCTGTGATCCTGTCATGCTCCCCCGTCGAACTGTTGATCTGACGATTACTGAAAGGAACGAGGAGAACGAGGATCAGGAAACTGCAACCTCTCGGGGCTTTTAATTTGCGGTCACGCAAATCATATCTAGGTATCTAGGGTAGAAGCGTCCGGGTGTGGCCAACCAGCATGACAACCAGGCTTCTGCTGTTGCTGCAGCTGATTTTTATTCCAAGTCTTTTTAGTAAAGAACGGACGAACCTCCTTTTCCGGAGGGGGCTTATTTTGTACCTGAGTATAAGGTTTTACTCCCAAACTATTGCGATCTAATGATTTATACACATCCGCAATAATAATTGGTAACTGGCCCTGCCGATCAACGTCCGCCACCGTAGAGAGGCGTAGATGCACTTGCAAGCTAACTGCCTCACCTTTGACTTTGGCTAGAATCATATCGGAGACAGTAGGGAACATACCCACTAATCTCATCCCCAATTCCAGGGCTGGACCAGCCCCGTGTTCATCCTGAACCTTCTTTAGAACACTCATGGAGGGGGTGCCAAAGCACAGTGTAAACACCATAGCAAACACCGTCCCCCAGGAGGTGCAATCAGCTAACGTGGAAACAATACCACTTGATAAACTCATCGTTAGGATCCTGTGTTTCTCAACAGGAGTAGTATGTGGAAAAACAGCCTTGAGTTGCTCAAATTTCTCAGCCAGCCAATTTGGGAAATCATCTCTATTCTGAGGACGCTTGCCCTTCAATGAATTCATCATGATGGGACTAATGACAAGACCACCACCATGTCCAGGTGGATGTGGAGCGGCTCCAGCTGGAGCCACTTGAATATTACGTGACATAAATTGTATGGCACTTCTGTGCATATGAATCATGGTTGTATGTAACTGACGCAGCTCTGCAAGTGGAACATTAAGCTAATTAGGCTGCGGTTTAAAACCAGCCAAAACGGGCCACGTGGCCCCATCGACTGACAAGGGGCCTAAACGGACCACAGAAACAGGATGAGGAAGGGCGCCATTAAAACAAATGGTATGCTCCCAGGCTGTAACTGAAATTCAAGTAATTGATAAGGATGATAATTCCGCGGAACCCCTGACGCTGTCTGTTCATGAAACTAATTATCATTCCCATCCACTGCTGGAAATGTAACCCAAGACTTGAATACTTCCGCCTTAAAAACAAAGATAATATCAGCCCCCGCATTAGGAACTCCATGTTGAGTTAAATGGGCTGTGACCGCAGGGCGGTTATGAGCCTCAATAGCGACTGCCATAACAACAACAAAAAAGGATAAACCAGTAGAACGGTAGCGCAAAACCGGGTCAGAAAGAGAAACACAACCTTTTAAATTTCAAGCTTGAAAAACATATACAACACCAATATAGGAGGCTAAACCCTCACACTACGGACGTCTCCGGAAACCAGTGTGAGTGGAGGGTGGACAAGCACAAGCAGTACTAAGGGGCCTCGTGAATAAGAACCAGACCAAACATTGGTGGCGCCATGTTGTAGGGATTCTGCACAAACACAGAACTAAGCGCAGGATTATGGGACCTTAGTGTATAGTAATTGGGTCTTCCTATCACCTCAGTATCCACAAACCCAGGACAGACTAGCTATGGTGTCTCACTTGCTTTCCTACTCACTTACAGAGAAACCAATGATTAGACACCCCAGAACTCAACACTCCCAGATCTCTAAGGAACCGCGGTAACAAGACACACCCTTTCGCTCGCACTCTTGTACTCGTCCACAATAAGTTCTGGAAGAATAGTTTAAAATATTTATTTTAACTAACATGCTCTAACATGCAGTATACATCCCAAAACAAGTGGAAAAATGCACAATACAAATATAGTCAGCATAGCAGCTAGTCCATAAATCATAAAGGAAGATGTCATCATAAAAAGACAATGGAGAAAAGACTATAGTGCCTAACCTCCCCCCCCTTGTTAAGAAGAAGTATTATTATATTACTATATAATAGAAGATCTCTGGGCTTTGTCTGCAGACCCCATACCTTAGCCTATAGATGGTAGGTCTACATCATAAGCGCTGTCGCGCTCTTCTCCCTGGAAAGGTCACTCTCCAAGTGTGTAATTCCTATTTGTGTACCCCACTTAAAATCCAAGTATGCTGTCCAACAACAGCTGCATCTGTATGTTTTTTCTAAGGGCTCAGGTCTGGCCAGAACACAATAACAAGGGGTATTGTTGTTCGATCTCGCACATAATGGTCAGTCAAAATCCTACAAACATGCAGAGAGTGAACACAGCGATGAGTTCTCATGTAAAAGTAATCATTGAAAGTATTGCAAAAATAAAGACGTGTAGTAACGTACGCAAAAGCAGTAGGCAAGCTGCAGTCTGCTCTTGCTTAGTTAGATGAAAAACCTAGTATCAAATTAATAAAGGCACACATATACAATGGCACCAATCAATGGACAAAGTAAAACTACAAACAAAATAACAAGTGAAAAAGGTATATACAAAAACATACATTCAACTAAACGTTGCCAATACCCGGAAAAATGGATACTAGTATTCACACATTTATTCTGAGTGATACACTCAGAGGTAGTCAAAGTGACCTCTTTAGGCAGGGGACTTATTTTCCTATAGCTCTATTGTGTCACAAAAAGAGTTGTAAACCACTCCTCATAACTTTGATAAAGACTCCTCCTTAACAAATGTCGACGCGGGCGCGTTTCAGCCTTAGATATTCTTCTTGGCCTCCTCAGGACAAGGGCAATGAAACAATACTAAATAAAATGAATATATATATTATTTAATCACAAGAAAACTCCACACAGTGTGTGGAGGGGGGAACTAGAGGCGTGGGGTTCTAGGAGCAGCAGCCTCCAATATTAAATGATCCTCACAAAAGAGCTGCTCCCAGTGTGATAACCCAAAGCGAGCTACAAGAACGTCGTGAGTGTGGGCATCTCACAAAAAGATATGGACTGGTCTCACACACCACCTGGTGTCATGCTTCATCATTGACCAGTCCTCGCCCTCCAAAACCTTCGTTTGATGGAGGACGGGCATACACTTGACGACAAGGATGCACTTCTAAGTGATGGAGTGGGGGCCCGTGACTATGTGAGTGAAATTAAAATTAAAAATCATTATAGTTATCAGTAGCAATTCTTTAATGTGAAGTGAAAACTATATGATATTAAAATAAGAGTGACGGAAATTGGGATATTTATTGGTCCCAACCGTCTAATGAGTGATCTTGTGGATGGTCGACATGTTTCTGCCTGGGTGGCCCCGAAGGGTCCGCGGCATTCATCAGGACCTAAAAGTAAAGAAATAATGGGCTCCGTTCTTACCACATTTGGTAGTGTGTCACCACTGCGGGAGTGTGGTATGGGTCACACTTCACCATCTAAGGGATGCTTCCAATAGTGAAGCCTGAAACAAAATTTTAATAAAAGGCATTGTAACTCGCTGGGTCGGTTGTACCTGTAAAAAGGAAAAAAGACAAAACAATGCATGCATTGAGTGTCGTGCGTGACACAAGTGTGTGCGTGACTCAGTGGCACTCTATTTGTGGACACTAGTGCGAAAAATTGTGGTGGTAGACAATGCTGCCACCAGGCTTACCCTAATAATATGGACAAGTAGCCTCATGGGAGAAGAGGCGGAGAAGAGAACCACAACTGTGTTTCAGCTGTAACAGAAAACATTTCAGACAAAAACGTTATGTAAAAAGGCGATAAATTCTCATGTTTAGCCAGCCTCGAAAAACGAGTGAAGTCATTTCCACATATCACATACTCATGCTGTCTTACTCGCGCTACCACCACACACTTCAGGCATACTCTTACTGTTACTCGCGATAATTGCGTCCTGCCACCTATACGTCCGCTCGTCGGTCTCCCCGATGTGCAAATGCCAGGGTGAGGGCGGGGTTTATATCGGCTGTCATCCCCGTGTCTAATTGAAGTAGTTGGCCTAAATCGATTTCACGTGGGTGTTTCCCGGTGTCCCCGGCTGCCGCTGCCTGGAACGAGAATGGCAGAAGTGGGGCGTGTTAGGTCCTCAGTAGACGCTCGAGAGACGAGGAGAGGGATGGGTCCTGCCGGCCAATGGTGAGGATCCTAATGATCGTGCAGGCGATGACGCGCCGTTGGTGCGGTGCTCCGATTGGTTAAGCCGAGGAGAGGGTTGGGTCCTGCCGGCCAATAGTGGGGATCCTAATGATCGTGCAGGCGATGACGCGCCGTTGGTGCGGTGCTCCGATTGGTTAAGCCGTGAAGGGAATTCAAAGGCCCGCTCTGATTGGAGGAGCTAAGGCCGGGAATTCAAAGGCCCGCTCCGATTGGAGGAGCTCAGGCCAGGGGGCGTGACTGAATCTGAAGATGCTCTGTAGCCACAGAATTAGTTGTCATGGGGACGTATGCTCAAAAGGTGGTAGCGCGATCCTCCTGAAGATAGGGTCGTAGTGGAGGTGGCTTTGTGCAATGGGTATGCTGGTCATTGTGAGGGTCTCATGCTGGGCAAGTATGTAGCAGATGGGAACCACGTGCTAGAGAGGTTACTGTACTTCATGCAAGGTCAGAAGTGGCAAGCATGGCAATTATGACTGTGAGTCTATAGAAGTGATCATGCAGAGAAGCGGTCGTACTCAGAAGCGACCTCACGTCCAGTGAACTTCCATGGTTTTATCAATTAAATGTATTTTTTCATTCCCATATATACAGCAATCATATCGTGTTGTTATGAGCCAAATATTAACAATGGTGTCTCGCTCCTCAAAAAGGCTAAGCCAGAAATTGCACATCCCACACACACTAATGCTCATTCTGAGTGTTGTGTATGGGCGGGGTGCTAAGGTTTTGTGTGAGGGTCAGATCTTTGTTGTGGCCTGAGTTTTGGAGATACGTGTGCATCATTGGAGAATGATAATATATACTAGGTATATTCATCTTTTTTTATCGTGTCAGTTGTAACCATGGGATATCGTCATTGAGACCCCTCTCATGGGTACGGAGGCGGAAAACCCATCGTTGTTCTCTAAAAAGGAGGTTTGTTGTAAGGTCGGATTTCCCTTTTCTCATGACTTCAAGTACAGTCCAGCTGAGGTCTGTTTCTTTATGGTTAGCTTCGGAGAAATGGCGAGTCAGTTTTGTATTGGTCTTTTTGCACCTTATAGTGCTTCGGTGTTCGTTAATACGGGTTTTTATCTTCCTAGTAGTCATACCTACATACCGAAGCATGCAAGGACAGGTTAGGAGATAGACAACGTTCTCCGTGTTACAATTGCTGAATGTGTTGAGTCTCCAGGGCCTGCCCGTACCTATGTCAACCTCTTTGGTATTTTTAGTGAGGTCGCAGGAGTTGCACATGCCACAGGCAAAGTGACCCACTACACGTGGTTGGTCCCAGAGTCTGGGTTGTTCAGTCTCGTCCAATGTGGTGATCTGGGCGTGTACCAGTTCATCCCTTAGGTTTCTGTTGCGTTTGTACGCAAATAAGGGCGTTTCCCATTGTTTCCCAGCGCTATTCAGTATGTGCCACCTTTTTCTGATGATTTTCTGTATGGAGTTTGATGCTGGTGTAAATGTAGTGACACACACTTGTCTGTCCGTTTGTACTTTCTCGGTGTTCTCCAATAATGCTTCTCTGGGGTTATTGCTTGCTCTTTTGTTGGCCCTTTTAACCAGTTTTCTGGGATAGTTCCGTGCTATGAGTTTTTTCTCAAGTTGTTTCGCTTGTTCTGTATAGATTACTTTTTCAGAACAGTTCCTTCTTATCCGTAGAAACTGGCCGACTGGAAGATTCTGTCTGAGGGCTCTTGGGTGGTAACTTTCGTATAGAAGTAAACTATTTCTGTCTGTAGGTTTATTGTGGACTTTTGTTGAAAACCCTCCACCAGTGATTGTGATATCTAGGTCCAGGAAGGTAGCGTGATTTTTGTGGATGGAATGGGTAAACTTTAGATGTCGATCTTGAGAGTTTATCCATTGGACAAAAGCAGTTGCATTTTCTTCTGTTCCTCTCCACACAATCAGAACGTCGTCTATGTACCGTTTCCAAACCTTGAGATGATTTAGAAACGGGTTCGCTGGATTGTTGACAAAGTCATCCTCGAATTGTTGGACGTACAGACAGGCCATACTAGGGGCAAAGGTGCTCCCCATCGAAGTTCCTGTTATTTGATGGTAGATGGTTTGATCATATTGGAAAAAGTTTTCTGTGAGGGCCAGTTCGGCACATTCCATAACAAAGTGTTGGGGGGTGATGAAATCCCATTGTCTGTGTAGAATAATGTTTTCTACGACTTCCAGTGTTCTCTGTTGGGGTATGCTTGTGTATAGGGCTTCAATGTCCATAGTTATGAGCCAATCACTGACGGGGTCTATCTCCAAATCTCTTAGGAGGCAGAGGACATCCTTAGTGTCCCTAAGGTAGGATGCGGCCTCCTTCACAATTGGCCGCAGGAACCAATCACAAAATTGTGATAGGGGTTCCAGCACGGATCCAATCCCTGATACGATAGGTCTCCCCGGAGGGGGCATCCGATTCTTGTGGATCTTTGGGAGGACGTAGAATCTGGGCATCCTGGGTTCTGTGTTGATCAGGAAATCAGCTTCTTGCCTTGTAACCCAATCGTTACTGAGTCCCTCTTCCACAATGTTCTTTATTCTGTTCATGATGGGTTTAGTGGGATCTCTTTGGTGTGTAGCGTAGCTGTTGGTATCTGCTAGCAGTCTTAGACACTCCTCGTGGTACATCGAGTGGTCCAGAATGACGGTGGCGCCCCCTTTGTCAGCCGGTTTTATAACAATGTTATGGTTATCTTTTAGGTTTTTTAGGGCCACACGTTCTCTCCTCGTTAGGTTGTCAAACCCTTTGGTGTTCTGGAAATCTATTTTCTCAATGTCTCTGAGCACGGCATGTTCAAATGCCAGTACTTCACACGAGATACTCTGCATTGGAGGTTGGAAAGTTGATTTTTTCCGTAGCCCTGTTGATTGCCCATCATCTTTGCTGGTTTCTGTTGTTTCACCGAAGAAATCGCGGAGTTTGATTTTTCGGAAGAATTGGGCCAGTTCCATATTAAGACCAAAGGGGTCGTTTCTTGGTGTGGGAACAAAACCCAGACCCTTCTCGAGGACGGATTTTTCTTCGGTTGAGAGTGTGTATGTACTAATATTGACAATATTAGTTAATCCCTGCTGGTTGAGGGCATCTCCGTTCTCCCTCTGCTCCTGGTTGTCATCCCCTGTGGTTGATGTTGCTGGTCTTCCCATTGGACCCTTGCGTTTCTTCTTTTTTGTCGGCCTCTCCCTCTGCCCCTGCCCTGGAATAAAAAAGAAGGGGGGCCGGGGGGGTAGCCAAACCCAGGTGGGAAATACGGTTGTTGCCAGTAGCCGAAGGGCGGATGTTGTGGTTGTGGGATTTGCATCAGTGGTTGATAGTGGGGTTGTCTTCCCAAGGGTGGTCCTGAGCCTTCGTCACCGCTTGAATCGCTTCTTTCATCTCCTGAACTGAATGTCCAGTTCTGTGGGGTAGGTCTGAAACGTTGTTTTCTCCCTGTTTGTTGGGGGTTCGGTTTATCGTAATGTTCATCCGTTGTGTATGGATAGATTGTTTCCTTGCTGAATTTCAGTACGTCTTTCTTCAATTTTGTCAATTTTGATTGGGTCAGATATTCCTTGTACTCCGAATGGTCTTTATTAATTTCATCCAACTTTTTCTTGAAGGTTGAAAGCTGTACTGTGGTTTTTAGCCTGCTTTCGCTCTGCTGAATTTCAACCAGGAGAGCATCGGCCAGTTGTCTCGCAGTGTTTATAATCAGGATCAGCCAATCTTTTGTACATTTCCAGGCGATGCTGGACCAGTTGATTCTGAATTCTTTGTTGTTAAGGAAAAGTCTAGGCTCATTGGTGACAATCAATCCTCTCGGGGCGGTGTTTTTTCTGAGGTATTCTGTCATGAATGCCCCATGGAGAGCTGTTCGTATTTGCTCTTTCTTTTTTGTGGATAACGCTTCCCATTCGTCTGAATTCTGTACTGTGTGTGTAACAATAGTTTCTGCTAGTAGAGATGGTGTGTTCAAAATCTCCGCTAGGACCTCGTCCCCAAATGAGAGTTCGGTGTCCATCTTGAGATTAGGGTGGTTGTAGATGCGACCTTTGGTCGGATCTTAAACTTGGGCCTTGGTACCCAAGTTCAGACGCACAATTGGTCTGTTGTAGTAATCCTATTTACAGAATGCTGTATGGTAGGACAGATCCCTTATTATAGGGCAAGTACCCCTTGGTTCGTTCCCACAGCCATCAGCTGTACATAATTCAATCACAAGAAAACTCCACACAGTGTGTGGAGGGGGGAACTAGAGGCGTGGGGTTCTAGGAGCAGCAGCCTCCAATATTAAATGATCCTCACAAAAGAGCTGCTCCCAGTGTGATAACCCAAAGCGAGCTACAAGAACGTCGTGAGTGTGGGCATCTCACAAAAAGATATGGACTGGTCTCACACACCACCTGGTGTCATGCTTCATCATTGACCAGTCCTCGCCCTCCAAAACCTTCGTTTGATGGAGGACGGGCATACACTTGACGACAAGGATGCACTTCTAAGTGATGGAGTGGGGGCCCGTGACTATGTGAGTGAAATTAAAATTAAAAATCATTATAGTTATCAGTAGCAATTCTTTAATGTGAAGTGAAAACTATATGATATTAAAATAAGAGTGACGGAAATTGGGATATTTATTGGTCCCAACCGTCTAATGAGTGATCTTGTGGATGGTCGACATGTTTCTGCCTGGGTGGCCCCGAAGGGTCCGCGGCATTCATCAGGACCTAAAAGTAAAGAAATAATGGGCTCCGTTCTTACCACATTTGGTAGTGTGTCACCACTGCGGGAGTGTGGTATGGGTCACACTTCACCATCTAAGGGATGCTTCCAATAGTGAAGCCTGAAACAAAATTTTAATAAAAGGCATTGTAACTCGCTGGGTCGGTTGTACCTGTAAAAAGGAAAAAAGACAAAACAATGCATGCATTGAGTGTCGTGCGTGACACAAGTGTGTGCGTGACTCAGTGGCACTCTATTTGTGGACACTAGTGCGAAAAATTGTGGTGGTAGACAATGCTGCCACCAGGCTTACCCTAATAATATGGACAAGTAGCCTCATGGGAGAAGAGGCGGAGAAGAGAACCACAACTGTGTTTCAGCTGTAACAGAAAACATTTCAGACAAAAACGTTATGTAAAAAGGCGATAAATTCTCATGTTTAGCCAGCCTCGAAAAACGAGTGAAGTCATTTCCACATATCACATACTCATGCTGTCTTACTCGCGCTACCACCACACACTTCAGGCATACTCTTACTGTTACTCGCGATAATCGCGTCCTGCCACCTATACGTCCGCTCGTCGGTCTCCCCGATGTGCAAATGCCAGGGTGAGGGCGGGGTTTATATCGGCTGTCATCCCCGTGTCTAATTGAAGTAGTTGGCCTAAATCGATTTCACGTGGGTGTTTCCCGGTGTCCCCGGCTGCCGCTGCCTGGAACGAGAATGGCAGAAGTGGGGCGTGTTAGGTCCTCAGTAGACGCTCGAGAGACGAGGAGAGGGATGGGTCCTGCCGGCCAATGGTGAGGATCCTAATGATAGTGCAGGCGATGACGCGCCGTTGGTGCGGTGCTCCGATTGGTTAAGCCGAGGAGAGGGTTGGGTCCTGCCGGCCAATAGTGGGGATCCTAATGATCGTGCAGGCGATGACGCGCCGTTGGTGCGGTGCTCCGATTGGTTAAGCCGTGAAGGGAATTCAAAGGCCCGCTCTGATTGGAGGAGCTAAGGCCGGGAATTCAAAGGCCCGCTCCGATTGGAGGAGCTCAGGCCAGGGGGCGTGACTGAATCTGAAGATGCTCTGTAGCCACAGAATTAGTTGTCATGGGGACGTATGCTCAAAAGGTGGTAGCGCGATCCTCCTGAAGATAGGGTCGTAGTGGAGGTGGCTTTGTGCAATGGGTATGCTGGTCATTGTGAGGGTCTCATGCTGGGCAAGTATGTAGCAGATGGGAACCACGTGCTAGAGAGGTTACTGTACTTCATGCAAGGTCAGAAGTGGCAAGCATGGCAATTATGACTGTGAGTCTATAGAAGTGATCATGCAGAGAAGCGGTCGTACTCAGAAGCGACCTCACGTCCAGTGAACTTCCATGGTTTTATCAATTAAATGTATTTTTTCATTCCCATATATACAGCAATCATATCGTGTTGTTATGAGCCAAATATTAACGATGGTGTCTCGCTCCTCAAAAAGGCTAAGCCAGAAATTGCACATCCCACACACACTAATGCTCATTCTGAGTGTTGTGTATGGGCGGGGTGCTAAGGTTTTGTGTGAGGGTCAGATCTTTGTTGTGGCCTGAGTTTTGGAGATACGTGTGCATCATTGGAGAATGATAATATATACTAGGTATATTCATCTTTTTTTATCGTGTCAGTTGTAACCATGGGATATCGTCATTGAGACCCCTCTCATGGGTACGGAGGCGGAAAACCCATCGTTGTTCTCTAAAAAGGAGGTTTGTTGTAAGGTCGGATTTCCCTTTTCTCATGACTTCAAGTACAGTCCAGCTGAGGTCTGTTTCTTTATGGTTAGCTTCGGAGAAATGGCGAGTCAGTTTTGTATTGGTCTTTTTGCACCTTATAGTGCTTCGGTGTTCGTTAATACGGGTTTTTATCTTCCTAGTAGTCATACCTACATACCGAAGCATGCAAGGACAGGTTAGGAGATAGACAACGTTCTCCGTGTTACAATTGCTGAATGTGTTGAGTCTCCAGGGCCTGCCCGTACCTATGTCAACCTCTTTGGTATTTTTAGTGAGGTCGCAGGAGTTGCACATGCCACAGGCAAAGTGACCCACTACACGTGGTTGGTCCCAGAGTCTGGGTTGTTCAGTCTCGTCCAATGTGGTGATCTGGGCGTGTACCAGTTCATCCCTTAGGTTTCTGTTGCGTTTGTACGCAAATAAGGGCGTTTCCCATTGTTTCCCAGCGCTATTCAGTATGTGCCACCTTTTTCTGATGATTTTCTGTATGGAGTTTGATGCTGGTGTAAATGTAGTGACACACACTTGTCTGTCCGTTTGTACTTTCTCGGTGTTCTCCAATAATGCTTCTCTGGGGTTATTGCTTGCTCTTTTGTTGGCCCTTTTAACCAGTTTTCTGGGATAGTTCCGTGCTATGAGTTTTTTCTCAAGTTGTTTCGCTTGTTCTGTATAGATTACTTTTTCAGAACAGTTCCTTCTTATCCGTAGAAACTGGCCGACTGGAAGATTCTGTCTGAGGGCTCTTGGGTGGTAACTTTCGTATAGAAGTAAACTATTTCTGTCTGTAGGTTTATTGTGGACTTTTGTTGAAAACCCTCCACCAGTGATTGTGATATCTAGGTCCAGGAAGGTAGCGTGATTTTTGTGGATGGAATGGGTAAACTTTAGATGTCGATCTTGAGAGTTTATCCATTGGACAAAAGCAGTTGCATTTTCTTCTGTTCCTCTCCACACAATCAGAACGTCGTCTATGTACCGTTTCCAAACCTTGAGATGATTTAGAAACGGGTTCGCTGGATTGTTGACAAAGTCATCCTCGAATTGTTGGACGTACAGACACGCCATACTAGGGGCAAAGGTGCTCCCCATCGAAGTTCCTGTTATTTGATGGTAGATGGTTTGATCATATTGGAAAAAGTTTTCTGTGAGGGCCAGTTCGGCACATTCCATAACAAAGTGTTGGGGGGTGATGAAATCCCATTGTCTGTGTAGAATAATGTTTTCTACGACTTCCAGTGTTCTCTGTTGGGGTATGCTTGTGTATAGGGCTTCAATGTCCATAGTTATGAGCCAATCACTGACGGGGTCTATCTCCAAATCTCTTAGGAGGCAGAGGACATCCTTAGTGTCCCTAAGGTAGGATGCGGCCTCCTTCACAATTGGCCGCAGGAACCAATCACAAAATTGTGATAGGGGTTCCAGCACGGATCCAATCCCTGATACGATAGGTCTCCCCGGAGGGGGCATCCGATTCTTGTGGATCTTTGGGAGGACGTAGAATCTGGGCATCCTGGGTTCTGTGTTGATCAGGAAATCAGCTTCTTGCCTTGTAACCCAATCGTTACTGAGTCCCTCTTCCACAATGTTCTTTATTCTGTTCATGATGGGTTTAGTGGGATCTCTTTGGTGTGTAGCGTAGCTGTTGGTATCTGCTAGCAGTCTTAGACACTCCTCGTGGTACATCGAGTGGTCCAGAATGACGGTGGCGCCCCCTTTGTCAGCCGGTTTTATAACAATGTTATGGTTATCTTTTAGGTTTTTTAGGGCCACACGTTCTCTCCTCGTTAGGTTGTCAAACCCTTTGGTGTTCTGGAAATCTATTTTCTCAATGTCTCTGAGCACGGCATGTTCAAATGCCAGTACTTCACACGAGATACTCTGCATTGGAGGTTGGAAAGTTGATTTTTTCCGTAGCCCTGTTGATTGCCCATCATCTTTGCTGGTTTCTGTTGTTTCACCGAAGAAATCGCGGAGTTTGATTTTTCGGAAGAATTGGGCCAGTTCCATATTAAGACCAAAGGGGTCGTTTCTTGGTGTGGGAACAAAACCCAGACCCTTCTCGAGGACGGATTTTTCTTCGGTTGAGAGTGTGTATGTACTAATATTGACAATATTAGTTAATCCCTGCTGGTTGAGGGCATCTCCGTTCTCCCTCTGCTCCTGGTTGTCATCCCCTGTGGTTGATGTTGCTGGTCTTCCCATTGGACCCTTGCGTTTCTTCTTTTTTGTCGGCCTCTCCCTCTGCCCCTGCCCTGGAATAAAAAAGAAGGGGGGCCGGGGGGGTAGCCAAACCCAGGTGGGAAATACGGTTGTTGCCAGTAGCCGAAGGGCGGATGTTGTGGTTGTGGGATTTGCATCAGTGGTTGATAGTGGGGTTGTCTTCCCAAGGGTGGTCCTGAGCCTTCGTCACCGCTTGAATCGCTTCTTTCATCTCCTGAACTGAATGTCCAGTTCTGTGGGGTAGGTCTGAAACGTTGTTTTCTCCCTGTTTGTTGGGGGTTCGGTTTATCGTAATGTTCATCCGTTGTGTATGGATAGATTGTTTCCTTGCTGAATTTCAGTACGTCTTTCTTCAATTTTGTCAATTTTGATTGGGTCAGATATTCCTTGTACTCCGAATGGTCTTTATTAATTTCATCCAACTTTTTCTTGAAGGTTGAAAGCTGTACTGTGGTTTTTAGCCTGCTTTCGCTCTGCTGAATTTCAACCAGGAGAGCATCGGCCAGTTTATATATTAGTATATAGTATATATTATTTAACATCCATTTCTGACCTCTTAATTGTATAAAGCATGCTGGCTGTTACGGAGAGATGTCCGTGCAGTTAAAATTACCACAGTGCCACCAAGGATTTGTCCATTCATTGGTTCATTGTATATGTGTGCATTTATTAATTTGATAATATGTTTGTGAAGAACAAAAAATTAAAGTGAGGGTAATTAAATGTGCTCTACTCAAAAATAAAAGCTGTATATTAATTCCTCCATACCAATTTCGCTTTGTATATGACAATGTCCCTTACCCAGGTATAGGAGGGTGCTTTGTGTATACCCCGTAGATATGTATTTAGTTAGTGAAAAATGACAATGTCCCTATGGGCCACGTGACAGTTTAATGTAAACATTATTTGAATAAAATACTAACATGATTTATATATTAAGTCTAAAATTATTTCTTCATTAATTGTTACAAATCATTTCAAATCGAAATATTTATGAAAATAAGAAGCCACAATGTTACAGCTCACTAAGTCTTTCCCTTTCTGTCTTGCCTCTCTTGACCAAAAATCGGAGCACATATATGCAAGAAAACTCTTGGTGTCAAATTTGACTTGTATATCTTTTTAGTTGGACTTTTGTAACACTGTCTGTTTAGAATTACCGGAGCGGACTGTACATAAACTTTAATTTGTACAAAACTTTGTTGACATACTAGTGCTGGGACTAAAGAAGAGATATCATGTTTTCCCTGCTCTGCCTCCTTTTATTGGCTTCATGTGAAAGGACGGAATTTTTTCAAACCTCTCTGTTTGGTACATAAGATTTTATATCACAATTGACAAAAGACAACCTCCCTTCCCCCAGTGCTAAAGGTATAATCCCAGTCGCAGTTTAAGATACAAAGTTATATCTTTTTGAGATACCCAAATTTACCTGCAATCTTTGGACGAAAAGCCTTCTTTATGGCTGCTGCTCTAAATGGAACTTTCTACCATCTGCCTGACATTGAAAATGAAACTCTTTAAGTATAGAAAGACCCTAATAAACACCATACTTTGCTTGTGTTACGCAATTGTGTTTCTCCTCTGGATTTGTAGATCCTCTTTCTTTGAACATTGGTTCTTGTCTTTCTCTCAGCACAAACATTCCTTCCGAGTGAACATAGCACATTATAAAAAATACAAGCCCAATTTTTGTTTTAATGTTTTACTTGATTGTATGTTTTTTAAATTCTATATACATTTTCTAAAATATATTACATTTATTAATGTTAATTTATCCTTTACTTTAAATTGAAATACTATTATTTACAAATACATATACAGACTTATTAACATGATATCACTATTTTGTACCACAATATTTTTGGAGTCAATACTTTGGTACTTTACATTACATGTATGTAAAGTTGATATTATTGATTTTGATAGTTTTACATCAATATTTTTGCATCACAACACATTCTGAAATAAAACAGCTCCAGCAAGGAGGAAAATGCTGATTGGATTTTTTCTTGGCATAAGAAAACATCCAAGCAGCATCCGGCTCGCCACTGAGACACAGATATGTGTCTCTGTGGCTAAGCAAGACGAAAGATGCTGTTTATTTTTTAATTAGCCTAAGAAATAGTGTCTGACTCTGTGCTTGAGCATAAACATCTGGCAACATTCTGGTTCTCATGTCTGTGACTCTGTAAGGATCAGGATACTGTTTCTATTTTTTCTTAGGCTACGAAAATGTCCACATTATATCTGGCTTCTTGCTGGTGTACAGAACTGTGTATCTGTGCCCCATCTAGGAACAATATACTGTGTCGATGTTCTATTAGAATTAGAAACACCCCAAACAACCTGTGGCTCCTTGCTGGGCACTGTACAGTGTGCCTGTAGCAAACAGACACTGTTTTCATATTTCCTTTGGTTAAAAAAATATCCAAACAGGGCCTGACTCTTTTCTCTGGCTGGCACAGACAAACAATGCTTTCATTTCAAAACATAGAGAAGCATTGTAGAACAAAGGAGCTGTTGAAATTAGAATCAGGAAGTGGAGGAAGAAGGGGTTGACTAGGAGCAGTCCGAGTCCATCCCCTTCCAATCCTTACCTTTTTGTTCATTTTTTTCATTGTTGAGGTAAGAGGGGTTGTGGAAGGGAGGGTGTCCTGCTAATGCTGCCCTCTCTACCACCCCTCCTTTCTCCTAGCAAAAGGAACAATCATTGGTAAATGCAATAGCTTTCCCCTAAGTGATTAAAAATACGTTTTTTTGTTGTTGTAAGTGTTAGCTTGGTGAGTAGTTGTGCAATATAAGTTGCTGAACTACGGTAAAGTGTTATGACTCGTTTATTGAGAAAGGCAATATATTGTGCTGTTACTGTTGGTACACGCTCTGTGAAAGTATTAGCCCCTGTCAGCTCAATAAGCACTTTTAAAACTGGAATTTATCTGTTTTGCCTGTACTGCAGGAGTTTGTGTCATATTAAGGTTCCCTCAGCTATTCTTCCATTATAAATTGGCCAATTAAGTAGCATCAAACTGTGACTTTGCAGCACCATATATTTTGATTAAATAAATGGCTGAGGATAACGCAATAACATGCAGCCAAAAAACCACGCAAAGTTACAGAAAAAGTTCCTAAAGTTGTCCACCTTCCCTGATCCTTTGTCTGCTTAGCAAATGAAAGATTGAGAGGAGATCATGATTTCAGTCCCCTGCTTCACTCAAATCCGTGCATTCTGGGAATTGCAGTCCATAACTGCTTCAACTGGACTAACACAGTAAAGTTACTGCCTTCTAAAAAATAAACCCTAAGACTGGAGCCAGGGCCATGAACACCCGAAATAGGCACAGAAGTCAAACTCTCCAAACAACGTAGCCTCCCTGGCTGAGACTTGCAGCTTGGGTCGACGTGTTCTGGGTAATAAATACAAGAAGATATGTCAAGCTGTCATCCTACCATGGGGTCTTCTGATGCTTGTAGTGTACAACTACCAGCAAAAGAGAGGCATGGTAAACAACGGGACTCGGTGAACTGTTCTCAATTGAAATTCAATGGGTGATGAACCATGCACACCTATGGGTAACTGTAGTTGTACAAGGCTGTAGAATGTTTGTGGGCGTGCTGGGAGGAGTCGTCATCTAAACCAAGACGTAGGAATAAAGGTTTATGTTGCACTGCCCCATGTGGGTAGTGTCCCTCCTAAGCACAGCCAGTGGTTAACGAATAAATTGTAAGTTCCAATATAAAGATAAATCCAATGGTTTCCAAGTGAATTCAAACACAAAGTTTATTGTTGATAGTTCACCATTAGGTTATACTCATTCTATTCATGAGTTAATCCCAAATACAATGTTCAAAGAATTCCAAAATGTTATATTCAGCTGAAAAATAAGCCCCAATGCATTTCGGGTATACTGACTCCCTTCGTCAGGGGAAATGTTTCTGAAAACGTAAAGATAGGAGAGATTCAAGTGGCCTTTTAGCTTAAAATGATATTCTCTCATGCAAATGCCTTGTGCCCAGACACGACAAACCTGTTTGTTAGTCTCAGTGTGAATCCCAGATAAATGAAAGACAAAACATATCAAGACGTGCTAAAATGTAATAAGAGGTATCTAATAGAGTGAAAGATATAATGTGACACCCAGTGTCCGACTTCTTAAGCGACAATTGGCTTGTTGCAGAAAACGAGAACGTTGATGAAGTTTATCTAAGGACTCAGTGATGTTAATAGATGAAAAATGTGAGAAGCGATCAGTCTGGGTGCCGGAAAGCAAATAAGTGAAAATGAAGTATCAGCAGAGTGCTCAAACGTAATCGACGCGTGATGTTTAGCCGCTAAAGAAACCGGCATACAAAATTACTACCACGCTGTTTATGTCCAGTGCGAATATGGTCAATGGAAGTGCACATACCTTGTGTTAGTGTAGTTAGCGTTCAGCATGCTTCCGTCGTTTGAAAAAATTACACGGCGGCCATTAGAGTAACTGCGGTTATAAACAGTAAAGAGGGGTGTGTGTACGCTCTTTGAATCTATGGCAGCCATTTTGTAATGGGACATTCGTGCATATATCGACTAGAAAAATGTCAAACTCTCCAAACAGCGTAGCCTCCGTGGCTCAGACTTGCAGCTTGGGTCGACGTGTTCTGGGTAATAAATACAAGAAGATATGTCAAGCTGTCATCCTACCATGGGGTCTTCTGATGCTTGTAGTGTACAACTACCAGCAAAAGAGAGGCATGGTAAACAACGGGACTCAGTGAACTGTTCTCAATTGAAATTCAACACTATGACTCAAAGCCAATCCCTTCCAGAAGCTAAGGGAAACACAATGTAACTGTGGAATATGTGGGCACTTTAGGGCAACCATCCACAAAGAAGGCACACACAAGCACAGAGCCAGTGTAAGCATGGCCAAGAGAGAATAAAGGCTGTTCAGTTAGAACAAAAGGGGTTTAGGCATGTCGAGCTTGGGCAGATTCCCAGGCTAACATAAACTTCATTTGGCCCTTCTATGCTCATAAAAGTGCACAGACATGAAGGGGTCAGCACTGCCAATGCAAGTGGTGTTTTCAGGAGTCTAAGTAAGGCTTCTCAGAGTATCTCAAATTGGCTGTCCCTGGCTATCTCCAGCATGAAGTGCTTCTTTCACTTCACCGTGTGATCTGTGCTCTTCAGAGGGCCTTCCATACTCGGCACGAAGACTAGCAAAGCGTTGAATAGCCTGGAAGCTTGAGCAGCCTTTGCGGCTCTCTTATCGGATGAGGCCAACTAGCCAAAACTGCCAATCTAGCCAGGACAAGTAACCAGGAGAAAACGATGGAAAGATAAAATGGAGAGACATATACAACAAGAAAAATAAAGGAAATAAGCTAGAAGAGAAAGACAATAAATACAGAATGACAAACCAAAAAGGGCAATAAGAAAGTACAGTAGGAGAGAAGCAAAAAGAAAAAACATGAAAGAACAAGCAATGCACTGTGAAACCAGATGAGTGCATCCACCCCGAGAAGGAGGGGAGATAACAGGGCAATTAAGAGCATGAGAGAGGATGGGGCATAACGGCTAGAGTGGCCGATTTTGAAGCTGGGAAACTAGCTTTGCGTCTCAGAGGGAGGCTCAACATCATTAGATTGTGGGTAATCACTTTATCTCTCCTTGCCTAAAAATTAATGTGTCTTTGTCCGTGTGTAATGCCACAAACTGAAATGCGATGCTTGAAGAAAACAGCAAGAGTAATGAATAGAGATGGGGCAAGACAGAGGATGTGACGTACCGGCCAGAGCTGCCAACCTTGGGAGCAGGGTTTGAGTCTTGGCGTCTCCGCAAGCATGATTGAAATGCATGCTAACACAAAAAGTTTAAATTAAAGACATTGGACAAAAGAAAATGCAGACATCATGTATGTTTCAAATGCGTGGAGGCAGGGAAAGATTAGGTAAACAAACAAATGCGCTCCAAATGTGTGCAGGCAGAGAGAGATTAGGCAAACAAACAAGCATGCTTCAAACACATGCAGGCAAGGAGAGAGATTAAGTAAACAAAAACGCAGTGCAGATGAAACTGAATAAAAGAAGTTCCACCCACCAAAGTGGATGAAAAGGAGTACTTGGTCCCCAGGACACTGATGAGAGAAAAACACAAGAAACAACAGGAAATAACATGCTAGAACCAATAAAAATGGAGAAAAAGTAAGTGATAATCACATGAACCAATGACAAGTAAGGGCGGGATGTAATCCCCTTTTAAGATTTATATTTAATACAATAGATTTCAAAAGCTGTGCAGGCGAAACCTAAAATGTGGATTGAGCTAGTGGGCATGGGGGGGGAGAGCTTGGGAGCAGTAATACTTGCCCTAAATCCCTTCTGTATCCCGAACAGTTGCTTGATACTTTAATGTACCTGGAAGCAATTAGGGAATACCTTCCAGGACCATTCAATAAATGTGTGCCATTACTTTTCATGTCACATACATGTTAAGGAGGAGGCACAGTAGTGAGCGTGGGCCCCCTAATTCGAAAGTATTCCAGAGTCCAGGAGGGATCGGGCACTGGAAAACTCAATGCCTGTACTTGCAGCATCAAGAGGAGGTTGTCCCCCACTTGTGAGGAAATTAATTTCTTTAAAAAAACGCCGCTGCGAGATGTGGAGGAGGCATCTGATGTATTAACATATCTTAACATCATAAGGGGGTCCAGGGACACTTTTATATTATGTAGCCATACATTGATAGGACAGCGAAGGGGATTCTAAATAAATCAGCTTCACATGATGCCATATCTCCAGTGCAACAATAAGCATTTTATATGTAGTGAAGTCAGGCATCTTGGAAGCTCCTACCAATGTAATTCTCATATCCTTCAAAGATAAAATTACCAAGAGTCATTGCTTGAGAAGCTGTTGTGGTGTCCTCTATATCGTGCTGCATGCTGATAGGCTGTAGGTCGTGGGTGGTAAGTGGTGTATGCTGGGATCGTGCAAGCTAGCAAACTGGATGCAAGGATGACCACACGTAATCCAGCGTGCCTAATCACTGTTGATAGCGTACATCGGCAGCTCTTGGGTGTCATTCCTTTTCCTTGTCTGCGTCCCTTACTTCTTCATGCCACTGATGCATTTTCTGAATTAAAGTCTTTGCCCTCAGCTGGTAAGTCTTTTTATGGGTGGCACAGCAGATGCCCTACATTTCATGATGTTGGCGTGCTGGGTGTAGGATGTGTTGGCATGTGTAGTATGTATGAAACAGCTTACAATAGTATGGCCTAGGAGTGGAATGGCTGCAGGTTGAGTCCATTTGTCTCTTTCCCGCCCCTTTTGATTCGTCACTTGCTACTATGGATGTGTGTGGACATGGTGGTGTGTAAACGAGTGCTGGGGCTATTGCTATGATTGGGTTCATATGTGGCCTAAAGCTGTGCAATCAATCTTGGATCATTTCCTTTTTGAGTAGATGTTATCTTCTGTATAGGAGTGGAGAGATCCTGTTATTGGTGCTGAGTTATGACGGTGTTAAGTTATTTGTTGTGTTAGTTGGTGCTTTCCTTTGGCAGAACTCTTTGTTCGGAAGACTAATGCATCTAATTCAGCACAGACCTTTTAATATCCATTACTGGTTAACATATTTGAAAGCATAGTGAAATATTATGTCTACCTTTTCATTACACCTCAATTGTTTACTTACAGTGCTGCTTTCAAAATGACGTTACGCGGTCTAAATGGCAAAGCACTTCTGTTTATGACTTTTCTGATGTCCCGGACCATTATAAAGCTTAATTGAATTGACTCGTGCTCCTGCAAATGCATTACAGTGAAATGAACAATGTTATATAAACTTTCAAGACATAACAGTAGGGGACATCCAACCGCAGAAAAGCAAACAAAATAAGTGGGAACCGTTCTGAGGTAAATAATTGATGCTGCAGATATAAAAAACTTGCCCACAATGTACTACCAGCACGTGTCAACAATGAGCTGATACATTTTGGGTCAGTTGATTTCTGTACTCTGGCAATCATTATGAGTTTCGCATAACTTTGAGTATTTATTGTGAGCCTGACAAATATTGATACTGACAAATGCAGGAGTAACCCCGTGTGCGGTTACCCATCATTCTTCGTTTCTGAGCTTGGAATGTCAGATAAAATGGTTACACCATGTTTCACCCATTAAGAGGAGCACAGACAGACAGACAGACAGACAGACAGACAGACAGACAGACAGACAGACAGACAGACAGACAGATAGACAGATAGATAGATAGATAGATAGATAGATAGATAGATAGATAGATAGATAGATAGATAGATAGATAGATAGATAGATAGATAGATAGATAGGAAGTACAGTGACAAAGTGAGAGAGAATGAGAAAATGAGTGAGTTAGAGAGAGATTATCATGATGCTTCCAAAGATTTTTTATGAGCCCTTTACAGTATTTAAAATATAGTGAAATTTCCACCGTAATATCTTTCTAGGGATTGCTCCTTTATTAGGAAAATAAATTACCAGCCTGCAGGCATTTTTTCAGTAATGAATGAAGCAATATAACAATCCTGGGAATTTCTACCACGATGTATTGCATTTAATAAAGCAGCTATTATGAAGATACTATAAAACACCATGTTGGTCTGTAATTGTGCTTTGCTGCAAAGACGGCTTGAACAAAAGGCAGAAAGGTAGCATGACCAATGGGCACATGCAAATTGCAAAATAGGCCGTTTGCGATCGCAAAATAGCCCTTATCAATGCATCATGAAAATTCGCAGAATAACTCTGCTAATCGCAAATATTGTGATTACCTATTTTGTGATTTCCAATTAGCAAACTGTTTTAGCGAATTCGCTATCAGGTAATTGCAAAACTATGCATGAAACATTCGCAAATTGCGAGTGAACCGGGATACACAATTTTGCACTTGCAAAACAGCACCAATTCAAATCAGGTGGTAACCAGGTGAAAAACAACTAATCAGGTGGGAACCATTGGCAAACTATTTAAACAGACCCAGAAGGCCTCCGAATGTTTCACAATGGCAGCGCTGTACGTCATGGCGAGCAGGATGAGGCTACGAGCAGCAGCACGGAGAAGAAGGAGGATACAGGAACACATTTTTAGAGTGCTCGTTACATTGTTGGGGTAGACAGAAAGAGATTTATGACAATTTTAGGTTGGATGCAGCCATGATCTATGATCTGATAGCTGAATTAGATCCCCTACTGCAGCATCAGACTCGCGGACACATGCCATCCCCCCTCATGTGCAGTCCTATGTTTACTGCACCTCCTAGCGTCAGCTAGCTTCCAGGGTGTAATAGCTGCAGCTAGAGCGGTTTCACAAAGTGCCCTATCGCGCTTTTTTAACTCATTTCTGGACGCCATGTTGTAGAGGATACACCACCACATAAGGTTTCCTACAACACCACAGGAATTGCAGCAAACCAAATTTGACTTCTATCAGATAGCCCAATTTCCACATGTAATTGCTTGCATTGATGGGACCCATGTAGCTATATGTCCCCCCCTCAGTGAATGAGTACATTTACAGGAACGAGAAATCATACCATTCACTGAATATACAAGTCATATGCAATTCCCAAAAATATAATCACAGACATAGTGGCAAGATTCCCAGGTAGTACGCATGATTCCTACATCTTCCGACACAGTGGCATACATACTCGTCTCCTTCGGGGTGAATTTGGCGAAGGATACCTGCTCAGTAAATATATGTAACACTGTCTTGGTGATTTTCTGGTCATTGTGAAACATAGCAGTGAGTAATCTGTTGCCTTCTACCCTGTAGGTGACAGAGGATATGCTGTGCGCTCCTTAGTTCTGACGCCATACCTACATCCAAGAACAACAAGTGAGCAGCGATACAATACAGCACATTTATACTCGCAATGTGA
This sequence comes from Triturus cristatus, assembly GCF_964204655.1. Lineage (NCBI taxonomy): Eukaryota > Metazoa > Chordata > Amphibia > Caudata > Salamandridae > Triturus > Triturus cristatus. The sequence continues at coordinate 232,905,207 of NC_140583.1, forward strand.
TAGAGAGGACCTTTGGCTCACTAAAAAGTAGGTTCCGCTGCCCACACAAAACTGAAGGTGCATTGCAGTACAGGCCAGTTACAGCTGCAAAATTGTGGCCACTTGTGCCATGTTGCACAACATTGCAACTACAATAGGCACCCCTGGAACTATCAGACAGCAAGCCTAAAGAAGACAATCAGCCAAGACAACCACCACAAGCAACATGCAGCCCGAGTGCAGCAGAGGGGAGATAGAGAAGTGCAGAAATAACACAGAATTATTTTTAAGGTGGGTAATGATGACACGATGAACGATAATGGTTTGTGCTGCGCACACCTAATTTTTAAAGATTTAGTCCTGAATCTGATTTTAAACCTGTGTTTAGTTTGGGTGTGCTGGGGAGGAGAGGAGGTTGCTATCCTACCTATTTGTAAAGAATCAACCTAATATTTCAAGTGTATCTAATCACTTGACCCTACCCGCACTGCATGTTGCAAATGAATGATTTGCCAAATGTATACCCACAAAAATATAAAAACTTTCATGCATTACACATCATTTTAATACGTTACTTTTCAAAAAACATATCATCAAAATAATCTCATCAAAATTGCTTTACGCAAGAATACATTGTGTGTTGAAACCAATATACTGTTGATTCTTGTCATTTCTTATAATTAAACACTACATGAATTTAAACAGATGTGGAGAAGTGTGGCTCAATGATTAGAGCGGCAGACCCTGATGCAGAGGTCTTGCCCGGGACCAGGGTTCAATTCCCCGCCTCGGCGGGTCTTGGGCTAAAAAATTCCACGGACCTGATAATTCTCGCCTCGGTGCCATTCCAATCATGGAGTCCCACTCTGCAACTCTGGACAATAGCTTGCTTAATCTATAACGGCCCCCACAACGCTAAGGATGCTTGGCCTCCACCTTGTGGGTGCCCAGGAGTGGATGCCTCACAGGGAAAGCCAGGATGGGTTCCACAGCAGTATTCGTACAAGCGCCTTGAGACCCTTGCGGGTGAGTAGTGCGCTATACAAGTATCAATTTACATTACATTACTGAACATTCTTATAATACATTTGTTGTTTTGTCCCAATGCATTTCGGGATGCAGGATCCCTTCTTCAGGGGAACTGTAAAATGAAACATGATAAACATGAATGTGTTGGTTCTCTACAGCATAACACATAGTGGAATGAATCACATATAACTGTCTCACAAGAATCTAATATGAGAGAGAAAACGATATTACTCAGTCATAGAGTAAACCAACACCAAAGTGAAACACCCAGTGCGTGATGAATAAAGAAATCTGCCATTACAAATGCGACTTACCAACAATGAATTAAAATGACCGTAAAGTAGTGTCCAGTTCAGAATGCACTCTGTACTAAAACCAAAAAATAAATGATTGTTCACAATGCAAACCACCATTGATCTCTGCTTAGATTACTTGCTTTGATAAGCCTGACCAATTACCTTGAGCGTAATGCAGTCAAACAGAACTAATAGTGAGTTCCGCGAAAAACATTCCACTAGTACTCCCAGCAGGGGAACACTGGAAAGTAATTGAAATATATTGTAAAATGCTACAATCAAACCAAGCTGAAATGCTGCCAAAAACGGATGCATTCAACTATATTTACCGATTAAATATGGAGTATGTCTGGCGATAAACACTTCCAAAACCACGAACGTTTGTTTTCTCCAGGGTGTTAACCTCAATGGTTCTCTCAGTATAATTATGATGTGCCCATGTCAACTGCAAAGCAATAGTTCCTGCCTTAGTAAAAATGTATATGTGAATTAAACGGCACCATCTGGTGTCCAACATCTACCTGAGAATATTACTTACCTTAATCGCGTGCGGATGAGCAGTTCACGAAAATAACTGTGATCCCCGGACAACGTTATGGAGCGCACGCTACACGCCCGTATGTCAAACCGTCTTCATTGCAAGCCGTCGCCTGTGAAATCCAAAAACCGCTCCTGTTTACATATTCCATATTTCGTTTACAAGATTCCGGGTTCACCCTCCGTTTGTCAAACTGACCTTTTGAATACCGACGCGACTCCCGGTAAACTCCACTCCACTCGAACGCTAACACCGTGCACAATCCTCTGTAACACACTGATTCAAATAACGCAGAAGCCATAGAAATGAAAATAGGACTGTACTGAGATCAAACGGAAGAACAGCGGCGGCCAGCTTACCATTGTGTACGCACATTTGTACCTTAATAAAGAGCGTTCAAAATAAATCGAAATAGTGGAAATAAAATAACATCTTGGTGGAAATGAAATCTTAGTGTAAGAATTATGAACCCAATGTGCCTGTACTTGGTGAAACATATATTGAACATTATATGCATGTATCAATGTCAACATACCATCCACAAATAATATAACGGACCTATTTTACAAGAAACATACCATATACATTTTGTCATTTAAACCCCTTTGTATTATTGTATCCAAGAATTTTATCCACCAGATTTCACGTTGAGACAGCATTTTTGCATTGTCACGATCTGGATGTAGTTTGATTTTTTCTAACACTTGAAACCTTAATTGAGGAATAGTGTGATTGAGTTCAGCCCAATGTGTTGCAAGACTGGAGGTACTGGCTTTGTTTCTATTTCAACTTTTGTGCTCAGTGATTCATACTTTTATTTTCCTCTTAGTTTTGCCTACATATAGTTTACCACATGGGCATTTAATACTGTAAATCACATATGAAGAATTACAATCTGCCTGATCTTTCAACCTAATGCTCTTGTCTGTTTGGGGATGTAAGATTTAAGATCCTAATATTACATTATTGCAATGAGTGCAATTTTGGCATCTTTTCATTCCTGAATTAATCACCTTCCCACTTTTTATTTGAGGTGTTGTTGTCACCAATTCTTTTAGATTATTGCTGCGAGTGTAAGCAAACAGAGGTCTGCTATTGAACAGTCTCTTAAAATCTTCCCCATGTTGTAACAATACCATCCTTTCTTGTTTATTCTTAGGTTTGACCTGTAAGAGTTCTTCCCTGGATAGGCCTGCAATTCTTGTCTCAGCTGTTTGTATGGTCATTAGAGGGTACCCTCTTTCTCGGAATCTTCTTCTCTGTCTTTCCACTTCTTTCGATAATGCGTGCTCAGTAGAAGAAATCCGTTTAATCTGGGAAAATGGCAAATTTTGTAGTAAAGCCTCCAGATGAAAGCTAGTAAATAATAACGCATCGTTGCGATCTGTTGGCTTATGATAGGCAGCAGTCTCGTAATTTCCTACTCCCTGCTGACGAGAGGCAACAACCTCGAAACACGTGTCCAGGGATGGCTAATGCTATTCACACTTGCACTCACGACACGAGCATAGGTGTATCCGCCGACGCTGACTACAGGGACCACAGTTCTTTGGGGTAACACGCAGGTAGGTCAGCAGTGTGCGACCATTTGGATTTAGTTATTTAGTGGCTCTTTGAGCCGGGGAGTCGACGGGCTCAGGTTACGCACCTGCGTTGCTACGAGAGGTACATACCTGATAATGATTTTAGCAGCCTACACAGCAAGAAGATTCTTAATACTCGCTGGGAATTGTTACAGCATGGGGAAGATTTTAAGAGACTGTTCAATAGCAGACCTCTGTTTGCTTACACTCGCAGCAATAATCTAAAAGAATTGGTGACAACAACACCTCAAATAAAAAGTGGGAAGATGATTAATTCAGGAATGAAAAGATGCCAAAATTGCACTCATTGCAATAATGTAATATTAGGATCTTAAATCTTACATCCCCAAACAGACAAGAGCATTAGGTTGAAAGATCAGGCAGATTGTAATTCTTCATATGTGATTTACAGTATTAAATGCCCATGTGGTAAACTATATGTAGGCAAAACTGAGAGGAAAATAAAAGTATGAATCACTGAGCACAAAAGTTGAAATAGAAACAAAGCCAGTACCTCCAGTCTTGCAACACATTGGGCTGAACTCAATCACACTATTCCTCAATTAAGGTTTCAAGTGTTAGAAAAAATCAAACTACATCCGGATCGTGACAATGCAAAAATGCTGTCTCAACGTGAAATCTGGTGGATAAAATTCTTGGATACAATAATACCAAGGGGTTTAAATGACAAAATTGATATGATATGTTTCTTATAAAATAGGTCCATTATATTATTTGTGGATGGTATGTTGACGTCGATACATGCATATAATGTTCAATATATGTTTCACCAAGTACAGGCACATTGGGTTCATAATTCTTACACTAAGATTTCATTTTCACACCAAGATATTATTTTATTTCCACTATTTTGATTTATTTTGAACACTCTTTATTAAGGTACAAATGTGCGTACACAATGGTAAGATGGCTGCCGCTGTTCTTCCATTTGATCTCAGTACAGTCCTATTTTCATTTTTATGGCTTCGGCATTATTTGAATCAGTGTGTTACAGAGGGTTGTGCACGGTGTTAGCGTCCGAGTGGAGTGGAGTTTACCGGGAGTCGCGTCGGTATTCAAAAGGTCAGTTTGACAAACGGAGGGTGAACGCAGAATCTTGTAAACGAAATATGGAATATGTAAACAGGAGCGTTTTTCGGTTTTTGGATTCCATAGGTGACGGTTTGCAATAAAGACGTTTTGACATACGGGCGTGTAGCGTGCGCTCCATAAAGTTTTCTGGGGATCACAGTTATTTTCGTGAACTGCTCATCCGCACGCGATTAAGGTAAATAATATTTTCAGGTAGATGTTGGACACCAGATGGTGCCTTTTAATTCACATATACATTTTTACTAAGGTAGGAACTATTGCTTTGCAGTTGACATGGGCACATCGTAATTATACTGAGAGAACCATTGAGGTTAACACCCTGGAGAAAACAAACGTTCGTGGTTTTGTAAGTGTTTATCACCAGACATACTCGATATTTAATCGGTAAATATAGTTGAATGCATCTGTTTTTGGCAACATTTCAGCTTGGTTTGATTGTAGCATTTTACAATATATTTCAATGACTTTCCAGTGTTCCCCTGCTGGGAGGACTAGCGGAATTTTTTTCTAGGAACTCACTATTAGTTCTGTTTGACTGCATTGCGCTCAAGGTAATTGGTCAGGCTTATGAAAGCAAGTAATCTAAGCAGAGCAGAGATCAACGGTGATTCGCATTGTGAACAATCATTTATTTTTTGGTTTTAGTACAGAGTGCATTCTGAACTGGACAGTGCTATACGGTTGTTTTAAATTCATTGTTGGTAAGTCGCTTTTGTAATGGCAGATTTCTTTATTCATCACGCACTGGGTGTTTCACTTTGGTGTTGGTTTACTCCATGACTGAGTAATATCGTTTTCTCTCTCATATTAGATTCTTGTGAGACAGTAATATGTGATTCATTCCACTATGTGTTTTGCCGTAGAGAACAAACACATTCATGTTTATCATGTTTCATTTTACAGTTCCCCTGAAGAAGGGATCCTGCATCCCGAAATGCATTGGGACAAAACAACAACTGTATTATAAGAATGTTCAGTCACATTTGTTTAAATTCATGTAGTGTTTAATTATAAGAAATGACAAGAATCAACAGTATATTGGTTTCAACACACAATGTATTCTTGCGTAAAGCAATTTTGATGAGATTATTTTGAAGATATGTTTTTTGAAAAGTAAGATGTATTAAAATGATGTGTAATGCATGAAAGTTTTTATATTTTTGCGGGTATACATTTGGCAACTCATTCATCTGCAACATACAGCGGGTAGGGTCAAGTGATTAGATACACTTGAAATATTAGGTTAATGATGACACGAGACACAACATGGTTTCAATGCTTATGTTATTTATTTTAAAAAAACTCAGGTAGTGTTAATGCACATATACTAGGTGAAAACATGCAATGTGACAGTCAGAATGCAAAAGTATAACATTGCCTTGGAACTTGAACGTGAGCACTGACAAATGGATAATACTGGTTACCTCACCAAATTACATTCTTTTTCTCAATGCCACACTATTTTCTGAGGCCACACACTCCCGTGGCCCAGTCTGTGGGCTCTGTCACATCCCTTGTGGAGCCTTCTGATGCAGAAGTATTCCTTGTACTGCGCTTCCTGCATATGGCCACCGGTGCCAAGCTACTACTTTGGCTGGAGGCCTCCTCACTATCCCCCCCACCCAGTACATTGCTGCCCCCAACTGAAGCATTGTGCAATTGCTCCACAACATTGGTGACTTGTATGAGTCCCCTGGCCACGTCACCACAGCAATGGCTCATTTCGACCTGCAGGCCCACAGCACGACGAGACAGCTGAGCTGTTGTGGTGCTCAGGCGGGTGATGGCCCTATTGTAGCCATCTAAGCGCCCAAGTAAATGATGGTGCCTTTTGCGGTAAGACACATGCATCACCTTGCATAAATCCTGGAGGGCTTGGGTCACATTCCTAAAGTTTTCATTTATTTCCCTCTGTCCTTCCACCACTGCTGTTGTGAGCTCCTTCATGCTGTCCTCATCTCCGTCATGTTTGTTTGCAAATGTTTCAAGTTGTGCCTGTTTTAAACGCATGTGTTTGAATTGCAGGCGCTGCACCTTCAACATTTGGTTCTCCAGCCCACCAAAGCCAGTTGAACCATTGCCTTCTTCAGCTTCCATTTGAGCCCTTGCCATGTGACTCCTGATGAGGACATTGATGTGCTGCATTTGACCTTGGGGTCTTGGTAAGGGGGTATGCCCAGACTGTGTTGTCTGAGGGTCAGGTTGGCTCTCCTCTTCTATATCAAATGCAGGTAGTGGTGCCACTGTGGTCCTGTGTCTTGCGGGTGCAGGTATTGGGGGTGACGGGGCCACTCTGTTCTCATCTCCTGACTGGGCCTGAGTCTCCAGAGTGTCATGGTCATCGCCTTCATCAGACTTCTGCGCAGCTGCACCTATGATGTTAAACAATGCAATTTCAGTTTTTATGTTTGTATATGTATGTTACATAGTGCATGGTTTTGTTTAATAAACTTATTTAGCAACACACGGTGTCCAGATATTTCGCTTGCTTGTTGTACTTGAATGTACCTATGCTGTTTGGATCCCTCCTTGCCTTTCCTGTTGGAATTGCTGACTGGTAATCCCATAATGCATTTGTCCGTAGCAAGTAAAAAGTGGACTGGAGTAGTATTTGTGACACTAATCCTAATCTAATTTAAGGGGTATTGTTTTTTAATTTAGCAGTGAATGGTCATTTGCATGCATCTTACCTTGGGAAGTACTGGGCTGTGCAGAGGCGTCGATCTGTGTCACTTCAACAACAGCTTCAGGCTGAAGGGTTGACTCCACCAGGTCATCCAGGGGTGTAGTGGCTGTTTGGGTCGATGGTCCTTCTCCAGTCTTCTTTGCATCAGCAAGCCTGGCAGCAACCGTTTCCTTTGCACGGCTCCGCAGGTCATACAAACGCTTGCACAGATTTGCAGCGGTGCGCTGTGTGACCCCCACTGTGCTGTTTTTAGCTTGGATTCCCAGCCAAATTTTTGGTTTCTCTGACTCAGGGACCTGGAGTGACAGTTTTCTGAACAGTTTTTCATGGCTCTTGAGCTCTTCCTCAATGAGGACTTCCAACTCCTTCTTGCTGAACTTCAGCTTCCTCTTGTGCTGTGCTGCCTCCTTTCACTGTTTCCTGTAGCCATGAAGATGTCCTTGCACAGGTTCAGCTGTCCCAAAAGGCTTCCTTGTGGTATGCTCCTGCAGTCTGCCCCCTACTCCTCTGTCTCAGTATACAGTTAACAGCATGGGATGCCTCACTTCCTGGTTGTGATGTCATCATGCTTCATCGAAATTCTGGAATCGCTATTAGCGATCCTCTAATTGCGGATTCACTATTTTGCAACTCGCAATTTGGCAATCACTAATTGCGATTGCGATTTTTACCGATTTGCTAAAATAATGTGAATTTTTTGATGCATATGCATTTGCGATTACCAAATAGCGATTCCTTAAAAATCGCTATTTGGTAATCGCAAAATAGAAGTTTGATGCATGTGCCCTCAAATGTGTAAAACCACTGTCACCAGAAGCTTGAATCTAATGCCGCTGTTTACACTTGATGAAGTGTACTTTACCACCTTCAGGGCAGGAAGGTAAATTAGAAAGCTACTCCAAATGCTACATCAAGCTCCATTTCTGGCTATGCTCATGTTGCTTGATGGAGATAATACTCTAAGGGGCATATCATCAAGGGCTTTATCTCCGCTTTTCTGGCTTTAAAAGCCAGAAAAGCGGATAAAAAACCAACGCCCTATCAGCAAGAGGGTGCTAACATGCGTATTCGCATGTTAGTACACTTTTACATTACGCCTACCTTTGTATCTCTAATGAGATGCAAAGTGGGTGTTCCTGACATACACTACATGTCAGGAGAGCAATAACGCGTCTTTGCGCTATCAGCAAGGATGCCCTTGCATTTTAGCAGACATAAGGGGCATATCATCAAGGGCTTTATCTCCGCTTTTCTGGATTTAAAAGCCTGAAAAGTGGAGATAAAACCAACGCCCTATCAGCAAGAGGGTGCTAACATGCGTATTCGCATGTTAGCACCCTTTTACACTATGCCTACCTTTGTATCTCTAATGAGGTGCAAAGTGGGCGTTCCTGAAATACACTACATGTCAGGAGAGCAATAACGTGTCTTTGCGCTTTCAGCAAGGATGCCCTTGCATTTTAGCAGACGAACGTATGCTAAAATCTTGATTAAGCCATCTCTAACATTGGGGGTGGATTATGCTGATACGACCACAGGGTTGTATCAGCAAGGTTATCGCACTTTTGCAGGGAACATCGCTGGAAAACCTGCGATGTTCCCTGCACAACGGCGATAACATCGCTATCTCTGGAATTTTTATCGCCCTGGAGCAGCACGTTGATGATAACGCGCTACCAGGGCGATAAAAAGCAGAGATAGCCAGCGATAAGAAAATTATCGCTAAGCATGGCCATCGATAATTATCGCCGGCCGTTGCTGATATGGCCCTATGTTAGGGTAGTCACCATGGATGTCAATTCACCAAAATGTCAGGGGTTGCCAGAAAAGGCACTCTGTGACCACAGATGACATCACTGGTTGGACCAGTTGTTCCATCCTCAGCACTCAACATTCTCCTATTTTTGGCTGAGGTATTAAGAAGGCTACAAGCAATGGAAACTACAGAGAGTAAACTTACTGCTGTGCTCACATTTTGCTCCTAATACCTTAATGTACCGTGCGACAAGGGGTAGCTCGGCCGGTGCTGGAGGTACTAAAGGGAAAGCCAGGTTTTGACCACCAACTCAGCCTACTCCCAATTGGTGTCCATGGAAGTCACTCTCCTCTCTTACCTCACATTTCAGCCGGCTGGACGACACATTCTGTTCCCCCTGGTCCACCACTAAAGGGCCCTCAGAGGAAGACTGCATACAGACTTCAAGAGAAATCCAGGAAGCTCGTGCTTGGCGGCCTACCTCTTAGCAATGCCATGAGAGAAGTAAGGTGATATTTTCATTTTCTATACATTTACATCAATAGCCCATCAACTAGTTGAGGTCTTCTAAAAGAGATTTATGCTGGTTTGAGCAGCACTTGGTTTTGCTCATGAAATCTTACTTCAATCTTGGGCTCCGGGTGGTTCATTTTATTATTTCGTTGGTATCCTGAGCTCAGACCAGTATGTGACTCTTTCAAATGTTGTGGGCAAAGGCTTCTGTGGAGACTGGTGGCAGGCTGGGATATGGCATTTTTTCTGTTCATCACAAGTGTGATTTAGGGGACAGTCCCAGACAGAAAGGATGGTGACTGAAATTACATTGGATTGGCTACTCTAAATTCGGTGTTGTCTCTGACGTCTGCTGTGTCTTCTGCAAATGGGGGTTGTGTGACGGAACAACGCAGGGAAATACTCTGCATGCCTTTACCATGCATTATTAGCACACATTTTTTTAGAATGCATGTTCTTTTGCAATGGATGCCTTTACCACACATCGTGTATTTATATATATATATATATATATATATATATATATATATATATATATATATATATATATATATATATATATATATATATATATATATATATATATATATATATATTTATTTATTTATATATATATTCATCTATATAGACAATGTATTTGTGGGAGGAGACCCCACACACTCCTGAACTTACCTTTAATGCGTGGTAAAGTCATACGTGGTAAAAGCATATGCGTTCTAAAACATGCGTGGTAAAAACTGTGTGGTATAGGCACAATGTGTTAAAAACCTAGCTGCAAAGGCTGTTTTCCGTAAAGGGGTACTAGATCACAGAGGTGGTGGTAGCTCTGCCATCGGGGAACTCGGTTTCCCTCCTCACTCTAATGAGGCATGGGTACATAGATGAGCTTTGGTGAGGTTGCTGTTTATTTGTCAGATTACCTCACTCCGTTAAATGAGTCTAGGTAATCATCATACATGCACTCATGCCTGGGCTGCTGTTATTAAAGGTAACACGTGGAGATAAATATGGAACAAAGAACATGGGAGGCACTATTAGGTGTTTCCCCGGACATACCAGTGCACCAGGGACGGCCGGCACGGTTCCCGGGTGGGAGCGTCGCGTGGGTGGCAGGGGGGTTACAGCCATGAGCTGCATTAAAAAGAAAACGTACCTTGCCGTGGCCGGGTCCTGCGTCTTCTCTCCTGCTCGCCTGTGTCTGACTCCAGGTCGAAACAGGAACCAGGCATCCAGGCTCCCACCATTAAGCAAATCACAACTCTCCAATGGAGTGTTGTGATTGGTCTGCGAGGGGCTGGAGGGGCGGGCATGTAAGTGGTATTCAGATAAGGTTTACCGATATGTATGTTTACCCATACTCATGCATGTAAGTGGTGCTAAGATACATTTTACTATTATGTATGCTTACCTTGCTCATGTATGTAAGTGGTGCTGAGGTAAGGTTTACTATTATTTAAAGGTACCATTACTCCGCACATGAAAGTGGTGCTAAGGTAAGGTTTACTGTTTTGTATAGTTACCCTTGCTCCGTGCATTTAAGTGGTGGTAAGATAAGGTTTACTTTTATGTTTAGCTACCCTTAGTCCAGGCACATAAGTAGTGCTCAGATAACCTTTATGTTTAATTACCCTTAAACCACGCATTTTAAAGGTGCTCGGATAAGGTTTACCTTCACGTTTAATCAGGGGCAGCTGGCAGGGCTCGCAGGTGGGCACGCGGGGTATGGGTTCAGCCACGGGTTGCATAAAAAAATAATAATAAATAAAAATAAATAAAATTTACCTTGCCGCCACCAGTTCCCGCGTCTTCCCTCCTGCTCGCCTGTGTCCGACTCCAGGTCGGAACCGGAGGCAGCTAGCCAGGCTCCCATCCCTAAGCCAATCACAATGCTCCAACAGGCTTAGCCTTGATTTTAGATGCCCTTACTTCATGATTCTCCACTCAACTATTGGCAATTGAGCACAAGCTGTGTGCACCCAGACAAGGTTCTGCATTGCAGGTAGGCGGACCCAAGAAACTCGGGGCTTCAGGCTAGCAACCCAAGAAAGCCTTCAGTTGTGGTTAGGTATGACACACCTCCCATTGGATGAGGCATCACACAGTATCTCAACATGCACGGTGTAGATTCTGGATCAAGACACAGCCCCCTCGGGCCCAGCCCCTCTAGGATCCCACCTCAAGATGTGGTACCTTCTGTGGCCAGTGCCATCATCTCATCTTACCCTCCTCTTCTAAGTCACAGGCCACTTCTGTGTCTACCAGCAGTAATAGTATTTGTTGCACCCACTGTGCAGACGGGTCAATATGCGCTGCCTTTGAGTTCACTCTTTGGTGAGGAGCAGGCAAGGCCATCTCTGAAGGCTGCCCTCAGCAGGTACACATTCTCGTTTGCAGTTCTGGGCGGTCCTCTCCATCAGCACCAACCTCAGTCACAGTAGCAGGACCTGCAGGCACGAGCCAGTTTGCAGCTTCCTGCTCTCAATAGCAACCAGAATGTTATCTGTAGTTACCTGGAGGCAAAAGCTGGGGGTGCTTCCCGTTCTAGTTTTCTTTAATGATCTCGAAGATTTCACCAAAATTCAGAGGTCCACCTGCCCTCCTCCTGAAAATTACTTGTAGATCAGTTTTCCTTTCAGTATTTTTAGATGGCATAGAATAAATCTATGTCCTTCTGTATTCGTCCACGGTGGCCTTGTGATGCTTAAATGACATTTATTACCACCCAAGCCAATGCACTCTTACATAAGTTTATTATAATAAATGCAACGTAGTCTGGAATTTTATTTTGAACATTAAACAAAAAATGAAAGGTCCAATTAAAATCTGGGAAGATAGGTATCACTGAAGGGACATTGCTCACTCCACTTCTGAGCCCCATCGTTTCACCTCAGTAAATACCAAGTGTAGAGCAGCAGGAGCAGAGTTCTACCTTGCTAAAGCAGTTATAAGTCAAAGCTGGAAACATTCCTGGTAATGGGAAACGACGCGAGTAAGCAAGTGAGTTAAATGTATGCCTTCATGTTAATTCTCCTTATCTGGTAATGGCAGGGCCAGCTTCAGCGCTGGTAGCACCCAGTGCGAGATTCTTTTTTGGCTCCTACTCAATGACCTCCTTTTCCATGGATTTCCTCACCACCACCCTTCTACAGTGCTCCTCATCGCTCCATAGCCCTTCTCTAGCATACATTTAATTTGTTTTATAATGCTACTCATAGCACTGTAGGGTATGAGGGTACTCCACATCACACACACATTATACAGAAACAATAAATCATACATGTGTAATTCTGCTGTTAGACCTGGCATCTTTTGGCATATTTCCACTGTCTTTTTGCTTTCTGACCTCCTGTTTTTGATCATATGCTGGACTTAGTTTTTGCTGGCTTGTTGTCTCTATTCAATTTACCACTACTGATCAGTGCTAAAGTGCAAGTGTTCCGACAGTAAATTGTGTTATTAATTGGTATTTCCATGATTGACTTATTTATTTTCTAGTAAGTCCCTAGTATTGGGCACAGGTGTGCTCAGGGCCTGTAAATCAAATGCTACTGGTGGGCCTGCAGCACTGATTGTGCCACCCACACAAGTAGACTTTCAAATGTGTCTCAGACCTGCCACTGCAGTGTCTGTGCACACAGTTTTAAATTGCAATTTCGACCTGGCAAGTGCACTTACTTGCAGGCCTCACCCTTCCCTTTTACTACATTTAAGTCGCCCCTAATGTAGACCCAAGGCAGCCCTATGGGCAAGGTGCAGTGTAATTTAAAGGTAGGAGATGTAGTGGTGTGCTTTTCCTGTTAGTGAAATACTGTGCATTTTGTTTTTCACTATTGAAAGGTTAAATCTTCCAAAGGTTAACATGGGGTCTGGCTGGAAACACCTTTCCAGTGCAGTTTTCCATTGGAAGGTGATAGAAAGTTGGGGTTTGGGGTGTCTGAGCTCACAATTAAAAAATACACCTTTTAGTGAAGATGGTTTTTAAATTGCGTGTTTGAAAATGCCACTTTTAGAAAGTGGGTATTTTCTTGCTTAACCATTCTGTGCCTGCCTGTGGAATCCACGCCTTGTTTAGACTGACAGGGGCTGTTTGTGCATACACAACCATACACTCACACAGAGGGAGCTGAGGTGTGCTCTGCATATCCTGATGGGTCTTCGTGAGGTAGAGTGGTGGGAGGAGTTGTCACTGACACCGGAATAGGGCTGTGTCTTCCTTTCACAATGCTGTCTCCACCCCCTTTAGTGTGGGTGGACCAGGGAGTACAGAACAGGTTCTAGTAAGGCAAGAAAGACTTTTCTTTGAAGTTTGCCAGCTAAAACTGGTATAAGCATTCGGGCTCTGACCCCACAACTTTCGAACTCTTTTGGTTTAAGGAACCTGCCAAGAAAAACAGTTGGAGAAACTGTCAGGATGGACTTCAACTTTGCTGTGTGCTTTGCTGTGTTGGCCTGCTGCTTGCTGCTTCTGTTTTGTTTTGGCAGTGAAAGGACTGGACTTAACTTTCTGCAACTTACTTCCTGATTTGCTCCAATGGCTTGAAGTAGAGCTTGCCTCATGTTGGAAGTCTCAGGAACATCAAAGACTTCAAGTTCCTCTGTAAACAGCACTGGAAACTGTGTGTTTTGTGCTGCAACAGAAGAAAAACAACTATGATGTCGTCAACGACTCCAATGCCGGCTCTGTGACTTGAACATCGTCCCACTCCACAACACAACCCTGGTCTCACTTAGGCTGCCACATGATTCCCTCACCGAATCCACTGCTTGCACCGTGCCCTGTGCGCACAGCACATCTCATCACCTTGCTTCACATCACCGTTCTGATTTCACCAATAATGCCCCTCAACACTGACATCGACACCCCTGTCTGCTCTGTGGCCTGTGGAAAACCCTCGGGAGGTACATGAGGCATCGCTCTGTCCCACACCGGAGCCCTGGTCCACCGCCATAGACTTCAGCCTTGTGAACTGATGCTGTTGCTTGTTGTGGGTAGCACATAAATAATCACTCCACTTCGCATTGCAACCGTGGGTCTACCGACGACAGCGCTAAAGGAATGATGACTCTGCTGTTCGCACTGTGACCTGTGGACACTGCGCGTCACATCGCCCCACTTCACAGCACAGCCCTGGTCTCACTGATGACACCGGACTCCATCATCGAGCCGCTGCCTGCACTGTGACCAGTGGGAACCGCACGTCATAACGTCCTGCTTCACAGCCCCATTGCCGTCGAGACCAGCGCTCATGACTTCTACCTCACAGAGTTTGATCAGCAACGCATGTGACTTCAACAGCCCGATGACTCCTGCACGACCTCTGGAACTGATGCCTGCTGATGCCAATGATGTCGCCTCTTTAGAGCTCATCGCAAGGTACTCAACTCCCTGCATTTCCAAAGGTACACCGTAGCTGGCCTATGACCTCACGGTCATCCTGAACTGTTGGATTTGTTGTTCACAACGCTGAGATCTTAAGTACTGTATTTTGGATTTTTATCATTTTGGTCTTGTTTTACACAGATAAATATTGACTATTGTTCTAAAACTGGTATGGTGTTATTTTGTAGTGTTTTCACTGTAGTACTGTGTGTTATGTGCTACACATTGCCTCTGAGATATGCCTGACTGCTGGTGCCAAGCTCCCAAGTGGGTGAGCAGGGGTTATATTAGGTGTGTTACTCCCTTATCCTGACTAGAAGGAAGGGTTCCTACTTGGACAGGGTGCAAGCCACTGCCAACTAGAAACCCCCATTTCTAACATCCATCTATAGGAAATAGTACATACAACAATGAAGATTATAAAGTGTAGAAATCATATGCCATCCGTAATAGTAGGCAGTATATTTTAAGATAGTTTGGTCTGGAGAAGCTAAAACTTAGGATTTAAAACATACCACAGTGGTTGGGGCCGGCTTTAATAAAAAAGACTGTGTTTCTATCCAAACTAACCCTTTCTAGCAACATTAGGAGAATGAAAGAGTGGGGAAAAAACATAACCCTCTAATCTATACCATCTAGTTTGCATGCTGCCCTTTGATGACAGTTTATAGGTCACTTTACTATATTAGAATTGTAATGCAGGAGTTGCACGTAACAAAGGGATCCCTTTGGCAAAAGCAGTTGCCCACTGAGTTATCTACAAAAATAAAGTTCTTTTGATCTGCATTGTACACATTCTTTACAGCAGGCATATTAACCCTCTGCGCCTCTTTATGATCAAAACTGACACTAGACACAACTTCATCTGTCTCCAGCAGGAACATTAATCACCTGAGTTATCTTGATATTTTTATTGTTGCCTGAAAACTGCTGAATACACAAGGCATCATAAGTTATTTCTAAGTAGAGTGCCCCCCAAGGACAGCTCCATGTACATCTGCTCCGGTTGTACCGCCCCAAAGCCAGCCCTGGGTAATTGCATGGTATTCGTGGCAATATATCATGCAGTACTGGTAATTCCGGGTGCAGTTATCTCCCTGCAATCACCCAGTCACCTCTTGCATAGGAATCCATACATTCATACATGCATATGCATTCATTCAGAGATACACATGCATTCATTCATCCTTACACACTGTTCCTGGCGCACTCTTTACAATGGGTTGGTGTGCTCCCAATGCGATTTGCAGTGGCTTAGACCATTTGCAAGCATTCCTCCCATCACCTTTTGCGTATTTGACAATTGTCTGAGGAGCCTGGTCATTGGCCAGCCCTTATTGACAGGTTCCTCACACTTAGGAACAGTGGGCGTGGCTCACAGAGTGAGACAGACAGACGAGAGAAAGGGCATTCCTAGAAGCAGACATTGAGAGCAAGCTTAACAAGCAGTATCGACGAGTGCATCTTCTGTGGTTAATTATGCGCCGCTCATTAGAACCCCCATTACCATCATAATAACTTCATTTCGGCAATTGCCTTAAAAAGCAAACATAATGACTTAAAACAGTGAAATCATTCAAAAATTAAAAGCTTAAAATCATGACATATAAGATAATTAAAAAGAACCACAAATAAACTAGCAGCATATGAGGGGAACGTCATAGCAATTTTAAAGTGCAAAGTTAAAATTAATTCCAAAACCTCTATACCTATTTTGTGCTAGTGCATGTACCAGAAGTTCATATTCAAATCACAGTAAAATATTCTTTTTATAAAATCATGAAAAACTGCGGAATGCAACTTGAAGACACAAGAATCTTAGGTACTAAGCACTAGACAACAACAGGGTAGCCTTTTTCTCTTTGTGTCTCCACATATATGCAAAGACAATTGGTTGAGCGGTGTCTGCTCTGAATACCCTAGTTGCAATTTTGTGCTCCCTGATGCCCAGATGGTGGCACAACAGCAGGATCAAATTTCTCCTATATACATAGTATTGCAGACAAAAGTAAAGGACATGGTCTACAGTTTCCTTGGCCTCTGGGCAGACAGACAACATAGATGAGGTTCAGCATCAACAAGGGGGCGCCAACACTACGCAGTAAATGAATGAAGCGGCAAGATCCCAACTCGGAACTTAATGTAAAGTGTCTTAGAAGCTGGAGGCTAACTGTGTCCATGGATATTTCCAAACAATAAGGGGCCGATTCCGATCTGGGTCGGAAAGCACTCCGACCGAGCCGGATCCGGGGTGTTTTCCGACCGAGCCAGACCACTACAGTCCGACCGAGCGAGTACGATGCGCATGTATGCTGTCGGACTCGGTTCGGTCGGACTCCCATTGAAGTAAATGGGAGCCAGTTGTACGATGTGTACATGCGCTCCCATTGACTGAATGGGTACGTCTCGAACAAGTGGGCCCCCTACAGTGGGTACGCATCGGTGCCATCCGCACTGTACATGCCTGTGTTGGGGAGACCCATAGGTCTCCCCCTGTGTCTGAGTCGTAGGGCTGCGGGTGTCAGGGGGTCCGTCGCGGACCCCCGAAATCCGACTCTGGGAGCATTTGCGAGCCGGACACTCTGACTCGCACAGGCTGTCCGACGCGTGCATCATACTGGCTCGGTTGTAAATCGCATCCATTGCATGCCACGGTTAGCATCCGACAGACGTACGGAGCAGTTCGGACCCGGAAACGACTCGGTCGGTGGATCTCACGTAGCTCGCATCGTACTTGCTCGCTCGTACAGCTGTACGAGTCGGCCGGAAACCACGCGTACGGCTCGTAGTTTTTCCGGCCGGATCGTGTTCGGTGCCCTTCCGACCTGGATCAGAATCGGCCCCTAAGTGTCTTTAAATTCCAGAAAGGTAGAGGTAAGGGTGCCTGCCCTCCCCAGACCTGTGGAATCTACCATCTACATATCTCCAGTACAGCTCCTCAAGCATAGACATATAAATGCTACTAGACATTTACTGGTGGGCCCACATATTACCACACCCAATCTCCTCAAATGAATGCTTAATATATCCCAACCATGGAATCATGTTGGCACTGGTGAGTTTTATGATTTCTTCCAGGCACAACCGATAAGGTAATAGAACTGCTGAGGACCAGATCCTCCTACAGTACATCAAGGGTCTGAATTTTACTCTGTGGGTGAGTGGACAAATGCCAAGATCTAAACAAATTTGCACTAGTGAAGTACTAGGAGAAACATTGGTGAGGAGACGGAGAAATCGATTTTTCGTCAGTTGCAGGTCATTGGCATTGACATGCCCCCAAATCTCTCCACCATATAGGTACCCCCCAAGGGCTTGCAAGTTGTAAATTTGCAATACAGGTGTCATCGTACAAAAGCTGGACCCCTTCAAGGCTCTCAAAAGGCCACCAGTGGCCTTCTAATTTAAGTTTGGACTTGTGAATCTGAGGTAACCAGCCAAAATGCTCATTGAGAGTGAACCCCAGATATTTAAAGGTGCAAACCCTATCCACTTGGCACTATTAAGGACCGGATGCCTTCTCGCGATCTAGCAGGGATTCAATACCATATATTTAGTCTTGTTTGCATTGATCTCCATCCCTCTGTGCCTGCAGAAGACCCGAACTATGACTTGTGACGCACTTACTAAATAATAGACTAACCATGCTTTGAGGGACCTATGGACGCTAACCCAGATCTTTTTGATATATATATTTTTTAGGTTTCCAGTTACCATGGCTTCCTGATGAAGGCTGTTAAGCCGAAACGCGTGTAGTTCAAGTTCAACAAGCCATC
This sequence comes from Triturus cristatus, assembly GCF_964204655.1. NCBI lineage: Eukaryota > Metazoa > Chordata > Amphibia > Caudata > Salamandridae > Triturus > Triturus cristatus. Next base: position 232,923,856 of record NC_140583.1, read on the forward strand.
ATGAAAATGAAAATTTAGTTCCTATTAACTTTGTTCAGTGACCTGTCTATTCCAATAAAAAATATTGGTTATCGTACATGAAAAATGTTAATCCTGTTCACATAGGAATATATAGATGGAGACATTTGTCCATTCGAGATATAAATAAGAACATGTAATACTGAACTCTTCAAACAACCTACACATCAAACTATTGAAGGATGAATGCTTAAGTGTGACTGAGTAATAGGGCTGTTTCGTCACATTCAATATGGAAGCACTTTTTAATGAATTTGTTTGATGCAATTATTGAAATATACATTTATGATGAATTGTTCACTTCTTTTTTGATACAAATAAATTGTCTTTATTACTTATTATGATCTGGGTTTTCGCATTTATATTTTAAATTCCCTCATTCTAAATTGTTGCCTCAGTATTTTTTTATTAACACAAAATGGGGGGAGATAGAGGTAGATGTTAGGTTCATCCTCCAGACTGTGTATAGTTATTAATGAATCTGTAAATGACAGATCAGAGAACCTAACCAAAGGGAAGGGCTTCAGCTAAATGTGCGAAACAACGCCCTGAATCTAAGAAGAGAAAATTCTCTTCTTGAGTCCCCTCACTCACAAGGGTTGCCCCTAGGTGACATGCTTCATCATTGGGGCCATCCCAGACAGCTACAGTCTGGGGCGTGTTGCAACTTGCGGAACTACGTAAGAGCACTTTTAGTAAAAAAATGTGTAGTGCAGTGTTTGGGGGAGTGGTGACGGTGATGCTAAAAATACATAGCTAGTGAGCGATTAATTTATTCCTGCTCCTAGTTGGTATAGATAAAAAGGGGTTAATAATAGGGAGGAAGTGTAACTGTTATGTGTGTACTATCCCTAGTATATGGTTGACATGTTTAGAGGTGTCCCCTAAACCTCTTCTTCAGGACCACATGGGGGCCAGCCCCATGCGCACCACTCCGTGAGAAAAACAATCCTATACTACAGAAACAATATGATGAAGAACAGATGCACACCTAATGTGTGAGCATCAAAATTAAATACATACGGTTGAAATAAGACTCGTAGTATCTGTTCAAGGAGATAAAGTGACAAAGAGATTAGTACTTGACTCAAATACTTTATGTACATTCTTCTAGGGCTACTACAAGCCCCTCCAGCCTGGCAGTCCATGAGGCACAGCATTGCCAAAACAGAAGTATGTTCTTACACATTGTGACCAGTATGTTTATATGTTTGTTTTGTCTTGTAATGTTTGCTCACGAGTGTTTCTTTCTCTTTTTACCAATGTTTTTAACGATTAACCATGCTATCTCACAATAGAGTAGTCTGATGTGTTCCAAGGTGTCACATTGGATACAAGCACTAATTAAATATATTTTTTACTGCTAAGGGCACCGACACAAACCATAGAGGAACGCATTGATTTAAGCACTGCATATGGTTGAGACCTGCCCATGTGATAATATCCCATGGGGACAGTTCAAAAGATGAACTACATCTTGGGTACATTGGAGATACAGATATCATAATCCCAATACCACTCCGGGACTGTTTTATTTACATCTCAGATGAGAGGACGGGACGATACTCAAATCACCTCCAAGAAAAGGTCCCACAAACAGACTCCCACGTGAGACCCCAAATTGCTTTAGTAACTCCACTGGCATGATGCAAGGAACTTGCAATTACTGAACGACCACTTCCACAACCACACAAAAGCAACAGTCTAAATCCCACTGCCTCGCTATCAAACATAGGCTTTAGAGTAGATTCTCCTTACACCACACTAACTACACCTCAATTGATAATCTTTTAACTAAATATCGCAGGTGGACCATTCCAGGTCTCTACTTCCAATATGGCGCTCGAACCTTGCCAATAATGAGCCATTAACCTTGGTTCATTGGCTTTTTTTCATGTTCTCTTTTTTGTCATAGACTTTTTTCAGTTGCGGTAATCACCTCAAAAATGCTGACAAAAAAATATTATTTACTCATCCCCCCCAGTTTTACAAAGCCACTAATTTAATTTAATTTTTTTTTCCAACTCTGAAAATGATCCCCCCAAAATGGTGCGGACAAAGTTTCGAAACTAGGCGGCCATTTTCTTACAATCACAGTCTAGTCTTTACTCGCATATGAGCATGACTGGGCTTTTCCAGCCAGTATTTAAACAACATCGGGCTGAAAACACGCTAATATGCGGTCCGCCCGGGTACGAGTAGGTGTCATTGACGGAGGAGTGCTGAGGCAAGTAAGACCATTTCTAGCCTACCAGGAACTCAGGGTCCCTGATAAACGCTCGTTATTTCTTCTAGGCCACGCTATGGGGAATAACTAACCAGTATTTCACATTTACCCACGGCCCTTCACTTGACTCAAATACTTTATATACATTCTTCTAGGGTTACTACAAGCCCCTCCACCCTGGCAGTCCATGAGGCATAGCATTGCCAAAACAGAAGTATGTTCTTACAAATTGTGAACAGTATGTTTATATGTTTGTTTTGTCTTGTAATGTTTGCTCACGAGTGTTTCTTTCTCTTTTTACCAATGTTTTTAACGATTAACCATGCTTTCTCACAATAGAGTAGTCTGATGTGTTCCAAGGTGTCACATTGGATACAAGCACTAATTAAATATATTTTTTACTACTAAGGGCACCAACACAAACTAAAGACGAACGCATTGATTTAAGCACTGCATATTGTTTGGACCTGCCCACGTGAGAGGTGGGCAGGCAATATGTACTAATCTCTTTGTCACTTTATCTCCTTTAAAACAGATACTACGAGTCTGATTTCAACTGTATGTATTTAATTTTGGTGCTCACACATTAGGTGTGTATCTGTTGTTTATTATATTATTTCTGTAGTATAGGATTGTTTTTGTCACGGAGTGGTATGCATGGGGCTGGCCCCCATGTGGTCCTGAAGAAGAGGTTTAGGGGACACCTCTCGACCATATACTAGGGATAGTATACACATAACAGTTACACTTCCTCCCTAGTATTAACCCCTTTTTATCCATACTAACTAGGAGCAGGAATAAATTAATCACTCACTAGCTAGGTATTTTTAGACTCACCGTCACCACTCCCCCAAACACTGCACTACACATTTTTTCACAAAAAGTGTTCCTACATAGTTCCGCAAGTTGTAGCACGCTACTGTCTTGGATGGCCCCAATGATGAAGCATGTCACCTAGGGACAACCCTTGGTGAGTGAGGGGACTCAAGAAGAGAATTGTTTCGCACATTTAGCGGAAGCCCTTTCCTTTGGTTAGGTTCTCTGATCTGTTATTTACAGATTCGTTAATAAAGTATTTGTTTATACAATTGAAGACCTGAACTGGTCCAGAAGATTTTGGATACCCATTGGGGATCTTGAGACCAGTAGGGTGTCAGCCGCATACAAGAGGGCTGGGACCTTCCTGTTGGCCGGATGTGGACCATCTAGCTTACACTGCTCTTGCATGTTTACCAAGTCGTTGATGTATAACAAAAACAAAGTGGGGGCTAGTACGCACCCCTGTCTCACCCGCCGAGACACTGGAATGGGATCTGTCAATTCCCCGCAGGGTCATAACTAATTTGCGCATAGTAATCCAGATGAAGCCTCCTGGACACATCAATTAGGTATTTCGGAAACCCCATGTTAGTTAAACCTACCCACAAGCCCTCCCTGGGAACTAAGTCATAAGCTGATGGTAGGTCAACAAAAATAACGTAGAGGCGTCCACCCCCGACTGTGACATAGTTCCAGTAGATTAGTTGTAATTGTAGTACTTGATCAATAGTGCTTGTCCGAGCCCTAAACTCTGCTTTGAGAGGTGTCAACACACCCACTTCCTCAATCCAGGCTTGCAGTCTACTCAACAGGATTCGTCTATAAAGCTTCTGTGAACTGTCAATGAGATTAATGGGGCGATAATTTTACAAGGCAGACCTAGGTCCCTTCTTGCATATTGGGACATTTTCAGCTCCTACCCAAATCTGTGGCATGGCAAGCCCATTCATGATATTGTTAAAAAGAAAGCAAAATAGGGGCACCAAATCTCCTTCTCTGCTTTGAACAGATTCCCAGGCACCTTATCAAGCCCCGGCCCTTTCCCTGGTGTGAGCCAATCGATTGCTGCAAAAACTCCACTCATGGTGATAGAGCTGGGAGCACAATCAATCTGGAGGGACAGGCCAGTTGCAGAGAAAACACTAGGTGTCTGGCGCTCATTTTACGATTCCCGTAGGATAGTCACGAACACAATAAAACCATAAACCCCTTAATCACATGGGAGAACTTCACCAAGACCTCCAGGGACACATTTGCCACTAAGGCAGGAATAAAAAAGGGGTAAACAACAAGGAAAGCTTCAGCAAACATAATCACTCTCCAAGTCAGAAGACTCAAACACTCCATAATCCAAACATTAAGGAAACTCCGCAGGAACCTTCAAAACTCAACTCTGCAGAACAAACTGAGGAAACTCAAGGCTAGCCTGAGAACAACAAAATGGGAAAAAAGAGGAAAGAAAATGAATCACTGTGGGCGAGGCTGATGCATGATTCTAAAAGCAAGAACTCTGTTTGGTTCTGGTGGACAATCAACACCCTCCAGAGGCCGTTCCACCAAAGAATAATTTCCCACATTTCAGAGGAAGACTAGGCAAAATTCCTGCACCACCACTTTAACAGCCTGGAACTAGGAGGAGAATAGACCAGGGGAGAGCACAGTGCCAAACCAGACGATGAAACATACCCAGGTACCACACAGAACCATGCTAAACCCAATGCAGGAGAAGACGCAGCGGGCACCAAAGTACCCTGAACCAGTGGAGAGGATCCTCGTACTATAAGAGCACAGCAAATCAGGAGTCAAATAGCCAAAGGGAGGTCAGAAGGTGCTCCAGGCCTCAGTGAGATACCACACATCCTCTAAAAACAAGACCCAGAGTACTGGAGTAAAGCCCTGGCGACAGCCTTCAACGAGATATTGGAAAAAGAATCCCCTCCTGTAGCCAAGACTGCTTCCAAGGCTGTAATAATGGCCTCGTATAGCTGGGCCTGTATAGCAGTGGTAGCAGCAATAACACACCATCTCGATCTGAGTCCATTACTGGTTGGGAAAAACTTCCTGTTGAGGGGTTCTAAATCATGTTGTGTAATACTACGGCCTAATGTCCTGCCTGGATACCACCTCCATATAAAGCGACCAGAGCCTGACATCCATCAAAATGTAATCAATCCAACTAACTCCACCATGCCAATTAAAGGTAACCGTCTCTTCTCTATCTGATGATGTCCTCCCATTGCAGGCGCGATTGAGGGTGAAGGCATTTATTTGCAGGACTGCAGCTGAAAATGTTTTAATCGTCTGGAGTGTAAACTCTGGAATTGTCCATGCTTCATCCTCTTCTATGTGAAGTGCTTTGATGATAATGTCAAGAGGCGCATAATTGCTATTAAAATCCCCCAACCCAATCCTATAAGCATCAACCGGGAGAGATAAAAGGCGCTCATTAATTACATCAATAACAGACCAGTCATTTTACCCTCGCGTCTACAAAAGACATTATACAGCCATAATGAGAAATCATCTGGAAATTGCAAAAGCATACATAGCACATCAGGGGACCCAAGATCAATAACCTTTGAAGTACAAGCCAAGGTAGTTCTTTGCCAAATTTCCAGCCTCGTTCCTCCACCGACCGCCTACCCGTCCCTGAAAACTGAGCAGGTATTCGTAACAAACAAACCCAGGCCAAGAGTGTGGCAAAAGAGCCCATGTTTCCTGGAAAATCATTTTTTACTTACCTCTGCTGCTAGATAGGGTCACATTCCAACAAACTGTATGCCATTTTTTACACAAATAGTGAACAATTGATATTAATCATTATCACTGTGATAAAAAAAAACTGGCTCAAAAAACAAGGAAAGTAGTGCCCCCAACCGATGCCCACTTCTGAGGTCAGTGGTCGCAAGGCAGTGCCAGGGTCTACAAAAGGCAAGTCAGGGGTTGCAGCTGCGACCCCTAGTGACTGCTAAATAACATCCATGGTCTTAACGCAGTTCTAGCCGCCCGCTTATTACTCTGCACTCTCTCTTGCTTTGTTATGTATGCTTTTATGTGTTTATATTTTTTGTAACCTACATTATTTTGTTTAAACATCAGATTCTTGAACCATGCTTTTAAAAACATGTATTACGCTATAGAAAATTAACCAACAAAAAACATTTTCTGAGTGTGGTTTTTAAAACAACCACTGGTAAAGCCATAGGTCTTGCCTTTCAGACATATTAACTTTGTCAATGCTTTTTGTTCGTGGTGTACAGCATCTTCAAAAAGGTATGAACAAAAGGCAAAACATGGCGCAATGACTTGGCTGCCGGCAGCTGCTTCATTTTATAGGCACATGCATGAGTCATGTTGTGAACACCTGATGAGGGCACCATTTTCTTTTTATACACAAGCCAAAAAGGAAGATCATCCTGGAGTCCTTCTGAAGTCATCCAATGGCTATTTCTGTAATTATCTGGTAAAGCCGTCCCAAGCCATCCTGAAGTATGCCCATAGGGCGGAATATTTAAATGAGATGACTCCAGAGTCATCACTAAAACTGCAGCAGGATGTTGTTCTGATCACTTCCTTGGAAGAAGTGCGATTATCTCCAACCATTATAGGATGACCCCAGGACAGATATGGGATGAGAGCAGATTACTTCACGATGACCCCATGACAACTAGGGGATGAGAGCAGAGTACTTGCCATTGACTTTACACCCACTTCAGGATGTGTTTGTATTACTACACAATGTCTCCATGAGTATTTCAGTGTGTGGTTTTAATATTTTAGGATGATTCTCAAGGACTTCTGGATAGGTTTTTCATACTCCATTTGCAATCCAAGATGATTAAAAAATATACGGGCCCGGACATATTGCTGTAGTAACATTACAATTCCACTAAGTTAATCATAGCAAACGTTAATTGTGATTACCATAAACGTAGATTTAATTGCTGAATAACATGCTGTAGTGTTTTATTAAATGTCAGCCCCTTTGAAGCTGCATAGTTGGCACCAGATGTAAGTGAAGTGAAATGGTATCACTTAATGAAGTCATACCACTTTCCTCTAAATTGAAACAATCATATTAAATGCATGGAATTCAACTTACTGCATGCTGAACATGACTTTTTGCACCTACAATTCTTTAACAAGGGCCAGAGAGAACTAAGGCATGCCTTTAATCCATTCATCTCAGTCTTACTAATCATTCCCTCTTTTACTTCTTGCCGGATGTGTGTGAGTGGTGAGAGGCAAATGGTAATGGCATGAGTGAGAAGGTGTAGAAAATTATTTTTAGTGGATGTCATATGACTTCTGGGTTGTGCCACTGGGTCATATTTTCAGTTGCTAAGGGTGATGGATGTGAGTTTGTTTGTGAATGGCTTTGGGCGGGGGCCGGTCAGCTGTGGAAGGATGTGTGTGCAAGTGTCTGGGATCATGTCAGTGAATGGTGCAGTGCGATATGCGAAAAGCAATGGGAGCTTTTTTTAAGTGACCACTGTGAGTAGGAAAAGGAGCGATTAGTGGTCAGAGTAGAATGATGTCGATCACTAAGGAGTGGTCAGTGGGTGTCTCGGGTAGTGTTTGAAATCGGTGTGAATAAGGGGTGTTCGATAGTTTAGGGAGAAACTCAAGAGCCTCTGTGCGATGTGAGCAATGAGGCATTGATAAGAGTACAGACTGCAAGCAGCTAAGGAAAACAGATGTGTTGCCAGTTGCTGTGCGTGTTTCGTGTGAATGGTGTTGTGTTGTTGTATTGAATGAACAGAGTGAATAAGTAGCACTCCTGGAAGCCTGTGAGTAGAGTGTCAGGAAGTGACACTGTAACTACCTCGTGGCACGTGGTGGTAAGAGTGGTGCTGAGAATATCACTGTATTAGGATGAGGGAGTGGCAAGCATATGGCGTACGTGGTTGTAGATGAATTGCTATTGCACATGAGTGAGGGTAAGTATTGTGAGTGATGAGTAAGCAGTGGAGAGAGGTATGTGGGTACCTGTCAGTGAGCTATGCAGCGAATAGTGCTTTGAATCGCAGCATGTAAATGATATAATACGTTTTCTGACTATTTCATTAAGAATTGTTTTTAACTGCAAGTGGAAGGCATAAAGTGTGGGTGATGACTTGGGCATCTCATAAAATAAGAAGGTAGGGGTGAAAAAAAAGATGTAGAGGGGCAGACTGAGAGGTAGGATAATGGATGGTGCAAGTGTAGGGTGGTCAGTGGAGTTCCCAAATGAAGGATGAAGACCAAATGTGGCGATCGAGAACGGAGTGCAGATGTGTAGAGGTGCCTGGTGTTGAGTGGATGGTTGGGGGGAGGAAGTGGATTGTCAGTATAGTGTGAGAACATAGAAAGTAGATGTGAAGAGTGGAATTGAAACATTATGACAAGAGGGGATATGGGCTGTGGGGTTGGGATGCATACTGTGGAAAGAGGATGCAGAACCTGTACACACAATAGGTGAGGTGGTGGGAGGAACTGATATTGAGGGAACGGTTGGACGCTGGACAGCGCAAGTACTGAGTGGATCATGCATTTGCAGAGTGGAAAGATAATGTGGAGAATGAAGAAGGAAGTACAGAGTGGTGAGAAAATGGAAACTTGGGAGACAGATCAATGCAGATGGAAGATATTGAAAGTGATCACCGGATGTATACCGCAACTGGAAGATATATTGCACTGAGACAGGATGTCTGCAGATAGAGGATGGAACGTTTGCACAGAATAGACATGGAGAGCAAATGTACATGTTGCGAAGTGGAAGTGGGACTTGGAGAGCAGAGAACACATGTACAGTCTGGGTACAGAGAGGATGTAGAGGGCGTACAATGGGAAGTAGATGGTGGAAATGCTGTACAGCAGCATGGCTGAAAGCTTAAAAAAACACAAATCGCTAAGTTGCGACTAGCACAACAAAGGGAGGAGGAAGGGTAAGGGAAAACAACACAGGCAACAATTGAAGGAGGGTGGGTGCTTGGGTCGCCATGAAGTTGGGAAGCTAAGGGGAAGAAGTACACAAGGAAGCAGGCTGATGCACTCTAGTAGTGGGGGGTTGTAGAGTGGAGAGTCGTAGAGTGGAAAGGTGCAGAGTGGAGTACAGTGTCTTCTCGTATAGTGGAGCGTTTTAGAGTGGAGTGTTATGGAGTGGCGAAGAGTGGTATACAGTGGAGTGACGAGGAGTAAAGTGGTAGAGTGGACTGACAGAGTGGTGGGGGGTAGAGTGACATAGCACAGAGTGGAGGAAAGTGTGCAGAGTGGAGTACAACGGAGTGGAGTGCTTAGAGTGGAGTGGAGTGGTGTGGAATAGAGTAGAGTGGCATAGCATGGAGTGCTGTAGAATGGAGTGGCATAGAGTATACTGGATTGGCGTAGAGCAGAGATGTACACTGGAGAGAAACAGAGTAAAGTGGCATGGATTAGAGAGGAGTGAAGTGGCTTGGAGTGGCATTAGTGAAGTGTTGTATGGTAGAGTGGCATTATGTGGAGTGAAGTGCAGTAGAGTAGAGTGGTGTAGAGTGGTGTGGCATAGCAGGGTTTACAGTGAAGTAGTGGCATGGAGTTGTGCAGAGTTGAATGGCAAAGAGTCCAGCAGCATAGAGTAGAGTAATGCAGAGTAGAGGGCACTGGAGTAGAGTCCAGTGACATAGAGTGCAGTGGAGCAGAGTGACTTAGAGTGCAGTGGCAAAGAGTGCAGGGGTATAGAGTGCACTGGCATAGATTAGATAGGCGTAGAGAGTCATACTGTACAGTGGCAAATAGTGGAGTGGTAGTCAGTAGAGTGGCATATAGTGGTGCAGAGTAGAGTGCAATGGTGCAAGAGTGGCATAGAGTTGAGTGGCATTTTGTGGAGTGGAGAGGGGTAGAGTGGCACTGTGTGGAGTGGAATGGCACAGAGTTTCGTGAAGTGGGGGGCATAGAGTGAAGGCGCTTACAGTAGTGTGCATTGGAATAGAGTGGACTCACAAAGAATACATTTGCATAGATTATTGTGGTGTAGAGTGCAGCAGCGTAGAACACAGTGGTACAGAATAGAAGTAGAAGTAAAGGGAGATAAGTGTGTTCACTGAGGGTAGAGGTAAAGAGGGGTTTAAATATGTTTATATACATATATGTGTGTATATCCATATATGTGTGTGTATACATACATGTATATTTATGTATACAGACATACATGTAAATAAATATTAATGTAATAAATGAAAATCTACGGGGAGTTTAACAGTTCCCTGCCCCCCAAAAGTCAAAAATCCAATATATGTGTGTGTGTGTGTGTGTGTGTGTGTGTGTGTGTGTATATATATATATATATATATCTATATTATCTACTGGCGGTCGCCAGTAGATAGTTATAGTTAGGACCGTGTTTCCATAGGAAATCTCAAAATTCTATTTTGAATAACTTTGGCGCCGGTTGACGAATCCTCGCGAATTTTTCAAAATCATGGGGCGCTCCGCTCAGCTCCTACCCTGAAAGTCTCGGGGGGATTCGTCAAGCGGGGGCCAAGAAAAAAGGGGGGTCCCGAACGGCTGAACAGAATTACTTGAAATTTGGCAAAGAGGTAGTCCTCAGGTCAGGGATGTGCCTTTTGCATATATGGAGTCAATCTGTTCAGTAGTTCCTGAGAAAATTGCAGTTAAAGTACATAAATATCTATAGCCGCGCACCGTGCGCGCACCCTAACATGCGCGAGCGTAATTCTGATTGGTGGTTACATGTCAGTCAACGTTCGAATCGGTCGAAATCAGGAAGTGTCGGCCGCCATTTTGTTTGTTTTGAGTGCAAGAGTGAAAAAGGAAGGTGGCGAACGTGAAAAGGGGGCAGGGTAGAGAGTTCCTGACCCCCTAGCCTTTGTCAGGGGGTCCCTGAAGGACCCCGAAGGCAGAAAAAAACATTTTAATGTTTTTAAAAAAAATCGCGGGGTGCGCGCACCATGTGCGCACGGTGTAAAACCCCCCCAAAAAAATAATTTAATACGTAGTTTATTGTAAAATAAATATATAAAAAATATCATAATAAATACATAACTTAGCATTTAAAAAACCGTACAAATTCACTGAAAAAACCATAGGTTTCACACACGTTATAGTTAGGAATTAGCATTTAAAAAACCTTGCAAATTCACTTAAAAAACCATAGGTTTCACACATGTTATAGTTAGGTGGACATTTCACTCGTAAAAAACCAATGAAATTCCCCCGTTATAGTTAGTTCAGATAACTATAACTCGCGCAACCGCCACTCTATCAAAAGGATGATGTCATCAGTGATGCCACTGACCATGTCACTAGTGATGTAATATGTGACGTCATCAGCATTGGATTGCGGTCGCGCGAGTTAGAGTTATCTGAACTAACTATAACGGGGGAATTTCATTGTTTTTTTACGAGTGAAATGTCCACCTAACTATAACATGTGTGAAACCTATGGTTTTTTAAGTGAATATATATATACACACATATACATGTGATCAAGGCCTTTCTGAGGCCGAAACGCGTCATGGCGGTGCAGGGTGTTGTAAAGGAATAATAAACACTTGCACATTACCTACTGGGTCCATGGTCGTCCTCCCTGTTGATGTGGGAGATTGAAGATGAAGTTCTTTTTATATATATATATATATATATATATATATATATATATATATATATATATATATATTACCTACTGGCGGTCGCCAGTAGGTAGTTATAGTTAGGACCACGTTTCCATAGGAAATCCGCAACATTCTATTTTGAATAACTTTGGCGCCGGTTGACGAATCCTCGCGAATTTTTCAAAATAGGTGGGGCGCTACGCTCCGCTCCTACCCTGAAAGTCTCGGGGGGATTCGTCAAGCGGGGGCTGAGATAAAAGGGGGGTCCCAAAACGCGTTTTTCCCATGCATTTTTCCATAGGACCTTTAGACACAGCTACAGCCCGAACGGCTGAACAGAATTACTTGAAATTTGGCAGAGAGGTAGTCCTCAGGTCAAGGAAGTGCCTTTTGTAGATTTGGTGTAAATCTGTTCAGTAGATTCTGAGAAAATAGCCTTTAAATCAATATATATATCTGAGCCAGCGTACGGTGCGCTTACGGTGCGCTTACCGTACGCGTACGGTGGCGTGCGCGAGCGCGATTCTGATTGGCCCTTAGATCTTAGTAAACATTCGAATCGGTCGAAACCAGGAAGCGGCGGCCGCCATTTTCTCTCTCGCACTCTGACAGGGGGTTGAAAAACAAAGTGCAAATCATGTAAAGGGGCTGTTTACACAGCTCCCAAGCACCTAGCCATGTCGAGGGAGTCCCCAACGATCCCCCAAGTGAAAAAAGGCAATTTTAATTTTTTCGAAAATTTCGCCGATTACGCTTACCGTACGCGTACGGTAAGAAATAATAAATAAAAAATAAAAATATCCATTCTCCCCACCCCATGTGCAAAAGGTGCCCGAAGGGCACCTTTTGTGCATGGCTCATCAAAGATAAACAAAACCTATATTTTACCTGTCACAACGATGCTCATCATATGACCTCCATGTGCGCACGGTGCGCGAAGCGCATCGTGCGTTCATGGCCCATCTAGCATAACGTGGGCACGCGGTGCGCGAAGCGCACCGCGTGCTCACTGTGCGCGCACGGTGTGCGAAGCGCACCGTGCGCGCACGGAACGAACTGCATTAAGTGGGCGCGCACGCCACAAATGGCGTAAAGTAACTTAGCATTTAAAAAACCGTACAAATTCACTGAAAAAACCATAGGTTTCACACACGTTATAGTTAGGAATTAGCATTTAAAAAACCTTGCAAATTCACTGAAAAAACCATAGGTTTCACACATGTTATAGTTAGCTGGACATTTTACTGATAAAAAACCAATGAAATTCCCCCGTTATAGTTACTGTAGGCAACTATAACTCACGCGACCGTAATCCTCTGCTGATGACATATGTGTCTTTATGGAAAAAAAATATTTGTAATATATGTATAGCTAAAATTTAATGGAAGAAGACATGGGCAAATAAGTGTCTAAATACAGTATTAGCATCAGCAGAGGATTAAGGTCGCGTGAGTTATAGTTGCCTACAGTAACTATAACGGGGGAATTTCATTGGTTTTTTATCAGTAAAATGTCCAGCTAACTATAACATGTGTGAAACCTATGGTTTTTTCAGTGAATATATATATATATATATATATATATATATATATATATATATATATATATATATATATATATATGTATATATATTATCTACTGGCGGTCGCCAGTAGATAGTTATAGTTAGGACCGAGTTTCCATAGGAAATCTCAAAATTCTATTTTGAATAACTTTGGCGCCGATTAACGAATCCTCGCGAAATTTTCAAAACTAATGGGGCGCTCCGCTCCGCTCCTACCCTGAAAGTCTCGGGGTGATTCGTCAAGCGGGGGCCAAGAAAAAGGGGGGGTCCCAAAACGCGTTTTCCCCATGGATTTTTCCATAGGGACTTTAGTCGCAGCTACAGCCCGAACGGCTGAACAGAATTACGTGAAATTTGGCAGAGAGGTAGCCATAAGGTCCATGAAGTGCCTTTTGCAGGTTTGGTGTAAATCTGCTCAGTATTTCCAGAGAAAATAGCATTTAAATCAATATATATATCTGTACGCGCGCAGCGTGCGCGCTGGGTGCGCGCACCTTGCCGTGCGCGAGCGCAATTCTGATTGGTTGTTAGATCTTATTAAACATTCGAATCGGTCGAAACCAGGAAGTGTCGGCCGCCATTTTGTCTCTCGCACTCTGAGGGGGTGAAAAACAAATGTGGAGAACGTGAAAAGGGGGCAGGGTGGACAGTTCCTGACCCCCTAGCCGTGGTCAGGGGGTCCCAGAAGGACCCCGAAGGGCAAAACATTTTTTTATTTTTTTTTCGAAAAATCGCCGAGTGCACGCACCCTGCGCGCACCACCCAAACGGAAAAAATTCTGCGAAGTTCGCGCAGCGTGCGTGCACTCCGCAATTTTTCCCCCAAAAAAAAAATGTATTTGGCCCTTGGGGGCGAAGCGCTCCGTGCCCACCGTGCGAGTACGGTGCGCGAAGTGCTCCGAGTGCGCACGGCACGAACTGCGTAAAGTGTGCGCCGTGAAAAAGTTTTGTTTAAAAAAATATATTAATTAATACATAACTTAGCATTTAAAAAAACGTACAAATTCACTGAAAAAACCATAGGTTTCACACACGTTATAGTTAGGAATTAGCATTTAAAAAACCTTGCAAATTCACTTAAAAAACCATAGGTTTCACACATGTTATAGTTAGCTGGGCATTTCCCTCGTAAAAAACCAATGAAATTCCCCCGTTATAGTTAGTGCAGGCAACTATAACTCACGCGACCGCAATCCGCTGCTGATGACGTCAGATATTACATCACTGATGACATATGTGTCTTTCTGAAAAAAAAACAAATGAAATATATGTATAACTAAAGATGAATGGAAGAAGACATGGGTAAATAAGTGTCTAAATACAGTGATGTAATATCTGACGTCATCAGCAGCGGATTGCGGTCGCGTGAGTTATAGTTGCCTGCACTAACTATAACGGGGGAATTTCATTGGTTTTTTACGAGGGAAATGCCCAGCTAACTATAACATGTGTGAAACCTATGGTTTTTTAAGTGAATTTATATATATATATATATATTCAGCTCAACTTTCCGTCTTAATCCCTTCACTCACGATCGGGTGCTTCCAACGCGGTGACGGACACCGCGTACAGTCCAAGCTCTCGGTACACCAACAGATACCAGCACTCACGGGAACAGTGTTCTGAAATTTTTATTACAGAACTCACAGCAAAACGCGTTTCGGCTACCGCCTTTGGCAATTGCAACCGGCGTCGACTTTCAGTGAACATAAATACATGCCTTGTCTCATGAACAACAACAGAGGACTTACTTCAGTCCTCCGATGGCAGCCATTACTGAACATGCAAATCATTCTTACATTTGAATGCGTACATTGAAAAACAATCACGCCCTGCATGGGCATTCGTAATGGTTAACGAATTTCAACTTATAATTATACCCTGAATGGGTGTGATTAGCCACTTCTCGTCGCGCCTCCTCATTAAACATATCACTTAGAGTTATGCTCAGTTCTTATGTGCTATACTGTTCCCTCGGTCTGCTGCTTTTTAGATATTAATGCTTTCAAGACAAAAATGTCAAAATTTCCTACCGAATTCTGAGAGTCTTATTCTTCGTCTTCACTGGACCCGAGCCCGATCGCGTCAGGAAAATCCACGCTTTCTTTCACTCGGCTACAGTTACTGAAGCTCTCCGTTCGGTGAAACAATGTTGCAAAACTTGCTGCAGCGGTGAAGGGAGGTTCAATCCAGCTCAACTTTCCGTCTTAATCCCTTCACTCATGATCGGGTGCTTCCAACGCGGTGACGGACACCGCGTACAGTCCAAGCTCTCAGTACACCAACAGATACCAGCACTCACGGGAACAGTGTTCTGAAATTTTTATTACAGAACTCACAGCAAAACGCGTTTCGGCTACCGCCTTTGTCAATTGCAACCGGCGTCGACTTTCAGTGAACATAAATACATGCCTTGTCAATCAATCAATCAATCAAAATCAGCTTTATTCGGTGCAATACAAGTCACCATAAAAGCACAACAATTAATTTAAAAAGAAACAATACATATAACTACATTGACACAGTTTCAAAATACATTTGTAATAGTTAAAAGGTCACATCAGTGCAAACATCGCAATATTATCCATATTCAAATCAGTTCATGGGCAGGATAAAACCTATTAATTTGGCACCTTCAACCAGGGATAGACCCTTGATGCCCTTTGGTATTTCTTATTTTAGATGCAATTCTCAAGAAACTTGTTATACAAGCCAGGGTCAAAGGGTCTTCGGCCCTTTGTAGATATAACAACGCAACCTTGGCTTGTCTAAACTTTCCCTTTTTTTAAATTCCGACTAGGTAACGACGCCTGGGAAAAAAATACAAGCATTTACAATGCAATGGTCTCGGCATTGGTAAAGTTAGAGCTATTGGCATTGCTCATTACATTTGTTTATGTCTTTATTTTTAAAACATTTAAAGAAACGGCATTGTTATTTACAATGTCAATAGCTTAATCACTCTCAAATGCGAGACCTATTGCATTTGCACCCACACACAGATTAAGCTATTGACATTGTAAATAACAATGCCGTTTCTTAAAATGTTTTAAAAACTAAAACATAAACAAAAATAATGTCATGAGCAATGCCAATAGCTCTAACTTTACCAATGCCGAGACCATTGCATTGTAACTGCTTGTTCTTAATGAATGGTTGTCAACTAAGGCCCTAACGACGTTGCTCGGTCTCAAATTGTTTGGCTTGCACCTAATCTCCATGTAGGAATTTCCATATTATCCAACGTTCACTGGATGTCAAAAGTGAAACACGCTTTGCCTTGATTCAATTTGAATGAAAGAAAGTGCTGTTTTATTTCCTTAAAAAACACAGCACTTCCTATTAAAATGTTAGTTTTAGCAATATCGTAACATATCTCAAAGCAATTACAAATAATTAAGAGCATCGCAGAGACCTTGTTTAAAGGGCAAAGGGCCTGTGCACAAACCCACCTGTATTATAAAGAATATAATGATCAATACATAAATACAAGTGAATGTTTACCAATTTTGGAAATGTCGCTTTCTTAGGGTTTACTAACGCTAGCTGCTCATTTTCCAGCCAGGCTAAGGACAAAGGGGAGCATGTATGCATGACTGATAACAAATAAAAAAAAAGAGACACAGTGAGCTGTATATACTCTGACAACGGAGAGAGAGTCACAGGGCAATCTTAGGAATTTATACTTCTATCAAGAATTAACTGAAAAGTGTTCCAGCCCCACCAGGGTAGTTTGGTTTCTGGGGAGAGGGCACTTACATAATTGCGTTCTAAGGCAGAGGGTCCTCGTGTACATAGGGTTATGGGCTAGAGGGCCCGGGTGTATTCCTGTTTGCCAGACACAGAACCCTCAAAGAGTCTGGGTTCTTTGTGCTGCCCTTGGGGGAGGATATGGCTGTGAGGTTTTCAAATCACAACTGGAAGGAGTAAGGCACACTGGTAAGAATTCTTTATTGAGGTTTACCAACCGGCCCTTTCATAAGCACGCAGTAATTTTTACGTTTGACCTTAACAGAACCATTCGTGAAAATGGAACATTGGTGTTTTCTAAAGCTATTTGTCACTGAGAACAGCTGCTCGAGGCTGTTACAAGGAAGACCGTGAACGAACACTCTTAGATGCTAAACAAAGATTCTTCTACTGACGCTGCTTCTAGCAAAACACTGGTGAGAGGCAAGTCCATAAGGAGGGAGTGCAGCACAGCAGTTTTGTTTGTAAGCCACTGAACCCTTTACTTCCCATACACAATCAAGACAGAGACACGCAAAGAGGGAGGTTTTGCAACCAAGATTGAAAACATGGATTTTCACCCACCAGCTGGCTTTAACCCTTAGTTACTAAAGCATTTCTAGCACCAGAAGGCCCCGTTGCGGATACAGGGCACTCTACAAAACCCCAAAATAAATAAATTGAACAATCCTCTCTACTAGGTGGGCAATGCCGACCTCGCTGAATGGTAGCGGAGTAGTGGTGAGAGCTCTAGCCAGCCACTAATAGTGGGCTTCCTGTGCAAGAACGATACCCTAAATGGCACTGGGCATTCATACAACCTGGTGTGCAAAGTAGGTGCGGCGCAGTCAAGGGCTTACAGCTACGGGCAATATGCGCATATATGTCACCTATATATCCGTTGAGGTGGCCAACTCACCCCCTCCCATGGCCACTGTCAATTAGGTCCCTACAAAGAACCCAGAATCCCTCTAAAGCTACTTATTCTGGATGCAGGCCACCCCCAGCAAAACGTACGGAGCTTTCGAATGTAGTTTATATCCCTTTACACAACTCTAGACAGAAACAGCACTCCCAAAGTTGGACTCTCATGATTGTCATTCATGAAATGACTCGAACAGACCCTTCCCATACTTGCTCACTCCACGCCGCCTGCATTATTTCAGTAACAAATCCGATGTCCTTGCCCCTTCACACACATGCCGAGCATGTATTGTTCGAGTCTCTAAACACACCTGGGTCTTAGGAAATGCCTCCCGACTCACAGGAGACAGGAATTAGATGTATATGAAAGTGCTGAAGTTTACAGGGACCTCTTTCCGAAGTCTTTCATACAACCAGTGTCAATGAAGGTGCGCGCAGCGCACATGCTAAGTAAGCATCCTTCCGAAATCAAAGGGAAGTAACTTTTATGCAGTGCCTGGGGTGTTCGATAATCAGGGTCGAATTCACAAAATGTGTGAACCCGTTTCGGACTCAAAAACACTATTCTTCTTTTGCAGGGCTGCAGGAAATGCGAGCAGCCTAGTTTGTAATATTCGGTGTGGTTGTTGGACCCAGTAACACTTAACTTGCGAGGAAAGCCATTGAAAACGTGCCATGGACGAATGCCTAATATTGCTGCTGAAGGTATGAATGAATAGCGGACAAACGAAGGAATAAGTGTTTGGCGAAGTACATAGACGGATAAATGAGGGACTCGAACCCACGTTTGAAGCAGGATTATGACGATTTAATGAGGGAACGTAAGAGATGTACCGCTACACGGGTGTGGGTACAGGGGGAGAAGGGGGAACAGGTGGGTCGAAAGAGGGCAGGGGAGAGATCGATAAGGAAAGAGGCATGTAAACAAAGGCAGACATGAACGACTGGGTGAATTCAACACTGATCAAAAGAACGAATACGCGAACTGGATGGCTTAATGTGAGAGCAAACAGCTTAATTAACAAGTGGACCGCTGAATTACTATGGGTACAGACGATTTATTGGTTCAGTGAGTGAACAGACAGGAGACCAGGCGAACCGAGGAGCTGAACACAGGGTAGAGTCGTGAATAAATAAAAGATCAAGCGGTGCAAACAGTCGCAGAAGGTAACCTTATGTGTGTACGCACGAAAAGATCGATACATAAACGTATAGGTGGAAACGCAAGTGGATCAATGGAGTAAATAAGTGTTGTAGCAAAGTGAAGGATAAATTAATGGGTGGACACAACAGGTGAATAAACGGGTGCTTGGATAGAAGGATTGGTGGGAGGACTGAGTAACTGGGTGGATAAATTAAACGGGTGCTTGGATAGAAGGATTGGTGGGAGGACTGAGTAACTGGGTGGATAAATTAAACGGGTGCTTGTATAGAAGGATTGGTGGGAGGACTGAGTAACTGGGTGGATACATGGTGGCTGAACACTAAATCAAAGATTCGGGGAAGGTGATGGAGTGGACGAGCTCGTGGGGTTCACTTCATGTCTAGCCGCCCCGTACCTCCCCACGCTGGTAAAGCTTGCCGAGGGCAGCCCTGGGTGCCAGGAAGTCCCGGTGCCGCAGATTCTTGGCGCTGCTCTCCTTGAACCACATGCCGGGCACTGGAGAGGCGCCACCAGGACGTAATGCGAGGCTGAGCGCCCTAGGCGTATCTGACACTCGGAGGCCCTTGAGAAGCGAGTTTCCGCCCACCGACTCCATTGTAACAGTCCCCCGGTGGCCCGGGAGCGGCTGCGGCAGCCGTACGACTGGGAATAGTGGAACCGGTAACTATAGGCCTGAGAGGCTAGAGCGGCTCACCCATAGAGTCTGAGGGTGCCCAAGCGGATGGAGCCCATGAAGAGGCGAGAGCGTCTCAACCAACTGTATCTCAGGACACCAGAGCGAATAGAGTCCGGGAGGAGGCTAGAGCGTCGCACACAACGGAGTCTCAGGTTCCAGAACGCACAGAATGAGAACGTAGCGTAGCGTGCTTGTTACTGATGATGTGTCTGGGCTTTTGGCCAATCAAAAGCCACGTTTTAATATTTGTAATCGATTCTACGTTCCCGGATTCTACTACTTCCCCGGTATACTTTTACATTATTTCCTCTGCAAACCTTACTACGTTTTAAATAAGGGGATCGTAGAATAGGAAGTGACTTGTATTATATTCTTAGCTCTCGAAAGGAGGGAATGGAAGAAAACGTGTAAAGGGGAGAGAAAGCAGGGCACCACCGCCTTTCTCCGAGGCAGAGCAGAAATGCCTCGGAGAAAGGCATCGGCATTTTCGGATTCGGGGGCGTGTTTGTCTTTTCTCTCCTCCAGCCATTGGCTGGAAGAGAGAATGAGACTTTCTTTAAAAAACACGCCCCCCGAACCGAAAAGGACGGGGCATGATTGGAGTGACGGGACCTCTTCTCCAATGGCTGGCCAGCATTTACTAGGCCAGCCAATGGAGAACAGGGGAGAAGAGGGGCGGGTTCAAGCCCCTCTTCTCCCAAGTCATTATCTCTCGCAAGCGAGACTGCGCAAGCGCAGCCATCGCTAGCCGAGACCTAAAAAAGGGCATAACAGTACAAAATGAAGGGTATCCTGCGGAGATTTGTTATCGCAGCCGCAGGTTCCCTTCTGCTCAACCGTAGCAGTATAACCCAAAGGGTGCGCTAAAAAATGATGTATTTGGTTTAGCCTAAAACGAGTAAAAAGAAACCTAGTTTGAGCATTATGTATTAAACCGAGGTATGGTTCCATGCCTCCTACTGTCTTGGTCATACAATAAGCACGGGCAAGGGATTTCATACCTTCCTTGTCATTTCTGCAATCTGCAGCCTTAGTTAGGAGCAAACTCTTAATTTTGTTCTTATCTTGGCAAGTGATCGTTAGTGGGTTGGAAAAAAGATCAGAACAACCTATTCCCTCCAGTGTTGTTTTTACGTATTTGAGCCACGGGATGCACATCCCTTTATCTCTACTAATACAATCAGTAATAATCTGCCTTCCCAGTTCTGCCTCAATATTAGACCAGGTCCTGATCCATGCCAAAACAGGTCTAATCTTAATCAGGTCCTCAATATATGGTTTCCCTAGTTCGGCGTGGACAATATACGCTGGGGAGCTCTGCGGCAATTTGAGTATCTTACGCATGAATTTATTCTCTTCGATCTGTATTTGCCGAGCCCCAGCGAAGCCCCAAACTTCTGCTCCATACATTACTTTAGAGCAGCATATGGAATTATAGAGATGCATAACTTGCTCAGGTGACCACCGGCCCAATCTGCGACCATAATTCAATATTGCCCCAGATGATGAAACCAGTTTTAGACTCCGTTCTTCAGTTAAAAGTTTAAAATTTAAAAGCCCATCAAATAAAAGACCCAGGTAAGAAAATGTTTTCACTTGTTCTAGTATATGCGCACCTAATCGGAATGTGTATTTTTTACAGGGTTTTGTGCCTGCAGTCAAAACATAGGACTTAGTTAGATTAGCAGACAGATCTAATGTGTCCATGAAGTCCACAAAACTGTCTATTAGACATTGCAGGCCTCTTGGGGTACGTGCCAGGAGGACCGCATCATCTGCGTATAGCAGCACTGGGATTGGACGAAGCCCTACTCTTGGAGTATCTGCATTTAGCTTACACAATGCCTGTTCCAGTTCGTTTATATAGAGTGAGAATAAGAACGGGGCTAAAATACAGCCCTGCCTTACTCCACTCGTACAACGAAATGGTGCAGTTGTGTCTCCAGCCAAATTGAAACGTACTTTTACAGAGGTGTTCCAGTGGAGTGCTCTCATGATGTTTATTAACCCTGGGTCTACTCCTAGTCTAGTCAAAAGGCTCCATAGTTTTTCTCTATTTACACGGTCAAAAGCTGCCGATAAGTCCATAAATCCCAGATAGATAGATTGGTTACTGGCTATAGTGTATTTTGCCACCACAAGATAAAGATTCAGGCATTGATCTGTTGTTGATCTGCCACTCCTAAAACCATATTGAAAATCTGAGATTATATGAAACTCCTCGGCCCAATCCAATAAACGATTTAATATAATTTTGCCTAAGACTTTTGCTGTCACGTCAATCAGGGATATAGGACGATAACACTGCGGGTCGTCCTTTCTTCCCTTTTTAAAAATAGGTACTATGGTAGCTGTTGACCATGAGCGTGGCATACCAGTGGCGATAGAGGCATTAATGACACGTGTCAGTATTGGGGCCCAGAATTCTATATTATATAAAAAGAGATCTGGGGGTATCCCATCTGGGCCTGGTGCCTTGTTAACTGATAATCCTGAAATCCCCACTTTGGTTTCCCCAACGGTAAATTCGATCCCTGACCTCCATGGGCACATTTCCTCACCCACCTCTGTGTTTTCTGTTGAGAAATCATAGAGTTTTTTAAAATGATTAAACCAAGACTCTGGAAGAATTGAAGTACCAATTATCGGCGCTGCGGAATCCTGGAAACATGGATTGTTTATAGTTTTCCAGAAGGTCCTTAAATCTCTCCTTTCCGCAGCTGCCCTTAAGGTTTCCCAGGTTTGAAACAGTAATGAGGATCTCCTGCATTTAACTGCCTTTTTATAGGCGGTCCTACAGTGTGCTATATGTGATTTGTCCCTTGGCCTCATCTTCAAGGATTCTTTAAGATCTTTCTGTGCCCTGGCACAATCTTTATTAAACCATCTTGGTGCGCTATCTTGTTTCAGAGGGCCCGAAGTTTTTAATAGCCTGTCTATGTGTGTTGCCAGTGTTTCAAAAGCTTTTGTCACGGCCCAATCGGCCGCCAGGGAATCAAAACAGGTTTCAAACTCCTTACCTCCTTCCTTGATTAGAGTTTTATAAAAGGTATCTCCATCAATGCGGGACCATCTTAAGCGCCTCCCCTGGTCCGTAACCTTTTCTATACTGCCTGTCTGTACACTTTTTTTCCCTTTAGTGGCTGGGCAATTTTTAATCCATACTATAAGTGGATTGTGGTCACTAAAAATGCTCCAGTCAACACTAGCCTCTTTTATCCAGTCCCAGAGCAGATTTGAGACTAGTATAAAATCTATAGTAGAACTACACCCCCTCCCTTTGAAGGTTGTTGGGGCACCAGCGCCTTCTTCAACCTCTACCAGATCAAGTGTATGTTTTAAAGAATGAGTTTTCATCACCTTCTCTAGCTCGCTTCCCTCCTTGGTGTGTTCAAAGTGCAAACCGTTCCGTAGGGTACATCCAGACCAGTCTCCCATAGAAAATTTCAGTTTTTGGCACAAGTGACAATTTAAATCACCCACTAAAATTATTTGAGGGGCCACAGTAGGTTTTCCCTGCTCCATCACCTCAGTCAAATGTTTATTTAAATCACATATTATAGCACCTTCCTTATTTGCAGCTGTAGCATTATAGAAATATACAAGAATAAAATTTATTTTGTTTTTATGGTATCTTAAACCATGGAAATAATTGGAACACCAGTTCAAATTGGTCCATACTCCTTCCAATTGCAGGTCTACGTAAATGATTAATCCTCCTGATGGCCTGCCTGGTGTTAATTTTTGAGCCGGGACAACAAAACATCCGTAACCTTCCAAGTGGAAGGGATTATGGTCCACCACCCACGTTTCCTGGAGGCAAATCACATTAAACCTAGTTACATATTCCCTCCATTCGATGTTATCGAATTTGGGGGATAGGCCAGCTATATTCCAGGATACTAGGCCAATGTCCCCAGTCATTGATTTCGCCGCACTACTCAGATTACAGGGGGGTGAGACAGTTAGTCAGTCAACACCCTCCATTCCAGAGAGTGTGGCAAAGCGGTTAGAAGTGGGGACATTAAATGTAGGACCCGCCATTATCTGAGTGCTCCGTTGTGTTGGACTCACATAATTACCTACCAAGGTCTTTGGGTATAAGTAACTCAGATCATAAGTGGATGCCTCCCCCATAGCCCTCTACATACCAATCTTTGATATGATTAACCACTCTATGATCTCTGAAGTTAATGATGATGACATCCCCCTGTACTTTTTTTGGTCTTTGTCCCACCTAACCTAATCTTCTGACATGGAGAATTTCTCCATCTAAGTTGGGGGGTAATGGCCTATTAACTCTTAACCAATGCATCGTTTTATTCTTGAGGGTTTGGTAACCTTCATTATTCTCCGGATCGAGTTCTGGTACCCCAATTAGTGCAATAACATAAGGAGCTGCCTCCGGAGGGAGATCAATGTGCCGGGAGGATCTCCTGAGCATTTTAACTATGGGGGCTCTTGTGCCCGTTTTACTTGGCCCAGTATACTGCTTGTCTGGAGCCCCACTAACTCTTATCTTCTTTGGGTCAGTATGCTTGGACTGTGTAACTGAGCTAATATCACAGGAAGAAGGGGGTGCCTTATCACCCTCAGTAGGATTTGTTATCTTCATCACTGGGTCGGATACCAGGCCAGACAGATTTAGGGGGCGTCTATTCGTCAGTAATTCCCTCAATGTATTTGTGTTGGCCGTGCCCATATCTTGTATGAACCCCAACTGTTTAGATATTATCTTAACCCTTTCTACCAGGGGAGCTATCAATGATTTGACTAGATGTTCTATGTCCCTCATTAGATCTTGGTAGTGATGTACTACCGGGTTAGTTAAATCAATGTTACAATCTGACGTGTCTATTGTGTTCGCAGGACTTGCACTATTTGGAATTATACTACGGCTTCCTTTTTGTTTATTTGTGCCTTGCTTCCTTTTTTGTTTCCGGGGACCTGGTTGTCTATCTTCTAAGTTAGTTGTACCCTGCCCCTTTGTGAGAGAATTATTTGCTGGTTTAGGGCGCTGCTCATCTATAGAGAGATCAGCTTGCAAATTTGTATTATTTTCTATGGTGGGCAGTTCCTTTATACTCATTTGTTGATCAGTTATAATTTGTGGTGTTATGGGACTACTCACAACATTATTTTGTTCTGTGCGTTTGGTATGATTAGTGTTGGGTAATGGGGTGGTGGCCAGCTGAATGGCCCCCAAGGAAGAACGTTTCCTCATTAATTCAGAGGATAGACGCCTTTCCGTATTCACAATTTCATGTTCTAGAATCGAGGCTGCCCTCGTAATGAACTGATCTAGGGTGCCTCTAACAGATCCCCCCACCAACGATTTCCTTCTGGAGCTAGGCCTGGTGTTCATACTCTTAATATACATGAAAACTTGTCTTTACGGGTTGTTCCAATATTATATGGCGGGATGATTAATTAACAGTGAGCGAGGTCCTTGATCCACAATAATAAATCGACCTCACCACCTTTCACACTCTTATAACATACCCATCTAATTGTCTCATGTCATAGTTCAAACGCCAAGGTCGTAGTGTCTCAAATAACCTTACGATAGTGATGCGACTCCACTCCACCCAGTTTATCAAATCGAGTCCACAAACGGGCGAGTTTAGGCCATAGATGCAATCAGCACATAGTGCAACAGTACTTACGGATCCTGCCCCACTACAAACGTTAGGGGGTATGCCCAGCCCAGCCTTAACCGGTCTTCGACGGGCAAGGACGGGCCCGCCCTTGGCCCGGGCTTCGCCCGGGCGCGTCCCGCGCTGCGGTGAATGTGCGTGACTTTTATGGTCCCACGGGTGCCGCCTGATGACCACAAAGGCAGGCGCCCAGAGAGACCACTGGAATGCTGGGAGTTTGAGTCCACTTCGGCCGTTCCCCTCACGGCGATCAGCGATCACGGGCCAAATCCCAGGTTCAACCCCCTGCGGCCGTTCTCCTCACGGCGAATAGCTGGGTGAGTGATGCGGTTCAGAAAGTCAGCAAAGCGCGTCCCACGCTGCGGTGAATGTGTGTGACTTTTATGGTCCCACGGGTGCCGCCTGATGACCACAAAGGCAGGCGCCCAGAGAGACCACTGGAATGCTGGGAGTTTGAGTCCACTTCGGCCGTTCCCCTCACGGCGATCAGCGATCACGGGCCAAATCCCAGGTTCACCCCCCTGCGGCCGTTCTCCTCACGGCGAATAGCTGGGTGAGTGATGCGGTTCAGAAAGTCAGCAAAGCGCGTCCCGCGCGGCGGTGAATGTGCGTGACTTTTATGGTCCCACGGGTGCCGCCTGATGACCACAAAGGCAGGCGCCCAGAGAGACCACTGGAATGCTGGGAGTTTGAGTCCACTTCGGCCGTTCCCCTCACGGCGATCAGCGATCACGGGCCAAATCCCAGGTTCAACCCCCTGCGGCCGTTCTCCTCACGGCGAATAGCTGGGTGAGTGATGCGGTTCAGAAAGTCAGCAAAGCGCGTCCCGCGCTGCGGTGAATGTGCGTGACTTTTATGGTCCCACGGGTGCCGCCTGATGACCACAAAGGCAGGCGCCCAGAGAGACCACTGGAATGCTGGGAGTTTGAGTCCACTTCGGCCGTTCCCCTCACGGCGATCAGCGATCACGGGCCAAATCCCAGGTTCAAACCCCTGCGGCCGTTCTCCTCACGGCGAATAGCTGGGTGAGTGATGCGGTTCAGAAAGTCAGCAAAGCGCATCCCGCGCTGCGGTGAATGTGCGTGACTTTTATGGTCCCACGGGTGCCGCCTGATGACCACAAAGGCAGGCGCCCAGAGAGACCACTGGAATGCTGGGAGTTTGAGTCCACTTCGGCCGTTCCCCTCACGGCGATCAGCGGTCACAGGCCAAATCCCAGGTTCAACCCCCTGCGGCCGTTCTCCTCACGGCGAATAGCTGGGTGAGTGATGCGGTTCAGAAAGTCAGCAAAGCGCGTCCCCTTTGTCAATTGCAACCGGCGTCGACTTTCAGTGAACATAAATACATGCCTTGTCTCATGAACAACAACAGAGGACTTACTTCAGTCCTACGATGGCAGCCATTACTGAACATGCAAATCATTCTTACATTTGAATGCGTACATTGAAAAACAATCACGCCCTGCATGGGCATTCGTAATGGTTAACGAATTTCAACTTATAATTATATATGTGTAATTCACTGAAAAAAACGTAGGTTTCAGGCACGTTATAGTTAGAAATTAGCATTTAATAAACCTTAGAAATTAACAGAAAAAAACATAGGTTTCATTGACGTTATAGTTAGTTGGACATATCACTCGTACAAAACCAGAGAAATTCTGCCGTTATAGTTAGTTCAGTCACATATTACATGATTCATGACATGGTCAGTGACATCACTGATGACATTCCAAGTGACAATGAAAATCTGATGCACCTCCTCACACTCTAATATAACCTTTGATACACCCACTCTAACATACAGACTACCATTTTCGAAACCATCGACAGACCAATAACAGTTACAGAGAGGTGTATAAAGGGGCATGGCCTCGGACCACCTCTCTGCAACGCAGCTCTGTGATGCTTACTGGAGGTACCTGGTGAGCTAGTTGGTCCCCAGGGACCCTCAGGATTCAAGGGGACTTAATCCCCCAACTTAAAATGCACCACAGGGCGCGTTTGCAGAGTGATGCACTGAGGGAGCGGGGCCTCCGGCGTGATGCCGTTTTTTCCTTTTTTAGAAGGGGCTGTGGACCCCATCCCCCAGGGCCTGACCCCTATTTTGTTACATTTTTAAAAAAATACCAGAAGGGGGCCGCGCGGCCCCCCTCCCGAGGTCATTTTTGGCCCCGGGGACCCCATTGCCCGGGGCATGGCCAGTAGTTTTTTAATATTTGAAGGGGGGCCGCGTGGTCCCCCTCCTCAGGCCATTTATGGCCCCGGAGACCCCATCCCCCGGGGCCTGGCCCCTCAGTTAGGGACCAGGGGGGTAGCCCCAATGCCCCACGGTCCCTGCTGGCTCCTCACCTCCTGCGGGAGCCTGCATTGCTTTTCCACATGGGGAGCTGCTAATATGCAGCTTCCGTGGTGAAAAAGCAATCTGCTTTGGATTTTGGAAGCAAGAGCAGAAAACCTGCTCTCGCTTCCATGCTATGACATGGCGGGAGCCGCACGGCTTCCGCCCTGCCATAGCAAACAGCAGTGTCCCGTGGGTGGACACTGCAGGAGCCGGCACTGGGGGGTGGCGGTACCCAGGGCCGTCGAGGGCTCCTGGCGGCCCCCCTCCCTTCATTTAGAAAGTCCCAGGGAGGTGGTGGTCCCTGGGGCTGGGGGTTAATGCAGGACCCCCGAAATTGAAAAAAGAGTGCCCCGGGGAGGTGGTGGTCCCTGGGGCTGCGGAGGGGCAGAGTGCCCCAGCATACAATTAAAATACAATTAAAAAAGCTCCGGATGGTGGCGGTCCCTGGGGCAGCGTGGGGGGGGTGAGACCCCCACACACTTTTTCATACAAAAGCCCCGGGAAGGTGGCGGTCTCCGGGACTGCAGGGGGGCTGCGTGCCCCCTGCAAACAATCAGCATAGCCCCAGGGAGGTGGCAGTCCCCGGTTCTGCGGGGGCTCTGGGCAATGCCCCCAGGACCTGGCCCACCCAGGGGCTCATTTAAATGAAGCGCGTGATTTTTTAAATAATTTCGGTGGGATGCGCGACCCCAATGTGAATTCTGCCGAAATTATACAAAGAAAATGCTTTTTTGGGCCTTGGGGGTCTTTGTGGGACCCCCTGAGCAGACCTAGGGGATCAGGGTGTTTCTACCCTGCCCCCTATTCTTGTTTTTAAACATTTTTTTCACTGATTTCTTGTGACTCGGTTCTACAGAGTCACAAGATGACTGCCAACACTTCCTGGTTTGGAGTGTTGGCAGCCAATCACAGTGAAGCCCGTGATCTGGAGGGTTCGCGAACCCACCGTTGCCCTAGATATCAAAACTTTTTCTTTTTCAAATTTCTCAGGAACTACTGAATGGATTTACACCATTTAACAAAAAGGACTCTTTATGAACCAAGACCTACCTTTTCCTCAAATTTGGTGTAATCCTGTTCAGCAGTTCGGGCTGTAGCTTTGTCTAAAGTTTCCTATGGAAAATAACATGGGGAAAATGTGTTTTGGGACCCCCTTTTTTCTCGGCCTCAGCATGACGAATCACCCCGAAACTTTCAAGACAGGATCTGACCGGAGCGGGCCACTAGTTTTGAAAATTTCGCGAAGATTCGTATACCGGCGCCAAAGTTATTGGGAAACCAAAAAACGCTTTTCCTATGGAAACTAGGTCCTAACTATAACTACCTACTGGCGACCACTAGTTGGTAATATATATATATATATATACATACATACATATTTACATACACATACTATTTTGTGTGCCTATATCTATATCTATATCTATATATATATATATGTATATATATATATATATATATATATATATCCAAGAAACAGTGTGCCCATGCACAGAAGCGCACTCGAGCCAGCGTTAGGTTGAGGAAACCTTTATTCAGGGAAGACTGCCAATGTCACGAGAAGTCAATAAAGAGAAGTGGCGCCAGATTCACGACGCGTTTCGGGTTTATCCCTTCTTCTTGGTGAGATTGGAGTGATTGTTTTCTGCTGCTGCCACGAGAGGCCCATCCAGGGCTAGATGTAAGAATTATTTGCAGCATGAACACTGAGGCACGAAAACTTACCTGCACTGCATTTCCCAGAATACATCTGAAGAAGTCGACTCATCTGATTGGCCCATTGGAGGGCAGATTTGACTAAATGCTTGCAGGTGCAGGTAGCTGCAATGGCGTCTCACCAAGAAGAAGGGATAAACCCGAAACGCGTCGTGAATCTGGCGCCACTTCTCTTTATTGACTTCTCGTGACATTGGCAGTCTTCCCTGAATAAAGGTTTCCTCAACCTAACGCTGGCTCGAGTGCGCTTCTGTGCATGGGCACACTGTTTCTTGGATATATATATATATATATATATATATATATATATATATATATATATATATATATATATATACTTATACATGTGTGTGTGTGTGTGTTTGTGTACATATATATGTAAGATTGAGTAGATACATATAAGGATAACAGTCTCTACAGCAACAAATGAGTTGTAAAGGTACAATGATGTAAAACAATGTTCTGTAATGTCCAACGCACTGTATTACATGCGTTGTATAGTTATGCATTTTAAATGCATTTGTTGTAAAGCCTGCTATCCGGTGGTTGTGGAGCCTGGAATACTGATGTACATGGTAAAGAATAGATAAAGTCTGTGTAGCAGACGTGGAAAAGTGTTGTTGAGAGTGGGTGTGGACCATGGAGTGTGTTAAGTTGGTGTGCTGAACAGAGAGCATGTGGATGCTGGAGAGTGAATGCGGAGGTTGGGGAGTAATATACAGATTGGATAGCAGAGCTGGAGTGAGGATGGCGAGGGTGGAAAGCACCTGAACAGGGAGAAGAGAAAATATATAAAGAAAGGATGAATAGGGCGCAGATTCTAAATAGAAGATATTGATGGTGAGGAGTGTGGTCAAGATCTCTGTGATGGAGAGATGTGCACGGCAGAGAGCAGCGGTAGAAAGAGAATGTGGATTTTGGAAAGTGGATGTGTAGAGAATACGAAGGGTTGAGAGCAGATGTGGAGTATGTAAGGTGTATTTATTCTGTGGTGAATGGAAAGTTCAGAGAATAAAGCGCATGTGGAGGGTTTTAGAATATATGTGAGTTGAGGGTGCATTTGGCGAGGTTATAGCCCCAGAGGGTGGGGACTGGTTAACATGCTGGACAGCAGATGTTTAGTTTGCACAGCACATTTTACAATGAAGAAAAGCATCTATCCAAGGTGGAGAAAACAAGTAGATGGTGTACATGGAGGGCTGAGAATAAATGTAGCGATTGTATGTGGCTGGTGAAGTATGTAGAAAGTGGATGTACATAGTGCTGAGTTGGACAGATGAGTGGACGTAGGGTAAAAAGCAGATGCAGTATAGAGAGCAGAAGTGGAGGGTGGAGCTGCAAGGTGCAAATACACTAGGGAAATCAGGGTGTAGATGTAGAAAATGGATTTAAATCTAACAAGCTGGAGAGAAATATTGTGTGGAAACCGAAGAAAAGAATAATTGGATAGGAAAGAAGGACGGTGTAGCATCCAATAAATGAAAGAAGACTCCTTAAATGCTGTGCCAGGATGTATGTTTATTCTACGTAATCAAGTAATCAGGTACAGCATATATAAAGGGTAGTAATCCAGGTTCCAGTAAAGGTTAAGGTAAAGGCCCCACCGGGAGCAGCAGCCCTGCTGCTCAGCCTCCAAGATAACTGACAAATCCACATAGACTCACACAGATAGAACAGTAAATGACATCACAGAGACTGGCTGAGCAGCAGAGAACCAGACACTAAGAAAGGACAAAGAGGAGGGAAAGAAGGATGCAACACACCTTTCCCATTAACAGAAATAATGAGGAAGAGATAAAAGCAAGTAGAGGAGCAAAAGGATAACAAAACAGAACACCAAAGACACACACACAAATAAGCTTCTTCGCTATAATAAGGAGAGGAGGTTAAATACACCAGAAAACAACAAAAGAATAAATAAGCGTGGTTAATGTGCTCCACCTGACAAACCTACTCATTCATCACTAACGCAAAGAAACTGAACACCTCAATACATTTTGAGCAATAATGGTTCAGTAATGCAAAATAACACTGAGCATCAAAAATAAAACTACTCTAACAAATTAGAGCACCTAAGTGGTTCAAAACAAATAATCACCAATAAAACTGAGCACCTCTACGGCTCTTCACCAATAAAACTGAGAACCTCTAAGGCTCATCACCAATAAAACTGACCACCTCCATGACTCATCACCAATAAGCAAAACACGAATTGAGCACCTCAACAAAAGTCGAGAAAATAAATTGCTGAAAGGGCAGAGTAGACGGATTTCCACCCCATTCTACTTAGAAAATACCAGACTAATAACTCTCTCACCTAGGACGGGCAGAGGTCCAATGACTCACTCACCTCCTCCAGATTGTTTTTTCCCTGCCAAAAACGCTGCACTCGGTTTAACACCCTGAACCTTCCTTCGGCTTTATTTAAAAAGAGCCGCAAAGAACTGCTGGTGTAACTCCTCAGGTTTAACTACATCTATGCGCTGCTCTGCATGCGGCTCGGCATTTCCCTTGATTCCAGCAACATGTGGACAAAACACAATGTTACCAAATTTTGAGACCCCCCCAAGCCCAAAGCGGCTGAAGTGTAAGCCCAAATTTATCCCAACGCAGACCACTGTCAGCACAGAAACCAGCCCAAAGTAGCAAGAATGCAGAAATAGTCATCAGAAACAATTTTAAGCATGAATATAAAGTCTACTCGATATGCAGATAGTGGGAGAGGGTTAACTGGCCATGTATCTTAATGACACTGGTTAGAGTATATGTACTGATTAAAGAAAATCAGCAAAATTAGAAATGACTTGTCTCAATGCAAAAATCTCTACATGAAAGAATCAAAATGTATGAAGACAAAAACATAATGCAAGACCTTGTCCTTCCATACACCTTGACTTCTATGACCAAAGAAATTGTCAGAGCCACCGGTCTGCTAACCCCAAGCCTTGGACAAAAATACACTCCAAAGTCCAAAAGGTTAAGTGAATAGATTTTGCCAGAACTACTACTCAGGATGATGTACAGATAGTTATTCGGGTTTCTACTCAGAGTTTCAGCCTGTCGGTTACATTAGCAGATGTGCCAGCAAAAGTCTATGTTAGTTTCTATTTGTGAATTGCAAGGACTTAGACTGAAACGACCATGCAGCCACTGGAAGACACCAACCAGGGCACAAGACTAGGGTACACGCGGATACACAGCAGCCACCCACTATTTTCACGGGGTGAACGCCGTCCACCCTGCCAAGTTGGGCCCCACATATATATGCTGAACTTGGCCAGGTGTCATTTCCAACACCAGGACACGTTCAGCAGCACCTGCACATTGTCTGCTTTTCATTTCCATCAGCAACGTGTAAGCAGGTGGGGCCTTTGTTATTTTGACCCCCAGCTGGCCAAAGATAAAGGCCAAGTTAAGAGTTTATCAGGCCTCCTTTTGATCGAGTATCCTAGCTGAACGTGGCCTGAAACCTCACACTTAAATGCAAATGCGACAGAGGGGAAACAAAAGTACACAATGAAATGAAATTAAATGAAAGGCGGTACTTGTAAAGCGCTAACTATCACTCCGAAGGGAGCATCCTGGCGCTGATACTGAGGTGAGATGAAGCTCTGAGGATCTTAAATGAGAGAGAGGCAAAGTTCATCTGTTGCTCTGAAGATCCAAGTTTTTAGAGCCTTTCTGTATTGTGTTTCGTTTTTTAGCATTCTCAGTTACAAAGGCAGTAGATTCCAAACTCTGGAACCTAACACTGCTAAAGTTTTACCTCCTTTTTTTGCATCTAAAATTGGGAGGTTTGAGCAGGTTGGCTGATGAGGACCTGAGAGTTCTGTTTGTAATATAGGGGGTGAATCTAGATGAGAGGTATTTTGGTCCTATCTTGAGTGACGCTCTGAAGGTGATTAGAAGGATTTTAAACAGTATTCTCTTATGTAATGGGAGCCAATGAAGGGTTTTGAGGGCTGCTGATGCGGAAGACCTTTGAGGAAGTTTTAAAACAAGCCGTGCTGCTGCGTGTTGGACTACTTGGAGTCTTTTTAATGTTTTTTTGCTGGGTCCTGCCAGGAGGCTGTTGCAGTAGTCGAGTTGTGAAAGGATTAAGGCGACTGCTACTCATTATAATGGTGAAGCAGGTCCCTGCTACCTTCGCTGCGTGAGGTTGGAAGGTGAGGGTGGAGTCAAACTGCACTCCTAGATTTCTTGCTTCCTTCACAGTCTCAGGCGGGGGTGATGTACCCTCTGGCCACCAATCGCTTGGTAGAAAGGAGACTTCTTTCCGTATAGGTAGGATTTCAGTCTCGTTGGTGTTGCACCTAAGGTGGTTGTCGTTCATCTACTGAAGGAAATTGGTCAAACATCTTTTGAAGCTGAGTTCTGCGTCCTTGGAGTTTTGATCCAGAGGTAGTATCATTTGGGTATCTTCTGCGTAGGAAGTAACTTCGATCCCGCATGATGTGATCAGTGAGATAAGTGGAGTCATATAAATGTTGAACAACAATGAGCTGAGTGTGGACCCTTGAGGCACCCTGGTTGTGATGGTGCGTTCGACAGATAAGAAAGTTCCCAGGGACACGACTTCGAAAGGAAGGATGTTATCCATTCTAAGGTGCTAATCGAGATACCACTGGATTTGAGTCCTGATAGGAGGATGCTGTGTGATATGGTATCAAACACGGCCGATAGGTCGAGTAGGATCAACACAGCCTTCCTACCTCAGTCTGCTATCATTTTTAAAATGCCGTTAATTTCCAGAAGTGCAGACTCAGTGGAGTGTTTGGGACGGAAACCAGATTGTTGGGGGTGGAGGATGTTGGCCGTCTCTATAAAGTTGGATAATTCTTTATGAACACATTTTTCTGTAATTTTGCCTAATGAGTGAAGTAATGATATGGTGCGAAGGTTAGAGAGTATAGATGAATCAATATTTGGCTTCTTTTTAAGGGGTTTCACTATCGCTAGCTTCCAGTCGTCAGGCACGGTCCCTGAGCTTAAGGATGAGTTGACAATCTGGTTTATAACTGGGTTAATTGTGTCTACGATTTGGTGGAGAATTATGGGGGGACAGGCATCCAGGGGAGAGCCTGATTTGCATGCTAAGATTGCTTCTTGAATTTGATCCAGAGACACTGGCTTAAATGAGCACATGGAGTATTTAGTGGCTTCAGGTTCATGCTCAGGGTCGGCGCATTTGGTCGGGACTGGGTCCATAGTGAAGTCCTTTTGAATATTCATAATCTTTTCTTCAAAAAAGAATGATATTTGATCGCATAGCGTCTTGGACAGGGGTATTTCTTTTTGAAGCGCTTTAGGATTGGTATAGGACTGTACGACCGAAAAAATAATTTTGGGGTCTAGATTAGTTTCTAGTATTTCGCTTGAGTAGTATTCTTTTTTGGCTAGTTTGATCTGTGTATGGTAAAGTTTTCTGCTTATTTTGTACGCTTGTTTTTCTGCTGCGTCATAACATCTTATCCATTTGCGCTCTTGTTGTTTGCATTGGAGGTGTGCTTGCTTGAGAGTGGGCATAAACCAGCTTGTTATCTCTTCACAGCTACTTAAGAGAGGCATGTTTTTGACTTTATTCAGTCCCTTTATGTAACTGCATTCACTTTAAGAATGTGTGTTGGTCTATCCCAGTATTTACACACATAATTTAAATAGCACTATTTTATTTCTTTTCTAGTGCTACTCATCCCAATGCAGGGTGTCAGAGCGCTTTACATAACATACACATTGACAATAAATCATGCATGCGTAAAATTTAATGTACAAGATGCGTTGCATGAGTCAGTGAGGGTTATAAAAGGCATAGCAGTCATATATTCGACATAGCTCATTGTGCTGTATTAAAAAGCCTTACATTTTATGTACTGCAAGTAACAAAATGATTTCTGTGTTCAAAGCAGCAACCCACTAACCTAGCTAGATGAAAAAAGAAAATCTGTCATCTGCATATTACAAGATGTGCTTTTCAGGAGACACATTAACCTTCTATAGTACTTTGAGTCAGATCTGGGAACACACAAAACACAGCTCTCTCCAACAAATACTTTAACCTCCAGAGTTATCTCACCATTATTATTATTCCCTGATATATACTGGGCACCTCTGCAGCAGATGTCTTAATCCCATAAAATATTAGAAAACACAGAATTTGCAACCAATTAAACATAACAGATCTTCTACCACGCTTCTTCTTGTTGCCAGTTTCTTTGTGGCAGGGTTTTAAAAACTTATAAAAATTAGTTGAGGCTCAGAATTTGCATCTGGATTTCGCCACTTTTTTTGTTAGCACAAACTGCAAAGCAAATCTAATTTGTTAAATCTCATAATGTGCATAAATTGACTCATGGTATACCTAATAAAAACACATGTGTAAGATCTCAATATCTGATGTCACTTACTGTGATGCTACGTGTGATGTCATGCATGGTGACATCATGTGCTGTGATGTCACACGCTATGATGTCACTTGCATACTGACTAACTTAGTTAGTCCCATCATGTGCTGGAGCTGCAAGAAACTCACTCTATAGCTTCAAGGAATTTTATTTTATTACCCAATAACGAAACCAGCTTTGCCAACTTTTTCCAAAAATGATCCCGCATTAATTTCAAGAGAATAAAAATACAAAGTACATATTTTTCCCTTTAATACATCTGCAAAGGAAAACACACATCCCATGGAAAAAGGAAATGTAAAATACACAGCACAGCAGGCAGTTTCATGCTTTCATCCACATGCATTCCATAGGCCGGCCCAATGCCTCCAGGTAACTTCATGTGGTGATACAACAATAAACAAAACTTATTTACTGGCGCGTGACGGGATGACTCGAGTACTGCAGTCAAACGAGACTCCTTTGAAAAGCACCACTGGTCACAGGTCACAACCTAGCGGTCCGTCCAACTTTCACCCATATCCGCCTGAAAATGGGACCAGATACCTTAAGCAGCCACCCTTAAGTTGATTAAAAAGATATGAGGGTGCTCGTGGCCGAACGCCTTGGTCAGAGCACCCAGGTAGGTAAGATTATGCTGACCGCACCACCCTTTGTGGCAGCATAAATTCACCTTCCAGACAGTTCCTACTGCTGTGTAGGTAAACGTATCAACTTAATTATTGTACTTTAATTAGGGGGGGTGTGCTTCTACTCGCTGTGGCCGGGCTCACACCTGTCACACGACTCATGACGACTCGAGGCGGAGGACAGGGCCACAGCAGCACAGGGCTGGGCCGCACACACTCACCAACACCAGGCCACCTGAGGCTGGCCCGGGTCTTAGTCAAAGTGAGTGTGTACTGTGTGACTCACTCAGAGAAGGCCGGAGTGAGTCAGTGACACAGAAGTCACGGGTCACAGCCCGGTCGGGGGTCTCGGGAGCGGGACTCATTGCCAAGTGCCATGTTGGGGGTGATGAGCC
Organism: Triturus cristatus; assembly: GCF_964204655.1. Taxonomy (NCBI): domain Eukaryota; kingdom Metazoa; phylum Chordata; class Amphibia; order Caudata; family Salamandridae; genus Triturus; species Triturus cristatus. The sequence goes on from NC_140583.1 coordinate 232,960,709, forward strand.
CGACAGACTCCTGGACTGCAGTCACTAAGTGCCGCCGCCCATCTCTGCACTGAGAGAGTATGGTGCGCGTGACCACCAGTATTTACAGCACAGCGTGGGGGCTGACCAAAAATTATGCCCAGGGCCGTCAATGGTAGCACTTTTGCGTGCTACAAGATAGACGGCCCTGTTACCCACATACACGCATGCGCCGCGGTGGCATTGCAAGCACACACTTCAGTTGCAGCAGCCAGCAGGTGCGCTTGCACTTACACACACACTGTGGGGGCTGTATTACTAATCAATCATCAGCACAGTCCAATCATCTCCCAAAAAGTAGCCACCCGCCAGGTGAGGGTTTTCACCACACAAATGGGAAAAATGTTGCCCATTAGTGCGGGAAATAGCCCAATTTGGCAACACTGACAAAGAGCTGCACAAGTTAAGGTCGATGAATCTGATTACTGGTCTGAACACAGCAATCAGCCGCGGCCCGTGCAGGTGAGAGTGGTGGGGTGGTAGGGCCGGGTGAGGGGGAATTTCGATGGACGATGACGAGGGAAAATTAAATGAATAATTGATTTTACCTCATCATCGTCAGTCGAAATCCGCCCCCAACCTGGCCCCACCACTCTTACCTGACAACAATCCCCTTGCTGATTGCCAAATCGGCTAGGAGGGAGGCACAAAAGTTGGTTGCCCATTTCTATTCAACAATCTTTATTGGAAACGTGAGATTAACAAGAGGATACGCAAACATAGCAATACTGTTACTATCATTAAAAAGATTATAAGCTTGGAGTCTGCAACAGAGACCCCACCTCCTTCATAATTATACAGCAGTTTTCTTTTTTAATATGCCATGATCTGTGTAGGATAGTTATAACAATGATGCTGAGTTTTTATACATAGGTATCCACGAAAATCAAGTGCTTTAAGTACATTTATAGTTTAATTAGCATTGCACTTCAAGGGATTTTACACGCACACACACCCCTTCCCCATCAGGCTTTGACTGTAACCTGACGGAATACCCAGGTATGCAAGTCCCAAATGTCTTCTTGATTGCTAAAGATACGGCACGGTAGGGCTACATGTAGACTTACCAAGGTTAGGACACATAGTGCACTCTGTACAACATGGCAGTGTTTCGGGGGCAAACAGAATTCCAATCCCGGTCTCCTTGCTTCACCGTATTGTGATCTTGGGAAAAAAGCTTTTTTTTACAGATTTATATAGGGTGAATTCGCTCTGAGGGTATTGGGGCGCACGAGCACAAGTTTCATTACACAAGGACGCACATTCATATTGTAAGAGGAAATGAAGTGATTTGCACAGAATCACAGGATGTTGAACCAAACGAGAGACTCGAACATGCCCAGATTAAGAAGGATTACTTTAAAAGTCATCCCAGAGTCATTGGATGATCACCCATCTACCTTAGAAGTCATTTTTACATCATCACACATCATCAACCTCCTGAAGTCATCAGCAAAGCTTTGAAACCTGTACCTGATGACTTGCAGATGACTTGAAAATGAGTACCTGATGACTTTGATTGTTCTCAATGACTTGAGGATGAGTATCTGATTACCTCACAAGATTAGATTATTACTGATGACCTGAGGATGATTTTAAAATGATTTGTTGATTACTTCATGAGTTCTAACATTTTGTCTTTATTTGAAATGCTTTCAAACTTGTAAAGAAAACTCTGATGATTACTTTACAAGCATACCAACCATCTTGGCTAGGCTTATGTTAGTAAAGTAGGACTTGTGCTGAATGATTTTACAAAGGCGCGCAACATAATTCACAGTGGGGGTTGTTTTGTATCGAAAAAGAAAGTTCCCCGTTGAAGCTGTGTGAACCTGCAGATTAGAGGTTCCAATCATATGAAATAGCTCGGTGGGGAGAAGAGAATTAAGCTTCTTCAGAGATCTCTATGCAGCATATGGATTACAAATTCACCGGTGTAAAACAGGACAGCTCAGTGAGCTTGGCGCCTGTCGCGCGCACATCTATGTCACCTGCACCCATATGCTCCAATAACAGAAAGGTTGATCACAGACTTATAGTATCTGCTGTTGAGCTCAGTGTTTAACCTTCATATCATCCTCCGGCCCATTTGAATTATACAGCCGAAGAGGGCCAAATTATGCTGCAGGGTTGACTAAAGCATGCCGCAAGAAAAGGCAAATTATGAAGCATAATGTGGCACATTTGCTGATAATATTACTTCCTTATTCTGTCATTTTTGTATTTGTTAGCACAGTCCAGGCATAGGTTGCATCTCATTTGTGCCAGTTTAGCAACCAAACATAGCAATCAACAAAATAAAGGTGACCAGTCAACCTCTGCAAAGGGCCTTTCACTGGCAGGAACATGTTTCTGCATTCTTAGTAACTTCTGAAACGTTTGAGCTAAAAACAATATTTTTGTTGTTAAAATCTGCAAATTATGCAGTAGACAATGGATTATGTGTCAAATGCGGCAGATGCATCATTAATGCAGCGGCTGCACAATCGCATAATTCACTAATGACATCCTCGTCAGTTAGTGTGTGGATGCTTCTAAGTTGTTATTCCACTCTTCAGCAGTTAGTAAGCGCTCCTTGGGGGGTCTGCCAGGATGAGAAGCCTGAGGTGAGAAGGCCCCTACTCATTTTTCCAAATTGCCAGCCACCCCTTATGCATTAGACTTGTCCGGGCATGTGATTGGTTAAGGCAGCAATTTCTAAACATCACTTCATGTTCTTCTACAACTCTCCGCAGCCCCCCCCGCACACACAGGCCGGCCCTACGCCGGCCGAAACATACATCTTACCAAACCCCTTCCATTCTGACCAATCTCCTTTATATTCAAGAGGTTTTTGTTAAAAATATGTATATCTTTCTAAATACTAGCTTTCACCCCAGGATTTTGTTTAGAACTCCAAGCGTGTTAAAAAGAGAACCCAGGCAGATAGAGAGGGATAACGTGCTTGCTGTGCCTAGAGACACTCAGTTTGGACAATTGATGAAGCTGTGACTGTAGCACAATCTTCCTGGAACTATTGGGGGCAAGTTGGCCAACGAATCACACCCGTTCTTTGGAATCTCACATATGTTTCAACCAGTTTATCTGCCAGCCCATTACATTCACATCCAACATGAGAACGGCAATGGTGACCTCACCCAGCAACTTGACCGTTGTTATTTCAATTTACCACAACTGTTGCCTCTGATATCTGTCACGTCGTGTATACCTTTCTCAGTTAACACAACACTTGGGGCCGATTACGATGCCGGACGGACCTGAGTCCGACTGGCATCATTCTGGAACTGGAACCAAACAACCTACAGTCTTCGGTTCCAGTCCAGGAATTAGGATGTGACTGAACCCTGTTCGGTCGCAATCCTATACTTCGCTATGAGAGCATGCATTGGGAATGGAATGCAAGCTCTCATGTCAAAGAGCAGGGGTGCAGTGCCTGCCACCGAGTGCAGGGATTAATGGGAGGGGGGCACCTGGAGCCCCCTAGGCCTCCATTTGGCGGCCTTGCACCCATGGGGACCCTGCTGGGGGCCGCCAAAGCTGTTTCCCAATGCCTTTTTGTGCCAGAAAGGCCAGCACAAAAAGGCAGTGGGAAACTGTCATTGTAATCCCTTGGCCGGAAAGAGCCGGCCGGGGGATTACTGTGGGCCTTCCGAATGGCGGAGCCCGTCGTAAGCCATTCGGAAGACTGATTCGGATTCCCTTCTGACCGAGCCCATCGAAATGGCTTGGTCAGAAGGGAATTGGAATCGGTGGTTACGATGCAGGCACGAGGGCTCCGACCGACGGTCAGAGCCCTTCTTGCCCGCATCGTAATCGGGCCCACAGTGTTTCAGAGAAGGAGGTCTTGCTCTTAAAGCTTTAACAGGGAAAGAAATACACTATATGACATAGCTGTTTAGGGCTCCCACAGATTCAATAGCTGTCCTCTGCAAACTTAAAACGCAATAGATCTGCAAAATGGGTCTTTGACAAAGACCCTCACACAAAGACTGACAATTATAAATCAAAAAAGTGGCATTGTGGCGCTAGCAACCCAAGAGTGGGTGACAGTCATTATACCAAATCTTCGGTGAAACTGTCGCTTATCATTCCTTATGAGAGCCGCTCGCTCAGCCGAACGTTACAGTGCTGTTGCAGCATAGCTCCTAAAGTCACTCTCTAGTAGCTGCTCCAGACTGAAATGAATGAGTCCTGATCCTTGTCGGATGCTTAACTACTTAAAGAAAACACCTATGGGACCAATGGTGCACTCGTTAGCAATCTGTAAAAAAAACTCAAGTTGCATTAGAAACTGACAAATCGCAAACTTAAACTCAGCGAGCTTCGGAGCTCTGTACAGTGGGTATAATCGTAATATGTTCAGATTGCAATTTAGCAAAACATGTTACACTGTTCTACACATTATATTTCAGCCACGCTTTTAAGAGTATGTGTTATACAGTGGGTGAGTTCCCTTGCACTTCTGCCTATAAATGCCTGCAGTGGCCATACATTCCTTGCACACTTCCTGTGGGTTACTGCTCCATTTCTCCCAGGAGGGTGCCCGTAAGAGCTCATACACTGCAATGTCCCCTATAGGCGCCTATGTCAATACACTTTTGTAAAGAGTTACACGCAGATGGCGGCTGTATCAGAGCGTTTTTTTAAAGGATGGTGAGGAAAACTTCTCTACTTGCTGCAGATAATGGTCCAATAAAAATGCAGCACGTTTACCAAGGGTTCTTTATTTTTCCTTAGCCGGTGTGTTTACACGCCCTCCTGCTCTTCACACACAGGTAAATTGGCAACAATTATGTTAAATGGCACATATTGCTATAGCTTGGCTTCTCAATTGCCACCTTTTACTTGAGTTGATAACAAAAAATATATCGATAATATGACCTTGCGGAAACTGTTTGTAACTGGTTAGCATGAATTTCCACTGTAGAAGATAAAATAGAGGGGAAAGAGGATGTGGCACGGCCCAGAGCTGCCGACTGCGTGAGATGGGAAACCATACTGATCCAAGATGCATCGTTAAATACATCTTTAAGTGCACTGCAAGGGGCATATTTACAAGCCCCTTGCGCCGCTGGAGATGCGCCGGCAGCACATTTTGCCGCCCCATATTTACAAGGACACATAAAGCCACCCTGCGTTGCTTTTCTTGTCCTTGTAAATACGGACCCTTATCACGCAGTACTTTGTGTGAAAGGGGCATCCCATGGGTGTTGCTGTGGGTGTTCTTATGCAACATCCATGGATTCTGCCACATTCCCAGATTTATAGCCTTTCAGAAACCTTGGAATGAGTCAGAAACTACGGGAGGCGTAGGGAGGCACAACGAGGAGAATTTTTTTCATTTATGCTCGTTTTTTCCTCTTTCTATATGTGCTGCATTGTGCAGCACACATAGAAAGAGGGATTTTTTTTTGTGCTTTGAAAGCGATTCATGCGGCACAACCAAATGGCTTGCAATGCCCCACTGAGTCACTTTCTTGTAAATATGCCCCTAAGTTTTTAGTAAGCTGACAGTAGATCTTCTGCAACCAGACAGCTTGTGCAGAGGCCTTAGAGAGCTGCCTGGTCTCCTGGTCAGTAGCACAAAGGCGTTTATTGACTCGCACATGCCACAGACCCACCAGGAGAAAGCGACTTTTGATGATGGGGCAGAGCACTAAAGGCCAGTAATATTTCTAAACTCTTTCTGCTCCTGGAGGTATCAGTGTTTGAAAGCCGCGTGGCTCAAGGTCCCTGATAGAACTAGGTGCATCAGCAGAGAGGAGCTGAAGTTAATTACGCCTCCATGACATACGTCCTTCAAACAGCTTATGGACCTGATCCATGGAGTTTGCAGCACAAGGTTATAATTTAGGATTACATTATTTTATTAGGCTTTTAATAAGAAAAAGTATTTGATTTATGACTTCGTACCACACTTCTGCTATTTCTACGTACTGTAAATAACCCTCTGCAATGTAATGGCACTCCGTTTTCTGGCCTTGAGGGATGGTTGGCTGAGCTGGCGTTTCAGGGCCGGTCCCATGATTTGTGATGCCTGAATATCTCATCTAAACAGGATTAGATTGACTAAATCAGTAAGCCACACACCTAGCTAAATGGTTATTCTGGTGAGAAAAACAGTGCTTAAGTTTAGACACTTAAAACCGTCCTTTGAATACACTTCTTCAGACACATAAAACACTCTTTTGAGATAAAGGTATAAGGTGCATTAATACAAGAGAATAGAACCATCACAGAGATTACATTTAAATCATGCACACCATCTCTGTACTTAGAAATGGTTTGTGGGAAAAACAGCCCAACCTTGCCAGCACATTCGAGAAACAATTATTGAATTGGGAGACCAGCTATGCCTGGTTTCCAAGCAGCCAAAGATTTAAATCATTGTGAAATTTCGGCACAATTACGCAAATCTGCATGTTATTATGTGAAATGCAAATACATAATTTTGCTCATTGTTTTAGTGCAAAATAGTATGAGTACGCATTTAAACAAGCACTTTGAACAACAACTGTTTGCGTTCTGTTGTTCCCATGTGCTCACTGTAAATCTTTACAGCAAATGGCATGTTTTGTGTCAGCTTTTTACAGAGAATGATTCAAAGTGCTGTCATGGCAAAATTTCAGGAATTTTGAGTACCAAGCGTGTGAAATCCCCAAATTACAAGAATTAGGCAAGCGTAATTTAAATTTCGCTCAGACCAAGGCGTAATTCCGTGCTATTTGCGCTCTTTAAATAGCTTCCAAGAGTGATCGATTATGCTCGTTATTAGCAGCACTGACGTCTGAAGAAGGATGACGCATCACTGCATTGCGTCAGCAATGCATCAAACTAACTTGCACTTTGGTAAAACTGAATCCTACACCATGGATGCATTGCATTTACAACACAGCACACCATGGCATATGGATCTGTGTTTAAAAAAAAATGACATGAAATCTGAAACTTCTGCTACAAAAGTGTGGAGTGCAGCACCAGTCTTGGTCCACCTTTGTATAGTGTCACTCCTAATTGATTGCACAAATGTGGGGCTTATATACTACAATTTGACACAGGGCAGCTCTGCACGTCAATTTGCTGCGCTGCCATGTGTCAAAAGAAAGGGGCAGGAATGCGCTGTATCTATGAGATAAGGCGCATTCCTGTCCACTTACACTGTGCTGGTGCCTAGTGCCAATGCAGGAACCCTTGCACCATGGTGTAAGGATGCCTGCATTGAAATCAGGTTGTATTTGTGTAGGAAGGGGCACCTTCCATCACAAAAACAACCGCTACCCCACCTCTAGAGAGACATAGACTTTTAACGCATTCCCACGTGTACATATCCTTGTAAATATGGAAATGCATCAAAACCCATGGGTGTTTCGGTAGTGTCCTGGATTTTTTAACTTGGACGTCATATGCCCCACTCCAGGTTGGACTTGCCAATGTGAGCTCAAAAGTAATATTATGATTCCATCAGTGGGCTGCATACAAACTTTATGATTTCTATAACATGTTGGGGGCGGAGTGGGGGCAGAATGTAACCTGTACAGTATTGGTGATGCAGACTTAATTTTGATTTTGCAATGCGTAACTACTAGCTGTTTGTAACTGATGTTGTTGGTTTTTTTTTTGAAAATGCAAATCAAAAAAATAAAAAAAACTCCATGGGGGTTGCATGGGGAAATCAACCACAACACCCACGGTACGTCCCAGTGACGCCGAGTAAGGCAGCGCAGAAACTTGTGCTGACTGGTCTTACTCCATATATTCAAGCCTATGGAAAGTCATGCAGAGTGGCTTTGTGTGGTCTTGTAGATATGGGTCTGCAGCCTGCTTCGCTGGTAGTCACAAACAGTGACGCACCGGTGGTGCCAGCTGCATGTAAATATGTATACCCCATGGACAGGAACAACACATCATGCAAGGACACTTGAATCCTACACAACCTGATTGTGACAATGCAGTTCACCTTGCACCATGAGGCCATTTTGTGTTACTTGGGCCCATGCACACAGATCTGCATTGTAAAGCAAACAAATGGCATGGGCTTGTCAGAGGAGAAACAGCTCACCTGAGAGGAGGGTCAGGTCTGGGGCATGTGAAGTATCAACACATAGAAACATGCCAATAGCCATGAGTACATTATGTGGCATGAAAATACATAGTACACAGCTGTCCTGACGTATGGAGTGAGACCACACAGGGATCAATTGCCATGGTAGGGACTACTAGAACTCATGCCTTGTACTAAATCTGACTGGATCAGGGTAATGTAAGTGATGCACACCAGAGGACCACGTGTGTTGGAACCAAAGATGATGTATGGCCCTGGTAGGCCCTTGGTTGTGCAGTGCATTGTAAGTGCTGGCTGAGTAGGTTGAACTACCATTGTGTCTGAATGGGGAGACATTGCATAGGAAGGTAGTCAGGATGGATCTGTGTTTGGCAAGGTAGCCTAACTAATACACATGTGCTGCTGTGTCTGACAGTGTCACATTTGTATTGCAGCTGGGAACGGATTACAGAGAAGAGTCCATTGGGGTCCAACATCCTACATGTGATGTGGTCCTGGGTGAAGATGTGTTATGTGCCAGGGGGGATTCTGAAGGGAAATCGTCTCACCATGCCACATATGTCTCAGTAGAAGGATGTGAAATAGGGGTCTGCCAATGGACATGAAAAACGAGCTTGCCTCCACAAAGGGCAGTAGTCAGTGATGGTTGGAGACTGAGGTGGATGTGCCTAGTTATCTTATAAACCTGGGTAGGTACATGTCATCAATTCTAGCACTACTACAATGTGGGATACAGCTTGACCCATAGCCCCATACCCCTTAATAAGTGTCAGCCCTCAATAAGTGCCAAGTCTATTGGATATGGTCCTCCATATTGATGGTGTTGTAGGCACAATCGAGCCAATGTATGATCTGGGTTACATCACTGCATGGCATTACCATGAGTCACTGACACGAAATGAGGAATGGCCAAGGATGCATGTACAAGTGAGCATGCCTGACTCACAGGATGTGTTGTACTATGCAGATATCCAACTTGGACAGTTTCAAACTGTGGTGAGTGTCAGTGCTAGCAACCTACCTAGTGTGACAGGGCCCATCTCCTCAAATTTGGCATTTCATGCTCACAGTCCACAAAGATGAAGGCAAATGTGTATCAAATCAAAGCAAATGAGTATCCACAAATATCAAATACATATTAAGTACATACCATAACACATTCATACAGTATAACAAGGTTGGTCTGTGTGTAGAGTTGTGTTGGATATGGATTACAAAATCAAATATTGCCAACATAAATGCACAATGTGCATGCAAGACAACAAAAAACAGGCAGAGCGCCATGGTGTACAGATTGAAAGCCAGATGGCAGGATCCTAACTAATTTATGATCAGATCAGAATCATCTGGAGGGGCTGATTAATGGCCACTGGGAATGCAGGCACCCTGGGCATTAGGTGGAATGTGACCAGTAGTGGTGGCAATATGTCAAAACTCCATCAGGTATCACTGCAAATCACTTTGGCAGTGGACCTGACCTCTTCCTATATGTCCTGGAATGGTAGATCCAGTGACCTGTGTAACTGTGCTGCAATATGTGTCATGAGACAAAAAGTCAGCCTTGTCACACAGTGGTTGTATGAAGTATGCAGAGTGTTAGACCTGGCTTCATTGGCATGGGTTTACCCTGTATGTTTGCCTTTGCCTCCTGGTATTTTGCTGGGTGTTGAACTTCGTTTTGCTGGTCTAGATGCTTTGGGCACTTTGCAACTACTGTTCAGTGCCAATGTGCAAGTGCTCTCTTTGTCAATTGTTGTTATGGATTGTTGATTCCATGATTGGTATATTTGATTTACTAGTCAGTTCCTACTACAGTGCACTGTGTGTGCCCAGGGCCTGTAAATCAAATGCTGCTACTGGTCCTGCATCCACTTGCCAGGCCCTAACCAACCCTTTTCTTGCATGTTAGTCACCCCTAAGGTAGGCCCAAGGTACCCCTGTGGGCAGGGTGCAGTGTATGTGAAAGGTAGGACATGCCCTGATGTGTGTGGCATGTCCTGATAGTGAAATATTGTCAATTTCGTTTTTCACTATTGTATGGCTATCTCTCCCCATAGGATAGAATGAGGAGTTTGCTCATAACATCTTATGGGCATTCATGCCCATGGGAACAAGATAGGAAAATAAAGTTTGATATGCCTGAACTCAGAATGTTAGGATGCATCTTTTAGTGAGGGTGATTTTTACATTCTGGGTTTGAAAATACCACTTTTAAAAAGTAGGTATTTTCGTGCCTAACCATCCAGTGTGCCTCTTCTAGGTTGTGTATTGACAGTCTGGCTTTGCAGTGACAGGGGCTTGGGATGTGCATTCTGTTCAGACAGCCACCTGGGGGGTTGAGGTGTTGCCTGCCTTTCCAAGGTGAGTCAGAGCCGGGCTGAATTCAGAGTAGGGGGAGGTGATTTCTTTCACACCTGAATGGGCCTGGTCTGCCAAGGACAATGCTGTCTCCACCTCCTGCCAGGAAGCTGCACCAGAGATAACAGAGCTGGTTTTGGCTGGGCAAAGAGCTTCTCTGCCATAGAGAACAAAGAGATATTCTGTATAAAAAGAGGGGCGCAGACCCCAGACTTTTAGATCACTTCTGGGATTCCAGAGGAACCTTTGCCAAGGAGAAGAGCTGGAGAAACTGCCCCTGCGGGGTTTGCTGTCTAGGGTTGGCCTGCAGTGGCTACTTTCTGCCATGGAAAGCGAAAAGGACTTTGCTGTTTACTGCGTCTCCTGCTTGTGGAAGATCTCCTAGGGCTTGAACCTGAGCTTGCCTCCTGTTCTGAAGTCTCAGGGACACAAAGACTTCACCACCAGCTCCACTGAACTTCCTTGCTGGGAGTTCTGACGTGCTAAGAGGTTCCTGCTGTTGTTAAGACCTCTGGAGGGTGTTTGACACTGGGAGCCGGAAAAGTAACACAACTTCAAGAAGAGTGACACATCCGCACCTGTTTCCAACGCATTGCCGAAGAAATCGTTGCTGCGCCTGCCCGCGGCTTTAAAAAATTGCCACACGATGCATTGAGTGCTCCGATCTCCAAAGTCTGAGATCACCGCACCGATTACGACGCAAGCCCTGAAATGAGGTTGCAAGAACCCATGCATCATCCCAGATTGTCGCATCGTATCATGGCACCAAGTCTGTCGCATTGTTGGGAGACGCAGTAATAAACCGACGCATCACCTCCCCACGCAGTAAGAAACCGATGCTTTACCTCCTCTCCAGTAAGGAACTGATGCATCACCTCCCCTGCGCAGCAGTAAGGAATCGACGCATCACCTCCCCTGCAGCAAGGAACCAACGCATCACCTTCCCTGAGTGCAAGGAACCGACGCATCACCTTCCCTGCGACCCTTTTTGTTTGTGTAGCGACGCATCCAAGGTACTTTGTGTAAAAAGTGTTGCATCTGCAATTTGCATTGAACTGAACTATTTCTACCATTCAAAAGTAAATTGTTTATTACTGTATTGTGGATTTTTGTCATTTTGGTCTTGTTTACTTTAGATAAAGATTACTGAATATTCTAAACTAGTGTGGTGTCCATTTGTAGTGTTTTCAATGTATTACTGTATGTGTTCACAAATGCTTTACACAGTGCCTCTGAGATAAGCCTGTCTGCTTGTGCCAAGCTACCAAGACGGTGAGCAGGGGTAATTGTAGAAGTATAGTATTCTTACCCTGACTAGGAAGAAGGGGTCCTACTTGGACAACTGAAGACCCCCATTTCTAACACAGAGATACTGCCATCTGAAAGTCAATTTAAGTGCAACTTGGACTCTATACCTCCGTGTAACAGACATCCATTGCATCAATGTTGCAACTACACCTCATGACCAGCTGCCTGTCTGGGATGATGATCTGGGTGAGGATGACTGCCTGCCAACCCATGACCAAGAGACCTTCCAGCAAATCTTGGCCTCCTTTGAAACACCATCTCCGGTTGCAGTAAGGGCCAACAGCGTTGCAGGGTCTCCAGAGGATCCAGCCAACAATCACCACCAGCCAGCCCACCTCCAGGCACTCAGAGGACTCAAAGTTGAATTCCAACATTGTGCGGTAGGAGTCCAGCCAGAGATGGTTCAAGTGGTGTGGGAGGGGATAGAGACCATTGTGGGCACCCTAGAAGAAGTCTGTAGGTGTCTCAATCCCAATAAGGACAATATGGGCGCTATAAGAGGCACCGCTCTGTGGACTCAAACCGTTCTTGGCTGACATTGCTGGTGTCATGAGACAGAGGCATGGTCAACTGCCCTGCCAAAGTGGGACCAGTGAGGTTCCCAAACAGGTGGGGGCCCTTTGCAACATCCTGGAGTCCATAGAGCGGAAGCAGGACACATAAATTGCAAGTATGGTTGTCTACCACCTCAGCGTTACTGCTGTGCTGGCAAACCAGCAGGGCCTTTTCAGTGCATTGCTTCCTCACTTGTTGGCACCGAGAAATGCTGCTGCGGATATGGGCTCCACATATTCAGCCCCCTGATGTGTGTGTGCCTCCATTGCCTCTGGCACCTACAACACCCCACTCATGGGAAACACCACACACAGCAGATGAGGAAGATGTGGACTTCAGCTCTTTCCAACGTAAATCTGCCCCGTAGCATTTCTCGATGACAAATTGCCAGTTTGTCCAGTATTGATGACCATGCCAGTGTACTTCCCAACTGGTACTCTTCTCAATTCGCTGTACCACCTGTGGATCTCACCCATTTGTGGACTGTCAATGTGGCCTATCTTCCTGATTGGCAATTTGTTCATCCTCTTCCTCACTGAAACACTCCTCTCCTCCACATATCCCATGCAGTGTATCCCATGGACTCTGTCTGGACATCCAATGGTTCCCAACAACTTTTGGGGATGTTTCCTAAAGAACTGTGCCTGTGATTCTAAACATTTTTACACATGTAAGGAAATGCACTGAGTTCAACATGTGTGTTGTATGTCCGTTGGTGTCTGGAGTTAGTACAAAATGGTGAATTTTGTAAGCCAGACACCAACTACTCCACAAAGGGACATGTGTGTCATTGAGCCATGGACAAAGCTACACAGGCCGAGGGAAATGTATTTGGTGAACTCTATGTGTACCAAGACTAGCAAGTAGTTACTCAAGGCCACAATCATAAAGTGGAACAAGTAGTATGCAGTCAATGTTTTTAGATAATCAATTTTATTGGTTTTTCATGAACATAAACCGCAGCACGATAGTTCCTTGCATTTCAACATAGATTACAGACACAGTTCGTAGTAGACTTGCCTCATGTTAACTTATTGATTACCATCAACTCTAGCCCTAAGATTTAACATCAACTAATGCATGTTACAGTACCTGCCCCAGCCATTTACCCTATATGCGACCATGTTTGGCAGGACAACCCCTCGCCTCGTATAATGGTTTCTCTTGAGCATCGCACCAGTCCACACCTCTGCGCCATTTCTATATGGTAGGAGGGTCAGGGTACTTCCAAGCGGCCGCAATGTCTCATTTGTCTACCATGGTAGCCGTGCCTAAAAAGATTTTGTCCATTCGGGAGCCATTTAAGCCTTCCATGACTCCCAGGAGCAGGGCTAGGAGGCTGAGCAGGACCTACCAGCCTAATAGGATGCTCAGCTCGGACGCTATTGCTGACCAAAATGTGGAGAGGATGGTGCAGGACCAGAGCATGTGCTAAATATCAGCCGGGTTCTGTCGTGCATCTTGGGCAGGCGGAGGCGTGCAGAAAACCTGCATGGTGTAGGCAGATGGGGGTAAGGTACGTGCGGTGGCGGTAATACAATTGGACCAACGGGAGCTTGGCGGAGTTGGTAATAAGTCGAGGGGCCATCACGGCATCTCTCTAGTCCTCCTCTTCAAGAGAGGCGAGTCATAGTTCCCATCGGTGTCTGAGGGAGTCTAAGGAGTTTGGGGAATTGTTATGTTATGTTATAGGCCTTTTATATAGCGCAAATCACCTTCAGGTCTCTAAGCGCTTCTAGAGAAAAGTGAACAAGTCATTAGGGCAGAAATATAATGGCAGCAGCGGTGGCAGAAATTACGCAGTTGTTAACAACTCTCTAAATAGGAACGTTTTTAAATACTTCCTGAAGGTGAGAAGAGCTGGTTCCCTGCGTAAAAACTACGGCAGATCATTCCAGATCTGCGGGAGGAAAACAGAGAACGCTCTGCCCCCTTTAGATTTAGAGATGTACCTGGGGGGAGCTAAACGGCAGGCCTCAGATGATCGCAGAGTCCGGTCAGGAACATATTTCTCCAGGCGGTCTTTTATATACTTGGGTGCCTGACCATATATTGCCTTATGGGCAATACATAGACCCTTAAACTCCGCTCTCTGTTTAATGGGAAGCCAGTGTAGTTTATATAACAGAGGGGTAGAGGATGTCTTTCTAGGAAGTCTAAAAATGAGCCTTGCTGCATCGTTCTGCACCACCTGCAATCTCCTGATAAGTTTCTGGGGGATGCCCATATAAAGGGCATTCCCCTAATCCAGTCTGGAGATGACAGTGGCGGAGACAATTGACTGTAATGAAGATGTTGACAGGAGAGGAGCAAGTTTCCGTAACTGCCTGAGTAGTCCAATACAGGTTCCCACCACTGTGGCAACCTGGAAGGACATAGATAGTTCAGAGTCAATTTTCAACCCCAGGCTTTTTACAACCGGGACTAGGACCGGGACTGCACCTAATTCCGGAGGCCAAAAGAGATCACACCAGGCACTATTACTTGTTGGAATGACAAGCAGTTCGGTCTTGTCAGGATTTATTTTCAATGAATTGGCCGTCACCCAGTTCACTGTGAATCTGAGCAGTTTTTTAGCCGACTCCTGGGCCTGGTGGGAATTACTAAGCTGGTTAAGGAGTTGAGTATCGTCGGCGTAATTAAAGACCAGACAGTCCATGTGAGTCAAAGTCTCCACAAGAGGTTGTAGATAGATATTAAAAAGAAGTGTAGATAAGGCAGACCCCTGGGGTACACCGCAGGCTAGAGAGCCCAAAACCGATGTCTGCTCACCCAGCTGAACCCTCTGAGTACGGTCAGACAGAAATGACTTTAGCCATTGGTATGCTTGCCCGCTGATGCCCAGATTGATGAGACGGTTCAGCAGTATGTTATGGCTGACCGTATCGAATGCCGCTGATAGATCTAATAAAATCAGAGTACTCGGCTGTTTATTGTCAGCCATAACTCTGAGCTCGTCCAGAACGGACAGCATCACTAGCTCTGTGCTATGATGAGCTCTAAAGCCCGCCTGTCTGGCTTGGAGTAGCTGGTGGTCCTCCAAATAGTTCGAAAGTGTCTTTAATACATGCTGTTCTAACACCTTGGCAGAAAGGGGAGCTGAGAAATGGGTCTATAGTTCTTTAAGGTCAACATATCTGCACCGGATTTTTTCAACAGGGGGGTAACCCTGGCTTCTTTTAAATTCATCTGTAAATAGCCCATATCCAGAGAGTTATTTAGTAGTTCAAGGATCTGTTTCTCTAGCCCTGGAAGGGCCATTTGAAAGATCCTCGGAGGGCAGGGGTCTGCTCGAGAATCCAATTTGGTGTGGTTTGCTAATGATGCTAAGGTGACTGAGTCAAATTTAGGGATATTAGTCAATTGACTACCGAGGCAGGGAGGGGGTGGGTCTGGTGGAGGGAGCTGGGGTCAGTGGGGGTTTTAGCAATTTCCAAAATGATGTCTTTGACTTTCTGAAGAAAGAAATCCTGGAAGACATCACAGTCTAAAGATGCGACTGTAGATCTCTTCTCGGCTTTTTGACTCAATTCTTTCTAGATAACAAATGTCTCTTTCTGTTTATTCTCTGCCATGACAATTCTTCCCTCATAATACTCCACTTTCCTTGCTAAGATTGCTGATTTGTAAACAGAAAGAAGAGCTTTGTAGGCGTTTAGCTCTGCTGGATCATAGCTTTTTCGCCACCGCCTCTCAGCTGGGTGGAGATGTTTCCCTCAGTGGTTCATTGAACCAAGGGGCCCCCTTTCCTTTGTCTCAGACTTTTTCTTTCCATTCTGGTGCCACTATATCTATAGCTTGACGTAAATGGGTCAATAAGGCTTTGCTTTCCTGGTCCATGTTGACTATTTTCGTCCTTGGGAGCGGAATTGAGTGCAGACTAGCTATTAAATGATCTGCCTCGATATTTTTCCAGATTCTCGCCTTTCTCCACAAGGGTGGGGGCTGTAATAATTGGCTATCGCTCGAGACCCAACATCTAAGCAGCGAGTGATCAGACCAGACACAGGGGCTAATGTCTGTTATCTCTGCCCAAGGCTGTGAGGTCCAGATAAGGTCAAGAGTGTGGCCCTTCACATGAGTGGGACTGTTGACCAATTGATGAAGGTCCATTGAGAGCATGGCGGCCTCAAATAGACCCGCTGAGGACTCTCTCTGTGCCTTATCCCAATGGTAATTGAAATCATCCACTACTAAAAGACGTTTGTATCTGAAACATAAGTCAGTGATAAGTTCCAAAAAAAGATCATTAAAACTAGGGGTGGTCCTCGGAGGCCGATAAACCACCATAAGTAAAATGCAGGATGATTTAAAGGAGATTTTTACCCCCAAAATAACTGCATTGTCACAGTTTTCTACTATTATTTTAGTAACCATTAGACTCTTTTTAAAAAGAAACGCCACCCCCCCAACTCTGGTGTCCCCTGGTCTGTTTTGCCAAAGGGCATCAAAATCTGTTGGGAGTGCTGCAATGATGTCTGGGGTTGACATATCCCCTAACCAAGTTTCCGCAAGTGCCAGGATGTCTATATCATCATCTTGTAACAAAGAGAAAACCTCCAGATGGTGCTTTTGTAAAGAGCGTGTGTTTAAAACCGCTACCTTCAAACCTAGTGCTGTAGGAACATTTGGATTTCACTGAGCCAGTAGGTGTGATGGCCTGGAAATGACCTCAGCACAATTAGTCCTCAATAAATTTTCAGCCTGCAGCATCACCCAAACATTAACCTCTAAGGTGTGCTTACTGGTGGCAAGGCTCTGTAGCTTTTCCGCAGTGTAAATCAGCGGGGGAACATGGGTTCTGGCCCCTGGTCCCGGGCAGGCGTGGACGGGCGCAGACGGGCTTGCCTTTGGCGTGCCTTCAGCGCGCCGCCGGCGCGCCTAATGCGTTTCGGCACCATCAGCTGGTTTTGAAGCTGCAGTGGGCGAGGCAGTGAAAATGCTAGAGCGCGTCTAAAAATGGCAGCGTAAGCTGTGCTACCGGAAGTGAGTGATTCTGAGGAGGCCGTCGCCGTCTACCCATGCTCCCTCTACTCAATCAGCACTCTGTAGCTGCGGTGGACCGGGAAGAGGTGATCAGCGTACAGCAAATAAGTGAAAAATTAGTTCATAGTGCCCTCAGAAGTTTCAGACACACAATTGAACAGTATAGCACAAATTAAATTGTTAACTAGTGAACCATATATCTGAGATATCCCTCCTTTCCCTAGGATCCCCATAAGGATTTTGGCAATAAGGGAGCTGAATTCTGGGAATGTGGTGCCTGTAGGCGCGTAGTGGATGAGGGCTTGTCAGAGTTGTAGGTATTTATAGAACTGGGTGGAGTGTAGTGAGTAGGTGATTTGCAGGTTACAGAAGGAGCGTAGGTGTTCCCCTTTCCACAGATCCCCTAGGTGCATGATCCTGATCAGGTCCCACCTCAGAAATCCCTCCAGTGCCTCCACCTTGCCAAGTCAGGTGCCATGCCACAGGGGTGTATGTAATGTAAGTTTAGCTTCCCACTTTATGAGTCACAGCGTGGAGCGCCAGGCAAGCAAGACCGCCTGAGTCACTGCAGGAAGTGTGTGGGGGACCGGGGTCCAGGAGAACCCGAGGCTCTCTAGTTCCAATCGGTAGGCCGAGTCGGACCATCCTCCAGTGAACCAGTCATATATCACTAGGTGGGAGGCTAGGTAATATAGGAAAAGATTGGTCATACACATGCCCCCTTCGTATGGGTCCCTTTGACGGGAGGTGAAGGCCATGCATGGTCTCAAGTTACACCAGAGGAATGTCATGGCAATGCTGTCTAATTCCCAGAACCATTTGCGAGGGAGATGTAGTGTGAGGTTCTGGATTATGCAGAGGAAGGGAGTACCATCATTTAGAATAAGTCAATCCTACCAGGGGGTTGAGTGGAAGTGAGTGCCATCTGCGAAGGTCCTCTCTTGTTTTTTGGGTGAGGGGATTAATATTGAGTGACCAGGTAAGCTCTGTGAGTAGTGCAATCCAGATGCCTAGATACTTAAAGGTAAGGCATCGTATGGAGATGTTCATTTGCCAATCTATGTACTCTCCCGACACATGAAGAGGCACCAGAGTTGATTTTGTTGGGGTCAGGCGCAGGCCAGAAGTCGCTTCAAATGAGCGAGGCAGTGGGAGGCATCGTGGGCCTGAGCAAGCCGGGTCTTGAAGGAAGAGTAGAACGTCATCAGCATATAGCGCAATGCAGTCTTCATGGTCTCCCTGCCAGCGCCACCCCTGGATCTGCACATCTGCCCGGATATGGCGGGCTTGCTTCTCTAATGCTAGAGCGAAGAAGAGAGGAGACAGCGGGCATCCTAGTCGTGTTCCTCTTCTGAAAGGGAAGGCGTTCAAGAGAGCCCCATTAATGAGAACTCTTGCAGAGAATTGGAGTATAAAACATGCATCAGCTTTCGGGAATGCGGACCCATACCCGCGGTCTTTAGTACATCCTCTAGATACCGCCAATCGACTGTGTTGAATACCTTTTCGAAGTCAATCAGTAGGAGACCTAGATATGGGGTAAGGAGGTGGCGGGAGCCAATGCTAGGTGCAGGCGCAGTAGACAGTGCCTCCTACTACGGAGCAGCATGAAGCCGCATTGGTCCGGGTGGATGAGGATGTTGAGGACCGATTTAAGGCGCGTGACAAGGACTGTCGCATAGATTTTGACTTCGGTATGTATAAGGGAGACCTGGCGGTAATCTGAGCAGGAGGCTGATGGGGGATGTGTTTTGGGTATGACCATGACAGTTGCCATGCCGAATTCTGGGGAGAAGGCGCCGTTCTCCACCACCTCGTTGTACAATGCATGGAGGTGGGGTATCAGGGTTTCCCGAAATGCCGCATAGTACTCCATTGGGAACCCATCTGATGCGACTGAGGAAATAGCGGTCTCTATCTCTTCCTTTGTGATGGGGTGGTCCAGGTGGTTAATCTCTGGATCTGTCAGTCTAGGGAGGGGATAGTATCTAGAAGGTGAGAAGTAGGGGCTAGCGTCCTAGACCGATCCGCGGAGTAGATCAAGGAGTAGTACTCTGCAAAGATCTGTGCGACAGCAGCAGGTGCATAGTGGACGTGTCCATGGCTCTCCAAGATCTCTGGAATTATCCAGCTCACTAGGGGCAGCGAGGCCAACCAATGGAGTGACTTACCATTTTTATCCCTCCAGCCATAGACGTGACCGTGGAGGACCTCCATATTGGTTTATTCGACTCGAACGATAGTTGTGTTATTTACTCCTGTATCAGCTCCAGTTTCTCCGATTTCTCTTTCCTGACTGTTTGGCTTCCCTATGACCAGCAGGCCTCTGTCTTAGCCCAGCATCTCTGTTCTTTGTCTCCACCATTGGCGTGCACTGCATGGAGGCCCTCGGCAGGTATTCTTCTTCACCCCAACTCATTTCCTGCTGAGTCACAGGCCGAAAGCACCCCTACTAATGGTCTCAAAAGAGGAGAGGAGAGAGAGTGAAAAAAGCCACAGTTTGCGGTGGGTGCAGGCTCGTATGACTGCCTGGTGGACTCCAGGTGCGCTGCCCAATTTTCAAAACCCGGGCCCGCCAGGCATCAGAGCCTCCCTAACGGGCCCCGCAGCGCTTGCCTGGGGCAAGTCCTCTGTGTCTCTTATTGACACTGTTGCCCAGAATTGGCATAGGTCAAATGCATGCTCTTCCTTTCTCACATGGTGCACCCCTGCAGTCGCAGTGCCACTAATCTCCTATACTTGCTTAGGTATTCGCCGACCCAGGGGTGGGGGAGACGCTCAGGGTGTGCCGTGTGTGCGCAGGCCTATCTTGTTATGGTCAGACTGGCAGATCCACCAGCAGGCCGCACATAGCTGGGGAACCCCCAGCGGGGGCCCCGGCGGGCCCCGTTACTGTCCCTCGTTCGGCACGGGCCACTCGGAAGACCCCTGGGGTAGCCACTGCCTCCTCCTCTTCGAGTCTCGCTGGGCCGCCATCCGACACTGCATTTAAGCACTTTGGCAGGTGGGAGGGACACTCGATCTTCGCCGCGATGGTCTCTTCTGCTGGGCACTGGCCGGTGAACCCACCAGGCGCCGCCTCCCTTCTCTCAGCCAGTACAAGGTACAGGGGAGGTCCCTGAGGGAACGCTTCCACTTGTACAGAGGCCGCAGTCTCAGTGGTCCGTGAGTTAATCGCAAGCTCACCTTCTTTGCTTCTGCGGTCCCCTTTGACCACACTAGCCCCAAGTCACCAGATTTTCAGGGGGGGGGGGATTGGCAGAGCCCCAGCTTGCTACTTCTTCGCTCAGTCATCTATGGTCAGTACTCTTCACAGGCCGCCATTACACCATTGCCATTTTGTTCCATTGCCTCCCTCTATGAACATCTCCGGTTAGGAGATAAGTAGGGGTCTCTGAGAAGGCACGATTGGACTACTCAGGTGATTCCTTAAAATAAGAACCCAACCAACATTGGCGGCAACATGTCATGTAATTTTTACCCTATGGTAGGAACTGCACGTTTGTGTACAGCATAACAGTTGGGAATGTACCAGACTGATTCTATGTACCCCCTCAGGATATGTCGTCCTATAGGCCAGCTATCTCACAGTGCCACCATACGCCTCCCTAGACCTAGTTTGGTAGCAAGTGGTTCTGGCAACCACCGAACCCTGACAACCCTGATCCCCCCAGGAATTGTGGTCACAGATCTAGAACCCTTTTGCTTAGTCACTGGTGCTCTCTTCTTCTCAGAGAATCTACAAGGAATACACAGTTTTCAATGTTTATTGAACCAACGTGATTCTTGTATAAAATATATGTGCTGGAATGGTCAATAGACAGAGGCAAATTAAATTGATTAGAAGTACTAGGACAGTGAACAGAATAAAAAGTTCCACCATTGTGCTAAGACAATGTATATATGCAGGTATATAAAACAATATAAAAAACCTGGCGTACTCCAACTATATGTCCCCTAACCTAGGTGTCTAGGGCGTGTGGGTGTGTTCTGCCAGAAATCCCCGTACTGGATGATTAAACCCCTGTTACCTGAAAGGAAAGAAGGTAAGCCCTCGTCGTGTTCACAAGCTGGACACCCTTCACAGAGATATCAGCAAGCTGCTGGGCTGAAGCATCAGTGTGTAGAGACCTCGCCAATGACAGCAAAGCGCTCCTCTACCTAAACCCGGAAATGCTTGTTTATTTATGATGAAAAGCATCCTTGCAAGTATTCAGGCATGTCAGCATTGTTATGGTCTATAAATAGCCATGTTGCCTCGTGTATGAAATAGAACGACATTTCCACAGTGTTTGTCGAGGCCTTGTATATGGTGTCCAAGAAGTCACGATAATGGTCTCGCAAAGTGGAATCTGTAAGCGAAGCAGTTTCAGAGAAACTAACCCAGCATCGTCACGCATGCAAATGTGTGTGAAAGGGAAGGCAACTTAAGAAATGTGTGCATGGTGTAAGATGGCAGCGTTTTTTCATGAGCCTAACTAAGACACATGGCTATGTTGACAGAACACAAGGAGAGTGATATGTGGGAATTTTGCGCTGTACTTTGCAACAGGTAAACTATCAACACTGTACTGCCTCACTGGTTGAGGGCAGTGTAGGCCCTATATTTCAACATGATGTTGTGCCTTGGGTTTCCAACCTGCACTGCCAGACAATGGGCAGCATTGTACCAAAACAGGCACATTAGCAAAATGGTGAATGTGTGGCTTTCTGTCCTATGAGATGTCCTTTGTGCACGAGGGTCTACTTTGCTGCACAGTCTGAACTCTTGGAGTACTGATAGAGTAGGTCTGTGTGGCACAAAATGGACTGCACATAGGATGCAAGTGTGTATATTATGACTTATGTGAATTTCCATGTTAAACATGACCTGGAGAGGACCATTTGTAACATATCTCAGTTTCACATGTATTGACTACATGGCAAGCCACATGACGATTGGAGTTACCTGTGGATACACAGACAACAGATGGAGGCCCTTCCTTCAACATGGTGCTGCAACACATCATTTTACATAGTGTTGCATTGCTGAGAATCTTTCCAACATTTCGGGACACACACATGGCCTCATTTAAGAGCTGTTGACGCAGGACAGCACAGGAAGCCACTTAGCTGTGATGCCCTATGTCAAAAGGAAAGAGCAGAAATGTGTCATAGTAATGACATGCAGCTTATTAGTGTTCCTTCTCCATGCCCAAAATCACAAATGTTGCATAGCGCCAATGCATGCACCCATGCACCATGGTGCTGGTGAGTCTGTGTTGTTGCCTCAATGGTTTTTATGCAGTTAGGGACACCTTCATGAACAAATACAAACAATGGAAGCTTTTTCCACTGTCTATGTGTGCTGCAGAATACAGCACACATGGAAAAAGGTAATAATGTGGAGACGAAGATATTTCTCCTTGTTACGGTTCCCTTGGGGTGGCACACAGTTTGGTCACATTCCCTGGTTTAAATAAACGTGAAACTTCGGGAATGTGTCAAAACTCATTGGTGTTGCATGGGAAAAGCTTCCACATGGCCCATGGAAAACATTCTTGATGAAGAGTAAGGCAAAGCAGCACTTTTCATTGCCTTGCCTTACTCCATGTCTATGAGGCCATGCAAAGGCACGCAGGACTGCGTTGCCTCACAGATTTGTTTCGGAGACCGTCTCCACCAGAGCGTCATGGAAATTGAAGCTCCAGCACGCAGGCCTCTTGTACATGAGGCCCACAATGGTTTAGCAGGTCTTAACATGTGTAACTTGGAGGTTTGTATAGCTCATGTGCCATGTAGTATGGTACAAGGGTGAGACCCACGCCTGCTATGTATGCTATTTTATCCAACATATTTTACTGTCATGAGGTCGGTCCTATGCTTCAGATGTACTTACTAACCAGTAGGCCATTCCCGCACCTCCCATTCAGGAAGTGCTTGTTTATGAATGATTGCCTGAAGATGTATGCCTATGAGCACTCCCAGGGCACTTTGCCAGCACATTGATGAACATTCCCAGATGATCCACTATTCCCTGCCCACTGTCTGGATATGTGTGCTTACGATTGCGTTACAGGTGGGATGTAGCATCAGGAGACACCTGTTGCACATGAGTGCAGCCCATTGTCCCCATCTCATGTGTAAATCCAGCAATGGCAGAGAAGCCCTGCTTGTTTTCATGTTGTTCCTGCTTTGTGTTGGGGAACATGAGGTACTGGTGTGTCAGACTTATGATGGCATCATGGATGGTGGGGAAGAATGCAGAAAAGGATGGCTGAGATATTCCTACCACTATGGCTGTGGAGGTTTGGAATGAGACAGATGCCAGCATGTGGAGTACTGACATCAGCTTGGCCTGCAGAGAGACGTTGGTACACCTCTGGGATGTTGTATACAGCCTGGGTGCAAGCTGGTGCATGAGCTGCACAATAGACTCCCTCCTGAGCCTGTAATAGGTGTCCACATCTTCCTCCCTGCGGTTAATGAGGGTATTCCTCTGATGGCATATCCGCTCCCTTCTCCTGAGCTTCCTCTGTGGTGATGGTGGAGGTGGTGGTGGGTGGTCATTGTTGTCTTCGTGCTCAGAGCTGCAGTATGAAAAGATCCATGGAGTTCTTGAGCTTGCCAAAGTGCTCTGGGTATGTTCTGCTTATGTACCAATGCCGATGTTTAATATTTACACCAGTGTTGCCAATGCGCAAGGATTTTGATGCATTTTGGATTCAACGTTTCATTTGCCAATGGTGCATTGCTTTCCAAAAAGCTTATCAATATGGATGCATCAGCTCCAAATTGGATCTTACGGGGAATGCCTACTTTACATATGATCAACGTAATTTTACCCAGCCTGTTGTATCGCAGGAAAAAATGATGCAGGACAGAGAAAATTGAAGTATTATGCCTAATGCGTCACTTTGTAAATATTGAACAAGGAGTGAGACGTCGCTGCATCATAAAAAGTGGTGCAGCGGTGGTGCAAGCTCCTTGTAAATATGACTCACTAATCATAAAAGTGGAAAAGAAAATTGTCGAGAAAGTGAATGCAGAGCTAATTCAGATGCACTGAATTTCTCTCAGTCATGAGAGAAGTGCAGGTAGTGCTGCCTCGTATTTGTGCTTCCTCACCCACATGGAGTTGTCGAGTTGTGCTGAAGCAAAATACTTTTTGATCCTCAATACACCCAGCTATTCAAAGGTAAATGGGCATCTTCAGAAATTAGCTCAAAACGAGTACAGAGGCAAAAGCGTAGACTCCTGTGACGGTGTAGCTACGCCATGTGTCACCCTGATTCACAAAGGTAACTCACACTATTGATCAAGTTTACACCTTTGAGTAAGTTTACTACTTTTCAGTATTCACTACCTTAGAGTGCATTGGCCTGGTTCATAAAGGTAAATTTACACTTTTGTGTAAGTTTACGATTTTTGGCTATTCATGAACGAATTTATGAGTAGTATCTGTACGACTGTCCTATCTTTTAATGTTCGGAGACTCTGCAATCATAAAGATACTACTCGTAAAATTTGTTTGTGAATGGCAAAAAATTGTACACTTACACTAAAGTGTAAGTTTATCTTTGAGAATCAGGCCCTAAGTTTTTACTAAAAAAACTCTAGTAAGTCCAGCATCACGCATGACCAACCACTGATACTGCAACACTCTCCCGTAGAAAATAATGGAGGTAGGCAATTTAAATACCACACCATAGGAAGTAATGTTAAATTGAATTAAATTATTTAAAATTGATATAAGTATACATTTATGTTAAAAATTATTTATAAAAAGAAATTTATTATTTGACTATACAATATTTTATAACATTCAGATTTTTTTTTTAAATGCAACATATACATACATACATTACTTTTAATAATTATTATTGCCTATAAAATATTTTTTCGTTAAGTGAAAATTTACTTTTTTTAATGTAACCTCAAAAACAATATTCTAATTTAATACAGTTCTATTAATTACAATTTTTATTCAAAGTTAATATATTAGTGCTGTAGCTTTTTAAAAAAAATGTATCCTACAATTAAAATAAATATATAAAATGATTAGCATTACATTTAACAGACAGTATTTTTTATATTTATATTTCAGTTATATAAACTTTTTTTTCGCTCTTTACCATGCAGATATATCTACCCTGACTGTAGAGTCTCCCTATGGCAAAGTATAGGGAACATTTTAAAAAATGTATTTAACTCGAAAATAAATGTTATATTATTTTTATATAAAATGATTTTACATGTATTTTGCAAGCTTGAATGATGAATGTGTCCCCCTCAGAAGCAACTAATTGGAGATTATTTAGATGTATCAAGTATTTGCTCCCTAGTGCTACCCAAAAAACCGTAGTCCAGGCACTTGCAACATCTAGACTGGAATATGGGAACATACTTTATTTGGGAGCAAATAGGGAGTGTTACGGAGGCTTTAGGTGGTTCAGAACGCTGGCGCCAGATTGCTTTGCAAGATCACAAGAATGTCTTCCACCTCTAGTGCCTTGAGAGATCTGCATTGGCTTAGAGTTGAAAATTGTACCAATTTCAAAGCCTTGAACTATATGTTCAAGATCAAGGCGGGCACTGCTCCTCAATACTTGCAAAATGTAGTCCATCCTTACCAGCCCTCTCGCCTGTTGCGTTCCGCGACTCAGGAAAAATGAGTGGTTCCTAGGATCAAACTTACAAGAATGGGTGGTCTCTCTTTCTTTTATCTTGGCCCATCCTTGTGGAATTCTCTCCCCATAGCGATTCACAAAGAAACGCTACATATGAAATTCCGTAAACTCCTAAAAACCTGGTTGTTTAATCAATTAACTCTTACTTTTTTTCTTTTCTGTTCCTTCAGGCTTGCGCTGGGAAACCCTTGTTGGGTAGCTGTGCGCATTATAAAATTAATTTAACATAACATAACATAACAAGTAATGAGCTGCTGCTCTCTGGATGGGTAATAACTGTGGGCAGGTGTAGTTCATAAAATAAATACATATAATACGTTTTTCTTTGGAGCCCGCCACCGATGCAGTCGAATACTGGCGCTGCAGAATAGCAAGGCTGTGTGGTCTTCGTTGCACCTCATGCCTCTTTTTTCCTACACTCTACACTGCTATCTGCCTTTTTAGTTCACTCTTGCAGGTTCTCTTTCATTCCTGCTCTGTTTCTGTCATTGTTTTCAATTCTTTCTCTTCCTTCCTTTTCCTCCCTTTTTCACCCTTTCTTTTTTCTGCTGGTCAAAGTCTTATGACGAAAAATATGTACCGGTCTACAAGACTGTGTGCAGGTGCCCACTAGCAGCAACCACCGGCACAAATTAAGTACTGCATGTAGAATCATAGTTAAGAGCAGTGGTCGAAGTGGGCGGGATCGGCAGGGCACGGCGTGCCCCTACTTCTATAATTCATTAGATCCCGTGCCCCTACTTTTCTCGTTTTAATAATGCGTCCCAGGACGGCAGAAATCGCCAAGGCCTGCAGAGAAGGCTCGTTGTTCCCGCCGTTCGGGGACGGGCGGTGTGCAGAGAAGGAAAAGGACTCCGTCTTTTCTTTCTTGCCAGAAAAGGCAAGGACAGTGTCCACTTCTGCTCCGTCGCTGGCAGCTGATCCCCCGCTCTCTTCCTCTTGAAAACCGTGACTTCAAGAAAGGGTGCTCATCCTCTCTTTCCTCCTTTCGTGTATTTCTTCCCTTGTGAAATGGATCCAAAAAGGAAAAATACTTTTGCTGCAAGTGTTGTCTTTTTCTGACATTATTCTATTCCAGAGTACCGCCTCGGGAGGGAGAGAAATAAAAGGTTCAAAATATGAAAAATAAAGAAAAAACTAAATAAAGCATGACAGTGTTCACAAAACGGCCAGATTGAGTTTCCCAGTGAAGCGCTACTTTTGTTTTATCTTTTCTTTGAACAGCATTGTTTTCCCTGAATGAGGATGTGCACCATTCCTGGAGATACTGCAATGCCGGATTGATGGGTGGATTGGAAAACAAAATGCGTACCGCGGCTCGGTGTTCATGGATGTGGTCTTTTTACCATACTCCTTGCGTTTTATAGGACATAAGCAGTGGACATTGAAGAGGGTCCCTTCCGGGCCCTGTAGTCATGTCCTTAACTTTTCAGGCACAATCACTCACTGATTTCTGCATAGTGAGTGTAAATGCATTACGTTAACCATGGTGTTCCTGCTTACATTTCACATGCTTAACTTAATCTTGCATTCCCTATGAGCGTTTACTTTTTTCAGGATGTTGTTACGTTTTTTAGGCAGCATATTTCTCTTGTCTAGTGCGTAATTTGCATCCAGGCATTTATAGCTGGGCACAACTGGGTTGTAGTTGAAGGCCATGCAAGTTTCTCTCAGTGGGGCAGTGTGGTGTTCAGTGGGGGAGAGGATGTGGCACTATGGTCAGAGCTGCCGAATTGGAATTGGGGAACTAGGTTCAGCCTTCATGACCAGTCCACCAGACCACTCTCCTGAGGGAGCACATTCCCTAGGCCTAAGAAGACCCCGCAACACCATAGAAGCCCTGGTGTATTAGCACCAGCAGGTTTACCCTAGTGGGGGCAAGCGTGGGTTAACCTTGGAGGCCTGTCCCCTCCAATCCATACTGAAGTTCATCTCTAGTGTTGCGGGCAGGCTTATGAAGCAGCACACCCTGGAGCGAGGTCACAGGACAGGTGCCAGCACTAGGGCGGTGCGACCGGTGTGTTCCCACCGGGAGCTGACTTTAGGTGGCCCTTTGTCTTCTGTAACATTTCCTATACAGTGATTTACACACGTTTTACTGATCGTCTCTGTAGTGTGTGTGATGTAAAGTGCTCTGAAACCCTACACTGGTATGAGTGGCACTGTGAATCAAATTAAATGCATCTGAGAGAGAGTGTAGTTATGGAGATATTCGGGGCACTGTTAAAGGGTGGAATTGAGGGAATCTGTGGCGGAGGTGGTCATTGGGGGCACCAACTACATTGTTGCACAGGGCGCTACCAGCGCTAAAGCCGTCCCTGCCCTTGAGGCCACTCTGCCTCACCCGTTGGTACCTCCATTGGCCTTGTTTCAGCAGTAGTAGCTGCAACTCACCAGGGATTGGCAAAGCAGGATTTGCACGCTCACCAAACTATGTTCGCAACCCTCACATTTCTCTGCTTCATGCTCAAGCACTTTTAAGACATGCTGCCTGCTTTGGGGCCACTGGAATTATGCACCAAAGGAAGACAAAATTATGTCGCATTGTTGACTAGATTATGCAGCAAAAAAAGGCTGCAACATAATGCAGTCTTTTTTCTGACACTTTATTATTTTGACATTTTTGCACATGCTAACAGTCTCTGGAAAGATTTTGCCTTATTAGTACCAGTGTAACAAACAAATGCAGCAGTGATAAAGGTGATCGATCAGTAGACCTTTGCAACCTCTTCGCAGCAACACAAGTTACAATTTTTTTAGTAACTTTTGATCCGTTTAAGCTACAAACAATTTATTAGTTAAAATTGTCAGATTATGTAGCAGATGTTGTATTATGTGGCAAATATGCAGAGCCATAATTATTTAGAAAACTTTTGCAAACTAGGATACTTTTCCCATTTATGTTTGAACTGCTCTTGTGGAAAAAGGGAGAAGTGCTGATGACAGAAACTCCATGGACCAGAGACAAATGGTTTTTGCTTCCACTTTTAAGCGTATTTGGGACATTCTGTGATTGGAAACATATCCCACTTTGTGATTGTATTTTAATGTCAGTAACTCATATTAAACCTTAAATAATTATGTGCATCCATTCATTGAATTAAATAAAATAATACGCTGTAACTGGTCAGTGAAATGTCAAACAAATACTAAAAATTGGGACGTTTTGCGCATTCTGGCCACACCTCTGACTCCGCCCACTGATCCCGCTCTCGGGTTATTCCCGCCCTCTGATTCTCCACTCACAGTTCCCCTACTTTTTTTACCCCACTTCGACCACTGGTTAAGAGGCAGGAGTGGGTTGCTACCAGCTAACCCTGCTTCTCAGAGCTTCCTGCCTATGTTTTCTTCCAGTTTCAAATCTGCCGAGCACAGAGACAGACTCGAAGTAAGGCGGTGTAATGAGAGCCTGCAAGTAAGGAAATGTAATGAGAGCCTGGAAGTAAGGAGGTGTAATTAGAGCTTGGAAGCAAGGAGGTGTAATTAGAGCTTGGAAGTAAGGAGGTGTAATGAGAGCCTGTAAGTAAGGAGGTGTAATGAGAGCTTGGAAGTAAGGAGGTGTAATGAGAGTCTGTAAGTAAGAAGATGTAATGAGATCCTGTAAGTAAGGAGATGTAATGAAATCCTGGAAGTAAGGAGGTGTAATGAGAGCTTGGAAGTAAGGAGGTGTAATTAGAGCTTGGAAGTAAGGAGGTGTAATGAGAGCTTGTAAGTAAGGAGGTGTAATGAGAGCCTGTAAGTAAGGAGGTGTAATGAGAGCCTGGAAGGAAGAAGATGTAATGAGATCCTGTAAGTAAGGAGATGTAATGAGAGCTTGGAAGTAAGGAGATATAATGAGAGCCTGGAAGTAAGGAGGTGTAATGAAAGCCTGGAAGTAAGTAGATGTAATGAGAGCCTAGAAGTAAGGAGATGTAAAAAGAGCCTGGGAGTAAGGAGGTGCAAAGAGAGCACTGTGGTAGTATTGAACTGTATGTTTAAAAATGTTTACAAACTCAAAAAGCTAGAAACGAGTTCATTGGCAGAGGTGGGCCCGAAAAGCAGGGGACAATGTTCAAAACTGGGGCTGTTCTGCCTTCTTTATACAAAGTGACTGACTGGCCTATGTGTTCGTTGCTCCCCTACAGCGCGCTCCTACTTAGAAGACAAAAGAACTGCACAGGGCCTTAGGAAACGATACAAAGCGGCGTCACATTTGATTATCGCCGTTCGTCTTCCTGCCACGCGCGACAGATGCAAGAGTTTTCCCTCACTTACTCAACATGCTAAGTGCTCGCAGCGTGAGAGAATCCTGCGGCTTTTAGCTCGATGCTCATTTGCCGGAGCTGCCACAACGCAGCATGAAAGGTGGAGGGGGCCCTGCCGGCTGCGGCGAGGGGCTGATTGAGAACACTTCAATCCATCAACCTGCAATTTTGCTGAAGTATTAATGAATTTCTGGCCTATCAGATGACTTGACAGCCTTGCACGGCGAACGGATGTGCTCGGAGGGAGCAGCCTGGCCCCCCCTTCAGCATCTCGGTGTAGTCGGCCACACGAGGGCGTGAAGACAGCTCTTCTTCTTGGAAACAGAGGAACAGATCTAAAAATAAAGCACAAACCCTACTGCGGATGACACCAGTGTTTGCGGCAGTCATAGAATGGGCATGCCGGGGCAAGCAAGCCTAGCGTCACCGGGAGCCAGGGTTTTAAGCTGGGGCTGGGGCTGCTGCAGTGGTTTGTCAATATTAAGGCCTGGTTGTGGTATACCGTCCTGTCTGACCACATCTGGCCTGGTGTTCCTGCACAACAAAGGGCCAGACCTTACCAGCCAGTGATCCAGCCGGTTAAATTGCACGAAGCTCTGGCTGTCGCCACAGCTAAGCTTTGTCCCCGACTCCACTCAGTTTTTCCTCTGGCATGGGAGGGGGCACTCACCTTAAAAACACTCTCAGTAACCAAAGCGATAACTATTTACCCTCCTGAGATGGTGAAAGGCCCACATTCATGTTAGGGTGGGGAGACTCAGATACTGTGTATGGGGCATCATAGAAATCCTAGAGAGGGTGGTTAGTAGGACTTTCCATATTATCTACATTGGAGCCTAACCCCAAATGAGAATGGGGCAGAGAAATGGTGCCAGGAGTAACAGAGGCATGGCACAGTTTTAGAAATAAGCATGTTTTGTAGCCTCCACTGAATACAAAGAGGTCCGAAATTCTCCCAGAGAGGGTAGTTGTGCAGTCCTCGGGTGGATCTACTAAATCAAACCCCGTTCCTCTACGTTTGTCGTGGTTCAAGGTAGGCACAACATTACAGAGTAATAATCTGTCAGGCCCAGGAGATGGCTGAGGATGATAGCAGTCTGGCACATTTCCAACAATGAATACCACAGCACATTGACCCTTGATTTTCTCTTTGAGTTACTGATCTCTCTTCTACTGGCCAGCTGGGTGGAGTTCGCAGAGTTCCACAAGTGAACCCAAAAATCAGCAGTGCTACGCAGAGTTCCACCAGTGGCAGAGTGTGTTAGGTTGTGACGTTTGTGCTAATTTTTAGCGCCGGCTGTTTGTCCAGCACGAACAGCATTATGTGCAGCGCAAGAGGGTGCTGCTTCTTTCTGCCAATGGGGTAGACACTCTACTTGAGCGGAGGCTTCCTCAACGCGAATGGAAGGTTTCTCAACGCGAGCAATAGCAGCCATCCGCGACCACCCGCATTGACAAATCTCACAGGTGGTCGTCTGGAGTAAGATTTTCCTCGCTCACGCTCAGCTACTTTACGTTGTCGAGCACGCACAAGAAAAAAACGAAATTCTGCTATGCCGACTTTTTGGGAATTCCGTGAGGTACGCGGAGCACAGAGTGGAAAAAAGTCTGCAAACTCTGCGAGCGGAGAGGAATTTCACACTCAGGCCTACTCAAAACCGAAGCAGAAATCATCAAACAACTGAATATTCTGGAATTCTTATGCTTGGTCATTTGTATAGAGGCGGTTCTGGGTCAAAATACCAGATGGCCCTTTTAGGAAGTCCAGAGTTACTGGTAACAATGTATATTGTGTTATCCCTCGCATCTTGCTGCTGATGGTAGCTACAGAAAAAGTGACAACACAGGAGTGGAGCAGGCTTCCCTTACATGATGGATATCTAAACTCACTTCATAATTATGGAGAAAAAGTGTTAGCATCTCCCGAGGAAGGGACCGTATAGATACTAAAGGAATGACTCCACTGACTGGATAATGCCACAAATATTGCTTTGTCTAGTGTAAGATGCTTACGCCT
The DNA here is from genome assembly GCF_964204655.1 of Triturus cristatus. Classification (NCBI taxonomy): domain Eukaryota; kingdom Metazoa; phylum Chordata; class Amphibia; order Caudata; family Salamandridae; genus Triturus; species Triturus cristatus. The sequence goes on from NC_140583.1 coordinate 232,992,926, forward strand.
GCCCTGGAGAGGGACTGCTACTGCTCCTCAGCAGAAAGGATGAGTGATACTTTGCCGGGCTCCTTGGGTGGCGTCCAGTGTCACAGACTCAGTGCCATGCTTCATGGACAGAGTCTGTAGAAAATGAACTGTTAGATTTATCTGCGGCTACAGATTGCTACAGATGAGGAATTCAATGAGCGATCACTGTCCTGGTGTCATGCATCAGGAAGGCAACCTGTCACTGAATGAAGATCTGTGGTGGCTGAAGGATTAACCTTTGGCAGAAACACAAGTCTCATACGATTAACTTGTACGCGTCCACACAGTTCCGGCCATCCGTATGACAAACAAGGATATCAGGAGCGATGAGGCCTGATCATATGTGACAGCAGACGCTGAGAAAACCTTCTGTGGCTGAAGTGACAGCAAGATGAGGAAAAAACCGGAATGGATATTAAGAACTCATACTGTGGCAGCACCTGGCAGAGCTGCGGCAGCGGTACCAGTAAAGCACAATGCAGAGATGCCATTTTATATCTTTAGATATGCAACGTGCAATTGGTTAGTGATTGACATTATGTAGAAATGCAATTGAGAAACCAGTAATGCCACTTAAAGTGGAAGGGTTACAAGCTGAATCTAGGCTGACCGCCCACCAGTGTTCTTCACAAAGGACCCAGCCTACTATGTGCAACTGGGATTTTAATGACTCTTGATGCAGACGAAAGAGTGAATTTTGTGAGCTATTTTGTGCCCCCTATGGAGGAAGTGTAAAGTGATGTCTGAGAACTGCCCCACTAATGGCAGCACATTTCCATATTTCCAGTGGGATGATGCATGACACACTTTGCCCTGCCTTTTTCACTTGGAAGACCAAGGATTGACGGAGCCCCAATACACAGGAGCGAGAGAAAACAGCTTCACTTCCACTATCCCTTAGTAGCTTAATTTCTATCAAAACAAATTAGAATTCCAGATGTATCATGTTGGCAGGGTTGGTTTCCTGCCTGCTGAGGGAAAGAAGGCGTGCTAATGGCCAAACAGTCTCCGCCTTCCTAATGTGAATTAAAGTGTGGTCAACAACACACAAACCAATCACTGTCTGAGGTTGTGCATGGACTTGTGAGGCTTGAAGGGAAACCCTAGCTTCCAGTGCCTGTTAATGTTGAGTCCCCATAAGTCACAGTGACCTGCTTCATGTTTACAGGGACACTACAGAAAGCATGGCTTTACAATGTCTTCACTTCTGGCTCTCAACGGATGTCTAGTCTTGGGATCTCAACTTAATGCCCTCATTTTTACTTCTTATTATCTGATATTTGTAAAGAATCAATCTCATAGCTTATCAAAGACTCCTAAGTGCACAGCTCTTCCAATGAATGAGGTTAGGTGCATAGGCAAAAGGAGGAGACATACTAGAGAAACTGAAATAGACGAAGAGGAAACATTTTACAGGAATAAGCTAAAATAAAATGTTTAAAAAGGGAAATACGGAATATATAACAACAAAACAAAATAACAGAGGCCACTCGTCTGTCATTAAATATGGAGGAGCCATAACAAGCTAGTACTTCTGAAGTACAGATAAAGCTAAGACACAAAAGGATGGGACGAGGCAAGAGGAATCATCAGTTTCATCTCAAATGTGTATATACGCTGAGAGTGTTAGACTCATATGAAGAGGGCGGTGAGGATCATTTGGTTTGATGTTGTGTTTTGCTTTGGTGCCCCCTTCAGCAGAGCAATAAAGTATAAGGGATAACGATGATGGCCGCCTCTCATGTCATGAATACTCATTCATAGTGGGGTCCTAGGTCTAGTGTTTGCTTCAATATCATCCACAAAACGTCCTCAAAGTCTCTGAATATCTGTCCTAAGCTTTGCCACATAGAGGGCCAAATGTAGAAAGATTAGTAAAAGCGATGACCAAATAGCGTTTCAAAATTCAGAATTTTGTGAATCGCTATTTTGTAATCGCTATTACCAATGTACAAAAGTAATATCTGGCCCATTAGCGATTCACAGTGGGTCACAAATAGACCTACCTCATGAATGTTAATGAGGTAGGTTGCAATTTGTGACCCACTAGGATTTGCTGCCATCACAGGGATGGTGGCCTGCTCGGGTCAGCAGATTACAATGTCCGTGATTGCTATTAAATAAAGCAATCATTTATTTTTAAAAGCAGCCCATTTCCCTTAAAGAAAAACGGAATGAGTTTATAAATAAAAAAACGTAGAGTTTCAGTTTAATTTTTTTAAGATTCTCAAAGGAGAAGAGGTCCCAAGGGGAACCATTCCCCTTTGTAGATAGGCTACCACCAACTTTGAGTTCGTGGTAAAGTGCAAATGTTTTGCGACTGCATTTTGGCTACAAAACTTTCATACGCGCTGGGGGTACGCACCGTACATACACGGATGGGGGTATGACTCGAACGTACACGGGTGTACATACACGGGGGGTACGACACGTACACAGGTGTACATACACGGGGGGGTTCGACACGTACACGGGTGTACATAAACGGGGGGTACGACACGTACACGGGTGTACATACACGGGGGGGTTCGACACATACACGGGTGTACATACACGGGGGTACGACACGTACACGGGTGTACATACACGGGGGGTTTGACTCGAACGTACACGGGTGTACATACACGGGGGGATTCGATACGTACACGGGTGTACATACACGGGGGGTTCGACACGTACACGGGTGTACATACACAGGGGGTACCACACGTACATGGGTGTACATACACGGGGGGTTCGACTCGAACGTACACGGGTGTACATACACAGGGGGGTTGGACTCGAACGTACGGGGGCTGGGGGGGTACGACTCGAACGTACGGGGGCTGGGGGGGGGTACGGCGCGTACCGGGCCACCTACTCTGGTCGTTTCGCGCCGTAATTCGCTTTTCCGGCACTTTTTGGGTGCCGTGAAAATATTGCCGTCCGGACTGCTGTCAGTTCGAATCGTAGTTCCTGGGTCATGAAACGCTGCCTGAAAGCGTCCCGACGTCACGTCGCAGCATTCCCGGATCACATTCGTATGTATATTTTCGTCGGTCGGTGTTTTTTACGATTCGTACGGAAATGGTGTTTCCGTGCGAATCGTAATTCCATGGTTGTAAAGTTTTACGACCGGGTACGAGTCGGTCGGAGAAAACGCTCCGACCGACGGTTCGTACCCGGTTTTTACCGGATCGTAATCGGCACCTATGTGGAGAAATAAAATGCACAACATTAGAGACCCAAGGGAAGTTGAACAATTACTGATACAAATGAAGGAACAACAATAAGAGAACAAGTCATAGACTGGTAGGTAAAGAGCTCAAACGGGCAAATTAATTTGCCAATGAAAGAACCAAGGGAGGCTTCCTCGAGGTGGGGTTTCAGAGACATCGTAAATCAAATAAGGAAAACAGTGCACAAAAAGGGTGGGGAGCAAAATAGGGAAAAAAAAAAAAATGTCCTCAAAATAAAAATAGGAAGGTGGAAGGGGGTCTAAGGGTAACAAAAACATCCCCCAGCATGGAGAAAAAGGCATTATCTCATGGATGATCTATTGACTGTAAAATTTTTATCCTAGAATGTTAATGGCCTTAGGAGTAAAAACCGGAGGAGGGGGATTTTAGAATATTTGAAATTGTCTGAGTGTAACATTTTGATTCTCCAAGAGACATATTTGTTGAAGGAAGAATGGGAGGACATTATAAAAAATCTCAGATGGATAGATTCATATGTCTGTACGAATCAGAAATGCAATACAAAGGGAGTAATTATTTTATTTAAAACATCCGCAAAAGCATCTGTTGTAGCAAGTGCAGTCGACAAAAAGGGGAGATGGGCTACAGCTAATATAAAATTACAAGGTAATTCTTTCACAATAGTTGGTTACTATGGCACTAACTGTGACGACTCTGAACCCCTGCAAAACCTTTATACACAGCTATTAACATCAACAGCCCCCATAATCTGGGGGGAGATTTCAATATCATTCTGGACCCAAAACTTGATAGACAACCTCCAAGGAAAGAAATTAATCTACCAAATATGAGACAATGGATATCATTGAGCATAAAAGATCTTGGATTGGTAGACATCTGGAGAGGAAAAAATCCCAGACAAAAGGGATCCACCTTCCAGAATAAAAGATTGGGCCACTCCTGCCGAATCGACTTTTTACTCTTAGACTCCAGTCTAGTGCCAAATATTACTCGAGTAGATCACATCTCGGCACATTTATCAGACCACTCAGCAATAGTCCTGGACTTACAGATGAAAAAAAACAACGTCCCAGGGCGCTGGACAGTAGATCGTACGATTTTTCGAGATAATCAGAATATAGATCTACTTATGACTGAGACAGTAGAATTTTTTAAGATAAATAAAGAGGAGATGTCACTACAAACAGTCTGGGACACTTACAAAGCAGTTATGAGAGGCAAAATCCTAAACATTGCAGCCTGGAAAGCAAAAACTAGTAAATCTAAGATCAAACTTATGGAGGAAGAACTAAAAACCCTTGACACCAAACTTGAAGGAGAGTCATCAGTTTTAAACAGAGTGCAATTAATAGCTGAAAGAACTCAAAAAAAGGCAAATTTAGCTGATCATCTAGAGATGGGATTAAGAGAGAAATGGGATATGAGTAAACTTTCACACCACGAATATGGAGAAGGCTGTGGGAAACTATTAGCATGGAAATTAAAAACTGAACAAACTAGAAATAAGATACTTAAGATACGTAAGGGTCACTCAGGAATATTAACAACAGAAGACGCAGAAATCAGAGAAGAATTTCAAAACTTCTTCAGTGGTCTATATAAAGAAGACTGCTTTCCGACCGAAGCTCAACTTCAAAACTATCTGGAGTCTATAGACCTTCCTTCTATTAGCAAAAAAGAGAGGACAGAGCTAAACAAGAAAATAGATGAAGAAGAAGTTAAAGAAGTTATCAGAAGTATTAAGAGAGGAAAAGCACCCGGACCAGACGCTTTGCCAAACGAATTTTACCAGTCACTAAGTAAAGCCTTAATCCCACATTTTACGAAATTAATGAATGACATCTTCATTAATAAAAAGAATCTCCCGACTTCATGGAATGAAGCGACTATTAGCATTATATTGAAATCAGGAAAAAATCCTGTCCAGTGTGAATCGTATAGACCCATATCCCTTTTAAATTGCGACTACAAGATTTATACACAAATCTTAACAAAAAGATTGACCAAGGTAGTCAGTCTCTTAATCGATAACAACCAGAAAGGTTTTATGAAGGGTAGACAAATTCAAGAACTAACCCAAGAACTTATCACAGCTATAGACGTAGCAACCCAGGAAAAACTTCCACTAGCTATCATCAGCTTGGACGCAGCTAAGGCGTTTGATAGGGTCAACTGGGTATATTTGAATGCGGTTCTGAGTAGATACGAGTTAGGAGACAACTTTCAAGACTCAATCAAATCAATATATAGGACGAGCAGTGTGCGACCAACTTGTGTACAAATTATTACGGCTCCCTTGAGCTAACGGGCTGACGAGCCTTGGATCTGCACCTGCGCGCCATGAGAGGTACTTGACCTGTTTTTAATTACATTTTGGCAGTCCACACGGCACCCCTTTACACTGTCCTGCTCCCTGCTGACGAGAGGCAACTACCTCGAAACACGTGTCCAGGGATGGCTAAATGTGACACATACTGTTCTCTTTACACATCCTGGCATAGGCGTACCCGCCGTCGCCACTACATTTACCACAGTCCTTTGGGGCAACTTGCTGGTGTGACGAGCAGTGTGCGACCAACTTGTGTACAAATTATTACGGCTCCCTTGAGCTAACGGGCTGACGAGCCTTGGATCTGCACCTGCGCGCCATGAGAGGTACTTGACCTGTTTTTAATTACATTTTGGCAGTCCACACGGCACCCCTTTACACTGTCCTGCTCCCTGCTGACGAGAGGCAACTACCTCGAAACACGTGTCCAGGGATGGCTAAATGCGACACATACTGTTCTCTTTACACATCGTGGCATAGGCGTACCCGCCGTCGCCACTACATTTACCACAGTCCTTTGGGGCAACTTGCTGGTGTGACGAGCAGTGTGCGACCAACTTGTGTACAAATTATTACGGCTCCCTTGAGCTAACGGGCTGACGAGCCTTGGATCTGCACCTGCGCGCCATGAGAGGTACTTGACCTGTTTTTAATTACATTTTGGCAGTCCACACGGCACCCCTTTACACTGTCCTGCTCCCTGCTGACGAGAGGCAACTACCTCGAAACACGTGTCCAGGGATGGCTAAATGCGACACATACTGTTCTCTTTACACATCGTGGCATAGGCGTACCCGCCGTCGCCACTACATTTCCACAGTCCTTTGGGGCAACTTGCTGGTGTGACGAGCAGTGTGCGACCAACTTGTGTACAAATTATTACGGCTCCCTTGAGCTAACGGGCTGACGAGCCTTGGATCTGCACCTGCGCGCCATGAGAGGTACTTGACCTGTTTTTAATTACATTTTGGCAGTCCACACGGCACCCCTTTACACTGTCCTGCTCCCTGCTGACGAGAGGCAACTACCTCGAAACACGTGTCCAGGGATGGCTAAATGCAACACATACTGTTCTCTTTACACATCGTGGCATAGGCGTACCCGCCGTCGCCACTACATTTACCACAGTCCTTTGGGGCAACTTGCTGGTGTGACGAGCAGTGTGCGACCAACTTGTGTACAAATCAATATATAGGAATCCATCAGCTAGAGTCCTAGTTAATAATAGTCTCTCTAATAGGATACAAATTAAGAGAGGCACTAGACAGGGTTGCCCTCTGTCGCCACTTCTTTTTAATCTGTACATAGAACCGCTAGCAACGAAATTAATGAACAACTTTAATATATCTCCATTCTCCTATAATGGTTGGACGAAAAAAGTTGCCCTCTTCGCAGATGATCTGATGATTTTTACAGACAATTTTTTTAAATCCCTCCATGATATCGAGGTCTCTATTAATCAGTTTGGTGCAATTTCTGGATATATGGTTAACCAGGCCAAATCTGAAATTATGGTATGGAACTGTACTAACAATCACCCCTTGATAAGAACGAAAATAAGATATCTAGGCCTAGACATAATTACAGATATAGATAAAATTGCGGAAGTAAATTTTAAAAGGCTACTTAGTGAAACTAGAAAATTGTTAAAAACTTGGAGTGGTTTACCGTTAACTTTTATGGGAAGGTCAAATATTATCAAAATGAGGATATTACCGAAATTCACTTACATCTTTAGTACGATCCCGTTGGAGTTTGATAGAACATCAATAAAGAAACTGCAGGGAGAGCTAAACTCCTTTATATGGGCTAATAAATCCCCCCGAATTGCATGGAATAAACTTAGTAAGAAGAAAGATCAAGGAGGTATAGCTAGCCCAGACTTATTACAGTATTGTTGGGCCTTCCAGTTTAAATATGCTAGGATTTTATTAAATGATTATGAATTTTACCCACCTTACTTGCTATAGCGAGACCTGTGGGAAATTTTTTATACAAATTCGGTCACCCAAAATTCTACAAAAAAATAAAACTAAAGGTTCTCTTATCTGCAGTCAAACTGTGGACACAAATAAGAAAATTAATCAAAATCCCCTTATACAGTGAATATGCCCCGATTTGGGATTCCCCCGGCACGCCAGAATGCCTCCAAGATAGTCTTTCAACTCCGTCCGGACTGCTGTCAGTTCGAATCGTAGTTCCTGGGTCATGAAACGCTGCCTGAAAGCGTCCCGACGTCACGTCGCAGCATTCCCGGATCACATTCGTATGTATATTTTCGTCGGTCGGTGTTTTTTACGATTCGTACGGAAATGGTGTTTCCGTGCGAATCGTAATTCCATGTTTGTAAAGTTTTACGACCGGGTACGAGTCGGACGGAGAAAACGCTCCGACCGACGGTTCGTACCCGGTTTTTACCGGATCGTAATCGGCACCTATGTGGAGAAATAAAATGCACAACATTAGAGACCCAAGGGAAGTTGAACAATTACTGATACAAATGAAGGAACAACAATAAGAGAACAAGTCATAGACTGGTAGGTAAAGAGCTCAAACGGGCAAATTAATTTGCCAATGAAAGAACCAAGGGAGGCTTCCTCGGGGTGGGGTTTCAGAGACATCGTAAATCAAATAAGGAAAACAGTGCACAAAAAGGGTGGGGAGCAAAATAGGGAAAAAAAAAAAATGTCCTCAAAATAAAAATAGGAAGGTGGAAGGGGGTCTAAGGGTAACAAAAACATCCCCCAGCATGGAGAAAAAGGCATTATCTCATGGATGATCTATTGACTGTAAAATTTTTATCCTAGAATGTTAATGGCCTTAGGAGTAAAAACCGGAGGAGGGGGATTTTAGAATATTTGAAATTGTCTGAGTGTAACATTTTGATTCTCCAAGAGACATATTTGTTGAAGGAAGAATGGGAGGACATTATAAAAAATCTCAGATGGATAGATTCATATGTCTGTACGAATCAGAAATGCAATACAAAGGGAGTAATTATTTTATTTAAAACATCCGCAAAAGCATCTGTTGTAGCAAGTGCAGTCGACAAAAAGGGGAGATGGGCTACAGCTAATATAAAATTACAAGGTAATTCTTTCACAATAGTTGGTTACTATGGCACTAACTGTGACGACTCTGAACCCCTGCAAAACCTTTATACACAGCTATTAACATCAACAGCCCCCATAATCTGGGGGGAGATTTCAATATCATTCTGGACCCAAAACTTGATAGACAACCTCCAAGGAAAGAAATTAATCTACCAAATATGAGACAATGGATATCATTGAGCATAAAAGATCTTGGATTGGTAGACATCTGGAGAGGAAAAAATCCCAGACAAAAGGGATCCACCTTCCAGAATAAAAGATTGGGCCACTCCTGCCGAATCGACTTTTTACTCTTAGACTCCAGTCTAGTGCCAAATATTACTCGAGTAGATCACATCTCGGCACATTTATCAGACCACTCAGCAATAGTCCTGGACTTACAGATGAAAAAAAACAACGTCCCAGGGCGCTGGACAGTAGATCGTACGATTTTTCGAGATAATCAGAATATAGATCTACTTATGACTGAGACAGTAGAATTTTTTAAGATAAATAAAGAGGAGATGTCACTACAAACAGTCTGGGACACTTACAAAGCAGTTATGAGAGGCAAAATCCTAAACATTGCAGCCTGGAAAGCAAAAACTAGTAAATCTAAGATCAAACTTATGGAGGAAGAACTAAAAACCCTTGACACCAAACTTGAAGGAGAGTCATCAGTTTTAAACAGAGTGCAATTAATAGCTGAAAGAACTCAAAAAAAGGCAAATTTAGCTGATCATCTAGAGATGGGATTAAGAGAGAAATGGGATATGAGTAAACTTTCACACCACGAATATGGAGAAGGCTGTGGGAAACTATTAGCATGGAAATTAAAAACTGAACAAACTAGAAATAAGATACTTAAGATACGTAAGGGTCACTCAGGAATATTAACAACAGAAGACGCAGAAATCAGAGAAGAATTTCAAAACTTCTTCAGTGGTCTATATAAAGAAGACTGCTTTCCGACCGAAGCTCAACTTCAAAACTATCTGGAGTCTATAGACCTTCCTTCTATTAGCAAAAAAGAGAGGACAGAGCTAAACAAGAAAATAGATGAAGAAGAAGTTAAAGAAGTTATCAGAAGTATTAAGAGAGGAAAAGCACCCGGACCAGACGCTTTGCCAAACGAATTTTACCAGTCACTAAGTAAAGCCTTAATCTCACATTTTACGAAATTAATGAATGACATCTTCATTAATAAAAAGAATCTCCCGACTTCATGGAATGAAGCGACTATTAGCATTATATTGAAATCAGGAAAAAATCCTGTCCAGTGTGAATCGTATAGACCCATATCCCTTTTAAATTGCGACTACAAGATTTATACACAAATCTTAACAAAAAGATTGACCAAGGTAGTCAGTCTCTTAATCGATAACAACCAGAAAGGTTTTATGAAGGGTAGACAAATTCAAGAACTAACCCAAGAACTTATCACAGCTATAGACGTAGCAACCCAGGAAAAACTTCCACTAGCTATCATCAGCTTGGACGCAGCTAAGGCGTTTGATAGGGTCAACTGGGTATATTTGAATGCGGTTCTGAGTAGATACGAGTTAGGAGACAACTTTCAAGACTCAATCAAATCAATATATAGGACGAGCAGTGTGCGACCAACTTGTGTACAAATTATTACGGCTCCCTTGAGCTAACGGGCTGACGAGCCTTGGATCTGCACCTGCGCGCCATGAGAGGTACTTGACCTGTTTTTAATTACATTTTGGCAGTCCACACGGCACCCCTTTACACTGTCCTGCTCCCTGCTGACGAGAGGCAACTACCTCGAAACACGTGTCCAGGGATGGCTAAATGCGACACATACTGTTCTCTTTACACATCCTGGCATAGGCGTACCCGCCGTCGCCACTACATTTACCACAGTCCTTTGGGGCAACTTGCTGGTGTGACGAGCAGTGTGCGACCAACTTGTGTACAAATTATTACGGCTCCCTTGAGCTAACGGGCTGACGAGCCTTGGATCTGCACCTGCGCGCCATGAGAGGTACTTGACCTGTTTTTAATTACATTTTGGCAGTCCACACGGCACCCCTTTACACTGTCCTGCTCCCTGCTGACGAGAGGCAACTACCTCGAAACACGTGTCCAGGGATGGCTAAATGCGACACATACTGTTCTCTTTACACATCGTGGCATAGGCGTACCCGCCGTCGCCACTACATTTACCACAGTCCTTTGGGGCAACTTGCTGGTGTGACGAGCAGTGTGCGACCAACTTGTGTACAAATTATTACGGCTCCCTTGAGCTAACGGGCTGACGAGCCTTGGATCTGCACCTGCGCGCCATGAGAGGTACTTGACCTGTTTTTAATTACATTTTGGCAGTCCACACGGCACCCCTTTACACTGTCCTGCTCCCTGCTGACGAGAGGCAACTACCTCGAAACACGTGTCCAGGGATGGCTAAATGCGACACATACTGTTCTCTTTACACATCGTGGCATAGGCGTACCCGCCGTCGCCACTGCATTTACCACAGTCCTTTGGGGCAACTTGCTGGTGTGACGAGCAGTGTGCGACCAACTTGTGTACAAATTATTACGGCTCCCTTGAGCTAACGGGCTGACGAGCCTTGGATCTGCACCTGCGCGCCATGAGAGGTACTTGACCTGTTTTTAATTACATTTTGGCAGTCCACACGGCACCCCTTTACACTGTCCTGCTCCCTGCTGACGAGAGGCAACTACCTCGAAACACGTGTCCAGGGATGGCTAAATGCGACACATACTGTTCTCTTTACACATCGTGGCATAGGCGTACCCGCCGTCGCCACTACATTTACCACAGTCCTTTGGGGCAACTTGCTGGTGTGACGAGCAGTGTGCGACCAACTTGTGTACAAATTATTACGGCTCCCTTGAGCTAACGGGCTGACGAGCCTTGGATCTGCACCTGCGCGCCATGAGAGGTACTTGACCTGTTTTTAATTACATTTTGGCAGTCCACACGGCACCCCTTTACACTGTCCTGCTCCCTGCTGACGAGAGGCAACTACCTCGAAACACGTGTCCAGGGATGGCTAAATGCAACACATACTGTTCTCTTTACACATCGTGGCATAGGCGTACCCGCCGTCGCCACTACATTTACCACAGTCCTTTGGGGCAACTTGCTGGTGTGACGAGCAGTGTGCGACCAACTTGTGTACAAATCAATATATAGGAATCCATCAGCTAGAGTCCTAGTTAATAATAGTCTCTCTAATAGGATACAAATTAAGAGAGGCACTAGACAGGGTTGCCCTCTGTCGCCACTTCTTTTTAATCTGTACATAGAACCGCTAGCAACGAAATTAATGAACAACTTTAATATATCTCCATTCTCCTATAATGGTTGGACGAAAAAAGTTGCCCTCTTCGCAGATGATCTGATGATTTTTACAGACAATTTTTTTAAATCCCTCCATGATATCGAGGTCTCTATTAATCAGTTTGGTGCAATTTCTGGATATATGGTTAACCAGGCCAAATCTGAAATTATGGTATGGAACTGTACTAACAATCACCCCTTGATAAGAACGAAAATAAGATATCTAGGCCTAGACATAATTACAGATATAGATAAAATTGCGGAAGTAAATTTTAAAAGGCTACTTAGTGAAACTAGAAAATTGTTAAAAACTTGGAGTGGTTTACCGTTAACTTTTATGGGAAGGTCAAATATTATCAAAATGAGGATATTACCGAAATTCACTTACATCTTTAGTACGATCTCGTTGGAGTTTGATAGAACATCAATAAAGAAACTGCAGGGAGAGCTAAACTCCTTTATATGGGCTAATAAATCCCCCCGAATTGCATGGAATAAACTTAGTAAGAAGAAAGATCAAGGAGGTATAGCTAGCCCAGACTTATTACAGTATTGTTGGGCCTTCCAGTTTAAATATGCTAGGATTTTATTAAATGATTATGAATTTTACCCACCTTACTTGCTATAGCGAGACCTGTGGGAAATTTTTTATACAAATTCGGTCACCCAAAATTCTACAAAAAAATAAAACTAAAGGTTCTCTTATCTGCAGTCAAACTGTGGACACAAATAAGAAAATTAATCAAAATCCCCTTATACAGTGAATATGCCCCGATTTGGGATTCCCCCGGCACGCCAGAATGCCTCCAAGATAGTCTTTCAACTCCTCTACTATTAAATGGGATTACTAGATGGGGGCAACTTATAAAACAGGATCATATTATAGACTGGTCTCTCCTGGATAATATCATGGGAGGCTCCCTATCCAAATTCAAGTTCTATCAATTATCTAGCTGGATCAAGACATTGACGGAATCCTATGAAGGAGACAGAGAACTGGAGCTTAAAATGCTTAACATCGGAACTCAAAAGAAAGAAGTTTCCATATGGTATTGGGCACTTATAGAATCAGGAGAAGGCAATCTCAAGACACTAGAGAAGATCTGGAGGAACGCACTGCCGACGAGTGATATCGAAAACTTATGGCAAGTATCTATGGGGAAATGCTGGGGTGTTACAAAATCTGCTGCCCTAAGGAGGAATCACTTGTTCACTCTCCATAGAGCGTATTGGACGCCGAAAAAACTCTCAAAATTAAAAAATTCGGATCGGAAAAAATGCCCAAAATGCGAAGAAGAAGAGGTAGATGGCTTGCATATGTTTTGGCAGTGCCCCCAGATCGATGTCTTCTGGAGAGAAGTGACCAAAACCCTGGAGAAGGTATTTAAATATCCAGTTGATGCAAGTACCCATCTGGTTATTTTTGGGGTTAGAGAAGAGGGGGCAAATCTTCTTAAACTAACGAAAGAACAAGAGAATCTGCTTTTTACCTTAATTTTACTTGCTAGAAGGGAAATATGTGTGAATTGGATAAGATCTACCCCACCCTCACATATGGGGTGGATGAACAATGTACATAGGATTTCCCGATTGGACAGAGGTGGGAGTGTTAACAAAAGATTTAAATTTTGGGAAATTTGGGAACAACATGAGGTCTTGACTAGTTAAATCTCAAGTCGTTTTAAAATGGGTCCAATGATTATGTAATGGCAATACACCAGAAGTCTCGACGACTGGAGTAGCCTGAGTGGCTACCTCTTCCCACCTTCCATAAAAGGGTAAAAGAGATACAGTGTCCTTGACAACAGAAAAAAAAAAAGGGAAGCTCCCCTATTCACTCTCTGCAATGGGGGCTGCGAAGGAGAGCAACACAAATGTCAAGAGATCCCTGAGAAATCTCAACACCCGGTATTGCATAATGAGGACTAAAAAAAAATAAAAAATAAAATAAATCTTGTTTTACACATATTGAGCATATCATTGCAGAATATCAGTGTTGCCATCATTGTATAGTATTCTGATCACGTTTAGAAAAACATTGTTTTGGGTTCTGTGTGTACTGTTGGCGCCACCTTGTCAACCACTGCTGAGGTGGAACAGGAATGTTGGGAAAAGGGGTGACAGTTGCTAGTTGTCGTTTGCTTTGCCGATGTGGGGGCACATCTACAATGACAGCGATAAATAAACGCAAAGCGCGCTTAGCGCTATGTTATTTATCGCCGTCTATCTCTGAAATTTCTCGCCCCGGTAACACGTTATTAACAACGGGTTACTCCAGGGCGATAAAAATTCCAGAGATAGCGGGTAAATCGCCGTTTTGCAGGGAACATCGCTGGTTTTCCAGCGATGTTCCCTGCAAAACGGCGATAACATGCTGATAAAATCCTCAGGTGCGTACAGATGTAAGAGGATGCCTTTTGGGTTGGTGTTGGCCTCAGCAGTATTTCAGAGGGTGATTGAAGCCATGTTTGAGGGGGTTCCGCAGGTAAGGTGTTTTCAAGATGACATCTCACTGTATACGAAAAACAAATATCATAATAGGACGCTAGTGAAAGTGTTGTCCATTTTGAGAGATAGAGGTGTCACATCGAAAGTGGACAAATGTAGGTTTGTGGTGGACATGGTAGACCATTTGGGTTACAAATGGTTAGCTCATAGTGTGGAACCGAAGGAAGATCTGGTTAGGGGCATTAAGGAATTTCTCATTCCATGGAACAAAGATCAGTTGCATTCTTTCTTTGGGATGTTGGAATTGTATGCTACGGTTCATTATGAATTGCAGTGGGAAAACGCTTTACATGAGAGGCTTGATGAAGAATAATCAGCAGTTTGTTAGGTCTGCTGACCATGAATGGCTAATTTCAAAAAGTCAATTGTGAACTAGGGAATGCTATTCCTCTCCAACCTTTTGACACCAACGATCCATCCAAAGTGGTAACTGATGGCAGTCAGCATGGTTTGGGTGCTGTACTGTTTCAGAAAAGGGAAGGCAAGGAGGAAATTATAGCCTTCACATCTAGGGCATTGAGAGGAGCAGAGTCGACATACTCATTTATCGAGCGAGAAGCTTTAGCCTGCTGGTGGGGGGTGGTTTTTTCAGGAATTACTTGTGGGGTACGGAATTTGTTGTTCGCATGGACCACAAGCCACTGTTGAATTTGTTTACTACCAAGGGAACTAGCAAGGCCTCTCCTCGCATAGCTAAATGGGATTATAGAATAATGGAGTACCAATTCATTTTAGAGTACATTCCATGTGCAAAAAATGTTTTTGCAGATTGCTTTTCCAGGTTACCACTCAAAGGTGAGATTACTGACATGGAGTGCAAGGAGGATTACATAGTGGCATCACTGGAAGAGGCTGGTTTTGGGTGTATCTCCAAGGAAGAATGGAGGGAAGCAGTTTTGGATGATGAGGTGATGCAAGAAGTTGCAGAGATGTTTGGAAAAGGATGGATGCTCACAGATTACAGTTCATGTGTGAATTCCTTAAAGCATGTATTTCCTGAATTGAGTATAAAGAGTGATGTGATGAGGAAGTCTGATTTATTGGTGGTGTCGTTGAGGGTGCAAGGCAAGATTTTGGCTTTAGCACATGAAGGACATGTTGGTATAATAGCCATGAAAAGGAGGATCAGGGAATTGTTCTGGTGACCATAATTGGATCAGAGTGTGGAGCATTTTGTCAGGGATTGTATGGCGTGTGCTGTAAGGGACAAGTCCCAAGTGACTTTTCCCAGCTTGGTGAACCGATTGTTGTTCCAGATAAACCGTGGTTTAAGTTGGATTTGGATATCATTGGACCCATGTATGTTTTGAACGAATGTAGTAGGTATCGGTTGGTACTTGTGGATTACGGCACAAGGTGGCCAGAGGTACAGTTTATTAAATTAGCCAACACAGAGGAGGTATTGAAGTTTTTGCAGACCTTGTTCTTTAGGGAAGGTGCACCAGTTGAACTTGTCACTGACAATGGGGTGCAATTTATTTCCAAAGAGTTTCAGAGATTTTTGTCTCTTTGGGGGATAAAGCACATTACTACTTGTCTACTTGTGGAGAAGTGTGGCTCAATGGTTAGAGTGGCAGACCTCGATGCAGAGCACTGGTCCGGGACCAGGGTTCGATTCCCGACGTGGCAGGGTCTCGGGCTATAAATTCCTCGGACCTGATATTCTCGCATCAGTGCCTATCCTAATCATGGGTCCCACGCTGCAACTCTGGGCAATAGCTTGCTTAGTCTCCACAATGGCCCCAACAGCGCTGGGATGCCTGGCTTCACCATGGGGGTGCCCAGGAGTGGACACTTCACACGGATAGCCAGGAAGGGTTCCTACAGCGGTATGAGTACAGCGCGGAGATACCCCCAGGGGTGATTCGGCGCTATATAAGCACATACACATTTACATTCACCATCCTCATAGTAATGGCTTAGTGGAACACTACAACAGGATCATCAAGGATAACATTCAACTGTTTGGGATTGGGAGAGAGAGTTTATGGATTTGTTGTGGCGATTGTGCACCACTCCATGTGCTACTACCAATGTCCCACCTTTTGTTCTGTTGAAGGGAAGGATGGCAGCTACCAAACTAGTCAGACCATGGATGAATGATTTGAAATTGTCACGTGTCAAACTCGAGCATGTCAACGACAGTTGAAGGAAGGCTCAGGAGAAGAATGCTAGCACAAATGATAAAAGAAAAACAGCAATATCTTTTTAGCAAAGGGGATTGGGGAAAAGTCAGACTACCAGGTATGATAGTGAAGAGCCATTCCAAGTTCTTCCACCCAATGGAAATTGTGGTGGTCAAGGAGAGGGTGGTGAAGCTAAGTGATGGGAAATGATGGTACAAGAGACGTTGCCGAAGCAAAAGGGGAAATGTAGTGAAGGGTATGAGCAGTCTAACAATGCCCTCAAAGGCTTACAGAATCAGGAAGGTACTGCCTCAGGAAGGTCCATGAGAATGAGTAAGGTACTATCTCGTTTCAAGGATTATGTGAGGTTTCCTATTTGAGCCATTTTTACATGTTTATAGTCTATTCTTAAAATGTAAAAATATTCCCTCCTGTATATATTTATAGGTTATAGTATGTAGGACATGCATGAACTTATTATCGTACTTGTATATTAATGGTTTGTAGTTTTGTTATTTTAGTTTGATTATAAGGGGAAAGATGTGTAGGGTTCTGTGTTTAGAACTGTTGGCGCCATCTTAGCAACCATTGCTGAGGTGGAATAGGAATGTTGGGAAAGGGGGTGACAGTTGCTGGTTGTCATTTGCTTTGCCGGTCGCATTCCTGTATGCTCTACAATAAACTTGAAGAATCTACTTACGAACCATGTCTTAATGGGGACATTTCACATTGCAGAGATATTTGTGGAGGTGTTTGTCTCCTTTGAAATTCATGCCCGATTGGAAAATCATCTTAAAGATTGTAGCTCAGAATCTTTGTATAGGTCGCCACCTGAACAGGGGTCGTATTACAGACAGTGTCTCGGGGGCACGATGGGCATGTGTGCTTGTTTCTATGCCCCCCGGGACACTGTTGTATTACCAAAAGACATGGGCTGCTCCTCTGCCTTGGATGAGAGATCGAGTAGTATTAGTAGGCAAGCCTCATTCTGGTCAAGCAAAGTGAGAGCATCTTCCACTATATGAGTGATGGCCGTTTCAGTGCTGTGGCCAGTGCAAAAGCTCGATTAGAATTGGTCGAGAAGTTGGAATTGCTCAGTGTGTTTGCAAAGTTGTACATGTACACATTTCTCAAGGAGTTTTGCAAGGGTAGGGATGTTTGTGATTGGTCAATAGTTAGTCAGGTCTTTAGAGTCCGCCGTGGATTTTTTGAGAATAGGGAGCACTAGGCCAGCCTTCAGGCAGTCCGGGATCTCACCTTGAATAAGAGAGGCGTTGATGATCTTGGACCAGAGCGGGAGTAGTGATCCTAACGTTTCTTTAAAGAAGTTGGGGGGAAGGGAGTCATTGAAGTGATTTGAAGGTTTCAGGGTCGAGAGTATGCTGAGGCTGGCAGTGTCATTGAGGGGTGAGAATTGACTCCAAGAGGCGTTGTTTTGGGGGAGAGACAGGGTGGCGTGAGAGGGGGCATGGGTTAGGAGGAGTCAGGAGAGGGTGAGAGTTGGATTAGAGCAGACTTTAGAGCTGATTCGATCTTACTCGCCTTTTCGAGGAAGAAGTCCGCAACAGCATCACAGTTTGGCTGAGGGCAGGAGATGTGCGGAGATTCGATAGAAGTGTTATTGGATTGTAACTTAATCAGCTCAAATAGCCGTTTCAAGTGATTTTTGGCTTTGTCAAGTTGGGATTGGAAGAAGGTTGCTTTTGCCGTCCTGATGAGTTTGTTGAATCTACTCCTTTTTAGTCTTAGGGCTTTTAGTAAGCCAGTGAATGGAGTGGATCTCCATGCGTGTTCTGCTAATCTCAGGCTGCTTCTGTCAGCATTTAGGCTGTTATTGAACCATGGTTTGGAGTATTTGATGGGTTTACTTTTTAGTTGAAGGGGGCAGTTGCATTCAGGGCAGACAACATGGCGTAGTTATAGTACTCAGTGAGGTCGTGAACGTCGGCCATGTTTGCAGGCAGCGGTAAGGAGATATTGCAGCGAGATATGAGCTCATTTACATTTGTATTATGGAGCGATCATTTCCACTCTTTTTGTTTTAGTAGTTGTGTTCTTTTGGAGTTCCAACTTACAAAGATACGGAAGTTGATCTAGTGATGGTACGACCAGCCACAGTGGAGAATAGATTCGAGATGAATGGAGTTGGGATTGGAGATGATTAGATCAAGGGTCGAGCCTAAGATGTGCGTGGACTGTCACAGAATTGAGTCAAGGAGAGGTCAGTTAGGAAGTTTTTGAGAATGTTAACCACCTGATCATGCGGGTCATTCAAATGGAGATTTGAAGTCACCAAGGAATATCTGGGGGCAGTTCCTGCCCAGGTTGGAGGGGAAGGTTTCCATAGTTTGTTCAATTAGAGGGAGGTTGTCTCCTGGAGGGTGGTAGAAGATGTGCAGGCTGCATAAGGGTCTATGTTTGCTAGTGATGTCTATGCATAAATATTCACAGGAAGAGAGATTAGCTGAAGGGGACTGTTTTGCTGAGAGAGAATTGTGGTAGATACAGGCTATGCCACCTCCCGCTTTCTTATCTCGATCAAGTCTGATAATGTTATGGCTGAGAGGGACTAGAATGTCAAGGATGGGGCCTGAGGAGTCGGTGAGCCAAGTTGTGGTGAGGATAAGGTGGTCAAGTCCCTGAACAAGGATGAGATCTGCAAGGTCCGTGGCAGGTTTCACAGCTGATCTACAGTTGAGTAACATGCATTTCAGGTTTGATTTGTAGTCGTTGAGCGAGGGCTGCGTAGTGGGGATCTGCATGAGGTTATTAATGTTTAAGGCATTGGCGTTGAGTCTGGGAGCTCTATGTGGGTTAGATGTGATGCTTTGGATAGCCTTCATGATGCCTTGGGTGGGATAGGCAAATCCAGGGAAAGGGACAGTATAGATATTAAAAGAATGATGCTACTGACAAGTTAGTGCCAAATATATCGCTTTGCCTAGTGAGTGGAAGATGCTTGTGCCTGACCTGGAGAGGGACGGCTACTTCTCAACAGAAAAGATTACTAATACTTTGCTGGGCTCCTTGGGTTGCGTCCAATGTCGCAGAACCAGTGCCATGCTACATGGACAGAATCAGGAGGAAATGATCTCTTAGACTTATCTGTGGAAACAGATTGCTACAGATAAGGAATTCAATGAGAGATCACTGTGCTGGTACCATGCATCAGGAAGTGCCGGCCATCCATATCACAAAAAAGGATATTGAGAGCGATGAAGTCTGATCATATGTGACAGCAGACACAGAGAAAACATTCTGTGGCTGAAGTGACAGCAAGATGAGGAAAACACAGGAATGAATATTAAGAACGCTTACTGTGGCAGCCCCTGGCAGAGATGTGGCGATGGTACCAGTACGGCACAATGCAGAGATGCTAGTTGAAATCCTTTGATATGCAACGTGCAATAGGTTAGTGATTGTCATTGTGCAGCGGTTTAACTGAGAAACCAATAATGTGACTTGAAAGGGGAAGGGTTACAAGCTGAGTCTAAGCTGACCCCCCCCCCCCCCCTCCAGTGGTCTTAACAAAGGACCCACCCTACTATGTGCAGCTGGGATTTTAATGGATTCTCACTGCAGGCGAAAGAGTGAATTTTGTGAGCTAGTTTGTGCCCCTAATGAAGGTAGAGGAAAGTGATGTCTGAAAACTCCTGCACTAAAGGCAGCACATTTCCATATTTCCAGTGGAATGATGAGTGACACACACTTTGCCCTGCCCTTTTCACTTGGAAGACCAAAGAACGAATTAGCCCCAATACCCAGGACAGAGAGAAACAGCTTCCCTTTCACTATCCCTCAGCAGCTTAATTTATATCAAAGCAAATTAGTACTTAAGATGTGTCATGTTGGCAGGGTTGGCTTCCTGCCTGCTGAGGAAAAGAAGGCGTGCTAATGGCCAAACAGTCTCAGCCTTCCTAATGTGAATGAAAGTGTTACCAACAACACACAAACCAATCACTGTCTGAGGTTGTGCATGAACTTGTGAGGCTTGAAGGGAATAGCTAGCACCCAGTGCCTGTTAATGTTGAGTCCCCATAGGTCACAGAGGCCTGTTTCATATGTTTACAGGGACACTACCGAAAGCATGACTTTACAGGTTCTTCGCATCTGGCTCTCACCAGGTGTACACTTAATGCCCTCATTGTTATCTCTTATCTGATATTTGCAATGGACCAAACTCATAGCTTATCAAAGATCCCTAAGTGCATAACTCTCCCAATCACAATCAGAGGCAAAGGGAGGAGACATAAAAGAGAAACTGAAACAGACAAAGCGGAAAAATTTAACAGGAAGAACTGCCAAGTAGAAGTCGCTCACTTACTTTTCTATTGCTATTAAAACCATTATCTCCAACTGAAAAGTAACACAGACGGCTTCTTTTCAATCTTGCTTCAATTGGGTATCACGTATCAGGGGGTAGGGAAATATCAACTTGCAACACTACCCATGGAAACCACAACAAAAACCTATTTGGAAGTACCTCCAAGGTAAGAATAGGAATTCTCAATGAAGTGTGTGCTCTTATATTGTAACCCTCTCCCTACGATTTTGCTCTGTATCCTCCCCCAGACATGTGATTATTTCACTTATTCTATTGTCAAGTATGTATGAGACCTGGTGATTCATTATACTCCCTTACCTATTTGTCCACCCTTTATTTACTTTGTCTCCCTTATTTATGACATGCTTGTTTCTTTTTGAAAACAAATAAAGCTTATTTGAAATAAAAAAAAACAAGCAAAAATTAAATGTTTGAGAAGAGAAATGCGGAATATATAACAATAAAACAAAATAACAGACACGACTCGTCTGTGATTAAATATGGAGAATTCATAACAAGCCAGTACTTATTAAGTACAGATAAAGCTAAGACCCAAGAAGATGGGACGAGCCAAGTAGCATCCTCAGTTTAATCTCCAATGTGTATACCTGCAATGACAGTGTTAGACTCATATGAAGAGGATGGGGAGAATAGTTTGGTGTGATTTACATGTTATGTTATGCTTTGGTGCCCCCTAGAGCAGGGGCAATTTTTGCCCATGAGTGCTAAAGGATAAAGGTGATGGCATCTCTGCCATATCCATGTTATTAATACTCATTCAAAGTTGTGTCTTAGGTCCAGTGTTTCCTTCATTATCATCTACATAATGTCCTCAAAGTCTCTGAATACCTGTCCTAGGCTTTGCCACAAAGAGGGCTAGATGTATGTAGATTAGTACTAGCGATTACAACATTTGTAGTGGGTTGTAAATAGACTTACCTCATGAATATTAATGAGGTGGGACACAATTTGTGACCCACTAGGATTCGCTGTCCTAACAGGGATGGTGGCCTGCTGGGGTCTGCATACCATCATGTCTATAATTGATTTTAAATATAGCAAAACATTTTTTTTAATGCAGTCCATTTTCCTTTTTTTAATAATTAAGTTTTATTGATTTTGTGAGAGACCAACAAGAGAGAACAATACCAGCACTGTACACAGTTATCAGCGCAAAGCAAAAATGTAGCAATAGAACACCATCATGAATGAATTGATAAGCAAGGAGAAGACATTGTTGCACCCATCCCGTTCCTCGGTTGTTCATCGAAAGTATCAGTCCTCTATCAACCAACTCATTTGCCCCACATTCTGCAAAACATTTTCGGGCATCCCCTGGCCTCGTACAGGGGTCATTGCTGTGCCGCGCACCAATCCACTCCCCTGCGCCAACGCGTCATGGTAGGAGCAGCCAAGTCCAGCCAGTTGGCCGCAATGTCCCTTTTAGCCACCATCAATGCCGTGTTTAGAAAGAGTTTTCCGCACGAGAACCCTTCAACCCCTCGGTGATACCCAGAAGCAGATTCATTGGGTTAAGGGGGACCTCTCACACTGGAACCTCGGTGAGCTCCCCCGTCACTGATTCCCAGTAGCACGTAATTGCGGAGCAACGCCATACCATGTGATAGAAATCAGCTTGTGGGTTGTTGCAGCGGGGACATGAAGCATCGGGCCGGAGCCCAGCACGGTGGAGGTGCAGCGGTGTGAGATAGGCAGTGTGGAGGTAATATACCTGAACTAGGCGGAGCCGTGCCGAGGCTGTGACTGCTTTGGGAGCCATCAATGCGTCCCTCCAGTCGGCGTTGTCCAAGGACCCAAGCCACCCCTCCCATCTGTCCCTGAGTTGGAATAGCGTGTTGAGGGTATTGTTGGTAAGAGAGCGGTAAATACGGGAGATCCCCCCACCCCAAAGTTACCGGTCATGATCTGGGCTTCGGACGGGCTATATTCAGGTGGGGAGGTGCCTTCTGAGATATGAGAGTGGAGGGCGTGGCGTAACTGCAGGTAACAATAGAACTGGGAAGTGTGAAGGGAGTATCGGGTCTGCAAGTCTTGAAAGGTGTGTATGTGGTTTCCACCCCAGACATCCCCCAGTTGTGAAATCCCAATAAGATCCCATGCCCTAAAACCAGAGAGGTTGGCGACCTCCCGGAGCCATGTACCACTGCACAATGGGGTATATGGGTCAATTTATCCGACTAGCGAGTATGGCGCAGAGAAGCCCGCCAGGCCAAAAGCACCCCACGCGTGACCTCAGGCATAGATTGGGAAATGGTGTTCCCATACAGCATTCCTTGGATGCCATGCAAGCCCAGGGTGTGCAGTTCCAAGCGGTATGCCGGGTCTCACCAGCCCCCAGTAAACCAGTCATGCACAGTGAGGAGCCGGGTAGCTAGGTAGTAGAGGTACAGATTTGTCATCCCCAGTCCGCCATCAAAGGGTGGGATCCGACACTGGGCGAGGGCCAGTCGAGGCCTTCGACCTCCCCATAAGAACTTGGTGGCCAAGCTGTCCATCTCACGGAACCACGCACGTGGGAAGGAGAGATCCGAGTTCTGGAGCAAATAAAGGAATCTGGGCAGAACCATAATTTTGAATAGGGCTATTTTGCCCATGGGGTTCAACAGCAGCGCCCGCCATTTGAGGAGGTCAGTACGAACCTTTTCACCGGCAGGGTGACATTGAGTGACCAAGCGAGGTCGGGGAGGAGGGCAACCGAGATCCCCATGTATTTAAAGGACTGTCGCCGAAGAGGTATCGACAACTGCCAATCAAAGCACTCCCTTGAGAGATGAAGGGGACCCAGGCAGATTTAGTCGAGTTCAATCGAAGACTTGAGTTTTATTCAAAAAGGCTCAGGGCCCGGAGACACTGGGGTCCAGACTGGGCTGGGTCTGCTAAAAATAGCAGAATGTCATCTGCATAGAGGGCGATTGTGTCCTCCTCTAAGCCCGGCCGCCGCCATCCCGTGATGAGTTTGTCAGCTTGGACAAGGCTGGCAAAGGGTTCCATCGCCAACGCAAAAAGGAGGGGCGATAGGGGGCCTCGTTCCTCTCCCGATGGGGAAGGGGCAGGACAGGGCTCCGTTGACTAGCACCTGGGCCCGTGGCTTACAGTATAATGTCTTGACCAGGCTGCGGAAGGGAGCACCCAACCTCATATCCACCAACACTGTCTCTAGATATTGCCAGTCCACCGACTCAAATGCTTTCTCAAAATCCATGAGAAGGAGGGATAAATATGGGGTCAGCTGGTGTCAGTTTGCTAAAGCCAGGAGGAGGCCTCTAAGGCAGTGTCTGGTTCCCCGGAGGGGCATGAATCCACACTGATCGGGTGGACAAGCTTGGCCAGGTACGGTCTCACGCGGTTGGCTAAGATAGAGGCAAATATTTTGAGCTCCGAATTTATAAGAGAAATGGGGCGATAGTCGGGGCAATGCTTCGAAGGAGGCTGAGACTTGAGGATCACCACGATGGTGGCCATATCCGTCTCGGGGTGGAATGAGCCACGATCAACCACCTCCTGGTAGACTTCTAGGAGGGGAGGGACCAACGTATCTCAGTAGGACGCTTAGAACTCCTCTGAGAGTCCATCTGGTCCTGGTGTCTTACTGGCAGCCATGTGTGATATGGCCTCATTGATCTCTTCTGGGGTGACCGGAGCATCCAGCTCCTCCGCCACAGATTCGCTGAATTGCGGAAGAGGGAACTATTCGCGGGTCGAAGGAGTTCCAGGAGTGAGAGACTGGAAGGCTGTGCAGAGTACAAACTGGCGTAGTATGTGGCAAAACAGTGGGCCACAGCCACTGGGGCTCACTGGATCACTCTGTCTGAGTCAAGCACCTCGGGAATGATACGATTAGCCATGGGATACATGGCCAGATGGTGGAGAAGTTTCCCATTTTTATCTCCCCATCCATACACTCGCGTCACAGAGGACCTCCACAGCAGCCTGGCGGCTTCCAGGGAGGCCTGCTTAATCTCGTCCCTCAAAAACGCTAGTCTCCTATCTTGGGCTGCATTTCTCTCCTCCAGAGGTTGTGCCTCAAGTAGAACAGCCTGGGCCTCCAGGAGCATGAGTCGGGAGTCCTGCTTCGCACGCTGGAGTTTGAGCTGGCCCTTGGCGAAGCCACGGATGGTGGCCTTACCAGCCTCCCACAGGGTGCCAGGAGAGGGAACCGAGCCCTGATTGGTGGTGAAGTACTGGCGAAGCTCATCGCCCACTTGGTCCCTGAATTCCTTGTACTGGAAGATTCAGGGAGGTCGCCCACCCAGATCGCCACTGGAGAGTGGTCCGATAAACCCCTAGGGAGGACAGTAATATCTCAAATTGCTCAACAGTCCAGGGCCAGCATGAAAACATAATCTAGTCGTACATGCGTGTGAAGGGATGCTGATGTGTGGGTGTACATTCGGGTCGTCGGATGCCATAGTCTCCAAGCAACCCCGAGGCCTTGAGCGGTGGCCCAGTTCGACACAAGATTGGAGTGAGTGATTCTGGAGGTTGAGGGGGCCCTAGCAGTGTCAAGGGCGAGGTCCATAACAGCATTAAAAATCTCCCCCAGTGATGGTCATCCCTTGGGGCAAAGCAGCAACCAGGGTGGCGAGACGCTGAAGTGTGGAGGTCAGCAGAGAGGGAGGGGAGTATACAGTGAGCAGGTTCAGAAGCCAGTCCCCAATGCTCCCCACCATGATGACGAAGCAGCCCTGAGGATCCTGGGTCACCCTACGCACCACATATGGAAAGGCACGACGCACCAGGACAGCCACGAGCGTAGCTAACGCTCGGTGAAGTCAGCCGCCCGGCCCTGTTCCACCCCTTCCGGAAACCCCACCAGGCAGAGGTTATTGCGCCAGGACCTGTTTTCGGCGTCTTCTGCCCGCTGGTGGAGCTCTTGGATAGGAGTCTGGAGGCGAGAAACCTGGCCCTTGAGTTGGTGGACATCATCCTCTACGGTGGATAGGCGGGATTCTGCTTCCTTAATCCGGTACGTAGCATTGCGGAGATCTTGCCGGATTAGGGTCAAGCCAACCCGGACTCCAGCAATCTTGCCCTCCACCGAGGATTGCGAGGTTCGTATAGCTTGAAGGATGGTGGTCAAGTCTGAATCGGAGGGGGTGTCTTAGTCCGCGGTTCCTCCGGTCACCCCAGAGTCCGTGGTTCTGAACCTGTCCATTTTGGTCTGTGTTGATGGGGGTTTTGGAGCACCAATCTCTGCCCATGGTCATCCTTAAGCAGAGCTGAAGAGCCAAACGGCCCTCTGACAGTCAGGCGGGGGGAGAGAAGGAGAAGAGGAAGATGCGAGGAGAGGGGAGGGTGGCAACCCCACCCCCCCGGCGCCCGATTGACGGCAGAGACTCGCCCCAGCAGAGCCCCTCAGGCCCTCCACGCTAGAGCCCAGGTGTAGAGATCCCTGAAGCGGGCCAGAGCAGGATGGGCGGCAACGGTGGTGGCCAGATGAGAGGTAGGGCCCCACACTCTCTCCGCCACCCACCATCACGGCTGAACCCCTCCAGGTGGTACCTGTCTGGCCCAGGCACTTCAATCGCACACCCCTGGTTCCACCGCAGCCAAAAGGGAAGGAGCGAGCCACCAGCCCCCGCCGTCGTCCAAGTTTATAGGCCTCGTTCTATTAGCAGAACTGTCCCTGGCCTCATACTCACATTTTAATTGTGCCCCCACCGCGTTTTTTCGCGGAATTTCCTCCTGTTTGCAGCTTCTTCGTGGCGCTTGGCCGCCATCTTGGGGTGGTCTCTGCCTCCTGGGCCACTTGCTGCAGCGCTCTAGCGCTTCATGTAGCCCAGGTGAGCTTGTATTTAAGGCGAGCTCTCCCATTGTCCTCCCTTGGGAAAGGTGCCTGCATGCGCTTTATCAGTCGCTATATTAGCTGCATTTAAGCGCGCTGCGCTTACTATTGATTTTAAAGCTTGTTTTTTATATTTGTATTGTTTTTGTTTGGAGCCTCGTTCTATTAGCAGAACTGTCCCTGGCCTCATACTCACATTTTAATTGTGCCCCCACCGCGTTTTTTCGCGGAATTTCCTCCTGTTTGCAGCTTCTTCGTGGCGCTTGGCCGCCATCTTGGGGTGGTCTCTGCCTCCTGGGCCACTTGCTGCAGCGCTCTAGCGCTTCATGTAGCCCAGGTGAGCTTGTATTTAAGGCGAGCTCTCCCATTGTCCTCCCTTGGGAAAGGTGCCTGCATGCGCTTTATCAGTCGCTATATTAGCTGCATTTAAGCGCGCTGCGCTTACTATTGATTTTAAAGCTTGTTTTTTATATTTGTATTGTTTTTGTTTGGAGCCTCGTTCTATTAGCAGAACTGTCCCTGGCCTCATACTCACATTTTAATTGTGCCCCCACCGCGTTTTTTCGCGGAATTTCCTCCTGTTTGCAGCTTCTTCGTGGCGCTTGGCCGCCATCTTGGGGTGGTCTCTGCCTCCTGGGCCACTTGCTGCAGCGCTCTAGCGCTTCATGTAGCCCAGGTGAGCTTGTATTTAAGGCGAGCTCTCCCATTGTCCTCCCTTGGGAAAGGTGCCTGCATGCGCTTTATCAGTCGCTATATTAGCTGCATTTAAGCGCGCTGCGCTTACTATTGATTTTAAAGCTTGTTTTTTATATTTGTATTGTTTTTGTTTGGAGCCTCGTTCTATTAGCAGAACTGTCCCTGGCCTCATACTCACATTTTAATTGTGCCCCCACCGCGTTTTTTCGCGGAATTTCCTCCTGTTTGCAGCTTCTTCGTGGCGCTTGGCCGCCATCTTGGGGTGGTCTCTGCCTCCTGGGCCACTTGCTGCAGCGCTCTAGCGCTTCATGTAGCCCAGGTGAGCTTGTATTTAAGGCGAGCTCTCCCATTGTCCTCCCTTGGGAAAGGTGCCTGCATGCGCTTTATCAGTCGCTATATTAGCTGCATTTAAGCGCGCTGCGCTTACTATTGATTTTAAAGCTTGTTTTTTATATTTGTATTGTTTTTGTTTGGAGCCTCGTTCTATTAGCAGAACTGTCCCTGGCCTCATACTCACATTTTAATTGTGCCCCCACCGCGTTTTTTCGCGGAATTTCCTCCTGTTTGCAGCTTCTTCGTGGCGCTTGGCCGCCATCTTGGGGTGGTCTCTGCCTCCTGGGCCACTTGCTGCAGCGCTCTAGCGCTTCATGTAGCCCAGGTGAGCTTGTATTTAAGGCGAGCTCTCCCATTGTCCTCCCTTGGGAAAAGTGCCTGCATGCGCTTTATCAGTCGCTATATTAGCTGCATTTAAGCGCGCTGCGCTTACTATTGATTTTAAAGCTTGTTTTTTATATTTGTATTGTTTTTGTTTGGAGCCTCGTTCTATTAGCAGAACTGTCCCTGGCCTCATACTCACATTTTAATTGTGCCCCCACCGCGTTTTTTCGCGGAATTTCCTCCTGTTTGCAGCTTCTTCGTGGCGCTTGGCCGCCATCTTGGGGTGGTCTCTGCCTCCTGGGCCACTTGCTGCAGCGCTCTAGCGCTTCATGTAGCCCAGGTGAGCTTGTATTTAAGGCGAGCTCTCCCATTGTCCTCCCTTGGGAAAGGTGCCTGCATGCGCTTTATCAGTCGCTATATTAGCTGCATTTAAGCGCGCTGCGCTTACTATTGATTTTAAAGCTTGTTTTTTATATTTGTATTGTTTTTGTTTGGAGCCTCATTCTATTAGCAGAACTGTCCCTGGCCTCATACTCACATTTTAATTGTGCCCCCACCGCGTTTTTTCGCGGAATTTCCTCCTGTTTGCAGCTTCTTCGTGGCGCTTGGCCGCCATCTTGGGGTGGTCTCTGCCTCCTGGGCCACTTGCTGCAGCGCTCTAGCGCTTCATGTAGCCCAGGTGAGCTTGTATTTAAAGCTCACTCCGCTAGCGCAGCGGTGACGCGCAGCGGTAGCGCCTGACTCGCGCCGGAGTCGAGCCAGAGTCTGCCCGTCTGCGCCCGTCCGCGCTAACTACGCGCGGTACGCGGGGGACTTTATCTTTTATCTTTACTTTGTGTATATTTGTGTGCCCGTAGCTGTCGCCCTGTCAGGATGATTATGTATTCCGGTGCCTCGCTTCTTGCCATCAGAGATACTCTCCCACGCTGCTCTGCCACACCCCACCATCCGCTGTGTGGTCCGTTTCAGTGTGCTTGCAATAGATGGTCATTGGACCAGCCTGTAGGTATTCGCGAGCTCGCTACTTCTCCTGCCCCACGAGCTCCTCCTGGTCTCTCTCCGTTGCCTGGTAGTCTGGGATCTGGTCTACGATTTTTAAATCTAAATACCAGATCTCTAGTGAAACATCATCTGTCGGTGACTGATCTCATTTTGGATAAGACACCAGATCTGTTGGCCGTAACTGAAACCTGGCTACAAGATACTGATGACGCTATAGTCAATCTTGCCTGTCCTCCGGGCTATTCATGTTTTAGATCTAACCGCCATTCTAGAGGTGGAGGGATCGCCTTATTTATCAGATCCACCTTTACATGCACCTGGACGATCTTGCAGATTGCCGGATGTGAGAGTGCGCTGTTTAAGGTTTCCATCAGCCCTCAGTTCTCGCTGTCAGGGATGGTTGTTTATCGCCCTCCAGGCAGCGATGTTGCTTTTAGAGGTGCTTTTCCGGAGGCTGTGAGCTCACTGGCTAGTGGCTGTGCAAATTTTTCCATCCTGGGTGATCTAAATCTCCACTTCGACAGGTCAGAGTCTCCGGCCATCAGTGGTTTTTTGGCCGACTTAGAGGCTTTGCAGTTGACCCAGCTTATTTCTCAGCCTACACATGTGGCCGGCCACATCCTGGATCCGTTTTTTACCACTCTTTCGGATGTTCGGATCGTGGCGGTTGATCCTGTGACATGGTCTGACCACTATCTGGTGTCTGCTTGGCTTCCTCTCCCTGCCAATCCTACTATACCACCTCCCTTGCGGATACCCCGGCGCCACTGGAACAAACTTAGGCTAGAGGACCTTCACCGCATTATGGGTACTGAGCCATTAGGTCCCTTGCTGAATGCCACCTCGGGCTATGACCGGTTTTGTAACTGGATTACCAGGGCGCTGGACGTCCTGGTACCTATCATCTCCAGCAAGTCCAGTCCCCGGCAGGCCAGCCCCTGGTATGACAGCGCGCTGCGCGCACTGAAGTCCTCTTGCAGACGGGCGGAAAGGGTGTGGCGTAAGTCGTACGATGCCGATAAGAAATCCATCTACCTGGCCCTAGTTAAGCATTACCATCGAGCTATATGCAGGGCCCGGGCGGCGTTTTACGCAGCCGAATTTAGAAACAGTCCTAACCCGACTAAAACCATCTTTAAAACCGTAAAAGATTTAATGGCAAAGAGAGTCCCCCCACAGTTGGACAGTTCCATCGCCCACTGTGAAGCCTTAGCCACCTTCTTTCTGGATAAAGTCAGGAAAATCTATCTGGCGTTTCCTAGCACACTGTCTCCTGTGATCCCCTGGAGTGGCTCTAGCAGCTGCCCATCGCTGCACTCCTTTCCTACCATCTCCGATGAGGAGTTCGCAATGTGGGCTCTGCGAGTCAAGTCTGGATCGCCTGCAGACCCGGTAAGATCTGCTCTTTTTAGGGACGTTGCTTTTCAGGGACGCACTGTAGTGTGCTCCCTGATTAACCTTTCCCTAACCTCTGGCCTGGTCCCTGCCAAATGGAAGCAAGCGGTGGTTTCCCCGATCCTAAAAAAACCATCTTTGGATCCATCGAGACCTGAAAACTACCGCCCTATATCTTTGCTCCCTTGGCCGGCCAAGGTCATGGAGGCCCATGTAAATCGGGCCCTCACGGAGCATATGACCCTCGCGAATGTCCTGGATCCAACGCAGAATGGGTTTCGTGCTGGTCACAGCACGGAGACGGCCCTTCTGGCAATGGTTGAGCATTTGCGTAGTGTGCTCGATGCAGGTCAAACGGCAGCGCTTATTTTATTAGATCTGAGCGCTGCCTTTGACACGGTTTCCCATCGCATCTTGCTACACCGCCTGCAGGACATTGGCATTTGTGGTTCAGCTCTGCAGTGGTGCCGCTCCTTCCTCAGTGATCGCTCCTTCTGCGTTGCCACCCCTCCTTTCCAGTCCAAGTATCATCCTTTGGACCTGGGGGTCCCGCAGGGCTCCTCGTTGAGTCCCACGCTTTTTAATCTGTACGTGCAGCCGCTGGCTGAGGTCGTCAGGCAATGGGGCCTTACCATGGTCTCCTATGCTGACGACACTCAGTTGGCGGTTACGATCAGCGGGGATGCCAAGCGGGATGCCCTCAGGTTCCAAAGCGGACTGAGAGAGGTGGCCAGCTGGATGAATAACAACTGTCTCCAACTGAACGCGTCGAAAACAGAGGTGATGATCGTTGGAAGGGAAGCGGACCACTGGGGGGATGAATGGTGGCCTTCAGAGCTGGGATCAGCGCCGGTCCCTGTTCTGGAACTCAGGAATCTCGGAGTCTGGCTTGACCATACGCTGAGCTTTGTGACTCACACAAAGAGAGTGGCGGCCTGCTGTTTTGGGGTACTACGCGGGCTAAGACCTCTGCTGCGTTTCTTCGATGCCCCTACAAGACAGCTGGTCATTCAAGCAATGATCATCTCGCGGTTGGATTATGCCAGTTCCCTCCTATTAGGAGTAAACCAAGCCGAGATTCTTCGTCTACAACGAGTTCAGAATGCGGCGGCTAGGGCGGTGGTTGGTCTGCCTCGATCCTGTCCTACTTCTAACACCCTGCGGTCCTTGCACTGGCTCCCGATAGGTAAGCGTATTCAATTTAAGGCTCTCTGCTTGGTTTTTAAAATCCTGAGAGAGTTGGCACCCGGAATACTCAATTCATTGATCTCTCCTTATGTGCCTACCCGTTCGTTACGATCCCTTGGACAGTCCTTGGTGGTCGTCCCCCGTTTCAGACTTAGTCGGATGGGGGGTCGCTCCTTCCGTGTGAAAGCCGCATCCCTCTGGAACGCTCTCCCCTTGGAAATCCGTCTTTCGAACGACCTAATGTCTTTTCGCAGAGCTTTGAAAACCTTCTTGTTTTAATTATTTCCAGTTTCTATTTTGTTTGCTTTTTGTCACCGGTTCCAGTGTTGTGTTGTGTTTTCCTTTCCCTGCGCCAGGACGCTCCTTCGCTGGAGCAGCTGTGCGCATTAAAATGTAACTAACATAACATAACATAACAGGAGCAGGGCCCTCAGACTCCGCACCAGTCAAGGGATACAGCTAATCCTACTCTCGTCTCCGGCAGCCCCCACCAGCAGCAGCACCACAGGTGCTAGATCTCTGTGGACAACAGCAGGGACCCCTGGAATGGAGGGCCAATGATGCGCTACTGGGAGCCACAGGAGCAAGTCAGAGGTGGGGGGTGGAGGAGGCCTTCTCCCAGGACTCCTCGCCGCGCATTGGTCGCAGCCGATTCCACTCCACCTCCGGGTGATCCCTCGCGCCAGAAGTGTCTCTGAGGCTCCTAGGTCAACGGCGTGGGCTTGGGTTGTGGGGCCCAGCGGGGAAATGACCAGCACCGTGGGATCCCGCACTGTACGCCCAAGAAGCCGATTCCACCCTCCCAGCAGGCAGCCCAGAATGTGGGGGCACCTTTCAATGCAGACCCAGCCCCCTCGGTCGCCAGGGCACTCACCAGCGCTCCGGGCTTGCACTGGATCTCAGGCGGCCATCCCGGAAGGCGTGTGGGCCATAGATCGACGGTTGCAGCCGGATCCTGGCCGAGGACAGACTCCGTCCTCGCCGCTCGAAATGACGGCCAGCACCTCAGCCTGCCACAGGGGAGCCTTCGGAACAGTGGTTTAGGCCATCTCAGCTCGCACTTGGAGCCGTGCACCAGGGGGACCGGCCCCCCGCCGGGAGTAGGGCAGGAAAGCGCCGGCAACAGCACGCCAAGGCAGGGTATTTGCCAATTGGGAGAGGAAGCTTCAATCAGGCAGCAGGTGGAGATCAGTCCCCCAGCTCGCTCAGGGAGGACCACAGCACGCCTTCTATGGGTGGCTCGCCGTAGCTCCACAGGCCACCCCTGTGATCTCGGACACGATGTCAGGAATCTGGGCAGCACACCTCCGGCAAGTTTGTGTGCTGCGAGTCAAGGCATGGAGGCTGCCATCTTGGGGGCGAAGGCAGCCCGCCGGCGCCGATCCCAGAATCACGGGTGCACAGGGCACTCTGTGGCGAGAAATTAGTCTGCCGCTGTAGTGATGAGATGCCAGCGAGTCTTGAGGCTGGATGGTTGTAAAGACAGGCGGATCTTGGGCGGATGACGGAGGGGTCTTAGAGTGCGACCGCCATTTTGAGCCACGCCCCCTCCAGTCCATTTTCCTTAAAGGGAAACAGGATGCATTAAAAAATAAATAATGAAAAGTTTCATTTTTAGTTTTTAAGAGTAGGCAGTGGCCTGTGAGACCACTACCCACTCTTAAAAAATTATTTATTAAACATTCTTCATGACTAAAGGGTCCCAAGGTGACCCCCTTCTCATTTGCGAATGGGTTACCAGCAACTTTCAGCTGTTGGTAAAGTGTTTTGGTCACAAAACATTCATACATTCCATTCTGATTCTGTATTTGGAAGGGATGCCCTAAACACACCCCTTCCAAATACTGAATCATATGTATTCGCAAGAGCCAAAATACGATTTGGTAACGTGTTACTGAATCACAATTTGGGATTAATACATACCAAAATGCATTTTTGCAGTCAGAAACGGCCAGATTCTATGAATTGCGCAATTCTGCAAATTGAGCCATTAACGGCTGCAAATATGCTTCATATCATCGAACCCATTGTTTCACCAACAAAAAGAAACACATGCACGATTTCTCATCCAGACAAGTAAAGGGAGATGCGAGTCCTTTAAATGAAAAAAAGAATGAGCGTAAAGCCTCCCCCAGCCCCTTGGCAAGCATTTGACACCATAAAAGATAATAATAGTAAATATTATAATAATATTTACCCACCACTCCTTTGTCTCCTTTAAGGCAAGTATTGCTAAATAGGATTTTTTAGCGTGGCACCCTCCCTCACACCCCATTCTCTGGTGGCCTGCTGGGGTCAGCAGAATACCATGTCTGTGCTCGCTTAAATAAAGCAATAATTTTTTTAAGCAGCCCTATTCCTTAAAGAAAAACAGGATGCATTTATGAATAAAAACTTAAAAGTTTTTTTTTTTAAGATTCTCAAAGGAGAAGGGGTCTTGAGGGAATCCTTCCCATTTGTGGATAGGTTACCACCAACTTACAGTTTGTGGTAAAGTGCAAATGTTTTGTGACCGCAGTTTGGTCACAAAACTTTCATTCAACCACTAAACTAAAAGACAGTATATTTACACAAAATGTGTCTGAGTACCATGTGGATTCATCCCCTTCCTTTAAGTGGTAATCTTATTGTACACATATTGAGCACATTGTTGCAGAATTTTAGTGTATAGTACTCTAAACATGTTTAAAAAAAGATTGCAGAGATATTTTTTGGAGGCGCTAGTCTCCTTTGGAATTTATGCCTGTTTTGGAAAACCGCCTTGAAGATTGTAGTTAGTCTTTGTCCAGGTAACCACCTGACTAGGGGCCGTATTACAGACAGGGCCTCGGAGGCACGATGGGCATGTGTGCTTGTTTTCTGTGCCCTGGGACACTGTTGTTTCAGAAAGAGCGGCAGATGCTTGTGTTTGTGTAGCCCCTTCTGTAATACTGATAGCACAAATAGGGTCAGCGCTATCTTAAGAGGGAATGTACTCATTTTCATGGAGACTTGTCAGCACGCATATGAGAGAAACACAGTGGTGCCTATTCAGAAACTGTGTTTTCTAATATGTTTGTAGTACTACAAACATACTACAAAATGCTATCCACAAATTTAAGTGTGGAGGTTTTGCCACTGCTTCTCCGATATTTTTCTATGAAGAGAACTCCGTCCTGCCTGTGGAATCTTTGCACACTTAGGTATACGATTTAGTAGTAAATGTGGGTGGGACAAAGGAGAGTGGCTGGAAAATTGGTAATACAGCTAAAGAGGAGGGGACTAGGGAGGAGTAAGGAGGGGTTTAGGGCAGTTTAGGGAGGGTTTTATGGAGGGACCTGCACCCACTCAAAGAAACATAAGCAATAGTTATTCCCAAACTGCACTTCTAAATTTACTATTGGCAAAAAAGGGACTGAAAACACTAGTAAATTTCCCCATTTTAGAGATAAAGCAGTTCCAGTGCCACATATGGCCAACCAATAGTAATGTAACACCCTCCCAAAGTAAATAATGGAGATAGGGACTTTAAATAAATCCCTATTGGAAATATTTTTAAATTGAATTAAAATAAATTATTAAAAATACTGTAAAAGATAAATAAATATAATTTAGGTGCCGATTCCGATCCTGTAAAATGGTCGTACGGAGCGTTTTCTCCGTACGACTCGTACCTGGGAATTCCACCGTACAAACCAGCGAGTACGATTCGTAGAGAAATACCATTTCCGTACGAATCGTAAAAGACACTGTACGGCTAAAAAATACATACAATTCCGATCCTGGACAGCGCGTACGCGACATCCGCATGGAGTCAGGCGGCGTTTTACGGACCAGCAAGTACGATTCGTACCCACAGCACTCCGCACGGCTATATTTTTACGGGAGCCAAAAAGTGCTGGAAAAGCTAAGTACGCTGCGATGCATGAGGAAAAGGGGGCCCGCTATGCGACGTACACGCCATCACCCACATCATACGTGTCATCATGTACGGTGTACCCCAACATTGCATATGTACGGACCGTACCCCCCACCCCCCGTATGTACCGACCGTACCACCCACCCGCGTATGTACGCACCGTACCCCAGGCGTACCCCCCACCTGCGTATGTATGCACCGTACCCCCACCCCAGCCCCGTATGTAGCGCCGTACCCCCACCCCAGCCCCGTATGTACGCGCCGTACCCCCAGCCCCGTATGTATGCACCGTACCCCCACCCCAGCCCCGTATGAACGCGCCGTACCCCCAGCGCCTAGGGCTTTTTGTAGCCCAGCATGGGTTTTAGATAAGATGAGGGTATCGTCTGCGAACATGAGGATTGGAACTTTAATACCTGCCACAGAGGGAGCGTCGGTGGGGTGGTCAAGGAAATATTTAACCACTCCATTTTTAAATAATGAAAACAAGGTTGGGGCCAACACGCATCCATGTCGTACCCCTTTGGAGACTGGAAATTTGTTAGTAATGTTCCCTTGGCCACCCCATCAAACCTGAGCATAAGTTGATTTGTGCAATTTAATCACCAACTACAGTAGTTCCAATGGGATTCCTAGATCTCTCAACACAGACCAGAGCTTATTCCTTGGTACAGTGTCGAACGCTGCTTTAAGGTCCACAAAGGTGGCGTAGATGGACTGTACAACCCGCCAATAGATTAGTAAAAAGTAAAAAACTTGGTCTATCGTGCTCACAAAGGCCCTGAAGCCAGCTTGAAAAGGGGATAATATATTGTTCGCCGTAATCCAAGATTGAATTCTGTTAAAAATCAGTCTGGCTATGATCTTTTGCGAAGAATCAATCAGGCTAATAGGCCTATAGTTTTTGGGACATGAACGATCACCCTTCTTATATATGGGAAGAATTTCCGCCCCACGCCAGGAATCGGGGATAGGTGCTCCGCTGGCAATAGCATTTGCCAGAAGTAATATATACCTTAACCAGAGATCCTTATTTGACATAAATAGATCCGCTGGCACACAGTCTGGACCAGGAGCCCTGCCTGAGGGGGCCAAAGTCACGGCTAATTCAACTTCCCTTAGGGAAAATTGGGCCGGGGTCTCTATGTTTAGGATGGGAAATGGAGTTACTTGTCCTGGAAAAGCAAATTGGCCCTCAAAGAACGATACCCATTGGTCTGGGGCAATGTGATTTGACGGGATGTTTCCTTGGCCTCCGCGTCCCCATTTGACAAGCTGCCAAAATGATTGTGGGTTTTGGGCTTTACTAGCTTTCAGGAGATCCTTCCATCCTTGTTCTTCCCAGGTTCGTTTTACAGAGTGTTGGATCGATTTGTACTCCTTACGGGCTAGTCTGATTAAGTTTATATCTTTTGATTTGATCGCCCTTGATAACTGTCTATAGGCCAACCTACATGTCTTGTTGTACCAGTGATCACAGTTTAAATATGTTGGCTTTGAGGTTGCAAAAGGTTTGGTAAAAAACCTCCTAATGTTTTCAAACAAGGATTCATGAATGAGTGTAATATTTCCATTTCTTTCATCCTGGTTTGAATATTGATCAAGGAGGTCGAGCGTCTTTTGCACCTCGGCGTTCATATTATTGATGGAATTTTCATTTTCAATTACCCGGGACCACTTGACTCTCCTCATATCATTATTAAGAATAGCATCAGCTGTTTCAATTAGCTCTGTTGGTAGCTGAGAACCGGCTTGGGCTAAACCTTTTATATGGAGCAACAGTGGATTGTGGTCACTTTCATTCCTACTACAGACCTTCATATCCACTACAGAGGACCAGTACTCTACATTTATAAAAATATAATCTATGCGGCTGCTTCTCAAACCATTATTATATGTGTGGGATCCTAGACGGTCCGATGGGGTACGACCATTTACTGCTCGCACACCTCTCTCCAAACTGAATGCTTTCAGTTGGAGAGCTGCCTCCGTCCATTTCTTGATTGGTGTGATTTCCAATTGGGGAATGCCTCATTGGGAGTCTTCGACCATACTCAGTTGACTATCCTCAGAGTCCAATGGCTCAAAGGTAGTATTGAAATCACCGGCTAAGATTACATTATACCCTTCCCCTTTACTAACCAGGAAGTCATTAAGATCTGTGATGGTCTTAGAGCTCCTACCACCTACCAACCCCTGAGCATATAGATTGACATTCCATATTATCTACATTGGAGCCTAAACCTAAATGAGCAAGAACAAGAGAAATGGCTTCATGAGTAAGAGAGGCAGGGCATAGTTTTGGGAGTTAACATGTTTTGAAACCTCCACTGAATACGGAGAAATCCGTCATTCACTCAGACCTTCTCCATTGAGACTCCCGGGGCGGTTGCCTATCGGAGTGAGCTTCTCTTTGGTAGCTTTTAAGCTAATTGCTTTTTGCACATTTAGCGCGCTGTTTTTAAAACTGTATTTTAAACTTACTCTGTATTGTGTCACTGTTGGGAACTACGCACTGCCTTTCTCTCCTGAGGCGAAAAGCCGGGAGATCTCTTGCTGCATTCTTTCTTTCTCCGGTGTGGGGGACTCAGCTCTTACCTTTTGGGGCAGTGGTGTAGTTTGCTGCTGCTCTTGGGGCCACGCCGCTCTTCCCCTGCCCTCCTCTTGCTGTGCTTTCCGGGCGACCCTCTCTCTGCCGATTCGAGCAGCGGGACAGGCACACTGGTACGGCGGCCATCATTGGTGAGGCAGGCTTGCTAGTCGGCGGACTAGGCTTGCTGCCTCACGGGAGGGAAGTATAAAGTGAGCTTCCTCGCTGGGTTCAGATCAGACCTTCTCCATTGAGACTCCCGGGGCGGTTGCCTATCGGAGTGAGCTTCTCTTTGGTAGCTTTTAAGCTAATTGCTTTTTGCACATTTAGCGCGCTGTTTTTAAAACTGTATTTTAAACTTACTCTGTATTGTGTCACTGTTGGGAACTGCGCACTGCCTTTCTCTCCTGAGGCGAAAAGCCGGGAGATCTCTTGCTGCATTCTTTCTTTCTCTGGTGTGGGGGACTCGGCTCTTACCTTTTGGGGCAGTGGTGTAGTTTGCTGCTGCTATTCGGGCCACGCCGCTCTTCCCCTGCCCTCCTCTTGCTGTGCTTTCCGGGCTACCCTCTCTCTGCCGATTCGAGCAGCGGGACAGACGCACTGGTACGGCGGCCATCTTTGGTGAGGCAGGCTTGCTAGTCGGCGGACTAGGCTTGCTGCCTCACGGGCGGGAAGTATAAAGTGAGACGGGGATGGCTCCGCGCAGCGGACGCGTACAGCGGATGCGCCTTTCCCGCGCCAAAGGAGCGCCTAAGGAAAGCCCGTCTGCGCCCGTCAGCGTCCCGGATGCGGACGGGTTGGGGACCCAGAGACACTGTGCCACGGGGGAATCAAACATTACACCGCCTTATAGCTATTAGCCTTAAGACCGCGTATAAATAGAGGCTGCAGTATCCATGACCTCTCCTTTCGGGGTAAATATCCTTGCACTGGCTGTGGGTGGTCATTGAAGGATGGGTGGACGGAGACAGACCTCGCAAAGCCTGGGCATCATGTAATCTCAACAACGGTGCGGAGTTCAGCTGAACGTTTTTTCAGCTGCGCCCTTTTGAACACTCGGTCTGCGAGCAAACATGCTCAGGATCTGTTTAACTTTCTCTCTGACTTTAATCCCGCCTGCCTTTTCCTGATGGAAACTTGGCTTGGCGAAGCATCAGGCCCAGATGTAGCAAATGCCCTGCCCTCTAATTACTTTATGCTAAGGAAAGACATGCGCAAAGGCAAAGGAGGGGGAGTGGCACTGGTGATAGACAGACGCTTTGAGTGTTCCATCATACCCACTGAAGACATTCTTCGGGTTGAAGCATTGGGTTTTTGTCTAACACTTTCACCCGCTCAATCTTGCGCGGGTTTGTTGGTTTACAGACCCCCAGGTCCTATTGGATCATTTAATGAGGAGTTGGACGCAGTGATCTCGGTAATGAGTGTTCAATTTAAGCACTTCATTCTTCTGGGCGATTTTATCGTTCACTTTGATAATGCGGATGCTGCAGATACTATTAAAATTTTAGATATTACCACTCCTCTGGGCCTATCACCCTACGTAGTATCGCCCACTCACAACAAAGGGCATACATTGGATCAGATTTTCTCTACCTCTTCTGTTACAGTTGCGCCCCCCCCTTCCTGTGTTATGGTCCGACCACCTACTGATGACTTTTAATATCCAGTCCAAAACCACTGTGACTATTAGAGGTAACGGTTGTCAACTCCGGATGTTGCGTGCTTTCCATCGAGTAACACCGGAAATGATTGATCAGTATCGGCTAACTCACCCCTGCTCACTTACAGGCGACTTAGAAGAGGACCTAGCCCGCTTTCAAGCATGGCTTGTGCAGTGTTTGGAGGATTTGGCCCCGCCTAGGCGGTCTTATAAGAAATCTACGCGAGCGTCTGCCCCATGGTTCACGCCTGTGCTTAATACCAGCAGAAGGCTCTGTAAGAAGGCCGAAAGAGCATGGCAAGCAAACTATCTGGATCCTTTGAGGGAGGCCTATAGGTGTTGCACCAAGGCCTATCATAAGGAAATCTATCTGGCCAAAAAAGCCTACTTTGCTCAAAGGATTGAGGAGGCCGCCAACACCAGCAAAGAAATCTTCTTGATTGTGAAAGAATTCACATCACCAGCCTCCATCACTCCTAAGTGCTCTTTTTCGGAACCTTGGGTTTTGCAATTAGCCAGCTTTTTTGCCAATAAAATCAAAAGCATTCAGGCAACTTTTCTATCTTTTGCGCTGGGGGGAGTGTCCTGTCCTGAAACCCAGTCCATTGTGTCTGACCCGGGACTGCCCAGTTTGACGAGTTTTCCACCTATTGAGCCTCAAGTCTCACTGGAATTTCTCTCTAAAATGAGGACCCCTATCCCGCTAGGTTTCTAGCTAAAGTGGCTCATGCTATTAACCCTATGGTCAACCCAATTTTAAACTGCTCATTGGAAACAGGGATAGTGCCGCCTGCCTGGAAACAGGCGATGGTCATTCCTCTTCTGAAGAAGCCTTCCCTGGACCCTGCCATTCATGCTAACTACCGACCTACCTCCTTGCTCCCTGCCCTGGCTAAAGTGGCAGAAAAGCATGTACAGTCCGTTCTCTCACATTTTGTTGAGTCCCACGGTGTCTTGCACTATACCCAATCTGGTTTCCGCGCGAATATGAGCACGGAAACGGCTCTGTTGGAGGTGGTTGAGGCCATTAAGGAAGTTCAGGACTCCGGGGGGAAGGCACTGCTGGTGCTGCTTGATCTTTCGGCGGCATTTGACACCGTTC
The DNA here is from genome assembly GCF_964204655.1 of Triturus cristatus. Taxonomy (NCBI): domain Eukaryota; kingdom Metazoa; phylum Chordata; class Amphibia; order Caudata; family Salamandridae; genus Triturus; species Triturus cristatus. The sequence continues at coordinate 233,033,856 of NC_140583.1, forward strand.
CACACGATCGCCTATTGGCGAGACTTGCGGAGATTGGTGTTGGAGGAACGGTGTTCAGATGGTTTAGGTCCTTTCTGGCCAACCGCCAACAGACAGTCTGGGCTCCTCCGTACTCGGCGGCAGTGCCGCCTCTGGAAGTGGGAGTTCCTCAAGAGTCAATATTAAGCCCGACTCTCTTTAACATCTATATGTCCCCTTTGGCGGCGCTGGTTGAGTCTTTCGGCGCCCAGATTGTCTCATATGCTGATGACACCCAGCTTCTTTTCACATGTGGAAAAGATATGGACTTCAACGGAGATCGCATTAAAAGCTGTTTGGGTGCGGTTTTTACCTGGTTCCAATGCAACCAGCTTAAATGCAACTCGGATAAACCCGAGGTTCATTTTTTCGGTTGTCCTCCTGATCCCTGTTGGATGTCCTGGTGGCCGGCGGATATGTTTCCCCCTTCTGCTGTGGCCTCGGTGGCTAAAAATCTCGGTGTTAAGATGGACAATTGTCTTACTTTTAAACCACAGATTATGAGCCTGGTTGGTCAATGCTTTGGGATTCTAAAAATGTTAAGAAAATTTCTTCCTCTCCTATCCATTTGCCCATAGGAAAATGACGGTGCAGGCCATGATAGGATCTAGGCTGGACTATGCCAATATCCTTTATCTGGGTCTTCTGAAGTTCCTTCTCTCACGCCTACAGGTAGTGCAGAACTCGGCCGCTCGGGCAATCTTTGGCCTCGGCCATCGCTCCCATGCTACGGGACTGTTGGAGTCTCTTCACTGGTTGCCAATTCAGAGGCGCATTGAATTCAAGGCGCTCACTATGGCATTTAAGGCCCTTTATGGCACTGGTCCCCTCTATTTGAGGAAGAGGATCGGTTTTCATCTGCCTGCCAGAGCCCTGCGTTCTGCGTCACTGTCTCTCACCACGGTCCCGGCAATTAGGCGTGCCCGGATAGGGGGGCGGTCTTTTAAATATCTTGTGCCCCGGGCCTGGAATGCCCTCCACTGTCCTTAAGAAAGAGTGAGAGCTTAATGGCCTTCAGAAAGAAGCTCAAAACATGGCTGTTCGGCCAATAAGTCTTTTCTTCCCTGCTGGAACTCTACGGTTATGGGTCTGATAGCGCCGGGACACTCTGCCTGAGTAGCTGAGCGCTTAACAAAACCCCAGATAACATAACATAACTCAAACAGCGTACCTTCCAGTCCATGGGTGGATTTATTAAATCTAACCATTTGTCGTGGTTCAAGATAGGCACAGCATTACAGAGTAATAATCCGTCAGGCCTAGGAGACGGCTGAGGATGATAGGTAGCCTGGCACATTTCCAATAATAAATACTACAAAATCTTAACCTTGAATATCTCCTTGAGTTACTGATCTCTCTTCTACTGGCCACCAACATAGCGTCCCAATAACCATGAATAGATGTTCCTGTCTACTGCAACACATTATGATATAGTTTACGCAACCTTTGGAGCAAAACATATTGTAAATATTTGTCAATAAAGCTCAATCTGAATGGTGTTTTGAGACATTACCTGTAAGTTTCAAAGGAGCTATTTGGTGAAAGATTCTGCAATAGGTCTCAAATGCTAAGTAGATGTCTAACAATGAAACGTTCTCGCATTCTTATTCTTGGTCATTGATATTGAGGCATGGCTGGGTAAAAGTATTTTTTTTCTCTATACAGGATGGCCCCTTTAAGAAGCCCAGTGTTAACGATAACGATTTTATAATCATATTATCCCTTGCATCTTGGCAGGGCTGGCTTTAGAACCGGTGGCACCCAGTGCGAGTGTGTTTGTTGGCACCCCTAATGACCACCTCTGCCACAGATTCCCTCACTACCACCCTTTAATGGTGCCCCTCAAATCTCCATAATCGCTCTCTCAGATGCATTTAATTAGTTTATAGAGCCACCGCAACTTATACCAGAGTAGCGTGCCAGAGCACATTACATCACGCACTACACAGAGACAATCAGTCATAGATGTGTAAATCAGTGTACAGGAAATGTTACATAATACAGAGGACTACAAGGTGTAGGAGTCACATGTCATCCATACTGGTAGGCAGGATAGAGTGATTTTTGCATTTGTCACCCGAGTGGGACGGGTATGCCCAGACGTGGGTCCCGTGCTCTCCATGCCACTGGAATCAAGCTATCCTGGCTGAAGAGGGGTGAAACCCCAAAACCGGTCCTAAGATGCTTGTTTCCGGTCCAGGGAAGACATGGCTTGGCAGTTCGGGCTGGACTGTTCTCATGAGGCACAGGTTCAAGACTGATTTGCATATAGCTGTGTCTGAACTGGGGTGGCAAAGTGAGCTGAAAAATGATGATGGATTCAACCCAGATCTGTGACTGGGGGTGAGTGTTTGAAAAGTTCAACACTCCGTCCATCATCTCTTTGTGTTTGCTTTGTTCGCACTAAGTTGGCAGGGTGTGCCCAGACGTGGGTCCCATGCTCACTTTGCCACTGGATTCAAGCTATCCTGGCTGATGAGGGCTGTTAGCCCTAAACCGGTCCCAGGATGCTTGTTTCCGGTCCAGGGAAGACATGGCTTGGCAGTTCGGGCTGGTCTGTTCCCATGAGGCACAGGGTCAAGATTGATTTGCATATAGCTGTGTCTGAACTGGGGTGGCAGAGAGAGCTAAAGAATGGTGATGGAATTAAGACTGATTTGCATATAGCTGTGTCTGAACTGGGGTGGCAAAGTGAGCTAAAGAATGATGATGGATTCAACCCAGATCTGTGACTGGGGGTGAGTGTTTGAAAAGTTTCAACACTCCATCCATCATCCATCTCTTTGTGTTTGCTTGGTTCTCTTTAATAATCAGAATTGATTTCTATTCAAGTGAACCTTTTTTCCAACATTAGAATAACGAAAGGCTGGGACAAAAATCACACTTCTCTATTCTATACCTTGCAGTTTGCATGCAGCTCTTTCCTGACAGGTAATTTCTCATTGTTCTATGTTAGGATTATAACTTATAAACTACAGTAACAAAGGATCACTCAGACAAAAGCAGTAACCCACTGACCTCTTTACATTATATGCACTTTGTGATCTGAATGGTACACATTCTTTGCAGTAGGAATATAAACCCTCTGTGCTACCTTACCACAAGTCAAAACTTCCAATAGACAAACCTCCAATCTCTCTCTAGAAAGAACATTAATTGCTGGGGTTATCTTGACATTTTTATTGTTGCCTGAAAATTGCTGTAGGCCAGGAATGGGGCAGCAGGTGCTTTTAAAACCATAATATACTCCAAACACGACCCCTCCACCTGAAGTCAGTGCCCAGTGGAATCACACTGGTCTCATCACACTATAGCCGGCCCTGAATCTTGGTGCCGACGACGGTTACAGGAGAACTGGCAACACAGAAAGTGGAGCAGTCTTCCCGTACATGATGAATATCTAAACTCCTTTCATAATTATTGAGAAAAAGTGTTAGCAGCTACAGAGGAAGGGACCATATAGATATTAAAAGAATGAAGCTACTTACAACATAGTGTCACAAAAATTGCTTTGTCTAGGGAGTGTAAGATGCCCGCACCTGCCCTAGAGCGAAACTGCGACTGCTCCTCAACAGGAAGGAGGACTGATCCTTTGCTGGGCTTCTTGGGTGGCGTCCATTGCCACAGAATTAGTCCCACGCTTCATAGACAGAATCTGGAGGAAATTAACTGTTATACTAATTTGCGGAAGCAGATTGCTACACATGAGCAATGCAATGAGTGATCACTGTCCTGGGGTCATGCATCAGGAAGGCACCATGTCACCGAACAAAGATCTGTGGTGGCTGAAGGATTACTATTTAGCAGAAATACAAGTCACACAGGATTAATGTGTATGCGTTCACCCAGTGCCTGCTATCCGCATGACAAACAAGGATATCAGGAGCGATGAGGCCTGATCATATGTGACAGCACAGCAGATGCTGAGAAAATCTTCTGTGGCTGAAGTGACAGTAAGATGAGAAAAAACACAGAACTGAGCATTAAGAAGTCATACTGTGGCAGCACCTGGCAGAGATGTGGTGGTGGTACCAGTACGGCACAATGCAGAGATGCTAGTTGATGTCCTTGGATTTCCAATGTGCAATGGGTTAGTGATTGCCAATTGACAATTGAGAATCCAATAATGTGATGTTTCAAGGTCATCCTATGTGCCCGGGGCACCCCCATTTTTCACTGACTGGTACTGGTGGTAACTGACTGTCCCTGAGCTCTGTCTATCCATGCCCAGGGCCAGTGCTATGTTGAAAACTCAATGAAAACACAGATACGCATTAGGGTACAGTATGTATTAGGGCACACTGGCCATTGGCATGACCTACCCTAAAAGTCCCTAGTAGATAATAGGGCAGAGGGATTAAAAACTACAAATATATAGCTATAGTATATGAAAGACCATGGAAGTTTATAGGCCAGCAGCCCTTTCTGCACTTAAATGCGTACACTGCTGAGCATCTGAGGTCATTTTAAAAGAAGCCCCGCCTTGCAGCACTGTTTTCAAAAGTAAATTAACTGCACATTTGACTTTTGTGGTAAGGGTACTTAAAAAGTAATAATCTACAATATTTGTTAGGTGTCCCAGGGGTGGAGGATCATTTAATCATGAGCAGAGTCCTTAGAAAATATGTGTTATAGGCCATAGGGATAGAGAAAGTGCACAATTCACTTCCCCAACTGTATTAAAGTGCCTCCCCAGATTGACTTTGCTTCTATGAGCACTGTGGAGTGAGGATCTACATTACGTTTGCATATTCAGGACCCCCAAAGCCCACCCTAGGTGTCCAAGGTGTGGGGGTTATGTAAATATAAGCAGGGCCCTTATAAAAGATGTTTCATATGCTCTAGTGGTGAAGTAATTGCACATTTCAGTTTCCACACTGAACATGTCTAGCCCCATAGGATAACATTGCAATGGTTTATGAACGCATAAATATCGCTTGGAATCGACTAATATTTTTCAAGGACTTAGGAGAATGGTATTGGTTAATTCAGCAAAATGCTATTGTTACATTTATTCTAAATTGGGCAGAAAAGAAGTTATAAGACTTTCTCGTCTGTAAGCCAAATTTCAGCTTTCCTGTACCCCTCCCTGATTGGTCAGAGTCAACAGGATTAGCCAGGCTGTTTTGATGTAGTGAGAAGTGGCTCACCTAGGGAGAAGCTCATCTGCAAGAGAGAGCTCTGTTACACAGGAATACCAGCGCAGGGGAGAAGAATTGTAAAGCATGATGCTTCAAATCTTCAGTACCATTTGGGGTACAATAAATGTAACAGTTCAGCTTCCACAAAAGATCTCGTCCAAGCAGATTTACAGAACACCACAAATCGGTGATTGTCCTCAAAGGACCCCATCTTGACAAGTACCACTCATGAAACTGGGCTAGTTATTTATTTGCTACTCCTACAACTTGGATTATTTGTCCTGAGGGGGTGGGGAGATTCGAACTTTTGCTGTTCTCACAGTAGAGCTGGTAACATCACTGTCGGCGAGGAATGAAACAGGATTTCCGTTTACCTCACCAACCATGTATGGACCACTCTGGTCTACCTCATTGGTTGTACAAAGTATGCAATTCTCCTCACCACTCAGGCCCCGTCAATACTACAGGTCTGAGCCGAATTCATCATCTGTCTGAATCAGGGAGTTCTGTTGAGACAAATCCTGATCCACAAAGGGATTTGTGTGTCCATTGGAAATTCGATTTCCATTGTATGTCTGGACATTAAAATGTTGCCCTGGCATCGTTGCTTGTGGAAACCTGCATCAACTAAGATTGGGGCACATTGGGATTTTGAATTCTCTCTCTCAGCACCGGCTGTGTCTGAACCATATTGTTTCCCTGTGATTGCACAAATCCACCATTCTGAACTTGATTCCCATTTACCATGTTACCGGTTTGAACCCATACTCGTGCTTCCAATGCCCTAAGCGGCCGCAAACATGGCAGAGATAAGTTTTTTTCAAAGTCGGCATATCCACACCTGTACTTGGATCAATCGGGATACCACATCCTCTACCCTGTGGTTGAAACCCTTGCTGTTGAAATCCCTGTTGTTGAGACCCATTACCATTTTTCCTCACTGGAGCTCCCTGCTGATACACATCCTGCATGGGACCAGTATGCCCAACAAGATGTGGATTCTAACCTTCCTGTGCAGCTTACATTTGAGCTATCATTCATTTTTCCTTCAATTTTTAAATTTAATCTCTAATTCATTGCTATGATACTTTGCGTATCTCAGAATTTCATTAATGGGCTTACTGTGCCAACAAATCAAATGCTATTGAATCATAGAACTAACCTCAGCCTTTAATCCATACACAAACCTGCAAACAAAATGTCCCATATCATTTGCCTTAACTGTCTCCGTCTCACTAAACTGTTTGAATGTCTGCAACAATCTATCATAGTAAGTATGTATTGACTCTTTGGATTCTTGGGTCGTTCTGTCAATCTTGACACAATCAATCTCTTTAGGAGAGATTTTCAATTTCAAAAATGTAATCACCTGGTTATATTTTTTCCTTACCAACGGTGACGGCACATGTGGTTGAGGCTGTCTTATCAGCTCCACCTTGGGTCAATCCACAGGGACTCTGCATTCAGCTCACAAATCACTTAGAACCACAATTTTAAACAAAGTATCCAAATCTTTCCACAAATCTTGTTAAATGTATACAAATCGATCGACCTGTCGGTGTCATTCCACTGGGTTCTCCCTCAGTCTTGAGAAATCATTTGTGAATGAGGCAAGATCAGTCCTGTTCCACGGTACATGAACATACCCTCAACCAGTCACTTCTCTCATGGGAAGCATAGATATATCCTCATCGTCCTCCTCTGTTACAGACAGAGGCAGTTTCACCCTAACTTTCTTTGCTTCTTTTTTCTTTGACCATCAACCTTCACATTTATCTAACTCACTCCATTTTCGAATGCAGCCAATTAATTCCTTAATCTGTAATCACATTCCTGGAAGATGTATGTTTGCAAGTTCTCTGTCACAAAAGCATATCCTGTAAATTTTCTGCAAAACTTTGGACCTCTGTACATCAATTCCATGTCTCTGGGCTAATTCAGATAATCTCTCATGGGGCTGACCTGCATGTCTGTAATGTCTTTACATAGGAACAGTAGTTCAGCATCTTGGTATGCATTCAGTAGTGACACGTCAAGAGTCCCAATTATCATTTCTTCTAATTCTACCTTTAGTTTAGCCACATCCATTATCCTTTCTCTCTCAGGAACGTGTTTATTTGTTTCACTCGTTCCAGGATTCTGACTACTTGTTGTGGTATCTATGCATTTGCACAAATCATCAGGTTCTCGGACAGTAAGACCTGGTTAGACTGCTGGGGGATGAAGAATCAATTCTCCACTATAGGTACCACTACCTGGACCAGGCGGTGAGTTCAAAAGAGACATGTCAGAAGTTGGCATTCCCATAGGCATTCATGTCCTACGGATACTGTAATTCAACATCTGTGGAGCATTTGTGTTGGGCAAGAAAAAGGGTGACAATCTCTGAGGAAATCTCCTTGTCAGGTCAAATCCTGACGGATTTAATATAGGGTCTGCACTCGCAGCAGATGGAGTATTTCCTTGGATCGAAATTCTAGGAATCTGAGCAATCGGTTTTATTATAAGTTTCACCGAATTGTTAGCCATGACACATATTGCAGTAGGAACAGTCAAAGTATGGGTATTATTTCTTGCTATGCCAGGCTTATATAAATGAACTACAGGACCAATTGTGACAGAAACAGTCAATGCATCTGGGGCATTTAAAGCCTGTGAAGTCAAACGGGCTGTCATTCCGTACAGTTCGCCCTTCAAATCAGGTTTCATAATTAGTGGAGCTGTAGGCACAACAATGGTTTCAGCCGTGGGCACAGTACTCGCTCCACCAGTCTGAGTGTCATTGTATGGAGGTGCATGATTTAGTAGTAACTCAGTTATAAAATCATCACTTGTATCGTTTTGACTGTCCTCAGCTGCATTCTCTATTTCATCTGTCTCTTTATTCTTTGACACAAGAAATACACCACAAAAGAGACAGAATGTGTGCAATTAAAGAACAATTGTTATGTGCAAATGCAAAACATCATGAAAGAACACATTAGTACACACCTGATACAGCCTCTAAAATAGTATTCATGATCCTGTCTGTCTAACACACAAACTACATCGATTTCACAGCCTAGAATGCAGCATGTAATGAATCAGGCACAGGGATCACAAATACAGCTCACAATTTTAGTCAAACAAAGATATAGTGCACTTGAGCTCGTATTACATGTTATGCAGTAAGCTGTCCCCAAACGTAGGTTGTAGGACCCCCTAGCCACCTAAAACATTGATTACGGTAGTTGACGGACTCAGCTGGAATGGGACCTCCATCGAGGATTCCCTTCTGTCCTGCCAGCTGAGTTAAGAATGCCCCCAAAGGTACGCCACAAGAAGAGTGGGGAGGGAATTTAGGATCTCAAAAGACAGTAAAAAGCTATAGGAAGCATCCATCAGCTCCCTGGTTTTCATTGGAACTCAAAGCCTTCCAAGGGAAATGTAGGCTGCAAGAGCATCTATGGAGAAAAGAATACTGTCCAAATGAAAGAGCTAAATATATAAAGATTTACTAAAGCAATACAAGGGCCAAATAAAAGCAGCCAAAACGAAATTCTTTTCGGAAAGCATAAGCGTAGCAAAATACTCAAGTAGAGAACTTTTTAAACCCATTAAAACCTTGTCAAAATGGAACACTAAGTGCTCTTTTACTCCAGACGAAGCATTTTGCAATAAGCTTGCATCCTTTTTCCAGTCCAAAGTTAATTCTATTTATCAAAAAATGTCACCTTCACCGAATGTGACATGATTTTTTGTGTAGGCAGGAAACTGACCTGCAAAACACTTTTACTTTCTCGGGTTGTCCACAATTCTGCAGTTGCTCTCCCTTTACTAAGGAGAAAGTAATCAACTTTATTAATTTCATTAAATCCGGGGCTCCATCAGATCCTTGTCCTTCACAGGTTCTTAAGCAAGTTGCCAATGTGGTTGCCGGCCCACTTATGGAACTTTTTAATGAGATGTTGATCACTGGTCAATTTCCAAACATATGGAAAAAGGCTTCTATTTTGCCATTGATAAAGAAACCCTCCTTTGATCCAGTGAAGACCTATATCCCGCCTACCTTTCCCAGCCAAAATTCTTGAGAAGTCGCTGAATGAGGAAATTCTAGCATTTTTGGATGCTAACTTGCTGCTCGATCCTTCATAGTATAGCTTTAGAGCAAATCATTACACTGAATCTGCCTTTGTAGCAGCCTCTGAGGAAGTTAGAATGGTAATCAATAAGGGTGGAAAAGCAGAATTGATTTTATTGGATCTCTCTGCCGCTTTCGACCCGGTTCACCATGCACTCCTATAAGAATGTCTTCATCTGCATGGTTTTAGAAGCTCAGCTCTGAACTTGCGAAGCTCATTTATGAGCAATAGGCAGCAACAAGTGGAGCTGGGGGAAGCAAACTCATCACCTTTCTCCCTACCCTGTGGTGTTCCTCAGGGGTCCTCCCTTAGCCCCACGCTGTTCAATGTCTATGTTAGTCCCCTCATCTGGCTCATTCAAAGCCAGGGTCTAGCTGTGTTCTCTTACGCCGATGATACACAGATAGTGGTTTCTATCTCATCAGATGTAAATAAGGAGGCCAGAAATTTCTGTAAGTGCATGTCCCAAGTGGCATTGTGGATGAAGAATAATTGTCTGAAATTGAATACTGACAAAACTGAGGTGCTGCTTTTTGGAAAGGAGAGTGCATTCTGGAACGACTAATGGTGGCCATTGAGCCTAGGTACTTTTTCAACTCTGGTCCAGAAAGTTAGAAATTTGGGAGTCATCTTCGATACCGAATTATCTTTTTCAGAGCAAATACACTCTATCACCTCATCTGGCTTTTTTATGCAGAAGATTTTGAAGAAACTCTTTCCATTTATTCCCCTTGTTCTCCAGAAGACGGTTATATCAGCTCTTATTTCCTCTAAACTGGATTATTGTAATGCATTCTATCTGGGTGCTCAGAAATCTGTGATAAAGAAGTTGCAGACTCTGCAAAATGCAGCGGCGAGACTGCTGCTAAAGATTCCTGAATTTAGTCGTGTCTGAATCATTGCAGAGTCTCCACTGCCTCTCAGTGAGGAAAAGGATTATCTTTAAGGCCATATGCATGGCTCCAAGGGCCCTTCATCGGACCGGCCGAAAGTATTTTCAAGACCGTGTTACCTGGTATAAGCCAAGTAGGAGCCTTAGATCCAGTTCCCTATGCTTTGTTATTATTCCCAGATCAAACAAAGCAAGATGGGGGGTAGAGCCTTTTCTATCTGTGCGGGTAAATGGTGGAACTTACTTTCTCTTGTGCTTCGTTGTCAGTCCTCTCTATTGCAATTTAGAAAGCAGCTGAAAACATGGCTATTTACTAAAGTAGTAGAATAAGATGCTGCTAGAGTCATGCTGCATCCTTACGACCTGCCTGCTTACTTGCTGGCCGCCCCTACTACTATTATCTTCTTTCTCTCCTATCTTGAGAGCTACGACACCCTCGGGTATACGCGCGTTTATAAAATTCATTTCATTCATTCATTTATTCATGCAGCTTCCAACAAAATTTCCCTCTGCGGCTGCACCCCACGCTCAGGGTGAATTCATCTGGCGGCTGGCCACCGCCCCAGCTAGCTGAAGTCCTGCGTTGCCAGGCATCACTTGGGTCCCCCTCTGCACCGATACAGGCTGAGGCACATTTTTACCAACCAGGATACGGCGCAGCGCTCGTCATATGCTGGACAAGAGCCAAGGAGGCACCCCACACAGTGAGCTGGTAGGAAGGGACCCAACATGGTGGACTGGCAAGTATGGAGTGGTTCACAAACACAGGGAGCCTCCACCACAGCTCTGCATGTACTCCTCCCAAAGTGAAGCCCTCACCTGACGCTGCGAGTGCAGAGGGTCCAGAAGCACTCTCAGTGCTTACCACATGCTGGTGAAGTGGATTGCAAATTAGGACAAATTAAGGTCCAAATGAAGCGCTCACCAGGCACTAAGGTACGGTGTCTAAGGGGCATGCTGAAAAACTTTAAAAGAGTCCTCACAAGAACAGGTAGAGGGGAGGCAAGCTCACACGCCCCTGGAGAGCACTTGGGGCACTTAAGCAGGAATATAGGCAGCAGGTCAGCACACAGGGCCCTTGTAGCACATAGGCAGTTCTTCTTGCAGCCCAGCAGGCTACAGGTCAGCACAACAAACAAGGGAGACCAATGGCAGTATTTCTAAGCAGCACTGCAGTTCCTTCTGGCAAGGTGCAGTGTGTACAGTCATCAGCGTCTGGTTACAAGTCCTACACAGTATCTAAAAACATGGGATCAGAGCCCCTGCACTTATACTCAAAATGTCTTTGATCTGTGGGAAGTTTAAAAGAAACCTTAGAAGTGCACAATAGCCCCTTTTAAGTCAGCCCTGGCTCCAGACGTACAGTAGGGGATGAACGAGCACTTTGTGTGAGGGCAGGACACAGCCTATACAAATGTAAGCACGCCCGCCTCCCTCTATCCCAGCCCAGGAAGTCCATTCAGTATGTAGATGAATGCAGAGCAACCCTATTACACTCAACCTTCCCTGTGTGATGGCTTTCTGGAAAGTATGCACAAAGCCTTGCTAACACTCTACCCTAGATGTGGATTGGAGTCAGGCTGCAAAGCACATAGAGTCATAAGCATATAAAAATGCCCACTTTCTAAAAGTCTCTCTCGGAGGGCGCTAACTTCCTGCACCCAACTGTCGCACTGCGAGAACGGAAATCTTTCCTGAAACACTTCCTTTGTAGTTATGTGATTTTTAACAATTCATCAAACATAATCCAAATCATATTTCATTTATCTTCCTTTTAACTTCATCACCACGGAGACAATATGTTTGTGCTGTATTTATTTATTCAACATTTTCAAGTGCCTGACGTTGCCAATCCAGGCTTTTACGGAGGCATGTGGAATCAAACATATTTTTAGAAAAAAAGTGAGCTTATGATGTATTCCCAATGCATTTCGAATTTTAACAATTCTTCGTCAGGGGTTAACTAAAAATGAAAATAGAAAGAACATTATAACTAGCTGCTCAACCTGTCTTAGTGTCAAAAAACCTAACTCATTACTTTCTCTCCACCTCCTCCCAAAAAGGATTACTGCTGAACAATCCGTGTTAACACTAAACAAAGAATACAGCCCCACCGTGTTTACAACCTTTATCACTATCAAAGTGTGCATCACAAATTTTACCAACAAAAACATCAATCCATAGTTCCCACCCGACTGCCAAGTGCCTCGAAATTCAATACCACCCTCCATGTCTCCCATTTACCTTCTTAACGCCACAACCGGCTGTATGCTCTCACTTCTCTGCATCTTCCCAAGACTCCTACTCGTTTTCCCTACCACTCGGGCCGTTTTTAATGAAGAATCTCTCACACCTGTGACCAATCAGGCTGTGCTCCACTCCTCCCCCCTCTCAAATAAAATACAAATCCCACAATGCACTCCCCAAGTTTACCAAAAAAATCACCTACATAAAGGTCACCTACACCCCCCTGTGTACCTCATCATGTGCCAAAGCAATTTAACATCATAAATTATAAATTGACCTCCGCTTACCCCATCTATTAACTACATAATCTAAATAAACAGTGTTTACATTTCACATGTTATTAAAAGAAAACCAATTAGAGCAACTGAGTCTGCACGCAATTCACCGACTAAATTGGAAAACAAGCTTAACGCATAAAGGGAAGGTGTGCATTCGCTCAACTATGACTTATCTACTTTCTAAAAGTGGCATTTCTTAAATATTAATGAAAAATCTACCTACACCAATAAGCAGGATTTATCACTACTATTTCAAACATACCAAACATAGCAATGCTACTCTTTTCAAATCAGATATCGCCACTTAATAACATATAAGGGAATTCCTAATTCTATCCTATGAAAGGAGTAGGCATCACAGCAGTGAGAACCTAAATAGGCTGTTAGTCACCACCAGGACATGCCACACAATAGAGGCACATGCCCTACCTTTTATCTACATAGCACCCAGTTTATAGGGCTACCTAGGGCCTACCTGAGGGCTACCTAGGGCCTACTTTAGGGCTGTCCTATATGTATTAAAAGGGGAGTTTTCAGGCTTGGCAAAATAATGTTAAATGCCAAGTCAATGTGGCAGTAAACTGTGCATGCAGGCCCTTAAGTGGCAGGCCTGAGACGGTTTTGAAAGGCTACTTCTGTGGGTGGCTCAAGTAGCGCTGCAGGCCCACTAGCAGCATTTAATTTACAGGCCCTGGGTATATGAAATACCACTGTACAGTAGACTTACTGGCAAATTAAATATGCCAAACTGGTGTAAACCAATCATACTATGTTTTAAAGGAGAGAGCACATGCTCTTTAGCACTGAATGGCACCGGTACAGTGCCCAGAGTCCTAAAGTCAACAAAAAGAGGGTCAGAAAAATACAAGAGGGAGGCAAAATGTTTGGGGATAACCCTGCGAAAAGGGCCAGGTCCAACACATCCGCACAAGTGCGTATAGATTTCTTGGCTCTCCCCTGAAATCTGTCTCTTAGTCTCAAATGAGCCACGTGTTCCCAGGCATTAGGTGCTTAGAATTGTGTTGCTCTAGGAGGCGGCTTAATTTCATACAGTATCTTGCTTACATTTTTAACAATTCACAAATTAAATGTCTCATAAATAGAAAATTGCAATGCCCCATCTTTCTCAGTGACCCTATGCCATTGTGTGAGCCAAACCCGTGTGAAGAGCCTCATCTACCACCATAGTATGACCTGGCGTACCTTCAGATGGTGTCTCTTTTCTCTTTTCAACAGGCAGAGTCACATGTCCCCTCACTATGCGTTGTAATGCTTTAAATAATCTCATTTTTCAATCAATATTATATATGAAATATTCACAAATGACTTTCCATTGAAACTAGGAAATAATTATTTCACCCACGATTCTTAGTTTGGGGATCACAAACAATCCCAGCGTGGCCCACTGTTACATATTCAACCAATACAAGCGCTGCTCTAATCCAACTGACCTATGCCAGCGGGGCACACTGTGATGTCAATCTCACTTCTTGCAGCAGCTAACACTTCCTTTACAATTTTTCTCAAGCGCAATCATGCAAACGAGTGCAATCAATTTCAACAACTAACTTTGTCTGCTTCTCTAAATAAATTAAAGATTAGTCATACACACAAAAGAAAATTCAACATTCACTTCAAGTGAAACCTTGACCAGTGGCATCTAACCTGGATTAGTGCAGTTACTCCCTGTGCACCGAGTTCAACTATACCAACAACATCTCACAACAATCATACAAAGTAAAGTCCCTATCAACAATGCTGTTGATGATGTCTCACGACAAGCAATACAACAAAGCAGACAACTACACTCAGTGTCTTCTACTCTGCCACTTGACTTTACATCTCTTATCCCTAGATCTTAGGCTGCGCTGGTCCTGATAAGCACTTCAACCTGTCTGCATCAAGTGCCACATTCACAAATCAACTTAAATCGACCCGTATAACACCACACAGCCATTTCAAGACACCAAAATCCAAACATAAGCACTAGCAACTGCCAACCCTATTAATACTCACACACCACTGCTGCTACAAGTTGTTTCTGAACTGGCACAACTCCATCAATCTTTCGACCGAACCATCGGCTTTTGTGGTTTGGACTGGGCTTGGGAAATTTCCAGATAAGACACCCTAACTACCCCACGCCAGTGGAAAATTATCCGATGTGCTACCAGATTTGATCCAGCGTTTTCTTGGCCTACTTGCTTACCATTGGTCTTCCGATAGACCTTCTTTCTCTCCGACTGGGAGGTGATGGGAGATAGCATTAGCATTAGTTAAAGTAAATTAACAGTGCAGCCCAGTTGGCTACACAATGAGGACCTGGAAACAGTAGCCAAGTTCAAACAAGTTTTATTACAAATTATTAATCACGTTCAAATACACCACTTGCAGCACCATTCTGTAGAGATACTGAATAACAAATGGGTTTCCCGGACCATGAAAGAAATGAAGGTGAATTAGTATGAAAAAAACAAGCAATTAAGTTACAGCAACACAGAACAACAGCATCAGAATCTGGTGCTTAGAGAATAATCTAAGGTTCTCTCTCCTCTACAAGAGTAAGCTAGAAATTTAAAAATCAGATGATGGTTTTTCAGAAAAGAAATCCTGGCAAATCAAGGAAGTTCCATAAAGGAAGTCAGGTCACAACAAAAAGAAATAAAAAGAAATCAAGTAGGGAAGTGTTAGAATCTCAGAGGTTTGGTCAAGAGTCTTCTAATGGTCAGGAATATGTGTCAGAATAAGCCACACTTAAGCAAGAAGCAAAAGGAAGCATTAAAGTCCATTCAGGAAACAGGGACTCAAGGAAGGTGTCTGAAAGGGGTCGGTGAGAGACCTACATAGCACATGAAAGGGATCTGATCTGAAGTCAAAGGGGAATGGTATATTATAATGTGTAAAGTCCATTAGGCGACACCCCCTTGATCACACCATCAGGGGTCCATTGTAATTGTCGAATCATCATGTTGCAGACAGCAACATTGCTGGTTTGTCCAACACTGGATATGGGAACAACAGTTTATTCAGTTAGCCCTCTTTCTCTCATGATGTCGGGCGGAAAGCCTCTGCCCGACAAGACCTCGGAATCGGGACCGACCGACTTGCGGTCGACAGGTCCGCCTGCCGGATTACGATGCGACTGAACTCTGTTTGGTCGGATTCCCATTGTTTCATATGGGGGCTCATGTTACGCTCTATAACCGACCGTAACACAGGCTTCTATGGGGAAATGGGATGTGTCCGGAAAACCCCGCACCCTGTCTCAGGCACCCCCAGGATTTTACAGGGTGGTCCCTTAGGTACCCCATCAACTGTAGACCACAGGTCAAGGAGGCCCTGCTAGGGGCCCCCAAGGTCACTTTCCGACAGCCTTTCCGTGTTGGACATGCCGACGTGGAAAGGCTGTTGGAAACTGACATCGTAATCCCGACCGCGGAAACGCTGTCAATAGGGGTGAACTATGTGGTTCCAAGCCACAAGATGATCGCTCGGAACCAATTGAGAATGACGTGCGTTTACATTCCAACCACAAACATCATAATTGGGCAGTCCAAATGTAAACCGACCGAGTCGGTCAGAAGGGCGGTCGAGGAAATTCCGACTGTCGGGAGGAGGCTTTACGCCCCTCATCGTAATCGGCCCTGTTATATTCAATAAGTCATTAAAATATGTAAATGTAAGTATGACTGATAACTACATTCAAATTTATTATATGAAATATTAACGCAAACATTACATAAATCTCATGTCGTTTCTGGTAGGATTATTTCTAAATATATGAGGATGGTTTAGAATAGATCATAGTTTCAATTAATTAAATGTTATTCACTTGAAGTAACACACTCATTTAGAAAGTCACGTTTCATCTCTCTGGTGAGTGCATTATCTGCTCAATAAGGATTCTTCTTTACTGGTCACACTTAGCTATGGAAGACTTTTAGGTGAGTAGGTTCTCTAATCCTACACTGAAGGCACTCTTTAATAATGCCAAGTGCTACACTCATATTAATTTGTTAAAACATACATGAATGATGTGCCCAGTGCACTTTCATACCCTTTGTTTCTTAAGTGTCTGTGTCTGTGTCTGTATAAGGGGTGGCCAACTTTTGTGCTGGATCACCTTCCTGGGGCAGAGTAACACAACACAGAGATTCACTCTGTGTTGAGTTACTCTGGATTTATAAAGCCACTCGGAGCCCCCTTGCGTGGCCTGATAAATCTAACATTTGAGTGAGGTAAGGGCAATGCAACTCATTGATATATATATATATAGCCCTAACTCTGTGTAATGTTATATACAATACTGTGTCTGACAGACAGATGTAGCTGTCTGAAACCAGACAGTAACAAGCATTTACAATGCAATGGTCTCGGCATTGTTAAAGTTAGAGCTATTGGCATTGCTCATGACATTATTTTTGTTTATGTTTTTGTTTTTAAAACATTTAACCCTTTCACCGCGGCGGGAATTCCGCCGCGGTGCTGGGGGGTGCGGGGGGGCAGCGCGGTGGCGCTTTGCTCATGACGGAGCCGCTCCGTCATGAGGCACGGTTGAGCTGTGCTCATGACGGAACGGTTCCGTCATGACTCCGCCCATTTGCGTTGTCCCCCCGCACAGGCGGGGAAACAGCGCCGCGTAGGCGGAGCGGCCGCCAACGGCCGTAACATGACGGAACCGCTCCGTCATGAGCACACGGCAACCGTGGCTCATGACGGAGCGGCTCCGTCATGAGCAGGGAAGGGGTTAAAGAAACAGCATTGTTATTTACAATGTCAATAGCTTAATCTCTCTCAAATGCGAGACCTATTACATTTGCACCCACACACAGAGCCACACACACAAAGCCACCCACACACACAGAGCCACCCACACAGAGCCACCTACACAGAGCTATTCACATAGACTCTATCATAGAGCAACCCACACACAAATAGAGCCACCCACACAGAGGCACCTACACACACACAGAGTTACCCACACACAGACAGAGCCACCCACGCATAGAGCCACCTACAAAAAAAGCCACCCACACAGAGCCACACACACAGAGGCACACACATACACACACATAGCCTCCCACACACACACAGAGCCACCCACACTTACACAGAGCCACACACACAAAGCCACACACACAGAGCCACACATACATACACAGAGCCACATACACACACAGCCACACACACACACATACAGAACCACACACACACACATAGATCTAGACACATACACATTGATCTTGGGAGCCAAAACAGAAGTGGCACCGTTATTACTAGATGTTTGCATTTATCACTAAAAGTTGAGCATTTAAAAAATAAATGACTAATAAAAATTGACAGATTATCTGAAAGGTGGAAAAGACGTTTTGAGATTTATGAGTTTTGAAGCAGCGAAATACACAAGGATATTGTCAAAAACAGTAACTGGTGCTCGTGTAAAGCACTTGGATACTGTTAAGTCGGAAACCTTCGGGTCAAGTTAGCGCTATATAGAAACTGTTCAAAAAAGTGACGCGTCAGCAGCTGCTGCTCTCAGAACGACCCTTCGCTAGCCGAGACCTAATAAATGACTGTAAGGCTCAGACCACCCCTCTAAATCTGGTCCCTGCATTTCCAAAGTAGTCAATTGTTCGATCCTAATGGACACAGTTTTGAGCGTATTTTGCAAACTTGTCGTGTTTATACTGTGGGCCCCTGAATTTACTAAATGTTCGTCCAGCCATCTCTGGACTTAACTAGCCTTAGGTACACAAAATATCCACATGTCTTTGCGAAATATTCATGGACCTCCGACATTAACACCCCCCACACACACCCACCCACCACCACCCCACTCGCACACACAATGAAAGGGCCATAGAGTAAACTAATTTAATAAACTTTACAAAGAGGAACAGATGGACTCACCATATAACTGTGTAACCCGGACCACAAACCCTGCATCTCCTGGAAACGTACTCCGGTGTTCCCAGTCATGTCCAGAGTTGACATCAGGCACTTTCAATTCAACCTATTGTAAACGTAGTTCTTAGGATCTCGAATAAAGGTGTGCAGCCAAAGGTTGCTGTGCTGAATGCGTGTCCAGGTGTGCTGCCGATAAACACACTCCGCCATATCCTGGAGTCTGGGATTGGGCCAATCACGGACCCCCCATTTCCCAGAGTTCCCCTCTCCCCAAAAAGGGAAGAAAATATGGGTCACCCACGCTGCAGTCCCTACTGTGCGAGCCCTCCTGACTGGGACCAGAGCTCCTCACCTGCTCCTTGTTCCAGGGAGGAGGGGGCTGGTCTGGCAGGAAGCCGAGGGGTTAACCACTGATTGGAGGCAGGGAGGGGGGGAACCAATGAATATTTTTACACCAAACAAAGTCCGCGCTCTAGGTGTCTCCTCCCGACCTCCGAGGATGTCAGGTGACAGCAAACTGTGAAACGAAAGTAACGCCCCTCCCCAGATGCCTGTTGTGCCTAGAAACTGTTTGATGAGACGCTGGCACTTTCATGTGAAAAAAATATGCGCTCCGGCGGCTTGAAAGGGGAGGCGTGTGTGCTCAACATCTAGCACCGAGAGGAGCCGATGAGTGGCGGGCCAGAACTAGAGTAAACCTGACTGTTCTGGAGCGCGTGGGGTGGCCTGGGCTTCCTGGGTGGGTTTGGCGTGGACACAGAGCAGCAACAGTTCTGAGAACAGGGTTCATGCTGAACGCTAGTTTGTAGGATGGAGGAAAAGGTAAGAAGAAATGGTACAGCGACCGTGAGTCCACACAGTACAACGTTAAACGCAAAACTTCAAGGACCAAAATTCAACATGACGAGCGACAAACCCAAGACTGCTTTACAACATCACACATGAGGTGGGGTCTTTTGACATCTAAGCTCATGTTGATCCAGGTGGGAACTCGTTTTACATTGCCAAATTTATTCAAAACACAGTGCAGGTCCCTAATTTTCAAGACAGTGCCAGTGAACATCTTTGTGTGCCCAAGATTTGATCATGCAAACAGGTGTGCACCTAACAAGCATTACTTCCGGGTGTAAAATCTGCACCTGCGGCACTCCTCGGCCTCATTCTTCGTAAAACTTAACGTGATTCCCAAGAGGCCTCCGGTCCGCCCTAGTTTTTTTCCAGTCGATAACGCTCTGGATTCTGGGACTTGTGTGCTTGTTTCTTCTAAATGGGGGCCTCTGTGTTCCGCGTGTAGGCTGCTGTTTGCTGAAAGAAACTAATTTATTTATTTATTTATTTATTTCGCGATTTTTATTGCGCAAACAAATACCCGAAGGTGTCTCAGCGCATGTGACAAAAACGAGAGACCGAGCCGCAGGATTACTGATTGAACAGCCATGTCTTTAAGAGCCTACGAAAGCTTATCAAATTGGGGGCAGTTTTTATGGTGAGTGGCAAAAGGTTCCAGAGTTTAGGTGTGGCAACCAGGAAGCGCCTGTCTCCCCAGGTTGCCGTTCTCATGCGAGGTAACGGAAGCAGGCAGGAGTTGGCGGATCTCAGCTGTCTCTTGGGGCTATACAACTGGAATGCTTCAATCAGAAACTTTGGACCGACGCCATGCACTGCCTTATAGGCAATGCAGAGGGCCTTGAATTTAATGCGGCCCTCTACTCTTAGCCAATGCAGGTGACGAATGGCTGGAGTAGTTGGCTGGCGGCGGGGGATGTCAAGAAGAATTCTTGCAGCAGCATTTTGTACGGACTGCAACTTAGATAGAACGAGTTTCTGAGTATTAAGGAAGAGGGCGTTCCCATAGTCGATTTTGGAAAACACTAGGGTAGAGACCAGGGTCTTCCCAGCTGAGGTGGGAAGGTAAGGCAGTATTTTCCTAATTTTCTTTAAAATAAAGAACGCAGATGACACAACCTTGTTGACATGAAGGTTGAATGACAGCTTGCTGTCAAAAATGACTCCCAGGTTTCTGGCCTTATCAACTGGGACAGGAGGAGAGCCCAGCTGGTCAGGCCACCAGGCAGAAGACCAAACCGGGGAGAGATTACCAAAGGTCATGACCTCGGTTTTGTCCGAGTTAAGCCTCAGACAGTTGGAGGACATCCAGGTACTGACAGCAAGCATGGCGCTTTGGAAATTAGCTGCCACCGCTGGGCCGTCCTTGTGTATTGCCAGAACCAGTTGGGTGTCATCTGCGTAGGATGTAAGTCGCAGCCCATGGGCCTTTATTACCCTCGCTAAGTCTGCTACATAGATATTAAATAGCGTTGGACTTAGCGAGGAGCCCTGTGGGACTCCACAGGGGAGTGCAGAGACAGGAGAATAGAAGTTACCCAACTTCACTGTCTGGGTACGGTAGGCAAGAAAAGATGAGATGAGATTTCTAGCCATACCGTTTATCCCCAGGGCTGTGACACGGTCGACCAGAATATCATGGTCGACCGTGTCAAAGGCTGCGGACAAATCCAGCAGAATCAGGACAGCCGCACCTCCCTGGTCCATAATGGCTCTAATCTCATCTGAAGCTTTTATTAAAGCGGTCTCAGTTCCATGACCTTTCCTAAAGCCAAACTGCGTTTCGTCAAGAAGTTGGTGAGTATCGATGAACTCTGAGAGTTGTTTATTCATCAGAGATTCGCATATTTTGGCAGGAAAGGGGAGACACGCTATTGGTCTATAGCTGGCCAGAGCTGTGGGGTCCAGGGAGGGTTTCTTCAGGATAGGTTTGATCACGGCCTTCTTCCAAAGATCTGGATAGTGACCAGTTTGAAATGCGGTGTCACAGATTTTCATAAGTGGATAAGAGATCACCTCACTAAGGTTAGCCATCACTGAAGGAGGGCAGGGGTCTAAGGGGGAGCCAGACTTGGTAGTAAAGATAAGTCTGCTGATTTGATCTTGCGTAATGGGAGCAAAGGAAGAGAAGGGATCATGATCGGTGGCAGGTTCTACTCCACTGCAGACTCTGGATCTTGTCTCTGCGTTCCCTGCAAAGGATGTGTATATATCTGCTACCTTAGTGGTGAAAAAGCTGGACAGAGCATTACAGAGAGACTGAGAGGGTTCGACCCCAGGTCCCGTAGAGGGGGTGGACAGAGTGGTGACCACTGAAAACAGTTCTCTAGCAGAGTTGCTGGCATTCTCGATTTGAGCCGAGAAAAATGCACTTTTTCGGGCAATGATAGCCTTTTTGTATATTGTCAGGGCGTCTTTGTAGGAATGCTTGGCTATGGGGCAGTAAAATTTCCTCCAGCGCCTTTCTAAGTTCCTGCAATTTTGTCGGTGGAGACTAAACTCTTCGGTATACCAAACCGCCGAAGGGGATAATCTGTTAGGTCGCGTAAACTTCTCCGGCGCCACCTGATCAGCAGCATTCCGAATCCAGTCTTGGAAATCGGAGGCTGAGAAGACAGGATTGGCTATCCCCATAGGAAAGGATAGTGTCAGGATATCTGCCATCTGATGGATATCCGCATTTTTCCAAGCACGGGTCCCTAACCTAGTTCGTGGCCTGGAATGGGGAGGGTTAGCGTGCCGTGTATGGATCCCAAAGATAATGGCCCTGTGATCTGACCAGGTGAGAGGGAGAATATCCTGTACAAAGATGTCTGAGTTATTGGTAAACAGACCATCTAGTATGTGCCCCGCCTGGTGTGTAGTTCCCTTCACCAATTGTTGAAGTCCTAAGCTTAGGAGATCATCAGTGAGTTGAGTGGTTTCGTGGTTGCCCTGTTCTTCCAGAGGGAAGTTAAAATCTCCTAAGATCATGTATTCCGGCGAATTTATGATAAGATCATTAAAATCAGAGAGTGTGGCAAGGAAAGAATTTCGGGGCCCAGGAGGTCGGTATAGCAAAATTCTCTAGAGGGCTTGTTTGTGATTAATATTAATAGCAAAGGTGGCTGCTTCACAGTTAATGGACTGTATGGGATCGAGTGTAGTGCGATAGAGATTCTTGTAAATGATAGCAAGTCCGCCACCTCTTCCTATATGTCTATCATGCCTAGCGACACTATAGCCCTCTGGGGTTGCCAGACAAAAGTCCGGTCCTGAACCAGCATCTCCCCAGGTTTCAGTGGCAAAAAGGAAGTCAAGATCATGGGCGAGAATAAACTCGCTGATCTGTAAGCTGTGACAGGGAAGGGAGTGCGTATTAATGGGCGTTGCTCGACAACCATGGGGCTGAGTGATATGCAATTCATGAAAAGGTATATTGCTAGGGGGGTCTAAGGCTGAGGAGCCAGGAAGACGAGGTTGCGGAAGTTGGTATTGACACCCAGGGCAAGGGGTGGGGGTAACGCCCACTGCAGTGGAGAGAGGCTGAGTAATGCAATGTCGGTCGGAATGGCCAGGGTTCAACTGTCTTAGTTGCAGGGAAGAATAGCATAGTGGAGGGCCAGAAGTTATGGCCCTGGGCCGAATCCGGTCGCGGACGGGCGCAGACGGGCTTGCCTCTGGCGCGCCTCCGGCGCGCCTGCGGAGCGCCCGCTGCGCGCGCGCGCTGCGCGCTTGCATGACTCTGTGTTTTATAGTCTCCCCGTCTGAGAGCGTAAATGCACGTTGCAAGATGGCGCTCAAAGTTTAGGATCTAGACCGATCCAAGATGGCGCTCAAAGTTTAGGATCTAGACCGATCCAAGATGGCGCTCGTGACTAGGAAGAGAGAGAGAGAAAGATCCTGCTCAAGCGGCAGGTGAGTGAATTCTGATTTTAAATGAGGGTATGCGATTCAGAGTGCAGATAAAAACACAGTAAACACAGTAAAAGACACAATAAACACAGTAAAAGACCGAAATCCGGTCAGTGAACTAGCAGCAACGAAGGAAATATTAGTATCAGCAAATGTCCCTGAGTAAGCAGCAGCAAGTACCCATGGAACAGATAGTGGCCCCGTAACAACTCACTCCTGCGGCTGAGGCTAAGCGTAATGTCAAAAACAGCTGCGCGCTTGCATGACTCTGTGTTTTATAGTCTCCCCGTCTGAGAGCGTAAATGCACGTTGCAAGATGGCGCTCAAAGTTTAGGATCTAGACCGATCCAAGATGGCGCTCAAAGTTTAGGATCTAGACCGATCCAATATGGCGCTCGTGACTAGGAAGAGAGAGAGAGAAAGATCCTGCTCAAGCGGCAGGTGAGTGAATTCTGATTTTAAATGAGGGTATGCGGTTCAGAGTGCAGATAAAAACACAGTAAACACAGTAAAAGACACAATAAACACAGTAAAAGACCGAAATCCGGTCAGTGAACTAGCAGCAACGAAGGAAATATTAGTATCAGCAAATGTCCCTGAGTAAGCAGCAGCAAGTACCCATGGAACAGATAGTGGCCCCGTAACAACTCACTCCTGCGGCTGAGGCTAAGCGTAGTGTCAAAAACAGCTGCGCGCTTGCATGACTCTGTGTTTTATAGTCTCCCCGTCTGAGAGCGTAAATGCACGGTGCAAGATGGCGCTCAAAGTTTAGGATCTAGACCGATCCAAGATGGCGCTCAAAGTTTAGGATCTAGACCGATCCAAGATGGCGCACGTGACTAGGAAGAGAGAGAGAGAAAGATCCTGCTCAAGCGGCAGGTGAGTGAATTCTGATTTTAAATGAGGGTATGCGGTTCAGAGTGCAGATAAAAACACAGTAAACACAGTAAAAGACACAATAAACACAGTAAAAGACCGAAATCCGGTCAGTGAACTAGCAGCAACGAAGGAAATATTAGTATCAGCAAATGTCCCTGAGTAAGCAGCAGCAAGTACCCATGGAACAGATAGTGGCCCCGTAACAACTCACTCCTGCGGCTGAGGCTAAGCGTAATGTCAAAAAGAACTGTCTGCAAAAACAGTAATGGATCAAGTGGCCGCACATTCTTCTGGGTCGTGAGGGCTCAGTGAAAGCTTCTTAAACACAGTGTTAAGGTTCATCCTTTTGGGTGTGAGTAAAAGTGCACAGTTTTTATTCTGGACATGGCCCAGCTTTTAAAAAGGCGTCAATACACGTATTTTTCCCTCTTTGAGAAGCCCCAGTTTGAGCGCCACCCCAATCAATCAATTGCGTTTGTAATCATTAATAAGCTAAAATAAAGAAAATACTTTTGGCAAGCTAAATATAAATTCCACGTAATCACACTACCAGCTAGCCAAAAAGAGAGTTTAGAAATAAACTCTTGAAAGAAGTGATATTTTGATGAGTCTGAAGAGAATCGCCTGAGAAACAGTTTTCACTGAATCCTCTTGTATTCTCAGAGTGGCGCAGCTCTCACCTGCGGCCGTAGGTGCTGTGGCGGCCCCCGAATCCTCTCTCCTCTCTGAGCTGCAAGAGTTGGCTGTAGGGATATCGGGTTCGCATGCCTGGACTGCCGCTCCGGCTGTCCCTGCGGCGGCGGCCTGGCACAGCATCATTGGCAGCAGCGCCCGGGCGGCCCAGCCCCGCTCTCCATGCCGGCTCCCGGACGCCGGGCTTCTGCCGCCCGGCCCGCTGTAGCTCATGGGCGCCACGTCCTCCTTGCCTGGTCAGCAGCAGTGAGCTGGACATGCCTGCGGCTATTTTATGATGGCATGAAGTGTTGTTGGAGAAAGGCACGGGGAGATAAAGTGAAGTGGATGCACCGCCGTGCACTGCAATGAGGAGAGGGCAGACAGGAAAACAAATATGCTGAAGAGCTGTGCTCTTATTTAATAAGTAAGTCACTTTCTTGTAGCATGTAGCTGCCAACATTTACATAGACAGCTAGACACGCCAGCCGGAGAGGACAGGGGGAGGAGACCAGAGCAGCAGCCGGACACAGGAGCACCGAGGGAGCCGAGAGCAGGGGGAGGGAACGAGCACCAGCAGGGCCGTGTACGGGGTACCATGGTGGACGGGGATGACGCCATGAACACCACCCTCTTTCTCCGAGGTCAAGCAGAAATTCCTCGGAGAAACGCAGCGTCATTTTCGGATTCGGGGCGTGTTTTTCTTTCTCTCCTCTTCCCATTGGCTGGAATGTTTACATTCCAGAGGAGAGAAAGAAACTAAAAACCACGCCCCCGAATCCGAAAAAGACAGGGCTTAAATGGACAGACGCCCCTCTCCTCCAATGGCTGGCCTCCGTTTAGGAAGCCAGCCAATGGAGAAGAGGGGCGGGTTCACGCCCCACTACTAGAAAACGTTCAATCTCGCAAGCGAGACTGCGCAAGCGCAGCCTTCGCTAGCCGAGACCTAAAAAGTGTCATCCAGAGAAGAGGGGTAGTCAGCCAAATTCCCTGGAATGTCCACATATTTAAACATTTAAGTGAACATTTAGTTAATGTAGCGTAACATAACATAATGTAACATAACCATCCTCCAAAATCAGATTATTATGCTGCTTCCAAGTGAATGGCTGTATGATAATCCTTCAATTTTCATACCTTACAGAGCCATGTTGAACATAATATAAAATGCGCCTATTGAGGAGTACCCTGCAAATCCCAGGCCCAGAGAAAGAAGAGGAGTCAAAGAAGGGAACATTGCATCTGTGTGCGACGCATACTGTTATTTTAAATAACAATGATGTATCCTGCAGGCGATGCGAGGCAGAAAGCGGAGGCAGGATTCGGAAAGAGTGATAGCTGCCCTGTAAATTGGAACCTTCTAGAAATCGTGCCCTGTAATTTGACATTTAAAATGCTGCTGCATTCTCTGGGACTCAGTTTGCAGATAAGGGCTTCTGACATTTGCATTGCAGGATACATTTAATGACGAGGGCAGAGGGTCTATTCACAGAATCGTACAGAGCACATAAATGTAAATTAACTGAAGCTCGTGCGTGGACTGGCTCGAGGGGGGCGAGAAGGAAAGGCCTAGAAGCCGGAATATGACTGTGAACTAAATGAGAAAATGATAGCCTGTTTAATGCTGCTTCAAAGCGTTCCGCCACGGCCAGCATCAAAACCGGTGAATGTGTTAGGAGCCGACAGTGACCCCTGTGAAGAAGCGAGCCTTCATCCGAGGAAGAGGTGATGATGACGCGTTAGCACAGGAACTGTAACAGCTAAGCTTGCAAATCTTCCTACTGGTTGCCGATAAAATGTATTCCATAACTTTCATTTCCAACAGTCCATTCTCGAGTCAAAAGGCATTTTTTTTTTGCAGTTATATAAAAACTCAGACTCGGTCGAAGGCATCAGAGCGCTTAATGCGAGCACCAGATTACATTATAGAAGGTCAGTTTTTTAAAATGTTTTTAGGCACGAGGCGCTTCAGTGATTCGCCCAGAATCACTGGCTTTTGAGACGACGCCGAGACTCGAACCTGTTTCCCCAGTTCCAAAGCCGGTAGCTCTGGATATAAGGTTACATTTCTTACCCATTGCTTTTATACCCTAGAATCGACAGCATCACGTGGATATTATTGGCAGTCTTCTGAGAAAATCAAGCCGCCCCCTGATATACATCAAAATTAACCTGGCATTTGATGCAAATGTGGCATTCAATGTTTAATTAGTGCCACTAGCTACAGTGGGTGGACTCTTGTACTCAATTCAATTCAAATATGCTTTATTCGATTTCAGTATGTTAAGATCATGAAAGCAGTGTACAATAAATTAAAACATCCATAAATGTAAAAAAAAAAGTACTATATGCTAGTCAACTCATAATGTACACTATAAAAATAGTATCAATACATAATTAGTAATGAGCGTACACGCAAAAACATATGAATTGTGGGTAAAGTTTATAAGAAAATGTACGGGGCCTGAAATTGTAAGCTCTAAGAGGTACAATAAAATGCTTCCTATGGGCATTGTAGAATTTACAAAAGAAAACATTATGCATGATGCTCTGAGATGACACCATATCACTTCTTGTATATACTGTTACTATGTATTTCTATTTACTCCATGTATGTGTAGATGCAACTCATGTAACAGCTGCTTTGCCAACTCTTTAAAGTGCTCTGATACCTTCGGGTCAAGTTCGCGCTATACAAAACTTGATAGATAAATAAATAAATAAATAAATCACAAGGACATATTTCTAAAGATGAAGACCAATCATTAACAGTGGAGAAACTAGTCGACCGATGAGAAATGTCCAACCTTAAATGAGTGAGAACGAATCGGTGCCTAGAATTCAGTATACGTTAAGATAGGGCTGCATTTGATACAGAGTAAACATGGTTTGGTTCGTCAGTACACTTAGTTTCAACAGTTCTGTAGATAGGCTGTGAAGCTCAAACAAGGACATACAGTTCGCTTTTAATACTTTTCTACTGATGCCTCCCAGTGATTTTGGAAGGTTGAAATATGTTGGGTGCCCCAGATCTCCTGAAAGACTTTTCAACCATGCAATTTGGAAAGTAGAACAGGAATTGAGGCAGTCCCTAATAATAGCACGATTTCGAGTGGTGTGCTCTGAAGTCCAAATTTTATGCCAAAGTGGAATGGGCTGGAGGGTTATGAGTAATGTTTGGGGTCAGCAAGGAGATGCTTCAGAAAGACATTTTCAGCCATTTGTAATGATTAGCAATTGGAGTGTCCCCACACACCCACCCCATATATAGCTGTGGGCAGACATTTAGCCTTATAAATTGTTAGCATTTCTTTGGGGGCATATAGCCAAGGTTCCTTGTAAAGTTAGACAAAGCTGTGGTTCTTACAAACCGTAGCTTCCTGGAGTTTACAGCACGTTTTCAGGAGCCCTCTTTGTCAAACAAAATGCGCAGGTACGAAAAGGTAGATGTAGAAAAAATGTTAGTACCGTTAATCCCTATCTCACGGCATTCAGTAGACCTTTTCCGACATTCCATAGTGAAAGGTTTACTTTGGTTGGCAAAAAGGCCTAGATCTTGCATATAGATAACAAAGTTGGCAAGTAAAGCCTGTAAGCCCAATGGCGTACAGGCCATTAGGACAGCGTCGTCTGCATAGAGGAGATCCTGGATCGGGCAATGACCAATTTGAGGGAGGTCACTGCACCTATCGACTAGCACACTAACTAAGCTAGTTATGTATAGTTTGAAAAGTAAAGGTGCAAGGACACATACCTGTCTGACCCCTCTCCCTATGCAGAATGGACTCTGGAACTCGTTTGTGGTGACTAGAACTAGCTATCCATCATCTGGGCAAGCCAGCGAACGGCCAAAAATATAGGAAGAAGGAAGAAGAAAATTATAGGAAAACAAGTACAAAGGTAGAAAGCAAGGATTAACAAGAACATGCAGGAGGGACATAAAGAAACAGGAAGGGTAGGGAGGTGCAAGAAAGAGGTAGACTTAGTTTTCAGCTCTTAGAGAGAGCCTTAGACCCCTGCACTTATGTTTTTTACACATTGTCCACTGCCTAGCATGAGATAGCATCAATTCTGCTGGTAGTTTATTTTTGTAATGCAGGAATTGTGATGAGATGACCCTTGCCATCTTAATTAGGATGGCATTATACATCCCAGAACTATCGATATTATAGCACGAAGTGCAGATCTCGATTTGCCAAGCGTCACTGGCAGCAAAATCTTGACACGAACAGGCCCATTCACGGTCGCAAAGAGCTCAAAACTTCAAGATTTCTCCTATTCTTTGGAGAGGAGCTCAACTGATACCACACCGAGGGTCAAGGGCCTGAGGGACAGCTCTCGGGTGTCAGGACTCGCTCCAGCCGAGGTCAGCAGGGCTCAGGCAGGTCCAATTTTAGGTCTAGGCAGCATATCAGCGGGGCAGTTGCAGGGAGCTTATTGTGTCGAGGTAGCTCAGAACAGAAGGTCAGTGTCAGCTGATTCCTACAGTCACTTCAGCCTGGGATGAAGGGTGCAGGTCCAGTCTGCAAATTGCAAGTGTGGCTGTGCCTAGCTCTGCCCCTCCAAACTACCAGTTGATGGCCCATCCCGGTACACCGAATCCCACTATTGTGTGGCTGTCTGGGAGGAATAAACAAAGTCCACCTTCCAACTTCACCCAGTCGTGTGACCATGGGCAGGCTGCAGACACTAAATGGTTAGGGCAGGAAAATGCCAACTTTCTAAAAGTGGCATTTTCAAAATTGAAACTTAAAATCCGACTTTACCATTAAAGAGGATTTTTAATTACAATTTCTCAGACACCAATCACAAAATGCTTTCCTGTTCCCAATCAAAAGGTAGCACTTATTAAATGTAATTAGGCAACACAAGGGTATCCTATGGGAGAGGTGGGCCTTGCAGTAGTGAAAAATGAATTTAAGAATTTTTCACTACCAGGAAAATGTAAAAGGTAAAAGTACATGTCCAACCTTTTAACACTTGAACACTCCCACTCCTTTCCCTATAGGCTGTTTAGGGTCTACCCTAGGGGTGACTTGGGTGTACTAAAAAGAAAGTTTTAGGCCTGGCCATAGGTTTATTTTTCCAGGTCGAAATTGTAGTTTAAAACTGCATAGACAGGCTGCAATGGCAGGCGTGAGACTTTTTTAAAAGGATACTTAAGTAGGTGGCAAAATAAGTGTGCAGGCCCACTAGTATCATTTAATTTACAGGTCCTGGGTACATTTAGAACCACTGTACTAGGATGTTACCAGTAAATTAAATGGGCTAATTGGGTGTGAGACAATTTCACCATGTTTAAAGGAGAGAGCACAAGCACTTTAGCTTTGGTAAGCAGTGGTAAAGTGCCCAGAATCCTAAAAGCCAACAAAATGGGTTCAGAAAACAAGAGGGTGAAGGCAAAAAGTTTGGGGATGCCCCTGCCAAAAGGGCCAAGTCCAACAATAGCTATAACCTCCTCTAAACTGAACATCTTTGAAACCCATACTGCTATTTCTTCTTGCTTCTACTATATTGTGATGCAAATGTTATGTTGTATGTAAAGCACCCATGTGCCTCCAGTATGCTATATAAGAATGTAAAATACTTAAATAATAAATAATGATGCCCTTTTGTTTACTTGACCATATTATTTAATATAGGTACCCTTCTCCTGTGGCACAAATACTTTCCCATTCAGCATTTATTGTTTCTGCCTGGAATACAATTTTTTTTCATAGGAATGAAGAGTGTATTTGAGTCTGCAAATGAGCAACGCACCTAGGATCGGTAATAGACAGAGAAGTGCAATATTATGGCATGTTGTTGCTGGTAGAAGTGCTTTTAGAGCTCGCCTAACATGACACGTGCTGTTTCTTGTAAGACTTTTTGTCATCTTACAGTAGCCTTACAGCCCACCCATTGCTTACCATTGGTTGGCTTCATTGTCATAATCATTTGCTTGCTTCTAATTCATTAGTGTGTGTGGGATTCACTTCCTCTTCTTGGGGTTGTCTCTCCCTGGAGCATGGACGCATTACTTGTGTCCTTCCACTACTAATCTTCCAGCCACTATTCTTTATTTTTGTCTATGCACGCCACAAGAGTGCATTTGCTTTCTGGCTGTCTCTTCCCCATTCCATGCTCTTTGTTGTACTCTCTCTTGTTCCCATGTGCCAGGTCTGGTAGCTTAGTGGACTAATCTGTCCACTGTGGGGCCTGTGTTAGACCTCATGATCGCAGGTTCACTCAGCCTTTCATCCTCCTGAGGTCGATAAAATGACTTCCATTGAGTTGGGTAATTATAAACATCTGTTATTTAGTGCCAAGATGCTCACGGGGGAATGTGTGCTTTACAAATACATATTGTATGTTCTATTGCTATCTCCATTTACATTTCCTCCTCCTCTCCACATTGCTCTCTCTTCATGTTAGTTTGCTTCTCTTCCTGCACCCTCCATGTTGCTTCTCTCTATCCATGTTGCTTCCTCCTGCCCTCCTGTTTCTTCCCCACCCCGTCCGCTGTGATTATGACCCTATGCTACAAGATGCTCTCTGTTCGTTTACTTCCCCCACCTGTGTCCTCATGTTGCTTTTGCCCCACTCTCTGTTGCTTCCCCTGTCCTGTTGTTATTTTCTCCCACCTCCATCCTCTGTGATTCACACTCCCCTAGCCCCAGCGCTCAACTTTGTAGTTTTGTCAACTGAGTTTCTCCCTTTGCATTTGGCTCCTAGAGAAGCTGAGGATATTTGGATCGGCTTTGCCAGGAGAGAAATGACTTGCATGACTTTTGGATCAAATAGCGGAGCACCACTTCTAAAGAAGTGCTCTGGCACCAAGTGCCCAGGGACTTCACAGTCACTGCTTGGGTGTCACAGTAGCGGTCAGGCCCTCAGCTTTCTTTCACTGAAGTGCATAACTCCCCCTCTAACTCGCAATACCATGGGCAGAAGTGCCGGGGGAGGGGGCAACGGGCGTTTGCGCCCAATCAGCTTGCCACTGGGCCACTTCGGTATTACAGAAGGTGCCGCAGACGCTTGTGCATCCCCTTCTGTAATACCAATAGCTCAAGTGCACATAAAGCGTCAGCGCTATCATCAGAAGGCATTCCCTCAATTGCCTGGTGCTGTGTCCCAGGGCGGGACTGGC
Source organism: Triturus cristatus (assembly GCF_964204655.1). Classification (NCBI taxonomy): domain Eukaryota; kingdom Metazoa; phylum Chordata; class Amphibia; order Caudata; family Salamandridae; genus Triturus; species Triturus cristatus. The sequence continues at coordinate 233,065,880 of NC_140583.1, forward strand.
CATAGCAGGCACTGGGCAATCCCCCGGCCAGCCGCACGGGTGTGGGACGGTTTTGGGCCCCTGGGGGCCGTTTTTGTTACAGTGCTGTTGCAAAATCGGCCCTGTAACAAAATCGGCCGAAAACTGGCCCTGGCAAAGAGCTCGGCCGCACCACCAACCCCCGGGGGGGAGTGGGGGAGGCAGCCGAGCACTTTGCAAGGGCCGGTTTAGGTTCCCAGTCTGGCCCTGGCGTGTCCCCATGCAAATTAGGGAATCCCTTAGCTTATGCGCCTTCACCATATTACAGATGCAGAGTCAAAGAAGATGTCATGAGGCCCGCTAACAGTGTGGCACCTAAAAGGTAGCGCACTGTCAGTGCGCCCCCTAATCGCAGCCCTCTGGAGGGAAAGGAGGTCCCATGGACCCTCAAGACATTCCCTTGCAGATGAGTGCATTCGCTGACTGAATTCCCTTTCAAGGGGATCTCTAAGCCCCTTAAAAGGGCAGGTGGGTTGCCACCTGCACTGTGAAACACGGAGCGCCTTCAAAGCAGCCACTCATGTTTTTCACATGAATGCTCTGTCCTGGGGGGAGTGAGAGTTCGTGGCTGCAGTGGGTGGCAGAGCATTCATCCTAATACGGCGCATTTACCTTGTTTGCGCTGGGCGCACCTTTCAGAAGGTGCGTCTGGTGCAAGCAAGGAAAATGCACCGTATGTGTGATACTGCCCCAGATGTCCTTCTACCCACCCAGAGACGCGCAGAGTGAGTTTCAAAGATGAAGGAAGTGATCGCTCCTCCTTTCTGCTCCACAAGTTTTACATTTGCCTCCCATATTACTGTTTTTAATTCTCACCTATCAGACAGCTATCTGTAGGGAAAAGGCTAGACCACCGTGCTCTAAGTGGAATAAAGAAACACGAGGGTGGAGTCGCAAAAAATGCTGTGGCATAATTCATCAAGATTACCACAGATACTTCCTAATTCCAGGCGCTATTCCCCAGATATTAATCAGATTTGTTTTGGGGAATTCTCAGAGGTATATATTTTCTTGCAGAGTTGGTAATGTCAATTCAGCTGCCACCTCCCATTTCCGAAGAACCAACTTTTCAGCAAACTTGCAACGGCGGCCATTGTGTAAAAACACAGAGCATTCGACAACAAAAATTCACGTTACCATCACTTAATGCTTCTTTCTGCTCTGGGAATCCTTTTGGGGATTGAGGTCGGGAACCAACCAATTAAGGGCAACCGTGCAGGGCCCATTGTTTCTCTGCTGGGCGAAGTCTGCGCCCTAAAGAGTGAAGAAAGCTCTCATTTTACGAGCTCTCCCTCGTCACGGGAAGATCCTCGCGGCCAGACCAAGAGAACGTGCGAGGTTGCTTTTGAAAAGAACATTGGGGCAGATTTATGAGCCCCTTGCGCCACTTTTGCGTCACTTTTAACATGGGAAAAGTGACGCAAAAGTGGCGCAAGGGGCTCATAAATCTGCCCCATTGTATCCAAGGTGAGCGCAATTGTTCCAAGTCACAGAGCATTAGACACAAACATCTGTCCCACTCCCTGGGCGCCTGATTCAGTCCTCGCACTGGACATCTGCAGGCACGTGTCATCCATCCGGCGGGCTCAGGGTCATTGGCCGGACCTGGGATGGAAGTCATTTATTTGTCCTCTTGCGTTTTCATTCTCTTCCGTTTGCAGCTTTCATAGTATTTTTGTAGATCTATTGGCAGCGACTTAGACAAAACAAAATCGTCTGCGAAGGAGAAATGTTCCTCTTTGGCCGCTCTGCTCGGGGAGCATTAGAGCCGTCTATTACACCTGCACGAGGCCCTTCAATCACGGCTCTTACTGCATGGCTTATAAAGGAGATTCATTTTCGAAAGGGTTGGGAGTGGAAATGAGTGCTGGTTTCTTAAAAATACACGAGAGAGTAAACCTCAACAACTCATCTATCGTCACAGCCTAATGAGAATCTCCCTCTTGCTGTAGACGGAAATGAGGCCTGGCTGCAGTTAATTCTTAGCAATTGCTTCTTTTCATTCATTTCAGGAATCTGGATCTCGGCGGCCATGACAGGCTGAGGGCACGTGCAGTGCATGACAGGCTGAGGGCACGTGCAGTGCATGACAGGCTGAGGGCACGTGCAGTGGCGACTACTGTGCTGTTGCCACAATAGACCACTTTGCAACCCCTCTGATTTAGCAATTTAAGCAAATGATATTTTCCTGAAATTACGGTGTTTATAAAGGTAACCATCCTTGATTTTATCTTATTTATATTAGTACCAATAGAGAACATGCTGCATGCAATTTAAAACCCGGCCTCCTCTAAATAATAAATTCACAAATGGCAACTACTTGTGAAGACTAATGAACACCAAACTTAACAAACTACAAAAGCCCTCTTTGAGTCATGACCAACCAGTGGAACATGACCCATTGGGGGTGGTGGGGAGAAATAGCATCACCGGTATAAACCCTTAATGCTAAGGAGCAAACGACTTTCCCAAAATTCATATGGCTTGCCCCCCAGCCAGCAAGTATTAAGGGACTGGAAGTTCAGATGGCAGATGGCCCTTTACATCACAAGTTACCAAGATCAGACTAGAAAGGCACCTCTTTGTATGTACTGAAACATATTGACCTTACCTCTGTAAACCACCTCTGGTTGGCTGGTGGACAGATCGATGCCTCTTTCTAAGCGTTCAAGAAATAACACCAAACTCTTTGTTTTTCCTCCTACATTTGGTACCTCACATGAGATCTGGAAAGTACATTTCTAGCTGGTGACATTATTGGAGGAGGCTACGCTGCTACTACCTACCTGCCATCCCACCAACACTGTCTTGGAGCAGGGCAGGTGCTTTGTAGTTGTGGTCGCCCCCGCCGCCGTGCTGCTGACATCGCACGGCCGTGGAGTGGGGCGGACTACACTTCCCAGCCTGCCCAGCGACACCGCCCACTGCCTGGTTCCCGCGCCTGGAGGCGTATAAAAGAAAGCAACCCCCTCCGCCTCGCGGACGGACGCGCGCGGGCGGCGCCGGGCTGAGCCCGGGCAGAGGGCGGGCCGTCTGTGGCCGTCTGGAGGCCGAGGGTGGCCGGGCCGTGCCACCCCTCTTTGCCGTGTCATTGGGATACTGCCGTTAAGTCACACTATCGGATCAACGTCCACTGCCCCCAGGTAAGCTCCATACGGTTGTCTTAGGCACAACAGAAGGTAAAGTCCTTTCTTTATCATTACGCGATTCGTAAAGTGTCATCCGTCAATTTCCATTTGTTGGTAACAGTCCCATCTTTCCAAAATGGAAACACGTAAAAGTACAGCGGGCACTTTAGATGCCTATTTATTGAGGGCATAATCCATAATCATACAGGAAATACAATCAACCGAGAGGAGGCTCTCTTTAGAACCCTCGTCAAGACTTAACAGAACCACTGATGTTTCAAATTCATCTCAACAGCCCAAATCACCTACCCCGATGATCACCACTGACCTTTCGCCTAATCCCCTTTCAACCTCATCTGACCGACTCGGACATCGGTCAAATGTTGGCGCACCACAATCAAAAGGTCCCTTAACATGAGGGAAAGCCAAAACTAAAATGAGTATCGGGAGGGCCACACACAAAAAAGGTCAGCTTTCCAAAGGGGGGAAGACTCTGCCAATTCCAGTCACCTGTGATATAGGCATACAAACAGAGGAAATACATTTATCTCCCCATGACCAACTACTTACTCTTGGCGAGACGATCAAGTTATCAGTAGAAAACAGCGTAAAAACATTACATGACATTGAAGACAAACTTGGTGAAATGATCTAAATACTTTCCTCGGTATTTGAAGACAAATTCGCCCAACTCACTCACTAAAACCATACTTGATGGTATAACCCGACTTAACTCGACAAATACACCGCTGGCAATTAGTGAACCACATGCACAACAAAACCGGAACTCACCACTCTCACCTAATCATTCCAATAACCCCAGTGTAAATATCCCTACCCTTCTTCCCACAACCAGATTGACGAAGACCCAAGTAACAAAGGGAGATTTAAGACCAATCACTGAACTAGATCCACCCGCGAGCCCCAAAACAACTCCAAATTATGACATCAGGGCAGATCCCTCAGCTTCTATTATCCCTAATAAAGATCACTTACATTTACCACCGGCTGCCCGGCCATACGTCTTGGTTCTAACAAATGTCCCTTCCTTACAAAAAGATTCTACCGAAACATGGGACTCGTTAAGGAATAAGGCCACCTACTGGCTTACTAAAAACACCTACTTCCACCCAAGACATATAAATCAGATTCTGATGGTCCGGAGAGTGGGCTGGATTGGTGACTTTCACAAAAAAAGTCCCGGAGACTGTATAGTCATAAACTTTATGTCTCCAGGCCTAGTTCGCTCCCTACTCAGAATCAACAGGACAACAATACATGAAAACACTCGCATTAACATGGTGTCTCTTGACTATTTCTACCGTAGCGAGCAAATAAGTGCACACAGAGGGAACGGGTGCATTGTCACCCAAAATAGATTTGAACAGCTTACCACACTAGAGGAGGTGGACTGACAGCTAATACGATTGGACAATTCTGTCCCTCTAACTGCGATCCTTTCCCCACCTCTACCAACTGCCCACTTTGAACCATATCTTGGAAAAAATAAGACCCTCCCTCTTTCAACTCACTTAAAACCCACTATTCAACTAGGGATCGCACTCAACTCCGAACAGATTAGTACACCTGAAAATATTCTCCCTCTGACAGTCAGACCTTATAGGGAGGGTGATACTAGTACTAGCATGGACCCTATTGGCCACAAGCAAAACATTTCCAGGATCAATCCCACACCCAAGAAAACAAACTCGCCATTAACAATAACATTCTGGAATATATCAGGTCTCCGTACTAAGGTCCAAAATGAAGAATGGATTAATTTCATTAAGGAAAAAGAAATCATTGTCCTCCAGGAGACATGGTTAACAACCCCCATACATATAAATGGCTTTAAGACTTTTTTCAGCCCAGCGCTCCCTTGAACATCTGGTAGAGCAAAGGGTGGACTAACCATATATGTCTCAAATTTAATACCAACTCTGGAGGCCTACATCCTTAAAACTGAGCCACAATACCAGATCATATGAGTCATCATAAGTAGAATGCTATCTATCCTAATAGTTAATTTCTATAATAACCTCTCGGATACCACATTCACAGAGGTTATTAAAGAAATCCGCGCTTCCCTCCTAAAACAACTTACCCCTAGTAAAGGAAAAGAACCAATAATAATCTGGGGGGGGGGGACTTTAATTTAGCACTATGTAAGAGTATCGTAAATGGAAATTGTGGTTACCAGGACCATCTACAAAATGATACCCCCCATTTCTCACACTCTCATAAGGGGTCTGTTCTGAATGAGACCATGATTCTTTTTCAATTGGCTTTCGCAAATGAACTCACCATTCCCATAACTCCCTTTGCTCCAACATTTAACGGTAGAGGCTTATCCTCCTGTATTGACTTTATCCTAGTAGGGAACATTTCCCCAAATCTGATCGCTGACGTCATCACCCATGATTGCGCATTTAGCGATCATTTCCCACTGACCGTCATAATTGAAACCACTGCCCCACAAAAAAACGCTGAAACATTACTCCATGCAGATCTCATCTCTATGCACCGTTCAAATGGCTACGCACTGAAATGGTCTAAAATTAACCCCATCGCCATTCTAGAAACCATAATTAATGCGGTTCATCCAGCCTTTGAAGTCTGCTTATCGGAGACGTCTACTCCCGCAGAGATTGTGGCTAATTATGAAAAAATAACACTAGAGGTTAAGAACGCCCTGACAGTGCACCCCCGGGTGCAAAAAACACCACAGGATAAACCTAAGTTCAGGTGGTTCAACCCAGTATGTTCCAGAGCTCATAAAAATCTTAAGATTGCCCTCAAAAAAACCCCAAGAAATATCCTTGAAATCTCAATAGCTAGGCAAAAATATAACAAGGCAGTAGCATCCAGGAAAAGGGAACTTAAAGAAGAACATTGGACTGCATTACATAATAGCTGCCAGAATAAAGACGCTGTAACCTTTTGGGAGATCGTAAATTCCTCTTTTTTGACTGGACCGAAAGTTAGCGGCACACTCGAATCCACCATCTCTGAACAAGAGTGGGTCACCCATTTTTCAAAAAAAATTTCAAATCCGACTGGGCAACTTACACACACTCACTCCCTACCAACGGCCCGAACAAACTCACTAAACATGGATTTTGAGCTCGTTGAGGTAGAGCTGGCCCTGAATGCTAGCAGGTCAGGAAAGGCCCCGGGACCCGACGCGGTCCCCATGGACCTATATAAATCGAACATCGACCTCTGGGCTCCCCTGCTATTAAACGTTCTAGAAGCACTGGGACATGTAGGACTACCAACCTCTTGGTCAGACTCGATCCTAGTCCCCATATTTAAAAAGGGCAATAGGAACAGTCCCGCGTGCTACAGACCCATTTCCCTCCTGGATTCTTTTGGAAAAATAGTAGGCAGAATCCTTTTAGCACGCCTACAAATTTGGGCTGAGACAAACAACATCCTGTCTGACCTCCAGTTTGGGTTTAGGGAAGGTAGAGGTACCATAGAACAGGTCCTCAACCTCACCCTTCTGAGAGGGTGGCAGTCTTTACATGGCATACGTTGACCTGTCCGCAGCCTTTGACTGCGTAGACCACACCAAGCTCTGGTCTGTAATGACCCAATTGGGTATTGACACCAATCTGGTCAACTACATCAGAGAAATCTACTCGAATACCACCACTAGAGTAAGATATGGTACCGGGGGTCAGTTAACATCATCTTTTGGAATAGAGCGGGGGGTAAGGCAAGGCTGTGTCCTGGCTCCCTTCCTTTTTAACATCTACACCAACGGCCTAGAAGTAGCCCTGTTAAAAGGTAGCCAGGACCAACCACTTATTAAACAGCGCCCAATCCCCGCCCTCCTATATGCGGACGACGCAGTCATACTCGCCCGCACCCCCCTTGAGCTTCAACGGGCTCTGGTCAGATACACTAATCTCATGAAACATTTGGACCTAAACATCAATGCTAAAAAAACTTTTGTGATGGCATCAGGGAAACATTCACGTAAAAAGAAAAACATCTATCTAAACGACACCGTAATAGAGTATACCACCAATTATCCCTACCTAGGTGTTGTGATAGATAATAAAACTACTTGGAAAAGTGCCATAGAGAACAGAAATGTACAATTTTTAAAAGCAACAACGGCCCTGAGAGTGTTCGCCCGGAGGCTGGGCAAAAGAGCATCCAAGGAAATGTTAGACATTTACAAATCAAAATGCCTCAGTACGGCGACCTACGGGGCCGGGATTTGGGGAAATGCATGAGTCACTTTACTTCAAAAGACAGAGAACTCCTTTTTGAAATTTTTGCTGGGAGTTCCGTCGTCCACTTCAACTTTCAATATTCACAGTGAACTGGGTCTTCCATATATCACAGACGTGATACGTATGCAGCCTATTCTTTTGTGGCATCGCATCTGGTCCACACCAGAATTAAAACTCACTCAGGAACTCATTAATGACTGCTAGAAACTGGAGCACGGATCACTAATCACTTGGCTTGCTTTCGTCAGAAACTTTCTAATGGACTTAGGACTTGAGCATCTTTTTTTAAATCCCCAAAATATCACCTTGATCCCCAGAAAAAGATTGCGAGACATGTGCCTAATCCATTTAACTGATTTGCGCCTGGCTCTTGAACTAAACAAAACCTCTGTACAATTGTCTTTTTCCATACAAACAACTGACCAAATAGAGCCTTATTTGAACTCCACCCTAAGTAATTATGAGAAATTCCTACTCACCAGACTGCGACTGAACATATTCCATTGTTTAATTACTTTCCCTGTGACAAATGACTGGAGTACCCAATTGATCCTGTGCCCTTGTGACGACCTTTCCCCCCAAACAACTTTGCATGTAGTTATGTTCTGTAAATTCTATGCAGAGCCAAGAAAGCTATACCTGATCCCTTTTTTGAAGCTTCTGGGCTTAACCCAATGCAGGCCAGCCTTTACGGCCCTCCAAATGTTAGAAACAGAACCATCGGCAAAAAAGATGGCAATGTTCTTAAAATTTTGTGTGCGACATAGAACCAACCTTTAAACGGAGATTAGCCCCCACTCCTTGTTTTTAAGCATTTAACTGATAGATGGTGTTCACAAGTCACCCAAACATACCCTACGATGAACTGGGATAGCCCCCCTATGCATCCTAAAATTGCTAGCGGGGGGTTTGTTTGTTCCTTTCCCGCCCTGTATCGTTTAAACATTTTTATTGTTTTTTACCATTTTTAACGATTGCCAAAACATTTCTCTTAATTGCTTTTTTCGCACTTATTGTCACTTAGTCAGGCCAAATTAATTCATTTTTGCTAAAATGATAGGTGCATAACTGTCAATGTATTTGATATGTAAACGCTTTTATGGTATGTAATTTCCTTACCGAATAAAGTTTTTCAACATCAAGTACAAATTCCAATGTCCCTAAAAAATCACTTTTTTCCTTTTGATGCTAGCCATGACAAGGAGAGCTCTCACCACAGTGTTCAGCAATCCGACCAAAGGGGTCTTTTTACCTCTGTAAAATCCAGACGGACCATGTTCATTTCGAAAATACCAATCACATCTGACTATGTACCCACCAATACTTTAGGTACTAGGAGCTGCTGCAATACTCTTGACAGATCCTCCAACTTATCATCCTTGGACTCCAGCTGCATCATAGAAGTGACCACGCAGTCTTTAAAAGTCTTGAAATACTCCAGGTTAGAAATGAGAAGAGACAATTTGGTCTTAACCTCCACATTTACTGAGAGATCACTAACACTTTTTTCTCAGCTTTCCACGCGCTAGATTGGGAAGAATTAAGCTTCCCATCCTTGGATGTCAGCTTAGTATTAATGCTGCGGGATGTGGCATGCTACTCCTTAATAGAGGACATCAATAAAAACACACCAAGTGAGCATGCTTATACAGGAGTTCACTCCTATGCAGCTTCTTCATCTCTCATAGTTGAAGGCTTGAAGTGTTAAAATGGCATTCTTCCCCTTCTGAGATTTGGCCTTAACATCATTCAAGTACCTAGACAGTATCTGGTTTCAAGATAGCCTGGGAATTGTCAGATTTTGGGTCATTTCTTTGCCCCGAATCTTCTCAATCGTCAATGAAACAAACGAAAATATCAAAACAGGTGTCTACAAACCAACCAGCTTTGCTCCCATTTTTGACAGGTGGTGGTGGTGACATCCTGTGAACCATTAACTCTTTGCTTCTTCCTGCGTCATTCCACTCTTGGTATAAGAGCACCTAGTGCATCAGGTAATTTCTACCATTGTACCCAGAATGCCACCCAACCCCATTGAGGAACTGTGTTTCAGCGCTGCCCAGGTGGATGTGTAGCTCTCACCTGCCCAGGCATTGCGAGGTAGTAGTTACGTGCTAGACATGTCATCCTTAGGGCTGTCTTTCCCCAAACATTTTGCCTGCTTACTTTCTCTTTTTGCTTTATCTTTTTGTTGGTCTTAGGACTCTGAGCTCTTTATCACTGCTGACCAGTGCTAAAGTGCATGTGCTTCTACCCTAAACATAGTGACATTGGTGTATACGCAATTGGCATATTTAGTTTACTTATAAGTCCGTTGTAAAGTGGTCCAACCATATAACCATGACTTGTAATCTAACTGCTATGAGTAGCCCTGCAGCACTGGTTGTGCCACCCACACAAGTAGCCTTTCAAACCTGTGTTAGGCCTGCCAGTCCTAGGCCTGTATGTGTAGGTTACTGCTATTTTGACTTGGCATTTAAAACCACTTGCTAAGCCGTAAGCTCCCCTTTAATACACATATGTCATTCCTAAGGTAGGCCCTAGGTAGCCTTAAGGGCAGGGTACTAAATAAATAAAAGGCAGGAAAGTTATTTTTATGTTTTGCATGTCCTGGTAGTCACAAATACCAAAATTATTTTTCTTACTACTTTGTGGCCTACTCCTCTCATAGGTTAACATTGGGAATTCCTTAATACACTTTTAAGCTGTGATTTCTGATAAGAAAGGAGTAGCTAAATTATGTTTTATTTCTTGGTAATGGTAATGATAAATCCTCTTTACTGGTAAAGTTGGATTTAACATTGTATTTTAGAAATGGTATTTTAGAAAGTGGGTATTTCTCTGCTCTTACTGCTCTGTGTGACTTGCAGCCTGTCTCCAATACACCTCTGGGGTGGGTGACAGATACACTTTGTTCATTCCCTCTAGACAGCCACAAACACAGGAGGGGAGGGTGTGACAGAGAACTCATCTGCATTCCGATAGCTTGTCCTGGGCAGGAATAAAGGGGGGGCTGACACTTATACCTAAATTGGAAGTGTCCTGTGCCCCACTGAAAGGTTGTTTACCCCCTGCTGATAGTCTGGAGTCAGGGCTGGGAAGAAAGGGGGACTTATGCACTTCAAGGGCCTGCTTTGAAGTCACCCCCCACTTCAAAGACACAACTGGGTATAAGTACTCAACCTCTGTCTCTACCAAGACAGTGCACTTCTGGACCTGTGAAGAACTCTGCTAAGACGAAGGACTGCTGTGCTGCTACAAAGACTGCCACTCTGTGGCACTGCTGAGCTGGAAGAACTGCTTTTCTACCCTGTTGTACTGCCTGTTGCTTGCTACTTGCTTCCCTCTGCCCTGCTGAGGAAAAGGACTAGACCCATCTCACTTGAGCCTAGAGTGGTTCCAAGGGCTTCCTGCCTTGCCCCCTGTTCTGAAGTCTCAGGGACATCAAAGACTTCCTACAACCCTGCAACAGCACCTGGACTCTGCCATCTGTGAGTACTGCCCTGCCAATTGGTGCCAATCCATTCCTGGGCCCTTGAAAGTGAGCTCCTGCTGTGCTGATCCATCAAAAACAACTTATCGACAACTTTGCAACAAACTGAACTGACGCATCTCCCTTTGACGCCAACGCTGTTGCTGTTTGGAAACATATTTTCGATGACGACAGATAGCATGGCTCAACGGTGACGCATCACCTGCATTATAAATAGGTTGGTTCGTCGACGGAGCCTTGTCGATTGCGAGGATTGGAACCAATGCTTTACCTCTGTCCACAGGATCGACGACCCATCACCTCCTCTGAATTGCTCATCGTGTCTTCGGTGCTGATGCTGTCTCCATCCAAGGTACTTTTTTATGTTGGACCTGCGTGAGTTCTGTAGCTGGCCTGCTCTCCATCACGGTCAGCCTGAACTTTGGATTTACCCTGGTCTAGCATGACCAGATATCCCAGGTTGGTGCTTTAAAACTCTAAGCACTATATTTATATTACATCTTAAAAAAATCATAACTCCAGTTCTACCTTTTGAGTTTTTATCATTTTAGTATTGTTTAGTTCATAATATCATATATTTTTCTAAACCTGTATGGAGTATTTTTATGGTGTTTTCATTGTGCTACTGTGTGTGTGTTGCACAACTGCTTTACACATTGCCTCTTTAGATAAGCCTGACTGCACTGTGTACCAAGCTACCAGAGGATGAGCACAGGTTATCTTTAAATATGTATCTAGCTTACTCTAACTAGAGTGGTTGTTCCTGCTTGGAGAGGGTGCAGACCTCTGCCAACCAGAAACCCCATTTCTAACATAGTCCATATATGGGATGTCATAAATTTACATAAATATTTTCCCATTGCATACAGATTTCTATTAATACCTTCAAAGGGATAATATTTTCGCAAATGATATTCAGAACACAATGTTCCTGTCAGATAATACTTTGGTTTTTACTTTGTGGTACCAGACCTCAGAGATTGCTACCCCCTCTCACACCATGCTGGAACTGGAAAGACGGACCCACTTCAGAGCTCCGAGAACGGCAGATGCCCCATAGCCCAACTGTCCTTATTTCAAATAGGCAATTGTTCATGCTTGTTAGACCTGGCATCCTTGGCGTAATTTCCCCTGCCTTTTTGCCTCTAACTCCTGTAATTGTGACTGTATGCTGGACTTCGTTTTTGCTGGTTTGGTTACGCTGGGCCCTTTACCACGGCTGATCAGTGCTAAAGTGCAAGTGCTCTCTGTGTAACTAGTGATTATGATTGGTTATCCATGATTGTCATATTTGATTTACTAGTGAGCCCCTAGTAAGGGGCACTGTGTGCGCCCAAGGCCTGTAGATCAAAAGCTACTAGTGGGCCTGCAGCACTGATTGTGCCTCCCACATGATTAGCCTTGTAACCATGTCTCATACCTGCCACTGCAGTGTCTGCCAGTGCAGTTTTACACTGCCATGTCGTCCTGGCAAGTGCACCCACGTGCCAGACCCTAACCTTCCCTCTTACTACATGTAAGCATGAGAGCAGCTCTATGATTGTTTGTTGGTGCTGAGCAGGAAGGAAATCGTTCCATTTCCTGCTCGAGGACTCGGATTGGGGAGAAAAGTGCTGCACCCAGGGGAGCAGTATCTATAGTGAGTTTGGCGCCATTGCACCCCACCATATTTTTATAGTTCTAGCCGCCACTGGTTCTCCCTCACAGCTACAGAGTCGCTCGCTGCCAAGAGCAGTATGTCACCCCCTGCATGGGCACTACTGTTAGTAGCCATTTTTGGTTTCTTATTCTTTAGTAGTGAAACAAAATATTTAAAGCCATTGAAATATTGCTGCTCCTGTCAGGTCTGCTCATACACATACACGGGTCACCATCTTTGAACGTTTACTTTATACTTTATGTCAAAGATTGTTGTTGGCACATGTGCCCCATCCCTAGGCACTAACCCTACTGGCATCCATAATGTCCTTGTCTGTAGAGTACCTTGCATAAGCCATAATCTGCAATGCACTACTATCTAGTGCTCTGTTTCCATACAAGTACCCATTATGCCCCATCATGAAAAGTAATGAATCAGGCAATTATCTGCATATATACAGTAGAATCTTTATGCCAGTATCCCCTATTATCTGCTCTCAGGGTCTAGAATCCACAATGCTTCAGTATGTAAAACTCTAATACTGCCTATTCTGTAAGATAGCATCTTCGGGCCACGAGCTGTACCCATTTTGCTTCTTTTTATTGTTTTTGCACAGCATAATGGCAACAGTCCACTCTGCATTTACAACTCATGCGCTGCATAGAAAGTAGCAAGATGTTACAGATCTACTTGAGAGACAATGTATTACCTGGAAGATGAAAGGCAAAGGGCACCGTAGACAAGATTAGCAGGGGGCAATCTGTTTAAGTGAGGCATGGATTAGGGGCTGGGTTGAGGCTGGTCAAAATTTGAGCTGGCGTCTGGCTCAACAATGGTATATTACAGAAATACATGTTTCAATTTATAAGCATTTTAGATCAGGACTTTTCTTATGTAGAGCCCAGGCCCAGCTCTCCTGTGCTGCTGCACTGCTCTGCTTCCTCCCCTTCTCTCTGAGTGCTTGCTCCTGCTTTTGCCTCGCTATACTGCTTTCTCCTTCCTTTCCCCCATTTCCCTGAGTACTTTCTCTTGATTTTGGCTCATTTTCTACTGCTTTCTCCTTCCCTCCCCCCATTTTGATGAGTGTTTTCTCCTGCTTCTCCTCCCTTTTTATCTGCTTTCTCCTTCCTCTCCCTCTGTTGTTCTGAGTGCTTTCCTGCTTTTACCTCATTTTTAGGTCTCGCCTGACCCAGCGCATGCGCTGGTCTGGCGAGACATTTTGTGAGGGCTCCAAAAAGTGCTACCAGGCCAGCCTAGAGCTACAGTGCATGTGCGCGGGCGCACGCGTCTCGCTTTACCGCGATCACTTTCATTTTCGCGGCCGCTTTGATGTTTGATCGCGATCACTTTCACGCCCGCTTTGATGTTCTCCGTGAGGCTTCAATAGATTGCAGCAGTTAAAACAAGCATTGGCATAGCCAATAGGTCTCGCTTTTGGGACCTTATAAGTGTTTAGTTATGCAACTGTTGCATGGCTAAACACTTATAAGGTCCCAAAGGCGAGACCTATTGGCTATGCCAATGCTTGTTTACTGTGTTCTCTTTCCTTTCTCCCCCATTTTTCGGAGTGCTTTCTCCTGCTTTTGCCTCATTTTTTCTGCTTCCTCCTTCCTCTCCTCCCATTGTTCTGAGGGCTTTCTTCTGCTTTTGCCTCATTTTCTACTGTTTTCTACTTCCTTCTTCCATTTTAATAAGTGCTTTCTCCTTCATTTACCCATTTTTCTGAATGCTTTCTCCTGCTTTCCCCTTCGTTTTTCATTGCTTCTCCTTGTTTTTTCCTCATTTGATGCTCCCCCCAAGTTTCCTGCCTAGCCCCACCCACCCCTCCCTCCTCCCACAACCTACTTAATGGATCCACAACACAACCCCATTAAGCATACCCCAGGTCCAGCTCTCCCCATGATGCTGCACTGCTCCACTTCCTGCCCCGTTTCTCCGAGTGTTCTTTTCTGCTTTTGCCTAGTTTTTCACTGTTTTCTCATTCCTTTCCCCCATTTTTTTGAGTGGTTTCTCCTTCTTGCACCTCATATTTTACTACTTTCTCTTCCCTTTGCCCTGTCTTTCTGAGTGCTTTCTCCTGCTTTTGTCTCGTTTTTACTGCTTTTTCCTTCAGCTCCCCACGTTTGTCTGAGTACTTTCTCCTGCTACCTTAGATGAGTCGAAACTGCTATTAGACAAAACTCTGATCGCTCTCCAGCAGGTACATTAATCACCAGAGTTATCTTGACACATTTATTGTTGCCTGAAAACTGTCGGATATACAAGGAACTCTACAGTGCTTTTCTAACTGTTGCACTGATACAAAAGCAGCCCAGTAACAAAAGCGGCCCCTCACCCTTCCAGCCTCCTGGGGAAACGCCTGATGCTCGGTACGGCCAGTCCTGCCTTGACTAGTATGGCGCACCATCACAACTATGTCTACATTTTGAACATGTGAAAATGTACACTGTGCAATTATGTGCATGCAGTTGCAATTGCATGAGTTAGTGCTTTTGAATCAGGCGTGACTTACACGTGCATGAAGTACAATTTTAAAGTTGAAGTACATTGTTTAACAGCTTAGAATGTTCCAGCATGCTGTGGTTTGTGATGTAGAGAAATCATGGTGCCCAGCAGCAGATGAGAGCAGATGCTGAGAGCCATCCCAGCTTCCCGTAGCATTAGCTCGAAAAGCATGCACGAAGATTTTATCTGCCTTGTATCTGGAAATAGCCAGATGTAAGAGAATGTTTCCGGCATGTGGATACAGAGCCACTGGAGATGGCAAACAGAACGAGGCACCAGACCGATGCAGTTGAAGAGTTTCTTAACCAGCCTGCTGAATTAGCTTCAAAAACGTTCCATGAAAAATAAGGAATTGGATGAGATCACTCATCCTAAAACTGCACCAAGCCAAAGCAGGATTCCTACTTCTCAACTCAAACAACTCTACATCCCAAGTACAACAATGCGTTGATATTCTAAAGTATCTAGAGCCTCACCATCTCTGGTCCCCTTTGCCAAATCTCTAGGTGTTACCATCATCATCGAACACCTCAAGATGGCAGAGAACATCCCAAAACTTACATCGTCAAATCCTTCTGCTTGGACAAATCATACCGTCCATCCCAACCCAGGACTTGAAGATAGCAGTGTAGGTTTTCATACCTACTCATCCTGATGGAGACAAAGCACTACTTGCTGGCCTACTAAAATCCACAATTGTATCTCTCAAAGCCATACTGCTATGCCTGACTGGTCATGGTCGCGAACAGATCAGAGAATGGTATCCCTCTCTTAAAATTATTATTTTGGTTCACCCTCAAGATAAGGATTAACTGTAAATTGGCTTGCATCACATACAAAGCTCTTCAAGCAGATTTACTGAATTCCTATGGGACAATGCCATGCCGCATCAGGTAAAAGAAAAATGAGAAACAAAATTTGCCTACTACTGTAAGCATAATAAAACAAAAAAGAAGTCTCTGAACCAGTACTCTCATTATCTAGCCTCCAGATGGCATTATCTGATCCAATTGGACATTAGACTGAACCCAGACCTTGATGACTCACCCCATCAGAATCCCTGCTCACTCTAACTGACTCGCATCTTACCCTTCCCATTTCTGCTAATATTTACACTAGGTTTTCGATATAAAAATACCATAAATAAATAAGCAAACACAATACTACCATTTGTTAACTGGATATGAGCGTCAAGGGAAAACCCAGTCAAAGCGGATGAGGATGGGAGTGATATGATCAAGGTTCTGTCCACTGGTTACTAGTCTAGTTGCTCAATTTACAGCATCTGTAGTAGTTAGTAGCCAGCAAACAAGAGTGATCCCACCAACCACATATTTTTTCTTTCATATTGCTACTCATCCCAATCCAGGATGTCGGAGCGCTTTACTTTACATGTACACATTATACAGTGACAATAAATCATATGCGTATAAATCAATGTACAGTCAGGACGTGCTACAAGGCTGTGGGGATTGCAAGGTATAGGAGTCACATGTCCTTCATAGCTCACTGTGCTATATTAAAAGGATTACAATTTATGAACTGCAAGTAACAAAAGGAGCTCAGTGTTAAATGCAGTAACCCACTTATCCATCCACATAAAATTAAAATCTGTCATCTGTGTGTCACAAGATGTGCTTTGCAGGAGACATATTAACCCTCTATGCCACTTTGATTCAAAACTAGGACTGGACACAACATAGATCTCTTCAGCAGGTGCATTAACCTCCAAAGTTATCTTACCAATAATAATATTCCCTGAGATTTACTGGACACACAAAGATCTATATAGAAAGTGCCTTACCCCCATAACATGCTTTACAATGCAGATTTTACAACCAATTGTGCAGAACGTATTTACTGCCACATTTCTGCATGGTTGCAATTTCTTTCTGCCAGAGTTTTAAAAAAAATGAAGAAGTTGAGACACAGATTTTGTGGCAGGGTTGCGTCACATTTCCGGCACAACTGCAACTCACAATCTCATTTTTTAAATGTTATAATATGCTCATATGAACTCATGATACACCTGCTAAACGTGTGAGATCTTAAGAACTGATGTCTCTTCTTGTGATGTCAATTCCTGTGAGGTCATGGGTTGTGATACCACTTCCTGTGATGCCATGTGCTATGATACACTCCGTGATGTCATGCGCTGTGATGTCTCGTGTCATGATGTCACTTGCGTACTGCCTAACTTGGTTAGTCCCCTCACTTCTTCTTTTAGGACTGGTGCCCTGAGTACCATGTCACATACTCCTAACTGACTTGATGAATTGGCCCTGTTATGTCAAACTTCCTATTAGTGAAAGGCTAAGAGGAAGGGCATAATCCTATTTAGTTGTATATTCCAATATTAATTTTTTTAGGACATCTTTATAAAGTAATTTATGAGTATGTGGAGTAGTACGACAGGAGTAACACATCACACACTCACGAATGCTGTTGTTAATTGGCAGATATGTGTATCTAACAGGGGCGCCTCCTCCGCTAATGACGGAGGGATGTCGCCCCACTGCTTTTCAGCACTGCAAAAAATGAAAAATAAAACGATAATACAGTGTTAATATAATTTTATTTTTCCATGCTGAGGCAGTTTTGCGGGGTGGGGCTTTACTGGGCAGAGCAGGGGGGAGGAGTGGTGGCACTCTCTAAGTGCGCATGTATGTTTGGCCGGGCGTCTTAGGCCGGCAAAACCATCATGCGCACTTGGCATGCTCTCTGTGGGCTGTATTGTACAGCCTGGGTGGTGAACATGCCAAGGCTCCCAGTCCCTATCTGAGCGCTGAACCATGGCACTCAGACCAATCACAACGTTGCTGTCATTGTAATAGCAGCATCGTGATTGGCTAAGGGGAGCCTGGGTGCTTCTGCTTCCTGTTCACACAGAAGGAAGAGGACAGAGAGGACTGAGAAGAGGCGGCCGGCTATTAGCCTGCTGGCCGGCAGATACGTGATTTTTTTTTAACCTCCACCGCCCCACTACTGCTGCCCGGGAGTAGTTGCATCTGGTTTCTAAATCTGATACATAAACCAGATGCAACTACTCCCGGGCAGCAGTAGTGGGGCGGTGGAGGTTAAAAAAAAAATCACGTATCTGCCGGCCAGCAGGCTAATAGCCGATGCAGACTATGTAAGGCTTGTTGGGGGTTTGTTTTCATAGCAGTCTTCAGAAATATTTTTGGTTGAAGGGATACTGTTATTGTGGACATGCAGGACCAATATTTATGTGTGTATGCATTGCACACGAAACAAGAATGTACCCCACCACCGTACAATAAGCGAACTACCGGTGCATGTAAAATCATGGCACAATCATTTATCCACCATGGTTACCAAGTGTCTTTTTACCCTCTGTGATTTTTGCCACAGAGATTCCTGTGTAAATGGCAGGTCACAAAAGTTTAAGAACTTTCAAGTAATTCTTTTAAATACTCAGAATCTGCAACCAGTGCACCAGAGTAACTGGGTAATTGCCCCATGAGAAGTGCAAAGATGGTAAAACCACTCCCACCAACAAGTATCTTAGTACATATGGGCACAAGTTTTAGTTTCAGAGATATAATGTTTTTTTCTACTTCTTGACTTATTGTAAATGGATATTGTACACATTCACAGTATTGTTTCTCTACCATACTATTACCTGCTCCTATATTGAACGCTATACTGAATCCAGAATCCAATTTTAAAACTGAAGGGAAAATGAAAGTAGGTGAAGTATTATCTTTTTCTTGAATATGGCAAAATTATTCCATCCTCTTGTGTGTTGTCTTTCTTTTCCACTTCCCTACATCGTTTAGATATTGATATGTCTACCCCATGACATGCACATCCTTCCATTGTTTGCAAGATTCCCAAAGATCATTAAGAATGATGGTAGGTATTATTGGCCTCCCACACTGCTTCATAATGTTGGCTCCATAGTGCACTGAGCAGCATGCCTCAGTGTATAAACATAAATCAGAATCCAGTATTAGAACATTGGAATGTTGAGCACCCCATTGAAGAACATGGAGGGCTCCGGGCTTCTAATGACTGGTAGAAGCCCGGATCATCAACATTCCAATGCTTGTTCACAGCTGTTGCTGGCCTCACGGAGCCTGAGGGGATTTCCACCCCCTCGGGCTCCGTGAGGCCTTTGTTTGACAAATAAGAACAGTGTGCCCTCTACAGGAGTAATGTTCTAATAGCCTTAGAGCCCTTCGTAGTGAGCTCTACCAGCCATTAAAGCCCTGCTCTCTTGTTAATAGCCCTCACTGAACCACTGGAACAGGCTTTTAATGGCCAGTAGAGCCTGCTATGTCAGGCTCTAAGGCTACACTATAGCGCTTCCCAAACCTTTCGGAACCACGTCCCAATTTTTACAATGATGAACATTCACACCCACCTAGCTTTAATGAACATGAGGTGGGAGATTTTTTATTGTAACAAAAGCATTGTGTGGTAGCACACTGGCATTTACAAATAGCTAACTTTTTAATTCAATTGAGCTGTACATTTGCATAGACATACCGTGTTACTGATAAAACTACATTCCACACAAATGATAATGTGTACAGATCAGGTTTCAGTGAATATGTATCATTTGTTCATTACCAAGTCAAGTGTCTTGATTCATTTGGTTCCCATTAAAATCTATGTTTCCCTCACACTTCGGAATTACATAAAAAATGTGCTTCATTTTTGCTTTCCTAACTGCTAAATGTGTACAGTTCCTTTACAGGTATTTACCAATTGTTGTGTGTTGTAAAGAAGATATCCTACAGCCTTTTCTTTCACACTCACTCTACCTCAGCTGAATTGTCACATAATTCACTTTACTTTTCTTTCACTACTTGGACACTGGTCTGGAAATCCAGAGTGGAAAATCACTTAACCAAGTCAAGGTACTGCCCATGTGTGTGTAATGTACATGATCACACAATGACGCAAAAATATTACATTCCTACCTCCAAGCTAAGGGTGGCTGGGGTGGGTAGAAGTGGATATACAATCCAATGTACCAGTGTCTATGTCTTGCATTTTCATGGGGGTAGAGAGCCTGTAATGCAGGTAGGGGTCTTTTCCCCTGCATGCTTTATCCTGCGGGAGCCCAGCACCAGCTCAGGACACTTGTTAGGGAATGGGTGATATAGCAGGTCCACATCTGTATACTTCTCTCGTTGAATGATAGATTCACACAAATCTGTAACTGCCAAATCTCCTGGCCACCCAAAAACACACATTGTATGCAGGGCAATTTACATGCATGCACATCATTTTACCTTCATTTTTTTTGTGAACATACACATGCACAAATACTCTTTCTCCTGGCTCTGCAGTAGTTCAGAGCATATAAAATTACTTGGAAATTTGGCCTATTATGTGTACACCATGTACAGATACTTGACATTAGCACGTACTTCAAAAGCCTCTTGGCTTTTGTGAATCATGTGTAATTAACACAAGGTAAGAAATTAGGTTGTTGGTTGCGGGGCTGTGATCCCTGCTCAAGCAAAAGCTACAATACTTGTCAGGATGAACCACAAAAGACACTAAATTAACCTGTGCTCAATCCTCTGGTATCTTTGCAGTAAAGCAGTCAGGCTTAACTTAGAGACAATGTATAAAGTATTTATGACAAACACGAACAGTAATAAAGTAAAAACACAACACCGATTTAGAAAAATAGAGTTAATAAATTATTTGATACCAAAACGAGAAAAATACAGCCAGTAGAATAAGAGATATGCAATTTTAAAGATAAATATAGTGCCTAATAGTGCTCTATTGCGACTTTCTGTTCGTGAGAGACTGGGTGAAAGTCAAAAGTTCAGACCAACCACGATGAAGCACGGGCCCAATACAGGGACCCAGTTAGTCCTCTAAAAAAGCTACCTTCTAAAGTCTAGCCTGAAGCGTTCCGTTCACTGTGGAGGAGTCCATGAGCAGCAGAGAAGGCATCGCAGATGATTGGTGTTGTAGTAAGTAGTGCAGGCTGGGCTTCCCGGACAGTCATCGCTGTAGTGTGACGATTCTGTTGGGCGTTGTATGCGGTCGTTGCTGGCGATTTGCGCTCTCGGTCACCATGGACTGTCAATGCCGTAGCGTGAAGTGCAGATCTCGCGGTCATCACTGGCAGTCACTATAGCGTGAAGAGTCGGGTTCACTGGAGCTTTGCATTTGTGGTCGGAGAGGGTGGCAGGATTTTGGCACAAACGGGCCAGTTCACCATCACGAGGAGCCCAAAACTTCATGATTTCACCTTTCCTTCAAGGAGAAGTTCAACTGAGGCCACACCAAGGGTTCAGGACCTGTAAGGCACCTCTTTGAGCTCAGGAACTCACTCTAGCAGTGGCAGCAGGGCCACTTGCAGGCTCAGGAAGTTCTAGTTTGAGCCAGTCAGCTAGGCATTTGCAGAGAGGCCACTGGAGCTTGTTATGTCCCTGTAGCTCCGAAAAGGAGGTTAGACAGCTGACCCTTGAATTAACTTCAGCCTGGGATGAAGGGTTCAGATCCAGTTTTCATTCTCATCAAACAGAACAGGCCTCAAGCAACATGGCAGCAGGGTGTCCTTCTTCTGTAGTATCCACAGGACCAGGAATGCACTGAAGAGTGGGTCTGATGGTCCCCTTTTTATATCTGGTGCCCACTTTGAAGTGGGAGAAGCGTCTGGATTTTTTCGGTTCACTTACACAATATCGAGACCATAAATATTATGATAACAAAATATTGGTGCATAGAGCGCTGGGGGTACGCACCGTACATACACGGGTGGGGGTACGACTCGAACGTACTCAGGTGTACATACACGGGGGGTTCGACACGTACTCGGGTGTACATACACGGGGGGGTTCGACACGTACTCGGGTGTACATACACGGGTGGGGGTACGACTCGAACGTACTCAGGTGTACATACACGGGGGTTCGACACGTACTCGGGTGTACATACACGGGGGGGTTCGACACCCCCTGGGGCTTTGCATTATGTGGGAGGGGGGCCGCGCGGCCCCCCTCATGGAGCCAGTGATGGCCCTGGGGATCGCCACCCCCCAGGGCCGGTTCCTGCAGTGTCCCGGGTTGCCCACCCCCAGGACACTACTGTTTACTATGGCAGGGTGGGAGCCGTGTGGCTCCCGCCCTGTCATAGCAAACTGTGGTTTGGGTTTGAAAGCGAGAGCAGGAAACCTGCTCTCGCATTCAAAAATCAAACCACATTGCTTTTCTACACGGGGGGCTGCATGTCAGCAGCTCCCCATGTGGAAAAGAAATGCCGGCTCCCGCAGGAGGCGGGGAACCGGCTGAGACCGTGGGGGCATTGGGGCTCCCCCCACGGTCCCCAAAGGAGAGGGCCAGCCCCGGGGAATGGGGTGCCCGGGGCTAGAAGTGGCCCGGGAGGGGGACCACGTGGCCCACCTCCCCTGTGTATTTTTTTTTAAAAGGAGAGGCCAGGCCCCGGGGGATGGGGTCCCCAGGGCCAGGCGTGGCCCGGAAGGGGGACCACGGGGCCCCTCTCACCCCCAAAAAAGTAATAAATAAAGGCGGGCCCTGGGGATGGGGTCTCCGGGGCCAATAGAGGCCATAGGAGGGGGGCCATGCAGCCCCCTTTCCTATAAAAAACAATATGTTTGGCCATGCCCCAGGGAATGGGGTCCCCGGGCCGGAATTGGCCATGGGAGGGGGGGCCCACGCGGCCCCCCTCCCATTTACTATGTCCTTGAGGGCCAACTACCCCTCTTGTTACCTCCAATAAGTCCCACACAGTGGGATTGCTAAGACGTCTTCGGAGGCCATAACATCCTTTCTCTACCACTCTGCAAACGTGCCTCGTGGCAGACTACGGGATGGGGGATGAAGTCAAATTTAGTCCTGAGGGAGTTTGGGGGCCAAGAATCCCTTCTGGTATCTCCTGTAAGTCCTACGCAGCGGAATTCCTGAGCGTTGGTTGGACTCGCAGCACCCTTTCTCCACCACTCTGCAAACGCGACTACTAGTTAAAGTAGCATATTTCTGCACCTCTTACTTAGAGGTAGTTTTAATCCCCCTGCCCTATTATGTCCTAGGGCCTTACAGAGGAGGTCATGCTAATCACAGGGGTACCCCAACGCATAGTGTTCCCTACTGTATATAGGTGTTTTCACTGTATTCTAAGTGTCTTTTAGCATAGTACTTACTCCAGTCCTGGTTAGTCAGAGTCAGTTACCACCAGTACCCGTCACTAAAATGTAGGGGGCACAGGAGGACTTTCTGCTCCTCTGTTGGTTCTTTCTGCACATGTCTTGCTTTTTCATGCACTTTTCTTCGTCTTTCTGGACTTCTGTTGCCTCTTTCTGCATTTGTCTTGCTTCTTGCTGCGCTTTTCTTCCTCTTTCTTCACAAGTCCTAACTTTGTAGGCTTAGTTAGAAATTAGCATTTAAAAAACCATTGAAATTCACTAAAAAAACATAGGTTTCAGCCACGTTATAGTTAGAAATTAGCATTTAAAAAACCATTGAAATTCACTGAAACAACCATACGTTTCAGGTATGTTATAGTTAGAAATTAGCATTTAAAAACATTGAAATTCATGGAAAAAAACATAGATTTCAGGCACGTTATAGTTAGAAATTAGCATTTAAAAAACCTTAGAAATTCACTGAAAAAAACATAGGTTTTAGGGAAAGTTATAGTTAGTTGAAAATTTCACTCGTATAAAACCATAGAAATTCCCACGTTATAGTTAGTTCAGTTAACTATAACTTGCGCCCCCGCAATGCACTGCTGAAGACGTCACATACTACATCATTCATGACATGGTCAGTGACATCACTGATGACATCTCAAATGACATCACTGATGACATCATCCATGTGATAATTTGATGCATCTTCTCACACCCTAATATAACCTTTGATACACTGTGTCCAAAATACCTAATACCATTTTCAAAAACATGGACACACAAATACCAGTTACTACATATGTAGCCACTGATTTTTAGGTCTACACATACATCCACTCATTCACCCATACAATCACTCATACATGCAGTCACTCATCAATACAACACTATCATATGCACTCATACACCTACACAGACACTCATACACCAGCACTCATCCACAGTTACTCACACACCTAGTCAGTCAGGCAAACAATCAATCCCACTTCCATTTACTGACCTATACAGTTATACACACACCACCTCACTTATTCAAATATATACTAACACACACATTCTTTATTATATAAACACTGATACAAGTACACACTCATCCATACGGCCACTCTCAGAATCACTGACTCTCCCATATAGTCATTTTTATACACCAACTCTCACATACACTGCCTTTTACATATGTACTTAGCTGGACATGTACCACTGAGACATCCATTCAGTCACCAACACACCCATACACACAATCACCCTCCCATACAGCTGTTTCCATATGCACTCTTAAAATCATACACCCAGTAAATCAACCACTCACACATCTCTGCACACAGTCACACCCCCCACCGAACCACACACACACCCAGTCTCCCATACAAATACTCAGGCAACTAATCAATAACCCATATAGAAACTCATGTAGCTACTGACCAACCGATGCAGCAGGTTACACACGAACAGATAGACTGATACAGACATTCACACAGTTTAGTCACTAACCCATGTATTCAGTGAGACACATTTAATCACTCACTTAAACAGTCAGTCACACGCATACTAACTCCTCCATCCAGACACTTATACATCCACTCATTCTTCATTACAGCTTGGTATATGTATAATACATATTTACATTTTAAAGAAAAACACATTCACTGGATGATATCATCAGTGATGTCATTAGTGATGTCATTTGAGATGTCATCAGTGATGTCATCAGTCTGTCACTGACCATGTCATGAATGATGTAATATGTGACGTCATCAGCAGTGCATTGCATGAGCGTGAGTTATAGTTAGCTGAACTAACTATAACGGGGCAATTTCTATGGTTTTGTACGAGTGAAATTTCCAACTAACTATAACTATCCCTAAAACCGATGGTTTTTTCAGTGAATATATATATATATTCAGTGAAAAAACCATAGGTTTCACACATGTTATAGTTAGCTGGACATTTTACTCGTAAAAAACCAATGAAATTGCCCCGTTATAGTTAGTTCAGCTAACTATAACTCGCGCGCCCGCAATGCACTGCTGATGACGTCACATATTACATCACTCATGACATGGTCAGTGACATCACTCATGACATCACTGATGACATCTCAAATGACATCACTGATGACATCATCCAGTGAATGTGTGTTTTTCTGAAAATGACATATGTTTTATATATGTGTATCTCAAGGTCGATGGAAGAATAAATGGGTATATAAGTGTCTAAATGGATGATTTGTTTTTGAAAAATTGATTGTGTTACTGACTGATTAAGTGTATCTCTCACTTTGTGTATAAGTGGCTGCATGGGTTGGTGAGTAGCTACATGGGTGTCTATATAGGTTATTAGTTGTTTTTTTGAGTATCAGTCTGAGTGTCTGTATGGTACGGTGGGGGGTATTACGTAGTGCATAGATGCATGAATGAGTGACTCACTGTTTGTATGTGTTGAAGACAGCATGTGTGCAGGACTGTATGGGTGGATGAGTGTGTGTATGGGTGTGTTAGTGAGTGAATGACTGTCTCAATAGTGTCTTCAGGAGTAACTACATATGTTTTTAACTAGTATATGTGACTATTGGTGTATATATGTGAGTATATGTGAGAGGGAGAGATTGAAAGAGTTCCTGTATGAATAAGTATGTGTTTCTATAAGTGATTGTTTAAAAGACTAAGTATGTGTAAGTTTCCGTAGAAGTAAGTATGGTGGTGTGTGTATTACTGTATATGCAAGTAAATGTATGTTTTATTCTTTATTAGCATGAGTGACTATGTGTGTGAGTAACTCTATGGATGAGTGGCATTGTGTAACAGGATGTATAGATGTATGAGTACATATGATGAGTGAGTACATGTATGAGTGACTGTATAGGACTGTTGGTGAATGAGTGGATGTGTATGTGGATCTTAGAATTACTGAAGAGGTTGTTGTAACTGGTATTGGTATGTCCATTGTTTTGAAATTTTTAGTCTCTATTTTTGAATGTGTGTATCAAAGCTTATATTAAGGTGAGAGGAGGTCTGCCACTCTATCACAAGGATGATGTCATCAGTGATGTCATCAGTGATGTCATTTGAGATGTCATCAGTGATGTCATGAGTGATGTCACTGACCATGTCATGAGTGATGTAATATGTGACGTCATCAGCAGTGCATTGCGGGCGCGCGAGTTATAGTTAGCTGAACTAACTATAACGGGGCAATTTCATTGGTTTTTTACGAGTAAAATGTCCAGCTAACTATAACATGTGTGAAACCTATGGTTTTTTCACTGAATTTCTAAGGTTTTTTAAATGCTAATTCCTAACTATAACGTGTGTGAAACCTATGGTTTTTTCAGTGAATTTCTAAGGTTTTTTAAATGCTAATTCCTAACTATAACGTGTGTGAAACCCATGGTTTTTTCAGTGAATTTGCAAGGTTTTTTAAATGCTAATTCCTAAATATAACGTGTGTGAAACCCATGGTTTTTTCAGTGAATTTGCAAGGTTTTTTATATGCATGTAAAATTTATTTCCAGTTTTTTTTTTTTTTTTATTATTTTTTTTTATAGTACGCGTACCGTAAGCTCACGGTAAGCGTACGGTTTACGCAACGCCCGTAATCTATCTACGCTGCTTGCGTATAGTTACGTACTTTGCGTAGGACGCGTGCGCGCTTACGCAACACGCGCACGTTACGCGGAAGTGCCGGGAAATGATTGTTATGCGCATGCGCGCAAGCGCGTGTCTTTTTTACGCGCACGCGTACTTTTTGCCGTAAGCGTACCGTAAGCGTACCGTAAGCGTACGGTAGGTCATGTGATCTTGAAACACAACTTTTGATTGGTTGAAACTACTTTCAGTTCTAGAACTCTCCTACACCACACCCATTCCCCTCATTTCTGCTTGTGATCCCTTGGGAGAAGGAGCTGGTTTGTCTTTGGGATACGATGGCAGAACAGCAGAGCTCTTCTGAGAGTGAGGCTAGCACCAGCAGCACTGTCTTGAGGCAGAGAGCGAGGAAAGTAAAGCCTTCTTACGTTTGGGAGTATTTTACTTTTCCAGAAGGCCAGCAAAAGGTGAATGCACCCTTAGTTACTTGCAAGCTGTGTAAGCGTGTACTTTCTAGAGGTAATCCTAACAGGAAGTATTCCTTTGGGAATCACACCATGAAGAGACACCTCCAGGAAGTACACAGAAGGACACATGGTCATCTTTTTGGAGGTAACTCTTCAGAAAGACGAGCCAGTACATCCACAGCAGCTCAGCCTGGACCATCATCTGCAGGGCAGACTCCTTCTTCTGCAGGTCAGGTGAGCCCTTCATCTGTGGGGGGAGAATCTCCTTTTGCTGGCCCTCTGGAAATTAACCCTCGGTTTGCGAGGGTTGAAGTACGGTGCGCCACTTGTCACGATCTAATTACTTATAGGGAGACCAGTGTTTCCCTGGTGAACAGTAAAATAGATCAGCACACTTGTCGTACCGTCTAATATTCCCAATCTTTCTTTCCTCTGTCCCTGCATGAACACAACGGTTCTTTTAAGAGCCAACCTTATCTTTCATCTTTTTTTTTCTTTTTTTTTAAAAACTTTTTTTTTTTTTTTTACCGTACGCGTACGGTAAGCGTACCTTTTTTTTTATTTTTTAAAAAAAACACTAAAAATCATTTATCTCATTACAAAGTCCTTGAGAGACTACAATTTTTATTTTTAACTTACCATACTCACTCAAAAAAATATTTATTCATTTGTTTTTTTTAAAAATAGTTTTTAAAATGGTTGTAGTTTCCGAAAATTTTCTATATCGATCTGAAAATAAAGAAAAAAGTATTAATATTTTTTATCCATTTTATAATACAATACACATATTTACATTTTTAAAAAAAAAATATTTTTGCCTTATTTTTGCTGTTTTCAGAATATATTGCATTTCACTATTAATTGTGAAAGCAATTGCATTCATCATTTTACAGCGGGCAAAAAAAATTAACAATCACAAAGATTGTATTAAAAAAGCCCAGAATGTCTTCGCACTTAAACTTATCATTACAGAAATGCATATTATTCTAAAAAAATATCATCTAAAAACAATACTTTTTTCTTTAAAATACCGTCTGATATGTTTGTTTCAGAAGTATAATCACAATATTATATCTCAAATAACTCCAAAATACATCTGATTTTATTTCCTTTAGGCCAAATAGTATTTTTTTTTTTTTCCTGGAATAAATTTCCAAGGGAAAACCATTAAAATTCTAAAGTTTAATCTGTCCAGATCTCACCAATTCTCTGTAACATTTTGGTTCACGAAAATTTTTTGAATAATTTATTTAGTCCACAATAGAATTGCTTACTTTTCCACATGGCCAAATAGTAATTTTTTAAATCATTTTTGAAAAAATTTCCAATGGCAGTCCAATAGCATTCCATAAATTAAAATGTGCAGAAGTTACCGATTATCTCTAAATTATTGGTTTTTGAAAATTGCATTAAAATTTAAAAAAGTCCACATTACAATTGGTTATCTTTCCTTTAGGCCAAATGATAATTTTAAAAATCTTTTTTCTACAAAATTGCAATGGTAATCCAGTAAAATGGTAAAATTATTTTGTCCAGATCTTGCCAAATCTCTCTAAAATTTAGGTTTCAGGAAGATTAGATAGGAATTTGCTAAATCAAAAGGCAAACGTTGTTTGAAAATCAATTTGGAATCATTACACAGTGTCCAGCCTTTTTCACATTTTAGATAAACTGTGTAATGTCCAGAAGTAACAGTAGGTCCATCATGGAAAATTATTGCAACAGTTACAAAAGTTTTTCCTGAAATTGATAATTGCTGTCCTGTAAACTTCTTTATTAAAGTATCCAATTTTGATCCATCAGCTCTACATCGTTGCATCATTAAAATTACATACTGTCCGTATTCCCTTAAAATTAATGTTGAAAACATGTCAGAATTACACTCACCACATTTCATGCTATGATTAGCATCTTTAACTAATTTTGCAAAAGTGACTGTTTTACTCTCTGGCAATGTCAAATAAATAAACCTTTCATTATCAACAATAGAGCCACATATATTATAACAATTATCACAACTATGTTCCCATTTATAAGAGAGACCAAAAAAAATGTCAATGGGAACTCCTTCTTCTTCCACTACCTGAAGAAAATACATCAAAAATTCGTGTGCATCTTGCTGTTCATTTTGAGAAAACTGTGTTCGTCCTGAACATACATCTAAAAGTTTTCTAATTTCAGTAGCACTTTCTATTTGAGTTTTATCTTTACTCAGCTTTTGAAAAAGGAGACTGAGCTCTGAACAGAATCTTTTTCCCTGATTTACTATTATCTGCTCTTGCAAACTTTCCAGATAAAATGCAACATTCAGCACTACATTAGCGTAGCAGTTGACACCAGAGCTATTTTCAAAATGACATCCTACAACCTGTTCTTCATTTTCCTTATTCTTTTTGCTTGCAATTACATCACTCCTCTTTTTTTTCCTCTTCTCTACATCTTCATTACAGATATTCTCATTTCTCCTTTTACGAGAAACTACACGTTTCTCCAACACAGGATACTGACCTAAATGAGGAGCATAGCTTCTTCTTAATCTATTATACTCCTTTACACAGTTTGTATCAGCACTAACTTTTGAGTCATCAAAGTCTATCATGAATAAACCTGATAATGTTTTGACTCGTGACAAAGCTACATATGCCATACCTTCTTTGAACACAGTTGAACCAATGTTCACAAATGCACAATCTACAGTCAATCCTTGAGACTTGTGGATAGTTACAGCATATGCTAGTGAAAACGGAAACTGCTTCCTACGTACATATAAGTCTTTCACAAGCATGAAACGAACTGAACAACGACAAATGTCTTTAACTTCCTCTATCTGATCAAATTTTATCTGTAAACATTCAATTCCTTCTTTTTTCTGATAATTAATAAAACCCACAACTCTTCCCATCGCTCCATTCACTAAGCCTTTCTCAACATCCAAATTTCTCCTTAAAAACACTCTACAGTTCATGCAAACATAAAGATTTTTTTCTAATCCTGCTGTTTTGGAGATGTTCTTCTCTAGTGAGCCCAATTTATTTTTCAGTTTGCCTGTTACTGTGACTGTAATTCTTCCATCCTCAATTTTGTCCACTGCTTCCAATTTCTTGATGTCTTCCTTTTCCAATTTCAAAAGCTCCTCATTAAATATTGAGCATTCACGTAGAGTTGGCATTAAGCAGATGACACTTTTGTTTTCTGCAATATTCTTGTATATTTTCTCTGCAACTATTTCTTCCTTTGGAAATAAATTATGTAGCAGCCGACTCTGTAATGCTTTTTTCCCAACATCTGTGAGTAGTCCAATCCTGATATCTTTCAGAATACTTCCATATTCTTCATCGTTTGCTTGCCTCATATTAGTTGTAAGTTCCTTGTACTCAAAGAAGGACCAAATATTTGTATTTCCAATGCTTCCCAATGACTTCTTCGTGTCTTCATGTGTCACAGTATTAAACACTGGTTGTCCTTTAACTGGAGTAAGTTGCAAAAGATCCCCAAAAACTATGACGTGTTTTCCACCAAATAACACGTCATAGTCTGTCTTCAAAATTTGCTGCATTCTTAAATGCACAAAGGCAAGCATTAAGTTTGATACCATGCTCACCTCATCAATAATGAGAACTTGCATCTTCTTCAATACTCGTGAAACTTCCAAGGATGCTTCTCCAGTTAGCTTGTTGAATTGTATTTTGTTCTCATGCTCCACTGGTAACATTAGCAAACGATGTAAGGTGATTCCTTTTATGTTATATGCTGCTAACCCAGTTGGAGCAGTAACCACACAAGACAAAGTAGAATCCGTTTTTTGCTTTAGGTAGCTTCTGATGACTTTAATTAGGAAACTTTTTCCAGTGCCAGCTTGTCCGCTTACATACATCCTGATTGGATGAAATGATGTGCATGAGCACTCTTTTTTGATATGTAGAAATCCGTGATCAATTTTGTTTCTGATCTCTTCATAAATTTGTTGCTGCTCTTGATTCAGTTGTCTTTCCAAATTTTCTAAGTCTATAAATTCTTCTTGAGCTAGATTCATAGCCGTTTCCACTTCATTCATGGCTATTGATGCTTCATTTTCAACGATTGGTTGTCCTAGGGGATCTTGACTGTGTGTTCCTGAACTTTGGCTGTCCTGAGAACTGTCTCTAGCTATTTCTGCTGCAATTGTAGTTTCCTGTTCAATTTCTTCATTTAACATTTGCAGATAAGTTGAGAATGTACTGCATTGTATGCTGTCTTTGCAAGCATTAAAAGAATCTTCATAGCTCTGGAATTCTCCCAGTAGTTCATCCTCTGTACGCCATGGTTTAAACAACTGTAAAAGAGCCAAGTAGTAAAATTCTTTCTTGTCGGTAGTGTCGCAACTCAGCTTCCGGTGATTTATCAAACTTCCTTTGGTTTGCTTCACCAAACATCCTTCTTCACCAACAACTTTATATTTTCCACTGTTGATGTCTTCTGCAGCTTTCCGTGAATAAATGTAGTTCTGCAGCACTTCATAGAGACACATGTTCTCCAGATGATGACTTCTCTTGGGATAATATGTGTCCAACATGTTTGTTTTCAATATGTCTGTACTTTCTGGGTCATTCTCGGCCAAATATTCAATTTCTCCAACAGATTTCAGTACCCGATTTCTCATTGCTGCAAGGCCTAAACTTGCCCAAATTATTCTTCTTGACTTCGAGTAGAGACTTGCAGAAGATAACCTATCTGAACATTCGTAGGATCCAATTTCTCGATGCGATAACATCTTCAAACTAAAACTGTACAGCTTCTTACTGACAGTCTTCTCGTGAGAAATCTCTTCCCACATTTCCTTCAATTCTGTTTTTTCTGATTTCGTAATGTAAGACGTTACATATCGAGCAACAGCAATGGAATTGTCAGCAACATACTGTATATCCATGTTAGCGTTCCACATGGATAAAATGACTGGGTTGTAGTCATTTATATTTTTTGATTCTTCTTTTCTTTTAAGGTTGTAGGTATTCTTAGGTGATTTTCTTGTGATAGTATGTCTCACAGCTGACATAAAACTGTTGACTCTTCCATTTGTAAGAACAGGTCTAGGAAATCCAAATCGACATTTAGTGTAGTATTTTTCTTTGCTCTTGTATTTCCGTCGACAGTATTTTCCACACCGATGACTTTGGAAACGTAGAACTTGCTCCTTTAACTTGTTCTCTTCTGTGTTTTTAGGTATAGCACATGTTGCATATTCTTCAATGTAAGATAACACTGCTTCATCAGTATCTGTTCCAAACTTTGGGGCATCCTTGATCCACAGCAGCATATGAATATGAGGAGCACCTCTTGCCTGGTACTCTTTTCTCCAAAAGAAATCCACTACTTCTCCAAGGGGTGGATTTTTTTTATTGCAGATGAAGGACATCATAGCCTCAAATCTATGATTGAAATATCTGCAAACATTAACCGGATCCAATGAGCACAGTTCTCCTGCTGTCTTGTATTCGATGTTTTCAATGTTTGAATTGGCCTCTCGTAGAAAATCCAGTAAATCATCCCAAGCGTACTCGGCGCAGCTTAGGGTAAGGAACCATGTTGGTGTTCCTAAGTTGCGTAACATGCATTTTAGTTCACCATGGCGTCGGTACCAATATTCATTTGTCCCACGCTGACAAGCCATCAGATTGATCAGTTGTGTTTCCAAATGATCATCTCGGTGCTGCACTTTCTCCATAAAATCCTTAGCAGACACATTTTGTAAATGTACTCCACTTTTTAAAATGTGATTTACTGCATAAGACAGTGCAGACAAGTCGCTTTCAAATAAAAGATGGAACAAATAAGGGATACTTTGTCGAAATCTGGGATCTTCAGCATATAGTCTTGTAGTCCGATACTCAGAAGCTGGAATCTGTTCCGGACGTTCATCGTATCGTCCTCCTTTTCCTTTAGGAAACAGCTGGGGAAAACATCGAGCTTCCAAGCTCTCCTCCCATACACTCACAGGATTTCCTTTTGCTTTCTTCATCTGAAAGAGATCAATATTGTCTCCCATAACTTCTTTCGAATGGAGAGGATGTATGCTAAAATGTTCATAAATTTCTTCTTCCTTTGACTTGTCCACTTTTTCAATTTGTCCAGTTGGTGTTTCTGTGTCTCCTTGTAAATCTTCTTCTTCTTCTTCTTCTTCTATATAAATTGATTCATACCATTTGTTATTTTTTTTCAAATACAAATTTGCTCTTTGTACTTTCCGCACATCTACCAGCTCCTGCCAAATCTTCTTATTCTTTGTAGGGACACCATTAACCAGAATAATTAATGGTTCAGTTTCCAAAGTATCTGCATCAATAGTTTCCATATTTTTTTTCAAATCCAAGGGCAAATACACCACTCTACCTTTTAAACCTCTCAGTAAATCTGAAGGAGGTAATTTACCAGTTTTGGGCTCCATACGTACTATGGTCTGGAACGGATGAACACATTGAATGAGTATAGACTCATATGTATTTAATTCAGAAAGTTCAGCAGGAATAGCATCCAATTCTAAATTATTATGTACAGCTCTGGTCGGCATTCTATTTTCCTCTAACTTGTTGTAGCAGTATTTGCAAATACGCTGATCTTCACCCAATTCAAAACAATTTTCAAGAAATATATATGTGGCAAAATCCATCCACTTATAATTATCTTCATTTTCACTCTTTCTGTAGAGATCAACATTCCTAGTTTGTTTTCTATAATGAGTTCTGCGGCAACAAATACAAGTAACATTTGGTCTTTCATTAGAGACTATTGCAAATTTTGTTATGTGATCATTAAATGTGTTACTTACAGAGGGTTCTACATTCTCTTCCACTTCTGCCTCATTTATTGTGTCCTTCTCTGCACTGTTTTGTTCAGGACCAAAGTAACAAAACTGAATTTCATCAACAACCTTCTCTACATCTGATACCGTTCCTCGGAACAGAGCCCTATTCAATTCATTTAACTTTATTGCTGGACTTTTGGCAAAATACAACCGTCTCACAAACTTTCTCATTTCAGTATGATGAACAGCCAGCATCCTAAAATGATGGAAAACACTATTGCACACTTTTCTAGATAGACAAGCAAGAGAATGACCCTGCAAACCAGTATTCTCTCTCACTCTGCATGGATCCAGACTTTGAAGCACCTTAATCTTTTGTTTTACACTTTTTTTACTATATTCTCTTAGAAACTCTCGAAATCTGTCAATAGATTCCTGACGCACAGTGCAAATACTACTACAATTCCAAGTGTACACTGGGGCTTTAGGACGTCTCCCCATTGCCTCATCTGCCATCACTTGTACCTCATCTCTTGGAACCATTATCTCCTTCTCCATTATGCAACCGTTTTTTACTTCGTATGAACGACCTCTGGTGTCAACTGCATGCAGCAAACTATTGCTTTGAAAATAGCTTTCTTCATTAAAAAAAGGTTCACTACTTGAACTATGCATCCACTTTCCTAAAAACACTTTACAAAAGTTTGTTCTGTTCACTACTCTTTTGCTTTTGCTTTGTGATTTCAGTACATTAACCATTTTATCTAATGTACGCATCCTATTCAAAATTAATATGAATAGTTTCCTTTTTAATTCTAATGCTTTTGCTGCAATGGCTTCAATTTCTTTTTTTCTCTTATAATATTTAGCCTTCTGCTTATATTTCTTTATATCCTTTATCAAATTGGACATAACTCTTCTCTGAAACATTTTTCTACGTATCTCTTTAAATGCTGTTTTTCTGTTTATGTTAAACTTTTCAATTGCAGAAGGTATATTTGCATTAACTAAATCCTCAATTTTTTGCTGTTCTGTAGGTTTTGTTACATTTTTCCGAGAACAGACATTTTGTACATTTTTGTTTGTTTTCAATATTTTGTTTAGGAATTGTCTTTTTTGCTTACCAGAAGATTTTTTCTTTTTCCCAACATCAGCATCTTCTACTAACTTTGGTCCTCCAGTTGTCCTCAAATATAGTTTTTTTTTTAGCGTTTTTTGAACTCGAGATTTTGTAGGCATCTTAAATTTTGTTCACTGTTCTTCAGCAATACCTGAAAAAAACTAAAAAAAAAATCCTTTATTGTATTTAAATATATTACTACATTTCTTTTCACAATAGTCACAAAACGAAATTTCTTTGCCATTTTCAATGCACACAAACTGCTCTTTTTTTAAAATTTATTTAAATGCACATGTCCAAGCTTTTTTTTTTTTTCAGATCACCACCGTGTGTATTCTCTGTGACTGCCTACACTCCAGCAGGGGCCACCAGCCTTAGTGATGCTGAATATATTTGCATTACAGACTTAAACCTGAAAACCCCACTCGCTTCTAATTACTGTGCATGACTATACATGGCAAGCACATGGGTGTGTGCTAAGCCTCTGCTTCTTCCCCCAAAAATTCGCTCCTCTTTTCCATCTACTGCAACTGTGAAATCACCAGAGCAAGACGCAATAAATTTCTGCCTATAATTCTTCTATGCACACAGAGTCATGTTTTCACATTAGTGCCAAAACGAAATTTCTTTGCCAATTTGAAAGCACACTTACTGCTCTTTTTTTTTCGGGCCAAGTGAAAATCTCTTTTTACACTTTGAAATCACTTTTACAGACTGACACATTCTGAAACCTTTTTTTTAAATTTATTTAAATGCACATGTCCAAGCTGTTTTTTTTTCAGACCACCACCGTGTGTATTCTCTGTGACTGCCTACACTCCAGCAGGGGCAACCAGCCTTAGTGATGCTGAATGTATTTGCATTACAGACTTAAACCTGAAAACCCCACTCGCTTCTAATTACTGTGCATGACTATACATGGCAAGCACATGGGTGTGTGCTAAGCCTCTGCTTCTTCCCCCAAAAATTCGCTCCTCTTTTCCATCTACTGCAACTGTGAAATCACCAGAGCAAGACGCAATAAATTTCTGCCTATAATTCTTCTATGCACACAGAGTCATGTTTTCACATTAGTGCCAAAACGAAATTTCTTTGCCAATTTGAAAGCACACTTACTGCTCTTTTTTTTTCGGGCCAAGTGAAAATCTCTTTTTACACTTTGAAATCACTTTTACAGACTGACACATTCTGAAACCTTTTTTTTAAATTTATTTAAATGCACATGTCCAAGCTGTTTTTTTTTCAGACCACCACCGTGTGTATTCTCTGTGACTGCCTACACTCCAGCAGGGGCCACCAGCCTTAGTGATGCTGAATGTATTTGCATTACAGACTTAAACCTGAAAACCCCACTCGCTTCTAATTACTGTGCATGACTATACATGGCAAGCACATGGGTGTGTGCTAAGCCTCTGCTTCTTCCCCCAAAAATTCGCTCCTCTTTTCCATCTACTGCAACTGTGAAATCACCAGAGCAAGACGCAATACATTTCTGCCTATAATTCTTCTATGCACACAGAGTCATGTTTTCACATAAGTGCCAAAACGAAATTTCTTTGCCAAATTGAAAGCACACTTACTGCTCTTTTTTTTTCGGGCCAAGTAAAAATCTCTTTTTACACTTTGAAATCACTTTTACAGACTGACACATTCTGAAACCTTTTTTTTAAATTTATTTAAATGCACATGTCCAAGCTGTTTTTTTTTCAGACCACCACCGTGTGTATTCTCTGTGACTGCCTACACTCCAGCAGGGGCAACCAGCCTTAGTGATGCTGAATGTATTTGCATTACAGACTTAAACCTGAAAACCCCACTCGCTTCTAATTACTGTGCATGACTATACATGGCAAGCACATGGGTGTGTGCTAAGCCTCTGCTTCTTCCCCCAAAAATTCGCTCCTCTTTTCCTTCTACTGCAACTGTGAAATCACCAGAGCAAGACGCAATAAATTTCTGCCTATAATTCTTCTATGCACACAGAGTCATGTTTTCACATTAGTGCCAAATCGAAATTTCTATGCCAATTTGAAAGCACACTTACTGCTCTTTTTTTTTCGGGCCAAGTGAAAATCTCTTTTTACACTTTGAAATCACTTTTACAGACTGACACATTCTGAAACCTTTTTTTTTAATTTATTTAAATGCACATGTCCAAGCTGTTTTTTTTTCAGACCACCACCGTGTGTATTCTCTGTGACTGCCTACACTCCAGCAGGGGCCACCAGCCTTAGTGATGCTGAATGTATTTGCATTACAGACTTAAACCTGAAAACCCCACTCGCTTCTAATTACTGTGCATGACTATACATGGCAAGCACATGGGTGTGTGCTAAGCCTCTGCTTCTTCCCCCAAAAATTCGCTCCTCTTTTCCATCTACTGCAACTGTGAAATCACCAGAGCAAGACGCAATAAATTTCTGCCTATAATTCTTCTATGCACACAGAGTCATGTTTTCACATTAGTGCCAAAACGAAATTTCTTTGCCAATTTGAAAGCACACTTACTGCTCTTTTTTTTTTGGGCCAAGTGAAAATCTCTTTTTACACTTTGAAATCACTTTTACAGACTGACACATTCTGAAACCTTTTTTTTAAAATTTATTTAAATGCACATGTCCAAGCTGTTTTTTTTTCAGACCACCACCGTGTGTATTCTCTGTGACTGCCTACACTCCAGCAGGGGCAACCAGCCTTAGTGATGCTGAATGTATTTGCATTACAGACTTAAACCTGAAAACCCCACTCGCTTCTAATTACTGTGCATGACTATACATGGCAAGCACATGGGTGTGTGCTAAGCCTCTGCTTCTTCCCCCAAAAATTCGCTCCTCTTTTCCATCTACTGCAACTGTGAAATCACCAGAGCAAGACGCAATACATTTCTGCCTATAATTCTTCTATGCACACAGAGTCATGTTTTCACATAAGTGCCAAAACGAAATTTCTTTGCCAATTTGAAAGCACACTTACTGCTCTTTTTTTTTTGGGCCAAGTGAAAATCTCTTTTTACACTTTGAAATCACTTTTACAGACTAACACATTCTGAAACCTTTTTTTTAAATTTATTTAAATGCACATGTCCAAGCTGTTTTTTTTTCAGACCACCACCGTGTGTATTCTCTGTGACTGCCTACACTCCAGCAGGGGCAACCAGCCTTAGTGATGCTGAATGTATTTGCATTACAGACTTAAACCTGAAAACCCCACTCGCTTCTAATTACTGTGCATGACTATACATGGCAAGCACATGGGTGTGTGCTAAGCCTCTGCTTCTTCCCCCAAAAATTCGCTCCTCTTTTCCATCTACTGCAACTGTGAAATCACCAGAGCAAGACGCAATAAATTTCTGCCTATAATTCTTCTATGCACACAGAGTCATGTTTTCACATAAGTGCCAAAACGAAATTTCTTTGCCAATTTGAAAGCACACTTACTGCTCTTTTTTTTTTGGGCCAAGTGAAAATCTCTTTTTACACTTTGAAATCACTTTTACAGACTGACACATTCTGAAACCTTTTTTTTAAATTTATTTAAATGCACATGTCCAAGCTGTTTTTTTTTCAGACCACCACCGTGTGTATTCTCTGTGACTGCCTACACTCCAGCAGGAGCAACCAGCCTTAGTGATGCTGAATGTATTTGCATTACAGACTTAAACCTGAAAACCCCACTCGCTTCTAATTACTGTGCATGACTATACATGGCAAGCACATGGGTGTGTGCTAAGCCTCTGCTTCTTCCCCCAAAAATTCGCTCCTCTTTTCCATCTACTGCAACTGTGAAATCACCAGAGCAAGACGCAATACATTTCTGCCTATAATTCTTCTATGGACACAGAGTCATGTTTTCACATTAGTGCCAAAACGAAATTTCTTTGCCAAATTGAAAGCACACTTACTGCTCTTTTTTTTTTGGGCCAAGTAAAAATCTCTTTTTACACTTTGAAATCACTTTTACAGACTGACACATTCTGAAACCTTTTTTTTAAATTTATTTAAATGCACATGTCCAAGCTGTTTTTTTTTCAGACCACCACCGTGTGTATTCTCTGTGACTGCCTACACTCCAGCAGGAGCAACCAGCCTTAGTGATGCTGAATGTATTTGCATTACAGACTTAAACCTGAAAACCCCACTCGCTTCTAATTACTGTGCATGACTATACATGGCAAGCACATGGGTGTGTGCTAAGCCTCTGCTTCTTCCCCCAAAAATTCGCTCCTCTTTTCCATCTACTGCAACTGTGAAATCACCAGAGCAAGACGCAATACATTTCTGCCTATAATTCTTCTATGCACACAGAGTCATGTTTTCACATAAGTGCCAAAACGAAATTTCTTTGCCAATTTGAAAGCACACTTACTGCTCTTTTTTTTTCGGGCCAAGTGAAAATCTCTTTTTACACTTTGAAATCACTTTTACAGACTGACACATTCTGAAACCTTTTTTTTAAATTTATTTAAATGCACATGTCCAAGCTGTTTTTTTTTCAGACCACCACCGTGTGTATTCTCTGTGACTGCCTACACTCCAGCAGGGGCAACCAGCCTTAGTGATGCTGAATGTATTTGCATTACAGACTTAAACCTGAAAACCCCACTCGCTTCTAATTACTGTGCATGACTATACATGGCAAGCACATGGGTGTGTGCTAAGCCTCTGCTTCTTCCCCCAAAAATTCGCTCCTCTTTTCCATCTACTGCAACTGTGAAATCACCAGAGCAAGACGCAATACATTTCTGCCTATAATTCTTCTATGCACACAGAGTCATGTTTTCACATAAGTGCCAAAACGAAATTTCTTTGCCAATTTGAAAGCACACTTACTGCTCCTTTTTTTTTCGGGCCAAGTGAAAATCTCTTTTTACACTTTGAAATCACTTTTACAGACTGACACATTCTGAAACCTTTTTTTTAAATTTATTTAAATGCACATGTCCAAGCTGTTTTTTTTTCAGACCACCACCGTGTGTATTCTCTGTGACTGCCTACACTCCAGCAGGGGCAACCAGCCTTAGTGATGCTGAATGTATTTGCATTACAGACTTAAACCTGAAAACCCCACCCGCTTCTAATTACTGTGCATGACTATACATGGCAAGCACATGGGTGTGTGCTAAGCCTCTGCTTCTTCCCCCAAAAATTCGCTCCTCTTTTCCATCTACTGCAACTGTGAAATCACCAGAGCAAGACGCAATACATTTCTGCCTATAATTCTTCTATGCACACAGAGTCATGTTTTCACATAAGTGCCAAAACGAAATTTCTTTGCCAATTTGAAAGCACACTTACTGCTCTTTTTTTTTCGGGCCAAGTGAAAATCTCTTTTACAGACTGACACATTATGAATCCACCATGTGTAACTACAACAAAAACAATTCCCATTTCTATTATTCATTTCTTAAGTTACCACATACATCCCCTCTCAAACTGTAAACTCACCTTTAAATTTAGTTAGTTGTGAAAGAAATGTGTCACTCAAACAGCAGATTATCAGAGCCAGGATCTCTGTTCTGTACACCTCTCTCCTCTCAGCAGAACCAGATAATGGCAAACTTTCCCTCTATTTTTCCACACATATACATGTAAGTTTCAAATCTCAGTGCTTCCCCCTTTTTTTCAAATGTAATGACACATTTCTATTGGTTGAAAACCAAACCTTTTCCAAAAGTACCCTGCCCCCAACTTGACTTCTGCCTAGTACCCTTCCCCCAACTTGACTTCTGCCTGCTACCATAGCAACAGCTCATGGAACACTGCTGTGTGCAGTTAGGTCAGAAGTTCGACACACAATGTTTCAATTCCACAGAGCAAGAGTGCTTGACTTTTCAAACCTAACTGCAAATCCATAGTACTGTTCTTTGGTTACACATTTTTTTGTACCAATACAAAACATGCTTCTATTAATTTTCACATACAGCCTATTTTTTATTCTAGAATGGTATGAAACAGCCAATCAGTTCTTTTTGTTTTGTAAAAAATATGTATGCCTCCATTTCCAAACTGTCTTTATTTTCATATTGCCATTCTACTGAAAGACACCTCCTGAGTGCATCCAGTTCTCCTTTGAAGATGTTCACAGTGTGGATTGTAGGGCACAGCTATGTCTTCTGGAGTGAAAAGTTTGCAGAGAAAACAGATATGGTGAGAGACCTTGCTTTGCCAAATGTAGACATTACATGGATTGGTCAGAGAGGGTTAAAGTGGCACCAATTGATGCCATTGGTGAAATCCTTCATGCAAATCCAACACCCTGACCTCATAATAGTGCACTGTGGTGGCAATGACCTAGGCACTTTGACTGGGGTAGGTCTGGAAATGCTTATGAAGGACACCTTTGCACAACTGTTTACACTTTTCCCTAAAACTGCCTTTGTGTTTTCCAACATATGCCAAAGGCAAAAATGGAACTGGTCCAATCATTTCTGTCCACAGATTGACAAAGCAAGAAAGCACGTCAACAAATCTGTTTCTGCTTTCCTCCGTGACTATGGTATGGGTGCCATTTACCACAACAACTTGCGTTACGACATGCAAGACATTTATAGAGGAGATGGTGTGCACTTCAATGATGAAGGGAACAGAGTCTTCCTCTTGAACCTTAGACTCTGCATCGGTACTTACTTGTAAGTACCACTAAAAAAATGACTCCATAAACACAACAGCTCTTTTTAGAGCTCCCTAATTTCTAAACTCTTAAATCTGATTTTCATTTATTTATTTTTATTTTTTTTACCGTACGCTTACCGTGAGCTTACCGTACGCGTACCCCGTGATTTTTTTTAAAATCAATAAATGTTTTTTTTGTACTTTTCTGTCCTTCTTTGACCCCCTTACAATTGTTAGGGGGTCTGTAACTCTCCTCATTGCCCCCTTTCTTTGTTTTCACTCTTTTTTTTCAGAGTGAAATACACAAAATGGCGGCCGCCGCTTCCTGGTTTCGGCCGATTCGAATGTTTACTAAGATCTAAGAGCCAATCAGAATCGCGCTCGCGCACGCCACCGTACGCTTACCGTAAGCGTACGGTAAGCGTACCGTAAGCGGGCTCAGATATATATATTGATTTAAAGGCTATTTTCTCAGAATCTACTGAACAGATTTACACCAAACCTACAAAAGGCACTTCCTTGACCTGAGGACTACCTCTCTGCCAAATTTTGAGTAATTCTGTTCAGCCGTTCGGGCTGTAGGTCGTTCTAAAGGTCCTATGGAAAAATGCATGGGAAAAACGCGTTTTGGGACCCCCCTTTTATCTCAGCCCCCGCTTGACGGATCCCCCCGAGACTTTCAGGGTAGGAGCGGAGCGTAGCGCCCCACCTATTTTGAGAAATTCGCGAGGATTCGTCGACCGGCGCCAAAGTTATTCAAAATAGAATGTTGAGGTTTTCCTATGGAAACGTGGTCCTAACTATAACTACCTACTGGCGACCGCCAGTAGGTAATATATATACACACATACATATTTATATATATATATTTGTAAAAAAAAATATTTAACAGTGGGGGGGATGTAGTGTCTTGCAGTATTTTTCCTAACGGACTCCATTGAGCTGTGATTTAGGTGTCAGACCTCAATGCCACAAAAGCTTGTTTTAGAATGTTGAGTTCACAGTTACATGCAGCAGAAAAAACACGTGTAATACTAAGCTCCGTGTGTGCCATAGTCATTGCCCGGTAGCCAAGCTGGGGAAGACGCTAAAGTTGGCACATTTTTTTGTAACTTTTGATCTATTTTAAATAGAAACACATTTTTCGGTGTAAGTTCCTAGTGGGCTTTTGGGTCCGCAGACTTGAAATGTGTATCCGGAGGGCTATTGAATGTGCTCCTTCAGGACTCAGTGAGATCATTTTTGGTTGCCATTTGAGATGTCATCAGTGATGTCATGAGTGATGTCACTGACCATGTCATGAGTGATGTAATATGTGACGTCATCAGCAGTACATTGCGGGGGTGCGAGTTATAGTTAGCTGAACTAACTATAACAGGGGAATTTCTAGGGTTTTGTACGAGGGAAATGTCCAGCTAACTATAACACCCCTGAAACCTATGGTTTTTTCAGTGAATTTCTAAGGTTTTTTAAATGCCAATTCCTAACTATAACGCCCCTGAAACCTTTGTTTTTTTCAGTGAATATATATATATATATATATATATATATATATATATATATATATATATATATATATATAAATGTATATATTCACAGAAAAAAACATAGGTTTCAGGGGTGTTATAGTTAGCTGCCCATTTCATTAATACAAAACCATAGAAATTCCTCCGTTATAGTTAGTTCTGCTAACTATAATCCACGCGCCCGCAATGCACTGCTGATGATGTCACATATTGCATGATTCATGACATGGTCAGTGACATCACTGATGACATCACTGATGACATCTCAAATGACATCACTGATGTCATCACTAATGACATCATCCACTGAATGTGGTTTAGTTTGAAATTTAAATATGTATTATATATATACCAATCTGTATTGAAGATTGAGTGGATATATAACTGTCTGGATGGAGGATTTAGTAGCTGTCTGACTGTCTTTTTAAGTGAGTAATTAAAAGT
The DNA here is from genome assembly GCF_964204655.1 of Triturus cristatus. NCBI lineage: Eukaryota > Metazoa > Chordata > Amphibia > Caudata > Salamandridae > Triturus > Triturus cristatus. The sequence continues at coordinate 233,109,583 of NC_140583.1, forward strand.
GTCTCACTTAATACATGGATTAGTAACTAAACTATGTGAATGTGTGCAGCACTGTCTCTGTTGTTGTATAACATGCTGCATCAGTTGGTTACTAACTACATGAGTGTGTATATTAGTTATTGATGAGTTGGGTGAGTATTTGTATGGGACACTGAGTTTGTGTGTGGTTGGATGGGGTGTGTGTAACTCTATGCATAGATGTGTGAATGGTTGATTGACTAGGTGTATGGGTTTAAGAGTGCATGTGGAAACAGTTGTTTGAGTGACTGAGTGTATTTATTTGTGTGTTGGTGAGCGAATATATGTTTTAGTTGTACATCTTCAACAAAGTAAAAATATAAAAGGCATTGTATGTGAGAGTTGATGTATATAAATAAGTATGTGTAAGAGTCAGTGATTGTGAGAGTAACTATATGAATGAGTGTATAATTGTATTGGTGCTTTTTTAACATATTAACGATGAGTTACTATGTGTTTGAATAAATGAGGTGTTGTTGGATAATTGTGTAAGTGAGTAAATTTAAGAGCGATACATTTTTTTCATGAGTGAGTTGGATGACTGCATAACCGACTAAGATGACTGCTAATGTGTCAATGTCTATATATGTGTATAAGTGCATTTGATAGTGTTCTATTAATTAATGACTGCATGTATAGATGATTCTGTTGTTGAATGGGTAGTTGTGTGTGTAGACTTAGGAATCAGTGAGTGGGTATGTAGTAACTGGTATTGGTGTGTCAATGGTTTCAAATATGGTACTCTGTATTTTACAGTGAGTGATGAAAGGTTATACTAGTGTATGATGAGGTGTATCAGATTGTCAAGTGGATGATGTCATCAGTGATGTCATTTGAGATGTCATCATTGATGTCATCAGTGATGTCACTGACCATATCATGAATGATGCAATATGTGACATCATCAGCAGTGCATTGCGGGCGCGTGAGTTATAGTTAGCAGAACTAACTATAACGGAGGAATTTCTATTTCTATGGTTTTGTATGAGTGAAATGGGCAGTTAACTATAACACCCCTGAAACCTATGGTTTTTTCTGTGAATTCCAAAGGTTTTTTAAATGCTAACTTTTAAGTGTGAAAGTAGTTATATCTATTTTTTTGTACTGATTTTCTACAGTGTTTTAACTGTTTATTTATAAATATTTTATTCATTAAATAATTTTATATATTTTTCTGAAAATTGCAAAAAAATAATTTTTTTAATTAAGACTGAAATATTGATTAATTTTCTTGTTTTCATTTTTTATTTTAAAATATTTATATTATTTTCTTTAAAAAAAAAATTCAAATCTTTTTCGGAGTCGCGCACTCAAAGTGTACACATCACGGTGGGTGCGCACATTCTAGCCACCATTTTAGAGAAGTCGTGAAGGATACGCGTATGGTGTGCGACGGCTGCGTGTTTTTCAGTTACATCATATATATTTAATATCACGTGAAATGCGCGATTGGTATGCGACCAGTCTGCGACTCCTGCTCCCGTGCATTCGCGACACATGCGCATTATGGTACGAGATGTTTGCGCGGTTGCGGGTCCCGCGTGACATCATATATGTGCTGAGGCGCGCTGGGTGCGCGACTCCCGCAAAAAAAAATTATGTTCCAAAATGATATGTATGTGTCTTTAATATACATATTAAGGCAAGAGATTATGTAAGATATTCATTAAAATAATATATTTGTACTTATAATAAACTTATATTATTTTTAAATATATTTTCGCGAAGTCGGGTGCGTGCATCGTGAGTGCAGAAAACCAGGGCAGCAGAGCTGCTGTAGAGCCAGAGAACCAGGTCAGCAGAGCTGCTCTAGAGCCTAAGAATTAGGTCAGCAGAGCTGCTCTAGAGCCAGAGAACCAGGTCAGCAGAGCTGCTGTAGAGCCAGAGAAACCAGGTCAGCAGAGCTGCTTTAGAGGGAGAGAACCAGGTCAGCAGAGCTGCTTTAGAGCCAGAGAACCAGGCCAGCAGAGCTGCTTTACAGTCAGAGAACCAGGTTAGCAGAGCTGCTTTAGAGCCAGAGAACCAGGTCAGCAGAGCTACTCTAGAGCCAGAGAACCAAATCAGCAGAGCTGCTTTAGAGCCATAGAACCAGGTCAGCAGAGCTGCTTTAGAGCCAGAGAACCAGGTCAGTAGAGTTGCTCTAGAGCCTAAGAACCAGGTCAACGGAGCTGCTCTAGAGCCAGAGAACCAGGTTTGCAGAGCTGCTGCAGAGCCAGAGAAACCAGGTCAGTAGAGCTGCTTTAGAGGGAGAGAACCAGGTCAGCAGAGCTGCTCTAGAGCCAGAGAACCATGTCAGCAGAACTGCTTCAGAGCCATAGAACTGGGTCAGCGGAGCTGCTTCAGAGCCATAGAACTGGGTCAGCGGAGCTGCTTTAGAGCCAGAGAACCAGGTCCGCAGAGCTGTTGTAGTGCCAGAGAACTAGATCAGCAGAGCTGCTCTGTAGCAAAAGAAATAGGTCAGCAGAGCTGCTCTAGAGCCAGAGAACCAGGTCAGCAGACCTGCTGTAGAGCCAGAGAAACCAGGTCTGCAGAGCTGCTTTAGAGAGAGAGAACCAGGTCAGCAGAGCTGCTTTAGAGACAGAGAACCAGGTCAGCAGAGCTGCTCTAGCTGACACTGACTGACTGACACTGACTGACTGACACTGACTGACACAGATTGACTGACACTGACACTGACTGACACTGATTGACTGACACTGACTGACTGACACTGACTGACACTGACTGACACTGATTGACACTGACTGACACTGATTGACTGACAGTGACTGACTGACACTGACTGACTGACACTGACTGACACTGACTGACACTGACTGACTACTCTCTACTACTCTACTACTGACTTTTTGCTACTCTTTACTACTCTCTCTCTACTACTCACTCTCTACTACTCACTCTCTACTACTCTCTACTACTCACTCTCTACTACTCTACTACTCTCTACTTCTCACTCTCTACTACTCTACTATTCACTCTCTACTACTCACTCGCTACCACTCTCTACTACTCACTCTCTACTACTCATGCTCTACTACTCTCTTCTACACACTGTCTACTACTACTCTCTCTACTACTCACTCTCTACTACTCTCTACTATTCACTATCTACTACTCACTCTCTACTACTCACTCTACTACTTTCTACTACTCTCTACCACTCACTCTCTACTACTCTACTACTCACTCTCTACTACTCTCTACTACTCACTCGCTACTACTCTCTACTACTCACTCTCTACTACACTCTCTACTACTACTCTCTACTATTCACTCTCTACTACTCACTCTCTACTACTCTCTACTACTCACTCTACTACTCTCTGCTGCTCTCTACTACTCTCTCTCTACTACTCTCTACTACTCACTCTCTACTACTCACTCTACTACTCTCTACTACTCACTCTCTACTACTCTCTCTCTACTAACTCTCTACTATTCACTCTCTACTACTCGCTCTCCACTACTCACTCTGTACTAATTGCTCTCTACTACTCACTCTCTACTACTCACTCTCTACTACTCTCTACTACTCTCTCTGCTACTCACTTTCTACTACTCACTACCTACTACTCTACTACTCTCTACTACTCACTCTCTACTATTCTCTACTACTCACTCTACTACTCTCTCCTACTCTCTACCACTCACTTTCTACTACTCTACTACCCACTCTCTACTACTCTCTCTCTACTACTCACTCTCTACTACTCACTCTACTACTCTCTACTACTCACTCTCTACTACTCACTCTGTACTACTCACTCTGTACTAACCCCGGGCGTAGCACTACGCTTCGCCCACGTAGTGTACGTAGCGCTGCCTGCTTCGCACTTTCCGAAGTAGGCGAAGCAGGGCAGCGCTACGCACACGCCGAGGGCGAAGCGTAGCTGCTTGCCACCCGCCACCCACCTCCCGCCTGCCCTCCTTTTAATAATATAAGCATTGAAAAATAAATTAAAGTAAGTCGACTTACCCGTAAGCGCGGCGTCTCCGGGGCTCCCTCTTTCTGTTTCTAATTTCTTCTGGCAAATGCGCATGCGCGGACACCCGCGCATGCGCATTTCTCGCGAGAAATGCGCATGCGCGGGCGTCCGCGCATGCGCATTTGCCAGAAGAAATTAGAAACAGAAAGAGGGAGCCCCGGAGACGCCGCGCTTACGGGTAAGTCGACTTACTTTAATGTATTTTTCATTGCTTATATTATTTAAAAGAAGGGCGGGCGGGAGGTGGGTGGCACGTAGTGGGGCTTCGCGAAGCGCGTAGTGTGCGTAGATTTGGGCACACTACGTGCTGCTTCACGTAGCCCCACTACGCCCACTACGCCCACTACGCCCACCCTTACTCTGTACTACTCACTCTCTACTACTCACTCTCTACTACTCTCTACTGCTCACTGTCCACTACTCATTCTCTACTACTCGCTCTCAACTACTCTCTACTACTCACTCTACTACTTACTCTCTACTACTCTACTACTCTCTCTACTTCTCACTCTCTACTACTCTCTCTACTACTCACTCTCTACTACTCTCTACTACTCACTACTACACACTCTCTACTACTTGTTCTCTGCTACACGCTCTCTACTACTCTCTAGTACTCACTCTACTACTCACTCTCTACTACTCTCTACTACTCACTCTCTACTACTCCACTACTCTCTACTACTCACTCTCTACTACTCACTCTCCACTAATCTACTACTCTCTACTACTCTCTCTCTACTACCCACTCTCTACTACTCTCTACTACTCACTCTCTACTACTTTCTCTCTACTACTCTCTACTACTCACTCTCTACTACTCTCTACTACTCACTCTCTACTACTCTCTCTCTACTACTCTCTACTACTCACTCTCTACTACTCTCTCTCTACTACTCTCTACTACTCACTCTGCTACTCACTCTCTACTACTCTCTAATACTCTCTCTCTGCTACTCACTCTCTACTACTCTCTACTACTCACTCTCTACTACCCACTCTCTTCTACTCTCTACTACTCACTCTCTACTACTCTCTACTACTCACTCTACTACTCACTCTCTACTACTCTCTACTACTCACTCTCTAATACTCACTCTCTACTACTCTCTCTACTACTCTCTACTACTCACTCTCTGATACTTTCTCTACTACTCACTCTCTACTCTCTATTACTCGCTCTCTAATTTCTACCTCTCTCTACCTCTCTCTCTACTACTCTCTACCTCTCTACCTCTACCTCTACACCTCTACCTTTACACCTCTGCCTCTCTACCTCTCTGTACATGCACACATATGCACATATATATATGCATATGCATTTATATATATGTATGTGTATATATATACATATATAAACATATAAATATAATCTGCATATCTATATAAATATAAATGCATGCAAACATATACATATACATATATGCATACATATGCATGATATGTAAATGAAAGTTTGAAAAACTCTAATACAAGCAAAGCTAAAAAGCCACCTAATTACAAACAGAATTGCTTTAACTTAAACAAGGGCGAGACCTATTGCATTTTCAATGTGTGTGTACTTTGATTCCATCAAGAAGGCATTCAGATGTGTCACACATTTTCCATAAATTCTGAATGGTAGCACTCTAGTTGCTCATTAGATCACTGTAGTAAAGCTACTGCTCACCAGGAAAGTCTGCTGCAGGTATTCAAAGTGCATGTTTCAGTCTGCATGTCAGAATCTTTTAATGAAATGGAAGAGGATTTGAGAAGTCAAAATGTGCCCTAATCTTTCTTTCTGCAGCACTAATCATAATTTCTATGGCAAAATGAACCCCCTCATTTTATTCCTTTGCAAATCAAATGTTTTAAGTGTTACCACTTTATTCCAATCAAGATGGCATCAGGTGTGCCATACGTTTGTCATAAGTAAGACTGTTAGCGCTCTAGTTGTTCTTTAAAACACTCTGGGACATTCTGTCATTGGGCTATACTTGGGCTACATTTCGGTGATATTTGTGCTACATTTGGGCTCTTTTGTCTCTGGTGGCCATCTTGGGAGACTTATTTGTTTTGAAGTTTCCTAATTTCCTCATTTACTACAGTCTCCTCAGTAGGAAATACTTTCAGGTTTTTTACTTTCATTCCATCAAGAAGGCATTCAGATGTGTCACACATTTGCCATAAATTTGGAATGTTAGCACTCTAGTTGCTTATTAGATCACTGAAGTAAAGCTACTGTTCACCAGGGAAGTCTGCTGCTGGTATTGAAAGTGCATGTTTCAGTCTGCATGTCAGAATGTTTTTATGAAATAGAAGAGGATTTGAGAAGTCACTCAAAATGTGCCCTAATTTTCTTTTTCCGCACTAATCATCATTTCTATGGCAAAATGAACCTCCTCATTGTGTTCCTTTTAAATTAAACTACTCACTCTCTACTACTCACTCACTACTAATTTCTACTACTCACTCTCTACTACTCTCTCTCTACTACTCTCTACTACTCTCTACTACTACTCTCTACTACTCACTCTCTACTACTTTCTACTACTCACTCTACTGCTCTCTACTACTCTCTACCACTCACTCTCTACTAAACTACTACTCACTCTCTACTACTCTCTACTACTCTCTCTCTACTGCTCCCTCTCTACTACTCACTCTACTACTCTCTACTACTCACTCTCTACTACTCACTCTCTTCTACTCTACTACTCTCTACTACTCTCTACTACTCACTCTCAACTACTCACTCTCTACTACTCTCTCTACTACACACTTTCTACTACTCTCTACTACTCACTCTACTACTCTCTACCACTCACTCTCTACTACTCTCTACTACTCTCTCTCTACTACTCACTCTCTACTACTCACTCTACTACTCTCTCTCTACTACTCACTCTCTACTACTCACTCTCTACTACTCTACTACTCACTCTCCACTACTCACTCTCTACTACTCGCTCTCTACTACTCTCTACTACTCACTCTACTACTCACTCTCTACTACTCTACTAGTCTCTATGCTGCTCACTCTCTACTACTCTCTACTACTCACTCTCTACTACTCACTCTCTACTACTCTACTACTCTCTACTACTCTCTCTACTACTCACTCTCTACTTCTCACTCTCTACTACTTTCTACTACTCTCTCTCTACTACACACTCTCTACTACTTGTTCTCTACTACTCACTCTACTACTCACTCTACTACTCACTCTCTACTACTCCCTACTACTCACTCTACTACTCACTCTCTACTACTCACTCTCTACTACTCTACTACTCTCTACTAATCACTCTCTACTACTCACTCACTACTACTCTCTACTACTCATTCTCTACTACTCTCTACTACTCACTCTCTACTACTCTCACTCTACTACTCACTCTCTACTACTCACTCTCTACTACTCTCTACTACTCACTCTCTACTACTCTCTCTCTACTACTCTCTACTACTCACTCTCTACTACTCTCTACTACTCACTCTCTACTACTCTCTCTCTACTATCCTCTACTAATCACTCTATTACTCATTCTCTACTACTCATTCCCTACTACTCTCTCTCTGCTACTCAATCTCTACTAATCACTCTCTACTACTCACTCTCTACTACTCTCTACTACTCACTCTCTACTAGTCTCTACTACTCACTCTACTACTCCCTACTACTCTCTACTTCTCACTCTCTACTACTCTCTACTACTCACTCTACTACTCTCTCCTACTCACTCTCTGCTACTCTCTCTACTACTCTCTCTCTACTCTCTATTACTCATCCTCTACTCTCTACCTCTCTACCTCTCTCTACCTCTCTCTCTACTACTCTCTACCTCTCTACCTCTACCTCTTTACCTCTACATCTCTACCTCTACACCTCTACCTCTCTACCTCTCTCTACCTCTCTCTACACGCACACATATGCACATATATGCATATGCATTTATATATATGTATGTGTATATATATATATAAATACATATATAAACATATATATAATCTGCATGCATACATATACATATATGCATGTTTTGTACATGAAATTTTGAAAAACACTAACAAGAGCAAAGCTAAAAAGCCACCTAGTTACAAACAGAATCGCTTTAACTTAAGCGAGGGCGAGACCTATTGCATTATCAATGCTTGTTTACTCTGGTTCCATCAAGAAGGCATTCAGATGTGACACATTTGCCATAAATCCTGAATGGTAGCACTCTCGTTCCTCATTAGATCTCTGTAGTAAAGCTACTGCTCACCAGGGAAGTCTGCTGCTGGTATTCAAAGTGCATGTTTCAGTCTGCATGTCAGAACTTTTTAATGAAATAGAAGAGGATTTGAGAAGTCAAAATGTGCCCTAATTTTTCTTTCTGCAGCACTAATCATAATTTCTATGGCAAAATGAACCCCCTCATTTTGTTCCTTTGCAAATTAAATGTTTTAAGTGTTACCACTTTATTCCAATCAAGATGGCTTCAGGTGTGCCATACTTTTGTCATAAGTAAGACTGTTAGCGCTCTAGTTGTTCTTTAAAACACTCTGGGATTTCTGTCATTGGGCTATACTTGGGCTACATCTCAGTGATATTTGTGCTACATTTGGGCTCTTTTGTCGCTGGTGGCCATCTTGGGAGACTTGTTATGAAGTTTCCTAATTTCCTCATTTACTACAGTCTCCTCAGTAGGCATACTGTCAGTTTTTTACTTTGATTCAATGAAGAAGGCATTCAGATGTGTCTCATACATTTGCCATAAATTCAGAATGTTAGCACTCTAGTTGCTCATTAGATCACCGTAGGTAAGCTACTGCTCACCAGGGAAGTCTGCTGCTGGTATTGAAAGTGCATGTTTCAGTCTGCATGTCAGAATTCTTTAATGAAATAGAAGAGGATTTGAGAAGTCACTCAAAATGTGCCCTAATGTTTCTTTCTGCAGCACTAATCATACATTCTATGGCAAAATGAACCCCCTCATTTTGTTCCTTTGTAAATTAAATGTTTTAAGAGTTACCACTTTATTCCAATCAAGATGGCTTCAGGTGTGCCATACGTTTATCATAAGTAGGAGTGTTAGCGCTCTAGTTGTTCTTTGGAAAACTCTGGAAAGCTACAGTAGAACACAAAGGAATCAACTGACAGTCTCTGCCCTTGTTGGATGTACATGTTTTACTGAGAATGTCAGACTTCATTCTCACATGACTAAGAAAGATAATGTGAATTTACAGAAAATATGTTTTCAGTTTAGCTTATAGATCACCTTCCAAACCTCTGTGGGAAAAGCATGTGAAAATAGTTTTCTCTCAAACATGATTCATGATATCCCAGCAGAAGGCTTTTTCACATGGTAAAATCACCTTAGAACATACCACAATTCCTAAAATGAGTATGGTACCATCAACACATGATTTATAATGTAACTAAAGTCTTAAAACCTTCTATTAACTGCAATGCTTTTTAATGAGGTGCTATCATGTATATTGGTCCCAAGATGGCTGCCAACACTTCTTGGATGAAGTGCTCACGATGAGATGTGTGGTTAGGCTCCGCCCAGATATATATGTGATTTTACTTCTGATTTTCTCAGGAACTACTGAACGGATTTACACCATTAAGCAAAAGACACGACTCTGAACCAAGGTCTACCTTTCTGCCAAATTTGGTGTAATTCCGTTTAGCAGTTCGGGCTGTAGCTGCGTCAACAGGTCCTATGGGAAATTGCATGGGGAAAACGCGTTTTGGGACCCCACTTTTTTCTCAGCCCCCGCTTGACGAATCACCATGAAACTTTCAGGATAGGAGCGGACCGGAGCTGGCCAAAAGTTTGGAAAATTTTGCGAAGATTCGTCAACCGGTGCCAGACTTATTGGGAATAGAATGTTGCGAATTTCCTATTGGAAAATAGGTCCTAACTATAACTACCTACTGGCGACCACCAGTAGGTAATATATATGTATGTATATATATATATATATATATATATATATATATATATATATATATATATATATATATATATATATATAATATTTTCAAGGAAAAAAAAATAGGTTTCAGGCACGTTATAGTTAGGAATTAGCATTTAAAAAGCCTTAGAAATTCACTGAAGAAACCATAGGTTTCAGGGGTGTTATAGTTAGCTGGACTTTTCACTCGTACAAAACCATTGAAATTCCCCCGTTATAGTTAGTTCAGCTAACTATAACTCGCGCGCCCGCAATGCACTGCTGATGACGTCACATATTACATCACTCATGACATGGTCAGTGACATCACTCATGACATCACTGATGACATCTCAAATGACATCACTGAAGACATCATCCAGTGAATGTGTGTTTTTCTGAAAATTACATATGTTTTATATATATATATATATATCTCAAGGTCGATGGAAGAATACATGGGTATATAAGTGTCTAAATGGATGATTTGTTTTTCAAAAATTGATTGTATAATTGACTGATTAAGTGTATCTTAGTGAAGACATGGCTTAGTGAGTAATGTTTAAATATGTAAATATCTGTATTAGTCTCTCACTTTGTGTATAAGTGACTGCATGGGTTGGTGAGTAGCTACGTGAGTGTCTATATAGGTTATTAGTTGGTTTTTTGAGTATCAGTATGAGTGTCTGAGTGTCTGTATGGTTCGGTGGGGGGTATTACGTAGTGCATAGGTGCATGAATGAGTGACTCACTGTTTGTATGTGTTGAAGACAGCATGTGTGCAGGACTGTATGGGTGGATGAGTGTGTGCATGGGTGTGTTAGTGAGTGAATGCCTGTCTCAATAGTGTCCTTATGAGTAACTCCATATGTTTTAAACTAGTATATGTGACTATTGGTGTATATAAGTGAGTATATGTGAGAGTGAGAGATTGGAAGAGTTCCTGTATGAAAAAGTATGTATTTCTATAAGTGATTGTTTAAAAGACTAAGTATGTGTAAGTTTCTGTAGAAGTAAGTGTGGTGGTGTGTGTATAACTGTATATGCAAGTAAATGGATGTTTGATTCTTTATTAGAATGAGTGACTATGTGTGTGAGTAACTCTATGGATGAGTGACATTGTGTAACAGGATGTATAGGTGTATGAGTACATATGATGAGTGAGTACATGTATGAGTGATTGTATAAGACTGTTGGCGAATGAGTGGATGTGTATGTGGATCTTAGAATTACTGAATAGGTTGTTGTAACTGGTATTGGTATGTCCATTGTTTTGAAAATTTTAGTTTCTATTTTTGAATGTGTGTATCAAAGGTTATATTAGGGGAAGAGGAGGTCTGCCACTCTATCACAAGGATGATGTCATCAGTGATGTCATTAGTGATGTCATTTGAGATTTCATCAGTGATGTCATGAGTGATGTCACTGACCATGTCATGAGTGATGTAATATGTGACGTCATCAGCAGTGCAATGCGGGCGCGTGAGTTATAGTTAGCTGAACTAAGTATAACGGGGAAATTTCAATGGTTTTGCACGAGTGAAAAGTCCAGCTAACTATAACGCCCCTGAAATCTATGGTTTCTTCAGTAAATTTTTAAGGCTTTTCAAATGCTAATTCCTAACTATAACGTACCTGAAACCTCTGGTTTTTTCAGTGAATATATATATATATATACATATATATATATATATAGAATATATAGATATATATAAAAGACGTTTTATTCCCTCAGATGTTTTATATATGAAGTTACACTACCATGCACCTCGCACTTTGTGATATCTTGGCACTTTAGTCTATTCAGCACTTCATTCACAGTTTTTCAATATTTGTAATTTGACGTTTGAAGGCTTTATTCATGTATTTATACTGTTATTTATTCAACTGCTCTTAATCATCTGTTTTATGCTGAGTTTAATAAGAGTTCTTTTTAACCTTGAGCTCTTTTACTGATCACCTATTTATAATGGATTATATTTCATTATCGACCAAAATTTATTCTGATGCTTTTACCATTTCAATTCCAATATTTTGCCCGCAGTATTACACAGTTACTACAATGTGTTTTGGCTTTTAAAATGCTGAGACGCTGTTTCTCTTAGTTTCTGTGTACATTTGGAATCATTTATAAAGAATTTTATAGAGTTTTTTAATCAATGTGGTCAAGAAAATCTGAAGAATCCATATTATCTGTTTTTGACTAGTTTAGATATTTATTTATATATACTACCAACTGAAATTGTATACATTAGATGAGTATTGTGGGGCAATCTGTTTTTCATGGCCATACTCAACGTTCACCACGTGGTGTCTTTGTTAGTTTAAATATTTGCATGCAAATCACAGCGCAAATTATATGGGATCAAGGCCACATGTGGTGGCTGAAACGCATCATATCAACGCATTTATGTTCACAGAAAAGCAGTTGCACGGATGACTAGCCCTGAATTCCTTTTTAACTCTGTCATCTAAATATGGAAACCACACTCGGTCTCCTAGAGCTAGTTTGGTGGCAACAATACCATGATGTCCTTTGTGAGACACTTCAATTATTTTCTGTCTCAAACTCTCCAGAATTAGGATTCTCAACCCTCGCAGTATAACTCCTTCCTGAGTTATAGACAGTTCATCTTTAATGTTTTTGTACTTTTGGTATTCACCCTCGCTTGTGAGAGGTAAAGTGTGTCAGTTCCATGACTGATTATATCTTTCAACTTCAGCATGTCACTATCATGGCTCATGGCCGTGATGATCTGGGATAACGATAGGGCAGCTGACGTATTTGATTTTGCAAAGAATGTAATTTAGGCTTTAACCGTCTTGGATGGAGTACCCTGAAATGAGGAATGGCGCCCGAATAGGGACACTTTCTCATCTCACGCGCCGGCGGTGCGTTGCAGGCCCGGTCTCCTGCCACAGCTGGACGGACAACAACGCGTACCAGCAGGATTTCCTGTATCTCCCTCCGGTCAAGCGGGGGCGACTGAGGCTGCGATCAACACCCAGACGAGGCGGTGAGAAGTGCGAAGTATCCCGACCAGAGCCTAGCTGAGAGAGCAAGATCCGAGGTATACAGAGGCCCACCAAGTTCCGAAGTTCCGAAGTTCCGAGGTTTCCGATGTTCCGAAGTTTCCGAAGTTTTCGAGTCGAGTCCAGTTCAGTTCAGTTCCGTTCCGAGGCCTTCCGTTCCGAGCTACCCGGTGAGTACCATTACTGGGGAGGCGTTCTGGCGTGCACATAAGTTGTGCCGGTCCAGACGGGTTTGGGTACACAAATCCGGTCTGCACTGTTTTAGCAGTGTATCTGTACTGTTTAGCAGTATATCTAGTATATCAAGTATATAAATTCAGAATAATTCAGTTAATGCCGAGGATTATGTTTTGTGATTAAGTTTTCTTAGATCGTCATCATCATTGTTGCTCATTTAAAACGTTAAATGTTAAATGTGTTAATACGTCCTGCATATTGTGGTGTGAATGACTGTTCATTATTGTGTTTATTGTATTAAGTTTGTTCAAGACCAAGTATCAGATCAGTTCTCAATATGCCGCTCTTTTCGAAACTAAGACAGATCACAACTAGAAAAGGGGTACTCGAAGAAGCTGTTCCCATTCCTCCTAGGGACACTCCAGGGTACTTCATGTATCATAAACATGGCCTAGACGCCATATTATTTCTTGATCTATGGGTGGACTACACTAAGGAATTACCAGAAAGTCAGAGGTGGCCCGCCGCTGGGACCTGGGATGCAGATTGCATCGTGAAAGTAGAGGAAGAATTATGGAAAAGGAAAGCTAGACAATCACAGAAAGACGCCATTGAATTATGGCGTAAAGAATCGTATAGACGTACAGAAAAAGCACGTAGACAGGAAGAGAGGAGTAAGGAAAATTCAAATAAAGTCCGAGAAAATCTATTAATTGAAGAAGGTACACGAGTGAAATCAGAACAAGTAGACAGACAAAGAAATGCCCTTATGAATGGTATGTATCCCCTTCTGGCCGAGGGATTACCTAAGGCTACTCCGGAGATACTAAAAGACTTGCCACCCCCATTGTTCCCAATAAAAATGCATCCTAAGGGGCATCCTAGAACAGCAGAAGATGTTTTTCTTTCCTCATATTTAGATGACGCAGCTCCCGAGTATGCTAACCCCGCCCCACATAGACCGTCTGCCGGGGAGGTTCAACGCCAAGATCCTGTATCTGTATCCCTACAGCATCAAATCCTGACACAAGTTCCGGCAAGCACATCTGTTTCCACATCTGTTCCTACAGCTGCTTCTACAGCTGTGTCCACACCTATAGTTGCTGTATCGCGTTCAACGAATCCTTTCACGCCAGATACCCCAGACGGGGCTACCGGAGGTGCTACCAACATTTTTTCTACGCCACCCAGAATAAATAAACTTACTTTTCAAGAATCAGCACATCCACGTACCCCCAAACTCATAAATTCCCGCACGCTTAAGGAACTTCTTGTAGATTGTAGATATGACCCTGTGCACGGAAAAGAGGACGAAATGATCCTGGCATCATTACGTATCAGACGAGCTGCGGTGTATTTAGGAAAGCTACCAGGAATGACTATGCATCTAGATAATATATATCATTTTGTCCAAACAGGGCGAGATTCTGAATGTATTAACAGAGCTATGGAATACCAGAAAGTGGAGATACAGGGGGAACTGTTACGTTTCCTCATAAATTGTGTAATCAGAAATCAAGACCGACCGGGGGTAGATCCGGAAATAATGCAAACCCTTACCAGATGGAGCCAGAATATATCAGAGGGGAGACATGATAGGCAAAAATGTATAATAGCCATGTGCCGAAAGATCCGTAAAGAAATAGAACGCTTACACGAAGAGAGATTAGCGGTAGATCAGTTTGAACAAAATGAGGAGGAGGAAGGATCAGGACTGCCCACAGGACAGTCAGAAACCATGGCCTATGTAGGTAGAGGAAGATCTTGTAATAGTACTAGATGTTTCACTGACCCGATACGTCCGATATGTCCAGATAATACCAGGAATTTCCAAACACCTATAATAAATATAAGGTCCCCCGAGCATTCGTTCCAAGCCGCTGACAAATTACTCCGAGAACGAAGGGGTTATCATTTACTCGATTCTATGGATGAACAAGAATTAGCCAGGTCAGCCGTTCATTGGGTTGACAGTCCCGGAAAATATGGTGATGATACAGTAGCACACACATTTTTGAACCTCACCCCAGATGAACAGCGTTTAGCTGGGATTTATATGATTCAACAACTTCTTATACTTTATCAAAGTCAACATTCCGATCCTGGTCCTTTACCTGATATATTGACTGAATTACTCACGAATAGATGGAGAGGTTCAGGTACTAAGTTAATTAGAGATATACTAGAATCAAGAAAGCAGTACATTCTTTTTGTATGCCCAGAACATGTCTCACTGCCCATCAAGGAAAGAACGACGTATTACATGGACAGACAGAATCCCTTACGAGAAGTACACCCAATAAAGGGCGAGGACAATCAGTTTAAACGTGTATATGTATATACGCCCATATCGAAAATAGAATTGTTAGAAATGAAGAAAGTGGTACCCAGTCATGACAAAGACCCAGCGGGTTTTCACCGAGAAATTAAAGACATGTTACTCATGGGAGAGTATACCTATCCCGACATTATGACAATATTAAAGGTATTAATGCCTGCTGGCATTTATGAAAAACTTAAGGAAAAAGAGTGGGAGGTGGGAGACCAAAAGATAGACTGGACAGCATTAGAAAATGAAGAAAAGGCCCGAGGTCCAGGTTCGGGGCTTGGGGATAAAACTAAAGCACTACCAGGTTTACTAGTACAGGTACTGCCACGTTTATTAACCACGAAAAAGGAAGACTGGGGTGCAATCTCAGCCTGTAAACAAAAGCAAGATGAAGACACTAGTGATTTCTATGCCCGATTCGAAAAATGTTTTGGTATAAATAGTGGTATAAAAGCAAGTAGCGAGTCATACCCACATCTGTTTGTGACAAAATTAGTTGAAAATTCCTTGCCCCAGGTGAAGAATAGAGTATTGAAATTCGAGAGTACCTGGCAAGGTAATACCCCATCACAAATGTTACAAATGTTACAGTACCATTACAATAGAATTAGAGAGGAACAAGAACATGAACAGAGACGCATGAAAGACACAAAAATGAAAATGCTAGTCTCCCAGACAGTTCCAGCTGAAGGTCATAAAAAGGGTACGACACAGTCCGGTGATTCAGCAGGACCTGTAAAAGGGACATGCAACTATTGTAAACAACCAGGTCATTACATACACGATTGCCCAGTCCTGAAGCGTAATATCGCCACAGGTAAAACACAAGAAAGACCACGGCCACCTAGACAGGATCAGAATGAACAAGGAGCACCGCAGCATGCGCAGTCCATGCCAGCTCCACAACAGTCTATACAGTTTGTGCCAGCTGCACCAGCGCTGCCTGTTGCTGCCACACAAACCACGACACGACAGCTGTACCAGACCGCACAGTATGACTATCCTGATTATCAACGATACGCATGAACCAGCCTAGAGAGGGAAGTTGACTTACCCCTTATCGAGGTCCCTGTAGACCAAGAAGGACCTTATGTACATAGTGAACTATTAGGCCAAGATAGAAAATTTTTACTTGATACAGGGGCAAGTCGAACAACTATAAAACGTAGTGAAGTTCCAGGGGCACCCCTCTCAGGCTCACAGAATATTTCCCTTGGTTTTTCAGGAAAACCTATTGTTAATGAAGTATCACAGCCTCTCCCACTTACGATAGGACCCTTGACCCGAACTACAGATTTATTGCTTACTAAATCATGTCCAGAAAACTTGTTAGGTATAAAAACACTGAAAGCTCTAGGAGCTATAATATGTTGTTCTCCGGAAGGAGTAAGATTGTTTTTACGTGATTTCAAAGGTCACTATGTGTCTCGAGATATGGATCCCCGACTGCAGACGTTACCTACACATTTATGGGCACAAGGCCCTACTGATGTGGGTTGCATGAATATTACACCATATCAAGTTACACTAAAGGCAGGAGTGGTACTACCACGAATGCGACAATACAAGTTACCACCAGATGCTGTAGTGGCTTTACTGCAAATTATTGACGAGCTCATTGTCCAAGGAGTGGTTGTGGAAACAGACTCCAATGTATGTAATTCCCCGATAATTCTGATTCTTAAACGAACAGATCCAAAGGCCCCGCCAGTATATCGATTGGTTATTGATCTGCGCGAATTGAACAAATGCACTGTGCCACAATTCCCTGTGGTCCCAGATATCTCGTCATTACTGACAGCTATTGATTCCGAAGCAACATTCTTTACTGTAATTGATCTCAAGAATGCCTTTTTCAGCGTCCCAATAGATCCGGAAAGCCAATACTTGTTCGGATTTAGTTTAAATGGACGTAGCTTTAAATTCACACGCGCACCTCAAGGATTTACAGAAAGCCCCAGCATCTATAGCCAAGCACTGAAAAGAGAACTCGACAGTATCCACATGCCAGTCAACACTGCCCTGCTTCAATATGTCGATGATCTGCTGATCACCGCTAGAAACGAACCTGAATGTGAGAAAGCATCACTGACGGTATTACAATTTTTGGCCGAAAAGGGGCACAAGGTGTCCCCTTCTAAGCTGCAATTCTGTGTCCAGCGAGTTGTTTACCTTGGTCACTCGCTGTCCAAGGAGGGAAGGCAGCTTACACCAGATCGCATCCAGCTAATTGCAAATATGCCAATACCCAAGACACAAAAGGAGGTGCGGGCTTTCATAGGCCTCACTTCATATTGTAGGCAGTGGATCCCTCAGTATGCATTTCTAGCAAAACCACTCATTCAATTGACAACACAGGAGGCAGCCACATCGACTGTTCTCCCTTGGACTCAGGAACATACACAAGCTTTTGAAGGCCTAAAGAAAGCCTTATGCCAAGCACCTGTTTTAGCGACACCATAATACAATAAACAGTTTACACTCTTTGTTACAGAACGCGAAGGTACTGCCTTGTCAGTACTCACACAGGAACAAGCAGGATCACACAAACCATGTGCTTATTTTTCTAGTACATTAGATCCCGTAGCTCAGGCTTTGCCTGCATGCCTAAAATCAGTGGCAGCAACAGCTTTAGCAATCAGACAAAGCGATGCCATAGTATTAGGACATCCATTGACAGTACAAGTACCACATGCAGTAGAGGTTCTCTTGAACCGCACACAGACACAACACTTGACTATAGCACGACTCACCGGTTACGAATTAACATTGTTTCAGCCACATATAGAAATTAGACGTTGTAGTACATTGAATCCTGCCACACTGTTACCTGTAAATGGAACAGACCCACTTGCACATGATTGTATTGAAGTTATCACTATCACGACGAAACCTAGACAAGACTTGACAGACGTTCCATTGTCAGACCCAGACCTGACGTTGTATGTAGATGGTTCATGTATGAGAACAGGTACAGGAGAGTTAGTGGCCGCTTATGCAGTCACAACAGACGCTGAAATAATTGAAACAAATTGTATAAATACCTTGTCCGCTCAAGCAGCAGAGCTCATCGCTCTGACACAAGCCTGTATTCAAGCCACAAATAAAAAAGTCAACATATACACTGATTCACGTTATGCATTCGGAGTTGTACATGACTTCGGCGTGCTGTGGCGAGAGAGAGGTTATTTAACTTCTCACGGTGCCCACATTCAGCACGGACCCCTCATTCATGCCTTATTAGATGCAATACATCTACCCACTGCAATATCAATTATGAAATGTAAAGCTCATACGAAAGTTACTGATATAATTTCTCAAGGCAATGATCTAGCTGACAGAACAGCTAAACAGACTGCTCAAACTCAAACATCCGACATGACAAAGACAATAGTCCCGACACCAACACATTGCATGATGGTTAAGGATCCCGCTCTTGACGTAATTGACATACAGACACATGCTACTCCAGACGAAATAAAGAAATGGACTGAATTAGGAGGGATCCAAACGGATCAAGGATGGATGACGAAGGAAAAATCTGTGTGGTTCCTTCCTGATTCAATGGTCCAAGTCGTTATTAACACTGTACATAGTCCAGCACATCTAGGAGAAAAAGCTATGCTAGACAGCATCCAACACATTTGGTTCAACAAACATTTACGAGCAGCAGCTAAACAAAAAGTCCGTACCTGTATGATCTGTTGTCAGTTTAACCCAGGAAAAAGCATTCCCGTAGAACAGGGTGGATTTCAGCCTCCTGATCACCCTTTTGAAGTCCTCCAGATGGATTATATCCAGATGGAACGATGTCGAGGATTCAAATATGTTCTCGTAGTTGTCTGTGCTCTTTCCCGTTGGACAGAGGCATACCCGGTTTCAGATTACACTGCCCCGACTACTGCCAAACAGTTAGTTCGAGAATTCTTCCCACGGTACGGTTTACCACGTGTTGTCTACTCAGATAACGGCCAGCCATTCTCATCCGAATTAATGAAACACGTTTCACTTCTGTTAGGTTATCAGTGGAAGTTTCACTGTGTCCGACACCCCGAGGCAGCAGGTCTCGTGGAACGACATAATCAAACTCTGAAAATTAGATTGTCTAAAATATGTAGAGAGAAAGGTGTCGACTGGGTAGTAGCCTTACCCGTTGCACTCTTTTACATGAGAATGGTAGCACACTCTCGAACAGGGCTATCCCCTTATGAGGTGATCTTCGGTAGACCACCAAATATGTGGGGGACGCCTATACCACGCAAAATAACTGATATTGACTGTAACATGCTGACAGATTACTTGGCTTCCTTGATGTCTGCACTACAATCTTGTCGTTCACAGGTAGCTGCAGCTTTTCCCGACAACACTGAGGTGAAACCCCATGACGTAATTCCAGGGGATCTGGTCTTAGTGAGGAACTTTGATCGGAAGTCTCAGCTGGATCCTAGGTGGAGGTCGCCTCAGCTCGTATTGCTAACGACGAGGACAGCCGTGAAGATCGAGGGTCGAAAAGGCTGGATACATTCAAGTCATATCAAGAAATTTCATGGACTACCATCAGATGTAAACGACACACCTTGCGTGTCTTCCCCGAGTGACTCTAAACTTCCTTTGGTTGAATTGAATAGTCGTGAACTATATAAACTAAAACTCAGGTCTAACCAGTCAGGCAATTTGATTGTTTAAGTCCTCTCCAAGGTGAAGCGGTCGAATTTGTCTCTGACATGTATCCCTTAGACCTGTACAGAGAAAGAAACAAAAGGATAAAGCTGAAACGACATGCGTACTGTAAATCACTGCGTAGTCATTGCACAGTGACGTTATTAATTCTGTTTTTCTTAAGCCTTTTAATAATTACTGCAAGTATATTGTTGCACATATATTGTCCTATTTCTAGACATGTTTATAATGTTACTGCTGAACATTCTTTTAGTGAATTACCTCTGCATGAGTTGTCCTATAGATTTGCGCTGCGCAATAACACTTTTATTAGTATGTTACATCATTCCCATCAGGTTAGCAATGCTACAAATTGTTGGATATGTGGCCGACTCCCTCCCTATCAGAATTATAAAGGAATTCTACCTCTCTTTCCATACCCGTTCACACACAACGGCTCCTGTGGAGCATGGTTTAGTTTAATTAATTCCCAAGATTCGAACTCCGCAGTTTATCAAGACAACGGGGTATGGGGAAATCTGAACTTAGTTTTACTTAAAGTCTGCCACCCCAACAAGGAGGGACTTCCCAAAAGAACAGGAACTGATCTAGAAAATGAAGTATATGGATTAGGTAATTTTACGCTTAATCTCTTGATCTTGAATGTCGAATCCGAAGCTGCTCCAATTTTGCCCGCCATTTCAGTATTTCCAGTAAAAGGTGAATTATGTGTAAGAAGGAATGGTTCCATACATATGGGCCATAGTAGATGCACCACTATAATAGACTTCAGTGATCAAGGCAAGTCTACATTTAGAGCTTCTCGCCATTCCTACTTCATATGTGGTCAGACGGCATACATACGTTTGCCACTAGATTGGGATGGTACCTGCTACATCGGATTCCTTTTGCCACCTGTTTTCCTAGCTCCTCCTGATTATCATAGAAATACCCATTTAGTACACAATAGAGAAAGGAGAGATCTCCCAATAGTCGATTACACTGAAACAGCATGGGAAAAATACACAGATTTCAATAAAGGTCTCTTTCCCTATATAGGTACCGTTACTAATAGTAAGCTGATACGTAGATTAACTAGAACCCTTGAAGCAGTAGTGAACGAAACTATTTCCGCCTTAGGCAATTTAACAGAAGAGCAGTCTGCTATGCGGATTGTTGTGCTTCAAAATCGTCTTGTCCTTGACGTCATCCTGGCCGATAGGGGCGGAGCTTGTAGGGTCATCGGATCAAGTTGTTGCATTTTCATACCAGAAAATTCGCCATCTGTATATAAAGCCATAACTCGCCTTCATAAGATTGTAAGCCAGATACACCAGAATCCAGGCACCTGGACTTGGTCCGGTTGGTTTTGGAGTGTATTATCTACCTTTGGATGGAAGGTCCTATCCTTCCTAGGTATTGGCTTCCTCATATTATTCAGTTGCTGTCTATGTTTGCAATGTGGACCAGCGATCTGTGGTCTGTGTGCCACATCGTGTATTCCACCACCAAGATTTCATTCATCTCGGAAGAAGAAAGAAGAACAAATGATGCTATATGAACAGATCGATGGATTAATGAAGATTGATATCTCTTGACGGGCAAGTAGGGGACAAGGAGGGAATGTGGAAGTATGGATTTTTCTGGTCAGTTATGTCCCCTATCTTGGACCCCAACGGTTTCATGTATGAATCATAAGTACATGTATGTTCCCTCCAGTTCCAGTTATGAAGACGCAAACACATGTGTGTCCACCGCAAACATGTCCTCTTTCAGATCCGCCATGAATGGGCCGGATATTCTATTCCTAAGTATGAAAGGCCACCGGCTTTATATGGTTCACTTATGCCATTTTACAGTCCAGGCAAGTAGGCCCTGATTCTGCCATCAAGCTTTTCCTGCCTTCTGCCTCTGAGAGCTCCAGTCTGAGCCTGCATCTGTATCCATGAACTTTGTCCTCATTCTCTGCGCAGCTAACGGTGCCTGACATCAGCTTGTTGCCTGCCAAAAAACTGTATTTCACCTTCGAAATTATCTGCTCCGCTCCCTGCCCAATGCATTCCTGTCTAGTAGTTTAAGTAAACATTCTTCCAGCTACCGAGCAAAGGCCCGGCTTCTCTGTCTTTATGCAAGTAATTCATAGCCCTATTATTATGGAAGACTTCTGCCCTCGCATCTAGTGTAGACACTTAGACGCTTGTACACGCACTAACAGTCAGTATAGTCAGTATAGAATAAGATTCTACTCTAAGAGACCTCTCTTTTGGATAACATAGTTCTTTAAACATAGGATGTTAGATATGATTTGGGATTAGGTTGACTTGACCCTCCAGACATCTGTCGCCACATGTAGAGTTAAATGTCAAGTCCCCTTCACCCCCTAGTCGCACGTCAATCATACGTCATGCTGCTGCGCGCGCATTTCTGCCAAGTATTTCTGCTGACATTGCGAAATTCTTTCATGGAACCACCCTATTATGACATCATACCTGATGACGTTCTTTAGTTACACCCAGTTACGCCCACTTTTGCTACGCATGTATGTTTTATCTCTACTATCAATTGTTACGCCTCCTGCATTTGCTTCACTGTAATGCCTATTGTATAAAAGTGATTACTTATCAATAAAGTATGTACTTCACTTCCTGAACCTCCGTGGTGATGGAACCTGGAGTCCACGATTTCGAAATCGTCCATTGGAATAAAGCCCATTCCGAACCTCTAATATCACGGATTTTGCCTCTTATTTTACTGAGCTATTTTTATTATTTGTCTGTATCAAATTAAGTCCCGGTAATTAAATTAATTACCACAGTATAGGCCATCTGGAAAAGCAGTCAGCAGTGTTTTGATCCTTCCCTGGACAATGCACAATGGTATAATCATACTCTCGTAATGGTACTCCCCATCGTTCAATGTGAGGAGGCATCTTGACTTTTGGATTGCCACAGATAGTAAAGCTTGATGATCAATTACCAGAATCATAGGCTTTCCGTATAGGAATACATGGTAATGTTCATAAGCCCATACCATGGGCAAACTTTCTTTCTCAGGTTGTGGGTTCGCCCATTCTGTCTGGGACAAACTTCTACTGATATATGCCACAATATACCTTTGAGCATGGAAGTGTCCTCTGTGTTGTGCTACTTTCTTCGCAGCCATCGAAAAAATGTCACTCTTCCGAGAGTCACTCTTGGCTCCTTATTTTCGGAAGACCTGCGAATTTTTTCAGAGCCACACTCTGCAACAATGTGGACGAACCACTTTGGGTATGGATGGCTCCTAAGCACAACCATGAACACGTCTTCTTGAGCCATCTTCACAGACTGCAGCAGTATGATGACTTTCTTTAGTGTATTCAGTAAGTCATTCATTTCTGCGAAATGTCCATTTTCATTTTCTAACAACTGGTTGATCTCTGCCTTCCAGCGCTTCTGTTCGCAGCATTATTTTGCAAGTTATGATAATCAGCGTTTGCGCTTCGTAAAGCAGGTAGAATCAGCTATCAGCATTAACACTTCGTATGATGTACAACTTTATCTTGTGTAGCAGTGCAGAACTTTTATGTATGTCTTGACCAGTAGGCTCTCAACCATCAGTGTGTAGCTTTTTTGCACCGCTTCTGTTGTCTTCACCCGCTTTGCAGTGGCTGGAGTTACGCTTTGACTCTACTCGCAATGAAGCATCCATTCCGTTCTTTGACATCAACACACGTGGCAGTTTGCTTGGACCAAATCAAACTCTGCAGGAGAGCATGGCGTTCTTTGGGTAACTTATCCCTATATGTCGCCATTTGTATCATCTTCCCCAGCCTGTGTACATGCCAATGACTACGCCACACACGGAGCTTAGTATTACACGTTGGTATTTTGCTGCATGTAACTGCGAACTCAACATTCTAAAACAAGCTTTCATGGCATTGTGCTCCGATATGTATTTCACAGCTGTACAGAGTCCGTTAGGACCTAAAAGAGTTCCGTCATAAAATACTGCAAGACACTACTGCGACACATGTTGCTTGGTGGTGGGAGGCACATCACAAAGGTTGACTGTTTTGGTTGTTTGTTTTAATTTGGTTTTATACTAGTACTACTAAGGTCAAACCTTTGTCTAGACTGTTAAAATGTATAAACATGAGAAAAGAATAAAATGATAAAATCAAAAAATGTGGCACATTATGCCACATAATTTGTGTAATTTAAGAAAACAGTGGTTCCTGTGGAATGGTATACACATATATAGGTGCTACGGTGTGCAATCGCAATACAGGGGTCAAGGTGATGTCAGAAAGAAAGAGCCACATACACCAATGGTCTCATTGAACACATACGTATGTATTTAATAAATATAGAAAAATAGGCAGTTTGCTAAGTGACCCAAGTGAGATATGAACCTAAAAATATGTGACACAGTATGTGACAATATTTACAAGGTTTTAAAGATTCCTTATATAGAAAACGACCATTCCTGAATTTATACACAATATACAGCTACTATATACAAGAATAAGTGCTGAATCAGTGGTTCGCTTTCATCATACTTACTGCGACAGTAATGATGAAAGCGAACCACGGATTCAGCACTGATTCTTGTATAAAGTAGCTGTATATTGTGTATAAAGTCAGGAATGGTCGTTTTCTATATAAGGAATCTTTGAAACCTTGTAAATATTGTCACATACTGTGTCACGTATTTTTAGGTTCATATCTCACTTGGGACACTTAGCACAACTGCCTATTTTTCTATATTTATTAAATACATACTTATGTGTTCGATGAGACCATTGGTGTATGTGGCTCTTTCTTTCTGACATCACCTTGAACCCGTGTATTGCGATTGCGCACCGTGGCACCTATGTATGTGTATACCATTCCACAGGAACCGCTGTTTTCTTAAATTGCTCAATCACCCTGGTTCCTTAGTGAGTAGGGTTCCCTTGTTCTCTGTTTTTGACATAATTTGTGTAGTCTAGTTGCATAATTAAGCAAACCCTGCCACAATATGTGGTCTTACCTTGATGTAATTTCTAGTGGCCCTGATTATATCTTCTTCAATATGATTTCTAAATTAATCAACTAGGACAAAGCATAAGTCCCAAAATATTCCTCTATTCTTGTTCTTATTCTTGTCTTGCTATAAATAAAAGTACAAATCGAAAACAGATGTACTTAATAAATCAGAGACTTGGGTGTGTTTTCATATTTTCCATTATGTTTGTAGCATAATAAAAGTAAACCACGTTCACGTGGTAGGTCTATTTGTAGAAGCTAAACAGGAACAGTCCTTGACACAAATATTTGCCTAAAATAAGTTTTCGGTCAGCAGCTAAACAAAGCATGAAAGAGCAAAGCCAAAGGGGCGGAGATTTCCTACATGACATGCATATCAAGCCGCCGTCTCGCCACTGCGTGTGAACTCTTTACGACCCATCAAAGCTGACTTCAAATTTCCTTGGTTCACAGCTTGAGATGCCTTCAGGTAACGAAAAGAAAAACATGGTATTCCGCTCAAAGAACATTAGCCCTGTATTGTACGAGCTGAGCTATGCAGAATAATGTTTCAGGTCCGCAGGCCACATCAGGTGAACACAGTGTGAAAACTTCACAGAGGCCTGATGAGGAGAGAACGCAGTTGGACTTTACACCTCAAGCAATGTCGTCACAACATATTTTCGCTAATGCATACTAGCAAACGCCTTTGATTCAATAGTCAATAAGCCATGGATGCATTTGCTTAGCTCTTTGCGCTAAAGTGTCGTTTTATGAGGGAAAAAAAACCAACGACTGAAACATCCAATTAAGTTCGCAGAAGCCCGTGCTTGAAAAGTATGTCTACTGGATAACCTGTACGTGATTTCTGCCCCACACAGATTCCACCTCATGCCTCTTTCACCCATTGCCTACATTTCCAAATGTGTTTATCCCTGTCTGGATTTCATCCATGTTTCGTCCTTTGTAACTGTTTTCCTGTATTTTTCATTTGTTTCTCCATTTCTGCCTTTCTCACTCTTGCTTTCTCTCTTTGACTTGCTGTCTTTTTCTTTTCATCCCAGTTTCCTCCTTTGTAACAGTTTTCCTGTATTTTTATTTCTTGTTGTTTCTTCATTTCTTCCTTTCTTACACTTGCTTTCTCTTTGACTATTACTTGCTGTCTTTTCCTTTTTTTGGGTAAGTCTGATAATGAAAAAACATGAGTGCCGGTCCTAAAAGACTTATGGTGATGCCTACCACACCTGACTACTGGCCCGCATAAAATTCACTGATCGGACACCATTCTGCTATGTAGAAGCTTTCACCTTGAACCATTGAACAGACATTAACCATTTTGCCAATTCATGTGAACTAAAAGAATCCTAAAAAATATGAAAAGCGAGCAAAAATAATGGTGCAGAAATATCTCGAATGAAGGTACCCACAGAGTAGTAGCTGAAGACATAGAAACATTCGAACTCTAGCAAACAAGAAATGGCAGGCATAACTAAATATGCAACACGCAGTAAAAGTCAAAAGCATCATATTTAGGCACTGAGAGATATTACAGTCGGATCAGACCCAGAATGACAGTATTCAAAGTACATCTCTTTTTTGCTAACCGAAATTCGAGAAATATAAAATCAATTATAAACTTATCAATAATAATAATCAAGGAAAGGCACTGAGTACACTTAGGGACACAAAATATGGGAAGGAAACTTACACTTATCTTTATTCTGTGCATTGTAATAATTTCATAAAGGGTCTATCCCCTGCTCAAGGGCAAATAGATCAAGGTGAAACAATATACTCAATGTAATACCAGAACATGTTTATATTGTATTAAATTACCATTGTAGGACAGATACTGTTGGTTACAAAACAAATGGAATGATCATAAACTGTATTACCCTTATTTCCAACCCCCCGCACACTGCCCTGGGGACCGCCACCTCCCCAGGGCATTCATGAAAATGGGCAGGGGGCCTCATGGGCCCCCCGAGCCCCGTGGACCGCCACCTCACCGGGGCATTCATGAAAATGGGCAGGGGGCCTCGCGGGCCCCCCGAGCCCCGGGAACCACCCCCTCCCCGGGGCACTTAATATTAACATTTAGTGTTCCGTTACGGACCCCCAGGGACCAGCACCTCCCCGGGGCTTTAAAAACATTGGGAGTGGGGCCATGCGGCCCCCTCCTGGAGCCCTTGATGGCCCTGGGGACCGCCACTCCCCAGGGCCGGCTCCTGCAATGTCCCGGGGTGCCCACTCCCGGGACATTGCTGTTTGCTATGGCAGGGTGGGAGCACGCCTCCCGCTCTGCCATCGCAAACCCTGCTTTGCTTCATTGAAGCGAGAGCAGGGAAACTTGCTCTCGCTTCAACGAAGCAAAGCAGATGATTACTTTTGAGCAGGGGGAGCTGCATGTCAGCTGCTCCCCTTGCTCAAAAGCAATGCCGGCTCCCGCAGGAGGCAGGGAGCCGGCGGGACCGTGGGGGCATTGGGGCTCCTCCACGGTCCCCAACACAAAGGGCCGGCCCCTGAGGATGGGGATGCCGGGGCCAGAAGTGGCCCGGGAGGGTCCCCGGCGGCCAACTAGCCCACCTGGCACCTCCAGTAAGCGCCACAGAGCTGTGTTGCAGAGAGGTGGTTCGAGGCCACGCCCCTTTTTCCACCACTCTGCAAACACGACTTCTGGTGCACTGCTGGTGGGGCGATGAGGTCCTCTTGTGTCCTGAGGACCTCAGGACACAAGTGGACTTCATCCTCTGAGCAGCAGGTCGCCAGAAGCCGCGTTTGCATACATACATCAAGAGTCCTCGCTTCATACACCTCCGTGATGGAAAGAAATGAGCACGGACCACAGATTGACTGCCTGAGTTTTATTCAGTATTATCCGCAATAACGCGTTTCGGACGTTGCCGGCCTTGATCACATGACAACACTGTTTTCTTGGGTTCAGTTCTTAAAGTGACAAGTGCTCTGCAAATATTAAACATAGTCGACAGACTTAGGAATATACAGACAGGTCATTATGCATGCGTAAATAAAAAAAATTCTGCACAATGCTTGTGACCAACAATGTTTAACAAACATCTATAAAATATGAATATCCAAGGTAATTTCGTTACAATTGCTACAAAAAACAGTGCAATACCATTCCTGTCTTATTTGTTCATATTCAACTACCTTTTGTGCAAATGACAAAAAATGAAAAAAGTGACTGTGTGCTCATAAATCCTTCCCAGCCAGGATTTTTTTTACTAAAGTGCATAATGCTAAAAAGTGCTTGTGCCTAGATTTATAATACATATAGCAGCTACAGAATAAAGATAGTCTCCCCATTTAGAAAACCTATATAGACCATACTGTTTTGTAGATTTCTTTCTCTCTATGATTTACTTAGAATACATGTAGTAAATTCATTTAAGGTTTTGTATTTACTGAAGTGCTTTGTTTTTAGATAAATCTAGTTCAACTAAAAGTTGTTATAATAATACAAATAGTAAAACCCTAAAAAAACCATACAAAACATTTGCCTGAAGGAGATACAATTTCATGTTGTTGTGCTGTTCTAAATTGCCACAATATACTTGTCCTACAAATACGTAAACAGATCCTCACTTGTTTTTAAACCTCTTGGAATTTTTGTATCCAAATCCAAAATGTATTGTGTTTCCAATCTCCTAAGTTTTTCTTCTCGATTCGCTCCTCTCTTTTGCGTAAAGACAGTGTCTATTAAAAAGTATTTTAAGTGTTTAAGATCACTGTTGTGAATTTCTCTAAAGTGCCTCGCTACAGGGTAACTAGGATTTTTACTATAGCCCTAGTATGCTGCAGTATTCTTTAGTGGGCTTGTAATTTCGTGCCACCTATATACTGTAGACCACAGCTATATTGCAATATGTAGACAATATGATCTGTTTTGCACGTGAGATGTTTGTCGATTGCCTGTGCTTTCTCTCTGAATGCTGTTTGAGATGTGGTTTTATTAATACCATATCTAAAGGCTTTGCAAGCTGTACACTTAAAAATCTTTTCTTGCAGTAAGCCAGGTTCCTATTTGTATGTCCTGTGGGCTACTTTTCACTAAGCATTGGCCATAGAAGCTGTCTTTCTGTAGGAGGTGCATCTTACTCACTTTCAATTGATATTGAGTCAGACAAACTGTTTGATGATGATTTAGATGACGATCAACTTAATTTAGGATCGATTTGCCTCAGTTGCCTAAGTTGCCGCTTGGCCTTGAGGGGTGCATCGAACATTACCTCTGGAATGTTCTGACAGCCAATTTGGCTTCGCTCCACGACTGACTTACTTTTTCCTTTGCTTTACAAAGCGTCACAAAATGGGTCTCTGTCCAACAGCCTTTACATATCTGCCCAATGGCGGGACATTTACCTTTGTGTGGAAATGAAAATCCAGATCTAAAACAACTTCTTTTATTTGTAGACATCACTTTGTGTCCTTCAGTCTCTTGTTTTAGCTTACTTTTTATACTCATGACTGATTCACTCTGGGTACGTCCGGCTTCCATATCACCAGCTTGTCTTTCAGCATGCTCCTCAGCCCTGGCAGCCATCAATACTTGATCCAGACCAAGAGTTTCTCTCAGCATTCGTCGTCTGAATGAATCTGACAAGCATCCATCACTAACTCTAAGTCGCATAGCTTCCTTAACATTACATTCATTTGAAACTTAGTGTTTGTTGAGCGCATCAAGTCTCTCAACTGATTCATCAATGGTTTCACCAACATTTTTGCATTCCTGACTTAAAATGTATCTTTTGTTGTCAACGGTTGGCACTGGATTAAACTTGAGATTCAACGTTTCTTTAATCTGACAAAATGTAATTTTTGCTTCAGTTCGTTGCATTTACTTTTTGACTTCTTTCCCACCGTCAACAGCAAAAAATAACTAGATACTTGCTAATCTTTTTGTATCAGTCTCTTCAAGTGGATCAATGAAATCATCAAATGTCTCTATTCAAGCAGTCCATCTATTGCCAATATTTAGCTTTTTGGCGGTATCGAAAGGAGGTGGTGGTTTGAGGAACGCAGCAGCGTTTTAGACCAGTGAGGAACTTACTGGCACCTAGGGTGGGTCCTTGTGACTTAGTGTGGGCAACTCATCTGCGAGACCTTGTGATGTGTTGGCATCTGACTCATCTTTTTTTTTTTTAAACTCTTTTTATTAACAAACATCGGCAAATCACACATTACAGAAGATCGGGTGAGTCAGTTAGCACATTTCACACATTTAAAGGGTCAAGCATTAATTCTAATCTTAGGGAGCATTACGGGGAGTCAGGGTCTTCCCGGTCCTCAGAACAGGGTGGCATACAAATTTCCCCTCTATAGTTATTCCATTGGCCCCAGACTCGCGACCACTTCTTGGGGCATCCCCTTGCCAGATACACTGTTTTTTCTCTAAACATGCACCAATCAAGATTTCTTTCCCAGTCTTCTAGGGTTGGTGGGTGTGCTGCTCCCCATAGCTGAGCGATGTTACGTTTAGCTAACATAAATCCAAGAGTGGCCCACTGAGTCTGCGATGTATTCAAATCTGTGGGCTCCCATATATTTAGTAGGCATCTCCTTGCCTCCAGTCGGAGAATGATGTGTAATACCTCACTGATTATGTCATGTATCTGAAGCCAATATGAGCTAATATATGTGCATTCCCAGATAGTGTGCATGTAGGTGCCGTAAGTCCACATTGTCTCCTGCATTCCCCCGTGGCAGCCCACCCCATGCTCACCAATCGGGGCCCCAATATATATATTCTGTGAAGGATTTTCAACGGAACTAGCCTTAATCTCGCTTGGATCGCCACTACTTTGGGAGAGGATATCGCCGATTGCCAGTCCTCATCATCCATTTCTATCCCATCCTGGACCCACTTTTCTCTCAGAGCCTGAAGAGGGTCCGCCATATGATTGACAAACTTTTTGTATATCAGCGAAATCGTTTTCTCGGGGAGGAGACCATCCAGAATCCTATCCTCTAGCGGGGAGGCCTCCGGGGGTGCCACCGTCTTTGGTAACGCGGACCTAAGCGCATGATGAACCTGCATATAGCGGAACGTTTCCGCTTCTGCTAGTTCGTATTCAGCCTGAAGTTTCCGGAAGGTCTTGATCTCACCCTTCCCCCACATATCCTTGATAGCCGAAATTCCAATGAGATCCCACCTGTCAAACCCCTTCGTTTTCCTGAGATCGCCTAGCTTCTCCGCGTCCCACAGAGGGGTGGCTAAAGTTAACTTGTTTCTCCATCCTAGGGAGTTTGTGGCCTCGTGCCAGATTTTAACTGAATGTTTTGTAGGGCCCGACAACTGAAATCTCCCGGGACGGGAATAAAGAGCTCTACTATAATTCCCACCTGGTAGGATCCATTTATCCATAGCGTACCCCAGATCATCTATGTGGCCGAACATGCCATGGTTAAAAGCAGCCAATTGAGAGGCCCAGTAGTACTTCCTAATATCCGGTAGACTAATGCCCCCGTCATACCAGCTTAACGTTAGCTTGTTTAATGCGATTCGAGGTCTTCCGTCCCACAATAGGTCTCTTTGCAGGCCCTCGATTTCCCTAAATTAGGCTGCTGGGACGACATCTAGTGTATTTTGCAGGACGTAGAGAAATCTGGGCAGGGCCATCATTTTGAACAGTACGGCCCTACCCAGGAGCGAGATGGGGAGCTTCCTCCAATTGGCAATGTCGCTCTTGAGTCTCTGGAGGGGGGAGAGTAGGTTGCGAGCGTATCGAACTGAAGGGTCGAGGGAGATAAAGATCCCCAAATATTTAAACCCACTATCACTAACTTGTATCTGACATCCTCAGGGAGGAACAGGAGGGGCCCCACTAAGCACAAATAATAGGGATTTTCCCCAATTGATATTGAGTCCCGAGAACCTCCCAAAGACTGCCAGATTATCGAGGACTACCTTTAGGGATTTCTGCGGTGAGGCCAGATAGAGCAAGATGTCATCGGCGTATAATGAAATACGATCTTCCCACCCGGGGGACCACTTCAGTCCTCGTATCATTGATTCCCAACGAATCCATGCTGCGAAGGGTTCCAAGGCCAGCGCAAAAAGAAGGGGGGACAGCGGGCAGCCCTACCGCGTCCCACGACTAAGTGGGAATGAGGCTGATATCTTCCCGTTCACCACCACTTGTGCCAGAGGTGCGGAGTACAGTAGACGTACCCACTGGATAAATTCCGGACCAAACCCAAACTTGGCCAGAACTGCCCAAAGATAGGGCCACTCCACGGTGTCAAACGCCATTGTTGCGTCCAATGACACAATCACCGCTGGTTCTTGAAGAGTGCGGGCTCTATCTATTACCCTGTGTACTCTGCGCAGGTTAAGTGCAGTGTTTCTACGGGGCATAAAGCCAGACTGATAAGGGTGTATTAGGGTTGTGATCACCTTTGTCAATCGATTAGCTAATAGTTTAGCCAACATTTTGGGCTCTGCATTCAAAAGTGATATGGGCCTATATGAGGCACAATCCGTCGCAGCCTTTCCCTCCTTATGGACTGTGACAATGGTGGCTAGCCTCTGCTCCCGGGGTAACACCCCCACCTCCCTAGACTCCTCGAACATTGACTTTAAGTGGGGGGCCAGTTATTCTGGCCGAAGTTTATAAAGATCAATAGGGAGCCAGTTTGGGCCCAGTGCTTTGCCGGAGTGTAAGGAGCGAATCGCTAGAGCAACCTCATCCTTTGTTAGGGGACTATCCATATATTGTCGGTGTCAGGGGAGAGACAAGGAAGCCCGATATCCCGAAGCATCTCATGGGAGTCCGCCTCCGAGTGGGGGGAAAAGGTAGTGTATACCGTTTGAAAGTGTTCTGCAAATCTGTCCACTATTTCCTGCGGTTCAGTGAGTAAGGCACCTCCCTCTAATCTAAGTACCGGCACTAGACGGCTTGCCCATTCCTTCCTGTCAAGCCAGGCAATTAATTTCCCGGCCTTGTCTCCCAAATCATATAGCCTGCCCTGCTGCTCTCTACTAAGAGCTTTTGCTCTCTCCGTTGCCAGCATTTTGTAATCATGTTGCTTTAAGCTTAGTAGATGCTACTTGTCCGGAGTCACCCCCAATTTCAGGTCGCCCTCCAGACCATAGATCTCTGTCTCAAGTTCGACAATGTCTTTTTGCTTATCCTTCTTGGACCCGGATATCAGCGATAACGCCTGCCCACGGATTACCGTTTTAAACGCTTCCCATAAAGACTGGGCGGAATTCACTGAGCCCACATTATTGGTGAAATATTCGTCTATAGACTTGAGAAGGCCTTTACGGATCTTAGGGTTCCGCAGGTACCAGGGGTTAATTGGGGCCAGTCTCCCCGACGATCCTAGGCTCAAACGGAGCTGGATCCAAAGTGGGGAATGATCAGAAATGCCTCTGGCCAAGTGGCTGATGGTATGTATGTAGGTGGCTTACGCAGCGGGTACTAGATAGTAGTCCAGCCTGGAAAGGCTGTGGTGAGCTCCAGAATGAAAAGTGTATTGCAACTGCTCTGGGTTGTGAAGTCTCCAGCTATCCACTAGGCCCATGGCCTCTAGGAAGTCAGGCAGCCAGCGGGCCGCCTGCCCAATTTCCCAGGGAGGAAACCTATCCAATTCCCCGGAGACGACCGCATTAAAGTCGCCCCCCAGCATAGAGAAGTCCCTCAGGCACCGTGAGTAGAGCCGTACCCAAATCAGTAAACGTGGTACTCTGAAGACCCGGGGGAACATAAACTGACATAACGGTGATCAAGCGGCCTTCCCACATCCCGGTGACCCCCACATATCTGCCACGATCATCTGTCCATGTGGAATTCACTGCCAGGGGGAAATTGTTTTTCATCATTATGCCCACACCCCTAGAACCTGACGTAAATCCCGCGTGAGCAATCATTTTGTATCCTCCCCAGTGCATTGCTCTGCAGGTATTGCCAACTAAGTGCGTTTCCTGCAGTAGGACCATATCCGGGGAATGTTTTTTAATATGTTGGAGTACTATACTTCGCTTAATTTTATCCCCTAACCCATTCACGTTCCAACTCAGGACTTTAATCTCTCTATCCTCCATCCTTGTAGAGATACTCGCTATCTTGAATCGCCACCTTCCGATTGCTATTGTCCCCTGACCCACCCATGCTCCAGTTCCGGATCTCTACACTCCTATTCCCATTTTCTCTGACCTGACCATACACCCGCCAACATTTCCTTGCTGCTATCTCTGCATTAGGACTATTGCCAAAACACTCATATACTGTACCGATCATAAACAAAAATTCCCCAACCTTCCAACTCCAATTCCCCCCCAACATCCCCCCTCCCTGCTGCCCTACACTCTGGGCTCTGAACGGCTCATTAAAAACTTGCAGAGTGCCTGTCGCCCTAACTAAGTTCAAAGAAAGAAAAAACCTGGGGGGGGAAAGAGCGGCCCCCATACCCCCGCCCCAGGCAAATAATTTGTTAAATTATCGGTTGCCATCATAACTAGAAGACAGTAGAAATTTACCAGTCTCTTGAGCGCAGTGCAGCCGTCACCCCCCCCCCCCCCCAAGCACCCCACTGTATCATTGCATTCTTTAGAAAGTTGCCTGCATCGAGAGTCCCTCCTCAGGGCGGTTGCGCGCCCGTCATGTCCCTGGCTCTCTGATCTGTTGGACTCCCAGCGTCTCTATGCTCCATCCACTCTGTTGCCGCATCCGATTGATCAAAAAACCACACTTTTCCATCTGCCTCTACCCGGAGACGTGCTGGAAATAGCATCGAATATTTAAGGCCTCTGTCTCTCTGTCTCGCTTCACCGCTAGGAATGTCCTCCTTTGCCTCTGCACTCTTTGTGTAAATTCCGAAGAAGGAAATGTTTGCATTATCATAGCGGAGAGGGGCGCCCGCCCTGGAATTTTGGAGGATAACATCTCTATCTCAGAAGTCTAAGACCCGAGCCAACATGGGCCGCGGGGGAGCGCCTGGCCTGGGTCGGCCGCCTGGGACCCGGTGGGCTCGCTCGATCACAAAGAATTTACTGAGGCCTTTAGGTTTCAAATGATTCAGAATGAGTTCCTCTACAAAGAGGTCCGGGGTTTGCCCCTCCGACCTCTCGGGAACTCCTAGGATGCAGAGGTTGTTTCGACGAAGACGGCCCTCATAGTCATCCAGCTTAAGGTCCGCAGAAGTGCGAGAGTCCCGAAGGTCCCTGACCTCTTTTTGTAGCTGTGCGACGTCTCCCACCAAACTGGCCGCTGTTATTTCCACCTGTTTAACTTTTTCATTTAGTTTCCCCATGTCCGCCCTAATAAGGTTTATGTCAATGGCCATAGTATCCATATTTTCTTGACCCCGGAGATGGCTTCCATGACATCTTTGAGGGAAAGTTCCTGTTCCTCTCCCCCGGGCCACCAACCGCGGTGTTGTCCGACAATTGGCCCCGCTGCGTCTCTTTAGCGATCGTGTATCGGTCCAGCTCGTTGGATTGAACTGGTTTTGGCCCCCGGGACCCGGCTCCCTTCACGCGATCCATTGGTACGTTCTAGGCAAAGATAGGGCCGGCCCGAGGTGCGGGACGGGGAGGACACCAGCTACACTCTACCCCCGATCCCAATCCGACTCCGAATCGCAACTTCCCGCTAATCCAGCACTCCGGGCCGTCTCATGCAGGCGCAGGGCTCGCCCCCAGATTTCACCCCCTGGGGCTACTGTAAAAAGAACAAGCTGGAACGTTATTGCCAAGGTTGGCGACGCACACCTTCACTCCGGTCCTCCCGGCCCCAGGACCCCAATCAGCAAGACTCCGTGGCGGGGGGCGGGGGTTAGATGTTCAGGACAAGGGAACTCCCCAACTCTGGAGGCAACCGCCACACATAGAAGGTACGGCCCCTCACAGCCGAAGGGTGTGCCACCCATGCAGAGCAGAGAGAGTCTTATCGCTGTGCGTGCCCGGTCTGCCCATTAACCCAGGTCTCCCACCACTGTCTGGTGGTTAATGGACTTCAGCTTACTGACAGACTTCAGTCAATTCCAGTGTATTGCCCCAGCTCTGTGACACATTGGTTTCCTGGTGCCCAACTTCAAGGGTGAATGACAGCCAAGGACTCATCTCCTTTAGTAACAGTGTACTCACTGGCTCTGTGGCACACTGCTTCCTTGATGTCCGACTGACACTTGTCTCAAATGCTCACACCATACTCCTCCGGCTCACACTGTTGTCCTGGTGTCAAATTGATGAAGTTGTTCCTTTGTCAGTCCCTTATTGCCTGACTGCACTATTAAACAGCCATGCCAGATGACAACAACCTGGGCATCGCTTTCTTTTACTTTGCTAGCAGGATATACGGCAACCAGCGCAGTCTGATTTAAATAGGAAGGCGCGCCGCCGCCATTTTCGTGTCTCGCGGCTGGCGTGTGAATCACTGCAGTGGTTGCTGTCGAGGGGGCGAGGACACCTCTGGAGCGCCGGCTGGGCCCACACGCCGCCCACGCCACCCGCACCAAACGTTCAACGGGCTCTCCGGCTCCGAGGAGGGCGTCGCTGCTCCCGGATTCGGGGCACCCCCCCCAGGCCGCCAAGATGATTCCACGGCCGGACTATCGACTGTGGGTCCCGGCTTCGAACTCTGCCACAGGCTGCCACCCTCCGAGGCGTCAGTCCCCAGCTACAGACTCACCCAAGGAGTCGGGGTAAACGGGTTGGGCTCCGCTAGCGCTCCGCCGCCAAGAGCTGGAAATCAGTAACTCGGATGGCCCTTCAGGATAGATAGGGGCGACAACGGGTGACGGAGCTCACTCGCTACGCGGCCATATTCTCTCCGCACTTGGCCACGCGATCTGACTCATCTTTAATGATAGCTGGAAACACAACTTTCTTCGCAGCCATCGAAAAAAAATTCACTCTTCCAAAAGTCGCTCTTGGCTCCTTATTTTTGGAAGAGCTGCAAAGTTGTTCTGAGCAACACTCTGCAACGTTGTGAACAAACCGCTTCGGGTATGGATGGCTTTGTAAGCACAACCATGAACACATCTCCTTGAGCCATCTTCACAGACTGCAGCAGTATGATGACTCTCTTTAGTGTATTCAGTAAGTCATTTTGTTTCTTCTAAATGTCAACTTACATTTTCTAACAACTGGTAGATCTCTGCCTTCCAGCGCTTCTGTTCGTAGCACTATTTTGTAAGATATGATAATCAGCGGCTGCGCTTCGTAAAGCAGGTAGAATCCGCTTTCAGCATTAACACTTCGTATAATGTACAACTTTATCTTGTGTGGCAGTGCAGTACCTTTATGTATGGCTTGACCAGTAGGCTCTCGACCATCAATGTGTAGCTTCTTTGCACCGCTTCTGCTGTCTTCACCTGCTTTGCAGTGGCTAGAGTTGTGCTTTGACTCCACAAAGCGGACATTGATAGGTTCTCTGTTGCCTGTGTCTCTGTGTGTTAGCATAATTTTGTAGTTTTTAGATTGTTCTTACTAGATTTTAAATGAACTCACAGACCAGACGTGGGAGGGAGTGAAGGAAGGGGGGTTGTTTTTCAAATTTTTCCTTTCCTGCTCGGGGTATTTTAGCTGTGTTATTTACTTGCAATGTGTATGTTTGAATTTGAATTTGTATACACTCTTACCTGCCCTCTGCAGCAAGGTTCGGATAGTTCCCTTCCCGCCCTCAGGCTGAAAGCCACACAATAGTTTCCTTCCTTCTTTTAAAAATAACCGGCCTTCAGCCTAGTCACTCGTTGAGGGGAGTAGAGTCCCGGTAGTTCACCATAAGTCTCACCGGAAGTACAGGCACTTCCTGTCAAATCTTACTACAAAATGTGCCTGCCACCACGGACGTGCAGTGGACGTGTGCAGCGGGTGCGCCGCTGGTGCGCCAAAGGCATGCCACAGGCAAGCCCGTCGGTGCCCGTCCAAGGCCGGAATGCGGCCAGTGCCAGCAATGCTGCTCTTTTTAAATCAGGTACGCCACTAACAAGAGATGCCTTACTGAGTTTTAATAAAGCTGCACAGAATTGCAAGAACTACATACATCCGGAAAACTGGAAGGGACCCATTACATGTCCGAAATGCAAACATGTATTTAATCCCTATATAGAACAATACTCAACAGCAGCAAGGCCCCCCAAAACACTCCTAGGAGGACTATTGAGTGTCTGCTCTCTCCCCCAGCACTCCCAGAACATTCATGATCTGATCCTGGATCAGAACCTTGACATCCTGTTTGTCACAGAAACATGGCTCCGGGAAGGGTGTGGTCCAGACATTGCGCAGGACCTTCCTCAAGGGTACTCCATTCACAGACAAGATAGATTAGACTCCTGTGGAGGGGGACTTGGAATCCTCTATGGTAATATATTCCAATGCCCTTCCTTCGAGATCACGGATCTTAAAGGTGTAGAGATTCTAGGTTTCTGTCTGCGGATCAATGCATCTACTTCTTTCCCTGGAGCCCTAGTCTACCGCCTGCCAGGCTCAAGCACCCATTTCCTTGATTCGCTGGATGACGCCCTTGGTCCCCTAATCCTCAGGTACTCCAATTGTACCCTCCTTGGGGACCTCAATTTACACCTAGAATGTAAAAATGAACCAGGAGCTACTAACTTTCCAGACACACTGAACACCCTAGGTCTTGAACAGCTAGTGGGTTCTCCCACTCATATTGCTGGTCATACTTTGGATGGAATATGTTCTAATTACAACTCCCTCAAAATCAACTCCCCATTACCAATGACCTGGACGGACCATTCATTTATCCCATTTGAGATATTTCTCAAGCCTACCAACATCATACAGAATCGTGCTATCGGCCTTCCCATCATGGTACGGAAATGGAACAAAATGTTAAGTAACCTCAACATTATGGCCCTAGATCTTAGACCCAATTTAACAGGTGACCCAGCTAGGGACCCAAAACACTTTACTTCTTACAAAGGAAGAACATCATCATTAAAACCTCCTCCCCTTAGTTTACACAAAAATTCATAGATCAACATTTTCTTTTTTTTTTTTTTTTTTTTTTTTTTAAGTTTGAGTTTATTGAAGAAATAAAGAAGGGAAGGAGAAGGGAGGGGAACGGGGTATAATCATCATGATAAACATATACAAAAAATAAGCAATTCAATAGAAACTCTCATTAAAAGCAATTATAACAAGCATGAAGCTTACATGAACAGAGCCTACGTATAGGAATGAAAAATACCATATAGTATAGTAGAACGTGATATCATAACAAAAAAGGCATTAAAGAAAGAAGAAAATCATGGTGGCTTACGCACCTCAACTGTGTTAGGATCTGGAGAGGCGTGCACCGGAGCAAAGGAGGAGAGATAGGATACCAAAGGAAGCCAAATCAGGTCGCGTTTAATTGCCAGGGAAATGGGAGATACGTAATTAGTATCTAGGCGATGATGGAAGCAAACTGCATTCCACCAAGATTGGTAGGAGACATTTGCAGCCTGTTTCCAATTAGAAGTAATGGTATGGAAAGCCACAGCAACTAGAAGGTCAAGTAGTAGATAATGGGAAGGAGATTGTGGGAGTGACGGTGATAGGGAACCTAGAAAAACTTGTGAAGGGGAAAAGGGAATTTGAAGTTGAAATATCTTTTGTATTTGCGTCCATACTAGGTGCCAGAACTTGGAGATAGGAGGGCATTCAAACAACATGTGTTTGAGATCTGCGACGGGACAGGAACAGGACCAACAAATAGGGGATGTGTCAGGTGAAAAACGGGATAAAGCTTGTGGAGTACATAAAGTTCTGTTATAAATGAAATATAAGGTTTGGGTAGTATTAGCAGCTCTAGAGGCTTTATGAAGCTTAGCCCATATTTTGTCCCAAAAAGGTATTGGCCAACCCTGAGAAAGATCCAATTCCCATGCATTCTCGATTTTAGATTTTAGTCTGTCAGTGGAGTACCGGAAAGAGTTATAAATAGCAGAGGCTGAGGGAGACGTCTCCAATAATAAAGAAGTAGCTTTGCGGTCCAAAGGAATATCAGTAGATGGCGCCAAAGAGCGAAGATATAAGATCAGGACTGGGAGAAGTAGATCAACATTTTCAATGTAGAGAGCTCGAGCGCCGATGGCGAAGAAACTATAAATCAGAAGATCTTTCTCAGTTTAAGCTAGACTTAAAAACCTACCATCACTTTATCAGATTAGAGAAGAAAGTGTACTATTTCAAAGTACTTGCCTCAGCGAACTCCGACCAAACAAGCATTGGCATAGCCAATCAGTCTCACCTTTGAGTCCTTATAAGTTTTTAGCTATGCAGCACATATTTCGTGGATCTACAACATTTACTGTTAGCTTACGTGCTACTGGTGAAGGGCCAGACACACCGATGGTTGTGCTTTGGTACAATGTTTTGATCACTGGAAAAGCAATTGATGGCTTAATGGGGTAAGTTTGTAACCTAAAGGAATTTAAGAGATTATTAAAAATAATGTAATTGAAATAATGCTGTCACTGAATGTACCAGTTGGTGATGTATTCAAAAGAAAACTATATTGATTAATGGCAGGAGTGCCATGATACAGATTACGTAATAACATTTTCTCTTTTTTTCAGCAATGTGTAAGTGAATTCGGGATTAATTTGTATGGTTTTTTGTAGTATGAACACGCTTACTGTAATTCTGCATTGTGTTTAATAGTTGTTTTCAAACTGATTTTACTAGGCTATGTGGGCGGTGTTAGGGAGATTGCGAGCAAAACAAAGGAAATTCCCTCAACTGGAAGGTTTAGTGTCTCCCAAGGGTATGTATGATACTCCCCGTTAGCAGAAGGGAGTTATTAAAATGAGGAAGAAGTGAGATTGTTGTTAGCACTTTTTGAGGCATTATGTTTCTGTGGTTTAAAAGTGCACATAGTGTAAACAGTGTACTTGTAAGCGAATTTATGCATACGTGCTGTGTTTGCAGATTGTGCACCTGTAAATTGGGAAACATTCACACAATAGGCACACACAGTAGGTTCTTGCTTAGTTTAACGAAACAGTTGTAAATATGACTGCTTTTATTAGGCGAATATCCTTGCATCTACGATATGGCACCTCAGTAAACAGGTTTACATGTAACTATAAACGTGAATGTTTGAGTGTTTCAATAAAAACACACATACATTTTCATAACACACAACTGCAATGTCCAATAAAAATACTATAATAAATATGGAGCAAATGTCGGAACGAGAATGAGCTGAAAAAATTGTGCCCATAAAAGTTCAAGTAAGCAAAAACCACACCGGGAATGAAAGTAAACGGAGGACAGGCAGAAAAAGTACCAAATACAAAGTGGAGCACAAAAGCAACTATTAATGTGAATGTTTTTTCATAACACACAAACGAGATGCAGAAAAGAACCAATAAATGCTATCGTCTAACTAAAGACTAAAATATACTTTTAACAGACGGCAGTCACATGCACTGCAAGCCTCTTTACAATAAAGGGGCATATTATCAAGGGCAGTATCGCCGCCTCAGCGGCACTTCTTGCCGATATTCTTATCGCCCTGTTAACAAGGCGGCGCTAACATGCATCAGCGCATGTTAGCAGCCGATTTTCTAACGCTATACACATCGTTAATGAGATGCAAAGTAGGCTTTCCTTACAAATACTTCATTGAAAAACGTCGCAAACACAACTTTGCTGTATTATCAATGCTGCCCCAGACCCGTGTAACGATGAGAAAAGGCGCGCTAAGCCCCCATTAACGCATGCTCCTAACGCCTGAATAAAACCTGACTTACCATTATTGCCTATGGGAGGTGGATTGTATGGTTAAGTACACACTCCCCTATTACCAAGCTTTTCATTAGCGCTGTGAAATCATCACTGGATTTCACACGCCAATGAAGATTATCGCAATCTATCGCTGGATTGTACTTTGCCTGTTAGCAAAGCGTTGCTAATACGCCGCTAACACGGCGATGTAATTCAGTGATAGAGGGCGATAATGTAAAACGCGCTAAGCGCGTTTTGCGATATTTATCGCAGTTTGTAGATAATATACCCCAAAGATTTAATGTCGGAGCGAGAATGCTCACCAACAATGAAAGAAAACAGATGGCAGACAGAGTGTCAAACATGTAGTGGAGCTCAAACATGAGCTGGAAAGTAAACGCGATAATACGCTAAACATTATGGAGTAGAGATTGAAACACGAGCAGAAAACATAAATAAACATGTATGCTGAGAACCCCATAGCTGCGTTTGTACTTGGAGGGTAGGGGGAGAGCTCCTAAAGTGAAGCGGAACAAAGGAAAGCCAAAATTAAAAGGAAGCAGCGGATCTCTTTTCACTTGCAACAATAATAAAAAACATATATGTACGCTCTCTGATGCCCCTCGGCGATGTCCGTGCTGTGGGAGATTAGAGCCCACATCCTTCAGTAAACATCCCAGCGGGCCACTGAGCACCGTGAAAGTGATCCAAGGCTGAGCGGGTGCCCGGGTCTCTTGCTGCTCACTTGATGCCCATGGAAAGGGTGGGGGCAGGGAAACGATGCATTTGTGCTCCAAGGATAGGAGGGCGAAAGCAATACATAATAAAAACAAGCATTTGCAATGCAACAGGACTCGCATATACACGAGACCTGTTGCATTGCATCACGGACACGGCGGGGGGTGAGGGAACGGAGTGCGGGCGGGGGGAGGGGGCGAGAAGGCACACAAAAAATAGTGCTCACAGTCTAAATAACATATACGGTGCGGTACAAATGACGACACGGTGGTACTAAGGAGGGACTAACAGGACTCATAATCAATCACAACACAAAATTCACGAATGACAAAGACACAAGCCAATGAAAAACATGGGCAGAGAGTGGGCGGAGCTTCCACACCATACTCCATTACTGTAGGCCTCGCAAAGCGAGCAGCGCATGGGCGCTGCCGCTCTAGGCTCGACCTAAAAACTATCTTTAAAATAGGAAAATCTTTCATGCATCCTAAAGCACTCAAACAAGAAATCCCTCCCTCACAGTCTCTCTGTAATCAAATAGCAGACTTCTTAGAGCAGAAAATTCAAAACATTCATGCTGACTTTAAGGAAATACCTACCCACGCTAATAACCCAACATTTAAAACTCAGAATAAAACACACTATCTACAATCATTTCAAAGGATGAATATGGAACAATCCCACCAAACCATCCTCTCCTGTAAATCAGGATCCCCATTTGACCCCTGCCTCCCAAAACTCCTTCACGCATTGTGGATACAGTAAACCCATTCATAAATAGTATAGTCAATGCATCACTTTCAAGAGCAGAGGCACCCTCAGACTGCAAAATCGCGGCAGTAAAGCCCCTCCAGAAAAAACAGTTGGCAGATCCTACCATCCTTTCTAACCTCCTGCCCATTTCCCTATTACCCTGTCTCAGTAAAATTACCGAAAGAATAGTCAATAGTCAATTAACGACATTTTTAGAAACCACAAACACCCTATCTCTAACCCAATCAGGCTTTAGGCCATTGCACTCCACTGAATCATCTCTTTTACATACTGCGGAAAGCCTTAAATCCGCCCTGGACGAAGGGAAAAAATGCACTTCTGATTTTGTTAGATCCATCAGCTGCATTTGATACCATCTCCCACAAGATCTTGCGACAGCGTCTCAACAAGTGTGGCATTTCCCATCTGGCTTTGGCCTGGCTCAAGCCATTCCTGACAGGCTGTTAGCAAGTAACCGTGCTCAGACCGCATCAGTCAGCCATGAAACCTCTGCATATAGGTGTCCCACAGGGATCTATATTGAGTCCAGTATTGTTCAACATCTATATGGCCCCACTTATAGAACTGATATCATCATTCAACATCAATAGCACATCATATGCAGACGACACAGCTGATTCTAACATTAGATAAACACTCTACTAATGCTGAAGTAAACTTCCAACACTGTCTTACAGAGGTCTTCCATTGGATGAAGCAGAATCATTTGTATTATAATTCGGAAAAGACTGAAACCATGCTCTTAGGCAAAGCCAACACCCCGGCAACTTGGACCACCCTGTACCGTTCTTTCTCTTATGTCTGGACAGCCGCAAGATGATCCTTTGGAGTGACAGTTGCACTCTAGAAATTCCATATACAATACAATACTTGCAATAAAGCATCAATTCCGCCTTCGACAACTACACACATGGCACGCACGAGCAGTTTGACTTGACCAAAGCAAACTCTCTGGGAGAGCATGGCTGTTCTTCGGTTAACTTATCCCCTATCTCGTTGCTATTTGTTTCGTATTCCCAGCCTGGCTACCTGCCAATGACTACGCCACACACGGAGCTTAGTATTACACGTTAGTTTTTTTCTGCATGTAACCGCAAACTCAACATTCTAAAACAAGCTTTCATGGCATTGTGCTCTGACATGTATGTCACAGCAGTACAGAGTCCGTTAGGAGCCAAAAGAG
This sequence comes from Triturus cristatus, assembly GCF_964204655.1. Taxonomy (NCBI): domain Eukaryota; kingdom Metazoa; phylum Chordata; class Amphibia; order Caudata; family Salamandridae; genus Triturus; species Triturus cristatus. The sequence goes on from NC_140583.1 coordinate 233,154,104, forward strand.
TTCCATCATAAAATACTGCACGACACTACTGCGACACATGTTGCTTGGTGGCGGGAGGCACATCACAAAGGTTGACTGTTTTAGTTGTTTATTGTAATTTGGGTTTACACTAGTACTACTGAGGTGAAGCCATTGTCTAGACTGTTAAAATGTATAAACATGAGAAAATAATCAAATAAAAAAATGTGGCCCATTATCCTTGACACAAATATTTGCCTAAAATAAGTTTTCGGTCAGCAGCTAAACAAAGCATGAAAGAGCAAAGCCAAAGGGGCGGAGATTTCCTACATGACATGCATATCAAGCCGCCGTCTCGCCACTGCGTGTGAACTCTTTACGACCCATCAAAGCTGACTTCAAATTTCCTTGGTTCACAGCTTGAGATGCCTTCAGGTAACGAAAAGAAAAACATGGTATTCCGCTCAAAGAACATTAGCCCTGTATTGTACGAGCTGAGCTATGCAGAATAATGTTTCAGGTCCGCAGGCCACATCAGGTGAACACAGTGTGAAAACTTCACAGAGGCCTGATGAGGAGAGAACGCAGTTCGACATTACACCTCAGGCAATGTCGTCACAACACATTTTCGCTAATGCATACTTGTAAACGCCTTTGATTCACTAGTCAATTAGCCATGGACACATTTGCTTAGCTCTTAGTGCTGAAATGATATTTTTTTTTTTTAAACAAAAAACGACCGAAACATCTAATTAAATTCTCAGAAGCCCTAGCTTGAAACATATGTCTACTGGATAACCTGTACGTGATTACTGCCGCACACAGATTCCACCTCATGCCTCTTTCATCCTCTGCCCTACACTTCCTATTTCTTTATCCCATTCTTGCAGCTTTTTCATCCCTGTTTCGTCCTTTGTAACTGTTTTCCTGTATTTCCCTTTCTTGTTGTTTCTTTATTTCTGCTTTTCTGACTCTTGCTTTTGTTTCGGTGAAGAAGGCACCTGACCTGAAAAGTGTTTGGTGGTCATGAGAGTGGCATTTGGTGAAATGTTGAAATGGAGACTGCCAGAACCGTCGCTTCACTAAAAGGACAGCCATACCTACGGACACTGATTCCCATTACAAAATGGAAAGCAAGAGGTACACAACAAGCGTTTAAGGGTGTGATACCTTGGATGTGATAATTGCGGCTGATCGAGGGGGTCAGAGAATACTACACCATTTAAAAACAAAACTGCTCACGAACTAATAACTGTAACAACTTTAAAGGCATTGTAGAACTTGCAGTCATCGTGAGAGGCGTGTCCTACTGAAGGTGTTTTTTTCAATCCACAGGCACTGCAATTGGATGGTTATAAGACCTGGCAACCAATGTGAGCGAGTTTTGTTATATATATGAAAGAAGTGCTAATATCAGACCCTCGGTGGAGACAAGCACTGAGAAAGGCGAATTCTCGCCCAAACGCATCAGCTTGGCACAATAAAAGGTCTTTGGAATCCACTGTGTACACCTGAATGTTCCTATTAAGGCGTTGTGGTTGGTAATATATATATATATATAATATAGAGACTGATGAAGGAATCTCCGAAACGCGTCTGTTTTGTTTGCTGAATAAAGGCAAACTGATACGACCCCCCCCCCCCGGGAGTGCTATACTTTGTTTCAAGTGATGACGAAGTTGGGGAAGCTCTAAAAAAAAAAAAAATATATATATATATATATATATATATATATTTGTATATATGTATATATATATATATATATGTAGATATAGATATATATAGGGTGATGAAGTGAGCTAAAGTATGATGATGGATTCAACCCAGATCTGTGACTGGGGTTGAGTGTCTGAAAAGTTGCAGCACTCCATTCATCATCTCCTTGTGTTTGGTTAGTGCGCCCAAAGTTGGCAGAGTATGCCAGACGTTGGTCCCTTGCTTACTTTGCCACTGGATTCAAGCTAGCCTGGCTGATGAGCGGTGTTACCCCGAAACCGGTCCCAGGATGCTTGCTTCTGGTCCAGGGAATACCTAGCTTGGCAGTTCGGGTTGGACTGTACCCATGAGGAACAGGGTCTAAACTGATCTGCAGATGGCTGGGTCTGGACAGAGGTGGCGAAGTGAGCAAAAGAGACAGGAATTAAATGAAATCCAAATTTGTATATCTGAGGTGGTGAAGCCGCCGCCTTGGTGTCAGGGATTCAGAAACAAACGAAGATGGGACTGTCGGAACCCCCAACTTCATTGGTGTGTCAATACGTCACTATGGCGGCGGGTACATTCAAGGCCATCACCTGTCTCTATAGGCGGCTGTCCACGGAGAGGCTTCCACCCCTGGATACCTTGCAGGGTAAATGGGAGGGGGATCTTGGTAGGCCCATTCCTGAGACGACGTGGCCGCAGTTGTTGCGGCGGGCCTGGAAGGGCACGCGCAACGCTAGGTTTCAATTGGTCCAATTTTACACTCTCCACAGGGCTTACTTAACTCCGGTCAAAATTTTACAGTATTTTGGAGGGTCCCAATCGCCGTGTCCCCGGTGCAATGCAGAAGGTACTGATTTTGGTCATATGTTTTGGTCCTGGGATTAGGCTCTTATTGGGCAGATGTGGTGGCGTGTTTGAATCAAGTGACTGAGCGCGAGCTGGAAGTGGAGATGGGGACTTGCCTTTTGCTTTGGTTTCCGCACACCTCCAGTACTAAAATTACGAGCAAATTTTATGATTTGGGTCCGATAATGGCGAAGAGGGAGCTCACCATGCATTGGAAGGCAAGGGCTGGACTTAGCTTTCGGAGGTGGAAGGCGAGTTTCTTGTCCTTGGCAGGGAGTGAAGGGACGCTTCGTCTACAATTGGCCAGGCGTGCCTCTAATGACAAGGCGCTGGACGCTGCAAGGGCGTGGGGAGCTTTAGTAGAGGGGCTTCCTTCTCCGGAGGAGCTGGACGAGGGGGACAGGGCTCCTGTAGACATGGACCAGAGTGTGGAGCCTAGGGTGGGGCCCTCTGGGACTACTGGGGATACTGTTCAGGATGAGGCCACTTAAGTACACTCAGTGAGGAATCAGCGTCTGCACAACATATTGAGAATTGTCGAATAGTCAAGGTGGGAGCATATAGCACATATGGGTGGCAACATGGAGCCTCCTGTCCTTTGAGAACAATGATAGTGTAGGCTTTCTCAGAACACGGGGTTCTAAATGCCTAAGCTGAAGGGGGGTTGACGCGGGCACACTGACAGGGGGGGGTGGGGGTAGAGAGAGTGGTGGGTGGGGGAGTTAGGGAGGAAATGTTGAAGAACCGGTTTCTCCTGACATGTACAATGTTGGTTGGGTCTCTTACAAGATGCGATTGTATGTAATATTGGTTTATTGGTACACTGGTTGGGAAAAACTCAATAAAATTCTTTAAAAAACAAAATCTGAGGTGGTGAAGCCTTTTCAAATAATAACAAGCTCGTGCAGAGATTTGAAGAGCTCTGATAGGCTGTCAGTACTTCAACCAGGAATTGTTGGGAGCGATCTTAGGACTTGGCTTTAGCCCCCCTCCGTGGGCTTATGAATGCCCTGGGGACCACCACCTCCCCAGGGTTGATGTTTACATTATTGCAGAGAGGGCGTGCAAACACCCCATACCATGGGGACCACCACCTCCCTGGAGCTTTAAATTTAAAAATAGATAGGGGGTCCACGTGGCCCACCGTGGCCTCGGGGACCACCATCACCCTGGAGCAAAATACTTTTGAAAAATGAAGGAGGGGGCCACACAGCCCCTTCCCCTCCTGGGCATATATGGCCCAGAGGACAACCACCTCCCCGGGGCCAGCCAGTGCACAAGAAAGGAGGGGGGCTGCTTGGACCCCCTCCTGGAGCCACCCCCCTAGGACTGGCTCCTGCTTTGTACCGGGGTACCAATCCCTGGGACATAGCTGTTTGCTTTTGCTTGGTGAGAGCTGACAGCTCCAACCCTGCAAAAGCAAACACTCTGCTTCCAGCGAGCGGGAGCTGTCAAAGTGCTCCCACTTGCTAGAAGCATAGTTTTTGTGTCTTTCCCTGTCCGCAGACATATAAAATATTGCTCTTGCATGCAGGGAGTTGTATTTCAAGCAGCTCCCTACATGCAACAGCAATGCTGGCTCCTGGGGTCTTGAGGCTCCCCCGCAGTCCCATAGCACATTGGGTGCTCTGGGTGGGACCAGAGCACCCATGGACACATGGCTGGGCCCCGGGGCTGAAATCACCAGGGAAGGGGGATGTGTGGCCCATCTCCCCATTCAAATTTGAACTGGTCCCAGGGTATGGGATTGCCATGGCCAAATCAGAGGGCAGAAAAACAAGCAGAAAAGTTCAAACAGAGCAAAACAGAGAGCACTCAGAGACTCACACACCCACTCACATACCCACTCAGAGATTCACATAGCCACTCATAGACCCACTCAGACACTCACACACCCACTCAGACACTCATACACCCTCTCACAAATCTACTCAGAGATGCATGCCCTCACTCACAGACCCACTCAGACACTCATGCACCTACTCACAGATGCACATAGATACTCGCCCGCCCACTCACAGACCCACTCAGAGACTCACAATCCCACTCACAGACCCATATAGATACTCGCACACCCACTCAGAGACCCACTCAGAGACTCACACGCACACACTCACAGACACACTCTAAGAACAGCCACGGTTGGTGCAGGTAAGAGTAGTGGGGTGGTGGGGCCAGGTATAGTGATTTTGATAGACGAAAATGAGCGAAAATTAGTTATTTATTCAATTTTCCCTCATGGTCATCTGTGGAATTGCCCCAACCCAGCCCTACTGCTCATACCCACATGGGCCGTGGCTGTCAGAGACTCATGCACCAACTCACAGACCCACTCAGAGATGCATGCTCTCACTCACAGACCCACTCAGGGACTCATCCACTCACTCACAGACCCACTCAGAGACTCATGCTCTTACTCACAGACCCACTCAAGGACTAATGCACTCAATCACAAGTCCACTCAGAGACTCATGCACTTACTCACAGACCCACTCGGAGACTCATATACTCACTCACAGACTCACACACCTACTTACAGACCCACTCAGACACTCATACACTCACTCACAGACCTACTCAGAAACTTATGGAGGCACTCCCAAACCCACTCAGACACTCTGGCACCCACTCACAGACCCACTCAGACACTCACACACCCACTCAGACACTCAGATACCCACTCACACACCCAGGGAGACACTTACAGCCACTTCAGACCCACTCAGATACTCACACACCCACTGGAAGACCCACCCAGACACTCTCACACCCACTCACAGACCTACTGAGACACTCATGTACTCACACTCACTGTCAAAGGCTAGAGGTGACAGTTAAGAAATAAACATTTTAAAACCCTTAGAAATGTACTTTAAAAACCAAAGGTTACAGGGACATTATAGTTTAGCTCAGATTTCATTCGTACAATACCAGTGAATTTCAGTAACTATAGTTACCTTTGCCTGTGTTTCAGATTCACATGTTCAATATAGGTTATTACTGTTGATGGTATGTAGAAGAGAAAATGAGGCAGTTTTATTAATTCATACTTTTTTAAAAATCATTTACTGAGTACCGCAGTACGGATCACTAACAGAATATCGTAAACACAAATATCGTATGGATAGAATATTGTGTCAAAAATATTGATGACCAAAATATTGAGAAAGTAATTGCAAATTGGTGAGTATAGATTTACTAGTCCTAACTCCACATCTAGATAGATCGATCGATCGATCGATCGATCGATCGATCGATAGATAGATAGATAGATAGATAGATAGATAGATAGATCGATAGATAGATCGATAGATAGATAGATCGATAGATAGATAGATAGATAGATAGATAGATAGATAGATAGATAGATAGATAGATAGATAGATAGATAGATAGATAGATAGATAGATAGATAGATAGATAGATAGATAGATAGATCTATCTATCTATCTATCTATCTATCTATCTATCTATCTATCTATCTATCTATCTATCTATCTATCTATCTATATATATTCATCTATATATGTATATCAAGGTACATATATGTGGAGTTATATATATAGTAAAACTTTGCTTACCTAAAGCAACTTACCTTCACAATATTTTTGTCCTCAACATTCTTGACACTATATTTTGTACACCAATATTTTTAAGGAAGATATTCCACAATCTCAAAGGTCTGCTGAGACTGTCCTGTTGGCTTGTCTTTGTGTCTTTTCTAATCTTTTATAACTTAGCACCATTTAGACTACACCACTACCACGTTTGTCTCGGAGAAATGTTGGGAAGAAGACAAAATGTGTGTTCAGAAGCATAGACATTAATATGGAAAACCTCTCCTTTATCTCAATGTATATAACCCCAGTTATGTGAGCTATATCATTGCCACCACAGTGGATAGCCATAAAGGATGAATGACCACATATACTAACAGAGGAAAGTAGAGCAAGTAACTGCTTCCATCTCAAGCCTCTTTCACAAATCCATGTTTTTCTACTCCTTTCAAACTTAAATCTGTTTAAAAATCTGCTTTGTTGGCATTCTGGCTGGCCCAAAAAATGAAAATGTGCCCAACAAGCCACCACCAAACCATCTTGCATATCCACTCATATACAAGAATGAGGAACAGATAGACAGACAAAGCAATATATACAGAGTCAGGTGATTGGCCATTAGGAAAGTATATTATCTCAACAACTACATTTTTAGAGGAGGATAATTGTTGGTTTAAATAGAATTTGGGCAACTAATGTAGCACAATACTACCATAAAGAAACATGCATTTCTGGACACATGAAAATGAAAACCAATAATAATTTAGATAACAAATACAGTTAAGAAATAAAGCATTATTTCATTGATTATTAACACAAAGTGGGCTATAAACAAAGCCCAATACTATTAAACACACATTTCTGCAGACATGAGTAGATAAACAAATAGAAAAATAGATAACAAATACTATGAATAAATAAAGCATTAAGCCATTGGTTGATAACACAAAGTGGGCTACTAAATAACACCAACAATCATAAACACTGTGCTGACTGTTGGAAAGCAATACAAATGTATTTCTTATTCAAAGATGTTGCAGAGTAATTGTAAATTATACCTCGTAATATCCATCTACATATTTCTACATATCACAGGCAGAGTTGTTTATGGGATACTGCTTGAAAAGTAATACAGGGAAATACATTTGTTTTTAAAACAACACTTGTATGACAACAACCACTACTATAACAATTTCTTTTTTCTGTCTTTGGTAAAACATATTTGCCCACATTGAACACAATGTCTTCAGAACAATGCCTGGAGAAACAAAACAAAAATTCTACTCCAGAGAGAGGAAAAACTAAATAATTGAACAGACAGAAGGAGAACACCTACAGAAAACTACTGTGTCGACTGTTTCAACACACCCCTACTGTAATAGTAAAAAGAATAAAAGAACGCAATTAACAAAGAGAGCATCATTAACATTCAGCTATTCCAACAAACAAAATTCTGCCTATTCAAAAATATTATACACTTTTACAAGACGAGACAAGATTAGGACTATAACTGCAAAGCATTATAAAACTAGAGTCCTCAAAATTCTGCTTCAAACACTTCCTTTTATAAGGAAAAAGATGGAGAAATTCACATAGAAACAATATGTTCAGTGTATTGTTCAAAAAGCATTTCATGTGAAAAGAAAACTCTCATTTTGATAATAAATCACGTCAAATCCTTGGAGCCTTTAATTTCAATCAATAATATACATAAACTATGGAATAAACAACGAACATAACTAAACCTCTGCAAAATTTTCAAGGGATCTTATAGACATATGTTAAGCACTGAACCATTCTTCTTTCAACAGATTAATAGTGTGCTTTCAGTTACACATGAAGACCGATGTTATGAAGTCTTTGATGGAAATGTAGTTAGGAAAGAAAAATAAATTGAAAGAAAAAACAATACCCAGTGTTGATTTTCAGGGAAACAAACTGTATATGAATGGAATTGCACTTCTATTTGAAATATCAGACATACATACATTCTGAAGCTCAGGACATTTCTATTGATGTATGAGGTCGTCACTACTTGAAAAATAAAACTATTACAACAGTTAGACATCTGCCCATTTTGAACAATTACTAAGCTCTGCTGAAATTCTTGAGGTTGCCTGGGCAATTACATGGGTGACACCACATTCCATTGTATCAAAATGCTCTCCACGTATAATTCAACTGTAAGCAAACTTGAGTGAACAGTATACTTTGTGAAAAAACAATCATTGCAATTCGAACAGCTAAATTATGCTCTACTACACAGTAATCCAGAACAAGTGAACAATATTACTGATTATATCAAATCTAAATACGTTGACGTACTCTATGAGAAAAATAACTGTCTGGCGGTTGCCTTTACTCAGAATGAATCAGAAAATTCCTTAATTGCCTTAGCCAATAAAGAAATGGATATTTTTGAATTTCAAGAAATAATTCCAAAAATCCCTAATCAGATTTGCATTTGTTGGAAAAGAACACACTATAAGAACGAAGTTTAAATGACTGATCTCCTTGAAAAAACTGAAAATGAGGGTAAATTGGCACAGAGAACTCTAACTCTCTTTCGCTTTGTGGTAGACTGATATGGTGTCTGCAAGTGCCATGTAATCTGCAATTACTGCTATGGAAAACTATACCATAACTTCATGCCTTCATGTGGAATTCATAACAATTTGGAAATGTGGCTAGTCCCATCAGAACTACAGCAACTACATTTTATGAATGCATTTTATTGAAACAGTCTATCCATTTCAAACCATTGTTAGGATGCAACCAAGATCTGGAAAATTTCACCCACATGAATTAGTACGTGCACTAAAAGGAAACGTTGTTTTACTACCATTATATTTCTACAAAAATATAAACCCTCTTCAAATTGAGAGTAAAATCGAGGAACCTTAGTGGTTTTAGTCAATGGAGTACCTATAAAAGACAAAAAAGTTTGGCAAGAATTAATTAGCATGCAAAAAGTTCTGAAAACACTACGGGGCATATCTACAATGCGGTGATAGAAAATTATCGCCGCTTTTGCGGCCGATTTCGGCCGAAAAGCGGCGATAATTTTATCGCCTAATTAGCAAGCTCACGCTAACGCGTGAAACCTTGCGTTATCGCACAAATTCCTAACGCCCAGCTTTGCATCTCTAATGAGATGCAAAGTGGGCGTTCCTGACCTGACAGGAGAAATGTCGCTAAGTGACATTTCTCCTATCATCAAGCCCCACGCCATGAAGTATAGTGGCAAGAAAAGTAGCGATAACCCCTGTTATCGCTACTTTCCTTACGCCTGCTTCAGGACTGACTTAGCCATGATATCCTATGGAAGGTGGATATCATGGCTAAGTTTGTGAGGCCCTATCAACAAGCTAACGCAATATTTCGTGAGATTTTCGCTGGGTTTCCAGCGATAATCTCACGTTAGGCAGTTAGCGCTAGGATTTTTATCGCTTTTGAGATAAGTGTTGCTAATAGAACGCTATCTCAGCGATAAAAATCCACGCTAACCGGCGATAATTGTCCTAGCGCTAAGTGCGCTTTGCGATAATTGTCGCTGGTTGTTGCTGATATGCCCCTACATTATCTTCAGACAAACAACATTTACTATAAAAATGTTGACATTCTGAACTTCATCTCGTTTACATACTTATCAATGGGAAATTAAAATCAAAGTGGATAATTTGAACAGATTACTGACAAACAAGCTGAATAAATATAAGTGTCTGGGAAAAAACACTTGAAGCAATATTTTATCCACAGTTATTCCTCACTGGAAAAGGTGGATGATATGATGATCATCCAATCTAGGCTCAGGTGGAGAAATTCACTCCGCTCGTGGAGTTTGCAGAATTCTGGAACTCTGCGCCACACATGTGTAACGCAAAGTTCCCAATAAATTCTTCATTCTGCTGGTGCACAGTGTTTCAGCACTACTTTTTATATATTCTTCCCTGCTCAATCTATTGCACACCACTGATGCGTCCTTCTGTGTGTCGTACTATGGATAAGTTCCGGTTTACAGTGACTTCCATGGGAAGCGACCTCCCTTTTCCTTCAGCTGTGGTACAAATTTCCAGGAATAAGAAGGTGTGTCGCGTTTATAGTTGAAACTGCAGCTTCTTGGGTGGGTGTTACAGAGATTTAGCAGATAGCTCTAGGCCTGCAGTTGTTCTTGGATCATGCTCCGACAGCTAAGGCTGGCGTCAGATTACTGCTGCCCCCTTGCCCCTTAGGCTAGTGGCGATGGCTTTTGTTCCCCACCTTTACGTCCAAGGTGTCAGTTGAACCGGCTGAGCATAGTACAAATGACTGTGTCTGCAAGGCGCATTGATGTCTTAGGGGGCCTCCACGAAGCGTCTGTCTTATTTTAAGTTTCCTCAGAGGTGCATCTGAGTGGTTTCTTTCAAAGGTGCTCATGCAAAAAGTTCCTGCATTCATGGGCAAAGTGGTAGAGGTGGACATTTACGAACTTGGGAAGCTTTTTGAAATGACTGCTGCATGGGATGACAAAACCTACTACACCTCACCCATCAGCCGGCCGCTGGCCAAGGGAGAGATCTCTAAAGGATGTAAGCGGCATTTGTTTGTAAAAGCAGTCCCGCAGCTGTTCCAGCCTAATAACTACAGCCCTTGTTTGTGTTTGCATTTATAGCTCCCGTTGCATCATGTGGAAGGTGTTATCTTTCCAGCACATTATAAAAAACTTGAATTAAAACGTTACCTGCACTGATGTCTTCGGGTCTCTTGATCAACTCCCAAAAAAGTGATGAAATATTCTTAAATGAAACAGCTTGTTTCTGCTGAGGCACGGGGAGGGTGGTTAGAGGGTACATTAAATTCCAGGCCAATGGGTTAAGGTCAGCCGTTAGAAAACAATACATTTCCATCATCGTACATATTATGGACATGTCAATGTTACTTTACAGTGTGATAGGGTGAGTAGGTGTAGGTGAGGTTAGCATCTAGTTATCTTGAAAAGGCATTAGGAGAGTCCTGAGGGAATCCCTGCTCTATGCAAAACCCTAATTTCCCAGAGTGCTTTTGGACTCATCAATGGACACTACGGGCAGAGCACGTGAGAGAGAGCTCTTCAGCAGCTAAGACTCAATTGCTCAGACTATTCAGCAACTTGTGACAAGGGTACGTGCCAGGAAGCTAAACAGAGAGCTGAGACTTGCTGCATCTGGGTGCGGAGTAGGGGTAGGCGGTATCATGCAGAATTTTTATATAACTGTCACTTCTTATACTGATGCACTTGTTATGTGAACTGGAACTGGCTTTATTAATATAACAGCATAGGATTTTGTTGAAAAGGTGCACAACAAAGATGAAAATCTAGAATCAAACTTGATCAACACTATGGCTTGTCAACGAGGGAGAAATGAATATTGGTATTGAAAACATGGAAAACTAAAATGTATATTTAGAAATTTAGGGCCACCAGCTTGGTTTATTACTTTAAGATGTGCTGAGTATGCATGGGATAATTTGTATCAATATCTTGTTGAAGCAAATGCTAATATTCCAGACATTAACTGTTAAACACCCACAGAGTTATGCTCTTTGGATCCTTACAATGTTTGCAGATATTTCAGCCACAAATTTCAAACTATGCTTCACTAGTTAACCAACAAAAGGAAAAATCCTGTTGGAGAAGTACTTGATTACTTATGGCGAGAAGAGTATCAAGCAAGGGGCGCACCACACATTCATATGCTTCTGTGGATCAAAGATACACCAAATGTTGGATATGATTCTGATGAATCATTTTTAAATTTTATTGAATGTGATGCGAATTGTGACAGAAGAAAATCAGAACAAAAATCTATTTGAGCAAGTTTTATGCTTTTAATCAAACAATCACATAAGCGCAGTAAATTCTGCTTAATAAATCAAAATATTACTCAAAATGTCACTGTGAATTCCCAAATCTACAGTAAGAAAATTACCAATTTAATATCATGTGTTAAGCATGTTGTTTATGGGAAATCACCAAAAACACGTACAATCTTAGAAGAACACGGGCATAGCAACAGATAAAAGGCTACAGCCTTTTAATTTTACATATGTGGAATACTAATATGGATATACAATTTGTTGCACATAACACTACAGCAGTTGCACGTTATGTTACCACCTACATCACAAGGGCAGAAGAAGCAGTTATGAAGGAAGTGTGGGAACAAATATCTGCTGAACTACCCTCAAATAAAAATATTATACAGATTTAGCTTACAAATGCTATCTCACTGTGAGGTGATTAACTATCAAACATGTGACCACATACGTTCCTCAAGCTCATATGCTAAATCAAGGGCAATCATATGGCTTAGTTTAGGCTTGTTGTGATCACGGCAAAAAATTCTGAAAAGCAAAATCTGAAATTGAATTCCTTGCACATTGTGATCCCACAAACAAAGACATTTTAAAAACAAATATGTTGGACACATACTACTCAAATAAAAGCACAGTGTTAGAAAAACTATCCCTCTATGAAGTTGCTCAGTTCCACACATATAGAAACAATGTGGCAGAAGATATGAACAATGGGAAATTTTGTGTTAAAGGTATCAATGTCTGTTTATTACACCACACTCTTACTAATCATCTTAAACTAAATTGTGACACAGGAGAAAAGAAAGGATTTTACTTTTTAGCACTTCTTCAACTATTTCAACCATGGTGCAAAGAAGAAGAGCTTACGGCTCCCTTTGAATGCAATGAAGATGCATTTAATGTTTATAAAAATGACATTGCATTGCCTCAAATTTAGACGTATGCAGGGGTGGCTCCTCCGCTGTGGTGGAGGAGCACCGCCCCACTGCTTTTAAGCAGTGGGAAGCAGAAACCTAAAATTTTAATAACTTTGCGTTATTATCATTTTATGCTGCTTCCTGCTGCTTTGCGGGTGGGTGAGTTGGCAGGGCTGCTCTGCTCCTTAAGCAGGGCAGGGGTGGAGTGGTTTGCCAACTTCAGTGCGCAATGACTGTTTCGTCAGCCCTCTCGGGCCTCCCAAACCTGTCATGCACACTTTCCCCTTCTCCATGCAAGCTGCATTGCAACCTGCATGGAGAACAAGCCCAGGCCCATATTCCCTGGTTGAACGTCAAACCAGGACGCTCAAAACCAATCACAATTCTGCTGCAGCATTGTGATTGGTCAGGGGAGCCTGGGATCTCATCAATCACAATGCTGCACAAATGCAGCGTTGTGATTGGATAGTGGGGCCTGCTTGCTGTTCCTCGATGTGCTCGAGGAGAGCACGAGCAGAGACACTGGTAAGTTTATTTTTAATTTTAATTTATCCATGCACGACCCCAGCGCGACCCCTGTGCGATTCCCTCCTGACCCCCCTGCCATTCCCCCGCGATCTCCACTGTGCGATCCCACCCCCCCCCCCCCCACCCGTGAGCCATGCCGGCCGCCCCTGGACTTATGTACAAATGTTGGATCAAGAATAGAAGAAGAGAACAATAAGAATGTTGAATTTCAACGCAGTTCTGCATCTACTAATAATAATACAACTTCCAGGACTGGTGACTCACTTGGACAAACAATTATTCATATTGAAGCTGTAGTTGCTGTGGACGAGGTTCAACATGCAATGGACCAAGTCAATCAATCAATCAATCAATCAATTCATCTTTATTCGATCATGTAAAAAGATCATAAAAGCACATATAAATAATTCACATTCAAATTATTTCAAAATTCTATCTTTTAAAATTACAAATATTTCATCACAATTCTGGGATAAAGATGAAGATACATAAAAAATGTTAAAAAGAGAGAACCATTTCATATACTCAATCTAAATACTTGTATTATTGACCAAGTCAAAAAGGATATAAAGAATTTGGATTACTGGTTATATGCATATAGTTACTAGCTCTAATTTATCTTGAGCAAGTTACTGCACCTACTGACCTAGCAGCACATAACATCAAAGGAATTACCTTACATCGTCTACTATTACAACATGTAGAGCATGATTACAAACTGTAATACTTAAAATTAAATACAGATACATGTCAAGAACTTGTAAGAGAACTTAAAAAATTGGCACTCTTTAATCATAGATGAAGTGAGTATGATTTCAAACTTAATGTTGGTGTTTGTTCATCTGTGTATGCACAAGGTACTCAGAATGTCTTATGATGTCCTGCTTGAAGGGAAACCTCATTGTGTTTGGAGACTTACAATAACTAACATATGTACAAGGTCAACCGATTTTCAACAAAACTTTTCAGGAACAAACTTGAAATTATTTGCGCAGTATAGGCAATGTGATCCTTTGGTTGCATTTTAGATATAGAGAAATAACACAAATTTATTGAAAGACATTTGCCTTGGCATTGTAACAAATGAAGCAAAGATTATGCCAAGAAACCTAAATACAAATACATCATTCACCTTCATACACCTGCTGAGGTTCTGCATTATTTTCTTTCACAGTCACAACATGCTGATTGTTTAATGCCAACTGTTAATGAATAATGTGCTCAATTACACTATAAAATGCTACATCTGGAAAAACAAACAAGTGTACATCTTCCTTCCAAAGATAAACTTGAGAATCACGGACTAAACATATTTATAAGCAAAGCTTTAGCTACAAAATATGGAAAAATCAGTTTCATATAACGCCGGAATGGAGAAAAATGTACAGCTTTGTAAAAATGATCTCGCTTTTACGTCGATATTTACATATAAAAGAAGGACTAGTAAATGGAACTATAGGATTTGTGATGTCTGGTAAAAAAACGACACATTGATTTATTGTAGTAAAAGTTTACCATATTAAACAGCAAACACAGATCTCCTGGTGTGCAGCCCGATTCTTACTTCTAAAAGATCTGTATATTCACAGAGAACGAAGTGCAAGGACTAATCTTGGATTATGCACTGATTAACATTGGCTCTATAGTATTTAAAGAGAGAATGGCAAATGTTGCTCTTTCTTACGTTTAAATACGTGCAGGACTGTATATTACTGATTTCGATGTGACAAGAATTAATGCAGACAGTAGCTATTGGACCTGAACTTCCCTTCAGGGTCACTTTAAACTTTTCCCTCTTTACACGCCACCTTTTGCTGAATTCCTTTTGTTGGCCTTAGAACTCTGTGCACTTTACCAATGCTCACCAGTGCTAAAGTGTTTGTGCTCTCTCCCCAAAACAGCGTTAAACAGGCTTAAACCCAATTGGCATATTTAATTTACCTGTACTCTGGAAGTCTCTTGTAGAGTGGTATATTATTTACTTAGGGCCTGCAAATAAAATGCTACTAGTGGGCCTGCAGCACTTATTGTGCCTCCCACTTAATTAGCACCATGAAACATGACCTAGGCTTGCCATTGCAGTCTGAATGCAGTGTTAAAATTCTATGTCGACTTGTCATTTACACCCTCTTGCCAAGCCTTAAAATCTCCTTTTATTACATATAAATCACTCCTAAGGTAAGCCCTAGGTACTCCATAGGGCAGGGTGTTGTGCAATTAAATGGTTGGACATGTACTTTTACGTTTTACATGTTCTGGTAGTGAAAAACTCCCAAATTTGTGTTTCACTACTGTTAGGCCTATCCATCCCATAGGATAGTATATTGGGGATTCCGTATTACATTTAATAAGCTGTAATTCCTAATTGAGAGGAGGTAGATATGTCATGGTTGGTACCTATACAAATTGTAATGATAAACCCACTTTAATGGTAAAGTCAAATTTTTCATTACAATTTTCAACATGGCACTTTTAGAAAGTTGGAATTTTCCTGCACTTTTGTGCCTGTATCCTGGACTGGATCACATGACTGGGTGCAACTGACATACTTTGTGAATTCATCCCAGATAGTCATACAATAGAGGGATTAGGTGTGCCTGAGTGGGCCATCTGCTGGCCGGATGGGGTGGCGGAGCTGAGCATAGCCCCACCCACACCTGAATAGCTTGTGGTCTGCCTCCACAAAGGGCCTAATGACCCTGTATGGTTACTGAAGCAGCTTGAAGCCAGGACTGGGGAGTCATGAAATTTCATGCACTTCAAAAACCTTTCCAGATGCCTCTGCCACCTTCCAGAAGAAGGCCACCAGGGTATAAAAATAGGACCTTCAGACCCACTCTTCAGTTCACTACTGGGCCTGCAGAAGGACTCTCAGATGACTGCCTGCTACTGTGATCTGCTGTGCACTCTACCAGACTGCTGCTGTACCTCAAAGGACTTCTTTACTGCCTACAGTCTGCCTTCAATTAATCAATCAGGAGATTTATAGAGCGCACTACTCAGCCGAAAGGGTCTCAAGGCGCTGGAGGGGGGGGGGGGAGGTTAGGGCAGCTCAGATGTCATCCGAAGACCCAGGTCTTGAGGTCTTTTCTGAAGGCTAGCAGTTTAGGGCTTCGTCTGATGCTGAAGGGGAGTTCGTTCCAGGTCTTGGCCACAATCTAGAAGAATCTGCCCCCCTTTCTGGCTCTGTGGATGCGGGGGATTTTGCTGAGGGCTAGGTCGGCGGAGCTGAGGTTTCTCTTGGGGGTGTGGGAGGAGATTCTTTCGGTGAGGTATTGGGGTCCGGCATTGTGGTGGGCTTTGTATGCATGTGTGAGCAGCTTGAAGGTAACTCTCTTTTCGACGGGGAGCCAGTGGAGATCTTGGAGGTGCTGGGTATTGTGGTCATGTCATGGGATGCGTTCTAGACGGTCTGGAGTTTGTGAAGGAGAGATTTGTTGATTCCAGCATAGAGAGTGTTTCCGTAGTCCAGCCTGCTGGTAATGAGTGCTTGGGCGACGGCCTTCTTGGATTTAGGGGGGATCCATTTGAAGGGCCATGCGGAGTATGCAGAGGGTGTTGAAGCATGTGGAGGATACGGCGTTGATCTGTTGGTTCAAACCTCAGAGGGCAGCCCTGCTGTTGAGACCTGCATCTATATCAGCACCCAGGACTAAGAGACGTGATTCCAAGTGCTAGTTTGCTGGCCTCCTGTTCAGAGCCACGGGGACATAACAGGCTCCCACCATCTCAAACCCGCACCTGGACCCAGTGAGTCTTGAACCCCCCAAGAGGTGTCCCATCAGTCCTAGACTGTTGGTTGTGGTGTTAAGGTGCCCAGACGGCCATTTTTAAAAACTGAGGACCTAGACAAAAATTTACCAAAAACTGCTCTGAGAACCAAAAGGAGACTGGGGACATCCTGTTTGCCTATCTGCCCGAGATGCATCACTGGTTGGAAAGACTTTGCGGCTTCTACAGCTATGTTCTTATTCACCAGCAAATCTGTTTCAGCCAACCTTGTGGTACTGTCTTTGGCTACAGCCTTCTGCTCTGTAGCGCTGGAGACTTTCGACTTCCATTTTGGCGACTAAGTCCAAAGGTAGAAATCTTTAACACGGCTCTGACCCAATGCCATCTGACGATGACTCTCCCTCATTGGACACCTCCTGTAGCCTTGCCCTTCTGAAGTATATCTTCTCAGACATTTGTTTTTAATTATTATCATTATTTCTAAGTCCGAATGTAAGTGCTGACCGGGCCCACTCTACTTCTTGAATCCAAACCGCGCTCCATCGCAATCGGCCTTAACTTTCAGCTTTGACCAGGTCTCACACGACTAGATGTCCCCGCTTGGCGCTTTGATCTTTTAGGCACTCTTTGGAACTTTAAACTTTAAAAATTCATAACTCTGGTTCCACTGATTTGATTTGGTCGTATGGGTGTCAAATAATTTATTAAAAATGTACTCTGTTTTTCTAAATTGGTTTGGGATTTTACTTGTATTGTGTTTCTACTTTATTACTGTTTGTGTGCTGTATAAATGCTTTACACATTGCCTCTAAGTTAAGCTTGACTGCTTTTTATGCCAAGCTACACAGGGTTAAGCACAGGTTAATTGAGTGACTTTTTTTGGTTCACCCTGCAAGAGATTGTGGCTGTTGCTTGACCAAAGCTCACACCCCAGTCAACCAACAACCCAATTTCTAACAGTAGCTGTGTCACAGAATGCAATCATTTGCAAAACGCACATGCTCCTCATCTTCATCAACCTAAATTGTCTTATTCAAAGACAAATTGAAGCAAACTACAATGACAAAAGTGAATTGAAAGTAACTAGAAAAAACACGGAAAATCAAACACAAGGAAATGACAGGACATCATGACAGGACATCAGTTTCAAAGTGCGAAAGGTATAAATTGTTACACCAATGTAATTGTTAATCTTCTTTTGTGCCTTCAAACTGAAAAAGAAATAATGCACCAGTATGTTGATCAACGCTTATGAAAAACCTAGATAACTCCTCATGAACAGATTTTCTCACAAAACCATATCTGCTACGCTAAAAGTGCAATAAGAGAAAGGGTAAATGTGTGTAGAGGTGCGATTCAATTTTTGATAAATCAAGAAACAAATGCTTAAGAATACTGTATGGCTGCTTTGAAATAATAGCTACAGAAACTCTACTGAGTAGTAACCTGTTTGGTATAAGCTACTCTTGGGAACCTGAATACTTCAACTGTCTGCATTCCAACTCCATTCTTACATGCTTTGAAAGATGTGTATATCTGCCAATACCTGATTGCACATCATTTCCATTTCAGAATTTAATATCGTACGCTGTGCAAAAACAAATTATGGCCAAACTGTAAATCAGAACATGTACCCACATTTAATTTAACAATGGAAACCACATATGTCATTTTTATGATTCAAAGATGTACTGTGAATAACAGAAAAATACATACTTCTATTTCTACCTTTACAAGTTTCTAGTTCAGAATACACGTATTTTACTGCTGCTATTATTTTTCTTCATGGCGAGATTGCAGCATCTGGTCACAACACAATCTTCTTTAAGAGCAAAGTAGGTTGGCCTGAATATGGTGACACTACTCTTACTTTTAAGCACAGACTGCCTAAAGATTTATAGGATGATTATCTTCTTATTTTACATCAAAAGTTCTAAGTGACGATATTACCATTGTTATAAAGCTGAAATGTTAGTTGTGAGTTGTACTTACATAATTCAGTAGATATGTCGCTATGTGGCCTGGCATTGTTGATGACATTAGTAAACAGCTACTGTAAGTATCGGTGTCTTCTATGCTTCCACATATATCTTATTACTTAGATAGATATTTGAATAGTTGAACATTCACAGCATCTATAGCATCTATAGGATTTTTCACAATCCAATGAATTGTTTTTCCCCAGTGTGTCATGATGACTACTACCATATGATCATCGTGAACTGTAAATGTTCTACATGATGAGGTACTAATGTAACAGAAATTTTACTTATAGCTAAGAAACACACAAGATGGAAAACAATAATGTATTTACTTTCTGCTATGTTTATTACATACAATACCATATCACTATAGTAGTCTATTAAAAAGTAACCATCTTCAACCATTGCAGCTTAAAAAAAACAAATGTATTCTTCCAAGCTCCACAACTTTCTCCATTGAACTAATATATTTAGATGGGGATAAGGGATATGCACTTCCTGTTTCCCAAATTTAGGAGAGTTGAAAGCCAATAAAATGCTGTTTTACAAAGGCAAAAGTACCATCAAAATTGTTTTTCCAAAAGTGAAAGTATCTATGCCCCGCTGCACTCCACTTTATGGCACACAACTCCATTCTATTTGATGTCACTTGACTCTATGCCACTCCAATTTGCGCCCCTGCACTGGAAGACATTTTCAAACATGCCACTGTGTAACACGGTACTCCACTCAACACAATTCTGCTTTACGCCCTCCACTATAAAAGACTTAACAACCTTCTACTACACTGTACACCATAGTACGATACTCTAGTACACTCTACTCCACTTTATGATACTGTACTCCACTGTACTCTAGCCCACTCTATAGCACTCTTATAGCAATCTACGATACTCTACTCCACTCTCCAACACTATACGTTCATCCATTCTACAACACTCTACTCCACCATACGCTACTGCATGATACTCTACTACACTTTATGAAAAATTACACTCTTCCACTCTATGCCACTGTACTGCACTCTATGCCACTCTATGATAATTTATTCCACTATACAACACTCTACGCTTCTCCACTGTATGACACTTTACTCCACTTTATGCCACACTGCAACACTCAATGAGGACATGATTCACAAATGACTCGTAAAGTTAGGGGTGCGGAATCATCACACTCGGGGTGTAATCAGCACCTGAGACTCTACTCCACTCTACCACAGTCTACATTTTACCTCCACAATGGCATTGCACAACACTCCACTATACGAAACTCTCCTCCACTGTACTGTTTTCCATTCCACTCTACTCTTTGCCACTCCACTCTGTACTTTTCCACTCTTCAAGACTCTACACACTCTATGCTATTTTATGAAAATACACTCAATAACACTCAAGATTCGGGTCAAGTTTGCACTATATAAAACTCTGCAAAAAAAAACTCAACTCAAAAACACTCCACTTTACGAGAATCCAATTTACAGCAATTCAGTGTAAGACAATGCACTCTATGACACTCCACTGCACCACTCTCCACTCTTCAACACTCTACTTCACTTTGTGCCATTCCACTCGACGACAATGTACTCCAGTTTCAGTGCAATCAGGTTTCACTGTACTACTGTATTATAAACTTACTATGTAGTATGGAGCCACCATAAGGCACATGTTCAACTTACCTTATAATTGCCTTTAATCTGTATATTAGTTACAATTTGCATTTCTGATACCTGGAAAAACATGGTTAGAACTAGCACAAGCTCTATGTTTAAAAAAATATTTGGTTAGTTCTGAAAATAACTTTTTTTCCTTATTTTTTACTTTTTCTGGAAATGTTATTTTTTTATCACCGCTAAATATTACCAAACAACACAAAATAAGCTGAACAGCATACAGGACAAACACAAAGGAGGGGAAAAAACTAATGATGTTGGAGAGGACACTAGTGAGTCAAGCTCCCAGCGTACGTTGAAATGTTTTTCTCTTGCAAAAAATTACTGTGTAACACAGCACACAACACGTTGCAGTATTTGCATACTGATCCACAATGTGCCTGTCCTGCCTCAGTAGGCACACTGGCCCCACTGTACCAGGAGCAAGTACTAATAACATAACAGATGGAGTGGGTGGTGGGTGGTGGATTAGGTCCTGCCGATCCTGAAGAGGTTGAAGTTGTTACAGTTTTAGAAGAAGTGGCTGCTGATGTGCTGCGACCTCTTGCAACTACTTCTCCTGCTTCCTTTAGTCCTGCGCCAACCTGAGAGATTGGATTGCTTCCAGGTGCTTCTGCATGCCTATCGTCCCAAACAAGTACTGTTGTCAATTACCATGACGAATAACCTTATGACAAAGGTTGAAGGCGATGACTTTTTCATTACCTTTTTTTCTCCAGCTGGCAAGGGGAAAACCGCCAGACAACAGACTCTTTCAGACTTTTATTGTGCTCCACGTCCTGTTTCTCCTGTAGGATCATCACCTTCTCCTGTTCTTCCTCCTATTCCTGCTGGTGCAGGCCAGGATCTTGTTTGTGAGCCATTAAAATGTTAACTAAACTGTCAAAGGTGGCTGCAAAGAAGAAGAATTTCCCTGAGGAAAATAGGAGAACCTTCCCCTTTGAAGCTCACTATCCAAATGGTATGAAGGGGTGTAAACTTCCTGTTTCCTATAATTGACAGGGTTATAAGCCAATTAAATCATGTTTAACAACTGAGTAGTACCACAGTACTATCGCGGTAATATCTAGGACGTACCATGGCACTTACAAAATAAATATAAAAATTATCCAAAGCTATTACCAATCAAAAAATTGTTTTTAGCAATCACAAATTTCATTTTGTATGAAAAGCGGAATGATAAAACAATAGCGAATTTGTTACATATGTATGTGTGTGTATGTAAATAGAACTTTAGTCAAGGAAGAGCTTGCTTAGTTTGATGTAAATCCGTTCAGTAGTTTTCAAGAAATAAGCATTTAAAAAGTATTCTGATGTGAGCTTGAAGAAGTACCATTTTTATAGATATCTGAATGTTAATTCACAGACCCTCTTTGGATTTGCACATTCAAGAAGAATTCATGAATCCCATAAAAAAATTAAAAACACACTATTTGAACTAAGAGCCTTTTTTGCTGTTGTGCTTCGAGATTTTGTCTATGGCACAATGCCAAAGAACTTGCATGGTAAATTTGGCTGCATGGATGGGTGGAATCAGGGCTTGGCTGCAGACCAGAACCTGCATCCAATCCCTGCTACACACAGCCTATGGCCGTGCATGGTATGAACTGGACACACAGTGACTTTTATGCAAAGAACAGTCCCAGGGGCAAAGATGCAACCAGGGAACAGACTGGTTAATGGCTCTTGGGCATGAGGAGGCCTGTTGGGCATCCATAACGTCGGGGACAGACACGTGCAGCTCTGGATGCCATGCTCTGCTCACT
Organism: Triturus cristatus; assembly: GCF_964204655.1. Classification (NCBI taxonomy): domain Eukaryota; kingdom Metazoa; phylum Chordata; class Amphibia; order Caudata; family Salamandridae; genus Triturus; species Triturus cristatus. Next base: position 233,176,601 of record NC_140583.1, read on the forward strand.
GTCCTAGTTACTTGTTCCACTCATTGACTGAACCTTTGTACAATTGTTTACCGGAGTAAGAGCAATCCAGGTCTCAGACTCAAACCCAATGAGTGAAATTGTGCTTCAAAATATAAACTCGCACTTTGTGACTTATCTCCAAGAAATGCAATGCACATCCAATGAGTGAAGCAGTGCTCCAAATCATAAGGCATAACATCAAATGAGTGATATCATGCTTCACGAACTGGCACTTAAAAGCAATAATGAGTCTTTGTTCCAATGAATGATAGAGCGCTCAGTAAAGTGTAACTCACCAAAGAGCAACTCTCAGCAATTGAAAGAAGCTGTGCTTTAAGAAGTGAAAGGTAGAGAAGTGCCTCGAGAAGTCAGACTTTCACCCAATGATTGAAACGTTATCAGTTCCCTCTGCTGTTTCTAGAGCTCATTGGATCTCACTTCTGTCTTTTTCACTGTTAGCTATTCACTACCAGGTCCATTCAGAGCCTGCTTCTACCAAACTTGGACTTACATTTCTAGCCTGACTACGGCAGTTTAAACCTGAAGCCCTGCCTATCAAACCCTTTTGACAGGAAAAAAATCCCTTTTAAAACATTATTAAGTCACCCCTACGTAGGCTTTGGAGATCACAGGTCAGTGTGGATGGTATATAAAGGAGGAACAGCAGAAAGGTAATGTTATCACGTCCCTACAGTGGCAAGGCACTAAACGCTATTTTCACTGTGAAAGGCTCTGGTTGTCCTATAAAGGAACCTATAATACAAAATAAAATATTTATTCTTCTATATCTAATTTAGGGCCAGCTAATGTTTATTAACACTCCAAAGGTGAAGTTGAATTTTTCATAAATATTTGGGAAAAGTAACTTTTAGGAAGATATCTTTTTCCTGCCTGAACCTCCGGGGGGTAATTTGATTTAGCTCTCCAGCTGCTCCCCAGCTTTTGCTCTGCCTTAGTGGGGTGAAAGATGCTCCCAGAGCAGGAACGATGGCCTTGGTATATGGAGGTGTTTTTCTTTCCCTTGCAGGAAGACTGGCTAGAGTGGACCCAGAAACTTGATTAACTTTAAAAGTGGCTTGTTCTTTCACAAACAAATGGGAGGTAAGACTTGGAGAAGGCAACTCTTTGTTCCCCCTGCCAGGGTGGCCCAAAACCTAGTGGAAGTGGAGCTACCACCAGAACAGTTTGAGTGACCAAAGAGGAGGGAACTGCTCATTTCCTGAGCTGCACCTCTTGGTGGGCACACAGGCTTTGCGCAAGGGAAAGGGTTCCCAATTTCGGTTTCAGGAATAGAGTACACTGTGGGATTGTTTGCAGTAGGGCAGACAGGAACTACTGCAAAAGTAGTAAGAGTTGTCTCTGGGAACTTTTGCCCCATCAGTTAGGGAGGAACCAGGAGTCACCCCAACTCAAATTCTAACCATAAATGTTTCATCCCAAGGCACCCTCCACAGAAAACTCTGTAGACCTATGGAAGAACAGAAGAAAGACCGCATCTGTCGTTTGAGAACAGTGATGAGACCTGAAGAGCTGGACCTGCTCCCATCTATAGTCTGGGCATAGAAGTGGACTCTAAAGTTCAGTTTTCTAACCTCCTGTGATGCTACAGGGACATAAACTGCAAGAGGCCTTTTCCTTGAAGTGCCCAGAAGAGCAGTAGGAACTGGACCTGGACTGGACCCTGCTGGTAGCCTCTGCTGGATTGAGTATGGACCCCAAGACTCAAAACACAAGTTTACTGGATCCTGAGACCCTTGTCTGTGTCAACTGACCTTCTCTTCACAACTCTGAATATGTGGTTCTTAGAACATTTTTAGACTTGCTTTTCAACCATATTATTTGCTCTGGATATCTGACCAGGCCTCAGTTACATACTATCTTCTTTAAAAAGATACATGTTTTATTTAAATTTGCCATACTAGTTACTTTGGTAAAGCAACTATGTTTGCACAAAGGTTTTGTGCACTTGCTCAAAGGGTGTCAGAGTGAACAGGAGATTTTTCCGACTGGTACGTTAAAAGTAAGTTTTTGCAGACTTGCTTATAATCTGCAGCAAGACTGCACAAATAAAATGTCAAACATGGACATCCATGCCTTAAACGTTGTAACTAGCAACATGAAGGTAATAACACAGCTCTCACACCTGTTTGTGTCTTGGCTCTCAAGGTGCCTACTGGGAATTGACTGATACCACAAAACTCATTTCAAGTGGCTTGTCACAGGGAAGATGTGTCAAAATGTCCTTTCATCACCATCGACTTGAGCTATGTTTGTACTCATTGCATAGACATGACAGGTACTTGAACGAAAGCACTATCCTTTGTTCGGTCATCACGCATTTGAAAATGCAAACAAAAGACTGTTAAAGTGATCTAAAATCATAATCAGAATAATGCCTAGGCTTTTTTCGTGTATTTTATATGGTATTAGTGACTACAGTTTTCCTGTTTTGTAATTGTTCGGTGTGTTACTGTTGCTCTATACAACGGTACCCAATTTATTAACCTTTCAAGGATGAAGGATGAAAAGTGAGTTTGTATGCTGGGATTTAAATATACAACTTGCAGGATACATACAGATCTCAGAGGTCAATTTTAAATTCACTGGCCCTGATTACAAGTTAGCTGTTAATTCGGCCCCAAGTATATACCCCTGTTTACGCACAGGATAGAATTACAAGTTTGTTATTATTTAATGCATCTGATAAGCATCAATTTATCAAATAACAGAACATTTGTGAAATTAAGGTAGGTCAAACCTGCTGAAATTTAACTGGGGAGATGCGTACGGTATTTACTGTACTACATGGATTTTGGTGTGTTAAACACCAAAATACACATGTTATTTCCCAGTAACTCATGATAAGTGATATTTATCACACCCGATAAATAACAAACCCCAAGGTATTGTTATTCACCAGTTGCATTAAATAGCATCTCTGCTTGTAATCAGGCCCAATCAGTCATGTTACACTGAGCAGCTGACTGTTCCATACACCAGAATATTTTATGACAATAGCTATGAGTAATTTGGTATGCTAGACCTGTCAACCTTAGGGTGGTCTTCCCCCGAAGCTTTTGCCTTCCTTCTCCATTTTTACTGATTTCGTTTTTCCTAGCCTTCTGACTCTATGCACTTTACCACTGAAACCAGTCCTAATGTTCTTGTGCTCTCTCCTCTAAACATGGTAATATTGGCTAAGCCCCAATGGGCATATATAATTTACCTACAAGCCCCATGCCATTCCAGGTCAGACCCAGCCTTATGCAGATCAGTCTTGACCCTGTTCCCCATGGGAACAATCCAGCCCAAACTGCCAGACTAGGTCACCGCTGGACTGGAAACCAGCATCCTGGGACCAGTTTTGGGGCATCACCCTTCATCAGCCAGGCTAGCTTGACTCCAGTGGTGTAGTGAGCACGGGACCCACGTCTGAGCATACCCTTCCCAATTAGGGCGACATATGCAAAAGAAACAATTGATGGACGGAATGCTGGACAATGCAAACATTCATCCCCAGTCACAAGGATCTGGGTTAAATCCATCATTCTTTTGCTCACCACACCACTCCAGTTTAGACCCAGCCATATGCAAATCAGTCTTGACCCTGTTCCTTGTGGGAACAGTCCAGTCCGATCTGCCACGCCAGGTCCTCCCTGGACTGGAAACATGCACCCTGGGACCGGTTTCAGGACATCACCCTTCATCAGCCAGGCTAGCTTGAATCCAGTGGTGTAGTGAGCACGGGACCCACGTTTGAGCATAGCCTTCCCACTTAGGGCGACATATGCAAAAGAAACAATTGATGGACAGAATGCTAGACAATGCAAAAATTCATCCCCAGTCACAAGAATCTGGGTTAAATCCATCATTCTTTTGCTCACCACACCACCCCAGTTTGGACCCAGCCATGTGCAAATCAGTCTTGACCCTGTTCCTTGTGGGAACAGTCCAGCCCAACCTGCCATGTCAGGTCCTCCCTGGACTGGAAACAAGCATCCTGAGAACGGTTTCAGGGCATCAGCCTTCATCAGCCAGGCTAGCTTGACTCCAGTGGCATGGAGAGCACAGGACCCCCATCTGGGCTTACACGTCCCACTCAGGGTGACAAATGCAAAAGGAAGAAATGATGGACGGAATTCTGAACAATGCAACAATTCACCCACAGTCCCAAAGGTCTGGGTTTAATCCATCATTGTTTTGCTCACCATGCCACCCCAGTTTGGGCCCAGCTATATGCAAACCAGTCTTGACCCTGTGCCTCATGGGAACATTCCAGACCAAACTGCCAAGCCAGGCCCTTCCTGGACTAGAAACAAGCATTATGGGACCAGTTTCTGGGCATCACCCCATATCAGCCAGGCAAGCTTGAATCCAGTGGTGCAATGAGTACAGGACCCGCGTCTGGGCATACCCTTCCCGAGGGAGGGATTTTGAGGGACAAACCAGAGGGTAAATTAAATAAATAATCATTTTCCTCTTGGCATCGTACCTCAAAATCCCCCCAAACGCAGACCCCCCCCCCCCACCGCTGTTACCTGCACAGCCCGCAGCTGACTGGGGGTGAATGTTTGCATTGTTCAGCATTCCGTCCATCATTTGTCCCTTTTGCTTTTAGAAAGTTAGCATTTTCTTGCCTAAATCATTTAGTGCCTGTAGACTATGATCACATTACTGGGTGTATCTAACAATGGAGCTTTCTGTATTCCTCCTAGACACCATACACAAGAGGGAGCTTAGATGTGCCTGGATGGGAAAGAGAAGCTGGGCACAGTCCCACTTACACCTGAACATACTGTGTTCTGCCGCCACACAAAGAGCTACATACCTCATGTAGTTAGTATAGAGACAGGGCAGGAAAGGCAGGATGCCTGGGGACTCAAAGGGGAACATCCAGAAGCTTCTACTCCACTTCAACAGCACAACTGGGTATAAATATTGCACCTCCGACACCAACTCTTCAGTACACTTCTGGACATATGGATACTCTGCCAGGAAGAAGGATTGCTACGCTACTACAACGATTTCTACTCTGTTGGACTGCTGCTCTAAAAGAACTGCTGTACCGCGATGCTACCCAGATGCCCCGTTGCCTGGGGAAGAAGGACTGGACCTGCAACTTCATCTTGAACCCAGGACCCCAAAGTGACTCCAGGGGCTAGTCTGCTGGCCTCCTGATCTGAGCCTCATTTACATAAATGGCTGCCCAGCCAGTTCCTGGACTCAGCTGCAGCAATTTCCTTACCCGAAGTGATGCCTTCCAGGTCCAGGACCCTTGGTGTGGCTCACGGGCACTTAAATCAAGTTTTTGGTCTCTTTTTGACAATGAAGAGGCATAGTGTGAGCCGCCGCCAGCCCATCTCTTCACGAACCAGCATTGACAGCCTGTGGGGGCTCGCCAATGTGAGGCCCGAATCCACCTGTCTGCAATGCCCAGCGTGTTCTTGGCGACACACTGACAACCACTCACAACTTTCTCCTCGCTCACGGCTGCCCTCTCCAACACGAACAGGACTATTTTCACAAAACTTGAGAAGGTAAAACTTCAGCAGAACTAATCTAGGACTGTATCCAATACTTGCTTTATCGTGTTCGGCCTGAAATTTTGACTTTGACCCCTTCCAACATGACCAGAGAGCCACAGTTGGTGCTTTATGCTTTTAGGCGCTATTGTATTTTATTCTTTAAAAAAATATAACTCCAGCTCTATTGATTAGATTTTTAGGTCTCGCCTACGTAGCGCGCATGCGCTGCATATGAGGGCCTTTAGCCATCGTTCTTCACTTTTTCAAGCACTGCACTCGTGCTTGTGGCGGCATCCACGTTGCGGGAGCATGCAGCGGCACACCACATGCATGAGAGCAGTGCTTAAAAAAGTGAAACCTGCGCGCATGCGCGCGCACGCACGCACCACTCCCGGGGCTTGATAAGATAAGAGTTTAACGTGTTTTCTCAGGTGAGTTGTAATCCTTACCCGATGTGCTGTCTCTCTATCTTAATTGAATTACTTTAAAATGAAATCGATTAATATAAAGTAACAATGACAAGCCCAAGCACGAGTGCTTTAAAACAGCTGCTGCTTGTGCTCTTTTGAAAGATGGGAAATTACAGGTTTTCAGAACATGCGGATTAAAGTCTTCACTATAATTGTTTCTTTTATTTGTTCTGCGTGTATTTATTTGCATATAAGAATGTAGTATCCTCAGAGCATTAGGAATAGCCACAAATCGTTAAACTCTGCAAACATGTACGGGTTTTATATTTGAACCATTGTCACAATGAAAGTTGAGCTTTAGAGTACTCACCCTAACTGCAAATGCCTTGCATTAATGGCTGACTCACTCTCACGGACTATCACACTCTCACAGACTCTCACTCTCTCACACTCTCACTGACACTCTCACTCTCACTCACACTCTCACTAACACTGACTCTCTCACTCACACAGACTCTTACTCTCACTGACAGACTCTCCCACTCTCTCACTCACTCTCTCTCACTGACAGACTCACTGACAGACTCTCACTGACAGACTGACTCACTCACTCTCATTGACAGACTCTCACTGAAAGACTCTCACTGACGGACTCTCCCACTCTCTCACTAACTGACTCTCCCACTCTCTCTCACTGACTGACTCACTCACTCACTCTCACTGACAGACTCTCACTGATAGACTCTCACTGACAGACTCTCCCACTCTCTCTCACTGACTGACTGACTCTCTTACTCTCTCTCAGTCACTGATTGACTCATTCACTCTCACTCACTGACTGACTCACTCACTCGCACTCACTGACTGACTTACTCTCACTGACTGACTCACTCTCACTGACAGACTCTCACTGACTCTCTCCCGCTCTAACTGACTGACTGACTCTCTCTCACTGACAGACTCTCTGACAGACTCTCTGACAGACTCTCACTGACAGACTGACTCACTCACTCTCACTGACAGACTCTGACTCACTCTCACTGACAGACTCTCAGTGACTGACTCTCCCACTCTCTCACTAACTGACTCTCACAACTCTCTCTCACTGACTGACTGACTCTCACTGACAGACTCTTACTGATAGACTTTCACTGACAGACTCTCCCACTCACTCTCAGACACTGACTCTCCCACTCACTCTCACTCACTGTCTGACTCACTCACTCTCACTGACTGACTCACTCACTCAGTCTCACTGACTGACTGACTGACTCACTCTCACTGACTCACTCTCACTGACAGACTCTCACTGACACTCTCTCACAGACTGACTCTTTCACTGACTGACTCACTCAGTCTCACTGACTGACTCACTCACTCTCACTGACTCACTCTCACTGACAGACTCTCTTACTGACTCTCCCACTCTCTCACTGACTGACTGACTCACTCTTACTGACTGAATCACTCTCACTAATAGACTCTCACTGCCTGACTCACTCTCACTGACAGACTCTCTCACTGACTGACTGACTCACTCTCACTGACAGACTCTCACTGACTAACAAATGCTCACTGACAGACTCTCCCACTCTCTCTCACTGACTGACTGACTCACTCACTCTCACTGATTGACAGACTCTCTCTCACTGACTGACATAATCTCTCTCACTGACTGACTCACTCACTCTCACTGACTCACTCACTGACTGACAGACTCTCACTGACAGACTCTCCCACTCTCTCTCACTGACAGACTCACTCACTCTCACTGACTGACAGACTCACTCTCACTGACTGACAGACTAACTCTCACTGACTGACAGACTGACTCACTCTCACTGACTGACTCACTCTCACTGACTGACTCACTCTCACTGACTGACTCACACACTCTCACTGACAGACTCTCACTGACAGACTATCACTGAGAGACTCTCCCACTCACTCTCACTCACTGACTGACTCTCCCACTTACTCACTCTCACTGACTGACTCACTCGGTCTCACTGACTGACTGACTCACTCTCACTGACTCACTCGGTCTCACTGACTGACTCTCACTGACAAACTCTCCCACTCTCTCTCACTGACTGACTCACTCACTCTCACTGACTGACAGACTCACTCTCACTGACTGACAGACTAACTCTCACTCACTCACTCACTCTCACTGACAGACTCTCACTGACTCTCTCACTCTCTCTCACTGACTGACTGACCCACTCTCTCTCACTGACTGACTGACCCACTCTCTCTCACTGACTGACTGACTCGCTCACTCTCACTGACAGACTATCACTGAGAGACTCTCCCACTCACGCTCACTCACTGACTCTCCCACTCACTCTCACTCACTAACTGACTCTCCCACTCACTCACTCTCACTGACTGACTCACTCAGTCTCACTGACTGACTCACTCACTCTCACTGACTCACTCTCATTGACAGATTCTCACTGACAGACTCTCTCACTGACTCTCCCAGTCTCTCACTGACTGACTCACTCACTCTCACTGACAGACTATCACTGAGAGACTCTCCCACTCACTCTCACTCACTGACTGACTCTCCCACTCACTCTCACTCACTGACTGACTCCCTCTCACTGAATGACTCACTCAGTCTCACTGACTGACTGACTCACTCTCACTGACAGACTCTCACTGACAGACTCTCTCACTCTCTCACTGACTCTCCCACTCTCACTGACTGACTCACTCTTACTGACTGACTGACTCACTCTCACTGACTGACTCACTCACTGACAGACTCTCTCACTGACTGACTCTCCCACTGACTGACTCACTCTCACTGACAGACTCTCACTGACTGACTCACTCTCACTGACAGATTCTCACTGACTGACAGACTCTCCCACTCTCTCTCACTCACTGACTGACTCACTCTCACTGACTGACAGTCTCACTCTCACTGACTGACAGACTCACTCTCACTCACTGACTAACTCACTCTCACTGACTCACTCATTCTCACTGACTCACTCCCTCTCACTGACAAACTCTCACTGACTCTCTCACTCTCTCTCACTGACTGACCCACTCTCTCACTGACTGACTCACTCACTCTCACTGACAGACTCTCACTGACTGACAGACTCTCACTGACAGACTCTCCCACTCTCTCTCACTGACTGACAGACTCAATTCAATTCAATTCAAAAGACCTTTATTCGAATTTCATAAAATCCATAAAAGTACAACAAAGAAAAACAACACATTTGTACAATAATACAATCCATAAAAACACCACAATCACAGTAATTCATTTGCAAGTATACAACTAACATAAATAATTTTCAGGGATTTTCCATCGTTTTACGTGCGTGTACAATTAATCTCAGAAAAGTGCTAGTGCGAAAAATTAATTCATCTGTATCCAGGGAAAATAATAGTGAACATGATTCCCCCAGTGTAAGAGGTCTTAATTTCCTAAAATAGGGAGTTAAAAACCAATTAATATATTTTAGATAAAATTTGCAGAAGAATAAGAAGTGGATGTCATTCTGTTTGCTAATTCCATCACATGGGCAAGGATTGTATTCTACTGTGTGATGATACCCCAAAGGGAAAGCCAACAAAGTTTTTACAGAACCTGCCCTTAAACGAAAGAGCAGCGATCGTTCCCAATTGGACATGGGGAGAATTAGGTAGGATGGTAGTGGGTGTCTACACAAATCATACCCCATGTATGTAGCAACAGAAGATTTAGACAGCTCCTTCCCCAGTCTTTCTGAATTAAAAAGTGCATAAAGTGCTTGTTTGACTATGACCTTATCATTCATCTCAATTCCTGTGGGTTCTAAGAAAAGATTGCCTTTATCCACTACACATAATGTTTTAGAGACCTCAGCTAACCAGGGTATGGACATGTGGTGGTCACACTTTAGACAGTCTAATATAATGCTTTTGGTTAAGGTCGCAAAATTATTTGTCCAAATCCTGATCCAAAATAGGGCTGGTCTGGCTCTGATAAAATCGCATACATAGGGGAGATTTAGTTCTTTGTGGCAAATGAATTCAGAGGCTGAAAAGGGAGCACCCAATATTTTCCTACAGAAGCGGTTTTCCTCCCGTTGAATCCCTGAGTTTCTCCCTGAGCCCCAGACCTCAGCCCCATATGTTGCCACAGGAATGCACTGTAATTTAAAAAATTTTAAAATAGCCCTAGTGGCACCTATTTTCTTCGGGCGTTGGAGGCTCAGTATAGAATTGGTGGCTTTCGAGAACTTGCCCATGGCGTGGGCAGAATGCCCACTCCATGAGCCGTTCGCAGCGAAAACCATTCCTAAGTATGGGAAGGAGGTTACGGATTCTAATTTATCCGAGCCTACATTTATCGTATTGAGCTTCCTTTTCCCGGGTCCGCTAGACATGATAAAAGATTTTTTAAAATTCACACGCAGATCAAGTGCCTCCATATGCTGGACGAATGCTCTAATAAGCAAACGAAGAGCATTAGGGGTGCGGCCCATAATGACCGCATCATCTGCGTATAATAAAACTGGTAATTGATTCCCCTGGATAATTGGCACATCTCTCGTCACTTGTCTCAAGGCTTTGGCAAGACCATTAATATAAATAATGAATAGCAGGGGTGCCAGAACGCACCCCTGCCTTACCCCCCTACCTATTTTTATGGGTCCGGACACATCGCCACCAGACCCGATCCTAACTTGTGCTTTAAGGTCTGTATGGAGGTAGGCCAGAAAATTAACAAGACTTGCATCCAGACCATAGTTAGAAAGCATAAGCCATAATTTGGATCTGTTAACTAGATCGAATGCAGATGAAAGATCCATAAATGCAAGGTACATTGGACTAGAGCGGGCAACATTATACTTATCGATAATCAATTTCAAATTTAGGCACTGCTCCACCGTGCCTACGCCACTCCTGAATCCCAACTGGCACGGGTCCAATAGGTCAGTGTCTTCAGTCCACTCTATCATCCTATTGTAAATAACTCGTCCAAGGATTTTTAAGGTATTGTCCAATAGCGAGATTGGACGATAGTTGGCTGGGTCTGACCTATCTCCCTTCTTAAAGATGGGAACTATGGTGCTGGTCGCCCAGGTATCAGGCATTGGCACCATAGGTAGGCTATTAAAAACATTAAGGAGAATTGGTGCCCATAGATCCGTGTTATACTTAATAATGTCTATGGGAAGCCCATCGGGGCCAGGGGCCTTGTTACCAAGGCTTTCTTTAATGGCTGTGACTATCTCGGGGAGGTCAATCTTGAGATTGCATGTCACCCTCAGAGTAGGAATAGTTACTTCCTTAGAGGGGGTAGCATATATTTTGGCAAAATGGGCCTCCCAGCTACTACTAGTAATGTTGCAGCTAATTGGGGACAGTTGTTTCCCCATATCTCGCGTCTTCCTAACGGCTAACCAGAAGGGGCCGCTGCTCTTCAAATTTGCACTCGCGACCAATGCTTCCCACTGTTCTGCCAGCAACGCAGCCTTCCTTTCAGTAATTTTTAGCTTGTAATTTTTCCTGGCCATCTGTACCTCCAATATGCACCTTGGGTTAGAAGACAATGCTTTACGCAGGTCCCTATTTGCCTTAGAACAAGTCGAGTCGAACCATCTCGGTTCTTTCGCTATTTTTGGTAGTGGGACTAACAACAATTTTTTGATCACTAAACACAATTTGCCAAAGTCAGAGATTATTCTATTATTATCTCCATTTAAAAATAGACATGAATTAATTAATTCAACATGATCATTCTGCACATTTTCTAAAATAGCTCTGCTATCAATCCCCCTCCATTTCAGCCGCAGACCATCACTTGATGGCGTAATGTCTCTTGCACCAATAGATTTCAAGTATACAGGGCGAGAGCCTAAGTGCAAAGAAACTGTGAGGGGGTTATGATCACCAAAAGATGTTTTTATCACCTTGGATTCCAATACACGGTCCAGCAAATCGGGGGACATAAAAATAAAATCAATAGTAGAACAACAGTCGCGCCCCCTAAACGTGGGGACATAGTCCATGTCAGATGTTAGAGATACTTCCATGGCATTCTCAAGGGTATGTTCATTCAATAATTTTGCTATTTCAAGCCCCCTTTTTTCAGCTTGGTCCGTGATATTGTTGGTGTCCTCGGTCCAAGACTTCTTTGATAATTTAGCATTGAAATCACCGCCGATTAAGATCCCTATCCCCCCCTCTGATTCCAAGTTTGTTTCCAGTTTTCTTAGAGTCTTAGAGAGGGCTATATAGTTTGTGTTGGGTGTGGAGTAAAAATCATTATTATAAAAATTAATTATAAAAATCCTGGGTTTAAGTTTAAGCTTCAGCTCAAGGACCTGAATGTTCGGATTTCCTTCTGATAGGTCCTTAATGGTGCCTCCCACCAATGTACTAACACCTATAAATAATCCTCCTACTGCACGGCCAAAAATAGGCTTCTTTGAGGTTATACTAAAACAATGGTAACCCTCAATGAATAAGTTGCTGACAGCCCATGTCTCCTGGAACATAACAATATCTTTATTATCCAATAGCTTGATCCATTGAGGGTCGAGCAATCTTGGTTCCAACCCAGCAACGTTCCAACTAAGGATGGACAATTTGGGGCGTTTAAGGGCACAAGAGGTATTATAGCCACTAGACTGCTTAGGTTGAATTGATGGAATAGTTATGTTCTTAAGTATAACTGGGGACATAGTCAAAACAGTGCGTGATACCATTGTCACATTCTCATTACATTGTACATCTGAGGGATTTTCCTTAGCAATAATTTGTGCATCCTCACTCCCCCTATTTCTTTTCCCCAGTCAATCTTGACATTCCAAATTGGAGAGAGCATGTTCAAAACGATTATGCGTTGGTATATTGTATATATACCTTGGCTCGTTCTGGGGCATATTAAAGTTTTGTTTAGGCCTTACATAAGGTCTCTCCCTTGGATTGGGATAGGAGGGAGTGGGGAGAGGTAGATATGGGAATTGATATGGTGGGGGTATAATCCGATGGCCTAATGAACGACCGTTCCTTAAATTAGTGTTGAACTCTTGGTAAGGGTGTTCATAGCCATTGGCAATGTTACGATTCATGCCCGGCTGATCTGTTAAAAAGTTAATCCCAGGGTTAGAATGAAGGTCAATTAAATGTCTATAAAAATACCCGAGGGGAAGCAGAGTAGTATTAAATTCCCAGGGTGAGGGCAGTGGGGCTTTTGAGAGTGTGGATTGCACCCATTGTGGAGATCTAAAATTTATAATGATGCAATCTCCTTCAAAATGTTTCCTCAATGGGCCCACCCACCCTACTCTCTGTGTGTGAATAATTTCTCCTACTCCTTCCATTGGGAAATTACAGTTTGCAGAAAGCCAGTGAAGAGTTCTATTTCTTAGGCTTGTGTAATTTTCCTCTTTGGTTTCCTCCAATTTTGGGACATTGGCTAAAATCAAAACATATGGTCCGCAATCTGGGGGCAAACTAATGCGGGCCGGAATCTTTCTCTTATTAATCACTTCAATTATGTCGGGCTTATCTGCTAAGTGATCTTGGTTAGCATCCTGCACTTGCCTCGTTACTGGCCTGTTATTTGTGTCAGTGGGTTTCTCCCTTCCTCCCGAACTAACTGTTGTAGCTGTTTTGGTGTCTAATGCCTGTCTGGCTGAGGATTCTGTGTTTGGTTGACCTTTATTTCTACTCAATTTAGATGTAGATGTAGAGGGAGAGGCATTGGTCTCCACTACACTTTTCTTGTTGGCCATAGTGTGTTGTGGTTTTTGTATATTAGTATTGGATGCAACATGGTGTGATGAAATTATAGAGTTACACCCTGTGCCTAATTTCAACACATGGTCATCTAATGCCTTCAACCTCTTGTCAATATTGAGGATTTGTTGACTAAAAGGTCCTAATAGAGTAGTTATTAAGGTCTCCAGTCTCCCCCAAAAATCTTCATTACCCGGCATTGCATTATTTAATGAGCTTTGTTCGTTATTTTTGCCCAAGTGCACCTCACTTTGAGTATGATTTTGTGCTACAGGAGAAAAAGGCCTACTCAATTGAGAGCGTCCATCATTCTCTCTACGTTTATCTGCCAGTGACTCTAAGTGTTTCTGTTTCCGCTTTGCTTTTTGTTTTCTTGCTTTTTGACCCCTAGTTCGTGCTGGTGTACTATCACTTTTTTCTTTATCTGTGGTTGATGCGTCCGTGTCTAGACATAATTCTATCCCTTCCTGCTCATTAATTAGGGAAGTATCAGTGATTCTATTAACACTTGATCGTGACATGGACGGTGTTTGTGATAGTCTATTTTCCATTATGCGATGATTAGGGGATACACTGTCCAGGATTATACAATTCGCATTTGAGTTGGTGCCTGGTAGCCCCGCATAGGAAGTTATGTCCGATGTGGCCGCCAGGGAATCCAATGTATTGTCCTGCAGTAAAGGTAATTGCGAGCTTGGTGGGAGCGAGAGGCGTCTTTCAGTGCTTTGAATGGCAGAAGCCACAACGCCGATCGTCCTCTGCAGCATTTTATCAATTGCGGTCAAACTAGGCAACTGGGTGGGAGCAATAACAGTTGAGGGAGATGTTAGTTGCTTACGACTAGGTTTGAGCGCAGGTGGGGCTTTTTTCCCCATTTTCCGATCAGAGTTTTGAGTGTGCTAAGCAGCAATAGATAATTAAATCCCAGGCACAACGTATACTTTACTCACAAACTTAGCGATGACTTCCAATTGCACCAACTTGAAAAGGGCCAAGAGGGGGTGCCCGGCCCGACCTCCAGCGACCCCGGACGGCCACAGACGGCCCGCCCTCTGCCCGGGCTCTGCCCGGCGCCGCCCGCGCGCGTCCCGCGTCGCGGAGGGAGCCGCCGATTTTAAAGCGCCTCCGGGCGCGCAATCACCTGGATTGGGGCGTGGCAGTGAGGGCTCACGGGAGCTGTAGTCTCCCCCCACCGCGGCCCTCGATGTCGTCAGGGCAGCGGAGGAGACAAACAGCGTGGGTGCCCCGCCAAGGATCCGCCGCTCTGCTACTCCGGTAGGTGTTTGGTGCGTGGCCTGGGTCGCGTCTGTTTGCAGTTTAAGATTCCCCCGCTCCGCCGAGGGAGCCGCCGATTTTAAAGCGCCTCCGGGCGCGCAATCACCTGGATTGGGGCGTGGCAGTGAGGGCTCACGGGAGCTGTAGTCTCCCCCCACCGCGGCCCTCGATGTCGTCAGGGCAGCGGAGGAGACAAACAGCGTGGGTGCCCCGCCAAGGATCCGCCGCTCTGCTACTCCGGTAGGTGTTTGGTGCGTGGCCTGGGTCGCGTCTGTTTGCAGTTTAAGATTCCCCCTGACAGACTCACTCTCACTGACTGACAGACTCACTCTCACTGACTCACTCACTCTCACTGACTCACTCACTCTCACTGACAGACTCTCACTGACTCTCTCACTCTCTGACTGACTCACTCTCACTGACTGACTAACTCACTCTCACTAACAGACTCTCACTGACTGACTCACTCTCACTGACAGACTCTCTCACTGACTGACTCTCCCACCCTCACTGACTGACTATCTGACTGACTCTCACTGACAGACTCTCACTGACTGACTCACTCCCACTGACAGACTCTCACTCACTGACAGACTCTCACTGACAGACCCCCCCACTCCCTCTCACTGACTGACTGACTCACTCTCACTGACTGACAGACCCTCTCTCACTGACTGACAGAATCTCTCACTGACTGACTGACTCACTCTCTCTGACTCACTCACTGACTGACAAACTCTCACTGACAGACTCTCCCACTCTCTCTCACTGACTGACTGACTCACTCTCACTGACTGACAGACCCTCTCTCACTGACTGACAGACTCACTCTCACTGACTGATAGACTCACTCTCACTGACTGACAGACTCACGCTCACTGACTGACTAACTCACTCTCATTCACTGACTGACTAACTCTCACTGACTGACTCACTCTCACTGACTGACTCACTATCACTGACAGACTCTCACTGACTCTCACTGACTGACTCACTCACTCTCACTGACACTCTCTCACTGACTGAGTCTCCCACTCTCTCTGACTGACTCACTCACTCACTGACAGACTCTCAGTGACAGACTCTCACTGACTGACAGACTCTCACTGAGAGACTCTCCCACTCTCTCTCACTGACTGACTCTCCCACACTCTCTCACTGACTGACTCACTCACACTGACTGACTCTCACACTCTCTCTCACTGACTGACTCACTCACTCACTCTCACTGACTCCCTATTACTCACTCTCTCTGACTCACTCTCACTGATTCACTCTCACTGACAGACTCTCACTGACAGACTCTCACTGACAGACTCTCACTGACTGACTCTCCCACTCTCTCTCACTGACTGACTGACTCACTCTCACTGACTGACTCTCACACTCTCTCTCACTGACTGACTGACTCACTCACTCTCACTGACTCACTCTTACTCACTCTCTCTGACTCACTCTCACTCTCACTGACTCACTCTCACTGACAGACTCTCACTGACAGACTCACTGACTGACTCTCCCACTCTCTCTCACTGACTGACTCTCTCACTGACTGACTCACTGACTGACTCACTTTCACTGACAGACTCTCACGGACAGACTCTCTCTGACTCCCTCACTGACTCACTCTCACTGACAGATTCTCACTGACAGACTCTCCAAGAATCCCTCACTGACTCACTCTCACTGACTTACTCTCACTGACAGACTCTCACTGACAGACTCTCACTGACTGACTCTCACTGACTGACTCCCCACTCTCTCTCACTGACTGACTCTCCCACTCTCTGACGGACTCACTCTCACTGACAGACTATCACTGACAGACTCTTACTCTCACTGACTGACTCAGTCTCTCTCACTGACTGACTGACTCTTCCACTCTCTCTCACTGACTGACTCTCCCACTCTCTCTCACTGACTGACTGACTCTCTCACTCTCACTGAATAACTGACTCTCTCACTGACTGACTCTCTCTCACTGACTGACTCTCTCACTCACTCTCACTAACTGACTAAGTGACTGACTGACTGACCTTCACCCTCCTGTTATTTATGCCCCCCAATGACAAAACAAGCATTGGCATAGCCAATAGGTCTCGCCTTTGGGACCTTATGTGTTTAGCCATGCAACAGTTGATGCTCTTGTACCAATAATATTGTGGTGCATAACTAAATACTTATAAGGTCCCAAAGGCGAGACCTATTGGCTACGCCAATGCTTGCTGTCATTGTGTTTTATTTAGTAAATTATGCCCTCATTTTTTAACCTGCTATGGGATCTTTTTTATGTGGTGCTTTCACTGTTTTACTATTTTACGTGTTGCACAAATACTTTACACATTGCCTCTAAGTTAAGCCTGACTGATCTGTGCAACTTGGGGGTCCAGCACAGGTTAATTTGGGGTTTACTTGTGTCTTATGGATTGTGGTTGCCGCTTGACCAGGGCTCACACCCCAGTCAACCAGTAACCCAATTTCTTAGAAGGTAATTCATCACTAGTTCTGCAGCAGGTCAATATTTTATTTGCATTAACAGTACGATTCTACAAGTTCTGCTATGCCGCACGCAGTGATATATTTCAGTAAGTTTTGATCCTTTTCTGAATCAAATCTATACTTTACTTTTGCAATCTATTTCAGTGAAGGGAGACAAAGGAGGAAAATGTTATTGCATGTTTTTTTAAAAATAAAATATTAATGAAAGAGGCCACCCAGGGAGGATTTTGACATACTGATCTGGCAGCAGGTGGACGCAGTACAGCTTCTTACAAGCAGAATGGTTTCGATTACCTGGCTTCAGCAGCAGTATTTGGTGAAAGAGCCATAAGGGGCCATCCGTCTGCAGATGGCGGACAACTTTATTGCTTCACTAATGAGCCAATACAATGTTTACTTTGCTTTCACCTTTTACTTTTCAGCTTTGCAGTTTTCACCTGGTGGAGAGTGACTTCTGACCCCTCCTGGATGCTGGTCTAGCAGTGATGTCTCCTCATTGGCAACGGACCCAGGCACATCTCACTCTTCACGATTCATCTCGACTTTGATTTGTATCACCTTGGACGCACCAATTATTTTCTGTTTGATTACAGTGATTACTATTCATTCCCAGCAATCAATTCTGCGATAGAAGCCACTGTAGAAAGGTCATCATTATCAGAGAGGATGAACGGAGGCGCCGCAGCATGATGAAGAGCATCACGGGAGCGCCATGTTCAGGAGAAGGCTTCCCGCCAATATTAATCAGGAGCTGTGGCGGCACTTGTTGTCCTTGGTAATTAAGGCACCTGCTGTTCAAGGGACTCAGGGGCTCCTGGACTTGGCACTGACACCGTTTCTCCTCCAGGATCAGTGTTGCCAGATTTTTAGACCCGTCCCAAGCCCAAAGCCGCTCAAATATAAGCCCAAAATAAGCCCAACCAGACCAGTTTCAGCCCAAAAACCAGCCCAAACTCGCAACTCTCAAATTATGCAGAAATAGTCATCAGAAACCACTTATTTGAGATTATTATATAGCAATAGCTAGATCCAAAGTTATCAGAACACTTTACAACAGCAAATGTTCACATAAAAGATAACCAGATCTATACAGAACATCTGATTCAGAGTGCTTTTACTTATCATATAGCACTCATTCCTACTCTTACTATAAATAAACTTACTTCAATTTGTGCTTGCTTCTACATGCTGCGGCCAGGCCCCACGAGACGACGGCCACAGCAGCACAGGACTGCACCACCAGGCCAGGTCCGACAGTCTGAGACCCGAGAGAAAAGTGGCACAGTGCATAGCTGCCAAGGTTTCAGATTGCTTATGTGTGATATTTTCATAATTTCAGTGTAATTATGAGTGACATTCAATGACTATTAGTGACACTTTCTCGCAAGCAAAAATCAAGCAACGAAGATGAGGGAAACATATATAACAAATTACAGCCATTTCAGCAACGAGAAACTCTACAAAGATCTTAAAACTATTGTAAAGCACCAGAAATGGAAGGGCACTATTCAACATGAAAACAGACTGCATAGTTGCCACGTTTTAAGAGTGCTTAGGTGTGACATTTTCAAGGTTTCAGAGTACTTATGAATGACATTCAACTGTTAAATGTATGACACTAAGAGTGACACTTTTTTGCGAGCAAAATCAAGAAATTAAGTTCATATAAACAGATAAACATAAGAAATGATACTCATTTAAGCTAGGACAGGCTATGAATCCTAATGCTCCTAAGCGTTGTAACAAACCCTGGAAGTCCCTGACCACACCTAAACTGCTCTAATATTCACTGAAAGTCCCTCATCCCACCTAACCTCCAGCTAGACAGGTACTCACTGAGGCTGGAGAACAGGACAGCTGGTCGGTCTCTTCGTTCTGCACATAGCTGCCGGTAAACTGCTAGGAATCAGGCCCTACGCGCCGCCGATTCCGAGGAAGAGAGTGGCGAGCGAGCTTCACTCTTTTAATGAAGCGCGCGGGGGACGGTCATCCAGTATTTCTAGGGCCGTCATTAGTAGCGCTTTCCCGCGCTAGATTGGCTGCACTCTTACCCAAAGAGACTGTGTCCAGCAAGTTAGCAATAGCAGCAGGTGCGCTTGCACCTGCACACACAGACACACACGCACTGCTGCCTTCAGCAGAGGTCTAGCATGCTCCGCCTCCTCCTCCAATGATGTCTCAGCCACGCAGCGCGCTTTGTGTTCATTGGCTGCTGACAATGCCACTGCTCACCACTGGTTTGCTTAGTTGGTTTAATGTCGGCGCCGCCCCAGCGAAAAAATTGCGCCCAACTGTTGGAAATAAGCCCAATAAGTAGCCCCCCGCCAGCTATGTGTTTTTCCCGCACAATTGGGAAAAATGTCGCCCAATTGTGCGGGAAATAGCCCAATCTGGCAACATTGTCCAGGATTGCAAAGACCGGACGTGACCTCACTGACGTACAACAACGTGAAACAACCTCAACAACTCAAAACACTGGGCCACTGGTATTTGTACCTATGCTTTGGCTGAGTGCCACTAAATGAGTCAGTGAATGCCATTTAGAATAATGAATGAATGAATGTACTGCTCAGTTATTTAAAACTTTTACAATAAAATCAAATTTGACAAACACATCAGTTAGAACCATGGAAAAAATTCATCAGTCCATAAAATACTGTTTCAACAATCCTGTTAGTCAAAGCCACAGTAATAATCACAAGCCATTAAAATACTGATTACTGACTCCAGTATTAATAATTGCGCCCAAAACCTTGCTTTAAAAACAGAACGCAAAAGAGTCATTTGCTGCATGAAGTGTGTCTTGTACCAGCCTTTTAGAAGAAGTTGCCCTATGCAATGGTCTCTGGCCCATACTCACCTGTGTTTTCCAGGCAGGTACGGACACAAGCTGCTCCTGCCTTTAGAGGGGCTCGAGTCTACCACTGCAGAGGTAAGTGACACATGCAAAGTGTGGGTGTCACTGTCACGTAGGGTGAGGCTTCATGGCTGGGGCAGTGCAATAAGTAAACCACACAAGCTGAGTCAAGAGAAGCTACATTTCCTAGAGAGCAATGGGACTCTCACAAGACTTGCGATGGTGATGGCCGTGCTAGATCCCGAGAGTACACAGTTCTTTGTGTTTCAGAGAGATCCTTACTAGGCAATTGTGATACTTAGTTGCTGCAGCTGGAACTTTGTTGTTTGGAAATTGGAGCTTTTTGCACTTTCATCATGAGTTAAAGACATTGTGCATTACAGAACTCTGGATAACGCTAGACACCAAGGATTAAGGATTTGATTTGCACATTAGTGCTAGAGTTACCCTTGCAAGGATTATAAACTATTTTACATTGGAACGTTCTTCCTAGCATTACAAACTCTGTTGCACTTGTTCACAAGAGAAGTTAGGGAATCCCCAACAATAGGCCCATTTGGGTGAGATTACCCTTCTCCTGCAAGAGTAAGGTGGTGGAGGAGGAATCTCCATAATTAACTGACACTAACTAATACGCCTAGGCATGGGGCCAAAAAGAGAAGAGGCACAAATCTGCCACAAATCCCTCCATAGGTTCTCTTTGAAGTCTTGAACGGAAGGAACTAGTTTTGCTATGTCAGTTAGGGTAGAAGCTAAGACAAACAGAGAGCTCTTGAAGACCACAGCATAATTCTGCAGAATGTGGGCTGCGCTCAGGATGTCTCATCTAGGGGTGGATGGTGCTGGGGTGTTTTTGGATTAGGCAGCTCTGCCCAACTTCTAGAACTTTACATCTCCACTTTTGAAACCCTACCCAAAGCAAAAACCTGGAGAGAAGCGTAGGGAGAAGAGGGTAGCACAGAAGAGGAAAGGTGAAAGGACCCACCATGTGCAAGAACACATGTCAGGAGAGGACGCCTGGCTTGTACTTCATGGGACTGTGTGAACTTGGTCTTGCCTGAGATAGCTAATTTTTTATTGGTCACTCATCCCTAGGGCAGCAGTCTGAGACAATCAATACCATAATCTATGGTTTATCAATACTACCCCTGGAATGGACCAGAGCCCTGTGGGACGAGCCAGATTCCAGCAAGAGAAGTACACCTTTGTAAATCCCCTAGAGAGGCCAGCAGTGTAGGTTAGTGTCATTGCACTCACTCATAATTTTTTCTCCTTTGGCGAGGGAGTAACGTGGGTATCCTCTTTTGCTGGGAGAACCCGTGGGCTATGAGGAGTGAGTCTGTCTGAGTGGGGGCTACACAATTGCAAGCATAGGACGTGCGCCACATCCTTTGTTCTCCCTTCACCAATGAGTGAGGTGTGAGAGCGGGAGCACACCAGTACCTTCCCCCCCAGTAGTGAATAGGAGGATCACTGGTGAGAGAGAAGACAAAAAAAGCTGGCTCCCCTGCCAACAAGAGACATACTAGGCTTTCTGCTTTAAGGGGGCTCCAGGATATCGGAGGCAGAAGATTCCAATTGTTTACATTGTGGCCTAACATCTTCTGACAGCTCTGATACCCTCTGGTCCAGATTTCTCACATTTAGGGGCCGATTCCGATCCGGGTCAGAAGGGCACGAACGCAATCCGGCCGGAAAAACTACGAGCTGTACGCGTGTTTTCCGGCCGACTCGTACAGCTGTACGAGCGAGCAAGTACGATGTGAGCTACATGAAATCCACCGACCGAGTCGTTTCCGGGTCCAGACCGCTCCGTACGTCTCGGTCGTAAGCTAACCGTGGCGTGCAATGGATGCGATTCACAACCGAGCCAGTACGATGCACGCGTCGGACAGCCTGTGTGAGTCGGAGTGTCCAGCTTGCAAATCGTCCGGGTGGTTGCATTTGGGGGTCCGCGTCGGACCCCCTGTCACCCGCAACCCTACGACTCGGACACAGGGGGAGACCCATGGGTCTCCCCAACACAGGCATGTACAGTGCAGATGGCACCGACGCGTACCCACTGTAGGGGGCGCACTTGTCCACAACGTACCCATTGAGTCAATGGGAACCCATGTACTTGTCGTACGACTGGCTCCCATTGACTTCTATGGGAGTCCAACCGAACCGAGTCTGGCAGCATACGGCCACATCGTACTCTCTCGGTCGGACTGCAGACTCTGGCTCGGTTGGAAAACACTCCGGATCTGGCTCGGTCGGAGTGCTTTCCGACCCGGATCGGAATCAGCCCCGAAGTGTTTTACTACACAATAAAATAGTTAAGGGTCAGGTACAGCAATGAATCAAATCATATATGTATGTGTATATATATATATATATATATATATATATATATATATATATATATATATATATATTATGGTCATAGTCCAGGAAATTAATGTCTGTTACCAATTCTATATTCTTTTATGCCTTTGTGGCATACATGGGCTGGCAAAATAAGTATATATTACTGTTTATTAAGTGTAGAGTATTTGATTTCTTGTATAGTAGTGCTTATTAGATATTTAATAATTGATGTTTAACCTCTTTAGTCATATCACTTTAGTGTGATGATTTTTAATTAAACTTGTCTTCCTTTCATTGTTTTACTCACAATATATTATGTGTTATTGTTTGTTCTTGTTTTTAAAGTGTTTTAGAGATTAACAAACCAAGGCACTAGCTTAAAAAAAAATTGGTGAGCCTAATTTTTAACAAGATGAGTAGAATTTCACCATGAATACTAGTAGCACAAGTGACAATATTATGCAGAGCTAAAAATATTTGTTATATTTGAAAACTATTTACAGTTTTCCATTTAATATTAAACATGTATTAAAAAATGGGCGATAAATAGATTCATTTTATAAATACAATATGGTTGGTCTACTCCATGACATCTTCCTTGAAGGTCCATAACAGATGTTGCATCAAATGTTTGCATGCCCTAAAAAAGCGAATTGTTTAAACCACAAAACATATATTGGCTGTTTAATGTGAACTACAATATTTAAGGTTTTTAGAAAAGAAACAATTCATATTGCATCTTTTGATGCAGCATCTGTTATGAGCTTGCTTTTGTTTTTCCATAAAGATTCTGGTTGGTAGGGTTGCTTTACTTGGGTAATAGCCGAGTAAGGAGTGCCATTGTCATGGGGAGTTATTGTTTCCTTCTCATATATAATCTACAATCAATCCTTCTTTTGTATCACAAATATTTTAGAGATTATGTTGAACGTGATTTCAAAGTCCTGTACTTGATATTCTGTTGTGAGTAGTCTTAGATATTTAACCTTTAGGAGACTGGCACTGCTCCTGGGCAGGGCGAAACATAGTTATCTTGATGCCTGTTTCACTGCAAATTCCTGTGACGTCTGTTAAAACATTACAAGTGTGTGAAATTTGCGTACCGTGCTGTCACATAATTTTGTGAATTTTGGCAAAAATATGTGTATTTTTGCAAATTAATAATTAGTCATTTTGAGCATTATTTTGGTGTGAAATGTGTCAATCAGTCAATTTTTGACACCAAGACACATTTCAGGCTGTAAAAGTAGCGCAAAAAATAAGCAACATGAACATCAGACATTTGCATTCTGTTGTTCCTGTGTAATTACTGTAAATTTTTACTGTGAATGGCATGTTGATGTTAATTTTTATTTTTTATTGAAAATGCGAAGTTCTCTAAACTATTTAAATTAAACCCAGTCCTAAGAAAAATATGTGTTCGCAGGAATCAGCAAAATTAATTGAAGAGATAAAAAGCCATGTGTTGCAGATGAAACTTTAGAAACTTTTAATTATTTTGTAAAGAAAATAAGAAACCGCAAGAAAAACATCTCAATTAAAAAGTAAAAAAAATATATACTTTAGCACCGACACTTGCGGCAACATACAAACTAGGGATTTGTGAAAGAGAAATTCTTTTTAAAAAACTACTGAAAACAATAAAGATGTTCACCTAAAAGAATAAAATGCCAAATAAAAGAAAAAATCGTGGAAAGACTTGATTAATCGATTTAAGGAAAAAAGAACAAAATGTTTTTGGGAAAATATAGGAAACACAAAAGAGAAAAGAGTTGTTGCTAACCCCATTGATGAATCAGAATGGGTTGATTACATCCCAAATTTATATAGTTTGAATCTCAAACAGATCTATCTTGCTTGATCTGTCTTCCCCGCCGCCGCAACCCCGCACCGCCAAAGCCGTGGTCACACCGCCCACCGGATTAGGAGTTTCATCCTGTCTGGCGCGCTTTTTTTTTTTTACATTCCCACAGCAGTGCCCTGAAAATAGGCACCACAATGGGAATGCCCAAAAAAGTTCCTGCATGGTATGGACTGAAAAGGTCATGCAGTGCAGGAACTGGTGTGCATGCACACAGGGGCGGCAAATGTGGTGCCTCCCTGTGTGCATCACATGCGGAGGTCCGACCGCCTGACTCATAATAGGGCAGTCGGGAGACTGTCACTACCGTGCCCCCACAAGTCAGACTTGTAATCAGGCCCTATGCATCTTCAAAAATACTTGAAAGATTGGGTGGATAGTGCTCAAATTCTACCAAAACGCCAACTGATTTTAGAAAACATCCCTGTACTGTAGATGTTTTTTATTGAAATTATTAACTGAGAAATATTCTACAAACAAAGGAGAACCTCTTTAGGTTACCTATATTGATCTGACGTCAGCATTTGATAAAATTGAAACAGATTGTGGAAGTAAATGGCGGCCTGGGGAGTTACCCCGGGTTTGTTGCAGCTCATAATGGAACTTTACAAGGGAGTTTAGACAAAAATACAACTGGTAAGAATGGGGCATTGTAGCAGAAAACCAAAATTGCCGAACATATTACAGCCAGGATGTAATCTTGCCTAATTATAATTTTTTAATGCAGCACACACAGAAGTTGCAAAATGGCATTTTTAAAAATGATTATTTATGTGCAGGAAGGGGGAACTTCCTGTACATAAACAATCATTGGCCTTTTTCTGTTTTCATGTGTGCTGCACAATGCGGCACACATGAAAACAGCAAAAACGAGGAGAAATGAAACATTTCTCCTCGCTGCGCCAGAGTAAGACCAGGTTTTCCCTGGTCTTAATTCTGGCGCTGCCTCCTATGTACACCTCCTCCCAGTTTTACCAGTTCTGGTAAATCTGGTAATGCGTCAAAAACCATTGGAGTTGCAAAGGAACAACCGCGCAATGCCCATGGAACATCTCCTTAGCTCAGAGTAATGCAATGCAGCGATTGCTTTACTTGAGATTTATGAACCACTCAGGGTCGGGTAATGTGGCCATGCATGGCTTCATAAATATAATTTTTCAGTTGTGTTACGCACGTACCATGTAGCGTGGTGCAATTGCGACACAACTGGGGTCATACAAAGGGACCCTAGTGCTTTCTGTTTCTTTCCAACAAACACACCATTCCCCAGTCCATCAGATATACACCCTCTGGGCCACATTGTTACCACATTCATTGTTAAATTACAGCAATCTACAGGTGATGGTGAACAGTCAACTTTCATAAAGCATCTGGTGTGGCGCTGGATCCCTGAGCAGCAATTAAAATCTGCACATTTTTCGGGAGGAGATCAACTATGCGACAAGCCCAGCACATTCATTTTAACCTGGTAAATACATAATGATGTGTCTGCTTCACTCTTCTATCTCTGTAACCGTAGATGTGCAGTCAGAGCTCGGAGCAGGCAGCAGTGGGTATGGGCTCGGAGCAGGCAGCATAGGTACGGGAGATGAGCTATGACAAGCTGTGTTCCATGCCCAATCCATGTAAGACGTGATCATTATTTGATGGCTGCTGGTAAGTGTGTATAAAAGCTGTACAGTGCCTATGTAGTGCCCCTGGCTAAGGACATGAATGCCTCTACCTCCACTGATTGCAGGTTGCAATATACTGGCGCGCTCTTGTTCTTGTTCACAGCTCCATCAGCGCTTAAGTGTTCCCTTGAGATTAAACCTGTGAAAGAGTCGATTAATTAATGACACCTGAAGCGGTATCATTAAAAACTCCAAAAGCTGACATTCTGTATACCTTTGGCACGAAAGCTATTTAAAAGTAAATACAAAGCATGTAAAACGTTTCATCGTATTTCATGATATTTCATAGGGGTCGGAGAAAGGAACATTTTGGATTTGTGGAGAATAATTCCAGTGGCCCTGCATATAACCGTTCTACCACGCATAAAATACACCCCTCGAGCACTTCTGCTTCTCTCTCTTACCTCTCTCACTGCAGCAGTGATTGATTTTAGGCATGGTAGAACTCTGTCTCAGCTGGTAGCAAACTATGATGTGCACTTTCACCCTAAGGAGCGACAAGATAATGATTGTTCTCCCAACATAAAGCCCCTACATCAGATGACCTCCCAATTCATGATGTAATTGGGGGCATGTATGTTAAAGAGTGCAAGAGATAGATAAACCGAATTTTCCATGTTTTCTAGCAAAAATGTTTCCATCACATTCCCTCAAGGACAAATTTCCACAGATTGCAAAGATGAAAAGAATCTTGGCCAGCATCCTTCCTGGCATCAAAGGAAGCTTCCTTATCAGAGGCGAATAGTAAGAAACTAGAGAGCTGTTTAAAAGGGGCACGCGCAGCTTCAAATGTTGCCCTGCTAGCAGCAGCATGTGCAGCTTACTCTTCTCAAACCCAGCTGAAAGTTTTCCAGCTTCCTTACAATTATTTTCAAGAACAGAGAGATCCTGTGGAAATCCTTGCAAATGAGAAAGCTCAGGACCATTCAAACATCCCTAGTAGCCAGATGGTATTTTTAGCTGCTTGAGAGGTAAGAGGGAGAAACAATCAAAGTCTAAATGCAGTATAACCATTTTGGTTACACAATAACTACCTGACAACGAGGATTGAGATTAGTACGGTTTCAATGATAAATTCTGAAACAGATTGATATAAATCAGTCTCAACAATACAGTATAGAAATATTGGACAAACAGAATGAGGCCAAATCTCCTAAAGAGATTTACCCTATGTAACAAAAAGCATACAACTAATTTGGTTATGAAAGAATTGCATGTTATATTTCATCAATTGATTATCAAAGGTAAGTATGAGCACACTATCTCAACCTATACTACCTTAGAAGGGAGAACCCTAAACTAAGAAGCATTGAGTAAGCATGAATATCAAAGATGTCAGCTGCCAGAGTCTTCAGTAGAAGAAACTCTAACCAAGGCTCATGTAGCATGAAGCCACACAAAGCAGAAGAGGCCTGTACCTCATGAAGCCCCAAGATGTCTCCCTCTCCCTCACTAAGTTACAGCATAAGGTATTAGTTTGCATTCAAGGTAAATCACATGATCAGCTTCAGTAACTTATCACGATCCAGGCACAAATCGGCTACTGGCACAATCTATTCCACATCGATAATTTGCTTCGTCATTCACCCTTGCTCCCTAGGAACTCACCTCCTTCCTCGTTACTGAGTGTCGGCTTGCCATGTTCTCATACTTCTTTATCTTCCTAAAACACAACCCCTCCTTTACTAACTAATGGGGCTTTGTCCACACATGCAGAAAAAACAAAAATGCAAGCAAACACATTCTAAATGTTACATGCAAATAAACGTTAGACTGGAAACGTAAGCTTGTACTGAAACTAAGGTTGAGGCCGCAAAATCAAGTCAACCTAATGGTCCACTGGGTTACAAATAGGTGTACATTACTAAACATATAGCAAATGCAGTTTCCTAACTAATAAATACATTTCAAAGATTACATAAAATATGTTGTTTGAAAATACACCAATATGAATATTGTTTCTTGTTACATGTATACATGTCTAAACATTAGTCCGCACATGTATCATATCAACAGCTTCACAATGAGACACGTTATAAAGTTTAGCTTTCTCCAAACATATTATTATGTAAGTATTGCAGGAATTTCTATTAATCACAGTTCTAGGCACACCCTTTATATATCTCATTAGTCTTCATGTTGAGTACTTTAAAAATGTACTACCCCGTCTTTTCTTAGTAACATTAATCACACAGAATATATTCGAGTGCTGACTATACCTTATTATAATGCACTCCTACTGTATCTTAGGGTGGGATCACAATTATTCTGCTCCACAAACATGGACATTTATTCACAGTTCCTCTTGGATGTGCTATTACATTTCATTTTGTCCTCTGCCACTTCTGCAGGGGCTTCAATTGTCTCCCCAGTTAACACCATCAGGAAAAACAATCAACCCACGGCTGCAGACAGAAGAATAAGTCTCTTTTTGCAGCAAAGACAAAAACGTTTTTTTCAGACAAATGGGTTTAGGCTACAATCCATCAGAACTACCAAGTAGAATTTCAGACTTCTACATGACTTTCTTTGTTCAGACTCTAAGGCCAAAAGAACTCTTAAAAATACAAGCAATTCAACAAAGTGTGCAAGCCTTTCTCCAAAAAGGGGTGATAGTTCCTGTACGGGAACTCGAAAAAGGACAAAGCTTCTATTCCATACTATTTTGGGTCCCTAAACTAGACTGTAGATATTGTCTAGTTTTGGGTTTGAAAAACCTCAACAAGTTTGTGAAGCATATCACATTCGAAATGATATCTCTTCATCAAATAATCCCATTCATTTCAAAAGGGGATTTTCTAATGACATTGAACTTGCAGGTTGCCTATTTCCCATCTCAATGCAACTAGTGTACCAGAGATTTCTGTGCTTTGCAGAAGGAAATAAACATTTCTAGTTCAGAGTGCAAGGTCCTGTTTTCTCTGGGTTCTAGTTGAACAAGAAAAAGACACTGCTGGTCCTGTCATGCCAGAAGAAGTTCACTGGGGCCATGTTTGACTCATGAAAATCTTTCTGTTTGTAGAGAAGACTAAATCTGCAATTTCATCTTTAATAATTTGTCCAATTAAACTCAGCTCGGCAGTGGTTGGGAAAACTGGGGTTAATGTCAACATGCATAGTTGTAGTACCTTGGTCCTATGGCCACATAAAGCCATTGGTCACACTGGTCCCCAGCCTCCTTGGACTATGAGAGGACTACGAGAGAAAAATTACTTTCTCTCCTGAGTTAGTCTAAGTCCTACAGTGGTGGTTTAATCTCTAGAAACTCCAAAAAGGAATTCAGATGTTAAATGGTAGAACCCCTTTCACTAATTCTGACAACAGATGCAAGTCAGTGGCATTGGGGTGTATCACTGCAGGAACAGAAAACTCAGTACAGTACAGTTTGTTCCATACAGAGTCGTTCAACTCCACTAATTGGTGGGAGCTGGCAGCAGTAGGGAGAGTACTTCAGAATTTTGCAACTTTTCTCAACTCCTCCCGGGCCAATTCCTGCAAGGTATGGTTACATTTGGCTAATGCCTACTTGTAGGCCTGCTTATGGGCTGACACAAGGCTCCTATCTCTTGGGACCTGCTTCAGGGCTGCCTGCAACTACCAGAGACACTTGGAGCAAGCCCTATCAAACCATCTTGCCCACAAACCTGGGTTGAGGGTATGGACAGTAGTCCTTAACTTTTCAGGTGATACTCTCAAATGCTTGCAGAACATCCTTCTCGGGGGAGTCTGCATCCAAACAGATGGATATCTCTTGGACGGCATTAGATAAAAGGGAAGCTTTAATGTGCGCCGGTTCCACCTGGGATCAGTTTAGCCGCCTACCTTGGTCAACAAGGGAGAGTCCTCTAAGAGCCCCCGCCTGTGGTCGGGTGGAGTCCATGAGACCCTCAAGTTCGAAAAACAAGGGGTTGTGATCAGTAAATGGGCTATAAATGCTGTTGAAGGTGGCAATACATAAAAATAGAGGTGCGTAAACAAAGATAAAATCAATGATAGAGGTGCAGCCCCTCCCCTTAAATGTTGGACTGATAATAGGATTAGGTGAGTTAACCAATTTATCCAAGGCAAACACAAGATTATGAGATTCTAAGATCGCACCAAGATCCGAGCCTCCCTTGGAATGAACAAAATGGAGCCCCTCTGACATCATAGACCTAGGTTTAGAGACATCATTCATTAAAGGGCAATCACATAAATGGCAATTAAAATCCCCCACCAACTCCCGATCGCCCTCCCACACCATGTTCCATCTGGGAGGTCTTGACCTCCCAGAACAAGTTTAGACGTTGAAGACTAGAAACCCCATCAGGCCCACCTCTAGCATTATAGAAATTTACCAATAAGATAGGGACTGAGCCCGGTCCAGATGCAATATCGTCATATCCCACAGCAACATGCCTACTCAGCTCCACTACTACAAAGGTAATCAATCCCCCACTTGCCCTTCCTGCCACTGAGGGCACTGCTGCTGAGAAATATGTCTGAAAACTTCATTCAGGTATTCTTCACCTATTACGTTTCCTGCAGATAATCTGATGAGATTTAACAAACTCCACCCAATTTGAGTCAATAAACTTGTCTGAAATTGAGCCCCCGAATATTCCAAGACAGTAACTTTAGGCCCATTGAGTTTTCGGCCGGAGTAACCACTAAAGGGATAGCAGGCTTGGGTGGTGGATGGGGTGAAGTAAGGACCTGCAAGGTGGCTTCCGGTGGATTAGTAAACCAAAGAGGTGAAGAAGATAGATCAATAGGTCCCAGTCAATCACATGTCTCAAGGCTACTCAAGGGGGGGAATCCATTTGAGAGGTTCATCAGAAGAGGCTGTGCAATAGGCTGACGAAAACTACCATGATGGCTTTGCGTTTTGCCAACCTTTAGGCCTGTAAGAGCGACAAACCTTCTCTGGTTTGTAAAAAGAACCCTATACTGAAGGCTACGATGCCAGAACATGTGCCGTGATAGAGGGTTTGTTACAGTTTACCACCAGGCAGTCTCCTGCCCAACATTTATGGTCTGTATCCACCCAGCTAACTCTGCGAACTATGATACTTGAATCATCAATCCCCAAGCCCACATGGGCGTGCAGGTGGAGCCAATGCACCACCTTGTTTTTTTACTCCTGGAAGGACTCAGGTGCGGGATTTGATTGAGGTAGGACATTCCCTAAAACCACAACATATGGGGTTATCTCCGGTGGCAAATTAGTGTAAATTAAGTGCTCAGGTGGACTAGTCAGGTGGACTAGTCTGCCTAGCCTGCAAATCTCTTTCCAACGTTAATTTATGCCAGAATTTCAGATACTCTGTTCTCAATAATGGTTAGCCTGGACATGAAGATCCTTACTAAGGGGGTCTACATGTCTGGGCAGGTTAGGGTCAGACAGGTCGACCACATGGGAGCTGAAACTCCCCGATTCTGCATTCGCCCCCTTTCTCCTTCGCTTAGAGCTCGGACTGATGGGACATAGGGAGATTGAGTCAAGAGATAAGGGCCCTGTACCCCTCTAGATCGCAATCTTCTGGCTCCCCTGTCCCCTTGACCCCCTCACCTTGCTCCAATCACTCAAAGCACTCACCCCTCCACCCTCCTGGGACCTCTAGGGGCAAGGAATGACCAGCTGAAGACTGAGGGGTGCTACTCCTAGGTAGTCATACCCTTCTTTCCACTAGTTCTTTAGACACCACTGAAACTTTCTGGGTTAGGAATCCTTTAATTGCCATAATTTGTGGTGCGGGCGGCGAGGATACCTAAACAACATGAGCTTTCCTTTTCCCCATGAATAAACCAATTAAAACACCACAGCCTCTCCTAAACGAAAGCCATAGTTACAGACCGGACCCCTCGGAAACACATGTGTCAAGGTGCACTGCAATACAATCCCCCTCCCCCGCTTGCCCTTGTATTCAGTCAAACAGTCCACTCTGTCAGGACTCTACTAAGGGCACTAACCAAATGTTTCAGAATTGGGAAATAAATGCTATTGTTAGCTGGACCCTGCCACACTCGCCGCCTTCCAAGAACCAGTCCAGAAAGGCCCACAGTTTGTATTCCACACTCCAGGGAACCAGACCACAATTTATCCGAAACCTTATTCAACCAGGAGGATGGTCCCACAGCACTTCAGCAATAGTCCCCAGCATAACAGAAAACCATAAGGGGTGTCCCCGCCCGCCTCTTCCTGGTACTGATGGGTGTAGGATGGGTCTGCCCTTGGCCTGGGCTTTGCCAAGCACTGCTGAAGGCCATGGAGCGCTATAAGCACGATGGTGTTGTTGGCTCTGCCCCCTCCACTCGAGTTGCAGCACCTCCTGGCACTGAATTTTGAGGTCCCCGAAGTCCTCCACAAAAGGGCTAAGGGGGTTTGAAGGAGTCCAGTCCCACTAACTGTTAGGCCAGACCAGATGTGTTTTCATTTTTTTCCTAAAGTTCGATTTCTGTCTTAATGAGATGTTATTTTCTAGTCTTAAGGAGTGAGTTATGATGTTAGGCCGTTGATGACAGGGACATGATGGATCATAATTTGCAAGGTTAATACCATAATATGCAACATTGCAAAGTTAGGTGAGGTGGAAAAGCTTGTAACTGGTGCCACTTCGGCAATAACCAGAGTTATGTATCTGCCCTCTTTGGGACAAATCTGATAGTTAACAGCAATTAGTAATATAGTTGTATTTGTCTTGTTTAGAGTAATTAGACCATAGGCAGAGCAGAAGAGGTGGGTTTTCATATTTTTCCCAAATCTTAAGAAGTTCTCTTTGCCTCTCAAGTGATATTCTCTCTGAGAGCTAAAGAGTTGCATAGAGCTGAGCATTGGGCTTGATTGTACCTTGAGATCTCTTCAATCACATCCTGAATGCTTGTATGTATATATGAATGCCATTCTCAAGCACATAGAAAGGCAAGTTGAGGTGGAATCCTATGGTGAAGCACAGTGGTGAGAGGCTCTGGAGGATCTGTGTAGTATGGAGATGGAACTGAATTCTGATCTCTCGTTGATTGGAAGTTAATAGAATGCCCTCATGACTGAATGTAACAGCTTCATGTTGTTCTAGCCTAGATGTAAATTGGGCAGTATTATTTCGTTAGCGTTAGATGCAGTAATATGTGCAAATGGATTGACAATGCCCCTTTGCAGTAACTACAAGGTTTTTTGGTAAAGTTAATCCTTTCCGTTTGTTGGGATGGTATCTGATGGAGTGCGGAGCCACATCTGTGCAGAGCTTTGTACACATGATTTTCTGTAATCTAATTCTAACTACAATCGAAGATAAGAGAAGGTCAGCAAAGATGGCTAGATTCTGTAGTTCTCAGTTGTGTCACCGTTCATCTTGCATTTATTCCAGTAGACAGCCATGTTAGAACTGATATCCTTGGTACGGTCTTTCCCCAAACTTTGTGCCTTCAACCCCACCTGTTTTCTGAATTCGATTTTGATTCCATTAGGACTCTTTGCACTTTACCACTTCTAACCAGTAATACAGTGCTTTCACTGTCTCCCTAAAACATTGTACAATTGACTTATACGTAATTGGCATATTTAATGTACTTATAAGTCATTAGTTTATGGTACTGCATGTACCCACTGCCTGAAGATTAAATGATACTAGGGGGCCTGCAGCATGAGCTTTGTGTATTCCTCCCAGACAGTGAGACAAAGGGGACTAGATGTTGGCAGGATGGGCCATCCTGCCGAGATGGATGGGGGCAGAGCTGTTCCTTGCCCCACTTACATTTCAAAAGGCTGCCTACAGCACACACCAAATATCCTGACATTAGTCTTTTGTCACCCCAGACTTCTTTGAAAGCTTGACTGGGGAAGAAAAGAACTTTCCAGAATCAGGTATGGGGGTAGTCCAGGGTGTTCCTCCACTTTAAATGCTAACACCAGGTATAGATATTGGACCCTCTGAACAACTCTCCAGTACACTTCTGGACATGTGGAAAACTTCAGAGGGACTACCCTACCCAAGAAGACTGCCCTGTTGCTCGAGGTCTGCCTTGTTCTCCAGAGGACTGCCATGCTAATACCAAAAGACTGTCCTGCTGCTTTATGCCTGCCTTGCTCCTCAGAGAACTGCCCTGTTGCTTGAAGGCCTTCTTTGCTACTTGAAGGAAGATCTGGACCATCACCTTCAAACCGGACCACCAGATGTAACTCCAAGGGCTAGTTAGCTGGCCTCATGTGTGAGCTAAAGGGATTTAAAAAGATCCAGAGACCTTGAACCCTGCACCTGACCGCTGCGGCAGTGACTTCTAACCCCCCAAGTGGTGCCCTTCAGGTCCTGAACTACTTGAAGTGGTGTTAGAGTTTAGAAGAAATGTCATGACTTAGCAGCAGCTCCGGCTCCTGTTCAGCAGGACCTCTCAGCAGTGGTATCCGGCCTCGTGGCGCCCTCTTCGGCTGCAGCATGCAATTTCGTCATGCTGGAGGTTTTCGACTTCCAAAAAGTTGTCTAAGATAAAACTGTTCACCAGGCTCGATAGTGACAGGCTCTCTATTGACGACCTCCTCAGCCTCAGCCTGGATATCTAGCTTTTCCCGTTCGGAGCTTTTTCTCACCATCGCCAATGACTTAACTGAGACCTCATCTAGCAGCTCCACAACAGCGACAATGCCTCCTTGTACTCAGCCTGCTGCCTTGCTTCACTGAACTCTACCTTTGCATGGGCTTTTCTTTTGAAAATGTTCTAAGTCCAAAGTAAAGTCAAGACCGGGACCAATCCACCCTTTGTATCCCACCCATGCTCCATCGTGGTTGGCCTTAATGGGTTGGCGCTTTTATCTTTTAGGCACTAGATTTCACTAAAAACATTAAAAATGCATCACTCCAGACCTACTAATTGGATTTAATTCATTTTGGTGTCATTGTATATAATAAAATGTTCTCTTCTTTCTAAATTGGTTTGGGATCTTGCTTGTGTTATGTTTTCACCTTATTGCTGTTTGTGTTCTACATGGAGGTCTGCTACATCACAGATTTCTTTAAAAAGATTGTCAGCGACTCTTGACAGTTTTCACATAATCACTGTTAAGACCAATCATTGGTCGTTCATATTACTGCTGAGGAACTTTCACAGGGATTGTTCTATCTTTTGTGATGCAATTGGTTTTGTAGCTAATGCAGTATACAAACAATTAGAATATCAAGGATGCTCCTGTCTAATTAGGAAACAAAGGAATTTCAAAGATATTTTAGAGTGTGAACCACCCGCGGTCGGTAGTAGGAGTACCTGCAGGGCGGTGACTTGGGGAGGGGGAGGGGCAGGGTGGGCGGTAGGAAACTATGGATTACGGAAGTTTACAGGTAAGTTAACATATAAATTAATTACATGAATTTCGTTGCATGCACTGCATCGCATTTGGGGATGCAGTGCACGCAACGAAATTCGTTTTATTAATTTATATGTTAATTTACCTGTAAACTTCCGTAATCCATAGTTTCCTACCCCCCACCCTGCCACTCCCCCTCCCCACGTCACCGCCCTGCAGGTACTCCTACTACCGACCGCGGCTGGTGTGAACAAAGTGGGTAAATGCCCAGGGCCCCCTCTTCCAAAGAGTGCCTGGGAAAATGAATGTTCTCTCTGTTTGACCTCTGTCTATCTATTTATCTATCTAAGCCTCTCATCCTCTCTACCTACCTCTACCTCTGACTCTCTCTATTCAGTGTAATCATCAGTATTTCTTGGGTCTCGGGCAAAGCCTTTTTCAATTGTTTTTGAGTGACCCTGTTAAAATGTAACATGTAATTTAGATTTGTGTGGTATCATGTCAGCTTGAATGAGCAGTGAGTGAGTTTTAAAATGAAAATGTGTTCCACACTGGGGCCCCAAAAATATGTCTTGCCCAGGGCTCTTTTCGGGGAGAGGATGTGGCCTAACAGCTAGAGCAGTTGACCTTGAAGGTGGTGAACCGGGTTCAAGTCTCAGCAGGGATGCTTAACATCCTGAATTCTGGGCAAATCACTCAATCTCCCCGTGCATACCAAAAATGAATGTGTCCGTCTGTGCCTTAACTGGTGCTCATGTAAAGCACTCTGATACCTACGGGTCGAGTTCTCACTATATAAAACTAAAAAAAAATATATATATATGAGATCATTAGAACACCTTACAGCTAGTTTCCTTTATGGAGAGTGAGGGCTGGCAGGGGATGGGGGTGGCAAGGCAGGGGTGATGTGGGAGACAAATAAAATTCATTTACTTCTTGCTGCCGGTCGGCTTTCTCTCCCATTCAGTCCCTTCAGCCACCTTCTCCTCTGCTTCGTAGCGGAAGGAACCAGATAGCACACAGGCTTCCTCCCCTAAGCCAATCACAATGCTGCAATGCAGCGTTGTGATATTTCTGAGCGCCGTGGTTCTGCGCTCAGACGAGGACTGTAAGGATTTGCATGTTCCTCACTAGGCTGTGTACAGCAAGCCTGGTGGGGAAGATGCAAAGTGCGCATGACTTTTTGACCGGCCCAAGAGTGCTGGCCAAGCAGTCATGCACGCTTGGAGTGGGCAAACCACTCCTCCCCCTTAACCTCAGCACCGCCCTAACCCAGACTGTAGTGACAAATAAAATGATAATAACCAGGTTATTATCATTTTATTTTTCCGTTGCAGTGCTCTTCAAGCAGTAGGGCGACGCTCCTCCCCCTGAGCGGAAGAGCCGCTACTGTTTGTGGACTCACTTGAGGAACACTAGCCCTAATATTCTGGTTCTTGAAGCAAAGAGACGTGGATGTCACAGGAAATCACCACTCTTATTCCTCCCAACGAGGAGTGGCTCCGCTGCAAACAGGTTAGAAAGAGTTGCATAGTCGGTATGCAGAGTTGGGCATGGGAGGGGAGCCAGTGTGGAGTATTTAAACACAAATCCACTGCACACCATATCACCTTAAACTCTGTTTGCACATAAAACACCCAGACACTAACTACTTACAGCTAACCAAACGAAAGTGCATTAATTGAAAGACATAAACTTGAAATAAATCACTTTTATATTATATTACGTTATTGACGCTGGACAGTGCACAATCTGTCATTTGGTATGCATCATGTGCAATGCAGAAACATCATGTCCTTAACATATGCAACACTTTTTTGCTGTTAGCCTCATTGTGTCAACAACTCAGGGTAGAGGTCCCTTTCTAAACAGTAGTCTATTCCTCTACTGGGGGCGCCGAGAGTTTCTCTGCCATGCCTTAGCTTCTCACCACTACTTTCCGTCGGTGTCCCTGATATAGGGGTGGGCGGAATTTGCGAAATTCACTTTTGCAAATTATCGCGAAAATGTTAAAAATCCCTGCAAACACGCGGAAATATCGCGAAGATGCGGAAGTTTTTTTCCCGCCCGTTCGCAGTATTTTCTGCGTGGTCGCGGCTCGCCAACTTACCCATGCGGTTGCTCGCGGGCGCGGCCATCTTGTTTTCACTTGTCTTGCGGTGCATGATCGCGAGAAGAAAGAAGTGATCGCGCGACGAATGACGATACTGCGGGCGCGAACTGTCGCGAGACAGCGCAAATGGCTACCAACAATCCAACATCTTGTGGAGAACGCAACCGGATCGGGAAAACTTGTCGGCGAACGTGGGGATTCAGGTAAGGCGATCGCGCGCACGCGAGAATGTATTATTTTACAGCGCGAGCAAGCAAAACATTTCCGGTAAAATGCGGATTGCGGAAATTTTGACATTTCGCGCTCTCCGCGCAACGTGAAAATGTCAAATTATCGCAATTTCCGCGAGCGGAACGGAATTTTAGCCCAGGCCTACCCTGATACCGAGCCGCGGAGCAGCACACCTCTCCACCTGATCACGTCTGCTTCAGTGCTTCTACACCCAGTTTTCAAGGTGTGCAAACACTGGACCTAATGTTACCACCTGGTAAGTTTGGATGGTAAAACTGCATGAGACATCGGCTGCAACAGCAGCCAAGTCTTGTTCCCTGCTTCACCCCAATTTTGTTTCTCTGACAAGCGAGGAGCATTCAGTGTTCCTCCCTCCCAGAACTAATCTTCCCCTTTACTCCCCTCCCCCTTCCTACTTCCTGCTCCACACAGAATCCCCAACACAATTACCACTTGCTCAGACCATGTGTGCGTTAAAACTTTTGCATAAGGGAATACCGTGCAGAACACCGAACTGTGTTGCTGTGTCTGCAGTTAGCTCCAATTCCAAGAGGGTTAACTCATAATTGCATGGCCGGGTGTTACCATTAGTCAATGATAATTACACAAGCTTAGTTTGCACCCATCAGTACTGTGCAACTCGTATGCAGGGGCTATGTCTTGTTACACATTTGGCACATTATGTGAGTTTCATCTGCTTGATAATTGATTATTTTAACTATATTTTCAAATATTTAAAAGCGGGAATTTTATCACACAAAATTGTCTCCTTTTTATCAAAACACGGAAGTAGTGCCTCTTTTTTTAGATTTTCAGTGACTACATTTTTTACTGAAAGTGCAATAGATGCTGGCCTTCTGCAGCATGCGTCCACAGACCTTATTACCAGTTTGCTCGACGCATGTAAAGTGACCTTCTAGGCGATAGTCCCTATTGTCTGCATAGCATCAACCCTGCTAACGGTGAGATGAGCCGAAGCAAAAGAGACCGTTGCCTTGAAGGAAAATGAAGCAAGGTCTAGGGTCTCTTAAGGTTGTAGCAGCACTGGGTAATAGTTTAAGGACAGAAAATGATGAGCAAAAGATGCGATCAAAAGAGAGATCAGGAATGTATGAGGCATGTACGAGCGGTGAACAATTTACAATCCGCACAGTCACAAGATCCTCTATGCAGCAAGTGGGCAGGTGCAAAAGAGTTCATGTGAAAACTTAGAGCACAACCCGAGTGCATTGTACCAGATGCAACAGAATTCTTTCATCACCAATTCTGGGAATCTACATATCACAGTCTTACCAAAAGCAGCAGTATTGTTTTGCTTGATGTGCAATATCACAGTATTTTTGTGGCCGCAGAAAACATCTATTGGACTCTTTAAAAGACTTCTATAAATCCTTTCCAAATTGCAGATAGAAGGGGACAAGAAAAGGGGGTTACTCCAGTGGCGGCTGCTAATTAATAGTAATGGGGGTGGGGCGGCGACGGCGGAGAGTGGGAAGAAAAAAGTTACAATTTTACTTACCTGCCATTGTCTCTCCTGTTGATGAAGCAGGAAGCGCACAGGCTCCCAGTCTCCCCTAGCCAATCACGATGCTGCTATCACTAGCATGACAGCAGCATTGTGATTGGCCTGAGCGCCCTGGTTCGGCGCTCAGACAGGTAGTGGTA
Organism: Triturus cristatus; assembly: GCF_964204655.1. Taxonomy (NCBI): domain Eukaryota; kingdom Metazoa; phylum Chordata; class Amphibia; order Caudata; family Salamandridae; genus Triturus; species Triturus cristatus. The sequence continues at coordinate 233,216,094 of NC_140583.1, forward strand.
GCCTATACATGTTCTCCACCCAGGCTGTGCAATACAGAAGAAGGAGAAATGCTAAATGCGCATGACTGTTTGGCCGGTCCAAGACGGCCAGCCAAACCGTCATGCACACTTAGAAAGTGCCCACCACTCCTCTCCCTTCTGGTTGTGATGACAGACCGGCCCGGCCCGACCCGCCCCGCCCCGCCCTGCACCTCGAATGCAACCAAACTGAGGCAGTGCGGAAAAATAAAACGATATTAACATTGGGTTATTATTTTATTTTTCATTTCTGCACTGCTCAGAGATTAGTGGGGCGACGCCTCTCCACCGCTGGGCGACTCCCTCCTATTTGTGAGTTGCAAAAGGATGTATCATTTGTTTGCGATGACAATTACAGCAACAATCATTGTTCAGTTACCGTTAGCCCACCCGGTAACAGTTTATGGGTGTCATGTCATATGGCCTGGGGGGAAGAAAGAGGGATGCAGACAGTAGTCCAGGGAACCATTGCATTTGACACCTCTTTGTCTACCCGCAGGTGATCACTTTCGCTATAAAGTAGCCCTTGTCCTTTTAAGTGATGAATGCTGCTTTATAAAAATGTTCACATAATGGGAAACGCAGGGGGAGGAGGTCTGCTGAATCTCACATCCCTGTGTTCACAGCCATTTGCAGAGGACAGCAAGTGAGTTCACTCTCTTTCAAAAACCATTTTGCGATGCAACTGATTAGTGCATCAGTTGCTCCACAAAATACTAGGCAGGTTCCAAAAACTGGTGCACAATTTCCTCCCAATTCTTTCACCTGCCCAATAATACATCCGGTCCTTGATTCCTTCGCCACAAACAAGAGGCTGAGACTGCTAGACTCTTCTCGCAGGATAATTATTATTTGAGCAGACAGCATCATTATCCAATGTCATCGTGTCTGGAAAGGAGCTCCCATCATGCAGAGACAAGTGATGGGACCGGTGCAAGTCCACCCCTGAACAATGTTCTGCACGTCAAATTAATGGCCACTGGGCCTGGGCATCAATGCTTCTTCCTAAGCCTGTGCTATGAGGGAGATTATCTTTATTGTTACATTCCTGAGTAATGGATGCCATTAAGATGTCATTTGATATTAAATTAACATCATGAACTAGCGGAGTGGAGAATACACGTGCCGTCTACACCTTCCATTTATTTGACGCGTCAGGCAGAGGGCGATGAACAGGGCCAGATGGGGTATGCATACAAAGCTAGTGGCAGTGAGACATTGGAATTATCCACAGCCTTTATGTCATCATCATGACAAATATGTCTACACTGTGAACCCTTCATTACAATAAGCATGTGCCCTGCGCTAGGGCCTTGTTAAATGAGGCATTATACCAGGACCACATGCCAAGCCGTGTGTACTGTCAGCATTCATCAAATCTAGAGATATCGTGTAGAGTGTGTGGCAGGAAGATTAGGAATTAAAGTCGAAGCTAAGAGATGGCCATAGTTTTGAATAGAATAATCTAGATATGCACATTTTCCTAGTCTAGATGTGACCAGGCTTTAGACTATGCAGTGTATGCAGTGTATGCAGTATTTTAAGTGGAATTATAGAAGTGCATGTACTCGCTATTTAGAATGCCTGTTTGCTCCTGAGAAATGTCAGTACTCTCCTATTAAATATATTGCAGCAGCGCTGCGGAGTACAGGCACGCTCCCTTTCAAATTAAAGAAGTGTAGCTGCTGAACACCAGACAGTTCCTGCCCATTTAAAGCACTGATTTTATGTATGCATTAACTCACAGTGCAATATCCAAATAGCAGAAATTGTTACTCCTCTCTGTGAATATTCTTTGCATAAAGAGAGTACTTTAGAAGCACAGCCAGAGGTTTCCATGCATATTCCTGGGAACTGTTGGTGTATTCCACTTGCGACTCTTGCAGGCTTTTCTGCATATGCATTTTTACATAGTTTACAATTGAGAATGATGCCTTTGTGCAATGACACACATTTTTCATATATTTTTCCATGTGCTTCTTCTTCTACACCCCGACAGTGTTCGGGGTGTTTCAAACCAATTCCATCATTCAAAGGAATTCCTTCATGCCCTTGAATGGAATGAATCTTTGACCATTGCAAGCAAGAGAAAGGGTTGGAAAACTGCCCGTGATAAGAGTTACTTATGTACACCACTGTGCCACAGTGGGTGCCTAAAACACATGAGTAAACAGATTTACGAGTGCAAGGTCATCTTTTGTGAATCCCATTCACTCGCAAAATTGTCTGTTTACTTGTGCAAGTTGTACGTGCACATGCAAATATCTTGTGAAAAAGACTCATGGCCAAATTACGAGTACTGTGGTCCTCTGGACTGCCGTACTAGTGGTAACGGTCCCACCGCCACAACCCTGGTGGTCTGACTGCCATATTAGGATTGTGGTAGTGGGCCCGCCACAAGACTGCCGCCTCCCCTGGAGATCAAGGATCCCGCTGGAGCGGCGGTATGACAGCAGAAGGAATATGCTGGCGGTGCTCATGCCGGCACTGCTGAGCATATTCCGAGTTGAATTTCTACTGCCTATTTCATGGATGTGAGCCCGTCATGAAAAGGGTGGCAGACATGAAAGATAGGGGGCCCCATTGGGCCTTCTTCCTCTTCAAGGCCTGGGGGTGCATGCAGGGGGGAACATGTTGTGGCCCCTTGTAATTGCAGCCCCTTCCTGCATGGTGTGGTATGCACGACATGGTCCAAGCCACATCGTGCAGGAACGAATATAGCATTTTACAACTCATGCTATAACATCGCGTACTATTACAACACGGTCGTTACAACAAACGCGTTGTTGGTACGTGATGCATTCACATCGCAAGTCATTATAACGACTTGCAGTAGGAGGCGCGCTGGTCTTAGGAATAGTATTAATTATTATTTCTACTCCAGTTTGCACAACAGTAGGGAAGGTGTTGGAATTTATTTCCAATACCTGAGCGCCCCCTAATGCAAGTCGTTGTAATGACTTGTGATGTAAATGCGTTGCATACGACGACCGCGTTGTAATCGTAGCATGATGTAATGACAGCGTTGTTAATGCTGTTTCCCTACAGGAACATGCTGCAGGTGCAGTCACAGCAGCGGTCTGCTGTTAAGGCTCTCCTGTGAGCCTAACACAGCAGCCGCCGTGAGAATACCGCAGCACTGCCCGCTGGCCCTGGATTCAAGTCGGAATCCTGCGGGCGGGTACACGACGGGCTTGGCAGTCCTCCTGGCAGTGCAGTGGTGGCGGTGTTGCAGGAGGACCGGCAAACTCGTAATAAGGCCCTAAATGTTTTTATGTAATTCTGGTTGCCACAAAAGTAAAAGTAAAGGTCTGGAGGCCAATGATGAACAGACGTCTGAATTAAGCATTTAGCTTCATGCCCATGATCCACAAATATATATTGAAAATATAGGACCATCAGGGCTCCTTGAGCTAGGTCTCCTCTTGAGCCATCAATGTCTGTGTTAATCAGTATTATGTTGAATTGATTAGGCATATCTTAATAAAAAGCAAACATTCTCTGTCCATTAAACAGAAATTTAGACCTAACTACGTTCCTCAGCTGATTTTCTAACTTCTCCACATAGTCTGGTTGATCAAGACAGGGGTTCAAGGGTTTAGTTTAATGACGCTTTCGCAATTCTCCAGTTCAGATACCAGGAGCAGACTAGCTCTCTGCACTCTACAACACAGATATTTTGATGGGAGAGCTTTTCATTTGCAGATCTCGTGCCTATGTACTTATCTCCTGCCGGAGGTGACCCTTGAAAAAAGAGCCCGACATTTTCGAAGAAGGCATCATTATTAGCCGTTATTTATTTTTGTTTATTTTAAGTATTTATACAGCCTAAACCAAGCCCTTGCACATATCAAGGTGTCACACAGAAGAGCAGTACTGAACATTACAGAACGTGGCGGTGGAGTGCTCACATTTAACAAATATTCATAGTGTCAGTAAACAGGAAAGTCCATATGGAGAGAAACAAAGAATGAGTTGAGCATTAAGCATGTAGGTGTAGGTGTGTGTTTTTGGGTCTATGGGAGGCAAGCATCTCAGTGTTTAGTCGCATGCTCCCACTCAGAATGTTGAACTGGCCTAGAAACAAATCTTGCATTAGCAACCAAGATGGCAAAATCCCAATTGTACAACCATTTTGAGACAACAGAGCATCCAAGCTGGTTGTGTTAAATTTGGTAATTGTTTTCTTAATTGCTCAATCCCCTGGAATTTTCTGCAAGCCCAGCAGCTATACACCAGCAGCCCATTCCTGGTAAAAGACAGTTCTGTGTCCTATTCTCCAATCCACAACCTCATTAATGTTCAAGCCTTTTGCCTCTTCTGAAGCTGGATCAAATGGTGGGCCATTCCTTTCAAAGCATAATGATCATGCAGTATGCCATTGTTTCTACAGCTCAATGATCATTCGGCGTGCCCTGCCTCCAAAGCTTGAGCATGCTGCGTCATATAAAGAACGATCGGGCTGCCTGCCTAAAAACACAACCATTCTGCCTGCCAAATCTTTCAAAGGTCTATTAATCTGTGTGAAGCCCCTCATTCAAAACTTCATCACATGCTGCTCTCCTGAGAGCAGTGCTTAATTTGAGCCGGTGGTTTCCGGTTTGCGGCACCGGCACCTAATTGTCAACACAGGCACTTATGACAGCTGCCACATGATGGCGCTGTTTGTGAATTAAAAGAGGAACAGAAAAACAATTGTACATTCATTCAATTTGTATTAAAAACAACTAATACCAGTCGCACAAGCCATTGTTATAGTTTTGGGGACCTCGAACAGTCTGAAATGTCACACTTGAAGCAGTGTGATGGTTAGTAGTTGTGTAGGTACTGTCATTAGCACCGTTGGCAGTGGCAATAAGTGGTGCAAGCTGTGGTGACCTAATGAGGGCCCTGGCACTTATATTTTCCAAATTAAGCACTGCCTGAGAGGCTTAAATAACAATGCTGTGCTCTGCTTTTAACAGACACTTCTGTGCCACCCCACACCACCCGTGACAGTGCTGTGAATTATGAACATTATAGACAAGCCGCATCCCTGTCTAACAAGGCTTGATGATAGAACTAGGTTTTCCCCTCCCCTTAATGTCGAACCCTTCCTTCCCCTTGTGCACCCACGTCATGTGAACTGAGGATTAAACACATACATTTACAGCTTCTCAATTACTCATCTAAAGCATGTCATCACTGTGTGATCAGAGCCTAATGCCAATCAGTTCCCATCATATGAAGATATAGAGACATACAGATAAATATACAATATAAACTGAGGATAATATGTGCATACAAAACCAGACGAGATCAGAAAGGTTGCATCACACGAGGGAGAAGATACAGTTCAGGATGTTGGGCACATTGTGGGGTGAGTTAGGTTTTGAGATAGTTTCTGAGCTGCACCACGGAACTAGAAAATCTGAGGTTCAAAGGGAAATATTCCTGAGTCTTAGGTCTAGATTCACGTACAATTTGTGCCTGGTTTCAGTCTAAATGTGACTCAAACCCAGTGCAAAGTGCTGTGGTGGTATTTACTTTAGAAGTGTTGCTAATGTAAGAGAAAGTAGTGTTTGCCCTACTTTGCACTACATTGAAATAAAAGGGCCATACCCAGTGGAGGCCGGCACTGATCGGGGGTGGAGAGCATAAGGACTCTGCTGGCACCGAACAGGAACCAGGAAGCACCCAGGCTCCCCTGACAAATCACAATGCTGCAATGCAGCATTGTAATTGGTAAGTACCCAGGCTACCCTGACCAATCACAATGCTGCAATGCAGTATTGTGATTAGTCTGAGCGCTGTGGAACAGCGCTCAGCCATGGAATGGGGGCTTGGGCATGTTCTCCATGCACGCTGTAATGCAGCCTGTATGGAGAACATGCCAAGTACCCCAGAGGGCCGGCCAAACAGTCACTGTAAACTTGGATTGGCAAGCCACTCCTCTCTGGCCCTGAGAGCAGTGCAGCCCCGCCCGCCCATCCGTCCACAAAGCAGCACTGAAACATAAAATGATAATAACTTTGAGGTCTATTGCGATGGCGGGCGGACACCGCAATGGCTAAAGGGACGGCCTACCATAGGTGCGGTGGTCCCGCCGTACGCATTGACGCATCCCGCATTCTTAACATTGCGGCGGGCGCTGCTGTCAGCAGCACCCACTGCAATGCCAGAAATGCATGTCGTGCATTTGCATGCACAACGTGGCAGGCCCGCGTGCAAATGCTGGCCCTATGTGCACCCCCCACACCCCCAACAACATGGGGCCCCACAACGGGCCCCCAAATGCAGGATCCGCATGCTTTTCCATGGCGGCGTTGCCGCCATGGAAAGGCTGATCTCCGCAATCATCTTGATTTGGATGGCGGTGTCTTGCAGACACCGCCACCATATCAAACATGTTTTCCACCCGACGACGAGTCGACCGGCGGGAAACTGGCGGACGGTCTTTCTGTCCGCCATCGTAATCGACTCCATAGTTATTATTATTTTATGTTTCCTTTATTTACACTGCTTAAAAGCATTGGGGTGACGCTCCTCTGCCTTAGCGGAGGAGCCGCCCCTGGCCATACCAGAGGCGATCCATGGGCATTCCAATGCACCCACCCATGGATTTTGGCGCAAATCACTATTTACTAATATTTGTAGAAAGGCATTTGGACCAAACCTTTAAAAGGCTTTCCACTTTGTATGTGTGCTACAGGGTGAATGACACAAATGTTTTTTCATAAGTATCAATTTGCGAGAATATTGTTTCATAAATATTGAGGAACCGAATATAGAAAGGAAGAATATTGTTTTTCTTAAGTATATAATATGTTTTTTTTAAAAATCATTGTACATAATATAATTTACTTCAATATAGTTGAATTAAACATTGTTTTTAATTCATGTATTATATTAGTTAATATATAATTTTTTGTTATTAGTGTTATGATAATTTAACAAATGCTTTATGTATTTTAGTATAGGTTGGAAGTTTTAATCTGTATTTATATTTAATTTGTAATTTATACTTTAGAAAGTTTAGTACTGGTTTGTTAGGTTTGTAGGGGAGTAGGGTGGGAAGTTATATAAATGATAAATTATTGGTTTTTATTTTAAATTAATGTGTTATGTTAATTACATATTAAATTGTTAATTATTTATGTAAATCATTTTAATTAATTGATATTTTAATTATTAAGTGTATTTTTTGATTTTTAAAGTGTAATTTTTGTTTTTATAATTTCATTACGAATTTATAATTTAGTACCAGGTTGTTGAGTTTGTAAAGGAACAGCGTGAGAAGATATTTCAATTATAATTCTTTTTATTGAGTTAAGTTTTTTAGGTAACTTAATATTTAATTGATAATTCATAATGCAAATTATTTAATTGCTATGTCAATGATGTGTTGTATTTTAATTAATTGTTAATTCACTGATAAGTGTATTTAATAATGCGTTCCAAAAATTATATGTATTTATTTGTTTTATTTCATCACTATTTTTATGTGATTATTGTTTTATTTATATTTTATGTTAAAGTTTATATTTTATTGTAAGGAGAGTAGTTTTTATTTTAAATTATATACATTTATTTATATTTAGTTTGGTTAAATTATTTTGTATTAGTATATGTTATTTTTTCAAATTCATCTAATTTTATTTTAAAAATGCTTTATTATTTTTCTGTTGCTTGGTTTTGAAATATATATTTTTTTAATTGTAATGGTACATCTAGCCCTCCTAAAGTCAAACACTTTCCTGCGTTTGCTTATGTAGGAGTGGGAATAGTAAATCTAACCCCTCCCTAGTCCAGCACTTTCCCTGATTTTGGTTACATTGGAGTTGGAATAGTAAATATAACCCTTTCATTATCCAACACTTTCCCTGCTGTTGCTTAGATATGCATGGAAATAGAAAATCTAATCATCCCAAAAACCAACACTTACAATACTGTTGCTTATGTTGGTGTGGAAATAGTAAATCTATCCCCTCCAAAGATCAATACTTTCCTTGTTTTTCTTACGCTGGAGTGTGACTATTATAGCTAACCCTTCGACCTTTGCTTACATTTGAGCTAGAATATTAAATCTGGCTCCTTTGAAGTCTAATACTTTTGCTAGTGTTGTTTACTTTTGATTGCTGCTGGTTTTATTTTTACTAATTTTCATTTTATTTATAAAAAATAACTTCCATTTTTATGCAAATGTTATTTTGCATGTTAATTTCATGTTTTCAATTAAGTATGATGTTTGTTTTTGTTAGTTATGTTTGTTCATTTTAACCTTTTATGTTACTTATTATTTTTTATATATTTTTTTAATGGAATAATTATTGTTTTTTGTGTTTTTATGTTTACCCCACTATATAAATTATATATCACTAATTAAAAGTATTTATTTTTGATTATAATATTATTTTGTTTTTAATATTTCAAATAATTTACATATAATAGATAATGTGAATATTTTTATATACTTCCCTTTTTTATGATATTCTGTTACACTATTATATTTTATTTAATGGGCTGGTAGTTTTATACCTAATACACAAGCTCTATGTTTCTATGATATCTTTTGACACAATATTCTGGTGTCACAATATTGTTGCTCCTAATATTCAGTCATAGAAACGTGCTGGACTATAGAGAACACATACAAAGTGGGAAAAGTATAAAAGCATAGTTTTTGTACTGGTAAGTTTCCTTTGAAGTACAAAACGTTGGCGTGACAGAACGCAAACTCCTTTGCACTAAGATGCAATGATGTGTGCATTAGCGCATGCCAGCCTAAAGTGTGCCAGCACCGGGGAAGAGAAAAACATCCCAATAGGTTTTTTCTTATTCCCTAGTTTATATGCAGAGGAACTGTGTTGGTGTGGTTGCCGGTCTCATCGGGGAATGGGTTCCTAATAGTGCTGGTGGTACAAGACAACATAAGTTTAGAGTCTACATATCCAGATTTACTGAATTGGATTGCCTTAGGGGGTGACATAACAAACTTTGAAGTTAATTCTGACAGGACAGGGAGTCAATGTAAATCACTCAAGTTTGGGGAGATGTGCTCAAACATTCTATTGTTGGTGATTAGTTGAGCTGCTACATGGAAAGAGTGTTTTCATTAGTAAGGATGGGGGAGGGGTGCCAGTAAGATGTGTTCAATTTGTCAGTGTGAAAAAAGTATTGAGGGTCTCTTGCCTGCATTTTAGGGCTCCAGAACCCTGGGGCTGGGGAGCGCAGCTCACATGAAGAAATCATAAATATGCAAGAACAAGGCAGAATATCGGGATTCTGGTCCAGGGTCTACCCTGCAGCTGGTCTGCACCAGTACAGAGGGTTGAATTGCACAGCGAGACAGACAAGCCAGGCCATCAGTATGGCAAACAATTTACAAACGTAGCCGTCGCTAAACAAAAAGCAACCTCAATTGTCTCCTTTCTAACATATTGGAGCAAATTCCAACCAATACCCAGCTGCAATTCGAACTACTGCCATCCAAGCAGAAATGTAAATAATTAACAAATGGAATGCACTCAAGTGTCAGCAGTATGGACACAGTAGTGCTTGCAGAGGCAAGACAGCAGAGGTGGTGTGCCCTGGCACTTAATTTACAGGGGATGAAAGCACCACCCTATTGGATGGTTATAGCTGTCACTCCTGCATTACAAGAGAGTTGGGTAGCTAGTAAAAAAGAGGAGGCATGATGGCGGGATACCCTAGGGTTGTGAAGGTCACTGGAGTGTGTCCAGCACTACACTCTTGGATTGCCCTTGATGAGTTTTCTCCTATTTATGGACTCCCGCCTCTGTCTAATTTCACTCCCAAAATATGCTCAGGGCCTGACTCCACACCAGGAGTCTTAAAATAGAAGGTTATGCTGTTCCTCAGGGATCGGAGTCAGAGCAAGGGAAAACAAAACCAACCAGACCGGAAAGGTTCAAAGTTGGGAGTCCATATATTGGATTATAATGCCCTCACACACCCAGTTGGGTGTCGTGCTTCATCATCTGGGCTGCTCCTCATTGGGTCAGCGGTGCAATACCCAACGGGCTCCCTATAGTAGGGGCACTTTAGCAGAGATCTTTTTCCAATAACCGTATGGTGAAGTGGGTTGAGGGGCCAGAAATGTGTAGATGCATGGATTGAGAGTGAATCTAAAATAGGGTTGGGAGTACCAGCGACAGCAAACTTTAATCAATAGGTCTCCTACCCTAAGTAAAAACAGACAATCCGGTGCTCAACTAAGCTTTATGTCTTAGATTTAAGCGTACCTATTTGTGAAAAGGTCAACATGTTTCTTGCTCAATGTAAAGTCTACAGGCGATTCGTCAGGACCAAAACAGTGAAGACTATCTACACCTTAAAATTGGTGATGTGGAATCATACTCAGATCAGCCAAGCAACTACCTATTAGTGTACCTGTCAGTACTGGAACTACCCAATGTTGTAAACTAACCAGGCTTCAGCAGTACCCGGTAGGTTGTACACGAGGGGTTCCTCATGTAAATCGTGCCAGTATCACGTTGTGTCTTGACCTACCCACTCCTACCGGGTCCAACACTACACTCTTCGATTGCCCTTGATGAGTTTTCTCTTATTTATGGACTCCCGCCTCTGTCTAATTTCACTCCCAAAATATGCTCAGGGCCTGACTCCACACCAGAAGCCTCTTTTTGGGCTAGCTTGGATTCTCTGGACGACTAAAGGGTTCCATTGCTTCTACTCTCACAACAATGAGGGAACTAAACAAATACTTTAAAGAGAACTTTCACTCTTTGTTTGCTGTGTGATTTTCCAGAAACCTATCTCCCAATAGATTGGGCATGTCGGGTTTCTACTAGCCACTGTGGGGATCATTTCTTTTCTTTCCATAATGGGCAAAATCACAATTCCTTTTGTCATGGGCTAAATTCCTAAGTATCCTACTAAATCCTATTACTGTGGAGCCTGAACTATTTACCCCCCTTTTATTGAGCTTGAGCTGGACACTAGTTTTGAGACAAGAACAAGTCCCATTCCATCTTAGCTTGCCTGCCCAATCTGAGGTGATAGTTCTCCCAAGTACATTCTCTCCTAACATTCCAAATATTTTGTTCATTGTATGCCTAGAATTGTTCTTACTGAATTCTTGAGAACCTCTCATAAGCCCCTTCTTCTCTCCAACTCACTCTCTATTCTATGCCCGGGGGTGGCCAAACTCTAGCTGGCAAGAGAGAAAAAAAGACAAAGGCAAGTAATTAATTTCTAGGCAGTTGCAGTTACTCCTTCAGTGCTCAGATCTCTCTGTACCTTGGGCACTTTACTCTGCTCCTGACAATCTCTTTGCTTTACCTTTTCCAATCAAGCTACCCTACAGTCAGTGGTTAATTTGTGTAAAAATAAGTGAAGGGGCTCTTGTCAGGAGGCAGCTTGCACCAGCCCATTGCTCCCATTAGTGCCACCTATAATAGGATTAACTACTAACCTTGAAACCCTACAAGTGGGGGAAGGATATACTATAACAGCCAGAGCTGCCGATTTTGAATCTTAGGAACCAGGTTCGAGTCTCGACTAGGCTCAACTTACTGTGATTCTGGGCAAAACACTTAGGGCCTAATTACGACCTTACAGCAGAGTGATGGTGCGGCAGTGCAAACCATAGCACCACCGCTCTGTTGAAGGTCGCCACCCCCCGCCCGCCAGATTACTACTTTCCAGTGGGCTGGCAGGTGGGATCATGGTGGTTCCTCCTGCGGTGCCCTTTAAAAGGCGGCAGTGCCTTTTAAAAAGGCACATCTCACAAGGTTCCTGCACTGCATGGACTTGTAAGTACATACCGTGTAGTAACCTATGTGCATGCACACAGGAGGGCACATGTTATGCCCCCCTGTGTGCATCCACATATGTCTGAGGCACAGGGGGGCCTGATGAGTTCCCTTTGTTTCCTCTCCACCAGGCTTTTCATGGCAGTGGAACTGCTATGAAAAGCCTAGGTGAAAGGAAACCCTTTATATGCTTGGCGGGGGGCGATCCTACTCCAGGGAATGGCGCTTCCCTGAAGGAGCTGGCGGTACTAGTCTGATCCGACTGCCTGAGTCGTATTGGGCAGTCAGTCCGCAGGTGGCCGGATCCACCACCGCTGCGCCACCACGAGTCTGGCAGTCTAAGGAACGCCACACTCGTAATCTGGCCCCTCATCTTCACGTGCCTACAAAAAATGAATGTGTCCTTAACTGCTGCTCATGAAAAGCACTTCAATACCTTGGGTCGAGTTTGTGCTAGAAGCGCCGGTGTTGACGATTAAGTGCCGCTGCCGAGCACCAGAAACCACTTGCTCAAATTAAGCACTGCCTACAGTATTAATACCACATTAGCAGAAGGAGGTAATTAAGCTAATTGCTGTACTGTCATCTTCTGCTCCCCCATTTCCTCATGGTGTAACTTCTTTCTGCTGTATTACTACAATTTTGTAAATGTGATTTAATTGCCCTTCTCTGTTTTCGAAAAGCATTTTCAATAATCAGAAAAGCATCTATCTATCTATCTATCTATCTATCTATCTATCTATCTATCTATCTATCTATCTATCTATCTATCTATCTATCTATCTATCTATCTATCTATCTATCTATCTATCTATCTATCTATCTATCTATCAAGATTTTATTCACCCGATGGTTGAATATTTTGCACTTTCTTCTTGTATTCCCTGTTGCTGGTTTATGGAAGGAAACATTGCCTCCCTGTCCTTGTGATAATCTATCAGCACAAAGCACTTTACATTTTTTGTTATTTCAACTACACGGAAACACTTTGTATTGCCAGTTTTTACCAATTCTAATATCCTTTACTTCAGCAACTTCCATCTGAGTATATATGTGCAACTTTTTACATTTTATTTGGCTATCTTTGAAGATGAGGAAAAACTATGGGAATGCATTGTGATTAAATAATTGTGGCACCAATCCACAAAACCAGAACTGGAGGAAGATCCTTCTCCTACCTTGTCGCCAAGACCTGGAACACCCTGCCCCTCCACCTCAGGCGATCCGCGTCATTGACACAGTTCAGTAAGGACCTCAAGACCTGGCTCGTCAACTGAACTTCAACAACACCCAGATGGATCAGCAGCCCCCATCAGCGCCTTGAGACCCTAATGGGTGAGTAAGCGCGCTATACAAACCCTAGATTGATTAATTGATTGATTGGCATTGTATAAAAGTCCTCTGTATAAATCATTGATGGTTTTCATTATAAAGCTATATTTCTGCACTTTTGCTTTTATGGCTCAATCGTAGCCAAATAAAGAATGAGTATCTATCTATCTATCTATCTATCTATCTATCTATCTATCTATCTATCTATCTATCTATCTATCTATCTATCTATCTATCTATCTATCTATCTATCTATCTATCTATCTATCTATCTATCTATCTATCTATCTATCTATCTATCTGCCATATTTGGTGTGATTCTGTTCAGCCGTCTTCTCTATATTGCTGTTCAAAAATCCCTACGGAAATATAGAAAATGCATGGGGAAACTGAGTTCACCCTCTTTTTCTGAGCCCCTGCTTGGCAGTACACTCTGAAACTTTCCAGAAACGGGTTGAGTTGGATGACCTTTTTTGAAATAAAATTGTCAAACACCGTCAAAGTTATTAGCAAAACAAGAAACGCTCTTCATATATGGATATATGTGTAGAAGAATAACATTTATCAATATATATCTATATATATATTACAGAGTGGCAAATTGAAAAATACACTGTAGTACCCTATATTTTGCAAATATAGGTTACCACAGTGTGTTTTTAACATATTTAGTTCTTCACTATGAAATCTACAGAGTATACCAACAAATTATTGCGCTACTTAAAAAATGCGCAGTTCTCCCTAAACTGCTGTGAAAATACATAGAAAATTTAAAATGTATTTCTCTACCTATTAACTCTTTAATAAAGTGGCAGTGGGTAGGGAACTATAATAAAACCTGCAATTTACTTAGATCTAAGACCCTAACCCAGAATACAGCAAACATGCAGAATGCAGAAAAAATGTGCTAAAAATTACGACTGCCTTTTACATTTGGTAAACACAGCCATTAGCCAATCACATACTGACTTATCATCCGTATGTACTGCGGTATACCACAAATTAACATTGATTTTTAAAAAATATATATTTTTATTGGCATTTAATCATGCAGAGGGCATTTCAATACATATATTGAAACATTTGGACAGTAATTGTACATTTTTAGTTTCTTATGGGTTGGTCATCCGACCATAAGCAATCCTTTTGCCTATTCCCACAGCGTATACCACATAACATTTTTAGAGAATACCCTCTTGGTCAACATAACCACTTAACTCCCCCAAATGCCCCCCTCCCTCCTTCCCACCCTCCTCCGTGTCTGAATGTCTACTTATAATCTAGGTTTGATTCCTGTTTACGGCTCCACTTATGTCCTACTAATGGCTCATCAGGCTGTGTTAGTCACTAATCTATTCTCTATTGATTGTTCCCAGTACCGGAATTCACACAAACTTACACTGATATACTGCGGCACAATATATAACTATTTTACAAATTATAACTTTAACACCACTTACAGTATTCACAGATACTGCTAAAAAATTGCCATTTACATCAAATAATCTATTTTCCTGTCACATTACACCCCCATATTTTAACACACTTTCAAGCTTTGTCTGTTTCAATTACCACACTCCAATGTACACCACTACACTCTAAGCTATTACACTGTACGCCACTCCCCTCTACATGTCTCCACTATATGCCCCCCACTCTACTCTAATCCACTGTATGCCACTACACTCTAAGCCACTGCACTCTACACCACTACACTGTACGCTATTACACTCTATGCCACTACATTTTATGACACTACATTTTACGCCACTACACTGTGCGCCCTTCCATCCTACACCATTCTACTGTACGCTATTACACTATAAGAAACTACACTCTACGCTATTCCACTGTATGCCACCTCAGTGTAACCACGGCACTGTACGTTATTCCTTTGTACACCACTGAACTCTGCTCAACTCCACTATACGACAATACACTGTCCGCTATTCCACTGTATATCACTCCATTCTACGGCACTACACTCTGTGCTAATTCACTGTACCATACTACACGCTACGCTATTCCACTTTATGACACGCCATGTCACTACTCTGTACAGCAGTAACATTATTCCACTCTAAACCACTGCACTGTATGCTACTCCACTGTATGCCACTCCACTCTACGTCACTACACTCTAAGCTATTCCACTGTACACCACTCTACTCTGCAATACTCTACTCAACACCACTTCACAGTACGCTATCACGCTTCACACCACTACAGACTACCCCACTCCACTCTACAGTATTCTACTCTACAACACTCAACGCTTGTACACTGTACGCCACTACGCTCCACCACTCATCGACGCAATTCCACTGTGGACCACTTCACTGTGCCTCACTCCACTTTACACTTACTCCACTCTAAACGGCTCCACTGTACAGTATTCCACTCTACAACACTACACTCTACGCTATTCCACTCTATGCCACTCCACTGTCTGCCACTTCAGTCTTCACTATTGCACTGTAATCTATTTCTGTATACACCACTGCACTTTTACACCACAGCACTGTACGCCACTTCCCTATAAGACAATCCACTGTTCGCTTTTACACTGTTCATCAATCTACTCTATTCCACTGTACAGCACTTCACTCTATGCCACTGTACTCTATGCTATTCCACTATATGCCACTCCACATTATGTGACTACCCTGTACACCAGTAACATTCAACGTTATTCCACTCTCCAACACACCACCCTATGCCACTTCACAGTACGTTATCACACTGTACACCACTACAGTCTACCCCACTCCACTCTACCCCCACTCTCTACAACACTCCACTCTACAGTATTCTACTCTATAACACTCCACTCTGCACAAGTACACTGTACGCCACTACACTCTACACCACTCCAGTCTATGTTATTCCACTGTAGGCCACTACACTGTACCTCACTCAACTCTATGCTACTCTTCTCTACTCTACGCTACACCACTGAACACCACTCCACTCTACGCTACTACGTTCTATGCCTCTCCACTCTACACCACTCAACTCTACCCCAATACAGTGTACTTTATTCCACTGTATTCCACTCCACTATATGTCACTCCATGCCACTGTACTCTACACTATTCCACTGTAGGCCACTACACTGTACCTCACTCCACTCTGTGCCAGTCCACTCTAGAACCCTCCACTGTACACCACTGCATTATATTCCACTGCCTGCCACTCCACTCTAGTACTTTCCACTATACGCCACTGTATTGTACACCACTATACACTATTGCACTGTACGCAACTCCTCTATACGACACTCCACTCTATGCTATTCCACCCTATTCCACTCCACTGTACACCACTCCAGTGTTTGCCACTCTAATATATGGTATTCCACTGTATGCCACTCCACCTAACCCCACTCCACTTCACTCTACACCACTCCATTTTATGCCATTTCAGTTTATGGCACTGCACTTTACGCTACTCCACTAAACACTATTCCACTGTAAACAACTCAACTCTCACCACTACACTCTACACTATTCCACTCTACACCACTCCACTCTACGCTATTCCATTCTATGACATTCCACTCTATGAAGCTTTGCCGCACAACACTCCACTATACGCTATTCCACTCTGTGTCACTCCATTCTATGACATTGCACTCTATGTCATTGTACTGTATGCCACTAGACTGTACCTCATTCTACTGTACTCCGCTTCACTCTACACCACTTTTCTCTACGCTACTCAACTGTATCCTATTACACTCTACCACAGTACGCTCTATGCAACCCCTCTCTTTGGCACTCCACTGTAAGCTATTCTACTGTACGCCACTCTTCTCTGTACCACTCCACTCTACAACACTCCACTTTACGTTATTCCACTCTATGCCATTCCACTATACACCATTCCACTGTACTGCACTCCACTGTACTACACCCCACGGTACACCACCCCACTGTACACCACTCCACTGTAAACTATTCAATTGTACACTACTCCACTGTACCACATTCCACTCTATTCCACCTCACTCTACTCCACTCTACAACACTATACTCTATGACAGTACACGTTATGACACTCCACTCTACTGTATAACACTCCACTTAAAGACAATCCATTTGATGACAGTAAACTGCATGATTTCAAAACCTTGTTTTATTAAAAATAAAAAAAAGAAAGGTTAAACCTTTGTTATAGTTAGGAAAAATTTATTTATTCTTTCTATAAAAAACAAACTTAAAATACACAAACACTAAAAATACAAAAGTTATAGTTATACCTTAAATTTATCATTTACGCACAACTTTAAAATTAATATAACTTTATTCATTCTTTAGCTTCAAACTAAAGTTAAAGTATAAATAAATGCTAATTTCTAAACATGTACTCGGAGGCAAACTATATTAACTATAATCGCCACTTTACACTGTGTTCTTCCAGAAGATTTGATTTGCGATGTTATAACTGTTCTTATAAATACTATTATTTTACAAGGTATGAGTGAAATAATATAAAATGGACTAAGCAGTGCATGGATAAGACGCGAGTTATAGTCAATATAGTGTAGCAACCGAATGGAATGGGGCGAGTTATAATAATTTGAAGGTTTTGATTAAAACGGATAAATTAAAAGTAAAAGTGTACGTTTCTAAAGTTACATTTTCTGTACTTTAACACATGTTTGTAGCTAAAGAATAAAAAAGTTATATGAATTTTTTATGTTTACTAGTGGTCCACCCCGCCGCTGCACCGCCAAACCCGCGGTCGAGCCGCCTCCCAGATTACAAGTGTAAATCGTGTCTGGCAAGCTTTTTTTTACGTTTCCATGGCAGTGCCCTGAAAATGGGCACTGCAATTGGAACGCCAAAAACAGTTCCTGCACAGCATGGGCTAACAATTCCAAGCCATGCAGGTACTGGGGTGTATGCACACATGGGGGCACATGTTGTGCCCCCTGCATGCACCCCAGGGCACAGAGGCAAATGGGTTTCCTCTCCGCCAGAGTTTTCATAGAGGAGGAACTGCCACGAACACCATGGTGGAGAGGAAACTCGTAATATGCTTGGTGGGACCACAGCAGTCCTGCCAAGCATATTGATGCCTCCTGACTGCCGCAACACCACCAGGGAACAGCAGTTCCCTAGCGGCTGCGGAGGGGCAATTGCTGTCCAACCACCCTAATCATAATAGGGGAGTCGGGAGACTGCCGCCACTGTGCCCCCACAAGCGTGGCAGTCTGTGGACAGCCAGACTCGTAATCAGGCTCTGCTTAAGCCAAAACTCACCGATAAGGCCTAATAACACCAAGGCATGCATGCAACTACTTGTTGTAGTATTCTGAGAAGCTCTGACGCGTCCCTTTTGTGGAATAAATATGGTTGGTATTGTCAGTAATGGCACACTGAGTAAAATAACAATGGGATAGAAAGTATGCAGGATAAACTAAAAAACAAGCTTTCCATCCATCACTTTTTTTTTATTATGTACCAAGTCGAGCTATGTGGCACACGTATGCCCTGACTTGAGCTCTGTAACTCAGAGATTAGCACTAACTGTGCCAAAAGCATTTGTGGTTGCTTGCGTTCCTATTTAGAGGGTACATTTCCCAACACTTTGGACTGTAATGGCTCATTTGGGGTAGGGAGAAGACTGAAGAGTATATAGTTGACCTCTGTCTGTAATGACATTCTAGGCAAACACATTATGGACAGAGAAGAGACCAAGGTAATTGTTGGACTTGGCCCTTCTGGCAGGTTCACCCCTAAACTTTTTGCTTTTTATTGTGACCTGGTGTTAGTGATTTTTGGCTTCTGCGCACTTTACCACTGTGTCCCAGGGTAAAGTGCGTGCGTGTAGTGAGGTTGGCCTGCCCTCCCATAGGAATGCATGGGGGAATGTATGTGTCCCTGGTAGTTCCTGATGCGTGGGGAGTGCCGGTGCGAGTTTGGTATGTGCGGACTCGTGTGATGAAATGCTGCGCGATGATGTGTGCGGCGTCAATGTACCTCGTGTGGAAGTGCCACTTCCAGAAGTTGGCATTTCTGTGTGCAATGTGAGATGAGTGCCTTGTCTGGCGATTGGCTGGCTGAGGTCATGTGATGGGCTAGGGAATCCCCAGAGTCAGGATGGGTCTGCCCCAGTGGTGGATAGGGAGATTTACATCCAGATGGGTGGGAGGAGTACACCTGGGACCTGAATAGGGCTGTGCTTTCCCCACACAATGCTGGCTCCGCCCCCTGTGGTGTGACTGATGACCCTGGCCTGTTCTGTGAATAGGGAGAGGGGCTGAGCAAAACAAAGTGCTCAGCAACCAGTTGCAACTGGTTCGCCCCTTCCCTGCACCTTGAGACAAAGGAAACCTGTGTATAAAAAGGGGCTGTGACCCCTTACAAAATGTTCTCTGCTGATCCTAATTGGGGGGGGGGGGGCCTGCTGCGGCTGCTGGGCGCCAGGAGGGACCGCCACTGAGGACTGCCTCCCTGTCTGGAGGGCCCTGTGAGCTGGCCCCTGGGCCCAGCCCTTGCCCCCCCCTGCCTTCTTAGGAGAACTTTGCTCCTGGACCTTTAACTGTTACCCCTGGGAGCGCTTTTAAGGAGAGGGCTGGTGACTGTGCCCTAGCGCTTAGAGAGCGCTTCTATGTCGCATCTGCAGCGCTGAGCTGCTCAGGGAATCCCCGGCGTAGAGGATTCCCCCGCATCCCTGTGTTCTTCAGCGGGAGCCCACCCCGCAATCGTGTGCCCTCCAGCAGGTGCCCACCCCGCTTTTATTACTTATTTTTCGCGGGTGCCCTTCCCGCTTTATTATTTATTCATCGCGGGTGCCCACCCCGCTTGCCGCCGAAGAAGAATCACCGCTGTGGCCCGGTCCTTGACAGGAAGCCAGGCAGCCTTGGTGAGGACGTGGGCGGGACTTACAGCAGGAAGCGGACAGGAGCCACCCCGTGCTCCTGCGACTGAGAGACAAGGAAGCAAGTAGTTGGGATGGTGGGCGGGAGCCTACCCCGCCAGAGAGAAGAAGTGCCGTGTCCCAAGACCCAGGCGGGAGCCCACCCCGCACTGGGACGTGCCGCTGGGAAGGTTTGGAGCTCTGCAGGCTCCGCGTCCAAGTCCCGGGTCCCAGGAGGGGGCCCGGGTGAAGAGAGGTCCGCCGCCTGAACGAGACCACACGCCAGAAGCCCGGTAAGGTGAGAGGCTCGGGGTGGTTCCGGTCCGCATCGAGTCCCCCGAGCGGGACTCCAACGAAGGGGGCCTGGTATCTTGCTGAGTCCCCCGAGCGGGACTCCAATGTCGGGGGCAGTGTTCCCGAGCCCCCGAGAGGCTCCAACGCCGGCCAGTATTCTTTATTTAGAGTCCAGAGGGACTCCAACGGGCCTTATTTGTTTTAGAGCCCTGACAGGCTCCAACGAAGGGGGGCATCATTGTCCAAGAGCCCGAAAGGCTCCAACAAAGGGCATTTCTTTTGGTGATAAGAGCAGCCCCGGAAGGCAGTGGGCCGCTCCAACGTGACTGGGGCATATTTGTGTTTTAGAGCCCACGAGGCTCCCACGCTGTTTTGGGGGCATTCTTCTTTTAGAGCCTAGGTGGCTCCAGTGCTGTATATTTGTTGTGGAAGGCACAGTGGTGCCCCGGCTCATTTTCCCAGCTGCCCAGCACTTAGTGGGCAGCTACAACGTTTAGGTTGTGCCCCTTCGCGCTTTGGCTTACGCAGCCTGCGCAGTACAGCCCTGACTCGATGGACAAAGGGCTTTTGAGCCCCTGAAAGGCCAAGTTGGCCTAGGGACAGTTTTTCTGTGGTACATGTGTACTTTTGCGCATGCGCAATGCCTTTATGCTATTTTCATTCCTAAACTGTGTTTATGCCTAGGAGATTGTTTTGCTAGTAGAGATTATGCTACCGTGTTCATGGTTCCCTGCGTGATGTATACCTAAGGTGTTTAGGATTGCGCAGGGTGTACTTACCTTGTACCAGTGGTTACTGGTTGGGCGCTACATTCATTATTTGTTCTACATTTATTATTTGTTCTACATTTACAATTTGGTGATTTGTGATGATTCTGACAGTGGTCCTTGTGGCCCTGTCTTGTGTAAATAGTCCCCTGTAAATTCTGCCCAGTGCCAGTTGGCACAGTGTAAATTGTGTGAATATTATCTAATGTGTTTTGGTATAAGACAAAGGCTATTTTTATATATAACCTTGTGTGGAGTTTCCTTTGTGGTGGGCCTTGGGTGTTGTTGCTGGGTGCGCGCGCGAACGCTTTACACATTGCCTCCGGGATAAGCCTGACTGCTCGTGCCAAGCTACCAAGGGGGTGAGCAGGGGTTATCTTTGGCGTGTAACTCCCCAGCCCTGACTAGAGTGGTGGTTTCTGCCTGGCTTTGGCGCAAGCCCTAGCCAACCAGAAATCCCATTTCTAACAGTAATTCAGCAATGAGGTAAGGGGGTGGGAGGCACCCGTGTACCTGTAAACTCCTTGATAAAACCTCCCTTAGAGGACTGCAGCTGCACATGACCTTTACAATGTTGTCCAGTTGATTTCTGTCCACATGTGATTATTGATCAGGTGAGCTACTGAAGCTGTATACGCAAATTATATAATTTTTCAAAGAAAAAAATGTGTGGTCAGGTTTTTTTGTAACTTGGTATGCCTGATATTATGGATTCTGCCCCTCATAAACTTAGATCGTTGAAAGTGAAGGGAAAGCTAAACATTTTTTTGCATAGGCCCTAGTAAGCAGCACAGAAGATACCAAAAGTGTTTTATTATTACCGGTGTAAGTTAGGTGCCAATTACAAATATAACTGTTAAAGCCAATAGGTTTAGCTTGTATACAGTGTATATACATAGAGGAACACAACATACGGCTACATAGTCCCACATGGAGCATGTAGTCATGTCCACAGACTGTGGAACCCATTTTCAAATGGCCTACAAGGATGCAGACATTTATGCACTCAGACCACCTAAGATTTTTGCATTACAAACCAACAGTGAAACATGACCATGTGAGACGAAAGTACATTATGATGAGCATTAGCGGACTGCAGGATGATGTGGACCAAGGGGCAGAATATGAAGTGCTGCAAGTGAGCATAGGACAGAGGTCTTCAATCTGTGGGGTGCAACCTGCAGGGGGTCTGTGGAGTCCTGGGAAGGGTGACATGCATTCTCCACTTGTGCCTGGAATCCAAAATGTTTGCTCTTTGTTTTGGAAAAAGACAACTGTCCTGGGGCGGTTAATTCTGATCATTAAAATGCTTCAGATGAAGTTTCAATAATTGAGTCTCCTGTATTGTGAAAAGCCTTCATGCCAGGGTGCCTGCTTGCCTGAATGAAATGCAAATGTACGCCGTGAGGTAATCTGCATGTATAAAGGGTGCCTGGGAGCCGGTTCTGGCTTTAATTGATCGAATCACTCCAAGCTTTGTGATGACAAAGATTTTGGTTTGTTGAGTAGTAGTGAAAAGAGTTAACAACTGGGCTGTGAAGGTTGTGCTTTTAATCGCAATTTTATTTACACATCCCTTAGTACCCCTAAGGAGGTGTTGAAGGGAAAGTTATGTAAAAATAAATTGCATTACATAGCTCTGGTATTACTAAAATCTACATTTTGGAAGCACCATTTCATCGTAAACTTTTGCACATTTTGTAGCAGTCGATCTTATACTGTGTGTAATGCAAGTATAAAATAATGACTTACGTAGTCACAGTGCTTTCTGTCAAAGTCTGTGACCTCGTAGCACTAAAACTACTCACGTCACTATTTTCCACTGCACCAACCAAGATTTAATTCTGTGGTTCCCCGGTTACACACAGACCTCTCCAGTGCATTAACTAATATAGGTTTCATAAAGTGTATTTCCCACTGAGTAACAACTTTTTAAAATGTATGTTTCATTTAAGCTGCCCATTATTTTATATGTAGCTACCTGATGGTGAAAGACCTGAAAAACATACAGAATATTTTGGGGCTTATTTATGAGAGGCTTGCGCCACCAGAGGGTCACTCTGGAGGCACAAGCGTCTCAACCATACCTATGAGGCAACGCACAGTCCTTCTGCATGGCTTTGCATGGCCTCATAGATATAGAGTAAGACAGCGCAGCGCAAGTCATTGCATTGCCTTACTCTGCGTCAAGGAGACGTTCCATGGGCATTGCGTGGGTGTTCCCATATGCTGCACCAGATTTACAAAATCATGTAACGTAAAACCTTACACCTCCCATTTCTCCTTCTTTTTTTCCCCTTTCCATGTGTGCAGCATTCTGCAGCTCACATAGAAAGAGGAAAACATTTCTCTGGATTGTTTTTGTGAAGGAAGGTGCCCCTTCCTACACAAAACAATCCTGCCTATGTTGGTGCTAGGCAGGAATTTCTGCGCCAATGTGATGGGAAAGGACAAGACTGCACCGTATCTTATAACTGTGGTGCATTCCTGCCCTTTCACATTAGCATAGGGCAGAGCAGCTAGAAGACTTGCAGTGTTGCACTTCGCCAATTCCTCATCAATGAGGTTCTTTGTTTTTAGCTTCACCTTTGACCAGGCCACCATGCTTACTGACCTTTGGTTTGCTAAACACTGTTTAATATTGCCTTAACCACGCATAAGCCTTAATCATGCATACGAGTAGTTAAAGCAGTAAGTGGTCTAGATGTGCGGAACAGGAACAGGCAAGATCGGGAGAGGAATCTCCAGTATACGGCCTGGTAAGTGGGGCTGGTTTTTTTGGGGAGGGTGTTGTTTTTAAGGCTGGGAGTCGGGTTTTAGAGATCAGGGTGGGGGATTAGGGACAGTTTTCAACGGGTGGGGGACAGTTTTAGGGCTCATAGTGGGGTGGCTGGGGTGGGGTTTTTTTGGGAAGGGGGCAGGGTTTTAGGGCTCAGAGCAGGTGGGGGTCGGGTAGGTTTTAGGGCCAGGGCTGGATTTTAGGGCTCAGGGCAGTGGTGGGAAGGGGAGGTTTTCAGGACTGGGGGGCAGTTTTAGGGCTCAGGGCAGTAGGACTGGGGTAGTTTTTTATGCAAGGGCCAGGATTTAGGACTCAGGGTGGGGAGCCAGGGTAGTCTTAAGGGATGGGGCGGGGTGGATTGCAATGCTAGGGTATTGGGTGTGAGGGTGCGGGGCGGGGGGCTGGGGTGTGCACTTTACCACATATATCCCTTCAGCAATCATGCCTTTACAACAAAATGTGTTGTAAAGACATGCGTGGTGAAGACGTGGTCATGGTTCAGACTGCGTAGTTTAGGCAAGCGTGGTTGATGCATGCGTGGTTGTATCATACAACCTTGGGTGATTCATTTTAGGTGAGCATTGGGTGAGAGGTCTTGTGAGGGCACAGAGTGTATGAATTACAGGAGTACTATGATCAACATATAATAGACAATGTACAGCTCAGGGTTACAGGGTTGTGTGCATTATGCTGGTGCAGACTGATGTGCAGCAGGGGGTACACCATGATGTACAGTGTGAGCACATGGTGACATGGTCAGATACATTAGAGGATACACATTGATCCCAAATTATATGTGACACTTTCAGACAATTCCATATTTCTTGACCAGAAACATTTTTCATAGTTGGAATTTTAAGCTATACAGCAGAATGTAAAAGCAAAACTACATGTCCCTGAATTAAAGGTTCTATAGGCTCAAAGACATAAAATCCTCAATGGCTGCAACACAACTCAACAATGTTTTTGTATCAAAATATAAAGTCCGCTTTAATGACAATTTGACGTTTTTTACCTTTAGAGTTTCAGTGCCCCATATACTGAGCAAAAATGTAAGATGTTGGAGTATGTTCATTTACTGTGCTTTTTTAAAAGCGTTTAATTCCACACACAGTGTTCCATGTGATAAATTCATGTATTGGGAAATATTGCTGTGTCAGATTATTTCTGTGAAGACTGTATTTCATTTTCACCAGTGCCAAAACCATTAAAACAGCAAATAACGTTAAAAGAATAGAGTGAAAGAGCACAAATCCATTCCGGCAGCCTGATCCTGCCAGCTCAACCAACCGCAATGTCAGCAATTCCACTTCTTAAATCACAGCCCATATTATAGATTTATAGCTCACTGCTGAGGGCTATACCGGCTGTCAAAGGCCCTGAACCTGAGTTATAGGTCAGAACCGTAGGTGAGGGCCTATAACGAGTGTGAGGGCCTTTTATAGCCGGTATAGCATGAGCCAGGAAGGGCTATAAGGCTATTAGAACATTCCACCAATTGAGGGTAGAATGTTCTAAACTAAATAGGGAGAAACAGAAAGACAAACATTGCAATGTTGGAGCAGGAGGCTTTTACCAGCCGTTATAAGGCCAGCGCCACTTCATAGTCTTCAATGGAGCTCTCCACCTTCAAATGTTCTAACAGATACCAGCTCCATCAGTGTTATCATATGAGCCAAAATGCTTTCAACTTTGGATCCATAAAGCATCACCCACATACCCATTTTCATTCATTTGATATTGGGCAAGCATGTGTTTAATTTTCACAAGCCACTATTCTAACAGACAGCCGTCTGCAATCACAAATAAACCCTGGTCAATGTACAATGTTTCAAGTAACACAGTGCGAGTATTTGTGAAGTCTTTCACGTGGCCTTGTCCAAGCATTTAAGCAATGTTGACAATGTCACTTTAAAAGATTGCATACAATGTGTCTAAATTCACTGAGCAAACGTGAGCATTATTTGCCAGGACATTGTGCAAATAAGAATTGAAGAAATCCCAAACCATTTTGCAATCTTTTTGACCTTTTTTGAAAAATGTAACTAAATTATTATAAACGACAATCATCAAAGCTAATTAAAAATATTAAATCAATCAGTCTATGATTATGTATGCTATATTTTCCAGTATGTAATGCAATTTTTCTTTGAGTGAGGTCTATTTCTTAGAATTATGAATGTGTTAGCTTTTGTATAATGTAATTTACAATAGTTCAATACTTTTTTCAAGAATGTAAAGTCCTTACACAGCACAAAAGGCAGACTTCACATGTGCTACATACCACCAGCAGTCAAAACGTAACTCATAATATAGTGTCCCCCTTGACATGAATCCTACTTAATGTAAAACTAAGACACTGATATTTAAGTATGGCATCTTTCATATTGGACTCAGTGTTCTCCAGTGCTGTGTTTTTTAAACCATTCCTGCCATCTACAAACGCCTACAAACTGATGCATATTTATTGTTTCCATTATTTTCAGCCATGTTGTGAAGCATGGCTACAAATCGTTGCCAAAGCAAATAGGCTATGTCTACTTCATACAATGCTGTCATTTTTCTGACTAATCAGACCTATTAATATTAATACTCCATTAATACTGAAATACCTCACATTCCCATAGCATATTTTGTCAGTGTACCTTTAACTTTTCTACAGTTCCATCATCAATGTAATATTCCTTTAATGACTCAAGTAAATAGTCTGCGTCGAATATTCCAATAATACATTAAAAAATAAAATTAAAAGCACAGCATCATTCGTGGTGCCCCTTTAACTTTAGGTGAGAAGGGATCATTCTTTTAGTAGTAACGAAAAACTGCACATCTAAATATAATGTTATGATAAATCTACCAAAAGTGCCAGAGCACCTGAAGTGATGTAAAACACCACCCAAAAAGGGCCACACCACCATAGCAAATGCATTAGCATGAATTGATAACATTGCTTTATTTCAAATGTACATTAATATGCTCCCATGTCCGAGGTTAATAATGTATGTACCATGAAGACAGAAAGAATGTGACATTCTGTGCCTGTTGTTGTTAGTTCTGTAAGACATGTTAAATGAAAATATAAAATACATTTTTTTTTAAAGTATGCTTCCGTGTGTCATCACGCCCTCTCCTATCTTTGGGTAATTTGTCTTTTCACTATACAAAATTTTCTTTACAACTATATTTAACTTTCAATCAGGTAAAACTCTTGTCATTCACATTAAGCAGAAACATTGGCCTATTATTCCTATACTACTGCAAGTATTTTCCCATTTTTGGCAAGAGGGTATTTAAGGTCTGCATCATAGTGCTACATCTCACTTCTCAATGGACTCAGCATATATGGGGCCTCATTCACAAAGGTAACTTTGCATGTGTAGATATCCTCACATATAGATCTACACCCACGCCTAGGTGTACATCTTATTAATGGAATTGTCCATGAGTCTTATAAGTCTCCACCCATTGAAATAAGGGGGTGGCGACCTATCACTGAATTTACAACTGAAAACCATATAACTTTCTGTCTGTTTGTGGCGAGAAGTTACTATAGAAAATAATAGGGAATTTTAAGAAAAGATTTTTTTTTTTTTGTTCCAAGAAGTTTTTATTGAGATATTTTTATATAAATAAAAATAAGATCAAACAGAGGCAACATCCAAATGCTAGACATGGGAAATAAAATTGTTTATGCTAAAATGTAAGGGTTGTACATTTTTAATTAAACAATTAAACAATTACTCCTATTCACCTAGGACTACCACTGTAACAAGTGACAACACACTTGCACCAAATTCATGACTTTTTATTTTAGTCATATTTAATAATAAACTTATAAATGAATTAAATGTTTAGAATAATTTAAAATGTTAGTTAATTTAATGCGTTTACGTTTCCCTGTGTGTTAGTCTTATTGCCTGCCTCTACTGATTCCCAGAGAAGTATGTTGCAGTGTCAGTCGTTGGACATGAGTGGTGCTTGACTTTTCTCTCACACTGGGCTGGAGTACATTTGAGACTGTTTTGTGTACATTACCACTGTAGTAGATCTAGATGTGAATTTTGAGAATTACAATTATCTCACTCTTCTGTGGGCATCTGTTTTGTATTAGAAAATCCCATTTTAAACCCCTCCTTCAATTTATCTTAACCTCATCCATTTTGAAATAATTGTTCCCCATTTCCTAACCACTCCCCCTTGTCCCTTCCACGATGGAAATTAAAACCAACAGCTATGTGTACCACACAGAGAAAAGAGCCTAGGTATCTGAGACAGTTATATTAGGTTTTGCTTTGGAAATCTGCATTCCAGAATTTCACTTAATGGCTGATGTTGCCAATCCCTTGCTCACCCAAGGGCTGAACAGTGCAAAGTCATGTGTCCTCTGAAGAACATCCCTCTGTGGCTGGATGGAGCAGAAGACCTTGAAACAGAGAAAACTGCTACCAGACTAGAAGACTTCCAAGTTCCTAATTGAAAAGAAACTTGTATTGAGGAATGCCAAATTGTGGGAATCGTATGGCAGCCTGAAAAACTGAACTGGAGTCTTTTGAAACCTAATCACTGTTCTTCAAGGATATTTTCTTCAATGCCACAGTTTCCTGGTGAACTCAGCTAACCATTTTTCCCATTCACAACTTTTGACAGGAAGGTTCAGGACACAGCAGGATGTTAATTCCACGTATCGAATCTTGTGAAGCCCATTCAGGCTAAAGCACCAAAGTTTGCACCATTGAGAATCGTTAACACGTGGAAAGGTTTATAAGTCTGAAAGTAAAAACTTTACTCTGAGAATTGAGTTTTGGTGTGTGGGGACATTTATTTATGCCTTGTGAGAGCACCTCCCAGTTTGCATGAAGATCGTGACCTCTCTTTCCCCTAGTGTCCCCTAGGTTTTTTTGGGTCCTAAATAAATCTTAATCTTCTTCTCTTTTTGCATATTATTTTGATTCATTTTAAAATTCAATACAAACGCTTAGATATAAACATATGCAATGTAGTAATATTTTATTTCCTATTTCGTTAATATAGCATTTATAAGAAGGAAATACTACCTTAATCTACTCATAGAGCACAAATATTATACAGCTCAATACACAGAAACATTAGGATGGGGAAAAAGATGGAAGAGAGAATAAAATAAATAGATATCCCAGAGCCTGACAGAGTTTGGGAGGCAGAGTACAGTCCGTCAGGGTGGCGGAGTACATTACCTCCCCACCCCCAAACATAGAAATGACTGCAGGCCCAGCAGTAAACTCTCTACATTGAAAGGTACTGCCATCACGGACGTTGCTTTCAGTGAACTAAATGTTCGGTGGATGGCCGCCATTAGATCTGACCAGAGTCAGCTTTTTTTTCTTTTTCAAAAAACAAACTCCCAAAGATGGAGTTTGTTTTTTTAAAACAAAAAACTGATAGTCCTTCTCCCAGGGGATGGGGGTCATTATAGTTTTTAGATAGATTTTTCCTAGTGGTGATGGACAGGAATAAAAATACATTACACTGCCCGCCCGAAATAGGGTGTGTGCTGAAAAGCCCTTCCTCAGACAGTCCCTCCTCCAGCTGGGAGTGCGTCAATGGAATACATAAGATCCACCCATCTCTAAATGAGGCGGACCGGCTGAAGGTTTGGTGGGCAGGGTGCATCATCATGTTTGTGATGGAGTACACCTCTCGCTTAACTCTAAATCAGACCCTTAGTTTCAATTACAAAGCATACAAATCTTCGAACGCACTCCAAATTATCCTTTTCTTCCTTTAGGTACATTATACATGCGTTTCCTAATAAGGATTCATTTACTCATTCCTCAGCAGACAGCATCTGTTTGGAATTCATATACCTCTATATATGTTCGTAGCCATCATTAGGGCTCTATAATCCAGCTTTGGCAACCTCAAATTAGATCAATATTCAATTATAAAAGTTCAAACACTATAGTCATGAGTGATCTCTTCAGTACAGTATTGGTGACTCAGGGGTGGCGGTGCGGGCACTGCCGTACTGGTGGTCAGACCGCCCTATTAGTAGTTGGGCAGTTGGACTGCCATGGGACCACTACTACCGCCAGGGATCCACAATCCCTCTGTGGTGGCTCAGCGGTCTGGGGCAGCAATATGCTGGTGGTGCCGCTGCGGCATCACTAAGAATAGTCTGAGTTTCCAGACCTCCACACTTTTCATGGTGGTGAGGCTACCATGAAAAGTGTGCTGGCGGTCAGGTAACTAAGGGGCCGTACAGGACCCCTGTTGCCCATGTGAATGGGGGTGCATGCAGAGGGGTGAATATTGTGCCCCCGTCTGTATGCACCGCTGTTCCTGCACAGCATGAACTGCACCAGTTCATGCCATGCAGGAACTTGCTTTGGCGATCCCAAGAGGATGCCGTGCCAAGGCTCACATATGAGCCCTAGCACGGCACTGCCATGGGACTGCCAAAGCACCGCCTGCCAGACCAGGAGAAAACTCCTATTCTGGCAGGCGGCGGCAGTCGAGTTTGGTGGTGTGGGAGCGGGGCGCTGGCGTTGCATCCTGCTCCCACATCTGATGATAATAGTCCAAGTTGTAACGTTCTGATAGGTGTCCAATAAAGTCGAATTGTTCATTTTTACAGAAGAAAATTTTAGATTGAGATGCAGTTTCGCCTCATTATTCATTTAACAGATCTGTGGCCATCATGTAAAGTTGAAGGCAGATCTCAAGTCTTATTTCCTCAGTCTAAATGTCTTTACAAGAAAATCATGATTAAATGTCACTGCAAATAACAACTGTGGTATCATAATGCTAGTAGGCATCCAGTTATTTTTGATGCGTCTAAACAGGAATGGGTCAGATATCATAGATTCTACACTCAAGATATCCTAACCTCCTGATTCTTCTTCTCTTTGATGTGACTTTGTCTAAGTCAGTGTGGCAGGTGTGGCATTTACTGGATCCCTGACATGGAGAGGGTGGTGCCACTTTCATTGCGGGGTCCAATCCCCCCTCCCGGCTACAGATGTCGTTTGAGCATTGTCACTTCTGGAAGTTAAACGACTATATATGCTTTGGGCTGTACTATTGTGTCCCTGGAGATGAAAGTGTAAGCCATCAGTACATGTTAGCCATTGGTGGCATTCCCCTGGCCACACAAAGGACTATTTCATGAGCTAACAGCAAGTAACTTTTGATAATTTGGCATCTTCCAAAACCGAGGCTCTTGACTTTTAACCCCCTTAGTAAATACTATAACATTTGACGTGGTATGATTTATAAAAAGGTGGTTCTCCATACACTAGTATTTGCCCATTTATGTCGCGTAAGTTACATGCCAATCTTTTTACAGTCGAGCAAAACAGAGTTGTCTGCATAATACATATCTACATAGTGCATAATATACACTAGACAGGCCCTGTGATTTTCTAGAGCTGGGCCAGTAGTGGATATGGAGAGTTTAAGCAGCAGTGGACAAAATCAAATGTTCCTGCTTTACACACCTGTTAGGGTACATTCTGCAAGTCAGGGTTGTGTTATAGCCCAATTTGTTTTGAAACCATGTGTCACTCTTTGAATATTGCATAGCTCTTGGTAACATGGGCAGTATGCCTCAAGACACAAGCTTCTTTCACAGTTCGGCCTTATCTATGCCATCTATTGCTGTTTTGAAATCATTGACGCTTGTGTATAGTTGTCCGTATTCAAGTTACATGCTACGATGAAGATGCATAGGTAAGGCAGCTGTACCACCAGCAGTGCCCCTGTTTGAGACCATGGCAGTCGACTGCCATCCATTGCCCATGCTTGAAGATCAGCTAATAAGTGGGAAGCGCAATAGCTTATCTCAACGGCGACTAAGGCTATCAGCCTACAGTCACCTGGAAAAGACTGGAGTCCTTTCTTGCGTATGAGTGAAATATAGGTCCATTCTACAATGCTGGTACAGCAGAGCTTTGAACGCGCTCATGGACTAAGCAATGGAGACAGGTTGTCCAATATGTTGGATGTGCCTGAAACAGGGCTCAGGGTAGCTCATTGCGACACCATCCATCTTCTCAACCTTTATTTCGTGCTCTACAGATACCCAGACTATTCATTGGGCTCTGTGCACATTGTGTAGCTGTTGTGACATTCAGGGTTCAGCTAGTTTGTGAATCCTGGGACATAGGCTGAGAGAGTGTAAGGGTTCTCTAAGGGTAATCCTTATCTTTACCCGCACCTGTTAGCATGCTCTTGAACTAAATCTGTGGAAGAAACATACAGCCCTCCAACATACTCCTGCCATGCTTGCACACATATGGCTGCCAACCCATCTAACCTATGACATGCTTCCAATCGTTCCTAGAGTCCTTCTTCTAGTAAATGTTCACCATTTGTATCCATTTTTCTACCCACATAAGCGCTTCAATTTTCATGTTGCTTTTATTTAGCAGAAATCAGATGTTGGATACATGTGTGGGTGGCTGGAGTGGACCTAACTTTACGCCTGACCCTTGCCAGCTGCCTCTTCTGGACTTTGTACTCTGATGTCGAACAAGTTATATTAAAACTAGCATTTGGTAGTGTGCAGCAAGCATTGGTCCACGACTCATTAAAGAATTTATTGAGGAGATTAAACATTTCTCCCAATGCTCTGCAAGGTGGGCGTGACCTCTGAACTCCAGCGCTGTTGGTTAGTGGCTGCTGGATGCCAACAATCTTATCTGTTACATGTGCTGGCACCCTCCAGGCGTCTGAACTGCAATTACCGTATCTGCAGTGATATCCCTGTGGCTATTAACAAACTTGTGGCCTGTAATCGCTTTCCAGCTGTCATATTTTATAATCCACGGCAGCAGTAAATAATCATAAGAAAATAAGAGTTGAGAGCCACCTGGAATTCGGCCATTAAGGCCTGCAATTCCAGGCCGTTTAATGCAGCCGGTACCTTCTGCCAAGAGGCTCTCTACTTTGGAGCGGTGTCAGAGCCTGGGGACATCCCGGTGAGTATTCAGTTGAGGCATTCAGTCGTCCTGCTGTAAAATGTAAATTACAGTCACCCAAGAAGTGGGTGCCACACTTGCCCTTCATGTCAGTCAGATGCAAGCTTTCTTCTCTTTTTTTTAAACATATTTTTATTAACATTTACTCATGGGGACAGTTACGTAAATACTTGTACAGCATGCACTCATCCTGGTAAACCTACTGTAACTATAATAGATGTCATCACATTCTTGGCAAATAATAGATGTATTGCAATTACGAAGTATCAGGCCAGCATAACAGTTACAGTACACGATACAAATTACAGGGTGTGTCATATTCAGTCCAACCCAAGAACAGCCGGGGGCTGGGCCCTTGGTCAGCATCATATTAAACATGTCCTCATATCAAACGTACTGCGCTATCCCATAACTTGAACAATTGTGGCAATAGCAACAAGCATTTGCAATGCAATAGGTCTCGCAGTTACGAGAGTTTAAGCTATTGGTATTGTAAATAACAATTCCTTTTATTTGTGTTTTTTAAAAGAAATAAAAGGCATTGTTATGTGCAATGCCAATAGCTCAAACTCGCGTCAATGCGAGACCTATTGCATTGCAAATGCTTGTTATTTGATGCTGATGGGTACGAGAGGAGGATGTGAAATCAAGAGCATTGAAATGTGCTGGCTATTAGGGATCATTCCTGACGAAAGTCCTCCACTTGGTTATAGAGCCGCCACAATTTGCTCAAGTGACTTACAAGACCCTTTCAGCCAATATTGCGATAGATTGTTTTTTGCATTTGTCATCCCGAGTGTGACCGGTATGCCCAGACGTGGGGCCTGTGCTCTCCATGCCACTGGAATCAAGCTATACTGGCTGAAGAGGGGTGAAACCTATGACATTGTTCTGCATTCTGTCCATCAACTGTTGTTTTTTGCATCATTGCGATAGTGGTCATGTGTGGATTGAAAAATTACTTTTAAATAGCTTATTTATTTATTTGGAAGTCTACCGTTTTATTGGTATGCTTGGGCCACTCACTGTCTTTTTTTTATTTTTTTGTTGGGTCATGGTATCCTTTTAGAATACATTGTGGGGTATTCCACGTTACCGAAGATGAAGGTGTCCAAAGAAGGTTGCATCACATGATTGGTTGTGTTGTAAGGTTGCAGACCCCTTTGCTCTTTCCCTTAATCAAAGTAATTGCATTACAAATCCAACGGGGTATAGCTATTTAAGTTTTTCTTTGTCTGCCAATGAGTTTGAACTGTCAGAGAGACGGTTTGCCTGTAAATAATTTAAAGGGAAAGCCACCTTTTCATAAATGCCACCCAGGGGTGGATGGAACATCACATACCAAAAGCATATGGGTCAAAACCATGCCAACCCGTAAATGATTTGCTGATTGGAATTTTAGGCGATCCTTATTTGTAGAAATTTCGAACTTCGTGCTGTTACTAGAGGGGGACAAGCCAGCAAATGAACAAGGAGAGCCGAGCCAGAGCATTGCCAGGCGTCGGTCTGGGTTTAATGAGCCCAAGCACGAGCCGAGCCAGCAAAATATTTGGCAAGTAACTAGTGCAACAACTACAGAAAAAAAAAGTTTCACGTTTCAAAAATGTTTTCCCTCTAACCTGGGAGCGTTTCAATTTAGTATCTTAGTTTAAATAGCCGAATTTAGTAATTTGCTAGAAGTGATACTTTTCTGATGAACTTGGACCCGCCCTAACAACGATGCCAGTAGCGAACCAAGTTGCAAGTCGGGTGCCTTCTGCCTCCTATATGTAGCTCACATAGAAAAGAGTATTTTCTAGAGTGGATATTCTGGACTAATGTCGTTCATGGTATTGTCAAATGCGCCGATAAACGAAAAACAAGCATTGGCCGCGTGGCCGTAACAGGGACACCGCGCGGCCACGAAATGCATTGCCAGGCGTCGGTCTGGGTTTAATGAGCCCAAGCACGAGCCGAGCCAGCAAAACATTTGGCAAGTAACTAGTGCAACAACTACAGAACAAAAAAGTTTCACGTTTCAAAAATGTTTTCCCTCTAACCTGGGAGCGTTTCAATTTAGAATCTAGCCGAACTTAGTCATTTGCTAGAAGTGATACTTTTCTGATGAACTTGGACCCGCCCTAACAACGATGCCAGTAGCGAACCAAGTTGCAAGTCGGGTGCCTTCTGCCTCCTATATGTAGCTCACATAGAAAAGAGTATTTTCTAGAGTGGATATTGGCCGCACGGCTGTAACAGGAACACCACGCGGCCGCGTAATAAAACAAATAAAAAACAAGCATTGACCGCGCGAGCGGCCGCGAGACCCGATGGGAGGGGGGGGTGTAGGGAGAAGCGGGAGTTCTGTGCAACTGGTGTGAAATAGCAGCAGGGAAGGGGACGGAGAGGAGGCTATGAGGGAGAGCTACGTAAAGCCATATGGCTGCTTTGCACGCGTGCACGCCTCGTGCACTGTAGCTCTATGCCAGCGGTAGCACTTTGAAAAATCCCCCTTACAAAATATCTCTCCGAGCCAGCGGAAGCGCTGGGCTCAGCGAGACCTAAAAAGGAGAGAAACAATTTACAAAACAAAGAAAACACTCCAGCAGCAATTGGCGGTGGTGATATAACCCAATGTGTCTTCAGGCATATAGACGGACCCATACACCTTAGAATCGATCCTCCCCGCCTCCCCAGACAGATCTATACAGTGGGGCGATGATGTAGGAGTTTTAAGTAGACAGCAGCTACCAGGTTACAGATCTGAAGTGTCACAACAGCTAGACGTAGCATCAGAGGATACTCCAACTCTTTCTCCTGGTGAACCCACGGTGGGAGGCAATCTCGGCATGAGGCCCTATTCCTAGGTTACTGCACTGTCAACTGACATTCAAACCACTCATCCACTGTCAGCGGCCATCATTAAAACAGTGGGTTGGCCTCCTATGTCTGCACCTGCAAGGAGGGGGTCTCTGTCTGGGTTGGGTCCACCGCGTCCCCACCCGGATAGTCAGCTGCTTGCAGCCTCTCCAGCATGTTACCCCATATTTCCAAGTCGTGGTCATCATTTTTATCTGTGCGAGCTGAACACAGACGGCGCTCCTCGGCTACCCCCCATTCACACATGTTAACCTTCCATTTAGCCAGACAAGGGGCTGTAGAATGTGTACAATGTACAGCAATACGTTGCTTCGCCAACACTAGCCCCAATAGTGCAAATGTTTACTGCATACGGGACCTCAGTTTGGGAAACGGTAAAACTCCTTAAAGACAGTGTTTGATCGATGCCTTACCTGGGATTCTCGTGAAGTCCTGCAATAATTCCAGGATCCCTGCCCAGTAAGTCTGGAGTTGATCACAAGCCCTGGTCATATGCGTAAAGTGCTCATGTCCACCTCTGCATCAGGGCACGCCGATGCATACGCTGGTTTAAAGAACGATAGTCAGTGTGGGGTCAGGTAGGTGCAATGCAGGTAGTGAAATTGGGTCAGTTTAAAACAAGCGTTGCTAGCCACCTCCCGAATCGGCTCCTCTGTAAGAGGTGACGGCAGGTCCTCCAACCATCTACTCTGGACCCTCAAGACATCAACCTTGCGGTCTACCTTCAAGGCTGTATACAGAAGGGATATCAATCCCCTACGAACCTGGATCCATGATCGTCATTAGGGTGTGAGATTCCTCAGGCTCCTCAGGGAAGGTGACCCACAGCTCGTGCGCTGTGTGTGATATTTTTGCATATTGTACAAAATGGCCCTCAAGGACTTGATAACATTCTCTCACGTCAGCAAAAGAAAAGAAATTCCTGTTGAAGTATCGGTCACCTGCTGCCACACATCCACCGTCAAACCATCCAGTCAAGTCCATCAATGCCTGTAAGTGACGGAAGCTGTGAAGCCATTTTAGGGGAAGTGATCGGGCATATGGGGCCTTCGCAGTACAAGCAAGCTTTCTTCTCTGAGAATGCAATTGTGAATAATATTACATTAATCGGACAACGGGAACTATGTTTCATTTCCAATTTACCTGCCATTATGCTGCATAATTCTACATTCATATGAACTGCTTTCAAACCAAGTTTAGTTGATATCATTATAGGCAGACAGCCTGTGGATCTACTCTTGCTTGTCTGTTTAACTGGTGGTATACAAAAGGTTTTAGAGCCAGCTCTGTTGGAGGTTTTAAACTCCAAGTTTAAAAGGAAACTAGAAAGAGTACAAGAAACTAAACATAAAAACAGACATCCGCTTCACTGACAAGCCTATCCAAGCCACCTATCTTCTATGAGCAGGTTTTTTAAATTTTAAAGGTTTGATGGTTCCATAAATGGCTATTTCGGGGCTGCTCACAGTTAGGGATATGTAATGGTTGTCATGTAGCTTCCTTACAAATCACATTTATGCAGGCTTCTTCGACCTTTAACTTGATGGGTTGTCAGACTGTTACTTTCCATCCTGAGTGGTGCTTTGGAGCAGGTACGTCCCTGTGGTTATAAGCTGTGCATGGTCTTCAGGCGACCGCAAAATGTTGCTGGTTCTACACTTAGCACTGCTTTACTAGTCTT
The DNA here is from genome assembly GCF_964204655.1 of Triturus cristatus. Taxonomy (NCBI): domain Eukaryota; kingdom Metazoa; phylum Chordata; class Amphibia; order Caudata; family Salamandridae; genus Triturus; species Triturus cristatus. Next base: position 233,253,425 of record NC_140583.1, read on the forward strand.
CACAATGGAAGGACTGTGATAAGGAAGAGGGATAAAGTGATAATGCTTCAAGTACTACAAGTAATCTTCATTACAAAGAGACTCACTCTTCCCCATCACTATTCATGTTCCCTCCTTGCCAAACAGCAGTTTGTTCTGTCGTTGACCGTGGTGGTTTTACGGAATATTACAAACACAACTTCTGGGTCATGGCAAGTGGGAGAGCTTACATTTTGTTTAAAATTTAAAGGACTTGTGCTGTTGACTGTTTCACTAATATTAACTATCCGCAACATTTTAGGACTGTAATGAGAAAGAGTAGGACTCAGTGGAATGAAGATTAGTGGTAATAAATTGGAGCATTAAAGATGCTAGGGAAATCGAGGATCAAAGCATCTACATTCACAATACTCTAATGCGGATGGTCTTTTCTTCTGTAACACAAGTCACTGATCTATTTCCCTTGATTTCGCTTTCATTTCCCTCCTATAATTCCTTTCCAATTTTCCAGCTACATCTCAAAAACTCTACTTAAAGATTTGGGTTTCCTGCTCCATTGCCTTTTTGGGCATGGCTAAGTTAGCCTCTTTGTTCTGTGCACTCAGGTGCCATCTTGTTCAGTGTAGGGAGATGGAGGAACTGTCTAGAAATCTGCTTATGTAAATAAAATTCTGCTGTCAAACTACCAACATTGGGTTTGCAGATTTCCTGGCAGTCCACCCAATCCCAATTCAGCCATTTAAACTCCTCTTTACTTGGTGGTTCTTGCCTATGCCAGTGAGCTTGAAGCCCCATAGCTGAGGGTATTTACCTAATGTTTGATATCCATCCTATTTTATGGCCAACATCTAATTGTGTAACCTCAGTGAGGGCTTCTGCGTACCAAGAGAGCTCAGGGGCCCACCTTATGCGCGCCCAGAAGAGCAATGGACGCAGCCTTGCAGTGTCCCTGATCGACCGCCTGCCCATGTCGAGCATTAAAGGTACAAGTGGAATGTTACGGGGCAGCATCACCAAGTCCCTAAGGAACTTATGTTCAGATCTACAAAGATCGTCAACATTGTCAAAACCCCATAGCTCAGCTCCATAAACAGCGGTGCTAGTTGCTTTGGTGTCATAGACCGTGAGGGCCGGGGCACCTAGCCTACTGTGTGAGAGGAGGTGTTCTTTCCCTAATATTCCGGCCACTCATTTATGCCCCATGAGCATCTTTGCTAGGTGGGTCCTCCATGACATTCTGTCGGAGAGTCGGACACCAAGATAGTCAAAGGTGCCAGCTCTTTCTAGGAATGTGCCACCCAGCAAAAGATTGCTTCTAAATGATTTATGGGGGTTGAATGCCATGAACTTAGTTTTGGAGGTGTTGATAACCAGGCCCCTGGAATCGCAAAAGAGTTGGAATCTGTTGAGTAATCTCTGTAGCCCTGCTGGGGTCTTGGGCACCAGCAGGGTATCGTCAGCAAACAGGAGGGTTGGTACTTTGTCGCCCGCCAGGGTGGGTGCGTCTGCTGGGTCTTCTTGCAAGTATTTAACCACCCTGTTACTATATAAAGAGAACAGGGTGGGAGCCATAACGCAACCCTGTCGGCTTCCCCTGTTAACAGGGATCCTCTCTGTCAGCTGCCCTTGTGCCCCCCATTTTACTTGAGCGTAGTTACCCTCGTGGTGCTGTACCAGCAAAGTGAGGGTGAAGGGGGGATGCCCAGGTCTCTAGTGTGTGCCACAGCTTGCTCCTGGGAACCAGGTCGAAGGCAGTCTTTGGTCAATGAATACAAGATAAAGACTGCCCTTACCGATTACCACTACTTTCCAAGAAATAAGAAGCAGCCTGAATACCTGATCGATCATTCCGGTGCTAGTCAGGAATCCAGCGTCATACTGGGAAAGGGTGGCTTCATATTCTGCCCATGATTGTATTCTCTGCAACAAGAGTCTGCCAAAAACCTTCTGCACTGCTTCTATTAGACTAATTGGTCTATAATTTGAGGGTTCTTCCCTGGCACCCTTTTTAAAGATCAGAACCACCTCAGCGCCTTTCCAAGACCCCGTTACTAGGGCTCTACTGGCTATGGCATTGGTAAGAAGAAGGATGTAGCGTGCCAAGTTTGTAGTGTCTGCAAGGAATAAGTCACCAGGCAGGCCATCAGGGCCCGCTGCTTTAGCGGGCACTATCTACCCTAGCGCCGCCTCAATCTCGGCCAGATCAAAAGCATCGCTGTCACCCTTGGGAGGGCCGTAGGAAGCGCATGGCTCTGCAGGTGGCATATCCTCAGGTGCAGAGTTAAGCTTCCAAAAGTAAATATGCCATTCCTGGCCTGTGATATAATTAGGAGGTGGGCCTGCACGCCTCTTGTCTCCCCAGGTCATTCGGGTTCAAAATAAGTTGGAATCCTTGGCTGAGCATGCTTCCTTCAGTTGTTGCCAGCAGGATTCCTCCCAAATTATCTTTTCTTGATGCAAGGCTGCTCTATAGTTCTTCCCAGCCGATAATTATATTATTTAACATACTTAATATTTATTATTTGATTTAATATATATATATAATTCGATATTTTGTACAACTATATTTTTTACATCAATATTTATCAATTTTTTTGTACTTGCCTGTTTAAGTATAGGGAGTCGAAATTTTTGCATTCTATATTTTTACATTGATATTTTTACTTCTATATTTTTAACTTCGATATTTTGTTAGTGAACCGTGATAGTGAAGAAAAAGGAGGATCGGTAAAATTAAATATTTGCTCAAAGGGGAAGCCTCGATTAATCAAGTTTTGTGTTTCACTTTATTCAAATCAGAATCTAAATGGGTTTCTTTGTGTCTCTCCTTTTTACCTCAAATGTTAGGGCTTTAATTTTACCTCTATATCCATAAAGGTAGAGCAATGGCAGCAGTCAGAGCCACATGACAGCTCTGCTCGTTATGGACTCAAGATTCTGTGAGCTGAGTCAGGCTTCAGACTTAGGCCTGGCTTGAGCTTTCAACGGCTCTCCCACGTCTGATGGCAGCTGTTGGCAGGCAACAGACTCTCCTGTTCTCAGTTCCATTCAGGAATCACGGCTGCCGGGACCCGCTGTGATGAGGATTGCAAGTGTGATTGACCTCTGTCACTGTGACCCAAAGAATTGTGACCACGACTGATCATGTGCAGCTGTGACTAAAACACTGTAGTTGCTGCCCAGTGCCACTATCACTCATTCAGAGACTGAGGTTTGCACCTGTCTCTTTGGGCCGGAAGAGACCAAGGCCTAGCAGATGCAACTTTTAAAGAGTATTCTTATGTCCTGGAGCTGGGCGTTTGTGAAACCTAGCACCTAGAAGTTGGTTGAAATATGATCATGATAATAACCACCTACATGGGGCCACAACAACTCCAGGTTATCTGTTTGGCCAACCTCAAGAGCTCTCCATCATCTGCTTCCACTGCCACTCTTCAGCCACAACTCCATTGAAGCTGAAGGAGGCCGCGTCAGAGGCATGGTATGCATACCCTCCCAGAAGTGGGAGAGTGGCAGCATGCTGCGATTCGACAGCGGAACGCCTTCAGCACATACCGTGTGAGAGGATTGTATGATGGAACAATGCATGCCTAAACCACGCGGTCTCAACCATTACCGCGTCTTGACCATGCATGCCTTTACAACTGTGTTAGAAGGTGGTTCTGACACTATGGGCCGCCCGGATTTTTCACTTTTTGAGCACCTAATTGTTGAGCTTTTACTGTGGGGGAGCCTCATAAGTTGGGACTCACTCACAGTGAACTCCGGATGTAAGAGACTGCATGGGGATTTTACTGGTGTTCCCCTGGCTTGGCCAGGCCACTGTTCAGCAGCTGGAGTAAGGGAAACCGGGCTGGTTACATGCAGACACATGTGTACATGCATGTGCACACGTGTACGGGCTGCGCAGGGGAGATTCCTAGCGTGCGCAGTCCAGGAGCAGCTACAAAGTGAATGGTGTGGCAGGACTTATGCAGTATTGGGTGGTGACATGGAATAGGCTGTATACACTGGAAATAAACATGCCAGGAAAAGTCAGTGTGTCTTACTGTTTTTTCACTTCATTATTCCCCTATGGGAATGTGGAGCCAGGGGCTAGAAAAACTTCCATTAGGCCTACAGATTCCAGACACGCACTTAAGTCCAATGTAGCAAATGTGAAAAGAAGTATTCTGCAGAGTCCAAAGTCATCCAGAACTGTCATATTTCTCTGAGCCAGCCATGACCAGACCCAGGCCGAGGGCTGACCTCAGCTGGATGGATTGATAACCTTTCTTCCACAAGCTAGGGCCTCCTCTCCACGAAGAGAAGATGGGTGGGGCTATCAATCAATCAATCAGTGACACTTGTAAAGCGCGCTACATACCCGTAGGGTCTCAAGGCGCTGGGGGGGGGAGGGAGGGGGGGGTGCCGCTACTGCTCGAACAGCCAGGTCTTCAGCTTCTTCCTGAAGGAGAGGTGGTCTTGGGTCAGGCGCAGGTCGGTCGGGAGGGAGTTCCAGGTCTTGGCGGCCAGGTAGGAGAAGGACCTTCCTCCTGTAGTCGCTCTTCGGATGCGGGGGACGGCGGCGAGGGCGTGGTTGGCTGATCGGAGGTGGCGTTTGGGAGCGTGGAAGTTGACTCGGCTGTTGAGGTAGCTCGGGCCTTGGTCGTGTAGGGCTTTGTGTGCGTGGGTGAGGAGGCGGAAGGTGATTCTTTTGTTGACGGGGAGCCAGTGAAGGTCTCTCAGATGTCCGGAGATGTGGCTGGTTCGTGGGATGTCGAGGATGAGTCTGGCTGAGGCGTTCTGGATCCGCTGGAGTCTCTTCTGGAGCTTGGCGGTGGTACCGGCGTAGAGGGCGTTGCCGTAGTCCAGTCGGCTGGTGACGAGGGCCTGGGTGACGGTCTTCCTGGTCTCGGTGGGGATCCACCAGAAGATCTTCCGTAGCATGCGTAGGATGTTGAAGCACGCCGAGGAGACGTTGTTGACTTGCCTGGTCATGGAGAGGGAGGAGTCCAGGAGGAAGCCCAGGTTGCGTGCATGGTCTGTCGGTTTGGGTGCGGTGCCCAGGGCGGGAGGCCACCAGGAGTCGTCCCAGGCGGAGGGTGAGGAGCCCAGGATGAGGACCTCCGTCTTGTCCGAGTTCAGTTTCAGGCGGCTGGTCGTCATCCACTCGGCTACCTCTTTCATCCCTTCGTGCAGGTTGGATCTGGCGGCGGCGGGGTCGTTGGTCAGGGAGAGGATCAGTTGGGTGTCGTCGGCGTAGGAGATTATGCTGAGGTTGTGTTTGCGTACGATGGCCGCGAGGGGGCTCATGTAGACGTTGAAGAGGGTGGGGCTCAGAGATGATCCTTGAGGGACGCCGCAGGTGACTTCGGAGGCCTCTGACTTGTACGGTGGTAGGCGGACTCTCTGTGTTCTTCCGTCGAGGAAGGAGATGATCCAGTCCAGCGCCTTGTCCTGGATTCCGATGTTGCTGAGGCGCCGTACTAGGGTGCGGTGGCAGACCGTGTCGAATGCCGCAGAGAGGTCTAGGAGGATGAGGGCCGCTGTTTCTCCATTGTCCATCAGGGCTCGGATGTCATCGGTGGCGGCGAAGAGGGCGGTCTCGGTACTGTGATTGGCTCGGAAGCCGGACTGTGAGGGGTCGAGGGATCCGTTTGTCTCGAGGAAGGCGGCCATCTGCTTGTTGACGGTCTTCTCGATGACTTTGGCTGGAAACGGGAGGAGCGAGATGGGGCGGTAATTCTTGAGGTCGGTGGGGTCCGCTGTAGGTTTCTTTAGTAGGGCGCTGAGTTCGGCGTGCTTCCAGCTCTCAGGGAAGATGGTGGTGTCGAAGGAAGTGTTGATGATGTCTCGCAGGTGGGGTGCGATGACAGCGTCGGCCTTGTTGAAGACGTGGTGAGGGCAGGGGTCGGTCGGTGATCCGGAGTGGATGGAGTTCATCGTGCGGATGGTGTCTTCGGTGCTGATCGGGGTCCAGGCGTGGAGGGTGGTGGTGGGGGGTGGTTGTTCGGTCATGGTGTGCGTTGGTTGGTTGTTGAAGCTGTTATGTATGTCCGCGATCTTGTTGTGGAAGTATGAAGCGAGGGAGTTGCAGAGGTCTTGCGATGGGGTGATGTCGTTGTTTCCTGCGCTGGGGTTGGAAAGCTCTTTCACGATGTTGAAGAGTTCCTTGCAGTTGTGTGCGTTGTTGTCCAACCGGTCTTTGAATGCTGTTTTCTTGGCGGCGCGGATCAGCTGGTGGTGTTTCCGGGTGGCAAGTTTGAAGGGCTACAGGCTCATCCATTAGCAGCTGTCACTGGGTGCCAGGCACCAGGCTGCACCAAGGAGGGAAGGCAGCATGGGGGATGAGGCTTCAGAGACATGTGGCCAGAAACACTGGACAACGCCATTTTGAACATACCCAGAGGCTGGACAAGAAGGAGGGAGCAGGGGCAGGGACGTGATGTGTGGCTGTTTGATAGGACCAACAGAGACTTCCTGCCAGCCCCCTACTCAATTTTTAAAAAGTGCTTGCACAGGAAGAGAAGCTCTCTCTGGGGTGTGGTCTGCTGAGGCTGAAGGTGCTGGAGCCTGGCGCAATGGGCAGTTGGAAGGAGAGACCCCCTGACTGCCCCCAGGACCCTAACAGCACCAGAAGAAGAGCCCAGGACCTGTGCGCAGGAGCAGTGACCTCTGCGCAGGGAGAAGAGAGGCCACGGAGGAGAGCCAGGCGAAAGGCTTGCGCAGGGAGCCAGTGAAGACAGCACCCTGCTGAATCAGAGACCCCGAGGGCGTTTTGGTGCTTTGTGGCCCCCAGAGGAGGGGGGGGTCACCCTCACTAAGGTGCTGGGGGAGCTGCTGGAGAAGCGCAGTCTCCACCCCCCCCAACACGAAGAAATCTGCCGTTTTGGTGCCTGGTGGCCCCCAGAGGAGGGGGTCACCCTCATGTGTGAAAAGGGATGCAGGGGGGCTGCAGGAGCACCGCAGCCTCCCCCAGCATAAAGAAGAACAGTCCACCCATAAGTTTCACTGGGCATCTGAAAGACTAACCCCTCAAGGGTTCAGCCAGCCTTTAACACCTAATAGGCTGGAACTTATGTTCTACAGCTGAGGGTGTACTATGAAGTGCATCATGGAGTGAAGGGCTGAGTTGGGGATGTCTGGAGAAGGGCATCCCCTGGAGGTGAAGTGGTGTAATTGCACCGAAATGCATTTACTATTGGTTATTTCTTTTTAGGTGGACTGAAAGTCACATGTGTAAAGTGAAGTACCTGTGTAAGGTGATGTTAAGCTAAATGGAGTTATTTTGCTGGACCTTCCTGCTAGGGGGTCTGGCTGTATTTACGTAATCCCATGCTTTTACCTGTGATTCCTTTTAAAGTGAAGAGGTGCACTGCAGGAGAAGTGTAGTTGCCAGGAGTACTTCTTTTGAAGAGACTATAAGTCACATGTGTAGGGAGATGTCATAAGCCAAGTGGGGCTATGTTGCCAGACAGTCCTGCTAGGGTGTCTGGCTGTATATGCACAATCCTGTGATTTCATCTGTGATGCCTTTAGGGGCTGTAATTGCAATGCATTCAAATGATCAACCAAGGTGATGAGTACTGTCATTCTAAAGTGTGCGTAAACATGTATTCTTGCTGCTGCGCTTAGGTGAAGTCCCCAGACTGCTAGCTCTTAAGATATAGAGGTGCATACTTTTTGGTCAGTAGGAGATGCTCAGTCAGGGTCATGTGTTACCAAGGCAGGTTTACCCCTTTTTAATGCTTGTTGAGGTAATGGGGTGGGTCACCACTGGGATGGTGCCAGTGCGCAGGGCCCTCGCTCCAGGCTAAGTTCAACTATCTGCATTGGGAGCAAGTTGATGTGCATACATGGGAGTGGTGGTACTAGACCCCACCCCCCCCTTTGCGGGAGGGGTGGAGATGTTATGCAATGTCACAAAGTAATTCCAACAGCTTATGTATATTTGTAAATTGGTGCATAGTATTGAGTAGTGTGTGTGTTTAATAAATGTACTCTTACTTTTATAAAGCAAAGTACAGACTGGACAATCAATTATTGAGTGTTATTTTTGTGCACCTGCAAATGGCGATTACTAGCCCACACCACCTCCCTTGAGTAAGCCTCAGACTGCTCTGCAACGCTACCCTCTGAGAGTCAGGCACTACAATTGGGTGTTTGGTTCCCAGTGAAGGACAAATGTAGTCATGTTATTTGTGCAGGCCTCACAGATGCTGCCTCGTTTTCCAACATTGGTGGCTAGCGGCGGGAAACATAGTATCCCATTCTGGAGCGCATTTATAGCATTTGATAAGTCCACACATTACCTATGCAGCAATGAGCAAATGGAAGAGCGCAAGGCTCTGAGAAGGGTTCAAAGTTTTGGTTATGTGAACTAAAGGTATGGGAAAGGAAAGCCCCGCGCCCATATGTGTCATGTGAAGTTATTATGGTTGAAATGTAATCTGTATTGATATGACCGCGCTATGTTGATTACAATGTGCTAGCGGGATGCTGCTTTCCAGGAAATTATTGCATACAAATGTTCTAAGCCATATTGTACACCTTTTAACCCTAACACTACATACACTACACCTGCATGAGGAGGGTGTCTCCTCAAGAGATAGGGACAGCAACTGATACCTAGATCACAGGTGGGGGTGTAGGGGTGGTAGCAAAGTACAGACTGGACAATCAATTATTGAGTGTTATTTTTGTGCACCTGCAAATGGCAATTACTAGCCCACACCACCTCCCTTGAGTAAGCCTCAGACTGCTCTGCAACGCTACCCTCTGAGAGTCAGGCGCTACAATTGGGTGTTTGGTTCCCAGTAAAGGACAAATGTAGTCATGTTATTTGTGCAGGCCTCACAGATGCTGCCTCGTTTTCCAACAAACAAATTTTGTAGTAAAGACATGATTGGTAAGGGTATATGTGGTAAAGATCACACTCCAGCCCCCCAGTCCTATACCCTAAAAATTGTCCCACAGAGCTGCAATCCCCCTGCCCCAGCCCTTATCACTACCCAGACCCACAAACCCTGAGCCCTAAAAACCAGTCCCTAGCCCTGTAATTCACTCCACCACAGGACAAACAACTACCTCTGCTCCCAATCATGAGCCCTAAAATGGCTCCCAGGCCAATAAACTACCCCGACCTCTACCCCCCACCGTGAGTCCTAAAATAGCCGCAAGGCCAAAAATCTACCCCAACGCCTGCCCCCGCCCTGAGCAATAAAATGGCCCCCAGGCCAATAAACTACCCTCACCCTAGTCCCCCTGCCCTGAGTCCTAAAACTATCCCCCTGAAAACTGTCCTCCTCCCCCTTGAAAACAACCCCTTCCCCTGAAAACTACCCCCAAGCCCTAGTTACCAAGCCGCGTCCCTGTCCTTCCTCTCCTGATCCTTTCTGTTCCTCTTCCAGCCCATCCTGTCTCTGGAACTAGACCGCTGACTGCCTTAGTCATGTATATGCGTAGTACAGGCATATGTGTTGTAAAGGCAAGTGGTGTCCCACTTACGTGGTAATGGCATGCATGGCTTAGTCCGCGTGGTTAATGCTGTTTCCTGTGTGAGAGAAAGACTATGAACTGTGAATGACTGGGCACATTGACAGTTCTCAAGAGGATAATCTGCAAATTAGTCTAAATGACCCCCATTCCCGCAAGAAAGAGAACTGCCTAGACCACAAATGGAGCGAACCCAGTGGTGAGAAATAGAATACCAGACTGAGGTGCATGAAGCCCCCAGTGAACTCAATTTTAGCTGACAATTATTACATGTGCAGTATTTAGTTTTGGTGTGCATTGAAATAGTTTTCTTTTCAAAAGTAAAGCAGAGGTTTGGGTAATCAGTTATAGCACAGCTGTGTGATTGCTGAGTTCTGACCTCAAGTATCCCCAAACTACCCCTGAGAAAACTGTGACTGCTTCGCCATCAATACCTGATAGTCACTTTGCAGGGCCACAGTAGGAGGGACAGTGGAACATGAGACAAGCGACCCCAGCGTAAGGCCTCCTCCTACCTCCCTCCCTTGCTCACTCCCTCCTTTCCTTCCTAAATACCTTGGGGCTTATTTACAAGCCCCTTGCGCCGCACGTGCGCGACTTTCAATATGGGAAAAAGTGACCTCCTGGCGGTGCAAGGGGCTTGGAAATAAGCCCCCTAGTTTTTTATGTGCGCTCAAAACCATATTTCTAAAAAGGTAAAGTATTCGGGACAAAAACACATATCTGTTATTGACCAAAGACTGTAAGATAGAAAACCCTTGTTAGAATCCGGGTTCTCTGGTTGACACAGGTAGGGACTTGTGTCAAGCAGGGATCCCTTCTTCCAGTCAGGGTAAGGGGGTACACTCTAACAATAACCCCTGCTCACCCTTAGGTAGCTTGGCGCGAGCAGACAAGGCGTTATCTCAGGCATAATGGTTAAACTTTGGTGACCACATACAATAACTTAATGACACCCCCACAAATGGACTCCACACTGGGTGTATCAAAAATATACTTCTTTTATAGAATCAGATTTATCACAAGACCCAATAACGTTTACACAATACTATTTAGTAAAAGAGTTCTTGGTTTAGCGTAGTTCTACAAAGTTTGTGCGCTTCGTTCCGGGCCGTACTCTCAGTACGCGGTAGACTCTGCGGGGGAACGGGTCTCTTACGCACTGTAGGCGCTCCAAGAGGGAGCGTACACCCTATGGTGCGATCGGGCACAGTACCTTCATCTTTGTTAAAGTCGACACGAAGGCTGCGCGAGCATCCAGCGCGATGTACGATGCGGTGTCATCCTGGCATTGCGTACTACGGTACGTTTAGACCTTGGGTGTGCAGGCTCAGGGGATGGTGCAGCTTGTTGCGGCGTTCGCGCCGTACCGTGCGATTGATAACCTTGAGTTCGAGCTGCTGGTTACCAACACTCGTACGCTCCGCACAGGGGAGACGTACGTGACCACCACACGCGCTGCAGCCTTCCCAAAAGCAGGGGAAAGGAGCGTACGCTGGCAGTACGGCCCACAGGGGGATAAAAGCAAGTACGGGTCACAGTCCTTCCGTTACGGTGCGAGCTACGGCTCGTAGGGGCCAGATAGTCGCGTTGTCCGGCCGGATGATACCTTCCTTTGCGGTGCAAGCTACGGCTCGTAGAGGGGCCTCAGTCACTTTGTTCGGGCCGGACAGCGGGTACAAGCTTCAGGGGGGTACGCTTCGATCGGGAAGCGCACACAGCAGTTCTCTTCAAGATTATAGGGAAAACGGTCCGTTTTCCAGCGCTCTCTCACAGCGGTGAAGTCCACTGGTCCTGGGACTTTGTTCAGGGGGCAAGCTCACTCACAAGCCCTTGGAGATCTATAGCACAAGTCAAATAAAAGTTCCTTTGGTCTTTTCCTCTTCTTCAGCAGCAAGGCAACCACTGTAGGCCAATCCCCCAGGTCAGGGACAGTACTCCTCCATGCAGCTTTCCCAGTTCCTCCTCGTCGGACAGAGGTTTCTTCTTGGCAGGACAGGATCTAGTTTCTTAGGAGCAGGGCTCCTACATTTATACCACAAATCCTTTGTTCTCCCAGGCTAGGGGGGCCCTTGCCTAGTTCAGTCCAGTTGTGGAGCACTTTGTTGGTGCGATGCAGGCTTCTTCTTTCAGGGTCCAGGGCAGAGCCATCAGACGCTCCACAGGGGGCTGAGCCGGCATTGTGGTGGCAGAGCACAGCCCTATTCAGAGTCCATGTGTACTCCTCCCACCCATCTATCGGTCAATCTTTCTATTCACCACCAGGCTACCTAGCCCTGCCCATCTGGGTTTCCCCAGCCCTGCCACTCACACAAGCCAGACAGCAGATACACATCACGCAGAGGCGGGCTGAAATGGTTAGGCAAGCAAATGCCAACTTTCTAAAAGTGGCATTTGCAAACGCAGAATATTAAAATAATCCTTGCTAACAGATGTACCTTATTATTCTGAGTTCAGGCATACTAAACTCGATTTTCTACCACGTTTCCTGGGTCTGTTAGGATTATAGGATGTAACAACCCTAACAGCCCATTCTGGCCTATGAGAACAGGGTAGCCTTACAATAGTGAAAAACAGAAATGGCTGTAATTCACTATTAGGACATGCCACACACATCAGGGCTTGTCATACCTTATGCAACAATGCACCCTGCCCTTGGGCCTACCATAGGGGTGACTAACATGAAGTTAAGGGAAGGTTTAGGGACTGGCAAGTGGGTGCACTTGCCAGTCAGCATGTCAGTACCAGACTGCACGCAGGTTCTGCAATGGCAGACCTAGACACATTTTACCATTTCTGTGGGTGGCACAGTGCTGAAAGCCCACCAGCGCTATTTGTATTTACAAGCCCTGGGCACTCCTGGTGCACTTTACTGGGGTCTGACAGTAAACCAAATAAGCCAATCATGGAATCCAACCAACATATACATTTTACCTAGGGAGCACTTGCACTGTGGCACTGGTTGGCAGTGGCACAGTGCTCTGAGTGGCCAACACCATAACATACATGAGGCACAGTGACAAAAAAGTGGAAGGGAGACTCTCGCCAAGGTGCCAGGTCTAACAACCCTCAAATGCACATATTTATTGCTATTTTGCATATTACATATACCATGCTATAAACACGTCTCCTGTCTTGAAACTCTGTTCAAACTTAAGCTGGTTACAAAAAACACACAGTACGTGTCTAAAACTCCCATTAGATCTGCTGCCTGGACGTTCATCAACACCACACAAGGAGTAAATGCAACGCCAGTATATTTCCAAAATCTGGGGCATTCGTCACGATAATCAGTAGTAACTGAACTAGCTCTACACCGTTTAGCAAGTATTATCTGTGAAATTAACGTAATCTGAAATGAAACAAGTTGCGCTCGAAAAAACAGAAGCTATTTTACCTATCTAGCATTGAACTCTAAACACAGCCCGCAGAAGACTGCTTGATAAAACTCGATGACGCAGTCACGTCTGCTTTGAATAAGACCACCCTGCTCAAGACACCGACCTAACCCTGGTAACTAACAGCCACAGGTAAGTAAACGCTCTTCCAAAGACCCGATTGCCTTCAAGAATAATATCAGGCAAGCAGAAGGAATATGGCAGAGGGCAGAACAAAAGTAGTCGTTAGAAAGCAGGTTAAACCAACAAAAATACCACACATCTTGTTGTTTTCTGAAAATGTGTACATTTTACACAGGCCCTGTTCTAATAGTAAAGCAGAGAACAATGATAGTGAGTTTTTAAAGCTCTTTAATTAGGGCATGTTCTCACCCCGAAATCAAATAGGAAACAAAGTAGACTGACCATCCTTTCTCCTTCAAATGACAGCAACACAAATACTTTTCCTCGGCATCTGAAAGGTGGTCCCAACTCTTTAGAGGGGCACCCAAATTCCTGCCCCAGTCCCAGCCCTTCTTCTGGCTGGTGCACGGAGCTGCCATTGATGTCAAAGGGTAACCTTATATTCATAAGCAGTGGAAGTTGGGGGCAGACCCACCAGCCACTCAGGACCGGTGGAGTATGTGAACTTTTGAGCAAAAGTAATTGGGTTCATGTAGATCCTCCTCCAGATACAGTTGGATTTCTAGGTGTTAAACATGTCATCATATTCACAGTTTCTTTGATTCAGTGGTATGTAGGGGACATCTAAATAGAACACACCTAGCCAGGAGCGATGGAACACTGTACAAGGCCGCAAGGGACATCGTATCACCCGTTAACACCGAAGGATGCCAACGCGGGGGATGCTGAGGGAGGGAACCTTCACAGGGTGCTCGATGGTGTGTTGTTTTGTTTGAAGAGGTGTGTCTCCTGCTCTTTTCTGAATTGTAGTGTTCTGGTCCTGGGGATAACATTCCAGATCCTGCATGAGTGGATGTGGGGCATTTCTCTGTCTCCAGTGTGGGTTCTTGTGAGCGTTTGGAGATGGTGAGCTTGTCATCCACATAGGTCTAAGATGGCTTTGTAGGTGGTCTTGAAAGTTGTGTATGCCATGACAGAGGGAGAAAGTGATGTTCTATCAGTGATGTGGTCGGAGTTCCTGCTGCGTGTAGGATGTCTTTTAGGGCCAGCATTGTGCTGACTGGGTGTCCGTGAAGCAGGGCATGTCTATTTTGCTCTGACATATCTCTGGCTGATCAGGGTTTATTGCTGAAATTCTTTCGGCCAGGGGAGCCTGACCACAGAGGTTGTGGTAGGCCTTTATCACATCTATATTGTTCAGATTATAGCTGTGGACATGCCCTTGGCCACAGTCATTGCAAATGTGTCTTTTGTCAGGCTACAAATAGACCTGTCTAAAATGGTCTGATTAAGTGATGAGCGTACAGTGTGGGTTCTACTTCTCCAAGTTCGACTTCTCTGACTTTCGCATCTATGTACTCAACTGACATGTAACACCATAGGACTCTGAGAAGATTGCCACACCCTACCTTTGGTTCACAAATTCCCTCCAGCATGGCAGTCATCCTATCTGAATACGCAGCATCACTGTGAAGGAGCCACGCCCCCTACATATTTTGATATACATGCAAAAACATATATAACAGCGTAACAGTTTATAGAAATACATAACAAAAGAACATAATAAAAACACTCGCCAATGTGAGCATTGCTATAAAATGTATGCAATTTATATTATTCGTGTATTACATGTGTGTATGGTCAGTATCCATACCACCATGAATGACACACTCAGAACCTCGTATCCGTTAAATGAGTTCTCTCAATATGACATGTTCCCTTGTGTAACACGGAATGCTGAATGCAGTGTTTCTGGTACAAATGCTGACCAGTCAGTGCAAACATATATCCACAGATAACGCCTGCTCGTCTTGTCCGAACAGTGGTCTGCGCCATAGAATTTAGACTCTGCTTAGTGTCCAGAACCATGTTTTCTTTTAAACTATGATTATTCACCATTAGTGCATTAAAAATGGAGTACAATTAGCTGGAATATGACATTCTCTGGCAGCTGAGGTAAGTAAAAATAATACTTTTAAACGAATGCTGTGCATGCTTGTGGGTAAGTGTGTGTTTTTGTGAGAGAGAGAGAGTGTGTGTGTAAGTGTGAATGTGTGTTTGTGTAAGCATTTGCGTGAGTGGAATTGAAGGTCAAAGGGCGAGTGATGTCACTTTCTCTACATCCGGCATGTTGTTGAACTGACGTTCACGAGCAGTATGTTATCTTTAACGTGATGAAATAACGCATTGTAGATTTGTGTTGAAAGTCCAGGCCAGGTGCTTAAATCGTAAGTGGGCTGACACAATCTTTCAACTCCAAGGCTGATAAAAAGCATTCATTTTATTAAAGTTCAAAACGTTTTTTCGACGAAGTGCTTAAAAATTAATTATTTATAGGATACAAGAAGTATATATACAATAAACAGAATACAAACAATTGAAAAGAATGCATAAATTGAGCAGGTAGAAACGCACCAAGGTGGCTCAGAGTAAAACAAAACAGTACCATGTTTAGTCAGAAAAATTGAGGGAGTCATAGTAAAGAATGCAAGGAAACTAGGGGACACATTGGTACCAAATTGTGACTAGAATTTCAGTTTTTTTAACCAGTGTGTAATTTTGCAGATTGATTTATGTACAAATAGGTTGTTTCACAGAATTCTGAATTTTAGTGGGTCACAATCCAACCTACCTCATTAATACTCATGAGGAATGTTACAAATTACTACTCACTATGATTAGTGGATATTAAAGGGATAGTGATACATCATATATATTTTTGGGTCTCGCCTAGGCAGCGCGTTGCACTAGGAGAGGGCCTTTAGCAATCGGTCTTCACATTTTGAAGCACTCATGCTTTTGGCGGCATCCACCTTGCGGGAGCGAGCAGCGGCATGCATGGGCTATATGTTTGTAATTAACGTGGCCGCGCCACTGCTCGCTCCCGCAAGGTGGATGCCGCCACAAGAACGAGTGCTTGAAAAGTGCTGACAGCTTGTTTTACCATATTTTAAGTGGCTCCGTGCATGCGCTCTCTGCCTGGGTCAGTTTCACGCTCCAATCAAGCGCGCACTCCACTGTTCCCCGGGGGCACAAACAGGGACCTCCTTGTGGGTTCCTGTGTTTTTTGTGCACTCACCGGTGCCCCACGCAGCAAAAGCAGGCATCCACATCCATGTGCCTTTGTGGTGCCTCCTGCCAGCAATATGGCCACCTTTATGCCGGTGCAGGGCTCACACTCAATCTCGCGAAGAGGTCTTACTTACTGCAGCCTCAGCACTGTTTGCTCCCTCTCCCAGTCAAGTATCACATGGGGAGAGTCAGAGCACACGCTTGCTGGGCAGTTTATTTCCCTGGCTCCTCCCTGCATGCACATGTAAGCCTCTTAGAAAAGGTCTTGATTACACACACACAAGGCTCTGTGCAATCCCAGCTATGGTTTTGTCAATATTCAACATGCCTAGGGCCGACTCCATAGCACGCTGAAGCATCCGTTTAACAGTATCTACAACTCCAAGTAAAGTCTGCTTTAGCTCCGCCCTTGGGACCATCGCGAATGGACAGCAAGAAAGAGCTTCGCTAACTTTTATTGCATTACTATGCAGTCAGTCTTGTGATCCTGCACTTCAGTGTTCAGGCAGCACATTTGGACTACAGTCTAACGGCTCAGTGCTTGGGAAGCAGAGGCGGCTGCCCACTAGGTCTCAGAGTAAAGCTAGGTGTACGCAGGAGAGAAAGCGGTAGTTCCGAGCGAGAGTAGTGCAGCAGAGCCCGTGGGGCTTCAGTGTGAGTACCATCAGCATGCCCACCGTCTATACTTTATACCATACACCCAAGGTGTTGCTATCGCCGTGCTCGTCCCAGGGTACGACAACTCTGCCCAACAAATGCTGTAGACAAGGCAAGTTATACTAGTAAATTGTTGACCGCAATGCTAGACCAGTGCTGTGCTCAGTCAGGGCTTCCTCTAAACAAAGCACAAAACCTGTGTTCAGCCAGGCCAGGTCTCTGTACTCTCCCATGGTTAGACTCCCACCATTGTCGGATTCCGAGTCAGGCCTTCAATATGCTTATGGCATCATCAGCCCGCAGCACATGCCCTACCTAAATTAGTTTTAGACAGCCAACTGAGGTAAAGACCACCACCCAACCGACCTATGCCCCTGATCACATACTTGAGGGGTAGACCCCCGTCCTGCTCCTCTCCTATCAACTTGTCCTCGGTCCACCAGTGTCTCATTTGCTTCTTCCAGCGATGCTGCCCACTTTAGCCTATTACCACTGCACTGCCCATCCCATCCCATGAACCATATTTCTCTGACAAATGTTGGTAAAATCTCTGCTTTGGTGGGCTCACTTGCCAAAATAATTTTAATGAATCTTACATTTTTAACTGTATTACGCACTACAAACATGATGTTCCCAAAACACATCTTCCCTCTTCATTAGTTTTGTTTAAATGAGTTACAGTATTTCTCATTGACATTGATTTATTATTAAATATACCTTTTCTACTTAGAAAAAGTGTTTTGTGGGAGTGAAGGCTAGAAATGTATATTCCCCTATAGTGAGCCATTCAAAATCTTTGTGTATAATGAGAGAAGTGGTTGTAACCTCACCCTGTTCCAGTGGAATTTGTAAAATGTTGACGTGTGCATTCGCAAAGTGTTCAGTGGGCGATGGTAGGTAACGGGGGTTGAAAATAAAAAAAACAGTTACCTTTTCCAATTGCTGCATCTCTCCGTTTCTCTGCGCTTCCTGACTTCTGTCCTGAAGAAGCTGTAGGAAGCACCAGGCACACAGGCTCCCCTGAGCCAATCACAACGCGTTGGATCGGCACTCAGATTGGGAAAGGGAGCCTGTGCATATTCCCCACCAGGCTGTCCATTACAGCTGGGTGGGGAATATGCAAAGTGCGCCTGACTACTTGGCCTGCCGAAACGGCCGGCCAAGCAGTCATGCGCACTTAGGGGTCTATTATAATGTTGGGCGGATCGCCACCGCCTGTATGGCGGTGGCGATCCGCCCGCCAATATACACCGCCCGCCACCCATTTCCCCCCGCCATATTACTATGGCGGAGGGGACCCCGGCGGATGGAAAGACCAATCGACCGGGCGGAAAAGGGGCTGTATATGGTGGCGGTGTCTCGAAGACATCGCCATCCATATTAGCATACAGGCGGACTAGTGCCTTTCCGTGGCGGCGTTGCCGCCATGGAAAGTCGTGCGGTGCATGACTGTGGGTCTCGTTGTGGGCCCCCAGGGTGTTGGGGTTGTGGGGGGTGCTCATAGGTACCCCTCTGCATTTGCATGCACAATGTGGCAGGCACTGCACAGTGCCATGTTGTGCATGCAAATGCACAAGGTGCATCAATGGCATTGTAGTGGGCGGTGCTGTGAGCACCGCCCACCACAATGTTGTGGATGGGGCATGCCACCGTGGTGGTGACATCCTGATTGCTGGTGCGGGACCGCCCTACCACTGGCGGCCGGTCCCAGAACCGCTAGGTAGGGGGGCGGACAAAGGTCCGCCCGCCATCCTAATAGACCCTAAGTGTGCACAGTCCACTCCTCCCCCCACCCTGAGCCACCAGCCCCGCCCGCCCTAACCCAGTCTGCAGCAACCAAAAATTAAATTATAATAATCTTGTTATTATTGTTTTATTATTCCCCTTTTCACTGCTCTAAGAGCCGTGGGCGATGCTCCTCCGCCTTAGCGAAGGAGCCGCCACTGAAAGTGTTGCAGTCCTGTTAGTTAGGTTTGAGCAATTCGAGAAGCCCACTGCGGAGCAGTTCTTACAACCACACATGTATTACTTTACTAAGGATGAAGAGAGCAATCACAGACCCCAGTTACACACTTCGATCTGCACGGTTGCCATCTTTGCAGTTGTTCTTTGAAGAAAGTAACTTTTCTCTCATGTGTAAGTGGGCACATCACCAGCTGGCACTTGCTTGAGTTCTGAAGGCTCGGGTTACAGCTAGATGTGTACTGAGTACATGTATGTTTAGAGAGACAGTCAATGACTCATAAGGCCACGTTTTATGAGGAAGTTATTCTTCTTGTAAGTTTAATTAGACAAAGTCCTTTTTCCTGTAAATAGTTAAACTGCTTTCAGCACTACTGTTGGCAGCCGGGTGGATTATACTGATGTTCGTTAGTGCTTATATAATAGTTACAAATGGTGCCAGCTATATAGTGCCTTCTTCAGTTTCAGTGTCCGAACCTTAGTAAGCGGTGTGCTGAAGTGCTTTTATTGTGTCGATCGTCTGCTTTCTACATGAATATGTTTACATTAATTTTTTGTATGCATGCATCCTAAGAATAACTGTTAAGCTCAAGTGTTTCATTTTAAGCAATGCTTTTGGGATGGCAAATTGTGATGAATCAGTAACAAAAAGGGGTTGTCATAAATATTATTTTAAGGCCACAATATACAATTGTTTGCCTTTATCAACATAATTATAGAATGTGTACACATGGTAATCTGCATTTCGATTGTTATAAATTCACAACACAATAATCCTAAATGTCACAAATCTATCACACACAGTATACAAAATTCATGTTAAAGTGCCGTATAAGCATCCTCCATTAAGGGTTGGAATGCATATAATGTGTACACAGTTCATCAGTGCCTAAAGAGGTGCACTAAATAATTCAACCCTCATAATGAGTCTGTGAGAAGTATTTCCGTATACAATGGAATGTTTAAGCACATATTAATGGAATCGTTGTCATGCTCAGGGCCCACAGGCTGCACTGCTCCTAGCCACTCACCAGTGGCACGTGAAGTAACAGTAGATGTGGTAGCACCCAGGAGAATGTGCTGCATGACTGGGTTTCGCTATTGCTACCATAACTCCCGTGACCAGTTTTTTGTTTGTTTATCTCTCAGGTGTTTGGCAGTCTGTTAGAAGTGTTGGTCTGAATGCACGCTTAATTGGAAAACTTATGGGTGTGTCACACAAGATTACACTGGTCTCCACTGCAGCCTTCTTGTAATAGAATTAAACAAGCATTGGCATAGTCAAAAGGTCTCGCCTTTTGGATCTTATGAGTGTTTAGCCATACATGCATCACATTATCCTGGGTACTGTACCCCCAGGGATTGAAGAGCTATAGCAAAGCTGTACTGGTCACCTGTTTGCTTTGTATTGCTATATTTGGGTGTTAAACTGGTGCTAATGAGGTGCACCCAATGTCCATTCAGTGTTACCAAGTTTAAAAAGGACGAAATAATGAATAAGTAAAAAAAAAAAACTGAAGTGTAAGACTTCACGTTTACATTTACTGCATCCTAAATACGAAGTAAATGTAAACGTGAAGTCTTATACTTGAGTTTTTTTTTTACTTACAAGGTCCCAAAGGCGAGACCTATTGGCTATGCCAATGCTTTTTTTTAATGTAGCCCGTTTTTAGTTCTCGCCTGACCCAGCACATTCGCTGGTCTGGCGAGACTTATTGAGAGGGCTCCAAAAAGTGCTACCAGGCCATCCTAGAGCCACAGTGTATGTGCGCGGGCGCGCGCCGCGCTTTACCGCCATTACTTACGGTTTTGCGGCCGCACGACCGCTTTGATGTTTGATCGTGATCACGATCGCGATCACTTTTACTTTCGCGGCCGCACGGCCGCTTTGCATAGCCAATAGGTCTCGCTTTTGGGACCTTATAAGTATTTAGTTATGCAACTGTTGCATGGCTAAACACTTATAAGGTCCCAAAGGCGAGACCTATTGGCTATGCCAATGCTTGTTCTTAATGGAAAAGAGGCTGAGTTTTAAAAACTTAAGCTTTTTAAATATTTGTTTGCAAGTAGGGACTGGTATACTCCCCAACAAACATTTTATTAACAGTTTACCATTGGTTTGTCTTCGTAGAACAATTAACTATCAGACGCACATTTTGACATTACAAGGAAGTCTTACCAGAAATACAATGTATGCTATTTAAAAGATCACACTGCAATTACTGCATATATACTTTTACGGTATTGCTTCTGTCATAACTTCCATTCCTGACAGAAAGCAGGGGATTCTGGGATAATGCTACATTAGGACAACTACAAGCAGCTGCTTACAGCTCCACCACAGATGGCTACACAAGAGACTTACCCTAAGGTTTCCCGCACTGTTACCCAGGCTCTAGTTCTGTTGCTATGGCAATTCTATTCATGTGTACCGAGCTCATTATTTGCACCCATCAAACCTGATGTGTTCCTCTTATATCCTCTGAATTCTTCCCACTTTAAATAAATAAAACGAATTTTGTTGCGCGCGCTGCATCGCTTTTTGCGATGCAGCGCGCGCAAAGGAATTTGTTTTATTTATTTAAATGTGTACTTACCTCCGTTCATCCATATTCCGGTGTTTACATTTCCCAACCCTGCCCCTCCCCCGCCCCGCCTCACCGCCCCACCAAACTCCCTCCACTACTGATTGGGAACCTCTGCAGCAGATGCCTTAACCCCATAAAATATTTTAAAATGCAGACTTTGCAACAAATTAAGCAGGCCAGATCTACTGCCATGCGTTTTCCTTGTTGCCAATTTCTCCAGATTTTGCCCCAGGATTGCGCCACTTTTTTGGCACAACCCCAACTCCAAATCTCATTTGTTAACTATCATAATGCACTTAATAGTACTCATGATAGACCTGATAAACATATGGGTGAGATCTTAGTATCTGATGTCACTTCTTGTGATGTCACTTCCAATGAGGTCCCTTCCTATGATGCCACGTGGAATGTCATGCGTCGTGACATCATGTGCTGTGATGGCACGCGCCATGATGTCACTTGCATACTGCCTAACTCGGTCAGTCCCCCCACTTCTTTTTATAGGGCTTGTGGCCTGGCTGTGAGCTTGTTAGACAATTATGCTAAAAACGTTTTACTAAGTCTTATTTGCAAAAACGATAAAAACAGATAACCTACCTGCCAACTCAGTTACAGGCCTCCCTGGGTCTGGAGCATGTTTTTCTATTTTTCCTACTTTTAGAGCCATGCCATTTTCAGTAATTGTTCCCATGGCAAGCCGCCTTTTTCAAGCACACCAAGCAACATTAAATATATTCCCTATCAATATTTATGACCTGCTTTGCAGGAACACCACGAGCTGCTGTTTGGGGGAAGCGAGGGCGTGTGGGGAAGAGGGGACCCAGGGGGAGCGGAGCGCGAGCCAGTCTCCCCCTGGGTGGTTTCGCACAAGGGAGCGGCCACCCAGGTGCGGGGTAGGGTTAATTAGGGAGGCGCGAGGCAAGAGGCGAGGTTTTAAGTAGAGGCATGTGGGGCGGGAAATTCATTGCGATCGAGGGAGTGGGGAGGAAGGGTTTTGAATTGGCTTTGCCCTTCGTGTATTACGTCTGACTCCGTAGCTCTGGGGGCGGGCCTATGGCGTCACGGGAGGAAGCGCGCGCTGCCGTCCGGGTGCTCTGTGAGGCAGGCAGGGACAAATTGCTGACCCGGTCCCGGTGCAGGCGTGGCTGGGGCTGGAGCGTCGGCCCAGGAAAGCTGCAGGAGGCGTTGCACGGGCGGTGGCGGCTTGTTTGTCGCCCCAGCGTGAAGGAGACAGCGCGGGCACTGCGGCGGGTCAGGAGGGGGCCCTGGAGTCCGGGACTGTGCTTTCGCACGCGTCGGCTGTGTCCCCCGGTGAGCTGGCCCAAGAGTCCCAGGTACGTGCGGCCGCCCGTGGCACTGTAGGCGGGCGGCGCGCTGCATGGGGAGGCAGGAGGGGGCGGTCGTTGAGTGTGGCCGGGAGTCGCGGGAGGGCATGGGGAGCCGGGCAGTTTCTAGCGCTCCGTGTGTCAGGCCGGCAAAGCGCGTGGGAAGCGCTGAGGCGAGCACTTTTCAGGACGTCTGCAGTGGGCATTTTCAGTCGCTTGCTTCGTTGCAGACCGGCATGGGAGGGCATGGGGGGCCTCAGTATTGGGAACTAAATGGGCGGCATTTATGTTATCAGCCCTGCCCCACAGGTGTCGTGTGTCCCCGTCCCCCCCCCCATTGTTTTTTGAGTGTGATCAGGCTGGACCGTCGGGTTTGCCGCCAAACGTGGGCACTAGCTGGCCACAGGGAGCCTTGTTATTAGGCCCAACATCTCAGGAGGCAGAGTTTTCTAGTCAAGCCGGGTCCTTGGGCGTTACAGAGGAGGCGCAGGTGGCAGCCCGGTTTTCTCAGTCACAGGTTGCAGAGCAGTCAGGCGTCACTGAGGTTGGGAGCAAGCAGGAGGCTTGGCAGCCAACTGTCAGGTGTGGGGCAGCAGCGAGGTTGCTTGCGGTATACATCCAGGGCAGTGGAGTGCGGGCGCGCTGAGGGACAGTGGGTCTGGGTGAGCGGGGGTGGCACCCCGGGCAAGGCGCTGGGTTAGTGAGTGGCGGGTACAAGGGGGCCCATCAGACGTTCTGGAGGAGAATAGTCAGAGCGGCTTGAGTTCCACGCTGCCTGTTTCGGCCACACGGTCTGCGGCAGGCAGGCCAACACTGCGGAAAGAGCACTCTGCGGCTCTTTTTGGGGGACATGTGGAGGGAGGGAGATCTAGAGCGGATTCCCCTTCTAGTACAAGCACGGGGGGACATGTGGAGGGAGGGAGATCTAGAGCGGATTTCCCTTCTAGCACAAGCACCCCAGCTGTGGGGACGAAGGTTGCGGGTAATTTGGTTTTCTGGCGGCAGGGGAATTATGGATATGAAAAGGGACAGTGGGTTATGGTGTGGTGACATTGGCACTGAAGGGGTATTTTTGGAAACGGACAGCGATGAATTGGAAGAAGGGGACCTGCGTGAGGGGAATGTTGGGGATGATCGGAAACAGTATGGAACAGCATGTAAGGGTATGAGGGGTGTGCCGGGGCAACACGGTGTGTTTAGTTTTGGAGATGACCGGAAACGAAATGTGACATCATGGAGGGGTATGAGGGGTTTGAGGGGTTTGTCGGGGCTACCCAGTATGCTTCTTTTGCAGACGTCTCGAGCGGACCACGCAAACAGCGGGAGCATGATACTGACACCCACCTACGGGAGGAACGTCCATTTATACAATGCGGCGTGGGGCATTTGTGTGGGGTTGCCGTGATGGCGTGGGTATTTGGTCACTGACAGTGATGATTTGGATTGAAGGGGTATTGCGTGAGGGAGCTGGTGGGGGAATTTTTGAGGCACAGTTGTGACGTCAATGAAGGGTAAGAGGGGAGTGCTGGGGCAACAAAGTATGCTTAGTTTTTTGCAGGCGTCTTGAGCGGACCAAGCAAGCAGTTGGACCAGGTCACTGTCACTCAACTACAGGAGGTACAGCGGGATGTACGGAACAGAGCGGCCCAGTTGCCAAAAGGTACGGCAGAATGGTGGTCGGTTTGGCAACAGGGGGGTTCAATGCACAAAGCGATACGGTCCATTTTGGTGGGGGATGAGTTGGTGGGGGTTAATGCTCATGCTGGGGTTGTGCGCCCTGGGAATTTGCTAGATGCTGTAAGGTTGGGGGGCGTCGATGTTGTTGGCAATGCACGGTCGCTGAGAAGGGTAAGGAGGTTTAGGTTTCAGTGGAGGACGACGAGAATATACACAACAATTGCCGTATATGGGGTTTGGTATGATTTTTAGGATCACATTGCTTGGTTAAGATCAAAAGCAGAATTTTGACATATGAATTGGTGGCTGTTTTAAAGTGCTGCATCAGGTTATTCTGGTCAAAGAGGGTTTCTCAAAGGGGGTTTTCCGGTTAGGATCCAGGGCCCGAGTCGGGGTACGTGTTCGGATAACCCGAACTCTGCTAAGGGGTTCCCGCAGGTGGTCCAGCATACGTTGCAGTGCAAGGTGCAGCGGGTAGGGTGGCTGGCCCTTTCGGTCAATGTCACATACGCATTTTGATTGTCTCTCCATTGGTGGTGGGCCCAAAACGGAGAGCTGGGGTTTTTTCGCCTGATGCTCCATCTGTCGTGGCCTGAGGGTGCCTCTATGACCGATTTTCCTATTAGCCAGCGGACTCTTGCATGTCTTACGCTTCAGTGGAGGGTGCACTGGGTTTGGAACGCTCTGCAGGGTGGAACGTGCAATTGGGTAAAAGTGCTATACAGTCTGTTTTCGTTTTCCTCCCCATCCATCCATGCGATTTTACACTGTTAGGCATGCATTTCGGGGGCGTTTCAGTAGATACGATGCTGCCAAAGGGGTTGTTACTATCTCGTGTGCAATATTTGACACATTTAGCACTTTTTACAGTGGCGTTTTTTATTCCCATCTCTGGTCACCCCCTCGTATGCCAGTATGTGGATGATTTTTGTTCATTGGTGCTCAGAACTCGGGGCTGTTTCATGCGGCTTTGTCTGCTTTTCAGAGTACGGCACAGGGGATCGGTGCTGTTGGCCTGGGACGTAACGGAGGGCCTCAGGTCTACACGGTTTTCTTGGGTATTGCAATTGACACAGTGAACATGGTAGCTCGGCTGCCGGGGGCTAAGGTGCAGGAGATTTCTTTATTTGTCATCAGTGATCGGGGAGCCCGAAGCGGAGCTCAGGAGAGGGCAGACATTATTGTGATACCTCATGTGTGCATGTAGGGTGGTGCGGGCTGGGAGATCTTTATGCAGGGGTTTGGGGTTGGCTATGTCTGGGGTTGTTTCTTCCGCATCAGTGCGTAGGGATGTCTGCAGCCAATAGGGCGGATTTGAGAGTGTGGCTGATTCTCTTGCAGGACTTCAAAGAAGTGTCTTTGTTTTGCGGTCCAACGTATGGTCTGGCTGGTTCAGGTTTTCCTCAGCTGCGGTGGGAGCAAAGGGTTTTAGAGTATTTGGAAAGGGCGTTTTGGTGAGCCGCGAGTTGGCCAGTGCTTTGATTAAGGCAAGGGCGCAGTATCACAATTTTAGACTTCTTCACTTTACTAGTGGCATTGTATGTCTGGGGTTTCAGTTTCAGTTTCAGGATTGTTCAGTGTGTTTAAGGTCGCCGATCTAGCGGTGGTAGAGTTGAGCAATCGACAGAAGACCCAGGGTTTGAGAGTTGTTACATTTGCTGAGTGATGGCCTGTTCAATAAGTTTACAGCTTATCATTGTTTTTAAGGCACGTCCTATTTCAGGTGTCAACAAGTTTATAGCGGACTCTCGGCCTCGGTGGCATTGGGAGAAATTTCGCCGGCTGGCTCCTGGGGCCGCACTTCCCAAGTTTTCGGTCCCACTGTGTGTCTGGGTGTGGGGGGCCTAAGAATGGTAGAATTGATGGGGTACGTTGTAGCGGACGCTACGAGACCGAGCTAGCAGCAAGCATGGAGCGACTTCCTCTGTTATGGGTACACGGGTGCTCCCAGGAGGGGTAGGATGGCTGCTGAACAGGTAGTTTTTTTGGGTTTTGGATTTACACCTGTTGGTTCAAGGTTTTTCCCACAATGTCAATTTTTTCGGTAAAATGGCTGGGAGTTCGTTTTACGGACACTTGAGGTGGGGGAAGGACCTGGTAGGGGGGGGGGTGATGGTGTTGAGAGTTCTCAAAGGTTTCAGTAGACTTTGGGCTGGGAACACGCAGTCACGCCGACCGGTGACATTTGATTTGTTGCAAAGGATGCCTGGGCGGCTGCCACTTTGCTGTTCTAATGAGAACGAATGCGGCCGGTTTAGGCGATGTTTTTTGGTATGGTTCATTTTGGGGCATTTAGGGCATTCGAGCTGCTAGGTTTGCGTCATAGGGTGGGGATTAACAGCGAGGAGGTTTTCTTGAGAAGAACACAGGGGGGGATTTTTGTTGAGGGTCTCTAAAAATGGTTCAGTTGTGTATGGGTACCTGGGTTTTGCCTACACAGGTGTGGAGTGGGCCAATGCGGTCCAGTAAAGGAATGGGGAGGGTTTTAGGGCGTTTTTTAGTTCCTTTTCTCCTGGGGACATTTTTGCCATGGTAGCAGGGAGTCAGAGGTCAGTTGCACAATTGTTGGCAGTAATGAGGAAGTGCTGGTTCTTGTGGGGGGAGACCCTTTAATTTTGGGAACACATTCGTTTTTGTATAGGGCTGCAACAGAGGCGGCGAGATTGGGATAGTCATGGCCTACCATACGTCGGGTTGGGAGCTGGAACTCCATGGGGGTGCGAGACCTATGTTTGAAAATAAGTTTTTATTTCTGCTGTGTTTCCTTTTGGTTAACGTTTGTTTTTCTACCTAGGTACGTCTTCGGGGCTGGTAAAGGTGAAACAGTCATCATGGATAATAGGACGCTCCTTCGTAAAGTGGGCCGACATTTATGCTGAGCAACAGTTTTGTGGGAAATCGCTGGGACTACAAGGTGTAACACATGAAGTGGTTGTTAGGGTAACGGGGTATGCGTTGGGGTTAATTTTCCTTATTTAGTACTGAGTTGTTCCAACAAGGGCCCGTCAGGCTGGCTGATTATTCATTTGGGGAGAAGGATCTCGCGGCCCTGTTTTGGGCCGACACTCATAAAGCAATTTATAGCGACCATCGAGTCTAATTGGACAGGCACCAGGGTAGTTTGGGACTGAGTTCATAACGAGGATGCACTGGAAGGGAGCATGGAGCCATGTAGCCATTGAGAAAGCGCGCACGGAAGCTTATCAGACCCCTGAGAATATTTTGTGTAGATGGGAATACAGTTTTTCTTATTCCCTTATACGGGGCTCTGAAGGGCATCTTTGCTGGTAGGATGGGGTACTTTTGTCTACCATGGGGCACGTTTTTATTTTTATTTGCTGGAGTTGAGGGTCAGGATTGCTCGAATTCGGAAAGAGAGCATTTAGTGCGCATCTGCAAGATGGTAACACTTTTCTGTTGGGTGGGGCAGGAAAACTCTCTGGGTTTTCCTGGTTGGCGGGTTTTTGCTGGGGGGATGGGCAGACTGGAGCGGGATTGCCCATCCTCCAACGGGGGAAGTGGGGGACGCAGTCACGGGGACGGGAAATGAGAATGAGGGGGATCTATCAACAGGAGTCATTGAGTTGTTTTTGCTTGGGTTCTACCTTGGGGGTTAGGTTTTTATAGATGTCAGAGAAAATTTGGGGATTTGATTATCAGATAATGGAAAAATGGTGTTTTGAGAAAATTATAATTTGGCACCTGTCTTAATAAAGTGGCCTTTTTTGCTAATAAAGAAGTGGTGGATTGTGAGTTATTGTGCGAGAGGGGACCCAGGGGGAGCGGAGCGCGAGCCAGTCTCCCCCTGGGTGGTTTCGCACAAGGGAGCGGCCACCCAGGTGCGGGGTAGGGTTAATTAGGGAGGCGCGAGGCAAGAGGCGAGGTTTTAAGTAGAGGCATGTGGGGCGGGAAATTCATTGCGATCGAGGGAGTGGGGAGGAAGGGTTTTGAATTGGCCCCACCCACCCTTCCCCTTTTTTGTTTTGTTTCCTTTTGTGTTTTCCCTTTCCCTCTATGGGGTTTTTTCTTCCAGGCTTGGCTAGGGCCAGGCCTGGGTTTTTTCTTTTGCCACGATAAGACAGGTTTTTTCGGTTAGCTAGTTTTTCTGGTAGGCGGGTTTTTGCTGGGGGGATGGGCAGACTGGAGCGGGATTGCCCATCCTCCAACGGGGGAAGTGGGGGACGCAGTCACGGGGACGGGAAATGAGAATGAGGGGGATCTATCAACAGGAGTCATTGAGTTGTTTTTGCTTGGGTTCTACCTTGGGGGTTAGGTTTTTATAGATGTCAGAGAAAATTTGGGGATTTGATTATCAGATAATGGAAAAATGGTGTTTTGAGAAAATTATAATTTGGCACCTGTCTTAATAAAGTGGCCTTTTTTGCTAATAAAGAAGTGGTGGATTGTGAGTTATTGTGCGAGGATGGATTGTGAAAGTGGTAGGTCGTGTTGCCTCCGTTCGTTCTATGGACTCAGATGTCGGCACTGCAGCCTGATGAAATATTAACACTGCCTGGGAACAACACTTCGGCACAGTATATATACAATGCGAAACTAAGTGGGAAGATACCGAGCGGTGCAAAAGCAGAAGTGATTTTCCATGTTGGACTTTCCTGTAAAGACCATGTGCGCCCTAGGACAATGAATTATTAACCCGGATCCCAGCTAGAGACGGTAGACTAGACTGCTGTATTTGAAGCCTCTCCTGCAAAATTACACAGAATAACAATTTCTTTTGCTGTTCGTGTACGGTTCGTCTCAGGCCTGCTGCTTCTGTCAAGCAACCCAAGAGCGCGTGTGAGACGATATTTCCCTAAATTCCACCGTGGTACGCTATAGTCTCATAAGCGCGCGCCCGTTTATCAGGCTCCGAGCGCGCCGTTTCCAAGGCAGCGGCTTAATCTCCTTTGACGTGTTTGGCGCGAGCTGCCCTGATGAGCCTGCGCATCACTCACGCGCTGTCCGAGGGCAGAACCGGTGCCAGCTTCTCAGGGCATTGACTATGCAACCGAGGACAGGATGTTCGACCTGAGTCTGCAAAGCCCGCGCTTTCCTCTCGGTAAGAGGTGAGCGAGGCAGCATTATCTGTCAGCTGAGAAAGGAGGCCAAATGGCCTAACAATGAACCTGGAGGTGGTATTGTGAGAGCGAGTTAAATTATACCAAGACACACTCTATCAAACCAGGGAGTCTAAGTTACATGTTCTTAAGGTTTCTGCAGAAGCTATGGAAAATTATACAGACAATCATTTCCTAACATTTAAAGATGATACAAAAACTACATTACCATTTAATTATGTTCAATTCATCCAGCAGACTCGAAGGTTTAATTTTCTCCTCTTGTAAAACAAGGAAAGCGCACACATCAAGCCATAATGAAAGCTTATGCAGTTTTAAGAATTATGAAGTGTGAACACTTTAGAATTTGAATGTTGCACAGATTACAATCCCTAAGAAAATGTTGGATTTGTGGGATTTTCTTTAGTCGGTCCAGAGAGTCAGGTTTTATCTACTGTTGCAGTCAAGGAAATTAAGTGACACCAGGCAGGAAATCATTCTCTTCACCCACCATCACGAGACATCATAAGACACGCGTCATCGGCAAGAGGATAAAGCTATCCATGAATTGTAAAAAAGTGGAACATGGTCTATAGTTTGTGACAAGAATTGTTAAGAGACAAACTGTTTCTGATAGAAATGTGCTTAACAAAGTGTTTCTGCTCATCACCTTAAGCAGGGTGATATATAACTGAACTGGGCAGCCCCGCTGGCCTCCAAGTGTAAAGTTCCAGGACATGAATTTAGGAATTTCCAGAGTTCGCTATCACTGCTTGCTGAGTGCGCTAAGGAGACATCAGCTTTCTTCCATGGACTCTTAAATATTATCAAGCTACACAAAGAGGCCGGACATGCTTTCTCCAGTAGAGATGGCCAGGTCTGCCTGTTTTTGTTATTGAAACCAAAAATATTATATTATGCTATGTGAATTTGTAGAGCACGGATAATCACCCATGAAGGTTTCCAGGTGATGATTGTCTATGTCTTGAAATGTCTGACACCATGATCATGTGGTGTCTAGTGTTAAACTGGTCCTTTAAAGCCCAGAGCATTGGAAGGGTTACACCTGCAATATTCAGTATAAAGATTATAGCAGCTTCCAAAACATAAAGCAGCAAGGTGCTAATGCCCTGACCCTCTGGCTTTGAGTGGGTAGGACAGCTATGACTCGTTATAGCTAGCTACTTACTCATTTTCTTTGTGAACTAGAAAGCTTTCTGCTACCTAACACAGGTGCACTGTAACATTTGTAAAGAATGACACACATTTTGTATTCTAGCGACTCTCTCTTGAATCTGTTTTTTTTGGAGAGTACAAATGAGTCAAAGTAATAATGGAAATGGGGCACACTTACTTTTTTCCAGACTAAACCATTCATCACAGAAGCAATCACTTCAATAACCAGTAGTGTCCTATGGTACCACCATCACACCCCTAGGTTTATTTCAGGAAGTTGAGGGGAGAAAGGTCCCAATCCCTTACTAGCCGTAAAATAAGCATATATCCTTCTTGTGCTGGTTCTTGCCCATAACAGGGGGAGAGGCCCCTATCCCCCTAATTTAAAGTAGAATTCTGAAAGTGTGTCTGGGCAAGAGTATTGGTCGTATATTTCAGGGGAAAATAATTTTCCAAATCAGTACTGTTTGATCCGATGGAATGGGTCATTTGTTTGTACTTTATTCATAAGAGTGGACATAGAGAAAGGGATGGCACGTGAAGCCGAAGAATTCCATCATTCAAGGCATTAGCCGAGACTTAAGAATCCAAAGATATTAATACCCCTAAAATCGTGAGAAGCAAATACGGAACTACCCGCCCTGAGGAAGCCCCAGGCCGGATGGCCTTGTAGGGGGCGAAACACGTGTTGGCTGTGCCATCCCTTTCTCTATGTCCACTCTTATGAATAAAGTACAAACAAATGACCCATTCCATCGGATCAAACAGTACTGATTTGGAAAATTATTTTCCACTGAAATATACGACCAATACTCTTGCCCAGACACACTTTCAGAACACCCCGAGGTTTGTATCAGTTCCACTAAAGCTTTTGAGTTTGAGTTTTTACACTGAGGGGCCGATTACGATGTATTTTCCGCCCGATTCCTTTGTCGGATTCGGTTCTAACCGACTTGTGATCTGTGGTTCCGCCCAACTGTTTACGATGCTTCCGAACACCGTTCGGAAGGACTCCCGTTGACTTCTATAGGAGCCTGTGATCCAACTGACAACACAGGCTCCTTTGGGAAAAAGGGGTGTCTACGGAAAACCTTGCACCCTTTCGCAGGGAGCCCGTGGTACCTGCCACACAGTGCATGGTTTAAAAGGGCCCAAACAAGAGGCCTCAGGAGAAAGGGGGGCCTGGGAGACCCAAAAGTCACTTTCTGACAGCCTTTTCGTGTTGGACAGTCGGACTCGGAAAGGCTGTCTTAATCCTGCATCGTAATCGGTCAGTCAGAAAAGCTGTCCATAGAGCTGTACGAATGGGCTCCGAACGACTCGGATTTTTGAGTGCCAGTCAGAACCGATTTGGAATGACCGAATGGTTTCCCTTCCGACCACGAGCATCGTAATCGGTCGGTCAGAATTGTTTTCAACCGAGTCGGTTGGATACTTTCTCGGGGAATCCGACTGTCATTCGGAAGATTTCCGCACAACATCGTAATCTGCCCCTTAGTTGTATAAAAGTTTAGTTTATGTAAGTAAAATTAAATTTTTAGAAAAATAAATGATGTTGCTATAATTTGTGGTGCTACCTTCAATGAACAGGGTCTTCAATTAATTTATGTTGGGCACCTCTAAATATTTCTAGTTGCTAAAGCACATGATGGGTCTGAAGCCATGTTTTACAGACCAAACCCATGAATGTCTCAATAAGTGCAGCAGTCTGCATGTGGCATATATCTTCCAGGCCCTGGGTGTATATTCTACAGCGTATAGTAGGGACATAAAGGCAGATTTAGTATGTCAATCAGACATAAGTAAATGTAACCATTTTTAAATGGGGCACACATGCTCATTACTCCTGTTTATCAGAGTAAAGGAAACAGATTTCTAATACCAGCAAGAATAGGTTTTTGAAAAAACGAAAAATCTGGGGAGACCATACAAAAAAGTGGTTTTACTCCAGACACTCAAATCAGTTGCATATTTGGAACAGTCTTGTAGTATGGCAGTGACCTGTAGGAACCTCACACTAGCTTCTCCCTTGGTAGAAAATGACAGAACCATAAGGGGTGTAATATAAGAAACAATTTAAATACAGTACTTCTGTGGTCACTTAAAAGCATTAAATCAGATCCTTGATACCCAGGCATGCAATTCAGTGCAAACCAGAACTAGGAACAGATGGCATAAAAGACCCAAGCCCTAATAACATTCTTGGATCAGGACCCTGCGTCTGTTATAGCTGTACGAACGCCAACCTCAAGGCATAGAGCAAACTGCACGCAGGAATCCCGTTGACAAGGAACATATGACTCCTTGGCCTCTCTGACCATGGAAGTTCTCGTTAAGGAAATACTTCTTGACCAGCAGAACTACTTTCTTGAGGCTTTCTATGTCTCTCTCTCACTCCAGGACCCTCAGCCCCGCCCAGCCGAGTGATTATTCCCTTTGCCCAGAATAGTTGTCTTTAAAATAACAGCATATTCACAGATCAGTGCCATGAAAGAAATCTAACTTTCTGGTTCAGATGTCAGTGTGTGTACCATTTTGGTGGATGGGTCTCTTCACTAGGGCCTGGTCACTCCTAGACAACACCACGCCAACATGAGGTCAGTCCAGGAGCTCCGTCACTCCAGCAGTCAGTGAGCAGGGAACATTTAAGCATGCAGTAACAAATTACAAGGCACATCCACCCAATGTTGCCATCCAGTTCAAAACATGCCTTAATAGGCGAAACACACTCAAAGCAGACAAATGAATTCAACCTAATCTACATCAAATGTATGTCCTTTTTAGATAGTGCAAAAGTAGACTTTAGAACCGCTGATCATTTTGTCTGCCCTCCCTGTATGTCCCAAGATTTACCGAGAACTTATATTTCAAATTTTGCGGAGTTAATGTAATGTATTCGAACTCGTGAACCTCCCTCTCGTGCAAATCACTGGCAGCGAAGTGGCTCAAACCTCCTCCATTTCATCCTGAGGCGAACCTCAAGGCGTGGTGGCTAAATCTGCAATAGACGCCATGGTTTGAATGGTCCGACAGCAAACACACAATCCGAGAAGCAGAACCAGGCAAGGCACAGCTTCCTCTCTCACAACCACTGGTCCATTAATTCATTTTGAATGTTCTAAGGCAGGTACGAGTGGCAGACGTATGACAGAAACTGTCACATTTCTACTACCGAAGACTGAAGCATTGAAAATAAAATTGCAAAGGTTGTTTTTGCAACCCTTGCAAAATTCGAGGGAAAACCTTTCAACTTTGCAGTGGTTGTGAAATTTTCTACTTTCACAATAAAGGATGAACATTACTTCGGTAACAATTCATGCAGTATACATCCTTACTTATCTTAAGTTAGTGTTCTTTCGTAGCCAATTGATATTGTATACAACACACAACTCAGCAAAAGGAAAACTCGCAGAGAAATATTCTACATACGTTTTGCAATTTCGCCGATTTCGATTACAGTGAAAGTTAGCTTGATAAGCATTGAAAATGATTTCACAGTGTAAGAAAAAACGGTAGCAAACACATATAAACCGGGAAACTGCACAATCTCAAAGGGCGAGAATTTGGAAACTTGGCAAAACATCCCTAGTGAAAAGAAAACTTTACACACCACGCCTAACCAGTCATATTGGTATTAGTTTATGGCTTTTTCATTTGTATATTGAGTATAATACCTTATCTGACCCTAAAAAACATTATATAGCAAGCGCATGTATATAGCCCCCTGGCGACCCAGGGTTCAAACATAAAGCCCCTCATTATAGTTCCCTGTTAACTTCTTGGGGAGGTAGGCATTCTATTCCATATCTCCCCATGACTTAATGCAGTTCATCAGTTCATCTCCCTGGAATGGAAAATAACCTGCCAGTCTCAGGATCACCAAATCCTTTTAGGTAAGTTTTCCCTGGCTCTTGGAAGCTTTCTATGGCCATTTACCACCTGATCTAAGCATGGTGTAAAAGGCAGTACGGGGGTCAGTTTGTGTTGGGTCAGTGAGGCGAGGGGGGTGGAGGGCTGTGTGACTCCGTTGTTGCCCTGTAGGGAGTGAACTGTGTCTGCTTGCAGCCCCTCTCCCGCCGCGGTTTTACAGCATGCGGACCGACATCTGGTAAAAAGAGGGGCTGGTGTTTCCGGGCCTGGTATTTCATGTCTGGAAATATCAAACCGCTTCTAGTTACCCAGAGCAGTACCTTGCAGCTGTTGTTCAAATCAGACACGAACTTCCAGGATAGGCAAACATGGACACATTCGGCTCTGCACTTTCCTTGTCTCTTGGTCTGGATAACACGAGCTTTGAAGCAAAAAGTCCTAAGTTTCACACCATAGCGTCTTCTTACCTTTTCTCTGAGCTTTGCGTCCATCTGTTTGGCCAACGACGAGGAGAAGACACACAAGAGAGAAACAGAAACTACGCATGTTTGCAACAGCTGGAGAAAGGAGATCTTGCTGCTAAGTTTCCTATCCAAAAGGCCCAGAAAATTGTGCACCAAAAGTAAAGCCCGTTGAGAAATGGTTTCGCATTAATAATTAACCCCTAATCACGCCGAGCACGCTTTCCTCTACATCGACAGTTTCAGCGTCCACCTATGAGCGTCCACCTATGAGCGCGCGCTCAGCCTGTAGAAGTTGCACTTTTACCACGTTGTGGAAAGTCAGCAGATGCCAGACTTATTGTTCAGGCTTGAGTTGGAATAAATATCTTGTTCAGGATTTAGTTCAAACTATAAGGACATTGAAGTGAGAGTTCTAAAACTGTCGTGAGAGGTCGTGGGCTCCAAACAAACTGAAGTTGGGAAGCCGGCGTCCAAAACCCTCTAGAAAAGAACAACACCGCCAAGTGCCCAGCTGTGGGAACGATATGTTTATGGCAGTGGTAGTCGATGCATGGAAAGCATAGGTTGGGCCGTTGGGGAAAAGCAAAGGGCAGCAGAAGGGCAGTTCTGATAGTCCGGAAGGTAAAGACCCCAGTTGTTTAGCACATGTAAATATTTGATGTTTTGAGCAGCGATATTTTCAGGTTATTTTTTTTGATAATCTATCTTTGCTGAAATTGTAATTCGTCAGGAGGAATAATGTTTTTAAATTGTTTTTTTAATACCGCACTGTTTATCTATTGCATTCCATCCATAGAGTGCTCCTTGGCCTGCTGCCCAAAACGACAGTCCCAGAATGACATTCATTGTCGTTCTGCTGCCCACATTGCCACCATCAACAAGCCACCATGTTACCTGCCCCTCCCTCCCGGTCCCACCCCCAGTTCTCCATTTTGGATTGGTTGTGCTTCCCCCGTCACTGACTGTTCTTGACCTCTCCCCTCTCCCCTCAGGGCATTCAGCCCAGGCATCCAGGCTAAAGGGTGGAGAGTTTAGGAGTTTCTTTGATGACGTCTGTCCTTTCTTTGCCAGGTGCCCAACATTAACTATTCCCCAGAAGGTTCTAAAAATGTGAATTGACATTTCTCCCCTATTTTTGTTTTAAACAGCTTCTGTTGAAGTAAACGTAACCCTAAATCAAGAGCAATTGCATGTCTTTAGAATAACAAGATATTGATCCATACTTACAGATTGGCCCAATTCAGCAACCATTTCAGCATGTTCCCCCAATTAACTACAACATCATGGGGTGCATGAATTACACATAGCATTGAGAAGTCAGGATCCTCCCAGAGAATATGGGTGAAGATGCCAGCATGAATTCAGCACTGCCAGAAATATATCTCAGAACACAACTTTAAATCTTATAATGGCCTCATTCACAGTCTAATAATCCTAAAGTATAATGAACATACTGAAATTATATATATTATTGGGCATAATAAGAGTTGGGGATTCAAGCCAACATCCACAATTCAAGTAAAACATACAACCCAAATATTTGTCATTAGCATTCCATAGAGAAAGACAAACATTCCACCTTAGTTAATTTTCAAAAGCTCTCTAATTAATCAAAAATGAATAAAAAAATATGTGGCACATGTATGAAATATTCATTTACTGTATACCCAGTGCTTAATTTGAGCCGGTGGTTACTGGTGCTCAGCACCGGCACTTAACCATCAACACCTGCGTTTTTCATGAGCATCAGTTGAGAACACATTAATTTATGGGGCGATTTAGTGAGTTACTCAGAATCACAGGATGTTGAGCTGACGTCGAGAGTCGAACTTGATTTCCCAGCTCTGAAGTCGGCAGCTATGGCCAATACGCCACATCCTCTCCCAACTTTCATGGCTAGTAGTTGGTGCTGTTTTAGGCGGCGCTAACCAGAGAAATCGGCTGGTGCAGGCTGCCTCCTGACGAGAGCCCCGGCACTTTTATTTGTTTACAAATTGACCACTGCGTATTCCCAAAACTTTCCAGTAGATGGGTAAGACAGGTTTCCACAGGGGATATAGGCTAATATTTTCCTTTCTAGATCAGTTATACAATCCTTAATGCTATAACTCAACAATAGAATCAGAAAAGTTGATACTTGTAGAAAAATACTTACATTTTTCATGAAGTCTCTCATGCAATCTATTAGTGGCATGCTTCCTCATCAGTCTGATCCTGGTCCCTATAAATCAGGATGGGCTCAACCATGGCCCAGAGACCACTTACGATATCTTCTAGCGAAGTTATTAAATGTATAAGTACCTAAGGGTCACCCTATATTCTCTTTATTTTGGGTGCCCTTGGTGGGTCCCCTGGGAACTACATACAGCAGTCATACCATAAAGTATCTAATTAACTCTGCTGGCCATTATCACTGTATTTAGAGCCCTCGTCTAAAAAGATAGCTTTGTAACCATTTGCCACCAAATGAAGGAACCTAAGCACAAAAATACATACATGCCATTGCCTAATAAAGTTATCAGCATCTTTTTTAAAATGTTTGATGTTCAAATCTGAAACAAATAGCCCGCACACACCTCATAAAGTTTTAACATAGATTGCATAAATTAAAAGTGTTTGATGTTTCTGAGCACAATTCTGAATCTCATTGAAGTTTCTAAGGGCCATATGTAGGTAACATACTATTTACCGATTCATAAATACCGAATTTTACCGATTCGGTATTTATGAATCGGTAAATAGTATGTAGGTAAACAATCGGTAATTATTACCGATTCGGTAAATATCGGTATTTATGAATAGGTATTTACCGAATCGGTAATAATGCATCCCTTCCCATTCATTCCTATGGGCCTGGAGGCCCATAGGAATGAATGGGAAGCCATGTACTATTACCGATTCGGTAACTACCGAATCGGTAATAGGGGAAGCATAATCATGGGTGGCAGGGTGTCACATTGACACCCTGTTGCACCCCTGATTCGTGCATGTGTGCACATGTGGTGCACATACATGCCCTAAGGGCATGTATGTCTGCCACATGGCACTTTTAAAGCAGCCAAATTTAGCTTTTTGAAAGGTATTCGTTATTTAACATCAACCTGTAGTTGGTGTTAAATACCGAATCCTTTCTACTGAAGTTCACTCACTTGAGTGCTCCCTACATATGATTTAAGGATTCGGTAATTCACCGAATCTGTATTTTACCGATTCGGTATTTTACCGATCCCTTACCGATTCGGTAAATTACCGAATCCATAAATCATGCCTCCTACATCTCAAATGCCTAAATACCGGTCGGTAACGGGATATTTACCGAATTTCGGCCGTTACCGACCGGTATTTAGCTACCTACATGAGGCCCTAAATGAGCAAAAACGTAAGTCTGCATTTGGTAAATTTTGGAAAGGATCGATATCAAACCACAGATGTTCGGGTTCCGCATGATCAACAATATATTGCAAAAGGGGTTGTACGATATTTCATAGAAAAGCTATTTCATGGAATACTATTACTGCGAAACCATTTCACCTCAACTGTATAATGGAAATTGTTTAGATGAATTGTATTTACCATTTCACTGAAACCAATTCTTAGAGTGCTTTATTCTGAAATTGACTTTTGCATGTTTATTTAACAAGGTATATATGAAATTGATCTTGAACAACAGTCCTCCTTTTTGGTTTTCTGCAACGCTGAGATAGAGCATTAATATCTATACCCCTATGTACCTATAACATCGATTATCTGTTTGACCAGATCTAAATATCAGCCATTAGAAGGCAATTTGCAAATATCTGATTTGGACCTAATGAGAGAACTATTTGAACTGGAAAATGAAAGTGAAGGGGCAGATGCTAACACTGATGATGAGACCATTATGGCATTATATTGTATTGTAATTGCATTTATATAGTGCTTACTACCCCTGTCGAGGCATTATAGCGAATTTAGGTCTTAAGTAACAGAGTAAGATGGAACAAGTTTTACGGTTCGGTTCTTTTTATTAGCATTTCAACAAAACTAACAATGCCAACAGCAGATTTCACAGTCTTCAGTAGGATTTCAACCCTGAGGCCTGACATATTGTTGCTAATGTCGTGCTGGCAATGAAACCCCCCGTTCTTCCCGAACTACCCCTCCTCCCCTCACACCCGCACCCCCACATTGGAACTCTTGTAATGTCCAGTCAGCGAATTTACTCATTGATTTGATGTTGGTTGCGGTTGATTAGTCTCTGGTAGGCGTAGCAGTTGGAGGTATCTTGGGTATGTAATTTCCCTAGACTCTTGTGAAAGTAGGGACGCCACAGCTTCCCAAATGCCTCCCCTCCCAGACTGGTTCATTGTGATCTTTTCCATAGCCAGGATATGCCATAGTCTCTGAAGCCAATTAGTGTGTGTGTGTGGGGGGGGTCTGTGGTGTGCCCCAGTAGCTGAGAATGCTTTTTGTGGCAGCCCACAACGCCATTCCTATTTGCCACCCGCATCTCGATTTCAGAGGGTAGTTTAAGGGATTCGGAAGGCCCAGATGTATGTATGCAGGAAGAGCGGCAATTGGGTGTCCAGATGGCCGCCAAGTCCAAGCCTCACCGTACGACCTCCTACTAACATGGCCGTCTGCAAGATTAGCATTACACGCACTAGCCTGTAGACCACATGCACCCCGCCTCCCGGAACGCAAAGCAGGTTTAAATACGTTTCAGGCTTACACCACTCCACCACCCGGGCCCGGTAGAAGTGGGTAGGTCTACAAGCTATGTGTTACTGGCACACAAGTGAGTACTTTGAGATGGATGGACGCAATTTGATTTCCGTCGATTTCGGTAGCATGCTACTCCTTGCTACCTGTTGCTCACCTGCTCCCCTACCACTGTGTGCGAATGTTGTGTGCGACGATACTCTGGTCGCTTTATCTAATGTTTATACTATGTATGGCCCACTCGATCCCCCTCCTCCCTGTGTGTGATGTATATATACGGAGCATAAGACATTTCTGTTGCATTTTTTCCAGCACGCTACCGTTCCAATATTATGCTTACTCTATCCCACATCACCTTTTAAGCAATTCTTAACTGGCCACACAGGAAAACCCAATTTTTGCCAATCTAGCCAGCATGGTATGTTTCCTACATTATGTTTACTCGATCTCCCACCACTTTGGAGACAGCATTCGCCTGGCCACACAGAAAACCCCAGCATGCATTTTACCCACGTGTGATCCAGGATATTGGTTGTGAATGATGAATTGATCATTTGTATTCCAGGTCAATCAACCTGATATTGTATGGAATTAGGAGCCACATTCCTTTTATTGGTTATTGCTTCCAAATGCTATTAATGCTATTTTTCCATCGTTTATTTCCTCCTTTTTCACCCCAGTACATGAGGAAACCCTCGTGTTTAAACCTACGGGTACTGTGATGCCTGGTTAGTCCACAGTGTTGGGTGAGTCCTTATGCTCTCGCTGCGACGTTGTTGTGTGCCACAAGGGCTGAAGTTCACGGTAGTTCACCTTGTGCACTCACCGTGTGGCACCTTGTTTTTAACTGTTTTTACCTGTTTCATGATCACCACGATATTCTGAGAGTCAGTCTTCACAGGGAATATGAGAGAATAAACAGACCTATGACCATACCATACTTACCTATGTGATTTGTCCTCTTTCCGCAGGTAGTTCCAGTACTACCAGGTATCTGACTAGTTAGTCGTATGGTTGATGTGAGTGTGCAGCCACAACACCATTTGAGTTTTAAGTTGTAGATAGTATACCCCCTTATTTGGTCCTGACGAATCACCTGCAGACTATTCATTTGGCGAGAAACATGTTGACCTATCACCTATAAGAGAGACATAAACCTCAGCCTAGCACCTTATATCTTTTGGTTTTACTTAGGGTAGGAGACCCCTTGATTAAAGTTGTTGTCATAGGTACTCCCAACCCTATTTTAGATTCACTTGAAACACACATTCATCTACACACACTAGTCCCCTCATCCCCACTTCACCAAATGGCTGTTGGAAAAAGATCTCCGCTAAAGTGCCCCTACTATAGGGAGCACGTCGGGTATTGCACCGCCGACCCGACGAGGAGCAGCCCGATGATGAAGCATGACACCCGACAGGGTGTGTGAGGGCATTATAATCCAATGAAATGGATTCCCAACTTTGAACCACTCAGGTCAGGTTGGTCTATTTTCCCTTTATCTGACTCTCAATGCAGAGAAACAGCATAAATATTTTGTCTAGTGTATCAGTGTCCCCCGCTTCCCACATCCCTGCCAGCAGCATGCGCTCTGTGTGGGCTTGACCCTGTGCAGTCTAAATGGAGTGTAATACCAGTATGTGGCTACCTTTGTGAGGGTTTCAGTAAGGGCGTTGCTACTGGCTTTGTGTCTCGCTCTGTAGGATATCTCCCCCCACTCTTTAGGGCTCAGTGTCCTCCCCAGTTCCTTCTCCCACCTAGCTCGTCCAGCATTGTGTGCATGCTTATTATATTGGATAAAAAATGTGTATAATTCAGATATTAACTCTTTATCGGAGTCTTTGGCAAAGAGCCATCTCC
Organism: Triturus cristatus; assembly: GCF_964204655.1. Classification (NCBI taxonomy): domain Eukaryota; kingdom Metazoa; phylum Chordata; class Amphibia; order Caudata; family Salamandridae; genus Triturus; species Triturus cristatus. The sequence continues at coordinate 233,294,814 of NC_140583.1, forward strand.
CGTAATGGGTGAGGTGCCTCTGTGCATTGGGTTTGACTTGTGGGTGTACAATCCAGTGTCGTATTTGTAGGTAGTGGTGTCTTTCGGAATCCCGGAGTCCATATTCCTCGCTCATTTGGGGGAAAGAGAGCATGCCCTCAGTATCAAATAGGTGGCCTACAGAGAGCGACAGGTCAACTGTTTCCACTCTGCGAATCCCCCCTCCACAGTCCCTGGGGCAAAGTCCGGGTTATCAAATATTGGGGTCATCGAGGATGGGAAGGTTGACAGTCCATGCTTCGTGGAGGTCTGATCCCAGGCTAATATGGTTGCCCGCGTAATTGGTGATAGATAAAAATTCTTTGTTCTATGCGTCTCCTTTATACCTTTCATAGAGAGGTCCCGGCCACCGCCCTGACTTGAAACAACCAAATCTCTTGGACTCCACTCGACGAGGTAGCGTAATTGTGCTGCCTGATAATAGAGATGGAGATCAGGGATGCCCAAGCCCACAAACTCCGCGGGGAGCTGGCTCAAGGTCTTCTTCATGCGCGGTTTCCTGCCCTGCCAAATGAATGGTGAAAGTTCCTATTAGAGTTTGACGATCATGAATGGGAGTGGAGGCAAGGGGAGAGTCTGAAGGAGATAAAGTATCTTGGGAAGGGTGGTCATCTTGGTTGCAGCTATACTTCCCAACCAGGAAATCTGGAGACGCCTCTACCTCACAAAATCGTTGTGAATTTGCCTTGTAGGTTTTGATAGTTATCGATCACCGTCACTTCTGTAGTCTTGGCAATGTTGATCCCCAGTTACGGGATCTTCTTGTTAGCCCATTGAATGGGGTATTGGCCTGCCACTTGATCCGCTAGTTGCATTGGCAGGGAAAGGCCAAGTGCCTTTGACTTGCTGATGATAATCTGGAATCCCGAAGCAGCTCCGAAAGACCCAAGCTTGTCCAAGAAAGCTGGCAGGGCAGTGGCTGGTTTGTCTAGTGTCACAAGCACGTCATCAGCGTACAAGCTGATGGTGTGGCAGTCACTTCCAAATGTCACCCCGGTAATTATGGGGTGGTCACGTATTCTCTTGGCCATTGGCTCCATGCAAAGAGTGAAAAGTAAGGGGGAAGGGGAAAACCCTGGCACTTGCCCCTGTGAATTGGAAAGGGCGATGAAGTGCAGCAATTAAGCCTGACCTTCGCTGTGGACGCCTTGTAACAGTTGAGGATTTGTGTCTTGCACTTCTCCCCGAAGCTAAAGGTCTCGAGGACCTGTTCAAGGTAAGGCCAGTGGACACTGTCAAGGGCCTTCTCTGCATCGATCGCTAGTAGCATAAATTCCCCTTGAGCACGGGAGGTTTTTTCGGTAATATGCAGGATGCATTTGGTGTTGTCGCTTGTTTGTCTCCGGGGGATGAAACCTGCTTGATCTGGATCGACTATGGAGGGCATATATGTATTGGGTCTATGCACTACGATGCTCGTGAATAGTTTCAGGTCTATGTTTCGGAGGGATATTGGTCTATACGAATTGCAGTGTGATTTGTCTTTGCCCGGTTTAGGGAGGACTATTGTAGAGGACATCAGCATCGAGGACGGAATAGCCCCGGATCCGCAAAGGAGTTGAATAGTTGCACCAGTATAGGCGCTAAGATGGTGCAGAAGGATTCGTTAAAAGCTGCGGAATACCTGTCTGGGCCTGGTGACTTTACGAGTTTTAGCCTTGAAATGGCTAATATGACTTTCTCTATGGGGAGCTCCTAAATGAGGGATGCCACCTGGTCCAGGTTGAGAGGTGTCGTTTGTGCCGATTGGAGGTACTGGGCTCTGACCTTGGCATCTAGTGATTGATCTGTATAAGGTGGAAATAGAGATCTTTAAAGGCGTTGGCAATGGCTATGTCATCTGATACGAGGTTGACTGCTGCCGTGCGAATTGAGTGAACACCCTGTTCTTGTCTTTTGGCTCGTAGCTTGTTGGTCAGATGTCAGCCACATTTGTCCCCGCATACATATAAGGAGTGCCGCAGGCGAAGATCGGCGTACTCCGCTCTGTCTAGGTCTATAGCAGCAGTTTAAAATGTTTAAAATTATAACTAATGCATATAATGTAAAAATAAATTAAACATATATATGTATAAAATATAATATATATACTTTCCTAAGGGCCGATTCCGATGGCCGGTCGGACAGCTGTCCGTAGCCTTACCCTGCGACCGACATGTACCCGGAGCCGGTCCGTCCTGTAGAGTAAGTACGATGCGCATAACTGCCAAAAACACAACCGACACGTAGGCTGTGAATCAAGACCCATTCTCCGTCCGAGCCGTAACTCCTAAAGAGGAACTGTGTCGCCCGGAAGCAGTATCCATAGCAGTTTCCGGCATGACAAGTACGATGCGTACTTCCTATGCGCCGGACTGGTCGTCACGTACGGCTCGTCACAGCATCCGGAAAACAAGCATATCAGCTACGATTCGCGCCACACATCAATACACGGCTACGAGACGGACCAGCTTGCAGCGGGTACGAGACGGAGCAACAAGCAGCGTGTACGACACGAACACATCATGAATCCCATCGCGCAAGTCATACCAGTACTCTACATCTATGACCGGCTCAGAAACTGACGCCGACGGCGCAGGCGGTAAGTCAGACACCTACCACATAAACAAAAGTCATGTACCCGCAAAATGGCACACACACACAGGGGATCCACATCCTGGCCACTAACAACAGCCCACAATAGGGGATGCATGGCCAGCACCACTAACACCCCCACCCATAGGGGGGCTGTTGCCCATCACTACTGCCACCCTTACCCATAGGGACTATGTTGCCCATCACCCCTGCCACCCCCACTCACAGGGTACCTGTTGCCCATCACCCCTGCCACCCCCACTCACAGGGGACCTGTTGCCCATCACTACTGCCACCCCCACCCATAGGGACTATGTTGCCCATCACCCCTGCCACCCACACTCATAGTGCTTATGTTGCCCATCACCCCTGCCACCCCCACTCACAGGGATTATGTTGTCCATCACCCCTGACACCCCCACTCACAGGGGACCTGTTGCCCATCACCCCTGCCACCCCCACTCACAGGGGACCTGTTGCCCATCACTACTGCCACTCTCACCCATAGGGACTATGTTGCCCATCACCCCTGCCACCCCCACTCACAGGGGACTTGTTGCCCATCACCCCTGCCACCCCCACTCACAGGGGACCTGTTGCCCATCACTACTGCCACCCCCACCCATAGGGACTATGTTGCCCATCACCCCTGCCACCCCACTCACAGGGCTTATGGTGCCCATCACCCCTGACACCCCCACTCATAGGGGACCTGTTGCCCATCACCACTGCCACCCCCAGCCATAGGGCTTATGTTGCCCATCACCCCTGCCACCCTCACCCAAAGGGGACCTGTTGCCCATCACTACTGCCACCCCCACCCATAGGGACTATATTGCCCATCACCCCTACCACCCCCACTCACAGGGGACCTGTTGCCCATCACCCCTGCCACCCCCACTCACAGGGGACCTGTTGCCCATCACTACTGTCACTCCCACCCATAGGGACTATGTTGCCCATCACCCCTGCCACCCACACCCATAGTGCTTATGTTGCTCATCACCCCTGCCACCCCCACTCACAGGGCTTATGTTGCCCATCACCCCTGACACCCCCACTCACAGGGGACCTGTTGCCCATCACCCCTGCCACCCCAACTCACAGGGGACCTGTTGCCCATCACTACTGCCATCCCACCCATAGGGACAATGTTGCCCATCACCCCTGCCACCCCCACTCACAGGGCTTCTGTTGCCCATCACCCCTGACACCCCCACTCACAGGGGACCTGTTGCCCATCACTCCTGCCACCCCCAGCCATAGGGCTTATGCTGCCCATCACCCCTGCCACCCACACCCATAGGGGACCTGTTGCCCATTACCCCTGCCACCCCCACTCACAGGGGACCTGTTGCCCATCACCCCTGCCACCCACACCCATAGGTGACCTGTTGCCCATCACCCCTCCCACCCCCACTCCCAGGGGACCTGTTGCACATCACCCCTGCCACCCCCAGCCATAGGATGGGTGATGCGCAACACATCCAGCATACACAAACATCAGGTATGTCCGCAACATACATCCCCCATGACATCAGTGTGTAGTCTGTGACAAATGCCCACAACAGTGATTATGGCTACGAGCATACAATGTAAGTAAAAGCACATGTGTGACCAACACATGAGTGTGACATACACAAGGCAAGCATCACCATAGCACTGTGGCGATGTAAAAAAAGAACACCCCCCACTGTGTAGAGCAGAAGTTAAGTGGGGGCTCACAAAATGCAGCAGATGTGGAGCATTGTGGTGATGGGGACCAAACCCCCCTCATCACAGTGACCAAAAGGTAAGTGTCATCATGGTCAAAGCTGCAAATAACAAACAGCATGTATGATCCCTGCTCCCAACACATCAAACACTTCTGGGGCAAACTAGTGGTTGTGTCCCATACACACAGAGATGTGGTGAGGCTAACAGTGCTGTGAAAACATAACACTCTCGGCCATGTGCAGACAAGCACCACACATGGAGGTTGACAATGCATACAGCGTACAATGACACAACAGCAGAAGTGACCATCACCAAGCATGCACACATCTCGAAAATAGACACAGCAATCAAAACAACATGTGTAGACTGTAGGTGTCAGCTCACAAACTCACATTCCATGCCAGCAATGGCACCCAACAACCAGGATGAATGTGCACAATGATGTGAAATGACTCACAGGGACAGCAGGCAAAATCACAGAAACAGCATCCAAACAAAGGCCCACAACAGCAATACCAATGCACTGGTGCAGATGCACAGACAGGCAAACTCACACTGCACATCAGACACAACATGTGTGTGTGTGTGTGTCACAGTATCCCCAGACAACTACACAACACATGAGGGGGGCTGAACCACAGTGACACAGATGTGGACACAGTGCCATACAAAAGTAAACCATCATTGGGACACCCTCAGTGGGCAATCAGGCATTGGGAGATGAGAGGGAGCACACCAGACACATGTGACACAAGCTGGAATCAACACCAACTAACACAGCAAGAGACTGACGCACAACACCACTACCCCCAGGGACCAGAGAGTGGGGTGACACAAGCATGCATGACACCTCCACTGTGATGACAAAGGCAGATGTTGTACAAACTGGGAAACCCAGACATGTGTCCTGTGCCACAAACGTACATCACACATACACAAACACAAATCACTCAGCATGGCCCCTCATCCATGGACAAACGTGAGCTAGGGGACCATCCATGCAAACATTCACATCAGTCCACCATCAACACCACACACCTGAACTGCAACAATGTGTATCTGTGAAGGCCACATGGACTGGTGACATTGCACATGCACCCATGACAAACACAGGAATGTTGCCAGGAACTAAGGTGCACACACACATCACACAAGGACCATTTACAACCCAGGGGAATGAAAGACACACTGCACATTATGCGGTACATGGCCATGACCTCAAAGCTCATGTAACCTTCAGAATCCCTGCCACAGTCCCAGGACTATGCAGATGCCAAGGAGGAACACAAGGCACCCATGCTGACACCTGCCTGCATCGCTGCCGTGAACCTGACAAGTGGGAGCAGTCACACACACATACAAATGTCTCAAGCACTGAAAACTACCACCTAGGGACAACTACATGATATTGCGAAGAAACAAGTGCCTTGAGGAACCCTGACTGTGTCCCATCTGTGTCTGACAACATCATCACCACTCAGAACTGGTAAATCCCAATGATGATACACCAATTAACAGTAGTGTGTCATGCACCCACACATCTGGTAGCCCATTGGAAAAGTAGTGCGATGAACCCAGTACCACTCAGCAAGCATCAACAACAGGAACATATCAAGGTAACCCTGTCTGTGTATGAACAGGGATGTGGACACACATACATGCACATACAACACACACCATGGGCCCAGGCCATGTCACTGGACAACACACTAACTTGAGGGGACACAACTCCTGTGGGAGCCCAGCTGTGCCAAACATATTCACCGCAAGTCCCACTCATGTCTGCAGAACACTTGGTCAGTCAGCCATCAGTTACCACACAATGAAGGCTCTGGTCACAACAGCCTGGGTACGGGAGTCTCCCCTAAGTCATCTGCACATACCCAAAACATATGTCTAGCAAGTTGCACAGAGGACCCAGTTGCTCCTATTACAATGATGCACACACCTGTAGGGCCAGTAGTGATGAGCACGAAGTATGTGGAAGTGACAATTTGGGCAATGGGAAGCACATCACATGGGCAGGGGTGCAAGCCACAGATGTGACCATGCCAATGAAATGCTCACAGAGAGATGTACACAAATAGTTGATCCAGACACACCCAGGTAGCTGCAAAGGATGACATGGATACCCACCAGAATAGGATACATATCTCATGGACCACAGGAAGTACCTCACATCAACACATCAGTATGCAACATTGTACACCAAGCATTACAGGTGCAAGGGCATGTAAAACAACATCAACATGATGTACAGCTAAATCAAGTTCACAGGGTCAAAGAAAAAAGCTTTATTCAGCATATGAAAAGAGAAACGTCTGTTCCAACAAAAGGCCAATGGCCAGTCCATGTCCAAATGGCAAGGAGTGAACTTGAGTGACAAATTCAGTATATGAAATGCTAAACGTCTGTGCAACCAAAAGGCCAATGGCCAGTCCATGTCAAAATGGCAAGGAGTGAACTAGAGTGACAAGTTCAGTATATGAAATGCTAAATGTCTGTGCAACCAAAAGGCCAATGGCCAGTCCATGTCAAAATGCCAAGGAGTGAACTAGAGTGACAACTACCACACCTTGGTTGCCTGCACTGCTAAGGACCGGGGTCATCCCCTCAGAGGGGCATACATGGGGGCAGGCCAGGCACCGCAGGGACAGGATCAGGGCGCAGCAGAAGGAGGCAGTGAAGAGGTGGGGGATGCAGGCGAGACACTTGCAACTGCAGTGGAGGTGACTGAAGTGGTGGGTGCTGTCACAACTGTGGGGCACAAGTCAGATGGGGTGGATGCCGGCACAACTCCAGTGGGCAGGTCAGATGGTGTGGAGTGGCTCACCACTGCAGTGCCCAAGTCAGACGGGGTGGTCGTGGACTCCAAAGCAGTGCCTACATCCATGGGAGCGGAATGGGAGACAGGTGAGATCGGCAGGGCAGGGGGTGGGGAACACGGTCCCCACATCAGTGGCACCAACTGTCTGACCAGGTGTGGAGGAGCAAGTGCTAGGTGGGATGGCCTTAGCATTTTGGGGATGGTGTATCTGTGTGTGGGGTAACCTGGGGCTGGGAGTGGCGGGGGAACCTCTGGAGTTGTGGCCTGGGGGATGGAGGACGGAGACTTTGCCTTGGAGCTGCGTGGTGGTGGGGGTTCTTGCTCTTCTTGCGCCGGGAGGACTTGCGGGTGGGAGTCTCGGTCTGACTGCGCCTGGGGGAGGGTGTCCGGGTGTGAGGGGCACTCCCTTCTGTGTGTGGGGACTTCCTCTTCCCCTTGTAATCAGGATCTGCTGGGTAGGTGGGGAAGAGGCCAAGGTCACAGAGGAAGAGGTTCTGGGGAGATGGGGTTGCAGGTGAGGCAAGGGAAGGAGGCTGGGAGTGAGAGGTCTCGGAGGACTGTGGAGTGGTTGTGGATGACTGTGTGTGTGTCAGCAAACCAGCCCCTGTGAGTGTGGAATCAGTCCCCTGCGCTTGCTTGTGTACACATCTAGCCCTTGGTTTGTGGGTTTCTCTGCTTGGGACAGGTAGGCTGCTAGGAACTGTGGGTGGTGCAGGGGTAGGAGGGGTGTGGGACTGTTGGAGGAGGGACACTGCTGCCGTCAGGGAAGAGGCCACAGACTGGTTGGTCCTCTGTAGGGCAGACATGCCTGAGGAAATGCTCTCCATGAATGACACCAATTGTGTCAACAGACCTGTGTGTGCATGGAGGACCTTCAGCATCGACGTCTGCCCTACATGGATCTGTCGAAGTAAGTCCACAGACTCCTCACTCAGGGCAGCAGGGGACACAGGGGCAGGGGGTGCGGTGCCTGGCACAAAGGAGACATGCTCACGAACACGGGAGCCCACAGGGACCTCTGGGATGGGAGCCGATGGGAGGGTGGTGGTGGTGGTGGTGGCGGTGGCAGAGACAGCCTCACTAGCTGGTGTTTGGTGGCTGCTGACACCCGCCTCCACAGGGGAGTCATCCTCAGAGCTGCTGTGGCCTTCAGCTGGGGGGGATGGTGCTGACGACTCCTCTGTGTGGCTCAACTCGCCCTCCGTGCCACTGGGTCCACCTGACTCCTCTCCTTCTGTCCCTGTAAGGCTCTGTGGCTCCTCCTGGTCCGTGGAGCTGTCCCCTCCTGTGGCCGTGGATGTATCTGGATAGGAAAAGGAAGTAAGAGAACAACATCAGTCACCTGCACCAACTGCACACACCACAGTGAGTACATCACATCACAGGGCAAGCCCTGGCATCATCAGCTGAACACAGCTCAAAGTGCCAACACTGTTTAGGATGAGACAAATGTCATTCTCAACATCAACCATGGCACACATATCCCTCCTTGACTTTCACACATATGTCCGTTGCATGTTGGATGCTAACACACCAATGTGCCAACATGCACCACCCACACATTAGTTGTACATGCAAGTGAACATGTAGGAGTATGTCACTAGACACACAGCACATCTCTTGCGACTGACTCAGTACAGGTGTCCGGATGAAGGGATGGGCAGAGACTCATTTCACATGCTTGGGATGCATGCCAGCAACACACACTATGATGTACTCATGTCCTGATGGGCAAGGCCACAATGGGGAGCATGGGGCACACTTGAACACAACGCAGGCTCACTCATAGCAAGTTCAATGCCATGGCACTCGGATGCCCTGAAAGTCAGTCAACACTGTCTCCTGTCACAGGGGCAGGGCATCCAGACAACAACAATATGCACTGACTCACAATCCTAGCTCAGGGGTAAATCTGACTCTGCAGATGACTGGCGCACTTGCCCATCCCATGCAAACAACATATCCAGGACCCAGAAGACACCACATCATGCAAATCATTCATATGAGTCTCAGCAAACACAAATCCATGTACATTAACACATCACAGTCTGCCATGCATATAACCCAGCTGCATGAGGGACACAGTTGCATACACCATTGTGCGCTGTCAGATGATCACACACCTATATGTTACACAGGTCTTGTCTCCCACAGTCACATTGCAGATGTCATGCTGACCCTCAGAATCATGTACACCCCAGTTTTACGTAACAACAAGCCATACCCTAATGACACAGAGGCACACACCTGAGGGCACATGTCACTAAGCACAACCTGCAATTTCATACACAGGAGTGGGATTACAGAGTATTTCTGAAAGCCCTTGAGGGGGCATGACTGGGCAGGACTAAGTGAACCAGTGTATGTCTATGTCTATGTATTGGTTTTTGTAAGGCTCATATATCACCCGAAGGTCTCATAGCGCCAACAGATGTTCAGATGGTGAGGTAGGAGACATGCAGAATTAAAATAGCCATGTTTTTAGGAGTTTGCGGAATCTCTGATGGCTGGGTTCAAGTCTTATGTGTCGAGGCAGAGTATTCCAGCTTTCTGGGGCAATTTTGGAGAAGGATCTGTCTCCATTTCTGACGGTTCGTACTTTGGGGACCGCTAAGAGGTGAAGGCTGGAAGATCTAAGTGTTCTAGCAGGGCGGTAGTTCGTCAGTTTGTTTGCTAGGTAGACTGGACCATTGCCATTCAGGGATTTATGGACTAGGCAGCACATTTTAAACTTAATACGTTTCTTAATGGGGAGCCAGTGAAGCGCCTTCAGACAGGGGGCAGAGGAGGTACGGGCGGGTAGATCAAGGGCCATTCTGGCTACTGTATTTTGAAGAACCTGTAGTTTGTTCAGGAGATTCTCATTAATAGAGGCAAAAAGAGCATTGCCATAGTCCAGGCGACTAATAATTAGTCCCTGGATTAAAGGTAAGCGGGAGGACAGAGGAATCCACTTAAAGATTTTCTTTAAGTTGCGCAGGAGACCGAAGCTGGTATGAGAGATGTTATTAATATGGTCTGCCAAGGTAAGCTTATTGTCTAGCATTATCCCCAAGTTGCGGGCTGCTGGTTTGGGAGGAGGACAGGCACCCAGCGGTGCTGGCCACCATTCGTCGGACCAATGCTTGTGAGCATTACCAAAAAGCACAATCTCCGTCTTAGACGCATTGAGTAGAAGATAGTTCTCTGTCATCCAGTCCTTTACTGCTAGCATGCATTTTTGGAATCTCGATTTGATGTCGGTGGCGTTTGGTCCCAGGGTGATAAGGATTTGAGTGTCGTCAGCATAAGACACGGTCTCAAATCCGTAGGCTTTAATTAATCTTGCAATGGGAGAGACATAAAGATTAACAAGCGTGGGGCTCAAGATAGAGCCCTGGGGCACACCTTTATCTACTTCCTGATTAGCAGATGAAAATTTGCCAATCTGAACCTTTGAGGTACGTCCAGTCAGATAGCTTTTGATCCATGCCAAGGCTGAGCCCTCGACACCAACCTCTGTCAGCCGTTCTATCAAAATGCTGTGTGAGATGGTGTCGAAGGCTGCAGATAGATCAAGTAATATTAAAATGGCAGATTGTTTAGCATCCAAAGCTAACCTGATGTTATCGACTGTTTCTAGTAGGGCTGTTTCGGTGCTATGGAATGCCCTGAATCCAGACTGGGATGGATCTAGAATTTTATTAGACTCAAGGTGTTTAATGAGTTGGGTATTAATTAGGGATTCCATGATCTTGCCAAACAGCGGGAGCAGAGAGATGGGCCTGTAATTCATAGGAAGGGAAGGATCGGCAGAGGGCTTCTTCAGGATAGGTCTGACGATGGCTTCTTTCCAGTGTGAAGGGACCGTTGTGTGAGAAAGTGAGAGATTAAAAATTTTAGTTAGGTGAGGTACCAGGATAGGCGCAATTTTAGATAGGATGAGAGAAGAAGCTGGATCAGCAGGGGAGCCAGACTTAATTCTGTTCAGGGTATTAGTGACTTCTTCATCCGTGAATGGGTGAAATTGGCTAAGGATAGTGATGGGAATAGGCAGGGATATATTGATAAGTGGATCAGGAGATGGAGTAGGAGCATTGAAGTTGATAAATGATTTGTAAATATCATTTATTTTATTGTAAAAAAAAGATGAAAGGGTATCAGCCCATTCCCGGGACACATTTGTGACGGGTTGGCAGGTTAAGGGGTTAGAGAACTCTTTGACTATTTTATAGAGTTCTTTGTGCGAGTTTGCAGCCTGGTCTATCCTATTCCCCAAGTAGGCTTTCTTGGCTAGGGCTATGTCGCTCATATATTGGTGGTGAAGTTTTTTATAGTGAGATCTGTCACTAGGGTCTTTGGTGTGGCGCCACTTGCGTTCGTGGGCTCTTACAGCCAGTTTCATGGTCTTCAGTTCAGCAGTGAACCACGGGGACAATTTATTAGGACATCTCTTAAGTTTATTGGGGGCGATTATATCGAGAGTAGTAGTGATAGCTTGATCTAAGTCGATGGCTGCCAGGTTAGGATCATTGAGCGATTCCGTGGGAGGGGGGGAAAAATGGGAGGAAAATGCTTCAGAGTTGATCCTATTCCAAGGTCTACTCAAGATGGGGTCTTTACTAGGTTGGGGCGTAGGTGAGGTAAGTTGAATCTGGAAATGGATTTTAAAATGATCTGACCAAAGGACGGGTACAGAACAGTCAATCGTTATTTTGTTGGAGTTGGTGAAAAGGAGATCTAGGGTGTGCCCGGCAGAATGGGTGGGGCCGGTTACTAACTGGTCTAGGCCTAACGCATTCATACTGGTGATGAGCTCGACGGTGTGAGGGTCTTGTGCAAGTTCAGTATGATGGTTAAAATCGCCTAATAGGAAGAAGTTAGTCGAGGATAGAGCATGTGAGGCGATGGTTTCGGTAAGTTTATTTACGAAATTAGTTTTAGTTATTGGAGGTCTGTAGAGGAGGGCTCCTTTCCAAGCTTCTTTGTTCCCGAGTGTTACCGTAAAAGTGCTGATTTCACCCCATTCAGCGGCAAGTGAGTTGACTAGGTGAAGCTTGATGTTGGCTCTGTATACGATGGCGATTCCACCGCCTCTTTTATCTGGCCTATCCAGTCTTGAGATTTTATACTCCTGGGGAAGGGCAGTCGCAATATCTGGTAGTGAGGACTCTGATAGCCAGGTTTCTGTGATAAAGAGAAGGTCGGGCTTATCAGAGTCTAAGAGTGACCAGATTTCGAGAGCGTGTTTGGGAAGGGATCGAACATTGCAGTATAAGCAGGAAAGGTACATCGGTGTGACGGGTGGGGGTTTCCTGGTAGTAAGTGCGTTTACAGGGTGTCTTCCCCGAGACAATAGTCCGATCGGTACTTTGTTACTGGAGGAAGAGGAGGCATGACCTGCGATGCTTGTGGCTGGGCTGCTGGTGTTCATGGCCAGTAGATCCCGGCGGGAGTATTTAGTAAGAGCCATGGGAAAGGGAAGATGCAACGGGCAGGGGTCCTGCCCCGGACAGTAGTCAGGTAGCTAAGCAATTGTGAAATACTTGATATACATACTCCTGATGTCCAAAAATTGGAGTCCCCTGCTGCATGGTTTTGTTTTGAATACCCCAGAAACATGTTGCGAGTCAGACCAGCAATTGGTACACATCTCAAGGGCACACACAGTTCACATGACAGATCTCAGGCATTGTGTAAACAATTGACCCACCCATGAAACACACAACAGAGTCACGGGAACTGATGCTGACTGGTACCTGAAACATAGCTGACTGCAGGGACACAGTGCCCTCGTGACACAAGCAACAGACTGTAGGGGCAACACCTGTGGAACAGATGAGGAGGGTGCATCACGCAAATGAGGGACCTGATTTTGGGACTACAAGACCTACGTAAAGTGGAAGTGTGACCAGGAAAAGACTGCTATTTTCATGTCAGACATAGTACACAGATCAGGCATGGACTTACCCCCTTCCTGCTGCTGTCTGGCCTTCAGCTGCCTATCCAGGTCCGGGAAGACCACCGCCAGTATCCGGAGCATGTGGGGAGTCAGGGTCCGGTGTCCGTCCCTCCTGCGTGGAGGTGACAGCTTCTGCTGGACTCTAGCTTTCCTCTGGGTCCAGCCACGAAGGTCCTGCCACCTCTTCTGGCAGTTGCGGATCCGGCGCTTGTAGACCCCCACAGAACGAACAGCCCGGGCGATGGTCAGCCAGATCTCCTGCTTCTGGTGGGCATCAACCTGTGAGGATAACAAAGTGAAAAGTACATTAACACACATGCCCCAGATTTGTGCAGCACACTATTGGAAATACATGTCATCATCACAAAGGGAAATAAATTACACAGGTAGTGCAACCATGGGGAATGAAAACTCACATGCATGTCTGACATGTTAACAATGCCTGGATAGTTTAAGCTTGCAATAATGCACTTTAGCAGCATAAAAACTATTCATTACATGTAGCTACACACTTTGGTGGATGAAAGTAGTCAGTGAGAATGCTTGCCACTGGTGTACACACTGCTAGTACTGCTAGTGAGACAACATGCATAATTAGGAAGGCAGTGGACAGCACACTCACCTGCTCCCCTGGTGTCCCATAGAGCTTTCTGTACTCTGGAAGGAGCCCGTCCAGCAGGGCCTGGTTCTCCTCCTCAGTGAAGGCTGGGGTCCTCTCCAGTGTACGTGCCATAGCAGGAGCCAGAGGATGCATAGACAGCAGCAGTGGTAGCAGGGATGTGGTCCAGTAGCATGTAGTGCAGGCAAGTGAGCTCCCTGGAGGCCAGCCAGCCTTATATCTGTGCTGCAGAGGCAGACTCTGTGCCATGTGTCTCAAGTGATAGGTCCAACAAGGTTGCATCCTATGTATCTAGCCAATCCATTCAAAAGTACGACTTGTACACGCCTTCCGCATCGTTCAAATCTTCACCTTCATGGAACACTTGAAATTGCAACATTGTTGTAGGCATCCAACTGAATTTCCAGTGCACAACTCGTACAAGTTTTGAATCCACATCCGTCTCCATGACAGTCCTGAGCCAATGGGTGCACCCGGCTCGGTCAACTGACTGTACAACGCGTATTTTGAAAATACACATGCACCCGTCTCCATACGATTCAATGGCCAAGGCGTACACCTGTCGTGGACCATGCCTGTCCGACGTGTATGCATGATAGTCACCCGCGTCAGACCTCATTGTATGCAATGACAATGCGTACGCACGGCTCGGTCATGACCCATGCAATGCGTACGCATTGTCACCGTCGTCAAACCTCATTGTATGCAATGACAAGGCGTACGCACGGCACGGTCATGACCCGTACAATGCGTACGCATTGTCACCCGCGTCGGACCTCATTGTATGCAATGACAAGGCGTACGCATGGCTCGGTCATGACCCGTGCAATGCGTACGCATTGTCACCCGCGTCGGACCTCATTGGATTCAATGACAAGGTGTATGCACGGCTCGGTCATGACCCGTGCAATGCGTACGCATTGTCACCCGCGTCGGACCTCATTGGATTCAATGACAAGGTGTACGCACGGCTCGGTCATGACCCGTGCAATGCGTACGCATTGTCACCTGCGTCAGACCTTATTGGATTCAATGACAAGGCGTACGCACGGCTCGGTCATGACCCGTGCAATGCGTACGCATTGTCACCAGCGTCGGACCTCATTGGATTCAATGACAAGGCGTAGGCACGGCTCGGTCATGACCCGTGCAATGCGTACGCATTGTCACCCGCGTCGGACCTCATTGTATGCAATGACAAGGCGTACGCACGGCTCGGTCATGACCCGTGCAATGCGTACGCATTGTCACTCGCGTCGGACCTCATTAGTGTGACTATTAGACGGATGCAACACACATATACTGGCCATGGACACCTGCACACACCTGCCACACTATAGCATTGGCCACACAGTGTCCCATGGCATGTGAGGCTGCATTCCCTGGGTGTTTGAGGGGGCCAGAGCTGTTTTTTTGTCTGGCACTTTGTGCAGCCACTCCCAGGCTGTGCACGTGTACATGGGGGCAGAGTCCTTTGTGTGTTGTGCACATGAGCACTGTGATGTGCAATTGGACAGTAATGGGCATGAGTGAAGGCCACAGTGTCAGGTTGGATATGTTTAAGACATGTCACATACACCCTGAGTCCTGGGGGTGATGGCATGTACGTCACAGTGAGACATGTTGTGTCTCAGATGTGTCTGACCACATGTTACCAATGGGTGAAAGTCTCCACATCCATGTGGTAAATGCATCAACCTTGATGGGGTGTGTGTCTAAGAGACGTACATGTAGGGCCGGCAGGAACAACAGTGGCCACTACCTGTGGGACTTACGCTTGCCTTGTGGTGTGTACGTGCTATGCCATGTCCATTGCTGTGTTGATGTGGCAATACAGGGAGCCTGGGTTTTTGCATGGCAAAGATCTGTGATGCCTGGGAGACATGAGTCCTCATTTGTCACTGGGGTGGGTATTTTGAACGTTGCAGCAGCACATGGGTTGGGTGACACAGCCAGATGATTAGCCCATTCCACTACATGGCACTCATGTGGACATGTGGAATTGAGATGTGAGGTGGTGGTCTTGTAGGTGACATTTGTGTCCATGACCAACAGCACACACCTCAGTACATTGTGTAATGTCATGAACTAGCATGTGATAGTGATCGTTGTCATGGCCACATGGGTGGATGTACTGACAATCTTCCTTTGTACATCTCTGTACTGCAGGGCACCAGCTGTCCATCGGCCGTTCCCAGACCTTGCAACCATGCAGGAACGCGACAGCATCAGATGGTACCGCTTCACCAGGCCACTGATTGAGAAGTTGGCGGAGCAGTTGGCGCCACTTCTGCTACCTGGCCGGACATACCCTACAGCACTGACCCCAGAGGTGAAGGTGATGGCAGCCCTGCACTTCTTTGCTACCGGTACCTTCCAGTACACTGTGGCTACTGCTGGTGGTATGTCGCAAACGATGTTTAGTCGGGTGCTACGCGATTTCTTGGAGGGGATGTTGCAATTCCTCGACCTGTATATCAAGTTCCCGAGCCAAGATGAACTCCCTGAAATTAAGGATGCCTTTTATACACTGGGGAGGATGCCAAACGTCATTGGATCCATTGACGGGACACATGTTGCCCTGATACAACCACAGGCACATGAGCAGGCATACGGGAACAGGAAGCACTACCATTCGATCAATGCTCTGGTGGTCTGTCTTGCGGACATGTTGATCACACGTGTGTGCATGGTTTCCTGGTTCGGCGCACGATGCCTACATTATGAGGAGTAGTCACATTGCAACGCTGATGTCACAGATGCCAGCTCAGCGTGCCTGGCTTGTCGGTGTGTACTGACTGTTTCTCATTGTGTGTGTTTGTCAGTGTTGTATTCCGCACTCCTACAAAACTCAGCTACTTGTTCATTTTTGTGTGTGTAGGTGACTCTGGATACCCCAACATGCCGTGGTTGCTGACACCCCTCAGGAACCCTGTGACACCAGCCGAGCTGCGCTACAATGAGGCACATGGTCAGAGCAGGAGGGTGATTGAGCGGACATTCGGCCTCCTGAAAAGCCGCTTTCGCTGTCTGGACAAGACCGGAGGGGCCACCCATATGAGCCTGCAAAGGTGTGCAAAATAATACTGGTCTGCTGCGTGCTTCTGCTGCATGCTACACAACATGGCGGTGCGGAAGGAGGTGCCTCTCATCCAGGATGACGATGACGACGACCAACGTCCGGCACCTATGGAGGATCCCGGCCTGGGCCAAGATGCCAGTGATGATGAAGATGATGGTGACGTCCGCTCCCAGCTCATCAACAACTTCTTCACCTGAATGTGAGTTTCCAGGGTTGTTATGTCAATGTATGGAGGTAGCCTGGAATGTGTTAAGCCAGCTCTGTTGCTGTCTGAGTGTGTCTGTGTGCCACTTGACTGGATGCATGCTGTGATGTGTCCATTCAGGTGGTGTGTACTCCACAATAGGGTAGTACTGCTAACTAGTGTTTGTGTAGGTGTTTTGCAACATGTTTTGTGCATGTGTATTGCATTTCTCTCCTGTTCGTCTGTGCTTTTGATTGTATCTTGTCTGTCCTTCTCAGGGTCCTTTGCCTGTTGTGTGGTCAACACTGACCCCCAACACCCAGAAGCCAACACCAGTGTGGAAGTTGACAATTCCCATCAACTGATGTACCACACATCCCTGGACTTCCATTCTCTAACACATTATGAGCGTGTGTCCACTGTTACGGAGAAATACCGTGCAACTAGTGTGGAATAAACATGTTGCTGATGTGTAATGAACCTGTGCTACGCTTTGTTATGTGCGTTGTCTGTCTTCCCACATCTGAGTGACCTCTGCTTACCTCACCTGTGGACTTGTTGCCACTGACTGTGCTTGGTGTTGTGTCTGTGCATGCCAATGTGTTTCAGGTCAACATCATTGTGTGGGATGAGTAACATGGCCACGGTGAGTATGTTTTGTGTTGCCATAGTAGTGTGTCTTCCTCACATGTGTCACATCCCCATGACTCACCTTACGTTGGTCACATTGTAGCAGTATTTGGCATGCACTGTGTTGTGTGGCAGATCGACTTCGCCCTGAACATGACAAGTTGGAATCACAACAGAGGCAAGTATGGTGTACTGGTGAGTTTATTTACAAACATGTGTGAGTGAAGTGCACAGGATGGTGGGTGCTGTACAGTGGTTTGGGAATCCAAAGTTCACATTGGAGTTGGAAGTGCTGGTAGATGAAATGTCCAGAGTAAAGTCCACAGTCGTCTACTACATTGTCCCAACATGAACCCTCCATGTAATGTGGGCGAGTTGTGTGCGATTGGACAAGGTGAACGGGTTGCGCACAAAGAACATTGTCCAGAACAGGTTTGGAGGCCATGGGGGATGTGCTGGGACATCTGCCTCTCACGTGTCCTTCTTCGGACGACCCCTTTTTCTCCGGGGGGGGGATCCTCATGTGCAGGCCTCTGCGGTGCAGGGGACTCTCCGCCAGAGTCCTCCTCCCTCCCTGTGGCGCTGGCAGATGGTGTTGCAACAGATGTTGTGGGCAAACAGGGGGGTGTGGACAGGTTTGTGTTGATCTGGCGGAGGCATTGTAGTATGTCCAGATGCACCGCAGTAAGGGCATCCCACTTTGCCTCCATGCGGGCATGGTGGGCGACCTGCTCCTGTTGCATGTCCTTGAGGATCCCCACTACCTGGCCAAATCCTCCGGTGCTATCCTGGTACGCATCTAAGATGCGTGCAGTTGGGGGTCATCATGCATTCCAGACCCCTCTGCAAGGCGTGCCCTGTGCCTCCCACCCCACCCCTCCCAGCACCCCTCTCCACACGGGCAGGACCAGCGGCGGTACGCACAGGTGACACTGGGACCCCCAGTGGTGTTGCTGGTGGTGTTGGCTGTAGCTTCCGGGGGGTCCTGTGTCCCTGTGCTGTGGGTGTTGATTGTCCTTGGTCTGTCCGTGTTGGCGGGGGTGCCCTGTCGGTGTCCAGATGCTGGAGGCATGGGTACAGGGGGGGCAGATGTTGCTGCTGCTGGTGCTGCATGATGGCTCACACCGGAGGGGCCAGGTTGGTCGTCGTCATCCGAAGAGGACTGTGAAAGAGTCAGACCAGAAAGCTCAGTGTCCACCAGAGTCTGGGACTGGATATCCTTGTCATTTGGCGCTGGGTGCCCAGCACAACCTGTGTTTGGAAGAGACACACAATGTAATTTATGTTTCTACATGCATCGTTGGTTCA
Source organism: Triturus cristatus (assembly GCF_964204655.1). Taxonomy (NCBI): domain Eukaryota; kingdom Metazoa; phylum Chordata; class Amphibia; order Caudata; family Salamandridae; genus Triturus; species Triturus cristatus. The sequence goes on from NC_140583.1 coordinate 233,313,734, forward strand.
CAAACATGACATTTTCTACTTTTCAAACAGATGCCTGCCTGTACACTGCTTTTTCCCAGCTTGTCACAGACAGAGTTTGATCTTGTTGTTGGCCATTTGCCAGCATGGCCTTGTGCTCCCCACAACAGACATCTTGTCAGTCCCTTCCCACTCCCTGTGGGGAGAGTATGGTTCAGGTTGATCTTGCAGGGCCATGTGGGTGGGTGTAGGTTGTCTGTGACTGCGAGTCCCATCGTACTCTTGGCTACACCCCCTTCCCAGCATGCCCATGCTTCCTCCCTCTTGACTCTACTTCCCTGTGAGGGGGTGTGACATCAATGGCACGATGGCTGACTGTGAAATCCTGGTGTTTGTTTGGCTACAAGTCCCAAGTGAGCCCCTGTGCTTCACACAGCAGTACCCAGTACGGGGTATCTTTTGCTGATATTTCAATGAGGTGTGTGTCAATGCATTGTACCCGGTGAGTTGTGTGGAGTTTGTGTTGGGGGGGTGTCTCCCCATGCTGAGTAGTATGGTCAGGGCTGTCAGTCCTCCTTCCCATCATGAAACGTGCTTCCATTGTAGGGCGTGCAAGTTGTCTTTCAGGATGTCAGTCAGTGGCGTCCTGCTTCTGATTTGCACACAAACCCTAGCAGGGCCTTGTGCTCCCCACAGCAGAACCCAGTGTCAGCCATCTTGTCAGTCATTTTCCACTCCATGTGATGTGGGCATGTTTCAGAGGGGTCTTGGTGTGCCAATCAGGAGGGGGGCGCATTATCTGTGACTACAGGCCCCATCATGCTTTTGTCTACACTCACTTCACCTGCATCCCCACTGTTCCTTCCTGACAGTCAGCTGCACTGTGAGGTGGTGTGTTTGTGGTGGCAAACTGTCTGGCTGGGTGTATTTGGCTTAGTGCCACTGGCTTGCTCTATTTGTTTGTAGGTTGGTGCAAGTCATGACACAGTCCCCAGTCACTATGAGATGGCAGGTATTGTGTTTGTGTGACTGGCATACACATCTTGGGTTGATTATCTATTGGGTAGTGTAGCTTTGCTTGCGGTGCATGGTTTCACTGTCCCCTTGCCACACAATATTGGTTATGTTGTTTCTGTACTCACCAGGCTCTGGGATGTCTGTTAGGCCATGGATGCTCTCTGGTGGTAGGATGTCCCGCACCTTCTCCTCCCAGGTCCTGAAGTAGACTGGTTTGGCAGGAGGGCCACCGCCGGTGCGCTGACTCAGGGCGTGATCTTTCTCGATGAGTTTCTTGACCCTCCTGCGCATGTCATACCACCGGTTCTGGATATCGTCCTTTGTGCGCAACGTTGGTGTTTGTGCATTCACCTTGTCAACAATCCTCGCCCACATCTTGGCTTTCTGTGAGATGGGGGTCCTTTGAACCAATGTACCATATATATGTGGCTCTACTCTGATGATCTCGTCTACCAGCACTTCTAACTCACTATCTGTGAACTTTAGATTCTTCTTTGGAGGCATGGTGATGGGTGGTGGTGGTGGGGGATGTGTGTGTGAGGGTGCAAGTGATGTTGGTTTGGTGTTGGTTTTGCTGTGTGTATGTATGTGTGCTTTTGTATGCATCAGGTGCTGATGGTGTGTGAGTTGTGTGATGGGTGAGTTGTGAGTGTGTCTGTGGTTGCTGTGTACTGGTGTTTGCTGCTGGCTGTGTCTCCTGTTTGCAAGGGATGATGGTAGTGATTGTAGTCCTTTATATAGTTGGAGTTGTGGGTGTGTCATTGTCCCATTTTTTGGGGGGGTATTTATTGGCTTAGTCATTGCTTGTTTGGTCCTTTTTTGTGTTTTTTCCTTTGTGTTTTGAAGGCATGAAGGAGACGTTCATGTGAGGGAAACGGACGCTGCTGTTGTCTCGTGCGGGCTTCTCCGCCTCGTTCACGCTGCCTGTCTTCTGTGTTTGGTACGCGTTGTTCGCGGCGGTCCCTATTGCTTATGTGCCAGGTTGTCTGTGCGTGTCGGTCGTGCTGCTTGGTCTCCGTGCGAGTCGGTCTGGTTTTACATGCATTGCATCGTACTGCGCTAATCGTACATCATGGGTACGGGTCGGTCGGGGTCATTCCGGGTTCGTGTCGGTCGGTGAAAATCGCGTCGGTTTTCCGGCCGGATCCCTATTTTCCCTCCGGCTCGGTCATACAGCTTGCATTCCGTACGTGTCGGTTGTAATTCACTCGCGTTGCATCGTACTGCACGGGTCATACGGCGCTGGTCCGTGTCGGTCGGTATTCGGTCCGGGTCTGTGTCGGTCGATTCGTTTTGCGGCCGGAATCGGAATCGGCCCCTTAATGATATTTATAAATAATGATTTTAACCCCTTGCATGCGCATGACGGAACCATGCCATCATGAGCCATGGGCGGCGTGTGCTCATGACGGCGTGGTTCTGTCATGCTGCAGCCTCTCCGCCCACGCGTCACTGATTCCCCGCCTGTGCGGGCGAAATAACAGTGGGCGGAGTCGTGACGGAACCACGCCGTCATGAGCACAGCTCGCCCATGACTCATGACGGCATGGTTCCGTCACGAGCATGGCGGCGCCGCGCACACCCCGCACACCCCGCACCTCCCCCAGCGCCGCGGCGTAATTCACGCCGCGGCGAAGGGGTTAATAACTTGTTTATTGAATCTTTTTGAAATACATTATACACTACATTACTAAAACAGTAGAGAAAATATTGGATACCAGAGGGGATACAATTACTATTCCTACTCCAGAGAGTGCAACAGTAGGGAAATTGTTGAATAGGGAAGGGGTAAAAATTACTATTCCCACTCCAGTGAGTGCAACAGTAGGGAAAGTGTTGGATAGCGTATGGGTAAAAATTACTATTCCCACTCCAGTGAGTGCAACAGTAGGGAAAGTGTTGGATAGCTTACGGGTAAAAATTACTACTCCCACTCCAAAGAGTGCAACAGTAGGGAAAGTGCTGGATAGCGAAGGGGTAAAAATTACTATTCCCACTCCAGTGACTGCAACAGTAGGGAAAGTGTTGGATAGCGAAGGGGTAACAATTACTACTCCCACTCCAGAGAGTGCAACAGTAGGGAAAGTGTTGGGTAGCGTAGGGGTAAAAATTACTATTCCCACTCCAGAGAGTGCAACAGTAGGGAAACTGTTGGATAGCGTAGGGGTAAAACTTACTATTCCCACTCCAGAGAGTGCAACAGTAGGGAAAGTGTTGGATAGCGAAGGGGTAAAAATTACGATTCCCACTCCAGTGAGTGCAACAGTAAGGAAAGTGTTGGATAGCGTAGGGGTAAAAATTACTATTCACATTCCAGAGAGTGCAACAGTAGGGAAAGTGTTGGATAACATAGGGGTCGAAAATTACTATTCCTACTCCAGAGAATGCAACAGTAGGGAAAGTGTTGGACAGCGAAGGGGTTAAGATTACTATTCCCACTCCAGAGAGTGCAACAGTAGGGAAAGTGTTGGATAGCCTAGGGGTAAAAATTACTATTCCCACTCCAGAGAGTGCAACAGTAGGGAAAGTGTTGACTAGCGTAGGGGTAAAAATTATTATTCCCACTCCAGAGAGTGTAACTTTAGGGAAAGTGTTGGATAGCAGAGGGTTAAAATTAGCATACTTAGCAATTAAATAATTTTTAAAATCAAATAACCAATTAATAATTGATTAATAATACATTATTTATAAATAATAACAAATAAAAATTAATAATTACTTCATTATAATTAAATTACTTCCCACTCAATTCCACAATAAAACCACAACCCGCTCCTAAAAAAAATAACACAATAATAAAATTATCAATAAATCAATTAATAAAAATTAATTACCAGTTAATAATTAATTAACAATTAATTAATTATCAATACCAATAAATAAAAATTAATGATTACTTTATTAAAATTAAATTACTTCCCACCCTATTCCCCTATAAACCCACAACCCACTCCTAAAAAAACATTAACACAATTAATATAATTATCAATTAATCAACTAATACAAATTAATTACCAATTAATAATTAATTAACAATGAATTAATTATCAGTACCAATAAATAATCATTTATAATTACTTTATTATAATTAAATTACTTTCCACCCTATTCCCCTATAAAGCCACAACCCGCTACGGAATAAAAACACAACATTTAATTAAAAATAAATAATAATTTCAAAAAATTATTATTAAATTTACTATAATTAAATTACTACCCACCCTTTTCCCCTATAAGCCCACCACCCGCTACGGAACTAAAACGCTAAATTTACTTAAATAAAAATTAATTACTTCTAAAAATGTAATACATAGATTTTTTTAAAAACAGTAGGGAAAGTGTTGGATAGCGTATGGGTAAAAATTACTATTCCCACTCCAGTGAGTGTAACAGTAGGGAAAGTGTTGGATAGCGAAGGGGTAAAAATTACTACTCCCATTCCAGAGAGTGCAACAGTAGGGAGAGTCCATGAGAAGCTGCACAGGCAAGGGGCAAATAGCAGTGAACAACAAGGCCAGTGGCCAGCACAAAGTGCAGTGTAGTTGCATGAGAAGCTGCACAGGCAAGGGGCAAATAGCAGTGAACAACAAGGCCAGTGGGCAGTCCAATGTGCAGAGTGAGTCCATGAGAAGCTGCACAGGCAAGGGGCTAATAGCAGTGAACAACAGAGCCAGTGGCCAGCACAAAGTGCAGAGTTCTTACATGAGAAGCTGCACAGGCAAGGGGCACATAGCAGTGAACAACAAGGTCTGTGGCCAGTCCAGTGAGCAGAGTGAGTCCATGAGAAGCTGCACAGGCAAGGGGCAAATAGCAGTGAACAACAAGGCCAGTGGCCTGCACAAAGTGCAGAGTTGTTACATGAGAAGCTGCACAGGCAAGGGACAAATAGCAGTGAACTACAAGGCCAGTGGCCAGTCCAATGTGCAGAGTGAGTCCATGAAAAGCTGCACAAGCAAGGGGCAAATAGCAGTGAACAACAAGACCAGTGGCCAGTCCAATGTGCAGAGTGAGTCCATGAGAAGCTGCACAGGCAAGGGGCAAATAGCAGTGAACAACAAGACCAGTGGCCAACACAATGTGCAGTGTAGTTACATGAGAAGCTGCACAGGCAAGGGGCGAATAGCAGTGAATAACAAGGTCAGTGGCCTGCACAAAGTGCAGAGTTGTTACATGAGAAGCTGCACAGGCAAGTGGCAAATAGCAGTGAACAACAAGGCCAGTGGCCAGCACAAAGTGCAGAGTTGTTACATGAGAAGCTGCACAGGCAAGTGGCAAATAGCAGTGAACAACCAGGCCATTGGCCAGTCCAATGTGCAGAGTGAGTCCATGAGAAGCTGAACAGGCAAGGGGCAAATAGCAGTGAACAACAAGGCCAGTGGCCAGTTCAAAGTGCAGTGTAGTTACATGAGAAGCTGCACATGCAAAAGGCAAATAGCATTGAACAACACGGCAAGTGGCCAGCACAAAGTAAAGTGTAGTTACATGAGAAGTAGCACAGGCAAGGGACGAATAGCAGTGAACAACAAGGCCAGTGGCCAGTCCAATGTGCAGAGTGAGCCCATGAGAACCTGCACAGGGAATGTGTGTGACTGTACCAAGGCATGGTCAGCAACACAGTCGGGGGTAACAATGGGCAGTATAGGCACTGCTGTGGGGGAGACAGGTGTGTGAGGGGGACAACCATTCAGACTTGCCTGTCAGTGGGACTGGGAGCTGGCTGTGTGTCGGGGACAGTTAGAGGACTTGACCGGGGAGAGAGAGGTCTCAGTGGCTTAGGAAGCCGGAGGGCTGCTTGGACCAGGTGGTGTAGTGGCACGTGGAGGTGGAGTCATGCAGCTGTGAGTGGGAGATGGTGGGGGGGTGCCTTTACACTTCTTGGGGATTCTAAATGGCTTCCCTGTCTTGGGATTAGTGGCAAGTGGTGCGAACACAACAGGCACACTCACCACAAAAGCTGTATCAGGAGCAGCCGGTGGCCCACCCTCTGGGGACATGCTGGATCCAGCTGTTTGCTTGGCCTGGCCTTGCCTTTGCACCTCCATCCCCTGCTTACTAGCTGTTCCCCCTACAGTGCCCTCCTTTCCCTGCTTCACTGGGCTGTGGATGGGAGTCGAGGTTGTGGGTGAATCTGCCTTGGAGCTCTTCTAAAGTGTACTCTTAGCAGGCACCACCTTCTCAGTGGGCACGGAAACTGTCTGCTTGTCTTTGCGAGACGCTTTTGGGACAGGAGAGTCCTTGGCTGTGGATGCCTCTTAGGCATGTGACCCTGAGGCCTGCTTCTTGGCTTTGTGGCCCTTGGTGTAGCCTGATGGGCTTTTGTCTTTGCGCTCTGGGGTGGCTTTAGTCTTCTGTGGGGATGGTGTCTGTGCCCTGGACCGCTAGGGCTGCTGATGCTGTGTGCTGTGTGTTCTGTATCTTGACCTTGCGGTCTGTTTTGCGTGGTCACTATCTTCAGATGTGGCCACTGGCAGGGGGGTGGGCAAAGGGACTGGAGCTGGACTCTGAGATTGTGCCAGTTTAAGGGCTGCCATCACTGTGGAGGACAAAGACTGGACAGGCCGGTGTAGCCCACCCACGTCTGATTGTATGCCCTCCATGAAAGCAACCACCTGTGCCAACTTTTTGTCATGGTCTATGAAGGCATTGAGGATATCTGTCTGGCCCACACACAGCTGGCGCAAAAGGCCCACAGACTCAGCACTGATGGCAGCAGGGGAGACAGGGGCAGGGGCAGTGGCAGCAGTGCCTGGGATGAAGGACACTCTTCCCTTCTTACTGTTGCGAACACGGGCAGCACTAGTGGAAGTAGCTGGGAGGGTGGGCACCGTATGCTGTGTGGTGGAAGAGGAGGCAGAGTCCCCGTTCCCTGTGCCCGCCAACATGGCTACGTCACCGCTGGCGTCAGATTACGTTGAGCTTTGGGTCTCTGGCTGTGATTCCTCCCGCAGACTCCTGTCCCCCTCTGAGGCGCTGGTCACATCTGTGTCACTGTGCTCGTGTGCAGCTGTTGTGCCGGATGCCTCACCACTGGTGTCCATCCCCTGTCCTTCCGTGCCCACGGGAGATGCTGCATGAGAGAGAGATGTAGGGTCAGTTAATTGGCATCAACATAACAAACACATGCAAGCAAAGCATCACTGAAGATGACGAAATATACATGTTGCACACCACCCTGTGGAATAACATTGTGCAACCTCAATTTTCAACTCGAACAGTGGGTGTCAACAAGCAAACCAGGCATAAGTGAGCCATATGATGCCTACACAGCACAATATCCTGCTGGTGGCTCCGTTCAACCAGACACACAAATAGCTCTGAGCACACCTAGGGCCCTGATGGGGGCAAGGATGAATTCCACAACATGTTGCCACTGTCATATCTGGATGGAGCAGAAGGGGACAACACAGATACAGAATACAACATAACAGTCCACAATGGCCATGAACTCATGCCATCCACTATGTTGTATTTTGGGGCACAACTACTGTTGCACATTGGCGTCAGATGTCTAAGCCTGACAAATCTGAGGTCAAGCAATGCGCGCATTGATAAAAGCACACTCAGATTAGGCACAATGCTGTCCCCTTCCATGTGATTTACCAGACTACCCCAATGCAGACGATACCTGAAGCCCACGACTCAGAATGCAATGTAAATGCCCAGTACTCAAATCACATTAGGAAGTACAGGTAGGGCAAATGCATGACAGCTGCACCCAGCACTGAGGCCACTTACAAGCAACTGCATCACACTACCAACATCACATAGCCCAGCTCTGGCCCTGCCAGTGTACACATGCAGCCACTCACAGCCAAAGTCACTCTTCCCATAATACTCACCCCTAGATTGCTGCTGATGCTCCTTCAAATGTGCATCCAGCTCAGGCTGTGTCACGGCCAAGATCTGGGCCATTAGTGGTGTCATGCTGCGGCGCGCCAGTCTGAGGGATCAGCCCCAGTGTCATCTCGTCCACGTTCTTGCTCAGCTGGCAGATGTCATCTCACCTCTTGTGGCAGTGGGTGCGCCCGTGCTTTGAGACACCCAGATCCCACACCTTGCATGCAATGGCCCTCTACACGGCCTTACGCTGGTGTACTTTGAGCTGCAGGCATGGGAGACAAGAGGGTGAAACCATCAGTGACACAGTGTTATGTACCAATATCTCTCAGTACAGTAGCATGATACTGACTCATCCCAAATCCACAGATATGTCTAATAGAGACAAGAATGCATCTCACATGGTACATTAGCATGGGAGAACCACATGTAAATGCATGTAGGTGTGAGGGTGGACACATTACCTGCCCATCTTATACACATGCAGGATGCCTGCACATAAAGCCATGTGTAATCTGCCCACATCTACTGTCCATTTTTTGGTAGATCAAGACATACATTACATATCAACATATGTTTGGGGGTAGACTCACTGTGTCCAACACTGCACAGCCCTCAATGTCCTTGCCCTGTGAATGGCTCACTGTGTCATAGAGGTCACATTGAGGGACATGATCTCACAAACCCGCACCCTTCTCACAAGGCCTGTTGTGTGCAATCTACAGGGCTGAGATGACTCATTGATGGAGAGTAATGGAAAAAGACACATGTAACACTCAGTGATGTGTCCTTGTCAGATTGGGCGGTGACTGTGCAGGCCAGGTGGGATCACACTGCGAAGGACAACAGGGACCCACACAGCCATTAACACAAGCAATCACTGTCCTGACTCCTGCTTTACCAACTTGCTGCGTCACTGTATGGCTGACAAGACAATATATGTCCCTTAAATCTTGATGTGCAGGCAGGGAAACGTGTGAAATTGTCAACACACCCCTTCCCCCTGTAGAAAGCATGCTAGGCAGTGCATGACAGATCCTCACACTCTCAGGCACATACTGCAGCAGCTCAACTTCATGTTTACCCCCCCTGCACTCTCACTTACACTGTTGAAGACTTACCACGACAATTGGGGCACCATATAGCCTTGGATACTGTGTGAGCACCTCGTCCACCAGGATCTCCAGCTCCTCGCTGGTGAAGGGACTGGCCCAGATCTTCTCAGTCCTCGCCATCACTGTGGCCAGGTGACAGCAGCAGCAGCAGTTGGTGTTGAGGGGTGGCAGGCAGCAGTCCCTGGAGGCAGCAGCAGCAGCAGTTGGTGTTGAGGACTGGCAGATAGCAGTCCCTGGAGGCAGCAGCAGCAGTTGGTGTTGAGGGGGGCAGGCAGCAGTCCCTGGAGGCAGCAGCAGCAGCAGCAGGTGAGGAGTCTTAGGCAGCAGGCTCTGGAAGCTATGGAAATGTAAGGCTCTCTCCCACACATATATAGCCCCCTGGGGCAGTTTCAGTGGTTCCAAGCTGCTGCAATTGGTGCAATTGGTCAGCCGTTTTGAAATGCATCCAATGACCGGCTCCACGGTGGCGGAGCACGCCTACTGCGATTTTCAAAATTGCATTAGGCTACCGCTATTGCGGTCCCCATTGGCTGTAAGTGCCTGGTCCATGGCGGTGACACACCGCAGAGGTCAGGCGGTAGCTACCACGCTGGTGCATCTTTCAATTGCATCCAATGACCGGCCCTGCGGTGGCGGAGCACGCATACCGCGATTTTCAAAATTGCATTAGTCTACCGCGATTTCGGTTCCCATTGGCTGTAAGGGCATGGTCCATGGCGGTGACACACCGCAGGGGCCAGGCGGTAGCTACCGCGATTTGGGTGCCATACATTGTTGTCTATGACCGGGATTTGGGTGGCGGAGCATGCCAACCGCCATTTGGCAACTCATATATATCTATCACTACCGCAATTGTGCCTTGGGCATTGGCAGAGACACACAGCTGGTGCCAGGCAGTAGCTACTGCGATTTGGGTGCCATACATTGATGCCTATGACCGGAATTTGGGTGGCGGAGCATGCCAACCACCATTTGGCACCTCATATATATCTATCACTACCGCGATTGTGTCTTGGGAATTGGCGGTGATACACCGCTGGTGCCAGGCGGTAGCTACCATCATCTGGGTGCCATACATTGGTGCCTATGACCGGGATTTGGGTGGCGGAGCATGCCAACCGCCATTTGGCAACTTATATATATCTATCACTACCGCGATTCACCCCAACGTCTAACGTGATGGCGGGCCTGCATTTTCTTGCCACTGGATCATTCCAGCATATGGTGTCCACCGCAGGTGGCATGTCGCAATCTATGTTCAGCATGGTGCTGCGTGATGTCCTGTCCGCTATGATGATCTACAAGGACAGATATATCCATTTCCCCAGGGGCCTGAATTGACAGCTGTGAAGGGAGATTTTTATACCCTTGGACACATCCCCCACGTTGTTGGTGCCATTGATTGCACCCAGTTCCACCACAGGCACATGAGCACATCTACAGGAATTGGAAACATTTCCACTCCATAAATGTGCAAGTGGTGTGCCAAGGGGATGTGATCATCTCGCATGTGTGTGCCAAATTTCCCGGATCAGCCCATGACTCATACATCATGCGTAACTGCATTGTACCACAGCTGATGGCTAATCTGCTTCCTGAGAGTGCATGGATTGTGGGTGAGTATGCAGAGCCAAATAGCGTGCTGTGTGTGTGACATGCTTTCCTCTGTCACAGAGGCATTACAAGGTTTCTCTGTGTTCCTCACACCTAGGTGACTCTGCATATCCCAACCGTCCTTGGTTGCTGAGCCCACTGCGGAATCCCAGGACACCAGCTGAAGGCAGCTACAATGATGCCCATGGGAGGACACGTCGTGTGGTGGAGCGTACTTTTGGTCTCCTGAATTAACGATTTCGCTGCCTGAACAAGACCAGAGGTGCACTGATGTACTCGACCGGGAAGGTGTGTCAGATTGTAGTGGCATGCTGCATCCTCCACAACCTAGCCATTCACAAGGAGATCCCCCTGCTCCTGGATGCTGATGAACAGCCAAAGCCCCCGTCTGCAAACCAACCTGTGTCCAGTGATGAGGACAGTGGAGAGGAGGAAGGTGTTGACCTGCGTCAACAGCTCATCAACCGCTACTTCACTTGAAGGTGAGTGACAATGTACAATGGACCCATTGTCTGATGATGTTGCTGTTGTTGTGAAGGTGTATGTGAGCTTTGTGACTGCAGCTGGTTGTTTTCTCAGTGGTGGCTGACAATGTTTCTGGGACAGGGTAGTTTGGAACTTCTACAGGATGTGTATGTTGGCACTTGTTGCTCATTGTGATGTGCATGTTGGATTAGCTTGATGGTAAGTGTTGTGTGATGTCTGTGATGCCACACCCAGACTAGTGCATTTTGTTCTGTTGTGTTTCCCTAGGTCCCCCCAGCCTCTCCTGCCTATATACATTCCATACTCCTAGTACATTGTAATCATGGTGAAGACTGCACATCCTGGAATAAAGACGGAGCAGAAACAACATGTGTGTAAGGAGTAGTTATTTACAATGGTGACATGTGAGGTGGGTGAATATTTACATTGGGGTGATTAGTGAAGCAGTGAGTTGATAGTTATGGTAAATGAGAGAATCGAGTAATCACCACATTGATGTGGTGACCCAGTCCAACAGACAGATGCCATTTACAAGGCAGTGTGGGGAAGGAAAGTCCAAAAAGTCAATGCAGTAGTGAAGAGGGTTGCCATCATGGCTGGCTCCATGTCTGACGTTTGGCAGGTGCTTTGCCACGGGACACTCCCAGGGATTTCTTGGGATGGCCCCTTCGTCGCTTGGCGGGTGGGCCTCTGCTGTAGGGCCAGTGGGGTCTGAGGGCTCACCCCTCTCTGTGGCCGCAGGGGAGGATGTTGAACTGTCATCCTGCAGCCCAGCAGGGGGAGGTGGAGGTGGAGGTGTTGTTTGTGGCGCAGGCCTTTCTCTGTGTACCGCCACTAGCTGGCCCAAGAGGTCCACAATTTGCCCCATGCGGGTGTCCATGGACCTCATCAGCAGGAGGAGCTCGCGGGAATCTTCTTCTGACCGGCCTGTTCGTCCCTGGGCCCGTTCATATGCCCCAAGGACTCTGTTTATGTTGTCTAGGGCTTGGGTCCCAGGCTGTGGTTGTCTGTGAGTGACCCTGCCCCTCCCACCTGCCCTGCTGCCACAGATCTGTTGCCTCACCCCTGTAGGCACCCGCATCCTCTCCCTGCCCTCCTCAGTTGGTGGTGTGGGGTGGTCATCCTCTGTGAAAGGGGGAGTGTAGCAGGCAGCACTGGTGGTGGTGGTGGTGGTGATGATGGAGGACGCACAGGCCGTAACAGCAGGGGTCTGCACAGCTGTTGGTGTTGCTGCAGATGTGGTGGGGTGACGATGGGGTCCTGGGACCGGTTGCACCCTGGCACACCAGATGGGCCGGCTCGGAGCTCCTCATCCTCTGAATCCCGGGAGTCAACATCCGAGAGTCCATGTTCCTGGGGGAGAGACTGTCTCTGAAGGCTGCTGGTGTTGTCCTCTGCATTCAGTTCTTGGTCTCCTGTGGGTCAGATGGGAAATGGTCATTGTAGTGCACCCCGCAAGCTTTGTGTTAGCTTTGTATTATTCACTGTTTGTACATCACACAGTTGACTAATCATCCCATTGTTTGTATGTGCACTACGTTGCATTCTGAGATGATGTTGAGGTACATGCATTACTTGTCCATGGTGTGAGGTGTAAAAACATACCATGCATCACGTGCATATTTTGGGATTACAGGGACATGTTGCCATCTAGGGACTTGTGACGCCTCTTTGTTGATTACTCTGCCCTGGCAGACGTGACATCCGGGCATGAACTGGCCATTGTTATCTCATGCATACCTCTGTCTTGTCATGTGCTAATCTGAATTTGTACCAACAACAATGCTTTCTTTGTTTTTATGTGGTCCTTGCTGCTCTGGTCACATGGCACTTACACATGGCATTCAGTGCTGTGCATGATTGTGCACAGACTTTCTTCAGCATGTTGATTGTTGTGTCACACTGTGGTTGCTGTGACAGTTTAATTTGCTTAGCTGTCTGCACACTTTTAGAGAGGAGTGGCTGGGTGCATGTACTGGCTACTTACCTGTTATGTTTTCACATTTGGGTTGGATTTGTGACACGTCTCTGTGTGTGTGTGGTGTGGGCTTCCATCCTGCTCAGGGGTGGGACAAGGTAGCATAATATGTCTACCTACCTGTTAGTTTGAAGTGGACAGTGCAATGGCTGACACATGCATCTGGGTGGGAGGGAGTGCTCCTTCTTGATGAGCTGGGGAACAAGGGGGCCTGGTGTGAGTTGTTGTGCAGGCCTCCCACCCCCAAACAGCCCTCTCAGGGAAGGGGTCTACCTACCTGTTAGTTTGTTTGCAGTGAGACAATGGCTTCCAAATGCTTCTGGGGGGGGGGGGTTGCTCCATCCTTCTCAGGGGTGGGTCACGGGGCCTGGTGTGAGTTGTTGTGCAGGCCTCCCACACCCAAACAGCCCTACCGTGGATGAGGTCTAGCTACCTGTTGGTTTGTTTGTAGTGAGACAATGGCTCCCGAATGATTCTGCGTGTGGAGTGCTCCATCCTGCTCAGGTGTGGGACAGGAGGCATGGTGGAAGTTGTGGTGCAGGGTTCCCACCCACAAACACCCCTCACTGTTAAGATGGCTACCTACCTGTTAGTTTAATGTGAGCAATGCAATCTCTGCCACATGCTTCAGGGGGTGCTCCTTCCTGCTCAGGTGTGGGATAGGGGGCATGTGGGAGTTGTGTTGCTGGCCTCCCACACCCACACAGCCCTTCCTGGGAAGATGCCTACCTACCTGTTAGGTGGAGGTGAACTCTACAATGGCTGACACATGCTTCTGGGTGGGAGGGAGTGGTCCATCTTGATAAGCTGGAGAACAAGGGAGTATGGTGGGAGTAGTAGTGAAGGCCTCCCACCCCCAAACAGCCCTCCCTGAGAAGATGGCTACCTACCTGTTAGGTGGAGGTGAACTCTACAATGGCTGACACATGCTTCTGGGTGGGAGGGAGTGCTCCATCTTGATAAGCTGGGGAACAAGGGAGCATGGTGGGAGTAGTAGCACAGGCCTCTCACCCCCAAACAGCACAACCTGGGAAGATGGCTACCTACCTGTTAGGTGGAGGTGAACTCAACAATGGCTGACACATGCTTCTGGGTGGGAGGGAGTGCTCCATCTTGATAAGCTGGGGAACAAGGGGGCATGGTGGGAGTAGTAGTGCTGGCTGGCTGTCCACATGCAACCCTGGGAATGTTGCAGGCTACCTTTGGGGTAATTTAGATGGAGTGGATGTTACATCTGTGGTACATGTGTTGGGTATTGTGGTGCATATGAATGTACTTGGGCCAGGAGATGTAGCTTTGTAGTTGTGCAAGTCAGTACATGGCAGTGTAATGGTTTACATTTGTTTGTCCTTACCAGCCTGCACTCCTCCGGCTATTCCTGTGAGACTCTCTGGATGCAGTATGGCAAGCACCTTCTCCTCCCATGCAGTGAATGTTTTGGGTGCAATGGGAGGGCTACTGCCAGTCCTCTGAGCCAGATCACAGTTCTTACTCCTCTTCTCTTTCACAACCCTCTTCAAGTCATGCCACCACTTCATGATTTCCTTTTTTTTCTTGGGGTGGTCCCTACTGCATTGACCTTATTGACTATCCTTTCCCACATTTGTGCTCTTGTGGCTAATTGTGTCTGTTGGACCAGGATACCAAACACTTGTGGTTCTACTCTGATTATCTCATCTACCATGACTGTCAACTCACTCTCTGTGAATTTGGGCATTTTCTGTGTTGCCATGGTGTGTGATGTGCAAAGGGGTTATAGGTGCAGGGGTGTGAGTGGTGGGGGTGGTGGTGATGTGTAAGGTGTTTGATGTGCAAAGGGGTTAGAGGTGCAGGTGTGGAAGTGGTGGTGGTGCTATCTGTGGTGTTGCCTCTCCTTTGTGCTCTGGTGTTGGGCCCTTCAGTTGTGGAGTATTGCAAAGGATTGTGGTCAGGGAAGGGGCTGGTTTATAAGTTCATTTACATTTACTTCTCTATCTTTTGAATTGCACTGTTTCTTTATTTCTTAATAATGTTATTTATCGACTGATTTGTCTTGACTTGCCTTTCTAAAGTATTTTTTCGTACTTTGCTAATTTCCTCGGGGCCATAATTCCCATCCTCTTTATCACACTAGATACGGTGGTATAAGTAATAGGATAAAGGCGCCTGTAGGTAATTACACCAGGTATTATGAAAAGTGACCTTAATTATGACGGTGCTTCAGGGTTAGAGAGAACCACCTGCCTCCCTGGATTTTGTGACAAATGCAACAAGTTACCATAAGTTAAATACCCAAGCACACGTAAATTTCAATTGATAGTTTCAGAGGTTAATCACACATAAAGCACAATAAGTCAATCCGTTTCTTTCCTTCTTTTTTAATTGGTCTTACCGTTTTCAGTTAGTAAGCAGTTCCCAAGTCAACACGTGTTTCGTCGCCTCAGTATAGTTGTACATGCGACTTGTTCATGGCTAGTTAGAGAATAATATGATGTTTTACATTGCTTGTTACTCGCAATCATTTGTTAATACTAGAAAAAATGTGCTCCCAGTGGAATTAGAATGACGCGGTGCCAATCATAAATTAGCACCTTTTAGTCTACTATTCGTTCATGCATATAGTGCCAATAGTGACATTTAAATCAAAACAGCAGTAAACATGTATTTACTAGTGCTAAAAGGTGAAGAGTGCGCGTGACAGTGATTGGATATGTGATGAGAGTAATATTCCATATGGATCGTAGCACTAGTATTACTAATTCCAATCCTAAAATGCCACCCAGTGACAAAAAACCGAAACACCACCTCGGTTATAAAATCAGATATCAATGTTATTGTTCGTTCAACTAGTACCACAAATAAGAAACCCACTGACCTGAACAGATTAACTGTATCGAGATCTGTGAGGAGAGCAAAAGATAGGAAAAAACACAAGGGGTGTATATTACACTCTGGATTGATCCCTATAACTAAAAGATAACAAGTTAAATGCTGCTTAGTAATTAGCATCCTTCTGAAATTCCGAAATGTTATACATACTTAAAGTGAGGTGATAATTCCAAGCGTGGCGTGAGGGGAAATCCCAATATACAAAAACGAGCCGCCGATAAGCGGACTCTCCTCCTCACGCCGGACTCCAATATGCGAGTGCTTGCGTGTCTCCAAGCGTCTCGCTATGTTGCCCTGGAGAGTCACGTGATCGCGTACTCCGTGCGTTATCACGTGTGTGGTTTGGCAGCAAAGCCCCATCTTAGAGTGGGCAAAATATAGTTGGAATTAAGTGTTTGTGGTATCGTAATACTCCCATCCCGATATGATATTCGGCCATAATTACTCTCTAATCCATTTATCAAATCTATTGGGGGAATAAAAGCAGGATTAATTTGGAAATGCGAGTTACTACAAAATGAATAGTAGTGTATATTAAAAAAAAAAAAACAATATGTTATGACAGTAGTTTGTGTATGGCAAGGTAAACTAATCATATGGCCAAACTTTTGTTAAATAGCGGGAAAGTTTTCCCTATGGATACAGGCTATTGTTAAAATGGTGGCCATTTTGGAACTGGTATGCATCCTGTTAAAGTATGCATTGGTCCTATGTAGAAGGATGTTCTACGCGAGCATTATAATATCGAAAAGCATTCTCCATAATCTGGTAACTAAGTCTATAATCCTTATTATAAAACATAGCAAGATATTCCAAGATCAAAAGACCTGTGGTCAGTATCTGGAAAATATATCCAGTCTGTGTTCTTCATATCTTGTGGGAAACATTCTTGTCTTGCATAAGCCCAAAGGGTCCTTGCATTGGTTTTTCAGTGCGAAAATTGTTGCAAATGTCTGGACACTGCCAAAAGGGATTTTTCTCAAATTAATACGTAAGGATCAAAAAACTCTTGCTGCGGTCAAATTATGTGTGTGCACCTTCTATATAGCTTATAGATGGTCATCAGTGGCTATTGTGTATAAGTGACATTATTATTTGTGACTCATATTAACATATACTAATAAGTATAATCTTGACTTAAGTTACTTAATGTACTTTTAATATTTTTGTGCATCAGATCTCATCATTGTAGTTTGTGACTCACAGTAACATACACTTTGAAATATAGTCTTTACTTAAGTTACTAAGTATACCATTTATATTTTTTTATTATGCATCAGATCACATCATGATGCAAAAGGTTGTTCAGTATGTTTTTGTACAAAAGCACTTAGCCTGTAGTTCTTACTTTCCTAGGAAATAGTGCATCTCATTGTCAACATTCATCCCAACATCTGTTGTCCGTAATTTAAGAATCCAAGAAGCCTCATTCCTGCGTAACATTAGTTCTCCATTACCTCCCCTTGGGTTCCTCAAGGTTTGCTCTATCCCGTAAAAGGAAAAGTCTTTATGTTGTCCTTGTGCATTGCATTCTGTGATAGGTATCTGAGGTCGCCCTGTTTGACCGCCCTCATGTGTTCCCCAATTCTCTCACGTAATGGCCGTATGGTACTTCCCACATATTTTTTAGTGCAACGGCATTCAAATATGTATACTACAAAATTGGTACTGCAGTTTATGTTTGTGGTGATCTTGTAGCGTTTGTTGCCCGGGCCTGTGAAGTCTACCTTTTTCCTGTTAGCCCATTTGCATACTGAGCAACGTCCACACCCTTAGAATCCCACCGTGCGTGTAGTCAACCAATTCTCATTAGTTTTTGGTGTGGGATAACCGGGGCTCAAGAGGTTCCTGAGACACATTCCTCTCATGTACGTTATTTCTGGTCTGTTGTTGATAGATCCTGTCAGTGTTACGTCTTCTCTCAGAATATGCCAATGTCTGTTAAGACTTTTGGTCAAAACAGTCGAGAGATTCTTGTAATTTGTAACAAATCTGATTTTGTTGTCACTCTTCTTTTTATTAGCAGTGTCTTTTAAGTTGTTTCTCTCTTTATCTTATCTATCCTTGTTTTGGCTTTTTCTAGGATGCGTTTGTCATAACCCCTTTGTTTAAAACGGTGAGTCATCACTTCTGTACAGGTTTTAAAATCAGATTCTATGCTGCAGTTGCGTCTAGCTCTCACAAATTCTCCGTAAGGGATAGTTTTAATCTGGTGAGAGGGGTGTGCGCTTGATGCATGTAGAATTGCGTTACTGGCTGTATTCTTACGGTATAGCCTCCTGTGAATCTGGCTATCCATCACATATAGTTCTGTGTCCAGAAATGTTATTTTTCTCTGCTGTGTTCGTATGTGAATCTGATGTTCCAGGTGTTATTGTTGAGATGTTCTACAAACTCAACCAATTTGTCAGTGTCCCCTGTCCAAATCATCAGACAGTCATCGATGTATCTGCCCCAGAATAAAATGGAGTCAGACCAATTAGCACCAGCTGGGCCCCAGATCCAGCTCTCCTCCAGCCAACCCATGAAAAGGTTGGCATACGAGGGAGAGAACCTGGAACCCATGGCTACTCCCTGTTTCTGGCGGCACCATTTTTCTTGAAATAAAAAGACATTATTATCAAGGATCAGTTCAATCATTGTGATCAGCATTTCTGTGTGTTCCCACGTGCTGGCTGACCTCGTACTTAAGATCTTTCTAATAGCCTTAAGTCCACACTCTCTCTTGATACTCGTGTAGAGTGCGGTAACGTCTAATGTTACTAGTGTCATGTAATTTTCCCATGTTATGTCTGATAAGAGCCCCAAAATGTGTTTGGTATCCCGTATAAATGACGGTAGTTTGTTAACCATTGGTTTGAGGCCCTCAATCCCTGAAATTATGGGCATCCCTGGTGGAAAGGGTAGATTTTTGTGTATTTTAGGGAGCGTGTAAATACACGGATATCTAGGCTTACTTACTCGTAGATATCTATATTCATCCTGATCTAGAATGCCCATCCCATTCCACTGTTTCAAGTGTCGGTTTATATGTTCCGTCAGTTTTGAAATAGGATTCACAGTAAGGGGTTCATAACGGATGTATGACGTTACAACGCACACTTTTACAACGCATGCACTTACAACGCATTTTTTACAACGCATAATCCATTACAACGCACTACACTTACAACGCATGACACTACAACGCATTTTTAAAAAATACCTTTACAACGCATACCATTACAACGCATAATATAACATTGCATTTAAGGTAAGTATTAGATAGTATAGGGGTAAAAATTACTTTTCTAACTCCAGGGGGTGCAACAGTAGGGTAAATGTTGGATAGTATAGGGGTAAAAGTTACTATTCTAACTCCAGGGGGTGCAACTGTAGGGTAAGTGTTGGATAGTATAGGGGTAAAAATTACTATTCTAACTCCAGGGGGTGCAACAGTAGGGTAAGTGTTGGATAGTATAGGGGTAAAAATTACTATTCTAACTCCAGGGGGTGCAACAGTAGGGTAAGTGTTGGATAGTATAGGGGTAAAAATTGCTATTCTAACTCCAGGGGGTGCAACAGTAGGGTAAGTGTTGGATAGTATAGGGGTAAAAATTACTATTCTAACTCCAGGGGGTGCAACAGTAGGGCAAGTGTTGGATAGTATAGGGGTAAAAATTACTATTCTAACTCCAGGGGGTGCAACAGTAGGGTAAGTGTTGGATAGTATAGGGGTAAAAATTACTATTCTAACTCCAGGGGGTGCAACAGTAGGGTAAGTGTTGGATAGTATTGTCGTACTTTAATATTCGGGACCGCGTAGGGAACAGGGCCCTACCCCTGTTTACTTGGTGTTAGCAAACCGCAAATGGTAAATGCGGCATGTACGAGTGCTTTATATACCGTTCTAGCTATGAATGCACTGCGTACACGTTATTCTGCTTCACTACGCGGGTTCCATTTTGGAAGCAGTGGCCATCTTGTCATTGCCCTCACATAGGCTATAATTGAGTAAATACGGGCCTCACAGTACATGGGCTTTCCCTCTGACTTCTCTGTGACCTGGGCAGCTGGCTCTGCTGCCCCGGGTCAAACCGGTCTCACGAGCTCCCCTTCCTCCTTCCACCTGTGATTAGCATCAGGGCTTGACCCGTCATAAAACCCTTTCATTCTATACAATCCTTCGGCTAATCTCCTTCACACTTGCTTGTTCCTGCTTTATGACTTGTTTCCCAAAACAGGAGATGCTCATGTTTATTGGGGGGTCTGTTTACATCTGATGTGGGATCTGAACCTTACTGTATAAATCATTGTGGGCTGGCCGAACTGGAATGTGGGATGGTCATCATGACTCTGCCTTTTCTTTGTAATGTACACTTGTATATTGCCGTATCATAAAACCTAGGAATGTATGCTTGAGGCAAGGAAAAGCGTATTTAAGATGAAGTCCGTTCCTATGATTTGCAGCAGTCTCCTGAGAACATACACGCTGTTGTACTTCTAGGATACCTGTCATTGGTCTGCAGCCAATAAACGAATCTTTGACTTCACCCAGAAGACTCTGTGTTTCTGTAGGTCTGGAACAGGGTGAACCCAGAAGTCATAGGGTGTGTGCCCCTGCACCGCTGGGTCTAAAATACCCAGTACTTCAGTTTGGCGCCCAACTCGGGACGATTTCAGCGGTACCAGTCCAAGCCAGAGGTTCGTGAGGAGCTTCGTGTGGAAATTCCGGAGGAAGGCCGCCACTTCATCGACCCCTGCATGTCGACGTGGTCCGAAAGTCTTTTCTGCGAGGTTCTCCGCGTCCCGACGGCTACGAAGGACTGCTGCCCTGATTAATCGACCTGTTTTGGACCCTTGACGAATTTGAGAGAGCGAAACAATCGAGAGAGTCTTCTGGTGACGCCATCGATCAGCAATATTCAGTTAAGTATAAGTGGAGCGTCTCCCATTTGTTTTTGGTATCCTTCGGGATCGTTTGATTTGGTAATTTGGTACTTTGGAGTTTGCAAACGCCAAAACCAGAGGACTCGTGTATTCACGAGAATATCGTAATCGATAATCCTTTGACGTTTGGATCTAGACTAGTGAGCAAAGATGCCTGGTTCTGGACTATTTGGTAGATTATTCTGTTTGGGTGGTGGAAAGGATTTCCAGCTAGAGGAATCATGTCCGGTTCCTCCGGTTGGAACTCCAACTTATGAGCTCTATGTAAAACATGGTGTAGGCCCCATTGCATATAACGAAGTATGGATCCACTACACCAGGAAAGATGGTGTTTTAAAATGGCCCCAAAATGGTAGTTTTGATACCGATATTTTAGATAATTTGGAAATTAAATTGTTTAAGAAGAAAGCCCGGCCGGCGATGTTTGACTCTTTCCGCTTATGGCGAAAGGAAGCCAAACAAAAGGAAATTAAGTTAGCGAAAAAGAATAAGAGGGAGAAAGGTATGACAGTAATGCAAGCAGCTGTACGATTCAAGGACAATGAGGAGGAACAGATGAGTGAGCAATTGCACAGGCAGCATAAGTTAGGGATTGACAAATGTTACCCAGCTTTGCCACATTCTAAGCAGAATGAGTCCGAAGAAAAGGAGAAAGATCCCTTGATGTCACATTTGTTGAGTTCACCACCCCCGTATGCTCAAACTGCCACGGCGCCTCCCCAGCTTGTAAATATGCCGCCTCCAGTGCATATACTGCAAGCCTTGCCGCTACCGCCAGTTGCTTTGCAGCCGGTTCCTATCCCTGTAGCGCAGCCCTCTCAAGGGCTGCCAGTTGTGCTTCCAACTGCCCCCGCACTTCCTGCGACTTTGCCTAATACAGCAGCTGCCTCCCCTGACACTCTTCCTTCCACCACTCCAGTACCTGTCTCTACATCCTCTTTTCTTCCCTCTGTTTTTCCCCCTGTTCTCGCCTCAGCTTCTCCTTCAGCGCGACAGCGCTTAGCTAATGTGGTTACTACATTAATGTCTCCTCTCTTTGAGTCATCTGGTGCGACTCCTGGTTTACAGCGTAAGCAATTGCGTAGCCAATTACCTAACCCCGATGAGAAAAAGGTAATAGATAACATGGCGCGTAGATGGATTGTTTTCCCTTCACTGTATAATGTGGAATCAGTTGTCAACGTTTTCCATCAGTGGGATGCCCCAAAACAGAGATATGTGTTCGAGAAAATGTGCGAAATTCTCTGTGAAGAATTGGAGGATAGTGGTAAAAATCCGAACCCGCAGGAATTGTGTAGAGTGAGGTTCGATTTTGGAACTGGTATAATTGTGGACCGCGAAGTAGATAAAGCAGTTGCGGTTGTATTGTCCTTTAGGAATGATGATTGCCAACAGTCATTGTTTGAACAAGATGTCCTTGTGGGGAAAAAGGCAAAAGCGCGACAATACCCTATGAGAGAAGTTCCCCCGGTATGGAAGGAAGCGGTTGCAGCTGCCGGTGGTAACCCCGCTGTGGCAGCGCATTTCCAGCGTGTTTGGGTGCATGTTCCATGGAAGCGCTCTGAGGTGTTAGCGCTTAAGCAGTCCTTGCCTGATCCCCGTAAGAACCCAGCAGGTTATTATAAAGAGTTGTCACAGACGGCAGGGTCATGCATTATGAATCTGGCCGACATAGACCTGTTGTTTGGTAATGTTGTTCCACAGCCCCTATGGGGGTCAATTCGTAATGTAGATCACAATGCAGAACTAGGGGATACATAGGCTAACATTGTTGCTGCTGATGCTAGACAAACTGGTGGTGCGAAACCAGAACCTTTAGTAGCTGAACTGCCTGGTAGAATCATCACGTATATGAAGACAATAATGCCTGCGATGCGCGTAAATTGGGACAAGTTATCTGCATGCAAGCAGAAGAAAGATGAGACAGTGTCAGACTTCTTTACTAGGTTTGAAGAAACGTTTATTGATCACAGTGGGCAGGATATGAGTACTGAGGGTGGCCAACGACTGTTTGTGGATAAGTTTGTGCAGAATTTACTTCCTGACCTGTGTAAAAAGTTAAAAGATTCAGAAAGTTCTTGGGCTGTTTCTTCTTCAGCGCAAATACTGGCTACTGCACAGTATTATGAAAATAGAGATAAAGACGAGAAAGATAGAACAGAAAAGAAAACGAAGGAACTGAAGACAAAGGTCCTTTTACAGCAGGCCTATCCGCCACGTGGAGGTCAGAATAATTATAGGCAACCCCAAGGTGTCTATCACCAACCCCAACAGTTTCAGAACAATCAGCAAATGAACGGGTATTATCAACCACGTGTCCCTATAGGTCCCAACCAATGTTCGTACTGCAAAGAGGAAGGTCATTTTAAATACAGTTGCCCTAAACTAATGCAGCGGAACGGTAATATGTATGGCGCAAGAGGTAGGGGTGGTCTGCAAGCTCCTAGAGGCAGAGGGCGTGGAAATGCTCCCCAGAATGCGCGTCCTCTGCCGCCTCAAAGTACCATCAATAGCTTTGATCAGCAAGCTAACGCGATCAGTAATACGGCCCAGTATTATAATAATGATTATTATGCAGAGGACGGTGATGCAGACAGTAATGATTACTAGGACAGCCATAGACAGAGAGAGGGAGTTGTTTCAGTGCCAGTGGATCAGAGTGGACCGTATGTTGAGGTGACTACAGCAAATGTAACGGAGCCTTTTCTGCTAGACACTGGTGCTGCAAAGAGTTCAATCATGCATTCAAAACTCCCTGGCGCACCTTTGTCTGGCGATATAAATGTTTCAGTAGGTTTTTCTGGCGCCCCAGTTAGGAACCCGATTTCTAGTCCCATGTCACTTTCTGTTGGACCTTGCGAGCTGAAAGCACCCCTGATTCTGACAACGGGTTGTGGTGAGAATTTGCTGGGATTAGATTTGTTGAAAAGATTGCATGCTACACTGTATTGTTCTCCTTCAGGAGTACAACTTACATTAGGCAAGAAAGTGATTTCCCCAATGTACTTGTCTAAAAATACAATGCCACCTGAATTGTCATCCCTTCCGGATGCCCTTTGGGCTACTGGTCCCAATGATGTGGGCCTCTTGGAGATACCGCCATATGTGGTGACTTTAAAGGCTAATGTCAGACTGCCACGTATTCCCCAGTACAAGATCTCTAATGAAGGGCAGAAAGCATTGTTAGACATTGTCAGCGACTTGATTAATAAGGGTGTGATTGAAGAGACAAGAGGCAAGGTTTGCAATAGTCCGATTTTACCTGTCTTAAAACGAACGGATCCTTCACAGCCACCTGTTTACAGATTTGTGATTGATCTTAGAGAGGTTAATAAGATTGTTGTGCCACAGTTTCCGGTTGTCCCCGACATAACTGCCTTGTTAACGATGATTCCAGCCTCTGCTGCATGGTTTTCAGTGATTGATTTAAAGAATACTTTCTTTAGTATCCCAATTGCAGAAGAGAGCAGAGACATTTTTGGTTTTAGTTTGGGAGGCCGAAGCTTCCGCTTCAAACGCGCTCCCCAGGGCTACTGTGAAAGTCCGTCCATATACAGTCAGGCTTTGAAAGCGCAGCTTGATGCACTTGTTTTACCTAGTGGCGCTATCCTGATTCAGTACGTGGACGATTTACTGATCGCTGCGGATACTGAGAAGATTTGTAAAGAAGCCACATTGTCACTGTTGCGCCATTTATCTGCTTTCCATCACAAAGTGTCTCTCTCTAAGCTGCAATATTGTCGACAAGAAGTGACCTACTTAGGTCATCTCTTATCGAAGGAGGGAAGGAAACTGACCCCAGAAAGAATTCAAGCCATTGCACAGTTGAGTGTGCCAAAAACACAGAGAGAAGTGCGTGCTTTCTTGGGCATCACTTCATACTGTAGGCATTGGATCCCTAGTTTTTCCTTGCTGGCAAAACCTTTGGTAGCCTTAACATGTAAAGACACACCGAATCCTATCCCATGGTCTGAAGAGTGCCAGAGAAGTTTTGTGGAATTGCGTAATGCATTATGTTCAGCTCCTGTGTTGGGTACCCCCGACTACAGTAAGCCTTTTACATTGTATGTTCACGAGAAAGATGGATGTGCGTTGTCAGTGTTAACACAGCCTTTTGGTGACAGACCGCGCCCATGCTCATATTTTTCATCAACCTTGGACCCTGTAGCGAGGGCATTGCCAAGCTGTCTGAGAGCGACAGCTGCTGCAGCGATGTCTATCCGACAATCTGCTGGTTTGGTAATGGACAATACATTGATTGTTATGGTTCCACACGCTGTAGACACATTATTAAATAGGACCAAGACACAACACTTGACTAGTGCGCGATTATCAGGCTACGAACTTACACTGTTAGCAAATCACATACACATAAAGAGATGCAATATGCTGAATCCAGCTACATTGTTGCCAATTCCAGCAGACTCAGATGAGATTGAGCAACATGACTGTCTGTTCAGAACAGAAGAAGAGACGAAAGGGAGAGTAGATCTAAAAGATACTCCCCTGACTGAGTGTGATGGCACTTTATGGGTAGATGGGTCATGTTTCAAGCTCCCTAATGGTGACACGACTGCTGCATATGCTATCACGACTTTGCACACGGTTGTGGAAACTGCACGAGTGCCACCTAATTCGGCCCAAGCAGCGGAATTAATCGCCCTCACGAGAGCATGTGTGTTGTCTGAAGGAATGAGAGTGAATATATACACAGATAGCCAGTACGCCTTTGGCGTGGCTCATAATTTTGGGCGACTGTGGAAGGAGCGTGGGTTCCTGACGTCGCATGGAGCTAAAATTCAGAATGGCAAGTTGGTGAATGATCTCCTTGAGTCACTGACCCTACCGTTGCAAGTTGCGATCATGAAATGCAGTGCGCACAGGAAAGTCACAGATGATGTTGGACGTGGGAATGCGTTTGCTGATGAGACCGCGAAAGAAACAGCACAGAATGTGAAGACTAGAATGTATGTTGCAGGCCCCGCAAGATGGGTTAATGATGTGGGAATGTGTGAGAACACAATAGAGAGCGTGAAGTCGCTTCAAGCTGAAGCCACAGAGGAAGAGTTAAGCAAGTGGAGAGAAAGTATGGGTAAGTTGGATGAGAATGGTTGTTGGATTGATCTGACAGAACATAGGCGATGGTTGTTGCCTGATGCATATGTGCTTCCAGTGGTTACTATGGCACATGGAATGGCACATATCAGTACGAAAGGTATATGTAAGTTGTTGGCTCCAGTATGGCAGAATGCTGTGATTCCCAAGTGTGCAGAGAATGTGGTCAAGAATTGCATAGTATGCTTGAAGTACAACCCTGGTAGGGGAACCCCAACTCCAGCTGGTCACTTTGCACCCCCATCATGTCCATTTGAAGTTTTGCAGTTGGACTTTATTCACATGGAAAGATGCAACAACCTGAAATATGTACTGGTGGTTGTTTGTGCTTTCTCAAAATGGATTGAGGCTTATCCTCTGAAAGATAACACTGCCCTATCCACAGCCAAAGCCCTTGTGAAGGAGTTTTTCCCTAGGTTTGGGATGCCAAGAATGGTGTGGTGTGATAACGGAAGTGAGTTTGTGGGTAAGGTGATGAAGAATGTATGTGAAGGGCTAGGGATAAAGCAGAAGTTCCATGCTGCAAATCACCCCCAATCAGCTGGATTGGTAGAACGCTACAATGGAGCCTTAAAACTCAAGCTGGCCAAAATCCAGGCGAGCACCGGTCTTAAATGGCCTGACGCTCTGCCTCTAGCACTCCTGTCCACCAGAATGACCATACACTCACGAGTGGGGCTTAGCCCTTACGAGGTTGTCTTTGGCCGTCCGGCCAATGTATGGGGTGTACCGAGGCCCATGAAGTTCAGTGAGATAGAACATCCAGTACTGCTCGATTACCTGTATGATTTGACTGTTAAACTGCGTGTTTTGCACCAACAGGTACATGATACTCTTCCCCAAGCCTCTGAACCTCCTGGACACCCTATCAACCCTGGTACGTGGGTGCTAGTCCGAAATTTCCAGCGCAAGAGCAACGACGAGCCTCGCTGGATCGGCCCTCATCTTGTTCTTCTTTCGACAAGATCAGCAGTGCGAGTGAAAGGGAAGAAACACTGGATTCATGGTACCCACTGTAAAGTAGTCCCCTTGCCTCTGCCATATGACCAGTGGGTCAAGGAGGGTATCACCGACTCAGAGACAGACATTGTACCTCGTTTTGTACCATTCAGTGACGCACGCTTAAGAGACACAGTTTCAGACCAAGAGAGTGACAATATTCTGCAGGAAGCTGTGCCACCATCAAGTCGACTGGACACCACTGAGCCTGAACTTTTGTTTCAAGACCAAACAGCACCTGGCCGTCTCCGCTATAATTTGAGACCTAGGCCCATGGACAAATAAAGATTTCCTTACTATTTCCTTTTTGACATTTTTTGCTCTCCCATCTGAAGGACTTTCTTGATTTTTGTTTTTCGAACCACCATCCGGGTTCTGCCGCAGGGTCGCGGTGCCAAGACTTTGGGGTACAGGCCGAAGACGCTAGGTCAACGGTTCTGGTTGGTCTAGGGCGTTTCCCTGGACTGACAGGCGTACTCCTTAGCAGAAGACACTCATCCGCCGCGAGCGGCCCGAGTAGAGGATGGAGTTTTTTTAAGATGGAGAGACCGATTGAGGAAATGAACTTTAACGCAAGGATGTGTAGAATTGTAAAAAGTAAATGTTTTGTCTTTTTGTGCCTTTTTACACTGTGTAGTATCATAATGTTTATTGTAGGATTTGTGTTCTTCTCCGCTCAAAAGCCCATTGAACCCACTGAACAGCCTATACCTCTTCCTACTGCCTCCTCTCACTCTTTTCACCCTTTGCCTGAGCACGAACAGACCAGACGATCAGAGTTCGTAAATAACTCGTTTATCCAGCTCTTGCACCAGCACCAACTAGTAATGAATACGACCAATTGCTGGGTGTGTGGGTTAATGCCACATACCATTAACAAGGGTATTCCCTACCTGGTGCTGCCGTACAGTTACAATGGATCGTCATGGGCATTCCAAACCATGTTTCTCTATGCTCTAGATACATACTCCCCTCGCCAACCGCGTTCCATCAGACCTATCACCAATAATAAGGCTTTGATTAAAGGAGTTGCCGATATGAGTAGGGATATCGATGCATACTCATCCATTCCCAAAGAAGAGTTGAGACCTTATGTAGGATGGAACGCGACGGGGTATAGTATTAGTCTGGGTGAAAGGCAGCGAAAAATCTCATCTCCAATCTGGGTCGTACCCCACATGGGTCGGTTCTGCTTACAGGGTAATGGTCAGAATCCTAGAGCTCAACTGGGAAGAAGTGACTGTACTGAAACGTACACTTTCCCGTCACAGTTTTCCCCTGCGTTTTTGGCTGCCAAGGGCACATATTTCATCTGTAATGACCGAGCATATACATGGCTGCCCCCTGATTTCTCGGGCACATGTTATATTGCGAACTTGCTACCGCCGACATTTACTGCTGCCTCTGACTATCACAAGACCAGAGTTGTGAGAGGTGTGATTAGTAAGGAGGATACTGCCGGTCAGGAAGCGGCAGACTTCTTCTTGGGTTTCCTGCCGTTTTGGGGACCTATGGTCAATAGTAGGAACCTGAGACAACTGACTCGTGTGGTTGAATCCACTGTCAATGTAACGGCTGGTGCCCTTAGTAATCTGACAGCTGAGCTCCAAGCGGATCGCCTCATGACTCTGCAGAATCGCATGGTTCTAGATGTTATTCTTGCAGACCGCGGTGGGGTATGCAAGGTCATCCAATCCAGTTGCTGCATTTACATACCAGATAATGCTCCAACAGTGTATCAAGCCATCTCCAAACTCCATAAAATATCTGAATCCATACACGTGGATAAGGGAGATTGGTCACTGATGGGATGGTTCTGGGAATTGATATCTGCCTGGGGTTGGAAAGTTCTGATGGTCATTGGAATGATCTTAGCCATTCTTTTCCTGTTCTGTCTGTGCATACAGTGTGCTCCTGCGATATGTGGCCTCTGTGCTACCTTATGTGTAAGGAAACCTGTATCGAGGGACGAACTAAGTAATAGGATGATGCTACAGCAACATCTCCATGACTTTGCGGACATTGACCTAGACTCGGATTAAGATCAGTATAGTGATTGCCTATGTAAGGGCAAAAGGAGGGTCTGTCGTACTTTAATATTCGGGACCGCGTAGGGAACAGGGCCCTACCCCTGTTTACTTGGTGTTAGCAAACCGCAAATGGTAAATGCGGCATGTACGAGTGCTTTATATACCGTTCTAGCTATGAATGCACTGCGTACACGTTATTCTGCTTCACTACGCGGGTTCCATTTTGGAAGCAGTGGCCATCTTGTCATTGCCCTCACATAGGCTATAATGGAGTAAATACGGGCCTCACAGTTCATGGGCTTTCCCTCTGACTTCTCTGTGACCTGGGCAGCTGGCTCTGCTGCCCCGGGTCAAACCGGTCTCACGAGCTCCCCTTCCTCCTTCCACCTGTGATTAGCATCAGGGCTTGACCCGTCATAAAACCCTTTCATTCTATACAATCCTCCGGCTAATCTCCTTCACACCTGCTTGTTCCTGCTTTATGACTTGTTTCCCAAAACAGGAGATGCTCATGTTTATTGGGGGGTCTGTTTACATCTGATGTGGGATCTGAACCTTACTGTATAAATCATTGTGGGCTGGCCGAACTGGAATGTGGGATGGTCATCATGACTCTGCCTTTTCTTTGTAATGTACACTTGTATATTGCCGTATCATAAAACCTAGGAATGTATGCTTGAGGCAAGGAAAAGCGTATTTAAGATGAAGTCCGTTCCTATGATTTGCAGCAGTCTCCTGAGAACATACAGGATACCTGTCATTGGTCTGCAGCCAATAAACGAATCTTTGACTTCACCCAGAAGACTCTGTGTTTCTGTAGGTCTGGAACAGGGTGAACCCAGAAGTCATAGGGTGTGTGCCCCTGCACCGCTGGGTCTAAAATACCCAGTACTTCAGTATAGGGGTAAAAATTACTATTCTAACTCCAGGGGGTGCAACAGTAGGGCAAGTGTTGGATAGTATAGGGGTAAAAATTACTATTCTAACTCCAGGGGGTGCAACAGTAGGGTAAGTGTTGGATAGTATAGGGGTAAAAATTACTATTCTAACTCCAGGGGGTGCAACAGTAGGGTAAGTGTTGGATAGTATAGGGGTAAAAATTACTATTCTAACTCCAGGGGGTGCAACAGTAGGGTAAGTGTTGGAAAGTGTAGTGTAATATTATGCATTGTAATGGTAGGCGTTGTAATGGAATGCGTTGTAAAGGTAGTTTTTAAAAATGCGTTGTAGTGCCATGCGTTGTAAGTGTAGTGCGTTGTAATGGATTATGCGTTGTAAAAAATGCGTTGTAAGTGTAGTGCGTTGTAACAGTTGCGTTGTAAAGGTTGTTCCCCGTTCATAACAGTCAAAGTCGCCTAGTTGGGAAAGTATTTGGTTTTCATAATCTACACTGGACATAATGACAATATTTCCCCCTTTGTCCGCCTCCTTGATGGTTATACTGTCATCATTCCTTATCTTTCTCAATGCTTGCCTCCAATTTGGAAACTGACGGACCATATAAACCGACACTTGAAACAGTGGTATGAGATCTGATGCACAAAAATATTAATAGTATATTAAGTAACTTAAGTTAAGATTATACTGTAAGTGGGTGGGTCCGGAGGTGCGACATAAAGCTCAATCCTTACCTGTGGTCCGGGGAACGCGAACGCCAGATAGATCTCTGAATGAACAAAAATCCCGGAACGAGACACCGGAACACCAGCCAACCACACCCCCCTCTCGTCTCTTACCACAGCAAGGCGAGGGGACGGAAGAAGGTGGAGTTAACCCCGGGAGTCGTGCTCTTCAGCCACTAAAAAGAGACTTGACCCAGGAGGGAGGGTCTCGGATAGGAGAAGGAGTCGGGAGTCGGACGACGAGCGAGGCGAAGCAGACAGACGAGGAGCAGAACTGCGGCGAGCCGGACCAGGTCGGGAACGGAGGCGGAACTGAGCCGGAAGATCCAGAAGATTTCTGGAGTGAAGACTGGTGGTGTCCCCCGGAGGAGGCTATGGAGCGGCCGCAACTCAGGAGAGTTGTGGCGAGGCCAGTGAGGGACGGGGCTCCAGGGGAGAGACAGGCAGGGAGTTGGGTGGAGGGAGGAGACTGAACAGAGGGAGAGGGGTGGAAAGGTACGGGCGGGACACCCGGGCACTGATTATTTCTTGTTGTTGATTGCGGAACCATTATCCCTGCACTTCCTCTATTTTCCTGAGCGTAGTTCAACCTTCCTCACCACGCCGTTTTTCCTGTCAAACACCCCTTCCCCCCCACAAACCCCCCCCCTTGCTTCTTGTTTTATAACTAAGAAGCTGCTCACATTGGGTTCCAAGCAAACCACTCTCCAACCCTAACCTTAGCGAATCGGTTGGGGTGAAAAGTTGTTCCGGAAAGCAGAAAGTCTGGGCTAAGAGCACGGGTGAGGTGACGGGTAGAATAACGCCTACAGAGCCTGAATGAACCTAATACTGACGGCCCACTATTTCCTCTCTTTATGAGCCTTCGGGAGGATCCAGCCACGGCAGAAGAAGCGAGACAGACGCCATTGAGCTCCAGCCCAGAGGAAGACTACGACGAGCAGCGTTACCCCAGTACCTCGCCACGGATAGGACACGATTCCTTCCCAGTAGTGAAACCAAAGAGTGATCTTCCTGACGATAAAACTATCTCACGTGGAAAATATATCCAGCCTCCGCGTCTGTATATCCGACCCGCCCCCCCCACATATACTTATTAGTATAGGTTAATATGAGTCACAAATAATAATGTCACTTATACACAATAGCCACTGATGACCATCTATAAGCTATATAGAGGGTGCACACACATAATTTGACCGCAGGGAGAGTTTTTGATCCTTTCGTATTAATTTGAGAAAAATCCCTTTTGGCAGTGTCCAGACATTTGCAAGAATTTTTGCACTGAAAAACAAATGCAAGGACCCTTTGGGCTTATGCAAGACAAGACTGTTTCCCACAAGATATGAAGAACACAGACTGGACATATTTTCCAGATACTGACCACAGGTTTTTTGATCTTGGAACATCTTGCTATGTTTTATAATAAGGATTATAGACTTAGTTACCAGATTATGGAGAAAGCTTTCTGATATTATAATGCTCGCGTAGAACATCCTTCTACATAGGACCAATGCATACTTTAACAGGATGCATACGAGTTCCAAAATGGCCGCCATTTTAACAATAGCCTGTATCCATAGGGAAAACTTTCCCGCTATTTAACAAAAGTTTGGCCATATGATTAGTTTACCTTGCCATACACAAACTACTGTCATAACATATTATTTTTTTTTTTAATATACGCTACTATTAATTTTGTAGTAACTCGCGTTTCCAAATTAATCCCGCTTTTATTCCCCCGATAGATTTGATAAATGGATTAGAGAGTAATTACGGGATCATGGCCGAATATCATATCGAGATGGGAGTATTACGATACCACAAACGCTTAATTCCAACTATATTTTGCCCGCTCTAATATGGGGCTTTGCTGCCTAACCACACATGTGATCACGCATGGAGTACGCGATCACGTGACTCTCCAGGGCAAAATAGCGAGACGCTTGGAGACACGCCGGCACTCGCATATTGGAGTCCGGCGTGAGGAGGAGAGTCCGCTTATCGGCGGCTCGTTTTTGTATATTCTACAGGTAAAGACGACCGAGCGCATACCCTTTTCTTACGCATTAGAGCGCGGTAATTTGGGGGGTTCTTTAAACTTTAAATATTAAATATTAAATGGTTGATACTTTTCGGAGCAACTTTGCCGCTTTGCACTAAAACTAGCCGTTTTTTGTTTTGTTCATCCCTTCAATAGAGTTGGATTTTAAGTTTGCAAAGTAACAAATATTCTCTGGAAAGCGGCCTAGCAGTCCATATTGGGATTTCCCCTCACGCCACAGGAGTAGTGTGGCTTGGAATTATCGCATCACTTTAAGTATGTATACAATTTCGGAATTTCAGAAGGATGCTAATTACTACGCAGCATTTAACTTGTTATCTTTGAACTATAGGGATCGATCCAGAGTGTAATGTACACCCCTTGTGTGTTTTTCTATCTTTTGCTCTCCTCACAGATCTCGATACAGTTAATCTGTTCAGGTCAGTGGGTTTCTTATTTGTGGTACTAGTTAAACCAAGAATAACATTGATATCTGATTTTATAACCAAGGTGGGGTTTCGGTTTTTTGTCACTGGGTGACGTTTTAGGATTGGAATTAGGAATACTAGTGCTACGATCCATATAGAATATTTCCCATCCTCTTTCCCCGACCCGGTCGTTCCGATCTCCACTTTATGGAGATTGGCCTCTGACCTCAATCCTTTATCCGTCTTAGCCCGAGTTTTGGCACGCTTGTTCCTTTGGCCCGTTTATTTCTTCACGTTTATTTCTCCCCGTTCGCTGGGCGCTTCGCGCTCCCTAGGGCATTGAATTTCGACCCTTTGCTTTCCCGTACTTCGCAACGCCTTGCATCCTCACTCGGCGGGACCGGACACTTTCCTTAATTTGTTTCCGCATTTTTCGGAAGACGTTGGAGGAAAGGTCCTTGGCAACGCACTCCTAACGTCGTTGCATTGCCAAGGGCTTTCCTCTTTTCCTTGATGACGCACTAACAGCGCGAGCGTGTTGCCAAGGCATGTGGACAATTCCCCGGCCATGGAATGCTCGTCCCTTAGCAACGAGCTTAGCATCAAGTTTAGGCTAATCGCGCTCGAGCACTTTTACCATTACTCGATTCCCCGATCAGCCTGCAGTTCATCGGAGGGGTAACCTTAATCCTGAAAAATAATATTCATATAAAAAATAAAAAAAAGGGGAGATTAGCTTATTAACCTTATATCTTACCTTGACCTACTATACTATGTCAGATTTAGACTCAGATGAGGCAGAGGTTAGCACTCCCATCCCTAGCCTAGATAATGAGACATTTAAAAGCATCATCCACGAGGACATGAGATCCTGTATGTTGGAAACACTATCTAAAGTAATGACATCAAAGAGACCCCTCCACTCTGAGGAGGATGATATTATTGAAGACCAACATACCTTACCGAGTGATGATCTAATCCAAATAAGGGGAAAAAGACTTAAAAAGAACACCGATTATATCCCCAAGAGCACTATAGGAGGTCCTAGCACCTCTACTTTCATGGGAGGTCTCCAAACCTCAAATATATCAGGTGTCCCTAGCGACACAACACATAATGGTGTCATCAGCGGCACAAAATATCTGGGTGTCCCTTGCGGCACAAAATATCAAAGTGCTCAAAACAATCATCTCGAAGTGAGAAATGATGATTTTCAAAACGATGATGCCTCTGATTCTCCTGATGAATATATCTTAGATTTAGATGAGGATGACCAGGAGTTTGATTCACAACCCTTTGAGAAAGATCTCCCTTCCTCGTCAAAAGACACCATTCTGGATCCCTTAGGTGAAGAAATGTTTTCTCCCCTTAATATAAAACACCCCAGGAGTTCAGAATGGGTTCCCCAGGAACACGTGAGTAAATTTATTAATAAGTGGTTGAGGAACCCCTTAGAGAGAGATGCTTGCAACCTTTTAAGAGTTAAATGCTCAAGACCCTCCATTGGGGATAAAGTTTGCCAGACCCCAAATCTTGACCCCGAACTCATTAAATATCTTTTTAAGCTCGGGAGGGATCCCAGGAAAGGAATGGAGAGATCCCTTAAAGGTTGTCAAGATTGGGTGCTTGATATCCTAGGTCCTCTAGCTAGGATCATCTATATAACTGAAGATAGCCACATCAATGGCACCCCCCTAAACACCGAAGTAATCAGAGGTCTGAGCCAGAGGGCTTTAGTTTTATTGGGCAATGCCTGCCTCAACTCCGAGAGGAGAATGTTACTCCTCACCAAAATCAGCCCTAAATTAAGTGATCTAGCTGACAAGGAACCCTGCCTCAACTCTAAGGGTTTGCCTATTGGTGAAGACCTGATTAAAACTCTAGGTAAATACTTATCTACCTTTACGGCTTTGGATAAAGCCCATCAAAATAGGAAAAGGCTCTTCTACACTAATAACGGGGCCTCTCTTCTGGCCGCTTCAATCGCAGGCCATACCCTAGATCCAGAGGATACGGTGGAAGGGGCTACCAACCCTCGAATGCCCCTCAGTTCTTTCCGCAAAGAGGAAGAGGATTTCGCTCCAGAAGCTTCAGATCTCATGGAACATCCAACGACAACAACCCCCAAAGTGAGTACAACTCCTACCTTCCCTCCTCCTGCCTTCCCTCCTCCTTCCCCTTCCTTTTCCCCAAAAGTGGAGGCAGACTCAAACTGTTTTTTCACAATTGGAAATGTAATAACTCAAGACCCATGGGTTCTAAATACGGTGAGAAGGTTTATGATAGACTTTACGGATATCCCTTCCCAGACTTCTTTCCCAAGAGATATTCCTCTCACTTTAGATCAGGAAAAAATAATAGAGGAGGAGGTTTCCTCCATGCTTCAGAAGGGCTCCATTATAGAAGTTCCCCTAGAAATGTTAAGGTTTATAAGCACACTCTTCCTCATCAAGAAAAAAGACAAAGGCTGGAGACCTGTCATAAATTTAAGGGAACTCAACACATTTCTCGTTTACAGGCACTTCAAAATGGAAGGCATTCACCTTCTCAGGGACTTACTTCTAGAGGAAGACTGGCTAGTCAAACTGGATTTGAAAGACGCTTATTTTACCATCCCTATGGCCAAGGCTCATCAACCCTTTCTCCAATTCTTGTGGAAAAACCCTCTTTCAATTCTAAGCTCTCCCTTTCGGTCTCTCCTCAGCACCATGGGGTTTCACCAAGGTGATGAGATCAATCGCCTCCTTCCTAAGAGAAAAGGGTATTCGTATGATCATATAACTGGACAATATCCTTATTCTATCCCAAGACCACTCTCAAATCATTCAAGACCTGAAGACTGTCATGGACCTATTACAAAACCTGGGGTTCATCATAAACAGAGAAAAGTCAATTCTGTCTCCCTCCAGAACCATAGAGTTCTTGGGATTTACCGTAGATACCATGAAATGCCTTCTTCTACTCCCTCCAAAGAAAATATCAGAAATCAAGAAAGAGATAAGACACATTCTAAAACTACAGGACTTTTCCTTAAGGGAATTAGCCAGGTTACTAGGTCTCCTTTCCTCTTCCATCCAAGCTATTTTTCCAGGTCCCTTAAACTATCGTGCCCTTCAGAGAGTAAAAGCGAGGGCCCTTCAATAGGGCCTCTGGTACGGAGATCTCATCTCACTAGACCAGGAAGCAAGACTAGAACTGAACTGGTGGTTAGAGAACCTAGATGCCTGGAACCGGAAAGCAATTTTTGGTTCAGCACGAGTTAGTATCAGAATCTGATGCGAGCCTTCACGGCTGGGGAGCCTGCTTCCTAGATCAGAACACGGGCGGAGTTTGGTCTCAAGAATAATCTTCCCGCCATATAAACTTTCTGGAACTGACAGCTGGCCTCTATGAGTTTCAAACACTCACTCCAGGGAAAATCTGTAATTCTGAAGATGGACAACAAGTCCGCAATTGGTTATATAAATCGCCTTGGTGGAACAAAATCTGTAGATCTCTCGAATATAGCCAAGAAACTTTGGATGTTCTGTCTGTAACACAAGATCTCTCTACGAGCCGAATATCTTCCAGGAAAAACAAACGTATCGGCGGATTGGAACTCGAGGTTTCTCTTAGACCACAGTGACTGGAAACTCAATGTCTCTGTCTTCAATTTTCTCAACAATTCCTGGGGTCCTCTGGGAATAGATCTCTTTGCCAGCAGGTTGACATTTCAACTCAAGAGATACTTCAGCTGGATGCCAGACCCGGGTGCTCTGGCAGTGAATGCTTTTCTCCAGTCTTGGGAAGGGACCAACGGGTACGCTTTCCCTCCTTTTGCAATGATCCAGAGAGTCCTTCAGAAAGTCAGACACCAACGCTGCTCAATTGTCCTGATCACTCCCTTCTGGCCTTCTCAGGCTTGGTTTCCCACCACTCTGGAACTGGCTTACAACCTTCCCTTCCTAATTCCTTACCTAGTGGATCTTCTTACAGACATCTATGGTCGAAATCACCCCCTGGTTCAATCAGGGAACCTCAACCTTCTTGCCTGGAGAGTGTCAGGAAATCCAATGATCTCGCAGGACTTTTGTCAACAGCTTCAACTCTCCTCGGAGAGTCTTGGACCCCTGGTACACACTACCGGTATAACAACATATGGAAAACATGGGTTCGTTGGTGCCTGGAAAGGAATCTGGATTCTGTGGAGGCACCTATCGTTGACATAGTTAATTTCCTTGTAGAACAATTTGAAAGGGGCCTTAGTTATAGATCTATCAATTGTTATAGATCGGCTATTTCCGCGGGACATGCCCTTGTTAATGGCAAGACGGTAGGTAAAAACGCCATTATTTGTAGAGTCCTCAAAAGCATCACACTCAGGAGACCTCCTAGACCTAGATATCAATCCCTCTGGGATGTCAAATTGATCCTTGATCTTTTCTCCAACTGGCCTGATAATATCCATCTGAATAGGAAAAACCTATCCATCAAACTTGCTACTTTACTTTGTCTAATATCCTGTTGTAGGGTCTCTGATGTTAAAGCTGTTGAAATCTCCAGTAGATCCTACAACATGTTTGGAGTCAATTTTGATCTGTTTAGAAGAACAAAGACTATGTCTGATTCTATATTTTATCCACGTTTTGATTCTTGCAAAAAACTTTGTGTTGTGGATTGT
The DNA here is from genome assembly GCF_964204655.1 of Triturus cristatus. NCBI lineage: Eukaryota > Metazoa > Chordata > Amphibia > Caudata > Salamandridae > Triturus > Triturus cristatus. Next base: position 233,351,434 of record NC_140583.1, read on the forward strand.
ATGAAAGAGTACGACTGTAGAATGAATTCTCTTCGCCCTTTGGGTGTGAATCAGTTACTTATTTCTTTCGTCAAACCTCACAGAGCTATTACTTCTGCTTCTATTTCCAGGTGGGTAAAATTGGTTATGAACTTAGCAGGTATTGATTTAAATGTCTTCAAAGCTCATTCAATCAGAGGTGCCATGGCCAGTAAATCATTCTGGTCCGGAGGTAAGTTGGATGATATTTTTAAGGCTGCTGATTGGTCTAATGCTAGAACTTTTGCTCAACATTATTGTAAACCAATGCTCATATGTCTGATGTAGTCTTACAAAACTACCAACATGCATAATGGTAGCCTCAGTTCTTGTAATGAAATTGCGATTCTCCTATTACCATGACCAGAGAATCTGGATTTCATTAAAGACACAGAGGCTAACATTATCCCTCCCTCCACTTTTCCCCTGGATATTTAAAATCTACAGTTTAAGAAGTTGTACTTAACTGTCATATCTGATGTATGTGTACCTTAAGTTTTTTATGAATTTTATTAATGCTTGTCTCTTATCATACCTTTGTATGCTTTGTTTAATCACATTACTTGCTCCCTTACTTTACCTCTTTTCTTATTCCCAAATTACTTGTATTTCTTTCTCTTTCTTTCAGATAATCTCTCCTAACTTCAGGATTTTGACTTTCGATTCTTCATCGTTCTTGCTTTCCTCCATTGGCTGATGGTTTATCGAAGATGTTTGGAGATTTTGAGGAACTTTATCCTGTTGTACACCTCATTTAAAAGTGGCAGATTATTATGGGCTCATGCCTTTTATTTATTGTTAATGTTCTTTTCTGGAACCTTTACTTTATGATGTATGCGGCTGCTTGGGACTGCATTAAACGTAATATGCATAATGTTAGCCTCCGTGTCTTTAATGAAATCCAGATTCTCTAGTCATGGTAATAGGAGAATCACAATGTGCCTCTCCTTTGTGCTCTAATGTTGGGCCCTTCAGTTGTGGAGTATTGCAAAGGATTGTGGTCAGGGAAGGGGCTGCTTTTATACTCATCTATGTGGGTGTGTCCAAATGGGGTATTTCTGTCAGGTGTTTTGTGTGGGTTGTCATGGGATTTGTATTTTTGTAGTTGCCATGTGGTTGTGTCACTGGGGTGTGTTCTGTGTTTTTGGGTGCATGGCTAGTTTGCTGTGTGCACGTTGTGGCCTTGTTGTGAGTTTTTTCTGTCGACTGCCATATTTGTCACGGAGCGTCCGCAGCGGTGGCTATGCTACAGCTCTTCCGCCGGCTCTCCCATTCATCACTGTTAGCGACTGCAGCGGTCGGAAACAGCGGGATGTACCGCGGTAACATCGGGGATATCCTAATTTTCCGTGCGGTGTCTCCGTTGTCATGGTGGCGGTTTGGTGATTTTCCTCCGCGAATCTGACCGCTGCGGATGGATTTTGGCCTTCTCCGCCCACTACAGGTGTTTTTTATTTGCCTCGTTCCACCGCGGTCGTTTTTTTGGGGCGGTTGATCCTAATTGTACTGCCGGTTTAGCCACGGTAACGGCGGAGGGTTGTTTTCCGCTACCATGGCGGTCGGGGTGGTATTCTGACTGCCATCCTAATGGACCCCTTAGTGTGAGGATTAAAGGGGGTCCATTAGGATGCCGCCACCCTAGCGGTGCTGGGATCAGCTGCCAGTGGTGCGGTGGTCCCGCACCGCCACTTAGGATGCGACTGGCACCGTGGCGGTCCATCCCGCATATGCAACATTGTGGCGAGCGGTGCTGTGAGCAGCACCCGCCACAATGTTGTAAATGCATGTTGTGCATTGGCATGCACAACGTGACAGGCACCGCGCGGTGCCTGCCACCTTGTTCATGCCAATGAGCACCCCCCAAGTGCAGCCCTTCCTCCCCCGGGGGCCCACAACGGCCCCCAAAGTGATTCCCGCATGCCTTTCCATGGCGCAGTCTCTGCCATGAAAAGACATGAAATCACCAACATTCTAATATGGATGGCGGTGCCTGCAAGGCACCGCCACCATGTTGTGGGCCATTTCTGCCCGGTAGGCAATCGTGATGATTGCCTAACGGTGGAAAATTGGCAGACGGTCTTTCAGTCTGCTGCGGTACCCCCGCCATACTAATGTGGCAGGGGGTAACAGGCCGTCTGTTGGGGTGTATTGGCAGGCGGATCGCCACCGCCGGTTGGGCTGTGGCGATCCGCCCGCCGCGCTAATGACCCTCTAAGTGTTGTATTTGGCATGGAGGTCGGGTAAAGTGTGACCTGCATCGTCATTGCTCCTGGAGCCTAGCGTCCTCAGTGTATTCTATTGTGGATATAGCTGCCCCTCTATGTGCTAATTGTTGTGTCCCATGTGGAGATGAGTGCAAACCCCAAACATAACATTGAAAAACACAAGGTGACAAAAATAACATGAAACTCAGAACATCTGCTTACGTATAGTCCCACAGCCAGGTGAGACTGCATTGTCTGTACAATGGGGTCCTTCTTGTTGCCAATGGTCCTGTCTCTACCCACCTGCCGCTCAACCCACAGTCTCAATGTAGTGGTGTAAAGTGCCACGGAGTTCAATAGTCGTCCAGTGGCACAGAAGCTGATGGCACAGCCTCCAAAGCTGCCTTCCGACCTTTAGCAATTTCCTCCAGGTCAGGCTGGGTCACCCCCTGGTGCCTCCCATCTCTGCCAGCCTGTCGATTGCTCTTTTTGTAGGAAAGAGGGTGGCTCTCGGTCCTGTTGTTCCCCCGGTGGATCTAGTCCCAGCACCCGACAAGTCTCTGTCAGGGATCGCAGCTGATAAAGTCTTCCTTCCTTCCTGAAGATTAAGCGATAGGAGTGGCCCGATGAGTAGCATATCCCTTGGCTGCAGAGGTGGGTAGTGGCCAGGCGGAACTCCATCCTTTTCTGTAATGTAAGGCAGCCAGGTCTTTACAAAAGGTTGGAGTTTGGCCCTGAAAGGCGATGGGGTGCATGGTGTGGGCTTTGTGCAGAATTTCTTCCTTGTCTTGGAAGTCGTGCATGCAAACCACAATGTCCGGGGGAGTTGCTGAGTTCGGCTTAGGTAGGCCCACGCAATGGGCCCGGTTGATCTGGAGGGTAGTGTCCGGCGGCCCACCATGTACATTGTGAAACAGATCCCTAACATATTCAAAGATGTTGTCGTCTTCCACTTTGGACTTCACTCCCCTGATTCGGATATTATTTCACCTGGACCTATTTTCCAAATCCTCCAGGTGGGACTGTAGGTTTATGTGTTGCTCTCAAAGTCTTAGGACCTCTTGTTGTAGTGCCTCTCTTCCTCCTGACCTCCTTCCCTATCCTCCAGTTCTGCAACTCGGTCCCCTAAAACGTCGTCTCTCCAGGTTTCTTTGATGTCCTCTGAGAGTTCTTGCTTGAGAGATTGAAGATCTTCTCTGAGGGTTGTAAAGAGTGCTTCCAAAAAGGTATGGGTAACTAGTTCCTTGGCGGACTGTTCGGGAAGGTCCCTCATTTGTTCTGTTTGTAGGTGAAGATCTCCCACTGGCCCTTGGAGGGGCAAGTGAGCATGTCCTTAAGAGTGCGATCATTCTTAGGGCAAGTGGATGCCATCCTCATCCGTGTACTGGCGGGTGTTCCCTCTCCCCACTGACTGTCGGGGAGAGCCTCCTCTAACTCGTGCTCTTGTGGGCTATCTTCTTGCAGCCTCTGTGCTGACCAAGCGGATTTGGTGTTGCAGTGTTTCTCTGTGCCTGCTTGAGGGGCTGGTTGGAGCCTGTAGCCCACCCCCCTCCCCCCTCTGAGTCACAACACAGCCAGCCCAGGACCCCCACTGGGTCGTGTCTCCTTATGTGTCCATCCAATTGGCCTGGGCGTCATCAATGCCTGACCGGTGCTGTTTTACTCTCCCTCTTATTCGGTCAGCCTACCTTTGTGCTACAGGGAGCACTAGTCCTCCCCAGAGGCCCTGTTCTTGTGCCGTGGGCAGGCCTTCCGGGTCTGTCTGGGCCCTGCTGTAGCTGGGGCTATTGTCACATTTGTTAATTGCTGAGGAGGGGAAGGGGGGTAGTTCTGCTGGGCACCAGGCCCCCCTTGCTGCCCCTCGGGTGTGTCACTGTCTCTCACGGGAGGCCTCCTCTCCCCCAAGGCCTCCCACCTTGTCTGGTTCTGGCCATCACCCTGTAGGCCTCACAAGGCTCTCTGCCTGAGGTTGATCGTGCTGCCCTTTGTTGTGGGGACCGGGCCGCATTGCTGAGAGCAGTAGGGATGAGGAGGGGAAGGGGGGCCCGACCCCACTCAACAATGGGGCCCAGCTGCTGTCACTCAGGTCGTTGCTATGTTCGTGGAAGCCCGCTGACCCTCTTGGGCCTCCTGCTTCGTGTCCCCGCTGCGCCTCACCTGAGGGGCCAGGTGTGTCTCCTCCACACGGCCAGCTCGGGCTTGCAGTCCGCAGCTGCCCAGTCTCTTGCGCTCTGTCCACGTTCCTGGTCGGACACCCCTGCGAGATCCACGTCCAGGTGGCACAGGGCACCCGACCTCGCCAGTTCTTTCCGGACGAGTGCGATCCTTCAGAGGGTCTCTGCTCCGTAGCTGCCCAGGAAAACACGACAGGAGCCGGTAGTCGCTGCCTCCGTGGTCCTCGTGCAGACCCTCAGCTTCCCCAAGTTGAGCGGCGTCTCCCTCGGGTGCTTCTGACCCCGTTGGGTCGCCGGGCAGACCCTGGGGCACTTTCTCGGCTGGCGGCGCGCAGGAGAGACGGCAAGGCACATCTTACCTCGGCGCCATCTTGGACACGTCCCCTGGTACAATTTTTAAACCGAAGTAAGTTGAGGTACATACCACAGTTACCCCATGATAACATTGATGTGTTCTCTGAAACTTAAATAGGGAACTGAACAAATTGCTGTCCAAAATTAAGAAAGAAAGTACATTACAGACGTGTACAATCAGCTCAGTGATAGATGTTAAATTAAGATAGACAAATGTGAGTATGTTAAGGTCAAACATGACTACAACTCTGAGCCGGCAGAATGAAGGGGCAATAACGTTTTAAGTAATGAGGAATATAGGTTTCTCAAAACTGATAACCTTACGCTACCAATATTTGATTCAAATCCCAAGATAAATAAGACCCCTCTTTCTCCCCAAGAGAGCCCATATTAGCAGTACAAGGAAGACTGTTTAAAAACACATACAAATACATAGACAATTTTCTCAGACCCCTAGCAATTTGTTTACCTTCATATATTAAGGACTTTCTGAGGAGGAGCTTGATTATAGGCTAGCAAAACGATTTTTATTGATTATCTAGGCTGTGTTGTCATTATATACAATTAAAACTGTACCATCACGCAAGCATTATTCTAAGAATGGTAGATCTATGTGTAGACTTACCTACATCAAAGGGGCAAAGCAATAAGAATCTGCTTTGCCCTCAGATATGTTATGTTATATTCTCTTATGCGCATTTGTATAGCGCACAACTCACCTGGGAGTGTAACGTGGTGCTAAAGCAAGAGCTGTATGGGATAAGCTAAGGCTGGGGCCAAGTGAAGAGCCAGGTTTTCTGTTTCAATTCAGGAACTGAGGTATTCATTTCAGTTCAGGAACTGAGGTGGTGGCTCTGATGTGCAGCCTTAGGTTGTTTCAGGCTTTGGGAGTGAGGTAGGAGAAGGCACTACCACCAGATCTGGTTCTGTGCTTGCAGGTTGTGTGCACAAGTAGGAGTCAGTTTAAGCAGGGGTTTCTGGTAGGTTTGTAGAGGTTTATGTGCCTGTTAGGGTATATAGGGCCAGTGATATGTAAGGGTTTGTATGTGTGTGAGGAATTTGAAGTGTTAGTTTGTAGACTGGAAGCCAGTGGCGCTCTTTAAGTTGCGGGGTGATGTGAGTGCGGGTGGGAGGTTGAGCATGAGCATGGCCTCTGAGTTTTGGTTCCAGCATAGAGTGCATTGCTGTAGTCCAGCTTGCTGGTGATGAGGGCTTGGGTGATGGTTCTGCGAGTGTAGGCAGGGAGCCATTTGAAGATCTTCTTGAGCATCTTCAGTGTGTGGAAGCAGGATGTTGAGACAGCTTTCACCTGGCAGTCATATTGAGTTGGTTTTCCATTACTATTTGGAGGTTCTTTGTGTGTGTTGCCAAGAGTGGTGTGGGTCCGAGTTCGTCAGGCCACAAGGTGGAGTTCCTGAGCAAGGTGTCTTTGCAGACAATTAATAATTCCACCTTGTCTGTGTAGTGCTTGACGCAGTTGGTTTTCATCCATCTGGTGACTTTGATAATGCAGATAGAGAAAATGTTCCAGGTGTTTGGCGTCTTGCCGAAGAGGGAGAGTTTGAGCTGGATGTTGTCCGCTTACGATTTGGTGTTGATACCATGGGCACAGATGGTGCTGGCGAGCTGAGTGCTGTATGGGGGGCGTTGAACAGGTTGGGGCTGGGTGAAGAACCCTGTGCAGTTCCACGGATGAGGTTGCCAGCATCGTAGGGTAAGGCAGATAGGCTGACTAATTGGAGATTTGCCTGTCAGGAAGGAGCAAATCCAGAAAAGTGTGTGTACTTGTATGCTGGCTTTGTGCAGTTATTGGATAACAATTGGGGCGGACGACGATGTTGAATGCCAATTAGCATATGGGCTAGTGAGAGGAGCAGGTGAACAAGGGCCCAGAATTGAAGACTTGGTCAGAGCATATTATTCTCTGGGTTAGATTCATTGACAACCTTTCCAAGGGAGGGAAGAAAATCTAAGGAATTTGAGACAGTTATCATTCACAATAATTTGAATCTGACTTTTAGTAGCAAAATCGTTACTTCAGAGATAGTATTTCTAGATGTGACAGTGGAGTGCTAGATGTTATTTTAGCACGATACAGGAAACACACAGCTGGGAAAAAGCATTTTGCATGCAGATAGATTTGACCCCACACCTCCCCAAAAATTTTTACCACTTGGAGACCTTCAAAGAGGCAAGAGGGACTGTAGCATGCATGACGGCTATAAGAAAGGAGAGAGATAGAGATGATATATTTTAAGGAAGAGACGTTACTCAGAAGGAGATCTTAACACAACCAGAAATAGAGTGAATAAAATCAAGAAAGAGAGCATGCTTTTTAAGAAAAAAGACAGTCTTTCATCTCCAAAAATGGATACATCATGCAGATTTATTACCTCTTTGTTGCGACTGAAAAGTCCTCTGCATAGTAATGGATGTGCCCCCCTGCCCTGAGTGCCCAACTGTACTGATGTCTGGATCCCTAATACTGATTTTTGTTGTAATAGGCAAATACGGATCATGCATGTGTGCCAAGACATAGGCCTGTCTCACGGATTGCAGTCCTGTTGGACCGGTACTCAAAGCAATACTCTCATAGTTGTCGAAGGCTACTGGCTTCACCAGGAGTTAAGCAGCTCAAGCATGTTGGTGGCAGCATACTGTGTAGTGATCAGTTGGAGTGAACAGGTACTTTTTAACCAGCACCACTGGGGTGAGGCCTACTGGCTGACTCATTTCTAATGTTCCGCTGCTGTTTGCTTAACTCACCCTTGGCCAACATTGATTTGGTGTGAAGTGCTGTGCAGCACAGGAGTGGTCTATCTGCGCTGAGTATCTGTGCTTGGAAAGGGTACGATACAGGACGACTGTGTGGCGCATGCATTTTAAATGCATATTATGAATGTATGTGTGCCTATGTGTCATACAGTACCTAAAGGATGTAGTGCTGTGCAGTTCATGCAGGATAAATGCATGTGCTGGGTGTATGTGTACCTGTGAGTGGTACAATACATGAAGGATGCAGTTCATGCATGGCAAATGCATGTTCTGTATGTGTGTGTGCCTATGAGTGGTATAGTACATGAAGGATACAGTGCTTAGTAGTGTGTGCATGTTAAATACAGGTCCTGGATATATGCGTGCCTATAAGTGGTACCGTACACTAAAGATACAGGGCCCGATTCACAGAACTAACTTAAGACAAAATCCTAAACTTACTACCATTTTGGTATTCACAGAAGGCACTTACTCATTTTGGTATTCACAGAAGGCACTTACTCATTTCGGTATTCACAGAAGTTAGGAGTCCTAACTTTAGGACTCCTAAATGCCTTCTGTGAATACCAAAAGTCTTAAAATTAGGATTTTTCTCAGTTTAGTAGTAGTATAGTTAGGACTCCTAACTTTAGGACTCCTAAATGCCTTCTGTGAATACCGAAAGTCTTAAAATTAGGATTTTTCTCAATTTAGTAGGACTACTAAATTGAGAAAAATCCTAATTTTAAGACTTTCGGTATTCACAGAAGGCATTTAGGAGTCCTAAAGTTAGGAGTCCTAACTATACTACTACTAAACTGAGAAAAATCCTAATTTTAAGACTTTCGGTATTCACAGAAGGCATTTAGGAGTCCCAAAGTTAGGACTCCTAACTTCTGTGAATACCGAAATGAGTAAGTGCCTTCTGTGAATACCAAAATGAGTAAGTGCCTTCTGTGAATACCAAAATGGTAGTAAGTTTAGGATTTTGTCTTAAGTTAGTTCTGTGAATCGGACCCACAGTACTGTGCTGTGTGTGTATGCTATATGCATGCATTGGGTGTATGTGTGCCTGTGAATGGCACAATACTTGGAGGGCCCTAGGTTTTTAAGATCTAGGCCTTTATGGTGAAACATGAAGAGGAGGTAGAGAAATTCCCCCAGACAGTGTTGCGTATTGCTGCATTCCTGTAAGGTCCCACTGGAGAGGGGAGAGCCACGCTTCCCGTGAAAACATTATAAATGATGCTCTCTGGTTCAGGAAGAGGTCACAAGGAAGGGGACAAGGCACATCTCTGGAAGACGAGGGGGCTGATATGAGAATCATAAAGAGTAGGGCTGGGGACCTGGGCTAACCTTTTGGTGCAAATATCACTGTAAATGATATCTATGTGTGAACTCTAGTCACTCCCATGGTCTGTGTTGTGGGACTATACGCTTTAGAGACACTCCTTCTGTGGCCGACTGCTTTTCAAGAGGAAGAAGGAATAGAGGAGTGGACACTTCAAAAGAAGCAGAACCCCAACATAAAACTTCAAAGAATCAAACCTGTATTCTCTTTTGATGTCCGGAAATGGACTATAAGAACTTAAGAAGGGGAGCCTCAGGACCCAAAAATTTTCATCTGGCAAGCTGCCAATTGAGGATGCTCGGGAAGACTACTGCCTGTCATCTCACAGGGACCGGGAAAGCAAGGGTTAACTCTTCCTGACACCTCTCGTGTGCAGGAAGGAGATCGGCCTCTGGATGGGCGGAACCAATGGGAACAACAGACGGACAGGAAGGAGGCGGAGCAACCACCTCGTAAGGAGGACCCAGGAAACCCAGAAGATGCCAAGATCCTCGAGGGAAGACAGAGCCCATCTGTAACAAGGAAGGTGTAAGCTGCTGCAGACGAGGAGAGGAGCCCAACAGCACCCTGAAGAGAAGACCTCCAATCCGGGAGCTTAGCTGATGCTGTGACAGGAGATGAGGAAGCTGACGGAACCCCTGAGAGCTGGCCGAACATTGGTGGACGCCCCCGGAGGACGCTCTCCCTCCCCTGCAACTCAGGAGAGTTGCTGCCCGGCAGAACATGAACCTGGCAGGGAAGGGGTATAAAGGGCTGGGAGGGGGTGTTACCAGGGAGGGAAGTGAGGGGGGCACGAGGGGCATCACAGGGAACTTCGTTGGTGTATGCCTGGCAGTTACCTCGAGCACACTACCCTTGGCACCAGAACCACCCATAATGAGCACGCCCCATGGTCTGATTATGATTCCGTTTTCATTAATAAGATTGAGTTTAATTCGCCATACCTAAGGGAGAAACCCTTGTGCTATGTTGCATGCACCCACTCCCTGAGACCGACACAGCCTATCTGGTGCATGTACCTGATCCCTGAATACAAGGGACTGGATACTGGCTGTAACAGAACGTAATCCTGTTTTTTTCTTTATTGTTTCCTTTTTCTTTACTTTGGCTTGTTACTCACCTTGTCATGTAATACCCCAATACTCCTGGGGATAGTGAAGGACTTTACCTTTTTAAACCTCCAACCCACTCAACAGTGATACTTACCACTTCCTTCTTCTTCTCTCTCTGTGACTCCTGGGGACGTCCCTACATGGTAGCTCTGTATTAGGAGGAAGAAGACCCCAAGGAAAGAAAACCTACAGAGAAGAAGAGAAAGTACTTACCTTGCCCTTTTCAATTCTTGTTATTGCTCACCTCAATAAACCTTGCTAAAATGTATCCGCACATTAAGCCTCCGAGATTCTTTTTCCGCCTGCCCTTCTCACACCCTTTCATGTGGACTTCCTGTGTTGTGTGTGAGGAAATGGCTGCTGCACGGATTGGGTCATTGTATTGCAAGGGTCATCGACCCTTGTGTGCCTGGAGAGGGTCACCGTGAATTGAGCCTTGTGCCATGCTGCAACGATCGTGATGGAGCCCTTGCATAGTGCTGAGTCATTGACTCCGGGTGCCAGGAGGTACATACCACAGTATGCCACGGTGAAAACAACTACCATGCTATAAGGGCCATAGCCTTGTGTGGTAGTGGGTGGTGACCCCTTAACAGGAGGGGCCATCATGACGGATTTCACCATGCCGGCCGAGCAGGAATCCGTGTGCTGTGAGATAGCCTATCTACCAGAAGCGGTTTCCAGGAGCATCAAAAACTTCAACCTGATCTACCATCTCTTGCCAGAGAGCTGAGGATGCTGTGGGAGCACTGGTGCCCCATTACCCAGGCGAGAGAACCAAGACAGGATCTGACAGCCAGCCCCCACCAGCAGAGCAACTGGACAATTACTCAACAGGAGGAGCTGCAGAGAGCCTCCGGCCGCTGTGGGAGCACAGCCGCGGCACAGAGAGACTCTGCACTCGTTGAGTGTAGTCACTTAGGCTGCACACTGCGAACTCACCTGAACTCAGGTGCAGCTGCTGTGAGCACTTGAGGATGGGGCGCACTCAGGAACTCCAGACGCTTCACACCTGCCGGTGCAGGTAAGATTGGTTTCAGGCCTGTCAGCCCCGGGGAACTTTGTGCTAGTAGCGCTGCGGTGCTTGAACACTGTTAACTTTAACTTAAAGTCAACGTTAACTCTTGAAACCCAGACTGATAGTAGGGCGTACTCTGTATATTATCTACAGTGAATAGAAAATAACCACTATTGCTAACGTGAGGAGGGGGTGGAACAGGGAATCACCCCCGAAACACTTGGGCCCCGACCTCAAGGGGGCCTGTGTAGTTATTTGTGACTGTCCTTGGACTGCTCGGACCATGCAACCCTGAGAGTCAAGTGCAGAAGGAGTACGTGGCCTAGTTACTAAGGATCCAGAAGCAAGTTGATCCATGGGACATCAGGAGTAAATGGACTCAATAACAGGCACGGCCAGCACAGGTAAAAGCGGTGGGCCAGTGGGGTGGAGGTGGGCCATAGGGGGGAGTTGACAGACAACAGGATTGGTAAAATTAAAAGAAAGAAGAAAATAAACAACAACCTACCTTGCGTTTGCCGAGTCAGCGAGTGCAAGGTAAGTGGTTTTATTTCTTTTATGCACAAAGTTATTTAGAATTAAACAGATGGTAGCCTGCAAAATACCAAACATTACGAAAGATAAAATGCACGTCCTCTCACATGAGTTAAAGCCAGAGGTGAAGCTGCTCTCCCATTCTGTATGAAAGCAAACATCTCTCCATATGTTAGACCAGGCTTCTCCAACGAGCAGTTCGTGAGCAACTGGTTGCTCTCCAGCTTCCTGTAAGCAGCTGTCCTGTGTGCATCCCAGCCTACTAACTTAGATGTTTTTGATTGGTTGAATCAATATATGTACCAAAATTTAAAAACATATACTCAAGATGAAAATGTGTGTATTTTCAGAAGTAATAAGCTGATGTTTGGAGCTTATGTTTGGAAAAATAGTTTAATTTCCAAAGTATACTTAAAGCTGATATTTGAGACATAAAACTGAGGTTGTTTAGGTGAAACATATTATTGATATTATTGCATTGGTGACAAGAGCATTGCAGGCATGGCTGTTATGTATTATCAATGTAGACGCATCACAAATTAACAATTATTTTTTTAATTACGCTGGCAACTATGTCTGATCCTTTGAGGTCATCACTGCTGGTAATCTTGCACATGGTGGCCACTAAAGTAACCTTGTCTCGTGGTCAATATTAAAACACCCATAATAGTAGCTCAGGAATACTTTCATTGAACACAAGTAGCTCTTATTAAAGAAAAGGCTGTAGACTCCTGTGCTAGATACTCTCTGGCACATGCATCCTGGAAGGCTTTTGCGATTCCTTAATTGCGATTATTAAGGAATCGCAATTAAGGAATGGCAAAAGCCTGTGCATGTAGGAATCGCTATAAAAATATCGATTCCTAAACATTCCTTAGTTGCAACTCGCAAATTGCGAGTCGCAATTAAGGAATGGCTTTCCATTCATTCCTATGAGCCTACAGGCCCATAGAAATGAATGGGAATTGCATGCGCACTTTGGGAGTACCCATTAGGTACTCGCAAATTGAGCATGCAATTTCAAGGGTGCAAGGGTGTCAAACGGGCGCCCTGCTGCACCCCTGAAATTGAATGTGCACCCATGTTGCGCACACACATGCCACAAGGGCATGTGTGTGTGTAACATGTAACTTTGAAAAAGGCACTTTAGTGCGTTTTTCAAAGTTTTAGCAAATTACCGACCTGTTTTATTTTTCGGTAATTTGCGACCCCTAATAGCAAAATCGCTATTTTGAATTGCTTCTAGCATTGCATTTAAGGAATCGCAATTTGCAAAAATATCCGATTTTTGCATTTGGGAAGATGCATCCCAAATGCAAAAATTGCGGTCGCAAAGGGGCAGATTCTTTGCCCCTTTGCGAGCACAAATAACAATGATGCATGCGCCCCTCTGTGCCTAAACACATAGCTGAACAGCGACATTGCTCAGGATCAAAATACAACAAATTATACTCCCAGTCAAAAGGTGCCTAGTACAGAGAAGAACTCGTGTGAACCCTCGAAAACCCAGCAGCACCAGAACTCAATGACTAGCAGCTGTGGCTTACACACTCACAGTGAATACATTGCAGGATTTTAAGGGTGACAAGGACCAAATCAATTTTATTTAGTCAAGTTTGCAATTGCTGGGTCATGGGAATGGACATTAGACAGCAGAGGAATAGAGGGTGGAGATGTATCTTCCACTGGCAATTTATTCACTACCAATCAAATACACACATAAAAGTCAGTTGTTTGATCTTACCTTGAAAAGAAGGGCTGAGCACTTTCCAGCATGGCCAGTGGGAGTGGACAGTAGTCATCTGCCTGCATGGCTGCAGCAATACATATGTCATGAATGTGCTATAGTGTATCCACAAGTGTAGATAGCACTCTTAGCCTGTGCAGGATGATGTGGCTTTTGTGTTTACAATACTGATAATCTCTGCTCTGACACATCCTCTAGACATGGAAAATATAACGCAGTTGCTTATATTCAAACACTATGGAGCCACAGGAGAGCAATGGGTGTTCTTACTACACCGGCTTTGCTTCACTGGCAATTCTGACTCTACTGAGTGGTGCAAGCAGTGTAACTATCAATGGTGCAGCGAGTGCAAAGCCACAAGACCCAGGGCAGTGAGGGGCACGTGCACTCCAATTGTTGATATTTTCACTACCTAGCACGTTCATTAGGGTCTATTTAACATCCTTGCACTAGGGCCTAGGTAACCCTTGCTAGGTCACTGAATGCCAGCCTCAACATGCTCCAATGGAGCACTAGCAACACATGTCAACACCCCCATTTCTTCTCCTTCCTGCCTCTACATGGTCACCATGCCTGGATACTGCCCTCTGCCTCAACGGCTTGGATTTCTATCTAGGTCCCTAGGTTTGATTTCATCTGACTAACTACATATATCATGGGCTATTTTTGTAATTGCAATATGGTGATTTTTAGTAGCACATTACAAGTCACATCTTAGGACACTAGGGTTAATGTAATAGACATAAAGCAATGGTGCCGCAGACATTTCCCTCTTTCCGTGTTGCAGAGTCTCCACATACCAATAGTGAGCAGACAAGTTCAACATCACTGAATGGACAAACACTCACCCAGCCCCAATATCTGAGAGGAAGGTAGGACACAGCATTAAATGGAGCCAGCAACACGCCTGCTGGGAAATGTATGAGGAATTTGGTAGCATAGTTAGTGAAGATGTGGGTCAGCAGGGCCATGAGAATAGAACCAATGGGGATAAAGGTTCTCTCAAGCTCCCGGATTCTCAGGGATTGGAAGGGGACAGGAAGCACACAAGTACCACTAATTTCTCTGTAGAGAATGCAGTGCCTACGGGACAAGATAACCTGGTGGAGGCATTTACGAGAACACAGAGATTGATGAAAATTGTGTCAGCAGCAAAACGTACACTTTGATTTAGGGTGATGAATGATGCTAGGTGTCAGTAGCATTCTGAACCCAACCAACAAGGGGTAGAGAAGAGTATCAAAGGTCCACTTCTTTAGGGTAGATCTGTTGGATGTTGGTAGCGGGGTACAAAGCCTTCTAAGTCTGTTGGCTGGTCTCCCTCTGAGACTATTCCAGGGTGATTCTTTGGCTCATGCATTCACGCAGCATGCAAGCTGCCATAGCTGTCAGCATGACCTCCCTCCACTAGATATCTGCTGAAGTTCCTGATGCGCTGAGTGGAGGCTGCAGTGACTTTGGTTGTATTCACTGATGAGTGGAGTTTTATTTGTGATTATCCTCAAGCAGGCAGTATCCATGAGAATCTAATGGATTGCCATTAATTACTGCACTAGTGCAATGACTCTTGGGTACTTGTGTAATGGTGACCTATGTTTGTGCCAGGTCAGGTCTGGTGACAGACCTTTCTCTACTCAGTGACAGTCCTATCATGATGTTCTAGAAGTGGTTGATTGATTGCCTCATGTCTGAATAGTTATGTTGTTGACCCTAACCTATGTTTTCCTTGGACACGAGGCAGATCTGTATCAGGTCCCAGCCCTCAGTGAATTGCACCAGCGCTGATAGACTTTATGATGTAGGCACAGGAATATTTTTTAGGTCCCTAAATGGCTGCACCCATGATGCTCTACGTCTGAACATGTCAAGGTGTGTGCAATGTAGCTTTCTGAAGGCACAGTATGTGCAACTGATAACCGCATGGCAAAAGAAATCCACTGATGTTATAGAAGATGCTTGGTGCTTGTTGCATCTACTGTGCTGTCTAGAGGAAGGTAACAAGGCATGGAAAATGAGGTCTGAATGTACCTATTACTTGTATTTTTCAGCTGTATATTTGAGTTACTCAATCAAATTTGCAGATTCATTATTTTAGGATTGTACTACTGAATATCGACACTAAAAATTTTGAGATGGAAGAATATCGTGGGCAGAATATCGAAGGGAAAAACATTGAAAGGTAAGTATATAAAGAGAACTGTAGATTTACCATTCTTAACACCGCATCTACATACCTTGAAGATATATATTCCGCGTGGCAATGTGGAGTTAGGTCGAGAAATTCTTACCTGTCGATATTTAATTTTTTATATTCTGTTCTCCATATTATGTCCCATTGATATTGTGATTTTGACATTCAGCCTGTTGTTTCAGGGGCATTAAACACCTCCCACGAATGTGCCAATGTGTTCCTTTGCCTGCAATGCAGTGTTCATGGGTATACTAAATAGTTATAAAAAAATGCTTTCCTGTGTACACAATATTTTGTCTGTTCTCCTTTTTTGTGAGCCTGTGTTTTTGGGAGAGGTGGTTTGTAAAATATGTTTCTTGTATGCTTTTGATATTTCGAATTTAAGGTCAAAGTGTGACCATCAGGTGAAGCAGGTGGACTGCGTGGGTGTGGTCTGGCAAAGGTGTTTATCATCGTGGGAATGTGTCTCCACTTTTGGTTTGGAACAAATGAGTAATAAGCAACATGTAATTTGCTTACTCAATGTGTTGTTCACTTTCCTAGTGTGATTATTATGGATTGTGTTACTATGTCTGGCCGGCTGATTCTGTTATTGCAGATTTTAGCAGTTGCAGATTTGTTTAGTCAGATCATGAAATATTTAAATGTGGGCTGTTCAATGAAACTGACTTTGACTGCTGGTCCTCGCAATACCCACTCAAGGTAACAATACCCAAGAAGCTGACTTCTAAAACCCTGGACGTTAATCAGGGACAGCCGGGACTTGTCCCTAGTCCCCCTGGCATTGTCCTTTCAACCTTGGCCTCGGGGTTAAGAAGGCAGTAGAATAAAGAAAAGTAAATGGAGCTCACAGAGTCATGTTTAGCTGCTGTAGTTTCCACTGCTCCACTTCCGTCAGCCACTGAATGAGCCGCTTTTGAGGGGCTAAGAGTGGCATAATCATTAGCGATGGATACTCTTTCAATGAAAGCCCCATAGTCATGCCATGATGAGCACATTCATACTTCACAATGTACGAAGTTCAGGAGGCTGTCTTAAAATTCCCCAATCCATATAGTTCACTGTCCAGCAGAACTTGGACTGGACCTCAGGCTGGAGGGATGTTTTGTTGCCATTGCACTCCTCTCTTTGATCCTTGAATTCTGAAGGCTGGACATCCAGGATCCGCGAATGTAGATAATACAACCAAGTGGCTACCATTGTGGTACCCGCTGGCGCACAACACCCACGAGGCTGCAAGGGCTTTAGCCCCCCCCCACCCGTAGTCTGACGTAGCTCGGGCTGTGGAGTACATCGAGACTGACGTATAGGTCTCCTCCAAAGATGTTTGCAGGTCTTTAAAAGACCATTTTTCAGTCCATAAGTTCTTGTGTGTTTTAATTGCTTTCGGCTCCCCTCTATCCCCACTCTTGTTAGGGGGCTGTTGCTGCCAGAGTTGGAGAAAGAACTTCATTAACAGTAAAAAGGTGGGCAAGTAGCACATGAATAGGGAGTGCTGAGCCAGGGCCCAGCAAATGTTCTGGTTTGGCTCCTAGCTCCAAAACAAGAACTGAGCCCTCTGTTAGGTATATAATTCGTCCTTTAAAAATGCGCAAAAGTCTCAAATTTCGGAAAGCACATTTCTTTAACTTGGAAGTGTTTTGTTCAGTACACTAGTATGAATATCTGCATTGACTGTGACATTTATTAGATGTCTCAGGGGCAGATCTACAAGAAAGTGCCGCAGCGCAGCACCACATGCCCTTTGGCTGCGCCACGCTGCGGAAATTTCAGAGCACAGGAATGCAACATATTTTCAATGATATGTCGCATTCCTGTGCTCTCCCCTGCGCTGGCGCACAAACAGCTGCCACGCGCCAGTGCAGGCACCGTTGCACCATGGTGCAAGGATGCCTGCACCAAGGGGAGATTGTTTTTGTGCAGGAAGGGGTACCTTCCCACATAAAAACAATCACTACAGGTATTTTCCTCTTTCAATGCGTGCTGTAGAATGCAGCACGCATTGAAAGAGGAAAAAACGAGGAGAAATGAAAACATTTCTCCCCGTTGCAGTGGCATAGCAAACTGACGCATTTCCAGGTTTACGATTTCTCGTAAATCTGGAAATGTGTCTGGTTTCATGGGTGTTGCGTGGGAACACCCACAGCAACACCCATGGAACGCCCCTTTCACCCAAAGTGCTGCATGTAGAGGTGCCATATTTACAAGGACAGGAAAAGCCACGCAGGGTGGCTTTTTCTGTGCTTGTAAATATAGGGCATAGAAATGCGCTGCCAGTGCGTCACAAAAAGTGACGTACTAGCAGCGCAAGTGGTTGTAAATCTGCCCCACAGTGTCTAAACGTAAACTTTGAAGCATTCATGCCTGCGATGGTAATGCTATTAGCAGGGCCACTGGCATTATGCAATTCTGGCACCGCAGCGTTTTTTGAATAATAATAAATTTGCCACATAATCCTTTGTCCGCTGCATCATCTGTAGATTTTTAACAAGAAGAAAACTGTTTCGAGTTCAAACTGATAAAAAGGTGTTAAAAACATGGCAATACATGCTCCTGTGCTCTGGAAGGCCTTTCGCAAAGGTTGAGTTGTCATATTTCAGTTGTCGACTACTGTATTTAGGTGTTAAATTGGTAGTAATAAGGTGAAATCTTTTCATAGAAGCGTTATCATTTGTAAAAATGACCAAATAATGAAGTATTACTATTAGAAAATGCTCCACATTAAGCCTCATAATATGCCTTTTCTTGCTACATAATTTAATCTGCTGCATAATTTGGTCCTCGTCTGCTGCATAATTGGCTATTAGTGACCCAAGAGGCAAGTCATTTGCCATGTGAACCCCACTTATATTTTATAACATACAAGCAACATTAAGGTCTAATAAAACATAGAAGTGAAGATTTTCTAAAAAGGCGTATCCTAAATTGAGGTTTTTTCCAAGGTACTCTTAAAAGGGACAGTAAAGGATTTGGAGATACAGTGAAATAATGTAATTGCCTAGGGTAAAGCAAATGTTGTCTAGCTGGTAAACCATGTTTGAAACCAGGTTTCCTGTTTTTACAGGGCATAAATTAGCCACTAGATGAAGGGGCAGGGGCTTGGTGACTGGCATAAGGGCATGGATGGCAGAAGCCACATGAAGTCTTTGCTCGAATTTTCAAGAGGGCTTTTCCAGAGCCAGAGCTGAGCATCTGGCTCTGGCCTGCAATGGCGCGACCACTTCTAGACAAGTAACTTTCTGCATGTCCAGAAGTATGACATTTTGGTGCCGGATCAGCTTCGATAATCATAGTTCAAATTACACCTGAATCCCTATTTGTCAACTGTCAAGGACATGGCGAATTACTTAGAGCGTCTAGGGATACATCATCCTGCGTTCACGCAGCTCACACTACACTCACATAGGATAGGTTCACTAGTCATCCTGCCCTCACATGGGCTCACCTTTTACTCTCTCCATCAACTCACAAGAACACCCTGGTCACTGAGTTCCTACATGGGCGTACCACTCACACCTCTCACCCTACACGTACACACGCATTCTTTTCCCCCTGGACTCACACTGCTCACCCTGCACTTACACCACTCACCGTCACTCAGCACTTACACACCACACCTCTAACACAGCACACATTAAACTACCCAACACTTGTGAACATGCACACATGCTTACAAATGCTCCCATAGAATACCTGATCTTCCTGCGGTATGAGATGACGTCTCAGTTCCATCCGTGACGACAGGTCCAGGCAAGAGGGCAGAATGTACTGAGCCTGTGGGATGGTACGGAAGACGAGCTCCATCTGAGGCGGTGGGGCTGGTTTGCAAGGCAGGACCAGTCTTAGGCTGTAAGGAGCAGGCAAGAGGGAGTGGGTAAAGCAGCTGAAGGCAGCGGCAGGGGGAGCAGCACAGCAGGGTAAGAAGGCCGCACTGCAACCGAGGCTGTGAGCTGGTGTGGGAGCTGACTGGGACTGCAGGCTATGAGTGGGGTCCCTGTTGGCCTGCATAGCAGTGGCGCTCTGTAGGGGTTGGTATCGGAGGGGAGAGCGTACTGAGACTGCAGTTTGAGATGGGAGCAGGCCACAGGGAGCAGGTGAAGTTGGGGAGAGTGAACTGAGGCTGTATGTTGGCGTAGGAGGAGGGACTGGCATGAGGCTGACGCGACACAGGACCTCAGGCTAAGGCTGCAGTGAGCAGCACAGGTGAAGTGCCAGAAGGGTGGGCAGAATATACTTTTTTAATATGAATGTCGCTAATGAAAATGGCAAATAAAAAAACAAACAGGTTCAGATGCCACTGCGTCATCACAGTGGACAAAGCAACCATTTTTGATATTGGGAAGTACGTCTACCAAATATACTGCTGCTTGCTCACAAAGCAGTATTCTTAGCCAGTACTATCACATCATTGTGAAGGGTCTTTTTCTTGCACACTGCCACGTTATTGTGTCTTAATGGGGCAGCCATGTAAGGAGAGGGAATACCACTCAGGCATCAATAGGAATGCAAGAAGCACTGCACTCTTTCTCGGCAGCTCCACACAAGTTCTGCCCAATCTAATGCTGTAATCAAGGTAAACATGGGCGGAGCCAAAGTCTCTCTGACAGCTGTGCTTCTCAAAGCTTTTTTCTGTGGGTCACACAAGGTATGGCAACAGCTGTGCTTCAAGCCAGATTTAAAGAGTACATCTCAGAAGTATTGAAGCACATCCAGTAAGGTGCTGAACAACACACATTGTAGCACTATATATTAACTTAAGTACATTAACGCTTCAAGAATACCAAATGGATTTATGTCGTGTTGTGGACTAATGGTGATTATCTAAAAGTAGTGGTGTTTTTTTTAACGATATTAGTTTTATTCAAAATCATCCTGGTTTCATTCTCTTCCTTCAATGCCTTTAGTGCCAAGACTCTTGCACCATTCCTACCTGCACACATTGTGCCCTTGCTCCCATTGAAACTTAGTATTAAGTGAATAACACTTACTATATAGATGTAGATGACATACAGTGTATAGTTGGCCATTCTGAATGCACAGCCCTGGGAGCGGGGTGAGGGGGGTGTCCTAGTAAGAAGCACCGCTCCCGCTTTTGTGACAGGGGGAAGATATTGCTGCACTGCTGCAAAACCAGCCCCCAGTGACAAAAACGGCCCCACAGTCACAAAACCGGCTCTCATCCCTCTGCCCCACTGGGGAAACGCCCGGTGCCCGCTACGGCCAGTCCGGCCCTGCAGTGGGCATGCATCTGATCCAGTTCAGGGGGCATGAGGCAAGCTGGAGCTACTGGGTCTCAGCCCTGGGGGCCTGGGGTGGTTTGTCTCAGATGACCCAAAGTCTGTCCTAATATGGCTCCACAAACTGGGCCACAGCCAACTCCTTCAGCACTTGACTCTCAGTGGACGCACTTTAGAACAACCACAGGCTTCTCAGGGAGGTAGTGTAGGTATATGAAAACTCAGGCCACCCAGCAAATCAATTCATGTTTGTCAAAGCCACTGCTTTATTTGGATAAGAAACATACTTCAATAGATAAAATGGTATCTTCAGTAGGTACAATAATATGCACTGCCACTTGAGCTAATGCATACCGTCTTTACTATCTTTCTCTTCTCTCTTTTACATGACTCCTTTCTCTTGTGTTTCCAGGCTGGTCCCCGTTATGTTAGTTTTGTGAGACATTAATCAAGGCTCAGATGTAGGTACCCCAGTTCAATTATGGTCGTGCTCAGTTCAGTAGAAACTCCTAGACACAGTCTCACCATAATGCAGGTCACTCTGTGTCTCAGCATCACGTGTCTCCGATCTGGCTGGCTTTTAGGATGAGACAGCATGGTTGCCGAAGTGGCCGTCTATCTGGGTAGGCAGAAGCAGGATGGGGCAGCCAGAGCCGCAGCCATGAGTCCTTAAGTGAATGAAGGTAATGGGAGCCACTCAGGTGACAATGTGGAGACAATACCAGCCTCTCAGGTAGATCATCCTCTTTCCCCAATCTGAGAAGTACCACCCTGGGGCACCTTGTATTAGGGATTGAAGATGTGTGGTTTAGTCAGAAACAGGGAAAGTGTGTGATACACCCAGCCCCGAGGAGCAGAAAGTTCCCCCTGCATCGCAGGGTCCCCTAGTATTAATCTTTAATAAACAACGATCAGGTGCGCAGTTTGCATATTTGTCAAACGTTTTGAAAACACATGTGCGGATCTATGAGCCAAAACGCTTCTGAACTCCACACGACCTCAACCAGGGGTCAATCCTATGATGTCATCAGTGGTGAGGGCGCATGATGCCAATTTCCCCACCCACAGAAATGTAGTCAATTATTGACTATTCCCAAAACAATGTTTTTTTTAAGGAGTGCGCGCCTGCAATGGCGGCAGTGAGTGAGGCGGTCTCAACTAATCTTTAAAGCAACACTGTGTTCATTTGGGTCAGGGGAGCTGCTCGTCCCGCCTTCACAGCTGCTTCCAGAGTGTATGAACTACAGTAAACTCGGACGGCCCCTGGTGAAAAGAGAGGCCCAGGGACTGATGGGGTATCAGCAGGAAAGGAGACAGGGATCAAGCAATAATTATTGTTTATAGTTTTACCAATTCATTACTGTGCGTGTGTTTTGCTTTGCCTAGCAGTCTTTTGGAACATTTTATTTTACTGGCTTTCGACCAAAGAGCACTGCTCTCTGATCCATATGTTTGGCAAGAGTGTGAGAAACAGGGATTATCTGATGCCACAACCTCGTGCAGTCATTTTTGGCAGGGACACAAACATGAATAATGTCAAGGCCACCTCTGTGGTGATGACAGTGACCGCGCAGTATGGACACCAGTGGCCAGCGGATGTCTGCCCCAGCGCTCAAGGGATGCATCCTTTAGATGCCCGCTAAACAAGGGTGAACGCGAATGGACCGTCTGCCACGCTGGAGGAAGAAACATCAGTGCGGATAAGCTGCACTTTCTTAAGCACAAGGTCAGGAAAGGTTTCGAAAACAAGTATTAAAAGAAATACATTAAACAATGTCGGGAAATTGCCTTGTTAGGAACACACACAATTAAATATTTCCAACATAACCTCTTCTTCTGCTGATAATATAGTTTATTAATATCGATATAGAATAATATGATATATCATATATCATATCATATAGATTAACAGGCATAGTAATAGTTCAGAAGGAGCGCTTATTCCTCATTAAGGATATAAGTAATCAAAAGCAAAGCTCCTCGGGGGCTGCGATTCACACCGCAAAATCTCTAATTCCCACCGTGAGAACTACCACTGCGCTTTTGACCTTCGAAACACTTAAGGCCTGATTTAGATCTTGGCGGAGCTGGTCCCACCCTCACGTTTTCAATGGTGCTCCTGCCCACCGCCTTGGCTGTCCGCCTGCTCGATTTAGATGTTGGCTGTTCACTGGAGGGAAGACCGCCGCGATCCCGCCGCCTCTGCCAGAGTCTTTCTCTCACTCCGACAGCGTCAGAGGGAGAAGCTGCTGCCGGAGGTAGTCCCGCCAAGAATACCGCCATCCAGATTACAAAGTGCCTTTCCATCGAGGCAACTGTGGCGGGGAAATCTCCTAGTGCGAGTTGATGGAATCATAGAAAAAGAGGTAAAAACTCAACAATCTTTGGGGTGCCACTACCGAATCCGTCTTGAACGCCATTCTCCAGGTTCCTAATTTGCTGCTGCTACTTGAGCACAATGCACAGCCACCCTATTATTGCTGGAATCTAAGGTATGCTTTTGTGTTGGTTGTGAGCAATGTTCCCTCTAATTTGTTTCCTCTGTGTGCGGCAATGTAAGGTCTCTGTGCGCTGCTGCCAAGGTTCTGTGTGCCAAGAATCCGACCGCGGGTGTGGGTGCAGTGAGAGGGGTTCCTGCTTGATTGCAGATAACTGACCTAGGTACTGGAATGCAGGAGGCCTGCTCGATGGGGCAGGCAGGGCCGGACTGGGAACCCAAAGCAGCCCTGGCAATTTTTACGGAACGGGGGGAGGGCAAGTGTCAAGCACTACTACTGAACAAAACTGGTCCCCAGCACTGCTGCTTTTGTTACTGGGGCTGATATTGGAGCATCGCTGCAAAACTGCCCTCCTGTAACAAAACCAGCCCCCACTGCTCCTAAACTGGCCCCCACCCATCCAGTCTCCCAGGCAAACGCCTGATGCCTGCTACAGCCAGTCCCTGGGGAAGGCCTTCGTGTTGGTGACTGGCATACACTTGTTGTGTCATGTTGGAAATTAACAGGTGCAGTGCAGAGCATCTGCAACCATGACAAAGTTACACTAATGTATATTAGGAAACCAGGGCAACCTGCCCCATTCCATAGCACCAGTGAACCTCTGCTTTCCTAACTAACTACACAGCAGCGGCAGAGGGACAACTTAAGGATTTGAAGGGCCCTAGGCCAAACTTATTTAGGGGGCCCCTGTGTGGATCACCTTTGAATTTATGATTCAGTTTCAGCTCTCTTGTGTCCTCTTTGGCCAGATCACAAACAGCGCACAGACACACGGGTTCAAATTCTAAATGTGCTTATAGTTAATATTCAGGGATAGTGATGTATTTTTCCAATATTGTAATATAGTAGAAGCTCACTAATACTACTGCAAATAATCACTGTGACATCCTCCCATTTCTCTATCTGAGATCCTGTTTGGATCTAAAAGAAACATTTTATATGGATGTTGCATAAAACAAAAACACATTTATCATAAAATGTCTGTTACAGACTCTCACACATTACCCAGATTTAAAATAAATTAAAAGAAAATGCTATTTGCAACAATCTGTTTAAGAATTATTCAAGGTAAGCAGGGCACGCCTCTTTGCAGAACAGAGCTGGCTCTACGGGGGGAGTGGAGAAGGGGTCACTCCACTCTTCAGAACTGATACTCATTAGTTCATTTATCAGTTCTGAAGATGGTTTCCTGAATACGCAGGGGGGAGAATGTGCATAGAAGTCAACCATGTCTTCTTTTAGAATCACTAATATATGTTAGTTATTATTAAAACACACATGGTGCTTTTAGGCTTGTTCAGGGCTTTAAGTGAGATTAAAAAACTGGGAGGTCTTTCAAAGGGGTGTGACTGATGTAATTGAGGGTGTGGCTTACAAATATTTGAGCTAAAAATCTGTGCTTAGCATAGTGTGCCACTTGATTATTATTGTGCTGCCTCTGTCAATGCATCCAGATATATTGTATTGTATTGTAATTGCATTTATATAGCGCTTGCTACCCCTGATGGGCTGTTGAAGCACTTTTACTTTTTCAGCGAGTAGCACGCTACTCTGGAACCCATAAAAGATTAGTAGTGAAATAATATAGTGAAATCTGAAAGTAATTTGAGTGGTGGATAAGTTAGTCAGTTATTCGGATTGAGAAGGATAGTGGAGGGATAGAAGAGGGATAAAAGGTTTGCATTTCTATAGCGCTTGCTACCCATGATGGGGTGTTAAAGCATTTTTTTGGTGAGTAGTCTGCTACTCCGGAACCCATAAAGGATTAGTGTTGAATTAGTATATTGAAATATGAAAGTAATTTGAGTGGTGGATATGTTAGTCTGTTATTTGGATTGAAAAGGATAGTGGAGGGATAGAAGAGGGAAGGATGTAGAAACATACATTGTTTTATATAAAACTCTGAACAACTATCGTTCTAGTAGGGAAAGGTAGCATCTGCAAGAATTTCCTTGGGGAATCTTAAAACGCGAAAGCATGAACCTGCCAATTTTGGGACTTGTGTCTCCATCGTGAAATTTGGCATTTATTTGAAAACACTTATGATAAAGTCCCCAGTTATGTGGGGTTTTGCATATTAACCTGATTGAACAGCATAACTTTCATGCAAAAGAGATACTGTTACCCCTCTATGCAGGTGCCATTCCACCAGTTGCCCTAATGACAGCTACACTGGGCATCGAGACAGTAAGCTTTTATAGGCAATTCACCAGCCATCAGCTCAGTCACCACCTGCTATTGACTCCTGTCCCTTATAACGGAATGCAGAAAGAACAGGTACGCTCTAAGGGATACAAACATACAAAGGGGACCCGAGGCAAGGAGTGCAATGGTGCAGATATCCTATCATAGGGATGCAGTCCCTCCTGGTAGATTTGTGTATATGAGTTGCTGGGGGAGAGACAGACATCACAACACCCAAAATGGAGATCAATGTCCTAATGCTTGACTGGAGTACCTTTTGGTTATGCACTATTTTGTTTTATTACTTTAAATCTCAACCCGTCCCCTCTCAACTGTGTTACAGATTTCTGTACCAATAACTCTTTTAATGCCCCATTCCTTAGTCTATGTAAACCATGACTTTATTTCAGCAAAAAAAAATCTAATACTAAAATTTCCTGTCCCTTTTTTGTGGGATTGTCGTTGGTTTCAACTGCTTCTAATATCTTTACTCTTCTGGAGAATTATTTCGGGAAATAGCCCCATAACTGTCCAAGAAACACTTGGTGCAACATCTGTAAACTAAGCATGCTGCTCCGGATGAGACTTCCAGTGCTTTTGGCAACAGTTGGCACGACGTCCCCAGAGGCACCCCAATCCCCCCAGACATACAGAACAGGAATCTCAAGTGGACATGTAAAGATTAAAGTCCAATACAGAGACAGTCATCGGAAGAATCTGTGAGTGTAACAAAAACTGCAGACTTACCTTGCTCTAGCGAAACTGTCCTCCTGAAGGTTCAATACAAGGCTGTTGAAGCTCAGATACACTTTGTTTTGTGATTCTGCAATCGTTTTTGCAATATATAATACAACAAGTAACATTATACCTACAACAAGCCAGGACTGTTGGCTTTGTCAATGGTTGTTAGTTGCACAAGATAAATAAGCAACAACTACGGCTTTGTTGAATCTAATATTAATGATACTTCAGTTCTGAAATGATGAGATTGTGAAAGAACTATAGCAAGTCTCTTTAAAGTTACACCAAAGGCTTTGAGCAGTTGCACTGCTGCAGATTTAAGATTCACCCCGAGAGTGAGGGCAAAAATGAAGAGCCCAATAGGGACCCGTCTCAGCACCCGCTTTTAAGAACTGGAGGTGCTGAGCACCGGCAGGACCCGGCCCACTCAAAGCCCTGGGCTTGCTGCATGCCTTTTTAAATAGAGCGTGGCTGCAGCGCAGTGTATAGGCATGACAGGTGCTGCAATTAACATGAATACTTTAAAAAAATGCCCACAATCTGCCCGCAGTCATGCTCTATTAAGAAAGGTCACTCAGCAAGTCCAGAAGCACGATGTGCTCTTTCACTATCACTAACATATATTAATGATTGTGAAAGCACACGTCGTGCTTTAAGGCTTGCTTCATGCCTTTTGTTAATAGAGCGCGGCAGGTTGCGTATCTTTTTAAAAGTTTTCATGTTAATTGCACCCCCCGACATACTAATACATGGGATGCATTAAAGATGAAAACTTTCAAAAAGGCACATAATCTGCCTGCAGCCGTGCTCTGTAAACAAAAGGCATGCAGCAAGCCTAAAAGCACGACGTGTGCTTTCACGATCACTAATATATGTTAGTGATTGTGAAAGCACACGTTGTGCCCCTAGTCTTCCTCTGTGCCCTTTCCTCATAGAGATCGGCTGGGGCAGATTGTCTGCTTTTTTTAAAGTATTCATGTTGATCGCAGCGCCCAACATGCTTCTACAGGGCGCTGCAGTTAACATGAACACCTGTCTCTCAGGTGATGTGCTGTGTGGGTGTGAGCTCCATAGAAGAAACTGCGCGCTCGGAGTGTCATAGGTGCGCACGCTCCCAAGCGCGCACCTTCCAGGGAACAGTGGTTGTGAGTGTACATTCAATATTGTGTGTATGTTGTTGGTGTGCAATGCTATATGTAAGAAAAATGGGCAGTATACATTCCTACATGTATATTTTGACAGATTTACAACATATATGTGTATTGAGATGAAAATAAGTAGTTCTTACCTGTCTCCACACCACCATGGACTCACTCTGTAAGGACTGTGCCACCAGGACACCAACAGCACAACGGGAACATCTAAATTGGCTCGGCACAATCCCGCCAACATAACGGCGACATAGTATTGTTCGCCAGCAGAGAAGACCGCAGCAGCGGTCGTCTCCTGTCTATTGCCTCAACATCTAAACAGGGCAGACGGATCTCTGTCAGCTTGACAGAGTACTTGGGATCGCTGTCGTGGCAGAACAGCGGTAGTCCCGGCAAAATCGAAATCAGGCCCTTTAACCTTCCTCTCGCCTGGTCCTTCCACAACCCAATTTAGAGATCTCCTCACTTTTGGCAGGTGTTCTTTGCTGAATGTCCTTCAGCCGGCATGGTGAAAACCCTTTTAGTGAAGCTGTAAATGTCATGTCATGGTGACCTGGTCAGCATAATTATTTTTTATTAACAACTCCCTGCCCCTATGCCCTGGGAGTTTTTGCCCAGCATGTGGAGGACATTATTGCATTTCCCTTTTCTTGCTGGCATTGCATTCCAGACGTGAACAGGAAGAAAATGTGTTGGAAGGTCCCTCCTAAGTAGGGCTGGTTGGACTACCAGTGGTATGCAGAGGTGGCGGAGACTCTGCAGTTTCAAATGAAATGCTTCCTCCTCCCTTAAATGAGGTGGGGAAATGAGACGTTCGGGAACAGCTTCTCGACTGATTTTTAGCATCCCCCTAAACTTATGATGGATGCACAAAATGCTTTTCTGCTATTGTGATAGACTACTGTAGCTACTTGAGAATCTCACCTTTATGTTACTTATTCTAAGGGTTATATATTTTGTTATTGTTTTATGTAATGTGAAACTGAGATACAGGCAAAGCAACCGAATTCCCTGTGGTACAGGAGCACTATATTAGACTGTTAAATACTATAGATTTTAAAAATGATGACTTTAGGATGGGCGTAGGGTATCAAATAATGTGATGAAGGAGGAAGAGGAGTGGAAGGGGCAGAGGAAAATAATGGTGAAAAATGAAGCGAGCGGGGTAATCTGGAGGCCTCCTCCATGAGTAAAATCTAAATGCGCATTCATCAGGTTGCATTAGTCAATCTAGCTAATGAAATTGTAATTACACATTCGATCAGAATGGATTTGTTATGTAGGGGTCGTGAAAATACCAGTCATGGTTTATTATTGGTCAGAAAGCATGCACGCCTGTGTAATATCTTTGCCAGCTGCCTAGATATTTCTTCCAGAATTCCAAAAGCACCACATTTCTGAAATCCACAAGCTCAGCACATGAGACATCACTTAGACTCAAATGCCTATTCGCGCCACATCTTCCTTGAAGCACCGATGTCTTGATGCACTTGTTACTGTTACCACCATTCAGTGCCACTCCCAGCTACTGTTTATCTAAATCTTGTTTTACATTATGTGGCAGTAATATTGATGCAAGATTTGTATGCTTTGTATATATACAAGGCTGTGCTCTGTTCCTCACTCCTGCTGAATTTCATCAGTTTCTTTAACAATAACAATAAGGCACATATTTTGGGTGAAATATGACCTCACCCCTCTACTTCTCTCTTTTCATCCCTGTCTTCCTAATTCTAAATTACTGCTTGCCTCACCTCCCTCTGTGTACCTCATCTCTCTCTCTCTCTCTCTCACTCTCTCTCTCTACATCTCCCCTATTTCTACCTCACCTTTCTCTTCTTCATCTCTCTCTCTTTATCGTTTTGTACCTCATCCCTTGCTGCCTCATCAATTGTTCTGCGTCTTCCTGTCTCTAACTCTGTGTTCTGACCTCCTCTCTATACCTTAGCTGTCTCTACTTCTCCTCTCTGGCAAACTCCCCTTTCTCTGCCCACCTCTTTCTGCACTACTCTCTATGCTTAACTTTGCATCTTCACCACTCCAATCCCTCTCTCTCTCCACTTCAGTTCTCTCACTGCTTCACTTCCAATCTGCACCTCTCTACTCTGCTTCCCACTCACTTTTCTGTTTCTCCCTCTATTTCAAGTCTCACATGCCCTCCTCATTTTGCTGCTCTCTCTACCTTGCATCTCTCTATTGGTGCCTGACTACCTCACACTCTGTCTGTCTACCTCCACGTCTCTATGCCTCTAGCTCTATGCTTCTTCTCTCTTTCTATCTTACTGTTCTATCTAACTTGTTGCTCTGTGACCCC
Source organism: Triturus cristatus (assembly GCF_964204655.1). NCBI lineage: Eukaryota > Metazoa > Chordata > Amphibia > Caudata > Salamandridae > Triturus > Triturus cristatus. The sequence goes on from NC_140583.1 coordinate 233,381,016, forward strand.
ACCCCTTTCCCTCTCTCTGCTTTTCTTTATCATGTGTCCAGTTCCAGCTACCTTTCTAACTCTCTTTTTGCATATCATTCCCCACCGAAGTTTTCCTCATTCTTGTGATTCTTTCCTTCCACCTTATGTCTCTCCTTACTTCACATATCTCTATCTCATCTCTAACTACACCTCTCTCACTAAGCTATTATCGTTACCTCTCGGTTGTCTTCTTGTTTCCTGCCTCCTACAGTTACTCATGCTCAGAAGAGAGGAGGTCACTGTCTGAGCCAATAATACACACAGAAAGAGGAGAGGAGAAGAAAAGGTAGGGTAAAAGAAAATAAGGTGAAATCTTTAGATTTCAGCCCATGGAATAGAGAAAATGTTCAGAGCAGTGCTTTGATTTTCAGTGTTGAGGCGATGATCCAAACTAAGAAGGGATAAAAGAAAACATATTTGTGTTCATGATTATCCACAAATTAAAGGTGAAATTTTAATCACTATGGGCCAGATGTATGATGTGTCTTCCAGTTCGCAAACGGGCTTTTGGCCCCCTTGCACCCTTGAAATTGCATGCACAATTTGCGAGTACCTATTGGGTACTCGCAATTTGCGCATGCAATTCCCATTAATTCCCTATGGGCCTCTAGGCCCATAGAAATTAATTGGAAGCCATTCCTTAATTGCGACTCGCAATTTGTGAGTCGCAAATAAAGAATGTGTAGGAATCGCAAAAGATTTGCTGAAACCTACATACATTGCATTTTGCGAGTCTATATTAGCGAATCGGTAAAAGTCACTATTATAGTCTCGCAAAATCCAATTTGGATACATCTGGCCCACCGTGATTATAGCTTGTTTTAATGTTATGGACTGATCTATTAAACATACACCAACACACCTCGACCACATCTTTCCTACAATAGTAGCGTGTGGTTGATTAGACCCTGAAAATCCAAGTAAAATAATATTGCAAGATAAAAATCTGAGCCCTGACGTTCGAAAGTGTGTTTTTGTGATTCGGAAATAGTGACTTCTACTGAATTTCAGTTTTCAAATTGCAAAATGTGATGTACTGTGTATTCCAGTTACTGAATAGCGATTTCTTATTATTCACTACTTTTAAATAATGATTCCCTGTTTGTGATTCTTATTAATCACATAAAGCGAATCAGCATTCACAATTTGCAAATGTCGCAGTGTCTGAGAATGACATCACGGATTCAGGACCATTCATTCTGAGCCTTTGAGAGGAGCAGATGTCTACAGCTCTTCCAAACTACTTCAAAGAGAAGACAGTGTCCCCAGAAGAGCTGCAGGAAGAAGTCAGCGGAAAGAGGAAGAGACAAATTAATAACAAGGATTTAGAAATCCTGGTTGAAGAGTGTGTTAGGCTGAATGAAAGATTGTTTGGCAAGACCTCCTTTGCAGTCCCAGAGTCCACCAGAAAACAGACCTGGAGAAAAATCCAAACCAGTAGAAATGGTGGAGTGGTGAGAAACATAAGTATGGAAGAGATTTAGAAAATTAGTACGACCTTAGGGTGAGAACAAAAGAAAAAATAGCCAGCAAGGCAGGTGCAACAGGTGGAGGACCCAGCTCAGAGGAAACACCATCACCTTTGGCGCAAATAATCTAAACAACTCTCCAGGCTGAAGCAGTATCTGGAGTTTGTAATATTGACTCTTCTGCTCCAAGAAGAAAACTCAAGGTTGTTGCATTTCAAATACTTTTTTATTTATTCATATTTTATAATTAAATACAGAAATAATATAACTATTTACAAAAACGTTTTCACCACAAATCTGAATACAAATACATATTTGGTTTCACTAAAGCCATTAATACAGAACAATGGTTAAAGTAGCCCATCATTTTCTCTGTTTATATATAAAAGTATTTAGTGTGAACATGCAGTTATAAAATGATAATGCAATTTAATATATTTTAAAAATATATATGTAAACATCTGACATAGAATATAATAAAGTTACTCAGCATGTGAGCGTAGAAACGTCATCCATCACCCGAGATTATGTGTATATGCAGGAAATGAACACTATGTTGCCATGTAATAATGAACCTGTAGAGAGTGTCATTGATGCAACTAATGTTGACAATGTATCCCCCGTTTAATGTGCTATATTGACATTGAGAGAGAATGAAAAATTTCCTAGCTAACGTAACGGAAAGTTTCAATTCTATTAAGGACTCGGAGGCGAGGATTATGCTCTATCTTTCTTTAATTCAATCAGCAGCACTTCAAAGTTAAACAAAACCACTGTTCCCATGAACCACAGGTAACATAATACAAAACAATAGAGCGTCCATGGCTAGACAGTCCGACATCCATGCACCAATCACAGGGCTCCTGGGAGTATGTAGTCCTCTGTCCTTATCCATTCCTCCTCTTTCGACGCTGTAGGCCAGCCAGTCCCAGATCCTCACGAATCCTGTTTGCCAGAATCGCCGGCGGAAGCAAACCACAGCGTAAGCGAGAGCATTAGCTAAGGCTTAACCCTACAGGGAACGAAGTCCATTAGAGACATTCAATAGGTACATGATAAATTCAAACTCAGAAAGAAGACCTATTACTTACCCCAGTACAAGGGTGGGAAAGGTATCCCCAGAACTGATACCCTGGGTGGGATAATCCTCGCCTCCGAGTCCTTAATAGAATTGAAACTTTCCGTTACGTTAGCTAGGAAATTTTTCATTCTATGTCAGGACCGGAGGCGAGGATTATGCTTGTTTAAAGCTTGCTCACCACCAAATGTGCTATATCCAGCACTGGGTTGAAATAAAACCTTTTAAAAGGTGGAGTCCGAAGACTAATCTGCCGCAATGAGAATGTCTTCTAGACGAGCTCCCAGGGTAAACACCTTAGAGGCCATGGCCCCTCTGGTAGAATGGGCACCAAAAACGTGGAGATCAATGCCCGCCTCCTGCATCACCCAACGTACCCAACGGGCTATCGTGGGGGAGGAGACTGCCTTGTGAGGTTTCCTCAGCGCGATAAGCAACTGTCGTTCTGCAGGAGGGCGTAATTCGTCTGACATTTCTTCGTAAGCTTTGAGGCAGGACACCACGCAAAGCTTAGGAGAATCAGGGAAGGCAGGATAGGAAATGGAGGTGGTACCGCATTTCGTCCGCCTCCGGATAGTGAAAGTAACCCCAGAAGGGGAGAAAATCCTGCCTGAGACATCCAGCGCCCGGACGTCCGAAACCCGTCTACAAGATATAAGACAAAGAAGCATGGCCAGTTTGGCTGAAAGCTCCTTCCGAGATAGAAACCGGTTCGGTTGCCAAGACAAGAAAAGGTTCAGGACCTGGTTTACGTCCCACAGCTGGGAATAATGAGGCTCCGGCGGTAAAGAAAGACGGATGCCTCGAAGAAGGCACCAAACCCAAGGGTGCTCGCCCACCGGGGAGCCATCCCCCAGGGAGTGGCCGGCCGAAATGGCCGAGCAAAAGGTATTGATGGTTCTATAAGCCAAACCGTCGTCAGCCAAAGCGGCTAAGATATTCACAATTGAAATCACATCCGCCGCCACGGGATTGAGATTCCGACGCATACACCAACGAACCCAACGCCTCCAAGTGGATCGGTATCGCTTGACTGTACTATCGTCCCAGGCCTTGGACATGAACCTCTCAGCCGTTCTCGAAAGGCCCGGGACCGCCCATCGTCCCCGGTAATCTGCCAGGCCATCAGGGCAAGGGATCCCTGCGCTATGAGCGGGTGAGGAACTCCGTCGGGATCGAGGAGAAGAGTCGGGAAGCGGCATAGTAGGATTGGAAAATCCCAGGAAAGTTCCAGAAGAACTGGAAACCAAACTTGAGATCTCCAAATCGGTGATATTAGCACAATGTCCGCCCTCTGGCGACGCACCTGCGCTGAAACTCTCATCAGCATGGCAAACGGGGGAAAGGCATAACCCGTCTCCTCCCTCCAGTCCTGGAGAAAGGCATCCGTGCTCGCCGCCAGAGGATCTGGCTGCCAACTGAAGAACCGGGGCAGCTGGAAATCCAAGCGGGATGCGAACAGGTCCACTGAAAACGGGCCCCAGATGCTCTGGAGGTCCGCAAACACACCCGGGTGTAGTTTCCACAGGCTCACGTCCTGAGCATGCCGCGAATGAAAATCCGCCACTTGGTTGTTGCGGCCCGGGAGATATTCCGCCGTGACGGAAACGTGATGGTCGAGGCAATACTGCCAAAAATTCGCTGCCAGGTCGGAGAGCGCTCAAGAGCGTGTTCCCCCCAGGTGGTTGATGTAACGCACCGCAGAAATGTTGTCCATCTTGAGGAGGACGCAAGAATGGACCGAGTCCTTGGTCCAGCACTTGATCGCGAAGGATCTCGCCAACAGTTCTAGACAGTTGATGTGAAGCCTGCTGGCGTCGGACTCGATAACGATATCGGGTGCGGAACCAAAGATCGCTCGCCCATTTCAGGCTTCCATATTGGCAAGCCACCACTGCAGTTCCTCCCTGGCCTCGGCCGAAAGGACGACTTTCTGGGAGTAAGAGAGGCCCCTGCGAAGATGACGGGCCTTCAGACGTTGCAGGGCTCTGTAGTGCAACGGGCCCGGAAACACACGCTTGTATGGAGGCTGAGAGAAGACCAATGATGCGGGCCAGTTGGTGGAGGGAGAGGCGCGACTGTGCAAGGGACCTCCTGATCTTGTGACGGATCTTGGTCATCTTGCGAGAAGGTAGGATGAGGGTGGATGCCACTGAGTCGATCACGAAACCTAGGAATACCACTTGCTGGGCCGGAACCAGGACGCATTTTGCTTCGTTGATAATGAAGCCTAAACCCTGAAGAAGATCGACCACCGTGTGAAGGTGAGTCGACAAAACCCGAGGATATTGGGCCGTAATCAGGATGTCGTCCAGGTAGACGATCATGCGCATGCCGGATGCTCTCAAGCGTTCGATCGCGGGCCGAAGAACCTTGGTGAAACACCAAGGGGCGGACGAAAGACCGAACGGGAGGGTGGTGAACTCGTACACCGTGTCCCGCCAATTGAACTGCAAAAATCCCCTGTGAGGAGGAAAAATCGGAATCGCAAGGTAAGCGTCCTTAAGGTCCAGGCGCGCCATCCATATTCTGCGGGATAGGCGATCCTCCAAGGGCCCCATGGCCTGCTCTACCGCCTTGTGGATAGAATCATCCATGGCATCATAAAAGTCCTCATCCCACTGCAGGGCCGTGAGGGGATACTCCTCCCACTGACCGTCCTGCTGATAAGCTTCCTCGACGTACGACTCCATGTACTGCCAAGGGCGTCAAGCAGGTGAGTGGGGCCAGAGAGGGTAACCTCTGTATGAAGGGGGGCTGGGTGTCACAGGGGGGGGCGTGCAAATAACACTGCCTCAGGGCAGAAAAGAGACCACACGGGCGTAAACTGGCAGGGCAGGCTCCTCGGCGAAACGTCTCTGGCAGGGAAAGCGCGCAAAGAATGCGCGGAATGCCAGACGTTTCGTCGATGAGGCACGCACCAGGTGCCCTCTAGTGGCAGGAGAAGCACCGCAAGCCTGGGCACCACAATCACCGGCCGTTAGGGAGTGAGAACGCTCCCACGGCCGGGCGAGGGAAGACCGAGTAGCGGCTCCCCCGCTAAGGCATACGAAGGAAAAAACGTAATTCCTGAGAAAAACAATATATATAAATACAAGGTAAAGAAACACACATAACCTGACAGGAATCGCGTTATGAAATGCAAACGCGTTTAAAATATATAGCCGATTTTGAAGGTAGCAATCAGCGTACGGCGCGAGGGAAGCGCGTTCTAGGCAACAAAGGTTATATTAAACTCATTTTAGTATGACACAACATTCCCAACGAAAAATTACTAGGGAAGGAGAAACAAAGCGCTTATCTGGCTGCAGCATTAAAGAAAGAGGAGGAATGGATAAGGACAGAGGACTACATACTCCCAGGAGCCCTGTGATTGGTGCATGGATGTCGGACTGTCTAGCCATGGACGCTCTATTGTTTTGTATTATGTTCCCTGTGGTTCATGGGAACAGTGGTTTTGTTTAACTTTGAAGTGCTGCTGATTGAATTAAAGAAAGATAGAGCATAATCCTCGCCTCGCCTCAACTCAATTTTTGCCCTTAATAGATTGATGTTAACAGTTCCGAAAAACAACATAGGGAAACTTGTGGGCTTAGTTGAAGGATTAGAAAAATGAACAAAACCATGTTTTAGTGGAATAAAATAATCCGAGCTAGTTTGTCAGATATTACTCAGGAAGTGAGGGGTGTATGTCATGCAATAAGATCCGAGGCACAGGCAAAAAGACAAAGACATATTGATATGCACATTACACGCTTTAGGTCATTCAATAGAAATATTGGTATTTGCGACAACGACAATGTGTAGACACTCACACCTCTAAAGCAGAAATGACACATCAGAACAGTGATGTAGTCCAAAGTCTGGCACATATGACACATAACCCTGACGAATTACAAATATCTAATGTGTCTAAGAGATCTAATATTGGTCAACAAGAAACAGAAGAAGGATCTAGTATTAGTAGTGTGTCTTTTACACCCAAGCCTAGGTCTACTAGAACAACTAAAAGAGGAAATTCACATGGATAATCCAGTTTAACATCTCATGCTGTTGACACATCTACTTCAAGAGCTATTATTATTTTTATTTTTTTATTTATTAAGGTTTTGTATAGTGCGAACATGACCCTCGTGGGTATCAGAGCGCTTTACATGACGAGAAGTAGAGTAACAATTGGCCTGATAAACAGGAAACACAAGCGTGAGAGCCAAACATATCAGAAAGTAAATTACTAAAGTACTCGATACAAAAAGTAAAGTGCTATATACAAATGATTACATTATTTTAAAAACGAATTGAAGTAAATACTGTACTAATTATGGTTATGTAGTGAAAGAAAATGACATTTTTTAGTATTGTTTTCGTTATATAAAAACAATAACACAATATAGGAAGAACACGATTGTGATTGTTTTTGTTCACCTTAAAAATAATTATTTGTCACATCAAATCTTCATTGTCAACCTTCTCCGACCATGGTAGCATCTTGTCTGGATGATGGTGGTTTAATCATATGTTGATGCTCTTTGTCTGGATCATGTGAGACTATTCCTGAAAGCATGCCTCCTCAAAACTAGAATGTTGTGTAGCATCACATACGTACCAATATTTCTACACCATGTTCCTAGGTCATACTTCAGTGCACCACTAGACAATGAAACCTCGCTTAATAACTCATCTTGTTTGTGTGAGTGCATTGTTGTATGTATCTACCCTTTCTTGGCCGTTCTTGGATAAAAATATTGTGTAAGAACTCAAGGTCATACAAAATATGCTCTGTCACCTAAAGAAAGATAAAACTTTATAATAACATTAAATGGTAAATGATAAATTTATTTTTACCAAGCAACCATCCATCTCCAAAACTGTCCTGTAGCTAGCCATTCATATAATGCAAAGTGTATAAAAATATATTGGTGCTTCTTGGAAACCCTGCTACAGTATCAGTTATGAAGAATGAAGCATTACAAACCACCTGGATGTTTAGGGAGTGGTGATATTTTTGATTCCGATAGATGTATTCTGATTCTTGTGGTGGACAAATGAGGATATGTGTACAAGCTATACATCCAATTAGATTTGGAAAATTTGCAATTGAATAAAAACCCAGATTTGAGCTTATAATTCTGCTGGAGTATTTAGAACAAATATGGAGATTTAAGCTCAAATTTGCTAATATTTTGAGTTGTTGGCGGGCCACTTTTTTGGCACAGCAACAGCTCAAAGTGCTAGTCCAAATTTACAAAGCCACGTTAGAGCCAATTAGTGTAGACCTGCATGGATTTGTAAAAAAAAGTAACGCAATGCAGCAAAAGTACTGCATTCCGCTGTGGCAAGTAGGCTTTACATGGGTGGAGCATGGGTGCACTCTGTATCTACGCATGTATTGTGATACAAACCCAGATTTACTTAAGGCAATAAACCACGGTTTGTGCCAAAATGGTGCACTTACTCAAGAGAGATGCAACAAGGAGAAATATTTAATGTCTCCTTGTTACTTCCTCTTTGCATGTGTGATGCATTCTAGAAAGAGGAATATGCTTCTGAGGATTGTATTTCTGCAGGAAGGTATCCCTTCCTGGACAAAAACAATCCAACCTTAACGCAGGCACCCATGCACTGTGGCTCAAGGATGCCTGCGTTGGCTCTATGATGCCTGAAGATCACCAGTGCTATGAAAGAGACCAGATGTGTCCCATATTAGTGGATATGGCACATTTTTATTCTCACCCATTCATGCAACTCAGAGCAGCAAGCTGCCTTGCTACATTACATGAAAGGTTAGTAAATCTGGGCCTTACTTTTTCAACCATAGCATCTAGAAAGTTGTGCAATATATTTGAAAGAGGAGTCGGCAATATGCCCTCAGCAACTGCTTCTGTGCACTGATAATGCCTAGATGCAAGAAGGTGATGGCAACATAAAACTTTAATATTGGACCTGATACCCACACTATGCTGGCTGGACCTTCCTAAAATAGGCCCCATATATATGACATTAAATTTAAAACCACCTCCTTATCAAGCTGTACGCACTATAGCCTAACTTGGTGTTAAGTTGCACATGCAATTTGCTATGTTTGCAAGCACTCGCAAATTGTGACTGCTTAGCACATATAATTTGTGAATCAGTAAATACAAATCACAAATTATGAAAAGCAAAACACAATTGCAAATTAAGAAATCCGTGTACTTTGGTTTGCTATGCAATTTTAGCAGAACTGTTTTTCCTGACTCATGATACATCAAAGAAGCTCTGGGGCCCAAGGGGTACTGCTTGGAATTAATCAATCATATATTGGGGACGTTACATCGACGATTGCATTATGATCTGGTCTGGTTCCATGGAAAACCTAATGAAATTTTGTGAACACCTCAATTCAAATGATATGGGTATCAACCTCACATACAATTTGAGCTCATCAGAAATAGAATTTCTTGATTTAACGCTCATTATTGAGGACAGTCGTATACAGAGTAAACTTTACCGTAAACCTACCTCATGTAACTCGGTGTTACATGCAAATAGATCACACCCGAAACATCAAATAAAATCTATACCCTATGGTGAACTAACTAGGGCTAGGAGAAATTGCAGCAAGAACAGTGATTTCATATCATGTAAAAATAACATGAAGCAAAGATTTCTAGCCAGGGGTTTTAACGCACAGACAATTAATTTGGCTGAACAAAAAATCACAACGACAAAGAGAGAGGACACTCTAAAAGATAAGCATACTATCAGCTTTCCACATGTTAGACTGATAACAAACTATAATGATATAGCAAAAACCCTTAGAAACAGTATGAAAAAGCGCTGGGGGATATTAAGAAATGACAAAACATTGACCTAATTCATTACGAATCAACCTCTGATTACATACAGAAGAGGTAAAAATATCAAAGCATGGGTCAGTCCGAGCTATCCCAAACAAATTACAAAATCAAATTGGTTAACACAGAAATGTATGGGATTTTACAAATGTGGTGGATGTAAAATCTGCCCTCTGGCTATGAATAACACTAAAATCTTTCAGAGTCACCTGGGAAAAAATTATGAGATTAGACAAATGATCAACTGTAATAGTCGTCATGTGATATACATGATCAAATGTGGATGCGGTAGCTTGTATATAGGAAGTACTATCAGGGCCCTAAAAGACAAAATATATGAACACCTAAGGGCCATCAAACATAATGACTCCAGATATGCGACTGCTACACACATTAATGAATGCCATGCTCAGGGGACAAATAAAACATTTGCATTTTGTGGAATTGAACAGATTGACATGGACCCGAGGGGTGGCAATCAGGAACTACATCTTAGACGCAGGGAGGCTCTATGGATCATGAAGCTTCAAGCGGTTGAACACGGGATGAATACAGATCATGAATTACACTACTTCCTAGGTGACTAAATGAATACACTGCAGGTTATGCAAATGAGATATAATCAATGGGTCCATTATAGCATGGATATGACACATGTAGGTGAAAATGTGTTTTTATTAGATCTAAATGTTGTTTTTCAACATGGTGAACATCACACTTATAATATTGACGATGCTATGAATAATTAGAACTGTAATATGTCATACGTCTACAACTTGTTCATGTCACCTAATTGTTACCGACTAATGGGGATATAATGATCCTTACACCAATGCTATAGGTATGGATAATGTCACAATTACAATTGACCACTGTCATATAATTGGAATATGCTATGGTCATCCAACTATTATGATATTATCTTAAATTGTGATGACTTATGTTACTTGTGTCTTAGTTATCATACATTTACTGGATTGGAGTTGGACATATAATTCAAACAATAGTATGTACTTGATAGATATTAGCATGAAGGTCCTCCAACTGATGTGGGCTTTTTTATCCACTAGTAACAGTGGTGACTTATACTATACATCCCCTAGTCACATTCTCATAATTTTTGTCGTTATATGTTTTTTCTATCTTTTCCCTCACACGTATTTCTTTAACATCGAGATTTTAGGTAGATTCAGAACGTGACGGGTTAAATATAACCTGGTCACGTATTCGACCGGGAATCGGGTAGTGCATGAATTTAATTATTTATTAAATACGGACTTAACGTTTGAGATATTAATCATTGACTTGATGCAATCCCAATACTTGATTTAAAAAATCTCCTCGCTTTGTAGTGGATACTCACAGACATAAATAATTGTAGTCGGCTGGGGACCATTCAATTAGTTCCCAGTATTTGATATATTTGGAATATGAACCAATCAATCACTAAGACAATATGACCGTTTTAAGATGGCGGCCTGAATCGTTCATTATAGACGCCTGTGACCGATATCAATTCCTATTAAGGCAACAATGGTAATTAATATTTCTTATTAACATATAAAGTGACCTTTACTATATCGATATATGTTAATGTTCAATAATTAGAAACCACGAGACCTTTTTGCTTTACAAATTTATTTTAAGATGGCGGCTGAGTTCGTCACGTCTGTGATTGTTTTGGAAACGTACTAGATTCTCTGGGCGGCATTAAGAATAAAGCCGAACTTCCGGGTTCCATGATACACCTCGGCCACACTGAGATGCCGGTGATTTGAACTCGGACTCAGACGCTGCGAAATATAGGTAGGTCATTGCCTATGGTCTGCCCATTTTTAATATGAACTTAGATTCGTTCTATCAAAAGAATAGGTTGTGATTTCGTGTTTATATTCTTGTGTTTTTAGCGCGTCGCAGGCTGATTTACTTTACAGCCCATATCTTAGCACAGAGTGTATTATACATCGTGCGGTATCGGTAAGCCATTATTAAGCACTTGTCTTTTTTCACAATTGTGGTGGCCACTCGTGCACTAAGCCGATTCAAATGGGGTAGAATTATTCGGTGGCTTTCTTGTACACACGGGAGCTCTCCCTGTATTCTATGAGATTTTTCTTGAGTAAATTTCTCAATCAAACACTGTCCGAACTAAAGATGGTCTCCATGTATGATGGGTTTTATTGCCTCTGGGAGCGTAATGCTCCACGTTTCTAAGTCGGGACCTTTTATCATATTGTTGCAGATATCTGCTTTAACAAAACCCCGTATTGGAATATACTGCAACTTGTCCAGCCACATTTAGACTGGAACGGAATCATTAACAGTCAGAAGATATGTTCTGGACGTCATGGTTGTTGATCACATGGACCAAAGTGTATTAGGAGACACAATATATAAAATATATATATTCTTTTTACTTTTCCTTTTGATTGGTAGGCACACAAGTCCTTTCCATTGACTTAAAGGTAGGCATTGACTTGATATACAAGCAGTCCCTTACAAATTATGCATGGGATATCACGTAATTTTGGGTGATATACTGCATGAATATTCTCACCCATCCTCCATTGAATCATGGGTCCTTCCCCTGTTTTTTGCCCTAGGGTGTACATCATTATTGCTTGATTTGATATGCACAACCCAATTGAACTAATAACATAAAAATACCTTGTTTTAAAAAAATTTTTTATTAGATATACTGATTTTACTTTCTTAGATGTGTTGCATCTGCACCTGTTCCAGGAATTTCGAGGGTATTTGATGAGTACAATTGAGTTCACTTACAATTCACCTCATTGTGACTGTATCATTGATGCCGGAGCGTTTGGGCTTATATTCTGTTTTGTATATATATTTTCCAGCCCTGAGGAAGTCGCGGGTGTCTTGTCCCGAGCGACGAAACACGTGTTGGCTGGAGTCTCAACAAGAACAACTATTAAATTGTGCATTTATTTGTATATACTGACTTTGAAACTGATGTTATTGATATTATTCAATTAACACAAATGTGTGCCAGGGCTTGTTTCAAAACATCAAAGAAGGTCTATTTAATAGTCCCAAAAGGTTTTGTGAATGTTATGCTTTTTTTTCCAACCTTCGGACACCAGACCCCTGGATGCAAGCTATAGGACAACGCCTCCTTTTGCATGATAACCCCTGTTGTTTTGGGACTCATGCCACTGGATTTTAGATTCTGTGCACTGGAACTCTGATAACCAAGCCCAATTTCATGCGCTCTGGCTCCTAAAACATGTCGTAATTGACTACACTCCTAATTGGCATATTTAATTTCCCTATGAGTTTCTAGTGTCTGGTACAAAGTGTACCCAGAGCCTGGCCTGTAAGTTAAATATCATTAGTGGTCTGCAGCACCCAATGCGCCATCCACTAGAGTGACGGTTCAAACGTGACTACATGCCTACCCTTATAGCCGGCCTGTGCAGGTGTTAACCCTCCTTTTCAATATTAATAAGTCACTTCTAAGAAGGCCTTACTGCGCACAAGGTAGGGTGCATAATATTTAAAAGTAGAAGATGTAAAAGTTTATTGTTAAACATGTTCTTACAGTAAAATGACCCTAAAAGCTATTTTCTCTGTAGCAGGGGGAAAGAATTGGGATACAATAATACATGCAATAATGTTATCTCTGGTTACGTAACAGTTCCAAAACTCATTTATTGACTGTTTAAAATATTTATTACAAGTCCAATATAATAGCACAAAAAGAAATAGTGTCATGAGGTTATGATTTAGCTGACATTTGTAATACATTACAATATTTCCTGATCTAGGGCCCACACATTATGTTCTGTGCGCTGCTCGAAAAATGGTTATGCTGGTATTGCACGGGACACTTAGGAAGTCCTCAGTTTGTGAGTTAAAATAGGTAAGCACAGTAGTCTGATTTACCCATACCCATACAGTTTCCACTGTAAAGGGATATTGTTCCTTGACACTGGCCTAGTCCTAAAAGTATTGAATCATTGTGTGAGTTTTTTAACAAATATATATATATTTTCATTACTTTTAAATGCCCCCTTTAGTCTACAAGTTGTTAACTTCCAATGGTGCCACAGTGAATAAGTATAAGTACTTTTCCGGGCTTGATTTATTAACTAATTCTTAACAACACATAGATATTATGGGGCCAAATCTGAAATGTATTCATGAGAACAAACAGCAGCTGATGCCCCTTAATCCTGCACTCAAAACCCAAAGTCCAATAGTGGTGCAGACACTTAGAGATTAGCCATATGAAATCCTCAACCTATCCCAAAATGTTAGGTTCCTAAGTCATTTCAATATGTTTGCACTCAATAATAAGCATAATATTATACATCAAATGCATTCCTTGTACAATATCACATTCAAAAAATGTTCTTCCAGTCAGGATGTCTTTTCAAATTATTGTGCATCCTTTATTCTTTATTTTTTCTAACTTAAAAAATTCACATCATAATTACAAATGGCCAGCTGATGCGTTTCACCCCCATTAGTACTTTGTCAGTGCAAAAGGATATCAGTGAAAACAGCTAAAGAAAATGCTAAGAATAATATTTGTAAAATGAATAGAAAATAAATCATAGAAAGAATTGAGTAATATTGAGATATAGGATATATATAGAGTGGGACTTAATTGTATGTTATTTGTAACAGGTTACATGTAACCCATACACCGATCATAATAGCCGAAAATTGGATATAACTTGATAAAGAGATGCTCTCACAATGTGAAGGAATTGATGAATTAAAATTGAAATACATAGAAAGCAACTGCGATTAATGATGCAATAATAAATACAAGCTCTGTATTTCTGACAGTATATGGATCATGTACAAACATTATGCACTAATGGCTAAAGATATGAGAGATTTTTAGTATATCTCACAGTTGACTCCGCTTTTTACGTGAGAGATGGGTTAATAGCAATTAGAAGTAAGATGTGACTGATTTGGGGTAAATATTGAAAACTGAATAAGGTAGCAATAACATTGATTTATAGGCATTTGTTTAATCGTTATGCTTTTTTTGAAATAATAATAGTATGAAATTATATAATGACATAAATCTCTGGACATTGTAAATAGAGTTGCCTAATATATATGTATATGGAACTCTGCTGCCATGAAGTGGTGTGACGATGGGAATCCTTAATTTTGAGAAGACCTGGTATTCACATTTTTGTTTGTGAATTGTTTTGATAAAATAGTTAGGTTTTTAGTAGTAGATGTGATATTTGTTAATATATATTTATCATTTACAGCCTTGATAAAGTCCCAATGGGGATGAAATGTATTGGCTGCTAATGAGTTAATATGATATTAATTTTTTATGAAGTTTAGAAAAAAGAAGAATAAAGGATGCTGACAAATTTAGAAAGACATCCCGAAGAAAATGTTTTGAATGTGATATTGTATAAGGAATGAATTCGAAGTATATTATGATTATTACTGGGTGAAAAATAATATTTAATAGGTATATATGAGTACTTAGGTAATCTTCTTAGTCTACTAATGGTTTTCATGTATTTCATATAGACATTACAGCCCTAGACACCATACATTTGAATTAGTTATTTTTTTCTTAGGTCCTGCTTAAATGTTGTGTGGAATGGTGTAGGGTTATTTATAACGCCAAACAAATACTATTTGCCCAAGTTAAGGAATTTACCAGGTTCAGTAAATATCTCCTATTCTGTGTTTCCAACTTGTAAATGGGGCATGCCCTGGAGACTGGGCATTTAAAACACTAAATTACACCTATTTTGCCCTTTTTTACAGTTTTTTTCCACCGGTTTGACCTGCCAGTACCTATCAGGGAAAACTGTGAGAGTATGATAACTTTCAACTCATAATTAATGTTCTCTATTCAAGGTCCTGTTTGAACCGGCATCGGCGAGTAGCCCTGAATTTGTAACCGGGACCATAGTCTAGAGTCTGCAGAACCATATGTAGTCAGTGAAAGAGGAAGGGGTAATACTTTTGAGGACTAGCAGTTTAAAATATCAGAGCATAGTCAAAGTACTGATAAATATTTTACCAGAAAGAGAATCAACCACAAGGTAGACATGTGCAATACCTGTACAAGAGCAGACCAAATAATGATCTCCTGTTGTTATTTCACAACAGGAGATAAGGAATTGCTGCTCTGGCAAATCGAATAGGGAGAAATCAATTTTCCGTTCGCGGATACTTGTCAGGATTCTCTTTCTTGCTAGACACGCAGTCTGATTTAGATATTTTTATTCCACTTTTGTTCAGTCTATTAACATTTTTCCTTTATGGATGCATAGCTATTAAAATACACTTTTTTGAAAGCTTTACATTAGTAACAGGTTTTCTGGTTCTCAAAAATTTCAGGACACTAAAACGGGGTATTTTTAAGACTACCTTAAATCAGCACCTCTAAAATGACAATATACCTTTGGGTAATACTCTGTTTACAATTTACGAATTCATGTCTCAAATTGTTTGAAAGTGCAAAGGTGCACCACTGTATCCATCAATGAATATCAAATAACACCAGTAAGCCAATTTCCATTCTTGATGACCAAATGCATTTGAGCCACAAGATCTCCCTTCAAAGCAACAACGGTGAGAGAGGAGAACCAACAATGTACAAAGTAGGCTTCACATGTGGCAATATTAAGGAAGCTTTCAATCAAAAAAAGGAAGAACGGGGAGGCTTTTAAAGGAGAAACTTTGTTTCGCTGTAGTACAGACAAATACCAAGAAATAGGCTAAGTAAACTCTAGCACATGAAGAAATACAATGGAAATCTTTAATCTTGCCCAGTTAAACTTAATAAAGATGTATAGGGGGTCCTCATGCACACACATATATATATATAGGAGGGCTTCATCATAGGAACCATCACCCAGAATGGTGGTACATTTGGGTGGACTCAACCAATGTGCTTTTAACTCTCTATATTTTAGGGATAAACAAATTCTAACGATCTAGGTTGTAACCATACAAGAACATGTTAATGATGGTCACCCTGATAAGATAAAAAAACAGAGTACTGTTGTTTTACTCATATAGGATGCTGAAAGGTTATAATGACCTTTGCATTCCTGGTCTGGTGTACATGTTACGGCCTTTGACATATTGTTCAAGTGGGTCAGGAGGCCTTCATCACAACCAAATATCTATAAACAATATGTGAAGAATGTGTTTGTGAATAGTTGTGAAAGAGGAAACATTAACTCATGCATTCAGTCATGCAGACTTACATACATGGGTGACTCACTGGCCTTCTGAAATCCAGGAATGAGATAATTAAAAACATTAAAGAGATTGACTTAGTTGTTGTCACACATGAAGCACACTGATGTGAGGCATATGGTGAGATAGCACTGCAAAACTGAAAACATGTGACAGTGTTATAAGTGATTTACAGCACTTAGAATATATAGGACTAGATAAATACACCAATATCTGCAAGGATATTTTCATCTTAATTGATGCTAACTTACCTCTTGTGGGGGAAAACAAAGTCCTCATAGGGTGCGTGGTGTAGAATAGCTCTGTAGTGAGACTGTTAGACAAATAAATTAACATAACTTGTCTTTTGAGAACAAAAGTGCTAGGTATATTTAAATGGATCCATTGAAGTGGTTAGGACCAGATAAGCACTGTAGCTTACATTTATGTAGGACTATCCAGACACACACACATGTTGTCCATAATAGTATGGAGAATGTCCCTTGGGGCCGCTTACTCTGTCAAGAGGTTATAAGGGACCGGAGAAGCATTGATCTCCGTATTTACTCACATGTGAACATTTTACAGAAAATCACACACGTCCGTAATGGTATAGAGACTGCCCCATGGGGCACTTGCTTCATCAAGTCCTTATCCTCTGATTCACCTGCATAATTTCACCATCACCCCTACAGCTTTCTGGGAAAGGCACACCTACATCATAAAAAGGCGTGTCTGCTCTCGTTACATTACAGGTGCTAGAGCAGAAATATATTTTATTTAATCAGTTCAACCCATTACTTACAAAAATAGTCTCCAACTCTGCACTATGTTCTTCTTCAGGTGAATGGATGTTTACCACCATTTTAGAATGGAAGCAAAAATACTGAAATGATGCACAGAATGCTGAACAATGCAAACACTCACCCGAGTCACAAAAACTGTGTTTAATCCATTGTTATTTTTCTCACCATGCCACCCTGGTATAGACCCAGCCATGTGAAAATCAGGCTTGACCCTGCTCCTCATTGTAATAGCCCAGCCCGAACTGCCAAGCCAGGTCCTCCCTTGACCTGAAACAAGCATCCTGGGACCAATTTTGGTGCATCACCCCGCCAGGCTAGCTTGAATCTAGTGACACAGTGAGCACGGGACCCATGTCTGGGCATACCCTTCCCACTTAGGGTGACAAACGCAAAAAAACAAATGACTTGCTTAAACATGTCATTGCTGTAGAATGTTCTGACTTTAAAAATGTATTTCTTTTCCTTTTCTAACCTACATGTTTTCATTGTATTTCTAGCCAAAAAAGACTCACAAAGCTGAATAGCGAACAATATATTTCAAAACAATAATGCTTACATGGATGCATGAATCCGGTGACTTAACAAGGATATTGAACATAAAGGTGCCGATTACGATCCGGTAAAAAATTTCCCCGTGCGACTCGTATCCGGTCTTTTTACCGTACGAATCGTACAAGTGCCGTACGAACTGGCAATCACGATTCGCATGGTAAAAAGTCCATACGAACCGCATTGGGAATCATTCCCCACACGTCCTCGGGTCGGAAAATGTGTCCGACACGTCCTCGTACGATTTACCGTACAAATGTGAAAGGTGAAGTCCGACCGAGGAATCACGATCCATCCCGTGCGTCCGAGGTTACAACCGGATGGAAAAAACACCGTCCGCACCGAACTCCCATAGCAACCATGGAGATGTGCCCGCATACGCGCCGACCCCCCCAGCCCCCGTACGTACGCACCGTACCCCCCCCAGCCCCCGTACGTACGCGCCAACCCCCCCCCCATCCCCCGTACGTACGCGCCGACCCCCCCAGCCCCCGTACGTACGCGCCGACCCCCCGTGTATGTACAGCCGTGTACGTTCGAGTCGAACCCCCCCGGGTTCGACTCGAACATACACGGGGGGGTTCGACTCGAACGTACACGGGGGGGTTCGACTCGAACGTACACGGGGGGGTTCGACTCGAACGTACACGGGGGGGTTCGACTCGAAGGTACACGGCTGTACATACACAGGGGGTCAGCGCGTACGTACGGGGGCGGGGGGGTCGGCGCGTACGTACGGGGGCTGGGGGGGGTCGGCGCGTACGTACGGGGGCTGGGGGGGGTCGGCGCATACGTACGGGGGCTGGGGGGGGTACGGTGCGTACGTACGGGGGCTGGGGGGGGGTACGGTCCGTACCGGGCCACCTACTCTGGTCGATTCGCGCCGTACTTCGCTTTTCCGGCACTTTTTGGGTGCCGTGAAAATATTGCCGTCCGGACTGCTGTCGGTTCGAATCGTAATTCCTGGGTGGTGAAACGCTGCCTGAAAGCGTCCCGACGTCACGTCGCAGCATTCCCGGATCACATTCGTATGTATGTTTTCGTCGGTCGGTGTTTTTTACGATTCGTACGGAAATGGTGTTTCCGTGCGAATCGTAATTCCATGTTTGTAAAGTTTTACGACCGGGTACGAGTCGGACGGGGAGAACGCTCCGACCGACGGTTCGTACCCGGTTTTTACCGGATCGTAATCGGCACCAAAATGTTTCGTCTTTAGAGTAGTTCATTATTACGCAGTAAAACACTGAATAGCTAATATTTTAGTCTTTGCTGAAGTTCTCATGAGAACTCAAGACAAATGCTACAAGTATATGAATGTTTAGCAACTAATTGATACTTTTATATTGTACCTGGTCTACATTGACTGTTTACCATGTGGACAAAGGAAGGACCTGCAGACCATCGGACATTTTTCTCTCATTGGCTCAAGATGATCTAACAACCGAAATGGATTGCTACATGTGATTTTGTCTTTTACATTAGTCCATGTTAGCTGTGCTGGTGCTGCACTTGAGATGTAGCACTCTCGCACTCTTGAGAAGCTTTTCATGCCCAGTCTTTTCTAAACTTTACAAAGTCTTCCTTTGGACTTCCTTCTTGAGTCTGCCGACGGCTTTATTGACTTGTCACTTTGGTAGAGACTTTTCCTGATTTACATCCTTTAAAATGCCTGCTCTATCAATTCCCCCATAAGATGGTTATCTTAAGCATCACACAAATTAATTTCCCATGTGAGTTTATTTCAGAGTGCACTTCCATCATCAGTAGAGTCTTGTCTTTTTCTTTTCTAACCTCTACATTTTTATGATTTCATGTAATCATCATTCATGATATAATTTTTGTCTCAAATAATTCTCAGATAACTTTCTCTGCTCCCTTTCTCTTCTTTTGCAGAAAACAAATCTACAACACATGAACAAAGCATATGTCTATGTCTATTTGCTGATGTCATTGTTAATGCACATGATACATCTTAGGAATTTGTACACCTAAGAAACAAATACCCTCCGAACCAGCAAGGCAACAAGAAGTAAGCATTCTGTCCACAAATGTAATAAACTCCAAGAATTACATATTTCTCTCCTTGCTAAATCTGCCTTGTCTCACCTGTCAACTCAAATGTGTTCACAACTACTGATCCCTACATTTCTTTCTTGTTTGGGTGTTTTTCTTCTGTAAATGCAAATTGTCCCTTTGTGTTGGGTAAACTATTTTCTTTCTAAATTCATCTTTCTCTTTTTTCCAAATGTTTTTCAAAACATCACAATTCTTATCATTAGTTAGTGTTATGTTAGTGTATCGTTCTTCTAAAGCCATTACGAATATTTCCTCCATTGGTCACATTAAGCATGTTACGTTATTCTTGTAAGTGCTAACACTATCTATAGTTCTGTGTGGAAAAAAATAATACCAAGCTGTGTCCATTCCCTTTGATTGCGGGTGTACATTCATACTTTCGATTACAGGCACTCTAGAGAGTATTGAATCATAATTATAATAGAAATATTCAAAGTGTCCTCAGCTGTAAACTAATGAAAGTAAGGTGCTGCATGAAATAGCATATGATAAAGGCATGTGGTAATATGTTACTTCTTCTGAATAAGGCATTGGTAAATATGTGCAGACATAGCAATGCTTTACATCCATATCATTAGTGTATCCTTGTACTAACCTAGAGTAGTTATTTCCTTTAGGTCCTGATTCTGGTGTTAATTAAAATCCTATTGATACTGTTGTAATCATTATTACAGTAATCACACAAATTGAGCATATAATGTATTTACACTTATTTCTAATGCAAATAATTTCTCTCGATCTGTGACTGGGGGTGAGTGTCTGAAAAGTTTCAGCGCTCCGTCCATCATCTCCTTGTGTTTGCTTTGTTCGCCCTAAATTGGCAGGGTATGCCCAGACGTGGGTCCCTTGCTCACTTTGCCACTGGATTCAAGCTAGCCTGGCTGATGAGGGCTGTTAGCCTGAAACTGGTCCCAAGATGCTTGTGTCCGGTCCATAGAAGACGTGGCTTGGCAGTTCAGGCTGAACTGTTCCCATGAGGCACAGGGTCTAGACTGATTTGCCTATAGCTTTGTCTGAACTGGGGTGGCAAAGTGAGCTAAAGAATGATGATGGATTCAACCCAGATCAGTGACTGGGGTGAGTGTTTGAAACGTTTCAGCACTCCGTTCATCATCTCCTTGTGTTTGCTTTGTTCGCCCTAAGTTGGCAGGGTATGCCCAGACATGGGTCCTTTGCTCACTGTGCCACTGGATTCAAAGGTAGCCTGGCTGATGAGGGCTGTTAGCCCAAAACCGGTCCCAGGATGCTTGTTTCTGGTCCAGGGAAGACATGGCTTGGCAGTTCGGCATGGACTGTTCCCATGAGGCACAGTATCAAGACTGATTTGCATATAGCTGTGTCTGAACTGGGGTGGCAAAGTGAGCTAAAGAATGATGATGGATTCAACCCAGATCTGTGACTGGGGGTGAGTGTTTGAAAAGTTTCAGCACTCAGTCCATCATCTCCTTGTGTTTGCTTTAATCATTTTGAAATCCACATCCTCATCATGTGTCTGGAAAGCTACACCATCTGGTGTACAGTAAATGGTGTAATTTAACTTGTCCAGCAAATCTCTTCCTAGTAGGTTTACAGGACTCAAATCACAAACAACAAACTTTTCTTCAAACGAACCTATCTGTATGGGCACGTTTACTGAAATTGGATTTATAAAATGTTTATTTGTTACTCGTACAACTTAGATATTTTTCCCCGAGAGAGGTAAGTTTTAGACTTCTGCTGTTCAAAAACAATGGATTTGGTAGCACCTGTATCAATCAAAAATCATATGGGGTGCCCATATACTTCAGCATCTACATATGGGCCACTCTGGTCTACCTTTACACAATCTTCCTCCCCTCTCAGGCACCATCATTGGGAAGCACCTGAACCATAATTTTCGAAAAAGGGGTATTGGTGTAAGACATTCTGATTTCTGTTTCGGAATTCTGGCATGGAATTTTGAAATACATTTGCATTAATTTTTGGCATTTGATTTGAATTTAATTGAGGGTTTCCCCAATTCTTTTAATTAATTTGATCTAGTGGAATGGGCATCATTGGGACCTGTCCATGTATAGGCATTTGCATCTGCATAGTAGACACATTTTGCATTTGCACTCCTTTTTCCATTTTCACATTTTCACTAGTATTATCAGGATTATACCTACATTCCCTTTTCCAATGTACAATTCTATCACAGATGTGACCAGGAGTAATCTTTGTCATATCAGCTCCAGAACCTGTACCCACAGGAATGCCTCAACCTCTATACTGAGGCACATTAAACCCTTCTTGGCTTCCCTGAAAACTGGCCTGTGGAACTGCAACACCCTGCATCTTTCCTTGAATATCTGCAAAGGAAGGATTCTGAAAAGCTTTCTGAGACAACTTCGTCTGTGCTAAAATTAATTTCTCTTTAATTTTCATCAGCTTCATTTCTAACTCATCAATGCAATACTTTCCATAGCTCAGGACTTCATCAAGTGATTTATTCTGCCAGCAGATCATCCTCATCACTGCAATATTTTGCGTATCTCAGGATTTCATCAGGTGATTTATTCTGCCAGCAAATCAGCTTTGATTTATGTTTGAACAAGCCTCTGGTTTGAACCCTAAGGCAAACTGTGACGCAAAATCCCTGTATCCTTTTCCTCAGGATATTCCTGTCATTGTGTTGATGAAACACCTGTAACAATCTTTCATAGCATTCATAAACTGCTTCTTTCAGATCTTGGGTTGTTTTTTTAATTTGAAACCAATCAAAATCTTTTGGTGGAACTCTACCTTTCAGAAAAGTAATCACTGCCTTACATTACTCCATCACTATAGGAGATGGTGCATTTGTCCTAGTATCCCTAACTGGTTCGTCTTTTAGCCATTCTGCCACAGTCTTACATTCAGCCTACAAATCAGCAGGTACCACAATGTCAATAAACGTATTCAAATCCGTCCTCAACACCTTTGAAATATTTACAAATCATTCCACTTGTGCATACCACTGCATTGGCTTGTCTCTTACTTTCTGAAAATTATTCATAATGCTGCCAAATCACCTTGGCTCCAGGGGACATGTAAATACATCCCACTTGCTATTTCTCTAAGTGGATAAGCTGATGCTTCTCCCTCACTCTCCTCATCTTGCTTCCTTGGTATAGTGGTTTCTCTCTTTTCTTTTCTTTTCTTTTCTTTTCTTTTCATGTTTCTTTGCCCAGTTAATTTCTAGCTTCTCGGTCTCACTCCATTTGCGAATGTATTTAACTAATTACATAATGGGTAAACACATTCCTGACATTCGCATATTCTCTATTACTGGATCATCTAAATGGACCCTATAGCTTCTCTGCAGGTGAAAATTCTTAGGAAGATCAATTTCATATTTTTGGGTCTGTTTCCGTCAATCAATCATGTACCATAGCTTCTCTTTGTGTAATCTCTTTACACAGATAGATCAATTATTTTCTCTGATATTGTTCTATATGTTTAATTTCAAACATCCCCTTATTATTTCCACCAATTCCACTTTTAATTTAGAAATGTTTAAAGGCTGTCCGTTTTCAGTATCTGTCTTCTCCAGAGTCTCTATACTTTCCATCTGTCTAATTCCTGCTGCTTCTTCCAACCAAGTTGGAATACTACTCTCCTCAGTAGAGTTGATATCACTATGGGTAATGGGGGATGTTAAAACGAATGTCCTTCCATCATTTTAAGTGCTTGCATTGTCTGTGGAGGCTGCCACATAACAATTTTAGAATTTTGTGAAGATGGCTCAAACACTGCTGAAGGTGGACCTCCAGCAGTGTTTTTGGCTTTAAATCCACATTTGGAGAAGCACTTGCAATGACTCTGGGAATTGTCTGAACATTAACAGACATTATCGTAACTGTGCTGTGCACTGCAGTTGCATTAATCACAGAAGGTACTATAACATGTGGTTGAGCCACAACTGGTGGAATAATTTGGAGTATTTGTACAGGTCATTTAATTTGTCCTACACCTGGATCTACATGGACAGTTGCTACTGTACCACTTGTAACCAGCACTTGATTCACTCTGATCAATTTTGGTTGTATATGGTGGAGGTTTTGAAGGTATCATCTTTTCTAAAATATAATCGCCTGAGTCAGTATCCGTCTCATCCCCATCCTTCTCTTTGGGATCTCCTTTATTCCCTTACTTAGTTGCTTCTGTAGTAATAACTGGGCATCATGTATTCCTCTCTATCATAAACGTTGTCCATCGATGCTGTTCTTCATCCCACTGAGCATCTACATAGTTCTGTACCACTCTTTTTGTCCTCCTCTGGTATTTCTCCCTCTTTGTCTTGTGCAACATTCTTCTCTCATACCCTCAAGGCTTCATATTGAGTAGGACTAGCTGGGGGCTTCATCTTGTACAAATTTCCTTTCAAATTCTCAAGACCTCTGGTATTAAAAGTTCCATACTGTTGTGCCGCCCCACCCGCAGCCTCACTAACCACCCTGCCTGCAGCTTTCAGTGCACGTCCAGTTGTCCACGACACACATCATCCCGCAAATACGGCGCATGACACTTACAAAAGGAGGTGGTTTACTATGGAAACGTGCTTCACGTTCCGTTACAGACCCCCCGCTTGGCCTCCTACAGTTTTCCTGTAATTACACCCGCACTAACCTGACTTTCAGTGACAGCGTCGGAGAGCTGAAACATCCTTGGCGTTCTTCTCCCTACGTCTTCTGCATTCTTGTCTTACGAGTCACCGCTCCTCTTCCGGGGCTTGTTGCATCATTGGCGTTCCCTTGCCGGCCAGCCTTGTTTCTTCTCCTCACGAACAGCCTTCCCTAACGCTGTTCTTCATATACCTGAAAAAGAAAATTGCAAAGAGAATTATTTAAAGAACCATTGATCCCAGCCTATGGTAGTATACAAAATATATAAGTATTGTGTAAAAAAGATATACTTATGTGATTCTGCCTTTCTTCAGCAGTATGCAGTCAATTCTCAGCTTTGATTAATTTGCAGCGTCATCTCTTATGCTGCAAAATAAGAAAAAGGTATTAAAAACGTATTTTTTACTTACTTGATTAAACTTATCCTGACCCAGCACCTATTTGTGCAATATTTTGACTTTCTTATATTCTGTCTGGGAAAAATATGTTTTTTGTTTTTTCCCTAGTTTTTCAGGATAGTATAAGTTTTTATGGGTCTAATGAATCCAGATGGTGGTCTCCGTTAAGGTTGGTGTGTTTCACACTTATTATTGTTTAATGCCTAAATTCTGCAGTCCTAATGATTAAATGGCATATTTCTACCGTTTAGATAACACAGTCTCAAGTTCTAGATGTTCATATCTTCCTTACACTACCATCAGAATACTCAACAGGTATAATCTTACATTAGCCACATATTTTATAGCACTCTCGTAGTTCTAGGGTCATACTTACCTTCTGTACTTTTTGTCCATTAGGAAATCCATGCTACATCACACCTGACGGACCATTGGATTTTACATCTTCTCCCTTTCCTTGTTTTGTTTTCCCCTCTTCCTCACCTTCTCCTCTTTTGCTTTGACTTTGTTGGGCAAAGGAGGTGGGGGAGGGAAGTTGGGCGTCAGCATCTGTTCCTTCCACTTCGCCTCTGTGGAAAACCCAGGTGAGCCACACACATAGTTAGGAAAGCTCAAAGCACCTTCTTTCTCAGTGATCTTACACTATTGGCAAATCCAAGATCAAGTATGTAACCCATGCTCAGTTTTATAATGTACACAGGCGTTCCTTGAGGAGGTGCCTTTTCACCTTTTCGTATCAGAATTGTAACGTCTCCCTTCACCAAATACTCTATTTCTTTAAAACATTTCATAATTGCAATTTAATGAGAAACAAGGCAATCTTAAATTGAATATTATTATTCTGTTCCATATATGTAAAATCTCAATAAACCAGTCCTATTGCATCTACTAATTTCTTGAGTTATGTTAACAAATCCAAATGCGTTATCCACTTTTTTTGTCCAATCCTAGTGTGGCACTATGACATCACCAACAAATTCCAGCACGAAAATACACCTACCAACCAATCCCAGTGCCAAACAAGATGATGTACAGCCTCACTCCTTGCAGGAGTACACCCTCCTTTACAATGTATCTCCCATTCACACAACTTGAACTAAATATCTTCAATAAACACAAGAACACAACTTGTTTTCTCTACTAAAAAAATAACAGTATTACAATCACTCAAGAATATTGTCCACAACCCCAAGTGAAATCTCGACCAGCGTGAAGTCATCCAAATCATTTCAGCTCCCCCGTTTGGGCAAGTTCCACTAACGATCAATGTTAACCACTCAAAACAATGTTTAGTATCTCTATCTTAATAGTATAGGTGATGGTAACTTAAATCCTGCAAACAAGTCTTCTTATTTATTTTAAGCACTTATGAAAAATATAGGTTCCCTATATATTTGTACATGGTTCTTGTAGGAAAGTAGGATCTGATTTTATGGTCATTCCCACTTTTTGCCTGATGCTATGCTGTTTCTGACTAGTCTGACTGGGATCTTGCTAATCAGGATCCCAATCTCTCTGATTTCTCCCCTAAATTGTCATGGTAAGTACTTAGGTACATCCCATATTGGATACTGGGGTACCCTTATAAGTCTCTAGTATATGGTACTTAGGTACCCGAGGCATAGGAGCCCCAGGGGTCACCAATAGTCTCAAGCACTTATGAAAAATATAGGTTCCCTATATCCAGGGTCACAGCACTTGAAACCTATAAGTCACCCCTACAGCAGGCCTTTTCAATCCTGAAGGCAGGGTGTTCCGTTCTAAGTGTGAGGGTGCCCCTGCACGAGCAGGACACCCCTACAGCCTTTGGAGTCTATTCTCCCGGGTTGTAAGTGAGACAGCCATATAACATATAAGAGGGGTACCACTTGATTAGGTCATGACTATCTTAAAGCGGGCTGTCACAAACCCTGTCATGTTTGGTATCAAACCTGTTGGAATCATACGCCCCGCACCGTAACTGTGTGGGAGGTATGATTCCAAGCACTGTAGAGGCCCTCTGTTAGGCACTCAGTGCTCCCGGTACTAGTCTTCTAGACCTGGACAGCACAACACAGCTGCTGCCAACCAGAGACATGATTCTACCCTCCTGCTGCTGAGCCAATCTCGAGCAGAGAAATGCAGAACAATAGGTATCCTATCACAGGGAGGTGTGACCACCTCCCAGACAGGGTTTAGTGTATTGGGGCCAGGTGGGAGCCCTGTTCAGTGCCACTCAGTCTGCTTGAAGGGCACATTTGGTGCTCTTCTTGCATAGTCCAGTTCAAACCAGCTCAGAAAGCCATTGGCTTCTGCTCTGGCACTAAACTGGACAAAGGACATGGGAGTATCCTCCCACTGTCCAACCCCTCCCCTGGGAGGGAATCCTGAATCGTCCCAACCCTTTCCTTAGGGTACTTAAGAGCTTACCTGAGGGTGGGTCCCTAGATTCGTCGTGGGACACGATTTATTTCAGACACCACTTCAACTTCGACCATCTGGGCACTTTGGACATCGCAGGACTCCGCTCTGGGCACCAAGGCTGCAACCGGGAAGACTCCTGCTGCTCCTTATCTCTTCGCCCTGGTCGTCTGCTGCAACGTACGTGCCTGAGCTCCATACAGGAAACCTCCCTTAGCCGGTGGGCATCCAAGACACCTGAAGGAATTTCCCTTGAAGTGAAGGAGTCAGTTCCCTGCATCTGCAGGCACCGCAACTAAGCTAACTGGTTTGCTGTTCCTGGGCTCCCACGGACTCCAAAAGACTCAGCAATACAGGTGGTGGTTCTACACATCCCTCGAGGCCTGCCCTGTGCTCTCACAATGTTTGAGGCCAGTATCCCTCGTCGGAGCCGCAGGAACTGAACCCCTGTGCATTGCGTCGACTTGCTGCAAAGGTTTGTTGGCTTCGTTCCATCACTATCCTTGGGCTCCAAATAGCCCCCACCTCAAGCATCTCCAGTGACCAAGCTCTTTGTCCCCACCACATCACTTGCACCGTGGGCCTGCTTCTTTGGTGAGCTGCTCGAGGACTCCTTGCGACTCCAGCGCCTCTGGCCTGTGTGTTCTGTTAATGGTCACCTTTGAATTCTTTGAGCTCCCCTAATTGCTCGGTGCCTGCCCTGACTCCCCTGTGTGTGGTGAGTCACCTGGACCTTGCTGGGCCCGACACTGCACCGTCTTTGCTTTCCATGTTGATTGCAGTTGCCAAGGCTTGATGGTGCTCCCGACGGACACTGACCCCTCAACTCTTGACATTTTATGTAAGAAAGCTCGTGAATGGCTTCTGGTCTTCCACAGCATGTCCTGGTCCTCACAACTGCAGCTCCAAGGTCACCGCCATCTTTCCTACAACACCCAACATCGTCTTCCCTGCCCCCTGGTCACTTCCGAGTGACCTAGACTCTGTCCCCTCTGCTTGCTGGTACTTTTCTACTCGAATCCACCTTTGGGTTCCACCGGACACTTTCACCTTCTCCAGCAGAGGCACCTTCCTGAAGTCGCACATTGAGTTCGACTACGGTTTCCGACACCACTTCACACCTATGCACCTGACTTCCCTGGTGCAGGTAACTGGGTTCCAAGGGTATCCACGGGTGGGGGGGGGGGCTCTCAAACCTCTCGTCTTCTGCTGGGTTTCTTCGGGGTCCACTGGGAAGGGTCCTCTTTCTTCAAAATTGCAACCGCGTCTAACACATTGATTTGAGCGCGGTCGTGTCTCCACCCTGCACACAACCTCCGTGGGGCTCCTAGATACTTACCTTGGGAGGTTCCTTGAGCCCCCGTCACGTCTACGTCATCTGAGTATATTCTTGACTTGTGCAGTGATACGCATACCACTATTTTAGTATATGGTTTGGTCTCCCTTTGGGGACCAATGTGTAGTCTGTGCTACTTATCTGTTTCTATTGCAAAGTATTGTGTTTATTGTGTATATCTCTGGGTAGGAGATATCTGTATGTGTTAGTGAGTGTCTTATAATAAATACCTATTTTTATAAATACACTGTGTGGGTCCTTTTCATTATATCTATACCTAGAAGATTGCATTCTGGTAAAACAAGCTGCTTTACACTCCTTCTGGACTAAGCCTGAAGGCTGCTCTCCACAGCTACCACTTAGAGACAGGGTGGGACTGGGAACCAAAACCGGCCCTGACAAAGTGCTCGGCTGGCCCCCCGGGGGTTTGGGGGTTCGGCCGAGCAGTTTGCCACGGCCGGTTTCGGCTGATTTCGTTACAGCGGCCCTGTAACAGAATCGTTCCCCCTGGGGCCCAAAACCGGCCCCCAACCCTAGCGGCCCACCAGGGGAAAGCCCAGTGCCCGATACGGCCAGTCCGGCTCTGCTTAGAGAACTTTCTACGGTTGTCTAAGACCACTAATATCACCATAAGGGTTATCTGGACTGGTGCAGGGTGCCCACTTACATAAGAGTTCATCATATACCAGGCCAGCCTCTCACAGTTCTGCATTTCCTAAGAGCATTAATTTATTAAAGAGAAAATAAAGAAAGATAGAAAGAGGAAGAGGCCTAGTCTGGACCAAGAAATGAAAATACAATAGAAATGAATGTTTAGTGCAAATAACAAGCTACACGTTATTTCTGTATGCCTAATAAAGAAACATTTTCCTACGTGCCAGTTCTACATTGTGTTTTCATGTTGATGTCTGGGCAAAGTCTCAGCCCTGTAATTACATGTATTTAAGCTCAATTTGCCTGCTCTATCACAGTAATCATGGCGTGGGTGCATATGACATCATGGTGCCATAAGCAAATGACGTCGTCCATTCAATTAAGGACGTAGTTGTCCATGCAGCTCATTGTGTTGCAGACCATCATATTGGCAACATCGGTCAGAAAAAGAGATTGATGTTCATATGCTAAGAATCAAAAAATCGGTCCAGCCTCTAGTTGTTAGCGCTGAGATTCCTCATAGTGGCAGACTTTAACTTCCAGAACGGACTAAGAAAAAATAGAAGAAGCACGCAAGGAGTTAATAAGATTTGTACAACACATGAACGCTTCCACTCGAACATTAGCCAGCAATCTGGAATCAGGGAGCCATTATAAGGTGTGGGGGTATTTTTGTTATTATCCTAGAGTTAACAATACACTGGGAGTCCCATTACCTCTGGGTGCTTGGAATTAACAGGGATTCCAGGTTGAATTCTGAGGAATGAGAAATTAGTGGGGGTATGGGTAATTCCAAGACTATTCTCCCCCTCAGTATCCTCTTAGGATTTGATATTTTAAGGGCTGTATGTTAAGCTGTATCCTGGGAGAATATAACCAACTGACATCAAAGGGATGTGGAGGCCACCAACATCCTTTAGGATGGCTACTTGAGATTTAAGCTCTGTTGTGGAACCAAGTTATCATCTATAAGCACCCAGGAGGATCTCCTGGATGAAGCGGGACCAGCCTTCAACCTTGTTGATATTGTTGCATCCTCTTCTTTGACACTTTTGTGAATCTACCAAGATAAGCAGAACAGTGCAGAAAGATCAGATTTGGCACGGTCTGGTCTAGCACATCAGAACTTGTAAGTGTGGTTTCACAGAAATTCGAGTTATCAACTGTGCTATTCAGCATGTGCATAAACTCTGCCGTAGTTCATACAAACATGCACAGTTCTAGAAGTATGCTGATGACACACAAGATCCACCTCAAATTAGAGAATAGATAAGGAAGTCAGAGCAATGTTTCTGAATGCCAGGAACACATTCGCCACTAAACAATGGCAATGTGCCTGTGTTGCAACTGGTCTAAGGTGAGGGTGTTTATGTAGTTACTATGTCACTACCATTCTGATTAATTTAAGACCTCGTGAATCCAACTGATGAAAACCCTTATTTACATTTTGGGATGAATCTGCCAAACAGGCTTTCATCCATACATGCCATACAATGTGCCAGCTTTCAAGTCCAGCGCTGTTATCTTTGTTTTTTAAAATTTGTCTCATTTTGTTGAGGAGAGTTAACATGCTACACTGCTCAAGCCCATTATTTGTATTGTTTTTTGCTCACAATTTCCTCACCTCAGTCATCCAAGTAGCCATTAGAGATTTTGACCGTCGCCATATCTGCATCACCTTAGAATACCCTTTTCCCACTCCTGGTCCTTCATTTCCATTCTATATTTGTTCCTGTACTGGGGGACACTACCTGTTCCTCTTTCTCCACTTCTTCGCTTCAGCCACACACTATGCAACCCAAACCCCTTTTAACTTCCTGCCAAGTGGTATCTGTACATTTCTTTCTTTGATAGTTTTTCTCCCTCCTTGCCACCAATCTATTTCTCAGTACCCCTGCACTTTTCACAAATTGCTTATTTTATCTCAATCTCCACTGTAAGCTTCCTGCCCCAGTGCCTCAAGCACACCACCCATTGTCACCTTGCTTCTCCATCCCCTCCCACCACCATTGTCAGTTTGCTTCCCCATCTCTTCCTGCCCACCCTCCATTGCTAGCTTCTTCCCCTAGCGTCTTCCGTATGCCCCTCCTTGTCCGTTTAGTTCCTTCTGGCATCTGCCCTGATCGCCGCCACCAATGACATCAGAGCCCTCCTGGTCCACGGTGACACGACAGCCCTCATCCTCCTTAACCTGTCAGCCACCTTCGGCACCGTCTCCCATCACATCCTGATCAACAGACTCCACCCCATTAGAATCCAGGGAGATGCCCTCAAATTGATTGCCTCATACCTCACCAGAAGAACCCAGAGAATCCGTCTTCCACTGTTTGCCTTCAAACCCAAGAAGATCATCTGCTTGCATCTTCCAAGAATCGTTCATCAGCTCCACCTTCTCCAGCGCGTGCATAACCCTCCTGGCCAACAAAAATAATATTGCACAAATTTACAGATTCACAGATGTATGATGAGTGTCGCCGACTTGATGAAGGAGAAATGACTCAAGCTCAACATGGACAAAACAGAAGTCATCATCTTTGCGAACAACATCTCGCCATGGAACAATGTATGGTGGCCTGATGAACTCGGTCCACCCTCCTCCCCGACACACAATGCCTCCAACCTCGGCATCAGTTTGTACAGCAAACTATCCATGAAGAGGCAGGTAAACACAGTCTTAGCCACCTGCTCACACACCCTACGCATGTTCCGCAAGATCTTCAGGTGGCCCCCAGTCAGCACCAGAAGGACCATCACTCTGGCCCTCGTCACCAGCAGTCTGGCCTGTGGGAACACACTCTAGTTCGGAATCACCACACAGCTCCTGAAGAGACTACAGAAAAATACAAAACTCAGCGGCCAGACTCATCCCGGACTTCCCCAGATGAACCCACGTCACTCCTCACCTCCAGAAGTTTCACTGGCTCCCGATCCAGAAAAGACGCCAGTTCAAGATGTTGACGCACGCATAGAAAGCCCAGCTGTGAGAAAGCACCCTCTTTCTGCATGGTTGCCCTCACGTTTTGCTGAGCTGCTGATGTGCTTTGGTTGAGTGTGCCCTGGGCACCTGCCAATCAGGTACCCAGGGCATATGTTCTTTCCCTAAAACTGCATTGAAAACAAAACCCAATTGGCATCCCTGGTCACAGGTCAGTCCCTGGTAAATGGTACCACAGGTACCCAGGGCACTGTGACCAGGGAAGACCTCTAAGGGATGCAGAATTTATTGTGCCACCCTTCGAGGGTCTGTACCATTACACTCACACACTGCCTTTGCAGGCTGCGTGTTTTGGTGCAGAATAAAGTGAAGAGACGACATGGCACACATCCCTGTGTGCCATGCCTACAACCCTCTGCCCTGGCTTAGATCAGTCACCCCTCTAGCTGGGTCCACTACACCAGTGGTGAGGGTACAGGTGCATGAGCCCTGTGCCCCTACATTGTCTAAGTCCATTCTTAGAAATTGTAAGTGCAGTGCTGACCTTAAGAGTATATGGTGCTGGGAGTCTGTCATTACGAACTCCAAAGCAGCATAAAGGCTACACTAAAAAACTGAGAAGTTTGGTATCAAACTTCTTAGCACATTAAACCCACACTAATGCCAGTTTGGGATTTAATGAAAAATGCACACATAAGGCATACTAGAGATGCCCCCTGAAAAACGACCTACCACTAGTGTCCAGGCTGAGTGACTGCTTTCAACTACCATCACCAGACATGTTTCTGGACCCCTAGGTCGAGAGCCTGCTGCTCTCAGGGGCCTGAAACAATGCCCATTCTGGGATGAGGTGCCAAGCCTCCTCCCCCAGGATGGCCAGGGTCCACGAAGGGGAAGCTTCAAAGGCTTGCCACCTTTGTGAGCTTCCCCAGGCCACTTGCTGCTTTCATCAACTGGTCCCCTCTAGTTCTGACCCCCACTTTGCGTGAGAGAACCGGCAGGAAAAACAAGTGAGGAAGAGAGGTGTGCCCCCCTCAGCCAACTCCACCCCTCAGGTGGGTGAGGCGAGGTGAAACACAACTCTCATTCCCCCCCATTTTGCAGATGGGGACATCCAGCCAACCAGGGAAAGGGTTATGCCCCCCTCCTACTGGAGAGTGGCATAATAGGGGGTATACCCACCCCTGGGAAGGGACCCATTGGTCCCAACCTTTTTACCTACCTGTGACGCCCCTAAATCTAGTATTTAGGGGCACCCCTAAACCTTGCTTCCTTAGACAAGAAACCAGAAGAAGAAAGGAAGAAGGACTGAACAGCTGTGCCGAAGCTAACCAGAGGAGGACGCCTACCTACTTTGCCCCAGCCTTACCAGCCTGTCCCCACCTCGAACCTGCTCCAGCGAATTCCCTGTGTGTCCTGCAGCCAGCAACCTCAAGAAACCCGGAGGATCTGCCTGCCTTCCATCCATCCATTTGTTCAACAACAGACTCTAGGTCTGCCAAAGTCTGCGAGTTTGCACCACTCTGCACCCGACGCCCACAACCTGATTATGAGTGGCCCAACACCAAGAGGAGGTCTCCCCAGCAATCATGACCCAGATCAGGTGACCCCTGGCCAGCCTCTAGCCTCCAGTCAAGGCCTGCAGCCTCAAACCGGATGGTCCCCCAACCGCGACCAGAAGCTGGTAAGAAGATCCGAACCTAAAAGGCACCCCTGCACCCGATGCCCCACGGCCTTGGGTGGCCCGACCAACAGTGCCTAACCAACCCCCAATATCCCAACTTACCTCTCCAAGTGGTGGTCGCACCCAGAAGACCTTTGTCCCCGAGCCTGCAGTGTGTTTGCAAACCGGAGACTCCCCATTGAAAGCTACAGGGCTCCCGATGCACTCTGCACCCGGCTGCCCCAGTGCCCCTGAGGGTGCACCTTTTGTGCTAGCTTGAACCCCCATTTTGCCCTGAGCTTAAGTCCAGGAGCTTTGCTCCTACAACCCAGTGCCCTGCTCATCAGCAGCCGCCAACCGGAGGCCCCCTGTCCCCCAGTGGGAAACACTGGGACTCAGCACTCTGCACGTGGCCACCCTAGTGCCGCTGAGGGTGCAACAAGAGTGCATCCTTGACCCTGGGGGAACCCTGAGTCTAACCTCAGAATACCAACTTCCACAACAAAGTACTTACCTGCTAACCGATAACACTATTTTCCTCCATAGGAGAACATTGACTGTTTTTCTGTGAAAAGTTTCTAAGTGTGAAGTGGAAAACCTAAGAAATCCTTTTAAAATTGTACTAAATAACAAAAACGCTATTTGTCCCAGTGCAGTATCCAGGTATACTACACTGTGTACGAAAAGTAATCTGTAAAATAATCTATTGGTCATTTTTCTAAAAAGCCAATACACTGTATATGTACTGTATTTCCAAAGCATTGCATTTTCAGTAACAATGCTGTAATCAAAACAAAATGCATATACAATTGCAAACCAAACTGTATTACAACTGCATTACTACTGTAAAGTATTTTTGGCTTACCTGTGCCAGGCTTACTTGGTTATAGAAAATAAAACAACTAAAAGAATATTTTTATACAAAAACAATTGGTCTGAAGTTCAGTCTTTGAGTGTGTGAATTCATTTGCTGACTGAGTGTGTACAACAAATGCTTAACACTACCCTCTGATAATGCCTTACTGCTTGACCACACTACCACAAATAGAGTAAGGTGCTATCTACTTTTACCTCCGCCTACCTTTCGGGTTCCACTGGACTCTGTGCACACTATACCTTACTTTGGTATAGTATATGCAGGGCCAGCTTCCTACACCAGCACAATAAGGGACAAGCATACATCAGAAAACGCATGACCTTCCACCAACTGACAAGACACCTGTGATTTGCCTCCCTCTTCCTTGCAGACAACCCCCGGATCCACCGAGGCAACAGAGGAGGACGCTCCTTCTGAGTCCTGGTGGCCAAAGCTTGGAATGACTTTCCCCTTCATCTCAGGTCCGCCTCATCTCTCCAGCAATTCAGGAAGGAACTCAAGACCTGGCTGTTGGAATGAACAGATCACCAAGTAGCATCTAGCAACTCAAGCGCCTTGAGACCTTCACGGACTATTCGCTGTGCTCTACAAATCCCTGATTGTTTAATTTGCATCTCCAGTCCCTCCTGCACACCCTGTGACGTCCATGTGCCTCTCTGACGCACTCACCCCTTCATGTTGTCTCATTTCCCAATCCACTGCCCTGTTTGTTGAGTTTTTATATTTAAAAAAAATACAATTGTGCTGGCCTTGTTATTGCACTATTGTACCTGCACTGCTGTACAACATGGCTAAAGGTATTGCCAAAGCCAATATTTCTCATAAGCAAGACCTCTGGGCTTTGCCAATGATTTTTGTAACCCAGCTAGGGAGTGGGCATGAGGGAGATGAAAGTTCTACATAGCTAACCTGTGCAATGAGCAAGGGAACGTAATTTGGGGGAGGGGGCACTCGTAACAGGAAACCGTACCGGAGTGGAAGTCAATAAAGTGCATTTTTCTACCTCTGGATTTCAAGTACCATGACAGACTTCCTGGGCTTTTCTGACGTCACTCCGACCTCCTCAACAGAAAACAAAAGGTGCTAAAATCCCTGTTTCTCTATCCCTAGCCATAAAAGCAGACCCTTCATCACGGACACAGAATTAGTTTATCAGTCTGACATTTTTAAGATGGGACAATTCCAGAGTTCACACTCGAGCTTTAAAGCTGTCCAGGGGTTCGCCTCGTGCCACACCCAGCAAAGACTGCTGTGCAACAGGAATTACATCGCTCTCTGTGCTCTGTGGAGCGCTTTCTCGATAAAGGCATCGAATGCTCATTCTGATGAATAAACATGGCTCCGGAGAGCAAGACAAGTCACTGTTATAAACTTGAATCTGAGAAAAAAAATGCATTCGAATGCACTTGAAGTACGCAGAGGTAATCCAGCCGATAAAAGAACTCGTCGAGGGAGGCTCGTAGGATTTAGCACGTCCACAAAACACAGGAAAATAAGCTCTCTGGAGAGGCAGCGTCTTTTCAGATGGAGGCCGTGTAATATGAACAGCGAAACCGAGAGATGTAAGGGGGAGATCTGGGAACTGATCTGAAGAAACATTCCAGGAAGGAGATAAAAGCGAAGGCTACCGCCGTTTCGTTGCCTCAGGTGGCAGAAAACCGTGCCAAGATTTATTTTATTCGGATACTTTTGACTGGATAAGATCGGCAGTGTCATAATTTAGTGTAATGATGTATTTTATTCTGAGACTTCTAACTGAGAGAGTATGTGGTCCGTCGGCTACGCTGCCACCTCTGGTGCAGGAAACCAGGGTTCGAGGTCGCGTCCACATCTTTTGATTCTGGGCAAATCACTTAATCTGAATGTGTAATGTCAATCCGGTGCTATGTAAAGCGCTCCAATACCTTCGGGTCGAGTTCAAGCTATATAAATATGTTCAAAAAAACTGTATACCGAACGGTGCTCACCGCCGTGAAGACTAATTTTATGTAGTAAGGCGAGTTTCCTTAAGACCTGTGGAGCTCGTGATACTTCAAACTTGGAGTGGAGGAGTTAATTGTAGGCTCTTAATCAATCAATCATAGGCATTTGTATAGCGCACTGCTCACCCGGAGCGTCTCAAGGCGCTGGGGGGGGAGACGCTACTGCTTCAACAGCCAGGTCTTGAGTTGCTTCCTGAAGGCGAGATGGTCTTGCGTTGTCCGGAGGTGGATGGGGAGGGAGTTCCATGTCTTGGCTGCCAGGTAGGAGAAGGATCTTCCTCCGGCGGTGGCTCTGCGGATGCGTGGACGGTGGCGAGAGCGAGGCTGGCGGAGCGGAGCTGGCGGGTGGGCTTGTGGAAGGTCAGGCGGCTGTTGAGGAACTTGGGGCCCAGGTCGTGGAGGGCCTTGTGTGCGTGGGTGAGGAGTCGGAACGTGATTCTTTTGTTGACGGGGAGCCAGTGCAGGTCTCTCAGGTGTCCGGAGATGTGGCTGTGTCGGGGGGTGTCCAGGATGAGTCGTGCTGAGGCGTTCTGGATCGGTTGGAGTTTCTTCTGGAGTTTGGCGGTGGTGCCGGCGTAGAGGGCGTTCCCGTAGTCCAGCCGACTGGTGACGAGGGCCTGGGTGACCGTCTTCCTGGTCTCGGTGGGCATCCACCGGAAGATCTTTCGAAGCATGCGCAGGGTGTTGAAGCATGAAGACGAGACGGCGTTGACTTGTCTGGTCATCGAGAGGGAGGAGTCCAGGATGAAGCCTAGGTTGCGTGCGTGGTCCGTTGGCTTGGGGGTGGCTCCCAGGGCAGGGGGCAACCAGGAGTCGCCCCAGGCGGAGGGTGATGATCCCAGGATGAGGACCTCCATCTTGTCTGAGTTCAGTTTCAGGCGGCTGTTCTTCATCCATTCGGCGACGTCTTTCATCCCTTCGTGTAGGCTGGCTCTGGCGGCGTCCGGGTCGCTGGTGAGGGAGAGGATCAGCTGGGTGTCGTCGGCGTAGGTGATGATCTTGAGGTTGTGTTGACGTGCGATGGTTGCGAGGGGGCTCATGTAGACGTTGAAGAGGGTGGGGCTGAGCGATGACCCTTGTGGAACGCCGCAGATGACTTCGGTGGCCGCTGACCGGAACGGGGGGAGGCGGACTCTCTGGGTTCTTCCGGCGAGGAATGAGGTGATCCACTCGAGGGCCTTCTCCTGGATGCCGGTGTTGTTCAGGCGCGGTACTAGGGTGCGGTGGCAGACAGTGTCGAACGCTGCGGAGAGGTCCAGGAGGATGAGGGCCGCAGTTTCCCCGTTGTCCATTAGGGATCTGATGTCGTCGGTGGCTGCGATGAGGGCGGTCTCTGTGCTGTGGTTGGCTCGGAAGCCGGATTGCGAGTGGTCGAGGGATCCGTTGGTCTCGAGGAAGGCGGCTAGCTGTCTGTTGACGGTCTTCTCGATGACTTTGGCAGGAAACGGGAGGAGCGAGATGGGGCGGTAGTTCTAGAGGTCGGAGGGGTCTGCAGTTGGTTTCTTCAGCAGGGCACTGATCTCGGCGTGTTTCCAGCACTCCGGGAAGGTGGCGGTGTTGAAGGAGGCGTTGATGATGTCGCGGAGGTGGGGTGCGATGATGTGGTCGGCCGTGTTGAAGATGTGGTGTGGGCAGGGGTCCGTAGGGGATCCGGAGTGGATGGTGTTCATTGTGCGTGTTGTGTCTTCGGTGCTGACTGGGGTCCAGGTGCGGAGGGTGGCGGTGGGGGGCATCGGTTCGGTGGTGGGGTTCGTGGTTGGTGGGCCGAAGCTGTTGTGAATGTTGGCGATCTTGTCATGGAAGAAGGCTGTGAGGGAGTCGCAGAGGTCTTGCGAGGGAGTGATGTCATTGTTTCCGGCGTCGGGGTTGGAGAGCTCTTTGACGATGCTGAAGAGTTCCTTGCTGTTGTGGGTGTTGTTGTCCAGTCGTTCCTTGAAGGCTGTCTTCTTTGTGGCGCGGATCAGTTGGTGGTGTTTTCGGGTGGCGTGTTTGAGGGCCGTCATGTTGTCTGTGGTCTGGTTGGTGCGCCAGGTGTTCTCCAGGGAGCGGCAGTTCTTCTTGGAGGTGATGAGCTCGTCGGTGAACCAGGAGGCTTTCTTGCTGCCGCGTCTGCTGGGGGGGTTCTTCTTCAGTGGTGCGAGGGCGTCTGCGCAGTTGGTGATCCACTGTGTGAGGTTGTTGGCAGCTTCGTTGGGGTCCGTTGAGCTGGTGGGGGGGTTCTGACTGAGGAAGGTGGTGAGCTGGTCGCCGGTGATCTTGTTCCAGCTCCTGCGGGGGGCTTGTTGAGGGTGGTGGTGGGTCGTCGTTTTACTGAAGCTGAAGTGGACGCAGCTGTGGTCAGTCCACTGGAGATTGGTGGAGTGGCTGAAGGTGACGTATTTGCTGGATGAGAAGACTGGGTCAAGCGTGTGGCCGGCGTAGTGGGTGGGGGTGGTTACCAGTTGCTTGAGTCCGAGGTTGGCCAGGTTGTCCAGCAGAGCAGTGGTGTTGCGGTCCTTGTTGTCCTCCAGGTGGAAGTTGAGGTCCCCCAGGAGGATGTAGTCGGTGGAATTGATGGCGTGCGAGCTGACGAAGTCTGTGATGTCTTCGCTGAACTGTGTGCGTGGTCCCGGTGGTCTGTAGACGAGGGTGCCTCTGAGCGTGGTCTTGGGGTCGGTGTGTATCTGGAAGTGGAGGTGTTCGGCGGAGGTGAAGGTGTCATCGGAGTTGGTCGTGATGTGGATGGTGTTCTTGTGGATGATGGCGATGCCTCCTCCTGTCTGGTTGACGCGGTCCTTCCTGGTGATTTTGTAGCCTTCTGGGACGGCGATGGCGACGTCGGGCGCTGAGGAGGCGTTCATCCAGGTTTCCGTCAGGAAGGCGATGTCTGGTGCTGTCGAGTCGAGGAGGTTCCAGAGTTCGACGGCATGCCTGTGAACGGAGCGGGTGTTGAGCAGGATGCACATCAGGTGTTTGTTGCTGGGGCTCGGTTTAGCAGGTGCGGTGTTTGGTCGGAGGCCGGTGAAGCGGCAGGTCAGGCAGGTGAAGGGTCCGTGGGTGCGTCTCGGGGTGGCTCGGTAGCAGGCGGTGTTTCGGCCGGCGTTGAGTGCGTGGAGGGTTTTGGCGTCATAGATGTGCAGGGTGTGCTGGCGAGGGCGAGGACCAGGCGCGGACAGGCGCAGACGGGCTTACCTTTGGCGCACCTTCGGCGCTCAATCGGCGCTCCCGCTGCGCGCGTCTGCTGCGCGGTCGCTCTGGGGGCGTCATAAGTAAGGAGCCGGGAGGGAGGAGCTGCTGGGTGGCGGGAGCGGGGCGGCAAATGGAATCACAGGGGGGCGGGGCCGCAGGGAGGCAGCGGCAGGAAATTCCAAGAAGCAGCGGGCAGCGGGAAATTCCCAGGAGCAGCGGGAAATTCCCAGGAGCAGCGGGCAGCGAGCGAAGGAATCTGCAGGCAGGAGGCGGCAAAGGCAGGCAGGAGCGGCAGCAGTGAGTGGGGCGACCAAGCCCTGTGGAAGGCTGAGCGGTCGCTCTTATGACATAATACTTGTGTTTGCATATATATATATTCACTGAAAAAACCAAAGGTTTCAGGGGCGTTATAGTTAGGAATTGGCATTTAAAAAACCTTAGAAATTCACTGAAAAAAACATAGGTTTCAGGGGTGTTATAGTTAGCTGGACATTACCCTCGTACAAAACCCTAGAAGTTCCCCTGTTATAGTTAGTTCAGCTAATTATAACTCGCGCCCCCGCAATGCACTGCTGATGACGTCACGTATTACATCACTCATGACATGGTCAGTGACATCACTGATGACATCACTGATGACATCTCAAATGACATCACTGATGACATCACTGATGACATCATCCATTGAGTATGTGTTTCTGAACAGTTTTAATATGTTTAATATACATAGGGAAATTCCTGATGAAAAATAAGTGGGTGTACAAGTGTGTGAATGGATGATTTTCTAGGTGCGTAACTGACTCTATAAGTGAGTCATTAAATGTATCTTACTGCAGACTAGTGACTAAACTGTGTGAATGTCTGTATGTGTCTGTGTGTTGGTGTATAAGTGGCTGCGTGGTTTTGTGAATAGCTATATGAGTGTCTATATGGGTTATTGATTGGTTGTCTGAGTATCTGTATGGGTGCCTGAGTGTTTGTGTGGGTAGGGTGCGTGTGACTCTGTGACTAGATGTGTGAGTGGGTGATTCAGTGGGTGCATGGTTTTAAGAGTGCATCTGTGATGGACTGTATGGTTGGGTGAGTGTATGTATGGGTGTGTTAGTGATTGAATGTATATCTCAGTTGTACATGTGTCAGTATCTACATATGTGAAACGCAGTGTATATGTGTGTTAGAGTATATAACTATCTATATGTGAGAGTGTGTGATTTTGGGAGTGGCTGTATGCGCCATAGTGCAAGGATATCTGTGTCATGTGCTGTTTGTTTTCTGCAGGAAGAAACAGAATTTGTTAGTATTTTTATGAGTAAGTGAACTTGAGTGTGTTTAACTGTATAGGTGAGTAAATTGGACTGTGATTAATTATTTGCATGACTGACTAGATGTGTCAGTACCTCAATGGATGATTGGCGGTGTGTGAGTGTCTATATAGGTGTATAAATGCACAGAGTGACTGTAAGTATGAGTGACTGTACAGGTGAGTGAGTGGACATGTATGTAGACCTAAAAGTCAATGAGTGGGTGTGTAGTTATTGGTATTGGAGTATCTATGGTTGTCAAAATGGGCGTTTGAAATTTTGAGTCGGTGTATCAAAGGTTATATTAGGGTGTGAGAAGATGCACTAATTTATCACATGGATGACGTCATCAGTGATGTCATCAGTGATGTCATTTGAGATGTCATCAGTGATGTCATGAGTGATGTCACTGACCATGTCATGAGTGATGTAATATGTGACGTCATCAGCAGTGCATTGCGGGGGCGCGAGTTATAGTTAGCTGAACTAACTATAATAGGGGAATTTCTAGGGTTTTGTATGAGGGAAATGTCCAGCTAACTATAACACCCCTGAAACCTATGTTTTTTTCAGTGAATATATTATCTACTGGCGGTCGCCAGTAGATAGTTATAGTTAGGACCGTGTTTCCATAGGAAATCTGAAAATTCTATTTTGAATAACTTTGGCGCCGGTTGACGAATCCTCGCGAAATTTTCAAAAGTAATGGGGCGCTCCGCTCAGCTCCTACCCTGAAAGTCTCGGGGTGATTCGTCAAGCGGGGGCCGAGAAAAAAGGGGGGTCCCAAAACACGTTTTCCCCATGCATTTTCCCATAGGACCTTTAGTCGAACGTACAGCCCGAACGGTTGAACAGAATTGCTTGAAATTTGGCAGAGAGGTAGTCCTCATATCAGGGAAGTACCTTTTGCATATATGGAGTCAATCTGTTCAGTAATTCCTGAGAAAATTGCATTTAAAAGCACATACATATCTATAGCCGCGCACCGTGCGCGCACCCTAACGTGCGCGAGCGTAATTCTGATTGGTGGTTACATGTCAGTCAACGTTCGAATCGGTCGAAATCAGGAAGTGTCGGCCGCCAT
The DNA here is from genome assembly GCF_964204655.1 of Triturus cristatus. Taxonomy (NCBI): domain Eukaryota; kingdom Metazoa; phylum Chordata; class Amphibia; order Caudata; family Salamandridae; genus Triturus; species Triturus cristatus. The sequence goes on from NC_140583.1 coordinate 233,423,480, forward strand.
TTTGTTTGTTGTGGGTGCAAGAGTGAAAAAGAGAGGTGGCGAACGTGAAAAGGGGGCAGGGTAGAGAGTTCCTGACCCCCTAGCCTTTGTCAGGGGGTCCCTAAAGGACCCCGAAGGGTGAAAAAACATTTTATCTTTTTTTTAAAAAACTCGCGGGGTGCACGCACGGTGAAAAATAATAAAAAAAAAACAACAAAATTAGCATTTAAAAAACCGTACAAATTCACTTAAAAAACCATAGGTTTCACGCACGTTATAGTTAGGAATTGGCATTTAAAAAACCTTGCAAATTCACTTAAAAAACCATAGGTTTCACACATGTTATAGTTAGGTGGACATTTCACTCGTAAAAAACCAATGAAATTCCCCCATAATAGTTAGGTCAGATAACTATAACTCGCGCGACCGCCACTCTATCACAAGGATGATGTCATCAGTGATGTCATGAGTGATGCCACTGACCATGTCATGAGTGATGAAATATGTGACGTCATGAGCACTGGATTGCGGGTGCGCGAGTTATAGTTATCTGACCTAACTATAACGGGGGAATTTCATTGGTTTTTTACGAGTGAAATGTCCACCTAACTATAACATGTGTGAAACCTATGATTTTTTAAGTGAATATATATATGTATATATATATCTCTCAGCAACTCGCGATATTCACCCGCTTACGCGCGGAAATCACCAGCGTAGACCAACTGTATTCAGCATTATTTTATTTCTCTATGTCAAGACGCGTTTCGGCCGTCCAAGCGGCCTTGATCACCTGATCATACGTCAAGAGTTTACCCAAATTTAAAGTGCAAGTGCAGCATATCAATTGATAAACATGGAAAACATACTGGTATTTGTACAAATACATTTCAACATTATTTATCCATTTTAAGAATACATTTTCAATGTGTATTACAAATCTAAGAAATAAAAGCATAAATGCCCTAATTTCCTCATACAAGTATTCTTGTGTATGTTGATCAGTCTATAGTGGAAAAATATATTGCATTTTATCCAAACTTTTCTCATGAATCAATTTGTTGAACAATATACATCACTATACTAAGTGCTCACCAGAACGATAAAAAATAGAATTTTTTTTTCAAAACTGCTATAGTGCTACAAAACCATAAGTTTAAAGTGACTGAGGCCTAAACGCTAAAATCAAAAAAGTGATAAGTGCATTTCAAAATAGCATAAATCCATTGAACATGTGTTAAAAGAACTACAAATTCAAAAATAAAAGATGCTGTTCGTTCTATAAAACAAGAGATTATAAAAGAGAGTGTATAAAGTTGATGAGGGTAACAAGTACTAAATCATGGTCAATCGCCCAGTGACATGTCTAAAACAATCAATAAAAAGACACATAGATAAAAACTACCCATGAAATTCTTAAAACTAATCATAAATGACAATGTCAAGAGATTTTAGCCCATATGGTAGATAATATTAGTTTGTTCCCATCTCCTCATTCTTCTTAATTTACTTATCTCAACAGGTTTCCAATGACAGGGTATTCTATTTTTGCTTATATAGTAAAGGGTTTGGCCACACTACAGGGGATCAGACGTTTTACACTTAAGTGCCATGTATACACTTGTCTGGGGATACAACCCCATTCCCTCGCTATTTTACTCATAAAAGGGTATGTAAATCCTCCGTTGCGTTCAAACCTCCCGGCCACCTGCAATTGAACTCCAATATATAGTTAGTCTCTAACCGTCGTAGAGAAGCTTCCCTATCCCCTCCTCTCTTTGTTATGGGGATTGATTCAATAGCAAAATAATGGAGGAATCGGGGGTCACTGTTGTGTGTGGTTTCGAAGTGTCTTGCAACGGGGTAATTCTGATCTTTGTTAGTAATTGCCCTTAAATGCTGTAGGATGCGCTTATGTACTGCCAATTTGGTACTCCCTACGTATTTTAAATGACAGTCACATTCCAAGACGTACACACAGTATTCCGTTTTGCATGTCAAATGATGTTTAATTTCTCTGTTGTTATCAGAGAAAAATGTCCTGTAGGTTTTAGAATTGGTTCCAAATTGGCATGCCCTACAGCTGGAGCATTTATAAAATCCCTTTCTAGTCGGTAGCCAACCCTCCTTTTTAAAGTTCTCCTGACTGTTTTTGGCCAACACATTCCCCATACTTATAGATTTACGAAAAGATATGGCAGGGTTTGGGGGCATTAAGTCACCTATCAAGGGTCACCTCGGACGAAATGCCTTTTACGCCTGACAATGTTTCTCAACTCCTTTCTTGTTTTGAGTAGGTTAAAATTAGACGAACTGGCTCCAACTTTTCATTTCCTATCTCTATTTTATATTGAAGGAGTTCTTCCCTTGGCTTAAGCTGTGATTTGGTCATAGCTGCTTTAACTACTCTGGGACTATACCCTCTATCTAAAAACCTTGCCTGACTTTCCATTTGTTTTGCTTTCATGTCCGATGGATCACTACATATGCGTCTGATACGGAGCATCTCCCCATATGGTATACTGTTTATCAAATGTTTGGGGTGTGCACTCGTGGCATGTAGTAGTGTATTGCCCGCCGTAGGTTTTCTAAAAAGGGTAGTTGTTAACATATTGTTGTGTACTAAAACCTGTACATCTAAAAATGTCACTGAGCATTTGCTGATGTTAAAAGTAAAATTAAGATTAAGATCTTGTGGTTAATATGCTCTACAAATTGTAAAACACTCTCCTCAGTTCCTCGCCAAACAATAAATAAATCATCGATAAAGCGCATCCAGGAAACTATATTACATTTACAGGTTTGTTCATATTTACGCTTGAGGACCAGCTCCTCCCACCAGCCCATAAACAAACAGACATAGCTGGGGGAGAAGCTGGCCCCCATAGCCACGCCTTGCACCTGTTGATAAAATTGGCCATTAAAAAGGAAGTAATTATTTTCTAAACAGAAAGATAACATGTTTAACAACATTCGTGTATGTTCTGTATGTTCCATAGGTCTCCTGCTCAAAAAATATTCAACTGCTCTTAAACCATCCATATGCCTAATGCATGTATAAAGAGAAGTTACGTCCAATGTTACTAGTAATAGATCTGTGTTCCAAGTTAGATCCTTAATTTTGTTAAGAAAGTCACTGGTATCTTGTATATAGGAATCTAGCTTCTTCATGTGAGTCTGTAAAAAATAGTCTATATATTTGGAAAGGTTTTCTAACGGCCCATTACACGCTGCAATAATTGGTCTTCCAGGTGGAGTAGTTATGCTTTTGTGGACCTTAGGTATAAAATAAATATAAGGTACCAGTGGATGTTCTTTTTTTATAAACCTATATTCAGCCCAACTCAAGAGTCCCAAACCTTTCCAAGCTAACAGACTTTGGAATAGCGTATCTTGCATTGCTTTGTATTTCAATGGGGTACTTTTTCTGTAACATTGGACGTCATTTAGTTGACTATATGCTTCCTTAAGATAATCCGATACTGGCCACAAGACAATATTTTATCCGAGTTTCTTATTATCAAGTCCCCTTTCTGCAGTTTCTCCATCAACTGTTGGTATTTTCTTTCCTCGTTTGAATATTTTTTCTTCTTTTGTCTATTGTTGGTGAGGGTCAGTTTTTTAATTTGCGCCACAACATGTTCACTGAAAGCATCCACGCCATCACTTGATGAGATAGGGATAAATTTGGATTTCGGTTTGAAATGGGTTTCTGATTTCTTTTGACCCATAAATGCTGCTGCTTCCTGCATAAAATTGTTATCCCCCAAAGCTAATTGGCACATATCCTGCAAGAGGCCCACATCTGAGATCTTCAAGCCTGGAGCCTCAATTTCATTTGTCGGATTTATTTCGTGCTCTGTAGTTGTTCTTTGTAAATGGTATTTTTTAAGCTTGAGTTTGCGGATAAATTGATACACATCAGCTCTTGTTTTGGTATATTGGAAATTTGATTCCGGGCAGAAACTTAGTCCCAAACATAGTAGTTGTCTTTCCGCTTCCGACAGCTCAATTGGACTGAAATTGATGATGGATTTGATTTTCCCATCTTTTGATACACTGCCGGTGTTTGATACTTCTTTTTCCTTGACTTCTAATACCTGCGACCTCTGCCCCGACCCCGCTTCTTTTGTTCTACATCGTTTACGGGCCTGGCATCTCCCCCTTCTCCTCTGGCATCTTGTTTTGCCTTTGCTCCTTGCGGGCGTGGTCTCAATGTATCCCTCCTGCTTTGTTTCAGAACGTCCAATTCTTCCCCCAATGTCAATTTTACTCCAGTTGTTCTATTGGCACTCTCACTGTCTGATTCACTTTCAGGTGCCGAACTGGAGAGTGAAGACAATTCCACTTGCTGTTGTTGTGCCCCTTTATTTCCTTGGATGCGTTTTTTTGCTGTGGCCGCCCTAAGTGAATCATAGCGGCGCGCAAAGGTAAATATCTGACCATGTAGGTAACCAGCTCGATCTCTTTTAAATTTGTATATTTTACGTGTTTTGATTTTGTCTTCTTCTTTGGCTAACCTACTGGTCATATCCTCCCTCAATCTTATTTTCAAATCCTGGTGGGACTCTTCACTCTGCTGTTTTATTTTGGCTTCTAGGGCATCAATTTTGACCTGCAGATCTGCCCCATCTATCTCTGCATATTTGACCAGGATTTGTACGAGGCGTCTTGACGATTCCAAATTACATTGTCCCCATTCTGCCATCATCAGAGGGTTGGGCGCCTCATAACTGGGGGCCAGCATAATACGAAGCCCCCTGGGAATTCTTCACACATCCAAATACCTTTTGAGTGAGCGTGCTTCCCACCATTTAGCCTGCTCTTGCCTTTTGTACTTTTCCAATAATCTGAAGGATTCCGTCAACCCAGTAGGTTCTGTTCTGGTATTTATGCATGCATCATTGTTAGTTACAATCTCATTTTCTAAGGCATCTGAGAATATATCGTCTGTGGCGAGCTCACGGGCTCTTCGTACGTCATCAGACATTTTTATGAGAAAGATTGAAAATATGCTTTAACTGTCCAAAGGTCGCCTCTGTGTGTTGTGGGTTTGCACTACACCGTGTGACTAGCCAGTCCTTACAATATAATCACCCACTCTATTCCGGCTTCCTCTGGAAACTGTAACCTCCCGACCCAAGTAGCTGGTATACTGGTGCGCGTTTACCTTGCAATGCCAGAGAGTTTCTCGTACTGCTTCCGTCACTTATCTGCTCAGCCGAGCGATCCTTGTTGACCGAGGCAAGTTCTCCCGTTTCTTGTCTCTCTGTTCTGTTATCCGCGCTATTTTTCCGACAGCAATGTCAATGTCGCAAAGCCACACGGGGAGCTTTCACCATTTCCTTAATCGGAACACCACTTGGTGCCCCCGGGGTCCATGCCAATTCAACACCACGAGCCCGCAGTGTTGGAAGACGAGACACGCCGACGGGCAAGTAGACTGCCTGTAGTAAAGCCTTCTTTTCTTCCGGGGGGGGTCTACGAACCGGCGGCAATCCGATGCCGGTAATACTTCTCAGCAACTCGCGATATTCACCCGCTTATGCGTGGAAATCACCAGCGTAGACCAACTGTATTCAGCATTATTTTATTTCTCTATGTCAAGACGCAATATATTCCACATGAAAAGCACGCTGCATGAATAGCATAAAAGCAAGCCACTCCAACCAAATTATTTCAAACAGCGGATTTATTCCACAGGCAGAGGGATACCGCATAACACAATACAGTGCATCAGCACAATATTGTTAAAAGTATTTGAATTCCATAAATGTGTTTGGGTCTGATAGCTGACATAAAATAGGCACAGCGCTTTGAAAAAGAACTTGAATGCTGCAGTCCTTCATCTGTTTTGATAACCTGTATTTAAAACCATCCAGGTGCAAATTGCCCACTTCATTTGGAATACTTAGTATAAGGGAGCCCGCCGGCTGCTCTTGTCATTGTGAAAGATTTTGCTAAACGGAGCCACTGGGGAATTCAGCAGGCTCTGCTACGTTTCTGAGGATCCCTGGGGGCTAAAAACGTTTTCAACACTTGAGAGCAGCCAGAGTTTACGGGTGTTCTTAACACTTGCACTTTCAAACTTGGAACAGGAACAGGCAGTTCCACGGAGACTCTTGATTAACAAAGGTACGAGGGTGAAGCAGGGTCGGATTGGTAACGCGGGCACTCGGGCAATGCCCAAGTGGCCGGTGTCCAGTTCCAGCTGTGGGCTGCTTTTTTGAGCATTCTTGGGGGGCAATTTTGGGTGGTTTCTGCATTGTTCGGATACTACCAGCCGCCCAGTGAGTACCTGAGTGGCCTTCCAGGAGGCAGATGAGCGTCCATTACCTTCCTCTTATCAAAGGGCAGAGGTGTCGCTCCCTTTCTCTCACTGGGCTGGCCAAATAATGTATGCATATTGAGCGGGGGCAGGGGGCCTGAGCATAAGTGGCCTCAATTGTTTTCAGGTGTGATTTACCAGTGTAAGCTAATTCGTGCATTTTTTTTACCCGCCCCCCCTTTTTTAAAATAAAATGTCGCTGAAGCAGTGTTTTGCAAAAGGCAATATGCAAATGTGGGCCACTTTATTTTTTGGCGTGCCCAAGCCGATTTTTAATCCCAATCCAACCCTGGGGTGAAGTACTTTGGAAGTAAAATTAGACTATTGAGCCATTTTGCACTATATGCAACTTGATCCTTTGAGGCATGCTTTGGCTGTTTATGTTTCATAGACACTTACTAAGGCTGTAAAAAACAACATTTAAAACAACTCGTAATGAAGGACTTTATCTTATTTTGACAAACTAATTGCAATGCATGATGGACATTGAAGTCCAGTAATGATACAAAGAGCAGACCCATACCTGGAAATCGGACATTTTTGGGATAGAGTGCATCAGTACAACATTGTTAAGAGTATTTGAATTCCATAAATGTGTGTGGGTCTGATAGCTGAGGAAAAACAGGCACAGCGCTTTGAAAAAAAAACTTGAATGCTGCAGTCCTTCATCTGTTTTGATAACCTGTATTTAAAACCATCCAGGTGCAACTTGGCCTCGTTGATGCATGTGATTAAGATCCACCAGGATCGAAACGCGTTATGCGGTATCCCCCTGCCTGTGGAATAGATCCCCTGTTTGAAATAATTTGGTTGGAGTGGCTTGCTTTCACGCAATTCATGCAGCGTGATTTTCCTGTGCAATATAGGGAGGTGACGTCGCCCACAAGCCCCGACTCGGCAGGCTATGGCTTCCTTTCGTCACACTTCATTTGGAATATATATATATTCACTGAAAAAACCATAGGTTTCAGGCACGTTATAGTTAGGAATTAGCATTTAAAAAACCTTAGAAATTCACTGAAAAAACCATAGGTTTCAGGGGCGTTATAGTTAGCTGGACTTTTCACTCGTACAAAACCATTGAAATTCCCCTGTTATAGTTAGTTCAGCTAACTATAACTCGCACGCCCGCAATGCACTGTTGATGACGTCACATATTACATCACTCATGACATGGTCAGTGACATCACTCATGACATCACTGATGACATCTCAAATGACATCACTAATGACATCACTGATCACTGATCACTGATCACGCGTAAGGCTGAGGGAATTCAAATACTCTTAACAATGTTGTACTGATGCACTCTATCCCAAAAATGTCCGAGTTCCAGGTATGGGTCTGCTCTTTGTATCATTACTGGACTTCAATGTCCATCATGCATTGCAATTAGTTTGTCAAAATAAGATTAAGTCCTTCATTATGAGTTGTTTTAAATGTTGTTTTTTACAGCCTTAGTAAGTGTCTATGAAACATAAACAGCCAAAGCATGCCTCATAGGATCAAGTTGCATATAGTGCAAAATGGCTCAATAGTCTAATTTTACTTCCAAAGTACTTCACCCCAGGGTTGGATTGGGATTAAAAATCGGCTTGGGCACGCCAAAAAATAAGGTGGCCCACATTTGCATATTGCCTTTTGCAAAACACTGCTTCAGCGACATTTTATTTTAAAAAAGGGGGGGCGGGTAAAAAAAATGCACGAATTAGCTTACACTGGTAAATCACACCTGAAAACAATTGAGGCCACTTATGCTCAGGCCCCCTGCCCCCGCTCAATATGCATACATTATTTGGCCAGCCCAGTGAGAGACACCTCTGCCCTTTGATAAGAGGGAGGTAATGGACGCTCATCTGCCTCCAGGAAGGCCACTCAGGTACTCACTGGGCGGCTAGTAGTATCCGAACAATGCAGAAACCACCCAAAATTGCCCCCCCAGAATGCTCAAAAAAGCAGCCCACAGCTGGAACTGGACACCGGCCACTTGGGCATTGCCCGAGTGCCCGCGTTACCAATCCGACCCTGCTTCACCCTCGTACCTTTGTTAATCAAGAGTCTCCGTGGAACTGCCTGTTCCTGTTCCAAGTTTGAAAGTGCAAGTGTTAAGAACACCCGTAAACTCTGGCTGCTCTCAAGGATGAAAACGTTTTTAGCCCCCAGGGATCCTCAGAAACGTAGCAGAGCCTGCTGTATTCCCCAGTGGCTCCGTTTAGCAAAGTCTTTCACAATGACAAGAGCAGCCGGCGGGCTCCCTTATACTAAGTATTCCAAATGAAGTGGGCAATTTGCACCTGGATGGTTTTAAATACAGGTTATCAAAACAGATGAAGGACTGCAGCATTCAAGTTCTTTTTCAAAGCGCTGTGCCTATTTTATGTCAGCTATCAGACCCAAACACATTTATGGAATTCAAATACTTTTAACGCCCACACCGTTTTTCTTCAGTGGTGAGGAAATGTTTTACTTTTTCCAAGGGGCAAATAAAGACCAATGCCACCTTCATCACTCGCAAGATTTGCCAAAGAGTTCTGTTACGAGGGGATCCTAACAACAAATACTAGTGCGGCACAGCAAGTATGATGAAACACCTAAGGACCCTTCATCCAAACAATCTTGCACGAGAAGAGTGCAAACAGATGAGAAACACTCCTGTTCTGTATCTGTAAAAAAGAATCACAAATAAATGTATATTAATAACTTTCAAATGTATACTATTCCATTACTGTGCAACCACATTTTATATAAAAATTGACTAAGAAACTATAGCCCTGAACCACAAGTGTGACGATTGTTAAAACACTACATGCATAGTGCATACTACTTTGAAGCAGTTCATGCCCTAAAGCCTACCTCACTAAAAGACTACATGCTAACTGACTAAATGATTAAAGTACTATAAGGAGACACACTGGGTGAGTGACAGGGTGTTTGCTAGAAGAGTATGAATACTAACTAGGGAATTGAAGGTGTGAAACACAACTGTGTAGGGGATTAGAGGACTGCATCCATACTGCATAGGCATTTAAAGCAGTCCATGTGCTAAGGCCTGGCTCACTGCATGACTACTTGGGTACTGACTGAATGATTAGAGTACAGCAAGGAGGGTGCCTAGGTGAATTTATAAGTGCTAGTGTTTTCGCACAGGGAATGGATTAGTACTTGGTACTGAATGGGTCACTAGAGGAGTGCAAAGGCAGTGACAAGTGCTGGACAGTATGGATACTGACTAGGAAATTGAAAGTGTGAAAGACAAGTGTCTAGGTGGTTAGAAGACTGCATGCATAGTGCATAGGGGTTTGAAGCAGTTCATGTGCTAAGGCCTGGCTCAGTGTATGAATACTTAGACACTGACTGAATGATTAGAGTACTGCATAGAGAGTATCTTGGTGAATTTATAAGTGTTTGGGTTTTAGCACAGTGAATGGATTAGTACATGGTGCTGAATGGGTCACTAGAGGACTGCAAAGGGAGTGACAGGGTATTTCCTGGAAGTGTATGGATACTGACTAGGGAATTGAAGGTGAGAAAGATAATTGAGGACTGCATGCATAGTGGATAAGGGTTTGAAGCAGTCCATATACTAAGGCCTGGGTCACTGGATGAGTACTTGGGTACTGACTGAATGATTAGAGTACTGCAAGGAGAGTGCCTGGGTGAATTTATTAGGGTTTGGCGCAGTGAATGGATTAGTACATGATGCTGAATGGGTCACTAGAGGAGTGTAAGGGGAGTGACAGGGTGTTTGCTGGAAGTGAACGGATACTGACTGGGGAATTGAAGGTGTGAAAGACAAGTGTGTAGGTGGTTGGAGGACTGCATGCATAGTGGATAGAGGTTTGAATAAGTCCATGTGCTAAGACCTGGCTCAGTGCATGAATACTTAGGCAGTGACTGAATCATTAGAGTACTGGAAAGAGAGTGTCATGGTGAATTTATAAGTGTTTGGGTTTTGGCACAGTGAATGGATTAGTACATGCTGTTGAATGGGTCTCTAGAGGACTGCAAAGGAAGTGACATGATGTTTCCTGGAAGTGTATGGATACTGACTAGGGAATTGAAGGTGTAAAAGACAAGTGTATAGTATGTTAGAACACTACATGCATACTGCATAGACATTTGAAGCAATCTATTTGGTACTTAGAAACTGACTAAATAATCAGACTACTTCTAGGACAGTGCTTGGGTAAAACTTTTAAATTTTCAGTTCTGCCACAGTGAACAGAATAGTACATGGTACTGCACCTTAGTGTCAAACCCTGACTCATTTTATCAATGCATAAGCAAAGACAAGCTTCTAATGCTACTAAAACTTGACAACATGAGAGGTTTTAAATTAGTTGTCTGTCAGCAAATACACAATGTTACCAAATGCTTCTCTCACAGTGGTTCTCAAATGCACACAGACTCACAGTGTGATTCTAGACAACAACCACTATACCTAGGAGTTTACCAAAAATCATTCACTACTGTGGAAGTGGTAAGGGAACTGCACACAATCTTCATATTGCAGGACTGCACTTTTATGTCAAAGCCTGACTCATATAATCCAAGCATAAGCAAAGACTGGCTTCTAATGCTACTAAAACTTCACAACATGACCGGTTTTAAAACAGGCATCTGTCGGCAAATACACGATGTTACCAAATGCTTCTCTCACAATCTTACCCAAATGCACACAGACTCACAGTCTGATTTTAGACAAGCAACACTATCCAAGGAGTTTACCAAAACTCATTCACTAGTCTGGAAGAGTTAATGGTACTGCACACAATCTACATATTTAAGTACACCACATCAGTGTCAGAGCATGACTCATTTAATCAACACATAAGCAAAGACTGGATTCTAATCCTACTAAAGCTTCACAACATGACAGGTTTTAAAACAGTTATCTGTCAGCAAATATATGATGTTACCAAATGCTTCTCTTACAGTGATCCCAAATACACACTAACTCACAGTGTGATTCTAGACAATCACCACTATCCCTATGAGTTTACCAAAACTCCTTCACTACAGTGCAAGTGGTAAGGGAACTGCACACAATCTACATATTTCACAACTGCAATTTACTGTCAATGCCTGACTCATATAATGTAAGCATAAGCCATAACTGTCTTCTAATGCTACTAAAACTTGACAACATGACATGTTTTACAACACTTATCTGTCAGCAAATACACAATGTTACCAAACACTTCTCTCACAGTGGTTCCCAAATGCACACAGACTCACAGTGTGATTCTAGACAAACAATACTATCCCTAGGAGTTTACCAAAACTCATTCACTACAGTGGAAGTGGTAAAGGAACTGCACACAATCTACATATTTCACGACTACACTTTAATGTCAATGCCTGACTAATTTAATCAACGCATAAGCAAAGACTGGCTTCTAATGCTACTAAAACTTGACAACATGACAGGTTTTAAAACAGTTATCTCTCAGCAAATACATGATGTTACCAAATGATTCTCTCACACTGATCCCAAATACACACTAACTCACAGTGTGATTCTAGACAAGCACCACTATCCCTATGAGTTTACCAAAACTCATTCACTATAGTGCAAGTGGTAAGGGAACTGCACACAATCTATATATTTCACGACTGCAATTTACTGTCAATGCCTGACTCATTTAATGAAAGCATAAGCCATAACTGTCTTCTAATGCTACTAAAACTTGACAACATGACTGGTTTTACAACAGTTATCTGTCAGCAAATACACGATGTTACCAAATGCTTCTCTCACAATCCTTACCCAAATGCACACAGACTCACAGTGTGATTTTAGACAATCAACACTATCCTAGGAGTTTACCAAAACTCATTCACTAGTCTGGAAGAGTTAATGGTACTGAACACAATCTACATATTTAAGTACAGCACATCAGTGTCAAAGCATGACTCATTTAATCAACGCATAAGCAAAGACTGTATTCTAATGCTACTAAAACTTCACAACATGACAGGTTTTAAAAAAGTTATCTGTAAGCAAATACATGATATCACCAAATGCTTCTCTCACACTGATCCCAAATACACACTAACTCACACTGTGATTCTAGACATGCACCACTATCCCTAGGAGTTTACCAAAACTCATTCACTACAGTGCAACTGGTAGGGGAACTGCACACAATCTACATATTTCAGGACTGCACTTTTCTGTCAAAGCCTGACTCATTTAATCAAATCATAAGCCATAACTGTCTTCTAATGCTACTAAAACTTCACAACATGACAAGTTAAAACAGTTATCTGTCAGCAAATACACGATGTTACCAAATGCTTCTCTCACAGTGGTTCCCAAATGCACACAGACTCACTGTGTGATTCTAGACAAACAACACTATCCCTTGCACTACACCAAAACACATTTCTTCATCTAGAAGTAGTACTACATTTTAGAATAGAAACATAACATAACTCATTTCACAAATTCATAAACAATGACTGGTTTCTAATTCTACCAAAATATAAAAACAGCACAGTTATCTGTCTACAAACACATGAAAAACACAAATGCTTATCACAGAATGGTTTCTACATGCACACACATTGTAGAGAAAAAAAGTACTCCCTACACTTTAGCAGGAAAAATACATTAGTCTGATTAAAATCAAAATAGTCTATATACATTCCCTCACAATTAAATAACTCATCTTTCAAGTTCTTTTGTAGATTAAGAAGTATATCAATCACTCACCATATTTTCTTTTACAGAATCTCTGCACTGTGCACCTCTCAGCAAAAGCAAAGAATGGAAAAGTTTCCCTTTCATTTTCCACACATATACATGTAAACATCAAATCACAATCCTTCGCACATAAACTCAAAAGCAAACACACATTTCTATTGGTTAAACATTTCAACCCTTTCCAACTGAAATACATTTCAACCCTTCCCCCAATCTGCCTTCTGCCTGTTATCATAGAAACAGGTAATGGAACACTGCACTGAGCTCACAGGTCACAAGTTCAGCACACAATGTTCCTACACAAGACAGGAAGTGTGCTTGACTTTTCAACATATCAGCTTATCATATATAATGTTCCTTACAATGTTTTTGTTAACCAATAACAATAATACCTTTAAAAAACAGAAATATACACCCTACCTTTCAGTGTAGAATGTTGTCATACAACCAATGATTTCTTGTCGTTTTTCAAAAAACGTTGCCGTGGATCCACGCACCCACCGCGAGAGAATCCGTTCATCCAACGCGGTAGGATGCGCGCACCGTGTGCGCATTTCCCCGTTTTTTTTTTAATAAAAAAGGGGGCCCCAGGGGGTCCTTCTGGGACCCCCTAAGCACCTCTAGAGGGTCAGAGTATTTCCACTGTGCCCCCTTTATATGTTTTACACACTTATTCCACCTTGCATCTTCAGCCTCGCTTCTACCGAGGCAGAAAATGGCCGCCAATAGTTCCTGGTTTCGAATGTAGAGAGACACTCGACAGCCAATTAGCATTCAGCGCGCGATCAGGAGGGTGCGCGCTTGGTTCGGGGAGGGTGCGCTTACGGTGCGGGTAGGGTCCGCGGATCCTCCCTGGCCATAGATATCACTAACTTTTTTACCCTAATTTTCTCATGAACTACTGAACAGATTCACACCATATATGCAACAGGCACGAGTCCGAACTGAGGACTACCTCTTTGCCAAATTTGGTGTCATTCCGTTCAGCGGTTCGGGCTGTAGCTGCAACAACAGATCCTATGGGAAATTGCATGGGGAAACGCGTTTTGGGACCCCCCTTTTTTCTCGACCCCGCTTGATGGATCACCACGAAACTTTTAGGGTAGGAGCGGAGCGGAGCTGGCCAAAAGTTTGGAAAATTTCGCGAGGATTCGTCAACCGGCGCTAACGTCATTCCAAATAGAATGTTGCGGATTTCCTATGGAAAATAGGTCCTAACTATAACTATCTACTGGCGACCGCCAGTAGATAATATATATATATATATATATATCCAGTAATCACGATCGCTTCTGCTCAAGCCTCTTTACGTGAGGAGTGTCCAACAGGGTAGCGAACCCCAAATATCCACAACGAAACTGCAACACGGGACAAGAACCACAATTCCAGGTCAATAATCACAGAGCCAGCACTCTTATTGATGTAAACGTATGTTTATTCACACACGGCAGAAAGTAATATCCCAACACGTTTCAGAGTTCAAGCACTCCTTGATCACGGGTTAGGCATGTGCATGCTATCAGCCTCATTTAAAGAGACAGTTGTTGCGTTATCCAAACAACAGAGAAAAGATACTTTGCTCCATATTTACATTGTTACATGAGCATTCAGAGTGAAATTAATAGCGTTTTGAAATAAGATAAGCATTTCAGTTTGTTCTCATTGGAAAAAATTAAGTAATTACGCTAGGTGATTGCACAAATATATACACAAAACACGGTGTTAGATTTGTTTTGTAAAACATGGTAACACTTGCTATGGTATCACTCGTTTATAAATGATTAACACATGCTGTCTAAACTATTTTAAGTAATTCAAAACAATACAACTTAATTAATGAGAGTATTGTGGTGATGGCAGCTTTCAAGTCCTTTTGGGCTTATTATAAGAAAAGTAACACATTGATCAAAGTTGATCCTGTGACAAGAACTGTTCATCCAAAATTTAACCTTCAGTGAGGTAATTCATGTCCCAATTCCGCCCCAGTGGGCAAGATGATAGTTGTGTAATAACATATAATAAACAGGTACCAATTCTAAACGGCATTCTTATAACAACAATTATGCCGTTCGACAGTACCATATCACATGAACATGCTTAATAGATCAAACAGTCAAATAACATTGTTTTTGTGCAGTTACATCCTAGACATGAGCTCATAATAAACAATAAGATATGTACTTCATTTCCAATGAATTTACTAAATTTATATTGCCACCATGGGCGAAGTCCAAACCCAAAATCCAAGTAGGACATAACAATCAATAATATATATGGATGTACACCAGCCATCAAATATCTAATCGCTTCTCCACTCTTTTAAAAATCTCCGTCTAAAATAAAAAAGAACAAAGTATACTAATTAAAACCAATGTTACAACACATAGATTAAAAATTCACAAGCGTATACAGAAGCAAAGAGGCACAGTTGTAAATTTGAAAACATGATTAACCTAAATGTACTGCCATTTCTTCGTCCAAATTCAAACCTTTAGGAAACACAGTTTCATACGTTATTATCATCTTAGATTCAAGTCTTCTCAACTCAGTGGTACGATCCCCTCCTCTTTCTTTAATCGGTATGGAGTCAAGTACTACAAATTTCATTCCCTTACAATTTTGGGCATGATGTATCTTAAAATGGTGTGCCACCGAATAGTGCTGATCATTATTACGAATGGCTCGCATGTGCTCTAAAATGCGCTTCCTGGCACTATGAATGGAACTGCCTATATAGGCAAGTTTGCATGGACAGATAAGCGCATATAGTACATACTCTGAATCGCATGTAAGGTACTTGTTGATGATAAATGGTTTCTGGTTTGGTGATAATTGGACCTTTTTGCAATTGTTGCTGAACTTGCAAGCCTTGCAATCGATTGCAAGTATAAAAACCTTTAGTGATGTTTCTGGATGTTTCAGGTTTAACCAGAGATTGACACAGTCCTAAATGTTATTTGTGGATGTTCCCCAATACCAGATGACAAATCTGGATCTGTGTGTAACACATTCCAGTATTTCTTTAAACTTTTTTTCAGATTCCAAGATTTTGTACGAGTGAAATGTCCAACTAACTATAATGTTCCTGAAACCTTTTGTTTTTTCAGTGAATTTCTAAGGTTTTTTAAATGCTAATTTTTAACTATGCCTACTGAGGTAGGACATGTGCAGAAAGAGGAAGAAAGGCGCAGAAAGAAGCAAGAGAAATGCAGAACGAGACAACAGAAGTCCAGAAAGACGAAGATAGGTGCAGAAAGAAGCAAGAGATGTACACAAAGAACCGACAGAGGAGTAGAAAGAGGGCTTGTTGCAAAGTCATCCTGTGCCTCCAACTTTTTGCTGACGGGTACTGGTGGTAACTGACTCTGACTAACCAGGCCTAGAACCAGTGTTATGCTAACAGACACTTAGAATACAGTGAAAACACCTACATACAATAGGGAACACTATGCGTTGGGGTACCCCTGTGATTGGCATGACCTCCTCTGTAAGGCCGTAGTACATAATAGGGCAGGGGGATTAAAACTACCTCTAAGTCAGAGGTGCAGAAAGACGCTTCTTTAAGTAGTAGTCAAATTTGCAGAGTGGTGGAGAAAGGGCGACCAGCGCTCAGAAATTCCGCTGCATAGGACTTAGACGAGGTACCAGGAGGGCTTCTTGACCCCAAAGTCCCAAAAGCCGTGCTCCCGCCCTTCCATAGCAAACAGCAATGTCGAATGTCCCGGGGTGGGCACCCCAGGACATTGCAGGACCCGGCCCTGGGCGGTGGCGGTCCCAAAGGCCATCGAGGGCTCAAGGAGGAGGGCCGTGCGGCCCCCCTCCCAACGGATTTAAAGCCCCGGGGAGGTGGTGGTCCCCAGGGGTCCATAACGGACCCCTGAATTTAAATATTAAGTGCCCGGGGGAGGTGGTGGTCCCCGGGGCAGTGTGGGGGGCTTGAGCCTCCCCACACAAATTATTATTCAAACCCCCGAGGAGGTGGCGGTCCCTGGGGCTCAGGGGGGCCCATGAGGCCCCCCACCCATTTACATGAATGCCCCGGGGAGGTTGTTGTCCCCGGGGCAGTGTGGGGGGTTGGGACCCGCGCTTCGTTTTTTATTATTTCCTTGGCTGAATTCGCAACCCCAGCGCGAATTCGGACAATTATTATTTTTTTTTAAATGCTTGTTTGGGCCCTGTGGGTCCTTGTGGGACCCCCTGAGCGGGCCTAGGGGGTCAAGGGTGTGTGTACCCTGCCCCCTTTTCATGTTTTTTATCTTTGTTTTAACCTTTTTCTTGTGACTGAGTTACTGAGTCACAAGATGGCTGGCAACACTTCCTGGTTTGTAGTGTTGGCAGCCAATCAGAATTGAGCTCGTGATCTGGAGGGTTCGCGACTCCTCCTCGGTGCTCAGATATCAATATTTTTCTTTTTTAAATTTCTCAGGAACCACTGAACAGATTTACATCATTTAAAAAAAGAGCACACTCTACACCAAGACCTACCTCTTTGCCAAATATGGTGTAATTCCGTTCAGCAGGCCGGGCTGTAGCCTGTCATAAAGTTTCCTACGGAAAATAATATGGAGAAAACGCTCTTTGGGACCCCCCTTTTTTCTCTGCCCCCGCTTGACAAATCACCATGAAAGTTTCAACACACAAACTGAGCGGTCCAACCCTATTTTTTTGAAAATGTCACGAAGATTCGTCAAACGGCGCCAAAGATATTGGCAAATCAAAAAACGCTTTTCCTATGGAAACTAGGTTATAACTATAACTACCTATAACTACCTACTGGCGACTGCCAGTAGGTTATATATATCTTTCCTAACTGGTGGATTTCAGTGGTTCTGTTTCTTTATAACTGCATATGTTATTCAACACTTTCACCTAACTATATTCAGGCTCACTGGACTTATGCAATCCTGCGACCACAGTGATTTTTTGCATACTATAGATTTGCCACATTTGCCACATAATCCACCATCTGCTGTATATTCTGCAGATTTTAACCCCAAAAATTGTTTAAAAGTTACTAAAAACGCAGCAGCATATGCTGCCGCACAGCAGAAGGCCTTTTGTAAAGGTTGACTGATCACCTTTCTTCAATACAATGTTCGGAAAGAACGTTCCTCCAACCTTAAGCCTCAAACCTTTAAAAAGGCTAAAACACATTCCCAAAGCCCAGATGTATTAATTTTTCTAGAAGACAAAAGGCCAGATGTTATGTTTTTGAAAGAAACCTGGCTGAAATAGCAGGTAAGCCCAGATGCAAATATGGGCCTTCCACCAGTAAGAAGTAATAGGAAAGTTAAAAGAGGGGGGTGGGGGTAGCTGTCATTTTTAAAGAAGAGTTGGTGGGGACTTTCACACCCATCAATATTAAGGACTGTGAGAGCCTGCAGTTTTCACTAGAACTCTCACCCACTTTTACCTTCTCGGGTAATGTAATGTAAAGGCAGGCCCCCAGGGGTAGCATCCTAGTTTGTTCAGGCATTACCAGACATAGTGGCAGAATATTGCTGCCATAAAGCAAATTTCACTATATTAGGCGATCTCAACCTCCATTTTGAAGTATCCGGGTGCAAAAGCGCCAAACGTTTATTCCAAGACTAAGATACTTTGCAGCTAAGGCAAATTATCAATGGACCCACACATAACCGTAGTCACCTTCTGGACCCCGTATTTACTAATATTCCCTATCTGACTACTGAGGGTACTATCCCTATACTGAGGTCAGACTATTACATAATTCCCATAGTGATTGAAATCCCTAAATGAACATCTTAACAGCTCCCCCGACAAAGGCCCAGGTGTCCCTGATCTAATTTAGATAGCAGTGAAAGGGTGAGTTCCCTCACAGAGTCTGCGCCCATCTTGAAGGGTGATATTACCTAAAGCCACAATACTCTAGAGAGTTGGATAAATAATTCTGTGAACTCGCTTGTCCCATATAGCCCTCGCAAAGGTAATCGGGTAAAAGGAAGGGCTCCATGGTTTACTCCAGAGGTGACAAGACTAAAAAGAGAAGCAAAAAAAAGGAAAGGGAATGGAGAAACGAATATGACAATCCCATCAAAATGGCATACAGAACAGCCTTAAAGGAATACCAAAGTGTTCTAAGACAAGCCAGCATGACTTACTTCAAGGAAAAAATAGAGAATGCACCAAACGCCCTCAAATAACTGTTTAAGATTGTTAATTCCCTTATGAAAGGAGCTCCTAGCTCTACAGACCCTCCGTCATCAGAAAAAAGTTGTAATATGTTTACTACATGTTTACTACAACAACTGTGTTGTTTTTATCTCTGCTGACAAGGCCATTGAATGGTTAACCCTTCGATGCGGTGCCGATTCCCGCTGAGCGCTGACCGTTTCTTGCGCGGGCGTGGTCATGACGGAACGGTTCCGTCATGAGCACAGCTCAACCGACGCTCATGACGGAACCGTTCCGTCATGAGCACCGAAGGGGTTAAATATGTTGTCTGCATTTAACGTAGAAACCATAAAGTCAATTTGAAAATCGATTAAGTATGGCTCTTCTCTTGATCCATAACACTTTGATGTGCTACTAAAAGGCATCAGCATCCTTTTGCCCCTACTAAAGGGGGTCCTCAATTACTACCTGGCACGCGGCACAATCCCCGTACCTTGGAAACAGGCAACAGTAAAACTACAATTAAAAAAAAAGGTGGCCCACCCACTACTGGTGGAAAGCTTTAGAACTATTTCACTTCCCCCAATGAGTAAAATATTGGAAAAACGTGTTAATAAGCACTTTTCTAACTTTCTGGAGCAGATGATATTCTTTGCCCTACACAAACAGGCTTCAAGCATGGCTGCAGTACAGAGATCGCTTTGTTAGTGTCCACCGAGGAACTGCGGTCTATCGTTGATCAAGGTGGCTCTGCTGCTATGTTCGTGCTAGACCTGAGCGCAGCTTTCAACACCATCTCTCATCTCGGCTAAAATGGAGGTCGTCATGTTCAGGAACGTAGCCTCCCTGTGGTGCCCACCCTCAAAAAATTGCTACCACTGCACTTATTCTTTCCAAGATCGACAACTACAATGCTTTATTTCTTAACATGCAACAACAGCATCCAAACAAGCTGAACGTTTTGCAGAATGCTGCCGCCAGAATGGTACCTGGGACTCCTGAACATCAATTGGAGGCTTCGGCCATTAATTAAACATCTTCATTGGCTGTCTGTCAGGCTACGTATCAAATCTAAAGTTCTTTGCCTAGTTCATAAAGCCACGCATGGGGTCAGACTGGAGTTTCTCAGGCATGCCATTCAGTGGTATTTTCCAGGAAGATGCCTGTGATCTTCTGGTCCTTGAAAACTTGTAGTTGACAGATTCAGGAAAACCAACTGGGGAGGCCGTAGCTTTATTAACCCCACTGCCAAGGAATGGAATGCACCTCCTCTTTCCATTAGAGTAATCCCAGATCTTCTTCAGTTTAAGAAAAACCTAAAAACATGGTTGATCCTGGAGGAATTCTTCTGTTCTTGATCTCTCCTTTGGAATAGCGCCTTAATACCTTTGGGTAATTGTTTGCACTTAATAATTCCTTTTAACATAACATAACAAAAACATCCTATCCTCATCCAGCGGAGGAAGGAAGTTTAGAATTTGTGGGGATGCCATAAAATGGCTGGAAGCTTTCCTCCATAACAGAAACTTCCAGGTTTGCGAGGAAGTTTATTCTTCTGATATTCATCCTCTTAGTGTTCCAGAGGGGTCCTCTTTGAGCCCCGCACTTTTTAATCTTTATGTGCGTCCCGTAGCAGAGATTGTTCGTACTCACGGCCTACAACTTGTGTCATATTCCGATGGCATGCAAATCATTATAGCCCTTACCCTCGATGCGGTTCACACATCGGATCAACTGAATCAATGTTTACAAGAAGTCACTGAGTGTATGTTTGCTAGCAGGCTGAAACTGAATGGGGAGAAAATAGAGGTTCTGGGGGTCGGAAATGACCCCACAAGTTGGACTGATCTGTTCTGGCTGGAGTATCTCGGAGACTCTCCGATGCTCGCCCAAGCAGTGAAAAGTCTTGGCTTCTGGATGGACAGCAAACTTACCATGGAAATGCAGATCCGGGTATTGGCAGGGTCCTCCTTTGGTATTCCAAGAGCTCTTAAGAATGTGCACTGGGTACCACCTTCTATTGGAAGAGTGGTTGTGCAAAGCTTGATTCGGTCTAGGGTATACAATGGTAACTCCCTTTATATGGGGCAAACAAAATATGCTATCAAAGACTCCAAGTAGTCCAGAATTCTGCAGCCAGGAGTCTATACAAAATTCTTAAATATCAATTGGCTAGTTTTGGCATCCCTGCACTTGCTTCAAATTCAGAAACGGATTCTCTTTAAGGCCCTCTGTACAGCACATCAAATAATTCAGGGAAGAGGCCCGTCAATCATCCAGAAATTGATTTCACCTTTCGTCGCAAGGAGACCTGTGTGCTCAGAGGCACAAAGACTGCATACGGTACCTAAAATAGGTAGAGCAAGATATGGTGACATATCGGTTGCGTACCTGGTACCGAAACTGTCGAACTATCTAGCTGTGCATCTGAGATCTCAACAGTCGGAAATCAGATTTAGGAATAGAATATAATAGAATTCTGTTGCTTATTGCTATATTTGAGTATTAAAATGGTACTAATGAGGTGCACCCAATGCCCAGACAGTGTTAACAAGTGTAAAAAGTAAAAAATAATGAAGTAATGCTATTTAAAAATGTGCCACATTATAGCGTATAATTTGCCTTTTCTTGCAGCATAATTTACTACACACTGCCAGATAATTTTGCTCTCTTCTGCCGCATAATTCCAGTTGCCCTGACTATAATGTCCTTTAAACCTTTGTTTTTTTCAGTGTATGTAGATACGAGCGGCATGGTACGTTTCCTAAAATAAAGTACGCTAACATCAGCCTGCTGGTGTGCCCGTGTCGTTTTCGGTGGCTGATGAATTTGTGTGTGGAATATATACATTGCACTCAACAAGGCCTCATACAAGGGTGCGTGCTGGCCTCATGGCTCTTCAACCTGTTCAAGGCTGACCTCTCAACGGCCCTTGATGACACCAACAGCCACGCTCGACCCAAGAGCATTAAACCACCTATTTTATGCAGATGATGTGGTCCTATGTAGCATAGCCAGAGTAGACCTGCAGAGACTGATAAACACACTCCACTTACACGTCACACAAAATGACCTGGTTATCAAATGAAAAAAAACAAAGGTGATGCTGGTCAGCAGAGCATGCAGGACCATCTTAAAGCACACAGCCTAGAAACACTAAAAGAATGCAAGTACCTAGGGGTGGTGCTGGATGACAAGGATCTGGCCAAACAAAAGCTCCGAGCCATCACAAACAAGAAAACATCCTAATCACTGCTTTCAGCAACCTGTACAAGAAGCTGAAAGAAACTTGATCCTCTCCTGAAAGTCATTGCAGCAAAACTCTTGCCAACTTTAACCTACCCTTTTTGGCCATGATTTGGCCCTATTGGACAAACTCCAAACAAATGTTTAATACTATTTGTTAAACCTAGCCTCGAGTTCCTCTCCAAGTCAAATCCAACTGGAATTCGGTCTATTGAGGCAATCAGTAAGGTGACAGGGGGCAATTGCCACATGCTGCTTTAAACTAAAACATGCAGAGCCGAATTAATTAAATAGCATCTGTGGTCTGCAATTGACAACTCAAGCTGCAGCACGGACAGCAACAGCCTTAAAGAATACTTGGATCAATCCTTAATAAACTTGCACTTAGGGAACCTCTTGGCATCACCACTGTCATACAACACTTTTAAAAAACTAGATAACTTTGCAAGGGCCACAATTTCTCTTCTACTGGATAAAAACCTTCCAAGAAAAAGTTACGCATGGCTGGTCATAAATGGCTACTGAAAACTATAGCGAGCATCGTACCTAGCCTGCACATTTCTGCTTCATCTGAAGATTAAGCTGCTGGGGGGTCACCTGGGCTGTTCACTCACTCTAGCGGAAAAACCTGCATGGCTGTATTGCAGCGTTAGAGTCTGTTGCCTATGTGGCTCAAATAACGAGAATCCCTCTGGACATAACCTGCATCTGCACCACAATGGCAAAGGAGAGGAGGCACCGCCTCAAACCTTCATTAAAAAGCAAAGTGATCCGCAGATGCAGGCAGGCTGTTATATCCAGCCAAGAGCCTGATCTGATGACCCTATCCTGAACTGCCGCTTCATGAAATTTTAAAATAAATTTGAACAAAAACTCTTTCAACAATGCATCCGAGTGCATCGCTAATTTGTTAGAAACCTGGGCAAGACTGCTAGCTTGAGTGGAATCATTAACATCACAACTATGGGTTATCTTGGCACTCCGGTGTTCTCGGACAACTCCCAGAGAGCACACAAGCACTTTTTAAAGAAGCTACATTTGCATGTTGATCTGTTTCTCAGAAAAGGTTTCTAACAAATCTAAATATGATCTCCTCTTCAAACAACTAAGTGCACCACGGCACGGCAGGATTTAAGTTTCTAATATAATTCCTTGTGCAATACTCAGAAAACTGGGCCAGGCTGCTAGCCGGAGGGGAAATACCAACATCAAAACTATGGGATTTCTTGGTACCCTGGGGTTCTCTGACAATTTTCAGACAGTGCACAAGCACTTTAAAACCATTAACTTGAACTTTTGATCTACTGCTTCATGAACTTCCTTATCTGAAACCTTCATTTATAATTTGTATCTACTGTTTCTCTTTTGTATAATGTTTATTAATTGAAACAAATGAAGTTTAATTACTTACTTATAATATTTATAACCCAGTGTCAGTCACCACTAGGTAGTTATAGTTAGGTCTGCTTTTCCATAGAAGGAGCCTTTTTTGACAAATCTTCATTAAAATTTCCAAAAAAAAGGTTCATCCACCTCAACTCCTTCCTGGAAAGTTTTGGGGTGATCCATCAAGCAGGGGCAGAGGGAAAAAAGGGGATCTCAAAATGCAAAATTCTCATGCTTTTTCCAGCGACTTCTTTAAGACGGGCTACTGCAAAAACTTCTGAATGGAAATAACACCAAATTTGTCAGGAATCTAGATCTTGGTCCGCAGATTGTACTTTTTGTTAGTTGATGCAAATCCGTTCCGTAGTTTTTAAGAATTTAAGGTTAAAAAATAATTGTATTTCCGGACAGTTGGTGTCCATATATGCTCTGATTGGCCAATTTGAAGGGGACCAGTCAATCCTGATTTGTTGGTTTCAACCTAAACAATATGCTTTGGTAGCCATTACAAGACTCAGAGACTTTGTCCCTGTGCACTGTAAATTAATTAAAAAAACATATGTAAGGGGTTAGAGTGAGCATGCCCATACCCCTCGGGGCCCTTTATATATATATTGCTTTCAAACTCCTCGACACTCCACACACAAGGAAACAATGCTTGTTTGAAAAGCTATTCAGCATTCATTCTATAAAGTGCTTGTGCTTGTGGTATGATAGGAAATGCCTGTTTTGTGTTGCTAGTAACTTTGCCACCGTTTGACAAATCTTCATGAAATCTTCCAAAAAAGTGTTCATTTTAGCCTAGTTTGCGCATAAAAAGATTCAGGGTGATCCGTCAGGTGGGGGCAGAGAAAAAGGAGTGGTCCCAAAATGTGTTTTACTCATTCATTTTTTCCATAGGAACTTTAAACACACCTACAGCCCAAAAGTCTGAATGGTTTCGCACCAAATTTGGCAGAAGGCTAGATCTTGGTCCAGAAAGAGTGCTCTTTGTGATCTGGTGTAAATCTGTTCAGTAGTTTTTGAGCAATTAAGGCTCAAAATAACTGTACATCCAAGGCCTAAGAGGAGCCACAGGCTGACAGATCTCATGGTGAGATCTGATTGGTCCCACCACATCAAAACCGATGTGGTTGTCGCCATCTTACGAACTGAGAGTCAGTCCTGAGTTCTAAGAAAAAGGTTAAAAAAAAAAGCATAAGGGGGCTGGGTAGGGATATCCTGTCTCCCTAGGCCTGGTGGTGGGGTTACAGAGGGACCCCGACTGGTCGAAAAATGTTTTTTTTAAATAAATGTTTCCGCTAATTTGCAGAGCCCGTAGACTAGTCTCTACATTTGCCCACTGATACACCCTTCAGCAGCGGAAATTGAAAATTTACAACTACGCTGCTTTTCACCATTGAAAATACCGAGGATTTTCCTGTAACACTAGGCTATTCATCCAGGCCTGAATATATAGCAATCAGTTGAAGTTAAATTCTGATAAATCTGAAATTATTTTTACAAAAAATAAACTTCATCAATGAAATCCCTCCTTTTGGTCCTCTGAGATGGGGTTCCTCCACGCCCAAGAAAGTTGTGAAAAGGCTTGGGATCCTCATTGATGAGGATGTTTTCATGAAACTGAAGATAAGAGAAGTAACTTACTTATACTTTCTCCAACTTTGGAGAATTGTGAAAATCAGAAGGTACTTTACTTGTGACCTGTCATCCAAATCATCATTGCTTTATTTGTGTCCCGGATAGACTATGCCCTCTATCTGAGACTCCCAGTCGCCTCAACCGTAGGCTGCAAATAGCACAAATCAGGCAGGTTGTCTTTCATCAACCAATACATTGCCACACTAAGCCTCTAATGGAAAAGCCACATGGGCTCTGTGTGGCCAAGAGAACTATCTTTAAAACAGGCTGTGTCATCTTCAACTTCTTACACGATAAACGTTTGACCCTTATGTCTTTTAGAATACAGATATACACTCCCAATCGTCATCTCAGGTCACCATACCTGAATCTATTAACTGTCCCAAGATGTAAAAGGAAGAGGCTTGGTGGGGCCAGATTTACGGTGATGGCTCCCCACACATGGAAAACTCCCCCCTGACATCCAATCTACCACCAACTAAGTGAGGTTCATGAAACTTTTAAAAACTTGGCTGTTTAGACAAGCTTATGTCTAACTTCCTTGCTAGCTGTTGCCTCTTGCGGCTATAGCACCAAGAAACCTTTTTGGTGTACATGCGCTCTATACATTCTGTATAACATATAACATAGCGTAATAATAAACTCTGCCTGGGATGGGCCAGGGCCCCAGGGGATCTGAAAAATGCTCCTTTTGAGGAGGGGCACTTTGTGGTCCTCCTCCCTAAGCCTCAAGCAGGCCATGGAGACCCCACTCCTGGGGCCGTATTGTCAAATAATGGGAGAGAGGCTCCCTGAGCCTCAATAATTCCTGGCGACCCATCCCCTTGGGTGGAATGCCAGTAAGAAGGGCAGGGGTGTGTGCGGTCCCCCGTCCCTGTGCCATTGCTGGAGCAGAGTTTTCAGTTTGAAAATTCAGTGGCTTTTGAAGCTCTGGCATGTCTATTCGTTGTACTAATTTATTAATAATTAATAATTAATTATTTGTCTTGTGCAAGTGTGTTTATATTAATCAATCCGTTTGTCCTAACAAGAGAGAGTTACACGTGGGTGCGCATAAATGTGCTGTTTAAAATTAACGTGCGTGTTTTCATGTTTAAACGTTGCTATGTGCTGTTTATTTTTGAGCACAAAATGCTTTCCGAATTAATGCTTTTCTATGTTGCAAGTGCTAGATAGATGCATACACATAAGGGTATTAGTGGGGTTAACACTGTTTAATCACTATGCTGTGGTAACGTTGTTTTTGTTTCTTTTAATTAAGATGGTCTATTGAGGCATCTGATGGCCTAGAAAAGATGGCCGATTTGTAAGCCTGGCTGTGATTTATAATATGAAAACTGTGACGAGGGAGACCCCTGCTGGAAATGGTCATGAAGCTAACTGACCATGGTCCTTGCTTGCTTGATTGAAAACTTTCCATGAGGACAGCAGCAGTTTTGGGAGATCTCCAAGTGAAATGAAAATGTCCTTGGCAGCCTTGGGAAACAAAGGAGCCTTAGAGAAAAACTCTGAACTGTGGCTCGATTGCCGAGGAGAAGTAGAACTAATCTTGGTTCCTGTTCCGTAGTCTTTATTATGTGAACTTTTCCTGAGCGGAGATTTTCAAATGTAGCGATGTTACATCCTTTCCTTCTCGTTCTGCTCAGCAGGTCCGGCGGACATTACAGTTTTTTTCTATGTTTCCAATGTATCTTTCCATTGTTTAGAAACTATAAGAAATGTTAGCCTAGAGAGGGTTTTTGCCACTTGCCATTTTGCCTTTGCCGCGTACCGAATCTGCGTTGCTGAGGATTGATGCTGAAGGGACTTCGTCTTGAGAGACATTTACCGAGAGACTTGTCCTGACCCGTTCTGACATTTAGCTAGAATAGGTAACTATGAGAAATGATTTACTCTGATTGATTTTCTTTTGACTAATTTTAGATAAAGCAATATAATTTTAAACATGGTGTTGGATATTCTTTCTTGTCAATTATTGGGTTTACATTTTTGATTATTGCTGTATATGTTGTATAGATTATGTTTAAGGACAGTCACAAAAACCAGGTCTTATCGACCTCGATATAGATGCAGGGTGATTAGAAGTTTTTCTTTCCACAGGTTTATTGCTGGTAGAGTATTTGAGTATATGTTAGTGTAGTGAAATGGGCCCTAGCGTATGATGTATGCATGTGCGTGTAACTGTGAGATTACTCTATCCGTGGTAGCGGGAATATTATACACACCCTGATCTCTATCACCATCACAGACCCCGAGATCCCCATAATCCTGGGCCAAATGTGACATAAAAAGGAAACGGGCCGCGTGCCACCGAGCTTGTAAAGGCCCTGTGACCTCAATTACTGTGTCCTGAGGAGCCCACCCAGGGGACTCAGTAGTTTCAGAAAAATATGTTTGTCCCATTGCTGCAAAAAGCAAGCAACAATAAAAGAAAAACATTCCATAAACACCGAATAAACACTGTTTCTGTTGTTTTTAATGGTGCGAAAATGTATAACCACAGTACCAAAATTACTTGAAAACACTGAAAAAAACCCCACCAGAATTTATCAAAAAGAGAACTGAAAACAAGAAAGCCTAAGTATAGGCCACAGTCTTGTAATTTATTAATTTCTCTCCTTCCACGTGAGATCAACCAATTCATTGACAGCTATTCAGATTTACCTCTGGTTGGCTAGGGTTTACACCTAAGCCAGGCAGAACCTACCATTCTAGTCAGAGTAAGGGAGTTACACACTGAAGATAACCCACGCTCACCCCCTTGGTAGCTGGGCAGAGCAGTCAGGTTTATCCCAGAGGCAATGTGCAAAGCGTTTGCACAACACATTCACACAACAATGACACACTAGGCACACCAAAAAAAGAGACTCCACCCAAGGTTATATAAAAATATAACTTTGTATTATATTGTAGTGCTAGAGGTACTCCTATGGTTTGAAACCACGTGATGACCTTTGACTACTATGATTTTAATTGAGTTTTGGTGTTTTATTTTACCCTAGCCTGAATGTACAACATTTTTCCCTGCATTTGCTTTCTTGCCTTGAAGATTTCTTTTGTATCTCTTGTAGTTTTCAAGTGGGAGCTGTCACAGAGTAGAACAGCTTGCCAAGAACAGAACGTGTGTGATGTGCATTTGAAAGCATGGAAGAGAGAAAGATGTGGAATGTACTTTTTGGTCTCAAAGTGCAGTGTTATAAGCAGCGGTGCTCAAATGTTTATAATGTTGTACATTGGGAGATGAAGTGTGTGATGCTATAGGCAGTGGTGTACAAATGTGCATTGGGTTATACATTGGGAAGTATTATGAAGTTCTTACTATTGGCTTTGAAATGCCCTCATGTCATCTTGAATTGTGACTCTGTCTTGCTTGAACTTTTTGCGCACACAGGCAGGCCCCCCGATTACTCATGTTGTGAAGGTTGTTGACGTTCAATGTTGCTTTGTTTTTGGAGATTGTTGAATGTACTGCCAGAGACTTTCGTAAGCTTTGTTAAGATAAAGGCTGGAACACATGAGAATGCAGAAGGAATGTGAGAACTCCTTTGTCTTTGGAATGCTTGCATGGAAGGTCTCCAATTCTAGTAAGTTTCCGTGGCGCAGAGGAAGGCCTTTCGGAACCTTCTAGTGTGTTTGAGACTATAAAGCTGGGGATTGCTGACTTAGAAACCGGGATTGTTTGAGCCTGAACCACGGACGCATCTACAGTGCAGCAGTTTCCGGTTTTGCTGAGTCTCTTGACCCCGGCTGTGAATCCCCCAGTCTGGAGTGGGCCAAGAAGAAGTTTGCAGACGGTGATGTATCTTGTTTTGTGATGCGTGACTGTCTGTGAGCACATTCAGTTTCCAGTGGCTATAACAGTCATTGTGATGTGTGAGTGTATGTGTGCACCTTCAGTTTCCAGTGGCAATGATCATCTGAGGTGTTTTCTTTGAGTATTGACTTTGTGATGTCTGAGTGTCTGTGTGCACATCCAAGTTAATCATTTAATGTATTTAGTGTATACATCTTTCTGATTTATTGCAGGACGTCCAGTATTATCTGCTTGTGTTTCATTCTATATTATTACCTGTGTGTGTTTCATTTTATTGTTATTGTGTGCTTGTGTTTCATTTCATATTATTATCCATGCATTTAACAGTTGCACTTGCCAAGTGTGTTAGTATTGCTTGAATATATATATAACTTTTAAACAATTTTTGGGGTTAAAATCTACAGAATATGCAGCAGATGGTGGATTATGTGGCAAATGTGGCAAATCAATAATATACAAAAACCACTGTGGTCGGCGGATTGCATAAGTCCAGTGAGCCTGAATATAGTTAGGTGAAATTGTCAGATAACATATACAGTTTTAAAGAAACAGAACCACTGAAATCCACCAGTTAGGAAAGATATATATATATATATATATATATATATATATATATATATATATATATTCAATGAAAAAACCATAGGTTTCACACATGTTATAGTTAGCTGGACATTTTACTGATAAAAAACCTATGAAATTCCCCCGTTATAGTTAGTGCAGGCAACTATAACTCACGCGACCGCAATCCTCTGCTGATGACATATGTGTCTTTATGAAAAAAAAATATTTGTAATATATGTATAGCTAAAATTTAATGGAAGAAGACATGGGCAAATAAGTGTCTAAATACAGTATTAGCATCAGCAGAGGATTGCGGTCGCGTGAGTTATAGTTGCCTGCACTAACTATAACGGGGGAATTTCATAGGTTTTTTATCAGTAAAATGTCCAGCTAACTATAACATGTGTGAAACCTATGGTTTTTTCAGTGAATTTGCAAGGTTTTTTAAATGCTAATTCCTAACTATAACGTGTGTGAAACCTATGGTTTTTTCAGTGAATTTGTACGTTTTTTAAATGCTAAGTTACTTTATGCCATTCGTGGCGTGCGCGCCAACTTTACGCAGTTAGTGCTGTGCACGCACGGTGGGCACGCGGTGCGCTACGCGCACCGCGTGCCCACGTTACGCTGGATGGGCCATGTACGCACGATGCGCTTTGCGCACCGTGCGCACATGGAGGGCATATTATGCGCTTCGTTGTGCAAGGTAAACTTTTACATTTTCATTGCTTACCTATGCCATGCACAAATGGTGCACTTCGGGCACCATTTGCACACGGGGTGGGGAGAGTATGGTTAATTTTTTTTTTTTAAACATTAATATTTTCATTGATATAATATGCCAAGAAAAATTAGTGCCCTTCAGGCTCCTTTTGCACACGGGGTGGAGAGAGTATAGTTCATTTTTTTTTTTTTTTTAATTTTTACCGTACGCGTACGGTAAGCATAATCGGCGATTTTTCGAAAAAAAAAAATATTGACTTTTTGCCCTTGGGGGTTCTTTGGGGACACCTTCATCAAGGCTAGGTGGTTAGGAGCTGTCTAAACAGCCCCTTTACATGTTTTTTGCCTTTGTTTTTCCACCCCCCCTCAGAGTGCGAGAGAGAAAATGGCGGCCGCCGCTTCCTGGTTTCGACCGATTCGAATGTTTACTAAGATCTAACAGCTAATCAGAATCGCGCTCGCGCACGTCACCGTACGCGTACGGTAAGCTTACCTGATCTGATCTGAAGAGAGGAGAGAATTCCTTGAAACGCGTCAAGCCAACGGATTAAACAATGCTTGTGATTTTGCCTGCCAGTTCGTAAATAAAGGAAGTTTCCTCAACTGCAGTTTGTGAGCGCCCTCAATCTGCTGTGGCAAACTTGGGTGATATATACGTGGCGCGCTTCAGGCCGTGGAGGACGCACCACCTTCTAGGGAATGAAGGGGCCATCGAGGTGAACTGTGTCCTCAAGCGATGGCGCTGCAGTGAACCAATAATGAGGCAGGTACAGTCCCAGGCGTGAGCTCAATGGGGGCTTTAAATTATCCTTTTAATGTCGCTGTAAAATCGCACCCACTGGAGGGTTTCAAAAGGTGCAGAAACTGACTACAAAGACCGGCGTGCAACAGGAAGATCTGTAAATGAGGCACACCTGAGGCCAATGTTGCAAATTACAAATGCGCAGGTCGATGCGGAAAGCACAGAACAATCCCGATTTTAAAGCGAGGCTTCTGAAGAGAGGAGAGAATTCCTTGAAACGCGTCAAGCCAACGGATTAAACAATGCTTGTGATTTTGCCTGCCAGTTCGTAAATAAAGGAAGTTTCCTCAACTGCAGTTTGTGAGCGCCCTCAATCTGCTGTGGCAAACTTGGGTGATATAGACGCGGCGCGCTTCAGGCCGTGGAGGACGCACCACCTTCTAGGGAATGAAGGGGCCATCGAGGTGAACTGTGTCCTCAAGCGATGGCGCTGCAGTGAACCAATAATGAGGCAGGTACAGTCCCAGGCGTGAGCTCAATGGGGGCTTTAAATTATCCTTTTAATGTCGCTGTAAAATCGGACCCACTGGAGGATTTCAAAAGGTGCAGAAACTGACTACAAAGACCGGCGTGCAACAGGAAGATCTGTAAATGAGGCACACCTGAGGCCAATGTTGCAAATTACAAATGCGCAGGTCGATGCGGAAAGCACAGAACAATCCCGATTTTAAAGCGAGGCTTCTGAAGAGAGGAGAGAATTCCTTGAAACGCGTCAAGCCAACGGATTAAACAATGCTTGTGATTTTGCCTGCCAGTTCATAAATAAAGGAAGTTTCCTCAACTGCAGTTTGTGAGCGCCCTCAATCTGCTGTGGCAAACTTGGGTGATATATACGCGGCGCGCTTCAGGCCGTGGAGGACGCACCACCTTCTAGGGAATGAAGGGGCCATCGAGGTGAACTGTGTCCTCAAGCGATGGCGCTGCAGTGAACCAATAATGAGGCAGGTACAGTCCCAGGCGTGAGCTCAATGGGGGCTTTAAATTATCCTTTTAATGTCGCTGTAAAATCGGACCCACTGGAGGGTTTCAAAAGGTGCAGAAACTGACTACAAAGACCGGCGTGCAACAGGAAGATCTGTAAATGAGGCACACCTGAGGCCAATGTTGCAAATTACAAATGCGCAGGTCGATGCGGAAAGCACAGAACAATCCCGATTTTAAAGCGAGGCTTCTGAAGAGAGGAGAGAATTCCTTGAAACGCGTCAAGCCAACGGATTAAACAATGCTTGTGATTTTGCCTGCCAGTTCGTAAATAAAGGAAGTTTCCTCAACTGCAGTTTGTGAGCGCCCTCAATCTGCTGTGGCAAACTTGGGTGATATATACGTGGCGCGCTTCAGGCCGTGGAGGACGCACCACCTTCTAGGGAATGAAGGGGCCATCGAGGTGAACTGTGTCCTCAAGCGATGGCGCTGCAGTGAACCAATAATGAGGCAGGTACAGTCCCAGGCGTGAGCTCAATGGGGGCTTTAAATTATCCTTTTAATGTCGCTGTAAAATCGGACCCACTGGAGGGTTTCAAAAGGTGCAGAAACTGACTACAAAGACCGGCGTGCAACAGGAAGATCTGTAAATGAGGCACACCTGAGGCCAATGTTGCAAATTACAAATGCGCAGGTCGATGCGGAAAGCACAGAACAATCCCGATTTTAAAGCGAGGCTTCTGAAGAGAGGAGAGAATTCCTTGAAACGCGTCAAGCCAACGGATTAAACAATGCTTGTGATTTTGCCTGCCAGTTCGTAAATAAAGGAAGTTTCCTCAACTGCAGTTTGTGAGCGCCCTCAATCTGCTGTGGCAAACTTGGGTGATATAGACGCGGCGCGCTTCAGGCCGTGGAGGACGCACCACCTTCTAGGGAAGGAAGGGGCCATCGAGGTGAACTGTGTCCTCAAGCGATGGCGCTGCAGTGAACCAATAATGAGGCAGGTACAGTCCCAGGCGTGAGCTCAATGGGGGCTTTAAATTATCCTTTTAATGTCGCTGTAAAATCGGACCCACTGGAGGATTTCAAAAGGTGCAGAAACTGACTACAAAGACCGGCGTGCAACAGGAAGATCTGTAAATGAGGCACACCTGAGGCCAATGTTGCAAATTACAAATGCGCAGGTCGATGCGGAAAGCACAGAACAATCCCGATTTTAAAGCGAGGCTTCTGAAGAGAGGAGAGAATTCCTTGAAACGCGTCAAGCCAACGGATTAAACAATGCTTGTGATTTTGCCTGCCAGTTCATAAATAAAGGAAGTTTCCTCAACTGCAGTTTGTGAGCGCCCTCAATCTGCTGTGGCAAACTTGGGTGATATATACGCGGCGCGCTTCAGGCCGTGGAGGACGCACCACCTTCTAGGGAATGAAGGGGCCATCGAGGTGAACTGTGTCCTCAAGCGATGGCGCTGCAGTGAACCAATAATGAGGCAGGTACAGTCCCAGGCGTGAGCTCAATGGGGGCTTTAAATTATCCTTTTAATGTCGCTGTAAAATCGGACCCACTGGAGGGTTTCAAAAGGTGCAGAAACTGACTACAAAGACCGGCGTGCAACAGGAAGATCTGTAAATGAGGCACACCTGAGGCCAATGTTGCAAATTACAAATGCGCAGGTCGATGCGGAAAGCACAGAACAATCCCGATTTTAAAGCGAGGCTTCTGAAGAGAGGAGAGAATTCCTTGAAACGCGTCAAGCCAACGGATTAAACAATGCTTGTGATTTTGCCTGCCAGTTCGTAAATAAAGGAAGTTTCCTCAACTGCAGTTTGTGAGCGCCCTCAATCTGCTGTGGCAAACTTGGGTGATATATACGCGGCGCGCTTCAGGCCGTGGAGGACGCACCACCTTCTAGGGAATGAAGGGGCCATCGAGGTGAACTGTGTCCTCAAGCGATGGCGCTGCAGTGAACCAATAATGAGGCAGGTACAGTCCCAGGAGTGAGCTCAATGGGGGCTTTAAATTATCCTTTTAATGTCGCTGTAAAATCGGACCCACTGGAGGGTTTCAAAAGGTGCAGAAACTGACTACAAAGACCGGCGTGCAACAGGAAGATCTGTAAAGGAGGCACACCTGAGGCCAATGTTGCAAATTACTAATGCGCAGGTCGATGCGGAAAGCACAGAACAATCCCGATTTTAAAGCGAGGCTTCTGAAGAGAGGAGAGAATTCCTTGAAACGCGTCAAGCCAACGGATTAAACAATGCTTGTGATTTTGCCTGCCAGTTCGTAAATAAAGGAAGTTTCCTCAACTGCAGTTTGTGAGCGCCCTCAATCTGCTGTGGCAAACTTGGGTGATATATACGCGGCGCGCTTCAGGCCGTGGAGGACGCACCACCTTCTAGGGAATGAAGGGGCCATCGAGGTGAACTGTGTCCTCAAGCGATGGCGCTGCAGTGAACCAATAATGAGGCAGGTACAGTCCCAGGCGTGAGCTCAATGGGGGCTTTAAATTATCCTTTTAATGTCGCTGTAAAATCGGACCCACTGGAGGGTTTCAAAAGGTGCAGAAACTGACTACAAAGACCGGCGTGCAACAGGAAGATCTGTAAATGAGGCACACCTGAGGCCAATGTTGCAAATTACAAATGCGCAGGTCGATGCGGAAAGCACAGAACAATCCCGATTTTAAAGCGAGGCTTCTGAAGAGAGGAGAGAATTCCTTGAAACGCGTCAAGCCAACGGATTAAACAATGCTTGTGATTTTGCCTGCCAGTTCGTAAATAAAGGAAGTTTCCTCAACTGCAGTTTGTGAGCGCCCTCAATCTGCTGTGGCAAACTTGGGTGATATATACGCGGCGCGCTTCAGGCCGTGGAGGACGCACCACCTTCTAGGGAATGAAGGGGCCATCGAGGTGAACTGTGTCCTCAAGCGATGGCGCTGCAGTGAACCAATAATGAGGCAGGTACAGTCCCAGGCGTGAGCTCAATGGGGGCTTTAAATTATCCTTTTAATGTCGCTGTAAAATCGGACCCACTGGAGGGTTTCAAAAGGTGCAGAAACTGACTACAAAGACCGGCGTGCAACAGGAAGATCTGTAAATGAGGCACACCTGAGGCCAATGTTGCAAATTACAAATGCGCAGGTCGATGCGGAAAGCACAGAACAATCCCGATTTTAAAGCGAGGCTTCTGAAGAGAGGAGAGAATTCCTTGAAACGCGTCAAGCCAACGGATTAAACAATGCTTGTGATTTTGCCTGCCAGTTCGTAAATAAAGGAAGTTTCCTCAACTGCAGTTTGTGAGCGCCCTCAATCTGCTGTGGCAAACTTGGGTGATATATACGCGGCGCGCTTCAGGCCGTGGAGGACGCACCACCTTCTAGGGAATGAAGGGGCCATCGAGGTGAACTGTGTCCTCAAGCGATGGCGCTGCAGTGAACCAATAATGAGGCAGGTACAGTCCCAGGCGTGAGCTCAATGGGGGCTTTAAATTATCCTTTTAATGTCGCTGTAAAATCGGACCCACTGGAGGGTTTCAAAAGGTGCAGAAACTGACTACAAAGACCGGCGTGCAACAGGAAGATCTGTAAATGAGGCACACCTGAGGCCAATGTTGCAAATTACAAATGCGCAGGTCGATGCGGAAAGCACAGAACAATCCCGATTTTAAAGCGAGGCTTCTGAAGAGAGGAGAGAATTCCTTGAAACGCGTCAAGCCAACGGATTAAACAATGCTTGTGATTTTGCCTGCCAGTTCGTAAATAAAGGAAGTTTCCTCAACTGCAGTTTGTGAGCGCCCTCAATCTGCTGTGGCAAACTTGGGTGATATATTGTACTGCTCGATTTTTCCGGCCTTTTCTTGTGTTAAAGCATAACTAGTGTGACTTCAGTCTCTTTCCATCCAAGTCTAAGTGTTAGAGTAGTGTATAGAGCCTATTTATTAGGCACTTCGACATGATCCTGTGTTCTTCCCCATAGATCAGGGTTTGCACACATATCCTAGGGGATAGATTCATTAGTTTTGTTTCATATTATTCTTCCACCGATGTTAGTTCTGTTTAATGAATGTATAATAGACTGAAGTCAAGGGTGAAATGTACTGCTCGATTTTTCCGGCCTTTTCTTGTGTTAAAGCATAACTAGTGTGACTTCAGTCTCTTTCCATCCAAGTCTAAGGGTTAGAGTAGTGTATAGAGCCTATTTATTAGGCACTTCGACATGATCCTGTGTTCTTCCCCATAGATCAGGGTTTGCACACATATCCTAGGGGATAGATTCGGTAGTATTAGGGGTAATCTGTTCTGTAGTGAGGGTATTTCATGGAGCCGTGCTGAATTCAGGCCTGGTAGGCCTTAAATGGGAGAGACTCCATCTTTCTTCTTGCTCCGGCAGCTTGGGATGCTTCTAGGTCATAGGCAGTGTTTTAGTTAGGAGGTGTTATTCGCTTGGAGAGAACCGGTTCAGGCCGGCCCTTATCAAAGGATTGTATTTTTCTTCATGCCGAAGACACTACATCAGGCCGGCCGGCTGGGAACGTGTCCTTGGCACGGGGAGGTACAAGAATTTGGTGGGCGGCAGGTTACGGGCTGGAATTTTCCATGAGAAAATGCACCTCTATATTAGTGAAAGTCTGAGGCAGATACTTGCACTTCCTTTTAGTCCGTAGGCGGCACCTGGCCGTTAGCAGTAAAGCTACTACTTATTCCAGGGAAGACAGATGACAAACTTGAAGGTGGAGAAAAACCGAGAGACAGATATTCTTCTAACAGAATAGCCAAAGAGAAGAGAGTAGCCGATGAGGAAGAGGTCCCAGTGACTCGGAGAAAAGAGAAGGGAGTAGATCTGTGACTGTGGAGGTGTGACTTCCAGGCGAAGCCGAGGCGCAGACGAGAAGGGAACCTAGATGACCATTGAGTGCAGGCTACATACGACCAAGGTGATGTAACCCCTTTTTATTAGAGTGTACAACTTAATCTTTCACTTTTCTTTGCAGGTTATATGTCATAGTATAATGTTATGTGGTTACGTATGTAATGAGTAATAAAGTACCCAGTTTGTAGTGAATCAACATGTGCTGCGTGTTCTTGTATAAGAGGGTAGCCTATTCTTCTAGTCAGCTGTGACTTGACATGAACAGATGTTAATCCTGATCAGGTAAGTGGTAACTGAATAAGGGAGAAAGGAGCCCCTCGAACTGGGGAACAGGTTGTGCTCAACTGGCAGTCCTTGTGTGATCTGATACATAGTAACACTGATTCCCTTGTTGTATGTCGTGGTAATTATAGGATGAACTCGTGCTAAGGCTGCCGTCTGGGTAGGAAGTCCTGGGTCCATCTAGGACCGCGAGGCTGAGGCTGCCGCCTGGGTAGGAAGTCCTGGGTCCATCTAGGACCGCGAGGCTGAGGCTGCCGTCTGGGTAGGAAGTCCTGGGTCCATCTAGGACCGCGAGGCTAAGGCTGCCGTCTGGGCAGGAAGTCCTGGGTCCGTTTGGGACCGCGAGGCTAAGGCTGCCGTCTGGGCAGGAAGTCCTGGGTCCGTTTGGGACCGCGAGGCTAAGGCTGCCGTTTGGGCAGGAAGTCCTGGGTCCGTTTGGGACCGCGAGGCTAAGGCTGCCGTCTGGGCAGGAAGTCCTGGGTCCGTTTGGGACCGCGAGGCTAAGGCTGCCGTCTGGGCAGGAAGTCCTGGGTCCGTTTGGGACCGCGAGGCTAAGGCTGCCGTCTGGGTAGGAAGCCCTGGGTCCGTCTGGGACCGCGAGGCTGAGGCTGCCGTCTGGGTAGGAAGTCCTGGGTCCACTTGGGACCGCGAGGCCGCCACTTGTATTATAAGAGGTCTTGGTATATATATATAGTAGGAATTCCCTGTCCTTAGGTGGTATATATATGTGGTTTTGTTTGTGAATAGGCCCTAGGGAGGGGGTAACGTTCTGGCTGGGTTAGAGAGGCTCTGTTGAGCGGGTTCTATCTGATCAGAAAAACCCAAGCAGAACATTTGGCGTCACGAACCGTTTACGTATTCTGTGTGCGTTGTGTTGTGTTGTGTTTGCTTTCGGCGTGTGTGTGGTTTTGTTTGTATATTCTTTGTGATATACTTGTGTGTCTAGCCTTTCTTCTTCTTTCTTTTCTTTTTCTTCTTCTTTCTTTTTCACGATGTTTTCTAGAAATTCTACATCTACTTTTAAGTTGCCCGTTGATATTCCCGGATGGGATTCAACGCCTTATGAAGATAAATAGCTTGCTACGTGAGGCAGAAAGGCCTGGATCCCTTTCAAGTGTTGGTTAAGGAATGCATATCAAATGTTTTCAGTTGCAAAGTGAATGTAAGATATCAGAGCATAACTCTGAAACGTGGGACTCCCTTGAGATTCCAGACTCCGGAGTTGCAATGAAGGGTGTTAATTAGCAAGAGATTAATGACATTTTAGAGAGAGACAGCGGTGTTATTTTAAATGTGTTGGTTAATATGCATCCGACATGTGGGCATTTGCAATAAGAACGTAGTGAGTTGAAAACAGAGCTAGTTGATGCCCAGTTTGAAAATATATCTTTGAAGACAGAATTAAACGTGTACCAGGCTGTGAAGTTGTTTACTTTGACCTGCCAGAATGATTCAGATGTGATAAGTGTACCAGAGAATGCAGTCTGGCTACGAGCTACACAGACAGTTTTAATTAATTCTTCTGAGGAGCTTTCTCAGCCAGAAAGGAATGTGCATGAAAGTAAACGGACTAATGTTTTAGGCTTAACGATCACCGGTTGCGGACATAAATTAGATATGACAGTGAATGATACATTTTGCTTCGAAAGAGAAATGCAACAATATGATTTTGAATGAGAACAGCAGATGGTGTACAATAAGTCTGATATGTGGTCACTTCATAAACATGAACATTTATTGGGTGAGTTAATTCAAGAGCAGTGTGCCCTATGTTACAAAGGAAATTAATTTGAAACAGTGCAGAATGCCTGATGGGCGTGAAGGGATCAGTGAGATCATCCAGCAACGCTGAACAGAGCTTAGGCTTTCTGTGGAGTCCGAGAAGGAATTCCTACGGGAGGGGTCATCCCATCTCAGCTCCTCTCCTCAGCAGGCAGGGACAGCTTCATGGAGATAGATGTCTGGGAGGCTTGCAAAGGTGCAGGCCCCCCCCCCCCATGAGGAGAGTCACAGATAGTCCACGAAAGTTGGCAGGAGTGCAGATCACTCCGACCTTGAAGGCGATAAGGTGCGAGCTACAGACAGCCGGAGAAGTCTCTGCTTGTTATGTTTGGCAAGGGGCCATTTAGTGTCCGCAGAGATTTGTGAAGGGGGGCAGCACCTGTGAGGGGTGCAGTGAGAGAAGTGAGAGAAGGAGACTGCCCCAGCCCTTCTTGCTGCGTATAGAAAAAGAGGGATTTTATCAAGACTTCAGAGGCTAAAGCGTTAGTAGTATTCTTACACAATTCCCAGGAGCTGGAGGAGACCTATGTAGACAGAAATTAAAATATTGTATTTTTAGAAATGCAAGACGGAAGATGCGTACTTTTGAAAAATGTTTTTTGCAAGAAGAGTGATGCTTGTTTCTTTTTCAGATTCGCCCAGTTCTCCGCGTGTGAGTGGGACTCCCTTCTCCCGTGTGAGTGGGGCCCTCCCTCTCCCCCCCCTCCCCCTTCCCTTCCCTCCCCCCCCAAGCCTGGAGTGATCACCAGACGAGACGGTGGCGGCTGATGCCTGTGGCTATCCAGCCTGGATGGGGTCCTCCCTTGTCAAGGAGATACAGATGCTGATATATACCAGAGAGCATGATGGACTGCTTCTTTCCAAGCAAAATGGGATCAGCAAAGTGTGGAACTGTTTCCTTCACGTGAGGCCAACTTTATATGCATGAAGGCTGTGTGCCTTTCACACAAAGTGACTGCTTGTGTGACGATGAAAACAAACGACAAAAGAGGGAATTACAAGATGTGCCTTGCCAGAACTGTTTTATCAACGTGAAGTTCAGATGCGATGGAAGACGGCTGTGTGTTTTTTCACACTGAAGGACTGTTTTTGTTTTTAGGGATGGAGACCAATAGAGACGCTTTGCAGCGATCAGAGTAGATATTTTCTAAGTTAGTGAACAGTAATAACCTGTAGCTGTTGCTACAATATATGAGTTTGGCAGTGGAGTTTCCAGTTTAACCATTAGAGGCCTTAGGAGCATTCAAAAGCTTGATTCATTTATTTTGTGTATCCATTCAACATGTATCCACATATCTATGAGCTATTTCTAGATGCGCCTGAGTTATTGATACTACATGTGTTTAGAGACTGCAGACTTTATTTGCTCTACAGTGATTATCATATACCTTTGATGAGTTTTTCAGGTTTGCAGTGGAGCATTTCGATCATAGTTGCTTTTTAGTCATGATTTGTTTTGAATTATGTATTTTTGTGTAGCCACTTCAACACATAAGTTGCTGTTTCAACATGTGCTTTTTAGTAGTTGTGACTTTTAATTTAGACATGTGGTTTTAAATGGTTTTGCTTTCAATTGAGATATGCAGTACTTTAATGATAGTTTTGTTTTTCAGTTATGTAATACAGTTGCTATTTGCTAGATTTTGTTTTTGACATATGTGAATGGTGATGATCAAGGGTCATGGGGTGCAATGTAGTGAATCAGCCACTTTTGTGGTCTGACACCCTATGGTGACCCTCAACCACCACCATTCTGTACTGACTTAAGTGTGTTCTGCCTTTTAGTGGAATAGTCTTTCCAAGAATAGAAGGTATGGTATGTTGAGGTGCAGTCTTGTGGGTGGTGGTGCACACATGTGCTCAATGTTGTATACTGAGGGATTTAGCGTATAATGTTATTTGGGTTAGGTGAATTATGATTTTGACCTATTGGCTTTTACATGGTCTAATGTGATTCTGCCTTTTGACTCTACCTTGCTTCAAACTTTTCTGTGTGCACAGTGGTGCTTGTAAGTTGTGTGGATGAGAATTATTGGTGTTCCTGCTTTGGCAGTCTATAATGCCAAATCTATTGGGAAAATGGCCTGCTGGATGGTGAAATCCATTAATAATATTTCTACAGTCCTGTCTGACATGCTATTGGACGCCCAGGGTGAACGTAGGGCCATTTTGCAAACTCGAGCGGCCATTGATTATCTTTTGCTTAAACATGGACACGATTGTTAGGTATTCTGATTATTATCGGCATCTTGATTTCTATCTGTTGCTTTATTCAGTGTATTCCTTTACTACTTCAATTCTGCACACTTGGTACTAGACATAGATCAGTTAGTTTTGTTTCATATTATTCTTCCACCGATGTTAGTTCTGTTCAATGAATGTATAATAGACTGAAGTCAAGGGTGAAATGTACTGCTCGATTTTTCCGGCCTTTTCTTGTGTTAAAGCATAACTAGTGTGACTTCAGTCTCTTTCCATCCAAGTCTAAGGGTTAGAGTAGTGTATAGAGCCTATTTATTAGGCACTTCGACATGATCCTGTGTTCTTCCCCATAGATCAGGGTTTGCACACATATCCTAGGGGATAGATTCGTTAGTTTTGTTTCATATTATTCTTCCACCGATGTTAGTTCTGTTTAATGAATGTATAATAGACTGAAGTCAAGGGTGAAATGTACTGCTCGATTTTTCCGGCCTTTTCTTGTGTTAAAGCATAACTAGTGTGACTTCAGTCTCTTTCCATCCAAGTCTAAGGGTTAGAGTAGTGTATAGAGCCTATTTATTAGGCACTTCGACATGATCCTGTGTTCTTCCCCATAGATCAGGGTTTGCACACATATCCTAGGGGATAGATTCGGTAGTATTAGGGGTAATCTGTTCTGTAGTGAGGGTATTTCATGGAGCCGTGCTGAATTCAGGCCTGGTAGGCCTTAAATGGGAGAGACTCCATCTTTCTTCTTGCTCCGGCAGCTTGGGATGCTTCTAGGTCATAGGCAGTGTTTTAGTTAGGAGGTGTTATTCGCTTCGAGAGAACCGGTTCAGGCCGGCCCTTATCGAAGGATTGTATTTTTCTTCATGCCGAAGACACAACATCAGGCCGGCCGGCTGGGAACGTGTCCTTGGCACGGGGAGTTACAAGAATTTGGTGGGCGGCAGGTTACGGGCTGGAATTTTCCATGAGAAAATGCACCTCTATATTAGTGAAAGTCTGAGGCAGATACTTGCACTTGCTTTTAGTCCGTAGGCGGCACCTGGCCGTTAGCAGTAAAGCTACTACTTATTCCAGGGAAGACAGATGACAAACTTGAAGGTGGAGAAAAACCGAGAGACAGATATTCTTCTAACAGAATAGCCAAAGAGAAGAGAGTAGCCGATGAGGAAGAGGTCCCAGTGACTTGGAGAAAAGAGAAGGGAGTAGATCTGTGACTGTGGAGGTGTGACTTCCAGGCGAAGCCGAGGCGCAGACGAGAAGGGAACCTAGATGACCATTGAGTGCAGGCTACATACGACCAAGGTGATGTAACCCCTTTTTATTAGAGTGTACAACTTAATCTTTCACTTTTCTTTGCAGGTTATATGTCATAGTATAATGTTATGTGGTTACGTATGTAATGAGTAATAAAGTACCCAGTTTGTAGTGAATCAACATGTGCTGCGTGTTCTTGTATAAGAGGGTAGCCTATTCTTCTAGTCACTTGACATGAACAGATGTTAATCCTGATCAGGTAAGTGGTAACTGAATAAGGGAGAAAGGAGCCCCTCGAACTGGGGAACAGGTTGTGCTCAACTGGCAGTCCTTGTGTGATCTGATACATAGTAACACTGATTCCCTTGTTGTATGTCGTGGTAATTATAGGATGAACTCGTGCTAAGGCTGCCGTCTGGGTAGGAAGTCCTGGGTCCATCTAGGACCGCGAGGCTGAGGCTGCCGCCTGGGTAGGAAGTCCTGGGTCCATCTAGGACCGCGAGGCTGAGGCTGCCGTCTGGGTAGGAAGTCCTGGGTCCATCTAGGACCGCGAGGCTAAGGCTGCCGTCTGGGCAGGAAGTCCTGGGTCCGTTTGGGACCGCGAGGCTAAGGCTGCCGTCTGGGCAGGAAGTCCTGGGTCCGTTTGGGACCGCGAGGCTAAGGCTGCCGTTTGGGCAGGAAGTCCTGGGTCCGTTTGGGACCGCGAGGCTAAGGCTGCCGTCTGGGCAGGAAGTCCTGGGTC
This sequence comes from Triturus cristatus, assembly GCF_964204655.1. Classification (NCBI taxonomy): domain Eukaryota; kingdom Metazoa; phylum Chordata; class Amphibia; order Caudata; family Salamandridae; genus Triturus; species Triturus cristatus. Next base: position 233,466,872 of record NC_140583.1, read on the forward strand.
CGTTTGGGACCGCGAGGCTAAGGCTGCCGTCTGGGCAGGAAGTCCTGGGTCCGTTTGGGACCGCGAGGCTAAGGCTGCCGTCTGGGTAGGAAGCCCTGGGTCCGTCTGGGACCGCGAGGCTGAGGCTGCCGTCTGGGTAGGAAGTCCTGGGTCCACTTGGGACCGCGAGGCCGCCACTTGTATTATAAGAGGTCTTGGTATATATATATAGTAGGAATTCCCTGTCCTTAGGTGGTATATATATGTGGTTTTGTTTGTGAATAGGCCCTAGGGAGGGGGTAACGTTCTGGCTGGGTTAGAGAGGCTCTGTTGAGCGGGTTCTATCTGATCAGAAAAACCCAAGCAGAACATTTGGCGTCACGAACCGTTTACGTATTCTGTGTGCGTTGTGTTGTGTTGTGTTTGCTTTCGGCGTGTGTGTGGTTTTGTTTGTATATTCTTTGTGATATACTTGTGTGTCTAGCCTTTCTTCTTCTTTCTTTTCTTTTTCTTCTTCTTTCTTTTTCACGATGTTTTCTAGAAATTCTACATCTACTTTTAAGTTGCCCGTTGATATTCCCGGATGGGATTCAACGCCTTATGAAGATAAATAGCTTGCTACGTGAGGCAGAAAGGCCTGGATCCCTTTCAAGTGTTGGTTAAGGAATGCATATCAAATGTTTTCAGTTGCAAAGTGAATGTAAGATATCAGAGCATAACTCTGAAACGTGGGACTCCCTTGAGATTCCAGACTCCGGAGTTGCAATGAAGGGTGTTAATTAGCAAGAGATTAATGACATTTTAGAGAGAGACAGCGGTGTTATTTTAAATGTGTTGGTTAATATGCATCCGACATGTGGGCATTTGCAATAAGAACGTAGTGAGTTGAAAACAGAGCTAGTTGATGCCCAGTTTGAAAATATATCTTTGAAGACAGAATTAAACGTGTACCAGGCTGTGAAGTTGTTTACTTTGACCTGCCAGAATGATTCAGATGTGATAAGTGTACCAGAGAATGCAGTCTGGCTACGAGCTACACAGACAGTTTTAATTAATTCTTCTGAGGAGCTTTCTCAGCCAGAAAGGAATGTGCATGAAAGTAAACGGACTAATGTTTTAGGCTTAACGATCACCGGTTGCGGACATAAATTAGATATGACAGTGAATGATACATTTTGCTTCGAAAGAGAAATGCAACAATATGATTTTGAATGAGAACAGCAGATGGTGTACAATAAGTCTGATATGTGGTCACTTCATAAACATGAACATTTATTGGGTGAGTTAATTCAAGAGCAGTGTGCCCTATGTTACAAAGGAAATTAATTTGAAACAGTGCAGAATGCCTGATGGGCGTGAAGGGATCAGTGAGATCATCCAGCAACGCTGAACAGAGCTTAGGCTTTCTGTGGAGTCCGAGAAGGAATTCCTACGGGAGGGGTCATCCCATCTCAGCTCCTCTCCTCAGCAGGCAGGGACAGCTTCATGGAGATAGATGTCTGGGAGGCTTGCAAAGGTGCAGGCCCCCCCCCCCCATGAGGAGAGTCACAGATAGTCCACGAAAGTTGGCAGGAGTGCAGATCACTCCGACCTTGAAGGCGATAAGGTGCGAGCTACAGACAGCCGGAGAAGTCTCTGCTTGTTATGTTTGGCAAGGGGCCATTTAGTGTCCGCAGAGATTTGTGAAGGGGGGCAGCACCTGTGAGGGGTGCAGTGAGAGAAGTGAGAGAAGGAGACTGCCCCAGCCCTTCTTGCTGCGTATAGAAAAAGAGGGATTTTATCAAGACTTCAGAGGCTAAAGCGTTAGTAGTATTCTTACACAATTCCCAGGAGCTGGAGGAGACCTATGTAGACAGAAATTAAAATATTGTATTTTTAGAAATGCAAGACGGAAGATGCGTACTTTTGAAAAATGTTTTTTGCAAGAAGAGTGATGCTTGTTTCTTTTTCAGATTCGCCCAGTTCTCCGCGTGTGAGTGGGACTCCCTTCTCCCGTGTGAGTGGGGCCCTCCCTCTCCCCCCCCTCCCCCTTCCCTTCCCTCCCCCCCCAAGCCTGGAGTGATCACCAGACGAGACGGTGGCGGCTGATGCCTGTGGCTATCCAGCCTGGATGGGGTCCTCCCTTGTCAAGGAGATACAGATGCTGATATATACCAGAGAGCATGATGGACTGCTTCTTTCCAAGCAAAATGGGATCAGCAAAGTGTGGAACTGTTTCCTTCACGTGAGGCCAACTTTATATGCATGAAGGCTGTGTGCCTTTCACACAAAGTGACTGCTTGTGTGACGATGAAAACAAACGACAAAAGAGGGAATTACAAGATGTGCCTTGCCAGAACTGTTTTATCAACGTGAAGTTCAGATGCGATGGAAGACGGCTGTGTGTTTTTTCACACTGAAGGACTGTTTTTGTTTTTAGGGATGGAGACCAATAGAGACGCTTTGCAGCGATCAGAGTAGATATTTTCTAAGTTAGTGAACAGTAATAACCTGTAGCTGTTGCTACAATATATGAGTTTGGCAGTGGAGTTTCCAGTTTAACCATTAGAGGCCTTAGGAGCATTCAAAAGCTTGATTCATTTATTTTGTGTATCCATTCAACATGTATCCACATATCTATGAGCTATTTCTAGATGCGCCTGAGTTATTGATACTACATGTGTTTAGAGACTGCAGACTTTATTTGCTCTACAGTGATTATCATATACCTTTGATGAGTTTTTCAGGTTTGCAGTGGAGCATTTCGATCATAGTTGCTTTTTAGTCATGATTTGTTTTGAATTATGTATTTTTGTGTAGCCACTTCAACACATAAGTTGCTGTTTCAACATGTGCTTTTTAGTAGTTGTGACTTTTAATTTAGACATGTGGTTTTAAATGGTTTTGCTTTCAATTGAGATATGCAGTACTTTAATGATAGTTTTGTTTTTCAGTTATGTAATACAGTTGCTATTTGCTAGATTTTGTTTTTGACATATGTGAATGGTGATGATCAAGGGTCATGGGGTGCAATGTAGTGAATCAGCCACTTTTGTGGTCTGACACCCTATGGTGACCCTCAACCACCACCATTCTGTACTGACTTAAGTGTGTTCTGCCTTTTAGTGGAATAGTCTTTCCAAGAATAGAAGGTATGGTATGTTGAGGTGCAGTCTTGTGGGTGGTGGTGCACACATGTGCTCAATGTTGTATACTGAGGGATTTAGCGTATAATGTTATTTGGGTTAGGTGAATTATGATTTTGACCTATTGGCTTTTACATGGTCTAATGTGATTCTGCCTTTTGACTCTACCTTGCTTCAAACTTTTCTGTGTGCACAGTGGTGCTTGTAAGTTGTGTGGATGAGAATTATTGGTGTTCCTGCTTTGGCAGTCTATAATGCCAAATCTATTGGGAAAATGGCCTGCTGGATGGTGAAATCCATTAATAATATTTCTACAGTCCTGTCTGACATGCTATTGGACGCCCAGGGTGAACGTAGGGCCATTTTGCAAACTCGAGCGGCCATTGATTATCTTTTGCTTAAACATGGACACGATTGTTAGGTATTCTGATTATTATCGGCATCTTGATTTCTATCTGTTGCTTTATTCAGTGTATTCCTTTACTACTTCAATTCTGCACACTTGGTACTAGACATAGATCAGTTAGTTTTGTTTCATATTATTCTTCCACCGATGTTAGTTCTGTTCAATGAATGTATAATAGACTGAAGTCAAGGGTGAAATGTACTGCTCGATTTTTCCGGCCTTTTCTTGTGTTAAAGCATAACTAGTGTGACTTCAGTCTCTTTCCATCCAAGTCTAAGGGTTAGAGTAGTGTATAGAGCCTATTTATTAGGCACTTCGACATGATCCTGTGTTCTTCCCCATAGATCAGGGTTTGCACACATATCCTAGGGGATAGATTCGTTAGTTTTGTTTCATATTATTCTTCCACCGATGTTAGTTCTGTTTAATGAATGTATAATAGACTGAAGTCAAGGGTGAAATGTACTGCTCGATTTTTCCGGCCTTTTCTTGTGTTAAAGCATAACTAGTGTGACTTCAGTCTCTTTCCATCCAAGTCTAAGGGTTAGAGTAGTGTATAGAGCCTATTTATTAGGCACTTCGACATGATCCTGTGTTCTTCCCCATAGATCAGGGTTTGCACACATATCCTAGGGGATAGATTCGGTAGTATTAGGGGTAATCTGTTCTGTAGTGAGGGTATTTCATGGAGCCGTGCTGAATTCAGGCCTGGTAGGCCTTAAATGGGAGAGACTCCATCTTTCTTCTTGCTCCGGCAGCTTGGGATGCTTCTAGGTCATAGGCAGTGTTTTAGTTAGGAGGTGTTATTCGCTTCGAGAGAACCGGTTCAGGCCGGCCCTTATCGAAGGATTGTATTTTTCTTCATGCCGAAGACACAACATCAGGCCGGCCGGCTGGGAACGTGTCCTTGGCACGGGGAGTTACAAGAATTTGGTGGGCGGCAGGTTACGGGCTGGAATTTTCCATGAGAAAATGCACCTCTATATTAGTGAAAGTCTGAGGCAGATACTTGCACTTGCTTTTAGTCCGTAGGCGGCACCTGGCCGTTAGCAGTAAAGCTACTACTTATTCCAGGGAAGACAGATGACAAACTTGAAGGTGGAGAAAAACCGAGAGACAGATATTCTTCTAACAGAATAGCCAAAGAGAAGAGAGTAGCCGATGAGGAAGAGGTCCCAGTGACTTGGAGAAAAGAGAAGGGAGTAGATCTGTGACTGTGGAGGTGTGACTTCCAGGCGAAGCCGAGGCGCAGACGAGAAGGGAACCTAGATGACCATTGAGTGCAGGCTACATACGACCAAGGTGATGTAACCCCTTTTTATTAGAGTGTACAACTTAATCTTTCACTTTTCTTTGCAGGTTATATGTCATAGTATAATGTTATGTGGTTACGTATGTAATGAGTAATAAAGTACCCAGTTTGTAGTGAATCAACATGTGCTGCGTGTTCTTGTATAAGAGGGTAGCCTATTCTTCTAGTCACTTGACATGAACAGATGTTAATCCTGATCAGGTAAGTGGTAACTGAATAAGGGAGAAAGGAGCCCCTCGAACTGGGGAACAGGTTGTGCTCAACTGGCAGTCCTTGTGTGATCTGATACATAGTAACACTGATTCCCTTGTTGTATGTCGTGGTAATTATAGGATGAACTCGTGCTAAGGCTGCCGTCTGGGTAGGAAGTCCTGGGTCCATCTAGGACCGCGAGGCTGAGGCTGCCGCCTGGGTAGGAAGTCCTGGGTCCATCTAGGACCGCGAGGCTGAGGCTGCCGTCTGGGTAGGAAGTCCTGGGTCCATCTAGGACCGCGAGGCTAAGGCTGCCGTCTGGGCAGGAAGTCCTGGGTCCGTTTGGGACCGCGAGGCTAAGGCTGCCGTCTGGGCAGGAAGTCCTGGGTCCGTTTGGGACCGCGAGGCTAAGGCTGCCGTTTGGGCAGGAAGTCCTGGGTCCGTTTGGGACCGCGAGGCTAAGGCTGCCGTCTGGGCAGGAAGTCCTGGCTCCGTTTGGGACCGCGAGGCTAAGGCTGCCGTCTGGGCAGGAAGTCCTGGGTCCGTTTGGGACCGCGAGGCTAAGGCTGCCGTCTGGGTAGGAAGCCCTGGGTCCGTCTGGGACCGCGAGGCTGAGGCTGCCGTCTGGGTAGGAAGTCCTGGGTCCACTTGGGACCGCGAGGCCGCCACTTGTATTATAAGAGGTCTTGGTATATATATATAGTAGGAATTCCCTGTCCTTAGGTGGTATATATATGTGGTTTTGTTTGTGAATAGGCCCTAGGGAGGGGGTAACGTTCTGGCTGGGTTAGAGAGGCTCTGTTGAGCGGGTTCTATCTGATCAGAAAAACCCAAGCAGAACATATATATATATATATATATATATATATATATATATATATATATATATATATATATATATATATATATATATATATATTCACAGAAAAAACCATAGGTTTCAGACACGTTATAGTTAGGAATTAGCATTTAAAAAACCTCAGAAATTCACTGAAAAAACCATAGGTTTCAGGGGTTTTATAGTTAGCTGGACTTTTCACTTGTACAAAACCATTGAAATTCCCCCGTTATAGTTAGTTCAGCTAACTATAACTCGTGCGCCCGCAATGCACTGCTGATGACGTCACATATTACATCACTCATGACATGGTCAGTGACATCAGTCATGACATCACTGATGACATCTCAAATGACATCACTGATGACATCACTGATGACATCATCCAGTGAATGTGTGTTTTTCTGAAAATTAAATATGTTTTATATATGTATATCTCAAGGTCGATGGAAGAATAAATGGGTATATAAGTGTCTAAATGGATGATTTGTTTTTGAAAAATTGATTGTGTAACTGACTGATTAAGTGTATCATAGTGAATACATGGCTTAGTGAGTAATGTTTAAATATGTAAATATCTGTATCAGTCTCTCACTTTGTGTATAAGTGGCTGCATGGGTTGGTGAGTAGCTACATGGGTGTCTATATAGGTTATTAGTTGGTTTTTTGAGTATCAGTCTGAGTGTCTGCATGGTTCGGTGGGGGGTATTATATAGTGCATAGGTGCATGAATGAGTGACTCACTGTTTGTATGTGTTGAAGACAGCATGTGTGCAGGACTGTATGGGTGGATGAGTGTGTGTATGGGTGTGTTAGTGAGTGAATGACTGTCTCAATGGTGTCTTTATGAATAACTACATATGTTTTAAACTAGTATATGTGACTATTGGTGTATATAAGTGAGTATATGTGAGAGTGAGAGATTGAAAGAGTTCCTGTATGAATAAGTATGAGTTTCTATAAGTGATTGTTTAAAAGACTAAGTATGTGTAAGTTTCCGTAGAAGTAAGTGTGGTGGGGTGTGTATAACTGTATATGCAAGTAAATGTATGTTTGATTCTTTATTAGCATGAGTGACTATGTGTGTGAGTAACTCTATGGATGAGTGGCATTGTGTAACAGGATGTATAGGTGTATGAGTACATATGATGAGTGAGTACATGTATGAGTGACTGTATAGGACTGTTGGTGAAAGAGTGGATGTGTATGTGGATCTTAGAATTACTGAAGAGGTTGTTGTAACTGGTATTGGTATGTCCATTGTTTTGAAAATTTTAGTCTCTATTTTTGAATGTGTGTATCAGAGGTTATATTAGGGTGAGAAGAGGTCTGCCACTCTATCACAAGGATGATGTCATCAGTGATGTCATCAGTGATGTCATTTGAGATGTCATCAGTGATGTCATGAGTGATGTCACTGACCATGTCATGAGTGATGTAATATGTGACGTCATCAGCAGTGCATTGCGGGCGCACGAGTTATAGTTAGCTGAACTAACTATAACGGGGGAATTTCAATGGTTTTGTACAAGTGAAAAGTCCAGCTAACTATAAAACCCCTGAAACCTATGGTCTTTTCAGTGAATTTCTGAGGTTTTTTAAATGCTAATTCCTAACTATAACGTGCCTGAAACCTATGGTTTTTTCTGTGAATTTCAAAGGTTTTTTAAATGCTAATTTCTAACTATGCCTACAGAGATAGGACATGTGAAGAAAGAAGAAAAAATGCACAGAAAGAAAAAAAAGAAGTGCAGAAAGAAGCAACAGAAGTCCTCAAAGACGAAGAAAAGTGCAGGAAGAAGGATAACGTGCAGAAAGAACAAAAAGAAGAGCAGAAAGAAGCCTTGTTGCAAAATCATTCTATACCCTCAACTTTTTCAGACGGATACTGGTGGTAACTGAGTCTGATTAACCAGTCCTAGAGCCAGTGCTATGTTAAAAGACACTTAGAATACAGTGAAAACACCTACATACCCTAGGGAACATTATGCGTTGGGGTCCCCCTGTGATTAGCATGACCTCCTCTGTAAGCCCCTAGTATATAATAGGGCAGGGGGATTAAAACTACCTCTTAAAACAGGCCACAGGGCGTTTTTGCACACGTTAACTCAGGCCCCGTCCCCTCCCTTCACCACTGTGTAAACACGCCCTGTGTCCGTTTTTAGTTGGGAGATTAAGTTCATTTGAATCCTGAGGGTCCCTAGCGTCCAACTAGCCCACTAGGTCTTCCAGTAAGTGCCACAGAGCTGCGTTGCAGAGAGGTGTAAAAAGTGTCACGGCCTGGACCACCTCTCTGCAATGCAGCTCAGTGGCGCTTACTGGAAGCACTTGGTGGGCTAGTTAGCCCCCAGGGTCCCTCAGTATTGAAGGGAAATTATATCCCCAATTTAAAACGTGCCATAGTGCGTGTTTGCACACGTCACCTCAGGCCCCGTCCCCTCCCTTCACCACTGTGTAAACGAGCCCTGTGGCTGTTCTAAGTTGAGAGATTAAGTCCCCTTGAATCCTAAGAGTCCCTAGGGTCAAACTAGACCACTAGGTACCTCCAGTAAGCGCCACAGAGCTGCGTTGCAGAGAGGTGTAAAAAGGGGCTTGGCCTCAGAACACCTGTCTGCAGCGCAGCTCCCTGGCGCATACTGGAGATGCCTGTTGGGCTAGTTGGCCCTCAGGGACCCTCAGCTTTGAAGAGGAATTAATTCCCTAACTTACAACTCGCCAGGGGGCGCGTTTGCAGAGTGCTGCAAGGAGGGGGCGTGGCCTCCGGCACGATGCCAGTCTTTTATTTATTTTAATTTTTTAAGAAGGGGGGCTGTGTGGTTCCCCTTCTTATTCTAATTTATTGGCCCTGATGACCCCATCCCCCAGGGCCTGTCTCCTAATTATATTTTTTTGACCCCAATCCCCAGGGCCGGCCACTGTTTTTTATTATTTTTTAAAAATATATATTTATAGACACACCTAGGACATGCTGGACAAACCGTACGTACCTATCACCATGACGATTTGCGTGATATTCATTAAAAGGCGACTATGCATACAATGAATCCACGTGGAATGTATTTACACCACTAGTGAAGCTCTGACATGTCTGATGCCCTACCGTGCCTAATCCCGGTAGACACCCTTGTCGTTTATTTATACAAACATGGGTAGCTATTGATGGGCACATTTAATACACATGCACACCAAGCCATTCAAAGGGGATTCGACAAAAATTCGACCAAAACTATGCAAGAAACCCCCCTCACGGTTAATAAAACACACATCCACTGCCGGATGTGTAATACTTTTTATTTTACTCTCTGGAAAGGGGACGAACATCACTTGAGAGTCACAGCGCGCTCCTGGCAGAGCCCAATGCTGTGTTACACCCACCATTGCCTGCTGAGTGCCACACACCTCTGTGTTGTATTCCACCAGCTAGTGCATATGCTATGACACTCTCTAGGCCATGTGCACTGTAACACCACCCCGTGAATATGTCATGCCACACTTGTCTTCGCACGGGTTATATTGCCCCATCTAACGTGCCTTCCTCGATGCCTATGTTATAACGCACACTGCTATGCCATACATATTACAATCTGGGATCCATATCTTTGTCACAGTGCATATGCAACGTTACACTCCCCAGCACATATTTTATATTACAACTTTAGAGACTAGTTAGGTTACACAACACTGCCCTGTGCATATTACACTCCAAGGCGCATATCGCATAGCACGCGCTAGTGCCTGTGCTATCTCGCGCTCTCCAATGAATCTGTCATTGCGCACAATGCATTGCATATTATATTTCACGCCCGGTTCATCTTATATCACACTTTTTGGTGCATAGTTTATACCATACACTATATCTAGTTTTCATTTTCAATCGTGCTCTTAGGACTATGTTCTATATAACACTGTGTTCACCTACCCTTTTCACGGGCATTAAATTTTGCGATAGGGGGTGGAGGGTCAGGGGGTGTTTCTGCCAAGTGAGCCCGGAGTCACAGTCACAAACGTCCTCTTCTTCCTGAATAAAAGTGAGATTATGCTGCATACTTGTTCATATTTTAAGTAGTTCGCACAGACACACGTTTTAAAAACAATAAAGTTCCTAATACCCGCCTTCTCTGAACAGTTAGCTTGCTGCCCCATCCCCCTCCTCCCTATCCTCTGTTGTGTGAATCCATGGACTAGCCTCCTCCCTCCTGCCAGGCATGGTCTGATGTGCTGCCACTGCCCTCAATTTAGTATGATGTACCAGTCCACTCCTCCTGCCCTCCATTGCCCAATTCTATTCCCCATCATTGACCTCCTGCTTAAACTCTGTGCTTAGCTTGCTGCCCCTATTCTCCTTCCCCCTGCCCTCCGATGTCTTTGTGCATGCCCCTGCTCCATCCTTTTTGCCCACCATGTTCCATGGACCTGCCACTCCTATCTACTCTGAGTGTTCTGTTGAGCTGCCACTCCCCTCCCACCTGCCTAGCATTGTCAAATGACTGTAACCTGTCCCTGCCACCTCCACCCTGCCTGTCCACATGCCATGCCCCTATCCTCTTCCTCCTGTCCTACATGGTCCATTGTACTGCCACACCCTTCTGGCCTCCCTGGTCTGTTGTGCTGCAACTGCTCCTCCTGCCTTCCCCGTGCGGTCTGTTGTGAGGCCCCTTCCCCTGAACTTTCTTGTCTGTGCACAGGTCCTGACCCTCCCTTCTATCCTCCATCGTCCTTTTTGCATGCCCCTGCACCCTCCTTCTTGCCCATCATAGCCATTGTGCTGCCACTAACCCTCCCACTTGCCATGCATGGTCTTCTGTGCTGCCATGGCCCCTCCCACCTTCCCTGTGTGGTCAGTTAGCTGCCCCTGACCCCCTCCCACCTTCCCTCCATGGTCTGTGTGTATTCCATCACAGTCTCACTGTTGCTCTTCATGGTGTGTCTTCCTTCTAGTGCCTATCCTGCCTGACCTCCATGGCTATCTTGCTGCTCCTGCCCTGCCCCCTTGCCCCCAGCCCTCTGTTCACATGTGCAGACCCCTACTCCCTCCCTCCTGGCTTGTCTGTTCCATTGTAATGCCCCTGATCCGTCCCTCCTACCCTTTATGGTCTGTTATGCTGCAGCTTTCTCTCCTGTCTGTCCATTATGGCCAGCTAGCTACCATTGCCTCTTGCCCCTCTGTTCTCTGTTGTCCATGTGCATAGTCCTGTCCCCTCCCTCTTGCTTTCTATGGATTGTTGTGCTGCACTCCCGTCCCGCATGCCCTGTGTGGTGTATTATGCTGCTGCAAACCCTGATGCCTGCCCTGCAGGGTCAGTTTGGTACACCTCTCCATGTCCCTCCTGTCCTCTGTTATCCAAGTCCATGTCCCTACCCCATTTCCTTCCATGATCCAATGTACCATACTTGCGAACATTTTGAACTTGGTAAGAGGGAGATTTTGAAAAAAAACTGGGGTATTGATTTTCCCCTTTGAGTTACATTGAAAAAGAGGAGATTGTAGACAGGAGACAGATCAAATAAAGCCCATTTGAGCTTAAAAACATTGGACATTTCCTGGCTCAATCGGGTCTGTTGGCATGTATGGTTGTACTACCATTGCCTCTTCCTTCTGCCCACAATGGTCTATTACATTGCCACAGCCTCTCTTGCAAGTCCTGTATTGTTGGTTTGTTGCCCCTGCCCCCCTTTCCACTGCCCTCCATAGTCTGTTGTGCTGCCACGGCCCTTCCTGCCTGCTCAGTGTGGTTAAATTGTTGCCTTTGCACCCTCCTACCTGCCTTCAATTTTCAGAGTCCGTGCCCCTGGCTTCTGCCTCTCAACAGTATCCTAATGAACAACTAGATTGCTAACATTCTATATTCATTACAAAAGTGTGGAACGCCTGATGTCATCTTGATGTAATCAAAACTGTAATACCTAGAGCATTTCCTTTAGAAATTACATATATGAGAGCGTCTTATTGGCATCAAAATTATGGTTAGTGCTCTAAAAGACTAAAATAAGGACATATTTTCCGAGTTTTCAAATAGCGACAAAGCACTTTTAAATTATTTGTTAACTTTATGTTTTTTTATCCAGTTGACCACTTGATTAAATGTTGCATTTAGGGGAGAGGATGTGGTGTTACTTCCAGAACTGCAGACTTTGCAACTGGGGAACCAGGTTGGAGTTTCTGCTTCAGCTCGACATTCTGTGATTCTGGTCAAATCACTTAGTCTCCCCATGTCTACAACCAAAATGAATTTGTTCTTGTGTGATGTAACCAATGCTCATGTAAAGCACTCCAATACCTGACAAGTCTGCACTATATAACACTGCAAAAACACAAAATAATAAGTATTTTGCACACTTCTGTCATTGGGCTATATTTGGGCTACATCTGGGTGATTTTGGGCTACATTTGGGCTCTTTTGTCTCCGGTGGCCATCTTGGGAGATTTATTTGTTATGAAGTTTCCTAATTTCCTCATGTAGTGCAGTCTCCTCAGTAGGAAATGCTTTCAGTTTTTTTAATTTGATTCCATCATGAAGGTATTCAGATATGTCACACATTTGCCATAAATTCTGAATGTTAGCACTCTAGTTGCTCATTAGATCACTGTAGTAAAACTACTGTTCACCATGGAAGTCTGCTCCTGGTATTAAAAGTGCATGTTTCAGTCTGCATGTCAGAAGTTTTTAATGAAATAGAAGAGGATTTGAGAAGTCACTCAAAATGTGCCCTCATTTTCTTTCTTCAGCATTAATCATAATTTCTATGGCAAAATGAACCCCCTCATTGTGTTCCTTTTTAAATTACATGTTTTAAGTGTTACCAGTTTATTCCAATCAAGATGGCTTCAGGTGTGCCATACTTTTCACATAATGAAGACAGTAAGCGCTCTAGTTGTTTTTAAGAACACTCTGGGACATTCTGTCATTGGGCTATTCTTGGGCTACATCTTGGTGATATTTGGGCTACATTTGGGCTCTTTTGTCTCTGGTGGCCATCTTGGGAGACTTATTTGTTATGAAGTTTCCTAATTTCCTCATTTACTGCAGTCTCCTCAGTAGGAAATACTTTCAGTTTTTTACTTTGATTCCATCAAGAAGGCATTCAGATGTGTCACACATTTGCCATAAATTCAGAATGTTAGCACTCTTTTTGCTCATTAGATCACTGTAGTAAAGCTACTGCTCACCAGGGAAAACTGCTGCTGGTATTGAAAGTGCATGTTTCAGTCTGCATGTCAGAATTTTTTAATGAAATAGAAGAGGATTTGAGAAGTCACTCAAAATGTGCCCTAATTTTTCTTTCTGCAGCACTAATCATACTTTTTATGGAAAAATGAACCCCCTCATTTTGTTCCTTTTTAAATTAAATGTTTTAAGAGTTACCACTTTAATCCAAGCAAGATGGCTTCAGGTGTGCCATACGTTTATCATAAGTAGGACTGTTAGCGCTCTAGTTGTTCTTTGGAACACTCTGGGAAGCTGCAGTAGAACACAAAGGAATCAACTGACAGTCTCTGCCCTTGTTGGATGTACATGTTTTACTGAGAATGTCAGACTTCATTCTCACATGACTGAGAAAGATAATGTGAATTTACAGAAAATAAGCTCTCAGTTTAGCTTATAGATCACCTTCCAAACCTCTGTGGGAAAAGCATGAGAAAATATTTTTCTCTCAATCATGATATCCCAGCAGAAGGCTTTTTCACAAGGTGAAATCACCTTAGAACATACCACAATTCTTAAAATGAGTATGGTACCATCAACAAATGATTTATAATGTAACTAAAGTCTTAAAACCTTCTATTAACTGCAATGCTTTTTAATGAGGTGCTATCATGTATATTGGTCCCAAGATGGCTGCCAACACTTCTTGGATGAAGTGCTGACAGCCAATCAGATCTCAGGATGAGATTTGTGGTTAGGCTCCGCCCACATATATATATGATTTTACTTGTGATTTTCTCAGGAACTACTGAACAGATTGACATCAGACCTGCAAAAGGCACATCCCTGAGCTGAGGACTACCTCTCTGCCAAATTTCAAGTAATTTTGTTCAGCCGTTCGGGCTGTACCTTGGACTAAAGGTCCCTATGGAAAATTGCGTGGGGAAAACGCGTTTTGGGACCCCCTTTTTTCTCAGCCCCCGCTTGACGAATGCCCCCGAGACTTTCAGGGTAGGAGCGGAGTGGAGTGGAGCGCCCCACCTATTTTGAAAATTTCGCGAGGATTTGTCAACCGGCACCAAAGTTATTCCAAATAGAATGTTGCGGATTTCCTATGGAAACACGGTCCTAACTATAACTATCTACTGGCGACCGCCAGTAGATAATATATATATATATATATATGTATGTATGTATGTATGTATGTATGTATGTATGTATGTATGTATGTATGTATATATATATATATATATATTTTATATATATATATATCTTTATATATATATATTACCTACTGGCGGTCGCCAGTAGGTAGTTATAGTTAGGACCTAGTTTCCATCGGAAAAGGTTTTTTTTGTTTTTCTAATAACTTTGATGCCGGTTGATGAATCTTCGCGAAATTTTCAAAACTAGTGATCAGCTCCGGTCAGCTCTGGCCAGCTCCTGTCTTAAAAGTTTCGCGGTGATTTGCCAAGCGGGGGCCGAGAAAAAAGGGGGGTCCCAAAACGCATTTTCCCCATGTTATTTTCCATAGGAATCTTTAGACTCGGCTGAAAGGAATTACACCAAATTTGGCAAAAAGGTAGCCCTTGGTTCAGAAAGAGTCCTTTTTGTTAAATGGTGTAAATCCGTTCAGTAGTTCCTGAGAAATTCAAAAAATAAAAGGTGGATAATCAATTTTCCATAGGAAACTTTAGCCAAGGCTACAGCCCGAACTGCTGAACGGAATTACACCAAATTTGGCAAAAAGGTAGTGCTTGGTTCAGAAAGAGACCTTTTTTTCAAAATGGTGTAAATCCGTTCAGTAGTTGCAGAGAAGTTCAAAAAATAAAAGTTTCGATATCTAGGGCAGCGGTGGATTCGTGAACCCTCCCGACCACGAGCTATTCTGTGATTGGCTGCCACAATCCAAACCAGGAAGTGTTCACAGCCATCTTGTGACTCGGTAGAACCGAGCCACAAGAAAACAGTAGAAAAAACGTTAAAACACAAGAACAGGGGGCAGGGTAGAAACACCCTGACCCCCTAGGCCTGCTCAGGGGGTCAGGGTTTGTAAGTGAATCATTTTCCTGGTACACCTGGCCTGTCATGCTTGCGGGGCATATTTTCTAAAGTCGAGGATTTATTGGTTTTGGGTGTTGAATATATTGTAGGGAGTGCAGAGGGACGAGTATCTGTGTGCAACTTGTTCTTTCTTGTCCTTACATTTTAACAGAGCGGTGCCTCCTCCACCGAGCAGTCAGCCGGGTGAGGTGAGGCTTTTCTCCCACAGAAAGCTGGGTGAGTTAAATCCACGTTTCAAAACTTTATTGATTTGTAACCACGTTTTGGGTTTTTTGATAACAAGTACAGTGCACAAAAGGGCACTGGAGGACAGTAGTCATTGATGCTGTATACGTTTGTGTGAGAGACCTTTCTAATGGTTTGATTCTCCTAATTCCTTTCAGGAAAGAAGATAAAGCTCTTGTACCCAAGCAAAAAGATTGCTTGTCTGGTAGGGTGGCTGTAGCCACACATTTACTTGATGATAACACCATAATTATCTTAGTGAATTTTTGTTTCTTCACATTATCTTCACCGAATAGATTAATCCTGCAGTAGCCTTGATTTCCATCAAGTTAGGTCCTGAAGAAAGCCGGGTCAGTCGACCATATCGGCTGAAACATGTCGACCTCACGAGACCAAGTCAGGAAATAGTCATATTTGTTTAAGACTATTTTGGTTTTTAGATATGACACCTGGTCAATCCCTAATAAACATATTTTTTGCCCACGTAGTCATTTTTAAAGCACTTTCACGTTAGAGCACTGCACATTTTTTGAGTCTTCAAAAGTTGGATTACACACTGTGGCAGGAGATTTTTCTATCTTGGGATCATTGGGTCGGGCACCCAGTAGGGCCGGCTGGCTCGATATTGCGGGCCCAGACCTTGACCCCTCAGAGTCTCAGATGACGAAGCTGCGCCAACAAGGGTGGGCTGATGGACTCTTAACTTCTGGCTTAGTGATGTACTGACTATTTGAAGAGGCTTTCACTTTGGTTGCAGCATCAAGTGGCTTTCTGTTCGTTATTTTTGGACTTAAGACCTTCTGCTAGTTTGTTTCTGTGTCTTCTGGGGATTGAAGGTGCTATAGTCCTTAAACTAGTTCCCCTAGGACCCTCATATATATTGTGTGTTCAGTCCCACAAGGACCCCCAGGGCCAAAAAAAGCATTTTTGTTTTAGAATTTAAGCGGAATTCGCGGTGGGGTCGCGAATCCCACCGAAATAATTTTAAAAAAATGAAGCGCGGACTCCCGCGCTTCATTTAAATGAGGCCTCCGGGTGGGCCAGGTCTCGGGGGCATTTTGCAATATATAATTTATAATTGTGGGGGCCCGCGGGGGCCCCCGCAGCCCCTGGGGCCATCACCTCCCTGGTGCATCTTTTTTATTAATGTGTGGGGTGCCTCCAAGGCCCCCCCAACCCTGGAGACCGTCACCCCAGGGCTTTTCTTATATATTAACGGGGGCACACGGCCCCCCGCTGCCCCGGGGATCACCACCCCCCGGGGCTTCTATTTTAAAAAATCATTAAACCTGTGTGGGGGGCTCGAGCCCCCCCCCTCGCTTCGGGGACCACCACCTCCCCGGGGCAGTAAAAATGTAAAATGGGGGTCCGTTATGGACCCCAGAGCCCTGGGGACCAACACCTTCCCAGGGCTATTTTCATGAAGGGAGCGGCCCCCCTCCAGGAGCCCTCGATGGCTCTGGGGACCGCCCCCCCAGGGCCAGCTCCTGCAGTGTCCCGGGGTGCCCACCCCAGGACACTGCTGTTCGCAATGACAGGACGGGAGCTGCAAACTCTGCTTTGGATTTTGGAAGCAAGAGCAGGTTTCCTGCTCTCGCTTCTAAAATCCAAAGCAGATTGCTTTTCCACAAGGGGAGCTGCATGTGAGCTGGATGGGGTCCGCAGGGCCATAAATGGCCTGAGGAGGGGGGCCACGCGGCCCCACTCCAAATATATATAAAAAAATAAATACTGGCCATGCCCCTCGGGATAGGCTCCCCGGGGCCAAAAATGGCTTTGGGAGGGGAGCCATGCGGCTCCCTTCTGTTTAAAAAAAAAAAAAAGATAAGAAAATAAGGGTCAGGCCCTGGGGGATGGGGCCCCAGGGCCAAAAAAATAGGAAAGGAAGAGGGGCCACACAGCCCCCCCTCTAAAAAAGAAATTAAAAAAAGGCAGCATTGTGCCGGAGGCCCCGCCCCCTCCCAGCAACACTCTGCAAACACACCCGTGGTGCGTTTTAAGTTGGGGAATTAATTTCCCTTCAATCTTGAGGGTCCCTGGGGGCCACCTAGCCCACCAGGCACCTCCAGTATGCGCCACAGGGCTGCGTTGCAGAGTTGTGGTCCTAGGCCATGCCCCGTTTTACAGCTCTCTGCAATTCAGCTCTGTGTCGCTTACTGGAGGTACCTGGTGGCTAGTTGGACCCCCAGGGACCCTCAGGATTCAAGGGGACTTAATCACCTAACTTAAAATGCGCCACTGGGCGCGTTTGCACACTTGTCACATCAGGCCCCGCCCCCTCCCTCCACCACTGTGCAAACGCGCCCCGTGGCGTGGTTTAAGTTGGGGGATTAAGTCCCCTTGAATCCTGAGGGTCCCTGGGGGCAAACTAGCTCACCAGGTACCTCCAGTAAGCTCCACAGGGCTGCAATGCAGAGAGGTGGTCCGAGGCCATTCCCCTTTTAACACCTCTCTGCAACGCAAAGGGCTAGTTGGACCCCAGGGACCCGCAGGATTCAAGAGGACTTAATCCCCCAACTTAAAACGCGCCCCCCACAGCCCCGGGGACCGCCACCTCCTTTTAAAACTAATGCATGGGGGGTCCCACCCTCCCCATGCTGCCCCGGGGTCCGCCACCTCCCCAGGGATTTATGAATTGTATGCAGGGAGGCATGTGGCAACCCCGCAGCCCCGGGGACCGCCACCTCACCGGGGCTGTATTTCTTAAAAAAAGTGTGGGGGGGCAAGAACCCCTCCACACGCCCCAGGGACCACCACCTCCCTGGGGCAATCTTAATATAAATACAGGGCCCAGGGACCACCACCTCCCCTAGGCTTTGAAATGAAGGGAGGGGGGCTGCGTGGCCGCCCTCCTGGAACACTCGATGGCCCTGGGGACCGCCCCCCCCAGAGCCAGCTCCTGCAGTGTCCCGGGGTGCCCACCCCCGGGACACTGCTGTTTGCTATGGCAGAGTGAGAGCCATGTGGCTCCCGCCCTGCCATAGCAAACGCTGCTTTGCTTCCTCGAATCGAGAGCAGGGAAACCTTCAATGAAGCAAAGCAGGATTGCTTTTCCACAAGGGAAGCTGCATGTCAGCAGCTCCCCTTATGGAAAAGCAATGCTGGCTCCAGCAGGATGCGGGGAGCCGGAAGGACCGTGGGGGCATTGGGCTCCCCCCACGGTCCCCAACGAAGTCCCTCCTCCCTGATTAAAAAATAAAAATAAAAAAAATATATAGAGAGGCACAGACCCAGGGGATGGAGTCCACGGGGCCAATAATGGCCTCAGGAGAATGGCCACGCAGCCACCCTCCCTCAATAAAATTAAATAAAAAATAAAAAGAGGCACAGCCCCGGGGGATGGGGTCCTCGGGGCCAATAGAGGCCTCAGGAGGGGGGCCACGCAGGCCCCCTCCTTAAACAATATTTAAAATATATATATATATATGTGGCCATGCCCCTGGGAATGGGGTCCTTGGGGCCAAAATTGGCCTAGGGATGGGTGCCACGCATCCCCCTTCCCATTTAAAAAAAAAACAAAATGTAAAAAACAGGGCAAACAAATTAAGAAAATAGGGGTCAGGCCCTGGGGGATGGGGTCCCCAGGGCCCCAAATAATGTAAAAGAAGGAGGGGCCACACAGCCCCTCTCCTAAAAAAGAAAAAGCTGGCATCGTGCTGGAGACCCCGCCTCCTCCCTGTAGCACTAGGAAAACGTGCCCCCTGGTGCATTGTAAATAGGGGTGTAAGTCCCCTTGAATACTGAGGGTCCCAGGGGGCCAACTAGCCCACCAGGTACCTCCAGTATGCGCCACAGAGCTGCGTTGCAGAGAGGTGTTCCGAGGCCATGCTCCTTTTTGCACCTCTCTGCAATGCAGCTCTCTGGTGCTTACTGGAGGACTCCATGGGAATTAATCCCTTAACTTACAACGGGCCAGGGGGCTTGTTTGCACAGTGGTGCAGGAAGGGGGCGGGCCTGATATAACAAATTAGCAATCTTGCTGTGTGGGACTTACTGGAGGTAATAAAAGGGGTAGTTGGCCCCCAAGGTTGACGTGGGGGGGCGTGGCTTGGCCTGGTGCAAGATGGCCACACTCTAAGTGGGTTCTGCCGGCCTAGCCGATAATCCGATAAAATCCTGCAGACTATCTAGATGCTGCCTCCCAGCACCGTGTTCTCCTGACTCACCTTACCGTGGGGCGTCTATTGCTGCCTTCTGGGCCCCCATCTGTGCCGGCATGTCGAGACCTGTTGCTGGGGCCTGGCACGGCATCTGGGCCTCTCTGCTGGCACATGGAGGGCGCGCGGCCTGGGCTGCAGCAGCGTCACCGACCCGACATCCCGCCTCAGCGGACTCCTGCGGACCAGGACGCCTTTCCTGGAACTGATCTGCCTTGCTGCTACTCTGGACCCGGTAAATTGCCTTCACTGTGGGGACCTTGCAGCAGGGTTGGGGACGCGCATCGTACCGGCAGGCCCAGTCCGGCGCTCCGCGTGGGCGCCTTGCTCCTAATCCTGGTGCCTGCGGCCTTGGCCTGCTTGCTCTGGGCCTTGCGACGTAGGCGGCGCGCCCCCCACAACCCCCCGCAGCTCAGCGGCCCTGCGAGTGCGAATTCCCGGCTGTCCCTCCTGGCCGCCGGGGTCGGAATTTGCATCTTTGCCTCCTGCTGGCCCGCTGCTTTGTTCCGGTGCCCTGTGCCTCCTCTGCTGCTTGCACGGCCCGGCGCGGCCTAGTACTCCCACTCCCGCCTCGATGCAGATTTTGCTGCCTGCACCAACGGGCCTGCTCCTCGCCAGTCTCTCCCAGGATTGGGCGGTCCACCGCCGGACTTGGCTCCATGGCAGATCGCCGGGGCTGGCGCTCTGGTCCTCTGCTCTGCCTTCCCCCATACTCTCTGGCCTGCATGCCCGCCTCCCGGGCCAACTGTGTCTGCTGACTCTCTGGGACAGGGGCCTCCTCTCCAATGCCGCCTCCACCGCCGAGGTGCCACTTGTTCTGTGGGGACCCAGTGCAGAGCCCTCTACTTGGGGTCCGGGGGCACACTTACTGACTCGTCTCATCCCCCAGGTCTCTCTCTTCCACCTCAACCTGTTTCGTCTCCCTGAGGCTTCGCGGAGGCACGCTGCTGCTGCCCTGACCCAGCCCGCCCTGTTGACTCGGATTGTCTGCCCCTCCCTCAATGGGCTCTCCTGCTCACTTGGTGCTGGGACCCTCCGGGTCGGATCAGCTGGCCGTGTTGCACCTCACCTGCTCCGAGCTGCCCTGTGTGCCAGACTGTCACCACTTCAATTGGCGCTCTCTCCCTATCTCTGCCTCTCCTGTCAACCCCAGTCTCCTCACGAACTGCTCCATCTGACTCCTGGCCTGAGGGGTGCACCAGTACCGGATCATGGGGCGGACTGATCCCAAACAGCCGAAGCTGGCGTTTGACCAATGCAAATTGTCACGACAGGAGGGAGCAGTCACGGATACTGGCGAACTCACCACTCAGCCCAACCATGACTCCACCGACCAGCTTGACCAGCTCTCCGCCCGTCTGGACACTGTTAAGGCTCGGGTGGACTCTCATGATGCGCGACCAACTCAGGTTGAGATGAGGGTGTCTGACACAGAGTATGCTGCCGCCCGGGTTCACCGCACACTCCAACAGATAGACAAAGTCTTGGAGCTCATCAAAAATAAGAATGAGGATTTGAAGGCGCGTTCCTGTAGAAGCAATCTCCGGATCATGGGCATGCCTGAATCCTCCAACATTGCCAAAATGGAAGCTTTTGTTGAACACTTAATTCACGACTTATTTGGGGAGGTTCTCTCTCCGGTATTAATCGTCGAGCGTGCCCATCGCTCTCTGGGTCCCTGACCCGCTCCTGGTCTTCCTGCTCAGCCTATCTTTGCAAAACTCTTGAATTTCCACGACCGGGACGCGGTCCTCCGAGCTGCCAGGGAGAAGGGGGGAATTCGCCATCAGGGGAACTTGATCGCCTTCTACCCTGATTATACAATGGCGGTCCAGGCTGCCCACCGCAAATTTCTTCCGGCCAAACGTCTGCTGCAAAAACCCGACGTGTCTTACTTTCTGGCATATCCGCGTCAGACACGGCTCGCAGGTTCATACCTTTCTGGAACAGAAGGCGGCTATGGCCTACGCTAAAAAACTGGACAAATCACAGCGCTCCACCCCTTCCAGCTCCCAGGCGGCTGCGACAGGCGATCTCTCTCCTTTTTTATGCTGCATTGACATTTTTTGGCACTGTACTTGTTATTTGTGTATATGGCGGGTCCTGGGCTTTGTAGGTGTTATAATGGGTCTCTGTCTCCATCTCCCACCGTCCGCCTTTTCTCACGGCTTGGCCACCCTATCCTAGCGGCAGTGGCGTGTGCTGCACTGTGCCACGTCTCCATGGGATGATTCCCCTTTTTTCTCACTAAGGGGCATATCAACAACAACCGGCGATAATTATCTCTAAGCGCACTTAGCGCTAGGATAATTATCGCCGGCTAGCGTTGATTTTTATCGCTGAGATAGCGTGCTATTAGCAACGCTTATCTCAATAGCGATAAAAATCCTCACGCTAAGTGGCTAACGTGAGATTATCGCTGGAAACTCAGCGATAATCTCACGTTAGCTTGTTGATAGGGACAGACAAACTTAGCCATGATATCCTCCTTCCATAGGATATCATGGCTAAGTCAGAAAAATACCAGACGTAAAAAAGCAGCGTTAACCGTGGTTAGCGCTGCTTTTTTTGTCTGTAACAGGGTTAGCGATATTCTTGATAATAGGAGAAATGTCGCTTAGCGACATTTCTCCTATTATTTTACTCTGGAACGCCCCCTTTGCATCTCATTAGAGATGCAAGGGGAAGTGTAGAGTAAAAGGGTGCTAACATGCGAATTTGCATGTTAGCACCCTGTTGTTGATAGGGTGCTAGTTTTAGCTCTGCTTTTTTGGCTTTTAAAGCCAAAAAAGCAGAGATAAAGCCCTTGTTGATATGCCCCTTAGTTTCTTCCCTTCCCAGTTGGGGGTTTCCTGGGTGGGTGGGGTTGGTCTCTCAACCTGATTGGGGGTTGGTGTGGGTCCTTTGGGTTCTGTTGCCTCTCCTTCGAGGCCTGTTGTTGGGTTTGTATTTTGACCTGTTTTCACCGTGCTACCTGATACACTGCTTTCTGTTCTGCACATCACATCTTGTGCTTCCCAGGTTCCCCTTTCGCACCTGGCCCCATCCAGCACTCACCTTCCTGGCATAGATCTATGACGGCAACCAAACTCTGGCCTTGGAATGGCCGTGGCCTAAATGACCATCGGAAGGCCCGCCTTGTACATGCACACCTCATTCCACACAAAGTTAACATCTGCTTCCTCCAAGAAACCCACTTACTCTCTGCCACCGCCTCCAAGCTCCAGTCTCGGCACTGGGATGAGGTCCACTCCTTCTACTCTAGTTACTCCCGCGGGGTATCTATCCTTGGTAACCTCTTAGCTCAGCTCCTGATTCTCGCATCGATTTACGGCCCTAACTCCGATGACCCCGACTTCCTTGCACAGGTATGGCGGCACATATCCTCCCTAGGACCCGCCGTGCTGCTATGGGGGGGTGATTTTAACATTACACCCTCAGCCACCCTGGATCGCTCCGGGGCCCATGATTCACACACATGCTCCACCTCCCTCTGCCGCTCCATTCTGGCCGATAATTCCCTGTTGGATGCATGGCACCACACCCATCTGGATGTGTGCGAGGGCACCTGCAGGCTGCTGGTCCCGCTTGGATCTATCTTTGGATTACCACTCCGACGCATATGCATGGGTTACCTCGGTTGAGCACATGGCGCGCACCCTTTCGGACCACGCACCCGTTAGCCTATGTCTGCTCCCTCCGCATGCCACTAAGCATATGTTTGCTTGGTGCCTTCCCCCTAATGCACTCTACAATTCGGTATTTTACGCCGAGATTCAAACTGTAATAGAGAACTATTTTGAACTTAATGCCAGCTCTGTGGATTCACCTTCCACGCTTTGGGAGGTCTTTAAGGTGGTGGTTCGGGGCAAATGTATCTCCAAACAGTCGGGAGTCTTGCAATCCATCTGCGGCGCTCTTGAGCACCTAGAGGGAGAAATTAGGGCCCTCTATTCTCAGCATTCCGCCAGCCCCCACTCCGACACCCATGCACAGCTCCGAGGTAAACTCTCTGAATTCGAGCAAGAAGCTGACAGGGAGCTCTCCTTTTTGGGTAGGGAAGCGAGGGCGCGCCGCTACGGCGAGGGTGACTGCCCCGGCAAGACCTTAGCCAATCTTCTACGGCGGCCTCATGCTGCCTCCTACATTACGGCACTGCGGGATGGGGGTTGGAACGCACTACTTCTCCCACCGAGGTCATTTCGCGGGTCACCGCTTTCTACACTCAACTCTATACCTCCGGGACTGTACCATCGCATGACTTCCTGGACCAATACGTCGACACTCTTGAGCTCCTCTGGCTGGGCAATAGCCATCGGGAATACCTCGATGAGCCTGTCTCTAAGGAAGAAATCCTAGCTGCCATCAATAGTCTTCCTGGGGATAAGGCGCCCGGATCTGACGGCTTGCCCGCTTCTTTCTATAAAGCATTTGCGCCCATCCTTGTCCCCCATCTCGCCGCTATGTATAATGATTCCTTTGAGTCAGGCCACTTCCCCCTTCACTTCGTGAGACCCTGCTGACACTACTTTTGAAACCAGACAAATCCCCTGAACTTCTTGACTCATATTGCCCCTTATCTCTCATCAACACCGACAATAAGATCTTCGCCAAGCTCTTGGCCTCTCGCCTCTTGCTCCTCATGCCTATGATTGATCGCCCGGATCAGTCCGGTTTTATCCCCGGGCCCGCTACGTTGCATAACCTCTGCACGATATTTGTTATACTTCATCAGATCAACCCAGCTCTTCCGGCCGTGGCTGCTCTTTTAGACGCCACCAAGGCCTTTGATACTCTCGAGTAGCCCTTCCTTTTTTATCTCCTCGCCCGTCTTGGCTTTAGCCCGGTTTTCTGCGCAAAGTCCATCTTCCTTATGCCCTCTCGGTGACTCGCCTCCGGATCAACGGTCAAATATCGGAACCCATTCGCTTCTCGAGGGGGACTAGGCAGGGGTGCCCACTCTCACCTATGCTTTTCACTGTGGCCATGGAGCCCCTTGCAGCCAGGCTCAGGCAGCATCACACTCAGAGGGGCCTGGGCTTTGCGGCCCGTGCCTTGGTTGTCTCCTTGTATGCGCACGATGTCACACTCTACGTCCGTGATCCTCAGGAGAACCTCGGCCTCATGGTCTGTGAGGTGGTGCCATTCGGGAGTCTATCCGGCATCCAGGTTAATTGGAGTAAGTCTATTCTTTTTCCTTTGACGGATACCACTATCCCTTCACCCCAGACTACACTTTTGTGTGGGCATCAGGGCCCACCAAGTATCTGGGCGTCAGGCTCAGTAGGGATGTGGAAGAACTTTGGAAAGCCAATTTTTGGCGGGCGGTTGACTGGCTGGAGACCAAGATACCCCTATGGCGGCGCTTACCTCTATCCCTGGCGGGGCGTATCGCCATCACTAAAATGGTAGTGCAGCCGAAATCTTTATATTTGTTCCTGAATGTGCCTGTTCCCCTCACACCTCACTTCTTCGGCACTCTCCGTTCCCTCATCATCTCCCTTTTTTGGGCAGGACGTCAGCCCAGAATGGCATATGATATCCTCATGCTTCCCCTCGCGTGCGGTGGGATGGGTGTCCCAGATTTTAAATTATAAGCCCTGAGTGCCCAGGCCAGCTACCTTCACTTCAGGTTGCATCCGACGCCGTTCCGGCCTCACGTGGTGGTCGAAGTTACTTGGTGGCCCCCTTGCCCCTACAGACTGCGATCTTTGCCCTTGCCACGCCACCACGTGGAGAAATAGATAGGGTGGAGACCCTGCGCTGGGCCTGGGACGGTCTTCGGAAATATTCGGGCTCGGTATTGCTCTCCACCGGCACCATGTCCATCACATATCACCCGGCGTTCCCCTCACTGCATACGGCTGGAATGGTGAAACGTGCGGCTAGCATGGCTCTGAGCACTTTATCTGACCTCTACCCCAACGGTAGTTTTTTTCCGCTTCTGGCCAAGTCTGGCCCAATGAACACACTGCTCTATTACCAACTTGGAGCGTCTTGTCGGGATTTGCACCCCACGTTCCTGCAGCCCCCCTCTTGATGGCAGCCCTTAACCTGACATTCACCTCTCCCTCTCCCCGCAGACTAGTCTCTAGGCTCTATGCCACCACGTTAGCGGCTTCCTCAATATCTCCTGATCGCACCCGCATGGCCTGAAGCGAGGACTTAGGCATCGATCTCTCTCAGGAGGACTAGCTGTACTGTTGTAAGCAGACCAAACGCTTATCTCCCAACTACCACCTGCGCCTTATACATTTTGAATATTTGCACCGGCCGTACCGCTCCCCCGCTCAGCTATTTAGAATGGGTCTTGTCCCTAGTGATAGATGTCTCCGGTGCTCATCTCCTTTGGCAGACTTCTCTCATCTTGCTTGGCTGTGCCCTTTGGTCTCTTCATACTGGCGCAAAGTGCGCCCTATTATTACAGAGATCACTTCCTCGCCCGTCATGCCTGACCCCCTGACCTGCCTACTCGGCTTGGTGAGGCACTGTCCTGATGCCTCCCGCCGACTCACGGCTATGCTGCTCGTTCTCGCGCGTTGTAGAGTTGCTATACATTGGGGTCAGAGGCCCACACCCAAGGCAAGTGCCTGGCTCGAAGATGCTGCACATTGTCAGAATGCTTTTATCAGAATTTCGGGGACTCACGCTGGTTACTGGTTGGCCGTGCAATATCTGGGGCCCTCTCGTTTCATATCTCCTCTCCCGGAATGCCTCTCCCTCTGGGACCTCTCCCGGGCTCCCTTTCCGCACTCCGCATGCGGTGGCCGCCGGTGCTGGTCCATAGGACTCCTCCTTCCTCCCCCTTGCTTGCTGCTGCCTTCTTGTGCCCCTCGTGTCTATATTCCACCACGTTTGATACCCCTTGCTGACCTTTCATGCTCCACATCCTGCCACTTTACCTCTCATTCCACGATGTGCTGCTATTGTATTACTGACTCTATGCTGTTTTTGACTGATGCGATGTTTCTATTTTCTCCTGTCATGTGCTGCACTACGATATGATTACCTTGTAACCTGATGGGCACGATTTTCAATAAAGGTCTTTGAAAAAGGAAAAAAAAATAAAAAAGGTTGACGTTGGGGGCTAACTATCCCTCCTGTTACCTCCAGTAAATCCCACTGAGTGGGATTGCTAAAAGGTGTTTGGAGGCCACGCTCACCTTTCTCCACCAGTCTGAAAACCAGACTGCTATGTTATAGTTAGAAATTACCATTTAAAAAACCTTTGAAATTCACTGAAAAAAACATAGGTTTCAGGGACGTTATAGTTAGGAATTAGCATTTAAAAAACCTTAGAAATTCACTGAAAAAACCATAGGTTTCAGGGACATTATAGTTAGTTGGACATTTAGCTCGTACAAAACCAGAGAAAATCCGCTGTTATAGTTAGTTCAGCTAACTATACCTCGCGCCCCCGCAATGCACTGCTGATGATGTCACATATTACATCATTCATGACATGGTCAGTGACATCACTGATGACATCACTGATGACATCTCAAATGACATCACAGATGATGTGGCCCCTGGGTATATGGGCTACCACTGTGCAAGGGATTTACAGGTAAATATGCCAAACAGGTATAGGCCAATCTTACCAAGTTTACATGAGAGAGCACATGCACTTTAGCACTGATCAGCAATGGTAAAGTGCCCAGAGTCATAAAACCACCAACAACAGGTCAAAAGAAATACAGGAGGAAGGCAAAAAGTTCTGGGATGACCCTGCAAAAAGGGCCAAGTCCAACACCTATAAATACCAATTCCTGCAGATTGGGCAAATAATCCTCTTGAACCAAATGAAGGGAGTTCAGTTCCATGGTACATTAGCTATACTTGCTGGCCATTAGTCAAATGTCCATTAATGAAGTCTGTGTGTTGTAAACAATGCTTGCAGTTAGATAAGTAAGCGGCATAGAACTGAACAGTGTTTTATTGTCAAGTCAGATTGAATTGAGGAAGGACGCTTTCAGCTTTGCTTGCAGTTTGTATCTCAAAAGTTTTATCTTACTGATGGTTGTTAATAATTTTTCTTAGATAACCCCTGATGAAGGGTGGTCCTGAAATGCATTGGGTGTTTTTGAACAAATCGTGACTTGTGGAAACATTTTTCTCCTGTGTTTATGTGGAAAAACGTGAACGAAGAAGCGAATGAGTAAAATAAATTGAAGAAAATGAAGGCTAAAATATAAGAATATAATGGAGTAAAAAGGGATTAAGAGTTGAATATGAATTTGATTTTTTGGATTCATTTGTAAAACACGGCTGTGCAGCTTGAACGGAGGCATAATTGGCTCCTCCCTGTTTCGTCCATTAATGAAGTCCCTCAAAAAGGGCTAACATGATAAGCAATTTAATATTCTGAGGCACAGGTTGACATGCAGTGCTATAGAATTGCATGGTGGTCGGGTAGATCTAAACAAATTAGGACTGATTTAGGGTTTGTCAGACAGAGTAAAAGTAGACAGCGTGGGGGAGAACTTTACATCCACCACACTACCATTATGCCACCTTCCAACTTTAGGGGCAGATTTACAAGAAAGTGACTCAGTGCGGAACACAAGCCATTTGGCTGCGCCTCACGGAGTCACTTTCAAGCACAAGGATGCGACATATTTACAACAATATGTCGCATCTCTGTGCTTCGCCCTGTGCTGGCGCACAAACTGCTGCCATGCGCCAGCGCAGGCACCCTTGTACCATGGTGCAAGGATGCCTGCGTCGTGGGGAGATTGTTTTTGTTCAGCAAGGGTTACCTTCCTGCACAAAAACAATCTGAAATGCTGTTTTTCAACTTCTATGTGTGCTGCATTAGCACACATAGAAATTGAAAAACGTCATTGTTTCAGTGATTGTTTATGTGCAGGAAGGGTACCCTTCCTGTACATAAACAGTCACTAGAGGTGATTTCCTATTTCTATGTGTGCTGCAGAATGGGGCACACATAGAAAGAAGAAAAGAAAACAAGGAGAAATGAATACATTTATCCTTGTTGGGCCTCCCTACGCCTCCCCTGGGGAGGCGTAGCATTCACACGCATTTCCAGATTTACAGTTCCTCGTAAATCTGGAAATGTGTCTGGTTCAATGGGTGTTGCGTGGGAACACCCACAGCAACATCCATGGAACACCCCTTTCACACAAAGTGCTGCGTGCAAAGGGGCCATATTTACAAAGACAGGAAAAGTCACCAGGGTGGTTTTTCCTGTCTTTGTAAATATGGAGCAGTAAAATGCGCCACCGGTACGACACAAAAAGAGATGCACCGGTGACGCAAGGGACTTGTGAATCTGCCCCTTAGAGTTGTCCATCAGCCTGGCAGACATCGCTATACATTGCCAGGAATCGCTGTTGTAGTTGTTCCTGTCAATGTATGAAACGTTTGATGGATGACTCAGTCAAACATGTGAACCTGTTGTCAAACTTTTCAAAAAGTTTGGTATTTGTAAAAAATAAACCCCTAAGTGGGAGTTTGTGTTTGAAAAACAAAAACACAAATGACCTGCACACCATGGAAGCTTTCTCTCATATTGTGGGGGGTCTTTTTTTAATTTTTACTGGCCCTTAATTTGGATGCTGTTCTCTCTGAATGGTCACCCCCAAAGTTTTTGTGTTGCCCCTCATTTTCTGAATTCGTTTTTTTGGGCATTAGGACTCTGTGCACATTACCATTGCTAACCAGTGCTAAAGTGCTTGTGCTCTCTCCCTAAAACATGGTAAAATTTGCCAACACCTGATTGTCACATTTAATATACTTATAGGTCCCTCGTATATGGAATGTATATTTACTTAGGGCCTGTAAATTAAATGCTGCTATTGAGCCAACGGTCCCTAACAATTAAAGAGGAACCAATACTCTGGGAAGTAAAACATAATATCCATGGTTTATCCAGTTGGATGATTAGAAAACATTTTATTTAAATTTTTAACAATAAAAATATGGAAGTTCAACCCTCAACAAGTGTTAAAACTATGGAGAAACAGGCAACAAACATCAATAATGTATACAATAAAGACCACTTATTCATAGAACAGACTACTGCTGCACCCAAAAATCATATTAAGAGGGTTAGAGTGTTTTTAGTTTGATGACGTTTTGATGCATTATCAATGCAGGATCATCATAACAACAGAAATGTATGCCTGATTAAATAAATCATTTAGAAAATACAAATAGTTAGCACCTGTAAAGGTAAGGGTGGAAAAGAGAAAAAAAGGGAAATAGTTTTAAGAACAATAGCATGTGAGAATAGTAATATGGGAGAGGTACTAGAGCATGCTAATTGTCCCTGTTCGAGTGAGCAATATCTTGTGAAACTTATCTAAAATAGCATTGAAACATGTAGTGCTGTGGAAAAAACAATAAACAATAGAATGCTGATACAAGCGGTAGCTACACTGTGGACCGCCATCTCGAGAAGAGTCGGCTCACGTAAAAGCGATAGTGCATATGACATCTGACGGCAGGTGATCGAAGTAGTGAAAACACCGGAAACTGGAGGTGAAATCTCTACGATTCTGAAGAAAGTTGAACTCACATGGATCCTCCGAATGGACAGCTTCCATAGGGGATTAAACAAAATGGAAGATTGGACAGCTTTGATTTGAGATTTCATTATGAGTATGTTTGCTTATATGTTTGGTAATGTCATTATACTACAACCTATGATTACTGTTGAACGTCCTTTCTCTCAGTTTCTATGTAATTCTTCTTAACTGTGGACTAGCAAGCCACCACCATCACTGGACCTGTACCTCCCTTGGTTATTCCAAGGCTTTACCAACTCCACCCACTTTTCCGGCACTGGCCCACATTCAAAATGGCCCAATCTTAGTGAGCTTTTCAGGTTGTTTATGATATACCCCCTCGCTTGCCCCCCACTTTATGTGTGAACAGAACACAACCATTACATATACAGGTTCAAGTGCCAGTCCAATATGGCCGACATTTTCTTTTCCTACTAACAACAACTCTTGTTAGTCCTTTGTCCATTTTCTCAGTTACATATGAGCTGCACGCGCAATCACTGACACCATATCTTTGCGGTCGGTCCTTTAACAGCTTGGCACTGAATATTGTTGGTAAGATGTGTTAAGAAAGACCATCTAGGCATGACTATACTAAATTGTATGCCTGAGCGTAAATAACCCCACTACCCTTTTCATGTATTCCCCTTTCTGTAGAACTGAACATTTTGGATTGAACATTATGGCTTATTACAACTTCCTGAATGTTTCTATCTTAACGTGGATGATCTCTTGAATTTGTATAGGTAACAGTATTTCCTCTTTACTTACTTATGAGCTATGTACTTTGGTTTGCTGTTCCTATCGCAATTTTAATTGTATATTTCAGATTTATGAATCTGGTAATTCTTGCTGATATTTACCTGTCTGACATCCGAGCTCTCTATATATATGACCAGGTTACGCTTTGATAAGCACGAGTGCCATTTTGAATGATGCACTTATTATGTATGTCAACTGTGTCTCCACATGTTGAAGTTTTCTTCTACTGATGGATAACCCCCGATCCATTGTCACCATAGGGTATGCGTTACTTTTTCATGGTTAGTTCACCTTAAATTGTCCTCTTCACTTAGTATTGACATCACAGGTCATCTAATAGAATTTCTGAGGATCACTAACACTCGCTTTTACACTTTGTAGAGTCTAGCACACCGTTGTCCCAGTATTACAAGTTGTGGCTCATATATTCCACAGTATATTTGTTGTGTTGATTTGTGTGATGCAGGGTGTGGTGTAGTGTCGATTTCGATGTACAATTTTTGCACGGACTTGCATTGTGCGTGCCGTGGTGCAGCAAGGTTTTTATATGGGCCTACTCTTTTCGAGACGGAGCTCCACAGCGTAGGTATCGCTCATATCTGCATGCTACTGTTTATAGTTTTTTCCACAGCACTAGACGGCCAAGTGCTATTTTAGATCAGTTTCACAAGATATTGCTCACTCCAATAGGCACTATTAGCATGTTCTCTTGTTTCTCATGTATTACTACTCTTACATGTTATTGTGCCTAAAAAATATTTCTTTTGAGACTTGATTTAGTCTTTATTTTCCTTCTCTTTTCCACTTTTACCGCTACAGGTGTTAAATATTTATATTTTCCATACATGATTGATTTAATTAGGCACATATTTCTGTTGTCCTGGCGATGATCCTGTATTGATGATGATTCAAAATGTCGTAGACCTAAAAACACTCTGACCCACTAAATGTGTATATGTGATTCTTTGGTGCAGCAGTGTTCTCTACTATGAATAAGTTACCTTTATTTGGTACATTATTGATGCTCACACAATGTTCCTTGCCAGTTTTATCTGTGGCTTTAACACCTGTTGAGGACTACCCCGGAGGGGTTGATCTTCCATATTTTTATTGTTAAAAATTAAAATACAATGTTTTCTATTTGGATAAACCCTGAATATTATGTTTTTTCTTTCCAGGGTATTGGTGCTTACTAAATTCCTTAGGGACATTTGTTCCTAAAACTATAGATTTCCCTTGGTCCCTACTGATTCGTGGGTTACCTTTTTGTTTGTTAAACTGCTAGTGGGCCTGCAGCATTCATTGTGTCATCCAGTAAAGTAGCACTTTAAAACATGTCTTAGGCCTGCCATTGCAGCCTGTAGTGCAGTTGTAAACTGCCAAATCAATCTGGGAAAATAAACCTAATTCTAGGCTTAAACCTTTTTTTTTTTAAACATATAATTAATTCCTAAGGTACGCTCTAGCCAGCCCATAGGGCAGGATGCATTGTATTTAAAAAGTAGGGGGGGGGTGTGGCCAAGATGGCGGACTGGTGAGTCGCAATTCCCGGCAGCTCTCCGCTCCCGGCCAGTTAACCCGGGCCAAGTAGCGCTTTTACCCCCGTAAACGCCACCTTTCTCAGCGGTACAGCGCCCGCCCATCACGGAACAGCCCTTGAGACACGTCCTGCGCCCCGGAGGGCAAGATTGCAGGAGATGGACGGTTCGGATGGGCCGTGCACCCGTAAGACAAAATGGCGGTGGCCGAGGCCCACCACTCCACCTAGATGCACCCGGCTCAGAGAGAGCCCTGCCCCGCACAGGCTATCTCTACAGTGCAGCAGAGGCGACCGGGCATACGCAGGAGAGCGAAACTCCTAGATCGCTGAGGCTCCAGGGGTGATGGGGCCTACAGAGCTGCGGTGCGAGGTCAGCCAGGGGTATCGCCTGGCGGGGGCTTGCCGCGAAGAGAAGCAACGGCCGGCAGACGTGCTGCAGAGATGCCGCTCCTGTGACCCGCTCCAGCCCAGCTGACTGCAGACACAAGGTGGCTGCAATGAGGCGGTGCCTGCCCAGGCTGGGGCCCCGTACAGCAAGCGGAGTCACGGTGGTGGGCTAAGGCATCTGTGACCCCTGGGGGCCAAGAGACTTCAAGAGACTGTGGCCCAGCTCACAGTGACACCCCCTTGGGCGGCCTGCGAGGTGGACCTCGGCAGCATAGCCGCGCGTAGAGAGTGGGACAGGGGACGACGTCCCGACACGGCCCTGTGCACCCCCAGCCATGCCACTGAAAGAGGGGATCAGTGCCCGGTGCCCCCATTGACTTTTCTGGCCCCTGAGCTGAGATATATGATCGCCACCTCAACCAGCACCACAGAACCCCTCAGCCGCCTCCCGCATAGAGGAGAGACGAGATAGAGGCTCTGGGCCCGATTCACAAAACTAACTTAAGACAAAATCCTAAACTTACTACCATTTTGGTATTCAGAGAAGGCACTTACTCATTTTGGTATTCACAGAAGGCATTTACTCATTTTGGTATTCCCAGAAGTTAGGAGTCCTAACTTTAGGACTCCTAAATGCCTTCTGTGAATACCGAAGGTCTTAAAGTCTAGATTTTTCTCAGTTTAGGAGTAGTAAAGTTGGTGCTCCTAACTTTAGGACTCCTAAACTGAGAAAAATCCTAACTTTAAGACTTTCGGTGTTCACAGAAGGCATTTAGGAGTCCTAAAGTTAGGAGTCCTAACTTTACTACTCCTAAACTGAGAAAAATCCTAACTTTAAGACTTTCGGTATTCCCAGAAGGCATTTAGGAGTCCTATAGTTAGGACTCCTAACTTCTGTGAATACCGAAATGAGTAAGTGCCTTCTGTGAATACCAAAATGAGTAAGTGCCTTCTGTGAATACCAAAATCGTAGTAAGTTTAGGATTTTGTCTTAAGTTAGTTCTGTGAATCGGGCCCGAAGGGACAGATAGGCCGCTGCAGTGACGGGTAGCGACCTTTATTCGCCGGTGCTGGGCCCCACTCGCTCTTCATCCTGACCCACCCTGAGTCTGGCCTGACAGGCATCCATAGAAGGGAACGAATACTGGGGAGGCTCATCCCGAATCATGAGCCCGGCGGCGAGGAGAGGAACCCTTCAGAAGAAAAGCAGAGTACACAGCACGGGACCCTTTGGGAATCGGCCAGAGACATCGCCTGGCAGGGGTGCACGTGGTGCCCCACGGGGATACCGTGGCCCGGTCAGACTTCCTCACGGGAGGGCAGAAGCTAGTAGACGGGTATACTCTGAGAGGCACTAGACCGCTTAAGGCACACACGACGGCGTCCACAGGGGAGGGCCTTGGTTCCCCATCGCGGCCCACCCAGACCAAAACCATGTCCTCGGCGAGGGGCAGAAGGAGCGGACTCTGAAAGACATGCTCTCCAAAGGTCCACTATAACGGAGAAGGGGGGCCGCTTGCCCCCGGCTTAGACCTCGCAGGCAGACCCGGAGGACAAGGATATACCGATCACTTGCTCCTTTCTGGAGTCACTCTTCAATAACCTGGGAAATGCCTTCCAAGCACTTAAAAGTGAGGTGGCTGGGGAAATAAAAGAGATACGCCGCGATGTGGACAAGGTTGGGGAAAGAGTAGGGGCCCTAGAAGACCCCGACCAGGCCAGAGACGAGGAAGTGGAGCAGCTCCAACAATAGGTGCCCCGCCTGCGGGAGCAACAACTCCACCTACAAACGCACACTGAAGACCTTGAAACCCGCTCGAGGCGGAACAACATTTGTGTGAGTGGGGTGCCTTCAGACGCAAAGGGGCTGGACATTACTAAATACCTGCAAGAGCTTTTTTGGGACATCCTGGGAGTCCCGCAAGACTTCGACATCCGCATCGATAGAGCACACTGGGTGGTCTTGAAGTGGCAAGCTCCTGCCCACCCGCTGGACATCTTAGCCTTTCTACCCGACTACACCCTCAAGGAACACATCCTGCAAGAGGCCAGGGCCAAACAACCGATCACATATCAGGGCCAGTCCATCGCCCTCTTCCAAGACCTGGCCGCCATAGCTTTGCAAAAAAGGAGGGAATTCAGAGAGGTAACCGCACACCTGAGAGCGCAAGGCGTGCCCTACTCGTGGGGCCACCCCTTCCGGCTGATCTTCAAGTGGAATGGCAAGCTATGTCAGCTCCGCTCCCTCCAAGAAACATGCAGGATCCTCGGCCTGGAAAGCCGTTACCCAGATGACAAGGCGAACACTCCAGAGTGAAAAACCCCAGGCGCGAAATGGCAGAAGGTGGGACGGAAGAGATCGCCCACTCTGGCGCCGAGACCGGACCCTGACAGTATAGCGCCGGAGAGACAAGCCGCCCTGAAATTTATCCTGAAGGACACAGCACCCACGATTGCCTGTGACTTTCATTGGGGGTATCCATGCTTTGTATCTATCCCGACCAGGGAGTTGGCTGGGGGTGGGGAGCCCGGGAAACTTGGTCCACACATGCTCCAGACTAACTTGTTTTCCAAATGCCCATGCTCACGAGTGTCGGGCACTGGACTCTTTTTGGGGTTTGGAGTTTTTCAGTTGGGGTTAGGGAGGGGGGTAGGGGGAACCGGTGTGCTAGCTGGGACTAAGCAAGGGTCCAGAACAGAGACACAAGCTGCAAGGGTGAAGGAGGACATACACACATTACTAGGGACTAAGCCCACGCAGACACAGCAGATTAGACCCACGACTGCACCAAGTCATGCTCTACCCTTCAGATAGTCACCCTTAATGTGAAAGGGCTAAACAACCCGATAAAAAGAAGAGCCATCCTATCCTACCTGGAGAACCTGGGGGCGGAGGTGTGTCTATTGCAGGAGATTCATCTCCCAACAGTTCTATTCCTCCACACCTGATAAGAAAGCGGGGATGGCCATACTGATTGCCAGGAAATTCCAGGGTTCAGTGGGCGACGAGGTGGTAGAAGTAAAGGGCGTTAACTGGCCTACAAACTGTGGGTGGGGGGTTCTTCCTGGTTGTGGGTTCCCTCTATGCCCCCAACTCAGGACAAGAGAAATTCCTCACGACATCCCTATCGGAAGTCCTACGTTCACAAGATAGAAGACTGGTGGTTAGGGGGGACCTCAACCTGGGGGGACCTCAACCTGGTTATGGATGCAGAGAAAGACAGGTCGGGTCAACGCTACGGCCAAATGGACGCTGAACTTTGGGTGAATCAGACGCCTTCCCTGACGCTCTATTTACTAGTTTGTCAGGATACCTCGCGCCTTTCTAGCGCTGACTAAGTATGAGGCCGAATTTATGGAATTAAGAATTGCTGCATTTATTGCATTTTGGCTGCTTCCATTACCTACGAGTATTACCCTCGAACTGCTCAGAACCTCTTAATCACGTCGGTTTTGCTTCTCTGGAACATTCCCAATTGGTCCACGTCCAGACTTTTACTGAACCGTACTCTCTAGCGACTTTCCGTATTTAAGATTTATTCAAGTCTACAGCACTGTTCTTGAATATTACAGCCCAGTCCTGATGATAATCCCAATTTGCTCGGATCGAATCGCCGTCGACTCCTCAGCTTAATTGATGGCCTTATGGTTCTTTAAAATGTATATCTAAGTACTTTTATTGTAAAGAAATTGAATCCAGAACCTTTGTACATATCATTCTAAACTTCACCTTCACTTCACTTTGCGCCGTCCTCTGCTGATTTCACCTTGTCACTTACGTCGCCGTCTCCGTGTCACGTACACTTTAAGCACCAAGTACAAGTTCGGGTTGTTCTTATGCGTCATTGATTTTGCGTACAGTGCTGATACAACTGTTCCATTATCTTGTTCATTTACATTATTGTATGTCTCCTTGTAAACTTTTTGATCTAATACATTATAACTTTTCTCTACCTAATTTTTTCAGAGTCTTCCTTATTCTAACTGTAATGTCTTGTACATGCAATTTATCTGTCTGTGTTGAATGATACCAGTTGAGAATCATTGTTGTTTCTTACAATACGGCCAAATGGGAGCATTGTCCAAAACAGGGAAGGAGTGGTTGAGAGAAAGGGGGCTGGTAGACATGTGGCGGGTAGCTCACCCTCAGTCCTCACAATTTTCCTTCTATTCAAATGCACACCATACCTACACACGGCTAGACCACCTCATAGGCTCCTTGGAACTGAACGCACTTGCAGACACAGTGAACATTACACTAGTAGCGCTATCAGACCACGATGCTGTGACAGTGACCCCCGACATGCCTCCAACTCGCAGACAGAACGGGACGTGGCGACTTAAGGAGAACCTGCTATGTAGAGCGGGAGTGCCTTAACAAATCCACAAATGCATTACTGACTATTTGGCGACAAACAACTCCCCTGACACTCCTCTTGCTACACTGTGGGGGGCCCTCAAGGCTGCAGTGAGGGGCGAGCTGATAGCCATTACCGTTGCTGAATCCAGGGAGCGCAGCGAAAAAAGGGAATTCCTACAGCACAAGTGTTGGAATTAGAAAGAGTACACAGTCGGACAGGCGCGCCCAGGATGTGGCACCAACTGAATGAGGCAAAGGCGCAACTGGCGGGACTTGACTTGGACAGAGCCGAATTTGCGGCCCTCTGGCTCAAACACTCCTACTATATAGAGGGAGACGACACAGGGCGTCTCTTAGCAAGTAAACTCAGGGCCCGCACCCAACGCTCAAAAATCTCAGCTCTCCAGAACGCTAAGGGGGAGACGGTCGAAAGCGACGATGGGATTGCAGCAGCCCTTCAGGACTTCTACTCCGCATTGTATGGAAAAGACCCACACCTAAGCTCAGAAGGGGATGCCTACCTACGGGGGCTGACACGACGGCACTGAACGCTGTAGGGGCGGAAGCTCTAGATGCGCCTATCAGAATAGGGGCGATCTCTCGCCTCAAGCTTCTGAAATCACCGCGACCCAATGGCTTTTCGGCAGGGTTTTATTAGTCCTTCTGCCCACTTCTCACCCTGATCCTGACACAGCTTTTAAACTCTTTTACAAGACCCGGAAC
Organism: Triturus cristatus; assembly: GCF_964204655.1. NCBI lineage: Eukaryota > Metazoa > Chordata > Amphibia > Caudata > Salamandridae > Triturus > Triturus cristatus. Next base: position 233,504,616 of record NC_140583.1, read on the forward strand.
AATTCCCCCCGATATCCTAGCCGCCGACAAAGTGGTCATCCCTAAACCCGGGAAGGATACGACCCAATGTGTCTCATACCGCCCGATTTTGCTCCTTAATCTAGATTTGAAGCTGTTTACGGGGGTCCTAGCGGCCAGGTTGGGCCCACGTATGCCCGGCATCATCAAACCGGACCAGTCCGGCTTCATTCACAACTGTCAGACCAGTGATAATACCAAGCGCATACTGCACCTTATTGACAAAACCCATCACACAAAGATGGATGCTCTCCTGTTGTCGGTCGATGCCGAAAAGGCCTTCGACAGAGTGGACTGGGGCTTCCTGGATAAAACGCTAGCTCATTTTGGCATTGGTGACCGGTTTACGGCTTGGGTGGCGAGTTGCTATGATAGACCCAAAGCAACAATCAGAGTCAATGGGATAACCTTGCGGCCTTTTGAGATCCAGCGGGGCAAGAGACAGGGGAGCCCGCTTTCACCCCTTCTCTTCGCCCCTTTATGTGGAGCCTCTAGCCCAGAGGATTTAGAGACAATCCTAACGTCTTAGGCATCCCATTCGTAGGGGAGAGACATTCTGTGAGCCTATATGCAGACAACATCTTGGCGACCTTGGAGAAACCTGAGCAGTCCGTGCCAGCACTTCTCCATGAACTGGCCTCCTTTGGTCGGGTCTCCGGTTTTCAGATAAACGTTGGAAAGTCCATGGTCCTGTGCCTAGACCGACGAGAGGAAGTACCCGGGGAGGGAAAAACGTCCTTTGAGGACTCCAGATTTGGGATATGGTTCCCTATCTGAGACTGGACATAGCTCCTTCTATTGCACAAACAGTCACGCGTAATTACTCCAAACTCCTTTCCCAAATCACGAGGGACCTCCGGCAATGGCAAAAACATCCACTGTCACTGCTTGGCTGTATTGCTGCCATAAAAATGTCCATCTTACCCAAAGTACTATATGTGTTCCAGACCCTACCGGCCTGGCCCCCGCCGGGGACACTCCACAAAATACAACGAGCATTGCAACAGTTTGTCTGGGCGGGGGCGTGACCTTGCATGTGTAGGGATCTCTCCCACAGACCTCCGGACGAGGGAGGGCTGGGTATTCCAAATATCCTGGATTATTTCAGAGCGGCACAACTTAGATGTTTAGTAGAGTGGAGCAGGCCTGAGTCTGAAAAACAGTGGCTGTTCCAAGACCGAGCGTTGGCAAAGCTCTCCTTGTGGAAGGTGCCCTTCTTGAAGGGACCGGACAGACCACCGAACCTCAAGGGCTCGCCTATTACCAGCACTGTGCTACGAGTCTGGGATGGGGTGGCTGCCAAACGGGGACTCACGTCTTTCCCCTCACCATTAATGCCCTTATTTGGCAACCTGGAGGTTTACACCAGGGATGGAGGAGCGAGCGTTTTCGCAATGGTGTGTATCCGAATGCAAATTGGCGGGACATCTCTTCAATCTGGAGGGGTTTCTCCCGTTCTCGAAAGTGAAACAATCCTACGCCATATCGGAATCTAATCCATTTCACTACTTTGAACTCCGTCATTGGCTCCTCCAGCCTACTGTGAGGCCTCTGGTGAGCAGGAAGCTCACAAAATATTAGAAATGGCTAATAATGAAACATTCAGACAAGAAAATGATCTCTGAACTATACACTATGCTGCGACTGCCAGCACCTTCATCGCCCTCGGCCGGCCAAAAACGGTGAGCGCGAGAACTGGGGAGGGACCTGACCGAGAAAGAGTGGTGCGATATCTACTACAGGGCCAATCATACGGCCCGTAACACGGCCAGTAGGGAATCTGTAGTCAAGGTGGCCACATACTGGTACCTGACACCGGCCAGACTAAACAAAGGGAACCTAGACCGTACGTGTTGGCGAGGCTGTGACGTAGAGGGCACCCTGACCCATTTACTTTTGGACTGCAAGGAACTGACGGGATACTGGGCCACCATCCTAGATGACATCGACAGACAGTTCTAGACCGAAATCCCGTGCTTCCCTGCATACACAATTTTGGGGCTCCCTAACCCAAATTATATACCCGTTGAAATCCATTCGGGGGAAACAGATGGGTCTAGCACTAGGAGCAGCTGTCCAACACATCCTCTCCCTATGGGGCACACAGACTCGACCAACACTCACGGGGTGGTTACACAAATTATGGTATATCTTAGGCATGAAACGAATTCAGGGCTCTCTCACGAACTCTGCAGAATCATTCAGGGCTACCTGGCGTCCTCTAGTGTCCCTGCTGGCAATGGAATTGAATGAGGTGACCTGCCTGAAATACCATCGACTTCTCCGGCTTACGGAGGCACAGGCAACGACTGAGGCTACCTGATCTGCAGTCCAAAGACAACCCTTTGACCAGGACCCTAAAGGGGCGTATTCCAAGCACACCGGTTCAGGGGAGGGTGGGGGGGATTGGAGTTTTGGGGTTGTTAGACTTTTGAAATGCCTGAAGGGGCCAGCCCCGTACCCTGCCTCGACAGAGACCACCCCCTTGATTGCACCACAGGGACATTCCGGTGCTCCTGCATGCTCACATTCGTTCAAGAGGACTGGAGGGAGGGGGAATATCTTGAGAATGAGGTACAGGAGTGCCCAATGTATGCAATGCATTTTCTCATATGCCTAAAAGTCAATAAAACAAAGTTAAACATAAAAAATAGGACATGCAATTTTACATTTGACATGTCCTGGAAATAAAAAACTTCTAAATTCATTTTTCACCGCTGTAAGGCCTATCTCTTCCATAGGATAACAATTACATTTAATAAGTGCTAACTTTTGATTGGGAGCAGGTAGAAATGTCATATTTGGACTTGAATTAATTGTATTATAAAATACTCTTTAATAGTAAAGTTGGATTTTAGATTTCAATTTTGAAAATGCCTCCTTTAGAAAGTTTACTTTTTCCTGCCCAAAAAGCTGCCTGCCCCACTTACATTTTAAAGGGCTTTCTTCAAGGACCCACAAAGAAATCTAATACTAGTCTTTTGTGACTTTAGACTTCTTTGAGCTTAAGAACTTTCCAGAAACAGATGTGAGGGTAGCCTAGAAAATCCCCCCACTCCAAAGTTTGGCACTATGTATAAATATTGGACCTCCTGTACCACTCTTCGGTACACTCCTGGACCTGCAAACATTACAGAAGGACTTCCTTGTTCCCCAGAGAACTGCTCTGCTGCTTGAGGCTCAAATTTTCCACAGAGGACTGCCCTGATTCTTGAGGTCTATCTTGCTACTCAGAGGACAGCCCTTCTCCTACCAAAGGTCTGTTCTACTGCTTGAGGCATGCCTTGTTCCCCATAGGACTACCCTGCTGCTTAAGGCCTTCTGTCTTTCCCAGAGGACAGCCTTGGTGCTTGAGGCCTGCCTTGCTCTCTGAGAAAGAAGACTGGACTTGCCCCCTTCAGCCCAGGCTGATCTAAGTGACTCCAAGGGTCAGTTGGCTGACCTCCTGTTCTGAGCTACAGGGGCACAACATATTCCAAAGGTCTCCCTGCAACTGCTCAGCTGGTCTGCTGCAACTGGACCTGCCTGGACCTAAAAATTGACCTGCCTGAGTCCTGTTGGCCTCAGGTAGAGTGAGTCCCTAATCACCAAGAGGAGCTACCCAGGTCCTGGATCCTTGGCTGACATCAGAGTGAACTTCTTTACAAGAAAAGGAGAAATCCTGAAGTTATGGATTCTTCATGCAAGACACTGAGGATGTAATTTTTTCAGTAGTACTAACCTGGTCCCTATATCTGGCATGTGGTCGGTCTGAACATGTTACTTTCCCCAGTGTAGCATGACCATATGACTGCAAGTGGCTCTCTGTGCTTTTAGGAGCTATAGCTACCTAAAACTTTAACATTGATTTTGCCGTTCTACTAATTGAATTTTAGTTATTCAAATATACTCTATTGTTCTAAATAGTTTTGGCATTTTTCTTGTAATGTGTTTTTAGTTTATTACTTTTTGTGTTTTGTATAGGTATGTTACACTTTGCCTCTAAGTTAAGTCTATCTGCTTTTATGCCAAACTACCAGAGGGTTAGGCACAGGTTAATTAAGTGACTTTTGTGATTCACCTTGTTGGAAGGCGGACCCCGAGGAGTCGGCGAGACCACCAAGGGGGGCCCTCACACTGTACGAAGTAGCCGAGCGCTGCCGAGAAGTCTCCTGAGAGATCCTTCTCCTATCACGTACTAGCACAGTAACACCACCACACAGGACTCAAGGAGGTTGTCTCAAGACAAGCAATTCTTTATCAGCAATAAAAAGGTTACGAGGTCAATATTTACACGAAGGGATCGAGGGATCCACCAAAAGTCTTCAGTGTCTCTTTGGAAGGGTAGGGATAGCGGGACAGTCTTTGGCAGGGGTGCGGTACGAGGGTACCTGGGGCCCAGTTCTTCTCCTCAAGCTGGAGGGCCTCCGGATCTCGGAGGGGTCGAGCCGCGACGGCGTCCGCAGAGCTCTGGCGTTCAGTTTGTGGAGAGCCGCGATCAAATCAGCAGGGCTCTCAAGATGGTTTCTGCTCAGCTCGAGCCGCAACGTCGTCAGCAGGGCTCCGAGGGAGGCTTCAGCGAGGTTTGGGCCGCGACAGCGTCAGCAGGGCTCCGATGTTCCGGGTGGCTTCAAAGTGTTCACAAGAAGGAGCCGCGACGCAGTCAGCAGGGCTCGTGATGGTTCCGACAAAGGTTCTTCTCCGTGGGGTCAGCCGCGATTCAATCAGCAGGGCTCTCGACTCCGGGATACAACTGCTGGTCTGTGGCGGGGTCGCCCCAGATATAGGTCTGGAGCCCTTTGATGTCCGGACCCAGGCGCCCGGTGGGGGCGGAGGGGCCGGGTGGAGGTGGCCAGACGCCCAGCAGGAGAGGCGCCAGGCCCAAGAGATTTGCAGGGCGATCACACCTAGAGAGGGGAGGACAGTTGGGGGTCCCATCGATACTGTCCTCCACCGGGGGCGATGAATGGTTCCTGCGGCACCCCCTGGCCAGTTCGTGGTGCCTCGATGTCGGGGCTTCGCTGAGGTCGAGGCCGGGTTGAGCGGGGTTGCACTGACTGGTGCACAGTGTCACGTGGAGGCCAACAAGATGGTGGAGCCACGAGGGGTACGCGACCTCGCGCAGCTCAGGATGAGGGGTCTCGGTGCAGTTCAGAAGGGTGGCCCGTGAAGGCCAGGGCGGGGAACGGGCTCAATCCACGGGGGTAAGGACCACGCCACGAGGCCGGGTCCAACAGGCGTCCCCCCCAGCCGAAGGCATGGAGAGTCACCCATCTCCTTGGGGATTCTCCTCGTCAAGGCGGAAGAAGCGGGACAGGCCGTCGGCGTTGGCGTGGTCATTGCCGGGCCGGTGTTCAACATCAAAGTCCATCCCTTGTAGCGAGATGGACCACCGCAGCAGCTTGGGGTTCTCGCCCCGCATTTGCATTAACCACCGCAGGGGCCGGTGGTCGGTCTGGACCCGGAAGTGGGTACCGAAGAGGTAGGGTCGGAGCTTCTTGAGGGCCCATACTACCGCGAAGGCTTCACGCTCGATGGTGCTCCATCGTTGCTCCCGGGGCAGTAGCCGTCGGCTGATGAAGGCCACTGGTCGGTCGAGCCCCTCTTCATCGGCCTGGGACAGGACGGCCCCGATCCCATACTCGGAGGCGTCCGTCTGTACCACGAACTCCTTATTGTAGTCAGGGGCCTGCAGCACAGGGGCAGTACACATTGCCGTCTTTAGGGTGTCGAAGGCTGCTTGGCAGCGGGGTGTCCAGTGCACCTTCTTGGGCTGCTTTTTGGACGTTAGCTCCGTGAGGGGGCCAACAATGCTCCCATAGTCCCGGATAAACCGCCGGTAGTATCCGGTGAGACCCAGGAAGGCCCGGACAGCGGTCTGGGTAGTGGGGGGTTCCCAGGCCTGGATGGCATCTATTTTTGGTTGGAGAGGGGCCACCTGCCCGCTCCCCACTTGATGGCCCAGGTAGGTCACGGATCCGTGGCCGATCTGGCATTTGCTGGCCTTGATCGTGAGCCCGGCCCGCTGGAGGGCGGCCAGGACGGCTTTGATGTGAAGGAGGTGCTCGGCCCAGTGGTTGCTGTACACGGCAATGTCATCTAGGTAGGCCGCGCTGAAGGCCTCAAGCCCGGCCAAAACCTTGTTCACCAGTCTTTGGAAAGTGGCCGGGGCGTTCTTCATTCCGAAGGGCATCACCCGAAAGTGGTAATGCCCATCCGGGGTAGAAAAGGCGGATCTTTCTTGGGCGCCGGGGGTGAGCTGGATCTGCCAGTACCCGGCGGTGAGGTCCAGCGTGCTCAGGTAGCGAGCGGCCCCTAAGCGGTCGATGAGCTCGTCGGCCCGGGGTATAGGGTGGGCGTCCGTCTTGGTCACTGCATTCAGGGCTCGGTAGTCCACGCAGAATCGTAACTCCGGGGGGTGGCCGGGAGCTGCGGCCTTTGGCATCAGGATGACAGGTCTGGCCCACGGGCTGTCGGAGGGTTCGATGACCCCCAGGGCCAGCATCTTTGCTACTTCGGCCTGGATGCATGCCCGCACTCGGTCGGTTACCCGGTAGGCTCTGTGTCGCACGGGAGGGCTCTCCCCGGTGTCGACGTTGTGGACGCACCAGTGGGTCACCCCCGGGGTGAGGGAGAAGAGGGCTGCGTAGTCCTGCAGCAGTTGCTGGCAGTCGTTGCGCTGTTCCGGAGTCAGGGAAGAGGCGAGTTGGACACCTTTGATTGATCCATCATGGACGTTGGACTGCAAGAGGTCGGGCAGGGGCTCGGAGTCGTCCTCGCCCCCCTCGTCGGTCGCCAGCAGCAGGCTCAGTTCGGTCCGGGCAAAATGGGGTTTTAGCCTGTTAGCATGTAGGACCCGGAGGGGGTTCCGGGGGGACTCCAGGTCGACCAGGTAGGTGACGGGACTTTTCTTCTCCACTACCTTGAAGGGCCCCGTCCACTTGTCCTGGAGGGCGCCGGGTTCAACCGGGGCCATGACCCATACTTTTTGACCGGGCTCGAATTCTATGGTAGAGGAGTTCCGATCGTACCACCGCTTCATGTCCTCCTGGCTGGCCTCGAGGTTGGCTTCGGCCATGGCTCGGAACTTGCGGGTCTGGTTTCGGAGGGTCAGGAGGTATCGGTAGACGTCAGGAGGGGCGCCTTGGGGCTTCGTCTCCCAGCCCTCCTTGACCAGGCTGAGCGGTCCGCGGACCGGGTGTCCGTACAATAGTTCAAACGGGCTGAACCCCAGGGACTTCTGCGGGACCTCCCGATAGGCAAACAGGAGGCACGGCAGCAGAAAATCCCATCTCCGCCTGAGGGGCTCTTCCAGGCCCTGGATCATTCCCTTCAATGTTCTGTTGAACCGCTCAACCAGTCCGTTCCCCTGAGGGTGATAGGGGGTCGTGAACTTGTGCGTGACCCCGCACTGCTGCCACAGGGACCGCATGTACCTGGAAATAAAGTTCGTGCCTCTGTCGCTCACCACTTCGCGGGGAAATCCCACTCGGGAGAAGATCCCCATTAAGGCCCGGCCTACCACGGGGGCCGTTAGAGTTCTCAGCGGGACCGCCTCCGGGTACCTGGTGGCGTGGTCCACGAGGACCAGGATGAAGCGGTGGCCCAGGGCGGTCTGGGGGTCCAGGGGCCCCACGATATCGATTCCGACCCGTTCGAACGGGGTGCTGACGGCTGGAAAGGGCTGGAGGGGGGCCTTGACCCGACCCCCCGTCTTCCCGCTGGCTTGGCAGGTCTGGCAGGACCGGCAGTGGTTGTCCACGTCTCTCCGCATCCGGGGCCAGTAGAAGTGGGTCACCAGACGGCTGTACATTTTGTCTTGCCCCAAGTGTCCGGCGAGGGGCACATCATGTGCCAGGTTGAGCAGGAACTCCCGGAAGCGGAGGGGGACCACCAACACTCGGCTGTCCCCGAGTTCTGCCACTTTTTGCTCACTGTATAGCAGGCCCTCGGCCCAGTAGACCCAGTGGGTGCCGGTCTGGTCCCCGTTGGTTTGGGCGGACGCTTGTTGGCGGACCCCTTCGAGAGTGGGGCAGGACTGCTGCTCTTGTTGGAACTGCTCCCGGGCGGGGCCCCCTTCGTGTCGCCATTGGGTCAGCTCTGGTAGGGCGCACGGGGAAGCCATCTCCTCGGGGGAGGATTCACTAGGTCCAGGGTCGGTGTCCGCCTCCCCCTCGCTGATGGCGGGAGGGGGTGCGAGCCCCTCGGGCTGGGCGGCCCCGGAGGCCGAGGAGGAGCGGGGGGCCCGGGCGGTCATGGACCGGGTGATGGCGCAGGCCCAGTCGGATAGTCCCAGCATTCGGAGGTGCTCTCGTCGCTCTACTTGAGCCCAGGGGGAACTCTCCAAGTCGTTCCCCAGGAGGCAGTCGACGGGGGCGTCGTCGCGTACCGTCACCTTCAGCAGGCCCGTCACCCCTCCCCATTCGAAGGGGACCAGGGCCATCTGGCACAGGCTTTCGCTGTTGTCGGCCGTCCGGACGGGGCACAGCACATTCGGTAGGATCTGTTCGGGGGTCACCAGGTGGCAGCGGACAGCGGTGACACTGGCGCCGGTGTCACGAAGGGCTTCGGCCCGTTGTCCATTGACCGTGACCTGCTGCCGGTACTTCTGGGTGTTGCTTGGGATGGGGGTGCAGGGTACCATCTCTCGGCTACCCAGGCAGACCAGGGACATGGCTGCCGGCTCCCATTCAGTGGTCCCTTGGTCGAGGGTCTCCTCTTCCTCTTCTCCTTCTCCCAGGGCGGCGGCCGCCAGCTGTCGGGGCGGGGGCCTGCCGGCCCCGTTTCGTCGGTTCAGGGGACAGACCGGATCGCTGGCATAGTGTCCGGCTTGTTGGCAGCCGTAGCACGTTACTGGTGGTCGAGGTCCGGGTCTGGCCGGGGGCGCCCCCCTTCGGGCTAGGCTCGGGGAGAGTTGTTGCTGCGGTGGCCCTCGAGGGGGGCTCCTGGGGGCCCCGGCGGGAGGGTCTCGGTTCCTGTTCGGCCCTCCCCCTCCACCGCGTTGGCGGGGGGGTCCGGTGGGGTTCCTCTGGTACTCCCCCATTGAGTTCCGGGGGACCCGGGAGTTGACCCATCGATCGGCCTCGACAGCGAGTTTTCGCGGGTCGGTCATTTTGCTGTCGAGGAGGTGCTGTCTCAGTTCCACAAAGCAATTGTTGGAGAGATGTTCCCACACGATGAGGTCGACCAGCTGCCCGTAGGTTGTTACTTTGCTGCCTTTGATCCATCCTTCTAGGGCCCGACTGAAAAAGTCCACATACTCCACCCAGGTGGTACCCGGGAATTTCTTGCAGTCCCTGAACCGCTGGCGGTACATTTCCGCTGTTAGCCCATAGCGGGTGAGCAGGGCCTCCTTCATGTGATCGTAGGAGGTCATCACCTCCTCCGGCAGCTGGAGCAGTGTGTCTCGACCCTCACTCAGGAACCGCCCCCACAGGCCCGCGCCCCAGTCTTTTCGGGGCACCCGATGAGAGGTCATGGCCACCTCGTAGGCCTTGAACCATTGTTGGATGTCGTCATTCTTGTAGTACTCCCTGACGACCTCTTTCGGGATATGTACCTTGGTCTCGGAAGGCGGTAGGGTGTCTCTAGTACTGGGGGCGTTGTTCCCTCCGTTCTTGGCCTTGATTTCGAGCTCCTTGAGACTGCGCTCGTGCTCAAGGGTCAGTTTCTTTTCCTCCAACTCCCGGTGTCGTCTCTTCTCCTCTATCTCCTCTTGAAGCCGTAGCTGCTCTAGGGCCAGTTTCTTTTCCGCCAGCTGGAGTTCGCCGTCCAGCCGTAGTCGTGCGAGCTCTAGCTCGTGGTTCCGGACCTTCTCCCGCTCTCGTATTTCTTCTTCGGAGAGGCCGGTTTCTAGGCTCTTTCTTCCTCTGGTTGCCGGAGTCAGTGCGGTTGATGTGGTCTCAGTCAGGGGCAAGGGACCCTCTTCCTGGGAGGGGCCCGCCCCGGCCTCCAGCCATGTCCTCAGAGCTTTCTGCATCTCCTCTTTGGTACCTAGGCCGGTGGTTGTAATGCCTTTGTCTCTGCAGAACTGTTTTAACTCTTTGTGCGTATATTCTCCCAGCCGTTCGGGCTGGAACTCCATTGTCGCGTTGTTTTCCTGGCTGCTCATGATTACTGTTCGTTTGGATGGGTAGCTAGTGGGTACTGGCTGGTACGTACTGCGTTCGGCTCGGATCCCGTCGCTGGCCACCAAATGTTGGAAGGCGGACCCCGAGGAGTCGGCGAGACCACCAAGGGGGGCCCTCACACTGTACGAAGTAGCCGAGCGCTGCCGAGAAGTCTCCTGAGAGATCCTTCTCCTATCACGTACTAGCACAGTAACACCACCACACAGGACTCAAGGAGGATGTCTCAAGACAAGCAATTCTTTATCAGCAATAAAAAGGTTACGAGGTCAATATTTACACGAAGGGATCGAGGGATCCACCAAAAGTCTTCAGTGTCTCTTTGGAAGGGTAGGGGTAGCGGGACAGTCTTTGGCAGGGGTGCTGTACGAGGGTACCTGGGGCCCAGTTCTTCTCCTCAAGCTGGAGGGCCTCCGGATCTCGGAGGGGTCGAGCCGCGACGGCGTCCGCTGAGCTCTGGCGTTCAGTTCGTGGAGAGCCGCGATCAAATCAGCAGGGCTCTCAAGATGGTTTCTGCTCAGCTCGAGCCGCGACGTCGTCAGCAGGGCTCCGAGGGAGGCTTCAGCGAGGTTTGGGCCGCGACAGCGTCAGCAGGGCTCCGATGTTCCGGGTGGCTTCAAAGTGTTCACAAGAAGGAGCCGCGACACAGTCAGCAGGGCTCGTGATGGTTCCGACAAAGGTTCTTCTCCGTGGGGTCAGCCGCGATTCAATCAGCAGGGCTCTCGACTCCGGGATACAACTGCCGGTCTGTGGCGGGGTCGCCCCAGATATAGGTCTGGAGCCCTTTGATGTCCGGACCCAGGCGCCCGGTGGGGGCGGAGGGGCCGGGTGGAGGTGGCCAGACGCCCAGCAGGAGAGGCGCCAGGCCCAAGAGATTTGCAGGGCGATCACACCTAGAGAGGGGAGGACAGTTGGGGGTCCCATCGATACTGTCCTCCACCGGGGGCGATGAATGGTTCCTGCGGCACCCCCTGGCCAGTTTGTGGTGCCTCGATGTCGGGGCTTCGCTGGGGTCGAGGCCGGGTTGAGCGGGGTTGCACTGACTGGTGCACAGTGTCACGTGGAGGCCAACAAGATGGCGGAGCCACGAGGGGTATGCGACCTCGCGCAGCTCAGGATGAGGGGTCTCGGTGCAGTTCAGAAGGGTGGCCCGTGAAGGCCGGGGCGGGGAACGGGCACAATCCACGGGGGTAAGGACCACGCCACGAGGCCGGGTCCAACACACCTTGACAAGGATTGTGGTTGTTGCATTAGCAGGGCTTTCCACTCCCTCAACCAATAACCCAATTTCTTACACTCAACAACAGGATAGACCTCACAGGAAAAAAATCCATCCGACCACCCACTCTAAATAGAATGGACAGAGATGGTGTCGGGAATACCGGTCCCGATCGAGTTACTCAGCAAAGAAATACTAAAATGGCGGCCAGCTTTGTGAGCATGTGCAGAGGAGGTCGGGCATGTGTTAAAACCCGACCTCCCGCAGCTGCTGGTGCTTCGCGCTCTCCCTAAGCTCAGAGTTTAAGCATTTCTCTACGTACCTGTGGTTCCTGGTATCATCGCTGCTCTCGCGGTGCTTGGAGCTCCGGTCGGCGTCGGGTTCCATCTTTTCTCTTGTCTCTTTTCTTTGTGAGTCTGGTCTTTGTGCTTCCCTGGAGCAGCGTTTAGCGGCGGCGAGTACCTTTTTGCCTTGGGGTCTTTCAACTGGCATATTCGCTTGTCGCGTGGACGCCCTCTTCGCTTGGTGTGTTCAGCGGTGGTTCCTGGCAGCAGTCTTCCTCGTGAGGCGGTGGAGGTTACTTGCGGGTAGACTTCTGTGGCCTGCAGTGGAACAGCAAAAGAGAGTCAAAAGCTATTACGGTAACAGCGCTCCTGCGCTGCACTTGTTTATTCTTGCCTACCAATGTATACTTATACTTACCTGAGTTGTTCTGGCACTACGGGATCTGTCCTTTTTTTTTTCTTCTTTATTATTGCTAAATTATCCGAGAGACAAGAGAAAAGAAAAAAAACTGAAGTTAAGGTTCCATTCAATTTGCAAGGCTTTACAATACCAGCAAGTCACTCGCTAAGGTGGGTTTTAGTACTACAAACATCCTTTCTGCTTTTCTTCCCTCACATACTATTAGAGAATTTTAGTATTTCCTTGTTGTTGTTAAATTCCAGAGTATTACAGAAACATTACACAAGAGTCTCAGAAGAAGGGGAAGTTTGAAACAAGCCTCTCTAATTTAGGTAAGAGGATAATTTACCAGGAAAATTAAAAAAGAAGACATAGCTTATACAGGGTATCTAGGTATATTATTATATTGATTTTGTCTACTGTAGTAATTAACTTCTCCAACGTTGATAGTGCTGAATGTAATTTATTCAGTTACCGCTACACAGTAGACAGGAGCACGGTGAAGAGCTGGCTTCTCCACCAACAGCTCCGCAAACTATTCAAATCCACACTGACAATGGGTTACCTAGCACCACTAACATTCTATGACATAGTAAACTAACGAAGAGATATAACATCTACTATTTGTTTTTTAGCCAAGTCCTTCATCCTGACGGATCCTGAACCATAAAGAATCTCAACAAAGGATCTTCCCTCGGTTCCTTGTTGTGCTTCCCTTCTTCCCCGGATTACCTTTGGCACTTTGACTGTTGTTGGGTGGGATGGTTGGTTTAGGGAAGTAGTGGACATTGCTTCATGCCTCTGACGTTCCTGCAAGCATATAGTGAATCCTGACAGATGGTTCACCTTCGATGGCCCCTACTCCCTTGGGCTGTTGGAGGAAGGTTTATGCTGATGGAGCAAATTTTACGGGGTAAACTTGGTGGTCCACCCAGCTCTACATCGGGAGGGCAGACCAAAGGTTTGGCAGAGAGGGTACTGGCCATGGGAAAGAGTACCCTTTCCCCCAAACTCTAAGTCAGGCACTGAGTTTTTAATAAGCTGTGGGATGGCTGGATGGTATTTTCGAATATTCCCTGTATCAGTGGACTGATCGCTGGCATTCATCCTTTTCCCATACTAGAGAATGTAAGTTCTGATGCCTGCCTCCCTACGAGTTCTGGTTCAGTTATGGTGTGACTGAGAACTGTATTTTCTTTGTGAATATTTTGAAATATAGATGGAATATAGGCAAAAACGCCTGATCCTTAAGTGTATACAATCAGTGGATGTTAGTTTAGGCTGCATTAGATTCTGTGCCCCTCTCTCTGTGCCAGCTGGTGACTCCAGCACCTCCAACCGCTCACCCACGGAATAAGGGCAAAGCGTAATAGGTGGTTGCAAATATTATCTTGTAAATCTTACCTGATTCCCTAAAGACTTTTCTGATCGCTGCCAGAGACAATGTTTACTTGAATTCTTTTATTTCTCAGTCTTTTTAATGAAGACAAATTGTGGTTTAGGGATGCTGGGCTTGCTAAAGCTCGGAAACTGGTCTATTAGAAGCCTGCCCTTTTTTGCTTACACTATGATTCAATGTCTCAAAAATTCCCTAATGAGAATAGCAAAATGCAGGCTTTCTTCCTAATTGATCCCAAACGGTGCAATAGCTTTTGATGGCGGCGTGTGAGACAGGGATCTGGGATTTTGGCTGCTGAAGCATTGTACCTGTAATTTCTGTAGCTGCTTCATGCCAGTGCGCACTGGCTGAAATTATTTCATGAAAATGCAAGCATGCAAAACAATACGAAGAACAGTCCTTGCAAAGTAATCGCCTAAGTGGAAAATGCATATTAAAGCACACTGCAAAAGTATTGTCAGTGAAATCCCGAATGTCCTTAAAATATAGAACATACAAAATAGTATGCAATTGTATTAGTATAGAAAATGTTCTCATCTCAAAAATCAGTAGGATTGCCGCCATGTGGACCTATTTGTTGGCCACCACCCGAGGCGACAGGATTCACAGCACATTCATTTCAGACTCCAGTCTTCAGCTAAATCAATGTATACTGTGTTCCTGACCTAAAGACCTTACAGACTAAAAAATGGCAAAATCTTAAGTGACCACCATCGTCCCCAGACCTTAAGGGCGTGCCATAGATGAGTCTAGGCTGTTGCTGTATCATTTCAAGAGATGAACCTCTGGTCAGACGAAGATAACATCTCCACCTCTGCGTTTCTGGTTGTGCCACGTATTCCCAATGATCATAAGCCTTTCTTTTGAGGTCCTTGATGTGTTTTGAGGCTTGTGAGTGTAAATTGTACCTGGCAGATAATGGAAAGAGTCAAAGTGTCACTGGTTAGTTGCGCGTTTAATAACTGTTTAGGGTATGACAGTTGCACCCTGGTTACTCTCCAAGGCCCTTTTTAGGAGAAGTTCTAGCTTGTTAATGTCACCTAAAATGTGTACATATTGGTAAATCTGAGCATAATATTTATTGGCATGGGCATTAAAGTGATTTCGTTTGTCAAGTAAAGACGCTGGGTGGACATTCATTTATTGAGTGGGACTGTTGTGCATTGGTGTTTTCTGAGTTTCATGCCCACAAGAACTTCCTGGATCACTTAGACAGCTCTGTCTTGTTATCTTGAGAGCCAAGTGGTAAAAGAGGTGCTTACCCTCAGTTTGCTGATCTGCAGTACAAAGGCCAGAGACACCAGAGTTAAAAGACCCCTGTCCATACATTTGGGATGTAGTAGTTTTGTGTTGCAGAGTGCATTGTTTTGTCAAGGCTTTCTTCATTTTGTGAAATACTTCTTTCATTTCTGATTGCTTTCCCTGCTCCCAAGGCTGGCTCCTCTTTCGCCTTTGCATGCTGTCCCGCTCTGGGGCATAGGTATTCCATCCGTTCCATTGCCCTTCACAAGAGAAACAGCCTTCAACTCCCAAGTAATGACATTGCACGGGTCATATCCTTCCAGGACATTAAGAAGCATAGTGTACCCTCGGTTCAACGACTGTCACAACTTTATTTACCAGCAATTCAGGCATGCATTCAGCAGAAACAATCTAATAATGCTGGGTGGCAAGTTTATTTTTTCATTCCCATTGTCGATTTAAGACTTTATCATGTTGTCCTCTCTTATTTAAGACCACTTATAACAAGTCAAAGGCTGTGCTTTTTTCCTTTACCAACTGTTGTGGTTGCAGCAGTTCATGCCTCACTTTCCTGTATACTTAGTTTGTCACACTAAGTGAGACGGGTTTGCCCAGATGTGGGATCCATGCACGCTGTGCCACTGGAACCAAGCTATACCTGGCTGATGAGCCCTAAGGTGAAACCGGTCTTGGATTGTTTCAATTCAGCGAGGACCTGGCTTGGCAGTTCAGGCTGGACTCTCCCCTTTGGAGCAGGGTCATGATTTGCAAATAGCGGAGTCCAAATGGAGGTAGCATAATATGCAGAATAATGATCGATTGGGATGCAGCCTGCATAATTACCAAAGCCTGAGATTAATTCAAGCATCCTACTCACAACAGGTACCTAATGGAAAAATCACTAAAAATCTAAATCACAATGTGTGTAAATTCTCAAAATGAGCATGTGCTTTTTAAAGAAGAGAACCCTCACTCACCACTTGGGTGACATGCTTCATCATTGGATTCCCTCTTGCACACAGTGCCCGCAAGGTGCACTGTGTGGGCTACAACTCTCCTAATGGAGAGGAGCGTGAGGTGTTTTTTCCACTCCAATGAAAACAGTGACTGAGGGGCAGAGTGCAAATAATATCAAAAGTGTCTTAAAAACATCTCAAAAGGAAACCAAACTTTAATAACTTTCCTAATGGATGTAGATAAAATGTAGTGTGACGATAGGTTTAAGGATATTTCCTATCTGACTCGGTCAAAAATTAACTCAAGCATACCATCCATCACTTTTTTGTATACTTTTGGTTGCAGTTTCAGCTCCACCATTGTGAAATGTGTTGTTGTTTTCATTTACTAGTGCATTTAGTCTTCAAATTGGGATGTTGAACAGTGTCTCAGACACTGTTTGTGATTCCTAATGGGGTCGCAAATTGCATGCCTCCTGAATAATAATGAGGCAGATGCAATTTGCGACCCCGTTAGGAATGGCTAGCACTCCCAGGGATGGTGGTCTGGGACTGCTTTTAAATAAAGCAGTTTTTAAAAATAAATGCAGTCCCCTGGGGACCCCTTACCCTTTGCGAGTGGTTTACCACCCACGTGAAGTAGGTGGTAAACTGCGAGTTTTTTGCGGCCGCAAATGCGGTCGCAAAACAATTGTACATGGCTGGATGACTCGCTATTAGGAAGGAAGGGACGCCCCTTCCTAATAGGCGAGTCGCAAATGCTATTTTGCGAGTCAGTGACTCGCAAAATAACATTTGTACATGTCATTACCCTTTTTTGTGGTCGCAAATGGAAGGATCTCCTGTTTGCGGCCGCAAAAAAAGGTCGTTTATTTGGCCCCAAGAGGTTTTTCAGTTTTGAGGCCAAAAATACTTAAGGGCAATGCAGAGGGCCTCAAAGTGTATTCATTGCTCAAATTGAAGATGATGGAGGTAGTATCCTGTTTTTATAATGTGGTCAAAATGCTGACTAGTTGATGAAACTATTGTAAGAGTGGGTTTAAAGTCCTGAGCATCTATTGAAATAGTCACACAGTAAGACTGCGAGGAAACTGAAGGAAATTAAAGTTCCTGTTCTCTGTGAGCAGTGATGGTAAGCTGGGCTCGCAGGAGGTAATGCCACTCTCAAGTGTCCTATGTTACATCCAAGCGTACTTTATCAGCCATCATGCAATTTGTCTCACAAGGTGATAAATTTCAAGAAGAAAATACAACAGGGTGGACTAAACTGGTGTAAGAAATTGGGTTAATGGTTGAGGGGGATAAAACCCTTCTCAATCAGAAATCAAATTCCTTATCAGGATGAAGTTACATGCAAACCCTAAAGAAACCTGTGTTCAATCCCCTGGTAGCTGGGCACAGAGCAGTCAGGCTTCACTTAGATGCAATGTGTCAAGGATTTATGCAATACTTCAAAAAGTAACACAATGAAGACACCACAAAAGGACCCCATACCAGATTTAGAAAAATAATGTTGATTTTAATAAATAAAATAAGAACAAAATAACAAAAATTCAATCAGTTATACCAGATATGTGAAATTTTAAAGGTTTCAGTGAAAATAGTACTAAAAACAACAAAGAGTTAACGGTGGATATCTAAGCCCCACATTTCTTCCACTTGGCCCTCATGTACGAAGACATGAAATTGGTGCCCCTATATGACACCGCCTTCTTGGGGAAACCCACTTGGGTAAAAATTCTCCATCATGGCCCTAGCCACTGCAGGTGCAGTTATGGTCCTCAAAGGGATGGCTTCTGGGTGCCTTGTGGTAGGGGCCACTAACCCCAGGATAAACCTGTTACTCAAGTCAGTTTTGAGATCCAAGAGCCCAACAATGTTAATGCACACCCTCTGAAAGGGGGTACCAATATCAAGCATGGGAGTCAGGGGAGCTTTGAGCTTCTTTCCTGTCTTCCCACTAGCTTGGCAGGTGAGAGATGTCCTATAGAAAGTATCTGAGGCTCTCCTCATCTGGGGCCAATACAGTGGGTTACAAGGCTGTCAAAGGTATTGTTCTACCCTAGATGTCCTGCCAATGTTGGCCCCGGTAATATTGGCGGACCACCAGCACATGTGCTGCCCCATGCACTGACTCCTTCGGCTCACTGTGAAAGAGGTTGTTCTCCCAGTAGAACCTTGCCTTGCAGAACTCCTCCCTGGTGAGCCCACTCTCAACTTGCCACCCAGCAAGCTCAGGCAGGTCACCTAGAGAAGCAATGTCCTCCCTAGTTGGCTCTGGGGCAGCCTCCTCTGGCGCACCATCCAGCAGTATTGCAAAACCTCTGTGGCAGGTTTCCCATGCCACCTGCCATTCCTCTGGACCATTCTTCCAGTCTCGCTTCACTCGGGCAGCCATGGACTAAGTAGTCACGGAGGCCCACTTTAAACAACCCCATTTCCAGGTGCAACTTGAGCTCCACCATGTTCCATACAGTGTCCCCAAGTCATTCCCTAGCAAAACATCCACTAGAATGGCAGGGCTCACAGCTACCTTAAATGAACCTGTGACCCCTCGCTCCCTACTCGAAGGGAACCAGAGTCAATGGGTTGGGACTTTCACGGTTGTCTGCTACTAAAAATCTAGTAAAATGTATCAGGTATCACCTCCTCTCAGGCCACCAGATGACACCTGACAGCAGTCATACTGGCACTTGTGTCTCTCAGAGCCTCTACACTCTGTCCATTGATAGTGACCAGCAAACTTCCTGGGATCAATTCGCTTGTTATCCACAAGGTGCTGGCGAAGCTCTATTAAGCAAATATTGAGAATGTGCTTCCACAGAATTAGGTTGTACAGCCCATCAGAATCATTAACATTGCTGCCACTCACCCAACCATTTAGTGCCTTACTAGAGTGATCTAAGAAGTCTACCCAAGACTAGTTAGGAGGCTTGCATCTGTCTCTGATCCTGTGGTGGTATTTCTCTAGGGTCAGCCCAAACGTAGCGACAAGGATGGCCTTCATGGGGAGCGTACTTGTTCTGGTAATCTACCCCTAGTGTGAGTAATGTATCCCTCCCAACTATAGACATACACAAGCCACCCCCCACTCCCCCAGTGTTCCTTGGGGATCTTATTATGAATCCTCAGGGCTAACTCCTACTCAACAAGCTATTTGTTAATATCATCCCCCATCGCATAGTTGGGAAACAGGTCTTTGGGTACGCGGTTCTTCTTTCCACCTTCAGACACTACAGGTAAGCTGCCACCATTACTGCTGGATTATGACCTTTGTCTTGCATTAATACCCAGTTCTTTCAGGATCCTCTCATGCTTCAGCAGCATCCTATTGTCTGCCAAGGCTCTCACAGCCTTCTTCCCCTTTGCCTCTAGTTTCATTTTGGCCAACTGCATCTTCCTGTCCTTCAGCTCCTCTGGGGACAGGCCTTTTGAAGACACACTACTACCTGCCCACACACCAGGCTCTCTCAGTGGATAGAGTTCCTCCCTCCTCTGGGAACTCCTGCTCAGGACACACAGCCCGTTCTTCCCCCATTCCTAAATCAAGTTCCCTTTCATCAGGATCCTCCACATTAGGATCCTCATCCTCAGAATCCTCAGGCTGGGATTACATCCTAGTAAATTCCTCATAGGTGCAGAAGGCTATCTGAAGGTCCAGCTTTGTGGCCTTTTTTCCTGCATGTACTCCTCTTTCTTTGCAGAGTTTCTGCATCTTAGTCCTGCTGAGGTTACCCACATTGAGCCTCTCCACTTCCATGGTATAGAACAAAAAAGAGCAAACCTAAATTTAGAGAACAAGGAAAAAACAGCCAATCAGAAGACTAGGGAGAATTTAAAAGGGCTCAAATTGGTCTCAAATTATTTATATGAGATGGTAGTGTAACACAAAATGACTGTAAGGCACTGCACAAAACACTTCCAAATTTTCACCCCTGATCACCAGTGTAAAATATTGGGTTACTGTTTTAGATGGGAAACCCCTACTCAAGCAGGAACCAAAATTCTTGTCAGAATGAAGTCACAAGCAATACCCTAAATCAACCTGCACTGAACCCCCTTGGTAGGTTGGCACACAGCAGTCAGGCTTGACTTGGAGGATTTGTGCAGCACGTCAAACAGTAACACAGTGAAGACACACCACAAAATGAGCTCACACTAGGTTTCTAAAAACAGAATGGATTTAAAAAAATGAAACAAAATTCAAATCAGTAGAATCAGAGATATGCAGTTGTAAAGGTTTAAGTGAAAATAGTGCCAAAAAGCACAAAGTGCCATCTCTGTATGTCTGGTTACGCTGGACCAGGACAAAATCACAAGTTCAAGCCGACTGCGATGGAGCACAGTCTGGCTACAGCGGCCAAGTTAGGCCAGCTGAACAAGCTAAATCCTGGTTGCAGAGAGTCGGGAGGTCCTGCGTCGAGAATACGTTGCACAGCTTTTGTAATGCACTGGTTCCGGGAAGCTGTGAAACTGCGATGCGAGATCATCATCGTCGAGGATTCCGTTGACGAGGGCTTGCGATATGAAGTCTGGGGTCGAGGATGCGTTGCGCGATCAAGGTGATGCATTGGTTCCAAAGAGCTACGAGGCTGCAATGCAATGCGAGAACCTGCATCGTCGTCGAGGGTTCTTTTGATGCAATGCATGCGAGAGCCTGGGCCGGGGATGCCATACACAACGGTATTTCCGATAAGGGCTGCAAGGTCAATGTGTAGTCCTTGTGCTGTGAGAATCCTCGCAGCTGATGGGATGCGTCAGTTCTGCTCAGGAATGCGTCGTGCTGCAGAAGAGATACGTCGGTTCTGCTGCGTCCACAGGTGGGCTGGCAGAACACCTTTAGGCTCACCTCCAATGGTCCAAGACTTGGTTGGCACCACTTAACAGAGTAGGCTCACACATGGCAGAGTCCAGGTGCTGGGTTCAAGGTTGATGGAGCCTTCTTTCTGGAGGCTCTAGTCAGGAGTCTAGCCAACTAGCCCTTGGAGTCACTCTGGAGTCCTTGGTATTTAGATGGGTAAAAGCTCCTCTTTGTATGTCTCATCTTAGATGTCTTAAACGCATTTAACATTTGCTGGCTAAAAATATTTGTATCTTATGCATACATCTTCCAAGAACTGCGTCTCATTGTTTGCCAAATGAGGATATTGCCTTTCTTTTGTCGCTACCTCTTGTCATCTTACTATTATAGGCTTTTAAATGGTTTGCTGATCATTTTCCTTAATGACTCTAGGATCTAATAGTTTATTTTTTTCAGGTTATTATGATTGGTAACTGGAGGCAATCTACCTATAGCATTCATATAATTATATGGCTTTCAGAAAATTAAAATGGTTGGTGATTTTAGGTCTTAGCTATAAGCAGCTTTAGCTGTGTGTAGGCAGACATAGTTTCTAATATATGGCATATACTTAGAGAGGGCTTTGGGTCACACCCTTGTTCATGATTGTGTTACTTTTTTGTCTATCTCAGCTGTCTACTCGTGAATCAATGGCTTCCAACCCTATTTTTTTTTTTGCAGAGTTTTATATAGCGTGAACTTGACCTGAACCCAATCAGGTATCAGAGCGCTTTACATAGCACCAGTTACATTAAGTGAGGACACACATTCATTCTTTTGTTAGGCACAGGGAGATTAAGTGATTTGCCCAGAATCACAGGATGTTTAGCATCATTACCGAGACTCGAACCCAGTTCCCCAGGTCCGGGGTCGAGCGCCCAAGCCGTTAGGCCAAATTGCCTCTTGCCAAATTCTTGTGTTAGTCCTACCCAGCAGCCTTTTGTTCTCACAATGTTCTGATTGGGTGAGTTGTATCCTTCCAGTGCCTACTTGAAAGGACAATTTCTCATTGAGCTCTCCATGAAAGTGTGTAGGTGTTTGCTTGCTGTCTATCTTTCACCTACCCCAATCTCCATTTTCACTCCTCGTTACCTGGTGCTCACCATTTTGCTTCCCATTCTGTTTTAGTATATTATCATAATATTTTTTTTAGCCAAAACCCCTCCCCACCCTCACCTTTGTCCTGATGAAGTCCCCGCCTACAATGCGTGAAATTGGCTGTCCCGTTTAGGGGTCGAAACATCGACACTTTTATATTTTTGTGTCAGACATATGTGACAGAGAATGTTTATTTGTAAATGTGTTATGACTTGACATTTAATGATTGGACAGTAACACTGTCGGGATAGTTTACAATTATCTTATTGATGTACATATGTATGCACCACTGTCCTTTTTCACAATCCTTCCTAGACACCTATCACCTCACTCCTCTGTGCACCTGTTTTTAAAGAATATATCCATTTAGGATTTGTTTTCTATTGTATGTATTGATTTATTCAAATATTATGATTCAATTAAAGCAGACCCATTGTTGGAAGGAATAAATGGTGGTGTTTGACTTTGATCAGATGCTATTGATTAATACGCTTTATGGATCTTTTGTTTCATTTGATTTCCACTGGGACAAAATCTTTTTGTACCTTCATTTTTCCTTAGGCAGAGCCGACATTGGCTTCATTAGCAGAAACTTCCTCTGACAACCCGATGGAGCAGGGCCTCTCAGAAGAAGACATTACACTGCTTTCTTTATTTAGGATAGATAGTCTAATTTGTTTTTCCTGTCCATCACCATTAAAAAAAATCTGGTGGTGAGGGATAGAAATAGAAATAACGACTCCTTCCCCCCCCCACTGCCTGGACAAAAACTCCCTGGGTGAGTGTTTCAATTGTTTTATGTTTTTCTGAAACAGACTCCTGTCTGGGAATTTGTTTCAGGAAAAGAAAAAACCTTTGTAAAGTTTGGTGAACAGGTGTCAAAACCAATGTCAGCTATCTACCAAACATTTTGTACACTGAAAGTAATTTTCATGCCGGACGTTCCTTTCAATGTACAGAGATGACCGCTGGACTGGCGTCTCTAAGTTTGATGGACGGTAGTCCATGAGGATAGCGGATGTAATGTCCTCTGCAATACTGATGGATGGAGAACTGTCTGCCAAATGCTAAATCAGGCTCTAAAGTTTGATGGTGGAATGTAAGGGTAACTGATCATTTTCTGTGCCACTCGTTCACAATATCACCATTGTTCTACTCCTCTAAAACAAACAGATATAGAAATTTCAGCCCAGGCCCTTAGCTGAAGAAAGGTATTCTATCATCCAGCGTGCCATTAATAGGAATTCCATCACTTCATTTGAAGGTTCAATGCATGCCATGCATAGTAGGGCAAGTCTTAATCGCTTCCCTTCCCCAAATTGAGCCGTAGATTTGCAGGTCTGCAGTTAGATCAATGATAAACAGTTGATTGACCCACCATTGCCCCCACCATCTCAGCATAATTTAAATTAGACTTTTATAGAGTGTCGTTCTCAGACAATCAACTGGGTGTATTTTAATATCTCCCAAAAAATCCACCAAGAAAGAGACTATGGTAGCTCCAAACATCCCATGGCCATTAAACGTGTGGCCTAAAGCTCTGTAAAATAGTACAGCTCAGTATTAGGTGTAGGAATTCGAAATGATTTACTAGATTCAGAGCGCCTCTTAGCACCTGAAATAGTGGTTCTATTTAACACAGACATCTGTCAATTCAAAACCTTATAACACATGTTGTATGCCTCATTTGCCCCTGCAAGGTCCGGGCACTGATGGTTCTGGTCCTCTCAAAGATATATTATCTGAGCAGAATGTGTGAGGGCCTTTTAAATGTCTAGTCTAGACACAAACTGATAAACCAGATGTTTTGCTTAAAGCGTCGGCAAACCTACGCTTGCAGGTATGCAAAGTTTTCATTAGGCTAGCAAAGTCTCACATGAACCCACATTATATGCCTCGCTATAGTTTGCTGGATTTTCTGCTTTGCCTTCTTTTATGGCAAGGCATAGTCTTTACCTGAAAAACTAGCAATATTTCACTCCAAATGTTAGTTGAGGCTGAAAATGGATGTTCTGTTTTCTCGTGATTTACCTTTCAACTCAGTTGAAAAGGAGTGAGAAACGACATTTCTTTGCATCAAAACCCACGTGCAGAGTACTGTGAGAACCACAAGGTGTAATTGTAATGGGTACGAGAATTATGGGTTGTTCACCAGAATAAAACTTGGACCATCCCTCTACTTACAGCGACTATGTTTATATGGCACCTTATATCTGTGGGTTGCATGGCACTGCTGATGGCTCTCAAAGCTTGCATAACCTGGATCTAAGAAAGCATAGAGTGCGAGGAATCAAGATCCGCGGCACCTCCCTAGCGTATAGGGACTACATGTCCCATCAGCCCTAGAACCAGGAAGTGGGCGTCTATATCAGGAAGTCAAGCGCGGCAGAAGGCGTGCGTTATTTTGAATCATCGTAGCTGAAGAAATCACCGTGAATATCGGCCACAGCGTCCCGGAGGAAAATAGAGATACCAAGAGGAGCTGAGAGCGAGGCGGAAGGAGTGTGATCAGGTGTGCGGTTCCTGGTACGCTCGGCTGAGCGGGAACCTTGTAAATACCCCCACCGCTGCCGCGACCATTCTACAAGCGCTAGCCTCTCCCCTTTGGAATCTCCAACGGCTCGGACGAGTCGTCTTCGTATGGTGGCAAGTAAAGTGCTCTGAGTAGCACGAATCTCAGGAAGTTCTGGACGCGCTCGAAGGAGCTTAACTTTACAGGCAGTGCTCGGAGGAGCACGGAGATCAGGAAAGGCTTGGTGGGGCTCACATCCAACCCGGCACAAGCGCGGGCTAATCGGAGTCCAAACGTTCATACCAGGCACTCAGGGAAACTTACTCGGGGAAACTCCACCTGGTAGGGTAAATGTGACTGTCTCGGCGGAGATAGTCCCACAACAACCCTTCTACGGATATAGGGACCATAGCGTGTTGATCCTCACCCTCGTGAAGGAGCGCTACATCGTGTGTATAAAAGGGTGGCGGTGTAGTCGCCGTGGAAGCCCTCCTAAGTTACTTTTACTGTTGTTTATGTTAAAAGGGGGAATTTAACCATATGGAAGTATTGGTCTGATGTAAGACCGTTGTTCCTCTCTGAAGGTTGACGAACATTGTCCCAGATGGCGTGTGAGTCTGGTGACTGCTCGGGAAGAGCGTGTTTAAGGGGTCATGTTGAGTAAGGCGGAGAGCTGGATCTCTGGTATTGTACTTGGCATAAGGGAATTACAGGTTTTGAGGCGTTTCTAGTGAGACCTTATGAGAGTAGACTGTTTATACGAATCATGTATGTAAATGTATTCTTTGTCTTTCCAGGTTCTTGTCCCTGCTGACCCTTCCCCCATCCTTTCCCTCGCCTGATCGCCTCTGGGCTCTGTGACCTTTGGTTGGAGTCCGGGGATATCAGGAGGTGGACATATATAGCATCGCCCGGATCCTGAGGAGCTCTGGAAACCTGACATGGAGCACAGCAAACTCCAATTAAATATCTGGCAATCTGCGGTGAACATTTTTTGGCTGTAAGGACAGATCTGCTCTAGCTAGTAGCCCCATCATTCCTCTTATGGAGGATAAGGGAGGAAGGGGCTTAAGAAGAGGGAGCATTTTTTTCCACGCCCGAAAATCATTAGATTGACTACCAGTTGCTGGATGAATGAACATTCGGCTTTATGTGTGACATCTAAATGCCTTCAAAATCTGGCATCTCTTATTTGACTTTGAACAAATGTGTGTCAAGTCTTCCATTCTATTGTGGCTACAATTTGGGGGAACACATTCGCTCCTAGGCACGGAAAGAACATCTCATTAGAACTCCGATCATTCCACTGGCTGCAGGTGGAGAGGCCCATCACTCATGATCATCAGGATTCCAACAATCATGCACCTACTTCCTGCCCATGAATGTGCAGTACTGCTAGCTGACTGGTGCTGTACAGAATAGAGAGCATTGGGGTAATGTGCATTCTCAGTGCTGACAACAGCATTATGGAACTCGCTCTCATTACATAGCACATCCAAAAATATTTCTGTTCACTTTGTCACAACTTGGTCAGTGTTTAGCAAAGCTCATCTCTAGGCTGGTCTTACTCTAGTCATTTTCAGATGTATGCAGGGCCAAATGCTGACACTTCAGTCGGTGCTTAGGATTCCAAAGATGGCTCTGCCAAGGGCCTTATGTCTAGCACCTCTACAGCCAACAGTGACAGCAAAGATACTTCTTAAGCTGAAAAATGAATGATTGCTGGATTTTGCTGACTGCACTAATTGTGCCTGCTACTGCTGCTTCTTCTCCTACTGTTGCTGGTCTGCTGAGTCATGCTTTTTCGGTTAATTTCCTTTTATCATTTGCTATTTTGGGAGGATTCCATACAGAACCAAATATGTTTGCTTATGGACTGAATTCTGCATGAAGCTGAAGACCTCCCTGTTCAATTTACCTAACTATCATAGGGAGGCTAGGCACACACATCTGCTCAGCATCAAGAAACCTTCATGGGTGATAGTGCACGTTACAAATATACATAGCATAACATTACATAACATAGATATGGGAGGAGGTGTAGAGGGTGGCATCTAAGGCTTCAAGGAGAGAGGGGATATAATGTGATCTATTGCATGGTCCATGGTTTGACCATGCAATAGATAGCTGGTCTTGTTTAGAGCACCCCCAGAATCTGGATGTCTTGGACCTCATTCCTAAAGCTTTTTCTGCACCTAAGTCTAAAAGAGGTTTACAAATAGCTGTATTTCGAATTCAAATTAATCTGAGATAGTCACAAAACGTGCACTTGTATATAAACAGATTTACTGACAAATAAAATGACATTAGCATATGCCAATTGGTAGTTGGTGAATGCTCACAAACTTGCAAATGTGTGTGACCACCTACAAACATGCAAACAGTTGCCCCTCGAATATGTCTCTAAATTTACTGCTAGCGAGGAAAGAAGAAAATGTGTACAAGGAGAAGAAAATGGAGGGAACGCTTCCAAAATTGGTGAGAGAGTTGGGAAAAGGCTTTCTTCATTGGAAAAAATATTTTCCTATAGAGAAATAATAATTACATTGTGAATTTAATCTTGCTTACTCCTACATATGTGTAATAGTACACAATGCGCACTGTGTACATTACATGTTCCTAAACGGAAATGCACTTTTGGAAAAACACACGGTGCCCCTGAATAAAGGTAAAGCCCTGACAGGGAAATCAACTATTTTGGAAAAACTATAGCACCGGGTCCAGTGCTGATTAACATTAAGAAAGCGCACAAACTCTAGACAGACAACCACATAATATACATTATGACAAACAACTTTGAAAAAATATTGATAATTTTATTGATCTTTTTTAGTATATTTTAGAAAGTTAGCAAGATATATATAAAAATAAATTCAATTTATACATGATTTACTTCTAAATACATTACAACATATATTGCACAAATCAAACCTCATTTCAATATGAGGTAAACAATTAAACATATTGTATTTACCACATTTTATGTTGTCAAAGCACCATTCACAATACAATTGAAATCATATATAAAAAACACTGGTAGTGATTTAAAGAATACCACCCAGTACAATTGAAATCATATATAAAGAACACTGGTAGTGATTTGAGGAATACCACCAACGCGTTTCGGCAAATGACTTCTTCAGGATTTTCTTTACCAGTGCTAAAAAATAAATGAAAGAATATATATATATTCAAAAAACAGTTGTGATCTAGAAATTTGTCGCGCAGATTCAATATACTTTAGATATACGTCTATTAAGTATATGACTGATGTTTCTGAAATACAGTCTGAGAGAAGTGACACCGAACAATACTGTGAATTACTACAAAGAGATAAAAAGTAATGTATTCTCACGTACAGAGAAGGTTTGTGTTAAGTATTCCAATCCAAAATCTATTGATGAAACTATATGATAGAGACAGAGGAGCCGAAGTTTAAAAAACTTGTGAAAGTCATACAAATCTTACCCTCCATTTAATCATTGGGGTTTGTCTGACTTAATTTAACTTACATCATCTTTTTATCTCAACATTACCTGATTTATTAAAGTTCTCTTTATCTTTAAGATTTACTAGAGAGTCTTTATTGCTGTTTTTTTAATTTTGCTATATAAAAATCGATCCCCTAAGTTTGTTTTTTCAATAGTTTTGTCAATAACATCACTTTTTCCATTTATTAGGTATTGGATTAAGAACTAACAGCTCTATTCAGTTCAAAGTTTTGAAAAAACATGAATAGCTTCTCCATTATTTACTAGCTTTTTCACTACTAACCAGCATATTGCTAATTACATATATCTACATGCCCCCTTAGTCTGATTTACCAAGTACCTTTGTTTTAACGGAGACGTTTCTTCTACATTGGCAATGTTATTCCAGATGCACAGGTAAATTCGATGCACTCGTTGTATCTGAAGATACAAAATATAGTCCATAAAGATTCACTATCTAGAGTAATTCAATAGCTGTATTATTTATCAATGATGCCAATTTTAGTCACTATAGCTTACTTGTGTGCCGTCTTCCTTTTACCATTTATCTTATATTTCTTGGCTACTTCCACTGCTCACGGGTCTGTTGAGTCTATATATATACCTCTTCTGAAACAGTAATGAATTCATGATTAGTCTCCCAATATTGTTTATGCAATTAGTTTGAGTCTGTCCGTATATATTTATATAGATTCCTGTATACCAACCTAGCATTAAAGGTAGCCTTTCCATACTTGGCACTTTTGCTGTTTCTGTTGTCCACAAATGATTATAGATGATTAAACTCGTGTGGCAGAAGTTTGCGATCCTATACTTTCATGCAACGCCGTTTCTCATCTTTTTGACTTTCCATGCGTCCCCGTTTATTTATATCCGGGCCACTATGAATAGGGGATATATAAAAGAAAAGGAAGAAAAAGATTCACAACCAAAATTATAACTTACTTCATACTTATAAACTCCCCCTTCACTTATCTATAGGTTGCCGTACCCTATTATCTGTACTGCACATCATTTAATGTCCATTTGCCTCATTGGTATATCATTTAGTATCGCACGATTCAAAAACCAAAGGAAATGATGGACGGAGTGTTGAACATTGCAAGCACTCACCCCCAGTCAATGATCTGGGTTTAATCCATCACCGTTCTTTAGCCCACTCTGCCACCCCAGTTCAGACATGGCCATATGCATCCAGTGGCAAAGTGAGCAAGGGACTCACGTCTGAGCATACCCTGCCAACTTATGGCGAACAAAGCAAAAACCAAAGGAAATGATGGACGGAGTGTTGAACATTGCATGCGCTCACCCCCAGTCAACTGATCTGGGTTTAATCCATCACCGTTCTTTAGCCCACTCCGCCACCCCAGTTCAGACATGGCCATATGCAAATCAGTCTGACCCTGTGCCTCATGGGAACAGCCAGAAACCGGTCCTAGGAAGCTTGTTTCCGGTCCAGGGAAGACGTGGCTTGGCAGTTCGGGCTGGACTGTTCCCATGAGGCACAGGGTCAGACTGATTTGCATATGGCCATGTCTGAACTGGGGTGGCGGAGTGGGCTAAAGAACGGTGATGGATTAAACCCAGATCAGTTGACTGGGGGAGAGTGCTTGCAATATTCAACACTCCGTCCATCATTTCCTTTGGTTTTTGCTTTGTATCGCACGATTCTTCAGTTTAAAATAATAGAAAAGTGCCTATAGCTTGTGGGCTTTTTAGTCATATGTATGAAGATGGCAGACCTAATGGGCCAAATTTTCAAGTTCCAACTCCTGAATATTATCTAAGGTATACTGGCTATACCTTCTTAGGGTCACTTAGCTGAAGACAGTCAGGGGCCCATTCTACTTCAAGGATACGGATAACCCAAATCCTTTGTAATATTACATAGTGCTTCGTTAAACATGCAATTGATAGGAATACACTGTTTTTCAAGCTTCTTTTACTCCTAATTTGGCTGGCCTGGGTAAATGCAAAGAATATATCTATAGCGATAACAGACCTGTTATATCGTATGGGCGTCCTTAACCTGACATTTCATCACGATACAAGGCAGCGCTCAATAATGACGTTGGAAATAGTCTACTTGACATTCTAAAGTTAATTACCCGCATAAATTTGTCGGCAGGGGTCTAAAAAGTTTTACGCAAATATTAAAGCACTGCTAAACTAGTCTTATTTGATTAGATTATAACTTACCAAGTTCATAGCGTTGCTTGCCGCATACCTCTAACTGGATTTTCCGTCTCGCAAGGTTTGCTGTTATCATTTCCTGGTTAAATATTCCTCCATTACCTGATCTTACGTGGTGGCGTCATAACGTAACGTGCTCCTTTACGTGTCTTCGTTGTTATCTATGGCTGCCATCTTAGAGTGTTCGTTCACTTGATCTATTTCAATGTATTTTACTTTTAAGCCACAGTACAATAAGTTCTCTTGTGTATGTAAATCTAATTTTTAACACTGCTAGACCCACTCCTGTTAACTATTTTATTAAATTATAACTTGTCTAAGTAAAGTCTCCCTTATTACTGCCTCAGACTAGTATTTCCATCTCACTAGGGTTGTCGCTATCATTTACGGGTTAGATATTTTTCCGTTACCTGATCGTACTGAATAGAGCTGTTAGTTCTTAATCCAATACCTAATAAATGGAAAAAGTGGTGTTATTGACAAAACTATTGAAACAACAAACTTAGGGGATCTATTTTTATATAGCAAAATAAAAAAAACATCAATAAAGACTCTCTAGTAAATCTTAAAGATAAAGAGAGCTTTAATAAATCAGGTAATATTGAGATAAAAAGATGATGTAGGTTAAATTAAGTCAGACAAACCCCAATGATTAAATGGAGGGTAAGATTTGTATGACTTTCACAAGTTTTTTAAACTTCGGCTCCTCTGTCTCTATCATATAGTTTCATCAATAGATTTTGGATTGGAATACTTAACACAAACCTTCTCTGTACGTGAGAATACATTACTTTTCGTCTCTTTGTAGTAATTCACAGTATTGTTCGGTGTCACTTCCCTCAGACCGTATTTCAGAAACATCAGTCATATACTTAATAGACGTATATCTAAAGTATATTGAATCAGCGCGACAAATCTCTAGATGACAACTGTTTTTTGGATATATTCTTTCATTTATTTTTTAGTATTCACTGGTAAAGAAAATCCTGAAGAAGGTATTTGCCGAAATGCGTTGGTGGTATTCCTCAAATCACTACCAGTGTTCTTTATATATGATTTCAATTGTACTGGGTGGTATTCTTTAAATCACTACCAGTGTTTTTTATATATGATTTCAATTGTATTGTGAATGGTGCTTTGACAACATAAAATGTGGTAAATACAATATGTTTAATTGTTTACCTCATATCAAAATGAGGTTTGATTTGTGCAATATATGTTGTAATGTATTTAGAAGTAAATCATGTATAAATTGAATTTATTTTTATATATATCTTGGAGATGGAAGTTAAGGCAGATGATCGCTCCCTTTCAAGCCTTGGGGTTGGAAGCACACCTGATGTACCCGGCTAGGCTCAAGGTAATTGTGAGGGGGAAAATTTGGATGTTCAACTCTGAGATCAAAGCCGAGCTTTTTTTGGAGGAAATGAGGAAGCAGAAGGGAGGATAGGGGATATGGGGATCTGCATACATAAGAGTTCTCCCAGAGTATAGATGATTGTGTTAGAGATGAGAAGGGATAAAAAGGGTAACGCAGCATAGGTAAGGTACTCAGCGGGAGAGGGATGCGACTAGTGCAACCAAGGCGGGCACACATAGGTCTGCTGACCTATTTGCCTGTAGGAGGGAGGGGGGTGGGGGGGAAAGCGCAGGGGGGGAGAAGGAGGGGGAGGAGGCAGGGGGGGGGAAACAGCAACAATTGTGTTTTTTAAAAAAGAATGTTTGGCACATTGCTACCTACGTAGGAGATATTCGATGTACACAAGCTGATTTGAAGACGGTGAATAAAGGTTATTTTTGGCTGGATCAACGAATGTTAATGATATGGCGTGCAGGATAGCATCAATTAATATATGTGGTCTTAACGAGTCGAGTAAGAGGATGAGAGTAGCAGCATATTTGAAACCTATGCGATTAGATTTGATATGTCTTCAAGAGACTCATATAGAAGCAGGGAGGACATATCTTCTGGAGCAATTAGGTTTTAATGTATTGGCTTGTACTAAGCAGGGGTCTAGGACCAGAGGGGTAGCTATTCTGGGTAGGCAAAGGGATGTGATTGTAGGAAAAAAAAAGGAAGATCAATGGGGGAGATGGGTTATTCTAGAAGTATGTTTCAGGGGCCAGAAATTTACTCTTGTTTCGATCTATGGCTCTACGGAAGATGATCCAGACGTATTCCAGTTTCTTGATATTGAGCTAGCTCAGTGGCCTGAGCCCTTAATATGCTGTGGGGATTTTAACATCCATGATCCAGAGAGTTCATTTACACTTCCAGATGCGGTATATCGGGGTAGGAAGAAGAAAGTGTTCAGGGCATTAGCTGATATGGTCATACATAATGCTTTGATTGATCCCTGGGTGAAGCTACACCCCCACTTAGATGGTAGCACCTTCTTCTCTGCTCCACATCAGATTATGGTTAGGCTGGACTACTTTCTGATCTCTAATTGTCTCCTCTCTGGGGCACAAGTGGAGAAGCTACCTAGGCTGATGTCAGATCACAGTCCGGTTATTCTCACTGTCAAATTTAATCAAGCACCCAAAATGCCTTCGCAGTGGACTTTTGAGAGAGGCCTGCTAAAAGATCCTGTATATAGGTAGCATATGACAGCTTGGATTAAATTCTTTTGGGATATTAACAGGGGGACAGCAGCTCCAGGGGTGGTCTGGGATACTTTTAAGGCAGGAGTAAGGGGAGAAACAATTGGTTTTGTTTTAAGAAGACAAAAGAGAGAAAGAGACAAGAGAGAGCAGATCGGGCAGAAACTATTAAGAGAAGAAGGGAACCTAAGCAGGGCCATAGCAAATAACTTACCTTCAGAAGAGCATTTGCTCAAAATTATTGCCTTAAAAACTGAAGCAGTGGAAGGGTTGGCTAGACAAGCTGCGGACCAATTTTTGACAAAGAAGGAAAGGACATATGAATTTAGTGAGAAGGTGGGTCGAGTCCTGGCTAGCAGAACAAGGCAGAGAGTGGCTGCAGCGGGAATAAAAGAAATCAGGGATGCATGTGGAAATATGGTTATGGACTCTGATCTAGTAAGGGATGTGTTTAGGAAGTTCTATGCAGATTTGTATACCCCAGAGGGTCCAATAAGAGTACGAGAGGTGGAAGAATATCTGAGAGATATCTCTCCACCGTTAATGTCCGAAGAGGATAAGGAGTTATTAAATGGGCCCCTACAGTTGGAAGAATTTAACGAGGCCCTTGGTAGCCTACCAACTGGTAAAGCAGCAGGACCAGACCAAATCCCGCTTGAGTTTTACCAAATATTTAAAAAAGTGCTTGTGGCAGATATGTTTTTGTTAATGCAACAAGCTCAACGAGGGGAAGCCAGCCCGGAATCATGGGGGGGGGCTGACATAATTGTAATTTTGAAAAAAGGGAAGCCACCAGAAGCACCAGGATCATATAGACCAATCACACTAATGAATTCGGACATTAAAATATACTCTAAAATTTTAGCAAAGAGGTTGGCTGGGATCATCGAGCAGCTGGTAACCCCCATTCAGCACGGATTTATTCCTGGGAAAGGGACAACGCAGCACGTCAGGACTGTTGTTACGATGTTCGACTCTGCAGGAATCCTAGGGGACCCTGTTGCAGCACTTTTTCTAGATGCTGAGAAGGCATTCGACAGGGTCTCCTGGGATTACCTTTGGCAGGTTATGAGGTGGTGCGGTATAGGGGAACCCTTTGTTAAAGCCATAGGGATACTCTATAGTAACCCAATAGCGAGAATTAGAGTGAACGGAGGGCTGTCAGATACAGTTAAAATTGCTAGGGGGACTAGGCAGGGCTGCCCCTCTTCTCCCCTCCTCTTCGCGTTATATCTCGAACCACTACTGCGACGACTGGAAGCTAATCAGGGGATACCGCCGATGTGGGTAAATGGCAGTATGATAAAGACTTTAGCCTATGCAGATGATATAGCTATTTTAACGCCGAACCCCACTTTAGCTATAAAGGAAGTCGAGGCAGAGGCCCATGTGTTTGGACGGATATCGGGCTATAGTTTAAATAGATTAAAAACGCAGATTATAAAAAATACTTACGCTGTATGTAATGATGATAGGGTGGTTAACTCGGCAGTGTATTTAGGGATATCATTAGTGGCGGATTTGGATAAAATCGTAGAAATGAATCTGACCCCCCTGATGGATAAGACGAAGAGGGATCTGGAGAGGATGAATAACTTACATCTCTCCTTGCTGGGATGTATTAACGTAATTAAAATGCTGATCCTGCCCAAATTCTTATATCTTTTTCGTTCTGTCCCTTTGGTCTTTGAAGCCAAATGGTTTAACATGCTAGAGAGAGTACTAAACAGGTTTATCTGGGCGCATGGGAAAACCAGGCGGGCCTACAGATTTATGACCCTCCCAAGAGAAAGAGGGGGATGGGGAGCCCCTGATTTTAGGTTAAATAAAATGGCTGCAGCATTACAGTATATGCAGGGGTTAATTGGGGGCGGGGGGCTAGACACAGGGGTTACGACCATGTCTACGGAAGTCTATTCTATAGTACTGGGGGCGGAGGCAGAAAATAACTTCTTAAACAGGGTTGAGTTTGGGTACCATAAAAGGACTAGATTTAAGACTGTAGTGGCAGCATATAGGATATGGAATGCCTTTTTTAAAAAAATGGGACTCGTAAGATATAACAGATATATAAGGCTGTATAAGAATAAGTCCTTTCCTACAGAAGTATTCGCTGATTCAATAATGGCAAGATGGTCTCAAAAAGGGATAGTACAGATTGGAGATTTAATGGACGAGGATGGGATCGTACAGTTTGTAGACCTCACCCTTAAGTATGGTATTGAGAGAAGGGACTTTTTCAAATATTTACAGTTAAGGAGTTTTTTTTGTTGTAAGCAGGGTGGCAGTATGGGCTTCGATAGTAATGAAGTACTGGAGAAAATAAAAACAGGAAGGGACTGTACAATTAGATCTTTTTATGCATTTTTAGTAAAAGGAAAGATGGATGATATGGAAAAAGTTAGCAATAAGTGGGTTGGAAAATTGGGGGGGGAGCCCGGAAGTTTTCAAGAATCTTTGAATATGGGCTGTTATATTTTGTGTTCGGGACCCTTACAATCGCAGCATTACAAGACGTTATTCTCATTGTATCATACCCCCGCTAGAATAGCTAAATGGGGAGGCTCCACTGGTACCACCTGCCCCCGATGTAGTGCAGGGGATGCAGATATAATCCATATGTTTGCTACTTGTCCGCAGCTGTATAGTTTGATTAAAAATGTGGAAGATTTTCTTGCTAATACTCTTGACATACGAATAAAATTGACACCTTTGAGGATTTTGTTCGGGAGAGATAACCAGGATGGACCTGAATATAAGGAGTTTATATTTATGGCCACTGCAGTTCTGAGGTTAACGATAGCAAGAGCATGGTTAGAAAAGATCCCCCCGGGAATGCAAAGTTGGTTGGCAAATTTATTAGTTAGCTATAATCTTGAGAAAGCAATATATGCACGCAAGGGGAAAAGGGGAAGAAGGTTAGGGTTAAAAATTTGGGAACCAATAGGGAAGTGGAAAGAGACTATGGTATTACAGGGTATTGCAACATAATATGCAATACAGGCCTATTTGCTACCTGTTCTTTAACCTGTGTTTTTTTGTTAGTTGATATTGTTTAAATTTCAAATCAGATAAAGTGAAATTATGAATGTTTTTCCAAAATTGGCTGGAAAATGTACAAATGTTAAATATGTCATACAATGTGTATACTGAGAAAAAGGGGCAAAACAATAAATAAAAAAATTTAAAAAAAAAGAAACAACAAACTTAGGGGATCTATTTTTATATAGCAAAATAAAAAAAACATCAATAAAGACTCTCTAGTAAATCTTAAAGATAAAGAGAGCTTTAATAAATCAGGTAATATTGAGATAAAAAGATGATGTAGGTTAAATTAAGTCAGACAAACCCCAATGATTAAATGGAGGGTAAGATTTGTATGACTTTCACAAGTTTTTTAAACTTCGGCTCCTCTGTCTCTATCATATAGTTTCATCAATAGATTTTGGATTGGAATACTTAACACAAACCTTCTCTGTACGTGAGAATACATTACTTTTCGTCTCTTTGTAGTAATTCACAGTATTGTTCGGTGTCACTTCCCTCAGACCGTATTTCAGAAACATCAGTCATATACTTAATAGACGTATATCTAAAGTATATTGAATCAGCGCGACAAATCTCTAGATGACAACTGTTTTTTGGATATATTCTTTCATTTATTTTTTAGTATTCACTGGTAAAGAAAATCCTGAAGAAGGTATTTGCCGAAATGCGTTGGTGGTATTCCTCAAATCACTACCAGTGTTCTTTATATATGATTTCAATTGTACTGGGTGGCATTCTTTAAATCACTACCAGTGTTTTTTATATATGATTTCAATTGTATTGTGAATGGTGCTTTGACAACATAAAATGTGGTAAATACAATATGTTTAATTGTATACCTCATATCAAAATGAGGTTTGATTTGTGCAATATATGTTGTAATGTATTTAGAAGTAAATCATGTATAAATTGAATGTATTTTTATATATATCTTGCTAACTTAATAAAATATACTAAAAAAGATCAATAAAATTAATAATATTTTTTCAAAGTTGTTTGTCATAATGTATATTATGTGGTTGTCTGTCTAGAGTTTGCGGGCTTTCTTAATGTTAATCAGCACTGGACCCGGTGCTATAGTTTTTCCCAAATAGTTGATTTCCCTGTCAGGGTTTTACCTTTATTCAGGGGCACTGTGTGTTTTTCCAAAAGTGATTATCTCGCAGCTTGTCTGTGAGGGGTTTATGAGATATCATATATAGGTCAGTTTACTAGTTGACTTTATCAATTTCTGGAAGGTTTGAGATACTGAATCAGAATAATTACTGTGTTATTACCTTCAATGGGTATGAGAACGTATGTCTGAACACTTACTGACGATAATAAGGGGCTATATAGTTGCAAGTTGGAGTTGTGCAAGTCCATTATCTATACACACAATCTCCTTAAGAAAATACAAATTTACTTTTTGCCATCTCTAATTTACCCATCTATGGCTTCACGGAAGGACAATTTGCCAATATGGTGGGTAGTACTGCTACCTTTGGCAACCAAACACCTTCTGGCACAGATAAAAATGAAGATCCTATAACATTACTGGCATTAAAAAAGAAAATGAAACGGATAGAGCTACACGGACAATATATGCTTGAATACCTCAAAGCGGGAGTAATACCTCAAGAGCTGCGTGTCAGGAATATCCCTGGGCTTTTTATTCAAATTAAAGAATTTCTAGAACGATGGGCCATGATATCCAATCGTTGCTCACGTGATTATATGATGCTAATTGTTGAAACAGCTAAAGAGGTCCTAGAACAATTGGCGGCAGAAATTCAAGACCTAGAAAACAAAATTAAAAGTTCAGGTATAGTGGAAGACACTAAAAAAAAGTTAGAGGACATAGAAAAAGATCTCCATTCTTATACAGAATATCTAACTAAGCGTAAAATAGAAAAAACTAAAAAAAGATGTAAGGTTTTTCAGTAAAGAGACTACCTACCCCTACCTGACAGAACATTATTATAATCAATCGGAAGGGGGTCAACATGACCAATTCACGAATAAACAGTATAACTATGGCAAAAAAGTTGTCACCTTTTCCGATTCTTCAGACTCTGATAATGAAGGCCAATATGCAGGTAATGGATATCAAAGTTTTAGAGGTAATAGTAGACAACGTAGTACGCATCCTTTTTTAGGGAGGCGATTCTCCAGACGGACAAATTGGAGACCTCAATACCAACCGAGGTTTCAAACCAATCCACAAATGGACTTCAATCAGTTCCAGGCCAATCCACCGATGGGTTACAATCAAGAAAAAAGGAACAAAAAATACTGGAGGGAGTAGAAAGTATACCCATTTTCAATCTAAGTGGGTCACAGTTATCTCCAATGATCATGACAGTTTTATCCAAAGGCCTTACATTTGCGCCTCATTCTGGTCTAAACAAATTTGAATTATTTAGAGATCTTCAAGCATTCTTGAGAAAAATCAGATTAAAAGTTTTTTTCTCTACAAATGATGGACAAAGTGACAGGCTAAACCTATCAGGACTTGCACCAAAATCAACCTTTACACCTACAGTTGATCAGCTACAGCCAGAGGTAGCTATATTTGAGCAAGTACTGTATAACAAATGTATTAATATTACCAAATATGTCCAGAAGACCCCATTTAATTTGAATAGAGACGAATATAAAGCTTTGGAAGATTTAAAAACTAGTACTGACAAGACTATAAAGGCATGTGATAAAGGAGGTGGAATCGTTGTATATGATACCCCCACTTATGTGACAAAAATGGAAAACATGCTAAGTGATACACACTTTTACTTGCTAATTACTAGAGACCCAAACGATACATACAGTTAACAAGATACAGAAACTTCTGAATCGAGCATTGAAAGATGGAGAGATTTGTGACAAAGAATGGGCATTCTTAAATGTGGAGAAACCCCGAATGGCCAGTATATACGGCATACCTAAGGTTCATAAAGATACAATGGATCCGCCACTAAGACCTATGGCAACCACAGTAGGTTCAGCCACAGAGCCGTTAGCCAAATATATTGATGCCATTTTATGTGCCCATGTATCTCGGACACCAGCCTTTGTGCAAGACACAAGACATATTATCAATCTTGTAGAAAACATCACGTTTTGCCCACACACCCAATTTTTGGTAACAATGGATATAGAGGCTCTCTATAGCAATATTCCTATAGATGGAGCCATAGCAGCAGTACATTGGTTCATCCAAACTTACAATATTAAATGTCCATCATTGTTCCTTTTAGAGTGCCTCAAAATAGTGTTATGTGACAACATCTTTGAGTTTAATAACCAGCTATATAAACAAAAACAGGGTGTCAGTATGGGGGCATCATGTGCACCGACGGTAGCTAATATTTACATGTCACAATTTGAGAAGAAATATGTCTTTATTGAGATAGCTCCTTTCTATGAATCTGTGATCAAGTGGTCGCGATTCATAGACAACGTTTTCTTTATTTGGAATGACAGTTATGAGAATTTACAGCAATTCCTAGAGTGGATAAACCTGTGTGATATCAACATACACTTCACAAACCATATAAGTACAGAACATGTTGAATACTTAGATGTGTTGATAAAACATGAGCAGGGTATTCTGGTGGTGGATTTATTTGTTAAGCCTACCGCCAGAAATACCTTGTTACACTATGACAGCTATCATCCAACTATACAAAAAAATAGCATTCCGTTCGGTGAATTTTTACGGCTTCGACGGAATTACACCAATATTGAGGATTTTGATATCAAAGCTGAAACAATGAAGAGGAAGTTCCTGGCTAGGGGCTATCCTAAAAAGATCATAAGAGACTCTTACAAAAGAGGTTGTTTTTATGATCGACAGCATTTGTTATTGACCACTAAAGAGAAAAAAGTTCCGGCATTAGTCTTTGTCACCAGGCACTCTATGTTAAATTACAGAATTAGACAGGCAGTATGTGCTACCAAGCAGTATGTGCTACTTGGCATATACTGAATGTGAATGCATCCAAAACAGAGTAAATTCCTAAACCCATGTTCGCATATAGGCGAAATAAATCAATAAAAGATCATGTGGTACATTCACGTATGAGGAAAATTAACATCTATCAACAAAAGAGTATCAGTGGTGACAAACCGGTAGTGGGAACATACAAATGCATGAACTGTAAATCATGTGCAACAGCCATAGAAGCGCCAACTTTGCATTTCAATAATCAAATCATTTCTCCTGAAAATCTTAACAACTGTAAAACATCGAATGTAATTTACCTGATAATATGTCCCTGCAGATTGGGCTATGTAGGAGAGACAGGTAGAGCGTTAAATGTGAGACTAACAGAACATAGGTCAGCGATTAAAACAAAGAAAATGACAGCACCCATGGTAAATCATTATATTGAAAAGTGCCATGCACCGGAAGATATGCAACGGTATATCTTGGAAAAAATCAGTCAGAGAGAGGGGCTACATGTAGATAAAATCAGAAAACTCAGAGAAGTTTATTGGATCTTTATTTTGGGAACCTCAACCAAAGGCCTCAATCTCGAGATACCCTGGGATCAGGTTATCACATAGAGATTGATTACATAGAAAAAAACATAGGTGGGGGGGAAACATCACCTAAATAATGAGCAAGTGTTCTTAACAAACTGAATACTATCTTCGCACAGAATCGAACCGAGAGTGTCTATTGGTAAGCAGATTATTGTAAATAATTTAAATAAACAGATATGGAATGCTGATGATTAATATTAAACATTTAATCTGAGGTACTAGAAAGTCGCTGTAGACTAATACCACACACTAAAATCTATGGTATCAGAAAACTGTCAATCAGTTTATATTGGGCACGCCACCTATAATTATCCCATGCTTATAGGAAGGTGTGCAGTAACCAAATCAGGCTTCAGTAGCTGTCGAATATAAACCAATGTTGGAGTCAATAGTGATGATTTAGTCCCTAAAACTAGATTTATGCACATAAGAGAGCGCTTTGTATTGAAGGTTAAAAATAAAGCACAGTAAAGTAGTCTAAGCAAAT
Source organism: Triturus cristatus (assembly GCF_964204655.1). Lineage (NCBI taxonomy): Eukaryota > Metazoa > Chordata > Amphibia > Caudata > Salamandridae > Triturus > Triturus cristatus. The sequence continues at coordinate 233,545,040 of NC_140583.1, forward strand.
GAATATTCTAAGATGGCGGCCATAGATAACAAAGAGGATAAGTAAAGGAGCATTTAGCGTAATAACGTCTTTACGTACGATCAGGTTATGGAAAAATATCTAACCCGGAAATGATAGCGACAACCCTAGAGAGATGGAAATACTGGTCTGAGGCTGTAATAAGGGAGACTTTACTTAGACAAGTTATAATTTAATAAAATAGTTAACAGGAGTGGGTCTAGCAGTGTTAAAAATTAGATTTACATACACAAGAGAACTTATTGTACCGTGGCTTAAAAGTAAATTACATTGATATAGATCAAGTGAACCAACACTCTAAGATGGCAGCCATAGATAACAACGAAGACACGTAAAGGAGCACGTTACGTTATGACGCCACCACGTAAGATCAGGTAACGGAGGAATATTTAATCAGGAAATGATAACAGCAAACCTTGCGAGACGGAAAATCCAGTTAGAGGTATGCGGCAGGCAACGCTATGAACTTGGTAAGTTATAATCTAATCAAACAGTTAATAAGACTAGTTTAGCAGTGCTTTAATATTTGCGTAAAACTTTTTAGACCCCTGCTGAGAAATGTATGCGGGTAATTAACTTTAGAATGTCAAGTAGACTATTTACAACGTCATTATTGAGCGCTGCCTTGTATCGTGATGAAATGTCAGGTTAAGGACGCCCATACGATATAATAGGTCTGTTATCGCTATAGCTATATTCTTTGCATTTACCCAGACCAGCCGAATTAGGAGTCAAAAAAGCTTGAAAAACAGTGTATTCCTATCAATTGCATGTTTAACGAAGCACTATGTAATATTACAAAGGATTTGGGTTATCCGTATCCTTGAAGTAGAATGGGTCCCTGACTGTCTTCAGCTAAGTGACCCTAAGAAGGTATAGCCAGTATACCTTAGATAATATTCAGGAGTTGGAACTTGAAAATTTGGCCCATTAGGTCTGCCATCTTCATGCATATGACTAAAAGCCCACAAGCTATAGGCGCTTTTCTAATATTTTAAACTGAAGAATCGTGCGATACTAAATGATATACCAATAAGGCAACTAGACATTAAATGATGTGCAGTACAGATAATAGGGTACGGCAACCTATAGATAAGTGAAGGGGGAGTTTATAAGTATGAAGTAAGTTATAATTTGGGTCATGAATCTTTTTCTCCCTTTTCTTTTATATATCCCCTATTCATAGTGGCCCGGATATATATAAACGGGGACGCATGGAAAGTCAAAAAGATGAGAAACGGCGTTGCATGAAAGTATAGGATCGCAAACTTCTGCCACACGAGTTTAATAATCTATAATCATTTGTGGACAACAGAAACAGCAAAAGTGCCAAGTATGGAAAGGCTACCTTCAATGCTAGGTTGGTATATAGGAATCTATATAAATATATACGGACAGACTCAAACTAATTGCATAAACAACATTGGGAGACTAATCATGAATTCATTACTGTTTCAGAAGAGGTATATATACAGACTCAACAGACCCGTGAGCAGTGGAAGTAGCCAAGAAATATAAGATACATGGTAAAAGGAAGACGGCACACAAGTAAGCTATAGTGACTAAAATTGGCATCATTGATAAATAATACAGCTATTGAATTACTCTAGATAGTGAATCTTTATGGACTATATTTTGTATCTTCAGATACAACAAGTGCATCGAATTTACCTGTTCATCTGGAATAACATTGCCAAAGAAGAAGAAAATCTCAGTTAAAACAAAGGTACTTGGTAAATCAGACTAAGGGGGCATGTAGATATATGTAATTAGCAATATGCTGGTTAGTAGTGAAAAAGCTAGTAAATAATGGAGAAGCTCTTCGTGTTTTTTCAAAACTTTGAACTGAATAGAGCTTTAATTCTTAATCCAATACCTAATAAATGGAAAAAGTGATGTTATTGACAAAAACATTGAAAAAAAAAACTTAGGGGATCGGTTTTTATATAGCAAAATTAAAAAAAACAGCAATAAAGACTCTAGTAATTCTTAAAGATAAAGAGAGCTTTAATAAATCAGGTAATATTGAGATAAAAAGATGATGTAGGTTAAATTAAGTCAGACAAACCCCAATGATTAAATGGAGGGTAAGATTTGTATGACTTTCACAAGTTTTTTAAACTTCTGCTCCTCTGTCTCTATCATATAGTTTCATCAATAGGTTTTGGATTGGAATACTTAACACAAACCTTCTCTGTACGTGAGAATACATTACTTTTCTTCTCTTTGTAGTAATTCACAGTATTGTTCGGTGTCACTTCTCTCAGACCGTATTTCAGAAACATCAGTCATATACTTAATAGACGTATATCTAAAGTATATTGAATCAGCGCGACAAATCTCTAGATGACAACTGTTTTTTGTATATATATATATATATATATTCTTTCATTTATTTTTTAGCACTGGTAAAGAAAATCCTGAAGAATGCCTTTGCCGAAACGCGTTGGTTGTATTCCTCAAATCACTACCAGTGTTCTTTATATATGATTTCAATTGTACTGGGTGGTATTCTTTAAATCACTACCAGTGTTTTTTATATATGATTTCAATTGTATTGTGAATGGTGCTTTGACAACATAAAATGTGGTAAATACAATATGTTTAATTGTTTACCTCATACCAAAATGAGGTTTGATTTGTGCAATATATGTTGTAATGTATTTAGAAGAAAATCATGTATAAATTGAATTTATTTTTATATATATCTTGCTAACTTTATAAAATATACTAAAAAAGATCAATAAAATTAACAATATTTTTTCAAAGTTGTTTGTCATAATGTATATTATGTGGTTGTCTGTCTAGAGTTTGCGCGCTTTCTTAATGTTAATCAGCACTGGACCCGGTGCTATAGTTTTTCCAAAATACCTAAACGGAAATGCAACCAGGAAGTGTTCTGGAACACAAAGAGGCCGATTCCGGCCGCAAAACGAACCGACCGACACGGACCCGGACCGGATACCGACTGACACGGACAACCGCCGTACGACCCGTGCAGTACGATGCAACGCGAGTGAATTACAACCGACACGTACGGAATACAAGCCATACGACCGAGCCGTAGGGAAAATAGTGATCCGGCCGTAAAACCAACGCGATTTTCACCGACCGACACGAACCCGACCGAACCGTACCCGCGATGTCCGACCCGCGCAGTACGATGCAATGCTTGTAAAACCAGACCGACTCGCACAGAGACCAAGCTGCATGACCGACACGCACAGACAACCGGGCCCATAAGCAATAGAGACCTTCGCGACAGACGCGTATGAAACACAGAAGATAGGCAGCGTGAACGAGGCGGAGAAGCCCGCACGAGACAACAGCAGCGTCCGTTTCCGTCAGATGAACATCTCCTTCATGCCTACAAAACCCAAAGGAAAAAAGACAAAAAAAGGACCAAACAAGCAATGACAAAGCCAATAAATATCAAATAAAAAAAACTGGGACAAACACACACCCACAACTCCAACTATTTAAAGGACTACAATCACTGACCGACACGAACCCGACCGAACCGTACCCGCGATGTCCGACCCGCGCAGTACGATGCAATGCGTGTAAAACCAGACCGACTTGCACGGAGACCAAGCTGCATGACCGACACGCACAGACAACCGGGCCCATAAGCAATAGAGACCTTCGCGAGACCTTGGGACAAAGACACACCCACAACTCCAACTATATAAAGGACTACAATCACTACCATCATCTCTTGCAAACAGGAGACACAGCCAGCAGCAAACACCATTACACAGCAACCACAGACACACTCACAACTCACCTTCACACAACCCACACACCATCATCACCTCATCCAAAAGCACACAGACATACAGCCAGCAAAACCAATGCCAACCGACACTCACTTGTACCCTCACACACACATCCCTCACCACCACCACCCATCACCATGCCCCCAAAGAAGAATGCAAAGTTCACAGATAGTGAGTTAGAAGTGCGGGTAGACGAGATCATCAGAGGAGAGCCACATTTGTTTGGTACATTGGTCCAAAGGACCCCCATGTCACAGAAAACCAAGATGTGGGCGAGGATTGTGGACAAGGTGAACGCTCAAGCACCAGCAAGGCGCACAAAGGACGATATCCAGAACAGGTGGTATGATGTGCGCAGGAGGGTCAAGAAACTCATCGAAAAAGATCACGCCCTGAGTCAGTGCACCGGCGGTAGCCCTCCTGCCAAACCAGTCTACTTCAGGAGCTTGGAGGCGAAGGTGCGGGACATCCTACCCCCAGAGAGCGTTCATGGCCTAACAGACATACCAGAGCCTGGTGAGTACACAAACAACATACCCAAGATTGTGTGGCAAGGGGACAGTGAAACCATGCACCGCAAGCAAAGCTACAGTTACCAATAGATAATCATCCCAAGATGTGCATGCCAGTCAGACAAACACAAAACCTGCCATCTCATAATGACTTGGAACTGTGTCATGACACGCACCAACCTACAAACAAATAGAGCAAGCCAGTGGCACAAAGCTAAATAGACACTGCCTGACAGATTGCAACCACAAACACACTACCTCACAGTGCAGCTGACTGACAGGAAGGAATAGTGGAGATGCAGGTGAAGTGAGTGTATCCAAATGCATGATGGGGCCTGTAGTCACAGATAATGCTCCCCCTCCTGATTGGCCCATCAAGACATCTCTGAAACATGCCCACATCACAGGGAGTGGAAAATGACTGACAAGATGGCTGACACTGGCCAATGCTGTGGGGAGCAAAAGGCCCTGCTAGGGGTTGTGTGCAAATCAGAAGCAGGACACCACTGACTGACATCCTGAAAGACAACTTGCGCGCCCTACAATGGAAGCACGTTTCATGATGGGAAGGAGGACTGACAGCCCTGACCATACTTACCAGCATGTGGAGACACCCCCCAACACAAACTCCACACAACTCACCGGGTAGAATGCATTGACCCACACCTGAGTGAAATATCAGCAAAAGATACCCCGTAGTGGGTGCTGCTGTGTGAAGCAATATCAAACTCTGTCCGTGACAAGCTGGGAAAAAGCAGTGTACAGGCAGGCATCTGTTCGAAAAGTAGAAAATGTCATGTTTGTGAACCATCGATGCATGTAGAAACATAACTCACATCATGTGTCTCTTCCAAACACAGGTGGTGCTGGGTCCCAGACTCTGGTGGATGCTGAGCTCTTTGGTTTGACTCTGTCTCTATCCTCTTCGGATGACGACGACCAACCTGGACCCTTCGGTGTGAGTCATCATGCAGCACCAGCAGCATCAACATCTGCACCCCGTGTACCCACGCCTCCAGCATCTGGACACCGACAGGGCACCCCCGCCAACACGGACAGACCAAGGCCAATGAACACCCACAGCACAAGGACACAGGACCCCCCGGAAGCTACAGCAAACACCACCAGCAACACCACCCAAGGGGTCCCAGTGTCACCTGTGCATCCCGCCGCTGGTCCTGCCCGTGTGGATAGGGGTGCTGGGAGGGGTGGGAGGCAGAGGGCGCGCCTTGAAGAGGGGTCTGGACTGCATGATGACCCCCACCTGGCACGCATCAAAGATGCGTACCAGGATAGCACCGGAGGATTTGGCCAGGTTGTGGGGATCCTCAAGGACACACAACAGGGACAGGTTGCCCACCATGCCCGCATGGAGGCCAAGTGGGATGCCCTTACTGCGGTGCATCGGGACATACTCCAATGCCTCCGCCAGATCAACACCATCTGCCAGCGCCACAGGGAGGGAGGAGGACTCTGGAGGAGAGTCCCCTGCACCGTAGAGGCCTGCACGTGAGGATTCCCCCCCGGAAGAAGAGGGGTCGTCCGAAGAAGGACATGTGAGAGGCAGATGTCCCAGCACATCCCCCAGGGCCTCTAAACCTGTTCTGGACAATGTTCTTTGTGCGCAACCCGTTCACCTTGTCCAATCGCACACAACTCACCCACATGACATGGAGGGTTCATGTTGGGCCAATGTAGCAGATGACTGTGGACTTTACTCTGGACATTTCATCTACCAGCACTTCCAACTCTAATGTGAACTTTGGATTCCAAAACCAATGTACAGCACCCACCATCCTGTGCACTTCCCTCACACATGTTTGAAACTAAACTCACCAGTACACCATACTTGCCTCTGTTGTGATTCCAACTTGTCATGTGTCAGGGAGATGTCGATCTGCTACACAACACAGTGCATGCCAAATACTGCAACAATGTGACCAACGTAAGGTGAATCATGGTGATGTGACATGTGAGGGAGACACACCACTATGGCAACAAAAAGCATACTCACCATAGCCATGTTACTCATCACACACAATGATGTTGACCTGAAACACATTGGCATGCACAGACACAACACCAACCCCAGTCAGTGGTAACAAGTCCACAGGTGAGGTAAGCAGATGTCAGTCAGATGTGGGAAGACAGACAACGCACATAACAAAGCGTAGCACAGGTTCATGACACATCAGCAACACGTTTATTCCACAATAGTTGCATGGTAATTCTACGTAACAGTGGACACACGCTCACAGAGTGTTGGAGAATTGAAGTCAGGGATGTGTGGTACATCAGTTGATGGGAATTGACAACTTCCACACTGGTGTTGGATTCTGTGTGTTGGGGGTCACTGCTGACCAAACAACAGGCAACGTACCCTGGGTAGGACAGACACAAGACACAGTGAAAAGCACAGCAGAACAGGAGAGAAATGCAATACACATGCACAAAGCATGTCGCAAGAAACCTACACAAAAAAAAGTTAGCTGTACTACCCTATTGTGGAGTACACACCACCTGAATGGACACATCACTGCACGCATCCAGTTAAGTGGCACACAGACACACTCAGACAGCAACAGAGCTGCCACAACACATTCCAGGCTACCTCCATACATTCACATAACAACCCTGGAAATTCACGTTCAGGTGAAGAAGTTGTTGATGAGCTGTGAGCGGACATCACCCTCATCCTCATCATCACTGGCATCTTGGCCCAGTCAGGGATCCTCCACAGGTGCCGGAGGTTGGTCATCGCCATCCTGGATGAGAGGCACCTCCTTCCGCACTGCCATGTTGTGTAGCAAGCAGCATACAAGGATTATTTTGCACACCTTTGCAGGCTCATATGGGAGGGCCCCTCCGGTCGTGCCAGGCAGCGAAAGCAGCTTTTCAGGAGGCCGAATGTCCGCTCAATCACCCTCCTGCTCCGACCATGTGTCTCATTGTAGCGCATCTCGGCTGGTCTCACAGGGTTCTGGAGGGGTGGCAGCAACCACGGCATGTTGGGGTATCCGGAGTCACCTACACACACATAAATGAACAAGTAGCTGAGTTTTGTAGGAGTGCAGAATACAACATTGACAAACACACACAATGAAAAACAGTCAGTACACACCGACAAGCCAGGCATGCTGAGCTGGCATCTGTGACATCAGCGTTGCAATGCGACTACACTTTATGTAGGCATTGTGCGCAGAACCAGGGAACCGTGCACACACATGTGTGATAGACATGTCAGCAAGACATACCACCAGAGCATTGATCGAGTGGTAGTGCTTTCTGTTCCGGTATGTCTGCTCATGTGCCTGTGGTGGTATAAGGGCCACATGTGTCCCATCAATAGATCCAATGACGTTCGGCATCCTCCCCAGTGTATAAAAGGCATCCTTTATTTCAGGGAGTTCAGCTGGGCTAGGGAACTTGATGTACAGGTCTAGGAAATGCAACATCCCCTCCAAGACATCGCGTAGCCCCCGACTAAACATCGTTTGCGACATACCACCAGCAGTAGCCAAAGTGTACTGGAAAGTACCAGTAGCAAAGAAGTGAAGGGCTGCCATCACCTTCACCTCTGGGGTCAGTGCTGTAGGGTATGTCCGGCCAGGTAGCAGATGTGGCGCCAACTGCTCTGCCAACTCCTCAATCAGTGGCCTGGTGAAGCGGTACCGTCTGATGCAGTCATGTTCCTGCATGGTCGCAAGGTCTGGGAATGGTCTACGGACAGCTGGTGCCCTGCAGTACAGAGATGCACAAAGGAAGATTGTCAGTTCAGCCACCCGTGTGGCCATGACCAGGCTCAATATCACATGATAGATCATGACATTACACAATGTACTGAGGTGTGTGCTGTTGGGCATGGACACATATGTCACCTACATGACCATCACCTCACATCTCAATTCCACATGTCCACATGAATCCCATGTAGTGCAATGGCCAATCATCTGGCTGTGTCACCCAACCTATGTACTGCTGCGACGTTCCAAACACACACCACAGTGACAAGTGAGGCCTGATGTCTCCCAGGCATCACAGATCTTTGCCATGCAGAAACCCAGTGTCCCTGTATTGCCACATCGACACTGGCATGGACACAGCGTATCACGTACACACCACAAGGCAAGCGTAAGTCCCACAGGTAGTGGCCACTGTTGTTCTTGCAGACCCTACATGTACGTCTCTTAGACACACATACACCATCTAGGTTGATGCATATACCACATGGATGTGGAGACAGTCACCCATTGGGCACATTTGATCAGACACATCTGAAACACAACATGCACACAGACTGTGGATGCACATCAGTATTGTGGCTACAGGTCTCACTGTGACATACATGCCATCACCCCCTGGACTCAGGGTGTATGTGACATGCCCCAAACATATCCAACATGAAACTGTGTCCGTGACTCATGCCCATTACTGTACAATTGCACATCACAGTTGTAATGTGCACGACACACAAAGGATTCTGCCCCCATGTACACGTGCACAGCCTGGAAGTGGCTGCACAAAAGTGCCACCCAACAAACCAGATGTGGCCCCCTCAAACACCCAGGGAATGCAGCCTTACATGCCATGGGACACTGTGTGGAAAATGCTGTAGTGTGGTAGGTGTGCACAGGTGTCCATGTCTAGTAATTGTGTGTTGAATCCGTAGAATAGTCGGACCAATGAGGTCCGACGCGGGTGACAATGCGTACGCATTGCACGGTTCATGACCGAGCCGTGCGTACGCTTTGTCATTGAATGCAATGAGGTCCGACACGGGTGACAATGCGTACGCATTGCACGGTTCATGACCGAGCCGTGCGTACGATTTGCTATTGAGTGCAATGAGGTCCGACGCGGGTGACAATACGTACGCATTGCACGGTTCATGACCGAACCGTGCGTATGCTTTGCCATTGAATGCAATGAGGTCCGACGCGGGTGATAATGCGTACGCATTGCACGGTTCATGAACGAGCCGTGCGTACGCTTTGCCATTGAATGCAATGAGGTCCCACGAGGGTGACAATGCGTATGCATTGCACGGTTCATGACCGAGCCGTGCGCATGCTTGACCATTGAATGAAATGAGGTCCGACGTGGGTGACTATCATGCATACGCGTCGGGCAGCCATGGTCCGAGGAAGGCGTACGCCTTGGCCATTGAATCGTATGGAGACGGGTGCATGTGTATTTTCAAAATACGCGTTGTACAGTCTGTTGACCGAGCCGGGTGCACCAATAGGCTCTGGACTGTCATGGAGACGGATGCAGAATAAAAACTTGTACGAGTTGTGCACTGGAAATTCAGTTGGATGCCTACAACAAGGTTGCAATTTCAAGTGTTGCATGAAGGTGAAGATTTGAACGATGCGGAAGGCGTGTACGAGTCGTACAATTCCATGGATTGGCCAGATTCATAGAATGCAACCATGTTGGACCTATCACTTGGGACACATGGCACAGATTCTGCCTCTGCAGCACAGATATAAGGCTGGCTGGCCCCCAGGGAGCTCACTTGCCTGCACTACATGCTACAAGACCACATCCCTGCTACCACTGCTGCTGTCTCTGCATCCTCTGGCTCCTGCTATGGCACTTACTCTGGAGAGGGCCCCAGCCTTCACTGAGGAGGAGAACCAGGCCCTGCTGGACGGGCTCCTTCCACAGTACAGCAAGCTGTATGGGAAACCAGGGGAGCAGGTGAGTGTGCAGTCCACTGCCTTCCTAATAGTGCATGTCGTTTGACTAGCAGTACTAGCAGTGTGTACACCAGTGGCAAGCATTCTCACTGACTACTTTCATCCCCCAAAGTGTGTAGGTACATGTCATGAACAGGTGTCCTGCTGCTAAAGTGCATTAGTGCAAGCTTAAACTATCCAGGCATTGTTAACATGTCAGACATGCAGGTGATTTGTCCTTCCCCATGGTTGCACTACCTGTGTAACTCATTTCCATTTGTGATGATGACATGTGTATCCAAATATGTGCAGCACAAATCTGGGGCATGTGTGTTAATGTACTTTTAACTTTGTCATCCTCACAGGTTGATGCCCACCAGTAGCAGGAGATATGGCTAACAATCGCCCGGGCTGTTCGTTCGGTGGGTGTCTACAAGCGCCGGATCCGCAACTGCCAGAAGAGGTGGCAGTACCTTCGGGGCCGGACCCGGAGAATAGCTAGAGTCCAGCTGAAGCTGTCACCTCCGCGCAGGAGGGGCAGACAACGGACCCTGACCCCCCACATGCTCCGGATACTGGCGGTGGTCTTCCCGGACCTGGATAGGCAGGTGAAGGCCAGACAGAAGCAGGAAGGAGTTAAGTCCATGCCTAATCTGTGTACTATGTCTGACATGCTAATTGCAGTCTTTTGGCCTGGTCACACTTCCACATTACGTAGGTCTTGAAGTCCAATACTCAGGTCCCTCAATTGTGTGATGCACCCTCCTCATCTGTTCCACAGGTGTGGCCCCTACAGTCTGTTGCTTGTGTCACTAGGGCACTGTGTCCCTGCAGTCAGCTATGCTTCAACTACCGGACAGCATCTGTTCCCGTGTGTTAGACCCGGCCCTCGTAACATAGCTAGACCTGACCCCTGCACCTCACACCAGCCCCCAAACCCACGGCCTAGCCGATTCTTCCCACCAGAACTCACACGCACCCAACCCGGACCTCCCATCCGTGGCCTTCCTCCTTTCGGCCACACCGGGCCCGCGTGCCCATTTCATGCAACAAGATGGCCGCCCAGCCCCAGCGCGACCCTGGCCTAGAGGCGCCACTCCGGCTGGAGAACATCGTGCTCCCCCTGGGATGAGAGAGGGAGGAGCAGTTTCTATCACACCTCTGCGCTTCCCTGGGAAGGTGGGTTTCGATCGACCTGCCGGCCTCCCCGAGGGCTGGCTCCACACCTGCTGGGTGTCTGGGACTCCTCCCGACCCGGCCCTGGAAGGATCAAAGGACAATGGCAGGAAACCCCAACAAGCAACCCCCAGGTGACAAGACCCCTGCCTGCACAGACTCCGGACATCAAAGAGGAGTCGCCCTATAACAAGGGGTGCTCTGGGACTGTCCGGCAGATTCGCCTTGGAAACACCTGAGCCCTGCTGAGTGACTCGCGGCTCCCTGAAGATCGTAAGACCTCCGAACTTGTGCTTGAGCCCTGCTGAGTGACTCGCGGCTCCCTGAAGATAGTAAGACCTCCGAACTTGTGCTTGAGCCCTGCTGAGTGACTCGCAGCTCCCACAGCCTCTCGTGGTCCCGCCGGAACCCCCGACAACAAGTGTATCCCCCAGCTCGAGGATTGTGAGCTGTGCGCCAGGTACGCTCCTGCATTTGATTCCTAACCCCAAAGACTGTCCCGCTACCTCCTAACCCCCCTCCAAGACTTTGTGAGCCCGCGCTCTACTTGTATATATTTTGCCTTGCTGATCATAAAGATCCTACCACTCGATCTGATAAAGATTTGCTCTTAAGAATTCCTCGTGTGGTGTCTCTCTGTCGTGTGGTGCCGAGTGTACGATCCTAGAAGCGAGGTTCCTCCCCTGAGGAGTCTCCCGCCAGTGCCCGGCTACGATACTTCGAGGGTGGGTCTCAGGGCAGTCAGGGCCCCCTCCGGGCCCCTCTGAGGTCGCCTTCTAACACCGTGACTCTGTAATGTGTTTCATGGGTGGATCAATTGTTTGCCCAATGCCTGAGAACTGACATGTGATCTGTGTGTGCCCTTGAGATGTGTTCCAATTGCTGGTCTGACTCGCCACATGTGGCTGGGGTATTCCAAACAAACCCATGTAGCAGGGGACTCCAATTGTGGGTCTCAGGAGTATGTGTATCAAGTATGTCACACTTGCTTAGCCACCTGAACAGTGTCCAGGGCCAAACACTGTTTCATGGAGACCGGGGCAGTCATGCCTCCTCAAGGGCATTTAGAAACACTCTGTAATCCCACTCCTGTGTATTAAATTACAGGTTGTGCTTAGTGACATGTGCCCTCAGGTGTCTGCCTCTGTGTCATTAGGGTGTGGCTTGTTGTTACGTACAACTGGGGTGTCCATGATTCAGAGGGTCAGCAGGACATCTGAGATGTGACTGTGAGAGACAAGACCTGTGTGACATATAGGTGTGTGGTCATCTGACAGCGCACAATGGTGTATGCAACTGTGTCCTTCATGCAGCTGGGTTACACGCATGGCAGACTGTGATGTGTTAATGTACAAGGAGTTGTGTTTGCAGAGACTCGTATGTCTGATTTGCATGATGTTGGGTCTTCTGGGTCCTGTATATGTTGTTTGCAGGGGATGGGCAAGTGTGCCGGTCATCTGCAGAGTTAACTTTACCCCTGAGCTAGGATTGTGAGTCAGTGCATATTGTTGTTGTCTGGATGCCCTGCCCCTGTGACAGGAGACTGTGTTGACTGACTTTCCAAGCATGCCAGTGCCATGGCATTTAATTGCTATGAGTGATCCTGCATTGTGTTCAAGTGTGCACCATGCACCCAATTGTGGCATTGCCCATTAGGACATGAGAACATCATAGTGTGTGTTGCTGGCATGCATCACAAACATGTAAAATGAGTCTCTGCCCATCCCTTCATCCGGACACCTGTACTGAGTCAGTAGCAAGAGATGTGCTGTGTGTATAGTGACATACTCCTACATTTTCACTTGCATGTCCAAATAATGTGTGGGTGGTGCATGTCGGCACATTGGGGTATTAGCATCCAACATGCAACAGACATATGTGTGCAAGTTAAGGAGGGATCTGTGTGCCATGGTTGATGTTGAGAATGACAATTGGCTTATTCTAAACAGTGTTGGCACTTTGAGCTGTGTTCAGCTCATGATACCAGGGCTTGCCCTGTGATGTGATGTACTCACTGTGGTGTGTGCAGTTGGTGCAGGTGACTGATGTTGTTCTCTTACTTCCTATTCCTATCCGGATACATCCACGGCCACAGGAGGGGACAGCTCCACGGACCAGGAAGAGCCCCAGAGCCTGACAGGGACAGAAGGAGAGGAGTCGGTGGGACCCAGTGGCACGGAGAGCGAGTGGAGCCACACAGAGGAGTCGTCAGCACCATCCCCCCAGCTGAGGGCCACAGCAGCTCTGAGGATGACTCCCTTGTGGAGGCAGTTGTCAGCAGCCACCAAACCCCAGCTAGTGAGGCTGTCCCCGCCATCGCCAACACCACCACCATCCCCATCACCACCCTCCCATCGGCTCCCATCCCAGAGGTCCCTGTAGGCTCCTGTGTTCGTGTGCATCTCTCCTTTGTGCCAGGCACCACACCCCCTGCCCCTGTGTCCCCTGCTGCCCTGAGTGAGGAGTCTGCGGACTTACTTAGACAGATCCATGTAGGGCAGACGTCGATGCTGAAGGTCCTCCATGCACACACAAGTCTGTTGACACAACTGGTGTCGTTCATGAAGGGCATTTCATCGGGCATGTCTGCCCTACAGACGACCAATCAGTCCATGGCCTCCTCCATGACGGCAGCAGTGTCCCTCCTCCAACAGTCCTGCACCCCTCCTACCCCTGCACCACCCACGATTCCTAGCAGCCTACCTGTCCCAAGCACACAAACACCCAAACCAAGGTCTAGACATGCACACAAGAAAGCGCAGGGGACTGATACCACACTCACAGGGGCTACGTCATTGGCATGCATTATTGGAAGAGTGTTGTATTAGTAGTGAACCTTTGCTTTTTGGTGTCATAGGTGAGTGACCAGAAAAGTGCCCTTATGTTGGGGCATATCACCGAGCAATGTGATGGAGGAGGAGGAGTAATGGACAGATGCACAAATTATGGGTGCAACTGACTGCTAATTGTAGTTTACTCTTCTGGACTTGTATTAGGTTCATGGTTTCTTTTGGCTTTGCATTCCACTTGCACTATTTGCAGCAGATGAGTTGACCCCACGGCGAGTCTTGTGATTCAAGAAGAAGTCAGGCAGAGGTGGGACAAGGCAAGAAAGGAGAAAAAGGCAGAGATCTACTGGATGGACTGCATTACGGTCATCCTTTATGGGTTCAGACTTATAAAGTACCTAGTACTGATTAAATGCACTCTGAGAACTAACCCTGTAGTGATAGATTTTATTAGACTCCTCCCTATGTGTGGTAAATCTCTTCAGCCCTTTAACTCCCTGTCCTTGGGTTGTTACTCTTGGTGAACAGTCAGTGATTTTCCTATGTTATGACAACCCGTAGTAATTCAGGGCTATTATGTGTGCTTAATCAGGACCAACAATTTGCTTGTCATGCAGGCTGTCCTTATTTCCGTCATCTGTCGTGGTATGCACTGCAATACCTCCTCTGCTATTTGTTCACCACTGCTCTCTCCAGGGAGTTTCGCCACACTTGGACACAAGGCGGTGTATTCCTCATACATGATTCTGCAGGGCCAAGTGTTCTGTAGCGATCACTGCATGTTTAGTGGTGGAATCAGAAGATCCGATTGGTTAGGATAGTTATTTCAAGAATAGCCAGGCTTTAATCCCTTCCTGAATTTTAAGTGATGCTCTTTGTGTAGCTTGGATGGCAAGGAGCTCCAAAATTTGCTGTCAGTGTTGAAAATGTGGATCATATGATGGATTTTTTTAATAGAAAGAAATATTAAGTCGAGGAAGAAATAATACATCGAGGTACTCGTCTTGCATGAAAAGTCCTGCATTTAAAATATTGTTTGAGTTTTAGTTGTAGGTATCTGCACAATGCAAGTGCCTTAAATGCCAAACATCTTGCCGCCAGTAACCATTGAAGTCCTTCACACATAGGAATCATGTGCTCCTGAGGGAGGGCGTAAAGTAATTGATTTGCTGCAGTATTTTAGATCTTTTATTGTTTCTGTAACATGGTCGATCCTTGATGTGACGTGGGCAAAAGCAATCTGTAGTTTCGGATGGTAGTATAGGTAAAGTGAGTATGCGCCTGAACGTCCGCACGGTGCATAAAGTGCTTCTTGCAATTTCATTGACATGTAGGATCACTGGTAAATCAGACTCCATAATCACTCCCAGGTTTGTTACTCCTCTTAATGTTGCTGGTGGGGTTTCAAATTCTTTAAGCCTTATTGTTGTGTTTGGTGCTGTCCCATTGTCTACTGGTCATTTACTCAGTTTTTTCTCAGTTTTTGTCGAATTGAGTTTGAATTCATTACTCATTGATTGCCAATGGTACAGAGGCATTGGTTAGGTTTAGATGACTTTATATCCAAAGGGGTTTTGACTTTTAGGGTAATCTGCGTGTTGTCTATGTAGGTGTAACAGGTGAGTTTGAAGGATCTGATATTTTCTGACATGGGTGTGAGGAATATAATGAAAAGCAGTGATGAGATGATAAAGC
This sequence comes from Triturus cristatus, assembly GCF_964204655.1. Lineage (NCBI taxonomy): Eukaryota > Metazoa > Chordata > Amphibia > Caudata > Salamandridae > Triturus > Triturus cristatus. Next base: position 233,560,690 of record NC_140583.1, read on the forward strand.
CCTTTGGGGCGTCACACTGTGGGGTATGTGGAATCCTATCAAAAGGTAGCATCTTCTTTACGGGCTGATTTGCTCCAATTCTGCCACCAAAAAGTTTTGCCACACTTTGTAATCAATACCCCGCAATGGTTTACACATTTCTTTATATAATATTGACCTATGTCATTTATTACCTACACCTATATTTCTTTTGTGTTACACTCTATGACACAGATTGGAGGGAGGATGTGGCCTAAAGGCTATTGGTGTTGACTTTCAGCACTCTATTTTGTACGGGTGCATTATATTCATGGTTGTCATGCACTTATATACAAGTATATTGTTTGCAGTGCTTTATGATCACGAACATGTATCGAGTAAACTCATTTAAACATTAATTGTAGTGCAATGTCTTAATATGATCATGTATGTATCATTATACCTGCAGATACAGAGAGCAGGACGGTTTATAACCATATAATATAACGGTTTCTTGTTTAAGTTGCCCGACTTCCTAGGCCCAAGACTGTACTTGTTTTTGCACCTCCTTGGCTTCTCGAGAAATAAATAATGAATTCATGTTGTTTTCAAGAAATAGCAGTGTTTTCATCCTACTGCAGGTATCAGAATGCCAACTTGTTATTTTCAGATTGAAGAAGATACAAGGAATGCTTTGAAGACAGTTAGAAGCGAGAAGGGAGGATGTCTTCCATGTCTGTCTGGTCTGGGAACCAAGGCCACTTGCTGAACAAAGGAATACTAATTAAAAGAGCATCAACCTCCTCACATAGAAAAAGTTGCAATGGAAGGTTTTACCAGGATGAAGCAAAGAATCGATTTCTATATTGTATGATGTGCAAGGATAGAGACCTCAAACTTCTGCTAGCTTTCGGAGAGAAAGGAGCATCTTAGAACTCGCTCCTAGCCTTACGTGAGTACTTTTCAGGAAGTCAACACGTGCTGACACCTTTGGGAATAGATAGAAGGGTATTAGATAGCATCTCCTATTAGTATAGTGTTGGGACAGATTTGTTTTATTCCTAATGAGAAGAGATTTGGACTCTACTTCTATTCTGAGTTGTATCCTGATCCTTGAATTCACCATTGTATTCTTGTTATGCCGTATTACTTATATTCGGAGAATCGGCTCTGTATTGATTTTTCTATATCTATACATGCTAATTATGTGTATACATCTTATTATTCTTGGCCTTCTAATAAATTCACAAACTTAAAGACAGAGTCTGTGATATTTTCAGGTATGATATTGCCCTCTCGTTATGAAGTGTTTTTCCACCCCACCACCTTTAGTACGTAAATATAAGCTCCTGAGCGCTAATTGTTAGGAAGAAGACATGGGTACAATTTAGCTTAATCAAATGGAAGCAGAGGATGGTTAACCTGTAAATGGTGAGGGTAAAAGAGAATATATAGGGCGGAGTAGGAAGAATCGAGGTCCGGATGCAGCAGATGAAACATTGGCGAAGAGTGGCAGAAACTGGTGGACGTTGACGGTGCGGCGAAACTAAAAGGGCGGCGTGAGTATGAAAGGTCTTGTGAGGAGTGTTAGATTGCGGTGTGTTTTATTTGTGTGATGTTTTGCAGAGTTGGGAAGCATGTTGAGTGATTGTGGATAGTGTTACTGGTTCGAACACGTGCGAATCAGGTAATTTGGTGAACGGGCTCAAGAGAAGTCCAAGATCCGGGTATAGTATTGTAATGTAATTGTCTGAGAAATTGTGGGAGTCGTGAAGCGCTATCGAGTGTTCACTTGTGTCACGAAACTTTGTGTGAGTGCGATAGTAAAACTGCTGGGAGACACCCAAGGTACCGGGGGTGGGTCGCAGTGAGTAAGTGACCAACGCAGGTTGGAGGTCATAGCAGATGCGTGTTCTTGTGTGAGAGTTCTATCGATCTCTTAGTGGACAGACAATTACTTGTTGTTGTAACTGTAAGTTATTGTGACTGTGGTAGGACCGGTCACTTGGTTAATAACTTTGGGTTATACAGTTACTTGTAGAAGCGAATGCGTGAGCGAGTGTACGAAGCGAAATTGTAAAGGCGGGTGAACCGCTGCAAGGAGTGAGCAGTGACGTCAGTGCGCTTTGCGCTGGGATTGGTCGGTTGGTGTAACCCCGCGCTGGGATTGGTTGCTCTGCGTTCGTAGTCGAATATTGGATTGTGAGATGCAAATCGATTGCTTTTCATGATGCGTTGCTTTCGGGTGTTGAGAGATTTGTGCAGAGGTGGCAGAGGGGTGGTGACTCGGGTCGGAGAGGAAGCTCCACCGGAGGATACCCCTGCACATTATATAGCAACGAATGTGGGCTTGCATACAATTGTTTGGCTTCAGAATTGGAATAAAATTACAGAGAAAGAAGGGGAATTGGCTTTCCCTCATTATGGGTCATTTCGTATGGAGGTTGTGTACCAGCTGAGGGGGGTGATGGCTGCCCTTAACCTCCACCTTGACCCACATAATTTGAGGCATTAGATGCTTGGATGAGAGCCGCATTGTCAAAGAAATGAGAGACATCACAGGGACGAATGAGGAGAGCAATGAAGGCATATCAAGATGCCAGATGGGATGCACAGCTGAAACGATGGAGAGTAGACACTATAGAAGGAGAGCGCTTGTATCCCTATTGATTGTTAGCAGGCGAGTCAGAGGGAAAGAGTAAAAAGGATGAGGATAGTGATACAGACAATAGTTTTCCAGGCAGGCTCTAGCAGAACAACCTCCACATTGTGACTCTATGTCAGAGACAGAGATGGCGCAACCACTAGAGGAGACAATAGAAGCAGGGGAGGTGGGATTAGAAGAACAGCCAACAGGAGTCAGGAGACAAATAGCCATGGTACAGATTATAGGAGGGTCAGGGGGGATGAGATACCCCAATTATGAACCAGCCCAACCTGCAGGGAATATGCAGTTACCAGATGCTTTGTCAGTGCCAGTTACCATTGGACCAGTAGTCCACATATATACTCCTGAAGAGAGACAAAATGACAGTCAACAGTACACATGTAATAGGGAAGAGACAATATCTGGGGGAAGCCTTACACAAATGGGAGCAGGTCTAGGCAGATCCATCACGAATGGACAGTGGGTCAGAAAGGAGACCAACAAGACTCTTAGCGAATTCTAGGTCAGACCTCCGAATGTGGGTTCAACCAGTGAGAGAGTCAATGTTGCCAAGAGAAGAAATGACTAGGGCAGAGCCATCCCGAGTACTGTTTGGGCCACAAGTTGTTTGTGCATGTAATCATTGGAGAAGTAGGAGCTGGGATAGAGAAGATTGCTCAGCAGTGAAGAGGGAAGAAGGAGCAATGCTGAGGAGAACACAGAGTTGTGACAGAGAAGATGTAGAAAGGGAAGGAAGTCAGAAAGTGTTGCGGAGTGCAATAAAAGCACAAATGTTAGATGTGGTTCGGTTGAAGGTGGAAATAGATGAAGTGGTTGAAGGGAATTTGCCTTTGGAAAGAATTGAGACATATGATCCAAAGGAATTGTTATTTGTAGCCAAAGACATTACAAGAAAGGCAAAGCGGGCTTATGATGCCCTGTGGCAGTTAGCACGAAGGTATGATATTGATTTGACAAAGACCAAGATGATGCAGGCTTCTTGCAGACTAAATTATACAGACAAGGAGTTGGAGGAAAAGCGAACCGTTGGGTTGAAAGCCCAGATTAGAGAACTGGTACTAGGCATGCGAGCTTGGAAAGCATTAGATAGATGGGAAGAGAGAAGGGCCAAAAAGAAATGTGCTAAGACCGGAATAGGTACCTCCTCACCTCCAGGGGGAGGGATGGAAGCCACTGGTAATTTTCCTTTGAGGGAAGTACACAATGGAGGGTATGTACATGTGCCATGGAGCAGGGGTGATTTGGCTGCTTTCACAAATGATTTTTCTCTTCTGAGGGCGAAACCTGCAGAATGGTACAAGCAGATAGACCGATTTGTCAAGATCTCGAAGGAGTTGTGGATTGATTTGAACACTTTGTTTGATATAGTGGTCCCAGCAGATTTATGGGCGGCATGCAAAATTGCTATGAGTGGCCAACCACAGAGCCACCTAGAGATTCTGTAATGCATGGGCCTTCACCTAATGTGATGAGGAAATATGAGCAAGTAATTACTTGGTTGCAGTCTAAGGTAGCTCCGCAGATTGTTGATTAGCTTAAAATTGATCGTACGACTCAAGAGCCTAAGGAATCAGTGCATGATTACTACGAACGATTGTTATTGGTGTTCAAACAGCATAGTGGATTGAATACTATTGATCAGAAGGATATGGGACAGTTTGTCTCCAAATTTGTGTTAGGTTTGAAATCTGATATCAGTTTGATGATACAACACCACCTGATATGTTGGCAGATTAAGTCAGTGGATGAAATACTGCGGTATGCCAAATATTGTAGTGATCAAGTGGACTCAGCATAAAAGAAATTGCAAGACAAGGGGAGGTTGGCTCAGTTGAGAAGTGCAGACTACATGCAGGGCGTTGTAAGAGGAATGGGTCGAGGCAGAGGAAATGGCCGAGGTATGGGTCAACAAATGGCAACCCAACCAGGTCAGGGATGAGGAAGAGGCACAGAGATGAGTACAAGTGGGTGGGTGGCACAACAGAAGAAGGTGACTGCCTGTCATTATTGTCACAAGACGGGGCATTGGAAGCGTGAGTGTCGATTGAATCCTGCTAATCAGAATCAATATGAGGGAGAGGGACACATGTGCGAGACTTTACAGAACGTGACTAGACCTAGGTCCATGTACAGAGGTTGTGAGCCACAAGTACAGGTGTCACAGCCTCCCAGAATACCCATGTATAATCAGACCTACCAGCAGATGTTGTATTTTGAAAAACGAGACAGATACGATCAATCTCAGGGCCCTCTAGAGTATCAGAGGGGGGTGCAGGAAGAATGCCCTCTCGATACCATATTGGAGGTAGATCAGAGTGGGCCATTCGTGGATGCAGATGTGAATGAATATGCTGTCACCTTTTTATTAGATACTGGAGCTGCGTGTTAGGATGGATGTGGTCCCCAATTTATCTCTTTCTGGACAGTCGATTTAAGTAGTGGGTGTCAGTAATCACAGAATGACCAACCCGTTAACAAATGCATTACCTGTTAGAATAGGGCCGTTCAAGGATAAGCATCAGTTTGTGGTGTGCAATACAAGTGCGGTCTGTCTTTTGGGCCGTGATCTTTTGTGGAAATTAAATTGTAATATCTCATGCACTACCAGAGGTGTGGAGCTTCAGACCTATGATGACGATGCTGATTTCAAAATGGCTAATATGAGCTTGTGTGCAGAACTGTTTATGGTTCTTACAAAAGCAGAATTGTTGCATGATTTGAGAGACTCAGTTGACCTGCAAGTGTGGGATTTCACAGGTGAGGAGATAGGGTTAATCTGAAGTGTGGAACCTGTGAAGATACAGGTGAGACCTAATGCTGAGTTTCCACGAACCCCACAATATAAACTGTCTGCGGAGACAATGGCTGGAAGAACTCCGGTTATTGAATCAATGATTGCACAAGGCATTCTAAAGGAGATACGAGGAAGTCCCTGTAATTCACTGATTATGGGACTGCAGAAGCCTAGTGGCAAGTATAGGATAGTACCTGATCTGCGCAGGATTAATGAAATTGTGATTCCCTGTTGTCCTGTGGTACCGAATCCAGCTGTCATTCTCTTTCAAATACCATGTGAAGCGGAATGGTTTACCATCATAGATTTGTGTCAAGCATTCTTTTCCATACCTTTACACGAAGACAGCCAGTATTTATTCGCATTCCGGATGGGCGACCGTGTCTTAACGTGGTGTAGAATCCCTCAAGGGTATACAGAAAGCCCTCCATATTTAGCCAGTGCCTGAAAAAGAATCTTGAAGGGCTGGTGATGCCTCAGAAATCAGTCCTGGTTCGGTACATTGAAGACCTTTTGGTCGCCTCAGAAAATGAGGATGTGTGCAGGATAGACACAGTGGCTTTGTTAAACCATTTAGCAGAGAATGGACATAAGGTGTCTCCCAATAAACTACAGTACTGTTTGCCAGAAGTGCAGTATCTGGGACATCGCATTGAGACAGGAAAGCGAAGAGTGTCACCAGATCGCATAGAGGCGATCTTGCAAATGGGAACTCCAAAAACACAAAAAAAAGTCTGCATGTTTTTGGGTATGGTCGGCTATTGTCAACAGTGGATCCCAAACTTTTCCTTACAAGCAAAGCCTCTGTTAAGATTAACATGAAAAGACATCAGTGATCTGGTACCATGGGATGAAGAATGCTTGAGAGCCTTCCATGAGCTGCGAGAAAGCATATGTCGTGCCCCAGCTCTTGGAATGCCAGACTATAATAAAGCATTTTCGCTCTTCTGCTGTGAGAAGGAAGGATGTGCATTAGCGGTCCTTGTACAGACACATGGGGGTGCCCATAGATCAGTGGCCTATTTTTCAGCTATATTAGATCAGGTAGCAACTGCATTGCCCGGATGTCTTAAATTTGTTGCTGCAACAGGTGAACCGGTGTCAGCATTAAAAGATGCGAAAGCATCGTGATGGGTCATCCATTATTCGTTTATGTACCACATTCTGTAGAATTATTGATGACCAGAACACAAACACAGAATCTTAAGAACAATAGGTTGACTAAGTATGAGCATGTCATTTTGGCATCTGAAAATGTTACGTTGAGACGTTGTACCACTCTGAACCCCGCTACATTTTTGCCTGTTCCCCAAGAAGATGGAGATGAAAATTGTGAAAAGCATGACCGTCTAGATGTCACTGAACTATCAACCAAACCCAGAGCTGACATTGTTGATGAACCTTTACTTGAATCTGATTTGATCCTTTTTGTTGATGGTTCATGTCTAAGGGACAATGATGGGTACCTAAGAGCAGCATTTCCTGTATGCACCATCACCGGAGTAGTAGAACTGCCTGTTTGAACAGAGTATTCTCTTCTCAGGTAGCAGAAATCATTGCATTGATACGTGCCTGTACTATTTCACATGGAGTTCGAGTGACGATCTATACGGACAGCCAATACGTGTTTGGTGTAGTTCATGATTTTGGTCAGCTGTGGTCTCAAAAGGGATTTTTAACATCCTCAGGGTCTTCGATCCGAAATGGTGAATATGTGCGCCAACTATTGGACGCTTTGCATAAGCCAAAAGCCATAGCAGTTGTGAAGTGCGCTGCTCACGGAAAGGGAGAAGATTTTGTCACAAAGGGCAATAATTATGCTGATGAAGTTGCTCGTTTTTGTGCTATACATGCATGTGTTTTTAATGGGCAATATACAGGAGAAGGCACAGAAGAGACCGAGCTCAGCATGATGTTAGCTGTAGCTGATAAATGGGATGAGGTGAAGCGGTTACAGGATGAGGTCTCAGAGGAAGAAGCTGCTTCATGGGTCAGAGCAGGCTGTGAAAAGAGGGATGATGGCATTTAGGTGTGAACCGATAACAGAGCAGTACTCCCTAATTGTTTGTTTAGCCCAATGGCAAGGCAGATTCACAGAGCAGTTCATCTGGGACGAGACACCATGGTGTGAGTGTTCAGGCAGACATGGTTTAATCCATGCTTCGGTGTAATTGCTGAAGAAGTGTGTCATAGATGTGTTACGTGTCAGCAAATGAATGCAGGAATAAGAACTGTGGTTAGAATGAGTCATATTGGAAGATCAGAAGGTCCTTTAAACAGGATACAATTGGATTTTATTGAGATGCCAAGATGCAATAGGCTGAGATATGTTTTGCTGGTGGTTTGTATCTTTTCACGTGGGTTGAGGCATATCCAACTCGACGATGTGATAGTCTCACTGTGGCAAAGCTGCTGTTGCGAGAACTTATCCAGAGGTACGGATTTCTGACTTCAGTGAAAAGAGGTAGAAGAACTCACTTCCATAGTGAACTCATGAAACTGTTGTGTGCTGTTTTAAACATAGACCAGAGATTACACTGCAGCTACAGGCCTGAAGCATCTGGTCTGATGGAACAGGTGAATGGCGAAGCCTTTTTCCCTCACATCACTACAGGTTCTATCCTCTTTTCTAAACATGTCAAGTCATTCGTTGACTTTATTGTCACTTCAATGTCTTGTTATTATGTTCCTTCCACTTCTATCCATAGGGTTTCCACGCGCACAGAGGTTTTTGTTTTCTGCGCCACTACACTTCCTGTTTTGTCTTTCTTGTTACCTGACATTGCTTTGTACTTTATTATATCATTTTGTTATCCCCAGCCCTGAAGAGTCACGGGTGACTTTCCGATTGACGAAACACGTGTCGGCTGGTCTTTTCCTTTTGATGCTTTGTCTTCTGATGTAGGTCAAAAATATACCTCACCCAAAAGAAACGCCTTGTGTCTTTGGTTTTTGGCATCTTGTTCATATCTCCACTTATGCTTGAACAAATACTACGTTTATCACAGACTTTGTTAATACTCTTACTACGTGTGCACAGGACTTGTTGTTCCCTCGTGAAATACTGACAGGGAGAACTATGAGATTGCCTATGGTGCCAGCTACATCATTGATTAATATCACTGATGATATGGTGTTGGACTATTGTAGGGGACTGGCTGATGTCCATCCACCTCAAGAGACCTGCTGCATGATCTAAACCTCTGGGACTGGGTTCTTGTACGCAAGCACGTGCATAAGAGCTGTCTGGATGCCCGCTGGAGAGGACCACATCAAGTTATATTGGTCACAAGTACAGCAGTGAAGTGTGGAGGGCTGCCACATTGGATTCACGCTTTGCACACCCGCAAAGTTCCGGAGCCTGTGAAGGAATCACCCATTACCCAAGTTGCCTGAAGAACAACTGACTCTGAAGACTTACAGAGAGAACTAGAGCAGGGAGAAAGAGAACTGCCTGTGGAGGAGCAGAATACGGAGCCTGAGATTGATGACATCGTGGAAGTACCCTCTGAACCAGACCTGAGTGAATGGCTTTGAGTAGAAGGAACAGACAAAGAGGAAGAGCAGATGCCAGAACAGAAAAGTGGCCAGCAAGAAAAGAAAGGCTAAATATAAGACTTGCGTCTGAGAAAAATCTTGCTCCGATTCCTGAAATCTCTGAATCTGAACAAAGTGAACAAGAAGATAATCCAGATGATCTAAGACGCTCAGGAAGAAAAAGAACACCGTCTCAGAAGTATGCATCTCCTGAGTGGACATATTTGGTTGCAGATGCAGAGCCCGAGGAATTCCGGGAGACTTGAAACTGGAACAGTGAGCTACGGAGGGGACACCCTCTCAACTGATAGTCAGTTGTTAGTCCCGGGAGTTGAAGCCTTTGGAACCCTGACACTACAAGTTCCGAATCCACCCAGATTGAGTGGGTTGCGATTTTTGATCCTTAATCAAGTTGTTTTCCCTTCTTTTGGTTGACAGCTCACTGACTTGGAATTGGGAAATCTTGCAAATGGTTCTCCACCTACTCGGCTCTAACCTCATTAGAGATGAAGCTTGAACTGTGATCAAAGAACTCATCAGGCCTTAGAAAGAAGATAACCTAGCCCCAAGTGAAAGAAGATTTCAAATTAGGGTCCTTTCATTAGAGAGAAGAATTGAGGATTAGGGCTGACTACTTCTCTACAATAGGCTTAGTACTGATGGACTACATCTGGCAAAATTCGAGTGAGAAATCAAATAAGGACATTGGGCCCGATTCACAGAACTAACTTAAGACAACATCCTAAACTCACTACTTTTGGTATTCACAGAAGGCATTTAGTAGTAGTAAAGTTAAGATTTTGTCTTAAGTCTGTCTTAAGTCTGTCTTAAGTCTGTCCTAAGTTTGTCTTAAGTTTGTCTTAAGTCTGTCTTAAGTCTGTCTTAAGTCTATCCTACGTTTGTCTTAAGTTTGTCTTAAAACTGTCTTAAGACTGTCTTAAGTCTGTCTTAAGTCAAACTTAAGACAGAATCCTAACTTTACTACTACTAAATGCCTTCTGTGAATACCAAAAGTAGTAGGACAGACTTAAGACAGACTTAAGACAGACTAAAGACAAACTTAAGACAGACTTAAGACAGACTTAAGACAGACTTAAGACAAACTTAAGACAGTCTTAAGACAGACTTAAGACAAACTTAAGACAAACTTAGGACAGACTTAAGACAGACTTAAGACAAAATCCTAACTTTACTACTACTAAATGCCTTCTGTGAATACCAAAAGTAGTAAGTTTAGGATTTTGTCTTAAGTTAGTTCTGTGAATCGGACCCTTAGTGATTTGAGATTAAGAGTACAGAAAAGAAAACAGAGACTTTCAACGTTTCTTTGGTGTATTAGATACACAGTGGGAACATGGCTTCCAAAACATCTGGACGAAAACAAATATGTATTATTGGAACTCTTATTGCCATAGTGCTGCTTGTCATAATTGTGGTGATTGTCACATCTTTGAGTGGGTCTTCCACTGATGAAAAGAATGGGGAACAACCTACCCTTACCCCACCCGGTTCAAATACAGATATAGAAGAAGGTCCATCCATGAAAGAAAAGGAAATGATCAAGGAAACAAGCCGTAGATTGCATGTGGATTTGTCAAAGGGTGATTTTACGCTGAATGCATACGCATGTTTGTTGTATGAGTATGTCGACACAATGGAAGCGAAAGATTGTTATGTGTGCATGCAATTACCAGCTTCAGTAGAAGAAGGCATACAATACCATCACTTGCCGGTGACTTATGGCATTACAAGCAGTGTACTATTAAGTATGTTTTATAGTAAAGCCCAATTTGAATATTATTTTTCAAATTATGATGTAGTACTCTCTGAAGACCCAGTCCTCAAATACATGAACAAATAGGATTATTACAAGAATGTAGGGCGCATGTCTAAGTACTTTGTGCCTACCATCACCTTAGATACGTCCTATGCACACAGATATAATTTAACCTGTATGTTAACTGACATTGAAAAGAAATTTGTGGATCAGATAGACGATCGAAATAGGCAAACTTTGTTTCGACCAGATCCGAAGCATAAGGTATTGCCATGGACCAAAGAAGAATTAGATCACAAAGTGAAGGGAAGTTAAGGACCTATAGCGTTAGACTTTCAACAGAAAGGAAAGTTGTGCATTAGACATCCGTCCACATATTACGACAAGATATTCGTGGGTGAAAGTGATTGTGAGCACATTTTTCTGATTGAAGAGTCCATAAGGAAAGCACTATTGGATAAATTGACCATAGTGCCTAATGTTTATTTTGTATGTGGAAAGAATGCTTATATAAAACTGTCCAAGAATTGGTATGGGACATGTTACTTAGCCATAGTATTTCACAAGATATTCCATGTGGAGGATTTATGGCCTTTAGAAGGAAAAGGAGCTCACAGTGGAAAACGTGGTGTAAGTGCTGGAGAAATCATTGGTGATGTGTTTGGAGCTATGATACCTAGACTAGGTGTGGTTCTGAATGATGTAAAAATTCGAAAGCTGGAAACGATAGTGGATAAACTTTCCGTGAATACAGGACAAATCCTCTTACTAGTGGATGGTGAGATGGTCTTGATAAGGTCTATGGTTCTTCAAAATTGTCTTGCTTTAGACGTTCTACTAGCAAAAGCTGGAGGAGTCTGTAAACATTTGAGAGTCCAACAGTGCTGTACTTATATTCCTGACAATAGTCGGGATATAAGGAAATATATTTCCAATATTTCAGATATCCCTCAAGAATTGCGTAATTTGGCTGCTGAAGGACTCTGGGATCACATTGTGAAGGGTTTCGGACAGATTGGCAGCTGGTTTGGCAGTTTGGGACAGGGAATTATGGGTTACATCTTGAAACCCATCATCATAACTGTCATTTGTATAATTGTATTATTGGGAGTTATCAAAACATGCAAATGGCAAAGGGCCAGACATCAGGAGAATATCTTGAGAAAACGAGAACAGTAAATGGAAAGGCTGCAGGACAGTCATTACCAGCACCTTAAGGGGTTAGAGAGCTTTAGATACAGACAGCAAGCTACATCTTCTGTTTAGGTAGGTCTTTTCTACAAGGAGGAAATTCTGGAGAAAACAAATGTGTAATTTGGTGTTATGACACAAGTCATAAGAGGAGGGAACTGATAGAGCGCTTTCAACACTCTATTTTGTATAGGTGCATTATATTCATGGTTGTCATGCACCTATATACAAGTATATCGTTTGCAGTGTTTTATGATCATGAAAATGTATCCAGCAGACTCATTTAAAGATTAATTGTAGTGCAATGTCTTAATATGATCATGTATGTATCGTCGTCATGCCTGCATATACAGAGAGCAGGACGGTTTATATCCATATAATGTAACCGTTTCTTTTTTAAGTTGCCCGACTTCCTAGGCCCAAGACTGTAGTTGTTTTTGCACCGCCTTGGCTTCTCGCGGAATAAATTATGAAATGCATGTTGTTTTCAAGAAATAGCAGTGTTTTCATGCTACTGCAGGTATCGGAATGACAACTTGTTATTTTCAGATTGGAGAAGATACAAGGAATGCTTTGAAGACAGTCAGAAGCGAGAAGGGAGGATGTCTTCCATGTCTGGCTGGTCTGGGAACCAAGGCCACTTGTTGAACAAAGAAATACTAATTAAAAGAGCGTGAACCTCCCCACATAGAAAAAGTTGCAATGGAAAGTTTTACCAGGATGAAGCAAGGAATCGATTTCTATATTGTATGATGTGCAAGGATAGAGACCTTAGACTTTTGCTAGCTTTCGGAGAGAAAGGAGCATCTTAGAACTCGCTCCTAGCCTTAAGCACCTTAACCCATTTGACATGAGTACTTCTCAGGAAGTCAACACATGCTGACACCTTTGGGAATAGATAGAAGGGTATTAGATAGCATCTCCTATTAGTATAGTGTTGGGACAGATTTGGTTTATTCCTAATGAGAAGAGGTTTGGTCTCTCCTTCTATTCTGAGTTGTATCCTGATGCTTGAATTCACCATTGTATTCTTGTTATGCCGAATTACTTATATTCTTAGAATCGGCTCTGTATTGATTTTTCTATATCTATACATGCTAATCTTACGATGTGTATACATCTTATTATTCTTGGCCTTATAATAAACCCACAAACTTAAAGACGGAGTCTGTGACATTTTCAGGTATGATATTGCCCTCTCGTTATCAAGTATTTTTCCCGTCCACCACCTTTAGTAGGTAAATAAAAGATCCTGAGCGCTAATTGTTAGGAAGAAGACAGGGGTGCAATTTAGCGTAATCAACTTCAACGCTAGGGAATTGGGTTTCGAGTCTCGGCAGGAACGCTCAACATCCTGTGATTCTGGGCACATCACTTAATCTCCCACTGCCAAGCCCCCCAAAAAAATGAATGTGTCTGTCTGTAACGCAACTGGTGCTCATGTAAAGCACTCTGATACCTTCGGGTCAAATTCGCCCTATACAAAACTACAGAAAAAATAAATAAATAAATATATACCACTAACCCTGGGCAATTTTTCATTGATGCATAGTAACTCTGACATTTACACAGTGATTTTGTGAAAAGTATGCTTGCTTTTTAGGGTTTAATGCAGATGTCACATTACAATTGCCTGGAACCAGTGCACAATTACTTGGCACCATTGCGATTTAATTGAGATGGTCCCGGATATTATACCAAAACACTTGAATCTCAATGATACAATCAAAAATTAAAGTCTCCACAATTGTAAGATAGTGGTTCAATCCTTGATGCAGAACACGAAACAGCCAACACTTGTTTCGTCACAACCGTGATTTCCTCAAGGCTGTAAGAACAATAATAAAAACATATATATACAATTAGTTTATCTGCACACTATATAATACATCTTGTCTACTTTAGACTAGAGAGTGTGTAGGCTGGATATTAGGAGAAGAAGGTCCAAAAACCGTCTGAAAAGAACAAATAACGAAACCAAAGTGAAGATGAAAGATGTGCGAAGAGAATAGTTAAAGATGCGATTACCACAAGAAGTTATAGGAAGTAAGGAGGGTATCTGAGCCGCAGTGTGCAAAGAACAAACCAGAACAAAATGAAGAATTTCGTTTAGAGAATTTATCCGTTACACCAAAAATATAAACCAAAAGGGGTTTCTGTTTTTTACACCCAAGGTAGAGGGGTGTTCTTTACCCTGAGTTGCACCACTTTAACTTTTCCATGTCATTCGATTTCACTTAGTACTTAGTAGCCTATGTATAAATGTTTTCTGATATTGACGTGCGACTGCTTTATCCACCACTACCTTCTCTTGATTTGACTATGCAAACTCTATTTAGCTCATCCAAATAATGTGATCCAGAGGCTCCAGTTTATTATAAATGAAGCAGACTGCCTTATATCTGGGCTTAAAACCTGGCCGTACAGACAGGAGTATATGTGCTAATTCGACTTCGACTCTCCGACGCCTTTACGTGCTAGTTTGACTTACTGTTCCTTTTAGTTCCCTTAGTCTTATAATGCCAAGAAACTACTGCTGAACATGCCCTTTAGCAAGTACTATTAACGTAACATAACAGAAGGGGCTATGCCACATCTCAACATTGCTCTGATGCCATTTATGAGTGCCATGGAATACCTAGTTTTTTCAAGAGTTTGCACAGTTTTGTTGAGGAATAACTGCATCCATAATGATTGACTTCAAGTCTTCTATGGGGAGAATAGAGAAAATCTTCCTAATCTACATCTCGCAGATGATCCATTATATCTGGCAGACGTTCTACATCCCTCGGTCCTCTTTCAGTGGATGTCCCTTCTCAATCATGGCTTCCACTTTGAGGGGGGCGGGGGGGGTGGAGGGGGCAATACGTTCCTCGCAAGGGCCACCATTTTTTGCTAGATCTAGTAGTTACCCCTGCAATCTGGGAGGCAGGGGCTGAGTGCTTGCCCCACAATTCAGCACAGCACCGTGTAGGGCATAAAGTACTCTTTCACTCACACACATTTCCAACATCTGCACAAACAACACTAGTGTTCGCTCATTCACCTACATCGCACCCAAGACATGGAACGGCCGACCTCAACACATCAGAGCCTCCTTCTCACTTCTTGGGTTCCGCAAGAAGCTGAAGACCTGACTCCTCATATAAGTACCTTGGGGACCACCCATTTATACACCTGCCTAAGCACCTGGATACCCTCTTGGGTGATTAGTGTGCTATACAAATAAACATAACATAACATAACAATAAAAACAAATTACCATTCAATTTTAATTATGTATAATTTAAACAACTTCCCACTATATTCCCCCAGAAACTCAACAACCCTCTATTACAGTATAAATTACGAATTACATTTAAAAATAAATTTCTAAAACACTTAAAAATACTAACTATATTATAAAAAATTCATAACAGTTATACTAACAATACTAACACCTAAAATTATTATATTAACTAAAGATATTACATTACTTGAAAAACAATATATTTACAACTATATTTAAGAAACCTATATTAAAAACAACAATATTTTTTAAAATGATATTATATACCTAAAAAGGATTTTCTTGGCAATGATATTTTGTGATAGGATATTTTGTTAGTAACAATATATTTTTTAACATATTCATGTCCCACAATATTTAAAGCTCAATATTTTGTCCAAGCACCATTTTAGGATAAGTACTGCTTTGGGCAAATCTGGCGAGTCAGGATATAATCGGGAGAAGAGCCAGAATCAGTTTGGATCAGTGCTTCGTTTGAGCCGGTGGTTTCCGTTGCTCAGCACCGGCACTTAATTGCCAGAACCTGCACTTAGGACAGCTGCCACATGGTGGCGCTGCTTGTGTAATTTAAAATTAGCAGAAAAATAGTTGTTTGTTTGTTCAATATACATTAAAAACAACTAATGCCTGCTACACAAGCCAAAATTAAAGCGTTGGGGGCCTCGAACAGTCTTCATTGGCACACCTGTTGCGTATTGGTTAGTAGTTGTGAAAGTGCAGTGGCAAAGTGTGGTGCAAATTGTGGTGGCCTCCTGACGAGGGCCCCAGCACTTATTTTTTTCACAAATTAAGAACTGGTTTGAATAAATAAGGGACAGAGCTCTTCTGCACTTTTGCACATGTTAACCGGGCTGCTATTCTTCTAGAATTCTAGAATTACAGTACCTCTTCTGCACTTTTTAGCAGTGCTGCAATACTATTCTTTTTATCAGGCGTACAATACTTCTACACTTTCGAACACGATTGCAATAATACTTCTGCACTTTTGCACTTTATAACAGGGCCACATACGTCTGCACTTTTAACAGGGCCACAGTACTACTTCTGCACTTTTTGACGGTGCTGCAATACTTCTGTCCTTTTCATTGGGTATTAAGTACCTCTACACTTTTTTAACAGGGCTGAGGTACTTCTTCTGCACTTTTCAACAGTCCTGCAATATTGTCCTTATCATCAGGCATGCAATAACACTACACTTTTTTTTAACATGATTGCAATTCTACTTTTGTACTTTTGCACTTTTTAACAGGGCCACAATACTTCTTCACTTGTTATCAGGGCTGCAGTACTTCTTCTGCACTTTTCAACGGTGCTGCAATACTACTGCGCTTTTCATCGGGAATGTGGTACCTCTACACTTTTTAACATGTTTGCAATACTATTTCTGCACTTTGCACTTTTTAACAGGACCACAATACTTCTGCACTCTTCAACAGTGAAAATGACCGTATTTCTCTAAAGGTACTGTAAACACGTGTTTCATGATAGAAACATTTAGGGGTATATTCACAAGAACGTGTGCTAAACATCACCAAAAAATGCTAACGCAACTTTACACATTGCAGCCCATCGCGGGAAAATAACCCCGTGTTAACGTAGAATTCACAACACGGCGGTAGCATGCGTTAGTCCGCTGAAAACACGGCCAATGATTGCGATACAACCACCCCGACGGAGATAAAAACACAACACCAGAAAACATGCGATGAGCCCATTCGCAATGAGGAAAGCAGGGATAAGCACTGCCAGGACTGCAAAACACACTGCAGGCGGGAATAAGCACAACAAAACCCTGAAAAAGCAAGACAGACCAAACAGAAAACAACAGCCAACCACAATGGAGGCAACCCGAGCCAGCAGACAACCCCACCAAACCCATTGGCAATAAAACATTGTACATGGCAGGCCATCTTGGACAAGATGAATGCCTCCTGAGAGCGGAGGAGGACAATGGCAGAAAACCAGAACTCCAGCAATTATACGAAAGGCACAAACAAGCAGAAATACACCAACAACAAGAAGTCAGCAATGGACACCGGAGTAGGGAGTCCAGCGCCACACCAGGAGCTGGATGACATGGAGGAAATGGTGTCCACCACATCAGTCTGGAGATGGTGGCAGGACTTGGGGACCGCAAACTGCACCAAACAACTGACACAGCAGCAACAGGGAGAGGAACCAGCAGGGACTGGGGGACGGGGGAGATGGGCACAATGGCACACATGCACAACTAAGCACAGCACAACTGCAGACAAACCATGCCAATGAGTAACAACACCAACAAGGAGCACACATCACACAACCCAGCAATGTTCCACCACTGACCAAGCATAGAAGTGAAGACAACACAACTTGAATGGGAGAGGGTGAGCCAAATCAGAGCTGAAGGGCCATCTCACACACAATGCAGCACACACACATAGGAAGCAGAGCACCCTAACATCGAACACAATGTGGTACAAACCCAACTTGTGCACAACCAAACACAGGACACAAATGCACGTGCCTATGGCCAGTAAATGGCCATATGCAACTGGAAAAGCACGAAATAGGGACATGATAATGCACAAGTACAAACCCACAGTCCTGATGGGGTAGCAATGCACATGTAGTAGGGAGCCAGGGAGTCAGTGACAAACACATTGGCATACAAATCAAGACACAACACAGTTGGAGACAAGTGAAAGTGCGGAAACTTTATCAACAAGTGCGAGTCAGTACGACCAAGAGAAGTGCCACGATGTGCAGACAAATGCAGCAGCATGTCTGAAGGAGGAACGTAGGAAAGCGCCCATGTCCACCTCGGGGGAGTCCCTCACCAACACAAGTCAGTGCCAACCCGCGTTAGTTGTCCGCGCCTGGAACATGAGTCCTGGCCAATGCAGCCATGTCCACTGTCGTCTTGGGACATGTGACCATATCCACAACATGCAACCATGTGTCGGTACAAGTGCATTGGCTCACATCCAGTTGTGGCTGCAGGTACCTTGTCACTCGTCCATGAACGCGAGTGCAGCTGCGTAGGCCAACATCTCCAATGAGTGATCGTTCTCCACCACATCTGACATGTCGCCGACGTAATCCATCAGCTGACCAGGGTAGTGGCTCAATGTGCTCACTGCACACGACGACTCGTGCAATCTCCCAGGTCCAGTTTCCAGCCTGCATGCCAAACATCCATGCATGCCATAAGCGGTCATCCTGGTGACACTCCTGGTTGTGGGCCAACAGGGGGCGCACACACACGTCGTAATCCAGGTCAGCTACCATTACATTGGAGAGGCAGACATCCATGACTACCCGAATATGCACGAGCGACAATGCAACACAGGCTGCACACAGGTGAAGTGCGCAAGGCGGAAGATCAGCCGGTAATTGATCCGCGGCACTGCCAATGGCAGTGCCTGCAGTACATGCAGAAGACATGCACGGTACATCTCCACGTGACTGGAGTCGAGCATGTGTCCGGGATGGTCTGCTATTGCATCCGTGGCTCTGCTTGAAGCGACACTGGCTTGACCTGAAACAGTCCGGTGGATGAAATGACACAGCTCGGTGCAATGAGCAGAAATCGACAACAGTGCACATCGTAAAGGACACAACCATTCAACCATAAAGGCCCCATGATTTGTGCTGCACAGAGTTAGTAGCCCCGTATGCACTGTGTCCTGCACAGGCATGCCGTCACGGGTCGCTGACTTGCGGTGCACTGGGGTAGGGTCACGGGTGCAGAGCAGGTTCATGGGATGACAAGGGGCCTTGTCGCGGAGTGTATCGATGGACAGTGGAAGGTGTACTCCCAGGGCAGGATGCAGAGGGCAGGCCCATGCTGATACAGTCACTATGGTGGAGATTAATGGAACAGTTAGTGGCACCAGTGCTGTTAGGGGATGCCGCCTGCGATGAGATGTGTCCAATGGTGTGGATTTCTCCACATCACCAGACCCCACCAAGACACAGTTACACATGTGAGACCTACTGGACCGCAGTGTAGGCCTGAGGCAGCGGTCAGCACGGGCCATTCACCGAGTGTCACCGGCATCGGTTGGATGGCCCCACCGGCCTGTGTAGTTCAGATTCAGTGGCACCACGGGACGTGGACTTGCGATGAACAGGGTTGATGGCACCAGGTCAGTTGTTGATAATGTTCGGTCACCTCCGTGACTGTGACCAGGCTTTTGTCCGGACTGAGCCGCATCTTCCTCTTACTCCTCTCTGTGCGACCACTGGTGTGGACTCTGCCATTCGTGATTCGCAACTAGGTGCTGGATATGGGACCTACTGGTCTCCAGGATAGTCCTGGTCCCTAATCCACGTGTCACCAGCTGGCATTGAACAGGGTTAGTGGCACCACGTGTCGCCGGCTGGCGTTGAACAGGGTTAGTGGCACCATGTGTCGCTGGCTGGCGTTGAACAGGGTTAGTGGCACCATGTATCGCAAGATGCTCATATGGAACTATGCCTCACTGATCTGGGGGGTCTTGTGCTGTGCCGCTGCCCCGGCTTTGGGGTCACTGCCATTCAGGACTCAGGACACAGTTTCACATGCGGGACCTACTGGGCCGAAGATGATGTTGGTGTAGCATGTAAATGAGGAAGGAGTAATATGGGCCAACGTCGGGGGCCAGCGATGGTCAGAGAGGCTGCCAGGGACACGGCCTCGGGCTTGGAGCTTGCGCCTGCATGTGGTGGGCCCTCCGTGACACACGCCGGTGTCGGCAGGTGATCAGTGTGCCCTGGCTGCGCAGGGGCGGGTCTGACGGTTTCGGGGTCCAGCGGGCCGGGGTACGGCAGGTGCACAGGATCGCAGGCAACTCCGCTCACGAGGACGGCGTCTGCCTCGTGGCGTGGTGAGAGGCTCCACCCTGGCAGAGATGTTGGGCTTTCTGGAAGAGGACCACACCCAGGGCTACGTGCTTTGTATTCACACTGCTACGCTGGCCTGGCATACGCCAGGCCATCCCACTCTGCTCACGCTTACGGAGGGGTGTAACAGGCAACATTTCCGCAAACTACCCCACTTGCCGGGGTGACATGGTTGCGTCCACTGCCCACTACACTCCATACACCAGAGGTGTATGTCGCCATGGATATGGGTGTGTTCTGCATACTGCAGTCTGTCAAGCACATCGCCGCCACTCTTGGCATTGTGTACTTTCCCAATCATGGTTCTCCTGCCTCCTTCACACATGCCTGGTTGCCACCTCTCCCCACATTCGGCTAGTGTGAGGCTGCGGTGCCATACCATTGATGGCTCATGTTCCCAGGTTACCATTGTGAGTTGTTCTGTCGTGTCTGGTGGGTGGGCATGTTGTTTTGCATGTTGATTTTGATTTTGTGACGTGTGCATTGCCAGAGTTGTGAGTTGCATGGTTGTGGAGTTGAGGTGAGTGGGGTGTTCATTTGGAACTTGCCAAGGGGCTGTGCATTTTCCTTGCTGCCATCCTGGGAACGCTGGTTGCTGATGGACTGTTGGAGGATGGAGGAATCATGCACACTGGCTGGGTATTTGGAGGCGACATTGGTGGAGGTTCTACGGTGTTCAGTTGATGCCTGCACGTTGATGTGAGACGTGTGCTTTCTGTTGCGGTGATTGTGTGCTGTGTTGGCAGGGGGTACAGATATGACATGTGTGCTGTGGATTGCCCCTAAAACATGCGTGCATCCAGCTATGGCGTATGGTCCTTGCTTGGTGTCCAGCGGATCCTGCGCATTGTGTTGGATGTATAGGGACTGGGGTACCAGGCTGATGGTGATGTCCAGGACAGGTGTGAGGGTCTTGGATGTGGCTGGCTGTGTGACTCCTCCGACTCTGGCAGGTGTTTGTTGGGGTGTACCAGGGGCCAACAGGTGCAGCACAGCCAGCAGCTTTGTGTGGGGTGGGATGTTGGTTGTCCGCTGTGTTGGTTCTGTCGGCCTGTTGGGCATTGTTGGTCAGGATTCGTAGGATTGTTGTCCCTTTGAACCTCTAGTGGGCAATGACATTGTCAGGTGTTGAGTCTGTGAGGCTGGTGCGTTTCCTGGATTCCACTGTCTTTGTCTGCGCTGCCTCTGTGGTGGTCCGGGGTGGGGTGTTCCGGGTGGGGGTTGGGGTCCTGGGGTGGTGGTGGTGGGTGTTGTGGCCCTCTTGGGTGTCCGGGCCGCATGACCAGTGGCTCCATGGCATCTGTTGCCCTTCTGATGTGGCTGTGGGCTGTGCTCCCTTTTGTGGTACAGGCTGTGGTCCGACTTTGCACCAGGTTATGTTATGTTATGTTATTTTATGTTACCTGAGTTTATATAGCGCACAGCTGCCTCAGCAAAGAGGCGTCCCGGCGCTCTCAGCAGCAGAAAAGACTAAGGGGCTAAGAAACAAAACAGGTAAGTGCAAGGAACGGGAGAGGGCTAGACAGAGGGGAAAAGAAACGTTTTAATAGCTTTCCTGAAGTCCAACAGGCGGTCCAGGTTACGGATCTGAAACGGCAGAGAGTTCCATAGCTTGGCTGCTAAACAGCAGAAGGATCGTCCCCCACCCCGAAGACGCTTCACTCGGGGGACTCTAACCAGGTGCTGTCCCAAGGAGCGCAGCTGGCGAGTCGGGACATAGGGAACTAGCAGATTAGCTAGAAGGTCGGGAGATGCAAGCTTCAGGATCTTAAAAGACAGACAAAGGGTCTTAAATTGGATCCGCTTGGCCATGGGTAGCCAATGTAGCCGCCGGATGGCACCAGTGGAGGGGGAACTACACGGAAGCCCCAACAGGTCTCTGGCGGCAGCATTTTCTACACACTGCAAGCGTATGACCTCAACCTGATTTGCCCCCAGAAGGAGCGAACTAGCATAGTCTAATCTAGATAGAATGGCTGATTGAACAATCAGCTGGCGTGTAGGAGGATCAAAGAACCTCAACAAGGGTCTAAGTCCCCGAAGGAGACCGAAACAGGGGCCGGCAACTTTCTTAGTGTGATCTTGAAAGCTGAGGGTACAGTCCATCCATACCCCCCGGTTCTTGGCCACCAACTTAGGGGTGGGAACACTACCAAGAGCAGTTGGCCACCATTGCTCACTCCAGAGACTCCTATCCTTCCTCACCAGCAACACCTCTGTTTTATTGGCGTTCAGCTGGAGGCAGTTGGTGGTCATCCACTCGTGACGGTGGCCAGGCCACTCCTAAATCTAGAAGCATCCTGCATGGAGCCATCAGAGAGGGCCACCACCAACTGCGTATCGTCTGCATATGAAACCATGGTGAGGCCCTGGTTCCTGGCCACCGTTGCGAGAGGCTGAACATATAGATTAAACAATACGGGGCTCAGCGCAGAGTGTTATTTTCCTGCTGCTAACACGCCTTATCGCCTGTTTTGTTTTCTTATTGCTGTTCTGGCTGGTCATTGTGAATGTTGTGGAGTGGTGTTGTTGCGGCTTTTGGCACAGGAACGCCTACTCTGCATCTCATTAGCGATAGTTGCGGGGGTCTTCTCTGGCGATGTTTTTTGCGGCTGCTTTCGCGGGTAAACTGGTGCTGTGGGCTATTAACACCAGCTTGTGAATGGGGTGATAAATTTATCGCAACTTTGGCTGCGATAAAGTGCCATTAACTCGGTGATAGCTCCTTGAGAATATGCCCCTTAGACTTGGTAAATGTACTTCAGATGAGTATCAGCGCCATTTTGCGAATCATACACTATTCACGAACCATTTTCTGAATTGATTTTTTAACAACAGATTTTATTTGTCATTTGCACATTAGAAGCAGGGCTCTGTATCCCAGAGACTACTGCCGCATAGAAATATACAGTACCACATCACAAAGGACATTTTACATTGCAAAGGAACATAACTCCCAGAAAAAAACAAAACCAAGCCAACCTAGATTTTAAGCTAAAGTGTAATTTCGGATATCCACCCCCCCACCCACTAAACTCCCCCCCCCACGAGTTGCGCTCGATTCCCTAGCAAACCACCGACCAACCAACACCCAATTACCACAGAATGAGAACAAAGATGACAAACTATCTGCCCCAGCAGGGGCCTACCGCACCCGAAACCACCTAGCCCACCCGTGGCTGCCGTCCCCAGACGGTACACACTCCAGCATAGTATGGCTACCCTCTGAATTTTAAACATATTTCTAGAGGAAAGAACTGCCCCTTATCTCCTGACTACTTGTGCATGCTCAACAGAGACTATTCCTAGGTACACTTATTTCTTAAACGTAGAAAATGTTTTTTGCATTGTGCACCACTGCTGAAATTATTGATGCTTACAAAATGCTGCAAATGCTGGACAGTAGGTGGTCCCCCCAGGCTCAGATATATCGATCTACCAGTGGAGAACACGCCAGAATGAAATCCCCCGCTATTCCTTTCTTCTTTTTCAATGCCCTTTGCAGACTCCGTCAAGGACGGGCTCTCACCCTCCTCACAGTCACAGGCTCATCCAGGCTTCTATTCACCTCTCAGATGAAAAGCTGTTTCCTCGCGCAGCCCGGCCGCGAGTCTCTTCACCGCCGCATTGAGGTGAAACTCGAACAATGCTATTGTTCTCTTCTCCTTTTAAATGCCAACTTACATCCC
Source organism: Triturus cristatus (assembly GCF_964204655.1). Classification (NCBI taxonomy): domain Eukaryota; kingdom Metazoa; phylum Chordata; class Amphibia; order Caudata; family Salamandridae; genus Triturus; species Triturus cristatus. Next base: position 233,584,459 of record NC_140583.1, read on the forward strand.
TGATGTCTAAAGCTTTTGAAGCTTCGCATCCGAGAGCGACATCAATGTGAGCATAACTTTCTCTTGTTGACGAATGAAGGCAGGCTCCAAGCCCAGTCAGATGAAGCCCTCCTTTGAATGCCAGGCGGCACTTGCACTTACTGATGCTAACAATGCACATATGGATCTGAATGTCATGCTGGAATCTCGTTTTCTTTCTTGCTTTCCAGCTCAATAACTGTTCCCATCCATTGTTTCCTACTTTCTAGGGTACTGTTTCTACAGGACAATACTTTTTAGGGGATGTATGACGTTACAACGCACACTTTTACAACGCATGCACTTACAACGCATTTTTTACAACGCATAATCCATTACAACGCATGACACTACAACGCATTTTTAAAAAATACCTTTACAACGCATTGCCATTACAACGCATACTACCTTTACAACGCATACCATTACAACGCAATATATTAAATTACATTTAAGGTAAGTATTAGATAGTATAGGGGTAAAAATTACTATTCTAACTCCAGGGGGTGCAACAGTAGGGTAAGTGTTGGATAGTATAGGGGTAAAAATTACTATTCTAACTCCAGGGGGTGCATGAGTAGGGTAAGTGTTGGATAGTATAGGGGTAAAAATTACTATTCTAACTCCAGGGGGTGCATCAGTAGGGTAAGTGTTGGATAGTATAGGGGTAAAAATTACTATTCTAACTCCAGGGGGTGCATCAGTAGGGTAAGTGTTGGATAGTATAGGGGTAAAAATTACTATTCTAACTCCAGGGGGTGCATCAGTAGGGTAAGTGTTGGATAGTATAGGGGTAAAAATTACTATTCTAACTCCAGGGGGTGCATCAGTAGGGTAAGTGTTGGATAGTATAGGGGTAAAAATTACTATTCTAACTCCAGGGGGTGCAACAGTAGGGTAAGTGTTGGATAGTATAGGGGTAAAAATTACTATTCTAACTCCAGGGGGTGCATCAGTAGGGTAAGTGTTGGATAGTATAGGGGTAAAAATTACTATTCTAACTCCAGGGGGTGCATCAGTAGGGTAAGTGTTGGATAGTATAGGGGTAAAAATTACTATTCTAACTCCAGGGGGTGCATCAGTAGGGTAAGTGTTGGATAGTATAGGGGTAAAAATTACTATTCTAACTCCAGGGGGTGCATCAGTAGGGTAAGTGTTGGATAGTATAGGGGTAAAAATTACTATTCTAACTCCAGGGGGTGCATCAGTAGGGTAAGTGTTGGATAGTATAGGGGTAAAAATTACTATTCTAACTCCAGGGGGTGCATCAGTAGGGTAAGTGTTGGATAGTATAGGGGTAAAAATTACTATTCTAACTCCAGGGGGTGCATCAGTAGGGTAAGTGTTGGATAGTATAGGGGTAAAAATTACTATTCTAACTCCAGGGGGTGCAACAGTAGGGTAAGTGTTGGATAGTGTAGTGTAATATTATGCGTTGTAATGGTATGCGTTGTAATGGTAGTATGCGTTGTAATGGAATGCGTTGTAAAGGTAGTTTTTAAAAATGTGTTGTAGTGTCATGCGTTGTAATGTCATGCGTTGTAATGGATTATGCGTTGTAAAAAATGCGTTGTAAAGGTAGTGCGTTGTAAAAGTTGCGTTGTAAAGGTTGTTCCCCCTTTTTAGGTCTAGCTAGAGACAGCGTTTGCTCTCTGCCTAAGATCAGAGACGGGGTTTGGTTCCTCTCCTTTGTCGATCACCTCAGAGGCAGATCCTAATTTAAGCCTGTGGTTGCAGGTGCGGCCCACCGGCACTTATTTTTGAAGACAAGCACTTTAGTTATTTTTATCAGAATTTGACCCAGAAAAAACAGATAGAATAACACAAAAAAGGGAAAAGAAGGAGTAAGAGAAAACCAGAAAACCAGTGACAAAGAAAGAAAGCAGGGAAGGGGTTAGGTCGTGTCGGCTGATGGATGGAAGAGAATGAGGTGGAATCAAGACTACGCAGCCTTGGTAACGAGCACATCGACATTCTATAATGCCGGCTTTGGTCTTCTGAGTGAAGCTTTGGCCCTGGATCTTATTCTTTTACAAATTAAGCACTGCTCAGAGCCAGTGTCATGGGTAAAATGGACAATTGCCCATGGCAACTACCTTCTAAGGGTCTTTCAGAGAACATGATTAGGACGGTCAGACGGTTTGCTGTAATAATTGGGTGTATAAAAACTGTTTTTTTCCTTGACTTTTAGGCATGTGGAATTCACTGAAGCCTTAGGCAATTCACAGAAGACTTACAAACGTGTCCAGTTGTCCATATTTACAGCGCAGCTTGGGTAGAGCGATCTAAGTGCACATGACAGTTTGGGCGTCCTAAGACGGCTGGCCAAATCATCATGCACACTGCAACAGTGCCACCACTCCTCCTCCTGGCTGTGACTGTCCATCAGGAGGGCCCAGCCACACCCGCTTTAGACTAGGCTCAAGTAAGGGAGGAAAAATAAAATGATAATAACCTTTGTATTCATATTTTATCTTTCATGTTTTCACTACTGCCAGAGCAGTGGGGCAAGGTTACGTCTTTCTCTGTGTCACCTCTTGGTGCACCCCATGCACTTTCCCCTCTAAACATTTCCTTCTCCCTATTTCTTCTTCTGTACCTCATTCTAAAACCTGTCTCTCCGCCTCTATTTAGGTACTCAACTCTTCCTCTTTTTACCTCTCTGTATATATCTTGCTAGCTAACTCACTTTTCTTGCTTTACATTTTGTTGCTTGCTCTTCATCAATCTAGACACCTCATCACTGTCCTTACCTCCTTTTCCCATCTATTTATTTATTTATGCATTTTTATATAGCACCAACTTTACCCGAAGGTGTCAGAGCGCTTTACAAAATAACCAATTACATTACATAAGGACATAAAACATACAAACAGATAAACTCTATATTCGCATAAGAATGGTAGTAAGTACATACGTTTACTACAGACACAAGTGGTTATAGTTGCATATATACAAGTAGCAAATTCACTCAAGGAAAAGATACAAGCAGATTCACATAAGAATGGCAGTAAGTAGAAAAGTCTACTACAGATATTAGTGGTTAGAGTTACATATATACAAGATGCAAATTCACTCAAGATTACATTTTAAGAAGCGATTAGGGTTGGACAATTGTAAATTACATAATTACAGAGCATGACCTTATTGCCATCTTCAGATAGGCCGTCAGGATGCTGTTGCACTCACAGGTGGTGGAGGCTGTAGGGGTAGAAGGCCGGGTGGTGGTGGGCGGAGGCATCATGCTGGATTCCCAGGCTAATCTTGAGCTCATGTTGGCTTCATGGGAAACGGGGTTGGCTACCAGCTGAGCAGCATAGGCACCTGTGGCCTGAGTTTAAAGTCATCCTGTTCCTCCCCCAACAGTTCTTGTTCAGGGTCCAGAGGATTAAGGCTTGGAGGGACCTCACACCAGCGGTCCACGGTAGCAGCAAAATCAGGGCTCCGATGAGATGCTGATGGATGGCGACCGTGCCCAAGATGGCAGCATAGCAGAGGCGTGACTGCTAAGGCGATGGCGGAGATGCTGTGCGATCCAGGATCGGCTCCGTACCTGCGTGGACTAAGATGAGGTGTCCCGCTCCTAGGGAGCCGTGACCAAAAAGGCTTTGAGAGCCCCGACGAGCAGCACCGCTGAAGATCGACTAGCCGTGGTGCACAGCTGAGAAGTAGCGTGTGAAGCAGCTTGGTGCCTAGGAGTCCCTTGCCATCAGTGTTGCACAGAACGAACCCAGACTGAGACCTGGGGGCACTGAAAATCCTGTGAAGCCTGACACGGGATTCCCCGTCGGACTGGCCCTTAGAAAGGGGTCCCTGTATGCCTGGGGCCGTCAAGGTGCGGTGAACTGGGTTTGCACTGCTCTGACCCCCTTGCCGAAGTATACCTATAAGAAGCCCTATACACCTCCCTTGCTGTGGCGTTCTCTTTAGTTCACTGTCCTTCTTCTGTCTCCCAGCTTCTCTTATTTGTCATACTCAGCAGAGTTGGTAGTCATTGTCTAGCCAGAGGAATCTACACTTAGAAAGAGGAGTAGACGTACAAGGCAGAGAAAAATAATTATTGAGAAAACTATCATGTCAAATTAATTTTGATTAGGAACTCCAACGGAGGTCTACATAACATAATAATAACAGTAGAAAAAAAGCAATACATACTACATTATAAAATCCAGCATTATAAAATATGGCTCCTCCAAAACATTACATAACAGCAATTTATAAGTTCAGGCAACCAAATTAATTAATGAGTATTTAAAAGAAAACAATCAGAAAAAGTAAAAAGATTAAAATGAGAAACTTATCACAAATCATTTCTGTGAGAAGAAATATTAAACATTTCCAGGCCTACAATGCAGAACATGAACATCTAAAAAACCATGGCCTTGGAAAGTAACGCTGTGCATTGTACTTCCCAAACCAGGCAAGTATTGATGCATATATGAAGTGAAAGAACTCAAGGGCAATTCTGAGAGCTCAATACAGGCCATTTCCATAAATGGACACTTGAAGCATTTGTAGGCTTCTGAAACAGATCGTATAATATATTTATAAGAAAGCAATAGCTTTGAAAAGTGACATCGTGCATAGTGCAAAATAAGATGTACACATATTGCATGTTTAAGATCTTATATATGTGACGTAAAAAACGAAAAATACATAGATGTCTAAAAAACAAAGGCCTAGTTAATAGGTAGTATGTACTGGTCAATAGTGACTTTAGAAAGAGACATCATGCATACTGCAACATAAGATGTGCAAGTGTTAAATATTTAAGATCTTATAGATGCAACCCTAAAAACAAATCCATAGATCCATAGATTTCTAAAGAACAAAGGCCTAGGAAAGAGACAACATGCATCGTGCAACACAGACTAGCTAGTAATACAGCCTGAATCACTAATAAATGTTACAAACATATTTGAATAATTGGTAGATCTTACTACAAAACATTTCATTAGGTGGGAGCATTAAACACTTGCAAGCCTCCAGAGCAAAGCTTGTGTTATATCTGAGAAACAGAGGCTTTAAAAAGTGACATGGTTCACTCGGTAACACAAGACAAACAAAGATTACATGGTTAACATCTTGAATATGTAGCTGGCAAAACTCACACATTCTCTCCTTTTTTGGGACTTTATCCCAGATACCAGTGATGACAATAAGAGGAGCAAATCCATTCTCAACAAGAGGATCAGTCTTCTAATCTCATGAGGCAGATTCCACATTAAATAAGGCTGAGGTTTATTCCCCTGGACCACCTGATTATGCTGGTTTGCCTGGGATAGGGTAATGTCTCTGTCCCGACTTTTTTTGAGCAGAGTGTTTTTTATATAGCTCTGTAAAGCAGACTTGGGTACTAAAGAGTCCATATTCAAATCAAGCCCAAAAAAGTTTTTAGCCCACTCAAAAGAACTATAAAAGGCGCTCATTTCTTTTTGGAGAGAAAAAGTTTCAAACTTCAGAGCTGCCCGTGTTTCCTCCTGTCTGCACAAGAGTGAGTTTCCCCACCTCAGAACACCGGCCATAGAGAAAGAATAAAAATAAACCAAACTTCAAACGAAGAGCATGAGGGGCTGCAAGTGCTATCAGATTACAAATCTGGGAAACATGTTGTCTTGCTTTGCCTTTCAGATAATACAGAATCTCCCATACGGTGGCTCAAACACTGTGAAGCAGGAGACATAAAACACAACAACACCTAGAAAAGGGTTTTATTTTACAAAATGCAAAGACTCTCTTTTTAGAATAAGGCTTGGGGTTTATTTATGCAATGCTCTCTAACAGAAAGTCTTTCCCAGATGCCAATGAGTAGCATTCAACTAAACATAGAGATATATATTTATATGCAAGCAATAATAACACAGTTGGTAAATGCAACAGTTAAATGCATGAATAATACTAATGAATAAACAAGCAGCAAATAATATGAGATAACACTCAAGAAAATAACATGGGACATCCTGCAAGAGATTAGAAAGATATATACACTGAATCACAAAGAAAACACCTCATATGATCAAAGCCTCTGGCCACACATCACAATGGCAATAATCAAAACTCAAACACCTCAAATGACCACAGCCACTGGAACCACGCATCACAATGGTACTAGTCAGAAACAAGTCACCTCACCCGATCGTTCACTCGACATCCTTGCTAATTCACGCTGTGGGGTCCCATTCACAGCTGGCTTGCACTTTTGACCGGGACTCAGGTTCTGTTTGTCTTACAGCAGTACGTCTACTCTGTAAGTGAGCTCCCAACTCAGCTGTCAACAAACCTCAGCTTTATAGTCTCAAAACACATACTAGAAGATTCAAGAGACTTCCTCCCCGCACAAGGAAACTTACTAGGACTGGCCAGCTTCCAAGCAAGCATTCCATGGCAGAAAGGAGTTCCCACGTCCTCTCTACATTCTCGCATGTTCCAGCCTTTATCTTGACAAAGCTCACGTAAAGCCTTCCAGGGTACATTAAACAATATCTCACAAAAACTATCCTTGAATGTGATTAACCCAAACAACTTGCAAGTGTGTCTGTGTGCACAGATAAAGCTCAGGCCAGAGTCAGAATTGAGGATGACATGAGGCCATGTCAAAGCCAACAGTACAAAATTAATACTTCTTCCTAGGGTACAACACAGTGCACATTTGTGCACCACTGCTTATAGCATCACATACTTCATCTCTAAATGTACAACAAGTGCAACTTTGTGCACCACTGCTCAAAACACTGCACTACGAGACCAAAAAGTACATTCCACACCTCTCTCCCTCTCTCTCTCTCTCGTGCTTTCAAATCCACCTCTCACACGTTCTGTTCTTGGCAAGGCTGTCCTACTCCGTGACAGCTCCCACTGAAAGACTGCCAGATTACAAGAAAGAAACCTTTAAGAGAAACAAGCTATATGCAGGACGTTGTACATTCAGGCTAGGATAAAATAACACATCAAAGTCAATTAAAATAATGGTAGTCAAAGGTCATCATAGGGTGTCAGACCACAAGAGTGCCTCTAGCACTACATTACACCCCATGACCTTTGACTATCATAACATACATACATCAAAAAACTGAACTTCTTAAATGAAGGCTCAAATATAATAGAAGCACATGTTAAAACAGTGACATAAACTTGTGTGCTTAACTGAACGCACAAATCTAAATGAAACATATGTTGAAACAGTGACATCATAAAAGCATGTGCTTAACTGAAAGCACAAATATGATTGAAGCACACACTAAAACAGTGAAATCATAAAAGCATATAACACTCATTTCAAAGCATGTAAAATAGATCATGCATATCTGGACATTCAGCAAGAAAAAATGTATGATGAATACACAAAATGAATGCACAAATAGAATCAAGCATATGAACTCAGTAAAGCTCGTAATGTCACAGATGGCTAATTCTGGAACTTCTACTGTTGAAGCAGCCAAACTTATATATTTTGTGCTTAAAAAATAAAGGCAACATCATCATCTTTTCATCTTTAAACTGAAAACCATCTTCTTCGATTTCAATTTCACAACATGTTCTTTTTCAGAAATAAGGCTTGGTAAGTTTGTCTGGTTTATTCAGCCAAAGGATGTCAGCTTGCATCGTCCGGTGATTACTCCAGGATTGGGGAGGGAGTCCCACACCCTCACAGGCCCACTCAGTCATGGCACCCACTCACAGGACAGGGACATCAGGTACACCAACACGTCGCAGTATGATCTGGAAAAGAAGCAAGCATCACTCTTCTTGCAAAAAATATTTTTCAAAAAGCACATGTTTTCCTTTTTCTGTTTTGGGTCTGATGGAAAAATATTGTAATTTCTGTCTGCAAGGTTCTCTGCTGGCTCTCCATCTGCACTGGTAATTTTCCTTTCTTCAACTGGCCCCTCACCTTCTGTGGGACTGGTCTATGCTTTGCATACTGACACTTAGGAATCACAGTTCTAAGTAAGTCTAGGGGGATATGCATCCCTTCATTCTCTGCCCACCTGTTTGTATGGTCTTTCTCTCCTAGGTGCTCGCACTTAGTCGTGCCCACCAAATCAGAATCCTGTGTCACCACCTCTGTCTCCAAGATTTTAGCCTTTTCATCCGTAAGGGAATTTAAGCTTCTGTTTAGTGAATGTATAGGACCATGAGCATACACAGTAGCTGCGCTTTGCAGTACAATCTGCCACTTCACTGGGGAATCCTGTGTCTTAGGCACCTCAAACATCACCCCTGGACTTTCTATTGGAACCTGCACCAACTGTTCATGCAAAACTGCAGTTTCTGTCTGTATGTAACATTTGATCACATTTGTTTCTTGCCATTGCATTTGAGAAAATTTAAAAGTCAAAACCACATTATCTCTTATTGCCAAAGACTCATATTCAACACTTAACATGCGTAACATACTGAAAGGGGAACTTTAACTCTGTACACTGACAGGACATGCCCAAAATGACGTCTCCCACATGTTTTATGTACTCTATTAAGGACGTTTCCCTGGGAGAGGGCCCTACTCAAACAAAGATCTATGTGATCATTATCTCGCCCACTCTTGCAAAAGGCCTTACCAAGATAAAGGTACGAGTCCACTTTTTCTACTTTATCCATGCTTAGATACCAATTGAACTTCCCCCTCGTTCTTATTCCATTTTTACGGAAGATCAGGATTTTACTTTTAGAGATATTTATTTTCAAGAAGTGGCCTTCTGCATAGTTTGTCAGCTCAGAGAGGTGACATTGTACGCCAATAGAGGTTAGATTCATTATGGCTACAGTGCTGGCATACAATAAGGTACTAATCAGACCCTCTAGGATTTCGCGATTTCGCGGTTTCCAAAATAATTGCAAAATTAGCACTTTTGCATAAAGACCGTGCTTTTTACAAAAGTGCCTGCAAAATCAGGTGTTGCAAGCTCTTCGGAGGTCGTACCACACAAATAGACGCCCCTTCCTGCATGCGTTTCTTTGTGATGCACGATTGGTTTTGAGACAGTGTGTGTCTGCCACACGTTAGGCTGGGAGGGGTGTCTACAGACATCCTTCAGCTGAAGGGATCTCTCCCTGGGGAGCCGGGGCTGCCCGTAAATAGAAGCCCCTGGAAGTGTGAAGACACAGTGCCTTTGCCCTGCCTGCAGTGTGCGCCATGGACTAGCCTTGCATTGACCATGCACAGAAACCTGATCGGAGCTGACAGGACAGTTATGCACGGAAACCTGATCGGAGGCTTTCTGCCGTGGTCGTGCACTGATTTCAACAAATCCCCCAGTTAATAACGAGCACAGCTGGGTTGTCTGTGTGTGTATACATGATACATTGTTTAGCAGTGTTGTACTTCATCTTGTAGGAGCTACGTATGAGGCACTCTGCTGCAATAATCCAAGCGCAACTGTTTAAAATGGGGAGATTACAATATATGCCTGTGGATGCTGCCCTATGAAATATATAGACAACTATAATTGCAAAGGATTTGAAGAATGGGTTTGCTTGTAGGAGTTGCAACCAGTTTTGAGGACTTTGATAAGTGAAAAGAAATGTAAATCTCCAAACAAATTTTTCTCAAGTTATTTTTCTTGAAATACATGTACCTTGAAGGGAAGTGACACATGTAAATGATGTTACTTTGTTGTGCAGGAACACATTGGAAGATGTGCAATTTAAATGTTAGGCTGGGGTGTATTTGAAGAACATGCTGTATTGGGACAGACACACAAAATGGAGGTTCAAACAATATTGCTGGAATAATGGAAGCAACCACAATTGCATAATCGCTATCCACATATATATAATCTCTTTGCACATTACCTGTATAGAAGAGTAAGTATGTAGAGGGCACAATACATCATGAGTAGCTCCACCACTCAAGTGATGTTGGGGCTCTGCGCACAAGGAGGAAAGTTAGAATATAAAGATCTTTAATTTATATTTGAACCTATCGAGATTAGATACACTTAGGACCACTGGAATTACTCCTCTCCGGTGTAGCTATCAATAGTGCAGCAGAGGCGGTGGCACCTGGGTCCAGTCGGTTGGAGGGACTGATTTTTTACATATATATATATATATATATATATATATATATATATATATATATATATATATATATATATATATATATATATATATATACACACAAACACACACACACACACACATATATAAGGAATGAAGACTCGAGGAGTGTGGTGCTTTCTTTGATGAATAAATACACACATATATATATTCACTGAAAAAAACATAGGTTTTAGGGGTGTTATAGTTAGCTGGACATTTCGCTCGAACAAAACCATTGAAATTCCTCCGATATAGTTAGTTGTACTAACTACATCTCGCGCGCCCGCAATCCACTGCTGAGGATGTCACATATTACATCATTCATGACATGGTCAGTGACATCACTGATGACATCTCAAATGACATCACTGATGACATCACCGATGACATCATCCAGTGAATGTGGTTTGGTTCGTTATTTAAATATGTATTATATATATATATAGAAATTTGCATTGAAGAATGAGTGGATATATAAATATAAATACCTGGATGGAGGATTTAGTAGCAGTGTGATTGACTGTTTACTTGACTAATTTATAGTGTCTCACTAAATATATTGGATAGTGACTAAACTGTGTGAATATCTGTATCACTTTGTCAGTTGTTGTGTAAACTGCTGCACCAGTTGGCTACTAGCTATGTGAAAGTCTATATTAGTTATTAATTAGTTAACTGAGTATTTGTATGGGAGAGTGAATGTGTGTGTAGTTCGGTGGGGGGTGTGTGACAGCCCAAAGATGTGTGAATAGTTGATTCAGTAGGTATATGAAGTTAAAACTACATGTTATAACAGTTGTTTGGGTGAGTGAATATCTTTATGGGTGTGGTGATGAGCAAATATATGTCTCAATGGTACATATCCAACAAACTAGAAAAATGAAAGAAAGTGTGTGTGTCATTTGTTGCATATAAATAAGTATACATAAGACTCAGTGATAGTATGAGTGACTGTATGTATAACTGTATACTTGTAATAGTGTTTTTATAACACACTAAGTATGAGTTACTATCTATATGAATAGATGAAGTGGTGTTTGTATAAGTGTGTAGCTAAGTAAACGTAAGTATGATCCATTGTTTGCATAAGTCAGTAGGATGACTTCATAAGTGATTAGGATGTGTGCTGATGTGTAATGTCGAAATAGGTGTATAAGTATATTTGATAGTGTTCTATTGATCATTGACAGCATGTATGAGTGAATCTTTAGGTAAGTGATTAGATGTGTTTATAGATCTAGGAATCCCTGAGTGGGTGTTTAGAAACTTGTATCGGTGTGTCAATGGTTTCAAATATGGCACTCTGTATTTTACAGTGAGTGATGAAAGGTTATCCTAGTGTATGATGAGGTGTATCTGATTGTCACCTGGTGATGTCATCAGTGATGTCATCAGTGTTGCCATTTGAGATGTCATCAGTGATGTCACTGACCATGTCATGAATAATGTAATATGTGACATCATCAGCAGTGGATTGCGGGCGCGCGAGATGTAGTTAGTACAACTAACTATATCGGAGGAATTTCAATGGTTTTGTTCGAACGAAATGTCCAGCTAAATATAACACCCCTAAAATCTATGGTTTTTTCAGTGTTAAATGCTAATTCCTAACTATATCAGGCCTGAAACCTATGTTTTTTTCAGTGAATTTTCAAAGGTTTTTTTAAATGCTAATTCCTAACTATATCAGGCCTAAAACCTATGGTTTTTTCAGTGAATTTCAAAGGTTTTGTAAATGACAATTTTTAATGTATTAATTGTTATACTGTTTTTTTTATACTAATTTACTACATTTTTTAAACTATTTATTTTTAGATATTTTATTTTTTTAATTACATTATACATTACAATACAAAATATACTTTCTCAGAATGAATTACTTTAGTTTAAATACTTTGCAAATAGGCAATAGACATTTAAGTACAGTAGTTACAGTTGTTGCAATGGGCAACACAATTTCAAACACAATGCAACACTGAGCTCAATGTGAATTTCTAGTCAAATGGAATTAGTTACTGTTAGAAATGGGATTTCTGGTTGGCTAGGGCTTGCGCCAAAGCCAGACAGAAACCACCACTCTAGTCAGGGCTGGGGAGTTACACGCCAAAGATAACCCCTGCTCACCCCCTTGGTAGCTTGGCACGAGCAGTCAGGCTTATCCCTGAGGCGATGTGTAAAGCGTTTGCGCGCGCACCCAGCAACAACACCCAAGGCCCACCACAAAGGAAACTCCACACAAGGTATTCTATAAAAATAGCCTTTGTATTATACACAACACATTAGATAAAAGCACACACTCTACAATGTGCCAACAGGCACGGGCAGAATTTACAAGGGATTATATATACAGGGGACAGGGCCACCTGGACCACTGTCAGGAATTAGCACTTTTTAGAACATAGGAATAATACTGTAGTACAAAATAACATATGTAGCACACAACCAGTAACTACTGGTATCAGGTAAGTACCACCTACGCAACCCTAACCACCTTAGGAAAATATTGCGCAGGGAATCAGGACCTCACTAGCACCACCTGTACTAGGGAGAAAACAACCACCTAAGTATCACAATACCTGTAGGGGTCTAAGCACATAAACACCTGATGCAGAACATTCAGAGGTGTAAAGCAAAGCACATGACGCATAACCACATTCAGAGGTGCAGGAAAGGTACAATGGTGCAAAAACTCACATTAGCCACTATCTGTGGCAATCCCTGGGCCAACTGGCCTAGAAGGGGAAAGGACGCTCTGTCCCAGTAAAGCTGCGCCAGCCAAGATGTAAATTATCCCCAACCTAAACGTGGCAGTTGCCCACTAAGTGCTGGGCAACTGGAGAAATGCTGGGGCCAACGTTGGAGCCTCCCAGGGCTCTGAACAACTGAAATGCCCCCCCTAGAGCCTCGCAGGCTCTAAATGATAATGTGCCCCCTTGTTGGAGCCTCACGGGCTCTAGAAAAAGGTGGGGGCGACGTTGGAGCGGCCCGCTGCCTTCCGGGGCCGCTCTGCTGATAAAATAAAAATGCCCCCTAGTAGTTGGAGCCTCGTGGGCTCGAAATCAAATGTGCCCTACTCGTGGGAGTCCCTTTGGACTCGAAGATGATGCCTTTTCTGGCACGGCGGCCGCTGCCCACTGTCAGGCGGGGCAGCGGGGAGGGGGAATGAGGACGGCGCTCGCCGGCCTGGACTTCGATACGGGGGGGGTGGGCACCGAGAAGCATGCCCCGACACACCCCCAACCACCCAGTGGCCGAGCCCCACTCACCGGCAGCACCACGTTGGAGTCCCCCTCTGGGACTCAGGACTTCCTGACACCACTCACCGGGGTGAAGGCTCCCTCCGGGCGACGCGGGGCTCTCCTTCACCGACGGAGGCGGGGTAGGCTCCCGCCCTCCGTCCGGATTCCGGCTGACGCTCGTCTGGCTGATCTCCGTCACAGGAGCGCGGGGTAGGCTCCCGTCCGCTTCCTGTCTTGAATGAGGCCCCGCCCACGTCCCAACCAGGACAGCCTGACTTCCTGTCCCAGCCCGGGCCGCGGCGGTGATCCCAAGTTCGGCACAAAGAGGGGTAGGCTCCCTCGGTAGAGGAGATATACGGCGGGGTGAGCACCCGCCGTAAGAATAATCGAATAAGCGGGGTGGGCACCCGCCAACACGCACAGCAATGTCCCTGGCAGGGTGGGCACCTGCCAGTGGACGTAGGAACCGGCAAAGACGGGGCAAACGCCGGGTGGGCACCGGCTGTTAGAAATAAAACGCTCCTGAGTGCTAAAGGAAAATACAAGCGCTTCCAAGCGCTTAGGGACACAGATAGAGCACTCCCAGCGCTTTAGCATAAAAAGCACCACAAAGTCCAGCAAAGTTCTTCCCTGCATGCAGCAGGGCAGGGGTGGGGGGCAAGGCTCGACCCAGAGCCAGCTCACTGGGCCTCCAGGCAGGGAGGTAGTCCAGGTGGCGGTCCTCTGGTCCAGCAGCAGCCCCCCTCAGGTAAGATCCTGGCAGAGAACAACTTGTAAGGGGACACAGCCCCTTTTTATACAGTAAAAGTCTTTGTTCTTGGTTCAGGGTGAGGGGGAAAACCAGTCGCAGCTGGTTGGGGAGCACCCTTGATGTGCTCAGCCCCTCACTCTATTCACTGGCAGGGCTAGGGTCGTCAGTCTCACCACAGGGGGCGGAGCCAGCATTGTGTGTGGAAAATCCTGCCCTATTCAGGACCCAGGTGTACTCCTCCCACCCATCTAGCTGCTGATCTCCCCATTCACCACAGGGTGACTCATCCTGACTCTGGGGAATCCCTAGCCCGTCACATGATATGACCAGCCAATCACGCGACAGACACACTGCACACAGAAGTGCCCACTTCTAGAAGTGGCACTTCCACACTAGGTACATGCACGCCGCACACATCATCGCGCAGCATTCACTCCCACGAGTCCGCACATACCAAACTCGGGCCTGCACACCCCACGCATCAGGAACTACTGGGGACACATACATTCCCCATGCATTCCTATGGGAGGGCAGGCCTATCTCACCACATGCACTCAGAGCGCGCACGCACTTTACCCTGGGACACAGGGAAAGTGCGTAGAAACCAAAAAAATCACCACACCAAGTCACCCGTAAAAAGCAAAAAGTCTCGGGGGTGAACCTGCCAGAAGGGCCAAGTCCAACACAACCCCCTTCCAGCCAAAATGCAGGGCAGACCAATCACCACCGTGATGGACTTCCCTGCTTGGGGCGATAGAACACGGACGCGGGTCCGCAACTGCAGAGACACCCTCCGGTTCTACGCCACGGTGAACACATGGAATTCTTTCTAACACCACTGTCTGGACCAACTGGGCTACCCCACTGGTACTCCCAAGCTGTCCGCGGCCAAGACCAGGCCCCAGGCCACCCAGGTGCCACCGGTCTTTGCCTAACCATAGAGTGGGGGGTAGTAACCCCTGGCACATAGCGGCCATTCTCCACTCTACCCCTCATCAGGGCAGTTCTAAACTGCCACTGATCCTCCAGCCTAGGGTCTGTACCCTCAAGCTGACCAAAAGTCACGGGTGAGGCTCTCCTCCCCCTACCTCTTCTTCTGGGGTTCCGCCCTCTCTTCCTCTGAGAGGCGACCCCGTAACGCAATTCACCTACCAGCTCAGGACCCCTCCCTGAGAACTGGTCTCCCAACCTAGGGTTTAACCCCTCAGGTTGCACTGGGGTCAGGGGTGGGCTCTCCCACCCTCTGCACCCCCTTCCAGAGTCCTGCTCCCTACCAACTGGGGCGGTACCTCTGGAAGAAGAACCGGTCAGGACACTGGTTACAGTCGTCCTACCCTTCAGGTCAGGCTGATCCTGGACCTGGCCTCCCAACCTCGGGTCTAGAACCTTTGGTGGAATACTTGCCTGGCACTCCAGGACTTCGGGGGACTTACACACCATCCCCCCAAGAGGAACAAATGCCTCATATGTTGCATGACAGTCTGCCTGGCGCAGATCTCCCGTCCCCTGTCCACCTGACAGTGCGCGAAGATCCCCCAGGACAGACGTGTGGTCACCATGGTCACCTCCAGGAGACTCAGCCCTCCCGGCTGGTCCCTGACCCACTGGCTCCTCCACCGGGGAACACCGCCCCATGCCGCTCCTCTCGCTGTACTTCTGTACCCTCCCTACTGGAGCGGTACTGCCAGACATCAGAACCACTGGAGTTTATTTACAGACGCTCCAGGTCCTCCATACACTAGGTGATCCTCCTCAAATGGACTAACAGGACAGCCTAGGTCCCAAACTTGGTGTTCCCTCATGAAACCATCCAAGTCATGAGGCAGGGTTTCGTGCGTCTGGGGACCCTCGGTCACCCACTTACTCCCGCTCCACTGAGCCAGGCCGTAAGCCCCTACACCCTCCTCGCTATCCGGGGACCTAGCTGGGCTACACTGAGCCTCCTCCACCACGCTGGGCTGGAGGATCTCTGAACCACTACTGTTGGAATCACTCTCCCATTCCTCATCAGAACTTGGGACCCCTTCCCATCGGTCTGCTTTTTTTGCAAGGTCCCAAGCATCCAAATCGTAATATCCCAACAGGTGTTGGCGCAACCCGGGGTAAAAACTACTGAGTAGCTGCTCTTTGATAACCAGAGCATACAGTCCTTCAAAATCCCGTTTCGTGTTTACTCTTACCCAATCCTCCAGTGCATCCTCGCATTCACCCACAAACGTGTCCCAAGACTGGTGAGACAGCTTCCTACTGCCCCTGAATTTCAACCTATACTCCTCTTCTTGGGAAACAGGTACCAGACTGGGTAAACTGGGAATGGGACTTCCTGCACTGGACTTTATCTCGCTGTCACCACTGGACTCAACCCTCCCTGGGGAGCCCAGACAACTACAACTGCGCTCAGGGGACAACTTACCTTCCAGAGCTAATTTCTCTGTGGCAAAGGCCCGCTCAGCCTCCGCCATCTGTTTCTGAGCTAAGACCCTCTCGGTCTCCAGCTTGGCATGCTCTATCCTGAGCTTCTCCATGGCCAGCTGATGCTCCCTTTCTTCCCTCCTATCTACCCACTCCTCTGGGGACAGGGAAAGGGATGGGGTGCTGCTCCTGACACTGGACCCAGCAAGGGACTCCCTATCTATGGGGTCTCCACTATCTACTGGCGTCCCTGTCAGGTTACTTTCTTCCTCCTCTTCTAAATCTTCAGCGATCCCCACAGACCCACCACCCTCCTGGTGTGAGGCCCGGGCCCTTATCCTACTGCGCTCAAGACCCCATTGACCCTTTTGCCATAGGATCAGGCTGCTTCTAAGTTCGGACTGAGAGTCTGACTCATCCACCCCTATGTCTCTCTCTTCACAGAACCTTACCAACTCCAACATACTGTACCCAAAAAGATCACAGAAATCAAAAGCTGGCTCCATTTTGGCGGACGTTCTTGAGAAAAGATCACACAGGGAACCTAGGGGTCTGAGCTTAACAGGAGTACACAATTCGCTAAAAGGATTCAGCAAGCTCTCTAACCCAGAGAACTCACACTCACTTGCCTAGTGCCACACACCATCCATCCACACACACAACCCTCCCCTCGGACTGGTAAGGGAGTTTCTACCACCCCTGATTCCTCAACCTGACCACCACGTGACACAGGTACCAACTCTGGGCGCAGGGCGGGGGACAAATGTACAGGACACTATTACGCTGCCACCACTGGATCCCACCCTCTGGTGAATCCAGAAAACACAATGCACTAAGGGGGATGATCTACCCTCCCGAGCTAGGGACACCTAACTCACAGTGCACAAGAAACACATTTCCAAGGAAATGACATTTAAAAACAAACTTAGAACAATAATCCCTATACCATGTGATTTATCTAAATGCAGAGTTTTGTAGTGCGGCCAGTTGCCGCTGCGGTACAGCGCAAACGCAAGTCCAAATCCCACCGCTGATCACCAATGTTAGAAATGGGATTTCTGGTTGGCTAGGGCTTGCGCCAAAGCCAGATAGAAACCACCACTCTAGTCAGGGCTGGGGAGTTACACGCCAAAGATAACCCCTGCTCACCCCCTTGGTAGCTTGGCACGAGCAGTCAGGCTTATCCCTGAGGCGATGTGTAAAGCGTTTGCGCGCGCACCCAGCAACAACACCCAAGGCCCACCACAAAGGAAACTCCACACAAGGTATTCTATAAAAATAGCCTTTGTATTATACACAACACATTAGATAAAAGCACACACTCTACAATGTGCCAACAGGCACGGGCAGAATTTACAAGGGATTATATATACAGGGGACAGGGCCACCTGGACCACTGTCAGGAATTAGCACTTTTTAGAACATAGGAATAATACTGTAGTACAAAATAACATATGTAGCACACAACCAGTAACTACTGGTATCAGGTAAGTACCACCTACGCAACCCTAACCACATTAGGAAAATATTGCGCAGGGAATCAGGACCTCACTAGCACCACCTGTACTAGGGAGAAAACAACCACCTAAGTATCACAATACCTGTAGGGGTCTAAGCACATAAACACCTGATGCAGAACATTCAGAGGTGTAAAGCAAAGCACATGACGCATAACCACATTCAGAGGTGCAGGAAAGGTACAATGGTGCAAAAACTCACATTAGCCACTATCTGTGGCAATCCCTGGGCCAACTGGCCTAGTAGGGGCAAGGACGCTCTGTCCCAGTAAAGCTGCGCCAGCCAAGATGTAAATTATCCCCAACCTAAACGTGGCAGTTGCCCACTAAGTGCTGGGCAACTGGAGAAATGCTGGGGCCAACGTTGGAGCCTCCCAGGGCTCTGAACAACTGAAATGCCCCCCCTAGAGCCTCGCAGGCTCTAAATGATAATGTGCAAAGACGGGGCAAACGCCGGGTGGGCACCGGCTGTTAGAAATAAAACGCTCCTGAGTGCTAAAGGAAAATACAAGCGCTTCCAAGCGCTTAGGGACACAGATAGAGCACTCCCAGCGCTTTAGCATAAAAAGCACCACAAAGTCCAGCAAAGTTCTTCCCTGCATGCAGCAGGGCAGGGGTGGGGGGCAAGGCTGGACCCAGAGCCAGCTCACTGGGCCTCCAGGCAGGGAGGTAGTCCAGGTGGCGGTCCTCTGGTCCAGCAGCAGCCCCCCTCAGGTAAGATCCTGGCAGAGAACAACTTGTAAGGGGACACAGCCCCTTTTTATACAGTAAAAGTCTTTGTTCTTGGTTCAGGGTGAGGGGGAAAACCAGTCGCAGCTGGTTGGGGAGCACCCTTGATGTGCTCAGCCCCTCACTCTATTCACTGGCAGGGCTAGGGTCGTCAGTCGCACCACAGGGGGCGGAGCCAGCATTGTGTGTGGAAAACCCTGCCCTATTCAGGACCCAGGTGGACTCCTCCCACCCATCTAGCTGCTGATCTCCCCATTCACCACTGGGTGACTCATCCTGACTCTGGGGAATCCCTAGCCCGTCACATGATATGACCAGCCAATCACGCGACAGACACACTGCACACAGAAGTGCCCACTTCTAGAAGTGGCACTTCTACACTAGGTACATGCACGCCGCACACATCATTGCGCAGCATTCACCCCCCTGTGACCCACAGGCGGTCGCTCCTATCCCCTGCTGCTGCCTACGCCTGCTGCTGCCTACGCCTGCCGCTGCCTACGCCTGCCACTGCCTTTCACCCACTGCAACCCCCGTTGGCGCCACTTACCTCCTTCCGCCGCTCTCAGGTACCGGCCTCCGCTCGCTGCCTGCTTGTTTTTCTTCTTTTTCGCCGTTTCCGCCGCCACTGCCCCGGTCACTCTTTCCCCTCCTCCCGCTTCCCTGTTCCGGTCCCCGCAGTCCCGCCTCCCCTCACTGCCCATTGGCTACCCAGCCTCCCGCCTCCCTGCTGACCCTCCCTCCGGGCTCCTACTTAGGGATCCTCACCGCGCTGGTCAGTGTGACCCCCCTGTGACCCACAGGCGGTCGCTCCTATCCCCTGCTGCTGCCTACGCCTGCTGCTGCCTACGCCTGCCGCTGCCTACGCCTGCCGCTGCCTTTCACCCACTGCAACCCCCGTTGGCGCCACTTACCTCCTTCCGCCGCTCTCAGGTACCGGCCTCCGCTCGCTGCCTGCTTGTTTTTCTTCTTTTTCGCCGTTTCCGCCGCCACTGCCCCGGTCACTCTTTCCCCTCCTCCCGCTTCCCTGTTCCGGTCCCCGCAGTCCCGCCTCCCCTCACTGCCCATTGGCTACCCAGCCTCCCGCCTCCCTGCTGACCCTCCCTCCGGGCTCCTACTTATGACGCCCCTTCCGCGACCGCGCAGCGGACGCGCGCAGCGGGAGCGCCGATTGAGCGCCGAAGGTGCGCCAAAGGTAAGCCCGTCTGCGCCTGGACCGCGCCCAGCGCCAGACTCCCTGGTCCCCGCGCCCGCCAGCCCCCCCGCAGGATCTACGACTTCGCTACGCTCATCGCACTCAAAACCGCCCGAGCCCCCGGATGCTACCGAGCGTCCCCGCGACGCACCCATGGACCCTTCACCTGCCGATCCTGCAACTTCTCTTGCCTCCAAACAAGCACCACGCCCACCAAGACGGACAACAGCAACCACCTCAAGTGCATCCTGCTCAACACCCGCTCCGTCCACAGACACGCCGTGGAACTCTGGAACCTCCTCGACACCGCATCTCCGGACGTCGCCTTCCTCACGGAAACCTGGATGAACGACTCTTCAGCCCCCGACATCGCCATAGCCATCCCGGACGGCTACAAGATCATCAGGAAGGATCGCGTCAACCAGACCGGAGGAGGCATCGCCATCGTACACAAGAGCACCATTCGCATCTCGACTGACTCCATCGACGTATTCAACGCCGCCGAATACCTGCACTTCCAGATCCACACCGACCCCAAGACTACCCTCAGAGGCACCCTCATCTACAGACCCCCGGGACCACGCGCACAGTTCTGCGAAGACATCGCCGACTTCATCAGCCCTCACGCCCTCCCCTCCGCCGACTACATCCTCCTCGGGGACCTCAACTTCCACCTGGAGAACAACAATGACCACAACACCACCGCCCTGCTGGATAACCTCGCCAACCTCGGACTTCAGCAACTGGTCAACACCCCCACCCACTTCGCCGGCCACACGCTC
Organism: Triturus cristatus; assembly: GCF_964204655.1. Taxonomy (NCBI): domain Eukaryota; kingdom Metazoa; phylum Chordata; class Amphibia; order Caudata; family Salamandridae; genus Triturus; species Triturus cristatus. The sequence continues at coordinate 233,605,143 of NC_140583.1, forward strand.
GACCCACTCTTCTCGTCCAGCAAGCACGTCACCTTTAGCCACTCCACCGGACTTCACTGGACCGACCACAGCTGCGTCCATTTCAGCTTCAGAAAGAACACGGTCCACAATCACCCGAAGCAGGCTCCCCACAGAAACTGGAGCAAGATCACCGCCGACCAGCTCGCCACCTCCCTCAGCCAGAGCCCACCTGCCAGGACCACGGACCCTAACACAGCTGCCCTCGACCTCACGCAGTGGCTGACCTCCTGTGCCGACGACCTCGCCCCACTGAAGAACCCCCCCTCCAGACCCAGAAGCAAGAAGGCCCCCTGGTTCACCGACGAACTCAAGGACTCCAAGAAGGCCTGCCGCACCCTCGAGAAGGCCTGGCTCCTCAACAAGACCGCCGACAACAGAACAGCACTCAAACTCGCCACTCGCAGACATCACCAGCTCATCCGCACCACCAAGAAGAAATCTCTGCGGGAACGACTGGACAAGAACGCCCATGACAGCAAGGAGCTCTTCAACATCGTCAAGGAGTTCTCCAACCCCAGCACCGGCAACAACGACATCACTCCCTCACAGGACCTCTGCGACTCCCTCGCCTCGTACTTCCACCGCAAGATCGCCGACATCCACAACAGCTTCGACATTTCACCCCCGCACCCATCGGTTGTACCTTCGCGCCCCGCCGCCACCCTCCAGACATGGACCGAGGTGACCCCCGAAGACACGTCACGCATGATGAACACCATCCACTCCGGATCTCCGACCGACCCGTGCCCCCATCATGTCTTCAACAAGGCAGCCTCTACCATCGCACCCCACCTCCGAGACATCATCAACACCTCCTTCAACACAGCAACCTTCCCGGAGAGCTGGAAGCACGCCGAACTCAGCGCTCTGCTGAAGAAACCAACAGCGGACCCGACCGACCTCAAGAACTACCGCCCCATCTCGCTCCTTCCTTTCCCGGCCAAAGTCATCGAGAAGGTCGTCAACAAGCAACTGGCAGCCTTCCTCGAGACGAACGGATCCCTCGACCCATCACAGTCCGGATTCAGAGCCAACCACAGCACCGAGACAGCCCTCATCGCAGCCACCGACGACATCCGAGCCCTGCTCGACAACGGCGAAACAGCGGCACTCATCCTCCTAGACCTCTCCGCAGCATTTGACACTGTCTGCCACCGCACACTAGTCCAACGCCTCAACGACACCGGCATCCAAGGGAAGGCTCTGGAATGGATCATCTCATACCTCTCCGGCAGAACACAGAGAGTACGCCTCCCTCCGTTCCGCTCCGAGGCCACCGAAGTCATCTGCGGCGTCCCGCAAGGATCGTCGCTCAGCCCTACTCTCTTCAACATCTACATGAAACCCCTCGCTGCCATCGCACGCCAACACAACCTCAACATCATTTCCTACGCCGATGACACCCAGCTGATTCTCTCCCTCTCCAGAGACCCCGACACCGCCAAAGCCAGCCTGCACGAAGGGATGACAGACGTCGCTGAATGGATGAACATCAGCCGCCTGAAACTGAACACGGACAAGACAGAAGTCCTCATTCTGGGACCATCACCCTCCGCATGGGACGACTCCTGGTGGCCCCCGGCACTAGGCACCGCACCTGAACCGACGGACCACGCACGCAACTTGGGCGTCATACTGGATTCCTCCCTATCGATGACCAGACAAGTCAACGCCGTCTCCTCAGCTTGCTTCCACAACCTCCGCTTGCTCCGAAAGATCTTCCGATGGATCCCGACCGAGACCAGGAAGACGGTCACCCACGCTCTCGTCACCAGCAGACTAGACTACGGAAACACCCTCTACGCCGGTACTACAGCCAAGCTTCAGAAAAGACTTCAGCGTATCCAGAACGCCTCCGCCCGACTCATCCTGGACGTCCCCCGACGCAGCCACATCTCGTGCCACCTGAGAGACCTGCACTGGCTCCCTGTCAACAAGAGGATCACGTTCAGACTCCTCACCCACGCACACAAGTCCCTCCACGACCTAGGCCCAGGGTACCTCAACAGCCGCCTCACCTTCTACACGCCCACCCGCCGGCTACGTTCCGCTAACCTCGCCCTCGCCGTCGTCCCTCGCATCCAGAGAGCCACCGCTGGAGGAAGGTCATTCTCCTACCTGGCAGCTAAGACTTGGAACTCCCTACCCGTCCACCTGCGGATGACCCAGGACCACCTGGCCTTCAGGAAACAGCTCAAGACCTGGCTGTTCGAGCAGTAGCAGACCCCCTTCCCCAAGCGCCTTGAGACCCTTACGGGTGAGTAGTGCGCGATATAAGTTCCATGATTGATTGATTGATTGATTGATTGATTGACTCCCACGAGTCCGCACATACCAAACTCGGGCCTGCACACCCCACGCATCAGGAACTACTGGGGACACATACATTCCCCATGCATTCCTATGGGAGGGCAGGCCTATCTCACCACATGCACTCAGAGCGCGCACGCACTTTACCCTGGGACACAGGGAAAGTGCGTAGAAACCAAAAAAATCACCACACCAAGTCACCCGTAAAAAGCAAAAAGTCTCGGGGGTGAACCTGCCAGAAGGGCCAAGTCCAACAGTTACTTTATGGATTACTTTTCTAACCACAGGACTGGATCCTAGATACAGTCCTTGGACATCTCCTGTAAACAGTTGAGTAAAAGCATTTTGGTTACAGTAGTGATTTTCAAGGAATATTATTGTATTTTAAAAGTTGACACAAATTTTTTCACATAGAATCACCAATGTTATCCTATGGCAGAAAATTCACTTAGCAGGTAAGTAGTGTTATCGTTACTTTTTCTTACTCAGTGGTGGATCCTGGATCCAGCACTGGTGAATCTCCTATAAACAGTTGAAAGAATGTGTTTAAGTCATACAGACGATTTTTTAGGAATATTTTTAGTTTGTGAAAACAGACAGAAAATTTTCTGCTGAAAACCACACAATGGATTCCTATGGAAGGAAATACAAGTTACTGGTAAGTACGCTTAGAATTACTTTTCAGGGTCAGTGCTGGTCTAAAAGATGCAGCACTGGGTTCTCTCCTGATAACAGGTGAGTAAATCGGAATTCGTAGTTCGGCTGATTTTAGAGGAATATTTGTACGCTTCAAAAATCGGCACTTAGAAACTTTTCTGCTGAAAACCACACAATGGATTCCTATGGAAGGAAATACAAGTTACTGGTAAGTACGCTTAGAATTACTTTTCAGGGTCAGTGCTGGGATAAAAGATGCAGCACTGGGTTCTCTCCTGATAACAGGTGAGTAAATCGGAATTTGTAGTTCGGCTGATTTTAGAGAAATATTTGTACATTTCAAAAATGGACACTTAGAAACTTTTCTGCTGAAAACCACACAATGGATTCCTATGGAAGAAAATGCAAGTTACTGGTAAGAACGCATAGAATTACTTTTCAGGGTCAGTGCTGGGCTAAAAGATGCAGCACTGGGTTGTCTCCTGATAACAGGTGAGTAAATCAGAATTTGTAGTTCGGCTGATTTTAGAGGAATATTTGTACGTTTCAAAAATGGACACTTAGAAACTTTTCTGCTGAAAACCACACAATGGATTCCTATGGAAGGAAATGCAAGTTACTGGTAAGTGCGCTTAGAATTACTTTTCAGGGTCAGTGCTGGGCTAAAAGATGCAGCACTGGGTTCTCTCCTGATAACAGGTGAGTAAATTGGAATTTGTAGTTCGATTGATTTTAGTGGAATATTTGTATATTTCAAAAATGGACACTTAGAAACTTTTCTGCTGAAAACCACACAATGGATTCCTATGGAAGGAAATACAAGTTACTGGTAAGTACGCTTAGAATTACTTTTCAGGGTCAGTGCTGGGCTAAAAGATGCAGCACTGGGTTCTCTCCTGATAACAGGTGAGTAAATCGGAATTCGTAGTTTAGCTGATTTTAGAGGAATATTTGCACAATGGTGAAGGAAGGGGGAGGGTCCTGAGGTGACATGTGTGCAAACACGCCCTGTGGCACGTTTTAAGTTAGGGAATTAATTCCTCTTCAATCCTGAGGTCCCCTGGGGGCCAACTAGTCCACCAGGTACCTCCAGTATGCACCAGGGAGCTGGGTTGCAGAGAGGTGTTCGGAGGCCACGCCCCTTTTTAAAACACTCTGCAACGCAGCTCCGTGGCACTTACTGGAGGTACCTGGTGGGCTAGTTGGCCCCCAGGGGACCTCAGGATTGAAGAGGAATTAATTCCCCAACTTAAAACGCGCCACAGGGCGTGTTTGCACACATATCACCTCAGGCCCCGCCCCCTACCTTCAGCATTGTGCAAGCGCGCCCCGTGGCACGTTTTAAGTTGGGGGATTAAGTCCCTTTGAATCCTGAGGGTCCCTGGGTTCAACTACCCCACCAGGTACCTCCAGTAAGCGCCACAAGGCTGCGTTGCAGAGAGGTGTGAAAAGGGGCGTGGCCTGGAGCACCTCTCTGCAACGCAGCTCTGTGGCGCTTACTGGAGGTACCTGGTGGGCTAGTTGGCCCCCAGGGACCCCCAGTATAGAAGGGGAATTAATTCCCTAATTTAAAACGCGCCACAGGGCGCGTTTGCAGAGTGTGCTTGTGAGGGGGCGGGGCCTAGGGACGATTGCATCTTTTTTTTCTTTTTTTTTTAAAGGGGGGCTGTGTGGCCCCCCTTCCTTTTACTTTTTTGTGTCCCTGGGGACCCCATCCCCCAGGGCCTCACAATGAGCAACACAATTTCAAACACAATGCAACATTGAGCTCAATGTGAATTGCTAGTCAAATGCAATTAGTTACTTTATGGATTACTTTTCTAACCACAGGACTGGATCCTAGATTCAGTCCTTGGACATCTCCTGTAACCAGTTGAGTAAAAGCATTTTGGTTACAGTAGTGATTTTTAAGGAATATTATTGTATTTTAAAAGTTGACACAAATTTTTTCACATAGAATCACCAATGTTATCCTATGGCAGAAAATTCACTTAGCAGGTATTGTATTGTATGGTATTGTATCGCGTATTTATAAAGCGCAAAAACTGTCACCCAAAGGGTATCCTGGCGCTTCGACTTATTACCAACAACACGCGATGTTACAATATCCAAACAAAAATTAACCTAACCTAGGAAAAAGATGAGTTTTTAATCCTTTCCTAAAGGAGGAAAGATACCCATACTTCTTAACGACAGGGGTAGGGAGTTCCAACATTTGGCTGCCACAAATCTAAAGGACCGTCCGCCCATCCGGGCCCTCAAAACCTTCGGAACCACCAATAGATAAGCTGACAATGATCGGAGAGGACGTGCAGGTACATACCACGTGAACATTTCCTGCAGCGGGACAGGGCCTTGCCCATGAAGCATCTTAAACACCAAACATAGTGCTTTAAAAACAGTCCGCTGCGAGATAGGCAACCAGTGAAGGTCTGCCAACGCCGTGGTGGAAGAATCAGAGCGCCGCCGAGAAAGGGCCAACTTAGCAGCCATGTTCTGCACTCGTTGCAGTTTACCCACCAAATTGGCGGGTGCTCCTAACAGCAATGCGTGGCAATAGTCCAACCTGCTCAATATAATGCCACGCACCACCTCTGGCCGAGCATGGACCGGTAGCAACGGAAGGATTTTCCTTAGCATGCGGAGCAGCGCCATGCAAGTGGCCACAGTTTTATTTACAAATACGTCTAGCTGAAGATTGGGCCCGAACATCACACCCAGGTTCCGGATGGAACCTGCTGCCAAAGGAGCATCCTGGGAGCAGGTAGGCCAGAAAACAGGTGGCAGCGGGCGGGAGACAAGATCCATCGAGCAATGCAGTACCTCTGTCTTGGAGCTATTAAATTGCAGGGAGTTTTGCCTCAGCCAATCTACGGTTGCTGCCATGCAACGATGGAAGGTCTCCAGAGACACCGCATCCTTACCCTCGATGGAAAAAATAAGCTGCGTGTCATCAGCGTAATTAATGACCGCAATGCCAAATGATTTAATCAAACTCACCAGAGGCCGAAGATAGAGATTGAATAGAATGGGGCTGATGGCAGACCCTTGAGGAACACCCTGCCCAACCACCTTGATGTCAGACTGAAACGGTGGCAAGGCTACCACCTGACGTCTGCCCCCCAGATAAGAAACCAGCCACTCACGGGCCAAACCCGTCACTCCGATTTCCTCTAGTCTGTTGACCAGGATGGCCTGGTTGACCGTATCGAACGCGGCCGACATGTCGAGCAGCACTAAAAAGGCTGCCCGTCCAATGTCGACTCGCGAACGAAGATCGTCCAGGACGGTCACCAAGGCGGACTCAGTACCGTGAGCTGGTCTGAAGCCAAACTGAGTCACGTCCAGACAGATGTTAGTCTCCATAAAACCGGACAGATGTTTAGTGACCAGTTTCTCCAGAATCTTAATGGGAAAAGGGAGCAGCGATATAGGTCTATAATTCGCTGGACAGGTGGAATCCAGTGTTTCTTTCTTCAGCAATGGGGAGACCACCGCGAGTTTCCAACTATCCGGAACTCGAGCCGAGGTAAGGGACTGGCAACAGATAGCATACAGTGGGGGAAAAAGCTCCGCTTGGAACAATTTCCAATATTTATGTGGCAAAGGATCTCTAGGGGAGCCAGAGGATACACTGTTTGCCAAAGAACAGAAATCCTCAAAGGATGGAGGTGGAAAGCTGTCCAGCCGTACCTGTCTGCCATCTACCTCTACGGTCTCTAAATCAGTCGCCGGCACGGTAACAGGCACAGAATGAATGGCAGGCGTGGTCGACAAAGCAATCTTGCTCAGAATCAAAGCAATCTTATCTTCAAAGGCCTGCGCCAGAGAGTCGCACAGAGCCTGAGTAGCTGGGATGTCGTTAGCAGCACAGACTGGTCGAGAGAGGTCTCTAAAGATCTTAAATAAGGTCTGTGATGTATTCGCTGCTTGTAGTAGCGATTCCTCAAGAAATCTTGCTTTGGCACCCTTAATCTGCGTCTTATAGTCCGTCAGTGCCTGTTTAAAGAGGACTTTATCCGGCTCGAGATGTTGTTTTCTCCAGGTCCGCTCTGCCCGCCTGCAACGCAGTTTCAGCTGCGACAACTCGGCTGTAAACCAAGGCATAGCGATTTTGGACCTATCCCTAATTTTCCGCAGGGGAGCCCATACTTCCAGAGAGTCTAAGATTTTCCGTCTAAGAGACTCATAGCTCTCATCCACACTATCTCCTAGAAGGATACCCTCTCCCAGCAGGGACGGCAGGCAAGATTGTTTCAGTAGCCTCGACCACTGCCTACCGATCTTGGTCATAATACCAGTGCTCCCACTCCTAGATGTCTCCACAGGGAGTGCGATGGAGAAATGGACTAAGGCATGGTCCGTCCAACACTGAGGGAGGATGTCTCGAACAGAAACCTGACTGGCATCTGCAAAGACCAAATCGAGAATATGGTTCTAGATGTGAGTCTGTGAGGACACCAACTGCTGCAGATGAATGTTGCTGCAGGCCTGAACTAAGTCCAAGAAAGCAGACCCTGTAAACCCATCTGGCCGTAAATTAAAATCTCCCAAAATCAAAATCCTGGCATGGGTATTAAAAAGAGCATAGATGGTATCGATTAGCTCAGGTACTGCTGACAAAGTACTAGCAGGGGGTCGATAACACAATAACCCCGAGTAGAGAGTACCTCCCTGTCCTTTCAGGGAAAAGCCTAATACCTCACAGCCAGAGATAATCTTAGTCTCAAACTGGGAGAAATCCAAAGACTCCCTATAAATAAGACCCACACCACCTCCTCTAGCTCCCACCCTCGGGTTATGCCTGATCTTATAACCAGGAGGGCAGGCTAAGCCCAGTTCTACCGCACAGTCCACTCTAGTCCATGTTTCTGTCATGAAAAGAACATCTAACTCACAGGACTCTATGAGCAGTGCAATTTCCATGTGGTGTTTGCTAAGAGATCTAACATTAAGCAGACCACAGGACAGGGACTGACTCCGCCTAGCAGTGGTGAAAGGCTGGCGGCGCAATAACGTACCTGGATCGAGGCTTAGTAGCATGTCTCTGGAATAGGTTAACACAGCAGGAAGCGAAGAAGCAGCATCCCCTGCACCCGTCGCGACCTGTGCGCGAACGGGCGCAAACGGGCTTACCTCTGGCGCACCTCCGGCGTGCCACCGTCGCGCCCGCTGCGCGCCCACGCTGCGCGCTTGTACGCACATCTCCTAATATACTGAGACAGTAAAAATCGCGCGGGAGTCCTGTGAGGAAATCCTCTGGACCCGCGAAAGATGGCGCCTGAAAACGGGCCGATCCAAGGACCCTCACCCAAGATGGCGGCCAAGACACCGCGTTCGCTTACAAAGTAGCCCCCCAAAGACTACCTAATCCCCGCAAAATGCGGGTGGATTTACAATTTAAAGTGCAGGTCAGAGCTGACTAAATACCCCCAAATGACAGACTACAAATGCGCCTATCGCCGAAATGGCAGCACGAGTAACAGGTAACGTTTAAAATATGTAAAATAGCTGAATAAAGCTGCAAAGCTCGCGTTAGCGCTGTGGTAAAAGGTCTACCGTAGGGCGGCAGGAAGCGCCTTAAATGCACTATCCAATGCGCGGGAGTCCTGTGAGGAAATCCTCTGGACCCGCGAAAGATGGCGCCTGAAAACAGGCCGATCCAAGGACCCTCACCAAAGATGGCGGCCAAGAAACCGCGTTCGCTTACAAAGTAGCCCCCCAAAGACTACCTAATTCCCGCAAAATGCGGGTGGATTTACAATTTAAAGTGCAGGTCAGAGCTGACTAAATACCCCCAAATGACAGACTACAAATGCGCCTATCGCCGAAATGGCAGCACGAGTAACAGGTAACGTTTAAAATATGTAAAATAGCTGAATAAAGCTGCAAATCTCGCGTTAGCGCTGTGGTAAAAGGTCTACCGTAGGGCGGCAGGAAGCGCCTTAAATGGACTATCCAATGCGCGGGAGTCCTGTGAGGAAATCCTCTGGACCCGCGAAAGATGGCGCCTGAAAACGGGCCGATCCAAGGACCCTCACCCAAGATGGCGGCCAAGACACCGCGTTCGCTTACAAAGTAGCCCCCCAAAGACTACCTAATTCCCGCAAAATGCGGGTGGATTTACAATTTAAAGTGCAGGTGAGAGCTGCCTAAATACCCCCAAATGACAGACTACAAATGCGCCTATCGCCGAAATGGCAGCACGAGTAACAGGTAACGTTTAAAATATGTAAAATAGGTAAGTAGTGTTATCGTTACTTTTTCTTACTCAGTGGTGGATCCTGGATCCAGCACTGGTGAATCTCCTGTAAACAGTTGAAAGAATGTGTTTAAGTCATACAGACGATTTTTTAGGAATATTTTTAGTTTGTGAAAACAGACAGAACATTTTCTGCTGAAAACCACACAATGGATTCCTATAGAAGGAAATACAAGTTACTGGTAAGTACGCTTAGAATTACTTTTCAGGGTCAGTGCTGGTCTAAAAGATGCAGCACTGGGTTCTCTCCTGATAACAGGTGAGTAAATCGGAATTCGTAGTTCGGCTGATTTTAGAGGAATATTTGTAGGCTTCAAAAATCGGCACTTAGAAACTTTTCTGCTGAAAACCACACAATGGATTCCTATGGAAGGAAATACAAGTTACTGGTAAGTACGCTTAGAATTACTTTTCAGGGTCAGTGCTGGGCTAAAAGATGCAGCACTGGGTTGTCTCCTGATAACAGGTGAGTAAATCGGAATTTGTAGTTCGGCTGATTTTAGAGGAATATTTGTATATTTCAAAAATGGACACTTAGAAACTTTTCTGCTGAAAACCACACAATGGATTCCTATGGAAGGAAATGCAAGTTACTGGTAAGTACGCTTAGAATTACTTTTCAGGGTCAGTGCTGGGCTAAAAGATGCAGCACTGGGTTCTCTCCTGATAACAGGTGAGTAAATTGGAATTCGTAGTTCGATTGATTTTAGAGGAATATTTGTATATTTCAAAAATGGACACTTAGAAACTTTTCTGCTGAAAACCACACAATGGATTCCTATGGAAGGAAATACAAGTTACTGGTAAGTACGCTTAGAATTACTTTTCAGGGTCAGTGATGGGCTAAAAGATGCAGCACTGGGTTCTCTCCTGAGAACAGGTGAGTAAATCGGAATTCGTAGTTTAGCTGATTTTAGAGGAATATTTGCACAATGGTGAAGGAAGGGGGAGGGTCCCGAGGTGACATGTGTGCAAACACGCCCTGTGGCACGTTTTAAGTTAGGGAATTAATTCCTCTTCAATCCTGAGGTCCCCTGGGGGCCAACTAGTCCACCAGGTACCTCCAGAATGCGCCAGGGAGCTCGGTTGCAGAGAGGTGTTCGGAGGCCACGCCCCTTTTTAAAACACTCTGCAACGCAGCTCCGTGGCACTTACTGGAGGTACCTGGTGGGCTAGTTGGCCCCCAGGGGACCTCAGGATTGGAGAGGAATTAATTCCCCAACTTAAAACGCGCCACAGGGTGTGTTTGCACACATATCACCTCAGGCCCCGCCCCCTACCTTCACCATTGTGCAAGCGCGCCCCGTGGCACGTTTTAAGTTGGGGGATTAAGTCCCTTTGAATCCTGAGGGTCTCTGGGTCCAACTACCCCACCAGGTACCTCCAGTAAGCGCCACAAGGCTGCGTTGCAGAGAGGTGTGAAAAGGGGCGTGGCCTGGAGCACCTCTCTGCAACGCAGCTCTGTGGCGCTTATTGGAGGTACCTGGTGGGCTAGTTGGCCCCCAGGGACCCCCAGTATTGAAGGGGAATTAATTCCCCAATTTAAAGTGTGCTTGTGTGGGGACGGGGCCTAGGGACGATTGCGTCTTTGTGGCCCCCCTTCCTTTTACTTTTTTGTGGCCCTGGGGACCCCATCCCCCAGGGCCTCACACCCAAATTAAAAACATTTTTAAAAAATTACCGGAAGGGGGCCACGTGGCCCCCCTCCCGTGGCCAATTCTGGGCCCCGGGGACCCCATCCCCCGGGCCATGGCCAACTTTTAAAATCTTTTTATGGAGGGGAGCTGCGTAGCCCCCCTCCTCTGGCCACTTAAGGCCCTGGGGACCCCATCCCCCTCTGGTAAATTTTAATTACCTGTACTTAATTTATGCGGTAAAATTCAATAAGAATAACTCAGTAAAAATAAGAGGCAGAATCCGTGGTATTTGAGGTTTTAAAATGGGTTTATTCCTTACAAAGGAATTGGTTCGAACCAGGCAATCGTATTCCGTCACCACGAAGGTTCGGGAAGGGATAGAGCAATACTTTATTGACAGGTTATCATATATATAGTAAATGCATTACAGTAAAGACATATGCAGAAGGCGTGACAGCAAAGAAGAGAGATAAAAATACACATACGTAATGAATAAAGGCGTTACAATAGGCGTGCATGAAGGCGTGCACTAGAAACGTCATTATGATGATGACACAGGTGGGTGGATCCATAAGTGAATCCTGCAAAGTCAGCAGAAATACTTGGCAGAGATGCGCGCACAGTAGCATGACGTGTGATTGACGTGTAACTGGAGGGTGAAGGGGACTTGACATTTAGCCCTACATGAGGAGACAGAAGTCTGGGATGTCAGAACAACCTAATCCCAAATCGTATCTAATATCTTGTGTTTAAGGAACTGTATTATCTGGAAGGAAAGGTCTCTCAGGCAGAGGCTATCCTATACTAACTACTAGTGCGTGTATAGCGTCTACGTGTCTACATGAGATGCGAGGGGGCATGGGCCTACCATGGCAACAGTAGCCATGAATTACTTGCACGGAGATAGTAAGGCCGGGCCCTTGCTCTGTAGCTGGAAGAATGTTTACCTAAACTACTAGACAGGAATGCATTTCTCGAGGAGCGGAGCAGATAACTTGAAGGCTGAATACAGTTTTGGCAGGCAACAGGCCGGGCCAGGCACCGTTAGCCGCGCAGGAAGTAAGACAAAGGTCATGGATACAGATACAGGTCCAGGCTGGAGCATTCAGAGGCAGAAGGCAGGAAAAGCTCGATGGCAGAATTCAGGGCCTACCTTGCCAGAGCTGAAGAACGTGAAAAGTATACCATATAAAGACGGTGGCAAGGCATACTTAGGAACGGAATATTTGACCCATTCATGGCGGGTCTGAAAGAGGACATGTGGACGTTGGACACAATTGTATTTGCGTCTTCATAGCTTGAAGTGGAGGGAACATACATGTACTTGTAGCATGTACATGGAGCCGTTGGGGTCTAAGATAGGGGACACAATTGATCATAAAAATTCATATTTCCTCATTCCCTCCTTGTCCCCTACGGACCCTTCATGAGATATCGATCCTCAGGAATCCATCAATCTGTTCATGTAACATCATTTGCTCTTCTTTCTTCTTCCGGGATTTTGAATGAGAACTTGATCGTGGAATACATGATGTGGCACACAGGCCGCAAATCGCTGGTCCACATTGTAGACACAGGCAGCAACTGAATACTATGAGAAGGCCAATACCTAGGAAGGATAGGACTTTCCATCCCCAGGCTGACAACATGCTCCAGAACCAACCGGACCATGTCCAGGTGCCTGGATTCTGATGTATCTGGCTTGCAATCTTGTGAAGACGGGTTATGGCTTTGTATACGGATGGCGCGTTTTCTGGAATGAAAACACAACAACTTGATCCGATGACTTTACAGGCTCCGCCCCTATCGGCCAGGATGACGTCAAGGACAAGACGATTTTGGAGAACAACAATCCGCATCGCAGACTGCTCCTCTGTTAAGTTGCCTAGGGCAGAGGTAGTTTCATTCACTACTGCTTCAAGGGTTCTGGTTAATCTACGTATCAGTTTACTATTAGAGACAACACCTATGTAGGGAAAGAGACCTTTATTGAAGTCTGTATATTGTTCCCATGCTGTTTCAGTGTAGTCGATAATCGGGAGATCTCTCTGGGGTCTATTGTGTACTAGATGGGTGTTTCTATGATAATCAGGAGGGGCTAGGAAAACAGGTGGCAGAAGGAATGCAATGTAACAGGTACCATCCCAATCTAGAGGTAAACGTATATATGCGGTATGACCACAAATGAATGACGGGAAGCTCTAAATGTAGACTTGCCTTTATCACTGAATTCGATCACAGTAGTACATTTACTATGACCCAGGTGTACTGAACCATTCTTTCTTACACATAATTCACCTTTGACTGGTAATACGGACATAGCAGGCAAGACTGGTGCAGTTTCAGATTCGACATTTAGAATCATGAGGTTAAGTGTAAAGTTACCTAATCCATATACTTAATTTTCTAGGTCAGTTCCTGTCCTTTTGGGAAGTCCCTCCTTGTTAGGGTAGCAGGCTTTAAGCAAAACTAAGTTCAGGTTTCCCCATACCCAGTTGCTCTGGTAAACTACGGTATTTGAATCTAAAGAATTAATTAAACTAAACCATGCGCCACAGGAACCATTGTGCGTGAATGGATACGGAAAGAGGGGCAGAACTCCCTTGTATTTCTGATAGGGAGGGAGTCGGCCACATATCCAACAATTAGTAGCGTTGCTGGCCTGATGGGAGTGATGTAACATACTAATGAATGTGTTGTTGCGCAGCGCAAGTCTATAGGGCAACTCATGTGAAGGTAATTCGCTAAAAGAATGTTCGGCAGTAACATTGTAAGCAGAATGAGCATGCTTGAAAATAGGATAGTATATGTGCAACAGTATACTTGCAGCAATAATCAGAAGATTTGGAAAAAACATAATCAATAATGTCACTATACAGTGACTATGAAGTGATTTACAATATGCACGTTTCTTGAGCTGTTTCTGTCTATCTCTCTCTCGATTTTGGTCTAGAGGATACATGTCAGAGACTAATTTAACCGATTCACCTAGGAGAGGACTTAAACAATCAAATTGTCTGACTTGCTAGACCTTAGTTTCAGTTTATAGTTTTGGGAAGCAGTTTTCTCGACCAGGGGGAGTTTTGAATCAGTCTGTGGAGGGGGGCAGGGCTGAGAGTTCAAATCAGAAGGCAGTCCATGAAATTTCTTGATATGGCTCGAGTGTAGCCAACCCTTGCGACCCTCGACCTTTACTGCTGTCCTCGTGGTCAGGAGTACTAATTTCGGCGTTTGCCAGCGAGGCTCCAGCGGGCTCCTCCTGTCGAAATTTCTTATGAAAACAAAATCTCCGGGAACCACTTCATGGGGCTTCACCTCGGTGTTGTCGGGAAAGGCTGCAGCTACCTGTGAACGGCAAGATTGTAGTGCAGACATCAAGAAAGCAAGGTAATCTGTCAGCATATTACAATCAACATCAGTGATTTTACGAGGTATAGGCGTCCCCCACATATTTGGTGGCCTACCGAAGACCACCTCGTACGGGGATAGCCCTGTTCGAGAATGTGCTATCATTCTCATGTAAAATAGTGCAACTGGTAAGGCTACTATCCAGTCGACGCCTTTCTCTCTACAGATTTTAGAAAGTCGAATTTTTAGAGTCTGGTTGTGACGTTCCACGAGACCTGCTGCCTCGGGATGCCGGACACAGTGGAATTTCCATTGATAGCCTAACAGGAGTGAAATGTGTTTCATCAGCTCGGATGAGAACGGTTGGCCATTATCTGAGTACACGATACGGGGCAAACCATACCGTGGGAAGAATTCACGAACCAGCTGCTTGGCAGTGGTCGGGGCAGTGTAATCTGAGACTGGATATGCTTCTGTCCAACGGGAAAGAGCGCATACAACTACGAGAACATATTTGAATCCTCGACATCGTTCCATCTGGATATAATCCATCTGGAGGACTTCAAAAGGGTGATCAGGAGGTTGAAATCCACCTTGCTCTACAGGTACGCCTTTACCTGGGTTGAACTGACAACAAATCATGCAAGTACGGACTTTCTGTTTGGCTGCAGCTCGTAAGTGTTTATTAAACCAAATGTTTTGAATACTGTCTAACATAGCTTTTTCTCCTAGATGTGCTGGACTATGTATTGTGTTAATGATAACTTGAACCATTGAGTCAGGGAGAAACCATGTAGATTTTCCCTTCGTCATCCATCCCTGATCTGTTTGGATCCCTCCTAGTTCAGTCCATTTCTTGATTTCCTCTGGTGTAGCATGTGTCTGTATGTCAATTACATCAAGGGCGGGATCCCTAACTGTCATGCAGTGTGTCGGTGTCGGAACTATTGTCTTTGTCAAGTCAGTTACATGAATCCGATTCTGTGCTGTTTGCTTAGCTGTTCGGTCTGCTAGGTCGTTACCCTGGGAAATGATATCGGTGACTTTTGTATGAGCCTTGCACTTCATGATAGATATCGAAGTAGGCAGATGTATTGCATCTAACAGAGCTTGAATGAGGGGACCGTGTTGAATGTTGGCACCGTGAGAAGTCAAATAACCTCTCTCTCGCCAAAGGACTCCGAAGTCGTGTACAACTCCGAATGCATAACGTGAATCTGTGTATATGTTGACTCTTTTATTTTTGGCTTGAATACAGGCTTGTGTCAGAGCGATGAGCTCTGCTGCTTGAGCTGACAATGTGTCAACACAATTTGTTTCAATAACTTCAGTGTCTGTCGTGACTGCGTAAGCGGCCACTAACTCTCCTGTACTTGTTCTCATGCATGAACCATCCACATAAAGTGTCAGGTCTGGATCTGGTAATGGAATGTCTGTCAAGTCTTGTCTGGGTTTTGTCGTAATAGTAATGACTTTAATACAATCATGTGCCAGTGGGTCTGTTCCACTTAATGGCAAAAGTGTGGCAGGATTTAATGTACTGCAGCGTCTGATTTCTATGTGTGGCTGAAACAATGTTAATTCGTAACCTGTCAGTCGTGCTATAGTCAAGTGCTGAGTCTGAGTTCGGTTTAAAAGAACTTCCACGGAATGTGGAACTTGCACTGTCAATTGATGTCCTAATACTATGGAATCGCTTTGTCTGATCGCTAAAGCTGTCGCTGCGACTGATTTCAGGCACGTAGGCAGAGCCTGAGCTACTGGATCTAATGTGCTAGAAAAGTAAGCACACGGCTTGTGTGAACCTGCTTGTTCCTGAGTGAGTACTGACAAGGCAGTACCTTCGCGTTCTGTAACAAAGAGTGTAAAAGGCTTACTGTAACATGGTGTCGCTAAAACAGGTGCTTGACATAAGGCTTTCTTTAAGTCTTCAAAAGCTTGTGTATGTGCCTGAGTCCAAGGGAGGACAGTCGAAGTCGCTGCCTCCTGGGTTGTCAACTGAATGAGTGGTTTTACTAGAAATGCATATTGGGGAATCCATTGTCTACAGTACGAAGTGAGACCTATGAAGGCCCGCACCTCCTTTTGTGTCTTGGGTGGTGGCATGTTTACAATTAACTGGATGCGATCAGGTGTGAGCTGTCTTCCCCCCTTGGACAGCAAGTGCCCAAGGTACACAACTTGCTGAACACAGAATTGCAGCTTCGAAGGGGACACCTTGTGCCCCTTGTCGGCCAGAAAATGTAAAACCGTCAGTGATGCTTTTTCACATTCGGGTTCGCTTCGGGCGGTGATCAGCAGATCATCGACATACTGAAGCAGTGCAGTGTTAACAGGCATGTGGATACTGTCAAGTTGTCTTTTCAGTGCTTGGCTATAGATGCTGGGGCTTTCTGTGAATCCTTGAGGTGCGCGTGCAAATCTGAAGCTTCGTCCATTTAAACTAAATCCGAACAAATATTGGCTTTCCGGATCGATTGGGACGCTAAAGAAGGCGTTCTTGAGGTCAATTACAGTAAAGAACGTTGCTTCTGAATCAATAGCTGTCAATAATGAAGAGATATCTGGAACCACGGGATATTGTGGTACAATGCATTTATTCAATTCGCGCAGATCAATAATTAATCGATAAACTGGAGGTGCCTTTGGATCAGTTCGTTTAAGAATTGGAATAATAGGAGAATTACACACATTGGAGTCGGTTTCCACAACCACTCCTTGTGCAATGAGCTCGTCAATGATTTTCAGCAAAGCCACTACAGCATCTGGAGGTAACTTGTACTGTCGAATTCGTGGTAATACCACTCCTGCTTTGAGTGTGACTCGATATGGTGTAATATGCATACAACCTACATCAGTGGGGCCTTGTGCCCATAAATGTGCAGGGACATTCTGTAACCTGTGATCCATGTCTCTAAATACATAGTGACCTTTGAAGTCACGCAAAAATAGTCGTACCCCCTCCGGGGAACAACATATTACAGCTCCTAGAGCTTTCAGTGTCTTTATACCTAACAAGTTTTCTGGGCATGATTTTGTAAGCAATAAATCTGTAGTCCGTGTCAATGGACCAACTGCAAGAGGAAGAGGTTGCGATACTTCATTAACAATAGGCTTTCCTGAAAATCCAAGGGAAACATTCTGTGAGCCTGAGAGGGGTGCCCCTGGAACCTCGTCGTGACTTATAGTTGTTCTGCTTGCCCCTGTATCAATTAAAAACTTTCTGTCTTTCCCTAATACTTGACTATGTACATAAGGACCCTCTTGATCTACGGGAACCTCAATAAGGGGTAAGCCAACTTCCCTCTCTAGGCTGTTTCATGTGTATCGCTGATAATCGGGATAGTCATTTTGTGCATACTGGTACATCTGTTGTGTCGTGTTCTGTGTTGCGGCAATAGGCTGTGACTGTGGTACCGCTACGGTCTGTTGTGCAGCTTGCATAGGCTGTACATTCTGGGGAACTTGTTGTTGGATCTGATCCTGTCTAGGTGGACGTGGTCTCTCCTTGGTTTTACCCGTAGAGATATTATGTTTCAGAACTGCACAATCGTTTATATAATGACCTGGCTGTTTACAATAGTTGCATGTCCCTTTAACAGGAACCGCTGAATTACTGGACTGTGTCGCACCCTTTTTATGACTGTCAGCCGGAACTGACTGGGCGACGAGCATTTTCATTTTCGTGTCTTTCATACGTCTCTGTTCGTGTTCTTGTTCTTCTCTAATTCTATTCTGGTGGTACTGTAACATTTGTAACATTTGTGACGGGGTATTAGCTTGCCAAGAGCTCTCTACTTTCAATACTCTGTTCTTAACCTGAGGCAAGGAATTCTCGACTAGTTTCGTTACAAAAAGATGTGGATATGAATCGCTACTTGCTTTCAGGCCGCTATTAATACCAAAACATTTTTCAAATCGGGAATAAAAATCACTAGTGTCTTCATCGGGTTTCTGTTTGCAAGCTGAGATTGCTCCCCAATCTTCCTTTTTCGTAGTTAATAAACGTGGCAATACTTGTACTAATAATCCTGGTAATGCTTTAGTTTCGTCTCCAAGCCCTACGCCTGCAGTTCGGGCATTTTCTTTGTTTTCTAATGCTGTCCAATCAATCTTTTGTTCTCCCACCTCCCACTCTTTTTCTTTGAGTTTCTCGTAAATACCGGCAGGCAATAATACTTTCAATATTTTCATAATGTCAGGATAGGTATAATCACCCATGAGTAACATGTCTTTTATTTCACGGTGAAAACCTGCTGGATCTCTGTCATGGCTGGGCACTAATTTTTTCATTTCCAATAGTTCTATTTTAGTTATAGGCGTGTACACGAACACGCGTCTAAAAGTATTATCATCATTTCTAACTGGGTGCACTTCGCGTAAGGGATTCTGTCTGTCTATGTAATACGTCTTTCTTTCCATGGAGGGAGCTGGATCATGTTCTGGACACAAAAAGGCACTATATCTGTGCCGATATTCTAGAATTACTTTAATTAGATCGGTACCTAGACCTCTCCATTTATTCATGAGTAGTTCTATCAGTATATCGGGTAGGGGACCAGGATCGGAGTGTTGGCCTTTATATAATATAAGGAGATGTTGTATCATGTATATACCAGCTAAACGCTGTTCGTCTGGTGAAAGATTCAAAAACGTATGCACTAGTGCGTCATCACTATATTTATCAGAACTGTCAGCCCATTGTACTGCTGACCTGGCTAATTCTTGTTCATCCATAGAATCGAGTACATGGTACCCCATTCGTTCTTGAAGTATTTTATCAGTAGCCTGAAACAAATGTTCAGGGGTCCTTGGGTTTGACATAGCTGCTTGAAAAATTCTCTTACTTTCTGGACGTATCGGACGTATTGAATTATTGAAGGATCTTGCTTTTCCTACATAAGCTATCGTTTCTCTAGCTGGTAATTGTAATTGTCCTGTTGTCATTTCTAGTTGTTCCTCATCGCCTGAGGACTCAGTTTTATCTGCATCTGTTTCTCTTTCAGGCTGTTCTCTTTCACATATTTGTTCTACTGTTTTTCTGATCCTTCGGTACATACTTTCTATACTATTCTGTTTATCATGTTTTCCGTCTGCTATATTCTGGCCCCATTTGTTGAGTGACCTCATTTCTTCCGCGTCTACACCTGGCCTATCTCTGTGTCTTATCAGGCAGTTTATGAAGAAGCGTAACAACAGTTTTTGCGTGTCCACTTTCTGGTATGCCATGGCTTCGCCAATACTTTCAGGACCTTGCCCTGTTTGGACAAAGTGATATATTTTGTCTAGATGTTCAATCATTCCTGGTAGTATCATTAAATAGTTCGCAACTCGTCGTAGACGTACTGATGATAGCATCATTCTGTCGTCTTTACCTGGTACTGGATCATATCTACAATCTGTAAGAGGCTCTTTAAATATGTCATAATTCGCTGTTTGAGGTGTACGTTGGTGTGCTAGATCCCTATAAGTCAATCGACGCACTGATGGCGGCGTATGAAAACTTCCTGTCGCACCTCCTGAGGTGCTAGGTCCAAAAGGATTCGTTGGGTGTAAGGTAGGAAGAATAGGTGCAGGAAGAAGTGGAGGAACGGGTGGAAGATTTGGAACGGATGCAGGAGTATGTTGCTGCAGAAGCGGGGGCGGATTATCTCGGGGTCGAGCACCATTAGCAGGTGGTGTGCGTGGCGGCGGAGCATTAACATATTCGGGGGCTACATCGTCTAAATAGGAAGAAAGGAAAATGTCCTTTGCGGTCTTGGGGTGTAATTTAGTCGGAAGCAATGGAGGTGGCAGATCTTTTGGTACTTCCAGGGTGGCCTTAGGTAAGCCCTCGGCCAGAAGAGGATACATACCATTCATAAAAGTGTTTCGTTGTCTGTCTACTTGTTCTGCTTTTACTCGGATACCTTCCTCAATTAATACATTTTCTCGGGCTTTTTCTGAATCCTCCCTACTTTTCTCTTCTTTTCTGAGCGCTTTCTCTGTGCGTCTATGCGATTCTTTATGCCATAATTCAATGGCATCTTTCTGTGACTGTCTGGCTTTCTTTTTCCATAATGCTTCTTCTACTCTCATGATGCAATCTGCACCCCATGTTCCAGCAACGGGCCATCTCTGATTCTCTGCTAAATCCTTGGTGTAGTCTACCCACAATTCGAGATATAATACGGCATCTAGGCCATGTTTATGGTACATAAAGTACCCTGGAGTGTCCCTAGGTGGAATGGGAACGGCTTCTTCGAATATCCCTTTTCTAGTTTTTATCTGTCTTAATTTTGAAAATAACGGCATCTTAAACCTTGCTACTTGATTCTTACTCGGACTTGAACACAATTAATACAATAAACACAGTAATGAAGATCGAACAATCACTCATACCACGACATTTAAAACATATTAAAACATTTTAGAACGAACAATGATAATCAGAATAAAGCTAGTTAACTGCATAATACTAGATGTACTGCTAAACAGCACAGATACACTGCTGAAACAGTGCAGACCAGGTCTGTGTACCCAAACCCGTCTTGACCGGCACAAACCAATGCGCACGTCTAGATGCGTCCCCAGCAACGGTACTCACCGGGAAGCACGGAACGGAACAGAAGGCCTCGGAAGTCTGGACTGGACTAGACCAAACTGGACTGGACTCGACTCGTGACTTAGATACTTCGGACTTCGGAATCTGGTGGGCCTCTGTATACCTCGGATCTTGCTCTCTCAGCTAGGCTCTGGTCGGGATCCTCCGCACTCCTCACCGCCTCGTCTGGGTGTTGATCGCAGCCTCAGTCACCCCCGTTGGCCTGAGGGAGATACAGGAAATCCTGCGGGTACGCGTAGTTGTCCGTCCGGCTGCGGCAGGAGACCGGGTCTGCAACGCACCTCCGGCGCGTGGGGTGTGAGAGGTGTCCCTGTTCAGGCGCCAATTTATGTGGTAAATTTTAATTACCTGTACTTAATTTATGCGGTAAAATTCAATAAGAATAACCCAGTAAAAATAAGAGGCAGAATCCGTGGTATTTGAGGTTTTAAAATGGGTTTATTCCTTACAAAGGAATTGGTTCGAACCAGGCAATCGTATTCCGTCACCACGAAGGTTCGGGAAGGGATAGAGCAATACTTTATTGACAGGTTATCATATATATAGTAAATGCATTACAGTAAAGACATATGCAGAAGGCGTGACAGCAAAGAAGAGAGATAAAAATACACATACGTAATGAATAAAGGCGTTACAATAGGCGTGCATGAAGGCGTGCACTAGAAACGTCATTATGATGATGACACAGGTGGGTGGATCCATAAGTGAATCCTGCAAAGTCAGCAGAAATACTTGGCAGAGATGCGCGCACAGTAGCATGACGTGTGATTGACGTGTAACTGGAGGGTGAAGGGAACTTGACATTTAGCCCTACATGAGGAGACAGAAGTCTGGGATGTCAGAACAACCTAATCCCAAATCGTATCTAATATCTTGTGTTTAAGGAACTGTATTATCTGGAAGGAAAGGTCTCTCAGGCAGAGGCTATCCTATACTAACTACTAGTGCGTGTATAGCGTCTACGTGTCTACATGAGATGCGAGGGGGCATGGGCCTACCATGGCAACAGTAGCCATGAATTACTTGCACGGAGATAGTAAGGCCGGGCCCTTGCTCTGTAGCTGGAAGAATGTTTACCTAAACTACTAGACAGGAATGCATTTCTCGAGGAGCGGAGCAGATAACTTGAAGGCTGAATACAGTTTTGGCAGGCAACAGGCCGGGCCAGGCACCGTTAGCCGCGCAGGAAGTAAGACAAAGGTCATGGATACAGATACAGGTCCAGGCTGGAGCATTCAGAGGCAGAAGGCAGGAAAAGCTCGATGGCAGAATTCAGGGCCTACCTTGCCAGAGCTGAAGAACGTGAAAAGTATACCATATAAAGACGGTGGCAAGGCATACTTAGGAACGGAATATTCGACCCATTCATGGCGGGTCTGAAAGAGGACATGTGGACGTTGGACACAATTGTATTTGCGTCTTCATAGCTTGAAGTGGAGGGAACATACATGTACTTGTAGCATGTACATGGAGCCGTTGGGGTCTAAGATAGGGGACACAATTGATCATAAAAATTCATATTTCCTCACCCCGGGCCAGCCATTGATTTATTTATATATATATTTTTTTGATTAATGGCCACTTATGGCCCCGGGGATCCCATCCCCCAGAGCCTGGCTCTCATTGGGGACCATGGGGTGGTCCCCAATCCCCCCAAGTCCCAGCCGGCTCCCACCTCCTGCGGGAGCCGGCATTGCTTTTCCACATGGGGAGCAGCTAACATGCTGCTCTCCATGTGGAAAAGCAATCTGCTTTGCTTCATTGAAGCGAGAGTAGGTTTCCCTTCTCTCGCTTCAATGAAGCAAAGCAGTTTGCAATGGCAGGGTGGGAGCCGCGAGGCTCGCGCTCTGCCATTGCAGACAGCAGTGTGGGTGGGCACCCCGGGACACTGCAGGAGCTGGCCCTGGGGGGTGGTGGTCCCCAGGGCCTGTATAAGGCTCCAGGAGGGGGGCTGCATGGCCCCTCTCCCACATTTTGAAGTTACCCCAGGAGGTGGAGGTCCCCGGGGCTGGTGGGGCCTGAGAGCCCCACACACCCAATCTTTTCATGCCC
The DNA here is from genome assembly GCF_964204655.1 of Triturus cristatus. Lineage (NCBI taxonomy): Eukaryota > Metazoa > Chordata > Amphibia > Caudata > Salamandridae > Triturus > Triturus cristatus. Next base: position 233,628,034 of record NC_140583.1, read on the forward strand.
CGGGGGTTGGCGGTCCCTGGGGCAGTGTGCGGGGATTGGGACTCTCCGGGGGCAAATTCGCATATTTTGCGCTGATTTTTTTTTTCTATCGGCAGGATGCGTGAATCCAGCGCGCAATATATATATATATTTTGGGGCCTTGGGGGTCCTTGTGGGACCCCCTGAGCAGGCCTAGGGGGTCAGGGTGTTTCTACCCTGCCCCCTTTTCGCGTTTTGCGACTTTTTGGGGGGGTTCCTTGTGCCTCGGTTCTACCGAGGCGCAAGATGGCTGCCAACACTTCCTGATTCAGAGTCTTGGCAGCCAATTAAAATTCAGCTCATGATCGGGAGGGTGCGCGGATCCTCCAAGGCCATTGATATATATGTACTTTTAACTGTAATTTTCTCAGGAACTACTGAACGGATTTACACCATTTAAGTAAAAGGCACAAGGACTACCTCTTTGCCAAATGTGGTGTAATTCCGTTCAGCAGTTCGGGCTGTAGCTGCGGCTAAAGGTCCTATGGGAAAATGCATGGGGAAAACGCGTTTTGGGACCCCCCTTTTTTCTCGGCCCCTGCTTGATGAATCACCGTGAAACTTTCAGCATAGGAGCGAACCGGAGCTGGCCAAAAGTTTGGAAAATATCGCGAAGATTCGTCAATCTGCGCCAAAGTTATTCCAAATAGAATGTTGTGGATTTCCTATGGAAAATAGGTCCTAACTATATCTACCTGCTGGCGACTGCCAGTAGGTTATAAATATATATATATATATATATATATATATATATATATCCACAGAAAAAACGCACACTTCCTCCAGCAGTGTCAAACAGGCCACACCAACGATGCTTTTCAACCAGTTCATTTATTTAAAACAAACCAAACAGGCATTACGCGTTTCGAGTCCTGCGACTCTTAATCATATGCCAAGCTGACATTACGGTGGGTTCGTTTAGCTTTTAAATACGTGACTTGTCTAACAAATTATATTGTTAATTGTGTTAATTAATTATATATTAATTATTATAAATTGATTAATAATAATTAATTGGTAAATACGTTAATTGTGTTTTAAAAAGTTATTAATTAGTTATTAATTTGATATGAATTATTAATTATTAATTTGTTATGTTAATTGTGTACTTTTTTATGAGTGGGTTGATGGTTGATAGGGGAGTAAGGTGGGAAGTAATTTAATTTATATTAAAATTTAAAATATTTTTTATATAATTTTTTTTAAAGTTATTTTATAGTGTTAATTGCGTGAATTAATTTTTATTTGATGGTTATTAATTTTATCGTTAATTGTTATTAGTTAATTAATTAATTGATAATTAATTATGTTAATTGATTATTATTTTACAATATTGGTGGTGACGTTTATAGGGAAATATGGTGGGAGGTAAAACTTCCATCACTTTCCCTACTGTTACACTTGGAGGTGTAGTAAATTATTCCCACTCGCTATCCCACAATTTCCCTACTGTTGCAGTCTCTGGAGTGGGAATAGTAATTTTTACCCACCCGCTATCCAACACTTTCCCTAATGTTGCACTCACTGGAGTAGGAATAGTAATTTTTACCCTCCCGCTATGCAACACTTTCCCTACTGTTACACTTGGTGGAGTGGGAACAGTCATTTTATCCCCTACGCTATGCAATGTTTTCCCTACTGTTATAATTAATGTAGTGTAAAATCTTCTTTTTTTTTTTTTTTATTCTAATAATTTAATTTATTATATATAAAATTAAATTTTATACTTATATTACAGGTTTATTTAGATATATATGTAATTATAATTTAAATGATCTTTTTAACATTTCATGAATGTAAATATTTATTGATATTAATAAGTTATTATATATATATAAAATTAATTATGCATGTTCACTCTTTTTTTACATCACATTTATTATTTATTAATTTTTAATAATAATTCTAACTATGTTTTATTTAATTATATTTATAATTTAATTAATTTCATATTATTTTTGATCCCTTTTGGATGGAAGTACAGAGTCAAGAGAAGGGGGGGCATGGGCATGGCATACCTGCCAACTTGATAAAAAATCTCACAGTGTGAGGAGGGGTGGTGGCCTGGGGGGGTGGAGCCTCGTGCCGAGAAGTACCTGTGAGGCCTTTTTGCCCCCAACCTGCCCTCAAGCCCCCTCCTCCAAAAACAAAACAATAGTTTGCTGAGGCTGGTGCCAATGTCCTGGGATGTTTTTACAGCGCATTACTTTCATTCCATGAAAATGGTACTAGACAAACTAGCTCCCCTACAATTGAAAAGAGACACCACAAAAGACTCAAGACCCTGGTATGATGGTAGGCTAAATGAAGACAGACGAGCCCTAAGATTAATTGAATGATGATGGAGATCTGCACTGTCCTCTGACCACCTCATGCTTCTAAGAACCACGAGAAATTCATACTACAGAAAGATCAGATGATCAAAAGCTGACTTCTTCAGTAATCATTTAGACCAAGCCAAGAACCGTCCCAAAATGCTATTCGAATGAATCAGAGCTCAAACAAAGGGCGTACCCCCCCCACCACCATATTATCCCTGGCACACTACCCAATTGCGAGGAATTTGCCTCCTTCTTTACTATGAAGACAGAAAACATAAAGACTGACCTGCTCAACGACCTAATATCCCTTACTGACACTAAGATGGTCACTACATTGCCCCCGCCAGGAGCCCCACCCATATGCTTTGCTAAGTTCGACCTCAAAAACAGTGTATCCTGGTCCTTCTTCAACACTCACAGTGAAGAAACTTTACTAAAAGCGCTAACCGCCTTCAAACCCTCAAGCCACTTCACAGACCCTCTTTCCGCAAACTAATTAAAAGACTTCATTCCGCTGTTACTGCCTCTATGGACCAAGATTATAAATAACCCTGGGCGTAGTGGGCGTAGTGGGGCTACGCGGAGCATCACGTAGTGGAGCCAAGTCTACGCACACTCCACGTAGCCCCACTACGCGCCGCCCGCCTCCCTCCCGCCCTCTTTTAAAATCACTTAAATGTTTACAAGTAAGGAAAATGACTTACCTGAGCTGCAGCGTCCCGGGGCTCCCTCTTCCTGCTTCATCACCAACTTCTTCCTCACAAATGCGCATGCGTGGGCGCCCGCGCATGCGCATTTGTGAGGAAGAAGTGGGCTGTATCTAAACATGTAGAAACACATCTGCGCCTCTACAAAAGGAGCACATTTTCAGATGAACACCTTGAGAAGACTGAAACCCTTCCTACCCGCAAATGACTTCAAACAGGCAGGTCAAGCTCCGGTAATCCCAAGAGTGGAATATGGGAGTGTCGCTCTTTGCGGCCTTCCCAGATCGATGACGGCCCCTCTAAGAGCTTCAATCAACACAGCTGCTAGACTCATCACAGGCTCCAAAAGAAACTGTCACAGCTTCCCAAACCTTAGAACCCTCAACTGTCTACCTTTCGAGGCTAGAATTCATCTGAAACTCGCATGTATGACGCACAAAGCCCTATATCACAATACTCCGAGTTATATAGCTCAGAAACTGGTGCTCTCCTGAGGTAACTGATCCACCAGAAGCTCCAGGTATCTTCTTCTGAAACCTCAACAATTTGCCAAGAAGAAAACAAACCACCGGACCTTCCCAGGAATGTCTCCCAGGATCTGGAATGCTTTGCCCCCAGAAAACAAGACAGATCCCTTCTACTGCCTCTTTAAAAAAAGAAGTGGAATCTATTCTCATGGCTGAATTTACTTGAACTATTTATATTTCCGTGTAATATATTTACTAGCTTATTTTAGTTACTACTTTGTATGAGACTCACAGATTTTTTTCTATGCTTGGTAGTATAGCTTATGGGTCCATTGTCAACATTTGCTAAGTTAGCATGAGCTTCGCTGCCATGAGGCTGCTTTTGCGCACGACACTGCATGCATATATTTCGCAAGACTCTGTGCCCCTTTCAAATGAGAACTGTCTGCTTTCCGCGTTCTCTGCTGTGCTCCGAGGTTTAGTCTGCACACGATGTACAAGATTGATCAACAATGCCCCTTGTTATTCTGTTCTGGTCAGTCCCTCACACCTAGACTTAACATACTACCCACAGCTGGACTACTGGAAATCGTGTGCTTTAATATTGCAAGCAAAACATGTTTTGACACACTTGGAGAGACACCTTTCCAGAGAGAAGAGCTGTGCTTTTCCTGTGATGTGAACCTTTCATCTAGGCCTTGCGGTATGAGGTCTGCTGACAAAGCCCAGAGGTCTTCTTTTTTATAATAAACTATTTCTTACAACGGGCTGCACGCGTACGTGCTTACAAACACGGCAGCGATGAAGGCGTAAATGAGCTTGATTACAGTCATAATAGCTTAGTATAATGGAAGCACTTCCAAATCAGGACGCGGCCAGCGCCATCTAGTGTCCGTGGATGGCAGGGCATTCTAGGACGCCAGAAAAAAAACAAAAGCTTTGCAGACCTGGTCCGCAGTAAGGAAGGGACTTCAGGAAGCCAGACCTGGGAATTAATCTACGTATTTCGCAATACATCATGTTCCAGACCGTTCTGAACAACAGCAATACTAGTGCTGTTCATTTAACCAGCCGTAAACGTCAATGTGTAGCCGCTTCTCCAAAATGCCATACTGTGCATTAGATTTGTAATTCTGAGCTTTCATTGAAACAAAACAGCACAGTGTGGCATTGCATGGCGTATTTGCTTTATTTAGCCGGAGTAACATGCCTGTTAGTGATTTGTAAAAAGATAGCCTAGGTCAAGGTGTGTAATGTCATTGTGATAGTCAATATAGTAGTGCAATGTGTCCCAGTGAACATGAAAATCACTATCCAAAGTGTCATAAGACAAGTGTGCACGTGAAGGCGCGGACTGTGGACCTAGCTTTTAAATCATTTTAAACTTTGGTGGAGCTGTGGGAACTTTCTATTTGGCGCAACTCACCTCTGAAGGCTGCTTTTTACCGTCGCTGGGACTGCGAGGGCCAGGGTGCCTTGCATCGTTGCTATCCTCCCCACCTGGTGCCTCTTCCCAGCCCCTCCTCTCACCAATCTTCTCTACATAACGCCTCGCGGCCCCCGCTTCGCGGGAGCCGCTCGCAGGCGCGGACTGTGGACCTAGCTTTTAAATCATTTTAAACTTTGGTGGAGCTGTGGGAACTTTCTATTTTGCGCAACTCACCTCTGAAGGCTGCTTTTTACCGTCGCTGGGACTGCGAGGGCCAGGGTGCCTTGCATCGTTGTTATCCTCCGCACCTGGTGCCTCTTCCCGGCCCCTCCTCTCACCAATCTTCTCTACATAACGCCTCGCGGCCCCCGCTTCGCGGGAGCCGCTCGCAGGCGCGGACTGTGGACCTAGCATTTAAATCATTTTAAACTTTGGTGGAGCTGTGGGAACTTTCTATTTGGCGCAACTCACCTCTGAAGGCTGCTTTTTACCATCGCTGGGACTGCGAGGGCCAGGGTGCCTTGCATCGTTGTTATCCTCCGCACCTGGTGTCTCTTCCCGGCCCCTCCTCTCACCAATCTTCTCTACATAATGCCTCGCGGCCCCCGCTTCGCGGGAGCCGCTCGCAGGCGCGGACTGTGGACCTAGCTTTTAAATCATTTTAAACTTTGGTGGAGCTGTGGGAACTTTCTATTTGGCGCAACTCACCTCTGAAGGCTGCTTTTTACCATCGCTGGGACTGCGGGGGCCAGGGTGCCTTGCATCGTTGTTATCCTCCGCACCTGGTGCCTCTTCCCGGCCCCTCCTCTCACCAATCTTCTCTACATAACGCCTCGCGGCCCCCGCTTCGCGGGAGCCGCTCACAGGCGCGGACTGTGGACCTAGCTTTTAAATCATTTTAAACTTTGGTGGAGCTGTGGGAACTTTCTATTTGGCGCAACTCACCTCTGAAGGCTGCTTTTTACCGTCGCTGGGACTGCGAGGGCCAGGGTGCCTTGCATCGTTGTTATCCTCCGCACCTGGTGCCTCTTCCCGGCCCCTCCTCTTCCTGCTATATAATTCACGCCCCTGATCGCGTGAGGGGGACGCGTGCGGGGCGTAGACCGGAGCGTAGCCCGGGCAAAGGGTGGGCCGTCTGTGGCCGTCCGAGGACGATCGAGGACGGGACGGGCCACCCCCCTAACCCCTATTTTGTGGTGAGAACAGTATCCTTGTACTGCCTCTATTACTTACATGTCGTGGACATTGTTCAATTGTTAAGCTGGACTCGCTCCCGTGGTAACTCTTTTGCAATCCCTCTGTAGTCTATAAATATGTCATTAGACGCAGGGAAATCGCGCACTCTAACAGTCAACACCTCTAAAGGCCCAGTTTCTGGGACAATAGATCAATTCTTCAAACGCGTAACTACTGTTTTGGAGAAGGAAATAGCGGATACAGAAAAGCGCTTATCCCTAGATCTGTTAACTGGTAAACGCTCCTCACTGGGCACAATTGGGAAAGCACCTTCCCCGGGGGCGATAAACGAGGGTGTAGGAAGCTCTAAACCCTATTCTACTCCTTGAAAGGATGAAACAGCGACTCTGACAAATTCCCTAGGCATGGTTCCTTCTCCCGATCACACAATTAGCCTAACCTTATCAGGGTTATCAGATTCACCGAACCTAGCGATATCGCCTCCATTGACCATAGAACCTCTCGAGAATAGACAAACTGTAAGAAAGAGACGAGGCGCTCCCAACATGTCATCCCTGGCCAAAAAGAAGAAGGTTAAATCTTTAGTACAAACTTCGAATCACCCAGGCCTTTCAGCGACAAATAACCCTCCTTTAAGTACCATTACCATAGGGTCATCTACTGGTCAGGACCCTGTGGCCGAACTACTTATTAAAATAGAGACCATGGTTAAGTCCCTTTTACTCCCTCTTCTTGAAAGGTCTAGACTAATAAGCCTACACCTGGATGATTTGAGCAAACAAATGCAAGGGAACAATTTAGCCATATCCGAACTCTTAAATATCCAGACTAAAAGCAGTACCATTGATCCAGCCCCCTCCTTTTCTCCCGTGCCAGAATAATCTTCAACTAGCGGCACCTTAATGAAATCGTGTACCGCTTTGGGGAAAAAATCTGCGGGAAAATCAGCTAAAAAAACCGCAGATATAGGCAGAATTCATCCCACATTAAACGGCAAAGAATCAGACAGGGAGATAAAGGCGGGTAATAGCTCTAAACCTGGAATGATAGGAGAAACCGAAGAACCAAAAAGTAAAAATAAAAATAATTCTTCGGTAACAAATAATACGAAGAGAAAAGACATAATAGATAATGGGAATGGCGAATGGCTATCACAGCCTCAATACATTCCACAAGCAGAAGAGTGGACTTACCCCCTGAATCAGCCCCATATACGATTATCATGACAGGGGTACCTGAATTATCAGAGGGTGTAAGGGAGGACTATTCTGCGCTAAAAAACAAAACTATCTACTGGTTGAATCAAAACAGACCTCTTCCCGCACACATAAACGGGGAAATTCTGATGGTGAGACGCACGAGTTGGGTGGGAACAAGACCAAAAGAAAAGAAGGGGGACGTGATAATTATAAATTTCAGGGACCATAGAGCTGTCAGATGCATCGGTGATTGGTACGAAGCCAGAGGGGAGGATGTTATTTCCACACATTTTGTCAACTATTTCTATCCATGAGAATTGACTTCCCATCTTAAACCCCATGCTGCAAAAGATCTTTTTCTAGATTGGAGGGAAGTAGATCATCATTTTCCCTATCAAGCTGCTCGTAACTATCTATCTTACCCTCAGTTAAACGTGAGGCTTCTGAATAACAATTACCACCCATTCCAGAGCCCAAATGCAGCACACTGGAATAACTACCCCCAGTCACATCAGAGGTTTAACATACCTACCTCTAACCATTTTACAGCTTTGTATGGTCTGGAAGACATAGATTGACTTAGTGTGAAACAGGTTCGAGCACAAAAACTCACTATGGTACATCAATCCTCCCCAAATGACAATGCTCTCTTAAGTGAAAATGCAGAAATACAAAAAATAGAAAGTACCAACCCCTCCGCAGCACTTAATTCAACACTGTTTGGAGGAGCTGATACTACTATCCTGGGGAATATTTGTAGCCAACCACCTAAGCAGACGGGGGATGAAGGGCAAAGAGCCCCGGAGAATCCACCTGTGGTAGAGGCAGTCCGTATAAACAAAAGTTCAGATCCCAGAAAAGATGTCATCATAGTACAAATCATGTCATGGAACATCGCAGGCTTACGTACCAAAATAACAGACGGGAGCCTAATGGACTTTGCTCAAGATTACCATGTAATCTGTTTACAAGAGACATGGTCCACCAATGAACAGCATCTGATGGGTTATAAAACATATTTCTCAGCGGCAGTTGCAGGTCTTCACGGTAGGGCGAAGGGGGGCCTGACGGTGTTTATAAAAAACACCATACCAGGGTTAAAAGTAACACCCCTTAGCCTACACCCCAATTATCAGATACTGAAACTTTCATTTATGAAGAAAGGGACAATTATCTTAGTAAATACCTATGACAACCTTCTAGAAAGTGAGAGACCAAATTTACTTGGGGCTCTCCGTAATAAACTCTCCATCTTGACAAAAAAATGCAAGGGTCAGATGTCCCAAGCATCGTTTGGGGTGGTGACTTCAATCATCACCCCTGCGGTGCGGAAAATAGTAATATCTGTGGGGTGGGGGAAGAAATAGATAATTACATGACCCATTTTAGTCACACTAAGGTAGGAGACCTTCTAAATGAAATGTTGTCAGAACTAGGCCTAGTGATCTTAAATAAAACTAATACCCCATTCGGGCAGCTACAGGCTACTTATCTGGGCAGGGGGTGGGAGTCGACGATTGACTACATATTGGTCACAGAATAAATACGAACACGAATATCTCTACCTATAGGTTTCAGAACGTACAATGTATCGTCTCTTTAATATATCTACACTTGGACTAGGGCAGTATGATTCAAAACATAATCAAGGGTGAATTTATAATAATTTTATTTTCAAATTAAATTGATTTATGAAAGAATAAATTCAGTACATAGAAGGGTTTGCTATAATTACATAAAGAATTTTCAAATAACAAAGAGCATGCTTATCGGGGTCCCAGATGTACTCAAACACACACTAACTGACACACTCATACCAAAATCCTTCTAAGACATAAATGCTAAATTCGCACATTCACATGTAGAGGATATAAACCGTCCAAAAAATTCAATGTCTAAACAAAATTCAATTAATATTCAACATTATGTTGAAGAACAACTGTTCACAATTAAGGAAAACAGGGTTTGGGTGGGCCTCATGTGTGCGCCGACGCGCGTTTCGGTGAATGCACCGAAATATAGGTGCCACCTTCCTCAGGGCGAGCAGAAACCAAGAGTCATAGTATGGGTTAGGGCTGGGACCTATCAAAGACAGTAATAATAATGCATTAAAATGACAAATCTGGATGGCATCATTTATCTAAGTCATGAAAATGTCATACTCGCATCATTAGTCACAAGTGTAGGCAAAAGTAAGTCAAGATAGAAATATTTTTATACATAAAATTAGGTTAAAATACGGATACACTAAGGATTCCAGGAAATCACCGAAATTTAAAAGGGAAAAGGAAGATATATAACAAGGAGTTCATTAGAAGATATATACATAGTAAGGGGGAATTCTTTTTTATCCCCCCTATTTGTTAAAACGGAGGGGCGAGTAGGGAGGAGGGGTGGAAAAAGGGGGGGGGAGGGCATGGAAAAAGGAGGGGGGGAAGAGAGGGATCGTTAACGCTCACCTGTGAAATCACGTGAAGCGAATAAACAGGTTAGAGGCAGTCAATCAAGTCGTTTGCTTGAAATAGTTCTGCCGAAAAAAGCAAACATACAGAAAATGAACTGGTCATGAAGAGAACACCGCTCTGAGTGATCGCACAGACCCTAAAACATTAACGTTATCATAAACGATAATTTGAACAGGGATTTAAAGCTCTCCAGCGCTTTTAGATAAGTGTTTGTGCCTCTTAAAAGGAAAGTAGGTAAGCAATGCGGTTTTAGATCGTGTTGGAAGCGAAGAGCCACGTTAGATAGCTTTCTACTAATAAAGAGAGAAGCACAATGCAGAGTACGTTATGCATAGGTTTGGCTGGCGCACGCAGACATATCTATGAGAGCGTGTACATGTTAAAGGTAAATAAACACAAAACAGGGTACAGAACGCAAAGATTAGTTAGGCGCACGTTCCTTTTCCCCTGAATCTCTACCTACATCTATTGTGCAGGGGTTCCCCTTCTTGCATTGGTTTACTTTTCCCGGCCCTGTTGCCGTGGGGTTTCTCTTCTTTTTTGTATTAAAAACAAATATTTTATCCTCATTCGGTTACACTAGATTCCTGGATTCCAGGATTTACCCTTAAAAAACTCTTCATTCCTCCCTCCCCTTCTTTTATTTGCCTTCCGATCTTGGAACCTGCCTCTCTGTTTCCATCGACTTCTTTCCATGGACAGTATTAAGTCTTTTGGTTTCTCGGACGAAGATTTTGCTCGCCTTCTAGGACAGACCCCAGAAGGGGATCGACCCTTCACTCTCTCCAGAGGCCCTAATGAAGAATGGACCAAACTCTTCAATTTAAAGAAAAAAAGCAAGCGCACAGAATCGCATGCTAAGTTCATGCTTGAATATCTAAAGGCCGGCGCGATCCCTATTAGCCTAAGAGTCAGAAACATCCCAGGCCTTTTTGTCGAAATCAGACAGTTCCTGGAAAAGTGGTCACTTATCTCCAACAGATGTTCCAGGGACTGGATGATTTTGATAATAGAAACGGCAAGAGAGGTCATTGACTTACTGAATAAAGAGATCTGTGAACTGGAGGAGAAACTCAAACAATCACATAGCGTAGAAGAAGGCAAAAAGAAACTAGAAGAAATCCAGCTTGAACTTGACTCTTTTAACGAATACCTACTCAAGAGAAAAACTGAAAAACTGAGAAAGGATATTAGGAATTTCTCGCAAGAACGCGTTTATCCATTCTTAACTGAGAACTTCTAGGGTCTGTGCGATCACTCAGAGCGGTGTTCTCTTCATGACCAGTTCATTTTCTGTATGTTTGCTTTTTTCGGCAGAACTATTTCAAGCAAACGACTTGATTGACTGCCTCTAACCTGTTTATTCGCTTCACGTGATTTCACAGGTGAGCGTTAACGATCCCTCTCTTTCCCCCCCCTCCTTTTTCCATGCCCTCCCACCCCCCCCTTTTTCCACCCCTCCTCCCTACTCGCCCCTCCGTTTTAACAAATAGGGGGGATAAAAAAGAATTCCCCCTTACTATGTATATATCTTCTAATGAACTCCTTGTTATATATCTTCCTTTTCCCTTTTAAATTTCGGTGATTTCCTGGAATCCTTAGTGTATCCGTATTTTAACCTAATTTTATGTATAAAAATATTTCTATCTTGACTTACTGTTGCCTACACTTGTGACTAATGATGCGAGTATGACATTTTCATGACTTAGATAAATGATGCCATCCAGATTTGTCATTTTAATGCATTATTATTACTGTCTTTGATAGGTCCCAGCCCTAACCCATACTATGACTCTTGGTTTCTGCCCGCCCTGAGGAAGGTGGCACCTATATTTCGGTGCATTCACCGAAACGCGCGTCGGCGCACACATGAGGCCCACCCAAACCCTGTTTTCCTTAATTGTGAACAGTTGTTCTTCAACATAATGTTGAATATTCATTGAATTTTGTTTACACATTGAATTTTTTGGACGGTTTATATCCTCTACATGTGAATGTGCAAATTTAGCATTTATGTCTTAGAATGATTTTGGTATGAGTGTGTCAGTTAGTGTGTGTTTGAGTATGTCTGGGACCCCGATAAGCATGCTCTTTGTTATTTGAAAATTCTTTATGTAATTATAGCAAACCCTTCTATGTACTGAATTTATTCTTTCATAAATCAATTTAATTTGAAAATAAAATTATTATAAATTCACCCTTGATTATGTTTTGAATCATACTGCCCTAGTCCAAGTGTAGATATATTAAAGAGACGATACATTGTACGTTCTGAAACCTATAGGTAGAGATATTTGTGTTCGTATTTATTCTGTTCCTTTTCCCCTGAATCTCTACCTACATCTATTGTGCAGGGGTTCCCCTTCTTGCATTGGTTTACATATTGGTCACAGCTACACTGGAAAGTAATGCTCAGAGTTTTAGAATGATAGTCAACACTTTAAGCGATCATGCTGCCCTGGTTTTTAATTTGGTTATCGACCAGGGGCAATTCAAACCTTACCCGATGATGACTGCACTTGCCCAGAATAATATTCACCTTACAAAAGTAAATGGCTATGCCATAGGTTGGGGAAAGATAGATCCAGTAGTTATGACAAATAAGGTGGTTCATGCGGCATATCCCGCCATTGTGAAATGTCTAGATAGTGACACTAGCCAAGAAGAACTTTTGCATAATTTTAGTATAATTTTGGAGAAAGCAAAGGATCTTCTAACACGTAACAAAAAAGGGAATAAGGGCGAGAAAAAAGGGTGGTTCAGCCATGAATGTACCTCAGCCCATAAATCTTTAAAAAAAGCTCTGACAAAATCCGTAAGAGACCAAGAGGAGATTCGCAGACTAAGAAGGTCATACCGACTAGCCTGCAAAAGAAGGAAACAGGAATTAAAAAAAGCCATTTGGGACCAATTATACGAGAGCTCCCAGACTAGAAATGGTGAGCAGTTCTGGAAGGTAGTGAAGACCCCCTTCCTGACAGACATTTGTGACCTGCCAACAGTAGAAGTAGCGATCGATGGCCCAACATGGGTAAACTACTTCTCCAAAGTCTTCGGCAAAATACCAGGAGTAGATTTGTTAGAGAAGAATAATCAGAGTCCACAAGAAACTTTATTTCCGATTCCTTTAAATTTTGAAATAAACGAAGTCATAAATGCTGTTAAAGCGAGCAAATGTGGAAAAGCCCCTGGACCAGATGGAGTACCAGTCGACTTTTTTAAGTTTAAACTAGACCTGTGGGCTCCAATTTTAAAGAGAGTGTTCGATGCAGCAATGTACCACGGGCTAATTAAAACTTGGACCCAATCGATTATGGTCCCCATCTTCAAGAAGGGAAACAGGGAAGAGGTGACCTGCTATAGGCCAATTTCACTATTGGACTCGCTTGGTAAAGTTTTGGGCAGAGTGGTCCTCCAGCGCCTCCAGGAGTGGGTAGATGATCGTAACATACTATCTGACATCCAGTTTGGCTTTCGAGAGGGCTTTGGAACAATTGAGCAGGCTTTGAACTTAGCCTTATTAATGGGAAAATACGTAACAGCAAAACAAGGAAGATTTTACATGGTCTATGTCGACCTCTCCGCGGCATTTGACTGCGTCTCCCATTCAAAGCTCTGGTCAGTTCTCACCGATATGGGTATAGACCCAGCCCTTGCAAACCTTCTCCGTGCATTATATTCCAACGCCTCATCTAGGGTCCGTTTTGGAACACAGGGCGAACTATCTGAGTCCTTTAGGGTGGAATGGGGCGTGAGGCAGGGTTGTGTCCTGGCCCCCTTTCTTTTCTCTCTCTACACTAATGGTCTTGAGGTAGAAATGTTGAGAGGGGCCCAGGACCTCCCACGAGTAAAAAATCGCCTCATACCTGCGCCTCTTTATGCGGATGACGCAGTAATCTTGGCGCGTACTCCGCGAGAGCTGCAGAAAGCCCTAGATAGATATTCAAAGTTCATGGGTAGCCTGGACCTTAAAATAAATATTTAAAAAACCTATGTGATGGTGGCAGGAAAAGGAAGGAAACGGGGAAGGACCATTTCCCTCGATAAAGAGAGAGTGGATCTGACTATTCAATACCCGTACCTCGGGGTTATGATTGATGAAAAACTCAATTGGAAAGCGGCCAATGAAGCTCGCAAACACCAACTTCTGCGAGCAATAATGGCCCTTATAACATTTTCCCAGAAGCTAGGAAAGAGGCCACCAGTAGAGCTTCTTCGCATCTATGAAGCAAAGTGCCACTCCATCGCACTCTATGGGGCAGGGTTGTGGGGCCATAAAAACACGAAGGTTCTGCAGGTAGCAGAGAATACATTCATGAGATTTCTCCTGATGACATCCAAGCGAGCATCTATTTTTTCCTGCCACGCTGAACTAGGCATGGCCCACACCGAAGATTTGGCCAAAATCCAACCTCTTTTGCTGTGGCGCCCCATCTGGACATCAACAAAAAACTCACTCACAAAAGAGATTGTGGCAGACTGCATGTCCTTGGAACATGCAGGGAAAATCGAGTGGCTGCTGTACGTGAAAAATCTCCTTACAGACTTGGGGCTGAACAAATACTATGTTAACCCCGAATTAATGGCTGAGATTTCAAAGAAAGAGCTAAAAATAAGGGCTCTCTCCTACATGGAAGAATTACGGTTGAGTAAGGAGATAAGCAAAACATCTGTTCAACACTCCCTGGTAGTCATGACCACCTTGGAAATGGAACCATATTTGACCTATGTCGAGTCACAATTTGAGCGTTTTTTGTTGACGCGATTTAGACTGAATGTCTTCCATAGACTTGTAGCCTTCCCTAAATGCCATAACTGGAAAGAGGGCTTAATGGCGTGTCCCTGTGATGAAATGTCAGAACAAACAACAATGCACACTGTATTGTTTTGTAATTATTATTCCGAACATCGTAAATTATGGCTAATTCCACTGTTGAGAACTCTTGGCTTCAGAAGGTGTCGCCCCGCCATGCTGCACCTGCAATTCTTGAACACCACATTGATTACGAAATGTGTTGGTACCTTTTTAAAGTGTATTTTTAAACATAGAACAAACCATGGTTGAAGTAATCTCTGTTATTCTAAAGAGTTTCTTATACTGTGTACATTGTGTGCGATATGTTTTCTTATGTACTTTAATGGTTATTAATGTTTTTTATAACCGAATAAAGATTTACTTACTTACTACAACGGGGAGGGTGGTTTGGTCTCTTGGTCCTTTTTCCACTGTCTTTATAAAATGATATGCCCATTTGTATTCTATGGAATTGTGACAATGCTGACTATATTGTGTTTATGCATTTTGCTGCTAGTAATGGCATGTGTACTGTACCATAGAGCGCGTTAGTTAAAATAAACATTTTAAACTACACCCCATCTCTGATTACTCGCATTGTGGACAAGTATGAGTGAGTGAGTAAAAGAGTTATCTGGCTCCTGCGATTCCCAAGAGAGAGTGAAGTGCCCTGGGTTGTCTAATCATTGGTAGCTTCGTTGTAGTCGGAGAACGAATGAGACACAATAGCTAGTTGGTTTGGCATTTTGGGTACTAATGTGGTAGGTTGGTACACCCCTATTCACTGAGGTCCCGTTTTCCTGTGCATAGTTATGTATATGTGCAGAATCCCTGCAACAGCTTATCTCTGTTTCTTACATCTGACCTGTAAAGCGCTCTGATACCCGCAACGTTCTTATTCACGCTATATAAAACCTTTAAAATAAATAAATAAAATTAAAGGATGTCCACAGTTCAAAGCCTTGAGAAAACGAGCTTGAAATGTACTATTTACAGTGGTTTTCAGCTCATTTTCCCTTCCACTGTGTGGCATCTGCTCCTCACTAGCAGACCGTGTGATGGGAGCCAATATTGTGTGTCACACTGTGGCACAGTGTGAGTTGGCAGGTCTACTGTGGTGGAGGAGATGGTGGGGGTTTCGAAGGATGAAAGGGTGGCAGTGGGAAGGCCATAGGAATGAGGGAAGGCACAGAAGTTAGGAAGGGCACAGGAAGGATAAGGAATGGAAGGTTGGGGAGGAGGGGAAAATGTAAATACAGAAGGGAGAAGGTAACATGAAGGAAGCCAGATGTGGAAGAGAATGGAAGGGTGTACAGGGATAAAAATGGGGGTAAAGGTTAGGGAATAAGGGAAGGCAGGGAATGAGGGAAGGATGCATGAAGGAATGCCAATTGATTGCAACAAATTTCCACTGATTACATAAGGTATGCAACTAACATGCTAAGGATGGTTGTGTGTTAGAAAACTGTTCTTAAACATATTGTCTGACAGAAGATAGTGTCGTACATATTGTTTACAAACCTATTGTCCGAATGGGCATACATTCTCCATTAATAACTCCAATGAGATGATAGTTTCGTAAACAAAATTTAGGACAGAATTATTCAGTCTGACAATATTTTGGTAATGATATTCTTGTACCATTTTGCTAAGGGCATTTACTGTTATGAATAGCCTGGGGGGGGGGGGGCGGTATTGCTAGCAGAGGGGCTGTGGTGGGAATAGTCTCATATTTGGGGTGTAGACTACACACACAGCACCTGTAGGTCACATGGAGGTGGGGGCTGCATTGTGAAAGGGCTTACATCCACCCCATGCCACTGATCTGCCTAGAGCAATATTTACCATGCTTATATGAGCCATGGCAATGCACGTACAACCACTCCAATCCTGAGCCCCTGTAGAAGAGGTTTGATGTCCTGCAGCAGATGGCTATGGAACTTGGAACCGCTAGCTGCACGTCAGCACAATGGCACAGAAAACAGGACGACCAGCAACCCTGTGCTATTGCGCTGTTCTTAATCTATGCTCCGAAAGTTTACCACAAAGGAGAATATAGCAAACAAACACTCTCAGGCACTTTAAACATGCCTATTTCAAATTAGAAAACGCTGCTAAAACAGTTTCCATTGATTTAAGGCTGTAAAGGAATGCTTACAAGTAAAATAATGTGCTGCAAAAATGCCCAAAATGTCCATTTTTGTGCCGCAAAATTTCAATTTTTGTGCCAAGAAATGAAGATCATGGATGTAAAGGGAGAACAGAGGGGAGCCAGAAAGCAGCCTTGTTTTAAGCCGTTTTGCATTTTGACCTTACTTGATAGGCCCTGTGTCCCTCCCATAAGTATTTGACACCAGGTATCAGAGTGTAATTTCATAATAAGCATTAAAGGATGGTGCGGGACACCTAGAGAAGAGAGATTTCACCACAGCATTTGGGGATCAACTCTGTCAAACGGGATGTATGACGTTACAACGCACACTTTTACAACGCATGCACTTACAACGCATTTTTTACAACGCATAATCCATTACAACGCATGACATTACAACGCATGACACTACAACGCATTTTTAAAAAATACCTTTACAATGCATTTCCATTACAACGCATACTACCTTTACAACGCATACCATTACAACGCATAATATTAAATTACATTTAAGGTAAGTATTAGATAGTATAGGGGTAAAAGTTACTTTTCTAACTCCAGGGGGTGCAACAGTAGGGTAAGTGTTGGATAGTATAGGGGTAAAAATTACTATTCTAACTCCAGGGGGTGCAACAGTGGGGTAAGTGTTGGATAGTATAGGGGTAAAAATTACTATTCTAACTCCAGGGGGTGCATCAGTAGGGTAAGTGTTGGATAGTATAGGGGTAAAAATTACTATTCTAACTCCAGGGGGTGCAACAGTAGGGTAAGTGTTGGATAGTATAGGGGTAAAAATTACTATTCTAACTCCAGGGGGTGCAACAGTAGGGTAAGTGTTGGATAGTATAGGGGTAAAAATTACTATTCTAACTCCAGGGGGTGCAACAGTAGGGTAAGTGTTGGATAGTATAGGGGTAAAAATTACTATTCTAACTCCAGGGGGTGCAACAGTAGGGTAAGTGTTGGATAGTATAGGGGTAAAAATTACTATTCTAACTCCAGGGGGTGCAACAGTAGGGTAAGTGTTGGATAGTGTAGGGGTAAAAATTACTATTCTAACTCCAGGGGGTGCAACAGTAGAGTAAGTGTTGGATAGTATAGGGGTAAAAATTACTATTCTAACTCCAGGGGGTGCAACAGTAGGGTAAGTGTTGGATAGTATAGGGGTAAAAATTACTATTCTAACTCCAGGGGGTGCATCAGTAGGGTAAGTGTTGGATAGTATAGGGGTAAAAATTACTATTCTAACTCCAGGGGGTGCATCAGTAGGGTAAGTGTTGGATAGTATAGGGGTAAAAATTACTATTCTAACTCCAGGGGGTGCAACAGTAGGGTAAGTGTTGGATAGTGTAGTGTAATATTATGCGTTGTAATGGTATGCGTTGTAATGGTAGTATGCGTTGTAATGGAATGCGTTGTAAAGGTAGTTTTTAAAAATGCGTTGTAGTGTCATGCGTTGTAATGTCATGCGTTGTAATGGATTATGCGTAGTAAAAAATGCGTTGTAAAGGTAGTGCGTTGTAAAAGTTGTGTTGTAAAGGTTGTTCCCCGTCAAACGCCATGGAGAAGTAAATAAATGCTGTATACACAGGCATGCCCCGAAAAAGTGAGAATTTTCCAATTATCGCTTGGAGGACAGCTATATTATCAAGAGTACTATGATTCCTCTTAAAGCCAGCTTGTTTTGAAGGAATATGTTGTGATCTTGAGCCCACTGTTGCAACTGGCAAAGTACACTCCTGGCAAAGAGCTTGTCGGTCACATCCAGCAGTGCTATCTGTCTTAAGCTTGCCAGGGAAGATTTGGGATCCTTTTTATACAACGGTACAATCACGCTGCCCGACCATGATGAAGAGATTTTTCCAAAATGCTAGGATTGATCAAACAGCGGGCTAAGAAAGCGTACCTCATCGGGCCCCATAGCACCAGGGTTCATATTAAAGTATGGGTGCATTTTTCTGGTTAGCACTGGGTGCACCTTTCAAAAGGTACGCCCAGCACTAACCAAGAAAATGCGCCGCATTATAGTGAATGTGCTGCCCCCAGGGCAGTCGCAAACTTGCGCTGCCCTTAGGGTAGCGCATTCAAGTGAAAACTGGAGCCGCTACATGTTTCACCGTGCAGGCGGCAACCCACCTGCATTTCTAAGGGGGATTTGAGATCCCCCTGCAGGTGGGTGCAGTGAGTGACTGCACATGCCTGCAAGGGGATGTCTGGGGGGTACATGGGATCCCCCCTAACCGCCTACCAGAGGGCTGCTAGCACGGGGCGCACTGACAGTGCATCACCTTTTTGTTGGCACAGTATCAGTGCGCTTCCTGCCAGCTTCCTTGTCTCTGCGCCCAAGTCTGTAATACGGCAGGGGCGTAGAGGCAAAGGGATCTCCTCACTTGCATGGGGCCACACCCAATGCAAATGAGGGAATGCCCTCTGATGATAGGGCTGATGCTTAATGTGCGTCAGAGCTATCGGTATTACAGAAGGGGACACACCAGCGTCGTCACCCTCTTCTGTAATACCAAAGTGCCCCGGGGGCACGTAAAGCGGGTGCAAACCCCGGTTGCACCCACGGGCCGCTCTGGTAATATGGCCTCAGATTTTCTAGCATTCTTTATGAAACTCACAATTTCACCTACTGAAGGAGCACCATACAGTACGAGCATCTCCTCATCTACACAAAGCGCAACAGGATCAACTACCTAATTATTACTAGAATACAGCTGACTAACATATCCCACCCAGACATTGTCTGCGATAGGAATTGCATGTGCAGTGCAGTCATACTGGAGTCACAATATTCAGTGACTCAGCGCCAATATTTCCTTGGGTCCCTAGAGTTTGCGGCCTCCCTTAAATTGATTGATTTAGGATCACATTCCCTCCTGCACTTAGAATTGACATCTAACATGCTTAAGACAGTCAATTTCATGCTGTCTTATGGAGGAAAACAATGAGTGCTGTTTTCTTATCAGGAAATGTATCACCTGATTTAATACTTTCAATTTAGGGTTACACTTTTTCAGCTGCTCAGGGCCTTCAACCCTGGGGCTTAATTCACGAAACATCCATATGGGATTCATAGAAAGATTTGGGCGATCCCATACAGACTCCCTAAGGTTAACGCAGACTCCATTAATCTTGAAACTTGAGGTCACAGTATTCTTAGCTGTCCAAATGGTACAACCATTCAACTTCTTAAATCCGATCTTGCTCGGGATGAATTCCCAGGAATTAATTCTTTGAGATTAAAGGCCACAGTTATACCAACTAAGCTGTGATCACTCATATCAGTTGAACATACAGTACGTTTCTCACAGACTCCGAACTAATGAAAGGATGCTATCACATAATCGATTATCTGTTCAAATTTTTTCTGGGAGCAAAATCTCTGAAATAGACCACACTTCACCAAAGATTATTACCAAGGGGCATTCTTCTGTAATACTCATGTCAAGAACGAAAGTGAAGTGTGAGCTCACTGAGTGGTCCAAAGGATTCCTGGCAGAAACATGCATATTTGCTATTAGGAAGAAAGGACAGCCTCGAACATCTTGGAAAGCCAGTTTCAAGTAAAGACATAGGGGCAGATGTACAATAACTGGCGCATCCCTGCATATCAGCAGGGATGCGCCTGTTATTGTGCGTCAGGGTTTCGCCACCATGGATGCGCCGAATTTACAATGCGGCGCACCATGGGGCAAAGACGGACAGATGCGTGACGCATCTGTGCCGTAAAGGCAGCGCATTGCTGGAGTTGTGTCGCAAGCGCGACGCAGCTCCAGCAAGGCTCCGGGGTGCCCTATCTTTGAAATGCTGTGTCAATCCTTATGCCTGCTTCAAGCAGGCGCAGGGTTTTGATGCAGCATGGGCTCAAAAGTGACTGAGTGAAATCTTGTAGATTTCACTCAACCACTTTTAGGAGGCGTTCCTGCGCCGGAAAGCCCCCCCCTGCGCCGGAACGCCTACTTCTGGCGCAGGGCTTTACAACGTGACGCATCTCCCAGATGCGTCACGTTGTAAATACCCCGCAGCATGGTGCTGGTTTTGCGCCGCTGCTGCGTCACAAAAGTGACGCAACGGCGGCGTAAAAGAGGCGCAAGGGGCTTGTAAATCTGCCCCATAAATTCGAGGATGAACAAACTTCATGGTTCCAATTAACCGAAGTAAAATCACCACCCACTCCAGTGGCATGACCCCTTTCTGAGCGCCTTACATTACGAGAAAAAACAAAGTAGCTCGCAAATGTAAACTCTGTACAAGAACAGATTATTGTAAACATACAATTACAGGATTGAAAGACTTCACAAAATGAATTTTTATTTCATCGTGTCCCAGTCCATACCTGCTACCTGCTGCTCCTGAGCAGCTTGTCCTGTGGCTGTTTTCACGGGTCCGCAGCTCGGAGGCAAGGAGCGCCTTTACTTCCCTCTCCTCGCCTCTTGCAGCTGCACGTCCGTGCCTAACTTGCGACTGCCTAGCTTTCTCCATGCCACACTCCTTCCACCAGAATGGGAAAGTCAGACCGGAGAAAAATATCATATTTTACCAGATACATGCAATGATGAAAATTCGCAAAGAAGTGCTTTTATTCTCAGGGGGGCAGTAAGGATACCTGTTGTGAAGGAGGATTATTTTTGCTAGCAAATGCCGATTATGTAAAGCTACAACCAAAGGGCCTTATTATGAGTACAGCGGCCCTAGGACCGCCAAACTCGCGTTGGTGGTCCGACTACAGCCACCATGCGTGTCCGCCCGCCGTATTTTGAATGCAGTAACTTCATGTTTGGATAGAAAGTAAAAGAATAGCATACAATCTTAAGTGGTCTGGACTCGTTGGCACAGAATATACAACAGGTAGGCTGATTGTGGGGGGTGGTGACAAAGGATATCGAGTCTGGGTTGTGAAGTAAGAAATGCCTTTATTTTGCTCTTCATCATTCAATTAGATCATTCCATTCAAGATATTATCCCTCATATCTCGTTCCCTCTTCCCCTTGTCTTATCAATAATTGTCGTTCGGGCACTACTCTAGAATCTCTTTTCATGGATCACAAAGTCTTATTAGGGCATACACAACATTTAATCCTGGTTCTGAATCCTGGGTATAGCGATTTATTTGATACCTTCTCTACAAAAGAGGTTCTATTTGTCCCCTTGGCAATATTCCCCACCCTGGTCTGCTGCTCTCCTCCCTAACATGACCCATAATAAACCCTCTCTCCATTCCTGAAATCCCACTTGCCTGGAAGAAAGAAGAAGCTGCTTCTGTCGGGTAACTATCCAGATCTGCTTGTCTCCTCCTTGACCCGCTTCCTGTTTTGGGTTCAAAGATCCACCTACAGCTTGCCTCCTTGCTTCTCATTTCCTACTCAGATTCGGCCTCCATGTCAGGAGCCTGTCGATCGGTACGCTCTTCAGCTCTGGCAGCCATGAGAACTTGCTCCAGACTAAGGGTTTCTCTCAGCATCTGTCATCTGAATGAATCTGACAGGCATCCATCAATAACTGTTAGATGTATAACTTTCTCATAATTAAATTAATTGAACTTACAGTGTTTGATGAGCGTATCCAGTCTCTCAACAAATTCATCGATGATTTCAACAACTTTTTGTCGTTCTTGATTGAAAATGTATCTTTTGTAATCTACATTTGACGGGAAACATTGTTTACATCGCGGTATCCAGTCTCTCAACAAATTCATCGATGATTTCAACAACTTTTTGTCGTTCTTGATTGAAAATGTATCTTTTGTAATCTACATTTGACGGGAAACATTGTTTACATCGCGGTGTTTACCCCGCAATACCTTTACAACACGGGTATTACAACGAAAGTCATTACAATGACTTGCGCTGGATGGCGCTCTAATCTAAGGAATAGTATGATTTACTATTCCAACACCTTCTCTACTGTATGTAGACTGGAGTTGGAATACTAAATCCTACTATTCCTATATCTAGCGGTCTCCAGCGCAAATCGTTGTAACAACTTGTGTTGTAATGCCTACGTTGTAAAGGCATCACGGTGTTAACACCGCGATGTAACGTCATATATTCACATTCAACATTGGATTGAATTTGAGATTCAAGGCTTCCTTGATTTGGAGGTGTGTCATTTCGTCAACTCGTAGCCTTTTCTTTAAGACTTCTTTACACCTTTGCCAGCTATATTCTTAAGGTATTTGATCATCTTCTTGTTATCTGTTTCTTCTAGCGCATCAATGAAATCATGAAATGTCTCTATCCAAGCAGTTTATTTGTCACCAATATTCAGCTTTTTGGCATTATCGAATGTTGTTGGTGGTGTCAGCAAGGCGGCGGCATCATAACCATTGGTGGAACTTACTAGTGTAGAAAGTAGTGTTCTTTCCAACATTGCTTGGTGATCTGTTTTATGCAAACCATCTCTGAGGTGTTGCGACGTGCTGGGATCTGGGTCATCTTTGATAATTACAGGAAACGTATCCTCTTGCTTGGCTTCCATTGGGTAAACAACCTTTCACTATTCTGATTGCCGCTCTTGACATTCTGATTTTCGAAGACCTCTGGAGATGTTCAAGTCCCACTCGGCAGCTGGGGTAGAGTACTGCTTTGTGTATGGACAGCTCCGTAAACACAACCCCGGGCACTTCCTCTGGGGCCACTTCCCTGAACGATGGCATATGATGACTCTCTTCACTCATTTCTGGTAAGCAGAGGATCATTTATTGTATCTGAATCGCTGTGTTTTTAGGCATCTTTTTGTACTGACACCTGGTTAATTTCTGCATCACAACGCTTCTGATCACAGCGTTATCTTGCAATAAGCTGTCTCTCTTTGCTGCTCTTTCAAAACCTTGTTGCATCCGCCTTTAGCTTTATCACTCCATATGATGTATGCCTTAAGGTTGCATAGTAGCGCAGTACCTCACTTTACGGTCTTCCCGGCAAGTCCTTGGACAACGATGTGTAGACTTCCCAGTGAAGCTTTCGTTATCTTTAAATGCTTCACACCGGCTGAAGTTGCACTGTGACTCTATATATGCCAAGCATTGACTATGCACTTTGACAGACTCCCAAGTGATACGCACAAGTAGTTTGTTGGACTGTACAAATTCTCTGGGACAGCACTGTTGAACAACAGGTTACTTATAACCAGTCTCGTCGCCAGTTGTAGCATCCACCCCAGCCTGGGTACCCGCTATTGACTACGCTACACACGGAGCTTAGTATAACATGGCTTTATTCATCTGTGTGTAACAACGAATTCAACATTCTAAACCTGCTCCGCTTGCCTAATGATTGTCTTGTTGTAATGTATTTGATGTTTTTATAAATGCCAATAAAAACAAATAAAAAAAAAACATCCTAAACCTGCATTGGCTTCACAACGCTCTAATATTTACGTCACAGTGCTACAGTGTCCATCAGCAGCCAAAAGGGTTCTGTCAATGCTAACTCACACAACATTACATCTGTGTCACCAGGACACTGTCATTGATTCTCCCCTATTTTGGGTGGGTGACTGTCACTTATGTTTTCTGCCTTATATGGCAGGCTTGGGAGGGAAAATGAGAAATTGTCCCTGTTTTTTGTATATGAAGGACAATTGTCTTTAGTTTTAAGTTCCAAACAACCGATTTGGGGGTTATAATTGAAAAGGCAAAGAAAATGCTAATGAATGCATTTTCTTCAAACGGATGGCAGGGATATGTACATTTTGCAAGCAGTGCTCTGCCAGGAAAGCTGAGCCTGAGAGCCCCGCGACCTGGAGCACTGGGGATTATTTCACCAAGTTCTCAATGAACACCAAAGTCTTATACAATGCTGCCAATGGTACTGCAATGAACATTTCACAAATTAGAAAGGTTTTAGTGCTATAAATCCAAATTCCTTTTCCACTGATTCTGAACAATTTTACAACGTTTTAATAGTGCTTAATTTGTGCCGGTGTTTACTTGTGAAAGTACACCCCATGGTGGCGCTGTCTCCCTTTTTTAAGAGTAGCACAAATGTTTAACAATTAAATACGCATTTTAAAAATTGTAACTCGCTCACGCCATTCTTACAGCTTTAAGTGGCCCAGAATTGTCCAAACGGTCACGTTTATAAGTGTGTAATTATTAGATAGGAAACTTTACACTGGCATGTGGAAGCAACGCAGGTACAGTTGGTATTGCAATTTGCAGTGGCCTCCTAAGCAATGCCTGTGGCCATTTGAACTTGTTTTTTTTACAAATTAAACACTGCATTGCGTGCAATTTTACAGTGACGTTTGCACTGGCTGGCGTACCAGTTAGCTGATGTAAAATGTTGGTGAACAATTACGAACAACTGCTTGCTATTTGTAAATAATTCTCAGCACAAGTGTCAAAGAACCACTTTTCACTGGAGCAATGTACAAGATCTGGCTGTCAGCGATATTGGTATTCTGGGATGCGGTGCAGAGAAGCGGCCGCGTCATGCCCGTCTGCCCTGGCCAAGGCTGGCAGTACCAGGGATGAGTCAGCAAGCCTTGTCTCTGCTCCCACAGCTGGCCCAGGTGACAGCGCGCGCCTCCTGGGTTCAATGACCTCTTGTCTCTTCGAGGTTTGGCCGCTGGGATCATTTTCAAAACAGCTCGTGATTGGTGGGGATGGGAGGGGAGGTGTGGAGGACTGAACATGCGTGTCGTTGCGTTGCTGCTTCCTCGACACCTCGGCCGGGAGGGACTTTCATTTTGTCTTTGTAGGTTGCATTCTGAAACCATGTGTTACTAATCTTGGTTCAATGTGCTAACTAGGACGCATTACGGCTGTGAAATGTAATTAGTAATGTCAGCGATGGGAAAGGGTGGTTTTATGAGAATATTGAATCGCTTTACTTTGTCGTTAGGGGGCTTCTGAGGCAACGGCTGAGATGACTCCCCTACAAATGTGGGAGAAACGGCAGCGCCGTCTACAACCTTCCACGTGGCTCGGGAGATCAAAGCAGTGTCCGGTGTGAGAAGATATATTTTATTCTATTGTATTTTTTAATTATAATTAAGCTATATTTGCAGGATGGCTCAGTGAGATGAAAGCTCAGTGGTGACAACCGTTTGATCATGAGTTTGGAACCGTTCTGGAAGATAACAACCAGTTTAAGGAGCTTGCAAGAGCAAGGAGTGTAACCTCAACTCAGTTCATTCGTTCTATTCAAACTCAAAAATCTTATCCGCAATTTAGGCAAAGGGTAGATTAAAAATACATATGGAGGGGGATTCATAGGGATCTCCATACGTACAGTTTCCTATGCACTTTTCATCTCTGTTAGGCCCATAAACTAACATGGGTGTAAACATTAACCATCTCCCCCTGACCTTAGCCACTAGCATCTATTTCCAGCCTCAGACTTACTGGATGTCAGGAGGGCTGTACTCCCGATGATTCCTGTACTGAGCAGGTTAATCCGGGAATGTTTGAGCCACACTGCCTGCCACAGTTGCTTGTCTTTTAAGTGCGTATCTACAGAGGCATTGTTTGTGCAAATACGAGAGGCTATACAGACATTTCCCCCACCCCTCTACTTCATAAAGAACTATTGGATATAAGGGTTGTTAGAAAATGGGTCTCTAGTTGGCAGACGTATGCACCCTGTCCAAGTAGGGACCACAATCCTAGTCAGGGTGAGCTAGATACACACTAAAAGATAAACTGTGCTCACCCTCTGGTAGCTTGGCACAGAGTAGTCAGGCGTATCTAAAGGGGCAATGTGTAAAGTATTTGTGCAACACACACACAGTAACACAATGAAAACACCACAAAAAGACTCCACACAGGTTTAGAAAAATAGACGATAGTTTTATGAGTAAATCAAGACAAAAATCCAATAAGTAGAACCAGAGTTATGAATTTTTAAAGAATGAACCAAAAATAGTACTTATAAGTCAATAACGTAAAAAGGTTACGCTAGACTGAGGTAAATCCAAAGTTCAGGCGAACCGCGATGGAGGGCAGGCTGGCTACAAGACTCATGCAGGGTCTGCTGAAAAAGTACCTTGGGTGGATCAAGCGTCATCGTCGAAGACTCGGTGTGTCGGTTCCAATTCACGCGGCCAGGTCGATGCATCGTCATCAGGCCTCGCAATCAATCCCGCGTCGGTGTCGAAACCCTTACCATGCAGGGGCAGTGTTGTCATCCAACCTCACAGTTGGGTCCTGTGACTTTGTAAAGCCATTTAGGGTTGTCCTTGGATCGGCACTGCGTCGGCGCTGTAAGGGCACTGTGTCGGTTCCGATTGGTGCAAAGTTGTCACTGCAGCGATGTTGAGGCAAAATGTCTGTGGAACCCACTTTCATCGCCCAGGACTGGACTGGCACCTCAGGCAGGGTAGGACTCACAGATGGCAGAGTCCAACAGCCCTGATACTTCAGAAACCAGGAAGCACTTAGAGCAGATGTCTTCAAACTGTGGGGGGGCCGTGAAGTCCTGGGAAGGGGGTCGCGCATTCCCCAACCTCACTTGTGCCTGGATTCCAAAACGTTTGTTTTCGTCTTGGAAAAAGATGGCTAATAGCGATTGTTAAAATGCTCCAGCTGAGTCTCCTGTGCTGTGGAAAGTTTTCGTGCCAGGGTGCCTGACCGCCTGAAAGAGATGCAAATGCGCCCTGTTAGTTAATCTGCAAGTGTAAAGGGTGCTTGGGACCTGTAAATCGTTACAGGCTAATGTAACGTGGTCTATGTCTACTAAGGGGGCGGGCGAATACCGAATAGTGGAGATGCCCAAGCAAATCTTGGCGAGCACTGTTGTAAATGTTCTGAGACTTCCTGTTTTCTGAGAATCTTGCCTCTTGGACTGCCCTGCCACTTGCTGAATGCTGATCAGTAGCATGTAATTTCTAATTTTCCTACTTCCTGTGAGTAGTCCTTTGATGGTGCTTGTGAAGCTAGAAATGCATAACTTTAACTCGGCCAGTCCAAATGGTAAACCACCTGCTCTTCCCTGTTTGAACTCATGCTCTAGATTTTACCCATTTTAAAGGTATTGGCTCAGCTCTAATGCGAGATTTGAAGTTGTCTCAAGCCTTAAATTCGTGGCCATCTTTTGGACGAAGCAAAATAAATGGCCGATTAACTGACTAATCAAGCTCATAGGACCCTAGTTTGTTTTGTGGGTAAAAACAAGTGCTCGTCAAAGTACTCATGTGAAAAGTGAATGTGACTAGCTTCATGAAGACCAACCAGGTCGCCAGGCTGCAGGACGAGAGCCCATGTTGAAGGGATTGCATGTTGCGTTAGCATCTCGTTATGGAGGATGGTTTGCTATGGTAAAAGGCAAGCGCTAACATGGTACATTTTCATGACATGGTACATGGCGTTTGAAACACAGGTAAATTGATGACAGGGTGGCCTGATATTACTAAAGTAGGTGTTTTCTCTGACCCTGGGCCGAAGCATTAGATTTTTAACAGTGACTACTGATTTTCTTCGCTCCTGTACCTAGTGTTCATCTTGTACTTTTCCTTCCTCCCAGCTCCCAAATGCAGGGTGCACTATCAAAGGCCAAACCTTTTCTATACCAGTCACATGGCTGGTATATGCTACTTAAATATGTCATCTTAAGCTTTACATTTTGTGACGGTGACATTGACTGCAGAATGATTCTCATAGAAAAGCACTGGATTAAGTTATAGGCACTTTATAATGAATACCTTCAGTTTAGGAATAGCAAAAAGCATGGTTCATGGACTCGATTAGTAATTTAAAATTTAAACCAACAAGAAACCGATTTGAAAATACTCTTGTAGCCTTTCCAGACAATGCTGGGACATGTAAATTGCTTTTGCAACCCTGCCTGGGGGGGTGGGGCTGTGCCCAACTACCATGAACAGCCCCTTTCAAGGCTGATGTAACTCTTACCATGCCATTTTTGAAATAGCCAGAGTGGCACCAGTGCCAGTAGGGGAGAAAACCCTGTCAAAACTCTATTTTTTTGTAAGTTAATTCCTGAAGACACCTTGGCAGGAAGATTCTGACATCTTAACTTTTGACAGATGCACATTAGTATTTAGCGCTAACCCCCCAGGGAGTGATGCATGGCTGGGTAGGGTTGCTTGTGGAAAGATACTTAATTGTTTAGAGGTCCTCTCCACCCATAAACTCTAAACTGGCATAGTGGCTACCAGCCCGAGTGCTGCTGCCACCTGAGGAAGTTGAGCGCACACCTGCTGAACCAAAGGACTAGAACTCTGCACTAAGGCTACTGTTTTACCTGTGGTGAGAAATCCCAAGGGCTGGACCTGCTCCAGCTTAATCCCAGGATAGAAGAGAGGACTCCAAGGCCTAGTTGGCTTGCACCCTGGGACAGAGGTCTTCAACCTGTGGAGCGTGACCCCTAGGGGGCCGTGGAGCCCTGGGAAGGGGGTCACGCATTCCCCAACCTCACTTGTGCCTTGAATCTAAAATGTTTCCTTTCGCCTTGGGAAAAATTGCTCCAGCTGAGTCTCCTGTGCTGTGGAAAGTTTTCGTGCCAGGGTGCCTGGTCACCTGAAAGAAATGCAAATGCGCCCTGTTAGTTAATCTGCAAGTGAAAAGGGTCCTTGGGATTTGTGAATCGTTCCAAGCTTTGTGATGACAAAGATTTTTTTTTTTTGGTATTAGTGAAAAGCGTTAACAACTGGGCTATGAAGTGCTTGCTTTTAATCCTAACTGTATTTACATAACCCTTAGTACCCCAAAGGAGGTGTTGAAGGGAAAGTTATGCATTAGATACGCCCTGGTATTACTAAAATCTACATTTTGTAAGCACCATTTCATTGTAAAACTATTTACGCATTTTGTATCAGTCTATCTTTTACTGTGGGTAATGCAATGCAAGTATAAAATAATGACTTACATATTCACAGGGCTTTTTGTCACGGGCTAGGACCTTGTAGCACTAAAAATACACAAGTCACTATTCTCCACTGCACCAACCAAGATTTAAATCTGTGGCTCTCTGGCTACACACAGACCTCTGCAGTGCATTAACTAATAGAGGTGTCATAATGTACTAAGGTGCATTTCCCATTGAGTAACATATTTTTGTATGTATTTTTTATTTATGCCGCCCATTATTTTATATGTAGGTGCCTGAAAGTGAAAGACCTTAGTGACATTTCGAAAAACAGTAATTTTAAACCCAACTTCACGAGTAAAGGGGATTTATCATTATCATTCTAAAGATATGAAACATGATGCAGCTACTCCTTTCTAATCAGGAATTACAGCTTAAAAGTGTTTTACGGAATTCCCAAAGCTAGCCTATGAGGGGAGCAGGCCTCACAGTAGTAAAAAACGAGTTTTGCTGTTTGTCACTACCAAGACATGTAAAACTTAAAAGTACATGTCCTGCCTTTTACTTACCCAGCACCCTGCCCTTGGGGCTACCTAGAGCCTACCTTAGGGGTGACTTATGTGTAATAAAAGGGAAGTTTAGGGCTTGGCAAGTGGTTTTAATTGCCAATTCGAAGTGGCAGTAAACTGCACACACAGGTCTTGCAATAGCAGGACTGAGACAGATTTGAAAGGCTACTTGTGTGGGTGGCACACCCAGTGCTGAAGGCCTACTTGTAGCATTTACATTACAGGCCCTGGATATATGGTATACCACTTTACAAGGGACGTATATTAAACTAAATATGCCAATCATGTATACACCAATGTCACCAAGTTTAGAGAAGAATAACATGCACTTTAGCACTGGTCAGCAGTGGTAAAGTGCTCAAAGTCCTATGGCCAACAAAAACAAAGTCAGGAAAAGAGGATGAGGAAGGCAAAAAGTTTGTGGTGACCTTTCAGAGAGAGATATTTTACAACAAGGGTATAAAGAGTTTCATGGATCAATACCTCCATCACTGACAAAATGGAACTATGTCTTTTAAAAATAACTCTCTCTGCCATGGAAAGTTAGAAGGGAGCTTTGGTATATCACTCTCCTGGGTCTAAGAAGGGCTTTACCCAACACTTGATGGAAGAAATAGCCACCCAAGTAGTCACCACCAATTCTTTTCTGCTCCTGGGTGATTTTAACTACCATGGAGAAAATCTTGCCAACCCTGAGGTAGCCCAGCTAATGGCAGGTATGGAATCTTTAGGCCTTTACCAATGAGTAAATGGCCCCACCCATCAAACAGGACATTCTCTGGATTTACTATAAAACTAAAAATGAGGCAGTTACTTGTGCACCTGGACTGACGATTACTTAATCCCCTTCCTAGGGTCTTGCACCTATTCTCCCCAGACTGTTTTAGCGAGACGTTTATTCCACCTTCACCATCAAGGGTTTCTGATGTAAATACTTTGTTAGAAAATTTGAACAGAGCTTTAACGGATGTCTTTGACAAAACTGTGCCCCTCAGGAGCATTTTTACCATTAAATCACGCCCCTCTGCTCCTTGGTTTACCACCGAGTTAAAAACGGAGAAATCGGCTTGTAAAAACTTAGAGAAGATGGCGCATAACCACAATTCTGCAGGACAAGAACGCTTACAAACTAGCTTTGTCTAGATATAATTGCAATATCAGATCCACGCATAAGCTTTTTATTACCAGCCAAATTGAACAGGCAGGAAAGGCACCAAAAATTATTTTTAAAATTATTTGTGATTTTACCAGCCCTCAGGCGTGTGCACATCCCTCTCCTGTGTCACAGGAATTGTGTGACTCTCTCCCCACCTTTTTCCAGGATAAAATCTCATAGATCTATCTAAATTTTAATACCCAGTCTACTACTGACACCTGCAAACTCTGCATGGAGTCTGACTGGGGAGCAGATGAGATCCCCATATGAACTCAGTTTGAACCTTTTTCACTGAAAGAGGTCCAGCGGTCTTTGGGTTTGGCCAACACAGGCTCTCCTTCCAATATCTGTCCTCCCAAAAGTATGGCTTCTCTAGCTAGACATCTCGCTCCGGCGATTCAATCTATTTTCAACCTTACGGTGGAAACAAGGACTGTTCACTTTAACTGGAAAGTCGCTCATGTTCTACTGATTTTGAAGAAAAACAACCTAGTTCCTAACATCCAAGTTAACTATCACTTCATATAATTGCTACCTCGTTTGGTTTAAGTGCTAGGAAGGCTTAATTAACAACCAACTAACAATTTACCTAGAAAATATAAAAATTCTGGACTCCTCACAGTCCGGTATCAGACCAGACCATTGCACTGAAATAGCCTTGCTGGCAGTTATCTATTCTTTAAGACTTGCTTTGGACGCAGGTACCCTTCCATGTTTGTGCTGCTGGATCTCTCTGCAGCTTTTGATACAGTCTGTCATTCTAGACTGCGGAAGAGGCTGCATGAGATTGGCATCCGGGGGACTGCACTCAAATGGCTCCATAACTTCCTGAATGATAGATCCCAAACTATCATTCTGGCCTCTATACCTATTATAAGATGTGTTTGGATAAGGATGTGCCTCAGTGCTCATGATTGGGACCCACTTTGTTCAACATATATATAGCTCCCCTTGCAAAGATTGTTGAGCCCTTTGGTTTTGTAATTACATCCTATGCAGGTGACACACAGCTGCCTCTCACTTTTGATGCTGACAGATTCAACTAAAGATCGTTTCAAGAAAGGAATGTTAGTCATCTCTGGGTGGATGACTGATAATTACCTGTAATTAAATTCGAACAAGACTGAGATCATGCTGTTCGGCAAAGCCAATGTTAGACCTGGCTAGTTCAGCGGGTTTATCCCCAGACTTTTTGCTTTTTGCCCCTCTGTTTCTGACCTGTTTTTGTTAGTTTTATGACTCTGGGCATTTTACCACTGATGATCAGCGCTAAACTGCATATGCTCTCCCTTTAAATTGTTATGATGATTGGTGTTTCCATGATTGGTTATTTGATTTACTAGTAAGTCCCTAGTAAAGTGCACTGTGTGTGCCTATGGACTGTAAATCGAATGCTGCTGGGGGCTTGCAGCACTGATTGTGTCACCCACACAAGCAGCCTTTCCAAGGTAACTCAGACCTGCCATTGCAGTGTCTGTGTGCAGTCTAGTACTGCCATGTCGACTTGGCAAGTGCTTCAGCTTGCCAGTCCCTAATCTTCCCTTTTCTTACATATATGTCACCCCTAAGGTAGGCCTCAGGTACCCCTTTGGGCAGGGTGCAGTGGCTGTGTATGTTAAAGGTAGTACATGTACTGGTGTGTGTGACACATCCTGGTAGGGAATTACAGTGTATTTCGTTTTTCACTACTGAAAGGCTTTCTGTCCGATAGGATAGAATGGGAGTTTATTCATGACATCTTATAGATATAACTTTCCATTGGTACAAGATAGGAAGCAAAGTTTAGTATGCCTGGACTCAGAATGTAAAAATGCATCTTTTAGTAAAGATGGTTTTTATGTTCTGTGTGTGAAAATACTACTTTTAGAAAGTAGGCATTTTCTTGCTTAGCCATCCTGTGTGCCTCTGCCAGTATGTGTATTGACTGTCTGGCTTTGGAGTGACAGGAGCTGGGGATGTGCATTCTCTCAGACTGCCACCGTGGGGGGGGGGGGGTGGATGTGTGTCCTGCCTTACCTGAATGAGTCAGGGCTAGGCTGAATAAACCTGGGCTGCATTCAGAGTAGGGGGAGGAGTTCTCACTAGCACCTGAATAGGCCTGGTCTGTATTTAGAGTGGTGGGAGGAGATTACCCTTACACCTGAATAGGCCCTGTCTGCCTTACACAATGCTGTCTACACCTCCTGCCGGGCTGCTGCACCAGAGAGGACAGAACTGGTTTTGGCTGGGCAAAGAGCTTTTTAGCCACTAGAGAACAAAGGCATTTGTGCTATAAAAAGTGTGGCCCAGACCCCTGAACTTTCATTTACTGCTGAATTAAGGAACCTGCCAGGAAGAAGAACCGGGAAATCTGGAGGAGGAATGTTGCCCTGTGCTGTGTGCTGTTTGGGTTGACCTGCAGTGGACTGGACTGTGCTTTTATCATCCTGCTGTTAGAGTTTTCATCCTGCTGCTTGAACTAGAGCTTGCCTCCTGTTGGAAGTATCAGGGATAGAAAAGACTTCAAAGATCATTTCTGGAATTCAAGAGGAATCTTTTCCAAGGAGAAGAGCTGGGGAAACCGAGGAGAATAACTGCCCCTTTGGTGTGTGCTGTCTGGGGTTGGCCTACAGTGGCTGTTTCTGCCAAGGAAAGGACAAGGACTTTGCTGTGTGCTGTGTCTCCTGCTTGAGGTAGATCTCCAAGGGCTTGAAGACTTGCCTCCTGTTCTGAAGTCTCAGGGACACAAATACTTCACCCCCAGCCTCCTGAACTCCCTTGCTGAGAGTTCTGACCTGCCAGGGTGCGCCTGTTGCTGATCTGGGCCTCTGGAGGTTGTTCCTGCTGTTGGGAGCTGGAAAAGTAATGCAACAAGGAGAAATGTGGCGCATCCATACCTGTTTCCGACGCATCGCCGAAGAAATCAACACAGCGCCTGCCCGCAGCTTGAGAAATCGCTGTACGCCTCATCGGTGCACCGATCTAAGAAGGCAGAGATCACCGCACTGATTCCGACACAGGCCCTGCTGTGCAGCAGCAAGGACCAACGCATCGTGCGACCATGGCTAAAAAAATCAACGCAGCGCCGTTACAGCTGTCTCATCGAGAACCAATGCATCCCTGATCCTCACGCATCACACCGGGGCGCCAAGTCTACAAGGACGCTGGGACTGCAGTAAGAAACCAATGCAGCACCTCCCCTGCGTGGCAGTAAAGAACTGATGCATCACCTCCCCTGGAGTAAGGAACCGACGCATCACCTTCCCTGCACGTAAGGAACTGATGCATCACCTTCCCTGCAGCTGTTCTTGCTTTTGATGTTGACGCATCCAAGGTACTATTTTTTTAAGTGTTGCATCTATAGTTTGCTTTGGACAGAACTATTTCGGCTTTTTGAAAGTCATATTTGTATTACTTTATTGTGGATTGTTGTTTTGGTCTTGTTTGGTTTAGATAAAGATTACTTATTTTTCTAAACTGGTGTGCTGTCCATTTGTAGTGTTTTTACTGTATTACTGTATGTGTGCACAAATGCTTTACACACTGCCTCTGAGATGAGCCTGTCTGCTCTTACCAAGCTACCAAGTGGGTGAGTAGGGGTTATTTTAGAAGTGAATCCTCCTTACCCTGACTAGGACGAAGGGTCCCTACTTGGACAAAGGTGCAAACCCTTGCCAACTAGAGACTCCTATTTCTAACAGCCAACATCATGTGCTCTAATGAGTGGCGGCCCACCCAATTAGGTTCAGCTCCTTCTCCCAAATAATCTGTTAAGAATCTGGGTATACAAATTGATCAAGCCCATATTGGTGTTTCCATAATATGCGACTCCTAAGTGGATTTTTGTCTTTTCTACTGCTCTTTTTCAGAACAAATTTGGTCCAAGCTTTAGTAGTTAGTCAACCAGATTATAGGATCTCTTTTTTGGCCATAGTTAATGAAACACTTGTGGCTAAACTCCAAGTGGTGCAGAGTATGGCATCTAGACTCATTCTCAATATTTTGTCGGGTACTACGTTGGCTCCTTCACTGAAGTCGCTTCATTGGTTTCCAGTGAAGAAAAGAAGCATCTTCAAGATCTGCTGCCTTACGTACAAGGTGAGAAGGGGCAATGGCCCTGGCTATCTCCAAAAGAAAGTCAAACTCTATGTTCCCACCAGAAATGTAGGATCCATGGACAAAGACTTGCTGTGTGTCCCCCACATCTGCTTGTCTAGATATGGAGGAAGATCTTTTTCTTACCTGGCCCCTGTCTACTGGAACAGACTGCCTGTGCACATCAGTGCTTGTTTGAATAATTGCCACTTTAGGAAACTTGAAAGCTTCCCTCTTTCTATGACCTCTTTTGTTATGTCTGCTACGGTGTGCAGCACCGAGCTGCCCTCAGATGATTTGAGCGCTATAGTAAATTCAAATACCATTGCATAACATAAAGAGACCCAGGATTTTAGGGTAGAGGACACGAAGACTGATTGCCTTTAACTGCTGCAGGCCCAACAGTTTTCTGAGGTATGCAGCGATACATGACTTGTTATAAATGAGGTAGGGAGATTCCTAATAGTTCAGCCTGTAAATAACCTTGAGACTGATAATGTACTAATTATAAGTTTATAACTATATAAATTATGCATATATCTGCTACATATGACTGCTGAATTTCTGTAAATCTTTTGATTATATATATATATATATATATATATATATATATATATATATATTACCTACTGGAGGTCGCCAGTAGGTAGTTATAGTTAGAACCTAGTTTCCATAGGAAAAGCATTTTTTGATTTGCTAATAACTTTGGCATCGTTTGACGAATCTTCGCGAAATTCTCCCCCAAAAAAGTCTATCCAGGTCAGCTCCTATCCTGAAAGTTTTGGGGTGATTTGTCAAGCCGGGCTGAGAAAAAAGGGGGGTCCCAGAACGCGTTTTCCCTATTTTAATTTCCATGGGAAATTTTGAGACGGCTACAGCCCAAACTG
The DNA here is from genome assembly GCF_964204655.1 of Triturus cristatus. Taxonomy (NCBI): domain Eukaryota; kingdom Metazoa; phylum Chordata; class Amphibia; order Caudata; family Salamandridae; genus Triturus; species Triturus cristatus. The sequence goes on from NC_140583.1 coordinate 233,664,243, forward strand.
CTGAACGGAATTACCCCAAATTTAGCAGAAAGGTAGAGCTTGGTTCAGAAAGCAACCTTTTTTAAAAATGGTGTAAATCCGTTCAGTAGTTGCTGAGAAATTCAAAAAATAAGAGTCAAAAAACCAATTTCCCATAGGAAACTTTGGGCAGGGCTACAGCCTGAACTGCTGAACGGAATGACAGCAAATTTGCCAAAAAGGTAGAGCTTGGTTCAGAAAGCGACCTTTTTTTTAAATGGTGTAAAATCCATTCAGTAGTTGCTGAGAAGTTCAAAAAATAAAAGTTTTGATATCTATGGCCGAGGAGGATTAGCGTCCCCTCCCGACCATGAGCTTCACTGTGATTGGCTGCCAACACTCCAAACCAGGAAGTGTTGGCAGCCATCTTGTGACTCGGCAGAACTGAGTCACAAGAAAACAGAGAAATAAGCATGAAAAACAAGAAAAGGGGGCAGGGTAAAAACCCCCTGACCCCATAGGCCTGCTCAGGGGGTCCCACGTGGACCCCCAGGCTGAATAAAAAAAAAAAGAAATCAGCCGAATTCGCGCTGGGTGCGCGAATCCGGACCAATGCGCTTCATTTAATTGAGGCCCCTGGGTGGGCCTGGTCCCGGGGGCATTTGCAACAAATATATGTGGCGGCACGCGGGGGCCCCCGCAGCCCCGGGAAGCGCCACCCCCGTTGCTGTCTTAACATTATGTGCGGGAGGGCACTTGGCCTTCCCCCAGCCCTGGGGCTTTCTTAACATTCTGTGCGTTAGGGCACTCGGCCCTCCCGCAGCACCGGGGACCGCCACCCTTGGGGCTTATTTTTTAATGTGCGGGGGTGCCTCCAAGGCCCCCCCAAGCCCTGTTGACCACCACCCTCAGGGGCTTATTTATTTACAGGGGCACACGGCCCCCCGCTGCCCCGGGACCTCCACCCCTGGGGCTTTACATTTTTTTTTATAAACCTGTGTGGGGGGCTCAAGTCCCCCACATGCCCCAGGGACCGCCACCTCCCCAGGGCACTAAAGTGCAAATGCGGGGGTCCGTTACGGATATCCAAGCCCCGGGCACCACCACCTACCTGGGGCTGTACACTAGTTGGGAGGGGGGCACGTGGCCCCCCTACAGGAGTCCTGAATGGCCCTGGGGACTGCCACCACCCCAGGACCAGCTCCTGCAGTGTCCCAGGGGGACCCACCCCGGGACACTGCTGTTTGCTATGGCAGGGTGGGAGCGTGTGGCTCCCGCCTGTCATAGCAAACACTGGTTTGGATTTTGGAAACGAGAGCAAGTTTCCTGCTCACGCTTCCAAAATCCAAACCTGATTGCTTTTCCACACGGGGAGCTTCATGTCAGCATCCCCCTGTGTGGAAAAGCAATGCCGGCTCCCACAAGATGCGGAGAGCTGGCGGGACCGTGGGGGCATTGGGGCTCCCCCCATGGTCCCCAACGGATAGGGCCGGCCCTGGGGAATGGGGTCCCTGGGGCCAGAAGTGGCCCAGGAGGGGGGCCACGCGGCCCCCCTCCTTCAATGAATATATATATATTTTTTTTAAATGAGTCACAGCCCCGGGGGATAGGGTCCCCGGGGCCACTTAAGGCCAAAGGAGGGGGGCCACGCAGCCCCCCTCCCTTAAATATAATTAAAACAAAAATCAAAATGTGGCCATGCCCCGGGGGATGGGGTCCCTGGGGCCAAAATTGGTCTCGGGAGGGGGGCCGCGCAGCCCCCCTTCCCGTTTTTTTTTATTTTTATTTTTTAAAGCAGGCCCTGGGGTATGGGGTCCCCAGGGCCCTAATTAATGTAAAAGGAGGGGGGCCACACAGCCCCCCTTGTAAAATAAAATAAAAAAGCCACATAGCGGCGGAGGCCCCACCCCCTAACTGCAGTACTCAGCAAACGCGCCCCCTAGTGCGTTGTAAGTGGGGGAATTAATTTCCCTTGAATACTGAGGGTCACTGGGTGCCAACTAGCCCACCAGGTCCATCCAGTATACGCCAGGGAGCTGCGTTGCAGTGAGGTATTCATAGGCCATGCCCCTTTTTACACCTCTCTGCAATGCAGCTATGTGGCGCTTACTGGACGTACCTGGTGGGCTGGTAGGCCCCCAGGGACCCTCAGGGCTCAAGGGGAATTTTTGGGATGCATCATCCGTGGCCCCCCTCCTTAGGCCTTAAGTGGCCCCGGGGACCCTATCCCCCGGGGCTGTGACTCATTTAAAAAATATATATATATTCATTGAAGGAGGGGGGCCGCGTGGCCCCCCTCCTGGGCCACTTCTGGCCCCAGGGACCCCATTGCCCAGGGCCGGCCCTATCCGTTGGGGACCATGGGGGGAGCCCCAATGCCCCCACGGTCCCGCCAGCTAGCCCACCAGGTACCTCCAGTAAGCGCCACAGGGCTGCGTTGCAGAGAGGTGGTCAGAGGCAACGCCCCTTTTTACACCTCTCTGCAATGCAGCTCTGTGGCGCTTACTGGAGATACCTGGTGGGCTAGTTGGTCCCCAGGGACCCTCAGGATTTAAGGGGACTTAATCCCCCAACTTAAAACGAGTCATGTGGCACCTTTGAACAGTGGTGAAGGGGGGGCAGGGCCTGATGTGATATGTGTGCAAACATGTCCTGTGGTGCATTTTAAGTTGGGAAATTAATTCCCCTTGAATCCTGAGGGGCCCTGGGGGCCAACTAGCCCACCAGGTACCTCCAGTAAGCATCACAGGGCTGTGTTGCAGAGAGGTGGTCCGAGACCAGACCATGCCCCTTTTTATACCTGTCTGCAACGCAGCTCTGTGGCGCTTACTGAAGGTACCTGGTGGGCTAGTTGGACCCCAGGGACCTTCGGGATTCAATGGGACTTAATCCCCCAACTTAAAATGAGCCACATGGCTGGGTAGAGCTCATGTCATCATCAAACACAAATACACAGAGAACAAGCTTTTCGCCAGCATCCTTCACAAAATGAGTTGTTTGGGGCAGTGCCTTTCAGCCACTGCCTGTTTAAAGTGTCCTTCACATTTGATCAACCCACAGAGTTATTGCAAAGTTTTTATAGTTACCATTGGTGATTTGGTAAAGTAGCTCATAACTATCATTGCAGTCAATACTAGACACAGTGGCGGCTCGCAGAGGGATTGCTGCGGGGCACTGTGGCGGGGCTGGGGAGGGGCAGGTTGGGGGTAGTGGACTCGGACATACGATGGATAGGAGTAAAGTAAGTAATTAAATAAATTAAACAACTTACCTTGCCCTCGCTGCATCGCCAATCCAGCGATCTTTGCTGGACCACGGGGGGTGGCAGACCCCACCAAGGACTTTAGAGTGAAAAATGCACTGAAGGGGTGGGAGCGGCTTGTGTCTGCCAGCCAGGACAGCAGGAGACCGATTGATGTAGACAGGCTATACCAACTTTTAGGTGTCTTACCCAGTGTGTGTTCTTCCCCTTTTGAGGTCCTGCTTTTCAGCTTGGCTTATTCCCTGGCCTTCTACGGAGCATTCTGAATTTCAGAATTAGTAGCTAGATCTCAGGCAGACACACAGGCAGGGATTAAGCGAGAGGACGTGATACTGGGTCTACATACACAGAGCCTGTTGGTCAGGAGATCCCAAACTGATGCCAGGGGTAAGGGCATATGTGTACAGCTATGCGAGGCATCCTCCTGCAATGGTTGTCCGGTTTCTCTGGCCAGAGAGTACCTGCGAGTCCGACCATCAGAGGTGCACCCTGGTGCATGCAAATGGGGCCCCCATGGCTCGGGCACAGTTTATACAGATCTGCCAGAGGCCCTGGGAGGGTTGGGGGTGCCCACATCAGGTTTTACTTCATACTCCTTTCGGATTGGAGCAGCCACAACTGCAGCAGGAATGGGAATATCACCAGAGGGGATTAAGCCTATTAGAAGATGGAAATCCAGTTGCTTCGAACTCTACGTCCAACCTCATTTGGAATAGGGTGGGCGGGTAGAGCCCCCAGCCCCCTCCCTATCCTCTCACCGCTTTTTGTAGGGCAGAAAATGTGTCATATCAGGAAAAACCATCAAGGTGTGTTGGTTCGGGCATTCAGTAGTGAACAGTGCAGCAAAAAGATTCCATGACACCGTCTGGGAGAGGAGATCCGAAATGGAGCACCACTGGTTGGGTGTGGCCGGCCTGAAGCTACGACACCTGCCAGTGCGGTTCAGTGAGGCGTTTGAGCTTGGCAGGCTTCCCAGGCCAGACGTTCTACTTGTTCATGTTGGGGGGAATGACATGTTCCCAATGGGGAGACGGGGAGTACGTGAAGGGCTCATATCGATGTTCGCTAAACTAGGCTATTTGCTCCTGGGCGCCCTAGTATTGTGGTCTGAGGTCATCCCTCGGGGGCGAAGGCCTGGGGATGCTAACCCTGAGAGGATCAATAAGTCAGTGAAAAAGCTAAACCATTCGGTGAAAGCTCTTCTGAGGATGGCATCCATGGACACTATTAGGCACAGGCTACTACACCTGGATAATGTTTAATTCTTTGATGAAGAAGGCATTCACCTATCAGATGCGGGGCTTGAGGCTTTCTTACAAACAATCTTTGGGGCAGTTGATGAAGAAAGGAAAATCTTGGCGGGAGGGGCAGATTCGCCAGTGTCCTCTACGCCCTGTGGCCCATCGTAGCCATGTAATGACACTAATGCTTGAGGGCACTAAGTTGCCCAGCTGGCCGCCTCCTTCGGGAGAAGCCTTTCAGGGGTGAGGCTGGTTGGAAGGAGGGCTGACCTGCTGGTGGCCCTACCCTTCTAGCCCTACCTTAGGTACTCCGGAGATTATGTGGGGCATGATCAAGAGTCATGGGATGCTCCGGCAAGGACCAATGGGCTATGAAGTCTCTGGAGAAGTCTGAAATGTTTGATGTGAAAGTTTATCACCTGGTCTTTCTCTACTATGTTTCCCCCAAATGGGGAAGTAAATAGGATATGTGCAATGCCGTGTTCAGGTTTGCTGTGTATTTTGCAATATTTTCTATTGAGTAATGTCATTTGTTTGCAGTGGTTTATACCACCTTGTTTCATGTAGAGTAAAATTGCTACGTCCTTACCCAAGAAGTTGAGTCTGTTGCCTTTTTGGGGGGGTGAGGGGACCACGCAGTTTGTGAGGGTGGTTGACCCCATCTCCATTGCACGAGTGAGCACACTATCCAGCTGGCAGCATCAACTGACCAACTGAAACACAGACCCACACATATTGCCAGCACATAAATTACAATTGTTAACAAGAACATGCACGGCAAATATAACATTGCATGCACGTGAACTAAATTTAAAAGACAAAATTACAAACATGTGAGTCAGGACTGCTCTCGAGAACACCACGTAGCCCGCAGCAGAACTCGAGAGCAGAGAAGCACATTTACCTTAAAGGTACAGTACAACACCGGGCCCAAATACCAGGGGACACCAGCACGACCCTGCAAGCATGACTCAGAGACAGTAAGGCAGCTAATACCGTTTTTGCAGTTTAGACTTTACTGAACTGAGTGGTGAGCATAGTTATTCACATTTTGCAAACAAAGTAGAAGTTCTAGGAATTAGCTACAATTATAAAATGGATTGGAGGGAGGCCCTCCAACCCTCAGGGAACACTTCTGATGCGGTTGGCAGTCAGAGCCGTTCCGACCGCATCAGAATTGGCCGTTTGGATTCCTTTTCGACCGACCCATTTCGATGGGCTCAGTCGTAAGGGAATCCAAATCGGTTTTTCAACAGGCTCATTCAGGAAGCCTGCAGCAATACCTTGGCTGCCTCTTCCCAGCCGTGGGATTACGATGGCAGCTTCCCACTTCCTTTCTGTGCCGGCCTTTCCGACACAGAAAGGCATTGGCAATCTGTCTTTGGGAGCCCCCATGAGGGCCCCCATGCAGGGCCGGACTGGCAACCAAAACCGGCCCTGGTACAGTGCTCGGCCGGCCCCCCTGGGGCTTGGGGGTGCCGCCGAGCTTTTTGCCAGGGCCGGTTTTCAGCCGATTTTGTTACAGGGCCGATTTTGCAGCTATGCTGCAAAAACGGCCCTGTAACAAAAACGGCCCCCAGGGGCCCAAAACCAGCCACCACCCGTGCGGTGCACCGGGGGATTGCCTGGTGCCCACTACGGCCAGTCCGGCCCTCCCCCCATGGGTGCAAGACCGCGAATGGCAGCCTAAGGGGCACCTATGGTGCCCCCATGTTGATCCCTGCACCCTGTGGCAGGCACCTTGAACTGCACCTCTGCTCTTTGCAATGAGAGCATACATTCCATTTAGAATGCATGCTAACATTGTAAAGAATAGGCTTCCGACCGAACAGGGTTTGGTCGCATCCTACTTCCTGGGCTGGAACCGAGGACAGGAGGTTGTTCGGTTCCAGTTCCAAACCAATGTCAGATGGACTCCGGTCCATCCGACATTGGAATAGGGCTCTCAGTGTTGAAAGAGATGTGAGCACTTCTGCTGCTGACAATGTTCCTGTTACATGCGGGGCCAGAGAGCCGGGACCCCTAGCAAAGTGCAATGTTGTGACTTGTTTGAAGTCCGCCATCACACAAGTCTCCCAAAATGGAGAAGCACCAAGCAGTGGGCTTCTATAAAATTTTAAAGAAAGAGCGGAGACATAAGTGATGAACACTCCTCACAATCACAAGGTTTACAAAACATGTTGCTCCGTTGCCCTTTCGACAGTAGGATGAGAATCTATCTGGAAAGTGCAAGTGAGTGGCATCCTGTGATATGTCCTCCTTGTGCTCCAGGAGCCCATAAAGAGATGCATATTCACTAATGGCTTGCATTGAGCCTTGCGTGACGCAAGTCTCTAAATGTATTTGCTAAGCCACGCAAAGCCACCTTGTGTGGCTCTGCGTGGTTTAGTTAGTCCAAAATAATGCAATGAAGTGCATATCTCTGCTTTGTGTTCCTTTGCATCAGAGAGGCGTTCCATGGGCGGAGTGTGGCATTCACTCATGGTTTAAAATACAATCCCAGATTTACTAAAATCAGTACCCCTGGCAATGCACCAAAATGCTGCATCTCCCTGACTGAGGCCCAAAGAGAAGAAATATCCTTATTTATTCCTGTTACTTCCTTTTTCTATGTGTGATACAATCTGCAACAAATATAGAAAGAGGAAAATGCCTCAAAGTATTGTTTTTGTGCAGGAAGGTATCTCGTCATGCACAAAAACAATCCTGCTCATAACACAACACCCTTGCAGCATGGCACAAGGATGTCTTCATTGGCTCCAAGCACACAAAGAGCCACCAATAATAGGAGATAGAAGAACTGCACCATTTCTGCTGTCTCCCTTTCACGCAACCAAGTTGTCTTACTGCATTGCGTTCCATGAAATATTGGTAAATATACCGCAGACTCTTTGCTGCTGGTGCTCCAAGGCCTTGGGCAACTCTACCCAGGGATCACAGCAGTGACCCACACTTCTGGTGCATGGAAAAGGTGGGAGTATAAAGATAGTAGTTTGCACTAGTCAGAGCCCATGCTTTCTTGTGTTTACATTAGTGGTTCCTGCCTGTGCTTGAGGGTCGGCATGTGCTGTACTTTCAAGAGCTCACACTGACCAGGACATGAGATGCCTGAGGCACTGTACAAATATTTTCTAGCCTCGGAGGAGACCTTCACACAGCTGTGCCAGTGCTGCAGCCGCATCATCATACAGGTGGTAGTGTGCAGAGGGCTGCCACCTAATCTGATACAACTAGAGACACCCATTACAAAGCAATTCCTACAGCAGAAGATTAGAGAGGCATTGCCATAACGTACTCATAGGAGTGTCTATACATGTTAAGCATTGTCAAGTCAGATGTTTGTGTGATTGACGAGTTTGCATTTCTATATAGAATCAATAGGTGCTGCACTACTGGCGGTGTGCTCTGTGCTTGTGTCTCTACAGCAGTCTTGAATAGGAAGGCATCTTTTAACATAGATGTGAGTTTCTGTACATTGCTCATTGGCTTGCTATATTCCAGTTTTCTGTCACTGTGGCTGTGGTGCTGTACACCTCAATATTGCTGTTGTAATGTTATGTTTTGCCCTTCTGTTGCATTGTGTCGCTCCGAACCCCACTGTGGATGCTTGTGTTCGTGCTCTGCACCCTGTTGCTGCTAGTGCATCTTAGGTCTCTGCGCCCTGCCGTGCCATTGCTATTGTGTTCCTCGCCCTCTGATGACAATGCATGTTTTGTCAGCTGTATCCAGCGTTTAGAGTGAATGCTGTTTTCCCATTTGATTGTGTCTTATTTGTTGCCTTCACTCTGCGCCCCTTACCCTGTCAATGCATGCAAGCTGTGAGCTCAGCTGCTGTGATCTGCATCCAATTGACGACGTTGTACTGTTGTGAACAGTGCTTGATTTGTAAAAAATATAAGTGCCAGGGCTCTCGTCAGGAGACCATGGCAGCCTACACCACCAATTGCCGCTGCCATGCTACCAATGATAGTAACGACACAACTACTAAGCATCACACTTGTACAGTGTTACAATTTGGACTATTCCAGGCCCCTAAAGCTATAAGCATGGCTTGGGTGGCATGTAATGGTCATTGTTTAATGTATATTGAATTAATAATTGACTGTTGTAGTGATCATCTCTAAATTAGCCAGACAGCCCCACCTTGTGGCAGGCTGTCATTAGCACCGGTGTTGACAATTGAGTGCTGGTGCTTAGCACTGTAAGGCACTGATTCAAATTAAGCACTGCATTTCCCGTGCTTGTCACCTTAATGATATTGTGAAATTAGAAGCCTAATGTAAAACCTTGGAAGCAGCTGCTGTGCCCTGGCTCGTTCTGATACAGAAAAATTGCAATATAGATGTACAGATGTGAGTGTGGTCGCTGCGATCTGAATCCTGCTGTGCTCTGTACCCAGAAGACACAGACATTGCAGTGTATACTATTGTGGTTGCTTGAAACTGCAACTCACTGACCTTAGTACATTTGCAATGTTGTTGTGCTGCTCTGAATGGTGTAGGCAGTAACCTGCAGCTCTCTGACATAGGGGTTTGCACTGTTATTGAGAGTGTGGTTACTGAGATTTGCACTCCGCTGACACTGTGAGATGCAGATCCTGAACCTTTTGTGACTATTTTCTGCTCTGGCTCTGTCAGGATCTGACTGCAGAGGCATTTGAGCTTATTGGCCACCAGTTATCGTTAGTCCCACTGGACTCCTCTTGATTTGTGTGCAGCACCCATGGAGGAACTTGTCTGATGCTGTGCTGTGTCAGGAGCTCCTCTCCACCTTTGTGGATCCCGAAGTTGTCCCAAGGAAACTACAGCATTTTCTGGGAGGAGGATCACCCTCTATGCCTCTCACTGGAGAAACATTTTTGATGTTTCATATCAGTGGAGTTCTCCTTTCACATCCTGAACCTGGGATCTTTGTACAGACTTTTGCATTGCCTTCGCTTGCACTCCACAACCTCTACCGGCCACTGTACTCCAGAGTATCTAACAAACTTCTGCCTGGAGTAGACCCTCACCACCCCTTGCTTCATCACACTTTTATGACCTCCCTGAACTGACATCGCCACCACAGGCCTGTACTATACAGGTATACAAAGATCATCCTCGATGCTATAGGGAGCTGGCCAATGTGGGATTTGTAGCATCCTCTCCAGCCTGGGTACTTATAAATGATCACGTCACACACTGAACTCGGTAATACACGTCTTTATTCTGCACTGTGTAAACCATTAACTGAACGTTCTGCATCATGCATTTTTTTTAACCACACAGAATCACTTATGGCTCTGTTCTATTGTTCTACTGAGTCCGTCAGGGACCAAAGAAGTCCTGTCATCGCTAGCTCACAAGACAATACAGGATTCAAGGGGTTGTGGGGAATTGTCTCAATACCAACACTGAGCTTGCTCCCTTCATCTATTAACGTATTCACTCATTCATCTAGTCATGCAACTATCCATGAAATCACTCACTCATTCAATAATCCATCCATGCACTCACTCTTGCACAAATGCACTCACCCATTCACTGCCCCTACCCTATTCATTGTCCATTCTCCCACAATGACTCAGCCTCACTACCCTACCTCTTCTCCCAAACACTGCCATTGCCTCCTTCCACACTCAACCACTTACTCATTCATCAACTGTTAGATCTGTCATCCTTATAGTGCTCTTCCCTCTGACTTTTTGCATGATACTTCCTCTTTTTGCTGATTCTATTTGTTAGCCTTCAGACTCTGAGCATTTTACCACTGCTAACCAGTGCTAAAGTGCACATGCTTCTCCTCTAACCATAGAAACATTGGTGTATACACAAGTGGCATATTTAGATTATTATAAGTCCCTTGTAAAGTGGTATACCGTATACCCAGGGCCTGCACTCTAAATGCTACTAGTGAGCCTGCAGCACTGATTGTGCCACCCACACAAGTAGCCTTTCAAAACTGTCTCAGGCCTGCCACTGCAAGGCCTGTGCACAGTTTACTACCACTGCAATTTGGCATTTAAAACCATTTACCAAGCATTAAACTCCCCTACATAGGTTACCGCTAAGGTAGGCCCTTGGTAGCCCTCAGGGCAGGGTGCTGCGTATGTAAACGGTAGGACATGTACTTGTAAGTTTTGTATGACCTGGTTCTGACAAACAGCTAAATTTGCTTTTCACTACTGGAAGGCCTACTCCTCTCGTAGGTTAACAGTGGGAATTCCTTAATACACTTTTAAGCTGTAATTTCTGATCAGAAAGAAGTAGCTGCATTATGTTTCATATCTTTGGAATGGTATTGATAAATAGTGTTTACTAGTAAAGCTGGATTTAACATAACTATTTTAGAAATACCACTTTTAGAAAGTAGGCATTTCTCTGCTCTTACAGCTCTGTGTGCCTTGCAGCCTGTCTCAAATACACGTCTGGGGTGTGTGACAGCTACACTTTGTGCATTCCCTCGAGACAGCCACAAACACAGGAAGGGTGGGTATGACAGATAACTCATCTGCATTCTGATATCTATTCCTGGGCAGGAAGAGAGGGGGAGCTGACACACCTAACTAAGAAGTGTGCTGTGTCCCACACAAAGGGCTGATTACCCCCTACTGATAGTCTGGAGCCAGGTCTTGGAAGAAAGGGGACTTGTGCACTTCAAGGACCTGCTTTGAAGTTACCACCACTTCAAAAACACAACTGGATATAAATACTTTGACATCACCAAATCAGTACACTTCTGATCCTGTGAAGAACTCTGCTAAAAAAGGCTGCTGTGCTGCTACAAAGACTGCCACTCTGTAGGACTGCTGATCTGGAAGAACTGCTTTTCTACCATGATGTGCTGTCTGTTGCCTGATGCTTGCTTCCCTCTGCTCAGCTGACAGGATCCATCTCACCCAGAGTGACTTCAGGGGCTTGCTGACTTACCCCCTGTTCTGAAGTCTCAGGGACGTCAACGACTTCCTACAGCCCTGCAACAGCACCTGGACTCTACCATATGTGAGTCCTGCCTTTCCAAGTGGTGCCAATCCAATCCTCGACCCTTGAAAGGGAGCTTTAGCTGTGCTGATCCAACCAAACCAGCGCATTGGCTACTGTGAACTGATCGGAACTGATGCATCGCCCTTCAACGCCAACACAGCTGCTGCCCGCTACATTGCTTCCACAGCCTGCATGGCTCAACGAAGATGGACTGTGCAGCTCGTCAAGGACACATCCCCTGCCACGTCAAGTGGTTCCTCGATGAAGCCTTCATTGACTGCGCAGAACAGAACCAACGTTTTGCCTCTATCCACGGATTCAAGAACGACGCATTGTTTCTTCTGCTCCTTCTATCGAGTCTTTGACATGGACGCTTCCTCCAGCCAAGGTACTTTTTCTGCGGGACCTGCATGAGCCCTGTAGCCAGTCTAACATCGATTTGCGGTCCGCCAGAACTTTAGATTTACCTTGTGTAGTGCGACCAGATATCTCAGGTTGGTGCTTTAAGACACTAAGCACTATATTTAAATCTACTCTTAAAAAAATAATAACTCCGCTTCTACTAATTTGATTTGTGTTGTTTCAGCCTTGTTTTACTCATAACATAATTATCTGTTTGTCTAAACCTATGTGGAGTATTTTTGTGGTGTTTTCATTCTGTTACTGTGTGTTTTGCGCAAATACACATTACCTCTTTAGATAAGCCTGGCTGCTCTTTGCCAAGCTACCAGAGGGTGAGCACAGGTTATCTTTTAGTGTGTATCTAGCTTATCCTAACTAGAGTGATGGTTTCAGCTTGGAAAGAGTGCATAACTCTGCCATCCAGAAATCCAATTTCTTACATCAACCTATTCAATTATTTTCATCTTCATCCTCTCTCCCTTCCACATAATTATATACACAAAAACAATCATTGCTGCAGCATTTTCACCTGTACGCCAGACATATGGTCTGGTTCTGCTAATACTTGTTTCTATGTTTTCCAACCAAGAAGGATGTTTACTAAACATTTTTCCTTTCACACGTTTTTGTATCACATGATTTCTCACAATTTCAATTCTGTAATTTTTTTTCTCTCTGAAATAACTCAAGTCATTGCTACCCACATATGGATTCCTTTTGATTAAGAAAATAAATGATTTTGCTAGTATTCATCAGAGTCTTGCAAATGATATTTATCATCAAATGTGAGATGTACCATAGCCTTTAATTCTTCCAGAATATTTTGAAGTTAACGAATAAGCTCACTGATAACACTTACTTATCTGGTATTTTGAGGCTCTGGACATTCATGACAACATAATGCTGCAAAGGTTTACAGGATCTATGTTTGGCTGATTGAGAAGCACAAACAACATATGAAATGAAAAAAATGATACACGTATCCTACATACCAGCCAACTTGAACAAAACTCTTACTGTGTGAGGAGGGAGTGGGGACTTGTAGGAGGTGGGGTCTTGTGCAAAGAAGTACCTAAGAGGCACTTTTGAACCCGACCCTTTCCCCAAGCCCCCTCTGTAGGAAGCTGGGTTTCTGTTGCAGTAACCCCTCACTTTTTGGCAGATTTTTGGTGCATTTTGACTTGATTTGTCATTGGTCCCTGCCAATCAGGTTCCCAGGGACTGTGTTCTTTCCCAAAACTGTACCTTTGTATTCCCAATTGGCACCTCTCTGGCCACATGTAAGTCTCTTGTAAAAGGTACCATAGGTACCAAGGGCACTGTGACCAGGGAAGGCCTTTAAAGGCTGCAGAACATATTGTGCCACCCTTAGAGGTCCTGTACATTAACACATATACTGCCAGCGCAGCTGGGGTTTTTGGTGCAGAGAAAAGTGAAGAGTCGACATGGCACACATTCCTGTGTGCCATGCCTGCAATTCACTGCCTACAGTATAGGTAAGACACCCCTCTGGCTGGGTGCACTATACCACTGGTGAGGGTACAGTTGCATGAGCACTGTACCCCTACACTGTATAAGTCCATTTTTAGACAGTGTAAGTGCAGTAAAGTCATAAAGGTCTGGGAGTTTGTCAATACAAACTCCACAGCACCATATGGCTTTACTGAATTCTGGGAAGTTTGGTATCAAACCTCTCAGCAGAATAAATCCACACTGATGCCAGTTTGGGATTTATTATACAATGCACTCAGAGGGCATCTTAGAGATGCCCCCTGAAAAAAGACCAGCCTCTGGTGGGTTCTCTGACTGGTAAACACCAGCCTGCCACCACGAGACATGTTTCTGGGCCCCTGGGGTGGGAGCCTTCGCTCCCTGAGCCCAGAAACAAAGCCTTTCCTGGGTGGAGGTGGTCACACCTCCCAGGCCAGAAAGAGCCATTTGTGGCATGGGAGCTTCAGGCCTTGCCACCTTTGTAACGTGACCCCCAGCCTCTGCTGCTAACAGGAGCAGGCCCCCTTTCTGTCTCCCCTCCTTTTTGGCAGGAAGACAGGCAGGAAATTTTTACAACAGCCCAGAAGGTGTGCCCACCTCTGCCAACCCCACCTCTTAGGTGGGGGAGGCGAGGTGAAGCCTACTCTTTAGTGCCTGCCATCTTGCAAATGGCAGGCACTCTCCAATCAGGATTAGGGATTGTGCCCACTCCCATAAGTGGGGTGAGAACACTAAGGATGTAGTCACGCTAAGGTCAGTAACCCATTGGCTACTACCTTGGGACCCCTAATATTTAGGGGGCACCCTGAACTAAGATTCCAGATTCCCGCAACCTACGAAGAAGGACGAAAGAAGACGCCTAGCAGAGTTGACTGCAGAGAAGAACTGACTTGGTCCCAGCCCTACTGGCCCGTCTGAAGTTTCCAGGGATCCTGTGCCAAACGTCACCTTGTCCTGCAGCCAGCGACCTCCAGAAACCCTGGGGGGACTGACTTCCTTCAACAAAGACCGGATCTCCTGTGAACAGCAGCTCTGTTCTAAAGAAACACCAAAGAAAGACTCTGAGCCTGCTGAGGACAAAGAAACCCGACTCCTGGAGCCACCACTGCACCCAACGCCTACGGCCAGAGTCTGAATGGCCCACTGGGCCCAGCAAGGTCTCCCAGTGCTCCAGAGTTCAAGTCAACTTTGGATTGACCCCTCCAGGACTCCCCGGTGTCACCTGCACCCTCTGCACGGGGACACCCCAACCGCGAGTGACCCAGTAAGTTGAAATCCGACCTCAAAAGGCATCTGGCCGGCCTGCGCCCTGGAGAAGAGGACCTGAGGTGCACCTACATCCCCGAGCCCTCCAACTTACCTGCCCGGCTGTTGATTCCTCTTGAAGACTTCCTGCACCGAGCCTGCAGCTAAAATCCCAAACCGGCAACTCCCATTGAAATAAACAAGGCACCCAATGCCAAAACAGCACCCTGCACACGGCCGCCTCTGTGCTGCTGTGGGTGCACCTTGTGTGATAAACTAGATCCCTCTTTGCCCTGAGCCTAACACCAGGAGTTTTGCTCCCACAACCATGTGGCCAGCTCGTGAGCAGCCACCAACCGGAGGCCCCCTATTCCACAATTGGATAACATTGGGCATTAGCACTCTGCACCCGGCCACCCTAGTGCCGCTGAGGGTGCTTTGAGAGTGCATCCTTGACCCTGGGGGAACCCTGCTTCTAACCCCAGGAAACCAACTCCCAAAACCAAATACTTACTTGTAAACCGATAGCACTGTGTTCTCCCATAGGACTGATTTAATTGCTTTTCCGTGAAAAATCTTCTATGGGTGGAGTTGGTTTGTAGGAAAACCCTAAGAAACTGCATATGTGTACTAACTGAATTACTTACCTTTTGTCCCAGTGTGATATCTAGGCATATCACACTGATTGGCAAACGTAATTTAGAAAGTAACCCAAGAAGTAACATACACAGTAATCTACAAAGTAACTGAAAAGTAATTTTGACTGTTGACTTACCTGTAAATCGACCAACTGTAAATAATATTTCTATGCAAACGAATTGGTCTGAGTTCAGTCTTTGAGTGTGTGACATTATTACTTGCCTAAGTGTGCACAATAAATGCTTAACACTACCCTCTGATAAAGCCTTACTACTCGCCCACACTACCACAAATAGAGAGTAAGGTATTATCTACTTTTACCTCTGCCTACCTTTGGGGACCCACTGGGCTCTGTGCACTCTATATCTTACTTTGGTATAGTATATACAGAGCCATCTTCCAACACCCTCTCCCCCCAAAAAAGCTTGCTGCGGCTGATGACGATGTCCTGGGGTGTTTTCACTCCCCTTAATGGACGTCGGCAGCTCAAAGCCTCGGAAAACGAGCTGGAAAAGCACTATTACAGTGGTTTTCAGTTCATTTTCCCTGCCACCGTGTGATATTAGCTCCTCACTGGGTGACCGTGTGATGGGTGCCGATATCGTGTGTCACACGATAGCACCGTGTGAGTTCGCAGGTATGATGTCAAAATCTTGCTCCTACTATAGTACCTGAATTTGTACACTATGCCATCATTCGTCCTGCTGATTGCTCCAATGCACAGGTCGTACTTCCCTGGACAAGAAGTTGTTGGAATGCGGTGTAACCGTAAAAACATTGAAACATTTATCACAAGGTTTGTGGCCAGAGTTTTCTAAATGGATGGGGAGTGCTCTATGTTTTGCACAGGCCTGGTCCTCATGCGCTTTTGAATTTAGACTATTCTGGAGCATTGTATCCTGGTCAGCCAAGGTGTGGCCGTCATCTTAGACTTCCTTCTACCCTGTTGCTCGCCTTCTTGGCACAAACCAGGTTCATATCTTCTGAATGTTCCATGTAGATAAACTGCTCAACCACAGCAGACCTACATACAGGGCTGAAACAGCTTATGTTTTTGCTTGGTCCTCTTAAATGAGGGTGACCAGATGTCCCGGATTTCCCCAGACAGTCCCGGTTTTCAGAGGACTGTCCCGATGCTTTTCCTCATTTTACATGGCCAGCATTCCGTCCATAAATTGTTTCTTTTGCATATGTCGCCCTAAGTGGGACCACTGGATTCAAGCTAGCCTGGCTGAAGAAGGGTGATGCCCTGAAACCTGCCCCAGGATGCTTGTTTCTGGTCCAGGGAGGACCTGGCTTGGCAGTTCGGGCTGGACTGTTTCCACAAGGAACAGGGTCAAGACTGATTTGCATATGGCTGGGTCCAAACAGTGGTGGTGCGGTGAGCAAAAGAATGATGGATTTAACCCAGATCCTTGTGACTGGGGTTGAATATTTGCATTGTTCAGCATTCCGTCCATGAATTGCTTATTTTTCATAACATATATATATATATATATATATATATATATATATATATATATATATATATATATATATATATATATATGGCCACATATTCACATATTTGCAAGGCCACCCAAAAACCAGGCCAGATATAGTCGTGAGACTAAAGGCATTAGTCCCTATTTTATGTCTCACCTGTCCTTGTTTTTGCTTCTCAAAATATGGCCATCCCACCTTAAATGCATCCAGATAGCAGGCGGGGGTAGCAGGTGTTGTGCTCATTGAAATCCCAACTCATGCCCGAAGGTAAGAAAATAAGCTAGACTTTAAGGCATGCCTTCCACATTTGGATAGAGATTTCAAGAACAGCACATAGTTTCACTTCTTTAAGAATGCTGAAAGAATCACTGAAAGTCTGTCTTTGTCATTTAGAGTAAAGATGAAAATAACACCGGAACATTCTAAAATAATAAGAATAATCATGCTGGATACGAATAAAATATTATGCATTGGTGTAATGTATGAGGCCTTCAGGGAGCTAAACTCAGCCTCCTGAAATGCTTTAAAACCAGCTTCACATTGCCATAAGCAAACAAGTTTAGTAAATCTGACCCTCTCAGCTACGGTTGGTGGGTTCTGCTACCCGGAAAAGAAAAAGATAAGCATTGGGAAAGTCATTAGGTCTGACTTTAATATGCTAATGCATGCAAACTGCATTTGTGCATACCAGTGTCTACCAGTGTTACCACATTAAAGCCAGACTGACTGGCTTTGACCCGGCTGGTTTTATTTTAAGCAGCTATATTGTGCACCGTTGGGTATGTGCAGGTGTTTGTTCATATGTGTACATGTATATGTGACTTGCACATTTATGTGGTATCTCTGTAGCAAACCTAGTCAAAAGCAGAAAAATGTATATTATCAAATAAAACGCTTGCTGACTAAAACATTTATGAAACAGCTGCAGTAAAAAAATAAAACAAAAAGGATTGTTTTATGTATGCAATGAAAGTATGAGAAAAATAATTTAATACGTGATGATTTAGTGCACTTTTGAATGTAAGATAGTCCCTCATTTATTTCAATGTAAGCACTACATAGGAGATGGAAGGTCTCAACAGCCAGTAGCATGAGGTGAGAGAGTCTACTTTTCTGGGTGAAGCCAAAGCTCATTCTATGTCTATTTCACAGAACTGGTGACAATGTGTCTTGCAGTCAGCAACGCTGCTAAGCCCTACCCATACACGTGACAAAACAACTCAATTTACATCCTCATTTTTTCGGCAAATTGGCTAACAAGCCATTCACTTTACACTTCTTTTTATTAAGTCATTTTTGAATAATCCAATATTTTAAAACCTGGCACTGTAGCAGGAGAATGTTTTTCCTGCAGGAATAAATCATGCATGTGCCTATAAGAACAAGCATTTGCAATGCAATAGGTCTCACATTTACGCAAGTTTAAGCTATTGGCATTGTAAATGACAATGGCCTTTATGTTTTAAAAACCAAAACATGAATAAAAGGCACAGTCATTTACAATGCCAATAGCTCAAAATCGCGTCATTGCGAGACCTAGTGCATTGCAAATGCTTGTTTGTTACAGCAGGTCTTTACAAAGCTTTAATAGATTCCTGGGGTCACTACCTTCTTTTGAGAAACATGTATAAACTGCATTAAAAGGTATACAGTAGTATAACTATCGATAGTGCTGTAGGTGCAGCGGCACCGGGGCTTAGGGGCGAGAGCGAACCACTGGACTCCAAACATAGATGGCTTTTCCTACCAAACTGTCAGAAGAAGGCCCATTGTCCTCTTGTGCAGAGGACCTATTGCAACCTTGCTATGCTAGCACAGGTATAAGTTCCAGGAGGGGCGAATCAGCATTTCTTACCTACAATGAAGATAAAATGACTACCCCTGAATTATTAACTATTATAATTTTTCATGGCCGATGGGCTCCCCGCATACTGGCGCTTCTGGAAAATAATATGTCTTGCAATTTATCACAGCATTAACTCTAAATCAGAGGCTGTCATGTGGCTGATTCGTCCCCTGCCCTAAAGAGACAGTAATATCTGACTGAACCTGCCCCTTCCCTCCAAGCTCCTCGTAGGCCCTGGTCCAACCTGCCTTGTTAATTACTCATACTTTGCTGGCACTTCCAGCTCATCAGTGGAAGCAGTGTGTGATGCCCTGCATATATGGGGCAGTTCCCCGGCCCTACCCCCCACCAGAGCCACCAGTCTGACATACCTTGCAGGTAAACTGACAGCAGCCCAGACCAGCTCGCCATTCAGAATTCATGAAGCTGACTTTATATGATCCCCTTCTTTTCCTGTCCTTTGTGTCTCAGCTGCTCGACTCCAAAAACAGAGCGCTCAAAAAAGTACTTTTATTTATGGAGGATTCTATAAACAATAATAAATACATATTTTTGAACAACTCAAGCCCCCTTGTAGAGGTTTGGGGGGTCACCAGGCAGCTCCCTGGAGTCTTCCCCTGTGCCCCACCTGCTCTGGAGTTTGCAATGCCATGTGGGAACCTTTAGCACTATCTGTTTTTTATTGTTGTTTTTTAGCAGTTTTGTATAGCGCAAACGCGACCCAAAGGTATTGGAGCGCTTTACACGAACACCAGTTAGGTTACTCAAGGACACATTCATTTTTTCGTAGGAGATTAAGTGATTTGCCCAGAATCACACGATGTTGAGCCAACGCCAATACTCCAACCTGGTTCCCTAGTTTCAAAGTCGGCAGCTCTGGCCGTTACGTCACATCCTCTCTTTCTTTAATAAGCTTATTTTGCTGCAGACATGACATGCGTTGCTTAAGCTGGTTTTTAAATGGCTCTCCACAATAATGCTTTCTGCCCACATTGCTCGCTTTCCCGGTTAAAATACTTACGTAGCAGGGTCACGAGAAGAGCAGGACCAGGTATGTTTACGGGTCTGTTTACTCTTTATATTAATCAAAACATTCCTTCACTGTCCCAGCAGATTCTAGCGCTTCCTTCATACATTGTTATTTTTATTTTCAACGCAGCATGTGCGCTTTCAGGTTCACAAAAGCGGCTGTCCGTGAATAAAAATGCATCTTCCCAGCATGTAGTTTACTGGCTGCCCAGCCCCGATTGAGGGAGCACCTCCTTTCGGAGTCTGCTTTACATGTCAGCGTACGAGGCACAGGAGCTGACGGCAGCACTCCTGGTTTAGTTTCTTTAGATGCGCTTTGGGCCGCCATCTTTTCATAGGCAGACCCACTTCGCTGCACTTCTGCTCCAGCGCTGGCCCGTCTCTGCAGCAAGCAGTCAGCCTCTCCCGTTGCTATGTCGCGTGGCGCCCGTGCATATTAAATTAAGCAGGCGCCGTGATCATGCATATATATATTTAACAAGTGACGGGCTGCTTGTAAAATGAAAGCGCGCATTGTGCGCTGTTTATAGTGTCATTTCAGGCTAAGAAGCCTTACCGTTTTACACTCACTCCTTAAGGGGTACTAATAAAAAAAATTTATAAAATAAGCGCCATGCAACAACATCATGCGCGGCGCCTGTGCATATTAAATTAAGCAGGCGCCGTGATCATGGTGGCGCTTGTGCATATATTAAACAAGTTTAATAAAATGCTTGTAAAATGAAAGCGCGCATTACGCTCATCACACGCTGAATGTTGCAGGAAAGCATGTTGCGCCTGCAGTAGCAAAAACACATTAAAGAAAGTAGTGCTTACAGACTTAAAAAGACATACCGTGTAACAACCGAAGTAAAGGGGCCAGTAACCATGGGAGGTTACAAATGAAGACAAGGCCTTACTAATGGGAGACTAACAAGCCAATTACGGAATAAGAAGCCAGCATTTGCGAAGGACAAAGACACAAGCCAATGAAAAATAAGGGTGGAGAGTGGGCGGGGCTTCTCTTCCATGCTACACTACAGCAAGTCCCTCAGGGCAGCGCATGCGTGCTGACTTAGGCTCGACCTAAAAATGAGCGCAGCTCCACCAGGGAGATTTACAGGATGAAAAGGGCCAAGCATGCCACAACCTGCGAAAATGTTAAATGTTTGTTAACCACAACCTATATACACAGTTGTCAACAACTGGGAGTGACAGAGGAATAGCCATCGAAGTCATGTGATTAACACACACTCAGGCCCTGATTACAGATGGGCCGCTAATCCTATTTTAGGAGCCAACTCACAACTTAATCGGAATCGAATTACAAATCTAGCGCAAACTGTACCTGAATGGGGTGTTAGCTCCCACGATTTTAAAGCTTGGAAAATCTGCCTAAAATCACAGGTTTGCCCTCCCAGTATGGTCGATTCAATGTACAATATGTGTGTTATTACCCATCTCTAAGTACCAATATGGAATCATGCACAAATTGCACACCTGCTAATAAGTATGCCATAAGATAAGTTTAGGAGAATAGCCTGGCTCCAATATATCAAAGGTGGTTTGCATGACATGGGACTGGGCCACCTTTGGTCAGACCCTAGGGGCAACCAATTCCCCAATAAATTGGACTTTAAAGCCCTATATTGGGAATCTAGGTTTGGGATAATAAGGTCAGGGGTAAACAGTAGCTCCTTATCTGGTCTCTTTATGGATCATAAGTACATAAATAGCTTTGAACCATATTGGAATTTTATCTCTAGACCAGATGACTGCAAACTATACCATCAATTCAGAGTGGGGTCTCTCCCACTTAACTCCTTCAGAAATAAATGGAAGGATGGCCATGATAGGTCTTGCCTTACATGCCCTACACAGGATGAGTCAATTACTCACGTTTTGTTTGTGTGCCCTGCCTTTGTTCGCCCCAGGTACACATGGCTCAAGCCGATCTGTTCAAATTTAGGAACCAGATCGCATAAGATAGCATTGCGTATTTTGAGAACAAATACGCAAGAGGACATAGTTATCGCAATGGCTAAATTTTTGAGCTGGACATGGGCCATACGTAGATCAATTGTGAAGAAGGCTACTCCTTTAGAACCCTCAATTCCTGACATTTAATTGTATAATTGACCCAGATGTTATCTATCAAGTTTTTCTTTTATTCTCCTTTCTTCACTTGCTTTTATGATGTAAGGAAAGATCGCTATGTTGATTTAATTACTTTTTAGCAGTGTCTTACTGGGCTGGACCCAGTTACGTAATGTTTTTCAGGATTTTAGATCCCGTGCTCTTTTCTTTTATTCCTAAACCACCTGTATTCGTATTTGAATCTCTTTCATTGCTTTTTTAACTTTGCTATAGTGTATCTTTCATGATGTAACAATCGAATAAAGAAGTTTCTGATGATGATGCTTATGCAAATTAGCAGGTGTGAAATTTGCGTTCACAATTTGCATAGGTCTCAATAATCGTTTTCATTTGTTGTTAATTCGCAAACATTTCTCACATTTGCAGCGCATCTAAGTTATGTTTAATTGGCGCTCAAAGTGTGTGAATGTGTCCTGTTAAAAGTGGTGAATAACGATGTGTATGTTTTACCACCTTAACTGTTTCGAAGTTACTTCCCAGTCTTCTTAAACGTCACCCAATGAAACAACACAAGCAGCAGTTGAAAACGGCACTAAAACTAGACCAATTGAAGAAAACTGCACAATAAATCACACAACAGGCAAGAAAGTTTTCACAGATGCACACACACGTAAAATCAAATTTTTAACTAATTTTACTGAGATATGCCTTGTATTTATAATGTGTATGCATGCATAAACTAGGCCAACAGAAATTCACTACATATACCAAAGGCCTAAATAATAAATATCATATTTTTATGGCTATGCCCCAATATCACAGTCGCTTACACTGTATCTCAGCATCTTTTAGACACGAAAAAGTAACAATGAAAATAGAATATGTCAGTAAATCGCTTAGCCCAGTTGCACATTTGTTTGCAAGGGGTGATGGGGGCAGGGGGCAGGTGAATGGCTTTTGCTCCCATAGTGATGGACCATCTATCACATTTTTAAGGTCCCCGCGAGGCAGGAAGGGAGGGATCTTTGTGCTTTCAGCGCAGCATAGTAATCACTGAATTTAGCTGAGCAGACATTATGTTTGAGCTGGCAACCTATCAAAGTTGTATTGTTTTCAAGAATTAAAAAAAGCAATGGCACTGATGTGCTGGGAGATGTTCCCTGTGGTTGTGGCTCATGCTCACATGGTGGTCCTGGGTGGGGGAATCTGGTGACGTCTCTGTGGCACACAGACTGTCAGGTCAAAGGTCTCTGAAGGGCAAGCGAGCCTCAGTTGAAGCGGGCTCGGCCATCAGAAAGTTCCACCTATAATATGGGCTGAGGAACCGCAAGCTTCGTAGAACAGGAGAATTGTTGATTTGTAAGAATAATCTTGCTCCACCAGATGCTAAATGAACCCCTACATCTTTGGGGCTGAACCTACATAAGGATCTTGCTGCTCACTAGGTAATATGTGAACCTCTCTATTACACCTATTCCGCGCACAGCCATCAGCGAGCCCATCTCCGGAGGATCCGCCAGTGCCGCTACTTTGGCTTCCAGCACTCTGCACTCCAAGGAGCTCAGCCCAATGTTGACTAAAAACAAGACTGGTTGAAAGGAATCGCCAAAACATGGTTTGTGGCATACAACAGTGTGGTTGTTGAAAGAAAACAGTAATTGTGCTTTGGAAAAGAAGCAAGTATGACACAGCAAATGTTCATGGCACTAGAATAAGGTCTGACTCCTAGATCTTGTACTGAATACATTGTTGAGATCTATGGCTGACCGAGGGTCCTATTACCTATCACTGTTTTTGTGTCCTCGCCTTCGGCAGTCCCTAAAGACTCGACACAGGTAGTGATCACACTAAAGAGACCTCTAAGAACAACATGAAGCTATTCACGCATGCCCGATTGTGTTTTTCCCCTATTATTTTATGTTGTAAGGAGAGAAGGAAATATGACCACCCAGCAGTTTTCCAATCTATATAAAAATGATCTAACAAAAATCATGATAATAGAGTGCTTTCCATAACTGCATGCAGGGGACAGTTCTGTATACAATTTTTTACCACACATTCAAATGTGTAATCTTGTTATCAGTGTTGGAAGGATAGAAGGCTGAGTCAATCGAGCCTTGATTTGAACCCACAGATCACACATGAACTTCAGTAGCAGTCAATTACCTTAGTGAGCTATCTTTCCAATATGATCAGGTTTCACCAGACGCACCTGCAGCTGGTAGAGATCCTTTGGCGTTCATCCATGGCAAGGTGCATGCAGCCTTCCCCATAAATGTATGGAAGTGTTGGCATGATCCAAGTAAATGACAGCAGCCAGCTGAGAAAGGCTGGCACTGTCCTAATAACAGTACAACAACATACTGAGAAGTGGCAGGGCTTCCTGATAAAGATATGACAACCTTGCTGGCTGACACCTGTGGCTACTGTCAATGTGAAGTGTATCAGCCAAGGGACAAGGGCTGGCACAGTCTTATTGAAAGTATAAAAACCCACGGAGTAATGATCAACAAAGGTATGACAGCCCCACAAGTAAATGTTGACACTGTCGAATTGAAAGGCCTAGCACTGCTGATAAGTAGTGGCACTTTCTTTTTTTTTAACCAACATTTTATTGCTTTTTCAACTTAACCAAGCCAGGAAATAGATTGCTTTCATGTTCGACTCTATATTCAACTCGAAGGTTCTATTATATGGGCTCAAGGAGGGAGCACCACTTCTCCTCTTCCTGCCACAGGTTAACCCATTTCGGAATACTATTGGGGACCTTCCTCTTCTTCCTGCCCTACACCTCTCAAAAGAGACTCCTAAGTTCTCTCTGCTGTCATTAGATTTTGTCACGTTTTTTGGGCAAACCGTGAGCCACATAAACCATTTTGTTGGCCACCATACACCCATCCATGGTTTTCTCACTATCGCCATAGTTAGTGCACATCACAACCATGCTGTGTTCCCCCTGGCCACCTTTAGACCCATTTTGCAAAACATTCAATTGTATTGTGTCATCGTCGAGTCTCTTCAGATACCCCAAACTATTATATCTATCATCAAGTCAATTTCGGGCCTGATCACATTGGTAATATGATCCCTGAACTTTTTCCAGATTTGGAGGCATTTACGTTTTATGTTCCAACCTGGTGGCAACTATCATTATCTGCTATCCAGAACCTTATTAAATGTTCCCTTATAAAGTAGATTCTGTATACATGTTTAGTTGAACCAGTCTGAGTCCCTCTCTAATGCCACCGCGTGAGCATGCATGCTTCCTCTGAGTACCCATCACCTAATGGCCGTACCTCATTTTCCCTATTCGTTCTGAGTGCTGTAAGAGTCACTATGGGTATTGTTCATGGTTGCCCTTCATTCTATATTGCATGTTTATGAAGTGGGAACAAGAGAACCCAAATATCTAAAGAGGATTCATCTTTTATCGCCTGAAGGTGAATCGAGTATTTTTTTAATGCATGCTTGTGCTTTAATATCTGTAGTGCTGGTGGTCGACTAGTTTGTATTCTTGCTGCTGGCCTACAAATGGTTGTAGACTCTTCGGTCCACAAATGTCACCCAATTTTGAAAAAACTATAAGGTCACACCTTCAAAACTTCTCAAGTTTCCCAATAATTCTGAATCCCACGAAGGCGTCCCCAGGGTATATTACCCCGCCATCCTATTTTTTTAGGCCTTTTGTCAGTCTCTTTCCACAGCTGAAGTGCATTGTAGCCATCTTCTAGAAGGTGCTCTTCTGTAGAGGGTGCCTGGGTATCCCCTAGGCCCCAGCGGTCTTCTGTCTGCCAATGCCACAACCCCAATACACAGTAAGGTGCATGCTATACTCTCAACGTTTTGAAAGGATATATAAAGGTGACAATTATGGAGTGTTATGGAGCACATATGGGAATATAGGGACGGCTATCATTTTGCAAAGTGCTATTCTGTCTAGGAGGGAAAGGGAACACCCTTCATATCTGCTTTGTATTTAGTTAAAAGAGTATCAGATTTTTGGCTGTGAAGAGCTCCTTTTCTTTGTTCACGTTTATTAAAAAATAATCTGGAGTGGACCCACATTCCTTTGACAGATGACAATTACATAACAGGGAGTAGTATGGATTTGGACCAATTATTACAGAGGTCTGAGCGGACCCTATAGTTGTAGTTAGACCTGGCATTTTGGTGTGTGTTTCTCCTTTCTGTTTTTGCTTCTGACCTCCTGTTTTTGACTGAGTGCTGCATTTTCTTTTTGCTGGTTTTAGAACTCTGGGCACTTTACCACTGCAAGTGCTACCTGTGTAAAATGTATCTGTAATTGGTTTACCCATGATTGGCATATTTGATTTACTGGTAAGTCCCTAGTAAAGTGCACCAGGTGTACCCAGGTTCTGTAAATAAAATGCTACTAGTGGGCCTGCAGCACTGATTGTGCCTCCCACACGAGTAGCCTCGCAAACATGTCTCAGACCTGCATTTGCAGTGTCTCTGTGGGAAGTTTTAAACTGCCAGGTCAACCTGGCAAGTGCAACCACTTGCCAGACCCAAACCTTCCATTTTATTACATATAAGGCACCCCTAAGGTAGACTCAATGTAGTCCCATGGAGCGGGTGCAGTGTATGAGAAAGGTAGGACATGTATTGGTGTGTTTCACATGTCCTGATAGTGAAATACTGCTAATTTCATTTTTCACGATTGCAAGGACTACCTCTACCATATGTTAACATTGGAGCTGCCTTGTAGCATCTTACAAGTCCATTTGGGAAGAGATAGAGATTTGGAGTTTGGGGTCTCAGAAATCACAATCTAAAAATACATCTTTTAGGGAAGGTGGTTTTTAAGTTGCGTGTTTGAAAATGCCACTTTTAGAAAGTAGGCTTTTTCTTGCTTTACCTTTCTGTACTCCTGCCTGCCTGTGGAATCCCCATCTGGGTTTGGCTGACAGTTGGGCTGTTTGTGCATTCACTCTAGACACTCACACAAAGGGAGCTGAGGTGTGCCCTGCATATCCTGATGGCCATCACCAGGCTGATGGATCTTCCTTAGCTAGGGTGGTCGGAGGAGTTGTCACTGTCAGCTGAATAGGGCTGTGTCTGTCTCCACACAAAGCAGTCTCCAAATCGTTGCAAAGGCAGAAACTGATATAAGTACTGGAGCTGTAACACCATAACTTCAGAACACTTCTGGAATAAGAGGTCATTCTGCCTGGAAGAAGTGCTGGCTACTGTAGGAGGGACAGACACTCTGCTGGTTGCTTTGTTGTGCTAGCCTGCTGCTTGCTGCGTCTGTCCTGGGAGTGAAAGGCCTGGACATTGTTTTCTATATCCTGCTTTCCAAGGTTCTCCAAGGGCTTGTGCGTGCTTGCCTCCTTTTAAGAAGCCCAAAACTACAGAAAGAGAGGCGAAGGAGTGAGTCTTCTCTAACTCCCCTCACAAAAGTACCAAAGCTCACTAAAAGAGAAGGACTAAATAACATCACAAAAGAGACCCTACAGTGAATTATTCTGTCTGTGACTCTACCCAAAAGAAAACCAATACTAAACTAACCACACACTACATGGAAAAGAATCACACTGAAAACGATTCGAAGGGGATTGTGATTGACAAACCATATTTCCCACCTACAGTCAGGGACACCACAGATCTACTTTTCCTTAGGAAACAAAGGTGGGTGCACAGATTAAAAGGCAGTGTATTGTGGTTAAACAACTCTATCCCTTGGCACCATTTGAATAATATAATGTAAAGCCTAGGATGGGTCCACTACGAATACAGTATGTGGGAACACTAGGATCACAATACAGAGGACTAAGGTAACATGGGATCACCACTATGCAGAGTGTTCCCATAGAAACCGAAGGCCCTTTGGCGTACAGTACCATTGTGCAGGAAAGGTAATCGCATTGAGTTCAAGAAGAGGATCAAAATGGCAGGCAGTGTGTTCTACCTGGATATATAGTTACATGTCCTTATGGTAGCAGACCGTATGACAGTACCCCCCTACCACAGATGACGAGATGGAGAGGAGGTTTTGAAGTCTAAACGTTTGAGGGGGTGAAATACAGTGATGAAAACCCCCTCTTTGCTTACGTAACAACAGCATGCTACAATGTGGGTAGCATTGAATTAGTCTATTAGATTTACAGCAACCTTCCACTAGATGACCAATTCCACTCTAGGCTACAAGAGCAGCGCACCACACTGGGGATGATAGTTAATCAGTCCATTAGATTAATAGTAACCTGCCATTGGGTGCCCAATTCCATTTAATGCTATAAGAACTACTAAAACCCAGCATTTAATTATAGGAGCACTTACCAGTTCAATGACTTGACTAAAAGATCCCATGGTTATACAACAAAGTAAAATAGGAAAGATTTATTCCAAGTGCATGCAGAAACGCAAGCTCGTTGAAGTTCTGAAAGGGCTGCTCTCCTCAGACCGCCACAAACACAGATTGCAGGTCTAGTTTACTGGAACATGAAACAGGAACCGGAAGCAAGCACCAGGTCCATCGCAAACTTCAAATACCTGGGACGCAGGAGAACTCCGTTATCGTCGGAGGACGCGGAGTGGCATATGAAGGATATACCGACCCTTGATGAAGTAATTCGGGGGCTGGCTGGGCAAAACAAGGGCAGAATCGTTTTCTCTCTAGCCACTGCACGGGTGCGGCGGAGAAGGATAACCGAGTAAGGCAACCCATTATTCAGGAGAAGGCGGGGAGGCACTCCCCACCCAGCCTTCTTGCTTTTTGGAAACGTGCGCCTTTGGGGAGATGTAGCCGACACTGCCGTGTTACATGCACATCTCAAGGTAGCACTAATACCGACCACGCTGGCGGCATAATGACTTAAGACACGAGGGTGGTGCAGAATTCACGCCATTACAAGCCTATATCTGAGAGTGGGTTGTTGTTCTAGTGTCTTTATCATTTCTAGTAGTTCAGACCTCTCTTAGATAGAAAACAATGACATACCATGTAATCTGTACCAGGTGTTTTCCTACTCATTATATACTGGTCTGTAGGAGCATCTGATTTATCCTGCAGTGTGTGACTACAGGGCAGTGTCCCCACAACGGTCCTGGGTTCAGAGATTATTATACGAAACTCGAATAAGATGATTGTTTTTAACCTCACTAAAAGGGCATCTGAGTTATAATTACAAGTGGGCTCATGATTGGAGAGTCCCTGTCCTCACCAGGTGCTGGGGGCTTTTGGGGCATACGTTGCAGTATTCTCGGATGGGGAAATGACACAGAGGTGTCTTGTATTAATGGAATCTAAATATTCACAGGGGTTTAGAGGGGATTTCTCATGATTCTCAATTATCTTCCTTACAGATATGATTGATGTTGGAAGCCGGAGTCCCAGGTCCGCAATACTGTCACAAAATGCGCGACACGGGACTCCCCACTCAACGTTAGGCCTAGTAGGGACACCGTTTGAGCTAGCCCTGCTCACCCCCTTAATAGCTTGGCTCGAGCAGCCAGGCATATCTCCAAGGCACAAGTGTATAGTATGTGCAATCACGCCCACAGCAATCCACTGGTGACACCACAAATGGACTCCACACAAGTTTGATAAAACGAGTATAAACTTTAGATAAAAAGATATATGCCAAGGCCACACAATAGAAGAATCAACATATATTTGTCTTGGCTGGCTGGTAGGTATAAATCCCAACCGCCACTTTTAAAATACTATGCTAGTCATAATGCTAGAATCACACACGTTTCAATGGACAGACAATAGTGCACTGCGTAACGATACAATTCTGTGCTGAGCAAAGGAGAAATGATTCAATGTGTAACGATACACCCCAGTACCTTGCAATTGGAGAAATACTGCAATGCATGCCGCTACAAACATGTACTGTGCAATGAAGGAATAATGCAATGCGTCACACCCCAATCATGTACTTTGCACTTAAGGAATAATGCAATGCGTAGCTACAACCATGTACTTTGCAATGAAGAAATAATGCAATGCGGGCCGCTGCAATCCTGTACTTTGCAAGGGAGAAATAATGCAATGCGTAGTGCTACAATCGTGTACTTCGTTATGCAGAAATACCGTTGGGTGTCATGAGACAGTTCGGCAGTTCATTAGCAGCAATATTGGCAATGTGTATTATGACAGTCAGCCTCTTCGGTAACAGTTGCCCCCACACGGATCAACGTTGACCTAAATCACAGCTTCTCATTCTAGCCCCAGTACCGCCACTCCTGTGGTCAGTACGGGCCTCAACCTGAGCCGAAGCAAAGGCTCAAGTCGTCAGAAGGACTGAGAGGCCGAGAGAGTGTACCTCCGAGCCCGCACCCCACCCAGGCAGTGTTCCACGATACCTGGGGGCGCGCCCCACTCTCCTCTCCTCCTTCAACGGACTGGGCCTGCCGTGTAGAACATCCTCAATGGGCCTCAGAGGCTCGGCATGGGAGCTCAGCTTTTCTGTGGCTTCTGGTCCAGGCCGCGACTGTTAGGAAGGTCTCAGGTGGCTGCAGGGCACACGTACCCACCTGCCCCTAAGACTGCGTTACTCCGGGTACACGTTCACTACAGCACCCTCTGGGTCTCTTCTGGCACGAAGCCACACACACAACGTTGATGAGTCCTTACGTTAACTCCAAGTGCACGTTCACCAGGCACTCCTTCCCACGGTCTCAGTTGGCACTAAGACATGCACACTGTGCTGCAGAGACTCACTTTCTTCCAGTGCACACGATGATCCGCCAATCACCTCCACAGTCCTAGGTTGCACCAAAGCACGCACACTGCTTCACTGAGACTTACTCCAACTCCGGTGCTCCACTATCCAGGTGCCCTTCACCAACGCCTCCGGCTGCACTTTGACACACTCACCGTGTCCGAGCCTCACTTCTCCTCTGGTGCACTCGATGACCAGGTGCTCCTCACCAGCACCTCCGGTGCACCCCAATACGCATCCTGCGCAGCCGAGACTCACTCCTCCTTCGATGCACGCGCCGGCCGGGCGCTCTCCACCAGTGCCTGCGGTGCACCACGACACTCACCCTGCGTATCCGAGACTCACCTCTCCTTCGATGCACGCGCCAACCAGGCATTCTCCACCAGCGCCTGCGGTGCACCACGACACGCACCCTGTACGTCCAAGTCTCACTCCACCAATGATGCACATGCTGGCCAGGCGCTCTTCACCAATGCCTGCGGTGCACCATGACACGCACCCAGCGCATCCGAGACTCACTTCTCCTTCGGTGCACACGTTGACTAGGTGCTCTTCACCAACGCCTCCTGTGTACCATAACACGCACCCAGCGCGTCCGAGTCTCACTTCTCCTCCGTATGTCCAATATCACAGGGCACACCGTCCGAGGGTCTCAAGCTGCCACAACATGCGTCCACCACGTTGCTTGAAACTTCTGCAGAAACTTTTATGTTCCTGTGTTTCCAAACAGGGAGCCAGCTCACCTCGGGCCCTTGGGGTTACAAGACACAGCACAAAACACAGTCTTCTACAAGCAGGGGGACCCAGCGCATACAGCACAGTCCCTTCCTTGGTTAAAACAGCAAACTGCAGACCAGCCCCAGATCACGAAGCAAGGATTCGTCCTTCCCAGCAGTCTCTTCAGTTGTTCCTTCCTTAGCATAGGTTCCTCTTGACCACAAAATGGGTCTCAGCCTTTTCAGTCTCAATCCATTTCTATTCCAATGTTCAGGGGCCTCAGCTCTCATAGTTATACCCCTAAATGTCTTTGAAGTTCGTTGTACTCAGGGGTCCCTGACCCCTGCCTAAATCAGTTCTGAGTATCTCCCTCCCAGTGTCACCTTTCTCCATTTGATACTGGGGGTCTTGATCCTTAATCTCAGCAGGCGATGGGTCAATTGGTCAATTGGTTTATAGCACCAGTCCTGGCCTTTTCACCTCCCGGGCTTCTCCTCCCCCTTCTCTCCAGAAGCAGGGCAGCCTGGTGCCATCTCAACCCCTCCCTGGGTCAAGACCTCTCCCAGCTCCTTGCACCTCTCAGATCCAGACAGTTAATCCACATTCAGCAGAGACACACAGAAATGCTTAAAGCACAAAACCCAGCCACTTTCTAAAAGAGTGGTTTCTGAACACACAGTGACAAAACCACTTTCATAAAAGAGTGTATTATGACACTGTGAGTTCATATATACTAAATTTCACCTCTCCATTTTAAACTTATAAAAAACTAGGCTAACGAACACAATACCCAGCCTCCCCCATTCTGTCATATGGGCAGAATGGCCTTTCACCAGTGAAAAACGAAATGGAGTGTTTTTCTCTGTCAGGACATAACACACACCTCAGTATATGTCCTGCCTTTTACCTACACTGCACCCTGCCCAGGGGTTACCCGGGACCTACCACAGGGGTGCCCACTGTGTACTCAAAAGGGAAAGTAAGGCCTGACAAATGGTTACACTTGTCAGGACAACATGCTAACTTAGCACTCTGCGCGCAGGCCCTCAACTGAAGGCCTGAGTTCCCTTCTCTGCGCACCTTTGCATTACTAGCCGTTGCACACACAGTGCACAGCACTAGGGACTTTACTAGTAAGGCAAACATACCAATCATGGATAACCAATTACCATTGTAGTTAACATAGGGAACCCTTGTACTTTGACACTGATCAGCAGTGGCAAAGTACCCAAAGCATCTGAATTGGCAACTCTCTGTCAGGAAATGGTCTAGGGGGAAAGCAAAAGGTTTAGGAAATTTAGCCAAAAAGGCCAAGTCCTACACCACCCCCTCCCAGCCAAAAGCCTGGGTAGACCGATAATTACCTTGATGGACTTGCCAGCTTAGGGCGATAGAACCAGGACGCAGGCCCTCTACCACAAGGACACCCTCCTGTTCCATGCCTTCCTGACCTCAGGGGGTCTTCTTGATCACTACTTCCTGAGCCAACAATGCTGTTCCATGGATCCCTCCCGGCAAGGGGGACCCCCCAGGGGTGCTGGTCCCACGCCAACCCCACCCTGGAGTGGTGCCGTGGGAAGGCCCATCTGTCAGGATACTACCTCCAGTCATCCTGTCCTCTAGGTTAAGAGTGGGTCTACCTTGGTTACTCCTAGGGGACCCAGCCCTACTGGCTAGACACTGTCCCCTCTGGCAAGTAGGCACTAGTCCTCAACCCGGGGGCTCTCCTACAGACCCCCCCCCCCAGTTTCCTGGGTGGTGCTGCTGATCCCTGGGGTTCCTGATTACTCTCCCTCCCCCTCTCTGGAGACCAGGGGATAGCCAGCAACCCCTCCTCCGTACTCTGGGATCTCCTTGCGCCACTTGGCCCTCCTTCCCTCTCTGGGACCCTTTCAGGTCCCTGGACCCATGACCAGGGGTCCGGTTCTCATGCAGGCTCCCGGGAATCAAGGAGCCCACACCTTAACCCGGGGTGGCGCAATCCTGAAAAATAATTTCTGAGCCTAGGCTCCCCTGGGGCCAAACTGGACAACCCCTCCAAATCATTTACCATGCTGACCACTACCCAATCTTACAGTGCACGCTTGTAATCATCCACACTTGGCACTGGCTGTGCGCTGCCAACAAATCACACTGGACTGTTTTTGTTTACCCTTAATGTTGAGTTCCCTTATGCTTAACTCATGAGAGAAGAGAATCCGTTTCTCTTCCAACATGAGATCATTCCTGCACTCCTCTGCTTGAGTTTTAAGTTTTGAGACCTCCAACTCATGCAATCTGACCCTTTGGTTTTCCTCGAACTCTTCTGGTGAAAAACTCCTTCCTGAATGGCTACTACCAGCCCCTGCGGCTGGTCCCTGCACTGGCAAATTCAAATCCTGTGGCCCAAATCAATTCCCTGGGCCATCCTCATCCACCTCAACATCATCCGTCTCCTGAGCCTCAACAAAGAGCTCTGGAACTGGCTACTCAATAGAGCGATGCCTTCACGTCAAGGTGGGGCTTGGGTAATATTGAAAGTTTATTCAGTACTATCAAAAAACACTGCAACAAAGAATGTGGGTCATGATAGTAACTAGGAAACAAAGGTAGCAACACAGATGGAAGTACCTCAACTGCTAGTATTAATGGACTGTGTGTTACAAGGAGGAAGTACACAAAGGGCAGGAGTGCAAGACGAAGTGGAGAAGGACGGAG
The DNA here is from genome assembly GCF_964204655.1 of Triturus cristatus. Taxonomy (NCBI): domain Eukaryota; kingdom Metazoa; phylum Chordata; class Amphibia; order Caudata; family Salamandridae; genus Triturus; species Triturus cristatus. Next base: position 233,697,986 of record NC_140583.1, read on the forward strand.
AGTGAAGCACAGAAAGGATCAGAAAGCATAGAAGAGGCAGCTAATGAAAGGAGGGAGTTTGGGGTTGAACACCAGGTCCTCAAGGCCACTTGCAGCTCCTCCTTTTTGGCGCTACTCTTCATGGGACATCCCAAACCTCTGCAGAATTTCCTCAACTCATCAACCTTTTAGGTAAACAATGCCTCAATGTTAAACTCTAATTCTGCAGCCTCAGCCTCACCGCCTATCTGGCTCCCCTCCTTTGACATGATGTGTGGTTTAAAGGTTACTCAACAGTAGAACCACCAAATCAAAATAATATGTTGTTGCGTCGTGGTCTGAGATCAATTTATGATGTACACCAATTACTGTGAGTGGTTTTGCACATATGCGTTTTAATCACGTTAGGATCTTATCCCACCGCTCTGCCGGCAAATGTTGGAAGCCGGAGTCCCAGGTCCGCAATACTGTTACAAAATGCGCGACACGGGACTCCCCACTCAACGTTAGACCAAGTAAGGACACCATTTGAGATAGCCCTGCTCACCCCCTTAGTAGCTTGGCATGAGCAGCCAGGCCTTTCTCCAAGGCACGAGTGTATAGTATGTGCAACCATGTGCAGCCATGCCCACAGCAACCCACTGGTGACACCACAAGTGGACTCCACACGAGTTTGATAAAACGAATATAAACTTTATATAAAAAGTTACATGACCAGGCCACACGACACAAGAATCAACATATAATACAGGGTAATATTTGTCCCGGCTGGCTGGTAGGTTCAAATCCCAACTGCCGCTTTTAAAATGCTATGCTGGTTGTAATGCTAGAATCACATGTTTCAATGGACAGACAATAGTGCACTGCGTAACGATACAATCCTGTGCTGAGCAAAGGAGAAATAATACAATGTATACAAAGTATAACGATACACCCTGGTACCTTACAATGAGAGAAATAATGCAATGCATGCCGCTACAAACATGTACTGCGCAATGAAGGAATAATGCAATGCGTCACACCCCAATCATGTACTTTGCAATGAAGAAATACTGCAATGCGCCCCACTACAATCATGTACTTTACACTTAAGGAATAATGCAATGCGTAGCTACAATCATGTACTTTGCAATGAAGAAATAATGCAAGAATACTGTCGAGCGTCATAAGACAGTTCGTTAGCAGCAATATTGGCAATGTGTATTACGACAGTCAGCCTCTTCCATGACAGTTGCTTCCACATGGATCAATGATGACTTAAATCAAAGCTTCTCACTCTGGCCCCACTACCGCCACTCCTTTGGTCAGTACGGGCCTCCCCTTAGCCAAAGCAAAGGCTCAAGTCGCCAGAAGGACTGAGAGGCCGAGAGAGTGTCCCTCCGAGCACACACCCCACCCAGGCAGTGTTCCACGATACCTGGGGGCGCGACCCCACTCTCCTCTCCTCCTTCAACGGACTGGGCCTGCCGTGTAGAACTTCCTTAATGGGCCTCAGCGACTCGGCCTGGCAGCTCAGCTTCTCCCTCGGGCTGCTGGTCCAGGCCGCGACTGTTAGCAAGGTCTCAGGTGGCCGCAGGGCACACGTACCCCATACCCCTAAGACTGCGTTTACTCTGGGCACTTTCACCACAGCACCCTCTGGGTCTCTTCTGGTATGAAGCCACACACACAACGCTGATGAGTTGACTCCGAGTGCAAGTTCCCCAGGCACTCCTTTCCACGGTATCAGTAGGCACTAAGACACGCACACTGCGCGGCAGAGACTCACTTTCTTCCGGTGTGCACGATGATCCGCCGATCACCTCCACAGTCACCAAAGCACGCACACTGCTTCACTGACTTACTCCAACTCTGGTGCTCCGATGTCCAGGCGCCCTTCTCCAACACCTTCGCCCGCACTTCGACACGCTCACCGTGTCCGAGCCTCACTTCTCCTCTGGTGCACTCGATGACCAGGCGCTCCTCACCAGTGCCTCCGGTGCACCCCCGACATGCACCCTGCGCGTCTGAGACTCACTCCTCCTTCACTGCACGTGCCGACCAGGTGCTCTCCACCAGCGCCAGTGGTGCACCACGACACGCACCCTGCGCGTCTGAGACTCACTTCTCCTTCGATGCACGTGCCAAGCAAGCGCTCTTCACCAGCGCCTGCGTTGCACCACGACACGCACCCAGCACATACGAGACTCACTTCTCCTTCGGTGCACACGTTGACTAGGCGCTCTTCACCAACGCCTCCTGTGCACCACGACACGCACCACGACACGCACCCAGCGCGTCCGAGTCTCACTTCTCCGTGTGTCCAAGATCACAGGGTACACCTTCCGAGGGTCTCAAGCTGCCACAACACGTGCCCCCGCGTTGCGTGAAACTTCTCCAGAAACTTTTTTATTCCTGTGTTTCTAAACAGGGAGCCAGCTCACCTCTGGGCCTTGGGGTTACAAGACACAGCACAAAGCACAGTCTTCTTCAAGCAGGGGGACCCAGCGCACACAGCACAGTCCCAACAGCCTCTTCCTTGGTTAAAACAGCAAATTGCAGACCAGCCCCAGATCATGAAGCAAGGATTGGTCCTTCCCAGCAGTCTCTTCAGTTGTTCCTTCCTTAGCAGAGGCTCCTCTTAACCACGAAATGGGTCTAAGCCTTTTCAGTCTCAATCCATTTCTATTCCAACCTTCGGGGGCCGCAGCACTCATAGTTATACCCCTAAATGTCTTTGAAGTTCGTTGTGCTAAGGCGTCCCTGACCACTGCCTCATTCAGCAGGAGATGGGTCAATTGGTTTCTAGCTCCTGCCCAGGCCTTTTCACCTCCCTGGCTTCTCCTCCCCCTACTCTCCAGATGCAGGGCAGCCTGGTGCCATCTCTACAGCTCCCTGGGTCAAGACCTCTCCCAGATCTTTGCACCTCTCAGATCCAGACAGTCAATCCACATTCAGCAGAGACACACACAAATGCTTAATGCACAAAACTAAGCCACGTTCTGAAAGATTGGTTTCTGAACACACAGTGACAACCACTTTCATAGAAAGATGTGTTATGACACTGTGAGTTCCTACATACTAAACTTCACCTCTCCATTTTAAGCTTCTAAGAAACTAGGCTAACAAACCCAGCCTCCCCCATTCTGTCCTATGGGCAGAATGGCCTTTAGCCAGTGAAAAAGGAAATGGAGTGTTTTTCACTGTCAGGACATAACACACACCTCAGTATATGTCCTGCCTTTTACCTGCACTGCACCCTGCCCAGGGGTTACCCAAGACCTACCACAGGGGTGCCCACTGTGTACGCAAAAGGGAAAGTAAGGCTTGACAAGTGGTTACACTTGTCAGGACAAGATGCTAATTTAGCACTCTCCGCACAGGCCCTGCACTGATGGCCTGAGTTCCCTTCTCTGTGCTCCTTTGCATTACTAGCCCTTGCACACACAGTGCACATCACTAGGGACTTTACTAGTAAGGCAAACATACCAATCATGGCCAACCAATTACCATTGTACTTAACATAGGGAACCCTTGTACTTTGACACTGATCAGCATTGGCAAAGTACCCAAAGCCTGTGAATTGGCAACACTATGTCAGGAAAACGGTCTAGGGGGAAAGCAAAAAGTTTAGGGAACTTTAGCCAAAAAGGCCAAGTGCTACGATTGACGAGTGCGTTACGTAGAACAAGTAAGGTTGATTCAACCGTCTTGTTAACAATTGATCATATTGTGATGAAGACCAGATTTGAGGGATCTACACCCTGAGGAAGGCCAATGACCCAGTAGGGCAAACAAATATGGCTGAATCATGCTGGTAATTGCAGAGGGGGTTAAGGAAGTAGTAACACCTTCTATACACCCCTTTTCCTGACTTTTAATCCTGTCAAGGTGGACCACTAATAAAGGAGTTCAGGTGGTACCTCCTCACGCAGTTTTATCTCTTTTTCTTTCTGCACCATTGATCCCTCACAAGGGAACCTTTTCCCCCTTTTTTCCTTTCCTTCTTCTTAACCTTCCCAAAAAATCAGCTCTTCTCCCAGTGTGTTGCTCTACACGGGGGCGTTGTAAGTGGCCCTGTGATGAAGCATGCCAATATATAGTGGGTGAGGGCAGTATTAAATAATCTGCTGATTTTCCCTTCTATCCCTTTTCTATAACCCTGGTCCTTTTAAGAAGTCTCGGGGCCCTCAAAGACTTCATCTGCAGCCTCTGAACTCCTCTTGTGGGAGCTCTGACCTGCCAAGTGGTGCCAATTCCAGTTTGAGGCCATTGGAGGTAGTCTTTCCACTAAGAACCAAGAAAATCTATTCATTGACTCTAAGCACCGGTTTTTCCGGAGCAACACCGCTGCTGTTGAAAAACAAATGCATCGCTGCTGTGTGGCTGAAGAATTGATGCAGCACCTGAAGAAAGATCACCGCAACCTGAGTCCCGAGCTCTGTGTCACCGACGTCCTTGGCGCACGCCCCGACTCCGGCGTAGGCCCTGCTGTGTGTCTGAAGAAATTGACTGATCACTTGCTTTGCGGCTGAAAAATTGACATAGTGCCTGTTCTGCCGCATCGACCCAGCGCATCGGGATTTTCAGCGCATCGTCCCTGTGCACCAAGTTCTTCATCGACATGGCCCAGCAGTAAGCAACCGAGGCCGCGTGTCCGGAGACCGCCGCATCACCTCCCCTGACAGTAAGGAACCAAAGCATCACCTGGCCTGCGCTGCTGTAAGAAACCGACACATCACCCTCCCTGGCAGTAAGGAACTGACGCACCACCTCCCCTGGGAGTAAGGAACCGACGTATCGCCATGCTTTTCTGGCGCCTTACCTCCCATAGCGCCTGTTTCTCACCTCTGATTTTGAAGTGTCCCCGGCACTAAAAGTGATGCATTCATAGTTTGCTATGGACTGAACTATTTTGAACCTTTTTAAAGTGATATCATGATTTGTGTATGTTGGATTTTTGTTGTTTCAGTCTTGTTTGAGTCAGATAAATATTGGTTATTTTTCTAAACTAGTGTGGTATCCATTTGTAGTGTTTTCATTGTGTCACTGTGCATGTTTGTACAAATGCTTTACACATTGCCTCTGAGAAAAGCTTGACTGCTCGTGCCAAACGACCAATGGGGTGAGCAGGGGTTATCTTAGCTGTGTGGCTGTCTTACCCTGATTAGAATAAGGGTCCTTTGGACAGGGTGCAAATCTCTGCCAGTTAGAGGCCTCCATTTCCAAAATTTGCTTTTTATCTCCGATATTGTCCACATCAGTTCTGCCGGTTTTGTCATGCACAGGAGCAGATCATCCACATTTAGCTTGACCAGATTCCTCCATTCGTGGCCCAGTGCTTAATTTGAGCTGGTGGTTTCCAGTGCTGGGCACCGGCACTTAATTGTCAATACGGGCTCTAGTGACACTCTGCCACAAGGTGGCACTGTCCGGCCAATTTAAAGATGATCACAACAATAGTTAATTATTAACTTAATTTACATTAAACATTCCTATTACCTGCCGCCCGAGCCATCCTTTTAGCTTTAGGGGCCTGAAATAATCAGAATTTTCACTCTTGTAGGAGTGTGATGGTTAGGCAATGTGTTGTTACTACCATTGGCAGCATGGCAAGGGTAAAGTGTTGTAAAAGCAACCGTGGCATCCTGACGAGAGCCCTGGCACTTATTTTTGTTTACAAATTAAGCATTTTGACCTCATCTCAAGCCTTTGATCACAGCATCCTTTCCGATCCAGCATGCCAATTAATAATGGCGACAAAGGGCCGCCCTTCCTAGTGTCTCTGCGTTAGCGTTGTCGTTTTTGTCATTATCTGCCTGAGAAGAACTGGTTATGTGTCATTAAAAGCATTGCATTCCATTCCAATATGTATATGACAGGTACGCTGAAAATTATTGAGTCTGTCCAATAAATGTCTAGCAGCACTGCTACTTTGTATTTTGCAATGTCAAACAATATATGGCATATTTTCTGAGAGCCATAGACACTGTCAATGTAATGTGTCAATGTAATGTGTCGCAGCCAATACATGCAAGCCCTACAGAGTCCATCCATAAACATATAGCAGCGGATGCTGTTCAATGGAAACACACTGGCCATGCTGAGAAGTACAGGTCCATTCACATAAGGGTTATAGCAGCTCTCCGGTGTAATATTAGTAATATCTAGGAAAAGCATAGCAGTCATGCCAATAAGTATTAGTACTGCTCAATAGAGAACTCTGCAGAGAAATGTTGGGACTGCCAAAGAAAAATAATACCGGCCTTTTGAGAAGTGCTGATACTGATACGGTGGTGGTGTGACTAAATTGAGTCATATTCTTGCATACATTTCACCTAAGCAGCCCGTCGCTGCCTCGCGCCCAGATACCCAGGCTACTAATCCTGACCCATCTTCTGTGATGGTGTGGTCCAACAACATGCATTCCATTTTCCATTTCCAGCATTAACCGAGTAGCAGGAGACCGATTGATTAATACAGTTATACTGCACAAGAGGGAACTCGAGTCAGGCCTAAAACAACATGTGTGCCTGTCCATAGAAAATCAGGGAGCTGCTGAAGGAGCCACCCTGAGGATATGGGAAGAGGAGGGCTGTGTTTCCATTGGTAATTATAACTTTCTGCCGAACAAACATGACAGTGAAAAGCAACTCCACACAACAGGGCAGCCGGCTGAACCAATCTGTGGCAATACCAGAGAATCAGGGTTCAGCTACTGCCCCTGACCACCACCACCATTTTAGGCCACACATATCTCTTGAGCTTCCCAAATGAGCACACCTTCCTTGTCTACCTTTGCTGCTGTTAGCTGACCCAACAAGGTGTCCCTTGCTGAAAGCATGTAGAACCTGTAAAGCCCTGTCCTACAGTGAATGGCCTGTGTGCCATGTCTGTATTTGAATTGTGATTCTCAGCTTTGAATGTGCATCCCTGTCAATGTGCCCATGAATTTAGAGCTACCTTTAAAAGACAGCCTGTTTCCTCTCATGATTGTTGTGAGAAATTGGTCTGTTGGCTGAGGAGTTTGTGAGCCCTTCTCAAGCAACATATTGTAAAATAAGGGGGGGCACCCGATATTCCAAACGCATCTGGGTGAAAAAACTAACAACAAACAAAATGATGCGACGGAACAGATCAAACAGATGTTTCTTTCATAACATGAAGGATACCATAAATTACTCCTTCACAAACAATTACTTATATGTTGAAATAAATCATCCATTAATTATACCATTGTTCGGACACAGTTTCGCTCGATAAATCTCTTTTTATCCACATAACAAGACGATTTCAAATATTCATCTCATACAAAATTGAATAAGCAACAATCCATTATTCAAAAAAACAAAAAAACATACAACACAAAGGACATTTAGTCACTTCCTTATTCCCCTACAACAACTATATATATAATGGATGCAACCATTATTATCATAGGCATTCCATAGCATTAGAGTCGCCCCATGGGACAGTACTGGGGAGAGGGAAACGGTATTTGCCCCCAATCTAATTTATTGGTACTGTCTCTCTCTTGGTTTGAAAAAAGGGGTTTAAATTCTTCCGGGGCTCTTAATACAAAACAATAGTCGACGCGTTTCAGCCCAACTCGCTTGGGGGCCTCATCAGGACTAGGGTCTATAAGGATATATCTCCTGGCACAATATCTAAAATATAAACACAAACACATATTACAATATGTACACCTATCTATATATGTACATCAATTATATACAAAATTTAAATGATATGTAGAACCTCTCTGAGGGTGGCAGTATAAGGCAATTCACAATACACACCAATTGTGAAGGTCACTTAATAAATAGAAAGAAACTACCACCGAAAAAGGGGGGATATGATGACACCCGTGTAGTAGAAAGTCAACTTTACCAGGAAAGATATTAAATAACCAGAATTAGGCCAGCCAAACACACGTGTGTAGTCACCAGATACAAAAAAACGCCGTTGACAAGGTCCATAAAAGTTACCAGAATCCGCAGCAATTCCTAAAGTTTCCTTGAAGAGCAGCCAATAAACTACGGCGAGAACACAAATCTAAATGGAAAATGGGGGACTGAATCAGATCTCAATATCCAAATGCCATACCCAATATGTATGCAGGGCGCGTTACACGGATGAAAACCCAAATCTTACCAATTATACAAGCAGCCACAGTCAGTATACTGTGTGCGGGGCCAATGTCTCCTTTCGTAGTATGAAAGTCCATTCATCTATTACTATCTAATAAGGAAAAAGGAGATGAAGAGTTATAAGTATGGCGTGCCAGACGAAAAAATCTGGCCTTTAAAAGTTCTAAAATACGGCCGGAGACTGCGGTGCAAGTCATACCTTGCATCCTATGTGGAATCTCGTAGCCCATGGAAAAGGCGTGCTGTCTCTTTCTGAAAAGCAGCTCTCCGTGCGGTTCCCGATTGGAATCCCGTGGTCGGGGGACGCGGAAGTAAAAATACTCGCGTTAGTCAAAGTAGAAAGCGGACTGGCAGGACGTCAATACGTGCGCTGACGTGTCTCACGATAGACATAAACGAAGAGATTAAGGAAACATCACTCCTCACCCGAAAAGAAATAAAACAAATGCAATAAAAATATGGGGAAAAGCAATGATAAAGGACTAATGATAAAAAGAAAATTACAACTAATAATATTCAAAAAACGTAAATAAGGAAAACACCTGATGTTTAGTGTACTGCCACCCCTTACAATCTTGCTGAATGCCGGGATCACAACATATTAGAGTCACACAATATCAACAGCTATACAAGAAACATCAACGGTATCTCAGTATATCTCCCATGCGGCATATTCCTTGCATGTAACCTCCAGAAAGGAGTCGAATAACTGATATGTATAAACCCACGTAATCGTGATACAGAAAAACATTGTAGGTAAATAATATGACTAGGCGTAGCAAGTTATATGCAGTACCCTAAAGCTCGATGTATAATACCACGACAGCCCAAGTAGATAAAACTAAGGGTCCTGGATCAGTGACCACATTTCATCCCTATCATTGAGGCCTCGTGATGCTGTATGGTATTTTTCTATGAGTCTTGCCTCTGCTCTATTCAATTTAGTTTGGAGCGTGTCTTTGTTGGAATCTTGTACCACCAAAAGCACAGACCAATGTAAATCATTTTCTGTGTGCCCATGGGAGAGAAAATGCTGCACCAGGGGAGCTCCCTGTGTCCGACATTTAATCCTGGATTTATGTTGCAGTATCCGCTTTTTAGCAGTCTGAGTCGTTTGTCCAATGTAAAACATTTTGCATGGGCAATTAACACAATATATGATATTATTTGTGTTACAATTTGAAAAAACTCTCTGTTCATGATTGGCACCATTGATTATTATATGTTTTGAGTCACTGGTCATTGGGCACGCAGCACAGTTTTGACATCTATAATGTCCTACCACTGGTGGAAGACCATTGGTCTGTTGGCTGAGGAGTTTGTGAGCCCTTCTCAAGCAACAGCCACAATCCGTGTCAGGGTGAACCACAAAAGTCACTAAATCAACCTGTGCCTAACCCTCTAGTAGCTTGGAACAAAGAATACAGGCTTAACTTAGTGTGTAGTCTATTTATGCAGAACTTAATTGGTAGTAAAAGAAAAACACAAAGCAAGAAAAATCCTACACTATTTTAGAAAAATAATAAATTCTAATAAATTATTTGAGACCAAAACGCCAAAAATCCAATCAGTAGAACTGGAGAAAAGCAATTTTAAAGATTTTGATAAAAGAAGTGCAAAAAGGTGCAAAGCACCGGCTGAGGGTATCTGGTTGCGCTGGACTTGGCCAAAGTATTATGTTCTGGCCAACACGAGGGAACACAGGCTGGGCACAGGACCAAGCTAGGCCTGCTGAGGATTGTACATTATGTCCTTGGTGCGCGTCCTGCACGGCGTTGCTTTGTGAGACTTTGCATCATCTAGCGCCGGATCTGATGAGGCTGTGTGACAAAACTTTGCTGAGCCCTGCATCATGTTGCGTCTGTTCCAATAATGTTGGAAGTTGTGCGGCAAGACTTTGCAGTGCTTTGCATTGCTCAGCATCGATTCTGATGAGGCTGGCAGGTGTGCGGCGAGCCTTTGGGGGCTTTGTTTTGCACTGCATTGGTTCGTTGAAGCTTGCAACTGTGCAAGGAGGGTTTGCAGGGCTTTGAGTCACGTTGCGCCAAATTTTGAGGAAACTTCTGTTAGGCCAGGAGGAGTCAACCAAGGACCCAGACCTGGGGAGGCACCACTTGGAGATCTGGAACTCGTCCCAGAAGAGGACAGCAGGGGGCAGGCTGGTGCAGGTCAGCTGGGCAGTAGCAGGAAGGCCTTTGGAGCATGTGGTATCCCTGTAGCACAGAACAGGAGGTCAGTCAGCTGACTATTGGAGTCACTCAGCCTTGTATGAAGGGAGCAGGTCCAGTCTTCCTTCTCAAAGAGCACGGCAGGCCTCGTGCAGCATGGCAGCCCTCTGACAGCAGGGCAGTTTGTAGTAATTCACTCAGAAACCAGTAGAAGCAAAGTGAATTTATTGAAGTTAAAAGACTACACAGCTCTTGAACTGCCAACCATCTTCAGCATCAGTCAGTATGCTCCAGTTGAATTATAACATTCTAATAGTGACATCATGAGCTGACATCACACACACACATAACTAGGAGCAGGAGAGTGACTCAGGCTTACTTAGCATTGACTACAGGATATAACATACCTCCTTTCCTTCTGACAAACTAAACTAAACACTAAACATTTTATACAATAAATGAAACTAAACAAAATCTTTAATCACGAAATCTATGAGGAATAACACGAATTCTTGAACTTTTTCTACGTTGACCAGTAAGTAATTTAGAAGTGGTATGAGCTTTGCTTGACACACTAGAATCCTTAGAAAAGGTAAGTGCTTTACTCGACACGCTTGAATCCTTAGGAGTCGAGCAAGACCTTGTTTTAATAAGTCTAGACAAATTCCACCAATAACCACCCTCAACCTGGGCAGCATTGTTGTAAATACGAATGACCTTGACTGGATGTCCAAACTTTGAATACCCCTTCTTGGTGTGTACCGGACTCTTAATACGTACAAGATCACCCACAGAAAGAGCAACCATTTTTACACTTTTCTTTTTGTCAAACCATGTTCTCTCTTTTTCTTGAGCATTATCAGAATTTATTTTTACCTTACCCATGAGTACCTCAACATCACACAGCGACTCCACCCATTTTCCCATCCAACCTGGACGGAAACTCGTATTGGCCTTTCTACCTCTTAATAACTCAAAAGGAGAAACCTTTGTAGACGAATGAGGTGTAGTTCTATAGAACCACAACATGCTCTCAAGCGCTTTGTACACATCATGCCTCCCATTAACTGCCCACTTGACACATTCACCTACCACCCTGTTCATTCTCTCGACGAGGCCATTGGTTTGTGGATGATACAGTGAGCTTTTGAGATGTTTAATGAGACTAAGCATTAAAAATGATTCAAATTCTTCACTCAAAAATTGGGTCCCATTGTCAGAAACCAGGGATTGTGGGAACCCTTCCCTCAAAAATATGTCCTTGAGAAATTTGACAAGAGATGAAGAATTGGCCTCCCTGACAACCTTGATCTCAGGCCACTTGGACGCGTAGTCCATTACCACAAAAATGTATTTCATTCCCAGAGGAAGAATATCATACGGCCACATGATATCAATACCCACTTTAACCCATGGCCCCGAAGGACATTCAATAGGGTGTAAAGGTGGAGTTATGACCTTCAAGCTTTTCTCAGATGTCTGACACACCGGACAGTTTTCAACCATAGTGGAAATTTCAACATCCATCCTGGGCCACCAAAAGTCCTGACGGACTCGTCGTTTAGTAAGAGTGATGCCCAGGTGTCCCTCATGAGCCTCTTTAATAATGTTGACCCTCAAGGAATGAGGTGGTATGAGCTTGTAACATCTCATCAATAAGCCGTCTTCTACTGAAATCTCTGACTCAACCTTCCAGTACGGCTGTAATGATGCAGACAAAGATTTCTCACTCGGCCACCCATCCTTGACCAGCTGGCACACTTCCTGAAGAAGACAATCATCTAACAACGCTTCCCTCCAATCAGATTCAGAACCAACAGCAAGGACCGGAATGTCTATTGAAGCTACCAAACAATCTTCATTATCCTCATCGTTTAGATCTTGAAAACTGGTCCCTTCACTATGTCCACTGCTCTGAGGAAAGCGAGATAAAAATCTGCCCTGACATTCTTTCCCCCAGAAACATGACGAATCTCAAATTGATATTGAAGAAGTTTGCTAACCATTCTTGTGATTCTTGGAGTGCAACTCTTACTGGGCCCCGCAGACAATATGGCAACCAAAGGTTTGTGATCCGTTAGCAAATTAAAACGTCTACCCCATATGTAAGGTCTATATTTTTCTATAGCCCATAAGCAAGCAAGAAGTTCCCTCTCAATCACAGAATACTGCGTTTCTGCATTCCTGAGCACCCTTGAATCAAATGCAACAGTATTCTCAACATTCCCATTCTGTTGTGTTAGTATCGCACCCAACCCCTTCTGACTGGCATCAACCGTTACACAACATGGTAGATCCGGATCAAATGGGGTGAGAGCATCACTTTTCCTTAAAACTTCTTTAACTTTGCTAAACGCCTTTACATTTCTCAGTTTTGAGTACTACCCCACTCTTCTTGAAGATTTCAAGAACTTGTCTGACGATAGCATCATGTGAATCATTATCCTTAGCGTAAATAAGGACATCATCTTGAAAGACAATGACACCTTCCACACCTTTTAACATGTTTTGCATGACCCTCTGAAATACAGATGCCGCGGAGGCTAATCCGAACGGCCTTCTCCGGTACCGAAATGTACCAATAGGAGATACAAAAGCAGTTAATGCACAAGAATCCGGATGCAACTCTATTTGATGATAGGCACTAGCCAGGTCCAACTTTGAAAACACACTAGCGCCTTTAATACATGTGAAGAGATCGGATATTCTTGGCAAAGGGTGGAGTCAACCCAAATCTCTTTGTTGAGTGACCTAAGGTCCACACACACACGCAATTGTCCGTCCCTTTTCCGAGCAACAACCAAAGGAGACAACCACCAAAGAAAGGACTCCGTGGGTTCGATAATACCTTTCTCACAGAGTGTCTGAAGTTCTTTGTTAAGATCCTCTCGAACACTGAAAGGAACCCCTCTAAGTTTGTGCTTTACCGGGATAGCCCCATCTTTAACAATGATTTTATGCTTGAAACCAGAAATTTTACCCAGTTTGTCGCTAAAGACAGAAGGAAATTCATTTTTCCACTTGGTACACACTCCATCAGAAGTGACAAGCATCACTTGCTCCTTAGTTCCTGGTCTTAAAATCATGCCAAAGAGGCCTTGGTGAAACCACCCTAAAATATTCAAACCCTTAACTGCCACATACATTTTTCCCCTTATCTTTCTTCCCTCGAAGCTTAAAAAATCTTCAATGAAGCCTAACAGATCAATTTTTCGTCCTTCATACGAGACTGGTGATCTATCAGGAGGGAACAAATCTCTGTTTCCCCAGGTTTCATGAAATAGCTTCTGGGTTATCATTGTGATTCTAGCACCAGAATCTACAAGAAGATTGAGTTTCTTATCACCCACCACTATTTCAACTACCGGGTCAACACAGCATGAAGGATCACCAGTTAGAGGTATATGTGTTTCATTGACAGAGCATTCATCATGAACAACAGAAATAATATCCTCATCTGACTCATCGGCAGATTCCACAACACAAGCTATCGATTTTTTTTTAAATTTCTTCTTAAGGCAAACAGTTGCAAAATGTCCCATTTTTTTACAATAATTACACATTGAATTCAACGCTGGACATTTCCCTCCCTTGATGTGTGATGCATTACCACATCGCAAACAAACATTATTATGTATAGCAGAATCTGATTTACTATTAGAAAAATTCTTAGTAGCGTTTTTCCCTGCTTTACCCTTATCCTTCTTTACACCTCCAACAAAATTGTCTTTTTCGACTGGTTTATCATCAAGCTCTTTTAGTGAGACCTGGGAAGTCTCGATACTTTTAGCAATCTTGATTGTTTCATCAAGTGTAGGATTGTCCATGGAAAGTAGTTTCTGCCTAATGTGTTTGTCTTTCCCATGACATACAAATTGAACGCGAATAAGTTGTTCTGAAAAATTTTCAAAAACACATACTGAGGCCAATTTCCTAAGAATAGAAATATACCCATCGACATCCTCATTTTCAGCCTGCTTTCGCTTGAAAAACTTATGCCTTAACACAATCAAACTGGGTTGTTTGTCAAAGCAAATCTTGAGTTTAGCTACAGTAACTAGATAGTCGTCTAGCTCCTCCCCATTGTCTGATAACTCTGGTAGGTGTTTAAATATTGGTCTACCCTCGAATCCTAAAGAATGTAATAGTAGATACTTTTTCCTTTCGGGACGATACAGTAGTGCACCTATTGCTCCCAAATAAGTCTCGAAAGCATCGAACCAGACGTCCCACTTGACAGGAGGTTCACCAGGAGTTTCTAAAAAGGCAGGAGGAGCATTGATTGATTGCATGCTTGACATGTATAGAAATTGATACAGAAGTAAAACTTGAAACTGCCCACGTACAATGCAAAATTAGCGTTAACTAGAAAACATCTAGAATCATTTGATGTTTGTTAAATCCTACAAAACAAACTAGTGAAAAAATACACACAAAAACATATGCTTGAAAAGACCCTAGATTGAATATTGAATACAATTTGCCAGTGTACAACCGACTAAATGTGTATATATAAATAAAAAAAAAATTTTTTTTTTATATATATAGCAACCAACTGTTAATTTCCCATCTTTTCAAACCTATTTAAGGAAGATAAAACAGTTATTTCAACAGTAATGACTGTCAATTTGGACAGAAAATCTCCAAAACATGTTAGCAAAACTTTACATGCATACAATTCAATAACACAGGTCAGTTGTCGAATGATTGGCAAAATAATCCCTCACGCGCGTGATTGGCAAAACAACTTCACACGTGGTTGGCAAAACAAACGTGGTTGGAAACTGATGCATTCAGACAACAGTAGTCAAGGAAACAACAAAGCCTCCATGCCTTAAGGACGTGCTCTGTGACGTTCGCTGGATCCTCACGCACAGAGTTACAGTTGTCAGGGAAACACCAAAGCCACGATGTTTTCAGGACGCTTTATGACGTTAAGACCTTACGCGCATGCTCGAGTAAGAGCCACATCGTAGTGCACATGCGCGTGTCAGCATCGCTCCCAGCTCGAATTTCAGCTAATCCCTCGCGCGCATGTGCGCGTAATCACCCGTGCCGTGAAGAATGGATGACACGAGGAAAAAACGCTGCTGTAGATTTGAACCAACACAACTTGCTCCGTCTGAGCACGTACGGATAATTCCCACGAGGAAAAATCGCCAGAGCTTCCAAGATGTCTCCAAAGACTGAGCAAGCAAAAAGGTGAAAACCACTCCTAATATGACAACGTGAGGCTGCGAGAGAACAAAAAAAACACCTTCTCTCTCACCAATCCACCAGTATAGCAATAAAGAGTCACGCACACTTTCCCATGTGAAATTCAATCGATACTCACAGGTCCTTGTCCTTTGCCATTGGATGGATAGCGAAATGAAGCACAACAGATCGTTCCCAAGATAAATCAGGAAATAGAAATCCAAGATCTGGAACGAAGGACATCAGAGAGTAGTGGCAAACACAGGAAAGCGAGAAAATTACTGCAGTGTCACAACAGCATTGGACGATGCATAGAAAGCCACCGTGCAGGTAAAGCTGAATTTTTGATGAGTTGAAAAATAGAAGATCTTGATAATAGAGGGTATATTCGATTAAATTTTAGATTTGATAGTAGATTCTCGTGGGTTCTGCTGTGTAGTCAACTCGTCGCCAAATTTCTGTAGTAATTCACTCAGGAACCAGTAGAAGCAAAGTGAATTTATTGAAGTTAAAAGACTACACAGCTCTTGAACTGCCAACCATCTTCAGCATCAGTCAGTGTGCTCCAGTTGAATTATAACATTCTAACAGTGACATCATGAGCTGAAATCACACACACACATAACTAGGAGCAGGAGAGTGACTCAGGCTTACTTAGCATTGACTACAGGATATAACACAGTTCTTCTGTGGTATCCAAAGGTACAAGAGTGTACTGAAGAGTGGGTCTGAGGGTCTAATCTTTCTACCTGGTACACCTGTTGAAGTGGGAGAAGCTTCTGGAGTTTTTTGCTTGCAGAAATGTGTGGAATATCCATCCTTCTCCTGCCCTGGCCAAAATGAATCTGGGGTGGCAATATACTTGTGAATTTCTTTGTGAGTGGGCTGGGGAAGTGCCTTTGTGTGAAACTCAAACCCCTCACATATACTGGGGATGGCCGATCCTGTCAACATCCAGTCCCCCCTTTGTGATACTGTCTGGCCAACTACACCTAATCATGTGACCCAGGATACTGGCTGCAGGTACCAATTGATCAGGACAACACAATGCCCACTTTTTCAAAGTGTCATTTTCAGAATTGTGAGTTAAAATCAGAGTTTACCCCTAAAAAGGTTTTTAATTTACAATTCTTTAGAGATTAAACTCGACATTCCTACCTATTCCCAATCAAAAGTTGTCACTTACTAAATGCAATAAGTGTTACACCTCGAGCCTCCTGTCCACTAGAGTGGAACAAGCACTACTATAATTACAACACCCAAGATGCACCTCTGTGATATTCTGCAAGACAGAAACAAAGCAAGACCTTCTTTGTGTAAATAAATTAACTCTGCGCTGCATCATTATGTGAGGGCACATGAATATAAAAGAGGACTTCACGATGATCGCATTGCTTGGCTTACTTTCCTGTTTGGGGTTTGGACAACTCCCTTCCTGCTGATTCCCTCTCCTGCCGATCCTGTTATCGGCGTTCCTTGCTGGTATTCCTGTCTTGGTTGCCGCATGGGTGAAGATTGTTCAGTACCGGAGTCATTTGACTTCTTCCACTTCGGCAGTTAATCCCCGCGTTTCATGAACATTATAGGAGCTTCTTTTACACGGACTCCCGTCCTTTTCTGCTCGTGAACGGTTCTGAATCGGAACCAACTTTCCTCATGTTATTTTTGTTTTAGTTTTCTTCATGAAAGAAATCTATTCCCCGACTGGATTATGGTTGGGGGGGCTAGAGGAACCGCCAATATATTTACACCGTGCTACAAGAAGAAAAGAGATCAGTGCACTGATGAAGAAACTATTTACTTTGTTTATCACTACTAAGGGTGGGCAAAGCTCCACTACACGGAATTCCGCAGAGCTGAACAAACACTCCACTCCGTTCCGTCTCTTTAAATTAATAAAACAGAAACCTCACATACCTTTGGTAAAACAACAAGTAATTCTATCTTTACATGCTAAAATGCATCTAGTCATCTCAGAAAAGTGAAAAAAACATATAGCAAGCAGTGAGAGGTGATGATTTTGGGATCCTGCCTAACCTAGGGAGAGAACCAAGCAGATGCCTTGAACACAAAGAGCACATCATGCTGAACGATTCGGTAGTGGTCCCATGCTCCTAAAACCACCCCTAGCACAATTATGGACAAAAATGCAATCCCAACCAAAGGCCCTGCAAAGCATTATGGGACGAGATTCTAGAGGGCAGTGAATATTATAGTATCCAATATCAAAACATTCCTCAAGGGGCATCGGCACTCTGGGCTCGGCTGAGAGCTTATACTATAATGTTCACTGCACTCTAGAATCTCACCCCATAATGCTTTGCTGGGCCTTTGTTTAGGATTGTATTTTTGCCCACAACTGTGCTTGGGGTGGTCCTAGGAGGATGGGACCACCACCGAATCGTTCAGCATGATGTGAGTGCTGTGTGAGTTTTCCTCACTTCTGGCGGGACAGAACTAGGCGCCATTTTCGTCCTGAAGGCGCTCTAGTCTCCCCACCACCGGCACTACTTAAATGCACGCTGCACGTTCGCAGGTGCTCTAGGGCTGATAGAATTTTGCTCATTTTCCTAAACAAAATCGCTGTCTGATGCTTTTTAACTGTGTTTAAATGTTCGCTTATTTTTAACTGTGTTTTAACTGTGTCAAATTGTAATTTGCGTTTTTGCACATTCGTTGAGGAAATACATTCTGGGACACTTTATATTGTAATTTGCGTTTTTGCACACTCGTTGAGGAAATACATTCTGGGGCACTTTAAATTGGTATTCTTTGCTGCTGTGTGAGTTTTCCTCACTTCCGGCGGGACAGAACTAGGCGCCATTTTCGTCCTGAAGGCGCTCTAGTCTCCCCACCACCGGCTCTACTTAAATGCACGCTGCACGTTCACAGGTGCCCTAGGGCTGATAGAATTTTGCTCATTTTCCTAAACAAAATCGCTGTCTGATGCTTTTTAACTGTGTTTAAATGTTCGCTTATTTTTAACTGTGTTTTAACTGTGTCAAATTGTAATTTGCGTTTTTGCACACTCGTTAAGGAACTACATTCTGGGGCACTTTAAATTGGTATTCTTTGCTGATGTGTGAGTTTTCCTCACTTCCGGCGGGACAGAACTAGGCGCCATTTTCGTCCTGAAGGCGCTCTAGTCTCCCCACCACCGGCACTACTTAAATGCACGCTGCACATTCGCGCAGCGGGCGCGCCGCTGGCGCGCCGAAGGCGCGCCTAAGGCAAGCCCGTCTGCGCCCGTCTGCGCCCGTCAGCAGCCCGACGGGAGCCGGGCCCAGTTATGCTGCCCATTTCAGGGAGGATGATTCTCACCACCAGTTCTACTCTCGTGAGTGTCTTATCCAGATGCGAGGGTCGTCTTGTAACCCGCAGTTGTTCCCTAACATGCATGGAACTCGAGACTTTGTGTGTGGGGCGTGTGGCTTTTGCCTTGAGTTGGGTGTCGCTGCTGGCACTAAAATATCTAACTCCCCGGTTATTTTGGCGGCGCTACTTAATGTGCGCTTTCTGAAAAAGCACCACTCAGAGGTGTTTGAGCTCCTTGATGATAAAGCTTTGGACTTTTCATTTGTCACGGAGACCTGGCTTGACAACTCCTCCGACCCAATTGTCACCTTGGCCATCCCTACAGGGTACAAAGTCAGCAGATTAGATCGTACTACAGGGAGAGGTGGGGGGTTGGCTGTTATTTTTAAAGAGACGTGGGCGTTGGATAAGTGCTCTCTCAGCACGTGGGACGGTTGTGAAGTTCTGGATTTTAATATCCGCTGCTCGGCCCACTTTTCTCTTGGGGGGTCCTTGATTTATCGTCCGCCGGGAGTAGCCCATGCTTTCCTTCAGGCCTGTGTGGAGGCGGTCTCCTTGAGAGCCCTTCAGTTTTCCCATTATGTGATTCTAGGTGATATCAATATTCATCTTGACCAAAATAACTCAAAAGACACACGTGAATTTCTTGATATCTGCCAATCTGCTCAGCTCTCTCAATGGGTCGACCAGCCTACTCATCTTGGTGGCCATATTCTTGATCCTATCCTTTCCAACTTCCCTATCTCAGTCAAAGCTCCACTCCCTGTCCCTTGGTCTGATCATTATTTAATTCCCTTTTCATGGCTGGTGACCCCCCCCCGGTGTCAGTCCAACGGTCAGTCATAAACCAGCGTTCAAGAAGGTTGACCCCCTACTTTATGCCAAGGCGCTAGCGGCCAATAGGCCACCTCTGTCACAAGACCTTGATCAGTGTCTTGCTGCCTTTTCCAACTGGCTTCAGGGCTCTTGGGCGGCCATAGCCATACCTACCTCGGCTAGACAGTCTAGGGCCTCCCCGTCCAAAGCTTGGTTTACGGAGGATCTGCGTCTCCTCAAGCAGGGATGTAAGAAACTGCAGCGCTCTTGGCGTCTTAGCAATTACTGCCCTTCAGCAAAGAGGCAGCTTAGGCTGGGTCAAAAAACCTACTATAAAGCGATCTCTTCTGCTAAAAGTGCTTTCTTTGCCACTCGGATCGATCAAGCCAAGAATAACTCGAAAGAAATGTTTTCTATCGTTCAAAGTTTTCTGTCCCCTGTTGCGCAGAGCTGCATCCTACCAGCAACCACTGCTTGGTGCGAGACGCTCTCTACAGCGTCTTCCGGGACAAGATTCTAAAGATACAAGGCAGCTTCTCTGCCCTGCCTATCTCTATTGGGCTCATGGGTCCCTCTGTCTCCTCTCTTTCTACTCCTGCTGTACTGTTTTCCATTCACTCCCTGTCCAATTTCTGTCCGATGGATCTGTCATGCACTCTGAGAATTCTTCAGGGTCTGAAGTCTGGTTCTCCGGACGATCCCTGCTCAGCAAGACTTCTGGCTTCAGTGGCTGAAACAGTAAATGAGGAAGTTAATTTTATTATTAACTTATCCTTGCAGGTTGGCAGGGTTCCTGACTGTTGGAAGCAGGCCAAAATTCTTCCCCTACTGAAGAAATCGATCCTTCAGTGCCGGGTAATTACAGACCTATTTCTCTTCTCCCTAGCCTGTCTAAGGTCTGTGAGAAGATACTAAACAGACAGCTGTCTAAGTTCGTCGAGAGCGCAGATCTTCTTCACCCTGCCCAGTCGGGCTTTCGCCCCTCCTTCAGTACGGAAGGGGCACTTCTGGAAATCTCTGAAGCCATACGGGAGTGTTTAGACGCTGGCGGGAAGGCCGCCCTGGTGCTGCTTGACTTGTTGGCGGCCTTTGATACTGTCCCCCATTCACTGCTGCTTGACAGACTTTCGAAGATTGGTGTGTCAGGCGCGGTTTGGGGCTGGATTAAATCCTTTTTGGACGCTACCAGCAAGTCTGGATACCCCCGGCGGCTTCTTCACCTCTTCAAGTTGGCACGGGTGTGCCCCAGGGTTCGTCTCTTAGCCCCCTCCTGTTCAATATCTATCTTACTCCGCTGGTCTTTCTAGCGGAGGGGTTGGGGGCTAAGGTCATTGCCTATGCCGATGACACGCAACTTCTGTTCACTTGGGACAAACAGGGGTCCTCGGTGGCCCACGTGCAGAGGTGCCTCTCCTCGGTCTTTGAATGGATGGCGTCGGCACATTTGAAATGCGATGAGGATAAATCCGAGATTTTGATGTTCGGTGACTTCCCCTCAGGATTCAGAGAGTCTATCTGGCCTCCTGATTTCCCACCGCCTGTTTCAAACAGTCAGACCGCAAAGAACCTGGGTATCTATTTCGACAGTAATCTCTCCTTTTCTAGCCAGGTTACTCGTCTGACCGGTTGCTGTTTCGGCCTTCTCAAAATTTTGAGAAGATTCCTTCCGCTGTTGCCTCAAGCGGCTAGGGAATCAGTGGTCCGGGCTCTTATCTTGTCCCGCTTGGACTATGCCAATGCCCTCTATGCTGGGCTCCCAGCCTATGTACTTAATAAGCTTCAAGTTACCCAGAATGCGGCTGTCCGCATGCTGGGTAGGCTGGGTCCCAGGCAGAGTGTGCACGGTTACCGTCGTTCTCTTCACTGGCTACCGGTCAGGTCCCGGATAGCCTTCAAATCTCTCACCCTTGCTCACCGCGCCCTGCATAGACGGGGGCCGGGCTACCTTCAGAAACGGTTCTCTTTTTACGTGCCGGGGCGACACTTGCGGTCTTCCGCTCTCAGGCTTATGAAGGTGCCTTGCTTCCAGCGCCATAGACTAGGTGGCGCTTCTCTGGTTGTGTTTGCTGCCCGTGCCTGGAATGCGCTCCCCCTCTCGCTTCTGAACTGTCGAATACACTGGGATTTTTAAGAAACTGCTAAAAACGTACCTCTTCTCGTAGGGTTGAGCTTTAATTCTGTCCTTCCTTGAGTCGCGCCGGGACACTCCTTCGAGTCTCTGCACGCGTAATAAAAGTAAATAACATAACATAACATAACATGTGCTCTTTGTGTTCAATGCATCTGCTTGGTCCTCCCCCTAGTTAGGGAGGACCCCAAAATAATCACCTCTCTCATTGCCTGATATTTTTCAAAGCTCACTTTTGTGAGTTGGTTGTATGTTTTTTACCATGTAAGGGTAAAGTTGTTTTGTTAAAGGGTTGTGAGTGCAGTAGCTAACTCCGTGGCTGAGTTGGAGTTTTTTCATGAAATCTGTGTGTTCAATATAATGCTACTTTGTTACTTCCTCTTCAAGTGTTACCGGGAGTGCATTCAACTTCTTGTGTGGAGGAAAATATATCATTTGTGAGTATATGGGCATACACAAAGAACATTTAAAGGGGAGATAGAAAGGATTGAATTGCTAGTTTAAGCAATAGTCAGATTTGATTGTTTGTTTATTTTCCCTTTCTTTAAAAAAAATTATTTTATGTGTCTGCAGTTATCAGTTTGCAGTATTGACGACTTCTTACAGTGCAGAACGTAATGCCATTGCCTCCTGCCTCGAGTGGTCCCTTTATCCTATCTCTTCTCTATCGAGAGGAAGTAGTCTGTAATTGACTTTGTCTCTACACTCGGTTTGGGCACTGCCTTTTGGGGGAATATAGATCCTTCTTCGCACCCGTGGAATCAAGCTTTCCTGAAAGTAAGAGTTGGATGTTGACAATAAGTTAACACAATGTTATCCTATGGGAGCAGTAGGCCTTGCAGTAATGAAAAACAGAGTTTTTCTTTACCAGGACATGTTCAACTTCTTAAATACACTACACCCTGCCCTAAGGGCTGTTAAGGGCCTACCCTAGGGGGAACTGATATGTTTTAAAAAATAAGGTTTGGGCCTAGCAAAAGTTGTATTTTACCAGGTAGAATTGGCATTTTAAAACTGCAAACACAGGCTGCAATGACAGACCTGAAACATGTTCAAAGATTTACTTAAATGCATGGGATAATACATGCTGCAGACCCACTAGTAGCATTTAATTTAGAGGCCCGGGTACATGTAGTGCTACTTTACTAGGGACTTATCAGTAAACTAAATGTGCCAATTTGGTGTAAGCCAATTTCACAATGTTTAAAGAAGACAGCACAAACACCTTATCGCTGGTTAGCAGTGGTAAAGTGCATGGAGTCCTAAAAGCCAACAAAAATGGGTTCAGAAAACAGGAGAGTTAAGGCAAAAAGTTTGAGGAAGACACTGCAGAGAGGGACAAGTCCAACAGTTTTGGTCAAAGGTACTTGAGCATGCATCATTTGCCACACATTTTCTAAACAGTTCCTTTTGGGAGCACTCGCATACCCTGGGTAAATTTAAGTTTAACTTATTTCAGATTTTGACTAAGGCAGTGAGAAACAGCGAATTTAAAAAAATAAGGCGAACATTATTGGATTTTTTCTTACTTAACTTGCTATTATCTTGCATGCAAATGTAACACAAGAGCATATCTTATTTCATAAGCATCCAGCGACGATGGAATAAAATGGAAATGCACATTTATTTTGACATTAATTTATTTGAGTTAGGATTTTTCATTGACACCCGGTGATATCGCTACAGGCCATGCAGCGGATGCAAGGGCCTGTGTTATTGCCCTATTTATAATTACCATATCTTTTAAGACTTTAAAATAATTAAATGAAATATGGTAGCTTTTAGCAACAAAAAAACTGAAAATAATCTTTAGTTCAGCATAATTTCTTTCAACTTGAATTTAGGAAATGCAATATGTTTGCTGTCAAATAATTCTATCAGTCAGCACAAAGTTTATATATGGTTCGAATAAATATGTGCCGTGTTTGTTTACTGTTGCAGAGATAATCCAACTTGGCCTTAGAAAATAGAGCACATTCTTGATTTTATTTTTTTCGGTGATCTAACTAGATATTCCTGCTTTTCTGCTTTGTGTGTCTCCGGCTGTCCATCTTCATCATTATCATCTGTATCACTGGAAAAAGAAAGAACATGACATAAATATGTGCAACACTGACTCCCAACACATAACCAGTGGTGTCTGCACCTAAGAGTATAGCGGTTAGAGCCCCACCAGAATCATAGGCTGCGCCCTCTAGTTCTGAAACTGGGGGGCACCATCTCCCCCAAAGTGTAGGGGGGTCCCGGTTAACAAACTGCATTTTGTGGAACGTGAAGTACTACCTCAGTAGTCCTTCTCTTGTACTACAACATGCAGTAGACAATCCCATGACCTACGTCTCTCCTGTCTTTTCCATGAGGAGATCTGCGTCATACATAGCTATTGAATGATTAGGGACTATTGAGAAAAATGGGGAATAGTTACTCCTGAATGGAAGGGTTTAGAGAAATTTAAGGAGGGGTTTGAGAGAGACATGTTAGTACCAAACATCCACCCACAAAAGCCTAGGACAATTGCAATTCACAAACTAAATTTCTGAAGATACTACAGCCATAAAGGTGTGAAAACAGGATCGAAAGTACTCCAGCCCAACCTCATAGTAAATCCAGAACCACACATTTAAAATAGCTCCACAAAGATATTAATCTTAAATTAATCAGATTATCTATTATTACTTAGTAATTAAATTAGTTTGACACTTAAAATAATGTGCATATATTTTTAATGGGTAACTCATTATATATAGTCAATTCTTATTTTATTTTAAATGGAATAAAATGAATTAAAAAACTAAACCTTTAAACATTTTTAAAAATCATAAAGCATTTCTAAATTAATTAAATACATAGCGTTTAAGCGGATTTACTAAATATTAAATTTGAATACAAATGTTAGTGAAAGTGAGCATTTTTTAAAGTGTTGTGTTTAAAATTAATATTTATACATTTATATTGGATCATTCACTAGACATTTAATTAGATGAGTTATTGTGCTGGAAAAGTTTATTGCTTTGTTTCAAAATTAATATGAAATATTTCAAATTAATTACCTTTATATTATATATTAAATTATTTGTATTATATTTTAAATACATTTTCCATTGCGTGACCTCCACCCCAGTGGTGGTTGACTCTACCAACAGGAGAATAGTTACTAGCAGTAACGTTACACTTGTAAATTGTGTTCTCCGAGGCTGCTGTGCACCATGCGATAGTCTCACGATAATGCACCAACAAGCGCAATGCAGTAAAAACACGAATGCGAAAAAAGTTGCGTTGTGGCCAATTGCTTTACAAAAATCCGCGATAACCAGCGACTGGCCTGCAATTCCCAAGCATAATGCAGTAAAATGCACTATAAAGGAAAAACAAAAAAAAGGACTTAAAAATAAACTGCGTAGCACCATGGATGCATCCGGACCGAGTGCACAGGACAACGCGAACCCCACAAGCCCCACAGACAACCAGCAAGGAACCTCGGGGTCGGGGAAGGCCAAGGAGAAGAGGAAGAGGAAGACGCGGTTCAGTCCGCAGGAAAACAGGATCATCGTTACGAAGGTGACAGAACACTACCAACAACTGTTTGGCACCGCAAACGTGTCATTGGCAACAAAGACGCAAATATGGCAGACTATCTTGGACCATGTCAATGCAGTTGCAGGTTTGAGTAGGATAATGGAAGAGGTCAAGAGGCACTGGAATGATGTGAATGCCAAAACAAAGAAGAAACTTGATGCCAACATGAAAGCAACAACGCTCATTGGAGGTGGGGGTGCATGACATGGAGAAAATGGTGACCACAGTCATCAGTCGGGACACGGTGCCAGGAGTTGGGGATCCGGACACTGCTCAACATGACCTGACACAACATCAACAGGGTGAGTACCGACCAGGGACTAGGGGGACGGAGGGAGATGGGCACAATGGCACACAAGAAAGTAGAGCACACTGCCCACCCACAATGACTATGACTCATGTCCCTGATCCCCGTGGCACACCGCAACACACACACAAACACCAAGTAGGCCCCTGTACCCCATGTCCCCTAAGGGGTCCCACACCACACATCAGTAATCTCACCACCAACACATGCGAAACCCAGCAAAGATGCCCATTTGTGAGCCACACTGACAATGCAAGTGACACTACATGACGATCAGCACTGCTACAGGCCAATCATCATGACATTGTGCATGCCACAAGACTGAGGTCTCTGAGTGTGGACCACATCCGGAAAGGAGCAGGTCACATCCTGACACATCCACGTGAACAAACAACCCCTGACGTCAACAACACATCTGCGGACAAACCATGCCCAAGAGTCACAACTCGACCAACAGCCCTAAACAACACAGTCCGGTACATCTCAGCACTGTAGAGGCATAGAAGGCAAAGTCACACCACCTGAAAGGGATAAGGGGCCACAAAATCAGAGCTGCAGGGGCGACTCACCCACAATGCTGCACACACACATAAGAATAAGAGCACCTCAACATTGACAACAATGTGGTACAAACTGCAACACTTTCACAACAGTACACAGGACACAACTGGTGCTGCATGGTTGTACAAAATGGCCAATCACTCCTGGCATAGCAGGAAACTGTGAGATGATAAGATACGAGTACAACCTCACATCGCTGTTGTCGTACAAATGTCCACTGTCCCGCATCAAATAGGCAACTCACCACAGTCACAATGTACATTGTCATGCAGTCTGCATGTAAACTGCGCCAATGCGTCAACATACATGAAATACACTGTGAAACTACATCTCCCCTTTACATTGCAGAGGGACAAGCAACACCTCCTGCAGAGCAGACCCTACATCACGTCAGTGATGATGGAGACGACCCCCAGGACATCGACCTGGATGAACTCCAACGGTTCATGGACACCCTCCGGAGCCCACCTCCAGTAGCAGGTCAGCCCAGCACCATCGAGGTGAGCCCACTCCCTGCCCAGACCACACAGCAGGAAGCACCCACCACCATGTCTGGCACCCAGCACCTCACCGAAGAACACATGGCGTTCCAACGCCATGTGTTAGACTGCCAGAGAGGGCATTCTGAACAGGTGCGGCTGGGGTTCCAACTCATGGCAGCCAAACTGGATGCCATACGTGGGTGTCTAAGTCCCATCAGGGACCATTTACACTACCTAACGGTCACCCACAGTCTACCCCATGCCCTCCAACAATCCATCTCTGGCATCGCTGGAGTCATGACTTGTAGGCGACAACAACTGTCCAGCCAGAGTGGATACAGCGATGTCATCCGTGATTTGGGAAACATGAGGAAGGTCATGGAGAACATGGAGTGGATGCAGGCGCAAAGAATGGCTACCAGGGAGTGATGCCACAAGACATCGCGCAGATGAATGCTGCTGCTACTTCTACATCCACATCTCCGGCTCCTGATGTGTCAGTGTCACACAGTGCTGCAGACCAAACACCACCACCCACATGTGAGGCACATGAAACGTCAGAGGCCAAAGATGAGGATGAATCTGCCTCAGTGGTAAGTAGGAAGCAGTAGCATTCATCTCCGCAATATGGCTTTTCACTGCTTGGTTCTGCACTCTGCATCGTGCCCTGGAATGTCACCTTCCACTGTCCCCCGATACACCCAGCCACACTAACCTTGCACCTCGACAGGGACTGCCACATTTCGTTTGCAAAACTATGACACAGCAATCAGCCTGAGGACTGGACTCTTTCCCTTCCCAGTAACTTGGCAATCCCCATAGGACTATGGCTGGCCCTCCACGGGGCACCATTGTAAAGTGTTGTCTGCATGGCCCAGTACTAAGACAGCTTCAACACTCCACTGTACGTGAATAACACCTTACAATACACACAGATGTGTCATGTACATGATAAATCAAGTATGAAAGCATGTACGAATGTAGGGGCAGTGATTCCCCCTTACGTCCATGTTGCACATGTTGTGGGACTTGAGTCACAGGGTGCATCCCTACATCCTGGTGGTACATATCGGACCCCAAAAGAAGCCCTGTTGTCAATTGCAGGTCACAAATGACAGCCGATATGCGATTAAGTGGGACACATGTGAGACGCTGATGTGTGAGATTCCATACTATCACTGACACACAGAAATGGCATTTCGACTACGTGACACCCCAAACAGCCTCTCTGTACAGAGGTGACACCCCCAAAACCTATTCCAAATATTCAAAATTGTTAGCACTACACGTTGCACTTACACTTGTCAGAGTGATGTGCCTGCACACAGGAGTGACATGCACTCAGGGAATGTGTGTATGAAAGATTTTATTTGCATATGGTGTGCCTGTGCTCATACTGTACTGTCCCATGTCTGCTAAGGAATGTGACAATGTGACATGCTCATGTGAAGAAATTGTCAATGATGGTGTTTCTACGGGCTATTCCTGCTGTAGCTAAAGTGGGGTGTGGTCCACATGCCTCATCTTCCTCATCATCGTCCGGTGTATCTGGCACTTGTAGCCATGGGGCATTGGTGCGTACACATATGTTGTGCAACACACAACATGCAACGAACATCTTGCACACAATGTCTGGGCTGTACAGGAGACTTCCACCTGTAATGTCCAGGCACCTGAAACGTGACTTCAACACGCCAAATGTGCATTCCAAGATGCCCCTGGTGCGTTTGTGGGCAGCATTGTACTCCCTCAGGGTCTGTGTGTTGGGGGTTGGAGGGGTGTCATCATCCAAGGGCAGAGTGCATATCCTTGGTCACCTGTGACAGTGCAGAGAGACATGAGACAAAAGTTGGTTCAGCGTGATGAGTTGGCAGGCTCACTGGTTCATTGGTGTGTGATATGTGTTTCTTAGTGATTCCTGTTTGACATGTACTGCTTGTAGCAAATGAGTGGCATCAATGTATATTACGTAGCCTCACTGCTGCTCCTCCCTGCCTCCCCCCGAGCCTATTCACTACAGTGCGCAGCGCGGTTGCATCATTGCGCTCCTATGGCACACCATTGTCATGCCTGTCTGCGCATGTCCACAGGCCTGCTACGACACTTCGATGTTGTGCGTTGAAGGTGGGCGGCCACATGTGTGTAGGCCTATGGTAAGGACAGGGCAGAAACAGATGTAGAGTTCATGGCTGCCTGAACTTGCGATGTGGTTGAGAGTAGACCTTTGGCTCACGCTGCGGTAATGGCGACACACACAACAGTTGGCATGTATGATCCCGGACCCCGAGCGGGCTTGCGCTCTCTCATTTACCCCTTCGGTCGAGGACGCACTCCGGAGCATGAGACATTGCAACATTGTCCATTGCATGACGGGTGGCGCAGACACCACAACAGAGACAAACGCATTAGTTACTGCCTTGGCAAGGCCATAACTTAACCACACCCAGAGGCCCGGTGTACCTCATGCAGACATAATGACCACACAGACACACTTAGATAGTTTGTGGAACTGGCTACGGACAAGTGCCCCCGGACCCTTTTTTTTGCCAGGGTCACATAGACAGTGACGCCTGTGATGGATGTGGGGTGAGTGCAAGCCAACCCTCATGGAGTGATTGCTGCTGGCAACAACTTGGACAGTGGTCACTATTTAAGCGGAAACAGTAAAAACCAACATAACACAAACAGCTGCGAAGCATCATGGTGGTAGCAGGAGCAAGTACAGAGATCACCCAATATGCAATCAGAAGGGTCCGTGAGTCGAACTGCATTGATGTTGGGGCACCAGAGCCGAGCGTGCTCATGTTTTGTGATTGTCTAAGGTTATGTCCCTACAGGGTATTCCTACTGCAGATGCAGTGGGGTGTGTTATACCTGCCTCATCTTCCCCATCATCATCTCAGTTCTTCCCCACTGCCTGAGGTGACATTGCTGCATGAGCTGTCCACAGCACAAAACTAAATCAGAAAGGGCCCATGAGTTGTGGTGCACTAAATCAGTGGCACATGAAGAGCTGAGCAGGGTATCAAGCTTATGATGGCATCCAAGACAGGTGTGAGCAACTCTGGTAGTCTGGCTGTGGGACTCTTTTGACTCTGGCAGTTGTTGGTTGTAGGTAGCCCTGGCGGTGGTGGCGTGTGCCTCCTGCGGTGATGCGTCGTCTGGGCAGGTCAGGACTCGATCTGATGTGTGAACGTCTTCCTCTTACACCTTGTGTACAATTATATGAACTCTGCCATACAGAAATCAAGACTCAGTTCCAAATGTGACCTACTCGACTGCAGTGTAGGCCGGAGGCAGTACTCAGCAAGGAACCACAGACAGGTGTCGTTCGGATGCGAGGCACAGAGTTGGTGGCACCATATTGAAGGGAATAAAGTGATATAAACACAGCCATAAAGTGTGTACTGGGCCATTGTTTAATCAAGACTCAGTTCCAAATGTGTGACCTACTTGACCGCTATGTGGGCCGGTGAAGTACGTCAACGAGAAAGGAGTGCCCTGGGCCTGTCTCAGGGAGGACAGCAATGGTCAGAGGTGGCCAAGACGGATCTGGGGACCTGAGACCTGGGGTACAGCAGGTGCACATGATCGCAGGCACCGCCGTTCACGGCATCAGCCTCGTGGCGTGCTGGGAGGAGCCGCCTTGGCAGACACGTTGGCCATTCCGGAAGAGAACCACACCCAGAGCTACGGGCTTTTTATTCACACCCCTAAGCTGGCCTGCCGTTTGCTGGGCCAGCCCACTCCACTCACACTTACAGGGGGGGACGTAATGAGATTCTTTCCGCGCTCTTCCCCACAGCCTGGCGTAACATGGTTGTGTCCACTGTTCACTACACTCCAAACACCAGCAGTATATGTCGACATGGGCATGTCTGTGGTCTGCATACTGCAGTCTGGCCAGTGAATCCATGCCACACTTGGCATTGTGTACATTCTCATTCATGGGTCACTTGCCTCCTTCGCACATGCATGGTCCCACCTTTCCCCACATTCTGCTATTGTGTGGCTGAGGTGCCATGCCGTCGATGGCTCGTGTACTTGGCTTGGCCAGGTAACCAAAGTAAGTTGTGCTATTGTGTCTGGTAGGTGGGCATGTTGTTTGGCATGTTGTATGTGAGTTTGTAACATGTGCATTCCCACGGTTGTGAGTTGCATGAATGTGGAGTTGAGGTGTGTAGTGTGTTCATTTGGTACTTACAAACGAACACTGCATTCCCATCGGTGCCAGCCACAAAGTGCTGGTTGATGAGGGACTGTCGGAAGATGAAGGATTCATGCACACTGCCTGGGTAGTTGGTGACGACATTGGTGAAAAGTCCACGGTGGTCCACTATTGCCTGCACATTGATGGAACGCGTGTGCTTCCTGTTGCAGTAATTGTGTGCAGTGGTGGCAGGGGGCATGAGGAGTACATGTGTGCGATCAATTGCCTCTAAAATGTGCGGGAAGGCAGCTATGGCATAGAAGCCTTGCTTGGTTTCCAGCTGTTCCTGCACAGTGTGTGGGAATTGAAGGTACTGGGGTACCAAGCTGATGATGGCATTCAAGACAGGTGTGATGAACTTGAATGGGGCTTGCTGTGAGGCTCCTCTGACTCTGGCAGTTGTTGGTTGGAAGGTCCCAGAGGCCAACATGTGCAGCACAGCCAGCAGCTTTGTCTGCGGAGGGATGTTGGTTGTCCACTGTGTTGGTATGTCAGCCTGTGGGCAATGATGTTCAGGAAGCGTAGGATGGTTGTCCTTTTGAGACTGTAGTGGGCAATGACATCCTCTGGTGTTAAGTCTGTGAGGCTGGTGCGTTTTCTGAAGTCCGCTGTCTCTGTCTGCGCTGCCTCTGTGGTGGTCCGGGGGGGGGGAAAGACAGGGTCCGGGCGGGTGGCGGACCTGTTGGTGGTGGCAGTGGGTGTTGTGACCCTCTTGGGGCTCCGAGCTGCATGATGAGTAGCTCCATGGCATCTGTTGTTCTTCAGGTGTGGCGCTGGGCTGGGCTCCCTTTATGGAGCAGGGTGTCGTCCGACTTAACACCAGGTCGGATCAGGTGTTAAATCCCTGCTGCTAACGCGCCTTATCGCATGTTTTGAGATCTTATCGCCGATCTGGCTGGTCATTGAGAATTTTGCGAAGTGGTGTTGTTGCGGCTTTTTGCACGGGAACGCTGTTAGCACCAGCTTGTGAATAGTGCGATGTATTTATCGCCACTTTGGCGGCGATAAAGTGCCGCTAACTCGGCGATAGGTCGTTGAGAATATGCCCCACTGTGCATTCTTTGTTCCTAAAACATGAGTACAATTGGCTACATTAAATTGGCCTATTTATCATTTTAGTAAGGCCAGTGCCAGGGGCACAGGGTGTGCATCACTAGAGTGAAAGGTAAACGTCTCACTGGACAAACCTGCCTTCTTATATACTATTTTAACCCAAAGGAAAGCACCTTAAGCACTGCAAGAACACATGTCCAAGGAAACTGTTAAGGCATGTAAAAAAACCTTCTTTTATGTATTAGCCAAATTATCTCAGTGCACCTGTGTGCTTAATGTATAAATGTGCGACATGCTAAATATTAAGACTAGAATGTACCTACAGCGACTAGCTACAATAGCCTTAGTAAGAGTGGAGTGGTCTCCTGATTCCAAGGGCCCGGCCCCTGCAGAATTATTAGCTCCGTGGGAATACTGCAGATCTCTTTAGTTTCACACACTGAGATGAAAACAGCCAAAATCTTGGTGAGAAAGAAGGGGGTAAAAGGATTTATCAAGGAACTCAGGGCCCCAGGCATCAAAGAAATAAACGGTCGCAAACGGGCAGATTCTCAGAATCTGCGCCTTTGCGACCGGTATTTTTGCATTTTGGATGCATCATCGCAAATGCAAAAATCGCAAAGTAATCGCAAAATTTGCGATTACATAAATTGCGATTGCATTTAAGGTTTCGCAATTTGCGATCCCTTAAATGCAATGCATATTACAAATTGAAATAGCGATTTCGCTATTAGGGGTCGCAAATTACCATCAAATAAAACTGGACGGTAATTTGCGAAAACAGTTACATGTTACACACACACATGCCCTTGTGGCATGTGTGTGTGCAACATGTGGTCACATGGCAATTTCAGGGGTGCAACAGGGTGTCCTTTTGGCACCCTTGCACCCTTAAAATTGCATGCGCAATTTGTCAGTACCTATTTGGTACTCGCAAATTGCGCATGCAATTTCTATTGATTCCTATGGGCCTCTAGGCCCATAGGAATGAATGGGTAGCAATTCCTTAATTGCGAGTCGCAATTTGCGAGTCGAAATTAAGGAATTTTTAGAAATCGCAACATTTTTTGTGATTCCTACATGCATAGATACATGAACACACCCCACCCAACTATCACCTCAGACAATGCCCAACTGCGGTGCAATCAAATAGCAGATCTTTTCTCTGCAAAAATACAAGCCATTTATAAGTCCTTTCCGCAAATCATAGATCAACAAACCCCTTCATCAACAGACACTGCCACCTCGGAAGCCCAGGCCTTGTTAGAGGAATTCCCGCCTCTTGATCTTACCACCCTTCAAGGGTTCCTGAGAGAATTGAAATCAGGTTCCCCCAGACCCTGTTCCCCCTACCATTCTTCATCAGATCACGGAGGTCGTGTCACCAGTTATACTTGACGTGATAAACACATCACTCAAGACAGGGATCGTGCCATCCCTATGGAAACACGCCGGGGTCAAAGCACTCCTGAAGAAACCTAATCTTGATCCAGAAGAGTGGGCAAACTATTGACCCATCTCCCTACTGCCTGGATTAAGCAAATTAGCGTAGAAGCACACTAATTCGATTTTATCAGCCTGTCTAGAAAATAATAATCGTCTCCATCCCACTCAGACAGGATTCAGATCACAACAGGGCATGGAGACTGCTCTTCTTGCCATAGTAGAGGAAACTAGGAAGATCCTTGATAACGGAGGCTGCGTGGCCCTGATTTTACTGGACCTCAGCACAGCCTTCGATACGGTCAACCACCATCTGATGAGCCAAAGACTCAGGGAGGCTGGAATGACGGGATTAGCATTAAAATGACTACAGTCCTTCCTTCAAAATAGGGGCTTTACAGTCTTTGAAGAACAATCCTCCTCGAAAACAAATACCCCTGGCATGTGGGGCCCCACAGGGATCCTCCCTAAGCCCCACCATGTTCAATATTTACATGAGCTCACTGGCAGAAACTGTATGCCCATTTGGTGTACAGATCGTCACATATGCTGACGATACCCAGTTAGCTGTCTCCCTGAAGCAACACAACCAACATGGTCCTGATCTAGCCTCCTGCCCTGAGAAGGTTTTTAATTGGATGAACAATTCATTTCTAAAACTTAATGGATCAAAGACCGAACTCATGCTCCTGGGGAAGTCTGCCCCCTTAAACATAGACCTCCTCTGGTCTGGCTGCCTAGGTTCACCCCCTGTCCTAAAAAAACAAATTAAAAGCCTAGGGGTCTGGCTTGACTGTAACCTTGACTTCAAGGAACAAGCACGCAAAGTAGCAGCCAGCTGCTTCTATGGCCTCCTAAGAATGATCAGAAGGATACCCCCCCTGCTACCCTTTGCTGCCAGACAGTTGCTTGTCCAAGCCTTCATTTTATCACGACTGGACTACGCTAACACTGTCCACCTGGGAGCCCCTCAGGCCACTACCAAAAGACTTCAAACTTCAGAATTGTGCGGCCCGTATGCTGTTGAATATTCCCAGACGCTTCTGAGCGAAATCCGCTCTCGCTACCTTGCATTGGCTCCCTGTCCAAGAAAGATTTCAATTCAAGGCTTTGTGCATCACACATAAAGCACTCTCTGGAAAAGGCTCGCTCTTGATTCGTCCCTGGATTCAACCCTATCGACCCAATAGAGCCCTTAGATCTGATAACAAGGGCTTAATCTCAGTTCCTAAGATTAAACTATCACGTAGTGGAGGCTGACTGTTCACATATAATGCAGCCAGGCTCTGGAACAACCTTCCCCAAAATGTACGTTCCGAACCTAACTATCTCATGTTCAGAAAATTACTGAAAACCTTTCTCTTTCCCTGATCTGCTCAAAGCATAATTGCTGCCACAGCGCTGGGATGCCCCTGGGTAACCACGTGCTTTAGAAATGTTCCTTCATTCATAGACAATTATGATTCTTTAATTGCGATTCTTTAAAAATAGCAATTAAAGAATCGCAATTGCCTATTTTGATGCATGTGCACCCGAGACTCAAAATTGCAGACCCCCCCACCCCCCGGCATTTCCCATTTCTTAGTAGATGTCAGGATCCAGCTTGTAACCTCAGGGTCCAGCTCTTAATGGTCCGCATCTATTATCCTGGGGGCAAGGAAAATCTGCCCCATTTAACGGGTCACTGATAATCAGAGAGTAGTGGTGATTTACACTATATAGGTTGGTGTAGCGTTTCATACAGAAAGTGGCTGTTTGTGACCCAAGGTCACTTTATTCAAATTGGATTAGGAAAATGTTAAACAGGCCATTTAAAATGTTTTTTTCTTAATGTTTATCAAAATCTAGTTCGATGGTGAAGGTAGATTTGTTCTATACATATTATAAAGGTAACGTTGTTAAACCCCTATTATGTGCTGTCTTTAAGGCTTAGCAGTAATTAATTCAGCTCTCTTGGACTTTCCTCTTGGGATTGATTGCGCATTGATGATAAGTGAAATAGGACTGTAGGCAATGGAACAGCCTCTGGGAACAGGAAGGCCAGGAGGAGTAAACACGTAGCCTAAAATTTAGGAAGATGGGATTGAACAGAAAAACAAAGGGATTCACAAAGGCCGAGCTGGGGCTTGCCTTTCTCACATTGTTTTATTAAAGAGGTCTTTTTGGGAAGGTGGCTTTAAACTGAGATCTTTTCTAGATTTCATGTCTGTGTCCCAATTCAGGCAAACCCTCTTGTCGGAAGAGTGGGGGATTGCAGTGGGCAATCTTCATTTTCATTGGGGAGGACCTCCGTGTAATAGAGAAGGTCTGAAAAAATGGCCAGGAGTTCTGACGCCTTAAAAGCCCTTAGAGCAGGGAGAGTATGCAGGAAGGGAAATAGGAACTGTGGTAAAAGTGGGATTTGAAGTATTTAAGAACATCCCGTTGCTTCATAATATCTAAACTGATTTGAAAATTGCTATAACATAATTCTCTTCATGATCTGCTTGCAGTACCTGAGGCACTGAATTGATGAACATATACACACCCTCTCTGCGCTCTATGGGGCTTACTTTCAAGCTTCTTGCTTCACTTGCGTCACTTTTAAAATGGGAAAAAGTGGCATACAGCGGCGCAAAGGGCTTGTAAATAAGCCCCCATGAGTTTAAGTCTAAATATAATATCAGGTGTAAACAGCTTATGCCAGATATAGGGTGACAGACAAGTAGTATGAAATTGCTGTACTCCATTTTTTTCCTCAATATATTACTCCAGATATAATCTGGAGGGATTTGTGCAGGTCAAAAAATTTAGAGGGAATTTTTGAAGTAACTGGATGCGATACATCAGTGGCGGCTAGTGTGTTTTTTTCAAAGTGACGGGGCAGAAGTCTTTGACTTGAATATAAAGTGCAAGCGAGGTTGAACTGAAATATGGGGAGGAGTCAGTGTGTGAGAATATTTGTGAAATGGTACATTTTCAGCATATATTTAAAGAAAACTTGCTACATTTTGAAAACAAGCATTTGCAATGCAAACGGTCTCGCATTTGGGACCTTATATGTATTTAGCTATGCCGCACATTGGCCTACTGCTCACTCCTCATAAGTGGAGGAGTTACGGCATGACGTCATGCCCGGTGAGTGTTGAAGGGTAAGGAAATCCTTGCTTCTTACACCTCCCATGTGTCTGCTTTTTAAAACACAAAACTCTGAGCGCTGATGCGAGTGACGGGGCCCTATTGAATAGCGCACACTTCAAATTGCCACTTTACTTTTCGAAACTCAGAAGCAGCAACATTGTTGTGGTGTCACCAGGTCTTTAAGTAGAAGCTTTTTCAATATTATAATTTAGCCATAGTTGCTGCTTGATTATCTTATGCAACTAACAACCATAGACAAAGCCAATAGTCCTGACTTGTTGTAGATAGATATGATGTTACTTGTTGTATCATATGTCTGGATGCAATGAAAGAAACAGCAAAATACAAGTCGGGCGACACACTATGCTAAGTGCATATTTTTAGCTTAGAGTGACCACCCCCTACAGTTTTTTCATCCCACTTAAAGCCCTGTGCACCTCTATACATTTCATAGAAAAAAGTGACGGTGACCGCCAGGTCCAGCAGCGCGGCCTCCGAGTGACTGCTTTTGGGGCAGGGCTGGGGCAGAGAGCCATGGCTTGCAGCCAGCTCTGAGTCATACACGGCCGTGTGGCAGGGCGACTCCGACTGGGACGGACTGAACAGGATGTGCGCCGCGCTTGAGAAGAGCTCTTGGCCCGGGAGGTCGGCGCAGTCTTTAACTGCTCCCGGTGATGATCTCGCGGAGGGCGCTTCGAGCCTTAAATATGTTAAATTCTCCGGGCACCCCAGGCCGCACTGACTACAGTGCAGCCGCACCCGCGACAGACTGTGTACAGTACTCACACATTCAGTGTCACTGCTGGTGCTGTGCTCTGCTCAGCTCTGTGTGTTATTGAGCCCACGTCTGCAAATCTGTGTTTTAAGGCTGATCATTTTAGCAGCTGAGTTCAGCTGCAGCCCGACTCGTCGCTGTCTGTGCTTGTGAAGGGGGCAGCACTGCTGCTGTTACAAAGAATGCAATTGGCTGTGCTCTGCCCTTGTTCATGGGCCCCAGAAACTCCTCACACCAGACATGTCACATGTGTGAGCCCGATGGTGGTTTATTAAATACATTGTTAACACTGAAATGTGTCAACAACTTGCGAGTAAGCCTACCCTCACCCCGCATAATGTACAGTGGATCTGGCCTGGCATGGGTGCACACTCACAAGTGCAGGGTAAGCAGAGAGAAAATGTGCTGGAGCCAGCTGGAATAAAACAGAGGGAAGGATGGTGGGATGAGAGAGAACAATGTGTGCGATTAATAGTAGTGCAAGACATCTGACTCATTGCTGCCCTTTGGCTCCGGATTCCTTGGCAGAAAAAAAGAATCCATGCTAATGCTAATTAAGTTGTGGTAATTGGTCCACAGGAAGCTAGAGTAATGTAGCTGCCGTGGATTGTGTAAACCTGTAATAAGACTGAATGACTTGCATTTTGTCAGAACCAAAGACCCCACTCGAGAGCACAAAAGGCATTTTTACTGGGCAGCACACAAACACCCGATCAGCTGCTGCTTCCTCGCAAAAACAAAGTTTTCTTCAGTCACGTAAATGAAGATGCCCAATTAATGACTCGGTCTGGAACGCAATATCCTGCTGCCACCTTAATTGAGATGGGGCCTCCATCCCCCACATGGCCGCCGCAGCTCTACTGCGTTTCGCGAGGTCGAGGAGTTAAAGCCCTCAAACCTTGCTGTCTAGAGGACACACTGACGGGATAATGGTGTTGAGCATGCTCCACCAGGTGCAAATGGGACCACTTATGTCATGGAGGGCTTATTTACGAGCTGCATGAAAAGCAATGTATACAACAAGAGCGTGGCCCAATAACCGCAGGAAATGGTACCATAAAGCATGGGAGATTCACACAAGTCTCTGGCAATGCTTTCAACCCCCTCCCCATGCCAATGGAGTACTAACCTGACGTATCGCCTTGATCCGAGTCCCGCACTTCCTTCTGGTCCACATTAAGGAGCAGGGTATGAGTGTCCGTATGTGATTAAATACTCGCGGCGCCCCAGTCTTTAAGCCGGAATTGAGGTATTATAATGAAAGTTAAATAAACATCAAAGAAAGATTCTTATTGCAAGTGTGGTGTCCATTATGTAACAGTGTGTGTGCGCGTAGCTGTGTTTATTTGTTGGTGTGACTCCCCCCTCCCCTCTTCAGTCCCGGAGCACACCCTCCCTGGGGGGTTTATTGCTCCGGCCAGACAGTGACGGCCCCATAAACGGCCATTGTTGGGGGTGGAGGTGATTTACTGCTGCAAAATCACGGGTGACTCTTCTTTACCAGCCTGGAATAAAGGCAGGGTGACATCTACCGCAGTATATAACTGCTGCAACAAGTGATAATGGTTCGGATATCACTCTTCCTGACAGGGGGCACCCCGAGTATTGTGTGGGGGGTGCAGGGTACAGGCATGGGGGCAAGGAACAACAGAGCGCGCACTGGGTGCGAATGCCTCCACGAGACAGTGGCCGGGGGTGTTTGTGCCTCACCGTAAGAAGGAAACTGCCCCAGCGGGTGCAGGATGGCAATGATGGGGGGTGGGCGCTTAGTGAGAGGCAGACTCAGTGAAAGGCAAGAGTCACCGATTTACGTGCAGACCCTTTGGGGTTGTTACGGCTTTTTGCCCATGCTGAATAGTATTTTTCTTCTTTGTTTTCTAGAGTTTTTATAAAGCGCTATTGCGGTTTCCTCTGCACTG
Organism: Triturus cristatus; assembly: GCF_964204655.1. Classification (NCBI taxonomy): domain Eukaryota; kingdom Metazoa; phylum Chordata; class Amphibia; order Caudata; family Salamandridae; genus Triturus; species Triturus cristatus. The sequence continues at coordinate 233,737,163 of NC_140583.1, forward strand.
CAAGGACTCTATGTGAAGCCTCGGCCCCGGCAGAGTACGTATCGCGCTTGGTCACACGGACCACAGCCTCACTGACAGTGCTTTGGACACGGAAGGAGTGGCGTAGTTAGCTCGGTGAGGATATTACAGAACAGCAGTGATGATACTGCTGTTGGACATGTGCGTGCTGCGGGCGGAACGGGTCGGATTTGTACAACTAGCGCAGCATTGCTCCTGCATAGCACAGTACTGGGATCCAGTGCACGGTGTCATTGCAGACATTACGGCAAGTGTGCTACCACGACTGCCAAAAGTGTCAGTTCTCAGCTATGCCACCCAACCTTTCCCAATCTGTTGTTAGTCACTTGCCTGAGGCTATGACTGTCTTTGAAAGCCAGGGTAGCGTTGTACCAAGTGCCTCTCCCTGATGAAGCCTCCGCGCCTCCTCCCGCTCTGGTGCTGGCGCCCTGGAAGTCACCTGCTGAGGCGTCCACTCGGTTCTCCTGACGTCCTCCTGTCGAACTCTGGCAAACGTCCGGCGACCTCCATTGTCCAACGGCAAATCAGTGCCGTTTTTTCCAATTGACTGTGGGAGGCGGAGACAGCACAAGCAGTGGCCGGGAAAATGCTGGGAGAAGATAATGAGAATTTGCCCGGCCGCTGCTTGTGCTGTCTCTGCCTCCCACAGTCAATTGGAAAAAACGGCACTGATTTGTCACGCATGCGTACGATGTAAGGCATCGCGCGCATGTGAAACAAAGAGTGCAATTTGGGCCACCAATCAGAAAACAAACAAGCACTGAAAATGCAACGGGACTCGTATTTACTGGAGCCCTGTTGCATTTGAAACAGAAGTGCCGGCATTAAAGAAGGCACGAATGGGAGGGGGTGGGCGGGTGGTTGTGGTGAAAAAAATTACGGACTGCGAGAGGGAAGGGTTAGAGGCAGGGGAACAAAACGGTTTTTACAGTAAAGGGGCTGATAGCTTCGGAAGAATAATAATGACGACATGGCTGTCAGGAGGCGGGACTGAGAAGGTAAAAACCAATCAGAATGCTCAATTTATAATGGAAGCCAATGAAACTTATAGATGGAAAGTGGGCAGAGCTTCCCCCAGCTATAGTGTATACTGCATGCCTCGCAAAGCGATGGCAGCGCTTTCGCGCTGCATCACTAGGCGAGACCTAAAAAGGGGGTGCAAATGTACACCACTCTACCTGCACGCAAACAGACACATCACCCTCCCTTCACTCATGCTGCACTCACAGATGCACACTGCTAAGCTCACCCTATATTCACACAAGCACACCACTCAACCTGCAGTCACACAGGCAAACAACTCTACCTGCATTCACACAACTATCCCAGTGCATTCACATCATTCATCCCGAACCTATGCACTTATAAAGGAATATCGCTCATCCAGTGGACCCACACAGTCACACAAGTCACTCTGCACTCACACGGGTACCCTACTAACCCTGGTCCCACAAAGTCTCACCACTCACTCACTGTGCTCTCATCACTCACCCTGAACTCGTATAAAGGCAGACCACTAACCCTCAACTCATAAACACAACTCACTCTGCACTCACATAGGCACACCACTCACCCTTCTTTTACAAAGGCATTCAACTCAACCTCCACTCACTCCAGTCACCCAGTGCATTTACACCTCTAGCGCTGCACTTATACAGTCATGCCACTCCCCCAGTGCACTCAGACCACGCGCCGTGCACTCATACAGGTATACGGCTCACCTGGTTCACACCACAAAGCCTTCACTCATACAATCAACCACTCGCCATCCAACGTGCATGCGCTCAGAGATACCAGGCCGCAGTAGCACTAACTCGTCCCTGCTTCTCACCCACTCAAGCAATAAGTGCAGTTAGAGTCAGAGTGCTCCAGTTGCAGTATGTTGGTAAGCGGGTGTTGTTGCGTGGGCCAAGCAGAGGAGCAACCGTGCTGCAGGAGCTCTGGGGGCAGAGCTGATAGCATATTCTGTCCTCTGGCAGTCTCCCTAGCCCTCTGACACTAAGCAGCCCAAGCCTTTGAATGGAAGGGCTGCTGTCAAAGCAAAGTCTTTAGCCACACTGGGCCTGTAACCTCAGCCAGGCTGGGCCTAATTCCTTAATATCACTTTACCTGACAGAAACTGTCACCTCTCCTGCATGCGTAGTTGCGTCGCCTTTTTCCCCCTCCCAAAAAATGTGAGTTTCAGGTTACTTCCCGAAAATGAGCAAACAGGCTTTTTGTTAAAGATACTCAGTGGATTTTCTTTTCTTTTTATCTTGTCTCCTACCCAACTGTTGGCAAAGCCCTTGCCACCTCCTAATACCAGCCGCTACTGTGCAATACTTTTGATTTTACATTTTATCTCGTTGATAATCCTCCAAGGTCATAATGAGGTCAATGGGGCTAATCAGCCGTCTGGTAGGCTTTGCTTCATTTCACGTTTGATATAATAATTGTATCTTCAAGGTTTGCTTTTTTCTACCTTGAATGTGAAGGCCCATCTTCATCTCTTGATGTGGTTGATCCATCTGTAATTGTTGATTCACTTTTAATTGGTGAGTTTGATGGACTTGGAATTCTCGATGAATCTGTTGGTATCGGCGTGCTTGATGGACTCATTTCATTGTAAAGCCTGTGGCAGTTGAAAATTTGAAAGGGTGAGTATGGCAAAAAGTTGTACGAAAGTAAACAGGCAATAAGTGCAAGAGAGCATCTAGATAAAAATATATGACTAAAATAGACAGGTTGGAGGACAATCCTTCATTTCCATCATCACATATAACTGAATGTTTTTGACAAAGTGAGGACACTTTTCTTCTCAGATAGAGATACCAGCTCCTGAACAACCCCTTGGTTCAGAAGTGGCACAGAAAAATAAACTATGAATTCATAGAGGTGTTGCTGCATTTAAAAGATGATGACCATGTAACAAGCCCAAACACCACATGGAATACACAATGTTGTCATCTAAATGCACAGTGGATCAATAATATGACTATACACTTATGAACAAATATCTAAAAGTAGGATTATAAATGATGTGCATGTAGGAATATAGCACGTTACAATGCATGCCTTTACTACGTGGTAGGTAACAACGCAATGCCATTACTACGCAAGTCATTACATCGACTTGCAGTAGATGGCGCTGTAATTTTAGGAATGTATAATTTACTATTCCAACTCCAGCCTACGCAACAGTAGGGAAGGTGTTGGAATAGTAAATTATAATATTCCTTATGTTAGAGCGCCATCTACTGCAAGTCGATGTAATGTCTTGCGTGCTAATGGCATTGCCTTGCAACGACCGCGTTGTAAAAGGCATCGCGGTCTAATGACTGCAATGTAAAGGTTGTTTCCCGCATGTAGCCATTTCTCAGTGTTGAGCTGACAGCCTTGGATTAAAACAACCATATGGACACTGGACAATTGTGTCGAAGAAGGAAAGAAGAAATTTCATTTGTTGCTGGGCAATGATCCCCATACAAGCCCCAAAAAGTCTGGTCTTGTAATCAATTGCCTTTCCTAGCTGTAGTACTTAATCAGGTGTTTGACTGCTTGTTTGATAGTTACAGCATTGTGATGCACAATGCAGTACCAATCCAACAAGTAGCTACCACTCCTATCACTCATTGACCTTATGCTTGTTTTTGACCCTGTACATTGCTCTGCTACCTGTTTAGCTAGCTTTACACTAGCTAAAACATGCATATTTCGGTCCTCTCTTGCTGTATAATTCCATTGTCCCTCAGTATAAGTGAAAAACATATACTCCAGACCAACCTGTAAAAAACATACAGGAATATAAGCAGAAGTAGCTCGCACAAAAAACACTTTTGGGTTTTGATAAATAAGCATGCATGTGACTTTCATAAGTACATTCAGACATTTCAGTAGATGTTGAGTACTTGGGTATAATGTTTGCGGGATGTGGCAGAACCTTTCAATCTTTCATGATTTAGAAACTAGGCTGGGTTGGGGCTACAGCCATTGAGGGTCCCAGTGCTTTTAAGATAAAGTGATTCCAACCTGCCATTCTGCTGCAAAAATTTTATCTGGCGATGGATCTACACAATTATGAGCTGGGCAGAGATGAATGTCTGCTGTGAAAAGTAACCTTCCTCTCCTACAACTTTGGGGCTGGTGCAGCCTCTACCCACCCCTTTCCACAGGCTCCGGATCCACCTACTCACACACAAATGTGTGCTTGAATCAGGGAACCTCTGAGACCTGGGGAGGTTGACTGGTGGGGGCTTCTGCTGCCATCCCTGAGCTGCAACTCTGTCTCTCGCTGTAAGCAGATCTGTCTGGCTGAATTGCCTACACCTGGCAGTTGCCTGCTTCTGGGCTCCTCTTGCCGACCTGATGCCAAAATAACTTAGCCGTCCAACTACCGGCCCGTTGGCCAAGAGGATGGTGGGGACCTGATGGAAACACTGCTCCTACCACAAACTGTAAATCAAGCACCAAGTGAGTTCTATGTTTGTCAGATCTGTGCCATTTGTGGACTGATTTCTTATAGACTATCTTGCGCCTTAACAGATCTTTGCCTAGGTAGAACCATATGTTTTGCATGTTTAGACTGACTCTGTAGTTTTAATATAGCTTTAAATTGACCAATACTGATTGGCTATAATTCTGGAAATTTTAATTATTACCATTTGGTACTGGTACTTCTCTTTCCATATTCCTGCTGGTATCTCCTTTAGACTCCTGGCATTTCAGGTTTAGTCACCAGGAATATGGAATAACCCTACATAAGTGGAATTACAGGGATATTTTCTGCTCAATGTACCACCTGCTCTAATCAGGTAATAAAACTGAGCGGGGTGGCCATGGAGGGTCACAGAACAGGACATTTAGACATGGCCGGGAAGAGCTTTGTAATGAATACTCTGTGTTGTGTGAGGTGGTCGAATGGGTGCCAGGAATGGCAATTCTTTTTCACAGCCCAAGAAGTTTTACTGGGGACCTTTTCCACACCAGATTAAGCCAGGCTCAGTATTTCGATACACAGTAATAATCGATTTGAGCACACCAGGCCAGTCTAAATCATACAGGAAGGTTCCGCCTCCAGGGATGCCGATCCAGACAACTCATAGATAGTGAGGACTTCTCTGTTCATATTCACAACTCTTTCTCTTGAAGAAGTGAACCCTATATTTAACAAACCCATTTTTTTTTTATTGTTTTCAACATGTACACCAACTCCCACCTACATCCAAACAGGCTGAGGGGAGGGCAACCTTTTATCATGAAATGCTTTACAGTCCGGCTTTCCCAATTCTTGCTTCCACCGCTCCCTAAACAATTTAATCAAAAGTACTAAAACAAATCTATAAAAAAAGTTCTAATCAAATTAAAACATTAAACTATTTGAATATATTTAAACATAGTAAAAATAATTTTCCAATTAACAATTATTAATAATTAAAAGTATTATAATTTCAACTAAACAAAATGTAATATTATACATTATAACAATACAAAGTTAATTATAACATTTCATTCGCATACTATTACCACTACAATTTACCACTGCCATTTAGCACAACACATAAATATTAAGACTGGATAAAACTACATTTCACAAATCTCCCTCCAATAAATACAACAGTAGTAGAAGGGATTAATTACATATAGACAATATTTACTGCACCCATTCTAGCTAATGCAACACCAAGGAAACTGTAAAAGAGCAGAGGGGTAACATTTTATATTCTCACTTCAGTCAGTCTAACAGTAGGGAAATTGTTGGATTGCAGAGGGTTAAAAATTATTATTCCTACTCCCGTTAGTGCAACAGTAGGAAAAGTGTTGGATTGCAAAGGGGTCAAAATTACTGCTCCCACTCCAATGAGTACAACAGTAGTAAAAGTGATGGATAGCGGAGGGATACAATTTACTATTCCCACTCCAGTCAGTGCAACAGTAGGGAAGGTGTTGGATAGCGGAGGGTTAAAAATTACTATTCCCACTGCAATGAATGCAACAGTAGGAAAAGTGTTGGATAGCGGAGGGGTAAAAATTACTATTCCCACTCCAGTGAGTGCAACAGTAGGGAAAGTGTTGTATAGCGGAGGGATCAAATTTACTATTTCCACTCCAGTCAGTGCAACAATAGGGAAAGTGTTGGATTGCGGAGGGGTACAATTTACTACTCCCACACCAGTCAGTTCAAAATTAAAAACAAACAACATTTCAACAAAATTAAAATGTTTAAAAACAAAGTAAATAAAAAAAATGTGTCAAAATAAAAATATATATATTTAATATTAAAATTAAAAGTAATAAAAGCATATTATAATTGTAATTACCATATCACAAATATCTACAAATATTATATTAAATACAAAAAAACAAACAAATAAATGTTTGTATTTAGAAATATTTATTAACAAGATCATTAAGTATTACATAAATTTTGTTTACTTACTTCCTACTCTATAACACCGCACAACTCCCAACCCACATCTAAAATTTAAAAAAAATTATCTGCACAATAAACATAATTAATTATCAATTAAACAAATATTAGTAATTAAAAAACAAATTAAAACACATAAAATGAATTAACTTTCCTCTCCTTTACCACTATAAGCCCCACACACCAAACCTAAAATTAACCCGTAAAAAATTAATTACATAAATTAAATGTATTTTCAATTAAATAACTAATATTTACCTAATTATAAAGTAAGTAAAATTAATTTACTGTCCACCCTTTACCCCTATAAACGCAAAAACAATTTCAACAATTACCCTAATTAATTATCAATTAATATTAGTTATCAACTCATTATTAATTAATTAAAAATACATTACTTCCCACCCTTTGCCCCTATAAACCTCACAACCCGCACCTGAAATTAATTACAGAATTTCCATATGTAATTGTCAATTAATTAATTAATATTAATTAATAACTAATTATTATCTAATTAAAAATAAATAACTTCCAACTTTTACCCCTATGAACCCAAAAACAACACCCCAAAAAATATAATTAAACAATTAACAAAATTATTCATCAATTTATTATTAATTATCAACAAATTATTAATTAATTAAATATACATTTCCCCCCACCCTTTACCCCTGTAAACCCCACAACTCACACCTAAAACATAATTACACAATCACCATATTTAATGATCAACTAATTAATTAACAACTAATTGATAATTCATTAAAAATAAATCACTTCCCAACTTTTCAATCAATCAATCAGGGTTTTTTTTATAAAGTGTGCTACTCACCCGTGAGGGTCTCAAGGCGCTGGGGGGGGAAAGTGCAGGTCCGGTTCAGTCGAAGAGCCAGGTCTTGAGGTTCCTCCTGAAGGTGTGCAGGGTAGGGGAGCGTCTGATGTTGATTGGGAGCTCGTTCCAGGCCTTGGCTGTGACGTAGGAGTAGGCTCTTCCGCCTGCTCTGTTCCTGCGGATGCGTGGGGTTTCAGCCAGGGCGAGGTCGGCGGAGCGGAGGTTCCTTTTGGGTATGTGGAAGGAGACTCTCTCGTTAAGGTATTTGGGTCTGATGTTGTGGAGGGATTTGTTGGTGTGGGTGAGAAGTTTCAAGGTGACTCTCTTCTGAACAGGGAGCCAATGGAGGTCTCGTAGGTGTTGGGTCATGTGCTCGTATCATGGGGTTCCGAGGACGAGTCTGGCTGCAGTGTTCTGGATGGTTTTGGAGCTTGTGTAGGAGAGTTCTGTTGATTCTGGCATAGAGGGCGTTGCCGTAGTTCAGTCTGCTAGTTATGAGCGCGTGGGTGAGGGTCTTCCTGTATTCGGGGGTATCCATTTGAAGGTCTTGCAGAGGATGCGGAGGCAGTTGAAGCTGGCGGAGGCGACAGAGTTGATCTGGTGGGTCACGCTGAGGGAGGAGTCAAGGATGATGCTGTGGTTCCGTGCATAGTCGGATGGGGTGGGTGGGTTCCCAAGGGCGGAGGGCCACAAGGTGTAGTCCCAAGTGATGGTGGAGGGTCCGAGGACGAGGACCTCTGTCTTCTACGAGTTGAGCTTCAGGCAGCTGTTGTCCATCCAGGCTTTTACTCCTATAAACCCTACACTCCACACATAAAATGTGCCAAAAAAATAAAAATACAATTAACATGCTATTAGGCGGCAGTCCCACAAAAGGAATGCAGCACAGGCTGCAGCACATGCTGCAAGACAAAAAGGGGTCACCTCACATATCCCTGCACTACTTGCAAGCACCCTGCGGTGACTGCCACATGTAGCAGGGACATTTAGGGGGGCACCATAGGTGCCCCCCAATGCCCACAGCCTAGGGCCAGGGGAGATGGGGGCCCACTACGGGCCCCCAATGTCCCTTGCAACCAGCTTTTCCATGGTGGGTGAACCACCATGGAAAGGCTGGCGGAGAGGGACATTATCATTTCTACGGTGGTGCATGGTAGGCACCGCCACCAATGGAGGGATTGCAAGGCCCTCCGCCATACTGGCGGGCTCAAGGAGCCCGTCAGATGCATGGAGGTTGCTGTTTCCGACTGCCATCACACCGCACGCCTTCCTAATGTATTGGGCAGTGAAGGTGCTCCTGATGGCGGTGAGACTGCCACTGACAGCCTGTGGATGTGGAAGAGTGCGGTCTCCCACCAGGGCAGTTCCTTCAATATGAGGGCGCTTGGACGGCTATGGGGTCTGGGTAGGGAAGAACCAGACACACATGTATGTATGTATGTATGTATGGCATATTTGTATAGCGCAGACTGTCACCCGAAGGGTATCCTGGCGCTTTTAGACAGTTATACCTACACCACACAAAACATTCGGGGCAAATTAATCATGCCTAGGAAAGAGAAATGTTTTTAATTCCTTTCTAAAAGAGGAAAACTCCCCAGAACTTCTCAACAGCAGAGGAAGATTATTCCAGTGTTTAGCTGCCACGAAACTAAAGGCTCGGCCGCCCATCCGGGCCCTCAGTATCTTTGGGACTACCACGAAATGTGCTGACAGCGACCTAAGAGAGCGAGTGGGCACATACCACTGGAACAGTTCCTGCAGTGGAGCAGGTCCTTGCCCATGAAGTCCTTTAAACACTAAACAGAGTGCTTTAAAGATAACTCGCTGTGAGATAGGCTGTGAGATAGGCAGCCAATGAAGATCGGCTAACGCCGTGGAGGAAGAATCAGATCGGCGGCGGGACAGAGCCAGCTTGGCCGCCATATTCTGCACGCGTTGTAGCTTGGCCATCAAATTATTTGGAGCTCCCAGAAGTAGTGCGTTGCAATAATCCAGCCTGCTCAATATGGTGCCGCGCACCACTTCTGGTCGAACATGAGCCGGCAGCAGTGGAAGAATCTTCCACAGCATACGGAGCAGCATCATGCAGGTAGTCACAGTTTTATTAACGAAAAGGTCCAACTGAAGGTTGGGCCCAAGCACAACGCCCAAATTTCTGGCGGATGCTGCTGCCAAAGGAGCTTCCTGAAAAGAGGTAGGCCAAAAATCAGGAGGTAGTGGCCGAGGGACACGGTCCAGCGAGCAGTGCAATACCTCTGTTTTAGAGCTATTAAACTGCAAAGAGTTCTGCCTCAGCCAGTCCGCAGTTGACGCCATACATTGATGGAACGTCTCCAGCGACACCGCATCTTTGACCTCGATGGAAAAGGTGAGCTGCGTATCATCGGCGTAATTAATAACCGAGATACCAAATGATTTAATCAAGCTCACCAGAGGGCGAAGATAAAGATTGAACAAAATAGGGCTGATGGCAGACCCTTGCGGTACGCCCTGCCCAACTGCTTTGATCTCCGACTGGAATGGTGGCAAGGCCACTACCTGGCGTCTATCTCCCAAATAAGAGATCAGACAGTCACGGGCCAAGCCCTTCACCCCTACATCCTCAAGCCTTCTGACCAGGATATCGTGGTTGACCGTGTCAAAGGCGGCCGACATGTCGAGCAGCACTAAAAAGGCTGCTCGCCCAGTGTCGGCTCGCGAACGAAGATCGTCCAACACGGTCACTAGGGCAGATTCCGTGTTGTGTGCTGGTCTGAAGCCGTATTGAGACGTGTCCAGGCAGCAGTTGGTCTCCAAAAAACTGGACAGATGTTTAGTGACCAGTTTCTCCAGGATCTTAATGGGAAAAGGGAGCAGCGATATAGGTCTATAGTTCGCTGGACAGGTAGGATCCAAAGTCTCCTTCTTCAGTAAAGGTGAGACCACTGCTAATTTCCAACACTCCGGAACACGTGCCAAGGAAAGAGACTGGCAGCAGATAGCATACAATGGGGGGAAAAGCTCAGCTTGGAATACTTTCCAGTATTTGTGTGGCAATGGGTCCAATGGAGAACCAGAGGATACACTGTTAGCTAACAGACAGAACTCCTCAAAGGTCGGAAGGGGAAAACTATCCAGCTGTACCTGTCTACCAGCTATCCCTACCGTCTCCGTAGCAGCCACAAGAATGGAATCGGGTATGGGCTGAGTAACAGGTGTAGTCGTTGAAGCAAGCTTGCTTAGGATCAAAGCGATCTTATCCTCAAAAGCCTGCGCCAGGGAGGTACACAAAGCTTGGGAGGCAGGGATATCATTAGCAACAGAAGCAGGCCGGGAAAGATCCCCAACAATCTTAAACAAGGCCTGTGTTTTATTCGGTGCATTTAAGAGCGATTCCTCCAGGAATCGTGCTTTAGCGCCTTTAATCTGCGTTTTGTAAGTCAACAAGGCCTGTTTAAAAAGGGCTTTCTCGGGTTCTGAGTAATGTTTTCTCCAAGCTCGCTCCGCACGTCTACAGCAGAGCTTCAATTGCGATAACTCCGCAGTAAACCAAGGCATAGCAATCTTGGATCTATTCCTGATTTTACGCAGAGGGACCAACACCTCTAAGGAATTAACAATTTTCTGGCTAAGACACTCGTAGCTTGCATCCACAGTATCTCCTAATGGGATTTCCCCGGCCAACAGAGACGGCAGGCAAGATTGTTTAAGCAGCCTTGACCATTGCCTGCCCATCTTGGTCTTGATGCCAGTACTTCCATTCCCAGTTGGAACTGAAGGGCATATAACGGAGAAGAGGACCAAAGCATGGTCAGTCCAACACTGTGGAAGGATATCTTGAACCACCACCTGTCCGGTGTCAGCAAAGACCAAATCGAGAATGTGGCCCTTAGTGTGGGTCTGTGAATGCACCAGCTGCTGCAGATGAATATCACTACAAGCCTCAGTCAAATCCGAGAGAGCCAGCCTTGTAGGGCCATCAGAACAGAGATTAAAATCTCCCAGGATCAAAGTCCTAGCATGGGTATTAGAGAGCTCGTAGATGGAATCAATTAGCTCTGGTACTGCTGATAAGGAGCTGGCAGGGGGTCGATAGCATAACAGTCCAGAATAGAGAGTACCTCCATGCCCTTTCAAAGAGAAGGCCAGAGTCTCACAGCCCAGAATGCTCTTAGTATCGAGCATTGAGACATCAAGCGATTCCCTAAAAATGAGGCCAACACCTCCTCCTCTAGCTCCCTCCCGCGGATTGTGTCTGATCTTATATCCAGGAGGACAGGCTAACCCTAATTCCACTGTACAATCCGCTCTAGTCCATGTTTCTGTCATAAACAGAACATCTAGCTTACGGGAGTCTATGAGTAAGGCAATTTCCATATGATGTTTGCTCAGAGACCGTACATTCAGTAAACCACACATCAGGGGCTGCGCACACCGCTCGGTGGCATACGGCTGATGGCACGTAATCGTGCCTGGATTTAATTTTAGCAGCATGTCTCTGGAATATGGTAACCGGCCAACAGGTAGTGAAACAGAGTCCCCGGCCCCCGGCACGTCCTGTGCGCGAACGGGCGCAAACGGGCTTACCTCTGGCGCACCTCCGGCGCGCCGCCGTCGCGCTCGCTGCGCGCCACCGGTGCGCGCTGGTGCACCCATCCCTTAAATACTGTGGCAGTGATCCGCGCGGGAGTCCTGTGAGGACACACCTCTAGCCCCACCAAAGATGGCCCTACTCCAATGAGCCTCACCTAAGATGGCGGCCGGAACGCCGCGATCGCGTCCCGAGTAGTCCCCTAAAAACTGACTAAGTCCCGCAAAGTACAGGTGAGTCATAAATTTTTACAGTGCAGGTATGATCTAACTAATTCCCCAATAATTATGCCACCAAAAGCGCTAATCGCCAAGAATAGCAGCGCGCGTTGCGATATTAAAAGGGCTTAAAAACAAAAGCAACAGCATCAACTACGCGATAGTGCGAGGTATAAGGGTCTACCTGAAGCCACTACAAGGCGCCTTAAATACACTGTTCAGTGCGCGGGAGTCCTGTGAGGACACACCTCTAGCCCCACCAAAGATGGCCAAACTCCAATGAGCCTCACCTAAGATGGCGGCCGAAACGCCGCGATCGCGTCCCGAGTAGTCCCCCAAAAACTGACTAAGTCCCGCAAAGTGCAGGTGAGTTATACATTTTTACAGTGCAGGTATGATCTAACTAATTCATCAAACAAGTCAAAATGGGTTTGGGTCTCAGGGATTGATTTTAATGACCACTCAGCACTACACTCCCCGAAAGTAACTAAACACAATACAAAAAGTAATGGAGGGTCAAAGGTATGAAATTCACAAGATACGACTATGTAATGGAGCTAGTGATATTGGTTCGCTAGACAGGGTACATCATTCATAGTTTTTGAAAAATACCCATCAGTAGCTCTTCCTGGGCGCCCTTTTCATCATGTGGGTTCCTTCTAACCATGAAGGATAGGAAAAGAGTTTAGTCATGAATGACAACATAGGAACCAGTGATGGTATAACTGGGTCGCAGGGGGCTACTGAAAAGCAGTGCGAGAAAAAGTGAAATAGTGCAAAAGTGCAAAGTAGTGATATTAAAATTAGATGGCTCTGAGGAAAGTACTTATTTATTTGAGACCTCAAAGTCTCTAAAGCTTAAAAAGAGCGAAATTGGTAGTTTTAACTAATAGCTACCAACAGGTTGGTCGACATGTTTCAGCAGGAATTACGGATCACACTGGTATCCACTGCATTCTTCAGGACCTGTGTCGCTACTGCTAGTGTTGTGTAAAGAAAATATGAAAAAGGAAAAGGTATCACCTGGGTATTAGTGAAGGATCATTCTCCCAGCTGTGAAGTCCGAAGGAGAACAAACATAGTCGAAAACAAGGGAAAAACATATAATTAGTATATCTACGGTATCCAAAACATTTACATGGTATACCATATCTATAAAGAGAATTTATGAAGCAATCCTCTTGGTAGTGCTTTAATTACTACATGGAACTACAATACCTACATATGATATGTAGTAGGGCTCCCACTTACCATATTGTGCAGGAGAGTACTGCCTCACCTCACCTGGCAAACAGCTCAGGTAATTGAAGCACCGCTCTAGTGGAAAGAGAGAGACACATACAGAGACACGTCAGCGAGCAGCTGACTTCACACATAATCACAAATTGTACTGGTGTTAATAGTAGGTCAAAAAAGCCAAAAAACCCTGGCTAAGGCAATGGCCGCAGTTGAACAAATGGCAAAGATCAGACCCTCGATGGCCTAAAAATGTGTTTAATGACAATTAAGCCAGTGCAAAGAACAAGCATATCTGTTCCTAAACATTGAGGTATGGGGTCCGCCTGCACCTCATTTTATAATTACTTATGCATGTATCACTTAGTCATTAGAGAACTGCCACTAGTACACATCGTGACAGGAGCCCTGCTTGTGAGGTTATATTTTAGCAGGTTATATTTTAGCATCAACACTCCAGCTATTATATTAGAGCGCATTTCGTTAGTAATACCATCATCTGGGCGGTATCTGGTTAAACTGTAAACACATAGGCAGAGCGCCAGTACACAACACCCGCAATGACGCTTTTTGAACATTTTCTGAAAACTGCTCGCGTGTGGGTTATAACCAGCAGCCCAACGCGAGAGAACAAACAGAGCTCTAGTGCGCCGTGAGTCAAATGTCAATTACCGCGCTGAGGGTTTAAACTCCACAAAGGCAGCAGAGCTCGATAGTTAATGCAGAGCTCTGGTCCTCCGTAAAACAATTAGCTCTTACCGCGCTATGGGATTGAACTCTACACTGGCAGCAGCGCTCAATGGACTCTGGATAAACAATGCGCACACTGGTGGCGAGCGCGCACAATGGCATCCTGCTACTAGGATTGCTGACAGACAGGCAAGAAGAGCGTGTCTCTCACCTGTCCGTCGGTACTTCCAGCGTCCCTCTGGCTGTAAGGGGAGGTAACGCGCGGAGTCAAACACTACAGTTTTACTTCCTCAACTGGGCGTGTCAATTGTCATCACATGACCACTAAGGATTCTGGGATATGTAGTCCTATTGAGAGAAAGGACGCTCACAGGTAGATTAGAGCTTATGAAAGCTCACAAATTTATTAATTTATTTATTAATACTCAGTCTCCAGAAACATTGATATTTGCATGTATGTTTAAAGCAGGGGCATCCAAAAGAAATGGTTTTTTTGGAGGTACTGTTGTTTGTAAAAGCTCAGGTACAGCGCACTAGCAGCTCTACATGTTACTATGGCTACCAATGTTGTAAGGCTCTATTTTAAGCCAAGCAATACCGCACTGACAAGTGGAACGGTAAAAAATAAATAACAAATAAAGATCCACTGAAATTTTCTTTATTATTTATTTTTATTTTAGACAAGTGAGCACTTGTTGATCAGGCAGAGGGGCTCCAATATGTGTTCGATATAAGTTGACGAAGGCAACGGGGTGTTTATGCCCGACAATGGCCTAGAAAACACGTGTGAGGCTACACCATCACAAGGAATGGAAGATTATGGTGAATCCTACATTGAACCTCACAAGAAATGGCGAAGTATGGAGAAAAGCAACCGTAGCCTGTAAACTGGTCAGAATCAGTGCCAGACCCCATATAAATGTTGAGATGACTGATACGCTAGAGGAGTGCATCTCACAGAGACATCCACGGGATGTCATCATTCAACCCGTCCTTGTCTGAGTTCAGAGTGTACACCCATTTTTGTTCTTTCCTGAACAGAAACTTGCTAATGTCTGTCACATGGTTGGGTATATGGGGCTGTTCTAGAATGGTCCATGATCTAACTAATTCCCCAATAATTATGCCACCAAAAGCGCTAATCGCCAAGAAGAGCAGCGCGCGTTGCGATATTAAAAGGGCTTAAAAACAAAAGCAACAGCATCAACTACGCGATAGTGCTAGGTATGCGGTACTACACTGACTGATCACTCTGGGAACAGCTAGACATCAAATCAAATGGTTTTATGCATCAATACTTGGGGCCTCCTTTGCCCCGCTACAGAAGTTGCGGGCAAAATGGGATAGGATTCTGGATAGAGAGCTCACGGACGCAGAATGGGGTAGAAGTGTTGGAGTCACCAAAGAAAGTATCCCGCAACACACGGCTGAAATATATGCAATTTAATTTCATACATATGTCATACCTGACACCACATCACATATTCGCCACCTACGGAGGGGAACCAAGAGGCTGCCTGAGATGCAGCCAAGTTGATGGGAACTTCATACATATGACCTGGTACTGCAAGAAACTACACACCGTCTGGCCTGAAGTACTGTCCAAGAGTAATACCACCCTGGGGCGTGCACTCAGCCTTACTGTGGAAAAACTGCCTACTGGGTGCCTGGCACTGGCTAAAAGGCGAATAGCTGTGACGTGGAAATCCGCGGCGGGACCACAAATTAATATTTGGAGCCAAGAGGTGACCACCTGGGCTGGGGCAGAGGATAGAGCACTATGCAGAGAAGAGATGAAAGGGCTGCGACAACGTGCAATCGCAGAACAATGGAAAGACACATTATTTATCTGGGAGCAACCAAGCCATCCTAATAGTGAGGATGGGGAGAGTGGGGAGACAACAAACTAAATTATAGGGACCAGTAGTGACCGACCTAGATCACACCCGACAGACCTGGAGGGCGACTATGACTCCCTTCCCCCCGAGGCTAGAACCATCTTGACTCAACAGCAAGCTCCTCTAAGGCAAAGTCTCTCAAATACTTATCTGTAACCGTCACCTGCACCAGTTAAGTTACAAAGTTTATTTACCATTAGTTTTCCTTATTTTCTACTCTTTTATACGACTATCAGATGGCAAAACAACAATCAATGTCCGAAAGAAGAAACCCTAGAGAAGGAGGGAAATGTAATGTACCAAAGTCGGGAAGACACAAGATGCACCAATCGTCTACCACTTAGATACAATGATAGAAGTGGAAATAATCTATTTGAGAGTAAGCTAATATGAATCATCCTCCCTCCACCAGATTTGTAGTCCCCAGCAAGGCTATGTACAACCTTCGGAATCTGTGATGCATGCTTCAAAGAGATGAAATAACAAAATGCACTTTAATTACTGTGAAGTGTAATATGTCTAAACAAAATGCCAATAAAGATACTTTAAAATAGAATAATATGTAGCCCTGAAAGCATCCCAAAGTGCGCAACCTCGCGCAGAAGTGGTGCTTGGTTGTCAGCCGGTTCTAGAAGAATCTTTTATTTTTATTTCAGCAGCCTTTTTAAATACAAAATTGCTTTTTATATGTAGTCATTAATTGCGGATTTAAAAAAAATTGCTTTTAACTATAATTTGGATTTCCTTCTGTTTTTTGTGATTAAAGCGCATAGTATTTTTTAAACTTATTTAGGTTTCATAAGCAATTAATATTTTTAGGCTGAATGTGAAGCTTTTTAGTCACATTACATACAAGGACTGGGCAGTCGTGGCCCGTGCATGTAAGAGCAGTGGAGCCAGGTGGGAGGGAATTTCGACAGACGAGGAGGAGGGAAAATAAATAAATAATTAATTTTCCCTCAGTGTCATCTGTCGAAATCCCCTCCCCACCCTGTCCCACCGTCCTACTGCTCTTACCTGCACAGGCCGCTGGGAGTGGATGTAGTTAGGTTACATGGGCCCCGGGCACAGACACTTCCATTTTACATCTTCACGTTTAAAGTTGACATCCTTTTAAATGATACATTTAACACACATATGCTTGCACGCTGGCATGAGGTAGTGTACTCAGAAATGGTTTGCTTACAGTTACACTTCTTAGTAGGTACATTATTATCCTTTAGGGCTGCACTTTTCACATCTTCTCGTCAAATGTAGTGTCTAGCCCACATTCACTTACATCAGGAGTCCCACAGGGATCCACCCTCAACACCATGTTCTTTAACATCTACATCTACCCTTTGGCCGACCTAGTGGAAAGCTGCAGGCTCACCCTGTTTTCAAATGCAGACGACGCACTGATCATCTTCTCTGTCGTCCGGGCAGGAAGCCAACTCGTAGGAGCTCCGTTCCTGCATCGGTCTTGTCTCCACCTGGAAGAACACTAAATCCTCAGTCCTGGGGGCCTCAACACTAGTCCACTATGCTGGAAGTGCCTCCTGAACTGACCAACAAAGTGAAGAACCTTGGCTTCTGACTTGATTTCACTGTGCGCATGAAGCCACAGGTGGCTAAATTAGCAGCCACATGGTTTGTCACTATGAAATGGCTTAAAAAGACCTGTGGATACTTCCTTTCTCTGCTCAAAGAGCAGTTATCAAAGTCATGATATTATCAAGCCTAGATTACGGCAGCTTCTTGTATGTGGGAGCAGATAAGGCTGTGGTAAGGCGTCTCCAGGTCGTTCAGAACTCTGCTGCTAGGCTCCTGTTTCGCCTCCACTAACACTCCTCAGTGTCTGGCCGTGTTCTCCATCATCATTAGCTCCTACTGTATAAGTGAATACATTTCAAAGCACTTGCTTTATGCACAAAATCAGCTCAGGGACCTAGGCACCTGCCGAAACTGATGTTCCCTACATCCCCTCTCGCAGAACACGCTGGAGCAATAATTTTCTTTTTGCAAACCCTAGAATTAAACAATCTCAGATAGGTGGCAGCTCTTGCTCTTTTTTGGGTCCCAGGCTATGGAGCTCCCTCCCCGAGTCTTTGAGATGTTGTGCGTCTTTATCCATTTTCCATAAGGAACTGAAGACCTGGCTGTTTAAGTTCTTCTCACTAAACTGTCCTCCAAGTGCTGGGAAACCTCTAGAGGTCGTTAAGCGCTATACAAGAATTCAATACTATTAATGATGATTAAAACATTCTGTACAAGGTGTAGGTTCAGTGTGCAAAATGTCGTTGTTTGTTGTGGTCTATTTGGTGACAGCTCTGAGTGGGTAGAATCAATAAAGATGGCCGTACCAGAGCTATTATATAAACTGCACCAGCCTTTGTTTAAACAGAAGAGCATTTCGATGGGATTGTGGAGGTCGCTTCATGTCGGAATTATAGTCCATCTGAATCATGCCATCATCCTGAGAAGGACGGCAGCCAGTTCTACAGCCAGACCACCGGTAAATGCAGAGCTGCACCACTATAAGATATTTTGACAGACCAGCGCGCCCTATGTTTACTAGGATAGGAAGCGCTAGGTAGAAGTATAATTATATGTATTCCTATAAACAAGGCAACAGCACAATGGTTGAATTGTTCATCTTCTTCACCATTCTTGTAATGCTGGATACTCTGTTTTGTTTCCTTCTCTTAATCATTGCAGTGTATGTATTTTACACAAAAGTCCAATTACTTCAATAAATACTTGAAATGCCAATTTGTGTACTTCTTGTGTGTCCCTTTGGCATGCCTGAGTGAACAGCGAAAGGGTAGTTCTGGTTCCACGATTTCCTTGAGAAATGAGGGTTTTCATGTTCTGAGGTTGCAGACACCATCTGGTATGTTGTAAGGTTTAGAGGTCCAGATTTGGTGCAGTGAGCTAGTCAGGAATTAGGTCAACAAATTCTGATGGTATGGGCGGACTGAGTTCCACATAGTTGTGCGCTTATGTTGACCAAATGCACAATCTTACTGATATAGTTGGACCTGTATGACATGTCCCCATAAACACTGAATATGAGACTAATATTTGAGAAAATGTAATATAGTTTACTTCCTAAAAATATATTCTGTCACCTAATGGGTGATTCATTTTTATTGTTGGAAAGTAGAAGGCTTGAAAGGGAGTAGTATCAATACCTACAGAAGACTGTGGGGCATATTATCAAGCACAGCGTTAAAATTATCGCCGCTTTAGCGGTAGTAAACTGCCGCTAAAGCGGCGATAATGGGCTTGATAATATGCTGCAGAGAATTCCAATAGAAGCCCATGTTGACACCAGAACATGGGCTTCTATGGGAATTCTCAAGGGCATATTATCAAGCTAAAGCGGCGATAATTTTAACGCGTTTCTTGATAATATGCCTCCAAGTTCTAAACCCTATTTCAGGGATTCAGTGAAATTTTGACCGCAGTTAAATATACTAGTTTTGTTGACGTTAAATGGTTGAACTGCCGAGTTGCTGCTCCAGAGAATCAAACCTGTGATTTGCAGGTTACAAATACAGCAAACTGACTCTCTGAGCTATGTCACTGGGAGACAGAACTTTACCTTTCTCCATCAATGATTGTAATTAATACAATCAATGGTGATGACAATAATAATACTTCAATTATAGCAGCTGTTGTCTGTCACATGCATGCTTTCTGTTTTACATTCTTATATTGCATAGCTTTTGAGCATTTTCCTTTGCACACTATTTGCAATTAACTTTTTGATTGAGAAGTATAAAAAAGATGGATTTTGTAAGTTGGTACAGGAGACAACATACAAGGGCTGGACAATATTTAGAATTCACAAAGGTCGTCCGGCAAAAGGAGGAAAAGTCTACCTTGGCGATGTTGTACGACATTGTCTGCAACCCTTGTTACATCACATAGTGGGAGGTACATGGGACAGAGACATGGAAATTGCAACGTGCTGAGAATCAGAATGGCGGAATTGAGAAGTACATGGGAAGGTGCTGGTTAGGATTGATGGATCTGGCGAGAATAGCGCTGCTCAGGTCTGGGCCAGGCAACCTTGTCTCTTGGGATAAGCAGGTTCAGACTTTGCATCAGAGGAGGGGATAGCTATCAAGTTGATCAAGTCCACTTGTTATCCTGAGGGACCATGTGCAGCAGCTATTTAAAAAGAAAATGCAGTTCATAAACCTTAATAAGTTTAACAAATTGCAAAGCTGTGAGACAGGAGGCTTCATAACTTCACAATCCCCCATTATTACACCCTTGGAGCTTTTTGTGCGAATTCCTTTTTTATTTGGTCTTGCCTGCAGACTGCTACTTTGTCAAAGTTCCAATTGCAGTAAGGTTAAGGCTGATTTGCATATTGCTGGGTCTAAACAAAGGTGATATGGTGTGCAAAATGATGAACTAGGATGGGGCCCTAGCAATTGCCTGTGATTGAGATTAATTCAAGAATTCCATCCATCACTTTTTTGAATGTTCAGTGTGACACCCTAAGTGGGATGTGTATGCCCAGATGTGGATCCCACGCACTATGCCACTGGAACCAAGCTATATCCGACTGATGAGCCCTAATAAGGGCAGAACCAGAGTTGAGCTGCTTGTGTTCTGGTTCAATTAGTACATTCCTGACAGTTCGGACTTGACTGTTCCCACTGGACTCAGGTCAAGACTGATTTGCATATGGCTGGGTCCATACTGAGGTAGCATGGTGTGCAAAATAGTGATGGACTGGGATGTGGCCCGAATAATTACCAGTGGCTGAGATTAATTCAAGCTTTGTGCAACTGGAAGCAGACCCAAGATTAAGATGCCTAGTTCAGCTGTATGTACAGCACTGTTGAAAAACCATACACATTCTTTCAAGTAGAATGCTAGATTTTCTTCTAAGAAAATACATCACCATACGTATATGGTAGCACGTGCATATTCTGTCTTTATTGTTAAACCTATTTACAAATGTATGTTCAACAAATGATATGCAGTATCTATACCATAGGATTGTTTAGGCTTTCCCTTGTCATTTTAAACCAACACAACGTGATACATGAGAGAAATTCATTTAACAATCCCCTAACTTGTTTACCAGCTTTAGCAAAGCCTGTAGGATTGTCATGGTGCACTAGTCTCTTGGCTTTGTTATGCTTGTTTTGTCTTTGCAAAACTTTATTTTTGGGGAAGTTGCCAGACCCTCACTGATCGAAAAAAAAAAAAAACATTGGCTAAAAGCAAAAGTATTTTTTGTATCAAAAAACATACTTTGATTCACAGTGAAATTAGCCAATGGCAGAAGTGGGCTGACACATTGCCCTTTACTGTATGCTATAGAGGGTGGAAGAAAAATGTGAATGGGGAAATAAGACTAAAGGATAAAAAGGCTGGATTAAAGCCTTTCTAAATAAATATATTATATATGTAATTTTAGTATAACCAAAAGCCTTGACTAGTACCGGAGATAACAAGCATTGGCAAAGCCAATATGTATGACCTATAAATCTGTTTTTACAATGATTTTGGATCATTGTGGCTGAGTGAATGATCTTTAATAAATAATGGAAGCAGCCATATGCTGGTGGTTCACCACATCATAAGGGTTACATCGCAATAACAAAAATTGCATTCACAACATCGACCTAACAACTACATTGCAGGGTCAGTACAGGTAGCTGCGGACATAAGAATTCTAAATGCATACTTACTCTGTAATGTAGTGTTTGGGTCTATTAATAGGATGTATTAATACGGTACATTGATATTGTAAATCTTGCTATTGTGGCACACAACTTGTCATATGCTTTTGTGATGCTGATGTGATTGGGAGTGAATAGTTTGGGAGGGTTCTAGGGTCCAATGGACAACATCACATTTTTCTTTGTGGAAAACTAGCCCTGAATGCACCCTTTTAAGTGGACCAGCGTGAGGCAATTCAAACAGGCCGAAGCCTTTCCCCCGTTAAACCGCATAATAGCATCTAAACTTTCTGCAACAGAAAATTAATAGAAGCAATGGAATGGATCGATCAGTGAGACAACAGAGGTTGAAGATATGAAATAATTCCTAAGGAGATGAGGAATGGGAAAAACAGAAAACGAAAAGGCCAAAGAAAAGGATAATTGGATAGAGAAGAGGAAAAAGAACAGAAATGAGAGATGGCAGGTTGGGCTAACGGGAAGTAATACTGAGGGAGATGGGATTCTTTTAAAAACAAGCATTTGCAATGCAATCGGTCTCTCCTTTAGGACCTTGTATGTTTTTAGCTGTGCAGCATATTATCCTGGGTGCCAAGGAACGTAAGAAAGACATCCACAGTACTAGAGTCTGCAAAGACTGCAACAGCAGAACACAAAGTTTGAAAACATGCCCAGTTTGATCACTAAATTCAGTCTTCCCAAAGAAAAGAAACATACAATTGCATTTAATTATTACTGTGTCATGTTCTGATTTCTATTTTCGCAGCGCCAGGAAACATGTCTATGAGGAGGAGCCGAGAAACACACCAGAGTGGAATTGGGAAGACGGAGGTAGAGACTTTAAAGCTTGAAACATAAGACAATGGGGCAGATTTACGTTCCCTGGCGCATCCCTGCAAATCAGCAGGGATGCGCCAGGGAAGATGTGTCACGCAAGTCTGGCCTTACGCCACCGCAGATGCGCCGCATTTACAATGCGGTGCATCGTGGCGCAAGGACAAGCAGATTCGTGACGCATCTACTAGCGTAAGGTTGGCGCAGTGCTGAAGTTGTGTCGCAAGCGCGACGCAACTCCAGCACTGTTCCAACCTGCCCTATCTCTGACATGGTGCGTCACGCCTTACGCCTGCTTGAAGCAGGCATAAGGATTTGACGCACCAGCGTTGGAAAAGTGGCTGCGTGAAATCTCGTAGATTTCACTGCGTCACTTTTCCGAGGCTTTTTCCGACGTAACGCCCACCCTGCATACATTAAACCTGACGCAGGTTTAATGTGGCACAGGGCTGTACAACGTGACGCATCTCCCTAGATGCGTCACGTTGTAAATCTGTTGCAGCATGGCGCTAGCTTTGCGCCGCCGCTGCGTCACAAAAGTGACGCAACAGCAGCGCAAAAGTGGCGCACAGGGCTTGTAAATCTGCCCCAAGTCTCTTGCTAAGACCAAACCTTGCGCCACAAAAACACACAGGATAGGATCTCATGGCCAAGGAGTGCTTGCAAACAGAAGGGTGTAAGAGTAGCCTCAGAGCCTAGGTCTCATAGATATGACTGGCCTCTCAGCTAGACACTCCCAGGACTGGGCCTTATGCACAAGAGACCCTCCCTCAAGAATAGGGGCTGAGTGCCCCGAAGAACAAACCTCACAAGAAACTCAGAGACCATGCTTGATGCTCAGGAGGCACTTCACAAAAAAACGAAATTATGCCTTATTCTACTAAGAGGTATCACAAAATAACACGCACATAACCAGTTTTCGCTTTTATGTTTTTTATAATGAGAAATCAAAACTTCAAGAAGAAGAAAAAAATAAAATAATACACAGCATAGTCGAGAGAGTCACGCAGCAGTGGCCTCTGTCCACACTAGCCAGTTGGCAAGACAGAGGTCAGAAAAACAAAGGGTGTTGCAGATTTCGCCAGGGCATGTTCGTCAGAGGCTTGACTCATTAACCTATTGCAAATTGGAAGCTGAAGGGTGGGCGAGGAAGCGCAGATGTGATGTCACCATGAGAGGAGCGCACTTACGGTTCGAGGTTTTTAAAGGGTTCCGTGGTAAACACTGAGCACAAAGCAGGGCAGGAGGCCCAGAATGCATTGCCATGTGCCGTCTGGCCCCCTGCTGTGGGAAGTGGCGGGCAGCACTAGCCATCTGACTTTAATCTGGACCTCCTGTTCAAACCCTTAGCGACCTTTATAAAGTAAACTCCCTCCAGGGCTGACAGGGGTCTTCACATATGCCGTAAACTTGAGCTGCAAGCATCTCTGATTCAAGTCTTTAATTCACATTTTTGGAGAAGCTCAGGTAGCGGTCAGTTGGTCACAGTGATGTCAGAACTAAGAGAGCTGAATGAAGCGCTTCACACTCCCACCCGCGATTATAAAGAGCAACAGAACAAAAACATCTGAAGTGCACCAGAGTGGAAAAGGACACGGTGTTTATACATTTAATGGAATTTATTGAAAATATCGTATCGGGTGGTGTAATGTAGAAGTCTTGGATTTCATACAACATGCCATGTTCAGATGGCTGTGTTATAGCCACTTGTTGTTTTTGCTTATGTGCTGTGCTATCTTCATGCATACATCACGGAAGTTCTACGAGTTGCACAACCATTTGCAATGCAATCGGTCTCTCATTTGTGAAAGTTAGAGCTATTGCCCACAGGGTACGGAAGCATATCAAAGGGGGCTCATCTTTGCATTTTTTTTGCCATTAAGTTGCATCACACATTACAGCCACTGGCACAACATGGAACCCTGTGACCTAAACAAAGCTACTGACTAATCCCCAAACATCATGCGAGGCCTTCAATGCGGCAGCAGCGTTTTGCATTGGTCATATGTGCAAATACCACCCGCCACGACAGTCTGTTTTCTCCCAGCCCGCCCTGCTTCACAGCAGCAGACCCCCACTGCAGCGATTGTCCCTTAGTGGCGGGCCTCGGCAAAACTGAAAGGGGATCGGCTTTTGTAGCAGTGGATAGTACTAGATGTTTTCTTTTAATTGGAATTGCATTTATATAGCGCATACTACCTCTGACAAGGCCTCGAAGCGCTTTATGCTGCTGCTGCTCCACTCAGCGAGCAGTGTGATTGCAGAGAGTACTGGAAGCACAAGTTATTTTTAACTTCATTCAACCCACACTCCACTCACTCCTGTACATACACCACAGATCACACACACACCCAATTCACCTATGGCAGAAACCACAGTGAAAAGATCTTCACCGAAGAGCCCGCCTGTGGGGCCCATTGGGCACTGCAGCCCTGGCCCAAAGAGGAGCTGCCCTGTGATGAAGCATGACACCGCCCGGGCTGTGCGAGGGCCCTTGCTCCTTATAGGAGCTATCCCCCCTCCTGAATGGATTCTGCTCCCTCTGCTAGGAACGGCACACCTCGTGATTGATAGTTCATACCTTGGGGCACATGTGCCGGACGTTTATTTGCCCTTGGTCCCCCCTGTGGTTTCTGTATCACCCAAAGGTTTAATGGCCACCTCATTCTTTAGGATCGCAAACAGCGACCTTGCCGCCTTTCAAATTTGAGAAAGTCTAAGATTCTAACAACAAAAAAAACTGTTGGACACAGAGCATACAAACACTTGCACTGTAATTGCCCAATCAAATCCCAGATACAAACAGTTAAAATAAAACAAAAAAATCCTAAATCACAGCACAAGCAGAGGAGAGGTGACGGCAGGCAGCAACACAAAGAAGAAGCGCAAGCAAGATTTGTTTTTAAAAAGCACCTCAAGCATTAAAGCAGACTCAATCTGTGTTTGCGAACATGGGAGAGCGTGGGAAGGACGAAAGTGGAAAGAACTGATGGCTGACCAGGAGGAACCATCATGAACGTGTAGCCATTCAACGAGAAGGAACAATGAATAAGAAACCAGACACTAGGATGGGCCCTCGTGCGCTGTGCAAGGAGGAAGCGTACGACGGCGAACCAAAACCATCACTTAGTGAAATCGTCTGGGCGGAATCAAGCACCCAAAGAAGGGACAATTGAAAGCAATGGACCAATAGAAAAACTAGCATTTCTAAAGGCACAACAAAGAACCAATGGCAATACATGGGCATGCTTACAGCCTATAGACTGAATACAGCATTTCTCACAGATAGCGCAAGTGCTGCCTCGGCTCGACCTAACAAGTCGAGAGGGCAAAGAGAGGTTAATGGAGAGAATGAGGACAGATAGAGAGAAAGATGAGACAGTATTATGGAAAGAAGAGTATGGGAAAAGAGAAAAGAAGGGAAGGAGAGTACAAACTGATGGTTAGAAGACAAAGGGAAGAAAGTGGAGATGAAGAATAGGTGTAATATAAAACAAAAGAAAGAGAGAGATGAAAAGAGAATGTGAAGATAGAAAAGAGACAGAAAACAAAACGGATGAAGAATTGTCCAGCAAGACAGTATAGAACTGATGGAAAATAAAAACATAGGATTACATGAGAATATATGGGAAAGGAGATAAAGAGGTGTGAAGGGAGAAAGACAACAAATCACATGAGAGATGACAGGTGGGAGGGAAAGAAAGGAAGGAGTTAGAAGAAAATAAGGACAAAGAGGAGAAATGTGAGCAGAGAATGCACAGTGATGAGAAGGAAAGAATCCAGCAGGAAAGAGAAAGAGGACAGTTTGGAGAAGCATTGCAGATAAAAGAAAGCATAGGGACAAGAAAAGCTGGAAGATGAGAATGTATCTATTGAAAAACGGGAAAAAAGGGACAAATGCGAGAAGGAGTGGTGGAAAGATAGAATTGTGAGACTGAAGAAAATGACAGTAAAATGGCAAAGAGTCAGGGAAAGGGGAAAGAACAGGGAAACTAAAAAAATTGAGAAGGATAATCAATCAATCGGTGCATTTATAGAGCGCACTACTCACCCGTGAGGGTCTCAAGGCGCTGGTGGGGGGTGCTGCTACTGCGCGAAAAGCCATGTCTTGAGGTGTTTCCTGAAGGCAAGATGGTCCTGGGTCAGTCGTAGGTGTGCGGGGAGGGAGTTCCATGTCTTGGCAGCCAGGTAGGAGAATGATCTTCCTCCTGTGGTGGTTCTGCGAATCCGTGGGACGGTGGCGAGGGCGAAGCTGGCGGAGCGGAGCTGGCGGGTGGGGGTTTAGAACGAGAGGCGGCTGTTGAGGTATTCGGGGCCCATGTCGTGGGGCGCTTTGTGTGCGTGGGTGAGGAGCCTGAACGTGATCCTCTTGCTGACAGGGAGCCAGTGCAGGTTTCTTAGGTGGGCGGATATGTGGCTGTGGCGAGGGACGTCGAGGATGAGTCGTGCGGAGGCGTTCTGTATGCGCTGAAGTCGTTTCTGAAGTTTTACAGTGGTTCCTGCGTATAGGGCGTTTCCGTAGTCCAGTCGGCTGGTGACGAGGGCCTGGATGACTGTTTTTCTGGTTTCGGTAGGGATCCACCTGAAGATTTTTCGGAGCATGCGCAGGGTGTTGAAGCAAGAGGACGAGACGGCGTTGATTTGCTTGGTCATCGTGAGGGAGGAGTCCAGGATGAATCCCAGGTTGCGTGTGTGGTCCGTGGATGTCGGTGCGGTGCCCAGCGCTGTGGGCCACCAGGAGTCGTCCCAGGCAGATGGGGATTGTCCAAGGATGAGGACCTCCGTCTTGTCTGAGTTCAGCTTCAGGCGACTGAGCTTCATCCATTCTGCGACGTCTTTCATTCCTTTCTGGAGGTTGGTTTTGACGGTGGCTGGGTCTTTGGTGAGGGAGAGTATCAGCTGGGTGTCGTCGGCATAGGAGATGATGTTGATGTTGTGTTTGCGTGCGATGGTGGCGAGGGGGCTCATGTAGATATTGAAGAGGGTTGGGCTGAGCGAGGAGCCTTGGAGTACGCCGCAGATGATCTCGGTGGCCTCTGAGCGGAAGGGAGGGAGGCGGGCTCTCTGGGTTCTGTCGGAGAGGAACGAGGTGAACCAGTCCAGGGCCTTTCCTTGGATCCCAGTGTTGAAGAGGCGGGTTATTAGGGTGCGGTGGCATACGCTGTCAAAGGCTGCCGAGAGGTCTAGGAGGATGAGAGCGGTTGTTTCTCCGTTGTCCATAAGGGTCCTGATGTCGTCGGTGGCTGCGATGAGGGCGGTCTCAGTGCTGTGGTTGGCTCGAAATCCAGACTGGGACGGGTCGAGCGAGTTGTTTGCCTCGAGGAATGCAGTCAGCTGTTTATTGATGGTCTTCTCGATGACTTTAGCCGGGAAGGGCAGAAGAGATGGGGCGGAAGTTCTTGAGGTCCATGGGGTCCGCTGTGGGTTTCTTCAGAAGGGTGTTGATTTCTGCGTGCTTCCAGCTCTCTGGGAAGGTGGCGGACGTGAAGGAGTTGTTTATGACGTTCCGGAGGTGGGGTGCGGTGATGATGTCGGCTTTGTTGAAGATATGATGTGGGCATGGGTCAGAGGGGGGGGCCCGAGTGGATGGTGTTCATGACGTGGGTGGTGTCTTCAGTGCAGGTGGGGGTCCAGGCGCTGAGGGTGGTGGTGGAGGTCATTGGTTCGGTGACTGGAGGTGAAGTCTGGGGTCCGAAGCTGTCGTGTATGTCTGCGATCTTGCGGTGGAAGTACGTGGCGAGGGAGTCGCAGAGGTCTTGTGATGGTGTGATGTTGTTGCTGGCTTTGTGGTTGGGGAGCTTTTTGATGATGCTGAAGAGTTCCTTGCTGTTGTGGGTGTTGCTGTTGAGCCGCTTTTTGAACGATGACCTTTTGGTGGTGCGTATCAGCTGGTGGTGTTCGCGTGTGGCGTTCTTGAGGGCTGTCATGCTTTCTGTTGTCCGTTCCTGGCGCCAGGTTTATTCGAGGGTTCGGCAGGATTTCTTTGATTCTTTGAGGGCGTCTGTGAACCATGGGGTTTTCCTGGTGCTGGTCATGCCTGGGGGGTTCTTCAGTGGGGCGAGGTCGTTGGCGCAGTTGGTGATCCACTGTGCGAGGTTGTGGGCTGCGTCATTGGTGTCAGCGGTGTTGGCTGGCGGGTTCTGGCTCAGTGATGAGAGAAGCTGGTCTGGTGATTTTGCTCCAGCATCTGCGGGGGAGTTGTTGCGTACGGTGGTGGGATGTATTCATTTTGAAGGTGAAGTGGATGCATCTGTAGTCGGTCCAGTGTAGTCCGGTGGAGTGGCTGAAGGAGACGTGGTTGCTGGCGGAGAAGATGGGGTCGAGCGTGTGGCCAGCGAGGTCGGTGGGGGTGTTCACCAGTTGCTTGAGTCCGAGGTTGGCCGAGGTTTTCGAGCAGGGTGGTGGTGTTGTTGTCGCTGTTTTTCTCCAGGTGAAAGTTCAGGTCGCCTAGGAGGATATATTCTGGTGAGGCTAGGGCGTGCGGGCTGATGAAGTCGGCAATGGTTTCGCTGAATTGTGTGCGCGGGCCCGGGGGTCTGTAGATGAGCGTTCCTCGAAGGGTGGTCTTGGGGTGTGTGTGAATCTGGAAGTGTAGGTGTTCGGCGGCGGAGAGTGTGTCTTCGGTGTTGGTCGTGATGTTGATGGTGTTCCTGTAGACGATGGCGATTCCTCCTCCGGTTTGGTTGACGCGGTCCTTCCGGGTGATCTTGTAGCCGTCCGGTATGGCTATGGCGATGTCGGGAGCCGAGGAGGTGTTCATCCAGGTTTCCGTGAGGAAGGCGACGTCTGGAGCTGTTGTGTCAAGGAGGTCCCAAAGTTCGACGGCGTGCTTGTGGACGGAGCGGGTGTTGAGGAGGATGCATTTGAGGTGGTTGTTGTTGTTGCTTGGTCCGGCAGGCGGGGAAAAGGTTCGGAGGCAGGTGAATTTGCAGGCTTGGCAGGTGAAGGGTCCGTGGGTGTGCTTCGGGGTGGCTCGGTGGCAGGCAGGTGGTCGTCCGGTGTTGAGTGCGTTGAGGGTGGCTGAGTCGTATTTCAGCCATGTGCCCTGGCTCCGGCGGGGGCCAGGGGTTCTGGCACTGGGCGCGGTACAGGCGCGGATGGGCGCAGACGGGCTTGCCTTTGGCGCGCCCGCTGCGCGCATCCGCTGCGCGCGTCCGCTGCTCGGCCTCCATATGAAGGGCTGTGGGAGGGGGGAGCAGCTGGGAGGTGGGAGTGGGGCGGCAAATGGGAACAGCGGGGGGTGGGGCCGCAGGGACGCAGCGGCGGGAAAGGTGGCACAGAAATGAAAACAGGAACGGGGGAGAGGACCCAGAGGGCGAAGGGGCACAACGGGGACAACAGTCAAAAGGTGGTAAAAATAAATGCAACAAGGAACAGAAGCAAAAAGGCAGTTAGAACGGTGAAAGCGGGGGAGAGGACACAGAGGGCGATCGGGCAAAAGCGGGCAAAAGGGGGACAACAGTCAAGGAGGCACAAAATAAATGCAACAAGGAGCAGAATGCAAAAGGCAACTAGAGCGGTGGAACCGGGGAAAAGGACACAGAAGGCTGAACGGGGCACAAGGTCAAAAGGCACAAAGGGCACAACAGTCACGTTACAGCAGGGGCAGGCGGCAGGAACAGCGGGTCAGCGGCACCAGGAGGTCCGCGTGGCGGCTGGGGGGGCGACCTACCTGTGGACAGGGTCAAGGGTCCACAAATTGATGAAACATAAGATAGTGGGAATAGATGAGGAAAGCTGCAGGGGCACAAAAAGCTGACAAACCACTTTTTCTTAGATTCCCAGTTGCCCAGTGTCAACTGGACCTGCACTAGACCCTGCTGAAACCTGGAAGCCTTAGGTGAAGAGGTGAGGAAAAAGGGACACACCTACCTCTGCATAGTTTTGGGACTTAGAAAAGTCCAGATGAAGAACTAGGACCAGCCATCTCAGCTGATATGGTGAAGGTGAGACTTTGCTGGGCTAAAGAAATAGGTTAATCCCGCTTGAAGCTTCTCTACAGCAGCAAATCTGTTTCAGCGGACCCGTAGTGGGAAGGCATTCAACCTCATGGAGCCATCGTCAGACTCAGCGTGCTGCCTTGTCCCGCTGGAAGAAAAAGACCTTCATTTCCAAGACTAAGTACCAAAAAGAAAATCTTGACCAGCCATTGGAGCAAAAAGTAACTGGGTGACAGTTTTACGTCGGCAGGTGGGAGTTTGCCTTAGCTACCAAGGGGTTGAGCTAAGGTTAATTTAGAGCTTTTGGGGCTTCACCCTGACAAATATAACGATAAAGCAATGGTGCTATGGGCCCTGGTGCAAGGAGAGAGAATGGTCCCTCTTGCTCTCTAATTGAGTATTAATCTAGAGCCATAATTGGGGTTGAGTTGACCACGAACGTCCATGGGCCGCATTGCCAAGGTACTTGCTGCACTATTTGTAGCTATGGACATCTGCTAAGGAAGAAAGGCTGTCATGATAATAGGAGACTGGCATTTAGTTCACCTGCTTCAGTTGTTTTTGCAGTAAATTAACATATGAATGGCAGATAAAATTATACTACCTCAGAGCAGTGATAGTGGTGGAAAGATACACACATCTTTTACAGAACATGACATTAACAGTGGTGCAGAATGAGCATTCATGGGAATGAATTACGAGCTTATAAAATATTAGTGTTCATTGGCTGCATAGAGCTCTACTTTCTAACCTCCCCTTGCCCCCTCCCATGACTTGCCAGCAGCACAGCATGTGATCAAACTCAAACATGCAGCCTTTCTACACGCCCACTGAAGGAAACAAGCATTGGTAAACCAACAGGTCTTGCCTATGAGAAAGCTACTAGCTTTGTGAATGTTTTTAGTCATGTTGTACAGCAGCGTGGCTGCTGTGCATCAAAACTGAAATAGAAAAAAGGGCTACGACGCAGCCATCACTTGCAGCTTAATACACTTTTATTTTATTGACCCCAGAAGGGCAGGAAAGGGAGATATCATGGAGGCAGGGTGAGCAACACAGAGCATATGGGGAAAGAAGCTCTAAGACGTGGCCAATGCTGTCTATGTCAAAGTTTTTTTGTTATGGGTAGATGTAAGCAATGACAAGGTGGGGTGGGGCAGGTGCATGTCTGAAAGTTGTTTTTAAAGAGCGTTATGATGCAGTGTGCTTTTTAGGTCTCGCCTAGCGTTGCAGCGCATGCACTACTCGCTCTGCGAGATCTTTTGTCGTCGAGTCGACTTCGGAAGTGGGGTGGAAGCTCCGCCCATGCTTTTCATTGGCGCGCATCACACTTTATGCTAAAAGCTCGCTTTCTATTGAAAGTGAGGCTTTTTTGTTCCCTCCCTGTCTCCTTTTCGGCTCGCCCACACGGACTGGATCGTTTCTTTAAAGTGCACGCTCCAAGTGGGCGTGCGCCCCTCGTTCCCTTCCCTCCCTCCCTGGGCGTGCAGTAACGTGACGGTAGAGCCTGGCTTCACGCACAGTAAGAACATGAAGAGGGCGGCACTCATAGTCGTGTCACTCCTGCTCGGACTCTTGGTGCTAGTGGCGCTGCTGGCGTTCGTAACTGATGGTGGGAGAAAGACGCAGGGAGCGGAGGAGGTGACCGGTGCGAGCAGCACAGGGAGTAAGCATCATTTTTAGGGCAAAGTGGAAGCAGGCGACAGTGGCGCACTGCACTCCTTGAGCAAATCTATGGTACTGACAGAGAGACGCTCTACAGAGTGTAAGCTGACATGAACTTAACTGCGGGGCAAGACCACAGCTACCAGGTGCCTATAGACGGTACCACAGGGAATTCCAGACTGCAACGTGTGCACTGAAGATGGGTTTTGAACGTTGTTCTGTTCCACCAGCACGCAGATCAAAGGGCATTGTAAGCTTACACTGAAGAGGTACTTGGCTAGGCTTAGCCTTTAAATATGATTAGCTGGCGCTGCCCGGTACAAAGCGGAAGTAATGTAAAAATATTTGGTTTGCCTGGCACGCGCAGCCTCAAGTACATACAGTGGCCATTGCCTTATAAAGTCTGATCCTGTGTGTGTGGGAGGGAGTCAGGGTATTATTAACTTCATTAAAAATAGGTCACCTGTGTATTTTATTCTGCGTGAACCGATATTAGGTGAGTTACATATTTTTCTTCTCGTAAAGTTGATTTAATGAGATATGAGGAAGGGCTTCAGAAGCTTGTAAACGGTACCTATTAATAAACAGTTCATGGTTATCTGGCAGAGCGACGTTCTACAAAGTGTTAGCCTACCTGAACGTAACTGCGGGACAAGACCACAGCTACCAGGCGCCTGTAGACGGTACCGCAGAGAATTCCAGACTTCAACTTGTGCACTGAAGATGGGTTTTGAACGTTGTTCTGTTCCACCAGCATGCAGATCAAAGGGCATTGTAGGCTTACACTGAAGGGGTACTTGGCTAGGCTTAGCCTTTAAATATGGCTTGCTGGCGCTGCCCGGTACAAAGCGGAAGTAATGTAAAAACATTTGGTTTGCCTGGCACGCGCAGCCTCAAGTACATACAATGGCCATTGCCTAATAAAGTCTGATCCTATGTGTGTGGGAGGGAGTCGGGGTATTATTAACTTCATTAAAAGTAGGTCACCTGTGTATTTTATTCTGCGTGAACCGATATTATGCGTGTTACATATTTTTCTTCTCGAAAAGTCGATTTAATGAAATATGAGGAAGGGCTTCAGAAGCTTGTAAACGGTACCCTATTAATAAACAGTTCATGGTTACCTTATTAAAATAAATCGAAAACTGCAGTTAATACAGAGTAGAGTATTTGCCATGATGGGGTAAGAGTAGCGCCATTTATTTGAGTCCTAGCCTTCGTGCCCTTGGTTTATTGCAAAATATTGAACACAGTGCTTATGAGTATAACATTAGTTTTTATAAATTATGGGAGATTCCTTGCTTTTGTGTGAATTTTGTGCTCAATAGCAGTTTAGTTGCGTGCAGATGTTCTCGAGGACGAGTGCACTGCACAGCTAACTGTCATTTTCACGCTATGTGTTCGCTTCTTTCTTTTTGGGGCCAAACGGGTATGTCATTTAAGTACGGGAAAGGTCGATGTAGATCAAATCTGCATACTAAAACGTGATTACAATTCGCACAGCCGTTAAACACGGCTGGCTGTCATTGCACACTGCAGTATTTGCTTGCCGAGGATTAATTTATATGAGAATCGTAACTGCAGTAACAGGCGCCGTTTATCATTGTTCAAAGACAAGAGCAAAGAAGCATTTGCAATGCAATAGGTCTCGCATTTGCGAGAGTTTGAGCTACTGCCATTGTAAATGACAATGCCTTTTATTTATGTGCTTTTAAAACCTGCAAGTGGTGCGTAAACACGCACTTTGTACTTATAGTTGTTGCTTAGGAGAAGCAAGGCTGGAAGTAACTGCACCTCTTTTACTGACAGCCGTGCTTCTTGTAAGAAACGACTATAGTACAAAGTGTTTTTTTTAAAACACATAAATAAAAGGCTAATGCGAGACCTATTGAATTGCAAATGCTTGTTTGTTATAGCAGGTGGGTGGGGGTGCAACATAGACACTGGAGGGGCAGGCAACAACATGGAGGGCAGGAGAGGATGGGAGGGGGCAAGGAATAACGTGGAGGCAAGGAAGGTGCAGCAGGGGGCATATAACATGGCAGGTTGGAGGGGGCAAGCAACAACACCAATGACAGGAGGGGGCAAGCCACAACACAGAGGGAGACAACAGCAAGAGAAAGTAACATCGGAGGGAGAGAAGCAAATGAGGGAAAAGACCTACAGCTACATGCACTCTTATCAAGTACCTTAACAAAAAGAAAAAAGTAGCTCTAAACGAATGAGCAGTGGAAGGACACTATTCGTTGGACCATGCTCCAAGGAATGGCCAAACACAAGACGAGGAAGTGAAGACGACATGCGCTGTCTCAGGCGAGACCTAACAAGTGACAGCACGTGCTGTCTCAGATGAAGCAATGTCTGCAGTTGAATTGCCAACCCTGCTGTGCCATGAGCAATCTAAGCTGGAGAGTGTAATGAAAAACATTAATAATGGAGCTAAGAAATTATTTAACCACGTTGCAAAATCATGTACCGGAATGGTCTATGGTGTCGTTAGGAAAGCCTTTCCCTCAGCTTTGCCCTGTTCTTTCCCTCTTCGAAACAGCTGAGATGTAAAGCTGTGCTTTAATCTTTGGGAGAGGCGGTGGAAAACCGCAGTTTGTTTCTTCTTTTGCTTTATAGAGATCGGTCATAGAAAGTGAAGGATCTTTACAAGATGCAGTCGATATTTTCTTTTCAAGTATATGTATGTGAATTGTTTGCCGACTTTTTATGAAGGGACATGGCTTTCTGACCAATGAACACACATTCATTGGTAAATAATGGACCTTTTTACTGAGATAGGTGATCACGGTTTTCTGGAAGGAGTTGTTTAAAAGGAATTTTTCAAACAAAGCGCACGTTGTCCCTGCAGCCTTAAAACTATTTTATAGCGGATGTGCACATGGTGTAAGTGCAAAAATGCCATCACTCACACAGAGGCAAGCCAATGACTGAAGTAGGCTGAACCATGCTCTATGCTGTAGTGGGCGAAGGAAAGTGTGAATGACAATTTAACAGACCAATGGATGAAGACCGCTGTCTCAAAAGCCTGCTCCAAAAACGGAGGTCCTCACAGTCACCGAGAAGGCAGCTAAGAGCTGTGCTATACAATAGCATTGACGGATATTAGCTGGATATTTCCATAATTTGAACCCATGCCAGCGTTTCCCAAACTGTGGGTCATAACCCACTGTTGGTTTGGGAGCAAATTTTTGGTGTGTCGTGAAAGTCATGGTACATACAAGTAATCAGATTTTTCATATTGATTTTCTATTATAAATGTTAAATAAGTACGAATAAATAATTAAATTAAAACAATGCCCTGCCTTATGTCCATTAAAACTAGGTGGGTTGCAAAAAATGTTTATCTAAAAATTGGGTTGTGGTTCTAAAAAGTTCAGGAAACACAGACTCTGAAACCAGGAGGTACTCTGAAGCCACATCCTTTGCTACGTTCATATGGCATGTGTGTGTAACCCTTACAGAAACACTTCTAACAGCAGATCTATAGGACCTTATTCAGATATTATTGTAGAGGGATTGGAATGCCAACCTGTGAGATCCCATGAAACACTAAAGTGCTTTATTTCAAGACACACCAGCCACAGTGTCAGTTGTGGTGACTACCCAGCATCCCTTCCACAACTCTCCTTCAGCATTCTATGACTTTAGAGAAGCATGGTTCTATGTTGAGTTAACATAAAGCGAAGGAAGAACCCACACACCTTTCCCTCTTATTGAAACAGTAGAAACACTTCACAGATAATTGACTAAATTAATTAACTTTAAAGAATGGCTTTTGTAGATGGTGGAAAACATTATAAACAATGAATAGAAAACCTCAGACTATGATAAGGAAAATCATCCTAAAGTAACAAAAATAGTAAAAGTGGAGTAGCCTTAAGGAAAAAAAAAAAATTCAACCGTGGGTTAAGAATGGAGGTTTAATAAATCAGTCAACCTCCGGGCAAATTGGTAACATAATCTCTCAGATATTTGGGTGAAGACATAGGCTGAGAACTGGTTCTGCATGCAATACTACCCAAGTGATCCTTGTTTTCGCTGACCTTTGTGCACCAGACACTACATCTGCTCTTGAGATTGTCATTATGAAACCCATTTGGAGCTCTGGCATCATCAAAAGGTCTGTGATATTTAACCACTCACCCCAAATCCAAGATCCTGCCATCATCAGTCTTCAATGCATTACAAAATATTTGACAATTTTCATGGATTTGGTGAATTTAGCAATCCTGGTGAGGGCTTTCATTTTTACCCAATCACAGGCGAAGCCTTATACCATTGCCTTCAACATACTCTTCCAATTTGTGCTCTGAAACAGACAGTCATCAACCTCAGCCAACTCTCTCAAGATCATCCAATATGGTCTAAAATGCTCCCATTTTTCGATTTCCTGTTCCCATCCATCTCGCAACATGCTCTTGACTTTTCCTTTTTCCATATAACCTCCGAAACCACACTTTGAGTAATGAAGCAAACATTTTCGTCGACCAGTCTTCCTCCTTCATTATTTCTCCATCCACATCAGCTATCATCTCTTCACTTACTGACCTCGATAAGTAATCAGACGCTCTGTTCTTAACCGAAGGTAAATATTCTACACCAAATGTGAACTCCTGTAAACTGACAACCCATCTTCTAATGTGGCTGAAAATAGAATCTGAGCCTTTCCTTGCAAAAACCTCTTTGAGTGGCTTATGGTCGGTATGTACTTTAAATGTGCACCCCCACATGAAATTCCTGAATTTATTTTAAGCTCAGAACACAACCAATGTCACTTTTTTGACAACAAAATAATTAATATCTACCCCTCTTAGAGATCTTGAGGCAATGGCTAAAGGGTTTTCACAATTAGAGTTTTCTTGTGATAGGACGACCCCCAAACCATTTGAACTAGCATCAGTAGTTACTATAAGTCCTTTTCCAGATTCAAAAGCTTCTTATTTGGGGGCATGTTTGAAAAAGGTTTTTACTTCATTTATATCATCCTCACACTCCTTGCTCTAGTTGAATGTACCTTGTTTTCCATTAACACTCTCATGTTAATCATTTAATTGGCTAAGTTCTCAATTAATTGCTGTAGAATTCTATCATACCCAAAAAATACCTCAATTCTTAGGAGCCACCATTTTAAAATACTATGTATAAGTTCTTCTTTTGGTTCTATACCTTCTGCACTTCCTTTATGTCCTAAATAAGTGATCTCTCCATACCTGATTTTTTTTACTGTCAAACCATACTCCCAAAACTCCCTCACAACTATTCTTACTCTTTCATTATGTTAGATTTAATGCCCCCACTCACTAACACATCATCCTGATAGAAGAACACACCAGCTATTCTTACAAGCATGGAAGACATAGCTTTCTGAAATACTGAGGCTGCGGAAACTAACCCAAAAAGCATGTTTTTGAATATAAAGGCTCCCATGGGTATGATAATTGCTGGTAGTTCTTGCTATTCTGGATGTAAGTGTACCTGGTAAAATGCTGATGCCAAGACCAGTGTAGAAAAGAACTTGGCTTCAGCAAACGTGATAAGCATCTCAGAGATGTCAGGTAATGGGAACTTATCTGCAACTATTTTCTAATTAGGAACTCTAAAGTCTATGCATAATCGGATTCTATTATCTGTTTTGGGGGCTACTATAATGTGTGCAAACCACGCTGTTGCTTCTACCAATTCTATGTTGCCTAATTTGCACAGTTTCCCCAGTTTTTCTTTTACTGCCTCATATATACAGATAGGTAGTCTCCTGACCTTCAAGTCACTGGAACAGCCCCCTCTCTAAATTTGATTTTCTGCATATATGTTTTAAGACTTATGAGATCTCCTTTTTGAAGTCTACCTGTTCATCTACAGAGTGAACTGGAACTTGTGGCTGTGCATTAGGATTTCACTAAACCCGTAGATCTTTCTGGACCGGCCACCCTAAAATATTGAAACACCATACCTATTTTTATACTCAATTGTTCTTTGAAAGTACCCTTTCATCTTAATAGGCTGACCCCGTATCCTCCAGGTTGTATATCCATCTTATGAAGTTTCACTTTTCCATCAAATAAGTGTTTAAAATCATCTTCTGATGCTTGACATATCTGATTGCATTGCAGGCCGTGTCTTGCATCTACCCCAACTGCCAGCCGTGGGAGCAGCAAGCAGCAAGCAGTGAGCAAGGCTCAGATTTTTTTTTTTTTTAAATTTATTTAGCTTCCCTTAAGTGACACCAAGCAGCCTCCAGGACAATAGGAAAACTAGACAAGAAGGAGCAATTAAGCGTAGTGCTATTACTGCTATTACCTATAAAGCACACTGCCCTGATTGTGGGACGCTGTGGACTCGCTCCCTTGCCTGTTTGGGCTATTTGTGCGAGGGGGACGCTGTGTTGAACTGGGAGGCCGTCACAGAGGCTAGAATCGCCGGGACTGCGAGGACCAGGGTGCTTGTTGCTTAGTTTACCCTGCACACCTGCATCCTCTTCCTGGCCCCGCCTTCTTTCTCCCGGTCCTCCCACTTTCCACCATTATCAAGGGTCCAGCCCACACGCGCCAGCGGGACGCGCGCGGGTCATAGCCCGGGGCAAAGAGCGGGCCATTTGAGGCCGTTCGAGCAAGGGCGACCAGAGCTTGGGCCCCTTCGAGCTGTCTGACGCCCTCCCCACACCTTGACCTGTGTCTAAGCATGTCAACCAGAGAAACCCGGAGTAAGAGCGCCTTAGCGACAGGGAGGACGAATGGAACTCTTGATATGTACTTTGCCAAAGCTGGTTCCCTCCTTGTCGACGAGATCACCATCCTGGAAAGGCGAATCTCTCAAGAAATTGACTGGGTGAGGAGATCTTCCTTGGGTCCTCTTGCACGTGCTATGACTCCTGACAAGTCTCTAGATTGTACATCTTTAGTAGTAGGGGGGGGAAATGGTATGGATGGATTACCAATTACACCTGCAACAAATTGCTCTGCCATTTCTTTCGCTGATTGTGATAATTCAGGAAATGCTGAGCTTAGTATATTGCCTCTACCGCCCTGTAAGGCCTCAATACCCCAGCCCTCTGTTGATGGGACGGCTCCCACACAGAAAGCATGTAGTAATGGGGAGATGAAACAACATGCCCAGGGTGAGAGGGAGGGAGCAATTCCGAAAAATCAAACAAGGGCCCACTTAACGGGGGACAAACACGTCAAAGTTGCTAAATCCAGCTCCAGGCCCAAGGGAATCCAAAAGAAATTAGCGAGCAAAGGGTCAAAGCCACTATGTAGAACGGGTGTATAGCATCATCAAATTCCGGCTAAAACTCTTCCAAGCCAGCATAATCCAGCTGAGGGGGAGGAGGTCACTCTTTTGGCCCTCCGTACTCTACTGAGGGAACTGCTTATTCCCCTGGAAGAACGTTTGGCCAATATGGAAATTTGTCTAATGGATCTGCGCAAGGGACTTTTGGGTTTAGCTTCAGGCCGAAGAATGGCCGAACATGGTGTAGTTGGGAACTTTGTTGGTACCTCCAAATTGCCCACAAACCCTGTCATCTTGCCTTCTCAATTACCTATACCTACCCAAATAGATAATACTACTACAGTTCCCCTGCTAAAATCTTCCCTCACAACACTGTGCAGCCAACAACAACCTCTGACAGCAAACCCTAGTAAGTCGAGCTCAGCCGGGCCGTTATATACACTGGCTGAGGAGAAAGTAATAAATAATGTAAACCACCCTCCAGCCAGGCAAGCTAGTTCCCAAAATTGGTGCAAAGTGGTAAATCTCCCCCCAGAGGCGGCAGTATATTCAGTTGTCTTGAAGGGGGTACCTATGCTACGTGGAAACGCGGTGGAATCGTACGACTCCCTGCATAATAAGGTCACTAGTTGGCTAAATACTCACAGGCCACTACCATCTAGCCTTGATGGCAAAATTCTTTTGGTAAGAAGGGTCCCATGGATTGGTCATACTGATAAGAATAATGCTGGAGATTGCATAATTGTAAATTTTAGGAGCCCTAACATTGTGCCATACATTTGTAACTGGTCTGGTAATACAGGATTGACATCCATTGAAGTGGCCCACCTGTCATATTTTTATCCTAATAGTAGTAATCCAAATTTGAATAATGATGACGGTTGGTCCAGGGTTGGTCCTGACGTTGATGGATCCAGACACAGACTTAGGTCCAGTCGCAATGTTCCTCCCAATTATGCCAATTACATACATCCCAACAGATATAGCTGCCTTGAACAGGTAGATTGACGCTATCTGCGACAAAAGCCTGTAAGTGCCAAAATAGAGACCACCCTTCGAAAATCCCGCGTATTACGACGGGAGTCTTCGTCAACTACTAACTCCCAGGGTCTAGCAACCCATTCACCCAAGAGACCACAGGGCCCTAACAATAATAAAAACCAAAGTTCGATTACCTCATCCACTCCTAATGTTTCTACTAATTCTCCACCGACCCCTGCAACATCATCGCATGCACCTCCATCCCCAACTATAGATGTTATAATGGAGGAAAATGGCGGATGTGGATCAGAAGTGCCTGATAACGTCTTGAAGGTCCTTTCTTGGAATGTCGCCGGCATTACCAATAAAATAGATACGAGTGACTGGGACACTTTAGTAAGTAACAGTGATATTTGTCTCTTTCAGGAGACCTGGGCTAGGGAACCCCTGTCCAGAGCGGGTTATGCAGTCTTTGAAGTAAATGCAGTTTGGTCTGGCAGGGGGAGGCCATCTGGAGGACTGGCGATTTGGGTAGCTAGTCACATTGGGTGTAATGCGGAGAGTCTACCGACTCTCTCGCCGGACATACAATGTGTTCTACTCAAGTGGCCTAATGGTTTTAAACTAGCAGTTCTTAATGTGTACTCCCGCCCCATTGGTATTACTGTGGAATCCCCACTATTAGATGATCTTGCGCGCTTTCTGGAATCCCTTCCTATTAACTACAAGATAGTGCTGGGCGGGGATTTTAACTGCCACTTTGAGCCCTTGGAAGGCTTAAAGGAAGGTGCACTTACGGCAGAAGATGATCTCTGGGGTGTCCCCCCCTGCCAATCCCCATACGCTAAATCCTGGTCCCCCTTGGCTGTGCAAATCATGTCCCTAACACTTAATTTCTCTCTAAGGGCATGTAACGGACGCACTATCTCTGATACCCCTTCTGCATGCACGTTTAACAGGAAGAACCATGAATCCAGGCTGGACTATATTTTTGTAGACATTAGCCTATGGCCAAAGGTCCTGGACTTTAAAGTCACTGATAGATCGGACAGTGACCACAATGCACTTATAATGGAGATGGTGCATCCTGTGGCTGCCGTGCGATCTTCCTCTGTTGAGCTTGGTCATGATCCTGGGAACCTGGTACTTAGCTCAAACAGACGCAGGGTCAAGTGGGGGAAACTGGAGAACTCAGAGGAGTCCATAAGTAACATCTACAGGATAGCACTCCCAAAGCTACAAGAACTGGATTTGCTAATTATGCAGCCTAAAGATCTGCATTTTAACGAGAAGCTGGCCTTAATCCATGACGACCTAGTGGGTGCACTGGGTGAGGTTTTCTACCCAGTGTTACCGCAGAGGAAAAATAAAACACGTACCCCAACATGGTATAATTCATCCTGTAGAAAGATTAAGACAGAATTACTAAATACAGTCAAAATAGGTATGGATAAAACTAAAATTTCTGAGCTTAGACGAAACTACAGGAGAGCTATGGCAGTGGCACGGTCAGAATGGGATTGGAACAGATGGCAGGATCTCACATTCGCACTTGAAACAAGGGATATGAGAAAATTTTGGTCTCTGGTAAATGCCGGCACGGCAGAACCCAAAGCTGCAGTGGAGTCAAACATTGCAGCATCCATATGGGAGGCCCATTTTGGACAGCTTTATCAAGAACCGCTTCGATGCGATGATGAGGGGTATGTGGCTCCTACAATTGCCCATGACCCCACATCTGATCTGGAATTCACTCTTGTCGAGGTGGTTAATGCAATCGGGGGTTTGGCGAAGGGCAAGGCACCGGGTCTTGATAGGTTGCCTGGCGACCTCTTTCGTCTTCATCCAGACATTTGGGGTCCTTATTTCCTCATACTTTTCAATTCCATTCTGGGTGGGATGGAGATTCCCTGTACTTGGCTGGGGGCGGAGATAGTTCCAATTTTTAAAAAGGGCTCTCCTCTTCTCCCAGCCAACTACAGGCCAATAAGTCTCATAGATGTCCCTCAAAAATTATATTCTCGCCTCCTCTTGAACCACCTCTCGGAGTGGATGGAGGACAATAAAATTCTTAGTCCTCTTCAGGCTGGCTTCAGGAAAAAAACGTCCACCATGGACCAGATCTTCCGCCTCGTTCTCCTTTATTGGAAAACTGTAACCATCGAGAGGGGAAGGCTGTACATGGTGTTCGTGGACCTGAGGTCAGCATTCGACCTAGTTCCCAGGAAAAAATTATGGCAGACCTTAAAGGAGTTAGGCGTTCCGACCCATATATTAAATGCCATTATCAGGCTCCATGAGAATAACTACGCACAGGTCAGGCATGGGAGGTTGGGAGCACTATCATCAAAATTCCCGGTCCTCAGAGGGGTCAGGCAGGGCTGTGTCCTTGCACCAACCCTGTTCTGTCTTTATGTCAACAGTGTCATAGCACATCTTGACACTGTTGTCGACAATGATGCCCCCTGTTTGGGCAGCAGGAGGGTACCCGCCATCATGTTTGCAGATGACACCCTCCTGCTGTCAAAATCTCCGATGGGGATCCAACGGATCCTAGATGGATTTGGCCTTTTCTGTAAGCAACATGGTCTAGAAATTAATACAGAAAAGACCAAGTTTATGATATTTAATCCATCATCTAAAACCAGACCTAATCCTTCTCTGAGCAATGAAAGATTGGAGAGGGTGAATACCTTCCAGTATCTGGGGGTAACTCTCCATGAGAATTTTTCTTGGGAACCTCAGGTGACTAGAAGTCGGCTCAAGCTTTCTCAACTGTCAGGGGGAATTCTGAAAGTGGCAAATTCCTCTACATACAAACCTATCAGTCCGGCAGTTGAGATGTATAAGACGCAAGCAAGAGCAGCCGCATCCTATGGTGGAGAACTTTGGGGACACAAAGCGGGTCTAGGAATTGTAAAAGTAGAGAACAATTTCATAAGGCGCCTTTTGGCCCTCCCTTGTGGCACACCCCTTCTCCCCCTAAGATTAGACCCTCCATAAGAGAAGACCTGGAATTAATGCCACTGAGATTCTGGCATAGGCTTTGGTCCACCGCTGAGCTCGAACACTACAGGCAAGAGCTTGCCCATGTCATGAATTATAATTTCTGTGATAAAATCCCGTGGCTGGTTTTTATAAAGAAAGAACTTTACCGACTAGGTCTTCACGAACTATGGGATTCCCCGGAACAAGGCTGTTTCAAGGTGTCACGCAAACACCTTGTGGGTATTTATAGGGAAAAAAGTTTTGCCTCCCTTGTTTCTGCCACCAATAAAGGTATTTTGACTGTTAGATTTTTGGATTTTAAGGATTTATACCAATTCGAAGGGTTTATGGACATAATTTTCCCCATACTAGCTAGAAAATTGTTTATCCAATGGAGGCTAGGGACTCTTCCCATTAAAACATTTACTTACAACTGGACAAAAAGGACGGATAAAATCTGCCCAGGTTGTTGCATTTATGATGAGGAAGAACCCCATATTATGTTTTTCTGTCCT
Source organism: Triturus cristatus (assembly GCF_964204655.1). Classification (NCBI taxonomy): domain Eukaryota; kingdom Metazoa; phylum Chordata; class Amphibia; order Caudata; family Salamandridae; genus Triturus; species Triturus cristatus. Next base: position 233,780,886 of record NC_140583.1, read on the forward strand.
GCATACAATCGACCCAGAAAATACTGGTTAGCTCCTCTATGCAGAAACTTGGGCTTAAGGAGCTATCTCCATTCCCTTAGAATATTGAAAACGAGCACGGCACCCCACATAGTATTTGCAGTTGCTAAATTTTTAATGGCCATGTGGCAGTTAAGGTCAAAATATCTTAAAGACTTATCCTTTTGGCTATGATTCTTAACGCCTTTCGCAATCGGAAATTCTTTTTATACTATGATGGTTTTATGTATTTTACTATGTTCTTAAACTAATGTGGATGCATTTTAATGATATTGTTTTTGCATCTTTTATGGCCAAATTGGCCGAAATAAAGAATTTGATTGATTGATTGATTGATTGCATTATTCTTTATTGGCTTGTAGCTTCTACAGCAAGCCATGAAGCGAACTTTCCTTTCACATTTATGACATGTGGCCCTCATAGCAGGACATTCTTTAGAACTGTGTACTCAACTACAAGACCTACCCATAAATTCATGAGGCCTGGGAGTAAATGCACAACTAAACAATGGCACTTGTAGGTATCATTCAAAACAACAATGAAGGATATACATGGTATATTAAGCCACTGCATCTAATGCTATCTCTCTATATTCAAATCTCAGACCACCATCATGACTGTAATAGTTTTTATCAAGTTCATTCAAAAAGAGGCAATCACAAGAAACATGTTAATCATATCATGAACAATGACAACATGCGCAGTGTCCCCAGTGAACTTAAGAACCACAGAAACATATATCTAACAAATATACATGTGTTTCTTTCAGCAAACAACACTGATTCTTTCTTTTTTTACATAGTCCATTAGCTCTCGCAAGGCTATTGGTGGCTTATGTTTGGTTGTTAAATGCGTCAGTGGTGTTTTAACCCAGAAAGGTAGTCAGGTCTCATTCGAACAAGACCAATGGGGGAGCATCTGACACCCGGAGTATCATATGCTGCCTTCAGTGAAGTTGGAAACGTAATGAACACGTGACACTAGCCCTGTCCATAGGGAGCGGAGAAAAGGGTATCACCATGATCTAAAATAACAAGTATTTACTAAGGGGGAGGAATTGAACCCCTGGTAAACACATTTCGAAAATTATGGTATATCCAGGACCGCTTATAGCAGTGCCGCTCCAAATGGTTGCAGCAGGCGGCAGCCTGTATAGAAAACAAATCACTTTGCTTAGAGAAATAAATTAAGAGATTGGCACTCAAGTAAAATAGTAAATGCAGAGTACTAGCACGCACATCAATGTAAAGCAATTGGGACACTGCACCACAAACAGAAAACACGCGTGTGTAGTGGACACATGCAAAAACCTGATTATAGGTTGCTTACCCTAACATAAAGGATAACGGGCTTTAAGGCCTGGATGGGGATAGTAACCTCTGTAGTCACACATAAAAGATGTATAGAATAATTTAGTCACTCGTTACACTATTCCTTAGAATAAAGGTAATACAGACCCTTTTGTTGCATTATTTCTCATACTGGTCTATTGGTAATGTGATGCAGTCCTCAGTATCACGTTCTTAGCTCCCTGAGGACCAACCCTTCATTTCTCAAAATGTTTCACTTTAGTTTTTTCGTAAATCTTCTGGGGCAGTGTTTTTTTCACCTGTGGTTCTGGGGCCCATGGAAGTCCTCGAAGCCTACTCGCGGGGTCTGTGACTATTAAAATAATAATTTAGTATATATATATATATATATATATATATCGAATCACACCGTCAGTCAGTCAGCTTCACGCCATAGACGGAGACGGACCACAAGTAGGTGCCAAAAGTGTGTAGTTTATTAGCCTGTACGGTCTTGACGCGTTTCAGTTCGAAAAGAACCTTGATCACATGACGATATATATATATAGAAGCAAAATGTAAAATTGAGAATTGTAAAACGTTGTGTAAACAAAGGAATTCGAAATTGCAGACTAAAAATTAAGGTGGTATATAATATAGTGTGGACGATAGGTGGCCTGTATCAAATTTAGAAACTCATACCTTCCCATTGAGATTAAAATTGTGATGTTTTATATTTGTTTGTAAAGAAAGGAAAATATTTCATCATTTGTGTATTGTTTTGTGGTTCGCATCATTGAAATTGCTTAGGCCGTGGTCCCTGGCTTCTAGTAATGACTCAGTAGGGGGTCCCTGGATCCCAATAATTATTCAGTGGGGGTTCCAGGATTCCAGTAAGGAGTAAGTGGGTGCCCTCAGAAGTCAAAAGGTTACGAACCACTGTTCTAGGGAGCATATCCTGGGGTGTAAAGGTATGACATACTTTGACACCTTTCTTCTTTACATCACTTACTTAACGTGAGGTGTAGCTGTAGGCATCACCACTGGCCCTGAAGAATGCCCTTCACCATTATGGGCAAACAGTAGGGAAGAAACATGTTGGCTTATCAAGGAATGGCAGAGCCATCATGCCCACACTTCATCCTCATATTCTTTTTAGACATACTTAAGGAATCCATGATTAAAGTTAACAGCCTGGGTTTAACTTTAGGTATTTTTCGTTGATCTGGATCCCTTCTTGTCCAGTTAGATTTAACTAAGAACTCCTTCTTATCTGAGGTTGAGTCCACTCTGGTGGTATTATGTTACTAGGGTGAGATGAGGCTGCCAATAGTTATGTCTGCCACAAAGAGTGGGTGAGGTCTCTTCTTCTAATGTCATCAGCATCTCGTTGGGAAATTCTTTGGTACCCTACTCAGAATATTTTTGAAATAGACCAAATTGGTTTATACCATTAGCTATTGAACCATGTTCTGATATCTGGAAATGGTTCGGCCAGCAAGGCCACTGGATCAGATATGAATGGTCACTTGTAATTTTTGGAGAATGAGAAGAGATCTTGTCTTATCTTGCTGGTATTAATATTAATGCCAGGTTTCCATTACACCAGCGAGGTACCTGTTTACAATTGCCAGCTAATACCAAGCATCAGGTGTAAATATATTTCTCCAGGGGTTTACTGGGAGTAATTCTGTCAATTCTCATATTTGGTTGCCATTTTTTAAACCATTGCATTTTATTTACTGCAATGCATCAACGTCGATAGAAAAACATAGAATTTACAATTGAAAGTAGAAAATGCTAAAGAATCGCACAAAACAATGTCGTTTGTGTTTCTGACAGTAGCAATCTCCCCTCCCCCAAACTAACAGACCCCATCAATCCCTTCCTGGAGACCATCACCAAGCAAGACTCTCTAAAATGGGACCTGGTGCGGAAGGTTTGAGCTGGAAAATTAGACAGCAAATGGTCACTCAGTGAGCTAAAGTCAGGTGATATTTTTTGTTTTAATACGCACTGTTTTCGTTTCTAGCTGTTACCTCAGTGAGAAATCGAAGGCCGAATGAATAATGCAATGACTAGCGCTCTCAGATCAGTTCCTTCAAACACAGGCCAGCATTTCAGACCAAACTAGGATTTTTGTCTTTTCATTCAGTGCACACATTTGTTGAGAGTTCAGGAGTACGTGTTTCCAGACCTAAAACATGAATCATGCATTGCAAAGGGTTCATGTGACACCAGGGTAATATAGCGCTTGGTGATTCGGGGCATGTCCCTACATCCAGCTTCCGTCGGAGCTTTAGTCATTATTAAGAATGATATATACCGCTCACACACTGCTTCTGAGAGCTGCGGGGTGGAGTAAATGTGTGGCCATGATATAGTGCCCACATTAAAGAAAGGAATCCATATCCACTACTGCTGCAGTTTGGGGAAACAAAGTAATGCACATCACAGAATTAGAGAGATGTATTACCACCAGCAGAAGACCGGCGGTAACCGGGCACCGTAAAATGAGCTTGGACAGCGGGGAGCTGCCCTGCTCTTTCGTGGCCCACAGCATTGGACAGGGAGGGGTGGTGCGAAGCTGACCTAAATACCACCCTCGCGCAGAAGCGTCGAGGGGTGTTGTTTAAAACTGTACCCCACTGCACTTTGGCACGGCAAATGGGTAATATACCACTCATCACCCATTGCAAACAAAGGCTGAGGAAAACTGCATGCCCACCCCCTCTTGTACAAGTCAGGGGCACTTTGTAACTGAACTGTTGCTCTTTGGATAACATTTTCTGGCTTGCAGGGTCCAACATGGTATGCTATTTGCTCTTCGAGGCCTTTCTGTGATGGCTGCGCTAGTGCTACATCACTGATTTGAGTCTCGGCGTCGGCTCGACATCCTGTGATTTTGGGCAAATAACTTAGGGGCATATCAACAAGGGCTTTATCTCTGCTTTTTTGGCTTTAAAAGCCAAAAAAGCAGAGATAAAACTAGCGCCCTATCAACAACAGGGTGCTAACATGCAAATTTGCATGTTAGCACCCTTTTACTCTATGCTTCCCCTTGCATCTCTAATGAGATGCAAAGGGGGCGTTCCAGAGTAAAATAATAGGAGAAATGTCACTAAGCGACATTTCTCCTATTATCAAGAATGTCGCTAACCCTGTTAGAGACAAAAAAAGCAGCGCTAACCGCGGATAACGCTGCTTTTTTACGTCTGGTATTTTTCAGACTTAGCCATGATATACTATGGAGGGAGGATATCATGGCTAAGTTTGCCTGTCCCTATCAACAAGGTAACGTGAGATTATCGCTGGGTTTCCAGCGATAATCTCACGTTAGCCACTTAGCGTGAGGATTTTTATCGCTATTGAGATAAGCGTTGCTAATAGCACGCTATCTCAGCGATAAAAATTCATGCTAGCCGGCGATAATTATCCTAGCGCTAAGTGCGCTTAGAGATAATTATCGCCAGCTGTTGTTGATATGCCCCTATATTTCCATGTGCTTACCAAAACAAGCATTTCCAATGCAATAGGACCCGCATTTCCGAGTTTTGTAAATGCGACACCTATTGCATTGCAAATGATTGTTTGTAAAATGCCCATGCGGCGCTTTAACTTTAATGGCGGCTGCGCCTTTTTTCTTTAGACAGTCTAAAGAATGGGGCGTGGCCGCCATTCAAGTGAAAGCACGGTATTGGGCGAGTTTACAAAAAAAAGCATTTGTTTGTCAAGTTGGCAAACAAATGCATTTTTCTTGAAAAAGCGCCCCATGGCGTGCTTTCGGCCGCGCCAGTTTCCATAGACCTGGCTCGTTTAAGGTCAGGGGTGCAGCCGACATTAAAGTGTAGGTGTGGCATGGGTCAATTTGAAAAAAAAATAAAAAATCATAAATAGTAAATAGTAAAAAAAAAAACATGCGGCCGCGTGTGGCCTTTGTTGTTGTACTGTGATTGCACTGTATATGCTGCTGGAGGGTGAGGGTCCCTGGATGTGAGAGCTGAATGCTTTTGGGTCAAACTGTTTTGCTTCATGTACAGAAAAGCAGCACATTCCACGCAGTCTATGAAACCATTAAGGCCAGAAGATAGGGGTGGGACCGCCTGGGTTTAGCTGTGACCTCACTTTAAACCTTGAGTGTGACTCACATGCTTGGGCTGCTGTGAAGGGGCTGTTTATGTCGCACGAGGCTTCTTTGCGTGCATTTATCGCGGTAGCTCTTTTGTAATAGGGCTTTTTGTGCAGCTTCCGGGTGCTTATTTAGCCTTGGAACGACATAGCTTCTAATGCCATAAAAGCCGGAAAGACCTGCCTGCAGTAAGCACTTTAAAACCATTAAACGCAATAGTGCTCGCAGGCTGTAATGAAAGCCTCCCGAGCAACAACACATGTAGCAGGGGTTGTAGCCATGGCAGGTTACAAAATGAGACAAGGAGGTACTAAGGCGGGACTACAACGCCTTTTGACCAATGAAGAGCCACAGCTTACAGTGGACAATGACAAAAGCCAATTTAAAATATGGGCGGAGTGGGTGGGGATTCAAGTCCATACTCCAATACAGCATGGCTCGCAGAGCAGAGCATGCGCTGCCCAGACTTGACCTAAAAAAATGTATGTGTCCTTGTGTAATGTAACATGCTCATGTAAAGCGCTCCAATACCTTCGGGTCGAGCTATTCAAAGGGCCAGAACATACCCTACCACAAAGGCTGTAGTGTCAATAAGTATTGGCAAAGCCAAAAGGTCTAACCTTTGAAACCTACTGGCTTTTTCAATAGTTTTTACTCATGCTCTACAGGTATCCCCAATGCGTTGCAGGATGGCTTACTAAGGAATTCCAAGCACACTTACATCCAGGCCCCAATGAATGTGCACACCTAGAAAATGATGGACAGGTATTTATTGAGTTTTATTTGCCGATCAGAGTTAGATAGAAAAAAAAGTGCAAAAGAGTTTTTTAAGAGTGGGTAGGAGAGGCAACATGAAGGATGAGGGAAGGGGAGTAACATAGAGGTTGTCGGTGGTGGGAGCAACGCAGGAGTGTGAAGGAGCAGCACAGAGGGTAGGAGGGGCCATAAGCAATACTGAGGGCAAGATAGGGAGAAGAAAAAAATGGGCAAGATATCAACATGGAGCAGGAGCAGAAGTAGTACACGGACGAGAAAGCAACGGGCGGAAGCATATGAGTAAGTGCAACATGGAGGGGGCTGGAACAAGCACATGGACAACGATGATGAAAACGGAATGCAGGGGAACGAAGTACACAAGGAAGGCACAAGGAAGACAAAAGGAAGACACAAGGAAGACAGCACGAAAATATATACTCTCATGGAGTGCTTAACTTACAAAGAAGAAAGTAGTTCTTGAAAAGCAAGTGGTTGAAGCATAGAAGCCAGCCAATTGAAAGAGATGGTAAAGGTGCAAAGCTCAATGGGAGGGACAAACGCATAAGATTGACAAGCTACAACACAAATAAGAAGCAGGCAAATGAGAATGACAGGACAGTCAACCAATGGTAAGCAACGGATGTCTCCGAGCCCCTGTTTGTTCTTGGTAAATTTAGAATATATCTTTTGCAATAAGACAGCTGCACTGTCGGCCAGGTTTGACCTAAAAAGTCTACAGGTCTGCCATGCCAAGCACCTATCCTACTTGAACCACATGGCCTATTTGATGCCTACCTAACCCAAAGGCTTCTTTGACAACAAGGCATCTTAATGGCTCCTGTATAAGGCCTTGGTCATGCTAGGCCCCGGGGGACCTTCCCTACCACAGATCCTGTCCTGTTGTTGGCCTAACCTTTGAATCCTAATAAAAAACTAAAGTGATAACTAAGGACCCCAGAAAATGTCATGGCAGGGCACCATGCTGCTGACAAAATAGCAGTGCAATTCTCAACTTTACTGTGGAGCAGACTGAGGTAGCACATCTCTTTTAGCATAACTTACTATGGGACTACCAAGATATCATATACTCCCAACGTCTTAAGTGCTATTGACCCCCAGGACAACTACAGAGGCTGGCCTAGAGGTGGCCAAATCTGAAAATATTAGGTATATTTTATGGTGTCGTTCAGTAAAAGACTTGTAGCAGAGGGGTGTTGGGGTGAGAATAGCGAATGTGTCGAATATTGGAGCTGTGGCTAGAAGGGGAAAGCAGAAGCGAACCCTTGGGAGGTTCTCCTACTGAAAAAAGATAGAAATACGGCCAAATAGGGCCTTTTACAAACTGTTTTCCAAATGGATTGGCTGAAAGGCCGTAAGTAGTATAGGTAGTGCTAACACAGAAATCTTGAAATTCTTCAGGTTCCAACGCAGTCCCTGGGGGTTAATTTCTCTGCAGCAGTATGTATTTGCTCATCACAAGTTCGAATACCCACCAGAAACACTGACTGCATGCACTGAGCCATTCATCTGGTTGAGATAAACTGCTGAAACTTCCAAACCTGCTTGTGCCATTAATTAGAAAGAGCTCTAAAAATCTAAGAATTATATATTATACATTAGAACCGGCTAAGATAATTATTTTGCTGTTAAATACCTATTGCCTACAAAGCAATATTGTGCACAAAGCAATAGCAGAGTGGGCTTTAGGTAAGTACATTGCTTATCATTCGCTGGTTTTCTTGTTTGCGGTGTATTCGATGGCTTTCCTTCATCGTATTGCCTTTTCCTATCTCCTGAAGCATAGCCTTTTTACCATCCTTTTGATCATGTGGTTTTTATATCTCCACTGCTTACACTCAGAGACCAACTTTCTTCTTTGCTTTCTTTTACTTTCCATGGCAGTGCATGTGTCTTCTTGTTCTCTCCCTAATGTGCTGCTTCCCACTCACATCCTCACCCTGTGCATTCTCCATGTGGTTCATCAGCCTTCCCAGCTCATCTGAAAGAACACGGCAACAGGTATATGTTTGCCAGATTGTCAGCTGACTGATTCTTAATCCTTTGGTTTAGTTTTATCTCCTGCATTCCTTTGTTTGAGGGACAACAGTGACTGGAAGGATGTCCATTCTCCCCCAGTTCCATAAATCTGCAGAGAAGCAAATGGCTGGAGCATTTGTTCCAGTACCTAGTTCCAGTCAAAGTAAATGCCGTTCCTAGCCCAGTTCCTAGATCTAATGCCTGGTTAAAGTAAACACAGTCTTCTTTAAGTTCTGACACTTTCTCACATAGATGATATTTTAAATACCTCCAAATAGTCGTGTGCAACTAGTCCCCTATGTTATTTTTAAGCTGGATCACAAGCAACAAACTGTTTACATTCTGTTCAGTTTCTTGCATGACATTTTAAAACACTGAATAAAAAGTTCAGTTTTAAGATACATTAAGATATGTGTTTTCTTTTCTCCAATATTTTGAAATGTTTTCTCTTTCACGTTTGCAGTAACTCAGCACATACACTTTAAAGGTGAGATCCGTCTGCTTTGCTAATGCTTGTATCTGTTTATGATCAACAACACGAATACCAGTTTACAAGATTATGAATTTTCTATTTACAGTTGTCTGGATAAAGGTAAGTTATAAAGTACACATTTCTGTCATTTTAAAATAATGAATCAATCATCTCTTCAATGTGAAAGTGTAATGTGGTGCTGCACATAAATGGCTCAAAAAGATCTTCAAGAGTGCTGTGATGGTGCAATTGATTATGCCTCAGCAAAATTTGCTGAATTGCTAAAGCATTTCTTTCCTAAGATAATTTCCGAAACATTTCACTGTAGATACAATGCTGCCTCCCACATCTGTCAAATTGTTCCGTACATCATCGCCGAGAATAGGGTCTCAGAAAGTGGGAAAATCTAAACAAACAACTGTGACAGCACACAGACACAGCAGTCAAATAGAGGCAGATGAGACATGGATGTGTGTGAGTGCAGCAGGCACATATTCATGTATAGCAGTGAGCCAGAGGCAAGCAGTGTTGCCTGCACCGGGTATTGCAGACAGGCCAGCTCCCGTGTGACTCCCTCTCCTCCGTCGAAAATTCCCTGTATTGCAAGGGGGGGGGGTTGAAATGGACTGTGTCTGGCTTCATTGAGTATTTGCTTGCACGCGCGAGGAATACTTTCCCCAATTTTGATAATTTCACCTTCAAATCCTTGCTATCAGGTGTGATGGACTAATATGTTCAGTTAAAAAAAACAGGACAACAGCACCCAGAGTGCACTAGGCTGCCGCAAGATAGCCCACAAATGGAAATTTCTCGTGATGAATGGAATGAAGTCACCTTACTGTTGTGCTATCTTGGAGTGGAGGTACAAAACACCTGCCTTGGATAAAACTCTGAATAAGGATGTCTATATTTTATATTAAAGGGTGAAGGGTAGACCTGATATTCCTGGTGTGATATTCCCCTAAACCTTTTGCCTTTACTCCCTAGGTTGCTGAACTTGTTTTTCTTGCCAGTAGGCCTATGTGCACTTTACTACTGATAACCAGTGCTAAAGTACTTGTGCTCTTTCTTTAAAGATGGCGACATTGGCCTACATCTAATTAGCATATTAAATTTACTTGTAAGTCTCTGGTAATTGGTACTATCTGTACCCCGGGCCTGTAAATTAAATGCTACTAGTGGACAGTAGAACTCGTTGTGCCACCCACTAAAGTAGCACTGCAAAGCATGCCTCAGGTCTGCAACTGCAGCCTGTAATGCATTTTTAAACTTCCATTTTGACCTGGGAAAATAAACTTTTTTGCCAGGTCTAAACATTCCTTTTTAATGCTTAGAAGTCACTACTAAAAAGGGCAGGGTGCATGATATTTAAAAAGTAGATCATATGTGTTTAAGTTCATGTTTTAAAGAAAAAAAATTCTAGCGTCATATGTATGTTACCCAGGTGACTTTAATATACTTGGATGAATTGAAGATACAGGGCAGACACAAAGGGCCCGATTTTGATGTTGTTAGGAAAGCTTTCCAGATGAGTCAGTTCCGGAAAGCTTTCCTTACAAATCACATTCCGGGAGTCTCACCGACCAATTACGATGTGTCCGTATGTTTACGTATTCGGATCGTTCGGGCTCCCATTGAATTCAATGGGAGCCTGTGTACCCAACGTAAACACAGGCTCTCATTGAAATAAGGGTGGGTGGGGAAAAGCATACACGCTATGGCAGACACGCCATGGTGCCCGCCACACTGTACATGCATGGAAATGGAGTACCCATGGGTACCACCCTGCGACTGATTTGGAGGGCCCCGGGTGAAGGGGGGCCTAATATGTCCCACTAAATTCTGATTCCACAGCCGTTTTGTCATGGCAAAACCAAGTCGGTACGGCTGTCAGAAACAGTCATTGTACTCGCTCATTCGGAAACCGTCCCCATTGAGCTGCACAATTCGGCTCCGAACGATTCAGTCAGCCTGGACGGCATCCTCATATCGTACTTGGTCGTCCGGAAAGGTGGACAATTCGGTCGGAAAACTAGGCTCCAAATCGGATTCGCTTAATTCAAATCCTGTTTGGAGCCTTTCCTAACGACATTGAAATCGGGCCCAAAGTGGTGATCTGCACACCCGGCAGTGCACTAACTCTCAAGCGGTGTAATACATACACTAATTGCATCTATGTGATAGTTATAGGCAATAAGTCTACATTCTTTGTTTTGACTGTATTTGTGCATGTGTTCTGGTATCAAATTATGTTTCTTTCTGGGGCAGATGTATGTTTATTAAGTGGTACCAATTAGAAACCATAATCTTCTTAAAGGAGGATATTGCAGTACCATCAGGATTTTTGATAGGCAATGGGGAGCCAACATTGGAATGGGTTCAATAGAAGGAGGGTTTTGAGGCATATTTAATGGCCAACGGTGGGAAGGTACATACAGATAAACGTAAATTTGCTTTACTGAAGCAGTGTTTGGGTCCTGAAAGAAGCTGGGTGTTGAATCAACTACCACCATTAGTTGAAGACGATGAAGATTGAGATGAGGAACTGTACTTATATGAGACAACTGTAAAACAGTTAAACATTTTCTAGCAAAATAAACAATGAAGTGGTATCAAGTTATAAATTCTTCGGCATGAGCAGTTACCTAATGAATCAACAGATGCATTTGTTAGCTACTTAAGAGTGTTGCTGCAAAATTTAATTATGGAGTATTTCATGACCAGATAATTTGTGACAAGAAATCTGACCTCAAAATTCAGTTATTAGTGGATAACCTAATTCTAGAAAAACAATAGACTTTGCACATTAGTTTGAGGGAATGAAGTTGGGTATGAGATAGCATTCTCATAAAGTAGTTGAGGAAGCTCATGTGGAAAAAAAAGGATGTTGGAAAAATTCTGAAGGTATTTACTAAATCCCAAGCCAATGTGTGTGGTAAAGCAGATATGACAAGAAAACTTATACCTGTTTTAAATGTGGATAGCCTGGACATTTACCAAAATGAGGTATTCTATGTAGAAAGTCTAGACAACCTTTGTTGGCTTACAGAACTTAAATTAATATTCCCAAATGCTCTCTTTTTTGGTAGTGTGGGCAAGCAGTTTAGGCATGTCAGAGGGTAGTGTTAATGCATTTGTTGAACACAAAAGCTTTGTCTTTTCCACCTGTTAGCTATGGACCACCTTGCCATTCCAATTTGCTTAGTTTCCGTAAACAGCTAGAGTCTTTGCTGAAATATCAAATGGCAAATAAATGAGACACACACTCAAGAAAAAACTCAAGACCAATTTAGAAAACTCACAGGTATTTGATATATATTTTAACACCAAGAACTCCGTAATTGGGTAATTACTTTTTGAGTTCATTTCAAATTTATGGTGCCTGACTGTCTTGAAGGTAACTCAGTGTCGCTTCATCGTGCTGCTTTGCCCAATCAAGTTCGAGTGACTTTATTATGTACTGTTTTTAGCCCATAATTATTTTAAAAATCACTGTGTCACCATTGAATTTGCGGACTGAAATGGAATTTGAATTTGTTCAGCGCTGTTCCGCATTCAATCGCGCAAGTAGGCATAGCACCTAAAGTCTTATCATGTCTTCAGGAAGCATCAAAGCATTAAGGGAAGCCGCTCCACCCCCTCGGACAATAGAGAGGATCGCTCCTTCCCTCGGTCAGGGAGTGGGTGGGTTAGCAGTCCAGACTCAAGTGGCTTGCCTACTTATGGCGGCAGCTGCCTGGACGCGAGGCTGAGAGGAGCACTCTGTTGCCTGATTCTCTGGTAGGTAATGCAGCATCGCTTCATCGCACTGCTTTGCTCAATCAAGTTTGAGTGATTTTATTGTGTATTGTTTTTAGCCCGTAATTATTTAAAAAATCACTGTGTCACCATTGAATTTGCTGACTGAAATCGAATTTGTTCTGCTCTGTACCGCATTTAATCACACAAGTAGGCATAGCACCTAAAGTCTTACCTTGTCTTCGGGAAGCACCAAAGCATTAAGAAAGCCACTCCATCCCCTCGGACCATAGAGAGGATCGCTCCTCCCCTCGGTCACGGAGTGGGTGGATTAGCGGTCCAGACTCAAGTGGCTCACCTACTTATGGCGGCAGCTGCGTGGACGCGCCGCTGGCGCGCCAAAGGTTAGCCCGTGTGCACCCAGCCAGGGGCCAGGAACTCTGCTCAATTTTACCCAGACCCTGCAAGAACAATAAAGTTCACAAAAAAGGAACTAGAATTACTTAGACCGGTAATGTCCCCACTCTGCCTACACTCTCTCGATGCCAACAACCCTTTAGGTTGCCAAAACTGCGACTTCTCACTAAACACAACCCTACCTAACGGCAGTCGCAAAGAGTTGGTGAGCCAGAACCACAAGCACTGGAAGATGGGCCTCATCAACTGTAGATCCCTCCCAGGGCACAAAATTGAGATAGGGATGCTTATAGAGGAGGAAGACCTTGATGCATTGTTTCTTACCGAAACGTGGCTTAAAGAAAGCTCTACGCCAGACATCATAGGGACCCTTCCCCCAGGCTATGGGATACATAGGCTTGACAGGGCGGGAAAAGTGGGAGGTGGCATGGCCATCATTTATAAACTACATCTGAGCTGCTCCACTAGTTCCCTCAATATAACCACCTGCGAGGCAATACAATTTAGACTGACTCTCTTCCCCACACCTTCCTTCTCAGGCAGCCTCATCTAAATGCCTCCAGGGACATGCACTTCTTTTGTAGAGTCCATACCCGATCTCCTGGCCAGCCTAATCATAGGAAAAAGTACATTCATCACACTAGGTGATTTTAACATCCATTTGGATGATACAAATAACCCATCATCCAAGTGACTTTTGGCCGACCTAGAGGCTATGCAACTTATGCAGCGGGTGGGATCCGCGACACACAAAAGGGGCATATTCTTGACCCCATCTTTTCTAATGACCCCAGACTTCAGGCCCTCACCCCTATCCAGATTCCCTGGTCAGACCACTTATACATCCCTATCTGTATGAGAAGACCCCGTTAGCCAAGCCCTCAGGTGGCAGCTCAGTCATGGGACGGAAATGGCCAAGGCTTGCCCCTGAATCCTGGACCAGACATCTGGAGGCAACTACCCCTCCAAACACAGAAGACCTCGAGGAGGCACACAAGCTATATTCAGACTGGATCATCAGTTCTGTTGGCAAAAACTTTAGGAAACCCAGACCGACAGAGCAGCTGAACTATAATAGAGGTGCCTGGTTTAGCCCCCAGCTAGCAGCTCAAAAGAAACACTGTAAAAAACTAGAGAGGAGCTGGAGGAAAACCTATGCCCCAGACCTCAAATCATCATATAAAGCTGCCATTCAACAATATCATCAGGACATCAGGAAATCGCAGGCAGTTTTCTTTGAGGAGAGAATCGAGAGTTTTTCCAATTCTCCCAAAGAAATGTTCAAAATAGTGAAATCTCTTACTACAATTGAACCTGGCACACACATCCCCAACCATCAAAGGAGAGATGTAACAAACTGGCCCCTTTCTTTAAGAGCAAAGTCGAAAACATCTATTACTCACTTCACTCAAACACTGGCGAGATCCCCGAAGAGACGAAGGACTCAGCGGACAAGCTAGAGTCCTCCCCAATGCTCAGAACTGCCCAAGCCTACTCCTCCCCCATCATTGCTAACCCTCCCAAGGTTGAGCAAACAACATGCAGGCCTCCTCCTAAGTAACATCTAATCGGGGTTTCCAATTGATCCCGATTCCCCTCACATCCTTCTCCAGGGGGTTGATCCCATACGGGACAACTTGGCCGACCTTATCTCCCTATCCCTTGGGAAAGGCCTAGTACCCAAAGAATGGAAGCATGCAATAGTGAAGCCTCTGCTCATAAAACCCCGACTGGACCCCACATCCATGGGAAACTATCGGCCCATCTCATTGCTACCCATTCTGGGAAAGATTCCGGAGAAACACGTCAAAAGATCTATCTCGCAATTCCTGGAGGATAATAGCATTCTACACCAGTCCCAGATGGGGTTCCGCCCGGAACATAGCACAGAGTCCGCCCTACTCGTGATCACAGAGAAACTAAAATCCATACTCGATCACGCCAGAGCAGCCGCAATTCTGCTTTTAGACTTCAGCACGACTTTCGATACAGTAGACCATGAGATCCTCATTCACAGGCTCAAAGAGATTGGGATCAGCGACATGACCAACCAAAGGGTGGCCATGTTCCTGAGTAACAGATCCTTCCAGTGTATGGACGCAGGTATCCTCTCTGATATCTTCACAGCCCCTTGCAGAGTACCTCAGGGCCCGTTACTGAGCCAGAGTCTTTTTAACATTTACTTAAGCACTATGGCACACTTGGTGCAGGAATACGGTTTATCCATAGTTTATTACACTGATGACACTCAGCTGGTGGTCTCGGTGGCAGAAACTCCCCAAATCAAACCATCTGCACTAGTTCCATGCCTGGAAAAAATAGGAACCTGGATAACCAACTGTAGCCTTAAACGGAACAGGGAAAAAACGGAGCTTATGTTCCTAGGTAATGGACCTAGCGGACGGGCTGAGATCAATTGTCCGGGAAACTGAGGACCCCCCCACTCTTAAAACGTCCATAAAAAACCTGGGGATGTGGTTAGACCAAAACCTATCCATGGAAATTCAGGCCAAAAAACTTGCGGGTAACTGCTTCGGCATCCTTCGAATTATCAGAAGAATCTTGAGCTTAATCCCTGAAAAATCAAGAAAAACAGTGGTATAGGCAATGGTAGTCTCGCAACTGGATTGCGGCAACTCTTTGTACCTCAACTCTCCCAAATATGTCACAGACAGGCAGGTGGTGCAGAAAGCAGCACCCAGACTGCTTCTCAAGATTCCCAGACATGAATCAGTTAGATCATCTCCGAAGAAGCTCCACTGGCTACCAATCCAATCCAGGGTTAAATACAAGGCCCTCTGCCTGGCCCACAGGGACATGCATGGGAGACACCCGACCATGTTAAAATCCTTAGCCTCCTAGTATGCTCCCAACAGGTGCCTTAGGTCAGGAGCCAGCTTCCTGATGAACACACCTAAAATAAGGAAAGCAAGATGGGGTGGAATAGCCTTTTCACACCTTGTCCCAAAACTCTGGAATAGCATGGACCCAGAACTAAGACTAACCAAGAATGAACAGTGTTTCAGAAAAAACCTCAAAACTTGGCTGTTCCCATGAGACCTCACATTATGTTTGCTCCTCTCGGCAGCACTGGGAAGCCTGCGGGTAGCCATGCGCTTTATAAGTCCCTTAAACTTAACACAAATGCGTTTTTACACTGTAGTGTTTTCCTATGGAGAAATGATCATATACTGCATACATGTACTCGCAATCCTATTCTGGGGGTCTCCTTCACAACTTAGGGTTCTAGGGGGCATTGGTCCAAAGAACCAACAGCAGTTGGGTTTAACTGTCCTGGACTGTCTGGGTGCAGAGGTGCTGGACGGCTTGGTAGCCGTGTGCGCTAAACCTTTGACAGAGAGGTGGTCCACCTAGAAACAGGTTGCAGACGGGGACTTGGGGACAGGTCCAAAAGCTCCCAACGGGGGGCTCAGTTCATGAGGATCTTGGGAGCAAGGGAGCACAGTCGGTGTTCATGGACCCGAGCCCGGGAGTTCGGGTGCAGAGGGTTTTGGTCGGCTGTCCTCATGCATCGTAGGCACTCACGGTTCAGGGTCAGACCTGCAGAGGGGGAAGAAAACAGACAGCAGAGCTACTCTTGGGGCAGCTTCATCGGTTTCGTCGTCCCTTGGAGCGTAGGTTTGACTTTGTGGACGTGGTGTCTGGACTGGACACGCAACAAGCCTTGGTTGTGGCAAATGCTGAGGCATTCCAAGTATTGGTGCTTTGCCACTCCTAGAAGACCTGGCGTCTCCAAACTTGGTGGTGAGACAGATCCGACATCCTAGAGAACGGTGACTTCTTCCTGGGTGGATGCTGCATCCGTGGACCAGGTCGTCAGCAGATCGGTATTCCAAACAGAGGCAATTGGTGCCTGCAGATTGCAGGGAAGTGGCTGAAGCCACTTCAAGGGAGATACTAATAGTTTGTTGAATTGGTGGGCCAGCCTTTTAGCCTTGGAGTGGATGCTCAGCTTCTGGATGAGTAGGGTCTTTGCTCTTGTCGAGGTTCCAGCAGTTAGGCAGGGTCTTGCACCAGGTCAGTGGTCAGTCCACTGTTCTTTCGGTCACAGCTCTTCTTTTGTCCTCTTCAGTACCCAGGAAGTCAGGTCTAGGTTTCTGGTGTCAGGGGGCCACCTAAATGCTCAATTTAGGGGTATTAAGGAGAGTGTACGCTAGTAGCCAATGGGATACATACCCCTGGGGTGACTGCACCCTCTATATGACCACTTCCCATATGGAGAGGGCATAACCCTGACCCAGAGTTCCTAGTTTCACCAAAAACAAGATGGTGAAACCCTTCTTCGACAGTTCACTTCAGGCTTCCCACCTTAGGGGCGTGCTCAACCTGCAAGTTTGACGTGCCATCTGACTAGCTATTTTCCCCACTGTCCTGGTGGGAAATGGGCCTCAGGGGGTGGTATCTCCCAGGTCTGGAGGAAGCTGGGGTTGCATATCAAAGGTGACAGAGGCTTTGAAGCCTCTGACCTTGGTATGCTAATTCCCTAGCAATCATGTTGGAGGAGGTGTGATCACCTTCTTTCGGAGCAGGCCTTGTTCCTGCCCTCTGAGAGCACAAGGTGTCACCTCCAGCTGGTCATGTCTGTGGTGGGAGGCTGGTCGATACAAGTCAGCCAGCACACTAGAGGACTGGTAGGTTTTCAGGGGGTACCTCTAAGGTGCCCTCTGTGAGCATGTCATAATAAATCCAACACTGGCATCACTGTGTGTGATACCAAAAACCATTAATTTCAGTGAAGCCATTATGTAGCTGGACTCAAAATGACCAGGGCCCAGTACATACCTTAAGATGGCTTCCATGCTCACTTGCAATATCTAGTAATAGAACTAGACATTGCATGGGCATATCTGCTAATACAGATGTGTGCTCACACGTGCCATTATGCACCCTGCCTTAGGGCTCATAAGTCCTGCTGTAGGGATGACCAACATATGGTACCTTCAGTGTACTTTGGCATGCACACAGACAGTGTGCAAAGTTGTGTTTTCAGAAGGGGTTGCTCCCTTTTACGCATCCTGCAATAGCAGTTTGCATATATTTCTTGTAGGGGTCCATTCGTGTAGCATAAGACATGCTGCAGTCCATAGGGTGCCTCTTTATACCCATGCCAGGGTACCCTAGGTACAGTTTACCTGGGACTTACAAGGGCGCTAAAGTCCTTCACAATTGGGTTGTGTATTGAGTTTTATATAGCGCTGGCTAGACCCGGAGGTATCAGAGCGCTTTACATGAGGAAGAAAACATAGTTTCAGAACATGGTTACAAAGTTACATCAGTTACTGGAGCGTAGTTACAAAAGCATAGCTTAAACATGAGGAAAAAAAATAGGCAAGGGGAGAGAAGAATAGAGGAGAGAGGGAAGGAATAGTGGAGTTAGAGGAGATTAATGGAGGGAGGAGGAGGGAGAGGGTATAGGAGGCACAACGGGGAGACGAGGAAAAACAGTGTCTGACGTCCGGCTGGGTAGGTGACGGCCGAGGGGTGAACCAGAGCCAAACTCCTCTATAGCTGCATGGGACAACTCCACCGGTCATCGGCCAGAGGTTGCTCGGGCACCGCAGTACATATTGAAAGGTTATAGTTTCCGCCTAGGGGGGCAAAGTCCAAAAAGTTCCATCGAGCGCGCCGGTCACGGTGTACGGTGCTGTGCTCCCAGCGGTAATGGGGTAAAGACTCAGGCCTCTGCTGTGGGAGACTCCCTTCACTCTGTGAACTCTCTCAGAGGGGTCTCTGAGACTCCAGGACATAAATGCTGTATCCCTCCCCAAAAAGGAGAGAAGGAGTGCTTTGGAAATGGGCCCACTCATGGTGACCATTCTTAGAAAATTGGTGTGTCATATTAATGCTTACAAGGCGGAGGAGCATCGTCCATCGCAGCGCGGTAATCACAGGTGTCCAAGAAGTGGGTCCATAGAGACATTATTGGAGCAGTCAAGGGGCCGCCATTTTGAGAAAGACAGAGCGGAGGACAAGATGCCGGCGGTAGCAACGGGGCACGGCAATCAGGGCCTCGCCATTTTAAAGCTTACAAGGCAGAGGAAAGTGCTTTACATAAGGAAACAGTGTGTTACAAATTACAGAGATTTCACATTAATGACAGAATGAATACATGTTCAATACAGGAGTTATTAGCGAAAACGAGAGTCAGGATCCAAACAGCGCAGGGAGAGTTGGGAGTCCAAAGGAAAGAGACAGCAGCAGAGGAGAAGAAGTGACAAATGTCCGAAGACCGGCTGGGTAGGTGACGGCCAAAGCGGTGTGCCAGAGCCAGTCTCTCCTTTAGCTGTCAGAGCAGCTCCACCGGGGATCAGCCATGCGGAACAGACTCCGCCGGCTTAGGGTTTGGATCAGGAGGCGACAAAAGACTTGAGTCGAGGTGCGGGTGGAGTTGGCGAGGGTGGAGGGGTAGAGAGGATATGAAGCTTGGCTGCCCTATTTAAGTCAGGTAGGTTGAGGTTGTTGATCACTGTGACTCAGACTCTGTGACTTAACTGCACCTCGTCACTAATGAGGTCATCTGCAGTTTGAGATCGAGGAACCGCCATCTTAGGGTCAGGCACCCACGATTGTCTTCTAATCTGTTTGTGGCTTTTTGTTACGCTAGTGGTCGGATCCTTTTACTTCTGTGCTGCAGGATAGGCATGAGAAGGTGCAATTGGGGGCCGACGCATACGCTGCAAAGTTGTGTACGCAACTCGTAGTTGCTGAAGTTACAATTAGTCATTTCATTTTTAAGGGAAAGAACACTGGCATCGGAGCCTGGTTAGCATGCTTCAGCGTACTGTCCGAGTCGCAAAAACCAGCATCTAGCAGTTCAAATGGGGGGAAAATCTGGAGAGACATCTGCAAAGAAGTCTAGCTTTCTACAGATAGAAATTGTCCCGCTATTGGGCAAATGTGTTGATTTTGTCAAGCTAAGGAACACTATGTTAGAACGTGTGTGTAGAAGAATTTTGCACAGTACACATTGGTGGAAAGGAAGTTAAGTTCATGGTGGATTCTGGTGAGAGGCGCACATTAATAGGAGATGACTTATTACCTTTACTTCCAGCTGTGGAACTGTTACCACCAGATACAAAGTTGGTGGGTTATGGCAACAAGCCTTTTGATGTATTAGGACAATTTGTTTCAACATTGAATCATAAATAAAAAAGTATCAAAGTAAAGAAAACAAAGTGCGCTAATGATAACTTTAAATCCCAAACATCCAAATCAGGTTATGGATTATGAAGATTTAATTCTACAGGTCGGTGATCAGACAGCTCTGAAACGGGAACATTTATTTCCAAAAATCTTTGGTCCTGATTTAGGTTTGTTGAAAATATGTGTTCATAAAATAATTTTGAAAAAAGACACAGTACCCAAAGTACAGAAGGTTAGCAATGAACCATATGCATGAGAGCAGCATTGAAGGAAAAGTTGGATAGGCTATTTAAACTGGACATAATAGAGGAAGTGGAGCGGAGGACAAGATGCCGGCGGTAGCAACGGGGCACGGCAATCAGGGCCTCGCCATTTTAAAGCTTACAAGGCAGAGGAAAGTGCTTTACATACGGAAACAGTGTGTTACAAATTACAGAGATTTCACATTAATGACAGAATGAATACAGGTTCAATACAGGAGTTATTAGCGAAAACGAGAGTCAGGATCCAAACAGCGCAGGGAGAGTTGGGAGTCCAAAGGAAAGAGACAGCAGCAGAGGAGAAGAAGTGACAAATGTCCGAAGACCGGCTGGGTAGGTGACGGCCAAAGCGGTGTGCCAGAGCCAGTCTCTCTTTTAGCTGTCAGAGCAGCTCCACCGGGGATCAGCCATGCGGAACAGACTCCGCCGGCTTAGGGTTTGGATCAGGAGGCGACAAAAGACTTGAGTCGAGGTGCGGGTGGAGTTGGCGAGGGTGGAGGGGTAGAGAGGATATGAAGCTTGGCTGCCCTCTTTAAGTCAGGTAGGTTGAGGTTGTTGATCACTGTGACTCAGACTCTGTGACTTAACTGCACCTCGTCACTAATGAGGTCATCTGCAGTTTGAGATCGAGGAACCGCCATCTTAGGGTCAGGCACCCACGATTGTCTTCTAATCTGTTTGTGGCTTTTTGTTACGCTAGTGGTCGGATCCTTTTACTTCTGTGCTGCAGGAAAGGCATGAGAAGGTGCAATTGGGGGCCGACGCATACGCTGCAAAGTTGTGTACGCAACTCGTAGTTGCTGAAGTTACAATTAGTCATTTCATTTTTAAGGGAAAGAACACTGGCATCGGAGCCTGGTTAGCATGCTTCAGCGTACTGTCCGAGTCGCAAAAACCAGCATCTAGCAGTTCAAATGGGGGGAAAATCTGGAGAGACATCTGCAAAGAAGTCTAGCTTTCTACAGATAGAAATTGTCCCGCTATTGGGCAAATGTGTTGATTTTGTCAAGCTAAGGGACACTATGTTAGAACGTGTGTGTAGAAGAATTTTGCACAGTACACATTGGTGGAAAGGAAGTTAAGTTCATGGTGGATTCTGGTGAGAGGCGCACATTAATAGGAGATGACTTATTACCTTTACTTCCAGCTGTGGAACTGTTACCACCAGATACAAAGTTGGTGGGTTATGGCAACAAGCCTTTTGATGTATTAGGACAATTTGTTTCAACATTGAATCATAAATAAAAAAGTATCAAAGTAAAGAAAACAAAGTGCGCTAATGATAACTTTAAATCCCAAACATCCAAATCAGGTTATGGATTATGAAGATTTAATTCTACAGGTCGGTGATCAGACAGCTCTGAAACGGGAACATTTATTTCCAAAAATCTTTGGTCCTGATTTAGGTTTGTTGAAAATATGTGTTCATAAAATAATTTTGAAAAAAGACACAGTACCCAAAGTACAGAAGGTTAGCAATGAACCATATGCATGAGAGCAGCATTGAAGGAAAAGTTGGATAGGCTATTTAAACTGGACATAATAGAGGAAGTGGAGTCATCCAAATGGTTATCTCCAGTGGTTGTCATACATAAACCCAATGGAAAATTGAGAGTTTGTGTGGACTTGGGAGATCTAAATGAATGTGTTTGGTTTGACCCCATCCCTTTCCCAACATTGGATAAATGTTTGCAATGGTTGATGGTGCCACAGTGTTTTCTACGTTGGATCTCTTCAGTACATATCACAAAAATGCATTGGATAAGGAAAGTAAACACTTAACTTCCTTCATAACACCTGAGGGAGCACAGGGTTATGCATAAATTGATTCAATTGAGAGAAACTGGCTATATTTTCAAGACAATATTGTTTTTTTTAGTAAAATAAAGAAAGAACGTTCTGAAGTATTGTTTAAAGTGCTGTCAATATTGGAAGAAAATGGTTTGACCGTGACCAAACATAGGCTCTGATTTGAAATGGATTCAGTGGCTTATCTTGGCCACAACATTAATGTAAAGAAAATCACACCAAAGTGTAGTGTTGTTAAGCCTATTGAAGATACCCCTGAACCTCAGGTCAAGTCATTTTCAGTCTAGCTGAATGCTACCCAAAGTTTATTCCATAGTTTTAAACAAGACTACGTGTATTGGAGAACTGATGAAAATTCATATAGGACAAAGAATGTGCAGTACAATTTAACAAACTCAAAAAAAGCCATTGTAATTGCTCCTGCTTTAGCATTGTTTGAAATAAATTGTTATTCATTTATCATGACAGATGCAAGCAATGTGGGAATTGGTGCAGTGTTGCAACCTGACAAGAAAGGTAATCATCAAGACCATTAAGAGGGTCAGAGCGATATTCTACACTTGAAAAAGAACATCTAGCGTATTGGTGGGACATTGAATATTTTGGAATTTATGTATATGGGACAAAACTCAAAGTGAGTTTAATACCAAGGGTAGCAGAAGCGCAACACCAAAAGTTGATAGGTGGCAGTGTAAATTTCCTTTTGACATGGAATATGTGCCAGGTGCCAGAAATGTTCTTGCTGATTGTTTATCTCATCTTCCTATAGGTGAGCCTGATAAGCTTCAATTGAATGACTGTGTCATGGATAGAGTGATTTCAATTTGTGAATTGTCTAGAGCATAAATATCTGAAGCCCAATTGAGAGAAGCTTGTGTGAAGGATGTAGAAATGCAAAACATTTTAGAATTGATCAGATCAAATTGGCTTAACAAGAAAATATTGGAAGAAAATGTCTAAACTATCTTGTTTATTGTTTTGGGGTGAACACACGGTTGTACCTGAGTGTTTAAGACAAGAAGTGCTAAGCATGGCTCATAAGGGCCATCCAGGAATTAGTTGTATGAAAAGGAGGATTAGAAATGACTTTTGGTGGCCTAGTGTTGATGGGTGTGTAGAAGAAAGGGTAGGGTCATGTGTGGACTGTGCAACCAGTGACATATTACAGAAATGTGTGGGCTATGAAAGATTTCCTTTGTCTAGACCAAACCGAGTGTGGGAGAGGGCATCCCTTGATATTGCAGTGCCAATGTGTCCATTGAAACATCAAGCATATTGCACAGTAATTAGGGCCATATGTATCAAGCCTTTTTCCCGTTTGCAAATGGGCAGATTCTCAGAATATGCCCGTTTGCAAATTGGAAAAAGCCTTTTGGGATGTATCATCCCAAAAGGTCGTCGCAAAATAGAGAATTGCAAAATTTGCGATTCTCTATTTTGCAAATGCAATTAAGGAATTGCAAATTGCGATTCCTTAAATGCAATTCTGGAAGCAGCAGAAATGTGCTATTTGGCCTTAAGGAATTGCAAATTACCACCAACTTCAAGTTGGTGGTAATTTGCGATTTTCTTTAAAAAAAGCACTTTTCTGATTTTTTAAAAGTGCCACATGTCGCACATACATGCCTTTAAGGCATGTAAGTGCGCATAATGTGCACACATGCATATTTCAGGGGTGCAACAGGGTGTCCTTTTGGCACCCTTGCAACCTTGAAATTGCATTCTCAATTTGGGATTCTCTAATTGGTAATCGCAAATTGAGAATGTCTTCCCATTCATCCCTATGGGCCTCCTAGCCCATAGGAATGACTGGTAAGATATTCCTTATTTGCGAATCTCAAATTGCGATTTGCAAATAAAGAATTTGTAGTAATCGCTAAATTTTTAGCAAATCCTATATACATTGCATTTTGCGATTCTCTAATTGCGATTCGCTTAAAAATCGCAATTTGAGAATCGCAAAAGTCTTTTTTGATACATGTGGCCCTTATTGACCAAATGTTGCAATGGCCTGAGTTGGAAAATGTGAATTAAATTTCTTCTAAGAATGTTATTGAATTTATGAAAGACATTTTTGAAAGAGAGGAATTTGTGGAAAGTGTAGTTACTGACAACGGCATTCAGTTGACATTAAGGGAGATGAAATCATTTTTGTCATACTATGGTATAAATCACATTCGAACTTTGGTGTGTTATTCACAAAGCAATGTGATTTTGGAAGGATGAATTAGGACTTTGAAGGAAGGTGTACGGTTGGCTATCATAAACGGCAAGGATTGTTGGACGTGTTTCAAAGAAATGATGTGAAGTTATCGTACTACACCTAGTTGGCGAAAGTTCTCCTTTTGAAAACATGAGCGGTAGGGCGCTGATATGTAATTTGAAACAAATGTGGATGTTGGATTTAAAAAATAATGCTGGATGTAAAAACGATGAGAGTGGTTTGGATGGGAAATTCTGCAAGAAACTGAATTTGCAAAAGTTAAGAAATATATCTTGCAAAGAATACATCCCTTTAAAGGAAGAAGAATGGGTGCGGGTTAAGAAAGGGAGGTTTGTTAGAGCTGGTGAGTAGAAGATTTTTAAGCCCATATTGATGCTAAGAGTTGGTAAACAAGTGGTTAAATTATCTGATGGAAATGTATGGAGTATGAGTAAGGTGGTAAAGGTACCAAGGCGTTTGTGGTCCAAATATTTGGCAGGAGATGTATAATTTACAAAGAATGATTTGCAAGGTGAAATTCACACTTCTCAACATTGTAAACCATCACTTACATGGTGTAAAGATATAGGGCGAAGTAATTTGTGCGCACCACAAATTCTTACTTGATTAATGTGTATGAAGTTAAGAATACCTTATGTGCAAGTAATTAAAGCAGATTATATTCATGGATACATGCTATATATATGTTTGTTTAATTTATAATTGGTGCATATTTATGTTGGGGTACATTTCTGTGGTTCTTCCGCTAGTATTAGAATTTAACATGCACATGCTTTTGCATAAGTATAATCTATCTATCTATCTATCTATCTATCTATCTATCTATCTATCTATCTATCTATCTATCTATCTATCTATCTATCTATCTATCTATCTATCTATCTATCTATCTATCTATCTATCTATCTATCTATCTATCTATCTATCTATCTATCTATCTATCTATTTATTTATATATATATTTAGAGAGAGAGAGAGAGATGTATAGATTTATATAAATCGATGTATACATATTTATATGTTTCAGAAAAGTAGACCAGGGTTTGTAATAGAACTCCAGTAAAGTCTTGCACTCCACAGCTTAGATTTCAAACGGATTTATTCTGGCAACGCCTTTGACCCACACTCGGGCTTCATCATGGCCAATTACAAATCACTGTGCCCAATCACCTTTTAAAACAAATTAGGTCAGACATGCGAAAGACATAAACGAAAATGAATGATGGCGTCTTTGCGCGCTTCAAAGAAATTGAGAAAATAATTCTACCAATTATTTTTTTTATTTCAATAGAATTTTATCGAGATTTTGTCAAAGAAGACCATACACAACAAATAACAATAAACATAAAACAATGCACTTTGTATCGCATGTTGTTACAGGGCAGCACATGTTAAACTAGTTGAGGTACAATTTTTTGATTCCTTGTTAGGCTGCCCCCCACCCTCTGATCACGTAAAAAGTCACAGGAAGCACAGATAGGGACAGGGAAGAAGGGACCAAGCGGAGAGAGAAGAAGCCTACTCGCCATTGTCGAAAAGGGTGGGTATCCAGGACATTATACTCGACTGCTTCAGGGTGGTTCGTAGGGGTCTAAGTATTTGTCCAGGGATGCCCACATTTTGCTGGTGGGCTGTCTCCACGGTGAGTCATGTAGGGCCACCGTATCTGCACCTCTAAGGTACGTCACCCAGTTGAGCCATCCCTTAAAAGTTGCCTTGGAGGTGTCTTTCCATTTATTTCAGACCATTTTTACACCTACTGTTAGTAGGAGATCAAGTAAGTCGCTATCTTGTTGTGGGACTGTCTCAGTACTAATATGGGCTGTTACCAGGGTGGCGAACTCAGTTTTACGGGAACATCCTAACATGTCATTTATAAAGGCAAAGATCTTCTCCCAGTTTGATTTGACCTTGGGACAGTGATATATGAGGTGGGCCAGATCCCCCCTTCCGCTATTACAATTCCAGCATTGGTCATTGGTGTTCAAGCCTAGGTTGGCCAGGTCTGCTGGGGTCCAGTGTAGTCTGTGTAGTGTCCAGAATTTTGTCTGGGCTAATACCGGGGTTATCTTATTTTATGTGGGGGAGGACCACAGTGCCTGTGCTTCTTTCTCGCTCAGTGTAACTCCCAGCTGCGATTCCCAGTATTTTTGTGTCTTCTCATTAAGTTTAGATGTGTTCGGCCGTGGGAGTCTATAAATGTGTGAGACCTGGTGACCTATTTTATTGAGGTTGGACATATACTGTATGATCGACGGCTTGGTAGCAGAAAGTCTCGATTTGGACAGAGCAGTTTTGATCTTCAGGGAGTTATAAAGTTCAATGCCTGGTAATTTGTGCTTGGTTTTTAACGCCCTAAAAGTGGTGGGATTCCCCACCTCTTCGTGTTGAATTGGATGTGAGATCCCGGTTTTACTCCACGTATCCATAGAGAGCGGTTTGTCTTTGTATTTTATCTTGTTGTTTGCCCATAATGATTCCCATCTCGAGTTTTTTATGCTATGTTCCATCTTCTGGTCTACCTTTAATAGGGCGCTTCTGGTATTTTTGAGTATTGGGTTTACTACCATTTTATGTTTACTGGCTGTTAGTAGTGTTAATGGTTCGAGGTTGTTTAGTATAGCTCTCTCTACTCTCAGCCAAGCTGGTGTGTATTTCTGGTCCGGCAGAATCCAATAGCTACCCTCTTTTGCCAAAAAGGCAGTTTGGAAGGTCTTAAAATCTGCCAGGTTTAATCCTCCTAGATTTTCCCCCAATCTTAGTTTTTTAAGGCTTATCCTTGCTGTTTTGTCTCGCCAGATAAAGTTATTTATCATCTTATCTATTTTACGATGGAAGTCGTCAGTAAGAGTTAGAGGGAGCATATTTGCCAGCAGCCGCGGTCGGTAGTAGGAGTAACTGTAGGGCGGTGACATGGGGAGGGGGAGGGGCAGGGTGGGGGGTAGTAAACTATGAATTACGGAGGTTTACAGGTAAGTTAACATATAAATTAATAAAACGAATTTTGTTGCGTGCACTGCATCCCCAAATGCGATGCAGTGCACACAACGAAATTCGTTTTATTAATTTATATGTTAACTTACCTGTAAACCTCCGTAATCCATAGTTTACTACCCCCCACCCTGCCCCTCCCTACATCACCGCACTGCAGTTACTCCTACTACCGACCGCGGCTGTTTGCCAGGTAGTTGACCATTGGGGTAACCATCATTTTAATTGTCTCAATCCTTCCCCATCACGTAATGAATTTATGCGACCAGCCCTCCAGCAGCTTCCTTATTTTGTCCAGCATTATTTTTTCGTTTTGTTCCAATGTGTTTTTAAGGTCGTTGCCAAAGTAAATGCCCAGGTATTTTACGAAACTTGTTTGCCAGGCGAGACCCGAATCCCCCAATATGTCTCTAGTGGTGTGTATGTTGAGTGGTTTGCATTCTGACTTGTCTTTGTTAAGTTTATAACCGGAGTGGGCCGAATACTTGTTTATGGATTCCATGAGTGCCATGATAGAGGCTTTAGGGCTTTCTGTGACAACAAGGATGTCATCCGCATAGGCTGCTAGTTTGATTGTGACATAATTGATGGAGAACCCTTTCATCTCTTCATTGTTCTCGATGTCTTTAATCAGAGGCTCTAGTGCTAGTAAGAATAGCGAGGGGGACAGGGGGCAACCTTGCCTTGACCCTCTTTGTAGAGTGAAGGGCTCAGAGATCGCCTTGTTGACCACAATGCGCGCCATTGGTTTATCATATAATGCCATAACTTTTTTTGTGAAGGAGTTTCCCAAGTTGAAGGCCCGCATGCACTGTTCTAGGAAGTGCCACAATACCCTATCAAAAGCCTTCTCTGCGTCTAATGTGATGGTCACAGCAAGTTTGATCGACTTGGCCGCCCTCTTGAGGATATGGCATAGCAGTCTAGTGTTGTCGTGTGACATGCGTGTCTTGAGGAAGCCAACTTGTGTGTTGCTTATAAGCAGCCGCGGTGTGGCCATTGGGGCGTAGGGGCGTAGCCCCACCAGCCAGCCTTGCTTGGACCCGCGGCTGAGAACAGCAGACTTTCAATCATGTTTAGTGCAATACATCTCATTTATGCAGGAACCTAGCAAAACACACCTATCAAACACAATTTACAAAAGTCCTTTGGGTTCCCGGTGATAACGTTAGCATGGCTCTCGCATGCTTGTGGATATAAGTACAGTGTGTGAGAAGCTCTGAAAAATCGTCGTGAATGCGCAGCAAGATCTTGGACCCGCGGCTGAGAACAACTGACAATTATGTCAGTCAGCATGACGTCAGACCACCCGTGGGCGGTCCGGCGTCATGTTGACTGACATGCAGTCAGACCGTCACCAGGGGCATGGAGCAGCACAATGCACATGTGCGCATGAGTGGGGACGGAGGACGAATTTTCGCACCGTGCCCAGTCATGCGCACTTGTGTTTGCAGTTCTGGCGCATGCCCATTAGGAGAGCGAGGGTTGAGCAAAGGCTCAAACCTCGGTCTCCTAATGGGCAGGCGGGCGGAGTGTAAAACGTGCTGCCAGCAGCGCCAGGATTGGCTGAGAGGGTTTTGCACGCCCACTTGCAAGCAGTCAGTGATGTGTGCGTGGCTGTTCCCGAGTGTAGGCGCCATTGCGCCAACTGACCCGTCACCCGAGGCAGCGGACCGACCTGCTCAGGTAGGATTTTTAAATTTTATTTCAAACCCCCCCCCTACCTCCGCGATACACCCCACCCCGCGACACCCCACGAGCCGCAACTGTTAGGTTTCCATTTCTAGCACTCACCTTAATGCTGCTTACATTCCCTCCGCTCTACGCTGTAATCTCCGGATTTTTTTTAAAGAAGTAAATTGTCTTTCAAAACTAGCGTGCGTGCTCCATAGATAGCAATATTATTCCATGTATGTTAAAGACGAGTCGGTAAAAACACTGTACGGGGAATGCTGTAGATGAAAACGTTCCCCGCGCTTCCCATACGCATGCAACTTTCTGCATTCCTGGAATGGTAAAGAGGTTGGCAGATGTTGGCCTGCAGCAGCTCCAAGAGTTAACACTACGGCCCACATTTGCATAGTTTTGCACGAGCGCCCACAGGACTTTAAAGCATATAGTCGATGACAGCGCCCGTTTGCACTGCTTTTCTTCAAAGAACGCCTACGCAAAACCTTAGTACATTTGGGCCCAGGAGAGAGAGTGTAGTCTTACGGGTGTGTACTGTTTATTTTTTCATATTCATTCTTTATAGGAAGCCGCTACCGAGTAGTAGGATGAGATTAGAGTTCTAGGCAAGGGTGTCCAAAGTAGTTTCAGGAGGGACGTTTCAGCGTGATTTTTCAGAATAACCCATGAACATGTTGATCAAGTCCACTGAGGTTCGTTGTATGCAGATGCGTGTTAAGTTGGGCAGCCCTGATGCAGAGCAGCGGTTACAAGCATCATTTTCATGGAGAGCAGCGAGTGAGCTGGATGGGCCTCCGAGTGGTGGGGCAGCCGTGCCTGGGACGCACTGAGTGCTGAGAAATACCCTTGTCCATGACAGTTCAAAGTTCGCGTGCATGTGATCTACTGTGCGTGTAGTTGGAGACGGCTCATTTGGGTGTAAAGGTGATGCGCTGAGATAGCGAGAGCAGTGGAGGCCACCTCGGTCACTCAACATATCTCAAATGTTCAGGTACCTGGGGTGTCTTATCTAGGGACTGCCCACACTGCTCTTAAGCAACGGTTTACAATGGGAATGGTTGCTTGGTTCATGGACATCTTAAGGGATTTGGCGGCCTTGTGTCAAACGTATTTTACTCTTAGAGATGAGATTTCCATGAGTCTTATAGTCTGAATTCAGCACCTGAGCATAATAGGACAGAATGTATGAAGCTCTGTGGTAATACTGAATAAGCAGCTACCTATGTTATGCCATCTATTAATGTAATAACTGCACTTTCACAATTGCTTTATTAACCTTCCTGCTTTCTCAAATTTGCTTGAAAATGCACGATTTTTCTTCTTTTTTTTCAAAATTTTCTTGGGGGGGGGTAACCCCCCCAAACCCCCCTTTTGGGGTTCAGGATCGCTCGCTTCGCTCGCTCGCTACGGTGCTGTATGCTAATTCGTTTGCGCCCCACCACTTTTAAATCTCACCCACCGCCCCTGCTTATAAGTTGTGGAAGAAACTTATTAAGCCTTGATGCCAGGATTTTTGCATATATCTTGCAATCTATGTTAATTAAAGAGATAGGCCTGTAGTTTTGGGGGAACTGGGTACTTTTGCCTTCTTTGGGGATAACTATAATATTCGCTTCGGCATGGTATTTGAGACCATCCCTGCCCCCTCGCAATGGTTGAATACTTTTCTCATAGTTGGTTGAAGCTGAGTTATGAAAGTCTTATAGAAAGTGGCTGTGTAACCATCTGGCCCTTGTTAGCTTTGAGGGACTTAACTGCCATCTCAATTTCAGCTGAACTAATTTCTTTTCCTAGGGTGAGAGCGTCTTCTGGTGTTATTTTTGGGAGGTTTAGTCTGTTAAGATATTCGGTGCAGCCCTAAACGTCCAGCGTTTGGTCTTTATTATAAAGCTCCTGATAAAATACACTAAATGTACGTAGAATTTCTTTATGTTGTGTGTGTGTGATGTTTTGTGAGTCTGTGATTGTGGAGATGGTATGCTCTCTGTGCTTTAGGTAGGATGCCAGGTTTTTCCCCGCTTTGTTGGCCTCGCATAGGTTTATTGCTTTAAATTTGTTTATCCACAGACCCACTCTTTCGCTCAGAATTCTGTTGAATTCGTATTTCTTCTTTGTGAGTTCTGTAAGTACCCCTGCGTTCCTTGGGTCTGAGATATGGGTTGCCTCTAGTCTTTGGATATCAGTTTCTAGTAGGTCCAGCTGTGCCTTTGCGTTCTTGTTCATCTTGCCTTTAATGTCCATAATTATCCCCCTAATTGTGGCTTTCAAAGCGTCCCACATGATTTTTGGGTCTATATCTGTAGTGTCGTTAAAGTTAATATATTCTTTTATGGCCGGCTCTATTTTGGATCTGTTACTCTGGTCTGTCACCACATCGCTGTTGAATCTCCATCTTCGTGGATGATCCTCATTGTGGCGTCCGCACAGTAGGAGACTGATACAGGAGTGGTCTGAGACAGTTCTCGTGGCTATGTCTGTGTGCTCTATTAAATGGGTGTGTGTACCTGTGATCATTATGTAATCTATTCTGCTGTATGAATTGTGTGGGTTTGAGTAAAATGTGTAGTCTCTCGTGTCTGGGTATTGAAGTCGCCACGTGTCTTTAAGATTGAATCTGGTACATACTTTTTTTAGTAAGTTGTGTGCTCCCGGGGGTAGTGCATGGCACTGTGATTGTCTATCTATAGTGTCGTCTAAGGCCATGTTGAAGTCACCTGCCATCACTGTTAGGTCATTTTGTTGGGAGTGATGCTATCCCCGAAATCGGAGTCATCCGCGTTTGGTCCGTAGATGTTGAGTACATGTATGTTTTCTTCCCCCCTTTTCAGCTGTGTTAATAGAATTCTCCCTTCTACGTCGCATTGTTGATCTTCTATACTTATGTTGGCGTTCCTATTTATCAAAGTGATCACACCCGCTTCTTACCTACGGCCGGAGAGCATGCCATCTGACCAACCCATCTTGCCCTGATCCGTTCTGCATCATCCAGGGGTGGCCTAGTCTCCTGTAGGAGAAAGATATCTGCCTTAGTTTTAGCTAAGTAGTCAAGTATTATTTTCTTTTAACTGGGTGATTGAGACCTTTAACATTTAGGGAAACTATCTTTAAGTTGGACGTTAATGTTTTCGTAGGGTTAGATGTCATTTTATTATGCTAGGTAATGGTTGTTTGATCAAAGCCCTTTTCCTTCTCCGTACAGTATTACTCCTACTCTCACTGAGACTTCGTGTGTGTGCTTTCTGTGTCAACCCTCTCTGGGCCCACGTCCCCGCACCCTCCCGCGGCCTGGTGTCATTCTCAACATTGCGTGCAGAAATGTAGATGGAAAAATTTAGAGAGGAAAGGGTACAGTGGGTGGAGACAAAGCATGAGTGCCTGACATACATGACTAACAGGACGTAAAAAAGACTAAAAACACCCCCAAAATCCCGCAACCTACACATAGAATTCTGGACATGCAACAGCAAAGATCCAGCTCCGCTTCCCCTGGGATAGTATGTGTCCGTATATGCATGCAACTGTGGCGTTAATCACCCTAGGCTCTGTGTCAAGCACAAGTTGTCTATAATGCTATATTCCCCTCTTGCGGAGTACGGTCGTTCCCATACTGCTAATAGAGAAGAAACACATTTGTACAGAACAGTAGTATTGTTCTTAGAAAGGATATAGCGCTTATGTTGTTCTCGTATCAGCCTTATTGTCTCAGCATTGTTTTATTCATTGGCGCGCTCTCTTAGTGTTCCGAAATCGATGTGGCGGTTTCTAAGAAACACATGTAGTTCCTTCTCTGGCGAGGCTCTCCTCTTGTTCGCGCTTGCTTGGGAAAATTCCATTTCTTGCAACGTCGGACCTTGTAGATAATTGGACAGGTCATTGGGGTCTTCGAAGATGTGCGTTCTGCCTTTGTCGGTGATTCTGAACTTCGTGGGGCCAATGAATGAGAAGAGGATGTTTTCCTTCCTTAGTCTATCTCTTTGGGCTAGAAATCCTTTCCTAACGTCCACTGTGTGCTTGGAGTAGTCTTGGGTGAGGTTGATTTTTTGCCCGTTCCACTGCAGATTCTGTTTTTTCCTGGCTACTGCAAAGTTGGCTTCGGTGTGTTGTAATCTTAGAGGCTTGCATATTATGGGGCGTGGTGTAGTCATATTTGAATTTCTGAAGGCTGGAACTCTGTATGCCTTGTCTAGCTCCAGCGGGAGGTCAAATTTAACGTTAGTAATTTTGGGGATCATGTCCTGTATGAACGCAATGCACGATCTGCTTTTCTCCTCTTCTCCCTCGGCGACCCCTAGTATTCTGATGTTCCCCCTCCTGTTGCGGTCGTCTAATTCTGCTGTTTGTCTTCTTAGCATTGCTGTGGTTTTGGCAAGTTCTAGCAAAGCCTTGTTTGTCTTTTGTTCGCTATCCTCCACATCACTCACCCTCTGCTCTACTTCTGTTAGTCTATTGTTCGCTGCATGTATGCCCGCTCTGACCGCAGCCATTTCCAGCTGGATAGCATCCGTGGTTTGTTTAGTCGATTTTGCAAGGTCGTGTACTTCCGCCAGTTTTTTCAAAATCATGTCTAGCGTGCTGTTGATATCAGATCTTTGTTTGATGGGGGAGTCCAGAGTGTCACTCTTAATCTTTTTGGGTTGCTGCGTGAGTTTCCCGTCATTACCAGCCATGGCTGCTAGCCCTCTTCTCTCCTGCTGTAGGCTGAGCCTTCCTCTGACTTTCCGCTCTATGGTTGATTCTTTGTGATCTTCCCTTGTTGACAGAAATTTATTGCTTTTGTCCCCCTTTGGTTACAGTATAGTCTCTGAGCCGGTGGCTGTTGTTGGGCTTGACGGTCTTGCAGACAGTTTTCCCTCTTCCGAGCTCTGGTCCACTCTGTATGTTGGTTTTATGCCGGCTGACCTGTGCAAGTGAGCTGGTTGCTGCTATCCCTTAGCCCACGTTGATTTATATAATTTTTATTTTTTTTACATTAAAGGCTTGGTTGTTGCTAGATCTACCGCGTTATGCACCCCACTGAGTTTTGAACTCCACGCTCACTTTGAACATATCCAATATAGCTATATAGAGACACCTCTACACCTTTACTAAGAACGCGATTCTGTGATATTATGTGTGGCCGCGCTAAAAAGAGTTGGGGTGTTTCCAGTCTCTCCGTGGTTCGTATGCCTTGCTTTTGCTATGTATCGTTATGAATACCTAGGGGTTCTGTCGAAAGCTTACTCGATTGCCAGTACGCCAATTGTGGAGGTTTTCAATATTATTTTCTTCCCCCCCATATGGCGGTGGTGGTGGTGATTGCTGATGCCTTTCTTATGTTTCCTTGCGTTTGCTCCTTTTCAATCGCCCATTAAGGTAGCCTCTTTAAATTTAAATTGGATTGTGTTGGTCCTCCGCTGCTTGCATCCCCAGCTTGCATCAGAAGCTACAGAATGGTTCGTTCACCCCCGCTCTGCTGAACGTGCACTGGCAGGGCTCTTGTACAGACCAAGTTGAATGTCTGGCAGAGCAAGATGGCGGCTCAACATTAAACGGTGGCGGCTACCACTATAGAGTGCACTTTCGTTTTCCTTTTTAATTTTTTTTTTTTTTAACTGTACACACAACATCCGTCCACGATAGCTCTCGTGCTTGATGGCACCCGTTAGGCACAAAAACTCGCGCTTGCGTCTACAAAAAGCCGCACATCCTCCTGTTTTCGGCGCGGTGATCCCTTATCGAGTCACTGATCTCCCCGTAGCTCCCCAGCTGCACTCTCAATACCAGCCAAGTTGTTTTGCCAGCTCTCCCAAGATGGCGGCCCCCATGCCCAGTTTCAGTTTCGCTTTTGGGAGGTTTGTCGATCGTCTTCCCCTCCCGGGCTCCTGAAATTAATATTGTTGCCTCTGTGAAGCCTCACGTGAGGTGCCAGCACTAACCTTTGGTGAGCCAGCCACTGGTCCCCCCGCAGGCGTAGTTATTATTTGCAGTCGGCACGCGATTCAGGCATCGGGAGGGGGTTTCGCTTTGCGGGCACCATCTTGGATCTTCCTTCTCTTTCTCACCAGGAGTTTGTTCTTCACTGATTGCTTCCCTCTGTTGCTGGGGTTGGGTCCGAAAGTCGGGTCTACTTCTCCCCAGATTGTTCCGGCATCATTTGGTATGTTTTTTTTGTGGTTTTCTCAGCTCATGTGTGTTCTTTTGTTGCTCGCTCCCAGGGTTCTGCGGAGCGCTGGATTCAGGCGTCTGCACCCATTGCCGTCCAAGCCATCGCTGCATTTTGGCCACTTTTGAACCATCTGAGCTAGAAATATGCCCTACTCCCCCACCCCCATGCAGTCTTGTGAAAGAAAAATAGAAAAGCAGCATCCTGCAAATGAAGAGTTTGCTGTAACACCACGTGAGTATGACTTGTATCCGAAATGCTTGTTTTTCTCCTTTCACTGAAAATGAAAAATAGGTGTAGCTGTCTGTAGCAAATTAATAAAGTTGTGGTTACTACCCTATGCAATAGAGGAGCGGGCCTCGAGACTGTTTTATTGACCTTATCCTGGGTGTTTAACTTTTGTGATCAAATCACACTCGGTTTACCGACCAGTTTCTAGAACTGTTATTGTTTAAAATCACATATGTTTTCTATGTGATTTGCATATCTTGTAGCCAGGTCAACTTTGTTGAACATACTGTTCTAATTTGGCTCTTGACCGACAACCATAGAACATACCTCATCCTTTCCTACAAATCTAGAGAGATATTTGTAGACTATTGCCATTAATTTCGAATAAAATCCCAAACTTCCTTTCAGTGTTAAACTGTGTGACCCTGAGCAAACAAACTTACATCACTGTACCTCATTGTCCTTAACTACAAAATGCCGTAGCAAATAATGACTAAATAATTAGCCCAGAGTCAGTCCTAAACCAAATATATATATATTTTATGCTTACATAGTTTAAATGAGGGTGATCATTTTACATGTCATCTATTGTGTGATTTACTTTACGGGTGTTTCAAATGCATGACCAGGTAAATCTACAAGGAGAGTTCCGTCTGATGGCCACAGGTTTTGGGCTCTGGTCAGTTTTCTCCCATGTCGGAAGAGAGATATTTCTAGTACTTATATTTTACTGTTTCCATTACTAAAACTGGTGACTAACAGAATGCAGTGCGATGCCAAATAAAATATTTTTATTTGATGGCATATGGAGAAGACATGTCCATCTTCAAATATATTGGTTCAGCATAGCATGTCATATATGGTGAAAATTCAGGCTCACGTTCTCCTTGGGCAGGGGGGTGGAGGTCGCCACTGGTATATCGGCCAGAGTTTGAAGAAGAAACAAAAGCAAAGCTTAAAACTGCAGCTCTCCTCTTGGGACCGAGGTACGGAACGGGGGCACACAGCTTTGACGTGGATCAGTCAAGCACGGCACAGTTGTGCAGTCATAACTTTTTAGGCAGCAGCATTTTACATAGGTTTTGTTTTTGCCAATACAGCAATATTAGCGAAACCACAACTCCCAGAATGCAACTGGCGGTTGGCTAAGCATCAGGAGGCGCTGAATGTCACTGAGGACACGGAGATACTTGGCAATTATGCTGCCAGCGCTTAAAGGGGCACGAGACGATAAGGACAAGATGTGAGGAAAGACGATACACATCTTAAAGGGCAAAACCATGTATACAAAGTAAGGATAGGAACCCGTTTCTCGTCTCTGCAAACGTGCACAGGTGCTATCTCTTTGCCCAGTGCTAGCTCTCCTGACTCCTGGCTTACTCCCTTGGGTATATCGCCCTTTAAGACAAATATTAGCGCGGGGGGGTGAGCGCGGCATCGTGGTGAATGTGCTATTTAGGCAAGATGGCGTCGGACTGTCCACATGGACACGCGCATGCTGTCAGCATTGGACAGATGGCGAGAGCAGCCATCTTTGTCCATGCAGACACGTGCAGGCAGATTGGAAAGAAATTATATTTTTACTATTTCAAGTTCCACTTATAATAAACTCTCAAGGGTGAAGTTAAATATGTAATTTAGGTCAGTGTAGTGAAAGCACTGCTACTGTAGGTCAATAATAATGTATTTGTGATATATTATTATAGTGCTGTATACCCTCCAGGTCCATGTCCATGTATAATACTGTACCGACCGTGCAAGCGAGGACACTAATGACATATTATCATCGCCTGATTGTGCATAGCCTATGCTCCCAGTTTGGCCATTTATATGATGTAACATTTCATTAAATTGAAAATTAGAAAGTCCCTGTCCTGTCATATTTAGAATTATTTAACATGTGAATCTGCATGCACTCCCAGTGGTCTGGCTCAATCCGTGCGGTCTTCTACTTTGCATTTTTTAATCTTTTTTTATTTTGGATGATTTGTTTTCCAAACCACCCCTTCACGCTCATCATGTTTCTGCTGACATTAAACATTTCTGCCGTCCGCAGCCGATGGAGCAGGAAACCACTTACGTTTCACATCAGACACATTTAATTATAAGCAAGAAATTCCAGCAAGTGGCGCACGTGCTCATCTTAGGTCCCAGCTATTCAAGAAGAACGAACATTAATAGAACAATCACAGGAAATTCTACAATGATTTAAAAAAAACGTAGAAAATAATTATTTGTCCTGATACTGGAAAATAATGGTCCATTAGAAAAATGTACGGTTTTATTTTGTATCTCGCAAATTGTGGCAGTGGTGGTGAATAATGATGGTCACGAGCACGCAGGGCAGGGTTTATAGTTAGGCAGAAATTTAAAACCCTCTAATTTGTGGAGGAAGCGGCAGATCCCTGGTTGGGATTCTCCTATGATGGGAATCCTCCAACAGAATTAGATCAACCTATCGAGGGGGGTATGCCATTGGAGGATTCCACAACTATGGAAAATACTCCTTTGTGTGAAACACTATTTCCATCAATAACAAGAATTTCCTGTTACCACCCAGTTCTAAATCAGGATTTTATCGGTGGGATAAAAGATACTTTAATAATCTGAATGTGGATGCAGCCGCGTGTCTTCTTGCTTTTGCCGACGGGTCCACTCATGGCCTTTTGTAAAGTGTTCTTTTAATATAATTCTGTGGTTGGGAGTCAATTTCATTTTTTGTTTTGGTGCTCTGATTTGCTGATAGTGCTGGTTTAGCACCTAGAAGGGTTGTGATTGTGGAATGTTTAATGTTCCCTTCTCCTGGTGCTGCAGGTCATTCAAGCAGCAGTGGCCCGTGCAGGTGAGAGCGGTGGGAGCGGTGGGCCGGGCGGGAGAGGGATTTTCGACAGACTGGCCCCACGCACCACCGATCTTACCTGCACAGGCTGCGGCTGCATTAAAGAGAAGAAGGTGAGAAGGTGGAGAAAGGTGAAATAGCGGTAGTAAGAGAGAAAGGGATAGAGAGAGTAGTAGGGTAGAGTGAA
Source organism: Triturus cristatus (assembly GCF_964204655.1). Lineage (NCBI taxonomy): Eukaryota > Metazoa > Chordata > Amphibia > Caudata > Salamandridae > Triturus > Triturus cristatus. The sequence continues at coordinate 233,819,278 of NC_140583.1, forward strand.
GGGTGGAGATTTAGAGATTGGTGAGGTAAAGAGAGATGAGGTACGACAGAAGTGAATATAGAAAAGAAGAGAAGTATAAAACATGAGACAGGCGAGGAGAGAAAGGGAGGTAAATATAAGGTACAGAGTTGTGATGGAGCTATAAGTAGAGAGAGACAGAGGTAGAGGCTGGCATAGAGAGGGAGCAAGAGTGAGGCGTAGAAAAAGAAAGCCACGAGCTGGTCACTTTCCCAGGGGCACCCCTGTGGAGGGAGTGGAGGGTGGGTAATTTCCCACTTGCCTTCGCCTAATAAGGCTCTGATTGGTTCATGTTTAGTTGTTCGGTTTTGTACACTTTTAACAGTTTGAATTGGATGTGGCTGTTCATGCTGAGCAGCAGGGCAAATGTGCTGTTCTGTGCTCCCTTCTCTTCACAACCTTGTCTCCCTGCCTGCATATGAACTCACATGAAAAAAGTTGTGTAGTTGCCTTCTAGCATTCTGCCTGCTATAGTCAAAGTAACTGAACCCAAGTTTAATATCATTTTGTGTAGTTGACCACCTGTCATACTGTCGTAGGTAAAGGGAAGTCCAAATGTAGCCAAGTAGTACGTTCCAAGAAGGTAACACATACCCTTTGCACCTCAGACGGCTGTTGTGCTTGAAGGGCTTTAGGAAAGCCAAGGATGGAAATACATCCTATCTACCTGCATATTGAAGGGTGAGCCCCGGGCTAACAGCTAGAACTGCGCCTACGCTTAACAGAGCGCATATGCTGCTTGTTTGACCATCGCCTTTGATGTAGGTCGCATGAAGGTACCTCCAAGAAGGGCCCTGGACATAGAGCCTCACCTTTCTTTTAGGTTAGAGTACAGGACTACCGGTGTAATGGAGGCATAAAGTGTCAGTTCAAACTAGCAGCAAATCTTCTGACCCGCCACAAAGAATGAATTTGAGGGCTGACTGAATCAATCCAAACCTGCACTACCACAAAATTGGTCCTGAGTTGGAACCATCATCGAAATTAACATAGCAGCCTACTCTGTGTTCATTTTGTAAGATGTTTCTTCTCTAAATCACGGTTTCAAACCTACCTGGAATTACCTATACCAATTAGTAATATGTCAGAGCATCCTGAAACAAAGCATTTACCATCATTTCCACAACATATCTTAAGGTTTGCCAAAATCAGGATCAGCCTAACAGTACAGGTGGCAATGTCTTTCATTCGTAAATCCACATTTTGTTTACCTCATCTAACATGAGCTATGCCCTTTTGGGAAATATGGAGGCAATGCCAAACAATATCTACGGACAAGGATTAGCAATCACCATTCTGCAATACAGGTGTCTAAAGTCCCATTCCTGCTGGAGTCGAGTTTTTGCAATCAAAGGCTTTGTTTAATGGATTTATCAGTCTTGAATCTACGCTGTGATTTCACAAGCATATTTGGAAATAGCCCCTTAAAAGTTATTCCACCACAATAACGAGCTTTAAATATTGTCCTGCCATCATATCTAGACCTGAATATGACTACCAAAGTGCTGTGAAATATATATAGCTAAGTATAGATTTACTTAATGCAACTGTTATACTTGTCTCACAACAACAGTTCTATGTCGAGTCCATTGACTTTTCTGACAAAAACATTTGCAGTAACTGATTTTTTAATCCAAATAGAATTGTAGGAATCATATAGTGCAGGGTAGATTTTGTAAACCTAACACCAGACTAATCGTGAAAACAAGTGCAACAGAGTCTGCTATCTATATAATGACTCCTGGTAAAAAAAAAATGCAAAAGAGTGTGTAATCCTAATAGAGGACTTTTGCTGAAAAAAATATGCAAAAGAGAGTCTGCAACCCTAACAAATGAATTATGGTGAAAATAGAAAAGCACAAGCTTATACAGTATAACACATGGATACGTCTCTTATATCCTTGATGTCTTTTGTCCACTTCTTAGTGTCACAATGATATTAGACTTCCAGCAGCAAGATTCAGCTGCAGGAACAATGTATCATGGCTGCCTAGCAAGGATGCTATGGACCACAAGGATTGTATTCTCTATGCATTTTAAGATGACCACCCCCATTGGCCAGTCTTGAGTGAGTTGCCAAACCACATATAGACAAAAACACACAAACTTAATTTTAATTATGTATTCATGACACCTTATTAATTCATAGCCTGCCCAAATTTTAATCATCTGCCATAAACTTTAATGATCATTGACACTGACTTTACTGAATCTGGACAATGGATTATGCCACTCACTCATATCATATCATATCAACAGACAGTATGAAGACCCGCATGCTTGACAGCCTTAAGATACCTACTACAGATACACATTTGCCTACTTATGCAGCAAGCAGAGAAACATTTTGTTACTGTAACAAACATTAGAAAATGGGTAAATATTTAACAATCATAGCCCACACTTCCTACTCCTCTTATCCTCTGGTTGATAACAAAATACAAGCTCTTTTTTATTCAGTTAATTTGTATCTGCTTCCCAGACAATTCTGCTTGTAGCCACAAAGACAAGAGCCGGAGGTGGGGTGGCTATTGCTTTTACAACTATCTACACTGCTCTACGTTCCCCATAGATGACATTAAAGGGGTCGAGGCACTAGGCTTCTGCCTATCCCTCTACGCACAGGCCACTTCTCGGGTGTCCTTTGTATCGGCCTCTGGGCTATGCTGGCAAATTATTTGATTCTCTTGACTTTGCCCTAGCCCCCTTAGTCATAAAATATTCTAACTATACCATCCTTAGAGAGCTCAATCTCCACATGGATAATGTGGAAGATAAAATGACTAGAACGTTTTTGACACCATTACAGCCCTCAACCTTACACTGATCCCCTCGGGCCCCACACACAGAGCAGGGCATACCATAGACTTAATAATGCCAAACTCATCCGTTGCTCTAGAGACACCTGGTGTGGTTACTTGATCTGACCATTTCTTATTGAAGTTTTCCTGGGACTCTTCCAGAACCAAGGGTGATACTCACGTAAAGTCCCCAGGCCCTTCTATAAGGCCATGGAATAATGCTGGCATTCCTGAGCTAAAGAGAATCCTAAATCGCCCAAAACCTACCCTATCGGGCGATGTTAATGGGTACTATTACTGAGTCAATAAATGGCTCTTGGAGGACACCGATCAAATCACCCCCAAGCAGAATTATGCCCCAAGCAGCAGAGAACTACCCCATCAGCACTCTGGTTCATGTTGGAATTAGGAGAAGAAAGAGAAAACAAAACTTGAGAGAACCCGGAGAAGAGACTACCCAGGCCACAGACAAAACATCCTATAAAAAAGCTCTCAGAAACTATCAATATAATTTTTAAAAAGCCACATCCATCTTTTACGCAGATAAACTAGTGAAGGCTGAAAACAAGCCAATAGAAATTTTCAACATCATCCCTAGCTTTACCCAGGGATGCTTTACGTGCCCCTGCAGTGATACTCGCCCCAAAAACTGGTCAGGAGTTAAGTGACTTCATTGATAACAAAGTTATCCAAATACAAAATAACCTTGGAGTCTATAAAACTTCGCCCTCCCATGTCCCCCCTCTCGCTTCCCCAGAACCCACTCCACCTAATTTCCTGACATCTTTCACATTCCAAAATGAAGAAGAACTAAAAAGACTGCTCCTCTTCTGCAAATCCAATTAACATCTCGACCTTTGCCCACCCATCCCTCTCCATATAATTAGACAAATAACAAAGGACATCGGTCCGGTCTAGGCAAAAGTGTTTAATACCTCCCTCCAAACTGCCTCTGCCCATCTGCTATGGAAACAAACTTGTGTCATCCCTCTATTGAAGAAACCCTTCACAGACAGTAAAATTATATCTAATTTTAGATCTATAGCTACCAAAATACTAGACCTGCAGCTACCAATACTAGAATCTATAGTAAATAAACAACTTTCGGACTTCTTAGAACTCCATCGCCTCCTGCATCCCTCCCAGTCAGGTTTACGTTCATGTCACAGCACCGAAACCGTGCTGCTTGAAGTCTGTTAGCCATTGAAAATGCCCCTAGACTGCAGGCATAATGCTGCACTCATTTTGCTAGATCCCTCAGCGACATATAAACACTGTCCTCCATGACATCCTCTTACAACTTCTGTTTAGCTGTGGTGTCAGGGGAGTGGCATTTGATTGGCTAACCTCGGTCCTCTCTGAGCAAGAGCAATCAGTCTGGACAAAACCTCATCTCTCCAGGGCTAAACCTTTTAAATGTGGGGTAATCCGGGGCTCTACGCTTAGCCCAACATTGTTTAATGTGTCCATGTCTCCATTGGCCACCCTGGTAGAGTAATTTGGCATCACTATAGTTTCTTATGCTGACGACACCCAGCTGGTCTTTCCCTATGAAGACAATTCAGATCTGTAAAGAAACCTTCTCAAATTGCAAGAGAGCAGTCTTAGGTTGGCTCAAAGAAAGCCAAATACAATGCAACCCGAATAAAACAGAAATCATACTGTTAGGGTCAAACCCTAATCCGCGTTAGGATGGCACCTGGACCATAGATGGACCTACCCCGCCTCCTACATCTTGGCAGCAATAAACCTACAAATCGTTTTTGATAATTACCTATCATTTAAGACCCAGATCCAATCAGGTGTCAGAAACTGTATGTGGATCCTCAAGACTCTCAGAAAATTCCTTTCCTTCCTCCCATGGGAAGCACGCAAAACCACAGTCTGAGTTACGATCCTCTCTCGGCTGGAATACGCAAATGCTTTGTATTTGGGTCTACCTGCATATTTATTCGAGTGGCTACAGCTGGTCCAAAACACAGCAGAGCACCTTTTTATTCTGCAAAAATGCACCCCCACTTCACCCTTCCTCATCAAATTGCACTGGCTCACTGTTCATAAAAGGATCACCTTTAAAGCATTAACTTTAGTACACCGGGCCTTGTACAACACCGACTCCAGTTATCTGAACAATAGAATCATGAGTACCAGCCCAGTAGAAATCTACGTTCCAGTAAGACCCACCTCATAGCAGACCCCACCTTCAAAAAAGCTAGACGTGGTGGGACCTCCTTCTAAGCAAGCACTGCCAAATTCTGGAACTGTTAACCCTTTCAGCTGAGAAGCACAGATTCTGAATCCCCTTTTCACAAAGCTTTAGAAACCTATTTGTGTAACCTACAATCATTTATCACACTCTCTCGTCAACATATCCTTGTTGACAGCATATGAACACTCATTTTTGAGTAGCTGTTTGCGCTATACAAATTCCCTCATTCATTCATATGAGGATGGTTGTTGCAAGTCCCTGAAAAACTAAGGGCCTAATTTACATCTTGGTAGGACTCCCGTAGTCCCTCCATGGCGGTGGTTACAAGTACTCCATCAAGCCGATGGAGTCCCACCCACCGTATTTAGATGTGGGCTGGTTGAACGGCCGTCTGCATCAACAGCGGTGCACCTTAGTAAACGCAATGGACTCCTCTGCTGGCTAACAGTACTCCGTCGCAGTCAGTCCAGCGGGATTGCACCAAGCCTATTTAGATTTCCCTGTTGTGCTGGCATTGTCATTGTGATGGATTCCTGACGAAGAGAGTTCCTGGTGGGGTGGAGACTGGTAGGCAGCAGCCGCGGCCCGTGGAGGGAGTTCCGTGGGGCAGAAAGGCGGGGCGGGGGATGAGCATGGTGGGGGGTTCTAAAAACCAGAATATGGATAATTGGAGGTAAGTAAACAATTAATTAAATAAAACGAAATTCGTTGCGCGCCCTGCATCCCACAACAGCGGTACCCAGCACAATATCTTAATAGAGGGTGTGCAAGACTTCAATTTCCTAAAAACACTGAAAGGTGCAGCATAATCTCCCCTCTCACACTGGTGTCTCCCACAGAGAAGTCAGAGATGTGCATAAGCGATAGAGAGATGCAGGAAGGGCATGAAAGCCCCAAGCTACCCTAGTTACAGAGGTAGCATTACCCCCAATCGAGGCTGCCATGGACCAGTGCATGAAGGTGGAACAGGGTCTGGAGAAGGTGCTGCACTAACTCTCAGTCTACAGACCTAACAGCAAACGCAAGTAGAGCCTGAATGAGCTCAGACACAGGATTTTGCTGTATCCTTAGAAAACATGCAAACAACATCTGCCTGCTCGTTGGAGCTCAGAGACACATCTGCTCCCCCAGTGAGGAGTAGGGTCCGTGTTAGAATTTTTTTTAATAGAACCTATATCATTGCTGGAGCCCAGATACACATATATTGTTGAACAGAAACCTATCAACCTAAAACATTTTATTAATATTATTTGCGGTTTTTGTAGAGTGCAACACTCATCCCAGGGGATATCACGGCGCTTATACCAAGCAGAAACTACTGATGACTGATACTGAAAAGTTTAGAAAATGGGGAAGAGGTGGGTTTTCAGCTTTTTTCGGAACAGGAGATAATTTGTGGTATGTCTTAAGTCGATAGGAAGCTCATTCCACCTCTTTGCTGCCAAGTAAGAAAAAGAACGGCCACCTATTCTAACTTTATAAATACGTTTAGTCCTAACCAATGCCGATTGAAGTGATTGTAGGTTCCTAGTAGGGACATAAAAATCGATCTTCCCTTGAAGAATAGTGGGACCAGTCTTATGCAGAGCCCTATGAGCATGGCTGAGAAATTTAAAGGCAGCCCTCTGGCGCATCGGAAGCCAATGAAGTTTCTTCAAACATTCCAATGCCGAGTCTAGCTTGCCTTTGTTGCAAATAAGTTTGGCCGCCGAATTCTGCAATACCTGTAGGCGAGAGAACAGATGTTCATTCATCCCTACAAACAGTGCATTGCCATAGTCTAAACGACTAACCAATAGGGCCTGTGTGACCAAACGTCTACAGTCCAGAGGTATCCAGGGAAATAACCTAGCGAGAAGTTTTAGGATGGTGAAACCTTTGCCACAGAGGGATCGCACATGCTCCTTCATGGACAAGGCGTCATCCATGATGATCCCCAGGTTCCTGGCATGTTGTTTTGGAGTGGGGGCCAGACCCAATGAGGGTGGCCACCACGAGGCATCCCACACCCGTTTGGCGCCACCAAACAGAATAATCTCAGATTTTCCTGCATTCAACTTTAGGCAGTGTGAATGCATCCACTGGCCCATTTCTGAGAGGCAGTCATGTAATTTGGTTTTAGTGATATCAGGCTTCTCATCCAAGGCCACCATCAGCTGCGTGCCATCCGCATAGGAGCAGATGCCAATGCCCCACTTCCTTCCAATGTCGGCGAGAGATGACATATAGACATTGAAAAGAGTGGGGCTCAATGAGGCACCCTGGGGGACCCCGCAGCCGATGGAGTTAGGCCTGGAATGGAACTGACCCATATGTACTGCCTGAGTGCGGTTGCTCAAAAAAGAGTGCAACCAGCTCAATGCAGTGGATTGAACTCCTTTGCTCCGAAGTATGTCCAACAGGCAATTGTGGGATACCGTGTCAAACGCTGCTGACAGGTCAAGCAGTATCAGTGCCACTGCCCCACCTTGATCGGTGGAGGATCTGACACTGTCCGACACTGCCAGCTACGTTGCCTCGGTGCTGTTGTTAGCTCTGAAGCCCGTCTGGGAGGGATCCAGGAGGAGGTTGGTTTCCAGGTACCTTGTCAGTTGTACATTGACCAGTTTCTCCAGAACTTTGGAGAGATAGGGAAGCTGGAAGATGGGTCTATAGTTCTCTGGGTTGAGAATGTCAGATCCAGCTTTCTTCAAGAGGTGGATCACTGAAGCGTGCTTCCAAGCATCAGGGAAAATGGCAGTTCTTAGTGATTTATTAAAGAGTTGTGTGATCAAGGGACAGAGCGTGGACGCAATCTTTGAGAACACAAAATGGGGGCAGGGGTCCAAGGGGGAACCGGATTTGACTGTGTTCATGGCTGCTAAGACCTCGTCCACTGAGAGTGGTTCAAAGCCAGTTAAAAGGGGAGTAGTTCCCGAGTCTGGCGGGGCTGTTGGTGCTTCTGTTATGATCGCAGTATTGGGGGGTTTATCTGTGTTACTGTGAGCATGTTGGGGGGTGAAAGTAGAGTAGATTATCTTAATTTTCTCAGCAAAGAAGGTGCTAATACGGTCACAGGCCTCAACCGAAGGAGTGAGTGTTTGATAAATGCTAGATGGTTTGCTAAGCTCCTTCACTATTTTGAACAGTTCCTTAGCTGAGTTACTGTTTTCTTGAATGCGCTGGGTAAAATAATCTTTCTTTGCATTTTTTATGGTAAGGGTATACAGTTTCCGATTAAGGACATAATTTAATCTGGCTACACTCTCCTTGGACTGTCTCCAAAGATGTTCAAGTTTTTGACATTCCCTTTTAAGATTTTTGAAATGGGGGGTGTACCATTTCTCCGTTATAGCTTTTTTCCTAGGTTCCCGCATCGGGGCTAGTTTGTTTAATATTTGCAGTATTCCAGCATCTAGTAAGGTGACATCAGTACAGACAGAGGAATCCTCCGGGAATTTAAAATTGGCCTCTTGAAAATAATTATCGAAATTAGATTCATTAACTAACCTCCAGTCTTGTTTAGAGATCTGGGGGACTGCCTTGGGTTTCAGAGACCTGCAGGGAAGGTCGAGTGAGAAAGATATAAGGGAATGGTCCGTCCAGGAAAGAGGCTGGACCTCACGTATGTTAGTGGATTCAATGTTGGTAAAAAGTAGGTCCAGTGTGTGGCCAGCTGTGTGAGTAGGACCCTCTACCCACTGCTTAAGGTTAAGGATCTCCATATCATATTCCAATTGGGAAGCTCCCAGAGCATCCATTTTCTCATAGTGAATATTGAAATCGCCAACAATTAGGTAGTTTTTATATTTTAAACAGAGTGGCAGGAGTTGGTTGAGTAATTTAGCGCCAAGATTGGCTTGTTGTCCAGGGGGGTTGTATATTACTGCTCCAGCTAAGATGGTGAGACCCTCATGGAGTACTCTAAAAGGTAAGATCTGATGTTCGTTGTGGGCAACTATTGGTTCCGCAAAGCATACTAAATGCTCCCTAAATATCACAGCGACGCCCCCTCCTCTTTTACCAGATCTATCTTGCGTAATAATTTTATAATTAAAGGGGAGGGCATTAGCTAGATCCGGGGCATTAGTATCGGATAGCCAGGTTTCAGTAATGAAAACCAGGTCCGGGGTCTTGGATGTAAGTAAGTCCCAAATATCCAGAGCATGTCTAGGTAGGGATCTGGCATTGAGGAATAAACAGTTGAGGTTCATGTGATTATTAACTTGGATTGTGTGATGGCCTAAAGGAGATTGATCCATGCTAGACCAACGACAAGCGAGGCAGGAAATAGGTCCATAGGATGATCCTGGGCCCGTTTGAATACATAGCCTTTCATTATTGCCCTTTTTATCAGCATAGGCTAGCAACTTGCTACGAGAGTAGCGGATGGGCATGGACAATTTTCGAATGAAATCAGCAGGGGGTATGGCCCCTGGTCCCGGCTGGTCGCGAACGGGCGCAGACGGCCTTACCTTAGGCGCACCTTCGGCGCGCCATTGACGCGTCCGCTGCGCCCGTCTGCTGCGCCTCGGCTAGCACATTGGAATAAATAGGGGGGGAAGCGCGGTTTCCTGGCTCCGCCCTCCGGCTCGCAGGGGCTGACCCCTGATTGGTCTGCCGGTCTGCCTAACTCCCCTTTGGCTCTCCACGCAATCGGCACTCAGCCATGGTGGAACGGAGCCCGGGGATTGGCAGCCAGAATTTTTAGGGGAAGAGGAGCAGCCTAACTCGCTGTCGTCCTCACAGTATTCGTGCAAATCACAATTTAAAATGCGGGCAGGTTCGAAATGCAGGCAGTGCAATAAACAATTTTAAAAGCGACCAGAATCGGTGCAGGTAATCAATTTTAAAAATACGAGCAAGGTCAGTGCAAATATACAATTATAAACAAGCATATAAACCAACACAGCCCTGCAGCTACAGTAGCGATTCCACAGAGGTATGCTGCGCGACTGCTGAGGCCTAAAGTTAAATAGGGGGAAGCGCGGGCTCCTGGCTCCGCCCTCCGGCTCGCAGGGGCTGACCCCTGATTGGTCTGCCGGTCTGCCTAACTCCCCTTTGGCTCTCCACGCAATCGGCACTCAGCCGTGGTGGAACGGAGCCCGGGGCTTGGCAGCCAGAATTTTTAGGGGAAGAGGAGCAGCCTAACTCGCTGTCGTCCTCACAGTATTCGTGCAAATCACAATTTAAAATGCGGGCAGGTTCGAAATGCGGGCAGTGCAATAAACAATTTTAAAAGCGACCAGAATCGGTGCAGGTAATCAATTTTAAAAATACGAGCAAGGTCAGTGCGAATATACAATTATATACAAGCATATAAACAAACACAGCGCTGCAGCTACAGTAGCGATTCCACAGAGGTATCTTCACACTAGTTACCAGGCAGAGTCCTGGGTGGTGTGACTTGCATGGTTGCTGGTTAAAAAACAGAAATTCCTACCTGTTCTATGATAGATAGTTCAGGAATTTGTGGAGTACAGCAAAACTCCAATAAAAACAGTACCTCGCACTTGTGGGTGGGCCTATTGTTACTTGTAGGAACAATCCAACTATGTGATCATGTAACACCAATATACAGCCACTATTGTCTTCACATAGTCAAATTGTTGCCAATTCTACACATTTAGGTGCTGATTCCGATCCGGTAAAAAAAATTCCGTACGAATCGTATCTGTATTTTTTTACGTACGAATCGTACAAGTCCCGTACAAATGGGCAAGTACGATTCGTACGTGGAAAATACATACGAATGACATCGGGAAAAGTCTACGACACGTCCCCGGACAGTTTTACGTACGATTCGTAAAACTGAAGTCCGAGCGCACAAGTACGATCCATACCGTCCGTCCGAATATACAAACGCATGTAATACGCTCCGTCCGAATATACAACCGCATGTAAAACGTCCCGTACGGAGCGAACTGTGTACCACCCCTACCCCGGGCACACCTGGGCGAGAGGTACAAGTCGTTTGGCCCACCCCAGCCTCCCACCCCTCCCGCGTACATCCGCACCGTACCCCCAGCCCCCCCCCCCATGTCCGCACCGTGGGGTGGGGGTGGGGGTACGCACCGTACATATGGGGGGATACGCACCGTACATACGGGGGGTACGCACCGTACATACGGGGGTGGGGGTACGCACCGTACATATGGGGGGTACACACCGTACATACGGGGGTGGGGGTATGCACTGTACATATGGGGGGTATGTACCATACATACGGGGGGTGGGGGTACGCACCGTACATACGGGGGTACGCAGCGTACATACGGGGGTGGGGGTACGCTCCGTACATATGGGGGGTACGCACCGTACATACGGGGGGTGGGGGTACGCACCGTACATACGGGGGGTACGCACCGTACATACGGGGGTGGGGGTACGCACCGTACATACGGGGGTGGGGGTACGGTGCATACAGGAATGGGTGCTGGGGTACGGCGCGGACATGGGGGTGGCTGGGGGTACGGTGCGGACGTGTAGGGATGGGGGTACGGTGCGTACCGGGCCCCCTTTTCACCGTGCATCGTGGTGTACTTAGCTTTTCCGGTACTTTTTGGGTCCCGTAAAAATATTGCCGTGCGAAGTGCTGTGGGTACGAATCGTACTTGCTGGTCCGTAAAACGGTGCCTGACTCCGTGCGAATGTCGCGTACGCGGTGTCCCGGATCGGAATTGTGTGTATATTTTAGCCGGTCGGTGTTTTTTACGATTCGTACGGAAATGGTGTTTCTGTACGAATCGTACTTGCGGGTTTGTAAGGTGGTTTTCCCGGGTACGAGTCGGACGGAGAAAACGCTCCGTCCGACGGTTCGTACCCGGGTTTTACCGGATCGGAATCGACACCTTAGGGTACTGTTTTTATCAGGTGAAGCAGGGGAACATTGGCTGGTTGGATATTTGCCATTTGCCTGAAGTTATGAAGTTTTCTGTTACAGAAAAATTAATAATTGTTTTTTTAATCATGCTTTGACATTTGCAGGTGATTCTGAGCAACAATATATACTGCGATTCATGCAAGCCACATCAAGATGGAATGCTCCACTATCTCTAATTTTCATAAATATCTAGGGCTGGTAGATTCCCCTGTATGCCTGCCAATCCTGCACCCAAATGCCTCAGACATCCCACATTGAATCTCCCCATTGGAAAAATTCTTATTGTCTAATGTGTGGATCCCTGCTGCTACTCATGGAAAACCCACCCATGTCTGATACCGCACACTCAGAAGATCTAGGAGAACACAGATGTAGGACAAGCCTTGAGAGACAAAAGTTTCTGTGAGGAAGACTGACAAAACGGCCATATTTTGCAGAAAAAATATAGAAAGTCAGAGAAACGCCTTGATCAGCACGTTGTCCCGGGCAGGCAATTCAGGCTAGGGTTGTCTACTACCAAGCAATAGAATATTTATAGTATCTCATATTAAAAATACTGTAATATCTTTCCATACAGTTAAGGGGTACTATCTCTGACCAATAGACGGGTACCCTTAACTGGCACTTTGTTTGCTGCTTCTGTGCAAATTTCCTAAATGCACTCCACCTAATTTATTGGCTGTGAGCAGAATGTACCCTCCGAAAACCTGTTCATGTCTGGTACATGCAGGAGACACAGTGGAACAAAGCTTTGAGTCACGCCTTGGTAAGGATATGTTCGTGTGTAAAGGTTTGAGGAAAAAATGCTACAAATCTGACAAGTATCATGTTCAGTGCGATCTCACGGTCAGCCATTCAAGGTAAGGGAGGTCTGGCACCCAGCGATAGAAACCTTAGAGTCTATGGTGATAAAGCCATAGTTGTGGTATGTTTCCATACAGCCAAGTGGAGACGTCTGTAACCAAAAGACAGGTACCCTAATTCAGATTTTACAAAATGCACTAAACCCCTTTATCGCCTATATGTACTCTGGACCTGTAGAAAACCTATGCATTTCTGGAATTCCCACGCTCTGAAGACCAAGAGAAAAAAATCTATATTCAAGCCTTGGCAATGATATGATAATTAACCCTGGGCGCACTTCGCACTACGCGAGATATGCGTAGCACTATGCGAACTGCGTAGTGTGCTGTTCGTGATGATTGCACAGTGCCGGATGCTTGTCCGCACTGTGCAATCATTGAAAATGGCATCTTGCACAGTGCGAGCTGTCGTTTTCTGCCGCTCAAGTAGATTTTTACTCAAGCGGCAGCTTTCTCAACGCGGAATGGTAGTTTCTCGTCGTGAGCAGTCACGAGCATGCGCGACCACTCGCAATGAGAAACCTGACCTCCCCGCGTTGAGAATCTCGCTGGGAGGTTTATTTTCCCCGCTCGCGATTGATGTTGCTGATCGCGAACGAGGAAAAAGTCTCGCCGGGATGTCATTTTGCTGGCTCACGGTCGCCAACTTGACGTTGAGGACCGCGAGCGAGCAAAAAATGGCAACAACACTACGCGTTTTTGCACTGTGCTACGTGCAATTTGCTTAGCGCGAAGTAGAGGAAACTATGCAAACTACGCGAGAGTAGCGTAGTTGTCCGCTCAGGGTTAATGGTAATGCTTGATAGAAAGTGCAGGGAATTAACATTTTGTGGGAAAAAGAGCTAATAATCTGACAAAACGTCATGTACAGAATGTTCTTACTGACAAGTGAGTAAAGGCAAACGAGGTCTGGCTTGAACCAATAGATTCCTTAGGTCATACAGAATTAGAAAATACATCGTTTTTGTACTTTATATATAGTTCTGAGTTTGATCTGTTCTGTCAATTGAACAATGCACCATGTAGCCATAAACAGTGATTTTGATACTGTTTTGTAATCTGCGTTAATATTACATAATTGATAGCACAGAAAACATTCCATAGAAAACCCTACACATTTTCTATTGCTTGACTCCAAATATTCAGGGAAACTTTTCCTTGGTTACCGTTCTGGGGATTATGTTTCTCCATTTAAATTAATGCAAAATATTATTGACCAAATTCATTAAAAAAATGAAAATATCTCCACATAAAAGCCATGAATGTGCTGAAAAAAACACAGAACTTGTGTGGGTGCGTAAAGAGACCAAAGAGATAAATGTGCTTGAACAACTTAATTTTTAATTATTGTTTAAAACAAAAAAAAAACCTGCAAAAACCTGCACAAAGGTGTGCAAACACTGCAGCAGTGAAAGGTTTAATTGGTGTATTAGGACCTTTCATCAAGGTGAGATCTGCACCTCCTCCTCCCAAGTAACATCGCCCACAAGCAGGGGTAGCTTCGGGGGGTGTATAGGTTGCTACAGCCCCCCCCCCCTAATAAATGTATTTTCTGAAAAATAGTTGGGTACAGGTGCTTACAGTCAGGTATTGTGAGATGGCTGATTTCACCAAGGATTTTTACATACACGCAAAAACGCACACACACTCTGTTTTGAAAGTACTCAGAATATTGGTTATTTTACAAAATGTTTTATTTTCTCTCTTAGTACTCCTATCAATCCGCACTCCTCTCCCTTTCCACTGCCCCTTAGTCCCCTCTCATGCACCCTGCTTGTCCTATAATGTAGTTAAACATTATATGCCAGGGAGGAGCCTAGCGCGCAACCAAGATGGCCGCGTAGGTGCGAAGCTCCCGAGGACCTCCGCGACCTCCTGAATTAATCCTGATTATATCCTGTCTTTGATGAGGGGACTGTGTCTGTGTACCCGAGCTGAGGCGACACCCGTTTTCCGTTTTCGAATCGGACCCCGGACACCGGTGGGAGCACCGATCGAAGATTGCGGCCTTCTCCGCGCCGGCCCCCCGGATTGGAGTTGTGGGGCGATCCGGGGACAAAGCGAACAACAGCGGCGGGCAGGGCTGGGCGACTCGCGTACCCCGCACTTTCACTTTCGCTTTTGCGCCCTCCTTGCCCTCAAGCGAGGTAGGGTTGCGGAGTGGGGTGCGGTGGTGTGGCCTGTGCCCGGCTGACCCGCCGGCTGTGAGTTGTCCTGCGGTCCAGTGGTCAACCCCCCCCGGAACCCGTGAATTGGTTTATCGGCCCTTTCGAGGAGATTGGCATGACTTTGGGAGTGCGACATGTCCACAAAGCAAGATGGCGACCGGGCAAAGGTGAAATCGACCCGCCGTGGCCTGGCACATCAGTCTAACAGCATGGACCGCTACACCCTCCAGAAGGGATCTCCAGAGGCACCGCGTACATCCCCCGCGGGCCCGACTGAGGCGTCTGCTCAGCCCGCGGATCTGACCCTCCGGGACGTCATGGGCGCCATTGCCGAGATGAAGGCCTCGGTGGACCAGCGCTTTGATACTCTGGCGCAGAAGATAGACTCGGCCCTGGTGGATGTGGGCCTGGTGAGAGCCGACTTGTCTAAAACAAATGACCGGGTCGATTCCCTGGCCCACACTACCTCGAGTCTCACTACAGACGTGGCGGCCCTTCAAAAGGAGGTGCACCGGCTTGGCCAGGCGAGCGCCCTGATGGACCGTCGATTGGAGGACTCCGAGGGTCGGGCCCGGAGGAACAACGTTCGCATTGTCGGGGTGCCGGAGGGACGGGAGGAGGAGGCGGCAGATTTGTTTGTGGAAGACCTGATCCTCACCCGTCTCCAGCCCCGGGGGCTGAGTAAACTTTTTGCGGTGGAACGTGCTCACAGGGTCCCCGGAGGAAGACCTAAGGCCGGAGCCCCGCCGCGGCCTCTCATTGCCCGGATTTTTAACTTTCGGGATAGAGACGCTATCCTCCAGACTTCCAGGCTACAGGGACCGGTCAAGCTCGATAATATGGACGTGAATTTCTACCCCGACTTTACTCCGACGGTCCAAAAGCAGAGACTGAGTTTTCTCGGAGTTAAACGTCGCCTACGGGACCTGAACCTTAAGTACTCAATGCTTTTTCCAGCTAAGCTGAGGGTGGAGGTGGATGGTCGCACGCACTTTTTTGACCGTCCCGAGGCGGCTGGGGACTGGTTGGATACTCTGCCTGGGGATCGGGGCCGGGGGGGTGGGGGGGGCGCGGTTGGCGGGGAGGGCTCGCCGGATCAGAACTGAGGGGTGAATACTAGGCCTTGCTCTGGACAACATTCCGGTTACCATTCACTGATCGTGTATGTTCCCCTCCTATGGAGGTCGTACGGGGTCCATTGGGGGCTTTCCCTCCTCCTCTGGGGGACTAGTTAGTTTTTCGTTTATGGGGCGACAGGCACACTGCACTTTGGGGGGGCTGTCTGGGCTCATGCAGGGGTGCAGGGAGGGGGGAGTTCTGTTGGGATGGGTGGGTGGGGGTGGAGTGTTGTTTGTTTGCACCGCAAGGCGAACCCTTTACTGTATTGTTGTTTTCGAGATGCTCTTTGGGGGACGACTGATGGCTTCTATGTATGATGGGGGGTAGGGATTTGACTGTGTTATCATGGAACGTTAACGGACTGGGGGATAGGATTAAGCGTGGTGTGGTCCTGCAGTATCTGAAACGAATTTCACCAGATGTGGTCTTTCTGCAGGAGACACACCTTATAGGTAATTCCTTTCATGCCATGAATCGGCGAGGCTATCGCTTGGTGGCCCATTCGGGCTTCACTTCGGGCTCGCGGGGGGTGGGCATCATGATTAAGAACTCACTCCCATTGGAGATTGACGAGGTGCGCCATGATGAGAGGGGACGTTACACTGTCTTGGTGGGTAGAATGGAGGGCAGAGTGGTCGTTTTTGTATCAGTGTACGTTCCGCCGGGGTTGCAATCTACCACGTTTGCGGACCTGGGGCGCCTCCTCCTTGACCTCCCGGGTGGGCTTCTGGTAGTTGGGGGGGACTTCAATGCGGTGGCTTCTGGGTCTATGGATCGTCATCCCCCCAGGGACCTCCCCCGGGCACAGGCGTGGCTGTCCGGCCTTTTAGATACACTAGGATTGGTGGATTGCTGGCGACTAAAGCATCCCGCGCAGCTGCAATACACCTTCCATTCGGGTGCCCATGGTAGCCTCTCGCGGCTTGATTATGTCCTTGTCCCTGCGGCCTATGCTGGGAGAGTGGGAGAGGTGCGCCATTTGGCGCGGGGTATTTCAGATCACTCCCCACTACTGTTGCACTTTGATGTCTTCCCGAGGGGGGAGGGCAGGGTAGCCCCAATCAATGCCTGGTACCTGCGCGACCCCACTATTCGAGCCGAATTGATCAAATCCTTGCAGCGGTACTTTGAGGAGAATGTGGGGTCTGTCCCTTCGGCTATCTCCCTGTGGGAGGCTTTTAAGGTAGTTCTCAGAGGGGAGGCCCTCTCCTTTATCTCCCATGCCCGGAGGCGCGAGCGGGAGGAGGTAACCCGGGTGGAGGCCGAAATTACTGAACTAGAGGGTGACCTGGGGAGCGGGGTGACGGATGCCACATTGCATGTTCTACACCTCAAGCAGGCGGCCTATAGGGCCCTCGTCACCGAGGCGGCCAGGGGCCTCAGTAGAGAGCAACAGGGGCGACTGTATGATGTGGGTGATAAGGCTGGTAAATTGATTGCGTGGTTGGACAAAAAGGAGAGAGCGAGTCGTGTGGTTCCGTTGATCGAGAGGATGGATGGTGTGTGTGTCACCGAGCCGGACGCTATTGTCTCCTGCTTCGCGGATTATTTCCGCGAGGTGTATTCCACGGTTTCTCCCTGCTCGGAGGAGGATTCCCATGCCCTGCTTCGGGACATCGCGCTGCCCTCCCTTTCGGTGGAGGACAGGGATTCGCTGGACGCTCCTCCCACCTCGGACGAAATTGCCCTTGCTATCCGCTCGGTCGCATCTGGCAAGGCCACGGGCCCCAATGGCATCCCTATCGAGATGTATAAGCTGCGACCGGATGTACTGGCGCCCCACCTGCGCGCGATGTTCCTGGCGGCCCGCTCGCGGGGTTCCCTTCCGCCGGACCAGCGTCTGGCCACGATCGTGGTGATCCACAAGGGGGGGAGACCCCGTGAGCGGGTCACATCCTATAGGCCTATCTCGCTCTTGAACGCGGAGCCCAAAATCCTCGCCAAGGTGCTCGCCAACCGGCTGGTCGGCGTGGTGGGCGATTTGGTCCACCAAGACCAGTCCGGCTTCATACCCCATCGCAACACGGCCCTTAATCTGCGACGCTTGCACGGGGTGCTCGCGCGTGTCCCGTTCGTGCGGGAACCGGCCATCTTGGCGTCCTTGGACGCCACCATGGCGTTTGATACGCTCGAGTGGCCATACATTTGGGCGATGCTGGCGAAGTTTGGCTTCGGACCGGGCTTCATCAGCTGGGTCAAGTTGTTGTATTCCGGCCCATTGGCGCAGGTGGTGGTGAACGGACGAGTTTCGGCCCCATTCGCGCTGGGACGGGGCACGCGACAGGGTTGACCCCTGTCGCCTCTCCTGTTTGCACTGGCCCTGGAGCCCCTGGCGGAGTGGCTGCGGTGGCACCCTTCCATCCGTGGTCTCCGCTGGACCCCCGAGCATGAGGACCGTGTGTCCCTCTACGCTGATGATATCCTTCTATATCTCGCCTCCCCGCGTAAATCACTGATCGTCCTAGTTGATGTTTTGCGCTCATTCGGTCGCAACTCAGGCCTCGTCATCAACTGGGCGAAATCCTGTGTATATGTGCTTGCCGGGGAGGCTCCGGTCCTACCACGGGACTGTCCGATCCAGATTGCCTCCCAGGGGTTTCGGTACCTGGGTATATATATTACTCTGGATCCGGAGGCCCGCTACGAGCGGAATTTGCTACCCCCCCTCCAGCGCTTGAAGGAGGACGTGGTGCGTTGGCGGCGTCTGCCGCTTTCGCCGCTCGGCCGAGCGGCCTTGTTTAAGATGATGTCGTTGCCGCGCTTTCTGTACGCTCTCCAGAACACTATGGACTTGGTCCCGGCGCGCTACTTCCGTGAGGTGGAGAGTTTGCAGCGTCGCCTGTTCTGGGACGGGAGGCCACGCATTGCCTTGGCTAAATTGACGCTCCCGTGGTATGATGGGGGGGTTGCCCTCCCGGATATTAAACGGTATTACTGGGCCTCCCAGCTAGCTGCGATTAATCAGGGCCTTTACGGGCCCGCCCTGAACCCGGCATTTGAAATGGACAAGATGCTCCTGCCCGGTGGCGACTATAATCGAGCGCTCTACTCTGGCGCGCCGGACCCTCGCCTGACGGGACCGACGCGAGTCATGGTGCGTGTATGGCACGCGGCTAACGCAGCTATGGGGTGGAAGGACCGTTTGACCCGGGCGTCACCGCTATATGCGTCTGCGAGGTTGGGCTCCCTGTGGACCTCGAAGGTCTTCGAGAAGTGGGACACGATCGGCATCAGCACAGTGGGAGATCTCTGGACGAGGGGGGGATTCAAAACTTTCGAGACGCTGCAGACGGAGTTTCAGTTGCAAGGCAGTGAGTACTTTCGGTACTTGCAAGTCCGCCACGCGCTGGGCTCCGTCTTCCCGGATGTCGCGTCCATTCCGGAGTCTTCCCCCCTGGAGGACAGAGTGCTGGATGGCCATGTCCCAGACAGCACGATCTCCCTTATATATAAAAAACTGATCAACGACCGATTGGGCCTGCTGACTGGCCTCCGCGAGGCCTGGGTTGCCGATGGGCTGGAATTGGACGACGAGGACTGGATTTCCGCGGTGGCCTCTCCGAAGGAGGTGGCCATCCCGGCTCGCCTTCGCTTCGTCCAGCTTAAGATCCTCCACCGGGTTTATGTGACGGGGCCAAGGCTTCTACGTATGGGCTTAGCTGAGGATGGGCTGTGTAAGCGTGGCTGTGGTGCTTTGGCAACTTTCTTGCATATTCTGTGGGAATGCCCAAAGGTGGAGCGATTCTGGCGTGGTGTGCACGATGTCCTGCGAGTGGTTACGCGTGTCGCGCTGTTGCCTGAAGCGAGGAGATGCTTGCTGAATGTGTGGGAGCCAACTGACTACTCGGTTCCGCAGACGCGGTGGGTGACTCTGGGATACATGATAGCTAAGCGTGACATTGCTCAATTGTGGGGATCCCAGAGGCCCCCGGCGGTGTCGGCCTGGAAAGAACACATGGATTGGTGTATGTTTCGTGAAAAGGTGGTGTATGTGGCGAGGGGTAAGCCTGGGGCGTGGGTGAAAATCTGGGGCCCCTGGAACGCCTATCGCGGGGGTATTTGCGAGCCGCCACTGCTGCCGGCTGCCTCACCAGCTCCGTCCCCCTAGCCGACCCCCTCCCCCAGCCACGGGCACGTGGTTCCCCAGTCCCTGATCTGTTCTCATTCCCCTCTTCAGAGTTTGGCGATTGGTTGGGGTCCCCCACTTAAGGAGCGCGTTCTGTCACTTGGGATCGCGGGTTGCCTTGCGGGTGTGGTTTTTTTGTGTTGTTGTGTTTCGACAAAAGGAAACCGTATTGTGGGTTTGGAGTTATGTGGCCTGCACTACTGATATCTCCTGATTTACCTTTTAGCACCGCCAAGAGATTTTCTGTATATATGTCATATGCTTCTGCCACTCTAGCGGCCGGCCAGACGGTTGTAGGCCCATACATGTAACTATTTGAGATTGCAATAAACGGTTTCAAAAAAAAAAAAAAAAAAAAAAAAAACATTATATGCCAGTGTAATTGTCAAAAAATCTGAAGCTCACACCCCCTTAATCTTATTCAATCAATCAATCAATATTATTGACTGAGCTACGCCCTTGCCCACAAGAGTGACTTGTGCCAATTTTTGAAAGGCAGTTAATGGGTTAGGTGACACAACCCAAGTAAAAAAAAAAAAAATAGTAGGAAAACAAAAGCAAGACACTTGAATTGTGGAAAGACTATCCCTTTCCTTTAATTATACTAAAAGTAGTGTTTTTTTCCAAGAAGATGCATGTATGCTTTTACCCAATGTAACCTGACGCTCATTGTACTGACCTTGAAAAAATGTAGGTCAGCGGTGTGCAAAGTATGACAGAGACCCTAATTCAAGGAAGGAAAAAGGATCCACCGTACACCAAACTAGCAAACAATATCCATAATTGGGGTGCCATTAGCCACTCACTCTCCTGGGCACTGGTGACATTGTCTTGTTGTATTGATAATAGCAACAACCCTCACACATGGTTCCCTCAACCATGCCTACATCTGAACCAGTGACCCGAGCAGCGAGTATTTAATCCAAGGGTTTAAACGCGAAGTTTAAAACATTAGCTAGGTAACTGACTAGACAGATTGTTACCTAGGTGGTTTCACTGATTTGCATATGGCTGGGCTCAAACTGGAATGGCATGGTGAGCAACAAAAAAAATGGATTTTACTCCAGATCTCTGTACTGGGGTGAATGTATGACATTGTTCTGCATTCTGTCCATCAAATTGTTGTTTTTTGCATTCACTGAATTCTAGGCATTCTAGGTTGCCAGAGACTGTATGTGATAAATAGAAAACAAAACACTCTAGAAAGCAAAAGAGTGATGTCCCAAAAATAGAGAGGGTTGTTACAGAACTGTAAAATATATATAATACATTGGATTCTTGCATGTAATAGGTGGCACCTTTGCTGGCACCTTTGCTGGCACTGTGCAGGACTCGTGGTCAAAGTGAACCGATCGGTGATGGCAGCAGGTGGTGAACTCCCAAGAAAAAATCTGGGCTCTCACACTTATTTTTTCTTTTCTTTTCTTGTTTTTTTTTAAGAAATTAAGCACGGACTGAATGTATGATATATCCATATCTCCAGTAAGCGAGGATAGGTCAAATTCACTTCACAGTGTTGGGTACAGTGCAGCTAAAGAGCAATATAGGAGACCTGCATACATTTAAGGAAAGAATATTGCAGCATGTGCTTGCTTTCGCTGCTATAAAGCTGCTACCATTGCAAAGCTTCCAGTTCCGCCTAGCACACTTAACCCACATTTTCATATCTCTCCAAAGGATCTGCCATGAATAAATGGTGCTAATGGCAGTGAATCAGTGAAACCTAAAAATGCTGAAAACACACCATTCCCTGCAGCTCTCCTGACTAAAACACAATACTTACTATATGTATGTATTTATTTGTATAGTGCAAACCCAGCTGAAAAGCAGGGCTCTTCAAAGCTATAGTCACTGTGTGATTGGGGGTAGCTAGTTTCTAGACGCGAGAGTGGACTGTTACTGCATCATGATGTAGTGTTCTTTAAAGAGATGTGGCTTTGGATTGTTACTAAATATGTACAGGTTTTGGTGGTCCTGCAAATACAGTGTTGGCTCATTGCCTTGTTTTTTTCATATTCAATCTCATTTGTCTCCAGTATGGTAGTGTACTGGCTGTGGGCGTGCTGAGACCCACCAGAGATACTGGGCCTATCAGCCAAATAAGCCAGGGTGCTGGCCGTGATTGTTATGTAGCTGGTTTTGAAGATGGTGTGGGCTGCTAGCGGGGACCAGTGGACCTCCATCAGGGTGGAGATAGGTTTGCCACCCAGCCAGTATTCTACCGGTACCACAGCACCAAGAGTAAATTCGGCGTAGGCTGGTGCTGATAATCAGTTTAAGGTTCTTTGCTCTGTATTTGTGTTTTTGCTGATGGTTCTTCTGGGGTTGTATGAGATTACTATGCATACTAATGCCATGCGTGCCAATACAACGCAGGTATTACTACGCTAGGAGGCTTACAATGACCTAGCATCACAACGCATTTTTTACCACGCATAGGCTTTACCACGCATGTCATTACAACGCAAAGGAATGTGGGTAAACTCATACACTTGGTAAAAGTGTGTATGGTAAGTAACACTATCCTAAACCCTAAATCTCTATCCCTGCACGACCCCACTAACTCCCAGCCTTTGCCCTTTCCCTTTCACGACCCCCAATCCTTTCTCTACCCTAAACCCTAGATCACGACCCCTGCACGACCCCCGATCCCCAGTCCTTTTCCTACCCTAAACCCTGAAACACTACTCCTGCACAACCCCCGACCCCAATCCCTTCCCTACCCCAAATCCTAGAACACTACCCCTGCAAGACCCCCAACTTTTCCCTACACTAAATCCTAAACCACTACCCCTGCACGACCCTCCAAACCCCCAGTCTTCTCCATACCCTAAACCCTAAAACACTACCCCTGCACGACCCCCGACCTCCAGTCCTCTTCCTACCATAAACCCTAAAACACTACCCCTGCATGACCCTCCCTTACCCCCAGTATTCTCCCTCCCCACAACCCTAAAGCATTACACCTGCACGACCCTTCCCCGACCCCAAGTCTTCTCTCTACCCTAAAACACTACCGTGCACGAACCCCAGTTCTCTCCCTACTCTAAAACACTACCCTGCATGACCCCCTCAGTACTCCACCTACTCTAAAACACTACCCCTGCACAACCTCCAACCCCCAATCCTTTCCCTACCCTAACCACTACTGCTATACAAACCCCCTGACCCTCTTTTATGCTAAAATAGTAACCCCCTCCTCAGGCCCACTCCCCCTTACCTCTCTCTCCTCGTGGTTGCTCTCTTTCCTCGTGGCTCCTGCGGTCTTTTGAGGGGCTGTGCACATCGTTGTGAAGAAGCTGAAGAGCCTCTGTTTCCTCACAACGACGTGGATCGTGCTTATTTTCCTACAACGTATGCGCTTTTACCATACATACCTTTACAACGAATCAAGAAAAACCGTCACCCACGCACTCATAACCAGCAGACTGGACTACGGAAACGCCCTCTACGCCGGAATCAACAAGTCTCTGCTCTACAAACTTCAGACCATACAGAACACCACAGCCAGACTAGATCTCAGCATCCCTCGACAACAGCACATCTCCCAACACCTACGAGTCCTCCACTGGCTCCCTATCGAGAAGAGAGTAACCTTCAAGATACTCACCCACGCCTACAAATGCCTCCACAACACCGGACCCTAATACCTCAGCGAAAGAATATCCTTCCACGTACCTAAGAGAAACTTCTGTTCCCCCGGCCTCGCCGATACCCCAGGCATCCGCAGAGCCAGAACAGGTGGCAGAGCCTTCTCCTACATCTCGGCCAAGACCTGGAACAAGCTCCTGGTCGACATCAGACACTCCCCCACTCTGCACACCTTCAGGAAGACCATCAAGACCTGGGTCTTCGACTGACCAGAGCTGCTTACCCTCACCCTCCCTTCTCCCCCAGCACCTTGAGACCCTCACGGGTGAGTAGTGAGCTTAACAATTCTCTGATTTATTTAGAGATTGATTGATAAAAGCATATGCATTGTAAAAAAATGCGAGTAAAGACTGCACGTTGTTACAACGCATGCATTGTAATTGCATGCATGGTAACAGCCACGATGTAATGGCTGTTCCCCTTCTGCTACTGAGGCGGTCACAAGTTATATGGAGGCATGTAGATATGTGATATATGCTCTGCCAACTCAGTTGCCGGCGGGGTAAGTGGCAGTCTCTCTGCATAGCTTCCATGGTTGAAGCAGAGGTTGAAACTTGTGTTGTGGGGGTGGCTGGTATTTTCTTCCCATAAAAGTGGCAACCCTAAGTGGGGATGATATGGTCACGTTTCTTCCGGCAGCTAATGATGCCCCAATGAATGACCAGCGGGGCCTCTGAGAGTCTGTGGCACAGACCTTTGCCACCATCCAGCCCCAAGAGTATTATTGGTATAAAATAAAATAAAAAATATATATTTTTAAAGTCTCCTTGTCTTTCTTCTGTCAGGCAAGGCTAGAAACACAGCTAATTACTTATTTTCTTGATATTGGCCCTCCTTCACCATTTACCGACTCTTTAAGGCCCATGGAAAGAATTCCAAGAGTCACTGGGCCTGGGCAGGCGGGACAGGCGGGACTTCCAGGATCAGGAAAGGGAAGAGGGGACTGTGTTTTCCCGCTGCCCCACAGATGACAGTCACGTCTGCGTCGGGCGGGACGTGAAGCTGCTTCACACGGGTGAGAGTTTACTGTGCAGTGCCTGGGCCAATACAATAGGCTTCGCAATTATTCGCGAACTTTGTGATTGTGTTTGTACTCTTTCGTGATTTGCAACAATGTATCATCACAAACGGGTAACTCGCCATAAAAATACCTTCCATTTGGTGTTTCAGTTCTAATGCTGATCCGAAGTAGCACGGAAGTGAGAAGAGTGACGAAGTAGCATCCTTTGAGGCATAGAATAAAACTTTCATATGTCTGCAATTTATTTTAATTAGGAGCCAGAACACGGTGTGACTGTTTCCTGCGGATTGAATTGTGGTTCATCTGTCAAGGAAGGATGCCTATTCGTCGAGGCTTCGCTGCACTGGATTAAAAATCAGAACATCCCTCAGTCGCATGGAAAATGAAGCACTTCTGAGATGAGTACATTGTGCTCACTGGTCTGAGACTCTGTCTGGATGCTCCTCAGCTGAGGCAATAAGGGTTGGCTTGCTGCTGGCAAACACACTGCTGTGATTTACAGAGCAGCGTGGAGGCAGCGATGGCACTGTTTGAAATGCAGCAAGAGGCAGAGGGGAATTGGAAAAAATATAGAAAACAAAGAAGTGGGACACAGAGGAAGATCCTCAAAGTGCTAATTCTTTAGAATGTAAGTGCTCTCTTGTCCAAAATGAGGCACGTGGCCTTGGGTGTGGCTTACATCTTACATCTGTGGAAATGCATGCACAATGTCCGCCAGTGCAAACGGCTTCTGTGCATCCCTTAGCGGCATTCTGTCCAACATCATGTATGTGTGTGGCATATTTAGATTGTGCGTATGTACAACAGGTGTCAGCACTAACCCTAATGAGGAATTGCACTATTACAGTGTTTGTATAAGCCCAATTCCACATGAGCACTAGCACATTTGTGATTCGCCCACAAGATGCCATTAAGAGGTGCAAAAATAATTTCCAAAAGCAGATACGATGTCCACATTTCCACAGTATAGGGAAATCCAGGCCACGCCCTACTGCCGATGCCTCACTTTGGACAAAGGAAGACCTGTATGGCCCAATGAAGATGAAGAACTCAGCCTGATCATGGCCATACCATCATGGTCTTCAGAAGACCCCTGCCCAGCACGTGATCTCTCGAGTTTCTCCTGTTTTGGTTACCTTTTTAACAAACCTGTATACTCGATCACTCCACAAAGCAAGGGTGCCTAAGAGTTGGAAACACACCAATGTGCTATCCTTGCGCTACAGCAGTTTCAGCCAACATCTTCAACTATTGTCTGATCTCACTCCTGCCTCATGTGACTTCAGCTTTTAGAGAAAAACATAAAAAAAACACTTGATCCAGTTTCTGGAAAATAATAATGTCTTGGATCCATCACAATCCAGCTTTTGTGCAGAGCACAGTACAGAGACCACTCTCTTGGCTGTCACTGATGTCACCAGGACCAGCATGGACGAGGTAGACCGGTGGCACTTATTCTGTTCGATCTATCCCTGACTTCTGATACAGTCTCACACACGCTCCTGAGTAAGAAACTTAACAAGGTCAGCATTCATTCCAGTGGCTCGAGTACTCTGTGACCAATAGGACACATCTGTCAAGAGCAAAGATCCCTTTGGGCACCTTTTAGTAAAGCATACAAATATTCTCAACCATTATGCATACACTATCCACATCACCAGCATACAATCGGAACCAACAAAGGTGATATACAAATTATTCATTAAAATTTATAGTTAACTCACAAAAAGATAATATTACCATCAAATTCATATCATTATTATACAACAAATAATAAAAACAACCATAGACATGTGTAAAAACAACAGTTAGTTGGGGACATAAACATAAATCGAGATACTGGTGATCACATATATCAGTCGTAGGTTGGTTATCAATTTTATCGACATCGAACATTTATTTTGCAATTGTCGATAGTTTTTTTGACTTGCTATGAGCCCAGTCTAAGATGGCGCCCATATCAATTTACGTTACATTAGTCCGCTTTTGATGACCATGAATATGTGATTGAACGAGCAAAAGACGGACTACTTATAAGCAGTGTTCCTCGGCTCGTGTGCAATTTTCGTATACTATCAGACGTATGTGGAGTCGGCTTGGAGACTCTTCATGTCCCGGTAAGCGTTAATTTGGTTAAATTAACTGTGGCTTGACGTGGTCATTGATTATTACTAATATTAGTTAGCGGACGTATGTGGAGTCGGCTTGGAGACTCTTCATGTCCCGGTAAACGTTAATTTGATTAAATTAACTGTGGCTTGACGTGGTCATTGATTATTACTAATATTAGTTTATTTTCTAAATTTGGACAATAAGAAGGGGCGGATAAGTGCACGAACGGGCAGCACAAGGATTTGTGGTTTTAGAGGTGTCCCCCACGACGATTATATATTAAAAAAGTAGTTATCACAGGACCGTGAGAGACATAGTAAACAATATGGGAATGTTTAACCTACGGACGAAACGTTCGCTTTCACAATTGGGCACTAGTATGTGAAATGAGATAGTTAGATGTGGATACAAATTAGGGGGTGACTTTATTCTCTCGGTACAATTTTGATGGCGAAAGTAGCCTTTCGTTTGTTTAAAGAAAGGGGTTACTCACAAGCGATATGTAGGTGGAGAGTTATGTAGCGGCATACCCCACTAAAGACCTGGGGGGTTATGTTGTTACTTTTAGGATGACAAGGATTCACTAACTGATAAAAATGGCTAGTTTATTTTGACATAATGTGATATTGCCAAAACATTGGAGATTAGAAAAGTGAACTCCCTGCTATGAGATGATAGGGACATGGTGATTTGTGTATTTTTTATTAAATAATATACGAATGGTTTTAATACGAATGATTTATACTTTACGATTGACACCTAGGTATCATTAGGACTACTATTGAAGCTTTTTAGCCCACCAGTAGATATATACAGAACACAGGAAATCGTTTGCCATAACTCCAGTGGCTGGGCATCACAAGTTATTGAGAAAAGGTAGGGTGGCTTCATTATGAAACAACATGACAGTATCCCCTTGATGTGGGGAGAGTTGATGGTTTTTATCTCCCCCAGTGTATGTATATATTATTAAAGAAAATTATTTTATACCTGCAGGATATTATTAGAGGTCGCCCAATCCTGTGTACAACTAGTTCCTAACAAACAAAAACGAAAGAAGGAAAGACTAAGGCAGCTTTCATCGGTGTTATATTTGAAGTATTTCCTGATGAACACAATTAAATCAATAGAATAATATGGTTCAAACCAGACTATTTTATATAAAAAATCACTGTTATTTTCTCGTAGGGTGAAAGTTCTTACAATACCCCTATTGATCGTGTACGGGTGGTTTGAAGGTGTCTCAACCACGTTGACATAGGAAGAATAAAGAGAAGATATTATATCTCACCCTCTCCTGATCATTGATAGCTATGACAACGGGTGGGTATATGTATAGCTATGTGTATATGAGTGTGTATGGTATTGTTTGTGTGTAATGGGTTGTATAACTGTGGAATCACCATGCTGGAAACCAACTTTGTGATATAAAATGTTCATGGTAATGATAAATGTTTGCCTCAATACTTGATTGATTTAGCAAAACATTATATGAATTAGACATGTTTTTATAAAATATTTATTATGAAGATAGTGTTGTATTTTCAATAATAAGAAAAAATTATTTTTGTTATATTGTTATTTTTAGATATTTGGGGAGATACTGATTAATCACATTAAGCCTGAAGAAGGTGGTAAATTGAATTGTGCCACCGAAACGCGTCGCTTGTTCTGCTTGTCCTGTGTTCATCTAGCACCTAAGTATTTTTCAAGGGTCAACAACAACAAAAAAGAAAAAGAAAAAGTGTTGATCTTTACACACTATATAGTCAAACTTTATGTGCTTCTTGGACAAGATTTATGTTTATGTCTCCAACTAACTGTTGTTTTTACACATGTCTATGGTTGTTTTCATTATTTGTTGTATAATAATGATATGAATTTGATGGTAATATTATCTTTTTGTGAGTTAACTATAAATTTCAATAAATAATTTTTATATCACCTTTGTTGGTTCCGATTGTATGCTGGTGATGTGGATAGTGTATGCGTAATGGTTGAGAATATTTGTATGCTTTACTAAAAGGTGCCCAAAGGGATCTTTGCTCTTGACAGATGTGTCCTAGCTTGGTGTCCTGTCCCTTTGGAGAGGAGGACCCCTCTCTTTTAATTTCAAACCAATAGGACACAAGCAGTGTTTATTTCTCCTTTCAGGTCGAAGTCTGTTACCAATATATATGGGGTCCCACAGGGATCTTCAGTGATGCCTACGCGTGGCTCCGCCAGTAAAAATTGATCGCAGCTTTGAGATATTATCTTATGCTGATGACACGTAAATAGTGGTCTCAACCTCACAAAATCTAGAAGTCATAGAATTCAATTTTGTGACTGTCTGCGAGCAGTAGCATCATGGAAGAAACAGAGCTGCTCCAACTCAATGGAGGAAAAACTGAGGGTCCGATTCACAAAGCTATACTTAGACCTGAAGTCTAAGTTTAGATCTGAAGTCTAATTTTATACCTAAAGTCGAAGTTAGACCTGAGGTTTAAGTTTAGACCTGAAGTCTAAGGGGCATAACTGTAAAAAAGAGACACAGCGCAGCAAGTCACCTTGGTGCACTGAGTCACTGGGAAAGGGCAGGAACGCACTACATTTGAGGCAATACGGTGCATTCCAGTCCTTTCTTCTGCCCTGGCCCACAGTAGGTGGCCTAGCGCGAACACAGACACTCTTGCACCATGCTGCAAGGGTGTCAGCATTGCATGCAAGTTTGTTTGTGTGCAGGAAGATACCCCTCCCCCTGAGGGGCGTTTTCTTTCTCCTATGTGCACTGCAGAAGCAGCACACATAATAGAGGGAAAACCCAGGAGGAATAAAGTTATTTCTCCTCCTTAAACCTCTACGGGGAAGGGGTATATTTTTGGCGCATTCTCAGGTTTACGTGGTCTTGTGAATCTGGGAATGCGTCACACTCCATGGATGTTTCATGGAAACACCCATGTCTCAGCCATGGAAATGCCTCCCTGGAACAGGGTTATGAAATGCAGATATTTGTGCTGCGTTACATTACTTGAGATTTATGAAGCCACATAGGGCCACGCAAGGTAAATCTCAATTTTACTTTGCATCGCTCTGGGACCACACTGGGTGGTGCAATAGTGATGCAAAAGGGGCTCATAAATATGCCATTTAGTTAGACTTCAGGCACAGACTTCAGGTCCAAACTTAGATTTCAGGTTTAGGTTTACCCTTGTGAATCGGGCCCATAGATTCTTCACTTTGGAAGGACTAAAGAGATCTGGACAGAGGACTGGTGGCCCAAAGAATTGCCTCAAAAAAGGTGCATTTTCAAATTACTCTGTCATATGCACAGAGCCCTGCGTGGTAAAGGCCCTCTTACCTCCACACTAAAGTTAGTTTCTATAAACCCAGCAGAAGGATAAAATTCTCCAGTCTGGCTTTGGCGACTTCCTGCCTTTTTCACATTACCAGGAGTTGGAGGCGCTCATTCTCCCATCGTGTCCCTCTCCATTGGAATAAATTGACTCTTTCCATCTGCACCTACAAAAACCTAACCAAGTTTAGGAAAGCACTGAAAACTTGGTTATTCTGAAGACTCAGTTCTGTTTCTCATCTGGGATTCCATCAGATATGATCAGTGTCGGAATACTGCATTAGGAGTGAGTGGTCGCACTCTATAAGACTATATCATATAACCAGGGCACTGGAATTATGTGAATGTGTAGTCTCGTTAGTTTTCGCATAATTAAGGATTGGCTGCATTTGCCACATAATCCATCGTCTGCCGCATAAACTGAAGATTTTAACAAAAAAAGAATTTCATTCTATTTCAAACGGTTCAAAAGTTAGTAAAAGCGCAAAAAAACATGTTGCTTCGCAGTGGAATGCCCTTTGGAATGGTTGACTGGTCACCTTTGTGTAGTTTATTGCTATATTTGGGAGTTATATTGGTACTAATGTGTGCAACTAATGCCCAGAGAGTTCTAACAAGTTTAAAAATAACAAAAAAATGAAGTAATACAATCACAAAATGTGCCACATAATGCCGCACAATTTGCTTTTTCTTGCCGCATCAGATACTCAACCCTGCTGCATAATGTGACTGACCCCTGCTGAATAATTCCAGTGGCCCTGAATATAACAATATGGCACTATCTCTGGTGCAAAGCATCTGAGAGGACACAGGCACATTCTCTACAGGACCGGAAAGTTGTATTCTGTCAGTGGGTGCCACCTAGTGGCAGATTGTATTTAGATCAAATATGCTGTACAGAATTCCGAGGCACATTTGACAATAAATGATTACAAAGGTTACTGGAGAAGATGATTGGTGACAAACTTAACAATACAATAACAAGGACATCGATTTTAATGATAGAGACTTTATAAATACAGGATCACATATGGGTTGCTGGTATGAACGGTACAGATGTCTAGTACAAACGACATAGCTGCTCAAGAATGGGGGACCAACCCATATTTCCGTACATGCGAAACAAGCATTGGCATAGCCAATAGGTCTCGCTTTTGGGACCTTATAAGTATTTAGTTATGCAGCACACTATCCTAGGTGCAACAACATCAACTGTTGCATGGTTAAACATTTGTAAGGTCCCAAAGGCGAGACCTATCACACATATTCCATCCATTAAATGTCACATAAGCGTACTGAAAACCTGGAAATGTCACGCGCATACAAACTGAAAACATGGCATCTATGACATGCCAGGAATGTGTCTCAGGTGTGCTGTTTGTCAGACAAAGGGTTGAATCCTAGCTAGGATATCTCAACAGTTTATCCTTCCAGAATTCATAACATTTGCATATCTCCATTGGGAGAGGCAGTCTCGAGAACCATAAGTTAATGGGGCTGGCATCTGAATTCTTTCCCTGAAATTGTTTCTTCGCACAAAAATGACATACTTCCCAAGAGCCATTATGTCACGAAAGTTAGATTGGCTGTAGGGCGTAGAAAGCATGGCTCTGCATTTTCAATGCAATTCAGACACAGCGCAGGACAATGGCGCTGCCCCGCCACACGCAGCTGCGCAGTGCGCTGCTTTGGGGCTCCAGATGAGGTGCGCGCGCTCGCCTCACTTACATTTACTGTCCGGAAAGTGCTTCTTCTTGTTGCGCGGCGGCGGACTGCAGCAGGACTAGGGGAGTCTGTAGAAGGAGAACGGGGCTGTGTAATGGGGCAGCGGGCTGAGGAGTGAGTGCTTAAGCTCTACGCCACTCCCAGGCGTACGTCATAAAGGTGGCTCTGTGACACATAATAGCCTGAAGAGGTCTCTGAGAGGGTCAGTGACGTCTGTGTCATAGAGTTGGTTCTGTGATACGCACCCTTCGACAAGGAGAGTTCTGGTTTTTTATACAGTGAGTTACTCAGTAAACGTAGAGCCGTCCAAATAGCCGTCGAATGGGCCTAGTGATCAGTACTTTCCAGAGGGGTTCGAATTGAAATATTTTAGAAGGTTCGTGAATGAGAAACCAACACAATGAAATAAAAGAAATTAGTATCATGCCTTGCAGACAAGATTGTCGAACCGTGTAACCCTTTGTCTGTTTCTTAGAAAGAAATTAAGACAGCAGAGAATCCCAAAAAACTGTGATTTGTTTAGGTGGAATACTTATGTTCAAGCCTAACCCTTACAATTTTTTTGATTAAATGTAAACAAAACATATCGCATTATTAAAAAGTTGACATCATTGATATTGCATTTTCATTAGACACTAGCAAGTCACAGGTTTCCTGGCTACTTTGCAGTACGATGTCAAAGCAATTTAGCACACATAGAAGTGGGAGCCTAAATCTTCGAAAGCCAAACCTTTTTTTCATCAAGCTACAGAACTGATCGGGAAAAGATGGGGTTAGGCTTTTATGTGTCAATTGATTACACAAAATAAGATCAACATTGCAGACCGATGAAAGATACTATACTTGTCTGAAGAATAACACGCCAATTGGCATTGAAGGGAAAATTAAACAAGCCATGAAAGTGAAAGTGATCGGACGGAGGCAGATGGGAAAGCACGGGGAAAAAAAGCACAAGAGTGGCGCACGTGCAGTAGCGATTCCCTTGCGGGAGCGAGCAGCAAGGCGCGATAATTGATAACATATGGTGCCAGCTCCTCGCTCCCGCAAGTGAATCGCCAAACGTGTACGCGTTGCCATTGGAAGCAATGCAACGCGTGCACATTTTTTACGGGAAAGCTGTGCGAATTACTAAAGGTCTCTTTCCTATGCAGCGCATGCGCGCTGCATAGGCGAGACCTGAAAAGTGTCCTCCACCAGAACTGAAAGCCATGCCCATCCTTTGGAAGTATTAGTTTTGAGAAAAAATATTTATGGCACCTAATGCTTTTAAGATGGCACGCCCAAACGCCCTTATGGTGGCTGGCGATAATTAGACATGCCTTTCATGCAAAGAAACCATTTCATCCCAGATTGCTTGACTTCATGTCAGGGTGCCTGATTCTCAAAGAACACTTAAAAGTGATTGGCACAAATAAACAGCAATTCTTTTAAAAACATTATTTATTTATTTATAGTGTAAAGTGCATATTTGAAATTTGTTTCAGTTGCGGTTCCTCTGCTAAGGCGGAGAATTGTCGCCCCACTGCCAGGAGCAGCAAAAAAATGACACAATAAAATGATAATAACTGAATGTTATCATTTTAGTTTTTCCTCCTGCTGTGGCAGTGCCTGAGGGGGCGGAGCTGCAGGGTAGGAGTGGTAGAACGCTGCTTTGCGCAATGACTGTTTGGTCGGCCGTCAGTGGCTGCCAGAAACCAGTCATGCACACTTCCCTGTTCTCCATGCAGGTTGCATTACAGCCTGCATGGAGAACATGCCCACCCATCCAGCCCCTGGCTATGAGCCGTGCCACGGCACTTGGACCAATCACAACTGTGCATTGCAGCATTGTGATTGGCTTAGCTGCGGGAGCCTGGCAGCCTACTTCCTGTTCCGACCTGGAGTCGGACACAGGCGAGCAGGAGAGAAGACACGGGACCCGGCGGCAGCACGGTAAGTTTTATATTATTATTATTTATTTTTTTAAGCAGCCCATGCCCCTCCCTTTCCCGCACCAGCCACCCTCCTCCCCACCGCGAGCCGTGCCGGCTGCCCCAGATTTGTTTTAAAATGTTTTTGCCTAGCATGAGTTCTTAGGTCAATAATTCCTTTAAAACCCTGATTGTGAGCAAGTAGGCAAAGAGAGAGGCATTTACTGTACCCAGAAAATACCATTATCACAAGGAGTTTTTCAAATGGGAATTAAACATAACATGAATAATTGATATTTTATTGAATTCTGCATATTTTGCCTTAATACTTGCCCTAGAAGCACTGATATATTTGGCAGGCTTCACCTGATGAAATCAGTCAGGGAAAAACAAGGAAAATGTGATAATTATCGCAAAATGTACAATAGCCTCATAAATTCCTGTTTAAGCAGGGATTGTATTATTTACATAAACTTGGAGAAGTGGCTGAATTTAAAAGCGATAAATGTTACTGACTGAAGGACAACTTGTTGAGGGGGGTGAAATCCTACTCAAGAAGCATCCACATTTCTTGTCAGGGTGAAGCACAACAAAACCCCATGAGCTTAACCCTCTCGCAGCTCGGTACACAAGCAGTCAGGCCTAATTTGGAAGCAATGAGTAAAGTATTTATGAAGCACATAAACAATAAGAAAGTGAAAACACAACACAAGAAAAATCCGACACTAATTTAGAAAAATAGAGTACAATTCAAATAATTATTTGACACTAAAAGGACACAAATACAATTAGTAGAACCAGTGTCATGCAATTGTAAAGGTTTAGACTAAAATACTTCTTAAAAGGACAAAGCGCCAACTGTGGTTATCTGGTCGCGCCGGACCAGGACAGTCACAAGTTCAGACCGACTGCGATGGAGTGTGGGCCGGGTACAATGACCAAGTCAGGCCAGCTGAACTAAGTACCTTAAATCCTAGTTTTGGAGCGTTGCAACATCCCACGTTGAGAATGCGTCACGCAGCAGCTGTTTCAAGAAGCTGGAGGGCTGAAATGCGAGGTCCTGCTTTGATTATGTGTCTCATCACCAGTTCCAAGGAGCTGCTGGGGCTGTGATGTGAGTGCCTGCGTCTAGAATGCAACGTGCAACAACGGTTCCGAGGGGATGCGAGGCTGCGATTCGGGATCATGCATCAAGATGCATTGCGTAGCATCAATTCTGATAAGCTGCAGCGTCATGTCTCATGCTATTTTGGTTCTGCTAGGACCAATGCTGGGCTAGTAGAGCACCTTCAGGCCCAATTCCAAGGGCCCAGGACTTGTTTGGCACCACTTGGGGGGCAGGACTCACAGTAGACAGGTGCAGGGTTGACGGTGGTTGGAGCCTTTTCTGTCCCAGAGGCTCTGATAAGAAGGCCAGTCACCTAGCCCATTGAGTCACTCTGGTGCTCCTGGAGTCAAGATGCAAATCCAGTCCTTCTCAGTCAGGGCAGCAGAGTAGCAGGGCAGCAAAGTAGCAGTCCTTATTTCAACAAAGCAGCAAAGTAATCCTTCTTCCGAGTATTCCGCAGGTCCAGAAGTGTTCTGAAGAGTTGGGTCTGAGTGTCCAATATTTATACTTGGTGTCAGCTTTGAAGTGGGATAATCTTCTAGAGTCCTCTCCCCATAGAGGTGTCTGGAATTTCCTTCCTCTTTGCCCTGGCCCCAGCTTGTCTGGTGCAGAAAAAACGAATGCAAAACCCTCTATGTGTGTGCTAAGGCAGATGCAATGACAGGCCTGAGACATGTTTAAAAAGGCAACTTACGTGGGTGGCACAATAAGTGCTGCAGGTGCAGTAGTAGTATTTAATTTACAGGCCCTGGGTACACATATTACCACTTTACTAGGGACTTACAAGTAAATTAAATGTGTTAAAAGGGTGTAACCCTTTTTTACCATGTTTAAAGGAGAGAGCACATGCAGGTTAACATTGGTTAGCAGTGAGTCCTACTGTCCACAAAAACGAATTCAGCAAGAACAAGAGGAGTAAGGCAAAAGTGTTGGGGAAAGGCCACCCTAAGGCTGACAGGTCTAACATTGACAGTAAGCAAAAATGTAATCTAAATGTTCTTTCTACAATTAAAGGTGATACCATTTATTGTATTTGTTGCATTAGTGTAGCACACAATCAGTTTGAAGGCTGCTTCAGAATACTAATAAAAGCATAACATGATCACAAATCTCATATAACATGGATTCTTTTTGTATTGCTGACATCAGCTTTGCAAGTTCAAACTCTTAATTAAAACTAGATTAAGAAGAATAGCTTTTTAAAGTAATCTGTTTATTATTGTGTTTCATCATTGCTGACAAGTACTCCCATAGACATGGGGGGGGGGGGGAGTTTAGAGATGTTTACTTGTAAAGAGCTAGGAAGTGTGCATGTACCTTGCAAAATTTATCGTTGGTAATTGTCCTAGTTAAGAGTGCAGTGTATATGTTGAATAAATTATTCTCTGATTTGCTCATATATGTTCTCTGTGGGAGTGAGTGTGTGTTGCTTATCCTTGGTAAGGAAATGGACTTGAGCATTTTGTCTATTCCAGCAAATACTGTAGGGCAGGTCCTTTTCCCCTAGGCAAGCCTGTTATCAGCCCATTTATCTGATACACTCTATAACAGGCTTCTCCAGCGAGAAGTTTGTGAGCTGCTAGTAACTCTCCATCTGTCTCTAAGTAGCTCCTCTGTTTGCTTTCCAGCCTACTAAATTTGAACCTCTGCATGGTTGATATAATATGTATGTGCTAAAATTGTGTATTCAAGACAAATATGTGTGTATTTTCAGAACTCAGAAGCTGATTCCTGGAGAAAATAGGGCTGAATTTTCAAAATATATCTAAAACTGATTTTTCAGTGATAAATCATGTGGGGAGACTTTTGACTAATATTATAACTATCATGCCATGGGCACTGCAGCACCGTGGCTGGCATGTATTAACTATGTGGAGGCATTCCCAATTGACAAAGCCTTTTTTTCATTACTGCTGGCAACCGTGCCTGATGCACTGAGGTGATCACTGCTGGTAATGTTGCATGAAGAGGCAGTAATGTAACCTTGTCTGAAGTAATCGCTGATACAACACTAATAATGTTAACTTGCGATGATTTTAATTGAACATAAATATCTCTTATTACGCAAAAGGTTGGAGACCCCTGCTCTATAACACAGAAACAGCAGAGAAAAAGAGAGGAATAGTAAACTGATTATACTTTTAGTTCTATGCCATGTCTCAGGAATTTAACCTAACCTTACCAAATACTATCCTCAAATGCAACATTGCAGGTCTGGTAATGCCAGCCTATTTTGTATCTATCTATCTATCTATCTATCTATCTATCTATCTATCTATCTATCTATCTATCTATCTATCTATCTATCTATCTATCTATCTATCTATCTATCTATCTATCTATCTATCTATCTATCTATCTATCTATCTATCTATCTATCTATCTATCTATCTATCTATCTATCTATCTATCTATCTATCTATTGCACTGTTGTATATTGATTCTTCATGTAATATGGCTGACAGTGGTCATTAGCCCTTCCTTAGTGTTCTTACTTCCTTAACCTCCCAGAATACCTCTGAGAGTTCTAACTTGTACCAGAGTGTTCTACCCTTGTCAGTTGATGGTCTGGTCAGCTGGCGAGGTGTGTTGCTCTGCTGTAACTTAACCCCTTCTGTGCCCATGACGAGATAGTCTCGTCATGGAGCGCGGTTGCGCTGTGCCCATGACGAGACTATCTTGTCATGGACCCCGCCCGCTAATACAATGCCCGGCACAGGAGGGGGAAAGGGCGGGGCACTCAAGGGGTTAATAAACCTAACTTGTAACTACCAAGAAGTGTCCTGCTTCCTACTTAACTACTTACAACATGCACACTCACCAAGCAGTGCTTATGACCTCACATATTACATTTCTCATGACATGGTCAATTTCATCATTGATTACATCACTGATGAGATCTCAAATGCCATCATTGATGACATCATTGATGACATCATTCAATGAGTGTGACAGCTTGCTAAACACTTTTGACACTGAAGGTATTTACTTCTACAGTAATTGCGCTTGATTTTGTATAGGGTTTGTCCTGTCTTTGAATACTGTTTGTATTAGAAGCTTTCCTATCGAATTGGGAATGACAGTATGTAGGTAGAGATGTCTGCTTCATAAATTATGCAAAGGGCAACAGTTGTGTGTTGTAGGCTCTTCTCAACATAATAGGACTTGCATGTGTGGAGGGAGTAAGCTCTCCATGGAGAGCTGAGCACTTAAAAGAGACTTGCCCACCTAATGGGGCTTAGTTGTGTATAGGCAGTGAGCTGTGCATGAAGAGATGGTACAGGTATGAAGTCTGTAGTTAATAGGAATTAGATCACATAATGTTACTGGGTTGTCTTTAAAGAGTAGACTCTGTAAATATAGTTTTGCTCAGAGTTAAGGCTGTTTACAATGGGTGCTTTGGTATGGTGGAGTGTGCATGATAAGTTGTGCACATGGTGGAGAATGACAATACTAGGAGTTTCACCACATAGTAAAACAACTGTATCTAAACATTTGTGATATAGTTCACTTTGGAGTTGTGTGTGGAGGGTGTGTGCTCTGTTTGTAGGCTTGCCTGTGTGGAGTAGGAACTTCACCATCTAACTGGATTTGGCAGTATGGTAGTAGTGGGCTGTCTCTCATATGTTGACCACAGGGGGACAGGTGTGCCTTATAGGGTCTTTGCAACATAGTTGGGGTTTAATGTTTGAATAAAGTAAAGTCTCCATGAAGACATGCGCACATGGCAATGCACGAACGCTCAGCCAACACATCACTGAGATTTGGGACAGCATTTCCTCCCTACTCCCAGGTCATCTTCGTCACCGAGACCTGGCTCAACCCTGCATCCACACACGACATTGCCACGCACAATGGCTACAAAATTGCACAACTGGACCACATCAACAAACACGGAGGTGGGATTGCCATCATCC
Source organism: Triturus cristatus (assembly GCF_964204655.1). Classification (NCBI taxonomy): domain Eukaryota; kingdom Metazoa; phylum Chordata; class Amphibia; order Caudata; family Salamandridae; genus Triturus; species Triturus cristatus. Next base: position 233,858,222 of record NC_140583.1, read on the forward strand.
ACAAAGAATCCATCCACTGCACCACTACCAGAGACGACACTACCCCTGTCATGGAACACCTCAACATCCAACTCAGAACAGATGACAAAACCACCATCAGAGGCACCCTCGCCTACAGACCTCCAAGATCGCAGCCCGACTTCTGCGATACCACCACCAACCTCATTGCTCATCAAGCCATCAACATCAAATACTACATCTTTCTCAGAGACCTAAACTTTCACCTCGAGGACCCTAATCAAGCCAGCACAGCCAACCTTTTCGAAACTAGGTACTAGAACAGCCTCACACAGCTATTCACTGACCCCACACAAACCGCAGGGCACACGCTGGACCCCATTTTCACAGCCAGCAGCAGAGTCGATTACAGCCATGTCACAGAGTGGATGGACCACTCAATCATCCATTTCACCTTCACAGCAGCCGCCAGTGCCGCTGACAAACCACCCAGCACCTCACAGCTCAGCTAGAACATAGCATCCAAAAGCCAATGGACTCAACACCTCCCACTTCGACACCACCACCAACTTTGAACAGGCTGTTAAGATCTTCACCACCTGGATCTCGGACTGCATTGACAGAGTCGCCCCCCATCAAACCCACCAAACTCAAGGGATCCACCCAACATGCCAGTTGGTACACCTCGGAACTTAGAAACATGAAACGCAACTGCAAGCAACTAGAAAGGAAAATGGTGCACCAGCAAGGAGCCACTGACCAGACCACCTTCAAGTCATCGCTCAACCACCACTATCAACTCCTGAAAGAGATAAAAATGGAACGCCCTAGCTGACTGCATTGAAGTCAGCTATAACCACAGCCAAGATCTCTTCATCATTGTCAAGGAGTTCTCCAACCCCTAAGCAAATGGAAACATCATCACCCCCTCCCACGAACTCTGCAACACTCTGGCAGACTTCTTCCACAACAAGATCTCCACCATCTACAAAAACTTCAAACACCAACCTGACATTGCCGCCATCTTTCACCTTCTCCCTCCCACAGGTGCACCCTCAGACCGCAGGCTCACCGCTTGGGACCAGCTCACCACGCAGAGCACCACAGGCATCATGGACTCCATCAACTCAGGAGAACCCAATGCAGAGATGATTATGTCTCAACCAAAGGCTGCTTACAATACTTAGGGCCTTATATACAAAAAAGTAACGCAGCGTGGTGCCGCAAGCTGTTTGGTTGTGCCGTACTACGTTACTTTCAAAGCACAGGGATGTGTCATATTTACAACTATATGACGGATCCTTGTGCTCTTCCCTGCGCTGGCACACAATTAGCTGCCATGCGCCAACGCAGGCACCCTTGCACCATGGTGCAAGGTTCCTTGCATTGCGGGGAGAATTGTTTTGCAGCACACATAGAAAGAGGAAAACACCTGTTGTGATTGTTTTTGTGCAGGAAAGTGTCCCTTCATGCACAAAAACTATCATTACCGCAATGCAGGAATAAAGGAGAAGAAATAAAAGTATTTCTCATCGTTTTACTTCTTTGTGCCTCCCTTGCTGAGGCGTAGGATTCTGACACTTTCCCAGGTTATGAAACATTGTAAGTCTGGGAATGCAGCAGAATCAATGGGTGTTGCATGGAAACACCCACAGCAACACCCATTGCACGGCTCTTACACGTAAAGTGCTGCATGAAAAGGGTCCGCATTCACAAGGACACGAAAAACCCCGCAGGGTGGCTTTACGTGGCCTTGTGAATATGGAGCACCACACTGCGCCACCGGTGCATCAAAAAAAATGAATGCACCGGCGGTGCAAGGGACTTTTAAATATGCCCCTTCTTCTGCAGAACCAAAACATTTGCATTCAACGTACTGGACACAAATTGTGAACTGTCACTTGCACACAGACATACACTTCAATTCAAATATTTATAATGTGTTCAATACCTCTACACGCCTATGATGCTTTAGCAGCACATGCACTTTATAAACACTTAAAGTCATTAGCTGGACACAGGTTGTGCAAAATTCAGTTGAGAAGTGATATGTTATTTATCCGCTACTATGTAAACTATAAAACAAACTAAGAAACTCATTGGATGATGTAATCAGTGATGTCATTATTGATGTCATTTGAAATGTCATTAGTGATGTCAAAAATGATGTCATAGAACATGTCATGAGTGATGTAATATGTGAGGTCATAAGCAGTGCATAGCGGGGAGAAAGTTAGAGTGAGCTATGCTAACTATAACTGGGGAATTTCTGCATATTTTTTTAGTTCAAAACATTTAGGTTGTCACTGACGTATTCACCTAATTATAAAGTTACTTTAACTTTAGTTTTTTTCGTGAATACTGATACACAAAGGCACAAATACACACATACATATTTATTTATATATATAATATATATTATATATATATATATATATAGATAAAGAGAGAGAGAGAGAGAGATAGTTATATATATATATGAAGGGCACTTTTGAAGGGTGGTAGGTCGAGCCTAGAGCGTTTGCGTTGCAGGATGATCTGTTGTATGTACTTTGTGGGGTTTGACTCCTCCAATCGCTGCTGATTGGTTAAGGAGAGCAGCATGCAGAAAAGCTTTCTTTTCAGTGGGTTATTTGCTTCTATGTCCCACCTTCTCGTACTCTTGCTCCTCCCCTGGAGCATTGGGCTGTTGATGATTTTGGCTAGCCATTGCATCGAGTTCTTTGCATCCCTCAATTGGCCCAGTGATGCTTTTGGTTGGCCATCATAACGCGTTCTTCGCGTTCCTCTAAAGCCCCACCTCCCCCGCTCCTCCGGCTGCCTGTACGACGGAGCACTTGTTTTTTAACTGGCTTGTAGTAGTGCTCAATTAGAAGTTGCATTTCAATGCAGCTTCTATTTAATAGCTTGCCGCCTCTTTTTAGGTTGATCCTACAGAACGAGCATTGACGCGCAGCACTGGGGCTGGTAGTGATGACCAGAGGAGGTGCTGAGACATACATGCTCCCTCTCTCTCTGTATCTTCCCTCTGTTTACCATCTCTTTTGCTGTTCGTCCTTTAGCGCTCAGCAGTAGAACTGTGTGTGAAAAAGGAGGATCAGCAAGAGCAGCAGCCAGCAGTCTGTCACCGTTCACAAGAGCTGGCCCCTGTCCGGTAGACTAGCAGTCCCGGCAGCCAATCCCCCTTCTCCTGATAACAGGGCTCCCCTCTGATTACAGCCCTGCCAATCTGATGGTAGTTGAGCCTTGCCTGCCCTCTCCCAAACTCCCCACAGAATCAGCACTGCTCTGGAGAGCAAAGGTGTCCTTCTGTGTATTTACTGCTGTGCGAAGCAACCTCTGAGCTATATTTTCCCTTCTCGTCACTGTCACTATAACACACCTGCAGTACCTTTGTTGAAAGGCAGAGGCGGTGTGCAGTACTGCTCGTGGTCATGTGGGTTTCTAGCAGCAGGTACAGTGTTGCATGGGACTGAAGGAGAAAAGACAGGTTGTCTGAGCTGCTCTCAAATCGAGCAGAACGCGACAACTCGGAACTGCAATATAGTTTTCTTTGTGTGTCGACACTCGGGGAATGAAGGAGGTGACTTTTCTGCCACATGAACACTTCCTACTCTTGTAATGTAACTGTTGCGCAGAAGTAGAAGTGCAATAAATACAAGTAAGAAAACTGCAAACCCAGTGCACTGGAGGCGGGGTCAGTGAATGTGGGGCGGGGCCACAGACGTGGCTAAAAGAACAAACTATTCTGCATTGTTTGTGGGCATGGATTGTTGGCAGATAAAAATAGGGGCCAGTGGATCTCGACTCAGGAATGACATCTTTACCTTGCCCTGCTAAATAGAAAGGTCTCCTAGTCAGTGTTTCCATTTGTTCAGGGGCTTTCAGTCTGCCGCTGAGGTACTCTCTGCTACGTTCGTCTACTGCGTCTGGCCTCCAAGATAGCACCCAGTCTTGTGCTGCAGTCCCCACTAATGCACGCAGTTTGCAACACAAAAAATAGAGAGTCCAGCTGTCAATGTAACACCAACATACTCTCAGAGGCGGCGCCTCTGCTATGGTGGAGGAATGTCGCCCCCCCTTCCTGCAGCCTAAAGAAAAGAAAAATGATTTATTATCGTTTTATTTTGTGTCCTGGAGTCTTGGGGTTGGAGGCAGGGCCAGGGGTATAACTCACCCATGGAGAGTGGTATTTACTGTTATCAGTGGACATGACAGTTTCACCGGCAGTCTCAGGCCAGCCAAACCGTCATGCCCACTTTTCACAATCTCGCGCAGGCTGCAAGACAGCCTGGGTGGAGAACATGCCCAGGCTGCCAGTCCATGGCTGAGCACCGAACCACAGAGCTCAGAACAATCACAACGCTGCTCTGCAGCATTGGGATTGGCTCTGGGGAGGCTGGGTGCTTCCTGCTTCCGGCTGGAGCAGAGCGACGATGAGAACAGATTGTGCAGCAACGGCAAGGAGGTAAGTTTAATGTTTTTTATTTTCCTACCCACCTGCCCCCTGAACCCTGATCCGCTACAGCCGCCATTGCGTACTCTTCTCCTTCAGGGTCACTCCGAGCATGTTGTTTTTATATTTCAAATAGCGTTAAGCCACTTCCTGCAGTGAGTGGCACCTCGAAGACATGGCTCTATATGGCCATGCACAAAAAAACCTTTCAGTTTCACCAGCCCGTGTGTTAGTTAAACTAAGAATACCCGAGTTATGCAATTGCAGCCTTTTTTGAACAGGGTTCCTAGCTTCCCCGTGTCGAAGGATAACATATTGGTGCATTTCCTGCACCATCAAGATACACATCTCCATCTTCTTGCAAAATAAAAACAACATGCTCTCATTAAAGCTCAGTGCACATAATGTAGAGGGGGCGAACCAACAAATAAAAAGGGCAAGCCGAGCCAGAGTTGTGCCAAGCATTTGTTAAAAGTCATAACTTTTAAACATGAACTTAGAATCTTTCCTACCTTGACGATAATGTCTTGTTACTTACCAGTAATCTTCATTACCCCGATTCAGGTCCTCCTTGTCCTAGTCCTAACCAAGTGCAGCCAATCAAAACGCTAGTATTTTTTTGTATATAAGCCCCTCCCACCCAGCATCATGCCTGTTATCAACAAGTCCAGACACAAACACAGCAGGAGGGAGGGAAGGAACAGGACTGGGACCTTAATCGGGGTAATAAAGATTAGCGGTAAGTAACAAGACATTTCCCCCTCACATGTCCTCCTCATCCCAGTCCTAACCAAGTGAGGAACACACAAGCAGAAAACCAAGAAGAAAAACGCAGGACATCAGGGATCTATGCAAAAGTACATGAATGTAATCAAACAAATGATTAAGGCACAGCAATGTTCAAAACGCCAAAAGTAAAATTGTCCACAGAGGCATGAAAAACATCAAGGCGATAATGCTGGACAAATGTGTGATGGGACTCCCAAGTGGGCGCCCTACAAATCTCTTGGATAGAGACCACCGCAGCCTCAGCCCAGGAAGAGGACACAGAACACATCGAGCATTCCTGCACCTGAGACAGAGGAGGCAGACCCACAGACTTATAGGAATGGCAGACCGCCAAACGCACCCACCGACTGATGGTGGAAGTAGAAGCCTTCTTCCCCTTAGCCACACCTCGACCACGAAAGGGTTGAGAAGAAAACAGAGCACCCTTAAACCCTGGAATATTGAAAAAATACTTTTCCTTCTGCACAGTCTGAAAAGGTTTTAACAACTTCTTCTCCGGAGACCGCTGCATCATTGTATTCAGATCGTCCTCAAAAAGCCGGGGACCCTCAAAAGGCAGTTTATGGACCAAGGCCTTTCCAGTAGCATAAGACTTGGTCCAGAGACACATCCTACCAGCCACCGCTGCCCCAGCAGACAAGGAGCAGCCCCACAGCGCATCAAAATTCACATCAGACAGAAACTAAGCAGAAACTTCCATCTATGCCAAGATAGGAGTGAGATCTCCCTGATCCTGAAGACAGTCAAACAGGTTTTTCAAAATCCTTGATAAGGACCTGTGAAGCATGGGCCGAGTAAGTGCTAGCACGAACTCCAAAATGAGAAGTAGCTAAAAAACGCCACCTTCTACTCAAAAAGGTCAGCAAGGGAAGCCTCCTCCGAAGACAAAGATGAGAAAGAAGAAGAAGTAGCCATGGAGGTCAAAATAGATTGGGCCTTAGGAACCTGTGGAAACTGAGTATCAAACTCCGCCAGGCGATACTGATTCCCCAGAAAGCGAGAAATCCCCTGCTTGTCAACCTCAAGCCATTCTTTAGCCAATATCTCCTTGATGACATCAGGGAAAGGCAGGTCATCCACCTCCAAGGTACTATACTGGGAGTAAAACCCCTCATCAGACAACGACTTAGGCTCACATCCCAGTACCTCACAAATATGGACCAACATGTCCTAAAAAACCTTTCCCTGGATAAACTTCCCTTTAGGGGAATTCCCTATGTCCTCATCATCCTCCTTAGACTTTTTAGCAGAAGGCTCAAGCAGTGCAGACTGCACAGCGAATTAATCAAATCCTACAAGTCAAACCCGGATTTCTGCAACAGTTCGTCCTCCTGCAGCTCCTGAACATGATATTGCTTGGACAAAGATTTTGCAGGTACTAGAGCGGAATTCTCATCACCCATGGTCACATGCAGCAAGAACAAGCCCAACAGGAAGCCACAGCACACACCAGGAAGTGCCCAGCCAATTCCCTTAAAAACTGTCAACAAGCAACCAAGTCTCAAACAACACGAGACTTGGGAAAATCAAAAAGGGACAGCCCTGCCGCCTCCCTCACAGCCACAGAACAAACAACCAAGGGCATGGAAGCCGGATGCTGCTAGAAGACCCCAGCACTGGAACGACCCGAGTCCAGAATGCAAGGAAGAGCTCCCCGACCCAGCCAAGCACATGCGTGGGGAATGCGCACTGGCCAAGGAGCAGGAACTCAGCCGACGGGAACACCGGTGCACCGTAAGTGCACATTTAAACATAAAGAAATTAAAAGAAACTCACAACAACACAGTCCCATCCAGTCCAAAAACCCGAACAAGCAACAGGAAACAGGGAGAAGACCGTGTCCGGACCAACATCATACAGGAAAAAAACCAGACATGGCGGTGGGTGGGAGGGGCTTATATTTAAAAAAAAATACTAGCTTTTTGATTGGCTGTCATGAGGCAGGATTGCCTCACTTGAGGGCATATTATCAAACCAGGCAATAAAATTATTGCCGCTTTAGCGGCAGAAAACAGCCGCTAAAACGGCGATAATGGGCTTGATAATATGCTCTATGGAATTCCAATTGAAGCCCATGTTAAATGTGAAGGACGTCTAACATGGGCTTCAATTGGAATTCCATAGAGCATAATATCAAGCCCATTATCGCCGTCTTAGCGGCAGTTTTCTGCCGCTAAAGCGGCGATAATTTTATCGCCTGGCTTGATAATATGCCCCTTGGTTAGGACTGGGACAGGGAGGACATATGAGGGGGTAATGCTATGAACTTTGACGCAAGAAGGGAATTAAAGCTTAATGTGCGTGCAAGCAGTTGTGTATTTATGGTTATTCAGTATTTTTATGTAGTCCTAATTATGGAGTTAACCAGTTAACCACTGTGGGCGGATGTCATTGTCAGCCAGATGTGTCCCTGCTTGTCATACCCTCCATGTATTCACCGAAATCCGAGACAATTATTTTTCCTGTTTTGTAATATTCTGCATGCTAAGCCTTTTAAAAGAATATGCTAAGGTTGAACCACCTTGGAAAGGGTGAACTGCCCAGAATTCCGAATATTGCACACTCATAGATTTGAACTCTTAACAGAATATGCATAATGATATTAGTTCCAATTATATTGATAAATGTCAGACTTCCCCCCCACACCATCCTGCACCTCCAGAAGGCACATGGACCAGAGCTCTGCGCTTCCCTCTACGCACAGTGTGATTCACAGGGGGTCTGGAACGGGATTCGTGAAGCTGCCGTCAGAGCAGCCTCAGAGGAGCGGTATCTCGATTCCTTGCTGACAAGGCTTGAAAAATCTTGGTTCTCGTTGTCCAGAGGATGTACTGGTTTCAGCTGGGATGAAGAAAGCTCTCAGCTCAACTCTGGCTCAATTATTGAAGATGTCCTACCCCCCTTGGGAAACTCCAGGAGTAAAACGTATGTCAAGAAAGTAAAGTTTTATGTTCAGGAAACTTGTTGTTATACACTTTTTCTATAGTTGTAACATCTATATTTAATTTGCGTAGATGCTGTGGAGTGCCTATTTGACAAGCATTGGCAAAGCCAGTAGGTCTTGCCTATGAGAACTATTGGTTTTGGCAATGTTCAGTAGCCATGACGTAAAGCAGTGCAGTGCAGATGCTTTCCAGTGTGGCTAAAACGCATTTAAAAATGCCATGATACAGCCAGGGCTAATGTGCTCTTTTTTTGAGTACATTAGCACTGGATGCATCATAGTACTTTTTTTAAATATTATTTTTAGCCATGCTGCACAGCAGGCACACTGCCAAACAACATAGCTATATAATTGCCAAAGTCTGCATGAAACATTGTGTAGTAATTGTATAGCTATTCAATCCCTGGTGGCACAGCACCCAGGATAATGTGCTGCATGGCTAAAAACGTATAAGGTCCCAAAGGCAAAGGGAGAGGATGTGCCTGACAGCTAGGGCGGTCGATCTTCAATCTGGCGAACCGGGTTCGAGTCTAAGCAATGACGTTCAACAACCTGTGATACTGGGCAAATCACCTAATCTTCCCGTAATAAAATGTGTCCTTGTGTAAAGCAACTGGTGCTCGTGTAAAGCACTCTGATACCTTTGGGTCAAGTGTGTGTTATATAAAACTATGGAAAAAACAGTCCTATTGGCTAGGCCAATGCTTGTTAAACTGACGTCAGAAAATTGGTACATGGCTTTTCAGTGCTAATTATTGCTGGTGAGGAAATGTTGCCAGTTTGCTAGGAGAAACTGGGCTTGGGCATATCCGTTAAGCGGATGATGCCTTTCACATAAACACAAAGCCACGGGCAAAGAGAGCGCTGGCCCAGGGCCCCAGCTTTTCGGGGGTGGGGGGCCGGATAGAACTAGCTCTGTTCTGCAGAGTGTTTTGCCCTCATGACCTTAAATCATTCTTAAACAGATTGTTTTATATACGATTTTCATTTTATTTATTTTTAATGTAGGGGATGTGTGAGAGTCTATTACAGACATTTTGTAGATAAATGTGTTTATATTTCATGCAAGATCCAGAAAAAATGTGTTTGGGATCCAAACAGGACCTTACATATGAGAAATGGAAGGGTGTCTCAAAGAGAATATTTGCAGTAATATGACCGTGCTGTTGCTGTGTTATAATATTGAAAACACAGCACTATTCCTGAATATTACATGTAAACACATTTGGGGGCTTATTTAAAAGCCCCTTGTGCTGCCGGTGCATCACTTTTATTGACCCACCTGCAGCACAGTGTGCTGGCCCATATTTACAGGACCACGTAAAGCCACCCTGCATGACTTTTCATGGCCTTGTAAGTACGTTTCCCTTTCAGGCATTACTCTGCGTGAAAGGGGTGTTCTGTGGGTGTTGCCACGCAACACCCATGGAACTTGACGCAATCCCAGATTTACAACATTTTGTAAACCTGGGAATGCGTCAGAATCCTATGCCTCCCCAGGGTAGGCATAAGGAGGCACAACAAGGAGAAATACTTTTATTTCTCCTTCGTTTTCCTCTTTCTATGCTTGCTGCATTTTGCAGCACACATAGAAAGAGGAAAATGGCTTTAACGATTGTTTTTGTGCAGGAAGGTGTCCCTTCCTGCACATAAACAATCATCCCTCAGCGCAGGCACCCTTGCAAAATGAGCCAGAGTGTATGCGTTGGCGCGCGGCTGCTGTTTGCGCGCGAGCGAAGGGGAGAGGGACAGGAATGTGCCGTGTCTTGTAGATTCCTGCCCTTTCATTCTGACGCACGGCAGGAAGGCATGTTGCGCTGCCATGTGTAAAAATATTGTTAATGAGGCCCTTAGAATTTGGAGGAGTGTGACTGTGCCATGCCAGTGACCTGGACAAAGAGGGCATGAAAGAGATGGAGCTATATCATAAATTCAAAGCTGTTTCGTGCAGGCGCCCCCAAAATGCGTTTAGCCCAGGGCCCCCCAAATCCTTAAGCTGTCCCTGACACCAATCCCGTTGCTACATCATTTTCACGTTATCTCCAAATTGTTGAAGATATAAGGATTCATTTCTAAAAACCCACCTTGTCTAAGCAGTGGTCACTCAGTCCATGGCCGATGGGCAGCTTCTTTTAGCTTCCGGCCAGCCAGGCGCCTATTACTGACATGTTTACGTTTCTCAGTCTCAGAGGAAATTGTGTTTTCAGTTCTGACACTGTTTCAGAATGTCAGGGAGCCCTGCTGATAGGAGCCTGAGTCATGCGCCTGACGCCTGCACTGATTGGATCAGACAGAGAAGCCCAGACATCCGCGGCTGCTCTAAATTCAATCTTCCGGCGAGTACAGTCATCTGAATGGGATGCGACTCGGCTTATTTCCACAGAGCTCGATTCCACCGTAATTCAACTATCGATACGTGATCCATGTCACCTCCTCTTCGTTCTCTGGGAGCAAAGCTGACTGCGGAACTGCTGACAGAGTATCATAAAGCGGACTGACTGAGAGATGGGATAATGTTAAGGTTGGGCAAAGTTTTAATTAAACCATCATAGTTGGGCGAACTTGGAGAACTAAGAAAAGAAATGCAAAAAGGCATATTCACAAAGACATGGCGCAGAGCGACACTGCAAGCAATTTAGCATCGCCGTGCTACGTCATTTACAAAATCCAGGGACCTGCCGTATTTACTCTATTTTCCCTTGCGCCGGTGCGAAAAAAACTTGTCTAGCGCCAACACAGACATCCTTGCACCATGGTGCAAGCATGTTTGTATTGCAGGGATGATTGTTTATGTGTACGAATGCATCTTCTTGCACATAAACAATCACTAAATGCAATTTGCTCCTTCATGTGTACTGCAGCAGTACACATAGAAAGAGCAAAAACGAGGAGAACTAAAAGTATTTCTCCTCACTGCGCAAATCTAACTCCTGCTTTCAGTGGCGTTTGTTTTTGGAGCTGCGTCAGATTTACAGATCCTTGTAAATCTAGGCAGCATCAAAATGTAATGGGTGTTGCGTGGGTACGCCTGATCCACGCCCCTTTGACACAGAAAACTGCATCGAAGAGTACCATATTTACAAGGTGGCGTTAAGCCGCGCAAAGTGGCTTAGCGCCACCTTGTAAATATGGAGAAGGTCATTGAGCCACCGGAGCATCGTAAAAGGTGACACTCCTGTGCACCAATCCCCTTGTAAATATGCCCCAAAGTTCCATGAATTTTCCAGATAGAGGCATGGTTTCAATTTGTCCCCTATGCTCTGAAGTCTGATGTTCCGTCCAACAAGCACGGGACATGAGGCTGCAGGGAACTGAGCTTCCGCACTATCACCAGAATGGTATCGGTAAAAAGGCAGGGGACATCATTTCCTTTGCGTGCAGCAGAAAATTCCGCTTTGGGCGTTACTGCGGTACGTGTACTTCATGATCAAAATTTATAGCGAAGGCACGCGAACAACAGAACATGAGTATCCTCGTGCCATAAATTGACACAAGAGCGCATTTTGGGCTAAAATATAGGACACAATTATGGAACCGTGGGTAGCTGTGTCTTTGAACAATAAGGGTTCAACATAGGAACACGTGTAAACAGCACAAACCCAACTGAAGAAAAAGAAGCACAACTCTTAATCAATCTGACACCAATTTATAAAAATAGGCTATATTTTTATGAATTTATGGGAATCAAAACAAAAAAGATCCACTGCAGAGTTCCAGAGATATAGATTATTTAAGAAACAATAAATAGAGGCTTCTCATTCAAACATGATAAAATATTGGCAGACCCAACAAATTAGACAATTAGAAACGTTTTCAACAAAACCTTACAGCTAGGATGAATGTGGTTACTTGGAAGTACTTTGGGCACCCAAATCTGATGGGGAGCCAGTCAAGGGAACCAACAAGGTCAAAAGAAACAGCTACCTTTGCAGAAGAAGCAGTCTCCAATCCAGTGTCAGAGGTCTTTTACCATTGACTTCAGTGTAGTGGTCCTAATGCAAGGGATAGAGGATGCTGAAGAGGCTGTGCGGTTGGTGGGGTCTTCCTGGGCCTACACTCCTCGGTCTAGGTGGGGCGACTTTGGCCACAGGGGTTGAAGTCCCTCATGGTCCTCTTTGGTCCAGCAAAAGTCCAGTCATAACTGGACTACTGGTCACCAGGTACAACGAAACAAGCTGTTCCCTTTTTTTGGCAATGATTTTTCTTTAGGATGACCATACTGCAGTTCTACAACTTTCGTGGTCCAGCAAAAGCAGGTACAACTTTTGAGCATTGGGTCTTGGTCTCCTGGGCTTCACTGTGAAGAAGAGTGACAATTCAGAGATATGGGTTACCTTCTCACCCGCGTAGGCCCCGTATTGCGACCAAGAAGTCAGCCAACTGACTCAGAGTCTCTGCTGCTGGCTGGGCTCAGGGGATTGCTTTTCAAGTAGAACGACACAACAGACACAGTCCTATATTCGCTAGACCAAGGAGCAACTCTGGTGCAGTCTCTGCTTTGCCGGTTCTAGGGTCAGCAGGGCAGACCTTTGTCAGCTCTCTTCTCCAGTCCAGGTGAGATGGGAGTTCTGGGTGCCTGGAGTGCCCCGTTCATGCCCAGAAAGTATCCTTAGATGAGGCTACGGTCTCTACTTAGATCCCTAACACCTGATGACCGCTACCTGTGAAATGTGGATTCTTGCTATCCCATGGCACTCTATTCTGCCTGCTCCCAATATGGCTGAGCCCTTCTCTTGGTGTGTGGAGCCTGGGAGCCTGAAGGTGTACAGTAAAAAATAACAATTGCAAGTTTTTACTGTCAGGACATGTAAAACAAATGTTCTACTTTTTAATATGCTAAGTCCTGCCTTAGGATTTGATAGGCCTGCTGTAGGAACGACATGCATATATTAACAAGCATTGGCATAGCCATTAGGTCTTGCCTTTGGGACCATATGTGTTTAGCCAGAACTTTTGGCTATGTTGTAGAGCATTGTGGCTGCCGTGCATTGTGTTGAAAAGTTATAATAAAAAGTGTTACGCATTTTTGTTACCTTTATAAAAACGAAGACGGCATTATATACAACTGAAAAACCTGATTAAAAAAAGATTTTAACATAAAAAATATCTTCTACTTTTTTTGTACTTGCACTGCTGACAACTTCTTCGTGCCTGTTCTCATGCTTGTTTGTTATAAAAAACATTTGTGTTATGGGGGAGCGGGACATAAATAACGGAGGAGTGGGGGTTGGAAAACAGTAATTTAATTAGAACACGAGCAGCGGACGGACACTAGGGGAGAATCAATAGGTGCCAGATTCCAAGGGCAGACTGACTTGATGCTTAGGTGGTGCGCTGATGCAAAATGGTGGTGGCGAATGATGTTTGGTGCTCAGTTGGAGACACTATATGGTGTGAATTGGAGGTACGTTGTGGATTGTGGAGTTGAAATATGTTGTTTGGTGTGTAATTTTGCGGTGTGTATTGGAAATGTGTGGAGTTGAATTGTGTGGCCTGGAACTGTGGTGTTGAGTGAAATTATGCTTAGTGAAATTGTGTCATGGTGTGGAGTGCATTTATGTTGATTGGTGGTATGTGGTATAGAGTGCATTTATGTGGAGTGTATTTATGTTCCACTGAGTACAGTGTATGTATGTGGCACTGAGTAGTATTATGTGGAGTGTATTTATGTTGCATTGAGTAGAGAGTAATTATGTGGCGTGTAATTATGTGGTACTGAGTGGTATGTGGAGTGCATTTCTGTTGCATTGAGTAGAGTGTCATTATGTGGCGTGTAACTATGTCGCACTGAGTGGTATTTTGTGGAGTGTATTTATGTTGCATTGAGTAGAGTGTAATGATGTGGCTTGTAATTATGTGGTACTGAGTGGTATGTGGGGTGTATTTGTTGCATTGAGTAGAGTGTAATTATGTGGCGTGTAACTATGTCACACTGAGTGGTATTATGTGGAGTGCATTTATGTTGCATTGAGTACAGTATAATTATGTGGCGTGTAATTATGTGGCACAGTTTTATAATGTGGAGTGTATTTATGTTGCATTTAATAGAGTGTAATTATGTGGCGTGTAATTATGTGGCACTGAGTGGTATGATGGGGAGTGTATGTTGTATTCAGTAGAGTGTAAATATGTGGCGTGTAATTATGTGGCACTGAGTGGTATTATTTGGAGTGTATGTTGCATTGAGAGCAGTGTAATTATGTAGCATATAATTAAGTGGCACCGAGTGATATTGTGTGGAGTGTATGTTGGATTCAGTAGAGTGTAATTATGTGGCGTGTAATTATTTGGCACTGAGTGGTATTATTTGGAGTGTATGTTGCATTGAGTGCAGTGTAATTATGTAGCATATCATTATGTGGCACTGAGTGGTATTGTGTGGAGTGTATGTTGTATTAAGTAGAGTGTAATTATGTGGTGTGTATTTATGTGACACTGAGTGGTATTTGGAGTGCATGTTGCATTGAGTGCAGTGTAATTATGTAGCATATAATTATGTATTCTGCAACAACAAGGGAACCCCCAAAAAGTCGACCAGAGACCTTGGGAGTCAATTGTTTTCAACAACAGTGGTCCCCAGAAAGTGAAATGGAAACCAAAAAAATTAATATAGACTCAATCATAGCTATATTTAGTGGACTTGTCCAGCCGGATAGAGGTCTGATATTTACTTGTAGGCTTTAGATACAATCATACAAAACATTACATAAAATGGGACACAATCCTGTGTCCTACTTAGCCAGTAGAGTACAAAAACAAGGGAGAAAACGAACAACAGGGGGCTCAGGACTTGAGTCCAACTCTGGACTCAAGCCCCGTGATTTTTCACTTCAAACAAGGGTCTGACACAAATTTTAATGAAATGACTTTATGTAGCAAGCTTTAGTGTATACCTTGGGATTTCTGGTTCTCTTCTGCCACTGACATTAGGTGTAGAAGTTATGAGCTCTGTTGTAATGTTCAGATTTCCATTACTAGGTTCTCTGTCTCTCTTTTCATTGCCTGGATTGTCTGACTCCAGTGAGTGGTGTGACCTGCACAAAACAAAATGACATTTGTTCCATCAGAATCTTTTTATTACCTCCTAGTCATAGAAAATTTGCAGATATGTCTGTGATCAACTGAGATGTTGTTCATAAGGTGTAACAGTATTTATGTATCTGGGATCTGGCTAAAAGGAACATCTGGGTAACAAAACTGAAGAGCAAAAAAGTAGAAGAAAACTCTGAGCAGGAAAGATGGCATTAACAAAGTTTAGCAAATCATTGTGGGGATAAAAGCAAAAGGATATCAACCATGTGTGTTCACACGCTTGTGAAAACAGAGGAGTGAAGGAAAAAGTCTGAAGTTTTTGGAAGTAGATTACACAAGTTAGCAGCAATTCAAGTAAAAACATGTTTCAAAGTTTTGGCCCATAGAATCCAAGGCAAAATTCAGTAATAGCCAGGATCTATTGTTTCTTGTTCAATGTTTATCCTCTAGCTTTAGTGAACCACGAAGGTGCAGGGGATTTTCAGAGGGAATGCTTTCTAAGTTTATACAGCTTACACAGAGACTTTTCAAATGAAATCCTCGACTCCAGCTGCAGCCAATGGATATCAATTTGATGCGTAGTAATGTGATCTTATTATCTGTTGCCACTTAACAACTGGGCTGCTGTGCATAGGACCAAAGGTGTGGAAGACAGTGAAGGCTTGGATGACACTTTATGACATTCCACCACACAGCACTTTACTCAACTCTATACTATGCCACTCTACTTTGCTCCACTCCTCTCCACTCCATGACACTTCACTCCACTCTCCACCACTCTATGAAACTTCATTCTACATCACTCTACTCCACTCTACAACACTCTATGCCCCTCCATTATACCTCACTGTACTCCACTCTATGCCAATGCACTCTACAACACTCTACTCCACTCTATACCACTCTATTACACTCTACTCTACACCACACCATGCCACTTTACTACACTCCACTGAACGCCACTCCACTCTATGGTACTTTATGCCATTCCACTCTATAACACTCCACTCTACTCTACGCCACTCAAGTCTACAACACTCTACTCCACTCTATGGCACTGCACTCTACAAAACTCTTCTCTGTGCCACTCCACTCTACGCCCTTTCACTCTACTCCACTCCACTCTATTTCCTCCATACCACTCCACTCAATGCCACTCCATGACACTCTATGCCACTCCACTCTTCTCTGCATGAACGTCCTCTCTGTTAATATGTGAAGAGTCTGCAGTCATAAAGATACTAATACTAGTATACTTTTAGGAACAACAAACAATCGTAAACTTAGTTTACCTTTGTGAATCAGGCCCCTTGTGTTTGGAGCTCCCCTGGAGCATGGACCAAGCGCTCCCATTTTTGGAGCTACTTTTTTTTATGTACAAGCACTCCATATGAGTGCTTATGTTTTCAGCCCGTCTCCCACATCCCCATCCATATAGCTTCTATACCCTCCCACCCGTCCACCTTCCATGTTGCTTCTTTTCCCTCCCATTGTACTCTAATATGCATCACTCTATTCTATGCCACTGCACAACTCTGCACAACTCTACTCTATGCCTCTGCACTCTACTCTGCACCACGCTACTCTACACCACACTACTCTAATGCAATGCACTCTATACCACTCTGCTCTTCTCGGTATCACTCTACTCTATGCCACTGCACTCCATACCACTCTGCTCTTCTTGGCACCACTCTACTCTATGCCTCTGCACTATGCCTCACTCTATTCTGTACCACTCTATGCCACTGGACTTTACGCCACTCTACCTTACACCACTGTACGCCACTGCACTCTAACTGTTGTTCACTCAAGCACTTCTCATAGCTATGGAGAATCTGAGTCTAAAAGCTGTAGTGAATATGGGCAATTCAAATGTCTAAAAAGTATGAGGGTTACATTGTAATTTTGTGTGGACATTTTGCGTTTTTTGTTTCTAAAAAGTATGAGGATTACATTGTAATTTTGTGTGAACCTTTTGCTTTTTTTTCTTGGAAGGGAGGTGTGTGACAGTGTACTTTGACGCTTGTTGTAGTATTTCCTTTTCTTTTTTCGCTTTCCCACATGCTTACGTTTTTTCTTTCCACTTCCACTTCCATTCTCCACTCTCCACATTCTCTGTGATTTCCCAATCTTTAAGTTTGACCTAATTGTGATGGGATGCATAGATGCCTACCAGCGCCCCATGTGTAGTAGACCCGGACCACTGGTCCCATAGACATTCAGTCTGTACTCAGCATTATAGTATCGGAGTGAGACCACAAGTGGTCTTCTCCCTTTTATTTAAAGCCTCTGGCCATGCCTGGTCCACAGGAGGCTGGGCCGATAACCTGCTACATCCCTCCCTAACTTGGTTTAAAAAGTCAAAGTTTATTTTATTTGACAGGCAAAGTCTTTGACCCGCTGGCTGGGCTGTGTATTGGGTCACAGGTTGTACCGATGAGGTAGACTGCCAGTTCTCTGTGGGACCCGAAGGGCCCTGGTCCGCTGGCTCAACACCCGCTAAGTCATCTTCTCCGTGCTCAGACAGGCAGTGAGAGGCGTGCTGGGGTGAGCTCTACACCCTTTTTAACCATGATGATATGTTCCTTGAAACTACTTCCTGCCCTTTGCTGGCCGCCACCATGGTTCTGTCACTTCTGATAATGGTCCAGTTCCCAGGCTTAGATGGTGTCCTAAAATTCCATCCAGGCTTGCGGTTCTTGATGATTATGTGGTCACTGGGTAGGAGTGATCAGTTCTAGCTCGCTGGGTTTGGCTGGCGAGTGAGTTGCGCTGCTCTCAACGGACTTGGGTCCCTTGAACATTGTGAGGCGGTGGTGTCCACCCTGGACATGTGGGAATCAGGTCAAGTCAGGGTCCATTGAACATTAGGGTCCTTGGGGCCTGGTGGGTTGTGCAGCGGGGGGTACTCCTGTATTCTCTCACGAATCATTTTAGGTGGCGTTCAGGGTTTATTTGCTCAGCAGTGGCGATGTGAAGGGATTTGTTAATTGTGTGTATGAATCTTTCGACCTCGCTAGTAACATTTGTGAACTGACGAGTGGATTTGTTGCCCTGCATCGTTGCCCTTTGTTCCCTGCTGTCTCTCCGTCCCCCGCCGCCGCCAAACACCATCAGCGGCCGCAGAGCGGGGACGGGACTACACTCCCCATCATTCCCAGCACCAGGGGAGTCGCCTTGCCGTTTTCCCGCCAGAAGGCGTATATTACACCATCGCGACTGCGGCAGAGCGGGCTGCTAGTAACATTTGTGAACTGACGAGTGGATTTGTTGCCCTGCATCGTTGCCCTTTGTTCCCTGCTGTCTCTCCGTCCCCCGCCGCCGCCAAACACCATCAGCGGCCGCAGAGCGGGGACGGGACTACACTCCCCATCATTCCCAGCGCCAGGGGAGTCGCCTTGCCTTTTTCCCGCCAGAAGGCGTATATTACACCATCGCGACTCCCGCGTCGCGGGACCGCGCGCGGGCTAAGCCCGGGCAAAGGGCGGGCCGTCTGTGGCCGTCCGGGGCTGTTTGCGGCTGGGCTGGGCCCCCCCTCTGTGAGTGGAAAAAGCGACGAAAGGTAGACTCTGACTGTCTTTTTAAATTGTGCCTACTCTACTCCAAGTGCGCTGTATCTGATTATTCACGCTGTATGATTACTTGTATCAGTATTGAGACAAGCACAATTCAGAGCTGACCAATTAAACTATCTAAAATGACAACACGTAGCATGAAGAGTAGAGCTTCACTGGGAGGTTCTGTGCGTGGCACTTTGGACAACTTCATCACTAGAGCTGCTTCAGTCCTCGAACAGGAGATCGCTATGGTAGAGAGACGCCTATCGGCTGAATATGCTCAAAATAAATAATAATAATAATAATAATGTTCCTCCCTTGGACCAATTCAACTAGCAGTTTCTCCGAATCCCACAACTCCTGTTCCCTGCCTAACACATGATACTCCTAGCGAGTTTAGGATTCCTTCACTTAGATCTGAGTCCATACCTTTGACACAATCTCATATCCATTCACTATCACCGGCTGCCAAATCCCACCGAACCTTTCTTCTGACTGCATATCGATAGTCGCATCACCCCCCAGGCTTACTGACACAAACCCTAAGCAGAAGAAGGGCACAAGAATTACCACTACTATTGCCCCCCCCCTCCCAAAAAAAGAAAGAGAGGGTTGAAGAATGGTAACACAATTAGTAAATCTAACAAAACAGGGCATAAAGTTGCTGACCACCCTCCCCACGCTAAACACACAAACGATTCCGACTCTCAAATAAGCACCTGTAGTTACGATGTAATTATTAACGAACTTATAGGTCGATTAGAAACATTAGTCAAATCTCTCGTCCTTCCTGTATTGGAAAGAATAAAGGGTCTGTCTAAACAACTAGACTCATTAGAGAAGTTGACACAAAAAAATAGTGACCAACTTAAAGACCTATCGCTTAATACATTTATACCATCAAAAAGTCCCACTATTCTCAACTCATCTTTAGCAATAAAAGAAAGCCAAACAACTGTAGAAACAAGCACAAAATTAACAAATCGAGCAACTTATAAACACCAGCCGCCAGCTACAAAGAGTAATATTGACACAGCCCAAGGTCAGAACATTGATAACACTAAAAATGGCAATTCAAAACAAAAACAAGACACCGTATTTGCTGACACTGCTATGAGACCTAATGAGGGTTTTAATTGTAATCATATACATTTACCTCCAGAAGCAGTTCCCTACGTCGTAGTCCTAACAGGAGTCCCACCCCTGGAATCAGGGAAAAAGGAGGGCTACTATGATCTGAAAAACAAGGTGATGTACTGGCTGAGACAGAATAGGCCGCTGCCTCCTAACATTAATGGGGAAATTCTGAATGTTCGCAGACTAACTTGGGTAGGCCCACAGCCGAAAGAAACACAAGGTGATGCGATCATTGTTAACTTTAGAGATTATAGAGCAACCAGCTACATAACCAACTGGCTACAAGACCAAAACCAAAGCTCTATAAGAACCTATGATCTGACCTATTTCTATCCACAGTCACTAGCTAGAAACTTAATACAGCCCAACATTTTTTCACGGGATAGACTAAGATCCTCCAATTTTAATATTTTAACATCTAACCGCTTTTCTCCTCTTGGAGGGTTAGAGGATGTTGACTGACTCTCCTTAAAAGATCACAAACAGGGCACTTCTTACGGCACAAGGAATGGAAAGCACATAGTAATCCTTCCCATTTACCATTATCCCGTACTGCCCAAGTCATTGAGGAGTTATCTTGTTCAGCCCAAAATACTGATGTGGAGCCAAGGGCCGAAAGATCGGAATCCCTGACACTTGCCCCGTATCTTAAAAACACTTCTGATCAAGACTGTAGCATACCAAAAATCGCAGCAGTGTTTTGGAACGTGGCAGGTCTACGCTCCAAATTAGAGAATGATATTTGGACTGATTTTATAGTAGATTTTAACATTTTGTGTCTGCAGGAGACATGGCTTACAAAAGCGACCCATCTGGATGGCTACAGAACATATTTTTCACCAGCCGAACATTCCAACTTTGGCAGGGCTAAAGGAGGCTTAACCATTTATATATCAAACTTGGTTAAGTTAGAAAAAATAAAGGTGATAAAACTTGACCCCAACTTTCAGCTTCTTAGCCTCATACCAAATTCCAGGGACCATTTCCTTTTGGTTAATTACTACAATAATCTATCAGACCTGGATGCAATGGGGAAAATTAATTCTATTTTCTCCATAATATTATCTATAATCAAGAAATCAACCAGAGAAGTGACCATCATATGGGGCGGCGACTTTAATCAGACTATCTGTGCAGCCCCAAATGCCCCTTTGTGTGGCTTAAATGATGAGGATGACAACCCCATCTTACATTTTTCTCACTCAACTTTAGGCAGACTACTAAACGAAATAATCTTTAACCTAGACTTGAGAATTGCAAATAAACCAGCAAACGGAAACATGATGCTGGCCCCTACCTTCCATGGCAGGGGTTGCAACTCGACGATTGATTTCATTTTCCTCTCTAATGGTTTGATATCAAAGGATTCTACCTTTGATATTCATCAGGTAGCTTTGAGTGACCATTACCCGCTAAGTATAACCTTTTCTATTTTCACAGGGCCCATCTATAAAACCCCTAGCGTCCTTAATCAAAATAACTTAGAATTGGCTAGAGTAAATGGCTATTCGCTAAAATGGGCTTTAGCTGATCCAGTAGAAATAGCTAGTATAGTGATTACTGAAGCATACCTACCTGTAATGAAATGTCTGGATCTGACTGTTTCAGACGACGACGTCATTACTAATTTCGGCATAGTGATACAAACCATAAAAAATGCCCTAATGGTAAAAAAGAACAGTTCAAAGAAGAGCAGGCAGGGCTGGTTTAATCACTCGTGCACTACCGCCCACACTAAATTAAAACTTGCCTTACACGAGATGCCCAGGGATAGGGCAGAAATATCCAATCTAAGGAGGGCATATAATACTGTCATCAAGGAACGGAAATTGGAATTAAAACGACAACTCTGGGACCAACTACATGAGAGCTGTCTTAGTAATAATAATATCACCTTTTGGAAGATAGTAAAAACACCCTTTTTAACTGATAAGGGTAGCCTTCCAAACATAGAGGTTGCCATAGATGAAAGACAATGGGTAGAGCATTTCTCACAAATCTTTAAGACTAACTCAACATTAAATGCCCCTAGAGAAAACGATCTTCTTAAACACCAGCCCTCGACTTTCCCTATCGACATGACCATCACTTGCGATCAAGTTGAAAGGGCACTAAATGCAAGTAAAAAAGGCAAGGCCCCTGGCCCTGATGGCGTCCCCATAGACTTTTATAAAACGCATCCTGAGCTCTGGATTCCTTTTTTGGCCAGGGTTTTTAACGCACTGACTTCCATCGGTATCCCCGAGTCCTGGAAGAGATCTATATTAGTCCCTATCTTCAAGAAAGGAGACAGGAACTCACCCTCCTGTTACCGTCCCATCTCCCTTTTGGATTTCACAGGAAAAATGATGGGTCGGATATTACTCGATCGTTTACAGGAGTGGGTCACGGAAAACAACATCCTATCCGATTTACAATATGGGTTCCGCGAAGGTTTGGGGACCATAGACCAAGCTTTAAATTTGTCATTATTAATTGATAAATATGTTAACATAAAAGCTGGAGCTTTATATATGGTCTATGTAGATCTATCAGCTGCATTCGACTGTGTTAGCCATTCCAAACTCTGGCCCATCCTATTAGACCTGGGGGTGGAACAAACTGTAGTAACCTATATTAGGGAACTGTATGCTGACGCATCAGCCAGAGTAAGGTTTGGCATCAGTGGGGAACTCACAGCGTCGTTTGGGGTGGAAAAGGGTGTGAGGCAGGGATGCGTCCTGGCCCCATTTCTATTCACCCTCTATACAAATGGCTTGGAGAGGGAGATGTTGAAAGGGGCTCAGGACCTTCCTATGGTAGCAAACCGCCCTGTGCCAGCCCTCTTGTACGCTGACGACGCTGTGATATTAGCTCGTACACCTATCGAATTACAGAAGGCCCTAAGCAGTTATGCTTCATTCATGGCCAGCCTAGATCTTAAAATTAATGTTGGGAAAACTTTCGTCATGAAGGCAGGTGTTGGAAGGAAAAATAAAACTAGGCCTATCTATCTGAACAACGAAAGATTGTCAACTACCGATAAGTATCCCTATCTCGGCGTCATGATTGACGAAAAACTTAGCTGGAAACCGGCTGTTGAAGTGAGGAAATTGCAATTTGCAAGAACTACCTCTGCACTCACAAATTTTTCAAGGAAAATAGGGAAAAAAGCGCCCGCAGAGATGATTAAAATGTATAAAGTCAAATGCCTTTCAGTAGCTCTATACGGAGCAGGCGTATGGGGCCACGCAGTGGCTACCCCTATCCAATTGGTAGAGAATGGCTTTCTGAAATATCTTCTTGCCTTACCCACCACAGCCGCCAACTATCCCTGCCACGTAGAATTGGGTCTCCCATACGTGATAGACTTGGTGAGAATCCAGCCTCTGTTATTATGGCACAGGATTTGGACATCTGAACAAACAGTCCTTACGCAGCAAATTATCCAAGATTGTAAGGGCTTAGACAATGCATACAGATCCAGGTGGTTAGTCTATGTCAAAAAGTTTTTAACTGATCTTGGGCTAGAAAAATATTATAAAGACCCGACCAAGATCCAACAATTAACAAGAAAGGTTTTTTATAAACTTTGCCTCAATCATCTTGAAGAGCTCAGACTTAACTTAGAGGTTATGAAACAAACAACCAGACATTGTTTATTAGTCTAGTCGGTATTTGGTATTCAGCCCTACCTGACATATAGCATAGCTCCCTATGAATTGTTCCTTTTAGTCAGGTTTAGACTGAACCTCTTTTATCGTCTGGTGACTTTTCCGTTTAAGAATAACTGGGACAAAATATTGCCACCCTGTCCCTGTGATGGGACATCATCCCAGTCTACACTCCACACTATTCTTTTTTGTAAATATTACATGCACCAACGGAGGAATTTATTAATCCCCCTATTAAAGCGCAGGGGCGTTCTTACATGCCGCCCGGCTCTATTATTCTTACAGTTACTTGAGGGGGAAGAGGTGGTTTACATTGTCTCTAACCTCTTACAGAATATTATGCGACATAGACCGAACTTAGGGTAATTTTTAATTTATTTGATCTATGGCCAAAATGATTACATCATACCCTTTTAAATATGTTATTCTTTTGCACTGTCATTTTAACCCACCAGATGGAAAATGCTGCTAATACCCATGTCGATGAAGTAGACGATTTTAAATTTACTGTTTTTATGTGATGAATTTTATAATGTATATGTTTTAACAGTATCTTTTATGGCTTTTTTCTGAAATGCCGAATAAAGAAAGATTGAATTGAATTGAACTTGGTTTAAAAAGTCAAAGTTTATTTTATTTGACAGGCAAAGTCTTTGACCCGCTGGCTGGGCTGTGTATTGGGTCACAGGTTGTACCGATGAGGTAGACTGCCAGTTCTCTGTGGGACCCGAAGGGCCCTGGTCCGCTGGCTCAACACCCGCTAAGTCATCTTCTCCGTGCTCAGACAGGCAGTGAGAGGCGTGCTGGGGTGAGCTCTCCACCCTTTTTAACCATGATGATATGTTCCTTGAAACTACTTCCTGCCCTTTGCTGGCCGCCACCATGGTTCTGTCACTTCTGATAATGGTCCAGTTCCCAGGCTTAGATGGTGTCCTAAAATTCCATCCAGGCTTGCGGTTCTTGATGATTATGTGGTCACTGGGTAGGAGTGATCAGTTCTAGCTCGCTGGGTTTGGCTGGCGAGTGAGTTGCGCTGCTCTCAACGGACTTGGGTCCCTTGAACATTGTGAGGCGGTGGTGTCCACCCTGGACATGTGGGAATCAGGTCAAGTCAGGGTCCATTGAACATTAGGGTCCTTGGGGCCTGGTGGGTTGTGCAGCGGGGGGTACTCCTGTATTCTCTCACGAATCATTTTAGGTGGCGTTCAGGGTTTATTTGCTCAGCAGTGGCGATGTGAAGGGATTTGTTAATTGTGTGTATGAATCTTTCGACCTCGCCATTAGCTTGTGGCCATTGGGGGGTGATGCGATGGTGTTGTATTTAAAGTCGGTTGAGGAAGTCCCCAAATTCTGCAACGTGAAAAGGTGGTCCATGTCACTTTTGGTATCGGTTGGTAGACCAAAGATTGAACACACCTCGAGAACTGGGGCTACATGGATAAATGCAAGTAAATCTATCACCTCCACAATGGGATACTTCGAGTAGGCATCCTCTATCACTAGGGTGGTTTGCCCGTCTGGGAAGCTTCCGAAGTCCATACTTGGTTTGGACCACGAGGTCACAAAGGTATCTTCAGTGATAACCGGTGTCGATCTCTCTGGCGCTATCGTTAGTTGGCACACTGGGCATCTGCGAACGACATCTTTAGCCATTTCTTGTAGTCAAGGGAACCATACCCTCTCCCTCTCATTATTATTTTCATCTTTGTGGCATCTTGGTGTCTCCCATGTGAAAGTAGTGCAGCATGGTCCCTCAGAAAATCTGGCACTATTATGCAGGACCCCCGCGGGAGGATTCCATGTGGAGTAGTGATGAATTCATCCGACAACTACCACATCTTCATCAGATTTTCTCTCTCTTCACTTGGCCAATCATTGGCATCCCGAAGCAAGTCTCGCCAGGTGCGACTTTGAAAAGCCCCTCGCACCTTAACGATGACGGGGTCTGTCTATGCGGCTTCCTTGATGTCTTCCAGCCATAGAGCTCGGGGGCAAGCGGCATCTGAGACCAACCTGACATCGTGGACCAGGGTCAAAACGTACTCGATAATTCTCACCTCGGTACCTACTCTAACCAGGAACACACTCGGCAACGCTGGGCATTAAGCTTGCCTCATCTCTACAACGGCCCCCCACAGACGCCGGGGATGCCTGGTTTCACCTTGGAGATACCCAGAAAGGGACCATCTCACAGGGATAGCCAGGACGGGTTCCCCAGCGGTCTACAGCGCCGGGACGCCCCGTTGCTGGGGCAGCTGTGCGCTTTACAAGTCTACAACATTTACATTTACATTTACATTTACATAGTCTTACACTCCTTCCTGGCTGTCATGCTGGTCAGCGGGCACCAGATGTCAAGATAAGAAATCGGCAGTGTTCTTCGCCCCTGGACGGTAGACGACTTCCATCCATTAGTGTTGCAGTTGGATGGCCCATCTCTCGATCTGGGGAGGTTGATGAGGAGCTAACCCTTGATCATGGGAAATTCTGTCGCTCTGGTTTAAAAACAGAATTGTATTTTCACTCTTTCTTATGCACGCACCTACTCTCCCCTGGTAGCACATTTGTTTTTTTGTAAAAAAGACAAATGGATGCATTTAAAATGTAATACAAGTTATCATATTGTTTTCCTACCTAGCCGTGAACAAGTCGCATGTACAAAAATACTGAGGCGACGAAACACGTGTTGGCTAAAGAACGTTTTACTCACCGGAAACCTGAAGCTTGATTAAAGAAAAAAAGATAAAGAACTTGACTGATTGATCTACTGTTTTTATGTGAAAAACTTTGAAAAAGAACCATATTTGAATATTACGTGTGCTAGGGTCTCTACAATTATTGTATCTTGTTGCTTTTGCCACAAAAACCTAGGGAGGCAGGTGGTTCTCCCCAACCCCACAGCACCGTTACTACACAGAAACCCATCTTGTAAAAATCTGGTGAAACCACCTTTTGGTGCCTATATCCTATGAACTATACCACCTAACCCCGCGTCATTGTGTAGCTTCACTGGTGGAGACAGCCGAGCCCTCTGGACAATTCAGGAGACTGGTCTAGCAGATCATCGATTTGGTGTGATCTCACTCTCTTGGTAAAGGAAACGAAGCCGAAATCCTCTGCTGTGTGGCTGCAGATTAGCGTGTCTGCTTCTTAGTCGACAATGTGGAATGGTTGTGGAGAGGATGTGGCCTAACGGCTAGGGCGGTCGATCTCAAATCTGGGGAACCGGGCTCGAGTCTTGGCAATGACGCTCAACATCCTGTGATTCTGGGAAAATCAGTTAATCTCCCCATGCCTAACAAAAACAAATGTGTCCTTGTGTAACACAACTGGTGCTCATGTAAAGCGCTTTGATACTCAATACCTGTGGGTCAAGTTTGCACTATATAAATCTCCCAAAAATAAATGTTGTTGTGATCTCCTGATCTTCTGACCGTATTGATACTGACATTCCTCTACAGAAGAGTAGAGGTGTGTGACTCCCATATGCAAAGATCATCGTGTAGGATGGCACTAGTTGAGGCTTGGGCTGGAGGCGGATGATTGCTTGTACTTCTGACCGTGCAACTTGAATGGCGCACATGTCCCATGGCCTCCTGCGGCATTTTATTGAGAATGAGATGAGGAATGTCTCTTCTTCATCTTCTTCTTCTAGGAACGAATCTTCCTAGCGGCGATTTTGTCTCACCGGGACCTTTGTCTCGTTTGGGTGCGTTATGTTGGTAAAGGATAGTTGGGGCACCATCTTTGACCGCAACCTGTTCTCATTGGGGCCCATGAACCTGAGCTTCTTTCTGCAACTGCCGCAGAGTGGTTCTGGTTTATGCATTTTGAACAGGTGCAGCCTTGGACTGGGCAGTCACTGGCTGGGTGCTCGTCGTGGCCACTATACCCGCACTTTGACTTACCCGACTGGGGTCTTCTTCCTTTGGCCACATTTCCTTGCCTATGGTACGAATGGCATTGGCTCATGCGGTCTTGATGTTTGCTGGCTTTTGTGGGGCCTGTGTGATAGCCAGATCAATTTTGTTATCCCAGGCCGCAGACAGGTCATGCGATCGCACCAGGATTAATATGTCATCAAGGCTGATGTTCGGTTGGCGCAGGATCAGGAGGGTTGGACCCAGCACTCTTCCTCACTGCTGTGCACAGCACCGCGGCACCCAGGCGAACTCTACAAGCCCCATGAGGCCAAAAGCGCAGTGGCTGACACCCCTCCCTCCTCGTCAAGCGGAGGTTGAGTGAGAGGAAGCAGCCAGAACCCCGGGGCAACACGCAACTTGATTTTCTGGACCACATCCTCTTCACGCTGGCCCCATGTCCACTGTGAGTCGGCCTTCGTGAGGGATCCCCAGGCTGGGGATAAACCCTTCGCATTATGTAGCCATCTCTAGGAAGCTTCTCACTTCAGGGACGGTGGTAGGTGCTGGCGCCTGCTTGATCATCTGTGACTTGCGGGGGTCGACCTGTATCCCGTCTTGGTTAAAGACATACCCAAAGAACTCGATGGACGGCTGCAACAACAAGCACTTGCAGGGTGCGTCATCCTTCTGTCTGTTGATGGGTTTTATACATTGTCAGGTATCAAACTTTTTATTCCCCCCTTTTTTAACTGTATTTATAGTTGTATTCTTTTTGTTACAGGTACCAGTGCTTGATGGCGGTCGTGAGGTGGTATGCAGATGTGGGACTAGCGTGTGATTGTTGCTCTGGACTAATTGGGCCGTGTGCTGGCTCTTCTCCGGCCGAA
The DNA here is from genome assembly GCF_964204655.1 of Triturus cristatus. Classification (NCBI taxonomy): domain Eukaryota; kingdom Metazoa; phylum Chordata; class Amphibia; order Caudata; family Salamandridae; genus Triturus; species Triturus cristatus. The sequence continues at coordinate 233,886,501 of NC_140583.1, forward strand.
GAGTAATCAGGCTGCACGTGCTTGCTTGCGCTCTGGGCAGGGCCTAGGCCGGCCGCTACTCACCTTGAGGCTTCGGCTTGACGCTGCGTGTTGTCCCGGGGATCCACGTGTAGTAGGCCCCACTCCTGGGTCCCATAGACATTCAGCCTGTACTCAGCATAACAGTGTCGGATTGAGACCACAAGTGGTCTTCTCCCTTTTATTTAAAGCCTCTGGCCATGACTGCCCCAAGGGTGAGGTGCATATACATATAGGTGGTCCACAGGGAGTAGTACCGTTAACCTGCTAAACTAATGTGCTGTTGCTTCCACACACACTGTGCTTCCACAGTGTGAGGGCTCTGCCAATAAAGGCCTTTTATACTGTACACGTGCAGTCTTTTTCATACCATACCTGCGTATGTTTTCACTGCATTTTCGTTTCGTTAGTTATGGTGGCACTGTCTGTTTTTATTGGAGCGCTGGTCTTGCTTTCCTTTGTTATCACTCCACTACTATGGCTATACATTTTTAAGACCTGTTCGGTCCTGGAGATATTTATACCCATGGCTGTATCTGACTCTCAGCTCCCTGACAGCCCATTAGGCAGACGTGGACTAAATTTATGTAAGACGCCATCTAGTGGCAACGTGCCTGATGTGCATTGTGGTTGCAGAAATCCAGGCTGCCTTCTGCCGGGGTGTTCACGCTGCACAGGAAGGACAAGGTAGGGTGGGGTCAAGGGGTTGGACTAGGGGTAGGGTTTAGAGCAAGGTGTTATAGGGTGCAGGGGAGGAGATTTCAGCCTCTTCCTGCACCCAGCGCCATTAGGGAAGGGTCTAGAGATTTTTGGGAGCTTAGTTCAGGGAGGTTAAGCGGAAGGAATAGTTTGATTTAGGCCCAATCGGTCGATTGTGTGGACGTGTAGCAGCGGGCAGCTTAGGTGGTTGATATTTGCTAAGAACAGATCACCCACATACAGCCCAGCACCCTTCTGTGCCCCCCCGTTGTCAGACGACTCACCGTCTGGCTGTGATGGCGTTGCCCGATGCGGCAGCAGTCCAGGCCGCGCTGCAGGTCCTGGGTCGAGCAAGGAGAGCAGATCTCTTGCAGCCCGGGGTCTTGGAGCAGGTGTGGGTCGGATTGACCCGCGCCCCGAGGTCCGCATCAGCTGGTGTGGCCGCGGCGGTGGTGGTGTGTCAGGAAGAGCCACCACCGCCCAAGAAAGGTACATCTGGAAGAGGGAGGGGGATGACTGGGATTGAGCCAGCGAAGCACGGGTGCCAGCGCAGGAGCCTGCCTGTACGCTTAATTGCAGACGAGGCCGCTCCCAGCTCTTCGCTGGGGGCGGAGGAAAAGGGGGAGGGATTCCCTGGGTGACGGCACGTGGCTGCTGAAGCCGTGCCGGTGTGCGCGCCAGGGTGGGAGAGGGGGCAGCTATTCAGGGAGCAGGCCCAGGCAATGGTTGGACCTGAGGCACCGGAGGAGAGTGAAGAGGAAGAAGGGGAGGGGAAGGAGTGGGGAGAGCCGAAGGGGGATGACTTTGTCCTGGTTTTATCTGGCAGCGAATCGCTAGAGGGTGAGGAGGGGCAAGGGGATGATGTGCCTGTCGACCTCACTTGCAGTGGGGGGAGGGCCCCCCGTGCTGTGGGAGGGGGGTTGTGGCCACCCCCCGTGCAGTTACCCAGCAGGTGCTCCAGGGAGTATGGTTCCTGGGCCATCCCGGCCCGTGAGCCAAAAGTGGTGGGTCAGGGCCCCCCACCACCATTGCCCAGGTGGAGAAATATGTCCCTGGAAGAGAGGATCAGGGACCAGCATCACATTATTCAGGAACAAGAGCAGAAATGGCAGGCAATGTGCGCTGCCAGGGAGGGAGGAGCTGGCTGGGTTATCTGGGTGGAGGGACCCCACGTGCCTCCACCCGAGGAGGAGTTCCAGGCAGAGGCCGGTCGTGGTGCAAAAGGGCCAGGGGGCAAGTGGGCCTGGGTTGAAGATGTGAGGCACCCCATGACGGGGTTAGGGACGGCCGCGACGGCACAGAGACCTGATGGCGCTGGGGCCTCCTCAGGTTGGAGCAGCCTGGGGGGGGCTCAAGCCAGCTGTAGAGGCTGGTAGACATGCGGGGGGTCGGCGGGGCCCACAACAGCTCCGAGACGCTGGCCGGAAGCAGTAGGGGGGTCCGCGGCGGCCTGCCCTCATCGAGGGAGTGCGCATCAGCGGCGGCGGGCAGTGGTGTGTCTGGTATGACAGGGAAAGGTGTGAAGAGAGCGGTACGTGAAGTGTTGTGTGCGCCTGATGAAGTGGATCTGGAAGTGCAATTGGACTACGATGCTGAGAGCGAAGAGTTGGAAGAAGGGTTAGTGCTTGAAGAGGTGGAATGGATGCGGATGATAGCGGGCCCATCAGGGGCGGCAACTGGGAAGATTGGTGTTTTACAGGTGCCACAAGCGAGCACCAGCAAGAACAGGATGGCGAGCCAGAAGACGGTTGACGCCCGAGGCAAGGACCGGGAGTTGCCCACGAATCTGTCAGGTGAGGGTGATTGGTGGGCCGCTCGGGATGTGGGCCCTAGGGGGGGACAAAAAAAGGCTTGCCGGTTGGTGGGCGTGGGTGAAGGGGTGGTGCAGGAGGCAGGAGAGCCAGCTAACACACCTGCGGTGCCTGCAGGCGGGGGCAAAGAGGCTGGGGAAAAGCAATTAGTAGGGGCGGGGGTCCAGACAGACAAGACTGAGGGGCAGGAGGGGAAGGATGACAAGTGCGACGACAAATATCAAAAGAAACTGCCGTACATGGGAATGGTCATGGCACTGGGCTCTCACTTGTCGAATAAGACTCGGAACAGGGTTTGGAAACACGAAATTTGTAGACGTATTCAAGCTGTTACATAGAGAGATTCAGGCTAAAGAGAGTTCGAAGGAAGAGGAGTGGGATATGACAAGGAGGCCTTGGGTGCCAGTCAATATGGAAAACTGGATGGCCGCGTTTCTTATTTACGCTAGCCTATATTATGAGAAACATCTGGATAGGGCAATAGTGTTGCTGAAATACATGGATATTATCAGGAAGGCACAGATGCACTTCGGGGGTTTTGCGTGGCTGAGTTACGACAATGAATTTAGGGCCTGACTTAGCATCAATCTTGACAAGCCATGGGGCGAAGTGGATCAGGAGTTGTGGATGCAGTGGATGTCCTCCACCCAGTCGGCCGCATCCACACATACGGCAAGTGGTTTGCCGGTAACGTATCGATCTTTTTTGACACGCCCAGGCAGGGGCGGGAGGGCACAGTGGTTACGCAGGGAATGTAGGGGCGGGAGGTCACAGCGGTTACTCAGGGACGGCAGGTTCAGCACCCAAGCCGGGAGGGAGTACCACGAGAGCTTGTTGGAACTTCAACAAAGGTTTCTGCACCCGGAACCCCTGCAAGTTTAAGCATGAGTGCTCCAAGTGTGGGGGACGCCACCCGTTCACGCAGTGTTTTACGTTGGTCACAACATCTGACAAATGGCGTACCACAAAGGGACGGGGGCAATCTGGGCCGAAAGGCTCCTACCCCAGTTAAGGTCGAGGCCATGGGTCGGTTGCTCTCTAGGTACCCACGTAGAGAGGCGGCGTTGCGGATTCACTGGGATTTTTTGGAAGGTTTTCAGCTGGGTTACCAAGGCCCGTGGGAGTAGTGGTGGGCGGAGAACTTGAGATCAGCCAAAGAGTTGCCGGGAGTCGTTGCGGCTAAGTTGGGGAAGGAGGTGGCGGAAGGCAGGATAGCAGGCCCATTTGACCACTGGCCCATGGTGGATCTGATTGTCTCTCCCCTCGGGGTGGTTCCCAAGAAAGAGCCAGGGGAATACAAGGTGATTCACCACTTGTCCTGGCCTGAGTGGAGGTCCATAAACAATTTCATTGCTGAGGAGGATTTCAGGGTGCTGTATGCTTCAGTAAACAACGCGATCCGTCTAGTGTGGTCGTGTGGGCCGGGGGTGGAATTGGCAAAGTTTGATGTAAAATTTCCTTTCCCCCTCCTCCCCATACACCCCACGGACTTCTCATTGCTGGGGATGCAGTTTGAGGGGGCCATTTTTGTTGACAAGATCCTGCCCATGGACTGCGCGATTTCTTGTGCACTGTTTGAGACTTTCAGCACTTTCTTGCAGTGGACATTTACGAACTGTAGCGGTCATCGAGAGGTGTCTCACTACCTGGATGATTTTCTGTTCATCAGAAGAGGTCAGTCAGGGGCCTGCGGGAGGGCGCTTGGGCAGTTTCAGGATTTGGCTCAGGAGTTTGGGGTCCCCCTGGCACCAGGGAAGACAGCTGGTCCCAGCTGTAGTTTGACGTTCCTAGGCATTGAGTTGGACTTGGTCTTGTGGGTGGCCAGGTTGCCTGAAGGGAAGGTGGTGGACATGCAGGCTTTCTTGCTGCATGTAATTGGAGACAAGAGGATCGACCTGCAACTCCTGGGATTTTTGAACTTTGCTTGCCGGGTGGTGAGAGCTGGGAGAAAATGTTGCCGGCGCCTTGGCATGGCCATGTCAGGGGTTGTGCTGCCTTATTACAGAGTCACGATTTCCATGGGGGTCAGGGCGGACTTGAGGGTGTGGCAGAGTTTTCTGTCAGACTTTAACGGTGTGTCATTGGATTTTGTGGACGACAGGACAATCTGGCAGGTGCAACTGTTCTTTGACACTGCAGGGGCTTCCGAGTTCCGGGTCTTCTGGGACGGTAGGTGGTATGAGGAGCAATGGCCGGCGCACTGGTTGCGGCAAGGGAGAAGCATAGAGTTCTTGGAATTTTTTCCTTTGTTGGTGGCATTGGCAGTTTGGGGCCCTGAATTTCAGAACAGGTCAGTGCTGTTCCATGTCAATAACATGACTGTTGTGGAACTAGTGAACAAGCAGAAGGTGAGGGATTTGCCGGTTTTGCGACTGTTGCATAGTTTTGTGCTGCAATTCCTGCGTCTAAATGTTATCTTTCACGCGCCACATGTTCCCAGAGCAAGCATTGACATTGCGGATGCATTGTCTCATTCGCAGTGCCAGCGTTTCAGACGTCTGGTGCCGGGAGCGGAGGCTTGCAAGACCAAAATGCTGGACGGCATCTGGGCCTGGGGGGAATGAGAGTGGTGGGCCTAGTCGAAAAATCCATAGCAGATTCAACAAGGCGCAGTTACAGGCTGGCGTGGATGGAATTCGGCACATTTCTGGGCTGGACCAGTGAGACATGGCGCATGTCACGAAAGGACAGCGAACAGGGAGTTATTTGTTTTGTTTTAAGTTGCATGGAAAAAGGTTTGTCTCCGACTACGATTGTGGGTAAATTGGTTGGGATTTCTTTTTAAAGCAAGTTGTACATGGGTTACGATCCTGCAAAAGACGAGTTGTTAAGTCGGCTGTTGAAAGGTTGGGGACGGGAAAGGGGTGGGGGAAGCCCTGAGGGAGGTGATTACGTTTGATTTGTTACAGAGCTTGTTGGACGAGTTGCCCAACTGTTGTTATGATGAGTACGAGGTCTCGATGTTTCGCTTGTGCATGGTGTGGATGTTCTTTGGGGCTTATAGGGTTTCAGAGTTGGTAGGTGCGAGGGGGAAGACTGGGAGATTGTACGAGGAGGTGCGCCTGGATGGGGTGCGTTTGGGCATTTGGTTGGGACGTTTGAAGACTGGCCAGCCTGGTAGGGGTAAATGGGTGTGGTTGAGCAAAAGTGGCTGTTCGGGGGGGGTGTCCTGTGCAGGAGTGGCGAAGCTTCCTACGGCGAAGCATGCCAAGGGCGCATCAGGTGAGATTGTTTGTCATGCATCTCAGGAGCGTTTACGCTTTTCAGTTGTTGGCGGTGTTGCAAATGGCTTTGAAACGCTTAGGTAGGGACCCTTCGAGGTATGGGACGCATTCCTTTCACATTGGCGCGGCGACGATGGCAGCGCGCCTGGGGTGGTCATTGGACAGGATACGGCAGATCGGGCAGTGGAGGTCCAGGTGCTGCGAACACTATGTTCGCAAATGAGCAAAGGGTAGGCTGTTGGGGGGAAGGAGGTTTTGGTGGCACGAAGGAATCGCTGCTGCGTTTTTCTTGTACTAAAACCTGTTTCCTTCTCGTAAGTTGTGTGGGGGGCCCAGGAGCCAAGACGGTTACCTGGATCATTGGACATTCGTTCATGCATTGGGCAGCAAAGTACGCAGACAGGCAGGTAAACTGTCGTAACCTGGGCCTGAGAAGCAGTCATCACGTAGCACATTGGTGGGGGAAAAGTGGGATGCAGTGGGGAGCATTGCAGCCCTGGCTGACAAAAAATATTTCACAACGGGGTTGCCCGGATATGTTGGTCCTGCACCTAGGAGAAAATGACTTAATCAGACAATCGGGCGTGTCTCTCTTACATTTGATGCACCAGGACTTTTAAGTCATGAGGAGCAATCTTTACGGAGCATGCATTGTTTGGACTGAATTTGTGCCGCGTAGAATTTGGAAGGGGGCTCTGAAGCCGGCCGCTGTTGAGGAAGCTCAAAGGAAATTGAACAGGGCCATGAGAGTTTTCTGTGGCAAAAAGGGTATCAAGGTGATAGCGCATGTGTGTCTGCGGCTTGAAGAGCCTTTGTTGTTTCGAGATGATGGGGTGCACCTTTCGCAAATGGGCAACGCTTATTTCATGATGGAGATGAGGGATGTCATTAGTAAGTTGTGGAACAAATCCATTTGGTGTCGAAGGGTCTGAAGGGCGAAAGGTACACTGAAAGCGAGGTGGGGCAGGTAACCGCCCTACGGGGATTCCCTGATTGTCAGTACTTTGGAGAGATGGGGAGTCAATGACGGGCATACTCACCCCTCCGGGGAGGGGTATACAGGTGCATGATGGGGGTGCGGGATTCAAGAGTGCAACGGCTGGAGATGCTGGAGAGGAGGTTGAAAGATAAGTGAAGTGAATAGAATGAGGGAGGGGAGGCGCAGAGTGAAACGGGAGAGAGTAACAGGAGTGTGGGAATGGTTGGTGGATGAAATGTTGAGGTTGGGGATTGTTATAAGTTAATGATGTTTTGGTTAAAGTTTGTGTTGACAACCTTGTCCTAATAAATGGCCTTTTACACCAAAACATACAGCGTGGAGTGGATTTATTGCGCGATGCCGGCCTCCGGGGAAAGTAGGGTTGACAGACCAGTCTTCCTCCAGGGGGTGTTCACGCTGCACAGGAAGGACAAGGTGGGGTGGGGTCAAGGGGTTGGACTAGGGGTGGGGTTTAGGGCAAGGTGCTATGGGGTGCAGGGGAGGAGGTTTCAGCCTCTTCCTGCACCCAGCGCCATTAGGGAAGGGTCTAGAGATTTTTGGACCACCCACCCACCCTGCAAGTTTCAGGAGTTGGGGACCGGGGTTTTCATTCCGGCTATAGCGTGCCAGTTTAGGACAGGTTGCTAGAAGGTGTTAGCAGTACTTTTGAGGGGTGGGGAGTCAATGACAGGCATACTCACCCCTCTGGGGAGGGGGATACAGGTGCATGATGGGGGTGCGGGATGCAAGAGTGCGACGGCTGGAGATGCTGGAGAGGAGGCTGAAAGATAAGTGAGGAAGTGAATGAAATGAGGGTGGGGCGCAGAGTGCAACGGGAGAGAGTAACAGGAGTGGGAATGGTTGGTGGATGAAATGTTGAGGTTGGGGATTGTTATAAGTTATTGATGCTTTGGTTAAAGTTTGTGTTGACAACTTTGTCCTAATGAATGGCCTTTTAAGCTAAAACATACAGCGTGGAGTGGATTTATTGCGCGATAAATATCGGCCGCGTAGAATGAGCGTGCCCAGAGCAAATGGATCACATGTGTCCTTCAGGTCAGTGAAACTAGGCGATCCCTTTGACCCTGGAGTCCGTGAATGGCATCGGCCTTGCTTCTAGCTGGGATCTCGCTTCAAACCTCTGTGTACGCAGTTCCCCGAGATGCGCGCACTGTTTGTGTCTGCCTTGTTGTCAGAAATGTTTCATCTCGCTGTACTGTACGCACCTTCAGCCCGCTGAGTCGCTAATGATGTTGTGGTTTAGGATGAGCCTGCACAGTTATGTCCCGTAGACTCTGAGTCCGACTACCGCATTAGCACTAATGAGCACAGAGGGGGGCTGGGACAGAGGGGTGGTCAACAACCACTGGCTGCTGTTATTAAAATAAGCTTATAATTGCAGTGTTCCTCGTGATCGCGAGGCACGGTGACGGCAATATTTGGGAAACTCTCAAGTTTAGATCAAAGAGAAGTGTAAACATGTGCAATTAATATTCATGTGTTTATGCATTCTATTTCCTATGTACATGTTTATTTTAGTCGGGATTAAAGTCTTTTCAAGCATCAAAATGCAGAGTTAAATTGAAACAACACTTAGTTCTGCAAGGGGACTATGCTATAAATAAAAAAGCATGACAGTGACAGCTACTAGTAGCAATTACAATGCTCTGGTAAACACTGTATACTTTCATTATCAAATTACAATCAAACCTTAGAGCAGGATTGTATAATTGCAATAGAAAGAGGAAGTGATTGAATTAGAGACAAATAAGTGAGCATCAGATCATAGAGGGAAAGGGAGAAGAATGTAAGACGTGTGTGGTAGGGTAATCAACTGGCGTGGGTGCAAATTCAGGAGAGTGAATATAAAAATACAGGACAAAGGGTCAAAATTCAGAACAAAAATTCAGGACAGGAGGTCAAAATTCAGGACAAAACTTCGGGACAAAAAGTAAGTTTTACAGACACGTCAGAGAAGGTCACGCAATAGTATAAAAGTAAGTAGACAACCACTTAAGTACAAGTCAAAATAAGTTAATATTAGGTTGAGACAATCGGGCACTTCACGTTTTTTCAGTATGCCCGCAGCTTGCTACCTTAGACGATTCCAAACCCGCATCTAGATCCAGCAGGTATTAGTCACCAGACAATGGTGAGCCACACCTGAATGTAAGTGAGGCCGCTTTTATTGTTGATTTAAAACTACTGGATATACAAGGAACTTTGCAGTGTCAGCCCCCAGTAACAACCCCCCCCCCTTTCCAGCTTCCCAGGGAAACACCTGATGCCTGGTACGGCCAGTCCGGCCTTGCTACTACCCTCCAAGGGTGCCCCTCATGTTCACATAGACCGTCTCTCATGTGTATTTAGTTTCTTTTATAGTGTTACTCATCCCAAGTATGTAGGGCAGGATGTCGAAGTCCGTTACATCACACGCACACTATATAGAGACAATAACTCATATAAACGTGAAAGTCAATGTATAGGAAATGTTACTTAAGATAATGGGTGCTACAAGGTGTAATCATTCTTGTACCTATCATTCAGTCTTTCACCATTCATTCTGTCCTTCCATCTGTGTGCCCATCGATATCCAAACATATTCAACCATTTGAAAACCTATCCACCATGTATCCTTCCATCCATCATTTCAATTATCCATACCTCCATCCACCCTTTCACTCATCCATCCATTATTCATCCATCCACCTTTTTACCCCATCCATCCTTACACTCATCCATCCACTCTTCTACCCACCCATCTAATCACTCATCCATCCAGCCATTTACCGTTTTACCCATCCAGCCATCCTTTCACTTACTTATCCATCCACTAAGTCACTTATCCTTCCCCCATTCACCCTTTCAGTCATTCATCCTCCCTTTCTCTCTCCATTCCCTTTCACTTAACCATCCATCCTTCCACCCATCTACTCATCCATTCATGAATCCATCCATTGACCCTATTACTCATCCATCTTTTCATTCATCCATCCATCCACCCTTTCACTTATTCACTCATCTATCTATCCTTTTGCCCATCTACCCCCTTTCACTCACTCATCAATCCTTACATCCACCCTTTCACTCATCCATCCATCCATTCGCCCATCCATCCTTTCACTCATCCATCCACCCACTCACTCGCCCATCATCTACCCTTTCACTCACCCATCCATCCTTTCACTCACCCATCCACCCTTTTACCAATCCATCTACCCTTCCACCCATACATCTATCTATTTACCTTTTCTCTCATCCATCCTTCCACTAACTCACTCATCCATCCATCCTTTCTTTCATTGTCTATCCATTCACCCTTGTATTCATCCATTTATTCTTTCACTAATCCATCCAGCCATTCAGATATTCCTACACTTATTTACTCACCCACCTTTTCACATTATGAGCTGAGCCTTTGTCTGCAGAGTTGCTGGCAGAAGAGGCCCATCAAGAACTTCACTTCGCTGTAGTTCCTAAAGCAAGGGGTGGGGTTGGAGAGGGTTAACTATGCCCCTGCACATAGGCAATCTGAAAACTTAAAAGTCATGAGTTATGCATGATGCACAGTGCTAGGATGTGAGGTGACTGTGACATGGTGTTGTTTCCAGGGCTTTAAGTGGGGTTAAAAACCTGGGGGTCTCTTCAAAGGGGGTGTTCAATGTAATTAATGGCGTGGCTTAAAACACCTAGGCTAAAAATGTGTGCTTAGCATAGTGTTCCGCCCGACTGGTATTATGTTATTTCTGTCATTGCATCCAGATATATAATACAGCAAGTATCATTACACCAACAACAAGTCGGGACTATTGGCTTTGTCAATGGTTGTTAGTTGCTTAAAATAAAAAAGCAGCAACCATGGCTTTGTTGAATATAATATTGAAAATGCGTCAGTTCTAAAATGATGAACAGTAAAAGACCAATAACCCCTTCTTTTTAACTTGTTTCACAGGCTTCTTTATATAAACTATTTTCTCTCATTGCAGCATGGGCGTATTACCTTGTATCCATCTAACAGAATGCCCTGCTGTACACTGATTTCTGTGATAAATAGAACTAATATTTGAAATACTTGTGCGTTAATCCTGAGGAGACCCCCATTGATAGACGGGGTCGAAACGCCGTCGACAAGTAAAAAAGAACAGACCATTACCCAGCCCGTATCATTGTGTACTGAAGCTGTAAAAAATACTGTATAAGAATGGTCGTTTTTCACAACTGATGGAAACCGTGTACATAATAATTCACTTTGTATATTTACTTATTGGTTCCATTTCTTCACTTGGGGACACAATGCACAAACAGTATTACTTTTGACTGAAAGAAGTGTACCTATTGTTTATTTATTTTTTCATAAAATATGTTATACCGAGCAAACTGTGTAGAAAGTTTTTCTTGCCCTCTGACATTAGATGGTCCTTTTATTGCGAATGTGCACAAGTATTTCAAATATTAGTTCTATTTATCCACAGGAACCATTGTTTTCTTATATATAAATAGTACCCTGGTTCCGTCGTGAGTAGGGTTCCCCTGTTACTTCCTTAGGCTGCTGTACACTGAGGCAGGAGGATGCCCTCACATGCTTTAACAGCCCAGACTGCCCCATTGTCATTCTGTATGTGGCAATCAGCTGGCATACAGAATGACAATGGGCGGGTTTGGCTGCTCTTGTGCTCAGAGGAGTGCGAGGCAGCCCCATCAGGGGGCTGGGGCTACTCGCAGGGGAGCAGTGCTGATCCGTGTAATGGCCATAATTACAGACAAAAGGCGTCCGTAAAAGGGATCCTCACGGACAACGGAGGTTAGGTCCAAATTACGGACGGTCCGTGAAATTTATGGGCTATTGGTCACCCTAGTGTGTGGAACGATTTCCTATGAAAAGAAACTCGACGATAGAAGCTAACAAGCATTGGCAAAGTCAATACATCTAGCCTTTAACAGGTGATTGACGACTTATTGGCTTTGTAATGTATTTTATTTGATTTTTTTCTTCGAGGACCTGGCAGGTACAAACTACTACCGGGCTGCTCCCTTTCACACGGAGTTTATTTTTACCTTACAATCCAGCCATGTTGGAACGGTGAAGTACAAAAAAAAAAAAAACTGCCTTTGCTGCATCTTGACACATGCACTGCATGTGTACACACAAGATGGCCATCTTGGAATGGGAAGAAAAAGCATTCCAGGATGGCTTTCCTGTAAATGCATGCGTATGTATGTGTTTCAGCAGTTTGTCTTTTTTTACTTTACACTTCCAACATGGTCAACAGTCTTGTCAAAACCGTAAAAAAAAACAAGCATTGGCATAGCCAATAGGTCTCGCCTTTGGGACCTTATAAGTGTTTAGCCATGCAACAGTTGCATAACTAAATACTTATAAGCTCCCAAAAGTGAGACCTATTGGCTAAGCCAAGTGGCCAAAGTGAAAGTAAATCGCGGTAAAGCGCGCCGCGTGCGCCCGCGCACATGCACTGTTGCTCTAGGCTAGCCTGGTAGCACTTTTTGGAGCCCTCTCAATAAGTCTCGCCAGACCAGCGCATGCGCTGGGTCAGACGAGACCTAAAAAGGAAAGCAAGTAGCTTGGTAGTACTTTTACAGCTGCTGGACACACAGGGAAAAAAATGAAAGAAAAACTGTGAGCGGAACAGGGATGCACGGGGAGTACTGGGGAACAACTGAGAGTAGGGGTGGGCTGGGTGATGTTGCATGAGGGATAGGTGCATGGAGATAGCTTTGCAGTCGGGGCCCTCAGGATAAACCATAAATAAAATAAAATAATGAAAGCCAGTGAGTGTGTGTGTGTGCACTACTTTTTTATGGTGTTCTCATCCACGCAATGCCTCGCTCTGATACCAAGGCTAATGGGCAACCCTGTTAGACAGTGTCTATTGCCAGAGGAACCCAACAGTGCAAAAACCCTTTTCTGCATCTGTATGTATGTGACGACATGGACTCTCACCAAACAGCTGCAACTGCCAAGAAGAAGCTGTGTGGGAATCTCTTTGATTTATATATTGAACAATTCCATTCCATCCTATTTTTTTATTCACTAAATAAACATTGGTCCTGCTTCAACAGAAACGGTCAGCTGGAACTACTAGGCCACATTGCCTCTAAATCCAGCACCTTGGACAATGCCCCCGAATAGCTCACACAACCACAATACAACGCAAAGGAAATAACATCTCACAAGAAGTGACTAGCAGGATATGAATATGCAGCAATAAAGTTTTTCATGAAATCCCTTCTGGATTTGAGGGCTTATATTTTTAGGTTGAGCCTAGGTAGCGCTTGCGCTGTCTCTTTGAAACCTGTTGAATTCAGGGTTGTGGGTTTTAACTCCGCCTTTGCTTTTGATTTGCTACTTGGATTGCTCTTCAAATTGGTTTCAACTGGTTCGTTGCCACTCCTTGTCCCTCCTTTCTCTATTTAGTTAACGCCCATACAACAGTGCCTAAATACTCAGTAGCTTTCCACTGGAGAGCATAACTGTGGTGCACTCTTTTTCTGTTGCTTTCTCTTCAAACAGAGTGGTGTATATGTGTATAACTTTGCCAAAAGGCAGTGTGAACAAGCGGATAACGGCGTCAGAACAGGAGGCGGCGCACCCGATCACCACCAGCCTCTGTCGACGTGTTGCTGGGTGATCGAGTACACTGCCTGCACTCCCTGATGAAACATTTACACCCTTGGTTGTGTGGGAGCGAGCACCCAACGAAAAGTGTGCTGCCACGCAGCACTGTGAACAAGAAGAGAATGACGTTGTACTACGTTGAGAGAATTCGGGACTACTTAGGCATTTATTTCCTATTGTTTTTCACAAGCGCAACTGTTTATCGTAAAGGTGCTTTTTACGACCTATTGTGTGACCCGCCCTCTCTTTGTGCATGCTGCTCTGCACCTTCCCTCCCTCCTCTTGTGCTGTGCATCCTTTTTTGCCAATTATTGCCCCGTGCCCTTGGCTCCGCCATGACATTGGGGGTCCTGGCTGTGGCATCCAAAGGATGTCCTTCTCCGGGGTTCTTCGGGCGGGTGGCGCAGTCCAGGCCAACAGGGATCCCTATTGGGTAGTTAGGCTAGGGGGGCCTCAGTAGCAGTTAGAATCTGTGCGCTCTGGTGCGTAGCCTAGTCAGTCGATGTGGTTCTGGACCACAGATCCCGCTGGTTGGGGCAACCTGCAGGGCAATAGTGGGAGGAAGCCGCAGGAACACATCAGCTGTGGTGAGCAAGATCCAGCCAGGTTAATGGCGACCTGGGTCAACCGGCCCAAAGAGAGGGAGATGTTCTGGGCAACCATCCCAACAGCGCGTGTTGGATCTCCAGCATCTGCAAAAAAACCTTCAGCGGCCAAAGTAGACTGTGAAATGTTTTAATGCGGGTGTGGGGGATGGTGAGAGGCATGTTGTGAGTGGATATGAGGAAGAAAATAAATGAATGTGAGCTGGAATACGATGAAGATGAAAAAGAGTTTGGGGAAGGAGAGTTACCACAAAGGCAAAAAGTACGGCTTGATATGTTTAAGCCAAAAGTGGTCAGGGGGACCACTAACATTTCTCGCAGCAGTGCTGTCTAGCAGGAGGGGTCAGGACCAACAGCTGAGGCTGAGCAAAGAAAGTGCTGAGACAGCTCAAAGGGAGAGGTGAGCGTAGGAGATAGGCACCTGAAGGGACAAGGCTCGGACCAGGTGAGACGTTGTGTGGAGTAGTTGAGAAGGGGGTACGGCTAAAGATGTTGTTTCAGTGGATATAGTGGTAGGGTTTTTTACGCAGGTTAAAGAGGTTGGCACAGATGCCGATGTTGTAGCGGCAAGTACAACAGAGGTGGCAGGCAAGGACAGTAGTAGTACTCAGGTGGATGAAGGGGAAAAAATCGGTGGCAAAAAAAGCTATGGGGAGACTGAAACAAATGTAAAAGCTGAAGATGTGAAAAGATTACACTGCATGGGTTTTTATATACTATTGGGTGTGCCTTTATTCAATGAAATGAAGAAAAGTGAATTTTGTGGTCATATATAATTTACTAGAGAATTGCAGTCAAAATAGGGGTCCAGAGAGGAAGAGTGGGAGCTAGCCAATAGAACAAGGGTTCCCGCAACGATTGACACAGGCAAGTTAGCAATTTTAATTTAGGCTATAGTCTGATCTCATTAGCAATCTTCAAATACATGGATACCGTTAGGAAGGTCCATATGTTTTTTTATTTTTTATTTTTCCTTTATTGGGAAGTGTTCAGGGTGCGGATTATGTTAAAATTCAGAAGCCCTGGGGAGAGGTTCCTTGTGTATGGGATGCAATGGATGTATCATCGAAGATCTCCACCAACAATGCATGCCATCAGTGGGCTGGCAGTATAGTATCAGCCCATTTCAAGGGTGGGCCACCTTGGGCACTGGGGAAGAGGTCAGAATACATACCCAGGGGTTTGGGGGTTTAGTACTGCTGCAAGATCCCTTGTAAGTACAAGCTCAAGAGAGCAAAATGTGTGGGCTGACAGGTAGTGTTGCAGTGTGTTGGGGAACAAGCACATTTCAGTGGCAGTAGGCATGGCAGAGGAAGGGGTATATACATGTCTGGGAACAAAGGTTTTCACTCCATTTAATGAAAATCTTGAAGATAGTTGATCTTGTTCTTTTCTAAATAGAGTAGCTTGGACTTTTCAAAATGGGGTTGAACAAACAGTTTTTTTGTAGGCTATCAGGGTCAGAAGATTTGCAGACAATTGAAATCCGCAAGGAACATATAGCTGTGGTGGGTGAGGAAAAGGAACAGGAGATTAGAGAAGGGAGGATGGCTGCCCCCCCCCCCCTCTTTTTAGTCTTCTCCACTGGGGGTTGTATTAAAGAAGAAAGCAGTTTATTCATATTGATTCATTAGTTGTCTTGACTAGAGGGGTCATCCATCTATGATTTCTTTGCACAGGAGGATACCACCGTTTGGTTTGCATCCTTGGTTGTGTCTATGGATTAGTTGAGGAAGGTGAGCTTTGGTGACCAGTTGTGATATAAGGTCATCATTTCCATTGTTTCTTGGTCAACCCAAATATTTTATCTAATGGGCATTCAGTACCAGAACAGGTTATATGTAGGCAAGCTACTAAGCATGGAAATTACAAAACCTTGTACACTTTTTGAAACCTTAAGCTCATTACTTCAGGAGTGTTTGCATTCAGGACAGGTTGCAATATTGTCACTCACTATTTAGAGAACGTTTGTTTTTTGGTGCCAGTGGCACTATTGTATGAGGTACTGCATTGCAATAATTTCAAATGTTGGTAGAAGAGATGGGAGTTTACCTAGAACCAGAGAAAAAAAGGGCCCAGGACATGTTTGGTCTTTTTAGGCATTTAGTTGAATACATTGAAGTTAGGAGGAAAGTTACAGAGTCAGAAAGCTCAGCAATTGGTGGAGGCAGCACATTTTGTCTAGACTTGGCTTTGTACTGACTGGTACTAAATGCTGCACCATAGGGTGAGAATTTCTGTGGACTTACAAGCAGATTTCGAGGTGCGGTTAATGTTCTGAAAAGATTTTAACAGGGTTGAACTGGGGTCAGAGGATGAGGTTTTGGGCTGGCATGGTTGGTACTGACACATTTAGATGTTGCAGAATTGGATGGTTGGGACATATTCTGGTGAGGTTGGGGTGTGCTGAGAAGTTGCCTTTACTATGGACAGATTGTGATAGACGCATTGCACGCTGAGTACTTCCCTTTGTGGCTGGCACTTGTGATATAGGGCTAGAAGTTGGAGAATAGGACAGTGACCTTTTTGTGTGTACAAATAGGACAATGATGAACCTGGGAGTTTGGTAGTAAAAATCAACTGCAGTGAGCATGAGGGAAGTATATAGGTGGGTTTGGGACGAATTTTTGTGCAGTGGTGCTTGTTTCAGGGACCAGGATGGAGGAAGTAACATAGCTAGACAGGAGGATGTAGTGTAGTTTAGTATGGATAACATGGACTAAGGTGTCAGCCACCACGACGTCAAGAAGGCTAGCAGGGATCTGTTTATATGGTAAATTATTTTAAGGTTATGAGCCCTCAGCAAGCGAGATGGGTAGGTGGACTTTAACAACTTGATTGAAAGAATTTAGGGGGGTCAGGTCAACGAAAATTGGCTATCCATGGCGAAGCTGGTGTGGTCCAAAGTGTTGGTTGTTTGTCATTTACATTTTTGAAGTTCTCTAATTTAGGTTTTGCTTCGCTTGGTTGTTTTTTAGGGTCTTTAGAATTAATTGAGCTACTTGGCAGTACAAAGATGAGGGAATGAGAGTGGGGCATGTGGTGGCATTGGATAGGTCAGTGAGGATGTTTTCTTGGCGCGATCAGAAATAGATCAGGTGCAGATGGGCACTACGATTGTGTTTAACAAGATTGGGGGACCAGTGTGCCCGGTAGAGGCATAGCATGGCTTTCAAGGGGTTGGCGGGCAAACGTTTTTTCTTCGCTGTGGGGCATGAGGATGGTGCACGGTGGACGGCACTGCAGATCTGGCAGTGTTGAGGAAAATGCTGTGCATTGAGAGAGAACCCAGATAAGTTTAGCACACATTCCGTCTGGTTTGGCACATCATTCAAAGCGGCTTGGTTGGGGGGGGGGGAGGGGGGGGGTTAAAGCGAGATGTGCAGAATTTGGGCAGATGGTCATCAGATTGTTTTGTTAGATACTTCAGGTATTTGGATGCATTATGAAGTTCATTTTCGAACGTTTTCTTTTAATTTCAGGTTGTGTGGAGGATCTTGTTATAGCAGCATTTCCCTTTTAGGTTTGTGGGGCATTCTTTTGTAAATGTGGTGGCTAAGCAAGCGGAGAAGTGGCCTTGTGACAGAAATTGGGTTTCCTTTTTGATGACATTAATATTGTTTGGTGGGGTGGTGGGGGTATGAAATCGGGTCATTTGCTTATATGTCTATCAGATAACTTCAGGGAAACTGTGTCTGGATGTGTTGCTTATGCATTTAGGTGAGAATGTTCTGGTGCATGAGCTGAGATTTGAGTCTCATGTAAGAAATACAGAAAGATTTGTTTTAATGGGGAGTTTTGTGGTCAGGTAGTTACGTTTTTCTATGTCATTGGTTCCTAGAAGGGGCAGGTGAGGTACAATTAAATTCAGTGATTGGGAAAGCCTGGGCGGAAGTGAGCCGAGAGGTGCAATGTTTCTGTATGCTGAGGGGGATGGATGGGGTAGAACATAAGCCACGAAGAAACAAGAGTTTAGGTAGGACAGAATTCACCACTGTTTCCTGTGGAATTAGCTATATTTGGTGGAAGTTAGTCATGATGTTTGGCTAAGACAGGTTGGGGTCGGAAAGCTGTTATGGTGACAGCCAATATACATCAAATTGTTTATGTCGAGTTAATGCTGCAGGTTGTTGTGGCGACAGCCAATGTATATTGAATTGTTATATCAAGTTAGATTTAAAGGCTGTTGTGGTGACAGTCAAGTTATATTGAATTGTCTAAATCAAGTATAAGTTGAAGGGTGTTGTGATGGCAGACCCTGCATTGTTAAACAATAAATCAATGAAGAACGACGGGGAAAATGGGGGGGGGGAGAGGAAACATGCCTTGGCAGGGTTTTTTTCTGGTGGCAGAAATGGAGGAGCTCGCGAGAGGCCAGAAGGGTTAGGGACCTTGCAGGATAGGCATTGCAGAGGGAATACAGGGGAGCAATGGCTGGATTGGGAAGGATAGCAAATGGAAGGAAAGGGGATGGCGTGGAATGAATGTGTGGATGATGGATCGGGGACAGTTTATTGTTGGGGGAGGTTTTAGGGTGGGGGGTCAGGAATTTTGGCTGTATTAGTGAGGTGGGGTCTCGATAAAATGTTTTGTAATATTCAAACTTCACAGTCTGCGTGCCTGTCCTAATAAAGCGGCATTTTACTTTCAAGGTCGTCTGGTTATTCTACGCCTTCTCGCCTGATGGGGGTTCCGGGGGTGGCATCCAAAGAATGTCCTCCCATGGGATTCTTCGGGCACGCAGCGCAGTCCAGGCAAACAGGAATCCCTATTGGGTAGTTAGGCTAGAGGGAAGGGCCTCAGTGGCAATTAGAGTCTTGTGCGCTCTGGCGCGTAGCCTAGTCAGTTGTTGTCATCCTGGAGGTAGGCTGTTTTTAGCCCCTACCACCCTCCCCAAACTTTTGAGGTTTCTTGTAGGAGCAGGCTATTTTTGTTGGGGTAGGCAGGCAGACTGGTCTAGGTATTCTGCACCTTCTTACCCGACGTCCATGCCCTGTGAGCGCGTCAGAGGCGAGGGTGATAGGAGCCTCAGCCGTGACTCTTGAGAATGCTGCACTGCTCCTCCCCTAGCTCCTCTTGTGTCGTGCGTCCCTTATTCCACTTAGCGCACCCCTGCCCTCACCTACTCAGTAGGCTGTGGCCACGGTAAATCCACGACCCCTCCCCCCGTTGTTGGCTCCATTATTGCAGCCCCTGTTCCGTGTGTGGGCTCGGTCAAGTAGTTGTTACTGAGCAGTTTCCACTTAGGATTGATTCCCTTGTTTGCTCAAACTCTGCCTGTTAGACTTGGCTTTTGCAGCGGGTTCACACCCAGACTTTTTGCTTTTTGGCCTCCTGTTTTTGACCCTGTTTTTGTTGGTATTAGGACTCTGGGCACTTTACCACTGCTATTCAGTGCTAAAGTGCATATGCTCTCTGTGCAAATTGCATTATGGACTGGTGTTTTCATGATTGGCATATTTGATTTACTGGTAAGTCCCTAGTACAGTGCACTGAGACTGCCAGGGCCTGTAAATCAAATGCTACTAGTGGGCTTACAGCACTGCTTATGCCACCCACAGAAGTAGCCCTGTAAAGGTAACTCAGACCTGCCACTGCAGGGTCTGCACGCAGTTTGTAACTGCCGTGTTGACTTAGCAAGTGCACCCACTTGCCAGGCACTAATCTTTCCTTGTCTTACATATAGGTCACCCCTAAGGTAGGCCCAAGGTACCTCTGTGGGCAGGGTGCTGTGTATGTTAAAGGTAGGATATGTACTGGTGTATGTGACATGTGCTGGTAGTGAATTACAATGTATTTCGTTTTTCACTTTTGAAAGGCTATCAGTCCCATAGGATAGAATGGGAGTTTATTTATAACATCTTATAAATATCACTTCCAATTGGGACACGATAGAAAGTCGGAGTTTAGTGTGCCTGAACTCAGAATATAAGAATGCATCTTTCAGTAATGATGATTTTCATGTTCTGTGTTTGAAAATACCGCTTTTAGAAAATAGGTATTTTCTTGCTTAGACATTCGATGTGCCTCTGCTGGTTTGTGTATTGACTGTCTAGCTTTGGGGTGACAGGGGCTGGGAAGGTGCATTCTCTCAGACGGCCACCATGGGTGGTTGATGTGTGTCCTGCCTTTCCTGAATAAATCAGGGCTGGGCTGAATAGACCTGGGCTGCATTCAGAGTAGTGGGAGGAGCTTTCACTAGCACCTGAATAGGCCCAGTCTGCATTTAGAGTGGTGGGGAACAAAGGAATTTTGAGTATAAATATTGGGGCCCAGACCCCAGAACTTTAGAACTCTTTTGGAACCAAGAAGTTACCAAAAAGAAGAGCAGGAGAAGCTGTGAGGAGGAACTACCACTTTGCTGTGTTGGCCTGCAGTGGCTGCATCTGTCTTGGGAAGAGAAAGAACTGGACAGTACTTTCTGCAATTTCGTTTTGTGAGCTTCTCCAAGGGCTTGAGGTAGAGCTTGCCCCCTGTTCAAGAAGTCTCAGGAACAGCGAAGACTTCAAGTTCATCTGTTGCAAGCACTGGGGACTGCATGTTTTTTGCTGCAACAGAAGAAAAAGCAACCCAACACCATCAACGACGCCGCTGCCGACTCCATGTCATGAAGACAGCGAAGAGGGCACTGCCTCACTCTGCACTGCAACCCTGGTCTCACCGATAATGCCTCCCGACTCCACCACCGAGCTCCTGCTTGCACTGTGACCTGTGGGCACCGCACTACGCACCGCCTCGCTTCACGCCGCTGCCATGGTATCTCTGACGATGATGACCCACACCGACGCCCCTGCTTGCTCCATGGTTCGAGGGCACTGCTCCTAATTTACATAACGTATTGTCCTCATACCGCACCACAGCATTGGCCTCCCGACGCCGGTGCTATCAACTCCAGTTCTTCAGCCAACAATATCGCTTCAGCAACAACAACAACAACGCTGCTTGCACCGTGGCCTGCCAGCACCGCAACAAGCACTGCATCACTTTGCACCACAGCCGTGGTCTCACCGATGGTGCTGGACCACCATTACCGAGCCGCTGCTTGCACTGTGACCTGAGGGCACCGTGCGCCGCACAGCTGCACTTTGCACTGCAGCCCCGACGCCTGCTGATGCCGGCGCTCCCTACTTTAACAGCAAGGAGTTCGATCTGCAAAGCATGTGACTTCAAGGGCCTGACGACTCCTGCACTGACCTCCGGAACCAACGCTAGCGGATGCTGGCTCTTCGGGGATCAAGGAGAGGTCGCTGATGCCCTGCATTTCAAAAAGGTACTGTTTTGTGGGTCTTCCCGACACCGTAGCTGGCCCACGACACCACGGTCAGCCAGAACTGTTTGGGTTTGTTGTTCACGATGCCATGCTAGCCCCAGACGGAGCAATTGACTTCTAGGAACTGTATTTCAAGTCTATTTTTGATTATTGAGATTACTGAGAACTGTATGGTGGATTTTTATCGTTTTTTGTCTTGTTTTGGATATCTAAAAATATTGGACATTTTTCTAAACTGGTGTGTAGTTCTTTTGAAGTGTTTTCACTGTATTACTGTTGGTTATGTGCAAATGCATTACACGCTGCCTCTGAAATAAGCCTGACTACTCGTGCCAAGCTACCAAGGGGGTGAGCAGGGGTTATTTTAGGAGTGTAACTCCCTTACACTGACTAGAAATAAGGATCCCTACCTGGACAAAGGTGCAAACCCTTGCCAACTAGAGACCCCCATTTCTAATGCTGCCTCTGCCAGCAGCAGTTTCAATTTGTATATATATGTTCCTCACACCCTGCACACGGACCTCACCAAGATGCAACATGTACATCAACTTAATGTAGGTTATCTGATCGCACCTGATTGGCACATGCAGCGGCGGACTCCAGAGAGACGATATTAATATGTGGTTTTCTTTCTGCTCGTGTAATTAAGCGAGGTATACAACAGCTCTAACGTCCATGTACCAGGCCGAGGTCAGGACAAAGGGTCACTGTAGGTGACGCACAGCTGCCTGTTTATTGTCTTCATTTCTGGGACATGTTAGCATCAAAGACTGGAGTTTCCTGTCTTGACACATTGGTTGTTCTGAATGGGCAGATGACGCGGTCCTCCCATTAGTGCAGACATCACTGCGTCAATTTCCACAGCTTTATTAGCTGCCATGATAGACAGATTCATTTGCCATGCACAAGTGACCCCATAGTGCCTGCCAATGGTTGTTCAGGGATCATAATGAAAGACTCGTTTAAAGAGGTAATGGTTTGAAGCTGTGCGGTCCACTCTGTATGTCAATAGCTTTGATTGCAACGACCTGACTACCGGGCATTGGCACCTCTTGCAAGTTATGCAAGCTCTTACTGACCTGTGGCTGTTCACAGATTTGGCTGTGGGACGAATCATAGATGTCAATACACCAAAATGGCAGGAGTAGTGGAAGTGACATCACACGCCCTTTGGACTTAATGGCATCACATTAGGGGACATCATATTACTACTGCTGACACCAAGGCATGGTGATTAGTATGACATGGCACTGCTATGGAGGCTTATAGTCTCCCATGCTAATTCAGCATCATATCAAGGGAAACAGTGGCATGGCACTATCCTGCAGTGATAATTTAGAACATGAAAACGTTGAAGGCAAACACAGACTACTCTTTCAAGGATCTTGGTTTCTTGTTAATGCAGTGCACAATGCCGGCAATGGCATGCAACCCATTTCTTTGTGTAGGTGCGCATCTCTGATCATGCCTCTGTCCACAATCCTTCCTCCATGTATTTCACTTCACAGGCTGACCTGCAGGAAGTGATCTAGTCAAACGAAGGTGAACACAGTCCTTCCTGCTCCATCCAAGTATAGGTGATTTCACACAAAATATATACACTTGGTTTCTGGAGGGAGGATGAATGAGAGACAGTAGAGCAGTATACAGGAAGGAAAAGGAAGGATAGCAGTTCTGACTACCAGTATACCGTGTTGACGACCCTGCAACTGTAGGGTTTAAATAAATACAGGAGGACTCCCAGCATGGGTGTGCTCCTCCCATCATTTACCTAAGATCTACTCACACATACAATTGGTACTAGTTAGGCTAGCCATGATAAACTACATAGATTTACACAGAGAAAGCTGGTAATCATTCCCTGCGTGGTTTGATCAGTTGCAACTCTCCTGTTAGTTGTGTCATGTCCGATTCATGGGGCTGGTCGTCACTCTGAGTGTACTCCTACTACCCATCAAAGTCTAGTACTCTCAGAAAACAACCATCAAAATCATGTATAGAACCCATCAGGAGACTTGTGACCCAGATCTCTTGCACAAAAAACTCATGTCGATCAGCTGAAACAGACTAAAATTCACCAGCTCTAGTGAGCTGTGCCCACCCTACGCCCAGAGCACTGATCAAAACCCCTCGCATATGTTCACAGATGATCTTAATAGTGATATTACATCATTATTCACATATTTGATGGTGTCACTAAAATCACAAATTATTATGTATCTTTTTTCATATTTGCTGACCATATAGCTGTTTAATTGAGTGACCATTGCAGGGACATCTACATATTGTGGTAGTGCAACCTTCCAGCTAATTTTAATGTCTAAGGATGTGTATTGGTGGAGTATCGCAGACCTCAATTATTACTTTTAATAAGTCAAGAAATTGGTTAAGACTTTGGTTATGAGTGACTTTTATTGACGACTGCAGAACAGGGGTATCGTTATTATTGTTGACACTGCAATGTATTGTTTTGAGTCATTTCCATGCAGCCTTAAACACTGATCTTGAATAAGGGATTAAGCTGGGCGTTTCTAGAGTAGCCTGTAACTTGCTACCTATCATGTTTTTACACCAGTGCACCATGTTTAACAACACTGAAGGGCAAATTTTCTGTCAAGGTCCAGTTTTTACTGTTCATCGATAAGTGGTTTTATTTATTTATTTATTTATTTTTCACATTCCCGTTGTATGTCAAATTCCACTACCTGCCACTCCGCCCGGCCTCACCGCCCACAGCATTTACCTGTGTGAGCCTCCGCTGGGTAAAACACATTGCCATTTACAATGCCAATAGCTCTAACTCAAACAAATGCAAGACCTATTGTATTTCCAATGCTTGTTTTAAGGTGGTCTTGGTACTGTTTTACACATAACGAAACACTACTGGAAGAAAAGGAAAAGCCTCCTGCGAAAAGGCAGATACTGGTATTATTATAAAATTAAACCCTCCAGTAGTGGCATCAATTCAGGTGACAAGTTCCAGCTGCCTAAAGTGTTGCCTCTATTATTACTAATCTTTGATCTCTGTATAATTGAGCTATAATACTGGTTGCAACCTATTGACAAGCCTTCAGACCCAAGCATTTGGTTTCAATGTACGTGGTCACGTGGTCACAGAGCTCCAGCTGCTGGCTCCTTTTGAGTTTGTCCTTCCAGAGGCAGAATGCATTATGCTGTGGCAGCCCAAGACTTGTGGTGGGATGTTGTACTGCTCGATTTTCCCGGCCCTATTGTGTTGATGGGTGATTAGGGTGACTTCAGTCTCTCTACCATTCAAGCCTAAGGGTTAGAGTAGTGAATGAAGTCTATTTACTAGGCACTTCGACATGATCCTGTGTTCTTCCCCATAGATTAGGGCTTGCACACATATCCTAGGGGATAGATTTGTTAGTATTAGGGATAACCTGCCCTGTAGTGAGGGTATTTCATGGAGCCGTGCTGAATTCAGGCCTGGTAGGCCTCAAACGGGAGAGACTCCATCTTTCTTTCTGCTCCGGCAGCTTGAGATGCTTCTAGGTTAAAGGGGATGTTTTAGTTATGAGGTGTTATTCGCTTGGAGAGAACCGGTTCAGACCGGCCCTTATCGAAGGATTGTATTTTTCTTCATGCCGAAGACGCTACATCAGGCCGGCCGGCTGGGAAAGTGTCCTTGGCACGGGGAGGTACAAGAATTTGGTGGGCGGCAGGTTACGGGCCGGAATTTTCCATGAGGAAATGCACCTCTATATTAGTAAAAGTCTGAGGCAGTTACGGGGCACTTACTTCAGTCCGTAGGCGGCATCTAGCCGTTAGCAGTAAAGCTACTACTTATTCCAGGGAAGACAGATGACAAACTTGAAGGCGGAGAAAAACCGAGAGACAGATACTCTTCTAGCAGAATTGCCAGAGAGGAGAGAGTAGCCGATGAGGAAGAGGTCCCAGTGACTCGGAGAAGGGAGCTACGGAGGTGTGATCTCCAGGCGAGCCGAGGCACAGACGAGAAGGGAACCTAGATGACCATTGAGTGCAGGCTACACACGACTAAGGTGATGTCGACCCCTTTCTTATTAGAGTGTACAACCTAATCTTTCACTTTTCTTTGCAGGTTATGTGTTACACAGTAATGTTATGTGATTGCGTATATAATAAATAATAAAGTATCCAGTTTGTAGTGAATCAACATGTGCTGCGTGTTCTTGTATAAGAGGGTAGCCTATTCTTCTAGTCAGCTGTGACTTGACATGAACAGATGTTAACCCTGATCAGGTAAGTGGTAACTGAATAAGGGAGAGAGGAACCCCTCGAACCAGAGAACAGGTTGTGCTCAAACTGGCAGTTCTTGTGTGATCTGGTAAATAGTAGAACTGATTCCCCTGCTGTATGTTATGGTAATCATAGGATGAACTTGTGCTGAGGCTGCCGTCTGGGTAGGAAGTCCTGGGTCCGTCTGGGACCGCGAGGCTGAGGCTGCCGTCTGGGTAGGAAGTCCTGGCTCCGTCTGGGACCGCGAGGCTGAGGCTGCCGTCTGGGTAGGAAGTCCTGGGTCCGTCTGGGACCGCGAGACTGAGGCTGCCGTCTGGGTAGGAAGTCCTGGGTCCGTCTGGGACCGCGAGGCTGAGGCTGCCGTCTGGGTAGGAAGTCCTGGGTCCGTCTGGGACCGCGAGGCTGAGGCTGCTGTCTGGGTAGGAAGTCCTGGGTCCGTCTGGGACCGCGAGGCTGAGGCTGCCGTCTGGGTAGGAAGTCCTGGGTCCGTCTGGGATCGCGAGGCCGCCACTTGTATTATAAGAGGTCTAGATATATATATATATATATATTAGGAATTCCCTGTCCTTAGGTGGTATATATATCGGTGGTTACTTGTTGTGAATAGGCCCTAGGGAGAGGGTAACGTTCTGGCTGGGTTAGAGAGGCTCTGATGAGCGGGTTCTATCTGATCCGAAAACCCAAGCAGAACATTTGGCGTCACGAACCGTTTTCGAAACCTGTGTGCGTCGTGTTGTCTCGTGTTTGCTTTCGGCGTGTGCGTGGTTTTGTTTGTATATTATTTGTGGTATAATTGTGTGTATAGTTTTTCTTCTTCTTTCTTTTCTTTTTCTTTTCTTCTTTCTTTTTCACGATGTTTTCTAGAAAGTCAAAATCTACTTTTAAGTTGCCCGTTGATATTCCCGGATGGGATTCAACGCCTTATGAAGCCTTAGCCCGTGAGTGGGCTGATTCTACTGGTTTGAGTGAGAATTGGAATTCTTCTTTGGAGCTGGCGGAGCCGGCTAATGTGATTACTTGTTTACAGAAGGCACCCATCTCGAAGGGTGAGGAGATTCCCATTTTGGGGCGCAGAGGTTGGATTGTTCTGTCTGCGTACAGGATTCTGCATGGGAGGTTGTTGAAGCTACAGATATCTCTTAAGGATGTGGAAGCGCACTTTGTTGAGATTCAGAATTCTCATACTTTGTTGCGGTGTCAAAATAAGTTGCTTGCTGACAAACTTGAGACTTACCAGACTATTGCCGAGAGGGCGGCTGTGCGAATTGCCCGTTATAAATACAAGAATCGGCGCGGTCGGGTTTCGACGCGAAAGGTGCGTCTGGTCGTGGCGAAAGCCGGACTGGATTGGAATCCTGATGAATGGGATGGTAATATCTGGAATTCGAGTGATTCTTGTTCCTCGGGTGAGGAATCTGTCAAGCGCGAGTCCTCTCGCTCCCGCCATGATTGTAAGCCTGCTTCTCGCACCCCTGATGGTGCACCCCGTGATTGCGCTCGTCCTTCGAGTGGGGTTGATGCTTCTTCCACTGATTGTTCCTCTACGTGTACTGGTCGAGCTCCTTGTGATGCTCATCCCGCGGTCTCGGTGCATCCAGTTTTTCGTCGGAAATTGCAGCAGTCTCCCGCTGCTCCGCAGGGTGTTTCTTTAGACTCTTTAGAGGACTTTACTCAACAGGAAATTAGTGATATTTTGCAGCGATTTCGGCAGCGAGCTGGTGAGACCTTACTCACATGGATGGTGCGCCTTTATGAACTGGGCGCTGCTGGCATTATGTTAGATAATGGCGATTGCTTGAAGTTTTGTTCCTTGAGTTCGGATTCGACTGTACAGGATCATTTTCGTAACTATAATGGTGGCGGTCAAATTTCTTTACTTCAATTGGCGACTGAGGGTTGTAATATAAAGTACCCTACTGAGTCTGATTGGCCTGTGAATGACAAACCATGGTATACTTTGCGCGACGCTGCACAACGTCTCAAAGAGGAGGTGATGAAAACGGCAATTTTTCTGGGTACTGCTGACAGGTTGCTTGATGGTTCGTTGACATCTTCTGTGCGGAATCGTATTATTCGTTCTTCCCCTGTTGCTTATAAGCAGGTCATGATGACTTTATTGATTAATCAAACTGGTAACGTGTTATCTACGGTACTGGAATCGGTACGCCAACTCGGTGAGTTAGGTGAGTGGTTTAAACCTGGACGTCAGTCCCGGCCTGACACTCGTACTCCTGGTGACAATAAACTTACTAGACGTGATATCTTTTCTGGTCTTCTGGCCGATGGTGTGCGGAGGGAGGACATTGACGGTGAGACTACTGCTCGTTTGTGGGAGTTGTTTCGCAAACGTGGCTTGGATCGGAAGGAGGGTGCCCGGCGTGTTCGGATGTCTGAGTGTGATCGTGGTGGTTCTGACGGTAGCGGTGATGATGACCGCCGTGGGCGCTCTGTTCGTCGTGATGACCGACGTTATGTACGTGATATGTCCCCCCGTCGAGAGAGAGACAGAGAGAGAGAAGAGGAAAGAGAGAGGGGAAAAAATTATTATATTTACAGCAGACGTAGAGATGATAGGGATCAATCCCCTGAGTTGAGGAGGAGAGAGGATCGTCATAATTTGGCCGATCGAAACCAGCAGTGTACTGCAGAAGACACGAATCCATTTCGTACTGGGAATGGATATGAACAGGAGGTACCGATACCTAAGAAACGTGAGTCTTTATCCTGATTTATCCTGGTACACAGAATGCAGTAAACATGACTAGGAAATAGGTCAAGCTCCAGTACACAGATGGGCTCACAGAGATAATAGACCCTATGTAGATATTGAAATTTATTGGAGACATCGTAATATCCAAAGGGCCCGAGCATTGGTAGATACAGGAGCGGAGGCCACTCTTATTCATGGAAAATCAAAGAAGTTTAAAGGTCAGCCTTTTACAATTACCGGATTAGGTGGAAAGGAAACTCCCGCAGTTCAAACCTTACTTGAAATGAGAATAGGTAGAATCCCTAGAAAAGAATACTCTGTACTAGTGGTGCCACTCTTGGAATTCATAATTGGAATTGATATTTTGAAAGGAATGACTTTGCATTTAGATGTTACCAATTTGGAACTACGCATTATATATCGTCCAGGCCTATACGGGTTGGTCGTTTACGAATGCCCCCCATAAAAGTTCCTCAGGCGACAAAAGTGGTTTGTCAGAAGCAGTATCGTATTCCAGGTGGTCATGAGGAGATTAGTACCACTATTCAGGAGTTGGTGGATGCAGGTGTTATAGCCCCAGTTACTTCTGCTTGGAATATTCCTGTTTGGCCTGTACGTAAGAGTGATAATTCTTGGCGTATGACTGTTGATTATCGAGAATTGAACAAACACACACCCTCTTTGACCGTTGCAGTACCGGATGTCATTACTCTACTTGAAAGAATCCAAAAACATCCAGGTACATGGTATGCGTCAATTGATATTGCTAATGCTTTCTTTTCGATTCCAATTGCCCCTGAGTGTCAGGAACAGTTCAGTTTTACGTGGAATGGGCGTCAGATGACGTTTAGAAGTCTTCCTCAGGGCTATGTGCATAGCCCTACGATATGTCACCGGCTGGTGGCAGAGCATTTGGCTGAGGTACCGGTTCATCCGCAAGTTCAGATGTGTCATTATATTGATGATGTTTTGATCCAAGGCGAAACACAAGAGGAAGTTCAGACCCAATTGGACAGAGTCATTGGGTGCCTGCGTGAGAAAGGTTGGGAAATCAATCCGGATAAACTACAAGGCCCGTCCCAGGCTGTAAAATTTTTAGGTATTAATTGGCATGAAGGGCACCGTGAAGTGATCCCTCAGGTTAAACAGAAAATTCTTGATTTTGCAGTTCCAAGGAATAGGAAAGAAGCCCAAAGCTTCATTGGTTTATTTGGTTTTTGGCGTCAGCATATTCCTCATTTGAGTCAAATATTGGCCCCCTTGTACCGTGTCACCCGTAAAAAGAATGCATTTGATTGGGATAAACCACAGCAAGATGCGTTCAACCTAGCAAAAGAGGCAATTCAACATGCTTTGGATTTATGGCCCGTACGTGATGGTGAGGTAGATTTGAATGTGTCTGTACAGGGCCTTTATGCGAATTGGAGTTTGTGGCAGAAGCAAGGCAGGAGTAGAGTGCCGTTGGGTTTCTGGACCAAAAAGTTACCTGATGCTGGTGAGCGTTATACACCTTTTGAGAAACAGTTACTTGCATGTTATTGGGCTCTGGTGGATACCGAGCAATTGACTTTGGGACATGATATAGTTTTGCGACCTGAGATTCCTATTATGCAGTGGGTTATGAGTTCGCCGAAAACTCACCGAATTGGACACGCTCAAGAGGCGAGTGTGATTAAATGGAAATGGTATATACAAGACAGGGCACGTGTGGGACAAAAAGGAGTTGCATCTTTACATGAGCAGGTGGCACGAGCGCCATCGACTGAGACTGAGAGTGTATGTTCCGTACCTTTAGTACAGGAGTCTCCTGTCAAGTGGGGTAGACCTTTTGATGATTTGTCCGCGGAGGACAGGAACCATGTCTGGTTTACGGATGGTTCAGCAAGGTTCATAGGGCCGAAACGGCACTGGAAAGCGGTGTCCTATAATCCGATCACACAAAAACTGCTGAGCACAACTGGTGAAGGTAAGAGCAGTCAATTTGCTGAACTGTATGCTGTTTATCAAGTCCTGAAACAAGAATTACCCGGCACATGTCATATTTTCACCGACTCTTGGTCTACTGCCAATGGACTGGCAGTTTGGTTACCGACTTGGCATTCCCATAATTGGGAATTGCATTCAAAACAGTTGTGGGGAAAAGAATTATGGCAGGAGATTTGGGAGATGCTCCCACAGAGTACTGTTACAATCTTCCATGTGGATGCTCACACCCCTATAGATTCTCTTGACAAATTTTTTCATAACATTGCAGATGAGAAATCTAAAATTGCTGAGGCAGTGGTGGACAGGCAAGATTCTGATATTGCGGGATTGGCGAAATGGGCCCACCAGAAGGCAGGACATTTTGGAGAGAAAGCCACTAGCAGGTGGGCTGCTGATCGAGGAATTTATATTCCCTTAGATTTGATCAAGAATGTTATTTTACATTGTCCCATTTGTCAGCATATCAGACAGCGCAAAGTGCCCCAAATTGTTAAAGGTCATTTACATCGCGGGAAACTGCCCGCTCAAATTTGGCAAATTGATTACATCGGTCCACTTCCCATGAGTAGGAATTGTCAATATGTTTGCACTATTGTTGATACATACAGTGGCCTGTTGGTAGCCCTTCCCTGTAAGCAAGCTACCCAATTGAATACCATTAAAACATTGGAATTGATTATCATGTATTATGGTGTGCCATTCCAAATTCAATCTGATAATGCATCCCATTTTCGTGGAAGATTGGTACAGGAATTCTGTGTGGAAAACAATATTGACTGGGTGTTTCATGTCCCATACTATCCACAGGCCTCGGGTCTTGTGGAGAGATTGAATGGTCTGCTGAAGGGGCAGCTGCGTAAATTAACTGATGACAAATATAAGAATTGGCGAGACTTTTTGTCCCAAGCGCTATTAATTTTGAATAATCGTCCTTTTCTAAATGCTGAATCTCCACTTATGCGTTTGTTCCCTCCGAATGTTAATGCTCAGCCAAATGAAATCAGAGAGACTGTGATGTACTGGGAGATTACTCCCGGAGCTTTGGCTCCATGTAGAGCGACCCCAGGGTCGGCAGGTTTAGACTTGCATGCCATGGATGACACCGTTATAAAAGGTAAAGATCGGGTCATCATCGCGACCGGTGTTGGTGTTCATATACCACCCGGGAATTTTGGATTAATCGCCCCTAGATCGGGGCTGGCTCTAAAAGGCATTCAGGTACTTGGAGGGGTCATTGACAGTGATTATCAGGGAGAGATTAAGGTGCTCCTGCTAAATAGCAGTGAGGCTGATTTGCTGATCCATCGAACTGACCGAGTGGCTCAATTACTCATAATGCCTGTCTTCAGTGGTGGGATGGTAAAAGGCACTGCCCCAACTTTGCTAACTGTACGAGGCCAGAAAGGTTTTGGCTCCACAGATAACCCTGGGGCCAGGGTTTGGGTGCAGTCGCCTAAGACTCCCCCTGAACAGGCAGAGGTCATTGCCACCGGTCATGATAACACCATTTTAGTTATGAGACCAGGGAAAGATAGCTGGGAAGCGGTCCCGGCTGACAAATGTTACTTACGAGAATGATTAATGCCTGTATTTGATTCTCTTTCAGATCATTCTTTGGACTGTTGCTGCAGGATGTGTCGTCGCCGGACTATTTTCGGGTTGGTTCGACGAGAGAGGAGGACTCCCGTCAACCCCGGATCAGCTACGCGCCCGAGTGTCGCGTTCCCTCGCTGCGTGGGATTCGTCATCGAACTTTTGGACCCTACTGGCGAAAAGGGTGACCGATGCCCCTCACTTTTGTTTGACGCCGATGAGATCTGTACACGACATCTTAGCGACCTGTCTGGTTGCTGTCCCTGCTTCGCTGGAAACTCTAACTAATATTTTCAACATTTCAAAGGCTCGCCCCAATGTTCTTCTGGGCGATTTTGCCACCCATGCGTATTGCCCCTTATGTACTGAACTACCGGACCAGATACCTCCCGTCCAGTCCCAAATAGTTACCTATAATATCACACAAGGAGATATGTGTTTTTTCCTTACATGTAATCCTAGTGCAATTTCTGAATGTCTACGTCTGAAATTGAAAGGTGCTACTTCCTTCACCCTTCATGAGCGAACTTTGTGCTTTCAAAGGACACCGAAAACATGTGCTTCGGTCCTGAACAATATGACTTGCAAGAGTTTGGTAGTTACCCCTAGTCATTATCGCACGATGTTGCTACCTGCCAGATGGCTTTTCTCATGTGGTAATACTTCTTGGCCATATGTCCCCGCAAATATTTCTGGTGGCCCCTGTGCCATTACGAGACTCAGCTTACTGATGTTCTCGTCACATCCGAATGCCAATTCTCGTGTGATTCGAGATACAGTGATGTTACAGGAGGATTGTGACTCATCTTTGCATTTATATTCCAAGTCTGAATACCTTAGCCTGGCTATTTCAATTATTGGTGTTCCTGCTTTGGCGGTTTATAATGCTAAATCTATTGAGAAAATGGCCTGCTGGATGGTAAAATCCATTAATCATACTTCTACAGTCCTATCTGACATGCTGTTAGACGCCCAGGGTGAACGGAGAGCCATCTTGCAAAATCGAGCGGCCATTGATTATCTTTTGCTTAAACATGGACACGACTGTTCCGACTTTGAGGGTCTTTGTTGTTTTAACTTGTCTGATCATACACAATCTATTCGCGCTCACATTGACAGGCTACATGACTTGACGGAGGAAGTTAGAAAACACATTGACCAGGGCTGGTTTGACTGGCTCTTTAATTGGTTACCTGACCTGTATCTGTTACGTCGAATATTAGGAGGTATTCTAATTACCATCGCTGTTTTGATTTCTATTTGTTGCTTTATTCAGTGTATTCCTTCACTACTTCAATTTTGCACATTTGGTACTAGACATAGTACATTAGCTTTGTTTCATATTATTCCTCCACAGATGTTAGTTCTGTTTAATGAATGTATAATAGACTGAAGTCAAGGGTGAAATGTACTGCTCGATTTTCCCGGCCCTATTGTGTTGATGGGTGATTAGGGTGACTTCAGTCTCTCTACCATTCAAGCCTAAGGGTTAGAGTAGTGAATGAAGTCTATTTACTAGGCACTTCGACATGATCCTGTGTTCTTCCCCATAGATTAGGGCTTGCACACATATCCTAGGGGATAGATTCGTTAGTATTAGGGATAACCTGCCCTGTAGTGAGGGTATTTCATGGAGCCGTGCTGAATTCAGGCCTGGTAGGCCTCAAACGGGAGAGACTCCATCTTTCTTTCTGCTCCGGCAGCTTGAGATGCTTCTAGGTTAAAGGGGATGTTTTAGTTATGAGGTGTTATTCGCTTGGAGAGAACCGGTTCAGACCGGCCCTTATCGAAGGATTGTATTTTTCTTCATGCCGAAGACGCTACATCAGGCCGGCCGGCTGGGAAAGTGTCCTTGGCACGGGGAGGTACAAGAATTTGGTGGGCGACAGGTTACGGGCCGGAATTTTCCATGAGGAAATGCACCTCTATATTAGTAAAAGTCTGAGGCAGTTACGGGGCACTTACTTCAGTCCGTAGGCGGCATCTAGCCGTTAGCAGTAAAGCTACTACTTATTCCAGGGAAGACAGATGACAAACTTGAAGGCGGAGAAAAACCGAGAGACAGATACTCTTCTAGCAGAATTGCCAGAGAGGAGAGAGTAGCCGATGAGGAAGAGGTCCCAGTGACTCGGAGAAGGGAGCTACGGAGGTGTGATCTCCAGGCGAGCCGAGGCACAGACGAGAAGGGAACCTAGATGACCATTGAGTGCAGGCTACACACGACTAAGGTGATGTCGACCCCTTTCTTATTAGAGTGTACAACCTAATCTTTCACTTTTCTTTGCAGGTTATGTGTTACACAGTAATGTTATGTGATTGCGTATATAATAAATAATAAAGTATCCAGTTTGTAGTGAATCAACATGTGCTGCGTGTTCTTGTATAAGAGGGTAGCCTATTCTTCTAGTCAGCTGTGACTTGACATGAACAGATGTTAACCCTGATCAGGTAAGTGGTAACTGAATAAGGGAGAGAGGAACCCCTCGAACCAGAGAACAGGTTGTGCTCAAACTGGCAGTTCTTGTGTGATCTGGTAAATAGTAGAACTGATTCCCCTGCTGTATGTTATGGTAATCATAGGATGAACTTGTGCTGAGGCTGCCGTCTGGGTAGGAAGTCCTGGGTCCGTCTGGGACCGCGAGGCTGAGGCTGCCGTCTGGGTAGGAAGTCCTGGGTCCGTCTGGGACCGCGAGGCTGAGGCTGCCGTCTGGGTAGGAAGTCCTGGGTCCGTCTGGGACCGCGAGGCTGAGGCTGCCGTCTGGGTAGGAAGTCCTGGGTCCGTCTGGGACCGCGAGGCTGAGGCTGCCGTCTGGGTAGGAAGTCCTGGGTCCGTTTGGGACCGCGAGACTGAGGCTGCCGTCTGGGTAGGAAGTCCTGGGTCCGTCTGGGACCGCAAGGCTGAGGCTGCCGTCTGGGTAGGAAGTCCTGGGTCCGTCTGGGAATTCGAGGCTGAGGCTGCTGTCTGGGTAGGAAGTCCTGGGTCCGTCTGGGACCGCGAGGCTGAGGCTGCCGTCTGGGTAGGAAGTCCTGGGTCCGTCTGGGATCGCGAGGCCGCCACTTGTATTATAAGAGGTCTATATATATATATATATATATTAGGAATTCCCTGTCCTTAGGTGGTATATATATCGGTGGTTACTTGTTGTGAATAGGCCCTAGGGAGAGGGTAACGTTCTGGCTGGGTTAGAGAGGCTCTGATGAGCGGGTTCTATCTGATCCGAAAACCCAAGCAGAACAGATGTGTGAGGGGGCCCCCTGCTGCACTCAGTTGGCTGGCAAGAATTCTGGGGATGATTGTGCCATGTTTCCCTCTCCCTGGTATATTAGGTATAGAATGCAAGTAGTACGCTGGTACTGCACAGGCCTGGCATGCCACAACACACAAGAGATACAACAAGTGGAGCACCGACTTTCATGCGGACCCCAGTGGGGATTAGAGGTGATGAAAAATGTACACCCTGGGATCATCATGGCTGAAGTGGTACCACAAGATGACTGTTTCACCTCCTGTTCAAGTATGGGCTTCTAGGAATAATGGTAAGGAAGGTGGAGGCTACAGGTCCAAGAAAGATGGTTGCCCAATGTTGTTGAGGAGCTGAGTGGTGCCCATTCGGTTCCCGGTCCCTCCCTCACTTCAAAGGCTCTGGTGGGGACTGCAGCATGTTGCAGGAGAATGCTATTAGTGGTATCTTCTCATGCTGAGAATGTGGCCCCCGTCTATCTCCCTGAAAATGCTTCTTGATTCTTCTTAAGTTGGATCAATGCTATGACATGAAAATAATTGTTGAGAAGAATCCTTCAGTCTGAGATCTGTGGTGCACAGAAGTGTCAATAAGAATCCTACTAAAGATTTTCGGTGAACCAAAGGGAAATATACATTGCTATACTCCATCCATATGCTCCACATGGACCTCCCTTGGAAAATCAGTGCTCACCATAAGTGAGACACCAGTGAAGACAATGGAGGAAAGAATGAAGGGACTAGCCAATAGAGTTAAAAAAGGAAGCAAGAGTAATCAGCTACATCCTCTAAAATAGTAGAGTGGGAAAGACGATGATGAGTGTTCACATTATAGGAAGATATCGGGAAATTTAGAAGATGTGTCATATACAACACTGTGAGGCTGTATCTGAGATAATGGAGTTCTGAATACACATTGGAGGGGCTCAGAGTTAGATGTGCACTTAAAAATTACAGCAGAATCACTTGATGAAGTGATGGTAAAACTACTAAGAGATTAACTGGTGGTACAAGAGCGGGGGGACCAACACATAGTGTGCAAGGCATATAGAATGCTCTCAAGAATCTATGGCCTGGTCACGTGTAATATACTGTGCGTTGTCATACAGGTCGCATCCCCCCTCTTGCCACCTCCGCACAGATAAATAGATGCCGAAATCTGTTGAAAAGGCATATCCGGGGCATACGGGGCTCTCTTCAACCTGCTCCAGACCACCAGTTACCACATCTCCGCCACATGACAAACAATATAGGGGTATGTCAAGGGCAGCAGCGTCCCCATCATTAACACATCTGGCAACTCCCTATCCCCTAAGTTCCCCACCAGCAGGGCCTTCTCCGAATTATCATCCCCATCCAACCAGTGTGTCACGTGTTGTAATTGTGAGGCCGCATAATAGTATTCCAAACGTGGGACCTCTAGACCTCCGTTTTGCCATGCCCTTTGTAAAGTAGTTAGACTGACCCATTTGAGCTTGGGTCCCCAGAGTAAATCAGTTAGTAGCCTGTCCAGTGTGATAAAAAAATGTTGGGGATCCTAAAGAAGGAGTGCTGCATTGCGTACAGGCATCTAGGCAGGACCACCATTTTGATCAGAGCTTTCCTCCCCATAAAGGACAGAGGCAGCTCCCGCCAAAAGCGTACCGATCCTTGCAGAACCTCCACTACTCTGCCGATGTTAAGCGCCAGGTATTGCCAGTTTGACTCTCAGATATCGAGGTGCAGTCCTCACCCACGGGAGCCCCACATCCGGCAGTTCCTCATCCATGCGCAAGGCCAGTCTCCCCAATGGTACAAGCTTAGACTTCCCCGGGTTTATCCGCATGCCTGAAACATGACCAAACCTTTCCAGGGCACCCAACAAAATCAGCATTGAACAGGCCGGGTCCCGAACATACACCAAGGTGTTGTCTGCGCACATGGACACCACATGATTAGTCTCACCCAGAGTAATCCCAAATGCCTCCAACCCTGTTCGTAAACCTGCCGCCAGAGACTCCATTGCCATGGCAAAGAGAAATGGCGATAATGGGCATCCCTGCCTAGTACCACGCTGCAACTGAAAGACCTGTGATACCAATCGACCCACTCTGATCCTAGCACTGGGTGCCGAAAGCAACAACTGCACCCATCTCAAGAACTGTGCCCCTACCCCCATTGCCCGCAGGACCACCCAGAGGTACACCCACCCAACAGAGTCGAACGCTTGTTCAATATCTAAGAGTGCCAAAATGCACTCCTTCTGTTGGAGCATGGGTGGGAGCCAAACGTGAGCCAGTCGCCGTAGATTAAGGGCCGTGCTTCGTTTGGGGACAAAACCCACCTGGTCGGGGTGAATCAGACGCTGTAGTCGTGCCGCCATGATCCTGCTGAGGACCTTCATGTCAATATTTAGCAGGGATACGGGCCTATATGCCCCCCGGAAGCTGAGTGTCTCTATCCGCCTTAGGGAGCATGGCCACCACTGCTTCATTAATGGAAGGCGGGTGTGCCGGGTGGTGGAATGCCTCATTATATGCATCCAGAAGGCGGTCTACTCGAATGTGCTCAAATTTCTTATAGAATTCATCCGGTAGGCCATCATTCTCTGGACTCTTAGCCGATTTCAGGGACTTGATACCCCCTACTATTTCCTCCTTCGAGATCAGTTCATCCAGCACTTGACTGGTCTCATCCTCAAAACGAGGGAGGTTCAGAAAGTAGTAAAGAACCTCTCCATCTCCTCTAGGGCCGGAGAGGGGCGCCACGCATATAATCTGGCCAAATGACCCGCCAGAGTATCCAGGATGCCCTGCTTGCTGTACACCGCATGTCTATACGTGGTTTTCATCTGTACGATAGGAGATGTCGGCATCTCGTTGCGTATCAGTCTCGCCAGCAGTGCCCCCAAGCAATCCGCCTCTGCATGTAAGCGCTGTTGATGTGTGGTATAGTGGAACTTCTCGAGGAGGCACATCGCCGTTAATAGTTCCTCCCGCCACTCATTCAAGTGGCCAGGCACTGTTGGCAGCATCTCTTCCAGCTAAGCCAACCTCCTCTCGGTAGTCTGAATGTCCTGTTCGAGCTACTTCTGAACCCCATAGGTCGTGCTGAGGCAAAACCCACATACCCCCACTTTCATTGCCTCCCACTCCACACCCCTAATCAATGCGAGCTCCAGTTATTCACAAAATAATTAGTAATTTCCTCCTCTAACTTCCCGGCGATGGGTAGGTCTGTAAGTGCCGCCGTTGGGAGTCGCCATGTGGGGATTGCCGCTCTGGGTCTACTCATGCCTAGGGTTAAGAGCATTGGGGAGTGATCCGATATATGTCTCGGGAGGTACACTATCTCCTCCACCTTGGGCATCAGAGTCTGCGACAAGAGGAATTGATCCAACCTGCGGAACATATTGGTCGCAGGTGTGTGACATGAGAACACCCTGGACTCCGGGTGCCGAACCCGCCATGCATCAAACAGGCCCAACTTCCTCATCACGTCCACCAACGGCCCAGTCATGCCGGCCTTGGTGTTCTCCCGGGGGGGTTCATGGTCCAACGTTTCATCCAGGACACAGTTAACATCCCCAAAAAGGACAATGTACCCACCCAAGTAGGGAGTCGCTGCTGTCAATACCTCGTAAAAAAAGGTGTGGGTGTCTGAATCAGGGGCATACACATTTATCAAACACATCTCTTGACCATCCAACCTACCATGCAATATAACAAGTCCCTCGGGGTCAAGTACGTGATGTAGGTGTTAAAATGGAGACCCAGGGGCCACCCAGATCATCGCCCCCCTTGCAAATCCCGAGAATGAAGTGGCATACAGTTGCCCCGCCACATGCGCATAATGTACGGCAGCGTATCACCCCAGACATGTGTCTCCTGCAAATGTGCTATGGCTACTGTATACCGCCTTAGGTAGGAGCGCACCCTTCGATGTTTCTCAAGCGTCGCCATCCCCCGTATGTTCCACGTAAGGAGTTTCATCAGGGAGGGAGCCACAAGCCCGCACAGCTGGCATCCCACTTCCGTTCCCATCCCGCCAGTACAGTATCGAACTGAACACTCTTTGGTGAACCACAACCTAGACATGGATCCCTGGAACTTCCCCGATAACCCTGAATAACAATGGAAGTAAATTGAAATCCCAGGATCCTCCCCCCCCACCCACTGGTCAGTGCGACACGACTATCCCTCCCGCCAACATAGCGAGTGAACAGCGCCATCCTCTGCCCCATACCACCCCCCTCCGGATTTCCAGATTAAACATCAGTACACTGCATCAGCCGCCCCCCCAGTACAACATACGGTACATGCTCGCACACTCAATCTCTTCCAGAGGCACTCATGTCTCTCAATCGCACGTCTCCTGACATTCTGCGCCGCCATACCATCCGGTCTGTAGATTCCACCAGCGGGCCCGACCATGTCCTCGGTCCCTTCTGTGACTTCCGATCTCCCGTGGTATCCATCCAGTCTGAAGCCTCCTCCGCCGATCTGAAGAACAGAGTCATGCCCTTGTGTTCCACTCGAAGCTTGGCTGGATAGAGAAGGCTGTCCTTCATCCCAGCCTCCTTCATACGTCTCTTCACCGCCAAGATGGTGCGTAATTGGTCCTGCACCCCTTGCGTATAATCAGAGAAAATTGCAATGTGATGTTCCTCATACTGCAGGTTTGACTTGGCACGAGTGGACTGCAGGAGCATATCTCGGTCCTGGTAATTAAAGAATCGAGCTATGATGGCGCATGGCGGTGCTGCCGGGCGTGGTGGAGGAACCAGAGCCCTGTGTGCCCTCTCGATATTAAAGAACTTTGATGGTTTGCAGGGAGCCAAAATCTTTGTTATCCAATCTTCTAGGAACAGTTCTGCAGAGGGCCCTTTCGCCCATTCCTGAAATCTCATGAATCTCAGGTTGTTTCTTCGCGAGCGCCCCTCCTGGTCCTCAGCGTGTTCATCTAGCTTAATTGCCTTCCTCTGGAGCTCCATTACCGTGTCCCGCAAGGCCTTGACCTCTGTCTGAAGAACATCCACATTTTGTTCTGTCGTGGTGACCCTGTCTGAGACTTTGCGCAGGTCACATTTAAGGAGGTTAACGTCAATCGCCACAACATCGATCCTGGACACCATCTAGTCCCTCGACGTCTGTATGGCCACCATGATGTCACTAAAGGAGGGCTCTCGTGTTTCCCCCCCTGCTGCCATCTCAGCGTCTTCATCCCCTCACGCGTCTTGTTGATTAGGGCCGTGGGGAAGGGGCTGCACGTAGTAAAAATTTTTATTAGCTTGTGCTCTGGTGCCTTTATCCTTCACCGTGATGCGTGAGAGCATCCCGTTTCCTCTGAGTCGATCAGCACCAGCGTGCCCCGGGGTCAGCACCCACGAGCTCCGCACCTTGTAGTACTCCGGGGCACCTACTGCACAGGGCCCCGACCAACCTCACAGGTGTAGTTTACTTAGTGTTCAGCTAGGTGTCGGATACTCTAAGTCTCCGACAATAACCGTAAGTTCCAACCGGCTGCTCCTTGTCTCTCCGCCTACAGGTGTATGTCCCACGCCATCCACAACCAGGCGCAGATGCGGGGAAAGTACAGACTGTACCCAACTCCCCAGCAAGTAGAACCCAGGCCTCAATTGCTCAGCACCTCATCCTCTGCCGTCACCAGGCTCAACCGGCTGTCCACCCTGGAGTTACAAGAAGACTCCCCTCAATACCCCCCTCAATACAGGGAGAGCGTCTCTCCGTGGGCAGCATGTATGTCTAGCAGCATGTATGGGGCACCAGTCTCCCAGCCAAGGCCTTGCTGCAAAGATGGCAGACAGGCGAGGCCGGCATTGAGCTGTTGCAGGCCTCCTCCTCGCCTTTATCTGTCTGGGGGACTCCACCACTTACTTCATGGGCACCCGGAGCATCCTCCAGCGTCTGTGGCCTGGGTTCTGGGTCGCCACACTTCTG
Source organism: Triturus cristatus (assembly GCF_964204655.1). NCBI lineage: Eukaryota > Metazoa > Chordata > Amphibia > Caudata > Salamandridae > Triturus > Triturus cristatus. The sequence continues at coordinate 233,927,452 of NC_140583.1, forward strand.
CCAGGTGCCCTCAGTCTGATGTGCTTAACTGCCCTGAGTATTCAGAAGTCCAGTCAGCACAGACCTCTCCTGCCACCCAGCACGTCTCAACCCTGGAGAGTCCGGCCCCCTGCAGAGTCTCAGAGGTTGCGAACGCGGGCCACACAAATGCAAACGCACAATGCTCCCTGGCCTCCTACTCCCCTTCTAATCGCGTCACTCCGGGTCGGATGTAAGCCGATCCATCGCTGCCACATTCCTCTTATCCGCACAGCAATGGGCCGATGAGGCAACCCGGTACGGGCCTTTCCTGCACTCCACTACAGCCGCCATGCCATTCAAGATGGCGGCCTCGTCCCAGAATCGCTCTGCTTTGTGAGGCCGCGCTCTCGCATTCTCAGCTTCTCCTGCATCTAGACCGGCTCAGGGGATGCACCGGCCGGTATTCATGCAGGGTGAGGTTGGTGCGCATCCGGCACCGCAGGATCTTAAGGATGACGCCGTGGTAGGATGGAGTTCTGTGACGCACTTCCTACTCGGCCATCTTGTTGGCCACGCCCCAAGCCACATTTCACTTGTGTATGTTTATTAAAAAGTTTCAGCCCAAAATGGATATGCTCTTCACTTGGCACACCCATGATTCTGCTCTGACTTTGGGTGAGGATACTTCGAGAGTTAGATATTAACTACCAACTTGTAGTATCAGTTCCTGGCCACACAAGAACAGTTCAAGTTTGTATTAGTCTACATTTTCCCACACTTACACTGCCTTGTTTGGTCAGCACAGACCAATTCACAGAGCTGAGAGGCCCTGCTGATGGTCTACACTGTCTTTCTGTTTTAATGATGGAAAAAAAGGTTGGAATATTTAATCTCTTTCATTCTGTCCTTCTTTCAGATAGTAAAGAATGGATTTGTGATGATAGTTTCAGAGTTTCTACAATTAAGTGGATGACCATGGGCAATGCATCCCTTAATCCCCTATTCAGTCCAGCATCAAAGGCCACCAGCTGCCTATCCTCAAACATAATGAATTTATAATGTTAATGAGTCACATAAGATAACTGGCACACATTAACACATGCATAACGCTTCGGGTCTGACCTAGAGTTGGCAGACGGTCTACTCCAAGTGCAATATATCCTCTGGCACTATAAGTGTGATGGGCTATCTATCACATTCGTGATGGACTAACCCATCCGCCAATACTCTAAACCAGGCCCTTAGGTCCTTGATGAGTACTCTACAGTTCTTTAACAGATACAATATTTCTTGGATGGTAGGTGTGGCCAGGATTGCAACATGTCCTGCCAAGTTAGCATTGAGAAAGGTAACCTTGAACTAGTTAGTGAATATCAAACTGCAACAATGTAATAAATGCCGAAGACATAGCGGCTCATTTAAAGCTTCACCTGTTGGTCTTTAAACTGCTAGGGCAATGAAGGTCTTGTTTTTGCCAGCACAGTGTTGGCCTGCTTGCCACATTCTGGCAGTTTTTTTCACTGCAGTAGGTCCCAGCTCCAGGATGCGAGCCGTTCCAAGTAACCAAACAAAAAAAACTAACAGCAACATCACAGTGCCACGGCGACTTAATGGACCTTTTTTTATTTTCAAAAGGCAAAAAATCCCAAACTGGATCTTTGTCATGGTTTATTACAATGCACTGGTGATATTTCAGCATGTTTTCTGTCTCGGGCAGTCATGCTACGCACGGTTGATATAGACAATGAAAAAGGGAGGCCGTTCTGACGCCACTGATATGGCATGGAAAGTGGCACCCCCAAAGAGCAGTCATTCCATTGTCATGTAAACTAACAGTTGCTCATCAGTGAGGTATTTCTCAATGGTGGAATTGGCAGTGCACTGCCTTAAAAAATACATCATCCCCAACCACTAAATGAGGTGGGCAGTGCTTGAAGGGAGATAGAATCTTTACAGGTGTCAATATATCTAATTTATGTTTTGATCAATAAATTTGCTTTAGTTCATAAACACGTTCTGCTTGTACTGTCTATATATTTGCATTCAACTAATTAGTAGCCCACACAATGTGTTTTACTCTTGTGGTCTCTTATTATTTTGGCAGTGAATGTTTGCCAACCCTACAAACTGCAAGGGCTTACAAACACATGAGCTGATGGAATGCCAAAGAACTTCAAAAACGGATTAACCCCTTCAGTGCCCGCCCCTTTCCCCGCCCAGTGCCGGCCGTTGCATTAGCGGGCGGGGTCTATGACGAGCTGGACTCGTCATGGGCACAGCGCCACCGCGGCCCATGACGAGTCCAGCTCGTCATGGGCACTGAAGGGGTTAAAAGCATCCCACTGCACTACCACGTGTCACCTTTGATGCCTCTCCCTACGTAGCAGGGCATTGGATTTAATGGGAAATCATTCTGCTATTGACACTTCATATTTTTCTTCCTACTCTCCATTGGCATAGTAAGTTGTAGCTTAAATCGGTTATTGCCCCATGAAAATGTCTGGTAATTGGCAGGAGGGTAATAGGGACCTAAGAGTCTTCTTCTTCAACACTTGATCGTGGTATACCTTGCTGCTGTCAGTTGACACACTTTGGACCTTCCTCATCATAAAATACTTGTAGATTACATGAACATACAGAAATTTGGAAAGTCTTCGGAGTTCATATAAAAGGGGGATTCAAATGCAACATTGGGTTCATTTGTGATATTGAGATATATTTAGTGTGAGATCTGCAAAGTTTCATGGTGCTGTAGAAACAAAAATATAATCAGTAGCAATCATGCTAATATACAGTAATCTAAACAAATGAATACATGACATACATCAAACTGGTAGTTGTTGCTGGTAGACCTAACTAGAATGCAAAATGTAAGGCGTCGCAGGAAAACACCCCACAAACAATTCAAGCAACTTGATAAAGCTTACCAACCTGAACTGTAAATGTACCTCTAGTGGGGGCAGATTCCATTATTCTGCCGCAGAAACTGAGGAAGCGCTATCTCCATAAAAACCTGTCCTTGTTTTTGTGACCTGAAGTAGGGACTGCTGTGAAGATCTAAAACTGTGCTTAGGAATGTCCTACTTGAATTTGGCTTCCAAGAAATTCGGTATTTTCATAGACTGCCTTATGAATGCATGCCTTGTGAATTATAGCCTTATAGGTCATCCTGCACTTAATAGGGAGCTACATCTTAGAACCAGGCTGATGGGTTCACCCCTGCATAAGTGAAGCTTCAGTCAGGAGTCTGCAGTCTGGACTAGCTGAATGCAGTCACACATTTAGCAGGGGCACAAGGTACATGGCATTTCTATAACCAAGAAGTGATTGAATTAGGGTGTTGACCACTGCCATATGCTATGATGCAGATGTCTTTCTCAAAATTGTCATTTGAATTAAATCAGGAATCGACAACTTTGGAGACCTGTGGATGATTTAATGTCTAGGTTGATCCCCAGTTAGTGTACGGTTTGGGGCTGAGGGGAATTAGTTTTGTGGGACTTAATTTTAAGGAATCTTTGCACATTTGTATAAGGGTCAGGGGGTAGACTAGAATGGACTCATCTTGAACTTCTCGAACTCCATTGATGGGTTCGACAGCCCAGAAACCTACCCTGGGTAATCAGCATACATGAACATTTTGGACCCTTCCAGAAGAAGAGACTTGGCCGGAGGTTTCATATGTAAGTTTGAAAAGGAAAGAGGATAATATTGACCTTTAGGGGCTCTATAGCTAGACGTCCAGGGCTAAGGGGCCAATGATGGCCATCTTATCTCTGAGAATCAAGAAGTTACTCAAAAACGGCAATCAAAGTTTGCCTCTGCTAGTCCACTGATCAATATGATGTGATAGATGGGGTCAAAAGCTGATGACAGATCTAATAAAATCAGGCCTCAACTGAAGCATATGTAGAACAGTGGCAGCAAGATTACAGGGTTAGCAAGGGACTGTAGCTAAGCTAAAACACCATTTCCCATAGTTTGACTGAATGAAGAATTATTGTTGTTCCAAGTCATTAGTTCTTAAAGATTGCTTTTTCATCAAGTGCTTTACCAAAGTGAAAGTCGTGGCCTCAGGGGCTGTTCCAGGGTTCATAATCAGTTACATATCAGCACCAGTTCATAAACGAAAAAAGACTGGCTGCTCTTAAAATATGCACTGGGCAGAGGTTGTCTGGAGAGCCAGGTGGACATTCACGAGCTCTGTGTCTAGTGTCTGTTTGAAGCGCAATAAAAGTTAGTCAACGACTATGAAATCATCCCTTTGAACATATTAAGGGGTGACAGGAAATCTGCAAGCCTATTTAAAATCTTTTCCTCAAAAATCATAAAACGTCCACTGAAATGTGGTGAGGGCAATGACTTTGGCTGAGTCTTTCAGGGTTTTGTAACTCACCTTTGATACAGAACAGTTTCTTGAAGATACTGGATGAATTTCACTGCAAGTCAATCGTCTGATATCAGCTCCCTAAATAGCTTCTTTCCAATCCTAGAACACCCCCAAAGATGCAGGCTTGCTATGAATTCTTGCAAAATAAACATGCAAATCATTCCATGAACTCTGGGTGAACTCAGTGTTTAAAGACTGTCAAACATTGACTTCATAACATTCACATTTCACTGGGCATCTGACCAGTTTGCTTTTATGTTGCACAATGTGATGATTTATAAGGTGTATAAAAGTTATGAGTTTGGAATAATATAATTTGTAGGATGCAGAAGAAAATGATACTTTGAAACTTGTTTGTTCTGCTGTGTGATTTCGAACCACTTCAGTGTCCTGAAGTTGCGAATTTTAATATAGATGGAAGTAGTTTTACTCACCTTTTTCCAGGAATCTCAATTTTTACCTCGTGGCGGGCACTTGAGGAAAAGTTTGTCTGTGGAGTTAAAAAGAGGCAATTTTACATACATGTCATACTTTTAACTTACAAGTTACAGCACAGGTCCAATACTTCATGACCACAACATTAAACAATCAAGAAACAACCATCTATGATTACAGAGGTGGCACTAGTGCCTGTGTGGTTAGAGATACGTCAGGCTTTCCATTGGAACTGCATTTATTTTTGCTAATAACTTTGGCACCATTTGACAAATCTGCGCCAAACCTTCCAAACAAGGATCATCCACTTGGGGCTCTTCCTGGCAATTTACACATAGATCCACCCATCAGGGATGTTGCGGGTCCAAAAAGTGACATTTCCATTTTACCTCTGATAGGATTCTGAGCTCCTCAATACTGACAGGAATGGCTGAACACAATTAAATGAAACTTTGCTTGGATTAGGTGTAAATCGACTGAGTAGTTTTTGTGATATTAGCAATTGAAGAGTGTTTCATTCTGGGCGTGAAGAGGTCAAATTTTAGAGATACCTGAATTTTTAATCTTCAGAATTTTCCCGCCACCCACCACCATCTCATCTGTCAGCCATGGGTGTGTAGATGAGCTGTCAGTGAGCTACTATCAGTATACCACGGGCCCTGGGACTGGGAGGGAGAGACAACGTACAGAGAGTGGTGTGGCAGAGTGCCCGGTATTGTTTCCTTCATGCTGAGAGGTGGATGAAATTGCAGAGGATGATGTGGGAGAAAGACATGATGCCTGGCATTAGTCTTTTTAAGTAATGACGTCAGGGAGTATGGCTGGACACCAGGTTTTATTCTGCACCTCCAGGAGTGAAGGGTCTTGACAATGGTGGTATGGAAGACAGAAAGATGTCAGTTTTTTTCCATAGTTGGGTAGGGATATGGCAAGAGAGTGGTGAGTTGGCGACAAGACCTCCAAATACATATTATTTTTAAAATATAACTACAGCAAAAGGGAACAAGAAAAGTAAGGTTATGGTATAAAGGGCTTCCACATAACCCTTCTACCCATGCGTAGCGGATCCATGGGATCACCTAAACAGCAGAAGGGGATATAGGTGGCCTACATAACATACAATTGTACATGGACAGCTGTCAATAACATTTACTTTTCTACTTCAGTATTCCAACTGACATCACAGACAACTCATGTTTTCATCTTGCTGTGTAACTGATGTCACATGAAAGTCTTTGATAGAAAAAAAACAGCTACCCATCTCTGTTTCGGAAAGTATGACAAAACATGCATTTGATTTGCATACAATTAACTGATATCATTATTTCTATTGCCTTTTAGCTTTGGAAAGGTAATTAAAAGCGGAAACAGCTGGTCCATGAAGCATGCAGGTGATCCTAGCTGTACTTTGGTCTCTCCAGGAAACAACACTGATCCGTTGTCACATGACCCATACCGCGGACATCATCCCGAGCCGAATTAACAATAGCTTGGTTTAATTAACTATCCTAAAAACAGTATTCTAGGTTGTAGGCTTCCCCAGAGCATGCTCAAATGTTCTCATCATGCAATAACCATATCATTATTGTTTGTGATATCCTAGAATCCAAGGAAATGCTAACTCTGTAAAGCGCTGAGATACCTATGGGTCAAGTTCGCGCTGTATAAAACTCGATAAAGAAAATAAATAAGGAAAACAAGAAACTTGGTTTTACAATGGATTTTCAAATAACTATTAGACAACAGGTGAAGCAAGTTTTCCCGCCAGTAGACTTGTTACCGAAACGTATGAGGATGTCAATATGTCATGAGAAAAAACATCAAACTCCTGATGCTCTCAAAGTTGGACTAGTACAATACATTTGTGAAAGTGTTAAAGACAGTCTATGATGTAGCTTCTGAGTGGTTCTGGACTATGTAACTAGGTTGCAAGCCATCAGTGTCCTTCAGATTTGACAAAACTCTTACTTACCCCACTCCCCTCAGGCCCCGACTCATCAATTGTCTAATCCATTGAGGTATCAGTGAGACTGCCTCTTTGCATCTTCCTACCCAAATCTGAAGAGACCTCACGTAAAGGCACAGAGGTTCATGCAATGTGTGCGCTTTAGAACTCCCAAAACACTTGCAAAAATAAAAGTATCTATATCTATAAATATATCTAAATCTATAAATGTTTCTAAAAAAAAGTATATAATTGGTCAGACTCATGTCTAGAAACAGACTCTAGCAAGCCAGTGGAGTAACGAAACTTTGGTCCCCCCCACCTTGTAAAGTTATGGAGGGGGCCCCCTGCTCTGGACCCAGCCAGGAGCTTTAAGGTCAGGGGCTCCACCGCCCGTGCACAGTGCTGGAGGGGGCTCCCTAGAGCATGAGGCCCCCGCACCGTGGGGGCTGCGGGGCTATTGTTACGCCACTGTACAAAGCACATAAAACAAACACTAATCCATTAAGATTTACCCAATATATCATGTTAAAAATCCCAAACCTTGATATGGCCTAAAATATGCCTGATCTGACGCTCTTTAACGCAGGGTTCTCCAACCTTTTCTGTTATGGGAGGTGCTTATGAGTAATAATAATGATCTCTCGCTACTAATATCGTTAGTGTTGTAAAAGTGATCACATCAGACAAGATAACGTTGGTGGTCACCCCATGTAAATTACCCCCAGTGCATCAGGCACAGTTGCCAGGTGTAATTTAAAAAAAGGCTTTGTCAATCTGGACTGCCCTTATGTGGGTAATACAGAACGGCCATCGCTTAAATGCCAATGGCACCCAGGTACTAATAGTAGTAACGAACCTCTCCAAGCCACGTAGTTTATCACGCAACTATTAGCTGTAAAAATATTTTAGGGAATCAGCTATTGCCATATCTGTTCTGAAAAGACACATTTTTGTTTGGAATGCACATTTTTCAATTTTGTATACGTATATCAATTCAGTCAAGCAAAAGCTTCATGTTTAATAGGGTGGCTTGGACACAGGAGAGCTACTGCTAGGTAGGTGGAGAGCTACCAGTAGCACATGAACTACTCGTTGGAGAAGCCAGATATAATCTATTGAGGACACAACCATTTTTCACAATCTCAGCTGCTGCAAAGACAAAAGCAAAGCCTAGGCCATCTCCAATTATCATAATACCTCTCCTTTGCTCTGATTCTCTCAGCTTTCCAAGCATCAACTGTATAATACCTACATTCGAACTTTCTTCCTCTACCACTCTTGGTTGTATGACGTTACAACGCATGCCATTACCACACATGCCGTTACAACGCATACCTTTACCCCGACTTGCTGTCGTGAGTGCGCTGTAAATTGGAATAGTAGAATTTACTATTCCAACTCCAGTGTGTGCAACAGTAGGGAAAGTGTTGGAATTAACTCCAACAACTTTTACCCTCTGCAACAAGCCTTTCGCATTGTAACGACATGCGTTGTAATGGCATGCGTTGTAGCGCTTCCGTTGTAAAGGCCATTACCCAATAGTCTTCACCTGCATGTCCTTTGTTCCATTGCAACTTATTCCCTCACCTTAACTTCACATATACAAAAATCAAATAAATGTGCACTCTTTTGCACTATTAACTATATTATGATTGTCAGAATAGGTGTGGAGCAAAAGATTATTTCAGGATCTTATTAAAGGATGATAGAGACAATCACTTCAAGATTTTATAAGGATATTGTTCTCTGTGATGTTTTTTATGCTCACACTTGTAAATGAAGAGCTGTCATCATTTCGGTCAAGATGAGCATGGGTTGCCTTGTACTCAATAGCCTCGGTAAGTCTCCTCAAAAGCCTCTCTCTGTTTTTTTCGCACGTGTCCTGTGGAAAGAGAAAAAAGTTAACACATTGAAAACACCTTTAAGCCCTAAAAGCTATTCTATGTTTCACACACACCAGGAAAAGCCTTTAGGACACAGCTCTTGAGTTTCACTTAAAGACATAATACAAACAGATAAAGTTCTTGATAGAAAGTGGGTTGCCCACTCTAGGTTGTAGTCAGCTTTCATTTTTCTTCCTTATACCAGGAATCCCATACATTGTGTTGGCGTAAACCAGTTTAGTTCTAGATGTCTGAATGCAGAGAGGGGTATGTAATGTCTTGACTACTTAATTATTGAATCCTCCTCCTTTTGTGCACCTTGATGATTCTTAAAAGAATGCTAAGTCTATAAGGTACAAGGGCCACTGTACAACATTCTAATAATTTCTAAAGTATAAATTTTTAAATAGCAATAGATAATTCATGAGCACAATCGCTTTCTGGTCTAAATACATATGTCCCAGGAGACTAGTACATCTCCTATAGGCATTTCCTTTAACACTTGAGCATAAAATAATTAACATGGTGGGTCACCCTAGCTTGAAAGGCTTCTTCAAAATAAAGAAATAATGATTCCTCTGCGCAGAATATGTAGACCTCACCTCTTGAAGTATTCCTTAATTAAGTTTACTTGTTCATTTAGCCTACTATAAAGATAGAGGGGATGGATTAAGTAAAGTCTGCTCTAAAAGGAATAGCTATCTCCTCATAGATAACATAGCTGGTAGTTGATTGAGGTAGACCAAGGAGTATTCTAATTAATTTATTCTCCTCGACTTGTAGAGGTGATAGTCTAACAGAATTCAGGATTCTAAATCCATATCATGCAATGGGAGCGGCTATTATGCTCTACATCCTACACATAGAATCTATAGGTTTCCCACCACAGCGAAAGCCAAAACTAAATATTGTGTGATTGAATTTTGACATACAAAGTTGCCTGTTTGACAGGAGTGACTCTCAACCAAGTTTACAAGTTAATGATCAAATTCTACTTCTAAGTAAGCAAATAAAGTGACTGTCTGTTGAGACTGTGAGGGTTAATAGGCATTAAGCTGGGTTTTATTAGATTCATTCTCAAATTCAAATGACCAATTAACTCTATGTACAGTGAGATCAAGTATTGTAGGCCGCTAGCCATGCAAGAAAGCAGTGCAGCATCATCAGGACACAGGAACATTAGAAAATGTCCAGCTCTATATTTGCAGAATCTTGAGGACATGGCTTCAGATGATTCTGGTTAGAACCAATGTGCATGTTAAAAAGAAACTCCCCTGATACATATCTACACTCACCGTGTGGGCCAAAGGCAACAGTGGCCATAAGTTGACAAGTCATCCTATCCCTTATTTTCTATACGATTGATAAGGGCTTAGTTGTGTTAGGTTTATAAACATCTGAGGTCAGGTCCATTTAGGCAAACAGACAGTCTCTTTCCAACCAATTGTGTGTTTTGAGACAATAAGACATACGTTTAAGCATTGTCCTTTTGTTGCCTGCCACTGTGCTCACATATACAAAATTCTCACAAATGTTATCATGGACTTGATCCATTCAACAGAAAAATAGGAGCTGGGATTCAGCCTGACACCCTGAGCTCATGTTAGATATAACTGAGTCATCCACCTGTTGTCATTTTTAGTTTCCAAGATAGTTTATGGGGCCCTTGTTCCAGTACAATTCTTGGAACTGTTAGTGAATGGGATATTTAAGGATCATTTGGCCATGAACAAAATTTGGTAATCCTTGGCTCTTCTTTTCACTTTGAAGTAAAAAAAAAAACGTATATTATAGTTAAGTAAACTCATTGTGCCTCTGATGGTAAAAGTATGCCCAGCACAAGATTCTAGGGAAGAATGTCAATAGAAATATTTAGGCCCATATTTATGAAACCTAATCGCATCGCGCAGATTGATTGATTGATTGATGTGAAACTTATATAGCGCGGCTGTCGCCCTACGGGCATCCTGGCGCTTATGACTAAAGATCAGCGATAGAGAAGGTGACAGAAGAGAGTCATGGGGTCAGCCTGGGTCAAACTGCAGGATATAGCCATGTCTTAAGTCCCTTGCGAAATTCCAATAAGGAACTGCAGTGTCTCAAGTTTGCAGGGAGCTTGTTCCACATGCCAGGTACTACTATGCTGAAGGCTCTTCCTCCTACCCTGGCGCGCCTGAATCTCGGAACCACTAGTAGACCAGCTGTTGAAGAACGAAGTTGCCTACTTGGTAGGTGGCGTACAAACTTATCCTGCAAGGGGACAGGTCCCAGTCCGTGTACTGCTCTGAAAGTTATGCAAAGGGACTTGAAGACGACCCTTTCTCTTATTGGAAGCCAATGCAGATCCCGCAGTGCTTTGGTGGCCGAGGCACATCGCCGCCTGTTAAGCACTAATTTGGCTGCGGCTGACTGAATCCTCTGCAGTCCTTGGAGGATATACTGCGGGGCCCCTAGATAGAGGGAATTGCAGTAGTCGAGCCTGCTTAATACCGTGTTGCGTACCACTGTAGCTCGTGACTCCCTAGGGAGCAGAGGTAGAATACCACGAAGCAGTCGTAGCAAGGCAAAGCAGACATTGGCGGTCTTGCTAGCCTGAGATACCATCTGGAGGTCGTCATCGATAATCACCCCAAGATTGCGAACCTTCCTGACCGGAGCAATTGGTGCTTCCTCCGGTGCAAGGCAGAATTCGGAGGGCAGATGTTTAAGAATCCTAAATGGCGAACAGAAGACCACCTCAGTTTTACCGCTGTTAAATTGGAGGGAGTTCCTTCTGAGCCACTCCGAAGTCTGGCGCATGCATTGATGGAAACGGTCCATGGAGAGAGCTTCATCTCCTTCTAGAGAGAAGGCCAGCTGCGTGTCGTCAGCGTAGTTCACCAAACTGACGCCAAAGGATTTAATTAACGGGAACAGGGGACGCAGGTAGATATTAAAAAGAATAGGGCTTATTGCAGATCCCTGTGGCACCCCGTGCGCAACTTGGGACCTGCAGGAGGAGAAGGGCGTCATAGTGACTACCTGTTGCCTACCTTCAAGGTAGGATTGAAACCACTGCAGCACTTTGCCTTTTACTCCTATTTGCCTCAGCCTTTCTAACAGGACCGGGTGGCTCACCGTGTCAAAAGCTGCCGACATATCGAGAAGCACTAAAATCATGGCATTCCCGTTGTCTGCACGCAGACGGAGGTGGTCCAGCATGGTAGTAAGAGCTGTTTCAGTTCCGTGACCAGGACGGAATCCGAACTGGTCCCTATCAAGCAAGGAATTCTCCTCCAAAAACTGGGACAGAGCCTTGCTGACAGTTTTTTCAAGTATTTTCACCGGGTAAGGCAAAAGAGAGATGGGCCTGAAGTTAGCTGGCACCGAAGGGTTCAAATTTGGCTTTTTTATCAGAGGGGTGACAACTGCCAATTTCCAACAGTCTGGGACGGATCCCGTCGTCAGAGACTGGTTGCAGATCATCCTTAACAAAGGAAAGGTGTCTCGACCATAGCGCTTCCATATTCTATGGGGGAAAGGGTCTAGGGGGGAGCCAGACGACACACTCTCCGTCAGGTTATCAAAAGCTTCCTGGGAAAGTGGTTGAAAGCTGTCCAAAACAGCGGTCGTTTGCAGATCCCCGTCATTCGGGCTAATTAGTTCCTCAAGACCCTCCTGGATACTGACCTGCAGATTATTTACAATGTTAGAAATTTTCTCCTGAAAAAAGGAGGCGATTTCATTACATAGAGTTTGTGACACAGCTACTCTATTGCTCATGCACTCCGGGTTAGAAAGGTCACGGACGATCTTAAAAAGAGCTTTGGAGCCATTGGGAGCCTGTGCAATAGAGTTAGCATAGAAATCTGCCTTAGATCTCAAAATGAGAGTTTTGTATTCCAGTTGTATCTGTCTTAGTGCTTCTTTGTCTTCCTCAGAGTAGTGTCTCCTCCATTTCCTCTCCGCTTGTCTGCGCGAGAGTTTGAGTTGATGCAACTTCTCGTTGTACCAAGGCGCAGATCTTTTGCTGATCTTCTTTAATGGCTTTATGGGAATGGTGCAGTCCAGTTGCTTAGTTATGTGTTCCGTAAGGGACCTGTAATTTTCCTCCACGGACTTATTAGGAGAGAAAAAACTGGTAACAGAATCAATAGTTGGCAGATCGGCTTTTGCCAGTTTGGCCCATTCTCTATCCATCCTGTAGAGGCTCTGCTGACTAGGCAGATTTTTCTGATGAGGCAGCGCCATATTCAGGTGGATTAAAAAATGATCAGTCCAATTCAGGGGCATTATATTAGATACTTCTGTTGTAGCTGGATTAGCAAAGATCAGATCTAGAATGCGTCCCTTCTGATGGGTGGGGCTAACCACCAATTGATGGAGATTCAGGTTGGAGCAGGTATACAGGAGGTCCCTCAGTCCCGCAGGAAACACAAAGGCTTATTTCTGATTTACAAAGCCACGCATGACTTGATTTGCGTGGCCTTGCGTGGCTGTATACAGAAATATAACACAAGGTAGTGGCTTGAGCTGCGTTGCATTACATTTCTTAGCGGTAGAAGTTCCATGAGTGGAGCATAGGGTTAAACAGCGCTTACAGCGAATCCTTTGCTCTGCATGTAATTACAACGCAGTTGTTACAATGATTGCGTTGCAACAACACATACCATTACCCCGCAAGTCGTAACAGTGATTTGCGAAGGGGGCAGAAGGTGTTGGATTTAAAATCCAAAACCTTCCCTACTGTTGCACAGACTGGAGTTGGAATAGTAAATAATACTATTCCAACATCTAGCACCCCCTCCCCCAAAGAGAGCATGTCGTTGTTACAACTTGGCGGGGCAATGGTATGTCTTGTTACAACGCGGTTGTTGTAACGACCATGTTGTAATTGCATGCGGAGAAAGGGCATGCATTCTAAGGAGGCATATTGGAGCATGGGTATTCCTGTACATCCACCCAAGGATTTAACCCAAATGCCAGGTTTACTAAGATTTGTAAAGCTTGAATTGTGTGAAATTGGTAAGCTTACCACAGAGATGTGCAACAAAAACAAATATGTTTATTCCCCTTGTTACTTCTTCTTTCTTTTCACTTGGTTAAGGAGCGTTCACCTTTAAGGCCAACACACAATAGGCTTCCTCACATTAAGACGAGTTATGTTTTGCGTTACAGAATTCAAAGCAAAGCTGGCAACTAATTCCTGTGACCACTGTACACCAATAAAAGATTTTGAGTTGCAATGTTATAGTTGAGAAAAATGATGACTACAATGTGAATTAATGAAGCATGAATAAATGAAGCACTGAACATCCTAATATTGATTCAATGATGAATATTTGAAGATAGGCCTCCCCTATCTGACTCAGTGTGGCCGGGGACTATAATTGATCATCTCTTATAGTGTTTTCTGCAGAGAGCTGAAGAGTGCCATAGCTCTGTAAATATGGTGCTCTTCAACTCTCTCCCATTCATGCAATGCAGTGTAGCGCAGTGCAGCAACTTACCTTGCGGCACTGCGTTGCATGAATTCTTTGTAAATCTGCCCCTTCATGTTTATGGTGACTACAAAGTCCAATAGGCCTTGTCCTGGACTACACATCCTAAGGCCCGATTTAGAGTTTGGGGAACAGGGTACTCTGCCATAAAGGCTACGCAGTGCCCGACCTGCCAAACCCTCGGTCCATCCACCTCACTAAGAGATGGGTGGACCTTAAGTATCCAATTGACTGAGCCAATAAATGCTCCATTAACAATACTTCCTCAGATGGCAAGATGGAGTAGGGGATATCGAAGGAAGGACATTACACTACCTGAACTATTTACAGTGAATGATTCAATGTATTTTTTTCTGTGAGTCACTGCGAGGAAAGCCCAAGCAGTGAGAGGCAGGAAACATGTAATGAGCCCCCTGTCTGGGAGAAAACTCTGAAGACAAAACACACCTCAAAAACAACCATTTGCTAATTGGGATTTCCTCTAGCTTTATATTACAGCGTAATGCGGTAATACCAAGTATGATTAAAATAGTTTCTGTCTGCTAGTTCTAATTGTTTTGTGAGTCAGATAGTCCCTCTTGACAAGGCAGTAAACCATATATGCTTGTGTTTCTATAGAGTAAACTTAGATGGGCCACCGAATCAATGAAACTTTTACATTCTAGATAAAACATTCATTTTAGACTCTATTCCACCACATTGAAGAGTCTCAAATGATCACTATGCAGTTTCCCTCTTGGGAGGGGCACATCCCTATGCAATCGGTATATCTGGTGAATTTAGAAAGGTGACATTATTATTTATCCTTATTCAAAATAGTGACTAATTAAATAATGCTGTTGTATCCTCAACATGACCAGTGGGCCTGTGAGTCCCTCTGATACTGTAGGGGCTGTGACTGTAGCCTCAGTGCAACTAGCTAACCGGCTTCTGTGAAAGGGTCATATTTGGATGTAAGACAATCTTGGTTATCTCATGGCCCCAGGAACATTTGTCACATTAATAAGGATCCTGGGTAGAATGTGGCAGTCATTAAAGGAGCCTGAATTGTATGTGCTAATGCTAGTAGTCTCTCTTCAGCTGACATATTCACAAGCTCACACAAGAGTTTCATAGCTGTTCTGCTGCTAGATTGTGAGTCCGCCGATAAGCATGTAGCTATCAGTAGCAACCAAAAGAAAGACACTGGTCTGTCCCTTCGCAGGTGGAATCCTCTTCTTGTCTTTCAAATGATCCCTAACTTGGTCAACTACCGTGTCAATACCGCAGACCTCCAATGTAGCTGACTCTATCGTAGCTAAGCCAGTAGAACCTGGGATCTTCATTACTAAATGACCAGGTAAATTCAATGCAAGTACTTCAATCAAATGAAAGTTCTAAGTAAACATACTCTTTTTGTGGAGTTAGTAAATTGACCTTATCCCAAATGCCTTTTGTAAGTGTGCCTCAATAGTGCTTGGATTGTGGTTATATTTTGGTGCTCAGAGGGTGAGGATTGTTTAGCCTTCTGTTATTCATATACATCATTACCAAGCATGCCTAGTGACAAATGAAAATATATCTGACTCATAAGGTGCAGCCAAGAGCGGATTCACCCTTCCCTTCACCATGTTATTAGGCTTGGGCTGTCATGACTGAAAGTCCAAAGTTGGAGTTCAGCCAGTGCATCAGACTGTGTGAGGTATTGCTGCAACTCATGACCCTCACCCACCTAATCCAATCAGATTCATTTTTATAAAGCTCACATTGGCTACAGGAGATACAATATAAACTCTTATAAGGCTGATATACAGTTTTCACCTGTCAATATTTACAAAACTACTGGATAATTTATACCAAGCACTTGGAAAACTATGGCACCTGGATGTCACATAGAGTGTCATTCTCCACAGTGGTTTTTCAGATAAATAATGGCAAAATACTCCCTGAGAAGTAGAATTGGAAAATCCAACTG
This sequence comes from Triturus cristatus, assembly GCF_964204655.1. Lineage (NCBI taxonomy): Eukaryota > Metazoa > Chordata > Amphibia > Caudata > Salamandridae > Triturus > Triturus cristatus. The sequence continues at coordinate 233,943,503 of NC_140583.1, forward strand.
CACAAATGCACCCAGAAGAAGAGAGTGGCAAGACAGTGTAAAGAGGAAGATGATGAGAGTGAGATATGCAGGTGGGGTATTTCAGAAAGATGTTAGGAGATAAAGGAAGTAAGGGTCTGAGAGAGAGATGACAGAGGAAAGTGGTGTGAAAGCGAACAGAAGTGAATGAGACAACGATGGCTACTTACCCTCCCACAGATCTTAACAAGCTTTAATTCGGCCCATATTTTCAAATTGAAACATTTTTATTCTAATTATTCACAACAAAATCATTGTTGTTACTAATTTATTTCATGCTGCTTACAAGCATTGGGAAAGCCACACAGCCTGGGTTATTTTAGGCATATGTCTATTGTTGTGTTATATGTTTGGATATAGTAACATAAAATTCACAGATTGAAACCCAAACACTGGCCAGGTGGCATGCTTTGTAAAGCACAGGATTTTTGTTTTTTGTTTTAAGGCACACCTCTTGAAGAGGATTTCTAGATACACTTCTTTGCCCAAGTCACTTTTAGACACCCCCCACCTTTTTCACCCACCTTAAAGTGCTGGTCTTCTGTGATGATGACGACAGTGATCCAACCAACACACAGTGTTGGAACTTCACCATCACACCACTTGCAGACCTTGTATGTGGCCCTAGGGCACGTGGGCCACATTGCTAAAGCAATTGTTAGCTTTGAAATAAAGTGTTTCTAACTACAGTATCAGTTTTTCCCCTATCTGAACCCACTTGTGTATATGAGAAGTAGCAGAAAAAGGATCTGCATACCCAACACACTGGGTGCAAGAGAGACAGAAGAATCACTCACCGTAGATCCTTTGATTAGTTAAATGAACTTGGGAAATCGAAATGACCTTCTTAACCACTACTCACTCCAGTGGCATCACTAGGGTTGGTGTCACCCGGTGCGGGTAACTCATGGTGTCACCCCCTCACGACTTACCGCATGGACCTCCTCCGCTCCGAGTATGGCTTCCCCCTCATTTCAGGGCGTGCCTGGCGGTTTAACCAGATTTAACTGGTGGATGCGTTTCTGCCAGGCAGCTCTCCACCATGGTGGAGTCGTGTGACAGTGACACCGTAGTTGAGCCTCCCACCCAGACTTGGACATCGGGGGGAGGTGCTCCTACAAGCTATTCCAAATAAAGGTCTCCGTTCAATAGCACATAAATGCACAATAAAGGGCAGCCAAATATAGCCCCCCGCCCCCCTTCCTGCACTCTGATGGGAGTGACAGAAGTAAATGGTCTGAAAAATGATAGCGCCACAGATTCACCCCTTGTGTCGTCTTCACATTTCAAATTACAGATGGCTGCCAGGTCACATGATAGTGAATTTTACAGCACATTTTTCAATACATATTCAAATTGTATCAACTTTCAAAGCACAGTAAATAGTAGATGATGACCATAAAGAACATCAGACTACCCACCCAGTCATATGTACCCATAGACATTCTTTCAGAGAGCACCAAAAATAGACACAAGTAGTGAATCAGAGAGAACAAAGTGAAAGTGAGACCAGCCCCCACATGGTGTGTAGTGAGCAAGCGCAGTGAGCAACCACTACTAGGGGGAGTTTGGGGGGGTTGAACTTCACTCCCCCAAGAAAATTTGGGAGACAGAAAGGCCAAAACAAAGCATCTTTCAACACATTTTTCATTACATATTAGATTGTATTAACTTTTAAAGCATAGTAAATGATTACCTTATAGAGCACCAGGATACCCAGTCATAAATCACAGACATTCCTACAGAGAACACTAAAAAATGAAATGTCAAGCAGGAAACATGAATTTAAATCTAACCAATTTATTCTTCTACCACCCAAATCTGTGTAGACAGTGAGCGCCCAGCCGTGCCTCTGCAGACCGAGACCCCTGTGCCTGTTAACAACAGTGTGATAATGACTCATTAATCAGGTTGTACAGTGGGCTACCTGCTAGTCAACAGTTTATTGGAATTTATAATATCATAGGTATGGTACTTTGTACTGGTGTGGTGTTCCCACTATCCGGCAACACGATATATCAGTGGTCGAAGTGGGGGAAAAAAGTAGGGGAACTGTGGGCGGGAATAACTCAAGGATTGGATCAGTGGGCGGAGCCAGAGTTGTGGCCAGAATGCGCAAACATCCCAATTTTTGGTATTTGTTTGGTTTCACTGCCCAGTTTTATCAACCAATGGATAAACATGATTATTTAAGGTTATAACGATATATTGACATTCAAAAAGTGGGATATACTTCTAATCACAGAATGTCCCCAAATACGATAAAAAGCACATGCCATTTGTCTCCGAGACATGGAGTTTCTGTCATCAGCACTTCTCCCTTTTCCACAACAGCAGTTCAAACATGAATGGCTGAAAATCCTAGTTTGCAAATGTTTTCTAAATAATAATGGCTCTGCTATATTTGCCTCATAATGCGAGATCTGCAGCATGATCTGAACATTTAAACTAATAAATTGTTTGTAGCTCAAACATATCAAAAGTTAATAAAAAATGTGACTTGTGTTGCTGCGGAGTAGATGACAGTTAATAGTTCACTGTTCTATGTTAGGATTTTAACTTATAAACTGCAAGTAACAAAAGGATCTCTCTGACAAAAGCAGTAGCCCACTGGCCTATTTACATTATGTGTACTTTGTGATCTGCATGGTACATGTTCTCTGCAGCAGGTACATTAACCCTCTGAGCTACCTTTCCATGAGTTAAATCTTCCATTAGACAAAATTCCGATCTCTCTCTACGAAGAACATTAATCACCAAAGTCATCATGACATTTTTATTGTTACCGAAAATTTCTGGAGGCCAGGAAGGAGGCAGCAAGCGCTTTTAAAAACATAATATACTTGCAAAAATGATGCCTCCACCTAATGTCCACCTAATGTCAGCACCTGGTGCGGTCACACCGGTTGCACCGCCCTAGAGCTGGCCCTTCTCAAGGGTCCTGTGATCTCAGTGACAGGGTCACTGTTGTTCTAGGGTGTGCTGCTTCATAGGCCTGCCCTCAAGACTGGAGGTGAACTTCAGTATGAATAGTGGTGGACAAGCCTTGAAGGTTAACCTACACTTGTCATGCTAGGGTCCACCTGCTGGTGCTACTTCTAATGTCTAGCATGAGATAGTGCTCTCTCAAGAGAGTGGTCTGGCGGACTGGTTATTAAGGCTGAACCTGGTTCCCCAGTTCCAAATTCAGCAGCTCTGGCCATAGTGCCACATCCTCTCCCCCACTGAACACAATACTGCCCCACTGAGAAAAACTCTGACTGCCTTCAACTACAACCCAATTGTTGCCAGCTATAAACACCTGGATGAGGCTCAATTTAAATTACACACTGGGCAAGAGCAATATGTGGCCTACATTTACAAAACAAAAGTGACAGCATCCTGGAAAAAGCAAACAATCATAGGGAATGCAAAATGTTGCAAACCATTTGAAATGTAAGCAGGAACAACATGCTTACCTTAACGCTTTTAAACTCACTGTTCAGACATCAGTGAGTGCTTTTGCCTGAAAAGTTAAGGATATGACTACAGGGCCCTGAATGGACCCATTTCAATGGCCATTTCTTATATCCTTACAAAACATAAGCAGTTTGCTACCACTCTGTCTTACTTTATTTAGTTATTTATTTGTCATATTTTTCAACTTTTATTCCCAATGCTGCACTTTGGAATTAAATGTCAGAAAAATACGACATTGATTTCCAGCAAAAGTGATTTTCTTTTTTGGATCCATTTCACAGGGGTGCAAATAAAAGAAAGGAGAGGAAAGAGATTGAAAACCCCGTCTTGAAGCCACTGTTTTCTGTAAGGGTCAGAGAAGAACTGCCGCGCTAGCAGGCGAGAGGCCTCACCATGTACAGAGAGCTGCTGTGCTTGAAAGTCGTCTTCGCAGGCCCGAGTCCCGACAGCTCAAAAGATGGGCCCACAACTCGAAGAAGACGTAATCAGTGATCAGAGAGGCAGTGATCAGAGAGGCAGGCCACCGCGCTACGCACTGCCTCCGCCCTCCGCCCTCCGCCCTCCGCCCTGCGCCCTGCTCAAGAAGTCACAAAAGTCGACACTCGCAACAACACACAGCAGAGGCAGCAAAAGCATAACCGGTCCGCTTGAACACCTGACCCATGACCATTAATTGCATCACAGAGGCAGCATAACCGCTTGCGCTTGACCACCACCCACCCATGACCTTAATCGCACAGGCAGCATAACCGCTTGACCACCACCCACCTGACCCATGACCATATATCAATTGGTGCCGGTCTGCCGGAGAAACTCACCTGCTGTGTTGGTGGCAGACAGGGGGGGGGGGGGCTACGTCGGTCGACGGCTAGCCTTGGAATAAAATTAAATTATGGCGGCCCAGAAACGGGTGGTCAACCTCTGCTCCTCCTCGTCACTCGTGATGCTGCTGCAGGCCACTCACGCGCGCTTTTAGGGCCCAATGCACATGCGGGATTCGGAATGATATCAGACGCCTGCACCCGGGCCTAGAGTCTCTAGTGACGCCACTGCCTAGAGAGGCGCTCAGACGCGGCGGAGGAGGAGACAGTACGCACTGCGCACAGGAACCTCCTCCTCCAGAAAGGTTAGGTTTCTCTGCACTTCACACACCGGCCCTGTTGGTGTCACCCCGTGTGAGGGTGTCACCCGGTGCAGTCCGCACCCCCCGCACCCCCATAGTGACGCCGCGGACTCACTCCCTCATTTTGATCAGAGAGTATCAGCAGCGAGTAGCTGTGGGAGGAACGTGTAAAGCCAGATTTACCAGCATTTCACTTTTCTAAAACCCTGTGAATAATCAGGAGCAGGAGAGTGATATTAACAAGGAACCTGAAGGTAGAACCCTTGGAACACTAACAAACTCTCCATTTTTCTGAACCGAAACAAATGACTGCTGCTATAATGGCAGAAAAACTGGGATTTACATATGTCAACGAGAAAGTTGACTCCATCCTTTCAGGCCCAAAATTTCCTTAGTGACTGTAACATCACCCAAGCAACAGCTCAGACTAAGGACTGAGATTCCCTTAGTGAAACACATATAGATTAAAACCATACTCCATGGAGTTATCATGACGAAATATGTAAGATCTAATGCTGCCCTCGGGAGCGTCTTGGTGAGTAGTGCACCATAAATCTTTCTAGATGACCCCTCATTCAGAAAATATTGGTCACTAATAACGTGGCATTGTATTTAGGACTGGTTTATTTTAATAATCCAAATAGCAAAAAAACTTTCATATGCTCTAAGTATAAAAATGCAATGAGTGAGATTAAAAAAAACCACTGTTGCCATCAAGACAAATAAAAAGAGATTAGATTAGATTAACCAAGAAATGAAGGAATTTTAAGATTTCCTGGCACAATCAAAAATACAGAAATTTCAAAAGACTGCAAAACAATTCTCACACAACTCTGAGCCGTGAGGGGAACGGCACTGAAACCTCGCCGATACCGGACCACAACTCCCAGGGGGCTTTGCGCCTGGAGTGCACCGGACATCACCTGAGGGCGTTGGAAGCCCGTAAAAGCTCCGAGAGCCTCCTGTAGCGCGGGACGCTCTGCTCTTCATCTTTTGAACTCGCCGTGAGGGGAACGGCTCCTTATCATCCCACGCTTCTCTCCCCCGCCGTCGCCTGTCACCGCGACCGCTGTGAGGGGAGAGCGTCCGGCGGGACTTCACTACCCAGGTCCCCTTGCAACCTTTCGTGAACCGGAAGGAAACCCCACGGACCTTGCGCGCCCGGAGGCGCTACTTAATCGATCCAGCCCCCCGCGACGCGGGACCACGCGCGGGCTAAGCCCGGGCAAAGGGCGGGCCCTCTGTGGCCCTCAGAGGCACAAGGAGGCCGGGCTGGGCCACATCTATTGCCATAAAAATCAAGGTACTGTAATCCGATTGGTTTTCCAAACTATCGTGATCCACTGGTGAGGCTGAGTGGTGGACAAAGTTTTTAACACTTATATACTGGTCATTGATTCCTTGAAGTATAAGCAGGGGACCTTAATCTATTCTTTTGATGTGCCCCGACCACTCGGGCAGTGAAGTACTAAATTGTGACTGTAATTTGCGCATTTTGTGTGGGATACACTGAGAGAAGGGGGACTGTGACCGATAGGGTACCATGGCTTCCAAACCTAAAACAAGATCATCGAAGAGAAAACCAAGTACCCCATCGGTGGCCAAACAAACTGGATCGAATATCACTAATGTAGTTGGACACTTAGCCCCCCCCACTGCCATAGATCTCATGCTACGTAAGGTCATTGGGGCAGTGGATGGGGAGATTGAGCGCGCTGAGAGACGCCTCTCGATGACCCCTACAAACAACCCCCACTCACAAATACAGAGTACACTCTCGCAGGTGTTAGATATAAATCTTTGTGACAGCTCACAGGACAATACCAATGATATTTCATCTGAAAATGTGCCATGCGGCCAACTGGTATCAGAGATTGACCCCCCCCTTGCTAGGTCAGCAAAAAGACTATTTGTACCAAAACATAGACCACCTAAAAGGCGCACAAAGAATATGCATGCAAGGAAATTAAAATCAATTAACATGGGTGGGAAGACACTAGAAGATGAGATTATAGAAGTAGATGTGCAAGGTCCACTAATCCCGCCAGGATGGCTCCAACCGGTAATAAGTGACCTTCAAAAACATTTAGAAACCTTCATTATCTCACAAATAAAACCTTTAATTAGCAAAATTGATAAAATCACTAATGAATTGCAAAAGTTAGGGAGACTGAAGGAAAATGTAAATCCCATCTCTATTGGAAACCCAACTTCAATTGAAACCCCCTCCTCAAGGATATTACCCATGAATAATAACTGCACAAGCAATGAGCCATGTACTATTGCCCAGGTTCATGTGCCGCCTAAAACTATAGCCCACTCGCAGAACAGAGGCTTTATTGAAAATGTGAAAGAACCTAGCGCTAGACCCCAGGTTCCGCAAAGTAGGGCGCAGACGTTGTTAGGGCAGGTCGTTTCTCACAGCCAGGTAAATAAACAACAAAAAGACTATGAGAGCAAAGGAGAAACTCTCCCCCCCCCTCGTGTAAATTTACCCCCCCAAACAAGCCCCTATGTTGTGGTACTTGCTGGGGTGCCTGAACTGAGGATGGGTCAAAAAGAGCCATACTTAGATTTAAAAAACAAGATTATTAATTGGCTTAATATACACAGACCGCTCCGGGGGCAGGAAAGGGGAGAAATTATTCACGTGAGGAGAGTATCATGGCTGGGGACCAGAGAGAATGTTATTGAGGGGGACTGTGTCATTGTAAATTTTAGGAATCCGGGTCTAGTGGAATATATATTGGGTAACTTTAATAAAAATGTAACTAGTACTGTACAGGCTATGCCATTAGGTTATTTCTATCTGAGAAATAGAAACACATATCCCTTGGCCCAAAATCAGGGAAGGAGGGAAGGAGGAATAGACGATTATAGGAAAAGAAAACCTGAATATAGTCACTTCTCATCACTGGATCTGGATGGCCTGCAGTGGAAAAACAGATTCAGTCCCCTTCAATACCTGGACGAAAACGACTGACTAACCAACCCAGATATACAACCTGTGGGGAAAGAAACTAGAATGACCAGGGATAACATTGACTTAACTCCTACAGGAAGATATACACCGAACCCCCAGGAAGGCTCCCAGCAAAATCAGAATGGGGAGATACAAGATACCCGGCCTGAAGAGAGAGAGGCAGACGCTCTCCATATTTGTGATTCAAACTTGATAGGGAAACAGGGGGGAAAGGTGAAAATCACATCCTGGAATATAGCAGGTTTGGCAGGAAAAATAGCTAATGCAGATTTTAGAAATCAATTAAGGGAATCCCATATAGTAGCTCTACAGGAGACTTGGGCGGTTGAGCCCGACCTCTATCATTTGGAGGGTTACAAGCTATTTTTTGTCCCTGCACAAGAGAGTAGGGCAGGCAGAGCTAAAGGAGGCCTAATAATTTATGCTGATATTAATTTAAAGGGGAGATGGATAGTGCCATCCTGGACCTCAAAAAATTTGCAAGCAATAATATTTCATGGCTATGGGATGAAGGTACAACTATTTAACATTTATAACTCAGGCTCAGGAAGCGGCACTAAAACCGTGCTAGAGGAACTAGACACTAGATTACAACAGGAAGCCGATTCAAGGAAAGGCAGTGTAGATCCATTTGTCCTCTTAATGGGAGATTTAAATTGCCATTTATGCCCATATTTAACCTCAGTAACCACGGACTGGGATCTTTGTCCAGTTAGTAAAGGGCCACACTTCGAGCACAGCTCGGAGGGTACATCACTTACAAAATTAATAGGTAGTCACTCATTAGTACATACCATGGATGTAGTAATCCCAGGGCCAAAGGCTACCTTGGTACCAACTTTTAAAGGCAGGGGATGTTCGTCTATTATAGACTACATCCTGATAACTGCCTTTGCCAAACAATGGGTGGGGATGGTATGCACTAAATGGAGTCCCTTTAGTGATCACAATCCCTTATTTATAGAAATACTCTGCAGGGGTTAAGTTGAAATGAATAAACAGCTAGATATTATCTCACAGCCTTCAGATCAAGGAAGGCGCTTAAAATGGGCAAAAATCAATGCCTCAGAATTTTATATTGCACTGATAGTAAAGGGGAAAAAGTGGGTTGAAGAATGTCTAGATTTTAAAATAGAAGGAGCTGATTTAGTATCTGCCTTCAGCGAACTAACTAAATTGGCCGAAAAATTATTGGAGGCGAAAGGTCCTAGAAAATCTGGGACCCACCCAAGATGGTTTGACGCAAGTTGTGCACGAGCGTTAAGAAATCTAAAATTAAGCCTTAAAGTAATTCCAAGGGACACAGTGGAAGTGGTAAAGTGTAGGAAAATTTATAACATTAAGATCAAAGAAAGGAAGGCTTCCCTAAAAGCAGAACTATGGGCTGACTTAAGAGAGGCCGGTGAAAACAGGGATTTTATTGAATTCTGGAAAATCATAAATAGGCCCTGTTTTCACGACCAAAATGCCCCAGTTATTAGCACAAATATCCTCCCGCAGCAATGGATGACCCACTTCGAGAGCCTTTATAACCAGTCTAAAGATCCTAAACATAAAGGGGAATGGGATGGTAATAGGAGCTGGGTGCAGGATTTTACACTCTCCGAGATTATCCAGGCAATTAAAGGGTTGACTCCAAATAAAGCCCCCGGGCCTGATGGCACCCCCCCAGATTTGTATAGAAGTAATATTGACTTGTGGGCCCCAATTTTAACGAGGGTGTTAAATGCAGCTATCAAGACAGGACTCCCTAGGTCGTGGTCCACCGCCTTAATTGTACCTATTTTCAAGAAGGGAAATAGGGACAATCCTCAGTGTTACAGACCCATATCACTGATCGACGTTTCTGCCAAAATACTGGGGCGGGTGATCCTAAACCGCTTAATGATCTGGACAGAAGAGCACCATACAATAGTGGATACCCAGTATGGTTTTAGAGCAGGAAAGTCGACCAGTGACCAATGTTTAAATTTATACCTTTTGGTCGCTAAATACACCAGAGCGAGCAATGGTACTATATATATGGGTTTTATGGATCTGGCGGCGGTCTTTGACAATGTAAATAGAAGTAAACTTTGGGAAAGGATGAGCACTTTGGGGATTGACCAGGGACTTATAAGTATCCTAAGAGAATTACACTGGAACACCACAGCCAGGGTTCGCTTTAGTATGGAGGGAGGGCAAACTGACTCCTTTCCATGCTCTAGCGGAGTAAGGCAGGGATGCATTCTTGCCCCCTTCCTTTTCTCATTATACATTAATGACCTGGAGTCATGCCTCATAGCCCGGGCGGTGGACTGCCCCAAGGTACGGAAGCGTCAAATACCGGTACTATTGTACGCAGATGACGCGGTCCTGCTCGCCCGGACACCGAGAAGTCTCCAATCTCTGATCAATGGATTTGTGGTCTTCATGGAAAAATTAGATCTGTCCGTGAATTTGACCAAGTCCTTTGCACTGATTGCAGGCAAAAAACCCATCAAAAAACCGGTGTTTAAAATCGGGACTCATACCATGGGCATTGTAACCACCTTCCCATATTTAGGTCTATTACTTGATGGCAAGATGCAATTTGACAAATTACTAGAGGAACACTGTACTAAATTGGCTTCCTCATGTGGTGCAATTATGAACTTTGCACAGAGGCTGGGACGTTGGTCCCCAGAGCAAATAATGAGCTTGTATCGCTCAATAAGCACAGCCAAAGCAGTATATGGAGCCGAGGTTTGGGGCTTTAGGGATGCCAAACAGTTACAATTAGAGGAAGACAAATTCATCCGTAGAATCCTCAAGATCCCACACTCAATACCAGCTGAAATTGCCCATTCCGAACTCGGAATTCCGTATATTGTAGATCAGGTCAAGATTAGACCGGTCTTGGCTTAGCTTAGTATTTGGGCTAACCCGGAGGCTGTATTAAGCCAAGAAATCCTCTCTGACTGTATACAAATGGACAAAGGGATGTCAATCCCTTGGCTGAATTATGTTAAACTAACTTTAGAGTCCGTAGGTCAGCACACCCTTTTTAGCACCCCTGCATTAATCACAAGGAACAATAAATTACAAATCAAAAGACTGTTGCTTGACAATTTGGAGAGGCTTAGGGAAACTAAAGCTTTTGCACTAAAACGGTCAGTGGTAGCACACTCCTTAGTTAAAGAGGCACCGGGTATGGAACCGTACCTATTTCTGATGTATAATCACCAGGATAGGTTTTTAATGTGCCGTTTTAGGCTCAATTTGTTGCAAAATATTTTAGCTTATCCGTCTGGTTTTACTGCAACTATTGAGCAGAAGGGTGCCTGCGGCTGCGACAACATGTCTCCGCAGGACACCCTTCATTTTGTATTACTATGTCCATTTTATTGTTACCCAAGGCGTATGTTTCTGGTTGAAATCTTAAAAAATGGAAAATTTCGGCATGCTAAAATAGCCCTCCTGTTTTTACAGAGAGCAAATGATATGCATACCTTATGTTCAGTAATAGGTTTTCTAAAAGCGGCAGTAAGACTAAGAAATACCAGAGACTAACCTATCATGAATAATATATTGATTCTTTTTTTTGTATTTTAACAGGGTGATAGATGGTTAATTTTGATATTGATGTGATAAAAAATCATGTATGTTTCTGTGTTTTAAAATATGTACTTTTTATGATGATTTTTAACCATCGAAATAAAGAATTAATTGATTGATTGATTGAATTCTCACACAAAAAAAGAATACCCACATTAAATCCCACAATACAACATACCAACATACCAACAGATAAGAGCTGAGATAGGTCTGTTTATCAATGCACTGAAATTGGTTCTCCAGACCCTGAGAACTGGAGTATTGGAGAAGATCAAGAAGGCAAACGAAGAGGATGCCAGAGAGAAAGACCCTGGGGACAACCCTGGAACACGTACAACAATCCCCTCCCCCCTCAAGCTTATCAACATCTGCTACCACCTCCACCACAACAGTATTTTGAGTTGATGAATCAATTTAACCCACACTTACAACAACAGACTTCCTTTTTTGAGGAGAGGCCAGGGACAGCAAAGGGGAAAAAGAAAACAGAGGTATAGGTACAATGGGAAGACAATCAACAGAGAATGTATACAAGAAATGTGACCAAGGACACATCCTTGACCCCGAGCACAAGCACAGCCTAGCGGTCAATCTAACTAAGAGGAAATTAAGAGCAATAGAGTTGAATTACCTAAATAATGGACTTAGGTTTGTACCCACGTCCACTCAGGACAAATTCAAGTTCTATTGCAAGAATGAAACTTAAAGCATTCTTTGCCATGACGGAAACTGACACACAAAAACAAGACACAGGTCTACGAAATAGGTCTACTTTTTGTCCTCCCTCATCTAATGTGCCTACAGAAAGTCTTAGTTTTAAACAGGTAGTGACTAAAGAAAATTGAAGCTATAGACCCGCATAAGATAAAGACTTTTTTACAGTATGTCAACGGAAGAGAAAAAACTCCTGGCTGTTTTAAAATCAGATGCCGAGATCATTATCAAGTCAGGTAACAAGGGGGAAAGCATAGTAACTCAGACAGCCAGAGAATAAAGAAAGGAATATGTATGTTTATTGAGTGACAGCACAAATTATATAAATCTGAGCTCAGATCTGACACCAACTGTATTAAAAGAGATTAAGGATATGGTTGACGAGGCGGAGGCTGTGGATTGGATATCAAAAACTGAAGCAGAATGTTTGGTGTATCCAAATGCCCTGGCACGTCACTTCTGCACCTTCCCAAAAATACACAAAAATAGGACAATTGCTCCTGGTAACCCAATTGTGTCAGGGATTGGGACAATCTTGGTACCCCTGTCATGCTTTTGTGATTTTCCAATAGTGCAAAGGGCCCCAACAATCTTGAGAGATACGAAATATCTCCTTGTCTTTCTTAAAGATGTAAATTTTAATCCACAAAAAAATCTGCTAAATCTTGACACATAGACTTATCCCAAGAAAATACTCTCACAGTATTAGAGAGATTCCTCCTTTCCGAGAACTGGGAGTACTCTATCCCAAGGCAATTCCTTTTAGAATATGAGAAGCTTGCACTTCCAAAAAACCTCTTTGAGTTTAAGGGCACACTATGCTTACAGATCAACGGAACAGCAATAACAAGCACCTTTCTTTTTTTTTTTTAAGTTTGCAAACACAATGTATAGCAAGTCAGAGAACAGTTCTGCCATTATGCATGGTATCATTAAAGGTGCAAACAATTTTTTATGTGGTATAAACAAATCCCACACCACACCCCCCACCCGACTCACACATTCAGCAAGTACAGTATATCACATTTATACACAGCCTACATAGCACCTCACAGGTGTCAGAGTGTATAGGGCCTCTCCATGTTTGTGTTAAATTCTGTGTATGTGCTCTTTTCTGCATCTTGCAGGTCAGGATTTTGAAGTAGAAACATGGACAACGGTGCCCAAAAGTCTTGTGGTCATGAGGCCATAGATAACTCCTCTGCATAGATGCCCATTTGGTCTTTGCAATACACCAAGTCTCTAATCTATTTCCTAGGAGTTGGAGCTGACTTAGCCCCCCAGTGCATTGCCACTGCGCGCTTCGCAAACAGAGTAGAGATTGAAACTATTCGCCTATTGCAGGGTTTAAGCTGTTTCAGCGAGCCAAGGAGGCACAATTCTGGTCTACATGCAATTTGTTTTATAGTTATTTCTGAGAGCACCTTTACAACCCTATGCCAAAAAACATTAATGGTAGGACAGGTCTGTGCCAAGAGTAGGAAGTCCGCTTCCTCTTGCCCGCATCGTACACAGCTTGCCTCTTCTCTTAAACAGAATTTCTTGAGTTGGCTGGGGCTATAGTACAGCTGGTGTAAGTACTTGAAATGTATAATACGGAGATTACAATTTGCAGTCAGTCGGCTAGTCAATTCGCAACAAGACTCCCAGTTTTCTAGCATCAGCGGGGATGCTAGCACAGCATTCCATTTCTTTAGTGGGGGGGTCTACCAACTCATTCTCTTTCTGGGAAGCATTATACAGTCTGGTGACCAATCCCCTGCACTCCACCCCAGCCAGCACAACTTTTAGAATTTTTGGTTCAGCAGAAAACCCAGGCTAAATGGACTGAATCGCCTGACGCACCCTTACAAAGGTGAACCCTAACATAGTGTCATACTCTTCTCCGGCCTGAAATTCTGCTAGTGACTTAAACACTCCATTGTGGTACATGTTTCCTATCCGTGTAACCCCCGCTTTCTGCAATACTTTCAGTGCTCCCTTCTCTTGCGCTACAGAGATGTGTGGGTGTGCCGCAATCGGCAAACCCGGAGTATATTTATACTCCAGCCTGGCTCGCTTGGCAAGTTTTTCAATGCCCACGCAGTGCATTTCACGTTATTCATTTATTTATTGGCAGCACCTTCCCCACCCTGCAGGGTCATCGCTATCAGCGGCATTGGGTGTGCGGTGTTAGCCTCAACCACGGTGTGTGGGACAAACCTTTGTGGGAAAAGCCAGAAGTGCGCATATTGCGCTTGTTCGCATAGATAATAGAGCTGTAAGTCAGGCGCTTCGAATCCGCTTCTTTTGAATGGTTCTGCTAGTGCATTCCAACTACATCTTGTTTTTTTTCCAGCCCACACCAGCGACAATAAACAAGATTGGAGTGACTTGAAGAGTGCCATATTGAGTCAGATCGGGATGTTGACAAAGAGGTATAACAGATTGGGTAAAACTGACATTTTTATTATTGCAATTCTATCTCCAAGCGAGAGGGGGTGGCGGGTCCACCTCGCAACCTGATCCGTAATTTTAGTGATAGTCCGCCTATAGTTCATGTTTAGTACTACATCAGGGTCTCTGTGTATCCATATTCTTAGATACTTCACTGGGTCGGTTGACCAGGACAATGGAAAATCTAGTGTTATTTCCTGAGTGCCAGCTGTCAGCGGAAACACAGTGGATTTAGCCCAGGTAATACCGAGGCCAGAGAATCGATCAAATACCACATATTCATGGAGCAGGGCCAGGAGATACGTCTCTGGTTCGTGAACATACAGCATCATGTTGTCAGCCTAGAGGAAGACTGCAAACGGTCGCTGACTGAACCGTAACGTGGCATGCGCATGTTTTTGGCAAATTTTACAAGCCAAGGGCTCAAGCGATAGGGAGAACAGCATCGGGGACAAGGGGGAGGCTTGTCGAGTGCCCCTCTTGATGGAAAAGGCCTCCGAGATCCACCCATTAACCCGAAGTCGGGCCATAGGCTTGGTATAAAGTAAATGTATCCATTTTGGACAAAAAGGCGGCATGCCCATCCTCCGCAGCACTGTGAGCATATACCCCCACCGCAGTGAGTCCAAGGCTTTTGCAGCATCTAATAACACAGCTACCGCCTGAAAATCCGACTCTAGATAATGAAGTACTGCAAAGATCGTCCGCAAGTTACGAGCTGTTGATCTTTTAGGGATGAAGCCGGACTGATCCGGGAGGACCAGCTTTGGAACTAATATTTGCAGCCTATTTGCAATTATCCTAGCTAACATTTTTGCATCAATGTTAATTAAAGATAACGGTCGATATGACTCACATGTATTAGCTTCTTTTTCCGGCTTTAATAATGTGACTATTAGGGCCTCTTTCAACGTGGGAGGCAATGTCCCAGTCACATATGCTTCTGCATATACATTCAGCTAGCTCCTCAATATAAGCCTTGTAGAATTCACATCGCAGCCCGTCAAGGCCTGATGCTTTGCCAGTGGGTAATGACATTATAGCTTCCTTCACCTCTTCCACATCAAAAGGTTGTGTGAGATACTCCCTCTGGCCAGCCGACAGCCACCTAAGCGCAATACCATCCAAATAATTGGCAATCTCTTCCTCCCCAACAGCTGGCTTATCCCCATACAGGTCCGAGTAAAAATCTAGAAAGACCTTCCTAATATCAGATGTTGAGTGTCGCGCAACCCCCTCCCCATCTAGCATCTCTATAACATTTGCCTGTCCTCTTGGCATTGCAATTTTATTGGCCAGTGAGTGTCTCAGTCTGTCGCCCTCTCCATAGTATCTCGCCTTGCAGCGTCTGGATCGATGAAGGAGTTCCTGATCTGCTGTTTGATTATACTCTGTTACTAGATCCCTTATTTTTGCAAGTATTGCTGATGTGGGCCTCATCTCATAATCCCTTTCCAATACTGTCATTTGTGTTGCCAGCTTTTGCATTCTCCGTCGAAGATTCTTCAGGACTCCGGCTTGTGCCCCTATGCACTCTCCCCTTATCGATACTCTAAAAGCTTCCCACAGTGTCCCTGCACTCTCGACTGAACCCTCATTCTCAACAAAAAAGTTCCTAATAGTGTCACCTATAGTGGCGCGGAAGACAGGGTCCATAAGGCAAGACGGCTGCAGTCTCCATTGACATGGGGGTCTCATACATTTCGGGACCTGCAGTTCCAAGGAAACAGGGGAGTGATCCAAAAGCGTTTTTGCCAAGTGGGTGATCTTGACTACCGAGGGACATGCCTCCTCAGACATCAGCCAGTAGTCCAGCTTGGACCATGAGCCATGCACTGCGGAGATAAAATTGCTTTCTATTACAGTAGGGTTACGGAGTCTCCATATGTCCCTAAGCCCTTCAGCATACATTAGTTTCGACAATACCTGCGAGGCCCGTGCAACCCCTCCCTACTGCAGTCTGCGATCGGTCCATTTCCACATCAATGCACAAGTTAAAATCTCCACCCCATAGCAGCACAGCTGGAGGGTACATAGAAATCCTTCTCCACACATCGTTATAAAACACAGTGTCATCTACATGGTATTTTGGTCTGTTATCGGGTTGGCCGGCAGAGCTGCACAGTTATGCAGCAATCTTGCTGTGCACCCTCTAGCGCCCACCAACGGTAAGCACCTTTATTTATTTATTTATTTATTTATTTTCAGGTTTTATATAGCAGGAACAAGAACCTTGCGGGTATCACAGCACTTTACACATGTTAAAGAACAGAGATATATACAATCAATATAAACATATTCGCAAAAAACACTTCACGATATGGCAGATCCCCATGAAGGCGGGATCACCACAATGCTAGGACAGATAAGTCAAACAGTAATATACCAAGCGAGCCATAATCATGAGCAAAGTTGATGAGTCCTGATAAACTCAGAGAGTAGAGTTTCAAGTATCTATGGCAGAAATGTGTTCATGAGTAGTAGTTTAACTTCTTTCTTGAAGGATGCCATAGAGGGATTCAGTCTGATTTTAGGAGGCAGGCCATTCCAAATTCTCGGGGAGCTGCCCGAGAAGGTTCTCTTGTAGGTTTTCTTTGAAAACAATCTCTGTGGTTTCAGCAGTAAAGTGCTTGAACTTCAAGAATATCTGGAGCCCCGAGAGTTCAAGCTTCTTTGTAAGATAACTTGAGGTATTAAAGTGTAGGGCTTTGTGGGCCATGCATGCAATTTTCCACAGAATTTTGCTTCGTAAGGGAGCCAGTTCAGGAATTTTAAATCAGTGGTGATGTGGTTGTTTCTTTTCGATCCAGTGACGAGCCTTGCCGCAGAGTTGAGGGAAGCCCTTAAGGGTGCAGTTTTGGACTTGGGTAGGCCAGCTAGGGTTACGCTTCCATACTACAACCTGGGAATCACTAAGGCTTGGATAGCAGAGTTGATGTCCTTGCAGGGTAGGAAGGGTTTTACCTTTCTTAAGATGTTCATTTGGAGGTTCTCTTCTTTGGTGGCAGCACTATTGTGATTCTGTATATTGATCCTTGTCAAGAGTAATTCCCAGTTAAGTTTGAGGTGGTTGCAAGTCAGCCAGTTTTTCTTTTTTTTTTTGTAGGGTTAGGGCATTGATGTCTTCAGGGGAGGAGACTTTCAGGTATAGCTGGGTGTCATCAGCATACATGTGATAATGGATGTTGGATGAGTTCAGAATTAATGTTAGTGGCTCTATGAACAGGTTGAATAGAGTGGGTGAAAGGTAGGAACCCTGAGGAACCCCGTACAGATGCGCACTTAGACATCGACTGATTAACCTTGAGTTTTTGGGTGCTGTTTTGAAGAAGCAAGGTGAACCAGTTTAGGACGGTTCCTGAGAGTCCCATTCTACATTCCAATAGGTCTAGTAGGTAGTCGTGCTTAACCGTATCGAATGCTGAAGAGATAGGTTAAGGAGGATAAGGAGGCATCATTTATTTTAGTCCAACATTTTTTGCGTTTCGTGGACTGTATGTGTAAGTTGCAATTCGGTGCTGTGCCCCGGGCAGTAGCCGGATTGGAATTGATAAAGAAGACGGCATTGATTAATCTGGTTACAGAGTTGGATGTGTACACATTTTTCAAGAAGCTTCGCCAGAGTTGGAATGTTGAAGATGGGGCGGAAGTATTTAAGGTCTGAGTGATCAGCCGTTGGTTATTTAGGGTGCAAAGACAGAATATTGAATCAAAAATATCGATACACACAAATATCGAGTTAAAAATATTGTGGGTCAGAAAAATCGATAGACAAATTCTCATGGTCAAGAATATCGAATTGATGTAAGTAACATTGATGTTGAAAATATCGAACTGTAAAATATTGTTTGTAAAAATATAGTTGTTAAAAATATCGATTTTTTATTGATGTTATGTATTTTACTATACATTTTATATGTGTGTGATGTTTTTTTTGTATAAGATTTGTTTTTATCTGTTACATTTTGTGTAGTTATTAATTATTTTTTAATATGATTTTTGTGTTTTTAGTTCCATAGTGGGTTGTGGGTTTATAAGTGAATAGGGTGGGAAGTAATTTAAATATATAAAATGTATCGATTATTTTAAGTAGTTATTAATATTTTTTATTTGAATTTTTCTGTTTTTAGTTTCTTAGCGGTTTTGGGTTTACAGGGGAATAGGGTGGGGAGTAATTTATTTATATTACATTTATTGAATATTTTTCATTTATTATTATTTGTTTAATTAAGATGTTATAGTGTTAAATAGGTAACACAATTTATTATTAATTAATTAATTAATTAACAATTGGCTGTTAATTAACTTTAATTTGTTAATTGGTAATTAATTATGGTAATTGTGTAATTAAGTTTAGGTGTTTGTTGTGGTGTTTATAGGTGTAAATGGAGGGAAGTAATTTATTTTTCATTGATAAATTAATAATTAGTTGCTAATTAATTTTGAATTTATTTTTCTTTATTTATTTTATTTTATGAGTTTTATAAAGCGCTGGCTAGATCGTAGGTATCAGAGCGCTTTACATAAGGTTCCACAAAATTACACAGTACATTAGATTCGGGTAACATCAGTTGCTAGAAAAACATTTCAAGAGCATGGAAGTGAAGAAGGGTAAGGGGGCAGGGAAGAGGGGTAGGGGAAGATAGGACAGGGAGACGAAGGAATATCTGACCGAAGACCAGCTGGGTAGGTGACGGCAGGGGGGGGGGAGTCCAAAGCCCATCTCCTCTTTAGCTGTCAGGTAGCTCCACTGAGCAACGTCCAGAACGCTGGGTCTCTGTGGGAAAACATTAAAAGAGCAAAGAGGACGAGGTAAAAGGAGAGTAGAGGGGAAAGAATAGGGTCAAGGGGTAGGAGGGAGAGAACGACAGAGTCTGGCTGGGTAAGTGAGGGCAGAGGGGAAGTCCGCGGCCCATCTCCTCTATAGCTATCATGTAGCTCCACCGGGCATTGGCCAAAGAGCAAGGTCTCCACGGTCGCTCTCAGGTTCAGTGACAAGATGGGTAGACCAGATAAGGGCTATGATTCGAGTCCTGTTCGAAGTCCAGATTTACTCTCCGAGTAGTAGTACAGGGCGGAAGGGACCACTGAGGCAGCCATCTTGAGGTCATGTAAAGGGTTATGTCCATGGTGTTATATACCGCCAGTCCCCACTTAATCATTCTCTAAGAGAGGGTGGTGCTTGATGTGCACACTTACTGCAGGCATCACGTGTGGTGTGTGCAGGAATGCACTTGTGGCTGCATCGAAGGCGCTTTCTCCCCTGTGCCCCTCCACCGCTCGCTATACAAGACGATGTGCTCCCAGGTCCCCTTGTTGCCGTGGGGGGCTGCTAGGAAGATGTCAATAGTCTAGTAACAGCAAAAGGATGTACAAAAATGTAACCGCGATAGAGTATATCCCTATACCACAGATGAATATTAAGATCAGCCACAACAACCAAAGACAACGCGTAAACAACCGTTCAGACCTACCCCACAAAATTGGACATTTAGTTCGGGTGAGGAAAGGAGTAGCTCAGAAAGTAGCAGTGATGAAAGTACAGGCAGACAATTTGGGAGAAAACACCAAAATCTACATCACCCAATGTATGCACCACCAATACATCCGTTTGGTTTGTGGCAACAACGCTTCTATCCTAAGGATTTGGATTCCCACCAGGACCCCAGCATTTTTTATCCAGAGGCCGTGGCAGGGGCAGGGGAAGACAAAAACAAAGAAGAAACACAAGAGTCCAATGGGACGACCAAACACCGAATGTAACGAGGGCAGTGACTCGGAGCAGGGGCAGAGGCAACGGCCCCTCAATGAGGCACACCTAATGAACGCCCTTTGATAACTTTTAACTCTACATTAGGCCCCCGCATCCCTCAAAAGAATATTTCTATACTTGAACAGGGACCCTCACGCTCTTCCTACACCAGAGCTGTTTGTATAACTACAGTATTCATATGCACTTGGCACCACTATACCTCTTTAAGAAATATCATGGTACCCCTCTCTATGATGCACTGTTTCTACTGTGTATTAATGATGCCTTGACATAAGAGACTGACAGTGGATTCAACGAAGGGTTACCCCACACCCTCGTTTCACTGATCTGCCTGACTTCCGACTACTCTGTTCATTGGGACAGAGACTTCCTTTACAAGCCACGCCCTTGGGAGAGTAGCGTTTGGCAGTTTTTCCATTTACATCACGCAGAGAACGACACGAACACCGCTTCCTCTTTAAATGCGGAACCTCACCCTGCACGCATGCTAGATGAGATAGGCTCGCCCATTGGGAGCTGCGCACAAATAGGGGGAGCGATAACTAAGCACTCCGGGCGAGTTTCACCAAGTTTGGATTGGACACTGGGTTCCACGGTAATGCGTAACGACGCATTACTCGTAATTCAGGCCTGATCAGGCATCGATAGTGCCGGGCGCACTTCGGACACCGGATACCACACGGGTGTGTCCTATCAATGGTTAAAGCAGGCCCCTCCCTGCATTTTACCAATTAAGGGCGCTACTTATATGCCTTCCCCATCCAGACTCACCTGTCACCGGGGAGGAGAGCAGTATACAGCTAGGTGATACCGTGGAGAACGCACCTTGACGAAGTAAGGCGATGGGTTATGAGTGTACGATGGATGCCTGTACAGGAGGATGTCTTTAATGTTCTTCTTTGTTTGTTTCGGCCAAATCATGCTGCCTAATGCTGTTCTATATATATGCTTACCTCTTCAGGGTTTGACTACAGGGGTTCTCCTTTACTTCCCCCTCCCATGAAGCACATAGGGTTAAGGCTGTAGGTAAGATGTGAGAGATAATACTCCCCTGTGTTTTTATATTCACTTGTGTATTCACGTATGACAGTCACGTGTTATACACTTGCACCACGCGCGCTTAAAATGTGAGTAGTGGTTTTTGTCTTTTCGTGAATGACCTTCATCCCTAACGGTTGCTTAGTATGTGTTGTTTATTCATTTTTCTTTTTTACAGGGTACTTATGACCCATAAGACAGCAGAGAGTGACTAAGGTCACCCCGCCGCAGATTTTCTCTAACCACAGTGTTGGTAAGAGTGGAGCCCTGTATATATTTAAGTATCAAGGTCCTGATGAATGCCGAGTACCACTGTTGACACAAGGCAGAAACATATCGGCCCAACTTCACACGGCGAGGGGTTAATAACTTTCCCAATTTCGCCGTTCACCTGTTTTTATACACCATACAGTCTCCTAGATCATTAAAAAGTAAATGAGGTTACTGTAGTGGTTTTTAACTTCACTCACTCACTTCGGGCCCCCACTTAGTTAGAAGTGCATCCCTGTCGTCAGGTGTATGCCCGCCCTCTATCAAACTAAGTTTTTAGAGGGCGAGGACTGGCCAATGATGAAGCATGACACTAGGTGGTGTGTGAGGGCAGTCCTAAACTTTTTGTGAGATGTCCACACTTACATTCACATAACACTACTGAGCACATTTTAGGTCATTCTAATAGGAGCGGAACCATTTGTGTATAACAATAGTCTGGTAAGATCAGACTTCCGTACCTGCAGCTGCTGCGTCCATAGTCGCCGCAAATCGTATCACAGAGGTAGGCACGGGTTGAGACCCCAGTCAAGGACCAATCTCATGGGACGCTGCGAGTCAGGCTTGAGTGCCCCTCCCCCTCCAGCCACAACCATACCTCAGAAGCAGCCGCGGGTGCGGGTCGCGATAAAAGTCTCGTGGGACGCTGCAGGTCTGGCTCATGTGCCCCTCCTCCTCCAGTCGTGACCGGGTTCGTGCCCCGGTGGAAGTCCGGTCTTTTGGATGCAGCATGTCAGGTACGTGCGCCCCTCCAGCCGCACCCATAACTCAGTGAGAGTGCGGGAAAACGAGTGGCACAATGCGCGGTAATCTTCCCGGGGAGTCAGCTGGCAAGTCGGGGTGTGGACCAAGTGTTGGGGGCGTTTCTAGATGGAAAAAGACGGAGGTCAGAGGCATCCTGGAGCATTTCTTTTGGCCCCGGGAGCGTTCTCAAAGCTCCCCGAGCACCGGGTGCCATCTTTGCATCTTCATTGGCACGGAAAGTCACAGCTCATTTCTCAGAAAAACCAAAACAGAGAAAGGCGATTGATCTTCAAATGATCATCCTGCAATCCGGTAGCTGAATCGTTGTTCCGGGAGGAATAACAGTGCGGCGGAATAATTAATTCTTAAATAATTAATAATTAATTAGTAATTAATTATGGTAATTATGTAATTAATTTTAGGTGTGTGTTGTGGTGTTCATAGGAATAAAGGGTGGTAAGAATTTTGTGTTTAAATAATTAATATATAGTTGTTAATTAATGTTAATTATTTGATATTTATTTTGTGTAATTGTTTATGATTCTGTGTGTTGTTTTTACTTTTAAAGGGGTAAAAGGTGGGTATTAAATACATTTTTAAATATTTAATTATTAGTTGTTAATAGTAATAGTTTTTCTTTTAAAAATAATATTTGATTGTGTTTTATTATTTTGGAGTTTAATTTAGGTGTGTGTTGTGGATATTATACTGTTAAAGCATGTGTACTCAATGATTTTTTTTATTAATACATTGTTTTAATTGATTATTAATTATGTTAATTATAGAAATATACTGAATTAAAAATGTTGAAGTGTTTTGTTATCATTGTGGTGTTATAGGGTAGGAAATAAAATAAAGACATTTATTTTTTTATTATTTATTTCTTTATTAATATTTGATACTTTTAAATAATTATTGTTTATAAATGTATTTATTAATTTATTTTATATATCATTTGTAGGTTTTTGTTGTATGTAATTATTATTATAATATGTGTTTTTTATATGTTTATTATATTTAATTTAATATTTTTAAAATATTGTTTATTTATTTTTATGATTTTTAACATTTTGTAATTTTTTTATTTTTATTGTTTAAGTGTTATTAGTAATTTTTGTTTCTCTGCTATCCAACACTTTCCCTAATGTTGTAATCACTGGAGTGGGAATACTAATTTTTACCTCTCTGCTATTCAGCACTTTCCCTACTGTTGCACTCACTGGAGTGGGAATAGTCATGTTTACCCCACCGCTATACAACACTTTCCCTACTGTTGATATCACTGAGGTGGAACTAGTAATGTTTACCCTTCAGCTATTCAACACTTTCCCTACTGTTGCACTTATTGTATTGGGAAATGTAAGTTTAATTTTTTTTAATAGTTGAATTTTTTAATTTGTTATAGAATTTATTTTATTTTAATTTATTCATATATATATATATATATATATTACTTTTATATAGTGTTAAAGTTTAAAAATTAAAAAAGATAGTTAATAAATTATTTTTAACTAAATATATGTATGTGTATACATTTTTATGTTTGTGTGTTTAAGTTTATTGTTATATTCAGTTAAAATGTATATATACAAAATTGTGGGTTAAAAATAATATTAATATTTGGTATATTTACTATATATTATTTTATTTTATATATATTTTTAAATCGAGATTTCTGATATCTTTATTTTTTACCTCGATATTTTTGATTCGATATTTTTGTACTATTGGAGTCAATTTTTTTGCAGTCAATATTTTTGGCTCGATATTTAGAACATCGATGTTTGTTACATTGATATTCTATCAGTGAACCATTTTTTAGGATAGGAGTGACCTGCCCAGACTTTAGGCAATCAGGGATTGTGTCTTGAAGTAGAGGCATTAACTATCTTGGACCATAGAGGGAGTATCTATAGTTTAATCTCATTGAAGAAGTTGGGGATAGAGGGTCATTGTAGTGGTTTGAGGTTTTCATATCAGTATACATTTGAAGAATGGTGTTTTCCTCAATGATTATAAAGGAGTTCCATGATGCTTTGTTTCTGAGGATGTGCTCCGGGTAGACATGAGGGTGCAGCAATTTAGGAAGGAGAAGGGTTGGAGTGAGGTGAGAGAGGACAGTGCTCCAGTGTCCTATGCAAATCAGAATTCATATTTTCTGTCTTTTCAGGGAAAAAGAAAGTGAATTCTTCGCAGTTTGGTAGCAGACTGGATCCAGCTGGGGAAGAGTTGGATAGGTCATTTGATTGAAGTTTAATGTGTTCAAATAGTTTTTTGTTTGGTTTCTACCTTGGTCTAGGTTGTATCTGAAGACTGCTTTCGAGTCTCTAATGCTTTTGTAATATGAATTTCTCAGTAATCTCAGATGATTGAGGTGTTAAAGGTAAGGTGAGGATCTCCACTTTTGTTCTGCTAGACATAGGTTACGTCTTTTGGTGTTGAGGCTGCCATTGTACCATGGTTTAGAGTCTTTAGTGGAAAGTCTATTGAGCTGTAAGGGTGCGATTGAGTCTAGGATATTCTTCATGGAGCTGGTGTAGTGATTTGTAAGGTCTTGGACATCTGACAATTCATCAGGAGGCAGAAGGCTATGATTACTGAGGGATGTCAGTTCATTAAAGTTAATGTTATGCTTGCTCCATTTCCATATTTTGGGTTTCGTTAACTTAGCGGTCTTTGTTCTTATGGACTTTGAAATGAAGAATGTGATGCGATGGTGATCAGACCAGTCACAGGTAAAGATAGAATCCAGCTGAATGGAGTTAACTTTCACGATAAGAAGATCTATGGTCCATCCCTTGTTGTGTGTAGGGCTGTCACAGAATTGTATCAGGTTGAGATCAGCAAAAAAAGATTTAAGAATGTTAACTATAGAGGTGCCGATTCTGAAGACCGACTCCGGGAGCTTTTGCGAGCTGGACGCTCCGACTCGGTCGAGCTGTCCGATTCGAGCATCGTACTCGTTTGGTCGAGAATCGTCTCAATTGCACGCGTTGGTTAGCGTGCGACCGAGTCGGACGGATCAGGTCGGAGCCGGGAACAATTTGGTCGGAGAATTCACGCATCTTCATCGTCCAGACCCGTGTACGGATCGGTCGGAAAGGAAGCATCGGAATCGGATCTGCTACGGCCGAACCCGATTCGGTGCCCTTGCCACTGAGATAGGAATCGGCCCCAGAGTATTAGAAATGGAGTTTCTGGTAGGCTAGGGTGTGCACCTAAGCCAGGCAGAACCCTCTAATCAGGGTAAAAGAGCTACACACACAAGATAACCCCTGCTCTCCCCCATGGTAGCTTGGCAGAGCAGTCAGGCCTTTCCCAGAGGCAATGTGTAGAGCGTTTGCACAACACACACACACCAGTGACACACTATGCACACCACAAAAAGAGAGGTTATATAAATATATACTTTATTTTGTATATAAAACATATTAGACCGCAGTCACATAAATCACTTAGCCATAAGGCAATGGTCATGAAATCAAATACATCATAAATCACTTTGCCATGAGGCCATGCTCATATTTCCACATGTAGTGCACTGAAGTAAATACTCATAACTTGCACATGTCAAAAAGAAAAATAGCATCACATGTAGTGCACTGAAGCCAGTACACGTCCCTTGCACATAAATCCCTGTGTAAAAATGAGCTTTGTGAATCAGGCAAAAATAACATCATGTTGTACACAAATGCATGTTGTAAACTAGGCCAACAAAATGTCTCTTTGTAAACAAACGCACATGGGGCCCTGCAACCCTACCAATGTGACCTGGATAGAGGCTGGGGAAATTTGAGTGCTACCACCACACGTGTGGTGACTGATCATGTGCCCCCTCAACTCTCTCTGACAGCTGCTCGTGCTCTGGCGGCACTGCTGTGAGGGCTCAAAGATGCAAGAAGGAGGAGAGAAAGATACTCAACCGGTCCCCTGGCTGGGAGCAGCTGATCCTTGACGTCGGTGCCCCTCACTGCACTGAGCGGCAGGCACAAGGGGATTTGTCCTCACAGCAGTGGGGTAGCAAAGTTCCTGGTGGCCAGACAGCATCCCCACTGCTATCAGGGCCTCAACAGGGCATCTTGCTAGGTAGAGCGGCGACGAGCCATGGCTGTTCTCCCAGGATTCGGCCTGTTGCTAGGTAATGCCTAGTGCCCCAGCGTCATTTGCATAAAGCGGCCGCCCAGGAATCTCTCGAGTTGCCTGAACAGAGGAAGGGTCTCGGCCATGGACTCAGACCAAAGGCGGTGTAGGGGCCACGCCCCAGGCAGGCTGCTTCTCCCCAAAGAAAATGCTCAGATGAGCCCTCAGGGCTCTCAAACTGCAACGCACACAGAGCTCTTGCAAAATAAAGCACACAGAGCTCTTGGTGATAAAACGTGCGGGGTTCTGGGAGAGTGCAGCCCCCAGAGCGCTTGGTAAACAAAGCCCACAAAGCTCTTGTAAAGTAAAGTACATATCGCTCTCGGTGACAAACCACACAGAGCTCTTGTACAGTAAAGCACAAGGAAACTTTGATGTTCCTGAATTTTCCAGAACAGGAGAGGAGGCCAGCACACACAGACCCTTTGAGGTTTCTCCTCAAACTGGATACCACAGCAGGGCAAAAAGAGTCAGTTGTTGCCTCCACCACAGACAGAAGCAGCAACTGCAGGCTAACCTACCCCTCATACAGAAAAGGCAGTGCTCCTCACACAGTCCTTCCGCTCTACTTCTTGGGAGGGTCCTCTTGTTCCTTGAAGAAATCTAAAGCCCGGGGTTTATAGGTCCAATACTTATACCCCATTGTGTCATTGTACTTTTTGTTGCATGGGTCTCTGAACCCAGTCCAAACCAGTCCTGTCCTCCATGGTGCAGCATGACCACAGGGGATGGAGACAGTATTGTGAAAAGGAGACACAGCCTATTCAGGTGCAAGTAAAACTCCTCCCACCACGCTAAATGCAGACTAGGTCTATTCAGACCAGCAATGAGTCACCCAGGCAAGGCAGGGCACACCTTAAACTCCCCCTCCCCCAGTGACTGTCTAGAGTGAATGCACATCCCCAGCTCCTGTCACTCCAACACCAGATGCTGAATACACAAACGGTCAGAGGAGCACAGGATGGTAAAGTAAGAAAATGGCCACTTTCTAAAAGTGGCATTTTCAAACACAGAATTTAAAAACCACCTTCACCAAAAGGGGTGTTAAGAAATTCTGAGTTAAGAGAGCCTAATCTCCATTTCCCTATCTTGTCCAAATGGAAAGTTATACTTGTAAGATGTCACATAGCAACTCACAGCCTAAAGGACAGATAGCCTTTCAATAGTAAAAAACAAAATACACAGTATTTTATTATCAGCACATGTCACACACACCAGTACATGTCCTACCTTTCACATACACTGCACACTGCCCATGTAGTTACCTTTGACCTACCATAGGGATGCCTTACATGTAAGAAAAGAGAAGGTTAGGGCCTGGCAAGTAGGTGCACTTGCCATGGCAGCATGGCGGTTTACAACTGCGTGCGCAGATACTACAGTAGTAGGTCTGAAACACATTTACAGGGCTACTCATGTGGGTGGCACAACCAATGCGGCAAGCCCACTAGTAGCATTTGATTTACAGGCCCTAGCATACTTAATGCATTTTGCTAGAGACTTCCCAGTAAATCAAATATGCCAATTGTGGATAACCAATTATATCACAATTTATACAGAGGGCATATGCACTTCAGCACGCACTGATCAGCAGTGGTAAAGTGCCCAGAATCCTATAGCCAACAAAAATAGGGTAAGAAAATTAGGAGCCAAAATGTTTGGGGATAACCCTGCCAAAAGGGCCAATTCCAACATAGGGTCATTCAAATCATTCCAGTGGGGGTTGTAGTCTCTAAGGCAGATTTGGGTGCAGTGATGGCCAGAGCTTGTTGCGATCTTTTGCATGATTTCTTCTATGAAAGATAGGTTTTCTCCAGGCGAGTGGTAGAATGTGTGTAATTTGTATAGTGGATTGTTGTTGCATGCAATGTTGCTGCATACATATTCGCATGAGAATAGAACAGGGGAAAGAGAGTGTTTGACTGAAAGGCTGTAGCGGTGAATGCAGGCAATGCAGTCTACTGGGTCTATCAGATCTCTTGATGTCGTAGCTAGAAAGGACTAGTGTGTCCAGGATTGGGCCAGAGGAAGCACTAAGCCATGTTTTAGTCAAGACAAGGAGGTCAAGTTTGATTTGCACCAACCTGGCCCTGCACTCTGACTGACTGTGTCTGCTGCAGAATCTGGAATTACAGCCCTTGCTTCAAAAGGACTAAAGAATGACTCATTGCAAGCTACAGGTTAACAGAGCTCAGCTGGACCATCACCACCAAGAATCTCCAGCCTGGAATAATACCAGTGGATTTGTAAGGGTTTTGTCAAAGTGGATTGTGGGAACTGAAGTCCCAATCTTTCAAGGACCATTTTGGAGCTTCCAGACCCTTGGAGTAAGGGTTTTGGACACTTTGGGACCCTCAAAGGAACTTCAGGAAGAAGTTCCAGAAGTTTGAAGAACTTTGGAGCCACTTTGTAAAAAAAAGCACCATAAGTGGACCGACTCCACGTGGCCAGCCAAGCCCGCAACCCTCAACTTCGATCCAGCCTGCTGTCTAGGTTAATTCCGCTGAAAAGCTCTGAAAGTCTGACTTCCTGAGTTTGACCAGGAGTTGGCGGTACACATGAGAAAAGGACAATGATAGCCTACAACTAATAAAACACTCGCAATGTGGAACCTCCCAAAAATAGTAGCCCATTACCTCTGCAGCCATTGCAGTGTGGGTAGCCTAACAACTCAAACTAACACGATAGACCTTACTTTGAAGAACATATGGACCTTAAAAAGTCATACAAATTGTAACTCGACAAAGGTCATTTACATGATTACCTGTTCATGCCGTCTTAAATATGTTAGCATGACAATGAGAATATTGAAAACATCACAGTAATTTAGGATGTGGACGGAGTGCAACCAAGATGTCTAATCAGTTCATAACAACAGGATACAAAGTTGAGGACCGGTATGTGTTGTGATCAAACAGTTAGAGCCCAACAACAAAAAATCCAGAAAGGTAATCATTGAGAAAGAGCAAAGATGCCTATATCGACTGTCAACTCACAAGAAAGGGTTGATTGATGAAATTCCATGGGAATCCCAACAGAGATAATCCATGTCCAAACTGGCAGGAATTGCATATCTTTTGCATAACACGACTCTCTGACTTTTAATCAAATTAATTAACTGATCACTTATTTGATCTGCATGCTTAAAAAGTAACACATGAAGTGAAGAGGAATAACACCTAGACTTCCAAGGAAATTATTACCACATCCTATACGTTCATAGAAAAGCAAACTCTTTTGGCTGTAGTGATTCCTGTGGGATGATAACAAGCACATAGGTTATTCTATAACTAATTAAGAATAATAATAATTAAGCACTACACTTATGCAGATAACCACAGACATTAAATATGTGGGGAAAGGAGCAAATGAAGAAGTACACTAAGGAATGTTGACCTTTGAAGGCAACATCTATTTATTCAAAACAAATGTAATCAGGAGGCATTACATTTTCATCATTTCACTTGGTCTTTCTCCATACTAGTATGTGACAATAAGGTCTGTCTGCCTCCTTAATCCCCATGGACCAATGAAAAATGTTATATGAGTAAGACTATTTTTCCAGACATTTAGAATATATGGTGCACATTCTTTGATGTCTGATAACCCCAATTAATGGCTAACTCGCTTTCAGTACTACTTTTATTCTTGCACTATACTAGCTGCTTAGGTTCGATTTCAAATAGAGGTGCATCATTTTAGAACACTGATTAGTTTTATGGTATGCATTGCAGTTGCTTTTATGCTAACTATGTCTCTCATAACCAACAGATTTTCTACAAAGGAATGAAAATCAGTGGGTCAGTATGTATGGCATGCTGGAATTAATGTATGACAGATTTACATGAATATCCACAAATGGTTGATTTGAGACAATTGTAATTACTGAGGGATTATTAATTGGTCCTGATGAAAGTCAAATGACCCTGATAGGTAAGGTGTGTTAGCTGGAACATGTGACCCGTAGACGCTGGAGACATTAATTCTCCCGGATTGCCTCTCCAACTGTTTTTAATATTGCTAGGGTGCCCTCCTAATAAATTAGTATCATGACATCTTAAACAATTTTATGCTTAGTATACTCACTGAAAAATATCAAAGAGCTCCCTTGATTTTCAAGGTCGAGTTCATGCAGATACCCTAGGCATCTGGACAAGGACTCGGTGATGGAGCTGGCCACTAGTAACTCTAGTAGGGGAGAGTGCTATAAAAATGAAAAGAAATTTATAATCGCGCTACTAAGCCCGAAGGCATCAAGGCGCCTAATAAAAAAAAACACACAGGGCTGCCTGGCAAGGGGGATGCAAGACAGAGGGAAGAATCACTGACAGTAGGTCACCTCTGCTTGATTAATTGGCAGTACATATCAAAGCCCCAGAGTGGCTATCCATGTGTTAGCTCCCTCAGTGATACCTGCTCTATACTAATCTACATAGCCATTGTGAAAAAGTTAGATTATATCTACCATATCCACAAACACTTAGAATGGCATCAACGCCACATAAGGAGGGAAGATAGCTCAAAAGGTAACAACCATTTGAAGCTGAGCAATGAACAATTGTACACCCCTGTACAACGAAACGGATTGCCTCATCCTTAGGCACACGAGTTTGCGCACATAATCTTCATATCTCTAAACTAGTGATACCATTTCTGTAGTTTCTATTACAAGGGAATAAGAAAGAGAGGTCACTGGTTCCCTGCTGTGTTGAACTCCATAGCGCACAAGGGTTTTATGGTCCAGGTGGTTTAAACCTTCCCTTTCTTGAGGTTTAGTTGCCTTATTGTCACCACACGCTGTTGGGTATTCTGGGGCATTTTCTACTACTTCACCTTGTGTGTTCTCCACGATCCCTCTCTTGTGCCAAGCGTGGTCTGCTGCTGGGCTACTAAAAGACCTGTTCTCGCTGTCCACCATAGCCTAGTCTGCCTTTGTTAAGTATAGGGTTATGAAAGTCTACAATCCAGAGCCAATGCCCTGCATTGCTGTGATGAGTAACTGGACTAGAGTGGACAACATTCCCTAGACTAACTCCCTAAAGCCCTGTGATGACTGCACTTACTTTTCCAAATAACTGAAAACAAATTCCCTCAAGTCCTGTTTATGACCACTGTCCAGCGGCCCCAGCCCGCCGCATCGTTTTTAGTTGGGCACACCGCGTTACTTGTTAGGAAAGCATAGAATCACATACCATTAACATTATTGATTAGACTACGCCCATAAATGTACTCTCTCATTCTGCATGCTTACATCTGAAGCGATGGACAGTGGGGAGCATTAAATCCTGTGTGCAAATGTTTCCATAAAGCTTATAACTGAACCTCCAACTCCTCCAGGCACCCCATTGCAATAGTGTGCAAAATGCCTCTGCATTAAGTGCATTGTCAGGCCAAAAACGTCTTTGAATTTGTTATTTTTACCTGAAGCCTGACTGCTTTGGTGTGCCGTTCATAAACAGGCGGACTTGTGCAATCAAATATAACTTTCATGATGAAGCGTAACTCTTTTTATGGTTTTAATCTCACATATCCTTTAGTGTTAAACTTGCTAAAAAAGTAAAAGATATGTAAATTAAGATAAGAAGCTAGATGATGTTGATTGCACCAATGACTGAGTCATTTTACACTACCTACAGGAAACTTTTGCTTTGCTTTGCCCTACGTTATTTTCATCCGATACAAATAGTGCTCATTCACTCATCAGTCAGTGTAAATGTTATTTCGCATCGGGGAATCAGCGCAGTTGCTGAGAAAAAAAGGTCTAACTGTTTTACAAATTAAGCTGTGCTTCTTAACATAGAAACATTGTGTGCACCATTGTAATATGCTACAGAAAAAAGGCACAGCACCAACTACAGCTGTGAACAAATATGTGCACACAGAGCCCCTCATTTATAGGATTTTGGCATCGGCAGCGCAGCAAGGCACTTTGCTGCCACGCCCTACGCCAAAGTGAAAGGACAGGGCTGCACCTTATTTGTGCCATACAGTGCATTCCTGTCCTTCCTCCCAGAGCTGGCGCCATTGCGTCAGCCTAGCGCCAACGTGCAAGGGTGCCTCCGTAGCAAGCAGGATTGTTTCTGTGCAGGAGGGGACACCTTCTTCCACAAAAAACAATCCTAAGAAATGTTTTCCTCTTTCCATGTGTGCTACGAAGGCAGAATGCCACACACATCGAAAGAGGAAAAAACTAGGATAAAAAAATATATTTCTCCTTGTTACGCTTTACCTCAGGAGATGTAAGGATTTGCCTCTTTCCCAGGTTTACATGATTTTGTAAATCTAGTGCAGCATCAAGATCCATGGGTTTTGCGCGGAAAACCCACTAAAATGCTCATGGAACACCTCCCGGGTACAGAGTGAGGTGACCCAGCGATTTGTGCTGCATTGCCTTACTCAAGATTTATCAGGCCACTCAAAGCCACACAGGGTAGCTTTGGGCTGCTTCATTAATCAGATTAAGAGCCCTGCATCATGCATGTACCACTTTGCATGGTGCAAAAGTGATGCATGGCTCTCATAAATAACCACCAGATTGTTATCCTAGCCACAGGGCCAGGTACGCACTGTAGAACCCTTCATGTCTACTTCAAAAGCAAACAATGTTAAGAGTCAAGTTCCATTGTTCTATTTTCAGGTAACAAGCCATGGAGGATGTTTGCAAAGTGAGCGTGCAGACATTTAGGGGCTGATTCACAAAAGCAATTATGAGTATGGAAGTAGTAACACTGGATTGCTCTTTTACACACTCTTTCACACATTTTGTGAATCAGCCCCAACATTTCCAACTCCCTATTAGCAAAAGTGCAAAGAGGACACAATCCTTTCTATTTGTACTAACTGTATATGAATATTCCCTAAATATTTTTACTTTAGATGTTGTGGGGTTAATTCACAAAGGCATGTGAGTATCTAAGATAATACTACTGGGCATACTTCAAAATGCCTTTGTAAATAGGCCCTGCCTGCAGGGGAGAGTGCATGATCAGCCTTGTGCTGCATAGTTTCAGCAAGTGAAAGGCCCCTCTTTGTTCTCTGTGGTTTGTGTACCATGGCGAGCAGATAAGCTGTACAAACAAGTCTTACCTTTGACTTCACAAACAGAGCCAGGGCTTGTTTGTAAGACGAGATGGCCTCATCTGTGTTACCTTGGCAAAACCGGGAGGCTCCCATCCCTTCACTGGCCTGCCACTGCCCCTGGAGCACACCTGCAAAACACAAGAACACACTGTGCGTCAGTCAAGGGCGAAGGCCCGGAGGCTTTGGCTGTACTTAAGAGCTGCATGCAGAGGAAAGGAGAGGGGGCATAGGGTGGCAGATGCATTCTCTCACTTTTGGAGGATTCACTGTTACAGATCCATTTGCCAAGTGAATCTCTTTTGAAGACTTCCAATGAAAGGTTCATTCTGAAAGCAGGTAGGACGGCGCCCCACACCTGATAAATTGTGATAACAAATATTTTCTTCCCACAAGTGAGGAAGTCAGGCAAGATGGCGTCTGGGCTCCTCACGTCCACACAGGGGGGTCTGCCAAGAAATCTCAAGACTAAATATCAGCAGCTCCATGTCAGCACGACGACTAAACTGTCCTCACCTAGGAAGAAGGACTGTTTGAGGCATCTTCGAGGTACATTATATGTGATCCACTTTTAGCCCTTGCCTCTCATTCGCAGAGCACAGGGAGCACCCGTGTGGGTGTTTTGCACAGGCAGTTACCAACAGCTTGTAGTTAACAGTAATTTCACTTGCAAACCAGTGTGCAGCTGGAAATAACACGGGCAGACACATGCAAAACATGTTACCACACGTTACTCCCCAATATTTTCTACAAGGGTCCAATTGAGGTCCAGAAAAACACTCAAAACCTGGTGTTAATGTTATTTGCACCATTAATTTTTAACCTTCTGATATCTCAAGGGCCCAGATGACCAACTATAGTATTTTTATAAAGATTTAAAGAGATGACGCGGAAAGTAGTGAATTCCAAGAACCAGGAATTACGGCTTCTGTCTCTATCATCAAGCTATGGGAATCTGTATATGATATCATAAATCTCACATTAGAGTGAAAAATGGGCAAATCTCATCTCAATTTGCTTAACACTCGTCTATCAATGAGTGACCTCTTATCACTTGTAAACACTCCTAGGCTGCATAGCTGCATAACCGGCTGGCTGCCTGGAGTGTGGGTTGCTTGATACACATCTCTTGGCCAGCTATGAGCCTCCAGGACATCCAAGTGCCTGGATACCCTATCAGGGGATTGGCAGCGCTTTATAAATCCTGACTGATTGGTTGAGCTATCTTGCGCTTGCTTAGCTGCACGATTCTGGTTCTAAGGAGGTGATAGAGAAACAAATTGAATGCAGACAAAAACATCTAATTTATTTAGTAACAATTTCTAAAACTGTTGTACAGTACTGGTTAATCTATTCCTTAATAAATACAAAAGCGACACCATTTTGGAGGCTTTAGAGCTGCACAATTAAGAAATTCCATTTTCAGATCCATTGAGCAAGAAGATGGCAAATGTATCTCAGAATAGGTCCGACTTCAATAAACCATGAGAAGGTTGAACTGCAGCTGACATTTTTAGTGCCAAATGATTTGTGGAGTGCAGTAGAATTCAGTTTCCATTCCAAACCTGACACCTGTGGTTGTTAATGTTTTATCTATGATGAAGGGATGTTTGAGATACATTCGAGACAGTCTGCGACAATCTATACAATGAATAAGTCAGGGGGAGTGCAATGTAAAATTGTACTGCCCAAGTCTAGATTCCAATATTGCACAGTCCTGAATTTTCATAACTAACCCTACCACAAATATAGCACGGGAGCTACGGACCCACAACGGGTTGTTAACATTCATGAATTTGCATGAGGGGTTTTTGTGCCTGCTTTTCCTATAGAAGGTGTTTTGCAGATCAGACTCAAATAAAAGTAGAGAACAGGACATACTGCCATATCCCTAAAATGCTTCGAGAAAGATGGACCTGAAACCACCTGATTTCGGCTTCAGCGGGAGCTGAATATTCTACAATTTCTGGAGGACACTCTAAATACAGAGCAAACTTAAGGGCAGCATTTTCTCCATCAGCTGAAATAATATTGGGGAAGAAATTCAGTAGCTATATTCTACTCCACATTTAGGGCCAAAAACAAACGTTGTAGGTCTGCAGCTGTTGCAGCACTTATTTCACCAGGTGAAGATGTACTACTTCCAGCAATGCACATACTTTCCAAGTAGCATGCTTGAAAAACTGCTCCAGGTGCTGGTTTCGAGGCTTACTACTGGGAATTCCATGCAACTTACTCTCCGTGATCCCATTTTTCTTATTGTGTTTTTGTATAAAATGTACAATTATGAACTGTGGAATTGCAGCCCAATGTGCCAATATTTCTTTCATTTTCTTTTTTTTCTTCCCCAACGCTCTCAGTTTAGATGGAGGTGGCCTGTTCCCCTTCCCACGCTGGAAGGAAGGGGTGTTGCTCCATATCCAGGGTTGGAAAGGTTGGTATTTGAGTTTTTGAATGCTGACAAACTCCCAAGTTATGGTTGGCTGAATCCTCACCATTAGATATGTTTTACTACTGCAGAGGACTCTGCCTGACATAAATAATGTCATTTTTGATGTATAAACATGGTTATGCCCGATAAATCGCTATATGACTCACACCCTATCATCTTTCTCCAGAAAGTGGAGAATTTTCACTAACCCCACGAACTCAGTATTGGGCTCATAGTGAATTGATCCAGGGGCTATAATTGTGGCAGTGCAAAGAATGTCTATTCGCCCAGAATAGCTGAGGTCATTCAACTCATTCGTAGACAAGGCCTTTGGAAATGTCAGACCTGCCAACTCACACGGTACCACTGTGTGGGGCACAATATCTGCTCCCATCACACGGTCACTCACTGAGGAGCCAATATCACACTGTGGCAGGGAGAACGGGCTCAAAACTACTGTAAATAGTGGATTTCCAGCTTGTTTTTCCAAGGCTTTGAACTGCGATGTCCACTAAGGGGTGTAAAAACACCACCCAGGACCTTGGCACCAGCCTCTGCAAGTTTTTTGGGGGGGGAGGGGACTTGGGGGCAGGGTGGGGATAAATGTGCCTCTTATGTATGAGGCTAGCTCCCTCCAAGGCACCCACCCCCTCCTCACATGGTGAAATTTTTAGGTCTCGCCTTGGCAGCGCATGTGCTGCATGCGCTGTCTCATCGAGACCTAAAGTAATCTCTAAATGTTGGCAAGCAGCCAGTAGTTTCTCCTGCTGCTTGCCATTGGCTTAGTTTTGTTCTCGCATTACTTACCTTTGTTTTTAGTGGCCCAACTGACTTCTGTAGTCCGGAAGCAGCGGCCACCAACTGCAGTTTTAGTCCGCACTGTTCGGACTTTTTGTTTGTCTTGCGCATTGCTGCCTGACCTAAACATGGCAGCGGCGCATGCGCAAGGAGCCGGTGTGCGCGAGGGGTGGGCAACGCATGCTGATTGTTCTTCCTATCCGTCTGTCCTTAAGATTTCTGGCAGTGCACATAAGAGCGAAGACGCTAAACAGAATCTCAAGCATTCACTCTTCTTCCACTTTCTATTTAATCAGGTAAACCGTAAATGTGTCCTGGTCTGGGCAATAAAGACTTGCCTGGCACAACAGTTAATCCATCTCATGCAGTCAAAGTCAACTAGAAATGCGCACCGTCTAAAGATGCCACCAAACCCTAATTAGCGTGCTCATTAACAGCTCTCTGTCCACGCTCCAGCACCAGATGCACATTAAAGGGAAGGCTTGTTTTGCCGCATTTAACTTTAGACTGCGAATTGTACATTTAAAAACAAAGAAATTTTATTGCATGCATTTAACAGTGACCCTCTTTGTCTCACGTGACGAGGTAAATCAACAGTTGTGCAAAACCAAGGAAGGCACCAGTGCCAAGCAAGGTTAGCATGGGAGCACTCAGCTAATAGGTTGCATTCTATATCTATTTGAGGAAAACGTAGCCATTATTCTTGTCTTCGAATTTCCCTTGTGCTGCATGAGCTAAAAATATCCTGCGGGCACTAGAGACGTGTTTACATTTTACGAAACAGGAATGGAAACTACGTTGGTGCTCGGATTCGACAACAAATTTAAAACAATTTCTAAACAGTTGCCACTCGTCCCTATTCGTTTTCCGTACAGTGTCTGAAGATTCGTTTTGTTTCGCGAATCACTTTAAAACAACAAGATGTCGTTTATCAGTTTCCTGCCATCTATGTTTGTTTATGAAGTAATATGTCTGCAACAAATGTAAGGAATAGTCTATTTTCTGAAATTATATATGTTTAAGTTTTAACAAAGCAACACTCGTAATACGATAGAAGATTCTTCAGGGAGCCTGTTTTCGCTTTTTTTAAACATCTCAGTCATAATAGGAAACATGAAACAAGAATATATATTTCGGATAGTCTAGCTATATTTAGCTTCCCAATTTGAAAAGCGATAAACGAATATTCGGTTAAACTCATCTCGCCTTCTCATTTCTTCTGTTTGGGTTTGTCCTGTGAATTTTAGACCAGTGGCACGTGTTCATTATTACAGTGCACAGCAAATTTCGATTTTTAAACAATATATATTGGTAAATATTTAGTAAAACTGATTAAGTTTCTGCTTTACTCGAAATTTCACTTGCCTAATGGGGTGTTTCTGTGCAACTGTGCGTTGTCTTTTTCAAGTTATGAACAGTATCGCTGTGTTCCAAATATTTGCCACACACACCACATAATGAGTGCGAATCTTTTGATTTTTGTCCCTGTTCTTCTGTTTGAGCCACTGACACATGTTGTTTCAGGCAAGATGTCTCGAGACACGCTGTAAATGGAAACACTCCCACCCTTTCTTTTAAGCCGCCCTCCTTTCCCCCTCCTTCGGACATTAATCTATGCCGTTTTTTTCTGTTTTTCGAACAAATACCTAAGCTGGCCGCGATGCCGCTGCGGTGGTGTGTGGCGGTGAACATCTATCTGTTGAATGGGCCGTGTCACACGGTAGCAGGCTCCCTTGTCAGACCCGATTGTGTTTAGGCAAACATTGAGGGGCTCATAAAGGCAGGGGTCAAGTACAGCTCGGTTCCACTTGCGCCGATTCACCTACCGGACCGGCGGGGCAAAGGGACGTTCAATGCTCGAGGTGGCCGAGAGGTGGCGCCACGGCTGCTG
Organism: Triturus cristatus; assembly: GCF_964204655.1. Classification (NCBI taxonomy): domain Eukaryota; kingdom Metazoa; phylum Chordata; class Amphibia; order Caudata; family Salamandridae; genus Triturus; species Triturus cristatus. The sequence continues at coordinate 233,981,974 of NC_140583.1, forward strand.
GTGGCCTGTCCGACCCAGGGACCAAAGCCCCTTGTGCGAGGGCGGGAAACCCTGTGAAGCCTCCGTCATCTTCAGAGACCTGACAATTCCATTGGAGATATATAAATAGTGTGTGTTTGTGTGTTTCAAACCTCATTATTCATTGTGTCTGCGTGTGTGTTTGTGCATGTGTGCCTGTGTGTTTTTGTGTGATGTGTGTTTCAAACCTCATTATTCATTGCGTGTGTTTGTGTGTGTGCGTGTGTGTTCGTGTGGGATGTATGTGTATGTGTTGCAAACCTCATTATTCATTGTGTGCGTGCGTGTGTGTGTAAACCTCAGTGTGTGTGTGTGTGTAAACCTGTGTTTGCATGTGTGCGTGTGTGTGTAGACCTCAGTGTGTGTGTGTGTGTGTGTGCGTGTGCGTGTGTGTGTTTGTAAACACCAGTGTGTGTGTAAACCTCAGTGTGTATGTTTTCAAACTTCACCTCATAATTCATAGATTAACTGTTGGGGAAAACTGCATCCAAAGTGTGGCTGCATATGTCCCATTCCAATAAGATAACCCCCCCACCACCACCACCATGCATCTTGCTTTACATATTTGACGATAAATTATACACAATTCTCCCCCACACCACTGACACAGTGGCAACTAAAATAAAAGTCTAATTCATTAAAAAAATCTATAAGTATCAATAGTTACGGGTTTATTAATTTTCATAGCGCTTCAGATGCTTTCGTAGTGCTCCACTCTACTTCCACTTTCTATTTAATCAGGTAAAAGCGAGACCTATTGCCTATGCCAATGCTTGTTGTTTTGGTTGGCAGACCTGGAAAGGCCAAGAGAAGGCTTGTGTCCAGTGCTTCATTTGTGAAAGAACAAATGCTAGTGTCCGAAACCCTGCTCAGAAGCTGACAGCCGGAGCAATTAAACATTGGCACATCAAAATACTGAGTCTGGTAGACTTTAATTCACTATCAGATGTTCCCTGCCTTTTTTAGCTTGCTCACCCGTTATATGTCCTGATGATGATGGGAACGCCGGTTCTTGTTCTCATCTAATTACCTACAAGAACCCACTCAGGTCGCCAGGATCTTTTTACTTGCAGAATAGCGTAGAGGGAAGAAACACAATTATCAAATTGTATTTACCGCAATTGGACATCTCAGGAAAGAAGACTCATAATCTGGGAGGTTGACCTTTTATTATCAGCAAAAACATCTGAATATATAGGCACCTCACGACCAGGCACAAAAGATATATGGAGACTAATACAAATGCCAGTCTACGAAGTATCCGCATACGACTAAAGATAAACAGAATTACAGCTTCTAAAAGCATCAAGTACCCTATGGCAATAGTGATATCAAAGTTTACAGTCATGAATCAAATCATTTCTGTCCCAACTCTATTCTAAGGTGACATCCCTACTCAACATTCCCTTCCAGGTGAGGATCGCATAAAAGGTGTCAGCAGTGAAACTTCCTAAGAAGTCTTCACCATATGAGAGCTCGATCTATAATGCTCCTTTCAGTCCCTCTCCTAAGTCTCGTCTGTCTCACCCACGGGGCTCTGTCCCTAATATAAAACCCCCAAAAGCTGTACACGCCCTTCAGCACACCCCTCCAGACAGCTTCTTCCTCCAGTAGATTTCCATTTGGATCCTTTCATCTTCCCTTCCACGAATTCGACCTTGGGTCCCAGGCCTTCTCTGTACCAGGAGTTGCAACTTTACATTCCAATCCACTCCCTTCATGTGTACTCCTTCTGTCTCCATTCCATTTGAACAAAGACTCATTCTAACTAACGAGCTACATGGCCTTGTACCTGCAGCCAAATGCCAAACGGAAAAAACCCCTAACATCATGAGGTTTCACAACTCACTGCAAATTTAAGCTTGGCTAAAATCCTGTCGTTCTAATAAAACATGGCTAAAATAAACGAAGGCCTTCACTTTACATATATGGTTAGGCCTCAACCTAAACACACTACAATTACCAATTCTAATTATTCGTCTCATACTTAAGAGAACTACCTTTTTCATTCCTCTAACATGACTTAATGTCTCTTAATGCATGACATTTCTATTCTAAGCATTACACATACACCAATGCGTTTCAGAATAACTGGTGGCCTTTCTCTTCTCTCGAGGCCTGTTTACATTTCTACTTTTCTATTTTAAATGAATACATTTCCATTATTCTTGGATAATATGCTCAATTATATGCGGGTGCTGACTAACAATGAATATGGTGCACCCCTACAATTTTCACATCAGCATCGCTCTATCAGTTCCCCCCTTTGATGACAACCTGTCATCACACTAATCCATTCATACCGAGGTGGTAACCATTCCATTATGTCGGAAACCCTCCATTCTTTTTAGGTCCTGATACTGATTATCTTGCATATGCGCCATTCGTCTCTCATATCCCCTAAGAATCCTCTCAGCTCTGATTCCTCTGTACCACTTGTACGCTCTCACAAATCCCCACAAACAAATCACACAAACCACCACAATCAGAATTGGTTTCAACACGTATCCAAGAATTCCCTTCCCGAAATCTGCAAACCAGCTTCCCACATGTCCAAATCCTTTCCCAATCTTTTCCCACACATTCTCTTCTGCCAATACTGCAGCTTCTTCATGAAGTGTGGTAATGTTGACTATATATTTCCTCAGCTCTTTGCTGTTGTCTGGAATATACGTGCAACATTCTTGAACCTTCAACAATTTACAGACTCCGCCCTCTTTTGCCAATAATACGTCTAATGCAAGACGATTTTGTAAAACCATTGTCCTGATCGATAACATCTCTCCATCCACCAGCAACAATGACTTCGCTGTTTTCATTGACAACTCATCAACCACAGTTGCTAACTTTCGTATTTTCACATCATTTAAAATCACACCCAGACCGGGTATGATTGCTCCAAAGATATCACCAATCACAGCTCCCGCACTTGCATCCCTCCTTGCTCTAGAGTGGTGTCCTGTCTCTAGTAGAGTCAAATCCTCGGCATGGTATATCTTCGGGAAAATAACAGCCAAATAACAAGTTCCGTACCACTGCTCAGGCAATCTCACGTATGCATTCCTTCCACACACATAATACACCGTCGGGATGACCTGTATCTGACCCTGCAAAAAGTTCTTAGCTGAATCTTCTATAGTAAAGGTATGAGCACATGTGCTGTGTCCAACCCAGATGTTGTCCTTATCTGACTGAGGACGAGCAACACACAGATTTCCTCTCTGTACTTGATCTAGAGCTATGGGTCCATAACTTCCCCTTGACTTATGCAGCTTCTCTTCTTCTGTCCAATCAGTTGACTTCTTTCCCCCATCCTTATCTTGGGTTAATTTTCTATATCTGTCTTCAACTTGGCCAATAAATTTCTTTTCAGTGTCTGACACTGAACATGTCAAATTATTTCTATGAGCATAAGCAGTATCCAAACTTTGAGTCGGTATGAAATAAGTCTGAAGCCTTTCATGTGACATAATAATCATACTTATTCAAATGCTTAAACGCTGGTACGTCAGGAAGTACTGTGTCATAATTTGAGAAATAGTACTCAAACTGTTTCCTTTCGTAAAACAGACTAAGCAATAGACTGCAAGAAATCCCATAAGTCAATGGAAGGTGATGGTATCTAATAGCCTCATCTACAGAAGCAGGCAACTGCATGCACACATAGCAATCTTTCGCATCCATCGCATCAACGTACTCATACAACAATTTCGCATATGCATTGAGCTTGAAATCACCTTTCGACAAATCCATGTGTAACGTACGACTCTCTTCTAGCATCATAGCCCTTTTATCTCCTGAAATATCCTTCTTGGTACTGGGAGTGACAGGTGCAGGTGTCCCCAGCATCTTCCCCTCTTCCCTGTGGGCCACTGCATACGAAGTTATGACTACTGCAAAAATAACAGCTATGACTACTCCTAAAAGTGTACCTATCACTGTCTTTGCCCTACGGTGTGTATTTCTGGGCCCTGCCATTTTTCCCCCACGCTCAGAATCCAGTTCAATAACAATGGGCGAGAGTCTCTTCCTCATTCAGGCTTGTATCTCAATGCAACAATTATCCCCTGTAGCTAATTTTCTCTTCTTAATGTCCAGTTCTCTACTTTCTTTCGGATCAGCAAAGGCTCCCTTCTTTTTAGCTCCTTTTCGACAAAGTTCATCCCTAATCCAAAATAACTGCAGGTCCCAACAGCTCTAGGACTCCTTGCAAAATTTCAAGTTTGAGAGTTTTCAGTTCTTGGGGAGAAGGTACAACAGCAAAGTTTGGGAAAGCCAATGTATCCAAAATCAGACCACGAATGTTACTCAGGAGCGGCGGATCTGGAATATGGAGAGTCAATACTCCATCGATCTCCAATCCTGGGATCTTCAGTTATACTTCTGCCCTCAGAGCTGGTGGACCGCTGACAAGAGTAATCGATCTCAACCTCCCCGTACTCATCGGTCCTAGCATTCGTTGCTACGTACGTCCACTCAGGTGAAGCGTACCTGTGACACGGCACTCTGGCTCTCCTCGACCTTCTCGGAGCTTCAGGATCTTGTTCTTCCTCGCTCTGTTCTGACTCTGTCACCTCCGATACCGGGGCAAGATCTCTTCTCGGTGTCCCTCTCGAATTTGCCCGTCTCAGACTCACGGGCCAAATTCTTTCCGCTTCTGAGACACCCCTGCTCTCCCTTCCGATACCCTGTGCACTATCTTCTTCTCCGGGAGAATTTGGCTCCACTCCGCCGAATGCACCTTCTTCCGGTTCTGATTCGGAGTTTCTCTCACTCTCGCTTACAGCTTGTTCCAGTGCACAACCAGCTGCGTCAGCCACCCTTACAGCTTGACTTGCCCTCTCAGATGGCCCTGCCGCCTCAGCTGGGTTTTCGTTCACAAGAGGGGCTGTATCTTCCAAGGGTGCTGGAACTCTACGGGTATGGGAGGCATGCACCCAGTTCGGTAGTCCCCCACACTTCACTGCCGTATTCGTGACCAGAATGATCTGGTACGGCTCTCTCCAGCGAACATCCAAGCAACTCTTCCTCACGTGTTTTCGTACCAGCACCCAGTCCCCTGGGCACAGGTCGTGGCATAAATCACTTGCGGCTGGAACAGCTACCGCCTGCACCTGCTGGGACACAGAATGAACCACATCAGCCAGGCCTTTACAGTAGTCGAGAATTACATCATCAGTGATATTTATCAATGCAGAGGCGGGTATTGCTGGCACACGCATCGCTCTCCCCATCAATATCTCGTGGGGTGACAATCCAGTCCTCCTATCAGGCACACTTCGGAGACTCATCAGTACCAAAGGTAAGGCATCTGGCCACTTCAGAGGAGTTGAGGAGCACACTTTTGCCATTCTGGCCTTCAATGTCCCATTAACTTGCTCTACTATCCCAGAAGCCTCTGGTCGATAACTGCAAAGCAACCTTTGATCTATGTTCAGGGCAGCACAAAGCAACTTCATTAGTTCGCTGTGGAAATGCGTTCCTCTGTCCGATTCCAAAGAGGTCGGGAACCCGAACCTCGGGATGAGCTCCCTCAACAGTAACTTAGCTACAGTCAGAGTATCACATCTGCGTGTTGGGTAAGCCTCCACCCATCTAGAAAAGACATACACTACGACTAATATGTACCTCAACCCATTACACTTTGGCATGTCAATGAAATCTAACTGCATCCTGTTGAAAGGGCCACCCGACCTCCCTATGTGACTCATTGTCACAGCTGTCCTCTTTCCTACATTCATTTGTTGACAGGTGACACATCTCTGACATACGGCTTCAGCTGCTGCCCGAAACTTCGTATTGTACCATGTTTGACGAAACACTCGCACCATCGCATCCCTGCCGAGAAGCACAGCACCATGTATCAATCTTGCCATCGGATTCAACAGACATTCCGGTAACACCGCTCTTCCATCACTCGAAACCCAAACATCCACATCCCCCTTCTCACATCCTGCTCGCACCCAACTATCCCGTTCCTCGTCCGACACCCCATCTTGCAATTGTTTTAACTCTTCCCATGTGTCAGCCATCGTCAACATCACACTGAGGTCAGTTGTTTCTTCATTTCCCCTTATGTGTCGTTCTGTAAAGTCACACCACTGTTCTGCACAAAATCGAGCCACTTCGTCTGCATAGTTATTCCCAAGAGACACAAAATCATTTCCCTTCGTATGAGCAGAACATTTCACCACTGCAATTTCGTCTGGGCCTTGCAACGCCTCTAACAGTTGTCTCACATATTCTCCATTTCTAATGGGTGACCCAGATGATGTCATGAACCCCCTCTGGGACCATAACTGTCCGAAGTCATGAACGACACCAAACCCGTACTGGCTGTCCGTATAAATCATTATACGGATCTGGTTAGCGGCCAAACAGGCACGAGTCAAAGCAATAAGCTCAGCCACCTGTGCGGAGTATACTCCTTCTAGACAAGCGGCTTCGACCACTCCGGTGATGGTACAGACAGTAAAGGCTGCTCTCAACTGACCTGTATTGTCTCTTAAACATGAACCGTCCACAAAGAATATTTCATCTGGCTCGGAAAGTGGTTCATCCACAATATCAGGTCTGGGTTTGGTGCACAATTCAGTCACATCGAGGCAGTCATGATCCTCACAATCTTCATCATCTATATTCGGGATCGGCAACAATGTGGCAGGATTTAAAACAAAACACCTCTTCAATGTTACATTCTCAGCAGCTAAGATGACTTGTTCATAACGTGTCAGTCTATTATTCGTGAGGTGTTGTGTCTTAGTCCTGGTCATCAACAGTTCAACAGAATGTGGCACATGCACAGTAAGCGGATGACCCATTACAATGCTCTCACATCTTTCGATACTGACACCTGTTGCAGCAACGGATCTGAGACATCCGGGCAACGCAGAGGCTACTGGATCTAGTGTAGCCGAAAAATAGGCAACTGGTCTACGGACATTCCCATGAACTTGAGTTAACACTGCCAATGCGCAACCTTCTCTTTCACAGCAAAATAATGCGAATGCCGTCTTGTAATCTGGCATTCCCAGTGCCTGCGCACAGCACAAGGCTTCTCTTAGTTTCAAGAATGACCTTAAACAATCTTCATCCCATGGTACCGGATCACTCACTTCCTTTCGCGTCAGCTGCTGTAAGGAGAAGTTCGGGATCCATTGGCGACAGTAGCCAACCATTCCCAAGAACATTCGAACTGCCCTCTGAGTGGTAGGGACGGGCATTCTCAAAATCACATCTATGTGATCTGGCGATATCTTTCTTTTGCCTTTCTCAATCCGATGACCCAAATACTGTACTTCACTCAGACAGTACTGCAATTTATTTGGAGACACCTTGTGCCCATTCTAACCTAGAAAATTCAACAGTGCTACTGTATCAATCCTGCAGGCGTCCTCAGTTTTTGATGCCACTAGCAAATCATCTATTTACTGGACGAGAACAGACTCTTGGGGAAGCACCAAACCTTCAAGGTTCTTTTTCAAAATTTGATTGAAAATAGACGGGCTCTCAGTGTTCCCCTGTGGGATACGACACCATGCTAACACACGATTCTCTAGCCTAAACGCAAAAAGAAATTGGCTCTCCTCATGCAGAGGAATCGAGAAAAAGGCTTGACACAGGTCAATCACGGTGAACCATTCCGCATCACATGGGATTTTGAACAGGATCACGGATGGATTCGGTACTACGGGACAACACGGGATTACTATCTCATTAATTCTTCGCAAATCTTGCACAATCCTGAATTTCCCGCTCGGTTTCTGCAGTCCCATTATGGGCGAGTTACATGGACTACCCCTGATTTCTCTCAAAATTCCTTGCCTAAGCATGGACTCAATTACGGGTCTGATCCCTTCCATAGTTTCCGGCGACAATTTATACTGGGGAGTTCTTGGGTACTCTACATTCGTTTTGACTCTTATTTTCACTGGATCTACGCCTTTAACTAGTCCGATCTCTTCCCCACTAAGGTCCCATACATCAACTGACACAGACTCCCTCAGATCTAAAGGGAGTTCCTCCACTGTGAGTGCAGGATACATTTCCACGCACCAACGCTGATTCGCAACCTTAAAGGTCGCATTGCATCATCATCTCTTGTCTGGACTTCCACTCCAGTCGGGGTGCAGTAGATGGTACAATTAAGCTTACACAATAGATCTCTTCCCAACAAACAGACTGGACTAGAATCGCACACCACGAACTGGTGTCTGTCGCTGAAGTTCCCGATCCTAATCGGTATTGGTTCCGTCAGCGGGCTAGTCAATTGCTTGTTCGCTACCCCAACAACTTGGATTGTCTGGCCAGAAAGGGGCAGATACGGGATCACTGCAGATCTTACAGTCGATCTTGTAGCCCCCGTATCAACCAAAAAGGTCGTAGGGTGGCCATCTATCTCTGCTTCTACAAAGGGTCCCTTCTGATCTACTTCTAGGACCGCTCTAAGCGCAAAATCATCGTCTCCTCCCCAGCAAGATCTTGTTGCTGGATCAGAGTCATCTTCCCCATTCACTTCGAATGGGGGCATCTGTACATATGTCCGAGCTCCCTGCTGCATATTCTGTATCCTAGGCGGTCGGGGAACCTGTACCTGCGGAACATTCGTCCCCCCTTTTGTCATTCTAGGTTGCGTCACTACAGGGAGTGTGTCTGCCACTGGAACATGGGTCAACTCTTCTTCCTGCTGTATTTGATTTAATGGATTAAAAGGACACTCACGTCTCCAGTGTCCAATCTGATAGCAAAGGTGACAAGCTGTGGTCTTTTTCAACACTGCCACATCTATTCCGGTCTTAGGATCTACCCCTCTCGGCCTCGCCTGTCCTTGAGCATTCTGTGCCCCTCCTTGATAATTTCCCTGCCTCCTTCCCAAAGTTCCTCCGGTAGACTGTCCCTGAACTGCGGTTTGCATCTGTACCAATAGCAGTTTGTCTTTCAATTTCTTGTGCTTAGACTCAATCTCATCACTGCAATATCTAGCATATCGGAGAATCTCATCCACAGGCTTATTCTGCCAACAAATCAAATGTTGCTGTATCATTAGACTAACCTCTGGCTTCAACCCCAACACAAACTTGGACACAAACTGTCCCATGTCTTTGGTATCCAACGCCTCCAAACCACTGTACTGTTTAAAAGCCTGCAAAAGCCTCTCGTAAAATTCATGCACTGTCTCCTTAGGCTCTTGTACAGTCCTATCTATCTTCACCCAATCAGTGTCTTGAGGTGAGACCTTCGATTTCAACCAAGTGATTACCTGTTCGAACTTTTTCATCACTATCGGCGACGGGCCATGTGTCATCAAATCCCTGTCGGGCTCTGAGGCTGGCCATTCAATCTCAACCTTACATGCCGACCACAGATCCCCCGGGATCACGATGTCAAACAAAGTATTCAAATCAATCCACAGTACCTTCGAGATTTTGACAAAGCGATCAACTTGCTTATACCACTGCACAGGCTTTTCCCTTAGCCGGGGAAAATCATTTGTGAAGGCAGCTAAGTCCCCTCTACTCCAGGGTACATGTACGTACCCTCCATTCTGTACCTCCCTTAAAGGGAAACTCCCTATTGTCGTCGTGCCTCCACCCGGAGGTGGCGTCTCTCCCACTACTCCTCTAGAACTTTTCTTCTTAGACCATCTCTCGTCCCACTTATCGAGCATGAGCCATGCCCGCATTGCTATAATCAAATCTTTGACATGAGTTCTCAATCCCATGAGCCTCTTGTCTTCGAATTCCTGATCACTATACTGTAGCCGGTGATCACCTTGCAACGCTTTAGTTTTTTGACAAATCCACCCCATGTCTTTTTGCCAGCTCTGACAGTTTCTCGTGAGCTGTGCGTGCTTTACGAGTCACATCTTTCGCTAAAAAGAGTAACTCATCTTGTTCGTAAGTTAGAATTCTTTCTAGGGGTAGATTTCCACCTATTATCTCATCCAACTCTGCCTTTAGCCTTACGACATCCAACATTTTCCCTCTCAATGCTCCCTTCAGAACTTCTCGGCAGGCCGTACCATCTCTGTCATCGTACTCACATTCTCTTTCGCGTGGCCTACCCTCTCCTGATCTGCCCATGGGAACAGAGCGATTTACAATCGTCCCTCGATCCCTCTCTGCGTCCAAAACACCTTGACTTTGAGTTCTCACCGGTGGCGTCTACATTCTCAAATCTGATCTTGACTCCACTAAAGACCTCGGTCTAGTAGGTCTCGATTCTCCCTGTCCTCCTGAGGAGTCAGCTGTAGCTGGCATCGGCGTACTCCATTCTATAGGCTTCGGAGTCCGCTCCATTCTCCTCACTGAGTCACTTTCCTCTACTCCATTTCTCGTCCTGCCCTCTGACTGTTCTAAACTCCCTGCCGTTTCGGGCTCTAGCTCATACATCGACTCAATAGGTCCGATGATAACTGGTATTTTCAGCGCATCTGGTAACCTCACTCCTCTCTCCACCTCCGAGCTGCCCACAGACTTATACCTGATATTGTCAGTTCCCATAGAGATCTTTCCTTCTACTCTTACTTCTGTTCGGGGTACTGCTCCCCTACTCTCTCCTTCCTTTGTCTCATTGCCTTCTGAGGCATCCGGATTGTATGGAGGTGGTCTCTCGGATAACAACCTTTCCACCAGGCTATCATCCGTGTCACTGTCTTCCTCCCCGTCTACTGTCTTTTCCTTTGATTTTCCTGTCGTCTCCAATAAGGGCTATAATTTTTGTCCCTCTATTGCCTGCATTCTCCATCTTTTCTCCGCTGCATCCCATCTAGCATCTTGAAACGCTTGAACTGCCCTTTTCACCCTTTCCTGATTTCTGCCTCTCTCTTTATCATGTGCTGCTCTAATCCACGCATGTAGCGCTTCAAATTGTGTGGGCCTCGGCATAGGTCGTAAAGCTGCCATCACAGTCTTCAGCTGATACAATACTGCTAATCTGAATGAACCATACCGTGGGAACGCTAACTCTCCTTCTCCTTGAGTCATCTTATGCCAATTCTCAAGCCAAACTATGGTATGCAACCCTACATTTCTTGCCATGTAGTGTGCTGGCGTGTCCTCCGGAGGGGTCTCCGCACCCTCTTGAGTAACCACATGTTCATCCCCTCGACACAATTCTCGGAAAACTTTAAAACATTTCATAATGGCCAAATGCGAAACGCACACAACTTCTGTTTACTTCCTGGTATCTGTCCGCCAATGACAGCGCGAACTACACCAACCAGCCTATCGCAGCGCGACACCTTCTGACGTCACTGTTCCTCCACTCGCAGCAGTTCCCCTCCTGCACACTGCTCGTCTCACCCTTGCATTCATCCCATTCACACACTGAAATAACCGTTTGATCCCAAACAAGTTACTCCTCTGGCTGTCCGTCCACAGCCTCTGACTGTCCGTTCACAGTCTCTCGAAATTGTCGACCTCGGTTGGTTACTGTCTGTCCCTGCCGGGCAGACAGATCACCTCTGATAGGTTTCAAATGCTCAATTCCACATACAACAACCCACGACCAGCGTCAGGTTGCCACACACTCATACATTCGCTCCCCCTACCTCGGTCCAGGTAATCGATGGTACCTCACGATCAATGGTCAACAAAATCTACCAGGGGTGTCTTCTACTCCCTCTTGCTTAGGCTTCTCATCACCTAAGACTTTCCCGGGCTGCCCGCGCTCACAGCCTGATCTCACAATCACACAACATTCACACCAACTCCGCAAAACATCTTACACAATACACCACCGCAATCTACAACATCGTATCCTGTTCATACTCACTCTTCGAGCTTCTGCTTGCTGCCGCACTGCTACTCGCCATCTACGTCCTTCCGCCAGATCATCTGCCGTTCGCCCTCCGATGATTCAACCTCACTTATCATTGATGGGCCTCAAGGGTCACTTATCCTAATCTCAATCTTCCCTCGCTATCAGAAAGAAACCATCCTCGTTTGCAACCAACTGGGAACGCCGGTTCTTGTTCTCATCTAATTACCTACAAGAACCCACTCAGGTCGCCAGGATCTTTTTACTTGCAGAATAGCGTAGAGGGAAGAAACACAATTATCAAATCGTATTTACCGCAATTGGACATCTCAGGAAAGAAGACTCATAATCTGGGAGGTTGACCTTTTATTATCAGCAAAAACATCTGAATATATAGGCACCTCAGTACCAGGCACAAAAGATATATGGGGACTAATACAAATGCCAGTCTACGAAGTATCCGCATACGACTAAAGATAAACAGAATTACAGCTTCTAAAAGCATCAAGTACCCTATGGCAATAGTGATATCAAAGTTTACAGTCATGAATCAAATCATTTCTGTCCCTACTCTATTCTAAGGTGACATCCCTACTCAACATTCCCTTCCAGGTGAGGATCGCATAAAAGGTGTCAGCAGTGAAACTTCCTAAGAAGTCTTCACCATATGAGAGCTCGATCTATAATGCTCCTTTCAGTCCCTCTCCTAAGTCTCGTCTGTCTCACCCACGGGGCTCTGTCCCTAATACAAAACCCCAAAAAGCTGTACACGCCCTTCAGCACACCCCTCCAGACAGCTTCTTCCTCCAGTAGATTTCCATTTGGATCCTTTCATCTTCCCTTCCACGAATTCGACCTTGGGTCCCAGGCCTTCTCTGTACCAGGAGTTGCAACTTAACATTCCAATCCACTCCCTTCATGTCTACTCCTTCTGTCTCCATTCCATTTGAACAAAGACTCATTCTAACTAACGAGCTACATGGCCTTGTACCTGCAGCCAAATGCCGAACGGAAAAAACCCCTAACATCATGAGGTTTCACAACTCACTGCAAATTTAAGCTTGGCTAAAATCCTGTCGTTCTAATAAAACATGGCTAAAATAAACGAAGGCCTTCACTTTACATATATGGTTAGGCCTCAACCTAAACACACTACAATTCTAATTATTTGTCTCATACTTAAGGGAACTACCTTTTTCATTCCTCTAACATGACTTAATGTCTCTTAATGCATGACATTTCTATTCTAAGCTTTACACATACACCAATGCGTTTCAGAATAACTGGTGGCCTTTCTCTTCTCTCGAGGCCTGTTTACATTTCTACTTTTCTATTTTAAATGAATACATTTCCATTATTCTTGGATAATATGCTCAATTATATGCGGGTGCTGACTAACAATGAATATGGTGCACCCCTACAATTTTCACATCAGCATCGATCTATCAATGATCTCGAACAGTTGAGATTGAAACGCCGTTGACCCTTTACAACAAAACTCTTCCTATTCTATAAAGTTGCTTGAGGAGTTTTACACTATTGTTGTCAAATGTGATGCCGTTATTTTAAACTTCACCATCACTCTGCACGTCACGCCTCTTTCACTTATTGTGTGAGCACCTGAATTCTATTGTTGTGGAAATAAATGTTTCACATGACCTGACTTATGTCCCTATGTACATTATTCATTTTTTTGCTCCTTTAAAATAATTAATCTTCAACTCTCTAACCATAAGTGCTCTCCTTAGGATCACTTTATTATTGGACCATTTGGCCACACCCGAACCATTGTTTTTTTACCGCATATTTCACCCCAGGTTCACGTATTGGGGTACCCTTGTTTTTCTTGAAACTTTACATAGATATTTGCCAGGATACCACAACATGTAAGTACTGGAGCCAGGTTCACCAAACTAACGGTGTGGCGTTGCACCGGGTTATATAAAGCCGGTCTATCGATGCCTGGTGCCGAGCTGTCAAGGGGTCTTCATAATGTGTGTCCACTGCATGAAAACAGCATACTCGCCAGGTATTACCACACAGAGAAATGTAACAAGAACATTTTAAAGTTGCTTTATCTACTGGAACTTCAAATGCGCCATTCCCACATATATTGCTCTGGAGAGCACACAAATCACTCAAATGTGACAACATTTTAAATCAAAGGGAAGTTAGCTGGATACTACTTAGGAAGGCAGTTTTTTCATGAGTAAAACGGTTGTTGTGAAATTAAAGTGAAATGTTGGTGCTGGCGCTCTGATAAAAGTGAGTTGTGGCTTGCACCATATTCATGCTTTGCGCTTCTCTGGAGGGCTTTAACCACGCTAATCAGCACATTTAACACCTACACGCAGTCTTGAAGGAAGGAAGCTCCTAAGAATACATCAAACTGAAGGGGAAAGGGTTTGTGTGTGTTTTCTTTAGCTTTCCTACACCCTCCCCCTTGGCATATAATACAAGGGCACATCACTGGCAGACAGGCAAAGCCAGGATAAAAAAGCTTGCCAGGCCTGAATTATTAGTAGCTTACATTTGCAATTTTTAAAATATGTTTACATTTTTACATAAAGGCAACATGTTGTGTTGTAAAGTTGTGAGCCAATGGGGGGCCCAGCAGGCACGTGGCACTGTCGTGTCCTTGGGAAGTAGAATGCCCTGCCTTTGTTCAGTGACAGCACAATTCCTGCAGAAATGAGCCCGAACAAAAAGAGGCAGTTTAATATTGTCTGTTAACCCTTTCAAGGCTGGAGTGGCATGAATGCAGATCGCGCAGGTGTGGATTCCAATGCCATAAAAAAAAACATTACTATTCAAATAAATGCATTCAAGGGCAGTTGACAAACTCTTGGGATAGCTCATTGAATTTGCAAAACACACTACACAGAAGTTTTCGATTCACAAAAGAATTGCTTGTCATTCAGTTTCACTTCAAGTGCTTCAATTATTGTTAAAAACATGTCACAAAAGCCTTCAGCTCAGAGTCCAAAGTATTGTTCACACAGGAAAGATAAATGTTTGATTTTTCTTTCAACAGAGTCACCAACAATCGCTGAATTCCAAGCAAGACTGAGTAAATAGTGCATAAGTAGATGGCCTCTAAAGTATTCAGAGCTGGCTCTATTGTGTTTCGTGAGTTTCATGTTTCATGGGCCTGGGTGACTCAGAGCCAGGCTGAATAGACCTTGTCTGCATTGAGAGTGGTGGGAGGAGTTTGCACTAGGACCTGAATAGGCTGTGTCTTCTTTGCACAATGCCGTCTCCATCTCCTGCAGTCAAACTGGACCTTGGAGGTCAGAACTGGTTTGGACTGAGCTCAGTGACCTTTGCCACAAAGAGAACAAAGAGAAAATTGGGTATAAGTAATGGATCTAAAATCCCAGAGCTTTAGATTACTTCTGAAAACACGAGGACCCTGCCGAGAAGAAGAGCTGCGTGAGGAGCGCTGGCTTTTTTTGTGTGAGGGGTGAGTTGGCAAGCAGTGGCTGCTTCTATTTGTGGCAGAGAAAAATGACTGACTCTTTTTGCCCTGCTGTGGTATCCTGCTTTGGAAGATCTCCAAGGGATTGGTGTGCTTGTCTCCTCTTGGAAGTTTCAGGGAGATAAATGACTTTACTACCAGATCCTTGCTGGATCTAAAAGTAACCTGCATTGAAGAAGAGTTGGGAGAGATGTATGAGGAGCACTGTCCCTGCTGTATGTGGAGTGGATCGGCCTGCAGTTGCTGCTCCTGTCTAGAGCAGGGGTAGGACTGGACTGTTCTACACCTCTGTTTCTAAAGTATAAGTGCCTCTGGAGTGCTTTTTGTTTTCATCCCTAAGCTGAAGCAATGATCAAACAAACAAATGCATGGTGAGCGCTTCCCAGGGAAATGATTTTAGTTCCTACTGAGAAGTGCTGGGTGAGTGCTTATGTAAAACCCCTTCTCCAGTGTGTCAGCCATCAGCGCGGGTCGAGCGTTGTGGCACCAGAGAAGCCGTGCTGCCCTTCTGCTTACCTTTGTGGCTGTGCCCCCTTCTACGACAGTGCTAGGAGTGCTGCGTTTTCCCCTTGGGGAGGAGGGGCCGGAGAGAAGGAGATGTACGGGGTTGGCTGTAGGCAGTCCCCATTGTGACCGACGATTGCGGACGATCCTGCGTTTCTTAGCAACCTTCAGCAGCTGCTTCCCTGCCTTTCATCAACATTGGAGGATCCTGCGTGGCCTTACCCGCTGAAGGCAGCCCTCTGTGTTCTGCCTTTCAGGAAGCAGTGGTCACGGAAATGGCCTGGACCTGCTACAAGTTACGAAGTTGGCAGGGGTGTCCGCAAGTGCGGCAGTCGCCATCCCGGTCCAGAGGGACCAAGGCGGGCACACTTCCTTTGCTCCGTGTTGGCCTCAAGGCCTTTTCATCCCAAGGGGACGTATTTCCCTGGCACTCGAGTGCTCAAAGAATCTACTGCGTTACCTGGAGTAGGTGCACAGGGGGATTCCTGCGGCCTACGTTGCCTACCCCCACTTATCCTGCATTCTGGGAGGGTGAATCCTCTGGAGAGGTTCCCGGGAATGACACGGGCTGGGGCTCCAGTCAAGGTGCCTCTGGTAGGAATTGTAATACCCGAGGTGACTTCCTGGGTGGGATCTCACTGCAAGTACCGTAACTGTCATAATAGGCACCCCGGTGCCAGTTGGACCCACTTGGTACCTCACAGTGCCGTATAGCCTGTAGTAGGAGTGCAGGGGGATGCATTCTATGGTATTATGTGAAGTATGGTGTTTCATGTACTCTCTTCATTACATGCTTCATTACCTGCCCTGAATGTATTGATATACGTAATTTTTGCCTAGCCTTTTAAGGATAGCAAGTAATATTTCAGGATTTGTGGAATATGCACAGTAATTGTGTTTTTATGACGTGTGCAACCTATAAGCATTTACTTTATTGCACTACCTGTGATGTTATGGCAATTGCCTAGTTGGCAAAGTGATTTGTGATTTATGTGATTGTGGTCTATGTGTGTATATAAAATATAAGCAATATTTTAATATAACCTTGTGTGGTGTATTTAGTGTGTCACTGGTGTGTGTGTGTGTTGTGCAAATGCTTTACACATTGCCTCTGGTATAAGCCTGACTGCTCTGCCAAATTACTAAGGGGGTGAGCAGGGGTTATCTTGGGTGTGTAACTCCCTTACCCTGACAAGAGTGGTGGGTTCTGCCTGGCTTGAGTGTATATCCTAGTCAACCAGAAACCCAATTTCTAACACCGAGAAAATACTTTATAATCGCATAATTTAAGTAGTCCTTATAGCAAAAGAGACATACAGGGAATGAACACCAATGCTGAAAAAGAGACATTCGTGATAACATCTACGTAGATTATACAAAGTTTGAAGTGGAGCGCCAAATCGAGATAAAGGGGCCTATTCACAAACATAAATTTGCACATTTACATTTACTAGCACTATATTTACCCTCACACATTTGAGTACCTTTTCCACATTGTTCTTTTCTCAAAATTCTATTGTAAAATTAATCAAATGTCAAGAGTTACATGTCTCCGCCCTCTGAAACATCTTTTAATTATACATGATTTTCTCATAATATACATTGTTAACAAAGAAAAAAACTTTCCTATGAATAACCTTCGTTGAGAACTGGATCAACATGATTTTGCATAATTTATGCTACATTACTAATAAAAACATAGTGACTGGGCCTCAAGCCTGCCTACATCTAGCATATTTTAGAAACAAAAAAAAATGATTTAGTCAACTCCTCATTATGGTAATAGTGCAGAAACAGAGCAACATCGGTTTGCTCCAGTTTTTTGCCTTTTGACTAAAACTATAGTCTTGAGCACATCGTATTAGCTACATTTCCGAACTAAAAACTAGAAAAATGTACAACTGGCCACATGTGTCATTGTTTTATATATATTCACATTTTCGGGGTACCAGCCACAGCTCTGACATAGAGTCGCAAACTGGTGTCGACTTGTCCGAAAGGTCCCTGACCTTGGTTTGGAATTTTCGAGAGACCTAAGGTACTTGGGGAACATTAGTTTCCCTTTTGACAAGGAGGTAAAGCCAAAAATTGCATATAATAGCAATAAAGGGCAATGTGTGAAATCATGCATAACTGGGGGTATTAACAAAGGAGACATTTAAAAAGCTTCTGACTCACAAAGAGGTGCAAGAGTTGACGCAGTGCTTAATTTGAGCCGGTGGTCTCCGGTGCTCGGTACCAGCACTTAACTGTCAACACCGGTACTTGTGAGACTTTGCCACAAGGTGGTGCTGTCTGGCTTATTTAGAGATGCCCACAGCAACAGTGAAGAATTAATTCAATATACATTAAAAATGATCATTACCGGCTGCCCAAGCCATTATTATAGCCCTGGAATAGTCAGAACTGGCACACTTGTAGGAAAGTGATTGGTAGTAGTTCTGCTGTTACTATCATTGGCAGCATGGCTGGGGCAATGTGTGGTGTAAGCTGCAGTGGCCTCCTGACAAGAACCACAGCACTTATTTTGTTACAAATTAAGCACTGAGTTGAAGGTCAGCCCGTGAAAGGCTGGAGACTAAAGACCACTTAGAGGTCAGCCAGCAGGCTGGGGCAGTCGAAGCAGCACTACCACTATAGCTGCAGCCCTCCCACCATCCTCAAAGTTCCTGTAGTATGATTATGAAATGTATCAAAAATGCTCCCATTAAGCTCAAATTTGTCAGTTTTGTAGGGAAACATGAAATAGTTTAAAATGTCATGGTATGCTCAGAAAGGCAAACATCCTTTACCATGCAACCATTACAACGCGGTATGGTTACATCGTGGTTTTTACAACGAAAGTCGTTACACCGACTTGCACTGGAGGGCGCTCTAGACTAAGGAATAGTGTGAATTACTATTCCAACACCTTCCCTACTGTACGTAGACTGGAGTTGGAATAGTAATTCACACTATTCCTAAATCCAGCGCCCTCCAACGCAAGTCGATGTAACGACTTGCGTTGTCACGACCGCGATGTAACATACCGCGTTGTGATGGTACGCGTTGTATCATCATACATCCGCTCAGAAAGTCAGACTCCCCTGAAAGGGTGTTTATAGATTTTCAGCAGACAGAAACATTTTCAAAAGAAGCACTGGCAACTCCAACAGGCTATCATTTACAGCAGTGTTTCCCAAACTGGGGTCCGTGGACCCCCAGGCTGTCCGTGACACATTCCCAGGGGGTCCTCAGGCAGCAGTTTTAAAAGCACTCCAAAAGTCCTTGAAGAATTAGCAGTTTTCGAGCAACAATAAAAGTGTCAAGATAACACCAGTGATTAGTGTACCTGCTGTAGAGAGATGAGAGTTTTGTCCAGTGACAGGTTTGCGTTATCTAATGTAGCACAGAGGGTTAATATGCCTGCTGCAAAGAACGCGTACCATGCATTTTAAAAAACAGTATTTTATGTGCATAGGTCAGTGGATTACTTCTTTTGTCACAGAGATTCTTTTGTTACTCTTCAGCTCATAAGAGAAAATCATAATCTAGCACAGTGACCTATAAACTGTCATCAAAGAGCTGCTTCACACTGCATAGTACAAGTTAGTAACTTATGTTTTTTCCCAGTCTTTCTTTATCCTGATGCTGCTAAAGGGGTTTATTTAGTTGGAAATGCATTTTTATTGTTAAAGTCAATGCTAACCACTGTGTTAGGTTCTGAATCCTGGTATTTGTGCTTTTCCAGACCAAGCACTCTTTAAAAATGCCTACCAGTATGATTGACATGTGAATCCTACACCTTATAGTCCCCTTTGCCTTATGTAACATTTTCTCTACACTGATTTACAAGTATGATTCATTGTCTCTATATGTGTGTGATGTAAAGTGCTCTGACATCCTACAATGGTATGAGAGATGCTATAAAACAAATGAAAACATGTGACAGATGTGCTATGGAGAAATGAGAGACACTGTTGAAGGGTGATAATAAGGGAATCATTGAAGAACCCCAACAAAGATTGTTGTATCCTGGTGCATAGTGAGGTCATCATTTAATATTCATTAAAAGCTAATACAATTCAATATATAATGATAAATGTGTTGTAGAATGCACCATTGTATCCTAAATTTTCTTGGGGGGAGAGCCCCCCAAAGCCCCCTTTGTAGTGGTCAGCCTCACTCACTGCACTTGGTGTGCACTGTATGGGGACTGGTCTGAAAACATTTGCCAGGGCTGCTTTGGGTTTCCAGTCTGGCCCTGGCAGGAGCCTTGTACTGCGAAATAAAAGTAACCATTTAAAAGGTAATCACAGAGATGCAGCACCAACCTTCCCATTAAAATGTTCCCATGTTTTGCAAACTCTTTCAATATAAAATACTAAAATCCTTAGTAATTAGAGTATTTGTTTTGTGTGCACATGTGTTTATTTTTTTCGAATTAGTGTTTTAATGTTTGAAATTTAAATTGTTCATCTTGCTGGGGGGTCCCGGGCTTCCAGTGGTGAGTCAATGGGGGTCCTCAGAAGTCAAAAGTTTGGGAACCACTGATTTACAGTTTAAGCAGTATGTACTGACTTTGGCAGTGCTTTTTAACATTATGTTGCTTGCTTTCAAATACCTACTACTTCATGTTAAGTTTCACAGATTTTTGTTTTATTTTCCCTTGCACTTGGGAAAAACTATAAAAAAGAAATACTTAAATATTTCGCAGTGACTCACAATGTATTACCAAATTGTAGGACTGTAAACATTTTTGTCTGTGACCTTTGAAATTAAATATAGCTTAAAAAACTGCAACCAAAATCAGCCTGTGCAACATCCCTAAAATGCAGCATATGCAGTGAATCTAATATTTTTCGTGATGCATGCATGTATTTGAATAGTGTAAACGTAGCCAGAAGCAGAGATACAGTCAAAGAATGACTGAATGGGACCCGCAACAGAAATCACTAGGGGTCATATGTAGGTAATTTCTATTTACCGATTTCTAAATACCGAATTTTACCGATTCGGTATTTAAGAATCGGTAAATAGAATGTAGGTAACAAATCGGCAAATTTTACCGATTCGGTAATATTCGTTATTACTGATTCGGTATTTACCGAATCGGTAATGAGGCATTCCTTCCCATTCATTCCTATGGGCCTTGAGGCCTATAGGAATGAATGGGAAGCCATTCACTATTACCGAATCGGTAAATACCGAATCGGTAATAGGGGGAGCATATTCAAGGGTGGCAGGGTGTCACATTGACACCCTGTTGCACCCCTGAATCGTGCATGTGTGCACATGTGGCGCACATACATGCCCTAAGGGCATGTATGTCTGCCACATGGCACTTTTAAAAAAGCACAAAATTGCTTTTGAAAAGTTATTCGGTATTTACCATCAACTTGTAGTTGGTGGTAAATAACGAATCCTTAAACCAAAAATGCACTCACTTGAGTGCTCCCTACATAGGATTTAAGGATTCGGTAATTTATCGAATCAGTATTTTACCCATTTCTTAAAATACCGATTCGGTAAATTACCGATTCCTTAAAACCTGCCTCCTACATTAGAAAGGGCTAAATACCGGACGGTAACGGGAAAATTACCGATTTTTGGCTGTTACCGACCGGTATTTAGCTATCTATATATGGCCCTAGATGTCTCAGTGGGTGAAGTTTGGAAACATCACCTCTCTCCATTGAGAAAGACATTTCTTCACTTCTCACTGGTTTGAAGATAATCAGTGGAACCCTAGGCACGGACTATCAGTCTGGAAAGAGGGCGTCAAATATGTCACAGTTTCATATCATTCGTTGTAGATTTAGTGGTTCTTTGCAGTGGCAGGAAACTGTGTCCATTACTGCTGGGGCCAGGAGACACACCATGTATATGATGTTGATGACCATCTCAGCAGTAAACAATTTACGGCCACAGAATGTCCTGTCCTTTCTGGGCAGGACAATTTGCAGAAGGAAATCCTCACTGCAGGCTGCCGGTGAGCTAGATTTCAGGATGGAGGAAAACAGGAATTATCACAGCCTTCATGGAGGGGAGATTTCCCCACCCTAAAGCTAAAGAGGAGATGGTCTATAAGTGTAGCTGCAATTGAGAAACAGGGAGTCAAATAAGGCATGCCAGCAGAAAATGCGAGATAACTGCAATAACATATTCTTGGCTTACATTTCTGGAGTAGCATACCTGTATTATAAAGGTCTTTTTCATCAGGGGAACAATAATGGCCCCATCCCAATTTATCTTAGGGCTCTCTCTGGTACAGAAGGCTTGAAGATGTAAACACCGATGCTATCTCAATATCATAAACATGATCCATTGTGAAGCCACACATATACAAACAGTGGGGTTTTGTGCCACAGGCAGCCATTTTATAAGAAACCAGAAGAAGCCATCTTAGATCCTGCTGTAGCAACCAGTATCACCCCATTTGACTGTATTTATTTGGCAATGTGTTGCCATTCGGAGTTCAATAAGGAAAGTCCTATATGCCTTGGCCTGAGTTGGTGAGACTGGCATTGCACCGTGATTCAACATGTATCTTGTCAAGGAAGTAGTCATCAGAGAGAAGTTATAAAAACGGTGGATCTATCCAATTTTTTCTGGTCTTTGAATACAGGAGAAGGATTACATAACTTTGGTATGAAAAATGGCACTGATATGGGGGATCCCTCGCTCACAAACAGAAAATGAATGCATGACATCTAACTTCGTATGGGTTGATGATCTGGGCAACTAAAAGGAATAAGGACAAATGTGGGAAGTTCCAACCGGGTCTAGCCCGCTGAGGATGGGAAATGTCTTAAAAAGTGGCACTCCCTTGGCAAGTGAATGGCAAACGTGGGTTTGGTATCTATGCAGCAGAAGGTGTCATAACTCCAACAATTGTTTAGAATGGCCTATGAGTGTGTTCTTGTGTCACTTGCATAGATAATTATGCTCATTTACAGCGTGAATCAATGGTGTAATAGATGTCCTTGTTACTTAGAATGAAACATATTTGCTTGCTGACCACACATTGGACGTGGGGTGCTGCCAAGCTGTCTGAATGCATGAGCTGTTCTTCGGAACACGAAACATTACCACAATCACATTTATAAATTATACTCAGCATTTCCCCTACCTGCGTCCACAAAGGCATGCAGCGCTTGTTGGTAGTAGAACTCGGCCCTGTCGTACTGTTGCTGCTGACTGTATGCATAGGCTAAGTTACACAGGCACTGTCCCTGTGCATTCCTGTCTCCCATAATACCTGAAAGAAGAATCCAGTATATTTGTGGATAAGCAGTACGACGAAATGGCACATTTTATAGCATGAAACATTATTTTCAGCACAACTGGAATGCTGTGCTAAGTTCATGTGGCCTACATCACTCTATGTCTGTTTCATTTTAACACCCACCTACCTACATCTTTGATGTATGTTGCATAAACAGTCATTTGAAATGAATTTCCAGTTTCCACAGACCTGCTGGAGTGACAATCTAGTGGGACTTCTTAGTCGGTGGATTGTGTAGGGTAATGGCGCTCCTGGGAAATGAGCAGTGAGTATATACTAGTGTACAATTATGATTGAGGTGCATAAGGGTGGGGAGAGCCACCCTCCTCCCCGATGTGTGGATAACCACTGATAAACCAAAACAACAGTCCCTTACAGACGCCGACTGTATATATTATGTATCATTGACAATAATAAAAAACACTCTTGTTCCTCCATTGAAAAAGTCACTTCAGTTTAATCTTGAGATCCTTAGCCAACACGTGTTTCGTCACGCTTAATTGTTGTGCACAGCGACTTCTTCAGGGCTAAGAAACAAACAAGTGTATAGAAGTTGGAAGTAAAAGATATTCATCACTAACATCAGATGTCCGTTACCCTTTGTGACAGTATGTTTATCACTAAGAGCGGCTCAAGTATAGTCCTCAAGACTGTGGAAACCCATCCTTTTTAGAAAAACATATCACTATTGCTGTCTCTAGACAGACTTGTGCAGTTAAAAGATGATCGCCATTCCAAATAAAAATTGTCAGCAAATGAAAATCTGGCTCGTTTCTTGTGACTTATGATGGGGTATATTATCAAGACAGGCGATAAAATTATCGCCGCTTTAGCGGCAGATAACTGCCGCTAAAACGGTGATAATGGTCTTGATAATATGCTCTATGGAATTCCAATTGAAGCTCAGGTTAGATGCCCTTCACATCTAACATGGGCTTCAATTGGAAATCCATAGAGCATACGATCAAGCCCATTATCGCCGTTTTAGCAGCAGTTTTCTGCCGCTAAAACGGCGATAATTTTATCGCCTGTCTTGATAACATGCCCCTTAGTGACATCCAATCTCCAAACACTTAGTAGTGACTCTTCTAAAGTGATTTAAGAAACATGGCACCCCCTCAATGTTGCCTTGGATCAAGAAAAAGTATATTTATAATCTAAGAAGTACCTCTAATCTCTTTGTATGGATCCCATATGGGGAAAAGGTACAAGGGAAGAAAATAACGTGATATTGAAATAACTAATCCACTAGGACTCAGAGGCAGAGTTTAAAGCATTTGTGAATACATACAGTAATACAGTGAAAACACTACAAATGGACACCACACCAGGTTAGAAAAATAAGTAATCTTTATCTAAACCACACAAAACCAAAACAACAAAAATACACAATACAGTTATCAAAATAATCTTCTTAGATTGTAAAAACAGTTCTGTTCATAGCAAACTATGGATGCGACACTTTCAACACACAGTACTTTGGATGCATCAAAATCGCAAACAAGAACAGCTGCAGGGAAGGTGATGCGTTGGTTCCTTCTGCAGAGGGAAGGTGATGCATCGTTTCCTTACTCCAGGGGAGGTAATGCGTTCGTTCCTTACTGAAGGGGAGGTGATGCATTAGTTTTTTACTGTCCAGGGAGGTGATGCGACGTTTTTTTTTACTGCGGCCTCGGTGTCCTTGTAGACTTGCTGCCCTGGTGCAATGTATGGGGATCGTGGATGCGTTGGTTCTCGATGCGGCGGCGGCAACAGTGCTGCGTTGGTTTCTCCAGCCGCGGTCCCACGATGCGTTGGTTCTTGCAGCCACACAGCAGAGCATGCGTCGGAATCGGTAGGTGATCTCGGACTACGTAGATCGGGGCACTCGATGCAGCGATTTCTCTAGCTGAGTGCACGTGTTGCGGCAATTTTGTCAGCGGCACGATGGTAATGCGTGGAAATTATTCCTGCATGGTAGCGACATGGCGGAAACAGGTGCGGATGTGTTGTGCTTCTCTAAGTTGCATTCCTTTTCCAGGTCCCAACAGCAGGAACAACCTCCAGAGGCCTAGAACAACAGCAGGCACCTCTTTGCAGGTCTGAACTCCCAGCAAGGAAGTGCAGTGGAGCTGAGAGTGAAGTCTTTGTGTTCTTGAGACGTCAGAACAGGAGGCAAGCTCTACTTCAAGTCCTTGGAGATCTGACACAGCACACAGTCCTTGTCCTTTACTTGGCAGAAACAGCCACTGGAGGCCAACCCCAGACAGCACACAGCAAAAGGGCAGTACTTCTCCTTCAGTTTCTCCAGCCTTTCTCCTTGGCAAAGGTTCCTCTTAAATTCCAGAATTAATCTGGGGTCTGGGCCCCAATAATTATACAGCAAATCTCTTTGTTCTCTGGTGGCAGAGAAGCCCTGTGCTCAGTCAAAACTAGTTCTGTCCTCTCTGGTCCAGCTTCCTGGCAGGAGGTGGAGACAGCATTGTGTAACGGCAGACCAGGCGAATTGAGATGAAAGGCAATCGCTTTCCCCTACTCTAAATGCACCCCTATTCCATTTTGCCCAGCCCTGACTCATCCAAGAAAGGCAGGACACACCTCAACTTCCCCAGTGGCTGTCTACAGTGAATGCACATCTCCAGCCCCTACCACTCCAAAGCCAGACAGTCAATCCACAAACCAGCAGAGGCACACAGGATGGTTAAGCAAGAAAATACCCACTTTCTAAAAGTGGTATTTTCAAACACAGAATGTAAAAATCATCCTTACTAAAAGATGCATCTTTATATTCTGAGATCAGGCATACTAAACTTTACCTTCCCATCTCGTCCCAATGGAAAGTTATATTTATAAGATGTTATAAATAAACTCCCATTCTATCCTATAGGACAGATAGCCTTTCAATAGTGAAAAACAAACTTCACTGTAGTTCACTATCAGAACATGTTACACACGTCACAACATGCCCTACCTTTTACAGACACTGCACACTGCCCACAGGTGTACCTAGGGCCTACCTTAGGAGTGACTCACATGTAAGAAAAGGGAAGGTTAGGGCCTGGCAAGTGGGCACACTTGCCAGGTCAACATGGCAGTAGAGACTGAACACAGACACTGCAGTGGCAGGTCTGAGACCCCTTTGAAAGGCTGCTTGTGTGGGAGGGACAATCAGTGCTGCAGGCTTGCTAGCAGCATTTGACTTAAAAACCCTGGGCATACACAGTGCACTGTACTAGGGACTTAGTGGTAAGTCAAATAAGCCAATCATATAAACACCAATCCATATACACAATTTACAGAGGGGGAACTTGCACTTTGGCCAGCAGTGGCAAAGTGCCCAAAGCATCTAGACCAGCAAAAAAGAAATTCAGCACACAGCAAAAATTCAGGAGGCAAAGGCAAAAATGCAGGGGAAAACCATGCCAAGAATGCCAGGACTACCAGTCCACCATTCAATGTACCACGTTTGAATGTAAGACAGACAGCAGTCCACACCAACAAAAAATTACTGCAAGTTTAAAAATCAAAGACCGTTTATATAACATGAGAACATATTTCCAAAGTTACTCTAGCCTACTAAAATGACTCCTATTGAAAAATTGTTTTCAATATGAGAAATGACTTGGACACCTTCTTTCAACGTTACTTTTTCATTAAATTGGATGTTTCATAGCATACCGTTTTACTTCAAATGCCCAAGGGAAATCACCAACACAGACAACTAGGGTTGACAAGGTCAATGTTTGTGGTACCAAGGACACACCAGGAATGTCTCTGGTGTTCTCTAGTTAACATTCATGGAGCAGGTGCCGTTGAGCGTGGAACAAAGGGGAGCTCTGCAGACCCATGTGATCTTCATCACAACAGGGTTGTTGGACAGGGGCAAAGAGACTCGTAGGATAATAACATTGCAATATGTGCAATGTTTCACTATGGTTGATTTACAGAAGCTAGGGTGCACTGCTGGAATTCAGTTCCTGCTCATAAACATCACAAAATGTTAGAAAGCAGAAGGGCACATTTGAGCCACTCCCAAATCCTCAACATATTCCATCAGAATCTAACCATTGCCCCACGAATACCAGAATTGGTTTGCTGATCTCTAAGAAGTCTCAAGATTGAAGGTGTTTTAACCAGACATTCTCCTCCTGCCATTTTGTGATCTCAGACAGACTGCCCCATTACCTTCTTTCCAAAGAGCCAAAGAAAAGTAGCCATGGAAAACCACCCACTTGAACTCCATACTCTTGGGACCCCGCCCATTGTTTAACATAAGATGAGGAAGGGAGGGCCCTATACTTTAATAATGGAGACTGAGAGCTGAGGCTGTACTCGACCTGAAATGGTGTCGTTATTTGGGATTAATCAAGATTTGGTGGAAAATGTAGGCGTAATGAGAGAGACATTTACGGTGGTAAGGGGAGCAACTTGTATTACCCAAAGTGATAGGTAAGAAAGGATTTCGGAAAGAAACTGATGAAACTGGAGGAATGGGGTAAAGAACATGGGGTAAAAACAATTGAGTGGAGGAAGGTCAATGATGTAATGTCCTGAGATGCACTGATGAAAAAGAAGAAGGTGTGGAAGCAAGCCTTGGAAATACTGTGCTGGTTTGGAGATAATAAGCATTGAGATTAGACAACAGAGAAAGTTAGTTAACTCTGGTCTTTTTCTAGATAGGCTGATTTGATAAGAAGAGAGACATCAGATAACAGCAAGAGACAGAGGGAATGGAACAATAACATATACAGAAGTTGATGGGACACGCATGTGCAAAATATTATAAACCAGTATAGGATACTGTATACACAGCTTCTCTAGTAGACGCTAAACAGAGGAGTGACTTACTGGGGTAGGGGCAGAATTAGCTCCACCGATAGAGAAAGACTTGAGAAGAAGTTATAGAATACAATAAAGTGTAAGATTAGTTTGAGAAATGCTCTTTCAGAGCTCTGTGCTGCATATGGTGATATTTTGGCAAACAACCACCATCAGATACCATCATCAGCTCCTTGTGACAATCCATCAGACATACTTTATCTTTGAAAGACTGTCAAAGATGTCCCCCGGTAACACATAAATATCCAACATAGATAAAGACTGATGCTCACCATGCACACGTTTGTCTTCTTCTCTCAGTTGACTCAATTCAGAACAAATAGAATCTCTTTCTTAGAAGAGATATCTAAACTAAGATTACTGGATTGCCAGCCTAGTTTTGATTTGTACTGATCATTATGCCTGGGTTAAGAACTGCATTATTTAATATATTTAACAATGATCATCACAAGGTGAAATAAAGCTAGTTGCTGGGAAAAAAGCAGCCCTGCCTAGTACAATCTATGATGACGAGCATCTTGCTGGGTTTTTCATGAACTAGTTCTAGTAAAATGACATCTGTCAAGCCTTTCAAAAGAAATCTATGGGATGGCTGTATTCATTTGCTGCACATCCCACCGAACATGAAATTTGAAAACAAAACTGAAAAATGTATCTCCTGTGGAGGAGTGACATACATCTGAGTGACAGCTGTGCATTGAACAGAGATAGCTGAAAGGATCTTTACACCCTTGAAATTATCTACTTTGTCTGCTGTATTTGCTGCTTGGTTAAATTAGGAATCACATTAAAATTATTCGAAAATTCGAAATAACAGAAGATACAAGTAGTGAGTGGAGGCAGAAATCGCTGAGAAGAGATTCACAGTTACATTTTCTTATCAGAATCCCCAGACAATGTCCCTATTTCATCTTTTAGCCCAGAGGCCCTAGAGGGAGCCCTGTCATTGTCAGGTCCCATCTTGGGAAATACCACATGATACAAAGTGTTACGTTTTAAGAACAGGTCTGATCCATATGGAGAGGTTGGTGTTTTTGCAAAGTTGCCTCCTAGATCCTGGCTCTTGCACGGTTTTTCTTAACGCTGTAAGCCTCTTTGATTAAAATTCAATGGAGGTGAGGTCAGAGGTGCCTCATGCACTAAATTAACCTCTTCCTGTGCTTAGGAACCCAGGTGAGCTAATCGGCAACTGCAAGGTGCAGCCAGAATAATATATTGCGAGAGACCTCCAGATCATCTAAAAACATAAATGAAAGTGCATGCCACAAAACAATCAGATGTCATAAGAACCAGATATACACAAGTGTTTATTTGCAAGTCGGACTACAAATGTTGTGAGACTCCCTGCAACGCTTAGATCCTGAGATATAAATATCTGCCATTCAGGGTGAGTTGGGAGTAAAATAAGGGGGTAATTGTGCACATCTCAAAATTACATTTACAAATATAAAGTTGTTAGGTACGGTGGTGATTTGAAAGCTCAAAACTCTAGTTACCAGTCAATGTTAAAAACAAAAATAAAGGAAAGACTCTAAAGTTCACTTTGAGAAAACATATTCTTTTAATTAAGGGGGTATTGGAAGTGGGGTTTTGGTAGAGGCTCATATGAATTATTTGTAATGGTCTCAGCATCTAACATGACGCCCACATATCCTAGACATTCCAGTCTCTTGCTTACTACAGTTCCCAGAATCCTTGTGCATGCCCTGATTGTGCTCTAGGTTTTCCTTGTATGACCTGCTCCTGACTATTTGCCACAGCACTTAGGTTCCTTCCTAGTGCTTGCTCGACATTTTCCTCTTGGGCTCTAGTGTCTTGTAAGTGTGCTATTTTGTCCTCATCTGTGTATAAATGTAGTCCTTTGTACAGGAGTTGGGTTGTGGTTTGCAAGAGGCATTTCCTGACCCATCCTTTGGCTTGTGTTACTTCTAGTCTTAGGTGCCATTTCTGTTTCTACAAAAAACTATCAGAAGGTGCCAAGTCCATAGAAAAAGGAATAGTGAACCAATGACTGCTGTGAAAAAGTGCAAGGGATCCCTCGGGTGGTCGGGACAACACCCAACAGGAGTTAAGAGTCCATCAGCCCACCCTTACTGGCGGAGCATCGTCATCTGGAACTCTGGGGAATCACTGTCTGCGCCCACAATCGCGGGCCACAAAAGGCTCTGCTAAGTGCACAGGCCACTGATTCCCAGAAGGAAGTACTCCTGCCAGGGTTAGCACCCAAGACCTAGGGACTCACGTGATGTGCAGTGCTCCGGTGTAAATGTGAAATTAAAAATGAATACTTGGGCAAAAAATATGTTTATTGAAGATTAACCAAGTTTCATATCTTAAAAAGCCTATAGTCTTTAACAAAATAGACTAATTCGTGGCTCAATTATGGTATGGTCGACATGTTTCAGCCGGAATGGTCACCTGACCCGGCTTTCTTCAGGACCAAAAACAAGATAGATATAATTTAAGATGCTACTGCAGGAAAAATATATTGCTAGTGAAGTGTGAGAAGCAAAAGACATACAATAAAAGTCATGTAAGGTTAGTGGCAAAAGCCACCCTACCAGACGAGCAATCTCGTACTTGGATGCAAGATAAATATCTTCTTCCCCAGCCTTTCGTGGGGGAACGCCTCACCTCACCCGGCTGTCCACCTCACAGACAGCTCGTTGGCTAGTCTGAAGTACCGACGGACAGAGCGGTGCCTCCATCTCCGAGCAGTCAGCCGGGTGAGGTGAGGCGTTCCCCCACGAAAGGCTGGGGAAGAAGATATTTATCTTGCATCCAAGTACGAGATTGCTCGTCTGGTAGGGTGGCTTTTGCCACTAACCTTATATGACTTTTATTGTATGTCTTTTGCTTCTCACACTTCACTAGCAATATATTTTTCCTGCAGTAGCATCTTAAATTATATCTATCTTGTTTTTGGTCCTGAAGAAAGCCGGGTCAGGTGACCATTCCGGCTGAAACATGTCGACCATACCATAATTGAGCCAGGAATTAGTCTATTTTGTTAAAGACTATAGGCTTTTTAAGATATGAAACTTGGTTAATCTTCAATAAACATATTTTTTGCCCAAGTATTCATTTTTAATTTCACATTTACACCGGAGCACTGCACATCACGTGAGTCCCTAGGTCTTGGGTGCTAACCCTGGCAGGAGTACTTCCTTCTGGGAATCAGTGGCCTGTGCACTTAGCAGAGCCTTTTGTGGCCCGCGATTGTGGGCGCAGACAGTGATTCCCCAGAGTTCCAGATGACGATGCTCCGCCAGTAAGGGTGGGCTGATGGACTCTTAACTCCTGTTGGGTGTTGTCCCGACCACCCGAGGGATCCCTTGCACTTTTTCACAGCAGTCATTGGTTCACTATTCCTTTTTCTATGGACTTGGCACCTTCTGATAGTTTTTTGTAGTACTTTGAAGGGATTGGAGGTGTAATAGTCCTTAAACTAATTGTCCCTTTCTTGACCCCTTGATAAAGTGAGTTGTTTGGCCATTTCTGTTTCCCCAGGAATCACCACAGTGTGTCCTGCTTGACCCACAACGGATTATCTCGTGCATGTAAGTAGAATCCTTGTTTGTACCCTAGGGTCCAGTTACATAATCACTTCCGCTACTTTCGATCTCTGAGGTTTGCAAGGTGACTAATTGTATGAGTAAACTAAACAGATATATTGATATTCTCTAATGCTGTGTAAGTTATGAGCCTTATCTGTGTACAACCATTGTGGTAGGCAACCCAGTGTGCTTGTTTATTATTGGTTCAGTTCATTGTTTGTTTACATTAAGGTTGCCTTCTCTATGCTATTCCTGTGCTTTACCCAGTTTGTGTCTGTTCTTTCCTGGTGTATGCCTTTTCTTGGTCCTATGCATCGGTACACTACTTCCATAGGTAGATATTCCTTGACCTTGAGAGGTACTCCTCCTGGAGTCCATGAGAAGATGTGGGTCAAATCTATTGAGATGTCTCCCCCAGTGAACATGGGTACGAGAGCCATGGGTGCATGGCCCTCTGAAAGTACAAAGGCCTGGTAAATTTACAAGAAGCACCTATTGTCTATCCAACTTGCTAATAACCACAACAAACTGTCCCTCACTATTCATGTCAACTGACACAGCCTTATAGGAAGACCTAGCCTCAAAAGGAACCCCTGGCCTGAAACAACTGAAGGCCCCTACAGTGTATTTCAAAACATCTATTCAGAAAACCTAACCTCTCCATTTATTCATCAACAAATCCTCTTTCCTCCTGGTTCAGGTGTGTCTCTTACAATAAAACTATCTGGGCATCAATGCATGTATTATGTATCTTTTAGTGGGGGCTGCACATATATTTAATGATTACTGCCTGTTCTCCATTATATTAAGGGTGCAATGTCTGCTCACCCAGAGGAGTCCCTACTGCAATTACTGGGTTTTAAGCCAGGTCACAGTCAGTCATGCATGAAGTGTGCTGGGACAGCAGGCTACACTGTCAAGTCTGAGCACAAAATAAGTGAGGCACAATGAAAGAGCGTGGGAGGGGGAGAGAGCAGATGGATGATACAGGGTCACAGGCAGTGTCAAAGAGTTTATCTTCCATCTTTTCTCTCTTCCTCTCTTTAATCACACACATTCTTCTCTTTCTCTACCCACAGAAAGTACCCCCCCACTCATTTCCCTAGTTTACCCCTCCTTTCAGGTTGAAAACACAGAAGAAAAACCAGACTCAAAGCCTACGGTGTAGTGTGTTGCATACAATTTTAATGGATAGCGTGTAGGAGACTTTAAGGAGACTATGGAAAAGGGTCATAAGGAACATATTTATACCAATCACTGTTTTCTGGAGTGCAGTGGTGAAGCAGCAGAAACGTCAACACTTATACCTTGCTGTTTCTGTGTCTAGGGATCCTGCCATACTACAGTTGACACAAGCAGTGTCTTTTTACATAATGCACGAGAAACACAACATGAACCGAAATGTTTCTTGGTTTGAAAATAATCTGTATTTTCATTATCCAGTGCATTGGTACCCACTCAACTGTCTTGAAAATATGAAAGGCTGATTTGGCCCTGCAGAAGTCAAGTTCTCTGACCTGTACTTTGCACATACACTCTTACATCACTCAGTGATTTTTGCATACTAGTCCAATAGTTTATTCAACTGGTACTGGGCCACAAATGAGGGAAAGTCTTTCAATCTGCTTCTACATAGTGTTGTCTTCTTGGGCAGCGTACTCCATGTACACCAATACTTTCTTGAGATTATACAATATAATTAAGGAAGATTTGGGTGGGAAGATGACTGTTGAAGCCTTAGCCACTCCCAGTGCTTCACTGACTTGGGTCTTTGTCTTGGAAACCATCCCACTGTAGGTACTCAAGAGGAAGGGAGCTAGTTGATCTTACAGCTCCTTGGGAGTGGAAGAAAAGGGTGAGACCCTGAAGCATTAATGCATTTGTGGATGATCAGAATTTATCGTTGTTCAATGATGTCATGTGTGAATCAAGACTTAGGAAGCCAGCACACGTAAGCCTGGCGGTAATGTAGAATAAATAGGTGCTTACCTGTTTTGTGGACCACAACAGGGTTAGTGAGGGCTTTGGGAAACTGAGAGGGATCATGCCAGAGCCCTGTATACTTCTGGGCAATCTGGAGCCTTGGAGAAGTATATTGGACAGGGCCATTGATGGAACATAAGAGTGAGGAGGAGCCTGTGGAGCTTAGGGAAGAGCAGAAGATCTGACGATGAGCTGGAATCTTAGGACCTTAGTTTATGTAGAGCACCAGGCGAGCTGACAGTAAACAGAAGCCTCAGGGACTCTCATGATAAAGATGTATTTCATTGATCTTTAGTGTGAGCAGGGCTCTGGGTAAGAGTGAGCCTGACATACAGGTCCCTGACCTCACTCTGACTATGGCGACCCTCCTGATGCTGTCAGGCAGACAAATACTTATTACACACATTTACAGCGTCATACAGGCTGATCGGATTAGGGTCTCCCTCAAGGTGGAAGACACGTGGCAAAGGCTGAGTGAATTCCCCATTACAACAAGAGAATAGCACAAAATACATAGAGGAGTCCAAGAGCGTAATTTAAAGTTGCCCAATTCAAGATAGTCCACATTACACACCTTTCGGCAAAACTCCTCAATATATCCCGCAAGAAGCATGAGATTCCTGCGCTGCGGACACTCACCAGCAGACGTCCTTCATATGGTGTGGCATTGTTCTTGGAAAGCAAATTACTGTGAGGAGGTTTTGAGGCATCTGCGCGACACCACAGGGTGGCAGATAGTTAGGGAACTGAAACACGGTCTCTTGGGTTTGAGCCCTAAAAAGAAACCAGGATCCTGAGCAGAAAATTTGCAAATCTCAGATTGACACTGGCCAAAGACCACATAGCCATCCAATGACTTAGCCCGACACCCCCACTGATGACGGACTGGCTTTGGGATTTGACAGAGTGGGTGTGCGGAACTATACCTTATTTCTGTCACTAACCCTCAGCATTAATTTATATTGACTCGGCTTCCCCAGTTTCACTGGTTTTTAGCAGATCCTATTGAGTAAAATAAAGTCAATAATCTAAATCCATGTACTTGCGATGATTTTACAGATCAGGACAGTCTCCACTTTGTGTTGTTGTTAGAAATTGGATTTTTGGTTGGCTAAGGCTTGCGCTAAAGCCAGACAGAAACCACCACTCTAGTCAGGGCAAGGGAGTTACACGCCAAAGATAACCCCTGCTCACCCCCTTGGTAGCTTGGCACGAGCAGTCAGGCTTATCCCGGTGGCAATGTGTAAAGCATTTGCGCACGCACACAGCAACAACTTCCCAGGCACACCACAAAAGGAACTCCACACAAGGTTATATCAACAATAACCTTTGTATTCTGATTACACATTAGAATAGTAGCACACATAATATACACTGTGCCAACTGGCACTGGGCAATATTTACAAGGGATTATTTACACCTGACAGGGCCAACTGGACCACTGTCAGTACCATCACAAAGTGAACTTAGTAAAAGTAAAACAGATCATAAACGTCCAACCAGTAAACACTAGTAATCACAGTACTTAGCATCAGCCTGTAACATAAACTACATTATGCACAGTATCACATCAGGCGTGAATTATATTCTGCGCCAACCTCACCAGCATAAACACATTATGCAATCCTCTCACAAGTCGAAACGCACTAGACCCTAACCTCCTAAGTATAACTACATTAGGGGCATAACTCACACAGTGGTACATAATCGCACTAGCATAAACCATGATATGCAAAACAACCTCATAATCATAAAACACCACATTTAGAGGTATAGCACAGGGTGCGTAAAACATACTACATGAATTACATTTCCTAGCACCAAAACACTTTTAGCACCTAGATCACTTTAGGGCCTGGCGCCCTTTTTACCTTCTAGTCCCCCTGGCCAACTGGCCATCTCACAAAGGGGCTCAAATGCCCTATGTCCCAAAAGTCAGGGCGCGCTGCTAAGGCAGCGAAAGTCAAGGATGCGTAATCTGCACAGGCCTAAACGCTGCAGCTGGCACTAAGTGCTGCGCAGCTGTGAACGTCAGGGGCACAGGAGTGCATCTCTCTCCTAACTCAGACATGTCCCCAAAGGACTGGGCGCCTAAACGTTGCAGCTGCCCACTACTTGCTGGGCAGCTGTGAATCAGATAAGGCCTGGCACCACTGTGCCTTTAGAACAAATATGCAGAGCGTTGGAGCCACACGGGGCTCTGTAAATAAACATGCCCCCATGGAGCGCACTGGCTCCTGAAATAATCATGCGCCAATTTAAAAAAAAAAGTACTTGCCCCCAACGTTGGAGCCACACAGGCTCAGGAAACAACATGGCCCCCAAAAGGAAATCAGCGCAGGCACCTCGGGCCCCAGGGGGGCCCAACTCGGCTCTTCTTGAGCCCCCTCCGACAGGGATACAAAATGCCAAGTCCCACTCTGGGACTTCGAACCCTCACTGGCCCCAGCATGAACACTGCTCACAGGGAGCACAAGATATCTGCTCCCACCCCAGCCTCCACTCACCAGGATGCGCTGGGTCTCCGCTTGACTCCCTGCTCTCTTCGCAGGCGAAGTCTCCTCTTCGTCCCTTGGGACCGGCACCACTTCTCTCATGCGACGGGGGCAGGCACCCGCAATGTGCCTCGCGCCCTCTCCGCTTCGATCACCATGGGCTGCTGGATGCGGGGCTCTCCCTTCGTCATGGGAGCCCCGCCGACCCATCGCAGCCCTCCCTCATCCCGCGGGACCTCTCTCCTCGGGGCAAAGGCGGAAGTGGAGCCGTCGTGGCTCCAAGACGTGGGCAGGCCCCGCCCACCAACAAGCAGACGCACCAGGCTGCTGGGTCGCCACGCGATCGCGGCGGCCGTCTCCCTTTCCTCCTCCTCGTGGTGCCATGCGGGGTGGGCACCCGCTTAAAGAACAACAGGGAAGCGGGTTAGGCACCCGTTCTCCAAGGCAAATGCGGAAGTGGAGCCCTCGCAGCTCCAAGACGTGGGCAGGCCCCGCCCACCAACAAGCAGACACACCGGGCTGCTGGGTCGCCGCGCGATCGCGGCGACCGTCTCCCTTTCCTCCTCCTCGTGGTGCCATGCGGGGTGGGCTCCCGCTACGAGAACAAACATAGAGCGAAATCACGATCCATAAGCGGCGTGGGCTCCAGCCTCAGCTGCATCACGGGGGAATCCCGCACGCCGGGATTCCCTCTATCTCCATGTGCAGCACCACGCTGCAACAGCCCACGCTCTCCTCTCCCTTAAAAATCGAGCGCTCACAAGGCGCTAGAAGTAGGCAAAGGTCCTGCAGCACAAAGAATCAGTCCTTAGAGATGAAAAGGGCAATGCAGAGCCCAGGGAGGCAAGCCCTCATGGTAGCCCTCCCTGGGCCCCAGCAGCAGCACGCCCTGGCAGGAACAGAACTGAACACTCAGCAATTTTATGGGGACACAGCCACTATATTTATATTAAGAAATCCCTTTGTGTAAAGGTGCAGGGCATGGGGGAACCAGATACAACTGGTTCAGGGGAGCTTTGGAGCACTTTGTTTTGCCCAGCTCCTTTCTCCCTTTCACAGGACAGGCTAGGTGCTCAGACGCACCACAGGGAGCAGAGCCAGCATTGTGAAGGGAAGGCACATCCCTATTCAGGTCCCAGGTGCAACTCCTCCCTCCCATCTACATGCAGATCTCTCCATTCACCACCGGGCAGACTCACCCTGGCTCCTGGAATTCCCCAGCCCTCTCCGCTCCTGTCAATCACAAGCCAGACATGCACTCCACATCAGGCAGGCAGGAAACACAGTACACAGAAAGGCCAACTTCTAGAAGTGGCACTTCTCCACCTGTCACCATAAATCTGCGCACACCATTGCGCAGCATTTATTCTCACGAGTTCGCACATACCAAACTCGACTCTGCGCTCCTCTCACACCAGGAACTACCAGGGACACACATATCCCCCATGCATTCCTATGGGAGGGCAGGCCCATCTCACCACACATACACAGAGAGCGCACGCACTTTACACTGGACCCCAGTGCTAAAGTGCTCAGAGGCCTAAAATCACCAACACCAGGTTACAGAAAGACGCTAGGAGAACGCAAAAAGTTTCGGGATGAACCTGCCAAAAGGGCCAAGTCCAACAGTTGTTTTGTGATCTTTATTGTGTTCCTCGAAGACAATTTATTTTACCTTTATTGAAAGGGAGACAGTTTACTCAAGCTAGACCTCCTCTTATTTTTCCACATATGTTATCCGATTAATTTGTCTGTTTTAATGTTGCTAGATTTTTAATGACCCCTGTTAGATTTGGAATAATTAGGGGTTGATTTGTGTTTGGAGTATATTGTTTTCTTGTTGTTTTTATCCTGATGATGTTTATTATGTTTTTTGTGTCCTAAAATGTATATGTTTAATTTTTATATTTGGGAACTTTTATCACTCACCTGTTTTTTATTGTATCAAGATATATTTCTCCTGAGGTTGTTCATTATTTGTATGCAATTGTTTGTCTTGAATCTTTTTATTCAATTTTATACCTGTAGCCTTTGTGGTTTTTATTAACCGAATAAAGATTATTTTGACTGACTGGATGAGTGGGCTGGCGCAGAAGAGGCTCACATGAAACAGGCAGAAGACCTGTTGGCGTGGGGAGCCATGTTTCATGATCTCAATGATAGCGGCAGCATCACCCGCACTACAGAGGTGAGCACTAAAGATGAGGAACCTGTACTCACAGAGATCCCCTGACACGAATGGGAGGTGGGTGGCCCTGTTATATGGCTATATGCTCACACCTTGACTGAGCGCTAGGTGACTGATGACCTACCGTGGCTTGCTTGTCATATAAGTGCCCCTTGGACACCACCTTATGTGTAGTGCTGAGCATGGGGTACAGGGGTTTTCTCTTTCACTCGTTTGATCTTGTTTTATTTATTAGTTGATATTTGACATGTCGAGAATGGCTTTGTCAACTTTTGAACTTCCACAAAAAGCTTACTTGGATTGTATTGTTTGCTAATATTGCCTATCGTGTGTAAATGTAATTTGCTGCCATGCCAATAAAATCATAGCAAAAAAGAGATGCAGGCTCCCAGTGATACCTGAGAGTGAACAGTAGCCTCTGTGGACCTCAGTGTGAGCAGGAGCCTCTGGGATTTGAGTCTGTGCTGGAGCCTCAAGGGACCTAATTGACTGATTGATTAATTGATTGATTGATTTGATTGATTGATTGCAGGGCTTGTGAAGAGCAGGCAGTTCTCAGTGGAACTGAGCTTAAAGATCCTGAGGGAGAGTGACTACTTTGGGACCCACTGATGAAGAACAACTCCACCATTTTAGGATGAACAATTCACCCAGTTCAATGAGAGTGAATAGAAGCCAGACTTATGAGCAAACATGATTCACTGAGGATCTGTTGCCCAGTGGACAGAGAAAATCCCCATGTATGAGCAGGATCTTTAGATCCTACTGGCAGAGAGAGACTCAGGGATCCGAGGGTGAGTGAGAATGGTTTAAGGGAGACTTGTAGACCTGAGGATGAACATTAGTGAAATAATTGTGTTTCCAAACTTGATGAATGTTACTCACCCTACAAGCTGTAAATCGATTCATATAGCACAATCTCCTCTCAAAATTAGCTCCAGCACTAACCAAGCAATACTTTGTGAAAGGTCATGATCCGCGAATGTGGGACACTATTTTTGGGTACCTGGGCCTATTTTTGGTTCCAATTTGACTCTGAACCTGAGCTCACTCTGCCACCTTGAACACTTCAGGACGGTGCAGGACCCGTTGCTAAAGTACAGAGAGAACCGCATCATCGGGCCAGCAACTGCTGACCACTTGATTGCAGGGTACTGGGGACAATGAGAGTGAATTTGATTTGGCCCAAAGAGAGCTCATCAAGCTTGTGTCCCTCTCCATTAGCGGTAATGCACACTCTCCCCCATCATGCTAACTACTGAATTAGAATTGCTGTGCAATGTGGAGGTGTAGTACCATACAAATCACTACATAAGTTTATCTATAAAATGACACTAATGTGTGTATAAACTGCAAACCTCAGTTTAAAGCAGATATCGGGGAGTGGTAACGCATACATTGCTCATATCTCCCCATACATAAACACATTTGAGTGCAGTAGCTCAGTGAGTGTCTCCCTAGAATTATGCAGGTCACAATT
Source organism: Triturus cristatus (assembly GCF_964204655.1). Lineage (NCBI taxonomy): Eukaryota > Metazoa > Chordata > Amphibia > Caudata > Salamandridae > Triturus > Triturus cristatus. Next base: position 234,021,522 of record NC_140583.1, read on the forward strand.
TCAAATCCAGCACAACCATTCATCCTTCCAAGGTCAATAAAATGAGTACAACTGGAATGTTCTCACATTCTATGATGCTTTGAATCGACACCCCTTTAGTTAGAATTGACTTTGCTGCTCAATCTGCCTTACCGAACATGTCTGCTGCCTCCATGTGCGATGTGACTGATGTCTCATACCGACCCATTGCGTTCTCCACTGCTCCCGAGTTCTGCAGGAGGACGGCCATCTTCTGGTTGGAAAAGTTGACCCCGCTGCAGCAGCGCATGCTTTCTTTTATGCAGCTGTAGGCCTCTGTGAGGAACTTTATTTCAGTATAGTGAATGGCAAGGTGATTGTAGAGTTTGACTGAAAAAAACAGAACAGGTTTACAACAAACACTGTGTTATTGTTTAATGACATGGTTACAGGCTATGGCTATTAACATGATATATATATAAGTCGTCAATGTACTTATCAAATCCCCTCGGCCTAAATTCTGAGTAAATACTAACCTGGCGCAACATGGTAAATACCTCCTATGCACCTCATCCCACGCCTGAAGGATACTTTAAATAGTGTTTTTGTGTGAATTTCAAGGTGAGAGTGCATAGTGATGAACGCTGCCCCCAGACACGGGGGGCATATTTATCAAATGTTCATGCAATACAAAGCAGCAAGGTGCTTTGCTGCTCTGCATGAAAAGGATAGGGTATGAATGCAACCTATGGAACATTATACGGCACATTCCCGCTCTCTGTCTGTGCTGGCGCACAATGTGATGCCTAGTGCCAATGCAGGCACTCTTGCATCGCGTTGCAATGGTGCCTGCGTTCTAGGCATGATTGGATTTGTGCAAGAAGGGACACCTGTCTGCACAAAAACAATCCTCGCTCCACCCATGTAATGCCACTCTGGGGCAGAGTAATGCAAGGCAGCGACTTGGGCTACATTAATTGAAGTTCATTAATAAAGGGAAGATGTGAGATGCTTTTGGGAGTGGGGGGACATGGGCCGTTTAGTGGAATGAAATGGAGAGGTTGTGGCGTTACAGCCAGAGCTGCCATACTCCAACCAGGTTCAAGTCTTGGCGCAACATCCTGTGGTTCTGGGAAAATCACTTAATTTCCCTGTGCATCACAAAATGCATGTGACCTTGTGTAATGCACCCGGTGTTCATAAAGTGCCGCTCCAATGCCTTCTGGTGGTGAGTAAGTTCTCGCTACACTTGTATATATTTATCACATTCACCTGCATATATCTATCACATACACCTGTAACTATCAATCACATAAATATATATCTATATACATCTATATTTATATGTGTATATATATATGTATATGTTTACTGAAAAAAACAAAGGTCACAGGGACATTATAGTTAGGCTCAGATAGTTATCTCAGCTAACTATAACTTATGCCCCTGCAATGCACTACTTATGACCTCACATATTACGTCACTCTAGACCTGGTCAGTGACATTACCGATGACATCACTGATGAAATCTCAAATGACATCACTGATGATATCATCCACAGAACCACTCACACACCCACTCACACCCCCATACAACCTCTCATATGCACAATCACACGCCAAAACAATCACTCACATACCCATTCACAGACTCATACAAGTACTTACACAACCACACATTAATCCATAGAGCCACTCACACACACACTCACTCACAGAGCCTGTTCATACAACTAGTCGCGCACCCATACAGCAACTCACATAGCCACACACTCACCGATACACCCAGCTCAGGTAACTATAACTGCTGAAGTTCACTGGTTTTGTATTAGTGAAATCTGAGCCAAACTATGATGTCCCTTAACCTTTGGTTTTTTTTCGGTGAATTTCTAAGGTTTTTTTCATTCTATTCCCTAACTATAATGTCCTTGTAACCTATGTTTTTTATTCCCAGTGAATATCTATGTTTTTTAAGTTCTATTTCCTAACTATAATGTCCCTGTAACCTTTGTTTTTTTTTAAGTGAATTTGGAAGGTTTTTTAATTTAATTTCCTAACTGTAACCACTAACCTTTGACACTAAGGACCTAATAATGACCTCATAGCAGAGCGGTGGCATGACGGTGCAAATGGCCGTGCCACTGCTCCGCCGAAGATCACCGATGCCCGCCCGCCCGCCAGATTACTATTTTACAGTGGCATAGCGGGCGGGCAGCGTGTCTGTTCCCCCTGTTGTGCCCTTTCAAAGGGGGCGGTGCCTTCTGAAAAGACATTGCAATAGGAACGCCTCACAAGGTTCCTTCATGGCATGGACTCAAAAGTCCATGCTGTGCAGGAACCTATGTGCTGTGTTTTTTGTGGGACTAAGCTGAAGTCGAGTCCCAAGATGGCTGCCAACACTTCCTGGTTTAAGTGGAGGCAGCCAATCAGATCTCAGCACGAGATTGAGAGGGTTTGTGAAGCCCTCGCATCCCAATATATAAAAATTTGGGTTTTCATTAATATCTCAAAACATACTGAACGGATTTACACCAATTCACAAAAAGGGTGCTTACTAGACCAAAAGCTACTTTTCTGCCAGATTGGGTGTAATTCTGCCCAGCGGTTTGGGCTGTAGTTGTGTCTACAATTCCTATGGAAAATTACATGGGGAAAAATGCGTTTTGGTCCCCCCTTTTTTTCAGCCCCTACTTCACAAATCACCCCAAAGCTTTCAGAACTTGATCTGAACCGAGTGTCATACTAGTTTTGAAAATTTCGCGAAGATTCGTCAAACAGCGCCAAAGTTATTGGGAAAACAATAAACGCTTTTCCTATGGAAATTAGGTCCTAACTATAACTCTAACTGTGTTTGTGTGTGTGTGTGTGTGCACGTGTGTGTGTGTGAGTGTGACAGAGCTGCAGTTGTCCCTGTGTAGTTATAGTTTGGTCAGACCTTACAGAGGAAGAGAGTTTGACAAACCGTTCCTTCATAAAACTTTACATTAAAAAAAATAATCAACTCCAACAGGGGCAGCAAAAAAAAGGGGGTGTCCCAAAATGTAGCTTCCATATGCAATTTCCATAGGGTATTTAGCCAGCGCTACAGCCAAACCTGCCAAACTGAATTACACCAAATGTGGCAGAAGTCTAGATATTTATCCAGAAGGCGTGTTTTTTGTGATTGGACACAAATCCATTCAGTGGTTTTGATGAAAGTAAGGTTCAAAATGTATAGACAGGTTGACAGTTCGACGTAACTTAAAAAATTTAAGCTTTCTGATTGGCTGAGAGGACCCTTTTGGAGCAAGCGCTCTAATTGGCTCGCCGAAGCTTGAACACAAATGTTGTGGGAGCCAATAGAGAACTCAGGGACTTGGCCCCCACTCCTGGAAATGTTAAAAAAATTCCATATAAGAATAAGGGTAGGGGTTCTTTGACCGCATGACCCCGCTTGGGGGGTCCCAGATGGATCCTCCAGACGCAAATTTGCTCAACAAAAATTGGGGTGTCGTTGCTATGCCACTGGACTCCCGCAGGGGGGTGTGCCAAGGGAGTCCTAAGGGACAGGGGACATTAATTTAAGAAAATGTGGCTAGGTGTCCAAAATTCATATTGTGTTGGTATGTTATGCAGATTTGCAGAGCACACCCCAAAGTATCCTGGTGCAGAGCAGGTCTTAGCCTAGCCAAACATAAGGCCTAGTGGGACTACTAAAAAAGCAAGGGCCTGATTCACAGAACTAACTTAAGACAAAATCCTAAACTTACTACCATTTTCGTATTCACAGTAGGCACTTACTCATTTTGGTATTCACAGAAGACACTTACTCACTTCGGTATTCACAGAAGTTAGGAGTCCTAACTTTAGGACTCCTAAATGCCTTCTGTGAATACCGAAATTCTTAAAATTAGGATTTTTCTCAGTTTAGGAGTCCTAAAGTTAGGACTCCTAACTTTACTACGACTAAACTGAGAAAAATCCTGATTTTAAGGCTTCCGGTATTCACAGAAGGCATTTAGGAGTCCTAAAGTTAGGAGTCCTAACTTTACTACTACTAAATTGAGAAAAATCCTAATTTTAAGACTTTCGGTATTCACAGAAGGCATTTAGGAGTCCTAAAGTTAGGAGTCCTAACTATACTACTACTAAACTGAGAAATACTAATTTTAAGGCTTTCGGTATTCACAGAAGGCATTTAGGAGTCCTAAAGTTAGGACTCCTAACTTTTGTGAATACCGAAATGAGTAAGTGACTTCTGTGAATACCAAAGTGAGTAAGTGCCTTCTGTGAATACCAAAATGGTAGTAAGTTTAGGATTTTGTCTTAAGTTAGTTCTGTGAATCGGGCCCCATGTCTTCAGCTTCTTGCTATATTCAAGAAGCAAGGAGGAGGCTTTTACGTATAGTGGCAGGTCGTTCCATGCTTTAGGAGCAATGTAGGAGAAGGTCGACCACCGGATCTGGTTTTTTGAATATGCAGGATATGTTCAAGTTGGAGTCAGAGTGGAGGTGTCTGGAAGATTTGTGAAAGCAGATGCGATTGTTGAGGTATGCTGAGCCAGTGTTATGTAGTGCCTCGAAATTGTGGATGAGGAGTTTGAACTGTGCTCGTTTGTGTATGGTGAGCCAGTGGAGCTCCTTCAACTATGGTGTGATGTGAGTGTGGCGTGGGAGATTGTGAGTGATTATGGCCACAGAATTCTGAATTGTCTGCTGCCCTTTGGTGTTCCGTAGTGCATAAATAAGCCTACATTTCCATATACCTAGCAAATATATATATTTGTAATTTTTACATTTTATAGTTACATATATTGAATAAATATAGACGTAGGTACACATAGCAGTGTGCCATCCTTATACAAAGTAGAAACCCTATCCAATATGATTTCTCCATACATAGACATATAGAAAAATGTAAGCAGAAATAAACCAGATAGTCAGCTGCTAGAAGTGTCTGAGAATGACCATTTCTTGTTTGTCAGACTAAATGGGTGGAGTATTTCCACAGTGGGTGGCCGTTGAATGCTGCTTTACAAACATGTTCCAGTGATGTTAATAAGGAGACATGGGAACACCTTCATTTAGCAACCAAGAGCCAGCAGGGGGAGCCAGGTCAATGTAAAGATGAGTTAGCCCTTGCAGATAGAAGAGACTCCATCAACAGCTTTCATTTTAAATTGAATTAAAGTAAGCTTGTATTTTGTCAGTGCTTGTCTCTCTTCTCCTGGTGTTCAGAGTGATCTAGCTCTCTCTAGTATCTGCCTCCTGGCCTCTCTTGTCATGCACGGCTGATTTTATTGTAACACTTCAGTATATCCATGAAAGGGAAACAAACCAGAGGCACAACTTGCAGTTGCCATTCTGGCAAGGTAATATGGTTTAGCTGCCTATTCGGCTGGCATGCCCAGAGCTGAAGTTGTCATGTCATTAGTTTAAGATTAAGCCCCCATGCCCTGATTGTGAATTACCCTGCAAGCACACATCTAAAGGGGAAATGTACTGTTTATACTGAGCACAGTGCCTTCAGACTGACCAGGAAAGCTAACTCCCCACTCACTTATATTCCAGGAAAACATTATCATTGCCAGTGAAAGCACAGATACACATGATGTTGAGCCGACGCCGAGTATCTTCATTCCCCCTGTTGAGTTTATTGTCCTGTCCTCCTAATACAAAAAACCGCTATGACATGGCCAGTGCTGGCAGCATCATAGCTGTTTTCAGTGACTTTCAGCCATGCTGAACAGCAGATGTGCTTCTAGACAACATGGCTAAAAGATATTCATGCTGACAAGGCATATAGCTCAGCCATTGCTGAGATCTAATGACTTGCCAGTGCTTGTTTGGTGTTCACGTAGTCTTGCTGAACAAACGTGGAAGTGATTGTGAGAAACAGTTGAGGAGTTCTGAAGTGAACCGAGGATGTAGCATAAAGGTCAGAGCTACCAACATGGGAACTGGGGAACCACGTTCGAATCTCGGGGTCGGCGAAACAGTTTGTGATTCTGGGCAAAGCACTCACGCGCCTCCCTGGTCATTGTGGAATGTAACTGGTGAGAACTTAAAGCGCTTCAATATCATCTTCTCGTGTTGCGCTATGGAAAGACGGAGGATGGAGCGAGCGTACCAATAACATCGGATCTTACATGAAATAAAAATAAACAACTGCTGTTCATATTTTAATAACTTTTTAAGAAATATATTTGTTTATGTACACACACATGCATTTTAGTGGTATGTATATGTACGAGGGAGACTATGTCAAGACGGAGGTCAGAACAAGCACAATACAATTGGATCATACAAAAAGTTTTGAAAGTGAAAGCAGCAGCGACGAGGGAGATAGTGGGGAGACGGTTCAAGCAGGGAAGCAGGAGGGGATGGTGAGATGGGCTAGCAACTACGGGAGAGGTCGGAAGAAAGCAACAATGAAGAGTTTAAAAAAATACCTTCATTTAAACAGGATCAGTGATACAAATTAATGTGTTGTAGTGGAACATAACTGATAAGCACTTAAAGCGCTCCTATACCATCAGCTTGTATTCGCGCTATGGCAAGATGGAACGAGCATTCCAATACCATTGGATCATGCAAAAAAATAACTAAACAAGTACTGTTCCTGTTTTAACAGCTTTTTAAGAAATGCATTTGGTATGTGCACATGCGTGCATTTTAGTGGTTTGTGTGTATGTGTAGAAGGGAGACGGCCTAAAAAAACATGTTCTCGCATGAAGTGCTTTAAAACAAAGAAAAAACAACTGCACAAACTAGGAGCAGTGTAAGGAGACATGCACATGGTCTCTGCGCTATATGAGGGCCGAACACAAAAAAAGAAGACTTGATGCAAGCTTGCCATGATGAATGGCATAGAAAATAAATAAGAGCGATGTTGAAGTTTACCAACGGTAGGGGATGGGCAGCCTTTAAACCCACTGATAGATCACAACACGTTTCTTGAGACATCACATGGACTGTCTAGTCGTGCAGCGCATGCGCTGTCTAGCAGAGACATAAAAACAATAGATTTCGCACAGGCGAAGCCTACTGGCTTTGCCACTGCTTGTTATGTTTAGGAATGGGGAGATTAAGTGATTTATTCATAATCACAAAATGTGGAGCTGGTAAACTGGATTTGAGTTTTGTGGTCGGCTGAACATCCTTGATTTTAAGCAAATCACTTAATCTCGCCGTGCCAAAGAAAATGAATGTGTCGTTGTGAAAAGTAACTGGTGCTAATGTAAAGCGCTCCAATACTTTTAGTTGTTTAGGCACTAGATAAAACTGCACGATAAAAGTAATTGGTGCTAATGTAAAGCACTCCAATACCTTCGGCTGGTGTTGGCGCTATATAAAACTGCACAAAAAAATGTAATTGACGTACTGTAAAGCGCTCCAATACCTTTGGATGGTGGTGTAATTATATAAAACTGCACAAAAAAAGTAACTGGTGCTTATGTATGTAAAGAGCTCCAATACCTATGAGTGATAAATAGGTCATCCCGAGTAGCGGGGAGACCGCGAGCCCCAATAGGGAGCATCACTGATCACCAAGTTTAGGATTTTGTCTTAAGTTAGTTCTGTGAATCGGGCCCCATGTCTTCAGCTTCTTGCTATATTCAAGAAGCAAGGAGGAGGCTTTTACGTATAGTGGCAGGTCGTTCCATGCTTTAGGAGCAATGTAGGAGAAGGTCGACCACCGGATCTGGTTTTTTGAATATGCGGGATATGTTCAAGTTGGAGTCAGAGTGGAGGTGTCTGGAAGATTTGTGAAAGCAGATGCGATTGTTGAGGTATGCTGAGCCAGTGTTATGTAGTGCCTCGAAATTGTGGATGAGGAGTTTGAACTGTGCTCGTTTGTGTATGGTGAGCCAGTGGAGCTCCTTCAACTATGGTGTGATGTGAGTGTGGCGTGGGAGATTGTGAGTGATTATGGCCACAGAATTCTGAATGGTCTGCTGCCCTTTGGTGTTCCGTAGTGCATAAATAAGCCTACATTTCCATATACCTAGCAAATATATATATTTGTAATTTTTACATTTTATAGTTACATATATTGAATAAATATAGACGTAGGTACACATAGACATTGTGCCATCCTTATACAAAGTAGAAACCCTATCCAATATGATTTCTCCATACATAGACATATAGAAAAATGTAAGCAGAAATAAACCAGATAGTCAGCTGCTAGAAGTGTCTGAGAATGACCATTTCTTGTTTGTCAGACTAAATGGGTGGAGTATTTCCACAGTGGGTGGCCGTTGAATGCTGCTTTACAAACATGTTCCAGTGATGTTAATAAGGAGACATGGGAACACCTTCATTTAGCAACCAAGAGCCAGCAGGGGGAGCCAGGTCAATGTAAAGATGAGTTAGCCCTTGCAGATAGAAGAGACTCCATCAACAGCTTTCATTTTAAATTGAATTAAAGTAAGCTTGTATTTTGTCAGTGCTTGTCTCTCTTCTCCTGGTGTTCAGAGTGATCTAGCTCTCTCTAGTATCTGCCTCCTGGCCTCTCTTGTCATGCACGGCTGATTTTATTGTAACACTTCAGTATATCCATGAAAGGGAAACAAACCAGAGGCACAACTTGCAGTTGCCATTCTGGCAAGGTAATATGGTTTAGCTGCCTATTCGGCTGGCATGCCCAGAGCTGAAGTTGTCATGTCATTAGTTTAAGATTAAGCCCCCATGCCCTGATTGTGAATTACCCTGCAAACACACATCTAAAGGGGAACTCCCCACTCACTTATATTCCAGGAAAACATTATCATTGCCAGTGAAAGCACAGATACACATGATGTTGAGCCGACGCCGAGTATCTTCATTCCCCCTGTTGAGTTTATTGTCCTGTCCTCCTAATACAAAAAACCGCTATGACATGGCCAGTGCTGGCAGCATCATAGCTGTTTTCAGTGACTTTCAGCCATGCTGAACAGCAGATGTGCTTCTAGACAACATGGCTAAAAGATATTCATGCTGACAAGGCATATAGCTCAGCCATTGCTGAGATCTAATGACTTGCCAGTGCTTGTTTGGTGTTCACGTAGTCTTGCTGAACACGTGGAAGTGATTGTGAGAAACAGTTGAAGAGTTCTTAAGTGAACCGAGGATGTAGAGAAGTGTGGCTCAGGGGTTAGAGGCGGCAGACCCGGAAGCTGAGATCGGTCCTGGACCAGGGTTCAATTCCCCACCTCGGCGGGTCTTGGGCTAAAAATTCCACGGACTTGATAATTCTCGCCTCGGTGCCTCCTTGACTCACGGGTTCACACTCTGCGACTCTGGGCAATAGCTTGCTTAATCTCCACAACGGCCCCTCGCGGCGGGATGCCTGACTTTCACCTTGTGGATACCCTGCTATCTCACAGGAGAATACCAGGACGGGTTCCCTAAGCAAGCGCCAGGAAACCCACAGCGGGTAGCTGTGCGCTATATAAGCTCAACTACATTTACATTTACATGTAGCATAAAGGTCAGAGCTACCAACATGGGAACTGGGGAACCACGTTCGAATCTCGGGGTCGGCGAAACAGTTTGTGATTCTGGGCAAAGCAGTCACGCGCCTCCCTGGTCATTGTGGAATGTAACTGGTGAGCACTTAAAGCGCTCCAATATCATCTTCTCGTGTTCGCGCTATGGAAAGACAGAGGATGGAGTGAGCGTACCAATAACATCGGATCTTGCATAAAATAAAAATAAACAACTGCTGTTCATATTTTAATAACTTTTTAAGAAATGCATTTGTTTATGTACACACACGTGCATTTTAGTGGTATGGATATGTACAAGGGAGACTATGTCAAGACGGAGGACAGAACAAGCACAATACCATTGGATCATACAAAAAGTTTTGAAAGTGAAAGCAGCAGCGACGAGGGAGATAGTGGGGGGACGGTTCAAGCAGGGAAGCAGGAGGGGATGGTGAGATGGGCTAGCAACTACGGGAGAGGTCGGAAGAAAGCAAAAATAAAGAGGTAAAAAAAATACCTTCATTTAAACAGGATCAGCGATACAAATTAATGTGTCGTAGTGGAACGTAACTGGTAAGCACTTAAAGCGCTCCTTTACCATCAGCTTGTATTCGCGCTATGGCTAAGATGGAACGAGCGTTCCAATACCATCGGATCATGCAAAAAAATAACTAAACAAGTACTGTTCCTGTTTTAACAGCTTTTTAAGAAATGCATTTGGTATGTGCATTTTAGTGGTATGTGTGTATGTGTAGAAGGGAGACGGCCTAAAAAAACATGTACTCGCATGAAGTGCTTTAAAACAAAGAAAAAACAGCTGCACAAACTAGGCGCAGTGTAAGGAGACATGCACATGGTCTCTGCACTATATGAGGGCCAAACACAAAAAAAGAAGGCTTGATGCATGCATGCCATGATGAATGGCATAAAAAATAAATGAGAGCGATGTTGAAGTTTACCAACGGTAGGAGATGGGCAGCCTTTAAACCCACTGATAGATCACAACACGTTTCTTGAGACATCACATGGACTGTCTAGTCGTGCAGCGCATGCACTGTCTAGCAGAGACCTAAAAACAATAGATTTCGCACAGGCGAAACCTACTGGCTTTGCCACTGCTTGTTATGTTTAGGAATGGGGAGATTAAGTGATTTATTCATAATCACAAAATGTGGAGCTGGTAAACTGGATTTGAGTTTTGCGGTCGGATGAACATCCTTGACGGTTGGGCATAGATGGCACGAAACATGTTGACCACTTGTACTAACGCTATCCTGGTACCTAAGGACCAACAGATAGCACCACTGTTTTTACTTAGTCCTGAGGCCCATCTCTGAATAAATAGTTTGCCTATGGGCTCCTGTGCCTATTTTAAGTCAACAGATTGCACCACTCATACTACCCACTTGCACTCATCATTTATGGCGTTCTCAGATCAAAAGAACTCCGCTAAAGCAGCCACCAGGCCAGTAAGGCATTGCAGCGCCAGTCTAATGAGGAGCACCCAATGATGAAGCATGACACCCCAACAGGTGTGTGAGGGCATTACGATCAGATTTACAGATCTCCCAGCGACACGTACTCTGGCCAAATAGCACAAATACATGTGTCTGTCTGGCAGAGGAACTACCTTCATACTTGATAATCCCCATGCTAGTCCCTGGAGGAACACAGGAGTAGGACCTCTCTAAAGATTCACTCTTCCGGACCCCTTTTTGACTTACGGTTTAGCAGGTCTGACATGCCCTGTGATAAGCATACCTAATTCACTTGATGTCTGATTTTCCAGCTATAAATGCCATTGCCGAATTACCACATATGGTGTAAACATGCACATACCTAGTACCCACACACATGGAAAATAAACAGAGACTACATGTGTTGCAAGTAATGCTCCAATCAGTACGTCAGCTATACACTAACAGGGAAACAGACTACAGTGGAGGGTATAAAGTAGTGACTGGGTCCGTTGAGGGAGTGATTTGTGGAAGGGGCAAGCACTGGAAGGTGCGAGGGAGCAAGCAGCGACAGAAGGAAGAGGGTGGGGGAAACAAAAAGCATCAACGATAGGAAAAGCAGTGACAGGGGAGGGGGTGATCTGTGGACAGGGCATGAGGGTGGTGGGAGGAGACGGAGCTGGTAAAAGCACAAGCACTGTGTAGAGTGCTGAAAAAGAAAGAAAAAAGTAATTCCTGAAATGTTCATTAAGACAGGAGCAGTGGATGTTTACAGGTACTTGGTCCATGCTCTGGGGGAGGGCTAAACACAAAAAGAGAAATGACCATTCATACCGTGGACAAATGGTGACAAAGAATATGAGACAGGCGATGGAGCAAGCAAATGGGAAGCCTGTGGGAAGGCTGAAGCCCACAGATTAAACACATATCTCTTCGAGACAACCCATGCGTTGTCTAGCCGAGACCTGAAATTGATGGACAGAATGCTTACATTAATCTCAGCCACTTGAAATTACCCAGTATTTTGCACTCAATGTCACCTCAGTTTTGACTAGGAGCGACAAGCAGCAAATTCGCATGAGGGAGCAAATGGCGTTGTATTCTATTTGTAACAATTTGAATCCATTCAGCCCAAACCTTTCGATTTATAGGTTAGCAGTCGCTGAAAATCATAATAACCATTGAATAAAGAGAATTTAGTGCAAAATAATAGTGCACGTTTGGTAGATTTCACTGATAATATTTTTACATTTTCATTAGTCCATCAAAAGAAAACCTTCAGCTTTGGGTGTTTACCAAACATTTCTTACCTAAAAGTCGGTTATCTGTGATCCCTTTGCACAGCTCTCCAGCGCCATTTAAAGCCTGGAGCACCTCAGTTATGTTGAATTTCTGGCTCCTGATCATGTAATTGGCTGCCTCTCGCAAAGCCATGGCAGCATCTATATTCTTCTGTGCCTTTTGGTAGGAACTGCCTGCAAGCTTGAAGGCCTGGGCGGCCGAGTCCAGATTTCCTGTCTCCACAAAAGCATACCCTAGTTTAATCAAAGCATCAGACATATTGCTTATTTCCCCCTGTTCATACTCATTAATTGCCTTCACATAGAATTGTCCAGCCTTTGCAGGATCCTTCAGTGCATCATAGGCCATTCCAATATTAAAGAATAGGTCCCCGTCTCTCTTTGCATTTGCTCTGGTCACAGATTTGATAAGGCACTTTAGTCCTTTTTTAGGTTTCTCATTGGAAATATAGGCAGCACCCAAATTAAACAAGCACACTTTCTGGATATGCTTCTCTGGTACACTGCAGGAGAGGAGATAGGCTTTCTTGAATGTAGCTAAAGCCACGGTGATGTCATCCCTGTCAAAGCACTCAACAGCAGCTTTGGATAATTTCTGTATTTTAGCCTGAATGGCGAGGGCTTGGTTCCCAAAGTGGTCCTCATATGTATTGGAGTTCGAGAGAGAAGCCATTTCTTAGAATACACAAAAACCTGCAGAAAAAAATGATATATATTAATTAGTACATGCATGATTAAATGGGGACATAGCTGCGTACATACGTTAATAAAAACAATAGGTTAAATTGAAAAATTTACAAAAGTGCATATGAATATCAAATATGTGCTTGAGCAATTACACTTTATTGAAAAGAGTACACAGGCACGATCATTTCACACTCTTATTTCTAAACATGGATATTCTGTCAAGCTTATTTTCACATTTGAATCTATATTATAAATGTACACAAGCGTATACCCATTTCAGTCAGGCAATCCTAAGGCAGAGTAAGTTGACGCAGACAGCATTTGCGTGTGCTGGAAAACTACAACGTGAAAAGGCCTTTGATAGCTATCTAGTGCTGGCCTTAGCAATGGTTTGTCACCCAGAGGCATATGTTCAAGGAAGTGGCGGAGCGAGGCGTTAGCCGTCATGGCTTAACGCCTTACTCCGCCACTTCAGAAAAGCAAGGCTGCACTATATTTACAACGATATGGCGCAGCCTTGCGTTTCCCCCTGCGCTGGCACCACACTGAGCAGTGTAGCACCAACGCAGGCACCCTTGCACCATAGTGCAAGGGTGCCTGCGTGCAGGGGAAAGATTATTTATGTACAGGAAGGTCCCTTAATGCTGCTTTGTAAATAAGGCAATGCCCCTATCGCCACCACAACGTCGTAAAACGTGACATTGTGGTGGCGATAGGGTCTTGTATATATGCGCCTCAGTGCTTGGAAAACGAGCTGCTCTTTCATAGCTTTGGGTTTTCAGAGAATGAATATTCAATTAGGAGGCAGACCATAATCATTGCCTTTTGAGGGAGTGTGCACTTCTCATATGTGTTGAATTTCATGTAAATGTATCAAGTAAATGCATTTGCAATTGGATATTCATAAAGTTAACACACCGATTTATAGTTCTGTGGAATTGGAAAATCCTCCAGTTTTGGAGGAAAATAAAAATACTGGTGGAGAATCTAATGGCTGAATATTCTCCTACCCACTATCCCTATCCTTTGGTGGAAAGAAATTCGACCATCAATTTCTTCCCTGACATTTATCATTTCCTCGAGAAACTGAAGATTTTCTGTTGTCATCGATCTCTAAATTGGGCCCTATATCATAAACCATCTTCAAGGATTAAAGCAGGCCAGGGGTGTAGTAGACAACCAGTAGTCAAGATGATGGCTTGAGATCTCCGCTTTGACCCGAGCCACAGAAATTTGTCATTTTTCCTGCAAATCAAAATTAATCCACAATGTTCATGGGCGGATAATATTGTGGAGACCCTGTAACACATTGGACCCTGAAAAACTGAAACCCCGATTTATGGGGGCGTTCATTTGGTGCACGTTGGCGCCTGGCGGTCACAGGCTTCTGTGCCGGGGAAATTCCATGGACCCCTCAAGACTGAACGGAGCATAGCAGGTCACAGTTACGGGCTTGGGCTTCATAGATTTCTGATTCCTCTCTAATCCAGTGCCGACAATAGGAGTTGGTCCTCTGGAGGGAGCTGTGCTCAGCACTGCTGCCAGTTATAGGAACAGACGTGTTGTCATTAAGACCCAAGGCCTGATCCCAGTAGGGCACATTGTGAAGCAGCGACCTCCAAGTCGAGAAAGCAGCAGGCGGCTGACTGCACTGAATACTGCCGGCCAATTCCTATTTGGCTACAGTACTTGATCAATGTATTCAGGAGACTTACCAGACTGGGTGGTTAAAATTCTGCATGACTGCTGAGGTAGTTACTCATGAGCTCATTATACTCCTCGGAGATTTAACTGACAAAACTCAATGTATTCCTACTAATGTTTCAATTTATATATGGACTATGAAATTTACGTGATGCTCTATTTGGCACTTTATACATGAAGTGTAAGTGAGTGTTGTTATATCTATCTACAATACAGGAACCTAACATTGACATTGTGCTATTTGTGCTTCAATTTCACAATGCGGCAATCTGACTCAGAGTATGCAAAACCCATGTTGGAGAATAGAAAGTCATTGAGACATATGGACCACAACTGGTTAACTGAGGAGAATTCTGGCTGTGACCAACCTGCTTCAACAATGGAGGATAGGGCAATTATTTTACTGGAACTTAAGCACAATATAAAGAGAATTGACCATAAAATGGGCACAGTACCTTTGCGGCCGGACCAAATGAATGAGCAACTAGATGGACAGGCCACCAGGTTAACTGAAGTTGAAAACCGTGTCTCAGATTTGGAGGATGGTACGATGCCCGTAAATCTTCCCATTGGCAGGCTGCAGAAGAAACTGACTTTTGCCTGCTCAAAATGTGAAGATTTGGAGGCGCGCTCGAGACTCAACAATATTCATATAATGGGTATTGCTGATTCCACAGACATGATTAAACTGGAATTGTTATTGAGACGCTCCCATCTGACATTTTTGTGTGTGAAAGCTTCTTGCAGTGTTTTGTCATTTAGAGAGTGCATATATCTCTGACTGCTGTACTACCACTGGGAGCACCAGTACACCCCATCATTACAGGGGAATGTGGATGGCTAAGGAAACACACATGCACAATTTGGTCATAATTATTGTGCTCCTAAATTTAATGTCATATTATTATTGATCTTTTGCTGACTTGCATACCGCCATGTCCATGGTTATTCTTAGACTTTCCCTTGTATGTCTGTAAAATAGAGACATTTGAGGGCAGCAAACCTAAATTATGCTATGTTATATCCCATAAAGTTGGTGTCGTAGTGGAGGAATGCACACTCTTTTTCACCAAGGTTGCAGACACTCTACGATCTTGAAAACAATTTTCCAACATAACAATACAAATTTGCAAATGGAGGAGAGGTACACTAGGTCCCCAATAAATGACATGTAATAACCTATTTCTTTCTAAAGTGTTTCTGTTCCTTGTTGCTAAATGTTATCAGGTAATGTCTCTAATATGTTGAGAAGGGGATGATGCTGGCTTATTGTAAAAGTATATACTTTAACTTCAGATGAGGCATGCGATGAAAGTCATGCTACAAACCTTTCTTTTCTTATATTGGTGCAGGTTCTCCACGTTGGCTGTGATTGGCTTATGTATCTGTGCTATCCACACTTAGGGCCAGCTGTATGCCATTCCATGTTGCGGGTCGCAAATTGTGATTTTTTGCGACTCGCAGAACGGAATGTACTGATGTGTCTCAGACACATTTAGCGACTCTAAATAGGGTTGCAAACGACCTGCCTCATCAATTTCATGAGGCAGCTCCTAATTTGCGACCCATTGGGAATGGGCTACAGACCCTCGGGATGTGGGCCTGCAGATCACCATGTCTGTGTTTCCTTTTTAAATAAAGCAACTCTTTTTTTCCAGATGCAGACCATTTTCCTTAAAGGAAAAGAGTATGCGTTTAAAAGAAAAAATGAAAAGGTTTTTTTTCATTTTTTAAGGGCAGGCAGTGGTCTATGAGAGCACTGCCTGCTCTTAAAAATAAATTTGCATACATTCACAACGGGGAAGGGGTCCCCTGAGGACCCTTTCCTGTTTGCAACTGGCTTGAAGTAGGGGGTAAACTGCAATTATTTTGTGACCGCATTTGCAGTCGCAAAACAATCGCACTTCCCCTTGCAACTCGCTTTTAGGAAGGGATGCCCTCGGCACGCCCCTTCCTAACAGTGACTCGCATAACCGATTTTAAGTGGTCAGTAAGTGGTTACCGTAAGTGGAGCCGCATCGCTGGAGCTGGTGAAGGACGTTGAGTAATTGAGGGGACTCCAAGTCCCAGGAAGCCCTGCCTGCCATCAAAGCGCTGCAGCTGAGCGGCCAGGGGTAAGCCTACATCATGCCTCGCGGCAGCCGCTTCGCGGGAGCCGCATCGCTGGAGCTGGTGAAGGACACTGAGTAAATGAGGGGACTAGTCCCAGGAAGCCTTGCCAGCCATCAACGCGCTGCAGCTGAGCACCCAGAGGAAAGCCTACATCACGCCTCGCGGCACCCGCTTTGCGGGAGCCGCAACACTGGAGCTGGTGAAGGACGCTGAGTAATTGAGGGGACTTCAAGTCCTAGGAAGCCCTGCCTGCCATCAACACGCTGCAGCTGAGCGCCCAGGGTAAAGCCTACATCATGCGTTGCGGCACCCGCTTCGCGGAACGCCCGTCAGTGACTGGAGGAGACTGGGCTGGGCCGCCCTCTGAGTGCCCGATCAACTTAAGGTCAGTCTCGCTAATATATTTATACTCCGTCTATATCAAAGCTCACAATTAATCAGGTCCTCCGAACAGATTTTAAACTACGTTCTAAGATGCACAAGCACGAGGGAAAGGGGAGAAGCGCGCTACCCAGTGGAAGCATGGCGGGGACACTGGATCAATTCTTACTTAGAGTGAGCTCAGTTCGCGAACATGAGATAGCAATCACAGAGCGCCGCCTATCCCTTGAACCTCTATTGTCTAAAAGATCATCTCTGGGTGGCCTGGCCTCTGCACGCACCCCCGACGGCTGCCTTAATACTGGTATTGGTCATACTAATAGGGCGAGTGTCCTTTTACAGCCTTTAAATGGGTCATTGGAAGTGCCTATTACACAGTTATCTGTTGAGATCGTGCAAGAGAGTGCTGCAATTAGCCCACTCCAACGAATTTCTACGAGGTCTGCGCCCTTAACTAAAACTAAAAATAAAAGCCTCGAAGTAATCCCAGAACCCACAGTAAAGAGGAAGAGGGGAGGGGGTCCATGGAGACCAAAAACCGCAAAAATTCCCAGGTCAAATAAAACTGGAGGAGGCGCCACATTAGATCTATCTATTATAGCAGACAGTGCCACCCCTACTGCTGGCGCTTTGAATTTTGACCCAAGAGGTGATTTATGCCCTGAAGCTAATGAAGCTATGTGGAAACATTGGAAAACCTACTCCTGACATCTCTAAACCCTATCATCTACAGACTAAGCCAGATTGAGGAAAGACTAAACAACTTTGAATTATAGGCTAAATCTAATCTCTGTTCTCTTTAGGGATTATTTGCTCAAACCAAGTTGCCACCAGCACCTATACCTTGCAAGTCGAGTAACACTGTCTCAGTCAAACCCAAATCCATAAAACTATCTGCAATGAACTCGTTATCCTTTAGGAAGACCCTCACCACAGCTACTAATCTAGATGTTCCTACGGCTGCTATGATTGAGAATACCGCTGAGGCAGGGAACATGTCGAGTGAATTCGCTCAATCCACCTCGAGTTCTCCCGGCGATGAACGCTCCTCTGCAGCGACAGCAGCTAATAATGCGCCAATGGCAAATCCAAATATTAGCTGCGCTATAGCAAGACAGGACAGTTTTTTACCAGGGACATATGGTCCAGAACCCTAGACGAAGCATAGAAGATCAGATCATAGTTCAGTTTTAGAAGGCCCTCTGACCTTGCACCTTCCTCCGGCAGCCGCTCCGCTGGTGGTGGTCCTGAGGAATGTCCCAGTATTGCGGGAAGGACAGACTGAAACCACTGAACAATTGCTATTTAAAGTCATGCATTGGTTGAACACACAACTGAAGGGTGTTGGGATTTGGGACGGGGATATTTATAATCAGATGATCATGGCCAGACGATCTGCTTGGATAGGACCTTCCAGGAAAGAAGGGAGGGGAAATTGTGTAGTTGCCAACTTTAATAATGTGTGCATTGTTAGACTTCTCTTGGATCGATTGGGTAAAAACTCAGAAAGTCACTCTGACAAAATCTATGTCCTGCCATTAGGGTTCTTCTATAGACCCCATCTCCACCCCTTAATAGGGAGGGGCCCACCAAGTGTAGCGGGACAGCCCTGGGCCCCCCCAAAAAAGCATATATAGATCCTTAGGTTTAAATCTTGCTAATAGATTTGCCCCCCTGTATGACCTAGATGCATGCGACTGACTACAATCAGTCACCCCAATTCTGGCAGAGAACACCGATATTCTCCCTATTCTCTCTCCCGTCACTAATGCGGGATTACAGATAATAAATTCCAACTATCCAGAGAGTACGGAGATCCCGATACCCCTAGCTTTGGGTGGTAGTCCGACCTCTTCCTCACTATCATTGATATCTTGGAATATTGCCGGCCTACCATCTAAGATTACGGCATCTGATTGGTCATGTTTCATAGAGGGGCATGACATCATTGTTTTCCAGGAGACTTGGTAATTGAATATGATTTTTCGTCCTGGTTATCTGGCCTTCGGCAAACTGGCAACTGTTAGACAGAAAGGGAGACCCTGTGGGAGGCTGATTATTTGGGTTAGACAACAGACAGGCTATCAGGTCGAAGAGTTAATAATCGACAGCCCTGAGATTCTGGCCATTTAAGTTTGATCGGAATTTGAGCCAGATTTTATATTGATCAATGTGTATGCGAGAGGGATAGTGGGTGGGAAAGCATCATCAACTGTCTCCCAATTGGATACCTTTATTGAAGCCATTAAAGGGGTAAAACATTTGGTAATTGCAGGTAACTTCAACTGCACTTTTGAGCCCCTTGGCCATGAAGATTGCAGTCCTAGCAGTGATGAGGATTCTAATTGGGGGATTCCGCTTTTAACGCTGCCCCCAATTAATAAATGGACTCAGGCGGCTCTTCAGCTAAAAGGTCTATGCTTGGAGAGGGGTCTAAGGGCTGTTAATGGGAGGTCAATATCAGACAGTGAAGGCACCCACACGTTTAATAATGGGATAAGAAGTAGCAGAATTGACTACTTTCTTATTAATTTAGAATTATGGTCAAGACTTCTGGATATGAAGATCCTACGTAGAATGGAGAGTGCCCACGATCCGTTATTGCTATCTCTAGAGTTAAAGGGTCAGGATCTGCCAAGGGCAAGTACTGAAAAAGTGACAGCAGATGTAATTATGTCCCAAGATTGTCGTCGGCTAAAATGGGCAGTGGTATCAGAAGATGATAGCCCTTTAGATCTTATACAGCTATCTCTTGAAAGTACATTAACAACTCTCTCCACTCTAGATACTCATGATGATTCTCTTCCTGCCGTTACGAAGGTACATGAGGACTTCTTTGTTAAGCTGAAATTGTTTTTTACAAAAAAGATCTACTTGGCATGTAATTCAAAAATCAGCTAAATGGTATGACGGGGCATGTAGGACTGCTTTTAGGCACCTCTCTCACGCAATTAGGTTGGGAGTACCACAGGAGGTAAAAAATCAAGATTTGAATATAAAAAAGTACGACACAGGGCAAGGAAGAACTTTGATGAAAATAGATGGAAGGATCTGCTACATGCAAGGTATGGTAAAAACTGGCGGCAATTTTGGAAAACAGTCAAATGGGGTAGCGGAGACAAAGGGCCTGTACCAGTCAATAATGTGCCACCAGAACAATGGGTTTTGCACTATCAGGCCCAATTTGCTTCCACAATAGGCATCCCCATACACTACCCTGAAATAACCTCTGATATTGTCTTAACCTATGGTATAGGGGAGATTGAAAGAGTTTTGGACGGTGTCCTTGCAGGCAGGGCCCCTGGTCCGGATTGTATTCCGGCCGACATATTTAAACACAATAGGAAGAATTGGCTTAAATATATCCATATCATATCCAATGCCATTGCTAGAGGTGCCCCCATACCAGAATCCTGGCGTGGGGCAGAAATAATCCCAATACACAAAAAAGGGGATCGCGCCAGTCCAAGTAATTATAGGCCAATAAGCCTAATTGACACATTACAAAAGATTGTGGCCAGACTCGTGTTGAGTAGAGTAAACACATGGATAGATGATCAGGAAATTCTATCCACTTATCAATCGGGTTTTCGCCCCTATGTCAGTACGATCGATCAAGTCTTTAGATTCATGATGATTTATTGGAGCACTGTGATTTTAGCCGGGGGGACTCTTTATGCTGTATTTATAGACCTAAAATCCGCATTCGACCTGGTGCCCAGATATAAGATATGGGACACATTAAAGGAATCAGGGATGCCCCCCGAGCTCCTACTTTTTATCATTAAACTACATGAGTCTAATTATGCCCAGGTACGATGGGGACAACAGGGTGAATTAACGGATCACTTCCCAGTAAATAAGGGGGTACGGCAATGGTGCGTTTTGGCCCCTACACCTTTCTCCCTGTTTATAAACAAGGTTATCTCATATTATACTGTTATACTGCCTACCCAACTGATGCCCCTACTCTTGCCGGTTCGAGGGTTCCATTGTTAATGTTTGCAGACAATACTTTAATTTTGTCTAAAACTCAATCCGGTCTGCAACGTGCCCTCGACAGATTTAATGCTTTGTGCAATGACCGTGAGCTAGTAGTTAACTTCGACAAGACCAAGTTCATGGTGTTGCATAAACATAAAATAGTAAAAGGCAGAGTAATGATGAACAATGCGTCCCTGGAGCAAACTGACAACTTCACATATCTGGGTGTAACAATGGGTAAGAGGATGAACTGGAAATCCCAGATAGATTTGTTAGTCCTCAGGCATAACCAACTAGCAGGTGCCCTATTAAAAGAACACCGACTCTCCCATACTAAACCGGTAGGGCCAGCTCTAACAATTTATAAAGGGAAAATTAGGGCATCGATAATTTATGGTGCAGAACTCTGGGGTTTCGAAAATCTAGCTCCCCTCGTTCTTGCCCAAAATAAGTTCCTGAGATCACTAACTGGTCTCCCTCAATCGACTCCTCTTAAACCCTTACTATTAGATTTGGGATGTACTTCATTTGAGGAGGCAGCGGGTTTTAGACCCCTGGCTTACTGGAGACGATTATGGACAACGACGGAGCTAGCACCATATGCCAATGTAGTAAAGCATATTAGAGAAGCAGACTCGTCTTCCAAAATTAATTGGCTACAAAAGATCAAGGGCACGTTACTTGATATGGGGCTCAGCAATTTGTGGGAGGACCCAGTAGGGAATTTGTTTCCAAGTAAAAATTATTACAAAGCACTTTATAGGGACAAGGTCAGTCATAAGTCCATGTCATTGCTGAGTAGCACCTCCTTTACAGGTATCTTTTTAGAACACAAGTATGTATTCAGGCCTGAAGCATACTGGGATTTCATCGCGAGACCTTGCGAGAGGAAATTATATCATCAATTCAGAGTGGGTACCCTCCCCATAAAATCCTTTACGTCAAAGTGGCATAATATTTTAGACACTAAATGCCCTATGTGACTAACTATGGAAGAGTCTATAGCTCATGTATTGTTTGTGTGCCCAGCATATAAGGGTCCTCGACACAAATGGCTCAAGCCGATCTGTTTAAACCTTGCACAAGATCTTGCCAAACAGCATTGCGCATTTTGAAAACAGATACACGCGAAGACGTAGCTATAGCTGAGCTGGACATGGGCCCTTAGAAGAACCAGATTGGAGGCTACCGCAGTTACTACTCTGCATTAATTAACCTGCATATATATTTAGTGTGGTGCATCCTCTGTGTACTGTACTGTACTCCCATGAATAATCTGTTTTTATATATGGTGATTTAAATTTCTCTTGTAATCCTAAGGATATCAATCCTAGTCACTATTTTTACTACCATCAAATGTTATTAAATTCTTTCATATAGAACTGTACAATTTTAACGAAAAATTCCTTTCCTAATGATATTTTAAGGACTTTTAAATTGCAATGACTATTTCCTAAGGTATTTTATGGTATTTTATGATATATTTGTCTCTTTTATGATTGGAAATATCGAATAAAGACTATTTTGATTTGGTTACTGACTCGCAAAATAAGGGTTGGCCATTCTACATCCCTTTTTAGTAGTTGCAAACGGCCCGATTTTCCATTTGGGACCACTAAAACGGTCGTACATCTGGCCCTTAGAGTTCTTTGACTCATGTTGGGATTTTTTTTTCTTATTCTTTGGTTAGTGATATTATGAGTATCTACACTGTTAGTTTGGGACAGTGGTGCGAGTGGGTGATGGAGATTGAAAGGTTGGGGAAAAGTGAGAAGTGTTGTTGGTCATGTAATGGTGATGGGCAGATAACTATTATGTATAGCGTAATGTTGATGATCGCGATGATGATGTACTGTGCTAGTATGCATCAATTATCTTCGTGACTCCCTTTTACAGTATCTAAAATGCTTGACTTGGAATATAAGGGGACTCAAATGCCCTAAAAATCCACACCAGTGTTAGCATATTTAGAGTGATGTGTCCTCCATCAAGAGACTCATTTAGATCCGGGCTACTCCCATGAGTTTGCCTCTCAATGGGGCCATTTTTGATACTTTTAATAATATAGTTTGCATTCCTGGAGAGTTGCTATCCTTATCAGGAAATCAGTACGTTTCACTTCGATTAACATGCTGTAAGTTGCTGAGGGTAGGTTTTTACAAGTAAATGGTTATCTGTGTGAACATAAATGCATATTTCTAAACTTATATGCCCAAAATATGGACTTACCACAATTTTTTGTAAACCAGGATGTACGGCTGCAGAGGTTTGAGCATGCAAGTGTATTCTGTGGCGGAGACGTTAATACAGTAGATGAGCCTGGGGTAGAGAGGTCACGTTGGTCTGCTGTGGTATGCACATGGCAAGAAAAACTCCTCCAATCGATACTAAATATGTATGAATTGTCTAATGTGTGGAGAGTACCAAAAAGGGGCTGAAGTTCTTTTTTCAATTCTACTCCTCAGTCCATTATAGTTATTCTAGACTGGACTATTGGTTCCAGGAGGCTGAAACCACACTCTGGGTTAAGGATATTAAATGTTTACACCACACTCTACTGGACCACTCTCCAGTTGGGATGTAACTTAATGGTCCAACTAATTTACTTTATCATAGAAATTGGTGCTACCCATCTATGATTTTGTTGAACAGACTCTTTTTCGAAGAACTTAAATCGTTTATAGCCAAAAAAATGTTATTGATTTGGGCTCAGTCTACGAGGTATGCAATTGTGTGGGAGACAGTGAAAGTCTATATCCATGGGATGACTATTTCTAAATACTTAGGGATTTTGCGTGATTTAAGGCATCACCTTCGAAAAAAGGAGGCTCAGCTGTCAAGCCTGGAAAAAGATTATGATGATGTATTAAGACAGACCAATAAGATGCAGATAGAGTTTCAGGATTGGGCAGATAGGGAGGTGGAATATTTAGAAAGGTATGGGCTGGATTGTATATGACAGGACTCTATGGACCTATTGTGAGAGCCGAATATTACTTGAAGGACCATCATTCTTTTGCGTCTGCTTTTGGTGTTTTGAGATTATTAATGACAAACTTGTTTTGCATTTACAGTAACTGGAACATGGAATTCTGTCTGATTGCCATTACTACTTATGTGGTTTTATTTACCCTAATACAAAATAATGATTTAAAACAATATTTACACTAGGCCAGCCAAGGAGAAGATATAATATTAGACAAATAAGTTGAGATTTCAGACTCCAAATGCTTCTGAGATTAACCTTTTCCAACCGCAGAAAATCATAAATTGTACAAATGAGGAGGGCTCAAGGATGAGCAACTCCTCCCTCTGTGGCAACGGAAAAGCAAGCAATGAACAAGTCACATGAGGCAGGGACAGGCTATGAGATGAATCTGGGCTAGATCTCAGGGGCATTGTAATAAAAGGCCATGGACCACCCCCCCAGGGCTTCTTTGACAAATAATGTAGGGGAGGCCCGTATGGCCTGTCACGCTGCTGCAGGGAGCACCACCACCCCGGGGCTTATATATTTAACAATGGGGGGGCTTCTTCGACCCCAGCCCCGGGGACTGCCACCTCCCCAGGGCTTCAGATTTAAAGAATGTGGGGGGCATGCAGACCACCCGCAGTCCTGGGGGCCGCCACCTCCCTGTAGGCTTTAATTGTAAGTAATATTGGGGGGCACGTGGAACCCCTGCAGCCCCACAGACCGCCACCTCCATCAGGCTTTTCTAAAATGTAATGCGGGGCGCCATGTGGAAGTCCATGCAGTCCCATGTACCACCATCTCCTTGGGGCGAATTGAAGGAGGGGGCCCCCATCCTGGTGACATAGATGGCACTGAGGACCGCTACCCCCCAGGTCTGGCTCCTGCTTTGTCCTGGGGGGACCACCTATAGAACATAGCTGTTTGCTTTGGCTTGGCAAGAGCTTTACCGCTCCCACCAGGCCATAGCAAATGGTGCACCGCTTGAACAAGTGAGAGCATTTTGCTCGTCACAGCACAGCACATGTAACCCTGCCAATAAAAAGGGCCGGGTGCACGTGTACGACGCAATTTCCAACCTCTCTCGGGGTGCATCCGTGTGGTGTGCATGTAGGCATGGAGGCCCAGGGGCCTACAACATCACATTCCACAGGCCCGGAGGGGACATGATGGTGTCCGCACCACGATACCCAATCATAGAGGGTCCATGACTATGGGGGCACAGACTTGGTGGCAGCGGATACACTGCAGCCGGCACAGGCACACCGCTACGGGACGGTGACTTTCGGTGCACTGAGGTAGGGGTACCTTAAGTGCTGAGCGGGTGTGCCGCCTGCGATGATGCCCCGTCCAGGCGGTCCGGACGGCTCAGGTTTTGTGTGACCTGCTGGACCGCAGTGTAGGCCTGAGCCAGCGGGCAGCACGGGCCAACCGCCACGTGGCGTCGCCTCCTGGATCACAGAGTTGTTGGCACCTATGAGGCTGAGCGGGTGTGCAGCCTGCGATGAGACAGGGTGCACTGGTATGTCCTCTGCCATGGAGTAACCAAAACCCAGCACCAAACGTGACACCTGGTGGCCTGCGGAGCGGGGCTGCATGATGTGGAGGGTGCCATGTCGGTGGGCCCGGGCTTGTGGCTTGCAGCGGCACGTGGTTGGGCCTCTTTTCTACACACTGCTGGCAGAAGGTGAGCAGTGATGCCTGGCTGCACATGGGCAGGCATGCACCGCTGGGCGGCGGGAGGGGCTGGGGTGCATCTGCCTGGGTGGGCAGGGGCGGTCAGGTGATGATATCTTGTGCAATTGTATGTACTGTGACATGCATGTATCTGGACTCTGTTTCAGATGACGGGTCTGTCTCAGATGTGGGACCTGGTGAACTGCACAACATACTGGCACCTGGTTGGAGCCACACCGGTGGCAGCAGGTGGGCAATGTAGCCTGGGTGCGCAGTGTCGTCACTCTCTTCTTTTCTCTAGCTCTCTCTCCCCATATCTGTTCGTATATCCCTCTCTGTCGGTCTTTCTCTCGCTCCCCCTCTCTGTCCGTCTTTTTCTCACTCCCCCTCTATGTCCGTCTTTCTCTCGCTCCCCTTCTCTGTCTGTCTTTCTCTCGCTCCCCCTCTCTGTCCGTCTTTCTCTTGCTCCCCCTCTCTGTCTGTCGTTCTCTTGCTCCCTTTCTTTTGCTCTCTCTCTCCTTCGCTCTCTCTCTCCTTCGCACTCTCTCTCCTTCGCTCTCTCTCTGTCCTTTGATGTGCGCAGGAGACACCTTCTCATTATGATTTTTGTCTTGCAGGCTGTGACCTACGGATTGTCCCGAGGGGAGTCTTCATTTCTGTTCTGTGTTTATTTTAATACATTTTCATTTGTTGCTTCGAAGGTGAATGTGTGATGCTGGTTTTTGTGATGGCACATGCATGTCACCAGATGTGATTGAGTGACATCATGCTGGTTATTTGGTGTATGATTCCGTGTGGTTGAGGTGACATATCTTTGATCAGGCTGGTCGTTATGAATGTTGTGGTGGGGTTTTGTCGCTGCTTTTTGCTCGGGAACGCCTACTTTGCATCTCATTAGCGATAGTTGCCGGGTCAACCTTGGTGATGATTTTTGCGGCTGCTATTGCCAGAAAACTGGTGACATGGGCTATTTGCACCTGCCTGTGAATGGGGTGGTAAGTGTACCACAAATTTGGCTGCGTTAAGGTGCCGATAACTCGGCGATAGCTCCTTGAGAATATGGCCCAGTGAGTTTTAGAAAATACTCACAAACAATGGATAATGTCATCAGTTATATAATCAGTGATGTCATCAGTGATGCCAGACCATGTCATACGTGATGGAATATGTGAGGTCATAAACAGTGCATTACGAGGGCGTAAGTTATAGTTATCTCAACTAATTATAACTTAACTGCTGACTTTTTCTGGTTTTGTACGAGTGAAATGTCAGTCTAAATATAAAGTGCCTGTATCCTTTGGCTTTTCAGTGAAAACAATATATATATTAAAAAGCTGATTGAATTCATAGGCTTATCCTGAAAAAACAAATATTTTCAATAGGTAGTAAATAAGAGTCTACATGAATGTTGTATTTAGGTGACTTTCAATTTTTCTTATTATAGCATCATTTACTATGAAGCTAGTTGGTTACACTAAATAATAGCAAAGCCAAATGTCATTAATACTGTTTGTGTGTGTTTTTCGATGTGATACATCTATGATTTCTAGTGGACTGGTACAGATTTTTTACAGATCGAAGACATTTTCCTGTGAGCAGCAAGAGAAGTAAATAATACATATCATTATTTTAACACTTTGGTATTTTGTGAAAAGTTCTTACTGGCAAGTTGAATGACGTAGCAAGGCAGTAATAAGACAGCAGCAAGGGACGGTAATCACTAAGAATTAATTAGGTGAATTGTCTTGCTAGTCCTTTACTTTTACATAGGAATGCTATAAGCTGATTTAGTTTGGGTTAACTCATGAACATGTAAGTGTTGCCCATGACCCTGCACGTCCGTCACATATTCTTGACTACTCTCAGCCCTCATTTCCTATACAGTTCATTTCCATTTTCACGCTTTAAGCACATGGGCCTGGAAAACATCTGTTCATGCTGAAGAAGAAGCATATGTCTTGTCACCTCATTTAATGCACGTGCATTTTTGTCGGTGTTACACTCTATTCAGTGTCCAGTACAAAAACATTGTGTCACTTTTAATGGTTCCTTAAATTGACTTATCGATCCATTCCAATGGTTGGACAATCAACCTATCAATGACTCGTTCACCCACATTGGAGATGATGAACTCATCATTAACTTCTACAAATCAGTTTGTGGGCCCAGCCTCTCGCTTAATTGATGAAATAATTTGGAATAATCTTTTACCCTATACTCATAGTAATAAAACTCTACTCGAAGTTAACATTGAGAAGGACTTTTCAACTCATAAGTTCCATTGCTACATAGAGGCCATTCTCTGGTGGATTCGCAAAATCGAGTTAGAATTCAATGGCAACAAAACCCATGTGATTGTCTTAAATAATTCCCAAGTGCACTATACTAGGCCTGCATCTAGTGTCTCCCCCCGCACTGCTTATGGTCCCAGTGTGGGTTCCTTCTGTTCCTATCAATCCTTCGATGAGTTATTGATAACAATGAAATCAAGCTATTCAACAAAATAGGGATGGATTATTTTGATTTTATTAAATATTTCTAATTTCTTTGGAAAGTTGTTAAATCTTGTGGTCTGGGGTCACATTTGTTTAATTTTAATCCTTCATCAGGAGGTTATGAATGCTATGAACCAGAGCAAAATAGTGCAATCATATATTCAAGTAATCATATAACATTGTTCTTCATGTTAACATTTTAGTTCATGTTTACTTTCTATGCAAATAACCACATTTGATCTATCGCTATCAATCATTATTTTATGGAATTTGTCATGTTACCCTTGTATCTTTGTACATAATGTACCTGGTAACATGTTTCAAACTCAACCATCAAATCTAAGTAAGTATCCGCTTTGGGACTATTTCTATCAATCATTGTTTAATGAAATTCATCGTGTCAACCTTGTATCTCTTATGTATGATATACATGGGAACTCGTTTCCAACTCAACACTCAAATCTGTAAAAATGTCACTGTGTTCTGAATATCCTGAGGCTTCTAGTTTAATTAAATCCTATTAATCAAAATAAATGTGCTCTTACTTAAATCGATTGCCAGTAAAATAAATAATGTAGCAAAATTGCTTACTGGACTTTTGCCTCTATGGTATGTCAATTATCCCATTAGTTAAGCCACTATCCTGATGTGGTTTTGTGACATTTCACGTGTAATCGAAAACCAAGTGTTTTCTTTCAATTCCACCAGTTAATCTAGAAATGTATGTGTTTATATGATTAATATCAAACTCCTTAAAAGTGGATAATGTGCCTGATGCACATGCACTTTATCAATTTTATGAATGAATTTGCACCTTACTTCTCTTTTAAAAATGGAATGGGCACTATAGCATTATTATTAATAAGCAATGTCCTTCTATATCCATAACTGTGCCCAGGTTTATAAAGTCTTAAAATAAGTGTTTGCAAAACAGACTGGAATTAATATTTGTGGGATTGTATGTTTGTACTGTGTACTTGTTTTTTCCTTAACACGCATGAGATGTATAATCTGGTATCTTTTATGGTTTTTCAAACCGAAAAAAGAATTTTGAATAGAAAGAATATCAAACTCAGCAAGCATTTTGAAGGCTAAAATGATACAGAAGTTCCGAGAAACTCACTGAATATTCCCTGATGTTGTATCACGCTTACCACATTTGGCGTCTTCGTAGTACGCCACGTGTGTGTGCTGCGCTAGATCTCTAGTAGGGCAGCTTGTAATCACTGGGTTCAACCATCTAATGTGGCAGACATGCTGAAAGTGTACAGTGCTCACCATTTCCAGCCAGTATATCTATATAAACCACAAGTTTCAAATATATTCACATTTTATGGTTTAATGCATTCTCCCAGTGTTTATCCTGTAAAATCTGTTACATCTACAGCGGTTGTATAAAGTCGACCCCTCAGGGATTAAATCTGCATAAACATATTAAGAATGTGAAAGTTATTTATTAACAAACCTCATGTATTGTGCTAATTTATACGATCCATGGGTTTTATGGATCCTACCTTCGGACTGCTTGTAAATCTTGAAATCCGATCATCTGATGTGGCAGGCATGATGGGAACGGTATGGTACATGTCAATTCTGGCAGGTATGACTATATCCCCTAAAAGATTTGAGTATGTTTATCTTTCATTGTTTAATACGTTTTTACAGTGCTTGTCCTCTGAATTCTATTTGTAGATATCACCACCTACGCAGTATTGGGATGGTACAATAAAAATATATGGCATGACTTTGTATTTTTGTATTTCATATTACATAGAAGTAGAGAATAGGTTAAGGGGTTTCTAAAATCTGTTCAGATGTCCCTGACTGCTACTCTTTAGCAAGACAATACTGATTCAACGCCCATCATTGACAAATGTTGATGCACCTTGTGTTGTCTGATCCCCTGACGGATGCTGGGAGGAACCTAGGGGCATATCACCAACAAACTGCGATAAACATCGCAGAGCGCACATAGCGCAAATTTGTATAACGCCGGCTATCGCCAGAATTAATCGCCGAGATAACGCGTTATTATCAGCGCTTATCTCCACGGCACTAGAAATTCCGGCGATAGCGGCGTAATGAGGGAACATCGCTGGAAATCCAGCGATGCAACTACAGCGCTAAGGAAATCCTTGTTAATAGGGAGATGTGGATTTAGGCTTAGAATCCACCTCCCATTATAAATATAGCTAAATCTGACATTTTGCAGACATTAGCTGATGGCGATAACCGCGGTTAGCGCCGTTTTTTATGTCGCTATGGGTATCAGGGTCTGGCTTGATGATACCGCGATGTGCGGTTAGCGACTTTTCCAGGGTTGTTTTCAGAGGGAACGCCTATTTTGCTTGTCATTAGCGATTATTATCGCTGACATGCAAAGCGGCAATGACACGGGCGCTATTGCCAGTAAGCCGTTTCTAACAGCTGTTAGCGACAGCTTGCTGATAGGGCGATAAAAATATTGCTGCTTTAGCGGCAAAAAGTGCCGCTAAAGCGGCGATATTGCCCTTGATTATATGCCCCCTAATCTGTTGTTCTATGGCTGCAGTGTGTGGCAGGAGATGGGGAGCAGGATAAATAATCAACTCCTGAGAAACACCACCCAATTTGATAAATATTGCTACATCCAGAAGTGCTCGTTTTGTCGACACAGGGATTCAAATTTTTGTAAGTCCGTGTCTGTCTACGAATGCATATAATGCAACAGAGCCTTGAATAACAGCATGGGGCTCCACAGTATGAGAAATTAAGACTTGTTTGTAACTGGGAAGTCTCTCTTTAAAGGTTTCTGTGTGGTTTAAGCAGTCTAAGTAGTACCTTCTGGATGACTTTGAAGATAATGTCTCCAGTTTCTTCCTGAAGTGAAAGAGAAGGCTTTTGATATGATTCACAGCGATTTTGGTTTGATGTACTTTTTAGGACCTTTGATCGTCAGATTACAGGTAGATCTGGGATGTAGGAAACGTTCACTTCTCAGTTGTCCTTCATGGATTAGATCCTGCCACCTGCAGGCTAAGGTAGATCTTGCATAGCACATCAACGACCTATGCATTTATTGTGCGTGTTCTGGTTTTCATGGTTATTGTGTGAGTTATGGGCTGTGCTCCTAACCATAATCTTCGAATTCCAAAATTTTTGTTTTAATGTATAACTGTAATAAAAATTCAACTGTGTTTTTAGGTGAACTTTTTTCTAAAATGTGCATTGAGGTGTTATAACTAAAACCAAGCATGACTTCACTTTAATCTTTGTGCTTTTTCAATGAATGTTT
Source organism: Triturus cristatus (assembly GCF_964204655.1). Classification (NCBI taxonomy): domain Eukaryota; kingdom Metazoa; phylum Chordata; class Amphibia; order Caudata; family Salamandridae; genus Triturus; species Triturus cristatus. Next base: position 234,052,974 of record NC_140583.1, read on the forward strand.
GTGGTTTTTTTATCATATACCACACCAAAGATTTTTCTGCACCCAGCCCTCTGCAGGCAGCCAACCCATGCTCTCCATCCTACCCTACGGCTAGGCTCTGCATTAAACTCTCTGTGGACAGCTAACATCAGCAGAGAGTGGCTTTCAGCCATGAGCAGCTGGGATTAGCCTTAGGACCTGACCACCGGCCACATGGGCCTGGGGGGTCAGGGTAGGTAACCCTGCACCTTATTCTTTTTAAAAAATATGGTGCTTCATATACAGAGCTGAGTAATAGTAATTACAACAGAAATTGTTCTGTGACTGCCAGTTAACTCTAGCATGTCAGATTTTCAAATCTGGTCGGATTTGAGGATCCCCAATGGATGATGGGAAAAAAGGCTCCCTTGTTCATTGGTATACCTTTATGTTTTTTTAAAAAACGTAAAAAAAAAAAAATACCGTTAACTTTCTCAGTACATCCAATGCCTCCACTGGATCAATAATGCGTGACTCTCTAAGTTTTTCTAACTCCATCTTCATTTCCTCCCTGAGAATGTGGCGGGAAATTGCGAATGTTATGAATCTTGGAAGTCGCAATACTTTTCAATTGAATTTGGTGAATAAAACTACCTCAATTTACCAATTTTACCATTGATGACTGATTGCAATTCATCCAACAACCACTACATTGTATCCTCAACCTCACAAGCCACTACTACCTGTTCTGGACTTTTTGGATCCAGAATAATGTTTAATTTCTTTGGTCCTTCCACCCAAGCGCAGATGGTCCTTCTTTAGCTACATACAATTTACATTGTGCATGTATATTATTGAACCTAAATACCAGATGTCCAAACTCCACCATCCCAATTTTCTCCCTTGTGTAGCTTTCTGGATTGACATCAGGTGGCTGCAAATGACTACTGATGACTGCAACGTGGTGCTTCTCACAGCCACACTCTGCAATAATCATGTATGGGGACCCTGAGTCAGCTGCTGCCTGTAACGATACTCCCCCAAACGAAACCCAACAAAGCGGTGTGTTATCACCTTCACGGAAAACTTTCAGCACCACTTTCTTTTTGTGATCACATTTAGTATCTAACCCATCAGCACTCTCCTCTGAGGAAGAATCATCACCATCACTCTCCCTCACTCATGCCACCTACTACTTTTTCTTTCATTTTGTACACTCTGACAAAATGGCCAACCAAAGGACACTCCAAACACCGGGCCGATTAAGCTGGACATTTGTCAAATCTTGCAGAGTGTGAACCACTAGCACACCAGTAGCACGTAAAGTTAAGATTCTTCGTTGGGACTGATGGTTCGCTCTTTGCACTTGTCTTTCTTCATGGTGTTGTATTGCCCTGTAGTTTGCATGCTTTTGGACTTGCCAATCGAAATTTATTCACAGTGTCACCACTTTCCACCTCCTCCTGGGATAGAGTATCCTTGGCACACCGTTCACATAGTTCGGCTTTCTACACTATTGCAATAATATCTTTGAGACTGGACTTTCCCTCAACCCATACTCCCTCCTCTATACCTTTGTTTTTTCATACATACCTGTCTGATCCAAACCTACATGCGATGGGCCGTTTTTTCAAACCTGAAAAGTAATCTTCAATAGTCTCATTCTTTTCCTGTTTTTGCTGGAAGAAAGCATGCCTCATTCACAAATTCAATAAAAAAACACGCCTTTATGTTTTTTTAATTGAATTTGTGAATCCTTCATAAACGGCCCAATCACCTCAACATTTAACCTCCCACGCCAAGACTGCTGTGTTTAACGCTATTTTAAAAAAACTACTGAGTGAATTTACACCAAACCCAGTGAAGGTACTTTCTCGAATAAAGTTACATTTACATGGTAAGTTTGGCGTAACTGCATTCAGCCGTTTTGCTCTGTATCATGGAGCAAAGTATCATATGGGAGTTGAAATGGGAAATTTAACTTTTCGGACACCCCACCTTATTTCTAGGCTCCTGCTTGATGGATCTGCACAAAACATGCCACGAAGACCCTTAAATTGAAATTCCTTTTATGGAAAGTTCCATGAAAATTCAATGAACAACACCAAAGCTAATGCCTTTTCAAGGGGAAGTCTGAGTTAATCACAACTAAAGAGGCATTATCGCCTCTGTAATGGGAGCATGTGACCAGTAGGTTACACATACACATCTCTGGAGAATTACAATGTAGCTTTTGAGATATCTTCCTGGAACTGGAACCTGCCACTGGCATGTACCATGCAGAGTTCTGCAGAAGTCCTCTGAAAAGTAGGTTAAAAACAGAAACAATATACTTGCCCATAGCCCTATCAATGTTACAGTGGGGACATGCTGCAAGTCAGTTTGGGAGTACATTGTAAATTCTTATAGATTTTCTAGCACTGTGATACCAATATACAATGCAAATCAGGTTTAGGATGTGCTGTGCGAGCTCTGTGGATCCCGCCTCACTGATCTACTAATGCATGATACAAATGAGGATAGAGTTGCATTGTTCTGAGTACTGTGATACCAAAAGAGCACTAAAATCAAGGTAGGAGGGCATCTTGTTACAGGAGTGCAAATGCAGGAGAGGTGAATTGGGAGAGCTTTGTAGATGTGTTATTACACTTATTTATTTTAATATTTAATTATATATTTTAAAATGGCGTGGTTCTCACCAAAGGGGAGTGCTTCACGAATACCAAACAACTTGGTGCCTTAAACACATATAAGACCAGTAAGAAGTGACATCCGTCAAATGTAATAATCCAGAGGGGCAGTATTTATGTGGGGAATATTGGGAGGGAAAATGTGATTTCTGAAAAACAGACAGGCATGGGGTTCTCCTTGTATGGTAAGGAAGACAATTACAGAGAATAGGCCCAGCAAAGAAGAAACCCTGTTTTGGTTTTTCTTTTCGTTAGAGAAATTTACAGAAGCAGTCTAGGGTTCTTGTGAATCATTTTAGCACCCTTGGTAACTAAGCGAGAATTATATTTTATTTTTTATTTATTTTAGAGGCTTATAAAGCGCCAGACTCACCCCCAGGGGGTATCTCCACGCTGCGGACTTGTAGTGCTAGGGCTACAGAGAATTAAGTCATGAAAAATACAGTTTTCAGGTGTTTTCTGAAGCGCAAGTGGCCTCACAGTTGCGCAAAGTGAGGGGTAATGTGTTCCACAGTAAAGGAGCCCTTTAAGAGAAGGCTTTGCCACCAGAACGCGCTTTCCCAGCACGGGGAATAGTAAGCAAATTTTTCATACCCAAGCGTAATACTCTCCTGGGCTGGTAAGGAATAGGTTTCTGAGCCAAATAGCTAGGTCCTTTGCCGTTTAAGGCTTTGTGGACCTTGCAGCATAGTTTGAATATGATTCTCTGGCATATGGGCATATGGAGTTGCTGTAAGAGGGCAAAGGAGGCCATTCTAGGAGGTATATTGGTAACCAGGCATGCCGCTGTGTTTCGTACAACCTGTAGTCTATTTAACAAAGAATTGTTGGCAGCGTCTAAAGTGCATTGCAGTAGTCCAAGTGACTCATGACCAGGGCCTGGACAAGGGTTGTGCGTACTGCCAGAGGAAGGAGGGAGAAGACTCTGTGCAGCAATCGTAGCATTGGGAAGCAGGTCCAGAAGGTCGCCCTCACTTGGTCTTGCATAGACAGTGTCTGATCTACGTAAACACCCAAGCTTTTTACCACCGTCTTGGGGACGGGGCAATCCCCATGTCCGCTGGCCACTAATCCGTAGACCAGAATCTCTTGGCATTACCGAACATCATTATCTCCGCCTCATCAGCATTTAGTTAGAGGTAGTTGTCCGTCATCCATGTGGAGATAGCTTTCATGGCCTCTGAGAACCGGGATATTTATTTATTTATAAAGATTAATAAAGCGCACAGCTACCCAACAGGATTTCCCTGCGCGACAGCAGGACGGATTCCGGTAAATCCGCCTTCTGCGAATCGGGATCACCTGCGCTGCCTTCCATTCCAAGGGAAGTAAGCCTTCACTCACGGAAAGATCAAATAATGAGCACACGGTAGGCGAAAGCTGCGTAAAGAGAAGGGCGGCAACCCTTGCTGGTATAATATCTGTAGAAGAGCAAGACTTGGCTGATTTTAACATTTTCTCCACCGTGTGAGACTGTAAGGGAGTAAAGCTATGAAGAGGCGAAACCATTTCATATCAGGTTAACACACATCAATTGTTGGTGTAACAAGGTGGCATAATGTCCCTGGAAGTTTTCAAAGAATTCTGTTCTCGATGAATAGTTCTACCATAAGCAGATTACTGTGCCAAAAAATGAAAAATACAAATTTGGAGAAAAGAAAATTAATCATAGGAAAAAAGGTCCAATGTTAGTCCCTTGTCTGAAAAGAATTAAGGCCAAATTCAGAGTCTCATCGGAACACTGTGTGCCTGCATCAAAAGTCAGTGTGTGGGCCTGGAGAAAACATGAAATCTTCTAATCCTGTAGACAAAAAGTAATCTACCGTTGTAGGTGAAAGTTGGAATACCTTGTTTAGAAGATGAACTGCACATAGATGTGAACTATCGCCTTCAGCATTGGTTGCATCAGCAATGTTTGAATTGGATGTTACCTGTGTGCCTGTTGTTTCCTCTCGTACCTCAGCAGGAGCAATTTGCGTCTGTGAGATCTCAATGAATACCGTCATCAGTATTGGTAGCCGCTGGGGACAACACAGAGCATGGGCCGTTACTGGGTCCAGAAGAGTATCGATATCCGTAGGCATGACTGATGGGAGTGTTAGACAGATGTCTAGCACGCATTCTTCACCGCAGAGCGGGCAGCGTAGAACAGGTAAGATACAATCTTGCCAGATTGGTCTGAATGACAGAAACCATGTGGTGTTTAATTCTCATAGACGAGGTAAACCCAAAATTTGGACGATGCGCTCACAACACTTCATCTCCAATAGAGCTCTCTCCATGGTGAATTGGATGTCGCTGGTGAATTGGCTTGCCATATCATAGCAGTAGGAGCAAAAATAGGATCCCTGCAACGAGTGCTGAAAGGAGCGGCAGTCCGCCAAACACAGAGTGCACGAAGTTTGGAAATATGCCGAGGACTGCTTGAAAAGGTGCTAACAGTTCTGCACACACGTTCTTAAATACATGTATAATACCGCTCGTATCAGACGTGTTTAAGATACGACCTAACATTTCTGAGAAATGTACAGGGCAGTTTGTATACAAAAGGGTATGTATCTCGGCAGAAGTCCTTGCGACTTAGAGATCATAGGTTTCTCTGGCCGAGGTCAGTGGCACTGTTTTTTGTAAAAGAATGGCTTTCATTCTGCATAGGGTATCTATTCGTATAGAAGAGATGTTCAGTGGAGACCACAAAGGCGACTCCCTGACTGTGTCTATTTGTGGAAACAAGACTTGCATACAGCAAGTGACCCTGGATGTAACCGTAACTAGATATGGAATACCTGGCAACATGCCACAGCAGCTGTGATCATTCAACATAATGTAACTCCCATTAGAAAGTTGGCCACAAATTGGATTAATCACTGCAGCCAGTGAACCTTGCAGGTGACAGGATAAGTTTGTAGTGGAACCATCATTTGTAAGTTAATACCCTGACAAAGGAGAGTCCCGCTTAGTGTGTGTTCACAGTTTTCACCGCTAAGAAACACTTCACGTTCCCCACTCCAACATCTATGTGTGTAAGGTAAATCCCAGGATGTCTTGATGTATCCTTTACCCAACCTTTCATATTTGCCTATTGGTATATGTTTTAGGCAATATTGAAAATGGAAAGTTGTAACAGGCAGAGTAATTTTACTATGTATGATCCACTCAGTAGCTGTTTTTTCTGCCACCGTGAATGGTAATTTTTCCAGTTTTTCAATGCTCAGCATAGTGTTGTCTGCTCCCCTTTGTGCCAGTCTGATCTGTTTATCAGTGAGATTGAATTCTGAATTCTGATCCGCAGAAAATGTATCAAAGTTCATGAAATAGTCAGTGGCAGTTCTGTCATTGGTTGGAATTGCATCAGCATTTGTTGAATTCGCTGGAACCAATTGATCACTTGTTACTTTGTTGTAGACATGTGTATCAGGACGAACTGTTATTTGGGTTTCAAGAGGGCCAAGTTCCATAGCTTTGTTGCTTAGTTCTTTATTTCTCACTGCAGAATCTTCAAAGGTTATAAGTCTCTCAGTTTGAACCTCTTGGATTGTAGCCAGCACAGTGCATGTGCTACATTGGCGGAGTCCACTTGGCCTACTGCTTAGTATCGGCCACATAGTGTGGTTTGATCAGGTCGATGGACACAAATCTTTTCTTCTTTTTACCAGCAAGGAGTTGCAAAAGTACTGTTCTTGATCCCTGGATTGCTAGGACAGGTACTGGTTGTCTGTAAGAAGGCCCAAATTCCTTCTTGTTCGCGATATTTTCTCTGACTAGATCACCAAGCTTTGGGATCCAGACAGGTTTTGCTGGGAAGGCCGGTTTTCCCTCAGTGATGGTTGGCTTCAGGAGCACGTTGCTTTGTGTAGTTATTAGTTCATTTAAGTCCTGTAAAACAGCCAAACGATCTTTGATATCAAATGTCTTATTTTCCATCTCTGTGTCTTGCATATCAAGGTTCGGTACCAACATTCTAGTTCCAAATAGAACTTTGTATGGAGTAACACCCCCTTAGAGAACTTCTTGGCAAGTTATTAAGTGCGCGTTGGACCCCATAAAGAGGTTTGACCCACCCATCACCCGAACCTAATTCCCTAACTGTTATAGACTGCTTTATGTCCCGGTTTTTATTTTCCACAACAGAATTTCCCTCAGGATGGAATGGAGAAGTATACCGCAATGCTACACCCAAACTGGCCATGGCTTCTTTGTAAGCTTGAGAGCTAAACGCAGGACCCTGGTCAGAATGTAGTGTGCCAATTGCGTATGTGCCGATAAAGACTTGCAAATCTTTTATAACAGTTCGAGTGTCAGCCGAGTGCTGAGGCCACATCCATAGGAACCTAGAACAAGAATCCACTGCGACCATGATATATTTATAGTTACCATCCTTTTGTAAGGGACCGCAGTGGTCCATGTAAACACAAGCTAACGGTTTATCTGAAATTAACAGGGGTGTCTGCGCAGGACGTTTCACAGTAGAGACTTTCATCTTCTGGCATATTTCACATTCCAAAACATAATTCCTGGTCTGTTTCCTAATGCCTGGCCACCAGTATCTCTGTTTTAATAATGATACTGTGGTGGAAACTCCTGCATGGGCAGAGGCGATCCCTTCATGTGCTGCTAGGATTAGTCCTAATCTGTGTTCCTATACCCTACTCCAGGGATTCGACCAAACGGAACATTGTTAGCATCAATTATATATGAGTATCTGAGTGGAAATTTCTTAGGTAACGCTGCACCGCTGCCTTTGCTTGAAGCATTGATAGCTAGCATTATTTCACTGTCTATTTTCGTTCTTGAACGAGTGATTGCAGCTACGCAAGCGTTTGCACAGCCCTTTTCGCGGCTTCATCAGCCAATGAATTCCCTGCAACATGATCGCCATCTCGTTGATGACTCAGCGTGTGTATCACGTGAGTCTTTTGTAGTCCTTTTCGTAACTGAAATACTTGTTCCCAAAGCATTTTATGTTTGATTGTGTCACCTTTTGCATCTTTGATACCATTTTGAAGCCAATTCTGTAAATATTCATTGTAAGATTGAACACAGTAAAAAGAATCGCACACTATGAGTGTGGGGAATTCGCGATCCGTATTTTCAAGTGCCATCTTGAATGCTTGTAATTCAGCTCGCTGAGCTGTGCAATCTCCTAGAGATTGTGTTTTTGTGACTATTGGTCTGAATTTGCCATCGCGCATACGACCTTTAACGATTGTGCATGCTGCACTGTATGCTTGTTTACTCCCCATAGCGGATTGTGCAGATCCGTCAGTATAAATTATAAATTCGTACTGACCCAGAGGGAGAATTTCAGTAGGCAGAGGACCTTCGTGTTCGTATTGCAGGAATGCTTGTGTTTTCAAATAAGAATCAAAAACATATTCAACATCAGTTGCAGCAAGAGAATTAACCCATTGTATCCATCTCAGATGTAAAGCTTTTGCATTCGGAATGCTAGCTTTAGTATCTGCCTCTAAGGCTGATACAGGAGTCACGACCATTATGCGTTTCCCCTGTGCTAGGGCTCTTTCTTTTGCTACAACGGTTTGAACTGCTGTCAGAATTTTTTCTGTAGAAGTGAATTTAATTTCTGCTTGTGTATACAAGTGTGATTTGTATGCAATGGGTACTTTTTCACCTTTGTTAAAAGTTAAGTAGGTGAATCCGCATTGACCCGGAATGATTCGGATCACTAAGTTGCATACATTCACACGTGTTTGCAAGTGTTTAGTTGCTAACATGTCTGTTTGAAGTGAACGCAGAATTTCTGTGTGTACTTGTGTCCAAGTTGTGGCTTTGAAATCAGGTTTGATTAATTCGTAGAGAGGTTTAACCCTCTCTGCATAGTTTAGAATGTATGTTCTTCCAAAATTCAGGAAACCTAGAATTGACTGTAAGTTTTTCAGCGTTTTTGGAGGTTGGAGCAGCGCACACTTTTCTAAAAAGTTGACTGCCAGGCTTTTGCCTTCACTTGAAAGTTCATATCCTAGGAAAAGGGCGTTGAGACGGGCAATTCTGGACTTTTTAAAGTTGAATTTTTAACCTTCAGAGGCGGAGCCCAATAAAATGGTGTTCACCCTGTTCAAGTGTCTGTCCAGGTCATCGTCTGTCAGATATATATCGTCAACATATGACAATGCCTCGTCATCATAAATTTGTAAAAACTCTGTTACGCTTGCTGAGAATAACCCCGGGCTGTTTTTGAACCCCTGTGGGAGTCAACAAAATTGACTCTGGGTCCCCATTATTGAGAAAGCGGTCAAATATCTACTTCCAGGTGCAATATTTTGACAAAAGAAACCATTTGAAATGTCTAATGTGGTTTTGTACTTTTTACGCACAATGTTATTCATTAATGCTGCACTGTGTGCATTTTGTACTACAAATGTTTTACAACATGAGTTTAGGTGTCTGTAATCCAAAACTAGACGATATGTATTGTCTGGTTTGGAAACAGGAAACAAAGGATTGTTCATTGATGAGGTGCATGTTTCAATCACCCCCTGGTATTCAAGTTGATCTAAGATCGCCCTGACCTGTTTTTTAGCTTCTTGCTTAACTGGGTACTGCCTTTGTGCAGCTGGTTGATTTTTTAACTGGATTTTGTGATGAGGTGAGTCCTCATCCCATCCTACATGATTCTTGTATAATGCTGGGGCCTGGGCCACTGCCCATTTCCTGGCATAAGTAAATTTTAGATGGATTGGAACATGGTTAGAGAAGGCTGGCATAATGATGTCTTCGCCATGTAGGCACTCCCTGAGACATTTTGGTGGCCAGTCTCGTTCTGCTAGAAGTATATCATAACCCCTTGAAACATGCTCCCAAAAGAGTGCTTTCACTTTTCTTGGTATGACTCCCTCCATCCGGAGTGTTATTTCATATAACCTATGTGGAGAACTAACCCTGATGTCTGCAGTTTTAACTTGAATGTCCTCATTCATGTCCACTGTCTCCAGAAGCCCCTTAAGGTTCTGGTGAGCTACTGTAACTTCTGCTGCACTGTCCAACATTGTCTGATCCCATTCTCCGTTTTTAAGTTGCGTTCTCAGAATCCTCGGTATGTCTGATCTTCAGACCTGCTACTTTCTTCTTTGAGAATTGAGTTTTTTGTTTGTTTTTCTGAACGTGTTAATCGTCTTTGGACTTCACGCGTTCTTCTTTGTTCTCTGACCGTCCTCTTCTTTCGGATGTCTGTGATGATATCTGAAAGGTACGAGAGGAACGTGTATCAGTATCTTGATATCTGTCAGGTTTTCTCCAATTATTCATATTCCTGAGGTTGTACCTCCTTTCAGAGGGCTCCTTTTGAGGAGACCTACCTCGAGATTGAGAACGCTTCTCTTTGGAATGCTGTTTGCTTCTTTCCCACTTCTTTTTAGAAGAGGTAGGAGTATTTTTAGGAAAGACCTTATCAGGACTTTCAGACAATTGTGGTTTAACTTTATAGTTCTATTAGCTTTTGTATGTTATTAAGTAATTCCTCATCTGACATTGATTCAATGTCAAGGTCAGGTGTGTAGCCAGCTAAAATCGGCCATGTTGCTCCTGGTCTACCTAGTGGACCGAGCCTGGTAATGTGATTGTAATGTTTTAGGGCGCCTTTAAACCAGAGCTCATGCTCCTGGTATGTGAGTGGAATTTCAATATCTTCGAAAGAAATATATTGCTCAGGTGGAAATTCTTCTTTGTAGAAGTGAAACAAGTGTGTTACTGGATTTGATTCTGGGAATACTATTCATGAATAGAATACCTCTGTCTGGTGAGGTTCGTGTGCCTCTATCACAAAAACTGCTCTACCACCTCTTGGTGTTAGGCCATGTTTTATAAGTTTTAGAGTGATGGCTCTCCTTAAATTTGGATGGATGATTATAACATCTTCGTCGGTTTCTTGAAAACCTGTACGATTAAAAGCTGCTGTGACGTGGTCAGCCGCAGCTCCACCAGTATCAGTGTTTGTGCCGTTTTCGGTCATTGTTTAATGAAAGTTTCAGAGCAAGTTTCAAGGGAACAAAGATAAGGTGCACAATATTTTGGAACACTGTATCCTTCAACGTTGAACAAACCAAACAGCTAATACATAGGATTTTTGTCCTACTCAGCTATGGCGGATATTATCCCTACCCACTCCAGATGTCTTATGGAGTATTATGAGTATGGGTCCCTGAGATATGCACGACTGAGTTACTTCAGTATCTAGCGTTAAATTAGTGCCTTACCAAACTGTTGGGTGCCATGTAGTGTAGTTCCTATATCCCTGATAGGCTCTGCGCATTGGAATAATATACACTATAGATTTGACATAGGACTGAGGTCAGTATGTCTCTATCGAGTACATTAAACTTAATTACTTGTGTGTGCCAGCTAACTCAGTAGTCACTAGAAACTTCTCGAATATGCAAGAAGAGATTAGTTTCTGACAACTGCATAAACATGACAACTTTGTTTCCCTTAGAGTCGGAACAATATCAGAATCGTGGAAACAATAGATAACAGTTTCACTCAGTCAATCGTGCATGCTTTGTTTCTACAGAGTTGCACAGAAATAGAGAGATGGGCGTTTCAATAAAAAGGGTTTATTGAACAGTCTTATTTTTCATGCAAGAGATATGAACTGCTACAATCATAAGACAGGTTGCGAAGTACAATATGTACAGAGTTTGCAGTAAGATAAAATAATACTGCAATAGCATGGTTTGTAGCTATGACATATATCAATTAAAATACATACATAAATAACACAGGCTAAAATGTGGATACTCATCTGATGCTTCTAAATAGTTCTACCCCAGTGTACCTAACCTAAGTGTAGTACAAGGTAAGAAGTAGGTGTTTTCTAAAGTATAGCTAACTATAGCTATAGTTTTAGTTTTAGTTTTGACAAGAGTTGCCAAACGTTTCTCTAAGTTCTAGTCTGCTCCAGACCTTAGAATGTGCGAGGTTGGAATCTCTGTTCCGGGACTCTATATCTAACACCCCTTAAGGGGAGTCAGAAACACTGGAGCTGGATTCTCTGCGAAGAGGATGACAGCGTCTGGTCAGTGCTTCAGGCTGGAACTCGATTTCCTTCTGAACTTGTCGTGGCAAACTGCAAGTAGGCAGTCGAGCTGGATCGTGCCGGAACCGTGGTTTGCCAGGGCAACTGCAGGTATATTTATACCTTGAAGGTGTTTAGGAATGCCTGTATTGATGTAAAAGTCGGGCATCGGAACGTCATGAATGAACCCCTAAGGAATAGAAGTACATGCATACTAAATGAGTTCTTGGAGAAATCAATATCCAAGCAAAGGAAATTCCTAAAGGCTTAAGAGTCCGGTTTTCCAAGCACTCGTTGTGACGTGGATGGACGGATGTAGGAGACCATGCCTGTATTTGGTTAGCATGGATAATGCTTAAATAATGGCTGGATTTTCTATGCCTAAATAAGGGCAATATGAGTTGTACCTATATAAGGGCATAAATCAGGAAACCTATATTCGGAATCTAAATCTACACATAACAGGGGGGCATCTTGTTAGTTGTAGTTGTTAGATGTTGCACTATCCATGACAAGGAGAGGTAGTGTCCTTAGCTACCATAGGATTTGTGAAAGATTTAAGAATTTTGTACAACTCTTGAATTACCGGCTTGACTGACCCCCAGTGGAACGGGGAGTAAGAAAGCTGTGCTTAAAATAAAATATTTAAGAAAGTTGTGCTTAAAATAGTTCCGCGTCTAAAACATAAAGCTAGCTTTTGAAGTAAACTGAGCCCAAATACATAAAAGATTTGCAGCGTGTAACCTGCAATACCACTGCCTGTTCGCTCTGCCATGAGGCTTAAGTAGTAAGCGAGGGAATACTCCCTCCCGTGACCTCCACTACTCGGAAGTCGCTCCGCCCACTCTCGCCGGCTCCCTCCACGTAAAAGGAAAATCCACGGTGGAACAGGGAGTGAGCGTGAGGCAGAGAACTGTGACAGGGCCAGAGTGCAAGTACTAAAATATTAAGTAAGCTGTGCTTAAAATAAATATTGATGATAGCTGTGCTTGAAATAGATTCAGCATCTAAAACATGAAGCTAGCCTTTGAAGTAAACTAAGCCCAAATATAAAAAAGATTTGCAGCGTCTAACCTGCAATATCTACTTCAAGGCTTTGATACCCATACCCCTCACACTAACTGAAAGTTTTTGTCGGCAGTGTCACTTCCTGTGATATCACCAGGAACTGAGGTCACATGATATAATTTGTGTATGTGATGTTATCAGAACCAAATATCAAGAGACATCACGTCCTTGGAAGTCAAAGTGTTTATAAATGACATGCCATGCCACTTGCTTTACTCCTGGAGTTTTAGGAACTCTAGCCCATGCTCTTTGTACCTGTCCAAATCTAAAAGTCTCTGCAAAATACTAGCCACTATTGAAAAGAAGATGTGACCTTACTGCAGCTTTTATCTCAGAACTTTTATAATGTCTTTAATCTGAAGAAAGCATCAAAATAACATTATCTGAATGGTTAAAACAAGCATATTATCTGGGTACGATCAGAGCAAATATTTATCTAGGCCTTCCACTGTTAGTCCTGCACCATTCGGTGCAGAACATGGCTGCATGCCTAGTTCGGAGGCCCTCCGGCTCTGAAGTCTGCAGACTTGTTAGACCTGGCACCATTGGCGTGGGTCACCCTCCCATTTTTGTCTGTGCCTCAATGTATTTTTGTGCTGGTGTTAGCTGCTCAGGGCCCTGTGCCACTGCCATCCAGTGCCACAGGGCAAGTGCTCCCTATGGGAAAATGTATTATGTGAATTGACTTCCATGTTTGGCTTATTTTGGTTTACTATCAGTCCCTAGTAGAGTGCACCAGGGGTGCCAAGGGCTTGTATATCCAAATGCTGCTAGTGGGCTTGCAGCAATGGTTGTGCCACCCACAGAAGCAGCCTGGTAAAATGTGTCTAAGGTCTGCCATTGCAGAACCTGCATGCAGTCTGGTACTGTCATGCCGACTGGGCAAGTGTCCCCACTTGCCAGTCCCTAAACCTTCCCTTACCTTCCTGTTAGTCACCCCTAAGGTAGGCCCTAGGGCAGGGTGCATTGTAAGGATAAGGTAGGACATGCCCTGAAGTGTGTGGCATGTCCTAATAGTGAATTTACAGCCATTTTCGTTATTCACTATTGTTAGGCTACCTGCTCTCCATAGGCCAGAATGGGCTGCTATATTATAAAACTCTATAATCCTAGCAGGCTCAGGAAGCATGGTAGAAATTCATGTTTAGTATGCCTGAAATCAGAATATTAAAATACATCTTTTAGCAAAGGTTATTTTAATATCCTGGGTTTGCAAATGCTACTTTTAGAAAGTTAGCCTTTGCGTGCCTAACCATTTCAGTCTGCCTCTGGAGGGGGGGGGCTATCTTCTTTGTGTGTAGCTTCAGTGACAGGGCTGGGAAGTTCCAGGAGACTGCTGGGGCTGCCAGGTGGTGAATAGAGAGATTACACCAGGATGGGTGGGAGGAGTGCACCTTGACTCAGAATAGGGCCGTGCTCTGCCACCACAATGCTGGCTCCACCCCCTGGGGAGCGTCTGATGTCTCTGCCCTGCCTGCTGAAAAAAGAAGCCAAAGTCCCAACAACAAAGTGCTCCTCGCTGAAAAGAACTGGGCTGAGATTAGGCAAAGGCCCCCCTGGCCTGTAAAGACAAAAGAAACTTGGTATACATATGGGAGCCCTGCTCCTAAGAAATCAGATTCTGATTGAACCACGAAGAAACTCTGACTGATCAGAAGGACCTGGAAGAAGCTGAAGGAGGAGTAACTTTCCCTAAACGTGGGGGATTGGCCTGCAGTTGGTGCCTTGCTGAGAAAGGAGAGGAAAGGACTGAAAGAGACTTTGCAACTTTGTTTCAACAAATCTCCAAGGGCTTGGAAGAAGAGCTGGCCCCCTGAACTGAGTCCCAGGACCATTGGACTCATCCGCCTTCCAAAATTGAGTTGCCTGGACAATCCTTGCTTGTTTCCTGCTGGATTTGGCCCCCAGTACGACCCGTACCCCATCCGCCGCGAAGCTGTGTCTTTGCCGCCCGGCACCGTGTGTCTACGCTGATTTAAAAGCGTTAGTGCGCACCGTATCCCTCCCGGCCGCATCGCACCTAACCTTCCCCGCCGATTCGAGTTGTGCAACCTTGGCTGCCTAATCCTGTACACCGGACCCAAGCTCCGTTGTCCCGCAGGTACAGTCCATACGCTGCAATACGTACTGCACTGTGCCATGCTCAGATCTGAGAAGCCGCATGACACTGATCCTCCCCGTACTCAGTACGGCTCGCCGAGAAGTGTCGCCGCCTATCTGCACCGAAGGTACGGCTCGAACGCCGAACGCCACGGACTCTGCAAGCCGATCCGAGCCATCCGCAACGTATCCCTGAAGGTCCCGTACCAACACCACGTACCGACGCCGCGACCCGACCAGCATTCGAATACGCTGCCGAGCTACGGCCCGGACCCATCGACTTGTCTCGCACTGTCCGTCGCGGACCCCACAAACCCAAGGTACTTTGTTCTGTTCGCACCGCAGCGTGCATGCCACGGACCCCGGAGTCCGCAACGATTGTTAGACTGGTACTTCTCTTGTTTTGAATGCCAACGAGTCGCACATCCAGGTACGAACCGTACAGAGCCTTGAAAGAAGCGTATTTTTGTGAAAGAAGCGTAATTAACTAAAAGAAGCCTATTTTTGTATTTTAAGCCTTTCTACAAGAACATTGGACTTTAAAATAATACTGTGGTCATTTTTACTTGTTACTCTGGTCTTGTGCTAAGCCTTATATAAAGAAAACTATGTTTATACAACCTTGACTGGTGTCCATTTGTGGTGTGTCATTATATTACTGTATTCGTTCACAAATGCTTAACCTATGACGCCCTGAGAATAGTCTTGACTGCTTGCGCCACACTACCTGAAGGGTGAGCAGGGGTTATTTGAAAGGGTGATCCCCTTACTCTGACTTAGAAGTAAGAGTCCCTGCTTGTCACAAGTGCATACCTGTGCCAACCAGAGATTCCCAATTCTAACAATACTGGTATCCAGATACATTCATAATCAATATTATTGGCCTGATTAGGATGTCGGAGCGACCGACAAATGCTTCTGATGGGCTCAAGGAGCCTGTTGGTCGGATCGTAGTGCTTACAATAGGGGCACGCATACTCATAGAAAGGCTGTCAGAAAGTGACATTAGGGGCCCAATCAGGGTCTATGGCCCCCTGGGCCTCCTCTATGAGGCCCTGGGGGCACCTGTGGTCCCCCCAAACATCCACAGTGTGGTGCCTGGCACACGGACCTGTCAGGATGTGGTCAGACTGTAAAATGCTCCAGACCTTCTGGAGCCAACCAGCAGGAACTATGGTCCAATGAGTAGTCCCCCCTACTCCCTTTTGTATAAACACCCACAGAGTACAACAACACTGCTCTGAGAGGAAACACTTAGGGTAAAAGGGGAATGGATAAAATAATAAAGATGGTGCAGGGACCGGTATCTTCTTTGAATTTATCTCAGGTCAAGCGTGTAGGTATATCTTAAAAAGTAACACAACCCAAAAGGAAGATACTGTATGTAAGAAAGTAGAGAGAGAGAGAGAGAGAGAGAGAGAGAGAGAGAGATGTGAGGTATAGTACTTTTGGAGACTTACACAACCAACAACTGACAAGTGTGTAACCCGCATGCATACTTACAAGCAAACCAGCAGCAATTTGAATGCATCCTGACTGAAGCAGTACTACTACTTCTAATAGAGAAACAATCGTGAACAATGCGGATTAATAGTCATCCTAGTAATTTGATAATACTCTCTCTCCAGGTAGTAACGATAACAAGAAAACAAAATGTCTCGACCCCTTCTCACTACCAGAGAAGTCCTGGACTAGACCTCTACAGAGAAAAACTCTTGTATTACAGATTAAATCAGAACACAGCACATCCTGGAGCAAAATCCAGAGTGCCCCCGCTTTCTCTCAGGCATATAGACTTCCTGACTTGTTCACTGTTCAAAGTCACAGTTTTGCCTCTAGATACAGGGTATTTGGTTACAGGAATGATTATAGGCAGGGTATAAAGCGGCAAAAAAAGTTGTTTACAGTACTGTGCCACATTCTTTTGTTTTCCCTATATCTTTGTAGTGAGGGGCCTCCTAGTACCTGAGCAGTGTCCAGGTGAGGTGAGGTCTATTGCCCTACCACAAAGGGTAAGCATAAAAATTAAAAAAATGTTTTTGACATACATTATTGGTTGGTTTGGTGACACATCATGCATATGAGACCGATACACCGTACTAATGATATAACGTTTTCCTTCACAGAATTCACAGTAACCATTGTGAATCGGAGGGCTAATGTTCATGGTTGTTACAGGTTGTACCGTTCCGAACCATTTTTACTTTAATTTGTTCTTGGTGATGGTGGTGAATTCTATATTTCACTATTAGGAGTGCAACTATTATACGAACAGAGGACCTGACGAATGCCAAGGGATTCAATACCCGTTAGGCAGAAACATGTTGGCCCTTATGTAGACAGATAATTGTCACTGTCTTCTTTTGCACTGTTCTATTTTTTAATTAGGAGGTGTGTCCAGTCCGCAGAATAAAGTATTTAAAAGGAGGACATTCCATCCTATTTTAAATCACTTCTTTGTTCGTTGCACTATTTTTTCTATCTTTACCATTAAAAGATCAGTCATTATGGACAGTTTGTGTATTTGGTGGATCAAATCCTGATACAACAATAAGGTGCGGAGCTGAGTGTCCCACTGATCAGGGGACCAGCTTCATTTGCACATGGGTTTGGCCAAATGATATGACTGATCATTGAGTCTAATTTGATGGAAACCCTTTACAATCTGTTGTGGATTAATCAGCCATTTTGTGAATAATCAATGATGTACCGGTCTTTTTTATGCATGTAGTGTTAGCCTTTTCTTTCTTCATCTTTATTAATACGTTATGTATGTGCGTTAAAGATATTTTGAGATCTTGTTGACTCAGTATCGATAGTGTAGCCTCTCTAATCTGGCTGTTATACTCCCTGTATTTCGTGTGTTATACACACAGCGTAGCGAGTAACAGTACTGAGTGTGCGTACTTTAGAGTCAGACAACAACAACAATCCCAAGGCTCGTACGCTGTTAGTTCGTTTTCACGGCGTAGAGAATAACTCATGCGAGTGGAGCGATCCTTCGTGTCCACCGTATCCGGCCAACAAACAATACCTCAACCTGATAGAGATGACAGAAACAACTCAAGGACAATTCCAGGAATGGCAGACTTGACACAACAGCCTTCCGTATAGCGTCTCCAAATGCTACGCTGGGAAACGTATAGAAATGGTGAGGACTCAATCCAAAGTTCATTCAGGAAACAGCTGCAGAACAACCACAAACTGAAATTGTCAAGCCCCAACCTCAGGAAGGGGAGGGACATTTATAGATGAAGGAAGCCTTTGCTATGCCAGGTTTTCCTTTCAGCCATGTGTCCCAAAGACTTCTGGGATTTGTAGTCACGAACTAGGCACCCGATAATCGGATTTTCAAGCACCTGTCTCTCCCCAGTCACATCATGATAAAGAAAGGGTAAAAAAGCCCCATGTGTAGGTGTTGATGATCTATCCACCCCTAGCCTCCGCTAGACCATCATAACAGGAGCAGGGATGCTTGCAAACTTGCCTTTTGCCATTGGGGCTTGTGCTCCTGCCCTTTTCCAGGCCGCAGCACAAGCCTCAATGGCAAAAGGCATATTTCCGACTGCCTACACAGCGGTAGTATCGTAATTTAGCAGGCAGGACTGCTGACTACCTGTCAGCCGGTCCCGTTCCCACAACGATGGCGGTCGGATGCTCGTCCAAACGCCATCGTAATCAGCCCCAATGTTATTGTCCACTGTGCTTATCATAATTAGGGACTACTCTTTATAGTGATCTCTATAGGTTTGCAAGAGAATGCTGTACACACGCTAGAAAACGTATTACTGTATCTATTTCCAAAATATAATAATAAAAATAAGACCAATAAATAAAACATATGAAATAATTGACTTTGGGCAGCAAAAGAGAATTGTCATACAAAGCACAAGAAAACAGGTCAGCAGATTTATAATGGCACCTCTAGGTAGGCACTAGGTAGCCCAGAGAGCAGGGTGCATTGTAATTGAAAGGTTGGACATGCACTTTACATGTCCTGGTAATGAAGCACTCCTAAATTCGTTTTTTACTACTGTGAGGCCTAACCCTCCCATAGGATAACATTGGGGATTCCATATTGCATTTAATAAGCTGTAATTTCCAATTGGAAGAAGGTAGCTATGTCATCTTTGGTGTCCCTGGAACTGTAATGAAAACCGCTGTTTAATGGTGAAGTCTGGTTTTTAATTACAATTTCGAAAATGCCCATAGACCTTTTGTGTCTGTAGCCTGTCTTGGGTCACATGACTGGGTGTAACTAACAGTTAGACATTGTGAATTCCTCCAAGACAGCCACACAATAGATGGATTTGATGTGCCTTAATGGGCCATCTGCTGGAAGGATGAAGGGGTGGAGCTGAATGCAGCCCCAATTGCGACTGAATAGGGAGTACTCTGCCTTCACATAAAGGAGCTATCACCTCCTCATTGTCACTGCAGCCAGCTTGGAGCCAGGGCAAGGGAGTCAGGAAATTCCATTCCAGAAGGAAGGCACCAGGGTATAAAAATGTTAGCTCAGACACCAACTCTTGAGTACACTTCTGCAGCTGTGGAGTCCACCAGGAAGAAGGACTGCTGTGCTACTGAAAGGACTGCTACTCTGCTAGACTGATGCCAGGCTGGTCTACTGCTTGCTCAACTGCTGCCCTGCTGCCCTATTGTCCTCTTGCCAGGAAAGAAGAACTAGACCTGCAACTTCATCCTCAACCTAGGGCTTCCAGGGTGACTCCAAGGGCTATTCTGCTAGCCTTCTCAGCTGAGCCTCAGGGACATAAATGTCTCCCCAACATCCTGCATCAGCACCTGGACCCAGATGAAGTGAATTCCTGACCCCCTAGTTGTGCCCCTGAGATCCTGGACCTTTGGTGTGGCCTCACAGAGCTCTATTGACATTTTCTGGCTCTTCAGGACCGTGAATGACCCGTTCACGCCAAGAACACACCACTCTTGCTACCATTCATAGCAAAGTTCAGACAGCTGCCTCTTCGCCATATAGCATTGACCGCTCATGTGAAACGCCAACGCGTAGCTCCAGCAATGCCTGGCTGCGACGCCTGGCCTGCTTTTTGCGCTACTCATGCAGGCTACCAAGATGCTCAGCCTGCTCCTCGCGGCCTCCTCCACCATGAACGGGACTCTTGGCACTGATTTGAGAAGGTAAACCTTCGGCGGTACTAATCTGGTGACTGTTGCCGACCTGCGGTTGGCTTAAGCTTGTGACTTTCTCCCGGTCCAGCGCGAGCATATATCCATAGCTGGCGGTTTGTGCTTTTTGGCACTATTTTCTCTAAAATGTTTAAGAATTCATATCCTCAGTTCTACAGATTGGATTTGTATTATTTTGGTGTCAAATAACTTATTAAAATGTACTTTATTGCTCTAAATATGGGTGGGATGTCTCTTGTGCTTTGATTTCAATGCATTACTGTTTGTGTGCTGCATAAATACTTTCCACATTGCTTCTAAGTTAAGTCTGACTGCTTATTGTGCCAAGCTACCCAGGATTAGGCACAGGTTAATTGAGTGACTTATTTTAGTTCACACTGCAAAGGATCGTGGTTGTTGCTTGACAACGGCTCACACTTCAGTCAACCAAAAACCCAATCTCTCATACACAGGAAGTAAAAATAGAGGAGAGGAAGGAGCCCAAGAAGGTTGTCTGGATAGCCCTATACAGTAGTCGGTAGAAGCTAGCAAATTCTTCCTGCCCTGGTGATGACCCGCAGATTGGTTCTTATGGGTTCCAAACCTCAGCAACATATAAGTGGCCAAATTAATTGAAACTTATCAACA
Source organism: Triturus cristatus (assembly GCF_964204655.1). Lineage (NCBI taxonomy): Eukaryota > Metazoa > Chordata > Amphibia > Caudata > Salamandridae > Triturus > Triturus cristatus. The sequence goes on from NC_140583.1 coordinate 234,073,614, forward strand.
ATGACTGTTTAGGTCTTTGGCTTGAATATCCGCTCACCACTTATACTTGATTTGCCATCTGGTCTCAAATGTTTTGTTTATCTTTAGGCCTCTAGTCAAGTTCCTTGTGGAACCCTTTTCCAGTACTGAGCATTTTTGCAATTCTGTTTCTGTCACTGATATCTGGTTAAAGAGTATCCTTGGAACTGTATGTCCAAATAAGCATTTTCCGAATGGATTTTTTGCATATGCAGGAAGAGGAAACATGTTGCAGTTTCTGTCACTCATTGACAGCACATTGAAAGCTAATTATAGTAGCAGTTCTGGGTGATCCACAATCAGCTACATATGTGTAATATAAATGAGTATTGGCAAAGATATATTTCTATATCTGAAAGTGTGTTATGTGGTCTGTGTGGGCTGCACAGACTACTCACAAGCTGGTCTAACAGCGCAAACCTCCTTAATTTAGGGTTATTTCGTTTTTCTTGAAAAAGGTCTGGTGGTAGCTACAAAGTTCATCTTTGGAGCATTTGTGTAATTATTGCTTATAGTTTTGGAAATATGAGGGATTAAATAGAAATATTTGTACTGAGGTATTTTAAAAAGAGGTTCAGCAAGCATAGTCTAATGGCAGGGAAACAGCCTTTAGATCGCAAGCTTTACATTGCATGCCAATTACAATGTGGTTGTTACAACGACCACGTTGTTACAACGTGAACCATTCCCTCGCAAGTCGTTACAACGACTTGCTGTAGGGGGCTGAAGATGTTGGATTTACAATTCAACACCTTCCTTGCTGTTGCAGAAACTGGAGTATTCCTAAATCCAGTGTGCCCCCTACAGCAAGTCATTGGAATGACTTGCTATGTAATGGTTTGCATTGTATCAACATGGTCGTTGTAACGACCCAGTTGTAATGGCATGCGATTTAAAGCATGTGTACTAAATATATATTCCTAATGGCACTGCCCTAACAATTTCTCTCTGTCCAATCTTGAAAGGAATCTTATGCAAAGACAGGAGATTAACGATAGGTAATGGAACAGTAGTGTGGGCTATATGGGCTGCACCAGTAAATAAGTCCTCAAAATCTGATATGGTACAAAGGTGCTCACACTTGAGATGACCCCACTACAGAGCGGTCAAATTTCAGAGAAAACTAATTTCTCCTCTAATAGCAAAGATAGTATCAAGGAGCACACTAATATCTAAAGCAATTCAAACGTCAAGTACAATATAATCTTTTAAATCATGGCATTAATGACACATATGTAGACGGGAGTCTTGATGGTTCTTGAATTCAGTTATGTTGCTTATATTTTCACAATTAGAGGAATGAATACATGCATCAGCCCAGCCAACGCGGAAATGAGCCAGGACAATGCAGACAACAGCATGTTCAAATGCGCCCTAAGGCGCTACCACCAAGCGAGCCCAATCACCAAACGTGCTGCTCTGGTAGACTGCAACGATGCCAGCACCTACAGAAGCAAAGAAATCTTCACCATAGTGAAAGATTTCACCTCACCATCAGCCTCCTCCAACTTGCTCACCCCCTCTGCAACAATCTCTCTCAATTCTTCTGCAACAAAATTACCACCATTTACAGCAACTTCAACCAGCAACTGGACTCGTCAGACCTCGGCAAATGCCTCACGATCTTATGCAAAAAGCCAATGCTAAACACATGGCCTGTCATCACCCCAAAAGAAACTGAAACCTCCATAAAGTCCATGCACTCATGGGCCCCATCGGAACCCTGACCCCACCATGCCTATTCCAGAGGACGGCAACCCATCAGCACCATGCTCATAAATGAATGCCTCCACCTCTTCTGTGACCTTCAAAGATGCTTGAATTAACGCAACTGTCCCCTCATTGCTGAAGAAACACTCTGCAGACCCTACTACGCTTGCCAACTACAGACCGATCTCCTCGTTCCCATTCACAGTCATAGTCTTAGAGAAAATCATAAACTGACACTTCACAGAGTACCTCAATGACCACCAACTTCTCAACATCACTAAGTCTGGTTTCAGACCCAGCCACAGCACAGAAACTGCCCTCATCACCACCAAAGATGATATCCACATTACTTTGAATAGAGGAGACACAGCGGCCCTTATCCTCCTTGACCTCTCTACAGCACAGTCTCTGACCCCATTCTCATTCAATGCCTACATGAAGTCGGAATCCAAGGACATGCAAAGCAATGGATCCGCTCCTTCCAGACTGGAAGGACCCAGTCAGTCAGCCTGGCACCGTACACCTCGGACACCCGCAACCTCAACCACAAAGTTCCCTGAGCCCAACGCGCTTCAATGCATACATGATCCCTCTAGCAGGCATTATGTGCTCTCACGATATTAATGTCCTCTCCAATGCTGATGACATGCAACTCATTCTCTTCCTCATGAACAAGACATTCAGTACCAGGATGAAGTTCAATGCCTGCATGACTAAAATCACCCACTGTATGAAGACCAGCTGTCTAAAGCTGAACACCGACAAGCCTAAAATGATGTTCTTTGGGAAGAGCACATCACCGTGGGAGTCCACCTGATCGTCAACAGATCTAGGACCAACACCAATCCCCTCTACCCGAACCTAGAACCTCTGGATCACCCTCAACAGCAAACTCAACAATACTGACCAGGTCAATGCTGTCACCCTCTCATGCCTCCGTACTCTGAAGAGGCTGAGGAAGATTTTCACATGGCCCCCAATTCTCACCCGGTAAACCGTCACGCACACCCTGGTCAAAAGCAAGCTGGACGATAAAGACACCCTCAAAGTTGAAATAAACAAAAACTCACCAGAAGACTGCAGACCATTCAGGACGTGGCAGCCAGAATCACACACACCCTCCCACGCCGCAGCCCCATCACACCACACCTTAAGGAGCTCATCTAGCTCCCCATTCACAATTCCTTCTCCACACTTTCAAGGCACTGCAATACCCTGGTCCAGCACACCTCACAGAATTACGCGAGCTACGCCCACCACCAGTCACATTCCATGCTATAATACCAACCACTGACTGCCTAGTTACAAATACACCCTCCCTATGTCAGTGCAGGAATGTTACACCTGAAAAATCCGTCTGGCATTAACCACACATGCAGCTTTGTAAAGCTTAGTATGGTGTGCATTACATTTGTTGAGAAATGGAACGAGTAGCATTGCCATCTCGAAACTTTACCCCATGTGAGTCCTTCTAAAGTCAATAATGCCAGTCCCTTTCCTAGTAGAAGTACTTTTAGATATCGTTTTCACTAGGATTGCAGATCAGACAATTTCAAATATAATTAATATTTAACTACTGCAGAGAAGCAAACACACTTTGTGTATTGTCGAGCATGGTTTAGGTGACAACTCTGACACTCGAAAGGGATGAAATAAATCGAAATTGAACGGATGTGATTGAATGGAATAAGCCAATCACATCGAGATATGCAGCACTCTCTTTCGTAATCTATGAATGCCTCTTCACTTCTAATATAACAGCAGATTCAGGACTACACCTGCAGACGCCAGGAATATAGACGATACAGAGAGGAACTCCAATTATACGCGTTTATTTTCGGAAAATCGGGGCTGTATTTACCTTGTCTCAGTAACTAAAACTCACCTACACTCTGGTAATCAGCCGGACAATGGGCGGCGCTCGGAATCCGCGAGGATGGTGAAAGCTGTGAGAGTCACTGCAGGTTACTTGAGGCGCTCTCTGCCTCGTGTGTGTCATTGTCTCTAAAATGTTTACGCAAGTGCCCATAGCAACTCGTGCCTGGTAGGCGCGAGCTGCCTACCAGGCAAAAGTGAAACAAAACGCGCGGAGAGCGAGGTCGACTCGAAACAAAACGCAGGCGGAGATCGCGTTAAGCATGTGCTCCGGGCTATTGGTGACAAGTAAGTTTCACGCGGTGGCCACTGTGCCTGGCAACTGTCTCATCGACATTGATTTAAACAACAAAAATAAAGACACAAAGAGCAGAGACCCAAGCAGCTAAATAAGATTGTAGCTTACAATTAGACTGAAAAACACCAACAAATATTCAGTTTTCATCCACCTCGCCTCTCGCAAAGAGGGGATTTCCAACACAGAAGATTCTGCTTTTTGCATCTCTTGACACCATCCATCCTTTGACTGCCAGGGTGCTTCTACAGCTCTGTGCCAAATGTATTTCTCTTCAAAAAATCAGCGTTATGTTGTCAAAAACATGTAACTCTTCGGTATTATTATGTACCGATACAAATTATACGTTTTTATTTAGCACATTCAAGGCTACATGCCACATCAACATCTTATTGCATACTGAAGATATAATGAAGGATGTCCTTTCATTTGTTTAACACATTTGCTTAAGATTTGCAGCATTTTGTGAAAAGGAACTAACTTTAATCCTATAATCCTACCCAAGAAAATGTTGCCCTGAGAGTCTGGAGACTAACCATACAAGATATGTGAGTTTTTGTAGGGGGCGATGTGCAATCACATGTGTAATGTATCACTTAATCACTGAATTCTATTCTATTGGTGCAAGCCAAATCGCCCTCTGATTGGCTAGCAGACAGCGGCTGCTCCGGCGCAAACAAGGAAGAGCATCGTCCTACTTGCAAAAAGGAAAAATAAAATTATAATAACACAATGTTATTATCATTTTATTTTTCCAGACTGCGCCAGTTTGGTTTTTAGTGCTGGGCGGGGCGGGCTGGGCTATGTCACGGGGAGGAGTGGTTGATGCCCCGATTACTTATCGGTAATCTTCATTACTCCGAGTTAGTCTTCGGCTTGCTCTTTTCTGTTCTGGGCCCTGTTTGCTGTTGCTTTTGGCTCCGTGCGGTCTGCTTCTGTGCCTTTCTCTGTCCTCCCTCGGCTTTTGCTTGAGGCGGATTTTCTGGCGGCACTTCGTGTCTCTGGAGACCGGGTTTTCGGCCTTCCCGGTGTCTTTCGGTCCCGGGCTGGTTCTTCCTGCTCGTGGTTGCCTCTCTCCTGGGTGGTCCTTCCACTCGTACTGGTCTGTTGGGTTTGCCCTCTTTCATGGGTGTCCCATTCTGGTCTGTTGGTTTCTTGTGAGTTTCCATGAAGCCGCTTGGCTTTGGTATGTGCTCACTTTGTTAGTCATGTGGCGAGGAAGACTAACGAAGAGTTAATGCCCCGATTACTTACCGGTAATCTTCATTACTCCGAGTTAGTCTTCCTTGCCACATGAGTTCCCGTCCCTCCCTCCCTGTCTGGCTATCGGCTTCATGTTTGAACTTGGTAGTTTCAGGCTTTGGGGTTGGGCCGGCCCGCCTCTTATAGTGGTCATGGAATATAATGGGTCGGCCATATTGGGAAGCGATGGGAGGAATGGGAGGCTGACTTTTTTTTACTTTGGAGGGTTCTAGTAGGGAGCTGAAGCTCACTTTGTTAGTCATGTGGCGAGGAAGACTAACGAGGAGGTAATGCACCATGGCCATCTTGGACCATCCAAACAGTCATGCACACTTCAGTATTTCTTCACTCTGCTGTGTTGTACAATTGAGGGGAGAACTGTCCCAGGCTCCTGTCTGAGCGGCAAACCAGCCTGCTCAGGCCAATCACGATGCTGCTGTCGAGAAGAAGGACGGAGGAGAGGCGGCAGCCAGCAGGTAAGTGAATTTATTTTCTGCAACTACACATCCCAGGACTCTATCGTTTACCCTGATTGGCTAACTTGAAAATTGCAGTAAACATGACATTTGTCAGATTTTCAGCAATTGTTTACCAAAACATGGTACTTCCACTCACTAGACTTAGCTTAAGAAAAAAAATCAAACAGTCCAGGGATCCATCCTGGTTCAGGAGTACACATCTTCCTCTTCTCACAATGCTTCTCACTGGGAGAAAAGTTTAAAAGTGAGAGGGAGGATCTGTGCATCTGGATCCCTGTAAAGAGTGTGGCTTAGTTTGGAATTTTTTCTTAGGCCAACCAGAAAAACATAAACAGTGTTGCTCCTTGCTGAGACAGAGGGGGCAGGGGGAAGAGAGAGAAAAAGAGAGATGAAGAGAGAGCGAGAGAGGGAGGGAGAGAGAGAGTGTGTGTATGTGTGTGTGTCCGGCTGTGTGTTGTGCACATGTTGTGAGTGTGTGACACATGTATGGTTGTAGGACTCTGCTTATAGTGGGGTTCTGAGTACTGGGACCATTGGGGTTCATTTTGGATGACACCTGGCTTACCATGGCACGATATGGATGGTGGGTACAGCTTCCCCAGACAGTAGACTACAGACTGCATTTCTTTGACTAGAGTGCGAAGACTGAGAACCTGAAGTGAAGGAGGATGGAGATAGAGCTCCCATTAGAAATTGGTGACAGCCGGGTGTAGAGATCTCATGCTTCATTGTGCTATTGTATTGGATACTCTAACATGGAGTGAGCATCATTACCAGCTGCTGTGAAAACCACATCCTTGCACAAGGGCTGTGTCTGAGGAACACATTTAAAGGAGAACCCAACCAAACCGATTATGAAAACCTCACACAGTGGATCCAAAATCCCTGTCTAGAAGATGTGCACAAAAGTGCGATCCAATCCACCCTATTTTGTTCCTGTTCCAAGTTTTTCATGGCCAATGAAAAACTTGGAAAGGAGTGCTCTGCAGAGTACTCAAAGAACTTTCTGTATGAGGGCAAGTCTCCGGGAGATGAGGGGACATCACCAGAAAGGTGCACTTACTCCTAGAGGATTTGAGGGTCTGCCTGGAACGTAGAACTCTGCCTGATTGCAAATTAATGGATTGAGTGTGCCTGGCACTGTAGGAGAAGAAACTTTCCAGGAGGAGAAACCTAGCATGGTTTGAGCATGGAAAAGGTTAGGGAGAGCAAGCAAATACCAGGGAGCAAATGCAGGAGTGACCCATGACTGGAGGGATCTCCCTTTCTCCCAAAATAGTTATGGTCAAGAACCGCATCCAGCCTTCTACAAAATTCAAATATCAAGTGTGTCCTACAGTCTGCCGAGACTAAAATACTAGTGCTCCCACTGCTGACGGAGTCAGTGTGCTCTGTCTTTGCTGGGAAGCGCATACTGATTGGCCAACTACCAGAAGTTATCCACAATAGTTGTGATCAGCCAGAGGCCACGATTCCATCTGGATATGGCCAAGTGAGGCCACAGCTGACGTAGTAAAGCTCATCCCATTCCAACCTGGCCTAGAGAGACTACAACTGCTGAAGACCAGAGCTCAATCAATCAATCAGGGTGTTGTGGAGAGCACTACTCTCCTGTGAGGGTTTCAAGGCGCTGAAGGAGGAGGGTGTGAGCAGCTCCGTTGGGGTCATCCGAAGAGCCAGGTCTTTCGGTTCTTTCTGAATTGGTGTAGTGTTGGGCTTCGTAAGAGGTGAGGGGGGAGTTCATTCCAGGTCTTGGCTGCGAGGTAGGATAAGGATCTTCCATCTGCTTTGGTCCTGTAGAAACAAGATACGGTGCCTAAGGTGAAGTCGGCTGAGCGTAGGTTTCTCTTGGGGGCGTGGAAGGAGATTCGGTTGATTACGTATTGGGGTCCGGTGTTGTTGAGGGGTTTGTAAGCGTATTGGAGCAGTTTGAAGGTTTTTCTTTTTTTGACGGGGAGCCATTGGAGGTCGCAGAGGTGTTGGGTGATGTGGTCATGTTGTGGGATGTCGAGGAAAAGTCGGGCTGTGGTGTTCTGGACGGTTTGGAGTGTGCGGAGGAGTTTTTTGTTGATTCCGGCCTAGAGAGTGTTTCTGTAGTCTAGACTGCTGGTGATGGGTGCATGGGTGACGGTTTTACTGGAGTCAGGGGGGATCCACTTGAACGTCTTGCAAAGTATGTGGAGGGTGTTGAAGCATGCAGAGGATACGGCATTGATCTGCTGATTCATGGTGAGTGAAGAGTCACTTATGATGCCGAGGTTGCGTGTGTGGTCCGTTGGGGTGGGTGGATTTCCGAGGGTGGGGGGTCACCAGGTGTTGTCCCATGCGGAGGGGGTGGAGCCGAGGATGAGGACTTCTGTTTTTTCCGCGTCGAGCTTCAGGCAGCTGTTGCTCACCCAAGTCGCAAAGGCTTTCATCCCTTCTTGGAAATGGCGTGTGGTGATGTCGGGCTCCTTGGTGAGGGAAAGGATGAGCTGGGTGTCATCGGCGTTGGAGACGATGTTGCGTCTGTGGTTTCTGATGATGGTTGCGAGGGCGGCCATGTGGACATTGAAGAGTGTGGGGCTGAGGGTGGATCCTTGGGGTACACCGCATCTGATCTCCGTTGGTTCTGAGAGGAAGGGCGGAAGTCTTATTCTCTGTGCTCTGCTTGAGAGGAAAGATCGTATCTAGTCTATGGCTATTCCTCAGATGGCGGCATCGTGGAGCCTGGTGGCTAGAGTGCAGTGGGAGATGGTGTTGAAAGTTGCTGATAGGTCCAGGAGGATGAGGGGACGCCGTGTGGCCTTGGTCGAGAATGGCGTAGATGTCATCCGTGGCGGCAATGAGGGCAGTCTTGGTGCTGTGGTTGCTGCGGAATCTGGATTTAGAGGTGTCTAGGATGCTGGTAGTTACTATGAAGTGTGCTAGCTGGATGTTGACGGGTGCAGTGGTGGCCCTGTGGAAGATGTGCGGCGGTCAGGGGTCAGTAGGTGCTGCAGAGTGAATGCTCAGGGAGCTGCTTCAGAGAGATGACGTGTTGAAATCCCTGAAGTATGCAAGTTCCAAGCGAGGTCACCACCTCAGACCTAAAGGCTCAGAAGCTGCAAGACAAGGACCATAGCACGCAGGCATCACACACCTGCCCAAACTGCAACACACAAATCTTATGTTAAAAAGATTTCTAAAGTGCACGGCTGCCCCCAGAAGAGGGCTTACTGGTGCCAGTCACAAGTAAGACGACAGCAGAAGAGGAAGGCAGGCTAGGCCAAGAAGGAGAACAACCAGGTCTTTAGTTGCTTCTGAAAAATTAAGTGGTTTTGAGTCTTTCTTAGCAAAGCCGGCAAAGAGTTCTATAGGGCTCAAGCAAGGACAGGAAAAGAACTGAAGCCACTCTGGCTCTTCTCTGATGGGGTATCCAGGCCAGATTCAAGTCCGCAGAGCATAAGACTTTCATAGAGGAATAAAATTGCATCAGAGCAGCAAGACTTGGCAAATGCAGGAAACCATGGGGCTTGAAAACTATGTGAGAACAAAGACTGAACAGCAGACCTAAGTTTAAGAATAAATCCACGAAGAGAAAAGGGAACTGAACTGTTGGCTGCATATGCTTTGGGGGTGACTGAGTGAACAGAACCAGTGCCTAATCAGTGCAGTCTCCAAGATTAGATGGAAGGGATTACAGACTCTACCAACTCCATTAGTGGGGTTGGGAAAAGAAAGGTGGAGTGTCTCTAAATTATAAACAGGATTTCCACCATGTATTGCATTCCTATAACTATGCTGTGCATTATAAGTAACGCTTTGTGACTCCAGTCTGTAATGGCACAGACAAGCTGAAAAACAATGAATTGGAATGGCAGCCAGAGTAATTAACAGTGACTAAGATTAATTCAAGTATTCCCTTCCATCAGCATGCACGTTTGTTGTGAGAACATCCTAATATGTAACAAGATAAGTGCTGTCGAGTTTAGCAAATACAATATGGCTATTGAACAAAACGCTCGCATAAAATAGCCATTTTTCACGTGTAGGGCTGCAGCACTGCTTTGGAGACTGCTAAGGCTTCCATTCTCATTGGAAGCTGGGTACTTTGAAACAGCTCTCAGTGCCCGAGCAGTTTCACTCCTTCTGCCTTTTTAAACATGCAGCACAGGTGCAGGGAGCTTCATCTCTAATAGATGTTCCGACATTTTCTTCCTTCAGCAGAGGCTGGAGGATTTTCTTCCTTCAGCAGAGGCAGGAGGCTTTTCTTCTTCTTTCAGCAGAGGCAGGAGGCTTTTCTTCCTTCAGCAGAGGCAGGAGGCTTTTCTTCCTTCAGCAGAGGCAGGAGGCTTTTCTTCCTTCAGCAGAGGCTGGAGGCTTTTCTTCCTTCAGCAGAGGCAGGAGGCTTTTCTTCCTTCAGCAGAGGCAGGAGGCTTTTCTTCCTTCAGCAGAGGCAGGAGGCTTTTCTTCCTTCAGCAGAGGCAGGAGGCTTTTCTTCCTTCAGCAGAGGCTGGAGGCTTTTCTTCCTTCAGCAGAGGCAGGAGGCTTTTCTTCCTTCAGCAGAGGCTGGAGGCTTTTCTTCCTTCAGCAGAGGCAGGAGGCTTTTCTTCCTTCAGCAGAGGCAGGAGGCTTTTCTTCCTTCAGCAGAGGCAGGAGGCTTTTCTTCCTTCAGCAGAGGCAGGAGGCTTTTCGTCCTTCAGCAGAGGCAGGAGGCTTTTCTTCTTCTTTCAGCAGAGGCAGGAGGCTTTTCTTCCTTCAGCAGAGGCTGGAGGCTTTTCTTCCTTCAGCAGAGGCAGGAGGCTTTTCTTCCTTCAGCAGAGGCAGGAGGCTTTTCTTCCTACAGCAGAGGCAGGAGGCTTTTCTTCCTAAAGCAGAGGCAGGAGGCTTTTCTTCCTTCAGCAGAGGCAGGAGGCTTTTCTTCCTTCAGCAGAGGCTGGAGGCTTTTCTTCCTTCAGCAGAGGCAGGAGGCTTTTCTTCCTTCAGCAGAGGCAGGAGGCTTTTCTTCCTTCAGCAGAGGCAGGAGGCTTTTCTTCCTTCAGCAGAGGCAGGAGGCTTTTCTTCCTTCAGCAGAGGCTGGAGGCTTTTCTTCCTTCAGCAGAGGCTGGAGGCTTTTCTTCCTTCAGCAGAGGCAGGAGGTTTTCTTCCTAAAGCAGAGGCAGGAGGCTTTTCTTCCTTCAGCAGAGGCAGGAGGCTTTTCGTCCTTCAGCAGAGGCAGGAGGCTTTTCTTCTTCTTTCAGCAGAGGCAGGAGGCTTTTCTTCCTTCAGCAGAGGCTGGAGGCTTTTCTTCCTTCAGCAGAGGCAGGAGGCTTTTCTTCCTTCAGCAGAGGCAGGAGGCTTTTCTTCCTACAGCAGAGGCAGGAGGCTTTTCTTCCTAAAGCAGAGGCAGGAGGCTTTTCTTCCTTCAGCAGAGGCAGGAGGCTTTTCTTCCTTCAGCAGAGGCTGGAGGCTTTTCTTCCTTCAGCAGAGGCAGGAGGCTTTTCTTCCTTCAGCAGAGGCAGGAGGCTTTTCTTCCTACAGCAGAGGCAGGAGGCTTTTCTTCCTAAAGCAGAGGCAGGAGGCTTTTCTTCCTTCAGCAGAGGCAGGAGGCTTTTCTTCATTCAGCAGAGGCTGGAGGCTTTTCTTCCTTCAGCAGAGGCATGAGGCTTTTCTTCCTACAGCAGAGGCAGGAGGTTGAGTCAGCGCCCTGTCACCATGGTTAATGCCAGTGCCAGAGGCCAGGGCATTGCTCCAACATCCGCCGATACAGGCTGTGCATCTTGTGCAACCAGCCTTTAGGGACAAGGGGACGAAATGCCAACGAGGAAGAGTCGCCTCTGCTGCGCACTTGGGGCTTCTGCGGGCCCCTGGTCACCTTGTTACTGGGATAAGGCAAGGAGGGCTCAGAGTTAAGGCAGAAAGGAACGTTCAAGAGCCAGAGAAAGGCCTGGAGTGTCCTCTGCTGTTGTGCCACCTTTGTTGCAAGTTCAGATGCCCAAGGCACACACCCTTTGGGTCTCTTTGTTAGGATTAGGAGGGGGGCAGACAGGGCACCCCCTCGCTAGTGAGACCACCACGGGCAAAAGCGAAAACTGGGGTTGGTCGTGTATCAACAGCCCCTGCGCTGAGAGGCATGGCATCCAAAAACCTGGCAAAACCGGTCCGGTCACTCATTTAATTAATGCGTCCACCCAGATATCTTTGGCCTCGTGATCCTTCAAGGTCCACTCAGCTTTTCATCCTTCCAAGGTCAATGAAATGAATAAGATTAAGTATGGAATCAAGAAAAGTCTGTTATTCAATACCAAAATGTCCCAAGGGGTGAACGTTCGCTTTACCAATACATATGTAAAGATAGCCGAATGGTTGGAGTGCCTGCTGCTAAGGTAATCATATGTGCAGCTCACAGATTTGACTCTCACTATGGGAAGCTCTGCCCTGCATCTTCTGGGTACCAGTACATTTGGTGATATCAAAAAACGTGTACTGAAAGTGCAAAGGGGTCGGTGTAACTAGAAGCAAAGAGCTGTGGGATCTTGGATTGCGCTGGTGCATTTGTACACTGAGGTTTGGACTGAACAATGAGTACAAAATGTTGGTTTCTTCTTATAATATGGTGAATAACTTGGTGAAAAATGTCAACTCCAGTACTGCATTCCAAGTGATAGGGAACGCCGGAACAAAAGTGCACCCATGCAATCTGTCTGATTTCACCACAGAAACCCAGTCTGCTTGCGCATGATGCAATAGTCTGAGCCTTTTGGCTAAGATCACGTACTGAAGCTAAATGGCTGGCTGGAAGGCTGGCTGGGACGGGCTAGACTGACCGGCTAAGCTGACAGGCTAGGCTGACAGGCTAGGGTGACTGGCGAGGCTAGTTGGCTAGGCTGTACAGCTAGGCTGGATGGCTAGCCTGGATGGCTAGGCCGAATTTCTAGGCTCGTTGGCTAGGCTCGGTTGCTAGACCGGTGGGCTAGGCTGGCTAGCACGGCTGGCTGGCTAGGCTGGCTAGCTGTGGAGATGACGGATAGGAGACAAAAAAAAAATAGTCTTAGATGAAGGAGTCACGTGGTTCTCTTGAGCCCTTCAATCCAAAGAGCTGAGCCTTGATGTGGCTTGTTCCTACCAACCATCCACTAACCTCATGCACCACGAATTAAAGACAAAAACGAACCTTTCATGTAAAACAGGAAAGAGAAGAGATGCCTTCTTGTGGAGGAATCGCACAATGTCATATCAGAAAATGTGGGTCAAACACAGTTTCTCCCCGTCACCAAATTGTGTGATCCTAGGCAATTATTTAGAGCCTTTTTCTTCATTATCGCGTATGAGTCAGGATCTATACTGTTTAAAAATCTCAGTTTTTCTTTTATTTTTTTCAACAACTCTTTATTGGAAACAAATAGTGAAGTCATGGGCAAGGGAGGGGACGATGGGATTAGTAGGAAAGGAAAAGGTGGCAAAAAGTGAGGGGCAGTTATGAGTACTGTCAGTCCTTCTGGGCAGCGAGGCAAATAGGTTCACAATGGTTAAGAGAATGTCACCAGCGTACAGGAATGATATAATAGTTCCAGTGGATGAGGGCAGACCTGATGTCGTAATTGATGAACGAATGATTGAAGCTACCATAAGTGCTGCACTTTAGAGATAAAATGATGGCTGACAGCGGCCCTTTCGAAGGTGTGGAAAAGGTATACCCACTCGACCCTACAGAAAGCCCTCTTCGCATCAGTCGAGGAGGCCAGAACCTCTATCCAGAGGTCCATGATGTCCTGACAAAGATGTGATAGCATGCAAAGTGGTTCCTGGAAAACCTACCAGGTACGAAACCAACATGTGATCTGTGGATTACCAATGGTGGGACCTTTCCAAGCCTAGTAGCTAAGCTCTTTGCAAGAATTTTAATGTCCACGTTAATGAGAGATATCCACCTATAGTTGGGGCATGTGAGAGGATCATTACCAGCTTTAGGTAGTAGGGATATGAGTTTTTATTAGATAGGACACTCGTGGAGTCAGAGGTTTGGGCTTCCTTAATAACTTTGATGAGCACAGGACTTGCAGAGACTTAGTTGTTTTGTAAACTTCATCTAGATAACTGTCTTCTCTAGTTGAGTGGCATGTGTGAAATTCAGATTTAGCAGCTGAAATTGCCTCTGTTGTGCACTATCCTTCTAGTTAATCACCTCCATTCAAATGCCACACATCCAACCTCATTCTGGCATCACATTCAATCAATCAACTTTCCTCTTCAATCCTTTTGAACCCTAAAGTATTTTGCCTGGAGTTGGAAATAATGGGAATTATAATTATTTATTTATTTGCAAAGTTTTATATAGTTCTGGCTAGACCCGGAGGTATCAGAGCGCTTTACATGAGGATCAGTGAGTTACAGGTTCCATAATTACATAGACAAGTATAGACAGGAGAAAAGAAGAAACATGAGATTACACAATAATGTGAGATTATTAACGCGTACACACGTCTTATGGGGAGTGAAGAGACAGAGGGGGAATGGTAAAACGGGGGTATGACTGTCAAAGTGGAGAGGATATGTAAATAGTCACTTGTAAGGTTTTATCACTGTAACAATCAGCAGATAATGGAACTGGAAGAATGGTTGCAACCTTACCTTACCACACCTAGTACACAGTGCAAGAACCACCTTTAGCAACTGGAGCTGTGGATCGATGCCACCATCAAGGGCTTGCAAAAGTGCTCACTTGGCAAGGGTGCTGTTATGTCTTTAAGAGAATAGAATGTCTATTATTCTTGGAATCTCATGTGTGGTTCCTTGGAGAACAGTTGCATCCCATTGACATTCAGAGAGCATCACAGAGGTCCTGTTGGCATTAAACTGCATAACCGGCATAGTGTCATTATTGGTTATAGAACTTTAGCGACAATGGCGAGGCCTGCGCATCACCTATGGGATGTTAGTGAGTGAAGCCACTAATGTGTTTTGGACCATTTGCTGTTTGATGCCAACCGCTGCATCATCAGACAAGTAAGAGACAATTTATTCAAGTACGCTTCATGAGCCATCAACACTGTGGCAGACCTGTCAATTGGCATAACATCACTATGGTTATTTGCGACAAATATTTTAAGTGTGACCTGCCGGTAGACTTACAGTGGGGCACTGGTATTGCACACGCTGGAACCTCAAGCAGTGTACGCTCAGTGCAGGGATATGTGCCAGGTCAACTCTTCACGTTTACCTGCGCCAAAACATGCAGGCTGCAGTGGCAGTTGGTCTGTGTTTGGTGAGGGGTCTCTTAGGGTGCCGCCCTTAGAGACTCTCTCTCTTTGGTCAGATGACCCTTGGTACCATTGGTACCTTTTACAAGGTGCTTATATGTGATCCAGAGGTTTGCCAATTGTGGAAACAAATGTACAGTTTTGGTGAAAGAACACCGGTACTGGGAACCTGATTAGCAAGGACCCAGTACTATACAGTCAAAGTTGCTTCACAAGTGAGGCAAAAAGTGAGGGGGGGCCTGCAACAGAAACCTCCTTTCCTACACAAGACCCCGAACACAAGCCCCCCCAGACCAAAGGCCAGGAGACTCAGCCAAACCTGGGATATTCTTACTAATCTGTCAGGCAAGGAAGAGTAGAGAAAGTGGTGTGAATGTTGCAGGGCCTACTCTGCCTTACATCCTTCAGTCCAGGTCAGTTCCTGTGGGGAGCTGGCCTACCTAAACAGTTTCAGGACCTAACTTACAATGCCCCTTTTCTAACTCATTAGTATCTATACCTACTCTTTTTAGTTTGGGGTTAGAGATGTCCACCTCTGTAAATTCTAACTTAGCCAGGACATAACCCAGCTTACCAAATGAGGTCATCCACAACTTGATCAACACCACCATGATCAACAGGGTCAGAAGGCCTAACTTGTTATTTGGCATAGGGTCAGGCCACCATGTCACGAATAGTGCAGCCATAAAGGCTAAAACCCAGCAGAGGCCATTGACAGCTGTCAGTGCCCAGAACCACACCTTTAGCTCTTCACTGACAGGTAAAGGAGCACATTTACAGGCTTCTTTGGGTTCAGGTTGACTGTCTGCTGTTTTAGAGTGGGGGGGTCACCACTTCCGTTAGTGAGCGCCCTACTTCCACTCTCTTTTCTGTCCGCTGAAGAGCCACCAACTCAGGTTGGACAGGTGCCTGACTAGTCAGGTCTTTTTGTGGGTCAGGTAGGACCTCGCCAGTGCCAACATTGAAGGTCTCCCCTACTGGTGTAGATTCTCCTTCGCTCACTGGAACTGTGGCTAACAGTTGCCTACCTTTCCTACACTTTCTCTTCTTTTTCTTTTGGGACCTACGTACGCTAGTTGCGAATTCAACCCCCCAAGATTCCTTGGGTGAGGACTGGCACTAGACCAGTACCTCACTTTGGCTCAGACCAACATGTGGGTAGTCATTCCCAAGGAGACAGTCATGGGGGAGGTCTCTACTGACTACCACCCTTCTCTAACTAAGGGATCCAGCTATTTCTAGGGGCACTACGGCAACAGGCCTAAAAGTGACCTCCCCTGGGATAGCCCTTACTCTTTTTGTCTCCCCTTGGACATACAGGTTTGAGAGTACCAACCTGTCATGTACCATAGTGTGGCTGGCACAGGTATCTCTCAGGGAAATTGCTAGGGTTCCATTCACCAGTAGGTGGTGGAAGTTTCTACTACCCTCTATAATCTCCAATTCACTTTTTGGGCCACTTCACAGTTGAAGTCTAGAAGGAATTCCTCATCAGAGGAACCATCCCCAAAGGCTATATTGGCAACCCCTGAAGTTACACTAGGGGTTTGGTTTTAGGACAGCAAGGGTCCTTGGGTAGATGCCCTGTCCTGTTACAGTGAAGACACCAAGTCTTCCTGTGCCCCAGTGCTGACCTGGAACCCATTTTCAGTTTGTGAGTTGTCTCTGGACCCCCTCCCGTACAGGGCTTTGGGGGCCTACAGGGGACTCCTTACTTTTATCTTTTTCAGAGTGCCCTACTGTCTTTTCTGGGTGGGGGGGGGGGTCTTCTTGACCTCCATCTTTTTGTCAACCCCACCATATCTTGTTTTGGACACTGGTTCTTACCCAATTATGAGCCTTCTTCCCGACTGTCCCTAGGTCTGCTAAGTATTGATGCATCTTTTCCTGCACACAATTACTTAAAATATGTTCTTTTATTATGCGATTATAAAGCCTATCATAGTCATGCATATTATTTCCAGTTAACCAGCTATCTGGTGTTTTTACTGAGTTTTCTATGAAGTCAACCCAGGACTGAGGCTTTGTGAGCCCCCTGAACTTATTCCTATACTCTTCAGTTGTGAGACAAAACCCCTCAATCAGAGCACCCTTCATGAGGTCATAGGACTCAGCATCTATCACAATGAGTGTCAGAAGCCTATCCTTGCACTTTCCAGTGAACAGTTCCCAAAGCAATGCTCCCCAGTGTGACCTCTTTAAATGTCTCCATGCACAGGCCCTCTCAAAGGCTGTGAACCATTTTGTGATGTCATCACCTTCCTCAGATTTGGGGACAATCCCTTTGGGGATTTTAGGGTCATAAAGGTTCAGTCTGTCCCTAGTAATTATTCTGCAGCCACCATTTATGGGTGCATGGCCCATATCTGCTCTTTCTCTTTCTATAGCTATGAGTTTATCCTCCAGGGCTATACTACGTGTCATCCTTGCTAAAAGGATGTACTCCTCATTGAGGCTGTCCTTAGCACTGCTTGGAGTGAATGACTCACCTGAGTGGGAGCTAGGTATTCTTTGCACTACTCTTGAAAAGATGGATATAGGGTCCATATCTTCTCTGTCTAGGCGAGGAGGTTGGGAACGGTCCCCCTCATCACTACTTTCTCCTTCTGGGAGGAGATTTGTGAGTCTACAGAGGTTCCTTAGCTCTTTTATGCCAAGATGGAGGTAAGGTGTCAGCTTAAGTTCCACAACAACATAATCTGTAACACCCATTATTTTACTAATGTTGGGTCCTTTTTTAGAAAAGGACTAAAACCCTCTAGGCACATTTATCCCCTAACTAAAGCGGGCGATTAACTTTTAAAAATGTAAAAGGGACTTAACAAAGGCCTAACAAGAATTTGAAAATTTTGAAAAGATTGTCAGTTCAAAAATGCAGTTGAATCTAAAGGCAACATTGGATTGTAGTCATGTGGTCACTTTTTGTCAGAGTGGTTCATTCAGCAAATGTATAGTCGTAGACCCCAGAGCTGATCCACCAATGTAGGAAGCTGGCTCTGTATATACTATACCAAAGTAAAGTATAGTGTGCACATTGTCCAGTGGGTCCCCAGAGGCTTTACAGATGCTCACGGAGATAATACTAATGCTCTCTTTTGTGGTAGTGTGGGGGAGCGGTGCGGCTTATCAGAGGGCAGAGCTAAGCATCTGTTGTACTCACACAGGCAAGAAAATAGTACACACACTTCATGACTAAATCCGAGACCAATGGTTTGTAAAAATATTACTTTTTATATATTTATTTCTTAGAACCAAGGAAACTTTGTTGCAGTGAATTACGTTTTGCAATATCACTGTTTTTCAATGTAAAAAGTGGGCATGGTGCATTTTTCCATCAATACAGTCTTATTCTATGGTAGGAAACACAATCAGCAATATGCAGGTAAGTAAACGATGTACGTTATTAAGTTTTTGTATGATGATTAGCACCAGGCAAGGTTCAGGTTAGTGACAAAACTGCACCACTGGGGCGACCGGGTGCAGAGGTCAAACCTGGGACCTGGTTCTATTGTTATCCCACGGAGAAAGGGCAATCAAAGTGGTACTACGTGCAGGTGAGTAGCACAATTTTGGAATCCTGTCTCTGAGGGTTAAGTTAAGCATGGGGACACAAGGCAGCACCAAACTTATACCCTCAGAGGCACAGGTGAGGCTGGGTGCAGAGGGCCAACACAGCGTTGGGCGCCCGATGCAATCAAATAGAGAATCTCAAAGTTGGAAAAAGGCTGGAGGCTCAGGCCAGGAGACCCATCGACAGAAACATACAGCTGCACAGGTACGTTTGGTTGTGCTGGAGCTACAGGACACCATCATTTGATCTCCTCAAGGTCCAGGGGCTCCGGATGCATGGGTGTCATTTGGTCTCGGAAAGCAGCTTACCAGTGCAGGTCGAGGTTGGGGGGGTTGTCGTGCAGAGGCTGCAGGTGTCGTAGTGGAGTTCAGAAGGGGTCAACCCATGGTGGACTCTTGCTCTAAATTGCTGGGGAACCATTGCTGGATCGGTGGGCCACTGGAACTTGGGCCGTGAGCGTCGGGTGCAGAGGGTTTCGTGGTACTGCAGGCAGACTACTTAGTATTAAAAGTTGTTTTTCTTCTGGACAGGTCTGCTTGCAAAAGAGATTAGGAGGCTTTTTAGAAGGCAGGCAGCCCTCCCTGGGTTCTGGGGGTTGCTGGGCTGCGGGATGAGTCACTCTTTAGCAGGGTCTCTGAGGACTGCAGACAGGCTAGTAGGCCTGGGGCCAAGTCAGTTGTTGCCTTCAGTCTTCACTACTGCATGGCCCTCATTTGTTCTCTTCTACATAGGCCATCAGGATTAAGGATTAAATACTAATTTAAGGGGTATTACCGGGATCAGAAGGTAGTAGCCAATGGGCTACTTACCTCTAGGGTGTCTTCACCTTTTGCATGTCCACTCCCTCTGGGGAAGGAGCATATCCCTTAACCCTTTTGGCTAAAGTCCTCCAAAACAAAAAGTTTGGATGATGGAAAGGATGGCGTGTATAAAGCTGTTACAAATGCTGAATGGCTAGCAGCGATGTATAAGGACGAGATTTTGAAAGAAGCCAGGAAGACGATTCACAGAGGTATATGGAGAGAGGATTCAGTGTCTGTGTCTGTCAAGCCATATTGCAAGGTGGTGGAGGAGTTGACAATATGTGGTGAAGAACTGATCATGATAGGAGAAAGATGGAGGATTCTCAAAGGAGGAAGTCATTTCAGCTTAGGACACCGTAGGGGTGGTCTTGGCTGAGAGGAGACATTCCTCTCCAGCTTACTAATTTTCTCGCCAACATTGCCACAAAAAGGGGCCTTGGTTAGGGGCGTGAGCATTTCCACTGGCTGGAGAGGCCCTGATCAGCATAACAAGGGGTAGGAAGCCTTTGAGGCTCACTGCCTTTCTATGCTCATCCTGCTTGGGGGTATGTGTGAAGCACCTCCACCCAGAGCAAGCTTGATTCTGACTCATGGCTCCCACCTTAAGGGGTCAGAAAGATGTCTAGAGGTAGTAGGCTGGCAAGGACCAGACAGGCACACACTAGCGAGTTGGTAAGATTTCAGGGGGTACCTCTTAAGTGCCCTCTGGGTGCCTTTTTTAATAAATCCATCACTGGCATCAGTGTGGGTTTATTAAGCTGAGATGTTTGATACCAGTGAAGCCATAATGGAGCTGTGGAACTCACAATGACAAGCTTCCAGCCCATGTACTCAGTATGGCTTCACAATGCACTTATAATGTCTAAGAGTGGACTTAGACACTATATAAGGGCATATCTGCAAATGCAGTTATGCCCTCACAAGAGGTTTGATCCAGGCTGTAAGGTGTGCTGTAGAAGTGACTTACCTATGCCTTTTGCAGTGCTGCCAGGCATGGCACACAGGGATGTGTGCCAGGTTGACTCTTCACTTTTATCTGCACCAAAACACGCAGGCTGCAGTGACGCCGTATTGGTGTTTGGTGAGGGATCCCTTAGGGCGGCACAATACATGCTGCAGCCCTTAAAGACCCTCTCTGCTCACAAGGCCCTTGGTACAATTAGTGCCTTTAACAAGGGAATTATATGTGAGCCAGAGGTGTGCCAATTGTGGAAACAATACTATAGTTTTGGTGAAAGAACACTGGTACTGGGAACCTGATTAGCAGGAACCCAGTGCTCTACAGTCAAAGTTGTATCACAAGGCAGGCAAAAAATGTGGGGGGGGGGCTACTGCAATAGAAACCCACTTCCCTATATAAGTGACAAACAAAGCACAAGCTCGTTCACCTGCTCATTCAGTTGAGGAATAACAGCAAAGCAATTAAGGGCACACAAATAAGCAGCACACTAAAATTCATTGTTCAAGAATTCTAGTGCTGAAGCTAACGGACATAAAACACATCAAAGAATAAATCGAATCTCAATTCAAAAGAAGTGTCATTGGTGTGGTAGCTCATATCATGGTTCTGAATCAACAAATTTGAAAAAGAATTCAGGAAGTGTAGGAAACAATGTTACTTCACCCGTGTATGTCATGAAAACAGAGGCAGAGTGGGATCAGTGGATGTGGCTTCTAAGGATATCACTACTAAAATCTAGGATGACCAGGATGATGAAGTTCACGCTTTGGAAGAAGTTCAAAACAAAAATTCCAAAGAGACAGTGATAAGAAACTCTTTGCTAGGCTGAAGAGGCCAAACTTGATGCAACAAAGATCAGCTCAGATCTTTCATGGATTTAATATAATATAATTCAAAGTTTGTGAGTACTATTGCGGAACAAAACAAATGGATCTCAGGGTGATAGTAAAAAAAGTTCAATTTTCATAGGGCAAGGAATAAATTTGGGCAATTCAAGGACTCAAGCGTGAGATAGCAGAAGCGGGCATGCTCACTCATCGTCAGTCAATCCATAGTTATGGTGGATGCCGATACTTCTGGGATTGGGGCCATTCTTTTAAAAAAACACAATGCAGAGACATGACTGTAGCCTTGGCTTCTAGAGCTTTGAATTCTTCAGAAAATAACGATTCGTTCATTGAGAGAGAGGTATTGGCAGCAGTGTGGGTATTGGGACATTTCAGAATGTAGGTATGGGGAACCAATGTAGTCTTGAGGATGAATCACAAAGCTCTGTTGATAATTCTGAGGCATGTAGCCACAGAGAAAAGCTCTGGTAGGTTAGCAAGATTTGCAGTCAGACTGCAGAGTTTGATCTCCAACCAGATGAGAGATTTCTTGGGTAAGCATTGTATCAAACATGTGAGGACACAGCTTTAGAATTCTCCGCCCAATGGCCAGGTTGGAAAATGCCAGAAGAATAGTTAAGGACCCAATAGAAATGGCTAAAAAAAGTCAGTTGAAAGTGAAAGAAGAGGTGAGAGACATGAAGAAGATGAAACAATATGCTTTATTCAATTTCATTTAAAATCATAAAAGCAATGCGATACAGCCAAATAATTAGACATTTGTGCTAGTTTAAAATATTAGGTTACAATCTAGTTAAATAAGGGCTAAAGCTCATAATGCAACAACTTTCCTATGACCTTTTTATAAGCTTAGGTCTACCAGCCCTGAAGTCAGTAGACGAAACATGTAATGGGTACAAGTTTATCCAACCGTACATAGTCTCAACATTGTAATGCAAGTGAAAGCTAGCAGGTGATACTGTGACGTAAATAAGGAATAAGGTGTTGATGCAATAATCAAATCGATTGACAATGTTTGTCCGAAGTAGGCAATGTGCCTATGTGTTGGATGCTTGTGTCCTTGTGCAAGTTCGCTGGTTTCGCATTAGGTTTGTTCAAGTTTGTTGTTGGCTGTGTGAACAGTGCGCCTCTCTGCATTTCTTTTTCTATTCAGTAACTATAGGGTTGCTGACTTTAAATGACCTCATTTTTGTTTATGGCTCAAACTGACTTGTTAATTAAAAACACCGCTTTACGAGGCTTAATGCTGGTCCTAGTTATAGTTTAGAATAATCGGGAGAAGTAAAGTTCCCTAACGGGCAGACTTGATTCACCTGTCTCTCTTTTCTAGTTCCTTTGCTGCTAAGCTCAGAACCTTCATAACCTTGCATGCTAGTTGGACAGTCGATCCTCCTAATGATTTTATAACGGCAGATCTGCAGGTTCCTATTAGTTGTTACTTCAGTGTTGGCAGTAAAAGAGTTTTCTGCATGGGTAGTAACGCCGTGCAAGTTCACAATAGATGGAGCAATGATTTGTTACTATAACCGCAGAGGTGACAGTCCAGGGTTGGCCAAGACCATTTCCACTTTGGTGTTAAATCTTTAGATGGGTAGACTCCGAGCCTCAATAACATTGGGTTGAACTTTTTTTGATCTTGAGAAGTGGTCCAGGAAGTACAGTTGAGGTTTTAGGGCCATATGTACAACCCGTTTTTGCCTGCGTAAACGGGTTTGCGAACCCGTTTGCGCATGCAAAAACATATTGGGTCATGTACATAGCCTATATAGTGAGTCGCAATTTGTTTGCAACTCGCTATATAGGTTTTGCCATTCGCTATTCGGAAGGGGCATTCAAAATAATGTACTAATGTTTTGCAACCGCAATTGCGGTCGCAAAACACTCGCAATTACCACCTACTTCAAGTAGGTGGTAATACATTTGCATAGGGGAAGGGGTCCCCAGGGGACCTCTTCCCCTTTGCAAATGCATGCGAAATCATTTTTTAAGGGAAGGCAGTGGTCCCAGGGACCACTGCCTGCCCTTAAAAAAGGAAACGAAAATGTTTCATTTTTTTTTAAATGCCTCTCTTTTTCTTTTAAGGAAAACGGGCTGCATTTTAAAAAAAAGCTGTTTTATTAAGAAGCAGTCCCAGACATGGTGGTCTGCTGAGCCCAGAAGGCCACCATCCCTGAGAGGGCTGGCATTCACAATGGGCTCGCAAATTGCGAGAGGCTCATTAATATTAATGAGCTTTCCAATTTGTGACCCCATTGGGAATCGCAAAACAGTTTAATCACACTGTTGTACATTTCATTTAGCACCTCTCAATTTGTGTATCGCAAATTGCGAGGCGCTAAATGAAAGGTTCGTATTTCTGGCCCCTAGAGTTTTGTATGTTGGCATCACCACCCACGCATAGCTTTTGTTCGTCAAGGTTGCTTTGTCTATTAGCAGTGATTGCAGCCTGATGGATTTTTTAGTAGTTTGTTTGAACTCGGAGTAGGTGGATACTGTGTGCCAAGCCTCTTCTAACTTTAGAGATAAAAGTGATTGCAGTAGAACAAAGTGAGCTGAGTTCTTTTATGTAGATTGTTTTTCGATTTCCAGCCAACAATGATGAGCGAGGGAGTTTGCCTCTGCTGCCCTCATTCTCCAGTACATTTTTATGAGGGCGCCTTGTTTTGCCTGAATCTGTTTTTTTAATCCGAACTCCAGGCTGATGTGAGCTAGTCATGTGTATCGTGGGACTGAAAATAATTTCTTAAAAAAGCGAGATTGAGCGGTGTTCAAACCTGATGCATCATTAGTTTTAAGCAGTTCCGATCCGTACAAGATTGAGGGCAAGAATGTAGCTGCTATGGCCTTCAGCAAATGATTTGTTGAACAGTCTCTGAGTTTTTTGGGTAAGATTTTGAATGCAAATAGCATCTGGTTTGCTTTTACTAGCCTTGATACCAAATATTGCTTATAGTTAAGGTCCCGATCAAGTAATACCCCCAGACGTCTTTGGATGTCACTAAATTTGAGGCATTCCTGTGCTTGCTCCGGGATACCTTTGTAATGAAACAAAAAAGTAGATCAAGACTCCTAGTCATCTGGATATCTCTCAGAGATCTAGAGCTACCAAATGTTCTAAGTTATAAAGGAAAATTAATAAATCAACCAAAAATGCAAAGTTATGGTCTGATTTACAGTCTGCGGTTTCTTCTCGCAATCTGCATAAATTCTGGCTCGTATTAACTGGAAGTTTGGGTAGAGATTACATCACAACTCTTACTCCTATTGACGAAAATCTTTTATATTCTCATTTTTGTGCTCTGTACACATCTTCTTCTTCCATTCTACTGGATTTGGGACTCAGATTTTTAAAAAGTCTCAGAGATTTTCTTTCATAGAAAAAAATTGGAGGTGGTAAATGTAAACACACATTTAGGTGCAAACATCTCAAATAATGTTTCTTGGGTCCCATATAATACCTCTCAGGCTGCAAAATCAAAGTCTACGAGAATTGGTCTGTTACAGTTTTTTAATGTACAAAGAAGGAGGGACATTTGTTTGCTGTTAAAGGTGTATAATGCGAGCGTGGTTCCTGT
This sequence comes from Triturus cristatus, assembly GCF_964204655.1. NCBI lineage: Eukaryota > Metazoa > Chordata > Amphibia > Caudata > Salamandridae > Triturus > Triturus cristatus. The sequence goes on from NC_140583.1 coordinate 234,098,191, forward strand.
TGCTTTTTATGGAATAAAAGCAAGGTCACTTTCTTCATTTATCTCCAATATTGAATCTGTTTTATGGAAGAGCTACCTTGGTGGACGCTCCTCCAGCTCTATTGAAATGATTTGTCTTGAGCTGGGTTTGATGGGTATTACCTTCCGTGCCTACTGGCAAGTAATTTAATATTTTCAATAATTATTCAGGAGTGCCAAAAATGCTTCGAAAAATGTAACTCGGTGGGAACTTGCGTGGGATTATAAAAAGATTCACACTTTTGGGGGCTGTTTACTCTTATTGTATACCACAGTTTCCCTTAAATAATGATGGGGTGTTATTGTGTCTACATCGTAGCGCCTTAAAGTGTCACTTAAAAAAGCATGCTAGAAATGGAAGTTTCCAGCTTGAGTTGGAACATTGCCTAGAAATAAGAAGATTACAGCTGGGCTGTATGTTTGCAAGAAGTGGTGAAATGCAATTGTATTTAGAGTCCATCAAATGTCCCTTTGGGGGTAGATTTTTCATGAAATTCAGGTTTAACCAGATGCCCTGGGGTGATAATGTGTGCATCAATAAGGATGGGGTCTCCCAACATCCATGCTGTCAACATTGTGGAGTTGTTAAACGTCATTTGATTCATGTGCTTTTTATTCTGTCCTGACCTTTTTTATCTGCAGAATTATTTTTCTATCCTGTGATTTTAAGGTATTTTGTAGTAACGCACAAAGAAGCACTTAACATTTTTTAAACCCACCTACCGTGAATATTTGTTATCATTTAATTAGGTTTTTGGGTGCTTTCTTGATATAAATTGACCTATTTGTATTCACTACAATGTATTTCGCTTGGTCTAATCAAGTTTTGTATTGTTTTAATTACATGTATTTCTAATTCACTGTATTTATTTATTATTGATTGTTGTGGTATTAAAGTTAAATCTGTGGAAGCACTTTAAAGATTAAATAAAGAAAATATAAAAAAACAAAGCAAACTTTGGATGTGGATAGCCACGTCATGTTGAAGGTGTGCATACCACAAAATGATTTTTTAGATATTTACAGAGTTGTATCAGTAACTAAAAAGAAATAAAATGCCAGGAAGGGGTGCAGAAGCAAACAGGGGACCCGATGCAGAAGTTAAATTGGGGACGAGGGCAGGGGAAAGCAACCTGCGGGATGGAAACAACATGGGAGGGGCAGAGAAGCACATGATGAGAGCAGGGAACATTGAGGGGAGCACTGAAGCACACGGCAAGACAGAGCAACAGAGACACTGAGGGAGCACAAAAGCTTATAGAGAGATAGACCAACATGGGGAAAGGGGAAGCAACAAGGGGACAAAAACAACATGGGAGGAACAGAGAAGCACATAATGAGACCAGGGAACATAGAGGGGAGCACTGAAACACACAGCAAGACAGAACAGCGCTGACACTGAGAGAGCACGGAAGCTCATAGAGAGATAGACCAACGTGGAGACAGGAGAAGCAACAAGGGGTCAGAAAGAACATGGGTGGGGCAGAGAAAAATGTGGCGAGACAAAGTGTTTGAACTGGCCCCCTCTGCAGTATCACCTGCTAAACTTTTTGCCTTCCTCCTCCATTTATGCTGGTCTTTTTTTACTGGCCTCCGGATTCTGTACACTCTTCACTGCTAACCAGTGCTACAGTGCTTGTGCTCTCTCCCCAGAACATGGTAAGATTGGCTTATCCCCAATTGGCATATTTAATTTACTTGTAATTCCCTAGTAAAGTGATATTACATGTACCCAGGTACACTTGAGTAGTCCTTCAAACTTGTCTCAGGCCTGCAATTACAGCCGGTGTGAGCAGTTTTAAAATGCCATTTTGACTTGGTAAAATAAACTGCTTGCCATGCCAAAACCTTCCTTTTTAATACAAATAAGTCACCACTGGGGTAGGCCCTAGAGAGCTCAGAGGGCAAGGTGAAGTATATTTCAAATTTGGATATGTACTTAAAAATTTTGCTTGTCCTGGTAGCAAAAACACTTACATTCATTTTTCAGCGTTGCAAGGTCTACCTCTCCCATAGGAGAACATTGGAGTTACCATATTACATTTATAAAGCTGTAACTTCCAAATGGAAACAGGTATCCAGTTCATGTTTTGTGTCTTTGGAATTGTGATGAAAAATCCTCTCTTACGTTAAAGTCAGATTTTAAATTACAACTTTAAAATGCCAAAATTAGAAAGTTGAAAGTAAAAAAGGCCCGGATAAGATATTCAAGACTGCCAAGTGCACTACTACAAGTCACTATAAGTGTACGAAATGTTCAAACAAGGACGTTAAACTTATTTTCCAAATGGACGCAATTCTTCTTCCAATAAATCTGCAAAGAGTCCATGAAACCATGCTTCCAATCAGCAACCAGACTTGAGAAAGAGTTCAGTTACTTTAATTGCCATCAATTGAAAACTTTGTAGAAAACTCTTAAGCACGTCACTGTCTTTATGTTTAAACACCCTCAGACTTGATTCAATCAGTTATGGCGTTTTGCGTCTGTGCTGTCTGGACCTTCGGGTGTCAGATGAATGCGTGTAAGCATTCGGTAAGCTTTTACCCTTCATTTTATTTCACTGACGATAGCAATGTGTCAAGCGTCTTTTGACTGACAGTAGGTTTTGTTTATAGATTTGAGCCGCCGACTCAGTCAGTAGTCGGGCGTGTTCTGAACAGGTACGCATGGATTGTCTCACACTCAACCACTTGGCGGTGGTGTTTAACTCGTTGGTAACAATTTTGGGAGCACTTGACGTTATCATCACTTTTTTAATACACTTCAGCGAATTAGTAGCCACCGGCATTTGACACTATTTGGTGTTTATTCAATCATTTAAATTTTGGTTTGCGTGATATGGATACTGCTTATAACCATCTTGCATATTTTCATGCACTATTGCCCTATCCTCACTCTAAGCCACTCTTTTATGTTTTGCCTATCCGTTAATTCTGATATTACATTATGATTATATTAATTTTTCAGGTACCCCTGATGAAGGGCTAGGAAAAGCCCGAAATGCATTGTGAATTTTGATTTTGTCAATCATTCTGCTGACATGACGCGATTTGAGTTTTCTACATTGTTTTCAATTGATGGCAATTAAAGTAACTGAACTCTTTCTCAAGTCTAGTTGCTGATTGGAAGCGTGGATTCATGGTCTCTTTGCAGATTCATTGAAGGAATAATTGCGTCCATTTGGAAAATAAGTTTAACGTTCTTGTTTGAACATTTTGTGCACTTATAGTGACTTCTATTAGTGCACTTGGCACTTTTAGAAAGTTGGTATTTTCCTGCATTAATCATTTAGTTTTTGCAGCCTGTCTCTCGGTCACATGACTGGGTGTAGCTGACAGTTGGGCTTTGTGTATTCCTCCAGACACAATAAAAAGCTTAGGTGTGCCTGGTCAGGCCATCACTGGCAGGATGGGAGGATGGAGCTGGGCACAGCCCTACATCCACTTGAATATGCTGTGTCCTGCCTCCACACAAAGAGCTACATACCCCTGTAGCTAGTTTGCAGTCAAGGCTGGGGAGGCAGGAAGCCTGTGCACTTCAAAGGGAATCCTCGAGAAGCTTTTCTCACTTTAAAGAAGGCACCTGGTATAAATATTGGACCTCAGACACCAACTCTTCAGTACACTTTTGGACCTGTGGAGGCTCTGCCAGGAAGAAGGAATGCTGGACTGTTGATAGAACTGCCACTCTGCTAGACAGCTTCCCTGCTGGACTACTGCCTTGCCGGACTGCTGCCTTGTTTGACTGCTGCCCTATTGCCCAGCTGCCCTCCTGTGTGAGTCAGAATGATTGGACCTGCATCTGAACCCAGGACTCCCTGAGTGACTCCAAGAACTAGTCTGCTGACATCCCGTTCAGAGCCACTGGGACATAACAGGCTCCCAACCACCTGAACCAGCACTCAAATCCAGCTGGAGCCAGCCCCTGACCTGCCAGTGGTGCCCTACAGGACCTGGACCATTGGTGTGGCCTCAGTGGACTTGAATTGATGTTCTTGGGCTCTTCCCGACTACAAGCTGGCCCGTTAGTGCCAAAACCTTGTCACTCGCACAGCTCGCCAACACAAACTTGTTGCACTGAATAAATTGTAAATGTTATTCATGCAAAACTGTAGAATACAGGGGACTGCTTCTGCACTGTTATGACATCAACAAAACAATGGACGTTTAGCTCAAAGCCTTGTGATGTGGCAAATCACAAAGCTTCAGCTGCAGAAGATAGAAATAAGTACAGTTTTACATTTCAAAACGCAAAGATAGACACTGTGGTTGCAGTTGAATTTCAATGTTTTTCTGAAAGGTAATGTAAAACATGCATACGCACAGCTCATGCACAACAAATAAACAACCAATATTCAGTAATGTGGCTTGTTGCAGCTTAGTTATGCTAACTGAACCAAACCTATGTTAAGCATTATTTTTCTAAATGAGAATTAGTTTCTCACACCTTTTTCAAGTACACAATGTTTTCTTTGCTATTTCATGCCTGTCCTTCTTATTTGATAGTAGGGTGCAGTGTGGCTCTCACTTTCCTATCTCTTCAATTGTTCAACTTTGTTTGCTGCACGTTCACAAGCTAGGAATAACTGCAGTCTCATTTTTTAAGATGACAGCAGGACACTGGTAGACAGACAGGTGGTATTATTACTATTAGTACCAGGTCCTGCTAATGTACTTTATTGCTTGAGGAAACAAAGAACAGAAGCCCCCAATGCTCCCCCTCTCCCAGGGTGTGGCTGTTGTGTTTCACAGACCCACCAGGCATTTAATGACCTGAGGTTGGTAACTAGCAGGCCCAAAACCTATTGGGGACCGCTGTGAGATGGGCTGTGGAGTGGTAGAATTGCAAGTGATCCTATGTGGACAGTAGTATTTAAGCCGACAAAGCCTCACAGTCTGTCAGGGACTTCGGCAAGATCACAGATTGAAACTAGGTGGCACGTGAGACAACACACAGGTGCCTTTCCTGGGAGTCTTATGTGCCAAAGTCTAGGGTACTGATGCCCGTTCCGCTTGTTCAGTGTGGGAATGAGTGCAACTGCTCACCACTGGCTTCTACTGAGTCATTAAAGTTGGCTTTTCCTGCTTGGGATAAAATCCTAATATGTTTTTTAAAATTATTATTCTCTTGAAGTTTTATATAGTGCGAACCTGGCCCAAGGGGATTATTGTGCTTTACATGAGCACCAGATTAAGAAGTCAAGTTGTTGCGGTACTACCGGGGAGCTGCACGATAGTTAACAAAAAATATTTCAGGAACTTTATTGAATGAAGCATACATCTGCATGCTTAATTGTGAAGGAAAAGAAGCACTTCCAAATGTAAGGATTTCTTCTTCTTGGGTATGTCTCTATGACAGCCGCGGTGTACAGTGTTATTTATGAAAAGTGATTATTACATCTTCTGTGGGTGTATTGGTTGGACACTTTTGGCCTCATTTACGAGGCCCCAGTGGCACTTTTGCACCGCTGGAGCATCACATTTTTGATGCTCCGTTGGCACAAAGTGCCACAGCATATTTACAAGGCCACGAAAAGCCACTGTATGTGGCTTTTCATGCCCTTCTAAATTTGTGCTCTTTCACGCAGGACACTGAGCTAAAGGTGAGTTCCATGTGTGTTGCTGTGGGTGTTCCCATGCAACACCCATGGAATCTGAAACATTCCCATATTTACGAGGAATCGCAAACCTGGAAATGTGTCATACTCCTACGACTCCCCAAGGGAGGCGTGGGGGTGGGGCAACAAGTAGAAATACTTTTACTTCTCCTAGTTGTTTCCACTTTCTATGCTTGATGCATTCTGCAGCATGCATAGAAAGAGGAAAATGCCATGAATTATTGTTTTTTTGCAGGAAGGTGTCCCTTCATGCACAAAAACAATCATACCCGCAATGCAGGCACCCTTGCAACATGACGCAAGGGTGTCTGTGTTGGCACACGGCTGCTGTTTGTGCACTGGCACAGGGGAGAAGGACAGGAATGCACTGTATCTTGTAGATATGGCACATTCCTGCCATTTGTTTTTGACGCACGGCAGTGCAGCAGAAAGGCGCGCAGCACTGCCGTGCATCAAAAGTTTGTAAATGAGACCCTTAGAATCTCTTTGTTTTAATCCACTGGTCTTCCTTTTACTAAACTATTTTTAATTTGATATTAACAAGTGCCAGAGACATTTATTTAAGGTACATTCTAAATTGAATTGAGTAGCGCAAAGTGATTTATAAATTGACAACAAATATGAAAAGAAAATCTGTCTAATAATTCATTAGAAATAGGTGAACTTTCTTTTACCAGTGCTCCCTTGCTGCCATGGCATTAGGGAACCTGCACTGCTAGCCTGTAGCTCTGTGAAGTTTGGTGATGTCATAGTGTGAATGATGCGTTCCTCATTCTGACCTATTGTGCATAAGGAGTAACAATACCTGTTGATGTGATTCAGGTTACCAGTGTCTCGCTGCCTTTCATAGAGCAAGGTTGCTGGTTTCTTCGGATTCAGATTACAAATTTAATTGGTAGGTTTTAAATCAATTTAATTGATTAGGAGTTTGTCCCAGCACAAGATGAGATAGAAGTTAAGAGGGATGTTTACCTAACTGAAAATTGCATGTTTTCGAAGATTTCAATCACGGCTGATATAAAATGACTTTCTGATGTTACACTACTTGCCTGAACTTGTGCTGCACGTTTTAATGCTAATCGTTGCTGGAAAGTAATTTCTTACTTGTGAAAATCCACCGTATTTGTTGTCTGATTTTAGAGAGATGATGCAATGTCTGACACATTTCTATGTTGGCAGATTCCACTGTATGTGAGATATGGGATGTCATTTTATGAGACTGGGGTCTTTTCATATAGTTATTGCAGTTACTTATGTCCATTGCATGTGCTGTCTCTCAGGTTTGCCCCACTTTTGCTGAGATTGATTGCTTTCACCAGAATCCACTGCAGGGATGAAGTTATTTGTTTTGGCTGGTGTTTTTGCTGGTGGCCGATCAGCGACTGCATTCCTACCAGGAATGGCCCCATGTCATGCCTAACCTTAACTATTCCTTAACAAACGATGTCCCCTGGAGTGGACACTTAGCTTTGATGTGCTGACAGTGATAGAGGGCAGCGTGTCTCAGGTATACACATGTAGGTGGTCTGCACAATAACAGTTATGACAACCTGATGTTCCACCCTACCTTAGCCATTTGTTGCAAAATTCAACAGGCATATTTACAAAGAATTAGTGTAGGGCAGCACGCAACTCATTTTGCTGCGCTGCCCTTTGCCAATTTGAAAGGACAGAAATGCACTGCATTTACAAAATAAAGTGCATTCCGATTCTTTCAGTCAGTGCCTAATCACAAATTGCAGACGTGCGCCACGCAGGCACCTTTGCACCATGGTGCAAGGTGTCTGTGTTGTTGGCATGATTATATTTGTGCAGGAAGGGACACCTTCCTGCATAAAAACAATCACAAGAGGTGTTATCCACTTTCTAGGTGTGCTGCAGAATGTAACACACATGGAAAGTGGAAAAAACTACGAGAAATGTAATAATTTCTTCTCACTATGTCTGCTCTGGGGAGGCATATGCTTTTTTGGCACTGCCCCAGTTTCACGCTATGTTGTAAATCTGGGGCAGTGTCAAAATCCATGGGTGTTGCATGGGAACGTCTCCCTTCTGGAATGTAAGGCAACGGAGCGACTTGTGCTATGTGGTCTTTCACCTTATCTACAAAGCCAGGAAAAGCCTCGTAGAGTGGCTTTCCGGGGCCTTGTAGATATTGGCCTGCACTGTGTGCCACCGCGGCATAAAAAAGTGATGCTCCAGTGGTGCAAGGGGCTTGTAAATATACCCCAAGTATTTAATCTCAAATCACAGTTGTGCTGCACTCAGCTGTGTGTCGGTAGCTGGCTCTATCTTTCTAGTCTCCTGTGCTAAGCACAAGTTTACTGTTCTGAACTGAGTTGCTGAGTTTTTCAGTTGCACTGATGGTTGGGTTATCAGTACGGGAGGTGGGAGGAAAGGGGTTTGGTTTTGTTTGCAATTTTGGTTTGGCGGCATTTACTGAGGAGCGAGCTGTCTGGAACTACTTGACCTTCATTACTCCACTGTTGATGGATATTGCATCAGGTTGTTTAATGTGTGCCATGTTTTTCCTTTTCAAGGGTGGCAAATATAATTAGGTGTATGACATGTAATGTACAAAAAAATGGTAACCCTAAAAATGCAGATTGATACTCGCATATTTAGAAAGACACGGGGCAGAAGTGACTTTTCTTCAAGCAATTCCCCCTGATACCTTGGGACAGGGCTAACTTTGTGCATCACTGCGGAACCACAAATTACTTTGCTTCCTATAGCTCATACATGGCTAGAGTTGTAATCTTAATCCATAAAACCTTGCCTTTCTGATTTAATTATATTCATTGAGACTCCTTGGGCAGATTCATTTATCTAGCTGGCTTACTTTGTGACTTTGCCATCACAGTCAAAAACTCCTACACACCTATTTTTCGACTTCTAAAGTTTTTCGAGGACATTATGCAGCATTATCGTAGACATGGTGACATAAGTGTTATTTGGGGGTTAATACTTTAAGCTAGTTCTTAATTCAGAACTCGATAGGAGACACAGATACTTGACCAGAGCCCTAGTGCAGCGTATGCCTTGCAATAAATCCTTGAGTTTGGTTTAGTGGATGCATGGTGTAAGCTGTGGGGGGAAGCAAAAGCCTACTCATAGTGCTCCGCTGCCCACAACACATATTTGAGGACTGATTTCTTGCTTTAATCCCCCAAGGAGGTCCCCTGAGCCCAGTCTCTTGAGTACTAACCTTGCAAATTGTCTGACCACTCATCCGTTGCACTTGCAATTATGTTACCGGACTTACTAGAAAGACATGAACCTTGGGTGTTCCCATCATCAGCATTAAGGGACGCAGTAGTCAGAGCAAAGGGGACGGGCCATAGATGAATATTTTTAACAGAATGTAGGGTCAGTAGCCTCCCATCAAACAATCTTGGAAGCATTTAAAGTTTACATATGATTTACCACAATCTCAGAGCATACGAAGTCCTAAAATCCATGTGGGCCTGGCTTTGGAGTCTTAAGAGGGAGTTATATAGGGTTCACTGACAGAATATTGACCCCCAAAATATCCTCATACACAAATATAGACTTTAATATCGATATCAGAAATATCCACATCCTATATTTATTATTGTAAGTACAAAAATATTGAAAACAAATATAGGTGTAAAAAATATAGTTGTACAAAATATCGATTTTAATATATATATATATATATATATATATAAAATAATATTAAATATACAAAAAATAATTACCGCGGCCCTTTAGCGGAGTGGGCGGGGCTGCGTTGGCCAACGGACGTGCGCAGCACTACAGAGGTAGTGCTTGCGACGGCCCGGAATGGGTTAATATACATTTTAATAAATATATCACATACATGTAATTTAAAAAACATACGTTTATAAAATGTAAGATATATATATTTACTTTAAAACAATTAATAAACTATTATTTTAATTTATTTTATAATTGTATCCATAACATTTTATAAATAAATATATATATAAATACACCAATAATATTAAGGTGCCGATTCCAATCCTGGAGAAACCCGGTACGAATCGTCGGACGGAGCGTTTTCTCCGTCCGACTCGTACCCGGGAAAAAGACCCTACAAACATGCAAGTACGATTCGTACGGAAACACCATTTCCGTACGAATCAGAAAAAACACCGACCGACTGAAAAATACATACGAATGTGATCCGGGACAGTGCATACGCGACATTCGTACGGAGTGAGACAGCCGTTTACGTACCAGCAAGTACGATTCGTACCGACAGCACTCCGGACGGCAATATTTTTACGGCACCCAAAAAGTGCCGGAAAAGCTAAGTACGCCACGCAGCGTGAGGAAAAGGGGGCCCGGTACATGCCGAACACTCCCTCCAGCCCCCCCATGTACGGTGCGTACCCCCACCCGTGTATGTACACCCGTGTATGTATGAGTCGAACCCCCACCCGTGTATGTACGAGTCGAACCCCCACCCGTGTATGTACACCTGTGTATGTACGAGTCGAACCCCCACCCGTGTATGTACACCCGTGTATGTACGAGTCGTACCCCCACCCGTGTATGCACTGGGGGTACGCACCGTACATACATAATGGGGGAATTTCATTGGTTTTTTATCAGTAAAATTTCCGCTAACTATAACATGTGTGAAACCTATGGTTTTTTCAGTGAATATATATATATATATATTCACTGAAAAAACCATAGGTTTCACACATGTTATAGTTAGCTGGACATTTTACTGATAAAAAACCAATTAAATTCCCCCGTTATAGTTACTGCAGGCAACTATAACTCACGCGACCGCAATCCTCTGCTGATGCTAATACTGTATTTAGACACTTATTTGCCCATGTCTTCTTACATTAAATTTTAGCTTTACATATATTACAAATATTTTTTTTTCATAAAGACACATATGTCATCAGCAGAAGATTGCGGTCGCGTGAGTTATAGTTGCCTGCAATAACTATAACGGGGGAATTTCATTGGTTTTTTATCAGTAAAATGTCCAGCTAACTATAACATGTGTGAAACCTATGGTTTTTTCAGTGAATTTGCAAGGTTTTTTAAATGCTAAGTTACTTTACGCCATTGGTGGCGTGCGCGCCCAGTTAACGCAGTTCGTTCCGTGCGCGCACAGTGAGCACGCGGTGCGCTTCGCGCACCGCGTGCCCACTTTACGCAGTTAGTGCCGTGCACGCACAGTGGTCACGCGGTGCGCTGCGCGCACCGCGTGCCCACGTTAAGCGGGATGGGCCATGTACGCACGATGCGCTTCGCGCACCGTGCGCACATGGGGGACATATTTTGCGCATCTTTGTGAAATGTATTCATTGTTAACTTCTTAGCACTAATAGGCCATGCACAAATGGTGCTCTTCGGGCACCATTTACACACGGGGTGGGGAGAATGTGGATAGTTTTTTTTTTTTATAATTTTTTACCGTGCGCGTACGGTAAGCGTAATCGGCGATTTTCCGAAAAAAAAGATTTTTTTTTTTTTGGGCTTGGGGGTGGTTTGGGGACCCCTGTATCAATGCTGGGTGGTTAGGATCTCATGAAACTGCCTCTTTACACATTTTTGGGGTTCGTTTTTGCTGCCCAACTCAGGAAGCGAGAGAGAAAATGGCGGCCGCCGCTTCCTGGTTTCGACCGATTCAAATGTTTACTAAGATCTAAGAGCCAATCAGAATCGCGCTCGCGCACGCCACCGTACGCGTACGGTAAGCTTACGGTAAGCGCACGGTAAGCGCACCGTAAGCTGCCACAGATATATATATTGATTTAAAGGCTATTTTCTCAGAATCTACTGAACAGATTTACACCAAACCTACAAAAGGCACTTCCTTGACCTGGGGACTACCTCTCTGCCAAATTTAATTAAATTCTGTTCAGCCGTTCGGGCTGTAGCCTGTCTAAAGGTCCTATGGAAAAATGCATTGGAAAAACGCGTTTTGGGACCCCCCTTTTATCTCAGCCCCCGCTTGACGAATCCCCCCGAGACTTTCAGGGTAGGAGCGGAGCGTAGCGCCCCACCTATTTTGAAAAGTTTGCGAGGATTCGTCGACCGGCGCCAAAGTTATTCAAAATAGAATGTTGCGGATTTCCTATGGAAACGTGGTCCTAACTATAACTACCTACTGGCGACCGCCAGTAGGTAATATATATATATATATATATTAAAAATATAGTAAAAAGTAATAATCAATATTCTAAAAATTCAAATTAAATTACAAATACTATATAGAATAAAATTAATAGATTTACCAATAAATATTTATTCTAAAACACAAAATATTTACATACAAAAAACAATTAATGACAAAATAAATGCATTTATTTAATTTCTTAACCTATAACACCACACCAATAATAAAACACTTCACATTTCTTAATTAAATGTATTTACATATTTTACATAATTAATAAACAATTAAAAAATTCTTACTAATATAAAAACTATAAACATTAATCTACTACACACACTATAATTTGCACCACAAAAACTAACTTAAAATATCAAATAATAAGCCACATTTAAAACATATCTTAAAATTACAATCAATTAATATTAACAACTAATATTTAAATTATTAAAATGTATTTAATACCCACTCTTTACCCCTTTTAAAAATAAATATAACAAAAAATATTTAAAATTAGCCAAAATTGGTATCTATTAATCACAATTAGTTAACAACTATTTATTAATTAAAAACACTTCCCACCATTTACACCTATAAACACCACATCACACACCAAAATATTAATTATACAATTACCATAATTAATTAACAACCAGTTATTAATTCATAAATTAAAAATAAATAACTTCCAACCATTTACACCTACAAACACCACAACACACACCTAAAATTAATTAGTCAATTACCATAATTAATTTACAGTTAATTAATTAAATTTAATTAACAACCAATTATTAATTTATACGTTAAAATTAAGGGGCTCATTACGATGGCGTATTAGGATGGCGGTGGGTATCGCGGCGGACGCAAAATCCGTCCGCCGCTTTTCCGCCGGTGGCAATCGTCACAATTGCCTACCGGGCGGAGCTGGGCCACTAATATGGTGGTGGTGCCTAGCAGGCACCGTTCGCCATATTAGGATGAGGGTGAATGACAGGCCTCTCCACGGCGGCATCGAAACGCTGGCGGGGATTGGCTTTGGGTGCCCGCTGCGGGCCGCCTGGGAGAGGGTTGGGGGTGTACCGGGGGTACCCATGGTACCCCCTGCAGTTCCCTGCACCAAGTGGCAGGCACCGCGTGGTGCCTGCCACGTAGTGCAAGGAAATGCTGTGCATGCTCTTTTACCATCGCGAACAGTGCTGCAACCAACAGCACCGTCCGCAATGGTAAAAGGCCACTGGCGGGCACATCCTAATTGGGCTGGCAGTCCCATCACCATTATGATGGCAGGCGGACTGATGTCTGCCCGCATCATAATGAGCCCCTAAATTACTTCCCACCATTTATACCTCCAAACACCACAACACAAACCGATAATTAATGAAATCATTACAATAATTAAATAATAATTAATAATTGAAATTCATCAACAAACAAATATTAATATTAATATTAAATTAATTTACACATCTAACACTATAAACTATCAACAAAACAAAGATTACTAAATACAAATTATCAATAAATTTAAAATAAATAAATGACTTCCCACCCTATTCCCCTATACCCCACAACCCGCTACGGAACTAAAAGTGCAAAATTCATATAATTTTTTTTTATTTTCATATATATATAATTAAATTACTTCCCACCATATTCCCCTATAAATCGACAACCCGCTACGGAACGAAAAGAACAAAATTCATATAAAAAAATAATATATGTATATATATGTATATATATTATCTACTGGCGGTCGCCAGTAGATAGTTATAGTTACAACCTAGTTTCCATAGGAAATCTCAAAATTCTATTTTTAATAACTTTGGTGCCGGTTGACGAATTCTCGCGAAATTTTCAAAACAAATGGGGCGCTCCGTTCAGCTCCTACCCTGAAAGTCTCGGGGTGATTCGTCAAGCGGGGGCCGAGAAAAAGGGGGGGTCCCAAAACGCGTTTTCCCCATGCATTTTTCCATAGGACCTTCAGTCGAAGGTACAGCCCGAACGGCTGAACAAAATTACGTGAAATTTGGCAGAGAGGTAGCCATAAGATCAAGGAAGTGCCTTATGAAGGTCTCGTGTAAATCTGTTGAGTATTTCCTGAGAAAATAGCATTTAAAAGCATATAAATATCTATACGCGCGCACGGTGAGCGCACTGTGCGCGCGCCCTGCGCGAGCGCAATTCTGATTGGTTGTTAGATGTCGGTAAACATTCGAATCGGTCGAAAACCAGGAAGTGTCGGCCGCCATTTTGTCTCTCGCAGTCTGAGGGGGTGAAAAACAAAGGTGGAGAACGTGAAAAGGGGGCAGGGTGGACAGTTCCTGACCCCCTAGCCTTTGTCAGGGGGTCCCAGAAGGCCCCCAAGGGCAAAAAGAAAGATTTTTTTTATTTTTTTCAAAAAATCGCGGAGTGCGCGCACTGTGCGCGCACGCTGAAAAAACACGCGTAAAAATGTTTTTTTACATTTTTTACGGAAAATTAAGCGAGGTTCGCGCACCGTGCGCGCACGCTAAAAATCCCATTAAAAAAAAAAAAAATACATACATAAATTAGCATTTAAAAAACCTTTGAAATTCACTGAAAAAACCATAGGTTTCACACATGTTATAGTTAGCTGGACATTTCACTCGTAAAAAACCAATGAAATTCCCCCGTTATAGTTAGTGCAGGCAACTATAACTCACGCGACCGCAATCCTCTGCTGATGACGTCAGATATTACATCACTGATGACATATGTGTCTTTTTGAAAAATAAATATTTGTAATATATGTATAGCTAAAGATTAATGGAAGAAGACATGGGTAAATAAGTGTCTAAATACAGTGATGTAATATCTGATGTCCTCAGCAGAGGATTGCGGTCGCGTGAGTTATAGTTGCCTGCACTAACTATAACGGGGGGAATTTCATTGGTTTTTTACGAGTGAAATGTCCAGCTAACTATAACATGTGTGAAACCTATGGTTTTTTAAGTGATATATATATATATATATATATATATATATATATATATATATATATATATATATATATATATACCCAAGAGCAGCATCACGTCAACTATTTCACACAAAATTATCGACACTTTTGAGACTCTGGTCAGACAATATCTTTCTAAACTTCCTAAGAAATCATTGATTTGTTGAAACCGTCCAAGAGTGTAAATTTCGCTCTTAAGTCATTGAAAAATAATCAATCTTTACACTTCACTAAGGCAGACTAGGGTGGTGCATTGGTGATCATAGACCGGAAATTCTACGAAGACAAAATTGAGAATATTGTGCATGATGAATCCACCTACTTATCTTTTAGGGAAGATCCCACCGCCTCCTTTCAAATTTTACTGACATCAATTCTAACTCAGGCTGTTGAATTGAAATGGATCTCTGAAAAGACAAAGAATTTTTGTGGACCCGCTACACTCGGAGACCGGGTCTATATATGCTTCCGAAGATCCACAAAGACTTGTTTAATCCTCCTTTAAGACCTATTGTATCTGGATGTGGATCAATCCACGATCCTTAGGAAAGTATCTTGACACATTTTTGCAACCTATTGTCCAAGCAGACACTACTCATTTGCTTCAAATTTTGGATGAAGTACATATTCCTGAGATTGAAGAGGTCTGGCTGTGCACTGTAGATGTTGTAGCGTTATACACTTCTATTCCCCACCTTGAAGGCATTGAGTCCATTGAATGGGCACTTTTAAGACAAGAGGATTTACAATCCAACATGATTTTTCTTCTGGAACTTTTACACTTTTGTTTATTTCACATTTATTTTCAATGGAAGGACCGGTTTTATCTCCAAACGAATGGAACTTCAATGGGGTTTTCGGGTGCCCCCAGCTACGCCAATATTTTCATGATGAGATTTGAAAGGGAGCACATTCTCTCAGATTAAAATTGGACAGATCATCTTATTTTATATCGTCATTTCATTGATGACATTTTGATTACTTGGCATGGCTCACGGGATGACCTGGAAAGTCGTATACAACAATTGAACCACAAGAATTCCAGGATTCAGTTTACGTCAGTGATTGATTCTAATGACAGTGCATATCTGGATATACGCATCAAGCGGTTGGGCACTTCCATTACTACTAGTGTGTTTAGCAAACCCACAGACCACAACAACTCTTTGCAGTACGATAGTTTTCACCCTTGGTCATTAAAGCGTCATCTCCCATATTCACAATTCACTTGGATTAGATGCATTACCGCGGACTCTGATTTATGTAACAGCACACTACCAAAGTTTAAACAAAGATTCTTGGATAGGGGTTACCCGAGAGAGGTACTTGATCAAGCAGAAAATAGGGCTAAGTCTCTTGACAGAAAGAGTCTTTTGAGAGCACTCAAAGAAACCGCACGACATCCAGAGAGATGTTTGTCTCCACGTACCCTACCCATTCCTCCATGATTAAAAAAATAATTTTGAATCGCTGGGATCTTCTTCAATCAGAGTCTGACTTCAAGGGTATGTTTTACAATCCACCATTATTTGCCTACAAACGATCGAGCAATCTAAAAGAGATTTTAAATCAACTTTCCTTGCCTGAATCTGGTTCTTACAAAGGGATGACTAAATGTTTAAATTGTTCCGCCTGCAATAATGGGATCACTGGCAAAAGCATTACACATCCCCATTCTGGTAAAAATATCACACTCAACTTCACTGCTAATTGTAACAGTCATCATGTTATTTACGTGATTAAATGCCCATGTGGCATGCATTATGTTGGCAAAACGGAGAGATCCTTAAGAACTCGTATTACAGAACATAAAAGCAGAATTAGTACAAAAACTGCGAGTTCTCCATTATCCCAACACTGGTTGTCACATCACCACACGATTGCACAGTTAAGATTCAGTGTGTTAGAGATGGTTAATGTTTCACCTGACAAAGACATGTCTAGACTATTATCTCAACGCGAGACTCACTGGATATGGTTTATGGATACCCTTTCTCCAAAAGGGCTCAATGATAAATTTGAAGCGGCCTGTTTTTTGTGATTACAACATGTGGCTTTTGATTTCACACTGTTCATGACTATACTGGTCTGTGCATTCATGTTGTAAAATATCGAGAGCATCCATGTCTTTAATTTTAGGCTTTCTGTTTGTTATGTCATGTTTTAGATAGATTGCTAATTGTATTAGTTGAGGAATGGTTTTCCCCACTTCATATGTTATTACCAGTAAGTTTTGGCATTTTATTTTATTGTATTATTTCATTGTGTTTTATCAGCCTCCTATGGGTCTCTGCATGTTATTTTTCACATTGAATTATTTTCATCATTTTGATTTATTGTGTCACACGGGTGTTTCATTTTCATTATTATTTTATTCATCACATTGGTTTTCACCATCTCTTTTTCCAATTCGAACTCTGTCCGGTTCTTGTGTCAGTTTCTTTTGCACCGGGTTTGTATCTCTCTCTCGTGGAATCACTCTAGTCTCATTTCTATGTCTATCATTTTCCGGTTGCTTGAGCACGTCACTGTCTTTACGTTTAAAGCCCCCTGACTTCATTCAACCGTGCGTATAAGTATTCGGTAAGCTTTTACCCTTCAATTTATTTTATTGACAATAGCAATCGGTCAAGCGTCTTTTGACTGACAGGGGGTTTTGTTTATAGATTTGAGTCACTGACTGTGTCGGTAGCCGGGCGTGTTCGTAACAGCTACGTATGGATTGTTTCACACTCAGTCACTTGGCGGTGGTGTTTGAGTCGTTGGTATCAATTTTGGGAGGACTTGATGGCATCATCACATTTTTAATACACTTCAGCAAATTAGTAGCCACCGGCTTTTGACACTATTTGGTGTTTATTCAATCATTTAAATTTTGGTTTGCTTCATATGGATACTGCCTATAACCATCTTGCATACTTTCATGCACTATTGCCCTGTCCTCGCTCTAAGCCACTCTCTTATGTTTTGCCTGTACGGTTAATTTTGATATTACATTAGGATTATATTAATGCTTCAGGGACCCCTGATGAAGGGCTAGGAAAAGCCCGAAATGCATTGGGAATTTAGATTTTGTCAAGCATTCTGCTGACATGAAGGGATTTGAGTTTTCTACATTGTTTTCAATTGATGGCAATTAAAGTAACTGAACTCTTTCTCAAGTCTGGTTGCTGATTGGAAGTGTGGTTTCATGGACTCTTTGCAGATTCATTGGAAGAAGAATTGCGTCCATTTGGAAAATAAGTTTAACGTCCTTGTTTGAACATTTCATACACTTATAGTGACTTGTAGTAGTGCACTTGGCAGTCGTGGATATCTTACCGGTGCTTTTTCACTTTCCATTGGAACAAGGTGGCCGGCAGAGCCCCTCACTAGGTGCACACTTTAATGAATGAAATTTGATAGAATTGTTTATTCTGTTTTATTGTGTTTGATGAGTGCATTCCTGCTGTATTACCTCATTGTATTCACTTTTAGAAAGTTGGTATTTTCCTGCATTATCCATTTAGTTTTTGTAGCCTGTCTCTCGGTCACATGACTGGGTGTAGCTGACAGTTGGGCTTTGTGTGTTCCTCCAGACACAATAAAAAGCTTAGGTGTGCCTGGTCAGGCCATCACTGGCAGGATGGGAGGACGGAGCTGGGCACAGCCCTACATCCACTTGAATATGCTGTGTCCTGCCTCCACACAAAGAGCTACATACCCCTGTAGCTAGTTTGCAGTCAAGGCTGGGGAGGCAGGAAGCCTGTGCACTTCAGAGGGAATCCTCTAGAAGCTTTTCTCACTTCAAAGAAGGCACCTGGTATAAATATTGGACCTCAGACACCAACTCTTCAGTACACTTTTGGACCTGTGGAGGCTCTGCCAGGAAGAAGGAATGCTGGACTGTTGATAGAACTGCCACTCTGCTAGACAGCTTCCCTGCTGGACTACTGCCTTGCCGGACTGCTGCCTTGTTTGACTGCTGCCCTATTGCCCAGCTGCCCTCCTGTGTGAGTCAGAATGATTGGACCTTCATCTGAACCCAGGACTCCCTGAGTGACTCCAAGAACTAGTTTGCTGACATCCTGTTCAGAGCCACCGGGACATAACAGGCTCCCAACCACCTGAACCAGCACTCAAATCCAGCTGGAGCCAGCCCCTGACCTGCCAGTGGTGCCCTACAGGTCCTGGACCCTTGGTGTGGCCTCAGTGGACTTGAATTGATGTTCTTGGGCTCTTCCCGACTACAAGCTGGCCCGTTAGTGCCAAAACCTTGTCACTCGCACAGCTCGCCAACACAAACTTGTTGCACTGAATAAATTGTAAATTTTATTCATGCAAAACTGTAGAATACAGGGGACTGCTTCTACACTGTTATGACATCAACAAAACAATGGACGTTTAGCTCAAAGCCTTGTAATGTGGCAAATCACAAAGCTTCAGCTGCAGAAGATAGAAATAAGTACAGTTTTACATTTCAAAACGCAAAGATAGACACTGTGGTTGCAGTTGAATTTCAATGTTTTTCTGAAAGGCAATGTAAAACATACATATGCACAGCTCATGCACAACAAATAAACAACCAATATTCAGTAATGTGGCTTGTTGCAGCTTAGTTATGATAACTGAACCAAACCTATGTTAAGCATTATTTTTCTAAATGAGAATTAGTTTCTCACACCTTTTTCAAGTACACAATGTTTTCTTTGCTATTTCATGCCTGTCCTTCTTATTTGATAGTAGGGTGCAGTGTGGCTCTCACTTTCCTATCTCTTCAATTGTTCAACTTTGTTTGCTACACTTTCACAAGCGAGGAATAACTGCAGTCTCATGTTTGAAGATGATAGCAGGACGCTGGTAGACAGACAGGTGGTATTATTACTATTAGTACCAGGTCCTGCTAATGTACTTTATTGCTTGAGGAAACAAAGAACAGAGGCCCCCAATGCTCCCCTCTCCCAGGGTGTGGCTGTTGTGTTTCACAGACCCACCAGGCATTTAATGACCTGAGGTTGGTAACTAGCAGGCCTGAAACCTATTGGGGACCACTGTGAGATGGGATGTGGAGTGGTAGAATTGCAAGTGATCCTATGTGGACAGTAGTATGTAAGCCGACAAAGCCTCACAGCCTGTCAGGGACTTCGGCAAGATCACAGATCGAAACTAGGTGGCACGTGAGACAACACACAGGTGCCTTTCCTGGGAGTCTTATGTGACAATGTCTAGGGTACTGATGCCCGTTCCGCTTGTTCAGTGTGGGAATGAGTGCAACTGCTCATCACTGGCTTCTACTGAGTCATTAAAGTTGGCTTTTCCTGCTTGGGATAAAATCCTAATATGCTTTTTAAAATTATTATTCTCTTGAAGTTTTATATAGTGCGAACCTGGCCCAAGGGGATTATTGTGCTTTACATGAGCACCAGATTAAGAAGTCAAGTTGTTGCGGTACTACCGGGGAGCTGCACGATAGTTAACAAAACATATATCAGGAACTTCATTGAACGAAGCATACATCTGCATGCTTAATTGTGAAGGAAAAGAAGCACTTCCAAATGTAAGGATTTCTTCTTCTTGGGTATGTCTCTATGACAGCTGCGGTGTACAGCGTTATTTATGAAAAGTGATTATTACATCTTCTGTGGGTGGATTGGATGGACACTTTTGACCTCATTTACGAGGCCCCAGTGGCACTTTTGCACCGCTGGAGCATCACATTTTTGACGCTCCGGTGTCACAAAGTGCCACAGCATATTTACAAGGCCACGCAAAGCCACTGTATGTGGCTTGTCATGCCCTTCTAAATATGTGCCCTTTCACGCAGGACACTGAGCTAAAGGTGAGTTCCATGTGTGTTGCTGTGGGCGTTCCCATGCAACACCCATGGAATCTGAAACATTCCCATATTTACGAGGAATCGCAAACCTGGAAATGTGTCATACTCCTACGCCTCCCCAAGGGAGGCGTGGGGGTGGGGCAACAAGTAGAAATACTTTTACTTCTCCTAGTTTTTTCCACTTTCTATGCTTGATGCATTCTGCAGCATGCATAGAAAGAGGAAAATGCCATGAATTATTGTTTTTTTGCAGGAAGGTGTCCCTTCATGCACAAAAACAATCATACCCGCAATGCAGGCACCCTTGCAACATGACGCAAGGGTGTCTGTGTTGGCACACAGCTGCTGTTTGTGCACTGGCACAGGGGAGAAGGACAGGAATGCACTGTATCTTGTAGATACTGCACATTCCTGCCATTTTTTTTTGACGCACGGCAGTGCAGCAGAAAGGCGCGCAGCACTGCCGTGCATCAAAAGTTTGTAAATGAGACCCTTAGAATCTCTTTGTTTTAATCCACTGGTCTTCCTTTTACTAAATTATTTTTAATTTGATATTAACAAGTGCCAGAGACATTTATTTAAGGTACATTCTAAATTGAATTGAGTAGCGCACAGTGATTTATAAATTGACAACAAACATGAAAGGAAAATCTGTCTAATAATTCATTAGAAATAGGTGAACTTTCTTTTACCAGTGCTCCCTTGTTGCCATGGCATTAGGGAACCTGCACTGCTAGCCTGTAGCTCTGTGAAGTTTTTTGATGTCATAGTGTGAATGATGCGTTCCTCATTCTGACCTATTGTGCATAAGGAGTAACAATACCTGTTGATGTGATTCAGGTTACCAGTGTCTCGCTGCCTTTCATAGAGCAAGGTTGCTGGTTTCTTCGGATTCAGATTACAAATTTAATTGGTACGTTTTAAATCAATTTAATTGATTAGGAGTTTGTCCCAGCACAAGATGAGATAGAAGTTAAGAGGGATGTTTACCTAACTGAAAATTGCATGTTTTCGAAGATCTCAATCACGGCTGATATAAAATGACTTTCTGATGTTACACTACTTGCCTGAACTTGTGCTGCACGTTTTAATGCTAATCGTTGCTGGAAAGTAATTTCTTACTTGTGAAAATCCACTGTATTTGTTGTCTGATTTTAGAGAGATGATGCAATGTCTGACACATTTCTATGTTGGCAGATTCCACTGTATGTGAGATATGGGATGTCATTTTATGAGACTGGGGTCTTTTCGTATAGTTATTGCAGTTATTTATGTCCATTGCATGTGCTGTCTCTCAGGTTTGCCCCACTTTTGCTGAAATTGATTGCTTTCACCAGAATCCACTGCAGGGATGAAGTTATTTGTTTTGGCTGGTGTTTTTGCTGGTGGCCGATCAGCGACTGCATTCCTACCAGGAATGGCCCCATGTCATGCCTAACCTTAACTATTCCTTAACAAACGATGTCCCCTGGAGTGGGCACTTAGCTTTGATGTGCTGACAGTGATAGAGGGCAGCGTGTCTCAGCTATACACCTGTAGGTGGTCCGCACAATAACAGTTATGACAACCTGATGTTCCACCCTACCTTAACCATTTGTTGCAAAATTCAACAGGCATATTTACAAAGAATTAGTGTAGGGCAGCACGCAACTCATTTTGCTGCGCTGCCCTTTGCCAATTTGAAAGGACAGAAATGCACTGCATTTACAAAATAAAGTGCATTCCGATTTTTTGCGTCAGTGCCTAATCACAAATTGCAGACGTGCGCCACGCAGGCACCTTTGCACCATGGTGCAAGGTGTCTGTGTTGTTGGCATGATTATATTTGTGCAGGAAGGGACACCTTCCTGCATAAAAACAATCACAAGAGGTGTTATCCTCTTTCTATGTGTGCTGCAGAATGTAACACACATGGAAAGTGGAAAAAACTACGAGAAATGTAATAATTTCTTCTCACTATGTCTGCTGTGGGGAGGCATATGCTTTTTTGGCACTGCCCCAGTTTCACGCTATGTTGTAAATCTGGGGCAGTGTCAAAATCCATGGGTGTTGCATGGGAACGTCTCCCTTCCGGAATGTAAGGCAACGGAGCGACTTGTGCTATGTGGTCATTCACCTTATCTACAAAGCCAAGAAAAGCCTCGTAGAGTGGCTTTCCGGGGCCTTGTAGATATTGGCCTGCACTGTGCGCCACCGCGGCATAAAAAAGTGATGCTCCAGTGGTGCAAGGGGCTTGTAAATATACCCCAAGTATTTAATCTCAAATCACAGTTGTGCTGCACTCAGCTGTGTGTCGGTAGCTGGCTCTATCTTTCTAGTCTCCTGTGCTAAGCACAAGTTTACTGTTTTGAACTGAGTTGCTGAGTTTTTCAGTTGCACTGATGGTTGGGTTATCAGTACGGGAGGTGGGAGGAAAGGGGTTTGGTTTTGTTTGCAATTTTGGTTTGGCGGCATTTACTGAGGAGCGAGCTGTCTGGAACTACTTGACCTTCATTACTCCACTGTTGATGGATATTGCATCAGGTTGTTTAATGTGTGCCATGTTTTTCCTTTTCAAGGGTGGCAAATATAATTAGGTGTATGACATGTAATGTACAAAAAAATGGTAACCCTAAAAATTCAGATTGATACTCGCATATTTAGAAAGACACGAGGCAGAAGTGGCTTTTCTTCAAGCAATTCCCCCTGATACCTTGGGACAGGGCTAACTTTGTGCATCACTGCGGAACCACAAATGACTTTGCTTCCTATAGCTCATACATGGCTAGAGTTGTAATCTTAATCCATAAAACATTGCCTTTCTGATTTAATTATATTCATTGAGACTCCTTGGGCAGATTCATTTATCTAGCTGGCTTACTTTATGACTTTGCCATCACAGTCAAAAACTCCTACACACCTATTTTTCGACTTCTAAAGTTTTTCGAGGACATTATGCTGCATTATCGTAGACATGGTGACATAAGTGTTATTTGGGGTTAATACTTTAAGCTAGTTCTTAATTCAGAACTCAATAGGAGACACAGATACTTGACCAGAGCCCTAGTGCAGCGTATGCCTTGCAATAAATCCTTGAGTTTGGTTTAGTGGATGCATGGTGTAAGCTGTGGGGGGAAGCAAAAGCCTACTCATAGTGCTCCGCTGCCCACAACACATATTTGAGGACTGATTTCTTGCTTTAATCTCCCAAGGAGGTCCCCTGAGCCCAGTCTCTTGAGTACTAACCTTGCAAATTGTCTGACCACTCATCCGTTGCACTTGCAATTATGTTACCGTACTTACTAGAAAGACATGAACCTTGGGTGTTCCCATCATCAGCATTAAGGGACGCAGTATTCAGAGCAAAGGGGACGGGCCATAGATGAATATTTTTAATAGAATGTAGGGTCAGTAGCCTCCCATCAAACAATCTTGGAAGCATTTAAAGTTTACATATGATGGACCACAATCTCAGAGCATACGAAGTCCTTAAATCCATGTGGGCCTGGCTTCGGAGTCTTAAGAGGGAGTTATATAGGGTTCACTGACAGAATATTGACCCCCAAAATATCCTCATACACAAATATCGACTTTAATATCGATATCAGAAATATCCACATCCTATATTTATTATTGTAAGTACAAAAATATTGAAAACAAATATAGGTGTAAAAAATATAGTTGTACAAAAAAATCGATTTTAATATATATATATATAAAATAATACTAAATATACAAAAAATAATTACCGCAGTCCTTTAGCGGAGTGGGCGGGGCTGCGTCGGCCAACGGACGTGCGCAGCACTACAGAGGTAGTGCTTGCGACGGCCCGGAAGGGGTTAATATACATTTTAATAAATAAAACACATACATGTAATTTAAAAAACATACGTTTATAAAATGTAATATATATATATATTTACTCTAAAGCAATTAATAAACTATTATTTTAATTTATTTTATAATTGTATCCATAAAATTTTATAAATAAATATATATATAAATACACCAATAACATTAAATCTAATGAAAAACCCATTATATTATAAATTAAAGACATTAAACTATTTAAAAGTCTTTAAAATTAAAATTTCAACTACAGTGAATGCAACAGTAGATAAATTGTTGGATAGTAGAGGGGTTAAAATTGTTATTACCACTCCAGTGAGTGCAACAGTAGGGAAAGTGCTGGATAGCGGAGGGGTAAAAATGACTATTCCCACTCCAGTGTGTGGAACAATAGGGAAAGTGTTGGATAGCGGAGGGGTAAGGATTTCTCTTCCCACTCCAGTGAGAGCAACAGTAGGGAAACTGCTGGATAGGGGAGGGGTAAAAATGTATATTCTTACTCCAGTAAGTGCAACAGTAGGGAAAGTGTTGGATAGCGGAGGGGTAAAAACTACTATGGGTAAAATTTACTATTGCCACTCCAGTGTGTGCAACAATAGGGAAAGTGCTGGATATCGGAGGGGTAAACATTATTATTCCCACTCCAGTGAGTGCAATAGTAGGGAAAGTGCTGGATAGCGGAGGGGTAAAACTTTCTATTCCCACTCCATTGAGTGCAACAGTAGGGAAAGTGTTGGATAGAGGAGGGAAAAATTACTATTCCTACCCCAAAGAATGCAACAGTAGGGAATGTGTTGGGTAGCGAGAGGGGTACAAATTACCATTCCCACTCTAGTGTGGGCAACAGTAGGGAAAGTGCTGGATAGCAGAGGGGTAAACATTTCTATTCCCACTCTAGTGAGTGCAACAATAGGGAAAGTACTGGATAGCGGAGGGGTAAAAATTACTATTCCCACTCCATTGAGTGCAACAGTAAGGAAAGTGTTGGATAGCGGAGGGGAAAAAATTACTATTCCCACTCCAATGAGTGCAACAGTAGGGAAAGTGCTGTATACCGTAGTAAAAGAAATACTATTCACACTGAAACACTTAACAAATATATATATATATATATATATATATGAAGAAAAGTCCTGAACTCCCAATCGAGCTGGGGAGTCTAGAAACAGGTACGGACCACGAAACCCACACGTTGTTGTTTGTCCAATAAGAGTACGCCAAGCAGTTTAAAGTTTCAATTCATTTCTGATTTATTCCATATAAGTCAGACAAGTGTCCGCCTCAGACGCGTTTCGATCGCCTCCGCGATCTTGATCACATGACGCGCTGAGACCGGACCTTCCTTAAAAAGGTAGTTACACCCAATCAGTTTCTTCGTGCTCAATGAACATAAACAAAATACTAGAGAACCGAGCAATCACCATGAATCTGATCTGAATTAATTTCAAAGAGTTCAACACTCCGACCATTCACTGAAAATAGTACAAATCATAATGAATGAGCATACAATAACTGTAACAAATATCCGGCAAGTGCCCCAGAGTTAATTAAATACAGTTGTAGGTCCCAATCAAATTTGAAATAAACTAAAACACTTAATCCATGGTTCATTGGTTAAAAATGATACAGTTTCAGGCTCATATTCTCTAGAGAGAAGTTTGGAAATTAAATAAACAATAATTGCTTAAAATCCCAAAATGTTACAAATATGTAGATTGAAAAAATTGAAATAATAAAACAGTGTAGGGAAAGAGAAAAGAGAGGGAAAGAATGAGGTGAAGCAGAAGACAGTAAAGAAAAATAATCTTGAAAACAATAAATTTGATATTAATACTGCCATGGAAGCATAAAACAGCTAGATGTATATGTGACTGATCCAAACAAATATAACTCATCTATACAGAAACAACAAATCCAAAGGATCATATATCAAGTTAATACATTTATTATAAAAAATTGTGCAGATCCTCACTCGTATTCATCCCATTTGGCATTTTAGTGTCAAGCAATAGGATGAAAGAGGATTCTAACTGGCGGAGTAATTTCTCTCTGTTACCCCCACGGATAGAAGGGGGCACTGCCCCAATGACAAAATATTTTAAGTCACTGATTTTGTTGGAATGAACGGCCTTAAAATGTCGGGCAACAGGGTACGTGGAATCCGAGTTAACAATCGCACGAAGATGTTGCAAAATGCGATTGAAAACCGGTAATTTTGTGCTGCCCACATACTTGAGATGGCAAGTGCATTCAAGCACATAAACCGCATGGTCCGTGCGACAGGTGTAATGATGTTTTATTTGTGTTGGAATGTTACTGAACGCTGTGGTATATTCAGAAACATTAGTTCCAAATTTGCAAGCACGGCATGAAGTACATTTAAAAAAGCCAGAACGTGATAACCAAGTGACCGTTTCCGTTTCCGTGACTTCAGGATTAGATTTAACTAAAGCATCCCTCATAGAGGGTGCTCTCCTAAATGTGATGTTTGGTAAGTCAGGCAACAAAAATTTAAGAGTCATGTCAGTTAGGACAATGGGCCAGTGTTTATAAATGATACCCCGGAAATTTTTGTGTTGTTTGCAGAAAGTGGTAATTAATCTAATTGGTTGCGTAACCTCATTCGTTACTACACTCTCAAAAACTGTGGTGTGGGGTTGTTCAGTGGGAAGGCAGGTCTCACGTGAGCAACAATTAGCCTTATCAAGTGCTCTTTTGAGGTTAGCTTGATTATAACCTCGGGCAAGGAATCGATTAAAGGCTTCCTTCTGACATTGTACAAGGTCAGACTGACGGCTGCAGATACGCCGTAGGCGAAGAAATTCCCCATATGGTATGCTATATATGAGGTGGGGTGGATGGGCACTGCTGGCATGTAAGATGAAATTCCCAGCTGCGCTCTTCCTGTGTAATTTAGTTTCTATGTGGTCGTCTGAAATAAAGACTTCCACATCCAAAAATTCCACCCTGTCCTTGCTGATGTTGGCCGTGAATTGTAAATTCATAATGTTGTTATTAATTGAATTTACAAAAGAGAGAGCTTCCTCTTGAGATCCTTCCCAAACGA
The DNA here is from genome assembly GCF_964204655.1 of Triturus cristatus. Classification (NCBI taxonomy): domain Eukaryota; kingdom Metazoa; phylum Chordata; class Amphibia; order Caudata; family Salamandridae; genus Triturus; species Triturus cristatus. Next base: position 234,125,650 of record NC_140583.1, read on the forward strand.
TAAAAATATCGTCTATGTACCTGCCATAGTATCGAATGTGTGAATCCCACACATTCTTGTGTGTGACTCGGAGGACATGTTCCTCCCACCAACCCACCAAAAGGCAGGCATAGGTAGGGGAAAAACATGCCCCCATGGCCACGCCCCTGAGTTGTTTGTATAAAACTTTATTGAAGAGGAATACATTGTTGTTAAGGCAAAGGTCAATCATTTGTAGGAGCATGACATTATGCTCTTTGAAATTGATGGAGCGAAAACCCAAGAAATATTCTACAGCCTCCAATCCTTGTGAGTGTATTATGCTCGTATAGAGGGAAACAATGTCTAGCGTGATCAACAAGAAATTCGGTTGCCAATGAACTTCTTGTATTTTCTTCAAAAAATCGCCAGTGTCCTTAATAAAGGACGACAACGCAGTCATGTGTGGCTGGAGAAAATAATCAACATACTTGGACATGGCTTCCAAAAGGCTCTTCCTGGCAGAGATGATGGGTCTGCCAGGTATAGGATGAATACCCTTATGAACTTTGGGAATGAAGTAAAGGGTGGCAGTAGTTGGATAATCGTTTTTGAGAAATAAATACTCATTCTTAGAGATAAGCCCCATTCTTTTCCATTGTGCCAGCATGGAGAAAACAGTTTTTTTAAATTGTGTGAGATAATCTCGACCTACTTTGCAATAGCAGGCAGTATCCGATAAGTGGCGTTGCGCCTCCTGAAGATACTCAAGTTTAGGCCATAAAACTATGTTCCCTCCCTTGTCAGCACCCATGACCACAATCTGACCATTATCACGTATCTTTTTGATTAATGCCCAATAATTCCTCAATTTCCAATCAATTTTACCACATTTGGAGTGAGTCAACAAATTTAATTTTTTCAAATCATCAATTACCATGTCACTAAAAACATCTGCAGAATCTTTAGGCATCATTGGGTAAAAACAAGACGGAGGGCGAAACGGACTGGCAGCCGCCAATCCCGTATTAATCCCTTCGAGTTGTTCACCATCATTGTCACAAATTGGAGATTCCGAGCTTTCCTTAGCCAAGGATTGCATCATTTGAATCATGTTGGAGTCCCGAACTTGTAAATCATCCAGCACAATGTTAGAAGTGGTGGCCTCAGTGGTGGATTTGTTGAGTTGGAAGAACTTCTTTAATTTGATCTTACGAATAAATTTATAGACGTCAATGCGTGATTGTTTATATGAAAAGTTAGACTCAGGACAGAATGACAAACCAAGCATTAGTAGTTGTTTCTCAGCTTCAGATAGTATCGTGTCCGTCAAATTAATAATGGTATTGTCATGAGAGTCTAACGTTTCCATTTCCGTCCTCCTCTGCCCCTGTTTGATGGCCTTGAGGCGCTGCCTGCGCCTCTCTCTCCGACGCTTGCTGCTGCTGCGCTGGTTTGGCTCTGGGGGTTTCTGGGGCGTAAGGTTGCTCGCCTGTCCGCTCCTACCCTGAAAGTCTCGGGGTGATTCATCAAGCGGGGGCCGAGAAAAAAGGGGGGTCCCAAAACGCGTTTTCCCCATGCATTTTTCCATAAGACCTTTAGTCGAAGGTACAGCCCGAACGGCTGAAAACAATTACTTGAAATTTGGCAGAGAGGTAGTCCTCAGGTCAGGGAAGTGCCTTTTGCAGGTCTGGTGTCAATCTGTTCAGTAGTTCCTGAGAAAATCAAAAGTAAAATCATATATATATATGGGCGGAGCCTAACCACAAATCTCATCCTGAGATCTGATTGGCTGTCAGCACTTCATCCAAGAAGTGTTGGCAGCCATCGTGGGACCAATATACATGATAGCACCTCATTAAAAAGCATTGCAGTTAATAGAAGGTTTTAAGACTTTAGTTACATTATAAATCATTTGTTGATGGTACCATACTCATTTTAGGAATTGTGGTATGTTCTAAGGTGATTTCACCATGTGAAAAAGCCTTCTGCTGGGATATCATGATTGAGAGAAAAATATTTTCTCATGCTTTTCCCACAGAGGTTTGGAAGGTGATCTATAAGCTAAACGGAGAGCTTATTTTCTGTAAATTCACATTATCTTTCTCAGTCATGTGAGAATGAAGTCTGACATTCTCAGTAAAAGATGTACATCCAACAAGGGCAGAGACTGTCAGTTGATTCCTTTGTGTTCTACTGCAGCTTCCCAGAGTGTTCCAAAGAACAACTAGAGCGCTAACAGTCCTACTTATGATAAACGTATGGCACACCTGAAGCCATCTTGCTTGGATTAAAGTGGTAACTCTTAAAACATTTAATTTAAAAAGGAACAAAATGAGGGGGTTCATTTTTCCATAAAAAGTATGATTAGTGCTGCAGAAAGAAAAATTAGGGCACATTTTGAGTGACTTCTCAAATCCTCTTCTATTTCATTAAAAAATTCTGACATGCAGACTGAAACATGCACTTTCAATACCAGCAGCAGTTTTCCCTGGTGAGCAGTAGCTTTACTACAGTGATCTAATGAGCAAAAAGAGTGCTAACATTGTGAATTTATGGCAAATGTGTGACACATCTGAATGCCTTCTTGATGGAATCAAAGTAAAAAACTGAAAGTATTTCCTACTGAGGAGACTGCAGTAAATGAGGAAATTAGGAAACTTCATAACAAATAAGTCTCCCAAGATGGCCACCAGAGACAAAAGAGCCCAAATGTAGCCCAAATATCACCCAGATGTAGCCCAAGTATAGCCCAATGACAGAATGTCCCAGAGTGTTCTTAAAAACAACTAGAGCGCTTACTGTCTTCATTATGACAAAAGTATGGAACACCTGAAGCCATCTTGATTGGAATACACTGGTAACACTTAAAACATTTAATTTAAAAAGGAACACAATGAGGGGGTTCATTTTGCCATAGAAATTATGATTAATGCTGAAGAAAGAAAATGAGGGCACATTTTGAGTGACTTCTCAAATCCTCTTCTATTTCATTAAAAAATTCTGACATGCAGACTGAAACATGCACTTTTAATACCAGGAGCAGACTTCCATGGTGAACAGTAGTTTTACTACAGTGATCTAATGAGCAACTAGAGTGCTAACTTTCAGAATTTATGGCAAATGTGTGACATATCTGAATACCTTCATGATGGAATCAAAGTAAATACTGAAAGCATTTCCTACTGAGGAGACTGCAGTACATGAGGAAATTAGGAAACTTCATAACAAATAAATCTCCCAAGATGGCCACCGGAGACAAAAGAGCCCAAATGTAGCCCAAAATCACCCAGATGTAGCCCAAATATAGCTCAATGACAGAAGTGTGCAAAACACTTATTATTTTGTGTTTTTGCAGTGTTATATAGTGCAGACTTGTCAGGTATTGGAGTGCTTTACATGAGCATTGGTTACATCACACAAGAACAAATTCATGTTGGTTGTAGACATGGGGAGACTAAGTGATTTGACCAGAATCACAGAATGTCGAGCTGAAGCAGAAACTCCAACCTGGTTCCCCAGTTGCAAAGTCTGCAGTTCTGGAAGTAACACCACATCCTCTCCCCTAAGTGCAACATCAAGTGGTCAACTGGATAAAAAAACAAAAGATAACAAATAATTTAAAAGTGCTTTGTCGCTATTTGAAAACTCAGAAAATATGTCCTTATTTTAGTCTTTTAGAGCACTAACCATAATTTTGATGCCAATAAGACCCTCTCATATATGTAATTTCTAAAGGAAATGCTCTAGGTATTACAGTTTTGATTACATCAAGATGACGTCAGGCGTTCCACACTTTTGTAATAAATATAGAATGTTAGCAATCTAGTTGTTCATTAGGATACTGTTGAGAGGCAGAGGCCAGGGGCACGGGCTCTGAAAATTGAAGGCAGGTAGGAGGGTGCAAAGGCAACAATTTAACCACACTGAGCCGGCAGGAAGGGCCGTGGCAGCACAACAGACTATGGAGGGCATAGGAAAGGGGGGCAGGGGCAACAAACCAACAATACAGGACTTGCAAGAGAGGCTGTGGCAATGTAATAGACCATTGTGGGCAGAAGGAAGAGGCAATGGTAGTACAACCATACATGCCAACAGACCCGATTCAGCCAGGAAACGTCCAATGTTTTTAAGCTCAAATGGGCTTTATTTGATCTGTCTCCTGTCAACAATCTCCGCTTTTTCAATGTAACTCAAAGGGGAAAATCAATACCCCAGTTTTTTTTCAAAATCTCCCTCTTACCAAGTTCAAAATGTTCGCAAGTATGGTACATTGGATCATGGAAGGAAATGGGGTAGGGATATGGACTTGGATAACAGAGGACAGGAGGGACATGGAGAGGTGCACCAAACTGACCCTGCAGGGCAGGCATCAGGGTTTGCAGCAGCACAATACACCACACAGGGCATGCGGGACGGGAGTGCAGCACAACAATCCATAGAAAGCAAGAGGGAGGGGACAGGACCATGCACATGGACAACAGAGAACAGAGGGGCAAGAGGCAATGGTAGCTAGCTGACCATAATGGACAGACAGGAGAGAAAGCTGCAGCATAACAGACCATAAAGGGCAGGAGGGACGGATCAGGGGCATTACAATGGAACAGACAAGCCAGGAGGGAGGGAGTATGGGTCTGCGCATGTAAACAGAGGGCTGGGGACAAGGGGGCAGGGCAGGAGCAGCAAGTTAGCCATGGAGGTCAGGCAGGATGGGCACTAGAAGCAAGACACACCATGAAGAGCAACAGTGAGACTGTGATGGCATACACACAGACCATGGAGGGAAGGTGGGAGGGGGTCAGGGGCAGCTAACTGACCACACAGGGAAGGTGGGAGGGGCAATGGCAGCACAGAAGACCATGCATGGCAAGTGGGAGGGTTAGTGGCAGCACAATGGCTATGATGGGCAAGAAGGAGGGTGCAGGTGCATGCACAAAGGACAATGGAGGATAGAAGGGAGGGTCAGGACCTGTGCACAGACAAGAAAGTTCAGGGGAAGGGGCCTCACAACAGACCGCACGGGGCAGGCAGGAGGAGCAGTTGCAGCACAAGAGACCAGGGAGGGCAGAAGGGTGTGGCAGTACAATGGACCATGTAGGACAGGAGGAAGAGGATAGGGGCATGGCATGTGGACAGGCAGGGTGGAGGTGGCAGGGACAGGTTAGTCATCTGACAATGCTAGACAAGTGGGAGGGGAGTGGCAGCTCAACAGAACACTCAGAGTAGTTAGGAGTGGCAGGTCCATGGAACATGGTGGGCAAAAAGAATGGAGCAGGGGCATGCACAAAGACATCGGAGGGCAGGGGGAAGGAGAATAGGGGCAGCAAGCTACGCACAGAGTTTAAGCAGGAGGTCAATGATGGGGCATAGAATTGGGCAATGGAGGGCAGGAGGAGTGGACTGGTACATCATACTAAATTGAGGGCAGAGGCAGCACATCAGACCATGCATGGCAGGAGGGAGGAGGATAGTCCATGGATTCACACAACAGAGGATAGGGAGGAGGGGGATGGGGCAGCAAGCTAACTGTTCAGAGAAGGCGGGTATTAGGAACTTTATTGTTTTTAAAACGTGTGTCTGTGCGAACTACTTAAAATATGAACAAGTATGCAGCATAATCTCACTTTTATTCAGGAAGAAGAGGACGTTTGTGACTGTGACTCCGGGCTCACTTGGCAGAAACACCCCCTGACCCTCCACCCCCTATCGCAAAATGTAATGCCCGTGAAAAGGGTAGGTGAACACGGTGTTATATAGAACATAGTCCTGAGAGCACGACTGAAAATGAAAACTAGATATAGTGTATGGTATAAACTATGCACCAAAAAGTGTGATATAAGATGAACCGGGCGTGAAATATAATATGCAATACATTGTGCGCAATGACAGATTCATTGGAGAGCGCGAGATAGCACAGGCACTAGCGCGTGCTATGCGATATGCGCCTTGGAGTGTAATATGCACAGGGCAGTGTTGTGTAACCTAACTAGTCTCTAAAGTTGTAATATAAAATATGTGCTGGGGAGTGTAACGTTGCATATGCACTGTGACAAAGATATGGATCCCAGATTGTAATATGTATGGCATAGCACTGTGCGTTATAACATAGGCATCGAGGAAGGCACGTTAGATGGGGCAATATAACCCGTGCGAAGACAAGTGTGGCATGACATATTCACGGGGTGGTGTTACAGTGCACATGGGCTAGAGAGTGTCATAGCATATGCACTAGCTGGTGGAATACAACACAGAGGTGTGTGGCACTCGGCAGGCAATGGTGGGTGTAACACAGCATTGGGCTCTGCCAGGAGCGCGCTGTGACTCTCAAGTGATGTTCGTCCCCTTTCCAGAGAGTAAAATAAAAAGTATTACATATCCGGCAGTGGATGTGTGTTTTATTAACCGTGAGGGGGGTTTCTTGCATAGTTTTGGTCGAATTTTTGTCGAATCCCCTTTGAATGGCTTGGTGTGCATGTGTATTAAATGTGCTCGTCAATAGCTACCCATGTTTGTATAAATAAACGACAAGGGTGTCTACCGGGATTAGGCACGGTAGGGCATCAGACATGTCAGAGCTTCACTAGTGGTGTAAATACATTCCACGTGGATTCATTGTATGCATAGTCGCCTTTTAATGAATATCACGCAAATCGTCATGGTGATAGGTACGTACGGTTTGTCCAGCATGTCCTAGGTGTGTCTATAAATATATATTTTTTTAAAATAATAAAAAACAGTGGCCGGCCCTGGGGATTGGGGTCAAAAAAATATAATTAGGAGACAGGCCCTGGGGGATGGGGTCATCAGGGCCAATAAATTAGAATAAGAAGGGGAACCACACAGCCCCCCTTCTTAAAAAATTAAAATAAATAAAAGACTGGAATCGTGCCGGAGGCCACGCCCCCTCCTTGCAGCACTCTGCAAACGCGCCCCCTGGCGAGTTGTAAGTTGGGGAATTAATTGCTCTTCAATACTGAGGGTACCTGAGGACCAACTAGCCCAACAGGCATCTCCAGTATGCGCCAGGGAGCTGCGCTGCAGACAGGTGTTCTGAGGCCAAGCCCCTTTTTACACCTCTCTGCAACGCAGCTCTGTGGCGCTTACTGGAGGTACCTAGTGGTCTAGTTTGACCCTAGGGACCCTTAGGATTCAAGGGGACTTAATCTCTCAACTTAGAACAGCCACAGGGCGCGTTTACACAGTGGTGAAGGGAGGGGACGGGGCCTGAGGTGACGTGTGCAAACACGCACTATGGCGCGTTTTAAATTGGGGATATAATTTACCTTCGAAACTGAGGGTCCCTGGGGGCTAACTAGCCCACCAAGTGCTTCCAGTAAGCGCCACTGAGCTGCATTGCAGAGAGGTGATCCAGGCCGTGCCACTTCTGACACCTCTCTGCAACGCAGCTCTGTGGCACTTACTGGAGGTACCTAGTGGGCTAGTTGGACCCTAGGGACCCTCAGGATTCAAATGAACTTAATCTTCCAACTAAAATCGGACACAGGGCCTGTTTACACAGTGGTGAAGGGAGGGGACGGGGCCTGAGTTAACGTGTGCAAAAACGCCCTGTGGCCTGTTTTAAGAGGTAGTTTTAATCCCCCTGCCCTATTATATACTAGGGGCTTACAGAGGAGGTCATGCTAATCACAGGGGGACCCCAACGCATAATGTTCCCTAGTGTATGTAGGTGTTTTCACTGTATTCTAAGTGTCTTTTAACATAGCACTGGCTCTAGGACTGGTCAGTCAGACTCAGTTACCACCAGTATCCGTCTGAAAAAGTTGAGGGTACAGGATGATTTTGCAACAAGGATTCTTTCTGCTCTTCTTTTTGTTCTTTCTGCACGTTATCCTTCTTCCTGCACTTTTCTTCGTCTTTGAGGACTTCTGTTGCTTCTTTCTGCACTTCTGTTTCTTTCTTTCTGTGCATTTGTTCTTCTTTCTTCACATGTCCTATCTCTGTAGGCATAGTTAGAAATTAGCATTTAAAAAACCTTTGAAATTCACAGAAAAAACCATAGGTTTCAGGCACGTTATAGTTAGGAATTAGCATTTAAAAAACCTCAGAAATTCACTGAAAAAACCATAGGTTTCAGGGGTGTTATAGTTAGCTGGACTTTTCACTTGTACAAAACCATTGAAATTCCCCCGTTATAGTTAGTTCAGCTAACTATAACTCGCGTGCCTGCAATGCACTGCTGATGACGTCACATATTACATCACTCATGACATGGTCAGTGACATCATTCATGACATCACTGATGACATCTCAAATGACATCACTGATGACATCACTGATGACATCCTCCTTGTGATAGAGTGGCAGACCTCCTCTCACCCTAATATAACCTTTGATACACACATTCAAAAATAGAGACTAAAATTTTCAAAACAATGGACATACCAATACCAGTTACAACAACCTCTTCAGTAATTCTAAGATCCACATACACATCCACTCATTCACCAACAGTCCTATACAGTCACTCATACATGTACTCACTCATCATATGTACTCATACACCTATACATCCTGTTACACAATGCCACTCATCCATAGAGTTACTCACACAAATAGTCACTCATGCTAATAAAGAATCAAACATACATTTACTTGCATATACAGTTATACACACACCACCACACTTACTTCTATGGAAACTTACACATACGTAGTCTTTTAAACAATCACTTATAGAAACACAAACTTATTCATACAGGAACTCTTTCAATCTCTCACTCTCACATATACTCACTTATATACACCAATAGTCACATATACTAGTTTAAAACATATGTAGTTACTCATAAAGACACTATTGAGACAGTCATTCACTCACTAACACACCCATACACACACTCATCCACCCATACAGTCCTGCACACATGCTGTCTTCAACACTTACAAACAGTGAGTCACTCATTCATGCACCTATGCACTACGTAATACCCCCCACCGAACCATGCAGACACTCAGACTGATACTCAAAAAACCAACTAATAACCTATATAGACACCCATGTAGCTACTCACCAACCCATGCAGCCACTTATACACAAAGTGAGAGACTGATACAGATATTTACATATTTAAACATTACTCACTAAGCCATGTATTCACTGTGATACACTTAATCAGTCAGTTACACAATCAATTTTTCAAAAACAAATCATCCATTTAGACACTTATATACCCATTAATTCTTCCATCGACCTTGAGATATACATATATAAAACATATTTAATTTTCAGAAAAACACACATTCACTGGATGATGTCATCAGTGATGTCATCAGTGATGTCATTTGAGATGTCATCAGTGATGTCATGAGTGATGTCACTGACCATGTCATGAGTGATGTAATATGTGACGTCATCAGCAGTGCATTGCAGGCGCGCGAGTTATAGTTAGCTGAACTAACTATAACGGGGGAATTTCAATGGTTTTGTACAAGTGAAAAGTCCAGCTAACTATAACACCCCTGAAACCTATGGTTTTTTCAGTGAATATATATATATATTTATATATATATATATTAAACATATAATAAAAAGTAATAATCAATATTCTAAAAATTTAAATTAAATTACAAATACTATATAGAATAAAATTAATAGATTTAACAATAAATATTTATTCTAAAATACAAAATATTTACATACAAAAAACAATTAATGACAAAATAAATGCATTTATTTAATTTCTTAACCTATAAAACCACACCAATAATAAAACACTTCACATTTCTTAATTAAATGTATTTACATATTTTACATAATTAATAAACAATTAAAAAATTCTTACTAATATAAAAATTATAAACATTAATCTACTACACACACTATAATTTGCACCACAAAAACTAAATTAAACTATCAAATAATAAGCCACATTTAAAACATATCTTAAAATTACAATCAATTAATATTGACAATTAAGATTTAAATTATTAAAATGTATTTAATACCCACTCTTTACCCCTTTTAAATATAAATATAACAAAAAATATTTTAAATTAGCCAAAATTGGTATCTATTAATCACAATTAGTTAACAACTATTTATTAATTAAAAACACTTCCCACCATTTACACCTATAAACACCACATCACACACCAAAATATTAATTATACAATTACCATAATTAATTAACAACCAGTAATTAATTCATAAATTAAAAATAAATAACTTCCAACCATTTACACCTACAAACACCACAACACACACCTAAAATTAATTAGTCAATTACCATAATTAATTTACAGTTAATTAATTAAATTTAATTAACAACCAATTATTAATTTATAAGTTAAAATTAAGGGGCTCATTACGATGGCGTATTAGGATGGCAGTGGGTATCGCGGCGGACGCAAAATCCGTCCGCCGCTTTTCCGCCGGTGGCTATCGTCACAATTGCCTACCGGGCGGAGCTGGGCCACTAATATGGTGGTGGTGCCTAGCAGGCACCGTTCGCCATATTAGGATGAGGGTGAAGGACAGGCCTCTCCATGGCGGCATCGAAACGCTGGCGGGGATTGGCTCTGGGGGCCCGCTGCGGGCCGCCTGGGAGAGGGTTGGGGGTGCACCGGGGGTACCCATGGTACCCGCTGCAGTTCCCTGCACCAAGTAGCAGGTACCTCGTGGTGCCTGCCACGTGGTGCAAGGAAATGCTGTGCATGCTCTTTTACCATCGCGAACAGTGCTGCAGCCAGCAGCACCGTCCGCAATGGTAAAAGGCCACTGGCGGGCACATCCTAATTGGGCTGGCAGTCCCATCACCATTTTGATGGCAGGCGGACTGATGTCTGCCCGCCATCATAATGAGCCCCTAAATTACTTCCCACCATTTATACCTCCAAACACCACAACACAAACCGAAAATTAATGAAAAAATTACCATAATTAAATAATAATTAATTAATTGAAATTCATTAACAAACAAATATTAATTATTAATATTAAATTAATTTACACATCTAACACTATAATCTATCAACAAAACAAAGATTACTAAATACAAATTATCAATAAATTTAAAATAATTAAATTACTTCCCACCCTATTCCCCTATAAACCCACAACCCTCTACGGAACTAAAAGTGCAAAATTCATATAAAATTTTTTTTTTATATATATATATATAATTAAATTACTTCCCACCATATTCCCCTATAAACCGACAACCCGCTACGGAACGAAAAGAACAAAATTCATATAAAAAAAAATATATGTATATATATGTATTCTAACCTTTGAAGTGACATGTTGGGTATAAAATATTGAAATATCATATCAACAGCAGTCATGACAATCAGGTCTTGTTACAATGAGAGGCATTTAGCGATAAAATAGCAATACCTGATGCCTTTCTTTTAAATTACACACTTGTAATCTTATAGTATGTTTTCTATGTTGATTGTATTGATTGTACCATGTGACCTTGCACTAGCACTTTAAAAATGAATGTCTCCCGTGTAAGCGCTGTCATGTGATCAAGGCAGAGAAGCTGCCGAAACGCGTCATGGTGGAGAGTGGCTTGTAAATAAAATCTATCAAGCACCTATCTGGGTCCTATCTCGCTTTGTTCCAGCGGAGCAGCATGGAGTTATAGAGCGAGCAATCGTTGATATTTTCGCCGGCTTTGACTTTCCCCGGTGTTCTGGACCCCCTCCCTTTGAGTTGGCTCCGTGGACGGCAAAGTTAGAAGCTTCTGGGTCAGCTGACCATCCCCGAGGCCTCGAGGAGGACGGTAACCCGGAAGCAATTGCAGTGAGTCCGGTAGCGGAAACACGGAGCCCCCTGTGGAACAACAAGCGGTTGGAATTCTACCTGATACGAGCGGAACAACGCCGAACCGGAGGTCTCGAGTGGATCATAATCCAGCGAGGAGGTGACGGCTTTTTGTGCTGCCAACAAAACAGGTACGGAACCGCGTTGTGATTGAGCACAGGTGGGGAGGCGTGCACCCGGGGAACTGGCTCCTGACCAAAATCCTAAGAGGGCAGGTTCCATTACGGGTCACATCATAGGATTACTCTTTACAAGCGCACTATGTCCACCGCAGCGCTACGCAGCAGAGAATCGGCTGCAGAAGGGATGTTTTCAGACGCACCCTCTACATCACAGTCCCAAATATTCAGGGGGACAAATAAGGAAACAATCCATGAACAAGGATTAAAAGAAAAATATTGCATACTGGAGAAGCTTATGCGGCAAGAACAATCAAAATGGTGGGAATAAAAATCCCTGCAGGGATATCTGGATGTGGGCAGAATACCGAGGGGGTTGCGCATCATGATAGCCCCTAGCTATGATACACCAAACCCCTTAATGATGGCCGAGTGGGCGGAAATAAACTTGGAATCATCAAGGAAATTGGTCCAAGTTCTGGTAAAATATGCTATCATAGACCGTGAGGCATTACAACTCAAAATAGACGCCCTGGAATCAGAAATAAAAGCATTAGGGGATCCTCAACAAACAAAATTACACGAGGAAATGGTTAATAGGTTGGCTAAAGAGGAAGATAAAATCAAACAACGCAAAGCTTTCAAGTTCCAAAGGGACAAGGATGACTATTCGAGTGGATAGATCTTCACTTTCTCACGTAAATTTGATGTATACAGATCAAAGGCGGCAGGCGAACATGGACAATTGCACAAAACCGCCCCAGCGTCCAATATCCAAGATGATACAGCTTCAGATCTAAGCTCAGCTGTGGAGAGCGAATCGGAAGCTGAAGGAAGACCAAACCGAACACATTCAAATGCCATCAAACCTACCTTGGGGGAGGAACTAGACTACATGAGAAGGAGCAGACGGGAAACATTGAGGCCACGTAACCAACCGGCAAAAAACGACGAACAACGTCTAGAAGACAAAGAGAAAAGCAAGGAAACGCAACTTACAACAAGCATCCGAACAGGGGGAGAGGACGACGAGGAGGATGGAGAAACAGGCAGTAAATAATCCTCCTTCAACGACATCGATGGCCAAAACAATAATCAACCTGGCTAATATCAATCTGACCCAAGCCGAAAAACAGATATTGTCCTTGGGATTATCATACTGTCCTCAGTCTGACTTTGATTATCCAACAACTCGTGTAGATGTCTACAAATTTATCCGTAAGCTAAAACTTAAAAAGTTCCATGAATTAAAATCACGGTCTAGAGATGAGAGTACGGATACGGTGAAAAACACAAGTGACACCTGTGAACTACTAGTGGCAGACTTAGAGGCCTTGAGAAACCTACAAGAATTGGCGAATGAATCAGACTTATCTACAAATAGATCAAGTCAAAGCCTGCCTTCAGAACCAGGTACCAAAGATCAATCGTTGGAAATCAATGTGAATACGAAACCGATTACTCCTTTTAAGGTGAAGTCTAAATTTATGCCCATCATGCCGCGTGATTCCATCGATGTCTTCAATGAACAGGTCGTGGCAAAAATTAAGAAACTTAACATCAAAATCAATAAACAAAAAAGGAAAGTAACTAATCATGAAAGACAATATAACCAATTGATGACAAAATTAAACAAAGAAAACAAAATAGTCATCAGAAACTCCGACAAAGGGGGAAACATTGTACTATGGCCAATGAATGATTATATGGAAGAAGCCTACTTGCAACTGAATGATGTGCAATGTTACCGAAGAAGTACTGTACTAAAGTATAAAGCCATGATAAATCAATTCCATTCTAAGTTATTGGCCTGGAAGAGTGTGGGGCTTTTGAGTATGGAAGAGTTCAAATATTTAAAAACAGAACACCCAAAAACTCCATCTATGTACTTTATTCCTAAAGTTCATAAAAACATTCACAAGCCCCCCGGAAGACCAATAATAGCTGCCATCAATGGACCATTAGAGCACATGTCACGCTACATTGATTTTTTCCTCCAAGAACATGTGAAAAAAATGAAATCATTCGTGCAGGACACTGGGGATTTCATCAGAAAAATTGACAATATCCAATGGCAAGAAGGATATTTTCTCCTGGCCTTAGATGTATCCTCACTATACACGTGTATCAAGAACCAGGATGGTCTAAGGGCAGTTGACTATTTTTTGGCAAATAGATCATTATACTATGCACAGCATAACAAGTTGATAATGGACATGTTGGGTTTCTGTCTTGAGAATAATTACTTTATGTTCAAACATCAGATGTTCCAGCAAATTCAAGGCGTTGCTATGGGGGCCAGCTTCTCCCCCAGCTACGCTTGTCTTTTCATGGGCTGGTGGGAGGAGCTGGTCCTCATGAAAACGTATGAAGAGACATACAAAGAGAATATCGTATGCTGGTTACGCTATATAGATGACCTATTCATTATATGGCAGGGAACCCAGGATAAAGCCATTGAATTTGTCAAATCGTTAAATATCAATGATGTAAATTTACAGTTCACCTCCAATATAAGCAACACTAGTATAACCTTCCTAGATGTTCAGGTCAACATAGCGAACAATTGCATGAACACTTCACTGCATCGCAAGGAAACGGCAGGTAACACTCTGTTACATGCTTCGAGTGCACATCCTCCGCACTTGATATATAGCATTCCGTATGGGGAAATGCTTCGAATTCGCAGAATATGTAGTGAGGATGGGGACTGTAACAATAAACAGCAAGAATGCAGACAGCGATTCCTTGACAGGGGTTATACAAATGCATCCATCCAGAGTGCGATTGACAAATCAAAAAGGCTTCTAAGACATGAGCTTATAAATGATGTGACAAAGAGAAAGGACAAGGGAGAAACTCTAGTTGAGCCCACTAGACTTATCCTTACATATTCCAAGCAGGAACAACAGATAAGAACTGTAATAAGAAGGAATTGGCCAATAGTTCATGATGACCCTATAATTGGTACATTTTTGCCCAAAAAACCTGCCATTACATACAGAAGAGCGGCCACAATGGCAAAAGCTCTAGTAAAGAAAAACCCTGAGGAAAGTAAGAAAGTGGGTTGGCTAGTGGCTAGGAAAGGTTTTTTCAAATGCTCTGTCTGTAAAGCTTGTAACTATGCTTCAAACAGAACCACTTACCAGACAGCGTTCAATGGTATGACACGAGAAATCAAACATCATCTGACTTGTCGCACTGACTTTGCTATATATGTGTTACAGTGCTCCTGTAACTTATTGTATATCGGCAGCACCAAGTTACAAGTACACAAGCGCATATTGCAGCACATTAGAGCCATTACCAACAGCGACCCAACCTATCCTGTAGCAAGGCATTTCAAGACACAACATGACAATAATTTAAAACATCTTCAGTATTATGTCATTGATACGATACCTCCACTAGACAGAGGGGGAGATCGGGAACAAAAACTTAGGCGCCTTGAAACACGCTACATTTTAGAGCTAGACACCAAGAATCCAGGAGGTCTTAATACTAGCGAGGATCTGTACACATACCTTGACTAGACATACTTTTATCAGCTGTACAATGGCATCTGATTCCTTTCCTTTATTTCCTAATTACTGCCAGGGATGAATAGAACTCAATTGGATGATGATATGATATGCTAGGATTGTATATTTATGTGGAAGAATATTTTAATATTGTATATACCAACATCCAAGTACAATAATTCTTCTTTTAACATGTTTTATATTGTATGCTTGTCACACCTCATTATCATTTTATGAATCAATACCCTCCTTTCATAAAAGATGTTCAATTGTCCTATGATTCAAGACCTTTTAATGAATTTACCTTTGCACAGACAATAATGATGTGTTACATTGTTGGTATTCTAGCCTACTTTGTTAGGGGAGGTTTTTACAAACATTATATGTGGATGTTTTAAGAATTTATCTATTTATATTTATATTTATATATTTATGTATTTAATACATTTTATACAAGTATTTATGAAGGTCTGCCAGAGCTAGGAATGACCAGCAATTATCTAAGCCCCCCCAACATATATTTGGTCTGTCCATGAGGTAAAAGTTGACATTATAATTGAGCATATGGCATATAGGTGACTTCGGTCGGCGATATATATTTCTTTAGAACTTATAGCTCAGACATTATAGTCTGTGACACTAGATAGCATCCTTGTAGTTATTATATTTGCACATAAGGGGAGGTTATATATCAGCAACCAATCCCCTCGCACACTGTTTTATTATTTTTTAAGCACTTACACTTTATGGAAATTTCAACACCGGTTCTCTTGCTAATTTTTATAAAATTTCTCTTTTTTAAATATTTAATGGATACACGGGTATAATCATTTTTTATCACATAGGTCCTATGCAAAACAATCAGTCAACAAACGGAAAAACACAAAGGCTTTTGGCATTTAGGCCATTATTCTAACCTTTGAAGTGACATGTTGGGTATAAAATATTGAAATATCATATCAACAGCAGTCATGACAATCAGGTCTTGTTACAATGAGAGGCATTTAGCGATAAAATAGCAATGCCTGATGCCTTTCTTTTAAATTACACACTTGTAATCTTATAGTATGTTTTCTATGTTGATTGTATTGATTGTACCATGTGACCTTGCACTAGCACTTTAAAAATGAATGTCTCCCGTGTAAGCGCTGTCATGTGATCAAGGCAGAGAAGCTGCCGAAACGCGTCATGGTGGAGAGTGGCTTGTAAATAAAATCTATCAAGCACCTATCTGGGTCCTATCTCGCTTTGTTCCAGTGGAGCAGCATCGAGTTATAGAGCGAGCAATCGTTGATATATATATATATATACCCAAGAGCAGCATCACGTCAACTATTTCACACAAAATTATCGACACTTTTGAGACTCTGGTCAGACAAGATCTTTCTAAACTTCCTAAGAAATCATTGATTTGTTGAAACCGTCCAAGAGTGTAAATTTCGCTCTTAAGTCATTGAAAAATAATCAATCTTTACACTTCACTAAGGCAGACTAGGGTGGTGCATTGGTGATCATAGACCGGAAATTCTACGAAGACAAAATTGAGAATATTTTGCATGATAAATCCACCTACTTATCTTTTAGGGAAGATCCCACCGCCTCCTTTCAAATTTTACTGACATCAATTCTAACTCAGGCTGTTGAATTGAAATGGATCTCTGAAAAGACAAAGAATTTTTGTGGACCCGCTACACTCGGAGACCGGGTCTATATATGCTTCCGAAGATCCACAAAGACTTGTTTAATCCTCCTTTAAGACCTATTGTATCTGGATGTGGATCAATCCACAAACCTTAGGAAAGTATCTTGACACATTTTTGCAACCTATTGTCCAAGCAGACACTACTCATTTGCTTCAAATTTTGGATGAAGTACATATTCCTGAGATTGAAGAGGTCTGGCTGTGCACTGTAGATGTTGTAGCGTTATACACTTCTATTCCCCACCTTGAAGGCATTGAGTCCATTGAATGGGCACTTTTAAGACAAGAGGATTTACAATCCAACATGATTTTTCTTCTGGAACTTTTACACTTTTGTTTATTTCACATTTATTTTCAATGGAAGGACCGGTTTTATCTCCAAACGAATGGAACTTCAATGGGGTTTTCGGGTGCCCCCAGCTACGCCAATATTTTCATGATGAGATTTGAAATGGAGCACATTCTCTCAGATTAAAATTGGACAGATCATCTTATTCTTATCGTCATTTCATTGATGACATTTTGATTACTTGGCATGGCTCACGGGATGACCTGGAAAGTCGTATACAACAATTGAACCACAAGAATTCCAGGATTCAGTTTACGTCCGTGATTGATTCTAATGACAGTGCATATCTGGATATACGCATCAAGCGGTTGGGCACTTCCATTACTACTAGTGTGTTTAGCAAACCCACAGACCACAACAACTCTTTGCAGTACGATAGTTTTCACCCTTGGTCATTAAAGCGTCATCTCCCATATTCACAATTCACTTGGATTAGAAGCATTACCTCGGACTCTGATTTATGTAACAGCACACTACCAAAGTTTAAACAAAGATTCTTGGATAGGGGTTACCCGAGAGAGGTACTTGATCAAGCAGAAAATAGGGCTAAGTCTCTTGACAGAAAGAGTCTTTTGAGAGCACTCAAAGAAACCGCACGACATCCAGAGAGATGTTTGTCTCCACGTACTCTACCCATTCCTCCATGATTAAAAAAATAATTTTGAATCGCTGGGATCTTCTTCAATCAGAGTTGACTTCAAGGGTATGTTTTAAAATCCACCATTATTTGCCTACAAACGATCGAGCAATCTAAAATAGATTTTAAATCAACCTTCCTTGCCTGAATCTGGTTCTTACAAAGGGATGACTAAATGTTTAAATTCCTCCCACTGCAATAATGTGATCATTGGCAAAAGCATTACACATCCCCATTCTGGTAAAAATATCACACTCAACTTCACTGCTAATTGTAACAGTCATCATGTTATTTACGTGATTAAATGCCCATGTGGCATGCATTATGTTGGCAAAACGGAGAGATCCTTAAGAACTCGTATTACAGAACATAAAAGCAGAATTAGTACAAAAACTGCGAGTTCTCCATTATCCCAACACTGGTTGTCACATCACCACACGATTGCACAGTTAAGATTCAGTGTGTTAGAGATGGTTAATGTTTCACCTGACAAAGACTATTATCTCAACGCGAGACTCACTGGATATGGTTTATGGATACCCTTTCTCCAAAAGGGCTCAATGATAAATTTGAAGCGGCCTGTTTTTTGTGATCACAACATGTGGCTTTTGATTTCACACTGTTCATGACTATACTGGTCTGTGCATTCATGTTGTAAAATATCGAGCATCCATGTCTTTAATTTTAGGCTTTCTGTTTGTTATGTCATGTTTTAGATAGATTGCTAATTGTATTAGTTGAGGAATGGTTTTCCCCACTTCATATGTTATTACCAGTAAGTTTTGGCATTTTATTTTATTGTATTATTTCATTGTGTTTTATCAGCCTCCTATGGGTCTCTGCATGTTATTTTTCACATTGAATTATTTTCGTCATTTTGATTTATTGTGTCACACGGGTGTTTCATTTTCATTATTATTTTATTCATCACATTGGTTTTCACCATCTCTTTTTCCAATTCGAACTCTGTCCGGTTCTTGTGTCAGTTTCTTTTGCACCGGGTTTGTATCTCTCTCGCGGAATCACTCTAGTCTCATTTCTATGTCTATCATTTTCCGGTTGCTTGAGCATGTCACTGTCTTTACGTTTAAAGCCCTCTGACTTGATTCAATCGGTTATGGTGTTTTGCGTCTGTGCTGTCTGGACCTTCGGGTGTCAGATGAATGCGTATAAGTATTCGTTAAGCTTTTACCCTTCAATTTATTTTATTGACAATCGCAATCGGTCAAGCGTCTTTTGACTGACAGGGGGTTTTGTTTATAGATTTGAGTCGCCGACTGTGTTGGTAACCGGGCGTGTTCGGAACAGCTACATATGGATTGTTTCACACTCAGTCACTTGGCGGTGGTGTTTGAGTCGTTGGTATCAATTTTGGAAGCACTTGATGGCATCATCACATTTTTAATACACTTCAGCAAAGTAGTAGCCACCGGCTTTTGACACTATTTGGTGTTTATTCAATCATTTAAATTTTGGTTTGCTTCATATGGATACTGCCTATGACCATCTTGCATTCTTTCATGCACTATTGCCCTGTCCTCGCTCTAAGCCACTCTCTTATGTTTTGCCTGTACGGTTAATTTTGATATTACATTAGGATTATATTAATGCTTCAGGTACCCCTGATGAAGGGCTAGGAAAAGCCCGAAATGCATTGGGAATTTTGATTTTGTCAAGCATTCTGCTGGCATGAAGTGATTTGAGTTTTCTACATTGTTTTCAATTGATGGCAATTAAAGTAACTGAACTCTTTCTCAAGTCTGGTTGCTGATTGGAAGCGTGGTTTCATGGACTCTTTGTAGATTCATTGGAAGAAGAATTGCGTCCATTTGGAAAAATGGTTTAACGTCCTTGTTTGAACATTTCATACACTTATAGTGACTTGTAGTAGTGCACTTGGCAGTCGTGGATATCTTACCGGGGCTTTTACACTTTCCATTGGAACAAGGTGGCCGGCAGAGCCCCTCACTAGGTGCACACTTTAATGAATGAAATTTGATAGAATTGTTTATTCTTTTTTTATTGTGTTTGATGAGTGCATTCCTGCTGTATTACCTCATTGTATTCACTTTCAGAAAGTTGGTATTTTCCTGCATTAACCATTTAGTTTTTGCAGCCTGTCTCTCGGTCACATGACTGGGTGTAGCTGACAGTTGGGCTTTGTGTATTCCTCCAGACACAATAAAAAGCTTAGGTGTGCCTGGTCAGGCCATCACTGGCAGGATGGGAGGATGGAGCTGGGCACAGCCCTACATCCACTTGAATATGCTGTGTCCTGCCTCCACACAAAGAGCTACATACCCCTGTAGCTAGTTTGCAGTCAAGGCTGGGGAGGCAGGAAGCCTGTGCACTTCAAAGGGAATCCTCTAGAAGCTTTTCTCACTTCAAAGAAGGCACCTGGTATAAATATTGGACCTCAGACGACAACTCTTCAGTACACTTTTGGACCTGTGGAGGCTCTGCCAGGAAGAAGGAATGCTGGACTGTTGATAGAACTGCCACTCTGCTAGACAGCTTCCCTGCTGGACTACTGCCTTGCCGGACTGCTGCCTTGTTTGACTGCTGCCCTATTGTCCAGCTGCCCTCCTGTGTGAGTCAGAATGATTGGACCTGCATCTGAACCCAGGACTCCCTGAGTGACTCCAAGAACTAGTCTGCTGACATCCTGTTCAGAGCCACCGGGACATAACAGGCTCCCAACCACCTGAACCAGCACTCAAATCCAGCTGGAGCCAGCCCCTGACCTGCCAGTGGTGCCCTACAGGTCCTGGACCCTTGGTGTGGCCTCAGTGGACTTGAATTGATGTTCTTGGGCTCTTCTCGACTACAAGCTGGCCCGTTAGTGCCAAAACCTTGTCACTCGCACAGCTCGCAAACACAAACTTGTTGCACTGAATAAATTGTAAATTTTATTCATGCAAAACTGTAGAATACAGGGGACTGCTTCTGCACTGTTATGACATCAACAAAACAATGGACGTTTAGCTCAAAGCCTTGTAATGTGGCAAATCACAAAGCTTCAGCTGCAGAAGATAGAAATAAGTACAGTTTTACATTTCAAAACGCAAAGATAGACACTGTGGTTGCAGTTGAATTTCAATGTTTTTCTGAAAGGCAATGTAAAACATGCATACGCACAGCTCATGCACAACAAATAAACAACCAATATTCAGTAATGTGGCTTGTTGCAGCTTAGTTATGCTAACTGAACCAAACCTATGTTAAGCATTATTTTTCTAAATGAGAATTAGTTTCTCACACCTTTTTCAAGTACACAATGTTTTCTTCAATTGTTCAACTTTGTTTGCTACACTTTCACAAGCTAGGAATAACTGCAGTCTCATTTTTGAAGATGACAGCAGGACGCTGGTAGACAGACAGGTGGTATTATTACTATTAGTACCAGGTCCTGCTAATGTACTTTATTGCTTGAGGAAACAAAGAACAGAAGCCCCCAATGCTCCCCCTCTCCCAGGGTGTGGCTGTTGTGTTTCACAGACCCACCAGGCATTTTTAATGACCTTAGGTTGGTAACTAGCAGGCCTGAAACCTATTGGGGACCACTGTGAGATGGGATGTGGAGTGGTAGAATTGCAAGTGATCCTATGTGGACAGTAGTATGTAAGCCGACAAAGCCTCACAGCCTGTCAGGGACTTCGGCAAGATCACAGATTGAAACTAGGTGGCACGTGAGACAACACACAGGTGCCTTTCCTGGGAGTCTTATGTGCCAATGTCTAGGGTACTGATGCCCGTTCCGCTTGTTCAGTGTGGGAATGAGGACAACTGCTCACCACTGGCTTCTACTGAGTCATTGAAGTTGGCTTTTCCTGCTTGGGATAAAATCCTAATATGCTTTTTAAAATTATTATTCTCTTGAAGTTTTATATAGTGCGAACCTGGCCCAAGGGGATTATTGTGCTTTACATGAGCACCAGATTAAGAAGTCAAGTTGTTGCGGTACTACCGGGGAACTGCACGATCGTTAACAAAAAATATATCAGGAACTTCATTGAATGAAGCATACATCTGCATGCTTAATTGTGAAGGAAAAGAAGCACTTCCAAATGTAAGGATTTCTTCTTCTTGGGTATGTCTCTATGACTGCCGCGGTGTACAGTGTTATTTATGAAAAGTGATTATTACATCTTCTGTGGGTGTATTGGATGGACACTTTTGACCTCATTTACGAGGCCCCAGTGGCACTTTTGCACCGCTGGAGCATCAAATTTTTTACGCTCCGGTGTCACAAAGAGCCACAGCATATTTACAAGGCCACGCAAAGCCACTGTATGTGGCTTTTCATGCCCTTCTAAATATGTGCCCTTTCACGCAGGACACTGAGCTAAAGGTGAGTTCCATGTGTGTTGCTGTGGATGTTCCCATGCAACACCCATGGAATCTGAAACATTCCCATATTTACGAGGAATCGCAAACCTGGAAATGTGTCATACTCCTACGCCTCCCCAAGGGAGGCGTGGGGGTGGGGCAACAAGTAAAAATACTTTTACTTCTCCTAGTTTTTTCCACTTTCTATGCTTGTTGCATTCAGCAGCATGCATAGAAAAAGGAAAATGCCATGAATTATTGTTTTTTTGCAGGAAGGTGTCCCTTCATGCACAAAAACAATCATACCCGCAATTCAGGAACCCTTGCAACATGACGCAAGGGTGTCTGTGTTGGCACACGGCTGCTGTTTGTGCACTGGCACAGGGGAGAAGGACAGGAATGCACTGTATCTTGTAGATACGGCACATTCCTGCCATTTTCTTTTGACGCATGGCAGTGCAGCAGAAAGGCGCGCAGCACTGCCGTGCATCAAAAGTTTGTAAATGAGGCCCTTAGAATCTCTTTGTTTTAATCCACTGGTCTTCCTTTTACTAAATTATTTTTAATGTGATATTAACAAGTGCCAGAGACATTTATTTAAGGTACATTCTAAATTGAATTGAGTAGCGCACAGTGATTTATAAATTGACAACAAATATGAAAAGAAAATCTGTCTAATAATTCATTAGAAATAGGTGAACTTTCTTGTACCAGTGCTCCCTTGTTGCCATGGCATTAGGGAACCTGCACTGCTAGCCTGTAGCTCTGTGAAGTTTGGTGATGTCATAGTGTGAATGATGCGTTCCTCATTCTGACCTATTGTGCATAAGCAGTAACAATACCTGTTGATGTGATTCAGGTTACCAGTGTATCGCTGCCTTTCATAGAGCAAGGTTGCTGGTTTCTTCGGATTCCGATTACAAATCTAATTGGTAGGTTTTAAATCAATTTAATTGATTAGGAGTTTGTCCCAGCACAAGATGAGATAGAAGTTAAGAGGGATGTTTACCTAACTGAAAATTGCATGTTTTCGAAGATTTCAATCACGGCTGATATAAAATGACTTTCTGATGTTACACTACTTGCCCGAACTTGTGCTGCACATTGTAATGCTAATCGTTGCTGGAAAGTAATTTCTTACTTGTGAAAATCCACTGTATTTGTTGTCTGATTTTAGAGAGCTGATGCAATGTCTGACACATTTCTATGTTGGCAGATTCCACTGTATGTGAGATATGGGGTGTAATTTTATGAGACTGGGGTCTTTTCATATAGTTATTGCAGTTACTTATGTCCATTGCATGTGCTGTCTCTCAGGTGTGCCCCACCTTTGCTGAGATTGATTGCTTTCACCAGAATCCACTGCAGGGATGAAGTTATTTGTTTTGGCTGGTGTTTTTGCTGGTGGCCGATCAGCGACTGCATTCCTACCAGGAATGGCCCCATGTCATGCCTAACCTTAACTATTCCTTAACAAACTATGACCCCTGGAGTGGACACTTAGCTTTGATGTGCTGACAGTGATAGAGGGCAGCGTGTCTCAGCTATACACCTGTAGGTGGTCCGCACAATAACAGTTATGACAACCTGATGTTCCACCAAACCTTAGCCATTTGTTGCAAAATTCAACAGGCATATTTACAAAGAATTAGTTTAGGGCAGCACGCAACTCATTTTGCTGCGCTGCCCTTTGCCAATTTGAAAGGACAGAAATGCACTACATTTACAAAATAAAGTGCATTCCTATTCTTTCAGTCAGTGCCTAATCACAAATTGCAGACGTGCGCCAACGTTGGCATGATTATATTTGTGCAGGAAGAGACACCTTCCTGCATAAAAACAATCACAAGAGGTGTAATCCTCTTTCTAGGTGTGCCGCAGAATGTAACACACATGGAAAGTGGAAAAAACGATGAGAAATGTAATAATTTCTTCTCACTATGTCTGCTCTGGGGAGGCATATGCTTTTTTGGCACTGCCCCAGTTTCACGCTATGTTGTAAATATGGGGCAGTGTCAAAATCCATGGGTGTTGCATGGGAACCTCTCCCTTCCGGAATGTAAGGCAACGGAGCCACTTGTGCTATGTGGTCTTTCACCTTATCTACAAAGCCAAGAAAAGCCTCGTAGAGTGGCTTTCCAGGGCCTTGTAGATATTGGCCTTTCCCTCAGGGACTTTCTTACTAGCCATCCACAAATCACTTTTAGACGTGGTAATAACCTACGCTCCAGATTGAGCCCAACCGTACCCAGGTGCCAGAACAGACAGTCATGGCTCACCACACTTACTCTTGGCTTTTATAAATGTGGCTGTTGTGGGGTTTGCAAATGGGCCAAACATAAAACCATGTCTTTTCAAGCCCACAATAACAGATCATATGTGATCAGGTCTAACATCAATTGCTCCACGAAATATGTGGTGTACATCATCGAATGTACATGTGGTAAACAATATGTTGGCAGCACCATCAGGGCACTTAAAGAAAGGATTGGGGAACATGCTAGGGCGATACACCAATGTGATGCAAGATATCCTGTAGCGATACACACAGCCACATGTCTCTCGCAGAGCTCACAGAGGGGTTTTCAATTTTTTGGGATTGAAACCATTAATCAAGGACAACGTGGTGGCAATAGAGAACTGCGATTAAGAAAGTCCGAGGCAATGTGGATCATGCGCCTTCAGACAGTGGAACATGGTCTCAATTATGATTCCGAAATGCAATATTTCCTGGGCTGAAAGTCTATGTACATAATATATGAGACGGTGTATTTAGTATGAGCTATTCTAAGTTCAGGTTCATAGGTACAATGTCGTTTTCAATTGTTTCACCATATCTGTAAACGGATGGTTCTGAGAATTTGGTTAGTCCTACTGTAAAACTCTATAATATCCTGTCATATAGCATTTGTTATATTCATGTCTATGATCATTATCGTTTCGATTGATGGGGTGACTATGATTTCATATGTGGTATTATGTTGTGTTCCAATATCTATGCATGCATTACATTTGTTCCTTTTTTCTGTCCTTCCCCATGATTAATCTATGGTTGATTTTCTGTTGTACTTTCCTTTTCTGGTTATTGTCACTTTACTGTGCGTTTAATGCTTTTTCTAGTCTGTTCTCGTTGTTTAGTATGAGCTATGCTAAGTTCTGGTTCACGGGTACAATGTCATTTTCAATTGTTTCGCCATATCTGTATACGGATGGTTCTGAAAATTGGGTTAGTCCCACCATAACACTTTACAATATCCTGTCATATAGCTGATACAATATTCATTTCTATGATTATTATCGTTTTGATTTAGGTGGTGTTTATGATTTCATATGTGTAATTATGTTGTGTTCCAATATCTATGTATGCATTACTACTGTGCCTTTGTTCTGTCCTTTTCCATGATTCATCTATGGTTGATTTGCTGCTGTATTTTCTTTTTCTGGTTTTTGTCACTTCACCTTGGTTTTTTTTTTTTCCTACACATGCCTTTTTTAGTCTGTCCTCTATGTTTACGTTTTTTTCGGTTATATTGTTTTTAGTTTTTTTCTGTGGTGGGGTCGTATTCTTTGCGCTGCTTTTATTTTAATAAGTTTTGAGTGGTTTTTAGGTCTCGCGAGCCAAAGGCTCGAAGAGACATTTTATATGTGGGCTCCCAAAAGTGCTACCAGGCCAGCCTAGAGCTACAGTGCATGTGCGCGGGCGCGCGCTCCGCGTTTACTCTCACATTCGCAGCCGCACGGCCGCTTTGATCGCGA
The DNA here is from genome assembly GCF_964204655.1 of Triturus cristatus. Classification (NCBI taxonomy): domain Eukaryota; kingdom Metazoa; phylum Chordata; class Amphibia; order Caudata; family Salamandridae; genus Triturus; species Triturus cristatus. The sequence continues at coordinate 234,151,809 of NC_140583.1, forward strand.
TCACTTTCACTTTCGCGCGGCCGCTTAGCTGCGTAGATCCAGCCTCCTCTGCCGGCACACCCACTATTTGGCTCGTATGAGCATACAATTATTCATTTTAGCGCAGTATAATTTTCAATTACATTAAAGAATCATTATGAATGCGACATGTTTTTTCTATGAATGTTAACATGATTCCATGATTAGTATTTGCAGAGGCTTTAGTCCTATTTCTATCTGTACTTCTAACCTTCCTTACGTTCATGTACGCTTGACGTGATGAATCGGAGACATCCTGGTACTTTAAATATGCCCCGTGGAAGTTTTACACCCGGGTTCTTAGAAGATTGTGAGACACCTTTAGTACGCCAATTTGGTAAGTTTATTTTGTCACGGTCTTGCAGAAAATACACTGCAGTAGACAATGTTCTTATGCACGTTTCCTCTTTTCAGTATGCAACGTGATTCACGAGGAGACAAGATATCAAGTTACGGTCTTACGTACTATTAAGCGTTCTCTGGCCAACTTACATTTTCGGTAAGCCTTGAGTTATATTTTTTGCACACATCGGATCATTTTTATTGATTATGGTTATGGTACAGACGGGACTCATGAGCGTTTTCTCCTTGTCCTTTTCAGTATAACGGTCAGCAGGCAAACAGGGGAACGGCCATTAATTTTCACTAGTACTTTGGGTTTACTAGTGCCTACCTATATTCTGCATACCACTAATTAATTGGTAAGCTTTACATAGTATTTACTCTTGGTTTGTGTTTAAGCAATGGCATGGCGGTAGCTAGTGTGCTTATGAACGTTGTATATTCTTTGTATTATATAGGGTTCCTTGGTTGTACCAGTCGCTCCGAGTTACGGGGCAGTTAACATATGCGCACGGGCAGTGGACCCGACTAGAGTTTTTTCGTACATTGCAGTGGAGGTACAGAGTTTAGTCGTTTCCTGGGGATTTACTAATTGCATTTTTAGGTCTCGCTGCTTAGATCCAGCCTCCTCTGCCGGCACACCCACTATTTTCATTGAATCACCTTCAACGCCACTTGTTGCTTCTTACTTTCCTGCCCTTTCTCCTCTACCTTCCTCTCTTTTTAATCTGCCTTCACCGTATATTCTTTGCTCTCCTCCCTTCCTTCTTTACAACCTTCCTTACTTTTTTCATCCTTCCTTCATCCGCTTTCTCGTCTATGCCTTCCATTCTTAACCTTCCTTATTTTCCCTACTTACCTACTTTACTTCATTCCTTTTTATAACTTACGTATCGACCCTGCCTGCATTTTTTTCTGTGCCATGCTCCTTTTCTTACCTCTTGTCCATGCTGACAAAGTTCCTATGTCTTCTCATTCTCTCTTCTCCCCATTAGTTTCTTAAGCTCTCCTTCCTTCATGCCAATTTATCGTCCTTACTTGCTCCTGTGGTATTTGTTTCTCTATCATTGCCTTTCGTGATCCTCTCTTCCTCGCTTCCTTCCTCCTGTACCCTTTGTGCTTTGTTCTGATTGGGTAAGTTGTGTCCTCTACTACTCCCTGATGCTCCCGGGACTGTTTCTCACCTCACTCCCATTTAGTTATTTAATTATTTGTGCAGCAGGAATGTGCTTTTGGGCAGCTTGAGTCATTGTTTGTGCTTCATGCACTATTATTTTTTTATTTATTGTAATTTCATTTAACCATTCTAATATGGGCATCTGCTCTGTTAGAAATGCAAACTAAAACCGGCCGTTTGCATCGAGACCCATGCACAGGTATTTGCACACTAATGAACACACATCATGAGACACTGACTGCCATCTTGGAATGGGTTTTATTTAATAAAAAACACAATTCCAAGATTGCCAGCCGGGCTTGAGCATGCTTCTTGATGCAGGCAAATAGCGAGCGAACCTATCACGGAGGGAAACACGAATGTTAATCAGAAGCCCCGAAAATGTCACTGTCGTGTTTTCTCATCATGTAATAAAGAAACGCCAAGAAGAGCCGTAGGGATGAGCAATGTGAGTCTTTGACGATATCTGGCGATGCAAACTGGGGCGAACGATGAAATATTATCCTTAAAAGGATTGGCTTTAATGTTATGAGATATGATTCACTGCAGACGTTCAGGCATATAAAAAGTGATATTTTCAGGCAGCTTATATCAGCGCCGAAATGTCAAGTCAGAGCTTCTTTTGTGTACCTCCTCTGGATCTTTCATGCTCCTATATTTAAATTACTCACTCCTGCGCTCTCTCTTTCTGTTGTCTTTTTTTCTCATCTAGCCAGTAATCCTCTTCACTAGGTTTCCTACTTATGTTCCACTTTCATTTTCATTGACCGCCATTGTCTCTGTGCCACAAAATGACTACTCCCCTATGTTTTCCCACTGCTCCTCTACATATTGTTCTGTTTTGCTCCTGAAGCAGGCATACACCAAGGCTTCTTGGCGCTAAGGGATATTTAACAGTACAACAGACTTTACTCACCCCCTCTAAACATTACTAAAAAGCCAGATTTTCAGAGTGTGCTCACTTCTGCCCGGAATTCCTAATTTCACAGCGGAAACTCAGGGTTTCGTTTTAATCTTCAGCAACTCCACACCTATCGAGTTACTGGTACACCTGGCACTATCATGGGTGGGGTGGGGAGGGTCAAAGTTACCAGTTATATATATGGGCACTAGTAATGAGAAGACTGCCACCCTATAAGATTTTAGTTTACCGAACTTAAGACCAGGGATGGAAAACATCACCTCATTTTAGAAGGCTAAACTATGGGTTATTCCATATTTAAACCTGTGACATGTATAACTCTGTGTGCCAAGTTCATGGCTTTCAGGCACACGTATTTTATGAATGGATGCCAGAGGAATTTACGAAGCAAGGCTAATATATTGTCATCGTTTTCAGGCCCACAATCAGGTCGATTGCTGCATCTTTGAACCAACTGTAGTTTTCTTTTAGATCTCGCTCAGACGAAGCCAAGTACATGTTATTTCCATAATCTAACTGTGACTAAACTCAGGCCTTTACGGCCACAGTATGAAATGCAGGTTAAGGCAGGACAGGATTATTTCAAACATTTAGAGATAGAAAAAAATGTGCTTTTAACATTAATTACCTGGACATCAAAGGAAAATGTATGAAAATATGAACAGCCAGATTTTGTACAGATTTAGATGGAGTTTTTGTTTTTTACATTGACGCGGGTCAAATAGTGATGCATCCTGGTGAATATTCCAGGATAGTCAAGAGAATTTGGTGAGATTTCATTTTCCTGTGTCAAAAATCACCATGCACCACAGAATCAAAGCGACTTTGGGGCAGGTGGGTCATTAAATACAGATCGCGCCACTTGTCCTCATAGCCGCCTACGGCAGCAGCATACCTAAACAAGCATTTGCAATGCAATAGTTCTCGCATTTGCAAAAGTTTAAGCTATTGGCATTGTTCATGACAATGCCTTTTTTATCTATTTTATAAAACAAACACATAAATAAATGCCATTATCATTTACAATGCCAATAGCTAGTGTTGCATTATTATTAGCAATGCGAACTGCTCACACTTTTATAATGCGAGACCTATTGCATTGCAAATGCTTGTGCTTTCTTACATGCGCCTTGTCGTTTTTTGTGTTTTTGCACACCGAGCACTTTTATCTATACTTCTCGGTTCCTTTAGGTCGAGTCCGCTTGTAAAATAGTGTGTTGGTGATGTTTCCTTTTACTCTGCAACATGTTAGGGTTGTAAAATCAAATTCCCCCTTTTTTCAAACCTATTGAGTCTGTCTTTTTTGTTTTCAAAGCTTTCCCTGTGTATCTCCGGCACCATTCTGCCCCTGCACCTGGGTGGCTGTCATGCTTTCTTTAGGGTTGCCGCCTTTCCAAAAGAAAACTACCGGCTACATGATCATGTTTTAAATGTCTGCAGAGCCCTGCATCTGATATTTAAAAGGAGCTTCATATAAAAACACTGTATTCATTTGTAGTATTACTTTTTTTGTTTTTTTTTACTTTACTTATCAGTCAGGTGTCGTTCACGCAGCTCTCGAGCATGTTTTAAAGTGATTTCTTCTTATATGTGCCGTTTGAGGTAATGATTAATAAGGGGAAAAAGATTCAGGTGATTTTCCTTTTTTTTCTTTTGCAATGGCTGAGGCAATAAAATAACAGTCATGCCGGTGGTAAAATGGCCAAGTGGCTACCCTACTGCTCTCATCTGTGCTCCCTCAGGGAGTCGGATCTAATTCGAGCCATATCAATCAATCAATCAATCAATCAATCATGGAATTTATAGCGCGCACTACTCACCCGGAAGGGTCTCAAGGCGCTTGGGGGAGGGGGTCTGCTACTGCTCGAACAGCCAGGTCTTGAGCTGTTTCCTGAAGGCGAAGTGGTCCTGGGTCAGCCGCAGGTGGACGGGCAGGGAGTTCCATGTCTTGGCCGCTAGGTAGGAGAAGGATCTTCCTCCGGCGGTGGCTCTCTGGATGCGAGGGACGGCGGCGAGGGCGAGGTTTGCGGATCGTAGCTGTCGGGTGGGCGTGTAGAAAGTCAGGCGGTCGTTGAGGTACCTTGGGCCCAGGTCGTGGAGGGATTTGTGTGCGTGGGTGAGGAGTCTGAACGTGATCCTCTTGTTGACAGGGAGCCAGTGCAGGTCTCTCAGGTGGCTCGAGATGTGGCTGCGACGGGGGGCGTCCAGGATGAGACGGGCGGAGGCGTTCTGGATACGCTGAAGTCTTTTCAGAAGCTTGGCTGTAGTGCCGGCGTAGAGGGTGTTTCCGTAGTCTAGTCTGCTGGTGACGAGGGCCTGGGTGACAGTCTTCCTGGTCTCGGTCGGGATCCATCTGAAGATCTTGCGGAGCATGCGGAGGTTGTGGAAGCAAGATGAGGAGACAGCGTTGACTTGTCTGGTCATCGATAGGGAGGAGTCCAGGATGACGCCCAGGTTGCGTGCGTGGTCCGTTGGCTTGGGTGCGGTGCCCAGGGCCGGGGGCCACCAGGAGTCGTCCCATGCGGAGGGCGACGGTCCCAGGATGAGGACTTCTGTCTTGTCCGTGTTCAACTTCAGGCGGCTGATGTTCATCCATTCGGCGACATCTTTCATCCCTTCGTGTAGGTCGGCTTTGGCGGTGTCGGGGTCTCTGGTGAGGGAGAGAATCAGCTGGGTGTCATCGGCGTAGGAAATGATGTTGAGGTTGTGTTGGCGTGCGATGGCAGCGAGGGGTTTCATGTAGATGTTGAAGAGAGTGGGGCTGAGCGACGATCCTTGCGGGACGCCGCAGATGACTTCGGTGGCCTCAGAGCGGAACGGAGGGAGGCGTACTCTCTGTGTTCTGCCGGAGAGGAATGAGATGATCCATTCCAGAGCAGTCCCCTGGATGCCGGTGTCATTGAGGCGTTGGACTAGGGTGCGGTGGCAGACCGTGTCAAATGCTGCGGAGAGGTCCAGGAGGATGAGTGCCGCTGTTTCACCTTTGTCGAGCAGGGCTCGGATGTCATCGGTGGCTGCGATGAGGGCGGTCTCGGTACTGTGGTTGGCTCTGAATCCGGATTGCGATGGGTCGAGGGATCCGTTCGTCTCGAGGAAGGCGGCCAGCTGCTTGTTGACGACCTTCTCGATGACTTTGGCAGGGAATGGAAGGAGCGAGATTGGGCGGAAGTTCTTGAGGTCGGTCGGGTCCGCTGTTGGTTTTTTCAGTAGTGCGCTGAGCTCGGCGTGCTTCCAGCTCTCCGGGAAGGTGGCTGTGTCGAAGGAGGCGTTGAGGATGTCTCGGAGGTGAGGTGCGATGGTAGAGGCGGCCTTGTTGAAGACATGGTGGGGGCATGGGTCGGTCGGAGATCCGGAGTGGATGGTGTTCATCATGCGTGTCGTGTCTTCGGTGGCCACTTTGGTCCATGTCTGGAGGATAGCGGCGGGGTGTGTAGGTTCGGTCGATGGGTGCGGGGGTGGAGCGCCGAAACTGTTGTGGATGTCGGCGATCTTGCGGTGGAAGTACGAGGCGAGGGAGTCGCAGAGGTCCTGCGAGGGGGTGATGTCGTTGTTGCCGGCGCTGGGGTTGGAGAACTCCTTGACGATGTTGAAGAGCTCCTTGCTGTCATGGGCGTTCTTGTCCAGTCGTTCCTTCAAAGATTTCTTCTTGGTGGTGCGGATGAGCTGATATCACCTCTTTTTAGGTCTCGCCTGACCCAGCGCATGCGCTGGTCTGGCAAGACATTTTGTGAGGGTTCCAAAAAGTGCTACCAGACCAGCCTAGAGCTACAGTGCATGGGCGCGGGCGCGCGCGTCGCGCTTTACCGAGATTACTTTCACTTTCGCGGTCGCAGGGCCGCTTTGATGTTTGATCGCGATCACTTTCGCGGCCGCTTTGATGTTCTCCGTGAGGCTTCAATAGATTGCAGCAGTTAAAACAAGCATTGGCATAGCCAATAGGTCTCGCTTTTGGGACCTTATAAGTGTTTAGTTATGCAACTGTTGCATGGCTAAACACTTATAAGGTCCCAAAAGCGAGACCTATTGGCTATGCCAATGCTTGTTACTTTTGTCTTAGGAGATATTCCCTTGGCGCTGTTTTCGCGATTTTCTGGGTGTGTTTCTTTTTGTTCAGCCGTCTGGAATTACTCGATATATACTTCCGGCTTTCAGCTAACTGTTTTTGTAACGCGGTCTAGTCTTTCTCTGTTGCACTGTTACATATACAACTTCCGGGTTGATATGTACCTCACGTGACTCCTTATCCAGACGGGTGCCGCCAGGACGCGGATTTTACTTCTGATTATGTGAGTTTACTTTCGACTGAGCGGGTCTTTTACTCTAGTTGATATTGTACCCCTGGTCACACGATTTTCGTTTGTGTGGTGCTTTTTGGCTGATTATTTATGATACCTGGCCATTTTTCTGTTTTCTCTCGTTGTAGATTCAATCCTCAGACACACACTCGTGTCTGGGCGGGCTTATTGGCTTTACTGACTATCGTGGGGACAACAGTTCCATACCTGCCTCGTGAGTGTTTTGTGTATATGCTGCGATAGCTTTTTAATATAATATTCATTATTTTGGATACTTGTTGCATGTCTGGAACGCGATGACATATTGTTGATGTAATTAATTTTTTCTTTCATTAATTACTCCGGCGTGAATTTGCATATTTTTTACTGGCGGCTGCACATTTATCTTATAGGCAATCGAGGTGAGACCTAAAATTACTTAGACACACAGGTGTCTTTTCATGGGCGTTATTATAGTTGCCTTATACTCTGTTTTCAAATTCTGACCCACTTGCATTTGATCAATCCTTTGGGGACTTGATCTGTCCCTGTATTCTTTCATGCTATTCTTTACGATTAACGAGCCTCAATATCCGGTGTGATGGCTGCCTTTTTAATTTGACTATACATATATATTTTACACTGGAGGTTCTTACAGTTTCGATAAACATTTTGGATTCCTTGGTTGCCTATATCTTTGAATTCCTTTTTGAATTCTGTTTTATACTGTTCTTACAGATTTTGTCTTTGACTTGTACACCTTGATGATATAACAATAATCTACATTTGGGATTCGTACACCCAGCCGGGTTGGAATTATCACCGGCTGTGTGGTAAGGGTTATTTCTATTTTTTTTTATTTTTATGTCTGGTTTTGCGTATTCTTGGTATGATCAGTATCTTCCCCTGTTTTATTAGTCCTTCTTGTTATTCTTTATTTTTAGCACATACTACGTTCGTGCAACTTTTTGGCAGGTATTCTTAGACCTATTTTCATTGCTCTTCTTGTGCTTTGTACTCTGGTCTGTTTCTTTCTTAAACCCTCACTTTCTGTTTATCTTCCTTTATCATTTCTTTGTATATCCTTGCTATATTGAATGGCGAATCCATTCTTTTTTGTAACTTTTGGGATACTTTATTTGGTTCACTCTGTTTCACGTGGTATTTCCCTTACATTTCAGGTGGATGTTTACTTTACTCTTTTTAGCTCTTCATGGACTTCAAGGTTTAATCGCCATTCTGACTTATGGTTTGCACTAACAGGTTCACAATTTTGTTCTTAGTGTGCATTTGGGAATGTGATGTACGTTGTGTTATATGGGTTAGCCACTCCCTATTTACAACACTAAGTTAGCATAACCGAGTCAACTGTTAGAAAGCCAGCTTGCCGTTTCTGCTGCTTTGCACGCGACACTGTTGTTATATGTTATTCATTTTAGAAATGTTTACTCGACTTTGCCTTACAGGATAACAGTTTATTGTTTTACATTCTGAACAGTGTGCTGCGACGTTCGTCTGTACATCATGTAAAGAACAAGGCTAGGACACTAGACGGTGCAGAGTGTTGTGTTCAGATTGATCGTACCACTTTTTAGACATATCATACATGCAGCTGCCAATATCTGAAGGACAAGTGCCTTTAATATTACCGTACAGAATGTTTTAGAATTCATTCGAACAGAAGAGCTGATGCATGAGAGAGCTAGCTGATCCTTTGATGTGATTCTACTAAGCTGATCTATACGGTATGGGGTCCCCCCTGTTAACCTAAGAGACCTTCTATTAGTCTAATAATAATTTATTAGTTGCTAGAGAAAGGAGTGTGGCTGCAAACCACTGTCATTATTATTATGATTGCTCCTTTTATTCTGTATGGTATTGTAACAATGCTGATGGTTTTGATCTTAACCATTTGTCTGCTAGTGTTAGCCAAAGTACTGCATCTTAGGACCGTGAGGACAAGTTTCTTTTGTGTAAGTAGGCGATCAAGGGCTGGCAATGTTTCAGTAACAATAAAGTTTTTAAGAATCATTGGTTACATTTCGTATGCGCCCAACACAAAAATAACATGTTTCTTTTATGAAGGAAGAAGGTGAATGGCTGGTAATACTTCAGTAACAACTATATATTTACAGTTGTATCAAGATGATGAACAAGGGTGGATTATAGTTGACCCATCTCTCTAGATGATGGGTCAACTATAACTATAAGAATCACTGTAACCAATGATTCTTAAAAACGTTATTGTTACTGAAACATTGCCAGCCCTTGATCGCCTACTTACACAAAAGAAACTTGTCCTCTTGGGTCTATACGTTGTGCATATATGCATATTTACATAGGAAATGTAACCTTATGGAAACATAGATTTTTTGTATTCGATTGTACTTGCCCTGTTTTCGTACACGACCGGCTTTCAAGAAATAGCATTACAATGGTAATTTCGGCTTGATTTCACTTGTTGTGTAAAATTATTAGGCTTTATTACAGCACAGTGATGCCGCGAAAGGTTTCACTCATAAAAGAAACTTTGTTAGTTTGGATTTATATGTTGTGTATAATTACATAGGAAATGTAACCAATGATCTCTAAAACTTTATCGAAACAAATGCCTGTTACATTCAATTGTAAATGCCGATTTTACGTATATGACCGGGCTGTAAGAAAAAGTATGACAATGTTCTTTTTCTGTTCACTTGTTGTGCAAAATCATGTTGTTTAATCACAGCATAGGGTTGCCGCCAAGGTATTCATTCTATAATTCCCATCTCCACGCTTCCGAGTAACCAACTTGTTATATGCCTCGATTAATTCGTTGTTATGGTTACGGCCGACGTCAGTGCAGCACCACAGACGCTTACGGCATACCAACAGCTGTCCCGGTTCTCCTTGACGCGACCTGGGTTACCTGGCAACCATTACGGCACGTTCAGTTACTCACGTCATACGGGGCGGGATTAGCTCGTTTACATATATCAGCCGTCCTGTCACTTGCGTTTCGAACGCGGATTCCCCCACATCAACGAAAGGTGGCCGAGTAGCGGGATTCATAACCGTCTACTAGCATTTTTGCCTCTACTCAAAGTGAGTATCACGCACTAGCGTCCTCTCTGGGTTCTCTTTGTCGAGAACATGGAGCTAAGCATGCATCTCCCGTTTATATTTTAGACGCTGTTACCAACCTATTTTGGTTTCCCACGTCAACGAAAGGTGGCCTATTAGCGTGACTTTTAACCGCTTGCAAGCAATCCAGCTGCCACTCTAAGTGAGTATTACACACAAGCGTCCCCTCTCTGTTTAAAGCATGCAACTAAGCGCGCATCTCCCGCTCATACTTTAGACGCTGTTAGTGTTTCCAAGGGTCTCGGCCTCAGAGTGGATCTGACGGCCTCCATCTAAACAACTAGATCTCATAGCCAGGGATTCAGTCACAATCTGTGGTTTTCCTTGGGGTTGACTGCAATTAACCCCTCTAGCGGTCCTCCAATCAGCCACCGTTTAGTGACTTATTCACCGCAGTATGCTTTTTCCAATTTAGAAACCGCCACTCACGCTTGATTCAATGGGAGATAAGTCGCCTTTGAGCAATTCGCCATCTATAAGGGGCTTTTGCGGTTTGTAGTTCCCTAATCGTCCTTTGAGCTCTTTCTTCATTAGTAGTAATGGCGGGTTGATTACATCATATCCAATTCCTTTGTCCTAGGTTCAATTTAATTGAATCCACACTTCAGACTCCTCATTGGATGAGTGCTTCGTCTCTACAACGTTTGAAAATTAGGCAGCCCTAGACTATCGGCTAGGTGAGTTTTGGCCTCTTTTGTGACCACAATCCTGTAGGTCTAGGACCACACATAGTGGAGTATTAAGGACCTTCTTTTGACACGCACTTTAATTGCCCCTGCAGGTTGCCATTGCTTCTTTTAAACGTCCTGATGAAGACCCGCATGACGATTTAATATCGCTTATACTGGGTTGAAACGTCGACAATACCTAGGACCAGTGTGTGACCCGTTTTCATACATTCGTGGAAACTGTGTCATGTTACTTTTCTGGATACTTGCCCTTTTTATATTCTGTATATAAAACTTTTTTCATTCCTGTACATATTATGCACTAACGTTGTCACTTATGTCACTATTTCACTGATGCACGATTTCACTTTAAGGATTGTAATTTTGGTAGCCTTGCTTTGCTATAAAGAATGACATAGATGCTAATATAAATGATGCAATTTATATATAAAAAAACAATATGTCATCCAACAAATCTGATTTCATCGTGATTTTCATTGTCATCTGTTTATGTGGTCCTCTTGAAAAAGAAAATTTTCCTCTATGATTGATTTTTCCATTTGAATGTATTCAGTTTCTCTCGATCCATTCGTAAAACAAAGTAATTGTTTGTATATACCCGACAGAACCATTGTATTCTATATTAGTATATAGGAGTCAAGCAGACCCCGGTCACAGTACCTTGGATGTGTTAGAAATCAAACACGTTGCGAGATGCAGAGGAGGTGACGTATGGCAAAGGCAGATGATGCATCAATTCCTGAAGGCGGGGCAGGGTTGTTGGAATGCTGGTGGTTGGGGATGATGCGTTGCACAAAGGAGGTGATGCGTCACTGTAACAAGTGAAGCGTTGGTTCCTGGAGGTGGTGCAGAATCATTGAGCTGCTAATGCCCGAGGACGATGTGTTGCGCAGAGGAGGTGATGCGTTAGTTGCAGGTGTGAGACCTCAGTTCCAGAAGTCATTGTGGTGTCAATGAAGCATCTGTTTCACAGTGCGATGCGTTGATTCCACGGCATCAATGTCAAACTACTGGACCACAGGCACTGCATCGGAATTGCAGTGGTGCGCCACGGACTTCGGTGAAGTGGTTCTCGAGACTCGCACAGTGGTGATTCTTCTGAGGTGCCGCAGGAAAGTCGGGGCTTGCATTGTAAGTCACGGTTGTTGCGTCACACACTCAGCGGGCGGAAACCACGTCTTAGATGCAGGCAGCGTTGATGCGTCGGTTTCACAGAGATGTACTGGTTCCGAAGTGAAGCTTGAAGTTGATGCGTTGTTTTTTTTTTACAGCACAAAAACTCACACGCAAGGAACCAGAACTGAATTTGGCACCACCTGGCAGAGGAGGGCTTTTTAGGAACTGCAGATGAAGTCTTTGATAGCCTTGATATTTCCAACAGGAGGAAGGCCTAAATCAAGCCCTTGGGGAAACTTTAGAAAGCAGGATGTTCAGAGTAAAGTCCAGTCCTCTCAGTCCCAGGACAGAAGCAGCTGGGCCAACACAGCAAAGTAACCAGCAAAGTGGCAGGCACTCCTGGCAGCACAACAGCTCATCTTCATGGTAGAATGTCCTCATTCCAGAAGTGTTCTGAGTATATGGTGTTAGAGGTCCAGTACGACTTCAAAGGAAGGTCTTTAACGTGCACCTGACCCAGCCCTATTCAGGTGCAGGTGTCAGCTCCTCCCACCACTCTAGCTAAGGAAGACCCATCAGTCTGGTAATGGGCCATCGGGATATGCAGGGCACAACTCAGCTCCCTTTGTGTGATTATCTAGAGTGAATGCACAAAGCCCAGTTGTCATCCTGACAAAGACATGTATGCAGAGGCACAGAATAATCAAAGTAAGAAAATGCCAACTTTCTAAAAGCAGCATTTTCAGACCTTCAATCTAAAAACCACCTTTACCAAAAGATGTGTGTGGGAATCTCCTTTAGATGAAATAAGGACATTTGACTCAGGAGATTCAACAGGAACATGCAGGTTTAATCCAAAGTGTAAAAGGACCCATCCACAACCACAGCCAGCTCTAACTCCATAACAGCTTCTCCAGTTGGAATCTACTTCAAATACAAATACATTCTCAAACCTAGGAAACCCAGCATAGAACATTGCTATGTCATAACAAGGAGCCATCGAGATCTAGATGCCACAACCACTAAACACCATGACACCACGATCACCATGACAACCATGACAACCAGGATACCACAATGTGTTGTTACATTGTTAGTCCAGAGACACCAAGCTCCAATTTTCTACCTGACCCCAATGGGAAATTACACTTAAAAGATGTTTCAACCTCCCCTATGTTAACCTATTGGGGAGACAGATTTCTTCATAATTTGGTATTGGTGTATCTGTAAGATCAATGCTGGGCTTTGTTGTGGGGTTGGTTGCCACAAGACAATCATAAAGCTCTCCCTCTTCACCAGTCGGCAGTGAGGATGAAGAGTTCAGAGTCAGACCGCAGACTAGGGTGATATATAGGTCAAAAGAATCTCATATCGGAACAATGTGTCAGTAGAAAGATGTTGGGTCTAGGTAGTGAGGAAAAGAGCAACAGCAGATTGAGGAACAGCCACACTCAAGGTAGAACTCAATATAAAGGTTTCAGAGGCTTCAACAAGGTGGGAAGCAGTTGCTACGGAGCAGAGACACGAAGAGAGTCCTGCCACTATGGGGTCTAAAGAAGAGGAATAGTATGGTATGGGCTTTTTCTGATCACCATGATCCTTGGAGAGAACTTCAGGGGAAAATCCATCTCGTTCACTGCAGCACAGTGTAATCAGTTTTGCATAATCCAGAAGTACCAAACTGGCACAAAGGGAAGCTGTTGGTTTAGCTTTGGAAGATCATTGCAAAGGTTAAGGGAGTCCTTTTCAACATACTTTTTCAAAGGTTTTTCCATAGAGGGTTATCCAAGAATCTACTGTTTACAATAGAATGTCACATACAAGACAGTTTGTATGTGGGAGATGGTTATCTGACGTGGTATCTTGAGATAGTCAGCATTGTTTTTGCATTGGTCTAATGTAACAGAGACAAGCCGAAGGTCATCAATGTATTGAAACAAACCAGAGTTCAATGAAAAGGCTAAGGTGTCTACAGCTTTCTTTAAAGATTGGTAAAACATTGAAGAAGACTCTGTAAAGCCACGAAAGAGCCTCCACCACAGCAGCTGAGATCTGCCAAATGAGAACATGGAGATAAACTGAATATTTTCACTGATGGAGATGGAAAAGAAGGTGGAACACAAATCTACCACTGTAAACCACTTGCCATGTCCCAGGATACAGGGAAGGATGGTAGTAGAGGTTAGGAATGAAAGGGAAGCTGTGAATATTGTACACACTTAAGAGTACGTTTGGTTAATAGAGGGAAATTATTGAACATCAGAAAATGCTTTCTTCAGGACAAGAACCTTTACTCACCCAAGGGTGGTATGCTTCATCTTTGTGTTCCCTCCGCATACCAGGACCAAATGGTACCTGGTATGGGCTACAACTCTCCAACGGAGAGGAGCCTAGTTGTTTTCAGCTTTAGATGAGCGCTACGTATGGGTTAGAGGCAGAGTGATATGTATAATGTGGTGTGAGATGGATTAAGCCACGCCCTATTTACAACACTAAGTTAGCATAAACGAGATCATGGATAGCAAGCAAGCTTGTCGTTTCTGCTGCGCTGCACACAACACTGTTGTTATGTGTTATTCATTTTAGAAATGCTGACTCGACTGTGCCTTACAGGATAACAAACTGTTGTTTCACATTCTTAACTGTGAAATGTGCCCTTGGTCTGTACATCATGCAAAGAACGCGTCTGGGTCACTAGAAGGTACAGAGTGTTGTGTTTAGATTGATCGTACCACTTGTTAGACATATCATGCATACAGCTGCCAATATCTGAAGGACAAGCGTCTTTAATATTGCAGAACAGTTTGGTTTTAGATTCATTCGAACAGAAGAGCTGATGCATGCGGTAGCTGATCCTTTGATGTGATTCTACTAAGCTGATCTATACGGTATGGGGTCCCCCCTGTTAGCCTAAGAGACCTTCTAATAGTCTAATAATAATAATGTATTAGATTATAGTGAAAGGAGTGTGGCCGTATACCACTGTCATTAATAGTATGATTGCGCCTTTCATTTTATATGGTATTGTAATAATGCTTATGGTTCTGATCTGTACTGTTAGTCTGCTAGTGTTAGCCAAAGTACTGCATCTTAGGACGCGAGGTTTATAAAATAAACTTTTTAAACTTTACCGTGTCTGTATTATTATGTTGTGGACTAACAAATAAGTACGAACAGGTATTTCGGATTCCCACCACTCCTGAGAAATATCTAAGTCGCTTGTTCTGGTTTGTCTATACATTGGGACCACCTAGCTAGATCTAGGTTAACGAATGGGATACTAAGCTAGTCGGATAAGGGGTTCTGGGTTCTGAGGGGAGTTTTCTGGTACACCACAATTCTCTGAGGTCCTGGTCTCCTGCGCATAGTTCTGTGCAAAAGCAGAATCCCTGCAACATGGCGCACCTAACGTTTGGTCTTAAGATCTGAGACGCTTTAGTAGTACTAGTGTTTTAGTCCACAACAACCCTCACTCTCGTTTCCGGAAAACTTGAGTGACGGTTTAACCTACCTAGGTTTAGACTAAAGGTTCTATCAAGCTTGAGAATTAAAAAGGTTATAATTTTTGAGCCCAAGTGCTACTGTGAATATCGTTGCTACTCTTTAAGGTGTCCTTATGGCGGTTAATATTCCCGCTCATAGTAGGGTTCCTCTGCGCGCTCATTTGAGGGCGTATGGGGTACCTGATGACGGGATGGCCGTAGTCTTTGTGGTCAGTGCTGATACCACCTACCCATATGAGTTGTTTTACTCATGGGTGACCTTTGCGGAGGTGAATACAGACGATAATTTGTTCCACGAATATACAGCCTCGGCTGTACCTGCGGCTTATGCCCCATATCGGACTCTGGAAATTCCTATTTCTGCCTGGCAGCATACAATTTGGTTTAATGGCGCCCTCCCCCATGAGGTCGTATTGGCGAGAATGGGCCCATTGTCAATTGCAGGGGCTACATGGCCGGTACTGGCCGGATATACTCCACACCCACGCTACCTGACGGTGGGAGTGGGTGATTTACGAACACTACACACAGCCCTGATTACGGTCCATAGGGCTTTAGTGCAGTATGTGTCACGCACAGTTCAGGTGGGAGCACCTGCGGTTGCTGGACACGGGGCGGATCACCATCACGCGGTGGTGATTAGCCCTGTTATGGTTAACGCGGTAGTCGGCAAGCGCCCCCTCAGTAAGGATGAATTTCCTTACTGGCTTGAGGAAAAATTTGATCAATTGGAAGCCGTGTTTCCAAACACTACACCTGTGGATAAACACAGGATACTCACCATGACTTTGCCGAAAGACCTAGTCCCTGAACTTGTTGATTGTGACAATTGGGGCAAGGTCTTTGCTGCGACATATTCGAAGTGCTACGGCACTCCGTCTATGGCTGTACTACCCTCCGTCATCAAGAAAGTTCAAGAAAGTCATGGTGCGGAGGCAGCTATTGAGTTGGGATTAAGGCTTGTCGACAGTTTCGATGTGATTTGTTCCATGGTAATGGGCAACCTCAAAGGAGATGCCATGCAGTTCCAAGTTGGTAATATGCTGGAGCTTGTGGCTGATGCCGATAAGCCTAGGGAGTTCGCAAAAATTATTGCGAAAGCCTATAGGATGGTTGGACGTAGTGCCTTAGGTGTGAAACCCACCATCAAAATTCCCGATGTAGTGCAACAAACTAAGGTGAGTTCGTCCACAAAAGACGAAAAGTCCAACTTTCCTGAACAAAGTTGGAAAGCCAAAAAACAAGAGAAGCAGCAACAGAAACAGGTTTCTCGTCCTGCCTCACCAGTTCAGTCGTATAGTGAACGCACTTATGATTTGCGCGATCGTACTCGTATTAAGTCACCTGATAGATTTCAGGTTTCTGAACAACGCTCTCCTTGTTCTTCACAGGAAACATCGACTTCGCACTCTGGTGGTGGAGAGCGTGGAAGAGGACGGGGCACTCAAGGTCGAGACCAGCCCCGCCAGACTGACGGGAAAGGCAAGCAGGAAGACGCTGCCAGACCACGTCCACCGTTTCAGAAAAAGAAAGTTGCTGCTATCTCAGCGAGATATGCCTCAGATGGTCAGGACACAGCTTCGGAACCTGACATGGGCACTAACGCTGCTAGACAGCGCGGCGGAGGTTACAGTAGTGCGGGAAGCATTGCGTCCATTTCTGGAGGCGACAGCAACTGACATTTATGTGACAGTTGAAACTGCTGATACTCGCGTAGCCCCCCCAGGAAAGATTATTTGAAATAGTCCTTAATATTGAGGGTGACATACAATGCAAAATTAAAGTGGTTTTTGGGATAATCTTACCACCACATATGATATTCTTTTGGCGGAGAAAGATTGGCCTCCGGCTTTCATTTTGGACGCCCCAAGGGGAGAGGAAGTTATTCTTCCTTCCTTTGGGCACGCAGTGCCCACGGAGGAGTCTACTAGGTTGGCCGGGGAGTCGGCGCAGGTGCTTGCGCCTGCGTTATATCATAATCAGGTTGGCTGGGATAAATGTTCTCCCAATCACGAGATTCCATTGCGATCCGATCCCCAGCCTCAACCCCAATATCCCATGCGTCGCGAGGCAAGACCTCACGGCGCGTCCATCCTTGAACAATTGGAATGTCAAGGAGTGATTGAGACATGTGTGTCACCCATGAATACTCCTTTATTCACTGTAACAAAGCCTGACGGGTCGTACCACCTAGTTTTAGATTACCGGCATTTAAACTCTCATTGCCGGACGTGTGCGGTACAAAATACTCATAGTTCGGCTCTCGTGGATAGTCTTGTGAGAAAACGTTTCAAAACTACGCTCGACTTATCAAATGGCTTTTATTGCCATAACCTGGCCCCTCTTAGTTATGAGTGGACAGCATTCACCTCGGGTGGCAAACAAAAATTGTTCAAGAGGCTCCCGATGGGCTATAAAAACAGCCCTGGAGTTTTTGCCGCTCGCGTGGTCTCTCTCTTGGAGATGGTAGACCCGGAAGCATACTCGTATGTCGATGACATCTATTTGACGGACGACGAGTTGCTTCCACACCTTGCTCGTGTGGATAACATAGTGACTATGGGCCATATGTAGAAAGCAAAATTGCGATCGCAAACGCCGAAATTCGCCGAATTTCGGCGTTTGCGATCGCAATTTTGCTAAGTGGGATGTAGGAAGGCAAATCTGCATGCAAAATAAGGAATCGCAAAATTTGTGATTCCTTATTTTGCAAATGCATTTAAGGAATTCCAAATAGCGATTCATTAAATGCAATGTAGAAAGCACCCAAGTTGTGCTATTTTGGCTTAAGGAATCTCAAATTACCACCAACTTCAGGTTGATGGTAATTTGCGATTTCTTTCAATAATGCAGTTTTTTGCATTATTCAAAGTACCATGTGGCACACATACATGCCCTTAGGGCATGTATGTGCGCCACATGTGCACCCATGCTCATTACAGGGGTGCAAAAGAGTGTCATGTTGACACCCTTGCACCCTTGAAATTGCATTCTCAATTTGCGATTCTCTAATTGAGAATCGCAAATTTAGAATGTCTTCCTATTCATTCCTATGGGCCTTTTAGCCCATAGGAATGAATGGCAAGGTATTCCTTATTTGCGATTCTCAATTAGAGAATCGCAAATAAGGAATAGGTGGGATTCGCAAACAAAATTGCTAATCCTACCTACATAGCGTTTTGCTATTCTCTAATTGCGATTCCCTAAAAATTGCAATTAGAGAATCGCAAAACACAGCCTACCTACATATGGCCCCATGTTTGCAGACTTCAGTTACAAGTTTAACTTTAAGAAGTCCCACATTGCTGAATTTACAGTGTTGTTCTTGGGGTACGAACTCAATAATGAAGGTCGAGGCTTGGCACCGCAGTTCCTTGAGAAATGCGCAAACCTTCGTATCCCTACGACACTGAAAAAACTACAATCCTTGCTGGGCTTTCTGAATTTCGGTCGATCCTACATTCCTGATTATGCCCAGCGTATCAAGACACTTTATGCCTTGATACAACCAACTTATACCAGATCTTGCTGGCTGCCAGAGCACTCGTTGGCATTGTATACTTTGCAAACTGATCTTCTTACAGCTAAATATCTAAAAACTCGTGACAACCACACCAACCTGGTCATTAGAATTGTTCCAGGCGTGGAAGGTTTCACGTACTTAACGTTCAATGAGGGTGACACAGTCCCCATTGCTTACAAATCTCATCTGTACACTTCGGCTGAGCTGCGATTTTCCACTGTTGAAAAAGTCTTAACAGCAGTTCAGATGGCGATCCTGAAAGAACGAGCGCTATCACAGGGAAAACGCATGCTGGTGGTAACACCGTTTCCTGCTCTCGAAGCAGTCACTAAAGCTAGTGTACCCAATTCTAAGGCTTTGCATCCAAGGTGGATACAATGGGCGACCTCCTTAGCTTCGCCTGATGTCGAATACATCTTTGACGCGGCGTTGCAGACTCAAGAGAGTTTGGAGTATGAATTCGTTCATCCTGCTCCGCAGTCATTGCGCCCCATCGAGGAATACCATTGTGTCATATACACTGACGGGTCGGCGCAACCCGCAACTGGATCAAGGCACGCTTATTCAGCGGCTTGCGCAATTGTAGTCGGTACTTTCGTGAATGGAGAGTTCAAATCTGATGCAGTGCATACGCAGTCATTGGGTGATTGTACAGCGCAACTGGCGGGGCTTCGTGCTCTGGTGCTTGCACTTGAGTTTGCTGACCACAGAGTCACTACTCTTATAGTGAGTGACTCTTACTATTGTGTTCAATCTTACAACGACAATTTGCTTTTTTGGATTATGAATGGATTTCGTGATTCCAAAGGTAGCGCAGTGAAGCATAAAACGCTTTGGGCTCAAGTGTCGGAACTCAAAGGGAGTCTGCCACTTGTGGATGTAATTCACACTCTTGGTCACCAACGAGTTGGTGTCCATGCTGTCGGTAACAGTTTGGCTGACGAGGCAGCAAAAACAGCAGTGGCGACATATTTAGTAGCAGCAGTTACAAGATCAAAATCTAAGATAGATGCTGACATCTTAGCAGCTATTGCTGCATCTGAGACAGGGACAAACTTCCCTAGAGGTTTCCCTTCTCGATACCATTATCACTTAAGTCCTGATAACGTCCCGTTAGTGAGGATTAACGACGTTGGTGATAGATTGATTCCCAACGCGGACTGCAGACCAAATTTGATAACAGCTGCCCACGAAGGTGTTGCGTCTGCGCATGCTGGAGTGTCAGCAACTGTGTCTCTTTTACAGCAACGTTACTGGTGGTACGGTTTGTATAAACAAGCGCGGGCTTATGTACTTAGTTGTGACAATTGCCAGCAGATTAAACCTTCTTCTGTTGCGTGTCCACCTCCAACGCAGCTGCATATATCTAATCAACCACTAGCGTGTGTTTATTTAGATCACTGCGGTCCTTTTACCTCTGATACTGCGTACAAGTACATCTTGGTTGCAGTGGATTCGTGCACACGTTTTCTGTGGGTGTGGCCACAAAGGAGTGCTGCTGCCAGGACTGTCATCAAAGCATTGCGTGTCTTTATAGGGAGTTTTGCGTGTGGTACCCTTCACTCTGATCAGGGCCCGACGTTCGCCTCTAAGGCGTACAAAGAAGCAGTGAGAAGTTTGGGGGTCCAAGTCAAATTTTCGTCTCCATACCGGCCTGAGGGCAATAGTGTTGTGGAACGGATGAACCATGACCTAAAGCAATCGTTGACAGCCAAGGTGTTAGGTACAGGCCGGAACTGGCTTGCCCACTTGTATGACGTCCAAAGTGCACTTAATAATCTCCCTAGAAGGTCTCTGGGTGGGCGGACCCCGTACATGATGCTCTTTGGAGTGAGAATGTTTGTTCCGGACCTTGATGGTCTAGACATGGCGGCGGCTGCCGCGCCTTTGGACCTCGATGACCACTGTGCTGTATTACAGAATCTACAAGAAGCAAGAGACACTCTAGCGAAGGAACACGTGCCCTCTACATCTGAAGAAGCGCTCCTGATTCTGGTGGTCGGCTGGCTGCCTCGAGTTGGTGACCTGGTCAGTGAGAAGGTGGAGAACAAGAAGGAGTTTGGCCCCTCTTATCGTGCACCAGTCCCGGTGCTTGGAGTATTGGGTACACGTACAGTTGTTTTACCACCACTTCCTGGTCGCAAGGAAAACAGGTACATTTCAATTGAAAATGTCAAGCTACACAGGGTGGCCGATTCTCCATAGTATGACACCTTCGGTTTCCTGCCCTTCAATGCTGAGAAACTCTGTTGTGTTGCCACCCTCTATCATCGTGCCTGAAGTTTCCATTGAGATGCATACAGTTTCAGACCTGCCTGTGCCTCCTTCTGCTGGTGGTTTGCCTGGTGATCCGGAGTATGCTTATCCTACAGAAGTCGCTTTGCCCCTATTAAATACAACAACACTTACCCAGTCACATTCTTCCTTTGAAACTGAATCATTGACTTCCACTGTCCCTTCCAAAATCTCTATATTTTTTGCCTGGTTCAAGAGACATTTTTTGGTTGCACCTTGGACTTACATCTGGTTGGTGCTGATTTGTATTTTTTTATTCATGACAATTGGCTTTGTGGTAGTGTTTTTTAGACTTATCAATGGACACTACCTGAATGAGCGTTCGACAATTCAATTAATTGATGGAACTTTGGCCCCCCATTCCTCATCACACATCATGAAAAGAGACCAGACGTTTGTGAACATCACCGCCTGGCCTGTACATGATGGGATTGCTTGGGATGCGGTGAACTTTCAAATTCATGGTCCCACCGAAGTTATTAATGTGCCAACTGTTTTTCGTGTTTCTATGGGTGATGTAGTTAAACAAAACATCCGCTCAGATGATTGGGATGTACAAGCAATAGAAGCACTGTTTTCTGATTTAAAATATTATGCTGCATTTGATGCTGAAGATCTGTATTTAAATACTGCAATCTACTATGAGCAATTTTGTTTTCAACATTATGGCACACATTTTCTACACAGAGCAAATACTTTTCCAAATTTTGTTAATTTCACTCAATGGGAACATTGTCCTGTCCCTATGCCCGGCAGCTCTGCCACTTTATTGAAAAAATTCACATACTTTTCGGATTTTAGTGTGTCAAACCCTGATTCTTTTTATTTTAAGGTGGCGGTAGAACCCACTTCTAAGGTCAGACTGACACACACAAAATTATTATATTCCAAATCATTTATGGATGAATTGGCTATTGGAGGTTATGACGAATGGAAAGCTACTATCGATCTTAAATCGGTTTGGGGAACTAAACCGTGGCAGGTACAAGGAACAGAAGCTTTGCATCGTGCCTGTCTTATCCCTAACCATCTTTTATTTTTAAATTCATCTATTTTTCAGACCACCTGTTTTTGGATTGGCTATATCTAAAAAATTAATTTCCCCCTCGATCCCTGATCTGGGTGCTTATCCTGGTTGGGAAAATCACTCAGATCTGTCCCTTACTATGTTACAGTCGCTTGTTTCCAATGACACCTTCAATATTTCAACATTGAATCCTGAGGGTTGGTTGGTATGGCAAACAAGCTCAGATTCCTGTCAACGTCGGTTTCTGGATTTGGCTCCAGGGTATACACAACTTAGGGTTGACCCTCGTTTTACATCTTCACACACGGTGACTACCTACTCTGTAGGTAAATTATGTCAGTAATGGCTGCAACATTCCACGTTAACTTCAGTTAAGCTTCATTTATCACGCTTAAATGACAAAATAGATTTGAATGATTTTATTAAGGGTCCTGCAAATGGCAGGTCTAAACGATGGGCTTATGCTATTTACAATGAAATCTGGAAATTGTCGCAAATTGAAGCTGCTTCTAGATTACGTGCTATTGATCAGGCCAATATGGAAAAAGTTTTGGCTGTGATAGATAATAGTATTAATACATTGTCTTCTAGAATTTATACATTAGATAATATTGTTCCTTCTGTCATAGATATTGTGCAAGATGATGTATCTGTATTGTATCATGGTCAAAATCAGTTGCGTTCAATTATGCAGTTTGCATGGACATTGCAAACGTTAAAGGCAGGGAAAGTCCCTTGGGATTACATGAATATTTCATCATTGTTCCTTCCGTTTAACTTGACAGAAAAACAGCAGTTCATGTCCATGAAAGATGCAACTTACGCATTGCTGCACATTGAAAAATTAGAACCTTTACCTTTTTCTGTAGCTGAGTTAAATTCAGCCGTGTGGCTTATTCACGGATTAGTCACTTTACCGTTCAGTTTGTTCAAGTTTAGTTTGTGCATGAAACATTATGCCATCGGCAGATTTGAACAACTTGGTGATGCGTTCCTGCACGGAGTTTGGTCGCTTCCGTTCACTTACAGATGCGTGAGGGATGGCAAGGAGGTATACTTAAAGGGTGAAGAATGCACTTCCGCTCCTGATCACTCTGTGGTTTGTGGAAATATACAATTACATGGCGCTTGCAATATACACGCTCCTAATTTAGCTTGTGTTCTAAAGGGGATTCCAATGCCAGTTATAACGTCTTCTTTTAAGCTGCTTGCCAACGGTAGTTATTTGCTTTTAAATAGTGAAGCTTGCTGTGGGATGCTAGTGGGTATTCCTTACATAGTCACTGTTTCGCAAAAAGTGGTTTGCTGTAATAACGTCCTTTTCCCGCCCCCACAAGGCCGACTCGATATATCCATCTGGCCAGCGATTCCAACCTTGAACGCAGAGTTCAATAGGATGAGCAGAATAAGGGCTCTTTTGTCTAAAAAAGAGGTTGCGTTGACTTCGTCCTGTGAAACATTTCTTCTTAATGTGGCAAACACACGCACTGAGGTACAAGCTCTTTTAAATACCGACCTCCCCCTCCATTTTGGAACCTTGATTCAAACTATCTTTAATGCTTCGTCTACGACTGGCCTTGTTCATTTTTTTAAAATTGTGGGCTCGGGCCTCGTGACATCTTTCCAGACTGTTTTTGGTGTGATCCCCGCATTTTTACATTCTATTTTTTCGAGTGTCTTCGGAGGGTTCCCCTTGCTCCTCGCTTTGGTGGCTGGGATCCTTTTGTTGATTTGCGCACTTCGGTATGGCTGCACACCGGGAGTTGCAAGACAGAATGCTGCGCTTGCTCCATCTTCATAGCCGGATGCTTGATTTCTATGGCACCTTACCACTGGCAGTATTAAGCGTCAAGTATGGATTGTCTTTCCGGTTTCCCTTTTTTACATGTGTGCAACCTGTTTTTCATTGCCTAGATTGTCCCTTCCAATGGGCTCTGGACTTGTGCCTGTCAAACGTGGCGTCACCTGACCCAGATTTTGATGAACCAATGTGTCCCTTAGTGGCTCATGAATTTGATTGTTCTGGTGTCGGGTTTATGGCTTTGGGTGCTGCACACGGAGTCCTTGGAAACTGGGATATCGGAGAGGCAGCTATTGATTTCCTTGAAAGGAGTTATATTGAGGAGACTGACAGTTGTCCTATCATGGTGCTGGATGCTCCGATACTTGATGAACATGTGTGTTCCTTTCCCTTGCTAAATTGGATGGCAGAAACTTTTGCGGAACGCTCCAATGATTTCCTCTTGGAAGCAGTTGCAACTTACGGTGCATATACCTTCATGGATTGACTGATTGACATTGTCAATGCAGGGTACATCCAGGATTGTTAATTTTCTACGAAACTTTTGCTTATTTTTTATCACATCATTTTTTCATTTTTTAAGCGAACATTTTTTTTTTCTCTCGGACTTTACACTTACCTTATATGGACTTATAGTTCATGCCCTTGGTTCCGTTCTGAATCACTTGAACTCTGCGTTCTTGATAAGTGTATCCCTATTGGTTAGTGCTCCGATCATGGGGGGGTGTGAGATGGATTAAGCCACGCCCTATTTACAACACTAAGTTAGCATAAACGAGATCATGGTTAGCAAGCAAGCTTGTCGTTTCTGCTGCGCTGCACACAACACTGTTGTTATGTGTTATTCATTTTAGAAATGCTGACTCGACTTTGCCTTACAGGATAACAAACTGTTGTTTCACATTCTTAACCGTGAAATGTGCCCTTGGTCTGTACATCATGCAAAGAACGCGTCTGGGTCACTAGAAGGTACAGAGTGTTGTGTTTAGATTGATCGTACCACTTGTTAGACATATCATGCATACAGCTGCCAATATCTGAAGGACAAGCGTCTTTAATATTGCAGAACAGTTTGGTTTTAGATTCATTCGAACAGAAGAGCTGATGCATGCGGTAGCTGATCCTTTGATGTGATTCTAATAAGCTGATCTATACGGTATGGGGTCCCCCCTGTTAGCCTAAGAGACCTTCTAATAGTCTAATAATAATAATGTATTAGATTATAGTGAAAGGAGTGTGGCCGTATACCACTGTCATTAATAGTATGATTGCTCCTTTCATTTTATATGGTATTGTAATAATGCTTATGGTTCTGATCTGTACTGTTAGTCTGCTAGTGTTAGCCAAAGTACTGCATCTTAGGACGCGAGGTTTATAAAATAAACTCTTTAAACTTTACCGTGTCTGTATTATTATGTTGTGGACTAACAAATAAGTACGAACAGGTATTTCGGATTCCCACCACTCCTGAGAAATATCTAAGTCGCTTGTTCTGGTTTGTCTATACATTGGGACCACCTAGCTAGATCTAGGTTAACGAATGGGATACTAAGCTAGTCGGATAAGGGGTTCTGGGTTCTGAGGGTAGTTTTCTGGTACACCACAATTCTCTGAGGTCCTGGTCTCCTGCGCATAGTTCTGTGCAAAAGCAGAATCCCTGCAACAGTGGTGAGTTTAAATCATCTCCTGGTAGGCTGAATGTAAGTTTTATTCTGGTGCACCCAGTGGATAGGATTAAAAGAATCTGCTCCCTTCATGATAACGGCAGCACACTTCTCAACTTAAATGAGCAAACTGGCCCAAACCAAGATGGCCGCCGTGATCTCGCGAGATCACAGCAAACCAATCAAAGGCTTCTTTTACTCAGACGCCGATCGTGCGCTTTTTTTCATCAAACCGCCACACTACGAGTCCTGAATAGAGCTCCTCTCTTCCAGGCCCGCGCTGAATCATGCGCTCAGCCAACGGTAAGCTCGATTTACACAGAATGCACTAAAAAAACCTTGAACTAATGTTTTCGTTACTCCCAAATGCCGCATAATAACAATTTCCAAATGTAAATATTTCTCATACAAAAATGATTTCTCACAAAACCACAAACACGACGCTCGGATATCCTTGCTTCCAACTTCCAACCGATACTCTGAGGACCCAATAATCATTATTCAACTGAAAAACACACTACTTCTAAAAATTAGAAGCCTCCAATCATTCCTAAATACTCGCACACTATGAAAGTACCATAGAAATACATAACAAAAGGTACTTATCTGAACAGGAGCAGCATTTAAAAGAGGAGGAGAGTTCTATGCTAGAGACTTTTAGTGTTTATTAAGATTCCAGTTCTGGATTTTTTTCTTGGTTGGAAATTTCTTTGAAGGTGCTGCTGGCCGGAGTAGCAAATAAAAGATTATGCATAATGGTAGCCTCCCGTCTTGAAATTTGGAAAAAAATGCTCCCCTTTAATGGTCTTCATATTCTTGCTCTAGAGTGGCTTATCTCTGCTTGAGAGTGAGGGGAAATTCCATTTTGAGGGTAAGATTGCTCATCACTCTGCTTCTATCACTGGTGAGTACATTGGTGGTGGGCACTTTGTCACTCAGGTCTATGCACATTACTTTGGTAGTGAACTTGTGTTTATTGATAGGTTTTTTGAATGCTTTCAAATGTCCTTTGTCTCTTTACAATATAGTATGATGGTGGACCCCAGTGAGCCCTAAGGCGAGTCACTCTAAAGCAGAAACATGTTGAATCTTTTTAAGGGGAGCATTTTTTCTAAATTCTCCTTCACTTTTTTTTTATTCATATCTATTAGGGCACCAACGTAAAACTTACATTTAGCCTACCAGCAGGTAGTTAAATTCACAATATTATATACATAGCACTCTGCCTCTCACCCATACTCAGCGCTCATCTAAAACTAAAACCCCTGAGCTCCTCTCCATTGGAGTTGTTGCCTACACCAGGTACCATTTGGTCCTGGTGTGCGGAGAGCACTCAATGGCGAAGCATGCCACCCTTGGGTGGGTGAGGGTACTTGTCCTAAAGAAAATATTTTCTCATGTACAATAACACCCTTCTGTTAACCAGATGTACTCTTGTGTGTTTTCAATTGTTAGGGAGTAGTACATTTCTGATTGGGTTTATCACTCCCAATGGACCATTTGTGTGCATTTACATTAGGAATATTTACAATAATTATGGCTCTCAAATCTTGGATGGATCTGTACACATTGGGCTTTCTAGCTTTTTTGATAGGAAGTAAAGGAATACTCATCTGCTAACAATCAGTATCTGTTAGACCTGGCAGCCTTAGGGTGGTCTTCCACCGAACCTTTTGCCTGTTTCCCTTCATTGTTTTTTGCTGAAATTTGTTTTTGTTGGCCTTAGGACTCTCTGCACTTTACTACTGCTAACCAGTGCTAAGGTGTTTGTGCTCACTCCCTTAAACATGGAAAAATTGGTTTACGCCTTATTGTCATCTTTAATTTACTTTTAAGTCCCTGTGTTGAATGGTATACTATATACCCAGGACCTGTAAATTAAATGGTACCAGTGGTTCTGAAGCACATATTGTGCCACTCACTTAAATAGCTCCTTGAAGCATGTCCCTTGCCAAGCCTTAAACGCCCCTTTTATTGCATATATGTTACCCCTAATGTAGGTCCTAGGTAGCCCATAGGGCAAGGTGCATTGTAATTAAAATATTGGATGTGTACTTTTAAGTTTTACATGTCCTGGTAGTGGAAAACTCCTAACACAATTTTCCATCACTGTGAGACCCACTTGTCCCCTAGGATAACATTGGGTTGACTTATTACAAGTGCTAACTTTTGTTTGAGACCAGGTAAGCATTTCAAGTTTGGTATCTATGAATTTTTAATAACATGTCCTCATTAATGGTAACGGTGGATTTTAAAATTACAACTTTGAAAATGCCACTTTTAGACAGTTGGCATTTTCCTGCCCATAGCCTTTTGGTACCTGCAGCCTGTACTAGGTCACATGACTGAGTGTAACTGGTATTTAGACTTTGTGAAATCCTCCACAGTCACACAATAGAGGGATTAGGTATGTCTGAATGGGCCAACTGCTGAAAAGATGTGGGATGGAGCTAGGCAGAACCCCACTTGCAACTGAATAGGCTGTGCTGGGCCTTCACACAAAGGGATTGTCACCACTGCATTGTTCCTACAGCCAGCTTGAAGCGAGAGCAGGAGAGTCAGGAAAGCCCAACCATTTCAAGAAGAAACCTCTAAAAACGTCTCCCAACTTCAAATAACGCACTTGGTATAAAAATAGGGCCCTCAGGCCTCCTTTTCAGTTCACTTTTTGGACCTACGAAAGGATGCTCAGTGGACTACCTGCTGCTGTGGCCTGCTGTGTAATCCAAAAGACTGCACTGCTGTACCTAGGACTGCTTTGCCACCTGGAACCCTTCTTGAACTCTCAGAGGCCTGCCCTGCTGCTTGAGCCCTGCTTCAACAATTGAACCAAGGACTACCAGTGTGACCCCAAGGGCTAGTTTGCTGCCCTCCTGTACAGAGCCACAGGGACATAACAGGCTCCACAACCTTACTCCAGCGCCTAGACCGAGCTGCAATGAGTTCCTCACCCCAAGTGGTGTCCCGCAGGTCCTGGACCCTTGGTTTGGCCTCAGTGGAGATCTCCTGAAGTTTTTGGGCCCTTTGCAAACGCGAATGGGCCCATTCGAGCCAAGACCTTATCGCGCATGCCACCTGGCAAAGCAAAATTCTGGCAAACCAACTCTTTGGCTACAGCATTGACCATTTACTGTGACTGGCAACGCATAGCTCCAGCAACAACCATCTGCGATGCCCAGCCTGCTCTTCACACTACAGCAACGCTCAGCCTGCTCAACATGCTACTACAATGACTACCTGCAACACTCTCCCTCCTTCTCCTGGCCCTTTGTAATGTATGTAGTGTAATGTAAGGTGGATTTGTAGAGCACTTTCAGGATTCCTGGCCCCTTCCACCATGAACAGAACTCTTTGCACTGGACTGTGAAGGTAACTCTTTCAGCGGGAGTGACATGCTCCCTGTATCTCGCCCGAACTCCATCACTGTTGACCTAAACTTATGACTTTCACCCGGTCTCGCACCATCAGGTAACTGTGAGTGACAATTTGTGCTTTTTAGTGTTATTTTCACTTAAATCTTTTAAAAACTTCATAACTGTGGTTCTAGTGATTGGATTTGTTTCACTTTGGTGCCAAATACTTTATTCAAATGTACTTTGTTGTTCTAAATTGGTGTGGGATTTTTCTTGTGTTGTGTTTTAACTCTATTATTGTTTGTGTGCTGCATAAATACTTTACACAATGCCACTAAGTTAAGCTTGGCTGCTTTTTGTGCCAAGATATACAGGGTTAATCACAGATTAATTCAGTGACTTTTTGTGATTCACCCAGCCTGTGGCTGTTGCTTGACTAGGAATCACAATCCCAGCCAACCAACAACCCAGTTACTCAAAGTTACTCAGAGTCCAAAAAACTTTGCTTGATAAAATCTGAGATTGATGGTTGAATTCCTGCTTTGGTTTCAAGAGTATATAAAACTGTGGAATATTATGTAGCTTTTTATATGATTCCTCTTCATCTTTACTGCTCAGTTGATAAGATGTAACTCAGGTTGTTGACTGCTGTGTGCCACACGGTTGAAGACACATGAGCAAGCAATTCAGATAGATCTTTACACATTTCAGGGTTATCAGCAGTAAGTTGACAATTCATTTCACACAACAGGATAAGCACCTTGTCTTCCTTGCTCTGTGGCACATTGAGATGGATTATTTCAGGTGTACGGAAAACAATACAACTTAAATGTACAAATAAAATCACAACCCACTAGGTTAGCTCTTACAGTGGAGCTTGAAAGGTTACTTGTTTGTGATGGAATCATGAGTTATGGCAACACGATTATCAATGTGGATTTGAAATACCGACTGGTGCAAAGACAAGCCAGAGAGCGGTAGTGCAGGGAGTTCAGAGCTGTCCAGGGCAGAGCAGCTTGCGCTAGTATCAATGATACAAGTGCATGCTG
Source organism: Triturus cristatus (assembly GCF_964204655.1). Classification (NCBI taxonomy): domain Eukaryota; kingdom Metazoa; phylum Chordata; class Amphibia; order Caudata; family Salamandridae; genus Triturus; species Triturus cristatus. Next base: position 234,181,685 of record NC_140583.1, read on the forward strand.
TTAATCGATTAATGTGAAGAGTGATAAAAACATTAGGCGCGATTTTCAAATTAAATGTCGAGTTTCAAAAAATGTCCATAAAATTTACAATTGTGACCCCTGTGGTCATAAGTAAAAAGCTGACATTGGGATACATATTGAGGTCCCTAGAAAGGAGGTGTAAATGCAGTGTCCCTGAGGCTCATAATCTAATTAACTTCAGGGATGCATAAGAAACAGGGATTCTGAGTATGAACCTTGAGAATTCATAGATTAGTAAGAAACTGCAAAGGAAATCAATTCCCCGTGGAATCCTCATTTTTATTTATTTGAGTTTTATATAGTGCTGGCTAGACTCAGAGATATCAGAGCACTTTACATAAGGTTCCACAAAATTACATCAGTTACAAGTTACATCAGTTATTAGCAAAACATTTAAGGAGCGTAGAAGACAAGATAAATGGAGCTCAGAAGGGTAAGGGGGTAGTGTAAAGGGGTAGGAGGGAGATAGGATGGAGAGACGAAGGAGGGTTTGCCCAAAGTCTGACTGGGTAGGTGACGGCCGAGGGGGAAGTCCACAGCCCATCTCCTCTAAAGCTATCAGGTAGCTTCACTGGGCATCAGCCAAATAGCTAGGTCTCAACGGGAAAACATTTAAAGAGCATAGAGGACGGGATAAATGAAGCTTAGAGGTGAAAGGGGGTGGGGTAAGGGGTAAGAGGGAGAATACAACGGAGAGACGAAGTAAGGTCTGCCCAAAGTCCGGCTGGGTAGGTGACGGCCGAGGGGGTAGACCACAGCCCATCTCCTCTATAGCTATCAGGTAGCTCCACCACGCATCGGCCAAAAAGCTAGGTCTCCACGGTCAGAGGTAAGTTCATAGATTCAGTATCCTGATGGATGGGCCGGATGGGGGATGGGTACGAGGCCTGGTGGATGTCCAGTTATTTCACAGAGTAGTAGCACGACGTGATAGGGACCACTGTGGCATCCATCTTGGGGTCAGGCAAGGGATTTTAACCTTAAAGTTAAATTCAGCCGTCCTCCATTTGCATTTTTCGCTCAAAAGGGGGGCGTGTTTGTTGTGCAATGGAGCAGCTTGAGGGAGGAGCTAGTGTCTGCTTGCCTCAATCTCCCCCTCGGTTACTCCTAGAGATCAAGGACCTAAAGAGCCTGGGACAATAGTTGTGCCTGCTGTAATTCTGCAGATCTTGTAATTCCCAAAAGAGGCAGTACCAGGGTCACCCACTCCATCACGAACTGGAAGCATCTCCTGGTTAGGGTCAGTGACTGTCAAGTTGGGGTGCGGCTGAGGTGCTGTGCATAGGAGGTTCCCAGACTAAGGTTATGGTGGACCAGCTCCCTCTGACAGGTCTGACTTCCCTTGAGTGGTACCTTGCTGCTATGGAGGCCTTTCTGCAAATGCAGGGATGCTTATCAGCAATGTAGCAGCAGCACTTCTGCGTGGAGTCATTCTTGGGAGATGTAATGTTTAAACATCCCAACTCTTCAAATCGTATGATACGCTCCTATCATCAGCCACAACCCTGAACCTGGGTCATGGAGGGGCACAGGGTCATCACACACAGCATCATTTAGTAATGGTGACGAGCATTTGAATGCACATGCCACTGCTGGCACATTGGTTGGATGCAAATGACAAACAATTCCCAGAAACAATCTGCTGCATCCATGTAGCACCAGATATGTTGCTAAGTAAGGGTGGGCGTAGTACTCCGCTCCGCCCATGGAGTGTGCGTAGTGCTGCCTGCTTCGTGGGGCACGAAGTAGGCGTAGCAGGCAGCGCTACGCACACGCCACGGCGGAGCAGAGTTGCCCGCCACCCGCCTGCCCTCATTTTAAAATATATTAAAGTATTTCAAAGTAAGAAAATATCTTACCTGAGGTGCGGCGTCCCGGGGCTCCCAGTTCCTCCTTTAGCGGCAACTTCTTCTTCACAAATGCGCATGTGTGGACGCCCGCACATGCGCATTTCTCGCGAGAAATGCGCATGCGCGGGCACCCGCACATGCGCATTTGTGAAGAAGATGTTACAGCTGAAGGAGGAACTGAGAGCCCCGGGACGCTGTACCTTAGGTAAGATATTTTCTTACTTTTAAATACTTTAATTTATTTTAAAATGAGGGCGGGCGGGAGGCGGGCGGCGCGTAGTGGGGCTACACGGAGTGAGCGAGTGTGCGTAGATTTGGGCACACTACGTGATGCTCCACGTAGCCCCACTACGCCCACTACGCCCAGGGTTATTACTAAGTTCTCACACTGTTACTCATCCACCATGCTCCACGACGAGAGCTCTCAAATACATTCCTAGTCCTCCCCTCTCAGGTCACAGCTGCCAGCTTGGAAGGTGTTCACTTGTCATGACTCTGCACTCTTGGTAGCCAACATGACTTTTAATGTCCTACCACAACTTTTGTAAGAACATGAATGATGTGTGTGGTGGCTTATTTTAAAAGCATGGTAAAATATCAAACTTCTGAATTGTCCTTTGCCACATTAAATAGCACATTGTATTGTGAACCACCTTCTTGTATTGTTCATTGGGGAGAGAGGGTCTTTTTTCACTCGTCTAAACATTTTTTTCAGCATGCTTGCTAACAGGTAGTTTCTTGTGTTTATTTCTCTTTCTATGAATCAGAATTTCCTCTTGCAATACTGAGTTTTACCATCATCGCATCCTTATTACTTAATAATTATAAGGTCGAGACATCAAATGGAATAAAAGCAATAAAATAAACAAAAATAAGAAGCTGCTGTTCTTTGACTTCTGTAGCTCAATGTGAGAATCTTATCTTCAGAGCAGGGTAAAATGTAAACATATTTAACTTGTCCCTTGATAAACCAAATAGCACTTTTGGTCATAATTTCAAAGTTCTAATTCAGCTGACTAATGAGAAGTCTTTCATCTTTAAACAGGTAGTAAGTCAACTTATCTAGATTAACGGGCCAATAAAATGAGGTATTTGCATACCTACCTTTCACTTAGATTCACATAGAAAAACAAATACTGTCACTTACAAGTGATAATTTATATTAATGGTTCACAAAAAGGAAATTCAGACTAACAAATGGATGTATTTACATTTAAAATTATGCCAGTATTGCATAGCTTTGACTATGACACATCATGGGTGTGGTGCTGGTGTTCCAGGTCAGGGACACCAACAAACGATGACAACAGCCAGGTAATGGGCATTTATAAACCATAACTACCATTTTATGTTTCTGCCTTCTCGCACGGCGAGAAAGCAGAATTACCTGGTTGGGGGTGGGCAGTCCTGCTCGAGTGCAGGGGAGTGGCTTGCCCACTGTTGTGCGTACTGACTGTTCGGTCGGCCCTGGAAAGCAGCGCATGCGTTGCACTCACCATGGAGAGGACCTTTTGTAATCGATTCAGCCAATGCTGAATGCACGCACATCCAGATGGACAAACATGGCTGCTCTCGCCGCCCGCAATGCTAAACATGCACGCGTAGGGACAAAAATAAATCACGCGCACGTGGACAGCCCGATGCTATCTTTGACACGCGTGCACAGTTTTTTGTCCGTACACGTGCTTTCGCTTTTCCTCCTTCCCTCCGTCGGCCCTCTGCATCCCTGCCACAAGTCCTGCGAGGGAGGTCTGGGGTTGCGCGCGGTGTGTGCCTCTCCCATATCTCTCTCGCTCCACTCCATTCTCTCTCTCCCCTTTACCCCACCCCCACCTTCATCTTCTCACAGTCTCTCCTGGCTCATCTCGGTCTCCTGTGTGTTTTGCAAGTTTAGAGAGAGAGCTGTATGTCACAACATCCATAATTAATATTGTGGCCTAAACATGACTTACAAAAATGCTTTCATTGTGTTTAGATTTTCTATTATAAAGTTCAAATGAATGCTATTTTACTATTTACTGTATTTAGAACACAATACAGACGCTATGTAGGCCACGATATTTCGGTCTTGTGCACTCTAGACTCGACCACTATCTCGTCTCGCACTGGGGGTCTCAACTTCTCACTCAGCAACTCCCTTCTGCTGCTTTTCTCGCGCCTCATTCACTCTGTCCGCTCCTCTCCCTCTCTCTCCTGCACCGATCTTCCTCCCTTGGGCTCGCCTCCCTGCGCGTCATCCACTTTCTCTCGCTCTTTTCTGTCTCCTCCTTTGTCAGCTCTCTCTCCTCCAATGCCCCCTCTCTCCTTTGGTGCTCCCGCCCATCTCCCTCACCCATCCCCTTCCTCGGTCTTCTTTTGGTCTCCTTTCCTCGCGCTGCCTCTCTAGACATATCCCGCTCCCGTCTCGCGCCCTCTCACGCAGCTCACAATCCCAGCAGTCGTTGTCTCCCATGCGCGCTGCGGCCTCCTTGCCCCCTTCTATCCCCACGGCTTATGGTGGCATGTCCAGGTCTCCTTGCCGGTTTTTTCCTCTCGAGCCCAGTTGTGCATGGAGTGCTTTTGTTAGAATCATGGGTCTATACTTTGTCGCTGGATTCTGTGAGCATGGTTCACGTAACGGCATAAGGGTGTCTCTGATTGGGCCGGATACGGGTGGGGGCCACAGAGGCGGGCAAGCAGGCTATTTGCCTCTGCATGGTTTTGCCACCACTTAGGCGGCCATTTTCCATTGGCATTCAAGTCCGTTCGGGCCCAAACAGGACAGCGGCACTCTTGACTGCTTTGGGAGGAGCTCCTTTCCACTGTGGTCTGGACCTGTTGACCTATTATTTTGCATATATTTTCACTTTCTGGGAGTTTTGCAATATTGCTCCCCCACCCCCAGGTCTTTCACCTTTGGTCTGTGGATCCGACCTTATGTGGGAGCCTGATCGCATGGGTTGTGCTGGGTGTGGGGTTTCGGGGCCTGTGTTGTCCCCAGCCCTTTTAGCCTGGTGGTGTGTGTGTTGTGGGGGGAGTAGCTTTGGGGCCAAGGGCCCGCGGGCTGGTCGGGCACGGCCAGCTGGTGTGGCTCAGGGAGGGGCGGCCGCGGACCGAGAGTGGTATTGGGCGGCCTGAGGGTACTCCCTCCTCCCTACTATCCTATGGGGTTGCTACCCCCTCACGGCTCTTAGCGGGCATTTGCGGCTCACAAGTTCAATTTGTTCAAATGTGTCTGTAATGTGGTGCTGATTTGGAAGGACGCTAGGAACGCCTTGGACTAGGAGGCAGGGAGGGGCGGGACTAGGGAGGGGCAAGGAGATGCCCGGGAAAAAGGAACGGCAGTTGAATGCAGGCTAGCGACGAAGTAGGTCGCGTGTAATAAAGGAAGAGTTGAACCCTCACACATGTCTGCGTGGTACCTCCGCCGACACTACAACTGGCGACGAGGGTTGGCCACGTAGCGCGTGGTGCATGCCTGGAAGGTGGGGCTGCGTGGTCAAGATCCGCGAGCGTGGAGTGCTCCGGACGGCGATTCGGCGCGAGTCGGGAGCCCACCCCGATCGCGTTCGTGTGTGAGGGCTGCGACACGGGTGTCTGCCCCGGTCGCTTATGAAGTGAGGCCTGCTGTGACTGCGCGCGGCGAGACGCGTCGACGATCTGGGAGACTACCCCGATCGTGTGCTGCCCGCTCCGTAGTGGATCGTGAGTGGCGGATCGTTTGCGGTGCCCCCCCCCTTCGGTGGAGTTGCTGTGAGGCGGACTGCTCCGGTCGCTGAGATCGTGATCTGGGTGCCCACCCCTGTCGTGTGCTGCCTGCACTGGAGGACTCGTGTTGAGTGCCTCCCCTCGAGGGATACGTGTGGAGCAGTTTGTGGACTGGCTGGAGAGCGGTGGTCTGCGTGTCGAGATCGAGCCTGGGGGGGCGTGTGCAACTGAGGCGGCCATCTTTGAGTCAGGCGCCTGCACCTATCCCCTGCAAGGTCGTCCCGGCGGCCATCTTTAAGTCAGGCAGAAGCTGATTTGGGCAACAAGCATTGACACAAGCAACTGCAAGCCCTGAAAATCATCAAGCATTGCTAACATTAAAGTGAAAGTAGCAACAAGCATTGACACAAGCAATTGCAAGTTCAGAAAACCATCAAGCATTGGTAACATTAAAGTGAAAGTAGCAACAAGCATTGACACAAGCAATTGCAAGTTCACAAAACCATCAAGCATTGGTAACATCACGTTGACAGTGGCATCAAGCATTGACGCATGCAATTGCGAGCCTGAAAATCATCAAGCATTGGTAACATTAAACGGAAAGTAGCAACAAGCATTGACACAAACAATTGCAAGCCCAAGAAAACCATCAAGCATTGGTAACAGTAAATTGAAAGCAGCAACAAACACTGACACGAGCAAGTGCAAGTTCAGAAAACCATCAAGCATTGGTAACTTCACATTGACAGTGGCATCAAGCATTGACGCATGCAAGTGCGAGCCTGGACAATCATCGAGCATTGGTAGCATTAAAGGAAATCGTATCAAAAGCACCATCAACGGTGGCAAACGGTCCCTGCCATGTCGACGTCACCGGTCCGCCAGTCTGGGTCTACGTCGCCCATCGCTGGGCAGTTGGGTATGCTTGGTGTGTCTTTCCTGCGCCCACCTGAGAAGTTGGTCCTTGAAACTGGTGGAGGTATGGGCCTCCGATGGAAAGAATGGCTCGAGGACTTCGAGGATTTCATGAAAGGGTCGCAGGTGGTGGATCCTGGCCAACAGCTCATAGCGTTACGTAACCTGATAGGCAAGGACGTTGGGCAAATAATAAAAGAACTACCGGCAGCGGATGCGGCATCCTATGCCTCTGTGTGTGCGGCGCTCAACAGAAAATTCCTTCACAAATGTAATATAGACTATGAGAGGTACACCTTCAATCTTACTGCTCAAGAGAAAGATGAGCCCATGAGCTCATTCATCACCCGCCTCAGACGCTTGGCTCTTTACTGCGAATTTGATTCCTTCTCGACAGAGGATGCTCTGCGTCTGCGGGTCATTGAGGGGTGCCAATCAGAATCGCTGAGAAGGAAGTTGCTAAAAAAGAGCTATTCTCTCGATGAGATAGAAGAAATGACACGTGTGCATGACCAAACGGAAGAACATGCAAAGAAAATGGAGGCTGGGAGAGGTGAGAAGCGCGAGCAAGCCTTCAGAATTCAATCACGCACCGGACTCAGATGCTCACCAGCGAAACACAGGCCGTCTAGTGACAAGAGGGCACAACAGTCGGTGCGTAGGAGACATTGCAGCTCCAGTCGCAACAACAGAAGGAGGGATCAGCGGCTCAAGTGCTATCGCTGTGGGTATGATTTTCCTCACACAGATGGGTGTCCCGCCATGGGTCAGGAGTGCCGTAAGTGCGGAGGGGAAAATCACTTTGAAAATGTTTGCGCTAATCACAGAAGGCGCACATCAAGAGGCCATGACAGGGCTTCTCGATCGGCTGGCACCAGACATCAGGCCAAGGCAGTACGGGATCGGCGGGACTCGTCAACGGGTTCCCCTCAGTCCAGTTGTCAGTCATACAAAAGTCACAGACAAAAGCACACATCGTCTCAAGACTCCAGGTCACTATCGCCCATCTCGCAAGACAGTGACGAGTATGTATGCATGGTCGCGGATCCTGACCGACTCAAAAAGTATCCCCGACTCAGTATACAAGTGGGAAAATATCACACGAAGTTTGTCATGGACAGTGGAGCTTCCTTGAACTACATGCCAGTAGCAGAATACCAGCGAATCAAACCTCGTCCACCACTGCGCCCTGCCCATGTATAAGTATATACATGGATGTCAAGAAAGCCACTCCCATGCTTGGGGAAATTGTCTACGCAACTCACGTACAGGGATCGGACCATCCCCGCACACATTCACGTCATCGAAGGGCCGGAAGCTGACTGTCTCCTAAGCCTTCCAACTGCGGAACGACTACGCCTGGTGGACATCCTGTATCGCGTGGATGACGAGCTTGATGTGACACTGAAGTTTCCAAAACTGTTCTCTGGCCTGGGGAAGATGACTCGCTGCCAGATTCGATTGCATATCAATGACCAGGTAGCGCCCATAGCACAGCATCACCGGCGGATCCCTTTCCACCTGCAACAAGCCGTTGAACGAGAGCTACAAGATTTGCTGGATGCGGATATCATCGAACGGACAGAGGGACCTACACCATGGGTCTCTCCGGTGGTTGTCGTGCCAAAGAAGGGCGAACTTGACAAGGTTAGGTTGTGTGTGGACATGAGGGCGCCCAACACTGCCATTGAGCGAGAGAGACACCCAGGGCCGCATATCAGTGATATGATTGCGGCACTAAATGGAGCCACGATATTCAAATTAGATCTAAACAAAGGGTATCACCAACTCGAGTTACACGAAAAATCAAGATATGTAAGGACGTTTTCCACTCATGTCGGCCTGTTCCGGTATAAGCGACTCAGCTTTGGTGTGTCATCCGCGGCTGAAATATTTCAGGAAGCCATCAGGAAGGTTATCCACCACATTCCTAACACTCTTAACTACAGTGATGACATCCTCGTGTATGGGTCCACCACACAGGATCATGACACTGCATTGGAGCGAGTGTGCCACGCCTTGTTGCAAGCCAATCTCACTCTAAACAAAGCTAAGTGTGAGTTCCACAAATCCACGCTAAAGTTCTTTGGCCACATCTTCTCGCAAGCAGGAATGAGACCGGACCCAGAGAAGGTGGCAGCGCTAAATGATACCCCCATCCCCCGAGATGTAGGGGACGTTCGATCTTTTCTTGGAATGGCTAGCTACTGTTCGCGCTACAGCCAAAACTACGCAACAATCAGCTACCCGATGCGACAGCTCACGAAACAAGGGCACTCGTTTCAGTGGTCAGCAGAGTGTGAACGGGCCTTTAAGGACATCAAGGCAGCTGTGGAGTCTGCCGACACATGGCACATTTTGATCAAAAGAAGAAAACAGAAATTACGGTGGACGCAAGTCCAGTTGGTTTGGGAGCGATACTGGCTCAATATGAATCAGAGGGAGACCAACGACACATAATCGCGTACGCAAGCAGGAGTCTGACGGAGGACGAGAAAGCGTACTCACAACCAGAGAAGGAGAGCTTGGCCGTTGTCTGGGCCTGCGAACACTTTCACATTTTTGTATGCGGCAAACACTTTACGCTAATCACTGATCATCAAGCTCTTATTACCATCTTTGGCAATCCACGGGCAAAAATGCCCCCTAGAAGAGAGCGATGGGGTCTTCGCCTTCAAGAGTACACATATACCATTGTGCACAAGCCAGGCAAAGCGGAGAATCCCGCTGACTACATGTCTCGGCATCCCAAGGTAACAACACGGTGCAAATCATCGGTGGCAGAAGAATACATTTGCTTTGTGGCAGACCAAGCCCGGCCACCAGCTGTCCCGCTCGACGTCATCATCGATGCTACTCTGGAGGACGCCACGCTGATTGAGGTGAAGAGGCGACTGCTACACAATGAATGGAGACATCTGGAAGGTAACGATCAAAACAGAGAGGCTGACAAAAATGAGCTGGCTGCCTTCAGGCATGTGAGAGAGGAACTGTCAGTGGCCCCCAATGGGTTAGTGTTAAGGGACACTCGACTCGTCATCCCCGGAAGTCTCTGTCAGGGAGTAGTCAACTTAGCCCATGAAGGTTATCGCGGAATTGTGGCTACCAAGAGGGCTCTGAGGGAACGAGTGTGGTTCCCAGGTCTTGATGAAATGGTAGAAAACACGTTGAGAGACTGTCCTCAATGCCAACTAGTCAGCAGGCCTGATCCTCCTGCACCCCTGAAAATGTCCAGACCACCGGAGGGGGTGTGGCAGCAAGTGGCAGTAGACTTTTTTGGTCCATTTAAGTCGGGACAATACATCTTAGCCATAATGGATGAATACTCTCGCTTCCCCATTGCTCACATCATATCATCCACCAGAGCTTCAAGTACGATACCTGTGCTAGATGAAGTATTCGCGGCCTGGGGCATCCCTATAACGGTGAAAACAGACAATGGGCCCCCGTTCAATAGTCAGGATTTTGCGGACTTTGCCAAGCATCTAAATTTCAGACATCGCAAAATCACGCCTCTGTGGCCTCAAGCCAATGGGATGATCGAGAGATTCATGTCCACGCTAAAGAAAGCCATTCAGCAAGCAGAGGTGGCACGGCAAGACATCCAGACAGTGCTCAATGAAGTTCTACGGGCATACCGGAACACTCCTCATTCCACGACGGGGAAATGTCCCGCCACGCTAATGCTGGGTCGGCCCGTGCGCACCAGGATCCCGATGGTGGAGTGGTCTGACAAGGCCATGTGGCCAGAATCGGACACCGATGACATTGCTCGAGCGGATCAACTCAAAAAGGAGAAAATGAAAGCGTATGCGGACCATCGTAGGAGGGCTGCTCCATCTGGGATCCAGAAGGTGACTGGGTCCTGGTGAAACAGGAACAGCAGAAGAAAACGGACTGTCGTTTTAATGAGACTCCTCTGGTGGTCGTCAGACAAATGGGGACTATGATCACTGCCGAGTCGGATGACAAGAGGATAACCAGGAACGTGACTCACTTTCAGAAATGTAGTCCCAAGGTGCGAGAGTCTCTTGGCAGTGCCAGCCAAAGGGAAAACGTTCCCCGTGAAACTGAGACCAGTATTCTGCCACCAAGAGCGGACTCGAATGAAGGAGGCAGTCATCGTCCTGGAGTCGATAGTCGTCCTCGCCGACACATCAAGAGGCCGAGTCGGCTGATCGAGGAACTGTAACTATGTTGATGTTATTTGAGTATGTACATCAAATATTAGGATGAGCGTTTTGAATTTTGTTAAGAAAGGGGGAGATGTAATGTGGTGCTGATTTGGAAGGGCGCTAGGACCGCCTCGGACTAGGAGGCAGGGAGGGGCGGGACTAGGGAGGGGCAAGGGGATGCCTGGGAAAAAGGAACGGCAGTTGAATGCAGGCTAGCGACGAAGTAGGTCGCGTGTAATAAAGAAAGAGTTGAACCCTCACATGTGTATGCGTGGTACCTCCGCCGACACTACAGTGTCCAGGTTGGCGCGACTGAGGGAAAGGGTGAGCCGATTTCACCGCACTCGGTGGCATTTACTACATGCATCAAACGGGGATGACTGAATTTTTCCCTCGCAGAGGCCAGGCCGCGGGTCACGTGCGTGCAGTGGCTGGCCTGGCTTTTGTTCTGTATGGGTGAGGCCTCGCGCAGGGTGGGATGTGGCGTCCCAAGCATATCAGGGCTTTAAGGGTATGATTAGGATCGCATGTTGAGGGCTATGGGGACCTGGGTTCCATTCACTCGGTCTTCAGGACAAGAATTTCTGTTTAGCACGCGATGCACTTATGCAGCTTGTACCATGCGCGGGGTTCGGCCTCTGGTCGCATTTTGTCGAGGCATAAGGGCCATTAAGAGCACGGTCGAAGGGGCCAGGGGGGGCTTACGGAGCACACGCGGGCGTGTTCCTATTAGGCGTCCGGGGCGGTGTGGACAGTTTGTGTGGCTCTTGGTTGTGAGTGTCCCCAACACGATAGTTGTCCGGGGCCGAACCCATGTCCTGGGCTGAATTAATACAAATTTGGGCATGTTGTTGCACCCACAGCAATTACCCCGCAAGGCAGCGGCTGAGGTGCCCCCCCCCTTTTCATATTTGATAGGTCTGCTCATCGCTCGGGGGGGAAGGGTCCTGTGGGGGTTGTGTGGTGCCGCCGCCTCGCTTGTGCGGATCGGTGCCGGGCTCCGGCTGGCGGTGTGTCACTGGTGGCCTTGTCACCTGTCCCAGGGGTTGTACCTTGCTATGGCCCCTCTCCCCCATTGGGACAGTGGTTTGTGCCCCCCCTGGGTGGGGGTAGGGGGTGGGGGTCACGGGAACACTGCCATTTGGTCCCGCATCCAGTCTGTTGATGCTATGCACCGCATGTTCCCAATAGGGGAAGAGTCGCAGCGGGGGTGCACACCCCCCTCTCGTGTTTTCTTGGTTCGAGGCGCGATTGCGGCTCCCAGAACCCTGCTCCAGACAGTGCATTTCACTTAGGCTCTTTCTGCCTTTTGTAATATATGGGGATCAGCACAGTCATTCTGTTTGGGGTGAGCCTGGCCGCTTCCGGCGTAGGTGTTGTGACCCCTGCAGTGATGGGCTTGGCGTTGCCGGCAGGGGGTGCTGGTAGCATAGCCTCTGTTAATGGTGTTCTCTCTGTGATGGTACTGCTAGGGGCGAAGGCCACTCGGGTCACTGTTGGTACTTTGGCTGCATGCGGATAGGCGTTCCGGTAGGTTCTTATTTGTTTGAGAACTAGTCGTTCGGTCTTTTCGTTAAGATAACTATTTTCAGACCTCAGTGGGTTGCGGGGACATGAGAAAGCAGATTCCTTGAAAATAGTCGCTAGTGCCGCAAGAGGCATTGGGCCTCACGCAGCTACAGTAAAAGGACAATTATACTGCCCCTAGGAGAACACCGTTCCAGTCTCCTGAGCCGGGACAATATTTCTGTTGTAACATGGACTCGTTTTCAAAGCAGGTGCCAGAACTCTAGGTGGGTGAGAGCCAACTGATGCTGTTGGGTGTTCTTGCAGACATAGGCCAGGGTAGACTTCCTGATGCCCCTTGACTTAAGGGACAATGCAGGTTGCCCTCTCAGGTTCATCTTTCTCACCTCAGGGTTGAGACCTATAATCAGCAGTGGCGTCACTAGGGTTGGTGTCACCCGGTGCGGGTAACTCATGGTGTCACCCCCTCACGACTTACTGCATGGACCTCCTCCGCTCCGAGTCCGCCAGTAGACACAGTTGGCAAATAACGGGACCATTCAGAATCCTCAGTAACGTTTGTAAATGTAGGTCCTATATTTACAAAATGTGCCTGTTAACAACAGTGTGATAATGACTCTTTAATCAGGTTGTACAGTGGGCTACCTGCTAGTCAACAGTTTATTGGAATTTATAATATCATAGGTATGGTACTTTGTACTGGTGTGGTGTTCCCACTATCCAGCAACACGATATATCAGTGGTCGAAGTGGGGGGAAAAAAGTAGGGGAACTGTGGGCGGAGAATCAGAGGGCAGGAATAACCCAAGGATTGGATCAGTGGGCAGAGCCAGAGGTGTGGCCAGAATGCGCAAACATCCCAATTTTTTGTAATTGTTTGGTTTCACTGCCCAGTTTTATCAACCAATGGATACACATGATTATTTACGGTTATAATGAGTTATTGACAGTAAAATGTATTCACAAAGTGGGATATACTTCTAATCACAGAATGTCCCCAAATGCGATAAAAAGCACAAGCCATTTGTCTCCGAGCCATGGAGTTTCTGTCATCAGCACTTCTCCCTTTTCCACAGCAGTTCAAACATGAATGGCTAAAAATCCTAGTTTGCAAATGTTTTCTAAATAATAATGGCTCTGACATATTTGCCTCATAATGCAAGATCTGCAGCATGATCTGTCCATTTCAACTAATAAATTGTTTGTAGCTCATATGTATCAAAAGTTAATAAAAAATGTGACTTGTGTTGCTGCGGAGTAGATGACAGTTAATAGCTCACTGTTCTATGTTAGGATTTTAACTTATAAACTGCAAGTAACAAAAGGATCTCTCTGACAAAAGCAGTAGCCCACTGGCCTATTTACATTCTGTGCACTTTGTGATCTGCATGGTACATGTTCTCTGCAGCAGGTACATTAACCCTCTGAGCTACTTTTCCATGAGTTAAATCTTCCATTAGACAAAATTCCGATCTCTCTCTAGGAAGAACATTAATCACCAGAGTCATCATGACATTTTTATTGTTACCGAAAATTGCTGGAGGCCAGGAAGGAGGCAGCAAGCGCTTTTAAAACCATAATAGACTTGCAAAAATGATGCCTTCACCTAAAGTCAGCACCTGGTGCGGTCACACCGGTTGCACCGCCCTAGAGCTGGCCCTTCTCAAGGGTCCTGTGATCTCAGTGACAGGGTCACTGTTGTTCTAGGCTGTGCTGCTTCATAGGCCAGCCCGCAAGACTGGAGGTGAACTTCAGTATGAATAGTGGTGGACAAGCCTTGAAGGTTAACCTACACTTGTCATGCTAGGGTGCACCTGCTGGTGCTACGACACCAGGGATTCTAATGTCTTGCGAAGCCTTCTAAGGTCTAGCATGAGATAGTGCTCTCTCAGGAGAGTGGTCTGGCGGACTGGTTATTAAGGCTGAACCTGGTTCCCCAGTTCCAAATTCAGCAGCTCTGGCCATAGTGCCACATCCTCTCCCCCACTGAACACCATATTGCCCCACTGAGAAAATCTCAGACTGCCTTCAACTACAACCCAATTGTTGCCAGCGATAAACACCTGGATGCGGCTCAATTTAAATTACGCACTGGGCAAGAGCAATATGTGGCCTGCAAGTAAAAAGTGAGAGCATCCTGGAAAAAGCAAACAATCATAGGGAATGCAAAATTTTGCAAACCATGTGAAATGTAAGCAGGTACAACATGATTACCTTAACGCTTTTACACTCACTGTTCAGAAATCAGTGAGTGCTTTTGCCTGAAAAGTTAAGGACATGACAACAGGGCCCTGAATGGACCCATTTCAATGACCATTGCTTATATCCTTACAAAACGTAAGCAGTATGGTAAAAAAAGACAACATCCCTAGATGCAGAGCAGCAGCACAAATTTTGTTTTTCAATCCTCACATTGCAGTACCTCCAGGATTGGTGCACTAGTTCCAAGCCCGGGGAAAACAAGGCCAAGACAACAAAAATAGCGCTTCACTGGCAAACTCTGTAAAAGTGGCGCTAATGTGTTTGGGTGTGAATAAAATCAATCTGGCCAGTTTGCTACCACTCTGTCTTACTTTATTTAGTTATTTATTTTGCATATTTTTAAACTTTTATTCCCGATGCTGCACTTTGGAATTAAATGTCAGAAAAATACGACATTGATTTTCCAGCAAAAGTGATTTTCTTTTTTCGATCCATTTCACAGGGGAGCAAATAAAAGAAAGGAGAGGAAAGAGAGTGAGAACCCCGTCTTGCAGCCACTGTCTTCAGTAAGAGAAGAACTGCCGGGTTAGCAGGCGAGAGGCCTCAGCTTGTACACAGAGCTGCTGTGCCTGAGAGTCGTCTTCGCAGGCCTCCAGACAGCTCAAAAGATGGGCCCACAACTCGGTGATCAGAGGCAAGCAACCTCGCTCCGCACTGCCTTCGCCCTCCCCCTGCGCCCTGCTGGGTGTCACCCCATGTGAGGGTGTCACCCGGTGCGGTCCGCACCCCCCGCACCCCCATAGTGACGCCGCTGATAATCAGGACATGTGAATGATGGGTTGGACCTACTGTTGTGCAGTATCCTGTTGTTTGTCGGCTTGGCCAAGGGGAGGGGTAATTGCGTTTACCTCTCCCAGCCATATTCGAATCTGATCCTCTTGTTACGGGGAAACATGTCAGTTACGTCAGGTGAGACTTGGGATTAGATTCTCGGCCGCGTGCATGCACAGTCCATGTTCTAGTGAGCTGCAGTTCTGAATGTTTTGGCATCAAAAGCAGCTACTTTAACTGTGCTTGTGGGGCAAGGTGGTTCCTGGTGCGTGGCTAGGAACAACACTAACAGCCTGGGAACCTATTTTGCGGGCCTGCATCACCCCTGATTAGTTTGCTCCATTGGTCGGACAACATTAAGAATTATATAGAATGTTTACACCAAATAGGCCAATTTGGGATAGAGGGTTGGTCAACTTGTGGGGGTCCTAAACCCGGAGCTCCTCACTCACATAGATGTACGGTACGGACATACGTGCATAGTGAAGTAAACACTAAGTGGACAGCCATATTCATAGGAAGGTTAAG
Source organism: Triturus cristatus (assembly GCF_964204655.1). Lineage (NCBI taxonomy): Eukaryota > Metazoa > Chordata > Amphibia > Caudata > Salamandridae > Triturus > Triturus cristatus. Next base: position 234,197,420 of record NC_140583.1, read on the forward strand.
GATAAAACTACACCCCTGCAATGGATTAAATTGTGAGGTACATGGGTGACTAGGTCATGATTTCATCAACAGTTCAGTTAATTGTTAGAAGCACGCGGACGAGGGGCGGGATGACTTAGTTATTTGCTGAGATTTATTGTGTTGGTCCATGCAACATACATAATCAGTATATTAGACCAAAGCAGGACCTCATAAATGAGAAGTGGAGGGTGTCACAGATATTATTTTGCAGTGATAGCAGTGAGCGGCTGCTGTGTTCCAATGTTTGAAAACACAAGTCACTATCCCTGGATATTGATGCTTAACGGCACACAATAAGGTTTTGAACTGCAGGGGGAAGGACTCAATTAACTTTCACCCTCTCAATAGAGTCACAGTGATACACACTTTACAGTTGAACTACACAGGTGCTTGAACTAAAAACTGATGGATTTAACTTTGCCCACATTAACTTAGTTGTATCACAACATCACCATTTTCTTGGACTCAGGGCCACTGGAATTATGGTAAGGCAGCAGCAAGTTGCACAAACCTTGGGGCCTGCAGTAGCCTCTAATATACCTCCTCCATTCTGGCCCACACTTAGTCCATTCGGCTCTGACTCCACTGTTGGTCTGGCTGATACAACAAAGCCTTTTATTTGTTTAATCTCTTTGGATTTAATGGTTTGTTTTAATTTCTGTTGCCCAGAATACAATTTTAACGTGGGCGATGCGTGAGAAGATATTAGTTATCTTGCAGAGCAATATTGTGTGCTTCGTACAACAACAAAACAGTATCCTAAAACATCACAGGACCTCAAAAATGAAGGGTTGGGGGTCATATATGATTGGCAGTAATATTAGGGAGCTGCTGCTGAAGTACACGTTAAAAACACGAGTCATTATCCCTAAATATTGACGCAAACACAATTAGATCACAGGGGCCAGTAGGCGGGGAAGATTTCGACAATAGGAGGAGCAGGCTTGTTAACCTATACTTTGTCCGATCTGAAGGGTTACATGTACTTGAATAAGAACTGTTGGTTTTAATACTGCCCACAGTAACATAAGTTGTATCACAGCATCGCCAGTGTCTTATACTCAGGCCCATTGGCATTATGGTAATGCGGCAGCATAGTGCACAGAGCTTTGGGCCTGCATTAGCCACACATACCTCCTCCAGTCTGACCCACACTAAGATCATTCAGCTCTGGCTCCACTTCGGGTCGGGTTGATACAAGAAAGCCTTTAACTTGTTTAATCTCATTGGACACATATTGACACATTTATGGCCATATAGGGTTGTGTCTTAGCAGGAGTGCCTGCGATTGGTTTGGCTGGTTTTACTTGAAGGGTCCGAATGTGGGCAGGCAAAAACAACGTCTAAAACGCAACAGGGTTCACATGCAGTGGAGGGCCCTTGGCTAGGTGCACTAGTAATCTTTCTACCTCAGACAGTATTTATTTAGTGGTTATTCAGGTACTAAGGTGGGGATACCATAGGCAGTATTTACATGCCTGGAAGTACGTAGTGAGGAAGTAAGTGCCCCAAGTTGCGCAATATGATATATATATTTGGAGAGGGTGCTTGTTAAAAGCTGCCTTGGGTCCAACGAGTGCCAGGCAAACGGGTTTGATCAAATGGGCGTAATTACTGATATCGGTATGTCTCCCTCATCTTCATTGTTAGATTGCCAGCAAGAAAGTGTCATTCATAGTCTTTTAAATGTCACTCTTAGTGCATTGAAATGATGGAAATGTCACACATAGCAGTTGAAACCTTGGCAGCCATGGATGGGGGCGGCTAGCTCTTGGTTGGCTATGCAAGAAAGCTATTATTGTGGCTTATTTATCTTATGCAACTATGAAGCGTTGACTGAGCCAACAGATGGGCTTGTTGTAGGTGTAGTGCTCCTTTTGTAGTAAATATAGGGAGGCAATGACATAGCGGCTAAATACCAGGCAATATTCAGCACATTGCCTGAGTGAGATGGGTAGCCCTGCAGATTAATTAGGCCTGCATAAGCCACACATATACTGCCTACATTCTGTCTCACGCTGAGACATTTACATAAGTTGTATCACAGCATCGCCAGTTTCTTATACTTAGGCCCGTTGGCATTATGGTGATGCATTATCAATTTGCACAGATTTTGGGCCTGCATTAGCCACACATACCTCCTCCAGTCTGACCCCACTAAGACCATTCAGCTCTGGCTCCACTTCGGGTCTGGCTGATACAATAAAGCGTCTAACTGGTTTAATCTCATTGGCAACGAGTGCCAAGCAAACGTGGACGACTTGTAAAAGAGATAAACATGAGTAGTTACTCAACACCGTGTGTTAGAAGGGATGTTGCCTAAGCAGAACTCAAACTGGCCTTAAACGCATGATGGAGACAATTAGTGACATGCCTAAAGAGCAAAAACCTGTGTTAAAGGGAGGGTATGCCAAGGGAGATAGCTTACATATTTCACGGAATTGCGTCAATGCAACATGCCTAAGTAAGCAAGGCATGCCCGAGTGATGGGTTGGACCTGGTATTAATTTTATTAAACACACCAAGTACTGCGAAGTAGTGACATTTGAACTCATTCAAGGGTACTTCCAGGACACATCTCCTTCAGTACACACACCGCCAGACAGGGCTGCTCTCCCATGGAGCAAAGGGAAGCTAAACACCATAAACGGCATAACGCCAACGCGTTGGCAACGTTAGCTAAGCTTGCGGCCAGGCAGTGGGCTTGTCTAACTAATATGATAATGTTAAGGGTTGCACGCATGCACCAAGAGATGGATCCTCTGGACCATCCAGGACAGACAAAAAGACCCACCCTATTGCCAGGGAGCCAGGCATTTGTGGAGGCTGCCAGCTAACTTGTGGGTTGCGGTACAATAAGCTGAGGGGAACAAGGGGTCAGAGCATATGTGGCTACAATGATTGAAGAAGGATTGTTTTGCAGTTCCCACTGCTCAAGAAGGGGCAAGTATTCATTCTGTTGTTCCCCCTTTTACACGGCAGGTACACGAGGACACCCGTGCTTATGTCACATATCCCATGGCAGGATAGTCACCAAAAGGAGGGAATGGCCATTGACATGCCTTGCCAGGATAGGGATAGCCACTCACACTAACTGGCGCCTCTAGGAAGATAAATGTTAGAAACACAGACTGGGTGTGCTGGGCCCAAAACCCTTCACCAAAGCTGCGGGGGGCATTAGGCTGTCAGGTGCCTTTGAGGGACAGGCAAGGGCATTAAGGGCCATAGTGCGTGACACAGCATTTGCAGGGATACAGAAGGGTCCCAGCGGATCCACCAAAGGGACTACAGCGAAACATCTACATCTAGCCGCCTTCCTCGAGACGAACGGATCCCTCGACCCATCGCAGTCCGGATTCAGAGCGAACCACAGCACCGAGACCGCCCTCATCGCAGCCACCGACGACATCCGAGCCCTGCTCGACAACGGCGAAACAGCGGCACTCATCCTCCTAGACCTCTCCGAAGCATTTGACACCGTCTGCCACCGCACCCTAGTCCAACGCCTTAACGACACTGGCATCCAAGGAAATGCCCTGGAATGGATCATCTCCTACCTCTCCGGCAGAACACAAAGAGTACGCCTCCCTCCGTTCCGCTCTGAAGCCACCGAAGTCATCTGCGGCGTCCCGCAAGGATCATCGCTCAGCCCCACCCTCTTCAACGTCTACATGAAACCCCTCGCTGCCATCGCACGCCAACACAACCTCAACATCATTTCCTACGCCGACGACACCCAACTGATTCTCTCCCTCACCAGAGACCCCGACACCGCCAAAGTCTGCCTACACGAAGGAATGAAAGACGTCGCCGAATGGATGAACATCAGCCGCCTGAAGCTGAACACGGACAAGACAGAAGTCCTCATCCTGGGACCATCGCCCTCCGCATGGGACGACTCCTGGTGGCCCCCGGCACTAGGCACCGCACCCAAACCAACGGACCACGCACGCAACTTGGGCGTCATCCTGGACTCCTCCCTATCGATGGCCAGACAAGTCAACGCCGTCTCCTCAGCTTGCTTCCACAACCTTCGCATGCTCCGCAAGATCTTCCGATGGATCCCGATCGAGACCAGGAAGACGGTCACCCAGGCCCTCGTCACCAGCAGACTAGACTACGGAAACACCCTCTACGCCGGTACAACAGCCAAGCTTCAGAAACGACTTCAACGTATCCAGAACGCCTCCGCCCGACTCATCCTGGACGTCCCCCGACGCTGCCACATCTCGAGCCACCTAAGAGACCTGCACTGGCTCCCTGTCAACAAGAGGATCACGTTCAGACTCCTCACCCACGCACACAAATCCCTCCACGACCTGGGCCCAAGATACCTCAACGACCGACTGACCTTCTACACGCCCACCCGCCAGCTACGATCCGCGAACCTCGCCCTCGCCGTCGTCCCTCGCATCCAGAGAACCACCGCCGGAGGAAGATCCTTCTCCTACCTGGCGGCTAAGACATGGAACTCCCTGCCCGTCCACCTGCGACTGACCCGGGACCACCTCGCCTTCAGGAGGCAGCTCAAGACCTGGCTGTTCGAGCAGTAGCAGCCCCCCTCCCCCAAGCGCCTTGAGACCCTTCCGGGTGAGTAGTGCGCGATACAAATTTCTTGATTGATTGATTGAACATGTGACACAGAATCTGGTAGTCCGACACCATTACTGGTGTAAGTTCCTAGGGTCACAGGTGGATAGCAGGGACCGGGCATCTGTGGTGCAGACAGGTTCAGCAAGCAGAGTAGGCTGCGTAAGTTGTCACTTCACAAAAGGGTGTAGTGTCTAATAATGGGCCCCATACACTTATTCCCTCAAACCTGTTGTGACACCATTACTATGTGCACCAGGGATACATTGAAAAGAACTATGAAATTGTTTGGTCAATGTGGCGAAGTAATGCACCCTAGAAGAAGACCACACGGTGCAAATTAGCAACCAGTTGGGGACAGGCGAACTTCAGTGTTCTGAAATCACCCCCGGCTCCCGTGGCATGGAGCTCGGTCGGGGGAGGCGATGGAGCCGGCGCGCAGGAGGTTCATCTGCGCTATGCGTAAATTCACTGAGCAGAGGAGATTTGGCTTCATTAGACATGGGTGCTACACCCCAAATTCACAGGGCACTTTGAGGACTGTTGGACTTGGCTGTTACATGACTCTGGGCACTTTGCCACTGCTGATCAGTGCTAAAGTGTATATGCTCTCCCTATTGTAAATTATTGTATGAATTTGTGATTCCATGAGTGGTTGGTTTGGTTTACCTGTCAGATCCTAGTACAGTGCACCAGGAGTGCCCAGGGCTTGTAAATCCAAATGCTGCTGGTGGGCTTGCAGCACTGGTTGTGCCACCCACAGAAGCAGCCTGTAAAAGTGTGTCTAAGGTCTGCCATTGCAGAGCCTGCGTGCAGTCTGGTACTGTCATGCTGACTGGGCAAGTGCACCCACTTGCCAGTCCCTAAACCTTCCCTTTTCTTCATATCAGACACCCCTATGGTAGGCCCAAGGGCAGGGTGCATTGTAAGCATAAGGTAGGACATGCCCTGGTGTGTGTGGCATGTTCTAATAGTGAATCACAGCCATTTTCGTTTTTCACTATTGCAGGGCTACCTGTTCTCCATAGGCCAGAAAGGGCAGTTTGATTATTACATCTTATAATCCTAACTGACTCAGGGAACATGGTAGAAGTTCGAATTTAGTACGCCTGAACTCAGAATGATAAAATACATCTTTTAGTGAAGTTGGTTTTAACATTCTGTGTTTGAAAATACCACTTTTAGAAAGTAGGTATTTTCTTGTCTAACCATTCAAACCTGCCTCTGCAAGGCTGTGTATTCCCTGTCTGGAGTTTGAGTGACAGGGCTGGGGAATTCCAGGAGACAGGGTGAGTCCGCCCAGTGGTGAATAGAGAGATCTGCATCTAGATGGGAGGGAGGAGTTGCACCTGGGACATGAATTTGACAGTGACTGCCCCCCACAGTGCTGGCTCCACCCCCTGTGGAGCGTCTGATGTCTCTGCCCTGCACTGTGAAAGGAGAGAAGGAATCATGTCAACAAAGTGCTCCAGGGCTGTGCTTTCCCTCCACAATGCTGGCTCCACCTCCTGTGGGGCGTCTGATGTTTCTGCCCTGTACTGTGAAAGGAAAGAAGGAGTCATGTAAACAGAGTGCTCCAGAACTGGTTTGGACTGGGAAAAGGCCCCTCTGCCCTCAGAGGACAAAGGATTTTGGGGTATAAATATTGGGACCCTGATCCCAAGAAATTAGATCCCTTTGGGAAAACTAGAAGAACCTCTGCTGATGGAGGAACCAGAAGACGCTGAGGAGGAAACTATCCCTGAACCTGGGGGATTTGCCTGCAGTGGTTGCCTTACTGCCAAAGAGAGGAGAACGGAACTTTGTGTGTACTTTTGCTCAACTTGTGAAGGATCTCCAAGGGCTTGGAAAAGAGCTTGCCTCCTGCTGAAGTCTCAGGAACAACAGACTTCACCCCCCAGCTCCTCAGAGTTCTTTGGAAGTGCCTGCTGCTGTTGTTGGGCCTTCTGAGGGACTGAGTGTCGCAAGGAGCTGGAAGCGTGACTCAAGAAGGAGAAGCGTGCCACCGTCTGAGATGTTGTCGTCGCATCTCGTAAAGTGTGTCGCCGCTGCAGAATCGCATCGAGCGGAAGCGTCTCGCATCATCCAGGAAGTGTCCCGCGTGTCGCCATCGCAGCCATCGTAGCTGACGCATTGCACCGCATCAAGAGAAGAGACTTGCATCGAGGAAGAAGCGTGTCGCCATCGCAGCCATCGTAGTTGTCGCATTGCACCGCATCAAGAAAAGCTCCTTGCATCCACGGAGAAGCATGGCGCCATCGGAGCTGCAGTCATTGCATCGTGTAAAGGGGTGTCGCCGCTGCAACATCACATCGAGCGGAAGCGTCTCGCAAACATCAGAGAAGAGTGTCGCTGCCAAGGCCGCTGTTGTCGCATCGCGTAAAGGGTGACGCCGCTGCAGCTGAAGCATCGAATCGATTCTTCTCGCAACATCGGAGAAGCGTGCCGCCTCTGGAAGATCTTCACATCTTTGTTTCTTTGCACAAAAAACTTCATCGCATCAACATAGTTGCAACACTTTCGTTGCCCTGCGTGTCGCATCTAAAAGGTACATTGACTTAAAGTGTCGAATTTAAGAACTTAAGAGAACTAAGCAAAATTCTACTATCTAAAATAACAGTATTGTGTGTTTTTGTCGTTTAATGGTCTTGTGGTCAATCTATATAAAGAATACTTATTTTTTATATAAAGCCTGTGTGGTGTCCATTTGTAGTGTTGTCACTTGGTTACTGTATGTGTTCACAAATGCTTTACACACTGCCTCTGAGATAAGCCTGTCTGCTCGTGCCAAGCTACCAAGGGGGTGAGCAGGGGTTATTTTAGGAGTGTACCCCCTTACCCTGACTGGAGGAGGAGGTCCCTATTTGTCACAAGTGCATACCTGTGCCAACTAGAGACCCCCAAGTCTAACAAGGACGATGGGGTACATCTGTCCAGTATAAGCATGGACCTGTTTCTTGCTGGATAGGGGAGAGGCCCTAGAAATAGCAGGATATAAGTAGGAATGCCGGCCTTGATGGGGGGCCCTGGCTGCTACGGTCGCCACACCCAGGGCTGTGGTGGAGTTACAGGGCAATCCAGAGGCGGAAAGGTACTCAGGGGTACCCTCTTCAGGAGCACAAAGGGTGCTGAGGCCTATTATCCCAGGAAGTCTGTGTGATGGACCCTGGGGTGCGACGGCGCCCCGTCTGTCCTACGGGCGGTTGGAAACCTGTACAACCGGGGGTCACTTAAACGCTCTGCCCCTCATAGGGGGGGGCGTGAGTAAGAGGGTGGACCGATGGTTCACCGGAAGTGGGAGGGGCTATCCCCTCACCACAACCACTAAGCACCGATTGGTGGTAGGCCGCGAGGGGCAGCTTGCCTTTGGATCGCCTGTTAGATAACCCACCATGTTGGCATATTTTGTATGCTAATAACCCTGCAGCAATTTTTCCCACCAAAGGATGTCTTGTCTGCTTATTTATGTTACATGTATGTTGCTGCGGAGGACTGGTGAATGTGGCTGATATTGGCACTATGCGGGCAGACCGACTCGTCCCCTCAGGGGACCCTCATAAGAGGGCGGCCCCTTTAGTGCCATAGGATGGCACACTGGATAGCCTAGTGTCCAGTGACCGATTCGGGGTACCATGCGTCACTTCCGGCCGAGGTGGGGGAAGGGGAGAGGTATATATGCCTCCCCGCCCACCTGGCGGCCTCTTTGTCCCTCACCGTGACGCCGTTTCCCTCCCTACCGCTTACCCGGCGTATCAGGGTTGAGGGGAAGGTTCTTCTAATCCTCTTTATTTGTGTTGCAGGCGGAGTTAAAGGGCGATCCAGAGGTGGAAAGGTACTCAGGGGTACCCTCTTCAGGAGCACAAAGGGTGCTGAGGCCTAATATCTCCAGGAAGTCTGTGCGGTGGACCCTGGGGTGCGACGGCACCCCGTCTGTCCTACGGGCAGTTGGAAATCTGTACAACTGGGGGTCGCTTTAACACTCCGCCCCTCGTAATGGGGGGCGTGAGTAAGAGGGTGGACTGATGGTTCACCAGAAGTGGGAGGGGCTATCCCCTCACCACAACCGCTAAGCACCAATTGGCTAAGACCACGATGCAAGTTGGCCCATCAGGTGGTAGGCCGCGAGGGGCGGCTTGCCTTTGGATCGCCTGTAAGATAACCCACCATGTTGGCATATTTTGTATGCTAATAAACCTGCAGCAATTTTTCCCACCAAAAGTTGTCTTGTCTGCTTATTTATGTTACATGTATGTTGCTGTGGGAGGGCTGGTGAGTGTGGCCGATATTGGCACTATGTTGCTGCTCCTGAGTTTCAAAAGGAGAAGGTGAATCCAGAGAGAAAATTATGCTCTTTAAAGGATTTCCCTTCCCCTACAACTCTCTCCACTAGTGAGGAGTGATCAGTATGAGCACGTGCACATCGATGTGCCTGCTGTCACTGCAGTCCGGAAAAAATGGACCGCCTGTGCCAGGGTATAAAACAGAGCCCGATAAAGACCCGTTTCAAGGCCCTCTTCAAAAAACTGCTGGTGCTCAGCACCAGTGAGACCCGTCCCACTTAAAGCCCTGGGCAGCACCAAAGCTGAATGCACGCGCGTCCAGATGGACAAACATGGCTGCTCTCGCCTCCTGCAAAGCTAAACATGCACGCGTAGGGACAAAAAAATGCACACGCATGTGGACAGCCCGATGCCATCTTTGACATGCGCACGCATTTTTTTGTCCGTACGCGTGCTTTCGCTTTTCCTCCCAATCCCCGTCGGCCCTCTGCACCCCTGCCACAAGTCCTGCGAGGGAGGTATTAGGCTGCGTGCGGTGTGTGCACATGTGGCATGCCGTGGTACACTAACCTCCTGCACTAGGGACAGCAACATGTATCCCCCAGCCACTCCCTGCACACTTTAAGTATTGCACGCTTTAAGTATTGCGCACACGGTGTGTATATGTGCATAATAAAATTCTAATGAGAGACGCCTGCAACTGGATCTGTGAAGTATGTGAGGGCTTGCACACTGTGTGTGCGCACGTGTCTGTGTGTATACCTGGTACGTCATGCCGGATTCCAGACTCATTGCACACTAAACACTACTCACCCCCATCATACCAACAGCTGTATAGGATGGGCAGTTAAAACCATGCACGTACGCTCATGCAGGGTGTAATACTTTCCACAAACTTTCATCCTGACTTTTGTATACCGCCCTGCACTTGTGCATACAGAGCGGTAGCCTGCACACGAACACTACCCTCTGCACAGGTCAAACATGGAAAGATTGACAGTGCACAGCGCCACCCGAGTCTTTCCACCATGTGTGCACACATCCACCATGTGTGCACACGTGCAATAAGTGTCCCCTCCTGTTTACCCCAGCTGTTGCCAATTCTCAGACTTAACAGTGTTGCCCATCACTCGGTACTACTTCAGCTAGAATGAAGTACACACCCATAGTGCCTAGTAACTCCCCCTATCCACCCAGCTGCCCTTCCCCGCACTAACCCCACTACCCACTGACAGAGGCTCTTCAACACAACATATCCCCACACAGTCAGACCCCCAATACATATACTGAGACCCCTGCTTCCCTCGACTTTACCTAAGGGCTGGCACACTTCGTGTACAATCACTGATCTACCAAGGCTGTCCTCCTCTGCATGTTCAACACCGCATAGTCTGCAGCGACCCAAGGGACAGGCCCGCCACAGTTATTAATGAGGTGAACATACATGTCTTAGTTATCACACACCATGGTGATTTGTGTGGCCAGCTCCGTGTCAGCGTCCTCAGTGCAGTGTGCCAGCCTGCTGTGGGCATCAATCTTGCTCGGCGCACTACAGCCTCACGTGCACAGTGACTCCACATGACCTGCCTATGGTGCACTTCTTAACGTTGCACAGCAGGCGGCCGTCGTTGGACATGGTGCTGCACCATCCCTGTGCACATAGTGCCAATATCGGCCACACTCACCAGCCCTCTTGCAGCAACATACAGGTAGCATAAATAAGCAGACAAGACAACTTTTGGTGGAGAAAATTGCTGCAGGTTTATTAGCATACCAAATATGCCAACATGGTGGGTTATCTTACAGGTGATCCAAAGGCAAGCCGCCCCTCACGGCCTACCACCTGATGGGTCAACTTGCATCGTGGTCTTAGCCAATCAGTGCTTAGCGGTTGTGGTGAGGGGATAGCCCCTCCCCCTTCCGGTGAAACATTGGTCCACCATATAACTCACGCCCCCCCCTACGAGGGGCGGAGCGTTCAAGCGACCCCCGGTTGTACAGGTTTCCAACCGCCCGTAGGACAGATGGGGCGCCGTCGCACCCCAGGCTCCACCGCACAGACTTCCTGGGATATTCGGCCTCAGCACCCTTTGTGCGCCTGAAGAGGGTACCCCTGAGTACCTTTCCGCCTCTGGATTGCCATGTGACTCCACCTGCAACACAAATAAAAAGATTAGAACATCCTTCCTCCCCTCACCCTGACACCCCGGGTAAGCGGTAGGGAGAGAGTTGGCATCAGGGCGAGGGAACTATTAGGCCGCCAGGGGGGCGGGGGAGGACTATATACCTCTCCCTGACCCCCCACTGGCCGGAAATGACGCGGAGAGGACCCCAACCGGGGTCTATGGACAAACACTAGGCTGCCCAGTGTGCCATCTTGTGGCACTAAAGGGGCTGCCCTCTTATGAGGGTCCCCTGCGGGGACAGTCGGTCAGCCCGCATAGTGCCAATATCGGCCACACTCACCAGCCCTCTTGCAGCAACATACAGGTAGCATAAATAAGCAGACAAGACAACTTTTGGTGGAGAATATTGCTGCAGGTTTATTAGCATATCAAATATGCCAACATCGTGGGTTATCTTACAGGCGATCCAAAGGCAAGCCGCCCCTCGCGGCCTACCACCTGATGGGCCAACTTGCATTGTGGTCTTAGCCAATCAGTGCTTAGCGGTTGTGGTGAGGGGATAGCCCCTCCCCCTTCCGGTGAAACATTGGTCCACCATATAACTCACACCCCCCCTACGAGGGGCGGAGCGTTTAAGCGACCCCCGGTTGTACAGGTTTTCAACCGCCCGTAGGACAGATGGGGCGCCGTCCACCCCAGGGTCCACCGCACAGACTTCCTGGGGATATTCGGCCTCAGCACCCTTTGTGCTCCTGAAGAGGGTACTCCTGAGTACCTTTCCGCCTCTGGATCGCCTTGTAACTCCGCCACAGCCCTGGGTGTGGCGACCGTCGCAGCCAGGGCCCCCTACCAAGGCCTGCGCTCCTATTTGCATCCCGCTATTTACAGGGCCTCCCCTAGGTCAAGGAGGAACAAGTCCATGCCTATTCTGGAGAGATGTTCCCCATCGTCCTCGAAACACCCTATGGATTTAGCATGAAGCAAACCATGCCTTATGAATCCAAACCCAATTTGTTCGGTGAATTTACGCATCGCGCAATTGACTCTCCTGCGCGCAGCCTCCATTGCTTCCCCAGAGCGTGCTCCCTGCCACAGGAGCCGTGGGGTGATTTCCGACCACCACAGTTCACATGTCCCTAACTTATTGCTAAATTTGCAACGAGTGGCTTTCATATTTTGAAGCAATGTCCTCTTGCCCAGTGCCATCAGGTCATTGCCCCTCAGGTGAATGACCAGCACATTTGGGGGACTCGTCACTCCCCCCAGTCTCTGCTGCAGTTTGTCCAACAACCCATTCCATCGCATGCCCTGGTACCCCAGCCAAGTTATCTCGGTGTTTGAAAAGCCATGCCTCCACTTCCTGCTCGCAGCCCACTCTGCCAATCTGCTGATGCCAGAATGGCCAATCACCCAGACCTTTGTTCCTGGTAAATAAAGAAATGTGATGTTGCAAAACGTTTATTACCAACACAGCACACCATAATGAAACATTTAAATTACACTAACACCACACTCCCGTCAGTTCCCGGAAAACCGGTTCCTGCGGGCAAACCAAATAACGTGGCTCATGGCCAAACACAATTGTAAATAGTAGCTTAAAAAACACAATGCCCCCCATCACATGCCATGACCGGGCTGCAGAAAAGGCCCCTAAAGTTCGTTGGCTCATGGACGTATGTGTCTTTTGAAACAGTGGGATTGCCAGCGCCCCACTTGTTTGATGCCCTCTGCTGGTAAGCCTTCCTTAAATGCTGTAGTTGCTGCCCCTATGCGGAAGGAGTGGCTGCAGAAACGTTTGCTAGGGTCCTTGTTACCAGATAGTGCCAGGCACGCATGCATGATGTGTTCCACCTGGTACTTAGTAAGAGGCGAGCTGTCTGCATGTATGAAAAGATAAGCGTCTGCTGTCGGACGCAGGGACGCAGAGGCGGAGAACAGCCTAACTGGGCAATACCTCCAGTCCCCCAAACTGTGCAGCCAGAACACCCTGCCTTTGCCGCTCTGATCTGTCTTTGACCTTCGTAGTGTTACTTTGAGGGCATCCCCGGCGACAACCACATCCTGCCAATTCAGAGCCCCCCCAGACTTATCATTCTTTTCTCTGGCCACCAACTCACTAATGCGAAGTGCCCCAAAGAAAGCCAGGCTGAACGCGGCAGCAAACAATGCTGCCTCAAACTCAGAGTGGGTGGCCTTGTGCATCCAATCTAGCATCCCTTGGAATGTCTCGAAGTCTATAGGGGACCTGTGTCATCCGGTGCCTTAGGTTCACTCCTGGCCCACCCTTTTAATGCCGCTCTGATTACAAAAGAACTTGTTGGGTCTGACTGCCCCTTGAGTCTAGCGTGGTGGCTGATTGCTGCAAGGTAGCCCGATATCCATGAATGACTCTTCCCATTGTCTTTTGCCCACAATATGAAGGATTTCACTCCGGTTGCTAAAGATAGATCGCCTCCATCCCATGGGCCCGTAACTGAACAGAATTTGTTCACACAGGATTTATATCTCTTGTTGGTCCCCGGCGCAGAGATAACTCGCCCAGGCCCCTCATACGTTTTGCCACTTCAACAGGAACCACAGGTGCGCAGGGAAAGGTGTCCCCTCCTCTCTCGCTTTCGGCCATGCCTCCCGGAACCGGTGCCACTGAAAACAAGAGAGAGCATCAGCCGCTGTGTTCTGCACACCCTGAATGTGTCGCGCCCTGAATTCAACATTGTTGTAAAGACAAGCCCGCACCAACTCCCTCAAGAGGCACAGAACCAGGGGACAACTCGCTGACTGGGAATTGATGGCCTGCACTACCGCTAGCTTGTCAGACCAGAAAAGGACCCTTTTGGCCGACAGTATTGTGGGCCATAAATGCAAAGCCACCACAATGGGGAATAACTCCAGCACTGTGATGTTGGTTGTGATCCTTTTCTTGTGCCAGGCACTAGGCCATTTCTCAGCACACCATTCCCTGTCTAGAATGGCTCCAAATCCTTCCCTGCCTGATGCATCTGTGTGTAGGGCTAGTTCCTGGGCTGCCTGCCCAGGGAGCCCTCCAAATTACTGAATCGTTGAAGTTGGCCAAGAAATCCGCCCACATGGCCAGGTCCAGTCTCATGCCTTTGCTTAGCTTGACCATGTTGGGCTTTTTTAAGACCCTGGCGGTGGCCCTGGCCAACCTTCTGGCAAATACTCTTCCAGCTGGTATGACCCTCGCTGCAAAGTTCAGTTTCCCTAAGAGCCCTTGAATGCATTCTAGGGTGGCCTTGCCCTGCGCAACCACAGACTGAATGTGTTGCGCGAGGTCGCGTACCTTGTCTGTAGGTAATATGGATTCCCCCGCGATGGTGTCTAGCTCTATCCCTAGAAAAGTTAAAACCTGTGCTGGACCCACCGTTTTAAGTGGTGCGAGGGGGACCCCCAAGTGACTGGTCAGCTGTTCAAAATCCTCAAGGGCTTGCTTACAGTCCTGCGTGCCCTCACTCCCAATGAACAGGAAGTCATCTAGATAATGGGTCACCCCTGCAACCCCGTAGGTATCCTGGAGAGCCCATTGCAAGAAGCAACTGAACGCCTCAAAATAGGCACAAGACACCGCGCTGCCCATGGGCATGCATCTGTACCATGTCGGTGGTGGACATTAAACGCACGCCACAGCAGGTCCCGGAGAGGTCACTTCTCTCACGCACACTGGCTGCGAGTCTGGCAAAGCGTTCACATTTCTGTCACAGGCGTGGCCTTGGCCTGTAGAGACTGTCGAACACCTAATATATTATGAGGCCCACCTCCTGCTCCTCTCAGGGACTACCTGCATTACCAGGGCTTTCCCTGCAGTCTGTGCTCGGCAAAGGGCCTGTGTTATGGGGCTTGCATTCTGTGTACCACAAGGAAAGCAAGTACTTCCGGGGCTTCTGTGCCCCACACGGGCCTGGTACTTCTTCATGTCATACCCTGCATTCCATGGTGCTAATATAAATAAATGCAGTCTGCCCCCCCCTCATTCCTTACTGGCAGGGGTATCCTGTGCAGTCCTTGTGGCACAGAGGACTTTCGAACTGCATGTGGTTTCCATTCATTGTAGGTAGCACAAGGGACCTACGACCTGCCTCAGGCATTGCATACATTCCAGTTGATGCAAGGGACCTGCTTACTACCCACGGGTCCCATGCATTCTGAGTAACTACTGTCTGGGAATTCCGTGCGTACGGTGCGTACCATGTAACACAAGGGGCATACCTACAGGTGAAGACACATACAGGGGCCCCATATATTGTCTGGGGTCTTCTCCTGCACTAAGTGTACTTACTACAAGGAACGTACGTACTTTGCAAGACTACACTAACATTACAGTGAGCCTCTACTATATGGGGTTTCACTCAAAGGGCCTAAATATGGTCCCGTGCTTCCTTACATTTTACAAGTAGCACAAGAAACAACGTTCAAAGGGGGCACCCTACCCTCCCTGAAACTAAAGCCCCTATTCCCAGCCAAAGGCGTCCTTTTGCGTTCCAGGTAACACAATGGGCGTATATGGTGCTTGGGCTCTTCGCCTACACTTCCTCTAACACCTGGAGTCGACTCCTAATACTGCACAACATTCTAGGTAATACAAGGGACAGCACCACCAAGGGCTTCTTACATTTCAGGTTTTGCAACGGGCCATCTACAATCTGACACTTCCATACATTCCAATTAACACAAGGGGCCATCTACCACCTGTGATCTTTCTATTTCTGGGCAACATTCTTTGCAGTCCCTTCCTAAGAGTCTCAGTTGGGACTTGGGGGCGGGAGTGAGCGATAGATTGCAAAATAAAACAAGCATTGAAAATGCAATAGGTCTTGCCTTTGATTAAGTTAAAGCCATTTGCTTTGCTAATGGTATTGTATAGCAAAGCAAAATGCTTTAACTTAATTAAAGGCGAGACCTATTGCATTTTTAGGTCTCGCCTTGGTGGCGCATGCGCTGCATGCGCTGTCTCAGTGAGACATAAAGTAATCTATATATGTTGGCAAGCGGCTGGTAGTTTCTCCTGCCGCTTGCCATTTGCTGAATGTTCGTATCGCTTTTGTTACCTTTGTTTTGATTGTCTGTTGATGTCCAACTGACTTCCGTGTAGTCCCGGAAGCAGCGGCCACCAACTACAGTTTTCGTCCGCACTGTTTGGACTTTTTCTTTGTCTTGCACGTCTCTGCCTGATGTAAACATGGCAGCGGCGCATGCGCAAGGAGCCGGTGTGACCGAGGGGCGGGCAGCACATGGGGGTCTGTCTTGGGCATATGTATCAGCACGGTGCCCACTGCGTAGATGCCGTGCTTGTTTTTAAAGTAAACATTTTCTTTCAATTATAATAAGCACCACTGCTTTTCCAGCCACTCTTACATTTTCGACTGATCTTTTAATTACACAGACCTCTTCGCAGCTTGTGTATCGGCGCTTATTTCACAGAGGCGCTTCATGTTTAGGATGCCGTTTCTCACCTAATCTCCTGTGCTGCCCTAAATGCCCCTCCCACAACACTGCTTAGGGTCTGCCTCAGGCTTGTGTGTTGGCGCCCAGTTCACAGAGGCACTTTCTGTTTGGGACACCATTTGTCACTTAATCTCCTGTCCCGTCCCCATGCCCCTCCCACAACACTGCTTGGGGTCTGCCTCAGGCTTGCGTGTCATAGCCCATTTCACAGAGGCGCTTCATGTTTCGGACACAGTTTCTCACAATCTCCTGTGCCGTCTCCCATGCCCTTCCCACAACACTGCTTGTTTGTGACAATATTGCTTGTGGTCATTTTCAAAGTTATGCTTTACTTTTTTGTGTGAATCTATTAAACACTATTACATTTGTACATAGTTCTCACATGTAAGTGTGCCTAAATAAGCAATTTGTATTTTCTTCTCAGATTAGTTTTTTTTTCAGACGAATACTTTGAGATTTGCAAGAAACTTGACAATTCACAGATGGTTGCCAGGCTTATCAACCATTCGATAGAGGCCATCTTGTTTTGCTAACCTTCTCCTTGCAAGTCTCCTTTTGGTGCCTCGTGCCTGCTGCACGCTGGGCACACCGGGAATGTGCGGTGGCTTCCCATGTCTCATTCTTCTCCTTGGGACCGTTTCCTCTTGCCCCTGGTTGGGCACTCGGCTTACTTCAGCCGGAATCGAGGTTAGCGTGCTCAGACGCCAAGGAGCCGGTAGTTGGTAAGAAAGAGAGGGTGAGAGTGGGGTAGGGTATTCTTTAAGTTGTCGTACTTGGTGCGGGGTAAGAGGTCATGCATATCCTCTCAGTATCTTCAGGTCTCCGAAGAGAACACATAGCTGTCTCACCTCTTCTGGGGTTCAATACATGCTCATAACCCTCCAGCTTTATACTGCCCCACATAATCTTCCGACACTTGACACATCTCTTTTAAGTTTGTCTAGCCTGTAATAAAGTAGGTTTTGTCAGTGGAATCATAGATGGTTGGCTGATCGCTTTTGTTTTTGAGTTCGTTCTGAAGAGAGAAGTCTTTAGTCTGCCTTCATATAGCGATGGGACTTTTGAAATTGTATTATGGATTTTGTGTTTAAAACCTGAAGTATTCAGGTTTTAAACACAAAATAGGTCGCACATGGTCAAATTGGTTTTATTCACAACCACACACATTAGCGCCACTTTACAGAGTTTGCTAGTGAAGCGCTACTTTTTCTCCTCTTTCTTTAAACAACATTGTTTTTCCGGGTGGGGAAATACACCATACCTGTAGGTACTGCAATACCTGGTTGATGCCTAAAGTGGTAAACGTTTAAATATGATCCTTATCAGTGTTTATTTTTATTTTAGTTTTAAAATATGTACAGCGGCCTTGTGCTCAGGAATATGGTCTTTTTAAACTATATTTTGTAAGGATTAAAGCAATGGACATTGAAACAGGTCAATGTAGTCATGTTCTTAACTTTTCAGGCAGAAACACTCAATAATTTCTAAATAATAGGTGTAAAAGCATTAAGGGAACTATGTTGTTCCTGCTTACATTTCACATGCTTTACTCAATTTGCATTGCCTACGAGTGTTTGCTATTTCCAGGATGTTGAAACTTTTTTTTTCAGCCAGCATATTACACGTCTGCCTTTCCTCATAACCTATTTCACAATTTTCTGGTTCTCCAGCGCTGCGGGAGGTCATAAAATGGCAATAGCCCTATGCAAATATCATCCTTCAACAGCATAATAAAAAAAATAAAAAGCATAGTGATTTTCAACATCAAGAGCTCTAACTTTCACAAATGCAAAACCGATTGCATTGCAAATGCTTGTTTATAAGCCCACTCCACTCCAAACCAAAATACATGGGTAAGAGTCATTGTCATTTAAAACGCCAATAGCTCTAACTCTCTCAAATGCGAGACCTACTGCATTGCAAATGCTTGTTAATGCTTGTTCTCTATGTAGGCTGCTTTGCAGCAGCCTAAATGGAGAAAATGGCCCGGCTGGGGCGCGCTCCGCTGAGCCTCACCAATCACAACGCTGCCATTGCAGCGTTGTGATTGGCGGAGGGGAGAGAGGGAGGCTGCCTTTCCTGGCTGAAGAAGATGCAGGAATTCAATTCGGAAAAGGCAGGACGGCGGGAGTCGTGAGTCGGATGGTGGACCCATCCAGAAGCTGAGATGGCAGCGGCGCAGGACGGTAAGTTAAGTTTTAAATTAGATTATATATTTTTTAAATTAAACAAACTCCTCCCGCCTCCCCCCATCCCTCCCGGGATGACCCCATTTCCGCCCCCTCTTCCCCCACCTGCTTATCATGCAGGCCGCAACTGCAGTTACCACAAGCAAATAAATGTTAATAAATTAGCAGGTGACTCGCATGGAAGATATGAGCTCCATTAAGTTGGGCAATAGAAACCATCTTCGTCTTTATTTGCTTTGTTACTTAATTCCTCACTGCCCCACCTCAAGCTACTTCGAAGCGCTAAGGTTAAGGTACATAGTAAAATGCTCGTGTGAAAAGAGTGATCAATTCTCTTCAGACAAGTCTGCCTCCGATAGCTCCTTTCATGCATCACTGGAAAGGTTCACTGCTCTGCTGAAATAGAAATCTGCGCCTGTACTTCAGCGTTCCTTCCGACTCTGAAGGGTCATGTTTTCACACTAGGCTTCACGATTCGTAGCTCGCGAGCTCAGCATGCACTGGGACTGTGTTTGTGCCACAGAGGTGCCACGGTGGTGCTTAGCACTGCGTCAGCCTGCCTGAACTCTGTTGTAATAGAAGATCTGCACCTGGCGCACTACAGTAATCCACGCTCATGCAGGCAGGCTATGGGACATGCCTTGTGAGGATAGATCATTGTAAGTGAAAAGCGTATAGCCTGGGATACTGATAGTGAATGGGAGATGTCGCATGCCACTGTTAAACCATCAACTCTGTGCAGAAATGAGATGGGTCAGTATTTGAAACAATATGTGACAATAGCTGAACCATGAACGTGTTTACATTTGCTGTAAAACTAAAAGCGAGAAAGTTACAGTAAAAGATTAATTGTGAGATGCAATTTTGCCTGACATTTTAGTTTACAGGTGACAAATATAAATCGATTTTAAATAACGTTAGTATTGGCACTTTTCAGCGTCAGTGCAACTGAAGATGTATGCAAATGACAATGGGGAAAAGTTTTTTTTTGTGTGTTAACTTTGTGTTATTTAGGTTGTCAATGATTTATGCAGCAGTGACTTTAGCATGCTGAGCTAAGAAATATGAAGTATTGTGATTATGAAAATTATGCTAGGTAATAGAAAAACCGTCTCCGGTTATATTTATGGAAACATAATTTTACTTTACCTCCACATTTATAGTATCCTAAAGTTATGTTACTGACCATAGGTGAATGCAGAGATTAACTTTCATAGAATTAAAAGACAATGTATGGATTTAAAGCACACCAGTGTAATGATTAATTGGGGAATTTTGAAATCATAGGTATTGTGTTCATACGCTAATGGGTTCATTATACATACTCTAATATGATACCAAAGTGTAGCATTTTGTAGTGTTTTGTTCCACTGATTCTTATTCTCTACTTTGTGTGTATTATAGTGCTGCGTTCACGTAGCTCTCTTTGACTGTGTTTTCCTCACTGGGGGTCCACATTTAGTGCTGTTTTTCTGTGCTTGCCAAACTCTGCTTTGCACGTTTACCCTTTATTGTCCTCAGGCTATTATTTTCAGGATTGCACTATGGTGTTGTGTCACGTGTCATATTAGACACGTGGCAGTGTTTGTTTGTGGCTGTGGCCCTCTAGGTAATCACTGGAGTCTGTCAGCACCCTTCAATGACTGATAACATGAAGACATTTGATCTTGCACACTTGTTACAGTTTGGCGTGGCAGTTTACGCCCTACTACTTTAAAAGTACACCAACCGCCACTGGAGAAAAGTGAGGGAGCACTTCAAAGGTTGCTGCCTTTGTTGGAGGAGTGGTTTCTCCATGGGATAAGCTGCCTCCCCATGGAGAAACAAAAAGGTTCTGGAGTGATAGATTATATCTTCACATAAAAAAATGAACAGGTGTCACATTTCCAAGTTCAACACCGTTTACTTCTGAAATTCTTGGGCATTCCATGAAAGCCAGAAAAAAGTCTGAGCTTTTTTTGTGAATTATACCTCAACTGAAAAGGTGTGGCATTTATTGTAGGAGTTTGTGAAAGTGCACCATCTTACATCTCACAACGCTGTATAGTATTTTTTAAATTATGGGCGATATGCAGAATTTGCAGTGCAAGTAGTTATAAAAAGCACTGGCAAAGCCAATAGGCATGCACCTATGTGATGGCTATTAGCTTTGTCAGTGTCATTTAGCCATGGTGTACAGCAGCACGGCTACAATGCAGCATGGCTAAAAGTTTGAAAAAAGTACTATGATGGTGCCAGCGCTGGCCATGTCAAAGCGCTTTTTTTTCCTATGGTGCGTGGGGATGTGCCATGATGGACAATGAGAGGGAGGGCAATAGAGAACGGGCAACACAAGCAACGGGACCAAGGGTAGCAGGCAACAGTATCGTAAATAAGAGCAGCTAATATACTATTTTCATATGGCAGATGGGAGGATTGGAGGGTTTAAAATCAACATGGACAAGAGGGATGGGAGGGAGGTAAAAGCAACACAGACAAAGGGGAAAGGGAGGGATTACATGCAACACAGAGAAGGGGGTGTAATGTGTTAAAACCAACATAGACATGAGGGAAGAGGGGGTTTAAAAGCAAAACAGACAATGGCAGGACGAGAGGGCATTTAAAGGCAATACAGACTGGGGAAGAAGGGTGTTTAAAAGCAAACCAGAGACAAATGAGTAATAGGGGCAAGGGTGTTAAAAGCTTTCAAAGGCCAGACCTATAAATGAGGAGCATCTCTGGGTATCTCAGGAATGGAGCTCCTAAGCTGATCTCCTACCTTCCTGGAGAGTCAAAGCTGGCCCCCACACCTACACAACCAACCAAAACATGTGTCCCCCTACTCATAGTGCAGTCTAGCCTAGTATGTCCAACCACCATCAGCCTTTTCTCCCCGCTTCACTCTGCTCTCCTGCCAGCCATTCTATTTTCCCAGCAGCTTATCCTGGCACCTACGAGTATTCCTAGGGAAGGTGCAGTCTTCTTGCCAGCATCTCCTGCTTGCTGACATCTACTACTTGGAACAGAAAATGGTGGAAGTGAGAGGTCCCACCACCCCATCAACTATTTCCTGCTCTTGGATATCAAAAAGCAGGACATGCCAGTGGGCAGGCTGTGCCTTCCATGGAACACCAGTGTAGGAAATTAGGTTACTGGTTGAGGGGGGTAAAACGCTACTCAAGCAGCAATCACAATTCTTGCCAGGGTGAAACAGAAGCGAACCCCAAACTAACCTGTGCTTTACCCTCTGGTAGCTTGGCACAAAAGCCGACAGGCTTAATTTAGAGGCAATGTGTAATGTACTTAGGCAGCATGTCAAACAATTAGAAAGTGAAAACACAACACAAGAAAAATCCCATATCAATTTAGAAATGTAGGGTAAAATTTAATAAATTGCTTGAGACCCAAACAGCAAAAATCTAATCAGTAGAAGGTGCTAACTGTGGCTATCTGGTTGGGCCGGACTGGGACAAAGTCACAAATTCAGGCCAACCGTGATGGAGCATGGATAAGATACAGGGACCAATTCACATCTGCTGAACAAATTACTTTCAATCATGGTTGCATTGCATTGTGAGATCTCTTTCAGAGCAGCAGTCCAGCAGAGTGGCAGTCATTGTAGCAGCACAGCAGTACTACTTAATGGCATATTATCCACAGGTCTAGAAGTGTATTGTAGTGGTGGTGTGTGACATATAATATTTATACCCAGTTGTGCTATTGAAGTGGGAAGAAGCTTCTAGGGGCATGACATTGAAGTACACAGATGTCCTGCCTTCCTAGCTGCAACTCCAGACTAACTACTGGGGGTATGCAGCCCTTTGTGTTGATGCAGGATACAGCCTGTTCAAGTGTAAGTGGGGATTTTCCCAGGCCCTTCCACACATCCTGCCAGCGATGGCCCATCCAGTTTCACCTAAGCTCCCCTATAGTGTGTGGCTGTTCAGGAGGAATACACAAAGTCCAACTGTCAACCACACTAAGTCATTTGACCCATATTTGGGCTGCATGCCTCAATTGGCTAAGGCAAGAAAAAATACCAACTTTCTAAAGTGCCATTTTCATCATAAGATAGGATTTTAAATTGTGATTCCGGAGGCACCAAACATTAATGGGTTACCTATTCCCATTAAGAAATTACACCCAAAAAATGTAATAAGGTAAGTCCAATGATATCCTGTGGAAGTGGTAGGCCTTGCATTAATGAAATATGAGTTTAAGAGCTTTTCACTACCAGGACATGTAAAACCTTAAAGGTACATGTCCTACTTTTTAAATGAATTACACCTTGCCCTTTGGGCCGTCCAGGACCTACCCTACTGGTGACTTATATGTATTAAAAAGGACAGTTTGGGCCTGGCAAAAGGTTTATTTTGCCAGGTCGAAGTGGCAGCTTAAAACTGCATCTATAGGCTCTGCAATGGCAGGTCTCAGACCTTGTTCAAAAGACTACTTATGAGGGTGTCACACTCTGTGCTGCCGGCCCACTAGTAGCATTTCACAAGAGGCCCTGGACACAGGTAGTGCCACTACACTAGGGACTTACAAGTAAATTAATATACCAATTGGGTGTAAGCTAACCCTGGGCATCGTACTCCTCTCCGCCAGCAGAGTTTGCAGAGTTTTACCAACTCTGCGCTCCGCTGTGAACGCGAAGTTGGACAAAACTCCACCTCTGTGGCAGAACGGAATATGAGGCCAGTCCCATTTAAAAAAAAAAATCCTAAACACACCACTTACCTTGTCTTCTGCCTTCCCTCCTCCTCGCCACGGTGTCTCCCTTCTTCCGGCGTCCTCCTCCTCGGGTCCCTGTAGGTATTACAACATGCGTGAACTGCGCATGCGCAGTTCACGGAAGAAGTAATACCTACAGGGACGCGAGGAGGAGGACGCGGGAAGAAGGGAGACACCGTGGTGAGGAGCAGGGCAGGCAGAAGACAAGGTAAGTGGTGATTTATAAAAAAATGTATACTGCTTTGTGTGGTCCTGGGACAGAGCTGAGCTCTGCGTAGTTCCACTGAGTTTTTTTTTACTCCATGGAACTACTCGGAGCACCACTACGCATACTCTGCCCAGGGTTAGCGTAAGCCAGTTCTGCCACGTTTTGAGGAGAGAGTACAATCACATTAGCACCATTTAGCAGTAGTAAAGTGGGCAAAGTCCTAAAAGCCAACAAAAACAGGTTCAGAAAACAGAAGGGTGAAGGCAAACAGTTTGGGAATGACCCTGCAGAAAGGGCCAAGTCCAACTACCGGCATTGCATTGTCATAGGAAAATAGGAAAAATACACTTACTATCCGTAGGCTAGAATTTCCCAACTTTCAGAACTATGGAGTCATAAGGAAAACTTTGCAGACCTCTACTTTATTGTCACCAGCTGTTTTTACTTCATGACTTTAACATAATTAATCTTCAAGTCTTGTTAATAATACCACTTCTGGCTACATTTCCTGCTTTTTGCTTCTCCTACGACCAAGAATGAGAACTGATAAAAATTTGAGCAAGTAAATACTGTCCAAGAAACATAAATTTGTTCACTAGACAAGACCCAATAACAATAACACTAGCTGTGTAAAAGACCAAAAATAAGTGTTATCTCAAAGTGAAAGAATTCAGATATGTGTATTATGTATGCAAAATGTAACATAGAAAGAATTTCTCTATTGATAGTACAAATCAATAACTTAAATTAGCAACTAAAATGATTTACTTGTAGCTTTCATGATCAAACATCAACTCTTCAAGCTACATGTGGATGAGTCATTGACAAAATTGTGCACTACGTTGCTTCAACAAGGCCTGTGTAAGATAGTTGATAAGAAACACTTATGGCCTATGACGGAGACACACATTGTACTCTAGTTGCTGTTGGTGATTCACAATATGTAATATGCCCTCACAAACAGATTTCCTCACACCGAAAATGATGCCACTATTGCACACCCTTAATCGGGAGAGGTGTGGCACAGCAGCCAGGGCAGCTGACTCCGGAGCACGGGCCTCATGGTTCGATTCCCAGCCCCGGCGGCAACTAAGCCCAGCACCTTGTTACTCTATGCAATAGCTCGCTTAATCTCCCCAATGGCCCCCAGTGCCTTGAGGCCCTTAGGGGTGATTAGTTTGCGTTTTACAAAATATCGGGTTATGGTATTCCACGTTAAGTAGACCAATCACATATGAGCAAATTAATAGATTTCTCTAAGGGTAACGTATCTTCCCTGCGAGAAACAAAAAAAGTTATTTAGTGCCAATGCAATCATGCATTGCATTTAAACATGAATGAAGAAATTCATGCTTAATTTATAAGTGTGTAAATGTGTATCTTTAATTGCAGCTTCCGAGGTCTACTCTTGGAATTCTTGTAAATGCCAGGAAAGTCAGAAGCTTTCTCAAAATGTAAGAGTAAACTTAAGGACCAAATATTCAAGCCTTTTTGAAAATCACGCCCTAAAAAACATGTGGGTGGTACTGTGAAATTGTGTTTCTATTTCATGATTGTGACATTCTCCCGCCTTGTGTTGCCAATAATCCGAATTCGGAATACATGCCCTGCTGTTTGCTTCTACTACTACAAAGACTGAGAACTAAGAGAAACTCTAATACGTAAATACTTCCCTAGAAAAGTATTTACTTTCACCAAACTGCAATCACTAAGATCATCCACGTAAGCCACAACTAATATATTACCTAAAGATGGTAGTGTTCAGCTTTATGTATGGTGCTAGCTTAGCATTATATCAATAAATTATGCATACACATAACAAAAAATATCTTAATTAGGTTAATGGAATCATTTATTTGCATGCTTTGCAATCAAATCTCACTTCTTGCAGCTGCTTGTGAATGACGCTTTGAAAGGATCACACCCTATGTCTCAACAAGTGTTGTCAGGTAATACATTGACATTTCTACTGCAATCTCCAATTGGAAGTAGGGGCATATTTGAATATGAAGAGGAAGGATATTGCACTTTTGTTAGTGGGGGGTCTAAGTTCTAGATGTAGATTGTGTATAGTTTGCAATTACCAAATAGTGAATTTATACGATTCGCTATTTGGTAATTGCAAACACCAATGTACAAACGTATCTTAGACGCATTTAGCGATTCCCAGTGGGTTTCAAGTAGATGAATATTGCATGTTACATCACATGTTATTACATCACGTTCCTTTACAATGCGGTTGTTACAACGACAGCGTTGGTAGAACGCGATACCTTTACAACGCAAGTCATTAGATCGACTTGCAGTAGGGGGCACGCTGGACTTTGGAATAGTATAATTTACTATTCCAACTCCAGCCTGCGCAACAGTAGGGAATGTGTTGGAATAGTAAATTATACTGTTCCTTAAGTTAGAGCGCCCTCTACAGTAAGTTGATCTAATGACTTGAGTTGTAAAGGCATTGCGTTCTAACAACACGGTCGTTGTAACGACCGCGTTGTAAAGGAACTGCGATGAAATGACTGCGTTGTAAACGCTGTCTCCCCAAGTAGACCTGCCTCATTAATATTCATGAGGTAGGTCTCGGTTTACGACCAATTGGGAATTGCAAAAATGACAGGGATGGTGGCCAGCAGCCAACCATGTCTGAGATTGGTTTTCAATAAACCAAATTTTTTTTAATGCAGCCCTTTTTCCTTAAATGAAAATGGGATGCGTTTCAAAAAGAAAAATTAAAAGCTTTCTTTTAATTTTTTAAGAGTAGGCAGTGGTGCGTGGGACCGCTGCCTGCTCTTAAAAAATGTTTTTGCAAATATTCTCACAGGGGAAAGGGTCCCGAGGGGACCCCTTCCCATTTGTATATGGGTTACCACCTAGTTGAAGTAGGCAGAAAAATTTGAATGTTTTGCAGCCTAATTTCGGTTGCAAAACATTCACACATACCACTGCAATACGGTATTAGAAAGGGACGCAGTAAACACGCCCTTTACTAATACCGAATCACAAATCCAATTTGCGATTCAGTAATAGATTACTTGAATTTTAAATTGGGCCTTTGTACATTAAAACATTTTATTTGGAGGTCGCAAACGACCCTATTCTGCGATTTGGGACTTTTGCGACGTCACAAAAGCTTTGTACATCTGGCCCTAAGTGGTTAAACCAGTAGCTCTTCTGTTTAAAGTTACATTGTAATACACAAGGTTAACTTGAAATGAATGTAAGATCATATGTGACAGACTGATACGAAATTGACATGGCTATTCCTGTCCCACACTGGCTCCTGCCCTACACAAAGAATGAGACTGCATTTGCCTTCCTGGGGAAAGTGGCCACCTCCGGCATATCATTTCTTGGATGGTAGCAGCTTCTATTGGTCAGTCAAAGGCCAGCACATTGCTGGATCTATAACTGGAACAGTGTTCTTCTTTGGCTTAGAGCAAATTGCCTTAATTATGGTGTATGTTTGAGTGAAAAAACTGATCCTGTCAGTCCACACCATGAGAAACTCATACAGTTAATCAGAGCAGGTGTTGTATTTACTCTTGTTAAATGTTGTATTTACTCTTGTGAATGTGACTAACTAAAGTTAACTTACAGTATTTACCTTTCTTCTGTCATTATAGTTCTCTAGAGTTCTGCCGGAGTCCAGACATCTAATTGTTCGAAAGGCAACTAACCACTGCATTAAGGGCAGAACGTTCTGCAAAATTTAGACTCCTTAATAATTTGGCTGCAAGATAAGACCAACCAGTAGCATGGGCATGTCCCTGCCCCCCAATACTTAACACATTGGGAATGTTCCATCAATATTTCAATCAGTGTTGGGCACATTTAAACTGAATCTCCCACACAGCCAGCCAAATTTGACTCCAACAATTGACTTTAAATTGGTAGACATGCAGCATTGCTCTGATTCAAAATTGACAACATCAGAGACAACTAGGGAAGTTGAAGACTCTACTGAGACCACTAACATTGGTGTGACACAATTTGCAACAGCAGCAAACGGGATAGAGATACCAAGCTATGGTTCACCTAACATAACCCTCTGCAGGCCAATGTTCACAAGTTTTGCGATGAGTCACTGTCCAATATTGCCTACAACATGAGACAAAAAAAGAAAAAACAATCAAATACCCCGTGAAAAAGCCTGAGCTTATAGGGGTAGATTCATTGCCCACCTCAACAATGAATCTATTGCCTTTGGCAAACAA
Organism: Triturus cristatus; assembly: GCF_964204655.1. Lineage (NCBI taxonomy): Eukaryota > Metazoa > Chordata > Amphibia > Caudata > Salamandridae > Triturus > Triturus cristatus. The sequence continues at coordinate 234,225,224 of NC_140583.1, forward strand.
GTCTACAAATACAATGGCAACAAACAACACACTAAAAAAGAGGGGGGCTTTGTTGCAGAAGAAAGTCAAGGACACTAGCTGCACAATGATAAATTTAAAAAAACATTTAAGTCATAAATTAAAAAACAATCACATTCATATGCTAATCATGTTGAAAGCTGTGATCCAACAACTTCAGAGTGTGGAATCTGAAATAAAAGCAAGAAATGAATCCACGCAAACAGTTCTCTGTCAAGGGTAAGATAATAGCGTTTATTGGAAAACCAATAACAGAGTAACGTGCAGCACGGGGGCATCAGCAAAGTCACTGAGTGCCCAAAGATGTGACGTTGGTGACAGCTTTTATAGGCCAAAACCACAAAGGATACGGCATCATCACATACGTAGCACAAATTGAGCCCTATCCATTTGACCAATTAGCAAAGGCCTAGATTGTGCTATACCTTTTAAGGTCCGAAATATACTGTTGCTAACCACGTGTCCCAAGTGGGCAGCTATGGGGACTTTCCACAGTAATGTAATCTAGCAACGTTGGTACCTTCCCAGTTAATTATTGCAACATAATAGAAAGGACCAGACATATTGCAAAATGTGCTATGCTGAAATGTCTGTGTCTACGTGAGCATCTACCCTGTCACGTATTATTCTTGATCGAACCTTGTGTTACAAAAGCTGTGTCTCTGAAGCGAATGGAAAAGTACAAGCATTTTGTGCACTGCTTTTCATGTCAACTTAGCAGGGCCTAAAAGCTTACAGCATTTGGTATCATACAAGAAAGATGGCTTCTACAAGAGGAGCATGATATTGGATCACCCCAAACCTCACCCACCTCCATCAAGATCTACTGGTTGAGATGGAAAAAGCATTACCTTTTTTCATGAACATAACCAACAAGACCCCATAATAGGGAGTAAGAGCCAAATCAACAGAAAAAAGAGTGACAGGGACCTCCTGTAACTAAATCCATTCCAATCTGTCAGGTACTGCAATGCGTCCTTTTTATAAGACACAAGAAAACTACAAAAATAGTGCAAAAATCTCCATCAAAACACCCCAGCTCTACTCTCGCTCTATCAGTCCATCAAATAGCACTACCTAAATCTGTGGAAGAGCCTTACCCTCATCCCCTTCACATGGATAGGCCTCGCTTGTGCATGTCCTCAAGCTTCTTGAGGGAAGAAGTACCTAAAGCACCTAGCAAGATTAGAACACCAAACCCTTTTGCTCTGGCAGCTCCAAATTGTCGTTTCCATTCTACACTATCCTGTCAGTGGTTTCCTTTTATGCCTTAGACAAGGGCCAGAACACTATTGTCCCTAGTAAATTTTTCATTGCTGCCATTTGTTTTCCCACTTATAGGGGCATCCCCTCCACTCATAGACTTGCTTTTCCACCAACATGCACCAATCCATGTCTTTTTACCCAGAGGTCAAATTTTGAGGCATATCAGATCCTTATTTCTTGCCCACATTCCTTTTTGCTATTATCAGCCCCAAGGTGGTGAGAGTTCTGTTTGTGGGAGGTGTGTTCAATGTCTCCAAATGTTGAGTACCTCTAGCCTGGGAGATAGTTTTGCCTGGGATCCAGTGACATAGCTCTGGCACGCCCATGCAGCCTTCAGTAGTCAGTTAGCATTGGGCAGCCCCATTGTGTGTAAAGAAAGGTTCCCAATCAGCTGCATCCACTGGCACAGAGATCTGACCCTATTTTACCCCATCTTACATAAGCTATATTTTGTTTAGTGGGATGTATATAGAAAGAGCAACTGGACCAGGCAAAAGCTAACCCAGATCACTATTTCTAGAGGGTGCTAAGTGCCTACTCCCACCCCCCTCTTTAGCTTCTCCAGGGCTTTCGGTAATTGTTGAGCAGCTATAAGTAAGTTAGATGGCTTCTTGGTAAGGGGTTCTTTCAGCGGGGGAGCCGTTGCAACCTATTCTCCCACCACTATGTGAGTCGACATAGCATGGTGTGTCTAGAACTAGAAAAAGACCTCCGTATCAGCCATCTGGCAGTCCTCCCAAAGGACAACCCAGGTTTTTCAGCCTTCCATCTTGGCACAAGCTCCCAATTTTCTGATTCATATCTAGTCCTAACCTCAGATCTCTGCGTTTTCTGCACTTCAGTCTGTGCCACACTGTCCCATACCAGGATTTGATTCACTAATGCCTTCTCCAATGCAATTATCTAGTGGCCTCCTTGAATGTTCAAAACATGGACTATGTATGTACCTTTAGTCCTGCCATTGTCTCAGGTCCATGCAAAGCTGTTAGGTAGCCCCTAGTTCCCAGAATCACTGTATCTACTTTTAGGAATGGCTCATTGTGATGCAGAGTAGTGTTTCCAGCAATCCAGTAGCACAATTCTACTGTCATAGACTTCCCTTGTGAGTTTGGCAAGGTTGTCTGCACCTCCCCTCCATCACACAGTAGCATTGGGATTTCTGCCTCCAACTCTCTTTTTTTTCTTTGTTTTCATAGAATAGGATAAAACAGTGTGGACCATCAGTCAAAGTGAATACAAAACACTTCCAAAATAAATTTCTGTCTGCACTCCCCTGACCCTCCCGCACTCCCCTGACCCTCCCCCACTCTCCGACCCTCCCTTTCCCACTAGGTAGAACTGCATGGATATGACTTCACTACCTTACCTAGCATTGAAGGTCAAATAAATGGTCCCACATCTGGCACTTAATAAATTGAACAACAAATCAACAATAGGTTACACAGTAGCTGCTCATTTACGATGTCAGGTGTAGGGATCTCAGCAACTTGAGACAAACATACACAAACTCTTTCTTGCAAGCAATGTACCAGGGGAGTCCACATCTTTTTATATTTATGCTCCATTTCAAGAATGCCCCAGATCAATGTTTCCATTGCCAACAATATCCAGAGTTATCCCACCCATTACATTGCCGAAATAAGAGGAGAGTTCCATTTAAGTGCCAGACTAATGGCAAAAGTCCATCTTGGATTCTCTTTCGATATGCATTTAATGTCAGGTGGCCTCAAATTAAGAACCATCGTCGCTGGGATTGTTTGTACGGGATATCCAACCACTACTCCATATGACTTAGGACTTCCTTACAAAAGAGCATACGGCAAGTATACATCCACCGCATATACATAGCATATCCCCACATTCTCACATCCCAGCCAGCAGAGCTGGCATGTCATACATGTTTCAATTTCACTGGTGTGGCATGCCATCCAATCATTATCGCATACAATAATTCTCTAGTCTGCAAACTCTTGCATAAGGATGGGATTGCCACCCATAGTTTTTGCCATTGAGACGAGGAGAGTTGCATTCCTAAGGACTTGAGCCAGTGCTTCATATAAGACCACTCCGGTGCTTCTCTCATATCTCTCAAAATAGCATATATATTGGAAATGAGCCCGGTAGGACCATCATATGTAGCATCACGCTTTTCCCAGACAGTCAGTGGTCTAAGTGCTGCAGCTGTATTCTCATGGTTAAGAGTTCACTGTTGCAACTTGAATTAGTGGATGCAGTCTGTCTCTGAGTTTGTAATCTTGCTGACATGTAAGGGTTTAATATCGGACCCATGAAACAAGTCTCATAGCAACCAGCACTCCCTTCCATCCAGCGTTTAAAGTCTCTCTTACCAATACTTAGAGTGAAATCTATTTTACCCACCAATGATGTATAGGGAGATGGAAAGGAAGCCAGAGTTTTACCATCACGCTATCTTGGCTGGTTTTAGAAGTTCAGAGTAATAGCAGACTGGTGGTCTATCTTTCTTGGGCAACCACAGAACAGCTAATGGGGCATGATTCCTCACTGTGGCATCCATATGGATTCAGTGGCGTTTAGTTTAATAAAAGGACCGTTCAAAAAATAATTGTAAGCTGAGACACCTAATAGTATTTCTTAATGTCTGGTAGCCCCACTCCACCTGAACGTTTGTGCTCTTTCAAACTTTTCCTCAAAACCCTTGCCTTTTTACACACCCTTATGAAGGCATTGATCACTTTCTTCCTAGTCCCTACATCAGACTTGGGGAGAATCACTGGGAGTGCTAGAAAAAGGTAAAGGAATCTCTGCAATAGATTCTATTCAATTACTGCTGCCCTGCCCATTCACAAGAGAAAGAGATTGCTCCACTTGTGCAAATCGTTAGTGATAGCATTAAGCAGGGAAGGGTAGTTTGCTGCACATATTAAGTGGTGTTTTGGAGTAATATTGAACTCTAAATATTCACATTTCTTTGCAGCCCACTTCAGTGGTCTGACCTCTAGGAGTCTAGTTTTGACCTCTGGCAGTATACCTAGATGAGCATTTCAGATTTATCTAGATTGATCTTGATTCCCGATAGTTTCCCATAGGATTCCAAAACTTCCATAACTTTAGTGATCAAGCATTCAGGGTCTGCCAGCGTTAATAAGAGATTGTCGTGAACAAGAGTATTTTATGTTGGTCATCCCCCGCGTGCATCACCAAGATATCCTGAAGCTGCTTCACAATGGCAGCTAAGGTCTCTATTACCACTACAAATATAAAAGGCACGGGGGCATCCCTGTTTCATCCTTCTTGATAGGGGAGTGGTCCAGTATGCTACATTGACCAGTACATTTGTGTAGTTTGCTTTTGGCTAGCCGCTATCCAGGGGAGAATGTTGGGGCCCAACTCGATCGCCTCTAGCACCTAAAAAAGAAATGTTTAGCTGACCATATCAAAGGGTAGGGGATCTTCCTGAACTTAGCCTTTTCAACCAGATAAAGAACTCGCTAAATATTATCAGCCACTTGTCTCCAAAAACCTGATCAGAGTCAGTAAGGTAGGGCCAATGAGGTATGAATCTATTGGCCAGCACGTTTGTGAAAATCTTGATATCCGAATTCATAAGAGCTATTGGACTGTAGGACTTGTATTTATCAACTGGTTTGCCAGGCTTATGAATGAGAGAAATATTTGCTATCAACATTGAGGCCATAAACATTTGTGATCACTGAAAGTATGGAATAGTATTACTAAGTGGGGATTAGTTCAGGTGCAAAATGTTTGTTAAAGCTAATAGTGAGACCATTCGGTCCCTGGGCTTTGTCAGGGATCTTGGTCAATGTTCCATTTAAGTCCTCCTTCCTGGTGAATTTTCTCTTAGATAGCTGCATTAACCTTGGTCAGTCACATATAAGTGACCTCTTTGACCAGGGACGGCTCCTCCGCTAAGACGGAGGAGCGTCGCCCCACTGCTCTGAGAGCAGGAGAAATGAAAAATAAAATGATAATAACCCAGTTATTATCATTTTATTTTTCTCTACAGGGCTAGGTTAGGGCGGGGCGGGGTAGGGGGTCACAGGTGGAGGAGTGGTTTGCATTCCCTAAGTGTGCATGAATGTTTGACCTGTACTCTTGGGCCGGCCAAACAGTCATGTGCAATTTGCATGTTCCCCACTAGGCTGCAATACACAGCCTGGTGAGGAATATACCGAGGCTCCCATTCCTGTCTAAGTGCCAAACCACGGTGCTCAGACTAATCACAACACTGCAGCGTTGTGATTTATTTAGGAAAGAGAGCCTGTGTGCTTCCTGCTTTCCCCGAAACTGAGGAGAAGGCGGCATGGGAAGGGACCGATGCGGAGGAGAGACAGTGGCAGGCAAAATGTAAGTTTTTTTTTTTGTCTGACGCCCCATCTCCCTGTTCCCTGCCAGCTTCCACTATCTTTGAGACAGGACTTTATGTCATCCACTGAGACAGGGTTCGCACACTAGAGGGCTTTGCATTAGTTCCTAAAAGCTTCAGCTTTAGCTGCATTTGCACTAATAATTTGATGCGTGATACCCTCGAGAGTCAGATTTGTACCTGCCGCCTTCCGTTAGTTAAGTCACCTTTAAAAATAAGGAAGCTCTTTTATTGGCATGTTCGTAAAATCTTTCTTGTAGGTATAATTTAGAACTTTTCTCACTCTCTGTGTGGCCAATAGGTCAACCAGAACTTTCAGCAAGGTGATCTTCCACCGGGCCTTTACGGAACCTATGTGTATATGTTGTTCAGTCGCCACTTTAAGCTCAGCTTCCAACGATCTTTTTTCAGACTTTCCTGTCTCACTCTGCTGGGCCCTATCCACTATACTGTTGCCCCTACAGACAGCTTTACATGTGTCCCATAACATAAGGGAAGACATTGCTCAGGTCATTCTCCTCAAAATACCTATTAATTGCATCCCTCAATGTCTGCAGATTTAGTCAATCTTTATGGAATGTTCTACCAAATTTCCAACTATTCGTTCTTCATTTCTCTTGCTGAATTTCTCACTGCCGAACAATCATTGTGTGGTCAGATACCACTATGGTACCATGCACACTAGAGGTTGTGTTGTCGACCAATGCCTGGCTACCCCATTAAGTGTGTCCATGAGTAGGATCTATGGACATGAGGGAAGACACTATATTCCTTCTCATCTGTTTTTTTAACTTTCCAAAGGTCGATAAGGCCTATGCCTGTCAGAACCTAATTTGTCTCCTGGGAGAGTATTCATGTCATGGTGGTGTCTATACAGGAAAGCATCTGGCGCAATGTTGAAGTACCCAACCCACAAAAGGCTGTCTGGTGCCCAGTTTTTGATCTTAGGTTTGAGGCTAACAATATATTGTTGTTGACCTTGGTTAGGGGTATAGAGGTTAAGTATGTCCACTGGGAGTCTCTGTTGTCTACCCCCAAATGAATGAAGCGACCATCTGCTGAGTCACATTGGACCCATAGTACTTTGTAATGAAAGTGTTTATATATCCCAATCACTACCCCTCTCTTACTAGCCGTAGCCACATGGTACTGTGTGGGATATAAGCGGTGTTTCATAAAGTTAATGTCAGAGGTTTCTCAAATGGGTTTCTTGAAGACACACAACCTCTGGGACAGCGTCCTGTATTACCCTCCAAATTTTGTGTCACTTAACCAGGGAATGTAATCCCTTTAAGTTCAATGTGATTACTTTAACCATGAAATAATAGAAGGGTTGAGATTTCTTGTGCCTGTTGCACTTTTCAAATCTAACTGGATGTCACATTTAATACAGCACCATATTTCAAAACATGCCTGTTAGAAATGGGGTTTCTGGTTGGCTCGTGTATGTATCTAAGCCAGGCAGGACCCACCACTCTAGTCAGGGTAAGGGAGCAAAACACAGAAGATAACCCCTGCTAACCCCCATGGTAGCTTGGCAGACCAGTCTGGCTTATCGCAGAGGCACTGTGTAAAGCGTTTGCGTAACACACACACACCAGTGACACACTAAGCACACCACAAAAAGAGACTCCACAAAAGGTTATATAAAAATATCACTTTGTATTATAGGTAAAACACGTTAGACCACAATCACATAATGCACTGCACCATTAGGTGATTGTCATGACGTGACGTAGATAAGTTACAGGAACCACAAATCACCTTTCCAACTAGGCAATTGTCATAACAATAAATTTAGTGCAATAAAGCAAATACTTATAAATTGCACGTCATGGGAATATCATGAAAGACATAATTACTGTGTATATTCTACCCTCCATAGCTACATCATTACATCAGGATATGATGTGTAGCAGTATTGTAGGGAGAGAAACACGACTCACCAGATATCACTCTTATAGCCTTGGACACCATGAAATTAATGACGACGTCGAGCCTGTGCTCGTACCAGAGGCTATACATTAATTTTGTGGGCTTCACGCAGATCCAGAATCACTGCATGCCCATTCTGTGGACAACAGTAACTTGGGGCCCTGTCAGCAAGTTCCCACTCAGGCGCCTCCGTTGATGCTAGTTACAGATAGGGGGCCTGTCCTGCCCTCATCCCGCAATGGGTACACGTGTTAAGATTGGGTGCCCCCCCAGGTAAGTTCAGACATGAAGGGGGCATAGACCACATCAGCAGGGACACTCAGCCTGCCCCCACGCGCTCATGAGTTAACCCACAGGTGCACACAATGCACATAGGCATATGGGGCAGGCTGCTACCACACGGTGCAGCCTTTGTCATCTGACGCCCGTCAGCCTGCAGCGCCTATCGCTTCTGGGGTGGTGAAATCAGAGACCTCCTCGGGTCCTGCTGCGGCCTCAAGAGTCCTCCCTTGTTCTTCACCAGCGGTGCCACTGCGGAGCTAACTACCTGTTGGCAGCCGCGCCGCTCAATCTCCTCAGTGGCACAGGAGCAACTCTGGCAAGCCCCTAGGGACTCCTTGACTTTGTACAGGCAGCATCATATTTCTCCTCTGTTGGAGGCAGCACAATCTCCCTCTGGGTCTCCGGTCTCGGACCCTGGTTGCTACGGCAACCTGCCAGCCGCAGTGTAGCTTTCCTGAGGACGGGTTCCTTCAAGGGGGGGCTTTGACCGTGTCGCCTGCGCTTCTCAGGCTCAGCAATCCTCAACAACCCGGGGCCACAAAGGCAGTGCCCTGGCTGTAAACCTTAAGGAAAGATGGCATTGAGAAGCGCTGGGCCCAGGGCAGGATGAACACAAACAAAAAGAAATACGAGGAAAGGGAAGCACTCACCACATGCTCCTTAAGGCTTGTTTGGTTTTAGCATTCCTCAGCCTTTAGTGAAAAGCAAAGCACTCCACATACAGGCAGAAAGCACTTTGGCCAGGTTTCCTTCTCTTTGGCCCAAAATAAACGAGGGGGGAAGCGCTCTTCAGGCAAAATCACAGCACTCTCCATGCACTTTATGATAACAGGGTGAAGAACAATCCACTCCTTCCCCCAGCTCCAAACAGCCAGTATCTTCCTTGAAGTCTTTTGTATCCCTCAGACTTCCAAGAGGAGGCCAGCACACACAAGATTTTGGAGATTCTTCACAAGCAAGCACACAAGCCTTTGGAGATTCTTCACAAGCAAGATACCACAGCAGGGCAAAAAGAATGAGTCCTTTCCATCCACCACAAACAGGAGCAGCAACTGCAGGCCAACCCACCCCTCACTCAGAAAAGCAAGTGCTCCTCACACAGTCCTTCCGCTCTCATCTTCGCAGAGAACATGTAAGTAGCACAAATGCACAGTGGTGTCCAGGGGGATACCAAACTATATACTAAAATAGTGGAATGCGAACCATGACTTAAGTCGGAACTAAACCCAGAAGATGTAGAAGAGTGGGGGACCCAAGGAACCACCCAAGGTAAGTACCCAGGAATCCCACTGAGGTCGTGTGCAGAGTGGGAACACGGCCGCGTGCTCAATACAAGTCAATGGGTAAGTCATGAATTTAAAGAAGAAGGACCCTTCCCAGCGGACCCTGAAGAAACTCCATGGAGTCACCCCACTCGTGGATACCCCAGGAACCAGGATACCTACACCAGTAAAGCTGGGTGCGTAGGTGCGAAGTGACATTGAAAACCACCAAAGACCACAATGGAGGACTTCGGTGAAGATGCTGCTAGCGAAGACGGCGAAAGAGCCCAAAGGTGGGAGGTACACTTATAACCAAGCACCCTGCCTTCAGGATGATTGAAAGGCCTGCCTTAGAGGTTACTTATAGGTTTTAAGTGCAGTGACCTCAGACTGTCATAAGTGGTGCTTGCACCAGCTTACACAGGCTTCAATGGCAGGCCTGCAGTCTCAATTTGAATGGTCTCCCATGGGTGGCACAATACATGCTTCAGCCCATGGGTGTATCTATGCCCTGGGTGCCTTAATACCATATACTAGGGACTTACAAGGGTACATCAGTAGCCAATCTGAGAGGTACCTAAGTACTCATCAAGACCAATTCCGGTAAGAAGTACAGAGACTGGGGTCAGATTAGCAGGATCCCACCCAGACTCGTCAGTAAACTATAATGACACCAGCAGAATGTTGGGGTGACCATGAAAGCTGATCCTACTTTCCTATACAGATTGATTGATTGAAAGTTAGGAGGTAACAGTATAAAGGAAACGGCCCCCACAAATCTCCTCATATTATGTTATTAGCAATCATGCGGCTTATTTTGCTGAATACACCTCTGTCGTGTCTGTGGGAAAAAGGTCTACATGATGTCAGCCTCTTATTCAGTTCAGCAATCCCAAGGTAGGCTGCAATATGGCCGCAGACATTAAGTGCTTGGGAAACGAGTGCCACGGAGGAAAGGCCATTCAGGAAGCCACCATGGAGGGTTATATTATACACTGCGTGCTGTCTGAGAAATTGAGCCTACCATGTCTAGTGGGTGCTGCCTCATGGAGGGTTTCAATTCACCTCAGGCAGATCACATGGGGAGCCAAGCCCGGAGCTCGTCCATCAGACACGTTTCATGTCCGAGCGCAGGCCGTCTGCCTACAGCTTTAGAAGGAATTCTGGTAAGATCCTGTAAGGGATATTTTGGAATGTGTAAAAGAGTTTGGACAGAGTGATCCTTTTGAACATTTTTACCTAGCCTAGTATAGCCGGTGCAGGACCCTCCAATGACGATCGTCATTCCTGAAGCTGTTCATAAATGGGGTACAGAGTTTTTTATAGGAAGACTTCATTTTTATCCATTACATATACCCCTAAATATTTAAATCCCTCCAGAACAATTGATATTGTTTTTCTGTACCTTACCTCCCAGGGTCAACCTGTTGATGGATAGAATAGGGATTTTTCCCAGTTGAAAGTAGATACTGAGTATGTGCCAAAAATCTGTATGAGTCTGGTCATTAGGGCATGACATGTACAAAAGGATATCCTCAGTGTATAGAGAGATTCTGTCCTCACAGTCTTCCTCCCCTCCCAGTCTCAGAACCTGCCAGTCTTCCCAGCTCCAGCAGGCCAGGGGTTCCAGCGAAAGTACACATAACATTGGGGATAGGTGCCATTCCTGCCTCATACCCCTCTCCTAACCGAAGAAGGCACAATATAATACCATTTACTTTTACCCTCGTCATTGGTTGACTGTAAAAGAGCTTTGTCCACTGTCGGAAGCAGGGGCCTATGCATACTCTTTCCAATACTCAATGCATGTATGTGCACTTCAGAGTGGTGGAGACTTTTGTGGTGTCAAGTTATAGTACAGCTTTATGATCTCTGTCAATCTACTACCGCAGCTGTAGAGGCATGTGATGTTCAGCATAGTTCTCCTATGAGGCATGCAACCCAACTGGTCAGTGTGACCCAGTTTAGAGATTTATTTAAATAGAATTTTATTGGTTCTTAACATTTGTACATATATATCAAGCCGTACTTTCAATATGTTGGTTTCATTACTTCCATATCTATAACTCTCCGAGTGCTCAACTTTCTATCAATCAACTGTCCGACCCTCCTCCCCGAGCAGCATCATACAATACCAGTTCCCCTTCAACCACAGCAGATCCTGGTCTGCAGGACTTGTCTCACCTTCATTTATAGTCCCACATCGGTAGGAAGTTTTATTTTGTACATTTTGTGTCAAGCAGTCATAAGCGTTATCCTTCATTTAGTTCCCATCCCCTTCCTGCTTTCTCTCATTCCCCAATGATGCCACTATCGATGAAGGGTCCTGATCCCTTATACAGTCCACCAGAGCTTCCCATGCTCGTGCTACCTCAAGAGAGATATGGCTTTGTTTGGCCTCTTGAAACAACACTCCACTTTCATATCCTGCCCATCTCTCAAGCTCACTGCGCCAGCCCTCTACTCTGGGCACCCTAGCTAACTTCTACTTCCGGATAATTTCCCACTTTGTAAATGTCAATTGTCTGTCGGTCAGATTATAAACCAAACACAAATTTGTGCTGTTACCGAACCTTCATGGCACGTGGCCAGAACGCAATTATTGTAGCGTCCATCTTAAAAGCAAAATGGAGCGCAATTGAGATTGCTCATGTTGTAGAATAGACAAATCTTGTTCCATTATGTTGATTTCTTTAGACACAATGTTGCCCAGTAAATAAATACGCGAATAAAGTGTTGTCATACCATTGTCTACCACAGCCAAGGCCTTTTCTAGGTTGAGTCTATCAATCTCACGTAATCTCTCAGCAGCATCCTGTTGGGAGACTTTCCACAGTTCATTGTAGATGGCATATAAGAAGCGTTTTTTACGCGGTTTCTTGGGACCTAGCAAGAAATCCCTACAATGCAGGTTGTCAGCTAGAAGGGACTAGTGTTGTTTCACCTGTAATAGTGTTGAGATTTTTAGCCATTCTAGGCACAACTTCCCAACACTATAAGAAGTCACTACCCCTGGGTTGTATGTGTGTACATAGCGTGGGTCAGCCCTATGGATACTAAGCCCTCCGGTGCTACCCCTGAATCTTGACTGAAACCTATTTGTGTTGATAGGCCAAACCAACCATCCCTTCCAATTGGTAGCTGATGAATTGTACGTACCATTCTGTATTATTGCACCCAGCATCGCCTCACTTATCAGTGTGTCATTTAATAAACCTTCAATTGGTGTGGGTAAGGGGGTGCCTGGTGTTATCAGGTCTTTTATTTTTGCAAACCTGTAGCAGGTAGTCTTTTGCACTGTTCTGTTTAGGAATATTATCTGTAATGGTATGAGGCAAGCTCTAAATAAACCCTCTGTTCCCTGAACCTGCCAGTCTTTTGTCCCCAGATGGATTTTGAGTCTATCGTGTCCCTCCAATAGTCGAAACATTGTATAGACAGGTGGACGATAAAAGGTGCTGAACATATGAGCTTGGTGTTTGTCAACATCATTTTCTTCGCAGTTGCATTTGTCTGTACTACCTTATAGTAATATGACATTGGGTCTGATGTACTAAACCCTGAAAAGTATGCAAATGTCTGTGTGAATGTGGCAGAACTAGGGGTGGGCAGAATTTGCGAAAGCGACTTTTTCAAATTATCGCGAAAATGTTTAAAATCTCCGCAAACACGCGGAAATATCGCGAAGATGCGGAAGTTTTTTTCCCGCCCATTCGTGGTATTTTCTGCGTGTTCGCGGCTCGCCAACTTACCCATGCGGTTGCTTGCGGGCGCGGCCATCTTGTTTTCACTCTTCTCGCGGTGCATGATCGCGAGAAGAAAGACGTGATCGCGTGACGCATGACGTTACAGCACGAGCAAGAACCAAATTATCGCTAAGCTGCGGAATGCGGAAATTTTGACATTTTCGCGCTCTCCACGGAACGCGAAAATGTCAAATTATCGCAATTTCCGCGAGCGGAACGGAAAGTTAGCCCAGGCCTAGGCAGAACTACCTTTTGGTGGTGTCAGGCAATATTCCCATTGATGGTAAGTGTTAACAGTGCAGGGACACTAGCTCTGTGTGAAATGTGATGACCATAATGCTGGTAGCAATACATACTGTCGAAGTCAGGTGTATCTTTGTACAATTCCCTTTAAGAAAATGCAGCAGATTGTTCTAAATCTAAGAGCATAGTATTTACAGTCTCAATGTCCCAATCATCAGAGAGTGTACTCGGGGTAATGAGATCCTTCAATGAAATTTTAAATACATGCAGAATTTTTAAGTGTTCAGTAGGACTAAATGCATCATATGAAACTCTATCCCAAACTATACCATTCGGTACTAAAACTGCTGCAATGTTCAATAGGGACAGGTCTCTCTGTTCACAGTGTAATGACATATGTAGTTTCAAGACCAAGTTAACAGGTTGGACTGCAGAGCATTGTTGGAGGTATCCATTCAGTAGTAGGAATAAGACAGTTACTATACCAATCCAAATTAACAGGAACAGGATCACTAATGCAAACCAAAGATGCAACCAAATGGACACAAAGTAAGTCTTTTTTAGCCAGAGATAGATTTCTTGAAATTTCTCTTTTTTGGAAATGGTTTGCGTTTGCTCTGGTTCACTTGGATCTGAAGAGAAGTCATAGAAGTTGATGAAGTAGCCAGAAGCAATTCGATCAATCTTTGGTAGCTCAGCAGGGTTTGTAGAACTGGCAGTTGCTTCATGTGAAGGCACATTGATGTAGATGTCATTATTGGGCCGATCTGCAATTTGCGTTTCAGTTGTATTTGCATATTGTTCTGTTTCAACAGGTGTAATTCATGCTCCATTGTTTGCTACTCCTGCATCTTGCGCAGAGGAGTCTTGAAACGTTAGTAGTCTTTCCACCAGAACTTCCTGTATAGTAGTGAGAGGAGATCCGCGGCTTCTCAGTATTCCACGTGGCCTGCTGTTTAGAATCGGCCACATAGTGTGGTTTGATCAGATCAATAGAGACAAATCATTTCTTTTTTTTGCCAGCAAGAGGCGGAAGAAGTACTGTTCTTGTCCCTAGAAACGCCAGGACAGGTACAGGTGTTCTTCAGAATGGCCCAAACTCCACCTTGCCCACGATCTTTTCTCTGACCAGGTCTTGCCAGGAACCAGTTTCACTTCTCCAGTGGCGGTGCAATTTACTTGGACATTACTTTGTAATGCCCGGAATTCATTGAGTTCTTGTAAAACAGCCCAACAATCATTCAATGCAAATGGTTTTACATCTTCCACTGTGCTGGCACCATCAATGGCAGGTACACACATTCTTGTCCCAAACAGGATATCATAAGGGGTATGTCATCCCAAGGAACTTCTTGGCATGTTGTCTAGTTCCCTCTGGACCCCATATAGGTGATTGACCCAAGTACCCGCGCCTAATACCCTTGCTGTTAAGGATTGCTTTAGGTCCTGGTTTTGCCTCTCCACCACCCGATTTCCCTCAGGATGGTAGGGAGAGGAGTACTGCAAGGCCATGCCCATATTTTGCATGGCTACCTTGTAAGCCTGTGAGCTAAATGCAGGGCCGCGGTCGGAATGTAACGTGCCAATTGCGTATGTCTCAATGAAGACTCGCAAATCCTTTATAACAGTTTGAGCGTCAGCCGAGCGCTGAGGCCAAACCCATAAAAATCTAAAGCATGAATCTACTGCCACCAAGATGTACTTGTAAGCCCCGTCTGAATTTAGGGGGCCACAGTGATCCAAATAGTCACATGCAAGAGGTCTGTCTGAAATGAGTAATGGTGTTTGTGGTGGGCGTGCTACGGTGGAACCTTTCATCTGCTGGCAGATGTCACACTTTAGTACAGAACCCTTGGTTTGTTTATACAAACCTGGCCACCAGAATCGTTGCTTCAGTAGTTAAATTGTAGCAGTGACTCCTGCATGTGCTGAGCCCAGACCCTCGTGCACAGCTAGTATTAAACCTAATCTGCGATCCATGTTTGGTATAACTCTATCCCCCACTTCTGGAATTTGAGCATACGTTGTGTATTGCACATCTAATTTATAGGAATATTTTAGTGTAAAGTCCTTTGGTACGTTGTTTTTCGAGGCATTGACAGCTATCAGTATATCTCTGTCTATCCTCATGCTAGAACAAGTGATTGCAGCAACGGCAGCAGTTTGCACTGTTGCCTTGGCGGCTTCATCAGCCAGTGAATTCCCTTCAACGTGTACACCAGCATGCTGATGGTTTCAGCTTTGCCACTTGTTCTCGTAACAATTTATGCTTAATTGTGCAACCCTTGGAATCTCTAAACCCATTCGGGCCCCAGTCATGAAGATATTCATTATAGGATTGCACACCGTAAAACGAATCGCATACTATCAGTGTGGGGAATTCTCGGTCCGTATACTGTGGTGCCAATATCAGGGCTTTTAGTTCTGCCAGCTGCACTGTACATTCGCCTAGAGATTGCCTAGTTGTATTGCTAGGATGGAATTTACTGTCTCGCATATGACCCTTCACTATAGCACATGCTGTGCGATACTGTTGTTTACTTCCAAAGGCAGTCTGAGCAGAACCATCAGTGTAAATGATGTAGTCATATTTTCCTAGAGGCAAGATTTCCTACGGGAGAGGGTTTTTTTGTTCGTACTGCAGGAAAGCTTGTGTTTTCAATGTAGAATAATATTTGTAATCTACATCTGTTGCAGTGAGAGAATTAGCACATTGTATCCATCGTGGATGCAGTGCTTTCGCTTTTGGAATGCTTGCTTTGGTACTAGCTCTAAAAGTCGGTACCGGGGTTACAACGATTATGCATTTCCCCTGTGCTAGTGCTCTTTTTCTCACTACTGCAGTCTGTGCTGCTGTCTGTATTTTTTCTGTGGCCACAAATCACATTTCAGCATTTGTGTATAAATGTGATAGGTATGGAATTGGGACTGCACCACCTTCGTTGAAATTAATGTATGAACATCCTGATAAACCCGGGATCACCCGATTCACCAAGTTGGAAAAATTCACACGTGTGTGCAAATATTTAGTTGCTATCATATCAGCCTGAACTGAACGTGGTATATCTGTATGTTCCTGTCTCTGCTGATGTGCTGTGAAATCAGGTCTGATTACGTTGTAGAAAGCTTTTACTCTCTCAGCATAATCCAGAATGTATGTTCTGCAAAACTTTTGAAATCCTAAAATGGATTGCAAACCCTTTAGATTCTTTGGAGGTTGGAGCAGCGCACAGTTTTCTAAAAAGTTGGCTGCCAGGCTCCTGCCTTCACTTGATAGCTCATGTCCCAAAAATAGGACATTGAGATGGGCAATTTTTGCTTTTTTGAAAAAATTGGCGAATCACAAAATTATGTTGTTTACCCTGCTCAAGAGCTCAAGTAATTCATCGTCCGTCAGATAGATGTTATCTACATAGGACACTGCCTCCTAGCCGCATGTTTGTAATATTTCTGACACTCTTGCCGAGAATAGCCCCAGGCTGCTCTTATAGCCCTGGGACAAACAACACAAATTTTGTTGACTGCAGAGGGCAGAAATGTTGTCCAATATCTGCTTTCTGGAGCTATATTTTGGCAGAAGAATCCATTCGAGATATCTAATGTTGTTTTGTATTTCTTCCGCACAATGTTATTCATTAATGCAGCACTGTGTGCATTCTGTACTGCAATTGTTTGTGTGCATCAGTTTAACCCCTTCGATGCGAATCCGCGCCGCGCTGAAGGGGTTAATGTCTAAAACGAGAATATATGAGTTGTCGGGTTTCATTATGGGAAACAAAGTATTGTTCATCAGGGAGGTGAAAGTCTCAATCACACCTTGGCATTCAAGTTGGTCTACGATTTCTTTGACCTATCTTTTTGCATCAATTTTTAATAGGGTTCTGTCTCTCTGGGATTTAGTGGTGGGTAGACTCCATGTACCACCATACATGGTTGTGGTATAATGCCGGAGCCAGCGCCACTCCTGTGCGTATGAATTTTGTAAAGATTCTGTAACGAGGTCGGAGAAAGCATGCAAAATAACGCTTTCTCCTTTTGGGCAATCCATCACAAGCTCAGGCGGTCAATCTTTTTCTGCTAACAGGACATCATATCTATAAGTTACGTTCTCCCAAAAGAGTCCTTTAACTTTTCTTGTGATGTCCCACTCTATTTGGAGTGTAATTTCTTACAGTCAATGTGGGACACTAACTCTTGTATCAGGTGTTTCCACCGTGATATGCTCATTCAATACTGCTGTCACCAGAAAATCCTTCAGGTTCTGGTGAGCTAATGTTACTTCTGTTGCGCTGTCTAGCATCTCAGAGCCCATTCCCCATTCAGAAGCGGAGTCCTCAGTAACCTGGGCATGTCTAATTTTTAAGCCAGCTACTTTCTTCTTTTTAAATTGAAGTTTCGTTTTAGGTTGTTCTTCCTGTTTGATAATATCATCTGAAGTACGATGTGTTTCTCTTTTTGTCTTTGGTCGATCTTCAGTCTTTTGTTCTGATCACCCGTCCCTCTCAGAGTTTTTGATGAACCCTGACACGAACGAAAGGAACATGTATCAGTGTCCTGATAGGTATCTTAATGTTATCACGATTCCTAAGGTTAAACCTCTTTTCAGAGGCCTCCCGTTGGGGAGGCTCACCCCTTGAGTGTGAATTCTTTTCTGTATTGTTATTTTTGGATTGTTTGTTATCCCACTTCTTTTTAGAAGAAGTGGGTGTTTGCTTTGAGTTGTTCTTTTTGAGACTACCCGCCATTTGCGGTTTCCCTGCTTTGGTTCCCAAATTATCTCTACCAAATGCAGCATAGGTTTCTTTGATAATTTTTGGTAATTCGCGCTCTTTATTTATAGGTGCTATTTCCCTTAGGCAGCTGTGTATCGTCCCAGCTGCTGCCTCCCCCTTTATTTTGCTCAGCATGATGGCAGAGATTTGAGCAAAATTACCCATCAGTTTCATTCCCAAGTCCAGGGCAGGTCCTGCCTTGTACTCCTTCTGTATCTGTTTCAATACCTCTGGAATGACTGCTATGGAAGGGGTACCATGTATTCTGATGTAAACAACATCAAAGATTGTTCCCCAAGTGGTACAATCCTCGATGGAGTGAACCATCCCCATTGGCAAGCAAATGGTTAGCATTCTATGTGTTTCCTACGGACCCGTATGGGGAAATACTGCTTCCAGCTGTGCTATATTTTGTGCAATCCAGAACGAAATTTGCCCCCGTTTGGAAAGTATTGTCCCTATTACTGATTTCAGTGTCTGTGGGATAATTGTTGGTGTTGCTTGATGTGGACCAGCTAGAGCATTTCTCACAGGTTGGACTGTCAATGTTCGCATGACAAACTGGACAATGCGTCTATATAGCCTGACTATGTCTTTGTATATTGTATGGACTTCATTCACTGATAGGGTATCCATTTCGGGATGTGGAGTGTATGTCGCTAAGACCGACCAGATCGCTCCTTCTATGCTGAGTGGACCGAGTCTCATGACAGATGTTGCGTGTGGGAGGGCGCCTTTATACCAGTTTCTGTGTTGCTGGTAAGTTAAGGGGACTGCATTGTCTCGGTATGGATTGTATTCTTCTGGTGGTTCAACTACAATGTATGTGTGGAAAAATGTAGTCTGTGGATCTGCAGGTGGGAACTGAACCAAGAATAGAACACCTCGTGTGCCTCAATCACGAAGGTAACACAGCCACCTGTTGTGGGTACGCTGCGTTCTATATTTTTGTTTTTATAGTTACTGCATATCTGCAGTTCTCTGTGATGTTAAGAGCGTTTGCAAATTCGTCTTCCACCGTACTACTAGCAGGGTCAGTAATTTTTTTAAAGAGAAAAGAAAAGTTATGGGCTAGGGTTTTGCACAATGTGGTGAACCTTTTATCCTTATAAGCTTGTTTAAACCTTCAGCCAATACACAGGGTATATCTACTCAGCTGAGGCGCCATGTCATGTAGTTCCTAGGAATCCCCAGGATCTGCGCTTTTTGAATGACCTAATCTGAGGGCTTTGTGTCCCAACCGCTTCAGGACACCCCCACAGGATATGTCAGCCATTAGACCAGCTAGCTCTACAGTGCCACTACCACTTACAGTGGTATAGGTAGTTTCTGGCAACCACTGAACATGACAACCCTGATTCCTCAAGATCGTGGAAAACAGTACAGTACTTTTTGCTCAGTCACTCGTGCTTATTCTCAGAAAATACACAGGATGGCGATTAGGACGTTTCAAAAGTATTTATTTGTCCAGCGTTATTCTTGTGTAAAATATATTTGCTACGATAATCAGGAGACAGAAGCATATGAAAGAAATCGCAAGTACTAATATGGTAAACAGTAGATACAGTTCTACCATAGTGCTAATAAGATGAAGATAAGCAGTTGAGATAAAAACAGTAGCATTTGCATATTCCTAAAATGCACGCCCTAAGTATTTTGCCTAAATGTACGTAGCCTAGATATGTTGGTGCAGCCTGTTTATGGGTATGGAACCAAGAATCCCCGAGGGGAGAACCCTCCTCACCAGATGGTAAAGAATAAGAATAAATGACCCCGTCTCTGCTTCGAGGATGACACCCCACATGGCATGTCAGACCACTGCATGTTGAAGATTCAGCATGCAGGACCCCGTGTCAGCTTGGAAGGAATTCTCTAATTTGCAGGGGCGAATAAGGGTCTTTTATACTAGAGTGATCATTCCAGGGTTTCCTAAAGAATCTATATGTTTTGAAAACAATCACAACTGTTTTGAAAACAATCTTAGATGTTTTTCCAAACAAATGCATTCATGCACAGCTGGCTGTTGGCCAAGGAGGAAAAAAGTGGTGACCCTTATACAGAATAATTAAGCGTTGCCTGAGGGCATGTTTATGTACGTCAGGTACAGGGATTATGATAGAATACTAAGAGCCTGGTGTCGAAGAGACAGGGGCAAGCTACTAGGTAAAAGGTCACCTGTTTCAGAACTGTTATAGTCATGTGGATGGGAAAATGTATGTAAAAAGGGGTATATATGACACGACTAGCCTAAAAGACATGACAGAACCAGAATACCTACACCAGGGAAGCCGGGAGCATAGGTGCAAAGTGGCGTCAGAAACTGCTCTAGGACTCAATGGAGGATTTCAGGAAGATGCTGCTGGCGAAGAAGGTGAAAGTGTTCGGTGGAACGCAAAGGTGTATTCACAAGGAGAAGCACCTGCAAGCAGAGGGGACAGAGTCTATTCCACTCAGGAGTGACCAGGAGGCATGGAAGATGCTTGCCAAACAATGTCTGGTGTTGAAGGTGACCTTGGAGCTGCAGCTGTGTGGACCAGGTGATGCTGTGGTAGACCAGGAGCTGGTCACAAGCTTTCCCACATCAGATGTCGAGACTTGAGGGGTCGTTGTCTGCCAGCAGCACCAACAAGCCTTGGCAACTGCAAACAATGTGGCAAGGGAAAAAGGTGCAGTGTCGGAACCAGCAAGGTCCAAGTGACTCACCACAAGTAGTAGGGTCAGAATTGGCCCCAAGCAATCAGAGGAGCCCACTGGAGTAAAAAAAGACCCTCGAAAGGACCCACAGGACAGAGGCACAGAAGTCGCAAAAGGACCTCGAGCAGTCAACAAAGATGCAGGCCTAAAGTGTAAGTCTAGTGGTGAGGACAAACATCTTGGCTGCAGGAGATGCTTCAGGATGGAGCTTCTTGAAGCCCATAGATCTCTGACCAAGAGATCCAACAAGTCTTTGCAAAGACAATTTGATGAGGAGCACAGGGGTTCCGTTCCAGGGGTTACGACGAGGGATACTAGCCTCAAACTAGGTGAGAAGACAGTGCAGGCCTAGAGGGAGTTGCAGAACCACCACCTGTGTGGCTGAGCCTTACAGAGTCCGTGGGAGATCGGGACCAGCAGACCGGAAAGCTGCATTGCGGTGCCTGCAGATGCAGGAAATTGACTCCTTTACTTCAAGGGAGATGCCTTCAGGTTCCTAGATTTCCACAGGCCTTGTTAGGAGGCTGTATGGAGCACAGGCACAGATGTTGCAGTAGACTTGCAGGACGACGAGACTAGGAGCAGCAGGAGTCATCTCAGTTGTAGTCTCGGTGCCTATAGCAAAGTCCAGTGAAGTCCCCAGACAGTCAAAGATGAAGTGTTGTCTTGATCTGAATCTTGTCCCACGATGAATCTAGGGACCCACCCACAGGTAAGCCCTTAAGTGCCTTAAAGAAAGGGTTGGGAAGATTCAGGGGACCATCCCAGAGGAAGGGATGGACAGTGGGGACGTTACTCCCATGTCCTTTGTCCAGTTTAGAGCCTGAGTGGGAGCCAACGGTTCCCTGGACTGGTCTGATCTGGAGTATGCAAGGAGGGTACCAAGTGTGCCCTTCATACAGTCTAAGTGGCGCTAGCAAGTGCCCCCACCCTGCCCCAATACACTAAACCCTGTCTAGGAGGTGGTCACAGCTCGCTGTGACAGGATATCTACTGTTCTGCCTTCCCCTGCTCAAGCTTGGCTCAGCAGGAGGACAGAAACATGTCTCTGGTAGGCAGCAGCCCTAGCTTGCCGTCCGGTTCTGGAAGACTGGTACCGGGAGCACTGAGGGCCTCCCGGAGGAACTTTACAGTGCATGGAATCATACCTCCCACACCGTTTTTGGTGTGGGGGTATGATTCCAACATGTTTGATACCAAACATGACAGGGTTCGTTACAGCCATTTTAGAGATGGTCATCACGTAATGACGCATGGCCACTCTATGTGCCGTAATGTCTGATGCAGTTACAACCCGGAAGAATGGACTCCTTGGGTTGCAGGGGTGTCCTGCTCATGTAGTGGCACCCTCATGCATTTATAACCAAGGACCCTGCCTTCAGAATTGAAAGGCCGGCCTTCGATGTGACTTATAGGTTTTAAGTGCAGCGCCCTCAGATATAAGGAAATGTATATCTGTTATAAGTGATGCTAGCACTAGTTTACACAGGCTGCAATGGTAGGCCTGTAGTCTCAATCTGAATGGTCTCCCATGGGTGGCCCAATACATGCTTAAGCAAATGGGTGACCACTGGTGTACCTATGCCCTGGGTACCTTAGTACCATATACTAGGGACTAACAAGGGTACATCAGTAGCCAATTTGGGGGGTACCTAAGTACTCACCATGTCCAATTTAGGGAAGAAGCACAGAGACTGAAGTCCTGATTAGCAGAATCCAAATCAGACTAGTCAGTAAACCGCAATGACACCAGCAAAAAGTTGGGATTACCATGAAAGCAGATCCTACTTTCCTACAGTGATGGATTGACTGAAACTTAGGAGGTAACAGTATAAAGAAAACAATCCTCACAGATCTCTTTATATTATGTTATTAGCCCTCATGCGGCTTACTTAGCCAAATACACCTCTATCGTGTCTTAGGGCAAAAGGTCTACATGATGTCAGCCTCTCATTCAGTTCAGCAATCCCAAAAAAGGCTGCTATTTGGCCGCAGTCATTATGTGCTTGGGGAACGGGTGCTGGCTGCCTGCCTACAGCTTTCAAATGAATTCTGGTAGGATCCTGTGAGGGATATTTTGAAACTCATAAAAGAGTTTGGACAGAGGGATCCTTTTGAACATTTCGGCCTGGCATAGTACTGCCGGTGCAGGGCTCTCCAATGCCTATCATCATTCCTGAAGCTGTCATAAATGGGGTAAAGATTTTTTGATAGGAAGACTTCGGGGCATATTATTATGGGCTGGCGATAAATATCGCAAAGCTCACTTAGCACTTGCATATTTATCGCCGGCTATCTCTGTTATTTATCGGCCGGTTAGCGCGCTATCAACAACGCGCATCGCGAGACGATAAAAATTCCAGAGATAGAGTGGATATTGCCGTTTTCCACCATGGAAAACGGCGATATCCTAGATGATAGGGCCTATGGTCTTAGCCACACAATCCACTCCACATGTTAGGTATGCCTTAGTCAGGAATTTAACAGACGTTAAATTCCTGCGT
The DNA here is from genome assembly GCF_964204655.1 of Triturus cristatus. Lineage (NCBI taxonomy): Eukaryota > Metazoa > Chordata > Amphibia > Caudata > Salamandridae > Triturus > Triturus cristatus. The sequence continues at coordinate 234,248,312 of NC_140583.1, forward strand.
TAAGGCATACTTAACGTGATTTTAAATATCGCTAATCCTCGTTGTCAATATGACGAAGCTGGACTAGCGATATTTTCCCAAGGGAGTCTTGTCAGGCATGCCTCCTTTGCATCTCATTAGCGATTCGATGGGAGGCGTCCTGACAAGGAGCGCTATTGCAAGGAAACACGCACTAGCGTGTCATTGTTGATAATGCGATTATATTATTGCCGATTTTCGGCCAAAAACAGGCTCTAAAGCGGCGATAATATTATCGCCACCCCTTGTTGATATGCCCCTTCATTTTATCCATTACATATACCCTAATTATTTAAATCCCTTTAGAACTATTGATATGGTTGTTCTGTACCCTACCTCCCAATGTCAACCATTTTTCCCAGTTGAATGTTGATCCTGAGTATGTGCTGAAAATCTGTATGAGTCTGGTCATTAGGGCATGACACGTACACAAGGATATCATCAGTGTATAGAGAGATCTGTCCTCACAGTCTTCCTCCCCTCCCAGTCCCCATACCTGCCAGTCTTCCCAGATCCTGCAGGCCAGGGGTTCCAGCGAAAGCGCAAATAGCATTGGGGATAGATGCCATCCCTGCCTCGTTCCCCTCTCCAACCCAAAGAGGGTACGGTATAATACCATTTACTTGTACCCTCACCATTGGTTGACTGTAGCAGTGCTTTGTCCACTGTCGGAAGCAGTGGCCTATGCATACTCTTTCCAATACTCAATGCAGGTATGTGCACTTCAGAGTGGTGGAGACTTTCATGGAGTCAAGGGATAGTACAGCTGTGTGATCTCTCAATCCCCTCCGCCAGCTGTAGAGGCCTGTGATGTTCAGTGCAGTTCTCCTATGAGGCATGAAGCCCAACTGGTCAGGATGACCCAGTTTGAGGTTTTTTTAAACCTAATTTTATTGGTTCTCAACATTCGTACATATATATCAAGCCATACTTTCAATATATTAGTTTCATTACTTCCATATCAATAACTCTCCTACTGCCTAACTTTCTCTCCCTAAACTGTCCCACCCTCCTCCCCAAGCAGTATCATACAGTACTAGTGCCCCTTCAACCACAGCAGATCATGGCCTGCAAGACTTGTCTCACCTATGTTCATGGTCCCACATCCTTAGATAGCTTATTTTTACATTTTGTATTAAGCAGTCATAAGCGTTATCCTTCATTTAGTTCCCATTCCCTTCCTGCTTTCTCGTATTCGCTGTTGATGGAGGGTCCGGTTCCCTCATACAGTCCACCAAAGCCTTCCATGCTTGTGCTACCTCGATGGAGCTATGGTTTCGTTTGGCCTCTCGAAACAGCACTCCCATTCAACATCCTGCCCATCTCTCAAGCTCACTACGCCAGCCATCTTCTCTGTCCCCCAGCTGGCTTCTATTTCAGATAATTTCCCGCATTTTTAGTGTAGGTGGCTAATTTAGTATGTGGTGCTCACTTATGTAAGTGTAGCACCCTGCACTGAACCAGACAACCCTTAACGTGATTTTAGTGGCCTTAGACAACCTTAGGAAGCTCTCTAAGTGGTAGCTGTGGAGTGCAACCTCAGTCTTAGTCCAGAAGGACTGAGTGAAAAAGAACCACACAGTGTATTTATAAAAATATGTATTTATTATAAGAAACTCACTAACACACATATATAGCTCCTATCCGGAGATAGAACACAATGCACACAATACTTTGTAAATAAAACATGTAAGTAGCACAAATACAGAGGTCGCCAGGGGGAGACCAAACCATATACTAAAATAGTGGGATGCAAACCTCAACTCAAGCCAAAACTATACCCAGAAGATTTAGAAGTGCTTGGGGATCCAGGGAGCCACACTAGGTAAGTACCCAGGAACTCCACGGAGGCCGTTTGCAGAGTGGGCACACGACAGCGTGGTCAATTCAAGTCAACGTGTAAGTCGCAGTTGCAATTTTAAGGAAGAAAGACCCTTCCCAGTGGACATTGAAGAAATCCTGTGGAAGACAAAAGGTTGGAGAGCCACCCCACCTGTGTATAACTTAGGAACCAGGATACCTAAACCAAGGAATTTCGGGTAATTTCCTGCATTGTTAGTGTAGGGGGCTGGCTTAGTATATGGTGCTCACTTATGTAAGTGTACCACCCAGCACTGACCCAGACAACCCTTAAAGGGATTCTAGTGGTCTGAGACAACCTTAGAAAGCTCTCTAAGTGGTAGTTGTGGAGAGCAGGCTTCAGGCTTTGTCCAGAAGGTGTGTAAATCAGCGTGTTTTACCAGAACGGACTCTTATTGATATAGATTAAGTGAAAAAGAACCACACAGTGTATTTATAAAAATATGTATTTATTATAAGAAACTCACTAACGTATATATATATGTGTGTCCTAACCGGAGATATAACGCAATGCACACAATGCTTTGCAAATAAAACAGGTAAGTAGCACAAATACATAGTGGTCGCTGGGGGAGATTAAACCATTTACCAAAATTGTGGGATGCGAACCACAACTCAAGTCCAAACTATACTCAGAAGACGTACTAGTGATTGGGGACCCAAGGAACCACTCTAGGTAAGTACCCTGGAACACCACAAAGGCCGTTTGCAGAGTGGGAACACGACGGAGTGCTCAATTTAAATCTATGGGTAAGTCGTAGTTGCAATTATAAGGAAGACAGACCCTTCCCAGTGGACCCTGAAGAAATCCAGTGGAAGATAAAAGGTTGGAGAGCCACCCCACCTGTGTATACCCAAGGAACCAGGATACCTACACTAGGGAATTCCAGGTAATTTCCCGCTCTTGTAGTGTAGGAGTCTGGCTTAGTATATGCTCCTCACTTATGTAAGTGTAGCATCCTGCACTAATCCAGACAAACGCTAATGTGATTTTAGTGGTCTTAGACAAACTTAGAAATCTCTCTAGGTGGTAGCTGTGGAGAGCAGGCTTCAGGCTTAGTCCTGAAGGAGTGTAAAGCAGCTTGTTTTACCAGAACGTAATCTTATTGGTATAGATTAAGTGAAAAAGAAACACACAATGTATTTAGAAAAATATGTATTTATTACAAGACACTCACTAACATATATATATATCTCCTATCCGGAGATATAACACACTGCAGAAAATACTTTGCAAATAAAACAGGTAAGTAGCACAAATACACAGTGGTCACCAGGCGGAGACCAAACCATTTACTAAAATAGTGGGATGCGAACCACAACTCAAGTCAAGACTATATCTAAGACGTAGAAGTGCATTGGGACCAAAAGAACCACCCGAGGTAAGTACCCAGGAACCTCAGGGATGGCTTTCGAAGAGTGGGAACATGACCGCATGCACAATTCAAGTCAATGGGTAAGTTGCAGTTGCAATTTTAACAAAGAAAGACCCTTCCCAGTGGACCCTGAAGAAATCCCTTGGAAGACAAAAGGTTAGAGAGCCACCCCACCTGTTTATACAATAGGAAACAGGATACTTACACCAAGGAATTTTGGGTAATTTCCAGCTTCGTTACTGTAGGAGGGTGGCTTAGTACTGCACTAATCCAGACAGCTTTTAATGTGATTTTAGCGGTCTAAGAGAACCTTAGAAAGCTAAGTGGTAGTTGTGTAGAGCAGCCTTCACACTTAGTCATGAAGGAGAGTAAAGCAGCTTGTTTTACCAGAACGTGATCTTATTGGTATGGATTAAGTGAAAAAGAAGCAGACAATGTATTTATAAAAATATGTATTTATCATAGGACACTAAATAACATATATATATTTATATATATATATATATATATATATATATATATATATATATATATATATCTCACCAACGCCCAACCGCTTGAGGCCGCAACACAGCTGCAGTTAGGTCAGCAAACCTTTATTTAAACAAAAGCAGGTAACTTCGCATCCCTTTCTCCGTCCTTGGCCTGATACATTTCGGAGAATCTTCCTCCTTCTTCAGAGACCGTGTGTCAAATACCAATTCAGCTCGTATACTGCCTCCCCCTTGCATGCTCTAATTATATCCTTAATTGGCCTCCAGTGTGCCTCAGTGTCCGTAATCAAACCAAATGCATGCCGGGAAATGTAGTAAGTTTGTACCTTTTCAAACACCCTCCAGTGGGCTCTGGTCTTGACAACAATTTCAGGACCAATCACGGCCCTCCATTGAGCCTAGGATGGGACTTTGCCTACTTAAAGTAATTGTTCCTGCAGCGCCAACACAACGGGCAAATTTCCTTCCGTTGGACCCTTCACACGCTCTCGGGTTGCGCGATCCCTCTGCGGCTCGGACTCGCCGCATTAAATATCTCTCACCAACGCCCAAACGCTTGAGGGCGCAACACAGCTGCAGTTAGGTCAGCAAACCTTTATTTAAACAAAAGCAGGTAACTTCGCATCCCTTTCTCCGTCCTTGGCCTGATGCATTTCGGAGAATCTTCCTCCTTCTTCAGAGACCGTGTGTCAAATACCAATTCAGCTCGTATACTGCCTCCCCCTTGCATGCTCTAATTATATCCTTAATTGGCCTCCAGTGTGCCTCAGTGTCCGTAATCAAACCAAATGCATGCCGGGAAATGTATATGTATATATATATATGTATATATATCTCCTATCCAGAGATATAACACATTGCACACAATGCTTTGCAAATAAAACAGGTAAGTACACAGTCACCAGGGGGAGACCCAACCATTTACTAAAATAGTGGGATGCGAACCACACCTCATGTCAAGTTTATAACGAGAAGACAGAGAAGTGCAAGGGGACAGAAGGAACGATCTGAGGTATGTACCCAGGAACCCCACGGATGCAGTTTGCAGAGTGGTAACACAACCGCGTGCTCAATTCAAGTCAATGGGCAAGTCGCAGTTACAATGTTAAAGAAGAAAGACCCTTCAAGTGGACCCTGAAGAAATCCCATGGAAGACATAAGGTTGGAGAGCCATCCCACTTATGGATACCCTAGGAACCAGGATCCCTACACCAGGGAATTCCGGGTAATTTTCCGCTCTTTTAGTGTAGGAGTCTGGCTTAGTATATGCTCCTCACTTATGTAAGTGTATCACCATGCACTAATCCAGACAACCGTTATTAATGTGATGTTAGTGGTCCTAGACAACCTTAGAAAGCTCTCTAAGTGGTAGCTGTGGAGTGCAGCCTTCAGGCTTAGTCCTGAAGGAGTGTAAAGCAGTTTGTTTTTACCAGACTGTGATCTTATTGGTATAGATTAAGTGAAAAACAACCACCCAATGTATTTATAAAAATAATGTATTTAGTATAAGACAATCACTACCATATATATATATATCTCCTATCTGAAGATATAACACAATATACAAAATACTTTGCAAATTGAAATCGGTAAGTAGCACAAATACACAGTGGTCGCCAGTGGGAGACCAAACCATTTACTAAAATAGTGGGATGCGAACCACAACTGAAGTCAAGACTATATCCAGAAGACGTAAAAGTGCATGGGGACCATAGGAATTACCCGAGGAAAGTACCCAGGAACCCCACGGATGCCGTTTGCAGAGTGAGAACACAACCGCGTGCTCAATTCAAGTCAATGGGTAAGTCGCAGTTACAATCTTAAAGAAGAAGGACCCTTCAAGTGGATCCTGAAGAAATCCCATGGAAGACGTAAGGTTGGAGGGCCATCCCACTTATGGATACCCTAGGAACCAGAATCCCTACACCAGGGAATTCCGGGTAATTTCCCACTCTTTTAGTGTAGGAGTCTGGCTTAGTATATGCTCCCCCTTATTTAAGTGTAGCACCATGCACTAATCCAGACAACCAATATTAATGTGGTGTTACTGGTCCTAGACAACCTTAGAAAGCTCTCTAAGTGGCAGCTGTGGAGCACAACCTACAGGCTTAGTCCTAAAGGAGTGTAAAGCAGTTTGTTTTTCCAGAATGTGATCTTATTGATATAGATTAAGTGAAAAAGAACCACACAATGTATTTATAAAAAAAAACTCATGCGAATACCTCGCACTCTCCATAGTTAATAACGACAGCAGCTTTGCATGGTTTATACATTCTATCACCCACCAGGCAAGAATGAACCTTTTTGTCGGCCACTTAATGGAGATCATCACAGCAAACAAGCTCCCCACACTCCAATGACATATTCCTAGGAGACTTCAATTTACACTGGAACAATCCTAATGACAGACAGATCAACATCATCAAAGACTTCCTAGCAGACCAAAACCGAGTGCAAGCCTGCACGCTTCCAACGCAAAAGCTCCATGATAGACTGGATCATATCCAAAGATAAATCTGTGAGCTTGACCTCAATCATGCCTTGTGACTGGTCAGATCAACACATAATAACCTTCCAAATTCCCAGAATACTGAAGAAATGAATAACTCAACCAATCAAACCCAAACAATGGGTGAGGACCACAAAAAATGTGGACAATGAGAAGCTGGTGTCGTTATGTAGGAGAGATCTTCCCCTTCCCAGTAATATGACAAACGCCAACAAACTCACGGAGCACTACAATGCGAAGATGTCACAGATAATGGACACTATAGCACCGTTAAATCTAAGACGAACATCGGACAAAGATAAAAACCCCAGGTTCAGCGACACGCTAAATGAAGAAAGACTAGCAGAAAGGAAATGAAGCCAGTAACCATCCTCCCCACAGCTAAAACTGCTAAGAAAAACCAGAAGCGCCTACAATAAAAATATTCTGAAGTCAGAAAAAGATTTCTTCAGAACGGAATTGGAAAATGCGAAAAACAGACCTAGTAAACTATTTAAATTGGTTCAACAGCATCAAACAAAACATACAAATCCGCACTCGAAGTAACAAAATCGCAAATTAGCTGTGAAGAATTCTCAAATGTCTTTACATCCAAGGACGCGGCACTGGAATGTGAGCTTAAGTCAGCAGCTTCTACATGGGAGGCCTCTCAACCAAATATTCATTCAATGCCCAATGATTCAATACCCAAAAACAAAGCTTATTGGTCCACTTTTGAGCGATACGACCAGAACAACATCCTGAAAACCTTATCGGCCATTAAGCCAAACAATCACTTCAACGACCCACTCCCTGCAAAATTTGTGCCACACATCGACCAGGAGATCATCCCCAGCTGGACATCGATAGTCAATGCTTCCCTGTCTCAAGGATCTTTCTCAGACTGTCCTGAAATTGGGACAAGTCATTCCCATCATAAAAAAACTGACATAGAATCCCGCTGAACCTAGAAACTTTCGGCCAGTATCCAACATTTCCCTATTAGCTAAAGTGATTGAAAAATGTGTTCAGCAACAACTAAGTCAGCACATATCTAAATTTCAACTACTAGACGATTGCCAATCAGGATTTAGACCTAACCATAGTACAGAAACGGCAATTCTGCACATGGTAGATGACGCATTACTCGCTCTCGACCAAAATAAAGCATGTCTGTTAATCTTGCTGGATTTGTCATCCGCATTCGACACAGTTAACCACGAGATGCTGCTTGAATGTCTGGAGAACAGGATGGGTTTGCCCGAGAACGTTCTTGAATGGTTCAAGTCCTACTTGAGGAATAGATCACAAAGATTTCTGGTTAATAAGAACCTGTCAACTTCATCCCACATTCAGATAGGGGTTCCTCAAGGATCAACCCTCTACCCATCACTATTCAACTTATATGAGGAACCACTAACGGAAATACTCCACCGTGCCAACATCCTTTGCCACATGTATGCAGATGACACGCAGATCTACATTAAGATCTCCTCCTTAGAGGAGATTAGAACAATGAACAAGGCTCTACAGGAGACGATGCAATGGCTAACAAGCAACCAGCTTAAACTAAATGCAAAAGAACCAGAATTCCTCCTAATTTCCCCCCTAAAAGGCCGCCCACTATAAAAGAATGGACTTAACGCTAGACCAAAGCCTGAACATGCAGTCACACATTAACAGGCTAGCTAAAAATGCAAGATTTCACCTGAGCTACATTAAGAAATTGAAAACTTTCATTGAAACGGCGGACCTCAAAATGGCAGTTCAAGCATTAGTAATCTCGAGGATCGAATACGGATGCACAACACTTTCTGGGCTCCCCAAAATTGCAACAGCACCTCGAAGAGCCTGCCTCAACGCAGCAACAAGGCTCATAACAGGGTAAAGAAAATGCGACCACATCTCTCCTCACCTGAAAGCACTGAACTGGCTACCTTATGAAGCCAGAATTCAGCTCAAACTGGCGTGTATAACACACAAAGCTCTACACTTCAAGTCACCAAGATACCTAGCGCAAAAATTGGGGATCTCTGGGAGAAACAGACAATCAAGGAGCACCAGAGATCTAGTGTTGAAACCACCAATTTTCCAGACAAAAAAACTTACAACAGAGCGTTCTCAGGTGCCGCACCAAGAATATGGAACTTGCTACCTCCAGACATCAGAAGGCTACCCAACCACGCAAAATTCATGAGAGAAACTAAGATCTTCTTAATGAGTAAATTCCTACCGTAAACATTACAGAGCATCCACGCATGACTCGCCCAAATACTCTTGCCCTAGGTCACAAGCGCTTTTTATCAAGAGCTAATTGTCATTTGTCCTTACAGGGTTTTGCTTCCCTTGAGGACATGGGTCCTCTAGTCTTACAGCCTGTGAACGTACTATAGCAGCTATCAAAAGATGAAGCTGGGACAACTTTGAACAGGACTAGAATATTTTGGATGTCATACAGGACTCTGTACTGGAAAAGTTACCACGTCCTACGCTGTGAAGCGCTCTGATACCCTACTTGGTCAAGTTCGCGCTATACAAAACACTGAATAAATAAATAAATAAATGTATTTAAATATAAGACACTCACTACCATATATATATATATATACATATATATATATATATATATATATATATATATATATATATATATATATCCGAAGATATAACACAATGCACAAAATACTTTGCAAATAAAACAGTTAAGTAGCACAAATACACAGTGGTCGCCAGGGGGAGACCAAACCATTTATTAAAATAGTGGGATGTGAACCACAACTCAAGTCAAGACTATATCCAGACAGACGTAGAAGTGCATGGGAACCGAATGGTACCACCGGAGATAATTACCCAGGAACCGCATGGATGCCATTTGCAGAGTGGGAACACAACCACATGCTCAATTCAAGTCAATGGGTAAGTCGCAATTACAATTTTAAAGAAGAAAGACCCTTCGAAGTGTACCCTGAAGAAATGCCGTGAAAGGCAGGAGGTTGGAGAGCCACCCCACCTATGGATACCCTAGGAACCAGTATACTTACACCAGAGAATTCCGGGTAATTTTCCGCTTTGTTAGTGTGGGAGGCTGGCTTAGTGTATGGTGCTCACTAATGTCAGTGTAGCACCCTGCACTGATCCAGACAACCCTTAAGGTGATTTTCATGGTCATAGACAACCTTAGAAACCTCTCTAAGTGGTAGCTGTGGAGTGCAGCCTTCAGGCTTATTCCAGAAGGAGTGTAAATCCGCTTGTTTCACCAGAACAGAATCTTATTGGTATAGATTAAGTGAAAAAAAAACACAGAGTGTACTTATAAAAATATATTTTTATTATAAGACATTCACTAACACATATATATAGCTCCTATCCAGAGACAGAACACAATGCACATAATACTTTGCAAATAAACCAGGTAATTAGTACAAACACAGAGAGGTCGCCAGGGTTAGACCAAACCATATACTAAAATAGTGGGATGCGAACCACAACTCAAGTCAAAACTATACCCACAAAACTTAGAAGTACTTGGGGACCCAAGGAGCCACCCTAGGTAAGTACCCAGAAACCCCACGGAGGCATTTGCAGATTGGGAATACGACCACGTGCTCAATTCAAGTCAATGGGTAAGTTGCATTTGCAATTTTAAGGAAGAAACACCCTTCCCAGTGGACCCTGAAGAAATCCTGTGGAAGACAAAAGGTGGAGAGCCACCCCACCTGTGTATACCCTAGGAACCAGGATACCTACAACAGGGAATTCCGGGTAATTTCCTACTTTGTTAGTGTAGGAGTCTGGCTTAGTATATGCTGCTCGCTTATGTAAGTGTAGCACACTGTACTGATCCAGACAACTGTTAATCTGATTTTATTGGTCTTAGACAAACTTAGAAAGCTCTCTAAGTGGTAGCTGTGGAGAGCAGCCTCCAGGCTTAGTCCTGAAGGTGAGTAAAGCAGCTTGTTTTACCAGAATATGATCTTATTCATCTTATTTAATATAAGACACTAGCTACCATATTTATATATATATATTTCTCCGACTCGGAGATATAACACAATGCACACAATACTTTGCAAATAATACAGGTAAGTAGCAGAAACACACAGTGGTTGCCAGGGTGAGATCAAACCATTTACTAAACTAGTGGGATGAGAACCACAACTCAAGTCAAGGGTATACCCAGAAGATGTAGAAGTGCATGAGGACAGAAGGAACGACCCGAGGTAAGTACCCAGGAACCTCACGGATTCCGTTTGCAGATTGGGAACATGACTGCGTGCTCAATTCAAGTCAATGGGTAAGTCGCAGTAACAATTTTAAAGAAGAAAGACCCTTCCCACTGGACCCTGAAGAAATCCCATGAAAGACAGAAGGTCCGAGAGCTACCCTACTTATGGATACCCTAGGAGCCAGGATACCTACACCAGAGAATTCCTGGTAATTTCCAGCTTTGTTAGTCTAGAAGGCTGGCTTAGTTTATGGTGCTCACTTATGCATGTGTAGCACCCTGTACTGATCCAGACAACCGTTAATCTGATTTTATTGGTCTTAGACAAACTTAGAAAGCTCTCTAAGTGGTAGCTGTGGAGAGCAGCCTCCAGGCTTAGTCCTGAAGCTGAGTAAAGCAGCTTGTTTTACCAGAACATGATCTTATTCATCTTATTTAATATAAGACACTAGCTACCATATTTATATATATATATTTCTCCGACTCGGAGATATAACACAATGCACACAATACTTTGCAAATAAAACAGGTAAGTAGCAGAAACACACAGTGGTTGCCAGGGTGAGACCAAACCATTTACTAAACTAGTGGGATGAGAACCACAACTCAAGTCAAGGGTATACCCAGAAGACGTAGAAGTGCATGGGGACAGAAGGAACGACCCGAGGTACGTACCCAGGAACCTCACGGATTGCGTTTGCAGAGTGGGAACATGACTGCGTGCTCAATTCAAGTCAATGGGTAAGTCGCAGTTACAATTTTAAAGAAGAAAGACCCTTCCCACTAGACCCTGAAGAAATCCCATGAAAGACAGAAGGTCCGAGAGCTACCCTACTTATGGATACCCTAAGAGCCAGAATACCTACACCAGAGAATTCCTGGTAATTTCCAGCTTTGTTAGTCTAGACGGCTGGCTTAGTTTATGGTGCTCACTTATGCAAGTGTAGCACCCTGCACTGATCCAGACAACCCTTAAGGTGATTTTAGTGGTCTTAGAAAACCTTAGAAGGCTCTCTAAGTAGTAGCTGTGGAGAACAGCCTTCAGGCTTAGTCCCGAAGGAGTATAAATCATCTTGTTTTACCAGACCGGAGTCTGATTGGTATAGAACCACACAGTGTTTTAAAAAAATATGTATTTATTATAAGACACTCACTAACACATATATATAGCTCCTATCCGGAGATAGAAGACAATGCACACAATACTTTGTAAATAAAACAGGTAAGTAGCACAAATACATAGAGGTCGCCAGGGGAGACCAAACCATATACTAAAATAGTGGATGCGAACCACAACTCAAGTCAAGACTATACCCAGAAGAAATAGAAGGGCATGAGGACCCAAGGAACCACACAGGGTAAGTAACCAGGAACCCCCCCCCCCCGGGCCGTTTGCAGTTTGGGAACACGACCGCGTGCTCAATTCAAGTCAATGGGTAAGTTGCAGTTGCAATTTTAAAGAAGAGAGCACCTTGCCAGGGGACCCTGAAGAAATACCATGAAAGACAGAAGGTTGGAGAGCCACCCCACCCGTGCATACACTAGGATCCAGGATATCTACACCAGGGAAGCTGGGTGCATAGGTGCAAGTGGCATCAGAAATCGCCGTCGGACTCAATGGAGGTCTTCAAAAAGATGCTGCTGTCGAAGAAAGTGAAAGTGTCCGGTAGAACCCAAAGGGGGATTCAAGATGAGAAGAACCTGCAAGCGGAGGGTACAGAGTCTATGCCACTCAGGAGTGACCAGGAGGCATGGAAGGCGAATGCCAACCAATGTTGAGTGTTGCAGGAGAATTGAAGGTGAACTTGGAGCTGCAGCTGTGTGGACCAGGCAAAGCTGTGGCAGACCAGGAGCTGTTCACAAGCTATCCCATGTCGGATGTTGAGAGTTGAGGGGTCGTTGTTCGCCGGGAGCACCAACAAGCCTTGGCAACTGCAAACAACTTGGCAAGAGAAAAAGGTGCAATGTCGGTACCAGCAAGGTCCAAGTGACTCACAACAAGCGGGGAGTCAGAGTAATCCCCAAGCAATCAGAGGAGCCCACTGGAGTCTAACAAGACCCTCGAAGGGACCCACCAGCCGGAGGCACAGGAGTCGCAAAAGGACATTGAGCAGCTCAACAAAGATGCAGGCCCACGGTGTAAGAGTTGCGGTGAGGACAAAGATCTTGGCTGCCGAAGATGCTTGAGGTTGGAGCTTCTTGAACCCTGAAGATCTCTAAGAGAGAGAGCTAACAAGCCTTTTCAAAGACACTTCGATGCAGTGCATAGGGGTTCTGTTCCAGGGGTTACGACAAGGGATACTGGTCTCAATCTCAGGAATAAGAAAGTGCAGGCCTCTGGGGATTTGCAGAACCACCACTTGTGTTGCTGAGCCTTTCAGAGTCCGTGGGAACCCAGGATCAGCAGACCTTTCAGCAGCATTGTGATGCCTGCAAAGGCAGGGAAGTGACTACTTCACTTCAAAGAAAATTCCTTCAGGTGTCTTGGATGTCAACAGGCCTTGTTAGGATCCTGTATGAAGCAAATTCACATACTTTGCAGCAGACTTGCAGGACAATTAGACCAGGATCAGCAGGAGTCTTCCCAGTTGCAGTCTCGGTGCCCAGAACAAATTCCAGCAAATTCCAGAGTCCCCAGATGGTTGACGATATAGTGGTGTCTTGTTCTGAATCTTGTCCCATGAAGAATCTAGGAATCCTGCCACAGGTAAGCCCTTATGTACCCTAAGGAAAGGGTTTCAACCAGGGGCGTAACAAACACCCCCGCAGCCCCCGCGGTGCGGGGGGCCCCCAGTCTTCGGTTAGGTGAAGGGGGCCCCCTCAGCTCTTCGGTAAAGAGCTGGGAGAGAAATGCTTGCTGTAAAAAGCAGGTGCACTCTGCAGCCTGCTCAGAGCTCCTCGCGCTGACCCAGGGCAGGACTGAAGAGAAACAAAGTAACAAGTTACATTGTTTCTCTTCAGTCAGAGCCCGGCCGGAAAAGGGATGGGGGTGGGGGCCCCAGAGAGAGCATGCCCCACAAGGCACAGCCTCTGAGAAGGGACGAGGCAACAGAGTGTTGGCGGAGAAGGTTTGCAGCTCCAGGGACAGGACTCTGCTGGGACACATTGGAAGGTAAGCAAGCATTGGAAATGCAATTGGCTTCGCAGTCTCCCTGGATGGCACAGAGTGTTTCCTCTGTGGCCTGCAGTGTCCCCGATGCTGATAGTGAACATGGAAACGTTCCCAGATCTCTACAGAAGAGAGAAAAAAAAATGGCTCAAGAATGTTTGAAAATGGATGTACGTGTAGAAAATGACAGAGAATACTTTTTTAAATAGTTCAATATAGCGTAAGCTCGGCCCCAAGGTATTGGAGCGCTTTACACGAGCACCAGTTACATTACATGGATATTTCTTTTTCTATGCAGCGCAGGAAAAAATAAGTTTGTTTATTCCTATCACCTTTCCTGACCCCTGCAGCTGCTTATCACATCAGGCTGTGACACAAAGTTTGACTAATGGTGTAGGTAAGAGAATGTGTTACCATTTGTTTTTCTTTTTAAAATATGCACAGGCCCAGCAGGACACATACTTTGTGTGTGCTTCATTTAAACAGTTTTTATCATTATCATGGCTGATGCAGGACAACAATAAGACAATGCAAAATGCCCAGATAACGCTGGTGCTAAATTATCCTGCTGGAGAGAAATCATTTGTCTGTTAGTAGTTTTTAAATGCAGATGAGCTGTATTTTATGTGGAAGCTCAGTGGGTTACTGCCTTTGTCACAGATATCCTTGTGCTACTTGCAGTTCAGTAGTTACAATCCTAACATAGGACAGTGACCAATGACCTGTCATCAAACAGCTGCAGACAAACATGAATGGTATAGTTAGAACTTCGCTTTCTTTTTTTGTGATACAGTTAGAACTTTGCCAGTCTTTCATTATTCTAATGTTGCTAAAATGAGTAAGTGTGGGCAGATATACATTTTTATCAGTAAAGCTGACCCCCATGGAATACTCTTTAAATCCTGAGCTTGTGTTTCCCCAGACCAAACCCTCTTAAAATATACTGCCCACCAGTATGGATGACATGTGATTCCTACACCTTGTAATACTCATTGGCTTATGTGACATTCCCTGTAGACTGATTTACATACTTGTATGATTCACTGTCTCTGTATAATGTGTGCGTGGTGTAAGTACTGACACACACTACACTGATATGAGTAGCGCTACACAACACATGAAATGCATATGAGAGAGGCGCTACGTAAAGATGAGGAGCACTGTTGGAGGGTTACACAAGGCCACACTTATTTTTTAAGCACGGGGTTATTAAGTGATTTGCCCAGAATCACAGGATGTTGAACCAACGCTGAGACTCGAGCATGATCCCCCAGTTCCAAAGCCAGCATCTCTTGCTGTTATGCCACATTCCATTTGTGTCAGTGGTCTTCCCAGCTGCAAAGGAAGGGAGAACATGTCTGTGGTTGTTGCACATTTTTGAGTGACATTTGAGACCAAGTGCAAAACTATCTGGAGCCTTCAGCAAAATTCTATTTTTATGTTTTTTGCTCCCTCCTTAGAATTAATTGGTAATATTTGATGCTTTTGGTGTCAATTTGGCACTGTCTGGTGCTGGCACCATCGGCACCTGCCTAGTATTATTAACTCGCTTTATCATCAGCCCTTTATTTACTTTTAGACTCTGGCCATGGGCGTACATACCAATGGTTCAGCATGTGCAGTGGCATCGGGTCCTAGGAATGGGAGGGGCACACTGACTACAGATGTCTTTCAGTACCCAACCAGGAGCCAGGGGGCACTTTCACCTCCTTAAATGAGGGCGCGTGAGGCTCGTGCTACGCCACTGACTCCAGCTTAACTGAAAAACTCACATTTTAGGGGCCTCCAGAGTACTATAGAGTTGGGGAAAGTCATTCCCAGGTTCCACAGCACAGAACCTTTATTTTCTTTTTTTTAAATACATTTTAGGTATCCAGTTTCTGCCCATGCTGTGCACTTTTTATTTTATGTTTGTTTTGCTATGAATTCTATTTCTTGTTATTCACATTGGTAATATTTTTTATTGAAGAATCCAATAAAGAGCAGGTTATGAATTGGTACTTAAAGTCTAATGATGCATAGAATGAGCCCAGAACAGCAACGAAATGCTAAAAATAATAGAGATATATTCAGGGAAATGAATGGGACTGGAGTGTAGCAAACTATCACCAGAGTCATATGGGAGAGAGTAGGACACACATAAGAATGGAAGGACATTGTGGGTCGGAAGGGGAGAATCCATGTAAGATGTCATATCTAATAAGCGTTGGCAAAGCCAATAGGTCTGACGTTGGTTGGATGACTATTGGCTGTACCATTGTATGTTTCTTTTGCTGTAGTTTATTATGAATTTATTGTTCCAAGATGGCTAATGGATGCTGAGAGAAGAAAGACATGAAGGAATCATTGAAATACGAAAGGGTGTAAATACAGCGGGTGGACAGCGGTGTATGAGAGACAATGAAATACTTCAGGGTGTAAATACAGTGGGTGGACAGTGGTGTATGAGAGACAATGAAATACAGGGTGTAAATACTGCAGGTGGACAGTGGTGTATAAGAGACAATGAAATACTAAAGGGTGTAAATGCAGTGGGTGGACAGTGGTGTATGAGAGACAATGAAATACTACAGGGTGTAAATACAGTGGGTGGACAGTGGTGTATGAGAGACAGTGAAATATGAAAGGGTGTAAATACAGCAGGTGGACAGTTGTGTATAACAGACAATGAAATACTACAGGGTGTAAATACAGTGGGTGGATAGAAATGTATGAGCGACAATGAAATACAGGGTGTAAATACTGTAGGTGGACAGTGGTGAATAAGAGACAATGAAAAAATACTACAGGGCGTAAATACAGTAGGTGGACAGTGGTGTATGAGAGACAATGAAATGCGAAAGGGTGTAAATACTGTAAGTGGACAGTGGTGTATGAGATACAATGAAATATTACAGGGTGTAAATACAGTGGGTGGACAGCGGTGTATGAGAGACAATGGAATACAGGGTGTAAATACAGTGGGTGCGACAGCAGTGTATGAGAGACAATGAATTACAGGGTGTAAATACAGTAGGTGGACAGTAGTGTATGAGAGACAATGAATTACAGTGTGTAAATACAGTAGGTGGACAGTGGTGAATGAGAGACAATGAACTACTACAGGGTGTAAATACAGTAGGTGGACAGTGGTGAATAAGAGACAATGAAATACAGGGTGTAAATACAGTGGGTGCGACAGCGGTGTATGAGAGACAATGAATTACAGGGTGTAAATACAGTAGGTGGACAGCGGTGAATAAGAGACAATGAAATACTGGGTGTAAATACAGTAGGTGGACAGTGGTGCATAAGACAATGAAATACTGGGTGTAAATACAGAAGGTGGACAAGGGTGAATGAGAGACAATGAAATACTACAGGGTGTAAATACAGTAGGTGGACAGTGGTGAATAAGAGACAATGAAATACTAAAGGGTGTAAATACAGTAGGTGGACAGTGGTGAATAAGAGACAATTAAATACTGGGTGTAAATACAGTAGGTGGACAGTGGTGAATGAGAGACAATGAAATACTACAGGGTGTAAATACAGTGGGTGGACAGTGGTGTATGAGAGACAATGAAATACAGGGTGTAAATACAGTAGGTGGACAGTGGTGCATAAGACAATGAAATACTGGGTGTAAATACCGAAGGTGGACAGTGGTGAATAAGAGACAATGAAATACACCAGAGTGTAAATACAGTGGGTGGACAGCGGTGTATGAGAGACAATGAATTACAGGGTTTAAATACAGTAGGTGGACAGTGGTGTATGAGAGACAATGAAATACTAAAGGGTGTAAATACAGTAGGTGGACAGTGGTGAATAAGAGACAATGAAATACTGGGTGTAAATACAGTAGGTGGACAGCGGTCCATAAGAGACAATGAGATACTAAAGGGTGTAAATACAGTGGGTGGACAGTGGTGTATGAGAGACAATGAAATACAGGGTGTAAATACAGTAGGTGGACAGCGGTGAATAAGATACTATGAAATACTGGGTGTAAATGCAGTAGGTGGACTGTGGTGAATAAGACAATGAAATACTGGGTGTAAGTACAGTAGGTGGACAGTGGTGTATGAGAGACAAATAAATACTACTGGGTGTAAATACAGTAGGTGGACAGTGGTGTATGAGAGACAATGAAATACTACAGGGTGTAAATACAGTAGGTGGACAGTGGTGAATGAGAGACAATGAAATACTACAGGGCGTAAATAAGGTTGCACAACATAGACTTGAATTAACACAGGGCAGGGAGTAAACACAGTGGGCTCTGAAGTCGTGACCCTCAGCTGTCCTGCAGAGAACTGTACTCAAGTGCCCCATAGTCAATTTCATACCCCACATCACGCATAAAGGTCAAGCTATTTTTATTCTCTAAACTTTCTCCCCATACTTCCCTAAATAAGTAACCATTCCAGGATGGTTGATATGCATTTGACCTGTAGAAGGGTACAGGGGACATATGGGTGTCCTTGTGTACTGTGGGAAGGGCTGTGACGAGAGGGGGTGGACTGTTAGAGACAAACAAGGAAGCCGTTCATATCTTTCTCTCTCTTTTCCATTGTGCCTGCGACATGCCTTTGTGTAGAAAAAACTATCACTAGGTAAAGAGGGGAGCTTGTCACAGCCACTAGTGAGATTCTACAGAGCTACCCCATTTCAACACCAGCAATGTTCCATGATTGTGTACTTAATAAATAAATAAAATAACATGACATAATGTTGGCCCTGCCATAATGGTGTCACATATCGGCCCAATGTGCTCACCCATGGTATAATGGAGCCCAAACCAGGTAAAATGCGGGCGCTGGCATAATAGTGGTAATTCCTGTCTGATTGCGTGGTGCACAGTCCTCATACTTGCTTCGGCATAATGGCGGTAATTCTTGGCATAAGATTGGCGCATATGACATGCAACTATGACATAGATATTCAAGGTGGAATCCAAAACTGTCTGTACGCACCGCGGTGCCCGAGCAACTTTGGGTGATGCCCGGAGGAGCTGTCCTATGCAGCTATAGAGGAGTTTGGCTCTGGTTCACCCCTTGGCCGCCACCTACCCAGCCGGACATCGGACATTGTTTTCCTCGTCTCCACGTTGTGTTTCTTTTCCCTCCCCCACCTCCTCCCTCCGTGATTCTTTGTCTGCCTTCCCTTTTCCAGCCTGACTCTCCTGTGTCACCTGAAGTACTTTCCCCATTACCGTTTTTTTTTCTAATGTTATGCTATGCTTTTGTAATTCATGTAACTTTTGTAACTCCAACAACTGATGTAACAATGTTCTGAAACAATGTCCTTCTTCATGTAAAGCGCTCTGATACCTCCGGGTCTAGCCAGCGCTATATAAAACTTTTCAAACAAACAAACAAACAAGGCGGAATCTATCATGTGTTTTAGTGGTTCATGACAATAATTGAACTTTTTCACAAAAAAGATAACTTCTTGATTTATGTAAATTTAAATTATTTTTCAAGAAGGCAAAGCTGGTATTTAATAGCCAAACGTGTCTGCTTTCATAAACTGACAAACTGATATTTTGGAGACAAATGACTGAATTTATTTAAAGCTGAAATTTGAGTGGTTAAAGGGCCCACTTGGGAAAGCCAACCCCGAACACACCTCTTTCACTTTGGTGTGCTTGCTGTACTCACTTCCTTCTTCAACTTGGTTCTCAGCTTTTCGTTCCACCACTTTTAGAATTCACCAGCCGCCACTGGTGCATGCGCAGCAGGCCCCCGACCTGAGAACTCCTGACTGAATCCGGAGCGTGGGGGGCCCCCTCCATATTCTTTGCAGGGGGGCCCCCTCAAGTTTCGTTACGCCACTGGTTTCAACAATTCAGGGGTCCCTCCAAGAAGAGGAGCCGGACAGTGGGGAGGTTACTCCCAGATCCTTTGTACAGTTTCGAGCCAGAGCAGGAACCAATGGCTCCCTTTACTGGTCTGAACTGGAGTATGCAAGGAGGGCAACAAGTGTGCCCTTCATGCAGTCTAAGTTGTGCTGGCAAGCGCCCCCACCCTGCCCCAATACACTAAACCGTGTCCGGGAGGTTGTCACACCTCACTGTGACAGGATATCTATTGTTCTGCCTTCCCTTGCTCAAGCTTGGCTCAGCAGGAGGGCAGAAACATGTCTCTGGTCGGCAGCAGCCCTAGCTTGCTGTCCAGTTCTGGAAGACTCGTACTGGGAGCACTGAGGACCTCCCGGAGGAGCTTAACAGTGCATGGAATAATACCTCCCACACCGTTTATGGTGTGGGATGTATGATTCCAACATGTTTGATACCAATCTTGACAGGGTTTGATAACAGTCTGTTTAGAAATGGTCATCGCGTAATGACACCTGGCCACTCTATGTATCATAATGGCTGATGCAGTTAAAACCCCGGGAGAATGGACTCCATGGATTGGCGGGGTGCCCTGCTTATGCAGGGGCACCCTCACACATTTATAACTGAGCACCCTGCTTTCAGGATTGAAAGGCCTGCCTTAGGTGTGACATAGGTTTTACGTGCAGTGACCTCAGATATAAGGAAATGTATATCTGTTATAAGTGGTGCTAGCACCAGCTTACACAGGCTACCATGGCAGGCCTGAAGCCTAAATTTGAATGGTCTCCCATGGATGGGACAAGACATGCTTCAGCCCAGGGGGGACCACTGGTGTACCTATGCCCTGGGTGCCTCAGTACCATATTCTAAGGACTTACAAGGGTACATCAGTAGCCAATCTGGGGGGTACCTAAGTACTCACCATGTCCGATTTAGGGAAGAAGTACAGAGACCGGGGTCCTGATTAGTAGCCATTTACTTTTACAGTCGCCATTAGTTGACTATAGAAGAGCTTTATCCACCACCGGAAGCAGGAGCCTATGCATACTCTTTCCAATACTCAATGCAGGTATGTGCACTTCAGAGTGGTGTAGACGTTCGTGGAGTCAAAGGTTAGTACAGCTGTGTGATCTCTCAATCTACTCCGGCAGCTGTAGAGGCGTGTGATGTTCAGCGTAGTTCTTCTATGAGGCATGAAGCACAAGTGGTCAGGATGACCCAGTTTAGAGATTTTTTTAAACAGAATTATATTGGTTCTTAACATTCATACATACATATCAAGCCATACTTTCAATATGTTAGTTTCATTACTCCCATAATAAAAAGTCTCACAGTACACAACTTTCTCTGCCTCAACTGTCTCACCTTCCTCCCCAAGCAGCATCATACAATATCTGTGCCCCTTCAACCAAAGCACATCCCAGTCTGCAAGACTTATCTATCCTACACTCATAGTCTCACATCGTTAGGTAGGCTCTTTTTACATTTTGTGTTAAGCAGTCCTAAGTATGATCCTTCGTATAGATCCCATGCCCTTCCCGCTATCTCATATTCCCCTGTGATGCCACTGTCGATGGAGGGTCCGGTTCCCTCATACAGCCCACAAAAGCCTCCCATGCTCGTGCTACCTCAAGGGAGCTATGGCTTCGGTTGGCCTCTCGAAGCAGCACTCCACTTTCATATCCTTCCCACGTCTCAAGCTCACTGCGCCAGCCCTCTATTCTGGGCCCCCTAGTTGGCTTCTAATTCCGGATAATTTCTCGCTTTGTAAATGTAGGAGGCTGGCTTAGTATATGGCGCTCACTCATTTAAGTGTAGCACCCTGCACTAATCTATACAACCTTTAAGGTAATTTTAGTGGTCTTAGCCAACCTTAGAAATCTCTCTGAGTGGTAACTTCAGGCTTAGTCCAGAAGGAGTGTAAAGCAGCTTGTTTTACCAGAACGGAATCCTATTAGTATATATTATTGGTATATATTAAGTGAAAAAGAGCAACAGAATATATTTATAAACATATGTATTTATTATAAGACACTCACTAACACATATATATATAGCTCCTATCCTTAGATAGCACACAATGCACACAATACTTTGTAAATAAAACAGGTAAGTAGCACAAATACATAGTGGTCACCAGGGGAAGACCAAACCATATACTAAAATAATGGGATGCGAACCACAACTCAAGTCAAAACTATACCCAGAAGACGTAGAAGTGCTTCGGAACCCCAGAAACCACCCGAGGTAAGTACCCAGGAACCCCACGGATGCCGTTTGCAGAGTGGGAACTCGACCGCGTGCTCAATTCAAGTCAATGGGTAAGTCGCAGTTACAATTTTAAAGAAGAAAGACCTTTTCCAGTGGACCCTGAAGAAATCCGTGGAAGACAGGAGGTTGGAGTGCCACATCACCTATGGATACGCTAGGAACCAGGTTACCTTCACCAGGGAATTCCGGGTAATTTCCTGCTTTGTTAGTGTAGGAGGCTGACTTAGTATATGCTGCTCACTTATGTATATGTAGCACCCTGCACTAATACAGACAACTGTTAATCTGATTTTAGTAGTCTTAGGCAACCTTTGAAAGCTCTCGAAGTGTTAGCTGTGGAGAGCAGCCTTCAGGCTTAGTACTGAAGGAGTGTAAAGCAGCTTGTTTTACCAGAGCGTGATCTTATTGGTATAGATTAAGTGAAAAGGAACCACAAAGTGTGTTTATAAAAATATGTATTTATTATAGGACACTCACTAACATATATATATATATATATATATATATATATATATATATATATATATATATTCACTGAAAAAACCATAGGTTTCACACACGTTATAGTTAGGAATTAGCATTTAAAAAACCTTGCTAATTCAATGAAAAAACCATAGGTTTCACACATGTTATAGTTAGCTGGAAATTTTACTGATAAAAAACCAATGAAATTCCCCCGTTATAGTTACTGTAGGCAACTATAACTCACGCGACCGTAATCCTCTGCTGATGCTAATACTGTATTTAGACACTTATTTGCCCATGTCTTCTTCCATTAAATTTTAGCTATACATATATTACAAATATTTTTTTTCATAAAGACACATATGTCATCAGCAGAGGATTGCGGTCGCGTGAGTTATAGTTGCCTACAGTAACTATAACGGGGGAATTTCATTGGTTTTTTATCAGTAAAATTTCCAGCTAACTATAACATGTGTGAAACCTATGGTTTTTTCATTGAATTAGCAAGGTTTTTTAAATGCTAATTCCTAACTATAACGTGTGTGAAACCTATGGTTTTTTCAGTGAATTTGTACGTTTTTTTAAATGCTAAGTTACTTTACGCCATTCGTGGCGTGCACGCCCACTTAACGCAGTTCGTTCCATGCGCGCACGGTGCGCTTCGCGCATAGTGCGCGCACAGTGAGCACGCGGTGCGCTTCGCGCACCGCGCGCCCACTTTACGCAGTTAGTGCCGTACACGCAAGGTGGGCACGCAGTGCGCTACGCGCACCGCGTGCCCACGTTACGCACCGTGCGCACATGGAGGACATATTATGCGCTTCCTTGTGATAGGTAATCTGTTAAATTTAATTTGTGAGTGATGACAATAATATGCCATGCACAGAGAGTGTTTTTTTTTTTTTTATTAAAATTTTTAGCGTAAGCGCACCGTACGCGTACGGTAAGCGTAATCGGCTAAATTTTCAAAAAATAAAAATTTACCGTTTTTGGCCTTGGGGGATCTTTGAGGACTCAACTAACATGGCTATGTGCATGGGCGCTGTCTAAACAGCCCCTTTATATGTTTTTTGCCTTTGTTTACAGCCCCCCCCTCAGAGTGCGAGAGAGAAAATGGCGGCCGCCGCTTCCTGGTTTCGACCGATTCGAATGTTTACTTAGATGTAACAGCCAATCAGAATCGCGCTCGCGCACGCCACCGTGCGCGTACGGTAAGTTTACGGTAAGCGTACCGTAAGCTGGCTCAGATATATATATTGATTTAAAGGCTATTTTCTCAGAATCTACTGAACAGATTTACACCAAACCTACAAAAGGCACTTCCTTGACCTGAGGACTACCTCTCTGCCAAATTTCTAGTAATTCTGTTCAGCCGTTCGGGCTGTAGCCCTGTCTAAAGGTCCTATGGAAAAATGCATGGGAAAAACGCGTTTTGGGACCCCCCTTTTATCTCAGCCCCCGCTTGACGAATCCCCCCGAGACTTTCAGGGTAGGAGCGGAGCGTAGCGCCCCACCTATTTTGAGAAATTCGCGAGGATTCGTCGACCGGCGCCAAAGTTATTCAAAATAGAATGTTGCGGATTTCCTATGGAAACAGGGTCCTAACTATAACTACCTACTGGCGACCGCCAGTAGGTTATATATATATATATATATATATATATATATATATATATATATATATATATATATATATATATATATATATATATATATGAAGAAATTTCCTCCCCTGTATACGGAAGGAAAACGAAGCCGTGTGCGGTTGAAAAATGCTTTTATTCCTCAGTCAGCCATCCGTCAAACGCGTTTCGAGTGCGCAGCACCCTTGTTCACTGACGCTGAGTAAAGTTTTCACAACCATTTTAACTTGTGCTTCCCACGTGACTATACAACTACACTGTAAGTGTATTAGAAGACAGACTCGTAGTTTTTACTACGAATTTCATGATATTGAACTTAAATAGTGAATCAACAGTGATTGATGTTGAAAAACAGATAAATACTCTGTCATCCTTTTCAAACAACAATAAATGAATAATACATAATAATACATTGAACGGTGTCAGTAATGCCCAAGTGGGCTTTTTTGTAGTTGTTACATATATTTCCACGATGCTGGCCAATTCATCACAGTATAATTTCATTGATATTAAAGTAAAATAGTATCAACTGTGATTGGAAATCAATTTCTCCATCATCCATTGCATTAATCAATCCATCAAACCAATCAAATAAACCACGTCGATAGTGCCCCAGTGGGCTTATGACCATATCACTGTTTGGTAACCTGTTTAAAGGCTTTAGCTCAAACGAGCTGTTTTACCAATGTGGTGCCTTGATACAACTTTCGTCAATTTGTACATGGAAAGCTCTGTATAACTAAAGATTTTTCGGCTAGGAACGTTGGTTCAAATTCTATTAACCAAGGTGAGTGTACATATCCTCTTCAACATTCAAACCTTCTGGCTGTTTGGAATTCAATTTGATTATATATCGTGACTCCAATCTCCTTAACTGTTTTTCCCTGTTGCCTTCCCTAGGATTCTTTTCTACTGCATCTATCACAAAATATGTGAGACCATCTGGTCGTTTATTGTGAAGTTTCTCAAAGTGTCGTGCGACAGGATATGATCTGTCGTCATTTTTGATTACTCTTAGATGTTGTAACACTCTCTTGTGTACTTCTAAAATAGTGCTGCCAACGTACCTCAAGCCACAAGGGCATTGAAGCACGTAGACAGCGTACTCAGTTTTACATGAGAATTTTCCTCTTATTATTTGCATTTGTTTATTTAGGCCTGGTACATACTTTTCTGTGTTCACACCGTGCTTACATGCTTTGCACTTGGAACACTTTGTTATGTTATGTTATGTTATTTATTCTTTTATATAGCGCAACGGTTACTCAAAAAGAGTGTCCCGGCGCTTTTAGGTAAGGGAAACAGATTTCAGAATAACACAACACGGCTAAAAACAAGATAAAAGATAAACAAAAAACAAGCAACTGAGAGACCTATTGAGAAAACAGCCAGGTTTTGAGACCTCTTCTAAAATCAAGGAGAGTGAAAGCCCCCCTCAGAGGGAGCGGTAGTGCGTTCCACATCTGTGGGGCCAACAGACTGAAAGAGCGGCCCCCCAGGCGAGCCCTCTTCACACGCGGAACAGCCGCCAAGAGTAGAGATTCTGACCTCAACGCGCGAGTCGGATGGTAAAAGGTCAGTCTCTTTTGAAGATGTTTAGCTCCCACTGCATGGAGCGCCTTGTAGGCCAGGGTCAAAGCCTTAAAGGCAATCCGTTTGCGGATGGGTAGCCAGTGTAACGCCACCAACAACCCAGAGGCGCTGGCCCGTCTACTTAGGCCAAAGATGGCCCTGGC
Source organism: Triturus cristatus (assembly GCF_964204655.1). Classification (NCBI taxonomy): domain Eukaryota; kingdom Metazoa; phylum Chordata; class Amphibia; order Caudata; family Salamandridae; genus Triturus; species Triturus cristatus. The sequence goes on from NC_140583.1 coordinate 234,273,821, forward strand.
CGCCGCGTTCTGTACAACTTGAAGCCTTTGTAGCAGGTACTCTGGCAGGCCCAGGTAAAGAATGTTGGCATAATCCAACCTGGGGCCTATCAGAGCCTGCACCGTCAGCCTCCTGTGCTCCTCTGATAAGAGAGGCAAGAACCTCCGCAGCATTTTTAAGAGGCCGAAGCAAGTGCCGGTTACCCCCATGATCTGGGCTTTCATCGTCAGCCCCTTGTCCATCTTAACCCCCAAGTTTTTAGCCATGGGAGAAGAACCGGACGGAGGGAACATGTCGATGGGCCACCAGGCCTGCCAGCTAGGCTCCGTCTCGCACCCAAAGAAGAGTACCTCCGATTTGTCGGAATTGCACTTGAGGCTGTTCCGTTGGAACCATGCGAACACCGCCCCAAGGCAATTCCAGATACTCTCCCCGTCAAAGTCAGCCCCTCTCTCGCAAGAGAAGAGGAGCTGGGTGTCGTCGGCATACGACACGATCCGGGCCCCAAATGACTCCGCCACCGCCGCCAAAGGGGTCATAAAGATGTTAAAAAGGGTCGGGCTCAATATAGAGCCCTGAGGGACCCCGACTCCCAGAGGCGGCATAACGGCGGTGCCAGATGGTGTCCAGACCGTTTGCCGGCGGCCGGCCAAAAAGGAAGAAAACCATTTGAGCACCGTCCCCCGCAGACCAATCTCAAAGAGTCTTGCGAGCAGGCCCTCATGAGGGACGGTGTCGAAAGCCGCCGACAAGTCCAACAACACCAGCATGACTTTGCCCCCGGTATCCAACACCCCTTTAATGGTTTCAGAAACCTCAAGGAGCGCGGTCTCGGTGCTGCGATGTGAACGGAAGCCCGACTGGGAGTCATGTAATATCTCATGAGACTCCAGAAAATTGGAGAGCACCGACTGAACGTGCTACTCCAAAATTTTTACAAGGGCCGGCAGCAACGAAATTGGCCTATAATTGGCTGGGGCTTTCGGATCAAGTCCCGGCTTTTTAAGCAACGGGACGACCATTGCCTGCTTCCATACTGGCGGCACCTCTCCCAAACTCAACGAGAGGTTGAGAAGAGGGTGCGCCAACGGATTAACCACCTCCGCCAGTTTACCCAGGAGCTTAGCAGGGCAGGGGTCAAGCGGAGACCCAGATTTTAAGTTGCCCATAAGCGCTAAAGAAGCTGAGGCTGGCAGAGACGGAAACTCAGCCAATAAGGCACCCTGCCCAACTGAAGGAGGCGAGCCCGCCTCGGGCAGCGGCAATATAACCAGTTCACTCGATAGAAAGGAGTCCTGGATAAGTTTGATCTTGCCTGTAAAAAAACACGCAAGATCCGCCGCCCAAGATTCTGCGGGCCCCTCTTCCGAAGCAATAGTCCGAGGGGAGATGAATTCTCGAACGATGGTAAAGATCTCCTTACTGGAGTTCGAAGCTGCTTCGATTCTCCCCGCAAGATAGGCTTTCTTTCCGAGGCGGATGTCTCGATGGTAGATTTTGACCACAGCCATGTAGGCGGACCTGTCCTTGCTGTCATAGTGTGCCCGCCAGGCCCTTTCGGCTACCTTGCACTGCTGCCGCATAGCCTTCAGAGCAGGGGTGAACCAAGGGGCCGAGACCCGCTTAGATGTCGAGCGGGGGGGCAGGACTGGGGCCAGGTCATTCAGCCTCGCCGTCAGCCATTCTTGCAGGGACTCCAGATCTCTCTCTAGTTCGCCAGACAGAGGACAAGGGTGCGACACAGCAGCCTGAGCCAGCATCTCAGGGGTCACCCTGCAAAATGCTCTAAAGGCACGTCCCCGCTGCTGTAAGACAGGGTAAGGCACCCTGGCGTTGCTGCTGATTACAAATTTGGCCAGCCAGTGATCCGACCACAGGACCGGGAGAATCTCTTTCACCACTAGAGGCGAGGTCGAGAAGACCTGGTCTAGAGTGTGCCCCTTGTCATGGGTCGGGCCCTGCAAATGCGGGGAAAGACCCAGCGGAGTCATAGTCTCCAACAGCTTAATAGCAGCGGGGTCCGACGGATCATCCATCCGGATGTTAAAGTCCCCCGCCACTAAGCAGTGTTCTGCTCTCAGTGCTAGGCCCACCAGCACCGAATCAAGATCAGCAAAAAACGTCCCAAGCGGACCAGGGGGGCGGTAGACTAACAGTCCCTTTACTGATTGATGCGGCGCTAGCACAATTGAAAAAGCCAACGATTCCGAGCCGCGGATGTCCTCAGTGGGCAGGATAGTGCAGGGTGTGCCCTTCTTAACCATCAATGCAACCCCGCCACCCCTGCCCTTTGCTCTGTCCTTCCTGAAGACATCAAAATCCGGCGGAATGGCCATAGCCACATCAGGATTGGAAGCTTCACCCCACCAGGTCTCCGTCAGCATTAGGCAAAGTGGCTTCTCCATCTCGAGGAGCTCAAAGATGTGTTGCGCATGGCTGCGTGCAGATCTGGTGTTTAACAGCATGCAAGCATACTCTGCACCAGCACTGACAGTAGGCGGGGCTGATGACAGAACCCGTGTCGGATGCCAGCCACATCCCGGACATCGCGACTTACCTCTGTAGCGGCCCGGGAAGACAGTACGACAGCAGCTCTCCCTATGATTCAAGGAGCGCAACTCCCTAGAAGAGTACCGCACCGAATGAGGGCCCGGATTACTCATTCTCGGTAAGCAGAGCCCCGCCCGCCGCCCAAAACGCCGCCGGGACGCTGACGGGCGCAGACGGGCAGGACTCTGGCAAGACTCCGGCAAGCGACGGCGTCCTCGCTGCGCGTTCCCGCTGCGCGGGTGAGAGCGACTTTAAATAGGCACCGAAGTGGAGGGAGGAGCGCCTGGACGCTCCAAGATGGCGCCCGCCACAAAAAGCCTGGACCCAATCCAAGATGGCGCTGGTCGCCGATGAAAGATGATCCCCGGACCACCCACAGAACCCGGGCCCACCAAAAACGGTGGTGAGTATTCCACAATTTAAATGCAGGTGTGAGGGGGGGGGAGAGCCCAGCCAGTGCACGCTAAATAAAACAAGGACAAGTGCCAAACGCGCAAAAACGCGCTAAACGCGCTATAAACTGCCCCAAGTAAAATTTTAAAAACTGCAGCCCTTACAAACCGCAGCACGGTATAAAACGGGACCTTTCAGGCACACCACCAATAAAAAAGTGCCTTAAATAGGCACCGAAGTGGAGGGAGGAGCGCCTGGACGCTCCAAGATGGCGCCCGCCACAAAAAGCCTAGACCCAATCCAAGATGGCGCTGGTCGCCGATGAAAGACGATCCCCGGACCACCCACAGAACCCGGGCCCACCAAAAACGGTGGTGAGTATTCCACAATTTAAATGCAGGTGTGAGGGGGGGGGAGAGCCCAGCCAGTGCACGCTAAATAAAACAAGGACAAGTGCCAAACGCGCAAAAACGCGCTAAACGCGCTATAAACTGCCCCAAGTGAAATTTTAAAAACTGCAGCCCTTACAAACTGCAGCACGGTATAAAACGGGACCTTTCAGGCACACCACCAATAAAAAAGTGCCTTAAATAGGCACCGAAGTGGAGGGAGGAGCGCCTGGACGCTCCAAGATGGCGCCCGCCACAAAAAGCCTGGACCCAATCCAAGATGGCGCTGGTCGCCGATGAAAGACGATCCCCGGACCACCCACAGAACCCGGGCCCACCAAAAACGGTGGTGAGTATTCCACAATTTAAATGCAGGTGTGAGGGGGGGGGAGAGCCCAGCCAGTGCACGCTAAATAAAACAAGGACAAGTGCCAAACGCGCAAAAACGCGCTAAACGCGCTATAAACTGCCCCAAGTGAAATTTTAAAAACTGCAGCCCTTACAAACCGCAGCACGGTATAAAACGGGACCTTGCTTTTTTGTTAACCAAGTCGTTTTTGGTTTGGATTTTTTTAAAGTACTTTTAACCAGGGTCTGTTTGAACGATTTCGCTCTGCGAAATGTGATCTGTGGTCTGTTTGGGAGAACTTTTCCAAGGACTGGGTCATTCTTAATTACATGCCAGTGTTTGTTTAAAATGCCTCTTAGTTTAGTATGCTGTGTGTTGTATGTTGTAATGAATCTACCTGGTGTAGTTAAAGACGGTTTCTTACTTTTCCCCTGATCCTCCTCTTTTTTATCAAATAGAATATTTTCTCTTTTCCTTTTCTGCACTTTATGGATTGCACTTTCTATCCAATCATCTGGGTATCCTCTCTCCTGAAATCTCCCCTTTAGTACTGATAGTTCTTGTACAATTATCTGTTCTTGGCTACAGTTGCGTTTAGTTCGTATGCATTCGCCATAAGGGATGCTCTTTTTGAGATTGATGGGGTGAAAACTTTTTGCATGTAAGATAGTATTACTGGAGGTAGGTTTGCGGTACAACTTGGTCTCAATTTTTCCATCTTCAATGTATACTGTCAAGTCCAAAAAATTAATTTCAGTCTTGCTAATTTCACTAGTAAATTTTAAATTGAGATCATTGTTTTGTAGGCTATTGATAAATGTCTTAGCCTCCTCTTCAGTCCCTTTCCATATGACGAACAAGTCGTCAATAAACGTACTCCAATGTAGAATATTATTCTCCCACTGTTGTTGATACTGCGACCTGACCACCTGCTCCTCCCACCAGCCCATATGCAAATTAGCATAGCTGGGGGCGAAGCAGGTGCCCATCGCAGTACCGCATACTTGATGGAACAGTTCATTATGGAACAAAAAGAAATTACTTGTGAGACATCTCTCAATCATTGACAAAAGCATTTGGGTGTGGGCCCACATTGATATAGGTCTTGAACCTAGAAAGTATTTGGCAGCCTTTATCCCATCAGTGTGTCGTATACTCGTATAGAGTGTTGTAACATCTATCGTTATCAAAAGATAGTCATCTTCCCATGGTAGGTCATAGATACCCCTCAAAAAATCCCCTGTGTCCTGAATATAGGAAGGTAAAGTTTTAACTAAGGGGTTAATGAAAGAATCTACATATTTTGAAGTATTCTCCAGGGCACTACCAATAGCAGAAATAATTGGGCGCCCTGGAGGTACCTCAATGTCTTTGTGGACCTTGGGAACTCTCGCTTAGGTGGAGGCACTTCATAAACGGAAGACTTTAAGGTATATATATATATATATATATATATATATATATATATATATATATATATATATATATATATATCTATCTACTATCCGGATATATAACACAATACACACAATACTTTGCAAATAACACTGGTAAGTAGCACAAATACACAGGGGTCACCAGGGAGAGACCAAACCATTTTACTAAAGTAGTGGAATGCGTACCACTACTCAAGACAAGCCTTTACCCAGGAGACGTGGAAGTGCATGGAGACCAAAGGAACCACCCGAGGTAAGTACACAGGAACCCCAAGGATGCTGTTTGCAGAGTGGGAACTTGGCCGCGTGCTCAATTCAAGTCAATGGGTAAGTCGCAGTTACAATTTTAAAGAAGAAAGACCCTTCCCAGTGGACCCTGAAGAAATCCAGTGGAAGACACAAGGTTGAAGAGCCACACCACCTATGGTGACCCTAAGAACCAGGATATCTACACCAGAGAATTCTGGGTAATTTCCTGCTTTGTTAGTGTAGGAGGCTGGCTTAGTATATGCTGCTCACTTATGTAAGTGTAGCACCCTGCGCTAATCCAGACAGCCGTTAATGTGATTTTTGTAGTCTTAGTCAACCTTAGAAAGCTCACTAAGTTGTAGCTGTGGAAATCAGTCCTCAGGCTTAGTCCTGAAGGAGTGTAAAGCAGCTTGATTTACCAGAAAGTGATCTTATTGGTATAGATTAAGTGAAAAACAAGCACACAATGTATTTACAAAAAAAGTATTTATTATAAGACACTCACTAACATATATATATATATATATCTCCTATCCGGATATATAACACAATGCACACAATACTTTGCAAATAAAACTGGTAAGTAGCACAAATACACAGGGGTCGCCAGGGGAGACCAAACCATTTACTAAAATAGTGGAATGCGTACCACAGCTCAAAACAAGACTATACTCAGAAGACGAAGAAGTGCATGGGGATCGAAGGAACCACCCAAGGTAAGTACCCAGGAACCCCACGGATGCCGTTTGCAGAGTGGGAACTTGACCGCGTGCTGAATTCAAGTCAATGGGTGAGTCGCAGTTACAATATCAAAGAAGAAAGGCCCTTCCCAGTGGACCCTGACTAAATCCTGTGGAAGACAAAAGGTTGGAGAGCCACCCCACCTTTGTATATCCTTGGAACCAGGATACCTTCACTGGGGAATTCCGGGTAATGTCCTGCTTTGTTAGTGTAGGAGGCTGGCTTAGTATATTCTGTTCACTTATGTAAGTGTAGCACCCTGCACTAATCCAGACAACTGTTAATCTGATTTTAGCGGTCTTAGGCAACCTTAGAAAGCTCTCTAAGTGGTAGCAGGAGAGCAGCCTTCAGGCTTAGTTCTGAATGAGAGTAAAGCAGCTTGTTTTATCAGAGCGTGATCTTATTGGTATAGATTAAGTGAAAAGGAACCACACAGTGTGTTTATAAAAATATGTATTTATTATAAGACACTCTCTAACACATATGACTAGCTCATATCCGGAGATAGAATACAAAGCGCACAATACTTTGAAAATAAAACATGTAAGTAGCACAAATGCACAGATGTCGCCAGGGGGAAACCAAACCATATACTAAAATAGTGGGATACCAATCAGAACTCAAGTCAAGACTATACCCAGAAGACGTAGAAGTGCACGGGGACCGAAGGAACCACCCGAGGTAAGTACCCAGGAACCCCACGGATGCTGTTTGCAGAGTGGGAACACAATTCAAGTCAATTAGTAAGTCGCAGTTACAATTTTAAAGATGAAGGACCCTTCCCAGTAGACACTCAAGAAATCCCTTGAGAGACAAGAGGTTGGAGAGCCACCCCACCTATGGATACCCTAGGAGAGCAGCCTGTAGGCTTAGTTCAGAAGGAGTGTAAATCAGCTTGTTTTACCAGAACAGAATCTTATTGGTATAGATATAATTTAATTTATATAAATATGTATTTATTATAAGACACTCACTAACACATATATATATAGCTCCTATAGAACACCATGCACACAATACTTTGCAAATAAAACAGGTAAGTAGCACAAATACACGGAGGTTCCCAGGGGGAGACCAAACCATATACTAAAATAGTGGGATGTGAACCACGACTCAAGTCAAGACTATACCCAGAAGACATAGAAGGACATAGGGACCCAAGGAACCACCTGAGGTAAGTAACCAGGGACCCCACGGAGGCTGTTTGCAGTGTGGGAACACGACCGCGTGCTCAATTCGAGTCAATGGGTAAGTCACAGTAGCAATTTTAAAGAAGAGAGAACCTTCCCAGTGGACCATGAAGAAATCCCATGGAAGACAGAAGGTTGGAGAGTCACCCCACCCGTGGATACACTAGGAACCAGGATACCTGCACCAGGGAAGCCGGGTGCTTAGGTGCGAAGTGGCGTCAGAAAACCGTCGTCGGACTAAATGGAGGACTTCAGGAAGATGCTGCTGTTGAAGAAGGTGAAAGTGTCTGGTGGAACCCAAAGGTGGATTCAAAATGAGAAAAACCTGCAATCAGAGGGGACAGAGTCTATGCCACTCAGGAGTGACCAGGAGGCATGGAAGGCGAATGCCAAACAATGTTGAATGAAGCAGGAGAATTGAAGGTGACCTTGGAGCTGCAGCGGTGTGGACTGATCGTACTGTAAAAGCAGGAGACGGCTTTGAAGGTTCCAGAGGGCATGCATATTATTTGGCAACTCCGAATTGTTGGAGGCTCCGCCATTCCCAGGCCCCCAATTTTCCTTAATCGCTGCTGACATTGCTCTATGGAGCAAAAAGTACCCCTTCAGGAGGTCAAATTCTAGTCTCAAGTCTTAGAATGGGAGTAACTCATCTGCACAAAATAAATTACCTATTGAAGCTATGGCAGCAGCTGTCCACTGTGACAATTACCACCAGTATACCCCTTGGGGTAGTTCATCTAGTATGTGTAAGTGTATCTCAGGTGAGTACTGAAACTGTGTGTGTGCTTTTTGTAAGCATTTAAGCCAATGTTTCATTACCTGGAGCTCGGCAGAGCCCCCCTTGAGTGGTCATCGAGCTGCAAGAAGCAGCTGGAATAGCTGCTGGAGCCCAGGAAAAAATGGGCACATTTCTCGAACAGGAGTCATTCTGTTGTACAGCCATTGTGTCAACCCCTGCATCTGCATGGCAGGTAGTATGTCTCAAAGTCTGGGACTGCCAGCCCACCTTCTAAAACAGGGCATTGCAACTTAGCCAGTGCCACTTTCTGGCGCCTCGTACCCATATCAAGGTGATGAGGAGTGAGTCTAGTTTTCAAAATATAGTGCAGGATACCAATGTAGGCAAAACCGTGTAGAAGTATGAGAGTCTAGAAAGTGCCACCATCTTAATGATGGCCTCTCGCCTGGAAACTGGGCACTGGGAGCATTTTCCAAAACTCAACTCTAGCCCGCAAGGATCTGCAAGCTCGCCCTACATTCCCATCTATCAGGTCTCCAGTGTCATGGAATATCTGTACTCCCAAATATTGCAGGCAGGTTTGCTCCCATAGCAATGCCCTCGAGGTCACAGGAGGCTGGGGACCCGGTCTCACTGGGAACAACCGCGACTTGCACCAGTTGACCCCTAATGCAGATATTTCACCGAATCTATCTTCCCCATGTTAACTCCGTATTGGCACCATGTACGAATAATAGCTAAATAATAGTTGGAAAAAGGGAAAAGGGTGGTCATTAAGGCACTCGGTACAGTACAGTATATCTTGCTGTACCCCATATTGCCCCGCGGGCAATATGGGGTACACATCAGGCAGGTTTTTGAGATCAGCTTCCAAAAAAAGTAATTGTTCCTCAGTTTCAAAAGGTGTCAAAAAATGGGGCGGCCACTCCCTTTCCATCACCGTGGCTAAGCTATGGAACACTTTCCCCATTCATGTTGCAGAAAGCAAGTCTTTTACATCTTTTAGAAAACTTTATAAAACTTGGCTAATCTCCTACTAGCCATGGTTTTTCAGTACTTTGCTGTCAGCAGATGTTAGTGTTTTCCTTGATTCTCTCAGCTTGTTTGTGTTTTTTTTCTAGTGTCTCTGCTGCAGTGCCTTGATTCCTTTAGGTTTATCATCCTTTATAAATGTATTTTTCATTTAATTTCATAGCAAGTCATCAGCATACAGTGCTATGTGATGGTTAAGCCTCTGATTTCCAATCCCAGTTAGGTGAGCTCAGTCCTCGCGCTGCAGGCCAGGGTCTCCATCGCAAGCACGTAGAGCTTGGGTGAAAACGAGTATCTTCATCCCACTGCATAGTCCTCCGATATTACTCTACTGGTCTTCACCTGGGCCCTTGGGCCTGTGTATAATAGTCTGGTCCAGTTTATAAATCCGCTCCCCAGTTAAAATTTCTTCAGCACTCTTTAGAGGAACCCCACACTCCAAACTATCATAGCTCTTCTCTATATCCACTGTGAATATCACCACTGCCGGATGATCGGATGTATCATCGCCCGTCAGTGCCAACAGACACTGGATATGAAGTGCTGTGTTGCGGCCTTGCATAAAACCCGCTTGGTCCGCATTGTGCTAATATAGTCATGTAGGGTAAAAGTCTTGTTGCCAAGACTCAACTCAGTGTTTTATAATCAATACTAAGCATTGATAGTAGCCTACAGGCCTTCCTATCGTGAGGGTTCTGCCCGGTTTCACCAGCGGGATTGCTAATGCCACTTTAGTGTAGGTCAGTAGCTGTTCCGAAATCTACGCTGATTTATATACCTCTACCAACTTCTAGTTTCTCTGCGTATATTATGTACAATTCAACGGGCAGCCCAACACTGCCAACCAATTTCTTCTGGGCCATCCCTCAGCATCTTCTCACGTGAGCTCTGGCATAGAAAGTGGATCCAGAAAGGCGTCCATTTCGTGTGGGGCGTAGGTGGGAGCACTTGTATAAAGATGGGTATAAGGATTGTAGTACTCCCTATAGTTATCATTCATATCATAATGCTTATGGAGCCTTTCCCCTTGGTCTGTTTCCAACACAATATTCATGGAGCCTCTCTAAGCTGGATTGGCGGCCAAGCTAGTAGTGAACCAGACTTATCTCATTGTGCGTGTGCCCGGACCATCTACTTTCTGTAGTAAAAACACTTGACCTTCTCTATCCTCCCTCCGGGAGTTCTCTGGATTGTAGCAGTGTCCGCTGCAGCTCCAGGTGCCGAGGTCTTTAATGTTCCATGTCTCTCAACTCAGGTGTCTCCATCTCCCTTGTGTACGCCTAACTCCCATCAATTCTTCTATACATTTCTCTGAGATCATTACTTTGAAGGCATACCATTTGATCTGTGGCGTGGACGGCATGTCCATGTTATCCTTGAAATACTGTATGATACTATCCCCAATCGAGTGTTGGAAGACTGGGTCTTTCAATGTCTCATCCTTCAGTTTCCACATAGGCATACAGGGCCGTACCACCTCCCAATACAAATAAAATAGCACCAGATTATAATCCAACAGAGTTCTTGTTAAGTATTCGATATCATGTATTGCCCTGTGTACTTTAGGGAGGTGTCTAGTCGAACTTGCTATTCGTGGAGGCTTGAAAAAAAGTAGTAGTCTCTGGTCGTCTGGTGGTTGCGTCACCACCAGTCTACCAGTACCCGTTGTGACTGTCAACCTGAAACTCTACGAGACACCGGAATAAATGGGGAGTCTCCCAATGGCGGATGCAACCTATCTAAGGTGGGGTCAGCAACACAGTTGTATACTTCCCCACTCAGGACAGATTGCACGAGATAGGCAGCGAAAAACCAACACAGTTCCTCTAGAAAGCTCACCTGGTCTACATTCAGGGCATAAACACCACCAGGTCCTGTCCGGCAAGTGTCCCAGTCAGCACCACATAGCATCCCGCTGGTCCACAAGTTCCCTGGTTCTCTGAAAGAGGATCTCAGGGTGAACCCAAATAGGAACCCCACCTTTCAAATGCTGAATAGGTTGTGTGAAAGATCTGACCTCGCCAGCGCCTATGAAGCATCAGTCCTTACTTAGCTGTGAGATGTGTTTCTTGTAAGAGGGCTTTATGCCCCCTCATCTTAAGGTAAGAAAATACCCAAAACCACGTGTTGTTCATCTGCTGGATTCCATTATAGGAGCTTATATTTCAGGAAGGTTTCCATAAGGGTAGTTGCTATCTCTTCCCTCTACAGGCTTCTACTAATGCTGCCTCTACTGTAAATCTTGCCCTTCCAGATCCAGGACCTATGTCATACTCCACCAAGGACACAGCAAAAACAAAAACAAACAACTATCTGAACTCCCCAACCCCAAGACAAGTAAGCAACATCCACCCATCCAAACTAGCATTCCAACTGCAAACACATGCATGCACAACATACTTGAACCTCAAAGTGAGGGGTGTAACAATACAGATGCCTCCCATCCAGATGCCTCACCATGCAGCATCATGTGGCCAGTATATCCGTACTGCTGAGGGGTCCAAGGTCTCCTCCAGGGTTCCTGAGGGGTCACCTAATTGGTGTCACCCAACCAGAAGCTGTTTCCAGTTGATCCTAATGTACTTACAGTCACATTAGATCATCAGTTGCCTGGGGTGTCAACATAATTAAAACAGTATCGAAGCCCCTCAAAGAGACCGATCTGTGATCAGAATCAGAGTCTTGAATACCATGTTCCTCCATCGTCATTGGGGGGCTCGCTCCTGATCAGCTCATTGTCGCAACTGTTCATGCTGGAGCTCCACCCATGAGGAGACTGCTTTCTTAATGCTCCATGCTCGTCGCCTCAACTTATTCCAAACTGATCTACGTCTCAATGGAGTGGGGTTACTTTCAGAGGGTGGGTGCTGATCTATTTATTCCCACACTTTTGAGCTGAGCTGAAAAACTGCACACCTGCTGCTGTAATCAGTCATATCCTGGCAGGAAACTACATTGCATACTGGATTCCTATCTAGCAAAGGTGCAGTTTAGCTTCCAAGAATGTGGTTCTCTGGTTTTGGATCTCTCCAGTGAAGTCCAGGAAAATCATGATCCTTCTGTTCTCCATTTTCAGTTCACCACGCAATCTGGCCTGTTGCAGTATGTGGTCCCGGTTCTTATAGTAAAGTTGTTTGGCCATCACTGGGCAAGGCAGTGCCCCAGAAGGTGGTGTTTTTGCCCGGAGCCTGTGTGGTCTCTCCAGGGAAAAGAAGCGGGAGAGCCTATCCAGTGCCAGATCGTCCCTCAGCCATTTTTCCAAGAAAAGCAATGTCAGGCACCTCAGCACGTTCATGCAGGCCTATCATGCGAATATTATTTTTCTGGCCCTATTTTCAGCTTCCTCTGTCTGTATTCCAAGGTCTTGACCCTTCTCTCCATGCAAGCATGGTGTTCTCTCAGGGTCTCCATCTCCGTGGGTAGATCCGTTGGTCTTTGTTCTGTGTTTGTGACATATACTGCTAGACGCCTGTAGTAATCTCTCAGGATCCCCAAGGCTCCTCTTGGTGCAGATAAGGTTCCCCTGGTGCCCGAGGCCCACTCGTTGTCCCAGTGACTCACCACAGGTGACTCACGGTATTTTTGAGCCGTCCACCTGCCCACGCTGCTCTTTTCCAGTGTTCTGCTGCCCAGGGGTGTCACCTCCTACACTCTCTCAGTGGGTCATCATTTTCCCGGCTACTGCTCGCGAACAGCAGTCAATCTATCAGGGTCCCATGTGTGGCATCCAATCCCCACTCATCAGCAGCACTTTACTCTCGGGTGTCTCTGTGAGGGTTAAGGGCGGAACGCATATGTCTGCTTGCAGGGGGAGTCTTTCCGGTGCAGGTAGCGCTCCCTCAGGGCCCGGTCTCTGCTGTTGCCCCGGTGTCTCACCGGAAGTGTTTTTCTGCGTTTTCAGCTGTCCACCTATCATAGCCACACTTTTTAGGTTTCCACTGCCCAGGGGTGCCACCCCACAGCTTGCTCAAGGGGCGGCTTGTTCCCCCTTTGCTACTTGAGATCAGCAGCAGATCTATGGGCACCTGTGTGCGGACTCACTCCCCCAATAGTCAGCAGTACCCTGCCCTTCGGTGTCTTGGGGTGGGTTCTGGGCCACACGCATACGTCTGCTCATAGGGAGGGTACTCCTTGGTGCAGGTAAAGATCCTCCAGGGCCCCAGTCTCTCTTTTGTTGACCCTGCGTCTCACCGTGATTGTCCTGATGTGTTTTTGGGGTCATCTATCTTATGAAGGCTCCTTCAGCTTGAGCTTGATGCAGGATATTGCTGGATCCAGCCAGGCAGCCGGGAGCTCCGATTTTCTCGCCTCACTCCATCAGCGCGTCATGAACCAATTTAAAGATGACCTGCCTTAGGTGAGTGATCAGTACTTTTGTTAGGATTAAGCAGTGACATCTCTATAGGAGGCACATCTACCTGGCAGTTTGCCAACTTTTAGGACTGTCACTATGGTGTCTAAATGTTTGTCACAGGGTAGCTGGCCTATTTCATTAGCTTCAAGGAACATAGGTCTTATGTACGGCGCCTAGGATCCAAGCCATTCTTTTATATAGTTCTTTCAAAAGTTTGTTCAGCCCCACAGCTTTCCCAGATTGCATTTCTCTGAAGGGCCTAACTATCTTATCTTCTCCTATGTCTTAATCTAGTTCCTTTGCTTCCTCTGGCATGAGGACTGGGAGATGCATATGTTTGCAGATGTCAGATAGACCTTTAGCTAAAAAAGTAATCCCACCAAAGAAATCTCCCCTGTCCTTTCCTGTCATTGTGGGTATCTATCCTCCCCATCACTCTTCACTAGATTGAAGTTGCCTAAAAATAGTACCCAGTCAGGTAGGCACAATAGGAGGGTGCCCAGTGCCTTCAAGGTCCATGCAAGGAGTTTAGGTGGGACGTATAGGGAGCAAAGGTTGATTTGCATGCAGTCCTAGCAGCCCGACTCTTCAACTTATCACCCTTAGAGGACGTCGACACACATATGATGAGCGTTGACTTTTTTATTAGCAGTCCTACTCCCTTTGAGTCAGATGTGTGTCCCAAATGCGCCAGCACTTTATATCCCCCTTTTCAGTGCCTCACAGTTGTTTCCATTCAGGTGTGTTTCATGTAACATTGCCACTGCATGTCACAAGTGTTTCAGATACTGAACCACTATGCATCTGTTTGTTTTGTGCCCAAGTCCATTTATATTCCAGGACAACATTTTAATTTGCCCCCTCCGCTGCATGCTTTGTGTAGATACATAGTGAGAAGCTTTTCTTTGCTCTTGATGTGCCCAGTTGTCTGGCTTCCCATGTCTCCTAGAGTCTCTGAAACACTGTCAGTTGAGACCAATGACAGCAGCTATGTGAATAACTCCCCTCTGAACCACCTCTTCTCCTTGTACCTCCCTGCTACTTTGCTGACTGGGCTTAAAACTACTTTGCCTCCCACACTTGCCTGTTGTGTCCTCTCTGGCCACAGAAGCTGTACTGGGAACCTTCTCAGCTTTGTCTTCCCTCTCCCCATTCCCTGCAGTCACCATTTGTCACTCCATCATTTTGCCCAGCGGAGCAGATGCAGGAATCTAACTGATAGTCCTCATCGTGTTCAGGTGCATTTAACATAAGGATAAAACCTCAACAAACTATGCGAACACTGTCCTCAGTCCTCACCAGTCCATCAAATAACACTAGCTAAATCTGTGGAAGAGTCCTCTCTTCATCTCCCGCACATGGAGGCCCCTGATTTGTACGTGTCACCGAGCTCTTTGAGATAGGGAGTATCCGAAACCACCAGCAAGATTATCACACTGATAGCAAATGACAGGGAAGGTGTATGTGTCCGCACTCAGGCCAAGTAACACCCATTTGGTGAAATGGGAGAAAAATCAACACCCTTTCAGCAAGTCCACCAGCTGTCACCCAGAGCTTGAGTCTTTTTTTAATTCTATAAGAACCGGAATACATCTTTAGAGGGAACATCATTACTTGAACAAGGCAGCATTTCAAACTCCTGACGTATCTCAAGAATGTCCCAATTTGATTTCTGAAGAATCAATAACAAAATTGCATTTCTTTCTGCATAGAAAGGAGAAAGTAGAAAAACCAAAACAATTGTAATAAAATACAAGAATGAGTTTGACTGCATTACGATACAAAAACCAACATTTGCCAAGTGGGGCATTCTAATTTCCCACCGAAAGCCTGATCGCTCTCTAACAATATGCCTACAGTGCATCGCAAAAAAAAACCAAAAATGATTGAAACTCTATGAAAATGCCTGGCTTTTAGGGGAAGATCCATCACCCACCTCAACAATGAACTTAATGCCTTTGGCAAATGAATCTGCAAATACAACGACAAAAAAGCAACTATACACAGACAAAAGAAGATGAGGAGTTTGCTACAGCGGAAAATCAAGGAAACCTGCCGCATTATGATATGTTAAAGGAAGAACTTAAGCCTTTCATTTAAAAAAAGAACAGCATAAGAGATAAATGACTCAAAAGCAAAGAAATGCAAGTTTTATATGAAATCAAACTGCACCCAACTTTAAGCCAAAAACAAAATGTTGTTCCCTCCCTTTCATAGGAAACAAAACATTAGAAACTGAGCCACAACCCCCTTCATATACTTATCACATTGAAAGCTGTGATCTAACAACTTCAGAAGAGCATGATATTGAACGGACATATTACTCATCCAAACTGCAACAGCAACTACAGGATGATTTTGAAAAAGTAAAAAAGTATTGACATTAGAACAAAACTTTCGACCTGAACATGAGCAACAAGATCCCAAATAGGATGGAAGAGAAAGTTCAACTTTAAGAAAAACTGAGTTAAGTGGGCCTCCTGTAACTATGTCCATCGCAAACTATGTGGTTCTGCAGGGAATCCCTATTATAAAGCACAAGAAAACGAAAGAAGTTAGTGTGAGAAACCTTCATCAAACCATGCCAGCACTACCCTCAGTCCACAGCATTCCATCAAATAACACTGACTAAATCTGGAGAAGAGCCCTGTCTTCATCCCCCGCACATGGATAGGCCTAACTTGTACAAGTCTTCTCATTCTTTGAGGTAAGGAGTATCCCAAACCACCAGCAAGATTAGCTCACTGACAGTACAAGACAGGTAAGCAATCTGTTCGAGCACTCAGGCCTAGCAGCACCCAATAGGTAAAATGTAGGAAAAATCAACACCCTTTCAGCAAGGGAGTTTTGTTATTCTATTAGAATGACAATACAACTTTAGAGGTCACATGAATACTTGAATCAAGGCAACATTCTGAAACTCCTGAGGTATCTCCAGAATGTCCCAAAACGTTTCTGGACAATCAATAAAAACATTACTTTTTTTGCACATAAAGGAGAAAGTAGAAAAAACAAAGCTATGGTATTAAAATACAAACATGAGGTTGGGTGCATTATGATACAAAACTCAACTTTTGCCAAGTGGGTCATACTAATTTTGCACCTGGAACCTGAGTGTTCTCCAACAATATGTCTACAGAGCAACACACACACAAAAAAAAACGAAACCCAATGAAAATGTCTGGACTTTAAGAGGAAGATCCATCACCCATCACAACAATAGACTTATTGCCTTTGGCAAATGAGTCTGCAAGATTTTGCTGCAGGAGTAAATCAAGGAAACCAGTCGCACAATGATACATTAAAAGAAAACTTTAAGCCCTGCATTTAAAAAAAGAATTGCATACGAGACAAATGACTAAAAAGCAAAGAAATGGAATCTTGATATGAAATCAAACCGCACCGTTTTAAGCCAAAAAAACAAATGTTACGCCCTTTTCATAGGAAATAAAAAATTATAATCTGAGCCCCAACCCGCTATATATGCTAATCAAATTGAAAACTGTGATCTAACAAATACAGATGAGCATGATATTCAACGGACAGATTCCTCATCCAAACTCCAACAGCATCTACAGGTTGATTTCGTAAAAATAAAAAAGTGCTGACATTTGAAGAAGACTTTCCATAAGAACAGAAGAAACAAGACCCTAACATTTGGAAGGAAGAGACAATTCAACCTTGAAAAAAGATGCAAAATTACATACCGGAAACTATGTCTATCGCAAATTATGAGGCTCTGCAGGAAATCCCTATTATAAAGTACAAGAAAATAAAAAATAAAAAATTTAGTGCAAAAAACCTTCATCGAACTATGCCAGCACTGTCCTCAGACCTCACCAGCCCATCAAATAACGCTAGCTAAATCTGGAGTAGAGCCCTTTCTTCATCCCGCGCACATGGATAGACCTAACTTGAACAAGTCTCCCAACTCTTTGAGGGAAGGAGTATCCCAAACCACCGGCAAGATTAGCACACTGACAGCACAAGACAGGGAAACAATTGGTGTGAGCACTCATGCCCAGCAGCACCCAATAGGCGAAATGGAAGAAAAATCAACACCCTTTCAACAAGTCCACCAGCTGTAAGCCCAGAGCTTGAGACTTTTGTTACACTATTAGAACCGTAATAGAACTTTAGAGGTCACATGATTACTTAATCTAAAGCAACATTATCAGTCTCCTGACGTATTGCCCGAATGTCCAAAAACTGTTTTCTGAAGAATCAATAAAATATAGCTTTTTTCTGCACAGAAATGTATTAAAATCAAAATGAGTTTGACTACATGATGTTACTAAAATCACCATTTGCCAAGTGGGACATTCTAATTTGGTGCCTGGAGCCTGATCGCTATCAAACTGTATGCCTACAGTGCAGACCAAAGAGAAGAAGAAAAAAAAACCTAACCCCCATGAAAATGCCTGGATCATTGAGGGACGATCCATAAACCACCTCAACAATGGACTTTATTGCCTTTTGCAAATGATTCTGAATATATAACAACAACAAGCAGCTATGAACAGACTAACAGACTAAAAATGATAGGGATTTTGCTGCAGTAGAAAATCAAGAAAATCAGCCACACAATGTTACATTAAAAAGAGGAGTATAAACCCTGCATTTAAAAAGTAATTGCATACGACACAAATGAAGATGGATATATGCTGGGTAAATTAGCTTTAAGTATTTAACTATTTTTTAAGGCATATATATCTAGAGTATGGTGTGCTAGTATGTACATTGATGCTGTAGGTAACAGCAGGTATGCCTTAAGCCCATGGATAATTACTGCTATCTGAACTCTTCTATACGGATTGAGCGTCAGCACAATGTTGCACAGAGAAGTACAAGAGGACCTTTGGACTTTTAAAAAGTAAAGTCTGATGTCTCCATTGGATTGGTGTGGTGATGTCTTGCAATATTCTCCAGAAATCAGTCGTAAAATGGTGTCAACATGTGCAATTCTACACAATATAGTGATTTGGAAGTTTGGATGTCTGAGTCAGAGTCTGATGAAGAGGGCAAAGAGCCATTAGCACCTCAGTAAGACAATGACTCAAGAACAGCCCAAGGCCACGTACGCCTCACTAATGTAACAAATAATTATTTTACAGGGTGAGTTATAATTGTACCAAATCATTTTAGCATAATAATACAAATGCTTTGTAGTTGGTAAACCATAGTCTCGCTTTACTTTCAGATATGGTAACGTATATAAGCAAAGTAATGTAACATTACTCTATGACACAAAATGTGAATGATAAGTTACAAAACGTATAATATGTGTGTTATATAATAATATAAAATAAAAGATATAACATGTGTGTTGTTACTAAACGTGGGCGGAGAACTCTGCTCCGCCCGCGGAGTTTTGCCTACTCCATGTTCCGTGGAGAACGAGGAGTAGGCAAAACTCCGCACACTCCACAGGGGAGTGAAGTTGGCCAGACCCCGTCACCCACCCGCCCTATTAACAATAAGTAAAAACTCTAAAAAAAAAATTGATTTAAATAAAGAAAAAAGCCTTACCTTAGCGGCGGCGTCCCCGGACTGCCCTCTTCCTCTTCATCGCGTTCGCCCACGCATGCGCGGACGACCGAGCATGCGCAGTTTTGATCAAGAACGCAATGAAGAGGAAGAGGGCAGCCCAGGGACGCCGCAGCGAAGGCAAGGCATCTTTCTTTACTTTTAAATCATTTTTTAAAAGTGTTTACTTATTGTGAATAGGGCGGGTGGGCGGCGGGTGGTGTAGCGGAGCTACGTGGAGTGTCACGGAGTTTGTTTGCAACTCCGTGGAGCTCCACGTAGCCCCACTACACCCACTATGCCCAGGCTTAGTTGTTACCCTAAACACACCAAAAATAACATGTTGACAAATACAATGTCCAGCTTTTTCTTCATGGAAATCTGGGTTCAAGCATGAGTATGTCCAATTTTTTGAAAACCAAATGTAATGATCTTTTTCATGTTTGTCTTTTTATTCCAGGTACTGAGCCTTAAGCATTGACGCCTTCAAACCTCCAGAGAGTTGCAAATTTTTATCACTATGAGCAGTTCCCAGAATTTTTTAGGATCGTGTGTTGACAACATGGCGAGTGCGAGCTCCACATTGACCGGATTTGTCTTAGCCTCACTACAGTTTCTTGAGTGACACTCTGTGTGTCTCTTCCACACACCTCTTGCTCTGTGACTCTGTCATTTATATATCCCCCTTAGAGTGCTGTGCCCTGGCTATGAAGATGAATTGGTCCGTGAGATTTCACATGTCCCTGGCTTCTGACACATCATTCCCATGAGCCTGGATATCTGTTAGAAAATGGAATCATGATTAATAAGTTTGTTGTACTAAGCTAATGTGTTAATGTGTTTTCACTACATCTACCATGATAAGCTATGAACAATCACTGCTTTTTTAATGTACACTAACATGCTGATTCCATTCCCTATTTATATATACACAGGAATTAAAAAGGTTGTATAATGTATGTGTTTTGACACTGCCCAACCACATATATTTTTGTATGCAACAATGCTGTCTTGTACTTCCCTAGAGAGGCTCCTGGAATGTCAGGTGCATCAATTTTACTGAATCCATTGATTGATTCTGATTTTAGAGTAGTTTTTACCAATTCGTCTATTGCAGTTGGTTTCGGGCAGTGGAGGACCTCTTCCAATAGCTCTAGCCTCAATTAGACAGTTTGCAACCTTCTCGTTTGTCCATGATCTGAGATCTTCCCATCGTTTTCTGATTTCCCTCAATGGATCTCTGCATCACACAAACAAAGTTGATTTTTTCTGTATTGCTTTTCATATTTAATTCTTTTGTGATAAAGGCACTGTGAGGGATGATTTCCCAAAAGGTTTGTCATGGTGCCCAGCACTCTGCTCTGTCAATATTTCCAGTTCTTTTCTTGAATATTTTATTTTGCGTTTCCACGTCCCAGCCTCCTTCTCTGTGTAATTTCTTGACATTTGATGTCTTTATGGGTGGATGCCACACACACACAGGTCAATGTTGTTTGGATACTGTCCACAATCTCCAGCATGCACACTCTGCTATTTCCAATTGAGCAGCACATTTCGGTTGTTAGGTCATCAGGAGTTTTCAAAATACGATGGCCATTAATTCTGACAAGATTCACAATTTAGGAAATTGCAGAATGCGATTACCTAAGTAGCGCACCAAACAATTACTGATGTTGATGCAACTACTATCATGCATTCCGAATAGCGATTTCCTAATTGCGAGGTGCTATTTGTCACAATTAGCAAATTACTAATCAGATGCTTTATACATCTGTCCCAATATTTATAGAACCCTCACGCGCAAAGGTAAACCCACTGGAGACCGACAAAACTAATAAAACCTCTATCAATATCCCTGCAGGAGCAAACACAAAGAAAAATGTAATACATTTCAGGCCCCCATGATACACAGTGACATGGAGCCACTCAAAAGGTCATGATAAATTGAAAGCCACTAGGACTAACAAGTAAATAGATCGCTATACTTACTTTTTAGTATTATTAGCTTATACAGAGGCTACAAGGCAATGGCTTCCCTTACATGGTCCATCAAAAACCAGGATGCCCAGCCCCCGGGATATCAGAGTTGGCGACCAACAAAACCACCCAAACTGTAAATGAAAATGAGCAACGGTCCAAGTAGACTAAAATACTGTGTTGCTAACGAAACATCCCCTGTCACTCAGCCAGTCCACAGAGCCAATTGCTTATCAAATAACATATGAAGATCTGCTTGATAAAAGTGCATTCAATTTTTTACAAACCACAGAAGAAATCATCTCACCAGAAGAAGACCAAATTCAAAATAACCAAACAAATTGGTAAGAACTATCAGCTGCATTGAACGTGATGATCCCAGCTCTTTTGCGACAAACACGCATCCTTGAAAAGCAAATAACTGCTGTATAAACAGCCGAGCGTTCTTTGGCAATGATCAATACTAAACTGCAAAATCTGAACTTCTTAATAATCAGGCCTACCAGCGCCCACAGGCATGTCCCTCCTGCTTCCCAATAACTAATAAATGTTAGCGGCTATTTACCAGGCCTTCTAGTAAATAGTGATTTTTTTTCTGCTATTTACTCAACCACTGGCTAAATAGTAGAAATTGTTTAATATCTGGCTGGCAACCTTGAAAATAGAAAAGAAACGTCACTATTTATCTGGCCACTGGTTAACTAATAGACTGACTGTTTTGCAGACGGCTGTGCAAATAGCAGAGAAACTTCACCATTTGCCCGGCCACATGCTAAACAGCTGAGATTCTAAACTCTTCTTCGGCTCACAGCCGTGTAAATAGCAGAACAAATTCACAATTCGGCAACTGGTTAAATAGTAGAGACTCTACACTATCTTGTTGGTGGCGGTACAAATAGCAGGAAACCTAAATATTTATATGACTGCTGACTAAATTGTAGAGATTTTGCTCTGTCCCTCTGGCACCATGCAATTTACTGAAAACTTCACTGTTTACTCACCTGCTGGATAAGCAGTAGAGATTCTGCACTGTGTGGCTGGCGGCCTTGCACATAGCAGAAAAACTTCACTTCATACCCTGCAGCTGGTTAAATAGTAGATATTCTGCAGTGGGCATCTGGCAGCTGTGAGAATAGCAGAAAAACTTAAATACTTACGTGGCTGCTGGCTGAAAACTAGAGATTCTGCCTGTTTGTCCGGTAGCTGTGAAAATAGCAGAAAAACTTCTATATTTGTCTGGTCGCTGTCTAAATAGTAGAGATACTGCACAATTGGCCGGCAGTTTTGGGAAAAGGGACGTGTTCCCTTTTGCAAATTATTTGCCACCCCAACTAGGGGCCATTAGCTCATCAATGGTTTGCAACAACATTTGCAGTCACAAATGATGAATCAATTCCTTTCTGAATTGGAAAAGGGAGGGAGGAAACCCCTTTCATGAACCCTCCTATTTGCATTTCAGAAACGATCACAAACGTCATTTTAATAGTCTAAAGAAATCTCCAACTCATAAAAAAGGATTTTGAGGATAATGATAAGCATGTGTGTGGTCACACACAGTGTGATTTTGCAACATGAAGCCCTTAGTGCTAAAACTGACTGAGATGCAGACACTAACCTTTAAGTCTAAAAGTCCCAAATATTTGAAGGTTTCCAAGTTATTTTGTAAGACATGGCACAGAATGTCACTCCATTTCACCGTGGGCCAACACATGGCATCTTGGGAGGCCCTTCATAGAGCTGTCTAGTGTTCCAAAAATGTTCTTACTTTTTTACATTTACCTGCAGATGCTACTAAAAATGAAGATGAACAGAACCTTTGCGAGACTAGTTAGAGCTGTTTACTCTTCTAAAGCTATATACTCGCTTTTACTCACAAAGCCTTGGAAATGTACAGGAGCCAGATATAGGTTTAAACAAAAGACATTGTGTTATGAGAACATCTCTTTTTCTGCAGCAAATCTGTGCATTTTGGAATTATTCATTATGGTTCAGTTCTAGTAAGCAAACCAGACTAAAACACTTGAAAACAATGATTTGTAAAAGTAAAAACCAGAAATGCAAAAGTTGTATTGCAGTAACATAGGGGCATCTAATATTTAGGATGATTTTATCAAAATGTAAACAATTGCATAGGGCTCCTTATGAAGTGACCTACATAGTATATTCAAGAGACTTCATTCCAATCTCATGACAGAAGTAAAAAAAACTATGTGCTTGATTCAGAGTTTTGAAGACGGAGTAAACCCAGTCAGGATGGATGAGGACAATACTACTGACATCCTGAGAGACCTCGACAATACCACTGACATCCTGAGAGACCTCCGCCCACAAAAAATGTAGAGTTGTACGCTGGCCTGTGGACCGCTCTCTGGATTGACAGGAACTGCTATCATGGCAGTTCCTCTCTAGGCACAAATTATTTGTAGGACAGGAGAGTCAGATATGATGGCTGGGTACAAACCTTTAAAAAACATTTTGTTTTTGTTGGAAAGGGGTCTATTAGTAGTGATAAGTAGTGACTTACCACTAGTAATAAGGCCACAAACAAAATAACAGGTTCAGATAGAGTCTCAATAAATTAATCCCTTGCTGAACCTTTGGTAGCTGGCAATGAGCAGGCAGGATACAGGTGTGTAATACATTTAAAAACACCAATACATTGAACAAATAAGGCACAACACACAATAAAAATCCCAAACTAATTTATAAACATACTTTGTATTTGTATGAAGGAATTGACACCAAAACGACAACAATCCAATGTAGGGAACTGGAAATATGAATTTTTAAAGAATAAACACTTTTTAGCGCACAAAAACAATAGCGCCAAATTAGGACATCTGCTCGCTCATGGCCGGGACAAAGTCAAAGTTTGAGACCAACCACAATGGATCCACCAAGCGGGAGGCCTCGGTCAAACTTATACCTTCTCACTTAGTCATTTTTCTGGAACTTTTTTTTCTCGACGCCAAACAAGGCTCCTCTTCAGGCCAGATTTGTGTCAATGTCATTGTCTAGGTGTTCTGTGATGCCCCTGTGAAATCCTGGAAGTCTGCAGCTCCGGATATTTCCGTGGGACGAATCTGAAATTCAGGCCTGGTCGCTGGCGTTGAATCAGTCTACTTATGGAGCTTTTTACAAAAAGTTCCCAAACTTCACCAAACTTCTGGATCTTCTTCCAGAAGTTCCCCATGAGGGCTCAAAGTGTCCACAACACCATTCCAGTGGTTTGGAGTCTCTGAGATGGTCCTTGGGATGTTGGTACTACAAATCCCACAATGCACCTGGCCACATCCTTAAGAGTCCACTGGACGCATTCCAGACTAAGGACATCTCAGTGGAAAGGATGCAGGTGGGCTCAGTTAACCTGTAGCTTGCGGAGGGTCCACTCCTTAATCCTTCTTGAGGGAAGTTATAATAGTTAGAGTGCAGACCTTTGTCATTTCTTCTCCTCATAGTTTCAGGAAGCAGATTGGAGTTGCCATGCAGCTTTTCCATATTTATGCAGTGGTCCTGGGTGTCAAGCGGGGGGTCCCCTGAACAATGAGATGCACTTCCTCCAACATGTTGCATATTCTTGTCTCAGAAGGCACTATTATGCCAAAATCCAAAATGGAGAAAATCTCTCCTCACTGGTGTGGCTCAGATTCCTTAACACTCCTCTTCCATCCCATTCCCTAAATCTAATTAAAGTGGCTCCTATGTGGCCGGGGTTGCAGGATGTGGGGGTGAGCCTGTGCTGACCTAAAGTATCTGTCTCCCTTTGAAGACCAGTCTGGTTACTCCACCCGATCCTCTCTGTTGCTTCTGCCACTGCAGGATAGCTTGGCTCAGCTTGGCAAGGCTAGCCAATCAGGCGAAGGGAGCTGGAGGGCTGGATTTTGGCTTACAGAAAAGAAAATGTAATAACTTATTTTCTGTGATAGTTATACATCTAACAGTGGCAAGTTAGTGGATTTATCATAACTAGCATTTTAAGTCCTTGAATGACATTTTGAGCTCCTTCGCATCAATATTTATGCTGAAATTAAATATTCCAATGTTAGCGTATAGAGCTAAGTATCTACAATGAGGAAAAACAGATTTGACAGGTTTTTTTTCACCAGGACTTATAAAACATCTTTTATAATGTCCCTGCTTTTAGTTACATGGCACCCTACCCTTGGGGCACCTAAACCGTAGGGGTGACATACATGTATAAATAAGGTAGATCCCTCCTTTAGAAGTACCTTTAATTCCAAAGTCGAAGTTGCATATAAATTATTTTTAAAGACAGTCTGCAAAGCAGGGCTGCTTTTAAAATAACAGCAGGCAACACAGCAGTGCACACTCCAGTGTGGGAAATCTACTGGGCCTCTAAACCTCTATTATATACTAGTGACTAGGGACTTATAGGTAGTTTGAATCCCCCTTACCTTATTATATACTAGGGACTTACAGGGGTCTCTCATTGCTAATTCTGATTATACAGAATTACAATATACTTGTAATCAGAGCAGAGGCCCTGGGTCTGGTTAGCAGAGCCCATGGAGCAGTCTGGTAGGCAAAATGTGGGGAGACACTGCAAACAGGTCCTGATTTCTCAGAGTGCACAATTACTATGTATTTGCCTCTTTTACTGCATCTGTAATACAGTGTGGATGCAATGGCAAAAGGTTGCCTCATTTCCATGGTCTTTTACTTGAACAAGACGTCACACTGGCAAACAGCTGGAGCAATTGCACTCTAAACTTTTATATACAACAACCAACTTCAATACTTATCGAACAACGAAGTATAAATGATGACAACATGTGAGCCCTGAAGAAGTTCTTGGTGGGCGAAACGCGTTGGCTACTGTTCGTTTGATGTGATTTTAAGAAAAAAGAGATAAATAAAGATTTACTGAAAGAAGAAATTATCTTCACATCTGTTTATTGAGACTAGATGATGACATTGCTTGAAGTTACAAATTGTGTATAATATACTCAAGTTTCACTATATACATTTAACAATTTTGGAATTGAGTGCTGAACCACTATCTTGTATGCCTGTGCAGATATGTTGTGACTACTGCTGAAGACCTTAATTTCTGTAAATACAGGATACTTGCTGGTAGACGGGGAAAATATAAAAATTTGAATCTGGCGCCCTAGCTGCTCTTCCAGAGAGGGGGTAAAACCTTGGAAATTCTGCTTGGGCAACCTCCCGCTTCACAAGTGGTGTAGGAGCATGGGCCTGCCAGTAGCTGGCTGGGAGCTGCAGACAGTATTCATCATTATCCTCTTGGGGGAATAAATATTCTCTCTAAACCACCCTGCTTCACGCATGGCTGTAATGGTTTGCCATGGTTAATAAGACTAGAATTAGAAGCAGCTGCCACTTCCCTGCCACAGGGACTGCCCCTGTTCACCTCATTGCCATTATCAAATTCATATTCCTGCGCGTGCAAAGTTATGTTAGTTAAGTTGTGTTATGTCATGTTGTTATGCTGTGCTTTGTTATGTTAGATTGTGCTGTGCTATGTTATGGTATGTTATGCTGTGCTGTGCCATGCATAACAAAATGTTATGTTGTTATGTTAGGTTGTGTTGTATTGTGTTAGGTTGTGTTTTGCCATGTTATGTTAGTTATATTATTTGTATTTGTACAGCACACAAGTAACCATAGAGGGTATCCTGCCACTGAAGCTGGAGTTATATGGGACAAGCCAGGGTCGGGGCTAAGTGAAGAGGCAGGTCTTCAGTTTCTTGGGGAATTCAAGAACTGAGGAGGAGGCTCTGTTGTACAAGGGAAGATTGTTCTAGGCTTTATCAGCGAGATAGGAGAAGGCACAAACTCTAGATCTGGTTATGTCTATGAAGGAGGAGGGGTGCAAGTAGGAGTCTGGCTTAACTGAAATGTCTGGTAGGTTTGTGGAAATGTATGCTGTTGTTAAGGTACATAAGGCTAATGCTTATTTGCAGATCGAGAGTCAGTGGAGCTCTTTGAGGTGTAACGTGCTATGCATGCAGGCTGGTAGGTTAAGGATGAGGCTGGTGGCTGAGTTTTGTAAGGTCTGAAGTCTTCTGGTCAGTTGAGTGTTGATTCCACCATAGAGTGCATTGCTGTAGGATAGCTTGCTGGTGATGAAGGCTTGAGTGACAATTCTATGATTGTTCATGGGGAGCCATTTGTAGATTTTTTTCCCCATTTTAGAATGTGTGGAATCAGGAGATGGAATAGCATTCACTTGGCCGGTCATGGTGAGTTAGCTGTCTATGATTATTCCGAGGTGCTTTGCATGGAATGCTGGGAGGGGTGTGGGTCCAAGTTCGGCAGGGCACCAGGTGGAGTCCCAGAGTGAGCTGTCTTTGCTGAAGATTACTATTTTCTGCCAACTTGCCATTATTATTCCTGCACATGCAGAGTCCCAATGTCAAATATTCAATAATACTGCAATGGTAGAACCCAGCTGAATCCTATCACTTATTATTCCTGCAGCAGTGAATCGTGCTATCACTGCACCTACCCATCCGTGCATATTCCTGCATGTGAGAGCCCTGCTGCTCCCTATACATGCATATTCCTGCATGACAGAGCCCTGCTCCTACCTGTCCATGCATATTCCTGCATGTTAGAGCCCTGCTCCTACCTATCCGTGCATACCTTTACATATTCCTGCATGTAAAAGCCCTACTCCTACCTATCAGTGCATATTCCTGTTTGTGTGAGCCCTGCTACTACATATCCATGCATATTCCTGCATGTGAGAGCCCTACTCCTACCTATCAGTGCATATTCCTGTATGCCTGAGCCCTGCTACTACATATCCATGCATATTCCTGCATGCGAGAGCCCTGCTGCTCCCTATACATGCATATTCCTGCATGAGAGAGCCCTGCTATTTCCTGCATGCATGGATATTCCTGCATGCGAGAGCCCTGCTACTACCTATCCATTCACACTACCACTCATAGAACCTTTCTGCTACCTATTCAATGATATTCTTGCCTGTAAAATGCACTGCTGCCACATATCCATTAATATTCAAGTATGCGAGGCCCTGCTGCTACCTATCCATGCATATTCCTACATACGAGAGTCCTGCCATCTATCCGTTCATATTACTGCATGCGAGAGCCCTGCCGCCACCTATTCATTCATATTCAAGCATGTGAGACCCTGCTGCAACCTATTCATTCAGAATGCAAGAGACCTGCTGCCAGATTTTGAGCTGGAAATAATAACCTTTTGTCAGGCATAAACCTTCCTTTTTAATACTTTTTAATACTTAATCCTTTTTAATACTTACAAGCCAAACCTAAGGTAGGCCCTAGAAGCTAATAGATTGGGGTGCATGGTATTTAACAAGCATGACAAGTGTATTTATGTTTTACATGTCCTGACAATGAAAAACTCCGAAAATAGTTTTTCACTGTTTTAAGGCCAATCTCTCCCATAGGCTAACATAGGGTTACCTTATTTCAATTATTGAGAGCTAACTTCAGATTGGGGATCAGATAGATAAATACTGTTTGCACTCAAATGAACTGTAATATAAAATCCCCTTTAATTGTAAAGTTGGTTCTCCCATCAAGAATGTGTATTGGGCCCAGACAGTGAGCAATGGGACCTGGGTGTAGCTGGGAGAGGATCTTCCTAGCGGGATGGCTGGGGAGGAGCTGTACCCCCCCACCCCCGAATACATTTCAAGGACCGTGTCCACAGCACACACAGTTTCAGGGACAGGCCAGTGAATTCCCACACAGACTGTCACCAGGTATAAAAAGGGACCTTGAGAAGCACTCATCAGAACACTCCTGGACCTGTGAAAATTCAGAGGAAGGACTACCCTTCCGCCAGAAGGACCGCCATGCTGCTTAAAGGTCTGCCTTGGTGTCTGAGGAAGGAAGACTGGACCTCCTTGCTTTGATTACAATTTTGTTAAAAGAAATAATATTTATAAATTAAAATAATATATTGTAATTATTAATTCCCCCAAGTCTCTGAGTCATAGGACTGCTACCTATATATCACAAGTAGATATCGCAATAGGTGTTCATCCCTTGTCTGCGGAAACCCCCACCACCCCACACTTTAAAACTTCCTGATCTGAAGGTTCAACCTGCTCAAGTCACATGCTGTTGAGAAGTCCAGAGTCGCCCTATTTGGTCCTACTTTTTTGGGCAACCACAACTCTTACAGGTTTGCTTCTCTTGCAGGGAGCACCAGTCCATGCCCTTTCTCCATTGATTCAGATCTGTCCAGAAGTACCTTTTCGAACACTGCAGCTGTTATGGCTATGTGAATGCCTGAAAGTCATACATCCGCACCCTTAAAAATGAGAAAGCATTTCTGGAAAAAGTTGACTTTGCAAGAGTCCTGAAGTGCTGAAAGGGCACTGCTGGGACACTGATGAAGCCCCTTTGCAATATGACGGTACAGCTGGGTGAAGCTCTCACTGCTGTAATCGTTGTCAACAGAGTCAGTTTTGTTTCTACCCACCAAGCTGCTGTGAAGAGTTGTTAGCTATGCTACATACTTTGTGTGGCTTCTGTCTCTGTCACATTGGTTCAGACACTCTAAGCTGTGGAGGCCTCATTTAGTGGTGCACTTCTGTGATGGTCCACTAGGGTGGCTTTTAGACCAGGGCAGACTGGTGCAAGGGCAGCGACAAATCCTGGCATCCCAAACAGCTCTCTATATCTGGGCTTGTCTGGCTGCGGCTCTCTTTCCATCTTAATTGGGTGAACCTCAGTGTAGGCAGCTTTTCTTGGTCCCAGGAACGATGACTGAACCCACCTTGTAGAATATGTCTTGGGCAGTAGGTGCGCAAACAAAATACTATCACTTCAGCATGCTGTTTTAATTTGCCCCACCTTGGGCCGGGGAATTTTATTAACCTCTTCCGTCAGCACGTCGGACCAAACCATAGCTCTGACGTCTTAGGGTGGGTTTATCTAATTCCCCTGAGCTGATGGCACACGAATGGGAGAGACATCTCATGTCTCCCAAATCTATATTAGTCCTTTACCTTAACCAAAATGAAAACACCTTCAAAACAAAACCCTTGTTCCAACAGGGATAGCATAGAAAAAAAACACAGGAAAACAAAAATATGTCACCTATCACATCAAATTTCAGATGTGCAGGGGTAGCGATATAGGAAACATAGGAAAACACATCAAATATACTTCACATATCACATCGTGCTTTAGACAGGCAGGTACCAGACAGTTCACCATCTGGCTGTTCTCGACTGTCCTTTCCCAAGGACCAAAACACCTTCTGCTCACTCATTCCAGCACATAGTCTTTGTACGTTTGTGACGGCGCTGGGTTTATTCTCAAATGGTATCCCTGGGACCCTCCACTTTGCACTAGAGGTGTGACAGTCTCTGCCTCGATCTCCTTCATGTCACAGTAACTGGGGTCCTCTAGGGGGGTGGGCTTGCAAAACTATCTTCATCATCTTCTTTTTCTGAATACACTTCCACACTCCCCTCATTAGGGCTTATGGTGTCCCCTTCCTCGGGATGTTCTTCTGTTAGAAGACGTGGGTTATATTTCTTGAGAAACTGCCTCTTCCTTGTTGAGCTGTCACCCAGACTCCCTTCACCTCAGTTACTATCCACGAACGGGGCCCAAAAGGCAGATAGAATTTTCTTCCAGGGTGTGGGTATTTGACTAGGACTTTGTCCCCTGTCTCATATGTTCTGTACCAGGCTCGCCGTCTTCTACTGGCATAGTCATTATGGCATTACCTCTGGCTGAATAACTTGCTGTGGCTCATGACTATCCACCTACTGACGATGATGGGAAATAGCATGCCCGTGGTGGAGTGTGGTGTAGCTCTGTACTCTCGCAGAAACATGTATATCGTATTATCTGTGCCTTTCTGCCTCTGCAATGCGGATCACTTTCTTTAGGCTCCTCATTCATCGTTCTGCCTCCACATTGGCTTGGGGCCACTCTAGCATGATGCGTCGGTGTTGGGTGTTCCTGGACTGGAGGTAATCCTCCCATCCAGTGCTGTTGAATGGAAGTTCCTAATCAGTCCGGATTTCGCCCATTAGCACATGCGCCACCATGATCTTCTGCATCTTTGGAATGACATCCCCTGTGGATGTGGAAGGTATCAGATTGACTTTCAGATATTTGCCATTAGTCAGCAGTGACTTTTTGCCACAGGACAATTGGACCTTCCTCAGTGAACAATGGGGCTAGTGGGTCTGGGAGACCGGTTGCTTGGTACTCAGTACACTTCTGCACTGTTGTCTTGAGAGGATGTCTGTACTTGACACTGAAGTTATATTCTTGGAACTGCAGGATCCATTTCTCGAATCGCAGTAGGGGGTGAGAAGCAGATCCCGTAAAGAGAGAAATCAGTGGCTTATTGTCGGTGTAGACCATAATAGGGTGCCCATAAAGGTACAATTGGAAATGGCAGCATCCCCAGTGCACTACAATGACCTTTGTTCAGTCAGAGTCAGTATCGCAGCTTGAGTATGTGACTGGGGCCTATTCTCCAACTCCTTGGCATTGTGACAGCACGGCTCCTAACCCTGTGGCGACTGCATCTACCTCCAGTTCTGATGTTCTCTGGGGGCCAAAGTATGCAAGCGTGCTTTCCGCAGACAGTGCTGATTTGGTTTTCTTGAACACTATCTCTTGTGATTTACCCCCGACCCAGGGGTTCGAGCCCTAAGTGAGCTTTCAGAGCAGTGTTGTAGGATCAGTGAGGTTCTGCATGAAATGGCTACAATAAGTGACCATTCCCAGAAAGCTTTGGACACAGGACACTGATGTGGGGGCTGACGTCTTTCGTATATGTCGCATACTTTTTCTGGGTCAGTGGCAACTCCATTTTTCATGAAGTGGTAGCCAAAGAAAAATATGTCTTCCCAAAGGAATTCACACTTCTCCTTGTGGAGAGTGAGACCATGATCCTGTAACCATAGGAACCTTGACCGCAGCCCCATCAGATGACTTTCGATGGCAGGGGCATGCACCAGGATAATGTCTCTGACATTCAGCACAGCAGTGAGCCTTAGAGTATTTCTTTTATGATATTCTGGGAAATGTAGGTGTGCTGGAGATACCAAAACTCAGTCTCTTGTACTGCCATAACCCACGTGCGTTGACAAAGTAGTTATGTGTCATGAGTTGGGGTGCAGGGGTATCTGGTTGTACCCCACCCACAGGTCCATCTTAGAGAACCATTTTGAACCAGCTAGTTCCTCTATGATATAATCGATTGTGGGGGTCAAATGTCTCTCTTGTTTGGTTTCCAGGTTGGGTATCTATCCTCATTTTGACACATATTCTTACTGCCTCAGGTTGTGTTTTTTTTTTAGCAACCACAATGTGGAAGGCCCAGGGGTGGGTCTGTGACTTTTTGAATAATTTCTGCCTCTTCAAGTTGTTTTAACTCCTACTCGACTTTGGGCGCAGTTGGAATGCCACCCTTCAATGACGGAGGGCAATCGACTGGATTGATTTGTCTATGTGAAGGCACACCGATTTGTTCTTCAGGCACCCAATTCCTAGAAACGGCTGGGAGAACTCTTGCAACAACACATCTATCTCAACTGCATGGACGGAGAAGGGAAACTGGAAAAGACCCAGATCCTGCGCAGTTTGGCAGCCGAGTAGGAACCTCGTCCCTTCTTGTGAGACGTAGACCTTAGCTCTTATGTTGGAGTCACAATGGCTGAGGTCAGCAGATATTTGCAGAGATATTGCATTTCAAAATGCATGACCCTTATTCTCGTGGGCTGGAGAGCTGGTGGTGTTGGTAGTGATGCATATTTTTCTGTGGCCTTGATGGATGCCCCCGTATCTATGAGGGCCATAACTGGGGCACACTGGAGGCGGAGCTGGAGGCGGAGCTGGCAGCTCGATGTGGCACCGGGGTGCTTGGAGCCTGGTTTGACTGCATGAATAACATGCACTACCTTGGTCATCATCATTCATAGCACTGTCTTATGAGACATCTAGTGCTGCATTGACTGCTCGCACCTGCTTCTGGCAAGGTTTCGCTGACTTCTGGCAGTGTACAGTCAAGGGTGTTTTGCTAGGCTGTGCTTGGGTTTTTGGGGCATCTTAATGGATTGTATTAACTGACCCGGTTTTCACAGACTGTTGTAAGACCATTTACATGTGTGATACCCTGGCCTTGGACAGCTCTTTCAATCAACCAACTGCAAATATATCTTTCATTGGCATGTTGGGAGTTTGAAGCATATGCTCTCGGAGCTTGGAAGGGGCACAACCCTGTATGAATTGAGCCCAGATCGCATCGTCTTCATCAGGCAGGGTGCAGGTCCTGGCCAATTCGATGTGGGCGAAGAAAACATCGATGGACTTCTCTGGATGCTGGCGTGCCTGGTGGAGGAGGAGCCGCTTGTAGTCATGATTTATGGATGGTTCGAAGCAGGCTGTGATCGATTCTTTGAGGTTGCCATTTGTATGGGGTGGTCTTGCCTCAGCGATGCCAATTGCGATCTTTTGGATGTCCTCGACAGCCAAATGTAAATGAAGAGATCTTTCCCTCTCATCAGAGGTGTCAAGGGCAACAAATTATTTCTCCAGCCAATCAGCCCACTCTCTCCATTGGGCCACTTGAGTGGGCGGGGTTCCAGTGACTGCAAAATTCTCCAGTTCCAGGATGGACGTCATTTGGGCTGTGTAGCCGATGAGCACGTGGATAGTGGTGGTGGGGTTGATAGTGCAGTTGCGTGGTGCCTAGGCATGGGTACCCATGCAGATGGGCATCTTGGCTTGGTGGTACTGCCTGTGCTGCAATGCTGGCAAGATCAGATGTTCATGTGGTGGATGTGGCCTTGGTTTGGTAGCACATGTGCCCTTGCAGGCAGATGAGGATGTGGTTGCCCTGAATACCTGGACAGGAGCTAACAAATGCCCTCCTTCAGGCCACACTGCACATGTTAGGCGTTGCCACTGATTTAAATGTGGGGACCGGCAGGAGGTGAGGTTTGATAGGGCGCCACTGTTGGAGGAGAGGCCTGCGAGGTGTTGCAGCCATTGTCTACCCACTCGTTGCCGTATGGTATGCCCAGGGCTTTAAGTGGGCTGGGTCTTACAAGTGCCAAGCACCAGCAGTTTTTTAAAGGGGGCCTTGAAACGGGTCTCCATCGAGCTCTGATTTGTGTCCTGGCACAGGCGGTCTATTTTTTCCTGGACAGCAGTGACAGCAGGCACGTCCATG
Organism: Triturus cristatus; assembly: GCF_964204655.1. Classification (NCBI taxonomy): domain Eukaryota; kingdom Metazoa; phylum Chordata; class Amphibia; order Caudata; family Salamandridae; genus Triturus; species Triturus cristatus. The sequence goes on from NC_140583.1 coordinate 234,307,920, forward strand.
TGCGATGCTCACACTGCTCACTTCTCACTAGTAGAGAAGTTACGGCATGGCGTCATGCCAGGTAAGCTTGTAGGGGAAGGGAAATGCTTTAAAGAGAGTTATTTTCTCTCTGGATTTCCCTTCTCTTTTTGAAACTCAGGAGCAGCAACATTTTTGTGGTGTCTCCAGGGCTTTGAGTGGAAGCTTTTTCAATATTAATTACAAGCCATAGTTGCTGTTTATATATTGTATCCAACTAACAACCATTGGCAAATCCAATAGTCCTGAATTGTTGTAGGTATGATGTTACTTGTTGTATCATATCTGGATGCAATGACAGACACAGCAAAATACAAGTCGGGCAGCACACTATGCTAAGTACAGATTTTTAGCTTATGTGTTTTCAAGCCACGCCCTTAATTACACTGGCCACTCCTCTTTGAGAGACCCCCCCAGTTTTTTCATCCCACTTAAAGCCCTGGGTATGGCTGGGCCATTGTTTTGTCGTGGTGCGATGAGGCTGTGTGGGCAGGCAGAAGTCAGGCAACGTGAGAGCGAGTGCAGGCACCAGCACTTGCTTGAGATGCAGAAACACACTAGCCACCGGGCTTCAGGCTGTCAGCCGGCTGGACGAGCCGCCAACTCCAGATTTGCAGCCCCGTGGGCACCACAGCGGGCGTCGGTGGACCATGGCAAGGGCAGATGTGTCCAGCACAGGAGGGGTGTAGCCAGGCCTCCTTGCCACCAGAGTAGAATGCGGCCTGCACGGCAGTTGCGCAAACATACCAGACTCACTCCAGTGTGCTGTTTTAACTTGCCCCATCTTGTGCCTGGGGAATTTATTTTAACATCTTCAGTCAGTGCGTCTGGCCAAACTATATCCATGACATTTTAGAGTAGGGTCATCCAACCCCCCTGCTGATGGCACGCAAATGGGAGGGACATTGCACGTCTCCCAACTCTACACGCCTGTCTACAAAGGTGTGTGCCAGACTGCGAGATGAGAGTCTTTGTGGTTCTGTGGCCTGGCCATGCATTTGGTCCACTGTTTAATTATGCCTCCCTCTAGGGACTAGCTATTGTCCGGACCCCATTTTAGACTACATGCTGTACTGGTGGCACTTTGGAGTCATGCTGCCCAGCATGCATATATATGATATGCGTGTCCTAAACAGTGCTAAGAAGTTCTTGACCTCACCCTGCGTCGCTTACAATAAAAACAATCCCTCTAGACTTCATAAAGACTGCAAAACAATTGCAGGAAGGACATCAGTTTATGTGGGTATCCCAGACAAAAATATCTGGTGGTTGCTTTCGTCCTCTACCTCCCGCCCAACCCCAGGCCCCACTCACCTTTAACAAAAGATACCTATCTCTTGCTAGGAAAAAAATTGTGTAGTAAAGCTAAATTGGCATATGTTGCACAATATTTATAACACTATCTCATTTATTCTCTAGAGTCATTGCTGCCACACCTGAATGACTCTTAATTTTCTTAAGTAGTGAGTTAATTTGCTGACACTGACTGATGGATTGGTATATTCTCCACGTTTGATCTTTCATATTGTTAATTGCACAACACTGTCACAATGTAATACTAATGGCAAACAAATGTGTTGTTCCGGGCTCTTAAGAAGTTTCTTTTCCTTCTTCCACTGTGTTCTCAGAAAGCAGTGGTTCATGCAGTCTAGGTTGGACCAGGCAATGCTCTTTATCTTGGCTTCCGGAAGGCTTCATCAGCAGGTTGCAAGTGGTCCAGAACACTGCTGCTTGCCTAGTTATGAAAACTTCCTTGGTGGGCTTCAGTTTCTGGTTATCCCAGATCTCTCCACTTGCTCCCAATTAATAGGAGGATTCTTTTTAAGTCTTTGGTTCTGGTTCATCTGGCCCTTTTTCTTCTGGCATGCTCTATCTCTCTGCAAGATTTGAGTCGTATCGCCTTGCCAGACCACTTCAGTCAGCCATGGCTGCCCTGGCAGTAGTGCCATGGGCTAGGCGATCAAGAAAGGGGACCACTCTATCTCTTTTTTGGCAGCTAAGGCTTGGAATCAGCTACCTCTGGAACCTCTGTCCCTTGGGTCCAAATTGTTATTACAGAAATAGCTCACAACATGGCTGTTCTCACTGTGCTGAAGCTGTGGCAGAGGATAATTGAACTTCATATTCTTTAGCACGGGCCACCCTTTGTAGTAACTGCTTGCTTTACAAAACACCTTCATGTTTTAATTCATTCATTCAATCATTAATTAATTAATTCATTCATACCAATAAGTGCCATAAAAAATCATATAAGATAACATAAAAAGGGGTCTCTGAAAGTTGGACTACAAATTCCAGCTCCGAATTGCACCAAGCAAAGGATCCAGATGTCATCTGTGAGGTTTTGGAAGTTTCCCCTTATAAGTTTTGATAATATGGTTCCAAACAGGGCAATTCACACCACTATTTTCACATAAATCTCATAAAAAGCCATAGGTTTTAAAAGGGCATTTTGTGAAATATTCCATTACTTTCATTGTCTGTGAAATAAGCTTGTCCATGATGATTCTCAATTCCAGGCAATTTGTGAAAAAATGGTGGTATTAATAGAAGGTAAAAACAGTTTGACAATCTGATATTTGTAATTCTTAAAAGAAAAATGCAATTTTATTACATTGGTAGTAAAAGCTTCATACACATGGAGGTACCTGCTGGTCTCAAGTTCAAATACCAGCAAGGTCAGCTCATTCTTCCATCCTTTCGAGGTTGATAAATTCATTAAGTAACTGGAACACCTGTTACATTTGGTGCTAAGAAGCTACAGTTTGTGGAGGGACAGTTTTTTTAGAAAGTTTGATCCACCATCTTCCGGAATCTGACCACTGGAGATCAGTGTAGGACGCTGATATTGGTTTAATATGAAATATTACTTTTTTCTTGGATAACGTATACTTGAAACTAATTGCTTTTAGGTGCACAATCTTGTGGCAGATAGGTGACCTGAGAAAAATACCGAAAATAATGTGTCCATGATCACAATATTTGTCCAGATTTGAACCTAGTTCTTCTTGCTCCGAGGTTACCATGTAGAAGCTTGATGTCCATCCCACTACCATCCGAAGATAGGCCATCCTTGACCCTTACATTCTGAACATTTTGAAAGACACAAAGAGGGCTAAAATAAGTGAATTTCACATTTGTATATGCTTTCCTTCTGATATAAAAGTTTTGTCATTCACAACAATTGTAAAATATGATATTTCAACATTGCTCAGCAATGACTTTATGTTCTTGAAGCTAATAGTAGCTATAATGTATTTGGTAAAACAAGTGAAAGTGCACCATATTTTTCAAGTGCATTGGGGGCATATTCACAAGGAACTATCACCGAGTTAACGGCACTTTATCGCAGCCAAAGTTGCGATAAATTTATCGCTCCATTCACAAGCTGGTGTTAACAGCCAACAGCACCAGTTTACCTGCGATAGCAGCCACAAAAAACATCACCACGGATGACCCCCAAAACTATCGCTAATGAGTTACAGAGTAGGCGTACCCGTGCCAAAAGCCGCAACAACACCACTCCACAACATTCACAACGACCAGACAGAACTGCGATAAGAAAACGAAACAGGCGATAAGGCGCGTTAGCAGCAGGTAAATAACACCTGATCTGACCTGGTGCTAAGTCGGACCAAAGCCTGTACCACAAAAGGGAGCACAGCCCACAGCCACGCATGAAGAACAACAGATGCACCCGGGCAACTGAACATGCAGCCCGGAGGGCCGAAAGGAAAACAAAAGCCGCTGCAACCACCCCCAGAACCCCCCTGCCCCAGCCCCCCAATCAAAGACATGCCACATCAGCTACACCCAATCACGTATAAAATTATCCGCATGATGTCGCACAATCACAACTGGTGACATGCATGTGTCGTCACAAAAATGAGCATCACACATTCATTTCTGAAGAAATAAATCAAACTTTATTAAAATTAACACAAAAATGAAGACACATTACGGCTCCCCTTGGGCCAATCCGAAGGTCACAGCCTGCAAGACAAAAATCATGATGAGAAGGTGTGTCCTGCGCACATCAAAGGACAGAGAGAGACCGAAGGAGAGAGAGAGAGGAAGAGGGGGAGAGAGAGGAAGAGGGGGAGAGAGAGAGAAGAAGAGAGGGGGAGAGAGAGAGAGAGAGAGAGAAGAAGAGAGTGGGAGAGAGAGAGAGCGAGAGGAAGAGGGGGGAGGGAGAGAGAGAGAGAGAGAAGAAGAAAAGGGGAGAGAGAGAGAGCGCCGCCCCAGCGCACCCAGGCCACACTGCTCACCTGCTGCCACCGGTGTGTTTCCAACCACTTGCCGGCATGTAGTGCAGGCCATTGGGTCACACATCTGAGACAAACCCGTCATCTGAAACAGAGTCCAGATACATGTTTGGCACAGTACACACAATCGCACAAAACAACATCGCCTACCCGCCCATGCACACCCAGACAGAGGCACCCCAGACCTCCCACCGCCCATCGGAGCATGCCCGCCCCTGCGCACCCAGGCTACACTGCTCCCCTTCCACCACCGGCATACAGACAGGAGGTCCCACCACGTGCCACTGCAGGCCACAAGCCTGGGGCCCACGGACATGGCACACTCCACACCATGCTGCCAGCTCCGCAGGCCACCAGGTCTCACGTTTGGTGCTGGGTCTTGATTACTCCACTGCAGAGGACATACCAGGCCACCGGGCCTCATCGCAGGCTGCACACCCACTCAGCCCAATAGGTGCCACCGACTCTGTGATCCCGGAATCGACGCCACGTGGCGGTAGGTCCGCGCTGCCCGCTGGCTCTGGCCTACACTGCGGTCCAGCAGGGCACACAAAACCTGAGCTGTCCGGACCGCGGGGACGGGGCCTCATTGCAGGCTGCACACCAGCTCAGCAGCTTACGGTGCCACTGACTCAGTGCACCCAAAGTCACCGTCCCGTGGCGGGGTGTCTGTGCCAGCCACACTGCTCCAGGTGCCACTAACCCTGTGCAAGCCCAGTCAGCGCCACGTGGTGGCAGGCCCATGACGGACCCAAGACCTCGGGTGCCACTAACCCTGTGCGCAACAACTCATGGGCCCTTTATGATTGAGAACCGTGGCATGCCCATCATCCAGTCACTACCGGCAGAGGGGAATGTGACGTTGTCGGCCCCTTATGTTGGCGGAGTCACATGGCCTGTGACGCCTGTGCCGGATGGGTGTGGTGTGCGTGCAAACCTGCCCTCAGGGAGCGGCTGTGACATGCTGACAACTAGACCAGTGACCTGCACACCACCAGCAAGTACGCCTGTGACGGGTAGCAATGAGGGCCCCCCTCGGAGCATAAGAGGATTGGTCTGGCCTGCCGTACGCTGGACCAGTGCAGGGCTTGGCACAATGATGCGTGGGATCTGGGCGTGGTTAAGTCCATGTCCGGACATGGAAGTGACTGATGCGTGTGTCCCTGTTGTAGTGTTCACGGGACCCGGTACCCAATATGCTCTGTAGCACCCTCTGAATGGCATCCCACAGGATGAGCATCATTGACGCAAGGGACATCACTGTCTCTACATTTACCCACACATTCAAACATGGATGATGAATGACATAACACAGCAGTGCACTACTGGATGTTTATTGCACACCCAGTGCAGGCCTGCAGCTGGAGCAGTACAGGGCCATGCCGAACACACTACACAATATGGGCCAGTCAGAGTCCATCCGGGGATGACAAGTCCTGCGGAAGAGGTAGGGTACAGTCCGCAGTGTGGTCGCTGTGTCATTGGTCATCAATTTGGATATGTCAGTCCATGTCGCTGTCCAAGGTGAGTGCATCGGAGTGTATCAGGGGTCAGTGGTAGGTCATGGGGCCATGTGCGGCACCAAGCAGGAACAGGCCAGGTGGCGTAAATGAAAGCTAGTGCCTCCTGATCACAAACCCATCCTTTTCCTCGTCCCCGGATGTGTACACTGCCCCACCTGTGGGTGTTGCAGTACCGGCTGGGGCACTGTGTGCCACTGACACATCAGGGGCCGGAGGAGGGTTGTCGGCTGCACTGTGTGGCAGTGACACATCAGGTGCTGGAGTGGATATTCCTGCTGCACTGTGGGGCACTGACACACAAGGGGGCAGAGATGTGGATGGTGTGGGGTCAACAGCATTCATCAGCGCCACGCCTTGTGGCAGCAATGCCATGATGATGGTCTGCAGGGTATGGTAGATCCCAGCTACATTTCGCTGATGTGCAGCTACGAGACTCGTCACGGGTTCCAAGAAGACCAACCACATCTCGCCAGACCTGAAATCACTCAACTGGCTTCCTTGAGGCAAGGATCCAATTAAAGATTGCTTGCATGACCCATAGAGCTCTTCACTTTAATACCCTACTCTACCTGACAAATAAGCTGGAACTTTCTGGGGGCTACCGGTCCACAAGGAGCACCAGCACCTTGCTGCTCAAGCCAAAGAAAGTCAATAAGCTTAAAACGTACAATCGTACATTCTCGGACATTGCCCCCGAGAATCTGGAACGCCCTTCCAGTGGAGACAAGGCTTATTCCATCCACATTTGCCTTCAAAAGGAAATTGAAAGCACTACTAATGAACAATGCGCTGATCTAGAAGCTTTGCTCCTCTTACCTCGAGACTTTTTGGCTATCCTAACTATTATCATTTGTTATGACCTACTGTTGCCTGCCATAATGTCCCTTTTGTTCTTGATGTATATTGCCCTAATTTTCTTTCTACCCTAGCCTTCTCCCTATTTTCCACCATTACGTCATTGTTGCTCTTGTTGCACATTGATCAACTTGTACCTTGATACCTTGATTTTTTTTCTTGAGCTGTGTTCCTATGTCTTCTTCAACCTTATGTAAAGTGCTCTGATACCCACTTGGGTCATGTTCGCGCTAAACAAAACATATAAATAAATACAGCGGTGGCTGCCATCCTTTCCGCCTTCATCCGCATCATGTCCTCCATGAGCCTCCGCATGTGTGCCAGCTCACGGCTGCTATCGCTGGAGCGCCTCTGAGTGGACAGGTGTTCTTCTCTCCACGTCAGGACTCCAGCGGTGTCAGTCAGGGCTCGTTGGGGGCCATGGAGCGGGCCTAGACACCCATGGATGGCGTCCAGTTTGGTAGCCATGAGGTTGAACCCCACCCGCACCTGCTCAGCCGTCTCCCTCTGGGCCTCCAGCACACGGCGTTGGAAGACCATGTGTTGTTTCTGGGGGTCTTGGGAGACTGGCGGGCCATGGGTGCCTCCTGCTGGGTGGTTTGGGTGGTGGGTGGGGTCTCCTCGATGCAGCTGGTCAGCCCTGATCCTGGAGGTGAGTCGCGGATGATGTCAAGGGTGTCTAGGAGGGCTTGGGTGTTGAAGCTGGCGTTGTCCTCCTTGTCATCAGTGAAGAGTGGCTGGGACTGCTCTGCAGGGGGTGTTGACAGTGTCCCTGCAATGTGAAGGGGAGATGGTGTATATGCAATGTGTCCATATGTATGTAGCCGCATGGTACATGTTGACATTCAGACAGCATGGCATTGCACATTGTGATAGTCTGTGGATCTGGGCGATGACCCAGAGTCATTGAGGGTGTGCACCGTGCTGTACTTGATTGTGCATGTGTGCCATTGTGGCCATCCCCACCCAACCCCCCAGTACCTGGTGGTCACTCACCCTGTTGCGGTTGTGTTGTGTCCTGTCGAGCAATGTCCGGTCCCCCGACTCCGGCCACAGTACCCACACTGATGACAGTCAACACCAGCTCCTCCATGTCATCCAGCTCGAGCTGTGGTGCTGGGCCCCCACCTCCAGTCTGCATTGCTGACTTCTGGTTGGCTGCGAGTTTCTCCTTGGTCTTTCACTTGATGTCATTCCATCGCCTCTTGACCTCGTCCATTGTCCTCTTGTGCTCTCCGACGGCATTCACCTTGTCCACGATGTCTTGCCATATTCCAGTTTTGGTGCCCAATGACACGTTGGAGGTGATGAACAGTTGTTGATGGTGTTCCATCACCTCCGTGACTATGATCATGTTCGTCTGCGGACTGAACTTCGTCTTCCTATTCTTCTTGTCCTTGCCCTTCCCTGTTCCCGAGGTCCCGGGCTGGTCGTTCGGGGTGCTTGTGGGGTTGCGCTCGTCCTCTGCCCTTGCTCCGGCTGCCTCCATGGTGCTTGGGTGTTGGTGGTTTGTGTTTGGGTGCTTTTTTCTACTTTTATGGAGATTTGTCCGCCGGCCAGGTGTGTGTTCCAGGCCTGGCGCTGCTTATCGCTGATTTCCTCATCGCACTTTGCCCCAATGCAGGTTTTTTGGTGTTGAGGTTGTGTTTTTATCTCCATCGAGGTGGTTGTATCGCGGACATTGTCCGCGGTTTCGGCAGACTATCGCATGGTACTGCCTTGTTGTGAATTCCACGTTGACACTGGGTTATTTTCCCACGATGGGCTGCGATGTTGAGAGTTGTGTTAAGCTACTCTTGCGGTAGTTATCACATGATCTTGTGAATATGCCCCTTAGTGTTTTCATTTTTTCTTGGTGGGCATATTCTCTACAAGTGCAGAACTTTCAAATCAATCATGGAAGAATGTCTGGCAGACCAGCACTGCAAATCCTTCTAAGGATTTCTTGGCTTTTATGATCTGTATCCTTGTTCAACAGTACAACTTAATAAGTACATAGACGCCAATAGAAGTTCCATATTCTTTATTTCCAAAATCCAATTTGAACAAACGCCCAACTTGAACAACAGCCAACACGTGTTTCGTTGTGAAACGAATTTTTCAAGGCTTGGAGCAACAGTAGTTAACGAATTATTCACAGCATAGTATAGCAGTATAATGCTCTTTAGCGTAAACAAGCTCAGTCCAGTAGACCAAAATATGTACAAATCTCAGTTTGATACCCAGTGTCTTTAGTCCAATGAGTAATGTAAAAGGCAGAGCCAGGACATTGATAAGTCCCTAGCCCTCGATTTAGCGAGAAGAAACAGAAATGACGCGTCTGTCCCAAAACGTACTGGTCCTGTACGTTTCGGGACAGACGCGTTGTTTCTGTGTCGGCTGTTGTTCAAGTTGGGCGTTTGTTCAAATTGGATTTTGGAAATAAAGAATATGGAACTTTCCATTGGCGTCTATGTACTTACTAATTTGTACTGTTGAACACAACAGAAAGGACCCACAGAAAATAAGGACCTTGATATTTTCTGCTTGTAGTGGTGCTCTGAACAGTTCTTTGAACTCTAAGGTAGTCAGTCGAGCTCAGCCAGGGATATTTATCTCAGGGGTACCCAATTCCGAGGCACATTTTTCATTTGTTCACCCGCCACAGTGTGAGGGCTTGCGTTTCACTCTTGCACATATTGATACCATTATAGCTGTGTGAGTTGCCACATGTGACGCTTTCACTCAGTGCTTTTGAGATACAAACAGAATGTTTTGATTACTAATAATTGTAGACCTATTGGAAGTAATGTAACATTTCAGGACCTATATTTTGGTGATGGGGGCTTGCCATTGAAGGCCCCAGCTCAGGGTATCACACCCATCATGCACACAAGGGCACCACTGAAAGCAGAGCAGCATTAACAAAGAATTGTACCAGGGCACCGCAACACACAGTAGAACCCAGGAAACACTATAAGACCACCCAAACAAGTGTACTAATGGGCACCGCTAAAACCAGTGCCACACCAGTGTTCTACCAAAAGCAGAGAAGTTCAAATACAGAATAGAACAGGCCACTACCAGACACAGCAACACCCATACAAACCTATCATAACACTATAGCACCATGACACAAATAGACCCTGTGGATTGCCAGACCCAGTGCAATAACTAGGCACCACCAGAAACACGGAAGCAGAAAAACAGTAGCGCCAGTTCACATACAGACCGAGCAGCAGGATAATCCTGCAGTATCTGCAGGGGATTGACTGACCAAAAGCACCAACAAGGTATGGCCTGAGCATGGTGGGACTCAGAGCAGCATCAAACCATAACCAAAACAAGGCAGTGCTTGGCTTTTACCCAGAACAGTACGATGAAGCTGACAGAATTGGCAAAAAGGTATACGAAGAACAGCACCAAGGCAGAGCGTGACCCAAAACTCCACCAGGGGATTGCCAGAGCTTTACCAGGCCATGGCAGAGCTCCACTGGGCACGGCGAGGAGCAGGGTGCACCAGGCGTACTGCCATACTACCGTGTGACCCAGACCTGCACCTTTGTAGGGTCACAACAGCAATAGGGCACCGCAAAAAGTAAAGCTGCAAGGCACAAGCCAGTGGTGCCAAGGAAAGGCAAACACAATACTTGTGAGAACCTTTTGTGATAGCAGGGCAAAGCAAGACCTAGTGCAAAGCAAAAGAAAGACCTACCATAGCACCAGAGCAGGCAGATCTGTCAACAAACAGATCAAGGGATGGGCAAATGCCCCAGGTGGCAGGGAGTGGGCATAACACTAGCGGGACTGAACCCCCTGGGTAACAGCAGCTGGGTGCTGTGACCATTGGCAGTCCGAGGCTGTGTGTGCGGCTGGGGAAGGCTGCCTGCCATTCATTCTCCAGAGTGTGCTTGTGTAGGGGGTGGGGGTCGGGGTCGGTTTCTACTGCTCTCCTCCATCCCTTCGAGCCCAGCTCCCTCCAGAGCTCTGAAGCATGTCCAACGCCATGCTTGGCACCGGCATCAATGCACCTTCAAGTGTTGCATTTTATTAATCTGTACAGCCCCTGAAGTCTGCCATCTAGACCGACCCCGTGGACCCTTCATGCACGGCTCACTATCTGCCGTGTGATCTTGGTGGCCGCCATGTCCAGCACTAAGGCCAGCAGCAGTCACAAAAAGAAACTGTTCCAGGTGGGTTGAGACCAAGCCAAGAGCTGGGAGGCGCCAAGCAGGGGGCGGGCTGTGTGCAGTGAAGAGTAGCCTCACAGGCCTCAGTGCACGGTTGGCCTGCACACATTCAGCCTGTTTTGAAGTCGAAGGAAGCTGCTGTATGTCTTTCTTTTATCGCCGTGATGATAAAAGAAAGGCACCCCGTCGCCTTGCTTAAACATAAAGCAGGCACCATCTGATTAGGGTGTTCTACTTTTTGATAGACAGAACAAAGGAAACACTGCTTGATTTAGGGAAATGCTGCATTGTATGGACGCTTGGGTATGTGGGGGTAGGTATGCAGGGACAAGTGAGGAGGTGGGAGGGACGAATGTTCCATTAAGATGCAAGCAGCTATGGCCGTAGAAGCTGAAAATGCACCCACAGTGTAAGACGAGCAGGAAAAAATAAGCAAATAGTTCCCCAATGTACAGATAAAGGACCATAGCATAAGCATACAGTACTTAGTCCCTGCTCCATGGGAGGAGTGAAAAAGAAAGAGGAGGGACAAAGAGGCAGGACCGACCACTAGCAAGCAAGGATTTTTAAAGGACACTGAAACAAGCAAATGAAAAGCAGAGGAAGGACTTTAAACCCAAGAGAAGTATTTACTCAAGTATGTACAAGGTCTCGAATGCTTGACCAAAAAACATTCTTTCAGTTGAAAGAGTGGAGGTTCACCATGGTTTGTGTTTAGGGGTTGGTATAATACAAAACAAAAAGGGTGTGTTGAATAAACTAAAAGGGTGGGCTTTTTCATAAGTTACGACAGACGCATATCATGCATTTTCCCAAATAACTGTCTTGCCTCTATGGACTTGGAGACTCACTCATATATGAAGACGTGATGCAGTACAGCATAGAAAGTCACCTTGCTACACTGCACTGATTGACACGGAAAGGGCAGGAAAGCGCTGTATTTAAAAGAATACAGCACAATCCTGTCCTTTACCCTGAGCTGGCACCTTTTCGGCTGCTTAACACCAATGCAGGCAACCTTGCTCCATGGTGTTACCCATGTTACCTCCAGTAAGTCCCACACAGCAGGATTGCTGTGAGGTCTTCGGAGGCCACGCTCACTTTTTCCACCACTTTGCAGATGCGTCTCCTGGTCGCACTACTGGTTGACTGGCTGATTTTTGGCCCTGGGGACCCCATCTCCTGGGGCCAGGTATTTTTAGAATGGGGACGGTGCTGCCTGGCCCCCCTCCCCAGGGACCCCATCCCTGGCGCCCAGATTTTTCTTTTTTAAACATTTTTGTAATAAAGAAAGGGCAGCCACATGCCCCCCCCCTTCCCTGGGCGGATTTTGGCCATGGGGACCCCATCCTCTGAGGCCAGCCCTTTTTAAAATAAATGTTTCTGTTTTTGAAAATGGGAGGAGGACTGTGCGGCCCCCCTCCCGGGCCAATTTTGACCCCGTGGACCTAATCCATGGGGCCTACCCACAATACAGGTTGCCCTCGTCCCACCCAGGCCACCCAGTTTCTCACGTCCTTGCTGGCAACCCATGTCGTGCGGGAGCCACATTGCTCTTGAACAGAGGGAGCTGCTGAACATGCAGCTTCTTCTGTCCAAAAGCAATTCTGCTCTGCTTCGTGCAAGTGGCAGCATTTTAGTGCTCTCCCTTGTATGAAGCAGAGCAGAAATTGCTATGGTTTGGCGAGAACGGTGCTCCCGCCAAGCCATAGAAAACTGCAATGTCCCTGGGGTGGGCACTCTGGAACATTGCAGGTGTCGGCCCTGGGGGGTGGCGGTCCCCAGAGACATTATTAGCTCCAGAAGGGGGGCAGCGCATCCCCCTTCCATTGTTTGATTTAGCCCAGGGGAGGTGGCGGTCTCTGGGACTGCGGAGGGTCTGTGCGCCCCCGCATCAATTACAATTAAAGCCTTGATGAGGTGGCGGCCACTATGGCTGCAAGGTGGGGGTGGTCCGCCAGTAGGTAGTTATTGTTAGGACCAAAGTTTCAATAGGAAAAGCATTTTTTGACTTGACTATAACTTTGGCGTCGTTTGACCAATCGTCATAAAAATGTTCCAAAAATAGTGTCAAGTAGGTTTTGGTTGTCGTGAAAACTTTGGGATGATCTGTGCAGTGGGAATTGAGAATTTGGGCTGTGAAATAAGGGTGGGGTTGTAATATTAATTCCCATAGGAAGCTGTAGCTTACACCAAATTTAGCAGGGAGGTAGACGCTGGTTCAAGAAAGTGCCTTTTGTCTATTTGGTGTAAATCTGTTCAGTATTTTTTGAGAAATGTAAGCAGAAAAATTTAGTGATATTTCTGGGCATGGATATTTGCCCAGAAATATCCATGCCATGCGCAACAATTCATCCGGACAGAACCTGAACAGAAAGTTGTGGCTGCCATTTTATTGATCAGAACGGTTCTCGGGGCTGAAAATGTTTGAAAAACCTAACAAAAGGGGTCAGAGTGGAGGTAGTCTGACCCAATGGTTGAGAAATTGGGGTGTTAGTGACACAAGCTTTGTGTCCAAAATTTATTTTTTCAATCATGCACGATATTCGCGACGACCACATGACCGCCAGTGCGCCCCTCCCCCACCCCCCCCCGTGTACCATCGCCGGGACGTCGCGACTACCAACGTCATTGTCAATATTGGTGAAAATATAAAAATGTATATATATTTGTACACACTAGCAAGTGACTGTCACACACTTATGTACCTACTCACATATTCAATCAGACAAGAGAAACCCCTAGTGTGTAAAATACTGTAATATGTGTGGATATATGCGTTTTAGACTTTATGGAAAAGGCGCAAATAGTCGCGGTTAACAACGTCATCGCAACAACCCGAATAACCACGAAAACAGAAAATAGGCCCATATAGCACCTCTCACATTCAGTCGCTCATATACCCAATCACTCACCCATGCTGTCTTTCACATACCCAGTTACTCACCCATATACCACTGACAAATCCACTCACCCACATAGCCATAAACATACTCACTCACCCATACAGCCCCTCACAAACACACTCACTAACCCAAACAGTCACCGAAGCACCCATTCACTCTTCCATACAGGCAGTCACACACCCCCTCACCCACCCACACAGGCAGTCACACACCCATAGAGGTATTCATATAACCAATCAATAGCCCATACAGCCACTCATGTACTAACTCACACACCCATACAGCCACTTAGACTCCAACTGACAGACTAATACAAACATTCAGATGGCCTAGTCAGTGACCCAAACATTCACTGAGACACCAAATCACTTGCTTATACAGTCAGTCACAAACCCACTGAATAATCGATACAGCACTCACACACCCACTGATTCATCAGTGCACCTTGGTATCTATATATTTAACACTCATAAATATTCACTCACAGTCACTAGATGATGTAATTTTAGATGTCATCAGTGATGTCATCAGTGATGTTACTGACCATGTCATGAGTGATGTAATATGTGTGGTCATAAGCAGTGCATTGTGGGGGTGCAAGTTATAGTTAACTCAGCTAAGTATAACTGATGAATTTCTCTGGTTTTGTATGAGTGAAATGTCAGCCTAACTATAATGTCCCTGTAACCTTTGTTTTTGCAGTGAATATATATATATATATATATATATATATATATATAGATATGTATATCTATATATATATATATGTATATATATATTCCAATCGAGAAGCACCCAAGATTGAGGAAACCACACGCGGCGTGCATTACAATATTTATTTGCATGGCGGCGTTCAAACGTCCTTCTGGACACAGGATTCAGTATTCAAATTTAGCCATAATGTTCTGACGCATTTCGGGCATCCTTTCGCCCTTTCTCATGGAATGGCAACTGGAGTGTGGCGGCAGAAAAGGTCTTGCACCAGAGATATTTGTAAGTCCCGCCCCATGGGCGTAGCTGCTACGTGCATGATGGTATCAGTAGTTTTACTCATTGTCAGCCATAATGGATACTGCCACTTGTTCTCCCTTGGTAAGTTAAAAGCCGTAGTGGCACCCACTCTTGTGTACCTGGGGGTTGTTTGTTTTGCCTTTTTTCCTCGCAAATGTAGCACGTCGTTCCGACTTGGCTGCCTTCGTGGCAGCTCCGGACCCGCTCGTCCGCAGGGGGGTTGTCCTCGCGACCAGGGCGGGCCGCAACATATTCCAATCGAGAAGCACCCAAGATTGAGGAAACCACACGCGGCGTGCATTTCAATATTTATTTGCAAGGCGGCATTCAAACGTCCTTCTGGACACAGGATTCAGTATTCAAATTTAGCCATAATGTTCCGACGCGTTTCGGGCATCCTTTCGCCCTTTTTCATGGAATGGCAACTGGAGTGTGGCGGCAGAAAAGGTCTTGCACCAGAGATATTTGTAAGTCCCGCCCCATGGGCGTAGCTGCTACGTGCATGATGGTATCAGTAGTTTTACTCATTGTCAGCCATAATGGATACTGCCACTTGTTCTCCCTTGGTAAGTTAAAAGCCGTAGTGGCACCCACTCTTGTGTACCTGGGGGTGGTTTGTTTTGCCTTTTTTACTCGCAAATGTAGCACATCGTTCCGACTTGGCTGCCTTCGTGGCAGCTCCGGACCCGCTCGTCCGCAGGGGGGTTGTCCTCGCGACCAGGGCGGGCCGCAACATATTCCAATCGAGAAGCACCCAAGATTGAGGAAACCACACGCGGCGTGCATTTCAATATTTATTTGCAAGGCGGCGTTCAAACGTCCTTCTGGACACAGGATTCAGTATTCAAATTTAGCCATAATGTTCCGACGCGTTTCGGGCATCCTTTCGCCCTTTCTCATGGAATGGCAACTGGAGTGTGGCGGCAGAAAAGGTCTTGCACCAGAGATATTTGTAAGTCCCGCCCCATGGGCGTAGCTGCTACGTGCATGATGGTATCAGTAGTTTTACGAAGGCAGCCAAGTCGGAACGACGTGCTACATTTGCGAGGAAAAAAGGCAAAACAAACAACCCCCAGGTACACAAGAGTGGGTGCCACTACGGCTTTTAACTTACCAAGGGAGAACAAGTGGCAGTATCCATTATGGCTGACAATGAGTAAAACTACTGATACCATCATGCACGTAGCAGCTACGCCCATGGGGCGGGACTTACAAATATCTCTGGTGCAAGACCTTTTCTGCCGCCACACTCCAGTTGCCATTCCATGAGAAAGGGCGAAAGGATGCCCGAAACGCGTCGGAACATTATGGCTAAATTTGAATACTGAATCCTGTGTCCAGAAGGACGTTTGAACGCCGCCTTGCAAATAAATATTGAAATGCACGCCGTGTGTGGTTTCCTCAATCTTGGGTGCTTCTCGATTGGAATGTATATATATATATATATATATATATTCACTGAAAAAACCATAGGTTTCAGGTTTCAGGGGCGTTATAGTTATCTGGACATTTCCCTCGTACAAAACCCTAGAAATTCCCCTGTTATAGTTAGTTCAGCTAACTATAACTCGCGCCCCCGCAATGCACTGCTGATGACATCACATATTACATCACTCATGACATGGTCAGTGACATCACTGATGACATCTCAAATGACATCGCTGATGACATCATCCATTGAGTATGTGTTTCTGAACAGTTTTATTATGTTTAATATATATAGGGAAAGGCCTGTTGAAAAATTAGTGGGTGTACAAGTGTGTGAATGGATGATTTTCTAGGTGCGTAACTGACTCTATAAGTGAGTCATTAAATGTATCTTACTGCAGACTAGTGACTAAACTGTGTGAATGTCTGTATGTGTCTGTGTGTTGGTGTATAAGTGGCTGCATGGTTTTGTGAATAGCTATACGAGTGTCTATATGGGTTATAGATTGGTTGTCTGAGTATCTGTATGGGTGCCTGAGTGTTTGTGTGGGTAGGGTGTGTGTGACTCTGTGACTAGATGTGTGAGTGGGTTATTCAGTGGGTGCATGGTTTTAAGAGTGCATCTGTGATGGACTGTATGGTTGGGTGAGTGTACGTATGGGTGTGTTAGTGATTGAATGTATATCTCAGTTGTACATGTGTCAGTAACTACATATGTGAAACGCAGTGTATATGTGTGTAAGAGTATATAACTATCTATATGTGAGAGTGTGTGATTTTGGGAGTGGCTGTATGCGCCATAGTGCAATGATATCTGTGTCATGTGCTGTTTATTTTTCTGCAGGAAGACACCGAATTTGTTAGTATTTTTATGAGTAAGTGAACTTGAGTGTGTTTAACTGTATAGGTGAGTAAATTGGATTGTGATTAATTATTTGCATGACTGACTAGATGTGTCAGTACCTCAATGGATGATTGGCGGTGTGTGAGTGTCTATATAGGTATATTAATGCACAGAGTGACTGTAAGTATGAGTGTCTGTACAGGTGAGTGAGATGACATGTATGTAGACCTAAAAGTCAATGAGTGGGTGTGTAGTTATTGGTATTGGAGTATTTATGGTTGTCAAAATGGCCTTTTGAAATTTTGAGTCGGTGTATCAAAGGTTATATTAGGGTGTGAGAAGATGTACTAATTTATCACATGGATGACGTCATCAGTGATGTCATCAGTGATGTCACTGACCATGTCATGAGTGATGTAATATGTGACGTCATCAGCAGTGCATTGGGGGGGCGCGAGTTATAGCTAGCTGAACTAACTATAACAGGGGAATTTCTAAGGTTTTGTACGAGGGAAATGTCCAGCTAACTATAACGCCCCTGAAACCTATGGTTTTTTCAGTGAATTTCTAAGGTTTTTTAAATGCTAATTCCTAACTATAACGTGCCTGAAACCTATGGTTTTTTCAGTGAATTTCAAAGGTTTTTTAAATGCTAATTCCTATCTATAACTTATCTCTAAAGATATCATGAAAAGCATTCTTTTTTAAAAGTAGGGTGCACATTAGTTTTGTGGAAAAGCATCTTTGTGATTGGTTAAGAAAAAGCAGTTTTAACGTGGAGTACATATCATAGGATAAAATTTGCTCAGCTCAACCACACCTGCTACTTGCATTTGGAAGGCACTGTTCGAACTTAAAACAATCGTGAACTTTTAACCAGCACGTGTTGTAGAATGTTCTAGAAAGTGTGTTGATAGAATATGTTGCACTTCTGACTTCTATGTGTTGTTGAATATTAAAAAAACGGTTCATATGGAAAATTAAAAAGAAACCAATAGAGAAGTTTTGAAACCTAAAAGAATCAAGGAACTATTCTAATTTATTCTTTACATGTATTTATGTGTGCAGCAACAAAATTATAGACACAACAGCACTAGGAAGAGGAAGAAGCAGGGAGTGGGGGGAGGGGAGGAGATGGGCAGAATGGCACACATGCACAATTAAGTACAACACACATATAGACTACCAATGGCCAAAATGAAACACACCAACAAGGAGCACAAGTCACACAACCCGCCAACATCACACCACTGAACAAGCATAGAAGTGAAAACCACGCTGCATTCATACAGGATGTGTACAAAGGCCAGTCGTTGGTGTTGTGGGATGTCTGCAACCGTGGTCATCATGGATGAGATGCCCAGCATGTGGCACATGGTCGAGTTCACTGTGTGTTATGTTGCCAAACGGTTGCTCCTCCCTCCCACAAGCCCCCACACTTTTGTACGGTGCGCTGTTGTATCTCGTGCACTCGTACTGCACACCATTGTAATGCCTATTTGCGCATGTCCTGCTACATTCCAACTACAACATCACAGTGGCGTTTGGAGGTGGTGCATGCCACTTTACAACATCGACTGCTGCGGCTCTTGTAGCAGGCCACACCAGAACACAGAGACACACTTACCGCACTTCCTGTACACGGACATGTCCGAGACACCCTGTTCCCCTTGCCGGATAGGCACACCCCTGCACTGACCTGTGAACCCCAGACCAGCACACGCCAGTTGTGCATGCAGGAAGATGCATACATAGCTACACATGCAGGCTCACTGCCAACGCTGAGGTGACAGCACACTGTGATGTTGCAGGGCTCGTGCCTATCATGCAAAGACAATGACCACAGGGACACACTTACTAAGATGTGGGTTGGGGGGGGCATTGGCGGTCCTGGAGTTGTTGAGATGAGTCTTCTGGCCCTCATGGGTATCCCTGTATCATGCTCATTGACTCTATGGCACCTGTGGGTGTTCTGCTGTGGCTCTTGGCTGTGTTCCCTTTCATGGTGCAGGTAGTTGTCCTGCTTAACACCAGCAGAAAGCAGGTGTAAAATCCCTGGTGCTAACGTGTCTTATCGCCGGAATTTGTTTCGCATTGCAATTGGTGTGAAAGTTGTGATGTGATTTTTTTCGTTTGCAGAACAATATACGAACTGAGCAGTGTATCTCATCAAGATCCAGCACCTGACGCACTATTCCCAATCAATATAAATACAATGAGATTTCTTAATAGATTTTGTGTGTACACTGTAAGTGCAGCCAATACCTCAGTGCAATTCAATACAGGATTTTAGTACTTAGAATAAATCGGAAAGGTGCACCCCTTTTTGCACGGGAACGGCTACTCTCCATTTCATTATCAGCACTTTAACAGAAGTAAATTTGAGATAAATCTAACACACTATTCAGAAGTTGGTGCAAACTGCAGATATCACCAGTATTCCAGCGATAAGTGCCCCAAAATTTAACACCATGGTGGACTCCATCAAATAACAGTAATAAGAACAAGAAAGAGTCACACAGCAGTTAAGAGAACAACCAAAAACGTTTTTTTTTTTCAAACTTTATTTTTTCTAATAATAAATATATAAACGATAAACTATTTTCAAACTTTATATTTTTATTAACATATATATGAACAATAAACTAATAAACAAAATGTAACAACAATAATACAAAACAACAAGGCGGAACACTCCTGTGGGGACCATGGATGTCGACGACAGACCTGGAAAATCAGAAAGATTGTTAAAAAAAAAACCAACATGGTATTCTCAACAAAATACCACAAGAAACAAATCACAGATATATAAAATGCATACAGCTAACAAAATTTTATAAGTTTAACTTACAAAAACTGTAAATGTTGCCGCTTTAAAATATTTACCGAATCTGAGGAATTTTTTTTGCAGAAGGCACCACGCCCACAACGTTTTTCTTCAGTGGTGAAGACATTTTTTACTTTTCTCTAGGGGCAACCAAACACCAATGCCACCTTGATCATGCACAAGATTTTCAAAAGAGTTCGGTTACAAGGGGATCCTAACAAAAAATACTCGTGCGGCACAGCAAGTATGATGAAACACCTAAGGACCCTTCATCCAAACAATCTTGCACGAGAAGAGTGCAAACAGATGAGAAACACTCCTGTTCTGTATCTGTAAAAAAGAATCACAAATAAATGTACATTAATAACTTTCAAATGTATACTATTCCATTACTGTAAAAACACATTTTATATAAAAACTGACTAAGAAACTATAGCCCTGAACCACAAGTTTGACGATCGTTAAAACACTACATGCATAGTGCATACTACTTTGAAGCAGTTCATGCCCTAAAGCCTACCTCACTAAAAGACTACATGCTAACTGACTAAATGATTACAGTACTATAAGGAGACACACTGGGTGAGTGACAGGGTGTTTGCTAGAAGAGTATGAATACTAACTAGGGAATAGAAGGTGTGAAACACAACTGTGTAGGTGATTGGAGGACTGCATCCATACTGCATAGGCATTTAAAGCAGTCCATGTGCTAAGGCCTGGCTCACTGCATGACTACTTGGGTAATGACTGAATGATTAGAGTACAGCAAGGAGAGTGCCTAGGTGAATTTATAAGTGCTAGGCCTTTTGCACAGGGAATGGATTAGTACTTGGTACTGAATGGGTCACTAGAGGAGTGCAAAGGCAGTGACAAGTGCTGGACTGTATGGATACTGACTAGGAAATTGAAAATGTGAAAGACAAGTGTCTAGGTGGTTAGAAGACTGCATGCATAGTGCATAGGGGTTTGAAGCAGTCCATGTGCTAAGGCCTGGTTCAGTGTATGAATACTTAGGCACTCACTGAATGATCAGAGTACTGCAAAGATAGTATCTTGGTGAATTTATAAGTGTTTAGGTTTTAGCACAGTGAATGGATTAGTACATGGTGCTGAATGGGTCACTAGAGGACTGCAAAGGGAGTGACAGGGTATTTCCTGGAAGTGTATGGATACTGACTAGGGAATTGAAGGTGTGAAAGACAATTGTGCACGTGGTTAGAGGACTGCATGCATAGTGGATAAGGGTTTGTAGCAGTCCATATACTAAGGCCTGGGTCACTGGATGAGTACTTGGGTACTGACTGAATGATT
Source organism: Triturus cristatus (assembly GCF_964204655.1). NCBI lineage: Eukaryota > Metazoa > Chordata > Amphibia > Caudata > Salamandridae > Triturus > Triturus cristatus. Next base: position 234,329,077 of record NC_140583.1, read on the forward strand.
AGAGTACTGCAAGGAGAGTGCCTGGGTGAATTTATTAGGGTTTGGCGCAGTGAATGGATTAGTACATGATGCTGAATGGGTCACTAGAGGAGTGCAACGGCAGTGACAGGGTGTTTGCTGGAAGTGAACGGATACTGACTGGGGAATTGAAGGTGTGAAAGACAAGTGTGTAGGTGGTTAGAGGACTGCATGCATAGTGGATAGGGGTTTGAAGAAGTCCATGTGCTAAGACCTGGCTCAGTGCATGAATACTTAGGCAGTGACTGAATCATTAGAGTACTGGAAAGAGAGTGTCTTGGTGAATGTATAAGTGTTTGGGTTTTTGCACAGTGAATGGATTAGTACATGCTGTTGAATGGGTCTCTAGAGGACTGCAAAGGAAGTGACAGGATGTTTCCTGGAAGTGTATGGATACTGACTAGGGAATTGAAGGTGTAAAAGACAAGTGTATAGTATGTTAGAACACTACATGCATACTGCATAGACATTTGAAGCAATCTATTTGGTACTTAGAAACTGACTAAATAACCAGACTACTTCTAGGACAGTGCTTAAGTAAAACTTCTACATTTTCAGTTCTGCCACAGTGAACAGAATAGTACATGGTACTGCACCTTAGTGTCAAACCCTGACTCATTTTATCAATGTATAAGCAAAGACTAGCTTCTAATGCTACTAAAACTTGACAACATGAGAGGTTTTAAATTAGTTATCTGTCAGCAAATACACGATGTTACCAAATGCTTCTCTGACAGTGGTTCCCAAATGCACACAGACTAACAGTGTGATTCTAGACAACAACCACTGTACCTAGGAGTTTACCAAAAATCATTCACTACTGTGGAAGTGGTAAGGGAACTGCACACAAACTTCATATTTCAGGACTGCACTTTTATGTCAAAGCCTGACTCATATAATCAAAGCATAAGCAAAGACTGGCTTCTAATGCTACTAAAACTTGACAACATGACCGGTTTTAAAACAGTTATCTGTCAGCAAATACACAATGTTACCAAATGCTTCTCACACAATCCTTATCCAAATGCACACAGACTCACAGTGTGATTTTAGACAAGCAACACTATCCTAGGAGTTTACCAAAACTCATTCACTAGTCTGGAAGAGTTAATGGTACTGCACACAATCTACATATTTAAGTACACCACATCAGTGTCAAAGCATGACTCATTTAATCAACGCATAAGCCATAGCTGTCTTCTAATGCCACTAAAACTTGACAACATGACATGTTTTAAAACAGTTATCTGTCAGCAAATACACGATGTTACCAAACACTTCTCTCACAGTGGTTCCCAAATGCACACAGACTCACAGTGTGATTCTAAACAAACAACACTATCCCTAGCAGATTACCAAAACTCATTCACTACAGTGGAAGTGGTAAGGGAACTGCACACAATCTACATATTTCACGACTGCACTTTAGTGTCAATGCCCGACTCATTTAATCAACGCATAAGCAATGACTAGCTTCTAATGCTACTAAAACTTGACAACATGACAGGTTTTAAAATATTTATCTGTCAGCAAATACACGCTGTTAACAAATGCTTCTCTCACAGTGGTTCCCAAATGCACACATACTCACAGTGTGATTCTAGACAACAACCACTATACCCAGGAGTTTACCAAAAATCATTCACTACTGTGGAAGTGGTAAGAAGTGGTAAGAGAACTGCACACAATATTCATATTTCAGGACTGCACTTTTGTGTCAAAGCCTGACTCATTTAATCAAAGCATAAGCACAGACTGGCTTCTAATGCTACTAAAACTTGACAACATGACCGGTTTTAAAACAAATATCTGTCAGCAAATACACAATGTTATCAAATGCTTCTCTCACAATCCTTACCCAAATGCACACAGACTCACAGTGTGATTTTAGACAAGCAACACTATCCTAGGAGTTTACCAAAACTCATTCACTAGTCTGGAAGAGTTAATGGTACTGCACACAATCTACATATTTAAGTACAGCACATCAGTGTCAAAGCATGACTCATTTAATCTCTTTCCTGCCTGGGGTACCTGCTTGTTGCTGGGCTGAGCTCCGCTGAGGCGCACGGACGTTGTTTCCTCCCGAGTCCTGTGCCGGCCGGGCTTGGGTCCGCCGGCCTGGGACCACAACTCCCAGCAGCCCCGCAGCTTCCTCTCAGGCGACGCTGCCGCCTCGTCATCTTCGCGCACCAGGAGGCGCTTTAAGGCTTTGCTTGGTGCTGAGTCCCTGGTGTCTCTTTCCTGCCTGGGGAACCTGCTTGTTGCTGGGCTGAGCTCCGCTGAGGCACACGGACGTTGTTTCCTCCCGAGTCCTGTGCCGGCCGGGCTTGGCTCCGCCGGCCTGGGACCACAACTCCCTGCAGCCCCGCAGCTTCCTCCCAGGCGACGCTGCCGCCTCGTCATCTTCGCGCGCCAGGAGGCGCTTTAAGGCTTTGCCTGGTCCCTCGTCCCGCGGCGACGCGCGCGGGACAAGCCCGGGTGAAGCCCGGGACAAGGGCGGGACCGTCTACGGCCGTCGTAGGCCGATCGAGGCTGGGCTGGGCCACCCCCCCTTAGCTTCGTTCTAGAGGTCTCTGGAAGATTCGCTTGTGGGAGCTAGTTCTGGACTATTTATGCGGACACCTGGTTGGACCTATTTCATGTAAATACCTTTTTATCTTTATTTGCTACACATTAGTAGCTGCTTATTTTTGTGTATTGCGTATGAGACGATAGTGCATCAATAACATAGTTGCATTATGCCTTCTCGCCTTAGCAAATCCAGGAATTCCTTAGTGGGGGGGTTCTGTTAGGGGGACACTAGATAATTTTATTACTAGGGCCGCCACAGTGCTGGAGCAAGAGATAGCTATTACAGAGCGCCGTTTGTCTTTGGACCCCTTGTACCATAAACTTGTCTTTAGGCCACATACAGCATGTACTTTCACCCCCAACGCCTAACATGGGCACCGACCTCGCACATGACATTGGCTCCCCTCCGCAACTGCAAAATTTAACAGACATATCTGAAACACCAAGGGCTATTAACATACACACCCTAAACACACAGCCAACATTAGATATCTCTCCGGAGGATCCGATTCCAACAAAAACCGTCAAAAACAACAAGAGAAAGGCTGTAAGAAACAAAACCACCGTTTCAGAGTGCTTAGTTAAAAAAAGATTGCGTCAGAAAAAAGTGAGGAAAGATAGTCACACTGAGACCTCCAAAGTTGCACCCCACATTCCGCTGACTTCAATACCTGCGAAGTCCCCAAAAGACTGTTTCCAGCCACCAATATCGTTTCCCTCCAACCTAATGGGCGACATAGAGCATCTAGTAAAATCACTACTTCTGCCTTTAGTGGAGAGGTTCAAAAACATTGCAGCCCAGTTAACGTCCTTAGAAGCTTCAACTGCTATAAATACTGCACTAATTAGGGAATTGAATACTTGCTTGCTGAAAAAGTCTACCCTTACCACTGATGTAGGGTCCCCCACACTCAACCAAACAGCCAGTCAGGCCTTGCTACCCGCCCGCTTGGAGAATACACACGCTGTCACGCTTACAACAGAGGAGAGAACTACTTGTGATCGGGATAGAAGAGGCGACCAACCCTATAAGCCTGTAGACTCCCATCGCAATAGTGCTAATATGCAGTTACCCTTGAATGATAGGAAGGGAACGATTCATCACATCGATCTACCCCCGGAAGCAGCTCCTTACGTAGTGATACTTACAGGCGTCCCGGAACTTGCCCCTGGCAAAACAGAAAGACATCAGGAACTTAAAAACAAGGTAGTATATTGGCTAAGTCAAAATAGGCCACTTCCCCCCGATATTGACGGCGAAATACTCCATGTGAGAAGATTAGGTTGGTTGGGATCCAGACCAAAGGACATTCAGGGAGATGTTATTATCATCAACTTCAGGGATCGCAGGGTATTACCTCACATAGTGGATTGGTACACCGTGAGAAGGGGTGCGGGGATCTTGACGCATGACCTAAGCTATTTTTATCCCCGCTCCCTTTTGTTAAACCCCCCAAAACCCTATTTAAAACACACAGATAACACAGAGGGCCACCAACTTAATTTTCCTGTTTCAAATCGATTTGCCACATTTTCCGGTCTGGATGACATAGACTGACTTTCAAACCTTGAGAATGAGGCTGGCAACCCCCCTAAAACGAGACCTTCGCAAGCCATATTAGACCCTGATTATGTTAATCAGAAGACAAACCCCACGAACCCTAGAAACTAGAGACGAAGTTAAACTCTGCCTCTGATTGTCTCCTTCCAACTCTTGAAATTGACAGACCATCTGGTCCATTAATAGCCAACACTCTTTTGATCCAACAACCATCGAGCGATATCTCGCTTTCTTTAACCCCCCCATTATCTCAGGAAACTAATGAGATTCAGGAGGACACCAAGAATGGTAATACCTGTAAAAAAAAGTCCACACTGGGGGACAGTTTATTATCCTGGAATGTGGCAGGTCTTCTTGACAAATTGACCAATCCTTTATGGGTCCAAATTGTGTCTCGTCACAGTATTATCTGCCTACAGGAAACTTGGTCCATTAATGAGCTTCATCTTTTAGGGTATAAGACCTTACATACCCCAGCTTTTCCTAGCTCACATGGCAGAAATATGGGGGGCTTTCGACATATATTTCTGTCGAATGTGGGCTGACACAAGTAAATTTTACTTGGACTGAAAATTATCAAACTATTGCCCTTACAGGGGGAGCTTTTAAAAACATCATCCTGGTTAATTTTTATAATAACATCCCAAGCCCCCTTTATGAATCGGTCCTCAATAGCTTACAGGCTGATTTAATAAAAATAGAGGATCATCTCAAAACAGACATGCTGCTTTTCTGGGTGGGGGATTTTAATTGCCCCCTGTGCACACAGAGCAACAAGGGCACTTGCGGCCTGGATATCGGCAGGGATGACCCACTTACCCATTTTTCGCATACCAAATTAGGGGGCTTATTAAATGGTTTAACATCTCATTTTAACTTATCATATGCAAATGAGTTGTGTTGCCCACCGAAGTGTTTTAAACCGACTTATAACGGGAGAGGTTGCCACTCTACAATTGATTATACCTTATTATCTTCTAGGTATTCAGGGATTATACTCAATTGGGAGACCCTCGATATTGCTCTCAGTGACCATTACCCTATTGTGGTGACCTTAAAATTAAATCCATATGTTATCTCCAACGTAAGGAAGAATCCTCCTCATACCCCGCCACATAAGTTGGCAACTATAAATGGGTTTCATTTGAAATGGGATAAAGTAGTCCCCATAGTTTTCCTCCAATCACTGGTTAAAAACACCTATGCCCATATTCAGACATGTCTTTCAACAACAGAAAACCCCCAGGCAATTAGTCATTCCTTCTCTATAATCACGCTGGAGATCAAAAGATTACTTGCACGGGCCCCAAGGAAAGTTCTACCGTGTAGCCAAGGCTGGTTTAATAGGACCTGTACTAAAGCTCTGAAACTTTTAAAAACGGCCCTACATACTAACCCAAGAAACCAGACAGAAATACGGCAATCTAGACAAAACTATCGTGCAGCTCGACTAGCTAGGAAAAACCAGTTGAAAACAGAGGCCTGGCTAGCCTTACAGGAGGCTTCCAACAAAAGGGACAATACTGCTTTTTGGAAGGCAGTAAATAAGGCAGTAAATGCCCCTTTCTTGCAGTGCACCCAGCCCCCCAAGATTGATTCAGCCATACCTGCCGAAACCTGGGTTAGACATTTTGGCACCTTATATAATATATCAGACCCCAAGGAACCGGCGGGTGTATTGAAGAGTTATCTCAACCCTCAGCTAGAGTCAAACATTTCTAGTCTTTTTCCTCTAGACATCCTTTTCGAATGTGAAGAGGTATTTGTGGCATTGAAGGAAAGCCCCTCTGGGAAGGCTCCCGGTCCGGACTATGTACCAATAGATGTATTTAAATCACAGCCGGACCTGTGGGCTCCCTTGCTTACCAACGTCCTAAATTCCTTGAATGTCACGGGTTTCATTCCCACCTGGCCTGAGGCGGTCGTAGTGCCGATTTTTTAAAAAGGTGACAGGAACAATCCCTCCAATTACCGCCCAATTTCGCTGCTCGACTCCCTGATGAAAGTTGCAGGGAGAATCATTTTAAATAGAATCCAGGACCGGATAAGTGAGGGAAATATTTTTTCCAATCTACAATATGGCTTTAGACATGGCAAAGGCACTATAGAACAAGGCTTGAACTTGGCCCTTATAATTGCCAAATACACTAAGGCTAAAAAGGGAAATCTCTTTGTGACTTTCGTAGATCTCAGTTCTGCGTTCGACTGCGTTGATCATGAGCTGCTCTGGGAATCTCTCGCAGAGATCGGCCTAGAGCCCCCTATCCTTTCATTCATCAAGGAACTCTATAGGGGAGCATCAGCCCGCGTTAGATATGGTAGATGCGGAGAATGCTCTGATAAGTTTTATATTCGGAGAGGTGTAAGACAGGGCTGTATACTAGCCCCTTTACTTTTTACACTCTCTATAAACTCTATTGGTCACCATCTTAACAAAAATTACCATGACTACCCCACCATAAACGGGAAACCGATACCGATACTCCTCTACGCGGACGATGCAGCCATCATGTCACAGACTTGTATGGGGCTACAAAGGGCAGTAGGAGAATTCACCGACTTTATGTCACAAAGAGGCTTAAACGTTAACGCCTCCAAAACCTTTACCATGTCTTGTGGCTCAGGGATCAGAAAGAAACAACGCTCCATTTTTTTAAACGGCAGAAAGTTGGAAAGCACTGATAGGTTCCCCTATCTGGGCATTATCTTCGATAAGAGGGGCTCCTGGCTGGCTGGCGCCCAAGCTAGGGGAATTGCGTTTTCTAAAGCTATAGGTGCGTTGACTAACTTCTCAAAAAAGCTAGGGGGACGTCCGATTAATCCCTTATTACAGATCTACAAGGCCAAGTGCATTTCGACTGGCATTTATGGATCTGGGATTTGGGGAATTGAGCATGCCGACCATATTCAACGCTCTGAGAATTCTTTTTTATGTTACCTCCTGGCTGTCCCACGCGGTACATCTACATACGTGGTACATGATGAACTTGGTCTTACATACATCACGGACATCATAAATTCTTCCCCCATCATCCTATGGCATAAAGTCTGGACCAACCAGGAGACCAATCTAAATAGGGAAATCATCACAGATTGCCTTAGTCTGAACGAGGCTGATAATATCAAGTGGTTGAAATATGTAAGAAACTTGTCATTTGAGTTAGGGCACCCTGAATTTTTTTCTGATACATCAACTTTGAATAAAATATCTAGAGTTACACTAAAACAACTAGTCCTAAGCCACCTGATTAGCCGACGATGGTCATCTGAAAACCATAAGAGCACGGTAGTTGATCATCAACATTCTACCACTACACAAGGGACCCAGCAGTATTTATTTTTAATACCATCTCCTTTTATTCGCATGCTTGTAACTCGTTTTCGCACTGACACTTTCTTCAGACTATTAACATTCCCTAATCAAAACTGTTGGTCCAGCAACCTGGAGAAATGCCCTTGCGATGGTCTCTCAACACAATCTAACATCCATTGCATTTTGTTTTGTAGGTTTTATCAATTGCCGAGGGCAACCTACCTGAAACCCTTACTTAAATCATGGGGATTACAATCTTGTAGAGCGGCCTATTATAAATTAAAAACATTGGACAATCCCTTAGCCATTGCTGTTGTTTCCTCTTACCTAAAAGTGATCGTGAGAGTGAGGGCTTCAATGCAACCTTAGATGACACAAGATTCAACGCTTGTTGTGTATTTCTTACTTAAATGACTGCATGATGGTTGTTAAATTATTGTAATTATGCCTACTTGTAATCTTCTGAATATGTTTTTAACGTTTTTATATGTGCCTTCACGGTATTTTATTATTCTACTTCATTTCTTTTAATATACGTGTACTTTTGTGATATTGTTTTTTACATATCGAATAAAGTTTATAATTGAAAATTGATTGAATTGACTCATTTAATCAACGCATAAGCAAAGACTGGATTCTAATGCTACTAAAACTTCACAACATGACAGGTTTTAAAACAGTTATCTGTCAGCAAATACATGATGTTACCAAATGCTTCTCTCACACTGATCCCAAATACACACTAACTCACAGTGTGATTCTAGACAAGCACCACTATCCCTAGGAGTTTACCAAAACTCATTCACTACAGTGCAAGTGGTAAGGGAACTGCACACAATCTACATATTTCACGACTGCAATTTACTGTCAATGCCGGACTCATTTAATGAAAGCATAAGCCATAACTGTCTTCTAATTCTACTAAAACTTGACAACATGACATGTTTTAAAACAGTTATCTGTCAGCAAATACACGATGTTACCAAATGCTTCTCTCAGAGTGGTTCCCAAATGCACACAGACTCACTGTGTGATTCTAGACAAACAACACTATCCCTTGCACTATACCAAAACACATTTATTCATCTAGAAGTAGTACTACATTTTAGTATAGAAACATAACATAACTCATTTCACAAATTCATAAACAATGACTGGTTTCTAATTCTACCAAAATATAAAAACAGCACAGTTATCTGTCTACAAACACATGAAAAACACAAATGCTTATCACAGAATGGTTTCTACATGCACACACATTGTAGAGAAAAAAAGTACTCCCTACACTTTAGCAGGAGAAATACATTGGTCTGATTAAAATCAAAATAGTCTACATACATCCCCTCACAATTAAATAACTCATCTTTCAAGTTCTTTTGTAGATTAAGAAGTATATCAATCACTCACCATATTTTCTTTTACAGAATCTCTGCACTGTTCACCTCTCAGCAAAAACAAAGAATGGAAAAGTTTCCCTTTCATTTTCCACACATATACATGTAAACATCAACTCACAATCCTTCACACATAAACTCAAAAGCAAACACACATTTCTATTGGTTAAACATTTCAACCCTTTCCAACTGAAATACATTTCAACCCTTCCCCCAATCTGCCTTCTGCCTGTTACCATAGAAACAGGTCATGGAACACTGCACTGAGCTCTCAGGTCACATGTTCAGCACACAATATTACTAAACAAGACAGGAAGTGTGCTTGACTTTTCAACATATCAGCTTATCATATATAATGTTCCTTACAATCTGTTTTTGTTAACCAATAAGAATCATACCTTTAAAAAACAGAAATATACACCCTACCTTTCAGTGTAGAAAGTAGTCAAACAACCAATGATTTCTTGTCTTTTTAAAAAAAACATTGCCGTGAGAATCCATGCACTCAACGCGTTAGGATGCGCCATTTAAAAAAAAAAAGGGCCCCAGGGACCCCCTAAGCACCTCTAGAGGGTCAGAGTATTTCCACTCTGCCCCCTTTATATGTTTTACACACTTATTCCCCTTGCTTCTTCAGCCTCGCTTCTGTCGAGGCAGAAAATGGCCGCCAACAGTTCCTGGTTTCGAATGTAGAGAGACACTCGACAGCCAATGAGCATTCAGCACGCGATCGGGAGGGTGTGCGCTTGGTTCGGGGAGGGCGCCTACGGTGCGGGAAGGGTCCGCGGATCCTCCCCGGCCATAGATATCACTAACTTTTTTACTCTAATTTTCTCAGGAACTACTGAACAGATTCACACCATTTATGCAAAAGCACAAGTCTTAACTGAGGACTACCTCTTTGCCAAATTTGGTGTCATTCCGTTCAGCGGTTCGGGCTGTAGCTGCGACAACAGATCCTATGAGAAATTGCATTGGGAAAACGCGTTTTGGGACCCCCCTTTTTTCTCGGCCCCCACTTGACGAATCACCACAAAACTTTCAGGGGAGGAGCGGAGCGGAGCTGGCCAAAAGTTTGGAAAATTTCGCGAAGATTCGTCAATCGGCGCCAGACTTATTGGGAATAGAATGTTGCGGATTTCCTATGGAAAATAGGTCCTAACTATAACTATCTACTGGCGACCGCCAGTAGATAATGTAAATAGATACATATATATATATTCACTGTAAAAAACAAAGTTTAAAGGGAAGTTGTAGTTAGGTGAAAATGTCATGTAAACATACCATTTGAAACTAACTAAACCACTGAAATTCACCAGTTATAGTTATCTCAAGTTTTATATATATATATATATATATATATATATATATATATATATATATTACCTACTGGCGGTCGCCAGTAGGTAGTTATAGTTAGGACCACGTTTCCATAGGAAAACCTCAACATTCTATTTTGAATAACTTTTGCGCCGGTCGACGAATCCTCGCGAATTTCTCAAAATAGGTGGGGCGCTACGCTCCGCTCCTACCCTGAAAGTCTCGGGGGGATCCGTCAAGCGGGGGCTGAGATAAAAGGGGGGTCCCAAAACGCGTTTTTCCCATGCATTTTTCCATAGGACCTTTAGAACGAGCTACAGCCCGAACGGCTGAACAGAATTACTCAAAATTTGGCAGAGAGGTAGTCCCTAGGTCAAGGAAGTGCCTTTTGTAGGTTTGGTGTAAATCTGTTCAGTAGATTCTGAGAAAATAGCCTTTAAATCAATATATATATCTGAGCCAGCTTACGGTACGCTTACGGTACGCTTACCGTAAGCGTACGGTGGCGTGCGCGAGCGCGATTCTGATTGGCTCTCAGATCTTAGTAAACATTCGAATCGGCCGAAACCAGGAAGCGGCGGCCGCCATTTTGTGTATTTCACTCTGAAAATAAAGAGTGAAAACAAGGAAAGGGGGCAATGAGGAGAGTTACAGACCCCCTAACATTTGTAAGGGGGTCAAAGAAGGACAGAAAAGTGCAAAAAAAACATTTATTGATTTTAAAAAAAATCACGGGGTACGCGTACGGTAAGCTTACGGTAAGCGTACGGTAAAAAAAATAAAAATAAATAAATGAAAAGCAGATTTAAGAGTTTAGAAATTAGGGAGCTCTAAAAAGAGCTGTTGTGTTTATGAAGTCATTTTTTTAGTGGTACCTACAAGTAAGTACCGATGCAGAGTCTAAGGTTCAAGAGGAAGACTCTGTTCCCTTCATCATTGAAGTGCACACCATCTCCTCTATAAATGTCTTGCATGTCATAACGCAAGTTGTTGTGGTAAATGGCACCCATACCATAGTCACGGAGGAAAGCAGAAACAGATTTGTTGACGTGCTTTCTTGCTTTGTCAATCTGTGGACAGAAATGATTGGACCAGTTCCATTTTTGCCTTTGGCATATGTTGGAAAACACAAAGGCAGTTTTAGGGAAAAGTGTAAACAGTTGTGCAAAGGTGTCCTTCATAAGCATTTCCAGACCTACCCCAGTCAAAGTGCCTAGGTCATTGCCACCACAGTGCACTATTATGAGGTCAGGGTGTTGGATTTGCATGAAGGATTTCACCAATGGCATCAATTGGTGCCACTTTAACCCTCTCTGACCAATCCATTTAATGTCTACATTTGGCAAAGCTAGGTCTCTCACCATACCTGTTTTCTCTGCAAACTTTTCACTCCAGAAGACATAGCTGTGCCCTACAATCCACACTGTGAACATCTTCAAAGGAGAACTGGATGCACTCAGGAGGTGTCTTTCAGTAGAATGGCAATATGAAAAGAAAGACAGTTTGGAAATGGAGGCATACATATTTTTTTCAAAACAAAAAGAACTGATTGGCTGTTTCATACCATTCCAGAATAAAAACTAGGCTGTATGTGAAAATTAATAGAAGCATGTTTTGTATTGGTACAAAAAAATGTGTAACCAAAGAACAGGACTATGGATTTGCTGTTAGGTTTGAAAAGTCAAGCACTCTTGCTGTGTGGAATTGAAACATTGTGTGTCGAACTTCTGACCTAACTGCACACAGCAGTGTTCCATGAGCTGTTGCTATGGTAGCAGGCAGAAGTCAAGTTGGGGGAAGGGTACTAGGCAGAAGTCAAGTTGGGGGAAGGGTACTGTTGGAAAAGGGTTGGTTTTCAACCAATAGAAATGTGTGATTACCTGTGAAAAAAAAGGTGGAAGCACTGAGATTTGAAACTTACATGTATATGTGTGGAAAAATAGAGGGAAAGTTAGCCATTATCTGGTTCTGCTGAGAGGAGAGAGGTGTAAAGAACAGAGATCCTGGCTCTGATAATCTGCTGTTTGAGTGCCACATTTCTTTCACAACTAACTAATTTTAAAGGTGAGTTTACAGTTTGAGAGGGGATGTATGTGGTAACTTAAGAAATGAATAATAGAAATGGGAATTGTTTTTGTTGTAGTTACATAATGTGTCAGTCTGTAAAAGTGATTTCAAATTGAAAAAAGAGATTTACACTTGCCCCTGAAAAAAAAAGAGCAGTAAGTGAGCTTTCAAAATGGCAAAGAAATTTCGTTTTGGCACTAATGTGAAAACATGACTCTGTGTGCATAGAAGAATTATAGGCAGAAATGTATTGCGTCTTGCTCTGGTGATTTCACAGTTGCAGTAGATGGAAAAGAGGAGCGAATTTTTGGGGGAAGAAGCAGAGGCTTAGCACACACCCATGTGCTTGCCGTGTATAGTCATGCACAGTATTTAGAAGCCAGTGGGGTTTTCAGGTTTAAGTCTGTAATGCAAATACATTCAGCATCACTCAGGCTGGTTGCCCTTGCTGGAGTGTAGGCAATAATAATAATAATAATAATTGTAGTCTCTCAAGGACAATGTAATGTGATAAATGATTTTTAGTGTTTTTTTTTAAAAAATAAAAAAAAAGGTACGCTTACCGTACGCGTACGGTAAAAAAAAAAAAAAAAAGTTTTTAAAAAAATGTAAAAAAAAGATGAAAGATAAGGTTGGCTCTTAAAAGAACCGTTGTGTTCATGCAGGGACAGAGGAAAGGAACCATGGGAAAATCATTCAAAGCTACAAATGTGCTGATCTATTTTGTTGTTCACTAGGGAAACACTGGTCTCCCTATGACAAATTAGACCTTTACAAACTGCGCAATGAATATCAACCCTCCGAAATCGAAGGTTCATTTCCAGAGGGCCAGCAGAAGGAGATGCTCCCCCCACAGATGAAGGGCTCACCTGACCTGCAGAAGAAGGAGTCTGCCCTGCAGATGATGGTCCAGGCTGAGCTGCTGTGGATGTACTGGCTCGTCTTTCTGAAGAGTTACCTCCAAAAAGATGACCATGTGTCCTTCTGTGTACTTCTTTGAGGTGCCTCATCATGGTGTGATTCCCAAAGGAATACTTCCTGTCAGGATTACCTCTAGAAAGTACACGCTTACACAGAATGCAAGTAACTAAGGGTGCATTCACCTTTTGCTGGCCTTCTGGAAAAGTAAAATAATCCCAAACATAAGAAGGCTTTACTTTCCTCGCTCTCTGCCTCAAGACAGTGCTGCTGGTGCTAGCCTCACTCTCAGAAGGGCTCTGCTGTTCTGCCATCGTATCCCAAAGACAAACCAGCTCCTTCTCCTAAGGGATCACAAGCAGAAATGAGGGGAATGGGTGTGGTGTAGGAGAGTTCTAGAACTGAAAGTAGTTTCAACCAATCAAAAGTTGTGTTTCATGATCACATGACCTACCGTACGCTTACGGTGCGCTTACGGTACGCTTACGGCAAAAAGTACGCGTGCGCGTAAAAAAGACACGCGCTTGCGCGCATGCGCATAACAGTCACTCCCCGGCACTACCGCGTAACGTGCGCGTATTGCGTAAGCGCGCACGCGTCCCACGCGCGGCTACGCAACGTACGTAACTCTACGCAAGCAGCGTGGATAGATTACGGACGTTGCGTAAACCGTACGCTTACGGTACGCTTACGGCAAAAAGTACGCATGCGCGTAAAAAAGACACGCGCATGCGCGCATGCGCATAACAGTCACTCCCCGGCACTACCGCGTAACGTGCGCGTATTGCGTAAGCGCGCACGCGTCCCACGCGCGGCTACGCAAAGTACGTAAATCTACGCAAGCAGCGTGGATAGATTACGGACGTTGCGTAAACCGTACGCTTACCGTAAGCTTACGGTACGCGTAATATAAAAAAAAAAAAAAAAAAATCTAGAATTACATTTTACATGTTTATTTTAAAAATTATATATAAAAAAAATATTTAAGAATTTTTTTAAAAAAAGCATAGTCTTTATAAAAGATAAATAAATTAAATTAAAAATTTGTTTGAAAAAAATGAAGAATAAAAAAAAAAATTAGCATTTAAAAAACCTTGCAAATTCACTGAAAAAACCATAGGTTTCATACACGTTATAGTTAGGAATTAGCATTTAAAATACCTTGCAAATTTACTGAAAAAACCTTGGTTTTCACACACGTAATAGTTAGAAATTAGCATTTAAAAATCCTTAGAAATTCACTGAAAAAACCATAGGTTTCATACACGTAATAGTTAGGAATTAGCATTTAAAAAACCTTAGAAATTCACTGAAAAAACCATAGGTTTCACACACGTTATAGTTAGGAATTAGCATTTAAAAAACCTTAGAAATTCAGTGAAAAAACCATAGGTTTCACAAATGTTATAGTTAGATGGACATTTTACTCGTAAAAAACCAGTGAAATTGCCCCGTTATAGTTAGTTCAGCTAACTATAACTCGCGCGCCCGCAATGCACTGCTGATGACGTCACATATTACATCACTCATGACATGGTCAGTGACATCACTCATGACATCACTGATGACATCTCAAATGACATCACTGATGACATCACTGATGACATCATCCTTGTGATAGAGTGGTAGACCTCCTCTCACCCTAATATAACCTTTGACACACACATTCATAAATAGAGACTAAAATTTTCAAAAACAATGGACATACCAATACCAGTTACAACAACCTCTTCAGTAATTGTAAGATCCACATAAACAACCACTCATTCACCAACAGTCCAATACAGTCACTCATACATGTACTCACTCATCATATGTAATCATACACCTATACATCCTGTTACACAATGCCACTCATCCATAGAGTTACTCACACACATAGTCACTCATGCTAATAAAGAATCAAACATACATTTACTAGCATATACAGTTATACACACACCACCACACTTACTTCTACAGAAACTTACACATACTTAGTCTTTTAAACAATCACTTATAGAAACACATACTTATTTATACTGGAACTCTTTCAATCTCTCACTCTCACATATACTCACATATATACACCAATAGTCACATATACTAGTTTAAAACATATGTAGTTACTCATAAAGACACTATTGAGACAGTCATTCACTCTCTAACACACCCATACACACACTCATCCACCCATACAGTCCTGCACACATACTGTGTTCAACACATACAAACAGTGAGTCACTCATTCATGCACCTATGCACTACGTAATACCCCCCACCGAACCATGCAGACACTCAGACTGATACTCAAAAAAACAACTAATAACCTATATAGACACCCATGTAGCTACTCACCAACCCATGCAGCCACTTATACACAAAGTGAGAGACTGTCACAGATATTTATATGTTTAAACATTACTCACTAAACCATGTATTCACTATGATACACTTAATCAGTCAGTTACACAATCAATTTTTCAAAAAAAAAACAACCATTTAGACACTTATATACCCAGTTATTCTTCCATCGACCTTGAGATATACATATATAACACATATTTAATTTTCTGAAAAACACACATTCACTGGATGATGTCATCAGTGATGTCATTTGAGATGTCATCAGTGATGTCATGAGTGATGTCACTGACCATGTCATGAGTGATGTAATATGTGACGTCATCAGCAGTGCATTGCGGGCGCGCGAGTTATAGTTAGCTGAACTAACTATAACGGGGCAATTTCACTGGTTTTTTACGAGTAAAATGTCCATCTAACTATAACATTTGTGAAACCTATGGTTTTTTCACTGAATATATATATATATATATATATATATATCGGCAAAGCACTCTCCTCTCTCGTATCCAACCAGCTGAGCAGAAGGGAGCACGGACCACAAGATTCTTTTCAAATATCTGTTCGTTTATTCAAGACTCAAACAAACAAGGCAGCCATTACGCGTTTCATCCCTCCTGGGGGACTTGATCACATATATATATATAATGTACTGATGACATCATCCACAGAAACACTCACACACCCATGCATGCCCCATAGAAAGCCTCATACACCCAATCCCACGCAACCACTCACATACCCATTCACAGACCCATGCAAGCACTCACACATCCACTCACTGATCCATAGAGCCACTCACACATCCACTCACCCATACACCCACTCACACAACCACTATCTCACTCATACAGCAACTCATGCACCTACTCAATCACTCATACAGCCACACATACAGGGGCTGGGCCATCCCTTTGCCGGGACTGCCATGCTCTTTACAAATTATATTACATAACATAACTCACACACTGACCCAGTTACCCATACAGCTACTCACACACCTATTCACTCACCCATAGAGTCGCTCACACAGCAACTCACTCAACCATACAGTTACTCACACACCCATTCAATTACTCATACATATACTAGCACAAGTACTCACTCACCTATACAGTCACTACCACAAGCACACACTCACCCATACAGCCACCTGCACTTACTCACTCACCCATACAGTACTCACACACTGCATCACTCACCTATATAGCCTCTCAAATACCCACTCACTCGCCCATACACCACTGACACAGCCACATGCACAGTCATTCACTTACTCACCCATACAGAAACTCACACACCTACTCACACAGCAGTACAACCACTCACTCACCCATATAACCACTCACACACCCATAGAGCCACTCAACAGCAACTCACACATGGATACACACAGGCACTCACATAATGTGTTACAAATAGTATTACTAATTTACAATTTATACTATCCTACTATATATTTTTAACACTCAGAAACCTATAGAAAACACTCACAATCACTGGATGATGTCATAAGTGTTGTCATCAGTGATGTAATTTGAGATTTCATCAGTGATGTCACTGACCATGTCATGAATGATGCAATATGTGAGGTCATAAGCAGTTTCTTGCGGGGCGGCAAGTTTTAGTTGGCTTAGGTAACTGCTGAATTTCTATGGTTTTATAAGGGTGAAATCTGACCATAACTATCCCATACCTATAACATTTTTTTTCAGTGAATATATAAATATATACACACACACAATATATACAAAGTTAAACACAATTCCATTACCATTAATAGTAATTAAAAAGTAAATACATATATTAACAAAAACACATATGATTAAATGAATAAAAATATTTGAAAATATACATTTTAAAAACCAAATATTTTATATATTTTAAAATATTAATATAAACATAAAATATATATAATTTAACAACATACCAACAAATAAAAAAACTGCAAAAAAATTATTTATTAATAAAACTAGGAAAAGAGTTACACTTGAGAGGAGTTACACTCACTATTCCCACTCGAACGTAAACAAAATCAGGGAAAGCATTGGAGTTTGGAGGCGTTAGATTTGTTAGTCCGACTCCAATCTAAAACAGCAGGGATAGAACTGGACTTTGGAAGGGTTAGATTTATAGTTCCCACTCCAAATTAAACAATACTAGGGAAAGTATTGGACTTCAGAGGGGTTTGATTTACTATTCCCAATCTATTCAAAGCGACAGTAGGAAATTGTTAGAATTCAGAAAGAAAGACCATTCCAAAACAGAATCCCCTTTTAATAAAATATTTATATACCTAACATAAAGTAAATAAATGTTTTTAAACTAAAAAATATATACTATATAAATTTGAAAAAAATATAGTTTTTAGTACAAAAACACAAAATAAATGTACACATTTAATTTACATAAAAATTAACTAACATTAAAAACAATTATTTATCATTTGTTTAACATCCCTCCCTATTTCCTTATAAACCTAACAATCTAATACTAAATGATATACCACTACGCAACTTGAAAAAATATAAAGTACAATTTGAAATAGCAAATATATATTTTAAAAATAGTAAAATGTATACCAATAATACTAACACCTAAAATTCATATACTTACGTAAAAATACATAATTACTTAAAAAATAATTATTACAGCTATATTAAAGTAAACAATATTAATTACAATGATATCCTTAATAATAATATTGCATACAAATAACCTGTTCTTCTTTCGATATTCTGTTCCACAATATTTTTGTTGTGAAGCTATTTTTTACACAATATTCTTGTCACAGATGAATTTATTGAATCAATATTTGTGTCATTCAACATACTTACTATGTGCCCATATTGAGACTGTCCCTTTTCCAATGGAAAATGTTGCTGCACAACTTTAACTGATTTTCTCTACTCTGTCAAAAGGGGATTATAAGTCCAATTTAAAAAATAGTGTTTATTACTTTATGTAAAAAGGCCCATTCTTGAAAATATGTTTTTGAACTTTGTCAAGGACATTTTATGTTTTCTTTTCCCACAAAAATGGCTGGTGCATGTCTATCAGAGTCCCTCATGTCAGTCGCTCGCATTCTGTTCCTATGCGTTCACTGTAAATATTTTACTCAAACTGCGCAATTTGTGATAAACAGCGAATATTGTGTAATTATAGGCATAAAGGTGTATTTACGGGAATTTTGCATAACAAGAGTAACATTGTTACATACATTGTTACATTGCATAATTTACATTTAACCCATGCCTAGCACTAAGCTGCATATGTGCTATGAATGCATCCAAATACAATCAGTTAAAGTAGCCTCAGTGTTAGTCAAGCAGAGCAGCTGGTAGGAACTGATGTAATTCCATTCATGTGGCCCAACAGACTGACAGCGGATCAACGGGGAGGTGTGACAAGCAGTAAGGAATTGGGTGGCTGAGACTTTGTTCACTGATGTAACTTTCAATTAATAACAACAGTAAACACAACCAGTTTAGCATGCTACGAGGGGATCTGTGATCCATGTAAGGGGTTGGTGATTGGGGCCAAATTACAGGTGGCAACTGGACAAGGGATCCTAAATGTAAATAGCCAGATTTTTGCCTATTCTACAAATAGGTGGCCACACTGATTTTAATAACTTTTGGCCCAATTGACCCTTCAATGCCTGTAGATTATGCCTATACCTCTTTTAGGAGAACCTCAATACCCCTGGAAGTGTTGCCTTCCATTGGGTTGCTCATTTACTACCTCAGAAGGCCCCACTGTTTTTTAAATGCCTATTAATTGTTAGATGTACCATCTCCCACCTTCCCGTGGCCCCCTATAAGGAACATTGACTACACGAGTAACATGTAATCCAACAGCTACTGAAGCTAAAAATATCCATTGTCAAAGACAAGCTCTGCAATCTCATCACAATGTGCACACTGCGTGCCCATTTTCAAGAATATCTTATGCTCCTGAACCCCAGTCTTAACACTCTAGCCTCTATATCCACCCTATATCCTATCACTTCAGTGAATTGTGCCTCCTGCACACTGGTATCCTCCTGCAAACTGCTCAATGCCCTTCTTACCTTCCCTCCCTAACTTGACTAAGACATCTGGCTATGCTCACTCCCTCCTACTTGGAGTGGTGCTGGACTAATTTTCAGAGTAGGGGTGTTATAATCATTGTTACAACACTGAGGTCATGGGGATTGTGAAAATAACACTAAGCATCACACAAAAAACAAGTGTAGCTAATGAGCCACACCCATTCAGCAGGGCAGTGCTAAGGGAGTGATATCTAGCCTCTGGTGTATTTCTAGCACGCTGTGACAAATAAACACGGTGTGATACCACAGTGTCATTTACAAAAAGCACAGTTTCCATTTAATTCATCATAAACTTTGCACAGATATGAGGTTTTACTGATAACACTATATAAGGGGCAAGCAAAATATATATTGTGTGGGATTTCAGCTTATATTTATCACTAGTGCGTCATTAAGTAAAGTCTCTTGATTTATTTTGATCGTATTATAATCTTTGTTTCCATCATACTACAGAATTACAAAAAATGTGCTTTATTTGCGGTTTCCTAAATTTTGAAATATTTTGAAATATTTGTACATTTCATTTGCAGGTATTTATATTGGGCTGTGTGTTAATTATAATTTGAGCTGAGTGGAAACACCAGGATTCAAACTGTGAGTGGGAGGTCAAACACTGATCCTTCAAGTGAATACATGAGTGTATAAATCCATCAGACTAATATAATCTGTTTTGTATCTTCAACATAGCATCATTGCACACATTATTCAGGAGACTTGAATTGGAATATGGTCACACACTATCAGGGTGGGGACCATGACATCCCTATAATCACACACCATCTCTCTGGGGACATGAGCATCCCTATAGTAACATACTATCTCTGTGGAGACCTGGCATCTCTATAATCACACACTATGTCTGTGGAGACCTGGCATCTCTATAATCACACACTATCTCTGTGGGGACCTGAGAATGTCTATAATCAAATACTATCTCTGTGGAAACCTGGCCATCAATATAATCTCACACTATCTCTGTGGGGACCTGGGCGTCTCTATAATCACACACTATCTCTGTGGGGACCTCGGTATCCTCATTATCACACACAATATCCGTGGGGACTTGAACATTACCATAATCACACACTATCTCTGTGGGGACCTGGCCATTAATATAATCACACACTATCTCTGTGGGGATCTGGGCGTCTCTATACTCACACACTATCTATGTGGGGACCTGGGTATCCTTATTATCACACACAATATCTGTGGGGACTTGAACATTACTATGCTCACACACTATCTCTGTGGGGACCTGGCCATCAATATAATCACACACTATCTCTGTGGGGGCATGGGCATCCTTATTATCACATACTATCTCTGTGGAAACCTGGCCATCAATATAATCACACACTATCTCTGTGGGGACCTGGGAATCCCTATAATCACACACTATCTCTGTGGTTACCTTCGCATCCCTATCATCACACACAACATCTGTGGGGACTGAAACATTACTATAATCACACACTATCTCCATGGGGGCCTGGGCATCCCTGTATTCTAACACTATCTCTGTGGGGACCTGGCCATCCCACTAATCACACACTATCTTGGTTTGGGCCTCGGCATCAATATAACCAATCAAATTCTATCTTTGAAGGGCACTGCACCTGCCTATATTCATACACTTTTTCTGTGGGGAACCTGGTAAAACCATTCTCACACACCATCTCAATGATGACCTAGACATCCCTATAATCACACACTATTTCTGCGAGGACTTGAACATGCCAATAATCACACACTATCTCTGTGGGGATCTGGACATCAATATAATCCATTACACACTATCTTCTTGAGGAATTGATCATGGCTATTATCACACACTATCTCACTGGTGACCTTGCCATGTGTATAATCACACACTGTCTCTGTTGGGACTTGGGCATCACTTTAATCACACTATTGCTTTGTGGGAACTTGAACATTATTATCATCACACACTATCTCTGCAGGGACATGAGCATGTCTGTCATAATTTTTTTCCAAATAGAGACTTGTGCGTGACAGTTGTCACACACTTTCGCTGAAGGTCTACAGTCACTTTTGTTGTGGGTATGTGGGCATCCCTATTATCACACACTATGTCTATGGGGGCCTAGGCTTCACTATAATCATAGAACACAACAATCCCGTCAGGCCTTGAGCAAGACTATAATCACCCACTATCTGTGCAGGCAACTGGGTATGACTATAATAACATACTATCACTACAGGACCCTGAGCATGACTATTATAACACTCTCTATGTGGGGACTTGAATAGAACTATGATTTATTCACTATCTCTGTGGGGTTTTGAACATAACTATAATCACACAATATATTTGAGGGACCTTGAACATGAATATAACCACACACTATCTCAATATGGTCTTCAGAGTGAGTATGATTAAACGCTTTATTTGTGGGGATCTGAGCATTACTGTAATGACACACTATTTCCACATGAACATCCGTATGACTATCATCTTACCCTATCTCAACAGGGACTTGAATATGGCTATTATAACACTTTCTATGTGGTGACTTGAATATAATTATGACACACTCTCTGCGAGGACTTGAACATGCCAATAATCACACACTATCTCTATGGGGACCTGGGCCCTTCTTTAACAACACACTATATCAGCATGAACTGCGGCATGACTGCTATTGTACACTATCTGTAGAGGGACCTGAACCTGACTATAAACAAACATAATTATAATCAGACACTGTTTTGGAGGATTTCAACATGTCTAAAATCACACACTATGTGTGCAAGAACCTGGCCATCCCTAGAATGACAAACTATCTCATGTGACTAAAACATAACTAGCATCAAACACAATCTTGTTGGAGACTTAAGTATTAGTATACCCACACATTATCTATGCGGGGACTTGAACATAAATATAATCACACACTATGCCAATAAGAACTTGGGAGTGACTACATTGAAACACAATTTTAATATAATCACGCGCTATCTCTGCAGAGGCTTAAAAATGTTTATCGTCACATACGCTCTCTGTCAGCTGTAGAACAGTACTATAATAACATACCAAATCTTTGAGGCTTATTATTGCATAAAATACAAAGAAAATTATGCCTTGTGGTGAGGTTGATGAAAGGACCAATGTAATCTCAACTAGGCTTTCCAATCAGACCACATTGCAGGATGTTTGTCCTCTAAATTATCTTAACATTGTGTTGTTTCCTTATTCCTGAAAGTTTGTGAGCACTCAGTAACAGGCTCAATATCTGTAAATCCCTTTCCAGGGACTTCATAATCTATAGGCTTCTGCTGAGAAATTCATTATCGTCACAGTCCATGTTCTGTGTGCTCGTAGGAGACAATGAGCTATTTATATATGACTAAACTATCATGCAATTTAAGTAGAGCATTGAAAAATTACATTTAGCCTTTTTTTTATGAGGGCATTCAATCACAAATTATAATTATTGAGTAAGTCCCCCAAGGATAGTAACACATGTTCAAGTTCCCACAATGAGGGTTCTGTGCGCACGATTAAAAAACAATATATTTGCAAATTTGAAGCAGGATCCTGTATTATGAATTTTTTCTTAACATAATTCTGTAATTGGCATATTTTTTAAACCATTGGGAAAGGTTAGAACCCACAAGGCAGGTGTTCACACATAGTCTCCACAAGGATGGTAGCACGTGTATGTGCGTGTACGTGTATGTGCCTCTTATCCATTTTATAATCTTTCTCAATTTTTTCAGACGATGAAATTCAGGCAGACCGAGGTAAGTTGGTTTCTTGCCCTCCCCTTGAGTGAGAAGGGCTGGTACTTTTGCATCGACCGCCTGGTGATGGGACGGGCCGACCTTGGGTTACCTAGGCCTCCCTGCATCCAGTCGCCAATCAGAAGCTAATGAAAGCCCATGCTCTTTTCTCTCAAAGACCAGAACTTATTTTCCACATAAAAACTTGATACATGGGGTTAGAAGGCCGCAACATCTTTAATATGTAGGGAAGGCAATATAATGGCCGTAAGGCACTTGTGTGATGCTGCTAAATACTCACTCATTCAGCACAGTCTATTGATACCACCATGATTGGTCTTTCTACAAGGAAATGATTTTGTTAACATTTTGGCATAGTAGCTAAAGAAACGCCATAATGTAGGAAAAGGTATTCAATTAGCTGAAATGACAGAGTCCATTTAAAAAGGTCAGTTTGATGTTGGTATATAGTAATATTTGTTGCTATATAGTAATGAGATCTGCATAGCTCGGCTTGTTTAGCCAAGTGTTGAGACTTTCCAGGATGCATATTTTTGGGCAGTCAAAGGTAATATCCTGGAATGAGGTCAGGAGAGTGCCTGTGAATCGTGACCTGTATATGGTCGGTAAACAGATGAGAAGGAAAGCAGCGGAGAAGGCTGAGAGAAGTGACAAATAAGGAGTGGCAGGATTGAGTGATCTTTAATGCTGGAGGTCAGTCTGGAGCTTTTGTATGTAACTGCTAGTCCTCTGCTACCCTTCTTGTTTACACAGCTTCTGAATAGGATTGCATAGCTCCTTCAGGATGGCCCTGTGCTGTATGGGTGCAGCACCTTCGAGACAATTGCCTGTGTCGAAGAGACAGTCAGGGCTGTAATCAGCTAGTAAATCATAGAAGTACATTTTATTTTCGCTTAACGATTTAGCATGAACCAGGAAGAAAAAGAGGTGATTGTGAAATACAGGGCGGTCAGCAATTATTGATGGACTAGATAAGACTAGTGTTAGCTCTTGCCAGAGTGGCGGCATTGAATGACTGAGGGCTGTGGGGTCCCAGGAACATATGCATTGACTGACTGGGGGTCAGATGGCCACTCTGGCCATTCTTCTGGGTGATCTGGCAGCAGAGGGGTTGAGCTGGGTGGATTAGCCTGCACTGATGATAATGTTTGTCATGTAGGGAGTAGAGAAAGATAGGGCATGATAAGGCAGGTCTTGAGAGTTAAGGTAATTGACCCTTTAATGACTTCTCTGGCCAGGATGGCAGCAGTGTCAGTGAGCAAGGTGTGGTCAGAGGTTTGCCAGGCTGCCCTAGGTGGCAGAGTGGGGATTTAAAGTGAGTATTAGATATATTTGGAAGAAAGATGATGGGAAGTTATTAGCTAAAGTTGTAAGGTTGGTGGGGAGAGACTTCTCACTCTTTGCGCTCATCCACTCATCGCACCAGTCTTGCTAACACCCCACATCACACAGTCACCATTCTAAAATATCACTCCTTCACTCTTTTATCTCATCTGGGCTGCCCACCTAGTAAATAGTCTGCAGGAAGCATCATGTCTGTTACAGATGAGCTTAGTTTGTGGCACTGGACCTGAACATGAGTGGATCAAAGTGCAAGGAAATGGCAGCTTGCTTTTGCACTGCTTATGCGGCACAGGGGAGGAGCTTGAGTATGGGGGCTGAACTCATTGAAGAGGAATATTGTTTCCTGTTTTCAATATTATTGACGCAAAATTATGGTGTCCAAAATATCCACCATGTTCGGCTGTCCATCCTGTACAAATGCAAAACATGTGTGATTTCCGATAGAGATCTACCAGCTCCTGCTTTGGGTGTCCAGTGCATTTCACAAGATGGATATTTAGAAACAGCTCTCACCATTCCCGTCTTCCCTCTCGAACAGGTGAGGCTTTCTTTTCGTCTGCATTACTAATGCTGAGGTGTAAACTGGAGCAAATGCCATGGTCAGGGATTCAGTTTCTTTCCTGTATGTAACAAGGCTCAACACGAAGAGCAAAGACCATTGTGAGCCTTAACATATGCCCCATAAAACCAATTACATAGGTTGGAGGGCCCATGATTTACCAATACTGGTGAACTGCAATGCAAAATAGGATGCATTGCGCTCCGTTAACATCATTGTCTTGCATAGCACCAGATGTACAGTGCATTGTATGCCTAACACATCCGCATTCACAGGCATACAATGTGAGGCACAGCAAAAAGCACGTCACATATCCATTACCATAGCGTTGGATTGCGTCACCGCACAAAATTGAATATATTCCTATTTAGCCGCAGATCTCTGCCAGTTGCGTCAGGGACAATAACCAGAGAATGGACAGAGGACCATTTTCCTACATGACATTCCGAGGGACCGAGACCGGAAAGGAATGATGGCAGAAAGCAAAAAATGTTCTTTGCATATGAGAGGGTGCATCATCATGACTGAAATCCAGACATTCTGTGAGTTTTCATACTGCACCGGTTACATTATAGACTGACACCCTCGCTAAAATATAGGTGCACTAGAGAAACATGGAAGAAATGTAAAAAGTGGCAGGGGGGGAGAGCAAAATGAAAGAAAAACTGGCAAAGGATAGTTTCTGAAGGCAACAGAGAGCACCAAACACCATGTGAGGATCACTGCCACTAAAGAACAGCTCGTAGCCACCACTGACACCAAAACAGTCAGAGGGATCAAAGGACGAGACACAGTTTATATATAACAACTCACATGAGGTAAGAAAAAAAATACACATGCAGTACTCTGGGTTTTGAGAGTACATTTGTGAGTAGATTATCCAGTACACTTCTTTTCTTTTTTTTTTTTTAAGTTTCAAAAGATACGTTTATTAAAAGAATGTCAAAAAAGAAACATCAGAGTATCAAGTAGCAGAACCTAAAAGAACATTACGAGAAATATCATTGATAGTAGATAGGCCGATAATCATACATCAACAGAAAATCTAAGTAAAAAATAAAAGGGTAAAAACAGGATCAAAAAATGAATAGGCATACATCTAGAAAAATGTGATAACTTTAATAAGAAGGACATTCTAGGTTTTTTACTCAGCCAAAGAAAGGAAGTAAGAATGGAGTTCATTTTGTGGAACCATTTTGTAGGAATGGGTACTGGAATATTAGAGAGAAGATAAAGGATAATAGGCGTTAGCATAATTTTAATAGTGTCGTGACGTCCCCACAATGAAAGATATAAAGGCGGCCATTTGGATGTGAGGGAACTAAGCTTCTCAATACATTTAGTAAAATTGAGAGGAATTGATGATTTAATGGAGGAGGTAAAGCATATACCAAGTAAAGTTAAAGATGGAAAAAACTTCTTTAAAAGTATATTTCATTAAGGGCAAAATTTCGCATTTGTCATTATTTAATCTATAGCCTGAAACTAAGGAATAGGATTGGACTTCATTTAAAAAGGCCGGCAGGGAGTCTTGAGGTTGGGAAATAATAGAAGAACATCATTAGCGTATGCAGCTAATTTAACCTGTAAAGAATTGGAGATGAAACCCGTAATGCATTGATTTTGTCTTATTTTGGACAAGAAGGGTTCTAGGGCTAGGTTAAAGGGGAAAGGAGATAAAGGACAGCCTTGTCTTACTCCTCTGTGAAGAGCAAAATAGGAGGAAGTGAGACCGTTAGCAAAAATTGCAGCTTTAGGGTTCGAGTAAAGCAGAGAAATCAAAAAGGTAATCTTTGGACCAAAGCCAAACCATTTTAGTGTCTGAAAAATGAAAGGAAAATACACGCTATCAAAAGCCTTTTCAGCATCAAGGGCAATGGCAGCGAGGGGTTTTGAAAGATTTGGTGATTTGGAAATAATGTAAAAAAACAGACGGGTGTTATCACTGATAGATCGTCCTTTGACAAAGCCCGTTTGTTCCTTACCTAAAAGTTGAGGGAGATGAGATTCCAATCAAAGAGCTAATGATTTCGAGAAGATTTTGTAATCTATATTAACTAGGGAAATGGGTCGGTAATTTTTACAGTAATGTATGTCTTTTCCTTCCTTTGGGATAAGACAAATCAAAGCCTCCAGAAAAGAGCCTGAAGCATTACCAGAAGAAAGAAAAGAGGAGATTAAAGCATGTAATTTAGGTACAATTATTTGGGCAAAATACTAAAAGAATTCAACAGTAAAACCGTCCGGACCAGGGGTCTTATCTTTCTTAAGGGTTTTAAAAACATTAAGTAAATCAGTCTGAGTCAAATCGTATTCTAGTAAACCTAGATGTAAAGACTAGGATGGGCTCTTTTGAATTGAGGAGAGATAATGGGATATTTCAACGTCAGAGGGAGTATACTCCAGTGTATAAAGTTGTTCATGGAACCAAACAAATTCTTGAAGAATATCAGCGTCTTTGTATTTAGAAGTGTTTGTGTCTGTTATTAGAGTTTATTTTGCTTGGTCTTAAGATAATTGGCTAACAATTTACCACTTATTTTATCCACCGTAGAATTTGGCACTAGTCTTTAAAAGAAATAAAGAGGCATTGTAAGTCGTATCTTTGTTATACTGAATCTTGGCATTAATGAGATCAATTAAACATTGTTTCGATTAAGAGGTGTCATAAGTATGCTCCAATATTTTTATCTTAGAAAGCCCGAGCCGATTTACGTTTGTTAGAGGTATAACGAATAATGAAGTCACGAGCAGATGCTTTAAAGGCATCCCAAATTATATAAAAGGGTAAAGTATCATTCTTATTTAAAAGAAAATATTTGTTGAAAAAAGAAATAAAGAAAGTGTTAAAGTGAGGGTCTAAAAGCAAGGAATTATTAAAGCGCCATCTTCTGGGATGGTCAGAATGAGGCAGGATGTCCAACTGAATGGAAACAGGGGCATGATCTGAGATGAGTATGGGGCCTATATCTGCAGATATTAGAGACTGTGAGACATTGTGAGATGTGAAAAAATAGTCAATTCTTGACTGGGTCAGATGAGGTGATGAGTAAAAAGTAAACTCTTGCAGAGAGGGATTGCATATTCTCCAAGCGTCAGTTAGGTGTAGGAACTTTATAGTTTGTGCGAAAGTTTTATGTGCTTTTGATGGAATGAAAGGAACTGTAGATTTGCGATCTAGAAAAGGGTCAAATACTTGATTACAATCCCCAGCAAGGATCACATTAATAGCATTGTTATGAGAAACCAATTGGTGTATATGGGACCAAAAAGGGGCGTCACCAGAAGTAGGGGCATAAACATTAAAAAGAGAAAGTAAAACACCATCAATCTCTAATTTGGTAAACAACCATCTACCCTCATTATCCCTCTCTTGTGAGATAAGGGAGATCTTCAGTGATTTATAAACTAGAGTAATAACGCCATTCCTTCTACCATCGCCAGGTGAGAAAAA
Organism: Triturus cristatus; assembly: GCF_964204655.1. Lineage (NCBI taxonomy): Eukaryota > Metazoa > Chordata > Amphibia > Caudata > Salamandridae > Triturus > Triturus cristatus. The sequence continues at coordinate 234,357,803 of NC_140583.1, forward strand.
GACTTCACCAACCCAATTTTTCTTAAGCTTTAAAAATTCAGACTCTGTAAGATGGATTTCTTGTAATAAAACAATTTAAGCATCCAATTTAGATAAGTAAGATAATACCTGTTGTCTCTTAATAGGGGAGTTTAAACCTTTAACCTTCCATGTAATGATTTTCAAAGCCATAAATCAAGGAAGTAAAATGAGTAGTAAAATGTACCAGCCTTAATGCAACTATCATTAAAAGACAAATAAGATACAGTTAGATAGAGATTAACTTAAAGAAGTGAGGAAAGAGGAAAGAAGGAAGGTAAAAGGGGGTAGGGAGATTATAAAGCACAATCTATGAGAATAGGAGAGATAATAAAAATATGAAGGGTGGAAGAGATGAGAATAGAAGAGGGTTCATAGGTAAAGGAAAAAGTTAAGGAGAAAAGGAGTGAAGAAAAAGAAAGTACCACTAAGGAAATAGTGAATATGACAATAAGAGAAGAGAGAAAAGGAGGAAGAAGCGAGAAGATAAAGAGAGAGAAGTAATGTGAGAGCCAATGAAGAAAACACAAATGACATACTTACAAATAATCCAAGACACGTATGGTGGGGGGAGATGAGGCCACATGGAAGACTGACGTATCCAGACTTCCAACGGGAAGCGGGAAGGAACGAGAACTGATGAGCAATACAACATAGGGGGAGATACAACGAGGGAACAAATCCAGCAAGGAAGAAAAAGGAGGTTAATGATCATTCAAAACAACCAAGCAATGAGGAGCATTATCTTCAATCAATTAAACATGAATAAAATCATGAACGGTACATAAGAAAAATTAAACACTCAGGCAAGATAAGAACAAAAGCAACTATTTGTTATGCGATGAGGATGAAGTGGATGTATCCATAGATTCCGCATGAGAAGAATTGAGAAAACTTTCCAACTTTATAGGGTCTTTGTACGAAGTAGTCTTATTGTTGATGGTCACCTTGAAGAGACATGGGTTAAACTAGCCATAACGTGCCCCAAAAGAGCGAAGTTGTGGTCTTATTGCCAAAAAGTCTCTGCCTCTATTAGTGGTGGGCTTTGAATAGTCCTGAGAAAACAAACACTTGATGCGGGTACTATTGTCATTGTTGATGTAAATATACACTTTCAGTGAAAACCAGAAAAGAATATCCAATTCCACATTTTAATGACAGCGACTTATTTAGATTGCTGAAAGTCATGGTGCGGTTACACAGAGAAAAAACTGCCGCGGGTGAAATGCGCGGTAGAAATCTTCACGGAGCTCGAGTTAAGATGGCGGCCGCTTCTGTGACGAAGCCGCTCTACTGCGCAAATAAGGGAAAAACGCTGCTTACATTCAGCCACGGTACTTCAAAAACTCTTCTTCTTGGGATTCGTGCAGGCGGTTAACAGCGCGCCAGGTCCGTCAACTTCTCCGCCGTCCCGGGAGAGTCAGGGACCAGCCACCATTTTACTTGGGCACTAGCCATGCCCCCCTATCCAGTACACTTTTTATTTTGCATTCTGATATTTGTAGGCCAGAACTCATTTTCAGTTTAAAGAGTATTTTATTGAAGAACAAAAAAGTTCCAGTACAGTAGTAATAGTAGGCCAGAACTCATAATGGGCTGAAATGCACCACAGATACCAGAATGCAAATAAGTAAGGAGGGCTGGAAAAGGTACTTATGCATAGAATGGGGATTCCAGAGCTCTGTAGATATTAAAAGTGACATTGGTCACACCAGTGTTGTGATTCTCACTATTGATATGAAAGGGCACCCGGCTGTAAGAGTTTTGTAGTGCCCATTCACATAACAGTTGTTTATCTGAGGCTAATACTCTTTCACGGAAAATGACATCAATATTGCAAGGCCTAATCTTTTTAAAAATTTTTTTATAACAGTTTTATTGATAATAAACAACCACATGTCAGGCAATACAGCGTTAGTAGTGGCAAGGCAGAGGATACAATAGGATACAGTACCAGTTATGCAAGTTAAAAGTACACTAAACATTGTGTCTAGGCCGGTGTCTATCGCAGTCATAACAGTGGTTACCTCTTTCCAGAGAGCAGAAACAAAGGAGAGCAGGTGCGTATTATGATACCCTTTAGAATAATAGGAGTGGCCACACGGTGGTCACAACCCCTCCGCCCCATCCCGTAGTTCCATCAGTGTCCGCATCTCCCTTCTCAATTCCAACGTGGGAGAAATGCATATGTCCCCTCGATATTTATTCCACTTTCCCCACTTACTATCCCACTTTTTGGGGCATCCACGCCCCTTGAACACCGTTTTTTCGGCTACCATGGCATAGTCCATGTCGGACGCCCAGTCTCTCATCCGTGGCAGCACGTTGGATCCCCACTTCTGAGTGATATTACGTTTAGCTATTGTCCACCCCATAGTAGCCCTTCTTTGTTCCATCTGGGTGAGGTCTGTGGCGTCCCAAATGTTCAGGAGGCAGACGCTGGGGGAGGGATGGATGGGTTTGCCGCAGGCCCTAGTAAGCTGCCTAGTGACATCTGTCCAATAAGTTTGGATGTGAGAGCAGTCCCAGAGTATGTGCATAAAGGTACCAGTCTGGTTGCAGCGTCGTAAAGAAAGTGCGTTCGGTCTTCTACCTAGTCGGAACAATAGCGTTGAGTCGAAGTAGACCCTGTGGAGCACCTTAAGCTGAATCAGTTGGAGTCTCAGTGGAATCGCCACCTCCCTAGGGGAAGCAAGCGCCTCCCGCCAGTCCTCGTCGTCCATCTCCCTCAGACCTATACACCCGTCATACCACCCCATTGTGAGTTTAGTAACGGTGATCCTTGGGGGGTGACCATCTCAAAGCAGCTCTTGCACCACTCCTTCTATTTGTGAGAAGTAACAGTCTGGAATCGGGTGAGGAGCATTCTCCAGGGCGAAAAGAAAGCGAGGGAGGGCGAGCATTTTAAATAAGGAGGCGCGTCCCAACAGGGTGAGGGGCAGCGACTTCCAATGCGTGACATCCGCCTTCAGACGTTGCAGGGGCTTATGGAGATTCCGTTCATAGAAAAGATGCATATCAGGAGTAAGAAAAATACCCAAGTAATTGAAGCCCTGATCAACAACTGGAATGTCATACCCTCTAGGGCTTGAAGGGGGTTTGCCCCACAGGGCGCACATTTGGGACTTGGATCAGTTGATCTGATATCCCGAGTGTGCCCCAAAAATGTGGAAAATATGAAGAGCCCGATGCAGAGATCGTGCCGGAGAGGCCAAATACAATAAGATATCGTCCGCATAGAGCGATATATGGTCCTCGTGGTCGTGAGTTCACCTGAGACCCCTGATTTCGGGGTCACTCCTCACCCAGACAGCCAAAGGTTCCAACGCCATGACGAAGAGGAGCGGCAATAGTGGGCAACCTTGTCTGGTGCCACGTCGGAGGGGAAAAGAGGCAGAGCAGTGGTTATTAACCAGGACATGCACCATGGGTTGCTCGTATAATAACCTGATCCACCCGATCAGCTTGGGACCCAACCCCATGCGGGCTAGTACAGCGAAGAGGTAGTCCCAGTCTACCATATCGAACGCCATAGTGGCGTCAAGTGATAGCAAGACTGTGTCCTCCTTGATTGTGTCAATTCTGCCCAACACCCTGTGGACGCAACGGTGATTTCTGGCCATATTCCTACCAAGCATAAAGCCCGATTGCTCCGGATGGATCAGATCGGGGAGGTATGGGAGCAAACGATTGGCCACTAGCTTGGCTAGGATTTTCGCTTCCACCGGCAACAGTGAGATAGGACGGCATGATCTACACTCTTCCGCCGGTTTGCCAGGTTTGTGAATCACCACGATGGCTGCATTACGGATGTCGGACAGTAACAGACCCGATTCGTAACATTTGTTATATAAATTTAGTAGATGGGGTGCCAACTTCAGCGCCATGGGTTTAAAATGTTCGATAGTCATGTCATTGGGGCCCATCGCTTTACCCGACCGGACGTCAAAAATAGCTTTTTGGACTTTTTCCACCGAGAGGTCTGCATGTAGGTTCTTCCTATCTTGTGGCGAGATACACGCCACTCCGATAGTAGCTAGGAGGTCCGTCGCCCACAAGGACTGCGAGTTCTGTGGGACCCGATAGACATCTTCGAAATGAACAGCAAACGCATCGGCAATCCCCTGAGGGTCCGTAATCAACGCACCATTGGGGCCCGGTATCGCCCTAACCCATCTCGCTGCCTGCTCCTTACGTTCGAGCCACACCAAGAGCTTACCCGTGCGTTCGCCCTGTTCATAGATGCGGTGTCGCGTGGCCAGGGCCCTCTCCAATTGTAGAATGTCCGTTTCCAGTTCAACCACTCTCTTGTTACGTTCCGCCTTGTGGCCTACCTTCAGTGACAATGCCCTCCCTTTGATGACCGCACCATATGCCCCCCATAGCGTGACCGCCGACCCAACCGACTCCACATTTTCTTCGAAGTAAAAGTCTGTGTCTCGCCTGAGGCCCTCGCCGATGTGGGGTATCTTCAGTGCCCACGGGTGTATTCTTATTGCACCAGGACGCCGGATTTGCCGCACTGCAAAAAACGCCATCACAGGAGAGTGGTCGGATATACCACGTGCCAGCATCTTTGGCTCCGTGAAATCGTATATATTTTGGACATGTGTGAAAATATAGTCCAGCCGGGACTGGCTACCATGTACTCCGGATTGGTGTGTATAGTGCGTATGTTGAGGGTGCGACCATCTCCGTACATCTACTACCCCTAGCGCATCAACAAGCCCCTGGAGGTGGGACCCACGCGGAGGATCAGGTCTAGGCGGAAGTCTGTCCCAAAGGCCATCCAAAGTAAGGTTGAAATCTCCCATCAGTATCAGGGAACCCCCCGGCAGGGCCAGTACCAGCGTCCCTATCTCCTGCAAGGTTGGGCGTTGCAAGCCGGGGGGGGCATATACGGACACAACATTAATGACTCTCCCTTCCCAGAGCACTGTAGCTGCTACATACCTGCCCTGCACATCCGTCCAGGTGTTTTGTACCACACATGGGCAACCCTTACGCAAGAGTATCCCCGCTCCCCTGGAGTCAGTATGAACCCCGAATGTACAATCATACAATATCCCTTCTCATTGAGTGCCATGCATGTATTTCCAATCAAGTGGGTCTCTTGCAGCATCACTATATCAAGGGCCTGGCGGTGGATATAATGCAGGACTATACCTCGTTTAATTTTGTCCCCCAGGCCATTCACATTCCTGGTAGATGCTCTAAGTCCCTGTCCAGTAGCCATCAGGACACAAAAAGTGAACCATCAACAAAATGAGCCGGAAGACTGCACCCACTGCACAACCGCCACCAGCGAATGGTGACCCGAGGTGATCCTCTACGATGCTCCCACCTCATGATTGAATACCCTTGCCCATCAGACCATTGACACTTAGGATATTAACAGTCTAGGAAATTACACTGCCAAGCCAACCCCTCCAACAACAAACCCACCCCCAACATACCCTATCCCATAAAAACACCCCCCCCCTCCCGGCCTCCCTGCTGAGCGGGACTAGAACCGCCCGCCACCCCCAACACGCAGAGTGCCTGTTACCCACCCATGTACAACTTCAGGGAACGTGCGCTATCCCCCTCCCCATACAGCCACAATCAGTCAGGAATTACGTCATCCCTCGGCCCGATCTCCACCCCCCAAAACTATGTTTAATACAGTGACTCAATGTGGCCCCAAAAACAGTTATTCTGCCGTGTCAATGGTCCGGAGCATTGCGATAGCATGTCCCCAAAAGCAAACAATAAACCTCATATTATTAGAACCGATTAAGCAAGCCCTTCAGTCTAAATCACAGGTAGGTCAATCGTTCACCCAGAGCGGACACTTGGATCCGGGTCAGTAACATCATTTGTGGATCAGGATACCCCTCTCGTCCCCCACCCAAATATGCGCCTCAGTGATCTCTACATCTGGAGGCCTTGTGTCCGAGACCATTCATGGCAGTCACGAGAACCCCCAGGGGCCAGGGCCAGCCCCTCGCAATCTTACCAGACCGCAGCATTAGCGTCCACCTGTATGCCCCTGGGAAATCGGTGTCCAAATGTGGTGGAGAGTGCCTCTGTTGGCGCCAATCTGCTGCGTCGTCAGCCGCCTATGAACCCTTTTTTGTCTTCCTCTCGACCATGCGACAGCCCTCCAGCCAGTCCCAGGCATCTTCAGGATGTGAGAAGAACCACGATTTCCCATTGGCTTCCACTCGCAGCTTGGCAGGAAACATCATGGCGTATTTGATTTCTTGATCCCGGAGGGCCTGCTTCACGTCCAGTAAGCCACGGCGCTGTTTCTGCACTCGCAGAGTAAAGTTCGGGAAGAACATGATCTTGCTATTCTCAAAGGTAAGTGGTGAGGCAGCCCCCGCCGTCTGTAGTATCACATCCCGGTCCCAGAAATTAAACACACGAGCGCGGAGAGGACGAGGAGGCGCACCCGGCCTTGGACGGCCCTCTGGCACTCGGTGAGCTCTTTCAATCGTGAAACATTTGGAGAGGCCCCTAGGTTGGAGATGTTTGAGGACCAGTTCCTCGATGAAGAGGTCCGCCGCCTGTCCCTCTGTGCGTTCCGGCACACCAATAATGCGGACATTGTTGCGCCGCATTCTCCCTTTGTAGTCGTCCAACTGCAAGGCCATTGCCTCGTGGGAAGCTCGCAGTTCAGTGACTTGGGTCTTGAGCAGAGCGGTATCACCGACCAGTTCCTCCGTGGTGCTCTCGACAGTGGCTACTCTCTCCACTACTTTCTTCATAACTTCTCGGATCAGCGCCACATCAGTTGCGACCGTGTCGATTCAAACCTCGAGGGAGGTGCGTATCGCAGTGATAGCCACGAGGAGATCCTTATTCGAGGGTTCCGTCGCGTCACCTGGGGTCAATGTCTCCGTTCGGCCTTCGGCCTGTTGCTTCTGCCAAGCGAATTTCTCCAGCTTGGATTGGGCCGGCGTCCGATTTGAGCGCCCGGTGGCCATGTTTCCTTACGCGACAGCCCCGCTCGGAGTCAGGGCGTGACAGCTACTCCCCCCCCCCCCATCTGCAGTGAAGAGTTACACCCGGCCTGTCAGTTTTCGCCCCTAGTGCCCCTCCCCGAGGGGTATATGACGGGTCCCGCTTCACCGTCAGCTCTGCAATGGAGACCACGCGTACAAGTCTCTTGGAGGTGGCCAGCAAACACCGGAGCAGGCCTTAGCAGTCAAGGCCACCAGGCCACCACTTCTCTCGCCCACCTCGTGCATCCAGACCAGCCAGGGAGATCGCACAACACCCCCAGGGCAGCCGTTCTTCCACACGGCGGAACAAAGGCAGCATTGAATTCAGCGCAGGAACAGTCTTTGCACCCCCAGAAAACAAAACTCCCCAGCAAGAAGGGCGTACCACTAGGCCACCGGGGTGTCCAAGATCGCACCACCGGGCAGGATGTCCAAACAAAATACAGCTTTCAGGCCATGCCCATTCAAGGTCAATGCAGTCAATGCCTGAGTCCGGCGCAGCTCTCCGGGGGCAGTAGTCCACATCCGGGTCCCAAGGCCACCCCTCAGACGCAGTGGGCTGCAAAAGGTAGTATTCCCAGAGGCGGCGATCTGTCCCCAGGGCCGATCCCAGCCCGCACCCTAGGGTAACTCCCGGTTCGATCACACTCACTACCTATGAGGCCGCACCCGCTTCAGATGTCTCACCCCAGGCCACGGTGTTCCAGCGGGAGCAACAGCACAACGATGCACACTCCAGGCCTCGACCGGCACTCCAGAACAGCACTGAGCGCCGGGTCCCTGGGCCGCCGCAGTTCTTGATCAATATTGGGGGTCCGCCACAGTCCTGCCTCCGGAGAGCACACACAGGTCCCAGAAATTCCTCCTGCCCGAGCACGTGAACCGCCTCCAGCACGCCACCAAAGTCACCTCCGGAGTCCCACGCAGTAATCAATCCGCCCACGTCGCTCCCAAGGCCACAGGGAAAGTCGCCGCTGCAACACTCATGCTCCGATCCAAGCACCGCATCAACTGGGTCAATGGCGGTGAACTCACGGAGCCTCGGTGGGACAGGCCAGAGCCGTGATCTCGCGTATCACGAGCCCGCCGTGCACACAGCACCTTCAGCGGCGGGGCACCCGGCGAGGGCTCGGTCCACAGAGCTTGTCCAATGAAGGTTCACCGATTTGCCCCAAACTTGGCCAGAATGACACTGGGCACCACTGCAGCCCCCCGAGGGCACCAGGGCGAAAATCAGGCCAGAGGGAATCGAGATTTTCAGGATGGTTTGGGAGTGGCGCTCCGGATCAGAGCTACCGAGCAGCCATTCCCATCGGCGGTTAGCCACGCCCCCCGCAAGGCCTAATCTTGCATTCTTTGGTCCTGATTCACAAAGATAAACTCACAATTTTATGTAAGTGTACGATTGTTTGCTATTCACTGAAGGATTTACATGTAGTATCTTTACGAGTGCGGAGTCTGCGCACATAAAAGACCTATCTTTTTATGTGCGGAGACTCCGCACTTGTAATGAGACTACTCATAAATCACGTTGAAAATAGCAAACAATCATAAAATTACTCAAAAGTGTAAATTTATCTTCGTGAATCCGACCCGTTGTCTTTTGCAGTGTATTATCCAGAGAATATGCCTCAATTGTGCGCAACTGACTTAACGTCTCAGAACCTCAGACGAGTAGCCCATTATTTGGGGCAGGGATAGCAACGGCTGGCGATTCTCTCTCCACCCCATTACAAGTACATGTGATTGAAACAGGCATGCAAATAACATGTCGGCCGAGCACAATGGAATCCATGTCGTTTCAAATTCCAGGGCCAATGACAGGCCCTGTACATCTGCCCCTTCACACCTGCTCTGAGCAGGTGGGAAGTGCTGCTGGTCGGGGGCAGTTATTGGATCAGTCGGGGTAGGGTACATCAGGCGGGGCAATTCTGGGTGAACATTATCTGCTCCCTCTGTGGTGCAGGAGGGTAGGGGTGGGCCAGATGTATCTCTCTCCCTACAGCCCCTGCCAGAGTCGTTTACAGTTCTATAGTTCCACTGCAGAGTCACACCTGGTACAACCAGACCTGATATTTACAGACCAGGCATCCACAGGAAACACCAAGCCACTTTTTATCTGCCTGGAATAGCGTCACAGCATCCTCCACAAATCCCCCCCCCACTTCTGCACGGATACTACTCTGGGCAACTCGTCATAAAGTTCTTTGTAAGCAAGCAGATGTCAGTGGCCAGCACCCCTAGGGTTCGACTACCAAAATGAGGTGGTAGGTCCTTCTCTCTCCATGGACCACAGGCCTGGAATAGGCTTCCAGTAGATTAGCGACATATTGAGGGCGAGAGGCCCTTCAGAACGAAACTTAAGACCTGGCTTTGTACACTTTAGCCTTTCAATTTTCTTTTTCCTATTTACTCTGCATATAGAGCTCGGACACTCTATTAGCGTAGCCGCGCGCTTAACACGTCCTGTCATTCATTCATTCATTCAGTGTGACAGTCATGGTGTGTACATCATTTAATCGAGCATAGTACAGATTATAAATATGATGCTGCCTGAAATGTCCTTTGGTAACACTAAACATTGGATAGCTTTACGGGGAGCCATGTAGATGGAACATAACACCATGTCTTCTGTCAATAGGTCTTTGTATGTTGAAATGCGCAGCAGAACATCAGATAATGGTAAGTACTGAAGACATCGCTGTGGTAGGGCCAGATATAAAGGCATGCGTGTAACAGTGATGATAATGTTATGTTGTCGCTAGACAACATTGGAAAATCTCAAGGCCATCATCCGGACTATCATCTCCCCCTACTGTCCAAATAGATGTCTCCGATCAACAAACCTCTACCTAACTGCAGTTCCCACAGTCAAAAGGATTAGAAGCAGTGGTTGGTCCTTCCATTATAATACTGCCAAGCTGTGGAACATCCCCCTCTCATCTACACGCAAAACCAATCTCCTGTCCTTCCGTAAAACATGTTTTTTTCAAAACCCCACATATTAAGCTGTTTTCAACCGTCTGGTGCCTCTTCTAGTGCTGGAATGCCTATGGGTAGCCATGCGCTCTATAAATATTCCTAACATAACATAAAAACCAGCTAGGCCCATGAAACAAAGATGAGCAGCAAGACCTCATCCACCTCAGGTAGAAATAAAGGACTCCAATACTGACACCACTCAGGATTACTGCTAGGTGCCAGCACTATTTTTCATTGACTTTGACTATGTTAAGGGGCACGCAGTCACTGTTAGCGAAGATGGCTTGTAATGCCTTGCTGTTAGGCAATCTGTGATTGGGTACTTTAGTAGCTTGAAACCGCAACCAATCAGAAGTCACATTTCCCTCTTGAAAATATACACAGTGACAAATGTGGAAGTTTTTATGGGGTACCATCCCTCTTGAAAACTGGTAACAATCTTACAAGAAGATCCTCTGTCAGGACTAAAAAGTTCTTCCAGAGCTGACCAGTCACCATGAGCAGTGTTGAGCAGATTACTGGTGTTGAAGCATCATAATTGATGGCAGAACCATCAGTGGATCAGAGTAAACAATGAAGGTAAGGATTTTTCATAGACAGAAATAATACAAAAACTGCATACCTCGCTATTCACAACATAATTCAAGCCAAAACATAGTCCAAGATAATTAGGTAGTAGTGTTTCCCTGAAAAGGGAAAAGAACCGCACAATCAATCACTCGAAAATGTTGACATCAATAGTAATACAGTGTGAGTCAATAGAAATAATACACTTCAATTCGTGCTGGGGTGCTATTTTGGCTCTAATGCACCTACTACCACATGATGCTATTAACATAGCAGTAACCTGGTGTGTATACAAACTTATTGAAAAAAGAGCACTATCAAGCACACACTCAGGTAATACAATATTCCCAAGTTTTGGGTTGATGAGTTAGCTTCAGATCGCAAATACAAGTATGTCCCTGAGACAATGCTACTGCTTAATGAAGATCATTCAATGTTCCAAGTTACACGAGATATACAGAGTCCACACTGTTCAGTTTCTTCAATTTGATGTTATTTTCTTTTCTTGTAGTTGTTACATCCATCATGAAAGACTGCCACTATGCCAACACGTGTTTCGTCTCCCCTTAGACTTTATCAAGGCGATTGGCAAAACGCTCGTTGTCCTACTGTTCGTCAAAGAACCAGAGCGGTCTTTTACTTCTGGTTATGGAGAAATCCACAGCCTTTTCTTAAAAGTGTTCTCCAATCTCATCAAGAGCACTAGCAACCAGTGCCACCTGTCGACGTCCTGTTGTCCAGTAATACGCACATAGGGTTAGTAGTGTGTTTGTTATTCATCAATGCGTAACACCACCCGCTTCTGTAAAGGGTGGCGCACCCCGCATAAAGTAGAAAAGACAAGTACGTTTCTTATTGGTCGAGTGGTCAAAAAAAAAAAAAGAAGAGAAAATGCGCCGGTGTGGAAATTGTAATACGTTCCAACCCGCAAATTAGACGAGGTGCGTCCTCCACTTCACTTACGTTCTTCTGGCTGCGGCGTGTAATTCATAGTCCAAGATAATAACAAATTTCATTAAACCCCCCTTAGCGTAAAGAAGATTTTGTACAAAATGTTATGATATACTCAATGAATTATCTTTAGACTTAATCATATTGATAATAGAGGAATTAACATAAAGAATTCCTAGAGTTGGGAAAAAGCCAGATTAATTATTGAAGATGAAACTTGAGGTAGAGAAAGATAAAGGGCAAAAATAAAGAAAGATATCATCAAACAAATAACTATTCGTGTAAAATAAAAATATGTAGGAGAGGAGGTTATAATTACAAATATTGTTGTGTATACATGGTCTGAAAATTGTGTATACATGGTCTGAAAACTTTCAGGATAAATATCAAGAAAGTCGAGAACCCCAAAAATATCAACTGCATGAATTAGTAAAATGGAGGCAATTGTGTTAAGGATTTCTGAAGAACAGGTTGAGGAAATAATAAAAGTAAAAGACCCATCAAAATATAATCTACTTCAAGACAAACAGCAACTTTTTAAGGAGTGGTAAGCCAAGGGAAAAACCGGTAAGGCAAGAAAAGGTCAAGAAGTAAGGTTGAAGATGTCAAGAAAACCTAATAATTATCAGTGTCAAACTAAACATTATCACAGGAAAATAACATTATTCTCCAGTATTTTACATGTTTGATCAATATGTCATGTGTTCACTTGTATGCAAATGTAACGACAAAAAAGCTTTGTTACAAATACTGTTAGCAAATATTGCTCAATTTGAATTATAAAGAATTTAGCGCCCCAATGTACTAAAGCATTTTGTGGTTCAAACCCTGTGAGTTGCAAAACCAAATGGTTTGTGACAGCAAAAAGACATTTTATTATACTGAACATAATTAAATATTCATAGCTTTTCGAAGTGCAAAAGTTGTTTTGCAACTCTTTCCGATCTGCAATTGGAAATGTATGAATAGTTTACGACCACAATTATGGTCACAACCTATTGAAAAGTTTTACTTTAGGTTGGAATGTTTTCGTTAATAAATCTTTACAAAATGTTAATTCAATATATTTGAATGTTTAATTCAAATTTAAATAGTGCTGTTGCATTTTTATTTTATTATACACTTACAATCCATATATAAAATGAAATTACATTAATATTCAAAATATAAATATTTTTAATAGTTTTTCATGTTCAATAAACTTTTTACATTTTCCCTATACTTTACTATTAGGAGATCTCTGCTGATTAACAAAGAATTTGCACCTAAAGTAAAAACATATTTGTTAATATAGATTAATAATTATTATTATAAGTGATGTGCTTAAATAAATGTAATATATGTATATTTCATTATAAATTTATGTTACATGTGGAAAAGGTATTTAAATATGTTAAAATAAAATAAATAAGGTTTACTTCTAGGTTCATTTTTTAACAATACATTATATACATGTATATCTTTAACTATTATAAAAAATGTAATGGGAGAGAGATCTGCAAGATAATTAAATGTTTAAAATCTTCAGTGCTTAATTAACTCTTTCTCTATTACTAACTGAGATGAACATAAATTATTAACCTGTTCTTTGGGGAAGTTTTTTTTCTTCTTCTAAAGTGAGGATAATTCACATTGTCTCCAGAGTAGCTGTGCTATGTAGAGTTTGGGGCTTTATGTCTCTGTCCATAGATTAGGCAGCAGGACAGGGTTCAGTCCCCCTGGTTCTAGAGAGACAATATGCAGAAGTTTTTACCTTTGAGTTCACAGTTCGTTTATTCCTGAAACATCTTGAAAACTTGGCTTCAAAGTTTCAAGATTTTGTCACATTATTTACTTTGAAATTGATCTTTCCAAAATATTCAAATGTGAAACTAGGGCCCTTACCGCTCGAGACTGGGCCAGTCTAAACTTACAGCAATCCGCTCTGCTTTGCAGAATCCGGATGCAAGCCACCGTAGGTTCGACAGAAGAGACCAACAGTGAACGACTGCTGGGGTGACTTTGCCTTGGAAAGGCTCCAGAACCAAGAGACCAAGGAACACAGGATCAGCAGACAGTCTCTGCTCCAGATTTCCTGAATAGTGAGCATGTGTGCTGGGATGGAGCCAGCTTTTATATACGCGCCCCGCCCAAAGAATCAGTACACTGGAGAGAACACCCGGGAATCTGGGAAGTGTGTCCCACCCAATGAGTTAGCAGTTTGGGGAGCACTGGGGAGCCCATGGACTGTGATTCCACCTCACAATGCAAATGCCCATATTAGACACAGATTGCAAGCAAATAGTTTTTAATACAGTTTAACAATTTTGCACATTTCTTACATTACAACACGGTCTTAAATATAGACTTCATAATCATACATTTTGACACCCTAACCACCATTGCCCATCTCTCCTTTGAATGTGCACTCTTCCACAAGGCGTAGTGTCATAATGTCAGCCACACATGAGAACTGTATACATGTGTGGGTGTGCTGGGGGCCATAGAGTGTGCACCGCAGAGATCCTGACATCTGATGAGGTATACTTCAATTTCTTTCAGTGAGACTTAGTTTGTAAGCTAGACCCAATAATTTTCTGATGGACAGAGTAGCCAAGCAGAGGTGGGACATTTCGCCCTAAGAGACTATCCCTCAATAACTTTGATATCCATGCTCTCCTCATCCAACAACTAACAATATAAGATGGCGACTGAAGAAGTATCGTTTACACTACATTACAAGTAGGGCGGAGTTGGAATGAACAATCTAATACTAAATGTTAGATATTGGGAGGGGTAATACAGAGAACAGTACAGCATTGGATGAAAAAAAAGCCGTCCTGTGGGCCACATGATCACAGCCTTAGCAAGGTTCAAGAAAATAAGACAGATGAACAAACACTGAAAGATCAAAAGGGATATGAAAGAGACTGGGTTCCGCTAAGATATAGCGTAAATTCCGAGTGCAGATCAGGGTCCTGGAACATTGAGCAAGCTGACAATGGCCTACTTCGCCTTAAACACCAGTACTATGAAGGCAGACCGGTTGCCTGGTGGTGTGCAAACTAGGAGTTAAGACAATAAGGGATGGAAAAAAAGAGGAACATTACCTAGCTGGGAGGCTAGAGCGAGATCTGTAATAATAGCCAGCACAATTGGTGCTTTCTATGCAGCTCTCTTTGAATCAAAAAAGGTGATAGCAGCCTACTTAGAAGCTTCTCAAGACCCGAAATGAACGCCGAACAAGCAATGTAGTTATACCAGCCTACTGAGGTAAAGCAGGTAATAAGTAAAATAGCAAAGCCAAAAATGGGTAAGACTCATGACCCAGCTGATTACTCATCCTTGTTCAATAACACATTTTTACTTTCACTACACATACAGACACTATTCAACTATGTCTCTGTCACTGGAATAGTTGCCCCAACCAGGTTCAAAGCTGCTCTATCAATGATTCCTAAGCAAGGTAAAGACTCATCTCTCTGCGGCTCATATAAACTAATCTAATTCACCAACATTTGAACTGCAAGATTGGAACTGTTACTACCAGGCCCCGTTGACAAAGATCAGCCAGATTTTATCATCGAGAGAGGCTTAAATCACAACACTTAAAAGATCCAACATTAAATAGAAAATGTACACAGATCTCATAAACAGGCTCTATTGTTGCTGGATGAAGAGAAAGGGTTTGACTGGGTAAACTGGCAATTCATAGGTACATCATTGGGGAAGCTTGGGGAAGGATCAGGAGTTCAGAAATATGTCCTAGCAGGTTATACAACACCATAAGCATCTGTGAGAGTGAATGGTGGATTCATCTCCTCCCTTTAATATAACAAGGGGCACTAGACAGGTCTGCACCCACTGCCTCCCACCCCCAGTTTTCGCCCTTGTGGTTAAGTCTGTTGTTGAATGCAAAAGGCAGAATTCCAACATTAAGGGAATAAAGATAGACAGAGATATCTTCAAAATGAGAATGTTTATAGATGACATACTACTGTGACTGACCTCTCCAGCTCTAGCCCTGCCCTGATAGAAATGTTGTCTCTATGTGGTGTGGTGTCTGGGTTCAAGTTAACTATGTCAAGTCAGGAATCCTTAATTTGACTCCAATAGAGCAAATGCAAGCGCTGAAAACTCAATTTCCTTTCCGCTGGGTCACAGATTACATAACATAATATATTTGGGGTCACAGGTACCCCTACAATAGAACAATTGATAGACATAAACTACAAAATGTCTAAATACCTGGCACATGGGTGGCCTGTTATGGTTAGGAAGAACAGCACCAGTCAAAATGACAGCATTACTGTTAGACCTGGCTCCATTGGCATGGGTCTCCCTTCCATTTATTTGCTGTTGCCTCCTGTGTTTATGCTGGTCTAGATGCTTTGGGCACTTTGCCACTGCTGATCAGTACCAAAGTGCAAGTGCTCCCTTGTAATTTGTTTTTATGAATTAGTGATTCTATGATTGGCTATTTGATTTACTTGTCAGACCCTAGTACAGTGTACCATGTGTGCACAGGGCCTGTAAATCAAATGCTGCTGGTGGGCTTACAGCACTGATTGTGCCACCCAAAGAAGCAACTTGTAAAATGTGGCTCAGGCCTGCCATTGCAGAGCCTGTGTGCAGTCTAAGACTGCCATGTCGACTTGGCAAAGGCACACACTTGCCAGTCCCCAAACCGTCCATTTTCTGTTAGTCACCCCTAAGGTAGGCCCAAGGTACACCTGTGGGCAGGGTGCATTGTATGTGAAAGGTAGGACATGCCCTGATGTGTGTGGCATGTCGTGATAGTAAAATACTGCCAATTTCGTTTTTCACTATTGCATGGCTATCTGTTCCCATTGGACAGAATGGGTAGTTTGTTTATAACATCTTATAAACATAACTGACCCTGGGAACAAGATAGAAATGATAGGTTTAGTATGCCTGAACTCAGAATGTTAAAGTGCATCTTTTAGTGAGGGTGATTTTTACATTCTGTGTTTGAAAATACCACTTTTAGAAAGCAGGTATTTTCTTGCCTAACCATCCAGTGTGCCTCTGCTAGC
Organism: Triturus cristatus; assembly: GCF_964204655.1. Classification (NCBI taxonomy): domain Eukaryota; kingdom Metazoa; phylum Chordata; class Amphibia; order Caudata; family Salamandridae; genus Triturus; species Triturus cristatus. The sequence continues at coordinate 234,374,346 of NC_140583.1, forward strand.
TTTGTGTTTTGCATGTCTGGCTTTTGGATAACAGGGGCTGGAGAAGGGCAGTGACTTCAGAAGTCTGATGAGTCAGGGCTGGGTTGAATAGACCAGGGTTACATTTGGAGTAGGGGAGGAGATTTCTTTTTCACCTGAATGGGCCTGGTCTGCCTAGAACAATGCTTTCGCCACCTCCTGCCAGGAAACTACACCAGTGAAGACAGAACTGGTTTTGGCTGGGTACAGACACTCTCTGCCTTCAGAGAACAAAGGATTTTGTGGTATAACTATTTGGGCCCAGACCCCAGAACTTTAGATCACTTGTGGGAAATCAAGAGGAAACCTTTGCCAAACTGAGGAGGAATTCTGCCCCTGTGCTGTTTGCTGTCTGGGGTTGGCCTGCAGTGGCGGCTGCTTGCTTCCAAGGAAAGGAGAAGAAGGACTTTGCTGTTTTGATTTGTCACCTGCTTGAAGAAAATATCTCCAAGGGCTGGAAACAGAGCTTGTCTCCTGTTCTGAAGTCTCAGGAACACAAAGACTTCACACCTTCTGTCTCTCTGCATCTTGAGCTGCTGTTTCAGTTGCTACAAAAGGAAATTGCAACACCGATGCCGGTGAGCGAGGCTGTAACCTTCACCAAAGCCGTGCATGCTGCTCTGACTTGCGACGTAGGCCAGACGCCTGCTGCTGTGCCGTGCCGCATTGACTCCGAAGCCGACTTCATCATCGCGGAGCCGATCCTCGACATGGGTGACTCCCGAATCCATCGACAGTGCACCGTCGTAAGGAACAGAGGCTTCGGCCATCGTGATGTCACCTCCCCGACGCAGTAAGGAACAGTCGTCTCGCCTCCCCTGTGCTGCAGTAAGGAACAGAGGCTTCACCTCCCCTGGGGTCGTAAGGAACTGAACCTGTGCGGCACCAACGAAGCATCGCCTCCTCGACGTCGTGAACGGTGTTTTATTTTCATTGTTTCCAAGCTACTGTTCTTTGTTGTCCCGACGCTGCGCACCTCGTGTTCGGCGCCGTACTTTGGGATTTACACCGGTCACGACGTCGTTCTAACTCCAACTGGAGTAATTTGTTGCTACAAGCTTTATTTAAGTGAATAACCTATTTTTAAAGATATTTTTGATAATGTATGTTGGATTTGTGTCGCTTGGTCTTGTTTTTGTTTAGATAAAGATTACTTATTTTTCGAAACTGGTGAGGTGTCCATTTGTAGTGTTTTCACTGTATTACTGTATGTGTTCACAAATGCTTTACACACTGCCTCTGAGATAAGCCGGTCTGCTCATGCCAAGCTACCAAGGGGATAAGCAGGGGTTATTTTAGGAGTGTATCCCCTTTACCCTGACTAGAAGCAAGGGGCCCTACTTGGACAAAGGTACCCACTTCTGCCAACTAGAGACCCCAATTTCTAACAATAACCAATAATGATTTTATTCTTTCTGATGATTTATCTTCCTCTCAACTTATCTGATTTTGTTTAGCAAATTTGCAACTCAGGGAAGGAGGGTAGGAGTTCCCAGTCTGATCCACTACTATCAGGCAGACCAACTATGTAACAATAGAATAGCAGAAATCTGACAAACAGCTGTATTTTGGTGATCATAGAGTGGCAACCATGCCCATCATCTGGAAGATACCCTGGCCAAGGAAAAAACTCCATAATGGTGGACTTTATTCTTCCCCAAATACCTGGGCTATGTTGTCTGTATGGGATAAGGTCTCAGTCAAGTCTGGGTTCAATACTTAGTCTCATCCCCATTGTCTCCCCTGGTGGGAATTCAGGAATGGACTCTAGCTTTGTCTGAGAAACAATTTAACAATTGTAAATCCTGGGGATCCGTCAGCGAAGGGGTGCTTATTGGTGTAAACGGCGTGAGATCGCTTTAGAAACTGAAGAGTGGCTACGACCTCCTAGAGAGAGAAGGACGCAAACATTACCAAATAAGGAATTGGGTCTTATAAGGATGTACTAGGTTCCAAGTCTCCAGGCAGCATATGAGATTTGATATATGGGTGCTCACAAGGGGGGGATACAAATAATTAATCTGTGATCTCTATAAGATGGTTTCAGGAGCAGCCATGACACGGGGGTCCCCTGGACAGAAAAGTTCAGAGATAGAGTTGAAGGGGAAAGGGGGGTGGGGAGTTCTTGGCCATGAGAAGATAATAGACATCCATTATAGGGCATCTAACAGGGCTAGGAACAGCGTGGGGAGAGAGGCCTTTGCAAAATTTGTACTGTACTGGTACGACACACCTACTAAACTGCATGAAGCGGATGCTCACACATCAGAGACTTGTTGGTGTTGACTGACCAAAACTATCCAGATATTGAGCCTGAGCTTTCGATAGAACAGATACAATATTTAATATGATCATTTCCAGATACCCAAAAAAAGCGATACCAAAGAGGATGATGGACAGAGCGTTTGAGCAAATCAAACACTCACCCCCAGTCAACTGATCTGGGTTTAATCCATCATCATTCTTTAGCTCACTCCACCACCCCAGTTCAGACATGGCCATATGCAAATCTGTCTGACCCTGTGCCTCATGGGAACAGTCCAGCCTGAACTGCCAAGCCATGTCTTCCCTGGACCGGAAACAAGCATCCTGGGACCGGTTTTGGGTTCATAACCCTCATCAGCCAGGCTATCTTGAATCCAGTGGCAAAGTGAGCAAGAGACCCACGTCTGGGCATACCCTGCCAACTTAGGGCAAACAAAGCGATACCAAAGAGGATGATGGACAGAGCGTTTGAGCAAATCAAACACTCACCCCCAGTCAACTGATCTGGGTTTAATCCATCATCATTCTTTAGCTTACTCCACCATCCCAGTTCAGACATGGCCATATGCAAATCTGTCTGACCCTGTGCCTCATGGGAACAGTCCAGCCCGAACTGCCAAGCCATGTCTTCCCTGGACCGGAAACAAGCATCCTGGGACCGGTTTCGGATTCATAACCCTCATCGGCCAGGCTATCTTGAATCCAGTGGCAAAGTGAGCAAGGGACCCACGTCTGGGCATACCCTGCCAATTTAGGGCGAACAAAGAGAATTCCAATGGAAGCTCATGTTGACACCAGAACGTGGGCTTCTATGGGAATTCTCAAGGGCATATTATCAAGCCCATTATCGCTGCTTTAGCGGCGGTTTTCTGCCGCTAAAGCAGCGATAATTTTAACGCCGTTTCTTGATAATATGCCCCTCTGTTTTTTACTTCACAAGTTGTTCAACCATTGGCTTTTTAACAGACTATCTTTCAGTGTGTATAAAAACAACCTTTTGCTCCCTTTTTGCTTCAGTTTAAAGATATATGCCTAGACTGTAGACCTAGAGTACTCAGGATTAGCATAGAATGGAACTCAGAATTATCAAAGTTTAAAGAAGAATTGATTTGCTGTATATAAACCAATATACTGCATTGTGACACAAAGCAATGCAAATGTCAGCAGTCTTTATACGTGTGAAGGTTTACTGTAAATGTATCAGACTGTTCAATACATTAATTTTCATTACTAAAACTGCAATAATTACAGGAGTAGAAAAAGTAATCAATGGTCCAATAAAGGTGATTGGAAAAGGGATTTAAACCATATTAATTTCAGTTAGTCAAAAATAACTAGTATAGGACAGAGTACACATATTAGTGTTCAAAAGATTAACGTGCACTGTGGTTCACCAACACTTACAATAAACTACTCAATTTGTGTTGCAATCAAAAATACAGTAAAAATGATTGCCTTGTACATGGGAACAAGACGATATGACATGTTACACTGTGCATTTATCAAAATCTTACTATACATCCTCTTGAAGAGATGCTACACATCCAAGACCAGAAGACCCACAATATGTATTTAAAAAAACAGTGGTAGATGCAGCCCAAGTCTCCTGGATGGCGACACATTTAAATGCATAGGGACAAAACTGAGACGCTCCTTTATTGGCTGACCACATGTGTAAAACTCCCAGATATGCAGCTGGTGATGACACTTGGTGAGGGTGTTGGTCACAGGGGACTTCAAATAGCTCAGATATTTTCTGCCTACTTTGAGACATTAAATGCAACAGAGTAGACATTTTAACTAATTTACAGATGATCCACATACGAGAAAGCTCACCCAAGCAGGAAGGGACTTGCTAAAGGGGGTGAGAGCTGTTGACGAACCACCATAGTGCAGATCTCTTCTGTGAAACCTCCTTGGCCAAACGATTTGTTCCTAGAATGCCACATGTTTGGGAAAAGAAAGAAACATCAGTTGTGGTAGCTAAACCACCCCAAGGCGTGTAGGAAGCGGCAATTTTGGTAATGCTAACAGAAGACCACCATGATGAATTGTTCATTTCATATAAGCCCATATTGATGGTCGAGGATACTGGAGAACTTAAATAGAATTGATTATTCATTCATTTGTTCACCCGGATCAAAGCTGATACAAGCCAGTGCATGTCACCATGTTAAAGGAAACAGAAGCTGCCTATAGACCCCTGTGGAACATGGGCCATAAAGAAAAAACAACAGTGTTACAAAGGGGTAGTCGTTAAATATGCTTAGTCCTGTTACAATATATTATGTTTCATGAAAACGTGAATGAACAACAACAACCCCAAAATCCCTGTACCCAACAGGACCACCTAAATACTGCTCTAACGCACTTCTTTAAAGAATGACACATCACAATGTATTAAACATCCACAAACCAGCTACCGCTCCTATCACTCGTTGACTCTATGGTTGTCTTTGACCAGGGCTGCCTCCTCCGGTAAGGTGGAGGAGTGTTGTCCCACTGTTCTCAGAGCAGGAAAAAGGAAAAATACAATGATAATAACACCATTATCATTTAATTTTCTGTATCTATGGGGCTGGTTTAGGTCTGGGCGGGGCTGGTGTCACAAGGTAGGAGTGGTTCATGCGCAATTTGCATGTTCTTAACCGGGCTCTAACACACAGCCTGGGTGGAGAACATGCACAGGCTGTCAGTCTCCGTCCGAGCGCGGAACCACATCTGACCAATAGCAACGCTGCATTGCAGTCTTGTGATTGGCTTAGGGGAGCCTGTGTGCTTCCTGCTTCCGGGAGCCGCCAGAAAGAAAAGCAGAGAGACGACGGTGGTGAGACGGCAGCCGTGAGGAGGTACATTTCTGTTGTTGTTGTATTTTGTCTCCCTCCATCTCTGCTCCCTCCCAGCCACCCTTGTGTTTGACCCTTCACAGCGCTGCACTGGCTACTGTCAAGGATCGCACTATAGAAATACCATGTACATACATACATGTGAATATATTTATTTAACAAAAATAATTGCAAAAGTACTCGGTGCAGAATATGGACGTGCAAGCAATAGGTTATAATAATTAGAAGTAAATGTTCTACAATTATTATCACCAGCCCTAAACCAAACAACAATCAAACACAATAGAATGAGAATTAATACAGAATCATCTTCAAAGTCAACAATTTTCTTTACAGTAACACAGATTGGAAAAGGCGAAACTGAAGCATGAGCACCATGGGAAGAAGGACCTAGAGACTAAACCTAGGTTTTTATATGAGTGTCAGGCGATAGTAATGTCAGAAAAATACCACCCACTAAAAAAAAGAAAATCAGAATGAAGTAATCCAGGAAATGTGTCAAATCGCACCATTAGCTCAAACTGAAGGAACGTTAGCAACTCCCCGAAAAATCTAAAGACAAGCCTAATTAAACAATTGCGTTCTGTCAAGAAATGTTATGTACAAAAACATATTGCCAATGTAAACTAACGAATGAAAAACTCTGGTGCAAACTATTGCAGCAGACACAGCGCTCGACAATGTTCTGACATATGTTAAAGTTTAGGCATGAGCTGAAAAAGGGTCTTTCACCAGGCACAATTTAAATCACTTTCAAAACATACTCACCCTATAACGCTGCCAGAAATTGGTTTATTAATCTGTGAAGGGTCAATACCTGCCATATTAGTGAACACTCCTTGGTTAGGTCTCAAAACAAGTCTCAGAAAAACTCTGCTCAAAACTGGTAGCAGGCACTTGTTCAAGCAGAATTAACTATTTTAAAAACATGAAAACAACAAAATAAAGTTCCCAAACCAATTTAGAAAAGAGAGATAAAATTATTAAGCAATGAGGGAATACAATAATCAAAATTTGATGAGGGGCACCAGAGATATCGAGTTTTAAACGCAAAAAGAGCCTGGGAAAGGAAACATTGAAAAATATCTGTTTACAATGTACAGCAACTTAGGCACAATTTCAGGATGACTGCGACGGAGCATGGATCCGAAACACCAACTGAGTTGTCCTGGTCATAGATTTTACTTTGAGCTTGATTTAAAGTTGGCGCATCACCTACTTCTTCACAAACATGACGGAAATATGATCCACCTTATTACAAGTGCCATAAGATATAATGCACTTGTATTAAAGCACACAGGATATGTGTAACATTTGTGATGGAGTAACCCATCTGGCAGACTCAAAATTAGTACTTTTGTTTCTTTTTAGGATCTCAAAAGCTTCCAAAGGCTGAAGCAGGCACCGGTCCCTCGAAGTTGCATATAGCATTGCCAAGTTCCCACTAAAGACTGTGGTTTTGGGGTCACAAGCCTTGAGCGGGTCAAAATTGGATTTTGTAGCCACCCAGGTCCCTTGGCTATTGGGATAGATTTACTGCCTAACTCAGGTCCAAGGTTTTGCCTTTGGAATTAGTCACTTTTTTGGTTCTCGAAATCCTCCAGCAGGGCAAATCCGGAATAGGAATCTGGGCAGGGCTCCACAAGGGGAATAGCGTTACCCTGAGGGTAGGCCATTAGCATCTGGGAGCTTTTGTAGTAGTCTCTCTCTCTAGTTTCTCCGTAGCTATGTTTGTATGTCTCTATGATGTCACTGCCATGGTGATGGACTGTGCATGTTTGAATACCAGGGGTAGTTATGTTGTTCCCTGGAAGCTGTGGAGATGAACAGACATTAAACATAGTGTTTCCACATTCACCTGCTCAGTGTGAATGATGGAGCAGGTAAAGCAAAATTTTGTATACCTTCTCTATTTTGCATGAAAATAGTAATTACGTAATCGATTTATATTTTAATTTGAATTAACTGTGTGCTGTGTTATACTAACCAACAACATGCATTTTTGGTAAACACAAATTACACGCGGGACTCATTGCTATTTGCATGGCAGAATAACTTAATGACTAAATATGGTACGCATATTAACAATAGGAGATGTGGTAATAGAAAATTGCATGATTTATGTTGCTTTTGTGACGTTTTGCGTTCCTGTAAGGACCGAATGGTGAGTAGTATTGCTTTAAATGTCGCTATAAGCTAGGAAAATACTAATACATGAAGGGATTAGTGTGGGTTTTAACATTAGAATCTTCATTTCCGCATATTAATTATTCTTTGTGTTTGTTTTGCTTAAGTTGGCATTCGGGCCTACCAAGCCATGACATTCAAAATGGAGTTCAGAATTGGCCACCGTCTTGTGAGCGCGATGTCTTCTGCGCAGACTCGGATGGCTCCAAAGATCTCCAGGCATCCTCAAATTCAGAGCACAGTGTTCCTGGTCAAGGATAGAAACATGACGGACTGCCAAACTTCAGTCAGTGAAAATTACTAGAGGGAACACTAGTCACAATTAACCAAGATTCAACAACGTTGCATGAGTATGACATAGACTGAGGAAGTGACCCAGCAACTTCTCTGAGTACCCAAGTCAGTGGGAAAACTGGACCAAATTGCAAATTTTGTCAAATGGACCAATCATATTCTCTCGTAGTCTAAGAAATGTTTTATGTTACCCAGAATTTTATTATAAAAAGGGTAGTAGAATAGAGAGGGGGTCACAGATCATGTCCGGAGGAGACTGCGTTCCAAAGGGGTGTCCTGAATTTCCGTGATCAATTCGCTTGCACTATTATTTGGTCCTTTGGAGATCATTGGGACTGTGACGTGCCGAGCAAAGGAACTTTTCCGGACTTTTGAGTCTTGGCCTGCCTCCGATTGAGACGATTGAGCAAAGAATTTGGGTTATGCATAGCCAATTGAATTAGAAAATAACCATGATAGCAAGAGTAGGTAAATATAAATGTCATATAAATTTGTGTTGATTAATTAAAATTGGAACTTTGATTGATTGAAATCCCAAATTATGCAACTAAAAGCAATTAATTAGATAAACTAAACATTGATTAACTGAGAATGAGTTTGTGGTTTCTTTAAATAGAGCATCGAATAAGAATTCCGAAGCTTTAATGTGTTTTAGCTGGTTCTAAATCACCATCAACCAGTCCAACTAATTGGTCCATTCGACCAAGTGGTGGAGTGCCTTGATGTTAAGGTTAGGATTCTATAGGTGTTGATGTATATATGTAAAATCTTGTAACATATTTCTTTCACTATAGGTAATAAGGTACCCCCCACATGTCCAGCAGATTCATCATCCTCCTGTGTGCAGATACGAGTGCGTTAGTGTGAATGTTGGTGTTATGGGCCCCACCAATGAATGTGTGTGTGAATGACTAAGTGTGGTGACGAATCTGTGACGCAGGGAGGATCTGTAAATTTGCCCCTTTCCGCTGGATCACGATCACTACATAATTGGCGACGAGTTGGACTGTTCCTCTCTCAACTGGTTCTAAACTAGCTTTGGATCAGGTAGCATAAAGTGCGCTGTTATTGGATCAGGCAGCATAAAGTGCGCTGTTATTAAAAAAATATTTTTTTTTCACCTTCAGATTATATTTTGAAATTAAGTTGAAAATAATATTTTAAAATAATATAGTATGACATTTCTCCTTTGCATATGCCACTGCTTTACTTTTAAACTGCAGCCCAGCTACAGCACAGTGGTGTTCCTGTCACCTATCCAGGTTTGTGATATATGTGGGTGGTGTAACTACACAAAGCAGTCCACACATGACAATTAACTTCTACATCATTGGTACAACTTGCAATAAACTTACTGGAGAGTTTATTGAAACTAATTTTACAGTACCATTTTAAGAGGTGAGCACACGCACTGGCAACCCCACAGCATGCAGAGTCCCAACACCAACAACAATAGGGTCCATAAACAGGGAAGTCAGGGGACCAAACACTGAAAAGACAACTTTGCCTCCCAAGATATCACGAGGACCCTTCGTTGGTCATCCTTTTGGACACCTTCAAAGCTTTTGACACCCTCAAATGAGGATACCTATCAGATGACCTTCATAAAAGTTAATTTGGCCCAACATTTCTATCAATCTTAACGTGCATTATAAACAAAGGTAGATGGGCCAGAATCCTCCAAGGCAGCTTCAGTCTGTTCTTTGGGCAGGAGGGCTGCAGAGTGTCTATTACATAGTTCTGCCAATCTACATTAGATGAGGACTGGGTGTGGAATATATAAAACCATACTACTGAGTGGCTCATCGGATTATTCTGAATGATTGGCCGCTCAGCTCTGAAGAGATCTGGTCATCTACATGGACCCGTCCTCCATGGTGAGCATCAACCAAGGAAACTCTTTATATGGACCTGATGCCCTGGCGGCAGAGACAGTATTTCACATGTGGCATGAACTGATTCCATTTAGGTAGGAACCTGGATCAATTGTGTCTGTGAAGGGTTTGCAGGAATAGATAAAATGGGCATCTCTGAACAATAGGATGTGCTGAACCCAATTGGCTGAAAGTTATTTACAGAACTGCAGACTAACTTGTACCTACATAAGAAACAGTTTGTTCATATCAGCAGCTTTGACATGCCCTGGTCTCTTATGTTACAGACAGATCTTCAGTCCACGAAAAGAAAGTCTCTCAGGTCTACAGCCCCAGTGTACCCGAGCACCATGATCGATGTGTACGGTTACACGAGAGGATTTCTTTGTCATGCCTGGCTGATTTCTCTTGCCACCAAGACATTGAAGGAATACCCACCAGTGGTGTGGAGGAGTGAATATACACACAGGTGACCCATGAACTCCTCCTTTACAATACAAGTAGAGTAAGTACCATTGCAGGACTCCTACCAGAAGTCAGACTTGGGTTGGTGAATGAGTTTCCCTTGGTCCACTCCCTTCCTTACACACACAAACGAAAGATGAATAACAGAACGTGTATTCGTAAAGCATATGTGAACCCATAGGCATCTTGACACTGAATTACAGATGTTTGTTGTTACCCAACATAATGGTACTCATTTTATCGACCTCAGAAGGATGAAGGGCTGAGTGGACCCGCTGGGATTTAAACCTGTGACCATGAAGTTGAACACAGGCCCCTACAGGAGGCGCATTAGTCAACTAGGCCACGAGACACAACTTTACATATAATTTATATAGTATAAGTATTTATTATTCACTATGTTCATACAGAACAAGGATAACAAAATGATGGCAAAAGTCACAAAGAGCTCAGAAAAAATAAGCTTGACAAAAGTATACAAAATGAACCCAGTCAAGTCTTGGCCATAGCTGCTAACTAAGGTGTGTCGTCATCAGAAGTGAGACAAGAGTGAGTTGCACGCTTGAACCTGGGTGACCACAGCCCTTAGCCTGCAGATCCCCTGGATAAAATAGGGCTTTGCCTGGAGAGGATGCCGGATGTCTTTGGAGGCGCTCACCTGGGATGCTTCCATCCTCCCTCTCATTGGCTGTCCAGGGGTCCTGCCCATCATCTCTCTTTGAATGCCTGAGAAGACGGCCTAGTGAGAGTTGCAGCAGGACAGTTTGCAGTGAGAGTATGCTCACGAGAGGGGCTCAGTCGTTTCATATATTTTTTGCATCTCAGTAATAATTAACTAACACCACTGCGCAAATTGCTTATGCAATAAATATAGGCACACTATCGCAATTAACAAGAACTAATAATAATGACCAGAATATATTAATGCAGCGTCATACAGGCCCTATAGACAGCATCTGTTAAGAAGAGAGTTCATGTGTTAGGTTGTATGTCAAAGGTCATATACAATCTAAAAATAACGGGCGCTCCCGTATGTATAATGACACTCCAGCGCTTACAGTATTTGCACCGTGTCATCTTTTTGTGACTTTATTTGCACTTAAGAAATGCAATTACGGATATGTCTAATTGACTATAGTTGATACCAGTGTAAATAAATGTCTTAATGGAAAAGCCAATTCATACCTTTTTGAAAAAAAAGTTAATGTAGAGTGAGAAACATAATGCGCCTCAAGAGCTCTCAATATTCAGTACAGTTTAAGGACATCATTTACGTAATTTCTCCAATGTAAGCCTAAAATACATGCGATTTGAAAAAGAATTTCATTCATCAAAAGAATGCTTTTACTCTCAAGATTCAGACAAGCTAATGGAAGGGAAAGATGCAAAACACTGCACTGCCCTCTAGTGGTTCAAGACGTGGTTGAATAAATAGGAGGAAATGGCGATAGTTCAGAAGTACATACAATCTTTCATCAATCGGTCGTCATTCCTGAGAACGTTAATAACAAAAAGCATGTATGCGTGGGAGCCAGTCTAAGTGGAGAAAAGTGATCTTTTATGTGTAAAGAAATCTCATGCTGGGGCACTAAAAGGGCAGGTTCTTTGAAGACGGAAACGATTTTAATTGGTCGAAGAGCAGCTTAGCAAGACTACCAATAGAACACACTCATTGTGTATATATACATGACCGATCGTTCCATCCACAGGACAGACAGTGTCAGACGAGCTTCCGTGTCGTCTCACTGGGCCAGACCTTGTAAGGAGAGAGAGAGCAATCAAACACAACATTAAACTGTTGAATGTGCTGTTCTGTTTTTTAAGTGGTTGTCTATCAAAAGCTTAGCCCCCAAGTAACTCCATGTCATCTGCAGTCAGGCCTGAATTTGTAGACAGCAGTAGAGTGTATCCTGGGACTTACAAGTGAGCTTTCACCATTGTAAATATGAAGTTAAAAATCCCAGCATGCAAAGTGATGTTGGCTTGAAACGCAAGAATGGCTGAAGGTATTACACATCACATGCCATTGGACCTCTTGGCATCTATGTAAGAGGGATAGTGTTTAGTCTCTATCTTGGACGGCAGATGAAAGGCTCACTTTATTAGATGTACTAAGGTTCACTGAGTGTGTGGGATTGTGGGTTGCGAGGGCGGGGAATGGAGGCAGCAGAGGCAGGCAGGCTGTAGGCTCCTTGGGGGAGCTTGGCTGCTCCTCTGCTGCTGTGGGAGGCAGTCAGGTGGGAGCAGTGCAGCGCCTCTGCACTCAGCCGCAGGCCTGGGGACCTGGTTGGTTCACTGGGTGCATTTACACACTGTTGTAAAACCAGACCCAATGTTTCTTCGTTCACTGGAAACAAACCTGAGAATTGCTTAGATATTTTGCCCTCATAATGAGGGTGAGGGCCACTCCTAGGACTGCCAGAAGGTCACATGATCTAAAGGATCAATGACTTTTAAGACATACAAATATGGGCCTCATTATGATGTCGGTTTGAAAGCAATAGTTTCCGACCGACTCGGGTTCTGCGAGTCTGACCGATGGATTACGATGTTTCCGAACACTGTTCGGTTGGCCTCCCATTGACTTCAATGGGAGCCTTTGTTCCGACCGACAACATAGGGTCCCATTGGAAAAAGGGGTGGTTGCAGAAAACCTTGCACCCTGTCACAGGCACCCCACGGTGCCTGCAACACTGTGCATGGTTATAAAGAGGGTCTCATGAGTACCCCCATGTGCCCCAGCAGGAGGCCTCCGGGTGAAGTGGGGCCTGCTACAAAGTCAGTTTTCGACAGCCGTTCCATGTCGAACAAACCGATTCAGAAAGGCTGTCTGAATCAGACATCGCAATACGTCGGTTGAAAACGCGGTCCGTAGATCTGAACGATTCGGCTCTAACAGACTCTGAGTCTCCGAATGCCAGTCGGAACCGAGTCGGAAAGACAGAATGGTTACCTTCTATCGTAATCGTTCGGTCAGAAAGGTTTTCAAGTCGGTTGGAAACATGGGTTCCGACACTTGTTAGGAAAATCCCAATGCTGTTCGGAACCTTTCCGACCGACATCGTAATGAGGCCCTATGTGTGTAGCCCCACAGCAAATCACCAACTCTACCGTGTTAGAATCTTAGTACAGAGCTAAAACTCACATTCAAAGAACACATCCAGACAGCAATCCGCAGGCTTCGTAGTCTCAAAATTGGCATTTAATGTGAATGGTTTCATTGTTGAAACAAAATATTTCACTAAATGCAATGTAGGATTTGATAATAAACCACGTAAGCACTAAAAGTGTCAAATCTGTGAATATGTTTATTACGGATTACATTGATTTAATGTATTTATAGAGTACACAAGTCTATTTTTGATGCAGTGATACGTTTCACTGTTTGCATGAAGAGTCAAACTTTTCTTCAAAGCATTCTGCTGAAATTGTCATTTCTAGTATGAAATAGCAAGATACTGAGAACAAGTGATCGATAGTTTTATTATTCCTGATCACTAGTCATTATTTTGAACCCCATTTCCAAATGGTGCAGTCCAGGCTGAACTGCCGTCACTGCTATGCACGGTCCCATCACATCTGTCCCTGAGACAAGCCATCCCAGCCATGCTGCTGCCTTTTTGGGCCTTCTAGTGAAATGCAGCTTCAAAAGGTAGGACACAGCGTGCTAAGAGGCCCGTGCTTGGGGGCATACCTGGCCTACCGAGGGTACCTGGGGGCATACCTGGCCTACCGAGGGTACCTGGGGGCATACCTGGCCTACCGAGGGTACCTGGCCTACCGAGGGTACCTGGGGGCATACCTGGCCTACCGAGGGTACCTGGGGGCGTACCTGGCCTACCGAGGGTACCTGGGGGCGTACCTGGCCTACCGAGGGTACCTGGGGGCGTACCTGGCCTACCGAGGGTACCTGGGGGCGTACCTGGCCTACCGAGGGTACCTGGGGGCATACCTGGCCCACCGAGGGTACCTGGGGGCATACCTGGCCTACCAAGGGTACCTAGGGGCATACCTGGCCTACCAAGGGTACCTGGGGACATACCTGGCCTACCTGGGGGCGTACCTGGCCTACCTGGGGGCGTACCTGGCCTACCGAGGGTACCTGGGGGTGTACCTGGCCTACCGAGGGTACCTAGGGGCGTACCTGGCCTACCAAGGGTACCTAGGGGCGTACCTGGCCTACCAAGGGTACCTGGGGACATACCTGGCCTACCTGGGGACATACCTGGCTTACCGAGGGTACCTCCCTGAGAGCAATGACTAGTGGCTGACATCCGTTCAAGCTTTCCATCATTTACCTGTGTTTAAATAAATCAAGAAACCTAAAATACGAGTTTACCTCCAAAATCAAATCAACAATATATAGTCAACCATCTAAAATGGTACCTTCTACCAGTGCCCGAGATGTACCTCCTCCAACATACTTTTCCATAAACAAAAACTATTACTGAGTATATTTAATTGTGCCGTAATAAAGAGACAGTCAAATTCATGGCCAACATGAAAAACCTATCAGAAATTGTAATGACCACACCTGCACACTAACCTTTACAACAGTAACCATTTACTCTACTCACGCGACTTCACGGAAATTCCATAGCATGGTCTGCACTGGCATTTACATGTGCGAGCTGTGTCCATAACAAGGCACTGACCTCCAGAGGGGCGCTGGAGCCCCCTGCAACGGTCTCCCTATGACTTCGGTCCAAACAACAGTGTGTTTAAACCTTTTCCTGAAGGCTGCCGGAGTCCACTTCTGATATGTGTTTGTTTTTCATGGCGCTCCTTAATCTTGCCCACCGCACCTACATCTCACCCCTTCTTAATTTTCCATACATAGACAAAGAAAGAGGACGAGTGGGGGAAGGGGGCACCAAATTGGGTGTAGCCCAGGGTACTCTCTGAGCAAAGGTGCATTGGCAGATGAATGCAATGCATGAAAAACAGAAAACAGTCTGGTAGGTGTCATTTGAAGAGGCGAGTGTTCAAATATTTCCCATCTGTAGACGAATTAGACCCTTAGTCTGATGCTGCTGGTTTAGGAGGCCACCATCTGAAGACTAGAAAGAAAAAGGGCTGCTTCAAGGGTTTGCTTTGCTTGGATAGTTCCAGCTGTAGTTATGTTTTGCTCTCATTGTTCCTTCGCTCGCTGTGGTGTGGTAGCTGTCTTATGTAAGAAGGTATCTGACCATGCCTTGCCTCGAACTGTTGTAAAACGTGTTGACATTCTCCGGTGTCTCCTGACCTGAATAAAAACAAATAATATTAAGAAATGACAAAACAAACACATCTTCAGGACATCAGAGGTATGAATATGGTAACACGAAGGATTGTAATCCAGACACCGATTTGTTAAATGAAACATACTGATAAATATTTCCAGTATTGTGTATAATCTTGTTCTAATAATGTATCTCGTCTTGATCATTAAAAAGTATGCCTTTGCAAAATAAAAGAGTAAAATTAAACTCAGTTGATAAAGTAGGCTTGACAGTTTGCTTTATTCATCCCTATTCCAATTTTAAGGAATCACTAATTCCACCCTTTCCAGGCGTAGGAGTTCACAATACCCATATTTTGCATTTTGCCCTGTGCAATTCTCTTTTGATCTGGTGCTTTCTCAGCAGCATGAAGGGTAAGTCGTTCCAAGAGATTGATTAATCTTTCTGGGCTGAGAGATTTGCTGTTTTTTGGTCGTCGAATGAGGGCAGCCGTTCCGCAGCTTGTGCATCTGGGGCTCGAATGCAGCCTGTCCACAACTTGCTGAATCTCATAGTTGGAGAGCATCTGGTGACCCAGAGGAAACGGCGGGGGGACAATTGTACCCCAAGGCTTCTTAGACATTCTAACAACCAAAACAAACACAGAAAAGAACAAGTAATGAGGTGACTTATCAGAGAACACTTCTTAGTTATTTTTACGTTATTGTTAAAATAGGAAGACTTCCCTATAGGAAAGTGCACGAAACAAACATCTGTATAATAAGGTTTTCAGAGACATCACACTCTCTGATTGGAGGGAATGTGTGCTCCAAACTCCCTTTCACTTTAACATAGGAATTACAGGTAGTACACCTTGGCAATCAGAATGAGGCCCATTATCTTTAAAATAGAGTTTGCAATACTATATATTAAAAAATTGTACAACATTTGACATGATTTTTAGGGCACAACGTTTAACCCAAGAGGTATCAGTGCACTTTACACTTAGCAAACAATCATGGGCTAGAGGTCTTAAAAATACAAAGAACAAAGAAAACCAACATGGGAATTTAAGAAAAAGGAATTCAAGCTTCAGACCCCCAGCTCGCTCCTGTGAGAAAGCTAGCTGGGTTAAATGGCAGTCCACCACAAATAATAATGGTATCGCTCTCGATAGATCCAGTAAAGGTTTCAGTAGTTTATACCTGAGCTCCATCCCTGGTAACTAAGGCACAGATCAGACAACCTTAACTTAAGAAAATGTGTAAAGCATTTAGAAGTTACAAAACAGTTAAAAGGTCAAAACCACAACTAAATAAAAATCCCATTCCAATGCATAAAAATAGAAAAGTTTCAAGCAGGAAAACTCCAGAGTTCGCAGATAGGAAGTCATTAATGTCGATCGTTTGCTGCTCGCGATGGGCCCAATGAGGCTTTCGCACTTCAGACTTAGAGTCTTTTCTGGAAGTCTAATTTCCTCAGCAGGGCAAGACTGCAGTCGGTAGCCAAGAGGGATCCGATGCCATTGGATGCTGGTCATGTCTAGCTAAAACCGATGTGCTGCTGGGCAGAACATTGTAGGAGCTGGCAGGTTGTTCCCAGTGCCTCGATGGTTCTCCAAGCAAACAGTTAGCAAAATGTTTCCAAGTCCCAAGTTTTAGAGCTAGACAGGAGGAGTACACTCTAGCACCAATCAAGGGTTCCAGGACCTCAGGAACAGTACTTGGGAGTCAGGACTCACTCAAAAAGAAGCCATGAGCAGGGTCCAGGGCAGCACCAGTGGAAACTGGCCCACTAGGCTTTTCCAGGAGTGTGGGGTTCTTGCAGCTTTTGTGGCCCTGCAGCTTAACAGGAAGTCTGAGTTAATTCCTTTGGCCTGGATAGAAGTGGGAGCATATCTCGACCTTAGGGTTACCCTCACAGGTATGAACAGCAGGTGCAGCACTTCTTCTGTCTTCCATGGGTCTAGTACTGTTCCGAAGAGGGTGGCCAGGAGCCTGTGGGTGTGCGTGACTTCTGGCCCCTCCCAATCAATAGGTAAAAAGGTCCCAGGGGTACCCACTTTTGCAGCAGTTCCCATGTGCCCTTCTGCAAACAATCCCACAGTGCACCTGTCTACCTAAAGTCAACATGGCAGGATCTTTCTTCCATTTATATGACCCACTTTTAAATGCCTTGCATCCTGCCTTATGGGCATTTAAAGCCTACAAAGGGGTAACTTAATTATATTTAAAAGGAGGGTAGTTCTGTCATCACAGATTATGTTGGCAGTTTGAATTTACAGTTTTAAAACTGCACAAACATGCAACAGTGGGACCCCTGCAGGCATGTTTGGTGCCGCAGCACTGGCGTAACGGAAATTGAGTGGGCCTCCCTGCAAGGTACATGGAGGGGGCCCCCTCCGGGCTCAATCAGGAGCTCTACGGCCAGAGTACTGTGCTGAGGGGGCCCCCTGGTGCTTGGGGCCCCCCCGCACTGCGGGGGCATATGTTACAACCCTGTGCAGCAGTCCACTAGTAACATTTAGCTTATGGGCGGAGTATACTCTGTACCATTTACTAGGGACTTAAAGGTAAGTTAAACATGCAAATAAGGAGTATAGCCAATTTCAAGATGTTTTAGGTGTCAGTTTTAGTCCAAAAACCCATAGTAAAATATAGAAAAATGGGAGTGCGACCATGCAAAAAGGGACAAAAATTGGCACCTCCCCTGGCTCTCCAAGACCTAATTGACTTGGTGCCTCAGATGACCCTCTGCTGTCTCTCAGAGAATCAGGTCGTCCTCCAGAGATGAAGTGTCATCTCTTACAGCCCTTCTACACTGTGCCAACTGGAGTACCTGACTCAACCAATGGTGCCTGTTGACCTGTACCTCTACAGCCTTGTTAGCTTGCATGATGACCATTTGCCTTTCTTCAGAAAAAGCAGCTGATTTAGAGTTTGGGGAAGAATATTCTCCATGGCAATGGAGTACCCCCCTGCCAAATTTGAGGTCCACCCATCCGATTTAAACGTGTTAGAGCGTGATTTTGCTCTTTCATTTGTAGGAGTGCATTATAATCATGGGTAGTTCGCTCCTGCATATAATCCTTTATTGTGCTAACATTGGGTCATTAGATCGTGTATTGTAATAAAGTGAACAGTGAAGTGCTAGGTGTATGTCAGAGTAAACGTGAAGAAATTAATGTGGTAATTATATGTGACTAGACAAAAACCTTATCGTGAAGGGTTCATATATGTAGCTAATGAAAGTTCTTACAATTAATGTACTTATGTAATGTGTTGATTTGAACGTGCTCAGTAATAATATTCATTTATATGGGTCCTTTATGAAATTATGTGCCATTTCTTATGTTGGCCGATTTCTGTAGGCCTGAACTGTATTTCTCCCTGGAAGATCTTGTAATAGACTCGCTAGTAAATTTCATGTACATGTGGAATTTGTTCTTTGTCACATTTCTGTTGCAGGAGGAAGAATTCATCCTTGTTAGTTAGAATAAGGTCTTTGTTTTAGGAGTTAGACTTAGGGAGCATAAGATCCATTGAACGTCGATGCTAATAATAAGGGACAGTGTATTTTCTCACCGGAGAGAGCCTGGGAATCAAGGTCATCGAGCCCAAGCCTGGGAGCATCGATGCTGCATGGAAAGTTATCTACAAGGAGGTGGCTTGCTTGGCTGGTGTGATGTTGTGTTGCATTTTGGGATGCTACCTGCAAGCTCATGTATTGAAGTTAGAGACAGAGTCCGGGGACTTCTGACTTGCCTCGAGAGCATCTTAGAACGAGCTCTGTAGCTTTATGCTATTTGGCCCATTCAACGTGAATGGACTTTTTAGGAAGTCTTCACGTGCTGACACCTTAACAGAACTTGCCTGGGAAATGCTAAGTAGGGATGTCACATTAGTGGTATTGTAGGGATAGACTAATGCTTTTCACTTACGAACCCCCAATGAAGGGAAATTTGTATGTAGGAGACATTCTTTTCTGTATCCTGATTCTGGAACTGATTATTCTGTGGATGCTGCACCATCTCAACTTCCCTTGTAGGTTTGGCTTTGTATTAGTTCCAAAGTATTTCTACACCCTCGTCTTGAGGTGCTTGAATGTCCAATTGTTCTTGGACTTGTAATAAATTTACTAAACTCGAATGGGAGTCTGATTCTTCAGTCATATTTCATTGGAACAGAAATTATGGATTGGTTAACGATTTCTCTCCCTTCCACACTTTCATGCAGACAAAAAGAGACATTGTCTTAGGGTTTCTGAGTAAAATCTAGAACGTGGAACCTGGCTCCTTCAGTTTGTAGCAGTGTAGCATGGTTGTCTCATGAAGTGAGGGGAGAATCTAGAAAACTCTAGAAAAGACTTGGCTCCCTAGAGCCCCCAAAATAGAGCCTAATGATCGGGAGCGGAGAACAACGGACTTTGGCGGAGACTGACAGAGATGTGAGTATCAATAGGGATGTGTCGTGTGTTAAGATGGTTGGTGTGTAATTGTATGATGTCTGGCGGAGTTTGTGGGAAAGTCAAGTGAAAGTGGTTTCGGGCCAGATGTGGTCCAAGAGTTTTGTTTTGAGTTTCAGGCTCCGAAGTAGCCGAAGATCCTGGTATATATTTTGTGGTGTAGAAAACACTGAGTTGTGTAATTGTCTGACCGTTGGTTTGAAGGGATGTCGTGAGGCGTCAGACAACCCAACTGAGATAGGGAACTTTTTGTGAGTGGACCGGTTAGGATCGTATAGGAAACCTTATGTACAGGGGTGGACTATATTGATCCAGGTGACCAGTGCAGATAGAGGTTCGCTGTGTGTGAATGTTCTTTAGTGATTGAATTCTATTGATTTTTTTAGAAAGGCAGACAATTACTGTTTTTCATGATTGTGTAAGTGAATGCGTACAGAGAAATTGTGAAATAGGGTGAACGGCTGCAAGGAGGAAAAGGTAAAGTCAGAGTGTGTCGCTCTGCGATAGGTCAGTTGGAGTAACGCCATGCTGGGATTGGTTGGTGATCATCAGGAGTTGAAGTGAGGAAATCTTGACGGTTGAAGGAAAAATTTGATTTAACCTTGCGGTGTTTTAATGTATTACGTGATCTCTGCAGAGGAGATAGGGGAGCGGTAACTCAAGTGGGTGAGGTAGCACCACACGAGGATACCCCGGCACATTACATGTCAACGAACATAGGGCTCCATACTATAGTTTGGCTTCAAAATTGGCACAAAATTACTGATAAGGAGGGAAATTTGACTTTCCCATGTCATGGTTCATTTTGATTAGAGGTGCTATATCAGTTGAGGGGAGTAATGCCTTCATTACAGCCCCCACCTAGACCAACGCAGTTTGAGGCATCAGATGCTTGGATGCGAGCAGCTCAGGCAAAGAACTGGGAAAGATGTCAGGGGAAGATGAGGAAGGCAATGAAGGCATATAAGGATGCGCCACGGGATGCACAGTTGAAGAGGTGGAGAATAGACACCATTGAGGGAGTGATATTGTATCCATTACTGGTGAAAGAGGGAGACGTTTCAAGTCAGGGCACAATCAATGCTGCAGTAAAGGCAAAATTGCTAGACGTAGGGAGATTGAAAGCGGAAGTGAATGAAATAATTAGTGGAAATTTGTCTTTGGAAAGGATAGAGCTGTTTGTACAGGTTGAGTTATTGTTCATGGCAAAGGATGTCACTCACAAAGCAAGGCAAACACGTGAGACAGAATTGGCCCAAAAATATGATGTGGATTTGTCCAAAACAAAAATGTTATAGGGAAACCTTAGGTTGAATTATAGTGATCAGGGATTAGAAGAGAAAAGAGTCACAGGTTTAAAAAAAAGCAGATTTGGGAGCTGGTCATAGGGATATGCGCATGGAGCATACTTGACAAAAGGGAGGAAAATGGTCAAAGAAAAAGAGTGTGAGGAAGGTGATGGGGGAAAACGCTGCCTCAGGGGGTGGGGGGGCATAACAGGAGTTGAGGTTTACCCATTGCGAAAGGTATATAGCAGAGGGTATGTGCAAGTACCTTGGCGCAGGGGTGACTTAGCAGCGTTCACAAATGATTTTCCTCGGCTGAGGGAGAAACCTGCTTAATGGTATAAGCAAGTCAATCACTTTGTAAAGATTTCAAAGGTGTTGTGGATTGATTTGAACAGATTATTTGACATTGAGGTTCCCAGTGACTTATGGTCTGCCTGTACAATTGCTATCGATTGGCCTTCCACTAAACCAGATAGATATCCCATAACTCCTGGCCCTTCACATTTGGTCATGAAATAATTTTGAACAGGTAATTACATGGTTACCGTCTAAGATCGCTCCACAAGATATCGATTGGGTCAAGATAGATCGAACCACCCAAGAGCCTAAGGAATCAGTATATGTCTATTATGAACGGCTTCTGCAAGCCTTTAAGCTGTACAGCGGGTTAGATACTCTAGACCCTAAAGACCCTAAGGATATGGGACAGTTTGTTTCCAAGTTTGTGCTAGGACTGAGGCCAGAGATTAGTGTTATGATTCAACAGCATTTAATCTGCTGGCAAAACAGTTCAGTGGATGAGAATCTACGGTATGCCAGATATTATAGTGATGAAGTGAATTCCAAGCACAAGAGAATAAAGGACAAGTTGATGTTGGTTCAGGTGAGGGAAATTTAGGTCGGAATCATGGGAACAACCAAGGAGGAATTCAGAATGCGTAGAACAAATACAGGACAGGGAAAGGGGAAAAGGACATACCCCAAGCCAGGGGTAGACATCAATGAGCTAAAGAAAACCACTGCTTGTCACTATTGTCACAAAATCTGGCATTGGAAGCATGAGTGTATAGTTAATCCAGCAAATCAGTTACAGGAAGAAGAGATTGCACATGTGCCTGTTGTTATAAACACAGTGACAAGACCTAGATCCTTTAATGGGGCTGCAGAAACCGAGCGGCAAATGTCGCATTGTCCAGGACTCAAGGAAGGTCGATTCCATGTTGTCCCGTGGTACCGAATCCATCTGTGGTCCTATTCCAAATTTCTTGTGAGGCTGAATGGTTCACGGTGATTGACTTATGCCAAGCATTACTTTCAATACCCTTACATGAGGAAAGCCAATTTTTATTTGCTTGCCAGCTGGAGAACCGTATGATAACATGGTGTCGTATTCCACAAGGGTATACTTAGAGGCCATCTATCTTTAACCAGATCTTGAAAAAGAACCTGGAGAGCTTGGTGGTGCCCTAAAGGTCAGTGTGTGTGCAGTATATCGATTACCTAAAATTGCTTCAGGGACTGAGAAGGCTTGTAGGGATGATACCATTGCCCTATTGAACCACTTGGCAGAAAAATACACAAGGTTTCTCCTAGCAAACTTCAGTACTGTTTGCCTGAAGTTCAGTATTTGGGTCATCGAAAAAGGCAAGATCAAGGTGTCACCAGACAGCATTGATGCGATTATGAAAATGAATCAGCCTACCACGCAAAAGGAAGTCAAGATGTTTCTGGGAATGGTTGGCTACTGCCGACAATGGATCCCAAACTTCTCACTGAAGGGGTGGCCCGTACAAAGACTGACACACAAAGATACACAGGGGTGTCCGTAGACCAGTGGCCTACTCTTCAGTTACATTAGATCCTGTAGCTTAAGCGCTGCCCGGATGTCTCAAATCCGTTGCTGCAACTGGTGTCAGCACTGAAAGATGTGAAAGTATTTTGATGGATCTTCCTCTTACTGTTTATGTTCCACATTCAGTTGAGCTCCTGATGACAAGAACCAAAGCACAGTACCTGACCAAAAACAGGCTCACTAGATATGAGCAAATTCTGTTGGCCTCTGAAAATTTCACATTGAAGAGATGTTCTGTGTTAAATCCTGCTACTTTGATGCCTATTTCTGAAGTTGAGGGAGAAGATTGTGAGGACCATGACTGTCTGGATGTGACTGAACGCTGTACCAAACCAAAACACAACATTGTCGATGAAACTCTACCTGAATCAGACCATGTCCTTTTTGTGGACAGTGCATGCCTAAGAGACAATGAGGGTTACCCGAGAGCAGCTTTTGCTGTCTGTACTATTTCTGGAGTTGTGGAACTGCTTGTCTACAGGGAGTATCCTCTGCACAAGTAGCCAAATCATTGCCTTGACACATGCATTTCTTATTTCCGAATGAATCTGAGTCACCATCTATACTGATAGCCAGTACAGTTTTGGTGTGGTTCATGACTTCGGACCGCTATGGTCACAGAGGGGGTTCTTAAAGTCATCAGGATCACCCATCAGAAATGGAGAGTATGTGAGACAACTATTGGAAGCCTTGCAGCGACCGAAGGAAGTTGCCGTTGTAAAGTGTGCTGCCCATGGGAAGGGTGAGGATTTTGTGACAGTCGAGAACAGGTACGCGGACAAAGTTGCCGGCTTTTGTGCTATTCATGTTTGCATTTTTAATGAGGACTATTCATGCGAGAGCACAGAAAGAACCCCGCTCAGCATGATGTTAGCCATAGCGGATACCTGGGGTGAGGTCAGGTGTCTGCAGGGAGAAGTGTCAGACCAAGAAGAAGCTGGTTGGATCAAAACCAGGTGTGAAAAGAGTGATGATGGCATTTGGGGTTCAACTGATGGTAGAGCAGTGTTAACAAACTGTTTACTAAATCCTATGGCGAGCCAGATTCATGGAGCAGTTCACATAGGGAGAGATGCAATGGTGCGAGTGTTTAGACAAACATGGTTAAACCTGAGGTTTTGTGCTTTTGCTGAAGCAGTGTGTCACCGATGTGTTAAGTGTCAACAGATGAATACTGGAAAGAAAACTGTGGCTGCCTGGAGTCACATTGGAAAGTCGGGGGTGCTTTTAACTTAATTCAACTGGATTTCATTGAGATTCCTAGGTGCAATGGGTTGAGGTACATTCTAGTTGTGGAGTGCATCTTTTCAAGATGGGTGGAAGCATATCCAACTAGAAGGTGTGATAGCCTTACAGTAGCCAAGTTATTGTTAAGAGAGTTGATACTATGATTCAGATTTCGACTTCATTGGAATCAGATAGAGGAACTAACTTTCATAGCGAGATCATGAAGCTGTTATGCACTGCCTAACATGTTGATCAGAGATTGCACTGTAGCTACAGGCTGAGCGCGTCAGGCATTGTGGAGCAAATCAAGGGGACTCTAAAGATGAGAATGGCAAAGGGGCGTTCTTCAACGTCTCTGAATTGTCTTGATGCGCTGCCTTTGGGGCTGATGAGTTTGCGCAGTATTACAGATAGGAGAACTGGACTATCCCCACATGAGATTCTCATGGTAAAGGGCGATGCACTTGCCTGCGGTGCCATCCACAGCATTGATAAACATCACTGATGATTTGGTCCTTGATTATTCCAAAGGATTGGCTGATGTGGTTCGTTCTGTGTCTCACCAGGTTGAAGCTGCAACTGCACCAACCTCGAAGGACCTTTGTCACAACCTGGACCCATAGGACAGGGTCCTAATCCAGAAGCATGTGAGGAAGAACTGCCTTGATGCACGTTGGCGAGGTCCTCCTTACCAGGTGATTTTGGTAATGAACACTGCTGTGAAGTACAGAGGCTTGCCGAACTGGATTCATGACTCCCATATCCCCAGGGTTTCAGGACGCTCAGAAAAAACAGATCCTCTCCCTGAATAGAATCCAGCCATGGCTGAAAGGCCACTGAAGAGGGCAGGCCAAGCTGTGGGGGTTCCTGAAGAGGCTGGATACCCTCCAGGTTGAGCTGAGGTGGGTCACGCTACACAAGGCCCAGGTACAGACTCTGAGGGAGACTTTAACGTTGCGAGTGGTATAGAGTAAGACTCAACTGAAGAGACTGGAGTGGAAAGTGGTCGAGTGCTGCGGAAGAAAACCGGTCGCAATAGAATCATGGCCGGTGAGACAGAAAAGGCAGAATCTGAGATTTGTGCCAGAAAGATTTCGCTCCCATATCTGAAACATCAGAGTTGGATCAAAGTGATACAGTGCTAGCACAGGGGAGCCTGAGAAGATTGAGGAGAGTGAGAGTACCATGCCAGAGGTACGCTGCCCCGGAGTGGACTTACCTGGTCACAGATGCTGGGAACAGTGAGATCCGGGAGAGGGAGGTCCAGAAGAGTGAGGCGGGGAACTTCAGTGTTGATTATTGAAATTGAGATGTTGGTCCTTGGAGTAGAAGTTAATGGAGTTTTGACAATGACTGTACCAGATCCTCCAAGACTGCGAGACCTACGGAGCTTGATTTTGGAAGACCTTACGTTTCCAACTTTTGGGTATCAGCCACCAGCTCAGGAGATTGCAGAATTTCGTATTGAACTTTTGCAGCGTGTCATTGAGGAAATTGGCTCTGATCTCATAAGGGATGTAAATTGAACTGTGATCAGTAAATAAAAATCTTTTGCTCAAAGGAAGATAACCTAGGCTCGAGTGGAAGAAGAATAACATTAAGGACTTTTGCGTAGAAGAAGAAAGAGGGCTAGGGAATTAGTCCAGATGTGTAAATAACTGTGCCACAAACTGAGTGAGAACTATTTCCACAACTTCAAGGAACTGTGTATGCACTTTGTTGTGCAACAGTGAGAGGCAGAGAAAGAAACTTTGCATTGATCCTCTTACAGTCACAATCCAAACTCATTTGAAAATGGAGTATGGAAATTTGATCCGTTGCCACAAATGTATAATAAGTACACTTATAGCAGGAGTAATTATAGTCATAGCTGTAGTCATTACTATGTCCGTCATAAGTTCACACGAAGCTGAAGCTGATGGAGTGTGAGTACTTTAGACATCCACACCTACCACTTCTAGCACAAAAGAGGGTACATTAGGAGCTAACAGTGCTATGATCAGTCAGACTAGTCACTTGTTGCATGTCATTTGTCTAAAGGCAATTATACGTTGAACACTTATGCTAAATTGTTGTATGAGTGCGTAAATACGATGGATGTGAGAGGTTGCTATGTGTGTATGCAAGTACCTGCGTCAGTTGAGGAGGGTATTGGATACCATCACCTGCCTCTGACATACGGCATTACTTGTAGTCTGTTGCTTAGTATGTGTTATGATAAAGGTCATTACGAGTACAAATTCTTCAATTATGATGTGCTATCAGAAGTTCCAGCTTACAAGCACCTAAACAAGTGTGATTATTACAAGCAAGAAGACAGAATGGGAAAGTATTTCATATCTACAGTTACATTAGACACAAATTATGCACTTAGACATAATTGGAGATGTATGTTGACTAGGCCTGGGTGGCAAATTCCGTTCCGCTCGCGGAATTTGCGGAATTTGCGTAATTTCGCGTTCCGCGGAGAACGCGAAATTGCTCAAAAGTCTGCATTCCGCGAGTTCGCGAAATTTTTGCTTGTTCGCGTTCTCAAAATGCATGTTCGCGAGATATTTCTCCTCGAGCCTGCAAACAGCAATTGCGAACAGGAAAAAGCATCGCGAACAAGCAATTCCGCGTGTTCGCGGAATTTCTGCGTGTTCGCGGAGATTTTTTACCGTTTCGCGGAGATTTGCGGAACGCAATTACGCAAATTCCGCCCACCCCTAATGTTGACGGACATAGAAAAGAAATTTGTAGATCAAGCAGAAGATAGACATAGACCATTAGCAGTTAAGTTTAACGATAGAAAGGGAAATTTTGAGTGGACCAAAGAAGAGTTAGCACATAAGGCTAGAGGAAGTTATGGTCCAATAGCTTTAAATTGGGAACAGCGAGAAAATCTTTGCATCAGACAAGTACAGACTTA
The DNA here is from genome assembly GCF_964204655.1 of Triturus cristatus. Taxonomy (NCBI): domain Eukaryota; kingdom Metazoa; phylum Chordata; class Amphibia; order Caudata; family Salamandridae; genus Triturus; species Triturus cristatus. Next base: position 234,401,239 of record NC_140583.1, read on the forward strand.
CTATGACAAGATATTTGTGGGACAGAGTGTATGTGATCATATTTTCACAATGGAGACCACTGCAAAGAAGTTCTTACAAGAGAAAGTACAAGTGGTGCCAAATGAGTATTTTGTGTGTGGGAGAAATGTGTATGTCTGATTGCCACTGAATTGGTATGGCATATGTTATGTGGCTTTTGTGTTTCCTAAGATATACAGAGTGGAGGATTTGAAGACTTTGGAGGAGAAGTCACCACATAGAGAGAGACGTGGTACCAGTGCAGGGGAAATTGGAGGAGATATGTTTGGAGCACTGATACCAAGCTTGGGAGTGGTTTTACATGATGTTAAGATTAAAAGGTTGTCAACTATAGTAGTTAAGTTGTCAGTCAATACAGCTCAGTCATTACTACTCAAAGATGGAGAGATGGTCTCGATAAGAGCTATGGTGATACAAAACAGTCTTGCTTTAGATGTGTTATTAGCAAAAGAGGGCGGAGTCTGTAAAATGCTGAGGGTTCAACAGTGTTGTACTTATATCCCAAACCCTAGCATGGATCTGAGGAAGTAACATCACTGAGATACATCACGCGATACATAATTTGGCAACTTGAGGGAGTTTGGAGCAAGGTTGGTAAAGTATTTGGGAAAGTTGGAAGTTGGTTTCAAATCTTGGAAAGGGAATTCTTGGTTATATCTTGAAACCAATAGTAACAGTTGTGGTATGTACCATTTTGTTGATGGGAACAGTGAAAGCTTGCAAATGTCATCGGTCAAGAGAAGTTGAAAATGCCCTTAGACAGTGAAAGAGAAGACTGGAGAGACTGCAGGACAGTCACTATGAAAATCTCAAGAACCTAAAGAAGTTTCAACAGGGAAGGCTGGCTACAACTTCTGTTTAGGTCGGTTCTTTCTACAGGTAGTTCAAAACGACTAAGATGACACTAGTCATCGGGGGGTCTGTTAGAGCGTGATTTTGCTCTTTCATTTGTAGGGGTACATTATAATCATGGGTAGTTCGCGCCTACATATTATCCTTTAATGTGCTAACATTGGGTCATTAAAACGTGTATTGTAATAACGTGAAAAGTGAAGAGCTAGGTGTATTTCAGACTAAAAGGGAAGAAATTAACGTTGTAATTATATGTGGCTAGACAAAAACCTTAACATGTAGGGTTCATTTATGTAGCAAACGAAAATTCTTACAATTAATGTGCTTATGTAATGGGTTGGTTTGAAAGTGCTCCGTAATATGTTAATTTATATGGGTGCTTTATAGGATTATGTGCCGTTTCTTATGTTGGCTGATTTCTGTAGGCCTGAACTGTATTTCTCCCCGGAAGCTCTCGTATTAGACTCGCTAGTGAATTTCACGTGCATGTGGACTTTGTTCTTTCTCATGTTTCTGTTGCAGGTGGAAAAATTCATCCTCGTTAGCTAGAATAATGTCTTTGTTTTAGGAGTTAGGCTTAGCAAGGAGAAGATACATTGAACGGCGATGCTGATAATGAGGTACAGTGTATTTTCTCATTGGCGAAAGCCTGGGAATCAAGGTCATAGAGCCTAGGCCTGGGATCATCGCTGCTGTGTGGAAAGTTATCTAAAAGGAGCTGGCTTGAATGGATGGTGTGATGTCGAGTTGCATCTTCGGATGCCACCTGCAAACTCATGTATCGAAGTTAGGGACAGAGTCAGGGGACCTCTTACTTGCCTTGAGAGAGAGAGCATCTTAGAACGAGCTCTGCAGCTTTATGATACTTGGCCCATTCAACGTGAATGGACTTCTTAGGAAGTCTTCACGTGCTGACACCTTTACAGAACTTGCCTGGGAAATGCTAAGTAGGGATGTCATGTTAGTGGTAGTGTAAGGATAGAGTAATGCTTTTCACCTACGAACCCCCAATGAAGGCAAATTTGGATGTCGAAGCCATTCTTTTCTGTATCCTGATTCTGGAACTGATTATTCTGTGCATGCTGCACCGTCTCAACTTCACTCGTAGGTTTGGCTTTGTAGTAGTTCCAATATATTTCTACACCCTTGTCTTGAGGTGACTGTATGCCCAATTGTTCTTGGCTTTGTAATAAATTTACTAAACTCGATTGGGAGTCTGTGATTCTTCAGAGTCATAATTCATTGGAAAATAAATTATTGATTGGTTAGTGATTTCCCTCCCCTCCACACTTTGATGCAGACAAAAAGAGACATCAGCCTAGGATTCCAGAGTAAAATCTAGAACATGGAAACTGGCTCCTTCAGTTGCAAGCAGTGCTAAAGTATGTAGACTATGGTGCTTACTCCATCTCTGCAGCTAGCATATGCCTCCGCAGGCTCGACAGAGTATGGGTGGTCGGAGGTTAGCCAATTTAGAGTGGACAATATGATGGCTTTTTTTGCTGTCCATGACTGGCAGGTAAAAAAAGGAGGTGAGGGATAGTAAAAAAAACCACACTAAACAATTATGACCAGAAACTATAGGAGAAACATTTCTTGGCATGGGGTCATTAGTTTTTTTTATTTTACTAAAACAAATTCGCACATTGGGAGTTTGTGTTTGAACAATGAAAAACTAAACATTTGAGGGAGAAGTCAGTCAAACCTTTACTGCATTGACAGTTAATGTTAAAAGTTGTTCACGGACTGGTGGATAACTCTAGATTTGGCGGGCAGATGGCCCCTGGGATGGCTGGAGCAATGCCATCTGCCATCCATACGGAATACGCTCTGTCTGCTAAACTTTAAATCAACCCCAAAATCTGCTGTCTGACAGGGCACCTAAGCGGACCTAAACATTGCCTATGTCAACTTTACATGCAATGAAACTTTCAAAATACAGTGTGCACTGGTTTTGTAGGAGCATACAACTTACTTTGCAGTCAAATCAAGAAATTAGGTTGTAAGCTCTTCAGAATACTTGAAATTATTTAAGATTACTTTTTAGTTACTTTTCAGTTACTTTTCTAATTTTTCACAAAACGTACTAATCACACAGTTTGGGCATTGTAGGACATTAGCAAGCAGGGTAACTCTTTTGCAGACACTAAGTTACTTTGTTGCAGTACAAAACAGGTGCAGGGGAGTGGTGTAGAGTGGAGTAGAGTTGAGTGCCGTAAAGTGTAGAAGAGTGGAGTGGTGCAGCATGAAGAAGTGTAGAGAGAAGTGCTATACAGTAGTGTAGAGTGTCGTAGAGTGGAGGGGCATATAGTGGCATGGAGTTGAGTGATGTAGAGTGTCATGGAGTGTCGTAGAGTGGAGTAGAGTGTGGTAGAGTTGCGCGGAGTCTTGTAGAGTGGAGTGTCATGGAATAGAGTGTAGTAGAGTGGACTGTCAGAGTGGAGTGTGATAGAGTATTGCAGTGTGTTGACGAGTGGAGCAGAGTGTTGTAGAGTAGCAAAGAGGAAAATGGCATGGAATGGCGTATAGTGGTGTGGAGTGTCGTAGATTGGAGAGGCGTAGAGTGAAGTGGTACAGAGTGCAAAGGCATAGAGTGGAATGGTGTAGAGTGGAGTGGAGTGGTGTAGAGTGAACTAGTGTAGAGAGGTGGCATACAGTGGTGTAGAGTGTCATAGAATGAAGGGACATACAGTGGCGTGGAGCAGGGGGTCGTGGAGTGTCAGAGTGGAGTAGAGTGTCAGAGTGGAGTAGAGTGTCAGAGTGGAGTAGAGTGTCAGAGTGGAGTAGAGTGTCAGAGTGGAGTAGAGTGTCAGAGTGGAGTAGAGTGTCAGAGTGGAGTAGAGTGTCAGAGTGGAGTAGAGTGTCAGAGTGGAGTAGAGTGTCAGAGTGGAGTAGAGTGTCAGAGTGGAGTAGAGTGTCAGAGTGGAGTAGAGTGTCAGAGTGGAGTAGAGTGTCAGAGTGGAGTAGAGTGTCAGAGTGGAGTAGAGTGTCAGAGTGGAGTAGAGTGTCAGAGTGGAGTAGAGTGTCAGAGTGGAGTAGAGTGTCAGAGTGGAGTAGAGTGTCAGAGTGGAGTAGAGTGTCAGAGTGGAGTAGAGTGTCAGAGTGGAGTAGAGTGTCAGAGTGGAGTAGAGTGTCAGAGTGGAGTAGAGTGTCAGAGTGGAGTAGAGTGTCAGAGTGGAGTAGAGTGTCAGAGTGGAGTAGAGTGTCAGAGTGGAGTAGAGTGTCAGAGTGGAGTAGAGTGTCAGAGTGGAGTAGAGTGTCAGAGTGGAGTAGAGTGTCAGAGTGGAGTAGAGTGTCAGAGTGGAGTAGAGTGTCAGAGTGGAGTAGAGTGTCAGAGTGGAGTAGAGTGTCAGAGTGGAGTAGAGTGTCAGAGTGGAGTAGAGTGTCAGAGTGGAGTAGAGTGTCAGAGTGGAGTAGAGTGTCAGAGTGGAGTAGAGTGTCAGAGTGGAGTAGAGTGTCAGAGTGGAGTAGAGTGTCAGAGTGGAGTAGAGTGTCAGAGTGGAGTAGAGTGTCAGAGTGGAGTAGAGTGTCAGAGTGGAGTAGAGTGTCAGAGTGGAGTAGAGTGTCAGAGTGGAGTAGAGTGTCAGAGTGGAGTAGAGTGTCAGAGTGGAGTAGAGTGTCAGAGTGGAGTAGAGTGTCAGAGTGGAGTAGAGTGTCAGAGTGGAGTAGAGTGTCAGAGTGGAGTAGAGTGTCAGAGTGGAGTAGAGTGTCAGAGTGGAGTAGAGTGTCAGAGTGGAGTAGAGTGTCAGAGTGGAGTGGAGTAGAGTGTCAGAGTGGAGTAGAGTGGAGTGGCATTGAGTCAAGTAGTGTTGTAGAGTAGAGTGGAGTAAAGTGGATTTGAGTGGAATGGCATAAAGTGGAGTGGCAGAGTCTCAAAGAGTGGAGCAGCGTTGTGGAGTGGTATACAGTGGAGCAGAGTGAAGTAGTGTCGTAGACCGGAGTGGCATAAGTGGAGTGATGTAAAGCGGAGTAAAGTGGAGTGGTGAAGAGTTGAATGGAGTACAATGTCAGACAGTGGAGTAGCGTAGAGTGGCGTACAATGGAATGGCATGGTGTAGAGTGGTATAGAGTGGAGTAGATTGGAGTGTTGTAGAGTGGAGTGGAGTGTCAGAGTGTTGTGGAGTGGCGTAGAGTGGAGAAGTGGCGTAGAGTGGAGAAGTGGCGTAGAGTGGAGAAGTGGCGTAGAGTGGAGTAAAGTGGATTTGAGTGGAATGGCATAGAGTGGAGTGGCAGAGTCTCAGAGTGAAGCAGTGTCAGTGAGGAGTGGTGTAGAGTGGAGCACAGTTGTCTTGTAGAGTGGGGTGGCATTAGTGGAGTGGTGTACACTGGAGTGGAGTGGTGTAGAGCAAAGTGGTGAAGAGTGGAATGGAGTAGAATGACATACAGTGGAGTAGCATAAAGTGGCATAGAGCAGAGTATGGTGGTGTGAAGTGGTGTTGAGTGTCATGGAGTAGAGTGGAGTGTCATACATTGGAGTAGTGTTGTAGAGTGGAGTGGCATGAAGTGGAGTGGCGTTGAGTAGAGTGCCATAGAGTGGAGTGGCAAATAGTGGAGTAGAATTCAGTAGTGCTGTAGAGTGGAGTGGGAAAAAGGGGAGTAGAGTGGAGTGCTGTAAAGTGGACTAGAGTTGAGTGGTGCAGACTGAAGTGGTGTAGAGGGAGAGTGTTTTAGAGTGGAGGGGCAAATAGTGGAGTAGTGTCGCAGAGTGGAGTGGGGTAAAGTGCAGTACAATGGAGTTCCGTAAAGTAGAGTGGAGTGGAGTGGAGTAGAGTGAAGTGGTGTAGAGCGAAGTGGCATAGATGGTGTAGAGTGTTGTAGAGTAGAGTGGCATATAGTGGTGTGGAGTAGGGTGTCATGGAGTGTCAGAGAGGAGTAGAGTGTCGTAGAGGGGAATAGACTGTTGTAGAGTGGAGCAGAGTGTTGTAGAGTGGCGTACTGTGTGGTGGAATGCCGTAGATTGGAGTGGTGTAGAGTCAGAGTGAAGTACAGTGAAGTAGAGTGCAGTAATGTCATAGAGTGGAGTGACGTAAAGTGAAGTAGATGAGTGGCGTACAGATTACAGTGAAGTAGTGTAATGCAGTGGAGTGGTGTAAAATAGTTGAGTTGAGTGGAGTGGTGTAGAATTAAGTGGTGTAAAGTTTTGCAGAGTGTTGCAGAGTGGAGTGTCAGAGTGAAGTAGCATTGAGTGGAGTGGTGTGCAGTGGCGTAGAGTAGAGTGAAGTAGAGTGTCGTACAGTGGAGTGGTGCACAGTGAAGGACAGTGGCGTATAAAGGAGTTGAATGTCGTGGAGTGGAGTTACATTAAGTGAAATATGCATTGTATGGTAGCGTGGTGCACATTTTCAATTGAAATTACCATTATATTTGCATAGACATACAGTTTTACTGATAAAACTATACAACACACAAATTCTAATGTGCGGAAATCAGCATTACCTGTTGTATGGATTTGTTTGATCCTATTAAAATATGTTTCCACCATACTTGAGAATTTGAAAAAATGTGCTTCATTTGTACTGCCCTAATTCTGATATATTCCGAAACATATATACAGTTCCTTTAAAGGCATTTACATTTTGTTGTGTGCCAGAAAAAATAACATCCTACAGCCTTTTTACATTCCCATACGTCAATAAGATAATCACATACATCTTGTCACTTTGCAGTGGAGAAAGAAAAGTCAACACCAAACTCCCTGTGAGACAGAGCCTAACATTTGACCTCAATCTTATTATGAACAGCAGATGTGACAAGATAAAAATATTGTTTAAAGACCTGTTCACTGCTCATGCACTTTTGAACTCCAGCATGGTTATTTTGGGGGTGTTTCTTCCAGTGCCCATGGCATCAGCGTAAAATTGAGGAACAGGACTGCTTAAGTTATGCTATTACTAAAGGGCATTGACTGCAATAAACAAGCAGGTAGACACAGATTGATGAACCGGAGTGTCAGTGATAAGTAGAATCAGCCATGCAGAAAGATAGGAGGCAGAAAACCTTTTTCAAAGGAATACAGCAGTTTACTGCTGTGAGTAAGCATACAGAAGATAACAAACAAACATCTGGACTGCCTCGTGAAAAATGAAAAACAGAGTTCCCTCAAAATGAGCCAGTCAGAGAGGGAGGGACAAAGACATGCTGGAGAGCATGAAACAAATAAGGCCAACAAATAGAAAGCAAGCAAAAGTGAGTTACAAATCACAAATTAATTGATGAGCAATGGGCTGAATGCAGTCCTAGGGAAGCTTTCAGAACGCCCCCAATAATTCTCCCGCAACCAGACAGCTCTGCTATGTGGAAGGCTTTGTCTTAAAAAACACAGAGAGGTTTAGTTTCTCCTGCAGCATTTACTCCTTTTGTTACAGCTCTGCGAGGAGACGCTTGTGAAGTGTAACACAATTTTAGATAGAAATCTCACCACTAGGCCCATACATGTACATGGTCTGTATATAGTGTCAGATTTAAGATTCTATCTCCACTGAGTGAGTAAAAACAATAGAATAACTGAATAAATATATATTTGTGTCATTTTAAAGGGATCACTGACAGAATATCAAGGACAAAAATATTGTGTGGACAGAAAATCATTTAAAAAATATCGGAAACCAAAATATAGAGACGGAAAGCTCCAAGTACCTTGACGATATATTGTCAAGGTACATATATGTGGAGTTAAGTATAGTAAAATGTTGCTTTCCCATAGATACTTACCTTCACGATATTCTTGTCCTTGATGTTCTTGACACGATTTTTTGTCCATACAATATTTTAGACTCAATATTTTGTCCAAACACCTTTTAAAGTCTTTATCACATTTTTTCATGACATTTGTTACATTGTTAACATCTTTTGATGGCTCGGCTTGCGTACTGGCTCTTAGAGCCAAGCTGAACATCTGGCTCAGCGCTACCTAAAGCTGTCCCTTCCCAGAAACTAAGTGTTACCTACACCCTAACCGCTGGACTTACATCACTGTTTTCCCAAGAACTACAAATAGAGATTAGAGGAATCAGGAAGCTCCTTGCTCTATGTTACCTGATTGTAGCAGGTTTACTGAGAGAAAGGAAGAGGGGGGAATTTTGGCCTTACAAAAGGTGGAGATGGCAGATCACAAGGCCCCCACCACTCATCAGGACTGGCATTACTTTTTTGCTAAATATAACAAGATTAGGGAGTGTAGAGGTAGGGCCTACGTAGGCGCTAAAGGTGGATACGTCCTCCACTTTAGTATCAGTTATAAACAGAAGGATCCACCTTGAAAAGGAGGTACTGTGGAGACTGAATAAAAGGGATAATGGTGAGTGAGTGTCCCTAAACGTGTTAGGGCACACTCAGTGTTGTTTAAATACCCCTCACACACAAAGAATGGCCCATGGTGTCATGCTTCATCATAGGGGTCTTCCCGTCCCGCTGCGGGACGGGGCGTGCTGCGACCTACGACTACGTGGGAGCACTTTTGATGAAGTACTATGTGTGGTGTAAAGGGAGGGTCTATTGAAGTTGTGAATATGTGTGTGTTAAAAAGCAACTGGCCCAAGGAGACTGAAAAAAACTTTAATTAGTCCCAAGAGGGCTGGAGCTATTAAAAACAAAAGTGCGGAGTTTGCCTACGTAATGTGTGGTTACTCCTTGTGGGTCAACATGTTTCGATGCGGAGCATCTTCATCAGGACAGGAAAAAGATCCCTCCCAAATAGGAGCATGTGCTTAGTTATATACAAAAGTGAGACAGATGCAGTAAATGGTGCACGTATATACAATACCTAATCGTATGTATATGAATTTATATGTAAATGAGGATAATGCCTCATGAACCTAGAACGGGTAGGATCGTAATGGAGCCTCAATTGTGCCCTGACTGAAAATCTCAGCTACGAGTCTGTCCCTCACGGAAGGGACAGACTCGTAGCTGAGATTTTCAGTCAGGGCACAATTGAGGCTCCATTACGATCCCACCCGTTCTAGGTTCATGAGGCATTATCCTCATTTACATATAAATTCATATACATACGATTAGGTATTGTATATACGTGCACCATTTACTGCATCTGTCTCACTTTTGTATATAACTAAGCACATGCTCCTATTTGGGAGGGATCTTTTTCCTGTCCTGATGAAGATGCTCCGCATCGAAACATGTTGACCCACAAGGAGTAACCACACATTACGTAGGCAAACTCCGCACTTTTGTTTTTAATAGCTCCAGCCCTCTTGGGACTAATTAAAGTTTTTTTCAGTCTCCTTGGGCCAGTTGCTTTTTAACACACACATATTCACAACTTCAATAGACCCTCCCTTTACACCACACATAGTACTTCATCAAAAGTGCTCCCACGTAGTCGTAGGTCGCAGCACGCCCCGTCCCGCAGCGGGACGGGAAGACCCCTATGATGAAGCATGACACCATGGGCCATTCTTGGTGTGTGAGGGGTATTTAAACAACACTGAGTGTGCCCTAACACGTTTAGGGACACTCACTCACCATTATTACTTTTTTGCTGACTCGGCTCTAGGGTTGCCACCTTTCCAAGAGAAAAATACTGGCTATTTGCTTGTGTTTTAGGAGTCTGCAAAGGTCGGGTTATAAGGTGACCACCTGACATGGAGGCAAATTCAAGTCAGGACTGTAAAAATTCTGGACAAAGGGTCAAAATTCAGGACAAAAATTCAAGACAAAAGGTCAGGTTTAAGGGCACATCCTAGGAGAGGCCATACCCCACTAATGTTATCAGTGCATTTGCCTACTGTTTTTTATATTGCACTATTTATTCACTGTGCTTTGTATGTGATGGGCTTTAGGTATGCTATATTTGGGTGGCGTTTTATGTCCTTGTTCAATAGTAAATTGATACACTTAAGCATGGTGTCAAGGGCATCACTTCTATCCAATATTTCTTGGAGGAGAGAAAACAACAACAAAACTTTGATTGTCTTTTTAAACATTTTAAAATCCATGGCAAACTGTTTGGGCAAACATTAAGCAGCATTGAATTTGAGTTGGTTGTTGCCGGTGGGGCCTTCCCACCCTCATTTTTAGGGGCGAGCACATTTTTCCTCATCACAGTATCAACCAGAGCAAGGGAGAAAAAACACAAAAGTGGGAAAGAAAGAGGAAGAGAAAGACAAAAAACAGGGCCAAAGGGAGAATGAAGGGATTAAAAAGAACCTGCAAGATAGAGATAAAGAGGCAGGGAATGTCTGGGGGTGGATGGCTGAGGCATGGGGTGGACTTAAAACTACGCACCTTGGTAATCAGCATCCCCAATGTTTGAAACACTGTCCTCAGGCTTCTGAGCAAAATGTTGGGCCCTGGAACTTATTGTTTTACAAATGAATCACTCCATTAGAGTATATGACTTTTTCACCTTCTACTAGTTTAGAGATGTTGAACATCTGGCTCAACTCACCCTCCGCTAGTGTGGGCGGCATCCTCACATCTAATATCAGGATGTGAGGAATCCACAACTTGTCTGTAGTCTCACACAGTTTTTAATTTGTAAAAAAGGAAGTGCCAGGGCCCTTGTCAGGAGACCAATGCAGCTTGCACCACCCATTGCCTATGCCAGTTTGGTAAACAGCTTTTTGTTCGCATGCTAAACAATGCATGCCATAACAATGCGGTCGTTAGAACGACCGTGTTGTTATTTCGCATACCGTTACAACGCAAGTCGGAAGAACGACTTGCGTTAGGGGGAAGAAGGTGTTGGATTTAAAATCCAACACCATCCCTAGTGTCCGCACAGACTGGAGTTTGAATAGTAAATTATACAATTCCAACATCCAGCCCCCTAAAAGCAAGTCGTTCTTCCGACTTTCCTTGTAACGGTATGCGGAATAACAACACGGTCATTGTAACGACCACGTTGTTATGGCATGCGTTGTAAACGCATGCGAAAAAAAGGCATATATTCTGCCAGCGCTGCCAATGACTGAACAAACACACCTATTAACCATCACACACTTACAAGTGTGACAATTCAGACTATTCCAGGCCCCCAAAGCAATACAAATGGCATAAGTGACAGTTATTTGTCATCTTTGTAAGTGTTCTGCTCGACTTTCCTGGCCTTCTTGTGTTAACAAGTGATTGAATGTGACTTCAGTCTCTTACCATTCAAGCCTAAGGGTTAGAGTAGTGGATGGAGCCTATTTACTAGGCACTTCGACATGATTCTGTGCTCTTCCCCATAGATCAGGGCTTGCACATATAGCCTAGGGGATAGATTAGTTAGTATTAGGGATAACCTGTCCTGTAGTGAGGGTATTTCATGGAGCCGTGCTGAATGCAGGCCTGGTAGGCCTCAAACGGGAGATGACTCCATCTTTCTTTCTGCTCCGGCAGCTTGGGATTCTTCTAGGTCAAATGCAATGTTTTAGTTATGAGGTGTTATTCGCTTGGAGAGAACCGGTTCAGGCCGGCCCTTATCGAAGGATTGTATTTTTCTTCATGCCGAAGACACTACATCAGGCCGGCCGGCTGGGAACGTGTCCTTGGTACGGGGAGGTACAAGAATTTGGTGGGCGGCAGGTTACGGGTCGGAATTTTCCATGAGGAAATGCACCTCTATATTAGTGAAAGTTTGAGGCAGTTACATGTTCAGTCCGTAGGCGGCATCTAGCCGTTAGCAGTAGAGCTACTACTTATTCCAGGGAAGACAGACGCCATCTAGAAGGCGGAGAAGAACTGAGAGACAGATGCTTTCCTAACAGAATAACCAGAGAGGAGAGAGTAGCCGATAAGGAAGAGGTCCCAGTGACTCGGAGAAGGGTGATTCCAGGTGAGCCGAGACACAGACGAGAAGGGAGCCTAGATGACCACTGAGTGCAGGCTACATACTACTAAGGTGATGTCGACCCTTTCTTATTAGAGTGTACAACTTAATCTTTCACTTTTCTTTGCAGGTTATGCGTTATATCGTAATGTTATGTAATTGTATGTGTAATGAGTAATAAAGTATCCAGTTTGTAGTGAACCAACATATGCTGTGTGTTCTTGTATAAGAGGGTAGTCTATTCTTCTAGTCAGCTGCGGCTACATGAACAGATGTTAACCCTGATCAGGTAAGTGGTAACTGAATAAGGGAAAGAGGAGCCCCTCAAACCTGAGAACAGGCTATGCCCGAACTGGCAATCCTTGTGTGATCTGATGAATAGTGAGACTGATTCCCTTTTTGTATGTTATGGTGATCATAGGATGAACTGTCGTATGAGACTGCCGTCTGGGTAGAGAGGTCTGGGTTCGTATGGGACCCAGAGGCCGCCACTTGTGATACTGTCGTATGGGCAGAGAGGTCTGGATCCGTATGGGATCGCGAGGCCGCCGATTGTGCTGAGACTGCCGTCTGGGTAGAGAGGTCTGGGTTCGTATGGGACCGCGAGGCCGCCACTTGTGATACTGTCGTATGGGCAGAGAGGTCTGGGTTCGTATGGGACCGCGAGGCCGCCACTTATGAGATCTTGGTATGCATAGTAGGAATCCCCTGTCCTTAGGTGATAGATATATGTGGTTGTAGGATTGTAAATAGGTTCTAGGGAGGGGGTAACGTTCTGGCTGGGTTAGTGAGGCTCGGATGAGCGGGTTCTATCTGATCCGAAAACCCAAGCAGAACATTTGGCGTCACGAACCGTTTACGAAACCTGTGTGCGTTGTGGTTGTATTGTGTTTGCCTTTGGCGCGTGCGTGGTTTTGTTTGTATCTACCTGCGTATAATTTTCTTTTCTCTTTCTTCTTTTTCTTTTTCTCTTTTTTTTCAAAAATGTTTTCTAGAAAGTCGAAATCTGCTTTTAAGTTGCCCGTTGATATTCCCGGTTGGGATTCAACGCCTTATGAAGCCTTAGCCCGTGAGTGGGCTGATTCTACTGGTTTGAGTGAGAATTGGAATTCTTTTTGGAGCTGGCGGAGCCGGCTAATGTGATTACTTGCTTACAGAAGGCGCCGGTATCTAAGGGTGATGAGCTTCCCGTTTTAGGGCGCAGAGGTTGGATTGTTCTGTCTGCGTACAGGCTTCTCCATGAGAGGTTGTTGAAGTTGCAGAACTTGCATAAGGATTTGGAAGCGAACTTTGTTGAGATTCAGAATGCTCATACTTTGTTACGGTGTCAAAATAAGTTGCTTGCTGACAAACTTGAGACGTACCAAACTATTGCCGAGAGAGCGGCTGTGCGAATTGCTCGTTATAAATACAAGAATCGGCGTGGTCGGGTTTCGACGCGGAAGGTGCGTCTGGTCGTGGCGAAAGCCGGACTGGATTGGAATCCTGATGAATGGGATGGTAATATCTGGAACTCGAGTGATTCTCCTTCCTCGGGTGAGGAGTCTGCCAAGCGCGAGTCCTCTCGCTCCGGCCGTGCTTGTAAATCTGCTTCTTGCGCCTCTGATGGTGCACCCCGTGATTGCGCTCGTCCTTCGAGCGGGGTCGACGCTTCTTCCACTGATTGTTCCTCTACGTGTACTGGTCGAGCTCCTTGTGATGCTCATCCCGCGGTCTCGGCACATCCAGTTTTTCGACGGAAGGTGCAGCAGGCTCCCGGTGCTCCGAATGGTATTGCTTTAGACTCTTTGGAGGATTTTACTCAACAAGAAATTAGTGATATTTTGCAGCGATTTCGGCAACGAGTTGGTGAGCCCTTGCTCACATGGATGGTGCGCCTTTATGAACTGGGAGCTGCTGGCATTATGTTGGATGCTGGCGATTGTTTGAAGTTTTGTTCCTTGAGTTCGGATTCTACTGTACAGGATCATTTTCGTAACTTTAATGGTGGTGGTCAAATTTCTTTGCTTCAATTGGCGACTGAGGGTTGTAATCAAAAATATCCTACTGAGTCTGACTGGCCTGTGAATGACAAACCGTGGTATACTTTGCGCGATGCTGCGCAACGTCTCAAAGAGGAGGTGATGAAAACGGCAATTTTTCTGAATACTGCTGACCGGTTGCTTGATGCTTTCTTGACATCTTCTGTGCGGAATCGTATTATTCGTTCTTCCCCTGTTGCTTATAAGCAGGTCATGATGACTTTATTGATTAATCAGACTGGTAACATGTTATCTGTGGTGCTGGAATCGGTACGCCAACTCGGTGAGTTGGGTGAGTGGTTTAAACCTGAACGGCAGTCCCGGCCTGACACTCGTACTCCTGGTGAAAATAAATTTACTAGACGTGATATGTTTCTTGCTCTTCTGGCTGATGGTGTGCGAAAGGAGGACATTGATGGTGAGACTACTTCTCGTTTGTGGGAAATGTTTCGCAAACGTGGCTTGGATCGAAAGGAGGGTGCCCGGCGTGTTCGGACAACTGAGTGTGATCGTGGTTTTTCTGACGGTAGCGGTGATGACGACCGCCGTGGGCGCTCTGATCGTCGTGATGATCGACGTTATGCGCGTGATTTGTCCCCCCGTCGTGAGAGAGACAGGGAGAGAGAGGGGGAAAGAGAGAGGGGGAGAGATGATTATGTTAACAGCAGACGTAGAGATGATAGGGATCAATCCCCTGAGTTGAGAAGGAGAGAGGATCGACACATATTGGCCGATCGAAACCCGCAGTACAATGCAGGGAACAGTAATCCATTTCGTAATGGAGATGGATATGAACAGGAGGTATCGATACCTAGGAACCGTGAGAGTCTTTATCCTGATTTATCCTGGTACACAGAACACAATAAAAAGGACTAGGAAATAGGTCAAGCTCCAGTACACAGATGGGCTCACAGAGATAATAGACCCTATGTAGATATTGATATTTATTGGAGACATCGTAATATCCAAAGGGCCCGAGCATTGGTAGATACAGGAACGGAGGCCACTCTTATTCATGGAAAATCACAGAAGTTTAAAGGTCAGCCTTTTACAATTACCGGATTAGGTGGAAAGGAAACTCCCGCAGTTCAAACCTTACTTGAAATGAGAATAGGTAGAATTCCTAGAAAAGAATACTCTGTATTAGTGGTGCCACTCTTAGAATTCATAATTGGAATTGATATTTTGAAAGGAATGACTTTGCACTTAGATGATGGATGTTACCAATTTGGAACTAAACATTATATATCGTCCAGGCCTGTACGGGTTGGTCGTTTAAGAATGCCCCCCATAAAAGTTCCTCAGGCGACAAAAGTGGTTCGTCAGAAGCAGTATCGTATTCCAGGTGGTCATGAAGAGATAAGTACCACTATTCAGGAGTTGGTGGATGCAGGAGTTATAACCCCAGTTACTTCTGCTTGGAATAATCCTGTTTGGCCTGTACGTAAGAGTGATAATTCTTGGCGCATAACTGTTGATTATCGAGAATTGAATAGACACACACCCCCTTTGACTGTTGCAGTACCGGATGTTATTACCCTAATTGAAAGAATCCAAAAACATCCAGGTACATGGTATGCGTCCACTGATATTGCTAATGCTTTCTTTTCGATTCCGATTGCCCCTGAGTGTCAGGAACAATTCAGTTTTACGTGGAACGGGCGTCAAATGACGTTTAGAAGTCTTCCTCAGGGCTATGTGCATAGTCCTACGATATGTCACCGGCTGGTGGCAGAGCATCTGGCTAAGGTACCAGATCATCCACAAATTCAGATATGTCACTATATTGATGATATTTTGATCCAAGGTGAATCACAAGAGGATGTTCAGACCCAATTGGATAGAGTCATTGAGTGCTTGCGTGAGAAAGGTTGGGAAATCAACCCGGATAAATTACAAGGTCCGTCCCAGGCTGTGAAATTTTTGGGTATTAAATTGGCATGAAGGGCACCGAGAAGTGATCCCTCAGGTTAAACAGAAAATTCTTGATTTTGCAGTTCCGAGAAATAGGAAAGAAGCCCAAAGCTTCATTGGTTTGTTTGGATTTTGGCGCCAGCATATTCCTCATTTGAGTCAAATATTGACCCCTTTGTACCAGGTCACTCGTAAAAAGAATGCATTTGAATGGGGTAAACCACAGCAAGATGCGTTCAGTCTGGCAAAAGAAGCAATTCAACATGCTCTGGATTTGTGGTCTGTATGTGATGGTGATGTGGATTTGAATGTGTCTGTACAAGGCCTTTATGCGAATTGGAGTTTGTGGCAGAAACAAGGTAAGAGTAGAGTACCGTTAGGTTTCTGGACCAAAAAGTTACCTGATGCTGGTGAGCGTTATACACCTTTTGAGAAACAGCTACTTGCATGTTATTGGGCTCTGGTGGATACCGAGCAATTGACTTTGGGACATGATCTAGTTTTGCGACCTGAAATTCCTATCATGCAGTGGGTTATGAGTTCGCCGAAAACTCACCGAATTGGACACGCTCAAGAGGCGAGTGTGATTAAATGGAAATGGTATATACAAGACAGGGCACGTGTGGGACAAAAAGGAGTTGCATCTTTGCATGAGCAGGTGGCACGGGCGCCATCAACTGAAACTGAGAGTGAATGTTCCGTACCCTTAGTACAGGAGTCTCCTGTTAAGTGGGGTAAACCTTGTGATGATTTGTCTGCAGAGGACAGAAACCATGTCTGGTTTACGGATGGTTCAGCAAGGTTCATAGGGACGAAACGGCATTGGAAAGCAGTGTCCTATAATCCGATCACACAAAAATTGCTGAGTACAACTGGTGAGGGTAAGAGCAGTCAATTTGCTGAACTCTATGCTGTTTATCAAGTTCTGAAACAAGAGTTACCTGGCACATGTCATATTTTTACCGATTCTTGGTCTACTGCCAATGGACTGGCAGTTTGGTTACCGACTTGGCATTCCCATAGTTGGAAAATCCATTCAAAGGAATTGTGGGGAAAAGAATTATGGCAGGAGATTTGGGAAATGCTCCCACAGAGTACTGTTACAATCTTCCATGTGGATGCTCATACCCCGATAGACTCTCTTGACAAATTCTTTCATAATATTGCAGATGAGAAATCTAAAATTGCTGAGGCAGTGGTGGACACGCAAGATTCTGATATTGCGGGATTGGCGAAATGGGCCCACCAGAAAGCAGGACACTTTGGAGAGAAAGCCACTAGCAGGTGGGCTGCTGATCGAGGAATTTATATTCCCCTAGATTTAATTAAAAATGTTATTCTACATTGTCCCATTTGTCAGCATATCAGGCAGCGCAAAGTGCCCCAAATTGTTAAAGGTCATTTACATCGCGGGAAATTGCCCGCTCAAATTTGGCAGATTGATTACATTGGTCCACTTCCTATGAGTAGGAATTGTCAATATGTTTGCACCATTGTTGATACATACAGTGGCCTGTTGGTGGCCCTTCCCTGTAAGCAAGCTACCCAATTAACACTATTAAAACATTGGAATTGATTATGATGTATTATGGTGTGCCGTTCCAAATTCAATCTGATAATGCATCCCATTTTCGTGGAAGATTGGTACAGGAATTCTGTGTGGAAAACAATATTGAATGGGTATTTCATATACCTTATTATCCACAGGCCTCGGGTCTTGTGGAGAGGTTGAATGGCCTGCTAAAAGACCAACTTCGCAAATTAACAGATGACAAGTATAAGAATTGGCGAGATTTTTTGCCTCAAGCGCTATTGATTTTGAATAACCGCCCTTTTCTAAATGCTGAATCCCCACTTATGTGTTTGTTTCCTCCGAATGTTGATGCTAAACCTAACGAGATCAGAGAGACTGTGATGTACTGGGAGATTACTCCCGGAGCTTTGGCTCCATGCAGAGCGACCCCAGGGTCGGCAGGTTTAGACTTGCATGCCATGGATGACACCATTATAAAAAGTAAAGATCGAGTCATCATTGAGACAGGTGTTGGTGTTCCGAAATTTCCAGGTGGTATCTGATTAATTGCCCCTAGATCGGGGCTGGCTGTAAAAGGCATTCAGGTGCTTGGAGGAGTCATTGATAGTGATTATCAAGGAGAGATTAAGGTGCTCCTGCTGAATAGCAGTGAGGTTGACCTACTGATACATAAAACTGACCGAGTGGCTCAATTGCTAATAATGCCTGTCTTCAGTGGTGAGATGGTAAAAGGCACTGCCCCAACGTTGCTAACTGTACGAGGCCAGAAAGGTTTTGGCTCCACCGACAATCCTGGGGCCAGAGTTTGGGTGCAGTCGCCTAAGAATCCCCCTGAACAAGCAGAGGTCATTGCAACCGGTCAAGATAATACCATTTTAGTTATGAGACCAGGGAAAGATAGCTGGGAAGCAGTCCCGGCTGACAAATGTTACTTACGAGAATGAATAATGCCTGTATTTGATGGTCTTTCAGATCATTCTTTGGACTGTTGCTGCAGGATGTGTCGGCGTCGGACTGTTTTCGGGCTGGTGCGACGAGAGAGGAGGGATCCCATCAACCCGGGATGAGTGGAAAACCCGAGTGTCGCGTTCCTTTGCTGCGTGGGATTCGTCATCGAACTTTTGGACTTCACTAGCGAAACGGGTGACTAGCGCCCCTCATTTCTGCTTGACACCGATGAGATCAGTAAACGACATTTTGGCAACTTGTTTGGTTGCTGTCCCTGCATCGTTGGAGACTTTGACTCATATTTTCAATATATCAGCCGCTCGCCCCAATGTTCTTCTGGGCGATTTCGCTACCAATCAGTATTGCCCCTTGTGTACTGAACTGTCAGATCCGCTACCCCCCATCCAGTCCCAAATAGTTACTTATAATATCACACAAGGTGATTTGTGTTTCTTCCTTACGTGTAATCCTAGTGCAATTTCGGAATGTATGCGTTTAAAATTGAAAGGTGCCACCTCATTCACCACTCATGAACGGACTTTGTGCTTTCAAAGGACACCGAAAATATGTACTTCTGTTCAGAATAACATGACTTGCAAGAGTATGGTAGTTGCCCCCAGTCATTATCGCACGATGTTACTACCTGCCGGATGGCTTTTCTCATGTGGTAATACTTCCTGGCCATATGTCCCCGCAAATATTTCTGGAGGCCCTTGTGCCATTACTAGACTAAGCTTGCTCATGTTTTCATCACATCCGAATGCCAACTCTCGTGTGATTCGAGATACAGTGAGGTTACAGGAGGATTGTGACTCATCTTTGCATTTATATTCTAAGTCCGAATACCTTAGCCTGGCTATTTCAATTATTGGTGTTCCTGCTTTGGCAGTTTATAATGCAAAATCTATTGAGAAAATGGCCTGCTGGATGGTGAAATCCATTAATAATACTTCTACAGTCCTGTCGGACATGCTATTAGACGCCCAGGGTGAACGAAGGGCTATCTTGCAAAATCGAGCGGCCATTGATTATCTTTTGCTTAAACATGGACACGATTGTTCTGATTTTGAGGGTCTTTGTTGTTTTAACTTGTCTGATCATACACAATCCATTCGAGCTCACATTAATAAGCTACATGACTTAACAGAAGAAGTTAGAAAACACATTGACCAGGGCTGGTTTGACTGGCTCTTTAATTGGTTACCTGATTTACATATGTTACGTCAAATATTAGGAGGTATTCTGATTACTATCGGCATTTTGATTTCCATCTGTTGCTTTATTCAGTGTATTCCTTCACTACTTCAATTCTGCACACCTGGTAATAGACATAGATCAGTTAGTTTTGTTTCATATTATTCTTCCACAGATGTTAGTTCTGTTTAATGAATGTATAATAGACTGAAGTCAAGGGTGAAATGTTCTGCTCGACTTTCCTGGCCTTCTTGTGTTAACAAGTGATTGAATGTGACTTCAGTCTCTTACCATTCAAGCCAAAGGGTTAGAGTAGTGGATGGAGCCTATTTACTAGGCACTTCGACATGATTCTGTGCTCCTCCCCATAGATCAGGGCTTGCACATATAGCCTAGGGGATAGATTCGTTAGTATTAGGGATAACCTGTCCTGTAGTGAGGGTATTTCATGGAGCCGTGCTGAATGCAGGCCTGGTAGGCCTCAAACGGGAGAGACTCCATCTTTCTTTCTGCTCCGGCAGCTTGGGATTCTTCTAGGTCAAATGCAATGTTTTAGTTATGAGGTGTTATTCGCTTGGAGAGAACCGGTTCAGGCCGGCCCTTATCGAAGGATTGTATTTTTCTTCATGCCGAAGACACTACATCAGGCCGGCCGGCTGGGAACGTGTCCTTGGTACGGGGAGGTACAAGAATTTGGTGGGCGGCAGGTTACGGGTCGGAATTTTCCATGAGGAAATGCACCTCTATATTAGTGAAAGTTTGAGGCAGTTACATGTTCAGTCCGTAGGCGGCATCTAGCCGTTAGCAGTAGAGCTACTACTTATTCCAGGGAAGACAGACGCCATCTTGAAGGCGGAGAAGAACTGAGAGACAGATGCTTTCCTAACAGAATAACCAGAGAGGAGAGAGTAGCCGATAAGGAAGAGGTCCCAGTGACTCGGAGAAGGGTGATTCCAGGCGAGCCGAGACACAGACGAGAAGGGAGCCTAGATGACCACTGAGTGCAGGCTACATACTACTAAGGTGATGTCGACCCTTTCTTATTAGAGTGTACAACTTAATCTTTCACTTTTCTTTGCAGGTTATGTGTTATATCGTAATGTTATGTAATTGTATGTGTAATGAGTAATAAAGTATCCAGTTTGTAGTGAACCAACATATGCTGTGTGTTCTTGTATAAGAGGGTTGTCTATTCTTCTAGTCAGCTGCGGCTACATGAACAGATGTTAACCTTGATCAGGTAAGTGGTAACTGAATAAGGGAAAGAGGAGCCCCTCAAACCTGAGAACAGGCTATGCCCGAACTGGCAATCCTTGTGTGATCTGATGAATAGTGAGACTGATTCCCTTTTTGTATGTTATGGTGATCATAGGATGAACTGTCGTATGAGACTGCCGTCTGGGTAGAGAGGTCTGGGTTCGTATGGGACCGCGAGGCCGCCACTTGTGATACCGTCGTATGGGCAGAGAGGTCTGGATCCGTATGGGATCGCGAGGCCGCCGATTGTGCTGAGACTGCCGTCTGGGTAGAGAGGTCTGGGTTCGTATGGGACCGCGAGGCCGCCACTTGTGATACTGTCGTATGGGCAGAGAGGTCTGGGTTCGTATGGGACCGCAAGGCCGCCACTTGTGATACTGTCGTATGGGCAGAGAGGTCTGGATCCGTATGGGATCGCGAGGCCGCCGATTGTGCTGAGACTGCCGTCTGGGTAGAGAGGTCTGGGTTCGTATGGGACCGCGAGGCCGCCACTTGTGATACTGTCGTATGGGCAGAGAGGTCTGCATCCGTAGAGGATCGCGAGGCCGCCGATTGTGCTGAGACTGCCGTCTGGGTAGAGAGGTCTGGGTTCGTATGGGACCGCGAGGCCGCCACTTGTGATACTGTCATATGGGCAGAGAGGTCTGGGTTCCTATGGGACCGCGAGGCCGCCACTTATGAGATCTTGGTATGCATAGTAGGAATCCCCTGTCCTTAGGTGATAGATATATGTGGTTGTAGGATTGTAAATAGGTTCTAGGGAACGGGTAACGTTCTGGCTGGGTTAGTGAGGCTCTGATGAGCGGGTTCTATCTGATCCGAAAACCCAAGCAGAACAGTAAGGTATATAGAATTAATATACAACAGTTGCTGTGCTCATCTCTAAATAGTACAAACAGCACCACCAAGTGGCAAGACTGTCATAAGTGCTGCTGTTGGCAATTAAGTGCTGGTGCCGAGCACCAGAAACCACTGGTTCAAATTAATCCCTGGTCTCACAGCCTTAAGAAGGTTAAACTGCTGCACTAGAGTGTCTGCTGGGGTCTCTACATGTCTCCTAACTGTGAGGCTGGACCACCAGACTCAGAAAATTAAAGAGCAGGATGAAGTAGAATTTAGATAAGGGTCAGCAGCAACTGATTTAAAGGGTTGTTTCTAAGAATCACACAAATAATGAAGATAAGAAGAAGGTGTGACAATTCCTAAAATCAGATGGGCCTGCTATGAGTATTGTGTAGTATTACATACCTGCAGAGTAGTCTCAACAGAGAGGCCAGAAGAGAAGCGGCACCGTCAAGTGGTTGAACAAGCACCACCTCCTCACGGGCAAACTCTGATGGTGCAATGGTCCGTTGGTTGTGCTTGTGGAAGGGGGTCAGGGGCTGGACCACTTGGAAGTTTGGGCCCAGAGGAACTGCCCACTCTATCAATGTCTTCTTACTCTGCAGTCAGCCAAGGCCGAACCAGTGGAATGGCTCAACCCTACGTGCAGAAGAACATGTAGAATCTTTAAAATATTTGAGATGTAAATTACACAACAAACAAAATGTAAGAACATGAAGACTTTAAAATGTAGAAAGTATTCCTTTAACATATGAATCCTGTTTGGCGCAGCAGGGAATAGTGACTTGTGTATTTTTAGTACTAGGAAGTCTCTGCCTGTCACAGAAAGCACTGCTAGTTCAAACGCTTCGTAAGTTTATAAGCTTTGTTTTGACATTAGTCTTCTTTCTTCAAATGCGCAAATCATTATTTGAAACCTGCATTACACACATTATAAGATAGGCTGCCGCAAAAAATGCAAATATATTTGTGGTTAAAGATAAAAAGCGCTTCTCAAGTATAGATTTTTAGAAATATGCCGACCTACTGTAAACATTTTTTAGAACTGTCCATTGTCCAAATGACCATTAAAAGCATCCACTACATGGGGAGCTAGAGAGCCAGCTGCAAGATGACCCCACTTTAGTGCAGCTCTGCTGGCCTCATCATCCATCACCCGCTCTCTGGCCGCGGTGATCCTGGAATATATGGATATATGGAGCTGCATCCGTAGGAAGGAACTCCCATGAACCCTTCTATCTGCTTTATTTACCCTGTGCAGCAGTATTTAATATGCAGTCATTGCCGCCCCTCTGTGTCGAGTAAGTGCAGCATGGGGAGAGTGTGGTGCAGCCCTTGGAGGACAGGCTAGGGGCCGTTGCAACATCTCCTACTCCCTTGTGAAAACAGATATGAGTGATGAATGAAAAATTTCCTAGCTGACGTAACGGAAAGTTTCAATTCTATTAAGGACTCGGAGGCGAGGATTATGCTTTAGCTTTCTTCACTTTAATATTGCAGCTCTTCAAAGTCAAACAAATAAACTACTATTCCCATGCAACATAGGGAATAAACAAATTTAATCATAGACTGTCCCAGGCTAGAGTGTCCTCCTTATGCACCAATCAGCAGTCCCCTTGGGGTTGAAAGTCCTTTGTTTATGACTGCCCCTCCTCTTTCGTCGCTCGGTCAACCAGGTAAAACCCTTCAGGAATCCTGTTTGTGCGAGTCCCCTGGAAGAAAATAAGATGGCGTAAGCGACAGTCATGGCTAAGGTTTAGCTCTGTGGAGGAAACAACATTGCATATACATCAACAGTCGACTGGAAAGGTACATAAACACTTGACTCACCCTATTACGAGGGAGGGAGGACAATGAAGATGTACCCTGGGTGGGATAATCCTCGCCTCCGAGTCCTTAATAGAATTGAAACTTTCCGTTAGCTAGGACATTTTTCACTCTATGTCAGGACCAGAGGCGAGGATTATGCTCGTTTAAAGCTCCCGAAAGCCCCGGGACGTCCATCGTCCCCTGTAATCCGCCACGCCATCAGTGTTAGGGAACCCTGTTCGATCAATGGGTGAGGAAACCCGTCCGGACTCAGAAGAAGATCGGGAAACTGGGGGAGTAGGATTGGAGAATCCCAGGAAAGTTCCAGTAGAACCGGAAACCAGACTTGAGATCTCCAAATCGGCGAGATCAGAACAATGGACGCTGCCTGCTGGCGAACTTGGGCTGAAACCCGGGTTATCATTGCAAATGGAGGAAACGCGTAGCCCTGTTCGTTCCTCCAACCCTGAAGGAAGGCATCTGTGCATTCCGCCAGGGGGTCTGGTCTCCAGCTGAAAAAACAGGGAAGTTGGAAGTCTACCCGAGAGGCAAAAAGATCTATTGAAAAGGGCCCCCAAAGGGTTTGTAGATCCGCAAATACCCCGGGATGGAGCTTCGAGAGACTGAGATCGTGAAAGTAGCGTAAATGAAAATCTGCCACCTGGTTGTCCTGCCCTGGCAATACTGCCAGAGACTCGCCGCCAAATCCGAAAGTGCTCTTGAGCGAGTGCCCCCAAGGTGGTTGATATAACGGACCGCGGAAGTGTTGTCCATCTTGAGGAGGACACACGAACGAACTGAGTCTCTGGTCCAACACTTGATGGCAAACGAACCCGCCAAAAGTTCCAGGCAGTTGATGTGCAACCGCTGTTCCGACAGAGGCCAAACTCCTCCGGTGGTGAAGTCGCCACAACGCGCGCCCCAGCCTGACCTGCTCGCGTCTGACTCGATAACCACATCGGGTGCTGAACCGAAAATGGCCCGCCTATTCCAGGCTTCCATGTGCGTCAACCACCATTGTAGTTCTTCCCTGGTCTCCGCCGTTAAGGACACTTTGAATGAATAAGGATGACCCCTGCGAAGATGAACCGCCTTCAGGCGCTGAAAAGCCCTGTAATGTAGGGGTCCCGGGAAGATGGCCTGGATGGATGCCGATAGGAGACCCACTATCCGGGCCAACTGTCTGAGCGAGATTCGAGTCAGAGTTAAGGCTCTCCGAAGCTCGTGGCGAATTTGTCATTTTGCGTGCAGGAAGGCTGAGGGTAGAAGCCACTGAGTCTATCAGGAAACCTAGAAAAACCACTGTTTGCGAAGGCACCAGAGTAGATTTGCGTTCGTTTATGACAAACCCCAGGTTCTGCAGGAGATTTACAGCCGTTTGCAGCTGTCGTGACAAGGTGCTCGGATCTTGCGCCATCAGCAGGATATCGTCTAAATAGACAATGAGTCTGAGTCTTGACGCCCGCAGGCGTAAAACTGCCGGTCTCAAGACCTTGGTGAAACACCAGGGGGCGGAGGAGAGACCGAAAGGAAGTGTGGTGAACTCGTAGGTGTTGCCACGCCACTGAAACTGAAGGAACCTGCGATGGGGGGGGAAAAGACTGGCACCGCCAAATAAGCATCTTTGAGATCGAGGCGTGCCAACCAATATCCTGGGCGCAAAATGTCTTGCAAGAGATGGATTCCCTCCATCTTGAAGTGGCGGTAGACTAGCCACTCATTGAACTCCCGTAAATTGATAACTGGGCGTTGACCTCCGTCCACCTGGTCTACCAGAAAGAGGTTTCTGACAAAACCTCTTGGGTGCAACACTGTTCTTTCTATAGCACCTTTGGCCAAAAGGGCCTCGACCTCCTGGTCGATGAGCTTCGCGTCTACCTCTGAAAAATAAAGTGGCCTGGGGGGCACTGATTGCACCGGCGAGCCGAGGAATTCTATATGGAAACCCCTGACTGTCTGAAGCACCCAAGCATCCCCCGTGATGGAAGTCCACATTGGGAAAAAATGCGCCAGACGGCCCCCCACTTTTAGATGGGAAGAAGGGAGAACACTCACCGGAAGTATTGGAGCCGCCTCTGTTCCTGCCTCGTCTACCCCTGGTGGGGTAGAAGTTCTCGAAGCGTGCTTGATCTTGGTACTGCCCCTGGTTAGAGCCTTGTCCTCTGGTCTGATTTGGACGGCTGGACGAGCGACCTCTGCCTCGTCCGGCCCCTCTGAAAACGCGGGGGCGAAAGACTTTCCTAATAGAAAATTGGGCTCTGTCCAGGGAGGTGAAAGTATTAACAAACTTCCCTAGCTCTTTGATGAAAGGTTCCCCAAAGAGGCCACCTTGAGCTACAGGACCCGCTTCTGTGTCTGCAAGGTCTCCCAGCTGGGGAGACACCTTAATGAGAAGAGACCTGCGTTGCTCAGTGGACAGCGCGCAGTTGGCGTTGCCTAGAAAAACTACCACTCTCTGGGCCCAAGAAGAGAGATGGTCTGGAGAAATTAGAGAGCCCGAAACCTTGGCTTCCTCTGCCATATCTGGGATGACGTGGGACCCGTGCTCACTACGCCACTGGAGTCAAGCTATCCTGGCTGATGACGGCTGATAGCCAGAAACCGGTCCTAGGATGCTTGATTCCGGTCCAGGGAAGACATGGCTTGGCAGTTCGGGCTGGACTGTTCCCATGAGGCACAGGGTCAAGACTGATTTGCATATGGCCATGTCTAAACTGGGGTAGTGTAGTGGGCAAAAGAACCATGGATTTAACCCAGATCTCTTGACTGGGGGAGAATGTCTGCATTGTCAGCATTCCGTCCATCATTTGTTTGTTGTAACGCTCCTCTGTCATATCTAACATTTTTGTAATTGGCCCCAAGATATCTAAAAGTTTATCTTGGCAGGCACGCCATGAACGGTCTATCCCCTTTTTGGGGTCCTTGTCAAATTTCTGGAGAAATGTCGCCATTCTGGGGTCAATTTTGGGTGTCGCCGCCACTTTGCCATTTAGGGTGGAACGTGGACAGTCTGCCCTAAGGCAGTTACGAGTGGCTGGCTCCAAAGGTCGGCGAATTCTGTTGGCCACATACTGGGCGACCTTTTCTGACGGAGCCCAATCAGAGGATCGTGGATGTAAAACATCATCCGGGTCCAACATATCGGCACACAAACTCGTGTCTGTTACAGGGGATTTGGCAGGGAGCCATGGGCGGGATCGCTCCGGAGAAGCATCCCCATCACCCTGATCATCCGGGTCTCCTCCTGGGGGAGAAGAAGGTACCGGTGGCGGACTTGAAACAGAGTCTAACGGGGCTTGCAACTGGAAAGGAACGCCTGTTTAAGGCGAGCAAAGGGATCAGAACCCGTTACCACAACCCTAGCCCGCTTTGGAGGAGGTGACTGTGCACCTGAAGTAGAAGCAATGGCAGCTGATCCAGAAGCCGAGGCCCGTGCGGCCTTAGACAATTTCTCACAGGCTTGTTCAATTTTCTGCAAAAGTCGCTCCTTTAAAGGGGTTATGGCCAATTCCACCGCCTTATAAATGGACTCATCCACCGCATTGTAAAAGTCATCACCCCAGGGCATTGCCCCCAAGGGGTCCTCCTCCCACTGTTCCTCATACCCAGCGTCGTGGGAGGCGTCCATAATAAGTGGAAGAAATATGGCCAAACCCTGAACAAGTTGTTCACCAAATTAAGGATGGCTGGGCAGCAGCTGGGATATGGGCGGGCGAAGCTCGCAATTTTAGAGGCTTAAAGCCTAGGACCCAAAACGCCCTGGTGCAATATATGTAAAAAGGGCAGTCTGCCTAACACAGGTCCCTGCAGAAAAACTGCGCCACTGACCCCGAAGGAAACAGGGTGTAAAAAGGCCTACGAGTACAGACCCCACAGCAGGAAACACCACCTGCAAATCTGCCTAATGGCAGTACAGATCCAGTATCACGGGCGTTCACGGGGCGTAAAAGCCTCTAAAGAAGGCTTCAAAATATATTACAGGCCCTTGTCAGGGGCGTCTGAGGCAGACAAAGACAAGGCTCGCTTCGCGGCGGGCCAGCGCTGGACTCCGATGCTGTCAGAATGCTCGGAGTCTTCAGCGCGCCCGCCGCGTCAGAGGATGCACCATGCGCCCTCTAGTGGCGCTCGGAGGCAACCGCAAGCTGCACCAACGTCGCCGCAAGGGAGGACGAACCTCCCACGGCTGTCGCGGACGCAGAGTAGCGGCGAAACGCTATGGGCTAATCGAAAGAGTTACTGCGCAAGAAATACTTTAGAAGAAGAATATACCAGAAATATACAAGCTGTGAAAAAGCGCGCTAACGGAAGTGGCGCGCGCGTATCAAGCAAACGCTCCCTGAGGGAAACAGCAACAGTCGGAACTACGCGCACAGAAAAAAGCACACAGCCGACGCGCAGGTAATTTTACATATCGTAATCGCTTAAAGAACAAATACTGGCAGTTACACTTAATAAGCGCAACGTAGCAGATAAGATTTGAATAAGGCAAGAAAAAGGTGACTTAACTCGGCTGCCGCAGCGAAGAAAGAGGAGGGGCAGTCATAAACAAAGGACTATCAACCCCAAGGGGACTGCTGATTGGTGCATAAGGAGGACACTCTAGCCTGGGACAGTCTATGATTAAATTTGTTTATTCCCCATGTTGCATGGGAATAGTAGTTTATTTGTTTGACTTTGAAGCGCTGCAATATTAAAGTGAAGAAAGCTAAAGCATAATCCTCGCCTCCGGTCCTGACATAGAATCACACTTGCTTCAATAAGATTAATACGGTACATATCACAGCACAGGCATGGCATAGATTGAGGGAAAGGAAGGGTTTGACTTTGTTACACCCCCCGACCTCTGAGCACAAGTCAATTTCACAGCTCAACAAACTACACATTCATAAGAGGGTAAAACTTTATTGATACATATTTATCATAGACATCAGCAAATTCAGAGAAGGAGCAGAGTGCACACCCTAGATATGTTCTTATACTATAGGCTGAAGGCCGTCCTCGAGCGTGCACAACATGCTTACCACAATGCTTGGATGTTTGCTGGCCATGGACACACCCTGAAAGCTAGTTGTGTCGCTGTCCGTCTCTGCTCAACAGGATGCCCCTGTATGTGTCACCAACTTCAAAAATAAATGGAGGTCTGAGAGTATTTCTGCTCTCAGACGGCGAGGCTCTCATCGAGCAGCAAACCTCGTATGATTCATTTTCGCTATTTATCCTCTACTGAGTCTCAGTAAAATGAGGCTGGGCATGCATTCACACGGCTTTCAATGTGGTGTGTCTGATGCAAAAGTTATTCATCTTGCATGGCAATATCCACATGTTCATGGGTACTGGGCTGAGGTTGGGGTCACCCTGTCAGAAATGGTGAAGGAGGACCTCTGCTTGGACGTCATGATGGCTTTGTTGGGCTGGTTGCAAGAGGACAGCAACAGACAGTTGGTGGCACTTGCACTATTCCTAACCACCACAACAAGTGTCTAAACATTGGGGTAGAGGAAAAGCACCGACCAAGACGCGATGGCTATCTGACCTTGCTTACTGTGGGGAGGAAACTAAACGTATGTAGTGCTTCATCCGCCCTCCTCATGACCCAAGGATATTTGGAAGCATACTTATCAAAAGAGCCATCTGCAGCTCTGGGGCTTGCAACTGAGCCTATAGCCGACGCGGCCTGAACTGCGTCACACGGCTAAGCAGAGTGTAAGGTTAGACTGGTTGGTATTAGTGCCACGTAGTGGAGGTAGCTCGCCTTGGAATGGCAGTTTTCGCTGTTCAAACCTGCAGAAGTGGCATGTGTTCTTCAGGTATCAGGCAGAGGTTGGTGGGTACAGAGTTGCTATTCCAGTCATCAAGCATTGGGAGCACAATCTAGATGCCTACTGTTTTTGGTCCTGTTGTCCACCGTTCAAAGTGCCAGTGCTCAGTTGCAATTGATGCTATCAAAGTGAGCTGTAACTCTTCTCTGTATTCTTCAATAATAATTCATACAAAAAAGACTTTGTCCACCGGGCCGAATTCCCAAACCCAGTCCATGTCTGCAGGCTTAAGAATTATTCTCATTTTTCCAAAGCACCTGTAGCAGTACTTCGAAGAATTTCTGACTCTCCGTTTTCGATGCTCTCACTTGATTTTTCTATTCTATTGTAAGTTAATAGTTGGCTTTGCTGGCTCGTATTGAAAGGTATTCGATTCATTTTTTCCCCCAAAAGTCTTGGGACTGGTAGTTCAAACAATTTGCAAGTTTATAAGCTTTGTTTTGACATTGCACTTCTCTTTCTTCAAATGTTATGCCTTGCACCTTGAATACCTCCTTAAGAATAAAGACCTGATTACGAGTTTAGGGGTCCAAGTGACAGCCAAACAAACGGAGGCATGGCAGCTACCGTTGCACAGGTGGTCCGACCACCGTTTTGCAGTCAGATCGCCATGGGTCTGCCGCAACCGCCGGGGATACGCAAGCCCTCAACTTGTGGAGTAATGATATGCGTTGTCACAACGCGGTCGTTGTTATGACCGCGTTGTGACAGCATGCGGGGTCACGGATGTGGGGTGAAGGTAGTTTACCTGCTGGTAGTGCTGCTGCTGCACTGCCAACCATAATATGACTTTCCTGACCGGCACACTTTCCATGGCAGTGATCCTGCCATGAAATGTATGGTGGTCAGGAAAGTAAGGGGGCCCTACAGGGCACCTTGGTGCCCCTGTGAATAGGAGTGCATGCAGGGGGGCAGGGTGTGGCCCTCTGTGTGCATGAACCCCAGTTCCTGCATGGAACTTGCTTTGGCGCTCCAGCAGGCTGTAGTGCAAAGGCTCACATACAAGCCTTTAAACTGCATCGCCGCAGGACAACTCCACCGCCCGCCAGACCACTAAATGATTTGTAATCTGGCAAGCGGGTGGCTGACGAGTTTGGCGGTCCTGGAGCGGAGCACTGGCATGGTGGTCTGCTCCAAGACTGCCAAACTCATCATCAGGCCCCAAGTCTTGACTTTGTCCAAGGTACTGAAGATAGAGTCATGGAGGATTCTTCCAGGAGGACTATTGTTTGCTTGTCATGAACTTTCTTAACTTCTGTAGAAGATCAGCAAGAGCACATATTTAAATCTTCAACGACTCATCTTCCGCTGCAATGCTAGATATATTTATAATAACTACGATTTCAGGAAATGTCAGTTGGGTAGAAGTTGAAATCCAGTGAACGATCCCAGTTACTTTCCATGGAGTGGGCTCTCACCTTATACACCTGAAGAGGATGTGCAGACAATGCAGCCATTCCTTGGTAGCCGACTGCCACCTGAGGATACAAATGGATACAAATCATTGTTTCACTCCTGGACCACTTTCTCCAGTAAGGCCCCTGTGATGTCTTGCAGGTCTGTAGTTTGAATCCTGGCAGAGCAATCGCTGCATGTTATCCTTTCAAAGTCAAAACCTTACCCCTATATTGCTAGTTTAGATCTGCAGTGCCTGAAATGGCTAAAACTGTTTTGGCACTATATAAAAAACACATTCTGAAAACATTTCCTTGCTCCTAGACATTAGCACGAGGAACTAAATCAGAAGTTTATGAAAATTGCAGGGCGTCTGTTCATTTGCGCCCATGAAAATAATTATTTTGGTAAATATACGTAAATATTATTTTTTTTAAAACAAAGATACAAGCACATATGCCACAGCCCAGTTTGTAACACCTTCACAGGGCCCCTCAATAAAAATACATCTTTGTAACCAGAAAGCTTCAACTGACTTCCTAAATGAACATCTATATTGTTACCAAGCAGCCTCTGTGTTGGCAGATTAACCCATTGCTCACATTTACATTTCTGTCACAGATGGAATTAACCCCTTTGTTTTAGTCAAAAGGCTAAATTTATGGACAATTGCCATCCGTTGAAACATCAATCACGGACAAAGGACATTAGGGTTAATTTCAGCACACTCTTTAAATTAAGCAGACGTGGTCATCCTACCGGGACATGACTTTAAACAAAATTGTATGTATTTATAAAAGCATCTGTATGCCTTTATTTACATTAATTATTAGTTATGAGTCATTATCGCAGCTCTAGAACACACTTAAAAGTGATATCTATTTCTGTTTGCTATTTGAAGTATATACAGATAAAGGCGAAACATCTGCTTTTGGTGACGGCATACTGCTGTACCGACCAGGACATCAAAATACCGGTGACGCAGGCAGAAAGCTATTAAGGTGGCACAGCCCTGCCAAGTGCCACGCATCTAGGGTTAAACTAGCCCCTATAAGGGCTATCTGTGCGTTACTGCAAGGTCATAAATATGTGACACATATAAAGTGATCTCAGCTGACAGTTTGAAAGCATGTTGATTTTGTTGTAGGAAATGCGAAAGATGAACCCGCTTTAGAAAATACGAAACATGAGAATATAGCGAAACAACAAACCCAAGCGGAAACCACATAGTGGTTTGTGGTTAAAAAAACAGTTTAGGCAAAAATCCTGCACTCACGCGAGCAAGGTGAAAAGTTAACTTAAGGAAGTAGTGGAATAGGAAACTTAAAAGGGTTTTCTGTTAAAGGCCAACTCGTGTCTAACTGACTTGAAAGCTTTTACGAAATCAGCTCACAAGTCCACTGGCATGTACCCGTGCCTACAGTCAGATCGTGGCCCGATTAGACAATGGGTTCATGTAATCGAACTAGCCCAGAGCTCACACAGGGCTAGGGTGCTTGATTAAACAAGGGGTGCAGGGAAGTAATTTGTTTATGAGCACATGGAGGTCTTAGGCGCACTATACTGGAAGCGTACACTTCACTTAAATTGCGTTTGCCATGAAACTCACCTGCATTCACAGGCAGAATAGTGCTAGTTTGTCCAACATTGTTGGGAGTTAAATAAAAAAATGGATTAGGTCAGAGCTCGGGGTTATGAGGTCACATATCTTCAATTGATTTCCATCTTAAATCTTTAACTTGCAGGTGAACTATTATTTACTGTGTGTAATAAACCACTGTGATATTAAGTATAAAAAGGCTGCCTGTGAGAAGGAATTTGATAAGGCCTGAGAGAGCCTGGGTAGGACTGAGGTGCAGTCCATAGAGTATGCTAAAGTTTTTCTCCTTGTTGCAACAGTTAGTAAATACTATCTTTGCATTGCCCATAAAAGTCTGTGTGGTTATTCCATGTTGGAAGTTCAAAGTCTCCCCGCAACAGCTTAACCTCTCCGTGCACCCTTGCAAGTGTATTTTCTGCCTCCTTGTTTAGGCACTGGGTTGGGCACCCCCTCTGTGGGCCTCATAGGTGCAGCTACTCACCATACATGGGTTGTATATTGTACCTATCCAGTGCTTACTTTGTAAATGAATTAGTGCTGGTGCCCAAAAACCCATGGCCAATGCAATAACATGTCAGTGCGCTGAATACCACAGCTGTGTAGTCTTTAATCCGCCTCAAGCTTCTTTATACCGCTGCCACACACTCCCTGCCTCTTTAGCTCACTCTCCCTACTTTCTACCTTTATGATGAGATTTCCCCATCTTTTTCTTCCTCCCTCTTTTTGCTTTGTTTGTTTTTCCGTCTCTTGCTATCGGTAAATGCCTGATACAGAATGACAAGTGCTGGTTCCCAACAATAAGTACCGGTGGCCCCCACTGACAATCACCGGCTTATATTAAACACTGCTAATATCACTGACATAATTTGGGGCTCCCCGTTTGTAATTTCACTTCCCATTCCCTGCTAATTGGAGCCTGTGTGATGCCAAACAAACTTTCGGAAATGGGGTTCACACATAAACAGTTAAAATATGTCTTTCCAGGGTCCCCAAAAATCCTTAATGTGCTACTGGGCAAAGAGAGAGAGAGAGAGAGAGAGAGAGAGAGAGAGAGAGAGAGAGAGAGAGACTCAGAGGTAGAGAGGGGTAGGCTGAGAGGTTAAGATATTGGAATATGCAGCAGTAAACTAGTAGAGAGCAAAATCCCTTTCAAAGACGGCCTCTTGGAAGGTGGGGTCCCAGAGCAATTACCTCCTTTTCCCATGCCTTAATACGTCCTTGTCCTCAAGACCAATGCAGACTTACTCTCCACTGGACAGAACTGTAGAAGTCTTGTCTCCTGGCTAAGTATGGAACCCTCCTAAATTCGCCTGTCTCCCTGCTATACTCTATACAAACATGATCATTTTGAAACAGACAGCACGGTAGCAAAGAGATCAGAATTTTCAAACTCATTTTATCTGAGGGGCTTGCCAGAGGTGGCTTGTTCAGTGTAAAATGCACCTAGATACTAGTACAACACGAGGCACTCTAGACTCACTGTAGTTATCATAGGTACCAAGTGTCTGTGCTATGTTTGCCACCATAACCCAGTTGTGAGCAGGAGTTTTTAAGAGAGCATCACTTTTAACTTTTTGTATTTAAACTCACATTCCTAATTGAAAAAGTGAAACTACAAGTCCCAGAATGCAATGAGATGTGATTTGAAAAGTCAGATCTGTCGAGAGAAGTCACACATAATAAATATCTGCTTGTCAGTTAAACAGTTAATTGAAATTACATTCCGATTTATTCACCACAAGAAAAAGAGTCACAGGAAATTAATGTTATCGCTCAATGCTGTGCATTACATATGGCCTTCTACCGCCATATGGACTGTCGCCTTCAGGCTACCCCCCTTTTTGAGTCATTTCCACCCCGCTCTCATTGCATTATCTCAGTGAGGCACCCTTTTCGCCCCCTCCCCCGGACCTGTTCTATTTCTATTTACGACCCAACCCTGTGAGGGAGTCCGGCTTTGACGTGGGTGATCACAGGAACACCACCGTTTTGTTTAACTCTGACTTTTTTTATGACCCCTGCCAGTACTTTACTCCTTGGCCTTTCTACTGAGACCCGATCTGCATTCTAAGCTCGTTACTTTTTCCCCCTTTACCCTCTTTGCTGCATTGGTCTTGTTTTTTATGTTATCTAATTGCTCTTGCAACTGATGTAATTGTAACTGATGTAACGTTGTAACACTGTTTAACCTCACATAAAGCGCTCCGATACCTCTGGGTCTAGCCAGCGCTATATAAAACTCTTCAAATAAATAAATAAAATAACATTCCACATTACTTTCCAATTTTTGAAAATCACAGTCGTCAGTGACACCAAAACAATGCAGGATCTAGAGACCTTTGGGGAGAGACGTCGCACGCAGGCTTGCACTGGGCGGTGATGGTTGCAGGGCCCTTCAGGGAGTGTTACTGTCAGGGTAATCCTGAATAGTCCACACTAAAGTTAATTGATACCAGGCTAATTTCTGCTTCTGTTAATTCAAGTCCTCTGCTATGAGGCAGTGATTACGTCAGGAGGGTGAAATCCTCCCACTGTGGATGAATTTGGAATGCTTTGGCCTAAAAGTGGCACGCCTTAGACTGGGAAACGTCACACATTAGCACACACTACAAACACAGAAATATCACACATAAGCGAACTTGGCAGCCATGGTGGCAACCCTACTCGGCAAGATATTACACAACAACGGAAGCCTGGGTGGTCTCTAAATTCTCTGGGTTGCCCAAAGGAATAATGAACAGCTGCACGAACCTAAATTGTTACGTGAAGGTTTTCTACGAACGACCCATCCCTCGAAACCTCCAACTTTTCCCCACCTCACCTTTCTTTGCCCTATGTGGTTGGTACACGCTCACCTGCTGACGGGTGGCGCTGTGCTGCCCGATGGCGGAGGCGGCACCCCAGCACATCTATGGACTCCAAGGGTGAGTGATTACTGATGCGACCGGCGGCCCGCACTCCCCACGCTGGCTTCAGACGCAATGACGTCACTAGACGTCACAGAACTCCTTTATACCTATTTAGAATAGAGGAGCTTTGACTGCTTTCCTCGTGCAAAAATGAGTGAGCTAGAAAAACTGTAGAACAGGTAATAAAGGCTGAGGAGTTTACCTGCCGCGAAGACCAGTGCTGCTCTTAGCTGTTTTGTTCAGGCACTGGCAGGTGCGTTCTTGTTCCTGTGGATATGTTTCTCGTTGCCACGGCACCCATGGACGTAACGTACGTGGAAACCCATACACCTTTCGGCACCCATGGACGTAACGTACGTGGAAACCCATACACCTTTGCTGCAATTGTTCAGACAACAAGCATTGGCAAAGCCAATAGGGCTCGGCGATTCGTGAGCTATTGGCTTTGACAATGTTCATGTTTTTTAGCCAAGAGCACATAAGGTAAGTGTGAGCAGCGATGGGCATGTTCGCGAGTCTCCTCATATTTTTAGCAGTAACCCATGAGTGCAAAACGTCCTCTGAGCCTGACTGTACTTTTGAAGGGTGCCATGGAAAACGACGCGTTCTTAGCGCAATGTGGAGGCTTTGTGGCTCACTGCGGTGCAGGGGAAAAAGTGCTGAGGGGGCACCCTTAATTCTCTCACAGCGACGCCCTTACACAGGCAGGCAGGCAACTAGAGCCAAATTTCGGGGGGGGCTGAAAAATATTTCGGGGGGGGGCTAAGTCTTCGAGCCATAGGCAGAGTGGCTATAAGCAGGTGTGAAACCACAACAAAAGCCTCTTTAACGAGTAAATGGTCTTTTAAAGACCTGTGAAGTACTCGGGTGCGGCTGCAATTAGATGGACGCCAGCCCGCGAGGCTGTCTCAGCCCGGCTGACACACACGACGGGGGGGGGGGGGGCTGAAGCCCGGTGAGCCCAATGGGTGTTGCGCGCCTGCTCACAGGCAGTGCTTTAAATGGGAACAAATAAGTGTAGGTACTCATTAAATTGAGCTGGGGGCGTGGCTAGTGGGCGGGGTTAGAGGCGGAGCGAGACATGATGATACTAAGAAATTTCTATTGAGTATTCATTTTGCCCGTGCATTTCCTCTGATTGCAGTTTCAAGCTTCCCATATATGCGGATTAACAGCTGCATATGATAATAAAGAGTGGTGTGAATACGGTAGCAGACCCTAAATCACAATAGAAGGAGCTTTAAATGGATGCAGTCAAGCCACCAACAGCACTATTCCGGCTCATGATCAGCGCGCCTCGGATCAAGAGAGAGTTTGGAATGGCAGCATTGATCATGAGTACTCCGCCAGTTGCAGGACATACCAAAACATTTGAGAAAAGTATCAATATAAACAAAACGTGTTAACTCATTTCACAAAATAAATTCCTAATAGGATATGTTAAGATTTCCTTGTTTTGTAATATTTGCAGGCAGACCGAACAGACAGGGTAATAATCGGGCAAACAGGCAACCTGTCCTCAGAGAAGCGCGGAATAGGTCTGCTGTTTGTAACCATGACTGGAATATTCATAGGAGACAGTCCACTCTCTTTTATAGATTCTATCACACCTGTTAGCCAGCTGTTTTCCAATGACTACCACACCTGTGAAGCAGCTGTCTCTTATGAGCTAGCCAGTTCTCTTCCAAAGACTATCACCCATACGAGACGGCCAGCTCTCTTCCAAACACTATTACAGATATGAAACAGCCAGCTTTCTCCCAAGGACTTGCTGCACCCTTGTGAGACATTCAGCACACTACCAATAACCATCACACCTGTGAGACAGACCACTGTCATGCTGTACTTCCAGCATGCTTTTGAAACAACCAGCTCTCCCTATGACAATCTCACATATGAGATCTACTTGGTAGTTTTTGGCACACAACTTCTAATACACACACAAACAAGCAGACAATGCACACACAAAAGCATTTCACGCATTTCTTTAAAACTACCTCCTGAGGGTGTCCAGAATCTCTTCCTCTCAGAGCTTGCTTTCTCTCTCACACTCAAACATACACAGAAGCAGGCAAATGCGCGCGCTCACACTCCCGCCTTCTCTCTCTCCCTCTCCCTCCCCCTCCCTCTCCCAAAAAGGTTCACTTCGAATTGTTAAAGCAAGCACAGTGTGAACACTCACACAGCCCCCGGGTACTTCACAGGTCTTTTAAAGACCATTCGCTTGTTAACGAGGCTTTGTTGGTTTTTCACCCCTTCTAGAGCCCCCGCATCGCCACTCTGACTATTGCTGGAAGAATTAGCACGTTACACAATACCAAGCCCTGTCAGCTGAAACCCCGAGGAATCGGGTTTCTGGATGCTTGAATCGGGAGGCGGGAGACTAGCCTTGAAGTCGGTAGTCTCCCGCCTGAATCGGAAGGGTTGGCATGTCTGATTGGCTTACCTTCAATGAGTACCGGTACTCTCCTTAGCAGCGGAGAAGTGCCGGTACTCTGATCGGTAAAAATAAGAAGTGCCGGTACTCAGTACCGGTGAGTACCGGCCCATTTAAAGCACTGCTCACAGGTCTTTCAACTTCTATTGGTCAAGGGTGCCGCCAACTGAGAGGAACTGACGAAAAACATAACATGCAGCACGTACATTATTTTGTGCCAGTGGCACCTGAGGAAGTGTGCAACCTGGTGTCCCACACACACTGCCAAGCAGCAGCCTCGCTCTCCCACACAGTGCCACTCTTTGCATTAGAATTTGCAAACTAAGGGCCCAATTACGATGATGGTGAGACCAAGTCTCACCACCATCGTTTGTATGGTTTCCGCCTGCCATATTATAATGGCAGGCGTAAAAATCTGATGGGCTCCTTGAGCCCGCTGGTGCGGTGGAGAGCCTCGCATACCCTACAATGGAACCTCCTTAGGGATTACGATGTCCCTTTCCAACCACCTGTTCATGGCTGTTAACCCATGATGAACAGGCAGGCAGATAGGGACTTTAAAGGCCCAGAGTGGGACCCCTTCAACCGTGGCCCTAAGCTTTGGGCCCTGGGGAGCACCTATGGTGCCCCCTACAGATCCCTTCACCATGCGGTGCCTGCCACATAGTGCAGGGATATGTGTCGGTGTCCCTTTTTAGGTCCCGCCTACGCAGCACGCATGCGCTGCATAGGAGACCTTTAGCAATCGATTCGCCTTTTCAGCCAAAAACGTACACGCTTTGCATTGCCTTCAATTGCAACGCGTGCACGTTTGGCGATTCCCTTGCGGGAGCGAGCTTTGACAGATGGTTCCTGCTCGCTCCCGCAAGGGAAACAGGCGCAGGCCCCCTCTTCTCTCCCCTCTCCCTGCTGCCTCTCCTCAAACTTTTTTTTACCTTAAGCACGAGGCGCGCGCGCTTGTTTCTTTGGCATTCAGCCATCCTCTGCCGTTTCTTGCCTGCCCCCTGATGCTCTCTCTGCCAGGAACAGGCGCGTGCCTGCACAGAGATCTTAAACCAGCCCCCGGCGTGCAGAGGTACTGCGGGTATGTAGCGCTTCTGACAGGGGCCAGGGCACCATCAAGGCGCAGGGCTCACATGCACACGCACGCTCAAGTACTTCAAAGAAACAGTCTTTCACAGCCTGTTACGCTGCTCGCTTCACAAACAACGTGCCACCCCATGCACAGGGCAGGAGACAGCAAAGGCTCTGCGTGGAATGATTCATGTGAGTCCCGGGCACTGGTGGGGTCACTTGGGCATCAGATAGGTGGGTGTTCCTCAAAGCTGTTACCCCACACTGCAGCAAACATTCAATTTACAGTCTCAGAAAACAAAGTGCTCAGCAATGAATAACTGTCCAAGATGCGATGCCCCCTCTCAGTGACTGTACAGCCAACGAGCTTTACTTGTGACAACCTTAGAATAATAGCGCCGTGCAGAGCATGGCAGTAATTTATCAGCGCTATATTTACGCTTTTCTTAGCCTTTTCAGAATGAGTGCTTTATTCATAAGCAGACAAATCGGATTCAAAACAGAGATAAGAGGAACATGGCCATGACATCGTGTCAGCGCCACCTTGGCTCTACCATCAGCAGAGCTGGCAAAGTCTAGCACGCTGGGAGGAGCCAACCTACTGCCAGCATCTGGAGCAGGAAGCGACTAGGCGCAACATCGCCTTCAGAGCAGCCCTGGCAGCCTGGCATTGGGCTCGGGTTCAAACCTTCGCAGCCTCCACAAGCTGCGAGTAACAGGAAACAGTGAATGAAAACTAGAGATATACCGGCTCGTGTCTGCGGGGTAAGGATCAGGGGCCGTATTACAATAAGTGCCCTGGAGCGGGCCTCCTTTTTACAAATACCTGAGCAAGATATTTTATAATTCTCACGAAATGCTGTTCGCCCCAGTACACTCCACTTAATTTTAGTAGGAGGAAAAAGCCTGAGACACGCCTGCAAAAAGCAGCAGAAAGTCGACGAAATGCAACCCTTTTCCCTCCTCCCCCACATGAGCATTACCACCTAGAATAGCTGAAGAGCCAACTCCCCCATTGTATCAGGGCCCTACAAGCTGTCAGTGTGCATTTCAACATCACAGGACTGCATTATTGTCCCATCTGCCTGCACCTTATCGCTCATAGGTTGTGAGGCATCCATGGTATTTTTAAAACACGCTGTAGCATACTTTAATATGCCTCTCTACAGTTTCTCATCTCTCTTTCCCGTCTTTTTATTTTATTTATCACTTTTTTACCTCTCCAATCCATCTCCCTTCACTGGCTCACCCGCCCCCTTCACTCTTCCTATCTCTCCTTCCCATTCCCTCCTTTTGAGGTTTCCTGTCTGCACCCAAACGCCAGAAGAGCTATGCCATATTTGTAGGAAAGGTGTGTTTTTCTTCAGCTGGGGAGAAACAAGGCCTTTTGTGTTTCTATTGTTCATAATAAATGAACCACACTTGCATAACAGACTTAATCCTTGTCCTAGTTTAGCGGCCCACTGGGAGAAAGTGGATCTGTATATACTGTTCCCAAATAGGTACAGTGTGTACAGAGTCCACAGTCCCCAGAGGTTTGGCAGAGGCTAAAGTTAGATATAACCTTACTCTCTAAAGTGGTAGCCCGGTCGAGCAGTCAGGCTGTATCAGAGGACAGTGTAAAGCATTTGTTGTACACACTCAGTCTGCAAATGGTCTCACACACTCAATAACTGAACTCTAGACCAATGGTTTATATAAAAAATATATGGTTGTTTTATTTTAGAACCAACAATAGGTATTAAAATATACTTTCTCAGAATGAGATGCTTTAGGTAAATACGTTTGCAATATGCAATTGACTTCTGTAAATATTGGTTACAGGTTGTTGCAATAGGCAACACAATTTCAAACACAGTAATGCATTGAGCTCAATGGAAGTTTTAAGTTATTTGCAATAGATTACTTTCAGGATTACTTTTGTAACTCCAGGACTGGATCCTAGATTCAGTCCTGGGACAGTTCTTAGAAACAAGTGATAAAAGTTGACTTAGTTACTGTTGTGATTTTTAGGCAATATTTTGCTATTTTAAAAGTTGACACTTGGAAGAAATTTCATAGAAAACAGTCAATGATTCCCTATGGGAGAAAATTCAAGTTGCAGGTAAAGTAGGTTCTAGTTACTTTTGTAATCCAGTACTGGGCTCCTAGACTCAGTACTGGGACCTCTATCTAAAACAGGTAAGTTATTACGTTTTCACAGTTGGTACGATTTTTAAAGAATATTTGAAGTTTGCAAAAATCAACACTTAGAAGAAATTTCACAGAAAAACAGTCAATGATTTCCTATGGAAGAAAATTGGGTTACTGGTAAGTACGGTTGTGAATATTTTCCAGGGTCAGTGCTGGGCATCAGGATCCAGCACTGGGATCTCACCTAATAGCAGGTGAGTATTTTTGTTTTCGTTACTCGGTTGATTTTTGGTGAATATTTTAAGTTTTAGAAACTCCACACTTAAAAGACATTTCAGAAGAAACCAGCCAATGTTACCCTATTGAGGAAAATTGAGTTATCGGCTTTTGGGTAAGTCTTGACTGGCAGAGTTAAGGTTCTGGGCACAGACTCAGGGGTCTCCCAGGGTCAGGTAGGTACAGTTGTTACACCCTCAGCGGCACAGGGGCAGCCAGTTGCAGAGTGAGTTAGGCCCAATGTTATCCTATGGGAGGCAGGGGGGCCTTGGTTGGTGGCTGCTGACTAGCAGGCCACGTGGCTGTGGGAGCTGGGCTCCTGGTCACTTGATCAGGGCAAATGGGGAAGTAGATAGGTGTAGAGGTTACACTGCCAGGGCCACTCAGGCGGCTGGGTGCAGGGTGCTTTTGAGCCTTCGGGCGCTCAATAAATTTCAAGGGGAAAGCTCCTGGTTGAACAAAGGCTGCAAGTTCGGGGACGAAGATTCTTCAGGTGCCACCACCACTTCGAGAGGTAAGTTGGGTAGTTGGAGGATAGGTAGGTACCGAGGAGTTGGGCACAGGGGGCCGCAGGGCACCAGGTGCAGGGGTGCCTTTTGGTGTCGGGAAATCTTACACTCTGTTGATCGCGGTTGGGGGGTACCTGGTTCTGAGGCTGCAGGCGTCTTCAGGAGCATCGAGGTGAGTCCTTGGGTGCTGGATTCGGTGTCACAGTCGCCGGGGGGACGTCCTCGGGGTCTTGGTTCACTCCGGCACAGGCCAGGCTTGGTGGGTGCAGAGTGTGCAGGGTTCGCGGTTCCAGGCTGATGGCAGGAATTAGAAGCTGGTTTTGAGCAGAGCCTCTGCTCATGGGAGTCCCAGGTGCTTAGAGCCAAAAGGGAACCAGGTCCTCCGGGGTTTGTGAGATTGCTGGCCACAAGAGGTGCCGGGATGTAGCAGGAGCAGGTTCGAGGGTCGACAGGCCGGTAGGGCTGGGGCCAAAGCAGTTGGTGTCTTCCTCTTCTTAGCAGCTGCACGGCAGGTCTTCTTTCTTCTTGCTCTTCTTTGTTTTTCGGAATCTGGAATCTCTGGAAGGAAGGTTCAGGGTGCCCCTAAATACTAGATTTAGGGGCGTTACAGGTAGGTAAAGGGCAGGGACCAATGGGTCCCTGCCCCGGGGTGGGTACACCCCCTATCCTGCCGCTCTCCTGTGGGAGGGGGGCAGTAGCCTAGTCCTGATTGGGCAGGGCCTCCCATCTTCAAGATGGCGAGCGCCCAGAGATGTGTTTCACCTCGCCTCCCCCACCTGAGGGGTGGGGTTGGCAGGCTGGCACATCCCCTGTCCTTATTTGGGTTTTTTCGGCCAGGCTTCCTGCCAGAGTGGGGGCAGCAAATGGCCTGGGGAAGCTCACAGAGGCGGCATGCCTTTGAAGCTTCCCCCTGTCCCTCCTGGTGGAGGAGACCTAGCACCTCGCCCAGGATGTGCATTGTTGCAGGCCCAGGAGAGCGGGGGCTCTCCTACCCAAGGGTCCAGCAACATGTCTGCTGTGTGGCAGCCTAGGCAGCCTCCGAGACCAGACGTGGATGGTAGGTTAGGTTTCAGGGGGCATCTCTAAGATGCCTTCTGGGGTGCATGGTACATTAAATCCCACACTGGCATCAGTGCAGGTTTAATGTGCTTCAGTCTTCAGTGTTGCCATTATGGTGCTGGGGAGTTTGTGTTTGACGAGCTCTCAGCACCATGTACTCTTAAATGGCAGCACTGCACTTACAGTGCCCAGGAATGGACCTGGGTACTGTAGGGGCAAGGGGCTCATGCTCCTGTGCCCATACCACTGGCATAGGGCACCCAGCTAGAGGGGTGGCTGATGTATGCCAGTTCAGTGTAGGTGGTGGGCATGGCACACAGGCATGTGTCCCATATTGACTTTGTTTTCGCTTGTACCCAGACACTCAGCCTGCAAGGGCAGTGTGTGTGTGTTAGGATACATGGCCTCTAAGGGTGGCACAATGAGTGCTGCAGCCCTTAGAGACCTTTCCTGGTCACAAGGCCCTGGGTACCTAGGGTACCATTTACTAGGGGCTGACATGTGGCCAGGGTTTGCCAATTTGGGTTTGAGGTTTTTAGGGAAGGAACATAGGCCCTGGGCACCAGATTGGCAGGAGTCCAGGGCACACTCAGTCAAAGTACATTCAGCAATTCAGCAAAAAGTGGGGGCATATCATGCAAGAAAGATGGCACTTTCTCACACAACCCCCATCCCCACCCAAACGAAAGGTGATGAGACTAACCTTGCACTATAGAGTCTTCATTTTCTAAGTGGAAGAACCTGGAAAGTTCATCTGCATTGGCATGGGAAGTCCCTGGTCTGTGTTCCTCTTCAAAGTCCATTCCCTGTAGGGAGATGGACCACCTCAGTAGTTTTGGATTTTCCCCTTTCATCTGCATTAGCCACCTGAGAGGTCTGTGGTCAGTTTGAGCCAGGAAGTGAGTACCAAACAAGTATGGCCTCAACTTCTTCAGGGACCAAACCACAGCAAAGGCCTCCCTCTCAATGGCACTCCAACGCTACTCTCTGGGGAGTAACCTCCTGCTTATAAAAGCAACAGGTTGGTCTTGGCCTTCATCATTGATCTGGGATAGGACCACTCCTATCCCTAGCTCAGAGGTATCAGCCTGCACTATGAACTGCTTGGCATAATCTGGAGCTTTTAGAATTGGTGCTGAGCACAGTGCTGCTTTCAGGGTGTCAAAAGCCTTTTGGCAACTAACTGTTCAGTTAACCTTCTTGAGCATCTTCTTGGAGGTGAGTTCTGTGAGGTGGGTCACAATGGACCCATACCCATTCACAAACCTCCTGTAGTACCCAGTCAAGCCAAGGAATGCCCTACTTGGGTCTGGGTTGTTGGAGCTACCCAGTCCAGGATGGCCTGGATCTTGGGTTGTAAGGGTTGTACCTGGCCTCCACCTGCAAGGTGGCCTAAGTACACCACAGTGCCCTGCCCTATATGGCATTTGGATGCCTTGATAGTGAGACCTGCATTTTGCAGAGCCTCTAAAGCCTTCCCAAGGTGGGTCAGGTGATTGCCCCAGGTGGAGCTAAAGAAAGCAATATCGTCAAGATAAGCTGCACCAAAGGACTCCAGCCCCGCCAGGACATGGTTCACCAACCTCTGGAAGGTGGCAGGGGCATTCTTTAACCCACAAGGCATCACCGTAAACTGATAATGCCCATCAGGTGTGGAGAATGCTGTCTTTTCTTTTGCTCCTGGGGCCATGCCAATCTGCCAGTACCCTGCAGTTAAGTCAAAGGTACTGAGGAATTGGGCTGCCCCTAATTTATCTATCAGCTCATCTCCTCTTAGGTTGAGCATCTGTCTTGGTGACAGAGTTGAACCCTCTATAGTCCACACAGAACCTCATCTCTCTCTTTCCACCCTGTTGATGAGGTTTGGGGACCAGAACCACTGGGCTAGCCCAGGGGCTCTCAGAGGGTTCAATGACCCCTAACTCCAGCATCTTGCTGACCTCAGCTTTGATGCTTTCCTTGACTTGGTTTGTCTGGCGATAGATTTTGTTCTTGACAGGTGCACTGTCACCAGTGTCTACATCATGGGTACACCAGTTTGTCAGACCAGGGGTCAGGGAAAAGAGGCTAGCATACTGTTGCAAGAATTGCTTGCAGTCAGTCTGCTGTTGGGCAGAGAGGGTCTCTGAAAAGACCACACCATCTACTGACCCATCTTGTGGGCTGTAGGAGAGGAGGTCAGGGAGAGGTTCCATCTCTGCTTCCTGTTCCTCATCAGTCACCATCAGCATGTTGATGTCAACCCTGTCATTGTAGAGCTTAAGGCGGTTCACATGGATAACCCTTTTGGGTGTCCTGCTAGTGCCCAGTTCAACTAAATAAGTGACCTCACTCTTCCTCTCTAGGATAGGGTAAGGGCCACTCCGTCTATCTTAGAGGGCCCTTGGTGCCACTGGCTCCAAAACCCACACCTGTTGCCCAGGTTAAAATTCAACCAGTGCAACCTTTTGGTCATACCAGTGCTTCTGAAGCTCCTGGCTGGCCTCAAGGTTCTTTGATGCTTTCTCCATGTACTCAGCCATTCTGGACCTTAGACCAAGCAC
The DNA here is from genome assembly GCF_964204655.1 of Triturus cristatus. Classification (NCBI taxonomy): domain Eukaryota; kingdom Metazoa; phylum Chordata; class Amphibia; order Caudata; family Salamandridae; genus Triturus; species Triturus cristatus. The sequence continues at coordinate 234,446,155 of NC_140583.1, forward strand.
ATAGTCCACTATGTCTTGTTTGGGCTCTTGAAGAGGCCTCTCCCAGCCCTCTTTTACAAGACAGAGGGGTCCCCTCACAGGATGACCAAACAGAAGTTCAAAGGGTGAGAAACCTACTCCCTTCTGTGGTACTTCTCCGTAAGCGAAAAGCAGGCATGGTAACAGGACATCCCATCTCCTTTTGAGTTTCTCAGGGAGACCCATGATCATGCCTTTCAATGTCTCGTTGAATCTCTCAACAAGGCAATTGTTTTGTGTATGGTAGGGTGTAGTGAACTTGTACTGCACTCCACACTCCTTCCACATGTGTGTCAGGTAAGCAGACATGAAGTTGGAACCTCTGTCTGAAACCACCTCCGTAGGAAACCCTCCCCTGGTGAAGACACCCAGGAGGGCCTTGGTAACTGCAGGGGCTGTAGTAGTCCTAAGTGGAATTGCTTCAGGGTACCTAGTAGCATGATCCACTACTACTTGTATAAATACGTTCCCTGAGGCTGTGGGAGGTTCACGTGGACCCACAATGTCCACTCCTACCCTTTCAAAGGGCACCCCCACCACTGGTAGTGGGATGAGGGGGGCCTTTGGGTGGCCACCTGTCTTGCCACTGGCTTGACAGGTAACACAGGAGCTGACAAACTCCTTCACCTTTTGGTGCATCTGGGGCCAGTAAAAGTGACTGACTAGCCTTTCCCACGTTTTGGATTGCCCCAGATGTCCAGCTAGGGGGGTGTCATGAGCCAAAGTTAGGAGGAACTCCCTGTACGTCTGTGGCACTACCACCCTCCTGGTGGTTCCAGGAGTGGGGTTTCTTGCCTCAGCATACAGTAATCCCTCTTCCCAAGAAGCTCTGTGGGTACCACTGACATCTCCCTTTGCTTCTGAAACAGCTTGCTGCCTCAGGCTTTCAAGAGTGGGACAGGTTCGCTGACCCTGGCACAGCTCTTCCCTAGAGGGTCCCCCTGAGCCCAAGAGTTCAACCTGGTAAGGGTCAAGTTCCATGGGCTCAGTTCCCTCAGGGGTATCCAAATCCTCTCCCTGTGGAGAGGGGTCCTGAATGTTTTACTGTACAGAAGCTGGTTCCCCAGTCTTCTTACCTTTTCTCTTGGTTGGTTGGGCCATTATATCAGGCTCCAGACCTACTTTTTCACCCTTCCTCTTGCTCTGTGCTCTGGTTTGCACACACACCAATTCAGGGATGCCCAGCATGGCTGCATGGGCCTTTAGCTCAACCTCAGCCCAGGCTGAGGTTTCCAGATCATTTCCTAGCAGGCATGCAGCTGGCAACTTTGGAGAGACCACTACGTGTTTCAGGCCAGTAAACCTCCCCCCCCCCACCCAGCCTAATGTCACCATGGCCATGGGATGACTAGTGGTGACACTGTCAGCATTGGTGACTGGGTAAGACTTCCCAATCAAATATTGCTCTGGGGACACCAGTGTGTCTTTCACCATAGTGACACTGGCACCTGTATCCCTCAGAGCTTCTACCCTAGTTCCATTCACCCAGGGGTACTGCAAATATTTATTGAAGTTGGGTGGCCACACAGCTACAGTGGCAAACTCCACTTCTCCCAGTGAGACTAGACTTGCCTCAGTGTGTTCCCAGATTTGCTCAGGGTACACTTCTGATCCCATCTGTACACTTGGAGTAGCTGTACTGGGTGCCTTAGGGGCTTTGTTGTGGGGGCAAGATTTATCTACAGTTGGTGTCCTGACCTCTTACCGTTATTACACCAGGCCTTTAAGGGATCAAAGTTCTTCACCCTATAGGGTTGAGGCACATAGGAAGTAGTTTGGGTCCCACCCACCTGAACAGGTTTTTGGGGATCTTTGGAAGACTCAGACTTTTTATCTTGGGGATTCTCACCACCTTTCCCCTGGGGAGGTTTTGTGACCACCTCCTTTTGGTCACCCCCAGTGGCTATCCTTTTAACCCTAGTTTTGACCCAGTGGTCTGCCTTCTTTCCCAATTATTGGGGAAAAATTAGACCTAGGTCTACCAAATGCTGATGCAACTTTTCATTTGTGCAATTACTTAATATATTTTCCTTCATAAACAAATTGTACAATCCAGTAAAATCCTCCACACCATGTCCAGCTAACCAACCATCCAGTGTCCTTACTGAGAAGTCTACAAAGTCAATCCAGGACTGGGTCTGGGTTTTGTGAGCCCCCCTGAATCTAATACTATACTCCTCAGTAGTGACTCTAAATCCCTCAATCAAAGTCAATCAATCAATCAATCACAACATTTGTATAGCGCGCTACTCACCCGGAAGGGTCTCAAGGCGCTGGGGGGAGGGGTACGTTACTGCTCGAACAGCCAGGTCTTGAGCTGCTTCCTGAAGGAGAGATGGTCTTGGGTTAGCCGAAGGTGGATGGGGAGGGAGTTCCAAGTCTTGGCTGCCAGGTAGGAGAAGGATCTTCCTCCGGCGGTGGCTCTGCGGATGCGTGGTACGGTGGCAAGGGCGTGGCTGGTCGATCGTAGCTGGCGGGTGGGCGTGTAGAAGGTTATGCGGTCGTTGAGGTACTTGGGGCCCAGGTCGTGGAGAGCCTTGTGTGCGTGGGTGAGGAGTCTGAACGTGATTCTCTTGCTGACGGGGAGCCAGTGCAGGTCTCTCAGGTGTCCGGTGATGTGGCTTTGTCGGGGGATGTCCAGGATGAGTCGTGCGGAGGCGTTCTGGATGCGTTGGAGTCTTTTTTGAAGTTTGGCTGTGGTTCCGGCGTAGAGGGTGTTCCCGTAGTCCAGTCGGCTGGTGACGAGTGCCTGGGTAACGGTCTTCCTGGTTTCTGTGGGGATCCATCTGAAGATCTTGCGGAGCATGCGCAGGGTGTTGAAGCATGATGAGAAGACGGCATTGACTTGTCTGGTCATCGAGAGGGAGGAGTCCAGGATGAAGCCCAGGTTGCGCGCGTGGTCCGTTGGTTTGGGAGTGGTGCCCAGGGCAGGGGGCCACCAGGAATCGTCCCAGGCGGAGGGGGATGATCCCAGGATGAGGACTTCCGTCTTGTATGACTTCAGTTTCAGGCGGCTGTTCTTCATCCACTCGGCGACGTCTTTCATCCCTTCGTGTAGGCTGGCTCTGGCGGTGGCGGGGTCGTTGGTGAGGGAGAGGATCAGTTGGGTGTCGTCAGCGTAGGAGATGATGTTGAGGTTGTGTTGTCGTGCGATGGCTGCGAGGGGGCTCATGTAGACGTTGCAGAGGGTTGGACTGAGTGATGATCCTTGTGGTACGCCGCAGATGATTTCGGTGGCCTCGGATCTGAACGGGGGGAGGCGGACTCTCTGGGTTCTTCCGGCGAGGAACGAGATGATCCACTCCAGTGCCTTCTCTTGGATTCCGATGTTGCTGAGGCGCTGCACTAGGGTGCGGTGGCAGACAGTGTTGAACGCAGCAGAGAGGTCCAGGAGGATGAGGGCCGCTGTTTCCCCGTTGTCGATCAGGGATCTGATGTCGTCGGTGGCTGCGATCAGGGCAGTCTCGGTGCTGTGGTTGGCCCGAAACCCGGACTGCGAGGGGTCGAGGGATCTGTTCGTCTCGAGGAAGGCGGCGAGCTGTCTGCTGACGGTCTTCTCGATGACTTTGGCAGGAAAAGGAAGGAGCGAGATGGGACGGTAGTTCTTGAGGTCGGTGGGGTCCGCCGTTGGTTTCTTCAGGAGGGCGCTAAGCTCGGCATGCTTCCAGCTCTCCGGGAAGGTGGCGGTGTGGAAGGAGGTGTTGATGTCCCGGAGATGGGGTGCGATGATGGCGTCGGCCTTGTTGAAGACGTGGTGGGGGCAGGGGTCGGTGGGGGATCCGGAGTGGATGGTGTTCATTGTGCGGGTGGTGTCTTCGGTGCTGATCGGGGTCCAGTTGCAGAGGGTGGTGGTGGTGGGCGTTGGTTCGGTGGTAGGGTGCGTGGTCTGTGCGTCCTCAAGAAGTGATAGGATCCTGCCTCTGACCCAGAGAGGGTCAGAAGCCTGTCTCTGCAGTTACCAGAGAACAGTTCCCACAGGAGTGCCCCTCATAGAGGTTTCTTTACTCTTCTTATCTCACAAGCCCTCTCAAAGGCTGTGAACCATTTGGTGATGTCATCACCTTCCTCAAATTTAGGGACAATCCCTTTGGGGATTTTAGGATCAGAAGTTTCCTCCCTATCCTTGTTTTTATTATTGCTGCCACCATTGATGGGTGCTAAACCCATCTCTCTTCTTTCTTTTTCTAGAGCCAGGAGCCTGGACTCTAGCTCCAATCTTTTGGCCAGTCTTGCTAAAAGGCTGTCCTCTTCACTAGTGGGTCACCCAGTGATCTCTCTGGTACCAGGGTCACCTGTGTGAACTCTAGGTTCCCAGATGCTAATTCTTGGATTCAAGGGTATGGGGGGCCCTCTTCTCCCTAGGGAATAGTGTGGGGGGGGGGGTCAATATCCACCTCTTCTTCTTCCCTTTCCTCATCTGACTGGCCATCACCATGTTCAGATGGGTGGTCCTTAGCATACTCAGCCAAGAGCTCCTGGAGCCCTAGTTTGGTTGGATGCAGGCCCATTGGCATATTTTTAAGTTTGCATAGGGACCTCAATTCCTTGAAAGACAAGTGTAAGTAGGGTGTGAGGTCGAGCTCCTCCACCAGGTCCATGTTATTATTTTCACTAATAGCTGGGTTTGTTTGAGTCATTCTAACCTGACAGTTCTAATCCTCTACCCTGATTATCGTGACTTTTATTTTTCTAAAATTCTAATGGGACTTAAGCAAGGCCCTGAAAAGACTTTTAGTTATTTGGAAAAGACCAATCCGAATTCTAAAGGAAATCTTAAGAGTTCTGTCGTGTAATCAGATGGTAACTAAGTAGTCCAACAAATGCAAGTTTGTATCCCACCGCTGATCCACCAATGTGAGAAAGTGGCTCTGTATATACTGTTCCCAAATAGGTACAGTGTGTACAGAGTCCACATTCCCCAGAGGTTTGGTAGAGGCTAAAGTTAGATATAACCTTACTCTCTAAAGTGGTAGCTTGGTCGAGCAGTAAGGCAGTATCAGAGGACAGTGTAAAGCATTTGTTGTACACACTCAGTCAGCAAATGGTCTCACACACTCAATAACTGAACTCTAGGCCAATGGTTTATATATGGTTGTTTTATTTTAGAACCAACAATAGGTATTAAATATACTTTCTCAGAATGAGATGCTTTAGGTAAATACTTTTGCAAAATGCAATTGACTTCTGTAAATACTGGTTACAGGTTGTTGCAATAGGCAACACAATTTCAAACACAATAATGCATTGAGCTCAATAGAAGTTTTAAGTTATTTGCAATAGATTACTTTCAGGATTACTTTTGTAACTCCAGGACTGGATCCTAGATTCAGTCCTGGGACAGTTCTTAGAAACAAGTGATAACATTCGACTTAGTTACTGTTGTGATTTTTAGGCAATATTTTGCTATTTTAAAAGTTGACACTTAGGGGTCGATTCCGATACTGGCCGCAAAACGAACCGACCGACACGGACCCGGACCGAATACTGACCGTCATGGACCAGCGCCGTACGACCCGTGCAGTACGATGCAACGCGAGTGAATTACAATCGACACATACGGAATACAAGCCGTACGACCGAGCCGTAGGGATAGTGATCCGGCCGGAAAACCGACGCGAATTTCACTGACCTACACGAACCTGGAATGAACCCGACCGACCCGTACCCACGATGTCCGATCCGCGCAGTACGATGCAATGCGTGTAAAACCAGACTGACTCACACGGAGACCAAGCTGCACAACCGACACGCACAGAAAACCGGGCACACAAGCAATAGAGACCTTCGCGACCGACGCGTATCAAACACAGAAGATAGGCAGCGTGAACGAGGCGGAGAAGCCCGCACGAGACAACAGCAGCGCCCGTTTCCGTCACATGAACGTCTCCTTCATGCCTACAAAACCCAAAGGAAAAAAGACAAAAAAAGGACCAAACAAGCAATGACAAAGCCAATAAATACCAAATAAAAAAACATGGGACAAAGACACACCCACAACTCTAACTATATAAAGGACTACAATCACTACCATCATCTCTTGCAAACAGGAGAGACAGCCAGCAGCAAACACCATTACACAGCAACCACAGACACACTCACAACTCACACATCACACAACCCACACACCATCAGCACCTCATCGAAAAGCACACACACATACAGCCAGCAAAACCAACACCAAGCCACCCTCACTTGCACCCTCACACACACATCCCTCACCACCACCACCCATCAACATGCCCCCAAAGAAGAATCCAAAGTTCACAGATAGTGAGTTAGAAGTGCTGGTAGACGAGATCCTCAGAGTAGAGCCACATTTGTTTGGTACATTGGTCCAAAGGACCCCCATGTCACAGAAAACAAAGATGTGGACGAGGATTGTGGACAAGTTGAACGCCCAAGCACCAGCAAGGTGCACAAAGGACGATATCCAGAACAGGTGGGATAACGTGCGCTGGAGAGTCAAGAAACTCATCGAAAAAGATCACGCCCTGAGTCAGTGCACCAGGAGTGGCCCTCCTGCCAAACCAGTCTACTTCAGGACCTGAGAGGAGAAGGTGCGGGACATCCTACCACCAGAGAGCATCCATGGCCTAACAGACATCCCAGAGCCTGGTGAGTACACAAACAACATACCCAAGATTGTGTGGCAAGGGGACAGTGAAACCATGCACTGCAAGCAAAGCTACAGTAACCAATAGATAATCATCCCAAGATGTGTATGCCAGTCAGACAAACACATTCCATGCCATCTCATAGTGACTTGGAACTGTGTCATGACATGCACCAACCTACAAACAAATAGAGCAAGCCAGTGGCACAAAGCTAGACACTGCCAGACAGTTTGCCACCACAAACACACTACCTCACAGTGCAGCTGACTGACAGGAAGGAATTGTGGGGATACAGGTGAAGTGAGTGTATGCAAAAGCATGATGGGGCCTGTAGTCACAGAGAATGCTCCCCTCCTGATTGGCCCATCAAGACCTCACTGAAACATGCCCACATCACAGGGAGTGGAAAATGACTGACAAGATGGCTGACACTGGGTCCTGCTGTGGGGAGCACAAGGCCCTGCTAGGGGTTGTGTGCAAATCAGAACCAGGACACCACTGACTGACATCCTGAAAGACAACTTGAACACCCTACAATGGAAGCACGTTTCATGATGGGAAGGAGGACTGACAGCCCTGACCATACTTATCAGCATGTGGAGACACCCCACTCCTCAACACAAACTCCACACAACTCACCGGGTAGACTGCATTGACACACACCTCATTGAAATATCAGCAAAAGATACCCCATACTGGGTGCTGCTGTGTGAAGCACAGGGGCTCTCATTGGACTTGTAGCCAAACGAACACCAGGATTTCACAGTCAGCCATCTTGCCATTGCTGTCACACCTCCTCACAGGGAAGCAGAGTCAAGAGGAAGGAAGTATGTGCATGCTGGGAAGGGGGGTGTAGCCAAGAGTATGATGGGAGTCACAGTCACAGACAATCTACACCCACCCACATGGCCCAGCAAGCTCACACTGAACCATACCCGCCTCACAGGGAGTGGGAAAGGACTAGCACGATGTCTGACACTGGGCTCTGTTGTGGGGAGCACAAGGCCATGCTGGACACTGGCCAACCATAAACACCAGGACTGTACAGTCAGCTATCTTGCCATTGCTGTCACACCCCCTCACAAGGAAGCAGAGTCAAGAGGAAGGAAGTATGGGCATGCTTGGAAAGGGGGGTGTAGCCAAGAGTATGATGGGAGTCGCAGTCACGGACAATCTACACCCACCCACATGGCCCAGCAAGCTCACACTGAACCATACTCGCCTCACAGGGAGTGGGAATGGACTGACAAGATGTCTGACACTGGACTCTGTTGTGGGAAGCACAAGGTCATGCTGGAAAATGGCTAACAACAATATCAAACTCTGTCCGTGACAAGCTGGGAAAAAGCAGTGTACAGGCAGGCATCTGTTCGAAAAGTAGAAAATGTCATGTTTGTGAACCATCAATGCATGCAGAAACATAACTCACATCGTGTGTCTCTTCCAAACACAGGTGGTGCTGGGCACCCAGCACAAAATGATGAGGATTCCCTGTCCCAGACTCTGGCAGACACTGAGCTCTCTGGTCTGACTCTCTCACTGTCCTCTTCGGATGACGACGACCAACCTGTCCCCTCCAGTGTGAGCCATCATGCAGCACCAGCAGCATCAACATCTGCGCCCCCTGTACCCACGCCTCCACCATCTGGACAGGGCACCCCCGCCAACACAGACAGACCAAGGCAAATCAACACCCACAGCACAGGGACACAGGACCCCCAGGAAGCTACAGCAAACACCATCAGCAACACCACCCAAGCGTTCCCAGTGTCACCTGTGCATCCCGCCGCTGGTCCTGCCCGTGTGGATAGGGGTGCTGGGAGCGGTGGGAGGAACAGGGCGCACCTTGCAGAGGGGTCTGGACTGCATGATGACCCCCACCTGGCACGCATTATAGATGCGTACAAGGATAGCACTGGAGGATTTGGCCAGGTAGTGGGGATCCTCAAGGACATGCAACACGAGCAGGTCACCCACCGTGCCCGCATGGAGGCCAAGTGGGATGCCCTTACTGCGGTGCATCGGGACATACTCCAATGCCTCCGCCAGATCAACACCAACCTGTCCACACCTCCTTGTGTGGCCACAACATCTGTTGCAACACCATCTGCCAGCGCCACAGGGAGGGAGGAGGACTCTGGCGGAGAGTCCCCTGCAAAGCAGAGGCCTGCACATTAAGCTCCCCCCCGGAAGAAGAGGGGTCGTCCGAAGAAGGACATGTGTCGTCAGGTCGGCGCTGCAATTCCTAACGGGCTCCCAATAATGGGGCTCTTTGGCGGGGATCTTTTGTTCCTGCCGAAGGGTGTTGAGGGGCAGGCTCAAATGATGAAGCATGACACCTAGCTTGCTGGGTGTGTGAGAGCCCTAGTTCTAACAAGGGTTTCCCCCTCCCTGACACATGACAGTCCAACCCCCCTTTTTTCTTTCTTCGACTAGAGGAACTTTGTACCTTTTTTGCATTACTAGTTGTTAGGGTATGTACACTGGACCTCATTAAACTTATCCTCCTGTCCCCTATTTTGTTGACACACATATGAGGGAGACACACCACTATGGCACCACACCACATACTCACCATGGCCATGTTACTCATCCCACACAATGATGTTGACCTGAAACACATTGGCATGCACAGACACAACACCAACCCCAGTCAGTGGTAACAAGTCCACAGGTGAGGTAAGCAGATGTCACTCAGATGTGGGAAGACAGACAACGCACATAACAAAGCGTAGCACAGGTTCATTACACATCAGCAACACGTTTATTCCACAATAGTTGCACGGTAATACTACGTAACAGTGGACACACGCTCACAAAGTTTTGGAGAATTGAAGTCCAGGGATGTGTGGTATATCAGTTGATGGGAATTGACAACTTCCACACTGGTGTTGGCTTCTGGGTGTTGGGGGTCAGTGTTGACCAAACAACAGGCAAAGTACCCTGGGAAGGACAGACACAAGACACAGTCAAAAGCACAGCAGAACAGGAGAGAAATGCAATACACATGCACAAAACATGTCGCAAGAAACCTACACAAAAACAAGTTAGTAGTACTACCCTATTGTGGAGTACACACCACCTGAACGGACATATCACTGCATGCATCCAGTCAAGTGGCACACAGACACATTCAGACAGCAACAGAGCTGCCACAACACATTCCAGGCTACCTCCATACATTCACATAACAACACTTGAAACTCACATTCAGCTGAAGAAGTTGTTGATGAGCTGTGAGCGGACGTCACCCTCATCCTCATCATCACTGGCATCTTGGCCCAGCCCAGGATCCTCCACAGGTGCCGGCGGTTGGTCGTCATCGTCATCCTGGATGAGAGGCACCTCTTTCCGCACTGCCATGTTGTGAAGCATGCAGCATACAAGGATTATTTTGCACACCTTTGCAGGCTCATATGGGAGGGCCCCACCGGTCTTGTCCAGGCAGCGAAAGTGGTTTTTAAGTAGGCCAAATGTCCGCTCAATCACCCTCCTGCTCCGACCATGTGCCTCATTGTAGCGCAGCTCGGCTGGTGTCACAGGGTTCCTGAGGGGTGTCAGAAACCACGGCATGTTGGGGTATCAGGAGTCACCTACACACACAAAAATGAACAAGTAGCTGAGTTTTGTAGGAGTGCGGAATACAACATTGACAAACACACACAATGAGAAACAGTCAGTACACACCGACAAGTCAGGCATGCTGATCTGGCATATGTGGCATCAGCGTTGCAATACTCCTCATAATGTAGGCATCGTGCGCAGAACCAGGGAACCATGCACACACATGTGTGATAGACATGTCAGCAAGACATACCACCAGAGCATTGATGGAGTGGTAGTGCTTCCTGTTCCAGTATGCCTGCTCATGTGCCTGTGGTGGTATCAGGGCCACATGTGTCCAATCAATAGATCCGATGACGTTCGGCATCCTCCCCAGTGTATAAAAGGCATCCTTTATCTCCGGGAGTTCAGCTGGGCTAGGGAACTTGATGTAAAGGTCTAGGAAATGCAACATCCCCTCCAAGACATCGGGTAGCACCCGACTAAACATCTTTTGCGACATACCACCAGCAGTAGCCACAGTGTACTGGAAGGTACCAGTAGCAAAGAAGTGCAGGGCTGCCATCACCTTCACCTCTGGGGTCGGTGCTGTAGGGTATGTCCGGCCAGGTAGCAGATGTGGCGCCAACTGCTCCGCCAACTCCTCAATCAGTGGCCTGGTGAAGCGGTACCGTCCACAAAGGAAGATTGTCAATTCATCCACCCATGTGGCCATGACCAGGATCAATCGCACATGATAGATCATGACATTACACAATGTACTGAGGTGTGTGCTGTTGTGCATGGACCATATGTCACCTACATGACAACCACCTCACATCTCAATTCCACATGTCCACATGAGTCCCATGTAGTGCAATGGCCAATCATCTGGCTGTGTCACCCAAACTATGTACTGCTGCAACGTTCCAAACACACACCACAGTGACTAGTGAGGCCTGATGTCTCCCAGGCATCACAGATCTTTGCCATGCAGAAACCCAGGGTCCCTGTATTGCCACATTGACACTGGTATGGACATAGCATATCACGTACACACCACAAGGCAAGCGTAAGTCCCACAGGTAGTGGCCACTGTTGTTCCTGCCGGCCCTACATGTACGTCTCTTAGACACACACACACCATCAAGGTTGATGCATATACCACATGGATGTGGAGACTGCCACCCATTGGGCTCATTTGATCAGACACATCTGAGACACAACATGCACACAGACTGTGGGTGCACATCAGTATTGTGGCTACAGGTGTCACTGTGACGTACATGCCATCACCCCCTGGACTCAGGGTGTATGTGACATGCCCCAAACATATCCAACATGAAACTGTGTCCGTGACTCATGCCCATTACTGTACAATTGCACATCACAGTGGTAATGTGCACAACACACAAAGGATTCTGCCCCCATGTACATGTGCACAGCCTGGGAGTGGCTGCACAAAAGTGTCACCCAACAAACCATATGTGCTCCCCCCAAACACCCAGGGAATGCAGACTTACATGCCATGAGACACTGTGTGGCCAATGCTGTAGTGTGATAGGTGTGCACAGGTGTCCCTGGCCAGTAAATGTTTGTTGCATCCGTAGAATAGGCTCACCAATGAGGTCTGACGCCGGTGACAATGCGTACGCATTGCACGGTTCAGGACCGAGCCGTGCGTACGCTTTGTCATTGAATGCAATGAGGTCCGACCCGGGTGACAATGCTTATGCATTGCATGGTTCAGGACCGAGCCGTGCGTACACTTTGTCATTGAATGCAATGAGGTCTGACGAGGGTGACAATGCGTACGCATTGCACGGTCCAGGACCGAGCCGCGCGTCCGCTTTGTCATTGAATGCAATGAGGTCCGATGCAGGTGGCAATGTGTACGCTTTGCACGGTTCAGGACCGAGCCGTACGTACGCTTTGTCATTGAATGCAATGTGGTCCGACGCGGGTGACTATCTTGCATACGCGTCGGGCAGGCATGGTCCGAGACAGGCGTACGCCTTGGCCATTGAATCGTATGGAGACGGGTGTATGTGTATTTCCAAAATACGGGTTGTACAGTAAGTTGATCGAGCCGGGCGCACCCATTGGCTCCAGACTGTCATTGAGACGGATGCGGATTCAAAACTTGTACGAGTTGTGCACTGGAAATTCAGTTGGATGCCTACAACAATGTTGCAATTTCAAGTGTTTCATAAAGGTGAAGATTTGAACGATGCGGAAGGCTTGTACGAGTCTTACATTTAAATGGATTGGCCAGATTCATAGAATGCAACCGTGTTGGACCTATCACTTTAGACACATGGCACAGATTCTGCCTCTGCAGCACAGATATAAGGCTGGCTGGCCCCCAGGGAGCTCCCTTGCCTACACTACATGCTACTGGACCACATCCCTGCTACCACTGCTGCTGTCTCTGCATCCTATGGCTCCCGCTATGGCACGTACTCTGGAGAGGGCCCCAGCCTTCACTGAGGAGGAGAACCAGGCCCTGCTGGACGGGCTCCTTCCACAGTACAGAGAGCTCTATGGGAAACCAGGGGAGCAGGTGAGTGTGCAGTCCACTGCCTTCCTAATTATGCATGATGTCTGACTAGCAGGACTAGCAGTGTGCACACCAGTGGCAAGCATTCTCACTGACTACTTTCATGACCCAAAGTGTGTAGGTACATGTAATGAATAGGTGTCCTGCTGCTAAAGTGCATTGGTGCAAGCCTAAACTATCCAGGCATTGTTAACATGTCAGACATGCAGGTGATTTTTCCTTCCCCATGGTTTCACTACCTGTGTAACTCATTTCCCTTTGTGATGATGACATGTATATCCAAATATGTGCTGCACAAATCTGGGGCATGTGTGTTAATGTACTTTTCACTTTGTCATCCTCACAGGTTGATGCCCACCAGAAGCAGGAGATCTGGCTGACCATCGCCCGGGCTGTTCGTTCGGTGGGGGTCTACAAGCGGCAGATCCACAACTGCCAGACGAGGTGGCAGAACCTTCGGGGCTGGACCCGGAGGATAACTAGAGTCCAGCTGAAGCTGTCACCTCCGTGCAGGAGGGGCGGACACCAGACCCTGACCCCCCACAGGCGGTGGTCTTCCTGGACCTGGATAGGCAGCTGAAGGCCAGACCACAGCAGGAAGGGGGTAAGTCCATGCCTAATCTGTGTACTATGTCTGACATGCCAATTGCAGTCTTTTGGCCTGGTCACACTTCCACATTACGTAGGTCTTGTAGTCCAATACTCAGGTCCCTCAATTGTGTGATGCACCCTCCTCATCTGTTCCACAGGTGTGGCCCCTACAGTCAGTTGCTTGTGTCACTAGGGCACTGTGTCCCTACAGTCAGCTATGCTTCATCAACCGGACAGCATCTGTTCCCGTGACTCTGGTGTGTGTTTTATGGGTGGGTCAATTGTTTACCCAATGCCTGAGATCTGACATGTGATCTGTGTGTGCCCTTGAGATGTGTTCCAATTTCTGGTCTGACTCGCCACATGTGGCTGGGGTATTCCAAACAAACCCATGCAGCAGGGGACTCCAATTTTGGGGCCTCAGGAGCATGTATATCAAGTATGTCACACTTGCTTAGCCACTTGACTACTGTCCAGGGCTAAACACTGTTTCATGTTGACCTGGCCAGTCATGGCTCCTCAAGGGCATTTAGAAACACTCTGTAATCCCACTCCTGTGTATCAAATAACAGGTTGTGCTTAGTGACATGTGCCCTCAGGTGTCTGCCTCTGTGTCATTAGGGTGTGGCTTGTTATTACGTACAACTGGGGTGTCCATGATTCAGAGGGTCAGCATGACATCTGAGATGTCACTGAGAGACAAGATCTGTGTGACATATGTGTGTGATCATCTGACAGCGCACAATGGTGTATGCAACTGTGTCCTTCATGCAGCTGGGTTACATGCATGGCAGACTTTGATGTGTTAATGTACAGGGAGTTGTGTTTGCAGAGACTCATATGTCTGATTTGCATGATGTGGGGTCTTCTGGGTCCTGTATATGTTGTTTGCAGGGAATGGGCAAGTGTGCCGGTCATCTGCAGAGTTAGCTTTACCCCTGAGCTAGGATTGTTAGTCAGTGCATATTGTTGATGTCTGGATGCCCTGCCCCTGTGACAGGAGATAGTGTTGACTGACTGTTTGGGCATCCCAGTGCCATGTCATTTAACTTGCTATGACTGAACCTGCATTGTGTTCAAGTGGGCACCATGCACCCCATTGTGGCATTGCCCATCAGGTCATGAGAACATCATAGTGTGTGCTGCTGGCATGCATCACAAGCATGTGATATGAGTCTCTGCCCATCCCTTCATCTGGACACCTGTACTGAGTCAGTAGCAAGAGATATGTTGTGTGTATAGTGACATACTCCTACATGTTCACTTGCATGTCCAAATGAGGTGTGGGTGGTGCATGTCGGCACATTGGGGTGTTAGCATCCAACATGCAACAGACATATGTGTGAAAGTCAAGGAGGGATATGTGTGCCATGGTTGATGTTGAGAATGCCAATTGGCTTATTCTAAACAGTGTTGGCACTTTGAGCTGTGTTCAGCTGATGATGCCAGGGCTTGCGCTGTGATGTGATGAACTCACTGTGGTGTGTGCAGTCGGTGCAGATGACTGTTGTTGCTCTCTTACTTCCTATTCCTATCCAGATACATCCATGGCCACAGGAGGGGACAGCTCCACGGACCAGGAGGAGCCACAGAGCCTGACAGGGACAGAAGGAGAGGAGTCGGGGGGACCCAGTGGCACGGAGGGCGAGTGGAGCCACACTGAGGAGTCATCAGCACCATCCCCCCCAGCTGAGGGCCACAGCAGCTCTGAGGATGACTCCCTTGTGGAGGCGGGTGTCAGCAGCCACCAAACCCCAGCTAGTGAGGCTGTCCCCACCACCACCACCACCACCCTCCCATCGGCTCCCATCCCAGAGGTCCTTGTAGGCTCCCGTGTTCGTGAGCATGTCTTCTTTGTGCCAGGCACCGCACCCCCTGCCCCTGTATCCCCTGCTGCCCCGAGTGAGGAGTCTGTGGACTTACTTAGACAGATCCATGTAGGGCAGACGTCGATGCTGAAGGTCCTTCATGCACACACAAGTCTGTTGACACAACTGGTGTCGTTCATGGAGGGTATTTCCTTGGGCATGTCTGCCCTACAGATGACCAATCAGTCCATGGCCTCCTCCCTGACGGCAGCAGTGTCCCTCTTCCAACAGTCCCGCACCCCTCCTACCCCTGCACCACCCACGATTCCTAGCAGCCTACCTGTCCCAAGCACACAAACACCAAAATCAAGGTCTAGACATGCACACAAGCAAGCACAGGGGACTGATACCACACTCACAGGGGCTGGTTTGCAGACACACACACAGTCATCCACAACCACTCCACAGTCCTCCGAGACCTCTCCCTCCCAGCCCCCTTCCCTTGCATCACCTGCAACCCCATCTCCCAAGAAGCTCTTCCTCTGTGACCTTGGCCTCTTCCCACCGACCCAGCAGATCCTGATTACAAGGGGAAGAGGAAGTCCCCACACACAGAGGGGAGTACCCCTCACACCCAGACACCCTCCCCCCGGCACAGTCAGACTCAGACCCCCACCCGCAAGTCCCCCCGAGCCGGAAGAGCAAGACCCCCCGCCACCACGCAGCTCCAAGGCAAAGTCTCCGTCCTCCATCCCCCAGGCCACCACTCCAGAGGTTCCCCCGCCACTCCCTGCCCCGGGTTCCCCCACCCACAGATACACCATCCCCAAAATGCTAAGGCTATCCCCCCCTACCACTTGCTCCTCCACACCTGGTCGGACGGTTAGTGCCACTGATGTGGGAACCGTGTCCCCCCTGTCCTGCCAACCTCACCTGCCCCCCATTCCACTCCCATGGATGTAGGAACTGCAGTGGAGTCCACGACCACCCCGTCTGACCCAATCCACTCCATCTGACCTGCTCACTGGAGTTATGCCAGCACCCACCCCATCTGACTTGTGCCCCACAGTTGTGACAGCACCCACCACTTCAGTCAGCTCCACTGCAGTTGCAAGTGTCTCGCCTGCATCCACCACCTCTTCACTGCATCCTTCTGCTGCGCCCTGATCCTTTCCCTGCGGTGCCTGGCCTGCCCCCATGTATGCCCCTCCGAGGGGATGACCCCGGTCCTTAGCAGTGCAGGCAAGCAACGTGTGACAGTTGTCACTCTAGTTCACTCCTTGGCATTTGTACATGGACTGGCCATTGGCCTTTTGTTTGAACGGATGTTTAACTTTTAATATGCTGAATAAAGCTTTTTTTTCTTTATCTCTGTGAACTTGATTTAGCTGTACATTATGTTGATGATGTTTAACATGCCCTTGCACCTTTAATGCTTGGTTTCCAATGTTGAATACTGATGTGTTGATGTGAGGTACTCCATGTGGTCTATGAGATATGTATCCTATTCTGGTGGGTATCCATGTCATCCTTTGCAGCTACCTGGGTGTGTCATGATCAACTATTTGTGGACATCTCTGTGAACATTTCATTTGCATGGTCACATCTCTGGCTTGCACCCATGCACATATGATGTGCTTCTTATTGTCCAATTTGTCAATTCCACAAACTTTGTGTGCATCACCACTGGACCGACAGGTGTGGGCATCATTGGTATAGGAGCAACTGGATCCTCTGTGCAACTTGCTAGACATATGTTTTGAGTATGTGCAGATGACTTAGGGGAGACTCACGTGCCCAGGCTGTTGTGACCAGAGCCTTCATTGTATGGTAACTGATGGCTGACTGACCAAGTGTTCTGCAGACATGAGTGAGAGGTACTGTGAATATGTTTGGCACAGCTGGGCTTCCTCAGGAGTTGGGTCCCCTCAAGTAAGTGTGTTGTCCCTTGACATAGCCTCGGCCCATGGTGTGTGTTGTATGAGCATGTGTGTGTGTCCACATCCCTGTTCATACACAGGCAATGTTCCCTTGATATGTTCCTGTTGTTGATGCTTGCTGAGTAGTACTGGGTTCATCCCACTACTTTGCCATGGGCTACCAGATGTGTGGGTGCATGACACACTACTGTTAATTGGTGTATCATCATTGGGATTTGTCAGTTCTGAGTGGTGATGATGTTGTCAGACACAGATGGGACACAGTCAGGGTTCCCCAAGGCAATTGTTTATTTGGAAAATCATGTAGTTGTCCCTAGGTGGTACCTTTCAGGGATTGACACATTTGTATGTGTGTGTGACTGCTCCCACTTGTCGGGTTCATGGCTGCAATGTTGGAAGGTGTCAGTATGTGTGCCTTGTGGTTCTCCTTGGCTTCTGCATTGTCCTGGGTACTGTGGCAGGTATACTGAAGGTTACGTGAGCTTTGAAGTCATGGCCATGTACCGCATACTGTGCAGTATGTCTGTCATTCCCCAGGGTTGTAAACTGTCCTTGTGTAATGTGTCTGTGCACCTTAGTTCCTCCCAACATTCATGTGTTTGTCATGGGTGTATGTGCAATGTCACCTGTCCATGTGGGCTTCACAGATGCACATTGTTGCAGTTCAGGGTGTGTGGTGTTGAGGGTGGACTGATGTAAATGTTTGCATGGATGGTCCCCTAGCTCCTCTTTGTCCATGGATGAGGGGCCACGCTGAGTGATTTTTGTTTGTGTATGTGTGATGTACGTTTGTGGAACAGGACACATGTCTGGGTTTCCCAGTTTGTACGACATCTGCCTTTGTCATCACAGTGGAGGTGTCATGCATGCTTCTGTCACCCCAATGTCTGGTCCCTGGGGGTAGTGCTGTTGTGTGTCAGTCTCTTGCTGTGTTAGTTGGTGTTCATTCCAGCTTGTGCCACATGTGTCTTTTGTGCTTCCTCTCATCTCACAATGCCTGATTGCCCACTAAGGGTGTCTCAATGATGATTTACTTTTGTATGGCACTGTGTCCACATCTGTGTCACTGTGGTTCACCCCCCCTCATGTGTTGTGTAGTTGCCTGGGGATACTGTGACACACACACACATGCTGTGTCAGATGTGCAGTGTGAGGTTGCCTGTTTGTGTTTGTGCATCTGCATCAGTGCATTGGTATTGCGGTTGTGGGCCTTTGTCTTGATGCTGTTTCTGTGATTTTCCCTGCTGTCCCTGTGAGTCATATCACGTCATTGTGCACATTCATCCTGGTTGTTAGGTGCCATTGCTGGCATGGAATGGGAGTTTGTGAGCTGACACCTACAGTCTACACAGGTTGTTTTGATTAGTGTGTCTATTTCCGAGATGTGTGTATGCTTGGTGATGGTCACTTCTGCTCTTGTGTCATTGTACACTGTACGCATTGTCAGCCCCCATGTGTGTTGCTTGTCTGCACATGGCCAAGAGTGTGTTAGGTTTCCACAGCACTGTTAGCCTCACCACATCTCTGTGGGAATAGGACACAACCACTAGCTTGCCACAGAAGTGTTTAATGTGTTGGGAGCAGGGATCATACATGCTGTTTGTTATTTGCAGCTTTGAGCATGATGACACTTACCTTTTGGTCACTGTGATGAGGGGGGGGTTAGACCCCATCATCACCACAATGCTCAACATCTGCTGCAGTTTGGAAGACCACACTAAACTTCTGTTCTACTCAGTGAGGGGGTGTTCTTTTTACATTGCCACAGTACGATGGTGATGCTTGCATTGTGTAGGGCACACTCATTTGTTGGTCACACATGTGCTGTTAGTTACATTGTATTTCGAGGTCATAATCACTGTTGTGGGCATTTGTCACAGACTACACACTGTTGTCATGATGTTAGGGGGAATGTATTTTGCTGACATACCTAATGTTGGAGTATAAGAAAGGGGGCGGGAGCACACTGACTTCACATCGCACCGTCATTACCTCTAGGCATCTTGGTCGATGTAGTTCATTGTTCTTAGCACAGGACAAAGTTCGAAAAATTACTTGGCTCAATTCCATAATTTTCAAAGCGTATCCCTAGACACGTGTTTCTGGATTTTTCCGTCATCAGTAGGGAAAAGAATCGTAGGTTGCTGGACATGCTGCCGCTTAATTGTTTCAGGCACAATTCCACTCAGGGCATGCAGGCGGTCCCAAGCTCGTCAGCTCAGGCGGCTCGAGGGTGCCTTTTAAGTTATAAGAAAGGGGGCGGTAGCACACTGACTTCACATCGCAGCGTCATTACCTCTAGGCATCTTGGTCGATGTAGTTCATTGTTCTTAGCACAGGACAAAGTTCGAAAAATTACTTGGCTCAATTCCAATAATTTTCAAAGCGTATCCCTAGACACGTGTTTCTGGATTTCTCCGTCATCAGTAGGGAAAAGAATCGTAGGTTGCTGGACATGCTGGCGCTTAATTTTTTCAGGCACAATTCCACTCAGGGCATGCAGGCGCTCCCAACTTCGTCAGTTCAGGCGGCTCGAGGGAGCCTTTTAAGTTATAAGAAAGGGGGCGGGAGCACACTGACTTCACATTGCAGCGTCATTACCTCTAGGCATCTTGGTCGATGTAGTTCATTGTTCTTAGCACAGGACAAAGTTCGAAAAATTACTTGGCTCAATTCCATAATTTTCAAAGCGTATCCCTAGACACGTGTTTCTGGATTTCTCCGTCATCAGTAGGGAAAAGAATCATAGGCTGCTGGACATGCTGCCGCTTAATTTTTTCAGGCACAATTCCACTCAGGGCATGCAGGCGCTCCCAAGCTCGTCAGCTCAGGCGGCTCGAGGGAGCCTTTTAAGTTATAAGAAAGGGGGCGGGAGCACACTGACTTCACATCGCAGCGTCATTACCTCTAGGCATCTTGGTCGATGCAGTTCATTGTTCTTAGCACAGGACAAAGTTCGAAAAATTACTTGGCTCAATTCCATAATTTTCAAAGCGTATCCCTAGACACGTGTTTCTGGATTTCTCCGTCATCAGTAGGGAAAAGAATCGTAGGTTGCTGGACATGCTGCCGCTTAATTTTTTCAGGCACAATTCCACTCAGGGCATGCAGGCGCTCCCAAGCTCGTCAGCTCAGGCGGCTCGAGGGACCCTTTTAAGTTATAAGAAAGGGGGCGGGAGCACACTGACTTCACATCGCAGCGTCATTACCTCTAGGCATCTTGGTCGATGTAGTTCATTGTTCTTAGCACAGGACAAAGTTCGAAAAATTACTTGGCTCAATTCCATAATTTTCAAAGCGTATCCCTAGACACGTGTTTCTGGATTTCTCCGTCATCAGTAGGGAAAAGAATCGTAGGTTGCTGGACATGCTGCCGCTTAATTTTTTCAGGCACAATTCCACTCAGGGCATGCAGGCGCTCCCAAGCTCGTCAGCTCAGGCGGCTCGAGGGAGCCTTTTAAGTTATAAGAAAGGGGGCGGGAGCACACTGACTTCACATCACAGCGTCATTACCTCTAGGCATCTTGGTCGATGTAGTTCATTGTTCTTAGCACAGGACAAAGTTCGAAAAATTACTTGGCTCAATTCCATAATTTTCAAAGCGTATCCCTAGACACGTGTTTCTGGATTTCTCCGTCATCAGTAGGGAAAAGAATCGTAGGTAGCTGGACATGCTGCCGCTTAATTTTTTCAGGCACAATTCCACTCAGGGCATGCAGGCGCTCCCAAGCTCGTCAGCTCAGGCGGTTCGAGGGAGCCTTTTAAGTTATAAGAAAGGGGGCGGGAGCACACTGACTTCACATCGCAGCGTCATTACCTCTAGGCATCTTGGTCAATGTAGTTCATTGTTCTTAGCACAGGACAAAGTTCGAAAAAGTACTTGGCTCAATTCCATAATTTTCAAAGCGTATCCCTAGACACGTGTTTCTGGATTTCTCCGTCATCAGTAGGGAAAAGAATCGTAGGTTGCTGGACATGCTGCCGCTTAATTTTTTCAGGCACAATTCCACTCAGGGCATGCAGGCGCTCCCAAGCTCGTCAGCTCAGGCGGCTCGAGGGAGCCTTTTAAGTTATAAGAAAGGGGGCGGGAGCACACTGACTTCACATCTCAGCGTCATTACCTCTGGGCATCTTGGTCGATGTAGTTCATTGTTCTTAGCACAGGACAAAGTTCGAAAAATTACTTGGCTCAATTCCATAATTTTCAAAGCGTATCCCTAGACACGTGTTTCTGGATTTCTCCGTCATCAGTAGGGAAAAGAATCGTAGGTTGCTGGACATGCTGCCGCTTAATTTTTTCAGGCACAATTCCACTCAGGGCATGCAGGCGCTCCCAAGCTCGTCAGCTCAGGCGGCTCGAGGGAGCCTTTTAAGTTATAAGAAAGGGGGCGGGAGCACACTGACTTCACATCACAGCGTCATTACCTCTAGGCATCTTGGTCGATGTAGTTCATTGTTCTTAGCACAGGACAAAGTTCGAAAAATTACTTGGCTCAATTCCATAATTTTCAGAGGGTATCCCTAGACACGTGTTTCTGGATTTCTCCGTCATCAGTAGGGAAAAGAATCGTAGGTTGCTGGACATGCTGCCTCTTAATTTTTTCAGGCACAATTCCACTCAGGGCATGCAGGCGCTCCCAAGCTCGTCAGCTCAGGCGGCTCGAGGGAGCCTTTTAAGTTATAAGAAAGGGGGCGGGAGCACACTGACTTCACATCGCAGCGTCATTACCTCTAGGCGTCTTGGTCGATGTAGTTCATTGTTCTTAGCACAGGACAAAGTTCGAAAAATTACTTGGCTCAATTTCATAATTTTCAAAGCGTATTCCTAGACACGTGTTTCTGGATTTCTCCGTCATCAGTAGGGAAAAGAATCGTAGGTTGCTGGACATGCTGCCGCTTAATTTTTTCAGGCACAATTCCACTCAGGGCATGCAGGCGATCCCAAGCTCGTCAGCTCAGGCGGCCCGAGGGAGCCTTTTAAGTTATAAGAAAGGGGGCGGGAGCACACTGACTTCACATCGCAGCGTCATTACCTCCAGGCATCTTGGTCGATGTAGTTCATTGTTCTTAGCACAGGACAAAGTTCGAAAAATTACTTGGCTCAATTCCATAATTTTCAAAGCGTATTCCTAGACACGTGTTTCTGGATTTCTCCGTCATCAGTAGGGAAAAGAATCGTAGGTTGCTGGACATGCTGCCGCTTAATTTTTTCAGGCACAATTCCACTCAGGGCATGCAGGCGCTCCCAAGCTCGTCAGCTCAGGCGGCTCGAGGGAGCCTAGAGGTAATGACGCTGTGATGTGAAGTCAGTGTGCTCCCGCCCCCTTTTTCATAACTTAAAAGGCTCCCTCGAGCCTCCAGAGCTGACGAGCTTGGGAGCGCCTGCATGCCCAGAGTGGAATTGTGCCTGAAAAAAATAAGCGGCAGCATGTCCAGCAACCTACGATTCTTTTCCCTACTGATGACGGA
Organism: Triturus cristatus; assembly: GCF_964204655.1. NCBI lineage: Eukaryota > Metazoa > Chordata > Amphibia > Caudata > Salamandridae > Triturus > Triturus cristatus. Next base: position 234,468,698 of record NC_140583.1, read on the forward strand.
GAAATCCAGAAACACGTGTCTAGGGATACGCTTTGAAAATTATGGAATTGAGCCCAGTAAGTTTTCGAACTTTGTCCTGTGCTAAGAACAATGAACTACATCGACCAAGATGCCTAGAGGTAATGATGCTGTGATGTGAAGTCAGTGTGCTCCCGCCCCCTTTCTAATGTTGGAGTATGATGGATGTGTGGCGCATCACCCATCCTATGAGCAGGGGTGGCAGGGGTGATGGGCAACAGGTCCCCTAGGGGTGGGGGTGGCAGTAGTGCTGGGCAACAGGTCCCCTAGAGGTGAGGGTGGCAGTAGTGCTGGGCAAAATTAGCCCTGTGGCTGGGGGTGGCAGGGGTAATGGGCAACAGGTCCCCTCTGAGTGGGGGTGGCAGGGGTGATGGCCAACATTAGCCCTGTGGCTGGGGGTGGCAGGAGTGATGGGCAACAGGTCCTCTAGGGGTGGGGGTGGCAGTAGTGCTGGGCAACATTAGCCCTATGAGTGTGGGTGGCAGTGGTGATGAGCAACAGGTCCCCTAGGGGTGGGGGTGGCAAGGCTGATGGGCAACATTAGCCCTATGGCTGGGGGTGGCAGGGGTGATGGGCAACAGGTCCCCTATGAGTGGGGGTGGCAGTAGTGATGGGCAACAGATCCCCTATGAGTGGGGGTGGCAGTAGTGATGGGCTACATGTCCCCTAGGGTTGGGGGTGGCAGTAGTGCTGGGCAACATAAGCCCTATGAATGGGGGTGGCAGGGGTGATGGGCAACAGGTCCCCTAGGGTGTGGGTGGCAGGGGTGATGGGCAACGTTAGCCCTATGGCTGGGGGTGGCAGGAGTGATGGGCAACAGGTCCCCTATGAGTGGGGGTGGCAGGGGTGATGGTCAACATTACCCCTATGCCTGGGGGTGGCAGGGGGGATGGGCAACAGGTTGCCTATGATTGGGGGTGGCAGTACTGATGGGCAACAGGTCCCCTATGAGTGGGGTTGGCAGGGGTGATGGGCAACATAAGCCCTATGAGTGGGGGTGGCAGGGGTGATGGGCAACAGTTCCCCTAGGGGTGGGGGTGGCAGGGGTGATGGGCAACATTAGCCCTATGGCTGGGGGTGGCAGGGGTGATGGGCAACAGGTCCTCTATGAGTGGGTGTGGCAGGGGTGATGGGCAACAGGTCCCCTATGAGTGGGGGTGGCAGGGGTGATGGGCAACAGGTCCCCTATGGCTGGGGGTGGCAGGGGTGCTGGGTAACATAAGCCCTATGGGTGGGGGTGATAATGGTGCTGGCCATGCAACCCCTATGGTGGCCTGTTGTTAGTGGCCAGGATGTGGATCCCCTGTGTGTGTGTGTACCATTTTGCGGGTACGTGTTGTTTGTTTATGTGGTAGGTGTCTGACTTACCGCCTGCGCCGTCGGCGTCGGTTCCTGAGCCGGTCATAGATGTAGAGTACTGGTATGACCTGCGCGATGGGATTCATGATGTGTTTGTGTCATACACGCTGCTTGTTGCTTCGTCTCGTACCCGCTGCAAGCTGGTCCATCTCGTAGCCGTGGATTGAATCTTAGCTGATATGCTTGTTTTCCGGATGCTGTGACGTTCCGTACGTGGCGACCCATCCGGCGCGTAGGAAGTACGCATCGTACTTGTCATGCCGGAAACTGCTATGGATACTGCTTCCGGGCGACTCGGTTCAGCGTTAGGAGTTGCGGCTCGGACGGAGAATGGAGCTTGAATCACAGCCTACGTGTCGGTCGTGTTTTTGGCAGGTATGCGCATCGTACTTCCTCTGCAGGACGGACCGGCTACGGGTATGTGCCGGTCGCACGGTAAGGCTACGGACAGCTCTCGGAGAGCTGTCCGACCCGGTATCGGAATCGACCCCCTAGAAGAAATTTCATAGAAAACAGTCAATGATTCCCTATGGGAGAAAATTCAAGTTGCAGGTAAAGTAGGTTCTCGTTACTTTTGTAATCCAGTACTGGGCTCCTAGACTCAGTACTGGGACCTCTATCTAAAACAGGTAAGCTATTACGTTTTCACAGTTGGTACGATTTTTAAAGAATATTTAAAGTTTGCAAAAATCGACAGAAGAAATTTCACAGAAAAACTGTCAATGATTTCCTATGGAAGAAAATTGAGTTACTGGTAAGTACGGTTGTGAATATTTTTCCAGGGTCAGTGCTGGGCACCAAGATCCAGCACTGAGATCTCACCTAATAGCAAGTGAGTATTTTCGTTTTTGTCACTCAGTTGATTTTGGTGAATATTTTAAGTTTTAGATACTCCAGACTTAGAAGAGAGTTCAGAAGAAACCAGTCAATGTTACCCTATAAAATTGGGTTATTGGCTTTTAGGTAAGTACTCGACTGGCAGAGTTAAGGTTCTGGGCACAGACTCAGGGGTCTCCCAGGGTCAGGTAGGTACAGTTGTTACACCCTCAGCGGCACAGGGGCAGCCGGATGCAGAGTGAGTTAGGCCCCATGTTATCCTATGGGAGGCAGGGGGGCCTTGGTTGGTGGCTGCTGACCAGCAGGCCACGTGGCTGTGGGAGCTGGGCTCCTGGTAACTTGCTCAGGGCAAATGGGGAAGTAGATAGGTGTAGAGGTTACACTGCCAGGGCCACTCGGGCGGCTGGGTGCAGGGTGCTTTTGAGTCTTTGGGCGCCCAATGGATTTCAATGGGAAAGCTCCTGGTTGAACAAAGGCTGCAAGCTCGGGGACGAAGATTCTTCAGTTGCCACCACCACTTCGAGAGGTAAGTTGGGTAGTTGGAGGATAGGTAGGTGCCCAGGAGTTGGGCACAGGGGGCCGCAGGGCGCCGGGTGCAGGGGTGCCTTTTGGTGTCAGGAAATCGTGGTTGGGGGTACCTAGTTCTGAGGCTGCAGGCTTTGTCAGGAGCGTCGAGGTGAGTCCTTGGGTGCTGGATTCGGGGTCACAGTTGCCGGGGGGACGTCCTCGGGGTCTTGGTTCACTCCGGCACAGGCCAGGCTTGGCTGGTGCCGAGTGTGCAGGGTTCGCGGTTCCAGGCTGATGCCAGGGATTAGAAGCTAGTTTTGAGCAGAGTCTCTGCTCATGGGAGTCCCAGGTGCTTAGAGCCAAAAGGTAGCCAGGTCCTCCAGGGTTTGTGAGGTTGCTGGCCACAATAGGTGCCGGGATGTAGCAGAAGCAGGTTCGAGGGTCGACAGGCCGGTAGGGCCTGGGTCAAAGCAGTTGGTGTCTTCCTCTTCTTAGGAGCTGCACGGCAGGTCTTCTTTCTTCTTGCTCTTCTTTGTTTTTCGGAATCTGGAATCTCTGAAAGGAAGGTTCAGGGTGTCCCTAAATACTAGATTTAGGGGCGTTACAGGTAGTTAAAGGGCAGGGACCAATGGGTCCCTTCCCTGGGGTGGTTACACCCCCTATCCTGTCACTCTTCTGTGGGAGGGGGGCAGTAGCCTAGTCCTGATTGGGCAGGGCCTCCCATCTTCAAGATGGCGAGCGCCCAGAGATGTGCCTCACCTCGCCTCCCTCACCTGAGGGGTGGGGTTGGCAGGCTGGCACATCCCCTGTCCTTATTTGGGGTTTCCAGAGTGGGGGCAGCAAATGGCCTGGGGAAGCTCACAGAGGCGGCATGCCTTTGAAGCTTCCCCCTGTCCATCCTGGGGAGGAGACCTAGCACCTCGCCCAGTATGTGCATTGTTGCAGGCCCAGGAGAGCGGGGGCTCTCCTACCCAGAGGTCCAGCAACATGTCTGCTGTGTGGCAGCCTAGGCAGCCTCCCAGACCAGACGTGTATGGTAGGTTAGGTTTCAGGGGGCATCTCTAAGATGCCCTCTGGGGTGCTTGGTACATTAAATCCCACACTGGCATCAGTGCGGGTTTAATGTGCTAAGAAGTTTGATAACAAACTTCTCAGTCTTCAGTGTTGCCATTATGGTGCTGGGGAGTTCGTGTTTGGCGAGCTCTCAGCACCATGTACTCTTAAATGGCAGCACTGCACTTACAGTGCCCAGGAATGGACCTGGGTACTGTAGGGGCACAGGGCTCATGCTCCTGTGCCCAAACCACTGGCATAGGGCACCCAGCTAGAGGGGTGGCTGATTTATGCCAGGGCAGTGTAGGTAGTGGGCATGACACACAGGGATGTGTGCCATGTCGACTCTTTGTTTTGTCTTGTACCCAGACACTCAGCCTGCTAGGGCAGTGGGTGTGTGTTAGGGTACAAGGCCTCTAAGGGTGGCACAATGAGTGCTGCAGCCCTTAGAGGCCTTCCCTGGTCCCAAGGCCCTGGGTACCTAGGGTACCATTTACTAGGGGCTTACATGTGGCCAGGGTTTGCCAATTTGGGTTTGAGGTTTTTAGGGAAGGAACATAGGCCCTGGGCACCTGATTGGCAGGAGTCCAGGGCACACTCAGTCAAAGTACATTCAGCAATTCAGCAAAAAGTGGGGGCATACCATGCAAGAAAGATGGCGCTTTCTCACACCCACAGCTTGTTTCAAAGCAGGTAATATTTATAAAGAACTAAACTCAATGTCCACGGGTCTGTTTTTAAGAAACCATGAAAATGCAGCCTCTCTTTCTGTTCTTTTACTTTGCTTAATACAACCCATATTGACCTTCAAGCTATGTAAGGGAGTCTGGAGAATAACGGAATAGGTAAATGTTGTAGAATGCCAAAATGAGGCGCCACAGCTAACTACTTTTACAACGTTTTTATACTATAATTTATTTTACGTTTTGTTGTTTTTCGCATGCTGGTAGTTTTTGTTTACACAGTAGCGAATAACTTACTTAACTGATGTGTTTAGGTGTCACTAATGCAATACTTTTACCCACACTAAAATTATTTTTGCGGGTCATGTCTGTGTAAGAGCTTGTGATAATTTTTAAAGTGTCAGTTTATAAACCACTTTCATGTGTATGCTACATACGATTTCCACCAGCATTGCAAAACCGAACAAACACAATGCTCATAGACTATGTCACCTTTGAGACGCCAGTCACTGTTGGTTTTTAGTCAAAAGACTTGCATTATAACATGTCATTTTTTTTGTTGGTTTTCCTCTCGCTTAGCAGATAGATGCCCATGCATGCAAAGTGTGCTTGATTGAAAATCCAACTGATTGGTTCAAGTATAGGACCTCAAGATTGGCCAGTTTCAGAGGCACATATTTCCCTCATTCTTTTTGTTGGCTTTTCAGTGCAGAAGATCTGCATGTGGGTGGGGAAAGCAGAACTTCCAATACCAGGCTACCAGGAAGTACAAAACAGAATTTGAGACAAATGGACAAACACGTAGGCCAAATGTTTGTATGCAATAAAAGAAAGCATTGACATAGCCAATAGGTCTCGCCTTTGGGACCTTATAAGTGTTTAGTTATCCATCACAATATCCTTGGTGCAACAACATCAACTGTTGCATGGCTAAACACTTATAAGGTCCCAAAGGCGAGACCTATTGGCTATGCCAATGCTTGTTTGCTTTGCGGTGGTGTTGCAGCCAGCAGCACCCGCCCCAATGCAAAATATAGGCATTGCGACCGCCGTGGAGGTGGTCGCATCCTAATGCCTACTGTGGGACCACAGACAGCCTTTCGGGCGGTCCTGTCTGCGTCGTCTGCCCGCCATCCTAATCGGGCCCTTACAGTTTATCTTAGTTCCTTGCTGTGGTCAACGTCGCCCAGATACAGGATGCAAGACAGTTTGTTAATACCAATTCGAAGCCTGGCCCAATACAAATTTGCATATTGACGTGGAGAGTATTTACAGTTGTGGCTTTTCCTGAGCTGTTTAAAAGCCATATTGTTGACATTCAAGTGTCTGTAAACATATATAAATTGTATTAGAATATTGGAATGTTGGGAGCTCCTTTGAGTGCTCCATGCTTTTACGGGACAGTAAAGGCCCGCAAAGCAACATTTCAATGTTTGTTTTTAAAGGCCTCTCAGAGCCCGAGGGAATTTAACACCTCGAACTCCAAGAGGCCTTTGTTTTATTTGCTGGAACATTCTGCCCTCTAGTGGTAGAATGTTAAAATAACCTTACAGCTCTTCCTAGCTGGGCTATACCGGCTATTAAAGTTCCACTCCCTTGTTAAAGTCCCTCGCCTTCGGCTCGGGCCTGTAACGCTGGAGCGAGCCTTTAATAGCCGGTATAGGCCGCTAGTGCGGACTATAAGGCTATATTAAAAAAATGCACCTGGTGGGATGAAAGGTGTAAAACAGTGTTTTTGAGAACAGTGAAATAAATCTTTAAGGTTTTTTTTAAGATACAAGTGTTATAACCCGAGACTTCAGAAACAAATTGATATTTTTGTATGTTATGTTTTCTTAAAAATTTTTACTTTGAAAAAACTAGAACAATCACCATTTTCAAGATGGCTGCTGTGGTTACTTGTAGTCAGTGATTGTGCGCCCGACACACATTCTCTTCGTCTGCGGCTTCAGAGCAGGCTCTTGGTCATAGACTTCCATTGTCGGTGATGCTACAAGGAATACTGGGAAACAAATCATCTATTGGTGGCCGAAGCAGAGAACCAAATGTTGACGGGTGTTGGCTTAATTCTCACCACTAATTGGCTTTGCCCTTCCTGTTGGGCATCGTTCTTCTTAGGGTGATTTCCTTTGACATTTTGCTTTTTGTCCTTCTGGTTTTTGCAGACTCTCTTTTAATAACCTTAGGACTCTGGGCACCTTCCTACTGTACTACAACGGGAAAGTGTGCGCACCCTTCCTACACATACCAAGAAGGGGTGCTTACTTGATAGGTTTCGGTGTCGTACCTATGAGAGCCCTGTCAAAAGTTGCACTACATACCCAGGGCAGGTACTGAACTGGCTAGTAGTGGGATGCAGCACTGATTGTAAAACCCACCAAAATAACCTGTCAAACATATATCATGCTAAGGTTGGCCTTTCTCACTCATTAGCCAACCCTGATGGGGCCTTTCACTACAACCAGAGCAGCCCTAGGGTAAGTCCTGAGGGATGAAACCCGGGGTAGGTGAGCAGCCAGGCAGGTACACATGTGTGTTCTCTGCCCAGGGTGGGAAGAACCCACATGTGGGTTTTCCCTACCTAGGGGTCGCTCTCTCCATGGGAATCCCTGGGTATTGCTGATTCTCTTTTCCACTGTAAATGCAGTGTGAAGGTGTGCATACCCTTCCTACCCATGTTAGGAAGTGATCCAACCTGATGTTTGAGAAACAGGTCACCAGTCTGCCATTGCTGGCTGGTGTGCACGCTGGCACCAAGGTTGTGTTGAAACATGTCCAGCCTGCCATCAATCAATCAATCAATCAATCAATCAATCAACTAGTGGTTTATAGAGTGCGGTCCTCACCCGTGAGGGTCTCAAGGTGCTGAAGGGGGGCGGAGGGCTGCTGAGCGCTAGGTTTCAGTCGAAGAGCCAGGTCTTGAGATCCTTCCTGAATTGGGTTAGCAAGGGGGTTTGTCTGAGGTGGAGATGCAGGGTGTTGCAGGTCATGGCGGCGAGGTAGGAGAAGGATCTTTCTTCGGCTCTGCTCTTGTGGATCCGTGGGTTGGTGGCCAGGGCCAGTTGGGCAGAGCAAAGGTGTCTGGCAGGTACGTGGAATGAGAGGCGTGGTTCAGATAAGCTGGTCCTGCGTCGTGGGGGCTTTGTAGGTTAATGTGCGAGGAGCTCGAAAGTGATTCTTTTGTTGACTGGGAGGCAGTGGAGTTCTCTAAAGTGTTTGGTGATGTGGCTACGGTGGGGGATTTGAGGAACAGTCTGACTGCGGCATTTTATACGTTCTGTAGTTTCCTTAGGAGTTTTTTTGGGTGACGCCAGCGTAGAGTGTGTTGCCGCAATTGAGTCTGATGTTGATGAGTGTGTGGGTGACCGTCTTTCTGGATTTGATGGGAATCCATTTGAATGTCTTTCGAAGCAGGTAGAACATGTGGAAGCATGATGAGGATACGGCATTGATCTGGTGGTTCAATGTGAGCGAGGATTCCAGTATGATGACAAGGTTACATGTGTGGTCCATGGGGGTGGAGGGGCTCCCAAAACAGCAGGGCCAGCACGACAGGAGTCATCCCAAGCTGAGGGGTTGGGTTCCAAGATGAGTACTTTGGTCTTGTCCTAGTTGAGTTTGAGGCAACTGTCTTTCATCCAGGTGGCAACGGCCTTCATCCCGCTGTGGAAGTTGATTCTGGCGGGTGTAGGTTCGTTGGTGAGGGAGATGATTAGCTGGGTGTCGTTGGCCTAGGAGAAGAGGTTTAGTCCATATCTCCTAATGATGGCAGGGAGGGGGGCCATGTAGAAGTTGAAGAGGGTGGGGCTCAGGGAGGAGCCTAAGGACTCTCTAAAACTTATCTCTGTGGTTGTGAGAGGAACAGAGATAGTCTGACTCGCTGTGTTTGGCTAGTGAGGAAGGAGTGGATCCAGTCCAGGGCACGGGCGGCTCCTCCGCTATGGTGGAGGAGTGTAGCCTCACTGCTTTTAAGCAGTGCAATGTAAAGGAAATATAATATTATAATAACTTTGAGTTATTGTCATGTTATGATTCCTGTTGCTTCGTGGGTGGGCGGGGCTTCTCTGCTCTCGGAGCAGGGGAGTAGTAGTTTGCCCACTCCTAAGAGCGTAATGACTGTTTGGTTGGCCCTCTCAGGCCGCCCAAACCAGTCATGGACACTTTCCCCGTTTTCCATACAGGTTGCATTACAGCCTGCGTGGAGAACACACCCAAGACCCCATTCCCTGGTTGAGCATCGAACCAGGAAGCTCAAAACCTATCACAATGCTGCATTGCAGCCTTGGTATTGGTCAAGGGAGCTTGGGTGATAACCAATCATAGCGCTGCATTGCAGTATTGTGATTGGTCAGGGGAACCTTTCCTGTGCTTCCAGGGCCTCGGAGAGCAGGCACAGAGATCCGGGACCGACACAGCAAGGTAAGTGTTTCTTCTTTTTTACCATTCCCCTCACACCCCTCGCAACCCCACCCCCACCCCCTCGCACTCCCGCACCCGCCCCGCCACTGGCGAACACTGACGGCTGCCAGTGGTCCAGGTCCTTATCGCAGATGCCGGCGTCGGGGAGTCCCATGATTGGGGTGCAGTATTGAAGGCAGCCGAGATGTCCAGCAGGATGAGGGTTTCGGTTTCGCCCCAGTCGAGGAGCGAGCAGATGTCGTCGGTGGTGGCGAGGAGTGTGGTCACGGTGCTGTGGTTACCAGATTGGGAGATGTCCAGGATGTGGTTCACTTCACTGTATTTGGAGAGTTGGGTGTTGATGGCCTTCTCAATCACCTTAGCTGGGAGGGGGAGCAGGGTAATGGGGCTGAAGTTCTTGAGGTCTGTCGGGTCGGCGGATGGCTTCTTCAGCAGGGGGTTGATCTCAGCGTGTTTCCAGTAGTCGGGTAAGGTGGCTGTCTCGATGCAACAGTTGATGGTGCGGCGAAGCTCTGGGGCAATGTAGGTGGCTGCTCTATGGAAGATGTGGTGCGGGCAAGGGTCCGAGGGGGATCCGGAGTGGATGCTCTTCATGGTTTTGAATGTGTCGTCTGTGGTGAGCGGGGTCCATTTGAGCAGGATCAGTTGGGGTGTAGCGTGGTTGAGTGTAGTGGTGTCGGGTGTGGTGACAGGATCTTGGGTGTCGGAACTGTTGTAGATCTGCCTGATCTTGTGGTGGAAGAAGGTGCCGAGTTTGTTGCAGAGGTATTGGGAGGGTGGGACATTTGTGGTCTCGCTGTTGGGCCTGGCAAACTCCTTGCCAATGGCAAAGAGTTATTTGCTGTTGTCTGCATTGGCTTTTATTCTGTCTGTGAGGGCCATTTTCTTTGGGATTTTGAGGAGGGGGTGGTGTGCGTTGACAGCAGTTTTTAAGGTTTCGCGGGTTTCCGGAGTACCTCGTGAGGCATTGCTGATCTTGCACTTGTGTGTGTGACTGAAATTGTCTGGGACCCATTTCAACGTGCCCCAGGCACTGTGCCTCATTTACAGGAAAGTACAAAATGTGCAATTCTTTGTTGTGTGTGACAGGAATTCTCTAGTGCAACCCATATCAATGCACACTGGACGGTGAGCCTTATTGTCAGGAAGGTCCAAAATGTGCAACTCTTCGTTTTGTGTGACCAGAACTGTATTGTGTGACCTGTATCAACTCGCACCAGACGTTGTGCCCGGATGGCCTGGGTGCAACTCTGATTGACGTGTACCTTCTTCCGAGAAACTCTCCTGCTTAATTCTCCATTCACCCATTGTTCCCTTTTATACCCTCAGTGCAGCGGACCAACGGCCCTCTTCTCACCCTGCCCCCAATGCAATTATGTTGCCATGTAGTATTTCCCAGCTCGGGCTTTTGTAGTGAGTGTGACTGACTGGATCGAAGGAACCCTTCGGAGAGCAATCGGAAACTGGTCAAAAGACTGCATGGCTCCTCCTGTGCTTCACAAAACTGGGCTGGTGCTGGAAGGTCCTTGTCAAACCCTTTTGAGTGACCGACATTTGCCCTCAGCCTGCTTCTGCTCAGCATCCTGTGGGTGAACTTCCCTCAGTGGCTGCCAAGCCCCCATTTTATGACTGCCTCCTAATTAGTCCTGCTACCTACCCCCACAAGCTTTCCTGGGACCCTGGCTAAGTGTGACTTCAGCCGTATGCGGCCTAGAATACAGGGGGAGGGCTGGTTATCTTCCATATGTGGGCGTAGGACAGTTGGGGAGCTGGATGGTGGAGGGAGGCTTGGGCCATGGGGTCTGCTCAACATCGTGGAAAAGAGAACATCAATCTCTGCATCCGAGAGCCACTGTTCAGAGGCATAAAGGAGGATAAGTTCAAGTTGTAATTAAGAACACAAATGACAGACTGAAGGTAACGAGTCTCTGTGACACTGATTTGGTAGTGTGGTCGCCTCCCTGACTGAATTGGGTCACCCAACACTCCACAAAGTCCACCACATGTATCAAACAATATCATGTGTGAAGCTATGTGGGTTCCTAGGGTGCCAGACTACTTTACACATCCCTTGCCACCGGTATGTGGCAAGGGAATAGAAGGACAGACTATTTATGAAAGTTTAGATGAAACAACTATTGGCAATGTTGATGATGATATATATAGAACAGAGAGAGACCCCTTGAGATGCTCAAGGGAATAGGGTACTCTTCAGAAGTATAAAATAACAATCCCTTGATTCAACCACCTCTAAATAAACCTGAGTCACAATGTCTCACAAATCAGAGAAACTCATTTACATAAAAAATCTTTCCACATTTATTGTATACAAAACATACATACTGACACATTAAAAACATACCATACTAAAGTCCCTAACTTAGACTATTAAAAACATGTAATCTTCACAATATGAGTGAAATAAGAGGGGGGGGGATAATTTGTTACACAATAAATGACACAATCAATGACACCCCGTTATGAACCTGCATAACAGAGAAAACAACAAAAAAGACAGTACACTTTGTCATAAATTGCCCATCTAATCCGACCACCACTCTTAGTAGTACAGCTTGTGATATGTATGGCTTGTTTATATCTACAAATCTGTACCCGTCCTTTTGATTGTGCCTTCAAATGCCTCAACGCGTTTCGATGGGCTTTCTTTATAACACCATCTTTATCAAGACCATTCATAGATGTTTTCTCGATTGTAATGTTCAATTTTTCAATCCTATTTAAAATAAATATATGCAGTCACCCAATTTCATACTTCATTATTGTAGTGGCCTAATTTTCTTCTAATACTATACTATAATACATTGCTCTAACTTATCCCCTCATATATCAGTTGTCTTTCTGTTTATTTACACATCCTATATCTTTCTTAATATTTGTTTATATTTCTATATTTTCATACCTTGTCACAGACTCTTGGTATTTCCATATACTCAAATATCTTGCCACATTTTCAAATATGGGACTTGTTTCTTTTGATATTCTGATTATATCCCATTACCTCCTTGTATTATATCATGTTTCTTCAAGATAGAGCTAACTGTATTTCAATGAGGATTCCTCTTAAAAACACCCCTCATCATCTATCTGTTGTCCATGATGTAACAATGAATTCTCTAAATGTATGTATACAGTCTATGTGTTTGCCTTCATTATATCTCCACCTGCAAACATTCAAATAAACTAATGTTCTATGTGACCTGATATTTCCTAAACATTTAATTCAAATTTATGTCACTTCTTGTGTTTGTTAGACAAAGGGTTCTCATCTGTGTATAATTTTTTTGACCCTTCCTCAACCTCACACGATATGAGTCTGTCCCAACTTCCTCGGCTAGCGGTTTGGGCCGTATCCAACCTTTCTGCGTGTCTTTTCAATCTATAATACACAGACAATAGATTGCCAGCTTCCGTATATACCATTGATAACTATAAATTCCTATTGTCATTATATCCTCCATTGGTGCCTACCTTTTAATTCATACAATCTCTGTTCATGCGTAATTCGTTTAATTTCTCAAATGTTTCAGAGGGATATTGAGGTCCGTAACGATCCTCCTTCTTTCTTTCACCGCCTCGTCCTAGAGTTGACAATATGGAGAGAGTTGTTAATTCTCACTCCCGAAGTTTATTTTAATAAGTCTAGAGAGAGGCTAGATATACAAAATTCGACGGTCGGCTGAACCGCCTGATACAATAATCTTCATCTTACCTCGCGGCGTGTAGCACGTTGCATAAACGCGGAAGTATTTCCCCGATATCTGTTGGTGATGATGAGCCTAGAGATGTTTTTCAGATGTTCTTGGCAATTTTGGAAAAATATTTTGGTTCTAGAATTAACGTTGTGATGGAGAGAAAGTTTTCACAAGGATGCAAGCTACAGATGAGAAAGTAGGGAACTATGTGCATCATTAAAAAGTCTAGCGAGAACTTGCAAATTTGAAGATTTAACTGACTCTTTGATCCATGATCAGCTTGCACATTGTACCAATAATCAAAAGGTGCAAGAAAAGCTACTACCTATGAATCCATCATTGAAGGAGGCTATAGAAATTGTGGAAAGCATTTAACCCATTTGAGGTAGGGTTAAAGAAATGCATCTTTCCAATTCATATACTGTTGAAAGAATTCACAGTGAGAAAAAACAGTATAATGAAATTAGTGGCAATAAAGCTATAATTCCAAACGTTGTTGGTGAAACCTTTAGAAAGAGTCTTGGACTAAACAAAGACTCCAAGTTGAAATGTTTTAAATGCGGCAGCTTCAGCCACTTACCTAATAGTTCTAATTGCTATGCAAGACATGCTGTGTGTAGGAAATGTGGAAAAAAGGGCCATTTTTCTTGTGTCTGTAAAAATGTAAAAGGCAAAAGTGTGATGGAAGTAACTCCTGATGATCATGTTAAAGGCATTTTACGTATGGACACCAATATAGGGCATTTGGGTGAGGTTGTGGATGATGGACTAGTCAAGTTGCCAGAATATGATGTCCTGATTGGGGGAGGGGGAATTGTGCCAGTGCTTGCAGACTCAGGGTTACTTTTCACATTATTGGGAGACAAGAAGTGGGAGGATATTTTCAGAAGTGAAAAAAATCACCTTGTTGCCTACAGATATCAATCCTCCAGAAATGTATTAACTTTAAGGCTAGAGAAACGGTGAAGCGATATACATGGCCAGTAGGGGTGATAACTTGTTAGGATGGAGGCACCAGAGAGATCTGAGAATCACTCTTAATCCTAATTCCCCTGATCAAGTACTCTAGATTAACAATGTTATTGATGAGGATTTAATTGATGATTTCAGTGAAGTGTTTAGAGAGGATATGAGTTTGTTAAAACATTTCAAACACAAAGTAATTGTAAAAAAAATGCCAAGCCCGTGGTGCAAAAGGTGAGAAAAGTACAAGATTTTATGATGCAACCTTTGCAAGATTAAATGAACAGACTGTTATGCATAGGGGTTATAGAGGAGATAGAGGAATCAGAATGGGTGGCACCTGTACTCCTTACCCCCAAAGACAATGGCACAAACATTAGAATGTGTGTGGATCGATAGGTCTACAGCCATTACCCAATATACCAGAGGCGTTATCAAAGTTGATTGGAGCTAGTACCTTCAGTGTGATAGACCTCTTGGCTGCTTACCACCAGATACTCTTCCATGAGTATTCCAGAGCACTTACTTCCTATGTCACTCTGGTGAGGGCCTTCAGGTTTATAAGGATGCCTTTTGGTGTAGCCTCTGCTGCAGCATGTTTCAGAGAGTGATATAAGAAGATCTTAATGGGATCAAATGTGTCATATTTTTCTAGGATGACATCTTGGTTTATGGGAAGAATAAAGAAACCCATGATGTCAAGTTGAAAAAGGTCTTAACAAGGTTAAGGAATAATGGGCTTACAGTAAAAAGGAACAGGTGTAAATTCAGAGTGATTGCAGTCTCATATTTGGTCCATACTGTTTCTGGTGAGGATGTTAACCCCAAGCTAGAAGTCACTAATTCATCAGTGGACAAAGACCAAGTAAGGTCCGTCCTTGAACTGGCTGAGCACTATTCTAAATTTGTTCTCAACTTTGCTAGTCTTGTGCAACATATTAGGTTGCTCCTAAAGAACAGTGTGAGTTTTAGCATTGTCTGATGTATGCAAAAAGTAACTCTGGATGGGTAACTCCGCTCCGCCAAAGGAGTATGTGGAGATTCGCCTACTCCGCGCTCCGCGCTCCACGGAGAATGCGGAGTAGGCAAAGACTCAACCTCCGTCGCGGAGCGGAATTAGCCACTCTCCCCCCTCCCAAAGTCCTTTAAAAATGTTTTAAAAAGCCACTTACCTGTTGTCTGCCGCCTCCCCTGCCTGGCCGCTCCCCGTCCAATCAGAAATCCAGTCTCTAACAATACCTGCCTCTTGCCGCTTCTAGCAGTCCACGATGCTGTCTGTGCTGTCCTACCTCATCGGGTTATTTATGGCTCGGCCCCGCTCCTGCTGTTCTTTTTCCGGCATCTATGCCTCATGCACGGCAGCTGCTCATCCTTTTGTGGGTCACCAGAGGGTCTCTGCAGCGACCTGTTCCAGTTTAGGGCCAAGGACTGGGACCTCTGTCACTCTCCCTCACTGTCCCCATTTTTGAGCTGATGGGCGTTGTGCCTGGTTTACTGCCTCGGCCTGTCAGTCATCTCAGGGACTTGTCGATGTGGCTGTTGCTTCCACATCACACCTCCTGCATTTATTCAGTTGTCCCAGGAGCTCCTAAAATGTCTACTGCGTTCATTGCCCTCACCACATCTCTGGGGAGTGCTTTTGCAAACGGGGTACAGAATTTCTCTCAGTTCTTTGGAGGAAGAGTGGGTCTTGGCTTCACACGTCCACCATCTTTCCAGGTAGGCCATGCTCCCATGATTTCATTTTTAAATGACATGTTTTGGCACAAAACCCTGCAAATGATTACAGCCATCATGTAGGATTTATCTGAAAGGTTTGCTAGTCTAATCCCGGAATTAAAAAAAAAATGAAAATACAAAAACTCAGACAAGCAACAATGTAGAGCTCCATTTCTGATCATATCAATCAATCAATCAAAGACATTTATAGGGCGCACTACTTACCCGTAGGGTCTCAAGGCGCTTTGGGGGGTGGGGTGCCGTTACTGCTCGAACAGCCAGGTCTTGAGCTTCTTCCTGAAGGAGAGGTGGCTTGGGTCAAGCGCAGGTCGGTCGGGAGGGAGTTCCAGGTCTTGGCGGCCAGGTAGGAGAAGGACCTTCCTCCTGTTGTCGCTCTTCGGATGCGGGGGACGGCGGCGAGGGCGTGGCTGGCTGATCGGAGGTGGCGTTTGGGAGCGTAGAAGTTGACTCGGTTGTTGAGGTAGCTCGGGCCTTGATCGTGAAGGGCTTTGTGTGCGTGGGTGAGGAGTCGGAAGGTGATTCTTTTGTTGACGGGGAGCCAATGCAGGTCTCTCAGATGTCCGGAGATGTGGCTGTTACGTGGGATGTCGAGGATGAGTCTGGCTGAGGCGTTCTGGATCCGCTGGAGTCTCTGCTGGAGCTTGGCGGTGGTTCCGGCATAGAGGGCGTTGCCGTAGTCCAGTCGGCTGGTGACGAGGGCCTGGGTGACCGTCTTCCTGGTCTCCGTGGGGATCCACCAGAAGATCTTCCGTAGCATGCGCAGGATGTTGAAGCACGACGAGGAGACGGCGTTGACTTGTCTGGTCATGGAGAGGGAGGAGTCCAGGATGAAGCCCAGGTTGCGTGCGTGGTCCGTCGGTTTGGGTGCGGTGCCCAGGGCGGGGGGCCACCAGGAGTCATCCCATGCGGAGGGCGAGGAGCCCAGGAGGAGGACCTCCGTCTTGTCTGAGTTCAGTTTCAGGCGGCTGGTCGTCATCCACTCGGCTACATCTTTCATCCCATCGTGCAGGTTGGCTCTGGCAGCGGCGGGGTCGTTGGTCAGGGAGAGGATCAGCTGGGTGTCGTCGGCGTAGGAGATTATGTTGAGGTTGTGTTGGCGTGCGATGGCCGCGAGGGGGCTCATGTAGACGTTGAAGAGGGTGGGGCTCAGCGAGGATCCTTGAGGGACGCCGCAGATGACTTCGGTGGCCTCTGACTTGTACGGTGGTAGGCGGACTCTCTGTGTTCTTCCGTCGAGGAAGGAGACGATCCAATCCAGTGCCTTCTCCTGGATTCCGTTGTTGCTGAGGCGCTGCACTAGGGTGCGGTGGCAGACCGTGTCGAAAGCCGCGGAGAGGTCGAGGAGGATGAGGGCCGCTGTTTCTCCGTTGTCCATCAGGGCTCGGATGTCGTCGGTGGCGGCGATGAGGGCGGTCTCTGTGCTGTGGTTGGCTCGGAAGCCAGACTGTGAGGGGTCAAGGGACCCATTCGTCTCGAGGAAGGCGGCCAGCTGTTTGTTGACGGTCTTCTCGATGACTTTGGCTGGAAACGGGAGGAGCGAGATGGGGCGGTAGTTCTTGAGATCGGTGGGGTCCGCTGTAGGTTTCTTGAGTAGAGCGCTGAGTTCGGCGTGCTTCCAGCTCTCAGAGAAGGTGGCGGTGTCGAAGGAGGTGTTGATAATGTCCCGCAGGTGGGGTGCGATGACAGCGTCGGCCTTGTTGAAAACGTGGTGAGGGCAGGGGTCGGTCGGAGATCCGGAGTGGACGGTGTCTTCGGTGCTGATCGGAGTCCAGGCGCGGAGGGTGGTGGTGGGCGGCGTTGCTGTGGTCGTGGCGTGCGTCGGTTGACAGCTGAAGCTGTTGTGTATGTCCGCGATCTTGTTGTGGAAGTAGGAGGCGAGGGAGTTGCAGAGGTCTTGCGATGGGGTGATGTCGTTGTTTCCGGCGTTGAGGTTGGAGAGCTCTTTCACGATGTTGAAGAGTTCCTTGCAGTTGTGTGCGTTGTTGTCCAGCCGGTCCTTGAATGCAGTTTTCTTGGCGGCGCGGATCAGTTGGTGGTGCTTCCGGGTGGCAATCTTGAGGGTGGTCATGTTGTCTGGTGTTGGTTCCCTTCTCCAGACTTTCTCGAGGGCTCGGCAGTTCTTCTTGGAGCTCTTGAGTTCGTCGGTGAACCATGGGGCTTTCTTGCTGGCGGGTCTGCTGGGCGGGGTCCTCAGAGGGGCGAGTTCGTCCGCGCAGTTGCTGATCCACTTCGTGAGGTTGTCGGCGGCCTGGCTGGGGTTCGCTGAGCTGGTAGGCGGGTGCTGGCTCAGGAAAGCGGCGAGCTGGTCGGCTGTGATCTTGTTCCAGTTTCTACGAGCAACCTGTCGCTGGTGGTGGTGGATCGTCGTTCTTTTGAAGGTGAAGTGGACGCAGTTGTGGTCCGTCCAGTGGAGTCCTGTGGAGTCCTGTGGCGTGGCTGAAGGCGATGTCTTTGCTGGATGAGAAGATGGCCTCGAGTGTGTGTCCGGCGAGGTGGGTGGGGGTGGACACCAGTTGCTTGAGTCCGAGGTTGGTGAGGTTGTCGAGCAGGGTGGTGGTGTTGCGGTCGTTGTTGTTCTCCAGGTGGAAGTTGAGGTCCCCCAGGAGGATGTAGTCAGCGGAGGGGAGGGAGTGCGGGTTGATGAAGTCGGCGATGTCCTCGCTGAATTGTGTGCGTGGTCCCGGGGGTCGGTAGATCAGGGTGCCTCTGAGGGTGGTCTTCGGGTCGGTGTGTATCTGGAAGTGCAGGTGTTCGGTGGTCGTTAAGGTGTCGTCGGTGCTGGTCGTGATGCGGATGGTGTTCCTGTGGATGATGGCGATGCCTCCTCCCATCTGGTTGGCGGTGCGGTCCCTCCGGGTGATCTTGTATCCCTCTGGGATGGCGATGGCGATGTCGGGCGCTGAAGAGGCGTTCATCCAGGTCTCCGTGAGGAAGGCAACGTCAGGGGCTGGGGTGTCGAGGAGGTTCCAGAGTTCGATGGCGTGTCTGTGGATGGAGCGGGTGTTGAGCAGGATGCACTTGAGGTGGTTGCTGCTGGTGTTCGGCTTGGCGGGTGCTGGTGCGGGGCAGGTCCGGATGCAGGAGAACTTGCAGGCGTGGCAGCTGAAGGGTCCGTGGGTGCGTCGTGGGGTGGCTCGGTAGCATCCTGGAAATCGGCCGGTGTTGAGTGCGTTGAGGGTGGCGGCGGTGTACGTCAGGCGGGTGGGCCGGGGTCCTCGAGGGCCAGGGGTCCTAGCCCTGGGGGCGGGCCAGGCGCGGACGGGCGCAAACGGGCTTACCTTTGGCGCGCCTTCGGCGCACAATCGGCGCGCCCGCTGCGCGTGACCGCTGCGCGTACGCACGGTCGCCATATATGGCGAAGTGCGAGGGGGGGCGGAGCAGCTGGGAGGCGGGAGCGGGGAGGGTACAGAATGAAGAAAGGGGCGGGGTCAGCGGTGGTGGCGGGAAGCGGGGAGGGATGAGACAGGGGCAGACAAGGAACAAATCCGGCAAATAGGCAACAGGGGGGGACAAAATAACAATATACAGCAAGATACAATTACACAAAACAGCGGTACAATTCAGGAAGCGAGCACAGACCACGCCGCTCGATGGCAGGGGGCGTGGTCCCGCGGCGGCAGCCGGAGCTCAGAGGCAGGCAGGCGGGGAGGCACACGCAGCAGCTGGTGGCCGTGCGGCGCGGGGGGTGTCCTAGACTAGGTCCCACTCACCTGCGTCGCACGGTCGCCATATCTGGCCAAGTGCGAGGGGGGGCGGAGCAGCTGGGAGGCGGGAGCGGGGAGGGTACAGAATGAAGAAAGGGGCGGGGTCAGCGGCGGTGGCTGGAAGCGGGGAGGGATGAGACAGGGGCAGACAAGGAACAAATCCGGCAAATAGGCAACAGGGGGGGACAAAATAACAATATACAGCAAGATACAATTACACAAAACAGCGGTACAATTCAGGAAGCGAGCACAGACCACGCCGCTCGATGGCAGGGGGTGTGGTCCCGCGGCGGCAGCCGGAGCTCAGAGGCAGGCAGGCGGGGAGGCACACGCAGCAGCTGGTGGCCGTGTGGCGCGGGGGGTGTCCTAGACTAGGTCACACTCACCTGCGTCGCACGGTCGCCATATATGGCCAAGTGCGAGGGGGGGCGGAGCAGCTGGGAGGCGGGAGCGGGGAGGGTACAGAATGAAGAAAGGGGCAGGGTCAGCGGCGGTGGCGGGAAGCGGGGAGGGATGAGACAGGGGCAGACAAGGAACAAATCCGGCAAATAGGCAACAGGGGGGGACAAAATAAATCAGAATCCTACTTTCCACACATTCCATTACGAGTTGCAAATGCACCTTTATGGTCTCTGTCTCCCAGAGTGACCCACATTCCTATATCCCTCCTGGTATAACTGTCTATTTCCTTTCAGCGTCTATGTTACTACGAATAGGTTACCATGTCATCTACAAAGTGCTCAGCTGTCCTTGTCGCTGGGCATGTACTGTATACATAATTCAAATAAATAAGTCCTTGATGCAACATGAGTGGATTTGGAGGTGATATTTTATGAAGCATCATGTAGTTGCTGCTGCTGGTACACATTTTTTAGAACCCCTTGGCCTCATTGAGGTTGGACAGAATCTCCCAAACAGTGGGTGAAATATGTCTGTCACTCATGTCTGTGCGCTATTATAAAAGGGTAGACATGTGTGTCCTGGTTTCAGCCAGTAGCCCTTTTGGCCGTGGGTTTGACGCTGCTATTTTTCCTCCAGCCAGAGCATACCCTTCCTTGGGCAGGTCATCTTTCTGAGTGAACCCATTTGGTGTCACAGTATGCAGTCCTTATACGTTTCCATTAGCCCTCGTCTTGGCATGGAGTATAAGATGCTGTTCTATCTTCTTTGGGGTTTTTCCTTTACACTCACTTTGACAAATGCTACCTCGAGGTGTTATGCTATGGCTTGGGAGAGCTCTTGTGATTGTCCCAGTGTCAGGAAGTTCTCCTGGTTGGCCTCACTTGGGGGCATATCATCAAGGGCTTTATCTCTGCTTTTCTGGCTTTAAAAGCCAGAAAAGCGGAGATAAAACCAACGCCCTATCAGCAAGAGCATAGTGTAAAAGGGTGCTAACATGCGAATACGCATGTTAGCACCCTTTTACACTATGCCTACCTTTGTATCTCTCATGAGATGCAAAGTGGGCGTTCCTGACATGCACTACATGTCAGGAGAGCAATAACGCGTCTTTGCGCTATCCGCAAGGATGACCTTGCATTTTTGCAGATGTTAGTTTTTGGAGAAAACTGCTGTTTTCTCCAAAAACTAACGTCTGCTAAAATCCTGACTAAGCCACCCCTAACATTTGGGGTGGATTATGCTGATACGACCACAGGGTCGTATCAGCAAGGTTATCGCCCTTTTGCAGGGAACATCGCTGGGAAACCAGCGATGTCCCCTGCAAAACGGCGATAACATCGCTATCTCTGGAATTTTTATCGCCCTGGAGCAGCGCGTTGATGATAACGTGCTACCAGGGCGATAAAAAGCAGAGATAGCCAGCGATAAGACAATTATCACTAAGCACGGCCAGCGATAATTATTGCTGGCCGTTGCTGATATGGCCCTTGGTTCCCTCATGATTTGACACAAGAGCTTTGAGAAGATGCAAACCACAGTGATAGTGGCACTTATTCCATCTTTGGAATAAGTGCAGCTACTCATCATTCACTTAGCCAGGCATGAAAGGCATGCATTGATTTGTGAGGTTTTAGCCTTGTTGTTGGACTGACTTTGTAATCTTTGTTCACTTGTGATGCAAAGCGTACATTAAAAGAGTGTAACGGTGATTGTCTGCCCTATTTTCTTTAGCATTAAGAATCTTAGGCAAATTCTCACCAGTGCTCAAAAGAAAATGTTCATTGGCGCCATATATAGTTTTCATTTTAGGACGTTAGCTGCTGGATAAAGATGTGGGGAAAATGGCGGTAGAGAGTTTGGTACGATCATGCGAAGCTACCTCCTGGAAGCTGCCCCCTTATTGCCTGACATTTTTCTTTTATTTCCTTTTCCTCCTGTTGTTCTTATTCCTTTCTTATTTTTTTCTTGTTGGCTCCCTCACAGCTATTCCCTGTCACCGTCTTGGTTCCCAATGAATTTATTGTGTGCTGTGAGTGTAGTAGTGTGTCATGTAGGAGTGAGTGCAGCAGTGCGGAGTGAAAATGTACAAACAAGCTCTGAAGGCTCTCACCTGAGTGTGGGAGGATTGCTTTTATTACTCCTGATATGCCATGCCTTCCATCTTGGGTGCGTGGAGCGCGCGGGCACATAAGCATTACACTGCTAACATGATGCCTTAAAGAAGCAAGGCATTGGACATAACACTGGGCTGAAAAAGTCTAGCCTGCAGAATACTACAAATCTTTTTATTTGCATTACAATTAAAAACAAGTATAAGAATCAAACAGTGCACTGCTAATTCCACCAACTCCGTTGTAATTGAAGCATCAACCTTTTCCATCCTCCACCACAGCCGCCAGCAGATATCGACTTAACCACAACAGAGGGCAATTCTCACAAATTGAGAGGTGAGATCATTACACACGTTGCCTCTAGCTATTCCAGTGTCACCAGATCTTTCCCCACTTTTGGGGGCATCCTCAGCCTTCATATATTACCCCATCGACCAGCATACACAAATCTACTTCACATATCCAATCCTCCAATTGTGGTCGACATTCCGCTTCCTCCCAGATATTCAGGAGACACAACTTTGCAGATGCAATGAGGGGGCCTCCACAAACCTCGCCCATACATCCAAACACTGCCACCCAGAAGCATTGAAGTAGGGAGAGGTGTGGCACTGACTGCGCAGCGCGGGGCTTGTGGTTTAATCACCGGCGGCAGCTCAGCTCAGCATCATGCGACTGATATCTGGACAATAGCTCACTTAATCTCCCTGACCGCCCCCAGCGCCTTGAGACTCTTAGGGGTGATTAGCTAGAGCTTTACAAATACCTGATTTATTTATTTATGTATCGGACAGTCCCACACTGTATGGTAAAAAGTGGCAGTTTGTCTACAGCCTCGATGGCAGCTTTCATTAGATATTTTACCCCTTTTCACCAGTGTGGTCTGAGGGTAGTAGAAGCGGTGGAGGATCTTTAATTGAACTAGGTGAAAAGTGAAAACTTGACCATATAGTCACCTGTCTAGGGTATGCCAGGGCCTCCGCCCACTCATTGTCCTTCAGGCTTCCCAGGCCTAGTCCCAATGCTTATTCAGTAGCGTATTGTGGTATCTCAGTCATTACTATGACTATCTCCTTGGTAACAGATACTAGATGATGACGTGTAGTTCTAGAGTGTTGTTGGTGGTAGGGAGATTACAGTTGTCTTCCTGGATGTCAGAGGTTTCTGCTTACTTCAATAAACCCTTCTACTTAAACTAATATCATCGTGGAGTCATCATTACAATTTGGCGACGATCGACGGGATAAATATCACCTCACCTGACTTCACAGATTATTCTGGAATTTTTCCAAATTTAAAAAAAAAGAAAGAAGAATAGGAAGAAAATGAAGAAAAGTACAAGAAAAGTACAAAAAGCAGTTCTATTTTAAGGAATAAGGAGTAAGCAGACGGTAGAACTGCCTAATTTTTAAGAACTCTGAATTTTAATGAAGAATTCGGGAAATTAAATTCAGCATAACTGAAGATGAACAACAGAAAAGAAAATGAAGGAATGGGAAGAACGACATCGAGGTATTTAATGGTCGCATGCATTTAAAGCATTTATTATCAACTTTTGTGCAGTAATTATTAACTTTATGCACTAAGACACTCACTAGAATAATACGTTCCACAGTGACAGTTGATAGTTGCCCTGCGCGTTTTACAAGTGAGGAGATGTTCCATGACAATGTTCCAGCTTGCGTAGATTTCTCTGACTCTCGAACTGTATGAGTGGAAGATGGAGATGGTACTCTGAAACAAGCGGAGGACGACGTCACGTCATTACACCACCACGTTAGGTCACGCAGCGTGACCTTGAGTGACCGCCATTTTAAAGGCGGTGTTTTATTGAATAAATAAAATTGACGTCTTATACGAAAGAACATCCTCACGGAAACGAGCAGTCAAGCTTACATCATCACGAATAACTTAATGTGCGCTCCAATTCCTTCAAGACAGAAGAACTAGTGAGTGGTTGTTTATTTATCTTGAGAGTGATGCAGTGGACTATAACTTAGACATAGTTAAGCAAAATACTTCTACCATTACCATGTTTGTAATATTAAAAAAAAACAAAAAAAAGGGAAGAAGAATAATAATTTTATTTTATTCATACAGCGGTGATGTGCACACCATATCTGAATAAATGCATGTCATTCTGAAGTGTAACAAAACACACGGTGATATGCACACCATATCTGGAAGAATCAACAAGCAGCCTACAGCAGATACTAATAAGCTAATTAACTAAAAAAAAAAAAGAAGAGGGGAACAAAACTCAGACATCATATTATTTTTAAAAAATTTATGCTTGTTGTAATTTTTTCTCTAAAGTGAACTTAAACAAGTTAAAACTTCTAAGTGTAAATAATTCACCATAGAATATACTTGTCAACAATAATTTATGGCTTCGCAAGGATGTGGGTTAGGATTACCTGTCCCATTTTTAACTCATCCAGGAGAACCTCTATTAAAATGGTTAGATTGGAAGGATTATTTCCTTAATTAGAAGAAGAAAACGAAGAGGAGTTTACTCCCTCCAGGAAAAAGAAAATGCTCCTGCACAGTTTAGGACCTGAAGGATCCAGAATATATTATCAAATGGAAAAAAAACCTAGATCGAGTGAAGACTCCAATGTATTCTTAGATGCATTACATGATATTGATGCCTATTATCAACCTACAGTGTGTGTAGGTATTAATAGATATTAATTTTTTCAGCGGAAACAGTTAAAAAATGAAGCCGTAGAAGATTTTGTTTCTGCATTGAAAAAACTATCAGTTAATTGTCAATTTGAAAATCTCCATGACAGTTTTATCAGAGATCAACTCGTGATGCACTCCAATAACAAAGCTATACAGGAAAAACTATGGGTTTGTGGTGATGCACCCTTAAACGAAATCATAGCTATTGTTAAAAAAGGTGAAATGTCAAAAAGTTGTGCACAAATGACATTAAAGAAAAGTGAGGAGAGTAATATTGTTGGAAAAGTATCTGCTAACAGAAATACCAGCGAAAATACTGGAAAAAATAATTATAAAGAGTTTAACAAAAAACAAGTTAATCACAACAGAAATGACTACGAGGAGAAACGACCAACATGCTACAGATGTGGTTATAAAGGTCATACTGCAAGGGATAAGTGGTGTCCAGCTTTAAAATCAAAATGCAGTTATTGTGGTCTTATTGGTCATTTTACCAAAGCATGTAGGAGAAAGACCATTAAGAACAGCAAAAAAAAAACGTAGGTTGTGTTGAAGAGGGTATAGAGCAAGCTGTTGATGAAAATGACTTTTCTAGTGATGATGAAATTCTTTGCATTGATGACTTCATAGAAACGGATAAAGTAGTTCTGAATGTTGGCTCGTCTAGAAAAAAGAAACCTGTGTGCGAAGTAAACATTGGGGGAGTAGATTTACAAACTGTACCTAATTCAGGATCACCCTACACCATCATTCAACGCACAGTATGGGAGAGCAAATTTGAAAAAGTTATTAAACAAAGCTTAAAACCACCAGACATACAACCTGTAACGTACACAGGAGAGAAAATTCCAATGGTCGGTTTTGTTGAACTTGTTTTCAGATTTAAAGACAGAAGCACTACAGGCAAACTGTATGTTGCAGAAAAAGGACCTTCTGTCCTTGGTTGGATTGATCAAGGTGAACTGGGTATCATACTCAATCCTAATACCTATGATCAAGTGTTGCTATTGGATGAACCAGATAAAAATTTCATGGATGACTTAATAAAACAATATACGGGTGTATTTTCTGGTGAAGTAGGAAAGTTAGATGGTTTTGTACACAAAATAATTCTCAAGGAAAATGCTGTGCCAGTAGCTCATCAAGCCAGAAACATCCCTATAAGCATAAGAGAAGGTGTTATGAAAGAATTGGACAACTTAGAAAAGAAGGGGATTATTGAACCTGTGGATTGTGCAGAATGGATTGCTCCCTTGGTTGTCGCACGGAAACCTGACGGCCGTTTGCGTTTATGTATTGATTTGAGAGATCTTAATAAGAACATCATTGTGGACAAATTCTCTTTACCCAGAATTGATGAGTTGTTAGCCCAATCTAAAGATGTAAAATGGTTCTCCACAAATGACCTAAAGTCAACCTATCACCAGATCCAGTTACACGACAGCAGCAGGAACCTTACTGCCTTTATAACCCCTTTTGGGTGTTATCGCTTTGTACGCATGCCTTTTGGCCTGGCTTCTGCTGCTGCCGTGTTTCAAAGGCTAATGTTCAAGCTATTCAAGGGTTTGAAAGGTATCATCTATTTTCAAGATGACATCTTGATAATGGGTCGGGATAAAAATGAACACGATGAAAGACTTAAGACTGTTCTTTCCAAATTAGCAGGTAAAGGTTTGACTATAGAAATAAAAAAATGTAAATTCAGATTAAGGTCTGTCACATACTTAGGTCACGAAGTAGGAGGCGATGGCATTTCACCAAAAAAGAGTTTAATGGAAACCATAAAAGATGCACCATCTCCCAAATCTAAAGATGATTTAAGATCATTCCTTGGGATGGCAGAATTTTACTCAAAATTTGTTAATAATTTTGCCATCAAAACTTTCAACATGAGACAATTATTGAAGGTCAAACAAGAGTTTGTATGGAACAATGACTTAGAGAATGATTTCAAGAAAATAAAGAGCGATTTATTCTCAGCTCTAACACTTCAAGCTTTTGACACTCCAGCACATAGCATAATTACAACGGATGCGAGTGGCAAAGGTTTGGGAGCTGTACTTTCCCAGATAAACGACAATGGTGAAGAAGTGACCATTTCCTTTGCTTCTCGTTCTCTTTCTCCAGCAGAGGAAAGATATTCAGTCATAGAGAAAGAAATGTTGGCTATTATATGGGCAACGCAAAAGTTTATACAATTTGTATGGGGCACTAGTTTTATTATTCGCACAGATCACAAACCCCTGCTTAAAGTACTAACATCTGAGGGTATATTCAAAGCCACACCAAGAATTGCCAAAATGAGTATGAAACTTCTTGATTTCACTTATCATGTGGAGTACCTACCGGGTAGGAGAAATCAGGTAGCGGATTACTTCAGTAGATCACCATTACCTTATGATTGTTTTGGTCAAGCTGATTGGGATGATTTTAATGTTGCTGCTGTATATTATAACACCATTGCCATTTCAAAGGAAGAATGGGACACTGAATATTCTCAAGATGAAACACTAAAGAAAATCACACAGTTTGTGACCAAAGGTTGGCCTAGTAAAAATATTGCTCAGGGTGAGTTAAGAGCTTTTTGGGAAATTCAAGATGAATTTTCTTCGGACAATTCTGGTTACATTTGCAGAGGTGAAAGAATTGTTGTACCTACATCTTTAAGATCTAGAATTTTAGAGTTAAATCATGAAGGTCATCTTGGCATCACCAAATTGAAAGGTAGATTAAAATGATCATATTGGTGGCCAGGGATCAATAGAGATTCAGAGTCATTCATAAAGAAAGTACTTGCTTAAATCAGCTAAATTGAGTGATGGGAAGATCTGGCATTACAATAGACTTTCAAAGTGTGTAAATTCTATTTACAAGGGTAATATGGAAAAATCTACTTCCTCAATGGAGTGGATGTGGGATGAAGTTATTAATCCCAATGTTATCAATACTGAGAATGACCATGCTCAAATGTCAAGTACTAATATTGAAATCCATGCCACTTGTAGTTATGGAAGAACAACACGTGCTGGTAGAACAATAACTCTGCGATACCAAAGGGGATGATGGACGGAGCGTTTGAGCAAATCAAACACTCACCCCCAGTCAACTGATCTGGGTTTAATCCATCATCATTCTTTAGCTCACTCCACCACCCCAGTTCAGACATGGCCATATGCAAATCAATCTGACCCTGTGCCTCATGGGAACAGTCCAGCCCGAACTGCCAAGCCATGTCTTCCCTGGACCGGAAACAAGCATCCTGGGACCGGTTTCGGGTTCATAACCCTCGTCAGCCAGGCTATCTTGAATCCAGTGGTAAAGTGAGCAAGGTACCCACGTCTGGGCATACCCTGCCGACTTAGGGTGAACAAAGCGATACCAAAGGGGATGATGAACGGAGCGTTTGAGCAAATCAAACACTCACCCCCAGTGAACTGATCTGGGTTTAATCCATCATCATTCTTTAGCTCACTCCACCACCCCAGTTCAGATATGGCCATATGGAAATCAGTCTGACCCTGTGCCTCATAGGAACAGTCCAGCCCGAACTGCCAAGCCATGTCTTCCCTGGACCGGAAACAAGCATCCTGGGAACGGTTTCGGGTTCATAACCCTCGTGGGCCACGCTATCTTGAATCCAGTGGTAAAGTGAGCAAGGGACCCATGTCTGGGCATACCCTGCCAACTTAGGGCGAATAAAGCGATACCAAAGGGGATGATGGACGGAGCGTTTGAGCAAATCAAACACTCACCCCCAGTCAACTGATCTGGGTTTTATCCATCATCATTCTTTAGCTCACTCCACCATCCCAGTTCAGACATGGCCATATGCAAATCAGTCGGACCCTGTGCCTCATGGGAACAGTCCAGCCCGAACTGCCAAGCCATGTCTTCCCTGGACTGGAAACAAGCATCCTGGAACCGGTTTCAGGTTCATAACCCTCGTCAGCCAGGCTATCTTGAATCCAGTGGTAAAGTGAGCAAGGGACCCACGTCTGGGCATACCCTACCAACTTAGGGCAAACAAAGCGATACCAAAGGGGATGATGGACGGAGCGTTTGAGCAAATCAAACACTCACCCCCAGTCAACTATTCTGGGTTTAATCAATCATCATTCTTTAGCTCACTCCACCACCCCAGTTCAGACATGGCCATATGCAAATCAGTCTGACCCTGTGCCTCATGGAAACAGTCCAGCCCGAACTGCCAAGCCACGTCTTCCCTGGACCGGAAACAAGCATCCTGGGACCGGTTTTGGGTTCATAACCCTCGTCAGCCAGGCTATATTGAATCCAGTGGTAAAGTGAGCAAGGGACCCACTTCTGGGCATACCCTGCCAACTTAGGGCGAACAAAGCGATATCAATGGTGATGATGGACGGAGCGATTGAGCAAATCAAAAACTCACCCCCAGTCAACTGATCTGGGTTTAATCCATCATCATTCTTTAGCTCACCCCACCACCTCAGTTCAGACATGGCCATATGCAAATCAGTCTGACCCTGTGCCTCATGGGAACAGTCCAGCCCGAAGTGCCAAGCCATCTCTTCCCTGGACCGGAAACAAACATCCTGGGACCGGTTTCGGGTTCATAACCCTCGTCAGCCAGGCTATCTTGAATCCAAAGGTAATGTGAGCAAGGGACCCACGTCTGGGCATACCCTGCCAACTTAGAGCGAACGAAACGATACCAAAGGGGATGATGGACGGAGCGTTTGAGCAAATCAAACACTCACCCCCAGTCAACTGATCTGGTTTTAATCCATCATCATTCTTTAGCTCACTCCACCACCCCAGTTCAGACATGGCCATATGCAAATCAGTCTGACCCTGTGCCTCATGGGAACACTCCAGCCCGAACTACCAAGCCATGTCTTCCCTGGACTGCAAACAAGCATCCTGGGACCGGTTTCGGGTTCATAACCCTCGTCAGCCAGGCTATCTTGAACCCAGTGGTAAAGTGAGCAAGGGACCCACGTCTGGGCATACCCTGCCAATTTAGGGTGAATCAAGCGATACCAAAGGGGATGATGGACGGAGCGTTTGAGCAAAACAAACACTCACCCCCAGTCAACTATTCTGGGTTTAATCAATCATCATTCTTTAGCTCACTCCACCACCCCAGTTCAGACATGGCCATATGCAAATCAGTCTGACCCTGTGCCTCATGGGAACAGTCCAGCCCGAACTGCCAAGCCACGTCTTCCCTGGACCAGAAACAAGCATCCTGGGACCGGTTTTGGGTTCATAACCCTCGTCAGCCAGGCTACATTGAATCCAGTGGTAAAGTGAGCAAGGGACACACGTCTGGGCATACCCTGCCAACTTAGGGCGAACAAAGCGATATTAATGGTGATGAGGGACGGAGCGATTGAGAAAATCAAAAACTCACCCCCAGTCAACTGATCTGGGTTTAATCCATCATCATTCTTTAGCTCACTCCACCACCCCAGTTCAGACATGGCCATATGCAAATCAGTCTGACCCTGTGCCTCATGGGAACAGTCCAGCCCGAAGTGCCAAGCCATGTCTTCCCTGGACCGGAAACAAACATCCTGAGACCGGTTTCGGGTTCATAACCCTCGTCAGCCAAGCTATCTTGAATCCAGTGGTAAAGTGAGCAAGAGACCCACGTCTGGGCATACCCTGCCAGCTTAGGGCGAATGAAGCGATACCAAAGGGGATGATGGACGGAGCGTTTGAGCAAATCAAACACTCACCCCCAGTCAACTGATCTGGGTTCAATCCATCATCATTCTTTAGCTCACTCCACCACCCCAGTTCAGACATGGCCATATGCAAATCAGTCGGACCCTGTGCCTCATGGGAACAGTCCAGCCCGAACTGCCAAGCCATGTCTTCCCTGTACCAGAAACAAGCATCCTGGGACTCGTTTTGGGTTCATAACCCTCATCAGCCAGGCTATCTTGAATCCAGTGGTAAAGTGAGCAAGGGACCCACGTCTGGGCATACCCTGCCAACTTAGGGCGAACAAAGCTATACCAAAGGGGAATATGGACGGAGCGTTTGAGCAAATCAAACACTCACCCCCTGTCAACTGATCTGGGTTTAATCCATCATCATTCTTTAGCTTACTCCACCACCCCAGTTCAGGCATGGCCATATGCAAATCAGTCTGACCCTGTGCCGCATGGGAACAGTCCAGCCCGAACTGCCAAGCCATGTCTTCCCTGGACCGGAAACAAGCATCCAGGGATCGGTTTCGGGTTCATAACCCTCGTCAGCCAGGCTATCTTGAATCCAGTGGTAATGTGAGCAAGGGACCCACGTCTGGGCATACCCTGCCAACTTGGGGCGAACAAAGCGATACCAAAGGGGATGATGAACGGAGCGTTTGAGCAAATCAAACACTCACCCCCAGTCAACTGATCTGGGTTTAATCCATCATCATTCTTTAGCTCACTCCACCAACCCGGTTCAGACATGGCCATATGCAAATCAGTCTGACCCTGTGCCTCATGGGAACAGTCCAGCCTAAACTGCCAAGCCATGTCTTCCCTGGACCGGAAACAAGCATCCTGGGACCAGTTTCGGGTTCATAACCCTGTCAGCCAGGCTATCTTGAATCCAGTGGTAAAGTGAGCAAGGGACCCACGTCTGGGCATACCCTGCCAACTTAGGGCGAACAAAGCGATACCAAAGGGGATGATGGATGGAGCGTTTGAGCAAATCAAACAC
Organism: Triturus cristatus; assembly: GCF_964204655.1. Classification (NCBI taxonomy): domain Eukaryota; kingdom Metazoa; phylum Chordata; class Amphibia; order Caudata; family Salamandridae; genus Triturus; species Triturus cristatus. The sequence continues at coordinate 234,499,594 of NC_140583.1, forward strand.
TCACCCCCAGTCAAATGATCTGGGTTTAATTCATCGTCATTCTTTAGCTCACTCCACCACCCTGTTGTAAATTGAAACAACGATGTGATTAAGCATTTACTAAAGACATTAATTCCTCTGTTATAGATCGTGTTTTCTCTGTTATGTTGACTGAAGCTTGGACTCCATTTTGTATTGTCATGCTTTCACGTGTTCCCCACGAGAAGAGTCCAACCTCTGTGTTAGTTGCTCTTGTAATCTGCCCAGTAACAGTCGATAAATAGCTCCTTTGTCCATCTGGCGCATGCCCAGACTTGACCACATCTGTTATCAGTTAGCCTTGCTTGACCATGTTTTCGCAGGCTCAAGGAGTGCGTTAGCTCCGCCCACATATTGATTCAGTATCGAAAATGACCATAAATGGTAATGTTCTTCGTCTTCATGTTGTATCCACCCACTTATGAGCCCCTCTACTGTGTATAAAAGGGGACCATGTACGAAGGTTCTTTGTGCTACTCTATGCAATACTGAAGAGTGTTGTGTGGATTGTAGGACCACCCTTAAGGGTTAATAAATGCTGTCTTTGTACTTTGCAGTTTCCGTGCCAACTTCCTTATAGATTCCATTACAGGAGAGCGAACCCTTGTGTCCTGCGGGCCTAGCTGGGGCCTGTATTCATCAATTGGCGCCCGTCACGTGGGGCTCATCGGCGACTCGGATGCTCGAAGGATTGGTCGCGACGAAGGTGAGGAATTGGGCCGGGGATGTGATCACTGCCAGCGGCGTCTTAGCCCTGGCATCCCAAGGTTTTTCTTCCTTCCCTTCCGAGCTGACCGTCTGGGTGGCGCCGGTCCTCGACTGAGACCTCTTCTGTCGGTCTTGCCGTGAAAGCCGTTTGGGCGATTGTGGAGCTTGGCAGTTGGAATCTGGACTCTTGATTGGTAAGAACAGGTGTACGGTACTTGCTCCGAGTTTTTGAAGCCTGATCTGGCTATTTGAGTTTGATTTGTGATGACTAGTCATATTTTGGATTTGTCTTTGTGAATATATATGCGTTGCAACACATATAGGCAGGTAATGTGGAGAGATTTCTCCAGAGCTGTGTAACTTTGAACGGCGCAACGATTAAGTGCCATTTTTTATAATATTGCATATTTTGCATTATTTCTGAGCATGCCTGCTTTCAGCGCACTCCGTAAGTGGTGCTGCTGTTTCGGAAACCGGTTGAATCTCGAGGAATCTGCTCCAGCTCCCCCAGAGGGGACTCCTAATAGGGATATGTATGTGAAGCATGGTCTTTCTTCCATAATGTACAGCACAGTATGGAGGAAATATACAAAAAAAGATCCTGAGTTGCGATGGCCTTTGTATGGATCGTTTGATATACGTAAGATTGAGTATGTGGAACAGTGTATGTGTAAGCGGCGTGCTCGTCAGGATATGTTTGAGTGTGTGCGGTTGTGGGTGAAGGAGGTGCGTGAGCGAGAGAAGCGTGAGAAAGCGCTGTTTGATAAAGAACAACGGAAGAATGATCATGTGCGAGCACAGGAAGCGAAGCGTCGGGAGGACAGAGAGCAGACGGACAGGCAAGAGAAGGAGCGTAGGCTACAAGTTTCGGGTCAATACGTTGTTCGGCAGCCACTTTATCCTGTCCTTAATAATCCCGATGATGATTTTTCTTTACTAGATCGCCCTCCGCCCCCTTATGTCGGCGCATCAGCTCCGAGGCCGCAAGATTCTGGCCCGGGTCCGGGTAAGGTAGATACGCGGTCTATGTTATCAGCCGACCAAATGGCTGAGCTTCGGCAAATTTCCTTCCGTGCACTTAACGGCAAGATATCTATAGAGGAATTATTTCATACTTGGGGGTCGTGGCAGGAGAGAGATAAATTGTATTTTCTGGGTCATTTCGCGGATGAAGTGATTGATGCTTTCCGGAAACGTTCTGGTGTTTTTGAGCCTGACGAAGTATCATCGGATGCTAAAGCATTGCGTAATGGTGTTTTCTCTTTTTCTAAGGCTCCAGATACGGTTCGGCGGCTGTTCGCCTTGCGGGACGAGGTGCTGGTCTATAAAGAGAAAGCGCGCCAGCGAGCAGGGAAGGAGAAGCAGTTGGATTCGTGCACATCAGAGGGCCACTCATCCACCTCCCAGTCAGATAAGGATGACATAGTGCATGTTAAACCAATGCGAGAGGCGGCGCCTTTGTATGTTCCTCCTAAAGGAGCGGGGACTAGCTCGGACATTACCTCCGCCGATGCTAAGGGATATTTCGTGTATAATTGGGTTTACACTCCATGGCATAGGGCTGATGTTATGGCTTTAAAGAATGCGCTGCCTGACCCTCGCAAGAATCCAGCGGCCTTCTACGAAGAAGTAGAGGGGGCCTTGAATTCTTGCGTCATGACTTTAGCAGACATAGATTTGTTCTTTGGCCTTATTCTACCACCAGACATGTGGCGATCTGTGCGGAAGGTAGATGATGTGGCCACTTTTAAGGCTCGATGGTCTGAACTGGAGGATGAGGATAGGGAGAGGAAGCCTGCGCAGAAACCGCCCCAGAATATCTTAGATCTCCCTGCTGCTATTGTGGCTAAGTTGAAGACAATTATCCCCCCTAAAAAAATTGACTGGAATATGTTAGCTGCATGTAAACAGAAAGTTGATGAGTCAGTTGCGGACTTCTTTACGCGCTTTGAGGAGACGTTTCATGATTTTAGTGGCCAGTCGCTTACTGACGATACGGGACGCCACCTTTTTGCGGATAAATATGTGGCTAATCTGCTGCCGGCAGTTGCGGCCCGTCTGAAAGCGAGTGAAAGTTCTTGGTCCTCCGCTACGCCGACGGCCCTCCTGACTATCGCTCAGTATTATGAGCGTCAGGAGCAAGAAGCAAAGGGCCAGGAGGAAAAGAAATCGAAAGATTTGAAAACAAAGGTGATGTTGGCGCAAGTCTATGGCCCGCCTCGACGGGGTAGTAATAGAGGTAGGGGAGGATCTTATGGTCCTCCCTCGGGCCGGTCTGATTTGAATAGGAATCAATGTGCGTATTGTAAGCAATCGGGTCATTGGGCTAGGGACTGCCCGGTGTTGCATGCATCGCGCCAGGGGCACACCCACGGTGGCCCGCGAGGTAGAGGGGGTTTCTCGAACTTTCGAGGGAATTCTAACGAACAGGCTCGTCTTGAGTCTGCTGGGCAGCACCGAGATAGATCAAATGTTTTCGATCGCCAGCATCAGTATCAAGCATCAGGAATTGACCGGTCGGGGTACCATGACTCTCAGCATGCATAGGATTGCGTTGGATGGGGGTTAGAATCAGTTGAGGTGCCGGTCGATCAGAAGGGCCCTTATGTATCGGCTGAGGTTTTGGGCTCTACTGATCAGTTCCTAGTGGGCTACTGGAGCGACACGTAGTGCGCTATCTAAGCAATTGGTTCCGGGGGCTCCCCCATCCGGCTTAATGGTCACATCGGTAGGGTTCGATGGTACACTCTCCCGAAGCCCTCTTTCACAGCCCCTCATGTTTAAGGTTGATTCTTTTTCTGCACCCTGTCCGTTTATGCTTGCCCCGTACACACCGGACAATATTATGGGTCTTGATATGTTAAAGCACTTTAGGGCTACTATCCGCTGCTCCCCTGCTGGTGTGCGGGTAATATTGAATGACAATTACCCCCGCTCTGAACGGATGTGTACGATGTCAGAGGATGCGCTGTTAGCTACCCTCCCTCATGCTTTGTGGGCAACTTCGGATACTGATGTGGGACAAATGGTGATTCCGCCGGTCCACATTAGCGTCCAGGAGGGGGCGGTGTTACCACGCCTCCCACAGTACCGTATTTCCCAGGAGGGCGAGGAGGCTCTCATACAGATAGTGCAGGATTTGATAACGGTTGGGGTAGTCGAGGAAGTCCCCTACAACATTTGTAACAGTCCGATTCTTCCCATACTGAAAAAGGATACGGATGCCAGAGTTTATCGGTTTATAATTGATTTGAGAGAAGTGAACAAGATCGTGATACCTCAATACCCAGTGGTTTCCGATATCACGACGTTGCTTACCTTGGTCCCGCCTACGGCGACCATGTTCTCAGTGATTGATTTGAAAAATGCTTTCTTTTCCATTCCCATTCACCCTGATAGCCGATATCTTTTTGGGTTTACACTGAATAATAGATCTTATCGTTTCTGTAGGATTCCCCAGGGCTATACAGAAAGCCCTAGCATTTACAGTCAGGCTTTGAAACGGCAATTGGATTCCTTTGTCCTGCTCGAGGGTGTCGCCCTCATTCAATATGTCGATGATATCTTACTGGCGGCTGACACCCTGGAGTTATGTGAAAAAAGTACGTTATCCTTACTTTCCTTTCTAGCGTCCCGCAATCATAAGGTATCTAGGAAGAAATTGCAATTCTGTAGACCAAAGGTGACTTATCTGGGTCACCTTTTGTCTAAGGAGGGACGTGCACTCACACCGGATCGTATCCAAGTAATTTTGGATACACCGAGACCATCCACACAGAAGGATGTGCGTGCATTTTTGGGCCTTGTTTCTTTTTGTAGACAGTGGATATTGGGGTTCTCGCATATAGCTAAGCCATTGTTAGCCCTTTTGACAAAGGACACGCCTATCCCAATCCCTTGGTCAGATGAGTGTGATACTGCTTTTCAGCAACTACGACAGGCCCTTTGTTCAGCACCAGTGTTAGGGACCCCTGATTATGCAAAACCCTTTTCGTTGTATGTGCATGAGAAAGATGGATGTGCATTGTCAGTTTTAGTGCAGATGCACGGTGATAAGCAGCGCCCTTGTGCATATTTTTCGGCTGTACTTGATCCTGTCGCCCGAGCATTACCAGGGTGTTTTCGCTCGGTTGCGGCGACAGCTGTGTCAATACGCCAAAGCGAGGGAATTGTGTTATCTCATAAGCTGTTGGTATTAGTCCCCCATGCTGTTGATGCCCTGCTTAATCAAACAAAGACGCAGCATTTGACCAGTGCCCGTTTAACGGGATATGAGTTGACGCTTTTGGCTCCTCATATTACGTTGAAAAGGTGCGTAACGCTAAACCCGGCAACATTGCTGCCATACCCCGAAACCCAGCCTGAGGCGCGGAAAGCGCATGATTGTATTCTCGTGACTGAGCAACAAACAAAGGGTCGTATTGATCTCCAGGATACGCCCTTTCCAGATGTAGATGGAGAACTGTGGGTGGATGGATCCTGTCTGAAGCTACCAGATGGTACGACTTCAGCAGCATACGCAATTACCACATTACAAACGATAGTGGAGACAGCACGCATACCACAGAAATCAGCTCAAGCAGCGGAACTGATAGCATTAACACGAGCATGTGAGCTCAGTACAGGATTATGTGTGAATGTTTATACAGATAGCCGCTATGCCTTCGGAGTAGCGCATGACTTCGGCCTACTCTGGAAGGAGAGAGGGTTTTTAACGTCACATGGAGTACAGATAATGCATGGAGAGTTAGTTCATAATCTTTTAACTGCATTAACATACCCAAAGAAAATTGCCATTGTTAAGTGTAGCGCCCATAGGAAAGTGGTTGATAAAGTTGGAGAAGGGAATGCGTTAGCGGATCGAGTAGCACGGGAGACTGCGATGCAGCCCGGTACTACTGCCATGTATGTAGTGAAGTCACAGGTGGAGAGATGGCATGATGCGAAGGAGGAAGTGCGAGAAATGCAAAGGACCGCTTCTGACAAAGAGCGGGAACTATGGGCTAGCGAGGGGGAACTGGATGACGAGGGTTGCTGGAGAAATAAGCAGATGGATAGATGGAAATTACCCACGGCCTTTGTACAACCTATGGTTCAGATGGCACATGGGCTAGCACATGTTGGAGCTTCCGCAATTGTGAAAATGCTTACCCAAGTCTGGGAGCATCCAGAGATTGCTAGCACAGCAAAGAGGGTGGTGCAGACCTGTATGATCTGCCTGAGGTATAACCCAGGAAAAGGTACTCGAACTCCAGCAGGAGGATTTGTGACGCCCACTGCACCCTTTGAGGTTCTGCAGATGGATTACATCCAGCTTGAGCGCTGTAATAATTTGAAGTATGTTCTAGTAGTGGTCTGCGCTTTCAGCAAATGGGTTGAAGCGTACCCTACGAAAGACAATACTGCAATGACTACTGCGAAGCTGCTGCTAAAGGAGTTTTTCCCCCGATATGGCGTTTGTAGACTTCTGTGGAGTGATAATGGCCCTCACTTTGTAGCGGATGTTATAAAGTATGTCTTGAAGGGTCTAGGCATCACTCAGAAGTTCCACGCCGTGTTTCACCCTCAGTCTGCAGGCCTAGTTGAGAAGTATAATGGTACACTGAAGCTTAAGATCGCCAAAATTCAAGCTTCGACGTCTTTGACTTGGCCAGACGCTCTGCCACTGGCGTTATTGTCAATTAGATCAGTACCGCACTCTCGAACTGGCCTTACGCCATATGAGATCGTTTTTGGACACCCAATGAATATTTGGGGTCCACCAAGACCTAAGGCTGTGTATGATGTACCTTGTGTAATGATGAGCGATTATCTGGCACAGTTAACGGATAACTTGGTTTCTATCCATCAACAGGTCCGAGAGGCGCTCCCTGATCGGTCTACCGGCGAAGGACATGGTCTCCGGCCTGGTGACCATGTCATGGTGAAAGTCTTCGACAGAACGAACAGTTTGGAACCGAGATGGGTGGGCCCTGAGCAGGTCCTCCTCGCAACGAGGACGGCTGTGCGAGTCTCCAATCGAAAGAATTGGATCCACTCTCTGCACTGTAGGAAGGTGCCGCCCGGATTGGTGGAACCTGCCGTGCTGACCGATCAACGAGACATTTTGGCTGCAGAGACAGGCCGTGCTGCGGAGCCAAACGCCCCTGAGGAGCTCTTTCCGGACCACGCGACTCCTGGAGGAAGGCGATATCATCTTCGACCAAGGAAGTGAGTTTTCCAGTAGCGGGACATACTGTCAGAACGGCCCTTGGGTTAGTGAAACGGAGAGCCGATGAGGCAAGGGGGGGGGATCAGCCCTGCATTAGTGTAGCGACACCCGTCTTGGCCCGCTGGTGAAGAAATCAACCGCTGCCCAAGGGGAAGAGTTCTGACAGACTTTTAGTTACAGGAAGATATTGGGTTTTATTTTTTTTACCTTGATATGGAGAAAAAGAAAATCCTTTGTGCATTAGGGTTCATGTTGACAGTAGCCATTGTTGGGATAACCACATGGTTCGTGGAGGATGTAACTCCTGCTCGGAAGATTCTTGTGTTGACAACTCCGGTGCCTGAGGAGCACTATTTTTATACATTACCGTATCAAGAGTTGAAGCATCGACAATCTTACTTGAATAACACTTTCATCCAGATGCTGCATCATACCCACGTTGCTACGAATGCTACGAACTGTTGGATATGTGGGATGATGCCAGCTCATCAGAAGAAAGGAGGAACGCCATTTATACCACTTCCTTTCTCTCATAATGGCTCTTGTAGAGCATGGTATACTTTGCTTTTTGCCACTCGGAAACCGACAGTGGGACGATTGCTTTTTAGACTCAATAAAGAATGCCATCAAGACAAGAATGGGTATCCACAAGCGAATGGGACAATTTGGGAGTGGGAAGAGTACCGACCAGACAATGAATCCATTCCCTACATCTTTACGAACACAAGAGACACTGTGGGAAGAGATAAATTTGTAATTCAAGTAGCACAAGCTCAAGCGGACCTGTGTGTCCAGAGTGTGGGTTTCATCCCTGTTGGTGTCAGTGATTGCATTACTGTTTTGAATATTGATGGGTTGAACAATAGTACCTTCTTAGCCTCCCATAATACGTACTTTGTGTGTGGAAATAAAGGTTATTACCGTCTGCCGGCTGGGTGGTCTGGGGTATGCTATGTATCATTTCTATTACCTCCTGTATTCTTAGCACCCGCATCTTATCATAAGGATTTGAAATTATTAAATAATGTGACTGTAAATAGGTATAAACGTACTTTATCAATTGATGATATAGATCAGACTGACACCAGTCTGCAACAGTATATTGATTTTAACCTAGGACTGTTTTTCTTTGTTGGAGCTGCCCTGAACAGTAGGAAGATCCGAAGATTAACAAGAGTGGTGGAAGCTGTGACAAATCAGACTGCTGCTGCTCTTGGGAATCTTACGGAGGAATTACAGATCACTAGAATTGTTGCATTGCAGAATCGTATGGTATTAGACGTTATGCTAGCTGACAGAGGAGGAGCATGTAAAATTATTGGAAGTAGCTGTTGTGTGTTTATTCCTGATCATACGCCATCAGTTTATAATGCCATCAATAAACTGCATAAAATTGCAGCTGAGATCCATACAGAAAACGGCACTTGGTCTTTTTCTGGATGGTTTTGGGCGTTAATTACTGCCTGGGGATGGAAGGTTCTAACTGGTCTCTGCATTATTGTAGCGGTTCTGTTTTCATGCTGTATTTGTATCCAATGTGGTCCCTTGCTCTGCTCATTATGTGTATCATTCTGTATCCCTGATAAGAAAGCTATTGCCGATGTTGCCCACCAAAAACGTTTAGCTAAAGAAGTTGAAGAAATGATGACAATTGATATATATGAGGATTATCCTAACAAACCGGATGTCTTCAGTAAATGCTGAAAGGGTCGTCTGTTGTAAATTGAAACAACGATGTGATTAAGCATTTACTAAAGACATTAATTCCTCTGTTATAGATCGTGTTTTCTCTGTTATGTTGACTGAAGCTTGGACTCCATTTTGTATTGTCATGCTTTCACGTGTTCCCCACGAGAAGAGTCCAACCTCTGTGTTAGTTGCTCTTGTAATCTGCCCAGTAACAGTCTATAAATAGCTCCTTTGTCCATCTGGCGCATGCCCAGACTTGACCACATCTGTTATCAGTTAGCCTTGCTTGACCATGTTTTCGCGGGCTCAAGGAGTGCGTTAGCTCCGCCCACATATTGATTCAGTATCGAAAATGACCATAAATGGTAATGTTCTTCGTCTTCATGTTGTATCCACCCACTTATGAGCCCCTCTACTGTGTATAAAAGGGGACCATGTACGAAGGTTCTTTGTGCTACTCTATGCAATACTGAAGAGTGTTGTGTGGATTGTAGGACCACCCTTAAGGGTTAATAAATGCTGTCTTTGTACTTTGCAGTTTCCGTGCCAACTTCCTTATAGATTCCATTACAGAAGAGCGAACCCTTGTGTCCTGCGGGCCTAGCTGGGGCCTGTATTCATCAACCCCAGTTCAGACAAAGCCATATGCAAATCAGTCTGACCCTGTGCCTCATGGGAACAGTCCAGCCCGAACTGCCAAGTCATGTCTGTGCCAGCAAAGTATAAAAACTATGTCATGAGTAAATGAAAGAAGGGAAATGGTTCCTCTATAGTAGTACAACATTCATATGAGTATTCTTTTTAATGTATATTTAACTTTACTCAATTTAGTGTTTTGGCCATTCTAAATTGTTTTTATTTATTAATATTATGTTCTTATTTTTATTTGTTTTTAGATAAATTGTTTAAGTAAAGGAGAGAGATGTGGTATCTCAGTCATTACTATGGCTATCTCCTTGGTAACTGTTACTAGATGATGACGTGTAGTTCTAGAGTGTTGCTAGTGGTAGGGAGATTACAGTTGTCTTCCTGGATGTCAGAGGTGTCTTCTTACTTCAATAAACCCTTCTACTTAAACTAATATCATCGTGGAGTTATCATTACACGTATGGGTGTCGATCACATTATTAAGCAGTTTTTTGTATGTTAGGGAAGTGGCTATGCGAGGCAAGTATTTATCGAGCTGTCTGTCCACCATGGGCAAAGGATCTGGGAGCTCCACTTCCTTCGGCAACACCACCCAAAATGCGTTATGCACCTGTAGGCAGCAATATATTTCAGCTGCCACCAATTGGTAGTCTCGCTGTAAGTTAGCTAAGGGGATAACTACTCCCTGTGTCCATAGGTCTCCCACACGGGAGAGACCAATAAGGTCTCATTTGTCAAATCCTGTTAGTCTTCCCAGGGTACCCAACCCAGCTGCGTCCCAGAGGGGAGCGGTCTGTGTGATTTTATTTTTCCATTCCTAGGGCCCATGTGGCTGAATTCCAGAGTGCAATCACGGTGACTGTTGCTCCTCGAAGAGTGGCATGTCTCAGAGTACCACAGAGATCCCTAAGATTACCCCCAGGCTGCATTACTGATCTGTCCATCCGGAATGCTGGTTCTTCCGAGTTACGGAAGACCCAAACATTTATGGTGGGCAATTGTGCCACCTAGTATTATTTTCGAATTTCTGGCAGAGCTATCCCTCCGTCATACCATCCCCTCATCAGTTAGTTGTGTGCTATCCTCACCGGGTCTCCATCCCAAAGCAGTGTCCTAATCTTGCCCTCTATTTTCTTAAAAAATGAGGAATGTACAGGATATGGTGGGTTTTGCAGGATGCAGAGGAAATGTGTCAGGAACATCATTTTAAAGTGCGGTTGTGTTCAGGAGCAACAACGGTGGGGACCTCCAATGTTGGACATCCTGCTGTAGTCTCTCTAGTGGTGGCAGGAGGTTGCTGTGGAAGAATTGTTTCGGGTCCATTGTTACATAGAGCCTAAGGTAGTGGATTCCCTCCTCAGGGGCCATTACTCCTTTGCAGTCACAAGGCAAGCACAGCAGTTGACCCTGTAGATAGTATATTTGGAATTTTCTCCAGTTAATAGGATAGCCAGAGCACTGGTCAAACATGGTTATGATCTGCATTGACCCGTTCATTGTGGTTTAAGGGTCTTTCACGTATAGCAGGACGTCATCCGCATATAAGGATATTTTGTCCTCCCAGGTGTCAGTCCACTACAGACCTCAGACCAGCAGATCCTGACGGATCTAGGCCACCACAGACTCTAGGGCTATGGCAAAGATTAAGGGTGACAGGGATCAGCCGTGTCTAGTACTGCACTGGAGTTAAAATTCACAGGATGTCCTCCCATTGACCCTCACCTGTGCCAAGGGGTCAGTGTATATGAGCCGCACACAAAATGTGGGCCGAAGCCCAGTTTGTCAAGGCCCTCTAATATACACCCACTTAACTGAATCAACAGCCTTCAACATACTCTTGGACAAAAGCCAGGGTGTATTGTTTTGGGAGTTGGTAACAGATGCACGCTCAAGAGTGGATCTGAAAAGGAGCCATTCTTCCCTTTGAAGGGACCACTGCTTATCAGTAGAAGGGCAGCAAGAGGTTCTCCCCAGGGGTAGGGAAACAGATACAATACCAAGGGAGCTGAAGCAAGACTATGGCAATAATCTGAAAAATGCCCTTTAGGTTTTCCGGGACCCCCGCCAGACTTCTCAAGCGAACTACCTGATTCAGAATGCGCTGTTGCTGATTATCTAAATTCCCAGTAACAATTTGCAAGAAACTGTGATCAGAGCTCTAGAATGATAGGAAGCAGAGCCAAGTACAAGTAAGTGGATTAAGTCAGAGGAATTTCCAACCATCCACCAAGAATATTGTATCATAAGTAAAATCACTCAAAATAGAAGGGTACCGGACAGGGTTAGAAAGTAGAGAGTAACAAGAATCAGAAGAACATTCTTAATAGAGGAAGGAGAACAAGGCAGGTAGTGGAACAAGGTCAATAAAAATTTAACAGGCACATGCATCAAGCTAAATTGCGGTCGCAAAGGGTCAGATTCTGTGAATCTGCCCCTTTGCGACTGCACTTTTTGCATTTGGGTTGCATCAATCCCAAATACAAAAATTGCAATTTGCTATTGCATTTAAGGTATCGCAAATTACGATGCCTTAAATGCAATGCAAGATTGCATTTACAATAGCGAATTCGCTATTATGGACTGCAAAATACAGGTTATTGCAACCTGATGGTATTTAGCGGAAACTTTGAAAAATGCACTAAAGTGCATTTTTCAAAGTTTCAAGTTACACACACACATGCCCTTGGGGCATGTGTGTGGGCAACATGGGTGCACACCACAATTTCAGGGGTGCAACAGGGTGTCCTTTTGACACACTTGGACCCTTGAAATTGCACGTGCAAATTGCGAGTACCTATTGGTACTCGCAAATTGCGCATGCAACTTCATATTCATTCCTATGGACCAATAGGCCCATATAAATGAATGGGAATTCATTCCTTAATTGCGACTCGCAATTAAGGAATGTTTAGGAATCGCTATTTTTATAGCGATTCCTACATACATAGGCTTTTGTGAGTTCTTAATTGAAGTTCCTTATTAATCGCAATTAAGGACTCGCAAAAGGTGATCTTGATGCATGTGCCCCTAAATGCCTAAACAGTCAAGACAGCAAAAGTTTTTGTGGGCAACTGGAATAAACTGGGAGGTCATATCTCATAGTGAGAAAGTTGCTGTGAAAACTGCCAATCTGTGAATGTGCCTGGTCCTAGTCGTTTCCTTGATTGCTTTCTGGTTTCAGGTGTGCTGGCTGAATTTGTGTGTTGGCGACAAGGGAGAAATCACATAAGACTGATGAAAGCCCAGCCTTCTCAATAAATACGCAGCCTTCTTGCCAGAACCTCTCAGCTCCCTGCATGGTGTTCGCCTGTCTGGGAGCCTTTATTTAGGAGGTTGCCTCACGGCAAGGTACTGCCATTGCACTCATCCACACTGTTGCAGTCTTCCAAAGGCACCGCTTCTCATGTGACCAGGATTTGTGGATAAGAAACAGCCTTTACAACGCAAACAAATTACCATGTAGTGCCTTTACCACACATATTTTGGAACACCAATATTTTCCACGAATGTGCCTTTACCACACATGACTTTACCATGAGTGGAAAGTCGATTTAAGGTAAGTATGAATGTTTTGTGTGTGTGTGTGTATGTATGTATGAATATATATATTTTCACTGAAAAAAACAGGTTTCAGGGACGTTACAGTTAGAATTTAGCATTTAAAAAACCTTAGAAATTCACTGAAAAAACCACAGATTTCAGGGACTTTATAGTTCGAATTTAGCATTTATAAAACCTTAGAAAATCATCACTAAACTAGTGATCAAATTATTAGAGTGGAACAGAAATAGTGTTACAAGTTGAACCATTTCTGAACAATTGCAATGTGTACAAGTTACTGTACATCTTAAGAAGGCATGCTAAAAATATTTTCACATTGCTAAAGGTAACATAATTTTTAAAGTCTTTTTTCATTTATATATTTACTAATTTACATATATATATTTTTTAAACTGTTAAAATCGCGTACTGATTGCATACCGGTCACAATGGGTGTGCGAATCCTAGCATCATGCCGCCATATTTTAATATTCGCGTAGAGTGCACATAGAGTGTGCGATGGGTGCGCGGATCCCACATTTTTCATTTGAAAAATTTGAATACATGATATATACTATATAATTTTTAAATCAATCACATGTATTTAAGAAATGTGCAGAAAGAGGCAAGAGAGATACAGAAAGAGGCAACAGAAGTGCAAAAAGAGGGAAGAAGGGAGAAGAAAGAGGCAAGAGAAGTTGAGAAAGAAGCAAAAGGGGTACACAAAAAGGTAACAGAGGTACAGACAGAGGGAAAGAGGTACAGAAAAAGTAAGATAGGTTCAGAAAGCGACAAGAGACATGCAAAAAGAAGCAAATCATGCAGAAATTGGCAAGAAAGGTACAGAAACAGGTGAGTGAGGTACAAAAAGAGGGATGAGGGGTACAGAAAGAGTCAAGAGGAGTGCACAAAGAAGCAACAGAGGTGCAAAAAAGGCAAGGGATGTGAAAAAAGGGACAAGAGACGTACAGAAAGACGCAAGAGCGGTACAGAAAGAGGTAATGGGTGTGTAGGAAGAAGCAAGAGAAGTGCAGAAAGAAGCAAGAGTGCTCCAGAAACAAGCAACTGAGGTGTACAAAGAACTAAAAGAGATACAGAAACAGTCAAAAGAGTTAGAGAAAGAAGCAATAGAAGTACAGAAAGAAGCAAGAAAAGTACTAAAAGAGGCAACAGAAGTGAAGAAAGAGGCATAAGTGCAGAAAGAGACAAGAGAGGTGTAGAAAGAGGCATGACAAGAGCAGAAAGACGCACAAGTGATAGGGAAATACGGAGGAGGGATGCAGAAATGGGCAAGAGGGGTGCACAAAGAACCAAGACAAGTGCAGAAAGAAGCAAAAGAAGTGCAGAAAGAATAATCAGAGGTGAAAAACAACAAGAACAGTTAAGAAACAGGCAAGAAAAGTGAACAAAGAGGCAAAAGAGGTACAGAAGAAGAGTACAGAAAGGGACAAGTGAGCTGCAGAAAGAAGATACTGATGTGTAAAAACACTGACAGAGGTGCAGAAAGAGGCGAGAGGTACAGAAAGAAGCAAGAGAAGTGTAGAAAGAAACAAGAAAAGTACAGAAAGTGGCAAGAGAGGTGCATAAAGAGGCACGAGGGGTGCAGAAAGAGCCAATAGATTTGCACAAACAGGCAATAGAGAAGCAGAAACAGGCAAGAAGAGTCCAGACACAGGCAAGAGGAAAGTAGTAAGAAGCAAGAGAGGTACAGAAATTGGCAAGAGAGGTACAGAAAGAGGGGAAGGAGATCCAGAAAAATGCAAAAGAGGGAAGATAAGAGTAGAAAGAAGCAACAGAGGCAAGAAAAGTGCAGAAAGAGGCAAGAGAGGTACAGAAAGAGGCAAGCAAGGTGCAGAAAGAGGCAAGCAAGGTGCAGAAAGAGGCAAGCAAGGTGCAGAAAGAGGCAAGAGAGGGGTAGAAAGATGGAAGAGGGGTGCAGAAAGAGGCAAGATGGGTACAGAAAGAAGGAAGACGGGTGCCAAAAGAAGCAAGAGGTGCAGAAAGAAGCAAGAGAACTGCAGAAAGAAGCAACAGAGGTGCAGAACGAGGCAAGAGGGGTGCAGAAAGAAGCAAGAGAAGTACAGAAAGAATCAACAGAGATACAGAAAGACGAAAGAGAAGTGCAGAAAGAGGCAAAAGTTTGGCAGAAAGAGGTAAGAGAGGTGCAAAAAGGGGAACGTGGGTTGGAGAAAGAGTCAAGAGAAGAGCAGAAATAGGCAAAAGAACTCCAGAAATTTAAAACAGCAATCCTTGCAATGTTACTTTTGGGAGTCTCACCATGTTCCTGAAAACATGCATGCTTGTGTCTGTGCCTTTTACTAGTGGCATCATACATAAAAGAAACATACAAATAGAGGTATACCTGTCTTTTGCACGTCTAGCATCTTCAGATGCATAACACGTGTGAGAATACATGTACAAGTACAGACATACCTTAGTCACAAGACCACACAGGCTAATAAAATTTGGAGCAGACACCTAAATTTATACGGTGTACTTCAAGTGTACCTTTCCAGAGACTCATACAAAGTACCCTAGTCACTAAACCCTCTGCCAACATGTCTTAAATCTCACTTTTCTGCTGCATCGTAATTTTTCACTGACCGCTCAGAATGTTAGACCTACCAAATTTAAAACAGCAATGCTTTCCATGTTTCTGTTGTAGGTCTCACCATGTTCCTGAAAACATGCCTGCATTTGTCTGTGCCTTTTGCTAGTTGCATCATACATAAAAGAAACGTACAAATAGTTCTATACCTTTGTTTCACACGTCTTGCATCTTTAGATGTATAACACACGGGAGAATACATGTACAAGTAGAGACATACCTAAGTCACAAGCCCATGCAGACCTTTTAAACTTGACAGACTGCACTTCCCATTTCAAGCAGACACCTACATTTATACTGCGTACTTCAAGTATACCTTTCCAGAGACTCATACAAAGTACCATAATCACTAAAACCTCTGCCAACATGTCTTAAAGCTCACTTTTCTTTTGCAGCTTCAGTTTTCACTGACTCCTGAGAATGTTTGGCATACCAAAATTTAAAACAGCAATTCTTCCCATGTCACTATTGTAAGTTTCACCATATTTCTGAATGTATGCATGTGTATGTCTGTGTTTTGTACTAGTGACATCATACATAAAAAGAAACATAAAAAAATACTTGAATATCTGTATTTCAGACCGCATACTCTCTAAATGTATATATACAAAAGTTTATGTATTCCTTTCTGATCATAGTATAGGAAACATGGGTATAGAGTTATATAGACTGCAATACAGTTTAATGCATCTGTCAATATAAATAAAACATCAGTTTTCTGTACTACTTTCATTGGAGAGTCAGGAAGCATACATATTACCATGCACTTCCTATTTCAATCTTCATTGCAGTACAATAAAACAAACTACAGTACACTTTTGTACAGTTTATAACATCTTTCCACATCCCACTTCTCTAATAATTTGCAAACTTTAAAAATATTGCTTTTCAAAGTAAAAAGTATCACTACAAACACTGAAGCACTACTACATAATAAATAACACACCTTACAAATGTGTAACTCACCTCTCAAATAGTATTGCAGAACATCAAATATGAAGAACTCATAAAGTATTTTCTTTTTCACACAATAAATGTATGCACCACTCTCAACAAGGTAAAACCAGTAAACTTTCCCTCTCTTTCTGCACACAAATAAATGTAAGTAACAAATCAAAATGCTTCCCTCATTATTTCAAATTCTAAAACAGATTTCAATTGGTTAGACATTTTAACCCATTCTTAGTCTGTTCTAAAAGCGCCCAAACTGATTCTGTAATTTACTGGAATTGCGATTCCTTTGCGGTGCCACAGTGCACCGTCGCGATGGAGCAGCGAACCCTTACGGGAGTTCAAAAACCTATTTCCAATAATACTGGTATTATTTTTTAACAACACACTTCTAAATAAACTACTGATTTGGGCAAACTTACTTTAGTAGCATAACTCTTATATATACATTAGCATTTCATATTTTTAAACCACAGTTAAGTTTCAACCCTTCCCCCATTCTGTTTAATCCAAGGTTGCACAGTAACACTTTCTGCAACATTCAACTGTACCAGAAGATTGCAAGTTCACCATATTTTTAAATTCAGCACACTAGCTTACGAATGCAAACAGCAAGTAAAGTTGACTTCTGCAAAATAATATTTTTTCCTATCTACTGTACCTTTGAAACATTTTTCAATATCCAATCAGAAACATGCTTCTCCATGAAAGTAACATGCATCCTATTTTTTGGGTACACAATGTTTATGAACAACTAATCAGTTATCTGCTTTTTCTAAAACAGCACTATCTCCACCATTTTAGATACCTCTCATTCCACCAATTGACTTACTCAGCTGCAGACGTCTTTTGATTCCTTCCACACATCCCTTCAAAATGCTTACAGTATAGATTGTAGGGCACAGCTATGTTTTCTGGGAAAAAAGGTATGCTGAATGCAGAGGTATTGACAAATACCTAGATTTGCAAAATATGGATATTAACTGGTTTGCACAGAGAGGATTAAAGTGGCACACATTGATGCCTTTGGTTAAAACCTTTTCACATCTCCCAACCCCATACCTCATGATTGTGCACTGTAGTGGCAATGACCTAGGCACATTGACTGGGGTAGGGCTGGCAATCCTAATGAAGGATACCTTTGAACAATTTATGTTGCTTTTGCCTCAAACTGTCTTTGCATATTCTATTATATGCCAAAGACAGAAATGGAAGTGGTCAAATCAATTATGTCCACAGATTGAGAAGGCTAGGAAGAATGACAATAAAGCTGTTTCTACTTACCTCGGAGACCATAGGATGGGCTCCATCTATAACATCAATCTACGTTTTGATATGCATGACTTCTACAGAAGTGATGGAGTTCATTTCACAGATGAAGGAAACACAGTGTTTCTCAACAACCTTAAGCTGTGCATCTGCACTTACATGTAGCTCCAACAAAGTCATAATGAAAACAATGGTTCTTTATAGAGCCACCCTATAACCCAACAGTGAATCCTATTTATTTTCTAACATACATACACTTTTTAAATATTTTCCAGATTCGCGAATCCATCGCGAATTCTCAAAACAAAAGCACAAATTCAATGCACTACAACACAATACACTTTTCAAGTTTAACTTTAAATATTTTTTTTTAATATTATTCCTAACTCTATCAAATTTAATGTGATTATTAACTTCAATCTCCCTAGCTCTATAAAGAAAGTTCACAAATGGAACACTACCTTCTGAATTATATATTATTTAATTCTTTATTTAAGGTGGATCTGCAAATCCACTGCAATGTTACACTGGGGGCCTCACTGAGAGCTGAGATAGGGGAGAGCTAGCTCTTCTAGTAGGAGAGGAAAAAAAATATTGCCCCCTGTTCCATTGCCTGATATCGGCCCCAGGGAACCCATTCCCCAGGGTCCACCCATGTTTTTTTTTTAAATTGGAAAGTGGAGAGTTGGCTGCTTGGCCCCCACGGTCCATTTTTGGCCCCGGGGACACCATTCCCCGGGGGCTTGGCCAATCCTTTCTTTAAAAAATAATGGAATGGGGGGCTTTACCTAGGCTATTTTGGGCCCCAGGGACCCCATCTCCAGGGCTTGGCCTCTGATTGGGGACCGCGAGGGGAAGCACAAAGCCCTCGCGGTCCCTGCCAGCTCCCTGCCTCCTGCGGTAGCCGGCATTGCTTTTGGGGAAAGGGAGCTGCTGACATGCAGCTCCCTTTGCCCCAAAACAATTCTGCTTTGCTTCATGGAAGCAAGAGCAGTTTTCCTGTTCTCATTTCCACGAAGCACAGCAGAGTTTGCTATGACATGGTGGGAGCAGTGCTCCTGCCATGCCATAGCAAACTGCAATGTCCTGGCGATGGGCACTCCGGGACATTGCTGGAGCTGGCCCTGGGGAGTGCTGGTCCCCAGGGCCATGAAAGGCTCAACGAGTGGGGCGCGCTGCCCCCCTTCCAACATGTGTAGCCCCAGGGAGGTGGTGGTCCCCAGGGTCAGGGGTCCCCAAGGGACCCCCAATTTAAATAATTTGTTCCCTGGGCCGGCGGTGATCCCCGGGGCTGTGGGGGGGCTCGAGCTCCCCACCTAATTTTTTTAAATAAGCCCAGGATGGTGGCAGTCCCCAGGGCTGCGGGGGGCACGTGACCCCGAACATTTAAACCATATAGCCCTAGGGTGGTGGTAGTCCCCAGGGCTGCGGGGGGCACGCTGACCCTCGCATCATTATTAAGCATTGCCCACAGGACCTGGCCCACCTGATGGGCTTCAAGAAAACGAAGCCTACGAAAATCCCGCTGTAAGGTTTTTAAAGAAAATGCTTTTTTTGGCCCTCTGAGTCCCTGTGGGACTCACTCGAAAAGTATCCTCCCTGGATATGAGCAGGTGTTATACATTTTGGTTGGAGGATACAGGGAGGATACTTTTCGAGTGGGCATCCTTACAGGAGCACCTCTGGTTGTTGGATGTTTTACGACTGGCCCAGCCGCAAGGATGAACTGCCGCTAGCTCTGCGGACCTGCAACGCCTTCAAACCGAGACGCTGAACAGGACAAAAAGCTTCAGCTTGAGGACTGTGTACAGGGAGCATTCTCCAGCACTCCAATTTTAATCAACCCACTTGGGACAATTATTTTGCAATAATGCCGGCAAACGGCATAACCCACTGAGGTAATACGTAGGTGTATAAACTGCCAATACCAAGATGCATCATGGCATACGCCCACTGGGGCAGAGCACACGCAGGCAGGTCGGGTTGTTTGAATAAAATGAGCAGCTGTTATACATTTTGGTTGCCATTTTCCAGTCTGTTGGGCTTGTGGGGCTTGTGATCAAGAACGGAAAGTTTGAAATGCGTTATGTCACACTATGACTGATTGAAAATATAGAGGCTGGTTTTGTGCTGGAGTCCCCATCCAAGTAGGATACTCTTCAAGTGGGCATCCTTACAGGGGCACCTCTGGTTGTTGAATATCTATATCTATATCTATCTATCCATATATATATATATTCACTGAAAAAACCATAGGTTTCAGGGGCGTTATAGTTAGCTGGACTGTTCACTCGTACAAAACCATTGAAATTCCCCCGTTATAGTTAGTTCAGCTAACTATAACTCGTACTGCTGATGACGTCACATATTACATCACTCATGACATGGTCAGTGACATCACTCATGACATCACTGATGACATCTCAAATGACATCACTGATGACATCATCCAGTGAATGTGTGTTTTTCTGAAAATTAAATATGTTTTATATATGTATATCTCAAGGTCGATGGAAGAATAAATGGGTATATAAGTGTCTAAATGGAGGATTTGTTTTTGAAAAATTGATTGTATAACTGACTGATTACGTGTATCTTAGTGAATACATGGCTAAGTGAGTAATGTTTAAATATGTAAATATCTGTATCAGTCTCTCACTTTGTGTATAAGTGGCTGCACGGGTTGGTGAGTAGCTACATGAGTGTCTATATAGGTCATTAGTTGGTTTTTTGAGTATCAGTATGAGTGTCTGAGTGTCTGTATGGTTCGGTGGGGGGTATTACGTAGTGCATAGGTGCATGAATGAGTGACTCACTGTTTGTATGTGTTGAAGACAGCATGTGTGCAGGACTCTATGGGTGGAGGAGTGTGTGCATGGGTGTGTTAGTGAGTGAATGACTGTCTCAATAGTGTCTTTATGAGTAACTACATATGTTTTAAATTAGTATATGTGACTATTGGTGTATATAAGTGAGTATATGTGAGAGTGAGAGATTGGAAGAGTTTCTGTATGAATAAGTATGTGTTTCTATAAGTGAATGTTTAAAAGACTAAGTATGTGTAAGTTTCTGTAGAAGTAAGTGTGGTGGTGTGTGTATAACTGTATATGCAAGATAATGGATGTTTGATTCTTTATTAGCATGAGTGACTATGTGTGTGAGTAACTCTATGGATGAGTGGCGTTGTGTAACAGGATGTATAGGTGTATGAGTACATATGATGAGTGAGTACATGTATGAGTGACTATATAGGACTGTTGGTGAATGAGTGGATGTGTATGTATAAGTATAAGTATAAGTATAAGTATAAGTATAAGTATAAAAAGGTTTATAAAGCGCTCGAATACCATGTGGTGTCTTGGCGCTGTGGTGTGAATGACTTACAGGGGAGTAGATTACAGCTGGGCCTGGAATAGGTGATGCTTGAGCAATTTTCTGAAAAGGACATAGCTAGGTTGTAGTCGCAACTCGACAGGCAATTGGTTCCATAGTCTTGCTGCACAGATGGCGAAGGAGCGCCCGCCCCATCTGGCAAGATTGAATCTGGAGATACACATAAGACCAAGGTTGGCCGATCGCAGAGCACGGAGCGGAGTATAGGGAATGAACCGGTCAGTCCCATCATTCGGGCCCCCGCCAAAACGAGCCCGATGCACCAAACAAAGTGCCTTGAACTCGATTCTCTGTTGAACCGGGAGCCAGTGGAGGGAATTCCTTCCTGCAGAGGTAGAGCAACCCCTGGGTAAATTAAGAATAACCCGAACTGCGGCGTTCTACAAAGATTGAAGCTTTCTGACCTGAAATTTGTCGGTGCCCAGAAACAGGGCATTACAGTAGTCCAGTCTGGACATGAAAAGAGCAGCCATCACAGTCTTCTGTAATGCCAGAGGTATATAAGGAAGAATCTTCCGCAGAGTCTTGAGCAGAAAGAAACAGGAGGACGTAAGGCTGTTGACCTGGGCTGACATATTCAGCTTTTGATCAAAAACCACCCCCAGATTCCTCACCTTAGTGACTGGAAGGGGGCATTGCCTGGCTGCCACAGGCCACCAGAAGGAGTTCCAAACCGATGGCCCCTTCCCAAACTCCATCACTTCTGTTTTTTCCGTGTTTATTTTAAAAAAACTCCGATGCATCCATGACATCACATCGGAGAGACAGGCGTGGAATTTGGCCGCTATTTGTTCAGGATGCTCAACAGCCGATATCACTAGCTGTGAGTCATCGGCATAGGACACCAACGTGAAACCATGCTTCCTAACCAAGCTGGCCAGGGGTTTAACATAAATGTTAAATAAGGAGGGGGAAAGGGCTGAACCCTGGGGGACACCACAAGGTAGAGAGAAGCTGTCCGAATGTAGACCAGCCCAATTTAAGCATTGGGTTCTGTTTTCCAGGAAGGAAGAGAGCAGAGTCAGGGCTCGGCCTACAATCCCCACCTCCTGGAGGCGCTGAATCAGCACCCTATGGTTCACAGTATCGAACGCAGCAGACAAATCAAGAAGGACGAGACTAGCTCGCCCCCCTTTGCCTACTGTCGCCCGAATCCCTTCAGCTGCAGTTCAGAGGGCAGACTCTGTGGAATGCCTAGGCCGAAAACCGTGCTGGGACCTATCCAGCAGGGTGTTTTCGTCCAGGTACCCCATCAGTTGTTGATTGATAGCCTTCTCAGCAACTTTAGCCATCAGAGGAAGGCCCGAGATGGGGCGATAGTTCTTAGGTTCAGAGGGGTCCAAGGAGGCCTTTTTGAGGAGGGGTTTAACACAGGCAGCCTTCCAGGCAGCTGGAAAAGTACCTGATGCTAGTACCTGATTAATTAGGATTGTAAGACATGGCACTATCCTATCCGCCACCAGATGAAAAATGTGCGGAGGGCATGGGTCAGAGGCGGCACCTGATTTTATTGAGCCTAATAGTGTCAGAACCTCCTTATTAGTTAAGGGATCGAAAGTGGTCAGCCTGCAAATAGGCGGCTCCTGCTGAAAATCCAAAGTAGGGGATCCCAGAGTATTTGATAGATCCTCATAGATAGCAGTAACCTTAGTGTGAAAAAAGGAGGCAAGCTGGTCACAAAAAAACTGATCCGGGCTAAACTGGTTGTCCTGCTGCGGACTAGACAGGAAGGCCACCGTTTTAAAAAGTTCTTTAGAGGAGTTTCCGGCCTCGGAGATTTTGCGGGAGAAATAATCTTGCTTAGATTTCCTGATGGCCAGCTTATAATTGTGCAGGGCCTGGTTGTAGGCTGACTTATGGCTCCTGTTGTAGTCCGTTCTCCATAACCGTTCCTGCTGCCTACACTCTACCTTCAGTACTTTCAGCTCCGGGCCATACCAGGGGGAGCCCGGCGGGCGCCTGTTCTGGGTAGCTGACTGAAGAGGGGCAACCTGATTGATGGCGTCCCCAAACCATTTGGTAAATTGGGTGACCGCAGTATCATTGTTTTCCTCCAGGATAGGGGAGGGGTATCCCAGTGCCTCCATCAGAGACACTTTAGTGACCTTACCCCATCTCCTGAAAAAGATCTTGGTGGGTTTTTGAGGATCACTTCTTACTCTCAAATTTAGGCCAATCTTAAAGAACACTGCCCTGTGATCGGTCCATGGGAGAGATTCAACCCCATAAAATACCAAATCTGGGTGGCTGGAAAAGAGACCATCCAGGGTGTGCCCCGCATCATGAGTTGGGGCTGTCACCAGTTGAGATAGTCCATATGCCTCCATAGTGTCCAGTAGTTTTGCAGAATCTGAGTTACTCTCATCCTCCAAATGGAGGTTAAAGTCTCCAAGGATCGTATAGGCCGTGAATTCTGTACAAGACTCTAGATGCACCTGGAGGGCCTCAAGAAAACTGGCTCTAGGCCCAGGGGGTCTATACACCAGTAACCCGTGGGCAATGTTAGAAGTTTTTTAAGGATATGCTGAATTGTAATGCTTCAGCATGCATATTTTCAATCGCCCTGACCTGGACTTTTAATTGGTCCTTATGAATGATCGCTAAGCCCCCTCCTCTGCCCGCCTTTTTATCAAGACAGAGAAATGCATAACCAGATGGTAGAGCTATGTTCCAGTCTGGGCAGGAAGCTGCGTTGGTCCATGTTTCCGTAATGAAGGTCATATCCGGAGAATGTTCGGTCAAGAACAGTTCAAGTTCGTGTTTGTGTTTGACCACAGAGCGAGCATTCACAAGGATACAGACCAAATGATTATTTATACTTACCCCCAATTCATGATTGAGAGGTCGCCTCTGAGTGTCACTTGGCTCAACAGAGAAACCCATCCCAGGCAACGTACATGGGGGATGGGTAACTCCAGCTTCATGGCTCTTAATCTCTCTAACAGCGGTAAAACCGCATCCGGGGCAGAGGTAACTGTTTAGGTAATTTTGGTTTAAAGCAGGGGTACAGTCTACCTTATTCTTCACCCGTAACGCTAACAGGCTGGAACGAGTATATCGTATGGGATAGGGGGTAGGAAAGGGGGGGAGTGCTGTCACTGGCACGGTCCTGGCGCGGACGGGCGCAGACGGGCTTGCCTTTGGCGCGCCTTCGGCGTGCCACCGGCACGCCCGCTGCGCGCGTCCGCTGCGCGTTCGCGCCAGCGTTCTTTAAATGGGGACCGGAAGGTTAGCACTAGACCAATTACCTCTTCCGGGGTAATGGGGGCGGGCGCTCGCACGGACGGACAGCGCACACCCACACAATGGAACCGGGAGACGTGCTCCGGCTCCGAGAAGGTAATCAGAGTAAAAACCACGTTAAAATAAAAGGATGATGATATTTTAAAAATGTTAACAATACACAGGCATCACAATGTTAAAAGCTTTCCGCAATACATATAATTTCTAAAAGAATGGAGCCAAGGGAGCACTGTCGCAGCCCGTAACTAGACTAGCTGAACACTGCTGTAGTCACCATGTGGATCTTAGAATTACTGAATAGGTTATTGTAACTAGTATTGGTATGTCCATTGTTTTGAAAATTGTAGTTTCTATTTTTGAATGTGTGTTTCAAGGATGATGTCATCAGTGATGTCATCAGTGATGTCATTTGAGATGTCATCAGTGATGTCTTGAGTGATGTCACTGACCATGTCATGAGTGATGTAATATGTGACGTCATCAGCAGTGCATTGCGGGAGCACGAGTTATAGTTAGCTGAACTAACTATAACAGGGGAATTTCAATGGTTTTGTACGAGTGAACAGTCCAGCTAACTATAACGCCCCTGAAACCTATGGTTTTTTCAGTGAATTTCTAAGGTTTTTTAAATGCTAATTCCTAACTATAACGTGCCTGAAACCTATGGTTTTTTTCAGTAAATTTCAAAGGTTTTTTAAATGCTAATTTCTAACTATGCCTACAGAGATAGGACATGTGAAGAAAGAAGAAAAAACGCACAGAAAGAAAAAAAAAGAAATGCAGAAAGAAGCAACAGAAGTCCTCAAAGACGAAGAAAAGTGCAGGAAGAAGGATAACGTGCAGAAAGAACAAACAGAAGAGCAGAAAGAAGCCTTGTTGAAAATCATCCTGTACCCTCAACTTTTTCAGATGGATACTGGTGGTAACTGAGTCTGACTATCCAGTTCTAGAGCCAGTGCTATGTTAAAAGACACTCAGAATACAGTGAAAACACCTACATACACTAGGGAACACTATGCGTTGGGGTCCCCCTGTGATTAGCATGACCTCCTCTGTAAGCCCCTAGTATATAATAGGGCAGGGGGATTAAAACTACCTCTTAAAACGCACCTCAGGCCCCGTCCCCTCCCTTCCCCACTGTGTAAACACGCCATGTTGCCATTTTAAGTTGGGAGATTAAGTCCCCTTGAATCCTGAGGGTCCCTAGGGTCCAACAAGCCCACTAGGTACCTCCACTAAGCGCCACAGAGCTGCGTTGCAGAAGGATGTAAAAAGTGGCACGGTCTGGACCACCTCTCTGCAACGCAGCTCAGTGGCGCTTACTGGAAGCTCCTGGTGGGCTAGTTAGCCCCCAGGGGCCCTCAGGATTGAAGGGGAATTATTTCCCCAACTTAAAACGCACCATAGGGCGTGTTTGCACAGGTCACCTCAGGCCCCATCCCCTCCCTTCCCCACTGTGTAAACACGCCCTGTGGCCGTTTTAAGTTGGGAGATTAAGTCCCCTTGAATCCTGAGGGCCCCCAGGGGCAAAATAGCACACTAGGTACGTCCAGTAAGCGCCATTGCAGAGAGGTGTAAAAAGGGGCACGGCCTGCACCACCTCTCTGCAACGCAGCGCAGTGGCGCTTACTGGAAGCACCTGGTGGGCTAGTTGGTCCCCAGTGTCCCTCAGGATTGAAAGGGAATTATTTCCCCAACTTAAAACGCGCCACAGGGTGTGTTTGCACACGTCACCTCAGGCCCCGTCCCCTCCCTTCACCACTGTGTAAACGCGCCCTGTGGCCGGTCTAAGTTGAGAGATTAAGTCCCCTTGAATCCTAAGGGTCCCTAGGGTCAAACTAGCCCAATAGGTACCTCCAGTAAGCGCCACAGAGCTGCGTTGCAGAGAGGTGTAAAAAGGGGCGTGGCCTCAGAACACCTGTCTGCAACGCAGCTCCCTGGCGCATACTGGAGATACCTGTTGGGCTAGTTGGCCCTCAGGGACCCTCAATATTGAAGGGGAATTAATTCCCCAACTTACAACTGGCCAGGGGGCGCGTTTGCAGAGTGCTGCAAGGAGGGGGTATTTATTTTATTTTTTGAAGAAGGGGGGCTGTGTGGCCCCCCTTCTTTTTCTAATTTATTGGCCCTGGGGACCCCATCCCCCAGGGCCTGCCCCTAACTTTTTATTTGAAAAAAAAAAATTGGAAGGGGGCCACACAGCCCCCCTCCCAAGGCCTTAATCGGCCCAGGGGACCCCAACCCCCAGGGCATGGCCTTTTTTAAAAAAACAATTCTTTAGGAGGGGGGCTGCGTTGCCCCTCTCCTCAGGCCACTTATGGCCCGGGGACCCCATCCCCCGGGGCCGGCCTTTGTTTTTTATTATTTTAAAAGAATATATATTTATAGAAACACCTAGGACATGCTGGACAAACCAGTATGTACCTATCACCATGACGATTTGCGTGATATTCATTAAAAGGCGACTATGCATACAATGAATCCACGTGGAATGTATTTACACCGCTAGTGAAGCTCTGACGTGTCTGACGCCATACCGTGCCTAATCCCGGCGCCCCCGCCGGTGGGTACTCTCCAAGTAGACACCCTTGTCGTTTATTTATACAAACATGGGTAGCTATTGACGGGCACATTTAATACACACGCACACCAAGCCATACAAAGCAGATTCGACAAAAATTTGACCAAAACTATGCAAGAAACCCCCTCACGGTTAATAAAACACACATCCACCGCCGGATGTGTAATACTTTTTATTTTACTCTCTGGAAAGGAGACAAACCTCGCTTGAGAGTCACAGCGCGCTCCTGGCTGAGCCCAATGCTGTGTTACACCCACCAGTGCCCGCCGAGTGCCACACACCTCTGTGTTGTATTCCACCAGCTAGTGCGTATGCTATGACACTCTCTAGCCCATGTGCACTGTAACACCACCCTGTGAATATGTCATGCCACACTTGCCTTCGCACGGGTTATATTGCCCCATCTAACGTGCCTTCCTCGATGCCTATGTTATAATGCACAACGCTATGCCATACATATTACAATCTGGGATCCATATCTTTGTCACAGTGCATATGCAACGTTACACTCCCCAGCACATGTTTTATATTACAACTTTAGGGACTAGTTAGGTTACACAACACTGCCCTGTGCATATTACACTCCAAGGCGCATATCGCATAGCACGCACTAGTGCCTGTGCTATCTCGCACTCTCCAATGAATCTGTCATTGCGCACAATGTATTGCATATAATATTTCACGCCCGGTTCATCTTATATCACACTTTTTGGTGCATAGTTTATACCATACACTATATGTAGTTTTCATTTTCAATCGTGCTCTCAGGACTATGTTCTATATAACACTGAGTTCACCTACTCTTTTCATGGGCATTACATTTTCCGATGAGGGGTGGAGGGTCAGGGGGTGTTTCTGCCAAGTGAGCCCGGAGTCACAGTCACAAACGTCTTCTACTTCCTGAATAAAAGTGAGGTTATGCTGCATACTTGTTCATATTTTAAGTAGTTCGCACAGACACACGTTTTAAAAACAATAAAGTTCCTAATACCCACCTTCCCTGAACAGTTTGCTTGCTGCCCCATCCACCTCCTCCCTATCCTCTGAATCCATGGACTAGCCTCCTCCCTCCTGCCATGCATGGTCTGATGTGCTGCCACTGCCCTCCATTTAGCATGATGTACCAGTCCACTCCTCCTTCCCTCCATTGCCCAATTCTATGCCCCATCATTGACCTCCTGCTTAGCCTCTGTGCTTAGCTTGCTGCCCCTATTCTCCTTCCCCCTGCCATCCGATGTCTTTGTGCATGCCCCTGCTCCATCCTTTTTGCCCACCATGTTTCATGGACCTGCCACTGCTATCTACTCTGAGTGTTCTGTTGAGTTGCCACTCACCTCCCACCTGCCTTGCATTGTCAGATGACTGTAACCTGTCCCTGCCACCTCCACCTTGCCTGTCCACATGCCATGCCCCTATCCCCTTCCTCCTGTTCTCCATGGTCCATTTTACTGCCACACCCTTCTGCCCTCCCTGGTCTGTTGTGCTGCAACAGCTCCTCCTGCCTTCCCCGCACGGTCTGTTGTGAGGCCCCTTCCCCTGAACTTTCTTGTCTGTGCCCAGATCCTGACCCTCCCTTCTATCCTCCACGGTCCATTGTGCATGCCCCTGCACCCTCCTTCTTGCCCATCACAGCCATTGTGCTGCCACTAACCCTCCTGCTTGCCATGCATGGTCTTCTGTGCTGCCACGGCCCCTCCCACCTTCCCTGTGTGGTCAGCTAGCTTCCCCTGAACCCCTTCCACCTTCCCTCCATGGTCTGTGTGTATGCCATCATAGTCTCACCTTGCTCTCCATGGTGTGTCTTGTTTCTAGTGCCCATCCTGCCTGACCTCCATGGTCATCTTGTTGCTCCTGCCCTGCCCCCTTGCCCCCAGCCCTCTGTTTCCATGTGCATACCCCTATTCCCTCCCTCCTGGCTTGTCTGTTCCATTGTAATGCCCCTGATCCGTCCCTCCTGCCCTTTATAGTTTGTTATGCTGCAGCTTTCTCTCCTGTCTGTCCCTTATGGTCAGCTAGCTACCATTGCCTCTTTCCGCTCTGTTCTCTGTTGTCCATGTGCATGGTCCTGTCCCCTCCCTATTGCTTTCTATGGATTGTTGTGCTGCACTCCCGTCCCGCATGCCCTGTGTGGTGTATTGTGCTGCTGCAAACCCTGATGCATGCCTTATACGGTCAGTTTGGTGCACCTCTCCATGTCCCTCCTCTCCTCTGTTATCCGAGTCCATGTCCCTACCCCAATTCCTCCTGCCTTCCATGATCCAATGTACCATACTTGCGAACATTTTGAACTTGGTAAGAGGGAGATTTTGAAACAAAACTCCGGTATTGATTTTCCCCTTTGAGTTACATTGAAAAAGAGGAGATTGTAGACAGGAGACAAATCAAATAAAGCCGATTTGAGCTTAAAAACATTGGACGTTTCCTGGCTGAATCGGGTCTGTTGGCATGTATGGTTGTACTACCACTGCCTATTTCTTCTGCCCACAATGGTCTATTATATTGCCACAGCCTCTCTTGCCAGTCCTGTATTGTTGGTTTGTTGCCCCTGCCCCCCTTTCCACTGTCCTCCATAGTCTGTTTTGCTGCCACTGCCCTTCCTGCCTGCACAGTGTGGTCAAATTGTTGCCTCTGCACCCTCCTACCTGCATTCAATTTTCAGAGTCCATGCCCCTGGCCTCTGCCTCTCAACAGTATCCTAATGAACAACTAGATTGCTAACATTCTATATTCATTACAAAAGTGTGGAACGCCTGACGTCATCTTGATGTAATCAAAACTGTAATACCTAGAGCTTTTCCTTTAGAAATTACTTATATGTGAGGGTCTTATTTGCATCAAAATTATGGTTAGTGCTCTAAAAAACTAAAATGAGGACATATTTTCTGAGTTTTCAAATAGCGACAAAGCACTTTTAAATTATTTGTTATCTTTATGTTTTTTTATCCAGTTGACCACTTGATTAAATGTTGCACTTAGGGGAGAGGATGTGCTGTTACTTCCAGAGCTGCAGACTTTGCAACTGGGGAACCAGGTTGGAGTTTCTGCTTCAGCTCAACATTCTGTGATTGTGGTCAAATCACTTAATCTCCCCATGTCTACAACCAAAATAAATTGGATCTTGTGCGATGTAACCAATGCTCATGTAAAGCACTACAATACCTGACAAGTCTGCACTATATAAAACTGCAAAAACACAAAAAATAAGTGTTTTGCACACTTCTGTCATTGGGCTACATGTGGGCTACATCTGGGTGATATTTGTGCTGCATTTGGGCTCTTTTGTCTCTGGTGGCCATGTTGGGAGATTTGTTTGTTATGAAGTTTCCTAATTTCCTCATTTACTACAGTCTCCTCAGTAGGAAATACTTTCAGTTTTTTACTTTGATTGCATCAAGAAGGTATTCAGATATGTCACACATTTGCCATAAATTCTGAATGTTAGCACTCTAGTTGCTCATTAGATCACTGTAGTAAAGCTACTGCTCACCACGGAAGTCTGCTGCTGGTATTAAAAGTGCATGTTTCAGTCTGCATGTCAGAATTTTTTTATGAAATAGAAGAGGATTTGAGAAGTCACTCAAAATGTGCCCTAATTTTTCTTTCTTCAGCACTAATCATAATTTCTATGGCAAAATGAACCCCCTCATTTTGTTCCTTTTTAAATTAAATGTTTTAAGTGTTACCACTTTATTCCAGTCAAGATGGCTTCAGGTGTGCCATTCTTTTGTCATAAGTAAGACTGTTAGCATACTAGTTGTTCGTTAGAACACTCTGGGACATTCTGTCATTCGGCTATACTTGGGCTACGTCTGGGTGATATTTGTGCTACATTTGGGCTCTTTTGTCTCTGGTGGCCATCTTGGGAGACTTATTTGTTATGAAGTTTCCTAATTTCCTCATTTACTACAGTCTCCTCAGTAGGAAATACTTTCAGTTGTTTACTTTGATTCCATCAAGAAGGCATTCAGATGTGTCACACATTTGCCATAAATTCAGAATGTTAGCACTCTAGTTGCTCATTAGATCACTGTAGTAAAGCTACTGCTCACCAGGGAAATTTGCTGCTGGTATTGAAAGTGCATGTTTCAGTATGCATGTCAGAATTTTTTTAGGAAATAGAAGAGAATTTGAGAAGTCACTCAAAATGTGCCCTAATTTTTCTTTCTGCAGCGCTAATCATACTTTCTATGGCAAAATGAACCCCCTCATTTTGTTCCTTTTTAAATTAAATGTTTTAAGAGTTACCACTTTATTCCAATCAAGATGGCTTCAGGTGTGCAATACGTTTGTCATAAGTAGGACTGTTAGCGCTCTAGTTGTTTTTAACATTTTCCATTCAGCCACCCCCTGTCAGGGAAAAGGCCAAGTCCAACACAACCCCCTCCCAGCCAAAAGCCAGGGTAGACCGATCAATGCCTTGATGGGCTTCCCGGCTTGGGGCGAGAAAACGTGGACGCGGGCCCGCAACTACAGGGGCATCCGCAGGTTCTCCGCCACTCTGGAACCCGGTGGTTCCCTATCTCAAACCTCTCTTGACCAACTAAGCCACCCCACTGGTGCTCCCTAGTCGGTTACGGCCAGGACTGGCCCCTAGGCCGTCCAGATGTCTCTGGCCTTTGCTGTCTCACAGAGTAGGGGGGCAGTAGCCCCAGGCCCGTAGTACCCGTTGACAACTCTCCTCCTCCTCCTTGCAGTCCCAAACTGCCACTGGTCCTCCCACCTGGGGTCCGCACCCTCCGGCTGACCAGCCATCAGGGGCGAGGCTCTCCTCCCCCTACCTCTCCTTCTGGGGTTCCTCACCCTCCTCCCATGCGAGGCACCCTCAGACCACCACTCTCTCCCCAGTCCAGGGCCTTGACCCTGCAACTGATTCCCCAACCTAGGGTCTAAACCCTTAGGTTGAACCGGTGGCAGGGGCGAGTCCTCCCTCCCCCTGCACCCCCTCCTAGAGCTCCGCACCCTCCCAACTGGAGTAGTACCCCTGGAAGACAATTCTGGGGGGACACTGCTTAAAGATGTCCCACCCGCCAGGTCAGGCAGTACCTGTCCCTGGCCTCCCAACCCAGGATCTAAGCCCTGTGGCTGAGCCGGTGCCAGAGGCGAGACCTTCCTCCCTCTGCACCCAGATGGGCACAGGGGCCAGCACACCGGCCCTTGCGGCGATACCTCCTGGCAGAGTGTCCCCTCTCAGTCAAGTCCACCCTCAGTCTGAGCACATGGAGACACAGCTCCTCTACATATCCACCCCTCCTCCCACATACCAGCAAGGGCTAGAATCTTCTAGAAGGCTCCTGGCTGTTCCCAACTGTCACTGTGGGGGAAGTGTGGAGCACCTTATCACTTCAAACACTAGACCGCCAACCCACCTCAGGCAGGCGGCACAAAGCACACAGCAATGGCGTCCATTTTAAAAGTGACATTTCTGCAATGGTGAAAATAAAGGTGCGTATTCCATTGCACAGCATTTACTATTTTCCTCTCACACCACCCATGGCATATACATTTCTTACCGTGGGGGAGATGTGCCCTAAAGGGGGGGTTCGTAATATAAGCCTATGTAAGGCAGAAAGCACTCCAAATAGGGTGACATTTTAAACGTGACATTTTTAAACAGCGCAAATAACGCTGTGCACACCATTGCGCAGTATTTAAAATTTTCCATTCAGCCACCCCCTGTCAGTTGAAAGGCTAGGGGGAAAAGCGAAAAAATTCAGGGAAAAGGCCAAGTCCAACACTGACACACACACACATACACACCCCACATTCCAACAGCAATGGAGCACAACAATAGGGAAACCAAAGTGGGCTGCACACAAATGGAAGACCATGGAGACACACAACAAGCATGTGTACATCACATCAACACAAGGAACAGAGCACAACACCCACACAACATCAAAGCACACATGGCTGGCACAGTCAGTGAAATCAAACCACAGACAGCTCAGCGCAACCACACAGGGGGACAGCAAGGCAAACCATGTATAGGCACAAGGATGAAAGGATGAAAGGAAGGCCCTGAACTCAAACTGGGAACAGCCACACATACATACAACTACTTCACAGGAGTACACAAGCAGCACTACACACAGGGACCATCTACACACCTCAGGACTGACAAACACCAGTAAGAATATACACACATACCCCCCTCACACCAGCAGCACACAACACCAATGCCAATACTTGACAGGCAATACATACACAAACAACCACACACCCTGGGCTCAGCCACAAACATCACACACACACACACACAGGGATGCCACCACAAATGTGGAAACAAATACAACAGACTAACACATCATTCAACTGAAACACACGCAGAGCCACAACAACAACAAACATGCCCTGTGCAGCTAAACTGGGGAAAGGCAATGGGAGCACAGACACAACAGGAGTGCACAACCTCATCACCCAGGAACAATGCACAGACAACATTCCACGACACACACAAGAAGCGCACCATCACAGAACAACACAGCAAACAAACAACAGCTGCACATGCAGAACAATCACATAGCAAACATAGCATGATATCAGGGGATGCACAACAGGCAATCACAAGGCAACATACACACAGCACAGCAAGCACACCAAGCATACCAGACACACACAGACATCAGTGACAGAACAGCAATCCACACAACACCATACAGCACAGCACAAAGACAACTGCACACCCAGGAAGTGAAGCAATAACACAAACAATACACATACATCCAATACAACACCCAATAGATGCACAAGTCTGGGACACAAAGGTGGAAACAACTTGACCACAGGACTGGGCAGCACACACAGTTGAACTGCATAGCAGCAACCATGACTGACACCAGTAAATCACACATGACCCATTGGGGAAATGTACTGAGTGACGCATTGACCCTGGACAAAGAACTGCACCACAAAGCACAGTGGCACAAATTAAGTCATGGGGAGGCACACACACATGCAAACCAAGGGGACAGCTCACACCAAAGTGAAGTGTACTGCATGTCAGTAGGGGACATGGCAGGAGTGTACCATACACAAAGAGACGGAGTGCAGACCCACAATGGGTAGGCAGCTGAAGCACAGATAGGGGATGGCATGACAACACACACAACATGCCACACTGGAGGCAAGAAGGCACCATAGCATGAGAAAACACAACCACAATGGCAGTGGGGAGCAGCAGGTCTGCACAGACTCCACAAACATCCACCAGACACAGGGATGTGCAAGAAAACACAACACTGAATTCCCAGTAACACCCTCTGCATACTCACAAGTGACAAAAACAACAAGTAGGAGTCAGACAGAACTGCAAGGACACACCAACACACTGCACAGTGCACAACATACAACTTACACATGGGCATACAACCACATCCACAGGGATGAACAATCAAAACAACAGGCACACAACTCCTGGGTGACACGTGTGTAGTTGACATTGCAGAGGCATGCACACATCAACACTCCCCACAAACCCACCCCCTTCACACTGCACAATACCTGGTCATCCAAGAGCACACATGGAAAGTAAGCCATGGGACTAGGATGACTGGCCATCACAAGATGACCACACACATACACCACTGGGCACACATATAGGAAGAACACACACATGATGACCCTGGACAGCCTGCCTGAAATACTGTGTGCAGAAACCCACCCTGTGCTGGCAGTGCCCCCCAACATGACATGTGTACAATAGAGCCAACATGAACTAATCAAGTAAATGAATACTGCTAAACATTAGAAATTGACACCATTGCCACCACAAGTATCTGGGCCAAGAAGAACTGAAGCCCCTGTCACCCCTGAAAAAAAGAGAGCAAGTGAGCCCAAACATTGACCATGTTGAAGTGCCACACAGACCATGTGGCACAGTAAATCATTTACACACAGCAAATTAACTTTAGTCAGTAAGGACACTGACAACATAGACAACTGGAGCAACTGTTTTTATTCACAAATTGCACAGATAGGCACCATGAGAAGAGACGAGTAAGGCACAAAATGCAGCGCATGTCCATGAGAAGCTGCACAGGCAAGGGCAAAACAGCAGTGAACAACAAGGCCAGTGGTCAGGGCAGAGTGTAGAGCATGTCCATGAGAAGCTGCACAGGCAAGGGCAAAACAGCAGTGAACAACAAGGCAAGTGGCCAGGGCAGGGTGAAGAGTATGTCCATGAGAAGCTGCACAGGCAAGGGCAAAACAGCAGTGAACAACAAGGCCAGTGGCCAGGGCAGGGTGCAGAGCATGTCCATGAGAAGCTGCACAGGCAAGGGCAACACAGCAGTGAACAACAAGGCCAGTGGCCAGGGCAGAGTGCAGAGCATGTCAATGAGAAGCTGCACAGGCAAGGGCAAAACAGCAGTGAACAACAAGGCCAGTGGCCAGGGCAGGGTGTAGAGTATGTCCATGAGAAGCTGCACAGGCAAGGGCAAAACAGCAGTGAACAACAAGGCCAGTGGCCAGGGCAGGGTGCAGAGCATGTCCATGAGAAGCTTCACAGGCAAGGGCCCAACACAGCAGTGAACAACAAGGCCAGTGGCCAGGGCAGAGTGCAGAGCATGTCCATGAGAAGCTGCACAGGGAATGTGTGCGACTGTCCCTTTCCATGGCCAGCAACACAGTCAGGGGGCAACAATGTGCAGTACAGGCCCTCCTGTGTGAGACACAGGTGTGTGAGGGTGACGACCGCTCAGACTTGGCTGTCAGGCAGACTGGGAGCTGGCTGTGCCTCGGGGACTGTCGGGGCACTTAAAGGGGGAGAGAGTGGAACAGCTGAGGTAGAGCGATCAGTGTCTTGGCAGGCTGGAGGGCTGCTTGGACTAGGTGGTGTAGTGGGCACGTGGAGGTGGAATCATGCAGATGGGAGTCACGGTGTGACTGGGAGATTGTGGAGGGGTGCCCTTCCACTTCTTGGGGATCCTAAATGGCTTGACTGACTGTGGATCAATGGGAAGTGGTGTGGGCACAACAGGCACACTCACCACCACTGCTGCAGCAGGTGCAGGCGCTGGCAGCCCCTCTGGTGATGTGCTGGACCCAGCGGAATGCTTTGCCTTGGTTCGTCTCTGCCCCCCCTTCCCCTGTTTACTAGGTGTCACCCCTACAGTCCCCTCCGGCCCCTGCTTCACTGGGCTTGGAATGGGAGTCAAGGTGTTTGGCGATAATGCCTTTGAGCCCTTCCCAGGTGTACCCTTTGCATGCACCACCTCCTTGGTGGGCACAGACACTGTATGATTATCTTTGCGCGATGCTTTAGGGGCAGGAGAGTCCTTGGATGGGGATGCCACTGAGGTATGAGTGCCTGAGGTCTGCTGCTTTGTCCCCTGGTGTCTCCTGACGGGCCTTTCTCCCTGTGCTCTGGGGTGTCTTTGGTCTTCTGTGGGGATGGTGTATGCGCACTGGACCGCTTGGGCTGTTGCTGCTGTGTGCTCCGTGTGCTGTATCTTGACTTTGATGTATGTGGACCATGGTCACTATCATCAGACGTGGCCACTGCCAGGGGGGTGGACAAAGGGACCGGAGCTGGACTGTGAGAATGTGCCTGTTGCAGGCTTCTCCTCATACTGAGGCAGACACGAGCAGCACCAGAGGAAGTGGCTGGGAGGGTGGGCAATGGCCGCTGTGGGATGGAAGTCGATGCAGAGTCCCCGTTCCCTGTGCCCTCCAACATGGACGCATCCCCGCTGGCATCGGATGATGTGGTGGTTTGCGTCTCAGGCTGGGACTCCTCCAGCAGACTCTTGTCCCCCTCTGATGCGCTGGTGACATCTGTGTCACTGGGCTCCTGGGCAGCTGTGGTGCTAGTTTCACCCCACAGGTGTCCGTCTCCTGTCCGTCTGTAACCACAGGTGATGCTGCATGGGAGAGAGAGATGTAGGTTCAGGTCAGTGGCAAAAAAAGAACAAACATATGCAAGCAATGCATGACAAAAGTTTAACAAATCTACATATTGCACACCACCCTGTGCAATCACATTGTGCCAACTCACTACATAGACTCAAGCAGTGCATGGAAACTGGAAACTCAGGCATGAGTGAGCCATGTAATGACCATACAGCACAACACCCTGCTTGTGGCTCTGTTCAAACAGACACACAACTAGTTCTGAGCACACCTAGGGACATGATGGGGGCACACAACTTGTTGCCAATGACAGAACTGGATGTAACAGGAGGGGACAACACAGACCCAGACTACAACATGACAGTCCACAATAGACATTAGCCCATGCCACCCACCATGTCGTACCTTGGGGACAATAGAATGCTGCACTTTGCTTTAAGATATCTAGCCCTCCCCAATATGGGTGCATGCAATGGACGCATTGATGTACGCACTGTCAGATTGGGCACACTGCCGTTCCCTCCCATGGGATTCCCAAGACTACACCAATGCAGAAGAAACCTGGAGAGCACAACTCAGAATGTAATGTGAAGGCACAGCTTCCAAATCAACTTTATAAGTACAGGTAGGGCAAATGCATGCCACAGGCACCCAGGCCAGCAGCCACTTACATGCCACAGCATCACACTACCAACATCACAGAGGCCAGCGCTGGCACAGGCTCTGTACACATGCAGCCACTCCCATCCAAAGTCAGACTCCCCAAATGCTCACCCCTGGCTTCCTGCTGATGCTCCTTCAAACATGCATCCAGCTCTGGCTGTGTCACCGCCAAGATGCGCCCCATTAATGGTGTCATGTTGCGCCGTGCCAGACGCCCAGTGCGAGGAAGCAGCCCTAGGGGCATCTCTGCCACATTCTTTGCCTGCTGGCTGATGTCATCCCATCTCTTGTGGCAGTGGGTGCGCCGTCGGTTTGAGACCCCAGGGCTCGCACATTCGCTGCAATGGCCCTCCACACAGCCTTACACTGGTGTACCTTGAGCTGCAGGCATGGGAGACAAGAGGGAGAAATGATCAGGTATACAGTGCCATGTAACGACATCTATCAGTATAGCAGCAAGATACAACCAAATCACATATCCAACGATAGATCAATCAGAGACTATAGTACAGCCCACATGTGACCCCTGCATGGGAAAAGCTGATGTTAAAGCATGCAGGTGTAAGGGGGAACACAGTCCCTGCACATCTCACACACATGCAGGATGCCAGCACTGAAACCTGCCTGCCCACGTCTCCAGTCAATTGTTGGATTGAGCAACACATACATCACATATCAACCTGTGTTGGGGGGTGACCCACTGTGTCCAAGACTGCGCAGCCCTCAATGTCCCTGCCCTGTGAATAGATAACTGTGTCATGGATGTCACATTGAGGGACATGATCTCACAAATACAAAATGCCCTTCACAAGGGCGGTTGTGTGCAATCTACAGTGCTGAGATGGGCCACAGCTGGAGTGAATTGTGAAAAGACTGATGTCATACTCTGTAAGTGAAGTGATGTGTCCTTGTCTTAGTAGACGGGGACTGTGCAGGTCAGCTGGGCTCACACTGAGATGGACTACAGGGGCACACACAGCCATCCAGCCAAGCAAACACTGTCCTGACTACAGCATGAACAACCTTCTGTGTCACTGTATGGCTGACAACACAACACAGGTCACTCATACTTACATGTGCAGGGAGGGAAAGCTGTGACATTGGGTACACACACCCTCCCACTGGAGACAGCATGTCAGGCAGTGCATTACACTACTCTCCACTTCCAGGCACATATTGCATCAGTCCACTACATGTGTGGCCCTCCTGCCCTACCACAACACAGTTTAAGACTCACCACGACATTTGGGGCACCATATAGCCTTGGATACTGTGTGAGCACCTCGTCCACCAGGACCTCCAGCTCCTCGCTCGTGAAGGGTCTGGCACAGATCTTCTCTGTCCTTGCCATCACTGTGGACGTGAGACAACAGCAGGGAACTTTGGTGGCGAGGGTCCCCAGGTAGCAGTCCCTGGAGGCAGCAGCAGGTGAGGGGTGTCAGGCAGCAGTTCCTGGAGGCAGCAGCAGGTGATGGGTCTCAGGCAGCAGTCCCTGGAGACAGCAGCAGGGGATGGGTCTCAGGCAGCAGTCCCTGGAGGCAGCAGCAGGTGATGGGTCTCAGGCAGCAGTCCCTGGAGGCAGCAGCAGGTGATGGGTCTCAGGCAGCAGTCCCTGGAGGCAGAAGCAGGTGAGGGGTCTCAGGCAGCAGGTTCTGTGAGCAGTGGCAATGTGAGGCTCACTCCCACATATATAGCCCCCTGGGGTCGTTTCAAAGGTGCCAAGCTGCAGCAATTGGTTTTCCATGTCTGCCTCTTTCAAATGCAGCCAATGACCGCTTCCGCGGTGGCGGAGCACGCCTACCGCGATCTTTAAAATTGCATCATGCCACCGCTATCGAGCTGCCTATTGGCTCTATGGCGAACTCCATGGTGGTGTAACACTGCTGGGGCCCGGGGTGCGCTAACGCGATGGTGCATCTTTCAAATGCAGCCAATGACCGCCTCCGCGGTGGCAGAGCACGCCTACCGCGATCTTCAAAAATGCATCATGCCACCGCTATCGAGCTTCCCATTGGCTCTAGGGCGAGCTCCATGGCGGTGTAACACCGCTTGGGCCCGGGGTGCGCGACCGCGATTTTAGTGGCGGAGCATGCCAACCGCCATTTCCACATGTATCCATGCCTATGAGTACTGCACTGGTGTGAATGATGGTGCTGGTGACACACCGCCGGTGCCAGGCGGTAGCTACCACGATATGGGTGCCATGCATTGACACGAGGCACCACCATTCAGGCATCTGAGCATGCCAACCGCCATTTCCACATGTCTCCATGCCTATGAGTACTGCACTTGTGTGAATGGGGGTGCTGGTGACACACCGCCGGTGCCAGGCAGTAGCTACCGCGATATGGGTGCCATGCATTGACACGAGGCACCGCCATTCAGGCGGTGGAGCATGCCAACCACCATATGGGCATGTCTACAGGCCTATGAGTACCGCATTTGTGTGAATGGGGGTGCTGGGGACACACCGCCGGTGCCAGGCGGTAGCTACCGCGATATGGTTGCCATGCAATGGCGATGTCCATCTGTCACACATCAACAGTGCATAGTGCCAACATGTTCAATGGCACATCATTGTGCACACGATGCCAATGTTCAATTTACTCCACTGATGGCTACACATGCCATGTTTGTGTGTGTGTAACGTGCATTTGTATGTACCCACTCACATGTCACTTGAGGATTTGATGTTGGTGTAGGCAGGACAGTGTAGTCCTGGACTGTACAATGTGTACACATATGCTGGATGCTAGACTCCCAGGCGTGCACATGTGTACTAGGGCCATATCCCTATGTGCATTCACATAGCCAAAGGTGGTGTTTGAGGTACTTGTCTTGTGTAAGTTGACACGTGTGCCCTTTGTGTAGCTGAAGGTGTCCCTCCATGTAAGCTGGTCTGTTAGTCACTCTAGATGTCAGTCATTGTTGTCGTTGTCTCATCCTGAACGTGATATGCTGTGCACATGTCTTGGTGTATTGTATTGACATATGTCCACTATCAACTCCAATAGGGGGAGGCCAAATTTGATTCGTCACTTGACGGTGCTGGAGGACATGGAGGATGTTGTGATCATACGGAAATGCCGCCTGGACAGAGCCACCTTGAAAACCCTTTGTGATCTGTTGGAGCCCCACCTGCAGCCACGCCGGACATATCCAACAGCTTTCACCCCTACTTATAAGGTGATAGCAGCCCTGCATTTTTTTGCAACAGGATCGTTCCAGGAGAATGTGGCCAGCACGGGTGGGATGTCACAACCGATGTTCAGCATGGTGCTGTGTGATGTACTGTCCGCCGTGATGCTATACAAGGACAGATACATCCATTTCCCCAGGGGTGCTGAATTGCCAGCTGTGACGGGAGACTTCTATTCCCTTGGACCCATCCCCAATGTTGTTGGGGCCATTGATTGCACCCATGTCGCTCTTGTGAGCACATTTACCGCAATCACAAGCATTACCACTCCATCAATATGCAGCAGGTGTGCCTGGTAGATATGACCATCTCGCAGGTGTTTGCCAAATTCCCAGGCTCGGCCCATGACTCCTACATCCTGAGGAACAGCATAGTGCCCCAGCTGATGGCTAATCTTCTTCCAGAGCGTGCATGGATTGTGGGTGAGTATGCCTAGCCGTGTGGCGTGCTGTGTGTGTGACCTGCTCCCCTGAGACTCTGCGACATTGCAATGTCTATTTGTGTTTGTCATACCTAGGTGACTCTGCATATCCCAACCGTCCCTGGTTGCTGAGCCCACTGCGGAATCCCAGGTCCCCGGCTGAAGTCCGCTACAATTAGGCCCATGGGAGGACACGTCATGTGGTGGAGCGCACTTTTGGCCTGCTCAAGTCACGTTTCCGGTGCCTGGACAAGACCAGAGGTGCACTGGCATACTCGCCCGGGAAGGTGTGTCAGATTGTTGTTGCATACTGCATGCTCCACAACCTAGCCATTCGCAGGGAGATTCCCCTGCTCCTGGATGATGGTGAGGACCCAAGGCCCCAGCCTGCAAACCAAGCCATGTCCAGTGATGAGGACAGTGGAGAGGAGGAAGGTGTTGACCTGCATGAACAGCTCATCACCCGCTACTTCACTTGACGGTGGGTGGCAATATGCAACATACCCATTGTCTGATGTGATTGCTGTTGTCGTGAAGGGGCATGTGAGAATTGTAGCATCAGCCAGTTGTAGACTCAGTGGTGGTTGGAAATGTTTCTAGGACATGTCATTTGGGAACATCAACGGGACGTGTATGTTGACACTTGGGGGCCATTGTGACAGTTGTTCTGTTGTGTTTCCCTAGGTGCCTTCGACTTCTCCTTGCCTACATACAGCCCATGGTCCGGGTACATTGTGATCATGTTGAAGATTGTACACCCTGCAATAAAGACGGAGCAGACACAACAACATGTGAGTGAGGATACTTTATTTACTATGGTGAGATGCAAGGGGGGTGTACATTTACATTGGGGGGGTGAGTTGACAGTCATGGTAGATGAGATGGTCGAGTGGTCACCACATTGCTGTGGTGACCCAGTCTAACAGGCAGATGCCATTCACAAGGCAGTGTGGGGTAGGACAGTCCAAAGAGTCAATGCAGTGGTGGAGAGGGTTGCCATCATGGCTGGCTCCGTGACTTGCGTCTGGCAGGTGCTTTGCCTCCAGATACTCCCAGGGTCTTCATGGGATGGCCCCTTTGTCGTTTAGCAGGGGGGTCCTGCTGCAGGGCCAGTGGAGTCTGAGGACTTACCCCTCTCTGTGGGCGCAGGGGAGGATGGTGAACTGTCAGTGTGCAGCCCACCAGAGGGAGGCGGAGGTGTTGTCTGGGGCACATGCCTGTCCCTCAGTACCGCCACTTGCTGGCCCAAGAGGTCCACGATTTGTCCCATGCGTCTGTCGATGGACCTCATCAGCAGGATGAGCTTGCGCAACAGATCATCCGACCGGCCTGTTCGTCCCTGGGCCTGTTCGTATGCGCTCAGGACTCTGGTGATGTGTTGCAGGGAGTGTGTCCCAGCCTCCTGGTGTCCCTGGGTGATCCTGCTCCTCCCACCTGCCCTGCTGCCATGGACGTGTTGCCTCACCACTGTGGGCACCCGCATCCTCTCTCTGCCCTCCTCCATGGGTCGTGTGTGCGGGGCATCCTCTGGGACAGGGAGGGTGTTGCCGGCAGCACTGGTGGTGGTGGTGGTGGCTGCACAGGCCGTGACAGCAGGGGTCTGCTGTGGAGTTGTTGTTGCCACAGATGTGGTGGGGGGACACTGGGGTCCTGGGACCTGTTGCTCCCTGGCACA
The DNA here is from genome assembly GCF_964204655.1 of Triturus cristatus. Classification (NCBI taxonomy): domain Eukaryota; kingdom Metazoa; phylum Chordata; class Amphibia; order Caudata; family Salamandridae; genus Triturus; species Triturus cristatus. Next base: position 234,542,260 of record NC_140583.1, read on the forward strand.
CCAGATGGGCCGGCCTCGAGCTCATCGTCCACGGAATCCTGGGAGTCAACATCCGAGAGTCCTTGTACCGGGGATGGAGACTGGCTCTGCAGGTTGCTGGTGTTGTCCTCTGCAGTGAGTTATTGGTCACCTGTGGGTCAGATGGGAAATGGTCATTGCAGTGCACCCGTAAAGCTTTGGGTTAGCTGTCTGTCATTCACATTTTGTACACTGCACAATTGACATATTATCACAATGTTGACTGTGTGCAGTACTGTGCTCCCTGACATGATACAGTGGTACAAGCATTACTTGTCCATGGTGTGAAGTGTCAGGGAATACCATGCGAACCGTGTCCAATTGAAGTTTACTGGGACTTGTTGCCATCTAGGGCCTGGCACAACATGTGTTTAATTGTGGACACAGGGAATGTTGGGAGTAGTATTGCAGCACTCCCAGCCACAAACACCCTCCCAGGGAAGATGGCTAGCTACCTGTAAGTTTGATGAGGGTTGTGTAATGGCTGACACATGCTTCTGGGTGGGGTGGGGGAGTGCTCCATCCTGCTGAGGTGTGGGATAGGGGGCATGGTGGGAGTAGTAGTGCAGGCCCTCCACCCCCAGACACCCTCATTGTAAAGATGGCTACCTACCTGTAAGTGTGTTTGTTGTACTGCAATGGCTTCCAACTGCTCCTGTGTGGGGTGGGGAGGGATCCATCCTGCTGAGGTGTGGGACACAGGGAATGTTGGGAGTAGTAGTGCAGCACTCCCAGCCACAAACACCTTCCTAGGGAAGATGGCTACCTACCTGTAAGTTTGATGAGGGTTTTGTAATGGCTGCACATGCTTCTGGGTGGGATGGGGGAGGGATCCATCCTGCTCAGTTGTGGGACAGGGGCATAATGGGAGTAGTAGTGCCAGCCCTCCGCCCCCAGACACCCTCATTGTAAAGATGGCTACCTACCTGTAAGTTTGTTTGTTGTACTGCAATGGCTTCCAACTGCTCCTGGGTGGGGTGGAGGAGGGATCCATCCTGCTGAGATGTGGGACACAGGGAATGTTGGGAGTATTAGTGCAGCACTCCCAGCCACAAACAGCCTCCTAGAGAAGATGGCTACCCACCTGTAAGTTTGATGAGGGTTGTGTAATGGCTGACACATGCTTCTGGGTGGGGTGGGGGAGTGATCCATCCTGCTGAGGTGTGGGACAGGGGGCATGGTGGGAGTAGTAGTGCAGGCCCTCCACCCCCAGACACCCTCATTGTAAAGATGGCTACCTACCTGTAAGTTTGTTTGTTGTACTCCAATGGCTTCCAACTGCTCCTGGGTGGGGTGGGGTGGGGAAGGATCCATCCTGCTGAGGTGTGGGATACAGGGAATGTTGGGAGTAGTAGTGCAGCACTCCCAGCCACAAACACCCTCCTAGGGAAGATGGCTACCTACCTGTAAGTTTGATGAGGATTGTGCAATGGCTGACACATGCTTCTGGGTGGGGTGGGGGAGGGATCCATCCTGCTCAGGTGTGGGACAGGGGGCATGGTGGTTGTTGTAGTGCTGTCTGGCTGTACACATGCCCCCATGGTTATGTTGTTAGCTATGTTTGTGGTGAATGGGAGTGGATGTATGTTGGATCTGTTAACCATGTTTTTGTGAGAGTGGGGTGCAGATGGATGGTGTGTGTCCTAGGTGGTGTAGCTTTGTAGTTGTGCAAGACAGTACATAGCAGAGTGACGGTAGTCATTTGTTTCTACTTACTAGGGGGGTCCTGCTGCAGGGCCAGTGGAGTCTGAGGACTTACCCCTCTCTGTGGGCGCAGGGGAGGATGGTGAACTGTCAGTGTGCAACTCACCAGAGGGAGGCGGAGGTGTTGTCTGGGGCACATGCCTGTCCCTCAGTACCGCCACCTGCTGACCCAAGAGGTCCACGATTTGTCCCATGCGTCTGTCGATGGACCTCATCAGCAGGATGAGCTTGCGCAACAGATCATCCGACAGGCCTGTTTGTCCCTGGGCCTGTTCGTATGCGCTCAGGACTCTGGTGATGTGTTGCAGGGAGTGTGTCCCAGCCTCCTGGTGTCCCTGGGTGATCCTGCTCCTCCCACCTGCCCTGCTGCCATGGACGTGTTGCCTCACCACTGTGGGCACCCGCATCCTCTCTCTGCCCTCCTCCATGGGTCGTGTGTGCGGGGCATCCTCTGGGACAGGGAGGGTGTTGCCGGCAGCACTGATGGTGGTGGTGGTGGTGGTGGCTGCACAGGCCGTGACAGCAGGGGTCTGCTGTGGAGTTGTTGTTGCCACAGATGTGGTGGGGGGACACTGGGGTCCTGGGACCCGTTGCTCCCTGGCACACCAGATGGGCCGGTCTCGAGCTCATTGTCCACGGAATCCTGGGAGTCAACATCCGAGAGTCCTTGTACCGGGGATGGAGACTGGCTCTGCAGGTTGCTGGTGTTGTCCTCTGCAGTGAGTTCTTGGTCACCTGTGGGTCAGATGGGAAATGGTCATTGCAGTGCACCCATCAAGCTTTAGGTTAGCTGTCTGTCATTCACATTTTGTACACTGCACAATTGACATATCATCACATTGTTGACTGTGTGCAGTACTGTGCTCCCTGACATGATACAGTGGTACAAGCATTACTTGTCCATGGTGTGAAGTGTCAGGGCATACCATGCGAACCGTGTCCAATTGAAGTTTACTGGGACTTGTTGCCATCTAGGGCCTGGCACAACATGTGTTTAATTGTGGACTCATGGTTTAGTTGTCTGACCTAGCAGACGTCACATCTGGCCATGGACTGGCCATTGTCATCTCCTGCATCCCTTTGTCCTGTCATGTGCATATCTTGATTTGTGCCACCACACATGCTTTCATATTTTGAGAATGGTCCTTGTTGCACTTGCCCCATGGTGATACACATGTAACTAGTTGCTGTGCATGAATGTGCCCAGGCTTTCTTCTACTTGTGCATTGGTGTGTCACACTTTTTGTGGTTGTGAGAGTTTCCTTGGCTTACCTGTGTGTACACTGTGCTTGGCAATGGGTAGGTATGGCTCTTTGTGCAATGTGAGGGCTGGTGTTGTCATATGGCACCATTAAATTTGGGGGAAATGTGTGGGTGCACGTACTGGCTACCTACCTGTGAGTTTGTTTGTTGTACTGCAATGGCTTCCAACTGCTCCTGGGTGGGGTGGGGGAGGGATCCATCCTGCTGAGGTGTGGGACACAGGGAATGTTGGGAGTACTAGTGCAGCACTCCCAGCCACAAACACCCTCCCAGGGAAGATGGCTAGCTACCTGTAAGTTTGATGAGGGTTGTGTAATGGCTGACACATGCTTCTGGGTGGGGTGGGGGAGTGCTCCATCCTGCTGAGGTGTGGGATAGGGGGCATGGTGGGAGTAGTAGTGCAGGCCCTCCACCCCCAGACACCCTCATTGTAAAGATGGCTACCTACCTGTAAGTGTGTTTGTTGTACTGCAATGGCTTCCAACTGCTCCTGTGTGGGGTGGGGAGGGATCCATCCTGCTGAGGTGTGGGACACAGGGAATGTTGGGAGTAGTAGTGCAGCACTCCCAGCCACAAACACCTTCCTAGGGAAGATGGCTACCTACCTGTAAGTTTGATGAGGGTTGTGTAATGGCTGCACATGCTTCTGGGTGGGATGGGGGAGGGATCCATCCTGCTCAGTTGTGGGACAGGGGCATAATGGGAGTAGTAGTGCCAGCCCTCCACCCCCAGACACCCTCATTGTAAAGATGGCTACCTACCTGTAAGTTTGTTTGTTGTACTGCAATGGCTTCCAACTGCTCCTGGGTGGGGTGGAGGAGGGATCCATCCTGCTGAGATGTGGGACACAGGGAATGTTGGGAGTAGTAGTGCAGCACTCCCAGCCACAAACAGCCTCCTAGAGAAGATGGCTACCTACCTGTAAGTTTGATGAGGGTTGTGTAATGGCTGACACATGCTTCTGGGTGGGGTGGGGGAGTGATCCATCCTGCTGAGGTGTGGGACAGGGGGCATGGTGGGAGTAGTAGTGCAGGCCCTCCACCCCCAGACACCCTCATTGTAAAGATGGCTACCTACCTGTAAGTTTGTTTGTTGTACTCCAATGGCTTCCAACTGCTCCTGGGTGGGGTGGGGTGGGGAAGGATCCATCCTGCTGAGGTGTGGGATACAGGGAATGTTGGGAGTAGTAGTGCAGCACTCCCAGCCACAAACACCCTCCTAGGGAAGATGGCTACTTACCTGTAAGTTTGATGAGGATTGTGCAATGGCTGACACATGCTTCTGGGTGGGGTGGGGGAGGGATCCATCCTGCTCAGGTGTGGGACAGGGGGCATGGTGGTTGTTGTAGTGCTGTCTGCCTGTACACATACCCCCATGGTTATGTTGTTAGCTATGTTTGTGGTGAATGGGAGTGGATGTATGTTGGATCTGTTAACCATGTTTTTGTGAGAGTGGGGTGCAGATGGATGGTGTGTGTCCTAGGTGGTGTAGCTTTGTAGTTGTGCAAGACAGTACATAGCAGAGTGACGGTAGTCATTTGTTTGTACTTACTAGGGGTGGGCGGAATTTGCGAAATTAACTTTCGCAAATTATCGCGAAAATGTTTAAAATTATCGCAAACAAGCGGAAATATCGCAAAGATGCGGAAGTTTTTTTCCGGCATGTTCGCGAGATTTTCTGCATGGCTGCGGGTCGCCAACTTACCCATGTGGTTGCTTGCGGGCGCGGCCATCTTGTTTTGAGTTTTCTCGCGGTGCATGATCGCGAGAAGAAAGACGTGATCGTGCGACGCATGACGTCACTGCGGGCGCGAACTGTCGCGAGACAGCGCAAATGGCTAAAAACAATACAACATCTCATGGAGAACGCGACCGGATCAAGAAAACTTGTCGGCGAACGCAGGGATTCAGGTAAGGCGATCGCGCGCGCGCGAGAATGTATTATTTTATAGCGCGAGCAAGAAACAAATTATCGCCAAGCTGCGGAAACCGGAATTTTTGACATTTTCGCGCTCTCCGCGGAACGCGAAAATGTCAAATTATCGCAATTTCCGCGAACGGAACGAAATTTTCGCCGAGGCCTAGTACTTACCAGCCTCCACTCCCCCGGCTACTCCTGTGAGACTCTCTGGATGCAGTATGGCAAGCACCTTCTCCTCCCATTGTGTGAATGTTTTTAGTGGAATGGGAGGGCCACCGCCAGTCCTCTGAGCCAGCTCATGGTTCTTGCTCCTCCTCTCCTTGACCACCTTCTTCAGGTCATGCCACCGCTTCATGATCTCCTTTTTTGATCTTGGGTTGGTCCCTACTGCATTGACCCTTTGGACTAGCCTAGCCCACATTTGTGTCCTTGTAGATAATGGTGTCTGTTGGACCAGGGTACCAAAAAGCTGTGGTTCCACTCTGACTATCTCATGTACCATGACCTTCAACTCACTCTCAGTGAATTTGGGCATTTTCTGTGTGGCCATGGTGTGTGGTGTGAAAAGTGATTGTGGGTGCAGGGGTGTGAGTGGTGGTTGTGGTTGTGCTGTGTATGGTGTGTGTTGTGCAGGGGGTTAGTTGTGCTGGTTTGGAGGTGGTGGTGGTGCTGTGTGTGGTGTGGCTAGTGATGTTGTGTCCTTTGCCTCTCCTGTCAGCTGGGGTATGTGTCCCTTCTCTCCTGGATATTTGCAAGGGATTGTGATCAGTGAAGGGGCTGGTTTTATACACAGCTATGTGGGTGTGTCCAATTGGGGTGCTGCTGACAGGTGTGTTGTCCTGGGATTTGTATTTTTCGTTTTGCCATGTGGTTGTGTAATTGGGGTGTGTTTTGTGTATTTGGGAGGCATGTCTAGTTTTGTGTGTGCACTTTTTGGCCTTCTTGTGGGGTTTTGGCTCCGTCCGCCATATTTTTGACGGTTCGTCAGCCACGGTGGCTGTGCTTCAGCTCTTCCGCTGGCTCTCCCATTCATTCCATTGTGCGACCGCGGCGGTCGGAGACGGCGGTACATACCGCGGGACCGTCGGGGATATACTAATTTCCGAGGCGGTGTCTCCGCTATACTTGCGGCTGGTTGTTTTTTTTCCGCCGCAATTTTGACCGCCGTGGACGGATTTTGGCCATCTCCGCCCGCTATGGGCGGTTATTCTGGCACAAGTACCGCCGCAGTCGTTTTTTTTTGTCGGTTAATGCTAATTTGTCTGCCGGTTTTCCCACAGGGCCGGCGGGCGGTTGTTTTCCACTTCCATGGCGGTCGGGGTGTTTTTCCGCCCTACATCCTAATGGACCTCTAGGTTTAGGGTTGGTTAGGGGATTTAGGTTTAGAGATGGGTAGGGGTATAGGGTGGTAAAAGTATTTTAGGGTTTATGGATGGGTAGGGGTATAGGGTGGTAAGGGTGTTTTTTAGTGTTTAGGGTTGAGCACGGAAATTTGGTGGTAAGAGTATTTTTAGGGTTTTGTGTGAGTAGGGGTATTGGGTGGTAAGGGTGTTTTTAGGGTTTAGAGGTAGGTAAGGGTGTTTAGTGGTAAGGGTATTTTTAGGGTTTAGGTGTGGGTAAGGGTATTGGATGAGAAGGGTGTTTGTAGGGTTTAGGGGTGGGTTAGGGTATTGGGTGGTAAGGGTGTTTTGAGGGTTATGAGGTAGGTAAGGTTATTGGGTGGTAAGGGTATTTTTAGGGTTTAGAGTTGGTAGGGGTATTTGGAAAAGGTTGTTTTTAGGGGTGGATAGGGATATTGAGTGGTAAGGGTGTTTTTAGGGTTTAGGTGTGGGTAGGGGTATTGAGTGGTAAGGGTATTTTTAGGGTTTAGGGGAGGTAAAGGTATTGGGATAAGGGTATGTTTGTGGTGTGGGTATGGGTAAGAGTATTGGGTGGTAAGAGTAATTAAAAAAGGGGGGTTAGAGGGTCTCCCCAAAATACGAATGTATGATCTGGAAAGGTTCTAGGGAAGACGCTCTGAAGTTCGTAGCAGAGATCAATTTCAATGATTTAAATTTAAGATTTACTGCTACCATTGATAGCTCCAAAGTCGAATTTCTTGATGTTTTGCTCTATGTTGATGATGGTATTTTACAAACTAAATTGCACAGAAAGACCACTGCTGGAAATTCTATCCTTCATGCAGACAGTGCCCACCCTCGCCACCTCATCAACAGCATTCCCTATGGTGAATTCATCCGTATCCGGAGAATTTGTAGCTCTGATTCAGTCTCCATGGAATGCCAAATGGCAGCATTTCGCAGATTTCTCAGTAGGGGTTATAAAAAAGTCCAATTGACACTTGCCCTTAACAAAGCCAACATTCTTCAGCACGTTAGGGATATTGTGAATTCTGACCACAATTACCCGGTGGCCAGGCATTTCAAATCTATCCATGATAACAAACTGAAAGATTTGGAATACAGAGTTCTAGGGTCAGTTCCCAACCCCGGACGGGGGGGGGTAATCGAGAGAAATTATTGAGACAGAGAGAATCCCATTTCATTTTAGCTCTCGATACAAGAGTCCCTAATGGTCTTAACATAAATGAAGATTTGCATAACTTTTTATGAACCAGTTTTTTCAGGTGTTTTTATGTATAAGACGGTACTGTATTTTTGATAATCATCTGCTCCCAATGAGTCTATGTTACATCTATCTAATTAAATTTATATTGGTTTGTTCTGTGTTTTTATAATTATCCTTGCACTGGCACTTTAGGATCGTTTAGGCTTAAGCGATTCAGGGTTCTTTCTACTGCTGCTAAGTGTTCGAGGTAATATTTTTGCACTGCACTTTTTTGCACTTTTTGGTATTTCATATCTTGTTGTTTTTTACAGACTGTTTTTAACCTTTTGGCATTCTATTTTATATGTATTTGTAATAATTTTTTATCTTGCAAAATCGTTATTTATTGATTCTGATATATTCTTGTCCTCCTCTTAGTATTGGGTCTTTTTAGATTCGATCAGCAATTTCTCCAATATTGCGCTTGCACTTTATTGATGATTTTGCTGCCATTTATCAGAATGATATGGATTGGACAATTATATATATTTTTTGTAATTTTCATCATTGATCGATTTGCATGACAGGTGTACATATATATGATGCCTTTCTGGTTTTGTTTGATTTACATCAGGTCTCATCTACTATTTATGTATTGGGAGAGAAACACAATTTGAAACTGTATATTTAGGGCACTTGCTGAAGATTGCTTGTACAGATCAGTGTTAACCAACATTTTTTGGCTAGGCACTATCAAGTTTTACAGGTATACACTATGTATTTATTTTTATTCCTCTCCAAATCCCTATTATTTTGGATTGCACTGAATCTCTGTTTCCTCCCATTGCTGATAGTATTCATTATGGTTAGAAGTCGACCACATATCTAATCCAGTCTGTCTTTTACATCTAGTTACAACAACAATTTGTTTTTATAGTTGGATGTGCACACTTGTCACCTTTTAAAACACGTCACAGCATGGAGACGCATCATGTGATCAAGCTCCCTCTGAGGAGCGAATCGCGTCATGGAGGATACTGGTCCTGTGATATTTTGCTGCTAATAAAATTCTACTGCTTCATCCACGTATGGTATTTGGTTCGTGATTCGATTTGGAGATCGGAGGTCCGTGCCTGGAGTTCCGCTTTTGCTACAACGCGGACAGGACGCTGTTTGTTTGTATGTATATATATATTCAATGAAAAAACCATAGGTTTCACAAATGTTACAGTTAGCTGGACATTTCACTCGTAAAAAACCATTGAAATTCCCCCGTTATAGTTAGTGCAGGCAACTATAACTCACGCGAACGCAATCCTCTGCTGATGCATTTAGACACTTATTTGCCCATGTCTTCTTCCATTAAATTTTAGCTATACATATATTACAAAAAATTTTTTGTCATAAAGACACATATGTGATCAGCAGAGGATTGCGGTCGCGTGAGTTATAGTTGCCTGCACTAACTATAACGGGGGAATTTCAATGGTTTTTTACGAGTGAAATGTCCAGCTAACTGTAACATGTGTGAAACCTATGGTTTTTTCATTGAATTTGCAATGTTTTTTAAATGCTAAAAAAATGCACCGCGCGCCCACTTTACGCAGTTAGTGCCTTTCACGCACGGTGGGCACGGTGCCCACGTTACGCTGGATGGGCCATGTACGCACGATGCGCTTCGCGCACCGTCCGCACTCGGACATATTATGCGCTTTGTTGTGAAAGGTTATCTATTACTTCTTCTTTTGATGAATTATATATGCCAGGCACAAAAGGTGCCCTTCGGGCACCTTTTGCAAACGGGGTGGGGAAATTGTAGATATTGGTTTTTTTTTTACATTTTTTTTTTACCGTAAGCATAATCGCATTTTTTCGAAAAAAAAAATATTTATTTTTTGGCCTTGGGGGTTCTTTTGGGACACCCTAACCATGGCTATGTGGTTAGGAGCTGTCTAGCCTGCCCCTTTTCGTGTTATCCAGCTTTGTTTTTCCTCCCCCCACTCAGAGTGCGAGAGAGAAAATGGCGGCCGACACTTCCTGGTTTCGACCGATTCGAATGTTTACTAAGATCTAACAGCCAATCAGAATCGCGCTCGCGCACGTCACCGTACGCGTACGGTAAGCTTACCGTAAGCGCACGGTAAGCGCATCGTAAGCTGCCACAGATATATATATTGATTTAAATGCTATTTTCTCTGGAACTACTGACCAGATTTACACAAAAGGCATTTCCTTGACCTGTAGACTACCTCTCTGCCAAATTTCAAGTAACTCTGTTCAGCCGTTCGGGCTGTAGCTGTGTCTAAAGGTCCTATGGAAAAATGCATGGGGAAAACGCGTTTTGGGACCCCCCTTTTTTCTCAGCCCACGCTTGACAAATCCCCCCGAGACTTTCAGGGTAGGAGCGGACCGTAGCGCCCCATTAGTTTTGAAAATTTCGCGAGGATTCGTCGACCGGCGCCAAAGTTATTCAAAATAGAATGTTGCGGTTTTCCTATGGAAACAGGGTCCTAACTATAACTATCTACTGGCGACCGCCAGTAGATAATATATATATATATATATATATACAAAAAGTGGGTTTCAGGTCCTCTGGTCTTCGGACTAGAAAGGATTGCACTCACTCGTAGTAATTAGATAGGGAAGGTTTTTATTCTTGCCAGTAAACCCGCTAAGAATAGAGCGCCGGCGTCGTAAAGGGATCAACCTTGAGTATTCATATATATATATATATATATATATATATATATATATATATATATATATATACACACATATATTCTGACCTTTCTGAACTAATTTGAAATGAAACCCGGTTGAAATGAATAAAAGGACCCTCCTTGAAACTTGGGGGCCCGCTTTGTTTCTTGAGTGCATCTCCGTAAGTGGCAACTTCTTTTTTGAAAATATTACGGCCAGCCTCGGTCGTGGAGCTTGCACCGCCATATGCATAATGGACTGCAGCGGAATACTGGTATCTCGCTAATGCAGATTAACAAAGTCACGCTTTAAACTTAAACCGGATTTCATTTTCAAACCTACTGGAGGATGAATACTAATTGGACCTTTCTGAACTAATTTGAAATGAAACCCGGTTGCAATGAATAAAAGGACCCTCCTTGAAACTTGGGGGCCCGCTTTGTTTCTTGAGTGCATCTCCGTAAGTGGTAACTTCTTTTTTGAAAACATTACGGCCAGCCTCGGTCGTGGAGCTTGCACCGCCATATACATAATGGACTGCAGCGGAATACTGGTATCTCGCTAATGCAGATTAACAAAGTCACGCTTTAAACTTAAACCGGATTTCATTTTCAAACCTACTGGAGGATGAATACTAATTGGACCTTTCTGAACTAATTTGAAATGAAACCCGGTTGCAATGAATAAAAGGACCCTCCTTGAAACTTGGGGGCCCGCTTTGTTTCTTGAGTGCATCTCCGTAAGTGGCAACTTCTTTTTTGAAAATATTACGGCCAGCCTCGGTCGTGGAGCTTGCACCGCCATATACATAATGGACTGCAGCGGAATACTGGTATCTCGCTAATGCAGATTAACAAAGTCACGCTTTAAACTTAAACCGGATTTCATTTTCAAACCTACTGGAGGATGAATACTAATTGGACCTTTCTGAACTAATTTGAAATGAAACCCGGTTGCAATGAATAAAAGGACCCTCCTTGAAACTTGGGGGCCCGCTTTGTTTCTTGAGTGCATCTCCGGAAGTGGCAACTTCTTTTTTGAAAATATTACGGCCAGCCTCGGTCGTGGAGCTTGCACCGCCATATACATAATGGACTGCAGCGGAATACTGGTATCTCGCTAATGCAGATTAACAAAGTCACGCTTGAAACTTAAACCGGATTTCATTTTCAAACATACTGGAGGATGAATACTAATTGGACCTTTCTGAACTAATTTGAAATGAAACCCGGTTGCAATGAATAAAAGGACCCTCCTTGAAACTTGGGGGCCCGCTTTGTTTCTTGAGTGCATCTTCGTAAGTGGCAACTTCTTTTTTGAAAATATTACGGCCAGCCTCGGTCGTGGAGCTTACACCGCCATATACATAATGGACTGCAGCGGAATACTGGTATCTCGCTAATGCAGATTAACAAAGTCACGCTTTAAACTTAAACCGGATTTCTTTTTCAAACCTATTGGAGGATGAATACTAATTGGACCTTTCTGAACTAATTTGAAATGAAACCCGGTTGCAATGAATAAAAGGACCCTCCTTGAAACTTGGGGGCCCGCTTTGTTTCTTGAGGGCATCTCCGTAAGTGGCAACTTCTTTTTTGAAAATATTACGGCCAGCCTCGGTCGTGGAGCTTGCACCGCCATATACATAATGGACTGCAGCGGAATACTGGTATCTCGCTAATGCAGATTAACAAAGTCACGCTTTAAACTTAAACCGGATTTCATTTTCAAACCTACTGGAGGATGAATACTAATTGGACCTTTCTGAACTAATTTGAAATGAAACCCGGTTGCAATGAATAAAAGGACCCTCCTTGAAACTTGGGGGCCCGCTTTGTTTCTTGAGTGCATCTCCGTAAGTGACAACTTCTTTTTTGAATATATATATATATATGTATATATATATATATATATATATATATATATATATATATATATATATATATATATATATATATATATATATATATATATATATATATATATATATATATACACATATATTACCGGCGGTCGCCAGTAGGTAGTTATAGTTAGGACCAAGTTTCCATAGGAAGAACATTTTTTATTTTGCTTATAACTTTGGTGTCGTTTGATGAATCTTCATTAAATTTTCCAAACTAATTCTGTGTTCATATCAGCTCCTATGTGTTAAGTTTTGGGTTTATTTGTCAAGGGGGGGCTGAGAAAAAATGGGGGTCCCAAAACGTGTTTTCTCCATGTTAATTTCTATAGGAAACTTTAGACAAGGCTTCAGGTCGAACGGGTAAATGGAATTACCCCAAATTTGGCAGGGAGAAGAGTCTTGGTCTAGAAAGCATGCTTTTGTTTATATGGTGTAAATCTGTTCAGTAGTTTTGGACAAATATCGAAATTTACAGATATCGATATTTGGGAATTCTGCCATCTGATTGGCTGAGGCATTACGAGCACGAGCTTGCTGCTTATTGGCTGCGAGCGGTGCAAGCGGTTAGAACTAGGAAGTGTTGGCAGCTATTTTGTGATCCTGTCGAAGCGAGTAAGGGGGAAAAGGGTGAAAAAGTAGGAAAGAGGAGGGTAGGAGCACTATAACCTCTGGTGGGTGTTTAGGGTGTGCTATATAGGGGGTGCGAAGCGAAATACTCATTCCTATCGGGCTGAAAGTGCGAAATTAAGTGAGGTATTGCCTAGAGTCTGATGCTGCTAAGGTGAGCTGCTGCTGGACTCAGGGATTAAAGCATGAGCCCAAACTGTGTGTCTTATGTTGTGAAGTCAGGTGCCATCTTTGTTGGAAGTAGTGTCAGCATGTGTTTATACCTACTAGGACGAACTACTGAGCCCTACTGGTCTGAAAGTGCTGGGGTACGGAAAATATGTTACGTATTGTCTAGAGACTCATGCTGATAAGCTCAGCTGCTGCCAGTCTCGGGGATGAAAGCGTGAGTCCAAACTGTGTGTCCTATGCTGTGAAGTCATGTGCTCTGGGCGCTGTGCCACATCTGTGCAAGTAGTGTCAGCATGTAGTTATACCTACTCGGAGGAACTTTTGTTTTAAATATTGTAAGTTGTGTATGGTGTTTAGGCGGTGTTATACAATGAGTGCAAAGGGTAATTCACGCGTATCAAATCATTTTGGTATTTGGAAAGTGCAAACTACTCACTTGTACGGGTCTGATGGCGCTGGGGGCATAAGATGATCTGCTGTTGGACTCGAGGATGAAACCGTGAGCCCAAACTGTGTATCCTATGCTATGAAGTCATGTGCTCTGGGAGCTGTGCCACACCTGTCCAAGTAGTGTCAGTAATATTTTATACATAGTAGGAGGAAGTTTTGTTTGGAACGTGGTAATTTGTATATGGTGCTTAGGTGGTGTGATACTGGGAGTGCGAAGGTAAATCAATACGGTATTTGTAAAGCGCAAACTACTCACCGCTATGGGTCACTCTGAAGGCCCTGGAGGCCAGCGTGGAAATTATGTGAGTTATTAAGTGAGCTATTGCCCAGATTCACATGGTGCTGAGCTGAGCTGCTGCCGGAGCAGGGGATTCAACCGTGAGCCCTGTGCTCTGAACTCATGTTTTCTGGCCGCTGCGGCACACCTGTCTAAGTAGTGTCAGCATGTGTGCATACGTACTAGGAGGACGTTTTGTTTTAAACAGTGTGACGTCTGCAGGGTGATTGGGGGTGCTACAGATGGAGAAGTTCAATTCTGCCGTTTCCAATCAATCCAGTATTTGTAAAGTGCAAACTACTTACTCGTATGGGTCTGCAGGTGCTGGGGGCTGGCCTGGAAATTAAGTCACATGGTGCTATCCTGAGCTGTCGCTAGAGTCGGTGATCAAAGCAAGAGCTCTGTGCTCCAAAGTCAGATGTTGTGGCCGCCGCGCCACAGCTGTGTGGAGAATACATTTTGGCGAGGGTGCGGGAGTTGCCGTTACCTGGCCCTAAAATAGAGGGCCTAAGTTGTCAGTTATAAGGCGGCTCTAAAAAGAACGCTTGTGTTTATTAATTGGAGCTACATATAAGTGCGGATGCACTGCTTCAGGTTATTCAGAAAAACTCAATTTCCCTGATCTGTGAAGTGTACTCCATCACTTCTGTAGATATCAGCTATATCAAAACGTATGTTGTTGTTGTAGATCGACCCCATTCTATGGTCTCTGAGGTATGCAGACACAGCTTTGTTGACATTCTTCCTAGATTTTTCAATCTGAGGACAAAATTGGCTTGACCATTTCCACTTCTGTCTTTGGCATATATTGGACTATACAAAGACAGTTTTCGGAAAAAGCAACATCATTTGTCGAAAGGTGCCCTTCATTAGCATTTCCAAACCTACCCCAGTCAATGTGCCTAGGTCGTTTCCACCACAATGCACAATCATGAGGTCAGGGTGTTGGAGATGCAAACAGGTTTTAACCAAAGGCAACAATTGGTGCCACTTCAATCCTCTCTGTGCAAACTATTTAATGTCCACATTTTGTAAACCTAGGTCTAAGTCAATACGTCTCCGTTCTACATACCTCTTGCTCCAGAAAACATAGCTATGTCCTACAATCCACACTAGCATTTTGAAGGTATGGCTGGAAGGTATGGAAAGATGTCTGTAGCTCATGCAGTTCCTTCATAGAGTAAGAGATATGTTTAAAGATGGGGAAAAATATTTTTTTTTCTCCACAGAAACGATAATTGATTGGAAGATAAGAAGCATTGGGTACTAAAAACTAGGGTGCATATTAGTTGCGTGAAAAAGCATGTTTGTCATTGGTTAATAAAGAGCAGTCTAAACGTGGAGTCCATACAATAGGATGAAATGTGCTCAGCTCAACCAGACGTGCTGCTTGCATTTGGAAGGTACATTTGGAACTTAAAACAATGGTGAACTTTTAACCCGGAGAGCTGTTAAATGTTCGAGAATATGCTGGAAAAAAAAAGTGATCTTTTAACCTGCAGGTGTCGTAGAATGTTCCAGAAAGTGTGGTGATAAAATAGGTTGAACTTTTGACCTGTATGTGGCGCGGAATATTAAGTAGCTTTTCAGATGGAAAATTCAAAAATAACCAATGGAGATACGTTTTGGAATGTCGATGAAGGAATGAAGTATTCTGATTTGGTCTTCACATGTATTTATATGTGGAGCAACAGAGAAATTGTGCCATTACTGGTTCTATTCTTGATGAAAGCTGTGCATTACATGTACTGTGTGACAAAGAAAGAATTGCATGCGTGTGTGATATTTGAAATCTGCATACCAACTACAAAGGTGAGGTAGAAATGAACAAGGTGTGTTATGTGTTCTGTAGCAGTGATTAAGTATTTGAGGTGATATTTTTAAGTTTGAAAGTATTTTTCTTTCAAAATAATATACTGTTAGTAAAGTGTGGTGTTTCATATTGGTTATAAAATATGCATAAAGTTTGACCTGTTGTTAAATAAGTACTTTATATACGTTTATGATTTTTTCACAAAGAAGAAATGTAGTTTGTCACCTTTAAAGGACTGTATGGTTTTGAAAATGAGGTACAGTGTTAATTTGGGTTTGCTAATGTATTCAGGCGAGATAAACAAAATGTCCCACGTTTGCAAATTATACTTTTTGTGGAAGTAGTGGGGAAGGGGGGGGGGTAGGAGATGTCTGTGTTATTAAGTTAAAAGTGATAAAACCAAACCCAGAAATGTTATGTGGACAGGTTGTGGTCTCATTTTTGACAGTGAGAGGTAGATTTGAATATAAGTCTAGGTAGGTTGTTGTACTGTGAGGCCGTCTACAGTGTTTGGAGATTACATGGGGAGGAGATGGAGATAGTAAAAGTGATACGTTCCTTTTATATGTACGCATAGTTTGAATCATTTGAATATAGGTTGAGATATAATATGAACATGGTTTCTGGTTTGCATTTGGGGATAGTTAATAGTTTTAGTAGTTTGTGACTAGTGAATAATAAAAAGGTAGATATACTAAAATATATGGTAGTAAACGTATTAATGATTGTCTGTTCTTATGAAATATAAGTGGTTGGGGAGTGTTTCTTTAGAAGATATGTTTTATAAATGTGTGAGAAATAAAAAAGAAATTAAAATGTTCTGTATATTTTCTGTATGACTTTCTTGACATTAGTAAACTACATGTGATTATAAGTGATACTAATTGTCAGGCTGTGTCCCTGTGCTGAATATACGTAGGTGTTTAAGTGGTCCAGGTTTTACCGGTGCTCAGCTTCACTATCCCTTTTGAGACACTCGTCAATTTTTTCATTCCATTTAATGTCCTTAATATACATACAGTAAAGGGACGGTATATCAAACGTTTGGGAATTAGGACTTTGTTTACCCTCCCCATTCTCTGCTATACACTCTACAGTGTTTAAATGACTTTATTAACATACAGATGTCTAGCCAGTAAAGGTGGTGTAGTGCCACTGGGACCATATATAAACCGTGCTATGGGATGGTTTATGTTTTACCTTGTTAGGTAGGTCGCTCCCCCTCCGCACAGCACCGCCTGTGCGTCCTGTCCTTGCCCCAGCTGCCGCTGCTGAGGTAGTTGAGGTCTGTTCTATTGTTCACTATACTGCCCGTATCGTTTTCTCTTTTGCTGTCTCTCTTTTGCTGTTTGTGACTGCTGTTGTCTGTCTTCCCCATGTGCCTGTATTTTCTCCTGTACCCTTCTTTCCTTCTGTTCCCATCGTCACCCCCGTGATCTGTGCCCGTTTTCTCCTTCTGTTACCCCCGTGATTTGTGCCCTTTTTCTCTTCTGTGACCCCCATGATCTGTGCCCGTTTTCTCCTTCTGTGACCCCCGTGATCTGTGCAATTTTTCCCTTCTGTGACTCCCGTGATCTGTGCCCATTTTCTCCTTCTGTGACCCCGTGATCTGTGCCCGTTTTCTCCTTCTGTGACCCCCGTGATCTGTGCCCGTTTTTTCCTTCTGTGACCCCCGTGATCTGTGCCCGTTTTCTCCTTCTGTGACCCCCGTGATCTGTGCCCTTTTTCCCTTCTGTGACCCCCATGATCTGTGCCTGTTTTCTCCTTCTGTGACCCTCGTGATCCGTGCCCGTTTTCTCCTTCTGTGACCCCCGTGATCTGTGCCCATTTTCTCCTTCTGTGACCCCCGTGATCTGTGCCCTTTTTCCCTTCTGTGACCCCCGTGATCTGTGCCCGTTTTTTCCTTCTGTGACCCCAGTGATTCTGTGCCCCTGCCCTCCGTGCCGTCCACCGCTTCCGTTCCCGCCGCTGCGGCCCCTGCGGCCCTGCCCCCGACTCTACATTCGCTGCCCCTACCTCCCGCCTCCTGCCTCCCAGCTGCTCCTCCCTCCCACCTCCCCATATATGACGGCCGCTGCACGGGTGATCCGCTGGCATGCCTAAGGCAAGCCCGTCTGCACCGAAGGCAAGCACATCTGTGCCCGTCCGCGCCTGGACCACGCCCAGCGCCAGGACCCCTGGCCCCCGCAAATGCCACAACACCCGCCTCTACTACGACTCCAGCACCCTTCACGCACTCAACGCTGGACGATCACACACCTGCTGCCTGGCCACCCCGGACCCTTCTCCTGTCAGAACTGCAGCTTCACCAGCATCTGGCCCACCAACCCACCTATCAAAGAACCCAACCACCTCAGATGCATCCTTCTCAACACCCGCTCCGCACGCAAACACGCCGTGGAACTCTGGGACCTACTGTACTCCAACACCCCAGACATCGCCTTCCTGACGGAGACCTGGCTGAACCCCTCCTCGGCACCCGACATCGCCATAGCCATCCCAGAAGGCTATAAGATCACACGCAGGGACCGCATCAATGGAGTAGGAGGAGGAATCACCATCGTCCACAGGAACTCTCTCAAAGTCTCAACCAACACCGATGACACCCTCAGCACTGCCGAACACCTGCACTTCCAGATTCACACCGATCCCAACACCACCCTCAGAGGAAACCTCATCTACAGACCCCCGGGACCACGAGCACAGTTCAGCGACTCCATCACCGTCCTCGTCAGCACACATGCCCTCGCCTCCACGGACTACATCCTCCTCGGGGACCTGAACTTCCACCTCGAGAACAACAATGACACCAACTCCTCCACCCTGATCGACAACCTCGCCAACCTCGGACTCAGACAACTCGTCACTACGCCCACCCACTCCGCCCGCCACATGCTTGATTCCATCTTCTCCGTAAGCTCCCACTTCTCCTTCAACTACACCACCGAGCTCCACTGGACCGATCACCGCTGCATCCACTTCACCTTCCGGAAATGCACCACGCACCACGGCAGTCAACAGTTGCCGCGCCAAAGTCACAGAAGACCAGCTTTCCACCACCCTTGCCTGGAGCCCACCCGCAGATCCAACTGACCCTGACACCGCCGCTCGCAACCTCAAACAGTGGATCAGCGACTGCGCCCACACCCTCGCCCCACTCAACAAGCCCTCCAACACCCACACTAGCAAGAAAGCCAGCTGGTTTGCCGAAGACCTCCAGGCCTCCAAGCAAACCTGCCGAAAACTTGAAAAAAACTGGATCCGTGAACGAACAACGGAAAGCTGCACAGCCCACAAGAACACCACCTGCAGACACCACCACCTCATCAGATCCGCCAAAAAGACCTCCTTCAAAGACCGCCTAGACAACAATGCACACAACACCAAAGAGCTCTTCAACATTGTGAAGGAACTCTCCAACCCCAGCTCCAACACCAACGACATCCCACCTTCACAAAACCTGTGCGACTCGCTGGCTACCTTCTTCCACCGCAAGATCTCAGACATACACGACAGCTTCAACGCCGTCACCACCCCGGCAACCACTGAGACCCCCGCTCCCACGACCACCACCCGCACCAACCGCCTGATCGCCTTGACCAACATCAACGATGACGACACCATCAAGATCATGAACACCGTCCACTCTGGATCCCCGGAAGACCCCTGCCCATACCACATCTTCAACAAAGCCAGCAGCACCATCGCACCCCATCTCCGGAAAACCATCAACATCTCCTTCGAGATAGCGACCTTCCCGGAGAGCTGGAAGCAAGCAGAGATAAACGCCTTACTCAAGAAACCCAAGGCGGACCCCAAGGACCTCAATCACTTCCGACCCATCTCCCTGCTCCCGTTCCCAGCAAAGATCATCGAAAAGGCCGTCAACAAACAACTGACCAGCTTACTCGAGGAGAACAGCATCCTGGAGTCCGTGTTCCGCAGCAACCACAGCACCGAAACTGCCCTCATCGCCACAACCGATGACATCAGGACCCTGCTAGACAACGGAGAGACCGCGGCCCTCATCCTCCTGGAACTATCAGCTGCCTTCGACACGGTCTGCCACCGCAACTACAAACACGCCTCTACAACGCTGGAATCCAAGAGAAGGCCCGGGACTGGACCTCCTCCTTCCTCTCCGGCAGAACACAGAGCGTCCGCCTCCCCCCATCCGCTCCAAAGCCACCGAGATCATCTGCAGCGTACCTCAAGGCTGATCCCTCAGCCCAACGTTGTTCAACGTCTGCATGGCACTACTCGCCCATATCGCACGACGGCATGACCTCAATATCATCTCCTACGCCGACGACACCCATCTGATACTCTCCCTCACCAAGGACCCCCACACCATCAAAACCAACCCCCACGAAGGAATGAAGGCCATCGCCGACTGGATGACGAACAGCCGACTGAAGCGGAACTCGGACAAGACAGAGGTCCTCATCCTTGGATCCACCCCCTCAGCCTGGGATGACTCCTGGTGGCCGACTGCACTAGGAACACCCCCAACACCCACCGACCACGCACGCAACCTAGGGGTCATCCTCAACTCCACCCTCTCCATGACGAAGCAGATCAACGCCATCTCCTCCTCCTACTTCAACACCCTCTGCATGCTTCGCAGGATCTTCAAGTGGACCCCCACCGAAGCAAGAAGGACAGTCACCCAGGCCCTCATCAGCAGTAGACTGGACTACGGAAACGCACTCTACGCAGGAACCCCGGCCAAGCTCCTGAAACGGCTTCAACGCATCCAGAACGCCTCCGCACGCCTGATCCTCGACATCCCTCGCCGCAGCCACATCACACCCCACCTAAGAAACCTGCACTGGCTCCCTGTCAACAAGAGGATAACCTTCAAACTCCTCACCCACGCACCAAAGGCACTCCACAACACCGGACCAACGCACCTCAACAGCCGACTCAGCCCTCACACCACCACCCGCCAGCTCCGCTCCACAGACTGCGCCCTCGCCACCATCCCCCGCATCCGAAGAGTGACCACCGGCGGCAGATCATTCTCCCACCTCGCCGCCAAGACATGGAACACCCTCCCAATTTGCCTGCGGCAGACCTTCTGACCTTCAGAAGACTCCTCAAGACCTGGCTCTTCGAACAGTAGCAGCTCCCCCCCAGCGCCTTGAGACCCTCGCGGGTATGTGGTGCACTTTACAAATGTCATGATTGATTGATTGATTTACCCACCAATTTGCATGTTTGAATACTTTTTGCTGACTAGTGTTCCAGAAAACACCTGTTAAAATTAAGCCAGTGTATGGGTATAGTGGCCCTACTAGGAATGGTGGGGGTTTCTGTTTGATTTCGTACGGTTAAGCAAGGGAGTGGGTGGGGGTGGGGGAGGTGGGTATGCTGGTGATTAAAACACAGACTTTAGTAACATGCAGATGTCTAGCTACTAAAGGGGATGTAGTACCACTGGGACCATTTATAAAGCGCCCTATGGCATGGTATATGTTTTACCCACAAATTTGCATGCTTTAATACGTTTTGCTGATGAGTGTTTTGGGAGACATCTGTTGAAATTAAGCCTCTGTATGGCTATAGTGGCACTTCCAGGTTTGCTGGGACTCTTTGTTTTATTGTGTAGAGTTAAGGTGTGGAGGTGGTGTAGTAGTACTGGGACTATTTATAAACCGCCTTATGGTATGGTGTATGTTTTACTTGCAAAATTGCATGTTTCAATACCTTTTGCTGATGAGCGTTCCAGCAGCCACCTGTTGAAGTTAAGGCTATGTATGGCTATTGTGGCGCTAACGGGAGTGCTGGGGCTCATTGTTTGATTTCTTAAGGTTAAGCAAGGGCAGGGGTGGGAGTGGGAGAGGTAGGTATGTTGCTGATTATAACACGGACATTTGTAACGTGCACATGTGTAGCTAGTAAAGTTGATGTAGTGCTACTGGGTCCATTTATAAAGCGCTCTATGGCATGGTATATGTTTTACTCGCAAATTTGCATGTTTTAATACCTTTTGGTGTTCCAGCAGACAGCTACGCAAATCACACAACATTTCTGTGGATAACAAATCTTTGTGCTGATAGACACCCCATTGCACTGTGGCAGAAGGCTGCCAGCGTTGATGGCAAATTGTGAAACTTGGTGCCATTGTACATTTAAATGGAAGCTTGGACCATTTCTTTGTTACTATGGTGCATTCAGGGCTTTAAGTGGGAAAAAAACTGGGGTACTCTAAAAGGGGCGGGGCAAACCTGTTAAAGGGATGTGGGCTATCCAAGTAAGGGCGTGATCTACATCAAGATAACTAGCATTGTGTGCTTAAGAAAATCCCCTCCAATTATCCTACGTTCGGAAAACACGCTCTTTAAAGGATTTCCCTTCCTCAAACAACGTCGCTCACCTAGCATGATGTCTCCACTTCTCAGTAGTGCGCAAAATGAGCATGCACACATCGATGTGCATGCTCTCAATGCAGTCCAATTAAAAAATAAAAAATAAAACTGACTACATTTGCGAGGGCCGAAAATAGAGCAAGATAGAGACCCGCTTCGAGGCGTTCTGAAAATAACTGCCAGTGCTCAGAGCCGGCCCACTTAAAGCCCTGCATCTATCCATCCTAAGCACTGCACCATCCAACCATCTTTCAATTCATTCATACATTCCTACCTACATACATACATACATCTGTCCCTGAACTTATCCTAAGCATCTATCCGCCCACTCGCCTATGGTAAGCACTGTCCCATCCATCCAGTCATACGCCCATATATCCATACATACATCTGTCCCAGAACCAATCCTACGCGTCTATCAGCCCACCCGTCTATCCTAAGTACTGCTCCATGCATCCATTCATCCTTACATCCATTCATACATACATCCATCCATCCATCTAGCTATCCATTCATCCATCTGGCCATCCATCCACGCGCACTTTATTCAACTATCCGTCCTTATTTCCGTGCACCCTCCGCCCAGATCCTATATACCGCGTATTATACTTATCCACCCAGCCTCTTAAGGGGACGAAAAGGCTGGCGATAATCATTGACAGGCAGATGTTTCTGATAAAGAACAGGAAAGCTTTGAGTTGCTCTTTGTGGACCATAGTTCACCACCCTTCTCTGGTGGTGTTTTAAACAAAGGTTGATCCAGCGAAAGAAATGTAAAGCAGCTTTTCAGTGTAAGACGTTAATTTAGAAACATAACGGGGCATATTATCAAGAACGGCATTAACATTATTGCCGCTTTAGCGGCAGGAAACTGCAGCTAAAGCGGCGATAATGGGCTTGATAATAATCCCTTGTGAATTCCCATGGCAGCCTAGGTTCTGGTGTGAAGCTGGGCTTCATGGGAATTCACAAGGGCATATTATCAAGCTCATTATCGCCGCTTTAGCGGCAGTTTCCTGCGGTGATATTTGTAATGCCTTTTTCGTAGCAATACAACAAGACACTGTGAAAGGTGAGAGCAGGATTGTGCTGGAGTTGGCTGCATGTGGTCGTCTCCAAAGGCGCAACCAGAGCGAAATTTCGGGGGAGGCTAATTCTTTCAGCAATTGGCAGAGTGGGGATATAGGGGCTCTAAAAAGGGGTGAAAAAGAACAGAGCATCATTTACAAGCAAATGGTCTATTGAAGACCTGTGAAGTACTCGGGTGCGGCTCTGTGTGTGCGATTGGGAAGCTGTCTCAGGGAGTCCGGGGCAATGGGTGTTGCGCTCCTGGTGGTCTCTGCTAGTCACGCCACGATGATGTTGCTCCTGCACTGCAAAAAGAGAAGGGAAATACCGAGAGAAAATGGCTCTCTTTAAAGGATTTCTTTTCTCCTACCACGCGACTCACCTGGCATGATGTCTCTACTTCTCAGTAGTGAGCAATGTGCATGCTCTCACTGTCTCACTACAGTCCAATAAAAAAAATAATAAACAACGGACTACCTTTGCGAGGCCCGAAAATAGAGCCCCATAGAGTTCCGTTGTGAGGCCCCCAAAAATAAACTGCCAGTGCTCAGACCCCCACAGACCCCCCCCCCCACTTAAAGCTTTGGGTGCAGTGTTATGTTTGCGAAGTTGTAGATAAAATTGTTAGACTAATAATGGTAATTTTTCTGTGTGCCGTTTGGTTGATAATATCATCCTAAGTACATAGATTACAATTTTTAAAAATACCATCTATAAAGTTGTCTGCAGTGGGTTGCAGAGGGAGTGCTGTGGGGTGGTGGGGTGCCGCGGAGAGGTGAAAAGTAGGAGTTAGTGCAGTTACACGTAAATTGTAAATGTATATGTAAATAATTAAAAAAATACTTACTGTATGTTCTATGGCACTACCCGTCATCCTACTGCTCCCCTGCCCTGCTCCATCACGTTGCAGCACTGCCTCTGGAAGCCGTCAGTAGAACTTATGTAATTGTATGGTATTATTTTAATATATTGAACTGATGTAAAAATAATTGAATCTATTTTTTTTTTCAGAAAATTATTTCGTTTGGACTAAAATTTGAAGAACTGAAAGAAAGACAAGATAAAAAAAATTATATATTTAAAGAAAAGGAAAGATTTTTAATTAGAAAAAAATGAGAGTACTACACAAACAGTTTCTTCTGGTAAAAACACTAGACAATTTCTGAAAAAAATATCATGAACATTTAATGAAAGTATCTGTTACCCAGAGACACAAACAATTTCAAGAAATTTGTCAGAGACTTTTTCGAACTAGAGTGATTCAGAATTTATTAAAAACATGCTGGAAATATAAAAAGAAAGTGCTGCAATTCAAACAGAAGCACCGTATTGAAACTATAGTGGATACTGCTTTCACTTTAAAGCAGAAGTTATTCATTGTGATTTTGAAGAGGATCAAATTCTTGGATAAAGTAATCAAAGTGTTGAAAGAGAAAAGTAGAAGAAAAAGACTTGTGAACAGAACCAACTTTTGCAAAATCTTTAGTGGACATTGGAAACATACTTCTACTTGTGAGCCTTTTTTTTTAATGAGGAAAGTTACTTCCAAGAAAATAGTTTACCATTTGCAGTTGATACTGGAGGTCATTGCTACGAAGTTCAGGATGGTTGTCCCCCTCCAAAAGAGGAATTGGGTGGTAAAAGTGCAGAAGAGTTAGTAGCTGAAGAAGTGCAAGGGAAATGTACACAAGCTCCTGTGTATAAGTGGGGTTGTAGCAGTATTTGTAGTATTCGACAGGAATCTATTGATATAATACAAAATTTGCTACGAGAATATACACAGACAAGTATTAAATAGTAGATTAAGTTGTTGCAAGGACTAGATCCATGTAATGCAAGAAAATATACTGAGAAGCATGGGCATTCTCTGGCTTGTCTTTCAAGAAAAGTGTGTGAAAGTGTTTTTCATCACTTGAGGATGTTAGCAGTACACCATTCAGAAATGAGGAAGTTTGTAAGGAAAATGTACTATGTAAAAAGTCCTGTATTATGTTTAGGGCTCCCGGTTTTATGGTATTTATTTTTTTGCCATTTCCGTCTGTATTTATTTTTCGGGCATTTTTTCTGTATTTATCCACATTTATTTTTGCCACAAGCAAAAGACAACGCTACAGCTAGTATTTTTCCACATTTATTTAAATGGACAATGCACACATGCGCTCAGTTTTTATTGGTCAACACTATATATTCACCTGAAAACTTTGCCATTTGCAAAATGTCCCAAATATGCTTAAAAGTGCTATCACAAGCCATTTATCTCAGAGCCTTGCAGTTTCTGTCATACTGCCCCACAGAGAGATACTCACACGGACTTCAACTGCAACCCAATTGTGCCCCACTAGCGCTAAAAGCTGTCCTTGGCCAGGTGTAACTAGAAACACCTAAATGGTGCTATTAGAAGTGCTGTATCCATAGCAGAGGATGTCCAACGCGAGTTTAAGAGGGCCGCACTGCGCCAGACGGCTGCCTCTATGTGTCAGAACACAGCACTCCTGTTTCGAGTTCCCTCCCGGCTCACAGCCCGGTCTGCTGCCTGCATTCCCACACCCCCCTCCCCTCTCGAGATATCCACGTGTCAAGCACCAGCTCTGCATCCCCAGAGGCAGCTGCTGCCTCCCACACCTGCTAATTCCATCAGGGAGCAGAGTCCCACCCTGTCACGAAATGCTCCATTGCTGTAATCGTCACAACATGGTGCAAGAGCCACAACTCACACAACAATGCTGTGAATAGAGGCTCCTAATCTGACTCTGGCAGGGGCTCTAAAAGGGGTGAAATAAGACCAACGCCTCATTAACCTTTCAAAGACATGTGAAGTACTCGGGTGCGGCCGGCAGCTCTGTGTGTGCCCGGGAAGCTTTCTCAGCCCGGGCTGACACCTCTTAACCCTTTAAGGAGGGGGAGACACCAGACGGCAGCACAGCAACATTTACTAGTATTTTCCCGTTTTTTATATATAAATACAGATAAAGGAAAACTTGTTTTCCGTCTGTATTTATATGTAAAAATCCGTAAAAACGGAAAACCGGGAGCCCTAATTATGTTTAAGTGAACTGAATACAGGTCTTTGTCATGGTTCTTATTCAGATGTGCAAAAAAAGTGTGATGATATTGAAATGCGATATTTTGGTTCAGAAGAGCAGTCCATAGAAAGTGAAAGTTTGACAATTACAGATGTTGAAGGAAATGGGAAAGTGATTAGCACTGATCAGTTTAAAGAAGAAATTGGAAAGTTTAATGTAGTGTGCTCTGAAATACCAAACTATGTTTGTGTTTGTCGACGTACTCATTATAAAAGTCAAACTAGGAATGTTGATTTGTATTTGAATAGTGAAAAGGAGAACAATAGTAAGTGGGAAGAATTTGCAACTTACTTGTTGGTGGAAGGTCAATTTGAGTTAGGTAGTGATCAACGTATATGTAAATATTGTTACAACAAATTAGGAGAGAACAAAATGCCTGCTAGAGCAGTACATAATAACTTAGAATTAGTAGCTATTCCGGAGAAACTGGCAGAATTGAATACATATGAGTCGGTTCTAATTCAACCTGTTCATCCTTTTCAAGCTATAATTCGGATGAAGCCTAAAACAGGTAAACTGCCACCAACAGATTTGCAAAGAGGGCTGAAAGGAAGAGTGGTGTACTCACCTTTGGATTTTAAGAAAAATATTGAAACTATTGCTGGTGGGAAAGAGGAAAATGAGGCAGTAGTCATTCTAGTAAATGGTGTACCAACAATGATTCGGAAAATATGGTAAGAATTTGTGGATGTTAATAAAGTTGAAAAGGCTACCTTATATCTTATAGAGAACAATATTTATTACAAAACTGTAAATATGGGTGAACAGGTGATAAGATTAGAAGATGAATGTGAAATTTCAAGTGGTCAAATAGAGAAAGTGGACAAGTCAAGGACTGAAGAGATTAATGAACATTACACAATATGTCCTTTGCATTCGAAAGAAGTAATAGGAAGCAGCATTAAGTTATTTCAAATGAAAAAAACACAGGGAACTCCAATGAGTGTATGGGAGAAAAGCTTGGAAGCTCATTGTTTTCCACAGATTTTTCCTACTGGAGAAGGTGGACGTTATGATGACCAATCTGTACGGATTCCAGCTTCAGAATATCGGTCAACAAGATTATATTCTGAAGATCCTAGATTTCGACAGTGCATTCCAAACATATTTCACCTTTTGTTTGAAAGTGATCTATCTTCTCTGTTGTTTGCAGTGAACCACATACTTAAAACTGAAGTTCATCAATCACTTCTTTCTGCGAAAGAATTTGTGGAGAAAGTTTAAGAAACAGATGAAAATTTAGAAGCACAGTAAGTCAATTTGATGGCATGTCAACATGGAACAAATGAGTATTGGTATTGTCGTTATGGAGAACTCAAGTGTATGTTACGGAACTTAGGTACACCAACATGGTTTGTCCCACTTAGCTGTGCAGAGTATGCATGGGAAAATTTGCTTGAGTTTCTAAGAGAAGTAAATTCCAATATAAAAAATGTTGAAATAAAGACTCCTGGTGAACTGTGTTCATTGGATCTTGTAAATGTGTGCAGTCATTTTAATCATAGGTTTCAAGCTATGATGTCTTTTATCTGCAATTAAGAAAAATCCACCTCTTGGAGAAGTTACCGATTTCTTTTGGAGAAAGGAGTACCAAGCAAGAGGTGCACCTTATATACATATGCTACTATGGGTCAAGGATGCACCTAAATTTGGAACTGATTCTAATGAAAGAGTATTGTCTTTCATCGAACTGTATGTGACATGTGAGATTCCGAGAGAAGAAGGAGATAGAAGCTTGAGACAGCAAGTTTTACATTTCCAAAGTCACCGATGTGGGAAGTACTGCAGAAGAAAATACAAGTCTAAAGGAAAATTTTACACCAAATGTCAGTTTGGTTTTTCACGTCCAGTCATTTCTAAAGGAAGAGTAAATTCTTTTTTTTCTTCTGTAAGGCACACACTAACTCGAAAATCTCCAAAGAATACCTACAACTTAAAAAGAACAGAAGTGTCAAAGTATATCAATGACTACAATCCAGTCATTTTAAAAATGTGCAATGCGAACATGGACATCCAGTATGTTGCAGATAACTCAATTCCTGTTGCACGTTATGTTACATCATACATAACAAAATCAGAAAAAACAGAGATGAAACAAATGTGGGAAGAAATTGCACAAGAGAAAAGCCTTAGCAAAAAATTGTACAGCTTTACTTTGAAAATGCTTTCCCACCGAAAAATTGGATTCTATGAATGTTCAGACCGCTTGTGCTCTTCAAGTTTATATTCAAAGTCACGAGGAATCATTTGGGTAAGTTTAGGTCTTGCCTGCTCATGGAATAGAGTGTTGAAATCATTAGAAGAAATTGAATACTTAGCAGCAAATGAACCAGACAGTACAGACATTCTTAAAACTAATATGTTGGACATATACTATCCGAAAAGGAGTCGACATCTGGAACAGCTACGTCTGTATGAAGTACTTCAACATTACAGCTTCAAAAGAAATGTTAAACAGAATTTAAAAGAAGGAAAATATGCAGTAGTTGGATGTCATGGTTGTTTAGTAAAACATGCAAAGGGTAATCTTATAAACCACAAGAAACTCAGTTGTGAAACTCCAGATAAGCGAGAATTTTACTATTCAGCACTTCTCCAACTCTTTAAACCATGGCGTAGCGAAAATGAATTACTTGGAGACTTTGACTGCTACGAAGATTCTTTTAATGCATGTAAAGATAGCATTGCATGTACAATTTTCCCTACATATTTAAAAATGTTGAATGATGAAGTTGAACAGGAAAAGACTATTACAGCTGAAATAGCTAATGAAAGTTCTCAAGATAGTCAAAGTAGTGGTCAATGTAGTCAAGATCCTCTTGGACAACCAATACTGGAAAATGAAGCAGCGATTGCTATGCATGAAGTCGAAATTGCAATGCAACAAGCACACGTGGAGAATATTACATAGGAAAAGTTAGAAGAACAACTAAATGTTAAACTGAAAAAAATATATGTACAAGTGAGAAAACAGATAGAACATGGTTTGTTGCATGAAAAAAAAGAATGTGTGTGTTCATCTTTTAAACCTCTTCTGATGTACATCAGTGGTCAAGCTGGGACAGGTAAAAGTTTTTTAATTAAAGTTTTGTTCACATTTATGTTCTGTGGTAACAGCTCCAACTGGATTAGCTGCACACAATGTTAAAGGAATTAATTTGCATAGATTACTGATGTTACCAGTTGAGCATGATAATAAATTACAATATCAGAAGTTGTCTGGAGAAGCTTCTCATGAAGTGTCAAGAGTGCTAAAGAAAATGAAACTAATAATTATTGATGAGTGGAGCATGGTCTCAAACTTAATGCTTGCTTTTGTATAACTAAGATTGCAACAGGTATTAAAAACAGATCACGACGTTCTCTTTGGAGGAAAACATTTAATTGTATTTGGAGATCTGCTACAACTAACCCCTGTAAAAGGAGAACCAGTATTTAAAACTCTTCTACATGAAGACACAAAGAAATATCTGGGAAGTATTGGAAATGTGAATCTGTGGTTAAATTTTGAATATAAAGAACTCACTCAGAATATGGGACAAGCAAGAGATGAAGATTATGCAAATATTCTAAAAGATGTAAGAATTGGTGTTCTAAGCAAACATGGTAAAGAAGCTTTTCAAAGTCGTCTACTAAAGAACTTGTTTACAAATGAAAACACATCAGCAGAAGTAATGTACAAGAAAATGAAAGAAAAAAAGTCTGTAGTTTGCTTAATGCCTACAGTGGAAGAGTGTTATACATTTAATAGAGAGCTTATGAAATTAGAAAATCAAGAAATAGTTCACATTGAAGCTATTGATAAAATCGAGCATCAAGGAATAACAATTCTTCTTTCAGAAAAACTACAGACTAAATTGGATTCTCTGGAAAAGTCTGTATCAAAAACTGCTGGCTTAAAACAAAATGTAGATGTATGTTTAAACTGTCGGGTAATTTTGAGGCGTAATCTGAATTTAGAAGAAGGTTTAGTGAATGGAGCAATGGGGAAAGTTGTTGATTTTGTGAAATATTAAAATAGAAATGGAATTGAATTCTTGAAAGTTAAATTGATCAAATTACAGAGGTAAGACAGATTGCGCATTGTGTTCTACGTTTTTTACTTGTAAAAGACTTGTATGTTCGTAGAAAACAGTTTCCCTTCTGTTTAGCATATGCAATAACTATTCATAAATCTCAAGGTTTAAGTGTAGATAATGCTTTGGTAAATGTAGGAAGAACTGTGTTTAAAGAGGGAATTGTATATTTTGTCTGGTTTGTATTTAATTGATTTTGATGAGAACAAGGTTAGTTCTGATGTTAATTGTGTAAGAGAATATAATCGTTTGAGAAGGCTTCATGCTCCAAGTTTAGGTGAATATCCTATTTATGAGAAACGTGTTGTGTGTTCAAAATGCAAACATGTTGAAGAATCAACTATGGTTGAAAAGCAGAAACCAAATCAAGAGAAAAGAAAAGATGTAAAGAAGCAGAAAATACAAACAAGTGATGATGTAGTCGGATACCAATTAGAAAATGCTTCTGGTGTCAACTGCTATGGTAATGTTATTCTAAACGTTATATTTTATCTTGAAGATGTTTATGGTGAAATTATGGAAAGTCAGGAAAAAAGATTATGTTCAGCACTTTATTTCAAGAATTGAGAACTGATAGAAGTAAGATCCATTCTGCTTCTGGTATTCGCCAACTGTTGGATACATATACTGGATCTTTAACGTTCAGTGCTAATATACAACAAGATGCACAAGAATTTCTGATGGTTATGCTTGGAGTACTAGAAGATGAAGGAATTCAGATTGAGAGTTTATTTGGACTCACTTACAAATGGGAACATAAATGTGAACAGTGTTCATTAACTTCAAGCACTATAGTTGACAGAGAACGATTTCTATATTTGACAATACCTGGCTGCAAATCTGTACCATTTTCCAAATTAGTAAAAGAAGCTGATCACGAGATGGTCTATTCTCATTGTAAATCAACAATGCTATCTACATTATGCCTAAAAAGATATGGAAAATATTTGATTATAACGCTGCAACGCTGTAGGCCAAATGGAAGAAAAATGGAAACCAAAATACATTTTTTTGTTGCTAGTCAAGTATCTATTTCTGGAAGAACTTTTGCAACAGTTGCTATCGTTTTCTATGCTGGAAGTACTACCTCAAGTGGACATTATACAGTTTATTTAAAGTGTAATAATGGTTGGAGTCACTGCAACAATACACACTTGGAAATGAAACCGATATTGCGTTATGAATTACCCAACTCATACTTGATATTTCTGAAACAAAGATTTTAGATACATCATTCGGCCTAGTGGGAAGGTGTAAAGATACTTTAAGGAATTCATACTGGATGACTTCAAAGCAAAATGTTTGATACATTATTTGGCGTATTACAAAATGTGAAGAGAAACTACAAAGTAAAGTTAAGATTTGAAGATTGGAAATAGTATGGGATGTGTAATTTGTGTTGATTTTGCATTATATTTGCGAGAGTTAGGGATTTGGTTTTTTTAACAATCTAGTTAATTGTTTTTTTCCCCTGCTGTTTATGATGAATCTACACTGACATCACTGTGAGTAGTGAAGTTAAGTAGAAGCTGATGACAGCAAAAAAAGAGAGAAAAATTGTTTTCTAAATGTTAAATTATTTTGTATTATTTATAAACTCACTGTAATTTGTGAAATATATTACATTACCTAGCAGTTTTGCTGTTTATTTTATGTAGTTGAAAAGTTAGAAAAAACAGTACTAATGACAAATAACACAATAGTAGTTCGATATTTAAAAAACCTTTGAAATTCACTGAAAAAAACATAGGTTTCAGGGATGTTATAGTTAGGAATTAACATTTAAAAAACCTTAGAAATTCACTGAAAAAAACCATAGGTTTCAGAGACGTTACAGTTAGTTGGACATTTGACTCATATAAAATCAGAGAAATTTGCCTGTTATAGTTAGTTGAGCTAACTATAACTCACGCGCCCAAAATGCACTGGTGATGACGTCACATATTACATCACTCATGACATGGTCAGTGACATCACTCATGACATCACTGATGACATCATCCATGTGATAGTCTGACACACCTCCTCAGACTCTAATATAACCTTTGATACACATACTCTAAAATACAGACTACCATTTTCTAAACAATAGACACATCAATACCAGATACTAGATACCCATCCACTGATTCCTATCTATATATTGTAAGCTAGACATACACTCAGAGTCACTCATACATGCTGTCACTCATCATTACAACAGTATATTATCCACTCATACACCTATACATACATTTACACAGTGCTACTGATCCATACAGTTACTCACACATCTACTCAGTCATGCCAAAAATCAATCACACCCATGTACTCACCTATGCAGATATATACACACCACCTGACTTATTTATACACACACCACCTTCCTTATTTATATAGATACTAACACATACTTACTCTCTTATACAATCCCTAATACAAGTAAACATTCATGTATGTAGACACTCTTGCAATCACTCTCTCTCACGTATAGTCAATTATTCACCCCAACACTCACATATACTGTCTAAAAACATATGTAGTTAGTCACATATATACAACTGAGACATCAATTCACTAATCAACACACCTGTACACACAGTCAGCTACCCATACAGCCCTTCCGAGATGCACTTTTGAATGTATACAACCAGTGAATCAGCTATTCAGACATGTATTCACAGAGTCATACACCCTCGAACCCACCCACATAGACACTCAGACACCCATACAGATACTCATACAATCAATCAATAACCCATATAGACACTGATGTAGCTACTCACCAACCCATGCACCTGCTTACACACCATCTGAGAGACTAATATAGACATTCACACAGTTTAGTCACTAACCCATGCATTCAGTAACATACGTTCAATCAGTGTCTTATACAGTCAGTCATGCATCTACTAAATAATGCATTCAGGCACTTCTACATCCACTCATTCTTCAATAGACCTTGGCATAGATATATATGAAAAATATCTAAACTTTACAGAAACACACATTCACTGGATGATGTCATCACTGATGTCATCAGTGATGTCATTTGAGATGTCATCAGTGATGTCATGAGTGATGTCACTGACCATGTCATGAGTGATGTAATATGTGATGTCATCACCAGTGCTTGCGGGCACGTGAGTTATAATTAGCTCAACTAACTATAACGGGCGAATTTCTCTGGTTTTATATGAGTCAAATGTCCAACTAACTATAACGTCACTGTAACCTAAGGTTTTTTCAGTGAAATTCTTAGGTTTTTTAAATGCTAATTCCTAACTATAACGTCCCTGAAACCTATGTTTTTTTTCAGTGAATAGATATATATATATTGTTGCATATATATATATTCACTTAAAAAACCATAGGTTTCACACATGTTATAGTTAGCTGGACATTTCACTCGTGAAAAACCATTGAAATTCCCTCGTTATAGTTAGTGCAGGCAACTATAACTCACGCGACCGCAATCCTCTGCTGATGACGTCAGATATTACATCACTGTATTTAGACACTTATTTACCCATGTCTTCTTCCATTAATCTTTAGCTATACATATATTACAAATATTTATTTTTCAGAAAGACACATATGTCATCAGTGATGTAATATCTGACGTCATCAGCAGAGGATTGCGGTCGCGTGAGTTATAGTGCCCACGTTACACAGTTCGCGGAATTTTTCCATTTCTACCGTACGCGCACGCTACGCGTACTCCGCAATTTTTCGTAAAAAAATTAAAGGAAATTTTGGCCCTTGGGGGTCCACCTGGGACCCCCTGACAAAGGCTAGGGGGTCAGGAACTGTCCACCATGACCCCTTTTCACGTTCTCCACCTTTGTTTTTCACCCCCTCAGACTGCGAGAGACAAAATGGCGGCCGACACTTCCTGGTTTCGACCGAATGTTTACTAAGATTTAACAACCAATCAGAATCGCGCTCGCGCACGCAGCGTGCGCGTACGGTAAGTTTTACCGTACGCGCACGGTGCGCGCTTATAGATATATATATTGATTTAAATGCTATTTTCTCAGGAAATACTGAACAGATTTACACCAGACCTGCAAAAGGCACATCCCGGACCTGAGGACTACCTCTCTGCCAGATTTCAAGTAATTCTGTTCAGCCGTTCGGGCTGTAGCTTGGACTAAAGGTCCTATGGAAAAATGCATGGGGAAAATGCGTTTTGGGACCCCCCCCTTTTTCTCAGCCCCCGCTTGACGAATCCCCCCCGAGACTTTCAGGGAAGGAGCGGAGCGCCCCACCTATTTTGAAAATTTCGCGAGGATTCGTCAATCGGTGCCAAAGTTATTCCAAATAGAATGTTGCGGATTTCCTATGGAAACACGGTCCTAACTATAACTATCTACTGGCGACCGCCAGTAGATAATGTATATATATATATATGCAACACTTACCTTAGTTATACTTATCTTAAATAGACTTTCCATGCGTGGTATACAAATTGCTTGGTAAAAAATGTGTGGTAATGGCATGCTTGGTAATTGGCATTGTTGAAGTGTCATACAGTCATACAACCTTGTGGATGAGTTTATTCTCCCAGCCTTCAATAGTAGTTGAGTGAATGGAGATATGAAAAGCATAACAAAATCTTGTCCTAACACAGGGCTAGACGAAAGTGTCACAAATGAGCTTGGGCCACTTAGTTATATATATTGAGCGATGTGAAGTAGGTTCTGCATTGAAAATATTACTGTAAGGACAAAAGTCTTCTCTGTCAATGCTTTCCGAAATACGTCGGGTGGCAGGTGGCATCAAATCATGATTGACACATTTATGCAGTCCTTGCTTTTATAGCACTTTGCTTTCTGAGTAAGTACCATGTTGTTTTATTGTTTTTTGTTATTTTAACACGTTAAAACAATATAAAATATTTATCAAAACATATCATTTAAACATTGCTTTCAAAACTAGTTAGTTCCAGCATTATTACCTAAAATCACTAGATTGATAGCCCCTTGACTGCCCATTTGTAATTATTTAAAGTGCCTAATGCAGACCTGCTATGGCTCACCCTACATGTACCTAAATTTTGCCATTACTATGACCCTGATCAGCTACCAATATCAATTTAAGTTTGCTCTGTTAAATGTGATGTGCCGCAAGAAGAAACAGAAGGGTAACAGCTTCCCTGAAAAAATTCTCTTATTACTGATTATGAACATCCCTCAAGCGATTCACAATCCTGTGTACTGACAGTGCTTGGGCCCCACTAAAGTCCATCTGGGACTAAGAACTAAATATACAACTGAAGCCAGCTTAGAAAAGTGCAGCATGTGGGTCAGAAAGTGCTCTCCTTAAAACTAACCAAATATACAGTTGAAGCCAGCATAGAAAAGTGCAGCATGCGGGTGTGAACGTGCTTTTCTGAAAACCAACCATGACTAAAAGCTACGCCTCTATCCAACACCCTCTTATTGACAAACTACAAAACCTTCTGCAAAGTCTTCACATTTTTAAGTATTGACTATGCCTTGTCCCCGCTAGTATACATTAGTAGTAAAAACTTGAAAGACAATTAAAACCAGCTTCATAAAGCACTCTGTGCATTGAGCTATGATGATATTTTAAATACAGTAATTGCAAGGTTTAAGGCTCTATACAGCGCTCTTATTAGTGACCTAGCAAGCGTCATTCAGCAACTTTAAAAACCTAGATGTTAGCTGTACATTATCCTCACACAAACACTTTGTTATCACTTTTTAGCATTGCTTGATTCCTAGTTGAAGAAATGCTGGTTTAAGCCAGTAGTGCCTTAAGTCTTTCAATTCACTACAATTCATTACAAAGGGATACTACATGCAGTAACAATTCAAGCTTGAAATAACACAGTCTGCAGCCCCTTTTAAGAGTGCATATTTTATGCTTCAAAGGTAGTATTCCTAAGCCCGGGTGGTGAAGCTCCATTGGGAACTCAGAGTTCAGGCAAAAACTCAAACTCTGAAGTTTGGCGGAGTTAGCCCCTGCGCCCACGCCCACCAGAATAGTCTGCTCTGGCGACCACGGCCTGCCCTCCTCCTTGCCGTGGTCAGTGGCGTAACGAAACTTGAGGGGGCCCCCCTGCAAAGAATATGGAGGGGGCCCCCACGCTCCGGATTCAGTCAGGAGTTCTCAGGTCGGGGGCCTGCTGCGCATGCACCAGTGGCGGCTGGTGAATTCTAAAAGTGGTGGAACGAAAAGCTGAGAACCAAGTTGAAGAAGGAAGTGAGTACAGCAAGCACACCAAAGTGAAAGAGGTGTGTTCGGGGTTGGCTTTCCCAAGTGGGCCCTTTAACCACTCAAATTTCAGCTTTAAATAAATTCAGTCATTTGTCTCCAAAATATCAGCTTGTCAGTTTATGAAAGCAGACACGTTTTGCTATTAAATACCAGCTTTGCCTTCTTGAAAAATAATAATTTACATAAATCAAGAAGTTATCTTTTTTGTGAAAAAGTTCAATTATTGTCATGAACCACTAAAACACATGATAGATTCCGCCTTGTTTGTTTGTTTGTTTGAAAAGTTTTATATAGCGCTGGCTAGACCCGGAGCTATCAGAGCGCTTTACATGAAGTAGGACATTGTTTCAGAACATTGTTACATCAGTTGTTGGAGTTACAAAAGTTACATGAATTACAAAAGCATAGCATAACATTAGAAAAAAAAACGGTAAGGGGGAAAGTACTTCAGGTGACACAGGAGAGTCAGGCTGGAAAAGGGAAGGCAGACAAAGAATCACGGAGGGAGGAGGTGGGGGAGGGAAAAGAAACACAACGTGGAGACGAGGAAAACAATGTCCGATGTCCGGCTGGGTAGGTGGCGGCCAAGGGGTGAACCAGAGCCAAACTCCTCTGTAGCTGCATAGGACAGCTCCTCCGGCCATCACCCAAAGTTGCTCGGGCACCGCGGTGCGTACAGACAGTTTTGGATTCCACCTTGAATATCTATGTGTCATAGTTGCATGTCATATGCGCCAATCTTATGCCAAGAATTACCGCCATTATGCCGAAGCAAGTATGATGACTGTGCACCACGCAATCAGACAGGAATTACCACTATTATGCCAGCGCCCGCATTTTACCTGGTTTGGGCTCCATTATACCATGGGTGAGCACATTGGGCCGATATGTGCCACCATTATGGCAGGGCCAACATTATGTCATGTTATTTTATTTATTAAGTACACAATCATGGAACATTGCTGGTGTTGAAATGGGGTAGCTCTGTAGAATCTCACTAGTGGCTGTGACAAGCTCCCCTCTTTACCTAGTGATAGTTTTTTCTACACAAAGGCATGTCGCAGGCACAATGGAAAAGAGAGAGAAAGATATGAACGGCTTCCTTGTTTGTCTCTAACAGTCCACCCGCTCTCGTCACAGCCCTTCCCACAGTACACAAGGACACCCATATGTCCCCTGTACCCTTCTACAGGTCAAATGCATATCAACCATCCTGGAATGGTTACTTATTTAGGGAAGTATGGGGAGAAATTTTAGAGAATAAAAATAGCTTGACCTTTATGCGTGATGCGGGGTATGAAATTGAATTTGGGGCACTTGAGTACAGTTCTCTGCAGGACAGCTGAGGGTCATGACTTCAGAGCCCACTGTGTTTACTCCCTGCCCTGTGTTAATTCAAGTCTATGTTGTGCAACCTTATTTACGCCCTGTAGTATTTCATTGTCTCTCATTCACCACTGTCCACCTACTGTATTTACACCCTGTAGTATTTCATTGTCTCTCATACACCACTGTCCACCTACTGTATTTACACCCAGTAGTATTTATTTGTCTCTCATACACCACTGTCCACCTACTGTACTTACACCCAGTATTTCATTGTCTTATTCACCACAGTCCACCTACTGCATTTACACCCAGTATTTCATAGTCTCTTATTCACCGCTGTCCACCTACTGTATTTACACCCTGTATTTCATTGTCTCTCATACACCACTGTCCACCCACTGTATTTACACCCTTTAGTATCTCATTGTCTCTTATTCACCGCTGTCCACCTACTGTATTTACACCCAGTATTTCATTGTCTCTTATTCACCACTGTCCACCTACTGTATTTACACCCTTTAGTATTTCATTGTCTCTCATACACCACTGTCCACCTACTCTATTTACACCCTGTAATTCATTGTCTCTCATACACCGCTGTCCACCCACTGTATTTACACCCTGTAGTATTTCATTGGTTCTCATTCACCACTGTCCACCCACTGTATTTACACCCTGTAGTATTTCATTGTCTCTTATTCACCACTGTCCACCTACTGTATTTACACCCTTTAGTATTTCATTGTCTCTCATACACCACTGTCCACCTACTTTATTTACACCCTGTAATTCATTGTCTCTCATACACCGCTGTCCACCCACTGTATATACACCCTGTGGTATTTCGTTGGTTCTCATTCACCACTGTCCACCCACTGTATTTACACCCTGTAGTATTTCATTGTCTCTTATTCACCACTGTCCACCTACTGTATTTACACCCTTTAGTATTTCATTGTCTCTTATTCACCACTGTCCATCTACTGTATTTACACCCTGTAGTATTTCATTATCTCTCATTCACCATTGTCCACCTTCTGTATTTACACCCAGTATTTCATTGTCTTATGCACCACTGTCCACCTACTGTATTTACACCCAGTATTTCATTGTCTCTTATTCACCGCTGTCCACCTACTGTATTTACACCCAGTATTTAATTGTCTCTTATTCACCACTGTCCACCTTCTGTATTTACACCCAGTATTTCATTGTCTTATGCACCACTGTCCACCTACTGTATTTACACCCTGTATTTCATTGTCTCTCATACACCACTGTCCACCCACTGTATTTACACCCTGTATTATTTCATTGTCTCTCATTCACCACTGTCCACCTTCTGTATTTACACCCAGTATTTCATTGTCTCTTATTCACCACTGTCCACCTACTCTATTTACACCCTTTAGTATTTCATTGTCTCTCATACACCACTGTCCACCTAATGTATTTACACCCTGTAATTCATTGTCTCTCATACACCGCTGTCCACCCACTGTATTTACACCCTGTAGTATTTCATTGTCTCTCATTCACCACTGTCCACCCACTGTATTTACACCCTGTAGTATTTCATTGTCTCTTATTCACCACTGTCCACCTTCTGTATTTACACCCAGTATTTCATTGTCTTATGCACCACTGTCCACCTACTGTATTTACACCCTGTATTTCATTGTCTCTCATACACCACTGTCCACCCACTGTATTTACACCCTGTAGTATTTCATTGTCTCTCATTCACCACTGTCCACCTACTGTATTTACACCCAGTATTTCATTGTCTCTTATTCACCACTGTCCACCTACTGTATTTACACCCTTTAGTATTTCATTGTCTCTTATTCACCACTGTCCACCTACTGTATTTACACCCTGTAGTATTTCATTGTCTCTCATTCACCCTTGTCCACCTTCTGTATTTACACCCAGTATTTCATTGTCTTGTGCACCACTGTCCACCTACTGTATTTACACCCAGTATTTCATTGTCTCTTATTCACCGCTGTACACCTACTGTATTTACACCCTGTAATTCATTGTCTCTCATACACCGCTGTCGCACCCACTGTATTTACACCCTGTATTTCATTGTCTCTCATACACCGCTGCCGACCTACTGTATTTACACCCTGTAATTCATTGTCTCTCATACACTGCTGTCGCACCCACTGTATTTACACCCTGTATTTCATTGTCTCTCATACACCGCTGTCCACCCACTGTATTTACACCCTGTAATATTTCATTGTCTCTCATACACCGCTGTCCACCCACTGTATTTACACCCTGTAATATTTCATTGTTTCTCATACACCACTGTCCACTTACAGTATTTACACCCTTTCGCATTTCATTGTCTCTCATACACCACTGTCCACCTACTGTATTTACGCCCTGTAGTATTTCATTGTCGCTTATTCACCACTGTCCACCTACAGTATTTACACCCTGTATTTCATTGTCGCTCATACATTTCTATCCACCCACTGTATTTACACCCTGTAGTATTTCATTGTCTGTTATACACAAATGTCCACCTGCTGTATTTACACCCTTTCATATTTCACTGTCTCTCATACACCACTGTCCACCCACTGTATTTACACCCTGTAGTATTTCATTGTCTCTCATACACCACTGTCCACCCACTGTATTTACACCCTGAAGTATTTCATTGTCTCTCATACACCGCTGTCCACCCGCTGTATTTACACCCTTTCGTATTTCAATGATTCCTTCATGTCTTTCTACTCTCAGCATCCATTAGCCATCTTGGAACAATAAATTCATAATAAACTACAGCAAAAGAAACATACAATGGTACAGCCAATAGTCCTCCAACCAACGTCAGACCTATTGGCTTTGCCAACGCTTATTAGATATGACATCTTACATGGATTCTCCCCTTCCGACCCACAATGTCCTTCCATTCTTATGTGTGTCCTACTCTCTCCCATATGACTCTGGTGATAGTTTGCTACACTCCAGTCCCATTCATTTCCCTGAATATATCTCTATTATTTTTAGCATTTCGTTGCTGTTCTGGGCTCATTCTATGCATCATTAGACTTTAAGTACCAATTCATAACCTGCTCTTTATTGGATTCTTCAATAAAAATATTACCAATGTGAATAACAAGAAATAGAATTCATAGCAAAACAAACATAAAATAAAAAGTGCACAGCATGGGCAGAAACTGGATACCTAAAATGTATTTAAAAAAAAGAAAATAAAGGTTCTGTGCTGTGGAACCTGGGAATGACTTTCCCCAACTCTATAGTACTCTGGAGGCCCCTAAAATGTGAGTTTTTCAGTTAAGCTGGAGTCAGTGGCGTAGCACGAGCCTCACGCGCCCTCATTTAAGGAGGTGAAAATTGCTCCCTGGCTCCTGGTTGGGTAGTGAAAGAATGCTATACTCAGTGTGCCCCTCCCATTCCTAGGACCCGATGCCACTGCACATGCTGAACCATTGGTATGTACGCCCATGGCCAGAGTCTAAAAGTAAATAAAGGGCTGATGATAAAGCGAGTTAATAATACTAGGCAGGTGCCGATGGTGCCAGCACCAGACAGTACCAAAAGCATCAAATATTACCAATTAATTCTAAGGAGGGAGCAAAAAACATAAAAATAGAATTTTGCTGAAGGCTCCAGATAGTTTTGCACTTGGTCTCAAATGTCGCTCAAAAATGTGCAACAACCACAGACATGTTCTCCCTTCCTTTGCAGCTGGGAAGACCACTGATACAAATGGAATGTGGCATAACAGCCAGAGATGCTGGCTTTGGAACTGGGGGATCATGCTCGAGTCTCAGCGTTGGTTCAACATCCTGTGATTCTGGGCAAATCACTTAATAACCCCGTGCTTAAAAAATAAGTGTGGCCTTGTGTAACCCTCCAACAGTGCTCCTCATCTTTACGTAGCGCCTCTCTCATATGCATTTCATTTGTTGTGTAGCGCTACTCATATCAGTGTAGTGTGTGTCAGTACTTTACACCACGCACACATTATACAGAGACAGTGAATCATACAAGTATGTAAATCAGTCTACAGGGAATGTCACATAAACCAATGAGGATTACAAGGTTTAGGAATCACATGTCATCCATACTGGTGGGCAGTATATTTTAGGAGGGTTTGGTCTGGGGAAACACAAGCTCAGGATTTAAAGAGTATTCCATGGGGGTCAGCTTTACTGATAAAAATGTATATCTGCCCACACTTACTCATTTTAGCAACATTAGAATAATGAAAGACTGGATAAGTTCTAACTATATCACAAAAAAAGAAAGCAAAGTTCTAACTATACCATTCATGTTTGTCTGCAGCTGTTAAATACAGTAATTGCAAGGTTTAAGGCTCTATACAGCGCTCTTATTAGTGACCTAGCAAGCGCCATTCAGCAACTTTAAAAACCTAGATGTTAGCTGTACATTATCCTCACACAAACACTTTGTTATCACTTTTTAGCATTGCTTGATTCCTAGTTGAAGAAATGCTGGTTTAAGCCAGTAGTGCCTTAAGTCTTTCAATTCACTACAATTCATTACAAAGGGATACTACATGCAGTAACAATTCAAGCTTGAAATAACACAGTCTGCAGCCCCTTTTAAGAGTGCATATTTTATGCTTCAAAGGTAGTATTCCTAAGCCCGGGTGGTGAAGCTCCATTGGGAACTCAGAGTTCAGGCAAAAACTCAAACTCTGAAGTTTGGCGGAGTTAGCCCCTGCGCCCACGCCCACCAGAATAGTCTGCTCTGGCGACCACGGCCTGCCCTCCTCCTTGCCGTGGTCAGTGGCGTAACGAAACTTGAGGGGGCCCCCCTGCAAAGAATATGGAGGGGGCCCCCCACGCTCCGGATTCAGTCAGGAGTTCTCAGGTCGGGGGCCTGCTGCGCATGCACCAGTGGCGGCTGGTGAATTCTAAAAGTGGTGGAACGAAAAGCTGAGAACCAAGTTGAAGAAGGAAGTGAGTACAGCAAGCACACCAAAGTGAAAGAGGTGTGTTCGGGGTTGGCTTTCCCAAGTGGGCCCTTTAACCACTCAAATTTCAGCTTTAAATAAATTCAGTCATTTGTCTCCAAAATATCAGCTTGTCAGTTTATGAAAGCAGACACGTTTTGCTATTAAATACCAGCTTTGCCTTCTTGAAAAATAATTTAAATTTACATAAATCAAGAAGTTATCTTTTTTGTGAAAAAGTTCAATTATTGTCATGAACCACTAAAACACATGATAGATTCCGCCTTGTTTGTTTGTTTGTTTGAAAAGTTTTATATAGCGCTGGCTAGACCCGGAGCTATCAGAGCGCTTTACATGAAGTAGGACATTGTTTCAGAACATTGTTACATCAGTTGTTGGAGTTACAAAAGTTACATGAATTACAAAAGCATAGCATAACATTAGAAAAAAAAACGGTAAGGGGGAAAGTACTTCAGGTGACACAGGAGAGTCAGGCTGGAAAAGGGAAGGCAGACAAAGAATCACGGAGGGAGGAGGTGGGGGAGGGAAAAGAAACACAACGTGGAGACGAGGAAAACAATGTCCGATGTCCAGCTGGGTAGGTGGCGGCCAAGGGGTGAACCAGAGCCAAACTCCTCTATAGCTGCATAGGACAGCTCCTCCGGCCATCACCCAAAGTTGCTCGGGCACCGCGGTGCGTACAGACAGTTTTGGATTCCACCTTGAATATCTATGTGTCATAGTTGCA
Source organism: Triturus cristatus (assembly GCF_964204655.1). Classification (NCBI taxonomy): domain Eukaryota; kingdom Metazoa; phylum Chordata; class Amphibia; order Caudata; family Salamandridae; genus Triturus; species Triturus cristatus. The sequence continues at coordinate 234,585,525 of NC_140583.1, forward strand.
TGTCATATGCGCCAATCTTATGCCAAGAATTACCGCCATTATGCCGAAGCAAGTATGAGGACTGTGCACCACGCAATCAGACAGGAATTACCACTATTATGCCAGCGCCCGCATTTTACCTGGTTTGGGCTCCATTATACCATGGGTGAGCACATTGGGCCGATATGTGCCACTATTATGGCAGGGCCAACATTATGTCATGTTATTTTATTTATTAAGTACACAATCATGGAACATTGCTGGTGTTGAAATGGGGTAGCTCTGTAGAATCTCACTAGTGGCTGTGACAAGCTCCCCTCTTTACCTAGTGATAGTTTTTTCTACACGAAGGCATGTCGCAGGCACAATGGAAAAGAGAGAGAAAGATATGAACGGCTTCCTTGTTTGTCTCTAACAGTCCACCCCCTCTCGTCACAGCCCTTCCCACAGTACACAAGGACACCCATATGTCCCCTGTACCCTTCTACAGGTCAAATGCATATCAACCATCCTGGAATGGTTACTTATTTAGGGAAGTATGGGGAGAAATTTTAGAGAATAAAAATAGCTTGACCTTTATGCGTGATGCGGGGTATGAAATTGAATTTGGGGCACTTGAGTACAGTTCTCTGCAGGACAGCTGAGGGTCACGACTTCAGAGCCCACTGTGTTTACTCCCTGCCCTGTGTTAATTCAAGTCTATGTTGTGCAACCTTATTTACGCCCTGTAGTATTTCATTGTCTCTCATTCACCACTGTCCACCTACTGTATTTACACCCTGTAGTATTTCATTGTCTCTCATACACCACTGTCCACCTACTGTATTTACACCCAGTAGTATTTATTTGTCTCTCATACACCACTGTCCACCTACTGTACTTACACCCAGTATTTCATTGTCTTATTCACCACAGTCCACCTACTGCATTTACACCCAGTATTTCATTGTCTCTTATTCACCGCTGTCCACCTACTGTATTTACACCCAGTATTTCATTGTCTCTTATTCACCACTGTCCACCTACTGTATTTACACCCTGTAATTCATTGTCTCTCATACACCGCTGTCCACCCACTGTATATACACCCTGTAGTATTTCGTTGGTTCTCATTCACCACTGTCCACCCACTGTATTTACACCCTGTAGTATTTCATTGTCTCTTATTCACCACTGTCCACCTACTGTATTTACACCCTTTAGTATTTCATTGTCTCTTATTCACCCTTGTCCACCTTCTGTATTTACACCCAGTATTTCATTGTGTTATGCACCACTGTCCACCTACTGTATTTACACCCAGTATTTCATTGTCTCTTATTCACCGCTGTCCACCTACTGTATTTACACCCAGTATTTCATTGTCTCTTATTCACCACTGTCCACCTTCTGTATTTACACCCAGTATTTCATTGTCTTATGCACCACTGTCCACCTACTGTATTCACACCCTGTATTTCATTGTCTCTCATACACCACTGTCCACCCACTGTATTTACACCATGTAGTATTTCATTGTCTCTCATTCACCACTGTCCACCTTCTGTATTTACACCCAGTATTTCATTGTCTCTTATTCACCACTGTCCACCTACTGTATTTACACCCTTTAGTATTTCATTGTCTCTCATACACCACTGTCCACCTAATGTATTTACACCCTGTAATTCATTGTCTCTCATACACCGCTGTCCACCCACTGTATTTACACCCTGTAGTATTTCATTGTCTCTCATTCACCACTGTCCACCCACTGTATTTACACCCTGTAGTATTTCATTCTCTCTTATTCACCACTGTCCACCTTCTGTATTTACACCCAGTATTTCATTGTCTTATGCACCACTGTCCACCTACTGTATTTACACCCTGTATTTCATTGTCTCTCATACACCACTGTCCACCCACTGTATTTACACCCTGTAGTATTTCATTGTCTCTCATTCACCACTGTCCACCTACTGTATTTACACCCAGTATTTCATTGTCTCTTATTCACCACTGTCCACCTACTGTATTTACACCCTTTAGTCTTTCATTGTCTCTTATTCACCACTGTCCACCTACTGTATTTACACCCTGTAGTATTTCATTGTCTCTCATTCACCCTTGTCCACCTTCTGCATTTACACCCAGTATTTCATTGTCTCTTATTCACCGCTGTCTACCTACTGTATTTACACCCTGTAATTCATTGTCTCTCATACACCACTGTCCACCCACTGTATTTACACCCTGTAGTATTTCATTGTCTTTCATTCACCACTGTCCACCTACTGTATTTACACCCAGTATTTCATTGTCTCTTATTCACCACTGTCCACCTACTGTATTTACACCCTTTAGTATTTCATTGTCTCTTATTCACCACTGTCCACCTACTGTATTTACACCCTGTAGTATTTCATTGTCTCTCATTCACCCTTGTCCACCTTCTGCATTTACCCATCTTAAAAAACGGAACCTCCTGAGGCTTGAGCCGGGAGTAGAGCGATTTTGCATATTTTAAATAGAAAGTGACAGAATCTCTTTGGTCTTTTAAAAACTTGCACTCACCTGCACCGAGCACTTCGCGCTTTCACGAGCCCTCTGACAGCTGAGATACAAGCTTCCATTGGCGAGGGTTTGTTTTGGTTTCCCTGCCGCCATTGCCCAGGACATAGGCCACGCCCACCCGGTCAGGCCACGCCCACTTCTCATCCCCCCTGCCAGCTATAAATCATGTGCCTATACAGGAAGCGCAGCGGACGAGCGCAGCGGGCGCGACGAATGCGCGCCGAAGGCGCGCATAAGGCAAGCTCGTCTGCGCTCGTCCGCGAGCGTCCGGGACCAGGGGCCAAGGACCCTGCGAGCCACTACACTTATACTTCTGCTGAACTACAGGTATTGGGCCCAACCGCCACGACGTGTCCACCTGTCCCTTATCACGCAGCTAAACGCATTTCTCACTTAGGTATAGGCAACTCTGCCTCCCTCACGAACGCCCCTGCTCCTGAGTACTCTATGCGCACGACCACACCCTGCTCCACCTACACGTTCAGGTGTATCTATCTTAACACCCGCTCCATGATTAAGCACCAATCTGATATATTTCTGCTACTCATGGACAAACAACCTGACATGCTGCTACTGACGGAGACCTGGCTCACTCCGGACTCACTACCGGATATTTTAGCTGCCCTACCTGCAGACTACTATATTCTATCAGCACTCCGCCCAGGCGGAAAAACTGGGGGAGGAGCAGCAATAATCGTCAATAAAAAGTTCCAACTCAGACAGCTCCCCTCTCTGCCTTTACCTAATACTGAAAACATAGTCGCCAAAATAGACACCCCCAATGGCTCACTTATATTGGTCCTATTATATCGCCCTCCCCAAACCATGGCTACATTCCCTTCCGTTCTAGCTCAGCTACTGGCACCATTGGTTACTAACCATCCTAAATTACTCCTGGTTGGAGATCTAAATTTCTGGTTCGACAACCTATCGTTGGACCCCCAAGCTGCAGAGATGAGCGAACTCTTCTGTGATCTTAACCTGACACAACACATCCACACCGAGACCCATCAGAAGGGCCACAGCCTCGACCAAATCTGGTCTCTGAACCTGGCCCTATCTGTATTAGACATAAAACCCTGTTGCTGGTCCGATCACCACAGCATAAGTTTCTCTCTCCAGCTAGATAAGACAACCCACTTTAAACTACAATCCAGCAAAACCATCAGGAAATGGTCCTCCATGGATATGCCAGCCTTTCTAAACTTCTTGGGTAACTCCCCCCCCCTCGACAGCAACAATGTGGATGAGGCCGATAGCCGGCTCAATGAATGGCTCACTGAAGCGATTAACATCTATGCTCCCCTCACGCATCTTAGCTGCTCAAGGAGCCCGGATGCACATAAATGGTTTACACCCGAACTAAAAACACTGAAATTAGAAGTGAGGCAAAAGGAAAGAACCTGGCGCTCCCAGTAATGTCCACTGGCCAAGGCCGCATACTGCTCAGCCAGGAAGACATACCAAAATACTCTACAGAACCATAAAACAATCTACTATTCATCTAAAGTCCTCAACTCTACCAACAAGTCAAAAGAAATTTTCAGGATTGTGAACGACCTTTGCAACGACGATAGAACTTCCCCCCCGGTAGTTCCCTCACAAGCGTTATGCAACTCCCTGAACGACTTTTTCCGTGATAAGATCTTAACGATTAAGCAGAACATCTCCACACTCCCATCATCCGCCCCAGTGGATGACATCTATTTCAATCCCTCAACTTTACATTCCTATCCCCTTATTGATTTGAAAACTTTCTTGACATTATTGTCTAGAGTCAAATCAGGATCCCCTATGGATGTCTGCCCCCCCCATATCATGAAAGAAATTGGTCGAGCTATGCCCAACAGCATGATATCCCTACTCAATGACTCTCTCACGTCAGGGACAGTACCTAGCAGCTTCAAACAGGCCTTACTGATTCCCCTCACCAAGAAGCCTGGCATCGACCCGCTCGACCTTACGAACTATCGGCCCATATCTTTGCTACCTTTTCTATCGAAAATGCTGGAGGCGCACGTCACCAACTGCCTCTCTAACTTCGTGGAGGAAACAGAATATCTCCAACCCAACCAAGCAGGCTTCCGACCTGGTCACTCCACTGAGGCAGTAATATTGGCAGTCCAGAACACCTTGAGGTCCAACGCTGATAACAACCTTCATCAAGCCTTAGTACTTCTCGACTTGTCCGCGGCATTCGACACGGTTGACTATTCCATTCTGGTCAACCGTGTCGAACAGGCGGGTCTCAGAGACTCTGCCCTAGCCTGGTTAAAATCGTTCATCTCCGAACGCACCCAATCGGTTCGCTTAGGCTCCTTTTCTGCCGCCAAGGTCAAGTCTTTCTGTGGGGTGCCCCAGGGCTCCTCACTATCCCCCTTGTTGTTCAACCTGTACATGCGGCCCCTCCTCTTTGCCCTGAGTAAGCACAAAGTCACTGTATATAACTATGCAGATGACTTACAGCTTATCTTTGTTCTCAATTCCCCTAACGCGGTGGAGGACTTCCAAGCCACCATGACCCTAATCCAGAGCTGGATGTCCTCAAATCACCTCAAGTTAAACCCAGGGAAAACTGAGTTGATTCTGCCCGGCAAGAGCGAAATCAGTTGGAGCCCTAACTTCTGGCCGTCGGACATGGGTCTTCCCCCTAAGAAATCTTCCACTGTAAAAAGCCTGGGGATAACCATCAACGGGGACCTCTCGCTAAAATCCCAAATTGGTACCGTGGTCTCCTCTGGATTTTTCCAACTAAGGAAAATCAGGAAAATCGCCCATTTCCTCACTCCCTCCGCCTTAATCCAGGTGGTCATGGCCTTAGTCCTCTCCCACATTGACTTTTCCAATAGCCTATACCTAGGCCTACCTGCAGGACAACTCAAAAGACTACAGTACCTGCAGAATCAGGCCGCTAGGCTGATCTGCAAAGTACCCAAATGGGAACCTATCAAACCAGGCCTGGAGAGTTTGCACTGGCTACCCGTGGCTCAAAGAGCCGAATTCAAAGCCGGGTGCATTATCTTTAAGGCTCTGCAAGGCAAGGGACCCCTATTTATCAGACAGCTGATCGGTAGATATGTCCCCTCACGGAACCTAAGATCCGCCCACAAAGACCTTTTAGAAGTTCCTCGTTTCAAGAAAAAACGACAAGGCGGCAGCAGCTTCCACTTCCTGGCAGCCACCCTATGGAACTCTTTACCACTAGCCCTCAGACAGAGTAAAGACCTCCTTGCCTTTAGAAAGGCTTTTAAAACTCACCTCTTCACAAAAGCTTACCCGAAATAACTCTTCCGGCAGACTTACCTCTTGTTATGTTTTTTATCTTACCAGCGCCAAGAAGCCCTTGGGCGTACGCGCGCTTTACAAATTTTTAATAACATAACATAACATAACATAACATATTTCATTGTCTTATGCACCACTGTCCACCTACTGTATTTACACCCTGTAGTATTTCATTGTCTCCTATTCACCACTGTCCACCTACTGTATTTACACCCTGTAGTAGTTCAGTGTCTCTCATCCACCACTGTCCACCTACTGTATTTACACCCTGTAATTCATTGTCTCTCATACACCACTGTCCACCTACTGTATTTACACCCTGTAATTCATTGTCTCTCATACACTGCTGTCGCACCCACTGTATTTACACCCTGTATTTCATTGTCTCTCATACACCGCTGTCCACCCACTGTATTTACACCCTGTAATATTTCATTGTCTCTCATACACCGCTGTCCACCCACTGTATTTACACCCTGTAATATTTCATTGTTTCTCATACACCACTGTCCACTTACAGTATTTACACCCTTTCGCATTTCATTGTCTCTCATACACCACTGTCCACCTACTGTATTTACGCCCTGTAGTATTTCATTGTCTCTTATTCACCACTGTCCACCTACAGTATTTACACCCTGTATTTCATTGTCACTCATACATTTCTATCCACCCACTGTATTTACACCCTGTAGTATTTCATTGTCTGTTATACACAACTGTCCACCTGCTGTATTTACACCCTTTCATATTTCACTGTCTCTCATACACCACTGTCCACCCACTGTATTTACACCCTGTAGTATTTCATTGTCTCTCATACACCACTGTCCACCCACTGCATTTACACCCTTTGGTATTTCATTGTCTCTTATACACCACTGTCCACCTGCAGTATTCACACCCTGTATTTCATTGTCTCTCATACACCACTGTCCACCCACTGTATTTACACCCTGAAGTATTTCATTGTCTCTCATACACCGCTGTCCACCCGCTGTATTTACACCCTTTCGTATTTCGATGATTCCTTCATGTCTTTCTTCTCTCAGCATCCATTAGCCATCTTGGAACAATAAATTCATAATAAACTACAGCAAAAGAAACATACAATGGTACAGCCAATAGTCCTCCAACCAACGTCAGACCTATTGGCTTTGCCAACGCTTATTAGATATGACATCTTACATGGATTCTCCCCTTCTGACCCACAATGTCCTTCCATTCTTATGTGTGTCCTACTCTCTCCCATATGACTCTGGTGATAGTTTGCTACACTCCAGTCCCATTCATTTCCCTGAATATATCTCTATTATTTTTAGCATTTGTTGCTGTTCTGGGCTCATTCTATGCATCATTAGACTTTAAGTACCAATTCATAACCTGCTCTTTATTGGATTCTTCAATAAAAAATATTACCAATGTGAATAACAAGAAATAGAATTCATAGCAAAACAAACATAAAATAAAAAGTGCACAGCATGGGCAGAAACTGGATACCCAAAATGTATTTAAAAAAAAGAAAATAAAGGTTCTGTGCTGTGGAACCTGGGAATGACTTTCCCCAACTCTATAGTACTCTGGAGGCCCCTAAAATGTGAGTTTTTCAGTTAAGCTGGAGTCAGTGGCGTAGCACGAGCCTCACGCGCCCTCATTTAAGGAGGTGAAAATTGCTCCCTGGCTCCTGGTTGGGTAGTGAAAGAAAGCTATAGTCAGTGTGCCCCTCCCATTCCTAGGACCCGATGCCACTGCACATGCTGAACCATTGGTATGTACGCCCATGGCCAGAGTCTAAAAGTAAATAAAGGGCTGATGATAAAGCGAGTTAATAATACTAGGCAGGTGCCGATGGTGCCAGCACCAGACAGTACCAAAAGCATCAAATATTACCAATTAATTCTAAGGAGGGAGCAAAAAACATAAAAATAGAATTTTGCTGAAGGCACCAGATAGTTTTGCACTTGGTCTCAAATGTCGCTCAAAAATGTGCAACAACCACAGACATGTTCTCCCTTCCTTTGCAGCTGGGAAGACCACTGATACAAATGGAATGTGGCATAACAGCCAGAGATGCTGGCTTTGGAACTGGGGGATCATGCTCGAGTCTCAGCGTTGGTTCAACATCCTGTGATTCTGGGCAAATCACTTAATAACCCCGTGCTTAAAAAATAAGTGTGGCCTTGTGTAACCCTCCAACAGTGCTCCTCATCTTTACGTAGCGCCTCTCTCATATGCATTTCATTTGTTGTGTAGCGCTACTCATATCAGTGTAGTGTGTGTCAGTACTTTACACCACGCACACATTATACAGAGACAGTGAATCATACAAGTATGTAAATCAGTCTACAGGGAATGTCACATAAACCAATGAGGATTACAAGGTGTAGGAATCACATGTCATCCATACTGGTGGGCAGTATATTTTAGGAGGGTTTGGTCTGGGGAAACACAAGCTCAGGATTTAAAGAGTATTCCATGGGGGTCAGCTTTACTGATAAAAATGTATATCTGCCCACACTTACTCATTTTAGCAACATTAGAATAATGAAAGACTGGATAAGTTCTAACTATATCACAAAAAAAGAAAGCGAAGTTCTAACTATACCATTCATGTTTGTCTGCAGCTGTTTGATGACAGGTCATTGGTCACTGTCCTATGTTAGGATTGTAACTACTGAACTGCAAGTAGCACAAGGATATCTGTGACAAAGGCAGTAACCCACTGAGCTTCCACATAAAATACAGCTCATCTGCATTTAAAAACTACTAACAGACAAATGATTTCTCTCCAGCAGGATCATTTAGCACCAGCGTTATCTGGGCATTTTGCATTGTCTTATTGTTGTCCTGCATCAGCCATGATAATGATAAAAACTGTTTAAATGAAGCACACACAAAGTATGTGTCCTGCTGGGCCTGTGCATATTTTAAAAAGAAAAACAAATGGTAACACATTCTCTTACCTACACCATTAGTCAAACTTTGTGTCACAGCCTGATGTGATAAGCAGCTGTAGGGGTCAGGAAAGGTGATAGGAATAAACAAACTTATTTTTTCCTGCGCTGCATAGAAAAAGAAATATCCATGTAATGTAACTGGTGCTCGTGTAAAGCGCTCCAATACCTTGGGGGCGAGCTTACGCTATATTGAACTATTTAAAAAAGTATTCTCTGTCATTTTCTACACGTACATCCATTTTCAAACATTCTTGAGCCATTTTTTTTTCTCTCTTCTGTGGAGATCTGGGAACGTTTCCATGTTCACTATCAGCATCGGGGACACTGCAGGCCACAGAGGAAACACTCTGTGCCATCCAGGGAGACTGCGAAGCCAATTGCATTTCCAATGCTTGCTTACCTTCCAATGTGTCCCAGCAGAGTCCTGTCCCTGGAGCTGCAAACCTTCTCCGACAACACTCTGTTGCCTCGTCCCTTCTCAGAGGCTGTGCCTTGTGGGGAATGCTCTCTCTGGGGCCCCCACCCCCATCCCTTTTCCGGCCGGGCTCTGACTGAAGAGAAACAATGTAACTTGTTACTTTGTTTCTCTTCAGTCCTGCCCTGGGTCAGCGCGAGGACGGCTGCAGACTGCACCTGCTTTTTACAGCAAGCCTTTCTCTCCCAGCTCTTTACCGAAGAGCTGAGGGGGCCCCCTTCACCTAACCGAAGACTGGGGGACCCCCGCACCGCGGGGGCTGCGGGGGTGTTTGTTACGCCCCTGGCCGTGGTCTCTCCTCCTTGCCGTCCTCGCGGTCGTGGACGCAAACCCCTACTTCGTACGTTTTGGTATAACTCCGCATGCGCACGCATGTGCTCATTCGCAGTCCTCGCAGACGTTCAATGTATGGGTTTGCGACCGGCGAGGGTTGAAGGACAGCAAGGAGGAGACCACAGTGAGGAGGAGGGCAGCCCGGAGACGCCAGAGCAGGTAAGTGATTATATTTCCAATTTATTTTTTAGGGTGGAGGGAAGTTTTACAGAGTTTTTTTTTCAACTCTGTGGAACTCCACCAACTACATCTTAGCCTCATTAGGTCTTTTTTCTGCTCTAGACTCATATGGCTGGAAAGATATGAAGCCCTCCCAATGGACTGGTAAAAAGTGGCACACAGGTCCCCGTCATAGCTCAAGCCAGTCATCCTCTGCATATTTTAGTCCTGCGTTTTTTGCGAGAATTTTGGTACACAATATTTGAGGCAGGCTTAGGTCAAGGATGTTCTAGTAACCTAAGGTATTATTTGAGACGTTCTCATAGGATTCCCATGGAATCTTTATATCCTGCATACTTGAGGGCAGCCTTAAGCTTGATGTAATAAGCTATGAACCTTGCTTCGCTGAGATTTTTGGGGCAACACTTACAGTATTAAAACCAAACCTACAAGCCCCACAATGGCTAACTTGTGATCTAAGCACTATCTAATTTGGAACGTAATACCAAAATTATACTAATAAAATACTATCAAATTATATTATTGAAAGTCACATCTTACACAATGTATTTAATTTCCAGCGTCTAAACTCCTTTCAACGTTTTTGCATGTTTTAAGTAGAGTTATGGAAAATCTAATAATCTGGTTGCTGTCAAACATCAATATTGGGAAACATGGTGGGACCCTGAGGCCATAGTCAGTTTGTGAAATGTTTGAAATTAAATGTTTGTAGATTCGGTGAAATGAACTTGAGGTCTGTAACTTATTACCGTATTGACTTTTGTTCCAGATTACACAAGTCATCCTTACACCTGCCAATATATGGCATGCTAGATTTCTTCCGATGACTGCAGGAGTCAAGAATAAAATTGTCAGTGATACCATGTCTTTTCTATCGTTGGTGTTGTAGGTTCCTTTACCCACTAAACAGAGCAGAAGTGCCACTAGATAGAAGCTGCGATTTCCTCTGACTCTAAACATACTCTGTCTGATGTTTTTTATTTAAATTGTATGATTAAAGTTTTCCAGAAGTTATAAATTCACGAGCATGTTATACAGTGCTTAGGAATTATCCTTGCACAATATTAAACAGATGAAATGTCCATTAGATGATGTGCACGCTTGGGCACCAATTCAACAAAATGCCTGAGGTACCGGAAGTGGCATCAAATACCCGTTGACCTTAATGACATCACAGGAAGTGACATCACAGGACTCATGGCCATGATTTATTTCTAGGAAAGCATGTCATTTGATTCTAAGGTGACAGCTATTAATGATTTGCATTGGATAGTATTACAAAGTTGCCTTTGGATAGTTGCAAAAAGTACACAGAGTTATGCTATGCGCTTGTTTGCATTAATTTGCATGAAGGGGGTATTCCATGGATGGTGCATTGGCGTTCCCATGCACCTACTAATGGGTTTTAAAGCAAATTCCTATCAACAAACATTGGTAGGCAGGAATTTTTGCCAAAGGTTTATGCCTTCTCTAGGCAGATGTACCAAGGAGATTTGTTTTCATTTCTTCTGGTTTTCCAAACTTTGCAAGTGTGCTCCATTATACAGCACACATTCAAAGTGGGAATAGCCTAAAAGCATAGCTTTTGGCCTGGAAGGGAACCCTTTCAGTACAAAAACGATGATTTCGAAAATGCAGACTCTCTGCACTCTGGTGTAAGGGAATGTGTGTTGGCGCATGGCTGCAACAAATGTGCCAGCGCAAGAGGATAGAAAAAATGCATGATATCTTATTAGAGGTGGCACATTTGTTCTCAACAGTGAAACAACTGACGTCCCTCCCTCACAAGACCTCTGCCACATACTCATCTACTTCTTTCACCTCAAGATCAAGACGCTCTATGACAACTTTGATGACCAAGACCTCTGCACTGCACCTACCCCTACCCCCAGCGGCGCCACCCAACAGACCCTTGTTTCCTGGACCCCACTCATGACAGAAGACACCCTCAAGACCATGAAGAGCATCCACTCTGGAGCACCTTCTGACCACTGCCTGTGCACATCTTTCACAGGGCCACCACAGCCATCGCACCCAAGCTAAATCGAACCAGCAACTGCTCCTGCGAGACTGCCACATTCCCCAACAACTGAAAGCGCCAAAGTCAACCCCCTCCTAAAGAAGCCCTCTGCAGATCCGATGGACCTCTAGAACTTCAGGTCCATCTCACTGCTCCCTTTCACAGCCAAGGTCATCAAAAAGGCCGTCAACACCCAGCTAGCACACTTTATCGAAACCAACAACATCCTAGACACCTCTCAATCTGGATTCCACAGAAGCACATTGCCGAGACCGCCCTCCTTGCCGCCACAGACGGCATCCGCACCCTTCTCAACCAAGGCTAAATGGCAGCCCTCACCCTCCTGGACCTATCAGCAGCCTTCAACACCGTCTCCCACCAGGCTCCATGATGCCAGCATCCAAGGAAAAGTTCTAGACTGGTTACAATCATTCTCCCACAGGCAAAACACAGAGAATAAGACTCCCGCCCTTCCTCTCAGAACCGACAGAGATCAGATGCGGAGCACCCCAAGGATCCTCCCTCAGCCCCACCCTTTTCAACATTTACGTGGCCCCCTTGCAACCATCGTCAAAAACCATGGGCTTAACATCATCTCCTACACTGATGACACCAGCTCATCCTCTTCCTCACCAAGAAACCCAACATCACCAGGCACAACTTCCAAGAAGGGATGAAAGCCGTTGCAACCTGGATGAGGAACGTTGCAGCTGTTTGAAACTCAACTTGAAGAAAACAGAAGTCCTCATTCTCGGTTAAAGCCCCTCTGCATTGGACGACACCTGTTGGCCACTGGCTCTCGGAAACCCATCCACCCCAACAGACCATTTGCATAACCTCTGTATCATACGAGACACATCACTCACCATGAATTGCCAGATCAATGCCATCTCCTCCGCATGCTTCAACACCATCCGCATACTATGCAAGACATTCAAGTGGATCACCCCCGACTCCAGGAAAACGGTCACTCATGCACTCGTCACCAGCAGACTGGGCTACGGCAATGCCCTCTATGCCAAAAAAAACTCCTCCACAAACTCCATACCGTCCAGAACACAGCAGCCTGACTCATCCTCGACATCCGACAGCACAACCACATCACCCAACACCTCCACTTGCTCCCCATCTAAAGAAGAATAACTTTCAAGCTGCTCACACACGCCAACAAGGCCCTCCACAACACCAGACCCCAATACCTCAATGACCGCATCTCCTTCCATGTCCCCAAGAGAAACCTCAGCTCAGCCATCCACTTCCTAGCCACCGTACCACTCTTAGGACCAGAGCAGGTGGAAGGTCCTTCTCCTACCTCTCTGCCAAGACCTGGAACGATCTTCACATTCACCTCCAGCGAAGCCGGACACTGCACCAATTCAGGAAGGACCTTAAAACCTGGCTCTTCGAATGACCAGAACGGAGCTGCTCACACCCACCCCTCAGTGCCTTGAGACCTCAATGGGTGAGTGGTGGGATCTACAAAGCCCTGATTGATTGATCCCCCTTTGACTCAAGATTTAGCATCACGCAAGGGGGCACAAAGGTGACACAAATCCTAAGTAGGATTTATCAAGCCACGCAAGACCACCTGGAGTGGCCCTGCATGGCTTGAAAAATCTAGAGAAGCACAAGACAGCACAAAACACTGCCTTGCATTACTCTGCAGCTGGGAGGCATTCCATGGGTGGAGAATGGGTGGTGCCATGCATCCACCCATGAATTTTGGCGCATTACCAGCTTTACCATTACCGGTAGACCTGGGAATGTGCAAAATGCTATGCCTCCCCAGGTGAGGCATAGGGAGGAGAAATAACTTTATTTCTCCTTGGTTTTTCGTCTTTAGAAAGAGGAAATTTCCTGTCAGGATTATTTTTGTGCAGGAAGATGTCCCTTCCTGCCCAAAACAATTCTGCCCCCAACGCAGGTACATTTGCACTATGAAGCAAGGGTGCCTTCATTGGTGCTAGTCATCCAAAAGGGCACCAGTGCTAGGATAAGACAGGAATGTCCTGTATATATGGTAAATATGGCACATTCCTTCCCTTTCCATTTCCCTTTCATGCAGCGCAGCAAGGTGGCTTGCTGTGTTGTGCTGTGTGAACGAATGATAAATCTGCCCGGGCTACAATTTCACAAAATCTCAATCACTACCTGTCACTTGACTGCCACTCACTTAAACTCACGCACACATGCGTACACATACAAAAATAGTTTCTCAGATATAGGCACACTTTCCCTCACTTAAACACACTCTCATCCGCAAGCGCGCATACAACATACATTAAAACCATTTTTACTTACCATAGGTGCAACTATAAGTGTGCTCCATTTTTTTATAACACTAATAGTGAATAATAGAATATTATTCACTATTAATATAATGAAAAACAGGCAGACAATAAGTAATTTGGAGATTCCCCTCAGTGTTCCTGGCAGAGGCTGCAAAGTCACTGCCAGGGGTGCAAGGGGCAAGCCAGGAGTCGCAGCTGTGACCCCTGACGACCCCTAAATACCATCCGTCCATGTGTGCATGTCTGTTGCCAACTGTTCAATAAATTAACATTTTGATTTTGATTGTCTTCAGCGCACTACTATTAACTAGATCAGAACCCACTGGAATTACTCAATGATCCGATAATATGGAAAAGCATATCAAAATATTCTATTCTGGTTGCATTTTTCATTTTACCTACAGGTGCACACTTTACATAGCACACGTCTCATTTCAATATAAGTGGAGCCAGCAGTGGCGGCCGGCATAGCTCGTGGGTGGTGAGGCATAGTGGTGTCTTGGAGGGGGAGTCACAAGGAGGAAGTCGCATGGGTTGGCTTGAGGGTGCAATATTTTTTTTAAAACGGACCTCTCTGCTCCTGGTCTTCTCATCTTTGAACAGGAAGTACAGCCAGGCCCCACTGATTGGTAAGCACCCAGGCTCCCCTGACCAAGCCCAACGCTGTGATTGGTCTGGTTGCCGTGACAGGGCACTCAGCTGGAGGGGTGGGCATGTTTTCCATGCAGGCTGTAATGTAGCATGCATGGAGAGCTGGGAAAGTGAGCATGACTGGTTTGCTGGCCTGAGAGGGCCAACCAAACAGTCAGTGCACAACAGCCTCGTCCACCCGCCCACCTGCCCACCCGCAAAGCAGCACAAAGAATAAAATGATAATAACGCAACGTTTTACCATTTTATGTTTCACGCTTTGCACTGTTCAAAAGCAGTGGGGCGGCCCTCTTCTGCCATAGCGGAGGAACCGCCACTGGGAACCACAGCCTTTGTCCAGGCTAAAGGCCTGGACAAAGGCAGTGCCTCCAATGGTTAGTGATCATTTTTCTTCCTGATGTTGAATACAGATGACAAAATACCAGGTATAAGAGTACAGCTTTCGCCATACTGATGTCCAACTGCATCAAGTAGACCCGCGTGGTTTCCTTTTGAAAGAAGGGGTCGATGACCCACCATGATGGGTGGGTTCACCATTGGCCATGAGGCATTCATTGGTATTTTCCCCTATAATCTTCCTTCAGAAGTTGGTAATTAGTACATAGGTCAGGTTGTAAAATTAAACACTGGTCGCAAAAATACTTTTCGCAATTTGTGACCAATATTTTTCAACCAGTGTTTTTGTACATCTGCCTCAAGCTCCAAAGAGGTGGTTCCTTTGAATTTGCTTTCTTTATTTTCTTATTATCTATTTTGACTCCTTCAATACATCTATGGGAGTGCTCATACTGGTTCATTGTGTGGCCTCAGAGCATTCTAGTGCTATTGATCGGCTCATGTCTGAACAATACAATTCACCACCGACACCCTGCAACTGTTGCCCCATAATAATGTTAATGAGATTTGTAAAGTCCACTGTTACCCAGGGGTGTCCTAGCGCTAGCTCCTAAATCAGAAGGTAACCTGATGGCCTAGTTTTAAAATTAGGATTTTTCTCAGTTTAGAAGTCCTAAAGTTAGGACTCCTAACTTTACTACTACTAAACTGAGAAAAATACTAATTTTAAGGCTTTCGGTATTCACAGAAGGTATTTAGGAGTCCTAAAGTTAGGAGTCCTAACTTTACCACTAAATTGAGAAAAATCCTAATTTTAAGACTTTCGGTATTCAGAGAAGGCATTTAGGAGTCCTAAAGTTAGGACTCCTAACTTCTGTGAATACCGAAATGAGTAAGTGCCTTCTGTGAATACCAAAATGAGTAAGTGCCTTCTGTGAATACCAAAATGGTAGTAAGTTTAGGATTTTTTCTTAAGTTAGTTCTGTGAATCGGTCCTCTTGTTTTCATTTTTTTTTGCCTAGGGGGATATTCGTTTAAATACTTTATCTACTGTTTCAACCCTCCTTAACCCCTTTTTTCCCCCCTTTGCCTGTGTATCTCCTGTGTAAGGTTAGGAAAAAGGCAAACACAAGGCTGTTGAGGGGGGCATAAAGTCCCCAAAGGGAAAAAAATAGCTGTGTAAGGTTAACGATGAGGTAATAGACAGCATTGACAATCTGTTGTTGGAATGTACAGATTTGGTTAATTCTAATTCGCAGTCTGATACAAAATTGCCCGATGTAGAACCTACTGAACAGATTCAACGGGTTCAATAAATGTTTGAGAAATCTCACGTAAAATTGCAATTGTGCCCCTCTTTGTCACCACAGAAATACCCATATTAGGTTAACTTCAACACAACCTCTGCTCTGTTACACCCTAAATGTGTTGATTCGATTATTGAATGTAGTAATGGTTTTTCTGCCCTCCCCTTTCAGAAAATTGCTCCAGCAAGTTAGAATATTTATATTGACGGCCGGGTTTGTACTGATTTGGGGGTTATGGCATTACTGCATGATATGATGAAGACTGTTGAAGATCTAAGGTACCAAGTAACAACTTTGCAGAAGATGGTTGAGTGCCTTGAGAGGAAGAGGCAATAGGACCATAGGTATAATTCAAGGTGGAGGGACTCCTGTTGGTATCTGTGAACCTATTCTTCCTGATTCCAGACCCCCACTCCCTCAGGTATTAGCCTCAAAGCAGCACCAAATGTGTGCACAGTAGATGAAAGGGAGTGTGTGGTGGCTAGGAAGGGTGCATACCCCTCATCCCACCCTAGGTTGAGATCACTAGGGTGGGAATCCTTCACAGAGGCTTGGTGGTATCTGCCTCCTTCAGATAATTGCATTAAGAATTCTGCAGTAGCAGGGGAGGGCTGGGCAAGACGGGAGTTCATCATGGCATTTATCCTTGAGGCATTACACGGAGCCAGCCAGCTACGATCTTTCTTGATAGGGTACAAAAGCTGGCTCTTGGTATGAGAGAAGACTCAGATTTCCTAACAGATAAAGTAATATACTGGTTTAGAGCGACCAGACAATGTTATGCACTAATTAGGAGTAATATTACAAGGGTGGAAAGGCTGCGTACTGACGACAAGCACTTCGACAAACTGCATATTTCCTTTGTCAATAAAGGTTTGGTGGAAGGTCTTATGGCAATTGAAGCCCGTACCATTTCTAAGGCAAAAGCCCAGATTCAAATTAAGTTTTGTGATCCAGTGCCAATTCATAAATTGCATAACACAGGGGACAAGACCGGGAGGGATGCATCCAAAAGTGAGTTAAGTGGGACTTCAAATTGACTGGTGAAAAAGGATTCTCCATGTAGTAGTATAGGTGCCAGGGAAAGGGTTAATGGTGAGAAAGAGTCATCCCACACTTTATTACATAACTTGCCGATTGATTCTTTTCTCACAACTGCTGAGGGTAGTACTGTAAAGGAAGTTGTCTCTTCAATTGTAGGTGGGACTTCGCAATCCCAGGCCTCTTTTATTAAAATACTATCAAGGAATGTTGCAGGGCTAGCCAAGTTATTAGAAGATGATGAGTGGGCTCTCTTTATTGATGCATACGCCATCTGCATCTTCCAGAAGATGCGGTGCTTAGTTCCCGCCCATAGGCGTGGGTATACGTTGTTCATTGTTAATACAGTTCGTTCTGCAAGTTGAGACCCTCCAGGGGACTCGGCATATGGATTAAAACATCACTCCAATGCAGAATTTCCCAAGTGCCTGTAGATTCACTCAACATATTTATCAACTAGCCAAAATCATTACTAGCTACAAAAAAGGGGACAGGACTATCTGGCCAATTATTGGCCAATAAGTCTGATCGATTCTCTGCAAAACAAATTCTGCAAACAGGTACTGGCTCACGTACAGGAGTGGATCAGGGATGCAAGTATACTTACGGATTGGCAGGCAGGTTTTAGACAAAGTGTGGTTACACTGGATCAGATTTTTTGATTTGTATGTATGTACTGGCAAGAGGTGCTCATATGCTAAGGCAAACTTAATGTTGCCTTTGTTGATATTTGTGCAGCTTTTGATTTAGTGCCCCAAGTGAGACTATGGAAGATCTTTGAAGTGATGGGTTTACCAGCCCCATTGTTGGATTTCATTGTGAGGCTCTATGCTGACACACTTGCCCAGGTGAGGTGGGGAGGTTCAGGGCCTTGACGGACCCTATCTGCATCGATTGTGGGGTCATGCAAGGGTGTGTTCTGGCCCGCACTCTTTTTACGTTGCACACTTCTTTTTGCGGATGATAATCTGTTAATTTCTAAATCGCCACAGGGTTTGCAACAACTCCTGAACTCTTTCCAACTGTTTTGTGTGGATCGAGGCCTGGAGCTTAACAGCTCCAAGACAAAAATGCATGATTTTTAGTAACATAACACACATAACACGTGTATTTGTAAAGCGCACGTTCACCACTACGGGTATCTTGGCGCTGAATAACAGATGTTTATTGTTACCCAACTCAATGGTGCTCATTTTATCGACCTCAGATGGATGAAAGGCTGAGTGGACCTGCCGGGATTTGAACCTGTGACCATGAGGTCGAACACAGGCCCCTGCAGCAGACGCATTAGTCCACTGAGCCACCAGACCCGGCTTCTTGTCGACTTCTTGTCAGAGGAGGATATTAGTGGTTGATTTTAGATGTGGTGCCAAGTTTTGAGTACTTGGGAATGAAACTGACCAAGAACCTATGTTGGATGCCACAGGTGGAAAAAGCCCACCTATCCTTGATTCATCCCGCAGCACATATAGGAAAAATTCACAGGAAAACAATATCAAGAAGGGTGGGTCCAGCACTCGAAATTCATAATGTAAAGGTCATAGGGGCGGCCCTCTATAGTACTGCGCTGTGGGGTTACACTCACATTAATGGCCTATCCATAGTGGAGCAACAGTTTTTAAGAACCCTATTGAATTTGCCCGTATGTACACCACTGTCCCCTCTTTATCTAGACCTGGGCCAAAAGAAAATTGCTGATAAGATTGAATGTAGAATGCTGATCTTTTGGCATAAGTTATGGACAACACCTGCCCTTGAGTCTTACAGTGAGGGTCTTAAAGAAATCTTGGTCTCTGAGTATGCACGTGAAATACCTTGGCTCAGTGCTATGAAGGATCTGCTTAATAGATTGAATATGTATGAGTATTGGATAGATCCTAAAAGCATGTGCCTGATTGGCAAGGCCAGTATAAAAGGACTATTTTGGGAAAATGTGGTGGTCAACATTATCAGGATATGTACAGGTTCCCAATTTGTGTCTCTTATTGACTGGAAACCATTAGCTGCCTCTGAAGGTACTATCGATGAAAGTGCCCCTCCACTGGATAGGAAACTCTATTTGCAATTTAAGTATGGTACCCTACCCATAGGGTCATTTACCAGTCGGTGGCAACATTAAAAGGGGCAAAATAGTGATGTGTGTCCGGGCTGTGAGGAGTGCTTTGAAACACCCATTCATGATTTGTTTTTTGTCCCTTATATAAACAAATAAGTGCAAAATGGATCGCTCCCTTGTTTAAAATTCTGGGTTGTAGGGTGCACAGGGAAATGTTTAGAATATTACCAAATTACACTAGCCAGATACTAGTCTGTTGTGTGGCCATGTTTCTTAGGGCCTTTTGGATTAAGTGTGCAAAACTCATACAATCTGCTATGGTTTTTATATAAGAATGCTTTTAATGTGGAAGGGACTGAGTTGTGACATTTTGTATTTTAAAGATGATGGTACTACTTGTGATTTTGATACCCTATATCTTTTTTAGGAGTGATTGTGTAATGAATATTAGTGTCCTTTTAACCAATATGCTTATTTATTGTCATATTCAAAAGTTTATTTTTATGTAGTATTTTACTGTGTAACTATTTGTCTGCACTTTTATGATCGTTAGTGATCGAAAAAAAGTTCTTAGGATGATGAGTTGCAAAAAGCTACGTTTTCAAAACCTTTCTGAAGGCAAGCAGGATATAATAATACACAGTTGCTGCTGTTCATTTAAATTCCAATTCACTCACATTTTTACAAACCTATGAGGCACATATGTGTACAAATCAAACACTTGATTGCACATTCCCCGTGCTGACTAACAGAATCCTGATTTTTCATTTTTAGAATTTTCCAATCGTAAAGTGCATTGAAGATGCACGAACATCTACAGTATGGCAGATTTTCCACAGTTGTGAATTTAGTGGCTGGGCAGTGGTATTTCTGGGTGGGCTACCCTACAGAAGCAGGTGAGCATCCACACTCTCATAATTTTGTGTGTTCACATTCGTCTAATTCCCACCAAGGCAACACATACAAATGTACTCCTGTGAAAGGCAAGCAAGAACAAAATATGTGTACAAATAACTATTCCTTCATGTTAATGTGTGAGGATTTTTTAATATGAGAAAACTTTGCTTGTTGCAGTATCTAAAATTTTTATAATTTACAGTACTACTCTTCGGCATTGTGGGTCAGACCTTCACCAATAATGGTTGTATTGAAATATGTACCTACCTTTGTGCAATTGTATTTGCCACATAGCTCTGTATGTATGTATGCATGTGGTATTTGTGAAACTCTGCACAGGGTGGAAGTCACATGTGAAGTCAAGGAGTAATAGGAGAGGTAGCTGGTTTGTTGACTGTTAGTGCATTGTGATATAGTGTTACTTAAATTCTTGCATCTTGAACTCTTTCCTAAATTGGAGGAGCATTGGGTAGGTACTGATGGGTATAGAAATGTTGGCCCAGACCCTGGGTGCATAGATGACATGGCTTTTTGTATTTTTTCTTCTTTTTTGCACTTCTTGGTCTACAGTTTGATGGTGTCCTGGCTGTGGGTGTGCTGAGAACCACCAGAAATGGTGAAATTCTGTGTGAGATATGTGGGTGTGCTGGTTGTGATGGCTTTGTAAATGACACAGGAGCTCTTGCTACTGAACAAATGCCCAGCACAAGATTCAGTAATCTCCCCATTTATTAATCAGTATATATATTAACCCTTTTCTTAAATAGAATTCTACGTGTGGAGATCTCTGCGTCCACCTAGGCAAAGATCTCTGCCCAGGTTCTATATGCAAGTAAGTCATACATTGGGAAAACTATGACATCATTATGGTGCCGATTCCGATCCTGTAAAACCCAGGTACAAATGGTCGTATGGAGCGTTTTCTCCGTACGACTCGTACCCGGGAATTCCACCGTACAAACCAGCAAGTACGATTCGTACAGAAATACCATTTCCGTACGAATCGTAAAAAACACCGTACGGCTAAAAAATACATACAATTCCGATCCTGGACAGCGTGTACGCGACGTCCGCACGGAGTCAGGCAGCATTTTACGGACCAGCAAGTACGATTCGTACCCACAGCACTCCGCACGGCTATATTTTTATGGGAGCCCAAAAGTGCCGGAAAAGATAAGTACGCCACGATGCACGAGGAAAAGGGGGCCTGGTACGCGCCGTACATGCCATCACCCCCCCCGTATGTACCCACCGTACCCCCAGCCCCCGTATGTACGCGCTGTACCCCCAGCCCCGTATGTATGCGCCTTGCCCCAGCCCCCATATGTACGCGCTGTACCCCCCTGTATGTACGCGCCATACCCCCAGCCCCCCGTATGGATGCGCTGTACCCCCAGCCCCGTATGTACACACTGTACCCCCAGCCCCGTATGTACGCGCCGTACCCCCAGGCCCCCCGTATGTACGTGCCATACCCCAAGCCCCGTATGTACACGCCATACCCCCAGCACCCTGTATGTATGCGCCGTACCCCCAGCCCCGTATGTACGCGCTGTACCCCCAGCCCCCGCGTATGTATGTGCCGTACCCCCAGCCCCCCGTATGTACGTGTGTACATACGGGGGGACGGGGGTACGGTGGGTACATACGGGGGGGGTGATGGCGTGTGTGATATAATTTCTACCGTATATTTCCCCTTTCCCACCAAATAGCTGTATACTGTTTAAATTGTTTGCCGTAATGGAAAAATATGCATTTATTTTAAAAAAATCTTACTGCTTCTAAAGCATTTGTGTCAAAGTCAAATGTCAATATCAACAACACCAATTTATATTCACATCTTTGATTGGATGTTCGAAAGCTGCTGGAGCTAAGGACCCATGCCACCACCTGCTTTCTGACCCAAGGTTTAGCAGCTGACCACTAAGTGTCTACTCACAATGGAAGCACCCGTGGTAAGATCAGGTATGACCGGATGTAAAAGTCACATCTCTTCTCTTGTCTGGATTAGAATGTTTTAACTAAGGTAGATCCAAAATGATTTGATATTGAGGGGCATCAAGTAAATAAAAAAAGTTTCTCTTTATGACCACATTTACATAACATTGTACACTGGGTTGAAAAATGAAGGATCAGTCCAAAGGATAATTATTTACCAGTTGCTGCCCTAAGAGGACACACCTTGACACCTTCACCCAGAAGGAATCACCCAGCACTGGAACTCTTTCTAATGCTGGGCATACTTGTTTCCTGGCTATTGTATTTCTGCTTTTTTTGTACAGTTCCATAAAAAAATGTTTAGCCGAACCACAATATAGACACATGCGATTCTTGCATTTTTATTCTTGTTCATCTTGAGTTGTAAGGGGCCTTTTTGCTCCAAATTGCATTCTGGTTCTCAATAGGTGGACCTAGGTTTAGGAACCCTCTTTTCTAAAATTTGATAGTACATCTTATACGCGCTTCATCTTTTCTAACTCTTTTATTTTGTCTATGGGCAATTTTTAGAACTATATACACCAGTTCCTCAAACTCTGATGGTCAATTTGTAGCCACAGAGAACACATACTTTAATTCATCATTCAATCCATTGTACAACAAGCATTTGAAATGCCATCAGTCTCGCCTTTGGGACCTTATATGCATTTAGCTATGTAGCACATTAGCCTGGGTGCTGAAACATCTACTGTTCTTTAACATGGCACGATCCAGGAAATTGGGCCACTTTTTTAAGGAGTGCCCAATTGTGATCTCAATATGACCCTGTTGTTAGCCCACTCAGAAAACTGTGGTGAGTGAATGCACCTTATTCAGAAATTACTGCGTATCCTGCAGGACACAAATTTCAATCCCAATAAGACAGCTCAATGGGGAATGCATATTGGGAATGGATATGAGACATAATGACTACAGATTCTATGCACAAGAATAGACCTGTAGGTTAATGCACTTACTACAGAGATCTGTGTGTTAATTGTTTCTCACACTTATCTTTTCTAGTATGATAGCTCTAACCCTGCAATGCACTGATAAAAGTGGAACATTCTTTGACCAGCAATTAAAACGTGTTTGAATGTAAACAATGGTTGTCTAAGAAATCAACTATGTTTCTCAACTAAGTGTGTAGTTAGATCAATTATTTAATTTGCAGTTACTTATAGGAGAAAATACAACAAAATATTTACACAGTACTGTTTAGTCAGGCTTCTGGCTGGAGTTTGTTGTATGATTTACCATAGCAAATTTTGTCAGGGCCCGACTCATGCACTGGCTCGAAGATCCGAACCTCGGCTGTCTCTGTTAATTTGTTGCCGCGTCCACCTCTACTCTAAATGAAGCTAAAATAAATATGGCATTTCTGAATCAGTCATGCAGAGAATCTCAAGATTTTCGAACCACGCAGTGTTTTAGAAAGAATCATCGTACGCGATTTCTAGATCATGTTTATTTTTGTCCATTATCAATGGCATTGTAAGATGCCTTTTTGACCAACTATGAAAACCGAAACGGGGAAAAATAAACCATTCGTTAGAGATGCAACTCTCCTCCTACACTGCCCTGTGATTGCCGCCCCTTCAGAACTGACATTAATTTATTGGCTGATTCAAGTCCACATCTTAAAATAGAGTAATATGATTGGCTTAAGAGCTTCAGTCTCCTGATCCTTGTGCCTTGCCTGCGACCTTGACTTTATTTTCCCTAGAGTTAGCTCTTTAGAGCCTGTCCTGACGAACTTCCCGAACACCCCCACTAAAACTATCCAAGATGCTACCGTGTGCAACTTCACACCCAAAACAGCTCCTAATCGCTTGCCCAGTTTCACATGGTTCTGTCTTAACTCAATGCGCTGCCAACATATGGGATGAGACATGCTCGTAAAAACTCTACAGAACAGTGTCCTTTCCTTTAAAACCCTTGTACCCAGGTCCCAACCCCCAGCGCTCACCGATTTTTGAAGCTCCCCCACTCGGTTTGGGGTCGTGGTACAGCTCCTGCACGGCCTGGTAGACCAACTGCAGATTTGGTTTGACCTCCATGGCAGCGGTTTGGGCGTACACCGGGCAAGATGGCTCTTCACACACGGCTCCTTCTTAGGCGCGTGCCTCCTCCCATACCCCGCTTTGCCATCCGTTGAAGGCTCGCATTGTTGCTATCCCCAGGCGCGAGGATCTCTCCGCTAATGTAATTACCAACCTAGTAAAAGACCTATTCTATATCACACTGAACCCACTGTTGGGGTTTCTAGGTTTCCGGTCACTGCTAGGGGGTCTCTCCATTATCTAGTGCCACGTAGAGTCATTCTGCGTCCGTGTTTCACTTTAAATTACAGGGGGCAGAAGAATCCCACAACTAGATGACTGAGTAACTCCAGCTGGGCAGCATACTCAAACACACTATTAATTAAGCTACATAGGCACGCCCCACACTAACAACCTCAGAGGAGTAACCATTGTCATAAGTGAATACTTCAAAGAGTGAGCCTGTGCTGCTAGCTGCCCCCGCAACTACTTGTACTTTGTCCTAGTCACTGTTACTTACTCCTTGATCATTTCTACAGGCTGTCGCTGTCTGCTGGAAACAGGCAGAAATAAAGGCTCCAAAATTATGCAGTAACTGCCCAGGACTTATTTGGAATTAAACGTGTAATACGTTTTATGAATGCCTTTAAATACAATCAAAAACAAATCTCCAGCTTTCAGCAACCCCATCTCCTACCCCCAAAGATACTGAGAAACTGGAATACAATTTACCTCTTCTCTAGTACTTGCGGATTATCTAGCCCTCAGATGAGAGTTAGTTTAGTACAACATTCCCACCGCTCTCAGAATGGTCAACGACCCAACACCCTACTCTCTAGTCACATCTTTGCAGTTTCTTGACCTCTACCTCTCTGGTAACTCTTGGTCAAATCTGCCTCGCCGCTCCCCGGAGTACCACGCACCTTTACGGTTTTAAAGCATCCCCTCGTCCTTCAGTCACTCATGTCCACGCAAACACCGAAAACTTCCCACCACTACATAACCAGGACTCACACTTCGCCACACAAACTCAGCTGTCGTCCAAAAACTGTAGATATGTATGATATAAAACATCCTCTGACATGGGTGTGAGTCACAGCTGACCCTTTACTTCCAGTCAGTGCTTTAAAATGGGCCAGTACTGTCCGGTACAGAGTACCGGCACTTTTTTTTATTTTGAGAGAGTGTACCTGCACTTCTCAAGAAAAATGCAATACTTTTAATTGGAGAGAACCGGCACTTCTCAGAAACGAGCAGGTACTCTGGTCTAGAGTACCTGCACTTCTATTTTCCATTTGAAGAACTGCGGAAAGCTCAACCTAGCCCCTCCTTCCAGTCCTCACTTACAGGACTCTCACTCAGCACACCAAAAACCATGGACTGAAACTTCCACAGCTAACCTCCCAGCTTCTTTTACCTTTTGCCGATGGAGCCCCTGCTCGTGGCACTGGACCCAGGCTCGGTTCCCTTGCGGACGGTGGCAGAGTTGGTGGCAGCGGCGGGGTCCATGTTCTGGGAAGCCATGATTAGATCGGAACTCACTAGAGCAGAGCAAATTTGGGTGAGCTGATCTCTGTCGTGTTTCCGTCTCCGAGACGCCTACCCCTCCTTAGCTCGGTTCCCTTGCGGACGGTGGCGGAGTTGGTGGCAGCAGCAGGGTCCATGTTCTGGGAAGCCATGATTAGATCGGAACTCACTAGAGCAGAACAAATTTGGGTGAGCTGATCTCTGTCGTGTTTCCGTCTCCGAGACGCCTACCCCTCCTTAGCTATCTCCTCTCTCTCCTAGTCCCATGCAGCAGGCACATCACTTCCCCTCCTTTCCCTACCGACAGGAAGTACAGGTAGGAGTGCGGGTGAGACGCCGCGAGGAAGCTGACAAGGGACAGGAAGTTAAACTGGTAGCCATCTTTAAACACCTTATAAGACAATAATAAGGTGAAGAAAAAAGGTTCATCGTTTGTTTAAACTATGTTTTTCCATCAATGCCCAGCGATGTTCTGTCAGACTACTGGAGCGTTCCTTGCGCACTTTTCCAATTGGAAATAAAGTTGAGGTATTCCTGCTTCAGAAAGGTCGGGCGGCAACTGGCTAATCATTTGTTTAAATTATGTTTTTCTATCAATGCCCAGCGATGTTCTATCAGACTACTGGAGCATTCCTTGTGCACTTTTTCAACCGGAAATAAATGAAGTGATTTCCTGCAATGCGTGCGGGTGACGTGCACAAGGATGAGTGGGGGTAGAGGGTGGAGGGGCCGGCGAGAAGGCATTGGGCTGCGGGAGAGGGGGGAGGGGAGGGGGAGAAAGTAGTCTGTGCAGTTAAGGGGCCAGTAGCCACGGAAGGACACAAATGACAACATGCTCGTCATAAGGCGGGTCTAACAAGGCTAGAACCAATGGGAGGGCAGCATTTAGGACCTAAGCCTATCAAAAAGATGGGCGGAGAGTGGGTGGAGCTTCGATGAAGCTTCTATGCTATAGTGTATACTGCATACCTCGCAAAGCGAGCAGCGCTTGCGCTGCAACACTAGTCGAGACCTAAAAAGGGCACCCTCTATTTCTTCTAGCCATTCAACCTCAATCAACACAGTTAAATAGGTTCAAATAATGCAATCAAGTCTTCTTTTCCTGACTTAATTCCAGTAATTAGTTATCTACTAATTGAGTTAATGTTTTTCTCTCAAATATGCCCTAAATGCATTGAGCATGAGGATGCATCTTCAGTGGGGTAAGATAAAATGAATATAACTTTAGCCTTAGAAGTAAGAAACAGTGTAGAGTTACAAATAAAATGCACACTACGTCACATTAAAGAGACATTTAATTTCTGGGGATCCCTACGTTTCTCTCTAGTGGAGCCAAAGGATTGAGAGTAGCAGGGATAAGTAGACTGGCACCTCTCATTCTATCTTGCCTTGCTAATGTAGATGGCTCTTTTGTGGCATGCTGCCTCTCTCCTCTAGGGACAATTCTGCATGGTATTTTGGATTTGCTGTAAGAGTTTACCTATCTCACTTAGGGTGAAACTTTCAGCATCCATTATACCCACTCAGTGGTTGGTAATCTTGGGATTCCCAATCTATCACAACTATAGATACTTCTTGGAACTGAATTCCACCGCAGGAGAATCATGACTACTGAAAAATGTTACAAAACAGTATGAAATCCTTGGGTCTATTGAGGAAAATAATCTAAGTGTGTGGCAAACCGCTACTGAATGATAGTAGTAATATCAACACAGAACCAATGGCTATACACCACAGCACTAGCTGTGGGCATTTCCCTTTTTAGGACGAAATCCCTCACTCACCAGAGGTGACATGCTTCATCATATGGGATTCTCCTCTCAAAGGAAAACCCTAGTTCCCTTGAGGGCTACACCCCCTCTCTGAGAGGGAGGAGCTCAGGGATGTTTTAAATGTTGGTAGGATGTTCTAAATCCACATATGAAGAGAAAGCTATGTGAGTGAAGGCGAAGCGCAAAGAAAAAATAATGTGAGAATAATGAAATTAAGACTAGCTAGGGGGCGTAAAAAGGTATGATTTATTCAGATACACCCACTGCCAGGATTAACAAGTATTTGCAATGCAATAGGTCTCGCATTACTGAAAGCTTGAGGTATTGGCGTTGCATTATAATGTGCAACGCCAATAGCTAAAACTTTTATTAATGCGAGACCTATTGCATTGCAAATGCTTGTTAAATGCAAGGCATGCTCCTCTTAACAAGAAGGTGCACTTACAAGGTCAGCAAATACCACCTTTATTAATTTTATTTATTGCTTCCTGGATCCCATAAAAGAACAGACTGTTAAAGATCTACCATGGCATTTGGTAAAGAAGTTTGGAATGTGGGGCACATCTCTCATTCCCATCGCATAGAAGTGGGTTGAAGGTTTTATTGTATTTTATAATGATAAATATTTCACCAAGGGCAAGAATTACATTCATTGACCACCATTCATTGATGAGCATAATAGCCCAATCATCGTGTACTTTCTTATCATGGCACGGGCTCCTCTGAAGCTGGTAAGGCATATATCCTACTGTACACAGAGAAGTCTCCGCCATGACCTGTTTACCCATCTTCACCCCAGAGCTTATGTAAATAGACTCCTCATATGTAACCTCTAAATGTTATGCTTCACTATTGCTA
This sequence comes from Triturus cristatus, assembly GCF_964204655.1. NCBI lineage: Eukaryota > Metazoa > Chordata > Amphibia > Caudata > Salamandridae > Triturus > Triturus cristatus. The sequence continues at coordinate 234,614,065 of NC_140583.1, forward strand.
CCAGCTGACTATAGCTAACTGTGCCTGCTGCCTTCCACCAAAGAGACAGTTCCACCCACAAGTTTAGCTCCTGTCGGTCTATGTCTATGTCATATTACAGTAACAGTCACTAAAGGCACACACAGCACATCAACAATAAAAGGAGATGAAAGAGAGCCACAGAAAGGAAGAGCATTTCCTGACATGGGCAAACATTAGTTCTCCCCAGAAAGTAGACTCCATGTAGTTTATAGAGGACATAAAGAAAGTATAGTGTCATCATACTGTGAGGCTTAGCATTGCCTCAAACAAGTAGGAACCGAACAAGTGGTAACGAGGTCATATAGTGGTGGTGTTCAGCTGGAATGCCACTCCATCACTCTGCTGCTCTCTTTTCAAGACCCCAGCTCATGAAATCGCGCAGACACCCTCTTCAATGCCAGCAGCGTTGGTGCACAGACTGCGTCCTTCTGCCCCCACATATGCTCAATGTGCTGGGATTACTACTAAGGCATCCATAGTAGAGTGACCCATGGCTCCCACGTGACACGGCAAGAAGCAGACTACTGTAACACAAAGGCCCTGCCCTGCCCTGCCAAATGTACAGACCCTCATGTCTATCAAAGTAAGCTGTCACGGCCTTTAATATCTTGCTGCAACTGCTACATGGGAGGTTGCCACTCATGTCCCGCATCCATGGTGGCCATCTTAAAGTTGGGCAGCATGAGTGGGAAACGCAAGCACCTCAAGTTAGTCCTTCTTTTTTGCTGATGTTGGCAACCATCAGAGGAATAGCTTGGCCATCAGTTACCTCTATTCCATTTCTTTTAACCATAGCCAGATTAATATCAGATTTTCCATTTCATGAATAATTTGAATTGTATCAGGTGCAGGGATATTTGTGTGAAACTTCTACAGAGTTCATAACATAAAGCCCCCTCCCTATCCCCCGCACACACAAGCCGTCCTAAAGAGCTCAAGTTCAGGAGGATATAGTAAAATGTAAAAGACATCTATATTTGTATTCCACCTATGCTAATCAAATAGCACAGCTGCATATTTTACAGCTAAAAGCAGCCATGCTGCAGGACCCACTGAAAGCACACTCGCACACCTCATGTCCAGTGAAGTGTAGTCCACAAATAAACTGCTTGCTCTCGTTAGGAGAACCAAACCCATTCTCTACTAATACAATGTGCGACCTGGAACACAAACGCTTTACAATGTTCTGTTGGTCTATACCTTTACAGCGTTAAGACACTATTGGAAACCAGTGGTGTGCGCGCCCAAGAGAGGAGCGGGGGCGGGAATAGAAACTAGTGGTGCATGCGCACCACAGAGGAGCGGGGGCGAGGGAGCGCGGCAGTGAGGTGAACGCGTGCTGCTGCGCGTAACAGACACCAGTGGGAAGTGGGTGGAGCAAAGGCGGGACATGCACCCGCCTTTGCCCAATTGCGTGCTGTATTTTTGTTTTAAACGCATGCAAAAGCCAATTGGAGCCGACGAAAGAAAAACCACACCCACAAGCATGTGGTCATCTTTCTGAAGCTATAACACAAAAGTACCATACGGTGTGGCCGTTCTGCAACTAAACTCACCAACCACTTTCTAGCAGCTAACCATGCTCCAAATGACTTACACTGGACGGTCCTTGACAAACCTTTCATACCTTCCCACCTGACAGATTGCTCTTCTTTTCTATTCAAACGAGAACAGCAGTGGGTTTATACACTTAACACGCATGTCATAGGACTGAACGACGACATTCCGTGGTTGTCACTATGATATTCATACATTTTTCTATTCCTAGTCCCGCATCATTACACACCAAGTAGATGGGATTAGTTAAGAGAGTAAGCCATGAGCAGGTCCGATTTACTTTGGGTCTCTTATTTACCATGTCATCTACCCTGGCTTCGGCTAGTGCTATCTAGTGCTTGCCCCTTTGGAACCATTAAGTCTGATACTTTGGGTTAATTGACTATTTTAAATGTCTCGCTGTTTTTTCATGCACAACAGATCGTTTTTGTTTGGTTTTTCTTATTTCCTTTTTGGCGGTATTTACTAATTGTGTTCCCTCCGTTTCCGCCTCATGAGCTGACGTTAAGCCCAATAGCATGAATCAATGCCTGAGCTTTTCCTTCGTTACATTCCTAATCGGAGCCAGTGTTTTTATAACCAGGATCCCTCCGTTTTAGGCATTTACTTTAGTCCTGAGTCTGGTAACATTAGCCAGCACCCTTGTTTTGTGTGTTTTTTGTGCATAGTCTCTTTAAGACGATACCACTTCTATGGCCGCATTTACCGTTGCCAAGACTACGAACACAGCGCGGTAGCACAGCTCTGAATGGTTCCTTTATTTTCGCTTTTTTTGTAACGAGCTTTTCCATTGGCCATTGATTGAAGACTCTGACGCTTCATATCACACGTTTACCCATCCCGCGGGACCTCCGGCTTCAGGCTCATTTCAGCCGCGGTCCCCCGACGGATAGGTAAGCGTTCGGAATTAGCTCTTCGTTACTTTTTAACACACTGCACATTCATTATTCCTTGTGTCAGTTTATATTTAGTCGTCTCTCTGGCGGCTGTTGACTTTTTCAGCATTTGTGGTCACTCGTTTTATGTGCCACGCACTCGAGTGCCTGTACATTGAGTTCATTTATCCTTTCTACTTTAATTTATACTGTTTTTCCTTTGGATTTGTTCCAATTGAGTGTCCAATACAGCGAGATTTAACTATAGCGCATACATTTTGTAGATCCTGGCATTGTCTTTGGTTCTTCACGCATATAGCATTTTGTGCATTTATTGAAGATACCGGTCTCCCTTGTTTTTAGTTTATCAGCCCACACTTTTTTGAACATTCGCTCCTGAGATGTAGGTACCAAATTCTGAGCTTCTTACATCACTTTTCAGAGCGGTGTTCCCTTCCTGAGCGGTTGCCAGGTGGAGGTTAGAGTCGCACCCAGTGCTCACGGGTGAGTGGTTCATGCAATAAGCTATTATATCCCATTTTTTATGTTTGTTTAACGCTGCATTTCGAACCAACTTTTTCTTACATTGAGTTCTCTTTGTTTAGGTGGTGTTTGAGATGACTAAGCGACGTACACCCTTCTAGCAACTATTGGGTGTTCCTAGTATCCTTTTTCTGTGTAGTTAGCACACAGTCTTCTTATTTCATTATTTCATTTTGCAGTAGCTATTGGTCCTGATGAAAGCCAAGCCAACTTAGGCGTTTAGGCTGAAACATGTCGACCTTTTTTCATTGTTAAACACCATGGCCTACATTCGACTAGTGGTGTTCACGTTTTTAATCTAGCTTCGGTACGGTTGTGTTAAGAGTATCTTCCTTTCCGTCCCGTGACTAGTTTTAATACACCTTCACTGCACTATCAATTGGTCAGCACTGCACCCCTCACTCATACGTAGCTCATCATATGTGGATTTAGTCTATCCTTCAGTGCACAATCAAAACATCCCTGAGCTCCTCCCTCTCATAGAGGGGGTCGTAGCCCCCAGAGAAACTAGGATTTTTCTCTGGGAGGAGAATCCCATATGATGAAGCATGTCACCCAGGGTGAGTGAGGGATTTCGTCCTTAAAAGGGATTGCCCTTTCATTACTTGAATTGGGCCTTTTTTTGTTTGTCATTTACACACCATCTTCTCGTCTTTTGTCTTTTTTCTTTTTTGGTGACTTCAGACCTCAGGGTTCTTTGTGTTATAGATACTTGAATTGGGGATCTAACCCTGTGGGGTCTTAAAACTTGTTCCCTTTGACCCCCCGGTTTTGAACCGTCTTTGTATGCATCTTTCTGAAGCCCCTACATGAGGTCTCGCGCTGTGCGAGCACTGCTGCGCACTGCAACGCTAGGCGCAAGACCTAAATACAGTGCACCAGCGGTATGGATTTGAAGCGCATTGGTAAGGTAAGGAATAGTGATCAACCTGTTTCAGCCATAAAACCCAATCGTGGGCGAGGCTTTCATCAGGACCTAAATTGGTGCTGCTGCGTAACGTGTGTAGGTGATTTAACAGAAAAGGATACAAGAACTGACACTGTCCTCAGTACGTCTGTTCAAATGGGAAGAATTACCCGCAACTGCTGGGTAAACAATCTCACCTCAACCTGGCGACAGCACAGGAAGGGGGTACCGCTCTGTCCATCAGTACTCCGTATCCAGTTGAACATGCAGTTGCGGGTAATTCTTCCCATTTGAGCAGACGTACTGAGGACAGTGTCTGTTCTTGTATCCTTTTCTGTTGAATCACCTACACACGTTACGGAGCAGCACCAATTTAGGTACTGATGAAAGTCTCGCCCACGATTGAAACATGTTGACCACTATTCCTCACTTTACCAATGCGGTTCAAATCTATACCGCTGGTGCACTGTTTTTAATCCTGGCAGTGGGTGTATCTGAATAAATCATACCTTTTTACGCCCCGTAGCTAGTCTTAATTTCACTATTCTCACATTTTTTCTTTGCGCTGCGCCTTCACTCACACAGTTTTCTCTTCATATGTGGAATTAGAACATCCTTCCAACATTCAAAACGTCCCTGAGCTCCTCCCTCTCAGAGAGGGGGTGTGTAGCCCTCAAAGGAACTAGGGTTTTCCTTTGAGAGGAGAATCCCATATGATGAAGCATGTCACCTCTGGTGAGTGAGGGATTTCGTCCTAAAAAGGGAAGTGCCCACAGCTAGTGCTGTGGTGTAAAGCCATTGGCTCTGTGTTGATATTACTATTATCATTCAGTAGTGGTTCGCCACACACTTAGATTATTTTCCTGAATAGACCCAAGGATTTCATACTGTTTTGTAAGTAACTGCTGGGGAACAAATCCTGTGTGGTCTCTAAAATTTCCCTAGGACCCTCCTGCTTTGAACTTTTTGTGTTTGGTACTGAAAAATGTTCACACCTCGTCCCACTGAATCTCAGCTCTGTGTCAGAGCTCAGAGGCATCCGGGGCAAAGGAAACGGGGTAGAAGTACAATATCAAGTAATAGATCAAATGGTCAGTTGGTGACGCCTAAACAGAAGATAAGAACACTCATTTTTACTATTAATAGTCAGTGGTGATAGAACAACTAAAAAGATTCCCACTTTCATTGGCCTAAAACAAGGATGCGTTCTCGCCCCATGCCTTTTCAATATATATACAGCAGACTTTGATGCCTGTCTATTGGTAGCTTCGATTGATCCACATTAACTAGCAGAGACCTTATGCAGCCAGAACCCAATCAGCCTCCAGCTACAAATTACAACTCTACTCGAAGTACTGAATCATCCGACCTGATGTTAAATTATAGCAAAACAAAATTCATCTGTTTCTCGTCGAGAGGCAGCCAGCAAAACATAAAATTCAAATGGAAAGCAGCATGGAACAGCTCTGACTAGGCCAATACTTACAAATATTTTGGGGTGGAAATAGACACAAGATTTCTTTTTTTTTTTAGTTCATATTTTTTTTATTAATTTAAGAGAGAGAGTATAAATAATTAAGGTACTACAGCATGTAATACATAAAAACCATCTTGAACAATAAATAATTAATAAAAAGCATAAATATGAGCAATATGATAAATAGTGGATAAACCCTAATATATAAGAACCTATACATGTCAAGTCATATGTACTACATTTAAATAAAAAAGATTGATTACAAAAAGAAAGAAAAGATCAAGAAAGAGAGAAAGAGAAGAAAAAGAGAAGAAAAGAATGAGAAAATAGCGTGAAAGAAGAAGAGAAAAAGAGGAAAAGAGAAAAAGAGAAAGGGACTCCAGCCTTACTGAAATAAAAAAGGGGAAAATCAATCAGAGGTGAAAAAAGGATACTGAGCTACCAGACCCTGAGAAGCTAAATGGATATATTTGTCAAGCGATCTCCAGACACCAGAAGAGATAGAAGGGGTATATTGTTTCTCCTCCATCGAAGTGTGAGCACCACGGAGAAACGAAACCCATGCCCTCCATGTATGATACAATAAGGAATCAAAGGATTTCCATTGAGACAAAATAATCTTAACAGCTATGGATAGCAATAAATGCAGAAGTTGTAAGTCTAACTCATCTAAAGGAAGTGGAGATGAGGCTGCCCAAGGACCCAACAAAACTAAAGGAAAGGAAAGCTCAAAGTGAATAATAAAAATTAGTCATAAATGTTTATGGATTAATTTCCAAAACATTTGGAGAAGGTAGCATTCAAAAAACATATTTTGAGGGGTACCAGCAGCACTTTTACAGTTCCAGCAGAGAGCATCATCTTTAAGTTTGAGTGTATACAGACAAGCTGGGGTCCAATGCAGAAGATTGATAGTGAAAAACTTTGATTGAATCAGAGAAGGAGCAACTTTATTACGTAGGGAAAATTTCCCAATGGTTTTCCAAGTATCCGGTGTAATGTGTTTGAATACATCAGCATCAAAATGATGTGTTCATTTGAGCTGTGTGACCATAGAAAGTGATGGCGGAATAGAGAACAAAAATGTATATATCCTAGAAGCCATATGTCCTGCCTTGCCCCAAAGCTGTAGGAGAGAAACAGTATGTGAATCCGTATGAAAAGTACACTTGGACAAAGCTACTTTAATTTTAAGGAATGAATAGAAATCAATATTATTGAGACAATATGCTGAGGCCAACGAAGAAAAAGGTAAAGAATCATTGTTAACATTATAAAGATGCTTGACCAATGTAATGCCCTTGTTGGCCCAATGTAACCTTGTCTCCGCGTCCACCTGAATCTTAATCCTGGGATTGTGCCACAAAGAGGACCACCTAGAATTTTGAATGTGTAAAGAAACTCTCTTATCAATCTTTTTCAATGCTAAAATGGTGTCTGATATGATACTTCCAGAGAAAGGGAAAGTCAATGTAGTCGCAGTCATCAATGCTGAGGTAGGTAAGGGAAAACACAAATGTTGTTCAATATTTAACCATGGCGGAATATGACTATTATCAGAAGGAAACCATAGAGCCCCCTGAGAGGCTAAGAATGCCGACTGGTATAAACTCCAATCTGGGAAGTTACAACCACCCATATCATAAGATTTTCTCAATTGTTTGTACGCGATTGTCGCTCCATAGAAATTTAGAGGTAATCAATCCAACTCATGAAAAAAAGAAGAGAGATTGATATGGAGCATAGATGACACAAAGTTGACAATAGGAGTTATCATCATTTTGAATGTCTGAAGACGTCTCCACCATGAGATGAACTTAGGCGACCAGGCCTCCAAAAACTTTTTAACTTTATCTAATACCTGAGATTCATTGTAAGAGACAATAGCCGACAAAGTTGCGCAAAACCAAATCCCTAAGTACTTAAGCCGCTCAGACTGCCATCTGTATCCCGCATCTCCCATGTGAGAAGAGAAGCATACCCGATTAAGATGAAACAGTTCAGTTTTGTCTCTATTTAAAGTATACCCTGAAACAAGAGAAAATTCTTTGATAATGCTAGAAATAGCAGGAATTGCTTTTTCATTAACTTCGGAAAAGATAAGAACATCGTCCGCATACGCAGCCGTTTTGATGCGCTGTGAACCAAATTGAAAGCCCCAAATGTCCAGATTAAGGTTAAGTAGTCGAAGTAGCGAAATAGACACAAGATTAAATTTCAAGCAGCACTTAGTACAAAGAAGGGCTCTAGCCAACAACCTATACTTTACTTTTAACCAAATTAAAAAAAAGATGGGAAGCTCGTCGCAAACAACCCACTTGTTCCTCCAGAGGTAACTTGTCCTCAGTTGAATTGACTATATCATTAGGATACCCCTACCTAATGAAACAGTTTAGATCAGCATTGTCTGGTTTCCCCATCCTCTAATTTCTCCCCAGGTAAAGCAGTGTACATTACAGTCGCCCTCTAAATTTTAAAGATTGTTGTTGTGATTAAAGTGCTTTTTCATTTATAGGTAAAGCATTGGCTAGACAATCATGTTGCAATTGTTGTTCTAAGTTTTGTTGAATTCTATGTTTCTACCCCCCACAAAACCTCACTGAGTAAGCTGTGGACTGATCATCTTAATTACTCAGAGAGTCTAGTGCTAAAGGAATGCAATTGGTGCTCAGTTTTATGGCACAAGTAAGGTAAAGCCCTAGAACACCGGAGGTAAGAGTCTCCATTTCTTACAAGTTGATCCTGGTAAATCCTGATTACTCTCAGGCTCCAGAAAGTTTATGAATCGTGCTGCCGAAGGGAGATGATCCGTGGTCTCCCAGCAAGGAAAGAAGAGATGCAGTCAATCCTGAGGACTATAATTCTAATTTGATTTAAACCTTAGCATAAAGTTGGGATGATTAACTTCATTTAAAACTGCAGAAAGACTGATTAGCAAAACAGCTGTAATCCCGTTCTGGCTAACGTTGACTTGAGGTCAGGTAGATTGTGACCAGTGAGCATTTAGTGCCACATTCTGGATTGAAACCAACCTAGGCATCAGACAATGAGCCATTATATTGCGAGGAATGTAGATAATTGTGTTTTGTTTCTCAGTCAGTTTGCTCAAGCAGAAACACTTAACTATGATGCTGTAGTCTGCCATGTCAGAAGAGCCCAGTCCTGGTTTCTTCGGTAGTGGTTGATCAAGGTTGCCTTGAGAGTGCCTTGGAAATTTACAGAGAATAGAGAGGAATATATGGTGTTTCTAGCTGGTTTTGCTGTGGTTGTCAACATAGCAACGTTCTTCGTGATGACAGAAGAGCACATTTCAGGGAGGGACTACGACACATAACTTTACCAGCTCTAATACATTTTCTTCATATAGGTGGGAACAGACAAGGTACAGAAAATCAGATTTTGGCTGTTATTGCTGGATAATGAATAAGATCCATGTCGAAGTTTTGGTGGTGTTCAGAAGCTTTGGGGACAATGTGTGTTTCATAGATGTCACAGAGCAGGTGTGAGAGGGTAAGGCTGATGGAGGTCACTTCAGGGTCTGTGAATTCATAGACAATCTCCTGAAGTTCCCTTGCTGAATAGGTTAATTCCACAATGACAGTTAAATAGTGTATCTTCATCATGTACCCTGTGAATGTCCTACAGGTCATAGAGTGCAGTTGGAAATATTACTCATCTCTTTCATTGTGCCCCTTTCCCATTACCTGCCAAGAGCCCTGGTCCAACTTCTGAGGGCCTTAAGTTCCATAGTGAACCAATATTGGTGTCTGTTTTCTATAGCTTAGACCTTCTACAGCAGGAACGAGTTTGCTGAAGGCAGCTTTCTGCCATATATCAAAATCTTCAATCGAGATATCAAGTCTTCTCCTCTTGAGTTGGATGTCTGGATCCTTAAGTAGAGATTTTTCCGAGCTCTTACATACACACTGAAAGAGGGTTTCTTGTGGAAAGGGACTAGGCTTTCTCGAAAAGTTTGCAATTAAAGATGATTATATGGTTTTTATCTCAATGGCCCTTTCTTTCTTGATGATTGATATAGTCTTGTGCAAGATGAATATAACATCCTGGGTATACTTTTAAATATCTGGTCCTTTTACAGGGCAGGTTTAGTGGTTTTACCATTGAGATGAATAATTTTTTATGTGGCATATCTAGTTTGTCCCGCTAGATGTTTATAACAAAGCCATCTCTGAAAGTAAGTCAGTAAACAATAAGTTTATTAGTCAGCTGGCATCAGGAGGGAGCTCATCAGCCAACCGTCCAAAGTAAAATATTCCCAATGCTCAATAGAATGTTGTCAACATTCCACTGGCAGATGACAGGGTGCAAAACATCTCCCTACCAAAACACAATCCCAACAAGAATATACATATGAATGATACAGAGTTAAGACCAATACAAACATAGCTAGGCGAATACACCTTGTACAATAACTATTGCATAGAATCGTATTAACACTATATTCAGCAGAACATTAGTCGAAAACCTCATTGTCCTCCATCCATTTTGGCGCTTTGTGCAACCTAACTAGAAACCGCTTCCTTTCAATAGAACAGACCCTCTTGAAATTTCCATCACGTTCACACAAACAATCATGCACTTCACCAGCGTCTTCCGTTTCCAAACATTTTGTACCATGACTAAGAAGTGCGGAGTAAAGATCAACCCTTTTTACTTGAAGAGGATGAGAGAACTTTGACATGCCCTTCCCATTATAACAATCTCTCACCCGAACCCAGTCACCTTCATTAAACTTTCCAGTAGCTACTTCCACCATCCCATCCCTTGCGTCTTAGTTCAAACTCACTCTTTCTACTCTCTTCATCAAAACATTTCTTGGTTTACTTCCCCATATCCCTTCATAAAGAGTCTTCCCAATAGTGTCATTAGGTGTGGTGCAATACGATCACACCAGCTAACAGCCTGTTTCTATTATAAACCATTGCATAAAGCAAAGTGGAACCCTTCCTTTAGGACTCTGTTACACCTCTCTACTAACCGTTTGCTTTGGGGCTAATGGACCGAGTATCTTATATGTTCAGTGCCATTTAAATGACAAAAACTGGTGCATGGTGTACCACACAAACTGGATACCATTATCGGTCACAATAGTTTCCAGAATGCCCTCTCTATCCCATAAGTCAGACAAGAATTTGATAACCTCATCAGTGGTCACTTGATTGGTAAATTTTATTTTTGGCCAGTGTGAACAGTAATCAATAGCCTCCATGGCATATTTAGAACTGGTAAGCAGAAAGTTAAATGTTATTTTCTTCCACAAAGCCTCCGTCTTGTTAGACACTACAGGCGGATAGTCAAGTCAACAAACACTTCATTTGGCCACTGAAAGCTATAAAAGCAAGCATTAAAAAAAGGATAAAACATTTGATAAAAAGGCGGATAGTCTACAGCTTTCTGTGACTTGTCGCTTCAGTCACATGGAATTCATTATCGTATGCATTGTTCAACTTTACGGTCAAAGCCTGACCACCAATACTTTGCCTTGATGCATCTTTTGGTAGCACTTATCCAAATGTGCCCTCAAGGGCTACATTTACATGCATTTCCCTAAATTCCTCAGGCACCACCAGCAAATAATTTCTCAACAACATCTATCCCACACAAGAGAAACTCCACTCTCACATTGCAGAATGCTTGAACTTCCTCAGCTATGATTCTTCTCTTGGGCCAATCATCCACTGAACATTTCTTAACCTCCTGTAGAACGGTATCTTTCTGCATGGCATCCACCAATATTTTGTGTGAAAACTGACCACCAGTTTTTTCGTAAAGATTTGCAACCATCATATCTTATTCAGTAACTGTCACTTGCATATCATCCACTGGCAAACATGAGATACGTTATGCCAACACATTCTTCTTACCAAGAACTTAGAGAACCATCAAATTATACTCAATTAACCTCAACAACTATCTGGCAATCCTTTCAGAAACTCCATTAGATAATTTCATGGTAAATATATCCACCAATGGTCTGTGGATACTGTGAACAGTAAACCTAGTGCCCCAAGCACAGTTGTTAAAATAATCCACACCGCACCAACAAGCCAATGATTCCTTCTCAATGGTGGGGTGTTTTATCTCTGTATCTCTCAATGGTTCAGACGCATACGCATTAGTAACATCCATACAATCCCTAGATTGCAGTAACACAGCCGCAGACCCATATTACTTGCATCTGTACATCTTATGCATTGATCTCTAGTGTCAATGGTTTTAACTGCAGGGGCAGAAGCATTGTTTTCTTTAACTCGCACAACTCCCACTCAAATTCCTCGCATCAGACAGACCTCTTATTCTTCAACATTAGTTTACGTGTGCATTTGGTTCTACTGGAAAACATTGGAATGAACCATGAGTAGTTCTGAGCCAAGCCAAGGAATAATCATAATTGATCCTAATTGACTGGAGAAGGAACATCTCTAATGGCAGAAATTAATTTCACTTTTGGCAAAATTCCATTTTCAATGTCCCAGATAATCTGCAACCCTCGCACAGATGTTGCAGTTTAAGGTTAATCCACTTTTCCATAGAATCTCCAAAGCCAACCTGAGAGTAGTGTCATGGGCTTGCAAACTCTCCCCATTCACTAAAAGGTAATCTTGAATATAAGTTACATTTGGTACCGCCTTGAAAAGCAGGTGCATAACTCTCTAGAAAATAGCTGAGAGACAAACCAAAAGGCATGTGTTTAAACCTGTATGCCCCCTCTAGAATAATCAAAGATATCAGGGGTCTAGAATCTAGATAGAAAGACTTTTGCTGAGGACAAATCTAAGGTCGAGAAAAACATAGCTCCCTTTATAGTCATCAGCATCTTATCAATATTGGGCAAGGGATGTCTCGTCACCCAAACTGCAGAATTGAGATCCCGCAAGTCAACACACAAGCAAATTTACCCATTGACCAACACCACAGAAGCCAGCCATTCCAATGCCCCCGTTTCCTCCATGATATAATTTTTGCGCAACATCTGCAGTTATACTCTCATAACAAATGGAACACTCCTGACTTTAAGCACCTCACTGCTTTTCAAAAATATTTTGTGCATGAAACTCTTCAACAATCCTAGGATAGTATTGAATACATCCAGAAATTCCTCCTCCCAGGACTTATCAAACACAGTCATTATTTCAGACATAGCTCCCAACAGCAGGTTGGGTTGATTAGGATCAAGCTGTGTCATTAAACTTTTTTGTTGGGACCACCCAAGCAAACATGATCCACCTTTGGCAACATACACTTTGAAAAACTCTTTAATCCTCCAAAATTCAAAGGTGGCCTCAATACACCCAAATAACTCTATGGATTTATTACTATATGCCACTAACTTCACATCAGGGCGATTCAATTTATGTTTGGGAAATTTAAAAAAGTATCTCTTCCCAATCTGCATATACCGGACTACGTAATCAGCCATCACATGAACATCCACCCTATCAACCTTATTAGTACAGTAAGGGTTATTACTATCAGCATGTTCCTGTTTTCATATACTTGGACACTTACATTTTCCGATATTAACTCACTCTCGCTAATAAGAACGGAAGATTTCAAGTTTGTTCTCGTGTTGTTTGACCTACTCTTTCAAACCCTGGCAAAATGACCTTTCATTTGTCATTTTCTGCATGATTTCCCTATTGCAGGAAAATATTCATCATTTGCTATGTGCCTTTACAACCCAAACTTGTAACACATCAAGGTCCAGATGTTCGACCCTATTTTGCATGTGCAAACAGGTTTGCTACCCATTTGTGCATGCTAAATGTGAAAGGGCTATGTACAATTCCTAAATAGCGAGTCGCAATTTATTTGAGAGTCGCTATTAGGAAGGGGCGTTCCCTTTCTAATAGCGACTGCAACCCCATGTATGAATGTTTTGCAACCCCAATTGCGATCACAAAACACTCGCAAATTACCACCTTCTTCAAGAGGGTGGTAATGCAGTCGCAATTTGGAAGCGGTCCCCAGGGGACCCCTTCCACTTTGTGACTGGCTCTAAAAATATTTTTTAAGGGCAGGCTTTGGTCCCCGGGACCACTACCTGCCCTTAAAAAATTAAACAAAAACGTTTCATTTTTATTTTTTTTAATGCATCCCGTTTTCCTTTAAGGAAAGCAAGCAGCATTTAACAAAAAAAACTGCTTTATTTAAAAGCAGTCCAAGACATGGTGGCCTGCTGGGCCCAGCAGGCCCCCATTCCTGGGAGGGCCTGTCATTCCCAATGGGGTCGCAAATTGCGAGAGGCTCATTAATATTCATGAGCCTCGCCATTTGCAACCCCATTCAGTTTCGCAAACAGTGTTAAACACACTGTTTTACATGCCAAATAGCTCCTCGCAAATTGCGGGTCTTACATCTGGCCCCAAGCCGGTATTTTTGCTTTTACTCAAATTTCTTGAACTTGTTGATGCTCTTGTGTCACTCAGTCTGCCCTTCGCACTGCAACTATGCACAGTTGACACTTTTTTTCTTGTACGCTTGGTATCATTTCAATAAGACCCTCATCCATCACAAACTGCTAGATCAGGGTATTAGGATATAGGAAGCAATTGGCGCTCAGCAAATTAACGTGTAAAGTACAAGAATAAATAAATAGTTATGGTGCAAAACAGGGAGGGGAAACCCTTACAACCCCTCAATGTGTGTAGGACGGAGCCCTAAAACAAAGCAATTAACAAACAATCCTGTGCACACATAAAATTCTATAATCCATGTTGACAACAGTAAGCACAATGAGAGAAACAAAGTTGTTCGGAAAGAGACAAGTTTTTCTTTAATCTTCATAGAAGCATGACCAGCCGACACGTGTTTCGTCTGGGAAACATAAACCACGACTCTTCAGGGCTGGGAATGATAAGTGTGAGATATCAACACAGCAAAAGAAAAATGTTGTTAACAGGAGGGATCGACCCTCTCTACTGTAAATATACATACAAAAGGCCACCAACGTAAATGACATCACCAAATGAACACTGAGATCAAATTTGTAAACCAGTTAGTACAAACCATATGACAATTGTAGAGTAAACCTTGTTGTCAAAAAAGTAAATCAAAGAATAAAGTGAAAATACACCTGAAATCTAAGGAAAATACCACGTGAAACAGAGTAAACCAAGTAAAGTCTCCCAGTCATTCCGGAAAGGAATGGAATCGCCATTCAAGATAGCGAGGATACACAAAGAGAGAATAGAGTAAGACAAAGAAAAGAAGAGGGTTTAAGAAAGAAACGGACCTGTGTACAAAGCACAAGAAAAGAAAATAAAGATAGGTCTGAACATACCTGCCAAAAGTCGCACGAACGTAAAAAGTGCTAAAAAAACAAAGAATAACAAGAGGGACTAGTCTTTCACTAGTAGAAGTGAAACTAGGGAAGATACTGAAGATACTGATCATACCGAGAATAAGTCAGATTCAAAATTAATGCAAAAAGTAGAAATAACCCTTACCACACAGCCGGTGATAATTCCAACCCGGCCGGGTGTACGAATCACAAATGAAGACGGAAAATGTATTACGTCAAGGTGTATAAGTTAAAGACAAAATCTGTAAGAACAGCAGAGAAACAGAATTCAAAAAGTAGGCAACCAAGGAATCCAAAAATGTATCGAAACTATAAGAACTACAAGTGTTGAATATCTATGTATTGTCAAGATTCAAAAGCAGCCATCACACAGGATATTAAGGCCTGCTTATCATATAAAATCGCAAGAAAAAAATCTCGCAAGAAAAAAACAATAAAGGAAAGGGTCAGGTCCCCGAATATTAATCAAATACAAATGGGTCAGTGGTCAATACAGAGTATGTGGCTAATAAAATAACGCCCATGTGAAGAGACCCATATGTCACAAATAATGCTAAGTCTCACCTCGATTGCCAACAAAATAAATGTAATGCCGCCAGTAAAAGATATGCAAATTCACGAGGGAGTAATTTCTGAAAGAAAAAAATATTTTTATTTGCATAAACAATATGTCTTCACGTACAACACATGCAATAAGTCTCCAAGGTAGTAATCACTAAATCTAAAAACTGCCCAAACATATACAAAATCACTCAGGAGGCAGGTATGGATGTGTTATCCCAAAGATCGTCAGTAAAAGCCAAACAGCCCGCCCAGACACGAGTATGTGTCTAAGGACTGAATCTACAACGAGAGAAAACAGAAAAATGGCCCGGTTTCAAAAAGATTCGCCACAAAAAAGCGCCACACAAAAGATGAATCGTGTGACCAGGAGTCCAGTTTCAACCTAAGTACAAAACCAACTAAGTGGAAAGTTAACACACATTCACAGCAGCAGTAGCCGCGTCCTAGCTGCACCCGTCCGGATAAGGAGTCACTTGAGGTGCATATCAACCCGGAAGTGGTATATGTAACAATGAAACAGAAAAAGACTAGATCGCGTCAAATAGCAAGTAAGCTGAAAGCCGGAAGTTGTATAGAGAGTAATTCAGGACGGCCGAACGGATGGAAATAAAACCGAAAAAAAGGCTAAAAAAACAGCGCCAGGAAAGAATATAAATGAAATCAGCATAATGTAAACTGCCACACCACAAAAAAACATAAAAAACAATATAACCGAAAAAGCAATAGGCATAGAGGACAGACTAGAGAAAGCATGTGAAGAAAATATAAACACACGGTAAAGTGGGAACAACACAAAAAAGAAAAGAAATACGACAAAAAATCAGCCATAGATGAATCATGGAAAAGGACAGAAAAAAGGACAACTATAATGCACATGGACATTGGAACACCACATATTACAAATTTGAAATCATAATCACAACATAAATCAAAACGATGATAATCATGAAGATGAACCTTACATCTGCTAATATGACAAAATAGTGCAGAGTGTTACAGTTGGACTAACCGAATTCTCAGAATCTTCTGTATACAGATAAACAGATATGGCGGAACATTTGAAAATGACATTGCACCTATGAACCAGAATAAGAATAGCTCATAATACATACATCATCTCATACAATATGTGCATAGATCTTCAGCCCAGGAAATATTGCATTTCGGAATCATAATTGAGACCATGTTCAACTGTCTGAAGGCGCATGATCCACTTTGCCTTAGACTTTCTTAATCGCAGTTCTCTATTGCCACCACGTTGACCTTGATTAATGGTTTCAATCCCAAAAAATTGAAAGCCCTTACGTGAGCTCTGCGAGGGACATGTGGCTGTATGTATCGCTACAGGATATCTTGCATCACATTGATGTATCGCCCTAGCATGTTCCCCAATCCTTTCTTTAAGTGCCCTGATGGTGCTGCCTACATATTTTTTACCACATGTGCATTCGATGATGTAGACCACATATTTCGTGGTGCAGTTGATGTTAGACCTGATCACATATGACCTACTATTATGGCCTAGAAAAGACATCGTTTTATGTTTGGCCCATTTGCAAAGGATCTCTAGGGTGCAGCGGGTAGACACTTTACTCCCTAGAAACAAAATTTTTCTTTTGTTGTGTTGATTTCTCACACTTATCATTCCCAGCCCTGAAGAGTCGCGGGTTTATGTTTCCCCGACGAAACACGTGTCGGCTGGTCATGCTTCTATGAAGATTAAAGAAAAACTTGTCTCTTTCCGAACAACTTTGTTTCTCTCATTGTGCTTACTGTTGTCAACATGGATTATAGAATTTTATGTGTGCACAGGATTGTTTGTTAAAGACCCTCATCCATGTTTTCCGCTCTCTGTACAATGTCAATAGCTTTTTTAATGACAGACCCTCTCTGTTCAGCAGTTTCTCCTGCAACTTTTTACTGTTAACCTTTTGTACCAAGTGATCATGTATCATTTCATCTTGTAAACCCTTGAAATTGTCCGTTGTCCCAGGAAGATGCAATGCTGCAACACAATTCTTCACAGATTCCCGAGGACATTGTCCTCCCTTCCCGAACTTGAACCACTCCACAACCTCAATCTTCTTCTTGCCATAATTAAAATCAGGTTATTTAAATGCGGTGTCATAGTCATCAGTATCATTGTTGTCATTGTCATCCTGCTCAAGAAATGGGGAAAGATGTTTTAGCATCCGTCTCTCTTCATCACCTAAACAGTGTCTAAATAGCACTCATTTCCTGGAAGTTATACACATCACCCCAATTGCATCAACAAATGCTTCAAAACCTTCATGCCATTCCTTCAAAATAAGAGGAGGTTCCCCTAGTGTGGTCAGGAATGGCGAAGGTGCAATAAAGTCATCCATGACACTGACAATATCCAGTTGTTACACATGTTGATTGATGTTTTCATTGTAAGTACACACATAACCTTCCTCAAATTGAACTCCCTTTCAATGTCTTATTTGTTAACAATTAGATTTGTTTGTTCCAGGGATGCTTCAAAATGTGAAAACAGTTGTCCTTTAACTTGTTTTTGCAGATGTGCTGGCTCAAATACCAAACTCACCATAGCCGCACTAGGTTGGCACAGCTTCTCCGAGTTGGAAGGGCAGAGAGCAGACAGCCAATTTGACCGGAACCTCCCAGGGCCTTCCAACGTGTGCAATGTGTACTGCTCTGAAACACAATTTGCCACCGGGCTTTAAGTCTGTCTGCTTATCCAGCTCAGGCCAGCACCACTCTTTGATACCATTTGCTGACTCGATTCAAACATCAGCACCAGTCTCGGATATTATGTGGTGTTTTAACCCACACACCAGTAGCAATCTTTGATACACTGTGCTGACTCAATCCACCGACAATCATCGGACTGTTACTATGTACCGCATGAATCCGGTACCAGTCTGTAATATGATGTGCTGCCAAAATCTACAGATCAGTATCTCTCTGTCTGTCGCTATGTGCTGATTTGTTCCACAGATTAGTGGCAGTCTGTTATACTATATGCTATCCAGATCCACAGACCAGTACAAGGATGTGATTTCCATGTAGTGCTCAGATTCACAGACCAATAAAGCCATGTACTTATTTGATCTACAAACCGTTACTTGGCTGCATACTTGGGACATTTTGGTTTTGATGGACCCTGCGGATTCCCACCGAGTGCCCAGCACTATAAAAGTGAGTGGCTGTGCCAAGAACTATTTAAGAGGTCTTCTGACTCATCGTTAGCTGTTCCCCATACGTCTGAGATCATAATGTTGGTCTTTATTACAAAATACCCTCTAGAGCTAAAGAAAGGCAGAAAATATATAGTGACAAGAAAGGAGGGGGCCCTGAAAGAGTGACCTTGGAATGTTAGACTGTGAGACTGAATTAAAATCCATGAGACTCAAGGCCACACCCAGTGAATTGACAAGCATGGCGCTGAGTGCGGGATGCAATGGCAGCTAAACCCACCCATAAAGCAATACCCACCTGTGTTACTATACGATGATGTGATGAACAGATCGGTGCCAGCCTGTGATTATATGTGCTGACCCATCACAGTCTCAGCACCGGTACCAGTCTATGGTGCTGTGCACTGCTTAGTGAAAGTGTGTGGTCAAACTGTAGGCTACTGGCGACTGTCTTCCATTCCCAGTCTGGATGGCTGCTCTTGAAAGACAGTGTAGCTTGTCTGTCTGTTACTACTGCTGTTAGTGTCTTGTTGGGTGACAGTATGTCAAGGCCTGTCAGACACACTGCACTGATGTCAGTGTTCCTAGGTGTCAATAAAGCAAGCCTGCCAGTCATACTGCAGATATTAGTATCTCTAGGGGACACTTCAGTTTTGCTGATGTCAGTGTCTGTAGGTGAATACTCTAGGGTTATTGGCTTGTTACATATGCTCTCGTAGAGAGCCTCTGTTGTTTATTTCAGTTTCTGAAAGTCATACCTCTTTGCTATGACATCACCATAGCTGATTACAAAACTGGTAATCAACTGTTGTGATGTCATAAAGGCTTCCACGCCAGGTGACGGGGCTCTCTGAGAGCCGGTCACCGAAGCTCTGCTTGTCTGCTCTGACTGAAAGCAGAAAGCACAGCTGTAGGAGGGGAAAGAAAGGCAGTCAAGATAGTGGGTTTTGGTTAAGGATAGCAGGTTAGATATTTCTGTTTCACATTTGCGTCAGGGAGGAGAGGTTGTGTTATGTATAGTTCTCCCATTATTCTCTGCCCCTGTGCTGTAGTTGAAACAGGGGCAGATGATTTTGGGGGTCATACATAACATAAACAGGCAGAGACCTGGAATGAGCTCCTGCTCAACATCAGACGTTCCCCCACTCTGCACACCTGCAGAAAGAGCCTTCAGACCTGGCTTTTTGGCTGATCCAGAGCAGCTTGCCCACACCCCTTCCAACACCCTCCCAGCGCCTTAGGACCCTCTAAGGTGAGTAGCACGCTTCATAAATCCCTGATTGATTGGACATACAATTACATATGAGTAAAAAGTGAATTTTGGTGATGTTTTTCATCTCCGGGTTCTGAGTGACATCATGGACAACTTGAGCCTTGCTCTTGTTGTCTATTTAGCGTCACTCAGAACACCTTGGTGAAAAACATCCCCATAATTCACTGTTACTCATCTATAATTCGATATATGTGTAGGTGATATTGTCAAAGGGATGTCGGAGATGGTATCATTGTCTCTAGGTAACAGTGGAGCAGGGCCCAGCCACACTGTCTTCATGCCGGCCTCTCCATGGCACAGTGCCGAAGGGCAGGCAGTATCTGCTGATGTCAGCATCTCTGTGGGTGACAGTGGCGCATGGTTGTCAGTCACTACTGACGTCAGCATCTCTGTGGGTGACAGTAAAATAAGGATGTCAGCCACAGCTCGTGTCTGAGGTCAAGGAGGTCTGCCACTTCTAATATCAGCATCTCTGCGGGTGATAGAGTGACAGGGATGTCAGCCCCTGCTGATTTCAGTGTTTGTAGGTGACAATAGGCAGGGCTGCTAATTACTTGTGTGCATGTCACTGTCTCCAGGTGAGACCCATAGCACAACACCACAGAAAAATTCCATTTCATCTTCAACAGTCCGTAGAGGAGGAACTGCAGGATCTTCTCCGGGCTGACATAATTGAGAGAACATCTGGACCCACTCCTTGGGTCTCTCCACTGTTTGTAGTACCGAAAAAGGGCTCACCTGGCAAAGTGCGTCTCTGTCGATATGAGAGCACCCAATACCGCCATCGAAAGAGAGTGACACCTGGGACCTCATATCAGTGACATGATTGCATCACTCAATGGGGCGAAAATATTCTCCAAACTGGACCTTAACAAGGGCTATCGCCAGCTTGAACTCCATGAAAAAATCGAGATACATCACCACATTCTCGACTCACCAAGGCCTATTCAGATACAAAAGGTCAGTTTTGGGGTCTCATCAGCAGCTGAGATCTTTCAAGAGGCAATCAGAAGAGTAATCCATCATATCCCCAACACTCTGAATTACAGTGATGATATCCTTGTTTATGGAGCGACGATCCAGGAACACGATAAAGCACTGGACCGGGTGTGTTACGCCCTGTTCGAGGCCAACCTAACATTAAACAAGGATAAATGAGAGTTCCACAAATCCACACTAAAATTCTTTGGGCACATTTTCTCAGGCGCTGGCATGAGACCTGATCCCGATAAGTTTGCAGCGTTGAACGATACTCCTAGGCCCACGACGCTGGGGATGTGCGCTCGTTTCTAGGCATGGCAGGCTACTGCGCACGTTATATCAAGGACTATGCCACTATCAGTTATCCTCTGAGAAAGTTGACCAAACAAGGCCATACATTTCAATGGACTACGGGATGTGATCACGCTTTCCACTCGATTAAAGCTTCTGTTGAGTCTGCCAACAATCTTGCTTATTTTAACCCTCGGCGAAAAACTGAAATCACTGTGGATGCGAGTCCAGTGGGACTTGGAGCTATACTAGCTCAGTATGACAGAGGGGGTGATCAACGACACATCGTAGCTTATGCCAGCCGGAGCCTAACAGACACAGAGAGAGCGTATTTTCAGCCCGAAAAGGAAAGCCTGGCGGTAGTCTGGGCCTGCAAACATTTTCACATCTTCATCTATGGAAAACACTTTATGCTTATTACAGACTATCAGGCCCTGTTAACTATCTTTGGAAATCCCCGAGCCAAAATGCCTCCCAGAATAGAGCGTTGGGGTAGCCGCCTTCAAGAACATGCCTATACCAACGTCCACAAACCGGGAAAAGCTGCAAATCCAGCTGACTACATGTCCAAACATCTTAAGTCAACCTCCAAATCAAATCCTTCAGTAGCAGAGGAATACATTCATTTCGTGGTGGCCCAGGCCAAACCACCAGCGGTCCCTTAGGAAGCCATCATTGAAGCCACAAATGAAGACGCTACCCTATAAAATGTCAAACATCACATCCAAACAAACACCTGGAGACATTTGGAAGAATCCACACAGAGTAAACAAATTGACAGTCATGAACTGTCCTCTTTTAGACATGTGAAAGATGAACTCCCCATTGCCTCAGATCGCCTCTTGCTAAGAGACAAGAGAATCATCATTCCGAAACACTTGCACCTAGGAATAATCAACCTAGCGCATGAAGGACACAGAGGTATTGTAGCCACAAAGAGAGCGCTGCGTGAGCGGGTCTGGTTCCCTACGCTTGATCAGATGGTTGAACTCACACTGAAGGATTGCCCGCAGTGTCAGCTAGCGAGTCGAGAGGAACCACCTGCGCCCCTCCAAATGTCAGAACTGCCGGACGGTGTCTGGCAACACGTCGCAGTAGACTTCTTTGGCCCGATGCAATCTGGCAAGTACATCTTGGTCGTAATGGATGAGTATTCACGCTTTCCGATTACGCAACTCATAGCATCAACCAAAGCTGCATTTACTATACCTGTGTTCGATGAAGTTTTCGCAGCATGGGGCATACCGAAGGTAGTGAAAACAGATAATGGACACCCTTTCAATGGGCAAGACTTTGCTGCATTTGCTAATCACTTAAACTTCAGACACCGGAAGATCACTCCCTTATGGCCACAAGACAATGGTATGGTAGAAAGATTTATGGCCACTCTGACGAAGACCATCCAGCCAGCACACCTGTCAAAGTGTGATGTTCAAGTGGCTTTAAATGAGGAGTTAAGAGCATATCGAACCACACCACATACTACCACAGACAGATGTCCCGCGACATTAATGTTGGGTCGAACAGTGCGCACAAGAATACCGGCCTGGGAAGACATAGTTAGTGGCACTCACCAAGGCTCTGCTCAAGAAGAATTAGCAGCAACAGATAGACTGGAAAAGGAGAAAATGAAGGAATACGCAGATCATCGGAAGAACGCCGCACAGTCATCCATTCAAGAAGGGGATTGGGTGATGGTACAGCAGGACCAACAAAGAAAAACAGACTGTCGATATCATGCTTGCCCATTGTTGGTGACAAAACAAAAAGGGACTATGATCGCAGCCACATCAGAGGACAAGAGGATCACAAGAAATGTGGCGCATTTCCAGAAATGTACGCCCACTGTTAGAGAAGCGTTGGCTGCGCCTGACAGTGCATTTAACGGGGACGCACTTGAGATAGGAAGTGAGCATCGACCTTCCACCTCTACGGGTGACGGAGAACAGGTGACTCAGGAGGTGGCATACCGTCCGCAGCGTCTTCATCGAAGACCTGTTTGCCTCATTGAAGAACTATAACTATGTTGTTCTTTGTTTTGTTCTGTTATCTCTCCAGATATGAACTGACATTTCAAAGTGGTTCAAGGTATTCAAGAAGGGGGAGATGTAATGTTGTAGGACGTGCAGTAGGACCGGCTCAGTAAACTGTAGAAGGTGGGAGGAGAGCCGAGAGGCGGAATAGGAGGAGTTAGGAAAGTGGGAAAGTTAGTAAGGAGCAGGACAGAGTTGAAGGGAGACATACCTGAAATAAAGAAGTCAAAAGACCATACCTGGAGTACGTGTCGTCTGTGTTTGTACTACGACACTACACCCGGCTCGGATAATAATAACGTATTTCATGCCTATTCGCTGCTGTTTGACAAGTATATTTTGTGTCAACACGTGCTCTATGTGTTAGTATTTCCTAGCTACTAATAGCTGCCAAAAAACAAGAGACCTCGCCCAGTTGAAGAGCGCGCCGATGTGTCTGTGTGCACCGTTCTGTAGTGCGAGGGAATCGTTAGAGAAAACCTTCATTTACCTGGAATTTCATATTTCCTTGAGTGCTGGCTGCTGTAGAGGGACCATGGTGGCTCTTACAGTCTCAAACCATGGTCCTCATTGGATTAACCTCTCAATGCATCATCAGCAGCAGTTTGTGATCTTCACTGAAGCAGAGCAGCAGCAGGCCCACGGTTTCCAAAGGTTACTGGAATCCCTGGCTGCAGACCTGCCATTAAAACTGAGAAACAGACGAAGGACTATGGTTCCGGGTCTCACACCTGCTTGTTCTTTTCAGCACGTCAAGGTTACAGATTTTTAATTCTAAAACCTTTATTGTTTGTGCATTGTTGCTGTTTACGTTATTATTGGAACCATATTGTACTGCACTACAACATTTATATAGTGCTTATTACACCTATGTGGTAAGTCCACTCAGCTGGCTACTACACTGGGTTGTCCATTGTGAGATATTGTATTTAAAGATTATGGTCCTGAACAGGCATAGGTTAAAGGAAGAATGGTGAGGAGTTCTGCTGGGATGGACTGTGCTACTATCATCCCATATCTGATTGCCATTGTGAGCTGTTTTGAGATTACCACAGTATTTGAGCTCTGCAGTGGTGGGCTAAAATAGAGTCATTCATTGGCCAGCAGAGTTTGGCAGGTCTCATCAGTTATGTCATACGTGTTCAGTTGGCGATGGGTGGCTTATTTCTGCAGATTGCAGTGATGTACATGACCCATGGCAGATCTTCCTTAAGCGAGTGTAAGAAGCTGGCAATATACAGTGGTGGGTATCAACAGGCAGGTACAGATTAATGAATTGTGTCCAAAAGCACAAGACTGTGGATGTCCACATAGAGTTAACTCCCAGGAAAAAACAGAAAGCAGTAATTGTTTCCTGTGTTTGTCATTGGCACCCCCAGCTGGAGGCTCTGTGCAAGATTACAAGGAGCAAGCCTCCAACCTGTTACCCATAAAAGCCTATTTGTTTTGCCAATGTTTTAGCCATGCTGTACAGCAACATGGATGCTCTACAGTATGGCTAAAAAAAAAGACCTGACAGTGACAATGTGGCTTCTGCATCATTTTGTTGATGCAAATATACGTTTAACATTTATGTGCATGCCTACAGAAGAACACAGGCTTCTCCCTTCCAGTTACCAATCTGAGATAGATCAGTAAATCAAACAAGCATTTGCAGCGGAATAGATCTTGCATTAGTGAAACTTTGAGCTTTTGTCATTGCAAGTGCTTATGTTTGTTATTTTTTATTTTTTTCTTTATTAAAAAATATCCCAGCAGTAACATAAGAAATAAAAGATATTCCATGAAGCAAGGAAAGGGTATAGTACCTTATATGGCTTTTAGAGGACCCTTCACAATTCCCACAGGGACACCTAGTAACAGCTTGTGGTACTGCACTCTTTCCTTGCTTAGTGGATTTTTTTATTACTTATGCTACTGCTGTGATATTTTAAAAAAACCACTAGCATTTGCAATGCCAATAGCTCAAAGTTTCAGTAATGCGAGACCTATTTCATTGCAAATGTTTGATATACCTGGTGGCAGTCTGTGTGGGAATTCCCTGGCCTACCCATCAAAATTGCTTTTGGTCCGTTCTTCTCCTGTTTCTTGCTCAAAACTGTCTAAAGGAACAAAGGCAAGGGCAGGACTGATGTCAGGTTCCTTTGTGTTTCCTGTGGGCCCCGTCCTTGAAATGTCATCTAGGCAGGGTACAGCTCCTCCCAGCCATCCTGATAGGAAGACCCTCTCCCAGCTACACCCAGGTCTTGTTGTTCACCGTCTGGGTCCAATACTCATTCCCGATGGGAGAACCGACTTTATCATTAAAGGGGATTTTATATTACAATTCATTTGAGTGCAAACATTATTTCTCTATCTGCTCACCAATCTGGAGTTATCTCCCATTAATTGGAATAAGGTAACCCAGTGTCAGCCTATGGGAGAGATTGACCTTAAAACAATTTTAGGAGGATTTCACTGTCAGGGCATGTAAAACTTAAATACACTTGTCATATTTGTTAAATATCATACACCCTTATCTATTAGCTTCAAGGGCCTTCCTCAGGATTGGTTAGTACGTATTAAAAAAGAAGGTTTATGCCTGTCAAAATGTTAATTTTTCCAGCTCAAAACGTGTCAGCAGAGCTCTTGCATGCAGGGATATGAATGGATGGGTGGCATCAGGGCTCTCACATGCAGGACTAACATGGATAGGTGAACACAAGGAGCATTGAAACGTATCAGACACTCACCCCCAGTCACAGATCTGTTTTGAATCCATCATAATTCTTTAGCTCACTTCGCCACCTCAGTTCAGACCCAGCTATACGCAAATCTGTCTTGACCATGTGCCTCATGGGAACATTCCAGCCTGAACTACCAAGCCAGGTCTTCCCTGAACTGGATAGGTAGCAGCAGAGCTTTCACATGCTTGAATATGAATGAATAGGCGGCAGCAAGGCATCTTACATGCAGTAATATCAATGAATATGTAGCTGCAAAGTTCTATGGGCCATATGTATCAAGCCTTTTTCCCGTTTGCAAACGGGCCGATTCTCAGAATCAGAAAAAGCCTTTTGGGATGTATCATTCCAAAAGGCCATCGCAAAATAGAGAATTGCAAAATGTGCGATTCTCTATTTTGCGAATGCAATTAAGGAATTGCAAATTGCGATTCCTTAAATGCAATTCTGGAAGCACCAGAAATTTGCTATTTGCCCTTAAGGAATTGCACATTACCACCAACTTCAAGTTGGTGGTAATTTTTGATTTTCTTTAAAAAAGCACTTTTTTGATTTTTTAAATGTGCCATATGCTACACATTCATGCCTTAGGGCATGTATGTGCACAAAATGTGCACACATGCATATTTCAGGGGTGCAAAAGGGTGTCCTTTTGGCACTCTTGCAACCTTGAAATTGCATTCTCAATTTGCGATTCTCTAATTGGTAATCGCAAATTGAGAATGGCTTCCCATTCATTCCTATAGGCCTCCTAGCCTATAGGAATGAATGGGAAGGTATTCCTTAATTGCGAATCTCAATTTGCGATTCGCAAATAAGGAATATGTAGGATTCTCAAAATTTTTAGCAAATCCTACATACATTGCATTTTGCGATTCTCTAATTGCAATTCGCTAAAAATCGCAATTTGAGAATCACAAAACTCTTTTTTTATACATATGGCCCAAGTGTGGTAATGTGAATGGATAGGTGGCAGCAGGGCTCGCGCATCCAGGAATGTGAAAAGATAGGTATCAGCAGGGTTCTTACATGTAGGAATATGCGTGTATAGGTAGCAGCAGAGCTCTCGCATGCAGAAATATACGCGGATAGTTAGCAGCAGAGCTCTCGCATGCAGGAATATGCGTGGATAGGGAGCAGCAGAGCTCTTGCATGTGGGAATATGCGTGGATAGGGAGCAGCAGGGTCTTGGTTGTTTGAATATGAATGGATAGGTAGCCGCAGGGCTCTTGCATGCAAGAATATGAATGGATAGATGGCTGCACGGCATCTTACATACAGGAATATCACTGAATAGGTAGCAGGAAGGTTTATGTGTGGTAGTGTGAATGGATAAGTGGCAGCAGGGCTCTCACATACAGGGATGTGAATGGATAGATAGTAACATGGCTCTCGCTTGCAAGAATATGCACAGATAGGTAGCAGCCAGGCTCTTTCATGCAGGAATATCCTTGGATAAGTAGCAGTAGGGCACTCACATGCTTGAATATGAATGAATATATGGTAGCAGGGTTCTCACATGCTTGAACGTGAATGATAAGTAGCAGCAGGGTCTCACATGATTGAAATATGAAGGAATAGGTAGTAACAGGACTCTCACATGCTTGAATATGAATGGATAGATGGCAGCAGGACACTCATATGTAGGAATATGCATGGATATGTAGCAGCAGGGTCTTGCATGCAGGAATATGCATGGATAGAGAGGAGCAGGGCTTTCACATGCAGGAATATGCATGGACAAGGAGCAACAGGGCTCTGGAATGCAGGAATATGCATGTAATAGGGAGCAACAGGGCTCTTGCATGCAGCAATATGAAAAGATAGGTAGCAGCAACATCTCACATGCCTGAATATGCTTGGAAAGGTAGCAGCAGGGCACTTGCATCCCTGAATATGATCAGATACGTAGAAGCAGGGCTCTTGCATGCAGCAATATGAATAGATAGGTGACAGCAACATCTCACATGCCTGAATATGCTCGTATAGGGAGCAGCAGGACTCTTGCATGCCTGAATATGCTCAAATAGGTATCACCAGGGTCTCACATGATTGAATATGAATGATAGGTGGCATCAGGGCTCTTGCATGCCTGCATATGCACTGATAGGTGGCAGGAGGGCCTCACGTGCTTGAATATGAATGAACACATGGTAGCATGATTCACTGCTGTAGGAATAATAAGTGATAGAAGTTAGCTGGGCTCTACCTGTGCAGTATCATTGAATATATGACGTTGGGGACTCTGCTTGTGCAGGAATATTAATTGCAAGTTGACAGCGAATACTCATTTTTAACAAAGACACTTCACTCTGGGACCTCGCCTGGTGCACTGCTGAATCCATACAAAGCACCACAGAATAATAATCGACAGCCAACTCACCATGACCTGCCAAGTGAATGCCATTCCATCTCCTGATTCACCACACATTAAAAAATAGGGAAGACAATCTTCAAATGGCTCCTCACCAGCAATCATAAACCTGTCACCCAAGCCCTCATCACCAGCAAGGTGTACTACAGCAATGCACTCCATGGTGGATTCAACACTCAACTGACCAGAAGAGTTCAGTCCATACAAAAGTCAGTGGTCAGGCTCACCCTCAACCTACCAGCCTGCATGCATAACACATTGCACCTGAGCTGCTCCACTGACTCCCGCTCTGCAAATAAGCATTAGCGTTATGTACTTCAACAACAGCATGCACTTCCACACACCTACCAGACATCTCTGTTAAGCCAGACTCCTACTCGCACCCCTTCCCCTTCATACACAGAACCAAGATACAGAGGTTGTGCCTCAAGCTATCTCACTCCTAAAGCCTAGAACAATCTGCCCTTGCACTACAGAGCCTCCTCCTCAGTTCAGGAATTCCCCAAAAACTGAAGACCTAGCTCATCACTTAGCCTAACATAACGTAACATAACACAACATAACTAACATAACTTTGCACATGCAGTAATATGAATTTGATAATGGCAATGAGGCAAACAAGAGCTGTCTCTTTTGCAGGAAAGTGGCTGCTGCCCCAAATTCTAGTCTTATTGACCATGGCAAACCCATGCAGTCATGTGGGAAGCAGGATGGTTAAGAGAGATTATGCATTTCCCCAAGAGGATGATGATGAACACTGTCTGCAGTTCCCAGCCAACTACTGGCATGCCCATGCTCCTGCATCACTAGTGAAGCGGGGTGGTTTACCATGCAGCTTTGCCAAGGTTTTACCCCCTCTCTGGAACAGCAGCTAGAGTGCCAGCTTCTAATTAGATATTTTCCTAGTCTACCTGCAAGCATCCTGTATTTGCAGAAATTAAGGTCTTCAGCAGTGGTCACAACATTTCTGCACAAGCACCTGTACAGAGCAGCTGAAAGAAGCCAAACTTCACTGAGTGCTGACCAGAACACACTGATCAGAGCTCTGCAGCATGCCTGCTACCAACAGATACCCCCCTAGCAATCAATGCCATTACTTAGAGGCCTCATGTTCTCCCTTCAAGCAATTGCCAAATCACTTGATTGATAATGCAGGTACTCCTAGATATGTCTCCTCTTAGCAGAGGCTATAGGTCAGGATCATCATATATTTCAGAGGCGCTGGGACTAATGCTGTGCAACGCTGCTCTGAAAACTGCTCTGCAGGAAGGATGCAGCACCTGAGACAGAAGGACCCCTTGGCCTTAGTAGTTTTAAATGAGATTCAGACAGGTTCACAGGCAGATTATTGGACCTCAGAACCTTCAACCAGGTGTATCATTTTTACACCCCACCCTGGACTTGAGTCACTAAAACTAAGATCTTTTGAGTGCCTCACCGTCAAGCTTGGTGCTACACTGGCACCTGTGGCACATACTGTGAGGGTAAGCTCAGCCTCCAGGTTCCATATTACAGAAAGTGCATAGGAGGCAACTGAATATACGATAGTTATTTGAGCAGCCAGGGGCACTTCGTATTAAGGAAGGGGCCATAGATACTTGCTGAGCTTCTTGTGTAATATGAATCACACCAGACAAATTATGAACCAGTGTGATCATAAGTAGGTGTGAGCGAAACAATCCGGAATTGGTGGAATTATGGTGACTCCGTGTTACTCTTGTCACGCAGAGCTCTGGCGAAATTCCTGCATTCGCTTTGTGGCAGATATTTTTCTTGTGCATGGCTCCAGAGTTCATATACAGTGTGTGTGCGTTTTGACGTCCCACAGGTGCGATTTACGGTCACTGGGAGAACATCCAGTGAGTTTTTCCAACACAAGCGGTAGCAACCGTTAATTGTCCGAAGGCTGCCACTTGAGTAGAAAGTCTACCCAAGCGTCCACAAAATTAACTGGAGTAGCTGCGCCCTCTGGCATGTCAAGTGGTGCAGTTCACACTGATTTTTCAGCATGGAACGCGCTCCCGGCGCTAAATTACAGAGCGAGCAGCGTGACTTGCCTATTTCCGTTTTATGTAACACTGCAAAATTCCACAAGTTACGCCCTACTCTAATCATAAGAAGGCATTCTCTTTGGGGCATGGTCCCATGGAAATGAGGCAACCTTTTGACATTGCACCTACGCTGTATTACAAATGCAGCGACAGAGGCAAATATGCTTGCAACTGTGCACTGTAAGAAATCAGGACCTGTTTGCAGTGTTCCCCCACTTTGTGCCCCCATTTAGCTTACTAGGTGCTGGTTTTCTGACTCTGACTGTGCCCTGGGCTCTGCTAACCAGACCCAGGGACTCTGCTCTGGTTAAAAGTAGTTGGTAATTGTGTATAATTACAATTGACAATGAGAGACCCCTGTAAATCCATAGTATATAATAAAGTAAGGGGTATTCAAACTACCTATAAGTCCCTAGCTTACAATAGAGCAGGGAGGTTTAGAGGCCCAGTAGATTTCCCACACTGGAGTGTGCATTGCCGTGTTGCCTGCTACCATTTTAAAGGCAGCCCCAGCTTTTCAAACTGTCTTTAAAGGTAAATTATATGCAACTTCGACTTTGGAATTAAAGGTACTTCCAAGGTAGTGTTCTACCTTATTTTTACATGTAGGTTACCCCTAAGGTTTATGTGCCGCTTGGGTTGGGTGCCATGTAACTATAAGCAGGGACATTATAAAAGATGTTTTATAAGCTCTGGTGAGAGAAAAAATGCCAAATTAGTTTTCCCCCTTTGTAGATAACTAGCTCCATAGGTAAACATTGGAATATTTTATTTAAGCAAATATATTGATAGGAAGGAGCTCAAAATGTGATTCAAAGACTTAAAATAATAGTTATGATAAATCCACTAACTTACCACTGTTAGATTTATAATACCTATCACAGAATATACGTTATTAACTTTTATTTTGTGCAAATTAAAATCCAGTCTTCCAGCTGACCTCTCCTGATTAGCTAGCCTTGCCATCCTGAGCTAAGCTATCTTACTGAGGTGTGAAGTAGCCAGAGGAATTCCTGTGGGTGGAGAACTGCAGTGGCAGAAGCAACAGGCAGGATCTGGTGGAGTAGCCAGACTGGTCTTCAAAGGGAGAATTCCCCTTTAGATCTGTACAGGCTCACCCCCACATCCCGCAACCCCAGCCGCACAGGAGCCCCTATGATTAGATTAGGGAATGGGATGGAAGAGGAGTGTTAAGGAATTTAGCCACACCAGTGGGTTGACTTAGCCTGGTCTCACCTCCATAGAGAGACTTTCTCAATTTAGGATTTTGGAAGAATAGTGCTTTCTGAGACACAAATATGCCACACTTTGGAGGAAGTGGTCATACGACTGTGTGGCACCCTGCATCCCATAGTTCAGGGGTCCCCCCTGCTTGACACCCAGGATCACTGCAGAAATGTTGAAGAGCTACATGTCCACTCCGATCTGCTGCCTGAAAGAAACGTTGAGGAGAAGAAATTACAAAGGTCTGAACTCTAAGTACAATGTCTTCCTTCAAGAAGGATTAAGGAGTGGACCCTCCGCAAGTTACAGGTTAACTGAGCCCACCTGCATCCTCTTCACCAAGATGTCGCTAGCCTGGAGTGCGTCCAGTGGACTTTTAAGGATTTGGCCTGATACATTGTGGGATTTGTGGTACCAACATCCCAAGGACCATCGCAGAGACTCCAAACCACTGGAATGATGTTGTGGACACTTAAGTTTGAGAACCTTTTTGTAAAAAGCTTCATAAGGTGACCGAGAGTCAAGCCGGCGACTCTTAACTGCTGCCCAGCCTGAATTTCAGATTTGTCCCGCTGAAAGCTCCATAGCTGCAGACTTCTAGGATTTCACAGGAGCATCACATAACACCTAGCCGATGACATTGACTCGAATCTGGCCTGAAGAGGAGCCTTGCTTGGCGTTGAGAGAAAAAGTTCCAGAAAAACGACTAAGTAAGAAGGTACTTTTGTTTTTGAGCACTACAAAGTGTTCATTCTTTAAAAATTTATATCTCCATTTCCCTAAATTGGATTTTTGCAGTTTTGGT
Organism: Triturus cristatus; assembly: GCF_964204655.1. Classification (NCBI taxonomy): domain Eukaryota; kingdom Metazoa; phylum Chordata; class Amphibia; order Caudata; family Salamandridae; genus Triturus; species Triturus cristatus. Next base: position 234,646,271 of record NC_140583.1, read on the forward strand.
GTCAATTCCTTCATAAAAATACAATCTATTTTCATCAATTGGTTTTGGATTTTTATGGTGTATTGTGTCTTACTTGTACAATGTATTGGTGTTTTTAAATGTATTACACACATGCATCCTGCCTGCTTGTTGCCAGCTACCAAGGGTTGAGCAAGGGATTCATTTATTGAGACCCTATCCAAACCTGTTATTTTGTTTATGGGCTTATTACTAGTGATAATTCACTACTCATCACTATAAAAACCCCTTTCCAACATAAACATTTTTTTTTTAAAGTTTGCTACCCGGCCATCATATCTGACTCTACTGTACTTATAATCATTTGTGCATAGACAGGAACTGCCATGATAGCAGTTCCTGTCAATCTAGAGAGCTGAGGCCAGCTGGCGACTCTACATTTTTGGGGGCAGAGGTCTCTCAGGATGTCGGTGGTATTGTCCCCATCTATCCCCATCTATCCTGACTGGGTTTACTCCGTCGTCGAAACTCTGAATCAAGCCCATAGTTTTTTTTACTTCTGTCATGAGATTGGAATGAAGCCTCTTAAATATACCATGTAGGTCACTTCATAAGGAGCCCTTTGCAATTATTTCCATTTTGAAAAAATTGCCCGAAATATTGGATGGCCCTATGTTACTGCGATACTACTTTTCCATTTCTGGTTTTGACTTTTACAATACATTGTTTTCAGGTGTTTTAGTCTGATTTGCTTACTTGAACTGAACCAGAATTAATAATTCCAGAATGCACATGTTTGCTTCAGAAAAAGAGATGTTCTTATAACATGGTGTCTTTTGTTAAAACTATATCTGGCTCTTGTACATTGCCAATGCTTTGTGAGTAAGAGCGAGTTTATAGCTTTAGAAGAATAAACAGCTTTAACTAGTCTTGTAAATCTTCTAATCATCTTAATTTTTAGTCACTTCAGCAGATAAATATGAAGAAGAACATTTTAGTAGAACTAGAAAGCTCTATGAAGGGACTCCCAAGTTGCCATGTCTTCAGCCACCGTGTAATGGAGTGGCATTCTGTTACCTGTCTGTCAAATTAACTTGGAAACATTCAAATGTTTGGGATTTTCAGACTTAAAGGTTAGTGCCGACATCTTAGCCAGTTTTAGCACTAAGGGCCTCGTGTTGCAAAATCACACGGTTTGTGACCACAAAAATCCTTATCATTACGCTCAAAACCCTTTTAATGAGTTGGAGATTTCTTTAGAGTAGTAAAAGGGTGTTTGCGATTGTTTCTGAATTGCAAATAGGAGGGTTCATTAAAAGGGGTTTCCTCCTTCCCATTTCCAATTCAGAAAGGAATTGGTTGATAATTTGTGACTGCAAATGTTGTTGCGAACCATTGATGAGCTAATGGCTCCTAGTTGAGTTGGCAACTAATTTGCAAAGGTGAAGGTGTCCCTTTAGTATGGATGCCTCAGGGAGGGAGAGCTTTTCCCATAACTGCCGGCCAATTGTGCAGTATCTCTACTATTTAGACAGTGACCAGAAAATATAGAAGTTTTTCTGTTATTTGCATGGCTGCTGAACAAACAGACAAAATCTCGACTTTTCTGCCAGCAGCCACGTAAATATTTATGTTTTTCTGCTATTTGCACAGCGGCCAGATGCCTAGTGCAGAATCTCTACTATTTAACCAGTGGCAGTGGGTAGTAAGTGAAGTTTTCTTCTATGTGCAAGGCCGCCCGCCACACAGTACAGAACCAATAATGTTTATGCAGTGAGTAAATAGTGAAGTTTTCTGCTAATTACATTGTGCCAGCAGGACAGAGCAAAATCTCTACAATTTAGTCAGCAGTCATGTAAATATTTAGGTTTCCTGCTATTTGTACCCCCACAAGATAGTGTAGAGTCTCTAATCTTTATCCAGTTGCCGCTTCAATTGTGAATTGTTTCTGCTTTTTGCACAGCCGAGACCCAAACAGTTTAGAATCTCAAATGTTTAGCATGTGGCCAGGTAAATGGTAAACGTTCTCTGCTATTTGCACAGCTGTCTTCCAGTCTATTTGTTAGCCGATGGCCGGGTAAATAGTGAAGTTTCTTTGCTTTTTTCAAGGCCGCCAGCCAAATATGAAATAATTTCTACAATTTAGCTAGTGGCTGAGTAAATAGCAGAAAAAAAATCACTATTTACATGGAGGCCAGGTAAATAGCAGCTAACATTTATTAATTATTGGGAACCAGGAGGGACATGCCTGTGGGCGCTGGTAGGCCTGATTATTAAGAAGTTCAGATTTTGCAGTTTAGTATTGATCATTGCCAAAGAACATTTGGCCTTTAATACAGAAGTTAATTGCTTTTCAAGGATGTGTGTTTGTCGCAAAAGAGCTCAATTGGAAATAGCAGAGTGTGCATGCTGAAGATTGTGGACAGTATCCAAACAACATCAACTTGTGTGTTTGTGGCATTCACCCATAAAGACATCAAATGTTAAGAAGGGACACAGAGAAGGAGGCTGCGACCTGGAAACGCAAAATAAAATATTCAAGAAAAGGAACTGGAAATATTGACCGAGCAGTGTGGGCATCATGACAAACCTTTTGGGAAATCATCCCTCACAGTCCCTTCATCACATAATAAATAAATATGGGAATCAACACAGAAATAAATCAACTCTGTTGGTGTGATGCAGAGATCCATTGGGGGAAATCAGAAAATGCTGGCAAGATATCAGATCATGGACAAAAGAGAAGGTTGCAAACTGCCTAATTGAGGCTAGAGCTACTGGAGGAGGTCTGCCACTGCCCCACACCAACTGCAATAGATAAACTGGTAAAAACTACTCAGAAATCAGAATCAGTCAATGGATTCAGTAAAATTGATGCACCTGACATTCCAGGAGCCTCTCTAGGGAAGTATAAGATAGCATTGTTGCATACAAAAATATATGTGGTTAGGCAGTGTCAAAACGCTTATACATTATACAACCTTTTCAATTCTTGTGGATATATGAATAGGGAATGGAATGAGCATATTAGTGTACATAAAAAAAAAACCAGTGAATTGTCATAGTGTATCATGGTAGATGTAGTGAAAACACATTAACACATTAGCTTGAGTCCAACAAATTTATTAATCATGATTCCATTTTTTAACAGATATCCAGGCTCATGGCAGTGATGTGTCAGAAGCCGGGGGACATGAGGAATATCACGGACCAATTAATCTTCATAGCCAGGGCACAGCACCCTAAGCGTAATATATGAATGACAGAGTCACAGAAGATACACATTTAGTACAAGAAGTGTGTGGAAGAGACACACATAGTGTCACCCAGGAACCTGTAGGGAAGCTAAGACAACTCCAGTCGATGTGAAGCTCGAACTCGCCATGTTGCCAACACACAATCCTAACAAATTCTGGGAACTGCTCTTAGTGATGAAAATGTGCATCTCTTTGGAGGTTTGAACGCGTCAATGCTCATGGTTTAGTACCTGTAATGAAAAGATCAACGTGAAGAAAATATTGCATTTGGTTTTCAGAAAATTTGACATACCCTTGCTTGAACCCAGATTTCCATGAAGGAAAAGTGAGATAGTTTGACAGATGCAATGAAGATGACTCTATGTATTGAATTAAATCAGGATATTATGCAGTGCTTAATTTATAAAAGAATAAACACTAGGCCCTTGTCGGGAGGCCACTAAAGCTTGCATCACCCATTGCCCATGTCAGCGCAGGAAGTGACAGTACCAATACAACTACTAACCGTTACACTCCTACAAGTGTGACAATTTGAACTATTCCAGTACCCCGAAGCCATAAGAATGACTTAGACAGCAGGTATTACTATTTTTAATGTATAATTCAGTTAACCCGTCAGGTGCGTTCGTCGGCCAATGGCCGTCGTGAGCACTACATCCGTAGTGCTGCGCACGTCCGTTGGTCGACGCGGCCCCTCCCACGCAGGGAAACACCCGCACCGCGGCAGATTTTACGCCGTGGTTAAAGGGTTAATAATCAACTGTTCTTGCGCTCAACTGTAAATTGTACTAGCAGCCCCATCATGTGGCAGACTGACATAAGTGCTGATGTTGACAATTACATCCCGGTCCCAAGAAGTGGAAAACACTGGCTCAAATTACGCATTGATATCATGAGTCAGAAGCGTGGGAAACATCAACACTCTGTACGTATTGATTTCTTAAGTAGGTCAATTAATTAGCTTGTACATGCCACATCTGCATTGTCACAGCATACTGCCAGACTACAAGTTGAAATGGGCCACTACAGCAGGGAAGAAGCATGAGGCCTCATTAAAATACAAAGGTTGTAGAAACAGTGCACAAATTACAGATTGCAAGTGATACACAAATAGTAGCAGCAGAAAGTGAGGATCAGTCCAGTGTCAGCATGTTGCCACGGATAGCATGATTCTTTGTGAAGTCAGGAATCGTACTGCTATTGAGGGCAATGTAGGAGATACAATATCTGCCAGTGGTAAATTCAAAATGTAGACATTTTATTTGTCACTTGTTATTTGTGGTGTATTTAGGGTAACAACACACATGCTATACCTTTTATTTTATATTATTATATAACACACATATCATACCTTTTGTACCTTATAATTTAAATTTTGTGACATAGATTAATGTTACATTACTTTGCTTACTTATATTACCATATCTGAAAGAAAAGCTAGACTATGGTTTCCCAACTACAAAGCATTTGTATTATTATGCTAAAATGATTTTTTACGTTTATAACTTACCCTGTAAAATAATTATTTGTTACATTAGCGAGGCGTACGCGGCCTTGGGTTGTTCTTGAGTCATCATCATGTTGAGGTGCTGACGACTTTTGGTCCTCTTCTCAGACTCTGACATCCAAACTTCCAATTCTTTCTGAGTCACTATATTGTGTAAAATTGCACATGTTGACACCATTTTATGACTGATTTCCAGAGATTATTGTAGGACATCTCCACACCAATGGAGACATCAGACTTTACTTTTTAAAAGTCCAAAGGTTCTTTTATTCTTCTATGTGCAACATTGTGCTGACGCTCAATTTGTGTAGAAGAGTTCAGATAGCAGTCATTATCCATGGGCTTTAGCCATAACCACTATTAGCTAAAACATCAATGTACACATTAGCACATCATACTCTAGATATATGTGCCTTAAAAAAATTATTAAATACTTAAAGCTAATTTACCCAGTATATAACCATCTTCATTTGTGTCTTATGCAATACATTTTTTAATGCAGGGCTTATAATCCTCTTTTTACTGTAACATTGTGTGGCTGATTTCCTTGATTTTCTACTGCAGCAAAATCCCCATAATTTTTAGTCCGTTGGTCTGTTCACAGCTGCTTGTTGTCATATATGCAGAATCATTTGCTAAAGGCAATAAAGTCCATTGTTGAGGTGGGTGATGGATCTTCCCTCAAAGGTCCAGGCATAGGGGTTAGTTTTTTTTGGGTTTTTTTTGTCTTTGGTGTGCACTGTAGGCATACTGTTGGATATCGATCAGGCTCCAGTCACAAAATGAGAATGTCCCACTTGGCAAATGTTGATTTTCGTAACATAATGTAGTCAAACTAATGTTTGAATTTTAATACAATTGCTGTGATGTTTCTAAATTTCTGTGCAGAAAGAAAATCTATATTTTATTGATTATTCAGAAAAAAATTTTTGAACATTTTGGGCAATATGTCAGTAGACTGAGAATGTTGCTTTAGTTGGAGTAATCATGTGACCTCTAAAGTTCTAATACGGTTTTAATAGTCTAACAAAAGTCTCCAGCTCTGGCCTTACAGCTGGTGGACTTGTTGAAAGGCTGTTACATTTCATCTATTGGGTGCTTCTGGGCCTGAGTGCTTCCATAGATTGCTTCCATCTTGTGCTGTCAGTGTGCTAACCTTGCTGGTAGTTTGGAATACTCTTTCCATCAAGTAGCTCGGAGACTTTCCGCGTGAGGGGAATGAAGAGATTTAGCTAGCATTTTTTGATGAACTGAGGAGGACGGTGGGGTACTGCTGGCATATTTTGATGAAGGTTTTTCACACTTATTTCTTTGGTTTTCCTTGTGCTTTATAATAGGGATGCCCTGCAGAGCCTCATAGTTTGTGATGGACTGAGTTACAGGAGGTCCACTTAACTGTTTGGTTTAATGGTTGAGTTGTATCTTCCTTCCTATTTTGGGATCATGTTGCTTGTGCTCATGTGGAAAGTCTTGTTAAAATGTCAACTCTTTTACATTTTTCAAATCATCCTGCAGATGCTGGTGGATATTGGAGAGGAATGTGTCAGTTCAATATCAGGCTCCCCTGAAATTGTTAGATCACAACTTTCAATGTGATCAGTATATGGAGGGGGTTGTGGCTCAGTTCCTAATTTTTTATTTACTATGGAAGGGAGTGAATAACAATTAGTTTTAGGCTTAAAGCTGGTTGCGGTTGGATTTCATGTAAAAAATGCATTTCTTTGCTTTTGAGTCCTTCGTCTCTTATGCAATTCTTTTTTTAAATGCAGGGCTTAATGTCTTCTTTTAAGGTATCATTTGAGGCTGGTTTCTTTGATTCTCGGCTGCAGCAAAATCCTCAGCTTCTCTTGTTTGTTTATAGCTGCTTGTTGTCATATTTGCAGACTCATTTGCCAAAGGCAATAAGTCCATTGTTGCGGTGGGTGATGGTTCTTCCCATAAAAGGCATATTGTTGTATAGCGATTAGGCTCCAGGCAAGAAATTAGAATGCCCTACTTGGCAAATGTCGATTTTTGAAACCTAATGCAGGCAAACTCATCTTTGTATTTTCATACCATTGTTTTGGGTTTTTCTGCTTTGTACTTTCTGTGCGGTAAGAAAAGCAATTGTTTATTGATTCTTCAGAAAACATTGTGGACATTCCAGAGATACATCAGGAGTTTGAGAATATTGCCTTGGTTCAAGTGATCATTTGCCCTCTATAGTTGTTTTGCGCTTCAAATAGAATAACAAAGGTCTCAAGTTCTGGGTTACAGCTGGTGGACTTTCTGAAAGGGTGTTAATTTTTCTTCCATTTCACTTATTGGATGCTCCTGGACTGAGTGCTCGTACAGATTGCTACCCATGTCTTGTGCTGTCAGTGTGCTAATCTTGCTGAAGGTTTGGGATACTCCTTCCCTCAAAGAACGCAGAGACTTGTACAAGTTACGGAAATTCATGCGCGCGGATGAAAAGCAGGCTCTTCTCTGGATTCAGGTAGCATTATTTGATATACTGATGAAGACTGGGCAGTGCCGGCATGTATTGATGAATGTTTTTACAATAATTTCTGTAGTTTTCTTGTGCCTTATATTAAGGATGTCCTCTGGAGCCTCATAGTTTGCGATGGACATAGTTACAGGAAGTCCACTTGACTCTTTTTTTTTTTAGGTTGACCTGTCTCTTCCTTCCTATTTTGGGGTCCTGTTGCTCGTATTTATGTGGAAAGTCTTATTCAAATGTTAATACTTTCTTACTTTTTCCAAATCATCCTTTAGATGCTGTTGGAGATTAGATCAGTAAAGTGTCCCTTCAATATTGTGGTGTTCTGAAGGTGTCAGGTTACAGCTTCCAATGTGATTAGTATATTACGGGGTTTGTGGTTCCGTTTCTAATTTTTCATTTCCAATAGAAGTTATGGAATAACATTTTTTATTAATTACTTAAAGCTGAGTGTGGTTTGATTTCATATCAAAATTGCATTTCTCTGCTTTTGAGTTGCTTGTCTCTTATGCAATTCTTTTTTAAAATGCAGTGCTTAAAGTCTTCTTTTAATGTATCATTGTGCGGCCAGTTGCCTTGATTTTCTGCTACAACAAAATCCTCATTTTTTTGGTCTGTTTATATCTGCCTGTTGTTTTTGTATTTGCTGACTCTTTTGCCAAAGACAATAAGTCCATTGTTGTAGTGGGTGATGGATCTTCCCCTAATAGTCAAGACATTTTCATTGGGCTTCGATTGTTATTTTTTTTTCTGGTGCTCTGTAGGCATATTGTTGGAGAGCGATCAGGTTCCAAACGGAAAATTAGAATGACTCACTTGGCAAGAGTTGATTGTTGTATCATAATGCAGTCAAACTCATCATTGTATTTTAATACATTGTTTTGGTTTTTCTACTTTCTCCTGTCTGTGCAGAAAGACAAGCAAGTTTTTTTTACTGATTGCTCAGAAAACATTTTATGGACATTCTGGAGATATGTAAGGAATTTGAGAATGGTGCCTTAGTTTATGTAAACATGTGACCTCTATAGTTGTATTATTGTTCTAATGGAATAAGAAAAGTTGCAAGCTCTGGGTTACAGCTGGTGGACTTGCTGAAAGGGTGTTGAGTTTTGTCCCATTTCACCAAATGGGTGCCCCGGGCTTGTGTGCTTGCATAGATTGCTTCCCTGTCTTGTGTTGTCAGTGTTCTAATCTTGCTGGTGGTTTAGGATACACTTCCCTCAAAGAACTCGGAGAATTGTACAAATTAGGCCTATCCATGTGCGGGGAGGAAGAGCAGGCTCTTCTCTGGATTCAGGTAGCATTATTTGATATACTGATGAAGACTACGAGCAGTGCCGGCATATATTGATGAATGTTTGTAAGATAATTTCTGTAGTTTTCTTGTGCTTTATATTAAGGATGTCCTGTGGAGCCTCATAGTTTGCGATGGACATAGTTACAGGAGGTCCACTTGACTCTTTTTTTTTTTTTAGGTTGAGCTGTGTCTTCCTTCCTATTTTGGGGTCCTGTTGCTCGTATTTATGTGGAAAGTCTTATTCAAATGTTAATACTTTCTTACTTTTTCCAAATCATCCTTTAGATGCTGTTGGAGATTAGATCAGTAAAGTGTCCCTTCAATTTCATGGTGTTCTGAAGGTGTCAGGTTACAGCTTCCAATGTGATTAGTATATTACGGGGTTTGTGGTTCAGTTTCTAATTTTTTATTTCCAATAGAAGGGAGGGAATAACATTTTATTTTTGACTTAAAGCTGTGTGTGGTTTGATTTCATATCAAAATTGCATTTCTCTGCTTTTGAGTCGCTTGCCTTTTATGCAATTCTTTTTTAAAATGCAGTGCTTAAAGTCTTCTTTTAATGAATCATTGTGCGGCCGGTTGCCTTGATTTTCTGCTACAACAAAATCTTCATTTTTTTTGTCTGTTTATATCTGCCTGTTGTTTTTGTATTTGCAGACTCATTTGCCAAAATTATTCCCCTAAAAGTCGAGACATTTTCATTGTGCTTCGCTTGTTATATTTTTTTCTGGTGCTCTGTAGGCATATTGTTGGAGAGCGATCAGGTTCCAAACGGAAAATTAGAATGACTCACTTGGCAAGAGTTGATTGTTGTTTCGTAATGTAGTCAAACTCATCATTGTATTTTAATACATCGTTTTGGTTTTTCTACTTTCTCCTTTCTGTGGAGAAAGACAAGCAAGCTTGTTTTATTGATGGCTCAGAAAACATTTTATGGACATTCTGGAGATATGTCAGGAATTTGAGAATGGTACCTTAGTTCATGTAATCATGTGACCTCTAAAGTTCAATATCATGCTCTTCTGAAGTTGTTAGATCACAGCTTTCAATGTGATTAGTATATGAAGGGGGTTGTCGCTCAGATTCTAATGTTGAATTTCCTATGAAAGGGAGGTAATAACATTTTGATTTTGGCTCAAAGTTGGGTGCAGTTTGATTTCATATCAAACTTGTATGTATTTGCTTTTGAGTCATTTGTCTCTCATGCTGTTCCTTTTTTAAATGCAAGGCTTACATTCTTCTTTCAATATATCATCGTGCAGCAGGTGTCCTTGATTTTCCACTGCAGCAAAATCTTCATCTATTTTTGTCGGCATATAGTTGCTTTTTTGTCGTTGTGTTTGCGGATTCATTTGCCAAAGGCAATAAGCCCATTGTTGAGGTGGGTGATGGATCATCCCCTAAAAAGCCAGACATTTTCATAGCGTTTTGATCTTTTTTTTTTTTTTTTGGGATGCACTGTAAGCATATTGTAAGCATATTATCAGGCTCCAGTTGCGAAATTAGAATGCCCCACTTGGCAAATGTTTGTTTTTGTATAGTCAAACTCATTCTTGTATTTTATTACCATTGTTTTGGTTTTTCTACTTTTTCCTTTCCGTACAGAAAGAAATGCAATTTTTTTATTGATTCTTCAAAAAACTATTTGGGGACATTCTGGCAATATGTCAGGAGTTTGAAAATGTTGCCTTGTTCAAGTAATCATGTGACTTGTATTGCGTTTCTAATAGAATAAAAAAAAGTCTCAAGCTCTGGGTTACAGCTGTTGAACTTGCTGAAAAGGTGTTCTCCCATTTCACCTATTAGGTGTTCCGGACCTGGGTGCTCGCACAGATACCGTCCTGTCATTTGCTGTCTGTGTGTTAATCTTGGTGGTCGTTTTGGGATAGTCCGTATGTCAAATAGCATGGAGACATGTACAAGTCAGGCACATCCATGTGTGAGGGATGAAGAGAGGGCTCTTCTCCAGATTTAGCTAGCATTGTTTGATGGACTGGTGAGGACTGAGGACAGTGTTGGCATAGTTTGTTGAGGTTCATCATTATGTTAAATGCACCTGAACACGATGAGGACTATCATTTAGATACCTACATCTGTTCCTCTGGGCGAAATGATGGAGGGACAAATGGTGACTGCAGGGAATGGAGAGAGGGAAGACAAAGCTGAGAAGGTTCCCAGTACAGCTTCTGTGATCAGAGAGGCACAACAGGCGAGTTTGAGAGGCCAGGTAGTTTTAAGCCCAGACAGCAAGGTAGCAGGGAGGGAGAAGGAGCTGGGGTGCTTCTGAGAGGAGTTATTCACATAGCTGCTGTCATTGGTCTCAACTGACAGCGTCCACCCCATTGTCTCAGAAACTTCCGAAGACACGGGAAGCCAGACAATTGGGCAGATCAAGAGCAAAGCAAAGCTTCTCACTACGTATCTACACATAGCATGCAGCGGAGGGGGCAAATTAACAGGTTGACCTAGAATGAAAATGGACTTGGGAACAAAACAAAGAGATGCATAGTGGTTCAGTATCTAAAACACTAGGGACCTGAAGTGGCAATGTTACATGAAACACTCCTGAAGGGGAACAATTATGAGGCACTGAAAAGGGGGATATAAACTGCTGGCGCATTTGTGTCACACATCTGACCAAAACGAGTAGGGCTGCTAATTAAGAGGTCAACACTCATCATACATGGGTCGACGTCCAAGGGTGTTAATTTGAAGAGTCGGGCATGCAAATCAACCTTTGCTCCCTATACACCCCACGGGATTCCTTTGGGCCAAAGGTAACCAGCACCCCAGGGCATGACAAAAGACTTTCCACTCCAGAGCATGCAACAGTTTATCAAATACCGATTATTATATTGGGAGATTCACTACACTAGACTGATTGCGAACGGGATCTCAAATCACTGACATATGTGGGCAAAGCTGCAGGACCCATATGTGGATATAGACAGGGCCTGGATTCAATACCTATGGTTCCTCAAAGATAGAAGCATCACTCAGGAGTTGAGAAAAGGCATTGCCCACTACTTTTGAAGAAAACTTGGGTACAGTTACCTCAGAGCTCATAACTTGGGAAGTCTACATGATGGTCCAGAGGGTGGGGGGGCTATCTGCCTATTAAGTGGGTTGAGGAAATGGAAGAGGAAACGAGCCGTTTAACTAGGGTGTGGGATTCTACTCCTCGAACAGGGGTTTCAAAAGTATGTAAAATAAGAAAGTAGGCCATTACTGAGGCTACAACAGCAAGAGTAAGGGGACCTCGCTGATAATAAAAACAGAACCACTGCCTTGGCCTCGTAGTATCAGCTAAACGAGGTAGGCAATAAGCCAGGTATGTTCCTGTATGGCTGAGCAAGAGAGGGATAGAAATTTGGTATAGGAAATAAGGAGGGAGAAGGAGCCACCCGTCATGGGGCAAACAGAAATAGTGGCAGAAATCGCAAGTTACTATCAAGGCCTATATCGGTCAATCACAAGCAAGTTATCAAGCGACACAGGTGGCTTCCTCAAACATTTGCGCCTCCTGGGCCTCAAGCCAGATGAAACAAATTAACTAGATGAAGACATAGTATAAAGTAAGATAGTTAAGACCATCAAAGACATTAATCTGTGAAAGCGCCAGGGCTGAACAAATTTCCAATAGAACAATATAAAAGCATGGCTTAGTGCCGCACAAGAGACAGTTGTTCCTTGAAGCCAATGAAATAAGCCAGTTACCCTCTGACAAGCGGGTATCCATGATAGTCGCAGTCCTGAAATACAGGAAACCAGCAGATAGTTGTGCCTTTCTATAGGCCTATATCACTGCTTAATCCTAGCGGAAGTACTGGCCACTTGGCTAAAGCAGGTCATCTTTAAACCGGTGCTTGTGGACCAGTTGGGCTTCATGCCTCATAGGGGCACTAGGCTGAACCTCAAACACCTATATGGCAACCTTACCAGATTGAGGGATCACTGTAGGAGCCACATGCCCCAGATGCGGAACAGTGGGAGCAAAGATATATCATATGGTGTGGCCCTGTCTAGTCCTAAAGGATTACAGGGTAGATGTTATGACTACTATCCAGATATTACACTGATGGAGGTCCCTTGTTCACCAGGTGTCTGCTTTCTAAGCTGCTTTACTCACACAGCTAAAACTAAGGTTAAGAATAGGTTTCTAGACCTGGCTCTAATACTAACTGTAGAAAAATAGGATCTGCTTTTATGGTTAGCCCAACTTTTTGTCTCGTGTTACACTGGTTCTGACTTCTCTGACTGGGATCCTTCTAATCAAGATCCCAGTCTCTCTGCCTTCTCACCCTAAAGTGGATGGTGAGTACTAAGGAATATCCCAGATAGGCTACTAGTGTACCCTTGAAAGTCCCTAGTATATGGTACTGAGGTACCCAGGACATAGGTGCACCAGGGTTCCTCCATGAGCTGTAGCATGTATTATGCCACCCATGGGAGACCACTCAAACTGTGACCACAGGCCTGCAATTGCAGCATGTGGAAGCTGGTGCTAGCACCACTTACGACAGATATAAGTTTACTTATATCTGAGGTCACTGCACTTAAAACCTATAAGTCACCCCTCAGGCAGGCCTTTCAATCCTGAAGACAGGGTGCTCCGTTCTAAGTGTGAGTGTGTCCCTGCTTGAGTGGAACACCCCTTCAACCTTTGGAAGTCATTCTCCCTGGTTGTAAGTGCATCCGCCATTATAATATATAGAGTTGTCATGCGTTATTACGGGATGACCATCTCTTAACTGGCTGTAACGAACCCTGTAATGTTTGGTATCAAACATTTTGGAATCATACCCCCACACCATAAACAGTGTGGTAGGTATGATTCCAAGCACCGTAAAACTCCTCCGGGAGGCCCTCAGTGCTTCCGTTACCAGTCTTCCAGATCCGGACAGCAAGCTAGGGCTGCTGCCGACCAGAGACATGTTTCTGTCCTCCTGCTGAGCCAAGCAGAACAATAGATATCCTGTCACAGGGAGGTGTGACCACCTCCCAGACAGGGTTTAGTGTATTAGGGCAGGGCGGTGGCACTTGCCAGCACCACTTAAACTGCATGAAGGGCACACTTGGTGCCCTCCCTGCATACTCCAGTTCAAACCAGCCACTCAGGCTCAAAATTGGACAAAGAGCATGGAAGTAACCTCCCCACCGTCCAGCCCCTTCTCTGGGAGGGACCCCTGGATTGTCCCAACCCTTTACTTAGGGTACTTAAGGGCTTACCTGTGGGTGGGTCCCTAGATTCGTTGTGAAAACGAGATTCAGATCAAGACACCACCTTATCTATAACCGTCTAGGCACTCTGGACTTCACTGGACTTTGCTCTGGGCACCAAGACTGTAACTGGTAAGCCTCCTGCTGCTCCTGGTCTCGTCGCCCTGCAAGTCTGCTGCAACGTCTGTGCCTCTCCTCCATACAGGATCCTCACAAGACCTGTGGACATCCAAGACACCGGAAAGAATCTCCCTTGAAGTGAAGTAGTCACTACCCTGCATCTGCATGCACCGCAATGCAGATTACTGGTCTGCTGATCCTGGGCTTCCACGGATTCCGAAAGGCTCAGTAGCACAGGTGGTGGTTATGCATTTCCCTTGAGGCCTGTACTGTCTTCTCACCGAGTTTGAGGCCAGTATCCCCCGTCAGAACTAGTGGAACAGAACCGCTGTGCACCACATTGAATTATCATTGCAAAGGCTTGTTGGCTCTCTTTGTCAGAGATCTTTGGGCTCCAAGAAGCTCCAACCTAAAGCATTTCTGCAGCAAAGATCTTTGTCCTCACCGCAACCTTTGCAACGTGGTCCTGCATCTTTTGTGAGCTGCTAGAAGTCCTTTTGCGACTCCTGTGCCTCCAGCCTGTGGGTCCTCTCAAGGGTCTTCTTTCACTCCAGTGGGCTCCCTTGATTGCTTGGGGCCTACTTTGACTCTCCTGCTTGTGGTGAATCACTTGGACCTTGCTGGTCCCGACACTGCACCTTTTTCGCTTGCCATGTTGTTTGCAGTTGCCAAGGGTTGTTGGTGCTACCGGCAAACAACAACCCGTCAACTCTCGACATCTGACGTGGGACAGCTCGTGAACAGCTCCTGGTCTTCAACAGCGTCGCCTGGTCCACACAGCTGCAACTCCAAGGTCATCTTCAATTCTCCTGCAACACTCGACATTGGTTGGCATTCGCCTTCCATGCCTCCTGGTCACTCCTGAGTGGCATAGACTCTGTCCCCTCTGCTTGCAGGTTTTTCTCATCTTCAATCCACCTTTGGGTTCCACTGGACATTTCACCTTCTTCGCCAGCAGCATCTTGCTGAAGTCCTCCATTGAGTCTGAAAGCAGTTTCTAATGCCAATCCGCACCTATGCACTCGGCTTCCCTGGTGTATGCATCCTGGTTGCTAGTGTATCCACGGGTGGGGTGGCTCTCCAACCTTCTGTCTTCCATGGGATTTCTTCAGGGCCCACTGGGAAAGCTTTCTCTTCTTTAAAATTGCAACTGCAATTTACCCATTGACTTGAATTGAGCACGCGGTCTTGTTCCCACTCTGCGAACGGCCTCCGTGGAGTTCCTGGTTACTTACCTAGAGTGGTTCCTTGGGTCCCCATGCACTTCTACATCTTCTGGGTATAGTCTGGACTTGAGTGGTGGTTCGCATCCCACTATTTTAATATATGATTTGGTCTACCGCTGGCGACCTCTGTGATTTTGTGCGACTTACCTGTTTTATTTGCAAAGTATTGTGTGCATTGTGATCTATCTCCGGATAGGAGCTATATATATGTGTTAGTGAGTGTCTTATAATAAATATATATTTTTATAAATACACTGTGTGGTTCTTTTTCACTTAATCTATACCAATAACATTCCGTTCTAGTAAAACAAGCTGATTTACACTACTTCTGGACTAAGCCTGAAGGTTGCTCTCCACAGCTACCACTTAGAGAGCTTCCTAAGGTTGTCTAAGACCATTAAAATCACCTTAAGGTTTGCCTGGATCAGTGCAGGGTTCTACACTTACATAAGTGAGCATCACATACTAAGCCAGCCTCCTACACTGACAAAGCAGGAAGTTACTCTGAATTCTCTGGTGTAGGTATCCGTGCTCCTAGGGTATCCAAGTGAGAGGTGGCTCTTCAACCTCCTATCTTCCAGAGGGTTTCTTCAGGGTCCACCGGAAAGACTTTCTTTTTTAAAATTGTAACTGCGACTTACCCATTGACTTGAATTGAGCATGTGGTCATGTTCCCACTCTGCAAACGGTATCTGTGAGGATCCTGGGTACTTACCTTGGGTCGCTCCTTCAGTCCCCATGCACTTCTACGTTTTCTGGGTATAGTCTTGACTTGAGTTGTGGTTCGCATCCTACTATTTTAGTAAATGGTTTTTTCTCCCCCTGGCGACCACTGTGTATTTGTTATGTTATGTTACAGACACTTATAACGCGCACAGCTACTCATGAGTGTCCCGGCACGACGCCACAAAGGTGATAGAAAAAGAGTTTTAAGCAAACAGATAAGTCTTCAGTATTTGTGCTACTTACCTCTTTTATTTGCAAAGAATTGTGTGCATTGGGTTCTATCTCCGGATAGGAGATATATATGTACGCTAGTGAGTGTCTTATATTAAATACATATTTTTATATTTACATTGGGTGGTTCTTTTTCACTTAATTTATACCAATAAGAACACTTTCTGGTAAAACAAGCTGCTTTACTCCCATTCAGGACTAAGCCTGAAGACTGCTCTCTACAGCTACCACTTAGAGAGCTTTCTAAGGTTGTCTAACACCACTAAAATCACATTAACAGTTGTCTGGATTAGTGTATCGTGCTACACTTACATAAGTGAGCAGCGTATACTAAGGCAGCCTCCTACACTAACAAAGCGGGAAATTACCAGTAATTCCCTGGTGCAGGTATCCTGTTTCCTAGGGTATAGACAGATGGGGTGGCTCTCCAACCTTTTGTCTGCCACGGGATTTCTTCAGGGTCCACTGGGAAGGGTCTTTCTTCCTTAAAATTGCAGCTGTGACTTATCCATCGACTTGAATTGAGCACGCAGTCGTGCTCTGACTCTGCAAACGGCCTCCGTGGGTTCCTGGGTACTTACCTAGAGTGGTTTGTTGGGTCCCCATACCCTTCTACATCTTCTGTGTATAGTCTGGACTTGAGTGGTGGTTCGCATTACACTATTTTAATAAATGATTTGGTCTACTCCTGGTGACCTCTGTGATTTTGTGCTACTTACCTGTTTTATTTGCAAAGTATTGTGTGGATTGTGTTCTATCTCCGGATAGGAGCTATATATATGTGTTAGTGAATGTCTTATAATAAATCTACATTTTTATAAATACACTGTGTGGTTCTTTTTCACTTAATCTATACCAATAACATTCCGTTCTAGTAAAACAAGCTGATTTACACTACTTCTGGACTAAGCCTGAAGGTTGCTCTCCACAGCTACCACTTAGAGAGCTTCCTAAGGTTGTCTAAGACCATTAAAATCACCTTAAGGTTTGCCTGGATCAGTGCAGGGTTCTACACTTACATAAGTGAGCATCACATACTAAGCCAGCCTCCTACACTGACAAAGCAGGAAGTTACTCTGAATTCTCTGGTGTAGGTATCCGTGCTCCTAGGGTATCCAAGTGAGAGGTGGCTCTTCAACCTCCTATCTTCCAGAGGGTTTCTTCAGGGTCCACCGGAAAGACTTTCTTTTTTAAAATTGTAACTGCGACTTACCCATTGACTTGAATTGAGCATGTGGTCATGTTCCCACTCTGCAAACGGTATCTGTGAGGATCCTGGGTACTTACCTTGGGTCGCTCCTTCAGTCCCCATGCACTTCTACGTTTTCTGGGTATAGTCTTGACTTGAGTTGTGGTTCGCATCCTACTATTTTAGTAAATGGTTTTTTCTCCCCCTGGCGACCACTGTGTATTTGTTATGTTATGTTACAGACACTTATAACGCGCACAGCTACTCATGAGTGTCCCGGCACGACGCCACAAAGGTGATAGAAAAAGAGTTTTAAGCAAACAGATAAGTCTTCAGTATTTGTGCTACTTACCTCTTTTATTTGCAAAGAATTGTGTGCATTGGGTTCTATCTCCGGATAGGAGATATATATGTACGCTAGTGAGTGTCTTATATTAAATACATATTTTTATATTTACATTGGGTGGTTCTTTTTCACTTAATTTATACCAATAAGAACACTTTCTGGTAAAACAAGCTGCTTTACTCCCATTAAGGACTAAGCCTGAAGACTGCTCTCTACAGCTACCACTTAGAGAGCTTTCTAAGGTTGTCTAACACCACTAAAATCACATTAACAGTTGTCTGGATTAGTGTATCGTGCTACACTTACATAAGTGAGCAGCGTATACTAAGGCAGCCTCCTACACTAACAAAGCGGGAAATTACCAGTAATTCCCTGGTGCAGGTATCCTGTTTCCTAGGGTATAGACAGATGGGGTGGCTCTCCAACCTTTTGTCTGCCACGGGATTTCTTCAGGGTCCACTGGGAAGGGTCTTTCTTCCTTAAAATTGCAGCTGTGACTTATCCATCGACTTGAATTGAGCACGCAGTCGTGCTCTGACTCTGCAAACGGCCTCCGTGGGTTCCTGGGTACTTACCTAGAGTGGTTTGTTGGGTCCCCATACCCTTCTACATCTTCTGTGTATAGTCTGGACTTGAGAGGTGGTTCGCATTACACTATTTTAATAAATGATATTTGGTCTACTCCTGGTGACCTCTGTGATTTTGTGCTACTTACCTGTTTTATTTGCAAAGTATTGTGTGCATTGTGTTCTATCTCCGGATAGGAGCTATATATATGTGTTAGTGAATGTCTTATAATAAATCTATGTTTTTATAAATACACTGTGTGGTTCTTTTTCACTTAATCTATACCAATAACATTCCGTTCTAGTAAAACAAGCTGATTTACACTACTTCTGGACTAAGCCTGAAGGTTGCTCTCCACAGCTACCACTTAGAGAGCTTCCTAAGGTTGTCTAAGACCATTAAAATCACCTTAAGGTTTGCCTGGATCAGTGCAGGGTTCTACACTTACATAAGTGAGCATCACATACTAAGCCAGCCTCCTACACTGACAAAGCAGGAAGTTACTCTGAATTCTCTGGTGTAGGTATCCGTGCTCCTAGGGTATCCAAGTGAGAGGTGGCTCTTCAACCTCCTATCTTCCAGAGGGTTTCTTCAGGGTCCACCGGAAAGACTTTCTTTTTTAAAATTGTAACTGCGACTTACCCATTGACTTGAATTGAGCATGTGGTCATGTTCCCACTCTGCAAACGGTATCTGTGAGGATCCTGGGTACTTACCTTGGGTCGCTCCTTCAGTCCCCATGCACTTCTACGTTTTCTGGGTATAGTCTTGACTTGAGTTGTGGTTCGCATCCTACTATTTTAGTAAATGTTTTTTTCTCCCCCTGGCGACCACTGTGTATTTGTTATGTTATGTTACAGACACTTATAAAGCGTACAGCTGCTCATGAGTGTCCCGGCACGACGCCACAAAGGTGATAGAAAAAGAGTTTTAAGCAAACAGTTAAGTCTTCAGTATTTGTGCTACTTACCTCTTTTATTTGCAAAGAATTGTGTGCATTGGGTTCTATCTCCGGATAGGAGATATATATGTACGCTAGTGAGTGTCTTATATTAAATACATATTTTTATATTTACATTGGGTGGTTCTTTGTCACTTAATTTATACCAATAAGAACACTTTCTGGTAAAACAAGCTGCTTTACTCCCATTCAGGACTAAGCCTGAAGACTGCTCTCTACAGCTACCACTTAGAGAGCTTTCTAAGGTTGTCTAACACCACTAAAATCACATTAACAGTTGTCTGGATTAGCGTATCGTGCTACACTTACATAAGTGAGCAGCGCATACTAAGGCAGCCTCCTACACTAACAAAGCGGGAAATTACCAGTAATTCCCTGGTGCAGGTATCCTGTTTCCTAGGGTATAGACAGATGGGGTGGCTCTACAACCTTTTGTCTTCCACGGGATTTCTTCAGGGTCCACTGGGAAGGGTCTTTCTTCCTTAAAATTGCACCTGTGACTTATCCATCGACTTGAATTGAGCACGCAGTCGTGCTCTGACTCTGCAAACGGCCTCCGTGGGTTCCTGGGTACTTACCTAGAGTGGTTTGTTGGGTCCCCATACCCTTCTACATCTTCTGTGTATAGTCTGGACTTGAGTGGTGGTTCGCATTACACTATTTTAATAAATGATTTGGTCTACTCCTGGTGACCTCTGTGATTTTGTGCTACTTACCTGTTTTATTTGCAAAGTATTGTGTACATTGTGTTCTATCTCCGGATAGGAGCTATATATATGTGTTAGTGAATGTCTTATAATAAATCTATATTTTTATCAATACACTGTGTGGTTCTTTTTCACTTAATCTATACCAATAACATTCTGTTCTAGTAAAACAAGCTGATTTACACTACTTCTGGACTAAGCCTGAAGGTTGCTCTCCACAGCTACCACTTAGAGAGCTTTCTAAGGTTGTCTAAGACCTTAAGGTTTGTCTGGATCAGTGCAGGGTTCTACACTTACATAAGTGAGCATCACATACTAAGCCAGCCTCCTACACTACCAAAGCAGGAAATTACTCAGAATTTTCTGGTGTAGGTATCCTGGCTCCTAGGGTATCCAAGTGAGAGGTGGCCCTCCAACCTCCTATCTTCCACAGGATTTCTTCAGGGTCCACTGGAAAGTCTTTCTTCTTTAAAATTATAACTGCGACCTACCCATTGACTTGAATTGAGCACGTGGTCATGTTGCCACTCTGCAAACGGTATCTGTGGGGATCCTGGGTACTTACCTTGGGTCGCTCCTTCGGTCCCCATGCACTTCTACATTTTCTGGGTGTAGTCTTGACTTGAGTTCTGGTTCGCATCCCACTATTTTAGTAAATGGTTTATCTTCTCCCCCTAGCGACAACTGTGTATTTGTTATGTTATGTTACAGACACTTATAACGCGCACAGCTACACATGAGTGTCCCGGCACGACGCCACAAAGGTGATAGAAAAAGAGTTTTAAGCAAACAGATAAGTCTTCAGTATTTGTGCTACTTACCTCTTTTATTTTCAAAGAATTGTGTGCATTGTGTTCTATCTCCGGATAGGAGATATATATGTATGCTAGTGAGTGTCTTATATTAAATACATATTTTTTTATATACATTGGGTGGTTCTTTTTCACTTCATCTATACCAATAATATCCTGTTCTGGTAAAACAAGCTGCTTTACTCCCATTCAGGACTAAGCCTGAAGGCTGCTCTCTACAGCTATCACTTAGAGAGCTTTCTAAGGTTGTCTAACACCACTAAAATCACATTAACAGTTGTCTGGATTAGTGCAAGGTGCTACACTTACATTAGTGAGCAGCGAATACTAAGGCAGCCTCCTACACTAACAAAGCGGGAAATTACCAGTAATTCCCTGGTGCAGGTATCCTGTTTCCTAGGGTATAGACAGATGGGGTGGCTCTCCAACCTTTTGTCTTCCACGGGATTTCTTCAGGGTCCACTGGGAACGGTCTTTCTTCCTTAAAATTGCACCTGTGACTTATCCATCGACTTGAATTGAGCACGCAGTCGTGCTCTGACTCTGCAAACGGACTCCGTGGGTTCCTGGGTACTTACCTAGGGTGGTTCCTTGGGTCCCCTAGCACTTCTACATCTTCTGTCTGGATCAGTGCAGGGGTCTACACTCACATACGTGAGCCCCATACAGCAAGCAAGCCTCCTACACTACCAAAGCAGGAAATTACTCAGAATTCTCTAGTATAGGTATCCTGGTTCCGAGGGTATCCATGTGAGAGGTGGCTCTCCAACCTCCTATCTTGCACAGGATTTCTTCAGGGTCCAACGGAAAGAGTCTTTCTTCTTTAAAATTGTAACTGAGACTTACCCATTGACTTGAATTGAGCACGTGGTCATGTTCCCACTCTGCAAACGGCATCTGTGGTGATCCTGGGTACTTACCTCGGGTAGTTCTTTCGGTCCCCATTCACTTCTACGTCTCCTGGGTATAGTCTTAACTTGAGTTGCAGTTCACATCCCACTATTTTAGTTAATGGATTGGTCTCCCCCTGGCGAGCACTGTGTATTTGTGCTACTTATCTGTTTTATTCGCAAAGTATTGTGTGCATTGTGTGCTATCTCATGATGGGTGCCATATATATGTGTAAGAGAGTGTCTTATAATGAATACGTATTTTTATAAATACACCATGTGGTTCTTTTTCACTTAATCTGTCCCAATAAGATTCCGCTCTGGTAAAATAAACTGCTTTACACTCTTTTGTGACTAAGCCTGAAGGCTGATTTCCACAGCTACTACTTAGAGAGCTTTCTAAGGTTGTCAAGACCACTAAAAACACATGAACGGTTGTCTGGATTAGTGCAAAGTGTTACACTTACATAAGTGAGCAGCATATACTAAGCCAGCCTCCTACACTAAGAAAGCGGGAATTTACTCGGAATTCCCTGGTTTAGGTATCCTGGTTCCTAGGGTATACACAGGTGGGGTGGCTCTCCAACCTTTTGTCTTCCACTGTATTTTTTCAGGGTAAACTGGGAATGGTCTTTCTTCCTTAAAACTGCAACTGCGACTTACCCATTGACTTGAACTGAGCTTGCAGTCGTGTTCCATACTTGTTGAGAAGTGTGGCTCAATGATTAGAGCGGCAGACCCTGATGCAGAGGTCTAGCCTGGGACCAGGGTTCAATTCCCCGCCTCGGTGGGTCTTGGGCTCTAAAATTCCACGGACCTGATAATTCTCGCCTCGGTGCCATTCCAATCATGGAGTCCCACTCTGCAACTCTGGGCAATAGCTTGCTTAATCTCCACAACGGCCCCCACAACGCTAAGGAGGCCTGGCCTCCACCTTGGGGGTGCCCAGGAGTGGATGCCTCACAGGGAAAGCCAGGATGAGTTCCACAGCGGTATTCGTACAAGCGCAGAGAGGCCTCCGGGTAGTTGTGCGCTATACAAGTATCCATACATTTACATTTCACATTTCCAGCTCTGCAAACCGCCTCCGTGGGGTTCCTGGGTACTTACCTATGGTGGTTCCTTGGGTCCCCAAGCACTTCTACGTCTTCTGGGTATAGTGTTGAGTTGTGGTTCACATGCCACTATTTTGGTATATGGTTTGGTTTCCCCCTGGCGAGCACTGTGTATTTGTGCTACTTACATGTTTTATTTGCAAAGTACTGTGTGTATTGTGTTCTATCTCCGGATAGGAGCTATATATATGTATGTCTTAGTGAGTGTCTTATAATAAATACATATTTTTATAAATACACTACTGTGTGGTTCTTTTTCACTTAATCTATACCAATAAGATTCCGTCCCGTTAACACCCGTTCTGGACTAAGCCTGAAGGCCGCTCTCCACAGCTACCACTTAGAGAGCTTTCTAAGGTTGTCTAAGACCACTAAAATCCCCTTAAGGGTTGTCTGGATCAGTGCAGGTTGCTACACTTACATAAGTAAGCACCATTAACTAAGCCAGCCTCCTACACTAAGAAAGCGAGAAATTACCTGGAATTCCCTGGTGTAGGTATCCTGGTTCCTAGGGTAAACACAGGTAGGGTGACTCTCCAACCTTTTGTCTTCACAGGATTTCTTCAAGGTCCATTGGGAAGGGTCTTTCTTCCTTAAAATTGCAACTGCGACTTATCCATTGACTTGAATTGAGCACGCGGTCGTGCTCTCACTCTGCAAACAGCCTCCATGGGTTCCTGGTTACTTACCTAGGGTGGTTCCTTGGGTCCCCAAGCACTTCTACATCTTCTGGGTATAGTTTTGACTTGAGTTGTGGTTCGCATCCCCATCCCACTATTTTAGTATATGGTTTGTTCTCCCCCTGGTGACCTCTGTGTATTTGTGCTACTTACCTGTTTTATTTGCAAATTATTGTGTGCATTGCATTCTATTCCCCCCAAAAAGCTATTTATATGTGTTAGTGAGTTCCCTATAATAATTACATATTTTAATAAATACACTGGTGGGTTCTTTTTCACTTAATATATACCAATAAGATTCCGTTCTGGTAAAACAAGCTAAGTTACACTCCTTCTGGACTAAGCCTGAAGGTGTCTCTTAGAGAGATTTCTAAGGTTGTCTAAGACCACTAAAATCACCTTAATGGTTGTCTGGATCAGTGCAGGTTGCTACACTTTCTAAGCCAGCCTCCCACACTAACAAAGCAGGAAATGACCCGGAATTCTCTTGTGTGGGTATCCTGGTTCCTAGGGTATCCATAGGTGGGGTGGCCCTCCAACCTTCTGTCTTCCATGAGATTTCTTCCGGGTCCACTGGGAAGGGTCTTTCTTCTACAAAATTAAATCTGCCACTTATCCATTGACTTGAATGGAGCACGCGGTCGTGTTCCCACTCTGCCAACGGCATCCGTGGGGTTCAAGGGTACTTACCGCGGGTGGTTCCTTCGGTCCCATGCACTTCTACGTCTTCTGGGTATAGTCTTGACATGAGTTGTAGTTCACATCCCACTATTTTAGTTAATGGATTGGTCTCCCCCTGGCGACCACTGATAATTCATTCTACTTACCTGTTTTATTTGAAAAGTATTGTATGCATTGTGTGCTATCTCTGGATAGGAGCCATATAAATGTGTTAGAGAGTGTCTTATAATAAATACATATTTTTATAAATACACTCTGTGGACCTTTTCCACTTAATCTATACCAATAAGATTCCGATCTGGTAAAACAAAATGCTTTACACTCTTTTAGGACAAAGCCTGACGGCTGATTTCCATAGCTACAACTAAGAGAGCTTTCTAAGGTTGTCTAAGACCACTAAAATCACATGAACGGTTTTCTGGAGTAGTGCAAGGTGCTACACTTACATAAGTAAGCAGCATATCCAAAGCCAGCCTCTTACACTAAGAAAGTGGGAATTTACCCGGAATTTTCTGGTGTAGGTATCCTGGTTCTAGGATATACACAGGTGGGGTGGCTCTCCATCCTTTTGTCTTTCACGGGATTTTTTCAGGGTATACTGGGAAAGGTCTTTCTTCCTTAAAATTGCAACTGCGACTTACTCATTTACTTGAACTGAGCATGCAGTTGTGTTCCCACTCTGCAAACTGCCTCCGTGGCGCTCCTAGGTACTCACCTATGGTGGTTCCTTGCTTCCCCAAGCACTTCTATGTCTTCTGGGTATACTTTTGACTGGAGTTGTTTTTCGTGTCCCATTATTTTAGTGTATGGTTAGGTCTGCCTCTGGTGACCTCTGTGTATTTGTGCTACTTACATTTTTTATTTCCAAAGTATTGTGTGCATTGTGTTATATCTCCGGATAGGAGCTATATAAATGTGTTAGTGAGTTTCTTATACTAATTACATATTTTAATAAATACACTGTGGGGTTCTTTTTCACGTAATATATACCAATAAGATTCCGTTCTGGTAAAACAAGCTGATTTACACTCCTTCTGTACTAAGCCTGAAGGTCGCTCTACACACGTACAACTTTGAGACATTTCTAAGGTTGTCTAAGACCGCTAAAATCACCTTAAGGGTTGTCTGGATCAGTGCAGGTTGCTACACTTGCTAAGACAGCCTCCCACACTAACAAGGCGGGAAATTACCCGGAATTCTCTTGTGTGGGTATCCTGGTTCCTAGGGTATCCATAGGTGGGGTGGCACTCCAACCTTCTGTCTTCCATGAGATTTCTTCCAGGTCCACTGGGAAGGGTCTTTCTTCTACAAAATTAAATCTGCCACGTATCCATTGACTTGAATGGAGCACGCAGTCGTTTTCCCACTCTGCCAACAGCATCCGTGGGGTTCAAGGGTACTTACCTCGGGTGGTTCCTTCGGTCCCATGCACTTCTACGTCTTCTGGGTATAGTCTTGACATGAGTTGTAGTTCACATCCCACTATTTTAGTTAATGGATTGGTCTCCCCCTGGCGACCACTGTGTATTCAGGCTACTTACCTGTTTTATTTGAAAAGTATTGTATGCATTGTGTGCTATCTCTGGATAGGAGCCATATATATGTGTTAGAGAGTGTCTTATAATAAATACATATTTTTATCAATACACTCTGTGGACCTTTTCCACTTAATCTATACCAATAAGATTCCGTTCTGGTAAAACAAAATGCTTTACACTCTTTTAGGACAAAGCCTGACGGCTGATTTCCACAGCTACAACTAAGAGAGCTTTCTAAGGTTGTCTAAGACCACTAAAATCACATGAACGGTTGTCTGGAGTAGTGCAAGGTGCTACACTTACATAAGTAAGCAGCATATCCAAAGCCAGCCTCTTACACTTAGAAAGCGGGAATTTACCTGGAATTTTCTGGTGTAGGTATCCTGGTTCCTAGAGTATACACAGGTGGGGTGGCTCTCCAACCTTTTGTCTTTCACAGGATTTTTTCAGGGTATACTGGGAAAGGTCTTTCTTCCTTAAAATTGCAACTGCGACTTACCCATTGACTTGAACTGAGCACGCAGTTGTCTTCCCACTCTGCAAACTGCCTCCGTGGCGGTGATAGGTACTCACCAAGGGTGGTTCCTTGGGTCCCCAAGCACTTCTATGTCTTCTGGGTATACTTTTGACTTGAGTTGTTTTTCGTGTCCCATTATTTTAGTGTATGGTTAGGTCTGCCCCTGGTGACCTCTGTGTATTTGTGCTACTTACCTTTTTTATTTCCAAAGTATTGTGTGCATTGTGTTATATCTCCGGATAGGAGCTATATAAATGTGTTAGTGAGTTTCTTATACTAATTACATATTTTAATAAATACACTGTGGGGTTATTTTTCACGTAATATATACCAATAAGATTCCGTTCTGGTAAAACAAGCTGATTTACACTCCTTCTGTACTAAGCCTGAAGGTTGCTCCACACACGTACCACTTTGAGAGATTTCTAAGGTTGTCTAAGACCTCTAAAATCACCTTAAGGGTTGTCTGGATCAGTGCAGGTTGCTACACTTGCTAAGCCAGCCTTCCACACTAACAAGGCGGGAAATTACCCGGAATTCTCTTGTGTGGGTATCCTGGTTCCTAGGGTATCCGTAGGTGGGCTGGCACTGCAACCTTCTGTCTTCCATGAGATTTCTTCCGGGTCCACTGGGAAGGGTCTTTCTGCTACAAAATTAAATCTGCCACTCACCCATTGACTCTAACGGAGCACGCGGTCGTGTTCCCAGTCTGCCAACGGCATCCGTGGGGTTCCTGGGTACTTACCTCGGGTGGTTCCTTCGGTCCCATGCACTTCTACGTCTTCTGGGTATAGTCTTGACATGAGTTGTAGTTCACATCCCACTATTTTAGTTAATGGATTGGTCTCCCCCTGGCGACCACTGTGTATTCATGCTACTTGCCTGTTTTATTTGAAAAGTATTGTATGCATTGTGTGCTATCTCTGTAGAGGAGCCATATATATGTGTTAAATAGTGTCTTATAATAAATAAATATTTTTATAAATACACTCTGTGGACCTTTTCTACTTAATCTATACCAATAAGATTCCGTTCTGGTAAAACAAAATGGTTTACACTCTTTCAGGACAAAGCCTGACGGCTGATTTTCACCGCTACAACTTAGAGAGCTTTCTAAGGTTGTCTAAGACCACTAAAATCACACGAACGGCTGTCTGGATTAGTGCAAGGTGCTGCACTTACATAAGTAAGCAGCATATCCTAAGTCAGCCTCTTACACTAAGAGAGCGGGAATTTACCCGGAATTTTCTGGCGTAGGTATCCTGGTTCCTAGAGTATACACAGGTGGGGTGGCTCTCCAACCTTTTGTCTTTCACTGGATTTCTTCAGGGTATACTGGGAATGGTCTTTCTTCCTTAAAATTGCAACTGCGACTTACCCATTGATTTGAACTGAGCACGCAGTTGTGTTCCCACTCTGCAAACTGCCTCCGTGGCGGTCCTGGGTACTCACCTAGGGTGGTTCCTTGGGTCCCCAAGCACTTCTATGTTTTCTGAGTATACTTTTGACTTGAGTTGTTTTTCGTATCCCATTATTTTAGTGTATGGTTAGGTCTGCCCCTGGTGACCTCTGTATATTTGTGCTACTTACCTTTTTTATTTCCAAAGTATTGTGTGCATTGTGTTATATCTCCGGATAGGAGCTATATATATATATGTTAGTGAGTGTTTTATAATAAATACATATTTTTATAAATACACTGTGTGCTTCTTTTTCACTCAATCTATACCACTAAGATTGCGTTTTGGTAAAATAAGCTGATTTACACTCCTTCTGGACTAAGCCTCGAGGTTGCTCTCCATAGGTACCACTTAGAGAGATTTCTAATGTTGTCTAAGACCACTAAAATCACCTTAACAGTTCTCTGGATCAGTGCAGGTTGCTACACTTGCATAAGTGAGCACCACATACTGAGCCAGCCTCCCACACTAACAAAAGCGGGAAATTGCCCGGAATTCTCTTGTGTAGGTATCCTGGTTCCTAGGTTATCCATAGGTGGGGTGGCTCTCCAACCTTCTGTCTTCCATAAGATTTCTTCCTGGTCCATGGGGAAGGATCTTTCTTCTATAAAATTGCAACTGCCACTTACCCATTGACTTGAATTGAGCACGCGGTCGTGTTCCCACTCTACAAACGGCATCCGTGGGGTTCCTGGGTACTTACCTCGGGTGGTTCCTTCGGTCCCCATGCACTTGTACGTCTTCTGGGTATAGTCTTGACTTGAGTTGTAGTTTGCATCCCACTATTATAGTTAATGGATTGATCTCCCCATGGCGACCACTGTCTATTTGTGCTACTTACCTGCTTTATTTGCAAAGTATTGTGTGCATTGTGTGCTATCTCATGATAGGTGCCATTTATATGTGTTAGAGAGTTTCTTATAATAAATATATATTTTTATAAATAAATTCTGTGTCGTTTTTTACTTAATCTATACCAATAAGATTCCGTTCTGGTAAAACAAAATGCTTTACACTCTTTTAGGACAAAGCCTGAAGGCTGATTTCCACAGCTACAACTTAGAGAGCTTTCTAAGGTTGTCTAAGACCACCCAAATCACATTAACGGTTGTCTCGATTAGTGCAGGGTGCTACACTTACATAAGTGAGCAGCATATACTAAGCCAGCCTCTTACAATAAGAAAGCGGGAATTTACCCGGAATTCCCTGGTGTAGGTATCCTGGTTCCTAGGGCATACACAGGTGGGGTGGCTCTCCAATCTTTTGTCTTCCACAGGATTTTCTTCAGGGTATACTGGGAATGGTGTTTCTTCCTTAAAATTGCAACTGCGACTTACCCAATGATTTGAACTCAGCACTCGGTCGTATTCCCGCTCTGCAAACTGCCTCCGTGGCGGTCCTGGGTACTCACCTAGGTTGCTTCCTTGGGTCCACAAGCACTTCTATGTCTTCTGGGTATAGTTTTGACTTGAGTTGTGGTTCGCATCCGACTATTTTAGTATATGTTTTATTCTCCCCCTGGCGACTTCTGTGTATTTGTGCTACTTACCTGTTTTATTTGCAAAGTATTGTGTGCATTGCGTTCTATCTCCCGATAGAAGCTATATGTATGTGTTAGTGAGTTTCTTATACTAATTACATATTTTAATAAATACACTGGTGGGTTCTTTTTCACTTAATATATACCAATAAGATTCCGTTCTGGTAAAACAAGCTGAGTTACACTCCTTCTGGACTAAGCCTGAAGGTATCTCTTAGAGAGATTTCTAAGGTTGTCTAAGAGCACTAAAATCACCTTAATGGTTGTCTGGATCAGTGCAGGTTGCTACACTTGCTAAGCCAGCCTCCCACACTAACAAAGCAGGAAATTACCCGGAATTCTCTTGTGTGGGTATCCTGGTTCCTAGGGTATCCATAGGTGGGGTGGCACTCCAACCTTCTGTCTTCCATGAGATTTCTTCCGGGTCCACTGGGAAGGGTCTTTCTTCTACAAAATTAAATCTGCCACTTATCCATTGACTTGAATGGAGCACGCGGTCGTGTTCCCACTCTGCCAACGGCATCCGTGGGGTTCAAGGGTACTTACCTCGGGTGGTTCCTTCGGTCCCATGCACTTCTACGTCTTCTGGGTATAGTCTTGACATGAGTTGTAGTTCACATCCCACTATTTTAGTTAATGGATTGGTCTCCCCCTGGCGACCACTGTGTATTCATTCTACTTACCTGTTTTATTTGAAAAGTATTGTATGCATTGTGTGCTATCTCTGGATAGGAGCCATATAAATGTGTTAAAGAGTGTCTTATAATAAATACATATTTTTATAAATACACTCTGTGGACCTTTTCCACTTAATCTATACCAATAAGATTCCGTTCTGGTAAAACAAAATGCTTTACACTCTGTTAGGACAAAGCGTGACGGCTGATTTCCACAGCTACAACTAAGAGAGCTTTCTAAGGTTGTCTAAGACGACTAAAATCACATGAACGGTTGTCTGGATTAGTGCAAGGTTTTACACTTACATAAGTAAGCAGCATATCCTAAGCCAGACTCTTACACTAAGAAAGTGGGAATTTACCCGGAATTTTCTGGTGTAGGTATCCTGGTTCCTGGGATATACACAGGTGGGGTGGCTCTCCAACCTTTTGTCTTTCACTGGATTTTTTCAGGGTATACTGGGAAAGGTCTTTCTTCCTTAAAATTGCAACTGCGACTTACCCGTTTACTTGAACTGAGCACGCAGTTGTGTTCCCACTCTGCAAACTGCCTCCGTGGAGGTCCTAGGTACTCACCTAGGGTGGTTCCTTGCTTCCCCAAGCACTTCTATGTCTTCTGGGTATACTTTTGACTAGAGTTGTTTTTCGTGTCCCATTATTTTAGTGTATGGTCAGGTCTGCCCCTGGTGACCTCTGTGTATTTGTGCTACTTACCTTTTTTATTTCCAAAGTATTGTGTGCATTGTGTTATATCTCCGGATAGGAGTTATATAAATGTGTTAGTGAGTTTCTTATACTAATTACATATTTTGATAAATACACTGTGGGGTTCTTTTTCACGTAATATATACCAATAAGATTCCGTTCTGGGAAAACAAGCTGATTTACACTCCTTCTGTACTAAGCCTGAAGGTCGCTCTACACACGTACAACTTTGAGACATTTCTAAGGTTGTCTAAGACCGCTAAAATCACCTTCAGGGTTGTCTGGATCAGTGCAGGTTGCTACACTTGCTAAGCCAGCCTCCCACACTAACAAGGCGGGAAATTACCCGGAATTCTCTTGTGTGGATATCCTGGTTCCTAGGGTATCCATAGGTGGGGTGGCACTCCAACCTTCTGTCTTCCATGAGATTTCTTCCAGGTCCACTGGGAAGGGTCTTTCTTCTACAAAATTAAATCTGCCACTTATCCATTGACTTGAATGGAGCACGCAGTCGTGTTCCCACTCTGCCAACGGCATCCGTGGGGTTCAAGGGTACTTACCTCGGGTGGTTCCTTCGGTCCCATGCACTTCTACGTCTTCTGGGTATAGTCTTGACATGAGTTGTAGTTCACATCCCACTATTTTAGTTAATGGATTGGTCTCCCCCTGGCGACCACTGTGTATTCATTCTACTTACCTGTTTTATTTGAAAAGTATTGTATGCATTGTGTGCTATCTCTGGATAGGAGCCATATAAATGTGTTAAAGAGTGTCTTATAATAAATACATATTTTTATAAATACACTCTGTGGACCTTTTCCACTTAATCTATACCAATAAGATTCCGTTCTGGTAAAACAAAATGCTTTACACTCTGTTAGGACAAAGCGTGACGGCTGATTTCCACAGCTACAACTAAGAGAGCTTTCTAAGGTTGTCTAAGACGACTAAAATCACATGAACGGTTGTCTGGATTAGTGCAAGGTTTTACACTTACATAAGTAAGCAGCATATCCTAAGCCAGACTCTTACACTAAGAAAGTGGGAATTTACCCGGAATTTTCTGGTGTAGGTATCCTGGTTCCTGGGATATACACAGGTGGGGTGGCTCTCCAACCTTTTGTCTTTCACTGGATTTTTTCAGGGTATACTGGGAAAGGTCTTTCTTCCTTAAAATTGCAACTGCGACTTACCCGTTTACTTGAACTGAGCACGCAGTTGTGTTCCCACTCTGCAAACTGCCTCCGTGGAGGTCCTAGGTACTCACCTAGGGTGGTTCCTTGCTTCCCCAAGCACTTCTATGTCTTCTGGGTATACTTTTGACTAGAGTTGTTTTTCGTGTCCCATTATTTTAGTGTATGGTCAGGTCTGCCCCTGGTGACCTCTGTGTATTTGTGCTACTTACCTTTTTTATTTCCAAAGTATTGTGTGCATTGTGTTATATCTCCGGATAGGAGTTATATAAATGTGTTAGTGAGTTTCTTATACTAATTACATATTTTGATAAATACACTGTGGGGTTCTTTTTCACGTAATATATACCAATAAGATTCCGTTCTGGGAAAACAAGCTGATTTACACTCCTTCTGTACTAAGCCTGAAGGTCGCTCTACACACGTACAACTTTGAGACATTTCTAAGGTTGTCTAAGACCGCTAAAATCACCTTCAGGGTTGTCTGGATCAGTGCAGGTTGCTACACTTGCTAAGCCAGCCTCCCACACTAACAAGGCGGGAAATTACCCGGAATTCTCTTGTGTGGATATCCTGGTTCCTAGGGTATCCATAGGTGGGGTGGCACTCCAACCTTCTGTCTTCCATGAGATTTCTTCCAGGTCCACTGGGAAGGGTCTTTCTTCTACAAAATTAAATCTGCCACTTATCCATTGACTTGAATGGAGCACGCAGTCGTGTTCCCACTCTGCCAACGGCATCCTTGGGGTTCAAGGGTACTTACCTCGGGTGGTTCCTTCGGTCCCATGCACTTCTACGTCTTCTGGGTATAGTCTTGACATGAGTTGTAGTTCACATCCCACTATTTTAGTTAATGGATTGGTCTCCCCCTGGCGACCACTGTGTATTCATGCTACTTACCTGTTTTATTTGAAAAGTATTGTATGCATTGTGTGCTATCTCTGGATAGAAGCCATATATATGTGTTAGAGAGTGTCTTATAATAAATACATATTTTTATAAATACACTCTGTGGACCTTTTCCACTTAATCTATACCAATAAGATTCCGTTCTGGTAAAACAAAATGCTTTACACTCTTTTAGGACAAAGCCTGACGGCTGATTTCCATAGCTACAACTAAGAGAGCTTTCTAAGGTTGTCTAAGACCACTAAAATCACATGAACGGTTGTCTGGAGTAGCGTAAGGTGCTACACTTACATAAGTAAGCAGCATATCCAAAGCCAGCCTCTTACACTAAGAAAGTGGGAATTTACCCGGAATTTTCTGGTGTAGGTATCCTGGTTCTAGGATATACACAGGTGGGGTGGCTCTCCAACCTTTTGTCTTTCACGGGATTTTTTCAGGGTATACTGGGAAAGGTCTTTCTTCCTTAAAATTGCAACTGTGACTTACCCATTTACTTGAACTGAGCACGCAGTTGTGTTCCCACTCTGCAAACTGCCTCCGTGGCGGTCCTAGGTACTCACCTAGGGTGGTTCCTTGCTTCCCCAAGCACTTCTATGTCTTCTGGGTATACTTTTGACTGGAGTTGTTTTTCGTGTCCCATTATTTTAGTGTATGGTTAGGTCTGCCCCTGGTGACCTCTGTGTATTTGTGCTACTTACCTTTTTTATTTCCAAAGTATTGTGTGCATTGTGTTATATCTCCGGATAGGAGCTATATAAATGTGTTAGTGAGTTTCTTATACTAATTACATATTTTAATAAATACACTGTGGGGTTCTTTTTCACGTAATATATACCAATAAGATTCCGTTCTGGTAAAACAAGCTGATTTACACTCCTTCTGTACTAAGCCTGAAGGTCGCTCTACACACGTACAACTTTGAGACATTTCTAAGGTTGTCTAAGACCGCTAAAATCACCTTAAGGGTTGTCTGGATCAGTGCAGGTTGCTACACTTGCTAAGCCAGCCTACCACACTAACAAGGCGGGAAATTACCCGGAATTCTCTTGTGTGGGTATCCTGGTTCCTAGGGTATCCATAGGTGGGGTGGCACTCCAACCTTCTGTCTTCCATGAGATTTCTTCCAGGTCAACTGGGAAGGGTCTTTCTTCTACAAAATTAAATCTGCCACTTATCCATTGACTTGAATGGAGCACGCAGTTGTGTTCCCACTCTGCCAACAGCATCCGTGGGGTTCAAGGGTACTTACCTCGGGTGGTTCCTTCGGTCCCATGCACTTCTACGTCTTCTGGGTATAGTCTTGACATGAGTTGTAGTTCACATCCCACTATTTTAGTTAATGGATTGGTCTCCCCCTGGCGACCACTGTGTATTCAGGCTACTTACCTGTTTTATTTGAAAAGTATTGTATGTATTGTGTGCTATCTCTGGATAGGAGCCATATACATGTGTTAGAGAGTGTCTTATAATAAATACATATTTTTATAAATACACTCTGTGGACCTTTTCCACTTAATCTATACCAATAAGATTCCGTTCTGGTAAAACAAAATGCTTTACACTCTTTTAGGACAAAGCCTGACGGCTGATTTCCACAGCTACAACTAAGAGAGCTTTCTAAGGTTGTCTAAGACCACTAAAATCACATGAACGGTTGTCTGGATTAGTGTACGGTGCTACACTTACATAAGTAAGCAGCATATCCTAAGCCAGCCTCTTACACTTAGAAAGCGGGAATTTACCCGGAATTTTCTGGTGTAGGTATCCTGGTTCCTACAGTATACACAGGTGGGGTGGCTCTCCAACCTTTTGTCTTTCATGGGATTTTTTCAGGGTATACTGGGAAATGTCTTTCTTCCTTAAAATTGCAACTGCGACTTACCCATTGACTTGAACTGAGCACGCAGTTGTGTTCCCACTCTGCAAACTGCCTCCGTGGCGGTCCTAGGTATTCACCTAGGGTGGTTCCTTGGGTCCCCAAGCACTTCTATGTCTTCTGGGTATACTTTTGACTTGAGTTGTTTTTCGTGTCCCATTATTTTAGTGTATGGTTAGGTCTGCCCCTGGTGACCTCTGTGTATTTGTGCTACTTACCTTTTTTATTTCCAAAGTATTGTGTGCATTGTGTTATATCTCCGGATAGGAGCTATATAAATGTGTTAGTGAGTTTCTTATACTAATTACATATTTTAATAAATACACTGTTGGGTTCTTTTTCACGTAATATATACCAATAAGATTCCGTTCTGGTAAAACAAGCTGATTTACACTCCTTCTGTACTAAGCCTGAAGGTCGCTCTACACACGTACCACTTTGAGAGATTTCTAAGGTTGTCTAAGACCGCTAAAATCACCTTACGGGTTGTCTGGATCAGTGCAGGTTGCTACACTTGCTAAGCCAGCCTTCCACACTAACAAGGCGGGAAATTACCCGGAATTCTCTTGTGTGGGTATCCTGTTTCCTAGGGTATCCAGAGGTGGGCTGGCACTGCAATCTTCTGTCTTCCATGAGATTTCTTCCGGGTCCACTGGGAAGGGTCTTTCTTCTACAAAATTAAATCTGCCACTTACCCATTGACTTGAATGGAGCACGCGGTCGTGTTCCCAGTCTGCCAACGGCATCCGTGGGGTTCCTGGGTACTTACCTCGGATGGTTCCTTCGGTCCCATGCACTTCTACGTCTTCTGGGTACAGTCTTGACATGAGTTGTAGTTCACATCCCACTGTTTTAGTTAATGGATTGGTCTCCCTCTGGCGACCACTATGTATTCATGCTACTTACCTGTTTTATTTGAAAAGTATTGTATGCATTGTGTGCTATCTCTGGATAGGAGCCATATATATGTGTTAGAGAGTGTCTTATAATAAATACATATTTTTATAAATACACTCTGTGGACCTTTTCTACTTAATCTATACCAATAAGATTCCGTTCTGGTAAAACAAAATGGTTTACACTCTTTCAGGACAAAGCCTGACGGCTGATTTCCACCGCTACAACTTAGAGAGCTTTCTAAGGTTGTCTAAGACCACTAAAATCATATGAACGGCTGTCTGGATTAGTGCAAGGTGCTACACTTACATAAGTAAGCAGCACATCCTAAGCCAGCCTCTTACAATAAGAAAGCGGGAATTTACCCGGAATTTTCTGGCGTAGGTATCCTGGTTCCTAGGGTATACACAGGTGGGGTGGCTCTCCAACCTTTCGTCTTTCACTGGATTTCTTCAGGGTATACTGGGAATGGTCTTTCTTCCTTAAAATTGCAACTGCGACTTACCCATTGATTTGAACTGAGCACGCAGTTGTGTTCCCACTCTGCAAACTGCCTCCGTGGCGGTCCTGGGTACTCACCTAGGGTGGTTCCTTGGGTCCCCAAGCACTTCTATGTCTTCTGAGTATACTTTTGACTTGAGTTGTTTTTCGTATCCCAATATTTTAGTGTATGGTTAGGTCTGCCCCTGGTGACCTCTGTATATTTGTGCTACTTACCTTTTTTATTTCCAAAGTATTGTGTGCATTGTGTTATATCTCCGGATAGGAGCTATATATATATATGTTAGTGAGTGTTTTATAATAAATAAAAAAAAAAATTAAATACACTGTGTGCTTCTTTTTCACTCAATCTATACCACTAAGATTGCGTTTTGGTAAAAGCTGATTTACACTCCTTCTGGACTAAGCCTGAAGGTTGCTCTCCACAGGTACCACTTAGAGAGATTTCTAATGTTGTCTAAGACCACTAAAATCACCTTAACAGTTCTCTGGATCAGTGCAGGTTGCTACACTTGCATAAGTGAGCACCACATACTGAGCCAGCCTCCCACACTAACAAAAGCGGGAAATTGCCCGGAATTCTCTTGTGTAGGTATCCTGGTTCCTAGGTTATCCATAGGTGGGGTGACTCTCCAACCTTCTGTCTTCCATGAGATTTCTTCCTGGTCCACGGGGAAGGATCTTTCTTCTATAAAACTGCAACTGCCACTTACCCATTGTCTTGAATTGAGCACGCGGTCGTGTTCCCACTCTACAAACGGCATCCGTGGGGTTCCTGGGTACTTACCTCGGGTGGTTCCTTCGGTCCCCATGCACTTGTACGTCTTCTGGGTATAGTCTTGACTTGAGTTGTAGTTCGCATTCCACTATTTTAGTTAATGGATTGATCTCCCCCTGGCGACCACTGTCTATTTGTGCTACTTACCTGCTTTATTTGCAAAGTATTGTGTGCATTGTGTGCTATCTCATGGTAGGTGCCATATATATGTGTTAGAGAGTTTCTTATAATAAATATATATTTTTATAAATAAATTCTGTGTTGTTTTTTACTTAATCTATACCAATAAGATTCCGTTCTGGTAAAACAAAATGCTTTACACTCTTTTAGGACAAAGCCTGAAGGCTGATTTCCACAGCTACAACTTAGAGAGATTTCTAAGGTTGTCTAAGACCACCAAAATCACATTAACGGTTGTCTGGATTAGTGCAGGGTGCAACACTTACATAAGTGAGCAGCATATACTAAGCCAGCCTCTTACACTAAGAAAGCGGGAATTTACCCGGAATTCCCTGGTGTAGGTATCCTGGTTCCTAGGGCATACACAGGTGGGGTGGCTCTCCAATCTTTTGTCTTCCACAGGATTTTCTTCAGGGTATACTGGGAATGGTATTTCTTCCTTAAAATTGCAACTGCGACTTACCCAATGATTTGAACTCAGCATGCGGTCGTATTCCCGCTCTGCAAACTGCCTCCGTGGCGGTCCTGGGTACTCACCTAGGTTGCTTCCTTGGGTCCACAAGCACTTCTGTTGTCTTCCGGGTATAGTTTTGACTTGAGTTGTGGTTCGCATCCGACTATTTTAGTATATGTTTTGTTCTCCCCCTGGCGACCTCTGTGTATTTGTGCTACTTACCTGTTTTATTTGCAAAGTATTGTGTGCATTGCGTTCTATCTCCCGATAGAAGCTATATGTATGTGTTAGTGAGTTTCTTATACTAATTACATATTTTAATAAATACACTGTGGGGTTCTTTTTCACTTAATATATACCAATAAGATTCCGTTCTGGTAAAACAAGCTGATTTACACTCCTTCTGGACTAAGCCTGAAGGTTGCTCTACACAGGTACCACTTAGAGAGATTTCTAAGGTTGTCTAAGACCGCTAAAATCACCTTAAGGTTTGTCTGGATCAGTGCAGGTTGCTACACTTGCTAAGCCAGCCTTCCACACTAACAAGGCGGCAAATTACCCGGAATTCTCTTGTGTGGGTATCCTGGTTCCTAAGGTATCCGTAGGTGGGCTGGCACTGCAACCTTCTGTCTTCCAAGAGATTTCTTCCGGGTCCACTGGGAAGGGTCTTTCTTCTACAAAATTAAATCTGCCACTTACCCATTGACTTGAATGGAGCACGCGGTCGTGTTCCCAGTCTGCCAACGGCATCCGTGGGGTTCCTGGGTACTTACCTCGGGTGGTTCCTTCGGTCCCATGCACTTCTACGTCTTCTGGGTACAGTCTTGACATGAGTTGTAGTTCACATCCCACTATTTTAGTTAATGGATTGCTCTCCCCCTGGCAACCACTGTGTATTCATCCTACTTACCTGTTTTATTTGAAAAGTATTGTATGCATTGTGTGCTATCTCTGGATAGGAGCCATATATATGTGTTAGAGAGTGTCTTATAATAAATACATATTTTTATAAATACACTCTGTGGACCTTTTCTACTTAATCTATACCAATAAGATTCCGTTCTGGTAAAACAAAATGGTTTACACTCTTTCAGGACAAAGCCTGACGGCTGATTTTCACCGCTACAACTTAGAGAGCTTTCTAAGGTTGTCTAAGACCACTAAAATCACATGAACGGCTGTCTGGATTAGTGCAAGGTGCTACACTTACATAAGTAAGCAGCATATCCTAAGCCAGCCTCTTACACTAAGAAAGCGGGAATTTACCCGGAAGTTTCTGGCGTAGGTATCCTGGTTCCTAGGGTATACACAGGTGGGGTGGCTCTCCAACCTTTTGTCTTTCACTGGATTTCTTCAGGGTATACTGGGAATGGTCTTTCTTCCTTAAAATTGCAACTGCGACTTACCCATTGATTTGAACTGAGCACGCAGTTGTGTTCCCACTCTGCAAACTGCCTCCGTGGCGGTCCTGGGTACTCACCTAGGGTGGTTCCTTGGGTCCCCAAGCACTTCTATGTCTTCTGAGTATACTTTTGACTTGAGTTGTTTTTCGTATCCCATTATTTTAGTGTATGGTTAGGTCTGCCCCTGGTGACCTCTGTATATTTGTGCTACTTACCTTTTTTATTTCCAAAGTATTGTGTGCATTGTGTTATATCTCCGGATAGGAGCTATATATATATATGTTAGTGAGTGTTTTATAATAAATACATATTTTTATAAATACACTGTGTGCTTCTTTTTCACTCAATCTATACCACTAAGATTGCGTTTTGGTAAAAGAAGCTGATTTACACTCCTTCTGGACTAAGCCTCAAGGTTGCTCTCCACAGGTACCACTTAGAGAGAGATTTCTAATGTTGTCTAAGACCACTAAAATCACCTTAACAGTTCTCTGGATCAGTGCAGGTTGCTACACTTCCATAAGTGAGCACCACATACTGAGCCAGCCTCCCACACTAACAAAAGCGGGAAATTGCCCGGAATTCTCTTGTGTAGGTATCCTGGTTCCTAGGTTATCCATAGGTGGGGTGGCTCTCCAACCTTCTGTCTTCCATGAGATTTCTTCCGGGTGCACTGGGAAGGGTCTGTCTTCTACAAAATTAAATCTGCCACTTACCCATTGACTTGAATGGAGCACGCGGTCGTGTTCCCAGTCTGCCAACGGCATCCGTGGGGTTCCTGGGTACTTACCTCGGGTGGTTCCTTCAGTCCCATGCACTTCTACGTCTTCTGGGTATAGTCTTGACATGAGTTGTAGTTCACATCCCACTATTTTAGTTAATGGATTGGTCTCCCCCTGGCGACCACTGTGTATTCAGGCTACTTACCTGTTTTATTTGAAAAGTATTGTATGCATTGTGTGCTATCTCTGGATAGGAGCCATATATATGTGTTAGAGAGTGTCTTATAATAAATACATATTTTTATAAATACACTCTGTGGACCTTTTCCACTTAATCTATACCAATAAGATTCCGTTCTGGTAAAACAAAATGCTTTACACTCTTTTAGGACAAAGCCTGACGGCTGATTTCCACAGCTACAACTAAGAGAGCTTTCTAAGGTTGTCTAAGACCACTAAAATCACATGAACGGTTGTCTGGATTAGTGTAGGGTGCTACACTTACATAAGTAAGCAGCATATCCTAAGCCAGCCTCTTACACTTAGAAAGCGGGAATTTACCTGGAATTTTCTGGTGTAGGTATCCTGGTTCCTACAGTATACACAGGTGGGGTGGCTCTCCAACCTTTTGTCTTTCATGGGATTTTTTCAGGGTATACTGGGAAATGTCTTTCTTCCTTAAAATTGCAACTGCGACTTACCCATTGACTTGAACTGAGCACGCAGTTGTGTTCCCACTCTGCAAACTGCCTCCGTGGCGGTCCTAGGTACTCACCTAGGGTGGTTCCTTGGGTCCCCAAGCACTTCTATGTCTTCTGGGTATACTTTTGACTTGAGTTGTTTTTCGTGTCCCATTATTTTAGTGTATGGTTAGGTCTGCCCCTGGTGACCTCTGTGTATTTGTGCTACTTACCTTTTTTATTTTCAAAGTATTGTGTGCATTGTGTTATATCTCCGGATAGGAGCTATATAAATGTGTTAGTGAGTTTCTTATACTAATTACATATTTTAATAAATACACTGTTGGGTTCTTTTTCACGTAATATATACCAATAAGATTCCGTTCTGGTAAAACAAGCTGATTTACACTCCTTCTGTACTAAGCCTGAAGGTCGCTCTACACACGTACCACTTTGAGAGATTTCTAAGGTTGTCTAAGACCGCTAAAATCACCTTACGGGTTGTCTGGATCAGTGCAGGTTGCTACACTTGCTAAGCCAGCCTTCCACACTAACAAGGCGGGAAATTACCCGGAATTCTCTTGTGTGGGTATCCTGGTTCCTAGGGTATCCAGAGGTGGGCTGGCACTGCAACCTTCTGTCTTCCATGAGATTTCTTCCGGGTCCACTGGGAAGGGTCTTTCTTCTACAAAATTAAATCTGCCACTTACCCATTGACTTGAATGGAGCACGCGGTCGTGTTCCCAGTCTGCCAACGGCATCCGTGGGGTTCCTGGGTACTTACCTCGGGTGGTTCCTTCGGTCCCATGCACTTCTACGTCTTCTGGGTACAGTCTTGACATGAGTTGTAGTTCACATCCCACTATTTTAGTTAATGGATTGGTCTCCCTCTGGCGACCACTATGTATTCATGCTACTTACCTGTTTTATTTGAAAAGTATTGTATGCATTGTGTGCTATCTCTGGATAGGAGCCATATATATGTGTTAGAGAGTGTCTTATAATAAATACATATTTTTATAAATACACTCTGTGGACCTTTTCTACTTAATCTATACCAATAAGATTCCGTTCTGGTAAAACAAAATGGTTTACACTCTTTCAGGACAAAGCCTGACGGCTGATTTCCACCGCTACAACTTAGAGAGCTTTCTAAGGTTGTCTAAGACCACTAAAATCATATGAACGGCTGTCTGGATTAGTGCAAGGTGCTACACTTCCATAAGTAAGCAGCATATCCTAAGCCAGCCTCTTACACTAAGAAAGCGGGAATTTACCCGGAATTTTCTGGCGTAGGTATCCTGGTTCCTAGGGTATACACAGGTGGGGTGGCTCTCCAACCTTTCGTCTTTCACTGGATTTCTTCAGGATATACTGGGAATGGTCTTTCTTCCTTAAAATTGCAACTGCGACTTACCCATTGATTTGAACTGAGCACGCAGTTGTGTTCCCACTCTGCAAACTGCCTCCGTGGCGGTCCTGGGTACTCACCTAGGGTGGTTCCTTGGGTCCCCAAGCACTTCTATGTCTTCTGAGTATACTTTTGACTTGAGTTGTTTTTCGTATCCCATTATTTTAGTGTATGGTTAGGTCTGCCCCTGGTGACCTCTGTATATTTTTGCTACTTACCTTTTTTATTTCCAAAGTATTGTGTGCATTGTGTTACATCTCCGGATAGGAGCTATATATATATATGTTAGTGAGTGTTTTATAATAAATAAAAAAAAAAATTAAATACACTGTGTGCTTCTTTTTCACTCAATCTATACCACTAAGATTGCGTTTTGGTAAAAGAAGCTGATTTACACTCCTTCTGGACTAAGCCTCAAGGTTGCTCTCCACAGGTACCACTTAGAGAGATTTCTAATGTTGTCTAAGACCACTAAAATCACCTTAACAGTTCTCTGGATCAGTGCAGGTTGCTACACTTGCATAAGTGAGCACCACATACTGAGCCAGCCTCCCACACTAACAAAAGCAGGAAATTGCCCGGAATTCTCTTGTGTAGGTATCCTGGTTCCTAGGTTATCCATAGGTGGGGTGACTCTCCAACCTTCTGTCTTCCATGAGATTTCTTCCTGGTCCACGGGGAAGGATCTTTCTTCTATAAAACTGCAACTGCCACTTACCCATTGACTTGAATTGAGCACGCGATCGTGTTCCCACTCTACAAACGGCATCCGTGGGGTTCCTGGGTACTTACCTCGGGTGGTTCCTTCGGTCCCCATGCACTTGTACGTCTTCTGGGTATAGTCTTGACTTGAGTTGTAGTTCGCATCCAACTATTTTAGTTAATGGATTGATCTCCCCCTGGCGACCACTGTCTATTTGTGCTACTTACCTGCTTTATTTGCAAAGTATTGTGTGCATTGTGTGCTATCTCATGGTAGGTGCCATATATATGTGTTAGAGAGTTTCTTATAATAAATATATATTTTTATAAATAAATTCTGTGTTGTTTTTTACTTAATCTATACCAATAAGATTCCGTTCTGGTAAAACAAAATGCTTTACACTCTTTTAGGACAAAGCCTGAAGGCTGATTTCCACAGCTACAACTTAGAGAGCTTTCTAAGGTTGTCTAAGACCACCAAAATCACATTAACGGTTGTCTGGATTAGTGCAGGGTGCTACACTTACATAAGTGAGCAGCATATACTAAGCCAGCCTCTTACACTAAGAAAGCGGGAATTTACCCGGAATTCCCTGGTGTAGGTATCCTGGTTCCTAGGGCATACACAGGTGGGGTGGCTCTCCAATCCTTTGTCTTCCACAGGATTTTCTTCAGGGTATACTGGGAATGGTATTTCTTCCTTAAAATTGCAACTGCGACTTACCCAATGATTTGAACTCAGCACGCGGTCGTATTCCCGCTCTGCAAACTGCCTCCGTGGCGGTCCTGGATACTCACCTAGGTTGCTTCCTTGGGTCCACAAGCACTTCTATGTCTTCCAGGTATAGTTTTGACTTGAGTTGTGGTTCGCATCCGACTATTTTAGTATAAGTTTTGTTCTCCCCCTGGCGACCTCTGTGTATTTGTGCTACTTACCTGTTTTATTTGCAAAGTATTGTGTGCATTGCGTTCTATCTCCCGATAGAAGCTATATGTATGTGTTAGTGAGTTTCTTATACTAATTACATATTTTAATAAATACACTGTGGGGTTCTTTTTCACTTAATATATACTAATAAGATTCCGTTCTGGTAAAACAAGCGGATTTACACTCCTTCTGGACTAAGCCTGAAGGTTGCTCAACACAGGTACCACTTAGATAGATTTCTAAGGTTGTCTAAGACCACTAAAATCACGTAAGGGTTGTCTGGATCAGTGCAGGTTGCTACACTTGCTAAGCCAGCCTCCCACACTAACAAAGCAGGAAATTACCCGTAATTTTCATTTCTGGGTATCCTGGTTCCTAGGGTATCTATAGTTGGGGTGGCTCTCCAACCTTCTGTCTTCCATGAGATTTCTTCCGGGTCCACTGGGAAGGGTCTTTCGTCTACAAAATTACATCTGCCACTTACCCATTGCCTTGAATTGAGCACACGTCGTGTTCCCACTCTGCAACCGGCATCCGTGGGGTTCCTGGGTACTTATCTCGGGTGGTTCCTTCGGTCCCATGCACTTCTACGTCTTCTGGGTATAGTCTTGACTTGAGTTGTAGTTCGCATCCCACTATTTTAGTTAATGGATTGGTCTCCCCCTGGCGACCACTGTGTATTTGTGCTACTTACCTTTTTTATTTCCAAAGTATTGTGTGCATTGTGTTATATCTCCGGATAGGAGCTATATAAATGTGTTAGTGAGTTTCTTATACTAATTACATATTTTAATAAATACACTGTGGGGTTCTTTTTCACTTAATATATACCAATAAGATTCTGTTCTGGTAAAACAAGCTGATTTACACTCCTTCTGTACTAAGCCTGAAGGTCGCTCTACACACGTACCACTTTGAGAGATTTCTAAGGTTGTCTAAGACCGCTAAAATCACCTTAAGGGTTGTCTGGATCAGTGCAGGTTGCTACACTTGCTAAGCCAGCCTTCCACACTAACAAAGCGGGAAATTACCCGGAATTCTCTTGTGTGGGTATCCTGTTTCCTAGGGTGTCCATAGGTGGGGTTGCACTCCAACCTTCTGTCTTCCATGAGATTTCTTCCGGGTCCACTGGGAAGGGTCTTTCTTCTACAAAATTAAATCTGCCACTTACCCATTGACTTGAATGGAGCACGCAGTCGTGTTTCCACTCTGCCAACGGCATCCGTGGGGTTCCTGGTACTTACCTCGGGT
This sequence comes from Triturus cristatus, assembly GCF_964204655.1. NCBI lineage: Eukaryota > Metazoa > Chordata > Amphibia > Caudata > Salamandridae > Triturus > Triturus cristatus. The sequence continues at coordinate 234,690,565 of NC_140583.1, forward strand.
GATTCCTTCGGTCCCATGCACTTCTACGTCTTCTGGGTATAGTCTTGACATGAGTTGTAGTTCTTATCCCACTATTTTAGTTAATGGATTGGTCTCCCCCAGGCGACCACTGTGTATTCATGCTCCTCACCTGTTTTATTTGAAAAGAATTGTGTGCATTGTGTGCTATCTCTGGATAGGAGCCATGTATATGTGTTAGAGAGTGTCTTATAATAAATACATATTTTTATAAATACACTCTGTGGACCTTTTCCACTTAATCTATACCAATAAGATTCCGTTCTTGGAATACAAAATACTTTACACTCTTTTAGGACAAAGCCTGACGGCTGATTTCCACAGCTACAACTAAGAGAGCTTTCTAAGGTTGTCTAAGACCACTAAAATCACATGAACGGTTGTCTGGATTAGTGCAAGGTGCCACACTTACATAAGTAAGCAGCATATCCTAAGCCAGCCTCTTACACTAAGAAAGCGGGAATTTACCCGGAATTTTCTGGTGTAGGTATCCTGGATTCCTAGGGTATACACAGGTGGGGTGGCTCTCCAACCTTTTGTCTTTCACGGGATTTTTTCAGGGTATACTGGGAAAGGTCTTTCTTCCTTAAAATTGCAACTGCGACTTACCCATTGACTTGAACTGAGCACGCAGTTGTGTTCCCACTCTGCAAACTGCCTCCGTGGCGGTCCTAGGTACTCACCTAGGGTGGTTCCTTGGGTCCCCAAGCACTTCTATGTCCTCTGGGTATACTTTTGACTTGAGTTGTTTTTCGTGTCCCATTATTTTAGTGTATGGTTAGGTCTGCCTCTGGTGACCTCTGTGTATGTGTGCTACTTACCTTTTTTATTTCCAAAGTATTGTGTGCATTGTGTTATATCTCCGGATAGGAGCTATATAAATGTGTTAGTGAGTTTCTTATACTAATTACATATTTTATTAAATACACTGTGGGGTTCTTTTTCACGTAATATATACCAATAAGATTTTGTTCTGGTAAAACAAGCTGATTTACACTCCTTCTGTACTAAGCCTGAAGGTCACTCTACACACGTACCACTTTGAGAGATTTCTAAGGTTGTCTAAGACCGCTAAAATCCCCTTAAGGGTTGTCTGGATCAGTGCAGGTTGCTACACTTGCTAAGCCAGCCTCCCACACTAACAAGGCGGGAAATTACCCGGAATTCTCTTATGTGGGTATCCTGGTTCCTAGGGTATCCATAGGTGGGGGGGCACTCCATCCTTCTGTCTTCCATGAGATTTCTTCCGGGTCCACTGGGAAGGGTCTTTCTTCTACAAAATTAAATCTGCCACTTACCCATTGACTTGAATGGAGCACGCGGTCGTGTTCCCACTCTGCCAACGGCATCCGTGGGGTTCCTGGGTACTTACCTCGGGTGGTTCCTTCGGTCCCCATGCACTTGTACGTCTTCTGGGTATAGTCTTGACATGAGTTGTAGTTCACATCCCACTATTTTAGTTAAGGGATTGGTCTCCCCCTGCCGACCACTGTGTATTCATGCTACTTACCTGTTTTATTTTTAAAAATATTGTGTGCATTGTGTGCTATCTCTGGATTGGTGCCATATATTTGTGTTAGAGCGTGACTTTTAATACTTTCATATTTTTATAAATACACTCTGTGGACCTTTTCCACTTAATCTATACCAATGAGATTCCGTTCTGGTAGAACAAAATGCTTTACACTCTTTTAGGACAAAGCCTGACGGCTGATTTCCACAGCTACAACTTAGAGAGCTTTGTAAGGTTGTCTAAGACCACTAAAATCACATGAACGGTTGTCTGGATTAGTGCAAGGTGCTACACTTACATAAGTGAGCAACATATCCTAAGCCAGCCTTTTACACTAAGAAAGCGGAAATTTACCCGGAATTTTCTGGTGTAGGTATCCTGGTTCCTAGGGTATACACAGGTGGGGTGGCTCTCCAACCTTTTGTCTTCCACGGGATTTCTTCAGGGTATACTGGGAATGGTCTTTCTTCCTTAAAATTGCAACTGCGACTTACCCATTGACTTGAACTGAGCACGCAGTTGTGTTCCCACTCTGCAAACTGCCTCCGTGGCGTTCCTGGGTACTCACCTAGGGTGGATCTTTGGGTCCCCAAGCACTTCTATGTCTTCTGGGTATACTTTTGACTTGAGTTGTTTTTCGTATCCCATTATTTTAGTGTATGGTTAGGTCTGCCCCTGGTGACCTCTGTGTATTTGTGCTACTTACCTTTTTTATTTCCAAAGTATTGTGTTCATTGTGTTATGTCTCCGGATAGGAGCTATATATATGTGTTAGTGAGTGTTTTATAATAAATACATATTTTTATAAATACACTGTGTGCTTCTTTTCCACTCAATCTATACCACTAAGATTGCGTTTTGGTAAAAGAAGCTGATTTACACTCCTTCTGGACTAAGCCGGAAGGTTGCTCTCCACAGGTACCACTTAGAGAGATTTCTAAGGTTTTCTAAGACCACTAAAATCACCTTAATGGTTCTCTGGATCAGTGCAGGTTGCTACACTTGCATAAGTGAGCACCACATACTAACCCAGCCTCCCACACTAACAAAGCGGGAAATTGCCCGGAATTCTCTTGTGTAGGTATGCTGGTTCTTAGGTTATCCATAGGTGGGGTGGCTCTCCAACCTTCTTTCTTCCATGAGAATTCTTCCTGGTCTTGCTTTTATAAAATTGCAACTGCCACTTACCCATTTTCCTTGAATTGAGAACGCGGTTATGTTCCCACTCTGCAAACAGCATCCGTGGGGTTCCTGGGTACTTACCTCGGGTGGTTCCTTCGGTCCCCATGCACTTGTACTTCTTCTGGGTATAGTTTTGACTTGAGTTGTAGTTCACATCCCACTATTTTAGTTAATGGATTGGTCTCCCCCTGGCGACCACTGTGTATTTATGCTATTTAGCTATTTTATTTGCAAAGTATTGTGTGCATTGTGTGCTATATCTGGATAGGTGCCATATATATGTGTTAGAGAGTGTCTTATAATAAATACATATTTTTATAAATACACTCCGTGGTCCTTTTTCACTTAATTTCTGCCAATCAGATTCGGTTCTGGTAAAACAAAAAGCTTTACACTCTTTTAGGACAAAGCCTGGAGGCTGATTTTCACAGCTACAACTTAGAGAGCTTTCTAAGGTTGTCTAAGACTACTAAAATCAGATTAACGGATGTCTGGATTAGTGCAAGGTGCTACACTTACATAAGTGAGCAGCATATACTAAGCCAGTCTCTTACACTAAGAAAGCGGGAATGTACCCAGAATTCCCTGGTGTAGGTATCCTGGTTCCTAGGGTATACACAGGTGGGGTGGCTCTCCAACCTTTTGTCTTCCATGAGATTTCTTCAGGGTATACTGGGAATGGTCTTTCTTCCTTAAAAACTGCGACTTGCCCAATGACTTGAACTGAGCACACGGTCGTGTTCCCACTCTGCAAACTCCCTCCGTGGCGTTCCTGGGTACTCACCTAGGGTGGTTCCTTGTGTCCACAAGCACTTCTATGTCTTCTGGGTATATTTTTGACTTGAATTGTTTTTCGTATCCCATTATTTTAGTGTATGGTTAGGTCTGGCCCTGGCGACCTCTGTGTGTTTGTGCTACTTACCTTTTTTATTTCCAAAGTACTGTGTGCATTGTGTTATATCTCCGGATAGAAGCTATATAAATGTGTTAGTGAGTGTTTTATAATAAATACATATTTTTATAAATACACTGTGTGCTTCTTTTTCACTCAATCCATACCAGTAAGATTGCGTTTTGGTAAAAGAAGCTGATTTACACTCCTTCTGGACTAAGCCTGAAGGTTGCTCTCCACAGGTACTACTTAGAGAGATTTCTAAGGTTGTCTAAGACCACTAAAATTATCTTAACGGTTGTCTGGATCAGTGCAGTTTGTTACACTTGCATAAGTGAGCACCACATCCTAAGCGAGCCTCCCACACTAACAAAGCGGGAAATTACCCCGAATTCCCTGGTGTAGATATCCTGGTTTCTAGGGTGTACACAGGTGGGGTGGCTCTCCAACCTTTTGTCCTCCACGGGATTTCTTCAGGGTATACTGGGAATGGTCTTTCTTCCTTAAAATGGCAACTGCAACTTACCCAATGACTTGAACTGAGCACGCGGTCGTGTTTCCACTCTGCAAACTGCCTCTGTGGCGTTCCTGGGTACTCACCTAGGGTTTTTCCTTGGGTCCACAAGCCCTTCTATGTCTTCTGGGTATAGTTTTGACTTGAGTTATGGGTCGTATCCCACTATTTTAGTATATGTTTTGGTCCCCCACTGGCGACCACTGTGTATTTGTGCTACCCACTGCTGCCGGTCCCGGCAGCAGTGGGTAGGTCCCTGGACACATTGCGTACTACGCAAACTATATGTGGAAGTTCCTCATATCTTGACCTGCCGCGGATTGATGAAGCAGTAGTATATCCCAATTAGGGTGGAACCAGTACTACCAGCCATTAGACAGAGTAAGTCATGGTGGCTTAAATCCTAAACATTAATTCATTATTGTTTTCCATTCCACCTTAGTGCAGATAGTTTTTTAACGTTAGGTCCTGTCGAATCGCCTCTAGACTTGTAGAATTGCGAAGAAACATGTTGACCAACCACACGAAAGAGCGCCTCACCTAAGACATTAACTTAGCATTGCGCCTTTCCTCTTTATTTTAATCAGGGTAGGAGACCCCACAATTAATTTTTTTTTGCTGGTACTCCCAACCCTGTTTTAACTCACATAAACATCACACACCATTCATTTCTCTACACTCACTAAATCTCTCACCCCCACGGCACCAAACGGCTATTTGGAAAAAGATGTCTGCAAAAGTGCCCCTCATCGGGAGCCCATCAGGCATTGCAGCGCCGGCCAGACAAGGAGCAGCCCGATGATGAAGCATGACACCCAACTGGGTGTGTGAGGGCATTACATTCCAAATAAATGGATTCCCATCTCTTTTACTCTGTAGCCTACTGTCCTTTGTATATTGCTGAATTTTAGATAATTCAGGAACAGCACTACTTTAATTTTCATATTTGTGCTGCTTACCAGTTTAATTTGCAAAGTATTGTGTGCATTGTGCTCTATTTCTGGATAGGCGCTATATATATATATGTTAGTGTGTGTCTTATAACAAATACATATTTTTATAAATACATTGTGTTCTCTTTCACGTAATATATACCAATAAGATTATGTTCAGGTAAAACAAGCTGCCTTACACTCCTTCTGGACTAAGCCTGAAGCTACCACTTAGAGAGCTTTCTAAGGTTGTCTAAGACCACTAAAATCACCTTAAGGGTTGTCTAGATTAGTGCAGCATGCTGCACTTACATAAGTGAGCACCATATACTAAGCATGCCTCCTACACTAACAAAGCGGGAAAATATCTGGAATTAGAAGCCAGCTAGGGGGCCTAGAGTATGGGCTGGCGCAGTGAGCTTGAGACATGGGACGGATATGAAAGTGGAGTGCTGTTTTAAGGGGCCAAACAAAGCCATAGCTCCCTTGAGGTAGCACAAGCATTATAGACTTTGGTGGGCTGTACGAGGGTACCGGACCCTCCATCGACAGTGGCATCACAGGGGAATATGACATAGCAGGAAGGGCATAGGACCTAAGCGAAGCATAACACTTATGACTGCTTAACACAAAATGGAAAAAGAAGCTACCTAACAATGTGGGACTTTGAATGTAGGTGAGACAATTCTTGCAGACTGGGATCTGCTTTGGTGCAAGGAGCACATACATTGTATGATGCTGCTCAGGGAGGAGGGTGGGACAGTTGAAGGATAGAAAGTTGGGCACTGGGTGAGTTATTGATATGGAAGTTATGAAACCAACATATTGAAAGAATGGCTTGAGATATAAATACAACTGTTAAGAACCAATAAAATTCTGTTTAAAACAATCTCTAAACTGGGTCTCCTGACTAGTTGGGCTTCATGAATCACAGGAGAACTACGCTGAACATCACATGCCTCTACAACTGTCGGAGGTGATTGAGAGATCACACAGCTGTACTATCCCTTGACTCCACGGAAGTGTCCACCACTTTGAAGTGCACATACCTGCATTGAGTATTGGAAAGAATATGCGTAGGCCCCTGCTTCCAACAGTGGATACATTTCTTCTACAGTAAACCAATGGCGAGGCTAAAAGTAAATGGTATTATATTGTGCCCTCTTCGGTTTGGAGAGGCTTACGAGGCAAGAATGGCATCTATACCTAATGCTATTTGCTCTTTCGCTGGAAACCCCGGCCTGCTGGATCTGGGAAGGCCGGCAGTTTTTTGGGGACTGGGAGGGGAGGGAGATTGTGAGGACAGAATCTCTCTATAGACTGATAATATCCTTTTGTATGTGTCATGCCGTAATGACCAGACTCAAACAGATTTTCGGCACATACTCAGGATCTACTTTCAACTGGGAAAAATTACAATTCTATCCATCAACAGGTTGACCCTGGGAGGTAACGTACAAAAAAGTCATATCAATATTCCTTTAGGGCTTTAAATATTTAGAGATACATGTAATGAATAAAAATGAAGTCTTACTATCCAAAAATCTGTATCCCATTTATGAACAGCTTCAGGAATGAGGATAGGCATTGGAGGGCCCTGCACCGACTATACTAGGCCAGGCCGAAATGTTCAAAAGAATAACCCTGTCCAAACTCTTTTACGCATTCCAAAATATCCCTTACAGGATCCTACCCAAATTAATTCCAAACCTGTAGGCAGGTGGCCTGCACTCTGACATGAAAGGTGTGTGATGGATAAGCTCCGGGCTTCTGTTCCCATGTGATCTGCCTGAGAGGAATTGAAACCCTCCCTGAGGCAGCACCTGCCAGACATGGCAGGCTGAATGTCTCAGACAGCAGGCAGTGTATAATATAACCCTCCATGTGGCTTCCTGAATGGCCTTCCATCCCCTGCACTAGTTCTCCAAGCACATAATGTCTGCTGCCTTATTGCAGCCTACTTTGGGATTGCTGGACGGAATAAGAGGCTGACATCATGTAGACCTTTTGCTCACAGACACGACAGAGGTGTATTCAGCTAAATAAGTTACATGAGTGCTAATAACATAATATGAGGAGATTTGTGGGGACTGTTTCCTTTATACCTCCTAACTCTCAATCAATCCATATGTGTAGGAAAGTATAATATGCTTTCATGGTCACCCCCACATTTTGCTGGTGTCATTATGGTTTACTATCTAGTCTGACTGGGATCCTGCTAATTAGGACACCAGTCTCTGTACTTCTTACCCGAACTGGTCATGTTGAATGGAATGGAAAATACATTTGTATAGCGCAGGTATCACTCCAAGGAGCATCTTGGCGCTTGGTGCCAACCTAGGTGGAACATGTTGGCTAACTGATGTCGTTCGAAGGGTCCTGTACACTTTATACTAGGGCTTTACAGGCGGTGTCTGTAAGGGAGAAAACCCAGGTCTTCAGGGCTTTCCTGAAGAGCCTTTCTGTTGAGATTTGCCGAAGCTGTGGTGGCAATTTGTTCCACGCCCTGGAACCAATGACAGCCAGGGATTTCCCACCCTTATTGGTGAGCCTGAATTTAGGGGTCACTAGTAGGTTTTGATTGGAGGACCTTAGGCTACGCGCAGGCAGATAGCGTCTGAAGCCATTCGACAGATACCTGGGCCCCTGTAAGTGAAAGGCTCTAAAAGTGATAACCAGGATTTTGAATAAGATACGCTTATGCATTGGTAACCAATGAAGGGCATTGAGTGCAGCCGAAGCAGATGACTTCCTAGGCCAGCCAAGGACCAGGCGGGCGGTTGCATGCTGGACCATCTGCAGTCTGTGGAGCACGGATTTATTTGCTCCTGCATACAGGCTATTGCAGTAGTCCAGTCTAGATGTTATGAGTGCAACCGCTACCATTTTTCTTGCTGGGAGGGGGAGGAGGTAAAAAAACTTTCTGAGGGTTCTGATGATGTGAAAACAGGTGCCGGCCACGAACACTGCTTGTTGCTTAAATGACAGAGCGTCATCGAACTTAATGCCTAAGTTACGGGCAGAGGAGATGGTGTTTGGGGCAGCTTCGGCATCTTCAGGCCACCACTGTTTGGGCGAGAACAGATTTTGAGGACCGAAAGGCAAGATTTAGGTTTTCCCCGAATTACATTTGAGGTGGTTGCACTTCATCCACTCGAAAGTAGCAGTGAGGCAGTTTTTGAGGTTTTCTTCAGCTCCAGGCAGCTCTCTGTCCAGCACTAGGATGAGCTGAGTATCATCGGCGTATGATATTGTGCTGATCTGATAGGAGGAAATGAGCTCAATCAGGGGGACCATGCATAGATTGAAGAGTACAGGGCTCAGACTAGAGCCCTGAGGGACCCCTGCGCTGATATATTTTTCCTCAGAGCTGAATTCTCCTAGTACAGTGACTTGACGTCTTTGGCCAAGAAATTTTTTGAACCATGTCGGCACTACCTCTCTTATCACTGAGTTAAATAAACGGTCAATCAGGATAGTGTGGGAGACCGTGTCGAAGGCCGCCGACAGATCAAGTAAGATCAGGACGGCATTCTTCCCTTGGTCCATGGCCGTTCGCAGGGTCTCTGCCGTGAATAGAAGGGCGGATTCGGTTGAGTGTTTGGCCCTGAAGCCAGATTGGTTGGCATGCAGGATGTTATTTTCTTCCAGAAATTTTGTGAGTTGTTTGTTGACAAATGCTTCAATCAGTTTAAACAACAGAGGGAGCAGCAAAATGGGACGTAGGTTGGAGAGGATAGTCGGATCAGACAGGGGTTTCTTTTGGAGGGGCTTGACGGCTGCTAGTTTCCATTCGCTAGGGATTTCAGCCGAGGAGAGTGAGGAATTTATAATGCTGTTGATGATGGGGTTCACCTCGTTAACCAAGGTTTGTAGGAACGAAGGGGGGCAGGGGTCGAAAGGAGATCCGGATTTACTCAATAGAATGGCCTGATGGGACTCCTCTAAGGAGATGGGGTCAAATGCGTTAAAGCAGGCCATATTGGTGTTTTCCTTGATTGACTCCCTCCTTTCAATTTCTCAGGCGGTCAGTATCGGTTTTGGAAAGTCCTTGACGATGTCTAGGATTTTTTTTTCAAGGTAGTTGGCAATGGAGTTACAGAGGGGTAAGGATGGTGGGATTTCCTGTGAGAGGGCTCTGGGGTTGGTGAAACTATTTACGATCTTAAAGATTTCTTTCTGTCCATTATCTGAAGAGGAAATCGCCTCTAGGTAATAGGCTTTTTTTGCCAGCTTAATTGAAGCATGGTACTGCCTCCGAGCTGCTTTATAGATGTTACAATCGTTGGCCTCATAGTTTCTACGCCACCTTAGTTCCAACGTTCTAACTTCGCCTAATTCCACTTTTAACGCTTTTTATTTTTCATACCGCGTGAGTTGTTTTTTGAGCTTGTTGGATCTGAGGGCTTGCTAAGTGACATGATCCATTCACAGAACAGCTGGTTGTCTGTCAAGGTGTGGCCAGTTAGTGTGGGTTTGCTCTCTATTGCTTTCCCTAAGAGATCTGGCTGGGTAAGTGATATTTTCCAGTCAGGTTTGGAACTCCTGGTTATTTTCCTAGTGGTTTTCCTTGGAGCATTGTTTCCCAGTGACAGGTCAAATGGGACAAATTTATGATCTGACCAGGTTTGGATGCTAGGGGGTTTGATCGTCAGAGCGTCTGAATTGGAGCAAATACAGTCTAGTATGTGGCCTGCTGTATGAGTAGGTTCCTGCGTCATCAGTTTAAGGCCGAGGACGCTGATTATGTCCATGAAACAGGCTGCCCCTGGTCCTTCCGGGGAGTCTAGATGGCGATTGAGATCTCCAAGCAGCATAAAGTGAGCAAATCTGAGTGTGAGCTCGCTCAGAACATCACCAATGCTTTCCAGGAAATCTTTGGGTTGGCCCGGGGGACGGTACACCAAGGCACCGGAGAACATAAAAGAATCATGGATATTTAAACAGAAGGCCATGGCCTCTGCACCCTTGATATCTGGTTGCTCATACGTGGTACATTTCATGGTGTCACGATAGATGATGGCCAGCCCTCCTCCCCATTTCTTCTGCCTATCCAGATGTTGAATTAAGAAGCCTTGCGGGAGGGCCACTGCTATATCCGGATTGCACCAGGCCTTTAGCCAGGTTTCTGTGATAAGGAGCCAACCTAAATCCCCCTCCATGATCAGGTCATGGATGTGTAGAGCATTCTTGCACAGAGACCTAGCGTTAATGAGTCCCCCTTGCAGGACAATAGGCCGCAGTTTTTCATTGGGTGCTGGCTCTGGGGCAAATGTAGCTTATCAGTGCTGACAGCCGACTGGGCATACCCATGTGTCAGGGTTCAGAACATTGTAACAATGTAACAATGTATAGAGTGATTATTGAGAGAAAGTATGAATTCCCTGGAAATACCTGGAAATACCTGGATCTATATTTTGGGGAGTGGTATGCCTGGCCCCTGGTGCCTCCCTGGCGCTGATGGGTGCAGACGGGCAGGACTCTGGCACGACTCCGGCGCGGACCCGGCGCGACCGCTGCTCGAGTCCGCTGCGCGGAGGCATGCACTTCCTCTTTTATGCTGTCCACTGGGAAGCGTCTGACGCTTTCCCCAACCTAAGATGGCCGCCGCGGTTTAGATCTCGCCCGGGGATGGAGAACTGTCCTCAGCGCCTGAGTCGGCTGGGACGGACCCGGTAAGTGTGAGAATACGAGGGTGGGGAGGTGCTGAGACCGCGCTGAGAGGTCCAAGCAGAGCGGGGGGATAACAAAGTGTGAAGTGCAAATTTAAAAGGCTTAGTGAGTCAAGCCGATCGTTACACACAGCTTTAAAATACAAGTATATTTGTATCAAGCTGATCGCTACAACAATTTTTAAAATAACGCTTAGTAGATCAAGCTGGTCGAGCTAAGTAGGCAAAGCAGTTTTAAAATACAAGGAACATAAAATTTTACAAAGTAGCACAGCAACCTCCCGGCTTCCGCCTCAGGAGGGATTCGAACACACAGTTGAGTACTAAGGTACCCCTCAGATTGGCTACTGATGTACCCTTGTAAGTCCCTAGTATATGGTATTAAGGTACCCAGGGCATAGATACACCAGGGTTCCCCATGGGCTGAAGCATGTATTGTGCCACCAACGGCAGACCATTCAAATTGAAACTGCAGGCCTGTCATTGAAGCTGGTGCAAGCACCACTTATGACTGTCTGAGGTCACTGCACTTAAAACCTATAAGTAACCCCTAACCCAGGCTTTTCAATCCTGAAGGCAAGGTGCTTGGTTATAAGTGTACCTCTCATCTGGAATCCACCTTTGGTCTCCACCGGACACTATCGCCTTCTTCGCTAGCAGCATCTTCACTGAAGTCCTCCATTGTGGTCTTCCACTGTTTCCAGCGTCTCTTCGCACCTATGCACCCGACTTTCCTGGTGTGGGTATCCTGGTTCCTGGGGTATCCACGGGTGGGGTGACTTCATAGGGTTTTTTCAGGGTCAGCTGGGAAGGGTCCTTCTTCTTTAAAACTGCAACAATGACTTACCCATCGACTTGTATTGAGCACGCGGTCAAATTCCCACTCTGCACACGGTGTAAGGAATACCAGTAGGTTCCGCAGGAGCGCCAGGAATCCGGAGAGAATACCACAGCCTTCCCCGGCGACCCCCCGACTCTATCAAACTCTAGAGAAACGGAGGATACACCCGGGGAAAACAGGGAAACAAAACAAGGGAAGGCGGGAAAACCTCAGGAAGACCAAGAGCTCCACGTCTGGTGCAGGTGAGGCTGAATATTACTGCAGAGAAAGAAAGGTTAATGCAGTATTGCAAGCATGAGACTTCTCCAATGTCTTAATTCCAACCCCTTGTCTCACATACCATTCTACTGCTAAGCCGGTAAGAACACTACTGTATCCTGCTGTCTATTCCAGATGACCAGGACATGCGTAGAACACCCTTAAAGAGGATCCTGCACAAAAGAAAGACCTGTATTAAGGCTGACGTTGCTTTCACCACTATGACTCATGTATGTGTAAGATTCCCCACTTACCCCCACTATGATATGATGAAACAGGAAACGTGTTAGGATTACCTCAGCTACCAGTGGATGGATTACACCTAATGTAGAGGTAAAGCATATAGGTCAGTGAATCACAAGTAATCTTCACACAGTTCTTTGTCCTTTCTCACACATAAATCGGGGCTGTCATTAAAGTAGAAACAAAAGGCAGCGCAAAAGCGCCGTTACCGTGATTCAGAAGCTGCAATCCGTTATCACCGAGTGGTTCACACAAGTCTTCCCACGTCTTCTCACAAATAAGTACTTAAAGTAGGAACCCCACAAGTGTAGACGGGGCCGAGGAAGGACTAACAAAGGAGAAATCAAAACTATCAAGAAGCGAAACAAAAAGGGGAATGGATGTGAGGCGAGGAATTAATTGCCTCTTTGTTTGTCACAACAGGCGGGGATACGGAGCCCTGTTTTGGAAGGTGATGGCTTCGATGGCTCCGAGATTCCGGGTGAAACACCCGAGGGGCGGAGATTCGAACGCGGATACCGCGTTTGGTGTAACTGCTGTCTCCTACTAGCAGGGGGAAGACAGCTGGAGGGAATAGTGGCTACTAAGGAGACCTAAAGTTGTACTGATGGCACCAACAATCAACAGGCTCGAAGGAGAATACACGCGCTCCGACGAAGGAAACGCCGGCAACGCGTACCCACGACGAAAACAGGAAGCAATCAGCTAACGGAAGTCAGGCAAGTGACTGAGGACGGAAATGGGGCCCAGAACTAGAACGCTAAGCGCGTTCGGGAGCGTTTACGCTCCTTTTATGCACGCCCCTAACCTCGTCAGGAAAGGACTCCGGGGCAGGCAGGACTCCGGGGCATGACACACGGCCTCCGAGGGGTTCCGGGGGAATTACCTTGGGTGATTCAATGGGGCCCGCACTCTTCTACATCTTCTTGGTTCAGTACCGACTTAAGCCATGGTTCTCATTCCACTATTTTAGTAGTTTTGTCTTCCCCTAGACACCACTGTGCATTTGTGCTACTTACGTGTTCTATTATCAAAGTATTGTGTGTATTGTGGGTATATCACCGGGCAGAAGATATTGCAATGTGTTAGTGAGTGTTTATAATAAATACATATTTTTATAACTACACTGTGAAGTTCTTTTTCACTTAACTTATACCATAAGATTAAGTACTGGTAAAACAAGCTTTACACTCCTTCTGGACTAAGCCTGAAGGCTGCTCTCCACAGCTATTACTTAGAGAGCTTTCTATGGTTGTTAAAGACCACTAAAATTGTCTGGATTAGTGCAGGATGCTACACTTACTTAAGTGAGCACCATATACTAAGCCAGTCTCCTCCAACCAGGATTTATATATCGCTGCTAATATCCAATAGGGTATCCAGGGACTTGCAGGTCCCGGAAAGCTCAAACAAGTTCTCCTGGCTATCTTGAGGGTCTTTCGGAAATCTGGAAGTGCGTTAATGGTGGAGTGCGTACAAGTGATAGGGAGGTGGAGCGTAATCATTTCAACAGTTGGGGGAAGTTCAGACTGTGGTTAATGTAGGCACGTCCTTGGTTGTGAAGAGTCTTGTGTGCGTGGGTAAGCAGCTTGAATTGGCATTTCTTCTGTAAGGAGAGTCAGTGGAGTTGCCTGAGTTGGGGTGTGATGTAAGTTCATCAGGAGAAGGTCGAATTTGAGTTTGACTGTGGCGTTCTGTATGGTAAGAGGTGTGTGGCAATTCCTACATTGAGGGCATTGCTGTAGTTTAGTCGGCTGGTGATGAGAGCCTGGTGCATCTCAGGTGTAGGGATAGACACTTGAAGATCTTATGTAGCAAGCTTCGAGTGAAGAAGCAGTTGGGGGGAAAGGGCATTATCTGTGATTTTATGGTGAGCTTGTCGTCAATGATGATTCTGAAGTTTCTAGTGCGGTTGGCGTGTGTGGGTGCGGGTCCTACGTCAGTAGGCCACCAGGAGTCGTTCCATGGGTTGCTATTGTAGCTGAAAGCAAGACTGCTGATGTGCTGAATGGCACATATGTACAGGAGATAGACATGGATTGGTGGTTACTGGGTATCCCCAGGCCCCGGGGTACAGAAGGCTACCCAATACCATGATTTGACGGCATTAAATAAATGCCCCACAATGACTTCCAAGAATGGAGAGTTGGGGACTCCCATAATGAAGGACGATCTAAATAGGTGTCTTGGTGACCTGTATTATAATCCTTCCCATGTGATGACAACACAAATGGTGCCCTGACAGCAAACTTAGCTTCCAGTCTCTCAGACATGACTAGGGGAAATCCAGGCACTGAGTGGCATGGTGACATTGTCAATATGAGTAAAGAGGCCGAGAACACACTGGATTCTTAGACTAAGATGTAGGAAGAAATGAAGGCACTCTGGGATAAGTTTACAGATTCGGAAGACCGATCATGGGAAGATAATTGGAAAGATCTGTAATGGAGGAAACTGATGACATAATTCTGTACTGTATATCCTTTTCCCAATTTGTAATTACGGAGGGCCCAGGGCATGAGATTCCCATAATCTGGACACATAGAGTGGGACCACCACAGGAAGCACCAGGCTGTGTGACATTATAGTCAATCTAGGGTCCTCCCACCTAAAGTACAATATTATGCGAAATGGCTGAAAATTAGATCAGCTAATTTTCCAAGATCTCTTCCAGGATATTCCACAAGACCTTGACCTTGAACAGACAATGCATGATACCATCAGTGACTGCAGAGCTGCTTAGAAGGCAAATATGCTATAGGTGGATATTTCCCTTTATATTGTGGTTTCAGCTAGACTCTAAGTCCGATATGCGCCGCACTGTAGAGGAGGCATAGGAAGTCTTGGGTCCGTTAAGAAGCAGCTCAAGTCCCCTTGAAAGGACCTTTGATACCAAGGAAGCAAAGAGATAGCCCTGTTTCAATTTTTATATACATTTGTATTTAAAAAGTATACACCCTTTCTGTATTTGTTTTTTGTATTTGTAATATTTGCCCTCTTCTTTCTTCTGATAGGTTCTTTAGGAATTATTTTGATTAATTTTGCAATTCATTTGTAAGAGGCCATTAGTTTGACTTCTCAGAATTTGTTTTAAATCATTAATATATTTCCTTTTTGAAAAAGTGACTACAAGGGACTTTACCCTATACAAGGAGAACAAAGATATTTTGGGGTATAAGTATTACACCTAAAACCCCAGGACTTTAGATTACTTCAAGGAGCAAGAGGACTCTGCCAAGACGAGAGCGGAAGGACTGTGTGAGGAGCATTTGCTTTTCTGAGTGAGGGGTGGGTTGGCTTGAAGTTGCTGTGTCTGTCTGTGGTGGATGGAAAAGACTCACTCTTTTTGCCCTGCTGTGGTATTCTGCTTTTGAAGAATCACCAAGGGTTTGTGTGTGCTGGCCTCCTGTTGGAAGTCTCAGGGATACAAAAGACTTCAAGGAAGACACTTGCTGCTCCTGATAGAGCTAGGGGAAGGACAGGATTGTTCTTCACCCTGTTATCATCAAGTGCATGGAGAGTGCTGTGAATTTGCCTAAAGAGCGCTTCACCCCTAGTTTATTTTGGGCCAAAGAGAAGGAAACGTAGCCAAAGTGCTTTCTGCTTGTATGTGGAGCGCTTTGCTTTTCACGAAAGGCTGAGGAAGGCTAAAAACGAAACAGGCTTAAGTAGCACGTGGTGAGTGCTTCCCTTTCCTCATATTTCTTTTTATTTGTGTTCATCCTACCATGGGGCCGAGCGCACCACCATGCCATCTTTCCTTAAGGTTTACAGCCAGGGCACTGCCTTCGTGGCCCGGGCTGTTGAGGAGCGCTGCGCCTGAGAAGCGCAGGCCACAGGGTCGAAGCTCCCTCTTGTGAGAACCTGTCCTCAGGAAAGCTTTGCTGCGGCCGGCGGGTTGCCATAGCAAACAGGGTCCGTGACCAGAGACCCAGAGGGAGATTGTGCTGCCTCCAGCAGAGGACAAATCTGCTGCTGCCTGCACCAAGTCAAGGAGTCCCTAGGGGCTTGCCCGAGTTGCTCCTGTACCACTGATGAGATTGAGCGGTGCAGCTGCCAACGGGTAGTTAGCTCCACAGTGGTGCCGCTGGTGAAGAACAAGGGAGGACTCTTGAGGCCACAGCAGGACGCGAGGAGGCCTCCGATTTCACCACCCCAGAAGCGATAGGCGCTGCAGGCCAACGGGCATCAAATGACAAAGGCTTTACCGCTTGGTAGCTGGCTGCCCCATCTGCCTCTGTGCATTGTGCAGCTGCACTGCACTTGCGGGCAGCTGCCTGTGGATTACCTCATGAGTGCGGGGGGCCTGGCTGAGTGTCCCCCCTGATGTGGTCTATGCCCCCCCTTCATGTCTGAACTTACCTGGGGGGGCACCCAATCCTGACACTTGCACCTTTTGCGGGGTGAGCGCAGGACGGGCCCCCTATCTGTAACTCGCATCGACAGAGGCCCCTGAGTGGGAACCTGCCGACAGTGCTCCAAGTTACCGTTGTCCCCAGAATGGGTATGCAGTGCTCCCAGAGCTGCACGAAGCCCACAAAATTAATGCATAGCCTGTGATAGGTACACAGGCTCAACGTTTTAATTAATTTCATGGTGCCCAAGGCTATAAGAGTGATAACTGGTGAGTCCTGTTTCTCTCCCTACATAACTGCTACACGTCATATCCTGATGTAATGATGTAGCTTTGGAGGGTAGGATATACACCGTAATGATGTCTTTCATGATATTCCCATGACATGTGAATTTTTTAAGTATTCGCTTTATTGTACTAAATTTATTGTTATGGCAATTGCCTAGTTAGAAAAGTGATTTTTGGTTCATGAAACTTATCTATGTGACATCATGACAAGCGCTTAGTGGCGCAGTGAATTATGTGATTGTGGTCTAACGTGTTTACATATAATACAAAGTGATATTTTTACTAACCTTGTGTGGAGTCTCTGTTTCTGGTGTGCTTAGTGTGTCACTGGTGTGTGTGTGTTGGGCAAACGCTTTACACATTGCCTCTGCGATAAGCCTGACTGCTATGCCAAGTTACCACGGGGGTGAGCAGGGGTTATCTTCTGTGTATAACTCCCTTACCTTGACCAGAGTGGTAGGTGCAAACCCGAGCCAACCAGAAACCCCATTTCTAACAAGTATGTTTTGAAATATAGTGTTGTATTAAATGTGACATCCAGTTAGATTTGAATAGAGCAACAGGCACATGATATCTGAACCCTTCTATTATTTCATGGTTAAAGTAGTCACATATGAACTTAAGGGGATTACATTACCTGGTTAAGTTGCACAAGATTTGGAGGGAAATACTGGAGGATCTCCCAGAGGTTGTGTGTCTTCAAGAGACCCATCTATAGAAACCTCTGACATTAACTTTATGAAACACCGCTTATACCCCACACAGTACTATTCGGCTACGGCTAGTAAGAAAGGGGGGGGGGCAATGATTGGGATACATAAACACTTTCATTACAAAGTACTGTGGGTCCAACGTGACAGAAGGTCGCTTGATTCATTTGAGGTAGACAACAGGGACTTTTGCTGTTTACACTCAACCTCTATATCCTTGTTCAAGCTGAACAACAATATATTTTTAGCCTCATACGTAAGATCAAAAACTGGGCACCAGAAAACCTTTTGTGGGTCGAGTACTTCAAAATTACGCCAGATGCTTTCCTGTATACACACCAGCATGACAGCTAAACTATGGAGTGCCCTTCCAGGAGACAAAGCAGATACTGACAGACGTAGGCCTCGTCGATCTTTGGAATGTTAAAAAAACAGATGAGAAGGAATATAGTGTCTTTCCACATGTCCATAGTCATATTTATGGATAGCCTTAATGGGGCAGCCAGGCATTGGTCAACACCACAACCTCCATTATGCAAAGTACCATAGTGGTCTCGGACCGCATAATGATTGTTTGGGAGTGAGAAAGTCAGCAAGAAAAATGTAGAACAAATAGGTGGAAACTTTCCTTAAAGATTGACTAAGCCAGCAGATATTGAGGGATTCAATTAATAGGTACTTTGAGGAGAATTACCTGAGCAATGTATTCCCCAATATGCTATGGGTGACATGTACAGTTGCCTGAAGGGGCAATTGGAAATTGGAAAAGGGCCCAGCAGAGTGAGATAGGAAAGTCTTACCAAAACTTGTCGGAAGCTAAGCTTAAAGCGGCGACTGAACAACATATACACATAGGTTCCCTAAAGGCTCAGTAAAAGATCATCTTTCTGAAAGTTCTGATTGACATATTGGCCACACAGAGTGGGAAAATTATATTTACTAGGAAGATTTTATGAATGGCGACTCACCTCAGCAGTGCCGGCGTTCTCCTGCCCGCGCTCGTGAATGCCGCGGTCTGCCGATTCTGAGCGCAACACGGGGTAAAAGTTGGGCAGCACACCTCGATAGTTCCAGTGCGCTGAGACCCGCGCTTACTACTGTCGCGGTTTGCCGATTTTGCCGATTTTCGAGCGCTGGACAAGTCAGAGGGAATCAATTGTGGAGGATATTGGAGCAGTTTTTTTTTTGCCTCTTTGCCTTGAGGAGCGGATCTGGATCTTGTGGCGATCGAAAAACGGAGGTGAGAAAGAGATGTGAGGCGACCTGGTTTTATGCAGGCTGCTTAGGCTGGAGAGGCTGGAAGGATAACTTTCGACATACAGAGTGAGGAGCCTGCAGCAAACTAATCTCAACCGCCGGTTCTCAATTATCCAATTGACTGTGGGACGCCTTGGAGTTTGTTCTCTCCCTACCGGACCGGACCTACCTGTTTGCCGGGGACGCTGTGCTGAACTTGGTGAGGCCGCCAGAGGGGTTCTAATCGCCGGGACTGCGAGGACCAGGGTGCTTGTCACTCACTCCACCAAGCACACCTGCCTCCTCTTCCCGGCCCCGCCTCCATCTGCTTCATTACTTCTCGCGGCCCCCGCTTCGCGGGAGCCGCTCGCTGCCCTTGACTGTGGGACGCCTTGGAGTTTGTTCTCTCCCTACCGGACCTACCTGTTTGCCGGGGACGCTGCGCTGAACTTGGTGAGGCCGCCAGAGGGGTTCTTATCCCCGGGACTGCGAGGACCAGGGTGCTTGTCACTCACTCCATCCAGCACACCTGCCTCCTCTTCCCGGCCCCGCCTCCTTTCAGACCTCCCATCTGCGTTAAGCTTCCCGCTCATACACGCTAGCGGGACGCGCGCGGGACGCAGCCCGGGCAAAGAGCGGGCCGTTTGAGGCCGTTCGAGACTGTTCGTGGCTGGACTGGACATATCCTGTGGTTTGTGTGTTCCTTACAGGAAATAAGCAATGGCTACTGGCCTGTTGAGGTTGGCCCCTAAGGGCAGCAACGTTGTAGGGACTCTGGACAATTTTATTACGCGAGCTAGTAATGTCCTTGCTTACGAGATTGCTGCCACAGAACGAAGGCTCTCCTTAGATCCCTCAATAGGGAAGCGATCATCCTTGGGAGCTATCATGACCATTCCTTCTCCCGATAACTCATTACTATCTTCACTTGGT
Organism: Triturus cristatus; assembly: GCF_964204655.1. Lineage (NCBI taxonomy): Eukaryota > Metazoa > Chordata > Amphibia > Caudata > Salamandridae > Triturus > Triturus cristatus. Next base: position 234,710,151 of record NC_140583.1, read on the forward strand.
GGCTCTCCAGCTGAGGCTCTGCTAGACGATCCCCCCTCCCAGGGTCCTTCCACCCAATTTAATCCAAGTCTCCCTGGGCGCAATCATCTTGATCATACTTTCCCTGCACCTATATTTAATTGTGCTACTACGAGATCCATGACGGATCGGTCCGTAAGAAGCAAACACCCCGGGGGGAACCACTCTGCTCCAAAAGGTAAAAAACGTGAAGGGGCTCCTGTGAAATGTCCATCTAAAAAAAAGCAAAAAGTGACCCCTGTTTCGAACCAAGATAATATTACACCCTTAATTGAAAATGCTCCAGCCAACGTACCCACCCAACACTCTGCCGCATCCCCTATACCCACTATTTCTTGCTTAGAAGCTTCTCAGGGAATGAGTCCTACTGCTTTTTGGGATAGAATGGCAGTTTTAATTGATGGAAGGCTGTCTCCCTTAGTTGAGCGTCTTGTTGCTCTGGAAGGGAAAATTACATCATTACTAACAGCTAAAAAACAGCCTATGATAGTGGCATCAGTACATTCAGATCTGAATCCATCTATCCATCAATTGACCACCACATCTGGTACCTCATCTACTGAACAGGTGGCCACCCAGCATACCGCCCCTAACACAGCCCAAAGTGGAGGGGAACCAACCCTTAATAAGAATTCTAGCCATGTTTGCTCTGCCATACCACGGCAGGCTAGTGTACCCTCTGAATTGAGCAACTCAGAGGGTTTTTCATCCCAAATTCTTCCCCCTTCCTCGACCAACCCTGGATCTAATTCTCTCCCTAACTCTAAGACTCTCCCAAGACTCGACCTTCCACCAGAATGTAGCCCATATGTTGTGGTCTTAACAGGTGTACCCGAACTCCCACAAGACAGAGTCGAACCATATTTGTCCTTGAAGCACAAGACAATACACTGGTTGAACACAAATAGACCATTGCCTTCATATCTAAACGGGGAAATTCTGATGGTCCGAAGAGTATCTTGGGTTGGCCAAGGTGTGAAGAATATTAGGGGTGATTGCATAATTGTGAATTTTAGAGATCCAAGGGTAGTAAAATATGTGGGTGAGGGGGGTCGGTGTAACATGGTTGATGGAATTCACTCTCCTTTCCTCTCTTATTTCTATCCGATGGGAGTACCTAAACTTAGGAGGGAAAAACCTATTGCACAAGTAAACGCAGGGAGACCTTGTATAGTTCCTAGTGGAACACAAGAGTCTGATACACAACTTCCCCACTACAACATACCTTGTTGTAATAGGTTTAGCTCCCTGGACTGCATTGACTGACTGGAACAAGATTTGGATCCCAGGTCTTTGATTACACCACTGATGGAGCCAATAGAGACCTCGGCTTCACCTCCACAGCCCCAGGTAAACACGGGCTCAGACACTTGGATTTCTCTGGATGTCGGCCATGACCCTAGCATAGGGAGAACATTTATATGTCCCTCAGTAGCGCCCCTTGATCGTTTAGATTCACCAGATAATAGGTACTCCTTACCAACTCGTACCGACCTGGCCACTCTTTCTGCCTGGATTCCGTCCCCATATTCGGGTGGAACCCCCAAAATAGGGTTAATACATCAAACAGAGTTGAAGCCAATGGAGACCCTCTCTGTTAATACTCCTCATTCTACTTGCTCAACCCATCTAGGGCCTTTACCTACTGCTACTTGTAGCATTTTAAATACACCCTCTGCCGTAACATCTATTCCCCATCGGTCCTATCAGTCCATCAACAGGGCCATGGGGTTGAAAGTCTTGTCCTGGAATGTGGCGGGTCTATCACGCTTGTTAGAGCTTCCCGATTGGGGGGAATTCATAGATGGTCATGATATCTGTTTTTTCCAGGAAACTTGGCCATTGAAGCCCTACCACCGTGTAGGGTTCGCCACCTTTTGGGAATCAGCACTAAGGCCAAATGGGGGAAGGCCTTCTGGAGGGATGACTATTTGGGTACGATCTCATCTGGGATGTGCACTTAGGAGAATTAACACTGACACACCGGATATCATGTGCCTAGTTATGTCTACACTGGAAAATCAGGTACTGACCCTTATAAATATATATTCCCGTCCTGTGTGTTATGGCAAGGAGTCCACCACCTTGAGCAGTTTGGATGCCTTTTTGAGTATGACTAACAAAGCCGACTCTCTTATAATCGGTGGGGACTTCAATTGCCATTACGAACCCCTGAACGGGTTAATTTCCCCTGTATCTCAGGAAGAGGACCAGGTGTGGGCTATTCCGCCCTCCAATACCTACCCCACGAAGGCTTGGACGCCATTGGTGCTTCAACTTACCCAACTTACACTTACTTTTTCATTAAGGGCTTGCAATGGTAGGTTTCCTGCAGACAATCCAGCCAATCCAACTTTCGAAAGAAACGGCCAAACCTCTATTATTGATTATTTGATGCTTAGTATGGGATTATGGCCAAGGATCCTGGATTTTAAAGTCATTAAACGTAGTGAAAGTGACCACAACCCCATTGTTGTTACCTTGGAGGGGTTTATAAATCACCACCTTCCCTCCACTGATTCATCTAGTGCAGTCCCCTTGATTGTAACTGATGGTTTGCGAAGAGTTAAATGGGAGAAGATTGCCCTATCTGACAGGAAAGTTGGTGCATTGTACTCTGAAATTTATCCTCTCTTGGAGAAAGTAATGGGAGCGCAAACCTCACTAGAGGCATACTCTGATTTAGAGCGGATCGGAGCAATACATATAGAATTATGCGCCACCCTTGAGACTCACTTTAGCCAGGCTATCAAGAGGAATGTACAATCCAAAAGGGAGAATGCTACTTGGTTCGACAAATCTTGCAGGGAAGCAAAGTCACTGCTTTTATTAACTCTTAGAAATGGCTCTAAGATAGATATAAAAGAAGCAAGGGCACGCTTTAAGAAAACTACCACCGATGCAAAAAAAGAGTGGGAAATTAGCATATGGGAGGAAATTTCTCACGCACTAAAGAATAGGGATCAAAAAACCTTTTGGAACTTAGTTAAATCCGGGAAGTCTGGTTCGTCCCGAGCGTTCCAACCCAACCTAGGGGCGGAAATATGGCGTACATACTTCCAAGAACTTTATGTTTCGAAAACCCCACAATTGGACACTCACCCCCACCTTTTGAGTCCTTGCCCAACCCCAATCCAGGCCTTACCCCCGATGTGTACCCTCAATGAGGTTAGAGTTGCCCTTACTAAAATTCTTCCTAATAAAGCCCCAGGTTTAGATAGAATTCCCGGCGACCTTTTTAAAAGTGAACCTGATATTTGGGCTCCATACTTATTTGGTCTCTTCAACGCAATACTACTAGGGATGCCATTACCACCAACATGGGCCGGAGCCGAGATCATACCGATACACAAAAAGGGATCTCCACTCGATCCGGCTAATTACAGGCCCATTAGCCTAATAGATGTTGCCCAGAAGATCTTTGCCCGCATCCTCCTGGCAAGACTACAAACCTGGATGGAGGAATCTAAAATCTTGACTCCTCTCCAGGCGGGATTTAGAGCTAGGATGTCTACTGTGGACCAATTGTTTAGATTGCAAATGATCCATTGGAAAAGCATAATCCTAGAAGGGGGCAGCCTTTACCTTACGTTTGTCGATCTAAAATCTGCTTTCGACATGGTTGACCGCAGCCAACTTTGGGAGTTGCTAAAGGGGATGGGTGTCCCTCTCTACCTCTGCGACCTATTTGAACGTCTCCATAAGGACACCTTCGCCAGAGTCAGATTTGGACTCCATGGAGAACTGACGGAACCATTTAAGGTAGAAAAGGGAGTTAGACAGGGCTGCGTTTTAGCCCCAACTCTCTTTGCCCTCTTCTTGAATGGACTGATTGAAGACATTTTGGCCCTAAACGATATAGACGCCCCCAAGCTCGCAGGCAGGAAAATTCCCGCACTCATGTTTGCGGATGATACGCTGCTTTTGTCTAGATCACCCATGGGTATGGTTAGAGTCCTGGATGGCTTTGCCTCCTTTTGCAGGAAAAGGAATCTAATCATCAACGTGAATAAGACCAAATATATGGTGTTCCATGCAGAAACCACCAATCGTCCAATACCAAAACTGGACGGCCTGCAACTGGAACGGGTGAAAACTTTTGATTATCTGGGTTTGACCCTTAATAACAAAATGACTTGGGCCACCCAGATCTCCAAAGTAAATCTAAAACTTGTCCAGATATCAGGGGGGATTTTAAAGATGTTTAAAAATAGTCATCTAAAATTAATTAGCCCTCTGGTAGAGATCTACAAATCCCAGGCTAGGGGGGTGGCAGCATATGGTGCTGAATTATGGGGCCATAATCCAGTTTTGATTTTAACCAAATCAGAAAATCGTTTTTTTAGACATTTGCTTGCATTACCGACAAGCACTCCTATTCAGCCACTTAGGATGGACTTGGGCATCCAACCAATTGCGGACATGGTCTCCTCCAGACCTGTAATGTACTGGCGACGATTATGGAGCACTCCCGAACTTGTTAACTTTCAGGAGGAACTGAAGTCCATTCTATTGCTACCTAGGGCAGGCACTATTCCCTGGTTAGCCTATGTTAAAAAATTTCTTAGGGAGATTGGGAGAGAAGACCTATGGCTCTTACCTGAGGCCACTTGCTCCTCTCTCCCAAAAAGAGCATTGGCAAAAATCCTGGAGGAATACAAGCTGACTCAGATCATACGATCGGCTAATACTCCAAACTTGACCGCGGCTTTCTCGAGGCCAAGCTTGGGTATCGATTTGAGCCTGCAATAGATCTGATTCACCCGGTAACTGCCAAAAAACTATACCTACAATTTAGATACGGGTCTCTTCCCCTCCATTCAAGAACCAACAAATGGGCTGGCTCAATCACACAATCCTGTCCTGGGTGCGGTGCCATTGATGAAACCGAGGTTCATACAATAATCTTCTGTCCGGCATATAAAATTCCACGTAGAAAATGGATAATCCAGCTAGCTAAGAATTTAGGGGTTTCGAATCATAGAGATCTTTTTAGGTTGTTAAAATACGATTCGACCCCCGTTTATGTTATTGCGATCTCCAAATTTCTTTTTTCTATGTGGTTAATCAGAAGGCACTTACTACCTCATTAATGTAATTTTATCGATATCACTCTCCTCTTTTTTTAATCTGTTTTTACTCTTATGTATTATGGATTAAGGACTGTATTTATATTCAGCACCATGGTTTTATTCTTGATTAATTCTTACCTGTTGCAAATACTATTTTATGAACTTTTATGGCTGAAGCCGAAATAAAGTTTTTTTTGACTTTGACTTTGATATGGTCAGCTGAACATTTCTTTTTCAGGTGCTAGAGGCAATCGAGTTGGGCCCCAACATTCTACGGATAGCGGCTAGCCAAAAGCAAACTACACAAATATACTGGTCAATGTAACATACTGGACCACTCCCCTATCAGGAAGAATGAAACACGGATGCCCCCCATGCCTTTTTATATTTGTATTGGTAATAGAGACCTTAGCTGCCATTGTGCAACAGCTTCAGGATATCTTGGGGATGCACTTCGGGGATGACCAACTGAAAATACTCTTGTTCATGACAATCTATTATTAGTGCTGGCGGACACTGAATGCTTGATCCCTAAAGTTATGGAAGTTTTGGAATCCTATGGGAAACTATCGGGATTCAAGGTCAATCTAGATAAATCTGAAATGCTCATCTAGGTATACTGCTAGAGGTCAAAACTAGACTCCTACAGGTCACACCACTGAAGTGGGCAGCAAAGAAATGTGAATATTTAGAAGACTATATTACTCCAAAATACCACTTAATGTGTGCAGCAAACTACCCTTGCCTTTTAATGCTATTACTAATGATTTGTACAAGTGGAGCAATCTCTTTCTCTTGTGAATGGGCAGGGTGGCAGTAATTGAATGGAATGTATTGCAGAGATTTATTTACCCTTTTCTAGCACTCCCAGTGATTCTCCCCAAGTCGGACTTGGAAAAAAATTGAACAAGGCCTTTATAAGGCTGTGTAAAAAGGCAAGGGTTTAGAGGAAAATATTAAAAGAGCACAAACGTTCAGGTGGATTGGGGCTACCAGACATTAAGAAATACTATTCGAACTCTCAGCTTACAATTCTTTTTTTAACGGTCCCTTTACGAAACTAAACGCCACTGAATCCATATGGATGCCACAATGATGACTCATGCCCCATTAGCTGTTCTGTGGTTACACAAGAAAGATAGATCACCAGTCTGCTATTAGTCCGAACCTCTGAAACCAGCCATGATATTGTGATGGTAAAACTCTGGCTAACTTTCCATCTCCCTATACACCATTGGTGGGTAAGATAGATTTCACTGGTAAGAGAGACTTTTAACGCTGGATGGAAGGGAGTGCTGGTTGCTATGACACTTGTTTCATGGGTCTGATATTAAACCCAGACATGTCAGCAAGAAAACAAACTCAAAGAGACAGACCACATCCATTAATTCAAGATGCAACATTGGTCTCTTAACCATTAGAATACAGCTTCAGCACTTAGACCACTGACTGGGAAAAGGATTATGCTTCATATGATGGTCCTACCGGGCTAATGTCCAATATATATACTATTTTGATAGAGGTGAGAGAAGCACAGGAGTGGTCTTATATGAAGCACTGGCACAAGTTCTTGGGACTGCAACTCTCCTCGTCTCAATGGCAAAAACTATGGGTGGATATCCCGTCGTTATGTAAGCGTTTGCAAAATAGACAATTGCTGTATACAATAATGATGGGATGGCATGTCGCACCATTGAAATTGAAACATATGTATGATATGCCAGCTCTGCTGGCTGGGATGTGAGAATGTGGGGATACGCTATATATATGTGGTGGGCATAGACTTGCTGTATGCTCTTTTGGAAAGAAGTCCTAAGTCATATAGAGAAGTGGTTGGATATCCCTTACAAATGATCCAGGCTACGATGGTACTTAATTTGAGGCCAGCTGAGATTAAATGCATAACGAAACAGGACCGGAGACGGACTTTCACCATGAGTCTGGCACTTAAATGGAACTCTCCTCTTATTCCAGCAATGCAAGAATGGGTGGGAAAACTCTGGATAATGTTGGCAATGGAAACATTTATCTGGGGCATTCTTGAAATGGAGCATAAATATGAAAAGATGTACATTGCTTGCAAGAAAGAGTTTGTGTATGGTTGTCTCAAGTTGCTGAGATCCCGACACCTGACATCATAAATGAGCAGCTACTGTGTCACCTATTGTTGATTTGTTGTTCAATTAATTAAGCACCAGATGTGGAACTATGTGTTTGACCTTCAATGCTAGCGAATAGTGAAGTCATATCCATGCAGTTCTACCTAGTGGGAACTGGAGGGTCGGAGAGTGGGGGAGGGTCAGGGGAGAGAAATTGATGTTGGAAGTGTTTTGTATTCGCTTTGACTGATGGTCCACACTATTTTATCCTATTCTATGAAAAGAAAGAAAAAAAGGAAGCTGGAGGTAGAAATCCCAATGCCTCTGTGTGATGGAGGGGAGGTGCAGACAGCCTTGCCAAACTCACAAGGGGAGTCTATGACAGTGGAATTGTGCTATTTGATAGCTGGAAATACTACTCTGCATCACAATGAGACATTCCTAAAAGTTGACACAGTGATTCTGGGAAATAGGGGCTACCCAACAGCTTTGCATGGATCTGAGACAATGGCAGAACTAAAGGTACATACCAAGTCCATGATTTGAACAAGTAAGGAGGCCACTAGATAATTGTATAGGAGATGGCATTAGTGAATTAAACCCTGGTATGGGACAGTGTGGCACGGACTGAATTGTGGAAAACGTAGAGATCTGAGGGGTGGGACTAGATATGAATCAGAAAATTGGGAGCTTGTGCAAAAATGGGAGGCTGATAAACCGTGGTTGTCCTTTGGGAGGACTGCCAGATGGCTGAGACGGAGGTCTTTTTCTAGTTCCAGACAAGCCATGCTATGTCGACTCACATAGTGGAGGGAGCAGAGGTTGCAAAGGCGCCCCCGCTGAAAGACCACCCCTTACCAAGAAAGCCATCTCACTTACTTATAGCTGCTCAACAATTACCGAAAGCCCTGGAGAAGCTAAAGAGGGGGATGGGAGTAGGCACTTAGCGCCCTCGAGAAATAGTGATCTGGGTTAGCTTTTGCCTGGTCCAGTTGCTCTTTCTATATACATCCTACTAAACAAAATATAGCTTATGTAAGATGGGGTGAAATAGGGTCAGATCTCTGTGCCAGATGATGCAGCTGATTGGGAACCTTTCTTCGCACACAATGGGGCTGCTAACTGGCTACTGAAGGCTGCATGGGTGTGCCAGAGCTATGTCACTGGATCCCAGGCAAACTGTCTCCCAAGCTAGAGGTACTCAATATTTGGAGAGATTAACCACACCTCCCACACACAGAACTCTTACCACCATGAGGCTGATAATAGCAAAAAGTAATGTGGGCAAGAAATAAAGATCTGATATGCCTCAAAATTTGACCTCTGGGTAAAAAGACATGGATTGGTGCATGTTGGTGGAAAAGCAGGTCTATGAGTGGAGGGGCTGCCCCTATAAGTGGGAAAACATATGGCAGCAATGAAATATATACTAGGGACAATAGTGGTCTGGCCCTTGTCTAAGGCAAAAAGGGAAACCACTGAAGGATAGTGGAGAATGGGAACGACAATTTGGAGCTGCCAGAGCAAAAAGGTTTTGTGTGCTAATCTTGCTGGGTGATTGAGGTACTCCTTCCCTCAAGAAGCTTGAGTACATGTTCAAGCGCAGACCTATCCATCTGAAGGTGATGAGGAGAGGGCTCTTCCACAGATTTAGGTAGCGCAATTTGATGGACTGATAGAGCGGGAGTAAAGTTGAGGTGTTTTGATGGATATTTGTTGCATTGTTTTTGTAGTTTTCTTGTGTCTTATAAAAAGGATGCATTGCAGTACCTGACAGATTGGAATGTATTTTGTTACAGGAGGTCCCCGTCCATCACTCTTTTTTCTGTTGATTTGGCTCTTACTCCCCATTATGGGGTCTTGTTGGTTGTGTTCATGAAAAAGGTTAATGCTTTTTCCAACACAGTAGATTTTGATGGAGGTGGGTAAGGATTGGAGAGATCCAATATCATGCTCCTCTGAAGTTGTTGGATCACAGCTTTCAACATGAATAGTATATGAATGTGATTGTTTTTTTATATGTATGGCTTACAATTATTTTTATTTGATCAATGTGCAGCTAGTGTCCTTGACTTTCTGCTGCAGCAAAGTCCCTCTCTTTTATAGGCAGTTGCACGTTGCATTGTATTTGCAGACTCGTTTGAAAAAGACAATAGATTCATTGTTGAGGTGGGTGATGAATCTTCCCCTACAAGCTCGGACCTTTTCCGTGGTTTGATTGTATTTTTCGTCTCATGCTGTAGGCAGTATTGGACAGTAGCTCATTGCAAAACTTGTAAATATTGGTCCGCTGAGGGTTATGTTAGGTGAACCATAGCTTGGTATCTCTATCCTGTTTCTTGCTGTTGTAAATTGGGTCACACCAGTGTCACTCAAATCTTGCCTTTGCGCAAGATGGTAGTGGTCTCAGCAGAGTCTTCAACTTCCCTAGTTTGGTCTGATTTTGTCAATTTTGAATCAGCGCTATGCTGCAGTTTTATCAATTTAAAGTCCATTGTTGGAGTCGAATTTGGCTGGCTGTGTGGGAGATTCAGTTTAAATGTGCCCATCACTGATTGGAATATTGATGGAACTGTGTTAAGTATCGGGGGCAGGGACATGCCCTTGGGTACTGGTTGGTCTTATCTTGCAGCCAAATTATTAAGGAGTCTAGATTTTGCAGAAAGTTCTGCCCTTAATGCAGTGGATAGTTGCCTTTCAAACAATTAGATGTCTGGTCTCCGGCAGAAATCTAGAGAACTATAATGACAGGAGAAAGGTAAATACTGTAAGTTAACTTTAGTTAGTCACATTAACAAGAGATAATACAACGTTTAACAAGAGTAAATATAGCACCCGCCCTGATTTAACTGTATGAGTTTCTCATGGTGTGGACTGACAGGATCAGTTTTTTCACTCAAAACATACACAGTAATTCAGGCAATGTGCTCTAAGCCAAAGAAGAACACTGGTCCAGTTATAGATCCTGCAATGTGCTGGCCTTTGGCTGATTAATAGTAGCTGCTTCCATCCGAGAAATGATATGCCGGAGGTGGCCACTTTCCCCAAGAGGGCAAATGCAGTCTCATTCTTTGAGTAGGGCAGGAGCCAGTGTAGGACAGGAGTGGCCTTGTCAGTTTCGTATCAGTCTTTCACATATGATCTTACATTCTTTTCAAGTTATCCTTGTGTATTACAATGTACCTTTAAACAGAAGAGCTACTTGTTTAACCACTTAGGGCCAGATGTACAAAGCTTTTGTGAGGTCGCAAACATCCCCAATTGCAATCGTTTGAGACCTCCACATAACAGGTTTTTACTGTACAAAGGCCCAATTTGAAATTCAGTAATCTATTACCGAATCGCAAATTGAGTTTGCGATTCGGTATTAGTAAGGGGAGTATTTAGTGCCATTCCTAATACCAAATCACAGTAGTATGTGTCAATGTTTTGCAACCGAAATGAGATTGCAAAACTTTCACATTTTTCTGCCTACTTCAAGTAGGTGGTAACCCGTTTACAAATGGGAAGGTGTCCCCTCGGGCCCATTTCCCCTGTGAGAATATTTGCAAAAATATTTTTTAAGAGCAAGCAGCTGTCCCACACACCACTGCCCACTCTTAAAAAATTAAAAGAAAGCTTTTAATTTTTCTTTTTGAAACGCATCCCATTTTCATTTAAGGAAAAAGGGCTGCATTAAAAAAAATGGTTTATTGAAAAGCAATCTCAGACATGGTGGTCTGCTGGCCACCATCCCTGTGATTTTTGCAATTCCCAATTGGTCGTAAACCGAGACCTACCTCATGAATATTAATGAGGCAGGTCCACTTGCGACCCACTGAGAATTGCTAAATGTATCTAAGACACGTTTGTACATTGGTGTTTGCGATTACCAAATAGGGAATCGGATAAATTCACTATTTGGTCATCCCAAACTATACACAGTCAACATCTGTAACTTAGACCCCCACTGTCAGGTGCAATTTCCTGCCTCTTCATATTCAAATGTGCCACTACTTACAATAGGAGACATGCAGTAGAAATGTCAATGTATTACCTGACAACACTTGTTTAGACATAGGGTGTGATCCTTTCAAAGCCTCATTCACAAGCATGCAAATAAATGATTCCATTAATGTAATTAAGATATGTTTTGTTTATGTTTATGCATAACTTATTGATATAATGCTTAGCTAGCACCCTACACAAAGCTGAACACTACCATCTTTAGGTAATATATTCGTTGTGGCTTACATGGATGATCAGTTTGGTGAAAGTAAATACTTTTCTAGGGAAGTATTTATTTATTAGGGTTTCTCTTAGTTCTCGGTCGTTGTAGTAGTAGAAGCAAATCGCAGGGCATGTATTCAGAATTCGGATTATTGGACACACAAGGCTGGAGAATGTCACAATCATGAAATAGAAACACAATTTCACAGTACCACCTACATGTTTTTTAGGGCATGATTCTCAAAAAGGCTAGAATATTTGGTCCTTAAGTTTACTCCTACATTTTGAGAAAGCTTCTGACTTTCCTGGCATTTACAAGAATTCCAAGAGCACACCTTGGAAGCTGCAATTAAAGATACCCATTTACACTCTTATTAATTAATCGTGCATTTCTTCATTCATGTTTAAATGTAATGCATGATTGCATTGGCACTAAATAACTTTTTTTGTTTCTCGCAGGGAAGATACGTTATCCTGAGAGAAATCTATTAACTTGCTTGTCTATGATTGGTCTTCATATTTTGATGGTGTACTTAACGTGGAATACCATTACCTGTTATTCTGTAAAACGTGAACTAATCACCCCTAAGGGTCTCAAGGCACTGGGGCCATCAGGGAGATTAAGCGAGCTATTGAAAAGTGTTACATGGTGCTGGGCTGAGCTGCCGCCGGGGCTGAGAATCGAACCATAAGGCCGGTGCTCCAAAGTCAGCCGCACTGGCTTCTGCGCCACACCTCTACCGATTAAAGGTGTGCAATAGTGGCATAATTTGCGGTGTGAGCAAATCTGTTTGTGAGGGCATATTACATTTTGTTAATCACCAACAGGAACTAGAGTACAATGTGAAACCTGTGTCTCCGTTATAGCCATAAGTATTTCTTATCAACTATTTTACACAGGACTTGTTGAAGTAACGTAGTGCACACATTTTTTAATGACTCATCCACATGTAGCTTGAACAGTTGAGTTTGATCATGAAAGCTACAAGTAAATCATTTTATTTGCTGATTTAAGTTATTGATTTGTACTAACCATAGAGAAATTCTTTCTATGCTACCTTCTGCATACATAATACACATATCTGAATTCTTTTACTTTGAGATAACACGTATTTTTGGTCTCTTACACAGCTTGTGTTATTGTTATTGGGTCTTATCTAGTGAACAAATTAATGTCTCTTGGACAGTATTTTCGTGCTCAAATTTTTATCAGTTCTCATACTTGGTCGTAGGAGAAGCACATAGCAGGAAATGTAGCCAGAACTGGTATTATTAACAACACTTGAAGATGAATTATGTTAACGTCATGAAGTAAAAACACCTTATGAATCCATAGTTGGGGAGGTTGGGAAATTCTAGCTTACGGATAGTAAGTGTATTTTTCCTATTTTCCATTGACTATGCCATGCTGGTGGTTGGACTTGGGCCTTTCTGCAGGGTCATTCCCAAACTGTTTGCCTTTACCCTCCTGCTTTTGAACCAGTTTTGGTTGGCTTTTAGGACTTTGCCCACGTTACTACTGCTAACCAGTGCTAATGTGATTGTGATCTCTCCTTCAAACGTAGCAGGACTGGCTTACACCCAATTGGCATATTTAATTTACTTGTAAGTCCCTAGTATAGTGGCACTACCTGTGCCCATGGACTGTAAATTAAATGCTACTTGTGGACCGGCATTACAGAGTGTGACACCTTCTAAAATAGCCTTTTGAACAAGGTCTGAGACCTGTCATTGCAGAGCCTATAGATGCAGTTTTAAACTGCCCTTTCGACTTGGCAAAATAAACCTTTTGCCAGGCCCAAACCTTCCTTTTTAATACATATAAGTCACCACTATGGTAGGTCCTGGACGGCCCATAGAGCAGGGTGCAATTTACTTAAAAAGTAGGACATGTACCTTTAATGTCCTGGTAGTGAAAAGCTCTTACATTCATTTTTCACTACTGCAAGGCCTACCACTCCCACAGGATATCATTCAACTTACCTTATTACATTTAATGGGTCTAATTTCTAAATGGGACTAGGTATCCCATTAATGTTTGGTGTCTCCGGAATCACAATTTAAAATCCTAGCTTATGAAGAAAATTGCACTTTTAGAAAGTTGGTATTTTTTCTTGCCTTAGCCATTTGAGGCATGCAGCCTAAATCTGGGTCACATGACTGGGTGTGGGTGACAGTTGGGCTTTGTGTATTTCTCCTGGACAGCCACACACAATAGGGTAGCTAAGATGAGACTGGATGGGCCATCACTGACAGGATGGTTGGAAGGACCTGGGAAAATCCCAACTTATTAATCACAGAAAGCTGCTCCTAGAGTAGTGTGACCCTACTACAGTTCTAGAACTGTTGTGAGTTGGGACATCTCACAAAAAGTGACGGACTGGCCTCACACACCACCTGGTGTCATGCTTCATCATCGGCCAGTCCTCGCCCGCCAAAACCTTCGTTTGATGGAGGGCGGGCATACACCTGGAGACAGGGATGCACTTCTAAACTGCTTTTTGACATCCAAGAACAGGAAAGAGTTGATGGGATGGTGGGACCTCTCACATCCACCATTTTCTGTTCCATGTAGTAGACATCAGCAACAGGAGATGCTGGCAAGCAGGCTGCAGCTTCCTAGGAATACTGGTAGGTGCCAGGATAAGCTGCTGGGAAAATAGAATGGCTTGCAGCAGAGCAGAGTGAAGCAGGGAGAAAAGTCTGATGATGGTTGGACATGCTAGACTAGACTGCAATATGAGGAGGGGGACACATGCTTTGGTTAGTTGTGTAGGTACAGGGGCCAGCTTTGACTCTCCAGGAAGGTAGGAGATTAGCTGAGGAGCTCTATTACCAAGATACCCAGAGATGCTCCTCATTTATATTTCTGGCCTATGACAGCTTTTAACCCCCTTCGCCCCTTCCCCGCTTTTAAACTCCCCTCTTCCCCAGTTGTCTGTATTGCCTTTAAATGCCCTCCCGTCCCGCCATTGTCCATTTTGCTTTTAAACCCACTCCTCCTCCCATTGTCTATGTTGGTTTTAACACATCACATCCCCTTCTCTGTGTTGCATTTAATCCCTTCCCTTCCCCTTTGTCCGTCTTGCTTTTACACCCCTCCCATCCCTCTTATCTAGGTTGTTTTTAAACACTCCAATCCTCCCACCTGCCATATGAAAAAAGCACTATTAACTGCTCTTATTTATGATCCTGTTGCCTGCTACCCTTGGTCCTGTTGCTTGTGTTGCCTCTTATCTATCACCCTCCCTCTCATTGTCCATAATGGCACATCCCCACCCACCATAAAAAAAAGTGATTTGACATGGCCAACGCTGGCTACATCATAATACTTTTTTTCAAACTTTCTGCCATGTTGCACAGTAGACTCTACAATATGGCTAAAGATAATAGCTCTCACATAGGCGCAGGCCTATTGTCTTTTCCAGTGCTTTTTATACCTACTTGCACTAAAAATTCTGCATATCTCCCATAATTTCAAAAATACTATACAGAGTTGTGAGCTGTAAAATGATGCACTTTCACACACTCCTACAATAAATGCCACACCTTTTCAGTAAAGGTATAATTCACAAAAAAAGCTCAGACTTTTTCCTAGCTTTCATGGAATTCCCAAGAATTTCAGAAGTAAACACTGATGAACTTGGAAATGTAACACCTATTCATTTGTTTATGCACAGATGCGGTCTATCACTACAGAACCTTTTTGTTTCTTCATGGGGAGGCAGCTTATCCCACAGAGAAACCACTCCTTCAACAAAGGCAGCAATCATTGAAGTGCTCCCTCTTTTTTCCCTCGATGAAGATAGATTTATTGTGACTATTTTCAAGGGAGGAAACTATCTGCAGATGGTTTGTAAATGCCTATTACCTGAATGTTGTCATTGTTTGTTGGTGTCCCTGACCTGGGACACCAGCAGCACACCCATGATGTGTCATATTCAAAGTTATGCAATACTGGCATAATTCTAAATGTAAATACAGCCATTTGTTAGTGTAAAATTCCATGTTGTGAACCATTAATTTAAATTCTAACTTGTAAGTGACAGTATTTGTTTTTCTAAGTGAATCTAAGTGAAACGTAGGTATGCAAATACCTTATTTTATTGGCCCGTTAATCTAGAAAAATTGACTTTACTACCTGTTTAAAGATGAACGACTTCTGATTAGACAGCAGAATTAAAACTTGAAAATTAAGATGAAATGTGCTATTTAATTTATCAAGGGACAAGTTAAATATGTTGACATTTTACCCTGCTCTTAAAATAATTTTCTCACATTTGAGCTACAGAAGCTTTTATTCCCTTTGATGTCTCGACCTTATAATTAATAAGGATGCATTGATGGTAAATCTCAGTAGTACAAGAGGAAATTCTGATTCATAGAAAGAGAACTAAACACAAGAAACTACCTGTTAGCAAGCATGGTGGAGAAAATGTTTAAACAAGTGAAAAAATACCCCCCCACTCTCTGCCCCCACCCCCGGTGAACAAAACAAGAAGTTCTTTCACAAACAATGTGCTATTTAATGTGGCAAAAAAGGACAATTTATTATTTTGAAATTTTTCCATGCTTTTAAAGTAAGCCAGCACACACATTATTTATGATCTACAAAAGTGACCGTAGGACATTAAAAGTCATGTTGAGAGAAAAGCGTGGCCACCAAGAGTGCAGAGCCATGACAAGTGAACACCTTCCAAGCTGCCAGCTGTGACAAGGGAGGAGAGTACTGGGAATGTATTTGAGAGCTGCCTTGAGAACCATCAGTCGTGGAGCGTGGTGGGTGAGTAACAGTATGAGAACTTAAAACCAAATATGGTGCTACATGGATACAACAGATTGTTTCTATGATTGTTTTGCCATTTGCATCCAACCAATGTGCCAGCAGTGGCATGTCCATTCAAATGCTCGTCACCATTACTAAATGATGCTGTCTGTGATGACCATGTGCCCCTCCATGACCCAGGTCCAGGGATGTGGCTGTTGATAGGGAGCACAACATACGATTTGAAGAGTTGTCATGTTTAAACATTTCATCTCCCAAGAATGACTCCACGCAGACGTGCTGCTGCTACATTGCTGATGAGCATCCCTGCACTTGCGCAAGGGCCTCCATAGCAGCAATGGACCACTCGAGGCAAGTCAGACCTGTTAGAGGGAGCTGGTCCACCATAACCTTAGCCTGGGAACCTCCTATGCACAGCACTTCAGCCGCACCCCAACTTCACCGTCACTGACCAACCAGGAGAGGCTTCCAGTTCGTGATGTAGCTGATGACCCTGTTACTGCCTCATTCGGGAATTATAAGATCCTCAAAATTACAGCAGACAATACTATTATCTCAGGCCCTTTAGGCTCCTTGATCTCTATGAGTAACTGAGGGGGAGAATGAGGAATTCAGGGGAATTGATTTCCTTTGCAGTTTGTTTTCAATCTATGAATTCTCAAAGTTCATCCCCAGAATTCCTGTTTCTAATGCATCCTTGAAGTTAATTAGATTTGTAAGCTCTGGGATACTGCATTTACACCTCTTTTGTATGGACCTCAATAGGTAGCCCAATATGAGCTTTTCACTCATGACCACAGGGGCCACATTTGTATATTCTATGGGCATATTTTGAAACTCAACATTTCATTTGAAGATCACTCCCAATGTTTTTATCACTCTTCACATTAATCGATAAGCAGCATTCACCTGTGTTACTGATACTAGCACAAGCTTCTCTGCCCTGGACAGCCCTGACACTCCCTGCACTACCGCTCTCTGGCTCGTCTTTGAACCAGTCGGTATTTCAAACCCACATTGATAATCGTGTTTCCATAACTCATGATTCCATCACAAACAAGTAACCTTTCAAGCTCTACTGTAAGAGCTAACCTATTGGATTGCGATTTTGTTTGTACATTTAATTTGTATTGTTTTCCGTACACCTGAAGGAATCTATCTCAATGTGCCACAGAGCAAGGAAGACAAGGTACTTATCTTGCTGTGTGAAATGAATTGTCAACTTGCTGCCGATAACCCTGAAATGTTTAGAGATCTGTCTGAGTTGCTTGCTCAGGTGCCTTCCACCGTATGGCACACAGTGGTCAACAACCTAAGTTGCATCTTATCAACTGAGCCAGTAAAGATGAAGAGGAAACATATAAAACGTTTCCTCAAATTCCACAGTTTCTTATAAGCCTGAAGCCAAAGCAGGAATTTAACCAGCAATTTCAGATTTTCTCAAGCAAAGTGTCTTTGTACTTTGAGTAACTTTGAGTGACTTAGTTGCTGGTTGCCTGGGGTTGTGATTCCTAGTCAAGCAACAGCCCCTGGCAGGGTGAATCGCAAAAAGTGACTAAATTAACTTGTGCTTAACCCTGGATATCTTGGCACAAAAAGCAGTCAAGGTTAACTTAGTGACATTGTGTAAAGTATTTATGCAGCACACAAACAAAAAAGAGTTAAAACAATGCAAGAAAAATCCCACACCAATTTAGAACAACAGAGTACATTTTAATAAATTATTTGGCACCAAAGTGAAAAAAATCCAATCAATTAGAACCACAGTTATGAAGTTTTTTAAGATTTAAGTGAAAATAACACTAAGTAGCACAAATTGTCACTCGCAGTTACCTGATAGTGCGAGACCGGGTGAAAGTCATAAATTTAGGCCAACAGCGATGGAGTATGGGCGGGATGCAGGGAGCATGTAAGTCCCGCTGAAAGAGTTACCCTCACAGCATAGTCCAGAGCAAACAGTTCCGTTCATGGTGGAAGGGGCCTGGAATCCTGAAAGTGCTCTACAAGTCCACCTTACATTACACTACATACATTACAAAGAGACAGGAGAAGGAGGGAGAGTGTTGTGGGTAGGCATTGTAGTAGCATGTTGAGCAGGCAAGGGCGTTGCTGTAGTATGAGGAGCAGTCTGGGCATCGCGGATGGTTGTTGCTGGAGCTTTGCATTGCCAGTTACTGCAAACGGTCAATGCTGTAGTGAGTTGGTTTGCCGGAATTTTAATTTTAATTTAATTTTAATTTTAATTTAATTTAATTCAATTAATTGTTGAAGAAAGGCTCAAGCAGCAGGCAGGCCTTTGAGAGTTCAAGACAGGCTCCAGGTAGCAAAGCAGTCCTTCTAGGTGCAGCAGTGCAGTCTTGTGGAGTACACAGCAGGCCACAGCAGCAGGCAGTCCACTGAGCATCCTTTTGTAGGTCCAAAAAATGAACTAAAGAGTAGGTGTGAGGCCCTATTTTTATATCTGGTGCTTTATTTGAAGTTGGAAGAAGTTTTTAGAGGTTTCTTCTTGAAGTGCTTATAATTTCCTGACTCTCCTGCTCTCGCTTCAAGCTGGCTACATAAACAATGCAGTGGTGACAACCCCTTTGAGTGAAGGTCCAGCACAGCCTATTCAGTTGCAACTAGAGTTCTTCCCAGCTCCTAACCCCATCCTGCCAGCAGAAGGCCCATTCAGGAACACCTAGGTGCCGATCAGGATCCTGGAAAAACCGGGTACAAACTGTCGGTCGGAGCGTTTTCTCCGTCCGACTCGTACCCGGTCGTAAAACTTCACAAACATGCAAGTACGATTCGCACGGAAACACCATTTCCGTACGAGTCGTACAAAACACCAACCGACGAAAATATACATACAAATGTGATCCGGGAAAGCGCCGACGTGACGTCGGGACGCTTTCAGGCAGCGTTTCACGAACCAGGAAGTACGATTCAAACCGACAGCAGTCCGGACGGCAATATTTTTACGGGACCCAAAAAGTGCCGGAAAAGCGAAGTATGCCGCGATGCGAGTGGAATTGGGGGCCCGGTACGCGCCGAACCACCCCCAGCCCCCGTGAGTACGCGGCGAACCCCCCCCCAGCCCCCGTATGTACGCGCCGAACCCCCCCGTGTACGTACACCCGTGTACGTACGAGTCGAACCCCCCGTGTATGTACACCCGTGTATGTACGAGTCAAACCCCCCCGTGTATGTACACCTCCCCGTGTATGTACACCCATGTACGTACGAGTCGAACCCCCCGTGTATGTACACCCATGTATGTACGAGGCATACCCCCACCCGTGTATGTACACCCGTGTACGTACGAGTCGAACTCCCCCGTGTATGTACACCCCCCGTGTATGTACACCCGTGTACGTACGAGTTGAACCCCCCCGTGTATGTACACCCATGTACGTACGAGGCGTACCCCCACCCGTGTATGTACACCCGTGTACGTATGAGTCGAACCCCCCCGTGTATGTACACCCCCCGTGTACGTACACCCGTGTACGTATGAGTCGAACCCCCCCCGTGTATGTACACCCCCGTGTATGTACACCCATGTACGTACGAGTCGAAACCCCCGTGTGTGTACACCCGTGTACGTACGAGGCGTACCCCCACCAGTGTATGTACGGTGCGTACACGGGGGGTTCGACTCGTACGTACACGGGTGTACATACACGGGGGGTTCGACTCGTACGTACATGGGTGTACATACACGGGGGGTTCGGCGCGTACATACGGGGGCTGGGGGGGGTGTTCGGCGCGTATGCGGGCACATGTCTCCATGGTTGCTATGGGAGTTCGGTGCGGACGGTGTTTTTTCCATACGGTTGTGACATCGGACGCACGGGATGGATCGTACCTGCACGGTCGGACTTCACTTTTCACATTTGTACGGTTATTCGTCCGGGGACATGTCGGACACATTTTCCGACCCGAGTACGTGTGGGGAATTATTCCCAAAGCGATTCGTATGGACTTTTTCCCATGCGAATCATACTTGGCAGTTTGTACGGCACTTGTACGATTCGTACGGTAAAAAGACCGGATACGAGTCGTACGGGGAAATTTTTTCCAGGATCCTGATCGGCACCCTAATCTCTCTATTGTGTGACTGTGGAGAATTTCACAAAGTCTAAATACTAGTTACACTCAGTCATGTGAACTAGTATAGGCTTCAGGTACCAAAAGGCTATGAGCAGGAAAATGCCAACTGTCTAAAAGTGATATTTTCGAAATTTTAATTTTAAATCCACCTTTACCATTAATGAGGGCATTTTATAAAAACTTCACAGATACCAAACTTGAAATGCTTACCTGGTCCCAAACAAAAGTTAACACTTTTAATAAGTCAACCCGACGTTATCCTATAAGACAAGTAGGTCTTACAGTGGTGGAAAATTATGTCCACCATCATACTATATTGTAAAGAGCCAATGACAACATTTGAAAGTATTCAAAAAACAAATCAATAAAAACAAGTCCACTACCAAAGTAATGTGCATAGACCTGAGTGACAAAGTGCCCACCACCAATGTTCTCTCTAGTGATAGAAGCGGAGTGATGAGCAATCTTACCCTCAAAATGGAATTTCCCCTCACTATCAAGCAGAGAAAGGACACTCTTGAGCAAAAGCATGTTGACCTTTTAAGGGGAGCATTTTTCTAAATTTCATTACAAGACCGGAGGCTACCATTATGCATAATCTTGTATTTGCTACTCCTGCCAGCAGCACCTTCAAAGAACTTTCCAACCAAGAAAAAATCCAGAACTGGAATCTTAATAAACACTAAAAATCTGTAGCATAGAACTCTCCTCCTCTTTTAAATGCTGCTTCTTTTCAGATAAGTACCTTTTGTTATGTATGTCTATGGCACTATCATAGTGTGCGAGTATTTGGGAATTGTTGGAGGTTTCTAATTTTCAGAAGCGGGTTGTTTTTTAGTTGAATACTGATTATTGGGTCTTCAGAGTATCAATTGGTAGTTGTAAGCAAGGATATCCGAGCGTCGTGCTTGTGGTTTTGTGAGAAAGAATTATTGTACGAGAAATGTTTAGGGGTGGGTGTACAACTCCGTTCCGCCCACGGAATGTACGGAGATTTGCCCCTTCTGCGATGTAGGCGGAGAAACAAGGCAAATCTCCGCACACTCAGGCGGAACGGAGTTGGCCTCCCGCCCGCCTCTCGCCCGCAGTATTAACACTTTAAAAAGCATTATAAATAACATTTTAAATAACCGTACCTTATCGGCGGTGTCCCTGGGCTTCCATCGTCTTCATTGCGTCATCTTCTGGGAACTGCGCATGCGCGGGCGCTTGCGCATGCACAGTTCCCAGAAGAAGACGCGATGGAGACGGATGGAAGCCCAGGAACGCCGCTGATAAGATAAGGTTATTTAAAATTTTATTTATAATGCTTTTTAAAGTTTTTTAATGCTGCGGGCGGGAGGCGGGCGGCGCATAACAGAGCTATGCGGAGAGTGCGGAGATTGGTTCCATCTCCGTGCCTCTCCACGTAGGTCCCTTACGCAAATTACGCCCACCCCTAGAAATGTTTAGATTAAGCAATTGTTAAATTATGCGACGTTCTGGAGTAAAGAAAACATTAGTTCAAGTGTTTTTATTGCATTCTGTGTAAATCAGGCTTGCCGTTGGCTGAGCGTGTGATTCGCACGGGCACGGAAAAGAGGAGCTCGATTCAGGTGTCGTGCTCAAGTCCGAGATCAGCTAGCGTGGCGGTTTAATGAAAAAACAGCACTCAATCGGAGTCTGAGTAAAGGAAGCCGATGATTGGTTCACCGTGATCTTGCGAGATCACTGCGGCCATTTTGCTTTGGGCAGATTTGCTCATTTAAGTTAGGAAACGTGCTGCCATTATCTTGAAGGGAGCAGATTCTTTTAATCCTATCCACTGGGTGCACTAGAATAAAATTTACATTCAGCCTACCAGGTGATGATTTAGACTTACCACATTATACATATCACTCTGCCTCTAACCGATACGTAGCTCTCATCTAAAACTGAAAACACCTCGGCTCCTCTCTGTCGGAGAGTTGTAGCCCACGCCAGATACCATTTGGTCCTGGTGTGCGGAGGGAACCCAATGAATAAGCATGCCACCCTCGGGTGGGTGAGGGTTCTTGTCCTGAAGAAAGCATTTTCTCATGTACAATAATACCTCTTTGTTAACCTGACATACTCTTGTGTGTGTTCAATATTCGCAGCTTCCCTGTCATTCCTAACCTCTACTACCATCCTTTCCTGTATCCTGGCACATTGCAAGTGGTTTACAGTGGTAGATGTGTGTTGCCCCTTCTTTTCCATATCCATCAGTGAAAATAGTCAGTTTATCTCCATGTTCTCATTTAGCAGATCTCACCTGCAGTGGTAGAGGCTCTTTCAAGGCTTTACAGTCTTCTTCGATGTTTTACCAAGCTTTAAAGAAAGCTGACACCTTAGCCTTTCCAGTGATAGCTGGTGTGGTTCAGTACATTGATGACCGTCTGCTTGTTTCTGTTACATTAGACCAATGCAAGAACAATGCTGACTATCTCGAGTTACCACATCAGATAACCATCTCTCACATATAAACTGTCTTAGATATGACTTTCTATTATAAACATTAGATTCTTGGGTACACCACTATGGGACAACCTTTGAAAAATGATGTCGAAAAGGACTACCTGTAACTTTGCAATGGTCTGACGAAGCTAAACCAACAGCTTCCCTCTCTGTGCCAGTTTGGGGCTTCTGGATTATGCAAAACTGTTTACACTGTGCAGCAGTGAACAAGATGGATTTTCCCCTGGATTTCTGGCGAAAGATCATGTTGATCAGAAAAAGCCCATAGCATACCCTCTTCTTTAGACCCCATAGCGGCAGGGCTCCCTCTGTGTCTCTGCTCCGTAGCAACTGCTTCCCACCTTTTTAAGCCTCTCAATCCTTTATATTGAGTTCTACTTTCACTGTGACTGTTCCTCAATATGTTGTTGCTCTTTTCCTCACTACCTAGATCCAACATCTTTCCACTGCCATGTTGTTCCGATATGAGCTTCTTTTGGCCTATATATCACCCTAATCTGCTGTCCCATTCTGAACTCTTCATCCTTACTGCCGACTGGCAAAGAGCAAGAGCTTTATGATTGTCTTGTGCTACCCAACCCCATAACAAAGCCCCTCATTGATCTTACATATACACCAATACCAAATTATGAAGTAATCTATCTCCCCGATAGGTTAACATGGGAGAGGTTAAAACATCTTTTAAGTGTAATTTCCCATTGAAGTTTGTTGTCTCTGGACTCACAATTTAAGAACACATCTTTTGATAAAGGTGTTTTTTAAGTTGAAGGTATGAAAATGCCACTTTTAGAAAGTTGGCATTTTCTGACTTTGACCATTCTGTGCCTCTGCCTGTCTATGAATACATGCCTTGGTCAGGGAGACAGCTGGGCTGTGTACATTTACTCTAGATAGTCACACAAAGTGAGCTGAGGTATGCCCTGAATATCCTGATGGCCCATCACCAGGCTGATGGGTCTTCCTGAGCTAGAGTGGTGGAAGGAACTGACATCTGCACCTGAATAGGGCTGTGCCTGTCTCCACACAAAGAGCTGCCTACTCCCCGTAGAGTGTCTGGATGTAGAGCCAAGAAGGACAGGGTCCTGTGCATGACCTTTCTTTGCATTCTCCCTATTTCAAAGGCTAAAATGGGTATAAGTACTAGACCTCTGCCACCATATACTCAGAACACTTCTGGAATGAGGACATTCTACCAGACAAACTATTGTGCTGCCAGGAGAGCCTGACACTTTTCTGCTTGCTTTTCTGTGTTGGCCCAGTTGCTTCTGTCCTGGGAGTGAGAGGACTGGACTTTGCTCAGAACATCCTGATTTCTAAAATATCTCCAAGGGCTTAGTCTAGGTTTGCCTCCTGTTGGAAGTCTCAAGGCTATCAAAGTCCCAGGGCTTTTTTGCTGAGAGCCCTACTCTGCCAAGTAGTGCCAAATCCAGTTCTGGGCCGTGGCAAGTGAGTTTTTGTGCTGCAAAAGTAACCAATACATCAATTCCAAGCTTCATTTCGGAACCTGTGCATCTCTTTGAAATCAATGCATCACCGCTGCCTGCATCTAAGCCGTGGTCCATGCTCGCTGAGTTTCGACGCAGCAACTGTGACTTACAATGCAAGCCCCGACTTTGCCGCAGCCCTTCTGAAGAATCACCACTGCATGAGTCTCTAGACCCACTCCACTCAAGTCCGTGACGCACCACTCTGATTCCGACGCAATGCCTTTGGTCCAGTGGTTCGCTATCGATGCCATGGAATCAACGCATCACACTGTGAAATTGGCACATCATCGACACGACATTGACAATCGAGGTGTCTCCCTCCTGGACCTTCCCGACAGTAAGTTCTATGACAGTCAGCCCTTTGAGTTATATCTTATCCTATTTTCACCCACTACTGCTTATTTAAGAGAGGTTTTTCTTCACGTTTAGAAGGGCAGATGTGACTGCTACTAGTGCGATCTCCATACTATGTAATGCTTGGAAACCGGATTGTGAGGGGTCCAAGATGTTTGGCCCTCCAAAAAGGGAGCAGGTTGTTTATTTACATGACTTTCAAATGCTTTTCCTAGAGCAGAAATCAAAGAAATAGGACAGTAGTTAGAAAGGATGCTGCAGGTTTCTTTAGGATAGGAGACACTAGAGCGATCTTCCATTCTGCAAGAAATTTGGCAGAGCCTAATGATGAATTATAAAGAGCCATTACTGAAGGCACGATAGTATATGCAAGGCGAGAAATAAGCCTGGGAGGACAAAAGTCCGCAGGAGATCCAGATTTCACATGAACCAGCATATTCTAAAGTATTGGCAGCATTAGGTGGAAATTGGTTAAAATCAGCTACATCCTCCTGCGCACTGGTTGACTGAAAAATTAAGATATATAGGGGTTGATTAGGATGACGATCCGCCCGCCTTCGCAACCTGATGTACCCCCGCCATAATATAATGGCTGGGGGCATCGCAGCGGACGCAAAATGCGTCTGTCGCTTCTCCGCTGGTTGGCAATCGTTCCGATTGCAGGCCGGGTGGAATTGGGACACAATATGGTGGCAGTGCCTAGGAGGCACCGCCATCCATATGAGGATGTTTGGCAAGCAAGGCCTTTCATCAGGGGCGTAACAAACACCCCCGCAGCCCCCGCGGTGCGGGGGGGCCCCCAGACTTCAGTACGTGAAGGGGGCCCCCTCAGCTCATCTGAAGCGAGCTGTATGTCTCTTGCACTAAAGCAGCCTCTAAAGCAGCCTGCTCGGAGCTCTTTCCGCTGTCCCGGGACTGAAGAGAAATAATGAAACAACTTGCATTGTTTCTCTTCAGTCAGAGTCCGGAACAAGGGTGGGGGCCCCAGAGAGAGTATTCCCCAAAGGAAAACAGCCTCTGAGAAGGAACGTTAATCTCAGAGCATTGAGACAGGAACTGGTGGCTCTCCTGGCTGCCTCTCCCGGGCTAGTTGTGTGTAAAGTAAACACTTCCCTGTTCCCTCGCTGCTTGGTACACTACAGCTGACTGGGCTGCCTGCTCTTGCTAAAGGAGCATGGAGCATGGAAGCCACAGCCAGGGCAGGGACGAGAAACCCAACCCCCTACAGACGGCCAACTTCTGCTCCAAGCTGTTCTTTTGGTGAGTGACAGAAACACGCTCTGCCCTTAACCTCGGTCAGCAGTGGTGAACTGACACATGCTGCTGCCACGAGGTGTTTAACTCATGTCAGAGCTGCCGAGCTCTTGTGAGGCCGGGGTATCCTGACTAAGGCCCCACCAGATGGTTTCATGTGCAGTTGACGGGCTCATGGGATGGAAGGGGGTATCCAGTCCTTAAAATGAATGATTTAAATCAACACTGATGTTTTCCGTTCTGTGCCTGTGGATGATGTGTGTTATCAGTGGGTCCGTCTTCAGCGTTCCAGCCTTGGGTCTAAGTAGAGGTGGGCAGTGGCATGCCAACAAATTAACAGGGGAGAGTCGAGCCAAGGGTCTGGGTTGGCTTAGAGCTCTTGCACGAGCCGAGCCCTGGAAATGTTACCGTCATTCAAAATATAGTACATTCTCTTCAAAATTAAAATAGTGCATTTCTTTGACATGAGACAGGTTTGACATTAATAAGTTACATTATAGGTTTATATTGAGAGGTAATGAAGAAAGGGGGGTGATACAAAATATTTGCCTGAGAATACAGCGTGGTTAAGTGAGGAACCTGAGATTCATCCCGGGCTTTCTGGTTTCACTTTGTACAAGTCAACCACTAAAGGGGTATCGGTTTTCTTTTTACCACAACTGTTAATGCTTTGTTTTAAACTTTGTGAGCTACGGTAGAGCGAAGGTGGCAGACAGAACCATGTGAAAACTTGGCTTGTTTGGGCTCCAGGTTCCACGAGAACCTGGAGCTGACCCAGAGCCCGGCTCCAGCTATAAGTTGCCCAGCCCACCCACCTCTAGGTCTAAGTGCTTCAGTGTGCGACGCTCCAACACGGTGAGGAGCACCAAGTGCCTAAGTAACAACTGTGAAAAGAACTCCTCGGCTAGCAGCCTCTCGAGTCTTTTATCAGTTGATTTGGAAAGAGCTCTGGTATTAATTACTCTGCTGTAATTGTTTAAAGCGCACAGTAGCGGTCAGCGCGGCATCTTGCATAGCGAAATGAATAATTGTATTGCATACATTCTTTTTTACCTCTCACTTATACCTACTCAGCTTTGTGTAGATAACAGTGGTGTTGAGGTATCATATTGCCTCAGGTGTAATTCGGATGGCTAATGAATGACCGACCACATGCATGTATGTCCCGTTTTCAGACAATCTGTCTACCCAGTTAAAGTTGCTGTCTACACCATATTCCCCCAGTTTAACATTTTGAAACTTGCCTGCCATGTGAATGTCTACCCTTACTTGACATGAAAGGCGCGACTCATTTCCTGAGGGCGTTCATTCAAATCTGGAAGTAAACCAGGTTTGTTTGTTATGCAATCTGTTATGAGACCCAAACTTTTCCATCTCTTTCTCATAAAAGCTTGCTCAATCAATCAATCAATCAAATCATTTGTAAAGGGCACTACATACCCGTGAGGGTTTCAAGGCGCTGAGGGGGGAGGGGGGGAGCTGATACTACTGGTCGAAGAACCAGGTCTTGAGTCGTCTTCTGAAGGTCAGCAGGTCTTCGGTTTGTCGTAGGTTGAGGGGGAGGGTGTTCCAGGTCTTGGCGGCGCGGTGGGAGAATGACCTGCCTCTGGATGTGGCTCTGCAGATGCGTGGGAGCGTTGCCAGGGCTTTGTCTGCGGAGCGGAGTTTCCTGTTGGGTACGTAGAAGGAGAGTCGACTGTTGAGATAGGCTGGGCCGGTTTGTGGAGTGCCTTTTGTGCATGGACCAGGAGCTTGAAGGAGATTCTTCTGTCGACGGGGAGCCAGTGCAGGTTCCTCAGGTGGGGGGTGATGTGGTCACGGCGCGGGATGTCGAGGATTAGGCGTGCATATGCCTTCTGGATTCTTTGCAGTCTGTTGATGAGCTTGGACGAGGCTCTGGCGTAGAGGGCGTTTCCATAGTCGAGTCTGCTGCAGGCTGGGGCCTGGGTGACTGTTTTCCTCGTGTTTGTCAGGATCCATCTGTAGATTTTGCGGAGCATGCGGAGGGTGTTAAAGCAGGTGAAGGAGACTGCATTGATTTGTTTGGTCATGGTGAGTTTTAAGTCGAGGATAACTCCCAGGTTGTGTGCGTGGTTGGTAGGGGCCGGGGGGGTGTCCCCAGTGATGCGGGCCACCAGGAGTCGTCTCATGCTGAGGGGTTGGGCCCGAGGATGAGGATCTACATCTTGTCTGAGTTCAGCTTAAGACGGCTTTCCTTCATCCAGTCGGCGACGGCCTTCATTCCCTGGTGGAGGTTGGATTTGGCGGTGAGGGGGTCCTTGATGAGGGAGAGGATCAGCTGGGTGTCATCGGCGTAGGAGATTATGTTTAGGTCGTGCTGTCGGGCGATGCGTGCTAGTGTTGCCATGTAGATGTTGAACAGCGTCGGGCTGAGGGAGGATCCTTGTGGGACGCCGCAGATGATCTCGGAGGCTTCGGATCGGAACGGGGGAGGCGGACTTTCTGCCGGTGAGGAAGGAGGTGGTCCAGTCCAAGGCCTTGTCGCGGATCCCTGCGTTGTGAAGGCGTGTGCATAGTGTGCCGTGGCAGACGGTGTCGAAGGCGGCGGAGAGATCCAGTAGGATGAGTACGATCCTGATGTCGTCTGTGGCGGTGATGAGGGCGGTCTCGGTGCTGTGGTTGCTGCGGAATCCTGATTGGGAGGGGTGCAGGATGTTGTTGTCTTCGAGGTGACGGGAGAGCTGGATGTTAACTATCTTCTCGATGACCTTTGCTGGGAACGGAAGCAGGGAGATGGGCCGGAAGTTCTTGAGGTCGCTCGGATCCGCCTTGGGTTTCTTCAGTATGGCGTTGATCTCTGCGTGCTTCCAGTTCTCAGGGAAGGTAGCGGTTTCGAAGGAGAGGTTGATGATGTTGCGCAGGTGGGGTGCGATTGACCTGCCGGCTTTGTTGAAGATGTGGTGTGGGAGAGAGTTGGACGGGGATCTGGAGTGGATTGTGCCCATGGTCTTGATTGTGTCCTCGATGCTCACGTTGGCCCAGGGAGTCGTGGTTGGTGGGGTGCGGTGGGTCCGGCGTGACGAGGCCTGTAGGGGTTGTCCGGGGGTTGAAGCTGTCATGGATGTCAGTGATCTTGCGGTGAAAGAAGGTGGCGAGGGAGTCGCATAGGGCTTGCGATGGCGGGATGTCATTGGCGCGGGAGCTGGGGTTGGAGAGTTGCTTCACAATGTTGAAGAGTTCCTTGCTGTTGTGTGCGTTGTTGTCAAGGCGGTCTGAGAAGGAGGTCCTTTTGGAGTTCCTGATGAGGTGGTGGTGGTTGCGGATGGCGTCTTTGTGGGCAGCGCGGCTGTCCGGCGTCTTGTTGCTGTGCCATATGTTCTCCAATTTCTGGCAGGTGCACTTTGAAGCGAGGAGTTCCGGGGTGACCCAGCTGGCTCTTTTGCTGGTGTCTCTGTTGGCGGGCATTTTCAGCCGGGCTAAGGTGTTGGCGCAGTCGTTCATCCAGCGTCCGAGGGTGAGTGCACCATCGTCGGGGTTGGTGGGGTTGGTCGGTGGGTTGAGTGCTAGGCTTGTCTGTAGTTGTTCTTCGGTGACTTTGCCCCAGCAGCGGCGGGGGATCTGTAGGGTGCGGTGGTGTGTGAAGGGTCATTGTAATTGCACATTGTACAAAGCTCACGCATTACATTGTTTTCTCTGTTTTATCTTGACTTGCATAATAAGGTACTTGTAGTGGTCGCCAGAAGTAGGAGCAGTGTGACAACCCCATTTGTTTTAACTTTCCACTATCAGAACTGAGAACTGAAGTATTTCAGTTTGGAGAGAGTGAGTTAACTTCCTTATCTCTGGAAAAAGAAACATGCCACTGAGAAAGTTCTCTCAGAGATGGAACATACATAATATCAAAAGTTGTCTCTTATGTGGGCGATGATCTTTGTCGCCAGCTCTGTAAAAAGAAAGTCAAACCTCCATTGTGTTCCAACTGAAAGTTGTAAAACATCTGTTCCCCATGCACAAATTCCGTCAGATATGGAAGGTTTGTTGGATGTGTGCATCCTGAAGCAGTTGGACTGTTAAATATGTATGATGGTACTTTATTTTTGTATTTACATTTAAATTGCACTTACCACCCCTGAACAGGGCATAGAAACGCTTTGTGACGAGTATAGATAGTCTAGAGGAGATTAAGTATTTTTAGGTTGCAGGGATATGATTTCAAAGAACGAGAGTGTGAGCTGTGAAATGAGGTGTGACAATTGGCATAAATAGAGTAGTAGAAAATCTGTCAGGCAGACATGAACCTTAAGGGAAGATGAGGGTGGACAGTAAGGAGAGGTAACAATAACTTTAACTCAAGGTCAGTTGTTGATGCAGGCTTTTAGGAATATAATGGGAGGAGTCTTTTCCAGATAGTTTGCGACCTGAGGGTATAAAACAGTAGAAGGAACCATCCCTGTTTGCATGTTTTTGTAGAGTATTGCCTTGTATTGTGTTATGGGATGCTGCGCCTCCGACGAGGCAGCACAATGCTGA
The DNA here is from genome assembly GCF_964204655.1 of Triturus cristatus. Lineage (NCBI taxonomy): Eukaryota > Metazoa > Chordata > Amphibia > Caudata > Salamandridae > Triturus > Triturus cristatus. Next base: position 234,740,491 of record NC_140583.1, read on the forward strand.
CAGGGCCAGGAGAATGTTGGCACCTCCAGGAACAGGATCTGCTGGGACGCATAGGAAGGTAAACAAGCATTTGCAATGCAATTGGTCTCACATTTGTGAGAGTTAGAGCTATTGACGTTGTAAAGGACAATGTATTTTACCTATGCATTTTCTGTTTGGAGTGGAGTGAATGTCTGTGGTGTCAAGTGGACATATGTGGTTTGGATTAGAATTGTTAGTTGTGGAATTTGGAGTGGTATTAAGTTGTGTGGAATGTTATTATGTGATGTTGAATTATGTGGTATGGAGTGATTGGAAATATGTGTTTTTTAATTTTTAGGATTGTAATTATGTGGTATGGAATGTTGTAGAGTTAAGTTATTTATAGTTGAATTGTGTGGCATGAAATTATAGTTTAGTTGTGTGGCATGGAATTATGAGATGTTCAAATGTGCTGTGTGTGGTAGAATTAGGTGGCATAGAATTGGACAAGCTGTGCATGCTAAGGCTTTTATATCATGGGGTATAAAGTTGACAATTGTCTATTTTTCTTTGGAAAAATAATATTCTTTACCTTTGGGTACATTTCTGAACAATTTGTTAAGCTAAATTGTATTGTTGCATTGTGTGCGCATGTAGGGAAGAATGAGTGTCTGGCAGACATGCAAAATATCATCCTAGGTCTCAGTATTAACTTCCACACTTCTAAGCAGTAATTCCAATCCTAGAATGAGTGGCCTGAAACGTTTGACTGGCGTGGAGAATGGGGGGCCCCCTCCATGTACTTTGCAGGGGGGCCCCCTCAAGTTTCGTTACGCCACTGCATTTCATGGAAAGGCTGGCGGGGATTCACTTTGGGGGCCCTTTGCGGGCCCCCGGGGGGTGGGGAGCTGCACTTCAGGGGTACCTATGATACCCCCCTAGGCAACCCCCTACATTGCCATTCACAAGGTGGCAGGCACTGTGCGGTGCCTGCCATGTTGTGCATGTGCAATAAATGTGCTTTTCACTAAAAGGACACACCCATACCCTGCACTCCCACCTGGGAGGCAAATTTACCACTGCACCTTTAAATAATACACGTTTGCACAGGACTCCCACTCTGGAGGCAAAAAGACAAATTCAGGTGCTTTTTAAAATAACTTGCACAAGTTTATTAATGTAATGTTTAAAAAGGTAGGCCAAATATATCAATTAATGCAGATTCCCAAGTAACAATTACCTACAATGAACAATTAGAATAAAATGCAGTATGTACAAGTAGCAAAGAGTAGAAAATATATACAAAATGGTTACGAACACCTCACCGATTGAATTTGCATCATCCTTGCCAACTCAAGCTTGGGAAGCCCATCAAAAGCCCAGGAAAGAGTTTCAATCAGGACTCAAGTTCCGTCACCTTCACAGTAATACGTCTATTCTGTGGTGAACTTCCACCTGGCCCCCGAAGGCTCCCAGCTTAAATATCATTACTCAACGTGAGGGGAAGTTTCTAGAAAACCTCACCCCCTTCTCATTGGAAAAAACCCAGCTGGCTGTACCAGTCTGCGTCAAGGCCAAGACAGAGGCTGGCCAAGCTCCCGTATTTTGACTTTGAGGCAGAGTTGCACATTCTACAGATAATATCCAGTTCACTCTGGTCAGTGAAGAGCGAAAAACAAGTGAGGAGCAGAAAGACATTGCATATGAATCGCAAGCACTGCTGTGCACGCAGAAGTAAGGCAAACTCAGAAAACAAGATGACATGAGACCATGTTAAAGCCAATAGTAAGAACTCATAATTCTCATAACCCAAACAACTTGCAAGCACTGCTGTGCACGCAAAAGCAAGGCAACGTCAGAAAACAAGATGAAATGAGGCCATGTCAAAGCCAATAGTCAAAGTTAGAAAACAAGATGAAATTAGGCTATGTCAAAGCCAATAGTAAGCACTTATAATATAGATGTACCAGGGGTGTGGAATTGTTTAAAAAATCTACTTGTCTAAGGGACAACATTTTACAGAAATCTGCTTGTCCTGCAAAGAAATCTACTTGCCTTACCTCTTCACTAAACCAATGAGATGAATAGGCAAAAGTGTATATTAGGTTTTAGACAATGCATTTTAGACATGCAAGCACTTGATACATTGAAGCTGCCATTTGGGAGAACAGTGTCAACAAAGAGAATGCATATTCGAATCAGAAATTATCAGTATAATGTACACTGTGGTAATGTGTAAGTCAGTATTACATATTTACAGGATAACATTTTTGCATAAGGTATTTACAAAGAATATAAAACCCAGTTACTTATCGGCTAGAACCAAACTGCTACCCGCAAAGCATTTGAGATTCAGGCAATAGTCAGGGGTGGATATGAATGCGATCTGTGATTATGTCTAGATTAAAGTGTCCTGATCAGGTAATAACCTTTCTAGCTGTCCTGGGAAGGGTGGGAGACAATTCCTTTTTTCCTAAGGGGCGGGTCTTCAGAGTTCAGTCCCACTTAGATCAAAGCATCATCTCTGAAAGTGTGTAAGGTTTTCATTTGGATGACTGTAGGAGAGTAGGGTCTGCTATCCTATGGTCACCCCAAATTTTTGCTTTTTGCTTCACTGGTTTTTGACATATTGAGGCTGTGGGCCTGCCAATCAGACCCCCAGCCTGCTGTTCTCTCTACTAAATTAAAACTATGCACCCTAGGTGCATAACCAATTGGAAGTGGATCACCCTGTCAGCCCCTGTACCAGTGTACACTAGGTACCCAGGGCATTGGTGTACCCAAGGCCTGCCCGGGGCTGAAGCATGTATTATGCCACCCCAGGCTTGGCCTAACAAATCTGACACAACTGGCTGATCGCTCAGCTGGGGTAAGTTGGTGTAACCACCTCTTACTTAGGTGTAGTATACCTATACCTAACCTTAAATGGGACACCTGGTAACCTATAAGTCACTCCTATGGCAGGCCTTAACAATCCTGAAGGCAGAGTGCTTGGTTCCATGTGAGATGGTGCTCTGGCATGAGCTGAGCCTGTCTGCAGTGGTCGGAACAACTTCCTTCTACTGTTTCCAGATATCGTCATACCATATACTCTTAAGTGCATTATGAACCTCGCGGTTAAATGCTAACTTTGGTTTGGCTTTATCAAAACATGTCGAGTAAGGTGTCATACGAATTGGAATACTAACCCCTCGCCAATCCTGGCGACGGGGTTAGCATTCCACCCTTCTAGAGAGACACGACATGTACGGTACCTGAAACCCGGGTAAAATCAGACATAGCCTCAGCTCCACAAAATGGATGCTGCCACCACAGACACAAGTCTGCCCTCCTGCTGCTGGGAGTCCTTCCAGCTTGGGAGGTGTGGACAAAGGGTTTCCTGCCAGGGGAGGTGCGTGCACCACCCCAGACAGGATTTTGTGTATTGGTCAGGTAGGGCTTGAAAGAAACCAGACATGCCTGTGGCTCACAAGGAGCCTCGGGGCATATGCCAGTTCAAACCGGTCCTGGGGCACACCAGTCCCGGGCCTGGGGCGAGCTGGACAAAGGATTGGGGGTGTAACCACCCCCCTTCCTGGTCCCACCCTTAGGGAGGGACCTAGCAGGTAGTCCGGCCCCTAGAATCCGCTTAAAGGTAGGAGCTGTGTCCTAAGACTTCAGACATCCTGGAATCAACTTGAAACTAAGAAGAAGACGGGAACTTCGACGCTCTGCCGCACAGAGGACTGAAGCCAATCTCCCCTGTGGTCAGGGAGTGACCACCTTGCTAACGCAAGCACCATCCAGCGAATCAACGTCTGCTTTGCCACCGCCTCCCGCCGGAGCCCGAGCCCAGAGACTGACAAGACCTGGACCTCCAGACCTCTCACCGCCCGATCCACAGTCCCTGAAAAGAGGAGACCCGTGGAGGCACCGAGACACGTGGAGCCAGCCATCTTGGAACGACTACGACAAGCTGACAAGTGCAACAACCAAGGCTCCCTCCAAGTTGTGCTTTGGGATCTGAGAAGCCCAACCCTCGAGCAGCATCTGCACCAAAGGTGAGCCCTCCAGCATCTCCACGATCTGCGTGGGGCCCTTCTGCATTTTGCCACTCGACGCGCCTAACCGGTTGCTGGCCCGCTGGCTAGTGGCCATCTTGGCGACGAACTTTACAAAATACACCGCTGGTCTGGTTGCTCCAGACTGGCCCTTGCTCCCCTCCAAAGGAGCAGTTCCTCTGACCTTGCTGGTCAGAGCCATCAGCTTATTTCCTTTCCTACAACAATTGCTTTTGCCAAGGCTTGTTTGCTTCGATCAAGTCGCCGACACTGCCGACAGCGAGAACCTGCGTGGGACAGCTCGTGACTTGACTCCTGGACGTCGTCGATCTTCAGGGACCACGTGGCTGCAGAGACAAGCTACACCTTTCTTCCTGTTTGCACCCGACATCGCCTGGTACCCACCTGGTGCCACGCTGGTCACTGGCTAGTGACTGTGAACACTGTCTCCTCTGCTTACAGGTCTTCAACACCTCCGATCCACCCTTGGATCCACTGCATCTCCTCCGGGCCGGTCGCCTGCAGCATCTTTGTCTTCAGGCTCCACGGAACAGATAGAAGAAACCCGACGCACTTCGAGGCCTATGCACCCGCTTCCTGTGGGTGAGGTAAAGCTGGCACTCCTGTGCCCAAGTGTAGTATTACATCTCTAGTGCCTGTGTTCCAAATCTTGAGTTCCTAGCCCTTCCGGAAGATCCTCTTTGCAGTAACTTTGTACTTTTTACGCACCCATTGAAACCTATGGCAGCACGCGTGTGACTATTTGCTCTGCACACGCCACCCGTGGACCTCCTGGTCACTAACTGAAGTTAGCTCCTTGTAGGCCCAGCGATTCTAGAGGCCCTAGGCCTTTTCCCTTTTCTGTTCGTGGTACTTATACCACTATTTTAGTATATGGTTTGAGTGGCCACCAGGGCCTATCCATATAAAGTGCAACTTCTGTGTATTCTGTGATAATCTTGTTTGACGATTTGTGCTCCAGTGCTCATAAAGAGACTAGGGGTTACTTTGAGAAATAAATACATATATATTTTGAATATATATCTGTGTGGTGTCCTTTCATTGGTATAAAAGGGGGTTGCATTTGGTAAAACAGCTGGCTTAACACGCTTCACGAGTTTAGCCTCAAAGACTGCTTAGCCTACGCTACCACTAGGGCAGCTAGTCCGAAAAGGTTGACTTACAACCACACCATAAGGGTTGCTTGGCATGGTACAAGGTGGTCACGTGGAGAAGTGTGGCTCAGGGGTTAGAGGCAGCAAACCCGGAAGCTGAGATCGGTCCTGGACCAGGGTTCAATTCCCCGCCTCGGCGGGTCTTGGGCTAAAAATTCCACGGACTCGATAATTCTCGCCCCGGTGCCTCCTCGACTCACGGGTTCACACTCTGCGACTCTGGGCAATAGCTTGCTTAATCTCCACAACGGCCCCTCGCGGCGGGATGCCTGACTTTCACCTTGTGGATACCCTGCTATCTCACAGGGGAATACCAGGACGGGTTCCCTAAGCAAGCGCTGGGAAACCCACAGCGGGTAGCTGTGCGCTATATAAGCTCAACTACATTTACACATTTACAACTAGTGAACATCATATACCAGGCCAACTTCTCACATTGGTGAGCAGCGGTTGGATTTGAGCTTGCTGTGTTTTACCATTGTAATCTCTTGGTTACCAATTGAAAGATCACATAGGTACCTGTAGGTACATATAAAACAAGATTAGATATACTTAATTTCTACTGAACTTAGTTGTTGTAGAGAAAAGGGAGTAGCACACCCTGACTACAACTACTAGATAGGTTTAGTAGGTAAACCCAAGTGTAGGTAGATTGCAACACATCCACCCACACTTAAGAGCAATGGCTGGGGCAGAGGGGTCCACTGTACCCATCTCTGTTGAGAGTGACCCCCAGAGGGCACCATCCATCTTTGCTACCCTTAATCAGAATGAGCTCAGGCATTTGGCAACTCTTAGAGGCCTTAAACAGCCCAAGAACCCTACCTCTGCTGAGCTCAGAGAACTCTTACAGAATGATGAAAATCAAAGAGAGCTCAATAAAGCTTCCCAGTTAGCCCCCTTAGGGACAGGAACAGGAGGCCCCCCTTCTGAAGATGCCACTGAGGTACCCCTTTCCAATAGCCATCCCTTAGATGAACACCATACTACAGAGGAGGAAAGTGAGGGGGATACAGATGTGAGTGGGGATGAAGGGAGAACTAGCCCAGTGCCAAGTGTTATACTTGGCTCAGCTAAACCAAGGCTATTGGGGACTGACAGTGGGTTTACCCCATTGGATCTCCCCAGTGGACTTAACCCAGGGCTTGGGAGGCGAAGGAATCACTCAGGTGAATCCAATGCTTCCCATGGCTCTAGAGGCTCTCAAGGTCACTCCAGGAGAAGGATGACCACCCCTCAGAGGAGGGAACATGAGGCCAAGATGCAAGAAGCCCAGCTGAGGATCAGGAAGCAGGAGCTAGAAGTAGCCCTGATGGAAGAGAAACTGAGCAAGGCTAGGCAGCATAAAGAGAGTGGGTCTATACCCACTGGTGGCAGCATTGTCCCTAGGGACAAAGATAGGGTTTTCGATAATAGAAACCTGTCTAAGGTTGTGCCCCCCTACAAAAGTGGGGATGACATCCACAAGTGGATAACTGCTCTTGAGAGAGCCTGCAAAGTACAGCAGGTTCCTGAAGACCAGTGGGCAGCAATCCTCTGGCTCTCCTTTGAGGGAAGAGGCAGAGACAGACTCCTCACTGTTAGAGAAGAGGATGTCAGAAACTACAGAGTCCTGAAGAGTGTCCTAGTTGATGGGTTAGGCTTAACCACTGAACAGTACAGGTTAATGTTCAGAGACACCCAAAAGACACAGACTCAGGACTGGTGTGAATACATTGAATGTGCCACTAAGGCTTTGGAGGGTTGGTGCTGGGAAGTAAGGTATCTGATTTTACAGGATTGTATAATTTGATGATGAGAGAACAGATTTTAAATAACTGTCAAAACCAGCAACTGCATCAACAATTGGTTGACTCTGATCTGACCTCTCCCCAAGAATTGGGAAAGAAGGCAGACAAATGGGTCAGAACCAGGGTTAAGCAAAAGAACCAGAACCAGGGCCAAGGGGGTGATCAGAAGAAAACAGACCAGAAGGGTGGAGATCAGAAACCTAAAGACCAGAAGTCTTCAACAGGGCCCCAAATTACTGCTAAAGAGGGTGGGTCCCAACAGTCCAAAAAGAAGAAAGAAGGTCAAAAGAAACCCTGGTGCAATCATTGCAAGAATACAACTCACTGGACTAGTGATTGCAAAAAGGGTGGAGCCCCCAACACTGTTGCCCCTAAGGCACCTGCTCCCAGTACTACTGTTAGCAGTGTTGGTCCCCAGACAAAGGGTGTAGTGGGAATCACTATGGGAACTGAAGGAGATTCTGACTTAGACAGAACCCTGACACAGGCAGTCCTGATCTGTGATGGGGACATTGATTTGTCCCTGACTGTGAGCCCCAGTAACCTGGGCAAGTACAGACAGACTCCTTTAATTAATGACAAAGTGGCTCAAGCCTACAGGGACACATGTGCCAGTGTCACTATGGTGACACCAGGCTTTGTGGATCCTGGACAGTACATACCAGGTGAGAATTACCTGGTGACCAATGCCAGCAATGCCACTACTTCACATAGTGTGGCAGTTGTTAACTTCTCATGGGGAGGGGTAACTGGCCTCAAAAGGGTTGTGGTTAGTGCAGACCTCCCAGTAGAATGTTTGTTGGGCAATGACCTAGAGAGTTCTCTATGGTCAGAAGTGGAGTACAGGACTCATGCAGAGATGTTAGGAATATCATCACATGTCCTTGCTGTGACCAGGTCACAGGCCAAAAAGTGCCTCACTGAACCTCAGGTCTTGGATCCTGGAACAATGGACCAAGCACCTACCAAGAAGAAGAACAGGAGGGTCAAGGCTGTGCCTTCCCCCCTGCCTCAGAGTGATGATCAGCCTTCCCAGGAAGCTGATCTAGAGGACCCTGAAGGAACTGTCCCTGAAGAGCTTGAACCTGACCAGGTTGAGTTTCTGGGGACAGGGGGACCTTCAAGGGCTGACTTGAGGCAGGCTCAGTTATCCTGTCCCTCTCTTGAACCCCTCAGACAGCTGGCTGCTGCTGAGGCTGCTGGGAATGCTCAAGGTACCCATAAAGTGTATTGGGATGAAGGGCTCCTTTATTCAGAGGCTAGAGACCCCAAGCCTGGTGCAACCAGGAGGTTGGTTATACCTCTGCAATTTAGAGGCTTCCTTCTTACCTTGGCCCATGATATTCCTTTAGCAGGACACCTAGGCCAGAATAAGACCTGGGACAGACTTGTCCCTCACTTTCACTGGCCTCATATGAATGAAGATACAAAGAAGTTGTGTCGCTCCTGTGGTACCTGCCAAGCCTGTGGCAAATCAGGTGGCACAACAAAGGCCCCCCTGATACCACTACCTGTGGTGGAGGTTCCCTTGGAAAGAGTGGGAATAGATATAGTGGGTCCCATGGATCCTCCCACTGCATCTGGGCACAGATTTATACTGGTGGTAGTGGATCATGCCACCAGGTATCCAGAGGCAATTCCCCTTAGGACCACTACAGCACCTGTTGTGGCCAGGGCCCTGCTGGGAGTATTCTCCAGAGTGGGGTTTCCTAAGGAGGTAGTATCTGACAGAGCTACCAACTTTATGTCAGGATACTTGACAGCTATGTGGAAGGAATGTGGTGTCAACTACAAGTTCACCACCCCTTATCACCCACAATGCAATGGGCTTGTTGAGAGATTCAACAAGACCCTAAAGGGTATGATCAAAGGATTACCTGAAAAGCTCAGGCGAAGATGGGACATCCTTCTACCCTGCCTTCTGTTTGCTTACAGAGAGGTCCCACAAAAGGGGGTTGGCTACAGCCCCTTTGAATTGTTGTTTGGGCACCCTGTGAGAGGCCCACTGTGTTTGGTGAAGGAAGGATGGGAGTTACCTCTCAAAAAGCCTAAGCTAGACATAGTGGACTATGTACTTGGTCTCCGCTCCAGGATGGCTGAGTATATGGAGAAGGCATCCAAAAACCTTGAGGCAAGCCAGGCCTTACAGAAAGCTTGGCATGACCAAAAGGCTGTCTTGGTTGAGTATCAGCCAGGATAGAAGGTATGGGTGTTGGAGCCAGTGGCCCCAGCAGCACTCCAAGACAAATGGTCTGGACCCCATATAATCCTGGAAAAGAAGGGAGAGGTCACCTACTTGGTGGACCTAGGAACTCCCAGGAGTCCCCACAGGGTACTCCATGTTAACAGGCTCAAAGCATATGTTGACAGGGCAGACATGGGCTTGCTCATGGCTACAGATGAGGGACAGGAGGAAGAGAGTGACCCTCTCCCAGACCTGTTGTCTCAGAACCCTGAAGATGGCTCAGTGGAAGGAGTGACCCTTGGAGGCAACCTCACTGCCCATCAGCAGACTGAATGTAGACAGGTTCTACAATCATTTTCACATATGTTTTCCTTGATACCTAGTCAAACTGACTGGTGCACCCATGTGGTGGACACTGGTGACAGTCTGCCTGTAAAGAACAAGCTTTACAGACAACCTGACCACGCCAGGGACTGTATAAAGGCTGAGGTACATAAAATGCTGGAATTAGGTGTCATTGAACCCTCAGAGAGCCCCTGGGCTAGCCCAGTGGTTCTGGTCCCCAAACCTCACACCAAAGATGGCAAGAGAGAGATGAGGTTCTGTGTGGACTACAGGGGTCTCAATGCTGTCACCAGGACAGATGCACACCCTATTCCAAGGGCAGATGAGCTCATAGACAAACTAGCTTCTGCAAAGTTTTTGAGCACATTTGACTTAACAGCTGGCTATTGGCAAATCAGATTAGCTGAGGAGTCTAAGGCCAAAACAGCATTCTCAACCCCAGGTGGGCATTATCAGTTTGTGGTGATGCCCTTTGGTCTGAAGAATGCACCTGCCACCTTCCAACGGTTGGTGAACCAAGTCCTCACTGGGTTGGATGACTTTTGTGCAGCATATCTTGATGACATTGCTGTCTTTAGCTCCACCTGGGAGGATCACCTGATCCACCTGAAGAAGGCTCTTGAGGCCCTGCAGAGGGCAGGCCTCACTATCAAGGCTACTAAGTGCCAGATAGGGCAGAGTAAGGTTGTGTATTTGGGCCACCTTGTAGGTGGAGGCCAAGTTCAACCACTGGAGAGTAAGATCCAATCCATCAAGGACTGGTCCCCTCCAACCACCCAGACTCAAGTTCGAGCTTTCTTGGGCTTGACTGGGTACTACAGGAAGTTTGTTAAGAACTATGGGTCCATTGTGACTCCTCTTAATGATCTGACATCCAAGAAGATGCCCAAAAAGGTTCAGTGGACAGTAAGCTGTCAAAAGGCATTTGATGACCTGAAGGAGGCCATGTGCTCTGCACCTATCCTGAAAAGTCCTGACTACTCCAAAGAGTTTATTGTCCAAACAGATGCTTCTGAGTTGGGTGTGGGAGCTGTGCTGTCACAACTTAATGTAGATGGTCAAGACCAACCCATTGCTTTTATTAGCAGAAGGTTGACCCCCAGAGAGAAGAATTGGTCAGCTATTGAGAGGGAGGCCTTTGCTGTGGTGTGGGCCCTGAAGAAGCTGAGGCCATACTTGTTTGGCACTCACTTCAAGATTCAGACCGACCATAAGCCCCTCTTGTGGCTAAATCAGATGAAGGGTGAAAATCCCAAACTGCTTAGGTGGTCCATTTCCCTACAGGGTATGGACTTTACAGTGGAGCACCGGCCAGGTACTGACCATGGGAATGCAGATGGTCTCTCCAGGTACTTCCACTTAGGACATGAAGACGAGACTGGTCAAGGCTAGTTTAATGTCCCAGCGTTTGGGGGGGGGGGTTGTGTAGGAGAGTAGGGTCTGCTATCCTATGGTCACCCCAAATTTTTGCTTTTTGCTTCACTGGTTTTTGACATATTGAGGCTGTGGGCCTGCCAATCAGACCCCCAGCCTGCTGTTCTCTCTACTAAATTAAAACTATGCACCCTAGGTGCATAACCAATTGGAAGTGGATCACCCTGTCAGCCCCTGTACCAGTGTACACTAGGTACCCAGGGCATTGGTGTACCCAAGGCCTGCCCGGGGCTGAAGCATGTATTATGCCACCCCAGGCTTGGCCTAACAAATCTGACACAACTGGCTGATCGCTCAGCTGGGGTAAGTTGGTGTAACCACCTCTTACTTAGGTGTAGTATACCTATACCTAACCTTAAATGGGACACCTGGTAACCTATGAGTCACTCCTATGGCAGGCCTTAACAATCCTGAAGGCAGAGTGCTTGGTTCCATGTGAGATGGTGCTCTGGCATGAGCTGAGCCTGTCTGCAGTGGTCGGAACAACTTCCTTCTACTGTTTCCAGATATCGTCATACCATATACTCTTAAGTGCATTATGAACCTCGCGGTTAAATGCTAACTTTGGTTTGGCTTTATCAAAACATGTCGAGTAAGGTGTCATACGAATTGGAATACTAACCCCTCGCCAATCCTGGCGACGGGGTTAGCATTCCACCCTTCTAGAGGGACACGACATGTACGGTACCTGAAACCCGGGTAAAATCAGACATAGCCTCAGCTCCACAAAATGGATGCTGCCACCACAGACACAAGTCTGCCCTCCTGCTGCTGGGAGTCCTTCCAGCTTGGGAGGTGTGGACAAAGGGTTTCCTGCCAGGGGAGGTGCGTGCACCACCCCAGACAGGATTTTGTGTATTGGTCAGGTAGGGCTTGAAAGAAACCAGACATGCCTGTGGCTCACAAGGAGCCTCGGGGCATATGCCAGTTCAAACCGGTCCTGGGGCACACCAGTCCCGGGCCTGGGGCGAGCTGGACAAAGGATTGGGGGTGTAACCACCCCCCTTCCTGGTCCCACCCTTAGGGAGGGACCTAGCAGGTAGTCCGGCCCCTAGAATCCGCTTAAAGGTAGGAGCTGTGTCCTAAGACTTCAGACATCCTGGAATCAACTTGAAACTAAGAAGAAGACGGGAACTTCGACGCTCTGCCGCACAGAGGACTGAAGCCAATCTCCCCTGTGGTCAGGGAGTGACCACCTTGCTAACGCAAGCACCATCCAGCGAATCAATGTCTGCTTTGCCGCCGCCTCCCGCTGGAGCCCGAGCCCAGAGACTGACAAGACCTGGACCTCCAGACCTCTCACCGCCCGATCCACAGTCCCTGAAAAGAGGAGACCCGTGGAGGCACCGAGACACGTGGAGCCAGCCATCTTGGAACGACTACGACAAGCTGACAAGTGCAACAACCGAGGCTCCCTCCAAGTTGTGCTTTGGGATCTGAGAAGCCCAACCCTCGAGCAGCATCTACACCAAAGGTGAGCCCTCCAGCATCTCCACGATCTGCGTGGGGCCCTTCTGCATTTTGCCACTCGACGCGCCTAACCGGTTGCTGGCCCGCTGGCTAGTGGCCATCTTGGCGACGAACTTTACAAAATACACCGCTGGTCTGGTTGCTCCAGACTGGCCCTTGCTCCCCTCCAAAGGAGCAGTTCCTCTGACCTTGCTGGTCAGAGCCATCAGCTTATTTCCTTTCCTACAACAATTGCTTTTGCCAAGGCTTGTTTGCTTCGATCAAGTCGCCGACACCGCCGACAGCGAGAGCCTGCGTGGGACAGCTCGTGACTTGACTCCTGGACGTCATCGATCTTCAGGGACCACGTGGCTGCAGAGACAAGCTACACCTTTCTTCCTGTTTGCACCCGACATCGCCTGGTACCCACCTGGTGCCACGCTGGTCACTGGCTAGTGACTGTGAACACTGTCCCCTCTGCTTACAGGTCTTCAACACCTCCGATCCACCCTTGGATCCACTGCATCTCCTCCGGGCCGGTCGCCTGCAGCATCTTTGTCTTCAGGCTCCACGGAACAGATAGAAGAAACCCGACGCACTTCGAGGCCTATGCACCCGCTTCCTGTGGGTGAGGTAAAGCTGGCACTCCTGTGCCCAAGTGTAGTATTACATCTCTAGTGCCTGTGTTCCAAATCTTGAGTTCCTAGCCCATCCGGAAGATTCTCTTTGCAGTAACTTTGTACTTTTTACGCACCCATTGAAACCTATGGGAGCACGCGTGTGACTATTTGCTCTGCACACGCCACCCGTGGACCTCCTGGTCACTAACTGAAGTTAGCTCCTTGTAGGCCCAGCGATTCTAGAGGCCCTAGGCCTTTTCCCTTTTCTGTTCGTGGTACTTATACCACTATTTTAGCATATGGTTTGAGTGGCCACCAGGGCCTATCCATATAAAGTGCAACTTCTGTGTATTCTGTGATAATCTTGTTTGACGATTTGTGCTCCAGTGCTCATAAAGAGACTAGGGGTTACTTTGAGAAATAAATACATATATATTTTGAATATATATCTGTGTGGTGTCCTTTCATTGGTATAAAAGGGGGTTGCATTTGGTAAAACAGCTGGCTTAACACGCTTCACGAGTTTAGCCTCAAAGACTGCTTAGCCTACGCTACCACTAGGGCAGCTAGTCCGAAAAGGTTGACTTACAACCACACCATAAGGGTTGCTTGGCATGGTACAAGGTGGTCACTTTAACTAGTGAACATCATATACCAGGCCAACTTCTCACAATGACTCAATCTGTGACATTGTGATACATAACAGCAAGATTGGGGTGGGGGGTCACACTTAGGCCTATCCTGTAGCAGTCTTGCCAACATTACACAGGCAGTCCTAGAAGCATTATTAGGGAATGAAGTGTCCTTTGGAGCATGTGGTAAAATCATTAAGCCTGAATCCTTTCTGCACAAGAGACGTCTATCTAAGCATCCTAAAGAAATAGTCTGCAGAAGCTTGAAAGGAACACCCGTAGTTGGCATTTTGTTATTTCTGATATAAAGCACATAGCATAAGAACAATGTCACTTGTTCTGCTGCATCTCCGGAGAGGTTTGTAACATTAGCTCTTTCTGAGTTTCTCAGCTTCTATAGGACTTTCTACATGTAGTGTATTCACTTGCTTTACATGTGATTACTTTCCAACAGCAAAAAAAAACAGTTCTTCCTCACTGCCTCGGGGTACAGACCTTATCTCTGTGGTGCCATTTCAAGCACTGTTCCCTTGCAAGATGTAGCTGTAATATAGAATCCAGGGCATAGGGTAGAGAAGACCAGCACAACACAAAGGACAGACTTCTCGGCCCAGAGAGGAATTTACAGCCTGAAAGCCACAACAGAGGGCCTCACCAATCTATCCACTCTAAGCAGGATTTATTAGGACACATTTACATTACTATGTTCGCTTTACTCTGTACAAAAGCCCATTTCAATGCACCGCATAAAAACACTCTCCAGCCATACGTGCACCTTTATTTATTTACCCCTCCCAGTACATTTGGGGTAACCATTCCACATACCTGCCTTATCTTAGCTTGCAGTACACCAGGCTCTTGTAGGAATGTGGCTTATCAGCTTCCAAATGAGGGTACTGAGCCTCTAACCTAGACTCACCACTACTTAGCCACATTTTGTGATCCTGGCAAGTGTTTTATTTTTCTGGTCCTCCATTTCCTAATCTTGCAAGATTAGTAGTGCTCACTTAAAGGTTAACTCATTTTAATAAGAGCTACCTAAAACAACAGTAAGTTGCTAAACAGCACAGGAGCACTGTTATTAACCCTAACTTTAATAGTGTTTGCAGGGGGTAGTAGGGACAAGAAGAGCTTTCAGAGACTTCCCTGTTGTTGTTGTAAATTAGGTAAAATGTGGGATATTGAAATGGCTGCCGGCACGCCTGTTGTCAGTCAGACCAGAGCTATAGCCAGGGCCACTGGAATTATGTGGCAAGAGAGGACAAAATTATGTGGCAGGGTTGAGTAAATTATGCAGCAAGAAAAAGCTAATTTATGTAACATAATGCAGCACATTTTGTAATAGTATTAGTTCCTTATTTCATCATTTTTAAACTTGATAACACCCTGTGCGCATTGGTTGCAACTCATTAGTATAGGTTGAACATCCAAATACAGCAATAAGCAACAGAAAGGTGACCAGTCCAGCTTTGCAAAGAGGCTTCCACTGCGCAGCAAAATGCATTGTCGCATTTTTAGTAACTTTTGTAACCGTTTGAGCTAGAAACAAATTTAGTTTTTGTTAAAATCTGGGTATAATGCAGCAGATGATGTATTATGTGGCAAATGCGGCAAATCTATAATTATGTGAACATCATCGCAGACGTTCAATCACATAATTCCAGTGGCCCTTGCTATAGTCTCTGTGACTGCGTGAGGTCGCATCACGTAGCAGATGTTAATGGATGGCTTTTGTCCTGACTTAAAGAAATCACCCTCAGTCTAGTGTCCCAGTGCTGCTTTTAATTAATGCTTGGCACTGCACAGAACAGCATATAAAGCCTCTCATAGTTTCAAGTGCAAGATTTTGGTGACATCGTATCGCAGACAGTAAGGCTTAGGTTTTTAGTTTGTGGTAAATATATCACTCTGTAATCCTGCCTTCTGGAAAACTCTGCCTTGCCCCTTCTGTTTTCTTTTTCTGGCCTCCGATTCCTAGGTGCTTGTGAAGGAATAAATGCAGAGCCATAGGGGCAAGAAAAGAGCGTAGTGCAGGCACTGGTTAAGAAGATAGAGTCTCGTGAAAATGAAGCAACAAGGTTGTGGGCCTGTGGGATGAACGACAGCCCGACAGGAAAAGTAAGGTTTTTGATGTAGACTTGGTTGAGACAGTAGAGACGGAGACATCAAGCACAGACAGCAAGCAATGTTTGAAGGGAGGGGCCCAAGAATTGCATGACAAAAGAAATTCGAGTACTTTACTGCAAGCGGATGCGAGGGGAGGGGAGGAGAGCGACCTGAATTTAGCACGAGAGGTCCAAGGGTGGAGACAAGAAAGGGCAGGATCAGAAGGGTGAATAAAGTTAAAGTCTGGTAAAAGCAAAAAGCAGAGAAGCCAGTCTCCTTCCTGCCATTGCTGTGAGTGTTCTCCAGCTGCAAAAGCTCCATGCTCGCCCCGTGATCTAAGGAAATACTACAGACCATTCTCTCTTGAATGTGCTGGTTTGGAAAATTCTGAGCTACTCAAAGTTCATGCTGTGCTTTTACATTGTGAACACACTGCACTTAATTGATAAAGGTCTCAGATCTTTTGTGTAGTTACGTGGTTTACCCCGCATGCACAAGAGACAGAGCTCGAATTTTAAACTCCATGTACACACTCTCCTCACTGTGATTTCCTGAGTTTTAGATCCAAAAGCTGTGTCCAATGTACTATACGCGGTTAAGAATCACTGCCTGCATCACACCTCACAATTTACTACAGTCGGTACCTGTGGTGAGCAGAGCCATTTATCACTCATTTCACCTAGCTTCACTCGACTGCCCAGGCGGGCTCCATAGTTGAAAACAGGCTCTCTGCATCCTGCTGTAAATTGTGTCATGTGTGCGACGGTTACATGATTACACTGTGGACGACACACACTGCCAATTTGAAAAGGCCTCAGTTTAGCATAATTTACTGTCTATTTGTCCTTTGGACAAAACAGTAATTAAAACTTCTTGCCCTTGCAATAAATCGTAATGGCTCGGGCGTCGGGCGATACGAATTACCCACCCCTGAATGTACTGTTATACTCTGTGACAGCTCCCACTAAAAGACAGCAAGATTACAAGACAGAAGAGAACCAGGCAAATGCAGGACCGTCTCATAAGTCCAGGCTAGGGTATAATAACACACTAAAGTCAGTTAAAATGGTGGTAGTTGAAGGTCATCATAGGGTGCCAAACCACAAGAGTGGCTCTTGCACTACATTCCACCCCATGACCTTTGATTATCACCATTCACATATATCAAAAACTGAACCTCTCAACTAAAGACACCACTACAAGTGAAAAACTGCAATTCTTAACTGAAAGCACAAAAACTGCATTTCTTAAATGAAAGACACAAAAAACTGTTGAAAAACTAAATTACTTAACTGAAAGAACAAAAACTATTCAAAAACTACATTTCTTAATTGAAAACACAACTACAAGTGAAAAATCTAATTTCATAACGGAAAAGACACGTATATAAAACTATGAAATCATAAAAGCATGTGATAATCACTTCAAAGCAAGTCTTAACTGAAAACATAGCCATGATTGAAAGATTGCGTTTCATAACTGAAAAACACAACTAAGATCGAAGCACTGCATTTCTTAACTGAAAACACAAATATAAAACTGTGAAATCATAAAAGCATGTAATAATAAATGCAAAGCATGTAAAAACAACTCAAGCATATCTAGATACTCAGCAAGAATAACACAAGATAAATGATGCAAGCATATGAGCTTAGTAATGCTCCTAATCTCTCAAATGGCTAATACTGGAACTTCTACTGTTGAAGCAGCCAAACTCATATATATATTTGTGCTAAAAAATAAAGGCAACTCTTTAACTCAAAAAACATTTCTCTCCAAATGCAGAACATTTTTGTCGTTCTTTTTCTTTTTAAACGAACAGTCCTTCTGTGTGAAAGACACACAGCCCTCTTGCATTTTGTTTTAACTTTATGTTTATAAAAAGTTTCAATAGCAGCACATTTTTGTTGTTCTGTTTTCTCTTTAAACAAAAAGTCCTTTTGTGTGAAAGACACACAGCCATCTCACATTTAACTTCATCTCCACTAAACAGTTCATCAGTCTTGGCAAAGTAAGTCCCCATCTGGTTCGTTCAGCCACAGGACATCAGCTTACTTCGTCCGGTGATCACTCCAGGATTGAGGGGAGGGGAGGGGAAGGGAAGGGTCCCACCCTTACGGGGACACGGGCAGAGACATCAGGCATACCAACACGTCGCAGTATGATGACCTGGAAAAGAAACAAGCACAACTCTTCTTTCAAGAAACATTTTTCAAAAAGCGCACATTTTCCTGTCCCTGTTTTAAGTTTAGAGGCACAATATTATCATTCCTGTCTGCACGGTTTACTGCTGGCTCTGGGGAAATGTCTGAGAATTCTACCCACGCTTTAGCCTCTGAATTCTTGGTAGTGGGATGAAATTCTCTTTTTCCCTGCACAGTAAGAAGGGCTGGGGCAGTCTCCTTCTTGACTATTTCTCCACTCACTGCTGCATACGTGCTCCCTTTATCAATTGGCAGAAGCCCAAGCTGCTCTGGTAATTTCCCTTTCTTCAACTCGCCCTCCACACTCTGTGGGACTGGTCTGGCTTGTGCATTCTGACACATAAGAATCACAATTCTGAGTAAATCTAGGGGGATATTCATCCCTTCATTTTCTGCCCACCTGTTTGTATGGTCCTTATCTCCTAGGTGCTCGTATTTAGTCATGTAATCGTGTTTCACCACCTCTGTCTCCAAGATTTTAGCCTTTTCATCTGCAAGGGAATTAAATGTTCTGTCATGCACAGTAGCTGCGCTTTGCAGTACAATCTGCCACTTCACTAGGGAATCCTGTTTTTCAAACTCCACCCCTGAACTTTCTATTGAGACCTGCACAAACTGTTCATGCAAAACTGCAGTCTCTGTCTGTATATGCCACTTTATAACAGTGGCTTCCTCCCATGGATAAATCACATTGTGTTCTATTGCCCTCTGCCCAGTGTCTTTCAATGCGCAAAAACACAAAAGCATCTGTATTTGTCCAGCGTTACAAAATGTTACAGTCCACAACTTTAAAAGCATACTTTTCTTTCCCTGTTCTTCACAGTAACTAAAGATCTCAGACTGCTCCTGAACTGGCACATTTCTGAATTGAGCGATACCAAAGGGGATGATGGACGGAGCGTTTGAGCAAATCAAATACTCACCCCCAGTCAACTGATATGGGTTTAATCCATCATCAGGGGGCAGACTGTAGACCCCCCCAGGACAGGTTCTGCTCCCTACCCTCCAAAAAAGAGGCTAGCAGGGCCAATGCCATTCCTTGGACCCCAAACTCCTGGAGCCTCTGACACAATATAGTATGATTCACGGTGTCGAAGGCGGCAGAGAGGTCCAGCATCACCAGGACCGCCCGGCCGCCCCGATCCACTATAGTGCGCACATTTTCTGCAGCCAATAAAAGTGCTGACTCTGTGGAGTGCTGGGCACGAAAACCGTGCTGAGACACATCCAGCAGGTCATGTGCCCCCAGGTATGCTGTCAGGGAGCGATTTAGCTTCTTCTCCAGAATCTTGGCCGCCATGGGCAAAGCGGCGATTGGCCGATAATTTTTTAAGACAAGCGGGTCTAAGGATGGCTTTTTTAATAGAGGCTTGATTATTGCTCTCTTCCAGCTTGAAGGATAACAACCAGAATTAATAGCTGTATTGATTAGCTGGGATAGCTCCTCCGCAATCACCTCGGCAGCGAGATGAAAAACTGAAGGTGGGCACGGATCTAAGGGTGATCCTGAGGTGACTGAGTTGATCAACCTACAAGTTTCCTCCACTGTGATAGGGGCAAACTCACTAAGACCAATAGAGCCCCTAGTGCCAAGACCTTGCCTCTACCGTATTATACGATAAGCATTTAAAAGGGTCCTGCCCCTTCTTCCTAATGTAGCAAGTCCTCTCCTTTCTTCACAGGCACTTTTTGCAAACATGCAACCACTTGCACTGGCTCAGCATCAGCAAAACACACACTCCAATTCTCACTCGACCCAGCACAATTAGCACACTCATGAGCTAATGCGCTATATGGGTCTACCTCCCATCCAGGAATTTCAATTGGTATCTGGGAATCTGCTTTTGATTTTCTAGAAAAAACATTTCTTCACTTTTTAAATCAACGTTCGAATCCTGTGACAATGACGCCAAGATGTAATGAATGTGCTTTTCACTAAAAGGACACACCCAAACCCTGCACTCCCACCTGGGAGGCAAATTTACCACTGCACCTTTAAATAATACACGTTTGCACAGCACTCCCACTCTGGAGGCAAAAAGACAAATTTAGGTGCTTTTTAAAATAACATACACAAGTTTATTAATGTAATGTTTAAAAAAGTAGGCCAAATATATCAATAAATGCAGATTCGCAAGTATCAATTAACTACAATGAACAATTAGAATAAAATGCAGTATGTACAGGTAGCAAAGAGTAGAAAATATATACAAAATGGTTGGGAACACCTCACCGGTTGAATTTGCATCATCCTTGCCAACTCAAGCTTCGGAAGCCCGTCAAAAGCCCAGAAAGAAGTTTCAATCAGGACTCAAGTTCCGTCACCTCCACAGCAATACGTCTATTCTGTGGTGAACTTCCACCTGGCCCCCGTAGGCTCCCAGCTTAAATATCATTACTCAACGTGAGGCGAAGTTTCTAGAAAACCCCGACCCTTCTCATTGGAAAAAAACGAGTTGGCTGTACCAGTCTGTGTCAAGGCCAAGACGGAGGCTGGCCAAACTTCCGTATTTTGACTTCGAGGCACAGTTGCACATTCTACAGATAATATCCAGTTCACTCTGGTCAGTGAAGAGCGAAAAACAAGTGAGGGGCAGAAAGACCTTGAATATGAATCGCAAGCACTGCTGTGCATGCAGAATTAAGGCAAAGTCAGAAATTAAGATGACATGAGACCATGTCAAAGCCAATAGTAAGAACTCATAATTCTCATAACCCAAACAACTTGCAAGCACTGCTGTGCACGTAGAAGCAAGGCAAAGTCAGAAAACAAGATAAAATGAGGCTATGTCAAACCAATAGTAAGCACTTTTAATATAAATGTACTGTTCTACTCCGTTAAAATGGTGGTAGTTGAAGGTCATCATAGGGTGCCAAACCACAAGAGTGGCTCTTTCACTGCAGCATGGCAATGCACAACATGGCATTTCACCATTACGGCGGGTGCTGCTTGCATGTTAAAAATGCTGAATGCGACCGCCAGGGTGGCGGTCACATCCTAATTAGCGGTGAGGGACCGCCGCACGTCTGGTGGCCGGTCCCAGCACCGCGAGGGTGGCGGCCGGAGTTAAGTCCACCCGCCATCCTAATCACCCCCATACTGTTTATTTTATCTACAAAAAAGTCAGCCAGAAAGGTGCATAATGCTTGCAAGACCACGGTGGTGTGATTACCGGCTCGAGGCTCTATGAAATCATTTATTGTCTCCTGCATGGTCAATCATTTGATAAGCTTGATAAGAGAAATGGGACAATAAGAATGGCAGTCTATGGGGGGTCTTTCTGGTTTGTGAATAATGACTATTGTCGCCTCTCTCAGGTCCTTTACCCATTTGGAGAGATTCTTTGTAAACCGCATTTAGTGGTTCTACCAATACACTGGCAAATCGCTTATAAAATTCAGGGATGAATATGTTCAGCCCAGGGGTTTCCTGGGTCAAACATCTTCCCCCCAAAAGGCACGGCATTAATCGTTCTGTATATCTCTGCATCAGAAATGGGCAAGTCCAGGGCGTCTCATAATATGGAGTTGTCATGTTCAGTCACAGGAATTGGAAGCACTTTGTGTAACTTGCTATTATTTGCAAATGTGTCAGCCATGTCTGTGTATTTTAAGGGATTATTTACAAGAGGGCTGCACCACTGTAGCATCACTGTTTTTTGTCGCTGCTGTGGTGCGGCCTCTCAATCATATTTATGAGGCGACATAAAGCCGCCCTCTGTGGCTTTGCATGGCCTCATAGATATGGAGTGTGCTGCCTTGCCTTACTCTGCCTCGTGGAGGAGTTCTTTGGGTGTTGTGGTGGGTGTTCCCAAACAATACTCATGTATTTTGACACTGCCCAGATTCACAAAATCACGTAAACCTGGGGTAGGGGCAAAACCATACCCCTCCCCAGAGCAGGCGTGATGAGGTGAAATATTTTCATTTCTCTTCGTTTTTTCCTCTTTACTGTTCCTGCACAAAAACAATCCTGTCAACAATGTAGACACACTTGCACTATGGTGCAAGTGTGCATGCGCTGGCACTAAGCTGCAAATTGTGTGCTGGCTGAAAGGATTGGAAGGCACCCTATCGTGAAAATATGGAGCATTCCTGCTCTTTCAAATTGGCGTAGGGCAGTGCCGCAAAAATACATTATGCGCTGCCCTACGCCAATTCATTTATTTCTGAAGCCATGCAAGGCCATCTTGTGTGGCCCTGAGTGGCTTTATAAATCTTGAGTTATGCAATGCAGCGCAAATCGCTGCTTTGCGTTACTCTGCACCAGGGAGGTGTTTCCTTGGTCAGTGAGTGGATTTGACACATTCCCAGATTTTCCAAAAGTAGAAGACCTGGGAATGCACCAAAAACCTACGCTTCCACAGGTGAGTTGTAACGTGGAGAAATATGTTTCTTTCTTCTCGTTTTTTCCTCCTTCTATGTGTGTATGCAGCACACATTGTGCAGGAAGGTGCCCCTTCCTGCACAAAAACAAACCACCCTATAATGCAGGTATCCTTGCAGCGTGGTGCAAGGCTGTCTGCTTAGGATAGGCAGCCAAATTGTGCCAGCGCAGGAGAAAAGGCAGGAATGTGCCATAATGCCTTAAATAAGGTGCATTTCTGTCCTTTCCGTGTCACGCAGTGCAGCTGAGCAAGGTAAACTTGCTGCGCTGCACTGCATGACTCAGCCTTAAATATGTATTTACCAGGATATGCAGATTTTATTGCGATAAGCACCAACTTCTGCATATTATTCCCCCAAAACGTCAAATAGGTGAGAATTATCCAGTTTGAAAAATTTTGAACATCTCAGTGTTCAGTTTTATCAGATGTGATAATTATTGTACATGACACGGGGAAGGTCTGATTATAACTGCCCAGCATCGGAAGGACTAATTATTGTGTTAAAATCTGAAATGAGGCACTTCTCAGCAGAGGGTATTTGAGGGCCAGGTTTGTTCACATTTTTATTTGGCCCTGTCAAATGATCTAGGCAGCTGGCAGAGCATTTTGGGAAAACTCTGGGGCCTATTTATAAGCCCTGTGCTCCGCCGGATTGTCAATTGTTTTTGCGCTCTGGCAGCTCACAATGCAAACCCATATCTACAATGCCACACAAAGCCACCCTGCGTAGCTTTTCATGTTCTCATAGCTGTGGTGTAAGGCAACGCAGCGCAAGTCACACTGCATCGGGAGGTGTGCCATGGGCAGTGCGGTGGGTGTTCCCCCGCAACGCCCATGGGTAATGACACATTCCCAGTTTTACAACATAGCGTAAATCTGGAAAGGCATCCCACGGGTGGCGTAGTGAGAAATAACTTTATTTCTCCGCCCTTTTTTCCTCTCTATACTCTGCAGCACAAATAGAAAGAGTAAAAGCCTCCAATGATGTTTTTATGCAGATAGGTGTTGCTTCCTGCAACAATTATTCCTACAACACGGACAGCCTTCCACCATGAAGCAAGGGTGCCTACGTTGGCGCAAGCCAGCCATTTGTGTGCCATCGCAGTGGAAGAGGACAGAAATGCGCTGTATCTCATAGATAGGGGGGGATTCCTGCCCTTTTATTTGGACACAGGGCAACGCAGCAAAGTAGTGTGCAGCGTTGCCATGTGTCAACAAAGTTGTAAATGAGGCCCTCAGTCACCACATTGCCTGTGTGGTCTCAGATTCCTACTGCCACCCTGAGTTGCTGGTGGCGGTGTGCTAACCAGTCAAGAGCCTACTTTTTCTATACCCATATCATACAGGTGGTGTTGGGAGGTGACCCAACTTCTCTTGCCCTTCACTAGTAGTAGTTCTAACAGCCTCTGTATGGTGGTGCAGTTCTTTCATCCTGCAGTGGTGTGGTGTTGCCTCAAGACTCAAGAGCTCTGTAGTCAGCTCATTAATGTCACATTCCTCATCCCTATGGTGTCCAATAGTTTTGGAGATAAAATCCCCATATATTTGCCTTCAGTGCCTCCCTAAGTATTGTTGATGATGGGGCTGAAGTGGTGTTCAAGGACAGAAAGCCCTCAATGCCCTGCTGCATGTGGTCAGTGAAGCTGCCATCAGTCAATCTAGAGGTATTTACTCGTAAATGATGGTCCCACATTCTAGGGAGTCCCCTAAGAGTCAGTTCCACTAGAGAGTGGTTAGAAAGACACCTGGGGAGAATGTCTGAGTATGCTGCGCGAAGAAAAAAGTGGATTAGCCTGGAATGTGAGCCTAGTGCACTGGAATAGTACGTTTATTGCCAGGTGTTGTAGTGTACACATGTCTGAGAGCCCCAGGGAGGTGGCCCAATTCAACAGTGGGGTAGTGGCAACGCGGTTGCCTGGTGTTCGGACATCTAGTGTTAGGATATTGCCTATTTACCCGCAGTGTGTTCCATGATCAATTACGAGAGTGTATGTAGTGTGCTGTGTATAAGTGCAGGGAGCAGGTATATACTTCAAAGGACCAGGTGGTGCCTTCTAACTGTCTAGACACCCCTATATAACTGTCCAAGGAGTCAGCATGCATTGTAGTAACTGTGAATGGAAATGAGTGATGTAGTAGAACTGCTACTCCTTTATTCTTATTATTCAGCCCATTGATGTTTCAAGAGATTATGTTAAAGCTGGCCAACATAGGAATTGTGTGTGCAAAGCGGTGGACTGTTTTGGGGCAATCCACTCGATGAGTTGCGACCTGGTACCTCTTGTAGCTGGATTAAACACAAACTCCCTCACCTTTCCCCTCAACTCCCCCATCCCATACTACCTAACTTAAAGCATCTGTCACCCCAAAACTCAAATAACTAGCTTTCCTCTGGTCTCCAACGTGACCGCCTAAGTGAGCATATGTTCATGCAGTCTGGCAGACTGTGGCAGATCCTTAGTTCATGTCAGTTGCAACCCGCTGTTCCCTCTAACCTCACCTCCATACCAATTTCTGGGTCTCCCACCCACGCCCTCCCTCCCTTCATAAGTTCCTTCATCACAGCTGGACTTCTTTTTGTAAGTGAAAAGACAATAGTTTGTTCAAGTCACCAAAACGCATAAATGTCATGCTCTTACTAGGCCAAAAGATGTTTCCAATATCATTTTTAGCCAGAGGATAGAAGGTCTTTCCACAGCACTGTATTGTTTCCAAAAAAGTTACCAGGTTCCAACCTGAAGCAAGTAACATTTATTAAAACAAATAGAAGCGGTTATTTAAAAGTTCATGATGTATGGGAATAAATACAGGGGGGTAAACAGATAAGATACATCTTAACCCTGGCATTAAAGGGATACGCATTCCTTTTAAAGATATGGTGCCACAAAGAATGGAGTGTCCAAGAGGATTTCTTCAGTTTACTATACTGATATACACAGGCTCTTTCTCATTTAATTAGATGTGGGTGAAGTATGCATGGTTTCATACCAACCAAGCGAGTTATATTTTTGACAGTCATGAAAATGAAAAGTAGTTATGGGTAAGGAATTAATACCCTGTAAAGACCAGGTAATAGATAGTGTGCCACTGACTGTAAATGGTGCATCTTTAATTTACTCCATATTTAATAGAGTGTATGTAGATTCTTTGTTAGTCATTGTATTTTTGAGTGATTGTTGAGTTCAAGTAAAGCTGTTTCAATAAGGAGTGGTCAATAAACAAAACCTTCTCTAAGTGTTTGTAATGCCCAATTTAATTGAATAATTGCGCTTAACTGAGCCTGCCCATGTTGTAGCAACTTCAGTTCACCTTTCATGAGGTCTAAGGCTGAGGACAAAATGTTATATAGAGTATACTCTTTTAGAAACTGTGGGCATGCCACTGTCGATATCTTTAAAAAATGTATGTTTTCCTTACCTATTTGCCTATTCTTTCTGCAGCTCCTCTTTTTCAGAATATTTATTTAATTCATTGTATATGGAATGCATTCCTATGGCAAGGAATCTTTTTTTCTTAAAGGACATGGCCCTAAAAGAAAGTCAGAAAAATAATTGTTTTCATTAATGGAGGAGAAGAGTTCTTTTACAGCTAAGAGACTTGAGTGTCTGTAACTTGACTACCCTGTATGTGGTAACCACTACAGGCATTTGTGTATTGTATCGTGGATCAGGATGATTACGTTTAGGTCCAGGAGTGTTGAAAAGAAAATGCTGCATTGATGTATTAGAATGAAGGGGTCATAAGGCCAATCCTTCAACACAGAATTGTGTTGAATTACAGGATTCATTCTATATCATATTTTTATATCTGATTCAGATATATTCATTGGAAATCATCAATTATTAAACATAGTCTGATTGAATTTTGGAATAGGTTTCTTTAAATCCTTAATTGTTTGGAATCCTAGACAAGTAGCCTTCTGGATAGTTTTGTTTAGAAAGACCATTTATTTTGGTATTATACAGGCTCAAATAAGACTTTCATACCTTCAACACACTCACCCCCTCTGATGCTGAGCTCTGGAATTCCTATAATAGTTTCAGGGCTCAAATGAGGTGCTGGTGTTGGTATAAATGCAGGTTTAAGACTGCAATAGTTAATTTTGCACATCTTCATTTTCTATTTTCAATTCATTGAAAACAGCTGCTGACATATTTTTCAAAACTAATTCACAACACCACACGGTACCACACCAGCCTGACATTTATAAGCCTTGGCTGGTGGAGTTGCAAGGTTTTAACCACACCAAAGCAAATGTGTCCTATTTCCCAAAACAACAAGCAACAACTAGACCAAACCTGGCACAATGACATGGTCCTGGCTAGATTCAAAGCCCGATTTTCGAACAGAGTCAAGTTACATGGCATCACCCTTGACACAAAGTTCTCACTCAAGTAACACACTGCCAAGAAAAACAAGACTGCTTGGTACCTGTTCTCAAATAAATCTTAATACCAAGCTCTCCCTTACTGTACACATTGCTTGGTACCAGCACTCGCTACTAAAGAAAGTGAATCCAATCCTTCCAGAAAGCAACTTCAGAAGTGCTGTTCACACTCTTGTACGCTCACATATGGATGTTGACAGTAGCCAGCTCTGTGGACTCCTGCGGACCTAAAGTCTAAGTTTAGACTTCAGGTCTAAAGTTAGACTTCAGGTCTAAACTTAGGGCCCGATTCACAGAACAACCTTAAGACAAAATCCTAAACTTAGTACCATTTTGGTATTCACAGAATGCACTTACTACTTTTGCGATTCACAGAACAAACTTACTACTTTTGCTATTCACAGAATGGATTTACGACTACTAACTTTAGGTCCGCACTCGGGCCGGAAATTCCGGGCCGGAGGCGGGGCTTCCGGGCCGGAGGCGGGGCTTCCGGGCCGGAGGCAGGAGCTTCCGGCCCAGAGGTGGAGATTTTGGCCATGGCTAAATCTCCACCACTGGCCGGAATCCCCACCTCCGGGCCGGAAGCTCCACCTCCGGGCCGGAAGCCCCGCCTCCGGGCCGGAAGCTCCGCCTCTGGGCCGGAATTTCCGGCCCGAGTGCGGACGTAAAGTTAGTAGTCGTAAATCCATTCTGTGAATACCAAAAGTAGTAAGTGCATTCTGTGAGTACCAAAAGTAGTAAGTGCATTCTGTGAATACCGAAAGTAGTAAGTTTAGGATTTTGTCTTAAGTTAATTCTGTGAATCGGGCCCCAAGACTTTAGGTCTAAATTTAGACTTCAAGCCTAAACTTAGACTTCAGGTCTAAGTTTACCTTTGTGAATAGGGCCTTGTGACTTTTCACTGGCCCCCACTTAAAGGTATCATCCTGTTATTTTTTGCCTTGGACCCCAATGGAAGTAAGTACACCCTCCGCTGTGCATGGTGCTTCAGTAATCACATTGTCCAATTGCACAGTGTAGAGCCAGCTAGTGCCCAGCTGTGACCTTCAGAATTCATTTAAGATAGAAAATCAGACAGGATAGTGTACCCCAGTGTCCTGTAAAGATTGGGGGTGACCACAGCGAATGACACACTTCACCTAATAAAAAATATACATCGGGCAAGTCAGTAAAAAAAGTGATTGAGTTGTTTAAAAATGCACTTTATTGTCTTCATTCTCTGAAGGTTTTTTAGCAGTGGAAGCAGTACAGAAAGTCACTTTTAAAAATACAGGGCCTGATTAACAAATGTAAAGTTACACTTTGTGTAAGTTTACGCTTTTTCAGTATTCAGATAACTGCATTTTAGTAGTAAGTTTACAAGTGTGGAGACTCCGAAATCGGGGCCGAGTACTCCGCATATAAAAAGATAGGACAGACCAATCTTTTTATGTGCGAAGTTCTTAATCCCAACTGCAAAGTCTCAGCACTCGTAAACTTACTAATAAAATGTCGTTTTGTGAATGCTGAAAAAGGGTTAACTTACATAAAACTGTAAGCTTACCTTTGTGAATAAGGCCTACAGGGCTTACCACCTGGTAAAATAGGGCACAGGCAATAAAAATACCACCAACATGAATAACTGAATCCCCCAGCAGATTCTCGGGAACCCAAGCAATCTCAGCTAAGGTGGACAAACCTGAGAGACAGAACTCCATACCTGTAATGGATACATGTAACTGCAACAACTACATGAAAAGTTCCCAGGTTCACTAAAATCAAATCCCATAGCTCACATACAGTGTAATCTGCCAACAGATAAATGTGTCACACATTGCATCATCTCTCTCACATCATTCAACAAATACAGTGGACTCTCACAAGTAAGAGTTTACTTTCCAATATTGAATAGCATTACAAATCGCTGCACATTTAATCATAAGTTAAATAACTACTTGATAAAGTTCTAGCAAGTAGTGTAACATTAAAAAGTCATATTATATTAGGGCTAATTAAAATCTCCTATAACATATTTTTACCTATGTAAACATAACCGCCCATTAAACATCTATCTTGTCTTATGCTGGGACAAAATCCTGCTCATTAAAAAAAAAAAAAAATTTACAGATCAAATTAGTAAATTGAATCAAAAGAAACCAGCATCCTGCAATCTTGCGCTATGGAAAGCAGCAAGATACTGGTATCTTAAAATCACGTCCACACATTTTGTTACTGCTTATGCTGAATAGGTCACTGTGAGAGATGCATCATTCACACTATGACATCAACAAACATCACTCAAGTGTCAGACTAGCAGTGCATGTGTGCAAATCTCATGGCAACGAGGGAAGACTGGTACAAGAAAGTTCACATACTCATAATCAATAATTAGACAGATTTTCTCTTCATATCTGTTGTCAATTTAAAAATCACTGTGCACTACTCAATTTAATTTAGTACGAGCGTTAATACATGTGCTTCAAGTCTTAACCCGTTAGAGTTGAGGGACCTGCCACCCCCCAGACTGTCTATAGTGGTTAGTACCTTCTGCAGCATAATGGGGTGAGTAGAAATTCCTGCTTGCCTCCCTCCGTCCATGGTGGGGTGTATGTCATCCATAAAATCGTCTTGGTGGTCCTGGGGTAGTGTTATCACGTGGGTATATAGTATTTGGGTAAAACACTAGAATACCTGTACTATCAAACCATTTCCCATAATGACACAGGGATTGAACCACCATTCTTGGTTGCGCCCATTTCAGTATCAGCAAAAGGGCACTCCCCCTTCACATATGTCCCAGCCCAGGTATGTTTCCCAAGTTAGGGTTTTTCCCTAAATTCTGCAAACAGGAAATCAATTGGGCAAGTGTGGAGGTAC
Source organism: Triturus cristatus (assembly GCF_964204655.1). Lineage (NCBI taxonomy): Eukaryota > Metazoa > Chordata > Amphibia > Caudata > Salamandridae > Triturus > Triturus cristatus. The sequence goes on from NC_140583.1 coordinate 234,770,066, forward strand.
TGTGAGAGATATTGTATCAGGTTGTATGACGTTACAACGCATTCCGTTGCAACACATGCCTTTACAACGCATGCGTTACAACGCGAATGCCATTGCTACGCATAAAATTTACCACGAAAATGTCTTTACCACGCATACCTTTACATTGTAAAACTATGCATGGTAATGGCATTTTCTTGGTATAGGTGTTCTCTGATCCCTGCCCTAATTCCTTTCACTGCTCCTCTGTGCCCTTCCCCATCCCACTCTCTTTTTTATATATTACCCCTTCCCTGTACCCTTGTGCGACCCTCTGCCCCAACCCACAAACCCTTCTATTAAATATCCGCTGCGCTACATCACTCCCTCATTCCTTTATTTCTTTTTAATTTAATCTCCCTTACCTCTCCACGTCCTCTTTTCATCAGGCTCTTCGGTGGTGCGTCGCACGTCGGAAAGAGGAAGCGGAAGTGTCTTTCCATTTCCTCTAACGACGCCGATTGCCTACAGAAACAGGCGTGTTTTTTGGGGTTTTTTTTGGGGGGGGGAGACCCCCCCAAGCCCCCTTTTTGCAACACACGCTTTATTTTTTTGGGGGGGAGACCCCCCCAAGCCTCCTTTTTTTACGTATAGCCTTTATCACAAATTCATTTACTATGTATCTCGTAGTAAAGGAATGCGTGGTTAAGGCTATACGTGGTAACCACGCATGCGTTGTAATGCATGCGTGGTTAAGGTTATGCGTGGAAACAGCCGCGTTGTAGTGGCCGTTTCTCATTGTATCATTGTTAAACTACATTTAACTCTCTCCTGAGACTCCAAAGCCAGGTCCGCATGGATTTAAGGACTCTGTATGCTCTGAGTTTGCAATCCCTTCCTTCCGAGATTGTTTGATAACAGGCAACTGACCCTACATTCTGTACAAAATATTCATCTATAGCCCGCCCCCTTTGCTCTGAATACTATGCCCCTTAATGCTGCTGATGGCAACACCCAAGGTTCATGTCTTTATAGTAAGTCAGGTAACATGATGGCAAGTACAACCGATGAGTGGTCAGAGAATTTGTAGGATTAGTGCTCAAGAGACTGGACCCAGGAGACCTCCTTGGGGAACTGAAGCAAGAAATCAGTCCTCAATTATGTGTTGTGGGCAGCGGAGCACTATGAGTAGGACTTTGCTTTCCCCCGCAGCTCACACAATACATTCACTAAACCATCATGCAAAGGGGTTATTGCAAGACGTGTGCTGCACAGGGGGCGCTAGCCATGTCTCTGTTTCTGCTATCAAGTTCAGAATAAAGAACTAGGTTAAAGTTTTATCCCCCAAATAACACTCATGTCACCATGTCTACGATAATGCTGCATAATGTCCTCGAAAAGCTTTAGAAGTCGAAGTTAGGTGTGTAGGTGTTTATGACTGTGATGGCAAAGTCGCAAGGTAAAGATAGATAAATGTATCTGCCCAAGGATTCTCAATGAATATAATTAAATAAAAAAGGCAATGTTTTATGGATTAAGATTACAACTCTAGCCATGTATGAGCTATAGGAAGCAAAGTAATTTGTGGTTCCCCAGTGATGCACAAACTTAGGCCTGTCACAAGGTATCAGGGGCATTGCTTGAAAAAAATCCACTTCTGCCCAGTGTCTTTCTAAATACACGAGTATCAATCTACATTTTTAGGGTTACCAAGTTCTTGTGCATTACATGTCATACACTTAATTATATGTTCATCAGAAAAGGAGAAACATAGCACAGATTAAACAACATGATACAAATATCCATTAACAGTGGGGTAATGAAGGTCAAGTAGTACCAGTCACCTTACTCCTCAGTAAATGCCGCCAAACCAAAATTGGAAATTAAACCAAACCCCTTTCTTCCCACCTACCACACTGATAGCAGAAACATGAATGACAACAGAAAAACTCAGCAACTCAGTTCAGAACAGCAAGCTTGTGCTTAGTACAGGATATAAGAAAATTAGAGCCAGCTACCCTCACACAGTTCAGTACAGCACAACTGTGATTTGAGAATAAATACTTGGGGCATATTTAAATGCCCCTTGCGCCACTGTATCATCACTTTCTTAAATGCTCTGGTGGCGCACAGTGCAGGCTCATATCTACAGGGCCCCGTAAAGCCACTCTGCGTGGCTTTTCTTGGCCTTGTAGATAAGGTGAAAGACCACACAGCACAAGTTGCTGCATTGCCTTATATTTCGGCAGGGAAGCATGCCATGGGTGTTGCTGTGGGTGTTCCCAAGCAACACCCAGGGATTTTGACACTGCCCCAGATTTACAACATAGAGTGAATCTGGGGCAGTACCAAAAAAATGTATGCCTCCGCAGAGCAGACATAGCGAGAAGAAATGTTTACATTTCTCCTTGTTTCTTCCTCTTTCCATGTGTGATGCATTCTGCAGCACCCGGGAAAGAGGAAAACACCTCTTGTGATTGTTTTTATGCAGGAAGGTGTTCCTTCCTGCACAAATGCCCCAAGAATGTATGCCTCCCCAGAGCAGACATAGCAAGAAGAAATGTTTACCTTTCTCCTTCTTTCTTCCTCTTTCCATGTGTGATGCATTCTGCAGCACACATAGAAAGAGGAAAACACCTACTGTGATTGTTTTTATGCAGGAAGGTGTCCCTTCCTGCACAAATATAATCATGCCAACAACACAGACACATTGCACCATGGTGCAAAGGTGACTGTGTTGGCGCACGTCTGCAATTTATGATTTGGCACTGGCTGAAAGGATAGCAATGCACAGTATCTTGTAAATGCATTGCATTTCTCTCCTTTCAAATTGGCGTAGAGCAGCACAGAAAAATGAGTTGCGGTGCTGCCCTACGCCAATTCTTTGTAAATATGCCGGTTGCATTTTGCAACAAATTATTGAGGCAGGGTGGAACATGTGAGAAAGTGTCCTCTTTCTGGATGGTTTGATTGAGTGTGCCCTGGGCTCCTGTTAATAAGGTACCCAGATCTTATGTTCTTTCCCTAAAACTGCATTGTAGCCTGAACCCAATTGGCATCTCTGGCCACGGATCAGCCCCTGGTAAATGGTACCACAGGTAACCAGGGCACTGTGACCAGAGAATGCCTCTAAGGGCTCCAGCACTTATTGTGCCTCCCTTAGAGGTCCTGTACCATTACACACACACACTGCCTTTGCAGGCTGTGTGTTTTGGTGCAGAACAAAGTGAAGAGTCGACATGGCACACATCTCTGTGTGCCATGCCTACAAACCACTGCCATGGCATAGATCAGTCACCCCTCTAGCTGGGTGCACTATACCAGTGGTGAGGGTACAGGTGCATGAGCCCTGTACCTCTACAGTGTATAAGTACATTCTAAGACATTGTAAGTGCAGTGCTGCCATTAAGGGTATATGGTGCTGGGAATTTGTCATTATGAACTCCACAGCACCATAATGGCTACACTGAAAACTGCACATTGAACCCACACTGATGCCAATGTGGGATTTAATGAAAAATGCACACAGAGGGCATCTCAGAGAAGCCCCCTAAAAACTAACCTACCACTAATGTCCAGGCTGAGTGGCTGCTTTAGGCTGCCACCACCAGACATGTTTCTGGACCCCTGGGTCTGAAACAATGCACATCCTGGGACGAGGTGCCATGCCTCATCCCCCAGGATGGGCAGGGTTCACGAAGGGGAAGCTTCAAAGGCTTGCCGACTTTGTGAGCTTCCCCAGGCCACTTGCTGCTTTCAGCAACTAGTCCCCACTGATTCTGACCCCCACTTTGGATGGGAGTACCGGCGGGAAAAACAAGTGAGGAAGAGAAGTGTGCCCACCTCTGACAATTCCACTCCTCAGGTGTGGGAGGCGAGGTGAAGCACAACCCTCAGTCCCCGCCATCTTGCAGGTGGGGGTCTCAGCCAACCAGGGACAGGCTCACGTCCCCTCCCACTTGAGGGTGGCATAATAGGGGGTGTACCCACCCCAAGGGAGGGACCCATTGGTCCCTACCTGTTACCTACCTGTAACGCCCTAAAATCTAGTATTTAGGGGCACCCCTTAACCTTGCTTTCTCAGACCAGAACATGCAACAAGAAAAGAAGAAGGACCGAGCAGCCGTGCCGAAGCTAACAAGAGGAAGACGCCTACTGACTTGGCCCCAGCCCTACTGGCTTGTCTCCACCTCCAACCTGCTCCTGCGAAATCCTGGTGTGTCCTACTGCCAGCAACCTCAAAAATCCCGGAGGACCTGCCTGCTTTCAACCACAAAGACTTTGTCTCCCGTGAACACCGGATTTGTTCATCTGCAACCTTTGGCCCCTGCCGGAACTGCAAATCCGCACCACTCTGCACCCGCCGTCCACGGCCTGAGCTCGAGTGGGAAAACACCATGGGGAGGTCCCCCGGTGATCCCTGCTTCAAGCCTCCAGCCGACGCCCACAGCTTAAATCCGACCAGGAGCTGGTACGAAGATCCGACCCCAAAGGGCATCCCTGCACCCGACGCCCCACGGCCTTGGGTGGCAAAACCGATGGTGCCCAACCAACCCCCATCTTCCCAACTTACTTCTCGAAGTGGTGGGCACACCCAAAAGACCGCCGTCCCCAAGCCTGCAGTGCCTTTGCAAACCAGAAATTACCCATTGGAAACAACAGGGCGCCTGAAGTCGAAACAGCACCCTGCACCCAGCGCCCTAGTGCCGCTGAGGGGGAATCTTTGGTGCTACTTTGTTCCCCCATTTGCCCTTAGCTAAAGTTTGGGAGCTTCGCTCCCACACCCAAGTGGCCTGCTAGTCAGCAGCCACCAACCGGAGGGCCCCTATCCCCTATTGGATAACATTGGGCCTCAGCACTCTGCACTCGGCAGCCCTAGTGCCGCTGAGGGTGTAACAAGAGTGCATCCTTGACCCTGGGCGATCCCTGAGTCTACCCCCAGAACCTCAACTCCCCCTACCAAATACTTACCTTAAAACCGATAACACTATTTTCCTCCATAGGATAACATTGATTGTTTTTCTTGGAAAAGTTTCTAAGTGTGGAGTTTGAAAACCTAAGAAATTCTTTAAAATTGTACTGTTTAACAAAAACGATTTTACTTACCTGTTTATAGGAAATGTCCCAGAGCAGTATCCAGGTAAATTACTCTGTGTAAGAATAGTAATCCAAAAAGTAATTAGCAGGTATTTTACCGAAAAGCCCATTCAAGTCTTAGTACTCTATTTACAAAGTATTGCATATCTCTGCAAGCATACTGTAAGTCGAAACAAAGTGCATATGCAATTACAATTCAATTTTTTTCCAAACGGCATTACTACTGTAAAGTATTCATCACTTACCTGTGCCAGGCTTGCTTGTTTCTAGAAAATAAAATAACTAAAACAATATTTTTATACAAAAACAATTGGTCTGAAGTTCAGTCTTTGAGTGTGTGAATTCATTTGCTGACTGAGTGTGTACAACAAATGGGTAACACTGTCCTCTGATACTGCCTTACTGCTCGACCACACTACCACACATAGAGAGTGAGGTGCTATCTAACTTTACCTCTGCCTGCCTTTGAGGTTTCACTGGACTCTGTGAACACAATACCTCACTTTGGTATAGTATATACAGAACCAGCTTGCTAACTGTTATTGTGCAGACCACCTACAGGTGTATAGCTGAGACACGCTGTCCTTTATCACTGTCAGCACATCAGAGCTAAGTGTCCACTCCAGGGGACATCGTTTGTTAAGGAATAGTTAAGGTTAGGCGTGACTGGGGTCCATTCCTGGTAGGACTGCAATCGCTGATCGGCTACCAGCATAAAAAACAGCCAAAATAAATAACTTTATCCCTGCAGTGGATTCTGGTAAATGCAATCAATCTCAGCAAAGGTGGTCAAACCTGAGAGACAGCACATGCAATGGACATATGTAACTGCAATAACTATATGAAAAGACCCCAGTCTCATAAAATTACATCCCATAACCCACATACAGTGGAATCTGCCAACATATAAATGTGCCAGACATTGCATCAGCTCTAAAAAATCAGACAATAAATACAGTGGAATTTCACAAGTAAGAAATTACTTTCCAGCAACGATTAGCATTAAAATGTGCAGCACATTTTCACAAAAGTAAACTTTCTATCTATTTAGAAAAGTTCAGGCAAGTAGTGTAACATCAGAAAGTCATTTTATATTAGGCCTGATTAAAATCTTCTAAAACATGCTGTTTTCAGTTAGGTAAACATAACAGCCATCTTAACTTCTATCTCATCTTGTGCTGGAACAAACTTCTGATCAATAAAATTGATGTAAAACCTACCAATCAAATTTGTGAATTCAATCTGAAGAAACCGGCAACCTGCAACCTTGCTCTATAAAAAGCAGCGAGACACTGGTGACTTGAATCACATCAACAGATATTGTTACTCCTTATGCTGAATAGGTCACAATGAGGAATGCATCATTCACACTATGACATCACCAAACTTCACAGAGCTTCAGGCTAACATGCCCTAATGCCATGGCAACAAGGGAGCACTGGTACAAGAAAGTTCACCTATTGCTAATGAATTATTAGACAGATTTTCTTTTCATATTTGTTGTCAATTTGGAAATCACTGTCCACTACTCAATTTAATTTAGGATGCACCTTAAATACATGACTCTGGCACTTGTTAATATCATAAAAATAATATAGTAAAAGGAAGACCAGTGGATAAAAACAAAGAGATTCTAAGGGCCTCATTTGCAAACTTTTGATGCACGACAGCGCTGCAGGCCTTCCTGCTGCACTGCCGCGCGTCAAAAGAAAAGGCAGGAATGCGCCATATCTACAAGATACAGCGCATTCCTGTCCTTCTGCCCTGCACCAGATCACAAACAGAAGCCGTGTGCCAACACAGACACCTTTGCGTCATGCTGCAAGGGTGCCTGCATTGCGGATATAATTGTTTTTGTGCATGAAGGGACCCCTGCCTGCAAAAAAACAATAATTCATGGCATTTTCCTCTTTCTATGCATGCTGCAGTATGCATCAAGCATGGAAAGAGGAAAAAACTAGGAGGAGTAAAAGTATTTCTCCTTGATGCACCACTCCCACGCCTCCCATGGGGAGGAGTAGGATCATGATGCATTACCAGGTGTGCAATTCCTCGTAAATATGGGACTGCTTCAGATTCCATGGGTGTTGAGTAGTAACACCCACAGCAACACACATGGAGCGCACCTTTCACTCAGTGTCCTGCATAAAAGGGGCACATATTAACAAGGCCATGAAAAGCCACGTATGGTGGCTTTGCGTGGGCTTGATAATATGCTGTAGCGGTACAAAAGTGCCACTGGGGCCTCGTAAATGAGGCCCCAAGTGTCCAACCAATACACCCACAGAAGATGTAATAATCACTTTTCATAAATAACACTGTACACCGCGGCTGTCATAGGGACATACCCAAGAAGAAGAAATCCTTACATTTGGAAGGGCTTCTTTTCATTCACAATTAAGCACATGCAGATTTATGCTTCATTCAATAAAGTTCCTGATATATTTTTTGTTAACAATCATGCAGCTGCTTGGTAGCACCGCAACAGCTTGACTTCTTAATCCGGTGCTTATGTAAAGCACACTAATCCCCTTGGGTCAAGGTCGCACTGTATAAAACTTCAACAACAAAAAAATAATTAAAAAAGCATATTAGGATTTTTATCCCAAGCAGGAAAAGCCAACTTCAATGACTCAGTAGAAGCCAGTGGTGAGCACGTGCACTCATTCTCACTCTGAACAAGCAGAAGGGGCATCAGTACCCTAGACATTGGCACAAGACTCCCAGGAAAGGCACCTGTGTGTTGTCTCACATGCCACCTAGTTTCAATCTGTGATCTTGCCGAAGTCTCTGCTAGACTGTGGAGCTTTGTCGGCTTCCATACTACTGTCAATGTAGGATCACTTGCAATTCTGCCACTCCACAGCCCATCTCACAGTGGTTGCCAATAGGTTTCGGGCCTGCTAGTTGCCAACCTCAGGTCATTAAGTGCCTGGTGGGTCTGTGAAACACGACAGCTGCACCCTGGGAGAGGGGGAGCATCAGGGGCTCCTGTTCTTTGTTTCCTCAAGCAATGAAGAACATCAGCAGGACCTAGTACTAATAGTAATAATACCACCTGTCTGTCTACCAGTGCACTGTTCACATCTAGAAATGCACCCTAGCATCAAATAAGAAGGGGAGGCATTAAATAGCAAAGAAAACATTATGTGCCTGAAAAGTTGTGAGAAACTAATTCTCATTTAGAAAAATAATGTTTTTAACATAGGTTTGGTTCAGTTAGCATAACTAGGCCGCACTGAGCCACATTACTGAATATTGGTTGTTTATTTTTTTGTGCGAGCTATGTGTAGGCATGTTTTACATTGCCTTTCAGAAAAACATTGAAATTCAACTGCAACCATAGTGTCTAACTTTGCATTTTGAACTGTAAAAATGTAACTTATTTCTACCTTCCACGGCTGAAGATTTGTGGTTTGCCACATTACAAGGCTTTGCGCTAAAAGTCCATTGTTTTCTCAATGTCATAACACTGCAGAAGCAGTCCACTGTATTCTACTGTTTTGCATTAATAAAATGTACAATTTATTCAATGCAACAAGATTGTGTTGGTGAGCTGTGCGAGTGATAAGGTTTTGGCAATAACTGGCCAGCTCGTAGTCGGGAAGAGCCTAATAACATCAATTCAAGTCCACTGAGGCCACATCAAGGGTCCAGGACCTGTAGGACACCACTGGCGGGACAGGGGCTGGCTCCAGCTGGATTTGGGTGCTGGTTCATGTGGTTTGGATCCTGCTATGTCCCTTTGGCTCTGAACAGGATGCCAGCACACTAGTTCTTGGAATCACTCTAGGAGTCCTGGGTTCAGATGCTAGTCCAATCCGTCTGACTCCAGCTGGGCAATAGGGCAGCAGTCCAACAAGGTGGCAGTCCATCAAGGCAGTAGTCTAGCATGGAAGCAGTCCAGCAGAGTGTCAGTCCTATTAAAAGCCCAGCATTCCTTCTTCCTGGCAGTGCCTCCACAGGTCCAAAAGTGTACCGAAGAGTTGGTGTCTGAGGTACAATATTTATACCAGCTGCCTCCTTTGAAGTGGGAAAAGCTTCTAGAGGTTTCCCTTTGAAGTTCACAGTCTTCCTGCTTCCTCAGCCTTGGCTGCAAACTTGCTACAGGGATATGTAGCTCTTTGTGCGGAGGTAGGACACAGCCTATTCAAGTGGAAGTGATGGCCCGTCCAGGCACACCTAAGCTTTCTATGGTGTGTGGCTGTCTAGGAGGAATCAACAAAGCCCAACTGTCAGCTACACCCAGTCCCGTGACCCAGAGACAGCCTGCAAAAACTAAATGGTAAAGGCATGAAAATGCCAACTTTCGAAGAGTGGTATTTTCAAAATTGTAATTTAAAATTTGACATTAACGTAAGAGGGGATTTTTTATTATAATTCCAAAGACACAAAACATGAACTTGACACCTGTTTCTATTTGGAAGTCACAGCTAATTAAACGGAATAAAGTAACTGCAATGTTATCTATGGTACAGGTATGCCTTGCAGAAGTGAAAAATGAATTTAAGAGTTTTTTATTACCTGGACATGCAAAATCTAAAAGTACATGTCCACATTTTAAATATACTTCACCTTGCCCTCTGGGCTTTCCAGGGCTACCCTAGTGGTGACTTATATGTATTAAAAAGGAAGGTTTGGACCTGGCAATTAGTTTATTTTACCAGGTTGAAATGGCATTTTAAACCAGCTCAGACATGCTGCAATTGCAGGCCTGCGACAGGTTTGAAGGACTACTCAAGTGGGTGCCAAAATCAGTGCTACAGGCCCACTAGTAGCATTTCATTTACAGGCCCTGGCTACATGTAATATCACTTTACAATGGAGTTATAAATAAATTAAATATGCCAATTAGGGATAAGCCAGTGTTACAATGTTTTGGGGAGAGAGCACAAGCACTTTGACTATGATTCATTACAACGCGTACTAATACCACGCGTGCCATTACAACGCGGGTATTAATACTTGTTGTCAATTACAATGACCTACCATTACATCTCATACTTTTACCACAAATGTGCCTTTGCCACGCATACCTTTACCACGGAAAGGCATGCGTGGCAAAGGTATACTCATGGTAAAAGTATGAAAGGTAAGTTACACTACCCTGCCCTATCCTAAATCCTAATTTAGTACCCCAGCACGACCCACCTTGACCCCCAGTCCTCTCCCTACACTTAAACACCACCCTGCACGACCCCCCTACACTACCCTAAACCCTAAAACACTACCCCCACATGACCCTCTCCAGACCCCCAGTCCTCTCCCTACACTAAAACACCACCCTGCACAACCCCCTGAAACTACCCGAAACCCTAAAACACTACCCCCAGCATGACCCTCCCCTGACCCCCAGTCCTCTCCCTATACTTAAACACTACCCTGCACGACCCCACGACACTACCCTAAACCCTAAAACACGACCCTGCACTACACGCCGACCCCCTTTTACCCTAAAAAAGTAACCCCCACCCCAGGCCCAATCCCCCTTACCTCTCTCTCCTCGTGGTTCCTCTCTCCTCCTGGTTCCTGTTTCACGTCAGCTCTGCGGGGCGGTGCACGTCATTGTCAGGAAACGGAAGAGCGTCTGTTTCCTCACAACAATGTGGATCGCCATTTTTTTACATCACATGCATTGTAAAAGCCCATGTAATGTAAAACAATGCGTAGTAATGGGTACGCCTTGTTACATCGCATGCGTTGTAAGGGCATGCTGGGAACCAGCTGCGTTGTAATGGCTGTTTCCAAAGTACTTTATCACTGGTTATCAGTGTTTAGTGTACACAATCCCGAGGCCACTAAAACAAGCAAACATTGAGGAGGAAGGAAAAAAGTTTGGGAGTGACCCGGCAGAGGGAGCTAGTTCCAACATATTGTCTTGCCTCGTTTTTCTCTGCCCCTCCTATGTTGTTTCGGTCTCCTTGTTGCTGCCCCTGTCTCCATGTTGGTTTATCTCTCTATGAGCTTCCGTGCTCCCTCAGTGTCAGTGTTACTCTGTCTTGCCATGTGCTTCAGTGCTTTCCTCCATGTTACCTGGTTTCATAATGTGCTTCTCTGCCCCTCCCATGTTGTTGCCATCCCCCATTTTTCTTCCCCCTTCCCTCGTCCCCAATTTTACTTCCCCACTGAGTCCTTTGTTTGCTTCTGCACCCCTCCCTGGTATTTTATTTATTTTTAGTTACTGGTACAACTCAATGCATATCTAAAAAATAGTTTTGTGGTATGCACACCTTCAACATGACATGGCTATCAACATCCAAAGTTTCTTTTTTTTAAAAATATTTTCTTTCTTTATTTAATCTTTAAACTGCATCCACAGATTAAACTTAAAAACCACAACAATCAATAATAAATAAATACAGTAAATTAAAACAGACGTGATTAAAACAATACAAAACTTGATTAGAGCAAACAAAATACATTGTAGTGAAGAAAGCACCAAAAAACCTAATTAAATGATAACAAATATTCACGGTGGGAGGGTTTAAAAAGCGTTAAGTGCTTCTTTGTGTGTTACTATAGAATACCTTAAAATTATAGGATACAAAAACAAATTCTACAGATATAAAAAGGACATGACAGGAAAACCGCACATGATTCAAATGCTGTTTAACAACGCCACAATATTGTTAGCATGGATAATGGCAGACCCCATCCTTCTTGATCCACACATTTCACCCCAGGGCATCTGGCAAAATCTGGATTTCATTAAAAAAAACTATGCCCAAGGAGACATATGACGGCCTTTAAATACAATTGCATTTCACCACTTTTTACAAACATGCAGCCCAGCCATAATCTTCTTATTTCTAAACAATGTTGCAAGTCAAGATGGAAACTTCCATTTTTAGAAAAAAAATTTAAGTGGAACTTGAAGGCGCTACGACGTAGACACAATAACACCTCATCATTAATTAAGGGAAACTGTGGTATACAATAGACATCAACAGCCCCAAAAGTGTAAATCTTTTTATTATCCATAGCAAGTACCCACCAGGTTACATTTTTCAATGCATTTTTGGGACTCCTGAATAATTATTAAAAATATCAAATTATTTGTCAGTAGGCCCAGAAGGTAATATCCATCAAGCCCAGCTCAAGACAGATCATTTCAACAGAGCTGGAGGAGCTCACACCAAAGTAGCTCTTCCATAAAACAGATTCAGTATTAGAGATAAACAAAGAAAGCGACCTTGCTTCTATTCCATATAAAGCAACAGGAACCATGCTAGCAATATACACGTTTAACAGCAAAACAATGTCCCTCCCTCTTTGTACATTAAAAAACTGTAAAATGCCAATACTCATAGACTTTGATTTTGCAGCCTGAGAGGTATTATATGGGACCCAAGACAAATTATTTGAGATTTTTGCACCTCAATCTGTTTTTAATTTTACCATCTCCAATTTTCTTGAATGAAAAATAGATCTCTGAAACTTTTTTAAAATCTGAGTCTCAAATCCGGTTGAACGGAAGAAGAAAACGTGTATAGAGCACTAAAATGAGAATATAAAAGATTTTTGTAGACAGGAGTAGAAGTTTTGATGTGATCTCTACCCAAACCTCTGGTTATTATGAGCCAGAATGTACGCATATTGCGAGTAGAAAGTGCAGACTGAAGATCAGACCATAACATTTCGTCTTTGGTTGATTTATTAATTTTCTTTTCTAAATAAGAACATTTGGCAGCTCTAGATCTCGGAGAGATATCCAGATGCCTTGGAGTCCTGGCATATATTTATTGTTTGTTTCATTACAAAGGTATCCTGGAGCAAGCACAGGAATGCCTCAAATTTAGCGACATCCAAAGACGTCTAGGGTAGTACTTGATAAGCACCTTACCTATAAGCAATATTTGGTATCAAGGCAAATAAAAGCAATCCTGCTGCTATTTGCATTCAAAATCTTACAAAAAAAAAACTCAGAGAGTGCTCAACAAATCATTTGCTGAAGATCATAGCAGCTAAATTCTTGCCCTCAATCTCGTACAGATCGGAACTGCTTAAAACTAATGATGCATCAGGTTTGAACACTGTTCAATCTAGCTTTTTCAAGAAAATATTTTCAGTCCCATGACACACATGACAAGCTAACATCAGGCTGGAGCTCAGATTAAAAAAACAGATTCAGGCAAGACAAGGCGCCCTCATAAAATGTTACTGAAGAATGATAGCAGCAGAGGCAAACTCCCTTGCCCATCATTGTTAGATGGAATTCGAAAAACAATCTACAGCTCTGTTCTACTGCAACCACTTTCATCTTTAAAGTTAGAAGAGGCTTGGCACTCAGTATCCGCCTACTCCGTGTTCAAACTACTACCAAACCCATCAGGATTCAATCACTGCTAATAGACAAAGCAACCTGGAGGAACAAAAGCTATGCGTGGGTGGTGATGCCAACATATAAAACTCTAGAACCTCAACTGTACTTCCTGGACCACTTCTCAAGATCATAAAAGTTCAACCTAATGTTATTGAGGCTCGGAGTCTACCCATCTAAAGATTTAACACGAAAGTGGAAACGGTCATGGCCAATCCTGGCATGTCACCTCTGCGGTTATAGTACCAAATCATTGCTCCATCTTTATGCACTTGCCTGGCATTAATTCCCCTCCAGAAAACTCTTTTACAGCCAACATTGAAGCAACAACAAATAAGAACTTGCAGATCCGCCATTATAAAATCATTAGGAGGATCAACTGTCCAACTGGCATGCAAGGCTGTGAAGTTTCTGAGCTTAACAGCAGAGGAACTAGAAAAGAGAGACAGATTAATCAAGTCTGCCTGTTAGGAAACTTTGCTTCTCCCGTTTATTTTAAACTAAAGCTAGGACCAGCATTAAGCCTCGTAAAGCGATGTTTTTAATTAACAAGTCAATTTGAATCATAAAAAAATCAGGTCATTTAAAGTCAGAAACCCTATAGTCACTGAATAGAAAAATAAATGCAGAGATGCACACTGTTCACGCAGCCAACGCCAAATTTGAACGCACCTAACGCAAAAACAGAGAACTTACACAGGGACACAAGCAAGCAACACATAGGCACATTGCCTACTTTGGACAAACATTGTCAGTCTTTATTATTATTGCATCAGCACTTTATTCCCTATTTACGTCACAGTATCACCTGCTTGCTTTCAGTTGCGTTACGATGTTGGCACTGTGTGCGGTTGGATAAACTCGTACGCATTAGATGTTTCGTCTACTGACTTCAGGGCTGGTAGCCCTAGGCTTATAAGAAGTCATAGGATAGGATAGGATAGTTGCATTATCAGCTTTAGACATTATATTAACTAGATTGTTACCCAATATATTAAACTGCAAAAACAACAGTTGATGGACAGAATGCAGAACAATGTCATACATTCACCCCAGTACAGAGATCTGGGCCTAAATCCATCATTTTTTGCTAACCATGCCATTCCAGTTTGAACCCAGCCATATGCAAATCATTCTTGACCCTGTGCTTCATGGGAACAGTCCAGCCCGAACTGCCAAGCCAGGTCCTCCCTGGACTGGAGCCAAGCATCCTAGGACCGGTTTCGGGGTTTCACCCCTCTTCAGCCAGGATAGCTTGATTCCAGTGGCATGGAGAGCACGGGACTCACGTCTGAGCATACCTGTCCCACTCAGGGGGACAAATGCAAAAACAACAGTTGATTGACAGAATGCAGAACAATGTCATACATTCACCCCAGTACAGAGATCTGGGCCTAAATCCATAGTTGTTTTGCTCACCATGCCATTCCAGTTTGAACCTAGCCATATGCAAATCAGTCTTCACCCTGTGCCTCATGGGAACAGTCCAGTCCGAACTGCCAAGCCAGGTCCTCCCTGGACTGGAACCAAGCATCCTAGGACCGGTTTCGGGGTTTCACCCCTCTTCAGCCAGGATAGCTTGATTCCAGTGGCATGGAGAGCACGGGACTCACGTCGGAGCATACCCGTCCCACTCGGGGTGACATATGCAAAAACAACGGTTGATGGACAGAATGCAGAACAATGTCATACATTCAATATATTAAACTAGCACAAATGTCTAATTATTTAAAGTACAACTTTGGCTGTATCGCATTGCTTTAATGATTTTATATTAAATTGAATAAAGCATATTTTTTCATCTTCTTCATTTCTCTCACCTCTTTTTTCACTTCCAACTGACTTTTCTTAGCCATTTCTATTGGGGATTTACGATTCTGTTGGCATTTTCCACATGGCCAATGGGCAGAGAACACTAAAGCTGTGTCCTCACATATTTGATGCAATGTTTACCCAAGAAATCTCTCATCTGGTTGGAGATCAACGGTGTTCCATTGTCCATAATCAAGTACTGGGGTACATAAGTATATTTTTGAGTACTTTGATAGTACTGGTGGTAGTGACAGTCCTCATAAAAACAAATTCCAGCTGTTTGGAATGAACGTCCACAATGAAAGCAGCATAAAATTGGTAATCTGAAAGACATGGGAACATGTAAACGGTTCAATAAAATCTAGACATACCTTCACCCAGGGTGCACCCAGATCACCAAGATGTTGATCATCCCCACCCACGGCTACTTTTCTCACTCTCTCTTCATACCAGATATCCAATCACATGTCTGGATACCTCTGACTCCATCCACCAGAACATCTCCTTCAGCTTTTTCTTTGTCATTGGCTGTCTCAAATGACCTTAATGTGCTATATTAATCAGCTTCCCTCTCACCTCCTGAGGCGGTACAGACCTTTCTCCTCTCATGATCAGTTCTTTACCACATATTGTTAACTCCTCCACCAACCTGCAATATGGTTTGACAGACACAGACACTAAATCCTCTCTCCATATACCCTTGTGAATCGTCTTCCTGGTTTCATCCTTATCCATCGCTGCTAGGAATTCAGCATTAGTGACAGCTTTATACACGCCATCCTTTCCATCATCCAAACATGTTGTTTTGGAGGACTCTAGGGTTCAGGATATGCCCCTTCCCCAGAGACAGTGGACATGCAAAGAGTGTAGACACCCTAAAGGTAAGTAGACCATTGGCTACTACCTTCTGATCCCGGGTATGCCCCTAAAATTAGTATTTCATCCTTAATACTGAGATCACTGATGACTTATGTAGAATGAGGGCCATGCAGCAGCGAAGACTGTAGGCAACAACTGACTTGGCTCCTGGCTACCAGCCTGTCTGTAGTCCTCAGAGACCCTGCTAAAGAAGAGCGACTCATCCCACAGTCCAGCAACCCCCAGAACCCTGAGAGTGCTGCCTGCCTTCTAAAAAGACTCCTAGTCTCCCATACACAACTCTAAATACTAGTGCTCTGCCTGCAATACAACAAACTGACTACCTCTGCACCCGATGCTCACGGCATAAGTTCCAGTGGCCCACTGATCCAGCAATAGTTCTCTAGCAATTTAGAGCAAGAGTCTACCATGGGATGACCCCTTCCGAACACCACTACAACACCTGCAGCCTCTGCACGACAACCCCCCCAACCGCGACCTATACTGGTAAGCTGATTTCTGGCACCAAATGACACCCATGCACCCGGAGCCCCTGTGCCTTGGGGAGGTCATGCGATGGTGTCCCAAAGCTCCAGCACAACCCAATTTACCTGTGTAGCTGTAGGTTTCTGTTGATGGGTCTCCTGGCCTGAGCCTGCAGCCTTTTTTCCAACATTGAGAATCTCTATTTGATTGCATCGGGCGCCCAACGCTGTGTTGATCCTGTGCACCCAGCCGCCCCTGTGCCCCTGAGTGTGTAAGTTTGGTGCTGCCTTGTGTCCCCCTATGTGCTTACCATAACCCCCAGAGACTGGGTTCCAAAACCGTGCTACTCACCTGCACGTAGTACCACTTTGATTGCCCTTTCTCCGTGGGATAACAATAGAACCAGGTCCCAAGTTTGACCTGTGCACCCAGTCGCCCCAGTGCCGCTGGTGGTGCAGTTTTATCACTAACCTGAACCTTGCCTGGTACTGATCAATCATCCAAAAGCTCAATAACGTACATCGTTTACTTAACTGCATATTGCTGATTGTGTTGATTGAAAGATTCACCGTGCCCACTTTTTACTTTGGAAAACAGTGATATTACAAAACGTATTTCACTGCAACAAAGTTTCTTTGGTTCTAAGAAATAAATATACAAAAAGTAATATTTTTACAAACCATTGGTCTCGGATTTAACCATAGAGTGTGTGTAATCATTTCTAGCCTGTGAGTTTACAACAAATGCTTAGCACTGCCCTCTCATAAGCCTAACAGCTCACCCACACTACCAAAAAAGAGAGCATTAATATTACCTCTGTGAGCCTCTGTAAAACCTCTGGGGATCCACTAGACTCTGTGCACACTATACCTTACTTTGGTATAGTACATACAATTCTAGCTTCTACATTGGTGGATTAGCTGTGGGCTCTACGACTTTGCATTTTCTGAATGAACCACTCTGCCAAAAATTGACCACATGACTCCAATCCGAAATTGCCTTTTGATTTACCTGTATTTTTGAATTGACAATTTTTTCTAAATTTTCAAATTCTTGTTAGGCCTTGGTCCCTTTTGCATTTTATCAAAGTTAAAAGCCCACTTTAGTTAGGGGATAAAAGTGCCTAGAAGATTTTAGTCCTTTTATAAAACAGCACCCAACTTTAGTAAAATAATGGGAGATACAGAGTATGTGGAACTCAAGTTGGCCCCTTACCTCCATTTTTGCATAAAAGAGATAAGGACCCTCTGTAGACTCACGAACCCCCTCCCAGAAGGAAAAAATATGATGAGGGGGACTATTCCCAACCTCCTCACCTAGACAGAGAAGATATGGTCCCTATATCCATCTATTCAAGAGTAGTGCAAAGAGTACCTAGTTCCCACACAGGTGGGCCAGGCACTCCAAGCAGTGCTGAGGACAGCCTCAATGAGGAGGACATCCTTTTAGCAAGGATGGCTCGTAGTATAGCCCTGGAGGATGAACTTCTAGTTATAGAAAGAGAAAGAGCAGATATGGGTCTAGCACCCATTAATGGTGGCTGCAGCATACTTTCTAGGGACAGAGGGAACATTTATGACCCTAAAAATCCCCAAAGGGATTGTCCCCAAATATGAGGAAGGTGATGACATCACAAAATGGTTCACAGCCTTTGAGAGGGCCTGTGCATGGAGACATTTGAAGAAGTCACACTGGGGAGCATTGCTTTGGGAACTGTTCACTGGGAAGTGCAGGGATAGACTTCTGACACTCCCTGTGACAAAAGCTGTCCTGTGACCTCATGAAGGGTGCCCTAATTGAGGGGTGCGGACTCACAACTGTAGAGTATAGGATCAAGTTCAGGGGGGCTCATACAACCTCAGTCCTGGTTTGACTTTGTAGACTACTCAGTAAAAAGACCAGATGGCTAGTTAACTGGAAGTAATGTGCATGATAGGTTTTATAAGTTGATAATGAAAGAACATCTCTTATCTAATTGTGTGCAGGAAAAGATGCATCAGTGCTTAGCAGACCTAGGGCCAGTCTGTTCCCAAGAGTTGGGGAAGAAGGCTCATCATTGGGTAAGAAACAAAGTTAGATATGGTGGGGTGACCAAAAGATTGAGGTAAAAAAAATACTCCCCCCTCCCAGAAAAGACAGTAGGGCACTGTGAAAAAGATAAAAGTAAGGAGTCCCCTGTAGGCCCCCAAAAACCTGCCCAAGAGGGGGCCCAGAGACAAACTGAAAATGGGTACCAGGGTAAGAACTGGGGCCCAGGGAGACTTGGTGCCTTAAATGTAACAGGATAGGGCACCTAGCCAAGGACCATTGCTGTCCTAAAAACAAAACGCCTAGTGTAACTACAGGGGTTGGTAGTGTAGCCTTTAAGGATGGTTCCTTTGATGAGGAAGTCCTCCTAGACTTCAACTGGAAAGGGGACCCAAAAGGCGAATTGGAGATTCCAGTGGGGAGTAGACACTTCCATCACCTACCGGTGACTGGAACCCCAGAAATTGCCCTGAGAGATATCTGTGCCAGATGGTACATGACAGGTTGGTGCTCTCAAACCAGTATGTCCTGGGGGAGCCAAACGGAGTAAGGGGGACTCCAGCGGAGGTCACTGTTAGGCCTGTGGCTGTAGTGCCCCTAGAAATACCTAGGTCCCTTAGTAGGAGAAGGGTGGTAGTCAGCAGAGACCTTCCCTTTGCCTGCCTCCTTCGAATGACCACCCAGAGGTTGGTCTGAGCCAATGTGAGGTCCTGGTCTAGTGCCAGTCCTCACCCAAGTAATCTGGGGGGCTGAATCTGCAGCTAGTGTAGGTAAGCTCCAAAAGAAAAAGATGACAAAGTACAGGAAAGGCAGGCAACTGTTGGCCACAGATCCAGTGAGCGAAGGAGAGTTTACACCAGTAGGGGAGACCTCCAAAGTTGGCAGTGGAGAGGTCCTACCTGACCCACAAAAAGGCCTGACTAGTCAGGCGCCTGTCCAGCCTGAGTTGGTTACTCTTCAGCTGACAGAAAAGAGAGTGGAAGTAGGGTGCTCACTACCGGAAGTGGTGACCCCCCCACTCTAAAACAGCAGGCAGTCAACCTGAAACCAAAGAAGCCTGTACATTTTCCCCTTCACCTGTCACTGAAGGTGTGGTTCTGGGCACTGACAGTAGCTACTGTTGGGTGTTAGCCTTTATGGCTACACTATTCCTGAGATGATGGCCTGACCCCAGACCAAATAGTAAGTTAGGTCCCCTGACCCTGTTGGTCATGGTGGGGTTGCTCAAGTTGTGGATGACCTCATTAGGTAAGCTGGGTTTTGTCCTGGTTAAGTTAGAATTTGCAGAGGTGGACACCTCTGACCCCAAACTAAAAAGAGTGAGTAAAGATACTAATGAGTTAGAAAAGGGGCATTGTAAGTTAGGTCCTGAAACTGTTGAGGTAGGCCAGCTCCCCACAGGGACTGACCTGGACAGAAGGATGTAAGGCAGAGTAGGCCCCGCAAACTTCAGACCACTTTATCTACTCCTCCTCACCTGATAGATTAGGAAGATTCTCACAGGTTTTGCTTAGTCTCCTAGCCTGTGGGCTGGGGGGACTTGTGTAGGAAAGCGTGTTTCTGTTGCAGACCCCTCCCACATGTTTTGCTCCATTATCTGCTGATTGTTACAGTGACAATACCTTGCAAGTGAATATTTACACATTCTCTCCACTTTGGCAGTCTTTATAATTCCCATTATTTCCAACCCCAGGCTGAAGACTTAAGCATTCAAAAGGATTGAAGAGGAAAGCTGATTGATTAGATGCGATGCCAGAATGAGGTCCAAATGTGTGGCATTTGAAAGAAGGTGATCAACTTGAAGGATAGTGCACAACAGAGGTAATTTCAGCTGCTAAATCTGACCTCGAAACATGCCACTCAACAAGAGAAGACAGTTATCCCGGCAAATTTAACAAAAGAACTAACTCTCTGCTAGTCCAAATGCTCTGCAAAGTTTTTAAGGAAGCACAAACTCTGACTCCCTGAGTGTCCAATCAAATAAAAACTCATATCCCTACTACCTAAAACTGGTAATGATCCTCACAAATGCCCCTACTTTAGCTCAATATCTCTCATTAACTTGGGCATTAACATTCTTGCAAAGAGCTTAGCTACTAGGCTTAGTAAGGTGCTACCACTGGTAATCCACAGATAACATGTTGGTTTCATAGCTGGTAGGTTTTTCAGGAACCACTTTTCATGCTATCACATCTTCTTCAGTACATCATGGACCTCTGGATAGAGGTTCTGGCCACCTCGACTGATGCGAAGAAGGCTTTCGGTAGGGTCGAGTGAGTATATCTTTTCCACACCTTCGAGAGGGCGGCTGTCAGCCACATGTTTATCTCTAAAGCGCACTAGTTGTTCAAAGCACTGATATATATATATTTTTTTATTCATAACGTTTTATAGACGACGAACATGACCCAATCGGGTATGAGAGCACTTCACATAAGAGCAAGCATAACAGAGAGAGAGACAAGAAAGTAAAACAACAATCTGACAGTGCAGGATAAATGAGTAAACAAGAGTTTCGATAAAACGGAACACCACATAAACACAGTAAATAAACATGCATGTGAGGAGGGAGCCTTAGAGCATTGATTCAGGGGGAAGTAGGTACATAACAAGTTCAGAGAGTATGCATAAGAAGTGCTTTGACTCCTTCTTTAAAAAGAGGACGTTGAGGGATTCAGTCTGATTTCCGGCGGCAAGGCATTCCAGATTCTGAGGGCAATACCGGAGAAGGCTCGATTATAGGTTTTCGATATTTGAAATTTTTGTGGTTTCAGCAGCAAAGTGCTAGACCTCCTTGAAGATCTGCAACCACCCGAGAGTTCCAGTTTCTGGGCGAGGCACTGAGGAGTGTTTAGGTGAAGGGTGGGTCATGCAAGCAATTTTAAGATGAATCCTAACCTCAAAAGGAAGCCAGTTTAGAGATTTCAAATCCTTAGGCTGGACTTCGAAGTAATTGCAACACAGGAGGTGGGTTTCCAGACTTCCCAGAGGCTGACCCGAGTCCCCAGCAAAGCTGCGACCCGTAGCCCTCGTGGATACCGTGGAACCGGAACCACTGGAAACCGTGCACATTTGCAAGTGCATTAGCTTCTCGACGTCCTTTGAGGCTGTGCATTGGGTTACTTGTAGCCCAGACCATGAGCACCTTTTGCACTGAAAATTGCTGGCCTACACTCCACGAGTGTTCCATGAGCCGTCCCTTTGTGTTTTTGCTCGAGGTACCTTCGCAATCCCTGGTCCATTGACTAGTGGGTCCCTGTGAAGGCAACTCTTACTTCAATTGGGCTTCCCTGGTTGTTCCAGACGTGCCCAAAATCTCCATCGCTTGGGGAGTCCCCAGGACCTTGCTGGTCCGCACCGAAGCATCTTTCCTCTTCCTGCGTGGGTTGCTGTTGCCAAGGCTTGTTGTGTTCAATCCGGGCACCGACGCTGCAGCACTCCACATCCTTTATGGGACAGCTCGAATCCAGCTCCTGGTCATCAGTGACACCTCCTGGTCCTCATGGCTGAAGAGTCCAGCTTCCCCTCTTCGCACCTGTAGCACCCGA
The DNA here is from genome assembly GCF_964204655.1 of Triturus cristatus. Taxonomy (NCBI): domain Eukaryota; kingdom Metazoa; phylum Chordata; class Amphibia; order Caudata; family Salamandridae; genus Triturus; species Triturus cristatus. The sequence goes on from NC_140583.1 coordinate 234,792,173, forward strand.
CATCGGTGGGCATTCGTCTATCGTAACCCTGGTCACTGGCAAGTGACCCAGACTCTGTCCCCTCTGCTTTCAGGCTCTTCACATCTTCGATCCAGGCTTGGATCTCTTCGGAAACTTCTCCTCTTCCCGGCAGCAGCACTTTTCAGTCTCCTGCCATTGAAACGACAACGCAACCCGACACCATTTGACACCTATGCACTAGGCTTACCTGCGTGAGGTAACACGAGTACTCTGGTGCTCCCGTGGGTGTTGGCCCTAGAACCATCTAAGTCCAAAAGGGTTTGTTCCTAGTCCACTCCTAAGTGTCCTTAAACTTTAAAATTCTAACTTTCCCCTTAGAAGCTAACGGAGCTTGCGGCTGTGTTCACACGTTGCACACATCCCCCGTGGGTCCCCTGTGTCACTACCTTGGGTAGTTCCTTGGGGTCCCAGCGATTCTACAGGCTCTAGGCCTTGTGTCTAGTTAAGTTGTGGTTCTTATACCACTTTCATAATATATGGTTTGGTTCGCCCCAGGGCATATCGTATATTGTGCTAATTTACTGTGATATTTGAAGTGTAACAAATGTGCTTTGACCTCTAGCATCATAAAGAGACTTGTAGGGTGTGTTTAGAAATAAATACATATATTTTATATATATACCTGGTGTGGTTCTCTTTCATTTAGCCATTCAAGTGATTATAGACTGGTAAATCAAGCTGCTTTACATTTCTTCAAGACTTAGCCTCAAGGCTGCTCTCCATAGCTACCACTAGGATAGCTATCAAATCAGGTTTTCTTTAACCTATCATCAATAAGGGGTTGCTTGGACTGGTGCAAGGTGCCCACTATAACTCATGGTCAGTATATACCAGGCCAACTTCTCACAAAGTCCACGTGGTTTCTCCATCTCTATTGCATAACGCTCATCGCAAGCACTTTTCCCCTGTCACTTGGATTACATTACTGGTGTTGACTGTTTTTCGCCAAGTTATTCACCATATCATATTTATAAGCCAACATTTTGTACTCATTGTTCAGTCCAAACGTCAGTGAACAAATGCACCAGCACAATCCAAGATCCCAGAGCTCTTTGCGTTAATTTGCATAGTTCATGATAGGATCCCAAAGAATTGACGCGAAATTCCCCAGGTGCACACACAGTCTCGGTACTCCGACCCCTTTGCACTTTCATTACACGTTTTTTGATATTACCAAATGTACTGGTAACCAGAAGATGCAAATCAGAGCTTCCCTTAGTGAGATTCAAACCTGGGAGCGGCTCATATGTTTACCTTATCAGCAGGCATATCCAACCATTCTGCTATTTTTACATACGTATTGGCAAAGCGAACATTCATCCCTTGGGACATATTGGCATTGAATAACAGAGTTTTATTGATTCCCCATTAATGTTACTCATTTCATTGACCATGGAAGGATGAAAGGCTGAGTGGACCTCCCAAGACCACAAGATCATAGATATCTGAAGCAGACGCATTAATTAAATGAGTAACCGGACCGAATTTACCAGGTTTTTGGATGCCATGCCTCTCAGCGCGGGGCGGTTTATACACGACCAACCCCAGTTTTCACTTTTGTCTGTGGTGGCCTCACTAGCGAGGGAGTGCCCTGTCTGCCTCTCTCATAATCCAGACAAAGAGGCCAAAGGGTGTGTGCCTTGGGCATCTGAACTTGCAACGAAGGTGGCACAACAGCAGAGGACTGCCCAGGCCTTTCTCTGGCTTATGAACTTTCCTTTCTTCCTTAACTCGGAGACCCTCTGCCCTCGTTGCCTCATCCCAGTGACAAGGTGAGGTGACCAGGGCCCCGCAGAAAGCGGCAGTGTCCAGCAGAGGTGACCCTCCCTCGTTGGCATTTCATCTCCTTGTCCCTAAGGGCTGGTTGCAAAAGATGCACAGACAGTATCTGCGGATGTTGGAGCACTGCCCTGGCCTCAGGCACTGGCATTAACCATGGCGACAGGGCACTGACTCAGCCTCCTGCCTCTGCTGAAGGACGAAAAGCCTCCTGCCTCTGCTGAAGGAAGAAAATGTCGGAACATCTATTAGAGATGAATGTCCCTGCACCTGTGCTACATGTTGAAAAGGGCAGAAGGAATGAAACAGCTCGGGCACTGAGAGCTGTTTTAAAGTGCCCACTCTTCAAATGAAAATGGAAGCCTTAGCAGTCTGCAAAGCAGTGCTGCAGCCCTACAGGTGAAAATTGTTAGTTTATGCAAGAGTTTTATTCTAAAGTCATATTTAATTTGCTAAACGCGATAGCATTAATTATGTTACATATTAGGGTGTTCTCACAACAATAGGGCATGGTGATGGAAGGGAATACTTGAATTAATCTTAGTCACTGTTAATTACTCTAGCTGCCATTCCACTCCATTGTTTTTAGCTTGTCTGTTTCATTACAGACTGGAGTCATACTTAGTAACGCACAGCACAGTTACAGGAATGCAATACATGATGTAAATCTTGTTTACAATCTTGTAACACTACACCTTTCTGTTTGCAACCCCACTAATGGAGTAGGTAGAGTCTGTAATCCCTTGCATCTAAGTTTGGATACTGCACTGATTAGGCACAGGCTCTCTTCACTCAGTCATCCCCAAAGCATATGCACTCAACAGTTCAGTTCCCTTTTATCTTCATGGATTTATTCTTAAACTTCGGTCTGCTGTTCAGTTCTTGTTTTCACCTTGTTTTCAAGCCCCACGGTTGCCTGCATTTGCCAAGTCTTGCTGCTCTGATGCAATTCTATTCCTCTATGAAAGTCTTACGCCCAGCAGACTTGAATCTGGCCTCCATACCCCATCACAGAAGAGCCAGAGTGGCTGAAGTTCTTATCGTGCCCTTGCTCCAGCCCTATGGAATTTTTTGCCGTCTTCGCTAAGAAAGACTCAAAACAACCTAAGTATTCAGAAGCAACTAAGGACTTGGTTGTTCTCGTCCTTAGCCTAACCTGCCTTCCTCTTCTGCTGTCATCTTACTTGTGACCGGCACCAGGAAGTCCCCCTCTGGGGGCAGCCGTGCACTTTAGAATTCTTTCTTTAACATAACATTTGCATGTTGCAGTTTGGGCAGGTGTGTGATGGCCACGTGCTATGGTCCTGCTCTTGCAGCTTCTGAGCCTTTAGGGCTGAGGTGGTGACGTCGCTTGGAATTTGCAGACTTCAGGGATTTCAACACATCATCTCCCTGAAGCATCTCCCTGAGCATTAACTCCAGGACACCTACTGACCCGTGCCCAATGCACATCTTCGACAGTGCCGCCACTGCCATCGCACCCAAGCTATCCCGAACTATCAACTGCTCCCTCAAGGCCGCTGCATCCCCGATGACTGGAACAACGTCGAAGTCAACACCCTCCTAAAAAAGCCCTCTGCAGACCCAAGGGATCTCAAGAACTTCAGGCCCATCTCTCTGCTACCTTTCACCGCCAAAGTCATTGATAAAGCCATCAACATCTAGCTACCAAACTTCATAGAAACCACCAACATCCTAGACACCTCTAAATCTGGATTCCTTGGCAACCACAGCACCAAGACCTCCCGCATCACGGCCACCGACAACATCTGCGCCCTTCTCGACCAACGCCACACGGCGTCCCCTCATCCTTCTGGACCTATCAGCAACTGTCAACACCATTTCCCACTGCACTCTAGCCACCAGGCTCCACGACGCAGCGATTCGGGAAATAGCCTTAGACTGGATATGATTTTTCCTCCCAGGCAGAACACAGAGAATACGACTCCCACCCTTCCTCTCATAACCAACACAGATCAGATGCGGAGTACCCCAAGGATCCTCCCTCAGCCCCACACTCTTCAATGTCTACATGGCCCCCCTCACAACCATCGTCGGAAACCACGGACTGAACATTGTCTCCTACGCTGATGGCACCCAGCTCGTCCTGTCCCTCACCAAGGAACCCGACATCACCAGGCACAATTTCCAAGAAGGGATGAAAGCCATCACGACCTGGAAGAGCAACAGCTGCCTGAAGCTCAACGCGGAGAAAACAAGAGACCTCATCCTCGGGTCCACCCCGCCGTATGGGACAACACCTGGTGGCCCCCCACCCTCGGACACCCACCCCAACAGACCACGCATGTAACCTAAGCATCATAATCGACTCTTCACTCACTATGAATTAGCAGATCAACGCTGTATCCCACGCATGCTTCAACACTCTCCGCATACTTTGCAAGACGTTCAAGTGGATCCCTCCCGACTCAAGGAAAACCATCGCCCACACACTCATCACCAGCCGACTGGACTACAGAAACGCTCTATACGCCGGAATCAATAAAAAACTCCTCCTCAAACTCCAGACCGTCCAGATCACCACATCCAGACTCATCCTCGACATCCCACAACATGACCACATCTCCCAACACCTCCGCAACCTCCACTGGCTCCCCGTCAAAAGAAGAATAACCTTCAAACTGCTACACATGTCTACAAAGTCCTCCACAACACCGGACCCCAATACCTCAATGACCAAATTTCCTTCCATGCCCCAAGAGAAACCTCAGCTCAGCCGACCTCACCTTAGTCACAGTCCCTCGTTTCTACAGGACCAAAGCAGGTGAAATATCCTTCTCCTGCCTCGCAGCCAGGACCTGGAAAGAACTCCCCGTTCACCTCCTACGAAGCCCGACACTGCACCAAGTCAGAAAGGACCTGACCCATCGAATGACCCCAACGGAGCTGCTCATCCCCCCTCCTTCAGCGCCTTGAGACCCTCATGGGTGAGTAGCGCGCTGTACAAAACCCTGATTGATTGATTGATTGAGCTTTGATCTTCAGCAGTTGCATTCTCTCTAGGCCAGGTTGGAATGGGATGAGCTTGTCTATGTCAGCTGTGGCCTCACTTGGCCATATGCAGATGGAATTGTGGCGTCTGGCTGTTCACAACTATTGCGGATGACTTCTGGTAGTTGGCCAATCAGTGTGCGCTTCTCAGCTAAGGCAAAGCACACCGACTCCAATATCAGCAGTGGGAGCACTAGTCTTTTAGTCCTGGCAGACTGTAGGACACACTTAATATTTGATATTTTGTAGAAGGCTTGATGCGGGTCTTAACCAAATCTATTTAGGGAGAAGGGGAGACCCCACCACTCATGGGTCACTCCTGTATTTGCTCCCTGGTAGTCACTCGTTCTGTCTGGCTATTGCCATGCTCGAAACGTGCTGGGTTTCTCCTCCTGGATAGTTTCTTCTCCCACAGTGCCGCCACACTCCTTCCGTTAATTAGCAAACAGGCAGAGTTCAACATTCTAGGCAGACCCTAAAATCCTCTAGCAGTAAGGGCACCTTTCTGGTGATGTCCCCTCATCTCCCAGAGACTTGCCCTAACACAGAAAGTTCTTTGAGTACTCTGCAGAGCACTCCTTTCCAAGTTTTTCCTTGGTCATGAAAACTTGGAACACGAACAAACTAGGGTGGATTGGATCACACTTGTGGTGGATTGTGGAGCCACTGTCTGAAGTTTTCATAATCGGTTTGGTTGGGTTCTCCTTTAAATGTGTTTCTCAGGCACAGCCCTTATGCAAGGACATGGTTTGCACAGCCGGTGGTAATGATGCTCACTCCACAATACAATGGCACAATGAAGCATGAGATCTCTACGCCCGGCTGTCACCAATTTCTAAGGGGAGCTCTGTCTCCATCCTCCTTCACTTCAGGTTCTCAGTAGCCACACTCCAGTCAAAGAAATGTAGTCAAAACCATTCTACTGTCTGGGTAAGCTGTACACACCATCCATATTGTGCCATAGTAAGCCAGGGGTCATCCAAAAGGAACCCCAATGGTCCCAATGCTCAGAAGCTCACTATAAGCAGAGTCCTAATACCATACATGTGTCACACACTCACAACATGTGCCAACACACAGCCAGACACACACACACTGCCACACACACACATGCACACGCACACACACGCACAAACACACACACCTGTGTAGCTAGTGAACAAGGATACAGATCATAAAAGCCAGGAAACCCTCAGAAGGATTTGCAGGGCTGGTCTGCCAGACATTCTTCCATGGTTGCATGATTGATCTGCACTTATAGAAATTATGCCCATCAAGAAAAAATGAAAACACTAAGGGGCATATTCACAAGGATCTATCGCCGAGTTAATGGCACGTTATCGCAGCCAAAGTAGCGATAAACTTATCGCCCCAATCACAAGCTGGTGTTAACAGCCCACAGCACCAGTATACCCGCGATAGCAGCTGCAAAAAACATCCCCACAGATCGAAACAATCGCTAATGAGAAGCAGAGTAGGCGTTCCCGTGCCAAAAGCCACGACAACACCACACCTCAACATTCTCAACGACCAGCCACAAAACAGGCGATAAGGCGCGTTAGCACCAGGAAACTAACACCTGCTCAGACCTGGTGCAAAGTCGGACCACAGCCTGCACCACAAAAGGGAGCCCAGCCCACAGCCACATCGGAAGGGCAACAGATGCCATGGAGCCACTGGTCATGCGGCCCGGACACCCAAGAGGGCCACAACACCCACCGCCACTACCCTAGGACCCCAACCCCCACCCAGAACCCCCCCTGGACCACAACAGAGGCAGCGCAGACAAAGACAGCAGACCCCCAGGAAACGCACCAGCCTTACAGACTCAACACCTGACAATGTCATTGCCCACTACAGGCTCAAAAGGACAACCATCCTACGCATACTGACCGACATCGCCCAAAAGGCCGATGGCACCAACACAGCAGACAACCAACATCCCACCCCACACAAAGCTGCTGGCTGTGCTGCACCTGTTGGCCCCTGGTACCCCCCAACCAACACCCACCAGAGTCGGAGAAGTCTTACAGCCAGCCACATCCAAGTTCCTCACACCTGTCCTGGACATCACCATCAGCCTGGTACCCCAGTCCCTATACGTCCAACACAATGCGCAGGATCCATTGAAGACCAAGCAAGGACGATACGCCATAGCTGGATGCACGCAAGTGTTGGGGGCTATCCACAGCACACATGTCCTACCTGTGCCCCCTGGTGACACAGCACTCAATCACCGCAACAGAAAGCACACGTCTCACATCAATGTGCAAGCAACATCCAAACAGCGTGGAACCTCCACCAATGTCACCTTCAAATACCCAGCCAGTGTGCATGATTCCTTCATCCCCCGAAAGTCCATCAGCAACCAGCATTTCCAGGATGGCACCAAGGAAAATGCACAGCCCCTTGGCATGTTCCAAATGAACACCCCTCTCACCTCAACTCCACAACCATGCAACTCACAACTCTGGCAATGCACATGTCACAAAATCACAACCAACATGCAAAACAACATGCTCACCCACCAGACACGACTGAACAACTCACAATGGTAACCTGGGCAAGCTGTGAACATGAGCCATCAATGGCATGGCACCTCAGCCACACACTAGCCGAATGTGGGGAGTGGTGACAACCAGGCATGTGTGAAGGTGAAGGATGCAGGAGAACCATGATTGGGGATGTGCTGTCCAGCACATCTCCGCCAAGAGTGGCGGAGATGTGCTGGACAGACCGCAGTATGCCGAACACACCCATATCCATGGCGACATACACCTCTGGTGTATGGAGTGTAGTGGGCAGTGGATGCAACCATGTCACCCCAGCCAGTGGGGGAGTTCGCAGAAAGGTCTCTCTTTTGCAGTTTTCCCTCTTTCTCTTCTACTATCTCTCTTTGTCTCTCTGCCAGTCTTCTTCCATCTTTCTCTTAGCATCTCTGTCTGTCTTTCTCTGTCTCTCTGTCTTTCTGTGCATATCCAGGTCTCTCTCCTCTGTTTTTCCAGACTTTCCATGCCTTTACCTCTATGGGCCAGATGTACGACCATTCCAAATTGCGAGTTGCAATTTGCTCTCAATTGCGAGTTGCACATTGCGAGTCGCAATTTGGAATGTACAACAGTGTCAGAGACACTGATTGTGATTCCCAATGGGGTCACAAAATGCGAGGCTCATGAATATTAATGAGCCACTCTCAATGTGCGACCCCATTGGGAATGACTGGCCCTCCCAGGGACGGTGGCCTGCTGAGCTCAGCAGACCTCCATGTCTGGGACTGCTTGTCAATAAGGCAGTTTTTTTTTAATGCAGCCGGTTTTCCTCAAAGGAAAACGGGATGCATAAAAAAAAAATTAAAGGAAACTTTTCCGTTTCATTTTTTAAGGGCAGGTAGTGGTCTCTGGGACCACTACCTGCCCTTGAAAAATGTTTTTAGCGCCAGTCACAAAGGGGAAGGTGTCCCCTAGGGACCCCTTCCCATATGCAATTCGCTCTATTTTGCGGTTGCAAAACATTCATACATGGCTAGAGAGTCACTATTAGGAAACAAACGCTCCTTCCTAATAGCTATTAGCAAAAGACTATTTTACGAGTCACAATTTTTCGTTTGCGCAAGTAAGAACTGGTTGTACATCTGGCCCTATGACTTTTTTTTTTTTCCCTGTCTCTCTCAGTCTATCCATCCTTGTGTTTCTGCCTCTCTTCCTGGCATTCTCTGTCTCTGTATTTCCATGTCTGCCCATGTTTTTCTCTTTATCTCTTTTCAGGTCTCTCTCCTGTGTGCCTCTCTCTTGTATCTTTCTCTGTCTCTCCCTGTATTTTTATCCTGGTCTCTCTCGCTCTCTCACTCCCCCTGGTGTTTCTCTCTGCCTCTTGCATTCTCTCTACCCACCCCCCTTCTTCTTTTTCAACTTTGTATGTCTCTCTATATCTTTCCTGTGTTCCTCCTTCTGTTTCTTTCTCTCTCCCTGTCTCTTTCTTCCTCTTTCTCCCCGTCTCTCCCTTTCCGAGGCCCTTCTAATTATGCAGGCAAAAATACAAATGTTTAGGTACTCTTATGTTTTTGCAGCTTGCTTTGCACGTTGAAATAGTCTTTTTGATAACTGCCTTCTGTCCTTGCATCCGTGGGTACAATAGACTCTTCACCCTCCTAAATCTCAAATATGTATTTCTGTATTTACAAATGTTGGATGTAAGTAGTCCCCTTCCCTCCCATATCACATTAGATCTCACCATTTCTGCGTCCTCGTATATTCCACACACTAGACCTCAAATTCCCTCCTTTCTCCGGTTTCCACCTCAGCTCTTTCTATTTTCTCCTCCGTCTTCCTTCATTTGACAGGCTCCCTGGGTTTTACCTTCCTCATATCACACTCTCCAAACCTTCCCATGCTCTCTGCAGACTTTTACTTCTCCCCTTCTCAACCTTATATGCCCCACTCTCCACCCCTTCCATCCTGTCCTTCTGTGCATCTATCCATTTGTAGAGCACATTGTCCTCAGTGTGAGAACCTTCTGACAACGCTACAAAGTATGTCGGCGTTCAGCATTTGAAGGAGTTAGAGAGGCATTTGCCCCATTTACTGAGTGCAAATGCCAGAACCAGTTGTTAACATGGACAGAATGAATTATTTGCGATTGTACATGTACTAGAAGAACACAGATACATTTACATTCACAATGCACCTTAAACTCACACATGTTGCTTTTAATGTAATTCGTTGCGAGCTGGAGGTCACATTCAGCCTCATTTTGGACGTCTTAGCCTCATCCTTGCTGCAGCCAGGGTCTCAGATGCTCCTTGATTCTCAAAGGTGTTTTCTTTGCAACAGGGCCCATCCCCCAGTCTGCAGCGTGAAGGATTCTGGCAGTGCACTGGCCTCTTCACACGCTAATGGACCTTTCGTTGTGCACAGAGGTGTGTTTAAGGGTGGGCGTAGTTCGCGAAGTAGCGCTTCGCGAAGCTACGCAAAGTGAAGTTCGCACTACGCGAGCTACGCGTAGCACTTCGCGAACTGCGTAGTAACATGTTCGCACTGTGCAAGATGTTGTTTTCAATGATTGCACAGTGCGGACAAGCAACCGGCACTGTGCAATCATTGAAAATGGCATCTTGCACAGTGCGAGCTGTAGTTTTCTGCTGCTCGAGTAGATTTTTACTCGAGCTGCAGCTTTCTCAACGCGAACTGGTAGTTTCTCATCGCGAGCGGTCGCGAGCATACGCGACCCCTCGCAATGAGAAACCTGACCTCCTCGCGTTGGGAATCTCGCCGGGAGGTTTATTTTCCATGCTCGCGATCGCGAACAAGGAAAAAGTCTCGCCAGGATGTCATTTTGCTTGCTCGCGGTCGCCAGCTTGACGTTGAGGACCGCGAGCAAGCAAAAAATGACCGCAGCACTACGCAACACTACGCTACGCATGTTCGCACTGTGCTACGTGCAGTTCGCGTAGTGCAAAGTAGCGCGAACTTCGCAAACTACGCGAGCGTAGCGTAGTGCTTCGCCCAGGCCTAGGTGTGTTTGCATGGAGGTAGCTGCCCATCCCGAAGTCTGGCCTTGAAGTTCCTCTCAAGGATGATAGTATTAGCATCTGCAATGGTGGACCAAGGGAAGGGCTTTGTGTAGATTATGAAGCAACAAGCATTTGCAATGCAATCGGTCTCGCCTTTGGGACCTTATAAGTATTTAGCAATGTAGCTCATTATCGCACATTACTGCAATATAGATCTCCGTGGTTATATATGTATCACTGTACAAGCTCTCTGTCAAATAATCAGATGCAGCCCCCTCATAAATTCTACACCATGCGGGAGTTTGGCAGTTAAAATAAAGTAAAATTGTACACCCATGGACAGAGTAAATAGAGTGCGGAGAAGAACTTTGACACCAAAAAGTTGAGTTCGATACTAAGAAATTCTCTGTGACTATAAATATATCACTAAAATAAGCATGTTTAGAAATGTGATCTGGGCCTAAATTAAAACTCGTATTGCTTGTAATACAGAAAGGTTTCATGGCCAGTGTTATCCTATGATGCAAGGTTAAGGTTGATTTCAGAATCTTCTAAAGTGCCAGCTGGAGCAAACTCTAAAGTATTTACAAAGTGGACAAAGCGTACTGCTGCAGGGTCTCTGGACCAAACTACAGTCCTGTTTCAAGGATAGAAGACAATGTCGCCACTAAAAGTGCCCCCAAGGTAGAACAAGCATTTACAATGCAATGGTCTCGGCAATATTATAGGTAGAGCTATTGGTATTGCTCATTATTTTTTTATCATTTTTGTATCGCTAAATAAATGGCATTGTCATTAGCTTTTTTTTCGCATATGTGATACCTATTGAATTAGCAGAGAGAGAGTGAGGTAGTGAGATAGAGAGAGAGTGAGGTATTGAAAGAGAGTGAGGTAGTGAGAGAGAGTGAGGTAGATAGAGAGTGAGGTAGTGAGATAGAGAGTGAGGTAGATAGAGAGTGAGGTAGATAGAGAGTGAGGTAGTGAAAGAGTGAGGTAGTGAGGTAGTGAGAGAGTGAGGTAGTGAGAGTGAGGTAGTGAGGGAGAGGGATGTTGCAAGGTAGTGATATATAAGCATAGAGTGATGTTGTGACCCCCTCACCGTGGACGTGAAAAAAAGATCTTCACTTGTGGCCACTACCTTTGGAGGGACTCCTTTGTGGTGCATACAGCCTCGAAGTAGCTGAGCTGATCATAAGATACATTCATGATTCATCACCTGCTTGTTGCCTGAAAGTGCGGGCAGTGGGGCTCCGCCGCCGGGCAGGAGGGGTGAAGGGCAGAGCTCAGACTCTAAATGTAGCAGGTCTGCAGTGATAAAACTGCTGCACGGGCAGCTGCCGCCAAGTATTATCAGCTGCGAGACATTTTTTCAAGCGTCAATAAATACAAGTATATTACAAAGAATTTGATATAACGTTTCTAATCACGTGGTATAGTTATTTCACAGTTTCATAAATACAGAACTGAAGCACGTTCACAATAAGTTACCACAAAGTCATTGTTGTTGCTCAGTCATCTTCTGCAGCTAACAACCATTGATAAAGCCAACAGTCTGGGCTTGTTTTAATATGTGCAGGCCGGTTCAAGTGCACGCCTGTTCTATTATACATCTGGATGCAATTACAGAAAGAGGCACTGTGACATATGGCCCTATTTCGCGTACCAGTGCATTCTACTCTTAGCACGCACCGCACGCTTATTAAATCATACGTGACTAGGGCGGCATTCTCTGTGGTTTTTACTGATCTGTTTAAAATATTGTATATCATACATCCACGTAACGTTTATTAAATATTTAACGACCGGCATGTGGCACTTTAGAAAGCCTCTCCCTTCGAGGAGCGGTACGGTACAGTATGGCCAACTGTCTCTTGCATATAGCGCACATAGCCCTAGCGCGCTTAGCAACACCATAGGTGAGCAGGCAGGCTGACTCACTTTAGGTTTTAAATGTCCGGTTTTAATATGTTATATGCAAATTTATCTCAATGCTTTTCATGCTGCAACGTCGACGCATGTTTGTAATGATTGTAAGTAATTATGCAATAAAGAGTTACACAAAAAGAGGCAGCGAAATTCTTGTCAGGCAGCTGAGATTTTTAGCTTACATGTTTAAACCGCGCACTTTATCACATAGGTTACACCCCTTTGAGACTCACCATCCCCCCCATCTTTTCAACCCACTAAGAGCTCCGAGTATAGGTAGGCAGACCTCCCCTCCCCCCAGGTGAGTGTGAAGAGGGTTCATGCCCAGGTGCTGCACCTTTCATGGCGCTGCCTCTGTCACAGAGTTGTAATCTGTGTTGCTTTAATATGATTACATTATCAGACAATGGTTGAAATTGGCTGATCCTAAATTCCGCCCACTGAGGGACGCGTGCATTTTCCCGGTTGGAACCTCAGACTCTCCCCTGGGATCGGCGATTTCAGGCCCTCGGAGGCTCTTCGCTGTTCTCAAACCCTCATTGCCTGCTTATATCGGCGGACCCTCACCTTCCCATAGAATTGGAGTCCTCAGACCGGAAAGCGTCGAGAAACACTAGTGAGCGGGCGAGGGGGAGCTGAAGAAAGAGAACGAAGGAGAGATGGAAAGATCGGGAGACGAAAACAGCGTGAAAGGAGGGGTAAAGAAGGAAAGAAAACTAGAGGGGCATGAAGAAAGTAAAGACATGAAAGGATAGAAGGTAAAGGCATGAAAGGGAACGGCGAGAAGGAAGCGTCCTGGGGTGAGACTAGAAGGGGAAAGAAAAAGAGGTGAATGGAGGCAGGGCGAGGAGTGCGCGCTTGGACACTGAAGGACTGGTAATGAATGGCCGGAGGCGGAAAGTGAAGGGAGGGGTGAGTGGAGAACACACGGCTGACTTTGCTAAAGGCGAATGGAAAAAAAAAGAGCAAGGACGAACAAACAGGCAAAATGCCTTACCTATACGCACAACAGCAAGAAGATCCTCACGGCCGGAGGACAGCAAAAAAATGGCGAATGGAAGAATCGTAACTTTTTCGGATTCGGGGGCGTGTTCCTGCTGTTGTAAAAGGGCGTGGCTAAAAAGTGGAAAGAACAGCAAGGAACACGCCCCCGAATCTGAAAAAGACGGAGCCTATTTGGAGGGACGGCTCTCTCCTCCAATGGCTGGCCTCCGTTTAGGAAGCCAGCCAATGGAGGAGAAGCTAAAAGAGAGGCGGGCTAAATAGCCACTCTGGAAAACATTAAATCTCCGACTTCCGGTTCTGCCTTCGGCAGACCGGTAGTCCTCGACCTAATAAAAGGAGTCACCCATTATAATAGGTATATTGAATAAATCGTGCAACCTAGTACATAGGCTACCACCCAGCAAAGGCTGTGGTTCTTCCACAGTTCCTGGTGGTAATGTCCTGGTGACCAGGTGCTCAGTCAACAAAATCTGGTAAGGGACACAGTGCAACATTTTAAAGCACTGGAGTCTAACAGTTGAGTGCCAAATGGTAGTCCTTGCTCCAGCCAGGACCAGATGGACTAGTGAGCCAGTACACACTAGGTTGGGGTCCTAGGGCGCCTTACTCTTTTCTGACACCCAGAGAAGCCACTTGTCCAACTAGGACTTACTCGAGTCTGATTCTTCATAGTAGGTGGTAATCACTACTTTAACTGGTGAAATCATGCCACTTGTCTGGGTAGGAAGGCAATTCTAATAATTATAAACCTAGAACCCGATTCCTGTCAGCGGAACCAAACTACGCCTGGTGTGAAGGATGACTGCCTTATGGTCTTTCTGTTTTGAGAAAGCGGGATACATGCAGCCTAGGGGAAAATGATGGACCACAGCAGGCAGAGCCTTTTCAATGTGAAAAGAAGGTGTTGAATCGGCTCCTAGATGCAAATGATGCTCTTCTTAATTAGCCCTGGGTATCTTGGCTGCGGTGACCTCACAGCTCTCAACAGCAAAGAGATTCAGTAGGCAGCCTAGACGTCTGCTCAGCTGGAGGCAGTATAGCAATCGCAATCGCACAGAAGTTCCATCCTGGTCAAGCGTCTTTTCTCTGTTCATGCACTGTTGTGCAGGCCTCCTTGGTGTCCAGATGGCCAAAAATAAATAAGTACTGGCTGAGGGGTCCAGTACTATAACCAGTCTTGCTCCCTATCTTGACTCCAAACCAGAGGGTCTGAAACAAGTGAAGGAACAAAGGTTCCTCCAATCTAGGAAGAACACCCTGGCCCTGCAGTCAGATCAGTTCTCACTCATTCAAGTGTCGAGCACTGGCCGGATACTAGGGGCCTAATTCCACTCCCATTGCCAAGGAAGACGCATAAAACAAGAACTGGGGAATTGACTAGGACCTAGCCCCCACGAGCTACGCAGGTTTCAGGAAGGAAGACAGAAAGGGCGTTGATGCAGTTTGGTATTAGAGAGATGGACATCACCGGCTCGACACAAAGGAGACCCCCAGTTTAAGCAGCACACATAGTCCTTAAGGACATCCCCATTCACTGAGAGCCAAGAGGCAGCCTACCTACAGGGGTACAGCTGGGGAGGTCTGTGTCTCACTGCCACCACCTTGAGCCATTATGTAGCCTGGACTGAGAGGGGCAGCAGTCAGCCTCACTTGAATGGAGGTACAAGTGTCCCTCCGACATGTCCGGCAAAACCGAAAACAAAAGAGCGCCTCTAGTGAGCTCATGATTGTTGAGCTTACTGGAAGAAACACATAGGACAAGCAACAAAATAATGCAGTTTTTACACGTCATGCAGAGAACCCTCATGCCAACACGATACCTATAACCACCATTTATATAGCACCAAATCCAAAGAAAACGCTTTCACATCAAAAATTGGTGTACACTATTCTCAAATTTAATGACTCGTTCTATCAACCTCTAAAGACTTAAAGTTTGGTTAGACCTGCAAGGATTTAAACTTATGACTTGCTCATTCCATGCTTAAAACAGGCACATACTCCAATGGAGTGTGACTCAGAACAGAGACCTATGATCTGCAGGCTATGAAAAGGCTCTCACGTTCAACAACTCCACTGTATTAGGATTCTAATATGGGACTAAGAGGTGGCCTGCAGTTAGAGAGACCCCATCAGTACAGGTCATAAGCACTATTTCGAGCCCCAGTTTTTTGTGTGATAGACTAATGCATTCTGGATGTTGTTGTGCTTCGTTTCCACTGAACTAATGAGTACATCTAAAATCAATAACCTGTAGATGAAACTCAGGACGAAGACCGCGTCCAATTACCTGTTGTGAGGTGGTCGCCTTACCTGCAGTGTTCCTTTGACAACAGATTAACCCAAGATGCTTTATGAACATTTAAACCTGTGATCAGCTATTTACACACAGATCTTTGCAGCAAGTGAATCAACCTCCTATGCTATTTTGCGGTTAATATGCCCTACGAATTACTAGATACCTAAATATTTCGGCAACGTGCGCCTTAACTCCCTAAGCCATCTTTCCGAAAGATACAATAGGAAAGCAACTATGGCTGGAAATGCAGTTTACTCAGGGTTAAGGTCACCTGGTCAGATTTTACAGATTTTACTGTAGCCAAGTTCTGCTAGCAGTAAATACAGAAAACTGAATTGAGTGATGCTAACTTCTGTGAACATTGCAAATAAAATGGAAGATTGTACGTAACAAGCATCTGCAATGCAATAAGGTCTCGCATTTGAGAGAGTTCAAGCTATTGGCAGTGTAAATGACAATGCCTTTCATTTAGCTTTTTGATAATTAACACATAAATGAAAGGCATTTGTCAATTACAATGGCAATAGCTTGTAAATGCGAGAACAACATTGTCCCGGGCTGCTTAGAAAGTGAAAGCGCACATGGCGCACTGAATGTTGCAGGAAAGCATGTCCTGTCTGCCGTAGGAGAAACGATTTAATGAAAATAGTGCTTATAGATTAACAAAGACCTACCGTGTAACAACCGAAGTGAAAGGGCCAGTCCTCCTGGGAGGTTACAAATGAAGACAAGGCGGTACAAAGGAAGGACTAACAAGCCTATTAACGAATCAGAAGCAAGCATTTACGAAGGAAAATGACACAAGCCAATTACAAATATGGGCAGAGAGTGGGCGGGGCTTCTATGCGATACTCCAATACAGGAAACCTTGCAGGGCAGCGTATGCGCTGCTCAGGCTCTACCTAAAAATGAACACAATTCAGCTTCACACTGATCCACTTCTAAACTGAACATTCCGCGTACTCACCAACAAGAAAAGGCGCCAGGCATATAAATGTGCTACAAGGTCGTGAAAATGTTAGTTGGCGACATAGAAATCTGAACAACATTTACTGTAACGTTGGGCATATAAAGCCAGACTCTGGCCTGCCTACAAAGCACTGTAGTACAAATGTGCACATCGACAGATCGGTAAAGTACCATCCATTCAAGTCCCCATGGTGTCAATGTACGACCTACCAGCCATGACAGCGCAGAGAGTTATGCAAAAGTTAACCCATTTTCTATATTTTTCTTTTAAACACAGACCGGGAAAAACAGGGCCAGATTCACAGAACTAACTTAAGACAAAATCCTAAACTTACTACCATTTTGGTATTCACAGAAGGCACTTACTCATTTTGGTATTCACAGAAGGCACTTACTCATTTCGGATAGAAGTTAGGAGTCCTAAATGCCTTCTGTGAATACCGAAAGTCTTAAAGTTAGGATTTTTCTCAGTTTAGGAGCAGTAAAGTTAGGACTCCTAACTTTTGGACTCCTAAATGCTTTCTGTGAATACCGAAAGTCTTAAAGTTAGGATTTTTCTCAGTTTGGGAGTAGTAAAGTTAGGAGTCATTGTCTCACTTATGATTTTATCAGAGTGGGTGTGAAGTACCAGCCAAACTGAGGCACTGCCTCAAGCTGAAGAAACATTCAGTGTGTTTCAGTGGGACAACAATTAAAAGTTTTTGTTAACATACAACGAATTTTTTAGTGTGCCTTACATAGGAAAAACACGTTTTTAACCACAAGCATTGGATTAAAAAGCGTACATGAAGTCTGTAATTGACGATCCATACTCTTCAATAAAAAACACAATATAGATTTATGCCAAGTGAGTGACAACAAACGCTTTCAGAACATCTGTGCTGGTGAACACACAGTAACACTCTTGTAACCACAGTGATTGACATGAAAAAACGCACTTCACTGCCTGGCAGAGTGCAGGTCAAAAAGACTTTACACAGGGAAACAACCTTCTTAACAGTCAAGAGGCCGTTTTCAATTTTATTTTATTGCACAAACTTACAAATTCTCTTTAAAACAAAAACGCATGAAAAAACGGGATGGCATTTATCATGTGTGCCGATGCAGAGCGTAAAGTAATATGCTGAAGGGTAATCTGGCCGCATCGTTCACAAATTCCCAAAAAACTGAAATCATAGGCTCATCATCCAATTAAGACTCTTCTTTTATTCTAAATTTCAAAAGAGGTATCTGACGTATACCCGAAAGGTCCCGAGGCTGAGGCCTGAAGAAGTCACAATGTATGAAGGAATCAAACGCATTGACTTTTTTCATCTCTCGGGGATAAAGGAGAAAGGTTTCTTTTACTGCCGTTTGAAGCCAACAATAAAGGAAGGTTCTTAATTGGACGATGGACCTATGGTGTTGTGAACTGCATGCACTCC
This sequence comes from Triturus cristatus, assembly GCF_964204655.1. Taxonomy (NCBI): domain Eukaryota; kingdom Metazoa; phylum Chordata; class Amphibia; order Caudata; family Salamandridae; genus Triturus; species Triturus cristatus. The sequence goes on from NC_140583.1 coordinate 234,810,117, forward strand.
TTACCTTACATCCTATTTGTTCTCTGCATCGTATGACAGCAGTGCCTGCTGCAGCTGGGTACCGTTCGGAGAGGCACCTTTGGACACTAAAAGGACAGACCACGGGACGCTGTTGCTCGTGTTGCCACAGCTGCTAAATCGATATATTGTTGGAGTAGCATCTGGCGAGTGAGGGACGGGGCGGCATGATCCATTCCAGTCTTCGTTTCTTGAGTCTTTCCACCTCCCACACTCAACACGGCTAAGAAATATCTATATCTTTCTATCCATATCTTTATCTATCCATATATATATAACATTTCTTTTTTTTTGTCGAAATGTTTTATTGAAAACACTTGTATTAAATACATAAATTTAAAGATATATAATTGTAACTGAACATTTTAAGTATATAGAATATCATTATCTCAGAAAACAGAGAAAATTAGAAAATTATATAAGTTATCTAATATGAAAAAGAGAAGGTGCTAAAAAATGAATAAGATATAGGGCCATATGTATGAAGCAAAATTGCAATCGCTGAACTTCGCATAATTTCAGCGTTTGCGATCACAATATAGGCAGTGTGCAATGTAGCACACGAAAACCCACTCGCAAAATAAGGAATCGCTAAATTTGCGATTCCCTATTTTGCAAATGCATTTAAGGAATCCCAAATTGAGATTCCTTAAATGCAATGTAGGAAGCGCCCAAGTTGTGAGATTTTTGCTTAAGGAATCGCAAATTACCACCAACTTCAGGTTGCTGGTAATTAGCGATTTCTTTGAAAAATTCCCTTTTTTGCATTTTTCAAAGTGCCATGTGGCGCACATACATGCCCTTCAGGCATGTATGTGCGCCACATGTGCACACATGCTTATTTCAGGGTTGCAACAGGGTGTCCTATTGACACCCTTGCAACCTTGAAATTGCATTCTCAATTTGCGATTCTTTAATTGGGAATCGCAAATTGAGAAAGTCTTCCCATTCATTCCTATGGGCCTTCTAGCCCATTGGAATGAATGGGAAGGTATTCCTTATTTGCGAATCTCAATTTGCGATTCGCAAATAAGGAATATGTAGGATGCGCAAAATATTGACCAAATCCTACATACATTGCAATTTGAGAATCTCAAAACGCGTTTTCATACATATGGCCCATAGTAGGTTAATAAGTATATGTACTTCAATATACAAGTATCATTGAGATAAGTATAAATATAAAGATATAGAAAAAAGAATAAAGTGGGGACAAAGTTAAAAGATATAAGAGAAATTGTTAGAGGATAAAATGTAAATAGAAGGAGAAGTAAGCGAAAAGGAAGTATGAACATATAGATAAATAGGGACAAAAGGATAGCTAAGTAGAGGAATACATAGATGGATATTAACATAAATACAAGTATACAAATAAATAGAATTTAAATAGATGTAAGTTTATACCAAAAAAAAAATATATATATGTATAACTGTTAAAGTAAAAATAGATAAAGATATAAATATAGGTATAGAGTCCTTCTCTAAACAAAAAGAGGTAGAAAGTAAAGAGAATATATGAAAGGAGAGAAAGGGTGCTTCGGGGTCTTTAAGAAAGGGGTTCCATACCATTTGGAAAATTTGCTCTTGATCTTGAAGTCGGTATATAATAAGTTCATGAGATGCTGTTTGAACCATCGTTACAAGCCATTCTTCATTCGAGAGAGGGTTAGATGATTGCCAATGTCTTAAGATACATATTTTAGCAGTAGAGAGTGCAGTGTGTAGAAGGCGACATTGTGGACGTGTAATGGAAGGAAGAGTTCTAGAAGCGATAAACGGAAGACGAAGGGATAACATAGTTTACCGTGGTGTGGTCCCTATGAAAGTCCAATAATTCAATATGGAGGGACAATCATGAAGTAAATGGGGAAGATCACAATTAACTTCTGAGCATCTCCAACATTTAGAGTGCGACAATAGCCCCGCTTTTTGTAATTTCAAAGGAGTCCAAAACCAGTCATGTAAGATTTTAAAAAGACAGAATTTCACGCGAGCTTCTCGGGTGCCTTTCTCAAGGTCTTCCAATATATCCAAACACAAATTATCTTCAATAGTAATGTGTAGGCGTTCCTGCCATTTCATTTGAAGAGTTTTAGCAAGTGGTTGTGAGAATAAGTGATGAGTTAAAACATCATACAAGCTTGACATCACTCCTTTCTGTCTTCCCCATACACAGAGATAATCCAATATTGGTGAAGGGTTTAATATCCGGGGGGAGAACCTAAACATCTTCTTAGACAGTGTTGTTGTTGTGAGTAATATGGTATTTGATGTTATGGAAGATCAAATTCTTTATGAAGCAAGTCAAATGATTACAGCTCCCCATTTGACAAGACGAGATCAAGTGTATGGTTGTAACCACACTATCCCCAAGGGCTCCTGGGGGAGAGGACTAGAGGCGCGGGGCACTAGGAGCAGGCCAGCCTCCAACACAGAATGCACAGCACAAAATGGGGCCGCTCCTAGGGTAGTGACAAGGGTGCAAAGGACTTTGCTTGTGGATGTGGGCATCTCACAAAATGTGACCAACTGGTCTCACACACCACCTGGTGTCATGCTTCATCATTGACCAGTCCTCGCCCTCCAAAAACTTGGTTTGGAGGAAGGCGGGTATACACCTGACGACAGGGATACACTTCTAAACTAAGTGGGGGCCCGTGGAGAGTGAATGAGATTTAAAAATCATTATCGTTACCCAATTAATTTTAATGTGGCAGGCAACTATATGGTATTAAAAACAAGTGAACGGTGCAATGGGGAAATTACTGCCCTCTCACCGTTATGGGTGCGGTCGACATGTTTCTGCTGTGTGGCCCAAAAGGGTCCGTGGCATTCATCAGGACCTAACCGAAAAGTGAATAAAGGGCTCAGTTTTTACCAACCTCGTGGTGATAAGATGCCACTGAGTGAGGTGACCTATGTCATACTCCACAAAGGAAAGGGCTCACTTTGAGACCCTAGGACATGAAACTAATTGCCCCATGGGAGGAGGGCAAAGGGGTAGACACCTGTAGTCAAACATACGTCATGGTGCGATCCCCATAGGTGCACCTATACATGTGTCTCTCTCCTCCCCGACAAACAAGTGTATGGATGCCACATGATATCCAAATAGAACATTGAAGTGCTTTACTATTTATTTGAATACTTTCATTGTTCCAAAGTGGAGCTTTATAATGCAAGCGGTAAGAAGTTTGAGTCACTCGATGTGCACAATGTCATGCTTGATAAGTAGCTTGCATCAACGGGTGTGGAGGGGAAGAACGTTGAGGCCATCATTTCGATTAAGAACTCCGAATATATTTCAATTGTGATGATTTCCAACAAAAGGGATAGCCATTTCTTGAAGCTTTTGTGGTACCAGGAGAAAGTGGAAGAGCCTTGCTTTTAAACCAGTTCACTTTGTGACCCGAATGAGTTGCAAAACTGTCAATAATTTCAAGTAAGGCTGGTAAGGAACATGGAAGCTCTTTAAGCATAAGAAGATATAATTTAGAATCATCGTTTGACATAGGTACGCCTTGTATTCATGGCGAGTGGCGAATTAAAGAGGCAAGAGGTTCTATTGCTAATAGAAATAAAAGGGGACAACCTTGATGGGTACCTCTACGAATTGGGAAAGGGTCTGAGAGAAAACCACCACAGTTAACCTGAGCTATTGGGTTTTCATATAAAAGACGAACTTTGGAAATAAATGAATCACCTAAGCCAAAGCGTTTCAAGGTTGCGAATAGGTATCACCAATCAATATGATCAAATGCTTTTTCAGCATTTAATGAGAGAGCAACAGCATCCTCTGTTAACTCCTTTGCAGTCCATAAGGTATGGGCCAGGGTTTGAAGGTGTTTTCTAGATGAACAACCTGAGACAAAACCCACTTGTGATCGGTGCATAGGAGAAGGAATAACTTTGCGGAGGCGTGCTGCTAAAATACTTGCAAAGATCTTAACATCAGTATTTATTAATGATATAGGTCGATAAAAACTACAGACTAGTGGATTTTTACCAGGTTTCAGAATGACTTCAATTTATGCTCTATTAGAAATAGGACCCAGAGAATCTACTTGGACAGCTTCCAGAAAAGCAGAAAACAAGGTGTCAACTGTTTCTGATCCAGTCCATTTATAAAATTCCGCAGGGAAACCATCTTTCCCAAGGGATTTATGATAAGGTAATTTGGTACTGGCTGCAGTTATTTCTTCTTTGGGAATATTTCCATCAAGGAGGGCTCAACCTTCATCTGTAAGGGAAGGAAGATTGATGTCAGCAAGATAGGTGGCTAATTGATCTTCGGTTTTTGACGCGTCGGGAGAATAAAGATGTTTATAAAAAGATGCAAAGGTTTCAACAATTTCTTGCGGTTTTGTAAGAATCTCACCCATTTCACTACGTATTGCAGGAATGGCAATAGCTGCTTCACATTGTTTCAGCTGAGCTGCAAGCAATCGACCTGCTTTCTCCCCTTGTTCATAGTGTCTACCCTTAAGGCGCTGTAGGGCATATTCCGCTTTGGAAGTATATGCATTATTAAGTTCCATTTTAGCAAGTTCTAGTTTATGACGGTTGGGTATTGTAGGGTAGGATGAGTATTGGGGCGTTAGAGAAATAATTTGAGTCTCCAACTCAATACGATGAAGTGATGCCGACTTACTGGCTTGTGCTGCATCTCTCAATAATTGACCACGGATGGTTGCTTTAGCAGCTGCCCAAATAGTTGTATTAGAAGAAACTAAAAACTTGTTAATATTCAAATAATCAGAGAGGTGGGAGCGTAGTAGGGTTTTACCTTTAGGTGGGCGATACCTTTGAATATTTAGACGCCATGGTTTACGGCCTGGTGAGGTTAAACCTTATTCTAAGGCAAGAAGAACAGGAGCATGATCAGATATTGTGGTTTCTAAGATTTGGGAATCAGTGGTGGTAGCAATTATCGAGTGTGAGATAAGAAAATAATCTATTCTGGCTTGGGTGCCATGAGTAGAAGAGAGGAAGGAAAACTCCTGATCAGATGGATGGCAAAGGCGCCAGTGATCTATTAGTCCATGATCTAAGGTTATATCGCTTGATTAAGCTCTATCCCCTTCATTACATTTGTGTAAGGAACCTGTTCGATCTAATACAGAGGCACGGGCTAAATTCCAGTCACCACCAATTATATATTTGGATGCGCCTATTTCGGTCAATAATCGATTTAAGCTACGGAAAGAGGAACGTTTGGCTCCTGTTGGGGCGTACACAGAGCCTACACAAAGGATCTTGTCACCTATTTTTAGCTTTGCAAAATGTATCTGCCCTCCGGATCAATCCAGGTTTTGATAATAGTAACAGGCAGGGATTTATGAAGTAGAATAGCCACTCCACATTTCCTTGGTTGAGCATCATTAGAAAGAGGCAGTGTTGTCAGATCACAATGTAGAACCTTCCCTACCCAGTCTCGTCGTAACTTAGAGAATTCTAAAGCATTCAGATATGTTTCTTGTAAAAGTGCAATGTCCGTTTTTTATTTTGCAGGTTTGATAATACTTTTTTCCGTTTAATAAAATGTGTGAGGTCATGAACATTCCATGAAATGATACGAAGTGGATGAGCGGTGGAAGGGACACTGAATGCCATTAGTACGTTAAAATGAAAGGATATTAACCTCTGAAAAGGATTAAGTGTGGAAAAGGAATAAGGATGAAAGAGGAAGTTTTAGACAAGGAAGAAGTATCAGATAATTGTTAACAGATATTAGGATAATTGATTAAAAAGAGATTGATATATTAAAACTTAGGAAAGAATTATTAAAGGGAAGAAGTAAAAGGAAAAAAGGAAAAAGAACAGAAAAGAAAGAAAGAGCAGAAAGCGGAAAGAAAAATAGAAAAAAGGTAAATGTACTACGTAAAAGTAATACAGTATTTAAAGGGATAAAACTTGTTTCCTGTGGATCTAAACTTTTGGGCTACACGCGCCGGGGAAGCCCCATCCAGCAGCAAAGTGGGTGAAAAGAATGTGATAATATTATCATATTAATAATAACGAGCAATATATAAAATAATATAATATATGTGAAACCGTATATAGGATAATGATAGTAATAATGATTGGATACAATCATGTTAAGATGATATAATAACTAAATACTATAGGACCTGTTCAGTGATATAGTTTAAGTGCTCTCATAATTAATTAGATAGATGGAATTGAATAAGATAAATATTGGAATAACGATATATACAAAGCATTGTATAAATAGGGAAAGACATTAAAGAAATTACAATGCGAGAAAAGAGAAAAAAGGGGAAGAAGGGAAGAAGGAAAGTAAAGAGATGAATATATAAAATAGTAAATGCAAAATCTTAAATAGCATGGTAATGGCAATAAGTACTGAATAGGAACAAATTCAAGTCAAATGGCATTTACATTGAGTAATATAATACAATAAAGGCATAGTAATATGATAAGGTGTTACCTTAATTAATTAGGTAAATATTAAAACATCAAAGTAACATAATAAGTAGTGCAACGAAAGAGGAAGAAGAAAAGAAAAGCAGGAAGGAGATAGAGTTGGGGGCCAGACGTCTATACTATACATATCAATGAAATTCCACAAAGTAATAAAGAGGATGAATATTTGTACACTTTAACTTATATATGATAATTCTTAATCCATGTTATACATAAAGTTCAGAACAGTGAAACTATAACATTGTAAAATTACAAGATAAAAGAGGAAAGAAAAAGATTTAGGAGAAGGAATAGAAAAACAGTGTAATTTAAATAATGAGAGAGGAAAGAAGGTTTAAAACAGAGTGATAAATGTATAAAGTAAGATATATGAAAATTACATAGTATGATATTGATATTGAATAATAAATATATTAACGTTTAAATAATGTGATAATGGAGTTTAGTGGTTTAAATAATAATGCAATTTTTGTATATTCATACAATTAAATGTTGCTCGCAAATGATTAAATAAATATTAATACATCCAGATAATAGTAGATAGGTAGTGAAATGGGGAGTCGATGAATAAGAGAATAGAAGTAAAGAAATGTAAAAAGAAGAGAACATAAGTATTAAACATTTTATATTAATTTAATTCATAACAATCGTACTATATAGTAAATAAGAAAAGGAGAAAAGGGAGATACATAGGGATAAAAGAACTGTAGTCGTTAAATGTGTTAGATATATATGCCAGTAGAATTTCATAGAGTAAAGTAACGGAGAAAAAAAATAATTGTTATTTTGAAATTAAATATTTATACCTACCAACATTTTGTTTAATTTTTAAAAATATTCCTAAAAATCATAACATACATATTATTATAACACTATGAAATAAGTGAATTTTATTTTATATATATATATATATATTAGTAAAAAGGATATATTAAAATAGATAGTGTAATGGAGAATCGATGAGTAAGAAAATAGAGGAGTGGAAATGGGAAGAGAAGAGAACATTAGCCTTAAACATCTTATAATAATTTTTTATTCATAATATTCACACTATGTGACAAGCAAGAAAAAGGAAGACATAAGAATAGAGAAACATTAGTCCTTACGTGTTTAGAGTAAAGAAAGAGAGAAGGGAAAAGTTTAAAGTTTAGGGTTTAATACTTATATATACTAACTCTAAATTTCTACTATTTCTAATTGGTCTCTATATTTGAAAACTATACATAGATTCTTATCATAACTTTAATATTAAATAATTAAACATTAAATCAGGATTCAGGGCACACCCTCCTCAGTAGATAATGGAGATTTTAAAGGAGAACGTGACTTGTCTCTATCTCTATCCTGCTAAGAGCTGCCACTGCTTGAAGAGCTTGTGATCGATCGCCAATGGAACGCACAAGTCGATCTGGGTCTCTTCCTCTACTATTGGAATGACCTGGAGTGCGTCAAGTTCCACCAGAAGACATCTTGGAGTTTAATGAAGGCGGCTGAGATTTAAGCTCTGGTGTAGACACAGCACAATCCATGTTTTGAGGAACAAAGTTTGCTAAGAATTGTCGAAGATCATCCGGGTAAAAGAATTCTTTAGAAATGCCATTCTTGGTGATTCGCATACGAGCGGTTTCAAAGAGTCCATAATTAATGTCTAATTGACGTAGGTGAGGTCGAAAAGAGAGAAAGGCTTTACAGCGATCATTAGTTTCCTTTGAAAAGTCTGCTGCTACACGGATTTCATGACCTTCAAATGTATATGGTCCATGGATACGGGCGTCGGTGATCAACTGACGAGCCTCCTCATTCGTAAAAAACAAACAATGAGTGTGCAAGGTCTTATATTTTTCCCTCCTTGAAGTGGGCAAATGCGATGAGCCCACTGGATCTACAATGGGGGATCAAAGTTGAGGTCTGTGATTTTTGGAAGAACTGTTTTGAGAAAGGATTTAGCGTCTGAACCTTCTATTCTTTCTGGGAAACCAAAGAAACGCACATTGTCTCGGGGCTTCTGTCTTCCAAATCTATAATTTTGCTTTGAAGGAAAATAAGTTCTTGATCTCGGTCCGGTATGTTGTTAAGACAGTTCTCCACAACGACAACTCATTCAGTTAGACCTTGAAGATGATTTTAAAATCCAGCAATATCCGCACGTATGGATTTGGTGTCAGTTGCTAAGGCAAATATGGACGTCTCCATACCTTCAAGGCGTCGTCCTACTGCTGATATTTCTTGATGTATGCGGTCCATAGTTGGGTCCGGAGTGGTTGTCATACTAGAATCAGGTAGTTTTTGAGCTAAAGAGAATATATTTCAGGCTTCCGAGGTGGAAAGGCCCTGATTTAGAGCTTCAGAGTACAGGGGGTGTTTTATGGATTTATTGTTCGCTTTGCCAAATGGCTTCTCTTATTGTTCTATCCTTTTTCCTCACTATATACGTAAGTAGGTTTCTTAATTCCCTTCCTCACTTGGCATATGTAGTTTAACCAGAAATGAAAGAACGTTTTGACTTGTTAAGCATACCAATAGTTCAGACACACTTGCTGACGTAGTGTAATAGTTATTTCAAAGAAGCATAACTTCAAAGTATAGTTGCTGAGAAGAAGTACTGATAGGTGTACTAGGAGCAGGTCCCCTCGGTTGATAGCGTATTTTTGTAGTTCAGATCTAGACAGTACTGAGTAAAATATTACAGTATTGAGTCAACACTCTTTTTGTTATAGAACAATAACAGATAATAGTTCAAAGTTACCTCAGGTATTTCAAATGTATAGCAGCAGCATGTTGAACATAAAAGCAGTTAAAATGCAATTAATTCCTCTTTAACCATAAGGCTAAGTCTAAGCCTTGTATATTCCCCAGTCAGCCGGGAGGATTTTACGTAGCAAGAAACAAACAAGAGATTAAAGACTGATCTAACGGCAGTAGCACATCTTATCACTTAAAAGAGCCAACCATTTTAATAAGAAAATCTCCTCAGACGCTTTAGCAGTCAGGAAGTGCGCACAACATATCAGGAAAAAAAGAAGCTTATTGCAGAGCCGTGTCTCAGCGCCTGAAAACTGCAGCCGAGTTTATAAGTATAGTATATTCTCCTCAGGCTATCTCATTATTAATTAGGAGGCGTGCACCATACACAGTGGAAAAACATAGCTTTTTGGCATCAGCTGTGCTATTAGTAAAATAAAATCTCCTCACGCGAATTAAGACTGAATTTACTACATTGGCAAATCTCATCACTTGAAAGAGCCAACCACTTTAGTAGAAAGAATCTCCTCAGGCGCTTTATCAGTCAGGAAGTATGCATAAAATATCTGGAAAAAAAGGAGTTAGTTGCAGAGCCGTGTTCCAAAGCCCTGTTTATAATTATACTTTGTTCTCCTCAGGCTGCCTCATTAATTATGAATTAGGAGGCGTGCATCAAACATAATGGAAAAGCAGAGTGTTTTGACATCAGCTGTGCTCCTCGGCAATTAATATTAAAGCGCGCGCACCATATAGTGAGAGAAAACAGTGCTTACTGCAGGTCACACTAAATCATTTGAAGAGTTCCAGTCATTTTAATGTGAAGGTCCCCTCAGGCGCTCTCGTCGGTGAGGAAACGCGCACATCACAGCGAGGAAGCCCGAGTTCAGTCAGACGCATGACGTCCTTCTCAGGGGATAATAATAACACCTCCGTATCGAGTGGAGGGATCACTTCTCGCCACTGAACTCACCAGATTAGCAAATCCTTGGTATCAGACAGCATTTTTCTCACCAACGAACTGCCAAACTGAATGATGAATGGTCCCTACAGCCGTCCGGGGCTCCCCACAACTCAGAGCTCCGGGATTAAGCGGCCATCTTTCGCCATGGCCAGACCACGCCCCCTATATATATAACATTTGAAGTACCTGACAAAAATTCCAGTAAAAAAAAAAAAATGCCGGCTCTGTGGAATGTATTTCACCACAATGCAGTTTAATGACACGTTTTGGTGGTAAAGGCTGTGAAGAAACAAACATTTGCAATGCAATAGGATTCGCATTTAGGCGAGACCTTTGCATTGCATCACCGACAACGCGAGGGGGTGGAGCACCGACAACAGGAGTGTGGCCGGGGGGAGAAGGGGTCGAGAAGGCATGGACAAAGTAGTGCTCACAGTGTAAATAACACATACTGTACTGTGTAACACTTGAAGTAAAGGGGCCAGTAGCCATGGGATGGTACAAATGATGACAAATGACGACATGGCCATTATAAGGAGGGACTAACAAGCCTCATAATCAGACGGCAGCATAAACAAAAGTCAATGGCCCGAGCCAATTAAAAACATGGGTGGTGAGTGGGCAGAGCTTCCACGTAGCTTCCACTCCATACTCCATTACTGCATGCCTCACAAAGCGAGCAGCGCATGCGCGTTGCCGCTATAGGCTCGACCCAAAAAACGGCGTGCATGCTATATCTACCGTTCGATTGCAATGTGAAGAAGGATTCCTTCTTCGACATGAAATTATGCTTTTCATTTGATGTGCGTTCACATTTATATTACAGTGATTTATTTTACTGACTTATATGAAAGTGGTAATTGGTTAAAGAGGGCACTCATATTTTAAAACAATGTCTAATATATCGCATTTCTTTTTTAAAGATTCAGGGCTTCCATGTGAATTTTCTTCCTAATTAAATGTTTGTGTTAAATAGTAAATGTGTCTTCATGGAAACAGGCGCGCCCAGAGGCTTTGCTGAGTGGATGCAGCTTAGGCCTTAGGCCCAAAACTGAAGACACGTTTTAAAACATAAATGGGATGTGTAGAATAACATAAGCGCACACTTTAGTGCAAGTATATTTGTGTTTTCTATAGAGTACAACATTTTTGTCATACGCAAACTGTTTTACTCTGGCAGGTGGAAAGAGCAGCATTAACAATATGGTCTTCATTTTCCTACAAGCAAAAAAACCATTATGTTGCTGGTGAAAAATATTTTTGAACAAAATTTGCTGTATAATTCCTAACCAACCTGTGCACTTTCTATAAAAATTGTACCGTGTCACAAAGGCAAAAATTGCTAGTAAATACTGTGTGTTTTACTTAATTTCATAATATGCCTCTTATTTTTTGTTTTCTTTGCATTTTCATGGCACATAACTTGTTGAATTCTAACCATTTTTTCCTTGACTACACTATAGTGGCCCTGAGTGCATGCTCTTTTCACTGCAGTCATTAATTCAACCAGAAGTCCTGCCTAATACTGCACTGGTGGATAAGCTCGTTTCTGGACATGAAAAGTGTCAAAGAAGGCGCTCACACATCATTTGTGTTGGACAGGCCACACGAAGGGCTTGCTCCCTCCCCGCTCGACAGGGCCCGAACCCCGGCCCACCGGGCATATCCCCGCCACAAGCACCTGTACTCCGCCTCCCGACGGACCCTCTGCCCTCGGACCCCTACTCATCACGGGGTCCAGCCCCACCGGCTTTCCCGGCCGGGTCAAGCCGCCATCTTGGGCCCTGCACCACGCGGCCGCATGGCCTCCCCTCGACCCTAACCCCGGGCCTGGCCGGCCCCGACATCCCGGCACCACCATCCACCCAGGAGGTGAGCGGACCACTTGGCAGGTCAATGGGAGAACGAAGTGTCAAGGGCTCTCCCCCGCCAGGTGCCGATCGCCCCCAGCTCCCCCAGGCACTGGCTCCACCCCCTGCTGGGTGTCTGGACACCGTCATCCCGGACCCTCCGACCTCCAAGTGCGAGGGTCCGGACATCAAAGGGCACCAGCCCTATAACTGAGGCAGCTCCGGAGCAGGAAGGCAGTTGTATCCTGGAGTCGAGAGACACCGAGTGAACTCAACCCTGACGGTCTACTGGCGCTGCCGTAGCCGCTCTTGTGAATCATCGTACTGCCTGCTGGCGCTGCCGCGGCCTTCTGCAACCTTCATCTTCCTGGGACCTGCTGGCGCTGCCGCGGCCCGTTGTAACGACCATCCTCACCGGGACCTGCTGGCGCTGCCGCGGCCTTCTACAACAGTCATCTTCCTGGGACCTGCTGGCGCTGCCGCGGCCCGTTGTAACGACCATCCTCACCGGGACCTGCTGGCGCTGCCGCGGACCGTATATCTTCCGGGGACCTGCTGGCGCTGCTGCGGCCCGTTGTATCGACCATCCACACCGGGACCTGCTGGCGCTGCCGCGGCCCATACCACCTAACCACCAAGCTCGAGGATTGTGAGCTCATCATCATCTCATCCGAACTACCTGATTGGTAAATAGACTGTCCCGCTACCCCCTTCCCTACCTTGCGAGACTCTAATCGAGGGGACCCCTGAGTCCAGACCTCCTTGTACCATTTAACCGTACCTTAAATAAGTGCTTATAAAGAACACTGAACCTTATCCGTGTGTGATATCTGTCTGTGGGGGGGAAGTTACTTGTCTGTACGATCGCTGGAGACGGCTCTCCCCGGAGACCTCTCCTCCTGACCCCGGCCGACCCTCCCGGTCCATCTACCTTTTCTAACATTGGTGGCCAGCGGCGCGATCCGAATCAACGCGTAATCGTACAGAGAGTAGCTCACCCCACGACAAAGCACGATGTCGACCAAAGATAGCAGCTCCACCGAGAAGTTCCAAATGGAGAAATTAGAAGAATACAACCACCGCGAACTGAGACAATTTTGCATAGAACTTGGCATTGCTACCACCGGCCTGAGTACCAAGGATGATCTAAAGCGCGCTCTTGAGTCATGGACAGAAACTGGGGTCGCAGGACCCTCCGACCAAAGCAGCGTCACACCAGACCAAAACAGCATCACACCAGAGGGGAACGCCGCGGCTCCCGAGGAGCGGGGAACGGGCCTCTCACAGGAGGAGATACGAGAAAGAGACAGAGTCAGATTACACGAATTAGAGATGGCACGACTCAAGATGGATGGGGAACTTAAGTTAGCTGAACAGAAAATCAACCTCGAGCATATGCGGATTCGAGAGGAACGAGAAGAAAAGCAGAGACAAAGAGAGCTGGAAGAGAAAAAAATAACGCTCGAGCACGAGCGCCGACTGGCGGAAATAGAACTGCGCAAACAGAATAAGGAACTGGGGGTGCCTGAGCGACCACACACCCCGGGGCCTATTGAGAAAAAAGTTCACATCCCCAAGGATGTGGTCCGCGAGTATGTCCGAGAAGACGACATACAACAGTGGTTTAAAGCCTATGAGATCGCAATGACCTCCCACCGGATCGACCGGAGTGATTGGGGAGCCGGACTTTGGGGGAGATTCATCAACGAGGGTCGCGATGCCCTGCTGCAGCTCCCCGATCACCAAATGTCGTCCTACGACCACATGAAGGCTGCCCTCCTCACCCGCTACGGCCTCACGCCCGAGATGTACCGCCAGAGGTTCAGAGATTGCACCCGGATCCCAGGTACAACTTGGGTGGAATACGTGAACTATTTCAGCCGGGCCTTCGAGGGTTGGATCAAGGGAAATCAGGTCACCACCTACGAACAACTCTTCAACCTTATGGTATGGGAGCACCTGTCAAACAACTGTTTCGTCGAGCTCAGGCAGCACCTACTCGACAGTAAGCTGACTGACCCCCGGCAGCTCGCCGCCGAAGCTGACCGGTGGGAAAGCACCCGAGTGGGCCGGAAAGGGCCACCCGACCAGAACAGAAGCAACCAAGGCCAGCACCGTCCTCGGGGAGGAGGAGGGGGCCAGGGGCGAGGGAGAGACGCCTTGCCAGCAACACCCGTGGCCAGCACCCCCCCTCCGGCCGGCCGGGGCAACCCCCCGTTGCGGCCTGGGTACCGAGCCAACGTCACGTGCCACCGGTGCCAGCGACTAGGCCACTACGCCAACGATCCGAACTGCCCGCTAAACCAACCACCCAAGCCCCGCCAGGTAGCTGCCGCTGCCCTGGGGGAAGAGCCATCATCGGAGGGACCCGAGGAGTATGAGCCGGACCAGCAAGGGTGGGAACCGGCCGCCATGGTCCTGGCATGCTTAGGGGGAAGGGACATGGTTCCGCGGGCTCCCCTACCCGCCAACACCAGAAAATACGGTCAGTGGGTGACCATTAATGGACAGAGAGCCGAGGCCTTGCGTGACACCGGCGCCAGCGTGACGGCCGTCCGCTGTCACCTGGTGAAGCCCGAGCAGATCCTGCCGAACATTCTCTGCCCCGTCCGCTCGGCAGATAACTCTGAGAGCATGTGTAAGATGGCCTGCGTCCCGTTTGAATGGGGAGGGGTCTCCGGCCTACTGAAGGTGACGGTCCGGGACGATGCCCCCGTGGACTGCCTCCTGGGGAATGACCTCGAGAGTTCCCCGTGGGCCACCGTCGAGAGAAGAGAGCACTTGGGGATGCTGGGCCTCCCGGACTGGGCCTGCATAACCACCCGATCCATGGCCGCCCGTGCCGCCCCCCGATCAGAAGAAACCGAATGGCCAGCACCTCCGCCCCCGGTTGCCCCCGTAGAGGACAACGGCGAGTCCGACCTCCCGGACCCGACTACCGAAGAAGACGCGCAACACCAGGACCTTCCGGATCTGGCTCAGTGGCGGCAAGAAGGGGGGCCCACCCAAGAACAGTTCCGCCAGGAACAAAAGACCTGTCCCTCCCTCGAGGGACTCCGCCAACAAGCCAGCGCCCAAACCGCCGGGGACACCACCGGAACCCACTGGGTCTACTGGGATAACGACCTGCTCTACAGCGAGCAAAGAATCGCCGAGCTGGGGGCCGGTCGAGTTCTGGTGGTACCTCTCCGCTTCAGAGACTTTCTGCTCAACTTAGCCCACGATGTCCCCCTGGCTGGACACCTGGGCCAGGACAAAACGTACAGTCGCCTGGTGACCCATTTTTTTTGGCCGAAAATGAGGAATGACGTCCTGAACCACTGCTGATCGTGCCCCACATGCCAAGCCAGCGGGAAGAGTGGCCGGAAGCTGAAGGCCCCTCTACAACCCTTCCCGGTGGTCACCACCCCGTTCGAGCGGGTGGGGATAGACATTGTGGGACCTCGGGACCCCCGCACGGCACAAGGACACAGGTTCATCTTGGTACTAGTGGACCATGCCACCCGCTACCCCGAGGCGGTGCCCCTACGGACAGTGACCGCCCCAGTGGTTGGCCGGGCCCTGATGGGGATCTTCTCCCGGGTAGGCTTCCCCCGAGAAGTCGTCAGCGACCGAGGCACGAATTTCATATCAAAATACATGAAGTCCCTCTGGCAACAATGCGGGGTCACCTACAGATTTACGACCCCCTATCACCCCCAAGGGAACGGACTAGTGGAGCGTTTCAACCGCACTCTCAAAGGGATGATTGGGGGATTGGAAGAACCTCTCCGTCGCCAGTGGGATGTACTGCTCCCGTGCCTCCTCTTCGCCTACCGGGAAGTTCCCCAGAAGTCCCTCGGTTTTAGCCCCTTTGAACTCCTATACGGACACCCTGTGCGAGGGCCCCTCAGCCTAGTCAAGGAAGGTTGGGAGATGGCCCCCCTAACGACCCCTCCAGACGTCTTCAAATACATCCTGGCCTTACGAAACCAGACCCGGCGCTTCAGGGAGATGGCCAAGGCGAACCTCGAGGCCAGCCAGGAGGACATGAAGAGGTGGTATGATCACAATGCCTCCTCCGTTGAATTCGAGCCTGGGCAGCAAGTCTGGGTGATGTCCCCCACCGAACCATGTGCCCTGCAAGATAAGTGGACGGGGCCCTTCAAAGTCGTCGAGCGCAAAAGCCCCGTCACTTACCTCATCGACATGGGGTCCTCCCGGAACCCCCTTCGGGTCCTCCACACCAACCGGCTCAAACCGCACTTTGTGCGCTCCGAACTAAGCCTCTTGATGGCTACCGACAGTGGCACAGAAGAAGACTCCGAGCCCCTCCCGGACCTCCTGAGGACTCAGGAGAAGGACGGCTCCGTGGACGGGGTCCGGCTCTCTGACGCCCTCACTTCGGAGCAACGCCAGGACTGCCGGAAACTCCTGCTGCAGTTCGCTGCCCTGTTCTCCCTCACCCCCGGGGTCACCCCCTGGTGTTTGCACGACGTAGACACCGGGGACAGTCCCCCTGTCCGGCACCGGGCCTACCGCGTACCAGATCGGGTACGGGCCTGCATACAGGAGGAAGTGGCCAAGATGCTCACGATCGGGGTCATCGAGCCCTCGGACAGTCCCTGGGCCAGTCCGGTCGTATTAGTTCCCAAGGCCGCTGCCCCCGGCTCCGCCCCTGAACTGAGATTCTGCGTCGACTACCGGGGCTTGAACGCTGTCACCCGGACCGACGCTCATCCCATCCCCCGAGCAGACGAGCTGATCGACCGGCTGGGGGCCGCCCGCTACCTTAGTATCTTCGACCTAACGGCGGGCTACTGGCAGATCGGCCTCACACCCAGGGCTCAGGAACGGTCAGCCTTCTCTACTCCCGATGGCCACTATCAATTTAAGGTCATGCCCTTTGGCATGAAGAATGCCCCCGCCACGTTCCAACGCCTTGTGAACCAGGTCTTGGCAGGGCTTGAAGAATTCAGCGCTGCCTACCTGGACGATATCGCTGTATACAGCCGCCACTGGTCCGACCACCTCCGTCACCTCCAAGAGGTCCTACAAGCCCTCTAGCGGGCCGGCCTCACCATTAAGGCCGGCAAGTGCCAGATTGGCCAAGGGTCTGTGACCTACCTTGGGCACCAAGTGGGGAGCGGGCTGGTGGCCCCACTACAACTTAAGATTGCTGCCATCCAGTCCTGGCAGCCCCCCGTCACCCAGACCGAGGTCCGAGCCTTCTTGGGGCTCACCGGCTACTACCGGCGGTTCGTGAAGGACTACGGCAGCATCGTGGGGCCCCTCACGGGTCTCACATCCAAGAACCAGCCGAAGCGGGTCAACTGGACTCCTGATTGTCAAGCGGTCTTCGAGGAGCTGAAGGCCGCCCTGTGCACCGCCCCGGTGCTCCAGGCCCCCGATTACAGTCGGGAATTTGTGGTGCAGACCGACGCCTCCGACCACGGCATCGGGGCCGTCCTCTCTCAGTTGAACCCCGAAGGTCATGACCAGCCGGTGGCCTTCATCAGCCGCCGTCTCCTGGCCCGAGAACAGCGTTGGAGCACCATCGAGAGGGAGGCATTTGCAGTAGTGTGGGCCCTCAAAAAGCTCCGGCCCTATCTCTTCGGTACCCACTTCCGGGTACAAACAGACCATCGACCCCTGCAATGGCTGATGCAGATGCGGGGGGAGAACCCAAAACTCTTGCGCTGGTCCATTTCCCTGCAGGGGATGGACTTCACCGTGGAGCACCGACCAGGCCAAGACCACGCCAACGCAGATGGCCTGTCCCGCTTTTTCCGCCTCGACGAAGAGAGTCCCCAAGGAGATGGGTGACTCTCCCCGCCTTCAGCTGGGGGGGACGCATGTTGGACAGGCCACACGAAGGGCTTGCTCCCTCCCCGCTCGACAGGGCCCGAACCCCGGCCCACCGGGCATATCCCCGCCACAAGCACCTGTACTCCGCCTCCCGACGGACCCTCTGCCCTCGGACCCCTACTCATTACGGGGTCCAGCCCCACCGGCTTTCCCGGCCGGGTCAAGCCGCCATCTTGGGCCCTGCACCACGCGGCCGCATGGCCTCCCCTCGACCCTAACCCCGGGCCTGGCCGGCCCCGACATCCCGGCACCACCATCCACCCAGGAGGTGAGCGGACCACTTGGCAGGTCAATGGGAGAACGAAGTGTCAAGGGCTCTCCCCCGCCAGGTGCCGATCGCCCCCAGCTCCCCCAGGCACTGGCTCCACCCCCTGCTGGGTGTCTGGACACCGTCATCCCGGACCCTCCGACCTCCAAGTGCGAGGGTCCGGACATCAAAGGGCACCAGCCCTATAACTGAGGCAGCTCCGGAGCAGGAAGGCAGTTGTATCCTGGAGTCGAGAGACACCGAGTGAACTCAACCCTGACGGTCTACTGGCGCTGCCGTAGCCGCTCTTGTGAATCATCGTACTGCCTGCTGGCGCTGCCGCGGCCTTCTGCAACCTTCATCTTCCTGGGACCTGCTGGCGCTGCCGCGGCCCGTTGTAACGACCATCCTCACCGGGACCTGCTGGCGCTGCCGCGGCCTTCTACAACAGTCATCTTCCTGGGACCTGCTGGCGCTGCCGCGGCCCGTTGTAACGACCATCCTCACCGGGACCTGCTGGCGCTGCCGCGGACCGTATATCTTCCGGGGACCTGCTGGCGCTGCCGCGGCCCGTTGTATCGACCATCCACACCGGGACCTGCTGGCGCTGCCGCGGCCCATACCACCTAACCACCAAGCTCGAGGATTGTGAGCTCATCATCATCTCATCCGAACTACCTGATTGGTAAATAGACTGTCCCGCTACCCCCTTCCCTACCTTGCGAGACTCTAATCGAGGGGACCCCTGAGTCCAGACCTCCTTGTACCATTTAACCGTACCTTAAATAAGTGCTTATAAAGAACACTGAACCTTATCCGTGTGTGATATCTGTCTGTGGGGGGGAAGTTACTTGTCTGTACGATCGCTGGAGACGGCTCTCCCCGGAGACCTCTCCTCCTGACCCCGGCCGACCCTCCCGGTCCATCTACCTTTTCTAACAATTTGTATTTGTATAGCAAAATAAAATCTAACCCTGAGTGTTCCCTGACAACACGTTTATCCATTTGGTATTATCACATTATTTTAGACTAAATAAAGCACACAATACAATTTTATTTTGCAACCGCCTTCCTATTTTAATAACTCAAAAAGGGAAGCTTGATTACTGAAATGAGATACTTTAAATTTGTGACATTGCGGTAAATGTATTTGCAGATTATCTTTCGGAACAGAGGGAAAAGAAAATGGGCTCTAAGATACATATATCTCTTTCACTAAGTGACTTTTCACTGTACAGATGCCACTTAGACACAAGGAAAACTTTGCTTAATTGCATATGTTTAAAGAAGTGGCGGAGTGAGACGTTAGCCGTCATTGCACCGAGACTGCCCTCCTTGCAGCCACCGACGACATCCGCATGCTACTCGACCATGTTCACACTGAGGCTCTCATCCAGCTAGACCTCTCCGTAGCCTTCAACACTGTCTCACATCGCACACTCACAGCCAGACATCACGACGCGGGGATACAAGGAACAGCCCTCGACTGGGCCCAATACTTTCCCTGCCTTCCTCTCCGAACCCACCAATATCAACTGCGGAGTATCCCAAGGATCATCGCTCAGCTCCACGCTCTTCAACATCTACATGGCCACACTTGCCGCCATCGTCAGACAGAATAGCCACAGCATTGTATCCTACGCCGACGACACCCAGCTCATTCTCTAACTCACGAAGAAGCCCAAAGACACCAGACTCTGTTGCCAAGAAGAAATGAAGAATGTGGCAGCCTGGATGAAAGACAGCTGTCTGAAGCAAAACTCAGAGAAGACTGAGGTCCTAATCCTCGGACCCTGCACCTCCTCCTGGGACAACACCTGGTGGCCCTTCGCCCTCATCAACCCACCCACCCCTACATACTACGCACGAAACCTCGGCATCACCCTCGACTCCTCCCTCTCCATGAACAGCCAGATCAACGCCGTCGTCTCCACCAGTTTCAACTGCCTACGCATCCTCTGCAAGACCTTCAAATGGATCCCTCCAACTGCAGAAGGACCGCCACCCATGCACTCATAACCAGCAGACTCGACTACAGCAACGCCCTTTACGCCAGAATAAATAGAACCCTTCTACACAGACTCCTAACCATCCAGAACGCCGCAGCCAGACTCATCCTCGGGACTCCGCGTCACGAACACATGACCTAACACTCACTAAATCGGGTGTAGAGGGTATACAGGCGCTCATATATATATATATCTTCACACTATTATTAATGAGACCACAATTTAAGTGTTATACGGTGCATCCAAAGTGGGAAGAAAACACCCTACTTCCCCAACACTCAATCAAAGATTGAACAAAATATTTATAATTTTTGAAGCACTCATATCTTATACAGTATTCGTCTGTATTCGGGTGCGGTTGCTGCGTGTTCAGGTGCACCGTACTCCAGGGACCTAATTACTCTGAAGAAGTCTCCGACACATTACTTAATTTTGTTTCTTCGTGATATGGCGGCAGAAATAACTTACGGATTGATACATTCATTTGATTTTTGGAAACTGGAAAGCACAAAATACCTTGGATTTGTATATATTTCGGAGGATTACCTTATACCAAGGGTCCTTATGGATATTTATCTCAAGAGTACTGAGCGTTACGTTTTAAAGGAGAATTGTCAATAAAATTTGGAGGAGTACCTTTAGTAAGAATCAATTTGAAAGAAATCATAAGCCCTGAGGAAGTCGTAGGGTTACACCCCATAACGACGAAACGCGTTGGCATAAGGGATTGGAGGATCGGTGGCATTAAAGAAGAAACAAAAGCCCAATTTACTATTCTTCTGTTTTTTTGCGATTGTTGCATTGAATACTGTACAAGATATGAGTGTTCCAAAAATTGTAAATAACATGATCCAACACCTACGAGACCTCCACTGGCTCCCCGTGGAGAAGCGGATCACCTTCAAACTCCTCACCCATGCCTGCAAATCCCTCAACAACATCGGGCCCAAATACCTCAACGACAGAATATCCTTCCACGTACCCAAGAGGAACCTCCACTCTGCCGACCTCGCCCTGGCAGAGGTCCCCCGCATTCGCTGAAATAGAACCGGCGGGAGAGCCTTCTCCTACATCGCGGCCAAGACCTGGAACGATCTCCCTGTGAACATCAGACGCTCCCCGACCCTGCACACATTCAGGAAGGACCTCAAGACCTGGCTCTTCGACTGATCTGGAGCTTCTCCCCCGCCATCGCTTTGAGACCTTCACGGGTGAGTAGCACTCTTTATAAACCCCTGATTGATTGATTAATTGATTGATTGATTGATGGCTAACGCCTCACTCCGCCACTTCAGAAACGAAAGGTTGCACCATATTTACAAGAATATGGTGTAGCCTTATGTTTCCCCCTGCGCTGGCGCTACACTTATCTGCCTAGCGCCAAAGCAGGTACCCTTGCACCATAGTGCAAGGGTGTCTGCGTGCAAGGGAAGATTGTTTATGTGTAGGAAAGTGTCCCTTCCTGCACACAAACAATCTTTAAATGCCGTTTTGTCACTTCTATGGGGCCGATTCACAGAGCTAATCTGAGATAAAATCCTAAACTTACTACTTTTGGTATTTACAGATGGCATTTAGTAGTGGTAAAGTTAGGACTCCTAACATTACTACTACTAAACTGAGACAAAATCCTAATAAGACTTTCAGTATTCACAAAAGGCATTTAGTAGTAGTAAAGTAAGGAGTTCTAACTTTACTACTACTAAAGTCCTTCTGTGAATACCAAAAGTAGTACGTTTAGGATTTTATCTCACTTTAGTAGTAGTAAAGTTAGGAGTCCTAACTTTACTACTACCAAATGCCTTCTGTGAATACCAAAAGTAGTAAGTTTAGGATTGTATCTCAGTTTAGTAGTGGTAAAGTTAGGAGTCCTAACTTTACCACTACTAAATACCTTCTGTGAATACCAAAAGTAGTAAGTTTAGGATTTTATCTCAGTTTAGTAGTAGTAAAGTTAGCAGTTCTAACTTTACTACTTCTAAATGCCTTCTGTGAATACCAAAAGTAGTAAGTTTATGATTTTATCTCAGATTAATTCTGTGAATCGGCCCCTATGTGTGAAGCTGAATGCGGCAAACATGGAAGTTGCAAAATGTTTTTTTAAAGATTGTTTATGTGCAGGAAGGGACACCTTCCTAGACATAAACAATCCAAGGCGTTTTGCTTTTTCCATGTGTGCTGCACAAGGCAGCACACATGGAAAAAGCAAAAACGAGGAGAAATAAAGCATTTTTCCTCGTTTCGCCAAGTTAGACCAGGTTTTCCCTGGTTTTAATTTTGGCACTGCCTCCTATTTACACCTCCCTTGTAAATATGAGGCAGCGTCAAAATCAATCGGTGTTGTGGTGGAACACCCACACAACACCCACTGTCCACCCCTTTCACGCTAAGCATAGCGTGAAAGGGGGCCTTATTTACAATGCATTTGGGAAAAGGGGGTGGTGATGGACAGAGTTTCTGAATGATGCAGAATACTCTTACCAAGTCAAGAGATCATGGTTTTAATCCATCACCGTTTTTTAGCTCACTGCACCATCCCAGCTCAGAACCTGGCTACATGCAAATTAGTCTGTACCTGTCCCAGTGCATGATGGGAACAGGGCAAACCAAACTACCAAGCCAATTCTTATACTGGGAAGGAAACAAGCAACTGTATGACTGGCTGTCACCAGCTATAATTGTAAGGGCAGGGGCAGGAAAGTGGATATTCCAGTACAGGGAGTGGTCCTTTTAACACGAAGAACTACACACTTGTAAATTATATAAATTCACAAACAGTCATAAGATCACTTTCCACACTGGAGACGCAAGCAAATTCACTGCTCTCAAGAGCTGCAGCTGGTGCCGTACCAGAAACTGACGATAAATGGTAAACCTTCATACGTCATTGTGGGTGGGGTGGGGTGGGATGGTCAATCGGTTTCATGATGGTCAACCGCGCATAGTCCAGAGGCCCGTCTGCCGCACCAGCAAGCCACTGCAGTTTGCACAGAAAAATACCAATAGCATAGATGTACTAGTGTACTATCAGATGTGAAGCGCTCAGACCGCGTAAATCTAATGTAAGCCTCCAATGCGAAGACTGATGCATTTTTATGTGAATCGGGCCACAGAGGACGCTGCGGGGTTGCCTTCAGGAAATTTATACCACAAAGACAGATGTTGCCTTACCCACTGCCTACCAGAAGGCCTTAAACCTGAAAATTGTATTATTTTCCCACTTTATGAATGCTTTGCTTGTTGAGTGGCTAGGCATTCCAGCATTAATCTAGATTTTCATGGCTGGAGCGTTTCGAAACCTGGCTTCCTCACACTAAACTTGCCTGGAATGCGGCCTCTGATAACACGCAGTTCTTGCACGGCCGAGGGGGAAAAGTAACTGACACTGCAGCTTAAGGCACAACTCAGCAGCAGGTTAGTGTGTTGTGTAGCACACACTAACCAGGAACTCTACTGCTGAAAGAGCTACCTGTCAATCGAAAAACGTTTGCAGGACACGGGTTGCAATACTGGCAGGGCTTAAGTGGGATGAAAAAACTGGGTGGGGGTCTCTCAAAGGGGCGTGGCCAATGCAATTAAGGGTGTGGCTTAAAAACCGTAAGCTAAAAATCTGTGTTTAGCATAGTGTGGTGCCCGACTTGTATTTTGCCGTTTCTGTCATTGCATCCAGATATATGAAACAACAAGCAACATCATACCTACAACAAGTCAGGACTATTGGTTTGTCAATAGTTGTTAGTTGCATAAGATCAATAAGCAACAACTATGGCTTGTATATAATATTGAAAAAGCTTCCACTTAAAGCCCTGGTGACCCCAGGACAATGTTGCTGCTCCCAAGTTTCAAAAAGAGAAGGGAAATCCAAAGAGAAAAGGACTCTCTGAAGGATTTCCCTTCCCCTACAACGCTCACCTGGCATGACGTCTGCCATAACTTCTCCACTAGTGGGAAGCGAGCAGTGTAGGCAGCGCACATCTATGTGCCTGCTGTCACTGTTGCGCGGCGAGCCTAGGCCGCAGTTAACGGGCAGAATACCGAATAAAGGACACATGTACTACAGTCATGCGCTCTGGGCTGGAAAGACCATGTGCGGTCTTGCCCATGTTTATTTATCCCCTCGGGACGAGCCCGCCCCGACGGGTGTATGGATGCGTGTTGTAGCGCAACATTGTTTTGGAGAGTCCGGGTGACTCTCTACATCCCTCCTTTCTTTTAGTTCAGAGACCCCTAGTTCACCCCGTCACGGGGAAGTATATACATAGGTGCCAATTACGATCCGGCAAAAAAAATCCCCGTGCGACTCGTATCCGGTCTTTTTACCGTACGAATCGTACAAGTCCCGTACGAACTGGCAATCACGATTCGCATGGTAAAAAGTCCAATACGAACCGCATTGGGAATCATTCCCCACACGTCCTCGGGTCGGAAAATGTGTCCGACACGTCCTCGGACGATTTACCATACAAACGTGAAAAGTCAAGTCCGACCGAGGAATCACGATCCCACCCGTGCGTCCGAACTCACAACCGTATGGTAAAAACACCGTCCGCACCAAACTCCCATTGCAACCATGGAGATATGTGCCCGCATACGCGCCAAACACCCCCCCCAGCATCCATACGTTCGAGTCGTACTCCCCGTTGATGTACACCCCCCCTGCATGTACACCCGTGTACGTGTCGAACCCCCACCCATGTATGTACACCCCAGTACGTTCGAGTCGTACCCACACCCCTGTACGTGTCGTACCACCATGTACCCACACCCCAGTACGTTCGAGTCCTACCCCCACCCCTGTACGTGTCGAACCCCCACCCGTGTATGTACACCCCAGTACGTTCGAGTCGTACCCACACCCCTGTACGTGTCGTACCACCGTGTACCCACACCCCAGTACGTTCGAGTCCTACCCCCACCCCTGTACGTGTCGAACCCCCACCCGTGTATGTACACCCCAGTACGTTCGAGTCGTACCCACACCCCTGTACGTGTCGTACCACCGTGTACCCACACCCCAGTACGTTCGAGTCCTACCCCCACCCCTGTACGGGTCGAACCCCTACCCGTGTATGTACACCCCAGTACGTTCGAGTCGTACCCACACCCCTGTACGTGTCGTACCACCGTGTACCCACACCCCAGTACGTTCGAGTCCTACCCCCACCCCTGTATGTGTCGAACCCCCACCCGTGTATGTACACCCCAGTACGTTCGAGTCGTACCCACACCCCTGTACGTGTCGTACCACCGTGTACCCACACCCCAGTACGTTCGAGTCCTACCCCCACCCCTGTACGTGTCGAACCCCCACCCGTGTATGTACACCCCAGTGCGTTCGAGTCGTACCCACACCCCTGTACGTGTCGTACCACCGTGTACCCACACCCCAGTACGTTCGAGTCCTACCCCCACCCCTGTACGTGTCGTACCACCGTGTACCCACACCCCAGTACGTTCGAGTCCTACCACCACCCCTGTACGTGTCGAACCCCCAGCCGTGTATGTACACCCCAGTACGCTCGAGTCGTACCCACACCCCTGTACGTGTCGTACCACCGTGTACCCACACCCCAGTACGTTAGAGTCCTACCCCCACCCCTGTACGTGTCGTACCACCGTGTACCCACACCCCAGTACGTTCAAGTCCTACCCCCACCCCTGTACGTGTCAAACCCCCACCCGTGTATGTACACCCCAGTACGTTCGAGTCGTACCCACACCCCTGTACGTGTCGTACCACCGTGTACCCACACCCCAGTACGTTCGAGTCCTACCCCCACCCCTGTACGTGTCGAACCCCCACCCGTGTATGTACACCCCAGTACGTTCGAGTCGCACCCACACCCCTGTACGTGTCGTACCACCGTGTACCCACACCCCAGTACGTTCGAGTCCTACCCCCACCCCTGTACGTGTCGAACCCCCACCCGTGTATGTACACCCCAGTACGTTCGAGTCGTACCCACACCCCTGTACGTGTCGTACCACCGTGTACCCACACCCCAGTACGTTCGAGTCCTACCCCCACCCCTGTACGTGTCGAACCCCCACCCGTGTATGTACACCCCAGTACGTTCGAGTCGTACCCACACCCCTGTACGTGTCGTACCACCGTGTACCCACACCCCAGTACGTTCGAGTCCTACCCCCACCCCTGTACGTGTCATACCACCGTGTACCCACACCCCAGTACGTTCGAGTCCTACCCCCACCCCTGTACGTGTCGAACCCCCACCCGTGTATGTACACCCCAGTACGTTCGAGTCGTACCCACACCCCTGTACGTGTCGTACCACCGTGTACCCACACCCCAGTACGTTCGAATCCTACCGCCACCCCTGTACGTGTCGTACCACCGTGTACCCACACCCCAGTACGTTCGAGTCCTACCCCCACCCCTGTACGTGTCGAACCCCCACCCGTGTATGTACACCCCAGTGCGTACGAGTCCTACCCACACCCCTGTACGTGTCGTACCACTGTGTACCCACACCCCAGTACGTTCGAGTCCTACCCCCACCCCTGTACGTGTCGAACCCCCACCCGTGTATGTACACCCCAGTACGTTCGAGTCGTACCCACACCCCTGTACGTGTCGTACCACTGTGTACCCACACCCCAGTACGTTCGAGTCCTACCCCCACCCCTGTACGTGTCGTACCACCGTGTACCCACACCCCAGTACGTTCGAGTCCTACCCCCACCCCTGTACGTGTCGAACCCCCACCTGTGTATGTACACCCCAGTACGTTCGAGTCCTACCCCCACCCCTGTACGTGTCGTACCACCGTGTACCCACACCCCAGTATGTTAGAGTCGCACCCCCAACACAACCTCCTAAGTACGGAGCGCACCCCAGGCCCCAACATCACAACCGCATGTACGAGTCGTACCAAGCCACACACAAGGCCAGCACCGTACAACCAAATGGCCCATGTACACACCGTACACACGCTCAAAACGCACGTACACAACCAGGAAAAACCAAAACAACACAAGAATACACTAGTCGAATGGCACAAAGCCACTAAACATGGCCAACAAACACTGAAAAAACACATACACTGACCTGCAACTGCCAAAAACAAACTGAGGCACTAAACACCACCACTCCTTATAACACACCCACCCAAACTTCAAACACAGCCACACCCACCAATGGACCAATAAAAAGGGCCCACACACACAAACCATGAGCCTTTGCAACAGACTCACTGCTGCTAGACACCACAGACAACTAACAGCACCTTACTACAAGCTTCACCACACCTTACACTTGCACATCTCCACACAACCACCTTCACAAACACACCCTCATCACATTCACACACACACACACCTGCACAACCACACCCACACACCCACAACCATCCACACACACCCCCCACCATCCACACCCCCCCCACCATCCACACCCACACCCCTCACCATGCCCACTACCAAGAATCCAAAGTTCAGTAACCGAGAGTTGGAGGTTCTTGTTGATGAAATCCTCAGAGTCGAGCCACAGCTCTTTGGAACATTGGTCAGAAACACCAGCATGGTAGCAAAAACAGCCATGTGGCAGACCATCATTGATGCTGTGAATGCTGTTGGGGACACCAGAAGGACCAGGCAGGAATGCCAGAACAGGTGGTACGATCTGCGGAGGAGGGTCAGAGCCAAGAGGCAGGAGGAACACGACCAGGCCAACGCCACCGGAGGAGGGCCCTCCCGCAGACCCGTACAGTACCTGCCCTGGGAGGAGAGGGTGATGGCCATACTGCCGGTGGAGGCAGTCGAAGGATTAGAAGGACTCCGAGACCCGGGTGAGTACACAAACAACGCACCTCACATGGGGGGGAACGGCATCCACAACCAAAATCACTAACAGGCACGCAACCACCCCAAGCCATCGCATGACTCAACCACACTCCATGAACACGCACATGCCACTGCTGCCACCATGCCCCATGCACCCAGCTGGACAATGTCAAGTCACAGGCCACAGAAGACACCAACACATGACACGGTAACCCAGATGGCGGGAGGCTGGGCACCAAAAATCACATAGTGCAACTCAGAAGCAGACAACAATGCCCACTGCCCATATGGCCTAGGTCACAGCCAGACAAACAGTGTGTCCCAACACAGGAATGACTTGCCAGCAAATGGCGGACGCCTTGCATCAACACATGGGGGTGAAGGCACTGTTTCGCACATGACAGCAGCTAATGAACAGCCAACATTGTGAAAGAGTGGCAGCACACACCACCACAGCAGCAGCGCACACACAGACACTACACCCAATGGGTGCCTGGAGATCAGAAACAAACTCACTTCAACAAGCCAAGGCCCATTCAAAGATCTGCTAACAGTGTGTGCCCAGGAAGCTGGCCTGAGGTGACAGAGGGTGACACACAGAGGGAGGGAGAGCGGGACAGAGAGGGAGGGAGAGGGGGACAGAGAGGGAGGGAGAGGGGGACAGAGAGGGAGGGAGAGGGGGACAGAGAGGGAGGGAGACACAGGAAGACGGACAGAGGGAGGAGGGTGACACACAGAGGGAGGGAGAGGGGGACAGAGAGGGAGCGAGACACAGGGAGAGCAAATCAGCCGTGTGGCGTGTGCGAATGTCTGCTCGTCAGCAGGTAGACTGCGTGCATGTAGACAAGGGTGGCCAGTCCCAGAACCCCCCCTCTTCCCCATGGCAAAACACAGGGCTATGTCACAACCTGTTCACGAGCACAACGACAGCTACCTGGATCATATAAGTGTGTGGATCCACTCCATGTGCACATGTACAGTGCTACACGGAAGGCGCCAATACATGGCTCGCCACACCTGCCCACTCCACTGCTGACTGCAGTCACACTTGACGCAGCAAGTAAGACTGTGCCACACATAGTTAAAGGGGCCAAAGTGGTTCCCAAGGGACACACCCATGCACAAGTGCACTGTGAGTGGAATGCAAGACAGATCCCAATTCCAAGAGGAAATGTCCCAACTTTGAAACAGATGAAACATGGATGTTGCATGGACCAAAATTAACATTGTCTCTCTCACACACAGGTCAACGTCGTGGTTCACCCCCCAACACTGGGGGGGAAGACTCACAGGACCCGGATCTGCGGGAGCCCGATCCCAACGGCAGCGACCACTCTCACCACTCTGTGGACGACCCCGACCGACCTGGCACCTCTGGTGTCCAACCACCTGCAGCACCTGCATCAGGTACAACTGTGCCAACCACCACCCCCACTCCTGCCACATCCCAGGAGACACCCAGGATCCCTGCCCCAACACCACAATGCAGCCAGGCTGGCCAGGAGGGACACGGTGTCCCGGGCACCCAGGAGGAGGCAGGCGACAACGCCAATGCCACCCCTCAGGGGTCCCGGAGACCCGATGTACCCACAAGTGCAGGCCAGGTGCAAGTGGGCAGGGGTGGTGGGAGTGGAGGACGGCGGAGGCGCGAGCCTGACCAGTTGGCTGGGGAACCGGTATTTGCCCATGTCCGTGACATCATGGACACATACCGGCAGGACACCACGGGCATGGCCCAGGTTGTGTCCACCCTCAATGAGATCAAGGGGACCCTCGATGAGATAAAGACCCAGCAGGCCCAGCAACATGCCGAGCAACATGCCTGTCTACTGCGACACCAACGGAGGATGGAGGACAGACAGGCTGAGCAAGTGACGGCGTTCCAGGGGATTCACGATACACTCCGTCGGATGGCCGACGACATGGCCGACCCTCCCTGTGCCAGAAGGCGGAGAACATCACCACCCACAGGGAGGGATCAGGAGGAGGAGGAGGAAACATCCGATGGAGCATCCCAGACGTCGTCACGGCCTGCTGCTTGAGGGTCCCCGCAGGAGGCCGGGTCATCCACGGAAAGGACCGTGAGGGTCGGCGCTACATCACCATCTCCCAGGACACCTGGCCTGGCACCTGGGCCACTGGACCAACAGTATCACAGCATCAAGAGACATTCTCTGCCACATGGCCCTGCTGGTCACTGGCTGACCAATGTTGACAAAGACTGTGGCATGGACTCTGAGGATTTCAAATGGCAAGGACACCAACTCCCCTACTGAACTTTGGATTCCAAACTCCCGGAAAGCCCCTCACTTTGTCCCCCCCCCCCCATAATAAATCACATTATGAAGAGTAGATGCCTGCTGGTTGCATAATTACCTAACATGTGTCTTGTAAAGTCTAAACATGCCTGAGTCATCTATTGTCTTCAACCATCCACACCCTGGGGCCTGAGTCTGGCACAGGACACATGGGTCACAGTGTATTAGGCAAGACAGACATGGAGCACCATACACACCCGTGATGGGCCCAACCAGCTGAGGGGGTGGCCGAACAACCGTGCTGACAGACACATTGAGTACAGCAACAGTCATGCGCAGAGGTCAGGGATCCAGTCCAGTGTCCTGGGGGGCACCCAGGTATGTGTAGACAGGTGGCAGAACCATGTCCTGCAAGCTTGAGTCCGTGGATGCAGAGAATGGGGTCATGGACAACGTTGGATGCATGGGGATGGCACATGTCACAATACCCACACAGTCATGGACATCATGCCCACTACACAGTCTCAGCCCACACACACAGCTTGCATCTTGCTACTCGACACATTGACACATAGCCACAATCAGGGAATACCATGCCAGACATGCTGGATGCACCGTGGCAACACACCAGCATTGACTGAGAAGAGGCACCTTGGAGGCATAGGGACACCTTTATTAGTCATGTTTTCGGGAGTGCAGAGGCTACTTGAAGTACACATGAACACATGATGTGGAGTAACATGTGGGTCCAACACTGGAACCCCCCTTCTGCAGCACAAATGTGTGTTCGCCATGGAACTGGCACACAAGCCTCGGCTAACAGCTCAACACCCATAGCTGCTCACGGAGAGACTGCCATACACCATTGATCCGCTGATGTGGAAGTCCCACACCATGTCAAGCCAATGCTAACCGTATGTGTCCGAGGGCAGTGTCACACACATTGATGCCATCATCACAATCCACTATCCCATCACTGATGACTGTCTACCAGGCAGACCATCTATTCAGGTGTACACAGCTGCATGTTTTGTCCCATGCTGATGCCACATGGCTGCAGAGGAACCAAACATCGACAGGGCCAGTGTGCATACATCGTGAACACCTGCCACACCCAATACACCCCTGATGCATCCCTTACCCTATGGAGACTTCCAAACGTGTCCGTGCCTGTAACGCTGAGTCAGCCCACGATGTCGTGTCCAGGAGGAATAGCAGTGCCACAACAATGCAAGCAGCAGACGGCATGCGCAAGTACCTGGGGAAGAGAGACACACAAGAAGTCAGCCACAAAAAGCACAGCCACTTGCATGTGCATTGACTCGACACATGTATGGATGACAACATGCTAGGTCACAATTATGACTGGGGAAATACTACCATCACGGCCACCATCACTCCAGTGACACACCCACACACACCTCTGACTCACGTGCCGTACATGCAGGTGGACACACACATCACAACACATGGCACACGGGGACCAATGCGTGCACACTCAGACACTGGTACTCACCACTAAGCAAAGAAGTCGCGTATGAGCCGAGTCCGGATGTCCTCTTGCGGCTCCACATCCTCCACATCACTAGCCACATTGCCAAGCCCTTCGTCCTCCACGGGTGGATGGTCCTCGTCATGTTGATTCAGGATGAGTGGCACAGCTCTTTCAACTGCCATGTTGTGCAGCATGCAGCAGACCATGAAGATCTTGCAGACCTTCGCCGGGGCATATGGGAGTGCGCCGCCGGTCTTGTGTAGGCACCTGAATCGGCTCTTCAGCAGGCCAAAGGTCCTCTCGATCACTCGCCTTGTCCGGCCATGGGCGGTGTTGTAGCGGAGCTGGGCCGGCGTGATGGGGTTGCGGAGAGGTGTGAGCAGCCAAGGCATGTTGGGATAGCCAGCGTCCCCTACATGGGAAGCACATGGACATCGTTAGAAGTGGTGAAGCGGTCGTGCTGGTAGGTTATGCAAAATACAGGACAGACAGACTGTACCCACCAACAACACATGCCCGTTCGTTGCGCAGCTGCATCATCATTTCAGGCATCCTGCTACGCCTCATGATGTAGGCATCGTGTGCTGATCCTGGAAAACGAGCACAGACATGTGAAATCACCATGTTGGCCTGACACACCACAAGGGCATTAATGGAGTGGTAGTGCTTTCGATTGCGGTACGCCACCTCCCGTGCGTGTGGTGGTACCAAAGCTACATGTGTTTTATCTATGGACCCAATGACATGGGGCATCCCTCCCAGGGCATAGAATCCACGATTGACCTCAGTCATCTGTTCAGGGGTTGGGAACTTGATGAAGTCATCCAGGTGAATCAACATGGCCTCTAAGAAATCATGCAGCACACGGCAGAACATGCTCTGGGACATGCCACCAACATGAGCTATGGTATTTTGAAAGGTACCCGTGGCAAGAAAATGTAGGGCAGCCATTACCTTCAGCTGGGGTGTCAGTGCCGTAGGATACCTGTGCTGCGGTTGCAGGTGTGGTGCCAGTCTCGCCGTCAACTCCACAATCAACGGTTGGGTGAAGCGGTAGAGCCGGATGCTGTCATTCTCCTGCATGGCAGCCAAGTCCGGAATAGGTCGGGCAAGAGGCGGCGCTCTGCAGTAATTAGGAAATGACAAGGAAGAGTGAGGGCACTACGACAACAAATCATATGTACTGAGCACATGTTAATCTGTCAATACACATATGCTACATAGGGAGTCAGGTATGTGCTACATGCCCAGGACACGTATGGCTGCCAGGTGACCCTCCTACCAAGACCCAGCTACACACGGAGATTGAGAACCTCCCCATGCCACGCCATGGGAATAGCTGTGTCCCAGTGCAAGTGAACAGCCAGACGCAAGACAGGAGTGACATACGCCCACACATCAGCAGCAGTAGGATGCCGATTGCAGAGACTGGTAGCGGAACACTGGATCCACAGGTCACATGACATTCCACTAGGACAGCCCACACACCTTGCCATGAAGGTGCACATGTCATGACTCATCACACATTCCTTGTGAGGATGCTGACATGTCCTTGTTACGCTACTCCGTGTCCCATGCATACATGTGCACCTCACTTCCGATACCACATGTGGCATGGTGTGCGGAACAGTGTGCAATGACAATCTACACACAGACACATTTTGGTTGCTGCAACGGCTGCAGCTTTTGAGGGTGCTCCAACATCAACCTGATGGGAAGCCCCCACACATACATGACATAGTCACATTGTGCACCGTGGGTAGTGACAAGTCAGGTGTGATAAACCCTGTACCGGGCATCAGGGGACACTTCCGTGTGTTGGTGTCCGTGCCATGCCAATGACGCTAACCCCAAGTGTGCAGTACGACATGCACACATGTCAAAGGAGTCAAGGCCATGCCTGGCACACATTGCACCATCACACGGTACATCTGTACACATCTCATCATACATCTGGTGCCTTCTCCACTCAGGAGTCATGTGCCACATCACAGGCCGTCACACCTGTGCCCCACACATGTAGTAATGCACAGATGATGCCTTGATGTCAATTAATGGACAAGTATGTCCATCCATGGACAAGTATGTCCGCCCTATCCCTACCTGTTTGCCGCCTGTCACCACTGTGATGTGTGAAAACCGCTGTACTGCTGCGAAGAGGGCCTGTGTATGTTCCCATATCACTATGGGAGTGCTGCCGTATGTGTACCCTTGGTGATGCCGAGCGTACAGGCATGTGTACGGCCCGTACCACTACGACTACGCATACGCGAGGCCACCCATAGTGATAGGGCCGTACTCACGCCTGTACACTGACTATCACTATGGGTGTCCTCGCGTATGCGTACTCGTCGTGGTACGGGCCGTACACACGCCTGTACGCTCCCCATCATTATGGGTGTCCTCGCGTATGCGTACTCGTCGTGGTACGGGCCGTACACACGCCTGTACGCTCCCCATCACTATGGGTGTCCTCGTGTATGCGTACTCGTCGTGGTACGGGCCGTACACACGCCTGTACGCTCACTATCACTACGAGTACGCATACGCGAGGCCAGCCATAGTGATAGGGCCGTACTCACGCCTGTACGCTGACTATCACTATGGGTGGCCTCGTAGTGATAGTGAGCGTACAGGCGTGTGTACGGCCCGTACCACGACGAGTACGAATACGCGAGGAGACCCATAATGATAGTGAACGTAGGCACGCGTGTAGGGGCCATTGCAATGCATTTGGGGTGCCCTTGGGCCCCGAAACGCACCGTACCTGTGTGTGACGCTGAAAATTACATAGGGGACAAGTATTAAGGCCTACATGCATGCTGGTTGTCATGGAGACCAAGTTCAAATTTCGAAATTGTTCTGGAATGTGCACAGCAGAAGTCAGTTGGAATTCTTCTACTTTGTTGCAATGTGTTTGTGGGGCTGACATCATGCAGGAGAATGAAACCGATAGAGAACCCACAGACTGCTAGGTTTGAAGGGATTGGAGGAAACATAGGATGCAAATGTGAGTGACCAATCACTCTGTACCCCTGTGCATGAGATGGGCCAGCAAGGCAGATATAAGGCAGCCAGGTCCCATGAGGGAGCACTTGCCTGCACATCTCTGTATTCCACGACCCAGCTGCTGCTACTGATTCCCTGGAACCATGTCAAGGGCTGTGGAGAGGTCACAGCCATTCACCCTTGAGGAGAACATGGCTTTGGTGGATGTGATCCTCCCACAGTACCCCATGCTGTATGGGCGACCAGGTTATCAGGTGAGTGCAGTGTCCACTGGCACAGACTGTGCCCCTTTTTCGTGACTGTGACTTCTGGCATTGTGTCCAGGTGTGACCCACATGCTATGTACTGTAGGGGGGTTCCATGGGTGGGAATGCCTGATGTCTCCCAGCAGTGCCCTGAGACAGGAGGGGTGGGGGCCTATCACTCCCAGCAGTGCCCTGAGACAGGAGGGGTGGGGGCCTATCACTCCCAGCAGTTCCCTGAGATAGGAGGGGTGGGGGCCTATCACTCCCAGCAGTGCCCTGAGACAGGAGGGGTGGGGGCCTATCACTCCCAGCAGTGCCCTGAGACAGGAGGGGTGGGTGTGATGCACAGTGTGAGCCTGGATCATTGATTGTGTAGTTGCCCTCATTCAACCTGTGTCCTTTCAATGGCACGTACTGCTTTTGGCCTTCCCCCAGAGGATCATGTCCCTATGACAAAGGTGCAATGCGTTGGATGCATAATAGGCCTTGTTGTAAACAGTGAATGTGTTCTAATCTGTGTCCCTGTGACATGTGCCAGGTGTATTGATGTAGTGTCACTTGTCCATCCTCACAGGTAGACGCCTCTGCCAAGGAGAAGATATGGCTGGACGCCGTCAGCGCCGTGAGGAGTGCGGATGGTCGGAAGCGGCGCCTGTCCCAGGTGAGGAAACGCTGGCAGGATATCCGGTGCTGGACGCGGAGGATCGCACGGCTCCTGCTGGGGGACTCACCTGAGAGCCACAAGAACCGCGGGCGCCGCCGTCTCTCCCACATCCAGAAACGTGTGCTGGCGGTGGTCTTTCCTGACTTGGACAGGCGTCTACGGGAGATGCAGCAGCCGGAAAGGGGTAGGTACATGTGTGTGTTTGTTGTGTTTCACCAGCATTTGTATGTGCACTGTTCCATGGATACACTTCCAGGGTTTATGGTGCTGTGCATATCATGTTCCCCTCAGTATTGCAGTGTTCTCCTGCCTCCCTTCCCCTCCTTGCAATGTGTTCCCTGGTCTGTGTGTAGTCACTCCATCACAAGGTTATGTTGCCTGACACCTTCTCCAAGTGTACAATGCCTGCAGCATCATGTGTGGGGGTGGTGTGTAACAGGTTGTGTGACCTTGCCTGTGCCCTGTCCAGTTCTGGACTTGTGGGTTCCATGTCAGTTGGCACTAATGCTGTGTCCAGACATGGGAGTTAATCTCTCGAGTGGCAGGCCTTCCAGCAGGCATGTCCCATGTGGTGGCCTGTGACATGATGTGCATGATTGTGCGTTAGGCCTAGTGCAGGGATGTTAGCGTGTGTCGCAGTCATTCCCATTCAGGAGCATGGAGTTGTGTGGCCACTACTGTCCCCAGGGGCATCTTTTCCTAGGTCTCATGTGTGTAAGCCGAGAATGTCGACAATCGCTGTGTCTACAGCATAGGTTGTGCTCTGTGTCATTGTCCCCTGCAAACATGTATATTGACGTGAGATGTATTACAAGTGTCCACTGTACAGCCTGACCTGATTTTCCTATTACATACTCACGGTGGCCATTGCCTTTGTGTCTTGTTGCAATCATCTGATGCTGCCCATTGTACATGATAATTTGGACTCCCGCTGGGTAGTTTGTGTGCAATATAGAAGTTTAGCATCCCATGTGTATTTCACCCAGACTAAGAGATGTACGTGCTTCCTGTGTCTCCATTGATTTGTCTCATGTAGGGGGTGGGTGGTGCGGGCATGTCCGACATGTCAAGACCTGATAACTCCTTGCTAGGACTGCCCAGTGTGTGATGTTTGCCTGGACATTCACTCAAGGTGCAGTGTGCCAGTCAGGGTGGCCATGTTCTCAGTATTACCTATGCTGCATGTGCCTCTAGTTCCTGGATTTTGTCTCTGCTCATCCCAATTTCCTGCCACGCTGTGTGGTGCAGATGCAGTGCTGGATTGTCCCCAGGGCCATGCTCCTCAGTCAAAATTCCATATCATCTCATTTGCTATTGTGTGATGCTCTCCATGGATTTTCAATGGCATGGTGGGTCAAAAAACTGTGTCTTGCATGCCCTACATATGTACCTTGTGATGTAGATATAACTCTTCCTTTGTTTCAGGCTATGCACTGTTACCTACGTAGATTTGACTCATGTGACTTATGTATACAGGTGTATGATAACTTCCTGTCTCTTCACCCTGTCCACAGCATCGTCGGGGGACACGGAGGGAGACATGGACACAGACGGCGCGGAGGGACCGAGCACCAGTGCCAGCGGTGACATCAGTGCTGGCATTTCGAGTGGGACAGAGGCGGTGGAGAGTGACCCCGGGGACCTGTCGACTGGCACAACAGACTATGAAGCTGACGGGTCCGAGGGTGATCACTCCGAGTGGGCGGTGGCTGCACCACCATATGACAGCAGCCCTACATCTGGCACCGCCCCCTCCATTGGCATCAGCCGCCTCCCACTTGCTCGTGTCCCTTCCCTACATGCCCGGTCCCCACATGTCTCCTTCCTGCCAGGCACCGCACCCCCTGCCCCTGTCTCCACTGCTGCCGCCAATGCTGAGTCTGTGGACATCCAGCGGCAGTTGCAGATTGGTCAGACTGCGATCCTTAATGTCCTCCATGGCCACAGCCAGGTCCTCAACAACATGGAGGTATACTTGGAGGGCATTCATTTATCGCAGGCTGACCAACGCAACTTGCTGAGGTCCATAGACTCCACACTGACTGCAGCAGTGGGTCTCCTGCAGCGCTACGTCCCACCCCCTACCCCTGCTCCTTACACACTTCCCACTCCCATGCCTGTCCCACATACACCCAGACGTAAGCATGCACCCACCACAACAGACACAGGCACCACACCAGCAGGGAAGGTCCGCCGCACACCTCCTGACACGCACACAAAGGGTGCAGTAGGCACACCCACTGGGTCGGGGGGCAAACGTGTGACACGCAGCCAGAGTGGGAGTCCGCATTCCACCCAATCCACTCCCTCCAAATCCCCTCCCCTCAGCTCTCCTGGCCACATCTCCCCCAAAGACTCCTTCATGGCCGCTCTGTCCCTGAGCCCCACAGTGACGCCACCACGCAAGCGGTCAAGGAAGTCCTCGGTCAGGGTGGTTGAGTCCCCCTCCCTGTCCACACCCTCCCCCGGTGGCGCTGCGACCCATCCCTCTGACCCCCCCCCCCCCTCCTTGGGGCCTGTGGTTCCTTCGGGTGCAGGGGAGTCCCTGGAGGACCTTGCTAAGGTGTGCAGCGAGATCCTGGCCTCCGCCTTTGGCCCTGCCCCACCCCCTGTGGTGGAGTCCTCCATCCCTGCACCCACGACGCCTACCCTTCACCCTCCTGTCCCTGCGGTGCCTGTTTCTTCCCCCCCACATGATGCCCTCACCCCTGTGGAAGATGATGGATTGTAACTGTGCAGGCAAGCTAGGGGACACGCATCCCACTGTGTCCCCCATCCAGCTGGGACTCCTGGACTGCCCTATGGCCTTTGTTAAAATTGGACTTACGTCATACTACTTTTTTTCTCATGCTGAATAAAGCTATTTATTTTTGGCCTTGGAACACTCCTGCATTGCTGGCATTGCTGTTGGTGGGGCTGCTACATGGTTTTGGGTGTTGGTCATGTGTTGGGTGTGTGGGAAATGTAGTAGTGTGCTGCTCATAGGGGGGACCCTGGGATCTGTGTGCCATCACACGGTGTTAGCTACCTTTGTCCATTCATGTAAGCAGTTGCTGCATGTTGCAATTGTCCCAAGGTGTATTCCTTCCTCTGTGTACCCAGACTTCTTCCCTGCAGGGTGTCCCCTGACTTTGGGACAGAGCTGTGTGTCCATTAGCTGGGTGTGTGACGTAGTCCTTCACCTTTGCACATGCATGCTGAGCGATGTCTCCACCTGCATCATTCGTGGCATCCTTGGTAGTCATTGTACTTGTGTATGTGGCCTATTGACATGACTTCATGTGTACATGTCTTCTTTTCTGCGCTATGCATGCGTATACTCCCAGCCTCGAACACATGTGGTACATGTACTGCAGGGTCTTTGTGCACCTGACTGACATTTGTGGGCATGGTATCTGTGACTACTCCACCCTTTGCGTTCCATGGGCACTGCTGGGAGTGATGGGCCCCCACCCCTCCTGTCTCAGGGCACTGCTGGGAGTGATAGGCACCCATCCCTCCTGTCTCAGGGCACTGCTGGGAGTGATAGGCACCCATCCCTCCTGTGTCTGGGCACTGCTGGGAGGACTCTGCACCCATCCCTCCTGTCTCAGGGCACTGCTGGGAGGACTCTGCACCCACCCCTCCTGTCTCAGGGCACTGCTGGGAGTGATAGGCACCCATCCCTCCTGTGTCTGGGCACTGCTGGGAGGACTCTGCACACACCCCTCCTGTCTCAGGGCACTGCTGGGAGTGATAGGCACCCACCCCTCTTGTCTCAGGGCACTGCTGGGAGTGATAGGCACCCATCCCTCCTGTCTCAGGGCACTGCTGGGAGTGATAGGCACCCATCCCTCCTGTGTCTGGGCACTGCTGGGAGGACTCTGCACCCATCCCTCCTGTCTCAGGGCACTGCTGGGAGGACTCTGCACCCACCCCTCCTGTCTCATGGCACTGCTGGGAGTGATAGGCACCCATCCCTCCTGTGTCTGGGCACTGCTGGGAGGACTCTGCACACACCCCTCCTGTCTCAGGGCACTGCTGGGAGTGATAGGCACCCATCCCTCCTGTCTCAGGGCACTGCTGGGAGTGATAGGCACCCATCCCTCCTGTGTCTGGGCACTGCTGGGAGGACTCTGCGCCCACCCCTCCTGTCTCAGGGCACTGCTGGGAGGACTCTGCACCCACCTCTCCGATTTCACAATATGTACGCTCATGACATACACGGATGTGGATACGCTCCATGCATTCGAAGTGAGGGTACGTGTCTTACTTACACTGTTGGGGTGGGGGTACGCTCCATACGTACGCGGGTGGGTACGGGTCGTACTTACACTGTTGGGGTGGGGGTGCGCTCCATACGTACGCGGGTGGGGGGTACGAGTTGTACTTACACTGTTGGGGTGGGGGTACGCTCCATACGTACGCGGGTGGGTATGGGTCGTACTTACACTGTTGGGGTGGGGGTACGCTCCATACGTACGCGGGTGGGTACGGGTCGTACTTACACTGTTGGGGTGGGGGTGCGCTCCATACGTACGCGGGTGGGGGGTACGAGTCGTACTTACACTGTTGGGGTGGGGGTACGCTCCATACGTACGCGGGTGGGTACGGGTTGTACTTACACTGTTGGGGTGGGGGTACGCTCCATACGTACGCGGGTGGGTACGGGTCGTACTTACACTGTTGGGGTGGGGGTACGCTCCATACGTACGCGGGTGGGGGGTACGAGTCGTACTTACACTGTTGGGGTGGGGCTACGCTCCATACGTACACGGGTGGGGGGTACGAGTCGTACTTACACTGTTGGGGTGGGGGTACGCTCCATACGTACACGGGTGGGTACGGGTCGTACTTACACAGTTGGGGTGGGGGTGCGCTCCATACGTACGCGGGTGGGGGGTACGAGTCGTACTTACACTGTTGGGGTGGGGGTACGCTCCATACGTACGCGGGTGGGAACGAGTCATACTTACACTGTTGGGGTGGGGCTACGCTCCATACGTACGCGGGTGGGGGGTACGAGTCGTACTTACACTGTTGGGGTGGGGGTACGCTCCATACGTACGCGGGTGGGTACGGGTCGTACTTACACTGTTGGGGTGGGGGTGCGCTCCATACGTACGCGGGTGGGGGGTACGAGTCGTACTTACACTGTTGGGGTGGGGGTACGCTCCATACGTACGCGGGTGGGTACGGGTCGTACTTACACTGTTGGGGTGGGGGTACGCTCCATGCATACGGGGTGGGGGTAGGGTCCGTACATATCCGTCCCAACGCTGTGTGATGCTTGTGCGGGCCGTACCCAGGCCTTTGCCACGTGGGTACGAGCCGTCCCGCCATTGTTGGGGTGACGTGGGTGTGGGCGTGGTTCGACTCGTACCCACGCTCTTCAGGCGTGGGTACGGGACGTACCTGTCTGGTTGTGTTGCCTGTTCGCGTCGTGACGGACTTCCGTTGTGGCGGTCGCTGGCTTATCTGGACACGCCCCCACCCCCTCGTAGTGACCAGGGCATGGGAGTCAGGTATGTCCAGGGCATATGTGCTGTGTGACTTTGGTGGGGGGTTTGTGGCCTGCCCTGGTCCTGCCACCCCCACCCCACCCCACTTTCCCCCCTCCCTTAGTTGGTCTGACCTTCTGCGGCGTCTGCGTCCGAACCTGTAGAGGAGGTCGATTGCTATGAGGGCCGGGATGACTCGTAGGTTCGGGTCCATGTCTGTCCGTCGCGTACTGGTCCTCCTTGTTCGCGTCGTCCTGTGTGTCCGTCGCGTACTGGTGGTCCTTGTTCGCGTCGTCCTGATTTCCCGGCAGTTTTTGGCAGCCGTAAAATATTCACCGTGCGGGATGACGTCGGTGCGAATCGTAATTCCTGGTTCGTGAATGGCAGGCTGCGAGCGTCCCGACGTCAGGTCGGTGCTTTCCCGGATCGCATTTGTATGTTTATTTTGTTCGGTCGGGGTTTTTTATGATTCGTACGGAAATGGTGTTCCCGTGCGAATCGTAATTCCATGTTGGTAGATTTTGACGACCGGGTACGCGTCGGACGGAGAATATGCTCCGTCCGACGGTTCGTACCCGGTTTTTACAGGATCGTGATCGGCACCACAGTCTTTCAATCTCTGACTTGGTACCGGGTTAGGGCGGAGGCCATACCGCTGACCTCTGCTGTAGGAGTCCGGGGAACTGGATCCGGATCGGTTGGTCTTTGACAGTCCTCATCACCCAGAGATGCCGGCTGGCCGCCCGCCGGAGGCAACATCCCTTCGCCTGGAGACGCTGGGGCACCCTCATCCGACGGAGGGCCTTGCGGCCGGGACTCCTCACCATCCATGCCCGTTTCCAGAACTGACTTGAAACTTGACACATTCCTTGTGACAACCTGGTGGCCTCGTCTTGCCGTAATCATGGTCCCTTGAACCTCTGTCACCGTCCACACATCAGGCTCATAGGGAGTTTGGAACTTCCATCCAGGGTACCGATCCTTGATTTGTACACAAATTGGCCGCACACTGCTCGTCACACCAGCAAGTTGCCCCAAAGGACTGTGGCAAATGAAGTGGCGACGGCGGGTACGCCTATGCCACGATGTGTAAAGAGAACAGTATGTGTTGCATTTAGCCATCCCTGGACACGTGTTTCGAGGTAGTTGCCTCTCGTCAGCAGGGAGTAGGACAGTGTAAAGGGGTGCCGTGTGGACTGCCAAAATGTAATTAAAAACAGGTCAAGTACCTCTCATGGCGCGCAGGTGCAGATCCAAGGCTCGTCAGCCCGTTAGCTCAAGGGAGCCGTAATAATTTGTACACAAATTGGTCGCACACTGCTCGTCACACCAGCAAGTTGCCCCAAAGGACTGTGGCAAATGAAGTGGCGACGGCGGGTACGCCTATGCCACGATGTGTAAAGAGAACAGTATGTGTTGCATTTAGCCATCCCTGGACACGTGTTTCGAGGTAGTTGCCTCTCGTCAGCAGGGAGTAGGACAGTGTAAAGGGGTGCCGTGTGGACTGCCAAAATGTAATTAAAAACAGGTCAAGTACCTCTCATGGCGCGCAGGTGCAGATCCAAGGCTCGTCAGCCCGTTAGCTCAAGGGAGCCGTAATAATTTGTACACAAATTGGTCGCACACTGCTCGTCACACCAGCAAGTTGCCCCAAAGGACTGTGGCAAATGAAGTGGCGACGGCGGGTACGCCTATGCCACGATGTGTAAAGAGAACAGTATGTGTTGCATTTAGCCATCCCTGGACACGTGTTTCGAGGTAGTTGCCTCTCGTCAGCAGGGAGTAGGACAGTGTAAAGGGGTGCCGTGTGGACTGCCAAAATGTAATTAAAAACAGGTCAAGTACCTCTCATGGCGCGCAGGTGCAGATCCAAGGCTCGTCAGCCCGTTAGCTCAAGGGAGCCGTAATAATTTGTACACAAATTGGTCGCACACTGCTCGTCACACCAGCAAGTTGCCCCAAAGGACTGTGGCAAATGAAGTGGCGACGGCGGGTACGCCTATGCCACGATGTGTAAAGAGAACAGTATGTGTTGCATTTAGCCATCCCTGGACACGTGTTTCGAGGTAGTTGCCTCTCGTCAGCAGGGAGTAGGACAGTGTAAAGGGGTGCCGTGTGGACTGCCAAAATGTAATTAAAAACAGGTCAAGTACCTCTCATGGCGCGCAGGTGCAGATCCAAGGCTCGTCAGCCCGTTAGCTCAAGGGAGCCGTAATAATTTGTACACAAATTGGTCGCACACTGCTCGTCACACCAGCAAGTTGCCCCAAAGGACTGTGGCAAATGAAGTGGCGACGGCGGGTACGCCTATGCCACGATGTGTAAAGAGAACAGTATGTGTTGCATTTAGCCATCCCTGGACACGTGTTTCGAGGTAGTTGCCTCTCGTCAGCAGGGAGTAGGACAGTGTAAAGGGGTGCCATGTGGACTGCCAAAATGTAATTAAAAACAGGTCAAGTACCTCTCATGGCGCGCAGGTGCAGATCCAAGGCTCGTCAGCCCGTTAGCTCAAGGGAGCCGTAATAATTTGTACACAAATTGGTCGCACACTGCTCGTCACACCAGCAAGTTGCCCCAAAGGACTGTGGCAAATGAAGTGGCGACGGCGGGTACGCCTATGCCACGATGTGTAAAGAGAACAGTATGTGTTGCATTTAGCCATCCCTGGACACGTGTTTCGAGGTAGTTGCCTCTCATCAGCAGGGAGTAGGACAGTGTAAAGGGGTGCCGTGTGGACTGCCAAAATGTAATTAAAAACAGGTCAAGTACCTCTCATGGCGCGCAGGTGCAGATCCAAGGCTCGTCAGCCCGTTAGCTCAAGGGAGCCGTAATAATTTGTACACAAATTGGTCGCACACTGCTCGTCACACCAGCAAGTTGCCCCAAAGGACTGTGGCAAATGAAGTGGCGACGGCGGGTACGCCTATGCCACGATGTGTAAAGAGAACAGTATGTGTTGCATTTAGCCATCCCTGGACACGTGTTTCGAGGTAGTTGCCTCTCGTCAGCAGGGAGTAGGACAGTGTAAAGGGGTGCCGTGTGGACTGCCAAAATGTAATTAAAAACAGGTCAAGTACCTCTCATGGCGCGCAGGTGCAGATCCAAGGCTCGTCAGCCCGTTAGCTCAAGGGAGCCGTAATAATTTGTACACAAATTGGTCGCACACTGCTCGTCACACCAGCAAGTTGCCCCAAAGGACTGTGGCAAATGAAGTGGCGACGGCGGGTACGCCTATGCCACGATGTGTAAAGAGAACAGTATGTGTTGCATTTAGACATCCCTGGACAGGTGTTTCGAGGTAGTTGCCTCTCGTCAGCAGGGAGTAGGACA
Source organism: Triturus cristatus (assembly GCF_964204655.1). NCBI lineage: Eukaryota > Metazoa > Chordata > Amphibia > Caudata > Salamandridae > Triturus > Triturus cristatus. The sequence goes on from NC_140583.1 coordinate 234,854,522, forward strand.
GTGTAAAGGGGTGCCGTGTGGACTGCCAAAATGTAATTAAAAACAGGTCAAGTACCTCTCATGGCGCGCAGGTGCAGATCCAAGGCTCGTCAGCCCGTTAGCTCAAGGGAGCCGTAATAATTTGTACACAAATTGGTCGCACACTGCTCGTCACACCAGCAAGTTGCCCCAAAGGACTGTGGCAAATGAAGTGGCGACGGCGGGTACGCCTATGCCACGATGTGTAAAGAGAACAGTATGTGTTGCATTTAGCCATCCCTGGACACGTGTTTCGAGGTAGTTGCCTCTCGTCAGCAGGGAGTAGGACAGTGTAAAGGGGTGCCGTGTGGACTGCCAAAATGTAATTAAAAACAGGTCAAGTACCTCTCATGGCGCGCAGGTGCAGATCCAAGGCTCGTCAGCCCGTTAGCTCAAGGGAGCCGTAATAATTTGTACACAAATTGGTCGCACACTGCTCGTCACACCAGCAAGTTGCCCCAAAGGACTGTGGCAAATGAAGTGGCGACGGCGGGTACGCCTATGCCACGATGTGTAAAGAGAACAGTATGTGTTGCATTTAGCCATCCCTGGACACGTGTTTCGAGGTAGTTGCCTCTCGTCAGCAGGGAGTAGGACAGTGTAAAGGGGTGCCGTGTGGACTGCCAAAATGTAATTAAAAACAGGTCAAGTACCTCTCATGGCGCGCAGGTGCAGATCCAAGGCTCGTCAGCCCATTAGCTCAAGGGAGCCGTAATAATTTGTACACAAATTGGTCGCACACTGCTCGTCACACCAGCAAGTTGCCCCAAAGGACTGTGGCAAATGAAGTGGCGACGGCGGGTACGCCTATGCCACGATGTGTAAAGAGAACAGTATGTGTTGCATTTAGCCATCCCTGGACACGTGTTTCGAGGTAGTTGCCGATCCTTGATGACCACTCGGTCCCCAACTCGAACCCGTGGGTCTTGGGCCCTGCGGGACTCACTAGCTTTCCGGTTCGTTGCTTCTCTTCTTGCCTGAATGGCCCCCCCGTCCCTCTCGGCAGGGGCCCACCCTGGATCGGACGGGATAATGTCCCGCGGGGCTCGTTTGAACAGGATGTGAGCCGGAGCACATTTGGTGGTGCTGTGTGGGGTTTGGCGATACACTTCAAGGAACTGATCTAGAGCTGCTTCTGGGTCTTCCCCATTATCCACGGCAATCCGCAGCGCTCGATTGAGTGTTCTCATCAGTCGTTCCACCTTCCCGTTTGCTTGGGGCCATAGGGGGGTGATCTTCTGATGTCGGATGGCCAGATTTGCAAGGTATTCCTGGAATTCCCGCCCCTGGACAGGGGGCCCATTGTCCGACTTGACCTCTTCAGGCAGCCCCATCATTGCAAACACCCTGTCCAGAACCCTTTTGACATGAGGAAACGCAGTGGATGCTATTACTTCAACTACAGGGAACTTCAAGAAGGAATCGACCACAACCAGCATGTGCCTGCCATCCAGGAAACTCCTGAAGTCCATGCTGAGGTGTGTCCACGGCGTCTCACTCGCTTCTTCGGTAATCACTGGAGCTGGGGCCGGGTCCCCTCCGGTGATAGTGCAGGCATGGCATTGTCGAACCATTTCGTCTACTTTTGAGTCCATTGCCGGGAACCAGACCTTGTCACGGAGCCGGGCCTTGGTCTTGGCCATTCCCTGGTGACCTACATGCGCCAGCGCAAGGATTCTTTTCTGGAGGCTTTCAGGGACCACAATTAGATGTCCCCTCAGAATGACTCCTTCTTCCCCCACGCTGAGTTCACTCCGGACCTGCGACAGTTGTTAGCGAGCATGGCTGACCTCTTGTCGCAGGGCACGAGCCCCGTCCATGAAGCGGGCCCATCCGTTGCTGTCTAGTGCCCTGTGGACGAGAGTGAGGGTGGGGTCTTTCCGGGTGGCCTGACCGATTTCCGCTAGCATCATGGCTTTAGGGCATGCCCCCTGCGTTACCATGCTGACAAAGGCTTCAGTGCTGCACGTGTCTTCCGGTGAGGCGGATGGTGTGGTTGATTCCGGGTGCCGGGACAGATAATCCACTGGATTGTGAGCCCCGGGCCGATAGATCACTTTAAACTTGTATGCCTGAAGCTGCACGGCCCATTGTTCGATCCTCGGCGGTGCTAACCTCGACAGTCCGGTAAACAGCGGGAGCAAGGGCTTGTGGTCTGTTACGACGGTGAAATCCTGTCTGCACAGGTACAGATGGAAGTGCTGGCATGCCCATTTGATGGCCAGCGCTTCTCTTTCGATTTGAGCATACCTCGTCTCGGTGTCGGTGAGGGCCTTGCTGGCATATGCAACGGGCTTCCACACTTCGTGACCGTGTTCCTGCAGGAGGACGGCACCGAGGCCCACCGGGCTGGCATCCACAACCAGCTCCGTTCTCCTCCGGGGGTGAAAGTACGCCATGATCGTCTTGTTGAGGAGCCCCTCTTTAATATCTTGGAACGCCTTGTTGGCTGCAGGTGTCCACTCCCACTGGTGATCGTGGCGCGTGAAGGCGCGTAGTGGCTCCGACATGGCGGCTAGATTGGGGATGAACCGCCCGCGGTAGGTGGCCATTCCAAGAAAGCTTCTTACTTCGGTGGGACTGCGAGGTGTGGGTGCGGCTCGGATGGCTTCAGCCTTCTTCGGGTCTACCAGTAGTCCTTCACGAGTAAATGTGTACCCAAAGAAGTCCACGCTGTCCTGGTAGAAAGAGCGCTTGGCTTTGTGTAGCGTCAGTCTGCATTCTGCCAGTCTCTTGAGTGTGGCCCTGAGGTGGGAGTGATGCTCCTCCAGGGTGTTGGAGAAGACCAAGATATCGTCGCTAAGGTTAATCACTCCTTGCAGTCCGGACAGGGTCTCACGGATCGCATTTTGGAATACCTCGGCAGCTGAAGAGACTCCGAAACTGAGCCTTTTATATCTCCTGAGTCCGACGTGGGTCGAAAAAGTGGTGATGTACCGGCTACCCACGTCTAGCTCCAGCTGGTGGTAGCCCGCATTCAGGTCCAGCTTCGAGAACCATTTTGCCCCGTTGAGGTCCGACACGATGTCGTCCATCGTGGGGGTGATATGCCGCTCCCTCTTCACCGCTGTGTTGGGCAGCCACATGTCAACACAGAGTCTGATGGCCCCCGGTTGCTTGGGCTTTGGCGCCACGACCAACGGGGACACCCAGGAGGTGGGGCCGGAAACTTTTTCAATGACTTCCAGCTTCCGCAGCTCTTCTTCCACTTGAGGGCGTAGGTTGAACGGCACCCTCCGATGTCTGAGGGCTACCGGCCGTATTGACGGGTCTATGTGCAATTTGAAGTTCTTGCCCTTGACTTTTCCTAGGCCGGTGAAGAGTGTTGGGAACTCCTTGAGTATGTCCTCGGCGTGGGAGTCATGAACCTGGTTTGCAAAGAACACCAGACCTAGGTCCTCCGCTGTGTGACAACTGAGTAAGGTCCCTTTCTTGCCTTCCGTGACATGGAACTGCGTCTGAGTCGAGTATCCCCCGCTGGCGATGGTGGCGCTGATGACGCCACGGAGGGGAAGAGGGTCCGTCCCTCCATACGTGTAAATTCGCGCCCTGGATGGCGTCAGGGGGGGTCTTGGTGACAGGCGGTCATATTGATTAGAGTCCATCACATTGACCGACACCCCAGTGTCAATGAGGGCTTGTATCTCCGTGTCTCCTACTGAGACTGAACACATGGGCGGCGGCCTTCGCCGGGAGCCTGTCCAGCTGACATACGATACCACGAACACCTCGTCATCTTCGTCTTCATATATTGGGGGCCGCGACTGTGGCTGGTGTTTCAGGCTTGGCAGCGGGTCCTCATGCGAGACTTGGCGCACTTGCTGTGGCCCGAACCTGGGTCTCGACGACGGCTGTCTGAATCTCCCACCCCGGCACACTCTGGCATAGTGATTCATTCTTCCGCAGCGGGAGCATGCCTTCCCTTTCGCCCCGCAGACTGCCGTTGCCGGGTGGTCGTCACCGCACTACCCACACGACCCTCCTAGTGCGGGTTTGGGCATTTGGCGAGGCGCAGCAGGCCGCCTTTGAATCACTTCCACCTTTTCTTCCTTGATGGGTGTGCTCTTGAACCCCGATCCCGTGGCCACAGGCGCGTGGAGGGCCGCTTCCATTTCTTCCACCCGGGCGTCGGACAACTCATGAGAGCGTGCGAGTACTAGGATTTCATCCAGCGAGATCCCTGGCTGCCGGAGGATCAGCTTCCGTAGGAGCTTGGAACGACAGCCTAAGATGATCTGATCCCTTATCTCCACTCTTTGGTCCGTGAATGGGCACGTGCTGGCCAGCCGGCGCAGCCACGCGTAGAACATATCAACGGATTCCGTGTCGGTTTGCCACGCCCTCCGGAACTTACATTTTTCGAAATCAGGGTTTAGCTGGGGATCAAAGTGTCTATTCAGCGCAGCAACCACTGCGTCATAGTCGTCATCGTACCCTGTGTTAGGAAGCGTGTCGAACAGGTCATAGATCTCAGCCCCTCCATAATAGATGAGTAGTGATCGCTTTACTGTCCCATCGGTTTCACGAGTCCCTTTAAAATAGTGGTTCAAGCGCCCTACCCACGCTTTCCATCTTGGGGCGGCGGTAGCCGGATACGAGGTCTCGCTAAACGGTGGTAGGGGTGGAACCGCGGTGTGGGTGACCACCGGTGGTGGGTTGTTGCCAGCGCCTAGATTGGACCCGCCAGCTTGCGGTGCACCTGCACCTGCAGCAGGTACCGTGGTCATCGTGCGACTTTTCTGGTTGTTACTGTGGTTTTACCAATGCTTGTTTACCCAGGGTGGCCTCTTCCCCACGTGGCGTCGTGGCTTTGCCAATGCTTGTTTGTTCCAAATCCCCTCTCCTTTCCTTGGACCTAATTTCCCCTTTGTGGGTGCCCGATGCTGCACCACACGGTGTGATTTATAAGTCCAGGCAGGCAGGCAGGAGAAGGACAGCCCTGCCGAGGCCCCCTCCCAAAGATCGGCCGAGTCAGTCAGGAGCCAGCACGAGGTGACAGCACTAACATGGGCCCCAGAGCAGGGGGCAGCAACAGAGCTGACCACAGATGGGGCGCCGGGCCAGCCACTCACCCCACTCACAGCGCACGGCGCTGACGGCAGTCGGTCACAGCAGGCAGCACGCAGATGGGCTCTGCGATCTTCAGGCTGTACCGGGAGACGATGTGCAGCAGGCAGCACGCGGGTGGGCTCCGTGATCTTCCGTCCGCCACAGCAGACGAACCTCAGCAGGCAGCACGCGGGTGGGCTCCGCGATCGTCCGTCCGCATCAGGTGAGCAGCGGGAGCGTCAGCATTGCGGGTGGGCTCCGCACGCTCCGAAAGCTAACCGGGCCTTCCGATGTGCACGCGAGGCGCGACCGGCCTCGTCGCCAGTGTAGCGCGGCGAGCCTAGGCCGCAGTTAACGAGCAGAATACCAATTAAAGGACACATGTACTACACTCGTGCGCTCTGCGGTCTTGCCCACGTTTATTTATCCCCTCGGGACGAGCGTGCCCCGAGGGGTGTATGGATGCGTGTTGTAGCGCAAACATTGTTTTGGAGAGTCCGGGTGGCTCTCTACAGTCACTACAGTCCGGGGGGGAAACAGTCACTACAGTCCGGGGGGGGGAAAGGGACCGCCTGTGCTAGGGAAAAAAAAAAAAGAGCTCGATAGAGACCCGTTTCCAGGCCCCCTTTAAAGCAAGCATTGAAAATGCAATAGGCCTCGCCTTTTATTAAGTTAAAGCCATTTGCTTTGCTAATGGTATTATATAGCAAAGCAAATGGCTTTAACTTAATAAAAGGCGAGGCCTATTGCATTTTCAATGCGTGTTCCCCTATGCATTCTTTCCATGTAAACATTTTAAAATGCTGTAGCTGCTCTACTATGAAAATAGAATATACTTTGGACCGTTCCGTATTTTCTCTCTTCCCTTAATAGTAGCACAGGTTACACTGCAAAACACACTGTAGAAGAAAAAGTTGCTATTATTCCATCAAGGCCATGCTGATAAACATGAGCCAGTAAGCAACGTTTAACAAAATAAGGAAGTGAAAACTTCCACCAGTCTCGGGAAACGGTAAGTGAGCTCTATTAACAATGCAAAGGGTTCTAGGGGAACACTTTACGTGGCAGTCGTTGAGGTGTCAACATATGCAGATTGGGACCTTTGTAATTTAACTTCTCAGCCTGGAAGCAGAGGTCACATTCAAAGCGCTGCATGGCTTAGAAGAACAGAGTGAAAGAAACCTCCTCCCCTCCCCAAGCACTCCAACCCCATTCCTTCACAATTGGAAGTGCAACAGGGAGGGGTCGTTTGTGAAGGCAGAAACATGAGAGGAAGAAGTGAAATAATATCGGCACATTGTTAATCAGGGAAGTTTCACTTTTAACAATATAAAAATGAAATCCTTGCAGCATTTCTACATTTGATATGTACACCAGAAAGCATAAATTTAGACTCCACATGCTAAATCTATTGAATTCTGCCGGTGAGCACATGCATAGGCTTAGAGCGAGTATTTGGTAAAATGGGCCATGCACAATGAAAGTTAAGTTATTTAAACAAATATATGGGCACATCATCAAGGCCAGGCGATAAAATTATCGCCGCTTTAGCGTCCGTTTTCGGACGGAAAGCGGCGATAATTTTATTGCTTTATCAGCAAGGTCACGCTATCGCGTGAATCCTTGCCTTATCGCCCTTTGCCCCAACGCCCATCTTCGCATCTCTAATGAGATGCAAAGTGGGTGTTCCACCCCAAGATAATGGGAGAAATGCCGCTAAGCGACATTTCTCCTATTATCTAGCTACACTTAGCCATGATATCCTATGGAAGGTGGATATCATGGCTAAGTCAGAGGAGTAACACAGGTCCCCGCATCCCCCGCGGTGCGGGGAGGCCCCCAAGCTGCAGGGGGCCCCCTCGGCACAGTACTTATGCCTGAGCGCTCCGGAATAAATCCGGAGGGGGGCCCCTCTGTGTATAGTGCCGGGGGGGTGGGGGCCCCTTGAACTTTCGTTAGGCCACTGGGTTAACTCTGCCTTGCCCTATCAGCAAGCTTTCGCCAAACGTTTTGCGATTATCGCTGGATTTCCAGCGATAATCGCACAGTTGGCAGCTTGCGCGTTGAATTTTATCGCTTTGGAGATAAGCGTTGCTGATAGCACGCTATCTCCGTGATAAAATTCAGCGTTGGTCGGCGATAATTATCCTCGCGCTAAGAGCGCTGAGCGATAATTATCGCCTAGCCTTGATGATATGGCTCGTAATCTTTTTGTAAGGACCATTAGGAAAACAAACAACATCCAATAAATCCTTTATGCAATGATTTTTAGAGGACACAAGGAAAGGAACCAGCAGATCGCATTTTCAGAAATGATTCAAAGATTGCAGTGCGATTTCCCGGAGTTAAAACATGTTTTTATTCAGATGCTCACAGAACCGCTGATTAGCCACCAGCTAGGTGTTTCTGATTGTGGAGGAAGCAGTTCTTTGCCAGCTACCCTTCATTTCCTGATGCCCTGCATTTCTCGCATAAAGATGAACACTCACTTAATAATTATCCTGCTTCTTGTTTCCTGCTCCGCAAATCAGCTAACTGATCCTTGCATGTTTGCAGTTCCCAGCACCAAAAGCAGTATTTATGGCTCAATCTGGGCTTTTTAAAAATGAATCCCAGTAAGTAGTACTGCATTACATTCAAGCACAGTTATGCAGTCTTTGCTGACATCTAATTTGGCTATTCCTCCTTGAGTAACTGTCACTGTCCCTTTCAGCATTTGTTTCACAATTTAAGTTGAGTTTAATTTTCCTCACACTGTGCTGTTTTGCTTCAGAAACTATAAGACAGTGCTTTCAATGATAAAGATTCAGGGGCATATGTACAAGGAGTTAATGCTGCCTTGCGGGTGATTTAGTAGCAGTCAGTGATGGCGATGGCGATGTCCGGTCCGGAGCAAATGTTGGTCCTGGCAGGCGATGTGGCATCCAGGGTTGATGGCTGGGAGGGTGCTGGCGTTATTGTGGTGGAGTGTCCAAGAGGAAGGGTCCTTGGTGCTGAGTGCGGGCCAGGGGCAAACGGACGCAGATGGGCTTGCCCATGGCTTACTTTTCACACGGGAGACGTCCATTACAACGCAGGCAGTACATCGTAATGCCTGTACAACACAACTTCACCAACGCAGGTGCCTTTACATCGCATGCCATTCCAACGCATTGTGAGGTTAGAAACTGAGATTTTTAAGTTTCGTGGTGGGTATGGGTTTCTGGGGTCAGACATTAAATTTGGGGTGTTTTATGGGGTCAAAAATGAAATTTGGGGGTTGGAATAAAATATGAATTTTAGGGTGTGCTTTGGGGGTCAGAGAGGAATTTTCTGGGTGTGTTTTGGGGGCTCATAATGATTTTTAGGGCTCAGGGTGTGTTTTGGGGTGTAAGGGTTAGTTGTAGGGTTGCACTCACTGAAGTGGGAATAGTAAAAAAAATTCTCCGCTATCCAGCACTTTCCCTACTTTTGCAATATGTGTAGTGTTAGTATGCATTATAATGGAATGCGATGTAATGGTATGCGTTTTAACGTCATATATAACTTTGGCACACCAGTGGTACACCCCGCTGCGCATGGGCACACAGCAGCTGCCATTGAGAAGTGCTGCAGGGGGGACTGGACAGCTGGGAGGTGGGAAATGCAGGAAAGGACACTGGATTGGTCGGGGACGTGGGGTTGTGTGTGTGAGTATGTATTGTAAATATTTTAATGATTAAAATCTTACCTCAAGGCCAAGTCCCGTGTCTTCGTTGCTCCTGCTCTCCTGGGTCTGCTTCCAGGAACAGGAAGTAGACAGCCAGGCTCCCTCCCCTAAGCCAATCACAATGCTGCTATGAGGCGTTGGGATTGTTCTTGAGTGCTGTGACAAGGTGTTCAGCCAGTGGCTGGAGGGGTGGGCATGTTCTCCATGCAGGCTGTAATGCCCCCTGCATTGCGAACAGGGAAGTACGCATGGCTGCTTTGGACGGCCTGAGCGGGTCGACCAAACAGTCATTGTGCACTTGAGTGGGCATTCCACTCCGCCCCTGCCCTGCTCTGTGAGTGGAGCAGCCCTACCCACCCTCCTGCCCGCTAAGGAAACATTTGCAAAAACAACAATTGATGAACAGAATGCAGAACAATGTCATACATTCACCCCAGTACAAAGATCTGGGCCTAAATCCATCATTTTTTTGCTCACCATGCCATTCCAGTTTGGACCCAGCCATATGCAAATCAGTCTTGACCCTGTGCCCAATGGGAACAGTCAAGCACGAACTGCCAGGCCAGGTCCTCCCTGGACTGGAAACAGGCATCCTAGGACCGGTTTTGGGCTTTCAGTCCTCATCAGCCAGGATAGCTGGACTCCAGTGGCATGGAGAGCACGGGACCCGAGTCTGGGCATACCCGTCCCAGTCGGGGTGACAATTGCAAAAACAACAATTGATGGACAGAATGCAGAACAATGTCGTACATTCACCCCAGTACAAAGACCTGGGCCTAAATCCATAATTTGTTTGCTCACCATGCCATTCCAGTTTGGACCCAGCCATATGCAAATCAGTCTTGACCCTGTTGTTGCATGTTGAATTTTGCATTGGCAGCATTCCGTCCATGACCCAGACGGACGGTATGTTATCTAGCACGGAACCTTTTTGTCCCAACCCAAGACGGTGGCTGCAGTGTATGGACCTAATTCAGATGACCCCGAGTTTTTTACTTATGTATGGCACCTTATCTCTTCCCTGGGCCCGGCGGCCCTTCTCTGGGGGGGGTGATTTCAATGTTACACTTTCAGCAGTCTTGGACCGCTCCGGTCCCCACTCCTCCCACCCTCGCTCTACTGCTCTACTTCAGTCCATACTCACTGACAACTCACTATATTATGCCTGGCGCCACTTTCGGCCTGAGGCCCGTGAGGGTACTTGCATCTCTGGTGCTCTTGGCTGTTGGTCCCGTGTTGATCTATGGGTCACCTCCCCCGATGTCGTCTCATGGCTTACCTCCGCAAATCATATGGCGCGCACCTTCTCCGATCACTCGCCAGTCCAGCTACTTCGACTTAAATGTCGGCTCTGTGGACTCAGCGTCTACCCTGTGGGAGGGCTTCAAGACAGTGATACGTGGCGAGTGTATCTCGAAACAAGCTGGTGTCCTTCGTTCCATCCGCGCCTCTTTGGACAAGTTAGAATTGGAGATTAAGGCTCTCGACGCAGAGCATGCGGCCCACCCCAGGTCTGAAACCCTTGCGAGCTTGCCTTCTAAACACACTGAATTTGCTGAGGAGGTGGATAGGGAGCTCTCCTTCCTTGGCAGAGAGGCCTGAACTCGCCGCTTCGGTGAAGGCGATCGGCCTGGTAAGACCCTGGTAAACCTCTTACGCCCCCCTCGTGCTGCATCGTTTGTCATGGCTCTCTGGGATGGTGGCCCCTGTAGAACTACCTCCTCAGAAGAAATCAAGGCTCGATTTATGGACTACTACTCACAACTCTACACTGCCATTTCCCCCCCCCTTCGCGCGAGGCTTTCAAACAATATTTCAATACAATTGTGTTGGTTTGGATGAAAGACCACCATCGCAAATTTGTAGACGAGCCCTTCTCTAAGGAGGAGATTCTTGCTGCCATAAATAGTTTGCCCAGTGATAAGGCCCCTGGCCTCAACGGCCTCCCCGCCTCGTTCTATAAGACGTTTGCTCCGCTTCTTGTGCCGCACTTGGCCGCCATGTATAATGATTCCTTTGATAATGGCCTTTTCCCGCAGTCTCACTGGGAGGCAATGATCACGCTACTACTCAAGCCGGACAAGCAGGCTGACTGTCGCGACTCGTATCGGCCACTTTCTTTAATTAACATCAATAATAAGATTTTTGCGAAATTATTGGCCTCCCGTCGGCTCCTCCTTATGCCCCTCATCGCCCTCCCCGACCAGTCCGGTTTTATCCCCGGCCGCGCCATTTCTCATAACCTCAGGACCATTTTTTCGGTTCTCCATAAAATCAACCCTGATCTCCCTGCTGTGGCAGCTCTACTCGATGCCACAAAGACATTCGATTCCCTTGAGTGGCCGTTTCTATTCTCCTGCCGCACCTTGGTTTCAGTAACATCTTTATCCGTAAGGTATCACTCCTCTATACCCGTCCCTCAGCAAGTCTTCGGATTAATGGTCAGGTGTCGGACCCTATTTCGATTGAGCGCGGTTCTAGACAGGGCTGTCCGCTTTCCCCTATGCTCTTTGCTATTGCGATGGAGCTCCTCGCTGCCAGACTCCGGCAACACCATACTCAGAAGGGCATCGGCTTTTTGGCCCGCTCTCTCCTGGTTTCCTTGTATGGGGATGACATCACCACCCCCAAGATAACCTCAGCCCCCTTGTGCATGAAATAATAAGATTTGGTGGATTGTCCGGCATACAGGTGAACTGGAACAAGTCAATATTGTTCCCTCTTACAGATGCCACCAAGCCATTCACACTGGATTTCCCGGGCTTCAGGACCCACCCGTTACCTGGAAATTTGGTTGAGCAGGGATTTAGATGACCACTGGAGGGCCAACTTCGGACGAGCGGTGGACTGGCTCAAATCCAAAATACCACACTGGAACCGGCTCCCCCTTGTCCCTGGCTGGCTGCATAGCCATTGCCAAGATGGTGGTTCTCTCTAAATTCCTTTATCTTTTCCTGAACATTCCCATACCTCTAACCGCCCACTTCTTTTGTAAAATTCGCTCTCTACTCATTTCTCTTGTTTGGGCTGGCAAGCAGCCCAGGATTGCATATGATATCTTCACTCTCCCCATGTCGGTTGGTGGTATGGGCGCTCCCAATTTTAAACTTTATGCCTTAAGCGCCCAGGCCAGTTTTTTACACTTTTGGGTTCACCCCGCCCCTTATCAGCTGCACGTTGCTGTCGAAGCCGACCTTGCAACCCCTTGGCCGCTGAAAACCGCCCTGTTTGCACCGGCTAGCCGCCCACGGGCCTAGGAGGAGACGGTTGAGACCCTGCGCTGGGCTTCGTCGGGACTGTGCCGTTTCTCCAACGCTCCTACGATATTGGCTAATAGTATGCCGATTGTACGTCCTCCTGCCTTCCCTCCTCTGCAACCCACTGGCATGTCTAAACATGCCACCCGCCTGGGACTGACGACATTGGCAGATCTTTACCCTGGGAATACATTTTACTCTCTTCCTGATTCCTCTCGTCGGCTGGACACTCTTCTCTTTTATCAGCTGCGGGCTATTTGTAGGGAGCTTCACCCAACATTTTCCATACCTCCTCCCTCGATGCTTGCTCTTGATTTTATATACACATCCTCCACCCCCGCAAGCTGGTAACAAAATGATATGCTCTTATGCTGTCGACCACCTCCATCTCTACTGAGCGCGCGTGAGCGACATGGGGTGAGGAATTAGGCATGGACATTTCCCAAGCCGATTGGCTTTATTGCTGTACCCAGACTAAGAAACTGTCCCACAACTATCGTCTTCATCTCATACATTTTAAATACCTGCACAGGCTATATCGCACCCCTGTTCAGCTACACAAATTGGGACTCATACCTAACGACAGTTGTCTGCGCTGCTCTGCCCCTGCAGCGGACTTCACTCATCTCGCATGGCTATGCCCCAGGGTGTCGGAATTCGGGCTGGAGGTCTGTGCCGCCATCTCTGAAATTACCTCCACCTGGGTTTTTCCCAACCCACCGCTGTGCCTGTTGGGCTTTGTCAAGTTCTGTCCGTATGCCTCTCGCCGACTGACTGTAATGCTGCTTGTCCTTTGCCAGACGTAGGGTGGCTATGTGTTGGGGTCGCAGACCGGAACCCCGGTTCGCTCATTAGCTTGAAGATGCTTCGAGATGCCAGACCCTATTATCTGAGTTCTGGGACCTTATGCCTGCGAGGTCTCGCCCTCCTGACATATGGGGCCCCCTAGTGACATATCTCCATTCCCGACCACATCCTAGTAGAACTGCCTCTCCCACGCTACCCGCCGGCACTCCGCCGGTGGCAGCCGCCGGTGTTGGTCAGTGATTGCCTCTCGACTGGGCCTGTTTCCTTCCCCACAGGGCTATCACCACCTCCTATTGTTTTCTGTTATCCTAGGTGCTATTGCCGTGCAGTACAGGACAATGCTTCTGTTGCATTGTAATTTCTATATGCCTTTTGTTTTTTGGAGGATTGCCTGATGTGTTCGACGCTCTGATTTGATGCAAAAGTGTATTGTGATCATGCTGAAGTTGTCAATAAAGGTTTTGATAAAAAAAAAAAGTGATTGAGAAAAGGCTTTCTGAATAATTAAAATGGGTTAAGGAAACTATAAGAAATTAGTGTTTGGAACAGGCATGTTTGCGGCGTCTCTTCTAAATACAGATGCCTTATGGTATGTATTAATGTTTTGTGACCAAAATCTGGAACATTAATATCTTATCACTACCACAAAGAAGGTGGTAAGCAAATCGCAAATGGCAAGGGGGATTTGTTCCCCTCTGTGAATGTTGACAAAAACGTTTTAGGAGAAGGCAGTGGTCCATGGAAGGCTTTACATAATGTATTTGTTACTCTATGCCTGGAAGGGTATTGCCTAAATTTTACATATAGGCATTTGGCCTGAGACAGAGAGAATCTGTTTAAATATGGCTCAACCTGGGCATGCACTGGTGTTTTAAGATGTTGTCGGTGATGCTCCCCTCGTTTTGCTCTTTCCAAATCTGCATCAGGATGCACTCCCAGTAAGCTTGTTTCAGTTTTATGGTAACACCTTTGCTTATTTCAGCTGGGGAGTTCTAAACATGTTCAGATCTAGTCATTTCATACAAGTGTTTTATTTGCCTGTACCATGGGGTACATACATATCTATCAGATTCGATCAGTTTTACCAGTGCTCCTCTGTATGGCGTCAAAACTGGAGCTTTCCAGAGGCACCTCCAATACAGTAATGGTTTCAAAGTTGTTACCAGATTAATTTTAGTTAGCATCTGATCAAATTTTAGAGGTGTAAGGGGGGTGTTGAGAGTAGATTAAACAACATTCTGATGAATGTTTCAGTCTGTGTAAGCAGAGTTGCTTCAGCATAGCCCCAAAGTTCACCACTGTAGGTAACTTCTGCCATAGCAGTTGCTCTATATACTTCAAGGACTGGAGCCACGGAACCCCCAGAAGTGGCCTTATATGTCCTCTCAATGTCTGGTGCCCTTTGGTGGAAAATGGTGTCATTTTTTCTCTTTGTGGATCCCAAGACAAAATACTTGCCAATCCTACTCCCGATATAGTCAAACTTTTTACTCATTCTATCGGAACCCCTTTAATCGTTATGCTACCTTTGAAAGACCAATGGGGGTTTATTACCTTAACTTTGACCTAGTCGAGTTAGTTTCTAGGCCTCTAAGTTTACAGAATACTGCAAAACAATCTAACACAGATTGGGGGCCCATCAGTGTTCTAAACAAAAGAAACGTGTCATTTTCATACATACGGAGGGAGACAATGACACCTACTGATTTGGGGGCATCGTGATTGCATTGTCTCAGCCACTCGGCTGCATTATTAATGTACAAACTCTTTAAGAGTCCACAGGGATACCACAGAGTCCACAGCTATACCACAAGATTCCAAGACATTCCACAGGTTTTCCCTTTGATCCGGGTCAAATGCCGCCCTCAAATCAATGAAGGCAACATATAGAAGATCCTGTCTCAAGAAGAAATGGTTCCAGCATATTGTCTTGAAGGGCAAGACCTGGTCAAGGGTACTAATCTTATTTCTGAAACCTGCCTTGGTCTAGGATATGCTGGTCCAATATCCATGTTTGTCTTTACAAGACCTGCCTATAAAATATTTTTGGGCGGCTGTCGATTAAACTTATGGCTCTGTAATTAGCTGGGGCATCCCTGCTCTCCGTCTTATAGATGGGTACGATAACAGCTCCACCCCAGGATATAGGAATGTCCTCCCCCCTCATGACAGCATTGGTCCCTGATTGAAATAGGGAATCCAAATTACAGGTTGCGATCAATATAAGTCTCCAGGAATATCATCAAGGCCTTTTCCCTCTTCATCCGTATTAGCACCTGGGCTGTTTCTTCTATATCAAAGCCAGGGTATACATTCACCTCATTATTAGACTTCAGCGCAAGATTTGTAACAGAATTCTCCTTTAGTTGGACCTTATCCTTTGCCCACTCGCTGCAGAGATCTCTGAAGTGGGCCAGCCATGCTTCTGGTTCGACAACTACTTCGAGATGATTGTCTACAATGCATGAGCCAACAGATACTAATTTCCAGAAATCCTTTGCTTCTTTATTCTGGAGGGCATCTGTGAGTGCTTCCCACTGTTCAACCTCCTAACTTCTTTTGGCCTTAGTCAATATCACCCTGTAATCCCTCCTCACTCTGCCTATTCTATGTTACCCTTTTTTACTGCATCAAGAAACTTGGTTTTTGCACATCAGCTTTCTCTTGTGAGCCAGCTTGGGGTAAATTGTTAAACAATGACTCCGCTGCCCTTTTTCTATGAAAACAATTCTTCAGTTTCATTAGGTCGCAGTGGAGTGCCAAAACTTTGATCGAGGTTGCGTCACTCCGTGATCAGGGGGTCGTTTTCTCCACAAACAGTTTATAAATTGGATCTGATCCATTGTATTTGTTGCAACTGCTGCCCATTTGACGTTTTTTCTAATGTTACTTGTCCCCATTGAGTTTAATATATTGTTAGATGGTATATTTTGACTCAGGAAAAGTCTTTCTTGAAATGTAACACTTAATGCATGGTGGTCGCTGTCCATTCTAGGAACACCTTGCCTATCAATTATGAACTGCCATAACACACTGTCCAAAAGAACATAAGCAATGTTCCTGGCTGTCAGCCCTCTTTTGAATTTTGGGCAAGGGTGAGTGTATGAACTAGTAGAACCATTAACGACCCTCAGGCCATATGTTGCAGCCAAATCATCTGCTTATAGTGCTACCCTGGATATTTATTCAGTTTGACAGGAACATCTTGTTACGTGACCCTGGACTCGTGTACCTGATCCATCTGATAAAGCCCAGCTTGCAATGTATTTGTAGCATCTGCTGTGAAATTAGCCCATCATATCTGAGAGTTGGCTTACTGTAGTAGACTGTGTATTTGCCAGAACAATGCTAATGCAAATATTCACAATAGCTAGGAACTTAACCCTTGGAGCAGTGCCTGTATCAATGTCTATGCCTAGCAGATTCCTACTATTCAACAGGATTTTCTTTGTTACTGAGAACAGATCCAGCCTCAACTAGATCAGCAATCTGCCTGAAACTCTCCACGCACTAGACAGCGTTAATATTGAATGTAATGTACCCAGATCTGAATAAAAGCTGGGTCGCCCACTTCTCCTGGAGTAAGATGATGTTATGTAGGTCTATGAAGTCTCCCCATTCTGGATCTGTGAGCTTAGCTATGACGCCTGCCACATTCCTTGATAATAATTTTAAATTGTCCTTTTTGGGCATCCCTCCCCCTTTGCCAGGTGTTAACCAAACTTGTTTTTGACCATTTAGCGCTAGAATACATATGAAGGTATTTAATGTAATTTTCGTATAGTCCCCGTCATCCCGCTCATACCTTGGTTTATTATCTAGGGTATGGCTTTTAAATACCAGCAGTAGGCTACTGCAGCTCTGTTCTATCGGCAGTTAATTGACTTCTGACAGAGTTTCCACACAGACTTTTTGGTTGGGGGCAATTTGCTTGGACATTTCATGTTCTGTATTACCGGGATTGCTCTGGACTGTTAGTACATGAGGGACATAAATTTTAAATCTTATTTGGGATCTTGTGCAGGCCTGAATATATGTTCTATTTATATGAGAACTTTGGCAAGCTCATAGGTAATTAATTAATTTCAGGCCGATATAGTTGAATTGTAATTGGCATCACTAAACCGAGTAGCATAGAGAATATCCTCTCTGATAACGGATCTGCAGCCTCTGATTTTCCTCAGTCAGTGGATGATCTTATTTATCAGATAGTCTTGAGATTCCCTTGTGCCTTGGTAGATGTCCTGAAACTTTGCCATAAGTATATCATGTTGCATAGTTCGAGGTATGTAGGGAATGACTCTGTTGTTCGTGCCGTGTATGGGTGGTGCACACATTGGGATTACACCCCCTAAACCGAATCCCCTCTGTACCCAGTTCAGCTCCTGGTAGGCCATAGCATTGGACTGTTATTATATTTCGAAGCTAGGGAGTGGTCACTCCAAAGGGCAAGTAGTCACTTCTAACCATATTATTAGTTTCCAGATTTATTGTAGGGCCATCAACTGTTGCTCTTCCGGTTATTTACTTGATTATAGCATTCAGAGGAATCCTTGACTTTATTTCCCTACAGTGGGCTATTTACGTTCTGAGCCTTTGGAACCTAAGGCTCATTCAGACTCCAAACCAGGACCGCTGCAAAGTCAGTTAGGACACGCCTATGCTAGTGTCCTTACTAGAAAAGCCTTGGTTTAGGAGCTAGCGCCTCACCCAACGCTGCAAGACTATGGTGCGTTCTGATTATATTCAAAGAATTAGCACCGGTAAGGTAGAATGTCACCACTCCGTCGGCATCGGTTTGGTGCTTTTATATGTCATCAAGAGCCCGCTGGAACCCTGTTTGAAATGCACTGTTTGCAGCTTTTACATTGTCCTGACAATGTCAAAAGGTGATAAGGCTGAAATGCGTCAACACCTCTATTGGAGGAGTTCTCTGAAAATAAAAAAGTATCTATGACTGAAAATATTTTTAACATTTAAAGCACAGGGACTTACCAGCCATCAATGAATGAAGACCACCTAAATTGTGGACTGTAGATTGATTGATTGTTTTGAAGACAGCCACATAACCCTCAAATAAATGGAAGACTGAAGTCTAATGGATAAATATGATATTTGTCTGTCAATAAACATATAATGAAGTTAATTGTCTATGCTTACAAAAATGTATTTCATATATGTGCCATTATTTATGTATGTGTATATGTCAATATGTGTATATAGTTTTAGGCATGAGTACTGAGAATACCAGTTATTGAGCTAGTCTTGGCTAGTAAAAAAATTATTTAGTAATACAAATAATCCTGACCAGTGATCAATTTGTGTCTTCATTAGGGTAAACTTGTGGCGTTATCAGTTCCTACGATATACCACTTTGCCTTGTGTTGAGTCTGTGCACCTCTTGAAAGAGGAAAACATGCATATTTTGCCATCTGGCACCTCCCCTGTCACCACACCCCCTGTTCAAAACTAGCAATGGTGCATGGCTGTTGCCTAGCTTAGGTGCTCGTACACTATACAAAGAAGACACAAGGCAAAGCGACTAATTTGCATCCAGAAAAACTGCCTTTAAATGAGGATGCTTAATTCTTACAAGAGGCTGACTTAAAGGGCCAGATGTACTAATGCTTTACACTAGGTTTACATCACTTTTGTGACACAAACCCATCGCAACATGTTGGGCTGGGATTTAATATCCAAAACAATTTAGTATTTGTGTTGAAAAGTATCCCAATGTGACACTAAGTTGTTCTCCTTTTTGCTACTCGAGTCAAAGGGGTGTTCCAATGGTTCTGATGCAAATCCCTGTCTACTTACACTGGTAGACATACATTTGTGCCAAAACGTTATGCCTCCTCGAAGCAGGAGTAACAAGGAGAAATGTTTTGATTTCGTCTATTTTTTATCAACTTTGCATCTATACTGCATTGTACACCACACATGCAAGGTGAGAGAAGTCTAAATGCATAGGTTTTGTACTGAAAGGGTCCCCTTCTAGTACAAAAACTATTCTACAGAAAACGCAAATTCCCTTTCACTATGGCGCAAGGGTGTGTGTGTTAGCGTGTAGCATCCAAATTATCAATAGCTCTGTGGGAGAAAAAAATGGGACATATCTTTTTATGATTGCTGTTCTGCCTTTCCGGAAATATTAGTAAATCTGGGTCAAGATGTCAGCACCAGGGGATTGATGTCTGAAACATTTAAAGGTTGCAAACTCTGGGATTCACAAAATCGAAGAGTTTGCAACTGCAAAATGCTGTTTGCCAAGCACTAAACCCATTTGGCAAGAGCTTTTCTGAATGGCAAAATTGGTCTAAGGTCTTGCAAGTGTAAAATATGCATCACGTCTTACTGCAACGGTATATATGTAATAATGCTTTGTGACCTCAATGTGCAGTCACTTTTCGGGGCAAATCTATTTGTACATTTGGCCTCAGAATTGCAAACAAGAAACAAAAAAAGCTGTTTCATATTTAAACAAAGGAGTGTTTGATGAAAACCCATGCATTTGGCATGTATCCTTTTTATATACTTTTAGTAGCAATAATGTAGAAACGTCTAAATCTGCCTAACAGGAAAAAGCTATGCAATAGCACAATGTTCACTAGCAATCAGTAGGAAAATATTCTTTTGGTGCATCATTCATTTTATATGATTGTTCGTCACCTATCCTTGGGGATGTCAACAAACTGTATTTATTTCTAAAGCTTTAGGAACAGTTTTTAAATTAAGCAATTCAAATGATTCACATGTAATTAGGTTATGTCTGTATTTGAATATATCTTCAAAGAAGTTCATTAAATTTTATAAGAATGTACATTTTGAGTTAAAAATAAACCATTCCATACTAGTCACTAACTCATCCAGCCATCATTTAAAAGAACATATTCCATAATGCATATTAATATGTAAACAAAGAAAAAACAACATAAAGACTCAGAGTTCTTGGTACAGTCATTGCGATGTAACAATAGGAACTGGTTGTTTTTAGGTTATTTGCAAAAATCTATCAAATCCATGTATAATCTACAGCAGTGTAGTGCACCATCATTCTTTAATTGCAGATAAAGATCAAACGGCAATAGGAAAATATTCTGGGATTCTAAACTGACCAAAATTGCTTTTACCAATGTTTATAAAACCCCTAACTATTTTCAGAATAAAAGCATCTAAATTCAAAAGCTTCATGTAAAATAAAGTCTTATTTTAATAAATAGAGAACTGGGTAATTTGCATGAAAAATATTTGGATAAACACATATGTACACATTTTTCCCTTTGAGAGGTCTGTCCTTTCTGCTGCTAGCATGTGTTTCTAGGGAGCAAAGCGTGTTTAAAAGTAAAGGGGCAGATTTACAAGCCCCTTACGTAACTTTTGCACCGTCGTTGCGTCACTTTTGTGACACAGCGGCAGCGTAAAAGTTGCGGCCCATTTATAACGTGACGCATCTCTACAGATGCGTCACTTTCTTGTAAATCTGCCCCAGAGTGTTTAAGGCTGCAACACCATCTCCCTGTTACAGGGGCAGAGCTGGGCAGAAATATAAACATACTCGATGAAACACAGGTCCCCACAAGGCAATTTTTAAAAAAGTTTTAAAAATTGACACAGTTGTTCCTTTAGTCATTTAGAAGACATTGACTTGATCAGGTCCCCATAGTGCAATCAAGTCCCCACAGCGTGAGTGTGTTATCACATCCAAGTCCCCACTAGGATAGTAACACAAACACACACAAAGAGACTAATGCACACAAGACTCCTAATTGAAATCTAGCACCATACTATGCTCTCCTCTGCTCTCGGACTGATCATACACCCAACTGACATATTCATTCTGGTTCCTGCAGTCCCACACTTTGGTGGGGCTGCACTGGTTACTACTCACGCTACTGTTAGCACTCTTCTTTCATCACCCACTGTTCATATACATGGTGTGACTGAGAGCCCAGGGCCTACAAAACGGCCAATATTCTTGTGACTAAGCTAGAGTGAGAAATGAGGCAGGTGGTCATGTGAAAGATGCCAACACATGGTGAGCCTGATTCACAACAGTGAGTTAGATTTTTGAGTAAATTTATACTTTGTAGTAAGTTTCCTACTTTCACAAACTCGGGCCCTGATTCACAAATGTAAACTTACACTATTGTGTAAGTGTATTACTTTTTGGTATTCAAAAACTATGTGTGGAGTTTTACAACTCCGCACTTCCCATACTTATGTGTGCAGTGTTCTTCACACTTGGAGACTCTGCAGTCGAGTGGAGAACTCCGCACCTAGTTTGTGAATATCAAAAAGTAGTAAACTTACATAAAAGTGAAAGCTTACCTTTGTGAATCAGGCCCAGATTGTAAATGTACTAAAAAGTATAAGTGAAATGACCCCCCTCAGAGTAATATGATTGACTTACTCTTGTATGGGTGGGTGGCATCCCTCCCTAAAACCCTTCTGACCCTTTCTAAACAGCTTCTATTCCTCCCTAATCCCATTCCTTTATGTAGTAAGTCTGCCCATTTTCCCACCCACTCCCTGTGTCCCTCTCAAATTTACTACTAAAAACTGTACATACATGTGCGGAGACTTAGCAGTCTGGTTAGAGAACCTAACCCTTAGGCAAAATTGAAATAGTCTAGTATGTTTTGTATTCTATTAAACGTACTACAAAGTCCAGCATGTTAATCATGCGAATGAGTGTTTCAGTATCATCATAAGGACTTGCCATTGGTCTGGTTGTCTGCTGCTCTAAGGGTCTTGAGATGAGCAATGCTGCCTTCTTTACAATGCGCAGACCCTCTGAATGAGGCACAGGGCTTGGCTTATTGCCTGACAGCTACTTTGGCGGTGCTTAAGAACTACCAGTAGCCCCGAGCTACACGTTGGAGACCACTAGTCTAACATCAATCAATTAATCAATAATCAATTCATATTCGGTTTTTATGCAGCGCTATTTAAATGAGTAGGGCACTGAATCCCCCACCTTGCTTACCCTCAGAGGCTCAAGACTACTCACTCACCAGTTTCATGTTTACTCTTCCTCTCCACGACAGTGCTCCAGTCTGCTTCTTAGTGTTGCACTGCTCATTGCCTTGCCTTGGACCCTGAGGCATCTTCTCCAGTGCATGCAGCTGCTCTGTTGTCCAAAACTGGGGCATTGTTGACTGTTGATTTTCAATCGGCACTTCTCGATGACCTGATGCACTCAGTGAGTGGGATAATGTGTGCTTTATCTGGCCCGAAATGTTGTTGTGCAGTGACTGTGCCTATCAATACAAGTGAAGGGCAAACCCCCAGCACACAAATGATGTTGCTTTGTCCTGAAATAAGAACGTCCTTCTCACACTACACGTCATTCATATCACAGTATGTAATTAATGTTTGCATAGATTATAGGATTATGTTTTACAAACTAGGTGGTCCACGTTTGCCACACTACACACCCAAAAACCACTGAAAAGCACACACATAAAACATCGCAATGACGAATCAGTTTTATTTTCTTATAACATTTTAAAAAATAGATTTCTGTTTGCTCAAACATGACTTGTATACATATGAATAATTAACAAGTAGAATCAATATACAAAAATAGTTCAATTTTAGTTAAGGCACACAATTCTGTAAATAATAGTCTAGTTTCATAGGGTCCAGTTTCACATTAGAAAATGTATGTCCTAAAACATATAATTGATGAGAAAAGTGTATTTTATGTGTCAGTAAGGGCTGTAACATGTTTTGCACAGGAATAAACTACAGGAGAATGCCTGCATACCCGGAGTCATTTATTGTGCTTTGATTGGAAATAAAGTATTGGCAGAGCGAACAAGTCTGGCCTTTAATATTGCAAGTGCTTGTTTTCGTTGGTATTATTTTTTATTGGCTTACTGTTTGAAGATGGCCGACTTGTTGTTTTCAATACGCTCGCCAACTTGGAACTGTAAAGAATGGTTAAGTATATCAAAAAAATACAAAAATGGCCATCCATGATTGCACAGGCACAGACAGACGTCTTTGTATTTTATACGTTTTCCCATACTTTGTCATTACATTACCGCTCCAAGATGCTCAACGTGATTTGGAGCAACGCACTGGCCAACTTAAAACGGTACTGCATGAGTAAGACTGCGGCAAAAGGATTTGATGATGGTGCCAAAGCAAGCGGTAGAGAGGGACCGAATGGCTGCGGTTTAAGGAGCTGCCAGGTGATAGCAAAATGAAAAAAGGGAATGCTTTTAAAAGTGGAAAAAATATGTTTTTTAAGAACACATTAGTTCATCAGCCCTGGCACTGAAAGTGCTTTGATGTTGGCGAATGTGTACATTGTGCACAAGCAAACTATTGTCACCAGTTGTGAGGCGAGCCAATGGCTGAACTGGGCGGACCTAGGGGCATATTATCAAGACAGGCGATAAAATTATCGCCGCTTTAGCGGCAGAAAACTGCCGCTTAAACGGCGATAATGAGCTTGATAATATGCTCTATGGAATTCCAATTGAAGCCCATGTTAGATGTCCTTCACATCTAACATGGGCTTCAATTGGAATTCCATAGAGCATATTATCAAGCCCATCATCGCCTGTCTTGATAATATGCCCCCTAATTCCCCCACACTGCACGCTGTGTAGATGTAAGCAAGATGTGAATGACAGTTTACCTGACCCCAGTGGAAGAAGATAGCTGACCCAAGCCCTTTTATAATGTATAATATATATTATTATTTTGCAGAACAGTTAAAACTTTATCAAAGGCTAGCCATAAAATGGTGCATTTTCGGACATGGCACTAGATCAGATTGACATATTTGTCCTGCCATATCAGTGTCATACTACTGAGCAGCACCACCCAGAAGAGTAGCCATAATCCAGATGTTTCGATTCTGAGTTTCACTTGGCGCCCTTTTGGAGAGAAACAGATTGTGCAACATTTTGGGCATGTATTTCAGTCAGACAAATGAGCCAGCTCCTGAGATTGTAGTGCGTGCTAGTGCCTAGTGGCGTCATGCACATGAGGTCTCGGAAGTACCGAGGTGAATATCTACGTTGTTCGTAAGCTCATATTTTCCGTAGGTCTCGCCATCATGTTCTTTATCTTCTTGCTGGTTTTGATGATGCATTTCGATAGACAAGATATAGATGTACGCACCAATAATTGCTCCAACCATAGGGGCCACTACAGGAACCCACCACCAGTTGTTACCAGCACTGCAGGCAAAAATATATTATGTTAATACTGCTTTAGGAATATGTAGAGCATAGCAAAAAAATCCTGAAATCATAACATGGAGATAGCACATTGTCACTCTTAAAGCACTGTTGCAAGTTATTTTCCAGAATGTTGTCACTATTTACCCTTGGTAATCACAGATCGACACCCTTGTGTGATGTGGGTATCATGGACAATCACAACACTTCTCAGTTTCTATCTTTACTGCATGTTATTAGAGAAAATCTTATCAAATGTGGGTTGTGTTTCATGCTAAATATATTCGGTAGGAGTTGTCACAAAATACCAAAGAATATATATTCAACATTCTATGTGCTATAAAGCTAGGATATGAGGCAGCCTCCACCAAACAACAACACAGCTGTTTACTATACCAACAGCATATTTGGCAAATAGCATAAAAGTATTGTGTGAAGGTAATAAAAGACATGAACAGAACAATAACTAAAGAAAGGTGATCAAATAGCATTATTTGCTTCCAATTTAGAAAATCCTCCTTTGGGGGAACGATGCTCAAATATCTTGTAAAAGTGTTTTTTTAAGATCATTTAGGTTGACACAACTGGTCAAGCTGTGTTTGGATTGTACGATACACCACAGATTTGTATGTAAAATAGAATCTGGTGTTTCACATTGCACCAGGTTTAGTGGCCTAATGTGTATCAAAATAAAACATTTGTTATTCATGGTGCTAAAGTTCCTTGAGGCACAGACCCAAAAGCCTGCTATGCCATGAGCAATGTTGCTGGCCTTGTGTGCTTTAAAATGCACTATTTGCCTCATGTAGTCTCAAAGAATGACTCTGTGCTTTATGTGATGCATTAGGAAAGCAGAGGGAGCCCTCCACAAATAATTTGAATTCAGCTCTTGTGATGTCTCCTCCTCCACTAATCAACGTGTTACCCCACCCCTCCCCCCCCGAAGTTTAAGTCTAGTTCTCCCAGGAGACAGGTAAAAGTCAGTCAAATATGAATTACGAATGTGTCCTGTGGGCTTTCTGATAGTGCTTTGCATTTTAAGTGAATCTGTTTTGGTTTGTAATAAACCAATATTTGTTACCTCAATTTCCTTATTTTCAGGTTTCCAAGAGTGGTTCTTTTTTTAAGCACTTTTTCTGTTTTTAATGGTTTCAATATACTTTGGATTGCTTTGATGGATCCCTATTGGAAAGGTTTTATTTTTGAATTTTTTGAAAAATATGTTTTACAATTTTTGGTGGAGTTTACTTTTTGACTACATGGATACAGAGGATGATCTGCATCTTTAGGGCTATACCTCATATTTAATTTATTTGTTTTGGGTGGGGAATGTTATATTTTATGGCTTGATGTAAGTTTTATGTAATTATTATTTGGAACTGTGATTTTATGTATTGTAGTTATTTTACACAATGTATTGGGTTTGTTGTTTGAGGTTTTTGGTTGGTGAGGTTTAGATTATTTATATTAACAATGCATATACATTGTTTTATTATGTCGGTATTATTTAAAGTGTATTTGTATTTAATGTTTGGACTGATGAAATACAATATTATGTTTATAATTCAAATGACATGATTTGTAATGTTGGTTAAGGTT
This sequence comes from Triturus cristatus, assembly GCF_964204655.1. Taxonomy (NCBI): domain Eukaryota; kingdom Metazoa; phylum Chordata; class Amphibia; order Caudata; family Salamandridae; genus Triturus; species Triturus cristatus. Next base: position 234,880,138 of record NC_140583.1, read on the forward strand.
ATGCCATACTTTTTTGGGAGTTTTGTAGATTAGCATTTATTTTATTACATACTTTAGGTTATCATTTTAAGTAATCTACTTCTTTGCTGTTTATGAGAAGTTTTACTTTAAATTGTAGCATGGCGTACCTTAGGTTCAATTTGGGTTGCAGATTGCTCTGTTCGTAGTTGTTGGTAGCTTTGTTCTTTTTTTAGGGCTTCCATAAATGTATAGAGTGTAGGTTCAGTTCTGCCTGGTGTGGATTATAAGGCACTGTGCAATCCTTCCACTGCATTGTTTGTTTTGGCTTCTTGTGCCAAGATGCTGTCATAGACATTCCACCATGATAAATGGAATTTGGGTTGGCGTATGTGTCTAGAGCAAGTAGTCTGCCAAATCAAGTATCTTTGTAATAATCCATTAGGGGGCTGAGTTTGTGTTTGTTTTGTTAGTAGAAGGGGCTTTCTATTAGAAAATTGTAGTGGTTGGCTACCTTAGTGACAGGGACATTGGCTAGTGCTATCAATTGACTGTTTGTTGCATACTCAAAACAATACAGATTGTTGGAGATGTCTCCATATGTCTCGATTGAAATGGTAGTAACAGCCTTGCATGGCTGTGTATTGGTAAACTTTTAAAATATTTTGTATCATGGTTTGCCCAAAGTCTATGATTATTTTTTGTGGTTGTAGTTATTTGTTGTATGTATAATGTGGTTTAAGAGCTTGTAGTAAGTGCTATTTTGTTTATTTGGTAGTAGGGCATATATTAAAGGGATATTTGAGATATGATATTCACCATGTATGGTTTGTATCTCAGTAAATGGTTTTGGGTAAATTTTAAAGGAGACATCCATCATCCAGGTTTGCCAATGGCTAAGTTTTAGTAAGATATCTGCAGTAGAAATATCAGGATTTGTCTGTCATTGTTTAGGTTGTCATAGAACAGGAAGGGTTCCTTGTGTGTTATTTTAAGTGCTCAAGTATTTCTATGTCTTGGTATCTTCTAGGGGCAGGATGGGTATTATTAGTAGCTTTTCTAGTTTGTGCAATTAAATGTATGAAAGTGGGTATAGGTAGTAGTTGGTCTGTGTTGTGTTTGGGGACCTTAGGTAGTATATCTTTTAGGATTATTGTTGTGGGCTCCTAGGAACTAGTGATTGCTTTTCTTCTATCCTGCAATACCTACCTTACTTCTATTTCTGTAACATTTGGGGTGTGGTTGTGTTCCCTTACATTAACTACAACATCATATTTGTAGTGACTCTCCCATAGCATGCATCAAAGTAATATTTAAGACATTTACGCTTCACAGTTTCCAACACTGTACTTTCTTCTTTGTAGGTGCAGCTCATGTGACTTAATATTGGCGTTGTTCTTCCTGTCATTATGGCTGAAAATAGTGTAATTCTACAAAGAATTGAATTTTATAAAGTTTATACGTTTGTTATTTACATATAAAATTATGCAACTAGTTTTCTTATTTATATTGACATATGTTCTTTATTAGATGTTTCACACTTTTTTGCAGTTTTTCTGTTCAGGGTGTTGTAATGTGGAGCAGGCGCTTACTTGTCTGCTGGAAGAAAAAAAGAGGCTCATTTCCATTTTAAATATTTATTTGTTGGTATTTTGTAGAGATTAAGGCCGTTGGGTTATATTATTTTTCAGTTTCTGTTTTATAATAAATTACATATATTTACTTTGTTATATCTTTTTTCTGGTATATGATTGGTGTTGTTTTTATGCATTAAACAGAACATTAAACAATATGAATTACTCCAAATAAACATATACCTAAATACAAACTACAAACATTTATATAACAATCTAATTATTAAAACATATAAATATATATATGTATATATATATATATATATATACACCCACACCTTCTCCTTTGTTCTTGGCAAAAAGTACACTGGCGCAGGCTGTGTGTACAAACAGGTTTATTCCATGAAACATGCAGGCAAGAGGCTCACACTCCCAAGTTTGTAAATATCTCCCATTGTGCATTTGCTGGCTGTCGTGTTTAAACGAAGGTTCAAAATGAAATGTACAAAGCTGAAATTGCATATGGGGCCAACAGAACATATTTTTGCGCAATGGGAGATATTTACAAACTTGGTTGTTTAGCGTAGAACATTGGAGCAATATTTTGAATAACGCTACTCACCTGAAGTTACTTTTCCCATGCGTGCTCTCAAGAGGAAATATGGCCTGCCTTTAAATACCACGTGGGCATTTTCAAAATAGAGAGACTTTTCCCGTGACCAAGGCTTGCTGAGCTGTAACGCGTAGGGAGTGTGAGCCTCTTGCCTGCATGTTTCATAGGGTAACTAGACATAATATCGAGAAAAGAAATATCAAGTAGCCAGAATATCGAGTTTTTAATATCGAATGGACAGAATATCGACTTTCAAAAATATAGTGGTGAAGAATATCGAAAAACAGGTAAGAAATATCGATTGCAATAATATAGAAGTAAGTAATATCGACAGTCATAATATAGTTGTTAAAAATATCGAATTTTTTATAGTGTTTTAAGTGTTAGTATATGTGTTAAAAGTATGTATTAATATTGGAATGTATGTTAGAATATTTTTAAATTAATGAATTTTATATTTTTTTATTTTTTTGTAATTTAATTCCGTAGCGGGTTGTGGGTTTATAGGGGAGTAGGGTGGGAAGTAATTTAATTATAGTACATTAAATAATAATTTATAGGAATTATTAATTATTTTTAATTTAATTTTGCGTTTTACTTCTGTAGCGGGTTGTGGGTTTATAGGGGAATAGGGTGGTGTGGAAATGTGGATTTTCCTGATCAGTTATGTCCCCTATCTTGGACCCCAACGGTTCTATATGCATGTTACAAGTACATGTATGTTCCCTCCAGTTCCAGTTTCCAAGACGCAAACATATGTGCGTCCACCATCAACATGTTCTCTGTCAGATCCGCCATCAATGGGCTGGATATTCAATTCCTAAGTATGAAAGGCCACCGACTTTATATGGCTAAGTTACTCTATTTTTACAGTTCAGACAGAATAGGCCCGATTCTGTCCTCAAAGCCTTTCCCTGCTCTCTGTCTCTGACAGCTTCAGCTTGAGCTCGCATCTGTATCCATGAACTTTGTCCTACTCCCTGTGCAGCTAACGGTGCCTGCCTCGGCCAGTTTCGCCTGCCTGCCAAGAAGCTGTATTTCACCTTCGAATTATCTACTTTGCTTTTCAGCCGATGCATTCCTGTCTAGTGATTTAGGCAAACATTTCCTTTAGCTCCCAAGCAAAGGACTCGGCCTTTCCGTCCTCATGCAAGTAATTCATAGCCCTGTCACCATGGAATATTCCCATCCTCTCGCATTCAGTGTAGACACTTAGACGCTTGTACACACACGCACAGTCAGTATAGAATAGATTCTGTCCGAGAGTCCTTCCTTGTGGATAACATAGTTCTCTAAACATAGGATGTTAGATATGATTTGGGATTAGGTTGACTTGACCCCCCAGACTTTTCGTCTCCACATGTAGAGCTAAATGTCAAGTCCCCTTCACCCCCTAGTTGCACGTCAATTACACGTCAGGCTGCTGCGCGCGCATCTATGTTAAGTATTATCGTATAGATCCACCTATGTATGATAATCAGAGCCAATCATGTTTCTTTTTGCTCATTATTACGCCTAGTTTCGATTACGTATTTACTATGTCATTTCTCTTATCAGTTGTTACGCCTTCTACATTCGTTTCATTGTAATGTATGACCTATAAAAGTTACTTCTTGTCAATAAAGTATTGTACTTCACTTCCTGAACCCTCGTGGTGACGGAACCTGAAGGCCGCCACTCGAGTCGGCCATTTTGGAATAAAGCCCATTCAGAAAACCTCTTATACCACGGATTCTGCCTCTTATTATTCTGAGCTATTTTACTTTATTTTAGATTCCGTATGAAATTCAGTCTAGGTAAAAGAATATTTACCACATAATGGCGCCCGAACAGGGACACTTTCTCATCTCACGCGCCGGCGGTGCGTTGCAGGCCCGGTCTCCTGCCACAGCTGGACGGACCATAACGCGTACCAGCAGGATTTCCTGTAGCTCCCTCCGGTCAAGCGGGGGCGACTGAGGCTGCGATCAACCCAGACGAGGCGGTGAGAAGTGCGAAGTATCCCGACCAGAGCCTAGCTGAGAGAGCAAGATCCGAGGTATACAGAGGCCCACCAGGTTTTCGAAGTCCCGATGTCCAGAGGGTCCGCTGTCCGCAGTCATCGAGTCCCGTCCATTCTCTGAGGCCTTCCGTTTCAAGGAGCTACTCGGTGAGTACCATCGCCGGGGAGGCGTGTTGACGCGCACATAGGTTGTGCCGGTCAAGACGGATTTGGGTACACAAATCCGGTCTGCACTGTTTAGCAGTGTATATGTACTGTTTAGCAGTATATCAAGTATTCCGAAGTATTCAGTTATTGTCAAAGAATTCAGCTTGGTGATTAGTTATGCAGACTGTCATCATTGTCGGTCATTTTTAAAATGTTTAATGTTTAATGCTTAAAGTGTTTAAATGTCTTGCATATTGTGGTATGAATGATTGTTCATTGTTCACTGTTCATTATTGTGTTTTTTCGTATTAAGTGGGTTCAAGAGTAAGTATCAGATCAGTTGTCAATATGCCGCTCTTCTCGAAGTTAAGACAGATTACTACTAGAAAAGGGGTGCTTGAAGAAGCAGTTCCTATTCCTCCTAGGGACACTCCAGGGCATTTTATGTATCACAAGCATGGCTTAGATGCCATATTATTTCTTGATTTATGGGTAGATTATACCAAGGGATTGCCAGAAAGTCAAAGGTGGCCCGCAGCGGGAACCTGGGATGCAGAGTGCATCATGAAAGTGGAGGAAGAGTTATGGAAAAGGAAAGTCAGACAGTCACAGAAAGACGCTGTTGAGTTATGGCGTAAGGAATCTCATAGACGTACAGAAAAAGCACGTAGACAGGAAGAGAAGAGTAAAGAAAGTTCAAAGGAAGTTCAAGAAAATCTATTAATTGAGGAAGGTATCCGAATGAAATCAGAACAAGTAGATAGACAAAGAAATGCTCTTATGAATGGTATGTATCCCCTTCTAGCCGAAGGACTACCTAAGGCTGTTCCAGAAATGCCAAAAGACTTGCCACCCCCATTATTTCCAATTAAGGTACATCCTAAAGGGCATCCCAGAACCGCAGAAGATGTTTTTCTTTCCTCATATCTAGATGACGCAGCTCCCGAGTATGCCAACCCCGCACCACATAGACCGTCTGGCGGAGGGGTTCAACGTCAGGATCAGGTATCTGTTCCTGTGCAACAGCAAGTCCCGACACAAGCTCCGGCAAGCACATCTGTTTCCGCATCTGTTTCCACAATCGATTCTACAGTGGTATCGACACCTATAGTTGCTGTGTCACGTTCGACGAATCCATTCACACCCGACGCCCCAGATGGGGCCACGGGAGGTGCTAGCAATACTTTTACGCCACCTAGAATAAATAAACTTGTTTTTCAAGAGTCAGCGCATTCACGTACACCCAAATTCGTAAGTGAACGTGCGCTTAAGGAACTCCTTATAGATTGTAGATATGACCCGGTGGTCGGTAAAGAGGACGAAATGGTCCTGGCATCATTACGTATCAGACGAGCCGCAGAGTATTTAGCGAGGTTACCAGGAATGACTACGCATCTAGATAGAATATATCATTTTGTTCAAACAGGGCGAGATCCAGAATGTATTAACAGAGCTATGGAATTCCAGAAAGTAGAGATACAGGGGGAACTGTTACGTTTCCTCATAAACTGTATGATCAGAAATCAAGACCGACCGGGGGTAGACCCGAATGTAATGCTTATTCTTACAAGATGGAGCCAGAATATATCAGAAGGGAGACACGATAAGCAAAACTGTATAATAGCCATGTGCCGAAAAATCCGTAAAGAAATAGAACGTATTCATGAAGAAAGATTGGAAACAGACGAGTTCGAGCAAGATGAAGTGTCCGAATCAGGGAATTCCGCAAGACAGTCTGAGACCATAGCCTACGTAGGCAGAGGAAGATCCTGTAATAATACTAGATGCTTTTCTGATCCCATACACTCTGTATGTCCAAATAATAGCAGAACGTATCCGACGCCTGTAATAAATCTGAAGTCTCCTGAACATTTGTTTCAAGCCGCAGATAAAATACTACGAGAACGAAGGGGTTACCACCTCCTCGATTCCATGGATGAGAAAGAATTAGCCAGATCAGCCGTTCACTGGATTGACAGTCCTGAAAAATACGGTGATGAGACCGTAGCACACACGTTTTTTAACCTCAGTGCAGATGAACAACGTTTAGCTGGAATCTATATGATTCAGCAACTCCTTATATTATATAAGAGCCAACATGCTGACCCTGGTCCTTTACCTAATATATTAACGGAACTACTCGCGAACAGATGGAGAGGTTCTAGTAACAAGTTAATTAAAGAAATATTAGTGTCACGTAAACAGTATGTCCTTTTTGTAAGTCCGGATTCTTTCTCGCTGCCCCGCAAAGAAAGAATGCCGTATTATATGGATAGACAAAATCCCTTACGAGAAGTGCACCCAATAAAAGGCGAAGACAATCAGTTTCACCGTGTATTTGTATACACACCCATAACAAAAATTGAATTGTTAGAAATGAAGAAAGTAGTACCCAGTCATGACAAAGACCCAGCGGGTTTCCACCGAGAAATTAAGGACATGTTACTGATGGGAGAGTATACCTATCCTGATATTATGACGATATTAAAGGTGCTCTTGCCTGCTGGCATTTATGAAAAACTGAAAGAAAAAGAGTGGGAAGTGGGAGACCAAAAGATAGATTGGACAGCATTAGAAACGGAAGAAAAGGCCCGAACTGCAGGTTCAGGGCTCGGGGATAAAGTTAAAGCATTACCAGGTTTACTAGTACAAGTACTGCCACGTTTATTAACTACGAAAAAGGAAGATTGGGGTGCAATCTCAGCCTGTAAACAAAAGCATGATGAAGACACAAGTGATTATTATGCCCGATTTGAAAAATGTTTTGGAATAAATAGTGGTATAAAAACAAGTAGTGAGTCGTATCCACATTTATTTGTAACAAAATTAGTAGAAAATGCATTACCTCCAGTAAAGAATAGAATATTGAAATTCGAGAGTACCTGGCAAAGTAACACTCCGTCACAAATGCTACAAATGTTACAGTATCATCACAATAGAATTAGAGATGAACAAGAGCACGAACAAAGACGTATGAAAGATACAAAAATGAAAATGCTAGTGTCTCAGACAGTACCAGCTGAAGGACATAAAAAGGGTATGATACATTCCGATTCAGCAGGACCGGTAAAAGGGACATGCAATTATTGCAAAAAGCCAGGTCATTACGTACACGATTGTCCAGTTTTAAAACATAATATCGCCATAGGTAAAACACAAGAAAGACAACGGCCACTCAGACAGGATCAGAATGAACAAGGAGCTATGCAGCACGCCCAGGCCATGCCAGCCGCACAACAGCCAATACAGTTTGTGCCAGCTGCACCACCGTTGCCTGCTACTGCCACACAAACCACAACACGACAAATGTATCAGACCGCACAGTATGAATACCCTGAGTATCAGCGTTACGCATGAGCCAGCCTAGAGAGGGAAGTTGACTTACCCCTTATCGAGATTCCTGTAGATCAAGAAGGACCTTATGTACATAGTGAATTGTTAGGTCAAGATAGAAAATTCTTACTCGATACAGGGGCAAGTCGAACAACTATAAAACGTAGTGAAGTTCCAGGGGCACCCCTCTCAGGCTCTCAGAATATCTCCCTTGGTTTTTCAGGAAAACCTATTGTTAATGAAGTATCACAGCCTCTTCCACTTACGATAGGACCTTTGACACGAACTACAGATTTATTGCTTACTAAATCATGCCCAGAAAATCTGTTAGGAATTAAAACTCTGAAAGCCCTAGGAGCCATAATATGTTGTTCTCCGGAAGGAGTAAGGTTGTTTTTACGCGATTTTAAAGGTCACTATGTGTCTAGAGACATGGATCCCCGATTACAGACTTTACCTACACATCTATGGGCACAAGGCCCTACTGATGTTGGTTGCATGAATATTACACCATATCGAGTCACACTCAAGGCAGGAGTGGTACTACCACGAATGCGACAATACAAGTTACCGCAAGATGCTGTAGTGGCTTTGCTGAAAATCATTGATGAGCTAATTGCCCAAGGAGTAGTTGTAGAAACAGACTCCAATGTATGTAATTCACCGATAATTCCGATTCTTAAACGAACTGATCCTACCGCTCCGCCAGTATACCGATTGGTTATTGATTTGCGTGAACTAAACAAGTGCATTGTGCCACAATTTCCTGTGGTCCCCGATATATCATCATTATTGACAGCAATTGATTCCGAAGCAACATTCTTTACTGTAATTGATCTCAAGAATGCCTTTTTCAGCGTCCCCATAGATCCGGAAAGCCAATATTTGTTCGGATTCAGTTTAAATGGGCGCAGTTTTAAATTCTCACGCGCTCCCCAAGGATTCACAGAAAGCCCCAGCATCTACAGCCAAGCACTGAAACGAGAACTTGACAGTATCCACATGCCAGTCAATACTGCACTACTTCAATATGTCGATGATCTACTGATCACCGCGAGAAGCGAACGCGAATGTGAAAAGGCTTCTCTGACAGTTTTACATTTTCTAGCCGACAAGGGGCACAAGGTGTCTCCTTCTAAGCTGCAGTTCTGTGTCCAGCGAGTTATTTATCTTGGTCACTCGCTGTCCAAGGAGGGAAGGCAGCTTACACCAGATCGCATCCAGTTAATTGCTAACATGTCAATACCCCAGACACAAAAGGAGGTGCGGGCTTTCATAGGCCTCACTTCATATTGTAGGCAGTGGATCCCTCAATATGCATTCCTAGCAAAACCACTCATTCAGTTAACCACACCGGAGGCAGCCACATCGACTGTTCTCCCTTGGACTCAGGAACATACACAAGCTTTTGAAAACTTAAAGAAAGCTTTATGTCAAGCACCTGTTTTAGCAACACCATGTTATAGCAAACATTTTACACTCTTTGTTACAGAACGCGAAGGTACTGCCTTGTCAGTACTCACTCAGGAACAAGCAGGATCACGCAAGCCATGCGCTTATTTTTCCAGTACATTAGACCCCGTAGCTCAGGCTTTGCCTGCGTGCCTGAAATCAGTGGCAGCAACAGCTTTAGCAATCAGACAGAGCGATGCCATAGTGTTAGGACATCCATTGACAGTACAAGTACCACATGCAGTAGAGGTTCTTGTGAACCGAACGCAAACACAACACTTGACCATAGCAAGACTTACCGGTTATGAACTGACATTGTTTCAGCCACACATAGAGATCCGACGTTGTAATACATTGAATCCTGCTACACTGTTACCTGTAATTGGAACAGACCCACTAGCTCATGATTGTGTTGAGATTATTGAAATAAAGACGAAACCTAGACAAGACTTGACAGACGTTCCATTGTTAGATCCAGACCTGACGTTGTATGTAGACGGATCGTGCATGAGAACAAGTACAGGAGATTTAGTGGCCGCGTATGCAGTCACAACAGACACTGAAGTTATTGAGACAAACTGTATAGATACTTTGTCAGCCCAAGCAGCAGAACTTATTGCTCTAACACAAGCCTGTATTCAAGCCACAAATAAGAAAGTTAATGTATACACTGACTCACGTTATGCATTCGGAGTTGTACACGACTTCGGCGTGCTGTGGCGAGAGAGAGGTTATTTAACTTCCCATGGTGCCCACATTCAGCACGGTCCCCTCATTCATGCCTTGTTAGACGCAATACATCTACCCACTGCTATATCGATTATGAAATGTAAAGCACACACGAAGGTTACTGATATCATTTCTCAAGGCAATGATTTAGCTGACAGAACAGCTAAACAGACTGCTCAGACTCGCACATTCGACATGACAAAGCCAATAGTTCAGACACCAACACAGTGTATGACAATTAAGGATCCCGCACTTGATGTAATTGACATACAGACACATGCTACTGCAGAAGAATTAAAGAAATGGACTGAACTAGGAGGGATCCAGACAGATCAGGGATGGATGACGAAGGAGAAATCTGTATGGTTTCTTCCTGACTCTATGGTCCAAGCCATTATAGCTACAATTCACAGTCCGGCGCATTTAGGGGAGAAAGCTATGCTAGATAGCATTCAACACATTTGGTTCAATAAACATTTACGAGCAGCAGCTAAACAAAAAGTCCGTACCTGTATGATATGTTGTCAGTTCAACCCAGGAAAAAGTGTTCCCGTAGAACAGGGTGGATTTCAGACTCCTGATCATCCTTTTGAAGTGCTCCAAATGGATTATATCCAGATGGAACGATGTCGAGGATTCAAATATGTTCTTGTAGTTGTCTGCGCTCTCTCCCGATGGACTGAGGCGTACCCAGTATCAGATTACACGGCCCCGACTACTGCCAAACAGTTAGTTCGAGAATTCTTCCCACGGTACGGTTTACCACGTGTTATATATTCAGATAACGGCCAGCCTTTCTCATCCGAATTAATGAAACATGTCTCACTTTTGTTGGGATATCAGTGGAAATTCCACTGTGTCAGACACCCCGAGGCAGCAGGTCTCGTGGAACGACATAATCAAATTTTGAAAATCAGATTGTCTAAAATATGTAAGGAGAAAGGTGTTGACTGGATAGTAGCCTTACCAGTTGCACTATTTTACATAAGAATGGTAGCACACTCTCGAACAGGGCTATCCCCGTATGAGGTGATCTTCGGAAGACCACCAAATATGTGGGGGACGCCTATACCACGTAAAATAACTGATGTTAATTGTGATATGCTAACAGATTACTTGGCCTCCTTGATGTCTGCACTACAATCTTGTCGTTCACAGGTGGCTGCAGCCTTTCCTGACAACACTGAGGTGAAACCCCATGACGTTGTTCCGGGTGATCTGGTGTTTGTGAGGAATTTCGACCGCAAGACCCAGTTGGAGCCCAGGTGGAAGACACCCAAGCTAGTCCTGTTGACCACAAGAACAGCCGTGAAAGTTGAGGGCCGCAAAGGCTGGATACATTCCAGCCACATCAAGAAATTTCATGGACTATCCTCGGATATAGACACTGTGCCCTGCACTCTCTCACAGACTGATTCAAAACTTCCCTTTGTTGAACAGAATGACTCTCAGAACTATAAATTAAAGCTTAGGCCCAAACAGTCGAGCAATTTGATTGTTTAAGTCCTCTCCAAGGTGAAGCGGTTGAATTGTCTCTGACATGTATCCCTTGGACCTGAGTAGAGAAAATACCCAAGAAATGTTGAAACGACAGGCGTATTGTAAATCACTGCGTAGCTACTGTATGAGGACATTATTAATTCTGTTTTTATTGAGTCTTTTAATAATTATTACGAGTGTGATTTTGCACATATATCATCCTATTTCTAGACATGTTTATAATGTTGCTGCTGAACATTCTTTTAGTGACCTACCGCCACATGAATTATCTTATAGACTTGCGCTGCGCAATAACACTTTCATTAGTATGTTACATCATTCCCATCAGACTAGTAATGCCACCAATTGTTGGGTGTGTGGCCGACTCCCTCCCTATCAGAATAACAAAGGAGTTCTGCCTTTCTTTCCACATCCGTTCACACATAATGGCTCCTGTGGAGCATGGTTTAGCTTACTAAATTCCATAGACCCAGACACAGCAGTTTATCAACAACATTGGATATGGGGAAATCTGAATCTAATTTTATTCAACGTCTGTCACCCTAATAAGGAGGGTCACCCCAGTAGAACAGGAACTGATCTAGAAAATGAAGTGTATAAATTAGGTAATTTTACACCTAATCTTATGATTCTGAATGTCAAATCCGAAGTTGAACTAATTCTGCCCACTATGTCAGTATTTCCAGTTAAGGGTGAATTATGTGTAAGAAAAGTTGGTTCCATATATATGGGCCATAGCCAATGCGTTACTACAGTAGAATATAGTGATCGAGGTAAATCTTCATTTAGAGCTTCTCGCCATTCTTACTTTATATGTGGTCAGACGGCATATATGCGTCTGCCTCTAGATTGGGATGGTACCTGTTACATAGCATTCCTTTTGCCACCTGTTTTCCTAGCTCCTCCTGATTATTATCGAAATGTTCATTTAGTACACAATAGAGAGCGAAGAGATCTCCCAGTTGTCGATTATACTGAGACGGCATGGGACAAGTATGTAGATTTCAATAAAGGTATCTTTCCCTATATAGGTACAATATCAAATAGTAAGCTGATACGTAGACTAACCAAGACTCTTGAAGCTGTAGTAAACGAGACTATAGCCGCCCTAGGCAATCTGACAGAGGAACAATTAGCGATGAGAATTGTTGTTCTTCAGAATCGTCTTGTCCTTGACGTCATCCTGGCCGATAGGGGCGGAGCTTGCAGGGTCATCGGATCCAGCTGCTGCATATTCATACCAGAAAATTTGCCATCTGTATATAAAGCTATAACACGCCTTCATAAGATTGTGAGCCAGATACACGAGAATCCAGGCACTTGGACGTGGTCCGGGTGGTTTTGGAGTGTGATATCAGCCTGGGGATGGAGAGTTCTATCCTTCCTAGGTATTGGCCTTCTTATGCTCTTCAGTTGCTGTTTATGCCTGCAATGTGGACCAGCGATTTGCGGTCTGTGTGCCACATCGTGCATTCCATATCAAGGTTCTCGTTCAAAATGCCGGAAGAAGAAGGAAGAAGAAATGATGCTCCATGAGCAAATCGATGGAATAATGAAGATTGATATCTCTTGAAGGGCAAGTAGGGGACAAGGAGGGAATGTGGAAATGTGGATTTTCCTGATCAGTTATGTCCCCTATCTTGGACCCCAACGGTTCTATATGCATGTTACAAGTACATGTATGTTCCCTCCAGTTCCAGTTTCCAAGACGCAAACATATGTGCGTCCACCATCAACATGTTCTCTGTCAGATCCGCCATCAATGGGCTGGATATTCAATTCCTAAGTATGAAAGGCCACCGACTTTATATGGCTAAGTTACTCTATTTTTACAGTTCAGACAGAATAGGCCCGATTCTGTCCTCAAAGCCTTTCCCTGCTCTCTGTCTCTGACAGCTTCAGCTTGAGCTCGCATCTGTATCCATGAACTTTGTCCTACTCCCTGTGCAGCTAACGGTGCCTGCCTCGGCCAGTTTCGCCTGCCTGCCAAGAAGCTGTATTTCACCTTCGAATTATCTACTTTGCTTTTCAGCCGATGCATTCCTGTCTAGTGATTTAGGCAAACATTTCCTTTAGCTCCCAAGCAAAGGACTCGGCCTTTCCGTCCTCATGCAAGTAATTCATAGCCCTGTCACCATGGAATATTCCCATCCTCTCGCATTCAGTGTAGACACTTAGACGCTTGTACACACACGCACAGTCAGTATAGAATAGATTCTGTCCGAGAGTCCTTCCTTGTGGATAACATAGTTCTCTAAACATAGGATGTTAGATATGATTTGGGATTAGGTTGACTTGACCCCCCAGACTTTTCGTCTCCACATGTAGAGCTAAATGTCAAGTCCCCTTCACCCCCTAGTTGCACGTCAATTACACGTCATGCTGCTGCGCGCGCATCTATGTTAAGTATTATCGTATAGATCCACCTATGTATGATAATCAGAGCCAATCATGTTTCTTTTTGCTCATTATTACGCCTAGTTTCGATTACGTATTTACTATGTCATTTCTCTTATCAGTTGTTACGCCTTCTACATTCGTTTCATTGTAATGTATGACCTATAAAAGTTACTTCTTGTCAATAAAGTATTGTACTTCACTTCCTGAACCCTCGTGGTGACGGAACCTGAAGGCCGCCACTCGAGTCGGCCATTTTGGAATAAAGCCCATTCAGAAAACCTCTTATACCACGGATTCTGCCTCTTATTATTCTGAGCTATTTTACTTTATTTTAGATTCCGTATGAAATTCAGTCTAGGTAAAAGAATATTTACCACAGTGGGAAGTAATTTAATTATAGATTATTAAAAATTAATTTATAGGAATTATTAATTATTTTTAATTAATTTTTGCGTTTTACTTCTGTAGCGGGTTGTGGGTTTATAGGGGAATAGGGTCGGAAGTAATTTAATTGTTATTAGTTAATTATTAATTGGTATGGAAAATTAATTGGTTGTTGATGAATTATTAATTGGTAAATAATTAGTATTAATTGGTAATTAATTTGAATTAATTGTTTAATTGATAATTATGTTAATTGTATTCATTTAATATTTGTAGCGGGCAGCGTGTTTATAGGGGAATATGGTGGCAAGTAATATATTTGTAAATAAATAATTATTTAATTTATTTGTGTATATTGTTAATTAATATATCTTTAATTTAATTTTGCGTTTTACTTCTGTAGCGGGTTGTGGGTTTATAGGGGAATAGGGTGGGAAGTAATTTAATTGTTATTAGTCAATTATTAGTTAATTATTAATTGGTATTGCAAATTAATTGGTTGTTGATTAATTATTAATTGGTAAATAATTAGTATTAATTGGTAATTAATTAGTATTAATAGTTTAATTGATGATTATGTTAATTGTATTCAATTAATATTTGTAGCGGGTATTGTGTTTATAGGGGAATATGGTGGGAAGTAATATAATTGGAAAAAAAGTAATTATTTAAATAATTTGTGTATATCCTTAATTAATATATTATAAATTAATTATTAATTGGTATTATTTGCATTTATTAATGTTTGTCATTGAAAAACAATTGTTTGTTAATTAATTATTAATAGTTAATTAATTAAACAAAAATGTATTGGTATTTATAAATGATCAATTCTTGTGTGATTGGTAATTAATTGTAATACTTGTTTTTGTATTAATAATTAATTAATTTAAAAAAAAAATACATTTATTATTTTCTCTACTATTGCACTTACTTGAGTGGGAATAGTAATTTTTACCCCTACGCTATCCAATGCTTTCCCTATTATTGCACTCTCTGGAGTGTGAATAGTAATTTTTACCCTCCCGCTATCCAACACTTTCCCTACTGTTGCATTCTCTGGAGTGGGAATAGTAATTTTTACCCTACCGCTATCCAACGCTTTCTCTAGTGTTGCACTCACTGGAGTGGGAATAGTAAATTTGACCCTCCCGCTATCCAACCCTTTCCCTACTGTTGCACTCTCTGGAGTGGGAATAGTAATTTTTACCCCTACGCTATCCAACGCTTTCCCTACTGTTGCACTCTCTGGAGTGGGAATAGTATTTTTTACCCTACCGCTATCCAACGCTTTCCCTACTGTTGCAGTCACTGGAGTGGGAATAGTAAATGTTACCCTCCCGCTATCCAACGCTTTCCCTACTGTTGTACTCTCTGGAGTGGGAATAGTAATTTTTACCCCTACGCTATCCAACGCTTTCCCTACTGTTGCACTCACTGGAGTGGGAATAGTAAATGTTACCCTCCCGCTATCCAACGCTTTCCCTACTGTTGCACTCTCTGGAGTGGGAATAGTAATTTTTACCCCTACGCTATCCAATGTTTTCCCTATTATTGCACTCTCTGGAGTGGGAATAGTAATTTTTACCCTCCCGCTATCCAACGCTTTCCCTACTGTTGCACTCTCTGGAGTGGGAATAGTAAATGTTACCCTCCCGCTATCCAACGCTTTCCCTACTGTTGCACTCTCTGGAGTGGGAATAGTAATTTTTACCCCTACGCTATCCAACGCTTTCCCTACTGTTGCACTCACTGGAGTGGGAATAGTAAATGTTACCCTCCCGCTATCCAACGCTTTCCCTACTGTTGCACTCTCTGGAGTGGGAATAGTAATTTTTACCCCTACGCTATCCAATGTTTTCCCTATTATTGCACTCTCTGGAGTGGGAATAGTAATTTTTACCCTCCCGCTATCCAACGCTTTCCCTACTGTTGCACTCTCTGGAGTGGGAATAGTAAATGTTACCCTCCCGCTATCCAACGCTTTCCCTACTGTTGCACTCTCTGGAGTGGGAATAGTAATTTTTACCCCTACGCTATCCAACGCTTTCCCTACTGTTGCACTCACTGGAGTGGGAATAGTAAATGTTACCCTCACGCTATCCAACGCTTTCCCTACTGTTGCACTCTCTGGAGTGGGAATAGTAATTTTTACCCCTACGCTATCCAACGCTTTCCCTACTGTTGCACTCACTGAAGTGGGAATAGTAAATGTTACCCTCCCGCTATCCAACGCTTTCCCTACTGTTGCACTCTCTGGAGTGGGAATAGTAATTTTTACCCCTACGCTATCCAATGTTTTCCCTATTATTGCACTCTCTGGAGTGGGAATAATAATTTTTACCCTCCCGCTATCCAACGCTTTCCCTACTGTTGCACTCTCTGGAGTGGGAATAGTAATTTTTACCCCTATGCTATCCAACGCTTTCCCTACTGTTGCACTCACTCGAGTGGGAATAGTAAATGTTACCCTCCCGCTATCCAACGCTTTCCCTACTGTTGCACTCTCTGGAGTGGGAATAGTAATTTTTACCCCTACGCTATCCAACGCTTTCCCTACTGTTGCACTCACTGGAGTGGGAATAGTAAATGTTACCCTCCCTCTATCCAACGCTTTCCCTACTGTTGCACTCTCTGGAGTGGGAATAGTAATTTTTACCCCTACGCTATCCAATGTTTTCCCTATTATTGCACTCTCTGGAGTGGCAATAGTAATTTTTACCCTCCCGCTATCCAACGCTTTCCCTACTGTTGCATTCTCTGGAGTGGGAATAGTAATTTTTACCCTCCCGCTATCCAACGCTTTCCCTACTATTGCACTTACTGGAGTGGTAATAGTAAATTTTACGCGCCCGCTATCCTACACAGAAAATATTGAATATTTTTAATGAATATCACGTTAAGATATATGTATTCATTTTTTTTTTTTTACTTACTTTAATTATTCATTAAGTTTACTGTTATTTAAGTATTTTTAAGTATGTGTCAGTTAATTATATGTATTATTTCATTAATTTAACATTACTTTTAAAACATTTAAAAAATTCGATATTTTGACTAACTATATTATTTACAACGATATTTTGGATTCGATATTTTTGTAATTTCCTGTTTGGAGATAGGACTGCGATATTTTGGTATTCTATATTTTGGCATCGATATTTTTGTAAGTCTATATTTTTGTAGTCAATATTATGTCAGTGATCCGTTTCATAGAATAAACCTGTTTGTACACACAGCCTGCGCCAGTGTACTTTTTGCCAAGAACATAGGAGAAGGTGTAGGTGTTTATTTATCGGAAAGCTTCGTTCCGAAACACTGGCCGCCCTGCTCAGGTCTGGGGCTCCTAACAAAGAAACAGTTGGTGATGTGTATATATATATATATATATATATATATATATATATATATATATATATATATATATATATATATATATGTATAATATAAAAGAACACCTGGAAAAAATATATATATATAAAATATATATGACTGCTGCAAAACAAAGTAAACGCTCACTCAGGGGAAAGTTTGTCCGCAAAGATTTAATTGCCAGTAACGCGTTTCAGAGAACCAAAACGCGTTACTGGCAATTAAATCTTTGCGGACAAACAAACTGTCTCCTGAGTGAGTGTTTACTTTGTTTTGCAGCAGTCATAATTATGTCTGGTGAGCTTCGCCGGCATCACGCTCCAACTGCCACAGGTGAGAGAAGGGCTGTAGAAGCAAAACTGGGACTCTGATAAATATATATATACAGTATTGCCTGAAAACAATGAAGTCAAAATTTATATTACGTTTATATATATATGAGAGTCCCAGTATTGCTTCTACAGCACTTTTCTCGCCCGTGGCAGTATATATATATTACCTTCTGGCAGTTTCCAGTAGGTAGTTATGGTTAGGACCTTGTTTCTATAGGAAAAGCGTTGCTTCTTTTGCCAGTATCTTTGGCATCGTTTTACAAATCTTCGTGAAATTTTCATAACTAATGGGGCGATCTGGTCAGCTGCTGTGTTGAAGGTTTTGGGGTGAATTGTCAAGCGGGGGCCGAGAAAAAGGGAGGGTCCCAAAACACGTTTTTTCCTTGTTAATTTCCATAGGAAACTTTAGACACGGCTACAGCCCGAACTGCTGAACAGCACTATTTTGTTAAATGGCGTAAATCTGTTCAGTAGTTCCTGAGAAATTAAAACATTCCTCAGATATTCAACTGTGGCCATGTAGGATCTGCGAATCCTCCACATCTCGAGCCTGCAATTTGATTGGCTGATTGGCTGCCAACACTTCAAATCATACATCAAATATCTGGCATGAGAAGGCACTTTCTCAATTACTTGTTAACTACAGGATTGGTGTGAGGAAGATATTCTTATCAGTGCCCACGGCCAGCTATTCAATAGCACAGTATTGCCAAATCCTCCATGCCCACTTAATTTTAAAACAGAGACAGGAAAAAGCAAGAGAAGTGGTGACTCAGAACATAACATACCCCCTCTATTTTGAGTGTATGTGTGCTACAAAAAATGTGTAGAGAAAAGAGAAAGTATATCACGTGCGTACCACCAGAGGAGCTACTGATAGGTTCTCACCAGCTTGTCCATGTTTTTGTCATCATCGATAACTTTCTCAAATGAAAAAGGAAGAAATGTGTCCAGTGAAGGAAAAAGTGAAGAAGAAACAATCAAGACCCCGTGAAAAACTGAGACTAAAGAAGTCTCTAATAAAATTGGGTTAGACTCACACGGATGTATGTCGTTACAACGCACACTTTTACAATGCATGCACTTACAACGCATTTTTTACAACGCAACATCCACTACAACGCATTCCATTACATAGCATGACACTACAACGCATTTTTAAAAACAACCTTTACAACGCAGTCCATTACATCGCATACTACCTTTAAAACGCATACCATTACAACGCATATTATTAAATTGCATTTAAGGTAAGTGTTGGATAGTATAGGGGTAAAAATTACTATTCTAACTCCAGGGGGTGCAACAGTAGGGTAAGTGTTGGATAGTATAGGGGTAAAAATTACTATTCTAACTCCAGGGGGTGCAACAGTAGGTTAAGTGTTGGATAGTATAGGGGTAAAAATTACTATTCTAACTCCAGGGGGTGCAACAGTAGGGTAAGTGTTGGATAGTATAGGGGTAAAAATTACTATTCTAACTCCAGGGGGTGCAACAGTAGGGTAAGTGTTGGATAGTGTAGTGTAATATTATGCGTTGTAATGGTATGCGTTGTAAAGGTAGTATGCGATGTAATGGAATGCATTGTAAAGGTAGTTTTTAAAAATGCGTTGTAGTGTCATGCTATGTAATGGAATGCGTTGTAGTGGGTGTTGCGTTGTAAAAAATGCGTTGTAAGTGTAGTGCGTTGTAAAAGTTGCGTTGTAAACGTTGTTCCCCGACTCACGCAGAACCTTGCCATTTTTATTCCAAACTGTGAGCCTGCACAATGTTAAAAACACAGCATGTTGTAGACCACTTCAAGGACAGCCAGCATGTTTCATTGCCAGTCATATATTAGCGGCAATTTCGTCAGGGGGACCGAGGTCAACAATTGCCTCCCTAAACATCTAACAAAAAGAGTGACTGACAGACACACAAAGAAAAAAGAAAAGAGATTTTAATTAGAGAACACCCCCAACTTCAGGCTACTTTCAGTACAGGAATGGATTAAAAAATGGACCAAGAAGCTAGATATTAGCTACTGGTCCTCTCTTAAAATTCATGGTATTTACCTAGCGGGAGCCACGGGCCCACATACCAGCTCCCACTGAGTCGTAGGGATGTATATCATGTATACTTTCAGTCCCTTCATAAAGCACAGTCGTTGCTTACAATTTTATCTGTGGAAATAGACATATATCATTAAGTATGTCTGGAACGTGCCATCAAAATTAGCACAACCTTAATGCCACGTATTCACCAACACATTCTCCCTCAGACAGCCTGATAAGTGTGCCCCAATGTCTGGTCTGCTGAGGACACAAGGTGCAGGCACACTCGACATCCTTGCTGTGCGACATTATGGATTTTTAATTTCCAACCATTCCCCACTGTCTAGTCTTCTGAGCGCTCGAGGTGCGGGCACACTCTAATTAAAAATAGCGACACTCGACATCCTCAATGTGCGGCAAATAGTGCCTTGATTACCAAAAAGGCCCCAGCCACTGCTGAGTCCCTGACCACGATGGCCGTGTAACGTGTCACTCATTCTACCATCATCCACAGCCACATAACTCTTCCAAAGGGCCGCAACGCAAGTGCCGCCATCATTCACTAACTGCACACTCTTTCTGCTCTCCCCAGGGACTCCACACGGCAGTTCTACCTGGCACGCCGTTCACGGGCGAGGATTATCTATTTAAACACAGCGCGCTCTGTCTTTCTGCGTGTCTTGACGTGGCCAGGTCACATGACCCCCATTGGGTTTTCATCAGCGCTCTAACAAGTACGGGCACCATCTTATAGTGGATAACGAAAATCAATACACGGCACCAGAACAATCCTACTATTGGAATGCACGCTCGGATTAACAGCACGGACTGGAACAAACTTACTGTAAATTTTAAAATTATCTCTTTAACTGCACTGGCTGCGTACCTGAATAATCATTACTTCCCCAATATCAGGTTGTTGGATTCAGGCTCCTTCTTAAAAATATCCTGAACCAACATGCAACAATGGATCAAATCCTTAGTTCTTCCAAACATTAATTGTGGGTGGAGCACAGATCATACAAGCTGCCACCACCAAATCAGCAACCATAAATGCCAACCAACATGAATGCTTGCAAATATGCATATCAACACTGCACCAGGCGTCCAAAGGCTACTAGGCTGGAGATAGAGAATGCACCATACCAAGCACACTCCCACCCCAAATATATCCCTGCACACCATTAGCGTTCAGCCTAGGGATAGTCCACAGTCTGCTCCATTACAAAGGGAAATTAAAGCATTAAGATGCAACCATCATCATTATTACATGTAAAGGGCAACTAATGCACAACACAATACAAAGGATATCCAACGTGCTTCCTTTGTAGCAAGTATCTTGTCCACACAGCTTACGTCGCCCACTACCTTCTCTAACACCACCCATTTCAATGCTCTATGGTTGTGTTGATATTCCCTGTAGTGTTGTACCAGGCGTGTCGTCAGTTTTCCTGCTTTGATTGTACTAAGGTGTTCTTGAACTCGAAACCTTAATTTTGCGTGAGGTCTGACCTATGTAGTGCAATCCACATTGACATGTCAATCTGTAAATCAAATTTACTAAATTGCAGTTGCTAAACTTATTTAGGTACCATGTCCTTCCATCCAGCAACTGCACTTCTGTCGTCTTTTCTGTCAATTCACATACTGAACAGCAGCCGCATGGGTTTTGCCCAGATAGAATGGAAGTATTCACAGTACGCTGTAATGGTCGTGTATGGACAAGCCTGTCCTTTAAATTCTGTGCACGTTTAAACGCAAACCTAGGTTGCGGCATTTGAAACTCTGTGGTAGATAGTAACGCACAAGTTACTACTTGTGTAATGATATATCTGTAAGAGACATTAGTTAGTGATAGATTCCTTACCTTAGAATATCCCCAGGCGTCAGACTGGATCCGGAAAGTTTTTGTAGCAGTACCCCTGCATGTCAGTAGGTGGCGTCGTGTGGCTCCGCATCCGTCACTGGCTTCGTAAGCACCGAGATGACATCACAGAGACTACTTAGGCACCACCCATGCGCGCTGATGTCAGTTCTGTACACAAATTTCCTGCCCAGGAACGCAGAGCCATGCAAGAAACTGACCGCTGGTGCCATGAAACTAGGGCCCTGAAAGGGATGACCTTAACCCTAGAAATCAGGTCGCAGAACGGGGAGGATGGGTCGGGCGGTAAGGAATATATCACTATCTAATGTCTCTTACAGATATATTGTTACACAAGTAGTAACTTGTGCATCTGAAAGAGACACGTTAGTGATAGATTCCTTACCTTAGAATAGATACCCCAGCAATACCAACCCCGCTGGTGGGTCTACGAACAAGATTACACCAGGAAGTCATGGAGAACAGAATGGCCAAAGAAGCCGTCCCTCTGGACCTGACTGTCAAGGCAGTAGTGCTTGGTAAACGTGTGCAGCGAGGCCCACGTAGCTGCCTGACAAATGTCCTGCAATGGAACGACGGGGCCCAAGGTAGTAGTGACTGCAGTTGCCCTGGTAGAATGGGCACGCAGCCCCACAGGAGGCTCCTTCTGAGCCAAGGAGTAACATGCTTTGATGCACAGACTGACCCACCGAGAGATAGTCCATTTGTGCACAGCTCGACCTTTTTTGGCACCCACATAGCCAACAAAGAGCTGGTCATCCACCCGGAACGGCTGTGTACGCTTCAGATAGAATGCGAGCGCACGTTTTTGGTCCAGGTGGTGGAGCCTCTCCTCCTCCCTGGAAGGATGTGGAGGCGGAAAGAAGGTGGGCAAAGTGATGGTCTGCCCGATGTGGAAGGGCGTGACAACCTTTGGCAAGAAAGAACAACGGGTCCTTAAAACCACCTTGTCCAGATGAATAGAAAGGAAAGGGGGCTTGGAAGAAAGAGCCTGGAGCTCACTCACCCTTGTGGCAGAGGTGATAGCTACCAGGAAAGCCATCTTAAGAGTGAGAAGACGCAAAGGACAGTTATGAAGGGGCTCGAAGGGAGCGCACAACAGATATGTCAAGACAAGGTTTAAGTCCCACTGAGGCATTATGAACGGCACCGGAGGAAACGTGTGCGTAATGCCTTTCAAGAAACGGTTAACAACCGGGGACTTAAAAAGAGAAGGCTGATCTGGAAGCCGTAAAAAGGCGGAGATGGCCGAAAGATAACCTTTAATAGTGCCCAGAGCAGAGCCCTGCCGGGCCAAAGAAAGAAGGAACAGAAGGACTTGAGAAAGAGGGGCAGAAAGGGGATCCACAGCCTTCGCTGTGCACCATGTCACAAACTTGTTCCACCTGCAGGCGTATACCGTTTTAGTGGAGGGACGCCTGGCTGCCAGAATGATATCACAGACTTCGGGAGGAAGATCGAAATCTGTCAATTGTCGCCGCTCAATCTCCACGCATGGAGGTGGAGGCTGGACAGGTTTGGGTGGAGGACCGTCCCCTGCTGCTGCGACAGAAGATCCTCCCGAAGAGGCAGACGGATCGGAGGATTGATCACCATGCTGAGTAGCTGGCATACCAGTATCTTCGTGCCCAATCTGGAGCCACAAGGATCACTTGGGCCAAAATCTTCTTCAGCACTCTGGGCAGAAGTGGAATAGGCAGAAAGGCATGCATACAACAGACCGCAAGTCCACTCGTGACGAAAAGCGTCACAGAGCGAGTGCCACCTTGGAAATTCCAACGTGCAGAACTGATGACATTGCGCGTTCTCTTCGGTGGCAAATAGATCTAACCAAGGCTCTCCCCACTGCTGAAAGAGACCTTGCACCACGTCCGAGTTCAGACGCCATTCGTGATCCATCACGCACCGGCGGCTGAGTTCGTCCTCCCTGGCGTTCAGAGAACCTGCTAGGTGTTGAACCACCAAGGTAATGCCTTGACAATGACATCTGGGAACCCTTCCTGCAGTGGACAAGAGAGCGGGCGGGTTCGGCTGCATCTGTGGACTCCCCCGGGACGGGCGTTTCGGATGACATGGGGTAGGCCTTTGAGCCCTACCCACACCGTGAGGAGTGGATGGATGCCTGCTTGGTGGGTGCGCCTGGGGGTAGCGGAGTGTGTTGCTTTTGCCGGATCCCGTGCCTGCCGCATGCCTGTTGGATTTGTCGTGTTGCCTCCCCTCCCCATCCGGGAGATCTGCTGCCTTGTCCTGCTGCGTCCCCTCCCCCCCCCCCTGCTGCCCTATGGCTGCTGCCCTGTGCTCCTCCTACAGCCACCGATGATACTCGTGGTCGTCCCTCCAGGACGGACGGGTCCTAGTACGTGAGCCCCTGCGTGAGCAAGCTGTGATGTCTGTTGGTTTATTGCACTAGTTCTGCACCGAAAGTTTTCTGTTTCCCTCCGATTGTTGCGGGGGGGTTGGGAGAAAAGGTGGCTGTGGGTGATCTATCTATACATTGCCTTTTACATGAGCTGCGGTCCCAGTACTCGCTGAAGCGATTGGACGGGACCGGGTGCCTAGGATTTGTTTTTAGTCCACGAAGCCCACAAATGTAAGACCTTCCACTCTTCACTGGCTACGCCATTGTACCGCTCATCAATGGCATTGGTGTGTATCTCCCTGTATGTTATGATGTTGACATTACTTATGACTTCTGCCATGGTGCGCCTTAATTGGACACACTTGTCGATATCGCGGCCTGCCTCCGGGTTGTTGGCGTGACGCAGTGTAATCATTACTTTGCTAAATAAAGGTCTTTCAAAAAAAAAAGGTAATGCCTTGATGTTCCAGCCATGTACAGAGGCGCAGAGCCTCCTGACATAGGATCCAGGAACCCACCCTGCCTTGCTTGTTGCAATACCATATGGCGGTGGTGTTGTCCATGAACACCTGCACCACACTTCCCCGGACAGAGGGAAGGAATGCCTTCAGTGCAAGACGGATCGCCCGGAGCTCCAATAGGTTGATATGGAGCCCGTACTCCGCCGGAGACCAGAGGCCTCTGATCTCCGCCTCTCCCAAAAGGCCGGCCTATCCTAAGAGGGATGCATCCGTCACCACTGTGTGTTCCGATTGGGAAAGGGAGAGGGATCTGCCATTGACCCAATCACGATTCGTGAGCCACCACTGCAATTGTCGTGCAGTGCCCTCCGAGATCTGGACATGATCGGACTGGTTGCCCTTATGCTGTGCCCACTGGAACTTTAGGTCCCACTGCAGAGCCCGCATATGCCATCTGGCATGTTGCACTAGCAGGATGCAGGAGGCCACAAGGTCCAGAAGCCGGAAGGTCATCCTGACTGGACAGAGGCTGAAAGATCGGAATCATAGCCTGAATATCCAGGACTCGCTGCTCGGGAGGATAAGCCCGAAACAGCGTCCAACCCAGAACCGCTCCGATGAAGGGGAGCTTCTGACAGGGACTCAGGTGCGACTTCAGCACATTGATGGAGAACCCCAGCAAATGCAGGAGATCGGCCGTAGTCTGGAGGTGGTTGACGACTGCCTGGGGCGAGCTCGCCTTCAACAACCAGTCGTCGAGGTAAGGGAAGACTGACACCCTCGACCTGCGCAGATGAGCTGCGACCACCGCCATCACCTTCGTGAACACCCGAGGGGCGCTGGTAAGGCCGAAGGGGAGCACGGCAAACAGAAAATGCTCCTGGCCTACCGTGAACCGCAGTTAACGCCGGTGGGCCGGCAGAACGGGGATGTGAAAATATGCGTCCTGCAAGTCCAACGCTACTATCCAGTCTCCAGGGTCAAGGGCAGCCAGGACCTGAGCCCGAGTCAGCATCTTGAAATTCTCCTTCCGGAGGAAGCGATTGATGTTCCGGAGGTCCAAGATGGGGCGCAGGCCCCCTTTGTCCTTCTTGGGGACCAGAAAGTAATGGGAATAACAACCACTCCCTACTTCCGGCCCAGTAACGCACTCGATGGCCACCTTGGCCAATAGGGCCGTGACTTCCTGCTGGAGAAGTACCAAGTGATCCCCTGACATGCGGTGACACTGAGGTGGCATGGCCGGAGGGGAGGACT
Source organism: Triturus cristatus (assembly GCF_964204655.1). NCBI lineage: Eukaryota > Metazoa > Chordata > Amphibia > Caudata > Salamandridae > Triturus > Triturus cristatus. Next base: position 234,905,929 of record NC_140583.1, read on the forward strand.
GAAAGGGAAGAGAGTAACCTCTGTGGATGATATCGCGCGAGTGGGGGAGGTGGTGGCAGATCCTGCCACCCACCGGCGTGGGGTGCTCCACAAAGCTTGGGTTAGGAAGGTTTTGATGTAGAAGCAGCGGGGGCGGAGGAGTACTAACCCCCCACGCTGATTCCCAGACCTGCCCCTGCGGAAGCCATGTCCGCGGCCGCGCTGAGGCTGGATCTGCACAGGCTTGCTGAAGGAACGTTCCTGGGCGCCCCTGCCTTGGCCACGAAAGGAATGAAAACCAGGAGTGGCTGGGCTCTTTGTGGAAAGACCCAAGGACTTGGCCATGGCCTGTGAGTCCTTAAAACGCTGCAGTGCACTGTCGGCCTTATCGCCAAACAGGCGAGTGCAATCAAAGGGCATATCCATGAGCGAGCTCTGGACTTCGGGCGAGAACCCAGGAGATCGCAAACAGGCGTGGAAATCACCCTGCCCAATGAGTCAGCCGTGTCCAAACCACACCGAATGGCAAACTTAGCTGCATCCTTACCCTCAGCAACCACCTGGGAAAGTACCGCCTGGACCTCCTCAGGACACTGAGGCAACACCTGAGAAACGGTATCCCACACCGCGTGAGAATAGCAGCCCAATAAGCAGGTGGTGTTCACCGACCGCAACCCCAAGCTGGCCGAAGAGAACACCCGCTTACCGAACTTATCTAGCTTCTTAGAGTCCTTATCCGGCAGAGCCATGGGGAAGGCACTCTGCGACGTTGAGGCTTGGATGACCAGACACTCAGGTGTGGGATGAGTGGTCAGAAACGCGGGGTCACCTGGCGCCAGGCGGTGATGCCTGGTGACATTCTCATCCACAGGGGCCCTGTGGCCGGCCTCGGTCAAGTGCCCAACAAAACGTCAGTGAGGGCATCGTTAAAGGGCAGCAGGGACTCCGACGAAGTGGACGCCATCTGGAGCACCTCTGTGAGGAGATTAGTCTTGAGGGCCACCGTAGGAAGATCGAGGTTGAGGATCTCAGCTGCCCGACGGAGCACCATCGTGTAGGAGACACCCTCCTCCATGGTAGGCGGGGGAGAGTCAATCCCCGGGTCAGAAGAGACGTCTTCCAAGTCATCCACCCAGTCCTGCTCGGGGTCACACTGACAGGCAATAGGGTCCTCGGACCCCTCCCAGTCATCCTCCACCTCCGTTGCAGGAGGAACAGGCAGCGGCGGAGCAAGAGTCGGAGCAGGAGAAGGAACATACGCCGTCTCCCAATGAGGATCCCAGGCAGGAAAGAAATGGTCCTGGAACCGGGGCAAGGGCAAGGGCGGAATGAACGGCATCCACTGCGGTGCCGGAGGTGGCGCTGGGGGGGGTCCGGCAGCGCCAGACCTCATAGCGCCGGGGCCAGAGCCAACGGCGTAGGATCCTGTGGCGCCGAAGCTGGATCTGCTGGCAGCACTGACAGCCCAACAGGATCTGGACACGGGACCGCGGGGCCCGAAAGCGTGCCGGTGGGAGTCAGAGGCCTAAAAAGGTGGTCCATGGTGGCAAGAAATTCTTGCACTTGTTTGGGAGTCACCGATGGACCCGGGTAAGGCAGGTAGGCCGCGGGACTCTCAGACTCCCAAGGAGCCGCAGGGGCAGAACCCCTGTCCCCCCTCGTCCGCATCCGAGGACCGACGGGGGGACGTAGGAGAGCGAACGCGCTTCTTCGACTTTTTTTTATGTTGCTTACCGGAATCCGAGGGAGAAGACTTGGAGCCCGAGGAGCGATGACAGCGGCCCTGCGAGCGATCCCGGGAATGGTCCCTGGACCTGGAGCGGTGTTGGGACGAGTGCCGCACTTCCATCAGTTTCCGGCATCGCTCCCTTAAGGCCTTTGGGGCCATGGCGCGACAGTCCCGGCAGGACTGGGAGTCGTGGTCGGTCTCCAGGCAGTAGAGGCAAACATTGTGGGGGTCCGCCACCGACATATTGCGACGGCAAGCCCCACAAGACTTAAATCCAGGCATCCCTACGTGCACCAGGAGAAAAGAGGGGGGAGACAAAAAGTCTCAAAGCAGTAGTCAAAAAGTGACTAAGGTATGTGCTCAATCCGGATCTGCGCTTGCTGGCGCGGAAAAAGAAAGAACTGACGTCAGCACGCATGGGTGGTGCCTAAGTAGTCTCTGTGACGTCATCTCGGTGCTTACGACGCCAGCGACGGACGCGGAACCGCACAACGCCACCTACTGACGCTCAGGGGTACTGCTACAAAAACTTTCCGGATCCAGTCAGACGCCTGGGGATATTCTAAGGTAAGGAATCTATCACTAATGTGTCTCTTTCAGATGACCAGTGTTTTTTTATAGCCTGGCAGATTTTAGTGGACAAAGGATCAAAAGTAAGCACAACTGGTAAACAGTCATTAGATTCATTACAATTTCTTTCAAGAAGTGCTGCACGGGGGGTGTTATGGCCCCTTTATCGAGCTCTATTGACTATCCTCTTTGGATAGGCCCGCTGGACTAGCTTCTCAGTCAGACTTTCAGATTGTTGCAAGAAATCATATGTGGAGGAACAGTTCCTGCGATATCTAGGGAACTGACCCACTGGGAGATTATCCCTGAGGGCTCTCGGGTGAAACGATTGATAATGCAACAATGAGTTTTTATCAGTAGGTTTTTGATGCACACTTGTGCTGAGCTTGTTGTTAATTACTCCAATGTCCAAATCGAGATAGGTCACCATCTCATTGCTTATGTTCCATGTAAACTTCAAGCATTCATCTCGACCATTAAGCCATTCCAAGAACTCACGTAGCTGATTTTCCGGTCCAGACCATACACACAGAACATCATAAATATACCTCTTCCAGAGGCAAATATGCCTCCGGAAGGGGTTAGATGGATGGTACAAATGATGTTCCTCAAACTAGCCTACATAAATGCAGGCCAGACTGGGCACAAAAGTTACGCCCATAGATGTACCAGATATTTGCAGGAACAGTTTGTTTTCATATCAAAATAGTTACGAGTCAAGGCTAGCTCAATGCATTGGATCACAAAGGACTGTGGAGTATCGTAAAACCACTCCTGGGCCCCAAGAGCTCAAGCTGCTGCCACCAACGTCGCCTCTTGGGGTATACTTGTGTATAAAGACCAGACATCGGGGCACACTTATCAGGCTGTCTAAGGTAGAATGTGTTGGTGAATACGTGGCATTGAGGTTGTGCTAATTTTGATGGCACATTCCAGACATACTTAATGATATATGTCTATTTTCACAGATAAAATTGTAAGCAACAACTGTGCTTTATGAAGGGACTGAAAGTATACATGATAAACATCCCTACGACTCAGTAGGAGCTGGTATGTGGGCCCGTGGCTCCCGCTAGGTAAATACCATCAATTTTAGCAGAGGACCAATAGCTAATATCTAGCTTCTCGGTCCGTTTTTTAATCAATACCTGTACTGAAAGTAGCCTGAAATTGGGGGTGTTCTCTAAATAAAATCTCTCTTCTTTTTTCTTTGTGTGTCTGTTAGTCACTCTTTTTGTTAGATGTCCAGGAAGGTGATTGTTGACCTTGGTTGCCCTGACAAATTTGCTGCCAATATATAACTGGCAATGAAACATGCTGGCTGTCCTTGAAGTGGTCTACAACATGTTTTCAACATTGTGTAGACTCACAGTTTGGAATAAAAGTGGCAAGGTTGTGTGTGAGTCTAGCCCAATTTTATTAGAGACTTCTTGAGTCTCAGTTTTTCACAGGGTCTTGTTTCTTCTTCACTTTTCCCTTCACTGGACACATATCTTCCTTTTTCATTTGAGAAAGTTATCGATGATGACAAAAACGTGGGAAAGCTGGTGAGAACCTATCAGTAGCTCCTCTGGTGGTGCGCACGTGAGATACTATCTCTTTTCTCTACACATTTTTTGTAGCACACATACACTCAAAATAGAGGGGGTATGTTATGTTCTGAGTGATTTGGCCGGCCACTTCTCTTGCTTTTTCCTGTCTCTGTTTTAAAATTAAGTGGGCATGGAGGATTTGGCCGTATTGTGCTATTGAATAGCTGGCCGTGGGCAAAGATAAGAATATCTTTCTCACCCTTATCCTGTAGTTAACAAGTAATTGAGAAAGGGCCTACTCAAGCCAGATCTTTAATGTATGATTACATGTTGATTGTAGGGTGATCTGGTATGTTTTTGCCCTCTATGTCTCCTCATTGAAAGCATTGCCAACACTTCAAACCAGGAAGTGTTGGCAAATATCTTGTGACTCGGTTAAAACTCAAATCCGACCAACATTTTTTTTTATAAATGAAGAGTGGGTTTCCACGCTTTGTTAACTTTCGGCCCCTGGGTGAGCCAGGTCCCAGGGGCAATGAGAAATAGACATGCCGGGGCTAGCGCAGGCCTCTGCATCCCCTGGTATACGCCACCGCCCCAGGGCTAATTTTTTGAAGTGCAGGTGGCCATACGGGCCCCCGTAGCCCCTGGGACCACTAGCTCCCCAGGGCTTTATTTTGCTTTAATGCGCGGGGGGAGCTTCAGACCCCCACACAGCGACAGGGACTGCTACATCTCCAGGGCTAATTTTATTTTTAAGGCAGGGGGCATGCTACCCCCCCTGCAGCAGTGGGGACCACTACGTCCCCAAGCCTAAAGAAGAAAAAAAGAAGCATCGCGATCTCTGGACCCCCCATGCAGCCCCAGGGAACACCACCTCTACACACCACTACACTAAAATATGGGGGGGGGGCACGCACCCCCCTGCTGCACCGGGGACCACCTGCCCAGGGCAAATTTGCACATGGGATGGGGGCCACGCTCCCCTCCTGGAGCCGTAAATGGCCCTGGGGACAACCACCTCCAACAAGGGCCGACTTTGCTTTTTACCCCCAGGGAGCTGGATCTTAGCAGCTCCCTGGGGGTAAAAAGCAATGCTGGCTCTCGCAGGAGGTGGGAGCCAACCAGGACGGCGGGCCACTCAGGCTCCCCCGCAGTCCCAACCCGCTGCCATGCCAATGGTAATGGGGGTCCCCGGGGCCTAAATTGGTGTCAGGAGGGGGGGGGGCAAACACCCCCCGCCTGACATCATCCACAGCATCTCTGATGCACCCACTGACAATCCTATTGATTCTTTTATGCGACCACTGCAACTCCCATGCAAGCATTACCAAACCCATTCCCAGACCCACATAAATAGTTGCACACCCGTTCACTGATTCATAATTCTATACACAGATCTACTCCCTAACCCATACAGGTAGTCATACACCCACTCACACGGTAATACAGCCATTTTCACATATCCACTCACACACCCATGCAAATACTCACACACTGAGTCACCCATACAACTACTAATAGACCTAGACAGTCACACACTGACTTATTCACCCCGTTACACCCACACCCACTTACTTACTCATATGAATACTAACATGCAGTCACTCACTTATACAGTCACCGACAGAACCATGCACACATCTATATAGGTGCTCTCACATTGACTCACTCACACATACAGTCATTCAAATATTAGACACTCACCTATACTGCCTTTTACATGTCCAGTCACTCACCCATAGTGACAGAAGCACTCAATCACCGACATAGCTATACAGACACTGACTCAACCATACAGTTTGTCACACACGCACTCAGTAGCCCATACAGGCACTGACTCACCCACTCACTCATCTCTACAGGCAGTCATACACCTTGTTGCCCACACACATGGCATCCAAATAACTATAGAGGTAATCAGACAACCAGTCAATCAACCATAGAGCCATAGAGGCATTCAAGTAACCAGTCACACACCCATACATGACTTTGACATCAACTGAGAGACAGATACACACATTCACACAACCAGTCACTCATCCATACATTCACTGAGACACCATATCACTCACTTATGCAGTGAGTCATGCACCCACTCAGTAATTGATACAGTCACTCATACACCCACTGATTCACAAACACACCTTGGTATGTATGTTTAACACTCAAAAATATTTAAAAAACACTAACAGTGAGCAGATGATGTCATCAGTGACGTCATTTGAGATGTCATCAGTGATGTTATCAGTGATGTCAATGACCATGTCATGAGTGATGTAATATGTGAGTTCATAAACAGTGCATTGCGTGGGGGCAAGTTATAGTTAGCTCAGCTAACTATAACTGCTGAATTTCTCTGGTTTTGTATGAGTGAAATGCAATTCTAACTATAACGTCCCTGTAACCTTTGGTGTTTTCAGTGAAAATCTAAGTTTATTTTAAAGTCCATTTGCTAACATAACAGCCTTGTAACCTTTGTTTTTTTCAGTGAATTTTCAAGGTTTTTCTAAATGCTAATTCCTATCTATAACGTCCCTGTAAACTTTGTTTTGTTTAGTGATTATATGGACAGATATATATATATAGATATATATCTATAGCTATTTATATATATATGTACATATATATATAAATATAAATGTACATATATATAGCTATAGATACACATATATCTATCTATCTATCTATCTATCTATCTATCTATCTATCTATCTATCTATCTATCTGTCTATCTATATATAAATATATATATATATATGTATATATGTGTGTGTGGTGTGTGTGTGTGTGTGTCCATCAATTGGAAGCCCTCATTCTGTTAAAAAAGGCGGGCGCATTTCAACAGAAATGTCTTTATCAATGCCAAATGTGTGGATTCACTTTGATGCCCTCGTTATTGTAGGGATTCACTCGCTCCCATTGGTTGGAATACTGTCCAATACAATTCAAACATCGCTTTGTCAGCATGAAAGGTTCACCAATTATGTGAGGGCAACCACGATGTTATCGACCTCGTAAGTCTCCAGTAGATGTATTATGCCACATTCAATACAAATTCCATAATGCATTTCACCTCACTTTTATCCATGCTGACCAGATGGAGCAAACAGTAACCATGAGTGCGTCCACTTTAGTCCGTTCCGTGCTTGTGTAGGCCAACGGCCGACGCAAGCCCTACCTCGCTGGTACTGCGCACGTCCGTTGGCCGACGCAGCCCCTCCCACTCATTAATTCTCCCGCACTGCGGGAGAATTTGTGCCGCGGTTAAGCGGTTAAATTATTAATTTCCCCTTGTTCTGACACAGAATGCCACATCAGAGCAAGCTGCAACAGGAAAGCATATGTTTAGTAACTGTATCCTTACATTTTGTAATGCTAACTGTCACCTGATACGCCCCATCTTCTTGGCATATGGCGGTTCCAGCAGTAAATATTTTCTTTTCACTAGTTCCACATTAAAACTGCCGAACGCTAATGAACGACTGCCTACCATACGTGTAAGTGGCTGCTCAAGATTCAAAATGTCCAATAATTGGAAGCACTCAGTGTGCTCACAATAGTCCATTTAATTCTGTTAAAAAAGGAAGGCACATTTTGTCCGGAATGTCTTTATCAATGCCCATTGTGTGGATTCACTTTAAAGCCCTTGCTGTTGTAGGGCTTCACTTGCTCCCATTGGGTGTAATACTGTCCAATAGCATTCAAACATCGCTTCGGCAGCATGAAATATTCACCAATCGTCTGAGGGCAACCGCGATGTTATCGAACTGTAAGTCTTCAGTAGATGTATTATGCCACATTCGGTACAAAGTCCATTTAGCATTTTACCTCACTTTTATCCATGCAGACCAGATGGAGCAAACAGTAACCATGACCCCACTCAGTCATTGATACATTCACTCATATATCCACTGATTCACAAACACAACTTATTGTATATTTAACACTCAAAAATATTTAAATTACACTCACAGTCTCCAGATTATGTCATCAGTGATGTCATGAGTGATGTAATTTAAGATGACATACTGATCATGTCATGAGTGATGTAATATGTGAGGTCATAAGGGGGAGGGGATATATCTCTATCTAAATATCTATATATATACATATTCACTGAAAAATAACATAGGTTTCAGGCACTTTATAGTTAGAAATTAGCATTTAAAAAACCTTAGAAATTCACTGAAAAAAACATAGGTTTCATTGACGTTATAGTTAGTTGGACATTTCACTCGTACAAAACCAGAGAAATTCCGCCGTTATAGTCAGTTCAGCTAACTATAACTCGTGCCCCCGCAATGCACTGCTGATGATGTCACATATTACTTCATTCATGACATGGTCAGTGACATCACTGATAATATCACTGATGACATCATCCACTGGTTGTGTGTTTCTTAAAAGTTTAAATATGATTTCTAAATATGCCAAGGTGTATTGAAGAATGAGTGGGTGTATAAGTGTCTAGATGGAGGATTTAGTAGGTGTGTGAATGACTGTATAAGTGAGTGATTAAATTTGTCTTAATGAATGCATGGGTTAGTGACTAAACTGTGTTAATGTCTGTATCAGTCTGTCTGTTGTTGTGTAAGCTGCTGCATGGGTTGGTCAGTAGCTACATGAGTGTCTATATTGGTTATTGATTGGTTGCCTGAGCATTTGTATGGGAGACTGAGTGTGTGTGTGGGTGGGTGGGAGGTGTGTGACTTTGTGCATAGATGTGTGAGTGGTTGAATCACTGGGTGTATGGGTTCAAGAGTGCATGTGGAAACAGCTGTATCGGTGGGTGAGTGTATGTATGGGTGTGTTGGTGAGTGAATGGATGTCTCAGTGGTACATGTCCAAGTAACTACATATGTAAAAGGCAGCGTATGTGAGAGTTAGAGTATATAAATGACTATACGTGAGAGTCAGTGATTGTGAGAGTGGCTGTATGGATGAGTGTGTACTTGTATAAGTGATTATATAAGAGAGTAAGTATGCGTTGGTATCTGTATGAATAAGTGAGGTGGTGTGTGTATAACTGTATAGGTGAATAAAGGGGAGTGTGATTGATTCTTCCAATGACCGACTAGGTGTGTGAGTAACTCCCTGGATGAGTGGGGGTGTGTGTGTCTGTATAGGTGTATAAGTGCATATGATAGTGTATTGATGAGTGACTGCATGTATGAGTGATTGTATGGGTGAATGAGTGAATGTGTGTGTAGACCTAGGAATCAGTGAGTGCATATGTAGTAACTGTTATTGGTGTGTCGATGGTTTAGAAAATGTAAGTCTGTATTTTACAGTGGGTGTATCTAAGGTTATATTAGAGTATGAGTAGGTGCATCAGATTTTCGCGTGAATGATGTCATCAGTGATGTCATCGGTGTTGTCATTTGAGATGTCATCAGTGATGTCACTGACCATGTCATGAATGATGTAATATGTGACGTCATCAGCAGTGCATTGGGGGGGCGCGAGTTATAGTTAGCTGAACTAACTATAACGGCATAATTTCTAAGCCTGGGCAAAGCACTACGCTACGCTCGCGTAGTTTGCGAAGTTCGCGCTACTTCGCACTACGCAAACTGCACGTAGCACAGTGCGAACACGCGTAGCATAGTGTTGCGTAGTGCTGCGGTAATTTTTTGCTTGCTCGCGGTCCTCAACGTCAAGTTGGCGACCACGAGCAAGCAAAATGACATCCCGGCGAGACTTTTTCCTTGTTCGCGATCAGCAACATCAAAATAAGCCTCCCGGCGAGATTCCCAACGCGAGGAGGTCAGGTTTCTCATTGCGAGTGGTCGCGTATGCTCGCGACCGCTCGCGATGAGAAACTACCAGTTCGCGTTGAGAAAGCTGCCGCTCGAGTAAAAATCTACTCGAGCAGCAGAAAACTACAGCTCCGCACTGTGCAATCATTGAAAACGACATCTGGCACAGTGCGAACAAGGTACTACGCAGTTCGCGAAGTGCTACGCGTAGCTCGCGTAGTGCGAAAAGCACTTTGCGTAGCTTCACGAAGTGCTACTTCGCGAACTACGCCCAGGCTTAATAATTTCTCTGGTTTTGTATGAGTGAAATGTCCAACTAACTATAACGTCAATGAAACCTATGGTTTTTTCAGTGAATTTCTAAGGTTTTTTAAATGCTAATTTCTAACTATAACGTGCCTGAAACCTATGATTTTTCAGTGAATTTCAAAGGTTTTTTACATGCTAATTTCTAACTATAACATACAAGTCGCGTTTTCCAGAGTGGTGGAGAAAGGTGAGCGTGGCCTCAGAAACACCTTTTAGCAATCCCACTGTATGGGATTTACTGGAGGTAACAGGAGGAGTAGTTAGCCCCCAAAATCAACCTTGGGGGTCAACTATCCCATTTATTACCACCAGTAAGTCCCACACAGCAGGATTGCTAACTTCTTATATCAGGCCCGCCCCCTCCCTTCACCACTGTGCAAACATGCCCCTTAGCACATTGTAAGTTGGGGGTTAAGTCCCCTTGAATCCTGAGGGTCCAACTAGGACACCAGGTACCTCCAGTAAGTGCCACAGAGCTGCTTTGCAGAGAGGTGGTCCAAGGCCACACCCCTTTTTACACCTCTCTGCAACGCAGCTCTGTGGCGCTTACTGGAGGTACCTAGTGGACTAGTTGGACCCAAGGGACCCTAAGGATTCAAGGTTATGCGAGACAGTTCATATGTCCTGCCTTGTAGGCTAGGCAGATCTATAGACCAGGAGCAACCTGCAGATCAAAGTTCCCAAATTTGACTATCCTTCTGGTGGAACAGAAGCTTTTTTAACTAAATCATTTTTACTGAGATGAGTGTGCACCTGTTATGTATTACACATGTCTGTATATAGCTACTGTTGCTATGAACACTGCACAACATAGAAAATAAAGTTTCTAACATCTCACCCCGTAACGAACACCAACCAAGAAGAGATCAGCAAGCACATATATTGCAGTAGAGGTTTCATATTCATTTGTCAATAAACTATTAAATACTTGGCTTTACAATCAATACAAGAAGAGAGAAGGCACTCTCCTGGAGTCTTATCATTCTTTTTCAAAGTTACTATTCCCAGTACATTCCTAGTACCCCACATCCACTGAGGGCCCGATTATAATTCTGGCAGTCTGAGACCGCCAGACTCATGGTGGCGCGGGGGTGATGGATCAAGCCACCGCCACACTGGCAGTCGAAATGCCCCATTAGGAGTTGGCAGGTTGGACCGTCAGCTACACCTTGGAACCGCCATTCCCTGGCATTGGAGCAGCAGTCAGAAGTTGCAATATGCTTGGCGGGACCGTCACAGTCCCACCAAGAATATTACTAGTTTCTACTCCTCCAGGGTTTACATGGAGGTTGTTCCTCCATGTAAACCTTGGAGGAGAGGAAACAAAAGGGGGCCTACAGGGCTTCATTTAGCTTCTTGCACTGCATGGACTTTTGAGTCCAAGCCATGCAGGAACCTTGTAGTGCAGTCCCATTGCGGTGCCTTTTTCACAAAGACACCGCTACCTTTAAAAGAGGTACCGCCATGTGACCGCCAGCCTCCTGCCAGACTACTTGAACGACGTAATCTAGCGAGCGGGTGGGGCGACCTTTGGCAAAGGGGTGTCATGGAGGTTTGCACCGCCGCACCCACGCTCTGCCAAAAAGTCGTAATCAGGGCCTTATAGTGGAACAGTTTCAGACCTCTAAACCATGTAGGGCAATAGGTCATAGGAATACTCCTAATCTCTAGGTAGCTTCAAAGTTTTTACCAGTGTCAGCAAGGACATTGCATAGTGTTTCCATCACTAACTTATTCCAGAGGTGCAGATACCAAAATGCAATAGACAAGGGTTCTTTCATCCTCAGTGGGACACCAAAGTGGTTTTAGGTGTCACAACCAGCTCCCCCATTACTGTCCTGAGGACAGAGATGCAGAATCACACTAGACAGATCTTCAGGTGTGGGGTATCTTTAGATCGTGTTTATTAATGCTGAATTCACAGCCCAAAAAGGCTTGATCCGTGGACCGTTCCACCTAATGTGTCTTAAGTGTTTTGACATGCCACATTCCCACCAATACACAGAGATTATCTGTAGATAGTTTTTGTTTAAATTGGCTCAGTGCATATACCAATCTACATAACTTTACAGTAATTTCTCATTGATATCTTTTCCTATATTGTTCATGCTTTGAGCCTTGTATGCAGGTGTAGGAAAAAATAACATTGTAAGCTTAACTTATAAAAGGAAATTACTTTGCTCCTGGTAGCTCCAGTGTTTTCACAAATTTCTCTAAGATGAACAAGCCACGGGTGGCCACTAGCTTAATATGTGGGTGTATTCCCTAGCTGTGCATAATGATAACGATCCATTTAATTTAAGTGAAACTAGTTTTTAAAGGAGTTAAAGGATGATGTTTAGTTTTTTAAATTGTGAAGCAGTTCCCTATTTTCCATGTGTTGAAAGAGCCTGGGTGTAAGGCAAGAGTCAATGCTGGGTTGTAGTGGATGGGGGTATGAGGGGATGGAAAAGTAGGCCCTTTTATTTAATATATCTGCATATAGATTCACAGCCTACTAGTGTGCTGGAAGTGGGTGGGCTTATATAAGCATTTGCTGGTCGTTCTGTGTGCCTTGAGTGACCAAATTAAGTCAAATAGTGTCTTGCCAACCAAAGGTCTGTCCATATACACATATTTTGTCAGCAGCTCTAAAGGACTAGTCTGTTATTGCCCGGAGCCATGTTGCTCTATAGTATACTTGGAAATCTGGAATCACTAATCCTCCAGATGTTCTTGGGAAACACATTAATTTGTTACTCAGTCTTGCTCTATTGCACTTGCCATATAAAACCTAATACAATTGACGAGCTCTGTAAACAATTCCCTATAAACCGGGATCAGTAGTGCTTGGAATAGGTATACAATTTGCTGTGGCACATTCATTTTGATTGTTTTATCACCCCAAACCAAGACACAACAATAGGGACCATGTTCTCATGTCTTCTGTAGACCTATGAAAATTTGTAGGTAGTTGGCTTCAGAGAGATCAGTGTGGTTAGGAGTGATGTGTATGTCCAGGTATGTGATAGATTTAATTGAACACTTAAAAGAAGAGTGGACTGCAAAAAGATCGACCTCTGCTGGAGAAAGTGTGAGATTTAGGATATCAGATTTGGTAGTGTTCATTTTGAAGCATGCTACCTTTTCAAACATTTGCGAAAGGAACTGTAGTCATGACAGGGATGTAGCCTGTGACGGTTCACTAACAGAATACCAACCCCCCAAAGATTGCATATCTTGACAAAAATATATTTGTCAGAAATATCATCATCCTATACTTATAATGGTAAGTACATAAATATCAGAAAACAAATATTGATGCCATTTATTTAATCATTGTATTTAATAACGCTTTTAAAACAAATATAAAATAAAATAATAAATATTAAATAATAACATTAATTAAAATGAATGTAATATATATTTCAACAAATATAACAAATAAACTCAAACACATATATTAAATAATTAATATGTATCTAGTTAAATTTTAATTTGTATTATACTTTCAGATCAATAATATAATAATATAACAAAAACATATATACATATATACTTAGACAAATAAAATAAAATCTTTCAAAAACAAACTGTTGTAATTCTATTTACACAGTAAATAACTTGAAAATCTTAACATTTAGTAAAAAATATTTTCCACATTAAAACATCAATAATTGAAATTATTATAATTTTAAATAATTGAAAACATAATATACATTTTAACAATATAAAATAAGATAAAAAATATATAATTTAATACATATACTATTACCACTACAATGTATCCAAAACTACGCAAACTAATATAACAAATATATAAAAAACATACAACTCCCACTTCATGCAATGCAAAAATGATAAAACTTGGTAAAATTTAAATATTTCCCTCCATTAAATGCAACAGGAGTGAAAATGTTTGATTGGTGATAGGTAATATTTACTATAGCCATTCCAGCCAGTACAACAGTAGGGAAACCGTTTGATAGTGGAGTGGTAAAATTTATTCTTCTCACTCCAGTAAGTACAAAAGTAGGGAAAGTGTTGGACAGCGGAAAAGTAAAATTTACTATTCCCACTCCAATCAGTACAATAAAATGAAATTGTTGGATTGCGGAGCAGTAAAATTAATTATTCACACCCCAAGAAGTGCCACAGTAGGGAAAATGTTGGAATTCAGAGGGCTAAAATTTACTATTCCCACTCCACTAAATACAACGGTAGGAAAAGTGTTGGATTGTGGAGTGGTAAAATGTACTATTCACATACCAACAAGTGCAACAGTAGCAAAAGTGTTGGATAGCGGAGGGTTAACATTTACTATCCCCACTCCAATATGTGCAACAGTAGGGAAAATGTTTTGTTAGCAGAGTGGCAAAATTAGCTATTTCCAATGCAACAACTGCAACAGTGGGAAAGCGTTGGATAGCAGAAGGATCAAATTTACTATTCCCATTCCAGTCACTATAACAGTAGGGAAAGTGTTGGATAGCGGAGGGGTAACATGTACTATTCCATCAGTAAAACAGTAGGGAAAGTGTTGGATTGCGAGGGGGGGGGGATTTACTAATCCCACTCCAATCAGTGCAGCAATAAAAACAAACAGAATATCTTGAACAAAATAAAATGACTTCCCAAACATGTTGTAAAAGAAATACGAATATATTTAATATTTAAAATGTAAAAAATATAAAACATTATAATGTTAAATACATCATACAAATCCCTACAAATATTATTATGAAAAAATATAAGATCTATTTTCATACAAATAAACTTTTTTATTTAAAAATTATTTTAAAAAAAATATATTTATTACAGAAATTTTATTTAGTTACTTCCCACCCTATAACCCCACACAACTCTCGCCCTGCATCTCAAACATAACTTTCAATAATAAAATATGTACATTATTAATATAAATATTTATCAACAAACCAATTATCATTAATTAAATATTAATTAATGAAATATAATAAATGTACTTTCCACAATATACCCCCACAAAACACACAACACACTTTTAAAATTTCACTGAAAATTACTTACACAATTAACAAAATTATGTATGAAATTATTAAATAATATTCATCAAATAAATTATTAGTAATTGCCTAAAATTAGTTGCTTAAAATTTATTTACTTTGCATCTCAAACCCCTATGAAACCCACTGTCTACATATAAAGTAGATACAAAATAATTGATTGCTCAATTAACATAATTATCAATTAAACAAATATTATTTATTAAAAACAAGGGGCCGATTACGATGTCGGGCATAATTGCTTTCGCCCGACAGCTTCTCATCCTGGGACGGACCGACCTCGGGTCAGCGGTCCCGACCGCCTAATTAGGATGTGAACGAACACTGTTTGGTCGCATTCCTACATTTCCTTATGGGAGCATGTATTACGACCCCCAAACATGCTTCCCGACATGGTTTCCATGTCCGATAGGTCGGTATGGAAACCATGCCGTAAATTGTGCAGGGTGATCCCAAGGGCGGAAAGGCCCGCCCTTTGGGATTACGAGCTGGTTCCATTGGGCCGACAGGCTCCTTGAGCCCGTAGGAAGCCAGTCGGAATGACTGGCGGGTTTCAATTCCAACTGGCTGCATCATTATCAGCAGGTCAGAATTTAAACCGACGATGGCGGTCAAAAAGCCTCTGACCAAAGGTCGGAGGCTTTCTGACCACCATCGTAATGGGCCGCTAAATATTTACTCATCAAAATTATTTACCTCCCCCCTTTACCCGAATAAACCCCAGAACCTGCACCTAAAATTAAACTTTAAAAAACATTCACTACCCAATTAAAATAATTGTTAATTAAATGCTTTATAGTATTTAACAACTAATTATCAATTCATTAAAACTAAGGGGGTCATTATGCTGGCGGAAGGCCCTCCACCGCTAGCCTCCCGCCATCGGACTGCGATTTTCCCTTGGCCATTAGGAGGGGGGAATCCAACCGTGGCGGGCGAAAAGACTGCCCACCATGGATCAGCCACAGGCAATCGGTCGGATTGCCTGGTGGAGCGGTCAGCATCCGTGAAATGGTGGCGTGCCTAGCAGGCACCGTCTGCCAAATTACAATGCTGCATCCCCGCCAGCTAGTGTATGGCAGTGGAACTGCCATTCACAGGCTGGCGGGGATTGCAATTCGGGGCCCTTTGCAGTTGGAGAATGTGGAGGGGTGCACTGGGGGGTACCCATGGTACATGTCTCTGCACTAAGTGGCAGGCACCTCGTGGTGCCTGCCATGTAGTGCAGGGAAATGCACGACATGGCACTGTAAAATTGCGGCAGGTGCTGCAGCCAGCAGCACCCGCTGCAATGTTAGAGATACACGATGCAACCGCCACGGTGCTGGTCGCATCGTAATCTCATGTGCAGGATCGCCGCAACGATGGCGGTCGGACTTTCGTCCGACCTCCATCGTAATGACCCCCTAAATTACTTCCCACCCTTTACCCCTCTAACCCCACACCTTAAAAAATTCATTACACAATTAAGATTTAAATAATTATTATTAACAACTTATTATTACTTAACTAAAAATAAATTACTTTCCACCCTTGACCCCTATAAACCAAACAACCCACACAAAAAAATGTACATAAAAAAATTAACATAATTAAACATCAAATAAATAAATAATTAAATTAAATAACAAATTAATCATACATTTATTATAATTAAATGACTTCCCAACCTATACCCCTATAAACCCACAGCCTGCTACGGAACTAAAATACACAAAATTAAATTAAATTACATTTAATAATATAAGCAATATTTATATCATACACATTTAAAATATATAGTAAGATACATAACAATAATTAAAAAACAATATTTGCCTCTGACCGACACTGTCTCGGTGTGGGAACCTTAGGTCGCCGGTTCTGAACACCGTAATACAATGCGACGGATGCTGCTACATTCTGCGAGGATTTTCGGGGGGGGGGGGGGCACTTTGGGTGTCCCCTGCAGACCAACAACCATAGGCCACAAAGGGTAGGGGGCCCTGTTAGTGGCCCCCAAAGTCACTTTCCGACAGGCTTTATAAGTTGGCATGGAAGGCCTGTCTGAAACCGACATCATTATCCCGACTGCGGAAATGCTGTCCGTTTGGGATTATGTGTTGCTTCCGACTGGCCAACTGGCTCCTTAAGCCTGCCGGAAGCCAGTCAGTTCGACTAGCCGGTTAAACTCTGACCACCATCTTTGTAACAGGGCGGTCGGAGTTTAAACCTTAGCTGTCTTTTGGAAAGCCTCTGACCTTCTGTTGGAGGCTTTCCGACCGACATCCAAACGAGGGCCTATATTTTTTCAAACAAAATTAATGACTTTGATATTTTAAAAATTGATATTACTTACCTTAAAATCGATATTCTTGACATCAGTATTCTTGCTGTTGACATTTCTATATCACAAGATTGTAGACTTGATATTCTGGTATGTCGATACTTTTAACTCAATATTTTGTCTGAATACCACTGTTGACAAAAAGATTTTATCCGCAAAGAGTGTAATTTGATGTTTTCCCTGAGTGAAAGATATTACCATTATCTACCCCTCTGCTCTTACTCTGACAACCAATGGCTCTGTGCTGAGTACAAAACGTGAAGAGGAGAGTGGAAAACTCTGACGGGTGCCATGCACCAGCGAAATAGGAAGGGAATATTTCCCTTTAAAATTAACCAGCAAGCTGGGGAACTAGTAGCCTGCCATGACCATTTTAATGTAGGTTGGGCCAGAGCCAAATTTTTGTACCAGGAAATGCCAATCCACCCGGACAAAGGCCTTTTCAGCTTCAGCCAACAGTCCTGGGATGGTTTTCTTTTTGTTTTTTCAATCAGGAGTATTATTCACCTAATGGTATTATGTATATGAGTGCCCATGTGGAGGCCCATAGATCTAGATGAATTAATAGTGGCAGCAGTGACGCCAGTTATGTTGCCAAGATTTTAATATATATAATTTGACAGCTTGATTTAAAGAGTTTGGCCAGTATGAGGCACATTGTGAGGCATTGTTTCCTTCTTTTTAAATAATTGAGATGTGGGCTTCCAGCTTCATTGGGGTAATTGACCTCTATCGCCTGACTGGTGGAAAGAGACTAGTTAAATTAGGGGTTAAAGTGCTAGAGAAAGCTCTGTAAAAATGCACTGTTAAGCTGTTGGGCTCCCGAGCTTTGTGGAGTTTGAGGAATTTAATAGGTACTTTCACCTTATGCTCTGACAAGGGGTTTGTAGGTCTTCATGTTGCTCACTCATCAGTTATGCGAGATTGACTGACTGCAACTGCTTTTCATTCAGGAATTACATAGAATATTAATCAGAATAAAAGTTATCCATTTTAGTTTCATATATCTGTTTAATAAAGAGTAATATACTTTCAGTGTAATACTGCTCTAGCTTGTGTCTGAGTTATCACACAAGTCAGGAGCCAATATTATTGCCCTCATCATACTTGAGTGATTTAAGTCTGAAGAGAGTTCTGCTTTGTTAGTATCTATTTAAGTTCCAACCTTAATATTGGATACTGAAGAAATGCTGGGTGGAAAATCTAGTGTCCCCCCGGAGCTAGATCAAATCACACATCATTGATAGTTCTATCTGGCATGATCTGAAACTATTATCAGACGGATTTTAGTATCAAGGATAGTGGGCATTAGAGTATTGTTAATAGGGTGTAGTCAATTTTAAAATATGTCCTATGTCTATGTGAAACAAGCATTTTCAATCCAATAGGTCTCGCATTATTAAAGTTTGAGCTGTTGGCATTGCTAATAATAATGCAACACCAATAGCAGCTCAAAGATTCAGTAATGTGAGACCTATTGCATTGCAATTGTTTTTTTTTGTTTTTTTTATATAGCACGAACTTGAGTGAAAGGTGTGTATTTATGTTGCATTGAGTACAGTGTAATTATGTGGCACAGAGTGGTAGTGTGTGGAGTGTATTTATCTTGCATTAAGTAGAGAGTAATTATGTGACGTGCAATTATGTAGTACTGAGTGGTATGTGGAGTGTATTTATGTTGTATTGAATACAGTGTAATTATGTGATGTGTAATCACACAACCACACACAACCACACACACACAACCACACCGACAACCACACACACGAACCACAACCACACACACAACCACATACACAACTTAAGGGAATCGGGTAACGGAAAGAGAAAGAACTCTATCCAAAATCACACGTTTTCAATCCAGTCAGAAAGTATGACTTAGCCCCAGTGAGTCCTTGTTTTGTAGCTAAGCAGATACAGTTAATAATTTCAGTAAGCCTGACGCGACATTAGAAAAAGAGAAGTATAGTGCAATTATAAGGCACGCACTGTTTACCTTGTAACCGTGTAAATATTTGCCGCGCATTTTTCATTTTTTTTGCCTTGTAACCGCCTTCATTTATTTTACCTTGTAACAAAGTAAATATTTTGCATTTTCATTTACTTTGCCTTGTAACCGCCTTCATTTATTTTACCTTGTAACCGCGTAAAGATTAGCCACGCATTCCTCCCAATTAAGCAACAAACTGTATTGCAGCCGCAAAGCCACAAGTAAAGGGGTCGCAAAACTGAAAGCAAAGCCACAAGTAAAGCGATTGCCAAACCGAAAGCAATCGCTTTTGGAAGCAGAGACAGCCGCCAATGGTGCGCGCGCGCGCGCCACAGACATCCATATGCTTTCAATTATCGCGCCTGTGTCTGTGCACGATAATTGAAACCAGATAGGCTTTAGTGCGCGTAACAGACACCAATAGGCTGTGGGCGGAGCGATGCACCCGCCTTTGGCCTATTGCGTGCTCTGTCTAAAAAATACAGCCACTAAAAGCGCAATAATAGAAGACAAAACAAAAAACACATGCACGAGCGTGTACGATTCCAGGGTCCATTTCTGAACCCCGGTCAAAAGGACTTTCGCTGCGTGAGCAATGCTACGCAGTGGAACGCTAGGCGCGAGACCTAGAAAGTCCACATGTTGTTCCTCCCAAGGCTCTTTGCAGCTCAATAGCTGTTAAAATGCCTGTTTCACTTTTTTAGAGAAGGTGCTTGAGTAACTGGTGATGCTGCCACATCTGTCCATAGTAGGGACCCATACTGAACTGAAAACAGCAGTGACTATAATATCTCCAAGGCCAAGTTGCCGAGCCTATTATGGAACAAAATGAGAACAGCGTCTCGGTTTGAGTTATGGGCTTATAGGGTGGCAACCATGAACTGCCTACCGTGGAGTGTGTCTTTAACTATGATATACCTAACTCCTTGTATGATATGTGGGAACTGGCCATGAAGCTCAGTGTGGAGTGAAAAAATAATGCAACCCCATTATATTTAGGTCAAGCTGAGGAGCAGGCTACTAAAGGGTATGACTGGTGTCCCATGCAGTGCTCTTCCTGTTTCCGGAGGTGAATCTGCTGCAGGGCCTTTCCAAAGATACTGCGTATCTAAGCTGTATTGTTAGGTGAATTGATACCCTTGACTTTTAAAGATATCAGTTTAAGCTCATTGCTCATTTGTGATAGGCAAAGTATGCGGTAATAATTGGCCTGTAACACATACCTTAGTGTCCCCAGGCTTATGTCTGTTGCAACAGTTGTAGTCTATCGGGCTCACTATTTATAACGTGTCTTCTTCTCTGCCTATCGATGTATTACAAAAACCTTAACAACCTTTAAAGATCATTTAAAGCTATCAAAAAGAAAAAGTGTTTGGGAGTGGGATAGTGCGGGTAGTCCCATGAAGGTACCCTCCACCTTTAGGCCGCAATGTGTTGCATTATAGGTGATGCAATATTTCCCAGACTCCAGGGTCTCCACAATTGCAGAAACTGATAGGGGTTGGTAGTTTGCTGTCTTAGTGGTGCAGCTATTTAGTATGTCTGTTAGAATGTACTTTTCAGTAGACAGATCTCGCACTCCCATTGTCCTCTCCCACTGCCTGACTCATTCCCTTCTGGTGATTCAAGCAGATGGTTCACCTAATCCAACCTGGGAATGGTTGGGGTGTCGAATTTGGTACAGTAAATAAAGTATTACTTGATTTGTATTGGAGATCACATAAAGATATGTTCAACATCACAGATTGCCTCCAATACTTTTAAACTGCTGTCTATCCTGGCAACAGCTCTGCAATCTCAGCTTCATTCATGGTGCGAACGGCAAAGCATCTTGGAGGTTCCACAACACAGGAACGTCAGACTCCTTTTCTAGATTTTGCAATTGAATGTTCAAGGGTCAGGTTGCTTTGTATCTGTCAGTGAATTGATAAGTCTTATTCTGGAAGTCAAAAGCTATCTTATATGGGTTAGTCATATGGCATTTGTTGTTGCCTTTCCTCAGTTTCGCAGTGATTGGTCTGAAGAGTTGGTGCCTTGCCAGAGTTAATGGGGTGATGTCTTGATATAAGGAGCACATATGGGTCATGGAAAATAAATGCAGCCCTGATTTAGACTTTGGGTGGATGTTTGCATGTCCACCAAAGTTATAGATGTCTGCTGTCCCCACAGACCTCTCTAAATATTCTCCTATCAAAGATGGCCCTCCATCAAGCGTTTTACAAAGTTTTAAAAATATTAAAAACAAACTCCCAGAGTGGGAAGTTGTTGCTGAAAAATCTAAAACAATGGCTTCCACACCATGGGAGTTTCCAGGTTTTACCTTGGGATAATGGACAGAAACAAAAGAGCCACAAGATTACTTTCCCCTAAATGGGGGGGGGGGGCTCTGATGTCCATTACTCTGTAAAGCCGTCGGAGAAGTATGCTAGCGATAGAGCTAGAGTAGGCTCTATCATCAAAATACTTTCGGTCTGCCTTCCACTAAATGAGGCATGCAGATTGACAGTGTGGTGAAAAAGGTATTCTGTCACGATGGAGTACCCACTCTGCAAAACTCTAAATCAGGGCCTGAGTCCTTATGTCTGACTGCAGCAGTATAGCTTTCTTCACTTTATAGAAATGCATTTTAGCAACAACTTCCCTGGGGCGTTTTATTTCTTCCTACTGTCTCACTTTGCTAATGCTTATTTCAAAGTGGTTTTCACTCATTATGGACAAAAACTTGTGTAGAAATCTGCCTTTTATGCATGGTCACACCAAATTTTTGCTGGACTCTACTTTTTTTTCCTGGCTGTAGAAGGCTGTGCATTTTGCCCCTGCTAATCAGTAGAAAGTGCTTGTTCTACCCTTTTAACATAGTCACATTGGCATAATCCTAATTTGTATATTTAATTTACCTAAAAGTCTCCAGTATAATGTTCAAAATGTACCCTGGGCATGGGCGTTAAATGCCACAAGTTGACTGCAGCACATATCCAAAGTGGCGGTGCAAACAACATAAATTCAGGCCTTACATCATTGCCTGACTGTAACAGTGCAAAACATGCACTGTGATCTGTCAAAGTAAATCCCTTTTGACAAGTAAAAACTTCCCTGTTAAATATTACTAAGTCACCCCTATGTGAATCTTGCAGCCCTTGTGGTAGGGTGCATGGTATTTTGAAAGTGGAACATGGGGAGATTTAATATTACCATGTCGCTACAGTGATAAGGCCCTAACAAATATTTTAAATGTGGAAGGTCTAGCTCTCCTATGTAGAAAACCAGAATACAGATTAAAATAATAAAACTGTATCTTGGGACTGGGACCACCTAGAAAAATAACTAAACAACTATTTTTAATAGATATTAAAAATGTAATTTATTGGTCAGGTTGGATTTTTAATACATAGTAAGGAGATGTATGTTTTAGAAAGTTAACTTTTCCCTCTTCTAAGTTTCTGGAATCTAATTTTCATTGATTCTGCAGCTTTTCTCAACCAGTGATTAGTCTTGAATGGGTATAAAACAGGTGTGAAATGCCTCCTAGGAGCAAAAACTAGGCTCATATGAATCGGCAGAAGTGACTCCTCTGACCTCCACAGAGTATGCATAGTGGGGGTACAGTGTCAAATCTTACTTGACAAGACTGCTGAGCCGCATTTAACACTTGGGGTCCGCTAGAAAGGGAGAGGACAGTATGCCAAGACAATTTTTGTGTTTCCACTGTCTGCTTTCGTCCTACCAGATTTCTTTCTCTGGCTTTGTTGTGGGCAAGTACGTTTCAAAAAGGATTTCATTAATAGATGTGGGAGAGAATTAGGATTACCATAGTCCACTCTCCACATACCCTCCAAACCTTATAGCCTCGGTTTAGTGTGGCTGAACACATTCTCCACATTGAAAATGCTCTGACCCATGGCATTTGGGCCTGTTTGTAGGACAGCAAACTGGATCAACAGAAAAAGTGATAGGATTGCCTCAAGAACTTTTATTCCATTTATTGGGGTGTGCCCAGGAGTCACCCCACTCACTTAGCTGGTTCCAGGCATAAATGTGGCTTCGCCAGGAAATCACTTCAGAGCTTTCTGGACCTACAGAAGATAAGCAGAGAAGTGTCTGTGACTTAAGAGGAGTACTGAAGGACTGGATCTGTTCCCTCTTATACTCAAAACAAAGAGGTGGACTCCAGAGGCCAGTTGGCTAACCTCTTGTGTGGCTATAGGGAGACCACAAACTACAAAAGGCCTTTTCCTGGAAGAACTCAGTTGAGCAGTGGCAACTGGAACTGGACTGGACAGTGCTGTTGGCTTCTTCCTGACACCCTGTGAGTCTCTAAGTGCCGCTCCTGAGGTCCCAGGAGCCTTTGAAGTGTAATCCTGTGGTTGAGTGTGATTAAAAATTTTCAACATGGAAGATAAAATCTTTGACCAGGATGTACATGTTTGGTATATCCAAACTGGTCTCTATAACGGTCAGCCACAAATTGCACCTATGTCCTGGTCTTCCACTATCATTGACTATCATGGCCGCTTTGTGCTTTTCGGTGCTATTTCTACTTAGAATTTGAAAAATTCATCTCTCCTTTTCACCTTATTGGATGTTTGCCATTTTGATGTCATTTGGTGCATTGAACATTTACTTTACGTTTTATTTTGGTTTAGGATTTTTATTGTTTTTTACGTTTAGTTTAATACTGTTTTGGCACTGCATAAATACTTGGCACATTGTCATAAGTTAAGCCTGTCTGTTCTGTGCCATAGATACCAGGGGGTTGAGCTTAGGTTAATTTAGTGACTTTGAGTATTAACCCTGACAGGAGTTCTAATTATTCCTTGTATGTGGGAAGTTGCCCTCCCCAAATAATAATCCATTTTCTTATATTAAAAAGTCAAAAAGAAATTATTCTTGTTGCACTCATTCAGTTTCTTCCATCATACCTTCCATCATACCTGTAACCCATGCCTGGCTTTGTTGTCCAAGCCCTCACACTATAGGTTTGCCAATTCCATTTGAATTTTTAATGAGAATAATTTTGGTTGGGGCGTGGCTTGGCGCCCGAAGGAGATGGCGGCGTTCGGCTAGGAGCTCCGTTCACACCAGGGTTTACTGGCGGTTCGCGCCTCAGTTTCCACCAACGAAGGGCAGTCTTTCCTGTCGGAACATGCCAGGATCATTTTTAATCCTTTTCTGGCGCTGAGGCACAGTTATTTTGGGTTTTACAACCCATTTTATTTTCGGTCGCGGCTCGTCATCGGCCGCGGCCGCCATCTTGTTTATTTTCGCCCGTGATTGCCTCAGCAGTGCGCTTTGCCGCGCATGGATCCCCTGGACGCCTCGTGCTTAACTATTGACCCCAGCACCTCCTGAAGTACAGATGTGGACATTCTGCACTCTAAGGTGACTCTCTTTTTTCTCTTCAATATGATTATTTCCGCTGCCTTTTTCTGCTGACTGGAATTTTCAACTTTCCTCATATACGGCGGCCATCTTATGCTTCCAGTCTCCAACACTTTTGACTCCAACTTTGTGGCCTGGCATTTTCCTTCCTTTATTAATTTGCTCCCTGCTCCTTTTTCAGTTGGGCAATAAGATATTTTTTCTTCTTTTTTGACTTCACGCTCCATTGGCGTGCTGATGGCGCATTGCTCTAGTCAGATTCAAAAACGTAGTTACATTAAGAACTCCAAACTATTCACGGCACTAGCCCACTTGGAAGCCTCTCAGTCTCTACCTTCAACCGAGATGACATCGACTGCGGACATCTCCTCACAGATTTCGGCAAAAGTGAACTCTAAGAGGTTAAAGAAAGACCCACCTTCGCCGCCTAAGTCCTCCTCGCCCATTTCTATGGAGCTAATCCTCGAAGAGATACGGGCCCTGCGCCCTTACATGGAGGAGACGAATGCTAAGCTGCAGATTCTCACTGATAATTGGGCCTCGATGGACGAAAGAGTATCGCTGGTGGAGCGTGACGTCTCCTCTCTTCAAGAATCCGCGTCCAAGGTTTCCCACATGCACACGCAGATTTAATTTCTTCAGAAGCAGGTGGAGGACCTCGAAAATCGTAACAGACGCAACAATCTTCGCCTTTACGGCCTGGCGGAGGGTTGTGAGGGGAACGATCCCATCAGCTTTTTCAAATCCTTTCTCCCGAAGCTTCTCCACCTACCTGATGACACCTCACTGAATATCCAGCATGCCCACAGACTTGGTCGAGCATCCTCCTCTCCTTCCACATCAACGAAGCCTAGAGGTGTAATAATGTACTTTCTAGAGTACACAGACTTGTTGAAAGTCCTCTTAGCCGCCAAAGCCTCTCCTCGCCTCACTTGGTCAGGCTCCACCCTGTTCTTTGCACAGGATTATGCCAGGACCACTGCAAACCGTCGCAAGGCCTTCCTAGATATGAGACCTGACCTACGCTCCATTGGTGCCAGATATGGGCTTTTTCATCCTTGCCTTTTTAAGGTCACTTATAATAATAAGACTACGACATATGAGGATCCTGCCCGTCTTCGGAGTTTCCTGAACTCCTGTGGTCAACCCGACATGGAGATAGCCGGTCCCTCTTCCCACCCACCATGACTTATTCTTGCAGTTGCAGCTTGATTCTCTGATTTGTCTTGCTTTAATGCTTTCATTTTTTTTCGCAGGTTCTTCAGACTGTATGACCTTTCGTCAAGATTATACCTTTCATTTTATCGTCTGATAGTGTTAATCGGGCTCTTCAGTTGGTCATATGTTTGTTCTTTATCAACGTGTATTCGAGTTTCTAACTATGTTCTCTTTCTCCCTTCACAGATCACTGTTTTGCGTTCCGTTGTGTTATCCCTGGTTGGACGTCTCCCTCACCCCGAATGCCCTGCCTCTCCCAGTTGGCCCTACCTCCCTCCCCTCATCTCCACGTGTGTTTCCGCTTATTCCCAGTTCCTGATTGTATTTTTCCCATGCTACCCCTCGTAAGTACTCTTCATTCCTCATTTATCATGTTTTTCTTTGTTTTATATTTTCTTATTGTACCTTTTCCCTCGTTGTTTTCAGATTTACTGGTGTCATTGCATTTTTCATGCTTCTCCCTTATCTTTCTTTCTTCATTTTTTCTTCTCCCCATTGTACATTGGCTCTCTTGCTTGTATTCATCTCCCTTTACCTATTCTATTCCCCCCTGGCCCTTACCTACCATTATCTTTGAGTATTGCTGTATCTTCTTGTTGGAAACAGCCCACTCCCACTCCGCAGGGTGGTGGTGGACTTCCCGAACACACTGTGGTAGCTTGGCTCGAGTGGTCAGGAAACAGGCACCGTGCTAAGCATACAATATACCCATACAATAACCATGCGTGCATCCGTTCCAAAAACGACTCTACACCGTAAAAATTATGAAAATATCTTCTTTATCTTTTTCTCTTAGTTGCTGATAGGAAACATAAATAAGTCAATCACAATATACAAATTTTAAATAGTGCAGGTCAAATAAATATTATCTGAAGATTCAATAAATAGGGATGATCATAAATACAAGGGACATAAATATCAGTGCAGGTAATACAGGCAATTAAATATTTTGAGGCAATAAATACTGTACCAATAAATATTGTACACCATCAAGTCCTGTGGACCTATAAATATAGTGAAGCAATAAATAGGTAAAAACTCAATAAATACAGTGCCCCCAATAAATAATTAAAAGTATACAGCAACACTCATGTAATCAGATGACTTTTCAATTCCTAAGGGCTGATTTGGCCCAGGCACAGCTTGTAGGGTTGTGGAAGGCTTGAGGGGGGCTACTCCCTGGCTGGGACAAGGCTGAGGCCTAAACTGAGGTAGATCAAAGGGGGGAATACCAGTGCCCTGGCTTTCTCTCTCCACACAACCTCTCTAGGTTAGTCCCAGTTCACCCCAGGCACAGTCAGGTTGGTTTCAGCACCTCCCTAGCCCCTTAGAGCAGTCTCTCAGGTCTCCACAGGGCCTTAGGCGCCCTCTACTCCACTTACTGCCCTTTTTCTGATGTTCCGACGCCGCTGGAGTCGTGTCGACGCCGTGAGGCGGTTCCGGTTCGGTCTCGGCGGCCTCGGCACAATGTCAGTTCTTTGACGACGCCGGTAGGCGGTTCCGGTCCGATGTCGGCGGCCTCGGTTCGATCTCGACCTCCGATTCGACGGCGTCGGGCAGTCTCTACTCGGTGTCGACTTCGGGCGGCTCCGGTCCGATGGCGCTCTCGGCTCCGATGACGTCGGCCGGCCTGGCCTCGATGTCGACTTCCGGCGACTCCGGGGTGCGATCCTCACCCCCGACCTCCGGTGCTCCTCCTCTCAGGTTCCGGGCGACTCCGGAGTGCGATCCTCACTCCCGACCTCCGGTGCTCCTCTACCTCGGTCTCCGACGACTCCGGAGGGCGGACTTCACTCCTCCGATGACGCCGCTCACTCGACCTCGGTTCACTTCCTCCTCGACCTCTGGTATTCCTCACGACCTCCGTCGGCGCCCTCTCACGACCTCAGGCGGCTCCGGGTACGACGTCTGCTACTTCAGTCAGCGCCGCTTCTCCACCTCGGGCTCCAGGTCTCAGGCTACTCGACGCCGGACTCCAGGGAAACCAGTTTCCAGGTCAGGATCTTGCTGCTTTCTGCTTCTAAGGCCTGTTCCTGCTGTCCAGGTCCTTAGGATGAGTTTTTCTGTCTTCTTCCCACACAGGGCTATAGGCTGGGATCCATCAGTAGGGACTAGTATCAAGGGTGGGTTTATGGACCCCACTCCAGGCACAAGTTTCCACCCCTGCTGCTTCACTCCTTCCTCCTTCACTGTTGTGCTGCTCTCCCTTCACCAGTCAGGTGCCAACTGCCAGCTCCAACTGCCAACACTCTGTCTTAACCTCCCAACATTCTAAACCGCCTCCAACTGTCACAGAGTTCTGGAATCTCCTGGAATGTTCTGGAAGGTGCTGGTAGGTTCCAGTGGATGCTAGTGATGTCACAGGTGGCCACCATTTTGTGCTCCAGGCCCTCAGACAGAAGTTTCAGGGGTAGCTAAAATGGCTCCCTGAATCTGTAGCAACACTAAAAAGTCTGGTGGTTCCCAAAAAGGAAAAATTCAAACAGGGTTTGAGGCAAAAGTGGGACAAAATAAATAATGATGAGGAGGGACCACCCAAAGGGCTGACAGGTCTAACACGCGTCCCCCCCAGCTGAAAGTGGGGAGAGCTACCCAACCCCTTGGGAGTTCTCATCACTAAGGCGGAAATACCTTGAGAGACCGTCTGCATTGGCGTGGTCCACTCCAGGCCGATGTTCCACCTGAAAGTCCATCCCCTGTAGGGAAATAGACCACCTCAACAACTTGGGATTCTCCCCCTTCATCTGCATCAGCCAGCGAAGGGGTCGGTGGTCGGTCTGAACCAGGAAGTGCGAGCCAAACAGGTATGGCCGCAACTTCTTCAGAGCCCATACCACTGCAAAGGCTTCACGCTCTATTGCACTCCACTTCTGTTCCCTGGGAAGTAGTCTCCTGGATAGGAAGACCACGGGTTGATCCAGACCCTCTTCGTTGAGTTGCGATAACACTGCCCCAATGCCATGTTCTGATGCATCTGTCTGGACAATGAACTCCTTGGAAAAGTCTGGGGCCCTTAAGACCGGGGCCTCGCACATGGCTTTCTTCAATTTCTCAAAGGCTTGCTGACAAGCCTCCGTCCAGACTACCCGTCGAGGTTGTTTCTTGGACGTGAGCTCCGTGAGGGGGGCTACGATGGTACCGTACCCCTTCACGAAGCGGCGGTAATATCCCGTGAGGCCCAGAAAAGCTCGGACCTCAGTCTGTGTCTTGGGGGGTTCCCAGGCCATGATGGCCTCGATCTTCGCCTGGAGG
Organism: Triturus cristatus; assembly: GCF_964204655.1. Taxonomy (NCBI): domain Eukaryota; kingdom Metazoa; phylum Chordata; class Amphibia; order Caudata; family Salamandridae; genus Triturus; species Triturus cristatus. Next base: position 234,934,999 of record NC_140583.1, read on the forward strand.
GGTTGCACCGTTCCCCTACCCACCAAGTGTCCAAGGTACACTACCGACCCCTGCCCGATCTGGCACTTGCTGGCCTTGATCGTCAATCCAGCTTGTCTCAGGGCCTGGAGAACAGCTTGCAGGTGACGCAAGTGATCCTCCCAGCTGTTACTGAAGACGGCTATGTCATCCAGATAAGCAGCAGAGAAACTCTCCATCCCGGTGAGGATCTGGTTTACCAGGCGCTGAAACGTGGCAGGTGCGTTCTTGAGCCCAAAGGGCATCACACAGAACTGGTAGTGGCCATTGGGCGTGGAGAAGGCTGACCTTTCCCTTGCTCCATCAGTCAAAGAGATCTGCCAGTACCCCGAAGTAAGGTCAAAGGTACTTAGATATTGGGCAGCTCCCAGCCGGTCAATTAATTCATCCGCCCTAGGGATCGGATGAGCATCAGTTTTTGTCACCGAATTCAGTCCCCGGTAGTCCACACAGAACCTCAGTTCTGGTTGGGCACCCGGTGGTGCAGCTTTCGGTACTAACACCACCGGACTAGACCAGGGGCTGCTAGAAGGTTCAATCACTCCTAGCTCCAGCATCTTAGTGACTTCACTATGAATGCTGGCCTTCACCTTGTCTGACATCCGGTAGATCTTGGACTTCACAGGTGGGCTGTCTCCTGTGTCCACGTCATGGACGCACAGGTGAGTCCTACCCGGGACAAGGGAGAACAACGAAGAGTACTGCCCCAGGACCTGGCGACAGTCCTCCTGCTGTTCAGGAGTTAGAGATGGGGAGAGAATCACTCCCTCCACCGACCCATCCTTTTCTTGAGACGCAAACAGATCAGGGAGAGGCTCGCTTTCCACGTCCTCTCCTCCGTCAGTCACCATCATCAAGATGACTTCGGGCCTCTCGTGGTGGGGTTTGAGGCGGTTGGCATGCAGCACCCGCAGGGGCTGACGAGGGGTCTTCAGGTCCACCAAGTAGGTAGCCTTACCCTTCTTCTCCAACACCTCAAAGGGTCCTGACCAGCGATCCTGGAGGGCACTAAGCTCTCCAGGTTCGATCACCCACACCTTCTGGCCAGGCTCCAACTCCACCGGGTGAGCGTTGTGGTCATACCACGCCTTCATCACTGCTTGGCTGGCTTCCAAGTTGTCAGAAGCTTGCTTCCACAACTTAGCCATTTGGCTCCGGAAGGCCAGCATGTAGCTCACCACATCCTGGGGGAGCTTTCTGGGAGTTCTTTCCCATCCGTCTCTCACCAGGTTAAGAGGTCCACGTACAGGGTGCCCATACAGAAGCTCGAAGGGGCTGAAGCCCACTCCCTTCTGTGGCACTTCCCTGTAGGAAAAAAGTAAACAGGGTAGGAGGACGTCCCATTTCCTCCGCAGGCTTTCAGGCAGACTTCTGATCATGCCTTTTAAGGTTTTGTTAAACCTTTCCACCAGACCATTGGTCTGGGGGTGGTAAGGAGTTGTGAACCGGTAGGTCACTCCACACTCCTTCCACATCGCCCGCATATACGCTGACATGAAGTTGGTCCCCCTGTCGGACACAACTTCCTTGGGAAAACCCACTCGGGTAAAGATTCCCATCAGGGCCCTAGCCACAACAGGTGCTGTTATGGTCCTCAGAGGTATTGCCTCTGGGTACCGCGTGGCATGATCCACCAGAACCAGGATAAACCTGTGACCAGCTGTAGTTGGCGGATCTAACGGACCCACAATGTCGATGCCCACCCTTTCAAAGGGGGTGCTAACGACAGGAAGTGGTTCCAGGGGAGCTTTCAGCTTCACCCCTGTTTTCCCACTGGCTTGGCAAGACACACATGTCCGGCAGTAGGTATCGGACGACACTTTCATCTGAGGCCAATAAAAGTGTGGGACAAGACGGGCGAAGGTCTTGTCTTGCCCCAGGTGTCCTGCCAATGGTATCTCGTGAGCCAACTCTAAAAGGAAGGCTCGATAACGTTGAGGGACTACCAAGGCTCGTGACGATCCATGTAGGGGTGCCTTGGGTTCACTGTAGAGGAGGCCATCCTCCCAGTAAACACTGTAGTTCCCTTCAACGTTCCCTGCTGCCTGGGCTTCGGCCTGTCGCCTCAGCCCCTCAAGGGTAGGGCACTCCCTCTGGCCCTGGCAGAATTCCTCCCTGGACGGGCCTCCCTCCACGTGCCACTCGGCCGGGATGGGTAGGTCCTCCAGGTTGGTAACGTCCCCCTCCGCAGACTCCTGGTCCACCACCTCCGGTGGCCTATCCGTCCTACGGGGTGAAGACGCCGAGGCAGGCTCCTCCTGTCCTCGGTTCTTCCCTTGACTGGCAGCTGGCTGGGCCTTTGTTCCAGGCTCCAGCCGGAATGAACTCCCTCTTCGGGTAGTCGCGGACCTTGTGCTAACACAGGCCCAGTCAGGTGTACCCAGCATCTCAGTGTGAGTCCGGTATTCCACCTCCTTCCAAGCGTTGTGCTCCATGTCATTCCCCAGCAGACAATCGACTGGCACGGCAGGGCTTACGGCAACTCGAAGTGAACCTGCAACCCCCCCCCATTCAAAGGGAACCTCGGCCACTGGATAGTGACCTGTTCTGCCGTCAGCCATCGCGGCTGGGTGGAGTACATCGGGAATTACCTGCTCTGGAGACACCAGTTGGCTACGCACCATAGTCATACTGGCTCCTGTGTCTCTCAGAGCCTCCCCTCTTTGGCCGTTGATGGTGACCCACTGCCCATACTTTGCGGTATTTGCGGGCACCTGGATCTTAGGAACCATCTCCCGTTCTCCCAGGGACACTAAAGTGACACCCGCCCACTCCCTTCCCTTAGTTAAGGGCATCTCCTCCCCGAGCACTGCACTAGCTACTCCGGGGGGCTTTCCTCCAGTGGGAGGGGGTGATCGTTTCTGGCACTTCGGATCTCCTTTATAGTGTCCAACGCCACCGCACTCGTAGCAATGGACAACCCTTGGCTGCTGACTCTGGCCAGGATTAGGGTTTCTGGGTGGGTTAGCCTTAGAGGTGAATCCTGTTCCCTTCCCTTGGAAGTTATTTTGGGGGCCTTTGGAGAACTCCTTTTTCTTTTCCCCTCCCTCTTTCTTCTGGGGGGCGCCCTGTCCGGCCTTTTGAGTATCCCCTCCAGTCCCCCTTGTGGACACCCGGGTACTAGCCCAAATGTCCGCCTCCTCAGCAAGCTTCCGGGGACTGGTCAGCTTGCTATCCACCAGGTGTTGCCGCAGTTCAGGGAAACATTTCTCGAGCAGGTGTTCCTTCAGTACTAGGTCAAACAACTCCTCGTAGTTCCTCACTTCACTGCCCTGAATCCAACCTTCCAGTGCCTTCTTTGCATAGTCCAGGAAGTCCACCCAATTCTGTGTGCCCAGTTTGTGACTACCCCTGAACTTCTGTCTGTACTTTTCAGGTGTTAGTCCAAACTTTCTGATGAGCGCCAGTTTCATGGTGGGGTAGTGGGTCTGCTCATCCTCTTCGAGGGCCAATAAAGCATCCCTACCAGCTGGAGGCATGTACTTATACAATCCCCCTCCCCAATACTTCACTGGAACCCCATGGGCCCTCAACGAGACCTCATAGGCTGCTAGCCACTTGGCGATGTCGTCACCCGCCCCATAGCTAGCTACAATGTCCTTTGGCAGGTAAGGTTTGGGTTCCCTGGTGGACTCTTGGATTTGGCTGCCACCATTAGGAACAGGTTGTGCCCCGATTCTCAAAATCTGAAGATCTATTTCTTTCAGTCGCAATTCATGGGCCATCCTCTGCTCCTCCTTCTCCTTCTCCAGCTTGGCTAAGTCCCATGTGAGCTGTCTCTTCTCCCTCCGGTCTGCTAACTCCACTTCATATAAGCCGCCGCTAGAGGCACGGCTGCCCTCCCTAGAAAGTGTCCTGGGCCCTGCTGACAGGTTCCCCACCTCAGGTTGGTACATCTCAGCCCCCTCGGGGTCAGGCTCTCCATCCCTGTCTTCCTCCTCAGCCTTGCTTTCCCTGCGTGCCTCCCCCCAAGCCCTTAAGCTGGTTTGGAGTGCACCCTTCTTTGCTCCTGGGGGACAGTACACCCCCTCCCGCTGGCAAAACTCCCTGAGTTGGGCCACAGTGTACGTTTCTAGATTTTCTAGTACAAACTCCATCTTGCCCACTCAGGTCAGAGGACAGGTTTTGTGCAGTAACAATGCAGGGGGGTACCTTTAATAATACCTCCTCCCACCACCAGAGTAAATTTGGAAAAAACAAAAACCCACAATTAGGAAGGCCGCTTTGAGAAAACTCCCGGTGTAGGCCTATGGACTACCCACAGTTATTGTTGAGTATATGTAGGCACAGCTCTATCCCACCACTGAACACCAATTTATGTTGGAAACAGCCCACTCCCACTCCGCAGGGTGGTGGTGGACTTCCCGAACACACTGTGGTAGCTTGGCTCGAGTGGTCAGGAAACAGGCACCGTGCTAAGCATACAATATACCCATACAATAACCATGCGTGCATCCGTTCCAAAAACGACTCTACACCGTAAAAATTATGAAAATATCTTCTTTATCTTTTTCTCTTAGTTGCTGATTGGAAAAATAAATAAGTCAATCACAATATACAAATTTTAAATAGTGCAGGTCAAATAAATATTATCTGAAGATTCAATAAATAGGGATGATCATAAATACAAGGGACATAAATATCAGTGCAGGTAATACAGGCAATTAAATATTTTGAGGCAATAAATACTGTACCAATAAATATTGTACACCATCAAGTCCTGTGGACCTATAAATATAGTGAAGCAATAAATAGGTAAAAACTCAATAAATACAGTGCCCCCAATAAATAATTAAAAGTATACAGCAACACTCATGTAATCAGATGACTTTTCAATTCCTAAGGGCTGATTTGGCCCAGGCACAGCTTGTAGGGTTGTGGAAGGCTTGAGGGGGGCTACTCCCTGGCTGGGACAAGGCTGAGGCCTAAACTGAGGTAGATCAAAGGGGGGAATACCAGTGCCCTGGCTTTCTCTCTCCACACAACCTCTCTAGGTTAGTCCCAGTTCACCCCAGGCACAGTCAGGTTGGTTTCAGCACCTCCCTAGCCCCTTAGAGCAGTCTCTCAGGTCTCCACAGGGCCTTAGGCGCCCTCTACTCCACTTACTGCCCTTTTTCTGATGTTCCGACGCCGCTGGAGTCGTGTCGACGCCGTGAGGCGGTTCCGGTTCGGTCTCGGCGGCCTCGGCACAATGTCAGTTCTTTGACGACGCCGGTAGGCGGTTCCGGTCCGATGTCGGCGGCCTCGGTTCGATCTCGACCTCCGATTCGACGGCGTCGGGCAGTCTCTACTCGGTGTCGACTTCGGGCGGCTCCGGTCCGATGGCGCTCTCGGCTCCGATGACGTCGGCCGGCCTGGCCTCGATGTCGACTTCCGGCGACTCCGGGGTGCGATCCTCACCCCCGACCTCCGGTGCTCCTCCTCTCAGGTTCCGGGCGACTCCGGAGTGCGATCCTCACTCCCGACCTCCGGTGCTCCTCTACCTCGGTCTCCGACGACTCCGGAGGGCGGACTTCACTCCTCCGATGACGCCGCTCACTCGACCTCGGTTCACTTCCTCCTCGACCTCTGGTATTCCTCACGACCTCCGTCGGCGCCCTCTCACGACCTCAGGCGGCTCCGGGTACGACGTCTGCTACTTCAGTCAGCGCCGCTTCTCCACCTCGGGCTCCAGGTCTCAGGCTACTCGACGCCGGACTCCAGGGAAACCAGTTTCCAGGTCAGGATCTTGCTGCTTTCTGCTTCTAAGGCCTGTTCCTGCTGTCCAGGTCCTTAGGATGAGTTTTTCTGTCTTCTTCCCACACAGGGCTATAGGCTGGGATCCATCAGTAGGGACTAGTATCAAGGGTGGGTTTATGGACCCCACTCCAGGCACAAGTTTTCACCCCTGCTGCTTCACTCCTTCCTCCTTCACTGTTGTGCTGCTCTCCCTTCACCAGTCAGGTGCCAACTGCCAGCTCCAACTGCCAACACTCTGTCTTAACCTCCCAACATTCTAAACCGCCTCCAACTGTCACAGAGTTCTGGAATCTCCTGGAATGTTCTGGAAGGTGCTGGTAGGTTCCAGTGGATGCTGGTGATGTCACAGGTGGCCACCATTTTGTGCTCCAGGCCCTCAGACAGAAGTTTCAGGGGTAGCTAAAATGGCTCCCTGAATCTGTAGCAACACTAAAAAGTCTGGTGGTTCCCAAAAAGGAAAAATTCAAACAGGGTTTGAGGCAAAAGTGGGACAAAATAAATAATGATGAGGAGGGACCACCCAAAGGGCTGACAGGTCTAACACTTCTTAACTTTCTTTCTACTTTCTTGGCTCTCTCCTATTTTTATGGCTTCACTGGTTCCTCTCTCACTTTTTCTTCTACCCTTGTCTTTCTGCGTCAGCTCTCATCTCATTCTCTTTTCCTCTTATGCTCTTGTCTGCTGTGAGGCATTTCCTTGCTGTCCTATTCTCCAATTGGTCCATTTTTTGATTATTCTTTAATGTCAGTTCGAATTGTTTCCTGGAATGTTAAAGGTCTGCATTCTCCTATCAAGAGACAAAAAATCCTCTCTCATTTAGCCAAATTAAATGCAGACATTGCCTTTTTACAAGAAACCCATCTATCTGATGTTGAAGCTGCTAAACTTAAGAGAGGTTGGGTGGGGGCTGTATTTTCATCTCCGGGTGATGGTAAGAGAAACGGTGTGGTTGTATTAGTCCGCAAGTCTCTTACCCATTTGCTCTTGGCTTCTGAATCAGATCCTGATGGTAGATGGTTGTACGTCAAACTCTCCTCAAAAGGCGTCCCTCTCTCCCTCCTTAACATCTACGCTCCTACTGGAGGTGACCAGGTCTTCTGGCGCGCAATGGCCTCCCGCATCACTGAATATATTGATGATAATTTTATTTTAGCAGGTGATTGTAACCTACCCTGTGATCCTTTTTTAGACAGGAACTCCAAGGCACCTTTTATCCCCAATAAGTCCCACAAGCTTTTTACTCAAGCGATATCCCAGCATAAACTCATTGATTCCTGGCGTCTCTGCAACCCCACCTCTAAAGAATTCACCTTCTACTCCCCGACTCATCATTCCCAGTCCCGTATTGACTATATTTTCCTCTCCCATCATATGTCCCAATCCCTCACCCATGCTGACATAGGCCCCATCTTATTTTCTGACCACGCCCCCGTTTTGATAAACATTGACATTTTACCCAAGTCCACTGGACCAAAGAGATGGCGCTTTAACAACACTTTACTCCTTGACCCCAAATTCTCCGCCTCCTTTGTAGACTTTACCACAGAATTTTTCAACATTAACGATACTCCCACTATGCCTAACCACGTTGTCTGGGACGCCTATAAAGCAGCAGCCAGAGGTTTTATTATCAGCTTTGTGGCTACTAAACGCAAGAACGCTCGTAAACGCATCAGTGACCTCCTTTGTACGATTAAAAAATTAGAACAGTCCTTCTATACATCCCATTCGCAAGAAAGTTTGACTGCTCTCATTGCTGCTAAGATGCAATTTAACAAACAATCCACTGAGGATGCTTCATTGTATTTGTTAAAATCCAGTTCAAAATTCTATGGGGGTAAAAACAAGGCGGGGAAGGTCTTAGCCAATTATTTAAAAGTCAAGCAAAACAAACTGAATATTGAATCTATCTACGATGTTAATTCTGTTTTAAAGCATACGGATGTTGATATTTTAGAGCAATTCTCCCAGTTTTATTCCAAACTCTACTCTTCTGAGACGCACCCCACTCCTCATTCTCTTGCTACTTTCTTCGCCACCATCCAACCACCCTCCAATTTTCCTGTTGATTTATCCGCCCTTGAATCACCAATCTCTAGTGATGAATTACTTTCAGCACTTCAATCACTCAAGAAAGATAAGGCCCCTGGCCCAGACGGATTCACAGTTGAATTTTATTTGCATTTTTCCAAATTGTTGTTGCCCAGACTACATTCCCTTATTGATTCCTTCATATTGAATGGCTCTTCCTCAGGTACATTTTCTGATGCCCACATATGTGTAATACCCAAAGAAGGCAAAGATACCCAACATTGTAAGAATTACAGACCAATTTCTTTGGTTAACATTGATTATAAACTGTATGCCAAATCTCTCGCCATTAGATTAGACCCTTACCTCCCCGAATTGCTAGGCCCTGAACAATCTGGCTTCGTTAAGGGTCGCTTCATCACAGATAACACCAGACTTTTATTTAATGTCCTTTCCAAATCTCCACAGTTCCAACATTCACTAGCAGCCATTGCCCTAGACGCAGAAAAAGCGTTTGATAGGGTGGAGTGGACTTTCCTTTTCTCCGCCCTCAAATGGTTTGGATTTGGCCCACACTTCATCTCCTTTATCTCCTTTCTGTATTCCAGCCCTAGAGCGGCGGTTTGCGCCAACGGTCTAGTCTCCTCTTTTTTCAATCTGGGTAGGGGTGTTCGTCAAGGATGCCCTCTTTCCCCTTTTCTTTTTAATTTGGCCCTGGAACCTTTTCTTTCAAAGCTTCGTCAAAACCCCAACTTACATGGTTTCCAAATCTCCCAAACTAATATTAAACTTGCTGCCTACGCAGACGATATTCTACTATTCATGTCCAACCCCACATCTTCCATTCCCGCATTCCTAGCTGAAGTCCATGACTACTCTCAGATTTCAGGTTATAAGCTAAACAATGACAAGTGTGAGATTCTACCCCTTACCAAGTTCACTTTTAAACCGGACTTTATGGCGTCCAATTTTACCTGGAGCTCCTCACACATCAAATATCTAGGTTTACACATTACTTCCTCCCTCCCTGACACTGTTTCATTATGTCTCAATAAATGCATCCAAAAACTGTCCGACCTCACCTCTAGATGGCACCCATTATACCTCTCCTGGTGGGGCCGTCTTGATACGATTAAAATGATGCTCTCCCCGTTAGTCCTTTATACCATTTCTAACATCCCAATTCCTATCCCTGCTAAGTTCTTTAAGAAAATCAACACTATTCTCTCTTCCTTTCTTTGGTCCGGCAAAAAGGCACGTATGTCCCTGTTCAGATTGCAACTCCCCAAGTCTGAGGGTGGAGTTAACTTTCCAAATTTTCCCGCCTACCACAAGGCATTCCTTTTGCGGCAAGCTTCCCAATGGCTGCAAGACCCTGCTGAGCCGTCCCCCTTATGGGTTGTCATTGAGCGACTTTCCTTATCCCCTTTCACTTTTGCTGAATACCTCTCATTCTCTCGCAAGCCTCACTTCTCTTCCATTCCTATCCACAAGTTCACAGCCAAGCTGCTTCTCTCCACCTCTCCAAGCCCCCCTTCCTCTGTAGCAGAGTTTCTCAATTCCACCATCTGGCACAACAACAGTATAACCATCAATCGCAAACCCTTTTATTGGAAAACCTGGAGACAGAGGGGTTTAATCTGGGTATCTCAACTCTTCTCTAATTCTGATTTCTTATCCTTCTCCGTTCTCAGCCAACACTTCCATCTCCCCCGTTCTTTTGCCTGCAAGTATCTTGCGCTTAAAAATGCAGTCATGTCCACTTATGCTCTTCTCTCTAACCACCCCATGCATCCTCGCCCTCCCAACCCTACCTCACAGCTTCATTCCTTCCTGCGCACTCACCCTACAGCCTCCTCATTATACCACTCATTCCATACGATTCTCACACCTAGACCAAAATCCAAAGTTGAGGAACAGTGGGAATCTGATTTTGCCATCTCTTGGCCCACCTCCCTTTGGGATAAACTATGGACCAAACTTCGCAAGACATCTAGGGCTGCCTCCCTCACACAAACTCTTTTCTTCATTTACAACAGACTCCTCTTCTCTCCCCAGGTGTTGAATAAAAGATTTTCTTCCACACCTGATCTCTGTTGGTCCTGTTCTGCTCCTAACGCCACTCTTTTTCACATGCTTTTTTCTTGCACTTTCACGAAAAATTTCTGGACACTAGTTTGGGCCCAAATCAATGCCATATTCCACACTACATCCCCCTTCTCTTTTGTCAATATTTTTTTAGGAAGCCTCTCTCCTTGTTGGGATGACATTCATCTTAATACGCAAATTGTTGATTTGTTGTTAGCTGTTGCGTTCCAGCAAATCACCGTCAACTGGAAAAACTTTACGAATATCTCTTTTAAAGCATGGTGGTACAATGTGTGTTATAATCACAGGCTAGACACTGTCTTTGTGCACCCCCTTAGTTTAGCTGCTAAACGACATGATTTATGGCTTCCTGTAACCTTGTATCTAGATATCTGTGCTAAACGCTCTTCCCATGTATCACCTATTCAGCAAGAGGTCTCTAAGCCTCCCTGAGTGACATTGTTTTTCATTTGTATTATTCTTTTTATATAAGCTACTTTAATTTTCATTATCACCAGTGCTGTTTTTTTTTTTGATATTTAGCCTCAAACCCTTGTTATCCTCTGATTAATTGTATATTTTCACTACCATGTATTACCTTTCTCCTCCAATTGAAGACATGTTTGTATTTTTTCTCATGTATTGACACCTTTACTTATCCAATAAAAATCCTTTGAACTAAAAAGAATAATTTTGGTTTCATGGTGGCCGTCTCATCATCCAGTTTTCAGCTTTAGATTTCACCTCTAAAAGCCTGGTGCCAATTGAATCAGCTCAGAAGATATCAATTTGGGAGCATAAGACAATCTGTAAGTTTTTCAGGCTTTTTAGAACATCAGTTTTTATTTCGTCCCTAAGTTCACATTTGAAAGTAAGTAAGCTGAACAGAAGGTTTTTGATAGTTAAAGTAATATCAGCTGGTGCAGTCTTTTTGTTGTGGGTGTACTGGTACAGTGGCTTCTTTGACTGAGGGAGGAGGGGTGAAGAGATTTGTCACCTTTTACTAAGTGTGCTTTTTCAGCAGCATTGGATTTCACCCAAGAGCATCAGCACACAGCTGCCTGAACTTTGTGTCCCACAACAGTTAATGCTGGAGTGCCTATCTACCTAGGGTGAATTGCCCATGCTATGGCACTTATGTGCACACCCCTGGTCACTAGTGGGGGAACAGTTCCCCTTTCAAAACAGAAGGCATCCTTCTCTGGCACCAAACGTATAGGGTTCCAAGTTCTGTGCCATCTTCACATTGTGTCATGCAAAACGTTTGTCCTGTCACCAATATCATTTTCAGAAGCATAATCCAAATATTGGAAGGAAAAGAAAAAAGAAAGTTAGCCAGGCTATTTATAATATGTTTACCTGTTCATAATGTACAAGCAGTGCAGTGGAGCTGGAACAATTTTCAGAGTGGGAGTGCTGCCATCAATGTTACATCACTGAACTCATAGGTATTCTGAACAAACATGTGCCGCAAATGAGCCACACCCATTCAGCAGGAGAGTGGGAAGTGTGTAGTATGTAGTTGGTGTTGCATTTAGGATCACTCTGTCATAAACATATTACTAGCGCATGGAGTGGTAGCCCTCTGTCAATTATTGACAGCACATTTTCCATTCAAAAGAATAATAAATGTGCAGAGATATATAGTTTGACTGATAGTGAAGTGTATACCTCGCATACAATAATTCGTGGAAATTACATTTCTGATATTTATTATTTGTGCATCACCAAGAAAAGTATCTTAATTTTTTTGATCCTATTAAAAGCTTTGTTTCTATCACAGAATTAGAAAAATACAGTTAATTTGTGAATTCTTGTTTATTGATTTTGAAATATTTGTAAAGTTCATGTATTTGGATTTAAAATGGGTTGTTTGCTTGAGAAAACATCCTACAGCCTATCCTTTCAAGGTTGTGCCCTAATTTATTTTCAACTTCTTCACAAGATGCAGTAAAGAAAGAATAGTATCAGCAGTCTCCATGTTAGAAGACTAAGCAGCTATTTGTCAGGAAACTAGACGTTGACTTTTGTTTCTGAACACACTGCAAACGTGACAAGATGAAAACAACATGTAAAGGCTTCTTTAACGTTCATTCCCCTTCAGAACTCCTGCATGGTTGTTTTAGGGGTGCTGCAGTACTCCCCACATGTCTAATTCCAATGCCTATGCATGCAACCCTGTCCACATAAACCAATTTGACAAATCCGTCATCAAGGCTTCTTTTAGCACAGATGAAGAAGAGTGTGTGCGGTGAAAACACATTTAAAATAAGTGATCCACAGGCAGGGGATCCAGGCCCATCATGTGCCTCCCTGGCCCATAGCGGATGTCAACAGGGGACGGGTGCCCTGCTAGGGGCTTGCAGCCCCTTTCCACCTGCCTTTTCATGGCAGATAGACCGCCCTGAATAGGCAGTCAGAATGGACCATCATAATACCTACGGCGGTGCCTGAGCAGGCAGCCCCCATGGCAAGGTATTACGTTCTGACCGACAGTCGGACTGGCTCCTTGAGCCTGTTGGAAGTGTTGGTTGGTCCCTCTGCCCGCTGCCTCCGACAGCCACAATCGTAATGCAGAGGTCGGACCACAGCACCAGATGTCGGATGGACCACCACCGACAGGCTATCGGTGGCTGTCATCATAATTGGGCCCATTGATTTTAATAGGATTATTACAAATCAAGACACTTCACTTGGTGATGCACAAATGACAATAATTCCCTGACCACTGATTTCCACACATTATCGTTCATGCATAAAATAATTTTGTCAGTAAATCAGCATGTCTTTGCAAATGTAATGGCCTTTTCAATGGTGAATGTGCCGTCTGTAAATGGTGGTGTGCTGCCTCACCATGCTTCAGTAATATGTTTGTGACAACGTGCTCCAAAATACACCACCAGCTACATATTACACCCTTTACACAAATAGGCTTGGCTCATTTGCTTTGTGTGACACTTGGATTTTTCATACTCCCGTTGAGTTCACTGATGCAACGCTAATGGCAGCATCCCCACTCTGAAAATTGTTCCAGCAACACTGGCTACATGTTTCTAGTGCTTGCCTTTTACAAATCATTTTATCAAGTGACTGGCAGCCCCATGTACTGAGCTCGAGCTTCAAATTGACAAGTTTGAGCAGACAAATTAATAGAGCGGGCCCAGCCAAAGCTGAGCCATGGGTCCGGGTTGGCTCTAAGAGTTTGCGCACGACCTGAACCATGAAAACGTTTGCCATGTACATAATGCAACAAACCTAATGTAATAAAATGGTACCATTTCTAGAAAATTAAAAAAGCATATTTCTTTAACATGTTTCACCTTAGTACATTAGATGACATCACTGCAGAAGCAGACATTTATTAAATGTGAAAGATTTTAGAAACGTTCATAGCTCTCCCCTCCCACCACAATGACAATGTCATTAGTAAGCTAGGAAGAAAGTCAGTAGCCATGTGAAACCTAAATATGGTCTAATAAACATGGAGAAACATGCAGTCCATAAATCAAATAAAAGAGGTGCTTGCGCAGTCCACATCCTGAACTCAAGTATTTAAAAGTGCACTTGTGACAATAAAGAAGAAGGAGGCTCTGTGAAATTAAATATTTGCCTAGGGTCACACAGTTTGGACAAGCAGTGAACCCAGTATTGATTCCAGTTTAGCTGTTTTTACATTTTGAAATTCAGCCACCAAATGGCTATCTCTGCCTCTCTGTCTACAGTTTCGATCAAAGGTCATGATTTTGTTTTGTTTTTCTCTCTTGGTCCACAGAGAGGAAAACCAACACAGAGATAGCAGACTTGACTCAGGCCCCGCAGGCCCAACTACCAAGCTGAGAACGCTTTTATTTGGGTAGTGCACACCCCCAGAAACCCCCTTCAGACTATGCCCCTGCTTCTTTGCACACATGCTGATGCGCACCAGTGCAATTCGCACATTACAAGAATTCTTGATGACGCATGTGTACCCACGGGCAAGTGGAAATTTGCACCTGCAGAGTTAAGTTGCAGTTCTGATTTCTTCGAGCCTGTCATGTCCTTTAGGTTAGTCCCATCATATACATACCGATTATATACATTTTGTCCCATCCACATGGCATAACGGTCTTAAACAGGTGACCTTTTACCTAGAAGCTTACTTCTGTCTCTCCGACATCAGGCTCTTGGTACCATATCTTAATCACTGTACTTGAAGTACATAAACATGTCGCCAGGCATTGTAGATTTATTCTGTTAAAGGGTCACCACTTTTTTTCATCCATGGCCAACAGCCAGCTTTGCATGATCATGTATGTTTAGAAAATGATTAGCAGGGGATTAGCAAATGTTTTCAAAACATATCGATTCTAGAAAAACCCCAGAGTGACCACTTTGGTATAAAAGACCCTTACTCCCCCTTACAGACACAGAGAAAAATTCCTTCCAGACTGGACCGCACCTCTGCAGGCTGATCCTTCGACAGGCAGAGATCTGACATCCCTCGCGGGGTGCCATCCTCTACGCAGAGACGGGGTCCTTCATTCAGACCCATCAGGTGAGGGGTTAGCACTTCCCTGGGGAATTCTTGGATCATTAGGACAGATCCTAGCACTTACACATACATGCTTCACCTACACCTCTAGGCTAGGCAAGAGTTTGGTAGGCCACGCATCGCAGGAGTACGTCAATGCTATTGTTTTATATAATATGTTTTTTATTCATCTTACTAGCACTATGGTAGAAATGTATCTACCTTTTATGCTATTGGTACTAGCGATTACATTTATCTGGTTCTGTCTTTAGAATGTCGCAGCTAACATGTTTCATACTAGACTGACGCTTGACCAATAAATAATTATTGAAACCGTTCCAATCGTCATTCTATGTATTCTGAGAAAAGCAAGCATGAGTGACTGAGCAAAAAATACTGTATTGTTTCCACGATACCTGAGGAATCAGGGTTGTCATGTTCAGTGGTTGCCAGAAACTACCTACACCACTGTAGAGTACAGGGGGGTGGTAGCAGGTCTAATGGCGACTCATCCTGTGGGGGTGTCCAGAGTCTGTCTGCACACCAAGCCCTCAGTTTAGGTCATCCAAAACACACAGGTCCTGGGGGGTCCTAGGAACTACACGACGAACCCTCACTTAATAGTACCCATCTGCCACTGGCAATAAATAATACTTTCACATTTCGGAGTCCCTCTTTGCTTTCTTATGATTTATGGCTCTCAGGTGCAGATGCTAGTTTGCCTAAAATGGCAGACACAAAAAAAAAGTTTTACATTTACCGAACTTTAGAGGTGAGACCTTGCAGAATGAGATGAATGGTAAATTATCTACCAAGAAAATGTCAGTTGCTGCAGATTTTTCTGATAAAGAAATCATAACTAGTGCATTCTCCTGATAAGGTCTATGCCTATTTCGCATTCATTTTCTTTTGAGGGTGACCACTCTCTACCCTTTCCCATACTTGCCTTGTCCTGCATTTGCAATGGCTGACACCAGTGATCGCCTATTTCTGCCTATTTCGGCCAACTGGGTTAGTGGAACTAGCTCTGCCCCTCAAGCCCCTTTTCTGTTTAAGGTAGTGGCTTCAAATGCAGTAGCGTCCGTTGTCCTTGCAAAGTGGCAGGTCGGGGTATGAGGGGACTGGGGACCACGGACATCCCAAAAGAAAAAACTTACCTGCCCCTCCGATGCTCCTCTCGGGTTCCGTGCACTTCAGGCACAGGCTCCCGGAATCCCTTGCGGCAAATCCTGGTGTTGCTCTCATGCTGAAAGCAGCGTCAGGATTGGCCGGAGCACTCTGAATTTTCACTCCCAGGTAGACCCGGAGCCTGTGCCTGCTGTCTCCAACCCGGCAGTGCAGCTCAGGCTGGAGACAGCTTCAGTGCGCATGACGTTTTGGCCATCCTGAGACGGACGGCCAAACCATCATGTGCACTGACAACAGTGCACCTACCACTTCCCATCTGCCTGTCATTCCCATGACTCCATCCCCTACGCTACAGAGACTGCTGGCAGGGGTGGTGACGCTCCTCGGCCACAGCGGAGGAGCCGCCGCTGTTCAAATATAGAAAGGCAGTGGCATGAACTGACACTTACCGGGGCAACAGGTGCTTCTGCTGACCAACACATGCTTTGTTCTATTCTACTTTTCTGATGTATTATTTTCATACTATTTGTTAATATTTACTTCAGCTTATTGGAATTTCTAATAAGCAGACAAAATATCATTAGAAAGAACTTACGTGAAAACTTCAAGACCCCATCCTGCCACTGCAGTGAACATTCTTGGGCCAAGGTCCCTGGCCGGGTTCATGGCGCAGCCAGAGTTCATCCCTAAGGAACAACCTAGAAGGAAAATGAGCAGACCGACAGCCACAGGCTCCAATCCGTGAGGTGCCCCTTTATTTCTGGAGTCGAAAATAGCAAACACAGAAATAACGAGAAGAGCTGTTGATGCCACCTGTTCAATGGGAAGAAAAAACAGCAAATTTCAAAGGTGTGTTCAAAAGCGTATCTCATTTCACAGATGTCTTCACTCCAAATATAATTAGTTTTTTATTAAAAACGTTTTTTGGGGATGTGACTTCTTAGTATGCAGGGAGAAAATACATTACCCACACACCTGTTTTCCTCGTTCTAGTCCTTACATACTTGAGTTGAATCTTAACCCTTAGACAGATAAACATATAATACATTACTGGAAAGAAAGCAGTTCCATTTTTTAGTGGAATAATCTTTCTTCCCTTTCTATACTGAAGCCCTGCCCCCTTTACCTATAGTCTGTCCTCGTTTGGGGGCCCACAGGGCAAACACGTGCTGTTAGGACACAACCATGGTGGTTTGGATAATTTGCCTCTTGTGTCTACAATGGCTTGCTAATTAGTATCCCCATCTGCACTAGTGAGAGCGAGCAGTCAAAGGCTTTTTGTGGAGGTAGTGTGGGGATTAGACACTCAGATCTCAAGCAGTCACACAACAGATACAGTAACTGACTGTCCAGCCCATGGCTTGTCTTATTGAAAAGAGAGGTACTTTAATCTCAAAGCACCTCAATAGGGTGTTCTGCAAAATTCTATAGGCATGACACACCAGATTTTAGAGTTTCGTTGTCAATGAAGTCTATCATAGGCAAGAATTAGACAGAGGTGCAAGCAGGAAACGGGCACATATGCAAGGTCACAATTGTGCGTGTGTTTATATATATATATATATATATATATATATATATATATATATTACCTACTGGCGGTCGCCAGTAGGTAGTTATAGTTAGGACCCCTTTTCCATAGAAAAACCTCAACATTCTATTTTGAATAACTTTGGCGCCGGTCGATGAATCCTCGCGAATTTCTTAAAAATAGGTGGGGCGCTACGCTCCGCTCCTACCCTGAAAGTCTCGGGGGGATTCATCAAGCGGGGGCTGAGATAAAAGGGGGGTCCCAAAACGCGTTTTTCCCATGCATTTTTCCATAGGACCTTTAGAACGAGCTACAGCCCGAACGGCTGAACAGAATTACTAGAAATTTGGCAGAGAGGTAGTCCCTAGGTCAAGGAAGTGCCTTTTGTAGGTTTGGTGTAAATCTGTTCAGTAGATTCTGAGAAAATAGCCTTTAAATCAATATATATATCTGAGCCCGCTTACGGTACGCTTACCGTACGCTTACCGTAAGCGTACGGTGGCGTGCGCGAGCGCGATTCTGATTGGCTCTTAGATCTTAGTAAACATTCGAATCGGCCGAAACCAGGAAGCGGCGTCCGCCATTTTGTCTCTCGCACTGAGTGTTGTTTATCAAACATGATGGCAAAAAACATGTTACGGGGCTGTTTTGACAACTCCCTCCCACATAGTCATGTTGAGGGAGTCCCCAAACATCCCCCAAGAGCAAAAACGGTTTTATGTTTTTTTCGGCAATTTCGCCGAGTACGCTTACCGTACGCTTACCGTAAGCGTACGGAAAAAAAATAAAAAAAACACTATCCACACTTACCCCACCCCCTGTGCTTTTGCTGGCCGCAGGCCACCAAATGTACAGGGCTTGTTGTAATGGAAAAAAACACTATCCACACTTACCCCACCCCCTGTGCTTTTGGTGGCCGTAGGCCACCAAATGTACAGGGCTTAGGAATAGGTAAAAAAAACTAAATTTTGGCAACATGAAATTATAAAATCGAAATAAAAAAAACACTATCCACATTGACCCCACCCCCTGTGCTTTTGGTGGCCGTAGGCCACCAAATGTACAGGGCTTATTAATAGGTAAAAAAAACTAAATTTTGGCAACATGAAATTATAAAATCGAAATAAAAAAAACACTATCCACATTGACCCCACCCCCTGTGCTTTTGGTGGCCGAAGGCCACCAAATGTACAGGGCTTATTAAAGTTGATAAAAACCGTGCACGGAACGAACTGCGTTAAGTGGGCGCGCACGCCACGAATGGCGTAAAGTAACTTAGCATTTAAAAAACCGTACAAATTCACTGAAAAAACCATAGGTTTCACACACGTTATAGTTAGGAATTAGCATTTAAAAAACCTTGCAAATTCACTGAAAAAACCATAGGTTTCACACATGTTATAGTTAGCGGAAATTTTACTGATAAAAAACCTGTGAAATTGCCCCGTTATAGTTAGTGCTGGCAACTATAACTCACGCGACCGCAATCTTCTGCTGATGACATATGTGTCTTTATGAAAAAAAAATATTTGTAATATATGTATAGCTAAAAATGTATGGAAGAAGACATGGGCAAATAAGTGTCTAAATACAGTATTAGCATCAGCAGAAGATTGTGGTCGCGTGAGTTATAGTTGCCAGCACTAACTATAACGGGGCAATTTCACAGGTTTTTTATCAGTAAAATTTCCGCTAACTATAACATGTGTGAAACCTATGGTTTTTTCAGTGAATATATATATATATATATATATATATATATATCCTCCAACACTTCCGGCACATACAGTCATTGAGCCAGACTCCGACACCGCCCTTCCAGTGATCAAGTAAGCTTTTATTTGGCAAATATCAGGGCTGTTACGCATTTTGGCAGTGACTTTTAAAGCAATATAAAAAAACGATCTGTCACATGATCTAGTAGACATAGACAACATACTAGCAAAATATGCAGACTATGTTAAACAAACATCAGATTTCATTTTCATAATTTGTGCATTATTTACACCAGTTTTTGAATCACTTGTCCTTCATAGAATTACACTACATTCCATTTTTATACTTTTCTATTTTATATTGTTTTTACATTTTCCCATTTTTAATGTGTTTGTGTAACCAAACTGTTGATGTAAAATAATGTGAAGTGACTGTCCATGCGTGTCCAAAGAAACCTCATGTGTGTAAACTCTTTTATGTGCCTCACACTGGAATCTACATTTATGTTCACAACAACCAATCTTACGGATATAAACTACAAATGCCTCCTCTCTTGTCTTTAAAATACAAGTTCTCAAATTGTCAATAAAGTTGTTATCGCTACTGTTGCCTCACGCTGTGCAAATATGTCCGGACGGTGCATTGGGTGTTGGGTACCAAACGCTGTCTCTACCAAGTGGAGTACCAGATTATTACTGATGTTAAGACACAGTGTTTGTTCCATACGAACAGCTCTCTTCCTTTTGTCCTATGTTTTAAAGTGCTTGTGTTTTGTACAAATTGTAAAGTAAAGTGCAAGTGCTTTTGCCATGACCTTGATAAAAGTACATGGGCCAAACTATTCCTGTATAATGCTAATTTACAAAGTGGTCTTGTGTAAGATTAAAGTGGCAGTGCTTCCGTGCAACTTTGCAAGTTAAAGTGCAATTATAGGACCAAAGGAGTACTTTTAAAAGTTGATAAAATGCAAGAGCTTTTACAGTTATAAAACCGAGGAATCTTCCATTGTTTGTTAAAAAAGGTAAATGGATTTCTTTTTTGTTTGTTCCGTGCTTGCACGCCTTGCACTTAAAACACTTGTAAAAACCTGGATTAGCCCTCAGCCAGCTCTCTGTCTCATTTACTTCTGGGCTATTTCTCACCAATTGTTGCCTCATCGAAGTGGCTCTTCTGAAAGTGATGAGGGGTCTCCGCGGGACCAGGGCACCCAACCCCAGATCCCCTTTTACCAGGTGCCAATGCCTACTTATGCAGTCTCTCACTCTGACATGGTAGGCATTGTACCCGGTTATCATCCTTAGTTCCTGTGGTGTAACTCTTTTTGTTTCCCTCTCTTTACTGAACAAAATGTCTTCTCTCTGTATCCCATCTACTTTCTCTAATGCTTGTTTTAGTACTCTCTGACTGTAGCCTCTTTCTTTGAATCTTGCTGTCATTTCAGTTTTCACTTGTTCGAAAGAGCTGGCCTCGCTGCAGTTTCTCTTCATATGAAGCAATTCAGCGTAGGGATACTGTGTTTGAGTTTTTGCAGATGAAAACTACTCGAATGAATGATGGAATTTCCCACAGTTGGTTTTCTAAAAGTGCGTGTGTGCAGTATGCCTTCTTTAATAAAAAAACCACTAAATCTAAGCAGTTTACTTGGGATTCGCTAATGGTACTAGTAAAAGTTAGCTTTAATTAAATGCTATTCAGAGCTGTTATAAAATCGCTTGCTTTATCTGGTGCCCCCCTCCATACAATAAATAAGTCATCAATGAACCAACACCAAACTTTGATGTTATCTTGCTATTCTGTTTTAAAGTTGACCCTCAGCACCTGCTCCTCCCACCAGCCCATGTGTATATTCGCATAGTTGGGGGTGAAGAAGGTGCCCATGGCCGTGCCCCTTAGCTGCCTGTAGGTGCTGTTTCCATAAAGAAAGAAATTGTTTTCCAGACATAGTTCTGCCATTTTTATCAGCATTTCTGTATGTTGATAAATATTTATTGGTCTGGATCCCAAGAAGTGTCTAAGCGCCCTTAGGCCGTCTTGGTGTGCAATACTCGGGTATAACGAGGCTACATCAACCGTAATAAGATCTGTCGCGTCCCAATGAGCTTTATGCAGTTTTCTTAAAAAATCCCCTGTGTCCTGTATGTAGGATGGTAATGCCTTTACAAGATCTTGCAGGAAGTAATCTATATATCTAAATGTAGTCTCGAAAAGACTCCCAATTGCCAAAATTATCGGTCTTCCTGGGGGGGAACCATATCTTTGTGCACCTTCGGAATGAGGTACAACACGGGTGTAACAGGATTGTTTACTCTGAGATATTGATATTCACCTTCTGTCACAAGCCCCATCCCCCTCCATCTCGACAATTCATTATGGTCCTTATTTGTCACCTCCACAAGATTGCTCTGTGTTACACGCTGGTAGCATTCAGTGTCTCTTAGTTGTAATTTGGCTTCATCATTGTATTTATCAAGGAGCCAAAGGACTAGATTTCTCCCTTTGTCCGATTGTCTTATATTATGTCCGTTCTTTTCTTTATTTTATCCATGATTTTATTGTAGTCTCTTTCTTTGTCTGGAGTGTTCCTTCCTTAGTTTTTATCCAATTCTATTGAAATTTCTTTTAAGTCTTTGATGACTCTTTCAGCGAACAGGTCAATTGCATCCTTAGGTAGTAGCGGGACAAAAGTGGATTTCTTTTTGAGATCCATTGCGCTGGTTCCATATATATCAATGCAATCTGTCCGCAGTGTCTTTGCATGATACTTCCATATTTGGGTCCTCATTTGCTGATTGCAATGCCTCCAAATCCCTCAAGAGATTTAAATTGTCTATCACCAGGTTGCTCTGATGCTCCTCGCATGAGTTCACCAGGTTACGGCTTTTGCTTTGATCCAATTTGTTTCCAAATTTTTTTTTTTTTTTAGTTTGCGTATGTATTTATAAAAGTCAATATACATATATATGCGATACCAGTAATTACGGGAGAATCCCAAAGAAAACAGCGGCACACCTGAGGACAGCACAATGAACTTTATTGTGCACACAACAAACGACGCATTTAACGCGTCATTTGTTGTGTGCACAATAAAGTTCATTGTGCTGTCCTCAGGTGTGCCGCTGTTTTCTTTGGGATTCTCCCGTAATTACTGGTATCGCATATATATGTATATTGACTTTTTTTTAGTTTGCGTATGTATTTATAAAAGTCAATATACATATATATGCGATACCAGTAATTACGGGAGAATCCCAAAGAAAACAGCGGCACACCTGAGGACAGCACAATGAACTTTATTGTGCACACAACAAACGACGCATTTAACGCGTCATTTGTTGTGTGCACAATAAAGTTAATTGTGCTGTCCTCTGGTGTGCCACTGTTTTCTTCAGGATTCTCCCAGAATCACTGGTATCGCATACTTTGGACGGCTGCTGCCGCCGTCGCAGGCCCAGGCATTGCAGGAAGTGGATCGGACAAGTGTAGCAGTTGTTAGAAGTATATATATATATATATATATATATATATATATATATATATATATATATATATATATATATATATATATATATATATATATATATATATATATAAGTGTGTGTGTGTGTGTGTATATATACATATATATATCAACACACACACACAATTGTGACCTCACATATGTGCCTGATTCCTGCTCGCACCTATGCCCAATATATATATATATATATATTATCTACTGGCGGTCGCCAGTAGATAGTTATAGTTAGGACCGTGTTTCCATAGGAAATCCGCAACATTCTATTTGGAATAACTTTGGCGCCGATTGACGAATCCTCGCGAAATTTTCAAAATAAGTGGGGTGCTCCGCTCCGCTCCTTCCCTGAAAGTCTCGGGGGGATTCGTCAAGCAGGGGCTGAGAAAAAGGGGGGTCACAAAACGCGTTTTCCCCATGCATTTTTCCATAGGACCTTTAGTCCAAGCTACAGCCCGAACGGCTGAACAGAATTACTTGAACTTTGGCAGAGAGTTAGGCCTCAGGTCAGGGATGTGCCTTTTGCAGGTCTGGTGTAAATCTGTTCAGTATTTCCTGAGAAAATAGCATTTAAATCAATATATATATCTATAAGCGCGCATCGTGCACGTACGGTAAAACTTACGGTACGCGCACGCTGCCGTGCGCGAGCGCGATTCTGATTGGTTGTTAGATCTTAGTAAACATTCGAATCGGTCGAAACCAGGAAGTGTCGGCCGCCATTTTGTCTCTCGCAGTCTGAGGGGGTGAAAAACAAAGGTGGAGAACCTGAAAAGGGGGCATGGTGGACAGTTCCTGACCCCCTAGCCATTGTCAGGGGGTCCCAGAAGGACCCCCAAGGGCCAAAATTTCCTTTAATTTTTTTGCAAAAAATCGCGGAGTACGCGTAGCGTGCGCGTACGGTAGAAACAGACAAATTCCGCGAACTGCGTAACGTGGGCGCACGGTGCGCAAAGCGCACCGTGCGCGTACGGTACGCGCACGGTGAAAAACCTTAAAAAAAAAAAAACATAACTTAGCATTTAAAAAACCGTACAAATTCACTGAAAAAAACATAGGTTTCACACACGTTATAGTTAGGAATTAGCATTTAAAAACCTTGCAAATTCACTTAAAAAACCATAGGTTTCACACATGTTACAGTTAGATGGACATTTCACTCGTGAAAAACCATTGAAATTCCGCCGTTATAGTTAGTGCAGGCAACAATAACTCACGCGACCGCAATCCTCTGCTGATGACGTCAGATATTACATCACTGATGACATATGTGTCTTTCTGAAAAATAAATATTTGTAATAGATGTATAGCTAAAGATTAATGGAAGAAGACATGGATAAGTAAGTGTCTAAATACAGTGATGTAATATCTGACGTCATCAGCAGAGGATTGCGGTCGCGTGAGTTATAGTTGCCTGCACTAACTATAACGGGGGAATTTCAATGGTTTGTCACGAGTGAAATGTCCAGCTAACTATAACATGTGTGAAACCTATGGTTTTTTAAGTGAATATATATATATATATATATATATATGTATATATATATATATATATATATATATATATATGCATATTTAATTGCATTCACGCTTCTTCTGAACTTCTGCGGACCCGTGGGGGGTGGCGTGTGCTCCGGTGAAGCAAACCGGCTGTAGCAATCCTACTCGTATTTCACAATAAACACGCTCTCAGGAAACGGAGGACACGGTGCAAAAATCGATGTAGTCTCTGTTTTTTCACAACGCGTTTCACTTCCGAGGAAGCTTGATCATGTGAATAATACAACCAATGTGCAAACCATAAAAAGGCAAAACGTCATAACCATAGAAATAGGACTGGCGCATTCACTGGGGTCGGACATGTTCAAATGGTCAAGAATTCAAAATAATGACTTGACTGTCACCAATAAACAACATCGCACATGTAGATGTGATCCCCACAATTTTTGAAAGTGCCGATTGGCTTCACTGTAATTACAATTGCAGACCTTCATATAACCTCATGGGAACCAACAATGTCGGAGCTGAAATGTGTTATATACATACAGCGAGCTTCTGATGCAGTCTATCTAATCTTGAACAAATATACTGTTCTGACAGAGAAATATGTCATATGGAAGAGGGACATTACGGGAAAATGTTCCGACACGGCGGACCAGGTGGCATGCATAATAGAGCTGCACCTGTGCGTGGGTAGCTCGTGTCAGAAGCTGTAGTTGCAATAAAGTTACAAACGTCAATAGTTGTCAAGATGACGAGTCATGCTGCTGCAACCATGGTTGGTGTAGGAAATGTCAAGAGGGTGATGTCTGTGTAACAGACAGCAATGTTAGTGGTGCGATCTAGATGTGTCCGCTCAGTGTAGGTGCTGCAGTCTGCCTATTTTGTTGTGAAGATGTCGCTCTGCTGCTATATCCGTACTAACGCAATTGTGGAAGCCTGTGACAATCAGGTGGTGCACTGTCACAAGTACGGGCAAATGCCTGATGTTGCTGTCAGCAAAATTTTTTTTTTTTAATTTTAAATAAATGGATGTTCGGAGCTTGATGTAATGTGCCCTGGTGGCGTGTCGCTGTGATCCTAATGGTGCCCTGCTAAACGATCTGTTGTACGTATGGCAGCAGCACTCAAACTGGTAACAATGTCAGTAAAAAGCAACACATGGGCCAGTGTCCAAAAAGCGATTCAGAATGCATGAACAACAAAATACTCAAGTCATGACAGGGATGCCCACAAACATGTTGCCACCATAGAAACAAAGTGTCAAAGTGCTCTTGTGTCCATGAAGAAGAGAAGAAAAAAAGGGGGGTGGAAGGGGGGGGGAAGGGGGGAGGTAGGTGACCCGTGCTGGTGAATACTGGTGAGTGGGTCCCTTCCTTATTCCCTGTGGAACAAGAGAAATAAAACAGTGATTAAAAACAAGATCGTCTGATCCCGTAAATCATTAAATGCTTCCTATACAAATTAATAGGATCAAAAAAGAAACTATGGTGAATAATAGAATGGCAGAACGCACATACACAGAAGAAAGAGAGCGCATGAGAGCGCAAATCATGCTGCGAGCATGATCAGGAGCGATTCAAAGCGAAGACAACATGATGTAGTGAGTAGCGTAATGAGACAGCACAATAATAAAGAAGGAAAAGAGGGGGAAAAAAGGGAGGAAAGAAGGATGAGTTCCTTTTTTCCCCCTCTTTTCCTTCTTTATTCTTGTGCTGTCTCATTACGCTACTCACTACATTCTATTATTCACCATAGTTTCTTTTTTGATCCTATTAATTAGGTTGACCTAACGGACATTGCGCCACCAAGGAGGGGAACCTCCTCCAACCTTAAGGTCTCTCCAATCCAGCCCAAAATTTACACAAAGTTTAACTTCCTAAAAGACATTGGCGCTGCTGTCTATTCAAGCAACGTGGCACTTAAAGGGCTTCAACCGGTTCAAGCTCTTCACTTTCCACAGCTAACTACAGCCTTAATTCACACTCAAGCCAATGACCCGAGCTTTCCTCCAGGAGCGGCTCACACTAACTCAGTCCTTAACAGGAATTCAACCTCAAGCGCACCAGGGACAGACTCCTTCTCATCCAGCACAACAGTAGCAGCGCCTACGCCGACTACACATCATTTAGCCCAAAACATCGTACTTCTGGCGACCGTCGAACACCTAATGAAGCCTTCAGAGGGTCACTCAGGGACCCAGCCAATTCAACTGTCGGCAGACCAGGCTTCAGACAGTTTATACTACCCAGCAACAGCAACGCCCCGCCCCAAGCAGCAGGGAATATTCAGGAAGCGCTTACACCAACAAGAACAAGTCAAACAACGCCCATGGAAAAGTGAAATTAGAATAAACAACTGCTGACAGCCCCTCAAACAGCACCCCCAAACCCCTCAGCAGATGAGACAAGCGGGAAGCAATCTCCATCTGCATCTCATGGGAAAGGCATTTTCAGCCTGCATCCACCTGTCATTGCCGACATTACTAACATCAATATCTTGGATCCTAGCCACACCAGTATCAACACGCTGACTCCAACAGCGACCACTAACGAGTCCAAGCAGGATGAAGGAAGGGCGGCATTATCCTATCTCAGCACCCAAGAATGGGAGGACATGTTAGCAGCATACTCTCCAGACCATCAAATAGGCATACTTCCTGCAAAGCCATATTCAAATCCTTCAGCTGACAGCCAGCCCCCAAGGGACACAGGGCATTAAAATGAGATGGGTGGGCCAAAAGAACAAGATGGAAGTGTTTGGGCCTCCATCCTAAACACCATGCAATTGTCGGTGGAGGCGCTCCAATATCAGTCTGACAAAATGGACATACAGCTTACCCTACGAAACACCCTGGCAGTGTTCACAGCTAGCATAGATGAAAAACTAGGGGACCTCAACGGCCTAATTAGAAGAGCACAGACGGAGGCACACCTCCGATGTGGCTGTAGTCAGATCGTCGATAAACTTTTGACCCTTCCAACAATGCTCACAATGGTACTAAACGAGCTGAAGAACACATCACTAGACAACGCTGTCTGCTCTCCAGCTGGTGCCGTGTCTTCAAAACCCCCAGGCTGTGAATGCGAGGAAGAAGATTCGGCCAGCTCAACTAATCGGAATCTCATAGGCAGCGACTCTCGCACCAAGCATAAAGTGGGGTCTTCACGTACTGCCAAGGAATCTTCTAAGTCAGTCCTAACTGACCCATCCATCACCAAAGCAAATGCCAAACAGCGCCGCCAGCCAAAACGGAAGGGACAGAATCAAAAATCACTTCCCCTCAATCTTCGGCAAACAGTGCTCTAAATCAGAGTCTGAATCCAAAGAGGGGAGCAAGCAACACATAGCTCCAGCTCAAACAAGCAACCTTCAAAACACAGCAGCATCACAAGGGCCTTCTAACACCGAAAGGTCTCTAGCTGTCACAAATAACAGGAACTCGCGACAGGCAATGC
The DNA here is from genome assembly GCF_964204655.1 of Triturus cristatus. NCBI lineage: Eukaryota > Metazoa > Chordata > Amphibia > Caudata > Salamandridae > Triturus > Triturus cristatus. The sequence goes on from NC_140583.1 coordinate 234,962,229, forward strand.
CAGCTCTCCACAGAGGAAACGCTATCATCAACCCAAGTGTAATTCCTATATGCTCATCACAAAAGCCATCAAACAACTAGAGTTGACCTGATGGACAAAGAAAATCTTTAATAAGCACTGACCCTGCGACAGTAGAAAACAGGGCGTCCGCAACGGACGCAATCTGGATAACGATCAATAATCAATACGTCAACAAAGATCAGACAAATAACAGCTCAAATCATAACATCGAAAAACTTGTTTCACCAAGAGAAGGAAAACAAATGGCTTTGACTTTCAGTGGGAAAGTTGTGTTCAGATTTTATAATTGCCATGACCAGTGTGTACATAAATATCCTCTATTCCCATTTAATTGCGCAGATCTGTTGTTCACAGATTTGAATCCCATTACGGGATTCAGTGTAAACATAGTTGCTCCTTAAATTGTGCAAATATGTAGGAAAGCATATTGTTATATTTTGCCCACTTCATCATGCAAACAGCAGGAACCACAAGCTGTCTGGACTTAAGGGGTGGTGTAGGACGGGCACACAGCTTTCTCCTCCAGTAGTTGCATTTGTTCTCCATTGCTTTACACTACATTCTAAATTCTAGACTGGTAATTCCGGGTTTTATGATCACTTATAATCACTTATGGCCTCTTTCAGCTTCTAACTGCCTGTTTGTGGGTGTGTACCAATGGGAGCATGGACCCTTGGGTGCCTTTGGCTGCTACCCTTTAAGTGTTGCTGTCCCTGCTATGGGAGATGGTGCACTGTCTATGTGTGGTAATTTATTCCTGGCTGAGATTTTCATCCATTGATGAATTTGTTGTTCCTGCACTTGAGAAATGTGTGCTTTCCTGCAATGCTCTTTGCTATTCTGGCACGTTAGTCCTTGCTCTCTGTGCTGTGTTATATTGGGGTGATGGTGTTAGCTTTGTGTCTTGTCCCCAGCTTTCAGCTGGGCTTTGTCTTTCCCTGTCATTATGGGGCCTGTCAGGTGTGTTATCCGATGGGAAGGTTGGGAAGGTTGGTCTTGGGTTTTTCCCTCCTTTCGTCTGGGATGTCATTATGGACCTCCATCTATGGGCTTCATGGTCTTTGAGCATTAGCCCGTATCTATGGTTGGTCTCTGCCTTTGCTTCGACTCTTTGGGGGCTTGTAGCGTCTTCCTGCTTGCACTGTATTTCTCTTCCTTTCTAGTACTGCTTTAAGATTCTCAACATTCTATTGTGCTAACTCTGGTGTTTGAGCCTGCTTGCTCATCTTTTTGAGGTATGGTTCCATGCGCCATTCAATGGGTCTTTTCTTTCGTGGCTTGTGTAGGAGACTGGCTCATTATATAGTGTCCACCTATGGTGGGGAACTGTGCACTGAGTCCAGGCAACCCTTAGTGATAGTGTTTAGGTCCCTGAAGACCAAAGCTCTCAAGGGGTAGCTGTGGAGAACAGCTATGGTGTATCCAGGAGGGTGTAAAGCAACTGCATGTACCACTAGTCAGTCAACAAGCATTTTTCACACAAGAAAGGACGATAGCAGGTGAGTAGAAAAATACTTTATATTTAATACTAAACACTAGACAATAACTTTGTATACCCTCTTCCTGTAGGTATCAATTACACACACTGAATACTTAGAAAAGAGGTAAGTAGCATGGGAAAACACAAAGGGTCCCACCGGGGGGTGGCGGGTTAATCTATGTGCTAAAATAGTGGAATGCAGTATGATTACCAAAACAGGACTAGTACCCCAAGTTGGAGAACCACAGGGGAAGCAAGGAACTACCCAAGGTGAGTAGCCAGGGACCCCAAGGCACCTCGGTGCAGAGTTGTTACACCTGGTCAGACGTCCATAGGACAACATAGGGTAAGTAGCTATTGGAAAATCAAACTTCTAGGACCCTTCCCAAAGGACCCCAAAGGGACCACTTGGATCAATGGAGGTTGGAGAGTCACCTCACCCATGGATACCCAGAAGATGCGGTTACCTGCACAAGGCAGCCCGGGTGCATAGAGTTGAAGTGGTGTTGGAAACCTCCCTAATCGCCAATGGTGAGTTGTGGAAGTTCAGCAGATACAGTGCATCATTGATCAGGCCGGTGGAATCGGGACAAAGAATCCAGATGAGAAGAACCTAAAAACAGAGGGAACAGGTCTAAACTTCCCGGAGGTGACCAGGAGGCACAGGAGCACAATACCAGTCCTGGTTGAAGGTTCTTGGTGTAGCAAGGAGTGAAGGAAACAGCATCTGTGGAGACCAGGTGATGTTGCAGAAGCCCAGGAGCCTTTCATGAGCCGTCTCATACTGGTTGATGAATGCAGCAAAGTCAGTGGCCGGCAGGACCATCAACAAGCCTTGGAAAATGCAAACAACTGTTTGTGGGAGAAAATGGTTTGTTGCAGACCAGAATGGTCTGTGCGACTAGCTCATCAGGGGTAAGTCAGGGCCGGCCCTCAGCATGTGGGCGATCCAGCATGAATCTATGTAGCCCCCTCGAGGACCCTCCGACAGCAGCCACAGGAGATTGCAAGAATGCCCCAGGAGCATACAAAAGACGATGGCACACGATGCATCAGAAACTGGGGCTGCATGGAGCTTAAAGATCTTCAGTGAAGACAGCTAACAAGCCCTGATAACTCCAAAAAGATGCAGTGCATACGGAGGCTGTCCACGTTTTCTGGATAAGGATTACAGAGAAACTGGTGAGGCATCTAGAGAACCAACGAATCACAACTTGTGTTGGAAAGCCAGGCGATGTCCATAGGATAACAGAATCAGCAAATCGATTGTCGACATCCAGGTGTCTGCAGATGCAGGGAAGTGACTTCTTCACTTTAAGCGAGATTCCTTCACACTTGGATGCAGGCTGAGTCTTTGGTGACTGACAGGATTCACAGCCACTGATTTGTAGAGCTTCAGAAAAGCACAGGGAATAAGATGCAGCAGGATTCATTCTGGGAGCAGTCTTGTCATGGGTCTTGACTTGAAGAACAGCAGAGTTCCAGTGTCTACCAGCAGAAGAGTCTGTGAACAATCTTCAGCGACAGGCAGTCAGTTCCAAAAGTTGTTGTTGGGATGAATCTAAGGACCCACCCTTAGAGGAGCCCTTAAGTAACCCTAAAATGACAAACGACCTCTTCTCTGGTGACCCACCTATCATATGGTGTCACGGATGCTACTCAGATGTCCTAGCCAGTCAGATGCTCCCAGGGGCCAAATTTCAACAAGGAAAAATCACTTGGAGGGTCTCTGGGCACCTCCCTATGGAGGAGTTAGATAGGGGGTGGTCATTCCCATGTCCTTTGTGTAGCTTCTCGCCAGAATGGAAGCCAAGGGCTCCTGAACTGGGCAAAACTGCTTTATGCATGGAGGGCACCAAATGTGCCCTTCAATGCAGCCTGTTGGTACTTAGAAGCGCCCCTACCCTACATAATTCTAAAGGAAACCCATTGTTCAACGTACCCTGACCGAGTGAAGCTCATCAGCAGGGGGGCAGAACACTGTAGAGGGTTGGCAGCAGCGCGGGCTGGCAGTCAGACCCTGTAAGGCTACATAGGTAGGTATTGGGTGGGTCCTCTAAAGAGCCTCCCCAGTACAAGGTATCATGCAACTAGCACTGGAATCGGTGTAGTTGCATGATTCCAACATGTATGATACCAAACATGACCAGGTTTGGGCGGCCATTATGAAGTTAGACGTTTCAACTTGCCAGTGTCCACTACATACCTTATAATGGCTGTCCCACACTTACAAAGCCCAGAAAATGGAGTAGGGATTTGTTGGGGCACCTCTGCTCTTGCAGGCGTACCCACACTTTTAGAACCATGCTCCCTGCCCTTGGACTGAAAAGCCTACATTAGGAGTGACTTATAGGTTTAAAGTGTAGTGACCAGTATATAAGAAAAACCCTGTATCTGAAGTGAAGGGTGCATGCACCCTATCACGCGGACTGCAATGGCAGCTTCTGCAGACACAGTTTGCATGTGTTCCTGTAGGTAGCATAATACATGCTGCAGGCCATAGGAGACCCCTGGTGTACCGATGCCCTGGGTACCTCATTACTATATACTAGGGACTTATCATGGTACCACAGTATGCCAATTTTGGGTGTAAAAAGTCCATAGCAGTAAATGCAGAGGGAGAGCACTTTCACTGGGGTCAAAACACACTGACACCAGGCAAAAAGAGGGGGTATCTATGACAGAAAGATCCTACTTTCCTACAGCTTGCTTGTCTGCTTAGGCAAACTTTATATGACACTTCGCCAGCTTTCTGTATGGCTTTGCAGTCTTTATTCTGCTCTTGGCTGGGTTGTGTACAGCTTTCACTTTTCAGGCTGTTGCTTGACTTTCTCTGAGGTTTTTGGGGGTCTATTTCCTATGCAATGGTATAGCTCTGCTGTCATTTACCTTCTGCACCACATGCTTCCGCGGTGGCACCACCACTTGCATGTCGGTGCACTGTGTACCATGCACATATTGTGCATAGCACAGAGTGCGTGCATGACAGTGCAATGAGAGAAGGGGCACAACATGTGCCCCCATGCACACACCCTGTGGGCAAAATCGCCATGGCGCCCAGTTTGAGGACCCTTCCCTGCCTTTGTGCCGACCTTTTCATGGCAGGGTCCTTGCCATGAAAAGGTCGACAGAAATTCAGACTGTGATCAGACAGTAGTGTTGGCATTGGCACCGCCACCATTGATCACTGCTTTCCCCGCCCCTTCGGCAGTGGCAGCAGTCTTGTGGTGGTGCGACTGCCATGGTCATGATCGAGCGATTAGACCGCTGAGGAGGTGGTCGTTGGACCGCCACCACGGGTACGGCGGTATTAGGACCGCCGTACTTGTAATCGAGCCCCAAGTCTTCTTTGTCCTAGTCGTCATTTATGCACCTTCCCCTTTCAAAGGCCTCATATGTGGCACTTTTGTTGGGACTCTGTGTTAATTGGTGCTTAATATGGACAAGTGGATCCTTGGACAACCTATAGGTATACTATACGAGACATGCTATAGGTGAAGGAGGCAGGGATTTACAATAGAAAGGAAAGAAAGACGTTCCCAGAATTTTAGAAAAAGACAACTTTTTATTCAGTTCTGGATTATAAGGTTATTTGTCTCAAAGTGAGGACTCACTTCACATAAGGACTGAGAAGAGGACGTAATGAAGATTGCTTGCAATTACTCAAGAGGTCACAGGTCTTTGGGCTACAATAGGAATGAACAGCTATGGAGTTTAGACTAAGCTTTAGAATATAGATGAGCGAGCGGACATGTTTGCTTTACTAGTGCAATGGCAATATATTGCAAGTTATGTTGCACTTTCAAATCCATAAATGTATCACCCAGAACATGATCAGGGTTTGACCAAAAGTCCACCAATCTTTGAATGTTCTCCTGGCTATCGACCATGAAACTTAAAATGGGGTTTTAAGCAGTTCTTGAACACTTTCCAAACTGCACGCAATCAAGATCACATAAAACATAAAACACCTCACAACTTTCTGCAGTAGACATCACCAAATCAGCATGCTCGCAACCCGTGTTCAAGCAGTAAGTCAGTAAATGCAACCAACATTATAAAGCTAAAAGTAGAAATTTTACATCAGACCTCCAATCCAAAAATGAAGAATAATCCACGTTTACATTTTACAATGCACCATTGAAAAAGATAAATACATGCCCAAAACTTTGAACACTGCAAGTGCAGCTGAAAACGTTCTCAATTTAGTTTTTTGTTATGTGAAAGGCATTCAACATTGCCGTCTTTTTAGTTGTTGAATATCTATCTGAAATGTTGGTCAGAACTATGGCTGTTTCATGCGTAGCTGGTGTGAAATTGTCTCAGTATAATTCTGGAGTTTGTAACTCTGGATTTTTGTTTCGTTCCCTCAAATAAACTCACCCACCTCATTGCGTTAGTGTTTTCCCAGAATACTCCTACATGTGATTCGGGATGAAATGTTTATGCCTCGCCTTTACTAATCTGCATTGTTAGTTTCCTCTAGCTGAAAATTGAGAAGTAAATCCAGGTTTAGGAAACCTGACTCCACATAGGCATGGTAATACCAGATTACTTACCTGTAATCTTTAAGATCTACTCTTCCTCATCTCTTGTTTATTTTTAAATTTAACATGAGGTCTGTACCAATCTCCTGTGTTGTCCGTGGTGACCAGGGTGTGTAAAGAATGGTTCTAGGACTGGCGAAGATGCATTTTGTACAAAAGAAGGAGGCCATCAAGGCTACTTCAACAGAACCCCTCATGATTTTGAAAAGAACCAGTGACAAAACAAAAGCAGGGGACAAGAAAACAGAACTAGCTGAGGCCTTGGGAAGGAGAAAGAGCAGCCCCCTCCTCAAGAAAGTGGATTCTTCGACCTTGAGTAGTTAGCTGGAATGAAAACATCCTTATTAGAGGTGAACGTTCCATTAAAAGGAACCCAATTGGCTTTGACAGACTAAAAAAGAATCAGAGGTAGTTCTTTGCTCAGAGAGCATTAAACTTGATGGTCTTCAACCCCCACCTCCTATGGTGAAATTTAGTTGATCTGGTGGATTAAGATTAATCCATTGAAGGATGAACCAGAAGGTCAGGTTCTGTGCACGGTCTGGATGCCTTACAATAAGACTGCTGACAACTAGAGATTCAAAGTTTTCTAGGAAAGGGCAAGACAGAACAAAGGCTTGTGGTGGAGCGTGATTCTTTGACTGTGATAATGCGTGTCATCATTTGCGCTTGAACATGAAGTCACAATGGACAAGGGACGACGAGAAATGCCATCATTTGACTCATTCGATTAGGAAGTGTCAAACTATGAAAGGTGAGAGGATGTCAATACTTCTATGCATTTGAGTTCTAGACATGGTTACAAGAAATATGTATGAAATATGAGCGTACAACTTATTTTGGACTAGGACAAATTTATCACTCAGAACGTAATCAGTGTTCGACGAAAAGTCCACCAAATGTTGAATGCTCTCCTGGAAATTAACCGTGAATTTTAAAATGGGGTTTTAAAGCAGGTTTTGAACACTTTCAAACCAGAATGCAATCATGAACATATAAAACATAAAACAGCTCACAACTCTCTGCAATGAACTTCACCAAATTTAGCATGCTCACAACCCGTGCTCAACCAGTAAGTCAGTAAATGCAACCAACATCATCATCGTTAGGGTATCCTGACATGCTAAATGGATAGACAGCGCTTGGACCAGTCAATCACCCATACAAGGGTAGGTGACCCAATCCCATGAGTGATTCCCATCAGAAGAGAAAAATACAGGTGAATTAGCCAAAGAAAATTAATTTGTACTTATCACAATTGATATATTGGAGCTCTTCTGAGGACACAGACTCAACTGACTGAAGAAGAGAAATGGTCAAATGGATAGTCTCTACCTTGAAAGAGATATAGCACAAAAACCTATCTGCCCTATTTAATCTGGTAACACGTTGGAAATCCTGATACACTCAAGTCCAAATATGGACTTTCATAAAATTGCATCACACCTCCCTATAGGAACAGGAATGATGGTGCCTTTCTGCAGGATATCTTTAATGTGCTACTATTGAGTGAACTGCTACGGTGATTCCTGGGCAGAAGAGTCGCAAATACCCTAGATCTTGGTGCCAAAATGCAAAATGTGGTCATTTTATCCATAACCCAGATGCCTGAAACTGAGGCTGTCTAAAAGTTTAACAATAAGTTGGGCCTGGCAGCCAACTTTACACTTGACAGTCCAATAAGGAGCAATGTAGCATTCAAAGTCACTGATGCTTGACCTCTTTTGCCTTTTGCTCCACACCCCTTCTATATTCTAGCAGAGAAGACAACCGTGAAGAAGAACCCTACAACGGGGAGGGACATGGTTTTGTCCAAAGGTCACTAGCACTTTCTAGTCATCTTTTGACTTTTTAATCATTTTCTTGAATCTAGACTGAAGCCATCAGAAATGGTGAGAACACTCAGTCACCTTCTTGGACAGTTATTCCTTCCATTAGTTGGTTTCTAAATCCCTTGTGTATGTTGGAGTCAAAGGTGATGTTTGGAAGCCATAAAGCACATCAGTCATGAATGGGATCTATTAGATCCAAGGGGCCAGATCAGTGCAAGCAACATGCCTCCACTCAGTGCTTAATTTGTAATTACATAAGTGCCAGGGATCGTGTCGGGAGGCCACTGCAGCTTGCATGACACATTGTTCCTGCCATACTGCCAATGATAGTAACAGCACAACTACTAACCATCACACTCCTACAAGTGTGACAATTTGGACTATTTCAGGCCCCCAAAGCTATATAAATGGCTTGGGAGGTAGGTAATAGTAATTTTTTATGTATATTGAATTAATAATTAACTGTTATTATGGTCATCTCAGACAGCGTCACCTTGTGGCATACTGTCACAAGTGCCGTTGTTGACAATTAAGTGTCGCTGCTAAGCACCGGAAACCACCGGCTCAAGTTAAGCACTGCCTCCACTGTTAGGAGGAATTGAGATCTACAGTGAATGGGAAGTGCGAGCAGCATACACCCCACCACACAGTTCATTGCTGTATTAGCACGCTTCAGAAAATTGTTTGCTCTCTTGTCAACTGCATCTGCTGAATGAAATCACTGCAATGTTTGGCACACAAGTAACTCATAACAAATCTACTTTGAGAATACTGGATGCCCGGTCTCAAACCCCTCATGGGGTACGTACGCTGACTTTGCATAGGAACAGATACAGTCCTCAAATTTTAAGTTGGAAAATATTTTAAATGCCGCCAGGGTTATTATTTGCTACCATTATGCTTCCACTTGCAACCTATGTGAATATTTAATGAGAGTGGTAGCAGAGGAACAGCCACATGGATTTGCTGCAACACTCCAAAGTTTGCTATGCAGGGAGGAGATACAAGTATTGGTAAACCCAATAGGTCTTCCATTTGAAAGACTTTTCGCTGACCTTTTGGCTTTGTCATGTCTTATTGCTGATGCTGAACAGCATGGGCAAAAGGGAAAAACATGCTTGTTGCTGATGATGAGCAGTACTTGCAAAAAAGTCAATGCCTGACCCCAGGATGAAGATGTATGCGTCCCGATGCATGCATGAGCACATGTCAATGCACAGTGGCCATTTAGGCTTTTTGCTCGAGCCTTATTAGATAAAAGCATGCATGCTTCACTATGCATGTGGGTGTATTCTTATGGCTGCCATTTTGTATATTGTTTTTTATTTACCATTCAATGCTGCGGGATGCCCAACTTGGAGACATAAATAAAAAAATGTTGAAAGGGGAAGCCCAGTAGCAAATTGCAGCTGTGGGTCCAATTTAAAAGTTAAAAAAATAATTGCAAAAAAATGTTTTTAATACCGGACAGGAGAGCATAAAAAAATTCTGAGCAGGGCAGGGATGGGTGGTAGAAGCAATGGACGAGCTGGGGGATGGGAGAGCAACACTTAGATACACTCCCATGGTATGCTGAAAGCAAAACAAAAAGTAGGTCCACAAATGTAAGCAGTGGAAGGATATGACTCCTCTAATCAAAAGAATGGTAAAAAAGCTATCCTCCAAGGGAGGGCCAAACACAATAAGAGGATCCTATGGCACAGCAAGCACAGAACACACATCTGGCCGAAAGACCAGGCCAGGCATTTGGGTTGGACTGTTCCTGTTGGGGATAGACCAAGTCTTCTTAGCTTATGATTGATCCATCTGTTCAGTCTGTACATTTAGAACAAAAAGGTAGAGGCATCCAGTTATAGTAACAATATAAATGGAAAGGCATAAAAATATCTTTACCCTGCCCCGGCACTGCTCCCAAATGAGAGAGTCATTTATCTACCATCAGTATTCACATCTGCTAAGAAATAATAAAGAAAATCCCATCCTCTTCGCTGTCTGTTCCGCTTAGAGATTTGGACACTGTCACAACTACCAATTTGTGATTGTTTTCTGGCACTGGCGTTATTTGGGGCTCTTATTGTCCTGATCCACTTATTCCACAGGTGGAACCATAGAAGGGTAAGTTCACTCTCCTCTGGGTCTTCAAGCCTAACTGTCCATTACCAATGTTACTAATGAAAGCTGCCCAACTGAACCTGTAAAGCACACTTCCATCTCATCTCAGCTGGAACAATGTGTTTGAATTTCCTTCTGGAGAAGTCATGGGCTTGCTCCTTTAGCATCTTGATGTCACTTTTGACAACGTTTTGCTGAGTGCCCCACCCATGTACAAGGTAAAGTTCTGTTAGTGCATCCCTGGCCTGTCACGGATAACCATGGCCACCACACAGATCATTTTGCCTTTAGTCAAAAATCTCCTCTATGTAGAAGGATCTCGCCTCAATCTTTCCATAAACACAAGAGATTGTTCTACACCAGAAAGATCCAGTTGAATTTATAGACCCTCCTGGTATGTACTTTAGAAGTTTACAGTCACAGTAACTGCTGAACATATTTGCCACAGGATTGGGATTGGTGCATACTTACCTGCTCTGCAAATCCATTTGTGATGGAAAGAAATGGTGCGGGATATGTGGCAAAAATATGTGCTGTTGCGTTTGGTCCGGATACCGCAAGATTTCCATCAGCAAAGGACATAAATGCATCTATAAAAGAATAAGGCATCAGTGGTTTTGTTTAGATACTTTTGTATCGAATATAAAGCAACAATACTTGAGAAAAACGTTATCGCACAATCGCAGATGTGAAGCGAACAATCAACATTAGGAGGTTTAGCCACATACAATGAAAGTTCAAAGGAGTAGACTGAAAAAGATTCACAGTAGAGATATTATGTTAAGGATCTGGATAATTAATATATTTTTGTGTGATTTCACAACCTTATGTGTTATCTGCTGATGCATTGACTGGTTGAGGCTGGGCGAGTCCTTGACAAGTCCTTGTTACCATTGATACTTTTACCCAATACCATACTGACTCAGTGTTTCACAAAAGTAGTAGTTTATGGAGGATATGGATGATTACATTATTTGTAAAACAGTATTCTATTAATTGGTTCTTCCATTAGCTCACAGAGGCTATACAGTCTCTATTTATTGAACCAAGATAGGTTTGAATTGGCCATTCTCCCTGTATTGTAATTTTTTCTTTAGGCAATTGAGATCCTAAAAAACATACATCGATTCGATGTAGCATGCCTTTTGCTAGTTATCTGTGCTAAGGGGCAAAGCACATTTTATTAAATTTACCAACTGAGTCTGAATACATGGAACTAAGAGAGACAACATATATGACAACAATATAAGGCACTCAAAAGAGCATTCTGGGGGGAAATAATGGCAATGATTTTTCTGGAAAATATGTCAGATGGCTCAAAACTTATCAGCCCAAATAGGGCTAGGGTGTTTGCGCTACAACACTGGCAAAATTATTTTTGGGACATGAAGGACTTGTGTGTATTTCATTATGGAATGTATGCTCTGAGCCTGGAAATTCCAAAAGGCACAGTTGACTGGAGGGCTGTGGTTGAGGTGTTAACCAATTAACCTTACCTTATACTTGTGGTTTGTAAATGTTTTGACTTTCAGCTGGGGATGGACAATAGGATGGTGACACCTCAGCGCATCAGTGATAAAGAACCGCATGCCAATGTGTGATACAGTGGCAGATTTAGCTTGAATGTGCCGGAAAAGTGTTGTGTTAGCCAGTTCAGAGTTACAGTGATTTCAATATTCTCGTCTATTGAAAGCTTTCCATCATTAACAGTAAGGAGTAATAATCCTCATCTTGGGTTTTGATGGTGAGAAGTTATTGATATTGCCAAGAACAATGAGCAGTTTCCAAGCCACGTCACAGGAACGCAGATGTTGTTGAACAGTGATCCAGGGTCAGCAATAAGGAGCGGCCTTGGTGTATTAGAAGTAGGCCTTGGTAAAACTTTAAGCATGCCACAGTAATCAGACTGATTTCAGTAATTGGCATTACTCTTGTGATGTAAAATTACCAAACATAACCTGATTATGCCCATTTGCATAAGTTTGTGTAATTTTGGGCAAAAAAGCCAACCCAAGAGCACAGGAACAACTACTGGCTGCTGCTGTTCTTGTTTGTTTGCATTTAATGCTATCTTCTTAGTGCAAAATGCATCCACAGGTCCATTTTGAAGCAAGAGTGCCTTTAGTGCTAAGAAAATAGCGCTACATGCTGGGTTATGCTCCTTGCATAATCCTACACAATCTTGCATTTTACTGTATTTTCACATAATTACACTACAGCAAACTACGCAAGATATGCCCACACTCTTCACAAATGAAGAAATTAGACCAGCTATCAAGAATTAATCATGGAAGAGATATGGTAAACCAGGAATCCTGGCAAAAATGTGGTGGTCCTGAATCCACAGCTATGCCTTAATGGAAAGACATTTTAGCCCATATAAGCCTAGTCAAACTCCTTCTCTGTCCCACTATCTTATAAATGAGTGACCTCAGCTAATATATTGTATATCTACTCACAACATTAAGAAGCAAACATAGCACATCTACTTCTAGCTAGTAGACCTACTATAAAGCACGGCTTGAAATTACAATCTACCCCACCATTATCAATCTGATGGACAAAACTATGGACTAGTTACGCAGTGGAAAAACTATTTGCTTCAGTAAATGCTAGAATGCAAACATTAGTAACTCACAACATTAAGAAGCAAACTTAGCACATCTACTTCTAGCTAGTAGACCTACTATAAAGCACGGCTTGAAATTACAATCTACCCCACCATTATCAATCTGATGGACAAAACTATGGACTAGTTACGCAGTGGAAAAACGATTTGCTTCAGTAAATGCTAGAATGCAAACATTAGTAAACATATTGCTGAGCTTCAAGAAATATGTGACAAGGGGCCTTCCCTTTGTAGGGGTCTTTCACACCAGCTAACCTTGTAGTGCAAGTATACTTTGTGTGCAATGTCACCCTCCTCTGAAAACACCAAAGATGGTATGGAAATGTAGATATGTTAATTTATTGAACGTATATTCCTTTCCAAGCTCTCAAGATGTCCTGTAATATAGATTACCAAATCGTGTAACCATTACAGTCTCACACCCTGTGTTCCATATGAGAAACAGCATTTACAACACTGCCATTATATCACGTTCCTTTTACAACACAGTCATTGCAATGACTGCGTTCTTAGAACGCAATACCTTTACATCACAAGTCATTAGATTGACTTGCTGTAGGGGGTGCTCTAACCTAAAGAATAGTATCATTTACTATTCCAACACCTTCCCTACTGTTGTGCACGCTGGAGTTGGAATAGTAAATTATACTATTCCTAAATCCAATGCGCCCCCTACAGCAAGTCGATCTAATGACGTGCGATGTAAAAGTATCACATTCTAACAACGCGGTCATTGTAACAGCCGTGTTGTAATAGAACGTGATGTTATAGCATGAGTAGTAAGATGCTATATTAGTTTCGTATATGCTAATTGATGTATGACCATGTTCTCCGTTATATAAAACTGAAATAAAGTCGTTAAAAATGTCATTTATATTGTTTACACTATTCTGTGGAGAACTTATTGCACTTTGCATGGGGTTGTCATATATATTTGCTAAGTGATGGGGTGCTTCCTTTGAATGTGGTTTGTTTTTGACAAAGAGTGTTAGGGCTTGATGATGTGTGCACCATGTCGGATGTGTTTATTATCACACACACTAAAATCAGACCCCAAGTTGTTCGGAATTTCTCGGGTGCTATAATTATTGCCTATTCAGACATTTTCAGGACTAACATGCATAATTTGGTGGCTACTGGACCATAATCCACATGGTCCAGTTCCGGTTAGTAACAGGCTTTTTCCCTGTGAACATCCGGCAGGTTGTATCTGCCGAAAAGTTAATGGAGTGTGCGATCTTTATCCGGGTGCGATAAACATCTCCCCACTGATAATGGTGTCAGGGTGGAAGGAGTTGTTGCTGTGCAACAGGAGTGGCTTCAGTGGATTCACAGATCAGCAGATGTGCTCATTCCAACAGTGCTTTCCTTGGTGCCTGTTACCTTTCCATCAGTGTAGGGTTTTGACAAAAGGTAGGAAGACACAACAAGACAACCAAAATAATCTATATTTTCTTGCATATTTAATACATGACACACACTTGTAAACTGGGCAATTAGCTTCTAACTAATAAGCGGAGTCCTACATAAAATATTGACACACTGACAGAGTACTTCCATTCATCTCTTTCATACAGTTTTGTATTCTTCCACTAACCAATCTGCACAACCATTCACACCACCGCCAATCACTGTGTCTGGTTCGGACTCCACTGTGTATTGAATTTATTTGATCATGCATCGATAATAAAAATCAATGCATGTTTAAAAAGACTGAATAAAACCTGTTTGACAAAATTAACAACATCCCTTAAAAAACAAGGATCATATGCTATACTTAAAATCGAAGTTTTAAATAAGTCTTTAGAGTAAGGCCCAAGGACTGTTTTTGAACAAGCAGGTTATTTTATGCAAACAGCAAAAGTTCATAAGGTGCATTTTATACTGGTCAATCAATGAAGTTGCCAATTACCATCACTAAATCATAATGAAGCCTTCAAATGGACACAAATACTTTATTCTGAATTAATTACCCTTTTCTTACTAATGCACTGTTTCTCATGAGTTTAAGTTATCTTTAGTGCTTCCATTACTGAAGAATCAGTCCTGATAGAAAATATAGTCAACAAACAAGGGTGTGGCAGGCAACATGTGTCTAACTGTGACCCAGCATGACTGTAAAAGGGAGGAAGAAAGGAGAACACAAGGTGGCATGGGGGCCCATAGTCCAGTGTTAAAGTCCAGTGTAGAGGGATCCAGACCTAATTGTAGGGAACCAGTGAACCTGTAAACCCATAAGGAGAACACTCTATGGTTACGGTGGCAGTAGGTCATCTTTGGGATACTCCATAAAGTTTAGAAGCATAGCACTCCAGTTACTTTGATGGGGAGGGGACTTAACCTCTAATTTCTTCTCTACCTAGGGCTTTACCCTGAACCTTAGCTCATCTAATGATGGAACAAACCATGCCTGAGATGCAGGAAGAGGAAGGTGTTGTCACCTTTCACCTCATGATGATTGTCTGTTTGGTAATAAGTATGGGAAGGTCTAGAAACAATGCAGATACCTCACTTTTTAAGATTCTTTATACACCCCTAACGCACGTACCTCCCAACTATGTATACACGCCAAGCCAGTGACAGTCTTCAATAAATTCAAAACTTGAGACCAGTAGGAAGCTGGACAGGGGAAGGCCCACAACATGGGGTGAAGATTTGCTGAAGATGCTGTACAGTGGGAACAGGAGGTGCTAGCCTGCGCAGAAAACCTATTACCTTTATCAGGGGAGATATAGGCCCAGTTCAAGTCATTAAATTGTATGTATTTAAATTTTGCATTTCACAAGATTGTGTGGCGGTAAGAGAGCACTGTGTTATATTCTTTATCGTAAAATGCCCAGCCAATCTCAGTACCCACATATATTGTAGGGAGTGTAGGGACGTTTGGGTGTGTTCTCCTTGAAAGATATATATAACTAGGTGATTCGTCTCCTGCCATTACCCATTAAGAACAGGGTATATAGCGCTGAGTTTGTTTTGGGTGCACTTCTGAGTTTCTAATTTGCCATTTAACCCAGAGAACCTTGACTACTGTCTAGTATGTCTGCAATTGTATATTATCAATTTCAACTTGCTCCATGAGCTCGTTAAAAGTAAGGAGCTGGTTGTCCTGGAAGCAGTCTCCCAGTGAGAGAATGCCCGCCCCCTCCAAGTATTTTAAGTCTGTGGCCTTGAGAGGACCTAATTGTTTGGGAAAACCAAGAAGGGGCATAGGGCACAATGTATCTTGTGATCAGGAGAGCTCTGATATAGCTCAATGGGAACATCTAGAGCAGGTTTCTTCCAGAGAGAGGCCCAAAAGCCCACGTTTCAGCCATTTGAATTGGGTTGCCAGGCAATAGTGTTAACAATTCAGTGCTCCTAAACCACCCCACTCAACCGGGAGTTGAATCAGTTTTACGTCTGTTGCTGTGCAGTATTAGCTCCCTAAATAGGATGTCCAAGTCACAGAAGAACTATCTCCCAAGAAGGAAAGGGAAATAAAAAAAAAAATACAGTAGTATCACCATTTGCACGAAAGCAATGTGTCTCATTACTTAAAGTGGACCAAAACCTAGGATCTAATAAAGATCACTGCTTTGGTAAGATTGTTGTCCAGAAGGTTCTGTGCTGAATGATAGATCTTAATAACCAAGCAGCAAAAAGATGTGCCCTCCCCCTTAAAGATACTCCTGCCCATGTCGGGTCACATCGGGATCACATTAGGGAGCAACAGCATACAGTGTGGGTGCACAATAACATCATGTGAATTTCATCAACTAACAAGATGTATGTCTTCCCCTTCTGCCTAAGTCTGAATGCAATAGGTGGAGATGTCACCTTCAACCGTAGAGATCCAAGATTTAGCTTCTGTTATGCGAGTGGTAGCATTCAGAAGATCCTGGAGAAGTAGTGCCACATCCATTCTCACCTCTCCTATTTTTGCCTCCACTGCAGCCTTCGATGTCTGGGTAGCTTGAAGGATAGTAGTGAGGTCATTAGGTGGAGAGATGGTTTTGTCTCCCACAGGAGAGCTTGGCGGCACCGTGGTAGATCCAATAGTGCAGCAACACGAGCAGCAAACCCCTTAGGTTGGATGATCTTTTGCTGAAGTAGATGGAGCTGAAAGTGAACAGTGGTCAGGTATCACTGTGGAGTATTCGCTGGTATTCCATAAACTTCTACCTCAAAGTAAGGCACTAGAGACTAAGAGGCAATGACCACTTAGTAGTACGGACTGTCACAGTAGGAGACAGCGACCCAGGGAGAGGTAAATGGGCCCAGCACAGCCAATAAGGAACTCTGATGGATGCAGAGGTAGATCACCAGTGCAGTGAAGTCATGACATGTCCCTCCGTGTGGCCACAGATGTCAGGGGTCCAGCACGGAGAAAGGCCCAGATAGGCATGAAATGTGTCTAAGCGGAGTCACTCCCTCCAAGAGGCTCACATCAAGCTCCAGGAGGTGAAAAGGGCCATGGCAGGCAGACGAGGCACCATAGCCTGGTGTCAATCCAGATGTGGAGTGAAACAGCTCAGAGGGCCAGTAGCAAGGGCCCAGCACCCACAGCAGGCCTCAGACAACATTCGTTAATGGGAGAGGAGGGCCCTGCCGAGAATGCCAGCAGTGTGCCATACTTTTTTAGGTGACTAGGTGAGAGCGACAATACTGTTGTGAGCCAAGCGTCTGTTACCTGGAAAACACAGACGCAGAATTCTTTGTGGGGCCAAATCAGGCACCGGCAGCGGGGGCAATGTCACCAGCCCCGGACGGTCATTTATTTTTTACCCCCAAGTGTACTTTTGTAGTTTATTACTTTTTTTTAGTTGGGTTTGTTGGGAGCGGGTATTGGTTACTTGTTGCTGATCGTTGGATAAGGTAAGACCTTTTTTAAAGTTTTTCTAGAGGATTTTGGGAGTTGGCAGAATGTGAGTAGAACTAGTTGATATGAGTTATAGTGTCAGTTTTTATTTTGCGGGTTGGTTAGATAGTCTATGTTCTGTTGTTTAGTAGTGTTGCGCATTAAGCCTACTGAGAGTTTGTCAATTATCCAGTGTCATTTTAGATATTATTTATAATTTATGTTGTTGTATTTGAACATAGGGCTTCATTACAATGTTGGTGGGACCGCCAATTATAGGCCGTCGGTGGCGGTCTCACTGAAAGACAGCCCTTCAGTCTGACCGGCGTATTATGATCCAAGCGGTCAGACCGAAACCACCAGGGAGAAAGGCCCCTGACTCTGACAGGATCTACAACCCCGTCAGGGCAGCGGTTGGAATCTTATCCCTTGAATGGTGGTGGTGCTGAGGCAGGCACCGCCGTTGGGATTACAATGTCCTTTTCATGGAGACAAACAGGACACGTCTCTCGTGGGCCACTGCAAAGTGACTCTGGGGGCACATGTTGTGCCCCCACTCACATCCATGCACCGCGTGCCATGCACCACAAGGTTGATGGAACACGGTGCATGGATGTGCATTAAGTGCTCTATAACACAGCAGCTTCTGCTGCCGCCCTCTTTCTGGGCTGCAGCACAAGCTGCAGTGTAAAGCAGCACTTTCTGAGTGCCACCACAGTGGTCATATCGTAATGATGTGGTCAGACTGCCTACTGTTTGTCAGGTGGTCTCCTGACCGCTTCAACAGCGGATTGTGGTCCAAACGCCCCATTATCATAATAAGGCCAATATGTGTTTTGCGTAGGTGGGTATTCTTACGGATCAAAAGTATTCCTGTGGACCTGTGTTTTATTTTTTAATTTATTAGAGGGAATAAATGTGTTTCCTAGTAAACCAATATTAATATTTTTAATTTCCTTTGATTTGTTGTGTTTCCTGGAATGTTTTGTTCTTTGATTCTTCAGGTTTTCAATGAGGGCTTATGACTTTTGTTTACTTCGAAAAATTTAACTTGGGCTTTTTTATTCTTGCTTTTTTTGGGGCTTTTTTGGACTTCACTTTTTCCTTTTTGCTGAATTATATTTTGATAACATGGATATGAACGGAGAACTGTAAAGCTACTTAATAAAAAAAAATATTTGTAGGTGGGAAATGTTACATTATAGTCTGTATGTGTATTTGCTGTAATTACAATGCGTTATTTGACATTTCTATGTGCTGGATACTTGGTTCCATTAAGGGACTGATTCCGATCTCGCTCGGAAGGGCACCGAACGCGATCCGGCCGGAAAAAGTACGAGCCGTACGCGTGTTTTCCGGCCAACTCGTACAGCTGTACGAGCGACAAGTACGATGCGAGCAACGTGAAATTCACCGACCGAGTCGTTTCAAGGTCCGAACCGCTCCGTACGTCTAGTCCGTAAGTAAACCATGCCGTGCAATGGATGCGATTTACGACCGAGCCAGTACGATGCACGCGTCGGACAACCGGTGCGAGCCGAAGTTTCCGGCTCGCAAAACATCCAGGAAGTTGCCTTTGGGGGTCCGCGTCGGTATCCCTGTCACCGGCAGCCTTACGACTCGGACACAGGGGGGGACCCAATGGTCTCCACCAACATAGGGATGTACAATGCGGATGGCACCGACATGTACCCACTGTGGGGGGTGCCCTTGTGCGAGGCGTACCAATTCAGTCAATGGGAGCCCATGTACGCGTCGTACGACCGGCTCCCATTGACATCTACGGGAGTCTGACCGAACTGAGTCCGACAGCATGCGGCCGCATAGTACTCGCTCGGTCGGACTGCAGGACTCCTACCCGGTCGGAAAACACTCCAGATCCGGCTCGGTCGGAGAGCTTTCCGACACAGATCAGAATCGACCCCTTAGTGTTTATTTCTATGTGCTTTGTGATTGTTGCTGTGCTGATTTGTAATTACTTATTAAACATATTATTTTTATTCATGAGTTTTCTTTTCCTTGTTATACAGAACTGTAAAGATAATTAATAAAAAAAATATTTGTGGGTGGGAAATGTTACATTATATTCTATATGTGTATTTGCTGTAATTACAATGCGTTATTTGACATTTCTATGTGCTTACTTTACTTAGTTCGATTTAGGGGCCGATTCTGATCCGGGTCGGAAGGGCACCGAACGCGATCCGGCTGGAAAAACTGCGAGCCGTACGCGTGTTTTCCACCCGACTCGTACAGCTGTACGAGCAAGCAAGTACGATGCGAGCTATGTGAAATTCACCGGCCGAGTCGTTTCCGGGTCTGAAGCGCTCCGTACGTCTCGGTCGTAAGCTAACCGTGGCGTGCAATGGATGCGATGCACGACCGAGCCAGTATGATGCACGCGTCGGACAGCCGGGGTGAGCCGGAGTGACCGGCTTGCAAATCATCCGGGTGGTTGACTTTGAGGGTCCGCATCGGACCCCCTGTCACCCACAGCCCTACAACTCGGACACAGGGGGAGACGCATGTGTCTCCCCAACACAGGCATGTATGGTGCGGATGGCACCGACGCATACCAACTGTAGGAGGCTCACTTGTCCGCAATGTACCCATTTAGTCAATGGGAGCTCATGTACGCGTCGTACGACCGGCTCCCATTGACATCTATGGGAGTCCGACCGAACAGAGTCCGGCAGCACACTGCCGCATCGTACTCGCTCGGTCGGACTGCAGGACTCCGGCTCGGTCGGAAAACACTCCGGATCCGGCTTAGTAGGAGTTTCTTTCCGACCCGGATCGGAATTGGCCCCTATGTGTTTATTTCTATGTGCTTTGTGATTGTTGATGTGCTGATTTGTAATTACTTATTAAACATATTATTTTTATTCATCAGTTTTCTTTTCTATGCTATTTGTGTGTTTTTGTGACTGATGTATAAAAATTATTTTTTAATATGTATTTAAAAATCCTTAAGCTGTGTGATGTGTACCTTTGTCAAGGTTTGTTGGTTAGTGTGTATGTCGCTAGGTGTTTTTTTAAATTGAGGTTTTGTATTGATTTTAAGTAGTGTACTCCTTTGATGGGTATAAAGATTCTAACTTTAAATTGTAGCATTTTGTACACTTTACTGGTTTGATTTCTTACTTTTGGCTTAATCTGGGTTACCGATCACTCAATTCTTAATTGTCGCTTTGTTCTTTTTTGTGGGGCTTCTATGAACTTGTGGAGTGTAGGTTGGGTTTGCCCTAGTGTGGCTTGGAAGACATTGTGCCATCCTTCTGCTGTATAGTTGGCTTTTTCTACTAGAGACATGAAGCTTTCAAGGACTTTCCACCAAGGTATTTGGAATTTGGGATGACATCTGTGTCCTGAGCACTGCAGTCTGCCAACCCAAGTGTCTTCAAAGTAGTGCATTAGTGATCTTAGTTTGTTTTCTTTCTGTTGGTAAAAAGGTATTTCAATAAGTACGTTTTAGTGGGTTATCTGCCTCCGTTAAAGGGACATACAGGCTAATGCAATTATTTATTTTGTTTCAAAGGCAACTGGCTTTTTGTTGCATTTTCTACATTTTGGGCCTGATCACAAGAGTAAAGTGGTACCAAGCCCACCATCAGACGGTGGCGGTTTGACCATCACCAACTCGGTAGGTCGAGCGCTCAATTATGAGGTTGGCGGTTAGACCACCATAGTCAGACGCAAGATCGCCGCCACTGCAGGATCCAGGATCCCGACGGGGCGGCAGTGCGGAAAGCGGTGATCATGGCTGATGCTAACACCATCGTGCTGATAATGACCTGCCGTTCCGCAGACCTGTTCAAAGGTCGGCAGAAAGGCAGGGAAGAAGTCCCAAACAGGGCCCCAGGGTGAATTTTTCCATGGAGAGGTTATACATGGGGGTACAAGTTGTGTGTGGTACACAGTGCACTGACATGCAAGCGACGCTGCCATTGTGCCAGCATATGCTTCAGGCCCTTTCAATAAGCCGAAACATGCCGGCGCCATTGCACCACCGACACAACACCGTCAGCCTGGTGATGTTATCATAATACGGCGCTCAGGATGTTGCCGGCTTGGCGGCTTTATCCCTACAACCACAACAGCGGTCTGGCGGTCAGACAGCCAAACTTGTAATCGGGGCCTTAGTACAGATTTTTGGAGATGTCTCCAAACGCTTTGATTACAGTTGTAACAGCCTTGAATAGCTGTGTGTGGTTATAGTTTAAGTATTGTTTGTATCAAGGCTTGTTCGAAATCGATTATTATTTTATGTGGGGAGCAGTTTTTTGTTTTGGTTTGAATATGATGTAGTAGTTTGTAATAAGTGCAACTTTGTTTATTAGGTAGCAGGGCATATATGAGTGGTATGGGAGTGTTTTAATATTCACCATGTATGGTGTATAAATTTACCATGGGCTTTTTCCTTTTTGCATTTTCTTTGTACTTCTTTAACTTCACACAGGCACAGAGCTACAGCTATAGACCTGTAAATTTAATTAAGTTATTTATTTATTTATTTGTGGGTGGGAAATGTTATATTTTATTATGCATGTGTATCTGTCTGAAAATATTGTAATAATACAATAAAATAAATTTTAGTGTTCTTTTTTCATTTTTCCGTTGTAGGTGTTCTAATGTGGATCAGATGGTTTATTTTCTGTTGGGGGAAAAACATTTATTTGTGGGTAGTTGGTAGGGGTTTAGTTTTTATTTTTACTTAAATGGTTTACCTGATATTTAGAATGGTTTGATTTTACTAACTTTTTATGTGCTTTTTAACAGATCTTTGATTGTTAAATGTTATTGGTGGATCTGTAGACTGTAGATGGTGTTGTTATTTTTCTGTAGTAGCTAAAGTTTGGAAGATAAATAAAAACAGAGGGCCTGATTACGAGTTTGGTGGACTAGGAAACTTCATCACAACCTTGACAGATATCCCATCCCTAGTATAACAATTTAATTATATCCTATGGAACTACAAATACAGCAGACAGAACATCCGTCACGTTTGTGATGGAGTATCTGACCCGCTAAACCCGTAATCAGGCCCAGAGAGGTTGGTTATATTTTTATGTTTTTTAAATAAGTTACTTTCACCTATGTTTAAATAAATGTTTTACTTTCTTTTGTAGGAAGTTTTTCTTTTTTGGTTTTCTGTTGGCAATACGGCCAAGTGTCATTGTCTTTCAGTGTTTTTTTGGGAGGAATTGTTGACATTTTCTCCTCCTTCTGTATTTTTTAATAAATTTAATATTTTTATTGGCTTTTTTGATTTATGGCAGATTTTATCGGTCAGTGTTCTTTTCAGTTATTACTTTTTAATGGTGAATACTAAATAGTGCTTTTGTTTTATCTTGAAATATTTACTTCTGTCTTTTGCATTATTTTGGATGAATTTTTGTTTATTTTTATTGATAAAAGTTCAATTTTTTCATTCCAATAATTGTTGAAAGTATTTAAAGTTCATTTTATTGGTATAAAATTCAAATAATATCGTTAGACAATGTATTGATTTATGTAGAGTTTAATTGTATTTCTTTTTTATTAAAATAGATTTATTATAATTATTTGTAATATTCGGCTTTATTTTTTGGGACATTTGTGTAGTTGAAATTGTATTTTGATATTTTTGAGCTTTCTTTAAATATTTATTTTTATGTAACAATATTTTGTTTACGATGTTTGTGGTTTCGATATTAATCTAAACAGATTTTTTAGTGGTGATATTTTGGTCATGGATTTCTGTTTTATTGTTAATAAAGAATAGGAGGCCAATATTTTTTAAAACAATATTCTTTTCCTGATATGTTTGTGAATTGATTTTGTTTGCATTTAGACTATGTCACTGATGTGGCAAAACAGCGAAGGGGGAAGGGAAACAGGCCAATACAGGATGGAGAAGCCTTGCAGTCTTCTAATTCTTTTCTACCCCTCCCTAGGCCAGGTAACAAGGGGAAATGCGAGATCCACCACAGTGCAGACCTACTTTGGTGCCATTTAGTAAAGGCGGAATGCAGTCAGGCCTGCCCGGTCTGTAGACACCAGTCACACCCCAGCCGCACCAGTCTGAAAAACTAATCAACCCATGGTCCACCTCTCCATCTTGAACTAGACCTGTTGGTGTCTTTGGCAGTTTCCTTCATGGGCAAAGACAGTAGCGCAGAAAGGTTGGTGTTGGATTTATGAAGCACTGAGCAGGGTGCTTGGTTAAGACACATCCCCCATCATGGCTGCATTGGCAAATTGGGGGTTTCTAGTGCTTGCTGCCCCTGAAGCGATGCTGAAGAGTTTGGCTAAGAGTAGTATGCTAATCTGAGAACCCAATGTTAGTTGTAGTCTAGCAGTTAAATTAGTTTAGCTTTTTCAGTGTTGGTTATTGTTTTTTTCTTGTGCTTCCCAAGTAAGACCAACAAATGTATTTACTCCTAAGTCATTGTGATAGGTTAATTTAATGGAGTTTGAGTGAGAATTATAACAGGGTCATTCCCAGATTTATGCCGACCCTCAGGGGGAATAGTCGAACTGATTAAGGGGATTGAGATATGGTTAGGTTGGAGTGGGGGTGTCGATGATAACATGAGTATTTAATGGAGAACATGAGTATGTGACCTTAATATTGTCTAAAAAAATGTAAATTCATACAAATGTTATGTCGAAATATTGTAGTGTCAAAAATATCATGGGACAGAATCTTGCTGATAAGAATATTGTTTTTTAAATATAGTGTATATAATAGTGTTTTTGATTTTTTTTGTTTATGTGTTATAATATTATTATTTTAATGTTAAGCATGTGTAATTATTGTTTTGTATAGTTTATTTTCGGTTTGATTTAGTAATATATTTAAAGATGTTTTTATGGTCTGTTGTCGGGTTCAAAGGAGAATAGGGTGGGGAGTGTTTTCATTTTATTTTATAACTTTTAATTTGTTAATTCAATTATTGATCAAGTAAAATACTGTCTTAGCACATTTTTAATACAAAATGTAAGGAATGGAAAAAAATGGTTTCAAGTTAGTTGGAGAATTACATTATTGATGTTTAATTGTTTTTAATAATGTATACACTATGTATGTGTATGTGTATATTCATTGTATTGTGTTTTAGTTTTTTCTGTAATAATTAAAATTAATTTATAGTATAATTATATATAAATATATACATATATATAATAATTCACCCACGAGCGGATGTGGAACTTGCATCTTCATCAAATACCGACCTCAGCTCGGCCGTAGATAGTGAATCGGAGGGTGAACAACTGCAATCCAATGTGGGATTGGGGTTTCAACGAGCATCTCTTGCTCAGGAAATCAGTTGCATGCGACAAGACCGAAAACAAACCTTGAGGCCTCGTGCCCCCAATGTCCCAGTTACGCAAGCAGCAAAAGCAGGAACAACAAAAAGCGCAGGGCAAGGCGCCGTCAAAACCACAAGTACAAACGGTGGCAACAAAAAATCAAACAGTGGATGGAAACGCAGATAACCAGTACCAATCCAGCCACCAATAAGACTGTGGTCAACCGAACAAACATCAATCTCACACAGGAGGAAACCGACATCCTTGCACTAGGGTTATCATACAGCCCTAAGGCGGACTTCAAATATTCAGAGACGAGGGTTGACATGTACAAGTTCGTGCGGAAATTGAAACTGCGAAAATTCTTTGCCCTTCAAGGTCCAACAAATGCACCTGAGGAACAACCACAGGGTTTGGTTGATGCTGGCAATAAGCATAATAATCTCAGTGCGGGAGATGTGGATTTGATGAGGGATTTACAACAGCTTCAAAATGAGCAAGAAGGAGGCATGGGAGATGTGAGCTGCACACCTCTTAGAAGTTCAATGGCTAAAACTCCCTTCAGAGCTAAATCCACCTTTTATCTCCTCATGTTGAAAGACAATCTGGACTCATTCAGTGAAAAGGTGGCAACAGAATTGAAGAGCCTGTATTCTCTGACAGCCAGGGCACCGAGGAAATACAGTAAACATGACAATCAATATTTCCAACTGATGCAGAAACTAAGAACTAACAATAATGTCATAGTTCGGCAATCGGACAAAGGCAGTAATGTGGTCCTATGGCCCAGGGAACAGTACATGGAAGAAGCCCTTGCTCATCTCAATAATCGTAACTGCTACAAATTGAGTTCTCTCCAAATAATGAATGCAGCACGTCAGGACTGCTACAGCAAGTTATTAGCTTGGAAGTCGGCAGGTTTGATTACAATGGATGAATTTAGGTTTCTTAAAGTTGACCACCCTATTGCTCCAGTTATATATTTCATCCCTAAAATTCATAAAAGAATGGACAGACCCCCTGGTAGACCGATCATCTCAGCCAGGGGTAGCCTGTTGGAGAATGTGTCTAAGTATGCCGACCACTTTCTACAAGAACATGTGAAAAGTCTCCCATCCTATATACAGGACACTGGGGACTTTTTGAGGAAGTTGGTCAATGTTCCATGGAGCCAAGATCTGTTACTCATCTATATGGATGTCACGACTCTTTATACCAGTATTCAACACTTGGATGGGGTCAGGGCCTGTGAATACTATCTGAACCGTAGAGCCATGGGAATGTACTCTCATAATAAGATGTTACTTACAATGATTTCCATGTGTTTAGAGAACAACTACTTCCTCTTCCAACACCAGGTATACCAGCAGACGCGAGGGGTGGCCATGGGGGCTTGCTTTTCTCCGAGTTATGCATGTTTGCATATGGGTTACTGGGAGGAGCGGGTCCTCGTGGCCAAATACCACGCAATCATGGAGTTCAGTATTATCTGTTGGTATAGATTTATTGATGATTTGTTTTTGATATGGCGAGGTGATGAATGTAGTGCCCGACGGTTCCTCAAAGCAATCAACATCAATGATTTGAACCTGTAGTTTACTTTTGAAATCAGTAGTCAGTCAGTTTTCTTTTTAGATGTTGAAATATTTGTTTTCAATAATCAACTACAAACCAGACTACATAGAAAGGGCACTGCGGGGAATACGTTGTTACATGCATTCAGTCATCACCCACAACATTTAATCAACAGTATTCCCTTTGGTGAAATGCTAAGAATGCAACGCATTTGTAGCACGGAGGCTGATTTCTTCAAAGCCCAATGTGACTGCAGGGACCGATTCAGGGAGAGAGGGTATTCTGAGTCTATACTCTCTAGAGCAGTGCTGAAAGTCAATAACATAACCAGAATCATGGCACTGGCACCAAAAGCAAACCCAGTACACAATCCAATAGTTGGTACCACTGAGGATACACAGATTATATTAACATTTAGTGCACAACACAAATCTGTGCGAAAAATCATCAACAATAATTGGGCATTAATCCGTGCTGACCCTGTGTTAGGCAATCAAGTATCGAAGAAACCCAAAATTGCTTTTAGGAAAGCACGCTCAATGAGTAATTTGCTAGTGAGCAGCAGTCCTGAATTGAGTCAGTCTAAATCCTGGTTAACAGCAAGAAAAGGGTTTTTTCGCTGTAATTCTTGTAAAGCATGTAGATATGGAGTGAACTGCAGAACGTATTTGACTCCATTTCTTCCAGAGCCTGTTCCGATCTCCAAATATCTGAACTGTAGGATGGATTTTGCAGTGCATGTGCTGGAGTGCTCCTGTGGCCTGCGGTATGTTGGCAGCACCAAGCTGCAGGTTCACAAGCGGGTACTCCAGCACATGCGAGCAATCACCAATAAGGATTTGACTTACCCGGTTGCACGCCACTTTAAGGAGCGCCACGCCAGTAAACTGGAGACTTTCAGTTACTGGGTGGTGGACTCAATTCCAATGTTGAGAAGCGGAGGCAACCGGGAGGTCGCACTTAGGAGATTGGAAACTGAGTATATTTTAGAGCGAGGACTTTTACACTCATCTATAAACTGGTCATCTATTATTTCTACATTATGTACAGGATTACAGAACTTTAACAAGTTCTAGTTACATGCTGCTGTTTCCCTGTTTTGTAAGTAATACTAAATTTTAACAAGTTTTTACACACACTTTTTGCACATAGGGTTTATCTCTTCTTTTTTTAATAAATTGTATTGTATATTTATTAACAATTGATGTCACGGATGTGACTTCCAGTTATTAATATGCATATTTGCACTAATTAGCACAGTCACTTTATTTCAGCAAGGGTTTCAATAGAAGGGCCCCATTGGGGCCGCATTATGAAACAAGCAACGTGTCTTATTTATGAAAACTAATTGTGAAGGACTATCTCCTTCTCTTTGTTTCAAAGGGAAGGTTTTAAAAACAATTATTATGGTAACATCGAATTGCATTATGCAGCTCAACAAGTTAATTCAAATGACTTACATGCCATATGTTTTTACAATGAACATTTGTTTATTTATTTTTTTAAACAAATTACCCTGTTAAAAAATGAAGTTGTAATTAGCATTAAGCTGGAAATACATAGTATTTATACAGTAATTACAAACTTTGTGGGGCATAGTCATGTGAAGACAGACTATCATTGGACATGTTGCCTGATTGTTTATGTCTATGATTTACTTCTTGTTGCACATGTGACTCACTCAAGTGAATATAATTGGTAAACCCGCTGTGTTGCGCATCATGTGACCAAGGCCTGTGACGGGCTGAAACGCGTAATGGCGGCGGTGGTGTCTTCTATATTTAAATAAATTATTGTATTTTTCACCGCACCTTGGGTCTGCTTCCGTTCTTTGAGGACACTTCTTCAACTTGTGAGACGGAGTTTTCTTATATATAATTACATATAAATATATAATATGAACTTATTGGTGAGTACATTTTAATATTTTATTTTCAATCATAACTATTACTGTTGTGATTTTAATTTACATTTATGTAGCTAAATTATATAATGCAAAAAATATTATACATTTTGCTGTACTCTTTGGAATCTATCTTGCATTTATTTTTTATCAATATTTTGTTGTTTTTCCATTTTAGAAATGGGAATAGTAACTCTTAATCCAGCACTGCTTTTGCTTTCTCTGAAGTGGAAATAGTACATCTGACCCTTCCAAAGTCCAACACTTTCAGCCCGAAGTGAGAATAGTTACTCTGACCCCGCCAAAGTCAAACACGTTGCTTAGGTTGGAGTGGAGATAGTAAAGTCCAACACTTTCCCTACTTTTGCTCAGGGTGGCTTTTTGAATAACAATTTCGACACTTCAAAAAATCCAACACTTTCCCTCCTGTTGCTCAGGTTGCAGTAGGAATAGTAAATATGATGCCTTCTAAGTCCAACACTTTCCCTACTTTTACTTATTTGGAGTGGGAATTGTAAATCTCACCCCTCCAAAGTTCAATGCGTTCCTTACTGTTTCTAAGGCTGAAGTGTGAAGAGTAAATCTGACCTCTCCAAAGCCCACTGTTCTCCTCCTCTTGCTTACATCAGAATAGGGAATAGTAGGTCTCACCCCTCCAAATTCCAACACTTTCCAGAATGTTGCGTACGTTGCGGTGAAAATAGCAAGTCTAACACTTTTTCTACTTTTGCAGAGATTACCGTAGGAGTAGGAAATCTGATCACTCTTAAGTTCAACCCATTTTTAACATATGCTGTTAATGATTTAATTTGATAAGTTATTATGTTTTAATAATGTAAATTTTATTACTTAGTAAAATGTGATAACATCTTTTTTATTTTAATAACTTTATTGTATTTTTTGTATAATTGTAATCTATAGTGTTTTTATTTATTACTAAATACTAGTATTTTTATAGCATTATTCATGCTTTTTTTAATACTTTTATTTATTTACATATTATGTTAATTATTTTGTAACATTAATTTTAACACAGTTACCTATTTTATGACATTAGATTCATCATTCATATTTTTGTTGTCAGTATTTTTGCACTTTATATACAAAGGGCCTGATTAGGATTTCAGGCGGTTGGATCGCCAACAGGCTGTCGATGGCAGTCCGACCACTGACATCCCTTAAGTCCGATCCCCGCATTACAATGCTGGCGGTCAGACCCTCAGCTGTCGGACCACACCTCTGGCCACCTCCATCAGGATCAGAGATCCCAGCGGGGCTGTGGTCGGAGCAGCGTCCTAGCATGACAGTGGTGCCAAGGCGGAACCGCCGTTGAGATTACACAATATCCCTTTCCAACAGCTTTTTCATGGCTGGAATCCTGCCATAAAAAGTTTGTCAGAAAGGGATATGGAGGCCCCAAACAGGGCCCTGTCCATCCAGGGCCACTGTAAAGTGGCCTTGGGGGCACATGTAGTGCCCCCACACACATCCGTGTACCATGTCCAATGAATGATATGGTGCATGGCACAAGGTGCATGGACGTGCAGAAGGCGCTGCACCACGACAGCCTCCCCAGCCGCCCTTCTAAATGGCCGAGCCATGCTTCTGCGGCGGGACCGCCAACTTTCTGACCACCAACCTGGCGGTCATTTCCAAATACGGAGGTCAGACCACCACATGCTCATTGGGCAGTCTCCCGACGCGCTGCAACAGCTGCTGCAAGTCTGACCGCCCGGCATCATAATGATGCCCAAATTATTTAAAGCTGGTATTTGTGTCCTAGATATTTTTTGGTATAATACTTTTTATTCCAAGGTGTAGATGATTATGCTGATTGCTGCATGGAAGACAGGAAAAGTTTGGAGAAAATGTAGAGTATGTAGTCTTACAGCTATAGAGGTCGACCTCGATGCTGGGGAACCAGGTTCGAATCTCGGCAACGATGCTCATCATTCTGTGATTCTGGGCAAATCACTTAATCTCCCCGTGCCTAACAAAAAAAAAATGATTGTGTCCATCTGTAACGAAATGGTGCTCATGTAAAGCGCTCCGATACCCGATGTCTCAGGTCTAGTTCGCACTATATAAAACACTAAAAGAAAAAGGTGAAGGATCTCATAAAAGAGGAGACCATGCAAGAGCAAGTGGAAATAAGGGCGGGCAATGCACAGGATGATAACAAGGAAATATATTTTTTTTTCTCCAAAAAACTGATTGTGTGCCTTGTTACATGAATGAGCTGTGGTTGTTTGACTTTCCTGTTGGTGTGCACCTTCTAAGTTGGCGTGCACCTTGTAGACTGGTGAGCACCATTCGGTGCTGCGTGCCTTATTGATAGTTTGACACTTAGAAAGATGAGGTCCTGTTGTGTTATTTTGTTCTTCATGCTTCTCTAGTTTGCTCAGGTAATGTCAAGAGAAAATGACTCCTTCATTGCAGGCCCTGGGATCAGGTTGGAAAAAAACAGCTTCTCACCAATCTTCTGAAGATCATATGGTTTTCTATGGTCCTTATCTTTTCTGATCGATAGTTCCACAATTTGGCTGGATGAGTTGTTCCAAAGACTGCTCAAGAGTTGGCACATTCCAGTATCATCACAAGTAAACAATTTCACTCAATGATACCCTAACAACTTACAGCCGACAGAATAGCATGATACCAAAACAGAACCTGCATCCTTTATTTCCAACCATCATTTTATACCATGTACTTCACTCACAGAAGGCCCTAACTAGCCCCAGAAGGAACATACCATCACCCACACACATCAAGACACATAGTTTCATAAAAGAGAATCGTGTTCCCCAAATAGAAATGCATCTTTGTATATGAACGTGCTTGAATACTGTTTGTTGTGTGCATGTGTATGTATATATGTATGAGTGCATAGGCATATGAGAATATGTTTGTATATAGGGGACATTGAAAAAAATAGCTCTCCTCTGCACTCTTAAGCACTGTTTATCATTATCTGCCACCTGTTCTTTGCATGCACACCTGCTTCTCCACTCAAATCTTCCCTTTTCCCCTCTTTTACACTCTCAGCACATCCCATCCTTTGTTGCCAGCCATCCTTTGTGTGCATTCCCATTTCTCCACCCGAATCTTCCTTCTTTTCACTCTCTCTGACTCATTCCACTAACTCCAGACTTCCATGGGCTCTCAGAATTACATTTCAAGCTACCCTCAATCTATCGACTCGTCCAACTTACAAGGGTACACCTCATACTTTCCCCATTAATGACCCATACCTAATCTTTACTAATCTACTTTTGTTCAAAACTGGCAGTGAATGATTGGGATTTCTGAGAGCACAGGAATAATCAAATAACAGCAACTCTCTACCCTACTAACACTGCCTTTGGGTTCTGGAGTAGCATGTTTCTCACTGCAGAGTGCTTCAGTGCTTCACTAGAGACAGTATGTGCTATATAAATGCAGTCACATTTACAATTTATTGCCTTGTGGATTATACAAAGTAGTTTAAAGGAAGCCCTTTTAGGAACCAGTAACCAATGGAGAGTCTTTCAGACAGGATGCCCTCCTGTATGATAAGAGATTTTGGGGCACATGCATCAACCAAACCAAAAGCGATTCCCTAATAGCAAGAAATAAGGAATCGTTATTAAGGAATCGCTTTTGAGCATGCATCAACAGATTCGTTGAATTTTAGCGATTCCTTAAAAATCGCTATATTTACCGAATAATCAATAGCGGGGCATGCAAACTCCGATTAGCTATTTGCGAGTTCGGTAATACCGAATTAGCTATTAGCGAATTCGGTATTAGTGAAATCGCAATTGACCGCGTCGCTCCGGGAACGTGCAGATTACATCACCAACCAGGAAATACTGCAGCCCCACCCTCATTGCCTCGACAGAGGAGCAAACAAGAGCTGTGAGTGAAGACTGCCTGTGCAGAGTCAAGCCACACCGACTGTGCAATTCGCAAAACTGATTCATCATGGAGAAGAAAGTGCCATCCAGCGCTGAGTCAGCACGCAAGCGCAAGCGCAAGTTCTCGGACAGGGAGCTGGAGTACCTTATATAGAGGGAGTCAGCAGCAAGCACGATTGCCTTTTCGGTAAGCTGTCCCTCAAGGTGCCTGAGCAGGAGAAGCGGCGCATATGGCTGCGCATCCGGGAGAGGGTGAATGCAGTTGGTGTAACGCCCCGCAGCATCGATGACCTCAAGAAAAGGTGGTACGGCCTGCGGAAGCGTGCCAAGGAGAGGATTGCAGAGAGGCTCTGGGAAGCGAGCAGGACCGGAGGCGGCCCTTCAACAGTACAATCCAATACTGCCCTGGAGGACCTGATGGAAGGGACGATCGAGCGGGAAGCCGTCGTGGGAGTGACCCAGATGGACACGTCCGGCGCAGCCACAAGTGCCCAAGGTAAGATGCATGCCTGTGCCCATACCCAGCATAGCGTAAATCCATTCCCATGCCCCCAGTAGGACCATAGTGTGTATGCAGCTTTGGGCCACACACCTTAACTCTTAACACTAGTGCATCATGGGAGTTGTAGTCTAGTCAGCCCAGTGTGCATGTACAGGCGTAAATACAATTACGGATCACCACATCAGTTGAACATGGAAATAGAGTGTTTATTTAGTGGATCACAGAGGGACATGTACGTGTACAACACTACGGAGGTGTAACTATCCCACTAACCATGCACTGTTTCACACACAGATGCATCTCCTGGGGAATCGGACGACAGCGGCCAGCTGATCATATCTGAGACACCGGTGGATTCCGACATGGAGACAGCGCAGGATGCGCATCCATCACCTCCACCTGCCACCCCACCACCACCAGCAACAGCACCACCAGCACCAGCACCACCAGCACCAGCCACACCAGCTTCAGCAACAACAGCCACTAAAGCGCAGAGGCGCAGGTCCCAAGTAGCGCCCTTGCAGGTGATGGAAACACCCTCCACACAATTGGGACAAAGCCAGCGCCCCATCACACCGCCTGCTGCACCACCTGGACGCGCCAGACTCCAACAGCGGCGCAGGGCTCGGCCAAGTTCTGTCTCCTCAGGCGACCTTGATCTCCCACACACTTCTGCCATCGAGGAGAGGATGCTACGTGTACAGCGCCTGCAGGGACGACACATGGCAACAATTAGCTCTAATATCGTGCGCCTTGCTCGGGAAATGCGTGCCATGAGTACGGCGGTTAGGGACATGTCCACTGTGGTGGCAGAGGGCAATGGGCACCTCAGGGAGGACATCCAAGAGCTCACCCGTGCCATGAGGGAGGGCCATGAGTGCGAGAGGAGGAGGCACCGTCAGCAGTCGTTGCGGTCCGCGGCCTCTACAAAGGCCATCACACGTCTCAGCAACAGCACCGCAGTGTTGGCACGCCGCTCTGTGTCCTTGCAGGTGGACCTTGGGCACTTTTGCGGGGATGTAGCAAAGGCACTAGGGCAGATGACCGCTGCTGTCGAACACCTACAGAGCGGCACATTCAGTGCTGGTGCATTGGGAGGGGAAGATGGCAGTGAGGCTGCCTCGAGTGTCAGCAGTGTGTCAGTGGCAGAGGCCAGCACCAGGCGCCACAGTTCACGGGCCTCCACGGGGACAGGGCGTGGTGAGGCGTCGGAGACACCTGAGCGGAGGCTTGGTGTACGTGGCAAGCGCCACTAGACAGAATTACAGGCCTACCTGACCGTGGTGAGGCAACCATGGTCCTCCCCTTCCTGAGTCTGCACAGCCGTGACTTTAACGCACATTTGTTTTTACTTCTTACATGTGGTGCATTATTTCAATTGCTTGTTATGTTGCACATACCGCAGTGCTAATGTGCATTAAACAGTTGCACCCCCAACAAATTAGTTATGTATCATTCTCACCTGATTCAGAAATGATGTTGCATGATGTATGTCCGCCTCCTATGGCCCTCTGCTGTGTTAGGGACGTGTGCCTGTCGGTGTTGGGCGGGTGGTTGGTCATCCCGGTGGTCCCCATTCCTGTCCACCTCTATGGGTATCCCCCTTCTGGTCGCAATGTTGTGCAGCATTGCACATACGGCAATAATCCGGCAGCAGGTTTCAGGTTTGTATAGCATGGCGCCGCCAGTCTTGTGTAGGATTCGAAAGCGACTCTTCAGAATCCCAAATGTCCTCTCTATTACATTCCTGGTGCTAATGTGTGCTGCGTTGTAGCGTTGCTCCTGTGGGGTTGCTGGATTGATGTATGGGGTGAGTATAAAATCACGCAGGGCGTAAGCACTGTCACCTAGAAGATAGAAGCAAAGACTTAGCAATGGTGAAGTTCATACATGTGTGGTGTTCATGTTGGGAAGCAGGATTTGTACGTACTAAGCAGGAGTCCCTCTCCAAATTCTCCGTTGAGTAGACGCCTGTGGATTCCACTGTTGCGGAATATGTAGGAGTCGTGTGTGCTCCCTGGGAATTGTGTCACTAGGTCCGTTATGATGTGATTGGCATCGCACACAACCTGCACGTTGATTGAGTGGTATGACTTGCGGTTACGGAATATGTACTCATTTGCTGCCGGTGGACATATGGCGATATGCGTACAGTCGATGCATCCAATTACATGGGGGAATTGTGCCACCTGGTAGAATGCCTGTTTGTTGTGGTCCAACTGCTCTGGGGTTGTGGGGAAGCTGATGTGGGAGTGTAGCATTGTCAGCATGGCATCTAGGAATTTCTGGAAGAAGCGTGAGAGTGCGCTTTGCGATACGCCTCCGGCTACCGCAATTACCCCCTGGAGACTTCCTGAGGCCAGTAGGTGCAGGCTGCATAGGACCTGGACGTGCGCAGGGATTGCATTGGTCCGGTGTGTCTGGTGCTGCAGTAATGGTTCCAGGTCTGCAATGAGGCGCATGATCATGGCACGATTGAGTCGATACTTCTCGTACACCTCGTCCTCATTCTGGCCGAGCAAGGTGATGCGCAGTCTGAAAACTCTCTCCTGGACCCTTCTCCTGCGCTGTCCTGCCGCATTGATACGCATCCTCCTTGCAAGCACGTAGAGGGCTGCCATTTTGTGGTAGCCAACAGGGTCTCCTTGGCCACATTTAAGGGGTTGGTGATTACCACAATCAGTTGCACCCGTAGAATCATTTTTTTTTATTCACAAATTATTTTTTTTTACTTTGCCTCCAGGTTCTGATTCCCCTATTTAGCTCATGCTAAATAGCGATTTTTGGGATTTTCGGTATTTGCGACTGTTGTTGCATTGGGTAGCGATTCGTTATTAGCCATTGGCACTTGCCGGGAGCTATTAGTGATTTCGGTGATTGCTAATTCGGTATTTAGCGATTCGGTATTTTTGCATGTTGGTTAATTGCGATTCGGTATTTTACCGGATTTCATTTAACGATTCGTTATTTGGTCACAGTTTTGGTTGATGCATTGGGATTTGTTTTTTTTAAATCGCTAACGGGTGTTATTAGCGATTCAGTATTTTACCGACTGGATTTTGGCTTGATGCATGAGGCTGTTTGTTACATGAATCTTATACAGAGGTATTTGATACAGGAAGTGTGTCAGAGTATGTTCATGGTGAAGAAAGCTGGGTGTTCATTGAAGGCCCAGAGTCCATGTTAATTCCAATATTTCGCACTTCTTCAGAAATATTTGTCTGCTGGTCCAGTTCTCCAGACCAGGCACATATGGGATCATATTCATTCCAACCACCACAGATGAGAATTTTAGTTTTTTAAGTGCTTATTTGAGGTGGGTCCATGTCATCCACTGGTCAATGGCAATAAGACAACTGATAATTTACGTTTACAGCAGAGTTTCCAATGTCCTTGGGGCTTTCCAATTTAAGAATTATATGTGTGTCATTAGCTTAGTTGTAGCAAGTAAGGTTGCAACTGTTGATTGGTAGGTATTTCATTTGACTGTTGGAAAGAAAGGGTGTTATGACAGAACTTGTGTGACTCCCATTTTTTTATTCTGTTTTGATGAGAAGGAGGCATATATATCACGTTTATTCTATTGTGTAGGTAGGATGAGATTAAAGAGAAAGTTGTGCTGTCTACATTAATTTCTTTAGGTCTAAGTATTAAGGTATCATTGGTGAATGGTGTTGGGTGGTGTTGAATGCTGCTGAGGGATTCAGAAGGAACAATGCAGCTTTCTCATTTTTGTTGACTGTGTTTATAAGCTCATTCCCAATGGTGAATAAACCAGATTCAATTCCTTGTTCAGGGCAGAATCCAGTCTTCAAATTTTGAGATCTGAGTGCATGCTGCTCGTTCTATAAGTATGCAAAGGAAGGGTCATTTATTTTTGGTCTATAATTGTAAGGGTCCTGGGTACCGCCCGCCTTTTTTAGAGTGGGGCCGAAGGGGACGGGGAAAGAGAAGAAATCAAAGCCAGGTACATTGGGAACAAGACGAAGCAGTAGGGAACAACACGAGGAGCAAATCGAGGGGACAACAACCAGGGCCCAGCAATCAGAGACCCTAGTGACTAACCTCTCTTCTCTGAATCACACAGAAGTAGAACAACAGGTTTTGGAAAAGGGACTAGGTTTTGTCCCTACAGCACGATTGGATCGTTTTCGTCTGCATTGCGAACTGGAAAACAATTTTAGGAAACTAAAATTAAAATGTTTCTCTGAAAAACAACAGTCTACTAACCCGTCTACAACTCATGATGACACGGGATTGCGCCTGAAATCTACTTTCTTGCCACCTCCACATACTGTCCCAGCAGAATTAATCGCTTTTGAGCAAGCAGTGTTTAACGACATTGAGATTTTTGAAGATACCCGAACCTTTAAAAATATGAGTGCAG
The DNA here is from genome assembly GCF_964204655.1 of Triturus cristatus. Taxonomy (NCBI): domain Eukaryota; kingdom Metazoa; phylum Chordata; class Amphibia; order Caudata; family Salamandridae; genus Triturus; species Triturus cristatus. The sequence goes on from NC_140583.1 coordinate 234,999,249, forward strand.
CTGAGTTTCAGGCTTTATAAATACTTCAGTCCAATCCCACAGTTGTCTTTAAAGCAGCAGACAAGGGCGGTGGTATGGTTATTCAAGACGCCTCTGCTTATGACAAGGAATGCAGACGCCTTCTTGATGATAGAAACAACTATACCCCCCTATCCACTGATCCTTCCCGTGACAAATTTCTGACATTTGGCAGTATTTTCAGCATTTCTAGGCCACAGCTAGCCAATCTCACTGTAGAACATATTCCAGGACTGCTATCATGTGACGTAATTTAGGAGGGAGTATTGAAGAACATCGACCAATCGAAGTGGCAGCACAAAATTCCCAAGTGCTGATTGGCACAGAGTTATGCAGGTGTTTTCTGAAGGAATTCAATCTCTGATAAGTTGGCATGTGGCACCCACTTTAGAATGGGCTGGACTTAACTTTGCTTTAAAGGTAATTTCAGCACAGCTGGGTGGGATCTAGAAGTCAATATACATAGTCTTGACATTTTCAGAGCACTGTGAAAGGAAGATCAGGGTCTATGACTACCGATGACAACAGCATGGTGTCTATCAGCACCTACACCAAAATTATCCTCTCCTTCTTTCCCTTTCTACTTGTGCTCTTTGACTTGCAGTATGAAGGTAAGATTGCAGGAGAATGGGGTGACGTGTACAGCAGGATGGCAAAACAAAATGCACATACCATGTTCTACTGAGCAGAGAAAAGTGAAACTGGCACTGTATTTAAGTGGGCAAGACTCAGGACTGTAACATATGTACAAGGAGACCGACACTCAACCCCTCTCCAGTCTCTGTGTTCTTGTCACTAGCACCAAAATGTCATGGGCCGTTGTGGACTCTATCTGCAATGGGTGGGTCAGAGGTTCATTGAACACGTTATGTTTATTGAAGTGGATTTTAATAGATGGCAAATATTTGGTGCACCTTAGCAAGAAAGTGGGCAAAATCTCGCAGAGTTTTTATGTAGCTCTGCAGAATTCCGCCAAGTAAAACTCTGCAAGTTACGCCCACCCCTAGCATCTTGTCACCAATCATAATCACGCACAATTTTCCAATCTACAATGACTGCGATGTGTACATCAGAAGCAGGGTAGCAGCACTGAATACTGGCATCTTCAGTTTCCATGGGCAAACAGGAGTCTCCAGTATGTACCTCAAGGTACTGAATTCCCTGTTCCTGGCTTCTAAACAGCTCGGCTCTGCCCCTTCAGTTGCTTCATGCATCACTTCTTCGCCAGCAGCTCCTGTCCTCTCTTTTATTGCACCCCAAGGCAGCTGCTTCCTTCTGGATCCATCTTGCTTCTTGGAAGAAAGGAGGTTGGGTAGAGGTTCACTCTCTAATCCACTCCACCATCTGTGACCAGGAACGTGGTAACCTTGGACCTATCGAAGTGGGATTTGAGGCGATTGATGTGCAGGATCTGTGAAAGGCTGCTGGGGATTTTGAAGTCCACCAGGTAGGTGAAATCCCCCTTGTGTTCTTCCACCTCATAGGGCTCAGACTATTGGTCTTCTAGGACCCTGGGCACTACAGGCTCCATCTCCCACACTATTTTACTAGGATGAAATTCTGCTAGTGAGGCCTTCTGGTCATACCACTGTTTCATAGCCTCCTAACTTCCAGATTCTCCTTTAGATTCTTTCAGAAGCGCTTCACCTGGGTGTGGACGGCCAGCATGTAGCTCATCACATCCGGAGGGGCTTTCTTGGGAACATTCATCCAACCCTCATTTATCATACTGAGAGGCCCTTGGACAAGGTGCCCATATAGAAGTTCAGAGGGGCTGAATCCAACACCCAAAGATGATAAAGTAGTTCAGAGGACTTCAAAATGTATTGAAGTAGACAGGACTAAATGAGCTGTTCTCCAGAGGTCCAAAACTACTAGTAGATGTAATTAGTGAAGAATTAAACAACAGTGCTGGTATAGGAGATCACAGGCGATGGGCTCACAAAATTGCCCCTCTTGGTTTTGCCCGGTCCCACCAGCATAACGGTCAAGAACTCGTCCAGAAAAACAGAGGTTTTCCGGACAAGAACAACTCATTTATTCCTGTCTCCTTCAATAACTTTTGAAGTCCTCTGAATTATTTTATCATCTTTGGCCCCGTGAATTTTCATAATTCAAGAAAGCTTTTTAATATGGAACTGTTCAATTTGAATCCGTACGGAGTTTTGGCCCTTCATGTGATTTCTCATTTGTATTGGTTCCTGGATAAATCATTTAATGTTTTATTACAAATTGCTTGGATGCTCCTAAGTTTATTGTCTTGTACTGATGATGACCTTCTAAGTTCATTTTTGGTCGAAACGCCATTGATGCTTTAATGTGGCCCTCAATGAAGGGGACGCATTATTTTGCTGTGTGCTGTTTCTGTTTATTCACAACCCCTCCCTTGTATATTGTCCCTCAGCCACTTTGTTTGATTAACACTGTATTTTTTTTTTGTACTGTTTGTGTAAAACTATGAGCGCTATTATTGTCTAACTTTGCTAATAATAATAATAAAAAAAACATTTCTACTTCATTGAAATATTGTATATATGGGTATCCTGAGCCCAAATAATATTGGGCTGTCTTATCTTCTCTCTCTACCCATTTATTCCTTATATGTCTCCTTTTTGGGTGCTTTAATTACTTGCGTGTTATACTTGAACCCTTGTTTGGATTCCAGTGCTACTTTGCCCCTGGTTCAGGTAATATGGTTCCCCCTGTTGTATGTAACTAACTTTCTTAAAGTGGCATTTTCAGAATTGTGAATTTTACAATTCTTTGGACACCAAACTCAACCTTCCTACCTGCTCCCAATTAAAGGTATCATGTATTAAATGTAAAGCATTAACCCAATGTTATCCTAAGGGAGAGGCAGGCCTTGCAGTAGTGAAAATGAATTTAAGAGCTTTTTACTACCAGGACATGTAAAACTTAAAAGTAAATGTCCAGCGTTTTAAATACACTGTACCTGTTGAGGGCCTACCCTACAAGTGACTTTTTTGCATGAAAAAAAGGCTTGGGCCTGGCAAAAGGTTTACTTTGTCAGGTCGGATTGGCAGTTTAAAGCTGCACACAGAGGCTGCAATGGCAGCCCTGAGACATTTTTAAAAGGCTACTTAGCTGGGTGGCACAATTAGTGCTGCCGGGCCGCTAGTAGCACTTCATTTACAGGCCCTGGTTACAAGTAGTACCACTTTAGTAGGCACTTACAAGTAAATTAAATGTGCCAATTGGATGTATGGCAGTGTTGCCATGTTTAAGGGAGAGGGTACACAAACTTTAGCAATGGTTAGCAGTGATAGAGTGAGCAGAGTCCCTAAAGCCAGCAAAAACAATGTCAGTTAAAACAGGAGGTTGGAAGGAAAAGGTTGGGGGAAGCCCATGCCAAGGATGTCAGGTCCAACACCTTGCCTGCAGAAGTATTGTGGAAAAAGACAAGAGTTTGTGCACTCACCATAATAAATTCCAAAAATTGCTGCTGATCCAGCCATGGCACCCAGCATCTGCGCACATACATACAATGGGAATTTACACCAGGGCATCCTCCCAGTTGCACACATGGCAAAGGAAATGGCAGGGTTTACATGTCCACCTGAAAAATAAATTATAATGATGAGTGTGTTTATTACCAGACACAAAATTTCATAAATAACTGGAACTGCACCAACTTAAACTTGGGAAACTCATGATTTGATCTCCTCTTGCTGAGCTGAATATGTTTAGCAGTAAGTAATTCAAAATCAACCATGTAGCAATGCTAAGTGTATGCCGCCTAATACAGGAGATACACAATAATTCCAAACTTAAATAGAATACATTAGTTGTTATTCAAATTAGTAGGCATTGAAACTTTTCCCTAACAAGAGAACTGCTCTTGTTAAAAAATAAGGAAAATGTCTTAGGTTACCTAGTATTCCTACCAATGTGTATATCATCATATTAATGCTAATATTTCAGTTTTTAGGACCAGGTTATGACAATAAAGTTGTTAAAGAGACTTATTAATTGCAATATACTTAAAGTAGGCTTTCAGTCCTCCTCTTTCAACCATTGTGTTTTTCGACCAGCCTCCATCAATTATTGGCTTGAGACTTAAGCCAATCTCATCTTGGCACAGCCATAGTAGTATTTGTCTCTCACCAGATGCTATTGGCTAATAGGTTGTAGCTTTTGATCTCCTGTGGAGTGTTTGTACTGAACAGCATAAAGGACTTTTATTCACAAAAATAGGACTCTCTTTTTGACTCCTCTTGTCTGCCCCTTCCACATTTCCCTCTTGCTTCCACTTCTTCTGGCTCCCTCCTGCCCACCCTCTTTCCATGTCTGCCTCTTCTGTTTCTCTTACCAGCTCCTCTCATTTTTCTTTCCCGTTACTCTCTCTTTTTTCCTGATGTTTTCTACTTATTCTTACTGCCTGCTTCCCCCTTTCCTCCCTCTCACCCGCTGCCAATTGTGTCCTGTGTGCTCCTCATTCCTACTACCCACCCTTCCTTCTTGGTGGTTATTCATTAGTGCCAACAGACCTTGTCTAGAAATAAAAGGATGTCACTGATGATGCCCCCACTTGCATTCTATACAGTTTTCATAAATGTAGAGAAGGACTATAATGAAGGTTCTCTTGCCATCCGATCTTTGATTAACTAAAGCATGACACTAGTGAAGGCAAGGCAGCTTTTTATATATGCATCAATGTAATTATGCTACATGTCAATACATTAAACCTGGACCTATTGGCTCTACCAATGTATGTTAGTATAGGGACAGAAACGCTTATTTCTTTTCTAGTTGTCTGTGATAGCTCAAGCCAAGAGCCAGTATTCTGTGGTCTAACAGGTACGTATACTGGCATGTGTCTGATCATGGGCAACATTTTTCTGTTGTGTGTATCTTTTTGCTCAAGGCAAACATTTAATAAACAGTGCTCACAGTCAGTCAACAAAAATGGGTGTCATGCATGATGTGTAGTCTCTATTGATTTAATATCAACCACCTCTTCATATGATACTGGGTACCCAACATGTTCAATTGTAGAGACCATGAATCAAACATATAGAAATTTACCAGATGGCTACTACTGACTAAACAGTATAATCAATAGAAAGACAGCACAGAAGCTCTGTCAGATCTAACAAAGGAGGTCAAGGCCCAAATCACCAGGTAGTGTACCAAGCATTTACAATGCAATGGTCTCGGCATTGGTAAAGTTAGAGCTCTTGGCATTGCCCATGACAGTATTTTTGTTTATGTTTTTGTTTTTAAAACATTTAACCCCTTCCATGCTCATGACGGAACGGTTCCGTCATGAGCCACGGTTGAGCTGTGCTCATGACGGAACCGTTCCGTCATGGCCCCGCCCGCGCTCGAACCCTTCAGCACCGCGGCGGAATTCGCCCAGCGCTGAAGGGGTTAAAGAAACGGCATTGTTATTTACAATGTCAATAGCTTAATCACTCTCCAATGCGAGACCTATTGCATTTGCACCCACACACAGATTAAGTTATTGACATTGTAAATAACAATGCCGTTTCTTTACATGTTTTAAAAACATAAACAAAAATAATGTCATGAGCAATTCCAATAGCTCTAACTTTAACAATGGCGAGACAGTTGCATTGTAAATGCTTGTTATAATGATCCCCACAATGCAGAGAAAAAAACTTGGATTGGAGCAGTTCATCATGCATGCATGGGAAGCTTGGCAGGGCAGAGGGAATTGACTCTGTTCTGTACCAGTGATTTGGGCAGTTTCTGAGTACACATAATCCCTGTATTTACAAAATTGTAACATGGTTTTTATGCGTGTCATGTCCTCTGCTATGACCTGTCATTAAGGGTGCAAGGCTGTTGTCCTGGGTTTGCATTTAAAAACTTTTTAATTGCATTCTGGGAGTTGTAGTCCTAGATCAGTTCACTGGATACAAGTGACTGCACAAACTTGGAAACGGTGATTTGTAAAAGAAAAGCCCTGGACTGCAGCAGCACGCCCTTGAATATACCCAGTCACTCGGTATCCTTAATTTCCACATCTTTCCCGCTGGCCCCATGTCCGGTGTGTGACTTTCAGCCATCCCGCGCTTTTCACTTCAGGCAATACAAAGAAGCATGCGTTGGTGCAGTTGTGTACCGGAACGGAAGTGGCTGATGGACACCATGTGAAGGGGGTGGCGGGGTTGGGGTGGGGACAGTGGTGCTGGAATAATCTTCAGAGTGGCTGTGCTGTCATCAATGTTATGTCAATCTGGGTAAATCATTTAATCTCCCCAAACCCATTGACGGTGCATGGATACCCTCACGGGTGACAAGCCGCACTATATAAATCCACAAATGAATTATTTATTGAAATTACTTGGTTTGTGGTAAAAACAAAATGCTGCATGAAGGAGACGTGTAGTAAAAGAACCACGTTCATTCAGCAGGAGAACGGTAGGGTAATAATAGGCGTCCGGTGATTCTTCTCACACTGTCCCAATTTCGATAGAAATGCCCTCTTTAAATGCACAATCAATGTGGTCAAGTATGCAGTTTTACTTCTCATCCTATATAACACACAAATACCGTGTGGAAATGTGCTTCCTGTGCATAATTATCTCAGAAGTAAAGAGTCTTGCTTTGTTTTGACCCTATTCCAATCTTTGTTTTCATCACACTTCAAAATTAGAAAAAATATCCCTCATTTTAAACTTTATATTTTCTAGTATTTGACTCGATGTTTCTGCAAAAGTTATTTGCTCTTTACCTGCTCCTGATCTATTTTGAAATATTTGCAAAATGCATTTACAAGTATACAAACAAATGTGCAGATTTTGTTGTGTGATAGGAAAAATTGATACAATGCAGCCTTCTCCTTTCACACTTTGCACCCCAGAAGGTTTGTCACTTAGTTGCAAAATTCACTCACTGCAGTAAGAGAAACGCACATACCAGTGGCAATGTTAAATAAAAAAGAATAAACAGCAGTTTGTGAGGAGACATTGCCTGACATTTTACATGTTTCTTTGAATGCACAGCAAATGTTACATGATTAATTCACCATGCAAAGCCAGGCCTCTCTATTAATCATTCACCTCAATCAAGTGTTACAAGGTTATTCTGAGGGGCAGTTGGCGACTGCCAGCCCTACCCTTGTATGCTGCTTCTGCCCTGTTCCAAGATGTGTTCTCCTTCCCCTGTGGCCCACCAAAGCCCTCCCTACCCTGCCACACCGCCCTCCCCATGCCACCCACAGGAAGAACCCTCGCCACACCGCCCTCCCCATGCCACCCACAGCAAGAACAGCCTCAGCCTACCCAGTCACTTTTAATGCTGTGCCTTCACAGTCTCAGCTGTTGGTTTTGTAACCAGTTCTGTGGGGTCTGTAAGAGAGCATCGCGGGCTCGCACCCTCCCTTCACCCGCTCCCCCTCCTCCGTGTGCGCCCCCCACCCTGCCGTCTCAGACGTGTATTCTCAGAATGCCTCGGTGCTGCCATTTCTGAGAAGAGCCGTCCTGCGGCGTGTGTTAATATGCGGCTGTGCTTGTGTGGGAAATCTCGGCGCGCCTCGCGTCCTCTGTCTCTTGGTCTGCACACTTGTGCTCGTGGCAGCTTCTGTCTCTGTGTACATCCCTGGCGACGGGTTGTGTGACCAGGAGTGTTATGTGTACCTTCTTGCACATGCGTCATTATTACGCGTCTCTGTACCTTTCTGCAAACGTTTGTGTGAGCAAGTGTGTATGTCCATGCCGTCCGGTGAATGTTTGGGCCAGCGTGGAAGGGGGCGTCTTTCATAATATTTGTGTGTACGTTTTGTGTGCCTTCTGGCATATAGTTAAGAACGCTTATATATATTTGATTAATTTTAGTTCACCGTTGAGACACCGTTGAACAAGGCAGAGCAAAAGGCACACCACTGCCTTTCTCCGAGGTCAAGAAGAAATGCCTCGGAGAAAGGCAGCGGCATTTTCGGATTCTGGGGCGTGTTTGTCTTTTCTCTCCTCCAGCTAATGGCTGGAGGAGAGAAAAGACAATAATTAGACTTTCTGAAAAAAACACGCCCCCCGATCCGAAAAGGACGGGGCCTAAACGGAATGACGGACCTCTTCTCCAATGGCTGGCCAGCATTCAAGAGGCCAGCCAATGGAGAACAGGGGAGAAGAGGGGCGGGTTCAAGCCCCTCTTCTCCAAAACATTAAATCTCTCGACTCCCGGTTCTACCTTCGGCAGACCGGATGGTCCCGAGACCTAAAAAGGAGGTCACAACATATTCAGTAGATGCTACTAAAATGGGGAACACTGAAAGTAAACTGTGCACTCCTAAAATATGTGAAAACACTAATCATTCATCTTTTAAGACAAGCCTTAAATCAATACATAGTTGATTATAGTAGCACAACCCTCTTGTACTAGGCCTTTTCTGATTCACTTTTCATATGTGGCTGTAGCTGTAAATGCTAAAAAGGTTTCTCACAAAAATTGATTGATAACACTGACTTTGTGATGCGTGTTGATCATAAGCTAGACTATTGTAATATTAATGCATTTACAATTGGAGATTTACTTTGAGAGGGGAAAGGGAGGAAACTATGGTTTTTGACTCATGTGAAGAACTACAGATGGTCAAGACACTCCTTAACCTAGGAAAATATTGAATATTGACTATTACGCAGTCTTGTCACCAATTCAAAGTTGTGCAGGTGGCAGAAACCTCAGCCCTGCTTATGATATAGCCATTGATTTAATGTTTGTGTGCAAAATGTATTAGTCAGCGTTCTATAACTTCTGAATAATCAAGCCTCAAAGATGTCAATTCTGGATACAATTATCCTTGTCCAAAATACACTAGTCATTTTAGAAATAGTTCTCCCAGTAGGTCTCGCTCCAGTGTGTGTATGAATTCCTTAAAACCAGTCTAAGAGGTATTTCATGTGAACTCATCTAACTATCATCCTGTCAGGCCAAGAAGATAACTGCATCATTCCAAATTGATCCAACACTGTTGGTTAGTCTTCAAAGGACAGTGACTGAGCCTGCCAACTGATAAAAAAAAGCAGGTTGAAAAAAGGTGAAACAGCCCAATAAGAAAAGGAGTACGGTGCAAAAGCAAATCATTTCCAGGCTGAAAAGTATTAGGACCAGGCGTGTTAAGTTCTAAAATCCTACCTCTGCCACTCAGGGTCAGTGGACATCACCATTTGGATCATGGGCTGGACTCCAGGTGGTTGCCAGGCCCATGCAAACAAAGCTCGGTTAGTCCTTCAGTGTTGCGTTACTGTTCAATGTCCAATTCCAAAGCGGGATTTTCTTTTTGAAAATAAAATAAAACAATGCGCTCTCACCATGGGAGTTTCCTCCAATGTTTCAGTGCCCCTTATCACTAGCGTTTTTTTGGTGGAGACGGGCATTATTAATGTCCTCATATTGCCACTGGGCCATCTGAGAAGTTCGACCATAGTGGAGATTGAGTTGTCTCGATCGTCATCAAACTATGATCTGCATGATTCAAAAGCAGGCTGACCATAACTTTTGTAGGGAGGGTCCTCCATCATCGTTGTGACAGTTACCTCTCCACCAACATTTAAATTTGAACCTAGGGGGTCATTAGGATGGCAGGTGGACTACAGTCCACCCGCCACCCAAGCGGTAACGGGACAGCCCACCGCCCGTGCGGCAGTCCCGCACCCCTCATAATGATGCGACAGCCATTGCGGCGGTCAAATCTGGCAATTTAACATTGCGGCGGGTGCTGCTGTCTGCAGCACCCGCTGCAATGTCCAATGGCCATGTTGTGCATTTCCATGTGCAACGTGGCAGGCACCGCGTGGTGTCTGCCACCTTGTGCATTGATATGGAGGGGCCAGTGCACAAGTGCCCCCCCGAGGGGGCCTCCGCCAGCCTTTCCATGACAGTTCCACAGCACCAGCATCATGATCGGGCTTGTGGTGCCTTTGAGGCACCGCCCCCATAACCAAAGCCATATCCATACCGCCAAGCAATCATTACGATTGCCTGCGTCAGAAGCGTGGCAGGCGGTCTTCGCGCCCGCCACGCTTGCCGAACGTTTTCCCCCGCCATCCTGATCTGGCAGGGTAAAAGGTCATGCAGATACCTCCGCCATTGTAATCGGGCTGCTAATTATTGAAGTGCAAATGCTGACACCGATAATAATGTGCTTAAGATCTGCAGTGGAATTAAAAGGGTCATGGAATAATCTTTTCTGTTCTTGGGAGAATGAAACTGGGTGCAGAATTAGAACGGTGCTCATTGGTTACAGTGTATGGACCAAAATTATTATTAGAACTGTTCAGTTATGACAGGCCTATTACACCGGACTACCTACTCTGAAATCTCTAGGTTCAAAGTAAGATATACCTATAACAAATGCACAGGTGAAGCATTTGGCTGCTAGCCTTCTAGGTTGCCGCATGACGTTGATATGTATTTTGCGAGTAGATGTGTTACAACAAATGGCAGATAATAAGAAACAAATCTATAGCTCTGTGAAAGGTGTCTTAAAGGGGTCATTTGGTGAATGATGTCAGAAGAGATACCAAAACCTAAGATTTCATCATCTAAGAAATTGAGATCCTAAAATGCTTATTGTTGATGATTGTTAGCAAGGGCTGTGAAGAAGAATGGGTGGGACAGGACAATACATGGGGAAAGTAGCAAAAATGTGGATTTTTGGAGGTCTGTTTAGACTCTAACAACATCTGCTCAACATGGGCATGTCTATGAAGTGAAAGTAAGATATACTATATGTCTATGAAGTAACATATGCTTTGCAATGTTGGATCAAGTAGGTACAACCTTTGGCCTTGCCCAACATCCATGTTTCTGTCTTTCACTTTAAACTGCCTTCTGATCCAAGCCTGCGTTCTCTGTCTTTAGTTGAAGTGATGTGTCATGGCATTCCCAGCTGTTCATTTGTTAATGAATGATGTAATAACATCATCTTTTCTCCTCACTGAACTCACATCTGTCCACACAACGGGCTACTCAGATTTTTTTTTCGAGCCCTGATGGAAGACTACTTGCGGAATCGCATTTTTTGATTTTTAAACATATTTTATTGCTTTTGTACATGTAGTTTGCACTTCAGCTATTTCCTTTTTTTTTTTTTTTTTTTTTTTTTTTATTCATCATCATCAAGAATTATATTTATTTAATGATACATTTCATTATGCAGTTTCGTCAAAAAGAAGAAAATAAAAACACAAAAAATTAAAAGTAAGAAAAACAAAACATGACAAGAAAGAAAGTATGGAGGGCTAGCCGATTGCCCCCAATCAGAAACGGAGAGTGCCAATATTTTAATCTTTTTCAAGCCTCTCTTTCCAGTTGGCAATAGGGGCCCATATCCGATTCCCCATTTGTCTTGTCTTCCATCCTTTTTTATCGTACAAGGCTTTTTCTAATGCATATACCGCTAATAATCGTGATAGCCATTGTTGGAACGTTGGCGGATTTGGATCTTTCCACATTGTTGCGACACAAAGTCGACTCAGAATCATCGCTATATATATAAACTCAAATTGGGGTATTTCTACTCCATCCCTAGTTACCCCCAGAACCATGACTTCGCTAGTTATAGTAATTTTGATCCCTAGTGCTCTATCCAAAAATTGCTCTATTGAGTTCTTAAACAAATCCAAGGCGGGGCATGCAGCAAACATATGTATAGTATCTGCCTGTGTTGCCTGACATCTTGGGCAAACCACTCCCGTCGTTCCACCCCATTGAGCAATTCTATGTGGAGTGTAATAGAGCTCGAACATGGTCTTGTATTGCTGGACTTGTAGGGTGGCTACTCTTAACACTGAATTTAATAACTTGAAAGCTTTTTCAACCTCATTCCCAGATAAATTCAATTTTATATTCCATTTTTCTATAACCTTTGCACTATCGTCCTCCTTGTGCCTGGTCAGTTCCCCGTATACCTGGGATATTGAGCAGCCCTTCTTATCTCTTAAGATTTCCATGATTTCTACTCTCCGATAGTTGATATCCCCTCCCTGTTTTTTTAACAAAGCTGATCTTATTTGAAGGTATTTGAAAAACTCCCTACGGTCTAAGCTATATAGCTGCTGTGCTTGATCGAATGTTATGAGACCTGTTGCACCCATAAGGTCGCCGATCGTTTTTACCCCCATCATATCCCACCTCCTCATAACTGGATCGTGAAAGACCTCTGGCAATAGCTGATTATTAAATAACGGGGTGTAATAATTCATCCTCCCCATTTTCATTTTCTTCCTGGCAGTTGACCATACAGCCATTGCCGCGCCTAGAGTCTTGAACTTGACTTTTTTGTAATAGCTACCTTCATTAAACGAGAGAAGCCACTTATTAGAGTCCTTGATCAATAGCTCATATATATCAGGGACGCTCTCTCCTACTCTCCACCGATCCTCCATACTTCCACCCACTAATCCTCTGATATATTGCAGGACAGTCGCCCAATAATAAGCCCTATAATCAGGTGCCGCCAGGCCCCCTCGCTCTCTCGGTAACGACAGAAATTTCAATGCTCGCCGTGTTTTGCCTTTGGCCCAGATAAAACGATTTGTGAGTCCTTCTATTTCACAGAACCAACTGTTATTAAATTTTAGTGGGATGGTGCGGAACAGATATAGTACTTTGGGCAAAAAGATCATTTTTACTAAATTGCATCTGCCAATTATTGTTAAGTGTAGATTATTTAGTCTATCTAAGTCCCCTTTAGCCTTTTTTATAACCGGCCCCAAATTCATTTCCACTACCTTCGAGAGATCTGAAGTTATTGTTATCCCTAGATAAGTAGCTGAGTCTGTAATTCTTTGATCCACCATCGTTACCTTTTTATTAATTACTATTTGAGTTTTGCTCTGGTTTAATTTATACCCCGAGAGCGCCCCGTAAACCGTTGCTTCCCTTTCTATTTCTAGCAGCGCTGCAGCCGGGTCCGTAGATGTTATGGCTAGGTCGTCAGCATACCCTAAAATTTTTGTTTCAAATCCATTCAAGACAACAGGTTTGATATTTTCATTTAACTCAATCTTTCTTATGAAAGCATCTATATAGAAGGCAAAGAGTAGCGGGGAGCAGGGGCACCCTTGCCTGGTGCCCCGTCCAATCTTTATTATCTCGCTCTGCTCTCTCATAATCCTTAATCTTATCGTGGGATTCTTATATAGAGCTCTCAAAGCCCCAATACAAACATCTCCTATGTTTGCCTTCCCTAAAGCCGCCCAAAGGAAGCCCCACGAGACCCTATCAAACGCTTTTTCAGCATCTAACAAAATTAAGGCCATAGGGTCTCGTGAGGCTGCCGTCCCGTCAAACAATGCACACACCCTTCTAATATGGTCCGCTGTGCCCCTTCCTGGGATGAACCCATGCTGTCGGGGAGAAATAATCTTGCCTATGACTGCACTAAGGCGATTAGCTAATATCTTAGAGTAAACCTTAGTGTCACTGTTCATCAGGCTTATGGGTCTATATGACCCGGGGTCGGTTGAAATTTTGTTCTTTTTTAGGAATACCACCATAGTTGCTTCCCCCCATGATTCAGGAGGTATCTCCCCTCTTTGTGTAGCTACCATTAGTTGATAAAGATCCTCTTCTATGCTAGGGAGGAATTTTTTATAAAATTCGAGCGGTATAAGATCAGGACCCACAGCTTTCCCGGCAGGTAAATCCTTAATTGCTGCCCGTACCTCTTCTATCGAGAAATTAGTCTCCAACTCCGCTCTATCCTCCATTGTTATTTTCTCTACTAGCGCGCTTTCTAAGTATTTCTCTATTTCACCATCTGCAGCGCCACTTTCAGGATTATATAAATTCTGGTAAAACTCTTGGAAAACAGAGCATATCCCCCTTGGTGTTGTCGCCGCTATCCCTGCCACGGAATTAACCTGTAAAATTTCTCCTTTAGTGGCCGCCTGTCGTGTCCTAATAGCTAAGATACGCCCTATCTGTTCGCTGAATTCATATTGGTCCTGTTTCCACGCCATATATTTCCCAGCCGCTTTGACTGCAAGCGACTCACTCACTGCTGCCTTTGCTATTGCCACCCTTTGTAATATTCCAGCGACCTCTTGCCTGGCCTCTATTGCTTTAATTAATTCTTCTTCGACAGCAGCGACTGATCTCTGTTTTCCCTCCATTTCTTCTTTCTCTAGTTTATTTCGTTTTAATGTAAAGCTGATAGTCTCCCCCCTTATGCCCGCCTTCATAGCATCCCAAACTATTCTGGGGGAAGCAGATCCTCTGTTTACCTTTAAATATTCTTTTAGCCAGCTATCCATCTGGGTAACATACTTAGGATCAAACAACAGAGCTCTCTCGAAGGTCCAGCTAGATCTCTCTTTTTGTTGATTTGAGATAGCAATATCTAATATCAAAGGGCTATGGTCTGATACCACCCGTGGCAATTTTCTAACCTTAGAGATCGTCGTCAATACTGCTGATACCAGAAAATAGTCCAATCTAGCTAAAGATTTGTGTGGCGCAGAATAATAGGTGCTTCCCCCTCCCCCAGTATTTTGCTGTTCCCATATATCCGTCAGCCCGTTATCCTGCATCATCTGTATTAGTGCCCTATGGCTTTTCTTTTTTCGACCTGTAAATCTAATTGGATCATTTTTCCACAGACCATATAAGCCATTGATGTTCAAGTCTCCACAGACTATAATCGGCATAGGCCAGTTTGTCAATTGTGCGTTGATCTGATCTAAGGCCTCTGGATCATCGACTGTTGGAGCATAGATGGAGCATAATGTAAAGACAAACTCTTGCACCTTGCATTCTATTATGACCCATCGACCTTGAGGATCTGCCTTCTTTTTTTTTACTGTCACCATGCCGCCCCGTGCCAATACCGCCACCCCCCGTGTCCTAGACCCTTGCGTTGTACATATTAGGAGTTGATACCCTAATTGCTCTAATAAGAATTTTTGAGATATCTCAATATGTGTCTCCTGTACACATACTATGTCAGCGTGTATTGCCCTAAGATATTCTTTCAGCTCTCTCCGTTTTTTAGCATCGTTCAATCCGCTTATGTTGATTGTGACTATCCGCATAGAGTTCGAGTTTTTCTCCCCTTTTCCCACTTAATCCCTTCCTTCTTCCTTCTATATGATGATGATGTCATTTTCTCTCTCTTTTCTCCCCCTAGACCCCCCCCTATCCCACCCTTCCTACAGGCCCCTCCCTCCCCTCCCCTCCCTCCCTTCCCTCCACCCTGTGAGGCAAGCAGACCGATAGGTCTCTGTGATGGAGTCTGACTGTCAGCCTCCCTAAGCCAAAAATCCTTTAAAATTTTTTTTTTTTTTTTTTCCGGTGTATTATACAACCATATCGTCCATTTCTTCTTCTTCTGTTGTCATACCCCTCCTTCATTTTCTACCCCCCCCTTTTTTTTTTCCCCTCCCCCTATCGCCAATATCTAAAGTAGATCTACATGGCCCATATATTTCTTATATTTCCTCCTTCAGGCAATGGTACTAATCTTTTTTTAATGTGTCCATATACACCTTGGCTTGTACTTCAGAGGTAAATACTCTAACCGTATTTTTATATATAATCTTCAACCTGGCAGGGTTCATCAAATAAGCCTGCAATCCCATTTGATGGCATGGATCTAGCAGCTCTCTCAGTCTCCATCTCCTTTCCACTGTTGTATGACAATAATCAGGGGTTGTAAAAAAAGTTTGGCCATCGAACGAGCATTTAGAGTTGGGACGGGCTTTGGCATACACTTCCTCCCTTAATAAGAAGTTTCCAAAAAAAATCAGTATAGCTCTTGGCCTCTGTGGTCTCTGAGTTCCGCCCTGAGCCTGAGCCTGTGTCTCTTTCTTCTTCATCATCAATGGGAATCGATGAACTCTTTGAACTTCCTTCTCCCAGTCCCAGTGGCTCAGCTCAGGAAAGGCTCCTTTCAACATCTTCAGTACGTAGGCTCTCACATCATTCCCTTCCTTTCCCTCTTCGATACCCAAGATTCTTAGATTATTCCGGCGTTGGCGGTTTTCTAATTCTTCCAATTTCCATTGGATGTCAGAGAGTTGTTGATCATGTGTTTTCACCTTGGCTGTATCTTCTGCATGTCGGTCTTCCATGGTACTGATACGGTCCTCTAGATGGGATACTTTCGTTTTTGTATCTGAGCAGATTTTGGCTACTCTTTTAATTGAGCCTTGCAGACTCCTGGTTGCGAGCCGATTTTTCCTCCCCTCACTCTTTGTTGCCTCTTGGAGTTGTTTTATCGAATTTAATATCAGCTGCAGCGGAGGAGCTTCCATTTCTGGCTCTCCAACACCCCCCTGTACCAGTGGTTCCGGGTAAACCTCCTGGGTAGCTGAATAATCCCATTTTAGATTTATTGCGCTACCCCCTCCGCTTATACGCCTTTGCCCGCTAAGCGCTTTTTCCTGTGACTGGGTGTCTCTTTGTCGTTTTGAAAGCCTCTTTTTTCTAACGGCTATGTCCTTTTCTTTAAGGGAGATTCTGCTACTCCCTGAGCTAAGACCAAGACTGGCGTCTGTAGAGGCCTCCTCATCGCTTCTTTCTAACTCAGATAGAATTTCTTCAGACCCGTCAGTCACTGAGAAAAAATTGTCAGCTGCGTCTATATTATCCTCTGTGCCACTGGGGCCACTACTTGCGGCAGCTCCCAGAATCAGATTCTTAGTCAATAATGCTTCTATATTTGGCGTGCCTGCTGTACTTTCCACACTTATCACCTCTAATCCTGCTGCCTCAGCTTCAGGGGGGCCTACTTGGCCTTGTACTTGATTTAAAGAAACCATTAGATTCGACTCTGTGCTTCCCTTATCGAGCTCTTCTTGAATCTCTTCAATTTCAATTTCACGACCCTCCATAATCTCTCCCCACTGCGTCTCAGAGTTAATGTCCTGTGTCTCAGGAGTCTTTCGTGCATTCTCTTGCGTATCTACTTTACCTTTGCGTACAGTCATGTTTTTATCCCTCTTTCTCTTTTCCAGGGCCGGCACAGATTTGTCATTTGTGTTACCTCCATTAGCTGTTTTGGCTATATTAACTGTAGTGTCCTGGCTGACAGGGGAAAAATACCCCGTGATGGATTTAGTGCCTCCTATATTTCCACCAGGATTTGCAGCCCGAACCAAAGAATTAGTGCTTGTCAGGGTCTCCGAGCCTGAGACTGAGCTTGGCACCCAAACTTTCTTTCCCCTAATGTTACTCCAGGCCCCCATGTTTGATGCTGCACCCCCGCTCTCACCTGGAGGTTTCTCACCATTTTCAGCATCCTCACTAATCTTGGCTTTCTCCACGTCCTTCTGGGATGCAAGTAGTTTGTTGCTTGTCTGCTCAGCATCCAGGACTCTTCCTTTCCCTCCTCGCGTCGCTTTTGGCGGCATCCTGAAAGTGTTGCTGAGGGTGCCGCTGGCTATTCTTGAATTTCCCCGAGAAACCACTGACTCGAGTGTGAGCTCCTCTCCTGGAAACGCGCTCCGAGAGCTGTGTTGCCGATCTCTCGGTGCTCTGCTTGCCCACCTGGCTCCTCCCGCGATGGCAGCAGTCCCGTCGTCTCTCTTGCCGTTCTCGCCGTTCTCGGCTTTCCCGCTGACTCTGCTCTCTCCACCGCTCGCTGCGCTTGTCCCTTTACCTGCGTCCGGTTTCAGCCTGGCTCTCAACCCGGCTCTCCATTCTCGGAGCTCCGCAAACAATGCCGCTGCTGCCGCCAGAAGTTCATAAATCAATCCCTCGGCCGCTGACACAAAATCGCCTGTGCTGAGGGTTGCTTCCATGGGGTATGTATCCTTAATACACCGTTAAAGCCTCATTTTCCGTTTTGGCATCGGGAGCGTTCTCTACTGCCACTAGTCAGACGCCATCTTTGCCTCCATCATTCCCCGCACTTCAGCTATTTCCATTACAAGGTTAGCAAATGAAATGTCATATAGAGTATCCCATTCTTAGTTCCCTCCAAAAATGTTTTGGAGTATCCATTGCAAATGTTCAATTTTAATAGATATTGCTGTGTCACTTGTCAAAAGTTGAGAGTATTTAAAGAAACCTTTACACAGGGTTAAGAGTTATTTTGGGGTACTTTTGGAAGCATGAAGGACAAATGTGCGGGTAAGTAACAGTGATAAAAAATAAAATAGGATTTCATAGTTATGGGGAGTCAGGTCCCTCGTCATTTAAACATTGTTTTACATGGAACTTGTAGTTTCTCTCTGATAATTATTTAAAGAAAAAGTATTGCATATTTAAAGCACTTATGGTGGTGGTAGTGATCACCACATGTTAGGATATAAGGAAAAGATACAAAAAGATTCTAAACTGCACATAGAAATAGAGTGATTTTATAACAAGTTGGTATTTATGAAAGTGGGGATAAGCTTGTACTGATTCAGACGCGTGCTGAGAGACAATATAATGGAAGTATTCCCTGACATGCGATTGACTTTAACCGAGCCCTATCATCTTTTTATAGACACCCCCCTGTAACAAGTCCTTACCATTAATCATCAATTAGCACATAATTTCTATAGCGCTTTCTGCACCTCTTGTGGAGTCTTCAAAGCACTTTCTATGTAGGGTACAAGGTAGGATCCTATCATGGTTGTGATGTCATTTAAAGTGCAGTATTTTGATGGGCGTTAGTGCCCTGAGAGTGTGCTTAAAAGTTTTCACAGCAGCAAGTAAACACACTTGACACATAAACAGGTATACTAAAGTGAGAGTGAGTGTTTGTTCAAGATCATCTGTCACTTTAGGAGAGCCCAAGTCTTTGTCCTTGATCTGCATACCATTGGCTTTGACATTCATTATTCTTTATGGGGGTGAGATCCATGATTTGCATTGAAGGAAACAGTAAGAGAATGGTTGGAGTTGGTCCTGCCACAAGATCAACCTAAGTCCTGAAGGCACTGTTAGACCACAAGTAAATGACTTTATGGAGTCTACCAAGTTGTGAAAGGAGCCTGAGCACTGGAGGTCCGTATGCACCACCTGTAGAAGCCTTTGTAGAATGGACACAGGAAGATTAGAGGTCTCAAGATCATAAAGACACATTTAGACCAAGGGAAGGAAATTAATATGATGAAATCCAGCTTAGTGGAGCGTATTCCACTATTGAACCCAGACAGTGCTGGCAATGGAATCACATTGTTGCAGGATTCCATAAATTAGGGGCAAGCTGTGCCAGCAGAAAGATGGTGAAATCAGAGTCATGTCAACAAGGGCATATGTGACAGTAAATCTGTTCTGACTTACTTAATTGACCATAAGCAGGCTATATTTTAAAATATCTGATGGGGTTAAGGCAATCAATTGCTACAGATATCTTAGTATGCCTATCAGTTTTGAGGTGCTAAAAATGGTAAGATACCTCTTCTGGTGAATGCACTTGCTGGAAATATCTGTGCTTTTTCTACTTACACATGCAGAACCAATTAGTGGTTCTTCACCTGTTGACTTCTGTGGGCCCCCACGTAATCATTACTGGAATCTGGGGAGCCCCAATGAATCTTTATTGGAATCATGGGACCCCAATGAGTCATTATTAAAAGCTGGGGATCCCAGCCTAAGCATTTTGATAATTTGAAGCGCAAAACAGTACACCAACAATACAGGAGCTAACATTCTTCAAACAAATACACTAATTATGAAATATTTTATTTAATTAAAAAACAACCAAAAGAAATGAAGATTTTAATTTTAATGGCAAGAATTGAGGTTTTCTAAATTCATTTGAGACCACATAATTCATACTATATTCCTTTTGATACATTTGCACTGCTCCCACAAATTCCTCTGAGGATACTGACTTCATTTTTAGCCTACACTTTCAAATTCCCTCATATTTACAGAAAGTTTTGACATTTTTTAATTTAGATTTTGCTTATTTATATACATGTTATTAATCTGTTAATATCATTCAATTGTCTATACAGTTGCGGACCCCCTGAATAGGATTTGCGGACCCCCAGGGGTCCCCGATCACAGGTTGAGGACCACTGGCACAGAGGATTAATGTGCCTGCTGCATAACACAACTTAACAAACAAATCACAGTTGTGTATTTTATTGGGTTACTGCACCTGAGACATATATCCTTTTATTATTTGTTGTTCTTAAGATACAATCTTTCTAATCAGACAGTGAGCTATGAACCGACATCTAGAAGCGACATGCAAAGTGCGAGGTATCAGTTTAGATCCTTATTGGCTTTTTTCCAATCTTTCAAAATACGAAGGGTTACTTTGGGTAATAATAAAGTCTTATTAGGATAAAAAACCCAAACCACTGACTGTAATGCACGGACTTTGGAAGACGGAAGCCCGAGAACCCGGTAGTATGTAGACATACTAACCTGTTTAATAAAGCGCAACTCAAGGGGGGTTAGTTTTGATTCAAGGGGACTGTTGATGAAATGCACGGTGATTGTCAACGGCACGTTATGTGGTCTGGATGCTAGATCTGATTCTTTGATCGAACGTGTTTGGCGATATTGTTTAAATGCCAATAAAATATGGTTACAAAAAAAAACCACTGCATTATATTTTAGATCATATAATGCCTACCAGTATGAATACGTGATTCCTTCACCTTGTAACCCTGATTGTGTTATTTAACAATTCCTCCAAATTGATTTACGCACCTGTATGATTCACTGTCTTTACATGTTTGTGATGTAACGTGTCCTGACACCCTACATTGGGCTGAATAGCGCCATAAAAGAAATGAAATAAAACAATATAGCAGGTGCTATACCTATCTTTACTAGTGTTATTACTCGTACAGATACATTCCTACAGTGCATGCATATCTTACCATTCTTACAGTGCATGCATATCTTATCATTCTTACAGTGCGTGCATATCTTACCATTCTTACAGTGAGTGCATATCTTACCATTCTGACAGTGCGTGCATATCTTACCATTCTTGCAGTGCATGCATATCGTACCATTCTTACAATGCATGCATATCTTACCATTCTTACAGTGTGTGCATATCTTACCATTCTTGCAGTGCATGCATATCTTACCATTCTTGCAGTGCATGCATATCTTACATACAGGGATTGAACAAAGTCAAAATCCACTTGTTGCAGTGCATGCATATCTTACCATTCTTACAGCGCACGCATATCTTACCATTCTTACAGTGCGTGCATATCTTACCATTTCTACAGCGCATGCATATCTTACCATTCTTGCAGTGCATGCATATCTTACCCTTCTTGCAGTGCATGCATATCTTACATACAGGGATTGAACAAAGTCAAAATCCACTTGTTGCAGTGCATGCATATCTTACCATTTCTACAGCGCATGCATATCTTACCATTCTTGCAGTTGAGGAAATATGAATTTTATGATCAGTTATGTCCCCTATCTAAGACCCCAACGGCTCCATGTACATGCTACAAGTACATGTATGTTCCCTCCAGTTCCAGCCATGAAGACGCAAATACATGTGCGTCCAACGTTAACATGTCCTCTTTCAGATCCGCCATGAATGGGTCATTTATTCCATTCCTAAGTATGATTGGCCACCGACTTTATATGGTATACTTTTCACGTTTTACAGTTCAGGCGAGTAGGCCCTGAATCCTGTCATCAAGTCTTTTCCTGCTTTCTGCCTCTGAAAGCTCCAGCCTGAGCTTGCATCTGTATCCATGAACTTTGTCCTACTCCCTGCGCGGCTAACGGTGCCTGACGTGGCCTGTTGCCTGCCAAAAACTGTATTTCACCTTCAAGTTATCTGCTCCGCTCCTCATCCAATGCATTCCTGTCTAGTAGTTTAGGTAAACATCCTTCCAGCTACCGAGCAAAGGGCCCGGCCTCACTGCCTTCATGCAAGTAATTCATAGCCCCTGTTACCATGCCCCTCGCATCTCATGTAGACACTTAGGCGCTTGTACACGCACTAACAGTCAGTATAGAATAGATTCTGTCCGAGAGACCTTTCCTTTTGGATAATACAGTTCCTTAAACATAAGATATTAGATATGATTTGGGATTAGGTTGACCTGACCCCTTAGACTTCTGTCTCCTCACGTAGGGCTAAATGTCACGTTCCCTTCACCCCCTAGTTACACGTCAATCACACGTCATGCGGCTGCGCGCGCATCTCTGCCAAGTATTTCTGCTGACATTGCAGGATTCTCTTATGGATCCACCCACCTGTGACATCATTTTAAATGACGTTTCTAGTATACGCCTTTATGTACGCCTATTATACCGCCTTTTTCATTACGTATGTGTATTCTTATCTGTATTATCAGCTGTTACGCCTCCTGCATCTGTCTTACTGTAATGCATTTCATATATATATTGTTACTTGTCAATAATGTATTGCCTATCCCTTCCTGAACCTTCGTGGTGATGGAATTCGATTGCCTGGTTCGAACCATAATTCCTTTGTAAGGAATAAAGTCCTTTTTTAGAACCTCTAATACCACGGATTCTGCCTCTTATTTTACTGAGTTATTCTTATTGAATTTTACCGCATAAAAAATAGTACAGGTAATTTAAATATTTACCACATAAATTGGCGCCCGAACAGGGACACTTTCCCCATCTCACGCGCCGGAGGTGCGTTGCAGGCCCGGTCTCCTGCCACAGCTGGACGGACAACTACGCGTACCCGCAGGATTTCCTGTATCTCCCTCCGGCCAAGCGGGGGTGACTGAGGCTGCGATCAACACCCAGACGAGGCGGTGAGAAGTGCGAAGTATCCCGACCAGAGCCTAGCTGAGAGAGCAAGATCCGAGGTATACAGAGGTCCACCAGGTTCCGAAGTTCCGTGTCGAGTCCAGTCCAGTCCGGTCCAGTCCAGTTCAGTTCCGAGGCCTTCCGTTCCGTGCGTCCCGGTGAGTACCGTTGCTGGGAAGGCATTTAGACATGCACATTAGTTTGTGCCGGTCAAGACGGGTTTGGGTACACAGATCCGGTCTGCACTGTTTCAGCAGTGTATCTGTACTGTTTAGCAGTATATCTAGTATATCTTGTGTATAATCTAGTATTATCTAGTATCAGTATTATGTCAGTAACTAGTTTTCTTCTAATTATCATTGTTCGTTAAATGTTAAATGTTTTAATATGTTCTAAAATTGTGGTATGAATGATTGTTCATTATTGTGTTTATTGTATTAATTGTGGTCGAGTCCAAATATTAAGAGTTTTAGTAAGAATCAAGTAGCAAGGTTTAAAGATGCCGTTCTTTTCAAAATTAAGACAGATCAAAACTAGAAAAGGGGTACTCGAAGAAGCTGTTCCCATTCCACCTAGGGACACTCCAGGGTACTTTATGTACCATAAACATGGCCTAGATGCCGTATTATATCTTGATTTATGGGTGGACTACACCAAGGATTTACCAGAAAGTCAGAGATGGCCCGCAGCTGGGACGTGGGATGCAGATTGCATCATGAGAGTAGAAGAAGAATTATGGAAAAAGAAAGCCAGACAATCACAGAAAGATGCCATTGAGCTATGGCGTAAAGAATCGCATAGACGCACGGAGAAAGCGCTAAGACAAGAAGAGAAAAGTAGGGAGAATTCAAATAAAGCCCGAGAAAATATATTAATTGAGGAAGGTATCCGAGTAACAACAGAACAAGTAGACAGACAACGAAACACTCTTATGAATGGTATGTATCCTCTTCTGGCCGAAGGTTTACCTAAGGCCACCCCTGAAATACCGAAAGATCTGCCACCTCCATTACGCCCGATTAAAGCACATCCCAAAACCGCAAAAGATATTTTCCTTTCTTCTTATTTAGACGATGTAGCTCCCGAATATGTTAATGTTCCACCACACACACCACCTGTCGATGGTGCTCAACTCCAAGATCATCCGCCCCCAACTCCGCAACAACAAACTCCTCCTCACATTCCAATAGGTCCATCTGTTTCTACCGCTTTTCCCACATCTACCGTCTCTACCTCACATTCAACAAATCCTTTCGTGCCTAGCACCTCAGAAGGTGCGACAGGAGGTGCGGCAGCAATTTTTTCCACGCCACCGCCAGGAAATAAATTGTCTCTTAGAGATTTAGCATACCAACGTACACCTCAAACAGCAACTTCCGATATATTTAAGGAATCTCTTACAGATTGTAGATATGATCCAGTGCCCGGTAAAAAGGACAGAATGTTGCTATCATCACTACGTATACGACGAGCTTCGAGCTTTTTAACGATGCTACCAGGAATGGTTGCTCATCTAGACAATATATATCGCTTTGTCCAAACAGGGCAAGGCCCTGAAAGTATTGACGAGGCCATGGAATACCAGAAAGTGGATATACAGGGATTCTTGTTACGCTTCTTCATAAACTGCTTGATCAGAAACAGAGATAGGCCTGAGGTAGATCAGGATGAAATGCAAGTGCATACCAGATGGGGTCAGAATATATCAGAAGGGAAACATGATAAACAGAAGTGTATAGTAGCTATCTGCCGAAAGATCCGCAAAGAAGTAGAACGAATACATAAAACCAGATTAGAGGCAGACAAAACTGAATCAGAGGGAGAGGAGGAGGAAGAATCAGAAATGTCCACAGGACAATTAGAAACGATAGCTTATGTAGGTAAGGGAAGATCTTTTAACAATACCAGATACTTCAATAATCCAATACGTCCGATACGTCTAGAATGTAACAGAAATTTTCAAGCCCCTATGTTAAATACGAGGTCCCCTGAACACCTATTCCAGGCTGCTGATAAATTACTCCGAGACCGAAGGGGGTATCATATGCTCGATTCTATGGATGAACAAGAATTAGCTAGGTCAGCAGTACAATGGGCTGACAGTCCTGAAAAATACAGTGATGATGCGCTAGCACACACGTTTCTGAATCTTACACCAGACGAACAGCGTTTAGCTGGTATATACATGATACAACACCTCCTTATATTATATAGAAGCCAACACTCCGATCCTGGTCCCCTACCTGATATCCTGATAGAATTACTCACGAATAAATGGAGAGGTTCAGGTACTGATTTAATTAAAGAAATTCTAGAATATCGACACCAGTACATTGTCTTCGTATGCCCAGAACATGTTCCAGTTCCCACCATGGAAAGAAAAACGTATTACATAGACAGACAGAATCCCTTACGCGAAGTGCACCCAGTCAAAGGTGATGACAATACTTTTAAACGCGTGTTTGTATACACGCCCATAACTAAAATTGAATTATTAGAAATGAAAAAAGTAGTACCCAGCCATGACAAAGATCCAGCAGGTTTCCACCGTGAGATAAAAGACATGTTACTCATGGGAGATTATACCTACCCTGACATTATGAAAATATTAAAAGTATTATTGCCTGCCGGTATTTACGAGAAACTCAAAGAAAAGGAATCGGAGGTGGGAGACCAAAAGATAGATTGGACAGCATTAGAAAACGAAGAAAAGGCCCGAGCTGCAGGTTCAGGGCTTGGGGAAAAGACTACAGCATTACCAGGTTTATTAGTGCAAGTACTGCCACGTTTATTAACTACGAAAAAGGAAGACTGGGGTGCAATTTCAGCCTGTAAACAAAAACAAGATGAAGACACTAATGATTTTTATTCCCGATTTGAAAAATGTTTTGGTATTAATAGTGGCATAAAAGCAAATAGCGAGTCGTATCCACACCTGTTTGTGACAAAACTAGTTGAAAATTCCCTACCCCAAGTTAAGAATAGAGTATTGAAATTCGAGAGTACTTGGCAAGGTAACACCCCGTCACAGATGTTACAAATGTTACAATATCACCACAATAGAATTAGAGAAGAACAAGAACATGAACAAAGACGTATGAAAGACACGAAAATGAAAATGCTTGTTGCTCAGTCAGTTCCAGCTGACGGTCATAAAAAGGGTACGACACAGTCCAGTGATTCAGCAGTTCCTGTAAAGGGGACATGCAACTATTGTAAACAGCCAGGTCATTATATCCACGATTGTGCAGTTCTGAAACATAATATCTCCACGGGTAAAACTAAGGAGAGACCACGTCCACCTAGACAGGATCAGATCCAACAACAAGTTCCTCAGCATGTGCAACCTATTCCAGTTCCACAACAGACCGTAGCAGTATCACAGTCGCAGCCTATTGCTGCTACACAAACAACGACACAACAGATGTACCAGTATGCACAAGCTGACTATCCCGATTATCAGCGATACACATGAAATAGCCTAGAGAAGGAAGTTGACTTACCCTTTATTGAGATTCCTGTAGACCAAGAGGGACCTTATGTACATAGTCAAGTATTAGGGAAAGACAGAAAATTTCTAGTTGATACAGGGGCAAGCAGAACAACTATAAGTCACAACGAAGTTCCAGGGGCACCCCTCTCAGGCTCACAGAATATTTCCCTTGGATTCTCAGGAAAGCCTATTATTAATGAAGTATCGCTACCTCTTCCATTTACGGTTGGTCCATTGACACGAACTACAGATTTATTGCTTACTAAATCATGTCCAGAAAACTTGTTAGGTATAAAGACACTGAAAGCTCTAGGAGCTATAATATGTTGTTCTCCGGAAGGAGTACGATTATTTTTGCGTGACTTTAAAGGTCACTACGTGTCCAGAGACATGGATCACCGGTTACAGAATTTACCTACACATTTATGGGCACAAGGCCCCACTGATGTTGGTTGCATGCACATTACACCATATCGAGTCACACTCAAAACAGGAGTGGTACTACCACGAATGCGACAATACAAGTTACCTCCAGATGCTGTAGTGGCTTTGCTGCAAATCATTGACGAGCTCATTGCACAAGGAGTGGTTGTGGAAACTGATTCCAATGTATGTAATTCCCCGATAATCCCGATTCTTAAACGAACTGATCCAAAAGCACCGCCAGTATATCGATTAGTTATTGATCTGCGCGAATTGAATAAATGCATTGTACCACAATACCCTGTGGTCCCAGATATCTCTTCATTACTAACAGCTATTGATTCAGAAGCAACGTTCTTTACTGTAATTGATCTCAAGAACGCCTTCTTTAGCGTCCCAATCGATCCGGAAAGTCAATATTTGTTCGGATTCAGTTTAAATGGACGAAGTTTTAAATTCGCACGCGCACCTCAAGGATTCACAGAAAGCCCCAGCATCTATAGCCAAGCACTGAAAAGACAACTTGACAGTATCCACATGCCAGTTAACACTGCCCTGCTTCAGTATGTCGATGATCTGCTGATCACCGCCCGAAGCGAACCTGAATGTGAAAAAGCATCACTGACGGTTTCACAATTCCTAGCCGATAAGGGGCACAAGGTGTCCCCTTCAAAGCTGCAATTCTGTGTCCAGCAAGTTGTGTACCTTGGGCACTTGCTATCCAAGGGGGGAAGACAGCTTACACCTGACCGCATCCAGTTAATTGTTAACATGCCGCCACCCAAGACACAAAAGGAGGTGCGGGCTTTCATAGGCCTCACTTCGTACTGTAGGCAGTGGATCCCTCAATATGCATTTCTAGCAAAACCACTCATTCAGTTAACAACACAGGAGGCAGCGACATCGACTGTCCTCCCTTGGACTCAAGAACATACACAAGCCTTTGAGAGCTTAAAGAAAGCTTTATGTCAAGCACCTGTTTTAGCAACACCATGTTACAGTAAACCTTTTACACTTTTTGTTACAGAACGCGAAGGTACTGCCTTGTCAGTACTCACTCAGGAACAAGCAGGATCACACAAACCATGTGCTTATTTTTCTAGTACATTAGATCCCGTAGCTCAGGCTCTTCCTGCGTGCCTGAAATCAGTGGCAGCAACAGCTTTAGCAATCAGACAAAGCGATGCCATAGTGTTAGGACATCAATTGACAGTACAAGTACCACACGCAGTAGAGGTTCTCTTGAACCGGACACAAACACAACACTTGACTATAGCAAGACTGACGGGTTATGAATTAACATTGTTTCAGCCACACATAGAAATCAGACGTTGTAGTACATTAAATCCTGCCACACTTTTGCCATTAAGTGGAACAGACCCATTGGC
Source organism: Triturus cristatus (assembly GCF_964204655.1). Lineage (NCBI taxonomy): Eukaryota > Metazoa > Chordata > Amphibia > Caudata > Salamandridae > Triturus > Triturus cristatus. The sequence continues at coordinate 235,027,224 of NC_140583.1, forward strand.
ACATGATTGTATTGAAGTCATTACTGTTACGACGAAACCCAGACAAGACTTGACAGATATCCCATTACCAGATCCAGACCTAAAATTGTATGTAGATGGTTCATGCATGAGAACAAGTACAGGAGAGTTAGTGGCCGCTTATACAGTCACAACAGACACTGAAGTCATTGAAACAAATTGTATTAACACCTTGTCAGCTCAAGCAGCAGAGCTCATCGCTCTGACACAAGCCTGTATTCAAGCCACAAATAAGAAAGTTAACATATACACAGATTCACGTTATGCATTCGGAGTCGTCCATGACTTCGGCGTTCTGTGGCGCGAAAGAGGTTATTTAACTTCTCACGGTGCCCACATCCAACACGGACCCCTCATTCAAGCTCTATTAGATGCAATTCATCTACCTACTGCAATATCGATTATGAAGTGTAAGGCCCATACGAAAGTGACTGACATTATTTCTCAGGGTAACGACCTAGCTGACCGAACAGCTAAACAGACTGCTCAGAATCAGACTCATACAACTGCCACGACAAAGACAATAGTTCCGACACCAACACACTGCATGACAGTTAAGGATCCCGCCCTTGATGTAATTGACATACAGACACATGCTACACCAGAGGAAATAAAGAAATGGGCTGAACTAGGAGGGATCCAAACGGATCAAGGATGGATGACGAAGGGAAAATCTATATGGTTTCTCCCCGACTCTATGGTTCAAGTTATCATTAACACAATACAAAGCCCAGCGCACCTAGGAGAAAAAGCTATGCTAGATAGTATCCAACATATTTGGTTTAACAAACATTTGCGAGCAGCAGCTAAACAGAAAGTACGTACCTGCATGATTTGTTGTCAGTTCAATCCAGGTAAAAGCATCCCTGTAGAGCAAGGTGGATTTCAGCCTCCCGCTCACCCTTTTGAAGTCCTCCAGATGGATTATATCCAGATGGAACGATGTCGAGGATTCAAATATGTCCTCGTAGTTGTATGTGCTCTTTCCCGTTGGACAGAGGCTTATCCCGTCTCAGATTACACTGCCCCGACTACTGCCAAACAGTTAGTTCGAGAATTCTTCCCACGGTATGGTTTGCCCCGTGTCGTGTACTCAGATAACGGCCAGCCGTTCTCATCCGAGCTAATGAAACACGTTTCACTTCTGTTAGGCTATCAATGGAAATTCCACTGTGTCCGGCATCCCGAGGCAGCAGGTCTTGTGGAACGTCATAATCAAACTCTGAAAATTAGACTGTCCAAAATCTGTAGAGAAAAAGGTGTCGACTGGATAGTAGCCTTACCAGTTGCGCTCTTTTACATGAGAATGGTAGCACATTCTCGAACAGGGCTATCCCCGTATGAGGTGATCTTCGGTAGACCACCAAATATGTGGGGGACGCCTATACCTCGTAAAATCACTGATGTTGATTGTAATATGCTGACAGATTACCTGGCTTCCTTGATGTCTGCACTACAATCTTGTCGTTCACAGGTAGCTGCAGCTTTTCCAGATAACACTGAGGTGAAGCCCCATGACGTGGTTCCAGGTGACCTGGTACTTGTGAGAAACTTCGACAGGAGGAGCCCGCTGGAGCCTCGCTGGCAGTCGCCGAAACTCGTTTTACTGACCACGAGGACAGCCGTGAAGATTGAGGGACGCAAAGGGTGGTTGCACTCGAGCCATATCAAAAAATTTCATGGACTCCCCTCGGACTTGAACTTTCAGCCCCGCATTCCCTCACCGACTGACTCAAAACTCCCCCTGGTTGAAAAGACTGAGCGCGAGAACTATAAACTGAAACTAAGGTCTAGCAAGTCAGACAATTTGATTGTTTAAGTCCTCTCCAAGGTGAATCGGTTGAATTTGTCTCTGACATGTATCCTCTAGACCGAAATAGAGAGAGAAATAGACAGAAACAGCTCAAGAAACATGCGTACTGTAAATCACTTCGTAGTCACTGCATAGTGACATTATTAATTATGTTTTTTCTAAGTCTTCTGATTATTGTTGTCAGTATACTATTATACATGTATTATCCTATTTCAAAGCGTGTTTTCAATGCTACTGCTGAACATTCTTTTAGCGAATTACCTCCGCATGAGTTGTCCTATGGATTTGCGCTGCGCAACAACACATTCATTAGTATGTTACATCATTCCCATCAGACCAGCAATGCTACCAATTGTTGGATATGTGGCCGACTCCCTCCCTATCAGAATTACAAGGGAGTTCTGCCTCTCTTTCCGTATCCATTCACACACAATGGCTCCTGTGGAGCATGGTTTAGTTTGATTAATTCCCTAGATTCAAATTCTGTAGTTTACCAGGACAACTGGGTATGGGGAAACCTGAACCTAGTTTTACTAAAAGTCTGCTACCCTAACAAGGAGGGACTTCCCAAAAGAACAGGAACTGATCTAGAAAATGAAGTATATGGATTAGGTAACTTTACACTTAACCTCATGATTTTGAATGTTGAATCCGAAGCTGTACCAATCTTGCCCGCTATGTCAGTATTTCCAGTTAAAGGTGAATTATGTGTAAGAAAGAATGGTTCAATACACATGGGCCATAGTAAATGTACCACTTTAATAGAATTCAGTGATCAAGGCAAGTCTACATTTAGAGCTTCTCGTCATTCCTACTTCATATGTGGCCAAACCGCATATATACGTTTACCTCTAGATTGGGATGGTACCTGTTACATTGCATTCCTTCTGCCACCTGTTTTCCTAGCCCCGCCTGATTACCATAGGAATACCCATTTAGTACACAACAGACAGCAGAGAGATCTCCCGATTGTCGACTACACTGAAACAGCATGGGAGCAATACACAGATTTCAATAAAGGTTTCTTTCCCTACATAGGTACAGTCACTAATAGTAAGCTGATACGTAGATTAACTAGAACACTCGAAGCAGTAGTGAATGAAACTACTTCCGCCCTAGGCAACTTAACAGAGGAGCAGTCTGCGATGCGGATTGTTGTTCTTCAAAATCGTCTTGTCCTTGACGTCATCCTGGCCGATAGGGGCGGAGCTTGTAGGGTCATCGGATCAAGTTGCTGTGTTTTCATTCCAGAAAACGCGCCGTCAGTATATAAAGCCATAACTCGCCTTCATAAGATTGTAAGCCAGATACACCAGAGTCCAGGCACCTGGACTTGGTCCGGTTGGTTCTGGAGCGTGTTGTTAGCCTGGGGATGGAGGATCCTATCCTTCCTAGGTATTGGCTTTCTTATACTATTCAGTTGCTGCTTGTGTCTACAATGTGGGCCAGCGATTTGTGGTCTGTGTGCCACATCGTGTATTCCACATTCCAGTTTTCATTCAAGACCTCGTAAGAAGAAAGAAGAACAGATGATGCTATATGAACAGATTGATGGATTGATGAAGATCGATATTTCATGAAGGGTCCGTAGGGGACAAGGAGGGAATGAGGAAATATGAATTTTATGATCAGTTATGTCCCCTATCTAAGACCCCAACGGCTCCATGTACATGCTACAAGTACATGTATGTTCCCTCCAGTTCCAGCCATGAAGACGCAAATACATGTGCGTCCAACGTTAACATGTCCTCTTTCAGATCCGCCATGAATGGGTCATTTATTCCATTCCTAAGTATGATTGGCCACCGACTTTATATGGTATATTTTTCACGTTTTACAGTTCAGGCGAGTAGGCCCTGAATCCTGTCATCAAGTCTTTTCCTGCGTTCTGCCTCTGAAAGCTCCAGCCTGAGCTTGCATCTGTATCCATGAACTTTGTCCTACTCCCTGCGCGGCTAACGGTGCCTGACGCGGCCTGTTGCCTGCCAAAAACTGTATTTCACCTTCAAGTTATCTGCTCCGCTCCTCATCCAATGCATTCCTGTCTAGTAGTTTAGGTAAACATCCTTCCAGCTACCGAGCAAAGGGCCCGGCCTCACTGCCTTCATGCAAGTAATTCATAGCCCCTGTTACCATGCCCCTCGCATCTCATGTAGACACTTAGGCGCTTGTACACGCACTAACAGTCAGTATAGAATAGATTCTGTCCGAGAGACCTTTCCTTTTGGATAATACAGTTCCTTAAACATAAGATATTAGATATCTAATCCTTCTGTGAATACCAAAATGAGTAAGTGCCTTCTGTGAATACCAAAATGGTAGTAAGTTTAGGATTTTGTCTTAAGTTAGTTCTGTGAATCGGGCCCTCTATGTCCATAGAGACCAAATATTCATTTATAGGATCAAAGTCATAATTCTCAACCGTGTTAATCACAGCCATGGTATCTCTTATATAAGAGGGTTGATTAATGGCAAACGGTCTAATGAAGTAATTAGCATATTGAGCCAGGGGTTTCAGAATAGAATTGCATCCCGAAACTATCGGGCATCCTGGAGGATTTAGGGGGTCTTTATGCACCTTCGGGAGCATATAAATCGCGGGCACTGCGGGTGTTTTGTTGATAAGAAAGGCAGATTCCTTATCAGAGAGCCATCCTCCATCAAGGCCTAATTTACTTAGTTTCGATATTTCTTGTGTCAATCTATTTGTTGGATTAGTCACGAGTTTCTTATAATGAGATGTGACTGAAAGTTGTTTTAAGACCTCTTGATTATATTTTTCTTTGTCCCACAGAACTATTCCTCCCCCCTTGTCCGCAGGTTTTATAAGGACATTGGGGAGTGATTGTAAATTCTGAAGTGCTGATTGTTTCTCTTTAGAGAAATTGGATTTATTTCTTTAGAGAAATGTATTCCTTTTTTGGTTCCTCAATGATAAAATACGATACCGGTTTTAAACCTTAGTTTAAATATTCTCTGTATATATTCTTTGACATTAGATTGACTACAAAACTTTATCAATCTACCACTGAATATTGAAAGCGGAGATTGGAAACATCCACACTGGATCGTTGAAGGTTTATACTTCCAGGTAGAATTAAGATTTTATAAATCACATTGCTTACAGTGTAATTGTAGCTGGCACTTCAGCTGTCTTGTCTGTCGCTGTCATGGCCATGTCTCTATTTCTACTTACAAATAGTTAGGCATGTAATCCATGGTTGTGACTACCTCTCTTAGATCAGGATTGACATCATGGTCTTATTATCTCATTAATGTGTCTAAAGTAACGGCATAGTAAAGAATAGGTTCAGAACATTTATATGGACCTACTACATTATCTGAATGTGTTCTGGTTATTCATTATCCATTTCCACAAGTGTTCAAATAATAGATAATAAGCTTGAATGATGTAAAGATTTAGCCTGTTTTAGTATAGATATTGTCTGCACGGGTGTGTGCTATATATATTCTTTAAATTTATATTTTTATTTTTAGGGGTCAACTTTTAATCCACTCGTCCTGAAGATGGTCTTATGAATGGAAATTTAAAGACCGAAACGTCGACTCTCACACTGTTTTCTATATAATTATCGACTACTATTATGGAAAAGTGTTTGATCCATTTTTGAGTGAAGGAACGATTGAGTCTATTACTTTCTTTCAATATATGTATAAATGTCTACATTTTTAGTACCCTGAATACCATTGATTGATATAAATTTGTTTCTTTTACACACCCGTTGCTTCTTTTGATTCTTTTTGATTCTTTGTGTATTTTGTTTCTTCATTTATGTTGAGTGATGCACATATATATGACTAATGTACAATTTATAACCTGTAATATATAAACTTTGAAAGAAATTAGACTTATAGGTATATAACTATCCTATATCTAATAATATCAAAATCATACAACTGAGTATTTAAACAAATCCCTTGAAGGCATCCTTTACCAGTACATTTGAATTTATCCAAGCCCTCAAGGGTATATTGGGCTGTCCACTATATGTATCGGTTCCCATATTCAGCAGCTACTACTGACTGTATCTGGGTCAGCCCCAGAGAAATATGCTAAATGTGTTCCTGTGTAATTTGCCGACACGTGCAGCAGCTCCTTCACATTGTCTGGTTTCCGTTCAGAGCAACAACCGGCAAGGCATGAAAGGGATTTCTTATTTTCACTTCAAGCTGGGCCTAATGGAAAGGCCTCTCACTCAAAGGGATAACTGCCCTCCTTTTGTTAGAGTCTCATCCCAGCTGGGAACCATCTGGAGCATAACTTCAAGAAACCAATGCAATGGAGGGAAAAAAAGGCGCTTAGCTTGTTATCATGTCACAAGTGCTTAGCAGAAACGATGATTTGAAGGCTGGATTTTGACTTTGTTCAATCCCTGTATGTAAGATATGCATGCACTGCAAGAATGGTAAGATATGCACGCACTGCAAGAATGGTAAGATATGCACGCACTGTAAAAATGGTAAGATATACATGCGCTGTAAAAATGGTAAGATATGGACGCACTGTAAGAATGGTAAGAAATGCATGCACTGCAAGAATGGTAAGATATGCACGCTCTGTAAGAATGGTAAGATATGCACGCACTGCAAGAATGGTAAGATGTGCATGCACTGTAAGAATGGTAAGATATGCATGCACTGTAAGAAAAGTAAGATATGCACGCACTGCAAGAATGGTAAGATCTGCACCCACTGTAAGAATGGTAAGATATGCACGCACTGCAAGAATGGTAAGATATGCACGCACTTCAAGAAGGGTAAGATATGCATGCACTGTGTGGTAAATATTTAAATTACCTGTACTATTTTTTATGCGGTAAAATTCAATAAGAATAACTCAGTAAAATAAGAGGCAGAATCCGTGGTATTAGAGGTTCTAAAAAAGGACTTTATTCCTTACAAAGGAATTATGGTTCGAACCAGGCAATCGAATTCCATCACCACGAAGGTTCAGGAAGGGATAGGCAATACATTATTGACAAGTAACAATATATATATGAAATGCATTACAGTAAGACAGATGCAGGAGGCGTAACAGCTGATAATACAGATAAGAATACACATACGTAATGAAAAAGGCGGTATAATAGGCGTACATAAAGGCGTATACTAGAAACGTCATTTAAAATGATGTCACAGGTGGGTGGATCCATAAGAGAATCCTGCAATGTCAGCAGAAATACTTGGCAGAGATGCGCGCGCAGCCGCATGACGTGTGATTGACGTGTAACTAGGGGGTGAAGGGAACGTGACATTTAGCCCTACGTGAGGAGACAGAAGTCTAGGGGGTCAGGTCAACCTAATCCCCTAGTAGTCCTAAATTTAGACTTAGGACTACTAAATTGAGAAAAATCCTAATTTTAAGACTTTCGGTATTCACAGAAGGCATTTAGGAGTCCTAAAGTTAGGAGTCCTAACTATACTACTACTAAACTGAGAAAAATCCTAATTTTAAGACTTTCGGTATTCACAGAAGGCATTTAGGAGTCCTAAAGTTAGGACTCCTAACTTCTGTGAATACTGAAATGAGTAAGTGCCTTCTGTGAATACCAAAATGAGTAAGTGCCTTCTGTGAATACCAAAATGGTAGTAAGTTTAGGATTTTGTCTTAAGTTAGTTCTGTGAATCGGGCCCAGAGAGTGTATATACAAATATTCCGCAGCAAGAAGTCATACAGATCCTACACAAACTTTTAGATACTAGACCGAGACCACATCAGGTACCAACAGAGTTCATATTAGAATGGGTACGCATCTCTCTATGTGAAAACTTCTTCCTATTCCAAAACACGTTCTACCAACAACAGAAGGGAATAGCGATGGGTGCTATTTATGCCCCAGATATTGCCAATATCTATGTATCCACATTTGAAAACGACTTCATCTTAAATCTGTCTAACCCATTTTTTACAAACATCAAAAAATGGCTTAGATATATAAATGACGTGTTTCTGGTTTGGCGGGGCACACAAGAAGAACTTGAAGCTTTCCATAGCTGGTTGAATTTAAGAAGTCCACATCTACAATTCACCATTGAATTTGATAAATTCAAGATGAACTTCTTAGATATCACAATCAAAAATGACACCACTAACCATCTGTACACTACTCTGTACACAAAACCCACTTCCCGTAATACACTCTTAGAGTACCAAAGCCATCACCCACAAGCACTCATAGATGGTTTACCTTCTGGGCAATTTCTGCGCTTGCGCACGAATTGTACATTTAAAGAAGATTACTTTATAAAGGCAAAAAAACTTAAAGAAAAACTAAAAGCTAGAGGTTATCCATCTAAACTTCTTAAGAAATCTATGAAACGTGCGTGGTTTAACGACAAGGAGGCACTGTTGACTGTTAAAGATCGTTCAAAGGAGCCACAACTAGTTTGTGTCTCTACGTTTGGCACTCATACAAATGCCATCAAAAAGATTATAAGTAAATATTGGAATCTATTGAGGAATTTACCCGAATTTTCTAAAAAACCCTTATTTTCCTTCAAAAGGGGTACTAATCTGAAAGATAGACTAGTGAGGGCATATGAAGACAATTCGAAAGATACTGTTGACAATATGAGACAACTTTCTCCTATTATTGGACACTATAAATGCAATATGTGTCTAGCATGCAATACCACACAAACAACTAAGACATGCACAATTAATAACATCACCATTCCCTTAAAGCTTTTTCCAATTGCAATACACCAAATGTGATATATTGCATACAATGCCCATGCAATTTACACTATATTGGTAAAACTGTCCAACCAGTGAAGAAAAGAATTTTACAGCATCAATCACGTATTAGATGCCGTACAGAGAATGCCCCATTGGTAGAACATTACCTAAGACAAGGTCATTAAGAGAAAGAAATGAGGTGGTGGGTACTAGAAGTAATAAAACCTACTAAAAGACAAAGCAATGTTGATCAGATATTAACCATCAAAGAAGGCAGACTAATATGCCTGACTGATCTGACCAATCACGGACTCAATTCTGCAACTGAATGGCACAATTTAGCCTGCTTGTAATACTTTGTAACTCTCTGATTAACATTGCTTATACACTCCAAAAATCTGTTTGTATATAAACATCCCCTAGAGTATTTCGGACATATATTGCACTATTATTTAGTGTGGATATAATATATTATGTGTGACATGACACTCCAGTATTTAGACACTATTGAGAGTTTCCGACCTTTATCCACGTAGATCCTAGGATTGTTCCATAGTAATTCATGCATATGGAAGAGTTTTTTCGCTTTAGGTTTTAACAATGTCTGTAACCCTGAATGTAAAACTACGAAGCTATCTAATGTTTTTTGTAACTCCAATATGAATATGACCTAAATTCGGCTTTTTATAACTCTGACTGTACTTACTGTTGGTTATGTCATCATTTTGTAATACGCATTTTGTCTTCTTTGCATCTGATGACGAATTGGATCTCTAACAAAAAGTAATAATAAGTATACTGTATAATACGATCTTGATTTCTCACATTGTAAAATGTATCTAAGGTTAGCTGTGACATCACTTCTAAACGTACATTTTGTCTATTATATAATTACCACGCAAAATTGGTCCAAATGTGTCAAGCCTCTGTTCAATATAAATATGACTATGTGCGAAGAAGCTTCTGTAAATTTGATTTGATTGATTATTATTGTTTATTTATCCAGTATATTTGTTCAGATTGTACATATATATGATAGGAAGTTGTCTATTATGTCTTAACAATCCAGAACCATTGTATATATGACTTAATTCTGGACCACGACAACAATTTCATTTTTTAGCATTGATAACCATGATTACTTGATACTATAAGGTTTGTTTGACTTATAGTCTTTATTTCAGTTTCGACAATTCAACAGTAAATATAGCTCGGTTATCTATTCATTTACACTTTTCTGAATGAGCGTTAAAAACATGTATAGACGGGTCTAACTATTTACTCTGATTTTGTAAACCATGAATAAATGTGTTTCTGGGAGCGAGAGGTTTACATTCTTTAAAATGGCCGCCAACATGAACTTTGAATCCCATACCAAAATGGCCACCAAACTAAGCACGCCCGGATCGTTTGGTTTGAACTAAACCATTAAACCTATTCCTTTTATCTATGAGTCCATATGAATTATTTATTCATTTGGTATGTGAACATGGTCATTTGATATAATAGACGAGTTGTATACTTGTATCTAACACCTTAGATGGCTGCTAATAAATACATTTGTACACTGCACTTTACCGGTTAGTCCGTTTTCGTTTGTTAAATAGTTTAAATAGCGTTAAGCCACTAACACCCTCTGTTACTCGACTGCATGCGGCCCGAATAACTGCTGAAAAATCGTCAGGTATGTCCTCGAGGTCTACATGCTCTAACTAGATTCTAAAATACTACTTGCGCCTATTTCTAAAGCGTTTCAATATCCCCTTTTTTATAGTAAATATCTGAAGGAGGATACGCACGTCCTGGGGTGTGATACAAACATTACTCCGTCTTTGGAACTTAAAGCTACCCGATTTATCTATTCGCTAAGGTTCCTTGAAAAACAAGGTAATACGAACCCTATATGTTTTAACCCGACTCCAAAACTTTGTGTGCACATATACCTAAAGCGTCTCAATATCTTCTTTGTAGTAATTCCTGACAGAGGATACGTACGTCTTGAGGTGTGATTCAATCATTACCCCTTCCTTTGAACTAAAAGATATCCGATTTCCTTAGTTGCTAAGGTTCCCTGAAAAATAAGGTAATTTACATTTATTCCTTTTTTGGTTCCTCAATGATAAAATACGATACCGGTTTTAAACCTTAGTTTAAATATTCTCTGTATATATTCTTTGACATTAGATTGACTACAAAACTTTATCAATCTACCACTGAATATTGAAAGCGGAGATTGGAAACATCCACACTGGATCGTTGAAGGTTTATACTTCCAGGTAGAATTAAGATCTGAAATATTTGCTTTTCTTTATAAATCACATTGCTTACAGTGTAATTGTAGCTGGCACTTCAGCTGTCTTGTCTGTCGCTGTCATGGCCATGTCTCTATTTCTACTTACAAATAGTTAGGCATGTAATCCATGGTTGTGACTACCTCTCTTAGATCAGGATTGACATCATGGTCTTATTGTCTCATTGATGTGTCTAAAGTAACGGCATAGTAACGAATAGGTTCAGAATATTTATATGGACCTACTACATTATCTGAATGTGTTCTGGTTATTCATTATCCATTTCCACAAGTGTTCAAATAATAGATGATAAGCTTGAATGATGTAAAGATTTAGCCTGTTTTAGTATAGATATTGTCTGCACGGGTGTGTGCTATATATATTCTTTACATTTATATTTTTATTTTTAGGGGTCAACTTTTAATCCACTCGTCCTGAAGATGGTCTTATGAATGGAAATTTAAAGACCGAAACGTCGACTCTCACACTGTTTTCTATATAATTATCGACTACTATTATGGAAAAGTGTTTGATCCATTTTTGAGTGAAGGAACGATTGAGTCTAATACTTTCTTCCAATATATGTATAAATGTCTACATTTTTAGTACCCTGAATACCATTGATTGATATAAATTTGTTTCTTTTACACACCCGTTGCTTCTTTTGATTCTTTTTGATTCTTTGTGTATTTTGTTTCTTCATTTATGTTGAGTGATGCACATATATATGACTAATGTACAATTTATAACCTGTAATATATAAACTTTGAAAGAAATTAGACTTATAGGTATATAACTATCCTATATCTAATATTATCAAAATCATACAACTGAGTATTTAAACAAATCCCTTGAATATGGGAACCGGCAGGATCGCCCCGATGTCCAGCACTAGATCCAGGTATACCATATAACTACAAACATATGCCTAATACGAACCCAAACTATTGGCTATCAACTAAATGTGTAACAACAATGGAAACACAACATCTGGAAAAACAAATACATCTAGTCAAGGCTAGTTGAAGTGTGGAGCGTGGAATTTAAATAGAAACTACATCGCTGGTTTGGCAAAGGTTTTTACAGTAATTTTTGAGAAATCAATAATTGTGGAATTGTAGGCCCTCCTGTCTCTCCCTCCTCACCTCCCCCCCCCCTCCCGAGCAAGAACGCTAGAGCCCGGCCTGCTTCCAGTACAAAATCCTAATCCTAGACGAAGTTTAAAACTGTTCACACGCTGTATCCAAAATAATGTCTGCGTCGAGGAGGCGCTATTTTTGGCACATATCGCAGTCTACTGTTGTCAGTAGGTAGGGCTTCTCGTGACAAAGCATGGGTGGGATTGTGAGAACGCCATGTTCCGAAAAGCGCTACCTCCGTTACTTTAGAGGCCACTTTCCTGGGCAAATAACATTTTGCTCAGGAAAATTAATAATTTATCAACACTCTGCACCGTTTTGTGTCACTTTATGTGACTGTGCACCAGTTCAAAGTGTTGATAAATCTGCCCCTACCTTTGCTGAAACCAAAGCTGGAATGCAACAAAAACCATCTGTATGAGCTCAGGATGCTCGGTGGCGAGAGCCTTGATTTGCCTCGGAAGGCACGTGGCCCCAAAGCCTCTGCTGTTAACAGAATAAAGAGAATACTTTAATGCTATATCAGATTATCATTGTGGTCTGGTGTACAATGTCACACTGTGATGGTGTGGGGTACAAGACCCTGTAAGACAAAGCAAGAACAGGTGGACATTGTGGTGTCGGGCCTTAGGCCCACATGACGAGAGAGTGACCGGCACAGACACTTGGAGATATAGTGTGGTAACTGACCACGAGCACTCGGGCCCTTTTATTGACGGGCCACGTCACTCGTGGCACCCGTGATGGATGGGTGTGGGGGTGCAGTGTGTCCAGCCCTCGAGGGAGTCGCTGGAATGACAGCTTCCTGCGGGACACTAGAACGTGTCTCACAGGACACTACATTCCTCCCCAACTTTTTTGAAGGACAAGCAAAGTGTCAGTCCAACCTGTGGGGAAGAAACCAACAGTTAACTAAATACCACAGGATCCATCAGTCTCTCGAGTCAGGTGGCAGGACGACATCAGACATGGGCTGGTGATCTTGGCTTGCAGAAGGACCTTCTCGGCGGACACCCGTAGTTTCACCTGAGGGACTCAGGACACGACTGCTGGCTTGGAGACGTCCGCTGCGTACCGTCAGTTCGCTGACAATGCCATGTCTTGCTGTCTTGCATGGCTTCCCCTTGGCTGGCATCTGTGGTGAGTGCTAACAGTTCTTTTTAGGGTGCTGCATCGTGACCATGGATGGAGTTTCAAGTGAAAATTCACAGAGGTGTTGCTAGACCGACTATCCCTGTTGATCCGCTTGGCTATGAAGGGTACTCTGTCGGTGGGGCAATGTCTCTCCTCGCTCTCCCGCTTGGGGAGGCCCATCGTCAGGGTTGCTGTGGGACTTGTAGGGAGGCTGCGCTGGAGCCGCTGCTTGTGTGCCGTCTGGGGGCTGCTGCAGGACCGCTGAGGAGCCGTTGCTGGGTCGCACGCACAACCCTCACGGGTGGATGAGTCTTGGTCAAGACTTGCACTCGCTGTCGCGGTTCCGGTGTAGGCCAGGTTCACAGGTGGCTTCCGATGTCATTTAGTCGTCTTGTGTGGCAACGGTTTCGGACTACAGTCCATCGGTACTCGGGGAGTGGTGTTTGACGCATGTGCTGATGGCTGGCGTGATGATGGTTGCCAGCCATGTGGTGAGTCGGAATGACAGGTGGTGGTGACTTGCTGGTAGAGTTTGGATGTCAGGATGGACCTGGGCAGCCACGTGCCTTCGCCTTGCTGATGTTGAGTGTCGGTGGGGGCATGACACGTAGAGTGTGTGGATCCTCTCTTGCATGGCTTGGGGCCACTGCCGACTCCATCTTCAGGCGGTGTGAGGACGGACACTCAGTGCTGATCTTCACCCGTGGCATCTGCGGACAGGAGCAGGGATGCCACTTGACTTAGACTGCTGATGCTTGGGGATGGACGGTCGCCTGGGGAAGCGTAGGGATGAGACGCGGCTTGCGCTTGCTGCGGCTTATGTTTGGTTCACCCGTGGAGCTGTATCCAGGGATGTCGGTCCGCCTCGGTGGCTGTCTGGTATGTCAGGGTGTGCTCTTGGCTGCTGGGCGAGTCCTTGCTCTTCTCTCTTTTGTTGGTCTATTCAGCCCACCTGTGTTTATCCGGTTTCCAGGGTGACAGGGCTGTCACTCTTCTTTCATCGAGGGCATTGCGCTTATACCTCGAGGTGGCGCTGTCCTGGCGCCGGCTTCTGCCTTTGCTCTGGCGCGCTCCTTTCTCGCTGGGCGACGTGACGTCCCGTCGCGTGTCGCTGGTGTTGGAGCACCTGTTGCTGTGGCGGCCTGCCACGTGGTGTGTGCGCGACTCCTCTCTTGGCTGTCATGGGTCACTGCTGACTCCATCTTGAGGCAGTGTTGAGGAGGACACTGTGTTGCTTTCGGGCCGCTGCGGGTGGGACTCCTCTCTTGCCTGTCGTGGGTCACCGCCGACTCCATCTTGAGGCAGTGTTGAGGAGGACACTGTGTTGCTTTCGGGCCACTGTGGATGCGACTCCTCTCTTGCCTGTCGTGGGTCACCGCCGACTCCATCTTGAGGCAGTGTTGAGGAGGGCACTGTGTTGCTTTTGGGGCGCTGCGGGTGCGACTCCTCTCTTGCCTGTCGTGGGTCACCGCCGACTCTGTCTTGAGGCAGTGTTGAGGAGGACCCTGTTGCTTTCGGCCCACTGTGGGGCTTCGCTGTGGCGGGGGAGATGTGGGTGCTCTCCTACCTGCGTTCAGCAGTGCTTCTTTTCGGAGATGTCTCTATCTCCCGGGCGCCTGCCCGTGCTGTCGGATTCACTGGTGTGGTCTTCTGCACGCTTCGGACCACGTGCGCTCCGTTTTCTTTTCTTAGGTGTTCTTCTTCTGGCACATGGTGCACCTGTGATGTGGCTTGTGGTAGTGCCTGTTCACCAGTAGGAGCGGGTGAGTGATGCGATCTCTTCACCGGCGGTGGCGTCGGGCGGCCACGTGTGGTGCGTGCTCTGCACCAGTCTTTCTTGCGCTGTTGCTGGGGGCAGCTCCCCTTGAGACATCGCTGTCTTAGCTAATCGGCCATACTTGCTAGTGGTGGCTTGTGTTGCAGCGTCTCAGGTGTTAGCGCTTGAGCTTAGTCGGTGTTGCCTGAGCTGGAGAATTTTCCGGCTTTCTGGGAGCGCTCAGGGCTATGCAATAGTCTTTTCCCTTTGAAGGTCTAAGCGACCTGTTGGGGTGGCACGCAACGCACCCCGCCTTCATGTGTTTCTCTCGGGGCTAGACGTCTTGCTGGGCTTTGCTGTCCTCTGCTACTCGGCACGTTCCAGTGCTGGGGTGGTCCTGGCCTCCTGGTTTCTTTTTGCTAGGTGTGGGTTTGGAGCTTCTCTTCTTTGAACTTTTTGGGGGCATTCCTCGTCTGATTTCTGCAGTGGCACTGGGAGCAGTGCTCAGGCTCTTCAGCATACCTGGCCTGTAAATGGATGTATGTGTGGTAGGACTCTTCCTCCTGTTGGCCGCAGTGGCTGTTTGGGATGTTATCCCGGTCTGATTGCATGCCGCTGGGTGGCACTGCAGTGGTCGCGTCCCTCACTGTCACTGTTTGCGCAGGCTAGCTCTTCATGTGCATCAGGGAGGCTTGTGATTTCAGTCCGCCTGCTGGACTTGTGGGGAAACTGCTCTTGGTTCAATTGAGCGTTGCTGAGTAAGCAGGAAGCACACAGTCCTTCTCCTGGCCGTGCGAGCAGGTGGCCGCTGGGGGCATATGTTGCTCTGTAGGGTTTAGGGAGGATGGCTACTGGGTGACGCTGCAGGGTTTGGGCAACAGCCCTTGGCAGTCTCTCCTAGATTTGGGGTCTCGGCCCACACAGTAGATCTAGATACCGGGCCATGCACTTCTTCGGCGCACTGCAGCGATCCTGCCGCTGGGTGGCGCTGCGATGATTTCCCCTGTGTTACTGCTGCTTCACAGATGCTGTGGGGCAGTCGTCTTGGCCGTAGTGCTTTCCCCGACAGGCCGATGACGTCTCACATGTGAAGTGGGTCTGGGGTGAGGACCTGCAGTTTGCAACCATTTTGTTTCCGCTCTGGGCAGGGAGGCCGTGTCATACAGCTCTCATGCACCGGTGTTTGCAGGCCCCTTCTGCGGCTGGCTTTACAGAAGCTTGTACTCCGCTGTGGTGCTGTAGGTTGTCCCACTCTTCCCCTCTGCGTGGGTGCCACCGGCGACTAGCCAGAGAGCATGTTCATGTGACATGTCGCTGGGCTGCGATGTTTCCCCTGGCTGACGCTTTGAGCCGCCCCTGTGCACGGGACTGATGCAGGGGTGTTGGTCGAGGGTCACTGGGCTCATCACCTGCAGCAGTTGGAGCGCGGCAGTAGGCACACTCACGTCTTTCTTGACGAGGCACTCGCTCACCCTGGTGTGGGATGGCTGCAGTTTCTCTCCTTTCCCACCGGGGCCATCGGAGATCAGAGACAGCCAGTCACAAGGCGACACTGCAATACGGCGTTGAGCCCGAGCCTCAGGGCAGTAGGGATATCGCATCCCGGGCGCATTCCCTCCCCATGAGGAACGACAAAAGCGCCTAGCAGTGGGCACACGAGGTCAGACCCGCCTCGTCGCCAATGTGGTATCGGGCCTTAGGCCCACATGACGAGAGAATGACCGACACAGACACTTGGAGATATAGTGTGGTAACTGGCCACGAGCACGTGCACTCGGGCCCTTATATTGACGGGGCCGCGTCACTCATGGCACCCGTGATGGATGGCTGTGGGGGTGCAGTGTGTCCAGCCCTCGAAGGAGTGGTTGGAATGACAGCTTCCTGCGGGACACTAGAACGTGTCTCGCAGGACACTACAGACATGTTCACGTTTCATATATAGATTTTAAAAGATAATGTGAACAGATTGTTCTGCCAAGTTCTGCTGCCAACAATTCCTAACATGAAGTGTGATGTCTCTCTCTCTCTCTCCCTCTCCCTCAATGGACGAAACATGATCTGTGTTAAGAACACTTAAGATCAGCACATGCCAGGTTATGTGAAAGGAAATATCCCCAGGGAAAGGTCACGTTTCACAACATAAGGCTTAGCTCAGGTAAGACTATTGCACAGAGCAGGGCACAGGACTGGGGCTGCAGTTCATGAGCACGAAGACTGTGAAAATGAAGGGTAACCTTAGAGGAGGGTGCAAGAAAAGGGGTGATTGGCCAATCCGCATTTACTTCTAGGCTGACTGTCTCACTCCAAGCCACTACCAACACTGTTTCCATTTCTGAGGTGTTAACACAGCAATTACTGAGACTAGGTGAGGGAGTCTACATAGTTGAATGGAAACAAACCAAGACTGCAACACCCAGAATGCATTAGTTTGTCACATAAAAGCATAGGCATGGAAACCTCTCATAATGACATGGATTCAGGTGGCCACAATATAAACTTCCCTTTACAGGAATTATCCAATTGGTGTTTCCAAACAGCCTGCAACAACCCAACATCGACGCACACTTTGCGGGGCCACTCCTTTTGGGAGGATGGTTGCCTTACACTCTTAAGTTGATGCAGGCTACACCCACAACCTGTAACTCTGGCGAATAAGTTTGATGCAATGTGTACAGCTAGCAATCATAATTCTTTTCGCAGGCTCACTTTCACCCAGTTGGCTCAAAATTTCAGGAGTTAATTGTTATTTAAGGACTCTTGAGGTACAGAATATAGCCTTATAGCCCGCCGTAGTGGGCTATACTGGCTATTAAAGGCCTGCTGCAGCGTTAAAGGCCCAAGCCGAAGGCGAGGGACTTTAACAAAGCAGCGGGACTTTAATAGCCGGTATAGCCCTGCTACGAAGGGCTATAAGGCTATTAGAACATTCTCCCACTAGAGGGCAGAATGTTCTAACAAATTAAACAAAACCTGCAAGTAGCGCGAGGGGATTGAAATCCCCTCATGCTCCCTGAAGTCTTTGTTCTCAGTCACAAAGAAGCGTTGAGATTTTGGAGCTCCGGGTTTATACCAGCCATTATAAGCCCGGAGTACTCCATTGTTTTCAATGGAGCTTCCAACATTCCAATGTTCTAATATGCACTAGGCTACACTGTTGAGGATTATAATAGCATTTCAGCGTTTGACACATGCCAATTCAGTATCAACATCAAAATCCTTGCCCTTAAACCTTGGACCCTATTAACAAAATGAATATTCAAAAGCCAATGATTAATATTGAAATGTTCAGGGAAACATAATGTTACTCCATAAATGACACAGCCTATTTCTTCCCGGTACACTACCCTATGAAATATGATTTGACATGATAAAGTCCAGAGAGCTTGATGTGTCAACTAGCAAACTAGCAAGGCCTAAGAAGGATGGCAAGGGAAGTGCATCAAACCTAAGAGTGGTAGAAGCAAATCATTTTCTCTAAACCCCGGCATGTGTGTTTGTTGTGTTTATGTAGTATTGAGGAAAGGACGCCTCAAGCCAGGTAGTTTACCACATAGATTTATTGAGGTGGTAAGTTAGACACAGAGAGATAAAGTCAGTCTAAGTAGGAGCCCCACCAGGAGCAGCTTCCATGCTGCTCAGCCCTTCATCCAACTGATTCACGCACGCACACATTCCAAACACTAACATTCTATCAGGCGGTCATTCTGGCTGAGCAGCAGGATACCACATATCTCCCCACTTTACAACGCAAAGGAAGGAAATTTTAAAAGGTATCAAAAATAGGCAGGAAAATAAAAGAAGGCAATACAGTGAATGGTACACTGAAAGAAGGCCTGAAAATGAAATATGGAAAGAGCAAGCAGAGGAAGTAAAGTGGATATGAAGTGAGAAGCATGGAAATGAAAAATGGAAAAATAGGAAATGCAAACAAGAAAAGAAGAAAAAGAAAACAATGACTAAAGCACCAACACTCTTTCTCACAGAAAGACAAAAGACAAACCACATCCTCACACATATAAATAACAAAACAAACCCAAGTACAAAGATATGAAAGCTGGCCAGGCAAACACAAAAATATACAAGGGCATAAGCAAAAAGGTGAAGGAAAGAATGAACACAGAAGCAAGAGCAAGAGAACAGTGAAAGGGTGGAAGACCGCTGTAGATAGAACAAGTAAAGCAAAAGCATAGGGAAAAGAAGGCTGTTGTTCACACAAGCAGAATACAGCAGTGGTATGAAACATAGTAAATAAACGTGTGTCAAGCTCACAAAGGTGGGAAAAGGTGGAAAAGGAAAGATGAGCTACACTATAGAATTTACCCAAAAGCAGGTTGGGTGGATAGTATGGGAGAGACCCAAACAGCACAAGGTAAACTTGTAAAATGCAACATGTGCAATATATATATGGATGAACCACATGAAACAACGTACGGTAAAGTAAAGGAGAAGAAGGTGTGGGAGGGACCCACACAGCACAACGTACATTTTTTTAAAATGCAACATGCGCAAAAGATGTGGGGTTACCACATGAGAGTGTGAGCAAAGCACACAGAACGATGCAAAATGTACGTAATAGATGTGGGTGCAGGCCACATGACAAAATTTAAAATTTCAAACTGAACTAGGTGTGGAGAAAGACCACACAGCATAAAATGTGTGGAGAAAGACCACACGGCATAAAATAAAATGCAAAGCAAAAAAGCACAAGAGCCCATGGCTTATGCAGAAATACAAATCACTCAAAGAAAGGTTCCCTAAAAGGAAACAAAACATGTAGCATGTAAATATAAATTGCTCACGACATCTGAAAATTAAATAAGAATGAATAATCCTTGTAGCGCAGCAGGTTGAAGCCTTGTAGCGCAGCAGGTTGAAGTACTGTAGCGTAGCAGGTAAAGCTAAACACCCAAATGCACATTGCAGTCAAGTAAACGATAATTACTTCTCCGTTATCTTGAATACCAAACTGAGGTGAAGCAGAACCAGGGCCGGACTGGGAACCACAACCGGCCCTGGCAAAGTGCTCGGCCGGCCCCCTCACCTCCCTCCCCATCTTGCCGCCGAGCTCTTTGCCAGGGCCGGTTTTCGGCAGATTTTGTTACAGGGCCGATATTGCAGCTATGCTGCAAAAACGGCCCTGGGGGAATCATTGAGCCCATCAACAGTGCGGAGTGGTTGGCGCCTCTGGTGGTGGCCATGAAACCGTCAGGCAAGGTGCGCCTCTGTGTGGACCTCAGAGAGTTGAACAAGTGCATAGTGGTTGAAAAGTTCCCCTTGCCACGCATAGAGGAAATGTTGGCCCGCACGAAAGGAGTAAAATGGTTCTCCACCATTGACTTGCAATCGGCATACCACCAGGTAGCGCTACATTCGACAAGCAAAAAATTGACGTCGTTTATCACGCCGTTCGGCTGCTACCAATTCTGCCGCATGCCCTTCGGTCTCGCCTCGGCAGCGGCGGTGTTCCAGAAGCTAATGGCCCGCCTATTCAAGGACATCGAGGGAGTGCAATACTTCCAGGATGACATCCTAGTGATGGGGACAGAGCTGGAGGACCATGATAGGAAGCTGTCGGCGGTATTGAAGATCCTGGAAGAGAAGGGCCTAACGACAGAGTGGGAGAAATGTCACTTCGGGATGTCGTCAGTCACCTACCTGGGGCACGAGATAGGTGCGCAAGGAATAACACCGAAGAGAGGGAACGTGAAGGCCATCTGCGAAGCACCACCGCCCACCTCCAAGGAAGAAGTACGGTCATTTCTAGGGATGGCGGAGTACTATAGCAAGTTCGTCCACCACTTTGCCACAAAAACCCACCACATGAGGCAACTCACGAGAGACAAGACGGCGTTCATCTGGACCGAGGAGACGCAGGAGGAGTTCGACACAGTGAAGCGGGAAATCGGTGGAGCGATCCCGTTGCAAGGGTACGATCCCCAGGGACGGTCAATATTGATGACAGACGCGAGTGAAAAAGGGCTTGGAGCGGTGCTCATGCAGGAAAGACAGGAAGGTGGAACGGAGACGATCAGCTTCGCGTCCAGGACGCTGACGGCGTCGGAACAAAAGTTCAGTGTGATTGAGAAAGAGATGCTGGCGGTGGTGTGGGCTATGGCGAAGTACCGTCAGTTCCTGTGGGGCACCAGATTCCAAGTGAAGACGGATCACAAGCCTCTAGTGAAGGTATTGACATCGGACGGCCATGCCAGCGCCACACCTCGGATTGCGAAAATGACACTGAAACTCCTGGAGTACAGGTACGACGTGGAGTATATCCCGGGCTCCAGAAACAAGATAGCGGACTACCTCAGCAGGGCATCAGCGATGGACAGTGCCTCCAATGACAGGGAGGACGACGATGAGATGGTGGCCCTGATTGACGACCCGGAAAAAGCCATCAGCAGGCAGGAATGGAAAAACGCGTACGAGGCGGATGGCGATATGGACGACATCAAGGCGTATATTGTACGAGGATGGCCAGAAAGGAGAAGACAAAGACCAAAAATCAGGCAGTTCTAGGAGGTCAGAGAAGAGCTGTCAGTGGGAAACGACGGGGTGTTCGTCTACAGAGGTGACAGGGTGGTACCACCGGAGAACATCGTACCGACCCTGCTAACCATACTACACGAAGGCCACCTGGGAATCGTGAAGACAAAGGCCAGGACAAAACAAACATACTGGTGGCCAGGGATGGACACGCATGTAGAGAGGCACGTGAGAGACTGTGTGCAGTGCCTGGGTGCGGACAAGACACTGAAACCAATGAGACCACCCTTAGGGAAGTTCACGAACCCCAGCAACCCATGGGAAGAGGTGGCTGTGGACATACTGGGGCCGATACTGGACGACCAGGGGATCCCCAAATACCTCTGTGTACTAGTTGATAAGTACTCGAAATGGCCAGAAGTGCACATCAACGAGATCATGGACACGGATGAGATACTGCGCTTCCTCAAAGCGGTGTTCCTCCGGGAAGGCATACCCAGGAGCATTATCAGCGACAATGGCCCCCAGTTCATCTCCGACAAATGGGTCACGTTTGCGAACAGAAATGGCATAATACTTAGACACACCTCGATATACCACCCGTCCAGCAATGGACAAGTAGAGAGGTTCAACAGGGTGCTGATGGGCTCCATACAGGCGGCCATCACGAGAGGTAAAGACTGGGAGAAAGAAGTACAAAGCACGATATGGGCGTACCGTATCACCCCCACCAGTACGGGGTACAGTCCCTTCCAGATCTTACGAGGAAGGCAACCCTTCACCAGAGACAATGTAGCGTGGCAGGAGAAGACCATCACCAGCAAATGGTCTCCGGCGGTGGTGCAACACAACCTGCAGAAGGCACAACGCATCTATACGGAACACTACAAACGCCACAAGAGGGTAAAGGAGACGGCGTTAGAAAAAGGGGAGTGGGTCAGAGTGAAGCTGGCAGTCCTAAAGCGAAAGGGAGAAAGCAAGTACTCCCCACCCCTCAGAGTAGATGAAGTGTACGACCGGGCTGTGTTGCTCAGCGACGGAAACGTGTGGTCACAGGAGCGCATGGCCAAATGCAATAAGATCTTACAATGGCCCCGAGAGGACACAGAAGGGGAAACCCCGACGGAAGGGCCGATAAGAGACACAGACTCATCCGAAGGAGGCCGCAGAGAGAACATGAGCGGAGAGCAAGAGAGAGTGAGAGACAACCCAGGTGGAGGATCCTTGGGGGAAACCACCCGAGAAGATGGTGAGGTAAAAGAGAGAGAGGGCCAGGGCACTCCGGAAGGTACCGACGGAGGCCCGGTCGCAGAGGGAAGCCGAGAAGGACATTCCACTCCGGTAAGATACACCCGGGGGGGAAGAGCAGTGGTGAGACCATCCAAGTTTAGAGACTTTGAAATGGACTGACCAACTGGTCTGGGACTTTGTGTTGTGTGGTATGAAAAGGGGGAGATATGTAGTGTCGCGGTCTAGTTGACGCGCGCACTACGTGAGGACGGCGATGTGCGTAGCGGCCATTTGGACGCTACTGCGCATGCGCGACATAGCGCGCGAGGAGAGACGGCGATCGGAGCGTGTTGCCCGGCGCTCTCTCGGCATCAGAAGTTAAAAGTAGAATAAAGGCTTCTGCAATATCGTGAGTGCCTCCTGAGTGTTATTAGGGAAAGCTACTGATAGCCCAAGCACCTAGCATCATTACACACTGCAAGATATTTGAAAGTCTCACTCCTCGCAGCACACAAACACAGCCCCTGCGCCGTGCTCAAGTGACGCATGTAATTAACGATAACTGACTAGGACTCAAGTGTGCTCAGGAAACGTTTTCCTTTAACAAAATGAAAATGCAGGCAGATGAAAGTCCCACTAACCTCCAGTAGATGGCAGCATATGACCATACAGCTCCGTTTTTAGGTCTCGCCTGACCCAGCGCATGCACTAGTCTGGCGAGACTTATTGAGAGGGCTCCAAAAAGTGCTACAAGGCCAGCCTAGCGCTACAGTGCATGTGCGCGGGCGTGCGCTTTACCGCGATTACTTTCACTTTTGCGGCCGTGCAGCCGCTTTGATGTTTGATCGTGATCACGATCGCGATCACTTTCACTTTCGCCCCTGAAATGGAATACTTTAAGAGTTTTTACAGTTACTGAGAAATAGGCCAGTGTTTTAGCTTGTAAAGTTAAAGACATCAAAACGGAGCTGTTTCATAGTTGGTTTTCAATAACTGTCGGTCTGAGACGCCACAAGATTATCCGCACTTAAAGCCCTGCTTCATAACAACTTCTAAGCTAGCTCGTGTTCCTGATATGCAGTCTGTGCTGCATTTAGTGTGTTTGCCAAATAGTGTTGTGTGATGCGCATGTATCTTTTCGTTTGAAATGCTAATGTTTCCTTAGCCTGCCTTTCCATTTGTATATTTCAAATGTGTTTTTTAACATTTTTTTAATGAAATACTTTTCTTCAGAAAGCACGCTTCTCACAAATTGCACCCCGAGCATCAGGTGTCTGTCCCAGCACCGCAGCACTTTGGGGGTTTTGTGTGGGACTTCCTGGGAAAGTGAGTGTGACCCATTGTCGGCTTTCTCTTCTATTGCCCTGGCTGCTGCCCTTGCTTGCTGTGCTATTGGCTTACTTTTTTATGCATTGCCGGGATTAAGCAGGAGCCTTTGCTTT
This sequence comes from Triturus cristatus, assembly GCF_964204655.1. Lineage (NCBI taxonomy): Eukaryota > Metazoa > Chordata > Amphibia > Caudata > Salamandridae > Triturus > Triturus cristatus. The sequence goes on from NC_140583.1 coordinate 235,051,233, forward strand.
ACATCAGCATCCGATTGAACTGCTACTAAACTGCTGTAGAGGTTTTGTTACTAATTACACGTAAAAACTGCTGTGTAAAGATGATTGAAAATCAACGTAATGAGTAATCGTAGCACTGACTAGCAGTCACTTTAAATAGTAGACTGGAAGTTCCTAGCATTATGAATAAAATGGATCATTACAGTCAAAACAATGAGAGGAAAAAAGTACGTGCCTAGAAAATCCAAAATGTATAAGAAAACAAATCTCTGTGCTAAATTCTATACAATAACCAGAACACTCATTTTACATCCAGAATATTTGAGGTGGATGGTGCTGGACTTCAGCTTCCATTATCTACCTTATTCTTAAGGCCTTTTAACAGGAGATCTTATGCATCACTTTCGCAGCCGTACAGCCGCTTTGCATAGCCAATAGGTCTCGCTTTTGGGACCTTATAAGTATTTAGTTATGCAACTGTTGCATGGCTAAACAGTTATAAGGTCCCAAAGGCGAGACCTATTGGCTATGCCAATGCTTGTTAGAAACTCCTAGAGCGCCGTTTAAATTGTAAGTGTGAAATTGACAAAACAGCTCGGCTCTAGAGCTTCTCACACGGCCTCTTGGCCAATAAAATCTCTGATTAAAGATCTTGTTCTCCGGTTTCAGATTTCCTTTGCTGGTATTGAAAGTACAGGTTTAGATTTTCTCCCCCCTTTCTGGGCACTGTGCAATCTGCTCCATAACATGAGCAGTAACCAAGCACTGACCGGGTCTTGTCCTCAATCCCGGTTCTTGGTCTCTTTGTCAGGTTAAAGCTCTGATCAGGGAGACAGCAGGAAATGGTAGGCAGCAGGAATTGGCAGGTAGCAGAACAGAGCTCCAGGGCAGCAGTAAAGGCAAGCAGGCAGTAGATAGCAGGTAGGTAGTAGGCAGAAAGGAACTGGCAGGAACTGCAGGCAGGAAGGAGGAGCAGGTAGAGATAAATTGTAACTGGCACGGTTGAGTTGTGGGCGACCGATGAAAGGTCACTGGTGGGGCTCGTAGGTGCCAGGTAAATTGAAGTGCTCCTCATTGAATTCAAAGAAAGTCCTTTAGGTTGATTGTGGGTTCTTGCATCTTCAGCCTCTTTTTTCCAGACTGTAGACACCCCACTCCTGGTACCAGATGTAGTACTGAAGAAAGGACGCTCCAAGCCAGGTAGTTTACTACGTAGATTTATTGAGGTGGTAAGTTAGATACAGAGAGATAAAGTCAGAGTCTAAGTAGGAGCCCCACTAGGAGCAGCTTCCGTGCTGCTCAGCCCTTCATCCAACTGATTCACGCACGCACACATTCCAAACACTAACATTCCATCAGGCAGTCATTCAGGCTGAGCAGCAAGATACCACAGTTTACTACACTAGGGCTTTTGTTGCAAGAGTATTGGTGGTTTACACTCACTCACACTTTGCTGACGGTGCTCTAACCCCTTTTCCCAGGTATTCGTCACCTCAGATTGTTTTGGAATTTGTACACAGAGTTACGCTTGAATACAAAGATTCATAACATGTTCAGTACCTCTACACAGCTATGGTGCATTAGGAGGATATGCGTTTTCTAAATACGTACACCCATTAGCTAGACCCAAACTGCACAAAATTAAGTGAAAATGTAATATGATAGTTATCTGACACAATCTCAATGATAAAACACAGAAGCACACTCATTGGATGATGTCATCAGCGATGTCATCTATGATGTAATGTGAGATGTCATCAGTGATGTTATGTTAAAAAATGTATAAAGCGCTCGGTTGCCTCGAGTGGCGTCTTGGCGCTAGTTGAGTGATGAGACCAGGTGCAGAATGGAGAACTAACCCTTGGGAAAGAGCCTGGTTTTCTGATTGACAAGAGATTTGATATAGAGAGGAAGTTCATTCCAGGCCTTGGATGGCACCAGAACAAAACTTCTACTTCCCCACCTCACATATCTGAATCTGGGGATAACAAGAAGTCTGGCAGAGGAGAAGCGAAGAGAGCGGCCTGGTGAATATCAGGAAAAGCTCTTCCTCAGAAAATCTGGACTTGTCCCATGCTGGTCTTTGAAAACTGTGCAAAGGGCCTTGAATGTGACTCTTTATCTCACAGGTAGCCAATGAAGTTTAGTAATAAGTTTAGAAGCAGAGTGATATTTGAGGACATTATACAAAAGCCGGGCAGCAGCGTTTTGCAAGGTCTAGAATTTGTTTAGGACCTGTTAAGAGTGGCGGCCGGCACATATCGTGGGTGGCAAGGCATGGGGCGGGGAGAGGGGGGAATGTAAAAAAATAATAACAATAAAACTTAACTTATCGCCACCGTGTCTCTCCAGTCTCTCCTCCACGTCAGGACTCGACCGGAACAGAAACCAGGAAGCACCCAGGATCCCCTGAACAATCACAATGCTGCAATGCAGCATTGTGATTAGTCTGAGCGGTTCGGCAGTCAGCCAGTGAATGGGGAACTGAGCATGTTCTCCATGCAGGCTGTAAGGCAGCCTGTGTGGAGAACATTCAAAGTGTGCATGACTGTTTTGCTGGCCTGAGAGGGCCGGCCAAGCATTTATGTGCACTTGGAGTGGGCAAACTATTCACAGCTTTTTGAAGGTGCTCTGGTAGAAAGGGAAGAATTTTCCTGATCATTTTCAGGACAAGTAAGGTGGAAGACACTGCCTTAGATTGTTAACAGTAAGACAGTTTGTTGTCCACCAGAACTCCTAAGATTTTGGCACAGTTTACTGGCGTCAGAGGGGGCTGAGCTCAGTTGGCCTCCAATTAGAGTTCCAAAAGGTCGTCTGGGAGCCGAACAACAGTACTTCAGTTTTAGAGGAGCTCAACTTATTGCCCAACGGACATCACACAGTCACAGAAGCGCTGTACCACACCAGTATCCAGCTGCTAAGGACACCACTATTTGAGTATCATCCCCATAAGTCGTCAGTGCAAAAGCGAAGAAGCGGGTGAGTTCGGCCAAAGGTGTGGCATAGACATTGAATAGGAGGGGGCTGAGAGAAGATCCCTGGGGCACTCCACACGTAAGTGAATAGAAAGGGGAGGAAAACCCGCCAATTTTAACTTATTAGACTTCCCCTGATAGGAACAAGTTCAAATGTTTCCAGGCCCGGCCAGGCACACCGATCCTCCTCCGCCTCTACATCAGCAGTCCGTGATTTACTCTGTCAAAGTCTGCTGATAGGTCGAGCATGATCAGTGCAGGATGACCTCCCTAGTTGATGGAAACCCTAATCTCCTCAGTATCTTTAATGAGCAGGGTTTCCGTAATGTGACCGGGTCAAAAACCAAATTGAGTAGAGTCTAGCAAGTTGTAGGTAATGATTTGTGTATCCAGTTGAGTTTAGCACCTTTTTCAGAATTTTGGCAGGTAGTGGTGGGAAGACATAGGCCGACTTTTGGCAGGTAGTGGTGGGAAGAGATAGGCCGATAATTATTTGTCTCATCCGGATTCAAAGTGGATTTTTTAATAAGGGGCAAAACAACTGCCTTATTCCATATTGATGTAAAGCTCCCTGAGGAACACACTAGTACGAAGAAGTCCAACAGTGTATTGGAGATAGTGTCGGCTGCTAGACCAGCCACTGAGGGAGGACAAGGACCATCTGCTGACCCGGATCTGACAGCCTTGATAAGCTTGGTGACTCAGCAGGTAAACGGATAATAAAGCAGCTAAGAACTGGCCCTTGGCTGAGCGAGAAAGTATTCAGCAATAGTGCTGAAGGAAGAGAGGAGAAAGGTTAAAGACCGCCCCTACTTTAAGCAGGTAAGCAATGCCCACATTATTGCAGAAGGCCTGATTGCAAACTGTTGGCCTTGGAGAAAAGTTCCTTGGCAGAATTAGCAGCATGCTCAAACTTGCTGGTAAAATAATTAGATGTTGCTTTGTGGATGGAGGTCTTGTATCTGGATTAACTGGTACTGTAGATGTCTCTTCCTGCTACCATAGTTTTATAGTGCCAGAGTCTCTCCTACCTTCTGCACGACTTTTTCAAGGTCCTAACCTCCTAAGAGAAGCACGCAGCAGTGATCTCAGCCCTCAGTGTTTACTGTTTTTTTCAGGGCGAGGTTTTAGACACTGTCTCTACCCAGTTTGTGTATGTCTATATCGTTTGGCACCACTGGAGAGGTTCTGGGTAATATTTGAGAAAATACATTGGCTTGGAAATTATGCCAAGCTCGAGAAGTGGTGTGAGTTGGACCGCTCAAAGGTAAGGGATTGGAGTGAATACAGGCAATATTAAAGAGACCTGCATTGTGATCCGGCCAAGTGAGGGGGGGTATGGAGATGGCATTTAGCGCTATGGTATTGGTAAAACTCCCTTCCAAAAGGTGTCTTGACAAATGGGTGGGAAGTAACACATGTTGTGGAAAACCTAAGGCCAACAGCGTGTGTGTAAGTAAAGCAGTGTCTGGATCAGCCTCTGCTTCAAGATGGAAATTAAAATTCCCCAAGACTGTAAAGTCCTTGCACGTAATATCATCTTCAAGGAGACCACTCAGCTCCTGCATAAATTAGGTCCTGGGGCTTGAAGGGTGGTAGACCAGTATACTCCTAAAGGACTGATTGGGTGAAACCTGGATGCAGAATAAGCTGCTTCCTAAAGCAGTAACTTAATGGATGTCCAATTTACCAGATATTCTGAGCTACCTAGAATTGGGATACCACCACTCCTTTTATCCTTTCTATCGAGCCTATAAAAGTGATAGTCCATTGGAGTGAGATCTATAAAATCAGGATTAGAAGTGGCAGCTGCCCGATTTTCTTCAAGAAACACTAGCCCAGGTTTATGAAGATCGCAGAAGTGTGAAAATTCTATACAATGCTTAATTTGAGATCTAGAGTTAATTAGTGCACAAAGCACCTGTGGACTCATCAGCATGTAGTCACCTGAGGAAGCAGTTTCTCCAAAGGTGGTGAACGGATACGGAAATGATCCATCCACCCACAAGCCACAGCCAGGGCCACAGGCATTTGTGGTTGAGGACCAGGCCAGGGGGTCTGGCATAGTACAGTTTGAAGACTCACCTTGTTTCATACAGGCAATCAGGCCTCTCACAAGTAAGTCTTGTGTAGCAAGGTGTTGAAGATCAATATAAGGAACGACAGGTGTCACAGAGTGAAGAAGGTAAGTTTATTGAGACTCTCCAACACAGCCTTCTTCATCCATCAACCGTCCCCCGAGGTTGTTGAGCCTCCCTGGAATGCCCAGCTGCATTCCACGGATACCAAGGCAACCCCACGAGACAGGATTGTACATCACAAAGTGAACACTAGTTACTAAGACACCACATCACAACACAAGGGTACTGAGTCCTAACGGGCATGGGGGCTGGTGCTGTGCATGGTCCGTGCATGGATGTGCGCAGACGGGCTTGCCTCAGTGTGCCTGTGCAAGTAAGGCTCCATGGACAGGGGGTGGGGTTAGAGGCGTCTCTTGCTTGTGTTACAGTGTGATGATTACAAATATACGTTGTAAACAAAACAAACTTCCTTTTTCCTTTAACTCTAGAGGGAAAAGATCAGTATCTTCAACCCCTTTACGGGGGACCTCTGCTAGGGCAAGGTCGGCGGAGCGGAGGTTCCTCTTGGGCACGTGGAAGCATACTCTGTCGTTGAGGTATTTGGGTTCAATGTTGTTGAGGGATTTGTAGGCGTGGGTGAGGAGCATGTAAGTGACTCTCTTCTCGATGGGTAGCCAGTGGAGGTCTCGAAGGTGCTGTGACATATGCTTGTGGCGCGGCGTATCTAGGACTAGCCTGGCAGCAGCGTTCTGGATGGTTTGGAGCTTGCATAGAAGAGTTTTATTTATTCCAGTGTAAAGGGCGTTGCCGTAGGCGAGTCTATTGGTGATGAGCGCATGGGTGATGGTTTTTCTGCAGTCGGGGAGGATCCATATGTAGGTCTTATGGAGGGTGCGGAGGCAGTTGAAACTGGCGGAAGAGACAGCGTTGATCTGGCGGTTCATGGAGAGTGAGGAGTCTAGGATTATGCCGAGGTTCCGAGCGTGGTCTGTCGGGGTGGGAGGGCTCCCGAGGGCTAAGGGCCACCAGGTGTTGTCCCAGGCGGAGGTGCAGGGTCCGAGAATGAGGACCTCGGTTTTCTCGGAGTTGAGCTTTATCTGTCCCGTTATATCTGGATCACCCTGTAACCTTTAAGAACAAGCTTTTACAAGTTCTAATCTTACCAAGTTACCAAATTTACATTTTGATTTGTACACAATGCCCCATAGTTAAAAACAAAATAAGTTCAAAAGGAATGTTCTATTTATCTATTTTGTTAATCAGCATAATATTTCATCAAAATATTTTAGCACAAGTTATTAAAAACATTATTGATCGCTTTTTATTAAAAACATACATTGTACATAATAAAATTAAGAAAATTAAGAAAAAACTGACGCAGCGTTTCGGTGTTAGAAAAAATCGTCACCTTCTTCAGGACAATTAATTTTCAAGTTTAAAAAACAGTCTAAATAAAAATATAAACATTGTATTATTAACCAATCTATAGATACATTTCTTTATTTTCTTACATTTTCTTTTAATTTAACAACTTAAGCATTATTCTCAGGGCAGTGTGCTCTATATTTGCTTACACCTTTCTTATTCAACGTCTATTTCTATACATTTATAAAATCTTTCCAATTGTTTTAATAAAAATAGTCTTGTTGTATTTATGACATCTTAGGCTGTATAATTGCAAGAGAAAAAGGGACATTTCTACATGGTACTAGTCCTGGGATCCTGTCATGCATTTGTCACTTTATTCATCAGACATATATAGATAAGGCCTAATTTCTTTTTAGGCTGAAAGCCTCTACATTATTCAACAAAAATAACATTAGCAATGTGTTATTTGCATTACGTTTATCCTTATTATATTTGGTAACTTGCAGATAGGTCCTTAGGCTGGAATACAGTTATCTATTCCCTTCTTTTAACTATAGTGTGAGAAGCTTATGGCTCGTCAATTTATTGATAACCCTTTATAAAAAGTATTTTTCCAAGGGTATTTATAATTTATTTACTCATTCTCAACACTGATTTGATATTTTTTGTGGAATGTACCTTAGTGATAAGTATGTGTTTCTCCTCCGATTTCATTTACTTCTCACTGTCTTGCTTACGTCATCAATCCCTTCAAATATAATGTGAGGAAGTTAAATCAGTATCAATGTAGAGCTTGACAATTGTGTTTCTTTATCAAAACCCCTTTTTTTATGTATATTCTTAATGATTTCCACCCTTACCTTTGTAATAAAAAATTTTTGGGAAAGGGTTTCTTGATTCGATCTTAGCAAAAATTAAATAAAGTACCTTTCTCTTGTCATTGCTTCTAAGTTGTGCTGTTTTGTCCTTATTTAATTATAAAAGAGAACAGCAAGGAAGCTAACATTCAGATCCAGTCTGGAAAGGGAGCAAGACGGATGCATGCTCGAACCACCTCTTGTCCAAAGGTAAGGGACTGCAGTTTAGGAACAATAGGGGGTGGTCTCTCTTTAGCAAATTCTTAACTAAATCATGTCTTAACTTGTAGCTAATGGTCCAGAGTAACATCAAATAAGGACAAAACAGCACAACTTAGCAGCAGTGACAAGAAAAAGGTACTTTATTTAATTTTTGCTAAGATCTGGCTACAATAGGATGATGAACAAAAGTAGCAATTGAACATATATTAAGAATGTATTTCTTTTAAAAAATTCTTTAAGGCATCCTAATTAAATACTGGTGCAAGAGGAACAGAAAAAGTGTCCAGAAATAACATCGAATCAAGAAACCCTTTCCCCCCACATTTTTTTTGCTAAGGTAAGTGTGGAAATCATTAAGAATATACATTAAAAAAAGGGGTTTTGATAAAGAAACACAATTGTCAAGCTCTACATTTATACTGATTTAACTTCCTCACAGTAAATTTGAAGGGATTGTTGATGTAAGCAAGACAGTGAGAAGTAAATGAAATCAGATGAGAAAGACATACTTATCACTAAGGTACATTCCACTAAAAATATCAAATCAGTGTTGAGAATGAGTAAATAAATTATAAATACCCTTGGTAAAAGACTTTCTATAAAGGGTTATCAATACATTGACGAGCCATATTGCAGTATTGACCTGTATCGTTCTATCGAGTGATTCTGAAGAATTCATTCTTCTATTGAAGCCAATTAAAAAAGACCTATATAGAATTCATTAAGGTATGTCATGATATTTACTGATATTCGTTGTGTTCTCACACTATAGTTAAAAGAAGGGAATAGATTACTATATTCCAGCCTAAGGACTTATCTGCAAGTTACCAAATACAATAAGGATAAATGTAATGCAAATAACGCATTGCTAATGTTATTTTTGTTGAAAAATGTAGAGGCTTTCAGCCTAAAAAGAAATTAGGCCTTATCTATATATGTCTGATGAATAAAGTGACAAATGCATGACAGGATCCCAGGACTAGTACCATGTAGAAATGTCCCTTTTTATCTTGCAATTATACAGCCTAAGATGTCATAAATACAACAAGACTATTTTTATTAAAACAATTGGAAAGATTTTATAAATGTATAAAAATAGACGTTGAATAAGAAAGGTGTAAGCAAATATAGAGCACATTGCCCTGAGAATAATGCTTAAGTTGTTAAATTAAAGAAAATGTAAGAAAATAAAGGAATGTATCTATAGATTGGTTATTAATACAATGAACTTGTTTTGTTTTTAACTACGGGGCATTGTGTACAAATCAAAATGTAAATTTGGTAACTTTGGTAAGATTAGACCTTGTCAAAGCTTGTTCTTAAAGGTTCCAGGGTGATCCAGATATAACTGGACAGATAATTGGAGTTGAAGATACTGATCTATTCCCTCTAGAGTTAAAGGAAAAGGGAAGTTTGTTTTGTTTACATGTGAATACCCATTCCCTTTCCAAAATAAGGGTACTTTCTACATCACCTTTCATACAAATATACGTTGCAAATTAAAATCAGAAAACTGGGGTCCAGCAACACCCGGAGCCGGTTCCAAGCTCCTCTGGAGACTGGGTCCTACTGGCAAAAGGAAATCAAATGAACAGAAAGGTGAGATATTGTAAAAACATAAACTTAGTAAAACGGCTAATGTCTGGTTCAATATGGCTCCCATGGGTGTCAGGTAACTCCCAAAACAGCAGGATGGTCTGCCTACAAAGAAAACAACTCTACAATGTTCGGTTAGGTACGATCCACATTTAGCAGCACTCACATGTCATAAATTATGTCGTAGAACATGCCATGAGTGATGTCATATGAGACATCATAAGCAGTGCATGGTGGGGGCACAAGTTATAGTTAGCTATGCTAACTATAGCTGGTGGAATTCTGTGTTTTTTTAGTTCAAGATGTTAATGTTCAGACTAACAAATTCACTTAACAATAACGTTCATTTAACCTTTGTTTTTTTCAGTGAATTTCTAAGGTTTTTTTTTTTTTTTAAAACAGATATTTTTACTACACCTAACTATAATGTTGCTTTGACCGTTGGAATTTTCAGTGAATTCTTAGGAATTTTTTTTAAGTAAATGTATTATTTTTGTGTGTGTATCTATGGGTAGAATGACTTTATCATATATGTTCTGGTCAGACATTATTTTAGTAAAAGAATTGTTTTTTGATGTAACAAAGCAGGATATGGCTTAGAACAATAGATATTCAATAGAAATTGTTCATTTTCTCAGTTATTGTAATTCTGATATCAAGACATGTCTTTCTGCTGCCCCCTTATATAGCTTATTTACTTAATTTCGCACAACACCTCCAATTTTACACAGTAAACAATAATGGTGGGTGTTTAATTTCTAACATTTCAAGAGCCAGCCAATCAGAGCACTCACTCTTGCAAGACTCGCAGGAGCCTCTTGAGAGCATGAAGGCTTGTGGGAATAATTGACCTAAAGTCTATTGACAGGACTCCATTTTTGATTTGGCTCTCTCTCTGACCACCCGCAGGCCCAACTGCCAAAATATACATTTATTTTTGACACTTAATATCCCAAAAACTACTGAACAGATTTACACCTAATCACAAAAGGCACAATCCGCAGACCAAGTTCTAGCTTCCTGTGGAATCTGGTGCCTTTCAACTGAGATGTTTTTACTATAATCTGTCTTAAAAAAGTCTATGGAAAATGCATGGAGATTTTATGTTTTGAGACCCCCTTTTTTTTCAGCCCCTGCTGGATGAAATCCCCGAGACATTACAAGAAGGAGCTGAGGTGGATAAATACTTTTTGAGGAAAGTTTTGTGACGATTCGTCAAATGGGGCCAAACTTAATAGCAAACCAAAAAACGCTCCAGCTATGAAAAAGCATGCCTAACTATAACTACCTACTGGTGACCGTCAGTATATATATATATATATATAATGACATCACTGATTATATCATGCAGTGATTGTGAGTGTTTTCTAAACGTTTTACTGAAGGTGCCACAAAAGTTAAATTAGATGGGTTTGTGTACTACCAATGAGTGATTCTATTTTAAAACATAGATTATGTGAGTGTCTGTGTAACTGTGTGTATCCATGTGTGAGTGTGTGTGCGTGGCAGTATGGGTAAATAAGTGGATAGTAGTAGCTGTATGGGTGACTATGTGGCTGTGTGAGTGCCTGCATGGGTGAGTGAGTGGTTGTGTAATTAGTGTATGGATGAGTGAGTGAGATTGTGAGTTTTTGTATGAGTGAGCAAGTGGGTGTGTCAGTGGCTGTATGAGTAAGTGAGTGGCTCTATGGGTGAGTGAGTGGGTGTGTAAGTGGCTGTAAATGGTGAATGAGTGGGTGCATTAATGGCTGTGTGGGTGAGTGATTGGCTGAGTGGGTGTGTGAGTGGCTGTAAGTAGTAAATGAGAGGGTACATGAGTGGCTGTATGGGTGATTGAGCAGGTGCATTAGTGTCTGAGTGAGTGAGAGGATACTGGCTGGCTGTATTGGTGTGTAAATGGGTGTCTAGCTGTGTGGGTGAGTGGGTATGTGAGTGACTGTATGGGTATGCGAGTGGCTGTATGGGTGAGTAAGTGAGTGGGTGGGAAGCTCTACGGGAGACTATGTGGTTGTCTTTGTGGCTGTCTAGCTAAGTGAGTACATGTGTTTGTATCTGGTTGAGTAAGTGTGTGGGGGTGTAAGTGGCTCCATGCATGAGTAAGTGGGTGTCAATGAGTATTTGTATGGGTTTGTGAATGGGTATGTGAATGGTTGTGTTGGTTTGTGAGTAGGTGTATGACATGTTGCATGGGTGAGTGAGAGGATGTGTGAGTCGTTCTGTGGATGATGTCATCAGTGACTGTCATCAGTGATGTCATTTGAGATGTCACCAGTGATATTATTAGTGATTTAATGTGTGAGATCATCAGCAGTCCATTGCACGGGCATCAGTTATAGTTAGCTGCTGAATTTCTATGGTTTTGAATGGGTGAAATCTGAACCTAACTATAAAGTCCCCATAACCTTTGGATCTTTCAGTACATTTTTAAGGTTTTCTTTATTCTATTTTCTAACTATAATGTCCCTGTAACATTTTTTGTGGATTTCTAAAAAAAAATGTAATGTTATTTCTTAACTTTAAACTGCAACCTTTAAGAGTGAGTGTTTGAATGAGTGCATGAGTGTCTCAGTGTGTGTGTGAGTGTCTCACGGGGTGTGTGAGTGTCTCACTGGGTCAGTGAGTGGGTGCATGAGTGAGTGAGTTTCTGAGTGGGTCAGTGAGTGAGTGTGAGAACATCTGAATTGGTTTGTGAGAGACTCCATTAGTGTGTCAGTCAGTCTGTGAGTGTGGTCATGACTGTCTGAGTGGGTCTGTGAGTGGGTGCGTGAGTCTCTGAGTGGGTATGTGAGTCTCTGAGAGGGTCTGTCAGTCAGTGTGTGAGTTTCCAAGTAGATCTGTGAGTGGGTAAGAGAATGAGTGATTCTGTAAGTGGTACATGAGTGTCTGACGGGGACTGTGAGTTGGGTGTATGAGTCTGAGTTCAGCTGTTAGTGGGTGCATGAGTGCCTGAATGGGTCTGTGAGTGGCTGTGAGAGTGTCTGAGTACTGTGAGTGGGTGCATGAGTGGGTTCTGCTCTTTTTCTGCCTTTTTTCTCCTCAATTTTGATCTTTATTTTGCACTTTTTATGTTCGCTGCTGACCTTTATTTTCCCTCTTTCTGCTCGTTTATGACAATTATGTTGCCACTTTCTGCTCATTTCTGACCTAATTCTTCATCTTTCTGTTCATTTCTGAGCTTTATTTTGCCTCTTTCTGCTTGTTTCTGATCTCAATTTTATCTCTTTCTGCTTGTGTCTGACCTTTAGCTTACCTTTTTCTGCTCATTTGTGATCTGTAGTTTGCCTCTTTATGCTAATTTCTGACCTTTATTTTGACCCTTTCTGCTTGTTTCTGACCTTTGTTTTGCCTCTTTCTGCTTATTTCTGACATATATCTTGCCTCTTTCTGCTTGTTTCTTACCTTTATTTTCCTTGTTTCTGCTCGTTTCTGACCTTTATTTTGCCTCTTCTGCTCATTTCTGATTTCTGTTTTGTCATTTGCTGCTTGTTGGTAATCTCAATTTTGACTCTTTCTACTCGTTGCTGGCCTCTAGTTTGTCTCTTACTGCTTGTTGCTGATCTTTATTTTGCCTCTTCCTGCTTGTTTCTTACCTTTATTTTGCCTCATTCTGCTCGCTTCTGATCTCTGTTTTTCCTCTTTATGTTTGTTGATGGCCTTTATTTTATCTCTTTCTCCTCTTTTCTGACCCTTATTTTGCCTCTCTATACTAGTTTCTGACCTCTATTTTGCCTCTTACTGCTAGTTTCTGACCTCTATTTTGCCTCTCCCTGTTCATTTCTGATCTATTTTTTTCCTTTTTTCAGCTCATTTCTGACCTTTATTTTCCTGTTTCTGCTCGTTTCTGATCTCTGTTGCCTTTCTTCTTGTTTCTGGCTTCCATTTTGCCTCTTACAACTAGTTTGTGATCTCTATTTTGCCTCATTCTGCTAGTTTCTGACCTTTATTTTGCCTCTTGCTGCTCGTTTCGGATCTCTATTTTGCCTCTTTCTGCTTATTTCTGACTTTGATGTTGCCTCTCTCTGCTGGTTTCTGACCTTTATTCTGTTTTTTCCTGCTTGTGCCTCTTTCTGGTCTTTGCTGGCCTTTATTTTGCCTCTTTCAGCTCATTTCTGACCTTTATTTTGCTGTGTCTGCTCGTTTCTGATCTCTATTGCCTTTCTGCTTGTTTCTGACCTCCATTTTGCCTTTTACAGCTAGTTTGTGATCTCTATTTCACCTCATTCTGCTAGTTTCTGACCTTTATTTTGCCTCTTGCTGCTTGTTTCTGATCTCTATTTTGCCTCTTTCTGACCTAGATTTTGCCTCTCTCTGCTTGTTTCTGACCTTAATTCTGCTTCTTCCTGCTTGTGCCTCTTTCTGGTCTTTGCTGACCTTTATATTTCCTCTTTCTGATTGTGGATGACCTTGATTCAGCCTTTTGCTGCTCGTTTCTGACCTTTATTCCGCCTCCTTCTGCTTTTTTTCACCGGGATTGCGGAGGAACCTCCTGCGGGAGCCGGCACTGCTCACACAGACAGGAAGCTGCTTAACCCGCAGCTCCTTGTCTGTAATAGCATTTTTTTCTGCTTTTTTGCCTGCCCGCTTGACAACAGGCAGGGAAACAGACAAAACCTCCACTTCCAGCATTTGTCAGCTCCCGCTTGCTGGAATCGGAGTGTTTGCTCTATCTCAGCAGGAGATGTCAATGCTCCCACTAATTCACGGCAAACAGCTATGTCCTGGGGGTCTGCACCACGGGACATACCAGGGCCCGGCCCGGGGAAGGGGGTGACAGTCCCCAGGGACATTTATGGCTCCAGCGGGGGAGGGGGCCACTTTTCTGCTTATTTCTGACTTTGATTTTGCCTCTCTCTGCTGGTTTCTGACCTTTATTCTGTTTTTTCCTGCTTGTGCCTCTTTCTGGTCTTTGCTGGCCTTTATTTTGCCTCTTTCAGCTCATTTCTGACCTTTATTTTGCTGTGTCTGCTCGTTTCTGATCTCTATTGCCTTTCTGCTTGTTTCTGACCTCCATTTTGCCTTTTACAGCTAGTTTGTGATCTCTATTTCACCTCATTCTGCTAGTTTCTGACCTTTATTTTGCCTCTTGCTGCTTGTTTCTGATCTCTATTTTGCCTCTTTCTGACCTAGATTTTGCCTCTCTCTGCTTGTTTCTGACCTTAATTCTGCTTCTTCCTGCTTGTGCCTCTTTCTGGTCTTTGCTGACCTTTATATTTCCTCTTTCTGCTTCTGGATGACCTTGATTCAGCCTTTTGCTGCTCGTTTCTGACCTTTATTCCGCCTCCTTCTGCTTTTTTTCACCGGGACTGCGGAGGAACCTCCTGCGGGAGCCGGCACTGCTCACACAGACAGGAAGCTGCTTAACCCGCAGCTCCTTGTCTGTAATAGCATTTTTTTCTGCTTTTTTGTATGCCCACTTGACAACAGGCAGGGAAACAGACAAAACCTCCACTTCCAGCATTTGTCAGCTCCCGCTTGCTGGAATCGGAGTGTTTGCTCTATCTCAGCAGGAGATGTCAATGCTCCCACTAATTCACGGCAAACAGCTATGTCCTGGGGGTCTGCACCACGGGACATACCAGGGCCCGGCCCGGGGAAGGGGGTGACAGTCCCCAGGGACATTTATGGCTCCAGCGGGGGAGGGGGCCACTTTTCTGCTTATTTCTGACTTTGATTTTGCCTCTCTCTGCTGGTTTCTGACCTTTATTCTGTTTTTTCCTGCTTGTGCCTCTTTCTGGTCTTTGCTGGCCTTTATTTTGCCTCTTTCAGCTCATTTCTGACCTTTATTTTGCTGTGTCTGCTCGTTTCTGATCTCTATTGCCTTTCTGCTTGTTTCTGACCTCCATTTTGCCTTTTACAGCTAGTTTGTGATCTCTATTTCACCTCATTCTGCTAGTTTCTGACCTTTATTTTGCCTCTTGCTGCTTGTTTCTGATCTCTATTTTGCCTCTTTCTGACCTAGATTTTGCCTCTCTCTGCTTGTTTCTGACCTTAATTCTGCTTCTTCCTGCTTGTGCCTCTTTCTGGTCTTTGCTGACCTTTATATTTCCTCTTTCTGCTTCTGGATGACCTTGATTCAGCCTTTTGCTGCTCGTTTCTGACCTTATTCCGCCTCCTTCTGCTTTTTTTCACCGGGACTGCGGAGGAACCTCCTGCGGGAGCCGGCACTGCTCACACAGACAGGAAGCTGCTTAACCCGCAGCTCCTTGTCTGTAATAGCATTTTTTTCTGCTTTTTTGTATGCCCACTTGACAACAGGCAGGGAAACAGACAAAACCTCCACTTCCAGCATTTGTCAGCTCCCGCTTGCTGGAATCGGAGTGTTTGCTCTATCTCAGCAGGAGATGTCAATGCTCCCACTAATTCACGGCAAACAGCTATGTCCTGGGGGTCTGCACTACGGGACATATCAGGGCCCGGCCCGGGGAAGGGGGTGACAGTCCCCAGGGGCATTTATGGCTCCAGCGGGGGAGGGTGCCACTTTAAAGATTTAATTTTGGCCCTGGGGAGGTGGTGGTACACTGATTCCAGGGGTTCTGCGAGGCCCTCCCCATTACTATCAATTTAGCCCAGGGAGGCGATGGTCTCCAGGACCGGTCAGATAGGCCCTTGATTTCTTTGTACTTAGCCCTGGGGAAGTGGTGGTCCCCAGTGGGATCCACACGCCCCCACTGCACAATCTTAAGCCCTAGGGTCCAGGGAGGTCTGCGTGCCCTGCACTATTTCTAAAAGGAAACCCCAGCGGAAGCGGTGGTTGCCTGGACCTGGGAGTTCAACCAGGCCCCCCCCATAATACTAACATAAGTCCCAGGGAGGTGGTGGTCCTCGGGTCATAAAAATTCCCATGGAGGGGGCCATGTGTGCTCCTTCCTTAAATATAATAAAGCAAGCATGCCCCCAGGACCTGGCCAACTGGATGCTTAATTAAAAACAAGCGCAGGAGACAGTGTTTGTTTTCCAAAAAAATATTTGCTGTGATTCCATTGGCCCACCCGCGATTTCATGGCTAAATTGAAAAACATTTAACCCCAGCGGGATCTCTCTGGCACCTCACCACCAGATCTAGGGAGATTCGGGTACTCCTACCCTGCCCCCTTTTCTATAATTTACATTTTTGTGGGACGTGGCTGAAGTTGAGTCCCAAGATGGCTGCCAACACTTCCTGGGTTGAAGTGCTGGTAGCCAATCAGATTACTGCACTAGAACTGCCAGATCTGCAGAGGATCTGCTTCCCTAGAGGTACAAATGTGGATTTCGGCTAATATCGCTAAAACTACTGCATGGATTTCCACCAAACTACCAAAAGTCACTTCTCTGGACCAAGATGTACCTTTCTGTCAAATTTGGTGTCATTTCGTTCAGCAATTCAGGCTGAAGTTGGGTTAAAAACTCGTATGGGAATTAACATACGGAAAAACGTGTTTTGGGACCCTACGTTTTTCTCTGCCCCCACTTCGTGGATCATGCCAGAACTTTCCAGGCAACAGCTGAAGTGACTACCAAATTCGTTTTCAAAATGTCAGGAAGGTTCATCAAACGGCGCTAAAGTTATTGCAAAAAAAAAACGCTTTTCCTTTGGAAACTAGGTCTAGCTATAACTATCTACCGGCAACCGTCAGTAGGTAATATATATTTCCATATATACACATATATAAATACATATATGTATATATATATATATATACGGGAAACAACCTTTACAATGCAGTCATTACATCGCACTACATTTACAACGCAGTCATTACATCGCAACATCCTTTACAATGCATGTCACTACAACGCAGCCATCTCATTGCATGTCACTACAACACATGACACTACAACGCATGTCGCTACAACGCAGGCATTACATTGCATGTCATTACAATGCATACCATTACAACGCATAGTACCCCACACTATCCAACACTTACCCTACTGT
Organism: Triturus cristatus; assembly: GCF_964204655.1. NCBI lineage: Eukaryota > Metazoa > Chordata > Amphibia > Caudata > Salamandridae > Triturus > Triturus cristatus. The sequence continues at coordinate 235,068,229 of NC_140583.1, forward strand.
TGCACCCCCTGGAGTTAGAATAGTAATGTTAACCCCTACACTATCCAACGCTTACCCTACTGTTGCACACCCCTAGAGTTAGAATAGTAATTTTTACCCCTACACTTTTCCTTTGGAAACAAGGTCTAACTATAACTATCTACCGGCGACCGTCAGTAGGTAATATATATTTCCATATATACACATATATAAATACTTATATATATATATATATATATTCCAACGTACCAGGATGCCTGTATCCTGACGAGGTGCTAGCTGGCAGGGTGTCGATGAATAAAAGATTGACCTCACAAGCCTCCTGTGGACTCCCTCCTTTGGTGCTACCTGGTATGTTGGAATATATATATATATCTATATATTATCTACTGGCGGTCGCCAGTAGATAGTTATAGTTGGGACCGAGTTTCCATAGAAAATCTGAAAATTCTATTTTGAATAACTTTGGCGCCGGTTGACGAATCCTCGCGAACTTTTCAAAACTAATGGGGTGCTCCGTTCAGCTCCTACCCTGAAAGTCTCTGGGTGATTCGTCAAGCGGGGGCCGAGAAAAAAGGGGGTCCCAAAACGCGTTTTCCCCATGCATTTTTCCATAGGACCTTTAGTTGAAGATACAGCCCGAACGGCTGAACAGAATTACTTGAAATTTGGCAGAGAGGTAGTCCTCAGGTCAGGGAAGTGCCTTTTGCAGGTCTGGTGTCAATCTGTTCAGTAGTTCCTGAGAAAATAGCATTTAAAAGCATATAAATATCTATAAGCGCGCACCGTGCGCGCACCGTGCGAGCACCCTAACGTGCGCGAGCGTAATTTTGATTGGTGGTTACATGTTAGTCAACGTTTGAATCGGTCGAAATCAGGAAGTGTCGGCCGCCATTTTGTTTGTTTGCAGTGCGAGAGTGAAAAAGGAAGGTGGCGAACGTGAAAAGGGGGCAGGGTAGAGAGTTCCTGACCCCCTAGCCTTTATCAGGGGGTCCCTGAAGGACCCCGAAGGCAGAAATTTTTTTTACATTTTTTTTTAAAAAAAATCTCGGGGGTGCGCGCACGGTGAAACCCCCCCCCCCCAAAAAATAATTTTATACGTAGTTTATTGTAAAATAAATATATAAAAATAATAATAATACATAAATAAATTAGCTTTAAAAAAACGTACAAATTCACTGAAAAAACCATAGGTTTCACACACGTTATAGTTAGGAATTAGCATTTAAAAAACCTTGCAAATTCACTTAAAAAACCATAGGTTTCACACATGTTTTAGTTAGGTGAATATGTCACTCATAAAAAACCAATGAAATTCCCCCGTTATAGTTAGTTCAGATAACTATACCTCGCGCGTTTCAAAGCACTAGCTTCTTCCTCAGAGGTCACAGTAATTGTCAACAGACCACAGAAAGCTCCGTAGGTTGCGTTTTAGTAATCGCTGCAAACTCCGCCTTTAGTAGGGCGCGCATGTGCGCGCTTTGCATACTGGGATGTGTAGTCCAAACGGAACATCTTTCTATACCTTGAGTAGGTTCTGTGTGACTGTTCCATTAAACAAAAGATTCCCTGAGTGGGCTATGGAGAAGTTTCCTCGGTTTTGATTTAGTCCTGGCCTGCAGTACCGCATTCGGACTGGAATCGTTCCAACCCACGGCCTCCTTTTTGAATCACATCGGATGTTGCTGCCCCCCACGGCAGGACTACCGTGTAGAAATGTGAATAAACAAATGCCCAAGCATGTAGGGGCGCACTCAATGCAAGCCACACCAGCCGGTTCCACCTGTAACAAGCATCCCCATCGGCGTTGAATTAAAGGACTGGACCAAGCAAAGACTTCTCCACCATGAAATAACTTTACTGACGACCTGACGCGTTTCAAAGCACTAGCTTCTTCCTCAGAGGTCACAGTAATTGTCAACAGACCACAGAAAGCTCCGTAGGTTGCGTTTTAGTAATCGCTGCAAACTCCGCCTTTAGTAGGGCGCGCATGTGCGCGCTTTGCATACTGGGATGTGTAGTCCAAACGGAACATCTTTCTATACCTTGAGTAGGTTCTGTGTGACTGTTCCATTAAACAAAAGATTCCCTGAGTGGGCTATGGAGAAGTTTCCTCGGTTTTGATTTAGTCCTGGCCTGCAGTACCGCATTCGGACTGGAATCGTTCCAACCCACGGCCTCCTTTTTGAATCACATCGGATGTTGCTGCCCCCCACGGCAGGACTACCGTGTAGAAATGTGAATAAACAAATGCCCAAGCATGTAGGGGCGCCCTCAATGCAAGCCACACCAGCCGGTTCCACCTGTAACAAGCATCCCCATCGGCGTTGAATTAAAGGACTGGACCAAGCAAAGACTTCTCCACCATGAAATAACTTTACTGACGACCTGACGCGTTTCAAAGCACTAGCTTCTTCCTCAGAGGTCACAGTAATTGTCAACAGACCACAGAAAGCTCCGTAGGTTGCGTTTTAGTAATCGCTGCAAACTCCGCCTTTAGTAGGGCGCGCATGTGCGCGCTTTGCATACTGGGATGTGTAGTCCAAACGGAACATCTTTCTATACCTTGAGTAGGTTCTGTGTGACTGTTCCATTAAACAAAAGATTCCCTGAGTGGGCTATGGAGAAGTTTCCTCGGTTTTGCCGTGGGGGGCAGCAACATCCGATGTGATTCAAAAAGGAGGCCGTGGGTTGGAACGATTCCAGTCCGAATGCGGTACTGCAGGCCAGGACTAAATCAAAACCGAGGAAACTTCTCCATAGCCCACTCAGGGAATCCTTTGTTTAATGGAACAGTCACACAGAACCTACTCAAGGTATAGAAAGATGTTCCGTTTGGACTACACATCCCAGTATGCAAAGCGCGCACATGCGCGCCCTACTAAAGGCGGAGTTTGCAGCGATTACTAAAACGCAACCTACGGAGCTTTCTGTGGTCTGTTGACAATTACTGTGACCTCTGAGGAAGAAGCTAGTGCTTTGAAACGCGTCAGGTCGTCAGTAAAGTTATTTCATGGTGGAGAAGTCTTTGCTTGGTCCAGTCCTTTAATTCAACGCCGATGGGGATGCTTGTTACAGGTGGAACCGGCTGGTGTGGCTTGCAGTGAGTGCGCCCCTACATGCTTGGGCATTTGTTTATTCACATTTCTACACGGTAGTCCTGCCGTGGGGGGCAGCAACATCCGATGTGATTCAAAAAGGAGGCCGTGGGTTGGAACGATTCCAGTCCGAATGCGGTACTGCAGGCCAGGACTAAATCAAAACCGAGGAAACTTCTCCATAGCCCACTCAGGGAATCCTTTGTTTAATGGAACAGTCACACAGAACCTACTCAAGGTATAGAAAGATGTTCCGTTTGGACTACACATCCCAGTATGCAAAGCGCGCACATGCGCGCCCTACTAAAGGCGGAGTTTGCAGCGATTACTAAAACGCAACCTACGGAGCTTTCTGTGGTCTGTTGACAATTACTGTGACCTCTGAGGAAGAAGCTAGTGCTTTGAAACGCGTCAGGTCGTCAGTAAAGTTATTTCATGGTGGAGAAGTCTTTGCTTGGTCCAGTCCTTTAATTCAACGCCGATGGGGATGCTTGTTACAGGTGGAACCGGCTGGTGTGGCTTGCAGTGAGTGCGCCCCTACATGCTTGGGCATTTGTTTATTCACATTTCTACACGGTAGTCCTGCCGTGGGGGGCAGCAACATCCGATGTGATTCAAAAAGGAGGCCGTGGGTTGGAACGATTCCAGTCCGAATGCGGTACTGCAGGCCAGGACTAAATCAAAACCGAGGAAACTTCTCCATAGCCCACTCAGGGAATCCTTTGTTTAATGGAACAGTCACACAGAACCTACTCAAGGTATAGAAAGATGTTCCGTTTGGACTACACATCCCAGTATGCAAAGCGCGCACATGCGCGCCCTACTAAAGGCGGAGTTTGCAGCGATTACTAAAACGCAACCTACGGAGCTTTCTGTGGTCTGTTGACAATTACTGTGACCTCTGAGGAAGAAGCTAGTGCTTTGAAACGCGTCAGGTCGTCAGTAAAGTTATTTCATGGTGGAGAAGTCTTTGCTTGGTCCAGTCCTTTAATTCAACGCCGATGGGGATGCTTGTTACAGGTGAAACCGGCTGGTGTGGCTTGCAGTGAGTGCGCCCCTACATGCTTGGGCATTTGTTTATTCACATGTATATATATGTATATATATGTGTATATATATATATATATATATATATATATATATATATATATATATATATATATAGGGGAAACAACCTTTACAATGCAGTCATTACATCGCACTACATTTACAACACAGTGATTCTTCGCAACATCCTTTACAACGCATGTCACTACAACGCAGCCATCTCATTGCATGTCACTACAATGCATGACACTACAACGCATGTCACTACAACGCAGGCATTACATCGCATGTCATTACATCGCATGTCATTACAACGCATAGTACCCCACACTATCCAACACTTACCCTACTGTTGCTCTCCCTGGAGTTAGAATAGTCATTTTAACCCCTACACTATCCAACACTTACCCTACTGTTGCATCCCCTAGAGTTAGAATTGTAATTTTTACCCTCACACTATCCAACACTTACCTTAAATGCAATGTAATGGTATGCATTGTAAATGTATAATGCGATGTAATGGAATGCATTGTAAATGTAGTTTTAAAACATTTGTTGTAGTGGCATGCGATGTAAAAGTATGCATTGTAAAGGATCTTGCGATGTAAAAACTGCGTTGTAAAGGCATGCATTGTAAATGTATGCGTCGTAATGTCATACATTCTATATATTCACATATAAATGCATATATATATATATGTAAATGCATATATATATATATATATATATATATATATTCACAGAAAAAACCATAGGTTTCAGGCACGTTATAGTTAGGAATTAGCATTTAAAAAACCTCAGAAATTCACTGAAAAAACCATAGGTTTCAGGGGTGTTATAGTTAGCTGGACTTTTCACTTGTACAAAACCATTGAAATTCCCCCGTTATAGTTAGTTCAGCTAACTATAACTCGGGCGCCCGCAATGCACTGCGGATGACGTCACATATTACATCACTCATGACATGGTCAGTGACATCACTCATGACATCACTGATGACATCTCAAATGACATCACTGATGACATCATCCAGTGAATGTGTGTTTTTCTGAAAATTAAATATGTTTTATATATGTATATCTCTAGGTCGATGGAAGAATAAATGGGTATATAAGTGTCTAAATGGATGATTTGTTTTTGAAAAATTGATTGTGTAACTGACTGATTAAGTGTATCATAGTGAATACATGGCTTAGTGAGTAATGTTTAAATATGTAAATATCTGTATCAGTCTCTCACTTTGTGTATAAGTGGCTGCATGGGTTGGTGAGTAGCTACATGGGTGTCTATATAGGTTATTAGTTGGTTTTTTGAGTATCAGTCTGAGTGTCTGCATGGTTCGGTGGGGGGTATTACGTAGTGCATAGGTGCATGAATGAGTGACTCACTGTTTGTATGTGTTGAACACAGCATGTGTGCAGGACTGTATGGGTGGATGAGTGTGTGTATGGGTGTGTTAGTGAGTGAATGACTGTCTCAATAGTGTCTTTATGAGTAACTACATATGTTTTAAACTAGTATATGTGACTATTGGTGTATATATGTGAGTATATGTGAGAGTGAGAGATTGAAAGAGTTCCTGTATGAATAAGTATGTGTTTCTATAAGTGATTGTTTAAAAGACTAAGTATGTGTAAGTTTCCGTAGAAGTAAGTATGGTGGTGTGTGTATAACTGTATATGCAAGTAAATGTATGTTTGATTCTTTATTAGCATGAGTGACTATGTGTGTGAGTAACTCTATGGATGAGTGGCATTGTGTAACAGGATGTATAGGTGTATGAGTACATATGATGAGTGAGTACATGTATGAGTGACTGTATAGGACTGTTGGTGAATGAGTGGATGTGTATGTGGATCTTAGAATTACTGAAGAGGTTGTTGTAACTGGTATTGGTATGTCCATTGTTTTGAAAATTTTAGTCTCTATTTTTGAATGTGTGTATCAAAGGTTATATTAGGGTGAGAGGAGGTCTGCCACTCTATCACAAGGATGATGTCATCAGTGATGTCATCAGTGATGTCATTTGAGATGTCATCAGTGATGTCATGAGTGATGTCACTGACCATGTCATGAGTGATGTAATATGTGACGTCATCAGCAGTGCATTGCGGGCGCCCGAGTTATAGTTAGCTGAACTAACTATAACGGGGGAATTTCAATGGTTTTGTACAAGTGAAAAGTCCAGCTAACTATAACACCCCTGAAACCTATGGTTTTTTCAGTGAATTTCTGAGGTTTTTTAAATGCTAATTCCTAACTATAACGTGTCTGAAACCTATGGTTTTTTCTGTGAATTTCAAAGGTTTTTTAAATGCTAATTTCTAACTATGCCTACAGAGATAGGACATGTGAAGAAAGAAGAAAAAATGCACAGAAAGAAACAAAAGAAGTGCAGAAAGAAGCAACAGAAGTCCTCAAATACGAAGATAAGTGCAGGAAGAAGGATAACGTGCAGAAAGAACAAAAAGAAGAGCAGAAAGAAGCCTTGTTGCAAAATCATCCTGTACCCTCAACTTTTTCAGACGGATACTGGTGGTAACTGAGCCTGACTAACCAGTCCTAGAGCCAGTGCTATGTTAAAAGACACTTAGAATACAGTGAAAACACCTACATACACTAGGGAACATTATGCGTTGGGGTCCCCCTGTGATTAGCATGACCTCCTCTGTAAGCCCCTAGTATATAAGAGGGCATGGGGATTAAAACTACCTCTTAAAACAGGCCACAGGGCGTTTTTGCACAAGTTAACTCAGGCCCCGTCCCCTCCCTTCACCACTGTGTAAACACGCCCTGTGTCCATTTTTAGTTGGGAGATTAAGTTCATTTGAATCCTGAGGGTCCCTGGGGTCCAACTAGCCCACTAGGTACCTCCAGTAAGTGCCACAGAGCTGCGTTGCAGAGAGGTGTAAAAAGTGGCACGGCCTGGACCACCTCTCTGCAATGCAGCTCAGTGGCGCTTACTGGAAGCACTTGGTGGGCTAGTTAGCCCCCAGGGGCCCTCAGTATTGAAGGGAAATTATATCCCCAATTTAAAACGTGCCATAGTGCGTGTTTGCACACGTCACCTCAGGCCCCGTCCCCTCCCTTCACCACTGTGTAAACGCGCCCTGTGGCTGTTCTAAGTTGAGAGATTAAGTCCCCTTGAATCCTAAGGGTCCCTAGGGTCAAACTAGACCACTAGGTACCTCCAGTAAGCGCCACAGAGCTGCGTTGCAGAGAGGTGTAAAAAGGGGCTTGGCCTCAGAACACCTGGCTGCAGCGCAGCTCCCTGGCGCATACTGGAGATACCTGTTGGGGGCGCGTTTGCAGAGTGCTGCACGGAGGGGGCATGGCCTCCGGCACGATGCCAGTCTTTTATTTATTTTAGTTTTTTAAGAAGGGGGGCTGTTTGGTTCCCCTTCTTATTCTAATTTATTTGCCCTGATGACCCCATCCCCCAGGGCCGGTCTCCTAATTATATTTTTTTGACCCCAATCCCTAGGGCCGGCCACTGTTTTTTATTATTTTAAAAAAATATATATTTATAGACACACCTAGGACATGCTGGACAAACCGTACGTACCTATCACCATGACGATTTGCGTGATATTCATTAAAAGGCGACTATGCATGCAATGAATCCACGTGGAATGTATTTACACCACTAGTGAAGCTCTGACATGTCTGATGCCCTACCGTGCCTAATCCCGGTAGACACCCTTGTCGTTTATTTATACAAACTTGGGTAGCTATTGACGGGCACATTTAATACACATGCACACCAAGCCATTCAAAGGGGATTCGACAAAAATTCGACCAAAACTATGCAAGAAACCCCCCTCACGGTTAATAAAACACACATCCACTGCCGGATGTGTAATACTTTTTATTTTACTCTCTGGAAAGGGGACGAACATCACTTGAGAGTCACAGCGCGCTCCTGACAGAGCCCAATGCTGTGTTACACCCACCCTTGCCTGCCGTGTGCCACACACCTCTGTGTTGTATTCCACTAGCTAGTGCATATGCTATGACACTCTCTAGCCCATGTGCACTGTAACACCACCCCGTGAATATGTCATGCCACACTTGTCTTCGCACGGGTTATATTGCCCCATCTAACGTGCCTTTCTCGATGCCTATGTTATAACGCACAGTGCTATGCCATACATATTACAATCTGGGATCCATATCTTTGTCACAGTGCATATGCAACCTTACACTCCCCAGCACATATTTTATATTACAACTTTAGAGACTAGTTAGGTTACACAACACTGCCCTGTGCATATTACACTCCAAGGCGCATATCGCATATCACGCGCTAGTGCCTGTGCTATCTCGCGCTCTCCAATGAATCTGTCATTGCGCACAATGTATTGCATATTATATTTCACGCCCGGTTCATCTTATATCACACTTTTTGGTGCATAGTTTATACCATACACTATATCTAGTTTTCATTTTCAATCGTGCTCTCAGGACTATGTTCTATATAACACTGTGTTCACCTACCCTTTTCACGGGCATTACATTTTGCGATAGGGGGTGGAGGGTCAGGGGGTGTTTCTGCCAAGTGAGCCCGGAGTCACAGTCACAAACGTCCTCTTCTTCCTGAATAAAAGTGAGATTATGCTGCATACTTGTTCATATTTTAAGTAGTTCGCACAGACACAATGTTTTAAAAACAATAAAGTTCCTAATACCCGCCTTCTCTGAACAGTTAGCTTGCTGCCCCATCCCCTTCCTCCCTATCCTCTGTTGTGTGAATCCATGGACTAGCCTCCTCCCTCCTGCCATGCATGGTCTGATGTGCTGCCACTGCCCTCAGTATGATGTACCAGTCCACTCCTCCTGCCCTCCATTGCCCAATTCTATGCCCCATCATTGACCTCCTGCTTAAACTCTGTGCTTAGCTTGCTGCCCCTATTCTCCTTCCCCCTGCCCTCCAATGTCTTTGTGCATGCCCCTGCTCCATCCTTTTTGCCCACCATGTCCCATGGACCTGCCACTCCTATCTACTCTGAGTGTTCTGTTGAGCTGCCACTCCCCTCCCACCTGCCTAGCATTGTCAGATGACTGTAACCTGTCCCTGCCACCTCCACCCTGCCTGTCCACATGCCATGCCCCTATCCTCTTCCTCCTGTCCTACATGGTCCATTGTACTGCCACACCCTTCTGCCCTCCCTGGTCTGTTGTGCTGCAGCTGCTCCTCCTGCCTGCCCCGTGTGGTCTGTTGTGAGGTCCATTCCCCTGAACTTTCTTGTCTGTGCACAGGTCCTGACCCTCCCTTCTATCCTCCATCGTCCTTTGTGCATGCCCCTCCACCCTCCTTCTTGCCCATCATAGCCATTGTGCTGCCACTAACCCTCCCACTTGCCATGCATGGTCTTCTGTGCTGCCATGGCCCCTCCCACCTTCCCTGTGTGGTCAGTTAGCTGCCCCTGACCCCCTCCCACCTTCCCTCCATGGTCTGTGTGTATGCCATCACAGTCTCACTGTTGCTCTTCATGGTGTGTCTTGCTTCTAGTGCCCATCCTGCCTGACCTCCATGGCTATCTTGCTGCTCCTGCCCTGCCCCCTTGCCCCCAGCCCTACTCCCTCCCTCCTGGCTTGTCTGTTCCATTGTAATGCCCCTGATCTGTCCCTCCTGCCCTTTATGGTCTGTTATGCTGCAGCTTTCTCTCCTGTCTGTCCATTATGGTCAGCTAGCTACCATTGCCTCTTGCCCCTCTGTTCTCTGTTGTCCATGTGCATGGTCCTGTCCCCTCCCTCTTGCTTTCTATGGATTGTTGTGCTGCACTCCCGTCCTGCATGCCCTGTGTGGTGTATTGTGCTGCTGCAAACCCTGATGCCTGCCCTGCAGGGTCAGTTTGGTGCACCTCTCCATGTCCCTCCTGTCCTCTGTTATCCAAGTCCATGTCCCTATCCCATTTCCTTCCATGATCCAATGTACCATACTTGCGAACATTTTGAACTTGGTAAGAGGGAGATTTTGAAAAAAAACTGGGGTATTGATTTTCCCCTTTGAGTTACATTGAAAAAGAGGATATTGTAGACAGGAGACAGATCAAATAAAGCCCATTTGAGCTTAAAAACATTGGACTTTTCCTGGCTGAATCGGGTCTGTTGGCATGTATGGTTGTACTACCATTGCCTCTTCCTTCTGCCCACAATGGTCTATTACATTGCCACAGGCTTGAAGGAGGGTAGATTTTGTATCACAGGGGGCCCCTGGCCCCTTCTGTCCACACCTGAAGTATGAGACCCTTGTCCTTGCCCTGCCAGCTGCATTTGTAGGCCGTATTAAATTGACCAGCGGGTCCTGTGTTGCTATATAATTATCCTGAGACATCCTTACCACTCAGCCAGTATAAAACCCCTGTGTAGGCCCTTCTGTTCAATATGTAGGCCTCTTTGTTAAATTGATCATAGCTCTGCAATTTTAGTGTATAGCAGTCTGAAGGCAGGTCTGCGAGGCCTCCTGCTCCAAACCAGTAGCCCCCACCCTACCCGAGTGCTCCGTGCTCGGTATCAAAGTTCAACACCCCCCTGAAGCTGTCGACATACAGTAGGCTGCATCCTGGACTGGTACTTGCTTCCTGGGCAGGTTTCCCGCTTTTAAGGAAGTGGCAACCGCAGAGCGTCAAGTTAGGAGAACTGAGGAGATTTTATACATGAATATATTGAATTCCCGTACAATACCCATTATTTTCTGCTTGCTCTATGGAACTTACGATAAGCGATTGGCCTGAGAGACTGACCTTTTCACCCAGTCCATTGTCAGCATTAAGTGGGTAAATGACGAAATGTCTGGTAAAATCTGCAGACGAAGCTTTTGGGTAGCATACGTAGGTAGATGTAGCGTGCAAAGGAGCCCACAAAATGATATAAAAAGGGAGCACCCACAGATATCGACGGACTACCTCGCCGTCTGTATGTAGGTTAACAGGCAGTGCAGGTTTTCCCCAAGAGCTGGGAGCTCTTGTCTTCCTTTGCTTAAAATGTCTTGCTCTGCTTTGCTTGAAGTATCTTATTCTATTTTACCTATATGAAATGTCATGTTATGTTTAAGCATTGTTCTCTTTACTTTTGCATTTAAAAGATTTTGTATTGTAATTGCAGGAATGCTTGCTCTAAGAGTAAACGTGAGTGTTCCTAGGTAACATTTTCCTTGGTGTAACTTGTTTCTCATGATGCATTTATAGATGTGTTTTCTCTCTCTCTCTGTCAGTACATTAATTGAGATACAGAGAATATCATGACAGCTGTATGATTATCTGGATTCTGTATTTTGTACTTTATGTCTCTATTCTGCGGTTTCTTTGAAGTTGCATCTTCTCATTAAACTGCCATTGTATTCTGCCTCCAATTCCATGTCTCATATGTCTGTTTTCTTCATTTTTGGAGCAAGCGTTCCTAGGCACCCCGGCTCAAATTAAGGTGCCCCTTTTGTCCCTGACTCACTCTCCTGCTCAGTTCTTTGGTGGCTCCCGGGGATCTGGGGACAGCCCCTAGCTTCCTTGACCCATAATAGATCTTGCCTCCAACAGCCTCTCTTGCAAGTCCTGTATTGTTGGTTTGTTGCCCCTGCCCCCCTTTCCACTGCCCTCCATAGTCTGTTGTGCTTCCACGGCCCTTCCTGCCTGCTCAGTGTGGTTAAATTGTTGCCTTTGCACCCTCTTACCTGCCTTCAATTTTCAGAGTCCGTGCCCCTGGCCTCTGCCTCTCAACAGTATCCTAATGAACAACTAGATTGCTAACATTCTATATTTATTACAAAAGTGTGGAACGCCTGACATCATCTTGATGTAATCAAAACTGTAATACCTAGAGCATTTCCTTTAGAAATTACATATATGAGAGGGTCTTATTGGCATCAAAATTATGGTTAGTGCTCTAAAAGGCTAAAATAAGGACATATTTTCTGAGTTTTCAAATAGCGACAAAGCACTTTTAAATTATTTGTTATCTTTATGTTTTTTTATCCAGTTGACCACTTCATTAAATGTTGCACTTAGGGGAGATGATGTGGTGTTACTTCCAGAACTGCAGACTTTGCAACTGGGGAACCAGGTTGAAGTTTCTGCTTCAGCTCGACATTCTGTGATTCTGGTCAAATCACTTAGTCTCCCCATGTCTACAACCAAAATGAATGTGTTCTTGTGTGATGTAACCAATGCTCATGTAAAGCACTCCAATACCTGACAAGTCTGCACTATATAACACTGCAAAAACACAAAATAATAAGTGTTTTGCACACTTCTGTCATTGGGCTATATTTGGGCTACATCTGGGTGATTTTCGGCTACATTTGGGCTCTTTTGTCTCCGGTGGCCATCTTGGGAGATTTATTTGTTATGAAGTTTCCTAATTTCCTCATGTACTGCAGTCTCCTCGGTAGGAAATGCTTTCAGTTTTTTACTTTGATTCCATCATGAAGGTATTCAGATATGTCACACATTTGCCATAAATTCTGAATGTTAGCACTCTAGTTGCTCATTAGATCACTGTAGTAAAACTACTGCACCATGGAAGTCTGCTCCTGGTATTAAAAGTGCATGTTTCAGTCTGCATGTCAGAATTTTTTAATGAAATAGAAGAGGATTTGAGAAGTCACTCAAAATGTGCCCTCATTTTCTTTCTTCAGCATTAATCATAATTTCTATGGCAAAATGAACCTCCTCATTGTGTTCCTTTTTAAATTAAATGTTTTAAGTGTTACCAGTTTATTCCAATCAAGATGGCTTCAGGTGTGCCATACTTTTGTCATAATGAAGACAGTAAGCGCTCTAGTTGTTTTTAAGAACATTCTGGGACATTCTGTCATTGGGCTATACTTGGGCTACATCTGGGTGATATTTGGGCTACATTTGGGCTCTTTTGTCTCTGGTGGCCATCTTGGGAGACTTATTTGTTATGAAGTTTCCTAATTTCCTCATTTACTGCAGTCTCCTCAGTAGGAAATACTTTCAGTTTTTTACTTTGATTCCATCAAGAAGGCATTCAGATGTGTCACACATTTGCCATAAATTCAGAATGTTAGCACTCTTTTTGCTCATTAGATCACTGTAGTAAAGCTACTGCTCACCAGGGAAAACTGCTGCTGGTATTGAAAGTGCATGTTTCAGTCTGCATGTCAGAATTTTTTAATGAAACAGAAGAGGATTTGAGAAGTCACTCAAAATGTGCCCTAATTTTTCTTTCTGCAGCACTAATCATACTTTTTATTGAAAAATGAACCCCCTCATTTTGTTCCTTTTTAAATTAAATGTTTTAAGAGTTACCACTTTAATCCAAGCAAGATGGCTTCAGGTGTGCCATACGTTTATCATAAGTAGGACTGTTAGCGCTCTAGTAGTTCTTTGGAACACTCTGGGAAGCTGCAGTAGAACACAAAGGAATCAACTGACAGTCTCTGCCCTTGTTGGATGTACATGTTTTACTGAGAATGTCAGACTTCATTCTCACATGACTGAGAAAGATAATGTGAATTTACAGAAAATAAGCTCTCAGTTTAGCCTATAGATCACCTTCCAAACCTCTGTGGTAAAAGCATGAGAAAATATTTTTCTCTCAATCATGATATCCCAGCAGAAGGCTTTTTCACATGGTGAAATAACCTTAGAACATACCACAATTCCTAAAATGAGTATGGTACCATCAACAAATGATTTATAATGTAACTAAAGTCTTAAAACCTTCTATTAACTGCAATGCTTTTTAATGAGGTGCTATCATGTATATTGGTCCCAAGATGGCTGCCAACACTTCTTGGATGAAGTGCTGACAGCCAATCAGATCTCAGGATGAGATGTGTGGTTAGGCTCCGCCCACATATATATATGCTTTTAAATGCTATTTTCTCAGGATCTACTGAACAGATTTACACCAAACCTACAAAAGGCACTTCCTTGACCTGAGGACTACCTCTCTGCCAAATTTCAAGTAATTCTGTTCAGCCGTTCGGGCTGTAGCTGTGTCTAAAGGTCCTATGGAAAAATGCATGGGAAAAACGCGTTTTAGGACCCCCCTTTTATCTCAGCCCCCGCTTGACGAATCCCCCCGAGACTTTCAGGGTAGGAGCGGAGCGTAGCGCCCCACCTATTTTGAAAAATTCGCGAGGATTCGTCAACCGGCGCCAAAGTTATTCAAAATAGAATGTTGCGGATTTCCTATGGAAACGTGGTCCTAACTATAACTACCTACTGGCGACCGCCAGTAGGTAATATATATATATATATATATATATATATATATATATATATATATATATATATATATATATATATATATATATATATATATATATATATATATATATATATATATATATGTATGTATATATATATAGGTCTTTGTATTTAATTATGTGTTGCATTAATAAACATGTAAAGCCAATGTGAATACAATACTTATGACTGTAAACAAGTTGGATATTACTGTTAATGTGCTGTTATGTCTCACTCTGGTGATGAGTCAGTTTGGCAAACTAATAGGCATATGTAGAAAAATCCCATTAGTTCACATTTAGGTTCAATGCCGCTGCTGCTTTGGTGGGGAATAGTAAAATTGCTTACCAGAAACACCACCTGCAACATACACTGCCATTGTGACTGCCAACGCAAAACCAATATTTATGGTCACAACATTGCCAGCAACCCCTCTGCTAAGGACAGCTTGGGCAACACATCCACATCCGAGTACCTGCACAAAACAAAATAAAATGTAATTTTAAAACCACTGAGTATTTACATAGAATAAGATTATTTCTGAAATAATCAGAGTGGTTGTGCTATGACAATTTGTAAACAACTATATATTACAATTTTTGAGCGTTCCTCAGGCCAAATGTTAAATCAGTGTCCCATTACAAACCTTTCATTTTAATCGCTGTGTGTTCGGAATGAATGCTGCTGTTCACATCCTACCATCATCTTGTTCCCTCCCACTGCAAATACAACATTAACACTCACCCTCAGGACCTGGTCACTGCAGCAGTAGGGAAAATCACAATGGAGATTATAGCCATTGAAAGGGATGGCAGTACACACTGACAGCGGCTCCAAGATACACCAACACTATACCGGAAACTGGAAGCTGCTGGCAGGCAAGTCCTGCTTTTGTAGTGCAGTTCACTCTGGTGGTGAAATTCACTCTCTCACACACATTTAGCCGGCACACTAGAAACCAATTACCAATCATAGACAGGCCAGGGAAATACCTAGAATGAAACCTCGGCAAACTACTTTGCCTACCAGAAAAACAGGTCCTGGAGGGTGATTTGGGTTAGTTCCTCTTGACTTATAAGAATCATCAAACACTATCCTTTCCTTGATATTATGTCGTGGTCTTTTTTAACCGCAGAATGTTGGCCAGTATATAGGTTAAAGCTTTAGTGGGCTGTGGGTCTACTGGTAACTTAATTGACACCAAATTTGAAAGCCAGCACATATGCTGATCCATACTAAAACCCAACATGAAAACATTCTGTCAGTCAATGGCTCTACATGAATGACTGCTCATAACTCCCCAAACCAAGGAAACGCATATGACGTGTACAGCCCAGCATAAGGCACAAATATTGCTTGATGTCATAGATGCTTCAAACTTTCAAGTGATCCTGGGAATGCTGTTATTGAACCAACACAGACGTTTGATCAATTGGCGACAAAAGATGTCTACCTTCCAGAAAGCATATTGCCATTGAAGTTATGATCCAAATCAAGTTACCCCATCTATGTCTGTGATCCACTCTTGTCCTACAGTTGTGCACATGCTCTATGTAAATTGCTACTGTTCTATGCAATATTCCTCTGATTAATTCTCATACCTATATCTCTTTGATGCCTAGAAAGCAGACATATTGCCTCCTCTAGAGATAATAAAAGACACCTTGTTCCATGTGCTTCTATTCATTATCAGATAAAATACACTAACACGGAATAGGAAAATCTGAAAATGCAGAAATATATACAAGACTCTTGGACCGAAGATTCACACGGCATTCTAAATCTCCAGCATATGTTCCTGTCTCCTTCATCCCCTAAAAGAATTAGACTGAGTGAAGAACTTGTATCGATTAATGTTAGCTCAACGCAGTTAGCATAAAAGCCATTATGTCTTACTGTTAATAAAATTCTTACTTGGTTAGGTTGAGTCAGCAGCAATATACAGCAAGCTGGACTTAAAGGATGCCTCGTCCAAATAGCAACAGGTGATGTGTGGAAGACAGCGTTACTTAAACATATGGGCACTACGAGTACTTTCGGTCTCTGTAATACATCTGTCTACTTCTAGCATTTTTTAATTGATGGGTTTCATGACCTCTTGTATCAGTAGGTCATGATATGTCTGGACGATACTTTGAATTTATTTTTCCTTCTGCTTATAACTAAACATGATCCATGAGAAGGAGGTCTTGAAAAAGTTGAGATGTCATATATTTTATGTGAAACCCTGGTCCTGAGGCATGGGGAGCTTTAGTCAAAAATCCAGGTCTTGAGTTCCTTCCTGAAGTCGGTTAGTGAAGGAGAGGTACGGACATTCAGTGGGAGGTCATTCCAGGACTTGGTGGCTAGCTAGGAGAAGGATCGGCCTCCACTGTGGCTCCGCCAGATGCGGGGAACATGTGCAAGGGCAAGGAAGGCAGATTAAACTTGTCTGGTCGACTGCTGGAAGGTCAGGCGGTGGTTGAGGTAGGATGGTCCAGTATTGTGATGAGCATTGTAGGCAAAGGTCAGTAGTTTGAACTGGCATCTCTTCTGGACGGGGGAGCCAGTTGAGGCTTCTGAGGTGGGGGGTTGATGCTGGTCTAGTGAGCAGGTTTAGGATGAGTTTGACTGCTGTGTTCTGTATGATCTGTAGTCGCTTGAAGAGATGGATGGCGGTTCTGGCGTAGAGTGCATTTTCGTAGTCCAGTCAACTGGTGATGAGGGCTTGAGTCACTGTTTTTCTGGTGCCGATGGAGCTACACTTGAAAATCGTCCGAAGCATGCAAAGGGTGTGGCAGCAGGAGGAGGCTACTGCTTTGACCTGGTGCTTCATGGAGAGATCACTGTCCTGGATAATGCTGAGGTTGTGGGTGTGGTTAGTGGTGGTGGGAGAGGGCTCGAGTGCAGTGGGCCACCATGTGTCATGCCATAGGGAGGTGTTTCTTCCCAAGATGAGCACTTCCATCTTGTTTGTGTTCAGTTTCAGGCAGGTAGATATCATCCAGTCGGTGACGGTGGTCATGGCAATTCAGAAGTTGACTCTGGTGGTGGCAGTGTCTTCTGTGAGAGAGAGGATGAGTTGGGTGTCATCAGCATATGAGATGATGTTGAATCCGTGGGTGCGGACGATGCCAGCCAAATGGACTGAGATGGATCCTATAAAATTACAAGGTGCTTTGGATCAGCACCCTCCATAAATCCTAAAAGCACTATATTGTTATTTAGGTTTCATCAATTTGTTTAGTGATCCACAGCTAAATATTCATATTTCATCTGTATATTGACTTAGCTTCTATCAAAAAATCAAACTCAGCACTGAGCCTCTTCTTGTCAATATGTCTGTCAAACTCTGAAAGAATAAAGTCTGTTTCGCAAAAGTATCAGGGTGATGCAAAAGCATATACAGTTAAACTTGGTGCCTCTAATAGTACAGATGGAGCAATTCTCTCTGAAACAGATCCAACTACAGACTTCCACATCCCATACCATATAAACTTCTATATATGTAAGAATAACTATATGTTCAATGAGAAAGAACTTCTAATAATCAAAGAGGCATCCTATCACTATTCTTGTAAGCCGAAAGAACTTGGAGTTCTTGAAAACTGTCCAAGCCTACAATCAGCAACAAATCTGTTCTACTCACTTCTTTTCTCCCTTTGACTTCAGTTACCTCATCTCAATTCACAGAACACAAAAGCTTTTGCCATGTGAAGGATACACAAGGAAGAAAAAGAAGGCAGCATATAAGGGATAATCATTTCACTTCCTAACGTTTAGCAGTACAGAAATATGTTCAGGACTTTAAAAAGGCACTTTACAAGTATAATGAGGGACCAGCATTTCTAAATAGTGATGTTGCTAATATAGTCCATGACAGCATTTACTTTCATGAAAAGCAGGATATTCCTATAGTAACAACACAACAAAACTCCTAGAATGATGCCCTGATGGACACAGTGATAGATAGTTTGAAATACGTAAGACCCATGAGTTATTCGGTTAGTATGCCTGTTGCGCAAACCTGACCAGAGATGAAAAGGGCTATGTGAACAGTTGCATAGTTTGTGCACAGTATAACCCTTGCCTCCAAAGACTCAAGGGTTACTTCATCTGCTAAAGATACCATCTCATTCAAGGCATATCTGGTAATTTCATCACCAGCCTTCCTTTGCGAACAGACTCTGCCTCACCTGGATTATACTAGATCTCTACATTAAGATGGCTAATTTCTTATAATTGATGGCTCTTACTACTGCCAAGACCCCTGCTGAATTGTTTGTCCACTACATCCTCTGTGCAAATGGATTACCAGACATAATTGTGTCCGATTGCGGTCTCTCCCCAGGTTCAGGAGAGAGATAGACAGACTGTTGGGAATCCAATTGTTATTTATCTTCATATCATCAGCAGATTGATGGGCAATCAGAAAGAACCAATCAGATGGTTTAGAAATATCACCATTGATTTTGTAGCCAACAAGACCAGAATTTTCTGATCTACTACCACTGACTTAGTTTACATATATTCACGCTACCATTCAGCTATTGGAGTATCTACTTCTTTCAGTCTTCTGCATGCCATCCAAACACGAGCCCCATGTTATTGCTTTAGCCTTTTCCTGTTTGGGACAGCAGTGATTTAATGTAATTCCTCCAAGATGTATATTAGAAAATAAATTACTTGCTTTTGACAAAAGCCTAAAGAAGACACCGAGTCGTTCTCTCAGCATCAGCCGAGAAATATGGCTGGTTCTGTCATTAGCCAATCTGTTTTGTTTTCACCGAACAACTAGGCCTGGGCGGAGTTCGCAGAGTTCTACTCCGCAGAACTCAGCAAAGTCCCATAAAAAATGTACTGTGCTCTGTGGAGTTCTGCCAGAAGCGAAGTCTATTGAGTCAAGCTGCTCGCACTGATTTTAAGTGACAGGAGTTTGTCCTCTGCTGTAAAATCAGCGCGAACAGCACTCCATGTCACGCTGGAGGGCGCTGCTGCCTTCTACCGCTCGAGTTAACATTGTACTAGTGAGCCAACTTCCTCAACTCGGGCAGATTTCTCAACGCGATCAGTTATGACTTGCCACGAATGCCCACATTGAGAAATCTCACCAGAAGGAGGTCTAGCGTACGTGTTTTTTCTCGCGAATCCTCGTTAACTTAACGTTGGCAAACCACTTGAGAGAAAAAAATCCGCTCGCCGTCACTTCGAAGAGTTTTGTGGAACTCCGCGCAGAGTGGGCAAAACTCTGTGATATCAGCTGGCTGAGCGAAATTCTTTGCCCACCCCTAATAACAACCTGAAACTGAAGTTGCTTCCTCCAACCTAAAACCTTAATACATAAGCCCATACAAAGTGAAACAACTAATAAATCCTCTTGCAGTATGCCTAGTATGCCGAGTCCTACCGTCACAACTTAAGTTCAGGTATTTCATGTGTCTCGTCTAAAACCTGTCTTTGAATCCAAGCCCTTTCCATGCATTCCTCACACGCCACCTCTGGTACAAGAGGAACAACATAAAGAATATGAGGTCCAGTAAAGCACTGATGTTAGAGTATGGAGTATGGCTGGACAGTCATCTGTGGAGGGGTATGGGCCAGTAGAATGTTCCTAGGTTGCTTGTTGATGCCCCTAGATTGGTTATATTGTATCTAGAGAACTGCAGATCCCTGCGGAAGGTAGAAGACATTGGAGGGAAGGAGCAAACTGTGCAGACTGAATGCTGTTTTGCTCATCCTACCAGCGTTTTGTGCCCTACCCCATCATTGCAGGCACAACATATACACTCACTCACAAGGCCTGGTTACAGGGGAAGAGGTGGCATCTGGAGACTTCAGCTGTAGGGAAATGCACACTAGAGACAATGGCCAGTAAGAAGGTGGTATTCCATACAGAGACTCCCGCATACACCAACACCATCCAGGGTGCTGGTTGTCGCTGGCAGGTAAGCTCTCCATTAATACTGCACTCACTAGTGGACCTCACTCTCTCTCTCACACACCCATCCTTCACACCTGAAATCAATTACCAATCTCAGAAAGGCCTGTAATAAAGCAAAGGCACAGAAGGGCAGTGCCTCAGTGAGTTCCTCAGTATAAAAAAGGACAGTCTAAGACTGCTACTGCTTTCATGTTTTGACTGGTAAGGTATTTAGAATTTACACTAATGTTGTTTCAGTACCTGTCTTTCTTTCTTTCCTATTTAGGGAAAACTCCTTTGATTCTTGATCCTGCCTTTTTTGGACCCATCAACTGCCGCCCCCCACCTCCCCCCCCATTATTTTGACTCATTACCACTCTCAACCCAGGAAAGCTGTCCATGAGGTGTACTCTGACTGACTACACTGACTTGCAGTGATGCAAGCTTATAACCATTCTTCAGAGGGATTCATCACTATTTCTCTGAAGTTGCTATTGGGGATACAGATTTTCAGCAGCAGTGAATTCTGGGTCAGGTATCCACTTGGGTAGTCTGGGTGGTCTGGCTTTTGGAGGGGGGCGAGAGTTACCAAGAACATACACTCACATTGTACTATAAGGACATTTCACTCATTATTCCTCTTGTCGTGTTTTAGCTCCCTGAGCGTTACTGCTATCTGTATCCCTTCCCCTGACCAGCAATGGGCCCTTAAGGGCCCAGGGAGGCCCTCCAAAGGATACACTTTTAAGAGTGCACACAGTACTTTGTTTGAGCGGATGGTTGCAGGTGGGGTCCACAGGAACTCCTTTTTAGAGACCAGCACCCCTTTTTACCCATCAGAATTTGACTCAGAGCAAGAGACAGAAGAACGCATAAGCAAGAAAGGTGGAAGAGAAATACTGAAAAAAACATGAAAAATGGAGCAAGCAGTTATGTAAAAAATCCTACAAGAATGAGATACAGGGTGGAGTGAAGAGGCATGAGGTAAAATCAAGACTAGACAATACCTGACACTCTGCAGTGCCAATACAGACTTCTAGCAAAACTTTGGACCTGTCACTTATTCTCTTACAAACTAATGCCTCTGATTAGGTCTATTTTTTCTCTGCACATGATCTAAATTTTCATGTGGACAAACCAATACCTCAATAACTCAACCAATTTTGGGATGGGTCCTCCCCATTTCCCCACGGATAGTGACAAGAATAAATCTACAGCCATACCTGGTGTAGGACTCTACCTTGCTGATATTCCACTTTTTAATACTCACTTTCCTATCCAAAATAGGTAATTTGCTGACAGTGCACTGGGGTTATTTTGAAAATACGTATATACATTTTTTAGTTAAAATTAATTTTGCATACACAAAACATGAAATTACTCTTGTAAAACAGGTCACGTAGGCACTTATATTCAGCTTAGATTCACAAATGCTTTTGAGAATCAGAGGGAAGGGAGCAGCATGGCTCGACAGAAGCCAAGGTCTCCCAGGAGACCTCGGCTATGAGCCAATGCTATGGCCACAGGGGCAGTAGGAGCTGTTAGGATATGCAGAAGGTAGGGCCCAAAGGGTGTGTATCGAACTGCAGAGGCACCTGATTCAGGCAGAGGGGTTAAGTAATGGGCAGTGGGGAGGTCTGAAGTGCAGGCCAGCTTAGTTGGCACCTCGGCCAAAAACCTTCATAGGCCGTAGAAAACAACCAGAACATGCGAGATTTTACAGCCGGGGACGTTGCAATGCCAGCAAAGCAAGTGATGGAGAAGGCCAGCGCACTCCAATTTCGCTGGTGACCAGTACCAGTCATTCACCACTTTAAAGAGACAGAACTTCATCCATGCCTCCTGCACCCCTTTATCAAAACTTTCAAGGAGCTCGTCCTAGTCCACCTAGAAAAAGATCTGCTATGACGGCCTTAGTTGGACCCATTTCGGAATGGAATATGTGTGACAGATCAGGAGGTTGTAGAGACCTGACACTATGCCGCGGTAGGCGTCCAACACCACGTAGGCAATGACAAGGAAGGCTCCAGGACCCACGGGTGCGCCCAGAGGCAGCTGCTAAGTCAATGGCATAGCTGCAGGTACCTCCAGTACTAAAGCCGAGGCAGTCAAAACCCCTCCTGGAAGGCATGGATCATCTTAAGAAACCCGTTCACTGTCAAGTGAGAGAGTGTTTCAATGGCAGCTCGCCTCTATTCAGGCTAATCCGGTGGAGATTCCCCAATATGAATACCAGCATTACACCACAGCAGGGACTCAGCATGGAAATAAGGGTCAATGGAAAAGAGACGGTGGGCCCATCGCATGGACCCTGGGGTTAGCTGTGCACGCCCTGAGGGCACCATAGGCTCCCATCCCTGCATTAAATGGATAAATACATTTCTATTCCAGCTTTCTTTACTATGACATATTTTTTTACACAATCTTCAGATCTTCTTTGCCTTTACCATTGAAAACATTTTCCCTCCTCTGTTTGTACTTTGGTTTCGAGTATTTTACCTAAAGTCAGTGGGGCCACTTTCCTTTGGAGTGAAGCCCTCTTGGGCCCACTTTGGTTCTCCCTTTAGTTTCATATTTTACACATTTTAGCAGACTTAATTTTAGCTAGATTATTTTATATATTTGCTTGCATGACCTTCTTCTGTGAAGACGCTGTACATGCTGCTTATTTTTAGCAAGCCATTCCTGCTACATAATCTGTACTTCTCATTTAAGGCTAGGAATAGTATAAGATATCCTAGTGCTTATGATTGTCCACTCATAGACAGCTTCTAACATTACATCAGTGCTGTACATCTAACACAGTAGGCTGTTATTATTTTAAAACACGACACTGTCCTCTAGGAGGTCAAATGGCCCTTATAGCCACGACGGTCCTAGAGTAATGCTGTTTTTCAACATGCAACTCTGCTAATACTGATCTTCCATCCTAATCCTGCAGAGGGAGATTTCAAATCCGACACCAGACCAGGTTACTCAAGTATGGGGTCACTGGCTATCCTAAGAGATTGGGCAGAGGGTACCCCTACTATGCTCTCAGGTTAGAGACAGGACCAGGTAGTAATACATAGATACACATCTTTATAGAATTGTAATGCCATGATTGGATTGTTCATTCTTTTCTCCGTGTTTGTAATGCTGGTTACATTGCTTTGTTTCATCTGCCTCATAATTGCAGCTCCTTCTTTCTATGCAAGACTTTGATTGTTTCAATAAATGTATTGAAAACTTTCATTAGTATTTTCCTTGTGTTTATCTTGCCATGTGTAAGTAACCAACGAAAGGGGTACTATCTGTTTCCACACTTCCCCTCGGGATCAGAGGGTCATGTTTGAGGTTGACAAATCAACTTTTACTCTTTGAAGGTTAGTGGTGTGGGTGAGGCACTGTGAGCTAGCTAGGAATTAGATCAACAGTCTCTGATGGGTTGGAGAACTCAGTCCCTACATTCTGACCTCCTGTTGTCCAAATACGCAGTGCTATTTTTCTATGTAGGGACGTATAACATGGCACCACCAACGTGAACATAGTTCTGATGTGTGCCAAGAAACCCTAATTGCCTTTCACATGGAGACGTATGTGGCGTTAGGGATAATTCTTCCTCAGCGTGTTAGGAAGCACCTAATATTGCCTGCAGGTTGTTCAAGCTTGAATCTTTAAAAGCAAACCCCAATATAGTTTTTCCCTCTCTGAAATCAATTTTTCACAATGGCGATTACATTTGTGGTTGAGGCCCATGGGGCTTATAGAACTTAAGTTTTCTACTCATGGGTCACTTTTCCAGCACAAAATGTTAATACACAAACATTTCACTATTGTGAAGAAGCTAATTAACCCAATGCATACAGACCATACAATCATTTAGAAATACCATTAACATATCACACACACAAAAATTGGTTCCAAGGAACCCTGCCACAAACATTAAACAACATACGACTGGGTCCCCTCAGTAAGGATGGGGCCACATGGCCAGCACTTGCTGGCTACACACCATACCCAAATTTAGTACCGCTTATTGTTGGCGATTTACGTGCTCTCTATACTAATCATGTTAGTCTACATAGATGACTAACGCAGTTTGTTATATGTACAGTAACAGCTGCCCCCGCAATGGCTGTTTAAGCTGTGCAGCCACAGTTAGCTCTGCCTGCAATTAGTCCTGTAACTATTAATGCCATAATGGAAAAAGTCCACACCAGACGTGAGGGGATACCGTTCTGGATCACACAAATAACAAATCAGCTAGAAGCAGTGTTTCCCCGTATGGGACCCCATGATAAATATAGAAATCTCACCATGTGTTTACCGCTTGGAATTGTTCCCACAATAGATGACTTTACCACTTGGTGGTAAAAAAATACCAGATGAATATGGGGTAGGTCCTACCCTGGATTTGGGGATGAAACTAACTGGCAATTTTCCCACTGTATCCTCAACAATTTGTAGGTAACATTAAAGGGGAAGCAGCGGCATTGGCAGTACGCCAGCTTCTCACGCAGGTTGCAGAAGCAGACCAGGAACGCGAGTTACCAAAAATCATTGCGGACTCCTAACCATCTATAGCTAGAGACAATATGGGGGCCAGACTAAATAAGCCACTGCTGAACGGTAGTTCTAAAAAAGAACAGTACCAAAAAAGCACCTGAGTCTTCCAAAAAACGCTGGGAAAAACAAAAAAATAAGGTAAAAGCTAAATCACAAGGAGAATCTCCGCAACCGGAGTCCACTAAAAAATGTTATAATCTACATAACCGTGATAATACTAAACAGCCTGATAGGTATGAATATACTGATTCCCTTCCTCATTCCCATCAGCACTAATTGGACAAGTGAGGGGGGGAGGAGCAGAGCGCGGACAAGAAGAGTATGTGAAACTGAAAATTACTCACAATGCTTGTCTTTTTTAATTGGGGTTTCTGATGTGGAAGTTTTTCTTCCTTTTTGATTGTGAGTCTGCACTCCATGAGAATGCATGTGTTCACTAGCTCTCTCTCTAGTGTGCTGCTTTAACTGCACAAGTGTCCCCTTCCACCATGCTATGTTACTCTCATCTCTCTAGATTGTCTGTAAAAGTGAAGATGGATAAATTTGCTGGGGTAAAGCACTCACCAGGAGGCCTATAAATTTGCTCCCTGTGATGAATACAAGCCCCAGCTAGGCCCGCAAGAGACAAGGGTTCGCTCTTCTGTAACGAAATCTATAAGGAAGTTGGCACGGAAACTGCGAAGTACAAAAACAACGTTTATTAACCCTTAAGGGTGGTCCTACAATCCACACAACACTCTTCAGTATTGCAAGGAGTAGCACACAGAACTTGCATACACAGTCCCCTTTTATACACAGCGAAGGGGCTCATGAGTGGGTGGATACCACAGAGTTGAAGAACATTACCATTTAGGGTCATTCTCGATACCGAATCAATACATGGGCGGAGCTAACACACTCCTTGGGCCCGCAAACACACATGGTCAAGCAAAGCTAATTATAACAGATGTGGTCAAGTCTGGGCATGCGCCAGACGGACAAGGGAGAGCTATTTATAACCTGTTGCTAGGCAGATTACAAGAGCAACTAACACAGAAGTCGGACTCTCCTCGTGATGAACACATGGCAGCATGTCAATACAAAATGGAGTCCGGACTTCGGCCAACATAATGAGGAAAACACGATAAAAGGGAAACACTAATGTTTTCAGTAAATGCTTAATCACATTCTGCCTTAATTTACAACAGACGACCCTTTCAGCATTTACTGAAGACATCTGGCTTCCAAAAATAATCATCGTATATGTCAATTATCATCATTCCTTTAACCTCTTTAGCTAGACCCTTCTGGCGGGCAACATCGGCAATAGCTTTCTTATCTGGAATGCAGAATGAAATGCATACAGAACAGCACAATGGTCCACATTGAATACACATACAGAGAAAGAACAGAATTGCTATAATAATGCAGAGACCAGTTAAGACCTTCCATCCCCAGGCAGTAACCAATGCCCAAAACCATCCAGAAAAGGACCAAGTGCCGTTTTCCGTGTGGATTTCAGCTGCTATTTTATGCAGCTTATTAATGGCGTTATAAACGGATGGCGTATGATCAGGAATGAACACGCAGCAGCTACTTCCAATAATTTTACAGGCTCCTCCTCGATCAGCTAGCATTACATCCAATACCATACGGTTCTGCAATGCAACAATTCTGGTAATCTGTAACTCTTCCGTAAGATTCCCAAGAGCAGCAGCAGTCTGATTTGTCACAGCTTCTACCACTCTTGTTAATCTTCGGATCTTCCTACTATTCAAAGCGGCTCCGACAAAGAAAAACAGTCCTAAATTAAAATCAATATACTGTTGCAAACTGGTATCAGTTTGATCTACATCATCAATGGATAGAGTACGTTTATATCTATTTACAGTCACATTTTTCAACAGTTTTAAATCCTTGTGATATGACGCGGGTGCTAAAAATACAGGAGGTAATAGGAATGATACATAGCATACCCCAGACCACCCAGCCGGCAAACGGTAATAACCTTTATTTCCACATACAAAGTAGGTATTACGGGATGCTAGGAAGGTGCTATTGTTCAACCCATCAATGTTTAGAACAGTTATACAATCACTGACACCAACAGGGATAAAACCCACACTCTGGACACACAAGTCCGCTTGAGCTTGTGCTACTTGAATTACAAATTTATCTCTTCCCGCAGCGTCTCTGGTGTTCGTGAAGATATAGGGAATGGATTCATTGTCCGGTCGGTATTCTTCCCATTCCCAAATTGTCCCATTCGCTTGTGGATATCCATTCTTGTCCTGATGACATTCCTTATTAAGTCTAAAAAGCAATCGTCCCACTGTCGGTTTTCGAGTGGCAAACAACAGAGTGTACCATGCTCTACAGGAGCCATTGTGAGAGAAAGGAAGTGGTATGAATGGCGTACCTCCTTTCTTCTGATGGGCTGGCATCATCCCACATATCCAACAGTTCGTAGCGTTTGTAGCAACGTGGGTGTGATGCAGCATCTGAATGAAAGTGTTATTCAAATAGGATTGTCGATGCTTCAACTCTTGATATGGCAATGTATAAAAGTAGTGCTCCGCAGGCACTGGAGTCGTCAACACAAGTGTCTCTCGGGCTGGAGTTGCCTCCTCCACAAACCATGTGGTTATACCAACAATAGCTACTGTTAGCATGAACCCCAACGCACAAAGAATTTTCTTCTTCTCCATGTCAAAGGAAATAATACCCTGATATCTTCCTGAAACTAAAAGTCTGTCAGAACTCTTCCCCTTGGGCAGCGGTTGATTTCTTCACCAGCGGGCCAAGACGGGTGTCGCTACACTAATGCAGGGCTGATCCCCCCCCCTTGCCTCATCGGCTCTCCGTTTCACTAACCCAAGGGCCGTTCTGACAGTATGTCCCGGTACTGGAAACCTCACTTCCTTGGTCGCAGATGATATCGCCTTCCTCCAGAAGTCGTATGGTCCGGAAAGAGCTCCTCAGTGTCGTTTGGCTCTGCAGCACGGCCTGTCTCTGCTGCTAGGATGTCTCGTTGATCGGTCAGCACGGCAGACTCCACCAATCCGGGCGGTACCTTTCGACAGTGCAAGGAATGAATCCAATTCTTCCTGTTCGAGACTCGCACTGCCGTCCTCGTTGCAAGAAGGACTTGCTCAGGTCCGACCCATCTCGGCTCCAAACTGTTCGATCTGTCGAAAACCTTTATCATTACATGATCTCCAGGCCGGAGACCATGTCCTTCGCCAGTAGACCGATCAGGGAGCGCCTCTCGGACCTGTTGATGAATAGAAACCAAGTTATCCGTTAACTGTGCCAGATAATCACTCATCATCACACAAGGTACATCATACACAGCCTTAGGCCTTGGTGGACCCCAAATGTTCATTGGGCGTCCAAATACAATCTCATAGGGTGTAAGGCCGGTTCGAGAGTGTGGCACCGACCTAATTGACAATAACGCCAGTGGCAAAGCGTCTGGCCAAGTCAAAGACGTTGAAGCTTGAATTTTGGCGATCTTAAGCTTCAGTGTACCATTATATTTCTCGACTAGTCCTGCAGACTGAGGGTGGAACACGGCGTGGAACTTCTGGGTGATGCCTAGGCCCTTCAAGACATACTTTATAACATCTGCTACAAAGTGAGGGCCATTATCACTCCACAGAAGTCTACAGACGCCGTATCGGGGGAAAAACTCTTTCAGCAATAGCTTCGCTGTAGTCATTGCAGTATTGTCTTTCGCAGGGTACGCCTCAACCCATTTACTGAAGGCGCAAACCACTACTAGAACATACTTCAAATTGTTACAGCGCTCAAGCTGGATGTAATCCATCTGCAGAACCTCAAAGGGTGCAGTGGGTGTCGCAAATCCTCCTGCTGGAGTTCGCGTACCTTTCCCTGGGTTATACTTCAGACAGATCATACAGGTCTGCACCACCCTCTTTGCTGTGCTAGCAATCTCTGGATGCTCCCAGACTTGGGTAAGCAATTTCACAATTGCGGAAGCTCCAACATGTGCTAGCCCATGTGCCATCTGGACCATAGGTTGTACAAAAGCCGTGGGTAATTTCCATCTATCCATCTGCTTATTTCTCCAGCAACCCTCGTCATCCAGTTCTCCTTCGCTAGCCCATTGTTCCCGCTCTTTGTCAGAAGCGGTCTTCTGTATTTCTCGCACTTCCTCCTTCGCATCATGCCATCTCTCCACCTGTGACTTCACTACATACATGGCAGTAGTACCGGGCTGCATCGCAGTCTCCCGTGCTACTCGATCCGCTAACGCATTCCCTTCTCCAACCTTATCAACTACTTTCCTATGGGCACTACACTTAACAATGGCAATTTTCTTTGGGTATGTCAATGCAGTTAAAAGATTGTGGACTAACTCCCCATGCATTATCTGTACCCCATGTGACGTTAGAAACCCTCTCTCCTTCCAGAGTAGGCCGAAATCGTGCGCTACTCCGAAGGCATAGCGGCTGTCTGTGTAAACATTCACGCACAATCCCGTACTGAGCTCACACGCTCGTGTTAACGCTATCAGTTCCGCTGCTTGAGCTGATTTCTGTGGTATGCGTGCTGTCTCCACTATCGTCTGTAACGTAGTAATTGCATACGCTGCTGAAGTCGTACCATCTGGTAGCTTCAGGCATGATCCATCTACCCACAACTCTCCATCTACATCTGAAAAGGGCGTATCCTGGAGATCGATACGACCCTTTGTTTGTTCCTCAGTCACAAGAATACAATCATGCGCTTTCTGTGCCTCAGGCTGGGTCTCGGGGTATGGCAACAATGTGGCCGGGTTTAATGTCACGCACCTTTTTAACGTAATGTGAGGAGCTAAAAGCGTCAACTCATATCCCGTTAAACGGGCACTGGTCAAATGCTGCGTCTTTGTTTGATTAAGCAGGGCATCAACAGCGTGGGGAACTAACACCAACAGTTTATGGGACAATACAATTCCCTCACTTTGGCGTATTGACACAGCTGTCGCCGCAACCGAGCGAAAACACCCTGGTAATGCTCGGGCGACAGGATCAAGCACAGCCGAAAAGTATGCACAAGGGCGCTGCTTATCGCCGTGCATCTGCACTAAGACTGATAATGCACATCCATCTTTCTCATGCACATACAACGAAAAGGGTTTTGCATAATCAGGGGTCCCTAACACTGGTGCTGAACAAAGGGCCTGTCTTAATTGCTGAAAAGCAGCGTCACATTCATCTGACCAGGGGATCGGGATGGGCGTGTCTTTTGTCAAGAGCGCTAGTAATGGCTTAGCTATGTGTGAAAACCCCAATATCCACTGTCTACAAAAAGAAACAAGACCCAAAAATGCACGCACATCCTTCTGCGTGGATGGCCTTGGTGTGTCCAAAATTACTTGGATACGATCTGGTGTGAGTGCACGCCCCTCCTTAGACAAAAGGTGACCCAAATAAGTCACCTTTGGTCTACAGAATTGCAATTTCTTCCTAGAGACCTTGTGATTGTGGGATGCTAAAAAGGAAAGTAAGGCTATCGTACTTTTCTCACACAACTCCAGGGTGTCAGCCGCCAACAGGATGTCATCAACATATTGAATGAGGGCGACCCCCTCGAGTAAGGCAAAGGAATCCAACTGCCGCTTCAAAGCCTGACTATAAATACTAGGGCTTTCTGTATAGCCCTGGGGAATTCTACAAAAACGATAAGATCTATTGTTTAATGTGAACCCAAAAAGAAATCGGCTATCAGGGTGAATGGGAATAGAGAAGAAGGCATTTTTCAAATCAATCACCGAGAACACGGTCGCCGTAGGCGGGACCAAGGTAAGCAACGTCGTGATATCAGAAACCACCGGGTACTGAGGTATCACGATCTTGTTCACCTCCCTCAAATCAATTATGAACCGATAAACCTTTGCATCCGTGTCCTTTTTCAGAATAGGGAGAATCGGACTGTTACAGATATTATAGGGAACTTCTTCCACTACCCCCACTGCGATCAGGTCTTGCACAATCTGTATGAGAGCCTCCTCGCCCTCCTGGGAAATACGATACTGCGGGAGGCGTGGTAGCACCGCCCCCTCCTGGACACTAATGTGGACCGGAGGAATCACCATTTGTCCGACATCTGTGTCCGATGTTGCCCATAAAGTTTGGGGGAGGGTAGCCAACAACGCATCCTCTGAGATCGTACACATCCGCCCAGATCGGGGGTAGTTGTCATTTAAAATCACCCTCACACCCTCAGGGGAACAGCGAATCGTAGCCCTAAAATGCTTTAACATATCAAGGCCCATAATGTTATCCGGTGTGTACGGAGCAAGCAGAAACGGACAAGGCGCAGAAAAACAATCAACTTTAAATGCAAGGGGCTGTGAAAGAGGGCTTCGGGAAAGTGTACCGTCAAACCCTACCGATGTAACTATTGAGCCGGATGGGGGAGCCCCCGGAACCAAGTACCTAGACAATGCACTACGTGTCGCTCCTGTATCCACTAGGAACTGATCAGTAGAACCTAAAACCTCAGCCGATACATAAGGACCCGTCTGATCGACCGGCACCTCAACTGATTCGGACCCCCATCCTACGCATTCCTATGCATGCTGAGAATCGTGATATCCCAATCGATCGCTGTCCGATACATGATACTGGTGCTGGCGATCGAAAACATTTGAGCTATCTCGGTGCTGTCCGGCAGTATCGAAACGGACATTATCGTTGGAATTCCCTCTAAAGTTCGAGAAGCCCCCTCTACCTCTCGGCCCACCCGGAGTGTGCCCCTGACGCGAAGCACGCAACGCTGGGCAATCCCTGGCCCAATGGCCCAACTGCTTGCAATACGCACACTGGTTCCTATTCAAATCAGATCGGCCCGAAGGGGGACCATAAGATCCGCCCCTTCCTCTATTATTATTACCCCGGCGGGGCGGGCCATATACTTGTGCTAACATCACTTTGGTTTTAAGATCTTTCGATTTCTTCTCCTCCTGGCCCTTCGCCTCGTGCTCCTGACGCTCATAATACTGGGCAATGGTCAGAAGGGCCGTCGGTGTCGCGGAGGACCAAGAACTCTCACTCGCTTTTAACCGGGCCGCAACTGCCGGCAGCAGATTAGCCACATATTTGTCCGCGAAAAGGTGGCGGCCCGTGTCGTCAGTAAGCGACTGGCCACTAAAATCATGGAACGTTTCCTCAAAACGCGTAAAGAAGTCCGCGACTGACTCGTCAACTTTCTGTTTACATGCTGCTAACATATTCCAGTCAATCTTTTTAGGGGGGATAATCGTCTTCAACTTAGCCACAATAGCCGCAGGGAGATCTAAAATATTCTGGGGTGGTTTCTGTGCGGGCTTCCGTTCCCTATCCTCATCCTCAAGGTCAGACCACCGGGCCTTGAAGGCAACCGCATCATCTACCTTCCGGACAGAGCGCCACGTATCCGGCGGTAGGATAAGGCCAAAGAACAGGTCTATATCCGCCAAGGTCATAATGCAAGAATTCAAGGCCCCCTCGACTTCTTCATAGAAGGCCGCTGGATTCTTGCGGGGGTCAGGCAGCGCATTCTTTAATGCCATAACATCGGCCCTATGCCATGGAGTATAAACCCAGTTATATACAAAATATCCCCTTGCATCGGCGGAGTTAACATCCGAGCTAGTCCCTGCTCCCTTAGGAGGAACATACAAAGGCGCCGCCTCTCGCATTGGTTTAGCATGCACTATGTCATCCTTATCTGACTGGGAGGCGGATGGGTGGCCCCCTGCTGCAGACGAATCCGACTGCTTCTCCTCCTCCGTTTGTTGACGTGCTTTCTCTCTAAGGGCCAGTACCTCGTCCCGCAAAGCGAACAGCCGCCGAGCCGCCTCAGAAGCCTTAGGGGGAGAAAAAACACCATTACGTAATGCTCCGGCATCCAAAGACACGTCGTCAGGCTCAAAGACACTAGAATATTTTCGGAAAGCTGCGATTACTTCTTCTGAAAAATGAGACAGAAAATACACCCTCTCTCTATCTTGCCACGACCCCCAAGCATGGAACAACTCATCCATAGACATCTTGCCCTTAAGTGCACGAAGGGAAAGTTTCCGGAGCTCAGCCATATGCTCGGCCGATAACATGGACCGTGTGTCGACCTTACCCGGAGCCGGGCCAGAATCTTGCGGCCGTGGAGCAGATGCGCCAACATAAGGGGGCGGAGAGCGATCTAGTAAATAAAAATCGTCATCAGGATTATTAAGGACAGGATAAAGCGGCTGACGAACAACATATTGACCCGAAACTTGTAGCCTACGCTCTTTCTCTTGTCTGTCCGTTTGCTCTTTGTCCTCCCGACGCTTCGCTTCCTGCGCTCGCATATGATCATTCTTTCGCTGCTCCTTATCAAACAGCGCTTTCTCACGTTTCTCTCGCTCACGCACTTCCTTCACCCATAATCGCACACACTCAAACATATCCTGACGAGCACGTCGCTTACACATACACTGTTCCACATACTCAATCTTACGTATATCAAACGATCCATACAAAGGCCATCGCAACTCAGGATCCTTCCTAGTATATTTCCTCCATAACGTGCTGTACATTATGGAAGAAAGACCATGCTTCACGTACATATCCCTATTAGGAGTCCCCTCTGGGGGAGCTGGAGCAGATTCCTCGAGGTTCAACCGGTTCCTAAGACAGCAGCACCACTTACGAAGTGCGCTAAAAGCAGGCATGCTAGGAATAATGCAAAATATGCAGTATTATCAAGAAAAATGGCACTTAATCGTTGCGCCGTTCAAAGTTTACACAGCTCCGGAGAAATTTCTCCACATTACCTGCCTATATGTGTTGCAACGCATATATTTTCACAAAGACAAATTCAAAATA
This sequence comes from Triturus cristatus, assembly GCF_964204655.1. Taxonomy (NCBI): domain Eukaryota; kingdom Metazoa; phylum Chordata; class Amphibia; order Caudata; family Salamandridae; genus Triturus; species Triturus cristatus. Next base: position 235,101,851 of record NC_140583.1, read on the forward strand.
TGACTAGTCACCATCAATCAAACTCAAATAGCCAGACCAGGCTTCAAAACTCGGAGCAAGTACCGTACAACGGTTCTTACCAATCAAGAGTCCAGGTTCCAACTGCCAAGCTCCACAATCGCCCAAACGGCTCTCACGGCAGGACCGACAGAAGAGGTCTCAGTCGATGACCGGCGCCACCCAGATGGTCAGCTCGGAAGGGAAGGAAGAAAAACCTCGGGATGCCAAGGCTAAGACGCCGCTGGCAGTGATCACGTCCCTGGCCAAACTCCTCACCTTCGTCGCGACCAGTCCTTCGAGCATCCGAGTCGCCGATGAGCCCCACGTGACGGGCGCCAATTGATGAATACAAGCCCCAGCTAGGCCCGCAAGAGACAAGGGTTCGCTCTTCTGTAACGAAATCTATAAGGAAGTTGGCACGGAAACTGCGAAGTACAAAAACAACGTTTATTAACCCTTAAGGGTGGTCCTACAATCCACACAACACTCTTCAGTATTGCAAGGAGTAGCACACAGAACTTGCATACACAGTCCCCTTTTATACACAGCGAAGGGGCTCATGAGTGGGTGGATACCACAGAGTTGAAGAACATTACCATTTAGGGTCATTCTCGATACCGAATCAATACATGGGCGGAGCTAACACACTCCTTGGGCCCGCAAACACACATGGTCAAGCAAAGCTAATTATAACAGATGTGGTCAAGTCTGGGCATGCGCCAGACGGACAAGGGAGAGCTATTTATAACCTGTTGCTAGGCAGATTACAAGAGCAACTAACACAGAAGTCGGACTCTCCTCGTGATGAACACATGGCAGCATGTCAATACAAAATGGAGTCCGGACTTCGGCCAACATAATGAGGAAAACACGATAAAAGGGAAACACTAATGTTTTCAGTAAATGCTTAATCACATTCTGCCTTAATTTACAACACCTGGGTACAGCAGAGGACCAAATAGCTGAATCATGTGAAAAGCACATAAGGCTTTGGCTAGTGCTAACCCTTACATTTTGACACTTACTTATTATTTTTAAAATCTGTTCATATTTTCCAAAGTGAAGGTATTTGAAAAATAAATAATGCCATTTATAAAGATTAAAAACATTGATTTTAATGTACAGTTTTAAAATTCCATAACAATACATGTTTGCTTTTCCTCAAGTATTTTGAAATGTTTTTCTCTCACTTTTTTGTAACCACTATGGAAAAGCATCGGCAAAGTCAACAGCTCGGCACTCACATTAAACAGGCTAGACATTTTGAGTTTACCAATGGTTGCTTTAAAAGCATCCTCTTGCCCTTTGTGGAGTGTTGAGGGGCACACATCACCTGTGTTCTTAATGAATGGGAGGTTAGTTAATTTAAACAACACCCTATGTCACTGGGCAAGGCTTAGACTGTGGGCGGGTCACAAACTAACCTCCTTGTGCAACGTGGTGTATCACTCACATTAACCATGCCGAAAGGCATATACTGCCAAACCTATGTAAACATTGGGAGAGATTACAAAAAATAATTGAGCCTGGGTATGGGAGGGAGTAAAAAAAAAACACCTGCCAATCTATGAGGGAGAAACATCATAACCCACTGTAGCCTTCACTCCTTGTGAATAATGGTCCCTCCCATGATCAGCAATGGCAATAAATAGCATACCACTCTATGCACATCTGCATGCATAATGGATATTACATAGGCAGCCTTAGCGCCTGTGTAGTTATGGTAAGGGAGTTTCCACTGAAAATAAATGTTTTGTTTTCCTAATGAGGTTGGTATGCATTAAACTTTCCAGTAAAAATGTTTGTTTGATTTGGGTGTCTTATGGCAAGTTTCGTACGGTTTCATCAAGCAGGGGGAATAAATGGATGTTAAAAAGTGACACTTATGACTTTCATTTCCAAAGGATTATTGTTCACAAACACATAAAGGGTTGAAAAAAGATAGAAATATATGAGCCGTTAATTTGCAGATCTAAAGAGGATTCATGAATCCAATTAAAAAAATATAGGCATGCTATTGGACGAGGGAACTTTTCCTCCTTTACTGTGGAATGACTAGTTGTAGATTTGCAAATTTGCCCGCTTTGATTGGCTGCTGCAGCTGCCATTCCTCAACATAGTGCACCGCACACAATGTAGGAAAAGATTAAATCAAAAATGGCACTAGGAAACAGTCCCAGGCCCATGTGTTTGGCCTCAAAGGGACATCCCATTAGAATTAAAATAAATGTCAAAAAAAGGATTTTTATAACCAGATTGATGAATTCTCAAAAATAAGAAAATTAGTGCAGCTTGGCTAATGGCCATGTGTGTTGGTTGACCACCAGTGCATGTTCCAGCAAAGACTCAAGCTTTTGTCACACTGTTATTGATATAATTTATATACTGTTAGCGTGTGCAGGGGACTGTTCTGTTTTACCAGTGGATATCCACACATTTGGGGAGGAGGGTGGCTCTCCCTACTCTTATGCACTGCAATCCTCACTCAGTACTGGAGTATACTTACCTGCGTATTGCCCAGGAGCTCCAATACCCTATAGAACCTCCTACCAAGCAGTTTTATATTCCCATATGTTGAGCTCAAACCACTGAGCCATTCATTGTATCTGAAGTTCTGTCACTTGTGCCATTAATTTTTCTACTGCTCTCCAATAGTGTGCGATTTGGGGGCAGTCTCAGAGAATATGGAAGAAGGAGTCTTGCTGGCCACAGACTCGTATGCATTGTTGCTTGAGACTTCTACCTATTTTATATAGTGATTGTGAGTAATAAGACATGTGTAAGACCCGAAACTGAACTATGTGGAAACCCATCCTTATGGCAATTTCCTGTGGGCTTTGCATCGCCTCTTCCCATTCCTCTTCAAGTTCTTCTAGCTCACACTCCCACTCTGCTTTTAATGTCAGCAGTGTGTCGGGAAAGTTGTTCAGTATTTGTTTTATAAATTAAAGACACTTCTTTTTTGTTTAGGAGGTCAAGAAGCAGTCTTCACCAGTTGGGTGCCCTGAGAAATATTGTAATGTAGGGCATCAGGGGTTTGCTTCAGCTGGATCTGGTTGCTGGTGCAGGTGGTTAGGAGCCTGTAATGTCACTGTGGCTCAGCACAGGAGGCCAGCAGACCATCCCTTGAAGTCAGTGTGGGTTCAAGAGGTGCAGGTCCAGTTATTCTCCCCAGGCAGAAGGGCAGCAGGCCAGATAAGCAAGACAGTAGTCCAGCATGGCAGAATTCCAGCAGGGTGGCAGTCCTTCAGCAGCACAGCAGTCCTTCTTCCTGGCAGAGTATCCACAGGTCCAGCAGTGTACTTAAGTGGTAGTGTCTGAGGTCCAGTTTTCATATCCAGCTGTGCCTTTGAAGCGGGGAATATGTTTCTTGAGATTTCCCTTTGAAGTCCCCAGGCATTCTGCTTCACTTGTCCTAGCTCCAGACTAACTACAGAGGGTATACAGCCCTTTGTGTGGAGGCAGGACACAACTGATTCAAGTGTAAATAGGGCTGTGACGAGGACCTCCTTCCCATCCTGCCAGTGATGGCTCATCCAGGCACACCTAAGCTCTCTATTGTGTGTGGCTGTCTAGGACTAATATACAGAGCTCAAATGTCTGCTACACCCAGTCATGTGACCCAAGTAGAGGCTACAGGCACTAAAGGGCTAAGTCAAGAAAATTGCAACTTTGTAAAAGTGGTATTTTCAAAATTATAATTTAAAATCAAACTTCACTACAAGTTAGGATTTTTCATTACAATTCTAAAGACACCAAAAATGAACTGAATGTCTGTCACCATTTGGAAATATAGCTTATTAAATGTAATAAGGTAACTCCAATGTTAACCTCGGGAGAGATAAGCCTAACAGTAGTGAAAAAATAATTTAGGAGTTTTTCACTACAAGGATATGTAAAGCTTAAAAGTGCATATCCTACTTTTAAAATACATTTCACTCTACCCTCTAGGCTGTCCAGGGCCTACGTAAAAATGATGTTTATGTCTAAAAGGCATGTTCGGACATGACAAAAGGTTTATTTTGCCAATTCAAAATGGCAGTTTAAAAACTATACACACAGGCTGCAATGGCAGGCCTGAAGCATGTTTTAAAGGGCTACTTAAGTGGGTGGCACAATCTCTGTTGCAGACCCACAAGTAGCATTTATTTTACAGGTCCTGGACACATGTTGTGCTACTTTACTAAGGACTTATAAGTAATTTAAATATGTCAATTGGGTATAAGCCAATGTTTCCATGAATTTAAGCAGAGAGCACAAGCACTTTAGCACTGGTTAGCAGTGGCAAAGTGTACAGAGTCCTAAGCCTAGCAAAAGCAAAGTAAGCGAAAACAGGAGGTCTAAAGGTAAAAAGTTAGGGGGAAAACCAAGCCAAGGATCAGTTTCCTTCATACCCATTTTTGACTCAATAAATGTTACTATATAAATTGATGCATGGTTGGTACACTGTGTTAAATAATTATACATTCCAGCTCATTAGTTGGCTTTGGGTGCTGTGCGCTTTAGACAAAAAACAAACACTACAAAACAAAACAAAAGAGTCTGACAGCCATAATGATTTACTACTTATGTAAATCTGCCATTGTGTAAAGAAATTACAAATGAAAATGTAGTCACCTATTTCTACTTTTCCCTACTTATTTTTATTAGTGTATGACTCCAATGTTTAGTTTCTTTGGGATAACCATGAACGCTTTACACATATAATCCCTTGCAGAACTTAGAATTGTATCTAATCTTCAGAAATGCATAGTTTTCTAGGTTCACCAATAGGTTTTGATACCTATTTCTTCCACAAACTACAACTAGGTACAAACCACAAGAAAATAGGAAAACTCAACCATCATTCTTTAGTGCTGCAAACCCTTTTTCCATACCATTTTACGAAAAAACATAGTCAGTCGTACCCATATCTTTTTCTTCAGTTTTCCCAAAACAAAAACAGAATTTTTACATTTTGGCTATTTTATCGTTTCCCTCCTGGGGAATCGACAAACACTTTGTACTATTACAATACCAACATGTGGGCAAAAAGGATGGGAATTTGGCCTGGATATCTTTTGCGGAAAAAAGTTGCGAAAACTTAAGAATGAACTGCATCACACATCACATAATGGTCCTGGTGGAAAAGTCAGCATTTAAGGGCTTAAAGCCAGTAGGAGAGAATTCTCAAACAATAATGTTTTGGCTGATTTAAAAATCAAGTGTATGAAACAAAATACTATCTTGTGATATTTCCATCTGTCCATTTCTTTTATAATATTTGGAGGTCAGATTACCTCAATGGCCTCTAACTAGATTGGCTTCTTAAACAATACATGAGCATAATAAATTTGAGTTCTTCAGTAGAGTGTAACCCAGGTAGAGCTCTACTACCATGAGAGTGAAAGTAGCAGCACAGACATAAAAAAAGAGAAAATGAGAAAGATTGAGAAGCGGGGCAATATGAATAAGAGTGACCCAATTTGACTTGGCGATATATAAATTCAAGAAACACACTGAAAGATTATCCCTAATAAAGTCATAGTCCATTGCACACACTTCGATGAGCATACTATATATACATTATGAAGTATTTCTCCTACAAATGAAGTGTGACTGTGATGTAGGCGTTTCAATAAATGAAACAATTTTTGTAAGCACTTCAAAAACACGGTTTTCACATATTGTTTGTAAGCAGTTGTATAAACACTGTAAAACACCTATTTCAATAATTTAAGAAAACTGTGGAATAACTGTTGTTCTATGATTTTATAAGCCTGGCTACTAGATGCGGTTCTTAGGCAACAGGATGCTTCCACTACTGGAATCCAGCTTGTGGATACTGAGCAGCTGGGAGCATAGAGTTGCTGAGGATCAGAGGCTGGTCAGGGGTTGTTTTAAGGAGCTCAATAAATCATTTACAACTCCTCCCCTACCCTGTCCTGCCTTTCAAAAATTGGCGACGAGGCTGGGATGGTATTCAAGAGGACACTGACGTGGCAAGGACCATGGTGAGATTTGAATTTAAATTGAGCTAGCTGATATATAAAGGAAGGATGTGACCTCTGCCGGAGAGGGAAAATATTAGGCCTGGGCATGAAATTCCGCTCCTCTTGAGGAGTTTGACGAGTTTTGCCCACTTTGTGCTCTGCGTAAAGCGCAGAATTCTGAAAACCTCTGTGGAGTGGAGCAGAGTTTCTTTCTTCCCTTATGCTCGCCAATGTTAAGTTGGTGAGCACGAGCAAGGAAAATCTTACTCCAGAGAACCTCCCAGCGAGATTTCTCAATGCGGGTGGTCACGGATGCCCGCTACTGCTCACGCTGAGAAACCATCTGTCCACGTTGAGGAAGTTGCTACTAGAGTAGAACATCTTCTCAAGCCACAGCAAGAAGTAGTGCACACTTGCGCTGCATGTGGTGCAGTTTGCCTTGATTATACAGTGTGAGAAAGAAAAACGGCACTAAAAATCAGTGCAATATTACGCACTCCACAGCTTGCAAAACGCCACGTAGCGCAGCAGAGTTTTTTGGTCACTTCGCTCAGGCCTAGAAAAATACCCTGGCCTGCTAATGCTGTTCAAGTACACCTATGTCAAAATCTGGACTTTGGTGTGTGCAGTCAGAGTTCTACAACATAAGGAGTTATCTGGGACAGACAAGAAGATGTTGCCTATTGACGCAAAGCCCTCTCGCCCAGTGTGTCGCTCAGTGGAGGTGCCAAACAGTGGACTTAGGTGAAGTGGTTACATCTCATCTACAGCTAGCGTTGAAAAGAAGAGCTTACTTGTGGTGGCATCTTTCAAAAAAGCAAGAGCATGTTTCCAGCTGCACCTTTTAAGAGGTGAAATGGTCGCTCCGCGTCCATGTTGTGGAAGTGGCTTGTGGGTGTAGCACCGAGTCTCATCTGCTGTGATGTCTAGAAGTTTCCCTCGTGACGGCCTGCGCATTGGAGAAGCTGTGGAATTGCATTGTTCTATTAAGGAGTTGGCAGTCATTTCCAGGGTAACAGCTTGCTCGAGGTAAAAGAGTGAAGCTACAGTGCTGGTTATTGGCCAAGCAACCACAAAGCACAGTCGACGGAAGCATCACTGTTGCCTCATTGATGCGCACAGCTGTATGCAGAGTTGATTTGTGTGCTGAAGCTGACAGACATACACGGGTAAGACGCCTCAAGGTGTGTCCCCTGTGGGTATTTGAAAAGACGTTTCCGTCAAGTGAATGGAGAAGACAAGTGCTGAGAGCACCTCACTGATGCACACAGGGTTCTCTACAACATCAGTGAGAATCACGTCATGTGGTCAGTTGTAGCATTGTTTTTTCCCCGTTTTAAACTCAATTTAATAAGGTACTGTTTTTGACAGATTTCAAACGATAGTGCTCGACATTGAGCTTGTGAACAAGCACGCTTTCTCAGTTTTGGGTACTGCAAAAGTTGAAGTGACTGTAACGTCAATAACGGTGTGGTCCGGGTAGGCAGTAAAAAAGCATAAGGAAAGTTAAGTTTGGAGGTGTGTGAAGAAGAAGAATGGACGTGGCAGAGTTATCTGAGGTGTGTCAAGCTGTAGGAAAATCTGAATGGAAGGAGATAATTAGTGTTGATCCTGTGTTGGTGTGGGAAGTGGAGAAGATTACCAAAAACCCAAGGTTGGAATTCGGATATAGACTTGATGGTCCATAGAAATATGTGGGAGGAGCTATCAGTGGTGAATGGAATTGTGAGAAGGTGTGAAAAAAAGGTTGTGCCAGATAGTTTATGCGGCAGGTTGTTGCACAAAGGTCATGGAGGGATGTCTGCAATGAAGAGAAAGGTCAGGATGGATTTCTGGTGGCTAAGGATGGACAGGCAGATAGAGAGGTTTGTTTGGGATTTCATTCTCTGTATGCATAGTGATACGTCGCATATGCTGCAAGAAACTACAATAAATATTGTGGAGTTACTCAGCCGGGTGTGGGAGAAAGTTTCTATGGACACATCTGGTCCATTTGATAGTTAGGAGTGATTGAGAAATATGCACTCGTACTCATGGACTACTACTCCAAATGGCTGGAGGCGGCATTCAGGAGAGAGGTGAAGTCTATCAATGTAATTGCTTTTTGTAGTTACATTTTCCGCAAGGAATGGTTTCCTGTGGAAATTCTCACAGATAATGGTCCACAATTTGTATCTGAAGAGTTCCGTTGTTTTCTTAAGAGGTGGGGCATCAAATGGAACAGGTTGACAATATATCATCCCAGTGGAAATGGTCTAATTTGGGCAAGAGCATATAATTAGCATTGGCAAGTAATACATGTTGGAAGAAGCAGGTCAAGGAGATGTTATTGAACTACAGAACTACCCCAACTCCATTTAGTTTATTGAATGGTAGAGTGCCTTGCACGGTGGCCATGCGAGTGTGGATGGTGAGATGGGTTCGGAAATAAATAGACAATGAGAAGCTGCAAACAAAAGTAGAACAGTATCAGGTGCGTTATGAACAAAGACACTGTGAGGGAGTGAAAAAAGGAGGCAGGAAAAATGAGAAAGGAATGTTTGTGAGTGTATGTTCTAGGAACATATGTAGGTAAAACATGTTTTGCGATTCTCTAATTGCAATTTTTAGGGAATCGCAATTAGAGAATTGCAAAACGCAATGTAGGTAGGATTAGCAAAATATTTTGCGATTCCCACTCATTCCTTATTTGCGAATCCCAAATTGAGATTCGCAAATAAGGAATACCTTGCCATTCATTCCTATGGGCTAGAAGGCCCATAGGAATGAATAGGAAGACATTCTCAATTTGCGATTCTCAATTAGAGAATCGCAAATTGAGAATGCAATTTCAAGGTTGAAAGGGTGTCAATAGGACACCCTATTGCACCCCTGAAATAAACATGTGTGCACATGTGGCGCACATACATGCGCTAAGGGCATGTATGTGCGCCACATGGCACTTTGAAAAATGCAAAAAAGTACATTTTTCAAAGATATCGCAAATTACCACCAACCTGAAGTTGGTGGTAATATGCGATTCCTTAAGCCAAATTCGCACAACTTGGGTGCTTCCTACATTGCATCAGGAATCGCAATTTGGGATTCCTTAAATGCATTAGCAAAATAAGGAATCGCAAATTTTCCGATTCCTTATTTTGCATGTGGGTTTTTGTGTGCTACATAGCTCACTGCCCAAATTGCGATCGCAAACGCTGAAATTCGGCGAATTTCAGCATTTGCGATCGCAATTTGGCTTCCTACATATGGCCCTCGGTCAAGAAAGGGATTTTCGAATTATCCATATCAAAGAAAGTGGTGAAGGAGCGAGATAATTTGCTCATGTTGTCGGATGGGAAATGCTGGAATGTATTGTGAGTGTCTGAATGCAGCGAAGTGAACCTGCTTGCACGCTCGATATTGGAAGAGGTCAAACCTCGACATGGGGAGCGGGTTGATGTTGATCCAGGTGATAGGTCCCTAAGTAAACGTTTGAGAACACTGCCGAGGAAGTTGGATGACTATGTTTGTACATACATTTTGTTGGGTAGAGTGTTAATAAGGAAGTTTCTTCAAAAATAGAAATATGTGGGGTTTTTTTGTTAACGAAAGGGGATGTGTCTGGACTGCGCCCAGTGCCACGGACCCTGATCCCTGTAGCTTTCACTGTAATGACACCACGCTCCTACACGCACTCAAAACAGGACGTTTCACTGCCTGCCAACTCATGTCGCCGAAGGACATCCAAGCTGCGTTTACAATACATGCCACAACTGTACCCTCTCCTTCCTCCGTATACCACACTCACTGACCACACGGCCTATAAGAACTGGACTCACTCACCTCAGCGGCATCCTACTCAACACACAAGCCCTCAACAAACATGCTGTGGAGATCAGAGACCTGCTCAACTCCATCCCCTCCAAATTCGCTTTCTTCACGGAAACCTGTATGAACCCCACCACAGCCCCAGACATCTCAACCATCATCCCGAATGGTTACAAAATCATCCACATGGATGGCATCAACCAAATGATAGGAGGCGTTGCCATTGTACACAAAAACATCCTCGAACCCACAACTAGCTCCGACGATCACTCACCTGACATGGAACACCTCTCCTTCCAGATCAAGTCAACCTGAACGCCAGACTGCACAGCTTCCAAGTCTACAGACATCCCGGACCTCATCCCTCCCTTCAGCAAATCCATAGCTGACTTCTTGCACACAATGCTCTCGCCTCAACGAACCACATGCTACTCAGCGACCTTAACTTTCACCTGGACAACCTCAACAACCACAACACCTCATTCCTACTGGAGAAGCTTGCCACCATCGGGCTGAAACAACTGGTCTCCCCAACCCACTCAGCAGGACACACGCTTGACCCCCATCTCCGCAAGCAACAAAATCTCTGCCAGCCACACCTCTGAACTACATTGGACAGACAATTACTTATTCCACTTCTCCTTCACGAAACCCTCCGAACACCAACGTGCCCACCTCAACTCATGAAGAAGCTGGGACAAGGTCTTCGAAGACCAACTCACCGCCTCCTTCAGCAAAACCTCACTGCCGACCACCATGAACGTCAGCGCCTCAGCACGCAATCTCCACTGATTGATCTCTGACTGCGCCAGCACACTGGCCCCACTTAGAGTACCCTCTAGCAAGCAGACAAACTAGCTTGCTCTCCCCCACCCTCCAAGAGTCCAGACATACCTGCAGATGGCTCAAGAGAAGATGGAGGAGCAGCAAGACCTCAACAGACCACACAGCCTTCAAATCTGCCATCACCACATATCACCACCTCATCAGAACCAATAAGAAAACTGCCATAAAGGAATGCATCAACTGCTACACACTCAACAGCAAAGAACTCTTCACTGTGATCAAAGAATTAGCCAAACCCTGCACGGACACCAAAGACATTCCCCCTCCCAAGACCTCTGTGACTACATTGCCACCTTCTTCCCCCGAAAGATAATAGGTATCTATTCACAACCCAGGGTGATTCTCTCCCTCACCAACTAACCCACAGCCACTAAGAGCAACTTCCATGACGGGATGATAGCAGTTGCAGCCTGAATGAAGAAGAGCTGCCTCAAATTCAACTCCATCAAAACGGAAGTCCTCATACTGAGCTCCACTTCTTCCGCATGGTACGACAAATACCTCGATCACCGTCCCTCCTTCTACACACTGACCAGGCATCTCTAGTCTGCACGTTGGGTCCTGGCAACTATCCCATGGATCCACAAGACCTCGCCTGAAGGAAGATCCTTCTGCCTCACTGCGAAGACCTGGAACTCCCTGCCTCTGCATCTCAGGCAATCACTGTCACTGCCTAATTTCAGGAAGGACCTCAAGACCTGATTAAACTGCAGAACCCTCCCCCCAGTGTCTTGAGACTCTTACGGGTGATTAGCTGTGCTCTACAAGAACCCTGATTTGATTGATTGAGTGATCATTTTTCATCTCTGGGGTATGTCTCTTTTTTCAACCATTGTATCTACACCAGTTAATTCTTGGTCGGCTTTCATGCCCCCATCCCCTCCAAAATCCTCAGTAGAGCAATCTTTGGGCACAACTCCACCTCCCATCCAAGAATCCATGACAGCGTCAGACTCACCTCACCCTAGTAACCGGGAATTAAGGGGCATGTCCCTACCATGTGATAGACGTCGTCTGATGTGAGGGGACATCTCAAATATATGGGGCTGGGGAGGAGACGCGCCCAAAATAGGTAAATAGGGTGAGATAGGCAGAGTGGAGGTGATATACTTGCACTAATATTAGTTTAGATGAGGTTGCTATGATGCAAGGAATCATTCTGACTTCCTGCCAGTCTTCCTTCTCCAAGGGTCCGACCAACTTCTCCTGTTGGGTTTGCAGCAGCACAAACTTGTCTGAGGCCTTAATGACCAGTGAGAAGTAGATGGCCTTGGTTCGGGAGTTCCATGTCTGGAGTGATGTGCACCCTAAGTGAATGTCGCAATTGCAGATATTTATGGAATTGTGTGGACGACAGTGCAAAGTTCGATTGAAGCTCCTGAAAGGAGTGCATATGGCCACCGGGCCAGACGTCCTCAAATAGGGAGAACGTCTGGTCCCATTCGGCAAAGCCTACTAGTTGGCTGTCACACAGTCAGGTCCCTTTCCATAAGGGGGTCTGCATTGCAAGTTTAGAGTCCCAGCCCATACGTTGAAGAGCTGCACGCCAACAGAGAAGGACCACCTTGGTGACCTCAAGGAGTGCTCGGGACTGGGGTGCCGTAACAGCTTCAAACACCAGCGAGGCAAGCTCGACTATATGCCAAGTCCGACCAGCCCCCACTAAACCAGTCATTGATGAGAAGGGTATGAGATGCCAGGTAATACAAGTAAAGATTGGTCATGCCTAACCCCCCGTCATACATAGCTAGCTGGCAATTTGGCCAGGGCTGGATTTGTTTCATAGGAACATCTTTACCACTGAATCAGTAAGTAAGTAAGAAATTTTTTTTTTATTATTAAGATCTGACAAAAGAGAAAATAATTATTAAAATTCCTAGGACAAAACAGAGGAAAGGAAGCATCAAACATTTGCGCCATGTTTTGATGGGCCCTTGAGGTGTGTATGTATTGTCATTATTGAGGGTGCCATAGCCTCCATATGTCGCAAAAACCAAGAGTATCCACCCAGTTGGATAGTTGACATGCCCTAGTGCACCTATTTCCTGAGGAGATGCTGATGGAGTCAATGAGGGGATAAAGGACACCATTGAAATCCCCCTACTACTGTGGTACCGTGTGGGAATTTGGGGATAAAATTTGTTAGGATTTGAAAAAAACACTTACCAGTAGGGGGAGGGGCAAAGACACACAGTAGATTATGGCTCTGTCCTTCCACTCTACTCTACTCTATATGGCAATATATCTGCCATTGGTGTCGTGGAGCACTCAGATGATACCATAGGAAACGAGTCGTGGAGGAGAACTGCCAATCCCCTCCCCCCAGAGCCCGGTGCAAAGCCAGCAACTCTATTATATCAATAAAGGCGCAGGAAGGGGCATTGGGTGCCCAGTAAGTGTGTTTTCTGAAGCTTCAGGACCACCCGAAGGAAGCGGTTTACGTAGCACATGACCACAGACCACTTAATGCAGTCTAACAGCCCACGAATGTTCCAGGATGAGACCCATACATCTGTCACGACAGGTATGGGTAGATAGGTATGGCCAGTAACGATGCCTCCCGGTGCTCACATAGGGTAACAGGAGCCTAGGACAGTCGTCATGTGGGTGCATGGGTGAATAATCAGTTGAGTATTGATGTAGCTTAGTGGTATTAATGTTACAACAATTGAAAACAAAAACCCACACAGTGAAATGAAACAAACCTCCAAACATCCCACAACCCCATGCTTCCACCCCCGAAGCATCTGTCACCCATTTAACTAGAACATCATCCCTAAACATTACTCTACTTAGACGTGGATTGGTGGATTCCATCCTGGAAGGATCTCTGACTAGTTGCCATGCAGAATAAAGTTAAGTTCAGTTTCGTTCTAAGCATCAGGGGTGCAGCGTATCATCAGCCTAAGGTTTGGGTGTCATCAGGATGTAGGCGGAGTAAGTCCCCCAAATCTGCTGTATGTGTTAGAGGGCCAGGGTATGTCAAATCCATCTGTGACATGTGGAGCAGGTTCTGCAGTTGCGACATGGACATAACAGATCCTGATGAGGGCAATTGGGCCGCATTCTGTCCGTGGCCCTTGCCGGAGCGGGTCTGGACCCTTCCTCTTTGAGAACCAGTTGGCAGCCACTCCCCACCAGGAGAATGTTTTTGGGGTTCTGGGTAAATTAAGTGGGCTCCTGGATACACCTATCTTTAGTCAGCCAGTCCCATACAGCTTCTGGTTTGACAAAAGATATAGTTTTGCCTACAAAAATCACTATCAGTCATGCGGGAAACAGGAGCATATAGGACCGATTCATGGCTTTTAGTTCCTGCTTGACCTCCATTAAGTTTGGACAGCTCTGGTGTAGTCAGGGAATACCATTATTTTAGAGTTTTGGTAGTGCAGTTTCTTGGCCTGTTGGGTCTTGTAGAGGATAGCGGCCCTGTCAGTAAAATTTAGAAAGTAGGTGATCATAGTCCTGTGAGGGCCTTCTGTGGGCCATTTGGGTGTTAATGCTCTGTGCAGCTGCTCTAACACCAACCAAGTTATCAGCATCCTCTGCCCGATCCGTAGTTTTGCAGTTTCAGACATTAGTCTAGTGGCCTTCATTTTCAACTTAGAGAAGTCGTCTTCTACCAGTGACATATGGCCTTCAGCTGCTGTGACTCTGCCAGCCAAGTTGTGCTTGTCTTGGCGCAGCAGTACCACATCGATATGAACCTCTGCAATTTTGTTCTCTACTTCAGCCTGCAATGCATGACTGGCCTGCAGGATTGTAGACAGGTCTCTAGATTCAGGCCTGATCAGAACCCTGAGCACCGTCTAGAAGCTGCATGGCCCCCCACTGGACCCATGGTGAATTTATCAATGCACGTTTGGGAGGAGTGGGCCTTTTGGGACATACATTGCCCCATGGTTCCAGCTGTTGTGGTGTCAGGTGAGACTGGTATGTATTGCACCTGGCTTGCTTGTCCCACTGGGGTAGGGTAGCACTTGCAGCTGGCATGCTCAGGACAAATTGTAGGGGCTCAGACTTCATGCGAGGTAGAAGCAGGCACAGAGAGAATCTGTGTCCACCCTCGGCACCAACCTGGTCCGGGGTGCCTATCAGTCCCTCTTCACCAGAGGTCTTGTTCATGGTGTGCGACGAGGACATAAGAAGGGGTACCCAGTCACCACCAACTATCACCAAGTTCACAGAATGTTCAGTTTTCAGCTCTCCCTCCCTCAGCTCCAGGCCCACACAGCCATTGTTCAGGTTATATGTGTGTTGGTGGCAAGGAGGCTTTACACTTTACACTTTGTTCAGCAAGGGAGCTGCCCCACAGCCGCCACGATTGTCGTGATTCACTTCCTCTTTTTTCTTTCCTTCTTTCATGCTGTCTTTCATATTTCTTTCTTTGTCTTCCTCTTTCTTTCTTTGTCTCTGTCTGTTTCTTTCTTTTTCCTTTTTTCTTTGTTTCTTTGTTTCTTTCTTTCACTCAGAACCCCCAAAAAACAGTGTATTTAATGTACTAGCTTTTTTTATTAGGCCTGGGTTAAATTTTAATTACGCCGGAGTAATTGAAGTAATTTTTCTTCACTCTTGTGAGTAAATCATACAATTATGCTAGTTTGTGTATTTTAGAGTAATTTGAGGTGTAAATCCTACCAAAGAGCACAGTAACAGAGCTCAAGAAACTGCTTCTGTTCGTGTTCTGCTGCATTTAGCACTATTTTCTAAGCACAAAATACATTCTAGGGTGCATTTTGGATGCAAAGGTGCATTTTGTGTTATGGAAATAGGTACATTCTCACGTAATTCTGTGTAATCTTTCATCATTGGCCCTTGGTGACCTACTCTTTTCTGGCTGGCAAAAATCATAGCACAATGCCGGCCATGTCTACAGCTAATGTTTTCCATATCCAACTGCATCTTTGCAGGCAAGAGTCACAGACACACAAAATGTGAGGAAGTCCTGGACCCCTCCGCTGAGCACCAATGTGAGAAATGAGGTTGTTGGTTGAGTGGGGTGGAAACCTTGCACAAGCAACAGACAAAATCCCTGTCAGGGTGAACCACTAAAGGCCCTTATTTAGGGCTTACCCTCTGGTAGCTTGGCAAAAAGCAGGCAGGCTTATCTTAGAGGCAAAGTGTTAAGTGTTTATGTAGCACATAACAGTAATAAAGTGAAAGCACAACACAAGAAACCTCCTACACCAATTTAGAAATATAGCGTAGATTTTCATAAATTATTTGACACCAAAACAAGAAATATCCAATCAGCAGAACCGAAATTATGAATCGTTAAAGTTTAAGGTAAAGACTGGCCAATAAAAATCAAAGTAGGAACTGCATTGGAATGTCCTCCTATTCCTCAGGGGACAGGGGGTGTGAGGAAAAGCTCCAATGGAATGAAGCTGCAGGCTATAGCCAATGAGGGCTCCATGAGACTGGATACTCCTTCTGCGAAGGACAGGATTTGCTGCTGCAGAGAACATAGTGGGAGCTGCTGCGAAGTCTGGCCAATCATTGATGCACCTCAACTGGATCAACAAGCAGGTAGGTACTGGTCTCTTCTCGGTTCTCACACTTTTTAGCCCAAAAATATTATAAATACCAACTTTTGGACCTGGGCACCTAGAGAACCACTTCCATGAGTTCACGCCTGGAGAGGCACCACTTAGTGGGACAGGACTCAGTCAGGCTAGGTCCAGGTGTGGGTTCAATGTGGTTGGAGCCTTTTAGGTCCCTGAGAATCTGATCATGAGGCCAGCCAACTAGCCCTTGGAGTCACTCTGGTAGGTCTGGGTTAAAGCAGTGGACCAGGGCTCAAGCAGCAGGGTTGGCCTCTGATAATTCAAGGCAGGCTTAAGGCAAGAGAGCAGTCCTTCCAGGTGCAGCTAATCAGTCTTCCAAAGTATACAGCAGGCCACAGCCGCAGGCATTCCTCTGAGAGTCCTTCCCCAGGTCCAGAACATGAACTGAATAGTGGGTCTGGTGCCTGATGACGTCTTTAAAGTAGGGAGAAGTTTCTAGAGATGTTTTTGACGTGCTGAGAAATCCCTGTCTCACCTGCCCCATTTTCAGCATGGCTGCATACACAATGGAACAGTGTGATGTTCTTTGTGTGACGGAAATGAACAGCCTATTAATTTGCAAGTGGGGCTGCCATTATATCTGTAATTTTTAAAGTTATATATTTATTAAATATTTGTAATAATTACATGAACCTTTACAAGTGCACTACAATGTTTTACATTTTAGACTTACAGATTTGATGTTGATATATTTTCTAGAAATATTTGTTGAGGTCTTCATTTTTTTCCGAAATGTATGGGGCAGGTGCTCAGTTATGGCCTGATTAAAAAAAAGAATATTTGTAAGATTTACATGTTTAAAAATTGTTTTTTCTTCTAGATTTAGGGCTAATTTTATGCTAGTTTTATTGTTAACGTTTACAAAGTTTTGGGTTGTTCTATTCTAAGTTACTTACTTTGTAACATTTGTTTGTTGAGTTTGGAAATGTGGATTTATTTATTTCATTTTGTGGATTTTGGATTTGTTCCTTTTATGGTTCCAATCTTAGGGAAATATGAAGAAAAAGCATTATTTTATTTTTTGTGGCTGATCATATTATTTAGTTAATAATAATTTACTCTATGTTATTGAATTTTCAGAGTTGCGTGCAGTTTGTGGGATTTAAATTCTTCTTTGTTCTGTATGTAAGCTGACAGTGTCACTTTCTTCAAGGTTTGGCATTTTTGCTGCAAATGAAAGCACCATTTTGTGTCCTTTTTACAGTGGCAATTTAAGTGTATGCATTGGTTAGTGTGTTTTAAGTTTAATTTCATTGGACATTTTGTTTGATGTTTACACTTTTGCATTCAGTTTGGTTCTCATTTGGTTGGCGATAATTAGTATTTATGTGTTAATTAAATAAATATTTTTTTATTCTATGTATTCACGTTTATTTAGGTGAATATGATGTTAAAATATTTTTTAAGGTTTAGTAGAAGTTGGTTTAATGTTACTTTGTATATTGCATGTTGTTTAATGATATCTACATTTTTCAATGTAATGTTAATTTAAAATATGTTATAAAAATATTTGTGTATAAATTGAGTTTTTTGTTGAGTGGGGTGTTAACCCGCAACAGCTACAATCCCTTTCAGGGTGAACCATGAAAGTCACAAAATTAACCTGTGCTTAACCCTAAGGTAGCTTGGCGCAAAGCAGTCAGGCTTAACAAAGAGGAAATGGTTAAAGTATTTTTGCAGCACACAAACAGTGACAGTGAAAATATAACCCAAGAAAAATCCCACACCACTTTAAAAATGGAGAAAATGTTTATAAATTGCTAAACACCAAAACAACAAAAATACAATCAGTAGTACTGGAGTTATGATTTTTCAAAGTTTAAGATAAAAACTAGCCCCTAAAAGATCAAAAGCGCCAACCAAAGACATCTTGCGAGACAGGGTCAAAGTTGAAAAATATGGAGCATGGATCAGATAGAAGACGGGGATTGGGCCCTGTTGGCACTTCGGACGGAAAAGAGATTTCAAGAAAAATTGTCTGAGAAGGTTACGTTCAACAGTGCAAGGCTGTAGTCGGTGTCTGTGGAGGAGAATTTGTCATCGAGGAGCCGCTGGATTGTGAGGGTAAAAAGTTCTGGGAAAGACCACCCGAAAGGCTGAAAGGTCCAACAATCTTTGTAAATAATTTATGTTGTGGTTATATGATAAATAAATTAATTGTAATATTTTTTTTAAATCGTTTTTATGGCTTGTTAATATAATCTAAACATCGGGTTTTTTATGTATTATTAAGTATATTTTTGTTGTTGCTCTTGTTTTCATTATTTTTGGTAGTGTTGCATATATTTATTGTAACACCAATATGTTCTATTTCTGTAGTTTTGTTGTCGATATTACGGTAATTTAGGCATTTTGTACAACTATATTTTGTAGTCTATATTTTTGTTTATGTTGTTAAATATAGGATGACGATATTTTGTGAGGATTATTTCTTGACGATATTTGTGTATTTCAATTCTGTCGTGGCCAGTATTGCATAAACCATTAACGCAAGGTCTTTTTTCTAAAGAGGTCATGCATGGAAAAAGAAAGATCCTTCGCTGAGAGTGGACTGTCAGTTATGGAAGAATAGTAACTAAGATTGAATGCAGATCCCTTTTATGAAGGGTCTTCTGAGTAAAAAGATTTTAAAATGTATCTACTAAGTCACTTGGATCCAATAAAGAGTCTGGAGAATTAATGGAGACGTTGGTCGTTGATATCTGCTAATATCTCCCTGCTGACAATCAATTTCCAATTTCTAATCTGCTAGAATTCTCTTCTCCTTGTATCTTCCTCCCTTGTTATGGCTATCTTATTGTAAATTACTCCACCCTCACTGTTTTATACAGTGCTCTGTAGCTAGGCTCATACCTTCTCAATGGTCTTACGTACACGGTTGATCATTGCGTAAGCAACAGGGGCAATATAATGTCAACATTAGTGTTTCAGTGATATTTGACTGCAATTTTGGCCATATTAGGAAAACAGGCTTGTGTTTACAGTATACTAATTTATTCACTGTGAAACCTTTTGGCTGTATTTTTTCTGTGCAAAATATGAATTATTCAATTACTGTTGGTAACAACGAAAAACACATCATACGATGTACTTTGGTGATAACACCAAGCACCCACTTTTAGTTACAGCTGAAAATTAAAACACCAAGCAAAGTATTTAGCATTGACAAATTTAAATACTGCTAATACGAATCTGTTTATGTGATATGGACAGTCCTGATGGCAAAGTAAAATATCACCAAAATAAAACAGTTGTGGTGATATAGCCCAACGTGCACTTTAAATAATAGTTTTAAGGAAAGGTTTGTATTGAAGTAGGGAGATTATGCTGCAGTAATCTGGAGTTCAAGTGATGCAATAGAGTCCAAGAAAATAATCAGCGGTTTTACTTTTTGGGTGCACGTGGAAAGATTGCAGTGAAGCAAAACACTAACGAATTTGTATGCATTATATTCATCTTAGATGACTTGCAGGATCTTCCAGTTGTCTTGTTTACAGTTTCGGATCAAGTGTTAATTGAGCTAACTGTGGTTAAAGTTGCTGAGCGTCGAATATAAAGAATCAGTGATTCTCATCAATAAATGTGACAAGTTAGCCACTCTTACAGAAGACATAATCTGGTTTGTTTAAATACATGTTAAATTGAAGTGGAGACTCTAAGGATTCTTTTGAAAATTACCCTTGACTTCTTCAAGGCCAGACAAACCCGATTGTACACACATTAAAATCCCTGCACTAGGTGCAAACCGCCCCAGTGCATATATGAAACTTCTGTCATTGCTGGTAAACTGCAGCGTCAGTGGGCTTAAATGACACAGGCAGCTAGACGGTCCAGTGACAAAAGCAAGCCTGGTTCTCCCTACTCAAGAATTCTTAGAAGTTATTAAATCTGAAACATCCAAAATGCCCTATCAGTGCCTTCACCTGGTCTAACTCGATGTTGTGCTGGTGGTATGCTGCATACCCTGAAATTTACAGATAAGATATATGGGATTCACGTTTGTACCCTATTTATTTTGTGGTGTCTGCGGTATCAGAAATACACTGCTACGAGCCACGGTTTCTCATCAAGACTTGTATGTCACCATACATAGCAGGCACCATCCCATCATGATAGCCGAACACTTACATGCAATGTATGCAAGCTCTGTACATTTACCAAATCAGTCAATCTGTCAGAGTAATTTTGGCCAAAACTTGGCAAACTTGTTGCTGAGAGTTAATCAGTTACTGAACACCTGTAAAACATCCATTCACCAATGGAAATACCACGTCACATGTATATTTCACCACTTAGGACCTGTAGACCAGCCACATGTTTCTGTATCTGCTCTCCATTTATAGAGGAGCATTTAATGCACGCGCTGCCGACACCTGTGATGGGACTGTTGACTACTACATTCCAATAGCTCCAATAAAAAAAAATCTATTAGGAATCTCAGCATTTAGTTTTGAATCGTTTTTTATCATTTTTAAAGTGCTCAAGCATCCATCAGAGCGCTCGAGTAAGTGCTGGTGCTTTTGATGAAAATGGCATTTAGGCAACTCTTGAACAACACCCATTCAAAGCAGAAGCATGTTTTTCACTGAGAAAAGATTCACTGCAGACAGAGATAAAGATAAGAATAATGCTGGAACGAGTCCAGATCACACACAGAAAAACACACTAAAGCCACACACGTCGATGAATGCTTGCACACAAAACGTGGACTTTGCACATGTGATCGAGGTGCGTATTTGCACTTCTGAGTTGTTTGAACCTGGCTAACATTACTTCATCAGCGGCCTCATCACAACCCCTGGGGCAACATCAAGGTGCAAACAGCAGGAGATGCACCAAAGCCAATCCAATAGCACAATGGCAGCAGACCTGCTCCGACTAAAGCAGAAGCAGAGAGCACCATGACCCTCTGCAGAAGAGGCATCACTTTCTAATTAAATTATATGTAGATGCCTTGACACCGGATATACTAGACATGATGGGTTCACCTGTGAATTTACAGCCTTTTTAGAACAAGTGTTTACGCATTTACCTAAAAAACATAAAGTTGATGTTACACAAACCCTTCACCCGCCTGGTCTATATAAATTCTTTCAATCATTGCCAAATTAATGGTGGGAGAGGTGGAAAGACAAGTTCAAGACTACCTAGAGTTAGTTGGTGCCCAAAGTATCAGTCAAATTAGAGACTAGAGTAAATAGAACAAAATATTCCAGTGTACATAAGAGAAGAGCTGTGAACGAGCGACAAGCTGCTTCAATGATCAATTTTAAATTTGAGCCCTTCTTACACAGTACACCTGATTGCCCAATACAGTGTTGCTTGGTTCCTCAGGGCAGTAAGTAGGAATATCAGGACTGGTGGGTGTATTGGACTAAACGAATGCTGCCCCATCCAAGCATTACAATGCAAGGCCTCTTTAGGCAACCTCAAGATATGTTATTGAGCAAGCTACCTCCTACCAAGTAGTCCATTTCTGGAAGTATGCATTCAGATACTTTTACATTAAGGTGAATTGCCTTTGTACATAAAAGCACTATGATAAATCTAGTAGCTAACATTGAATTATATGCATTCCTTAATATAAATATGGCATTCTGGAATTGCTGCCGTAGCTTTCTTAAGAAGCTAACACATACTATGTCCCCTACAAACATTTCTGCTTGACCACTCAAAAGATAAACTTTGCACAGTAGTAACCCAGAAGTAGCTCAGTACACCCAGAATGTCTGGATCACAGATGTAGTCCAGAAAAGGCTCAGACATAGTCCAAAATAGCCTATTCCCAGAACTGTGAAGTATGTAGGTAAGTTGGGATTGGACTATTATCCAAGCCTTTAAATTCTCAGTTCATAGATGCACCTCATTGTGATCTATGAAACTTGAACAGACATAATGTGTGAGGTGATTCTCCGAGGGAGATCTTTCAGCTGCATTGGTACCAGAATAGCATTATCAGAATATAGTCATACATAAATATGTTTGAAATATTGTCAACAAAAAATGCCTCATTGGAGAAATCTACACACAGTTGTGGTATATTTTTGCAAATATTATTTAAGATATTACAATGGTAAGCATCAAGGTCCAGATCTTGGGGGTAGTGTACTTGATCAGGTGTTAACCTACTTAGCCTCAGTAGTGGTATACTAATAGAGAAAGTTAAGTGTGTCTACCTATGTAATAAAGAATGCTCCGAGTCCTTTGTTATCACTCTGAGATTTCCGTTTTATTTTTGCTTGTGGACAAATTGTTTCTTCCAATGTGAATTATTCCAACAGCTTCTTTTACTCATATATGATAATGGTGGTCTGTTAGCACCTGACATACGTTTCACCCCCTAAAAGGCTATAAAGCCTGGGGCTTTCTCAAAGCTGCAAAGATACAGGTAATCTGGATGTAGTAAGTCGCTAGGTGTTGAAAATAGGAGCAGGTGTGATCACCGCCATGTGTGAAGAGCAGAGACTGAATGTGATTTTTTAAAGGAGAGTTAATAATGTAAGGCACGTCTCCATCAATGGCTGGTGTCCATTCCCCTCATGCAGAGATCTGGAGGCCTCTTAATCACTAGTGGTTCATTCCTAAGGTGTAACACAATGTATAGATCATGCAAAGTGAGGTGTGTGATTAAATTACCTTATATTTCTTATAGTGCTTGGTACTGGCATGCAACTCTTTGGTTAAAATTAAATGAGTGAAAAATAAGAAATAGAAATACAATATATACATTTTATTGTTAAAAAGTTAAAAATAAGACTGGTAGTAGTGAATGAAGGTGTGTGGTGAGGTGATGAGGCCCATAACTAATTGAGATACATTGTTTTATGCATTAAGTAAATGTGATACCTCTTTCTGTAAGATATATGTCTCAGTGAAATTTCTTTTCTTCGCAATCTTAGTTCATACAGTATTTTTAAGTTTGTGATACAGTTCTTTTAAGAAAACAATCAAAACTATTGTTGATGTCTGGTATAACAATAATCTACACAGAATATTCTAATTATCATTTTAGTTATGGGAGTGGAATGCATAACAGGCCCAAATTAGTATCCACTGTGGCAGCTTTTTGGAGGAAAATGCTTTGGGTCTTGTGAGATCTAAAGGCACAGTTAGTGTTGGGGTTATTTGCTGCTCACACCAAGCAGCAGTTAAAGGGCAGTTGGGGCTAAACAGACCTAACACTCGCTGTTCTGCTTGAAGGTTCAGGTCTGGTGTTTGTGGGACTGGAATTATTAGGCTGGAGATTTTAGAAACAGTAATTCTGAGCCTAGAGACACCAGGAAACTTTGAATGGCTCAGAGCAGTTGCCCCCGGGATACCACTTAGGGCCACATGTAACGAGAGCCTAATTATGCAAAGTGGTTTGCGGATCTAGCCTTGTATCTCATGTGGCATATATTATAGAACTCTTACTGAAATCTATATACAGAGGTTAATTATTTTAGGCCACTGTATTAATACTATCCATTCGCTGATAGGACTTTTAGACAATATCAACATTTAAAATATTCAAGGCTACAGTTGTTTTATTGAAAATGTGTTAACTGTTGCAAGAAACTGGGTCTCTCTTTGGCAGAGATATGCACCTTATCCAAGCAGGGACCAGAATCCTAGTCAGGATGAGCTAGGTACATACTAAAATATAACCTGTGCTCACCCTCTGGTAGCTTGGCACAGAGCAGTCAGGCACATCCAAAGAGGCAAAGTAAAAAGTATCTGTGCAACACACACACACAGTAACACAATGAAATTACCACAAAAATACTCCACAGATGTTAATATGAATAGAGGATAATTTTATGAATAAATCAAGACCAGAACAACAAAAATCCAATAAGTAGATCCGGAGTTATGAATGTTCAAAGAATATATCTAAAAGTAGTGCTTAGAAGTCAATAGCGCTAAAGACTTATTTGAGATCTGATTGGACCTGGACAAACCCAAAGATCAGGCCGACCGCGATAGAGGGCAGGCCAGCTTCAGGACTCATGCAGGTGCTGCTGAAACAGTACCGTGGATGCAGCACGCGTTAACGCCGAAGACTCGATGGGAGGAGTCGAGGAGATGCAGCATTGGCATCAATCTTGAGGATTGGGGCGAAGTGTTGGTACCGATCCATGCAGTCGGTGAAGAGTTTGTCAACGAACCTCTTTACGATGCAGGTGCTGCGTCGTCATTGAGATGCACTGTCGGTTGGTGTCGAGCTGCGCAGTCTTTTGAGGCGATTTCATCGATCGGCTCCTACGTCGCCATCGAAGGCCAAAGTGTTGGTTCCGATCTGAACAAAGTTGTCACTGCATTGATTTTGATGATTCTGGGCAGCCGAAATCAATCAACTTTCAAGTGCCTAGGACTGGATTGTAACCACTTGGCAGGGCAAGACTCACAGATGGCAGAGTCTAAGTGCTGTTGCAGGGTTGTAGGAAGTCTTTGATAGCCCTAAGACTTCAGAACAGGGGGTAAACCAGCAAGCCCTTGGAGTCACTCTGGGGTGAAAAGTGATATGGGTCCAGTCCTTGTCCTCAGCAGGGCAGAGATCAACAGGCAGCAAGGCAGCTCAGAAAGCAGAAAGCAGTTCCTTCAGAGCAGCAGCCATGCAAAGTGGCAATCCTTGTAGTACAGCAGTCTTTACTCCTGACAGAGTTCTTTACAGGTCCAGCAGTGTACTGCCTTTGTAGAGTCAGATCCCCATGACTAATACCTAAATGTGGCTTTGAAGTAGGAGTGATTCCAAAGCAGGCCCTTGAAGTGCACAGGTCCCCTTTCATCCTAGCACTGTCTGCCAAGCTATCTTTGGGGGTAATCGGCCCTTTGTGGAGGACACAGGACACTGCCTATTGAGGTGTGTCAGCTTCCCCTCCCTCTTCCTGCCCAGGAAGAGCTATCGGAATGTAGATGAATGCAGATGAGTTCTCTATCACACCCACCCTTCCTATGTGTGTGGCTGTCAAGAGGGAATGCACAAAGTGAAGCTGTCACCCATCCCGACGTGTATTGGAGACAGGCTTCAAGGCACACAGAGCAGTAAGAACAGAAAAATGTCCACCTTCTAAAAGTGACATTTCTAAAACAGTAATGTCAAATCCAACTTTACCAGTAAAGAGGATTTATCATTACCATTCCAAAGATATGATACATGATGCAGCTATTCCTTTCTAATCAGGAATTACAGTTTAAAGTGTTTTAAGGAATCCCCAATGCTAGCCTATGAGAGGAATAGGCCTCACAGTAGTGAAAAATGAATATAGCTGTTTGCCACTACAGGACATGTAAAACTTAAAAGAACATGTCCTACCTCTTAGTTACACAGCACCCTTCCCATAGGCTACCCAGGGCTTTCCTTAGGGGTGACTTATGTGTAATAAAAGGGGAGTTTAAGGCTTAGCGAGTGGTTTTAAATGCTAGGTCGAAGCAGCAGTAAACTGTACACACCGGCCTTCCAATGGCAGGCTGAGACAGGTTTGAAAGTGTACTTACATGGTTAGCAGAACCAGTGCTGCAGGCCCACTAGTCCCATTTAGATTACAGGTCCTGGGTATATGGTACACTACTTTACAAGGGACTTTTAAATAAACTAATTATGCCAATCATCTATTCACCAATGTCACCATGTTTAGGGAAGAAGCGCTTGCACTTTAGCACTGGTTAGCAGTGGAAAAGTGCTCAGAATACTAAGGTCAACAAAAAGATACAGCAAACAGAGGAGGTAACCAGGAAAAAGGTTTGGAGGAAGGCCAACCTACGGATGACAGGTCTAACAATTGCTAAGTACAATTTGCCTAATGCATAGTTTCTGTAATTTACTAATTATATTTGCCTTCTGTCAGTGTTTGCAGGCTTAAGATAAAGTATGGTCAGAGTTCGTTGCAAAATAGTATTATTTCACTGTAGATGAGGTACACTCACATTCAGCATAACGGCGGAGGCTTTGCCATACAGCACCAACAAATTCATAAGAAGTTAAATAAAGTGCATTCTCGATTCGTGTTCAGACAGTTGACCAAAATGACACTTCTAGAAGTTCTGCAGATGTTACAAACGGAAGGAAGTGTGCCAAGCTCGTGGCACAATGATGCAACGGCGGGGCACGCTGAGGCAGAACACTGGCATTTTTCCATTACCCAGGATTACACAAAAACTGCATGTCAAATGGGCACATGTAAAGCTCTGTAAATCTGGGCGCACCTATAAACGTGTTTTAGAACGCAAACAAGGAAACCTTTCTCCTAAGTAGACAATGTTACTTAACTGAAGCAAAAAGAAATGAAACGTGCACCTCTCACACGCTTCTAAAGTAAAAAGGTGCAAGAAATGTTCTAAAAACGTGTTCTTTCATAAGCATCGACAAATAAGACATAAAATAGGAATGTTGCTAAAGTAAACAATAACACGTTAACACAGACTGTGGATGGAGTAAAAGGCCATTCTACTTACAATCAATACAAATGTGGCCACGAACTCAGCAAGGGTCTCCTTAGCCAGACTGCTCTTCAGTGCGAGTCTGTTTTTCAGGCTCTTCTTGGCTTCCGTGCCCATGGCCTCTGTATGCGGTGCCCGCCGAGCGCCACGCGCCTGTCTTCCTCTGCAGGGCTGGTCGAAGTTGTCAGTGTCACGCGCCAGCACGAAGGACGATGCATGGAAAACGGGATCTTTTTTCTGCGCACAGCTGAAGGGGTGGGTTTATGTAGCGCCAGCAGCCAAATAATTTCACTGTAGTGTCATTGACCGCGTTACTCTGCCTGACCTCCAAGCTCATTTGAAAAAAGTCCAGCCTACCCACGCTCTGCTAGACGGGGGCGTAGCTGTCAATTGTGCGGCAGGTGCAGTGGTACCGGGGCCCAGTGTGGCGAGGGGTTCTCGGCACTCAAATCCAGAATTAGGAAAAATTCTGTGTCGCAGAGCACAAGAGTTAAACCTTGATCAGACGTTAAACGAGCTAATCATTGCCTAAACTCTATAAGTAAAATATATATTTATTCGGAGACACTAGAATTGTGTGGTCATGGAAGGCAAAGTTACACCAATGCGCTGGCAAAGGCATCTCTTCCTATTTTTGCAATGCCACTGATTCTTAATTTGCCTCATATCCTTACACTTTTGCTTTTAACATTATATGCATGCATGCCTGTATCTAAATATGTTCTGCTTCGAAGTACTGTAATTGCTTTTGTAAGGCGCTCCAACGCACCCATATTTCTCGTCCATGCGAAACAAAGAAATATCCCTAGTAACCTGTGAATGAGGAGAAAGTGGTGCGTGGGCCTCTGGTACTAGCTTTGGTGCTGCAGCCTGCTGACGCAGGGGCTCGTGTCTGACCTAAGGGACCTCTAGTAACAGAGGAAGGTACTGCAGCTTTGCAGCTTTCAGAACTCCGAGGGCATCGAAAACAAGCATTTAGCTGAGAGTTCTTTGTCAGTTTTTCTTTGTTTGAATCTTGAGTCCTAGGCAGGTAGAGTATGGAAAAAGTCATTGAAGGGACTGAGTATGTCACAGGAAAAGGCGTTGCCAAAGGTTAGCTTGCATTTTCATTTAAAAGCTGGACCTATTAACACCGACAACAATTCTTTAAAAAAAGCTGGGCCCATGGACCTGTTGGCTAAGGGGAAGTCTGTTTATTCCATGCTTCCGATCTATGTTTCAAGATTGAGCTTCAAGGTCAGTTTTATTCTGTGTGCATCCTGTCCTGCACTTGGAACCATTTCTTGGCATTAATAGGCATCCAAAACAATATTGTCCATTTATGTTTTAAGTTGGACTTTGTATATAGCGTGTTCAAGGCTTTAGAGCATCAGAGCATTTTTTATATGACAGTGTACAGCAAAAATACACATGAGAAAATATATATTAGTATAGTAGTATTACTGAAGGGTTCAATTTACATCAATAATAACAATATAAGTTGATAAAACATAATTACAGGAACACCATAAAAATATAAACACCTGCATGCATGTATTCATTCTTTCGTTAAAAAATGAATGAATACGTATTCATTCACTTTCCAAGCTCTGACGTGCAGGGTCAACTGGCGTCACATGTCTAGTAAACCTAAGCATTAACCATAAGACACTGCTTATAAGACACCGGACACCCTATGGGATCTTTTTCAAAGATATTCTGCGATACGTCCTGACTCACTGTACGTATTACTGTGTAAATGTATCTTACGTGTGATAATGCTGTAAAGCGCTCTTATACCCTTGGGTCCATATAGCGCTATACACAACTCTTAAATAAATAAATAAAAAGGTAGAGCTGCACATACACGTAGGTAGCAATTAGCACTGGAACAGCCTCTAAGATAATAAAGACATTAGTATTCGTCAATATCAACAATGAGAATGATGTGGAACAAGGAACATTCAGCAGCACAGCCACCATCAATCAATCAGTAGATTTCTAGAGCGCTTCTTGTCTCCTGGGAGTGTATCCAGGCGCTGGCCGCCATCCATAATGTAATGTGAGCTTGTATGAGTCCATTGTTCAGTACCGCAGCGAGGGATCCTTACAGTGTGTGCTGAAGCATGACAAATGAGTAACCAAAGAGCACCAAGCTCGCGCCCACCTGGAGGCAGGTACATTAGGGGGGGGGGGGAGCTCAAGGATTACTGGTTGGAGAGGAAGGTTTGATATTGTTTATTGAAAGTCAGTAAGGAAGCAATTGCTGATCTGTGGAGTGCCACACTTTAGGTGTGCAGCCCCAGAAGCACTGGCTGGGTGTATGTTTCTAACCAATAGTAAGGGTTTGAACAGCCCGTCAGAGCACCGGAGCTCTTCACTTTCTTTGCTCGACAGTGTGAGTTGTCAGAGTTAATGAGTTTAGGAGAAGGGCCGGTGCGTTTGAAAGTGAATCGATCATCAATCGAAACCAACTCAAAAAGCATAAAATCGTGCTGATATGACTAAAGGGTCTGCCTTTGAGACCAAAGAGGCTGTGGTAGGCAAAGAGGCGTTAGGAAGGGACAGATTAATTGGGAGAAGTCTGATAGAACAGCATTCCCATAACAAAGCTTATGAGAATAACTTCATTTAGATCCTGTTCAGTTAACAAAGGTGTAATCCCCATGATGAGTG
Organism: Triturus cristatus; assembly: GCF_964204655.1. Taxonomy (NCBI): domain Eukaryota; kingdom Metazoa; phylum Chordata; class Amphibia; order Caudata; family Salamandridae; genus Triturus; species Triturus cristatus. Next base: position 235,131,117 of record NC_140583.1, read on the forward strand.
TGAGTTGGGCAAAGTATTGGTATGATACTGAAGATTAATGGCCTGATTGCGACTTTGGCGGTCTGGCAGTGGGCCGCCACGCCAGCGCCCTGCTGCCACACCGCCAAAGCCATCTGCCAACTGCCTGCCAGATTAAGAGTTTTTTCCTGGTCTGGTGGGCGGTGCTTTGTCATTCCCAGGCCGTGAGCCTAAGAAAGGCACCGCAATGGGAACACAAAAGCACATTTCTGTATGGACCGAAATGAACAATGTTGTGCATTTTGTTCTGTGTAAGAACATGGAGGCACATACAGATAGAGGGGCACACCATGTGCTACCCTGGATCCACCCCCCATGCACATAGGCACCAGAGGACCCTTTTTCATGGCTGACTCACCGCCATGAGAAGGAGAGCAGTGAGGAAACTCATAAAATGCTTGGTGGTGCAGCAGCTGCACCACCAGCATACTACGGCCTCTGACCGCTGCACCACCGTCACGGGATCAAGAATCCCATTGAAAGCAGTAGTACTGTGACGGTCCCACCGTTGTAGTGATAATGCGGCGGGTGGGCTCCCAGTGTGGCGAACAGGGACCGGCATCAAGGTTTGGCGGTCTCCCACCAAGGTACGGCAGTCCCATGGACAGCGAAATTGAATTTAGTCCCTAAGTATATTGTCTACAATTGAACCAGCAGATTTAAGTCCTGATTACGAGTTTTGCGGTGTGGGAGCAGGCCCCCACACTGCTGTCCCACTCCCACACTACCAAACTCATCCGCACACCGCCTGCCAGATTATGAGTTAATTTGTGGTTTGGCGGGTGGTGTTTTTTCTCTGCCTGTTAGAAAGGCACTGCAATGGGAGTGCCAAATCAGGTTGCTGCATGGAATGGACTGGTGGTGCGTGCAGACAGGGGGGGGCACACCATTTTCCCCCCTGCATGAAACCCCTGGCCCAGAGGCAACATGGGGCAATGCAGGGCCCCCTTAGTTAACTCACCGCCACAGTTTTCATGGACTCACCGCCAAGAAAACAGTGGCTGTAAGGAAACCCATAGTATGCTTGGTGGTGCTGCTGTGCCAGACTGCTGCGCCAGTGCTGAGCGATCACGGAATCCCTGCAGTTGCGGCGGTCCTGTGGTAGTGGGACCGCCGTACTCATAATGCGGCGGTCGGACCACCAGTGCAACGGAACCCGCCATGCCACTGTGCTTTTGGCGGTCCGATGGACCGCGAAACTCTTAATCAGCCCCTTAGTGTTTTTAATGATGAACTTTTGTTATACTGGCTTAAAGGATACCTGGGGCGAAATAAAAATGAATTCTGTTTTTTTGGGTTAAACTTCAGGTGGTGCATTGTCACCCAGGACTGTGTGCTATGAGGATTTGGGACCAGTAAGGAGATATGACCAGGAAATGAAACATTCAAATAGAGCTGGGTGTCATCAGCATATTATCACTGAAATGTTCTGGATTCTTTTAATGGTATCACCAGAGGTTCCACCTAGATACAGGAGCCCCTTCAAGTCTACCTGCCAGGTACAACAGTGAGTGGCCCAATTCAATGAATTACGAGCAGTCAACTAGATCATTTTTTAACCCCTCAATGACTGTTCCTTCAAACTCCAGGGTCATCTTTTAGCATGGGTGAGCTGAGAGCCTACTTGCAGCGGGGCACACTGAACCTGCCCAGAAAACAACTTTAAACCAATACTTTTATTCAAGGGCACCTGCGCTAATTGAGAGGCTCTAGGGGGCGTCGATAGGTAATTGATGATCAGGTGGAAGGTAATTTACACAGCACCTGAAGAAAATGGACCAACGCAGGTGCTGCATAAATTACCTTGTCTACCTTCATTCCGCCTGATTATCACTTCCCTATCGACGCCTCCTAGAGCCTCTCAATTCTCATTTAGAACCTGACTAGGGGGGCAGGAGAGAGTTTTAGAAAAAGATCCAACTGTTTGGCACGCATGTTATTGCCTCCAGACAGTTGAAGGGGTGAGAAGGTCCTAACAGTTTTATACAAGTGCATGCCACCCTTTCACATAGGCGAAAGACAGAAGCTTCTGTTAAATATTGTAAGATTCTTTTCAAATTCAATGTTTGGTAGGTTTGAAAATTTTGTAAAACGGACAGGGCGCATTCACTAATAGACTACTAGGAACTGATCTAATTTAATAAAAAGAAATGTAGAAAGGGCATGGGATTTGAGAGTAACTGATGAGGGCTTCTGTCTACATCAAAGGATTGTGAGAGGTCCACCCTTCCCATTTAAAGTACATTTTCAGAATTTACTTGAATAGGGCAGATTGAAAAAAACTAGAAGTGAAGAAAAATGCTTTAAGAATTTCTGATAAGAGACAAGCCTTGTCAATGTAAGTTCTAATAACCCAGGGAAGTGTAATTCTTTAATATTTTATATAGCCCAAACTTGGCCCAAGGGCATTAGAGCGCTTTAAACGAGCACCACATTACACAAGGTTAGATTCATTTTTAAGGCATCGGGAAATTAAGTGATTTTCCCAGAATCAAAGGATAATGAGCCAAAGCTGATATTCAAAACTGGTTCTTTGGTTCCAAAGTTGGAAGCCCTGGTCCCCAGGCCACATCTCTGCCCGCTCGTCTCATAGGCTTCTCAATGGAACACCCAAAAAGTATTGGAATATTTTCTTAGTGCCCCTTGGCAAGGCAAGGAGCATATATCATCTTTTGGGACAAAGCCCGGAAATCTGCACCAGAAACCCTCAACCATCACTTGTGGTTAGAATTACAACAGAAAGCTACATCGCCTGCCGCAAATTACCTACAAACCAGTTTGAGCAACACGGGGCTACCTCAGCTCTGGGAAACACCCACCAATAACTGCACATTTAAAAAGCTAGTATGGAAAGCAGCCAAACATGGATCGAGAACAAAGCTTCCCTATCAAAAAGGACTCATGGTTGGATAACTCTGAATACTTCCTCGGCCCCTGTGCTCAAAAATATCTAGCCTCAGGGTACGCTAAATCTAACAAAACCCAATTTTTGAAATATCAACTAGGCCTGCTACCCTGCACAAAGCACTTCCCACAATGGCTCCACCTGTTGCTTATATGGCACAGCACCAAAGGGTATGTTGCACCTACTCTGCACTTGTAAGGAACTCCTGAATGAACTTGAGCAGCTTTGAAAACCACATTTTGACCGACGAGGTATTCGCACTCGGAGACAAGCTGTGCTGGCCTGCTTCACACCTGATGCCCCACGGCTGAATTGACACATGATGAAGTTCCTGAGACTGGTGGGAAAAAATGCCAGAGCTCCTGAAGGAAGCCATGGTCCTCAAACTGCACCATCCTCTATACTGTGACTACATAGCAATATCATCAGCCTCAACGCAAAGGCTCTCAACAGATGCCCAGTGAATGAACTTCAAATCACAAGCTGAAATGAAAACGAACAATTACTTAACTCAATTAAATTCCTTTTTTTATTATTATTATTATATAACTTTTAAAGATTTTTTTTTTAGACAATGTGTTTGAAGCAATGGTTTTAATTAACTATGCTAATAAAATAATCGTGAAACTTGAAACTAGTGCACTTTCAGAAACTCTGTATTTCATGTTCGCTTACGTTGTAGCTGTGCTGTAAAATTCATTTGGTGGTGTTTTTTTAATGTTTTTTCTTGGGTTAATACACCCACCAGAATCTATTTAGTATGTTCGCTTATGGTTATTTGTTCCAAATGAACCTAATGCTAGCACTGAAGACAGTGGGTAGGGCGATGTTGGCCAAGTGGTGGAAGTGGGCAATATGAGTTGCAAAAGCGAGCCCCAACCTTTTTAGAAAAACCTTGGACCATTGTATTTATTGTTTTTACATGTTAAGCACTGTACAAGAGTAGCTCCTGTCATATGCTCAAAAAGGTTCAAGTGAAGTCCTCGGGGAGGCGGGGAGTGGAGGGCGGTGCAGAAAGGAAGCCAAGTTTAATTTCCCTCAGGCCGCCATCCTATCAAAGGTCAGCCCTTTCAATACCTATTCAGTCTTTTAACCTGTGGATAAGGAGGACATGATTAACAATATCAAATGCGGCTGAAAGGTCAGGTAAAAGCCCCAGGCTTCAGTTACCGTTATCCAAGATGTGGAAAACATGGGCACTGATTTGCAGGGTAACAGTCTTGCTGCTGCAGCCGGATCATAATGCAGACTGAAAGTAATCAAGAACTTTGGGGCATATCAACAACAACCGGCGATAATTATCGCAAAGCGCATTTAGCGCTAGGATAGTTATCGCCGGCTAGCGTGAATTTTTATCGCTGAGATAGCGTGCTATTAGCAACGCTTATCTCAATAGCGATAAAAATCCTCACGCTAACAGGCTAACGTGAGATTATCGCTGGAAACCCAGCGATAATCTCACGTTAGCTTGTTGATAGGGACAGGCAAACTTAGCCATGATATCCTCCTTCCATAGGATATCATGGCTAAGTCAGAAAAATACCAGACGTAAAAAAGCAGCGTTAACCGCGGTTAGCGCTGCTTTTTTTGTCTCTAACAGGGTTAGCGATATTCTTGATAATAGGAGAAATGTCGCTTAGCGTCATTTCTCCTATTATTTTACTCTGGAACGCCCCCTTTGCATCTCATTAGAGATGCAAGGGGAAGCGTAGAGTAAAAGGGTGCTAACATGCAAATTTTCATGTTAGCACCCTGTTGTTGATAGGGTGCTAGTTTTATCTCCGCTTTTTTGGCTTTTAAAGCCAAAAAAGCAGAGATAAAGCCCTTGTTGATATGCCCCCTTGTTGCTCTAGACAAACTGCTTTCGTGAGTGTTTACGCAGATTTCCAAATTTTGGAGTGATGTTTCTCCAGGAACTGGGCAGTAAATATTTATATTTTTTAGCATTGCTGTCGCTCTTTCATTATTGTTTTTTAGAGAAAAGATGCTTGTCTGATTTTCAGGCAGCCCAAAGAGACTCCTTCTTTTACAAAAAGATTAATAAGGCTAGGCCAATACGCATGTAAGTCATTAAGCATCTCCATGGCCAAATTAGTGTGTGAAAGGGAAGCAAAGGAAGGTGGGCCAGACGGATCTCAAGATGGCCGCTGCATCTTTGAGTTCCTTCGAGGTCTGGATCTTCTCATCCTGGCAGGCATCTCGAGGCACTTTTGAGACTCCTGGTCAGACACATGGTACGATTAGGTCCTGAAATCACTGGTGGTGGGTTTTGGTCCATGATCCTGGAGCATGTCACCATAAAGGGGGGCGTGTACTCCAAGGGCCTTTCCATCAGCTCACCTTGAGAAGCAGCGTTAGCAGTGAGCGGTGGCTGCAATCAGGGCCGGACTGGACCAAAGCAGCCAGGGCTTTTCTCGGACCAGCCCCTAGGGAAGCACTGCCTTGACCCCGGAAGCTGGAAACTCTTGCTTGCTGCTTATGCTACATAGGGGGTAAATATTCCAGCACTGCAGCAAACTGGCCCCCAGTAACAAAACCAGCCCCAACTGCTGCAAAAGCGGCCCCACCATTCCAGCCTAGAGGGGGAACGCCTGATGAATGGTACGGCCAGTCCGGCCCTGGTTGCAATCCCATTAGTCACCTGCCTCAAGAAAGGAGAGCTCGGGAGCAACTGAGGGGTGCACCATATTTTTCTTAGGTCAAGGTAGAGCTGACATGCAGGGGCTGAAGAGCACCCAGAGACCATGAAGAGAAATGTCACATCTGGGAGGAGTTTCCAAAAGGACGCGCAATTGCGCTCCAAACTGTCGCACTGCAGAAACAGGAAAATTTCCATATAATACACAACTTTTTTTCTTCTTTTTGCTGTTTACCATAATCTTCATTTTCAAAGTAAACCAAACTGTAATCACGAAACCTTCATCCACAGTTCATCCATACTTGCACCATCACGGCGGGAACAGCGCAATTCCAACATGATCCCTTATATTTACATATTCAAATGTCTCCTGCATGCCCTCCGGGCCTTCGACAGCGACACGTTGAAATGAATCATGCACAACAAGTTGGCTCATCAAAGGTATTTATTTCTTATCACCCAATGCATTTCGGGCCACAAGGGCCCTTCGTCAGGGGTCACTGAAAAGAATGATAAAGCAGACATCTCAACCATCAAAATGAAAATAATACTAATAATGCATTAAAATAATAATGTGGTTTAAACTGCACACCCCGATCGTTTTACCCCCTGTTCACCCTTGTTTGCGATCGAAACCAAAAATTCAACGTGCTAAATGTGTCCCACCACCCCGTAACCCCATTACATAAACTCAAAAGTTCAAATTAATCCAGCGCGTGAAAACACAATGCTAAATAAAACCCCAAAACCTGGCCCGTACTGATATAAACATCTTAACGCTGAATAAAACCCAAAACCTTACACGTACTGACATAAACAGCCCAACGTAAAACCCTTTAGTGCAATGTAGCTTATAAGCTACTAAATCACCTTCAAAGCCGAAACCGGCAGCCTCATCATAATGTGCACATCTATTCGCCTCTGCCAGCATTCAGTTTAACGCAAACCTCTCTGAGCGTTGTTTTATAAACACGTGCACTCCAACAGTCAGGTGTGGTTTTAACCCCATGACCTGATCCAATTGAAATTCAAACGCTTAAAGAAACAGCCTACAAAGATGTCCCGTGAAGACAAAAAAGATCCCCAATCTGCACCCACCACCACAAGTGCGCTAACAACCACACCTCTGCGCTTCCCAACCAACCCATAATCCTACCACAATTAACCATACATAAACTTAAACACCTGCCTGAAATATACAACCGAAATTGCATAAAAATAAACAGAATAATACAATGTCAGTTAAATGAAAACATGAAAAATTAAAAAATTAAAAAATAGTGAGAAAACAAACATTTTGAAAATTGAGACCTCCCATATAACGGGCTTCGTTATCTTGGTCCATAATAATCCATTAACATTCCATGAGCACCACTCAGATTTTTTAGGTGTCCTCACGCTGCCTCCGGAGTGATGTATGTTTGCGTAATCAGTACTTGTTTATTCGAAACTTTAATCTACGGGGTGCAAACTTACGTAGGGACAATTAGTTGAGTAACAAGAGAAAAGATAAAAGAATGCACTCCTTCCCTTTAATTTATCATTATGTCAACCTAAATTGAAAAGTTCTTGTGAATTGATGCGTGCGAACAGTCAGTGATCTGTCCCAATGATCACAATTCTGTAAAAGAGTTTCCAAAAGGACGCGCAATTGCGCTCCAAACTGTCGCACTGCAGAAACAGGAAAATTTCCATATAATACACAACTTTTTTTCTTCTTTTTGCTGTTTACCATAATCTTCATTTTCAAAGTAAACCAAACTGTAATCACGAAACCTTCATCCACAGTTCATCCATACTTGCACCATCACGGCGGGAACAGCGCAATTCCAACATGATCCATTATATTTACATATTCAAATGTCTCCTGCATGCCCTCCGGGCCTTCGACAGCGACACGTTGAAATGAATCATGCACAACAAGTTGGCTCATCAAAGGTATTTATTTCTTATCACCCAATGCATTTCGGGCCACAAGGGCCCTTCGTCAGGGGTCACTGAAAAGAATGATAAAGCAGACATCTCAACCATCAAAATGAAAATAATACTAATAATGCATTAAAATAATTGTCCCTACGTAAGTTTGCACCCCGTAGATTAAAGTTTCGAATAAACAAGTACTGATTACGCAAACATACATCACTCCGGAGGCAGCGTGAGGACACCTAAAAAATCTGAGTGGTGCTCATGGAATGTTAATGGATTATTATGGACCAAGATAACGAAGCCCGTTATATGGGAGGTCTCAATTTTCAAAATGTTTGTTTTCTCACTATTTTTTAATTTTTTAATTTTTCATGTTTTCATTTAACTGACATTGTATTATTCTGTTTATTTTTATGCAATTTCGGTTGTATATTTCAGGCAGGTGTTTAAGTTTATGTATGGTTAATTGTGGTAGGATTATGGGTTGGTTGGAAGCGCAGAGGTGTGGTTGTTAGCGCACTTGTGGTGGTGGGTGCAGATTGGGGATCTTTTTTGTCTTCACGGGACATCTTTGTAGGCTGTTTCTTTAAGCGTTTGAATTTCAATTGGATCAGGTCATGGGGTTAAAACCACACCTGACTGTTGGAGTGCACGTGTTTATAAAACAACGCTCAGAGAGGTTTGCGTTAAACTGAATGCTGGCAGAGGCGAATAGATGTGCACATTATGATGAGGCTGCCGGTTTCGGCTTTGAAGGTGATTTAGTAGCTTATAAGCTACATTGCACTAAAGGGTTTTACGTTGGGCTGTTTATGTCAGTACGTGTAAGGTTTTGGGTTTTATTCAGCGTTAAGATGTTTATATCAGTACGGGCCAGGTTTTGGGGTTTTATTTAGCATTGTGTTTTCACGCGCTGGATTAATTTGAACTTTTGAGTTTATGTAATGGGGTTACGGGGTGGTGGGACACATTTAGCACGTTGAATTTTTGGTTTCGATCGCAAACAAGGGTGAACAGAGGGTAAAACGATCGGGGTGTGCAGTTTAAAGCACATTATTATTTTAATGCATTATTAGTATTATTTTCATTTTGATGGTTGAGATGTCTGCTTTATCATTCTTTTCAGTGACCCCTGACGAAGGGCCCTTGTGGCCCGAAATGCATTGGGTGATAAGAAATAACTACCTTTGATGAGTCAACTTGTTGTGCATGATTCATTTCAACGTGTCGCTGTCGAAGGCCCGGAGGGCATGCAGGAGACATTTGAATATGTAAATATAATGGATCATGTTGGAATTGCGCTGTTCCCGCCGTGATGGTGCAAGTATGGATGAACTGTGGATGAAGGTTTCATGATTACAGTTTGGTTTACTTTGAAAATGAAGATTATGGTAAACAGCAAAAAGAAGAAAAAAAGTTGTGTATTATATGGAAATTTTCCTGTTTCTGCAGTGCGACAGTTTGGAGCGCAATTGCGCGTCCTTTTGGAAACTCTTTTACAGAATTGTGATCATTGGGACAGATCACTGACTGTTCGCACGCATCAATTCACAAGAACTTTTCAATTTAGGTTGACATAATGATAAATTAAAGGGAAGGAGTGCATTCTTTTATCTTTTCTCTTGTTACATCTGGGAGGAGGGCATCTGGAAGGGAGGACAGGCTGGAGGGTCACCTTCCCAGCTGGATCCCAGCCTGGGCCCTGTTTTTTGGGAGGTAGCAGACTGGGAGAGTCCAGCACCGGGCCCCTACCTCTACTTGCGGGTTTTATTGGGGCCCTCATCTCTGTCGCATCATGGTCTTACTGGACAGTGAATAAAGATAGGCCCAACTAGAACCCAGAGGAGAGGCTGCAGATGCGGAGGCAGGCCCAGGACAACAGATAGCTGAAAGGAAGATGGCAAAAGAAGGCCTTCATAATAAATGACAATAAAGGAGGAAGTGGCAGACGTGGGGCCCACTGAAAATGAGCAGTGCATGCCCAGTGGGGGAAACAGCGTTTACAACGCAGTTGTTACATCGCGTTACCCTTACAACGCGGTCGTTACAACGCAAGTCATTAGATCGACTGCTCTAGATGGCGCTCCAACATAACAAGTAGTATAATTTACTATTCCAACACCTTCCCTACTGTTGCGCAGGCTGGAGTTGGAATAGTAAATTATACTATTCATAAGGTTGGAGCGCCTTCTAGAGCAAGTTGATCTAATGACATGCGTTGTAAAGGTATCGCTTTAAAACAAAACAATGCGGTCGTTATAACGACCGCGTTGTAATGGAACGCGATGTAATAGCATGCGTTTTAACATGCTATATTCGTCCTGAGGTTGCGATTAGTAGAAAAGACTGGACTGTTGAGATTGCAGAAAGTGGAAAAGAGACTGAAAGGTCCACAAGCAAGTCTGGGGCACAGAAGAAAGAGTGGACCGAACTAAAAGAGATTTTGTCCTTCAGACAATGTACTGCAGGGACCATGGTGAGTAATGGAGGCAGAGTGTGAAACACTAGAGAATGGGGGAAGAAACACGTACATCAGGGTGCTGGAAGTATTGGCAGAGATTGCATCAGCAGACCTGCTTGATTGGATTATTAAGCTGCTTCAATTCTTAGTAGATGAGCAGGAGGGAGACAACCACATTCGTGTCCATAAGATATATAGACTGCTGAGGAAAAGTAGTGGAGTAACCGCCTCATGTGGAAGAACAGTTATTGTGGTGGTAAGGTCCCAGAACTGGAGCGACTGCGTCTTCCGTGCAGCACTACAGAGGAGGAAGGTGCTGGTGGATGAAGCCAGGCTCCTGATCTCTCCTGATCTCATCACTGGTATTCTGGCCAGAAAGAAAGCTTGAATGGAAGGTGGAAGAGATGGTTCAATGTGGCCTGCTGCCTCAGTGGCTTTACCACTCGTTTGCGGGTGGAGCATCAGGGCGAAGTTTACACCTTTGCACGGATGGATTTCTGGAGGGGCTGCACTTAGTTGCGCGGTCACTGTGCAGTGTTAGAATTACTGTAGTTAGTGGGGGGGTCTTGTGTAATTTTGGGGAGATGTTAAGTATGGGGGAGTCTGAAGGAGTGCTTTCTGGGGAAGTTCTGAAGGAGTGTTTTCTGCGGGATCCTGAGAAGGCCAGTCCTACATCACATATGTAATTATCTTACCTGTCTTCTTTCCCTACTATTCGTGTCTTCCCCCTAACCCAGGGGAGCCAGTGAGGGAGATCGAAGAGACTCCTTTTTTGCTGTGAGATTAAATATTCCAATAACTAGTTGTTGAAGCATTCTGTGGAAGTTGATGTGATCTTGATTAGGAGGATTGGCACTCATGGAACTCCTCATGTGAATTTTCTAAAAAAGGTTTTAATTCTTAAAGGATCACTAGCGTGTTTAGGGGGTTTAAGATTAGATATGGTGTCGAGAAGTTCAGTCTGGTGCATTTATGAGCATTGTTGGCCTATTTTTGGCCAAATCAGTATCAAATTTGACAGACTGAAACTTGTTTTCAAATATATGCTTTCTATAACATCTTCTAGCATAATACAGAATATCACCCTTTGCGTTCTTAGGTTATTCGTTTCTTCATGTACATCTTGATGTTTAGTGAGAAGGGGAAGCCAGGATGCAAAACAGGTAGCAAGTTTATTGTGATTGGTATTTTTGCTGTCCCTAAGCAGGTTTTTTGGTCCTTGAGCTTGACCACTTATCAAGGTTTTTGAAGAGGACAGGATTTTGAAAAGGTCGTATTTGGAAATTACCCGAACTGTTAATGTGATTATGTGTCAGGAAGTGTTAAATTGAGCCATTCACGAGCAAGACAGAAGTAAGTGTTGGCGGTGTTCTCAGATTTTTCCCAGTGATGATTGGAGTCAGCAAGTATGATTGTTATTAGATGAGGTGTGAGGTAAAGTAGTCAATATATTGCTTGACAAATGTCTGGTTATATCTCAGTGCTTAATAGCTGACATTTGTCTGGTAGATTCAGCAGCAATAAACTTAATATCAAGAGTAAGACATGTAAAAGTAAGAAAAGGCCTGTTTACAATTTATCAGGATTTTGTATATTACAGCAACTCCTTTACTTGTTTTTCCTTCTCTGTCCTGACGGATTAAAGAGGAATCAGGTGGCATCAAAAGATCCATACTGGGTTGGAAGGTTTCATTAAACCACGTCTTTGTCAATATAATTTCCAAGGGGAAATCTGTCCTAAGGGACTCATCAGGCATCACAAGTCATTTGGACGCTTTGTTGATCTCAGGATAAATCTTGCTTGTGAGGAAGACACTTAATTCAGAGTGGTAGTCAGTTAATAAGGCATGAACTTCTGCAGGGAGGGGAGGATGGACAGTCCGCAAGGACATAGTAAGTAGTGTAGTCAAGTGTTGGATTATCTAGCTCACTGTGTATTCACTTTAATGAGGGTTTCAATTCCTGACCATGTTAGCCGCCCACTCCTGTTTGACGTCACCCTCCAGGCAGTATTTCTGATGATTGCTCAGCACTGGCCTAGTGGCGTGAATCACAATGAAGTTCAGGTCCATCACTGCTGGAGTGCTGGGGATGTTTCAGTAGATCCCTGGCTCATCTCATGGTGTGTGTCAAGAAGTTGCACAAAAACCAAAAATGCCTCATACCTGAGCATCATCTAAGTTGCTGAAGACAACAGCTGGGCTGCAAAGACACGTGCTCTTGATAGAGCCCAGCCCGTCTCCTCCTCGGTCAAGCTCCCTCCTTGGGTTCCTCTGTCTCTCCGCTGCAGGCAGCAGTGGGACCGCAGTGGATGGAATCCATGTGGAGTGAGCGCACACACAGCAGGAAGAATTGCGTTTAGCGAATCCACAAGCAACTGCAAAACATAGTAAACACCATGGTGAATTCACAGGCATCTACAAAACACAATTCACCTCTGCACAACTGCAGCAAACTGCTGCAAATCAGATGGCCCCGCTCATGACTCAAATCCAAGACATAGTGATGTCTCAGGCAGTAGACTCTCAGGGCTCCATCAACATCAGGGAGCAGCCTACAGGATGACCCACTGATTGGTAATGCTCAGATCCTCGGAGCTGCTAAACATCACTGCCCCTCAGAGTAAAGAACAAGCCTGCACAGTAGGTGCCGGAGACAACAACCTCCGAAGCTCACCCCTCATCAGCCAGGCTAGCTTGAAACCGGTGGCATAGCGAGCATGGGACCCGTGTCTGGGCATACCCTTCCCATTTTGGGTAAAAATGCAACACAAAAAGATGATGGACGGAATGTTGAACATTGTCAAACTTTCACCCCAAGTCACAGATCTGGGTTTAATCAATCTGGTGTTTTACCCTCGAAATAATTCCCAGGATGCTTGTTTCCGATCCAGGGAAGACCTGGCTTGGCAGTTCAGGCTGGACTGGTTTGCATACGGCTGGGTCTGAACATGGGTGGTGAAATGAGCTAAAGAATGATGTTGGATTCAAAGCAAACCTGTGACTGGGGTGAGCGGCGGAAAAGTTTCAGCGCTCCCTCATCATCTCCTTGTGTTTGCTATCAAGATCAAATGCATTTGTTTGAGCACAAGAGTGTTGTTTTTGGTATCTACTAATTAGATAGCAAATGTTAAGTCAAGTGGCTGTCAGGAATCCTTGAGCTCATGCTCCTGGGGGATAAAGGACACGGTCACATTTCTGGGACTCCACAATTGAAGCTTGCTATGGGCCAGCCTGGGAGACTTTAGAGGATGACCCAGGGGCAGCGGGTGAGGTGTGGGAGCATGGAGTCACGGGATAACACAGTTCAGCACTTATAGGGTAAAGTGAAAAGAGTCAGGACATTCCGAAAGAGCTGAAATGTTCTGGGAAAGCTGGAACATTCTGGAAGGAGCAAGAAGGTTCCAGACACTTCAGGGTCAATAAGAGCTAGGTAGATTTAAGCACCAGTCTCAGTGTTATAACTTGCCTGGCACCAGTGATTGATGGGTTGTCTAGTCGGGCACATAATTTGCACTACTTGTGTCTCTGCACTGTTTTTTTTTTTGCTACCCTGCATTTCCCTAAGCGGTTAGGGCAGTGTAGGTTAACCCTTCCTTCCAAATATACTGAGCTTTACTTTGCATGCTGCCATCCTCAAATTCCTGTTCCAAATTCAATCACTTGAAGTCATCCTGGCTCTCTTTTAGATGCGGACCTTTGCATTTGCTTCCTGGACTGTAGAATGCAGCACACATAGAAAGAGGAAAAACGAGTAGAAATAAAGTTATTTCTTCAAGTTGCGCCTCCCCTGGGGAAGGCGTAAGGTATTGGCACATCCACAGATTTACATTGTCTTGTAAATCTGGGAATGCTTCAACATCCATGTGTGTTGCTTGGGAACACCCACCACAGCGTCCATGGAATGCTCTCTAGCACAGAGTAAGGCAACGTAGCAATTTGCGCTGCCTTGCTTTACTCCATATCTATGAGGCTATTGAAAGCCATGCAAAGTGGCTTTGCGTGGCCTCATAAATATGATTTGGAGGTTTGCACTGCTGTTGCATCACAAACAGTGACACAACAGCGGCATAAGGGGCTTATAAATTAGTCCCTTAATGTTTAAAGGGCCTAGAAAAGCCCAAGAAATGTTGACATTTTCAAAGGGTCCTTTGAGCATACATCAAGGGGCACATTTATGAGATTTTGGTGCAAGGTAGTGCAGCAAGTCATCTTGCTGCACTGCCCTGTCTCAAAGGGAAAGTGCAGGAATGAGCAGCATCTCTGGCATGCTGAGAATTTCTGTACTTTCCTCCTGCGATGGTGCTGTTTCGGCAGCCTAGTGCCAACGCAGGCACCCTTGTACCATGGTGAATGGATGTTTGCGTTGCATGTAGGATTGTTTCTGTGCAGGAAGGGGCACCTTCTTGCACAAAAACAATCCTGGGAGGCTTTAACTACTTTCTAAGTGTGCTGCAGAATGCAGCACACATAGAAAGAGGAAAAAACGAGGAGAAATAGTGAAATTTCTCATTGTTGCACCTTCCCTGGGGAGGCGTAAGGTTTTGGCACATTTTCAGGTTTACAAGGTCTTGTAAATCTGGGGATGCATCAAAATCCAAGGGTATTGCATGGGAACACCAACCGCAGGGCCTATGTCAAACCTCCCTAGCACAGAGCAAGGCAACGCAGAGATTTGCACTGCCTTGCCCTACTGCATATTTATGAGGCCATTTAAAGCCACACAAAGTGGCTTTGCGTGGCTTCATAAATGTGTCACAAATAGTGGCGCAACCGCAGCACAAGGGCATCGTAAATGTGGCCCATAGGGTCTTATTGGAAGAGAATGCCACTAGCTGGGGCTATAATTTACTGCTGGGTTGGGGCACCTGGGTATATTTTGATTCCAGAAAAGAATCACTCTCAGCCAGGGTGGATGGTATAAGAGACCATTTGGGCCAATGCCCACCTGGGGTTAGCTTTAATTTACACCTGGCACTTCAGTCGTGTACCAGGCCTCAATGAGAGCACTTTTTTTTTATTCTTCTTATTTACATTTCAAAGTATAAAACATTAGAGGTCACAGTGTGGAAACTTATATGACTTAGACGTCAAACACAGTCATTTGTACAGGCATTTTCAACTGGTGTATTAATGCGGTGTATCTCCATGCCTCAGTTGGTCAATATCTCTTGTGTCTCTTCCCAGTTCGGTAGCTGGGGAGGTACACAACCCCCTCTGTAAGAGTTCCATTTTCCCCATTTCTTATCCTATTTTTAGGGACAGCCTCTACTCTTAAAGACTACCTTCTCTGCGATCATGCTTTTATCAATTTCTTTTGCGCAGTCCCTCACTGTTGGTAATTCGTGTGTACCCCACCTAATGGCGATATTACGTTTGATTAGTGCGAATCCTAACGTAGCCCATTGCTGCTCCATGCTAGTGAGGTCAGTGTCATCCCATATGTTCAGGAGACCCAGCTTGGGGTTAAGTGAATTTCTTTGTCTATCACTTCCTGCATCTTGGATGTAGCATTTTCCCATAGTGGTGCAATATTAGGGCAGCCCCACAATACATGATGATATGTAGCCTCCTCCATACATTGTCGGAGACAACGTGGGTTCTCCCTACGTCCTATTTTTACCAGTGTGGCCTCTGAGAGTTAGGTTCTGTGTAATACTTTACGTTGAAAGAGGTGGAGTTTTAGGGGTATGGCTGCCTCCCAAGGGGACATTAGTGCGAATTGCCACTCGTCAACTTTTAGCTGCCCTTTGTCATGCTGCCACCTTGCTCGGAGTTGTGAAAGTGGGTCAGGTAAATTATTGCTTAGTTTTTGATAGGTCATGGATATGGCTTTTTTCTCCATGGGTTTTTGAGAGTAACCTGTCTTCTAGCGGGGAAGCTTCCAGTACCTCACAGTGTTTGGGGATAATGGTAGTTATTGTGTGGCAGATTTGCATATATCGGAACACTTCCTTATGTGCCAAATCATACTCCTTTTGTAGTTCCGAGAAGAGGATTATATTCCCCTTTTTCCACAGGTCACCTACTGTAGAGATGCCAATGATATCCCATGTATTGAATCCTGCCTGTTTGCCTAGTGAGCCTAATTGATAGGCTGTCCACAATTGCATGGTTTTTTTTTTTCCCTTGCCATCCTAATGCTTTGGTTGATTGATGCCATATCTCAATGGTGTGTGCTGTGGGCCCAGAAATGTTTCCCTTTCTTTGGTTTGGAGTAGAGGGCCCATCATATCCGTCTTTCCCCATTAGGAGCCTGTCCATTCGATATGTGGGCTAAGTCTGCACGTGAAAAACCCAGTGGTTGATGACCACCAATTGGTAAGCCTAATAGTATAGTTGAATATTGGCTAGAGCGATCCCCCATCTTACCAGCTTCTTATGAGTTTGTGTGTGGCAATACCTGGGGTTTTGCCATCCCAGAGTAATGCTCTAACTTCACTATCTATGTGCTTAAAATATACATTGGGTATATCGCAGCATCTCTCAACGGGAAACTGCATACAAGATTATGACACAATGGTACTACACACCCTCTCGACTGCACATGATGTTCCCCACTTCCTCTCCACTGTGCTGGAGATGCGCGAGCTCCTCGGATGACTTCACCCATATTTGGTGGGCCTGACCGCTCCTGATTCTATTCTGGAAAGAGGTTCTGAGTCAAAATGGTGCTTGGCTTCCCCCTGCCTGAATCTCCAGTTACAATTCTCCTAGGCCTCAACCTGACAATTTGCGCACACTTACCCGTAGCGATTCGCATATCACCCTCCACAAGCTAGGTGCCGCTATACAACTCATTGCTTTGTATTGGAAAAAAGCAGAGACCCCCCCCCCCCCCATCAACATTTGGTTCACGCGCTTATGGCACACAGTGACTATGGAATTATTTACCACGCGCTTGCAGTCCCGCGACACTCACTTCACCAAAATATTGCAGCCACTGGTCACTTATAATTGTAAAATGGAACATGCGCGTCATCTGCCCCCCAAACTCCAGGCTCTACGCCTCATCGAGGACGCTGTGATGCCACCCGAACCTGACAGACTATCTGCATAACCACACTGGCCCTGCCCGCGTCCGCCATGGTATGCCTCGAAAAGGTGATCCGACTACTGAACGCCCTTGCCCACTCCTTCCTCTCCAACTCGCCACCCCCCTCCTTTTCGATACTACCTTGGACCGCCATTATTGGATTTCACAAGCAATACGACTCCTTCCCCCTGCTCCACTCTATTTGTCTTTAACCCCCCTGTCCTAGTTTTCTTTCTTTTTCCTAGTTTTTCCGTCTTCTTAACTCTCCCTGTCAGCTAATCCTCCTCTGCCTCCTTCTACAGGTTGTTCTCTTTTTTTTATTATTCATGTTGAATTTGGGTCTAGAGGCTCCTTACGCAGTGCCTCTTGTACTACGCGGCCGGCCCGCCATGTGTTGTAGGCGACTTGCTGTGTAACACCTGCATTGATAACCACTGCCTGCGTTTTTCATGCCCCCTCTAAATAATGCGGCCGTCCCTACAAAGAGTTGTGGGCCAGATGCTGTTTATATGTAGACCCTTCCTTTGGTTCTCTTTTAAAAATAAGACCAGACTTAAATCAAAAAATATACATTGGGTACCTTAAATGGGCAGTTTGTAGTATTTATAGGAAGCGCGGGAGTGCCAACATCTTGAACAGCGCTGTGCGCCCCAAAAAGCTCTGTGGCAGCTCTCTCCAATATCGCACATCCTTATGCAATCGATTCAGTGGGCCCGTGAGAAGTTTGATATAGAAAAGTCCTGGGTTGGGGTTATGTAGATCCCGACGTATCTGAAACCGTGTACTGCGGTTGTCACCTCACATTCTGGTGGCAGTTTTGGGCTTTGTCACCAGAGTGCGTAAATTACAGACTTAGGCCAATTTATAGTGAACCCAAAGTATTTGCCAAATTTGTAAAAATATGGAGGATTCTATTGAGTAAATACGCTGTCAACGGCAAGGTATAATAAGATGTCATCCGCATATAGGGATATGCTATCTTCATGGCCCTCTGCCCATTTTAACCCTCTAAGCAGGCAATCGCCTCTTACCCAGGTTCTAACATCAGAGAGAAAATCAACGGAGACAGCAGACACCCTTGTCGTGTTCCTCTCTTCAGTGGGAATGTCGTCGACAAATGGTTGTTTACTTTTACTTGTCCCTTGAGGTCTGTATAGAGGAGTCTTACCCACTTTATCCATTTTGGGCAAAACCCAAAGTGTTGCAGGACCTCGAAGAGGTATGGCCATTTGATGGTATTGAATGCCATTCTTGCATCTAATGACAGAATCACGGCGTCTTCTGCTATACATGCTCTCCTACTGAGCACATTGTGTAATTAGCGTATATTCAGAGCCGTGTTGCGGCCGTGCATAAATCCCGATTGGTCCACGTGCACTAGTTTTGTTAGAATGGGGGCAAGCCGGGTCGCCAGAATCTTAGCAAGAATTTTGGCCTCTGCGTTTATTAATGAGATTGGCCGATAGGATCCACATTCACCAACTGGTTTGTCTTTTTTGTGTATAACTACTATGCAGGCCAATCTTTGATCTCCTGGTAGGGACCCCTCCTTGTTACTTTCTAGGATCATTTCAAGGGGCATGTGGTATAATTCGAGATGCCACAAGTTTGAGGAATTCTATTGGGAGACTATTTGGTCCCATCGCCTTCCCAGATGGTATGTTACCAACTTGTGGGGTCTCCCTCGAGTGAGTCTCGATCATCGGAGGATAGTGTCTGTAGGGGAATGTCAGCTAATAGTTCTCGGGAATCGTCAGCTGTGGTTTAGACGGCTGGTGCATATAGTTTTTGAAGTAATCGGCAAATGCCTCTGATATCTCTTGAGGGCCAGTGATGGTTGTTGTGTCATTTACATGTAGCATGGGAACCCACCGCTTAGCTTGTTCTCACTTTTCTAGCCAGGCAAGGAGTTTTCCTGCTCTGTCCCCTGTTTTGTATAATTTATGTTGAGTTGCTGTGTGTTTGGCCCTGACTGCCTCTGTCACTAGTGCCCTGTAATTGGAGTTCTTAATGTCCAACTTGTGTTTGGTGTAGGTGCCTTTATGTAATCCTCTTCCCATCCATAATATCTTGTTCTAGCTGCTCTATTCTCCCCTTGCGTTCTTTGTTGTATCCAACC
Source organism: Triturus cristatus (assembly GCF_964204655.1). Classification (NCBI taxonomy): domain Eukaryota; kingdom Metazoa; phylum Chordata; class Amphibia; order Caudata; family Salamandridae; genus Triturus; species Triturus cristatus. The sequence continues at coordinate 235,150,219 of NC_140583.1, forward strand.
TCAAGCGCAAGGGCTTGGCCCTTTAGTACCAATTTAAAGGCTTCTCATATCATTTGTGCAGAAGCTACCCAGCCCTCATTTTCTTTGAAATAGTGTTCTGCAGGAATATCAATCTGTCTTTTATTTCCGGAATTTTGAGAAGCCACAGGATAAGTTTCAAATTGGACCTCAGTCTCTATTTTGTAACAAAGAAGGTACGTTGTTCCTAAAATGGGTCATAGAACAGAAGGAGAATGAAGTGCTGTGTACAGGAGCCACTACGAAAGCAGGTAATCCCGCTGATGTCAGACTGCAGGGAAATTGTTTCCTTTGGAACTAGGGCCCTCACACACCCAGCCAGCAGGTGTCATGCTTCATCATTGGGCCTGCTCCTCGTCGGGTCGGCGCTGCAATACCCGACGGGCACCCAATGAGGGGCTCTTTGGCGGAGATCTTTTGTTCCATGCCGTATGGTGTCGTGGGGGTGAGGGACCTATAGAGTGTAGATGTAATGTGCTAGTGAGTGCAAAGGTTAAAACAGGTCAGGAAGTCCAGTGCGAAACCCTTTTTCCGTGTTGGGCTCCCTACCTGATTAAAAAATATATATAGAGAGTGTATGGCAGCTATATGACCATAGTGGATCACAAATTGTATGCGCCCTACTCTCGCTATCGAGGTCAACATGTTTCATGCCTAATTGTCAGGGGGATCAGTGGCAATTCTTCAGGACCATGGTGAAAACTATCTACACGCTGTGAACAGGTGGAAACACCTACCTATCACATGGAGAGACTGCGGGGAAAAAACATTTACCCACAGGTATAAAGGACAATCTGGAAAGAGAAAAAATTAATTTTTATACTCAAACCCAAGTGGGTTAGTACCGTATAAACATAATGGCAGTACAAAGCTCTCTCAACACCATGAACTGTATAACTATGACCCATAGTGTGCACAGATGTGCATTAAAACATCATTCAACTTTAATAATGTCATCAACACGAAACTATAATAATGGCTTAAATGGAAAGGTTCAAGTGAGCACATAGTCGATTATTATAAAAACGGGGCTCACAGAAAAACACAAAATGGCGAAAGGGAAGGCAAAGGACTCACCAAGTCTTGTAAAAGGGTTATGCCTCAGCAGTTACCGGCTGATCGGGGACACACATGATGGAGTGTCCTAGAGAACAGAGTAATGGCCGGAGCATCAGGTAATTGAATGTATCAAAAGGAGACAAAAAAGGAGACAAAACCACCCTATTGCTCAGGACATACCAGTGGTAGGTAACAGGGAAGGTAGTTGACTAATAAGGCACTTATCCACACACGTTGCATTCAACGAAGAAGGATTTAGAAGAGCACAGAAACACTGGAAGGCATGTCTCTCCCCCATGGGTCTGCCAAGGAGAACCCAAAAAATAATGAGTGGACCTAGCGGCCGGGGGAGGAGCGTGTCCCCGTGTCCATGAACAGCTCAACATGTAGCTGACTCCGTGGGGAATAACGTGCCAGTCAGTACTAGATCAACCATATAAAAGCCCATCCTATTACCTCCGGTGTCACTGACAGGACGGGTTGCAACCGCTCGTGCTATTCTTAGCCTCACCTTGTCTGTTGTGGTTTCCGTACTGTGGACCTACCCTCACATCGCCGGAACCGGTCGATGGTGTCCAACTACGCAGGGACGTTTAAACTATCCCTCGGTTCCTGGTTGAGGCGGAGCTCGAAGTCAATTGGTTGCAGGTGGGTGAGTCATAGGCAACCTGATTAAAGAGACGCCTACCCAGGGAATACTGTGTCGGCCATCTTAGAACGTGCAAAATGCTGAAACATATTGGATGTATGGCTAAATTTGCAACCGCTCAAGTAGGAAATATTAATTGATTATATATTAAATTAAATAACTAAGTAAGGCTCAAAAAAAGAAGAAAAAAGAGAACAATAGGGGAATAAACAATGGTGCCTATTAATAGTATGAAAGGGGCTTATCCGTTGATCAAGTCCATGATCTAATGGCAATATTGACCATGTATATCCAGGTTTATCACAAAGGTATAATGGCCCTGTAAGCTTGGTATATAGAACAAAAAAGGCACTCATTATAAGTTGGTGAAATACTAATTAGTATAAATGTACCACGGTAGTAAGGTCCTATCGTCCCATACGTATGTTGATGTATAAATGTAACAAACAAGTCCATGGTGTTGCCCCAATGGCCAACCACATTTGTTCGCTGATTTTACTACTATGTGTTTTTTTGGTGTCCCAATTGTTAGATCTGAAAAAACAATTATTAATAAAAGTATGTATACATTTTATACATACAGCTAAAATGGGCCAGTAGAAGCAATTTGGCCTCTCTGGTAACCTATATTGTCCCACGGGGGTTACCCGTACATGTCATATATCAAAAAGGGGGGAGTTCTATTTACCAAAGGAGAAGGTGGCCCAGATGGGGGAGTGGTCTGAAATACCTCTTGCTAGGCATCGGGCTTGCCTAAAGCAACTGATATCCTCCTCGTGTGTCAGTATGTAATCTATGCGGGACAGGCTATCATGTGCACCGTAGTAAAATGTGAATTTGTGTGGCTAGTGGGTTGAAGAATTGCCAAATATCTGTCAGGCCCAAGGCTTTGAGAAAATCTGAAAGTAACGTGCTATCATGGGGCTGAGCCCGGGTGGCCATCTCTCTACCTGATCATTCATTGTCATATTGAAATCGCCTCCGAGCACCAGGGTTCTGAAGGGCAAGTCTAGGATTAGTTTACTTAGGTCAATGAGGGCAGATTTATGTAGGGCCTGGAGGGGCATATGCTGATACCAGGTTGATCAGTTTCCCTTTCCACAGGGCTGCCCATGTCTGTTATGATGTTAAAGGGAGTGTTTTACGGAATAGATGCCTGTACCCCTGGACCCAGATGTAAAATCGGTGTGTACCACTAGTTTGTACCCCCCATCTACTCGGGGCCTTGCAATTGTTTTCCAAAAAGTGGGTTTCCTGCATAAAGTCTATATCAGGGGAATGATGCTTGAGGTACTGTAGGACTATCCCTCTTTTAAGCTCGTCACCCAGCCTCTTTACATTCCAGGTAAGAATTTTGAGTGTTTTCAGATTGTTTCATAGTGGTCATTCGGGTGGAGTTGTCTAGCATTTACCTATTTCTATCATTTCTGTTATTTTGCCGATAGGGTGTGGCGCTGATATTGTACTGTACTTGCAGGAGTGATGCCTCCCATTGGGCCCTTCTGATTCCCCGATGCAGGAGCTGTATGATCCTTGATTTGCCTGTGCGACCCTCCCAGTGAGGTTGACTGTATGTGACCTGTGACCCACCCCAACATAAAACAATCCCTCCCAACCCCGAACGAACCCCCATCCCCGCAGCCCTGCTTGACGAGCTTTGAACTACCCGCCTCCCCAATAATCCAGAGTGCCCGTTGCCCACTCCAAAAAAGAAATACAGGGGTCCGTAGTCTCACCGAACCCTCACCCATCCCTTATATACCTTATTTTTTACACTAATACAAATTACGCTTTGGTCGTTTTCACCGGATCCCTCTTTTCTGGCGTAACGTTGAACTGCAGTTCTCAATCCTGCCAGGCGCGATTTACTGTGAAGGCCTTTGCTGTGTAGATTGACGCAGAGATAGCAAAGTGTTGGGGTGTTTCTGCTCTTGATGGCACTTTCCTTACTATTGAATCTGGAAATACAAAATCTCTGTTGAGTTCGGCTCAGAGTCTGTTGCCCCAGGGAGTGATCTTTGAGAGCTGTGTGTGGTTGTTTTGGCCGATTCCATTTCTGCCTCGATCGCCCTGCATTGTTTGAGGTCCCCACCTGGTGCCAACCATCCAGCCAGTTCCATGCCTCTTCTGGTGTGGAGAAAAAACATGTCTTACCCTCTGCCTCGACCCGCAGTTTCTCTGGGAAGATCATTGCATATTTAATCTCCCCTTCCCTGAGCACTTTCTTCACCTCCAAGAAGCTTCTCTGTTGTTTCTGTACTCTGATCGTAACGACAGGGAAAAAGGAGATTGTGCTATTTTCAAATTCAGTTGGAGGGGCACAGCTGCCCGTTTGCAGAATAGAATCTCTGTCTCGGAGATTAAACACTCTGGCTAATATTGGTCTAGGAGGGGTGCCCGGCTTAGGTCTTCTGCCTGGGACCCTATGCGCCCTCTCAATTGAGAAATATTTTGAGAGACTTTTCGGTTGAAGATGCTTCACAATAAGGTGTTCCACGAAGAGGTCCTCGGCTGACCCTTCTGCCCTCTCTGGCAGACCAAGGATGCGCACATTATTTCATCGTGCCCTACTTTCATAGTCATCTAGTTGTGCCTCCATCATCTCCTGTTTAGATTGGAGCAGTTGTACCTGTTGCTTGAGACTGGATGAGTCGGTGGATAGTGTCTTTGTTGCTTCTTCTACTTCTTTGACTCTGACATCCATATTACGTAGGTCCGCTCTCACCAATGAGATTTCGATTTTCACAGTATCCAGTCTCGACTCCAGGGAAGTCCTTACATTGTTAATCGCGGTCTTTATGTCTTGGAGCGTGAGTGTGGATTGTTCGGTGGGATTCTGAGCTTGTGTTTGCGCTCCTGTGTTTGTGGTCTCTGGTTACTCGCCACTTTTGACCCAATTGTATTTATCCAGCTTTGGCTGTAGTGCGGCTTTGCCACCTTTTCCACCGGCCATCTTATGGCTTGTGGCTTGTGACTGCTCGTGTGGTCCGGTGATGTGGTAATCCTCCAGCCTGCTTTAGGGCAAGCGGACCCTGTACGGCCACTCCAGCCACAAAGCCCCATGGCAGTATATTGGTTGTCCTCGAAATTTTATATAGATGTTAGATTAAGTCCTTTACTCTCTCTGCACCATGTTGGATGCATGTTCATTGTCCGGAGATCCGGAGCGGGGGAGGGTTGCGTGAATCTCGAAGGGATGCAGTACTCGGGTCAGTAATGTGCGTGCCATTAATTGTTCCTTTAATTATATGGTTACCTCTGGAGCTGAAGCCGGAAAGGCAGCTTATCTGGTTCCTCGCATAATTCTCTCGGCACCTTTTAGTGTCTGCACACTCTGGGGCATATTCTCAAGCCCCTATCGCCACGGGACCGTGCCTTTTTTTGACGTTCTGGGGGCGATAGGGCCAGTGACCTATTCTCAAGGCAGCGTTAACCCACTTAACGTGGCTTAAAGCCACTTTAAGTGGCTTAACGCTGCTTTGAGAATAGGGCCCCTTTCACAGTTAGCGTGAAAGGGGGCGTGCAGTGGGTGTTGCATTGGGAGTACCACCGCAACACCCATTGAATTCGACGCTGCCACCTATTATCAAGGGCGGCTATAATAGGTGGCAGGGCCGAACTGAAGACCAGAAAGATCCTGGTCTTAAGGTGGGGAAACGAGGAGAAATGCTTAATTTCCCCTTGTTTTTGCTATTTCCATGCGTGCTGCCTTGTGGAAATAGCAAATTGCCATGGTTTGTTTACACATAAGAAGGTATCTCTTCCTGTACATAAACAAACCTTTTAAAAAATGCCATTTTGTAACTTACATGTGTGCTGCACGAAGCAGCACACGTGTAAGTTACTAAACAGCATTTTAGGTTTGTTTATGTGCAGGAACGGACACCTTCCTGTACATAAACAAACCTCCCTCCTCGCAAACACCCTTGCACTCTGGTGGAAGGGTGCCTGCGTTGGCGTTAAGTCATGAGACTTAGCGCCGTCGCAGGGGGAAACGCCAGGCTGCATCACATTCTTGAGAATAGGGTGCAGCCTGGCATTTCCGAAGTGGTGATTAGAGGCATTAAGCCAAGGAGGCTAACGCCTCTCACTGCCACTTCCTCGTGAATATGCCCCTCTGTTTCCTGCCCCTCGGTGCACCTCGCTGTTGCCACTACTGTTAGCCCAATGAGCCGGGGTGCAGTTGGCCCCTCCGGTCCTTTTGTCTGCTGGCACTTTTCTGCTCCTTCCCCGATGCCTTACTTAGGGGCATATTCTCAAGGAGTTATCGCTGAGTTATCGGTACCTTAGCGCAGCCAAAGTCGCGATAAATTTATCGCCCCATTCACAAGCTGGTGCTAACATCCGATATCACCAGTTTTCCGGCGATAGCATCCTCAAAAAACATTGTTACGGATGACCCCGGCAACTATCGCTATTGAGATGCAGAGTAGGTGTTCCAGAGAAAAAAGCAGCAACAACACCACTCCACAACATTCTCAACGACCAGCCAGATTGGCGATAAGATCCCAAAACCGGCGATAAGGCACGTCAGCAGCAGGAAATTAACACCTGCTCTGACCTGGTGCAAAGCCGGATGACAACCTGCAGCATTAAAGGGAGCCCAGCCCAGAGCCACACCTGAAGAACAACAGATGCCATGCAGCTCGGAGCCCCAACAGGGCCACAACACCCACTGCCACCACCCCCAGGACCTGCACCCCCCACGGACCCCTCCCCCCCGGACCACCACAGAGGCAGCGCAGACAAAGACAGCGGCCCTTCAGGAAACGCACCAGCCTCACAGACTTAACATCAGAGCATTGCCCACTACAGACTCAAAAGGACAACCATTCTCCGCATCCTGAACATCATTGCCCACAGGCTGACGGCACCGACACAGCGGACAACCAACATCCCTCCACAGACAAAGCTGCTGGCTGTGTTTCACCTGTCGGCCTCTGGGACTTTCCAACCAACAACCGCCAGAGTCGGAGGAGTCTCACAGCCAGTCCTATCCAAGTTCCTCAAACCTCTCCTGGATGCCATCATCAGCTTGGTACCCCAGTACCTATACTTCCCCCACACTGCGCAGGAACATCTGGAGACCAAGCAAGGCCTCTACGCCATAGCTGCATTCCTGCACGTGTTGGGGGCAATTGACTGCACACATGTCCTACTTGTGCCTACTGCCGACACTGCACACAATTACCACAACAGAAAGCACACACATTCCATCAATGTGCAGGCAATAGTGGACTCTTCACCAATGTCGTCGCCAACTACCCAGGCAGTATGCATGACTCATACATCTTCCGGCAGTCCATCATCAACCGGCGCTTCCAGGATGGCACCTATAGAAATGCAGTTCTCGTAGGTAAGTACCAAATGAACACACCACACACCTCAACTCCACAATCATGCAACTCACAACTCTGGCAAAACACACGTTACAAACACACATACAACATGCCAAAAAACATGCCCTCCCACCAGACATGACAGCACAACTTACTGTGGTAACCTGGGCTAGCCATGTACATGAGCCATCAACTGCATGGCACCTCAGCCACACAATAACAGGATGTGGGGAGAGGTGGGAACCAGGCATGTGCGAAGGAGGCAACCGATCCATGAATTAGAATGTACACAATGCTAAGTGTGGCGTGGATGTGCTGGACAGACTGCAGTATGTAGACGACAGACATATCCATGTCGACATATAATGCTGGTGGTGGTAGTGTTTTGGACAGAAGACGTAACCATTTCACCCCAGCCAGTGGGGAAGATCACGGAAATGTAGCTTTGTACGTCCCCCCTGTAAGCGTGTGTGGAGTGGGCTGGCCCGGCATACGCCAGGCTAGCATAGGGGTGTGAATAAAAAGCACGTAGCTCTGGTGGTTCTCTTCCGGAATGCCCAACGTCTCTGCCAGGGCGGCGCCTCTCACCCTGCCTGCGAACCTGGGCACCTGCCGCAGCCCCGACCAAGCCAGAGGCCTGCGACCTTGGCAGCCTCCTCAGACCATCACTGCCACTGTGAGCAAGGCCCGCAGTACTCCTTTTTCGTTGACGTACTCCACCGGCATACACAGCGGACAAGTAGGTCACACATTTGAAACTGAGTCTTGTTCACACAATGGCAGAGTGCATATTTAAGGCAGAGGTTAAATCCCTATACTCCCTTCGATGTGGTGCCACCAACTCTGTGCATAGCATTCCAACAACACATGTCTGAGGGGCCCCTGAGGACTTCTGCCTTAGGCCTACACACCGGTCCAGCAGGCCTCAGACAAATCCAATCCAGTCCGTCCCAAACAGGACACGGCACTGTCACAGGGTGCACACCCGCTCAGCTCTGGTGCCCCCACCTCCGTCAACCAGGAATCTTCTCCACATGCCATTCCAACGCTGTGTATTAGAGATCCAGGAGGAGCTGGCTGCACAGCGTTTGCCCCATGCTGACCACTGCCTCCGGCACACACTGCGGTCGAGTAGGACACACAATTGGAACTGAGTCTTGATTTGTTAATTGCAGAGTTGACATCATTGTACAGGCCTCATCGCAGACTGCATCCCCTTCCAGCTCTGGTGCAACTGACTCTGTTCCACGGGAGTCATGGGCACTCTCCTGTTGAACTTTGTTTTGTTGGCGTCTGAGTCTATGGCCTGGGGGTTGTCTCCATCATGTAGCTGATACAGACATGGTGGGAAAAAAGGAGACTGTATCATTCAACTCCTCCATATTGCCTGTTTCTGCTTGCTTCTGCCCTCTGCATCATGCCCTGGATGGACACCTTTCACTGTCCCCCGTAACACTCCGCGACATTTTCCTTGGACATCAACGAGGAACCGCTCAGCACTCGTGGCCCTATCTCAGTGCACCACAAGTCACCGACCGTTGCGGGTGTGCCTGTGCCGGCCGCAGGGCATCCAGGACCACTAACTCTGTGAAGCTCAAGTCATGGACCCTTGCTGTTTGTAATTTGAACTTCTGATTGTCTGATCACTGTTGTAGTTGTTGCCAGCGCCAACCAACCCCTGGGGGGTTGCTTACACTGCCCAACACCCATCCAGCACAGGTGTCATTGGATGTGTGACCCTGGCATATAAAAGGGGCTGGGCGCACGTGCCCGTAGCCAGTTCCACAAATTCTCTCAGAGTGTCCGTGTGGTCATTATGTATGCATGACATCACATTGTGCTGTGTACAGCGTGCACAACCTTGTCACCTCAGGCAGTGGGGTAGACCTGGGACATGCAGCCATGCCGGACCCCCCTGTGAGCGTAAGTGAGTGGACCGGCGTACGGCAGTGCAGCGTAGGGGTGTGGTCATTTGACACGTAGCTCTGGGCGTGTTGAGGTTTGGCCTTGACAAAGAGGTAACTGATGCGTGTGTCTCTGGTGTAGTGTCTGCGCCAGCCTTCATGCAATGTTGCCATGTAGCATGCCCACGGATTGCACCCTCGGCCGAGGGGTACATGCGGGTGAGCAAGCCTGCCCGGGGTCATGCATGCCAACTTCTGTGTGTGTCGCTGTTTCCGCAGCATAGGCCAAAGGTCTACCCTCAACCGCAGGGCGAGTTTAGCCAGGCATGAACTCTACATCTGTGTCCACTCTGTCCTTATCATAGGCCTACACAAAAGTGGCCACCCACCTTCAGCGAACAACATCACTGTGTCATTGTCAGGCTTGTGAACATACGCAGACGGGCATGACAATGGTGTGCCCTAGGGGTGCAAGTGATGCAACCCCGCTGCGCACACTGGTGAATAGGCTCGAGGGGAGGGAGGAGCAGCAGTGAGGCTACGTAATACACATTGATGCTGCTCATTTGCAACAAGCAGTACATGTCATACAAGAATCACAAGATCACACAGATCACACAACCAGTGAGCCGCCCAACACATCTTGCAGTACCAACTATTGACTCACGTCTCTCTGCACTGTCACAGGTGACCAAGGATATGCACTCTGCGCTTGGATGATGACGCCCCTCCGAGCCCCGAACACACAGGCCCAGAGGCAGTACAATGCGGCCCACAAACGCACCAGGGGCATCGTGGAACGCACATTTGGCGTGTTGAAGTCACGTTTCAGGTACCTGGACGTCACAGGTGGAAGGCTCCTGTACAGCCCAGACATCGTGTGCAAGATGATCGTTGCATGTTGTGTGTTGCACAACATATGTGTACGCAGCAAGGCACCACGGATACCAGTTCCAGAGGCACCGGACGATGAAGATGAAGATGAGGCAGGTGGACCACACCCCACTGCAGCCGCAGCAGGAATTGCCCGCAGGAACACCTTCAATGCAAATTTCTTCTGATGAACACGTCACATTGTGACAGTCCTTGGCACTCATGGGACAGTACAGGATAATGGGACAGTACAGGATAACTACAGGCACAGCATGTGCAAATAAATGCATTCCAAAATAACATTCCCTGCGTGCATGTCACTCATCTGTTCAGGCACATCACTCAGACAGGTGGGAGTGCGACATGTGTTGATGACTATTTTATGATGTGTTCATGGTTGGTGAGTGTGTCACCTCTGTACAGAAGGGCTGTTTGGGGTGTTACGTATTCGAACTGCCAGTTCTGTGCATCACAGTTAGTAGGGTATCCCACTCTTCGGCGTTTCACGTGTCCAAGATCATTCCATTTTGGCTGTCATTTGTGACCTACAGGTGACAAAAGGGCTCATTTTGGGGTCAGTTATGTACCACCATGATGCAGTGATGCCCCCTGTGACTCAAGTCCCACAACATGGGCAACATGTACGTAAGCGGGAGTCACTGCCCCTACATTCGTCCACGCTGTCATTGTTGATTGATCATGGCAATGACACGTCTGTGTGAAGGGGGGGTTGCTTGTCCCTCTGCAATGTGAAGGGGAGATGCGGTTTCACTGTCTGTTCCATGCATGTGTCTGCATTGGCGCAGTTTACATGCAGACTGCATGTCAATGTACAGTGTGACTGTGTGGAGATGCCTATGTGATGAGGGACAATGGTCATTTGTCCGACGTCACGGTGTGGGGTTGTGCTTGTACATTGTCATCTCACCGTTTTTGTACTCTGATTTTATGGTGCCTTTTCCCACATGACGTGTGGGACTTGTAGGCCTTTCGCTGGTTATCGCTGATTTTCGTATCATGCTTGGCCTCATCGCAGCTTTTTTGGCATTCGTGTTTCACATTTTTGTGGCATTGCGTTGGTTTTAACGCGGTCATTTGACACGCTGTGGTGGGTCTATCGCCTGGTGCCGCCGCGTTGAGACTACCACGTTAACACGGAGTTATTTTCCCGCGATAGACTGTGATGTGAAGAGTTGCGTTAAGCTACTTTTGCGGTAGTTATCACACGTTCTTGAGAATTTCCCCTTTAATGTGTTGGCGGGCGGCCGTGGGGCTTGTGGTGTGTCCTTCAACTAGGGATTGAGACACTCCTCCTGCAATGTTACAGCCGATTTGCCCTGTGCAGTTTCTGGCCTGCTGCCCTTCGTGCTGCACTGTAGATCTGGTGGGTCCGACCCGTGTTCAAGGTAGCCCAAGATGTCGAGGGGCTTTGAGGTGGCAATTGTAGGCCCCTCCCCCTATTGATGGAGGTTTTTCTTTACATCAATTTTGAGAAATAAATAGATTGTCATTTTTTTGTTGTTCTTCGATGGTACTTGGCTGTAATTTAAAATTTTAGTTAACCTTATTATTTAAAATGATCGTCGATAACGTAATACATAGATGCACTTTGAGATTTGCTTCTTCCCCTTTTGTCTTATTTTTAACGTTGTTCATTTTCAAAAAGTATTAATCGTTTATTTTGTTGAGTTCTTTTCTTATAGTTGTAATTGTTTGCTCTTCTTTGACTATATCTTTGACAATGTGACTCCTGCGTGTTCGCCCAACTATATGAAGATTTTCTTTATTTAGGTGGCTTCCTACAAGAAAAAAAATCTATAAAATAAGACAGGGAAACAATTTAAAAATATTTGTATTCTGGAGGTTTCACAACCAGAATTTTAACAACTTGGCCACATTTTCTCTTTCTTATTCATGGAATGGGCCTACATTATGCTTACATAGATGAACTTCCTTGTGCCCTCTCCCACCGTGGCCAGCTGCAGTGTCAGTATTGTGGTTGCCATTGGGCTTGTGTCAGCAGCCTGCCTCTGACAGTGCAGGTTTCATGTAAACGGAACTGTCCTGCTTCCCATTTCATGTTAATCAGCGGAGCCCGCCATGCTTTCATCAGTTCACCCACATCCTGTCCTATGCATAGGATTTCTGCTGTATGACGTGGGCAACCTATTGTCTGATTAATCTTTACCCATCAGAATGGAATCAGTTCGATTCTAAGGATTAAGTATTACCCTTTTCAAGGCTTCATTGTTTTGCATTTTTGGCTGGGTGCTGACATTGGATGCTCACATAGATAGACTTGAGACCGACACAGATAATACACACATACTGGCTGCCTCCACTAATGTAATGCTTCAAATGGGGACGTGGGGTGGGAGTTCAGGTACTCGTCAAACTGAGTTGAGTGGCAATGTGGGGGAGGGGGAAGAAGCCAGAGTTAAAGGGCATTGCAAATGACTAAAGGTGAGGCACGTCATGAATTTTCCACACTTCTAGGCATGGATGTTCAGTTGAATCGCCTTTGGACCAGGAGCCGTTTTTTATTGCATTTGCAGGTGCAATAGGGCCCATTTAATAGTGTTATAATTTCTCATCCGCAAAGAAACTTGCACTCCTAGCATTGTCCATGTCTCCGCATCCCTTCCCTGCCTCTGTGACCCCACACCGCCCTTCACACAGATGCTCCCCTACAAAATGTCGCCCATTGCTGTGCCTGACTCCTAGCCCTAATGCAGGATTTCCCCTACTTACTGAATTGTGCCACGCCAGCCATTAGTAGCTCATTCAGTCAGGTACTTGTAGTAATAACAAAAGGTTACAATCCACAGTCACTCACATACATTTACACATAGAAGCAACAATTCACCCTTGCACCACTTTGTGGTTTAAGGTCCTCCCTTGAAGAGAACCAGCCTCATTTTCTCAAACCTCCTGTGTTTCCTAACCTAATTTAACCCTTAATTTAACCTCTCTGCTGTGCTGACAGTCTCTCTCTCTCTCGTATTTACAAGTCGCTTAGTGCTCCATGCTTTTACCCAACTTAAGGCTTTGTAAGTCACATAGTACATTCAGACATCCCAGAAAGAACATTGGGTCCAAGCACTCATGTCCAACTTGAGATGACCATAAGGAGAACAAATCTTGGAGGATCTCCTATTCCTGTCTGTGCCACCCATTTGTTCTGAGGGAAAAGAGCTCCCTTTGCAATATGATTTCCAGAGTGATCGCTAAGATACTGATTTTAGAGACTGATGGGTGGGTGACTCCATCACGGATATCCTGCCTGCCTTATTGCCCGTGCCTAAGGATACTGCGACTGTTTCTGATATCTGTCATTTACATTGCTGTAAAGCTCTCTGATACCCCTCGGGTTGTGTCAGCGCTATATAAAACTCCTAAAATAATGGGATATTGCAATGGAGTAACCCACCCGCTAAACTCTAAATCATGCTCTAAATCCCTCTGCCTCCTTTACAGTGTTTCCATTCCAGTGTATGAGAGACAAATGTATGTCACAATATCGTGGTCAAAGTAATCAGACCATGAAAATATTGTATCTACTTGCCGTCTCCTACCTCGCTGAGAAGACCTGGAGCTCCCCGCCTCTACATCTCGGGCAAGTGCTGTCACTGCCTCAATTGAGGAAGGACCTCAAGACCAGGCTCTTCGACTGAACTGCATCCCCCCCTCACACTCAGTACCTTGAGACCCTTATGGGTAAGAAGTTACGCTTTTACAAGAACCCCCTGATTGATTGATTGACAATATAGTGGCAGTCGATAAAGTGGCTTAAACTACAATATAGTGACCTAGGGGACCTCAGGAACACTTTGCATAAAAAAAGTGCAATCATTCATCATATGTTTTGTTGCATTCACTTCTTTATGTCGCACAGATATTCAGAACAAAACCCAAAGCTGGCCTTTATATTTTCACTGCAACAGGCTCTTTTAATAAACTTGCTAAGATGCAAGTTCAAGCCTATGCGTTGGTTTTATTCCTTTATCTACAGAGACTATAGAACCTGAAACATTGCCTGAGCATACATCTTCAGGGCTAACAAGCCCAGCAAGGCAGTGGTTGTAAGTACAGGGTGACCCGGCAATTGCACCCACTTCTGAATCATCTTCTGTTCCATTGCACTCCAGCTTCAGAAAACAAGGAGTTTATAACATCGGTAACTTCAGTGGTGGGTAATTAAAAACAATCAAGCCAGGGGTGTTTCTCTAGCGCCTCCTCAGTCTACAGTAATTACAACAGATGCCAGTAGCAGGGGCCAGTCTATAGGCTGAGTTCGCCCAGGAGCGCTGGTGGGAATAGAGGTAATAGACATTGTCCAATTAGAAAGAACTAGCACACTGTGCAAAGCTTTGCTATTTTTTGCTAAACTGATTTAGGACCAGCATGTACAAGTTCAAATGGACAATTAGATCACTTTTTGTCATGTGATTCATATGGGAAGCTTGGCTTGAGAGTTCCAAGCCCAGCAGAATAGATAGGGACCTGGGCAGAGTGGAACCTCCTTTCCCTCTCAGTGGTCTATCTTCCAGGGAGGCATAATATGCATGCAGACAAGTTGAGGCAACTCTCTCACTCCCCTGTGTCTCTATGTCGCTCTCCCTGTCTCTTTCTAACCAGCCAGAAGATGGCCCAAGAAGCCTTGGACGGATCTCGTTGCTTCCTCTGAGTACTCTCTCCTTCTGACCTTTTTTTTTTCTTTCTGCCAGTTCAGGAAACTTGGATAGTAGATGCAGTGAGCTTCAGAATATTTCTCCTCCTTTTTCTTTCCCTCAGCAGGATCATCTGAAAGATCAGCAATTATTATGAAGAGGTATTACTAGTGGCTCCAACCTAGAACTGGAAGCCGTGGTTTCAAAAGCTACAACAGGTAGGAGCCATCTTGGATTGTCCCAATATCTCCATCACATCTCACGTCTCATCATCTTCCACATTTATCCCTAAAATATCTGTCCCTGGGTGGTCGGAGCTGGAGAGGATGTGATTAGAGTCCTTGGGTTATTCAGCAACCAGCTCCTTCTATGCGGAATTCCTGAAGGCAAGGTATGCTCAGAATATATGAAAGGCACTGGAAAACTATAGATGATTCAGCTCTAAATTTTACAGTCAGAGTCTTGTGAAGGAAGACATATTTTGGATTTTTTTAGGGATAATAATAATTATAATAATAAAGCCATTTGTAGAGCGCGAACAGTTACCTCCAGCAGAGGTGTCCCGGCGCTATAGAGGCAGTCTCCATCACACAATAAAAGAATGTGTAATAAATAAAAAACTTTTTGAATAATAGGCAATTTATAAAGCCCCATCTTTTGTGTTTCAATTCATGAAAGGGTATATAAAAAATTGTGTCATTTAAACTAAATCCAGGGAGGACTAGGTGTTTTGTTCTTTAGTATTTCCGGCTCAGTTCTGCTGGTTTTTTGAGCCAAAGCCCAGTTTTGGTTTGTTGCTATAGAGGCAGTCAGCAGCGAGTGGCCAGGAAAGTCATGTCGGGTCCACAGAGCAATTTATACTGAACTGAAAAGCCATGTTTTTAAAGCTTTCCTAAATAGTGATTCAGACTTAATCAAACGTATGCTGTTTGGCAAAGAATTCCAGAGCTTGGACACCCCTACTGTAAATGATCTGCCGCCGAGTCGGGCTTTCTTAACTCGCGGAATACAAAGCAAATATTGGGAGTTGGACCTCAGAGTACGATTCTGTCTGTAGAGACATAAACGTTATCTCAGATAGCTGGGACACCTCCCATGAACTGGCCGAAAAGCTAGCGTGAAGGCTTTGAATTCTATTCTTTTTTAGGTCTCGCCTGAGACAGCGCTGTAGCTCTGCTCTCACGAGATCTTTTGTAAATGGGGGATCTGGAAGTGCAAACGAGTGCTTTCAAGCCTCCAAATACAGTGCATGTGCGCCGGCCGGGCGCGCGCACCATTTGGAGGCCTGAAAGCACTCATTTGCTTTCACTTTCGCGGGCCACACGGCAGTAAAGATTGCTATCTCTTTGTTCCCAGCATCAGTGAGATGCAAATGAACAAACAGCGTGAGGCCAAAGGTCTTATTTTTTTTAAAACAAACCAGGTCACTGCTACAGTGAAAGGAACAACAAGCATTTACAATGCAATAGGTCTCGCATTTACGCGTGTTTGAGCTATTCACATTGCAAATAACAATGCCTTTTATTTGTGTTTTCGTTTTTCAAACATAAATAAAAGGCATTGTCATTTACAATGCCAATAGCTTAAACTCGCGTAAATGCGAGACCTATTGCATTGCAAATGCTTGTTTCACCTGTAGCCCGTGCAACTCTTTAATGTGTGGAGAGATATGGTGACGAAATGGAACGCGTCTAATCAATCTTGCAGCCGCGTTCTGTATCATCTCTAGTTTTTTTATTAGCTGGGATCCCCTACCCCACTCCTTCCCACTGGAAGTACATAACCAGTACTTACCCAGCATTCTGCCTGAACTTACAAGCTACCAACAGGAGGGCCGACCGTCTGAGAGGGAGGGAGGGGCATAAGTAGTGGGAAAAGGACCAGGAGTAATGAAGATTACCTGTAAGTAATAGGGTATTACCCCCAGGTCCCTGCAGTACTCACCCTTTCCTTACTTATGGAGCATACCAAGGCCAGAAACCCGGCCTTCCGAACCCCAAATAACACCCAGGACACTGCACCAAAAAGCAGAATCCCAACAGGAGAACCCCAGGAAAACAGTCAGGAGCACACAGCCCTCAATGCTCCAAACCAAACCAAGGGCCGCACCCCACCGAACAAGCACGAAACAACCAGGGGAATAAAAAAGCAGTAAACCCGTGGCGCAGCCAACCCGCACTGATAACCCCCTCAAACCAACAACGGAGGAGAGCATGCGCCAAGGAGGCACCAGAGACCACCAGCAACAGAAGGACAGCGAGGAATTCACACAAGAAAGAAGATCCAAGGCATCCAGACACACCAGCAGGCTAGGGACAGGCCAACAGGGGCACAACCAAGGTCCAGAAGAACCAGCATACCGGTAAACAGAAGGCCCCAATGGCACCAAGGAGGCAGCCAACCACAGAAAAACAAAACATGTAGGGCATCCACGCCCTACCAACCCAATTCCCAAAAACGCCAACCTGAAGGGAGCCATCCACGAAGGCGACCAGGCAAGGACAGACAAAACCAAAGCCAGAAGTAAGGAAAACCACAGAGACCCAAGCCCAGCGGCTAAGCCCTAGATGGGGAAATGGGGGCCAAAGTCCCACATCAACAGAAACAACCAGCACAAGGAGGAACAGAACTGCCCTAGCACCCCACAGGGCACAAAAAAACAGATGGGCGCAAACCAGGCCAGACGGCCGCCATGCCCAGCACCATCAAGCAGCTCCACAATCCCAGCAGCAGAACGGACAGAGAGCGAGCCTAAGCAGACACGGAAAGTATGACCAACAATGCCACAAAAACACACAACAAACCCCAAGAGAGAGCTGAGGGAAGCAAGGAAAGACCCAACAGGCCCAGCCCCAAACAAGAAACAAAGGGTGACAGGTCCAGCAACAGGACTAACCCCAAAGCCACTGGGAGTCCCACAGCAGACCAGCCCAAAACAACAAGACAGGGCCAGCCTACAGGTCAAGGCACATACCCATAGGAGCAACCAAGGGATGGGCCACACAGACCAAACCAGGACGGGAGGAAACACCGACCAAGAGCCAGCCCCACCAACCCGAACAACCCGCCTCGAGACAGCCCAGAGGACACCTCCACAGAAAACCCCCAGAGGAGGACCGGCCCTGGGTAGGAATGTCCAGCACCAAACACCATTATAAAGAACGGGGTAACCCAAAGTAATCAAGGACCTGGGGTATTATGTGGTACAAAAAAGGCATTGTTACTAGCCTGGAGACGGCCGCGAAGTGAAGACGCGCCTGCTTAATCCCCGGAGTGAATTGATTACACGACTCATGATAGTGACTGGGAATCGCAATCATCTCCTTTGGCCCACCGGGGTGCATTTATTGAAACCAAGTGTGAAGATTACGTTTGGAGACGAATACCCCCATATTGGATCCAAAAAGGAAACCATGGACTCCTGTTCTCACTTGTAATTGATGGGTTTCCCAGTTTAGTCCTGATGAAGATCCGCCAGGCCGAGGAACCAAATGCCCTTTTGGCCATAAGTCGGATCGAAACGTCGACGCCCAATTAACCTAACCTGGACCCTCTGGTTCTTTCACGTGCTACCCTAGAATTAATTTCTAGTGTGAACTGATATAACAATCGTGTGTGAATATAATTGGGCCAGGTTACCTAAGGACGGTGATTCACAACCGGTCCCCCTGTTTTTTGCCTTGACATATTGAACCTTTTATATATTTCTGTTGAAGTTTCTCTCTTCACCACGTCACTCTTGAGCACTCTGTTTCACTGCACGTCTCCCTCTGGAGCAGCCTCAAATTGCTATTTTGTATTATGTACTGTCTGGTCTTCACCTAATTGCCTTAAATAAATATATGGTGATCCAGATTATGGTCGTTTGTTGCACTTTTTATGTTGACTTTTTATGTTGATTGCTTTACTCAATAATATGTTAAATGAAAATCCTTGATTGATTCAATTGGAATATTGGTTCAGCACCAAACACCAGCGCCGACACACGACGTCACCCAAATCATCCATACCGGGAGAAGAAGCCAGAGCTGGGGCCCACGGACAGAACAAGACTGAGGCACCCACAAAGAACGTGGCCAGAACGAGACAGGCCCGTCGAGCACCAAAACACCAGCCACTTCAATACCAACCAGAAGGACCAGGCAGCCAGAAACACAGACCCCACCTGCACAGGAAACGGCAGGCAGAGAACCAGAGGCCAGAACGCAGTGAAGCACAACCCCCCCACCAAGAACGAGGCCAACAACAGAACCCCGTGCAAGGAAAACCACAGGGCGGATACCACCAGATCCTGAACCACACCAGGACACAGCATCAAGAGCGGAGCATGACAAGCCTCCAAGACCACCGAGACCAGGAGAACCCAAATGCCAAATAGGCCCACAGGGAAGACCCCGTCCCAAACAACCCACACCAAGGAGGACACCCTCAACCACAATCCCGGGGGTGGACCAAAGGTTGAAAAAACAGGGCCAAGGCCAAGACCAAGCCATCGGCCACCGAATAGGAACAACACAAATAGCGACCAGCCACCGCACACTCCAGATTCAACAGCCAGGACAAGGGCCACAGGACACTTAGTCACCCAGGAAACTAAGAGGGAGGAACCCCCAACCGAAAAACCAGCCGACCAATGGCACGGAGGGTCAAAGGACAACACCAAGTGAGTCCCAACATCAGTCGTAGAAGGGCCAAGACAAAACCCCACGACAGCCCCAGAGCAAACTGAGACGCAGGCAGCCACCAGCCCCAGAGACCTAGGGCAAAAATGGCAGGAAACAAACACCATGCCAGGACCACAAGAAAAGGAAAGACAAACATGGCGGCCCAGAGCCCAACCCGACGTCCCTACAGGCACCCGAGAAGCCAGCTGGGGGAACGACTGACCCGCCATCAAAAACAGGAGGCCACCAACATGGTGTCCCCACAGGCCCGGAAGGAGTGTCACAGGGCCAAGAGAAAGGCGCCAGAACCAGCCACAACCAGACCAGTGAGGAAACAAAAGGAAGCAGAAAGCCAGGGCAGAAGCCAAGCGCCACTGACACAGCCCAGCCCGCACCTGGGGAGGCAGGTGCAGCATAGAGGGCAAAGGAAAGGGCAAGGAGGCCGACCCGATTCCCAGCTAAGCCAGGCACAGAACCGCCAGACCACCAGGGAGCCGGAAAGACGCACACCCAAGCAAGTCTCCTAAGGAAAGGGAAGTCAGAAAGGCCCACAGGCAGACACCCAAAAGGCGACTCCCCCCCAAGACACCAATGGCCGATCTGCCCAAGCCAGATACTTCCCAGAGGCAAGACCCCCTAAAACCAGAAAGCTGCCAACGAGGAGACAAGGGCAGAGATTGCACCATCAACCCAACCGGCACAGTCCAACAAGGGCCAAAAAAGGAACAGCGAGGCCACAAGAAACAGAGGCAGAGCCAAAGCCCCACAACGGGACCGGAAGACCCGTGGTGACACCTAAGGAAGAACGAGCCCTGAGGGCACACAGCCACACAACCCACTGAGGGAGCAGAGACCAAAAGATAGACGGGGCAGAAACTAGACCCATGCAGACACAGCAACAGCAGGGCAACGGGCCCGATCCAGGAAGAGCAGGGACCAAAGGCGCAAAACCTTTCCCGTGAGCCACAATGTCCGGCACAGAGCAAACCAGCAGGAAGGCGGGCAGGAACCCCAATGGACCATGCCCAAATGGTAAGACCAAGCCCGAGGCAGAAATGTGTCACCACCGCAGGGACCCAAACCCAGCCACAGAGGCATCAGCGACACTGCAGGCGGCGACCCCACCACTGAAAAGAGAGGCCGGGAAAGGGAAGCCAGGGACACCACAGCACGCCATCAACAAGAGCCTTGGACCCAAAGCAGTCCACATCAGAAATAAGTTGGAAGAGAAACCACTACATAGTTCACCACCCAGGGCAGGAAGACTCCCAACACCACTGCTGCTACAGAAACTGCCCCACCAGTCAGCCCAGACATGCCCCAAAGGCCGAGCACCAGGGCAAAGTCTGAGTGCCAGGGCAAAGTCGGAGCGCCGTGGCAAAGTCAAAACCAGCCAAACAGGGGCACTCTGAGCGCAGTCCCCAAGCCACCCGCCACCCCAGGGCAGCAGCAATGTAAGACCAGTTTTAAAATTTGGTTTGAGATTTTTCTTGTGTTGTTTTTCCACTTTATTATTGTGTACTGCATAAATGCTTTGCACATAGCCTCTAAATTAAGCATGACTTCTTTTGTGCCAAGCTACCAGAGGGTTACGCACAGGTTAGTTTAGTGACTTTTGTGGTCCATCTGAATAGGATTGTGGTTGTTGTCTGAGTGGTGCTTCCATCCCCCTCTACCAATAAACCAATTTCTTACACATGGCGCTTGCACTTTTCACAGCAAACGTATTGTATGCTATCTTTACTAAAAGAGCCTTGAGGCCTGCCTCCTTCAGCTATTTGCTGATTTTACCTCCAAACCTTTAACCATTTGCTTACAATATTGTAAATCACATCTTGGATCCGCCCAAGGCAGTATTTTGGTGTTATTGTTTTCGGTCTTGGCTGCAGACAACTTTAGTGATCTCTTGGCAGACCCATTTCATAACAAATACTTAAGAGTGGGCTTTGCTGTCTATCTTAGGTGTCTAGATTTATCTGATTTATTTATTTTTTAATTTGTCACCCTCAGTGGGAAGGGTATGACCAGACATACCCATGCCGCTGGAGTCAAGCTAACCTGGCTGATGAGGGGTGATGCCCCGAATCCAGTTCCAGGATGCTTGTTTCCATTCCAGGGAGGACCTGGCCTGGCAGTTCGGGCTGGACTGTTCCCGAGGGGGAACAGGGTCAAGATGGATTTGCATGTAGCTGGGTCTGAACTGGAAAGGCATGGGGAGCAACAAAACAATGGATTTAGGCCCGGATCTCTGTACTTGGGTGAATGTTTGACATTGTGGTGCATTCTGTCCATCAATTGTTCTTTTAGATTTATTTGATGGCTTTCCACCCTATTGTGTTTTTACAACCAGGAGCATTGTGCATTCACTACCCTTGTTCTTCTGCCCATATTCACTCTCTTTTCCCTCTCCACTTTTATTATGTTTCATGCGCCCCTCTCCATTGAAAGGCTGGCGGGGAATGTTTTTGGCGGCCTGTTGTGGGCCCTCCTTGTGTTGGGGGGGAGATGTGGGTGCACTGAGGGTGTACCCATGGTACCCCCTTGCATTTCACAGCACCATGTGGCAGTCACTGTGTAGTGCCTGTTACGTAGTGCAGTGAAATGCACAGCATGCTCTTTTCGACATCGCAGCGGTGCTGCTGTCAGCAGCCACCGCTGCAATGTTAACGGTGCGGAATCTGACCGCAGCGGTGGCGGTCCCATCCTAATCGGGTATCCAGGACCACCGCATGCATGGCGGACGGTCCCAAACAACGCTATGATGGCGGGCGGACATCGTAATCAGCCCCTTTATACTAAATAAATTAAAAATGTAAACGAATTAACATTTAGTAAAAATATATTACACATTAAAAACATTAATAATCATAAATATTATACTTTTAAATAAACAAAAACATAATATAAATTATAAAAAATATCAGACAAATTATATAATATAATACATATACTAGTCCCACTATAATTCACACAAAACTACGCAAACAATTTTAGTAAATATATACAAAACGTACTACTCACTTCACACAACACAAAAATATTACAACTGGGTGAAATTTACAAATCTCTCTCCAGTAAATAAAACAGTAGTGAAAGTACAATTTACTATTGCAGCTCCAGCCAATACAACAGTAGGGAAACTGATGGAGTGGAGAGGGGTAAAATTTGCTAATCCCACTCCAGTTTAGAGAGTATTAGGGAATGAGTTGGATAGTAGAGGGGTAGAATTTACTATTTCCACTCTAATAAGTACAACAGTAGGGAAAGTGTTTTATTGCGTAGGGATAAAGGGCTGATTCCGATGGTCGGTCGAGCAGCTGTCCTTAGCCTTACCGTGCGACCGACACGTACCCGGAGCCGGTCCGTCCTGTAGAGTAAGTACGCATAACTGCCAAAAACACGACCGACACGTAGGCTGTAAATCAAGCCCCATTCTCCGTCCGAGCCGTAACTCCTAAAGATGAATCGAGTCGCCCGGAAGCAGTATCCATAGCACATCATGAATCCCATCGCGCAGGTCATACCAGTACTCTACATCTATGACCGGATCAGGGACCGACGCCGACGGCGCAGGCGGTAAGTCAGACACCTACAACACAAACAAACGACATGTACCCACAAAATGGCACACACACACAGGGGATCCACATCCTGGCCACTAACAACAGCCCACCATAGGGGTTGCATGGACAGCACCACAAACACCCCCACCCATAGTGGATCTGTTGCCCATCACTACTGCCACCCCCACTCACAGGGGACCTGTTGCCCATCACCCCTGCCACCCCCACTCACAGGGGACCTGTTGCCCATCACCCCTGCCACCCCCACCCATAGGGCTGATGTTGCCAATCACCTCTGCCAACCCCACTCACAGGGGACCTGTTGCCCATCACCCCTGCAACCCCCAGCCATAGGGCTGATGTTGCCCATCACCCCTGCCACCCCCAGCCATAGTGCTTATGTTGCCCATCACCCCCGCCAACCCCAGCCATAGGGCTCATGTTGCCCATCACCCCTGCCACACCCAGCCATAGGGGTGATGTTGCCCATCACCCCTGCCACCCCCAGCCATAGGGCTGATGTTGGCTATCACCCCTGCCACCCCCAGCCATATGGCTTATGTTGGCCATCACCCCTGCCACGCCCAGCCATAGGGATTATGTTGCCCATCACCCCTGCCACCCCCAGCCATAGGGCTTATGTTGCCCATCACCCCTGCCACCCCCAGCCATAGGGCTGATGTTGCCCATCACCCCTGCCACCCCCACTCACAGGGGACCTGTTGCCCATCACCCCTGCCACCCCTACTCACAGTGGACCTGTTTCCCATCACCAATGCCACCCCCACCCAAAGGGGACCTGTTGCCCAGCACCCCTGCCACCCCCACCCATAGGGGACCTGTTGCCCATCACCCCTGCCACCCCCAGCCATAGGGCTGATGTTGCCCATCACCTCTGCCACCCCCACTCAAAGGGGACCTGTTGCCCATCACCCCTGCCACCCCCAGCCATAGGATGGGTGATACGCAACACATCCAGAATACTACAACATCAGGTATGTCCGCAAAATACATCCCTGATAACATCATGACAACAGTGTGTAGTCTGTGACAAATGCCCACAACAGTGATTATGGCTACGAGCATTCAATGTAAGTAACCACATGTGTGACCAACACATGAGTGTGACATACACAAGGCAAGCATCACCATAGCACTGTGGCAATGTAAAAAGAACACCCTCTCACTGTGTAGAACAGAGTGGGGGCTCACAAAATGCAGCAGATGTCGAGCATTGTGGTGATGGGGACCAAACCCCCCTCATCACAGTGACCAAAAGGTAAGTGTCATCATGGTCAAAGCTGCAAATAACAAACAGCATGTATGATCCATGCTCCCAACACATCAAACACTTCTGGGGCAAACTAGTGGTTGTGTCCCATACACACAGAGATGTGGTGAGGCTAACAGTGCTGTGAAAACATAACACTCTCAACCATGTGCAGAGAAGCACCACACATGGGGGCTGACAATGCATACAGCGTACAATGACACAACAGCAGAAGTGACCATCACCAAGTATGCACACATCTCGAAAAAAGACACACCAATCAAAACAACATGTGTAGACTGTAGGTGTCAGCTCACAAACTCACATTCCATGCCAGCAATGGCACCCAACAACCAGGATGAATGTGCACAATGATGTGAAATGACTCACGGGGACAGCATGCAAAATCACAGAAACAGCATCCAGACAAAGGCCCACAAGAGCAATACCAATGTACTGGTGCAGATGCATACACACAAACAGGCAAACTCACACTGCACATCAGACACAACTTGTGTGTGTGTGTCACAATATCCCCAGTCAACTACACAACACATGAGGGGGGCTGAACCACAGTGACACAGATGTGGACACAGTGCCATACACAAGTAAACCATCACTGGGACACCCTCAGTGGGCAATCAGGCATTGAGAGATGAGAGGGAGCACAACAGACACATGTGACACAAGCTGGAATGAACACCAACTAACACAGCAAGAGACTGACACACAACACCACTACCCCCAGGGACCAGACAGTGGGGTGACACAAGCATGCATGACACCTCCACTGTGATGACAAAGGCAGATGTTGTACAAACTGGGAAACCCAGACATGTGCCCTGTGCCACAAACGTACATCACACATACACAAACACAAATCACTCAGCATGGCCCCTCAACCATGGACAAACGGGAGCTAGGGGACCATCTATGCAAACATTCACATCAGTCCACCCTCAACACCACACACCCTGAACTGCAACAATGTGTATCTGTGAAGCCCACATGGACAGGTGACATTGCACATGCACCCATGACAAACCCAGGAATGTTGTGATGAACTAAGGTGCACAGACACATCACACAAGGACAGTTTACAACCCTGGGGAATGACAGACATACTGCACAGTATGCGGTACATGGCCATGACCTCAAAGCTCATGTAACCTTCAGAATCCCTGCCACAGTCCCAGGACAATGCAGATGCCAAGGAGAAACACAAGGCACACATGCTGACACCTGCCAGCATCGCAGCTGTGAACCCAACAAGTGGGAGCAGTCACACACACATAAAAATGTCTCAATCACTGAAAACTACAACCTAGGGACAACTACATGATATTGCGAACAAACAAGTGTCTTGAGGAACCCTGACTGTGTACCATCTGTGTCTGACAACATCATCACCACTCAGAACTGACAAATCCCAATGATGATACACCAATTAACAGTAGTGTGTCATGCACCCACACATCTGGTATCCCATTAGAAAAGTAGTGGGATGAACCCAGTACCACTCAGCAAGCATCAACAAAAGGAACATATCAAGCGAACACTGTCTGTGTATGAACCATGGGCCCAGGCCATGTCACTGGACAACACACTACTTTGAGGGGACACAACTCCTGTGGGAGCCCAGCTGTGCCAAACATATTCACCGCAAGTCCCACTCATGTCTGCAGAACTTGGTCAGTCAGCCATCAGTTACCACACAATGAAGGCTCTGGTCACAACAGCCTGGGTAGGTGAGTCTCCCCTAAGTCATCTGCACATACCCAAAACATATGTCTAGCAAGTTGCACAGAGGCCCCAGTTGCTCCTATTACAATGATGTCCACACATGTAGGTCCAGTGTTGATGAGCACAAAGTATGTGGAAGTGACAAATTGGACAATGGGAAGCACATCATATGTGCAGGGGTGCAAGCCACAGATGTGACCATGCCAATGAAATGCTCACTGAGAGATGTACACAAACAGTTGATCCTGACACACCCAGGCAGCTGCAAAGGATGACATGGATACCCACCAGAATAGGATACATATCTCATGGACCACAGGGAGAACCTCACATCAACACATCAGTATTCAATATTGTAAACCAAGCATTACAGGTGCAAGGGCATATAAAACAACATCAACATAATGTACAGCTAAATCAAGTTCACAGGGATAAAGAAAAAAGCTTTATTCAGCATATTAAAAGTGAAACGTCTGTTCTAACAAAAGGCCAATGGCCAGTCCATGTCCAAATGCCAAGGAGTAAACTAGAGTGATAAATTCAGTATATGAAAATCTAAACGTCTGTGCAAACAAAAGGCCGATGGCCAGTCCATGTCCAAATGCCAAGGAGTGAACTAGAGTGACAACTGTCACACCTTGCTTGCCTGCACTGCTAAGGACCGGGGTCATCCCCTCGGAGGGGCATACATGGGGTTAGGGCAGGCCAGGCACCACAGGGACAGGATCAGGGCGCAGCAGAAGGAGGCAGTGAAGAGGTGGTGGATGCAGGCGAGACACTTGCAACTGCAGTGGAGCTGACTGAAGTGGTGGTTGCTGTCACAACTGTGGGGCACAAGTCAGATGGTGTGGGTGCCGGCACAACTCCAGTGGGCAGGTCAGATGGAGTGGATTGGCTCACCACTGCAGTGCCTAAGTCAGACGGGGTGGTCGTGGACTCCAAAGCAGTGCCTACATCCATGGGGGAAAGGTGAGGTCGGCAGGGCAGGGGGGGACATGGTCCCCAGATCAGTGGCACCAACTGTCTGACCAGGTGTGGGGGAGCAAGTGCTAGGGGGGGATGGCCTTAGCATTTTGGGGATGGTGTATCTGTGTGTGGGGGAACCCGGGGCAGGGAGTGGCGGGGGAACCTCTGGAGTGGTGGCCTGGGGGATGGAGAATGGAGATTTTGCCTTGGAGCTGCGTGGTGGCGGGGAAGGGGTCTTGCTCTTCTGGCACCGGGGGGACTGGCGGGTGGGCGTCTCGGTCTGACTGCACCTGGGGGAGGGTGTCCGGGTGTGAGGGTGCTCCGTTCTGTGTATGGAGACTTCCTCTTCCCCTTGTAATCAGCATCTGCTGGGTCGGTGGGGAAGAGGCCAAGGTCACAGAGGAAGAGCTGGGGGGATGGGGTTGCAGGTGAGGCAAGGGAAGGGGGCTGGGAGGGAGAGGTCTCGAAGGACTGCGGAGTGGTTGTGGATGACCGTGTGTGTGTCAGCAAACCAGCCCCTGTGAGTGTGGAATCAGTCCCCTGCGCTTGCTTGTGTGCATGTCTAGACCTTGGTTTGGGGGTTTCTGTGCTTGGGACAGGTAGGGTGCTAGGAATCGTGGGTGGTGCAGGGGTAGGAGGGGTGCGGGACTGTTGGAGGAGAGACACTGCTGCCGTCAGGGAGGAGGCCACGGACTGATTGGTCCTCTGGAGGGCAGACATGCCCGAGGAAATGCCCTCCATGAATGACACCAGTTGTGTCAACAGACCTGTGTGTGCATGGAGGACCTTCAGCATCGACGTCTGCCCTACATGGATCTGTCGAAGTAAGTCCACAGACTCCTCACTCAGGGCAGCAGGGGACACAGGAGCAGGGGGTGCGGTGCCTGGCACAAAGGAGACATGCTCACGAACACGGGCCCACAGGGACATCTGGGATGGGAGCTGATGGGAAGGGGGTGGTGGTGGTGGTGGTGGTGGCGGGGGCGGAGACAGCCTCACTAGCTGGGGTTTGGTGGCTGCTGACACCCGCCTCCACAAGGGGGTCATCCTCAGAGCTGCTGTGGCCCTCAGCTGGGGGGGATGGTGCTGATGACTCCTCTGTGTGGCTCAACTCGCCCTCCTTGCCACTGGGTCCACCCAACTCCTCTCCTTCTGTCCCTGTAAGGCTCTGTGGCTCCTCCTGGTCGATGGAGCTGTCCCCTCCTGTGGCCGTGGATGTATCTTGATAGGAATAGGAAGTAACAGAACTACATCAGTCACCTGCACCAACTGCATACACCACAGTGAGTACATCACATCACAGGGCAAGCCCTGGCATCATCAGCTGAACACACCTCAAAGTGGCAACACTGTTTAGGATAAGACAATTGTCCTTCTCAACATCAACCATGGCACACATATCCCTACTTGACTTTCACACATATGTCTGTTGCATGTTGGATGCTAACACCCCAATGTGCCTACATGCACCACCCACACATTAGTTGTACATGCAAGTGAACACGTAGGAGTATGTCACTATACACACAGCACATCTCTTGCTACTGACTCAGTACAGGTGTCCGGATGAAGGGATGGGCAGAGACTCATTTCACATGCTTGGGATGCATGCCAGCAACACACTATATGATATACTGATGTCCTGATGGGCAATGCCACAATGGGGTGCATGGTGCACACTTGAACACAATGCAGGCTCACTCATAGCAAGTTAAATGCCATGGCACTGGGATACCCTGAAAGTCAGTCAACACTGTCTCCTGTCACAGGGGCAGGGCATCCAGACGACAAAAATATGCACTGACTCACAATCCTAGCTCAGGGGTAAAGCTAACTCTGCAGATGACCGGTGCACTTGACCATCCCATGCAAACAACATATCCAGGACCCAGAAGACCCCACACCATGCACATCATTCATATGAGTCTCAGCAAACACAAATCCCTGTACATTAACACATCACAGTCTGCCATGCATGTAACCCAGCTGCATGAAGGACACAGTTGCATACACCATTGTGTGCAGTCAGATGATCACACACCTATATGTCACACAGGTCTTGTCTCTCACAGTCACATCGCAGATGTCATGCTGACCCTCTGAATCATGGACACCCCAGTTGTACGTAGCAACACGCCACACCCTAATGACACAGAGGCAGACACTTGAGGGCACATGTCACTAAGCACAACCTTCAATTTCATACACAGGAGTGGGATTACAGAGTGTTTCTAAATGCCCTTGAGGGGGCATGACTGGCCAGGACTAAGTGAAACAGTGTTTGGCCCTGGACCGTAGTCAGGTGGCTAAGCAAGTGTGACATACTTGATATACATACTCCTGAGGCCCAAAAATTGGAGTCCCCTGCTGCATGGGTTTGTTTGGAATACCCCAGCCACATGTTGTGAGTCAGACCAGCAATTGGTACACATCTCAAGGGCACACACAGATCACATGTCAGATCTTAGGCATTGTGTAAACAATTGACCCACCCATGAAACACACAACAGATTCACGGGAACTGATGCTGACCGGTAACTGAAGCATAGCTGACTGCAGGGACACAGTGCCCTAGTGACACAAGCAACAGACTGGAGGGGCCACACCTGTGGAACAGATGAGGAGGGTGCATCACACAAATGAGGGACCTGAGTTTGGGACTACAAGACCTACGTAATGTGGAAGTGTGACCAGGACAAAAGACTGCTATTTGCATGTCAGACATAGTACACAGATCAGACATGGACTCACACCCTTCTTGCTGCTGTCTGGCCTTCAACTGCCTATCCAGGTCAGGAAGACCACCGCCAGGATACGGAGAATGTGGGGAGTCAGGGTCCGGTGTCCACCCCTCCTGCGTGGAGGTGATAGCTTCAGCTGGACTCTAGCTATCCTCCGGGTCCAGCCCCAAAGGTACTGCCACCTCTTCTGACAGTTGCGGATCCGGCGCTTGTAGACCCCCACAGAACGAACAGCCCGGGCGATGGTCAGCCAGATCTCCTGCTTCTGGTGGGCATCAACCTGTGAGGAGGACAAAGTGAAAAGTACATTAACACACATGGCCCAGATTTGTGCGGCACACATTTGGATATACATGTCATAATCACAAAGGGAAATAAATTGCACAGGTAGTGCAACCATAGGGAATGAAAAATCACATGCATGTCTGATATGTTAACAATGCCTGCATAGTTTAAGCTTGCAATAATGCTCTTTAGCAGCAGGAAAACTATTCATTACATGTACTTACACCCTTTGGAGGATGAAAGTAGTCAGTGAGAATGCTTGCCACTGGTGTACACACTGCTAGTCAGACAACATGCATAATTAGGAAGGCAGTGGACAGCACACTCACCTGCTCCCCTGGTGTCCCATAGAACTTTCTGTACTCTGGAAGGAGCCAGTCCAGCAGGGCCTGGTTCTCCTCCTCAGTGAAGGCTGGGGCCCTCTCCAGAGTACGTGCCATAGCAGGAGCCAGAGGATGTAGAGACAGCAGCAGTGGTAGCAGGGATGTGGTCCAGTAGAATGTAGTGCAGGCAAGTGAGCTCTCTGGGGGCCAGCCAGCCTTATAACTGTGCTGCAGTGCCATGTGTCCCAAGTGATAGGCCCAACACGGTTGCATTCTTTGAATCTGGCCAATCCATTTAAAAGTACGACTCGTACATGCCTTCCGCATCGTTCAAATCTTCACCTTCATGGAACACTTGAAATTGAAACATTGTTGTAGGCATCCAACTGAATTTCCAGTGCACAACTCGTACAAGTTTAGAATCCGCATCCGTCTCCATGACAGTCCTGAGCCAAAGGGTGCGCCTGGCTCGTTCAACTGACTGTACAACGCGTATTTTGAATATACACATGCACCCGTCTCCATACGATTCAATGGCCAAGGCGTACCCCTGTCTCGCACCATGCCTGTCCGACGCGTATGCATGATATTCACCCACGTCGGACCTCATTGCATTCAATGACAAAGCGTACGCACGGCTCGGACATGAGCCGTGCAATGCGCACGCACTGTCACCCGTGTCGGACCTCATTGCATTCAATGACAAAGCGTACGCACGGCTCGGACATGAGCCGTGCAATGCGTACGCATTGTCAGCCGCATCGGACCTCATTAGTGTGACTATTATACGGATGCAACACACATATACAGGCCATGGACACCTGCGCACACCTGCCACACTATAGCATTGGCCACACAGTGTCCCATGGCATGTAAGGCTGCATTCCCTGAGTGTTTGGGGGGGCCACAGCTGTTTTTTTGGCTGGCACTTTGTGCAGCCACTCCCAGCCTGTGCACGTGTACATGGGGGCATAATGCTTTGTGTGTTGTGCACATTACCACTGTGATGTGCAATTGGACAGTAATGGGCATGAGTCAAGGCCACAGTGTCAGGTTGGATATGTTTAGGACATGTCACATACACCCTGAGTCCTGGGGGTAATGGCATGTAAGTCACAGTGAGACCTGTAGCCACAATACTGATGTGCACCCACAGTCTGTGTGCATCTTGTGTCACAGATGTGTATGATCACATGTTACCAATGGGTGCCAGTCTCCACATCCATGTGGTATATGCATCAACCTTGATGGGGTGTGTGTCTAAGAGACGTACATGTAGGGCCGGCAGGAACAACAGTGGCCACTACCTGTGGGACTTATGCTTGCCTTGTGGTGTGTACGTGCTACGCCATGTCTATTGCTGTGTTGATGTGGCAATACAGGGAGCCTGGGTTTCTGCATGGCAAAGATCTGTGATGCCTGGGAGACATGAGTTACAACAAACAAATGATGGACGGAATGCTGACAATGCAGACATTCTCCCCCAGTCAAGAGATCTGGGTTAAATCCATCGTTCTTTTGCCCACTACGCCACCCCAGTTCAGACATGGCCATATGCAAATCAGTCTTGACCCTGTGCCTCATGGGAACAGTCCAGCCCAAACTGCCAAGCCATGTCTTCCCTGGACCGGAATCAAGCATCCTAGGACCGGTTTCTGGCTATCAGCCGTCATCAGCCAGGATAGCTTGACTCCAGTGGCGTAGTGAGCACGGGTCCCACGTCTGGGAATACCCATCCCACTTAGGGCGAAAAGCGTTACAACAAACAAATGATGGACGGAATGCTGACAATGCAGACATTCTCCCCCAGTCAAGAGATCTGGGTTAAATCCATCGTTCTTTTGCCCACTACGCCACCCCAGTTCAGACATGGCCATATGCAAATCAGTCTTGACCCTGTGCCTCATGGGAACAGTCCAGCCCGAACTGCCAAGCCATGTCTTTCCTGGACCGGAATCAAGCATCCTAGGACCGGTTTCTGGCTATCAGCCGTCATCAGCCAGGATAGCTTGACTCCAGTGGCGTAGTGAGCACGGGTCCCACGTCTGGGAATACCCATCCCACTTAGGGCGAAAAGCGTTACAACAAACAAATGATGGACGGAATGCTGACAATGCAGACATTCTCCCCCAGTCAAGAGATCTGGGTTAAATCCATCGTTCTTTTGCCCACTACGCCACCCCAGTTCAGACATGGCCATATGCAAATCAGTCTTGACCCTGTGCCTCATGGGAACAGTCCAGCCCGAACTGCCAAGCCATGTCTTTCCTGGACCGGAATCAAGCATCCTAGGACCGGTTTCTGGCTATCAGCCGTCATCAGCCAGGATAGCTTGACTCCAGTGGCGTAGTGAGCACGGGTCCCACGTCTGGGAATACCCATCCCACTTAGGGCGAAAAGCGTTACAACAAACAAATGATGGACGGAATGCTGACAATGCAGACATTCTCCCCCAGTCAAGAGATCTGGGTTAAATCCATCGTTCCTTTGCCCACTACGCCACCCCAGTTCAGACATGGCCATATGCAAATCAGTCTTGACCCTGTGCCTCATGGGAACAGTCCAGCCCGAACTGCCAAGCCATGTCTTCCCTGGACCGGAATCAAGCATCCTAGGACCGGTTTCTGGCTATCAGCCGTCATCAGCAAGGATAGCTTGACTCCAGTGGCGTAGTGAGCACGGGTCCCACGTCTGGGAATACCCATCCCAATTAGGGCGAAAAGCGTTACAACAAACAAATGATGGACGGAATACTGACAATGCAGACATTCTCCCCCAGTCAAGAGATCTGGGTTAAATCCATCGTTCTTTTGCCCACTACGCCACCCCAGTTCAGACATGGCCATATGCAAATCAGTCTTGACCCTGTGCCTCATGGGAACAGTCCAGCCCGAACTGCCAAGCCATGTCTTCCCTGGACCGGAATCAAGCATCCTAGGACCGGTTTCTGTCTATCAGCCGTCATCAGCCAGGATAGCTTGACTCCAGTGGCGTAGTGAGCACGGGTCCCACGTCTGGGAATACCCATCCCACTTAGGGCGAAAAGCGTTACAACAAACAAATGATGGACGGAATGCTGACAATGCAGACATTCTCCCCCAGTCAAGAGATCTGGGTTAAATCCATCATTCTTTTGCCCACTACGCCACCCCAGTTCAGACATGGCCATATGCAAATCAGTCTTGACCCTGTGCCTCATGGGAACAGTCCAGCCCGAACTGCCAAGCCATGTCTTCCCTGGACCGGAATCAAGCATCCTAGGACCGGTTTCTGGCTATCAGCCGTCTTCAGCCAGGATAGCTTGACTCCAGTGGCGTAGTGAGCACGGGTCCCACGTCTGGGAATACCCATCCCACTTAGGGCGAAAAGCGTTACAACAAACAAATGATGGACGGAATGCTGACAATGCAGACATTCTCCCCCAGTCAAGAGATCTGGGTTAAATCCATCGTTCTTTTGCCCACTACGCCACCCCAGTTCAGACATGGCCACATGCAAATCAGTCTTGACCCTGTGCCTCATGGGAACAGTCCAGCCCGAACTGGCAAGCCATGTCTTCCCTGGACCGGAATCAAGCATCCTAGGACCGGTTTCTGGCTATCAGCCGTCATCAGCCAGGATAGCTTGACTCCAGTGGCGTAGTGAGCACGGGTCCCACGTCTGGGAATACCCATCCCACTTAGGGCGAAAAGCGTTACAACAAACAAATGATGGACGGAATGCTGACAATGCAGACATTCTCCCCCAGTCAAGAGATCTGGGTTAAATCCATCGTTCTTTTGCCCACTACGCCACCCCAGTTCAGACATGACCATATGCAAATCAGTCTTGACCCTGTGCCTCATGGGAACAGTCCAGCCCGAACATGAGGCCTTAATTGTCACTGGGGTGTGTTTTTTTAACGTTGCAGCGGCACATAGGTTGGGTGACACAGCCAGATGATTGGCCCATTGCACTACATGGGACTCATGCGGACATGTGGAATTGAGATGTGAGGTGGTTGTCTTGTAGGTGACATATGTGTTCATGACCAACAGCACACACCTCAGTACATTGTGTAATGTCATGAACTAGCATGTGATAGTGATCGTGGTCATGGCCACATGGGGGGATGTACTGACAATCTTCCTTTGTGCATTTCTGTACTGCAGGGTACCAGCTGTCCATCGTCGTTCCCAGACCTTGCAACGATGCAGGAACGCAACTGCATCAGACGGTACCGCTTCACCAGGCCACTGATTGCGGAGTTGGCAGAGCAGTTGGCGCCACATCTGCTACCTGGCTGGACATACCCTACAGCACTGACCCCAGAGGTGAAGGTGATGGCAGCCCTGCACTTCTTTGCTACCGGTACCTTCCAGTACACTATGGCTACTGCTGGTGGTATGTCGCAAACGATGTTTAGTCGGGTGCTACGCAATGTCTTGGAGGGGATGTTGCAATTCCTCGACCTGTATATCAAGTTCCCGAGCTCAGATGAACTCCCTGAAATTAAGGATGCCTTTTATACACTGGGGAGGATGCCGAACGTCATCGGATCTATTGATGGGACACATGTTGCCCTGATACCACCACAGGCACATGAGCAGGCATACCGGAACAGGAAGCACTACCATTCGAACAATGCTCTGGTAGTCTGTCTTGCTGACATGTTGATCACACATGTGTGTGCACGGTTCCCTGGTTTGGCGCACGATGCCTACATTATGAGGAGTAGTCGCATTGCAACGCTGATGTCACAGATGCCAGCTCAGCGTGCCTGGCTTGTCGGTGTGTACTGACTGTTTCTCATTGTGTGTGTTTGTCAATGTTGTATTCCACACTCCTACAAAACTCAGCTACTTGTTCATTTTTGTGTGTGTAGGTGACTCCGGATACCCCAACATGCCGTGGTTGCTGACACCTCTCAGGAACCCTGTCACACCAGCCGAGATGCGCTACAATGAGGCACATGGTCGGAGCAGGAGGGTGATTGAGCGGACATTCGGCCTCCTGAAAAGCCGCTTTCGCTGCCTGGACAAGCCCGGAGGGGCACTCCCATATGAACCTGCAAAGGTGTGCAAAATAATACTGGTCTGCTGCATGCTACACAACATAGCGGTGCAGAAGGAGGTGCCTCTCATCCAGGATGACGATGACGACGACCAACCTCCGGCACCTGTGGAGGATCCCAGCCTGGGCCAAGATGCCAGTGATGATGAAGATGATGGTGACGTCCGCTCCCAGCTCATCAACAACCTCTTCACCTGAATGTGAGTTTCCAGGGTTGTTATGTGAATGTATGGAGGTAGCCTGGAATGTGTTGAGCCAGCTCTGTTGCTGTCTGAGTGTGTCTGTGTGCCACTTGACTGGATTTGTGCTGTGATGTGTCCATTCAGCTGGTGTGTACTCCACAATAGGGTAGTACTGCTAACTAGTGTTTGTGTAGGTGTTTTGCAACATGTTTTGTGCGTGTGTATTGCATTTCTCTACTGTTCTTCTGTGCTTTTGACTGTATCTTGTCTGTCCTTCCCATGGTACTTTGCCTGTTGTGAGGTCAACACTGACCCCCAACACCCAGAAGCCAACACCAGTGTGGAAGTTGACAATTCCCATCAACTGATGTACCCCACATCCCTGGACTTCCATTCTCCAACACATTGGGAGCGTGTGTCCACTGTTACGTAGAATTACCGTGCAATAAACGTGTTGCTGATGTGTAATGAACCTGTGCTATGCTTTGTTATGTGTGTTGTCTGTCTTCCCAAATCTGAGTGACATCTGCTTACCTCACCTGTGGACTTGTTGCAACTTACTGGGGTTGGTGTTGTGTCTGCGCATGCCAATGTGTTTAAGGTCAACATCATTGTGTGTGATGAGTAACATGGCCATAGTGAGTATGTTTTGTCTTGCCATAGTGGTGTGTCTCCCTCACATGTGTCACATCCCCATGACTCACCTTACGTTGCTCACATTGTTGCAGTATTTGGCATGCACTGTGTTGTGTAGCAGATCGACATCTCCCTGAACATGACAATTTGGAATCACAACAGAGGCAAGTATGGTGTACTGGTGAGTTTATTTATAAACATGTGCGAGGGAAGTGCACAGGATGGTGGGTGCTGTACAGTGGTTTGGGAATCCAAAGTTCACATTGGAGTTGGAAGTGCTGGTAGATGAAATGTCCAGAGTAAAGTCCACAGTCATCTGATACATTGGCCCAACATGAACCCTCCAAGTCATGTGGGCGAGTTGTGTGCGATTGGACAAGGTGAACGGGTTGCGCACAAAGAACATTGTCCAGAACAGGTTTGGAGGCCCTGGGGGATGTGCTGGGACATCTGACTCTCACATGTCCTTCTTCGGACGACCCCTCTTCTTCCGGGGGGTGGGGGATCCTCATGTGCAGGACTCTGCGGTGCAGGGGACTCTTCGCCAGAGTCCTCCTCCCTCCCTGTGGCACTGGCAGATGGTGTTGCGACAGATGTTGTGGGCACACAGGGGTGTGTGGACAGGTTGGTGTTGATCTGGCAGAGGCATTGTAGTATGTCCCGATGCACCGCAGTGATGTCATCCCACTTGGCCTCTATGCGGGCATGGTGGGCGACCTGCTCGTGTTGCATGTCCTTGAGGATCCCCACTACCTGGCCAAATCCTCCAGTGCTATCCTGGTACGCATCTAAGATACGTACCTATCATACTCTTGGCTACACCCCCCTTCCCAGCATGCCCATACTTCCTCCTTCTTGACTCTGCTTCCCTGTGAGGGGGTGTGACAGCAATGGCAAGATGGCTGACTGTGTAGTCCTGATGTATGATGTTGGCCATTTCCCAGCATGGCCTTGTGCTCCCCACAACAGAGCCCAGTGTCAGACATCTTGTCAGTCCCTTCCCACTCCCTGTGAGGCGAGTATGGTACAGTTTGATCTTGCTGGGCCATGTGGGTGAGTTTAGGTTGTCTGTGACTGCGACTCCCATCATACTCTTGGCTACACCCCCCTTCCCAGCATGCCCATACTTCCTCCTTCTTGACTCTGCTTCCCTGTGAGGGGGTGTGACAGCAATGGCAAGATGGCTGACTGTGAAATCCTGGTGTTTGTTTGGCTACAATTCCCAAGTGAGCCCCTGTGCTTCACACAGCAGCACACAGTACGGGGTAGTTTTTTGCTGATATTTCACAGAGGTTTGTGTCAATGCATTGTACCCGGTGAGTTGTGTGGAGTTTGTGTTGAGGGGGGGTGTCTCCCCATGCTGAGTAGTATGGTCAGGGCTGTCAGTCCTCCTTCCCATCATGAAACGTGCTTCCATTGTAGGGCATGACAGTTGTCTTTCAGGATGTCAGTCAGTGGTGTCCTGCTTCTGATTTGCACACAAGCCCTAGCAGGGCCTTGTGCTCCCCACAGCAGGACCCAGTGTCAGCCATCTTTTCAGTCATTTTCCACTCCCTGTGATGTGGGCATGCTTCAGAGAGGTCTTGATGGGCCAATCAGGAGGGTGTGCATTATCTGTGACTACAGGCCCCATCATGCTTTTGGCTACACTTACTTCACCTGCATCCCCACTATTCCTTCCTGACAGTCAGCTGCACTGTGAGGTGGTGTGTTTGTGGTGGCAAACTGTCTGGCAGGGTCTATTTGGCTTAGTGCCACTGGCTTGCTCTATTTGTTTGTAGGTTGGTGCATGTCATGACACAGTCCCCAGTCACTATGAGATGGCAGGTATTGTGTTGGTGTGACTGGCATACACATCTTGGGCTGATTATCTATTGGTTAGTGTAGCTTTGCTTGGGGTGCATGGTTTCACTGTCCCCTTGCCACACAATCTTGGGTATGTTGTTTGTGTACTCACCAGGCTCTGGGATGTGTGTTAGGCCATGGACGCTCGCTGGTGGTAGGATGTCCTGCACCTTCTCCTCCCAGGTCCTGAAGTAGACTGGTTTGGCAGGAGGGCCACCACCGGTGCACTGACTCAGGGCGTGATCTTTTTCGATGAGTTTCTTGACCCTCCTGCGCACGTCATACCACCTGTTCTGGATGTCGTCCTTTGTGCGCCTTGCTGGTGCTTGAGCATTCACCTTGTCCAC
Source organism: Triturus cristatus (assembly GCF_964204655.1). Classification (NCBI taxonomy): domain Eukaryota; kingdom Metazoa; phylum Chordata; class Amphibia; order Caudata; family Salamandridae; genus Triturus; species Triturus cristatus. The sequence continues at coordinate 235,188,348 of NC_140583.1, forward strand.
AATCCTCGCCCACATCTTGGTTTTCTGTGAGATGGGGGTGCTTTGAACCAATGTACCAAACAAATGTGGCTCTACTCTGATGATCTCGTATACCAGCACTTCTAACTCACTATCTGTGAACTTTGGATTCTTCTTTGGAGGCATGGTGATGGGTGGTGGTGGTGAGGGATGTGTGTGTGAGGGTGCAAGTGATGGTGGGTTGGTGTTGTTTTTGCTGTGTGTATGTGTATGTGCTTTTGTATGAGGTGCTGATGGTGTGTTAGTTGTGTGATGGGTGAGTTGTGAGTGTGTCAGTGGTTGCTGTGTACTGGTGTTTGCTGCTGGCTGTGTCTCCTGTTTGCAAGGGATGATGGTAGTGATTGTAGTCCTTTATATAGTTGGAGTTGTGGGTTTGTCTTTGTCCCATGTTTTTTTGGGGGGTACTTATTGGCTTTGTCATTGCTTGTTTGGTCCTTTTTTTGTCTTTTTTCCTTTGTGTTTTGTAGGCATGAAGGAGACGTTCATGTGACAGAAACGGACGCTGCTGTTGTCTCGTATGGGCTTCTCGGCCTCGTTCACACTGCCTGTCTTCTGTGTTTGGTACACTTCGTTCGCGGCGGTCTCTATTACCTGTGTGCCGGGTTGTCTGTGCGTGTCGTTCATGCGGCTTGGTCTCCGTGCGAGTCGGTCCGGTTTTACACGCATTGCATTGTACTGTGCAAATCGTACATCGCGGGTACGGGTCGTTCGAGTTCATTCCGGGTTGGTGTAAATCGCGTTGGTTTTCCGGCCGGATCACTATTTTCCCTACGGCTCGGTTGTACGGCTTGTATTCCGTACGTGTTAGTTGGAATTCACACGCGTTGCATCGTACTGCACGGGTCGTACGGCGCTGGTCCGTGACGGTTGGTATTCAGTCCGGGTCCGTGTCGGTCGGTTCATTTTGCGGCCGGAATCGGAATCAGACACAAAATGTACTATTCCCACTCCAATGAGTGCAACAGAAGGGAAAGTATTGGATTGCTGAGGGGTAAAATGTACTATTCCCACTCCAGTCAGTACACCAATACGGAAAATGTTGGCTTGCGTAGGGGTAAGATTGAAACAGTAGAGAAAGTGTAAGATTGTGGAGGGGTAAAATGTACTATTCCCACTCCAGTCAGTACAACAGCAGTGAAAGTGTTGGATTACAGAGGGGTAAAATTCACTATACCCACTCTAGTCAGTTCAAAAGTAGGTAAAGTATTGGATTGCGAAGGGGTAAACTGTACTGTTCCCACGCTAATGAGGGCAATAGTAGGGAAAGTGTTGGAATGCGGCGGGGTAACATTTACTATTCCCATTCCAAAAAAAATAACTTGAAAAAAATAAAATTATTTAAAAAGTAACGGGCCCGATTCACAAAAGCAATCTAAGACAAAATCCTAACTTTACGACCCTCGGTATTCACAAAAGGCATTTAGTAGTAGTAAAGTTAGGATTCCTAACTTTACTACTCCTAAATGCCTTTAGAGCCCAGTGTAAATAAAGAAAAATATAAATATGTACAAAAAAATTGCAAATATATTTAATATTAAAAAATATACAAAATAAAATCATATTACAATGTTAAATACATATCACAAATAATTACAAATATTATTATAAATTATATATAAAAACAATTTTCATAAAAATAATCATTTTTATTTAGAAATTATTTAGTAACAAAATATATTTAATACATAAATACAATTCAGTTACTTTCCACCCTATAATCTCACAAAACTCACAACTTGAACTTAAACCTTAACTGTAAAAGCAAAATATTTACACTATTAATATAAATATTTATCAACAAAATAATGATGCTTAATTAAATATGAATTATTATTAATTATAATTAATTTACTTCCCACAATCTACCCCCACAAAACACACAACAAACTCGTAAAATGTAACAGAAAATTATTTACATAAACAACATAATTAAATATCAATGTGATAATCAACATTAATTTAAAAATGCATTATTAATCTCCACCCCATACTCCTACAAAACCCACATCTAAAATGTTTTTAAAAATGCGCAATTGACATCCTTAATTATCAATTAGCAAATATGAATAATTAAAAACTAAATTTTAATTCATTAAAATTAATTAACTTTCCACCCTTTACCCCTATATTCCCCACAACCTACACCTAATATGAAACTTAAAAACAAGTTTATTACCCAATAAAAAAATTGTCAATTAAATAATATTACCAACTAGTTATTAAAGAATTAAAAATAATTTTCTTCTCACCCTTTACCCCTCTGAACCCCACAATCTGCACGTAAAAAATATATTACACAATTAACACAATTAATTATCAAGTCATTATTAATAATTCAAAACTAATTATTAATTCATTAAAAATAAATTACTTCCCACCCTTTACCCCTATAAACTCCACAACCTGCACATAAAATTCCTATTAACAAAACATAATAGCACTATTTACATAATTAAATATAAGTTAATTAAATATTAAATACAAATAATCACTAATGTATTATAATTAACTCACTTCCCACCTTATACCCCTATAGATTCACAACTCACTACAGCACTAAAAATCACAAAAAATAATTAAATCAAATTTAATAACTACAATAAATGTAACAAATATATTAAGAAACGTAAAAAATAATTATACAAAACTTTACATCATATACATATAAAATATATATTAAAATACATAAGAATAATTCAAAAACTATATTTTAAACAACTAAATTTTTGCAAATGATATTAATGACTTAGATATTTTAAAAAACTATTACTTACCTTAAAATCGATATTCTTGACAGCGATATTCTTGTGGACGATATTTCCATACCACGATATTTTGGTATGGCGATATCTTTTCCTCTATATATTTTCTGAATACCCAGAGCAAGGCATGTATAAATGCTATTTGCATTTGTGCGTACATTAAATCCAGACCTATTGTCTTTATCCGTTTTTATTTGTTTTTATTTTGCATGCTGGTATCTAAAGTCCTCATGTATTATTGCTATAAGAGTGACAACTGCAGGACTGGATGAGATGAGGTACTCGGCCTCCCATCTCATACTTCACAACTATCTACGGAGCTTTCACAGCACATGTCTTGGGGCCAGATGTATAACCTGCTCCAATAGCGCCTCGTATATTGCGTCGTATTTGCAACTCTCAATTTGCAAGGCGCTACTTGGCATGTACAACAGTGTGGTTAACACTGTTTGCGATTTCCAATGGGGTCACAAATTGTGAGGCTCATGAATATTAATGAGGCTCTCGCAATTTGCAAGCCAATTGGGAATGACAGGCCCTCCCCAGGATGATGGCCTGCTGGGCTCAGCAGACCACCATGTCTGGGACTGCTTTTAAATAAAGGAGATTTCTTTTTTTTTAAATGCAGCCCGTTTTCCTTAAGGAAGGAAAACAAGAAGTATTTTTTTTTTTAAATGAAACTTTTCCGTTGCATTTTTTAAGGGCAGGTAGTGATCCCTGGGACCAATGCCTGCCCTTAAAAAATATTTTAAGAGCATGTCACAAAGGGGAAGGGTTCCCTTGGGGACCCCTTCCCATTTGCGACTCCATTATCACCCTCTTGAAGAGGGTGGTAATTTGCAAAACATGGGTACATGGCTTTGCAGTCGCTTTTAGGAAGGGAACACCCCTTCCTAATAGCGAGTCACAAAACCTATTTAGCGAGTCGCAAATAATTTGCAACTCACTAAATAGGCTTTGTACATGGCCCATGAGGTTTTTGCATGCGCAAACGGGTCGCAAACTCGTTTGCGCATGCAAAAACGGGTCGTACATCTGTCCCTTGATTACCATCACATGAAGGTCTCCATGTGAAAGGTGAACTTGAAAACACTCACAGAATTTAGCACAATGATACTTCACAGCCAGACGCCAAGTCATCCTGTTTTCTTATAAAACCTTCCTCTCCCATAGCATTTACTCTTTGTAATCCATGGCACTGACACATCCCGCGTTCTCTGTGTGTACCTCTTTTTTGTTTTTTTTGTTTTTGAGTTCTATATAGCGCAAGCTTGACCCGAAGATATTAGGTATCAGAGCGCTTTACATGAGCACCAGTTTTGTTACAGACGGACACATTCATTTTTGTTGGGCACAGGGAGATTAAGGGGCCAATTAGGATGGTGGGCGGCTAGCGGTGCTGAGACCGGCCGCCAGTGGTGCGGTGGTCACGCACCGGCAATTATGATGCCACCGCCACGGTGGCGGCGGCATCAGACATCCACATCATTGTGGCAGGCGGTGCACACAGCACCGCCCGCCGCAATGCTGTGGCTGCACATTGTGCATTTGCATGCACAACGTAGCAGGCACCACACGGTGCATGCTACATTGTGCATGCAAATGCAGGGGGGTACCATAGGTACCCCCCATGTGCATCCCCCAACCCCCCAACATCCTGGGGGCCCGCAACGGGTCCCCAACTACGAACACCGCATGGCTTTCCGTGGTGGCAATGCCGCCAAGGAAAGGCTGCATAGTACTATGGCTGGGGGTGTTTTGCAGACACCACCACCATATTCAACCCTTTTCAGCCCGGTCGACTCATCGACCGGGCGGAAAAGCGGCAGACGGTCTTCCCGTCCGCCGCGTTACCCCCGCCATCATAATATGGCGGGAGGAAATGGGAGGCGGCGGGAGATAATGTCGGGCGGATCGCCACTGCCATGCGGGCGGTGGCGATCCGCCCAACATTATAATAGACCCCCAAGTGATTTGCCCAGAATCGCAAGATGTTTAGGGTTGTTGCCGAGACTCAAACCTGGCTCCCCAGCTTCGAGGTCGACCGCTCTAGCCGTAAGGCTACATCCTCTCCACTCTACCTTTTTTTGCAGCGCGTCCTATCACAGTCCTGAGTCATCCTCAGCTTCCTTGAAGGGCACCTCTATTCCATCTACAGCCACAAGAGCGTATGTAAGTTTCATACAATGGTCCTGTTTACAAGAAGCCCGATGAATTGTACTCACGGAGGAAACACTTGTCTGTGCAGGGATCGTATATTGCAAGTATTGTAATGTTTATCACACCCAGTAATTACCAGGTGTGATAAAAGATGTCCATACATAGCTCAAACCAGCTAAACATTAACAAGGGGAAAATGCATGCAGGCTTTCTGTGACTAAAGCAACAAAATTCACGTCATTCCCAAAAAGTACAAATAGGAAAAAACTATAGTATACGATGAATTCCGGGCACCTCTGCGTTGGTTTTTTATCAGATGCGATCATTCTTAGACCGCTCATAATCAGGACCTTTGTGGATTAATGCACTTTGCAGTCTGTTTAGCCTGAAGTTTACATGCACTTTTTATACCGTTGAGAAATGTAAATCCGGCTATGTGTACACTGCAGAGATTCAAATCCCAGTAAAACAGCACACGTTGTTGATTCCCATCCGAAGAGATAAGAGAGGTGTTTGTGAGCTGCAGGTTACATATCAGGTTTGCCTTGTAAGTCTTAGGTTTTAATCCGTATTGGATTATCTCAAAGTTGATGTGGCTTCAAAACAAATCTTGCGGTTTGAATCCCCGTGGGATAGTTTAGCTGTGTATGTGAGCTGCATACCGTTTAAATCGATGCTGGACTAACTTCGCTTTTCAACCATCCAGTGTTTTCATTATTGAAAAGGGGGGCTGAGACTGTAATACTTGCTCCCTGTTAACCCATTTGACTCTTAAAAGTAGGGCTGTACCTTAAGCATTTAATAGAAAGCATTTTTTATTTTACAAATGTCAGAGTTATAGCGATTTGTTTTTTAACTCATTTTATTATAGACAAAGTTATACAGTGCAAACACTTTAGAAATGTAGGCGCCCAAAGGTGTTTCGCTGAATAGAAAGGATTTTTAAGAAGAAAAAGGAAGTACCAGAGAGCCTTAACTGCATCTGGCCTTGTTCCTGTCATCCTCACTCAACATACGAGACAACGGCGAGAGAGATAAAAAGTGAGAGTGTATCAGAGAGAGAGAGAGAGAGAGCGAGCTGGAGATAAAGAGAGTCACAGAGAGTGAAAGAGAAACATATCGAAAGAGTCCTAGAGAAAAGGAAAACATCAGAAAGACAGAGAGCGAGGCGAGCGAGAGCGAAATACAGGGCGAACATCTCCAAAGTAGCTGATGACAAAATAAACCACAGAAACCTTTAGACGGGCTGAAAAGAAGCTGGTGGTGCTAACATGAGAAATGTCTATCTGCAATTGCTTGTTAGTGAGTAAGCAACAAGGTGTTCATGCATTTTTCTGCAACCCTACAAGAACCATAGGACAGAAAAGTGCATTTAACGCATGGATTTTTTTTTAAAGTTCACATACAGTTAGAAGTGTTAGCTGCATCACAAAACGATGCTATGCATGAATTTAAGGATTACACAGCCAAGCTTTTAATGCTTCCCTCAAAGACTAGAGGGCAGACTGAGCTCTGACATCAGGTGGATTTGGTTCCGCAATTTAGCTGCCTGGTACCTCAATGATTAGATATTTACATCAGGGTTTTTCACGAATGAGGGGCAGTGTTATTTTAACTTTGATACATGCAGCTTTGAATGTAATCAATTGTTAGGTCTCAGATAGATAGCGCATGCGATGTCTCGAAAAAACATGTTGTGTTTAATCTGTGAACTTCAGCCCACCCAAAGGCTTCTCATTTGCTCGTTCCATCATTTGCCTCATATTCATGCCTTTTCTTGTGTTTAGCCCTCCCCCCGGAGCATGGACCAAGCACTGGTAAACATCCACTGCTCCCATTTTTATGACCATTTTAGGACCACAGTGCTTGTGCTTTTACCAACTCCATTCCCCCCCCCCATCATGCCCGTCCTCATGCCCAGTCCACAGATCACCCCCTCCCCCATCACTGATTATCCCTTTGTTGCTTCTTTCCGTTTCCACAACCTCCTCCCTCTAGTCTCTGTTTGCTCCCTCGCACCTCCTGGTGCTTGCCCCAACCTCAAATCACCCCCTCTCAACCCTGCCACTGCTTTAAACTTTCATTGTAGTCTGTTTCCCTCTAGTGAGTGGTGGTATTCTGCCTTTTAATGTCCTGTTAGTGTATAGCTGACTTGCTGTGTGTAGTGCAGCTATTACTTGCCACATGTGTAGTTTATTTCCATACGTGTGGGTACTATGTGTCTGTGCATGTTTACACCATATGTGGTAATTTAGCAATAGTGTTTATAACTGGAAAATCAGACCTCAAGTGAATCAGGTATGCGTTATCACGGGGCATTTCAGAGCTTCTAAAGTACCTGTGTCATCTGCTGTAATTCCATTGCCACATTTCTCCTGTGAAAAATGATTGAACTGTTGGTTTCTCACCTTGTTGCTTCTCATTTCATAAGGTAGGACTCTATTTCTTCAAATCTCTCCCATCTGGCCAATTTCTTACTTTTTCGGCATTCATAGGTGAAGTGTTTTCATGCACCATTGTTGCTTAACATGAATTCTCTTCACAGGAACTAGGCTGAGTCTTGATGTCATCAAGGTCCACCTGCCCCTCAGTGTCCATGGCAAACGTCATTGCTTTTCTATGTGTTGCTGCTTTCCATTTCCCCCACCTCCTCCCTCCCTCTCATGTCTTCTTTCTCCCTCGCTTCTGCTGGTGCTTACCCCAACCACAGATCCTCCCCTACCCCGTCACTGTTTTTCACTCACTGCTCCCATTTTTACGACCATTTTAGGCCCACATTGCTCGTGCTTTTACCAGCTCATCTCCTCCCTCATGCCCAGTCCACTGATCACCCCCTCCCCCATCACTGATTTTCCCATTGTTGCTGCTTTTCATTTCCCCCACCTCCTCTCTCCCGTCTCTGCTTGCTCCCTCGCACCTCCTGGTGCTTGCTCCATCCACAAATCAACCCTTGCTGTAATCCCGTCACTGCTTTAAACCTTCATTGTAGTCTGGTTCACTCTAGTGAGTGGTGGTGTTCTGACTTATAATTCCTTGTTAGTGAATAGCTAATGTGCTGATTGGAGCATGTGTGCATTGCCGCTATTACTTGGCACACATGTAGTCTCTGTGGGTACTAGGTGTGTGTACGTGTTTACACTATATATGGTCATGGCAAAAGTAGTCCTTTTAATGTAGGTTGTTGATGCAATATATTTCCTCATGTTTAATACTGGAAACCAGCCTAATACTGTGAAACTTTTTGGGTTTTTTGTGCCGTTTTATATAGAGCATTCATTTGTTTAGGCACAGGGAAATTAAGTGATTTGCCCAGAATCAAGGATGTTAAGTTGACACCGAAACTTGAAACTGGTTTCCCAGCTCCATAGATGGCATCTGTGGCGCTTACACCAAATCCTATCGCAAGAGGAGGCCACATTGTCTCCCTGGCCACAGGCACAGTTCCACATTTTGTGATTACAGCCAAATCTCTTAATCTCCCCATGGCAGCACGCATTTGCTGTTAGTTGCCTGTTCACTTCCCGCACGTCGCTGCTTGACCTGTTGCACAGATCCCCTCGTCCCCTATCTTTGCTTTACACATTGTTTTGTGCAGTTATATGTAGCCACAAGTTTAAATCCTTAAACCCCCTCCAAATATTCTTCTTCTATTTTTACAGGTCGAACCAGACGAGGCAAGTATTTTTACTGCCCATTCATACGTTTGAGTGCATGCCCTACATTACCTTTACCAGCGAAAATAAATGCATAACTGGGCAGGGGATACTTACTGATGAATCACCCTATTTAGGTCTACAAGAGTAGGGCTGTAACATGTTGGCTAAATGAGGGTCATAGGACCATTGAATCCTTAATACCCCAAGTCTTTATTTAGTTTTATTGTCCTCAACCACAATGCGAATAAAAGGATACCTTGGAGCGGCTGAGGGATTTTTAATCTGTAGTTATACCTCTTAGCTCTTTTCTAATAAGATCTCTCTAGAATATGGTTGAGCCGATAATGAAGCATGACGCTACTAGAGTGTTTGGGGTTATTGAAACAAAAGGAATTTTTTCCTTCCCTGTGCCTAGAGACCCGGAGTCTAGTTGGGGTGAGCACTCCCTTATCATGTCATGTGTTGTGACATTAGGTGTGATACCTATGAGTATTTTATATTTAGCTTGGGAGGACGTATTCCCCCTCTCCTTCTCTAAAGGTGAAAGTACCTCTCCACCCCCCAGGACTGACCAGTGTTTTCAGCATTCCTAGTTTCTAGTTTACAGTAGTTAGAGCAGCACACAGCTGTAGGGTTTATGACAAGATAATTTCTTTACACACCCAAGTAGCCTCTGCCTTAACCCACATTTCACCATGATGGAACAACTTGGCATAGCATGTACCGATGAAATGACTTCACTAATACTGTCAGCACCCTCACTCCGACCGGATATTAATATAACGCAAAGTCTTACCCAGTCCCAGAACTGGTACGAATTGAAAGAGCTCAATAGAGATCAGATGAAAGTACTCTTACATGAAGGTAAAATGACTGGGCACTTCAAGGAAATGCAGCTCCAACAGGGCTATTAGTGAATAGCAAACCAATAATCTTCCTTGAGGATCCCATTTTTAAAAAACAGTGGTCTCTTTTAGGTTGGTGATCTTCTAGAGACTTGCTCATTTTGATCATAAATACAGCCAAATGTCTTGCTGAATCCATGCTAATAAAAATTGAAGCCACTCTAGATGCCCTGAATACTCAAATTAAGATCATCCTCTTCAAGAAGAAACTTGAAGAAATAAGCAAGGAGACTGGTGAACATAAAGACTTTTGCGTGCAAAGTAAAATTAACAAACTTCAGAAAGAAGTTTTCCCATGAGAAACTATACCCCTATATCAAAGACGATATAAAAAACAATACAATTCAGAAGAAGACTCATCCACCAGAAGCGACTAGAGATCCTCCTTCTCAGATCCAGATGAAGGGTCCATGGACAACTCAAGTAAGAGCGGGAGGGGCAAACAGAGACAAAGAAGAGGAACCTTTCATTACCCCTCGTACCCACCCCACAGATGCTGTTCTAGCCAGGCCCAGGACAGTATGGCCCACAACCATTCCTGAGCCCTCTACAGCCCCACCATATGCTGTTCTTCCAACAAAACCAACGTTTTTTAGGGAAAGGCAGCAGGAGTGGAAGACCGGGTAGATGAGGAGGAAGAAGGGTCCAATGGGACGATGGACACATAGAAGGTGTGAAGACCAGGAGCCATACACAGGACCAACAGCCATCCTAATGGTCTGTAGATATTGTGGTTAACCTCACTGAAGAAAATCTGTCACCAACAAAAAATATCAGTACTCAATATAGACCATGGGCTTGTCCCTACCACCGATATGGATAAGTTTAAGGTTCGATGTGAACTGAACAAATTCTTCCCTTCCAGGGTATTCAATCACAGAGACAGTGGATGGATATACCAACATGAGAAGAAAATCCAAATTCAATCCACCAGCTTCAACTATTCTCCAAGAAGTATTTTCAGATTGGAGCAAGACGCAATGAGAACCCTCAGTAAGAAGGATCATTAGATCATCAAGCCGGCAGACAAGGAAAGCGCCATTGTCATCCAGACAAAAGCGAGTTACAGAGAGGCATGCATGAAACTCTTGACAGATGCAAGACACTACATACCATTACAAACAGACCCCACCTCCCATCCACAATAGACAATAAAGGAATTGGTGGACAAGGCGGTGGGGGAGAACTGGATTTCCAAAAAAGTACAGGATTTTCTGACCACCCCAGAACCTAGAACCCCTCAGTTCTATACGATACCTAAAATACACAAGGGGAGAACACCACCCCCAAGAAGACCAATCGTCTCTGGTATTGGATCAATACTCAAACCACTATTGCAATACACATACTGGTTTATTAGTCCCCCGGTTACCAACATCATGTCTTATGTCAAAGATACGAAACATGTACTAAATCTCTTGAAAGAAGTGGAAAATAAGATCCTGATTTGCCTTGATGTAAACGCATTACACACCAGTATCCCACAGGAAGAGAGTCTACGGGTAATTACCAACATACTGCAGAACCAAGAATGGCCATGGAACGCCCCGGTCAAGTGGGTAATGGGACTTGCAAGATTGGCCTTGACTGAAGATTTCTTTAAGTTTGAGGAACAGATCTACTTACAGCAACAAGGAACTTCAACAGGGAGAACTTTGGCCCCAAGCATAGCCTGCTTCTACACGAACTGGTACGAAGATGAGAACATCTGGAACAACAACCCTTACCAAGACCAGATACAACTATGGCAACGGTACATCAATGACATTCTGGTGATCTGGAAAGGTGATGAGGATACCACAGAAGATTTCAAATTATGACTAAACAAACAGAACCCATTTCTGTGTTTCACCATTACCACCAACAGGAACAATGTCTCTTTCCTTGATATCAACATCACAGCAAAAGAGGGAAAGCTCATAAGCTCCCTTTATACAAAACCCACAGACCGTATCAGTCCCCTCCATTTCTACAGAACCCACCCCGAGCATTTAGAGAAAACCTTCCTGTGGGACAGTTTCCAAGAATCAGAAGAAACTGCTCGGATCTCCGTGACTTCCGACCAGAATCAGCAAAACTCATGAAAAATCTTAAAGAAAAAGAGTATCGGACTAGGATCATTGGAAAAGCCCAGCAAAGAGCATGTAACACCCCTCGCAAGGCATCCTTGGAAGAAAACCAAACTGGAAGCTAACTCCCTCATCTGCGTGCGCGCATACAACTATACCTCAAATTATCAGAAAAAGATAATGAACAAACATTGGCATACCCTTATGTCAAATCAACGGACCTGGGAAAGAACTACACTTCCATTCAAATGAAACAAAAGTATAAAGGACAGACTTGTACACAGCAACATGTGGAAACATCCATTGGAGAGACAAACAAACCTTTGGTCCCTTCACCCTGTCTGGACATTTCCCCTGAGGCACCTGTTCAGTATGCCCTCTATCCAAATGAAGCAAATAGATCTGGGCCTCAAAACACCATAGGGACAGAGATGCCTGAAACAGCAGCAATGCGATATATGTTATCACCTGTCCCTGTGGGCTTTGGCACATTGGGATGACTACCAGGAATATCTAAATCAGAATCAGTGAACACAGATGCACAATGCGGTGCAAAAAAAATCAACTAAACTGACTGTACATTATCTAGAGAAGGCACACACTGACCACGATGTAAGGTGGTCCATCACTGAGAAACTAAACTGCGACACAGAGATAAAAAACAGATAATTGGAAAAAGAACAACCTTGGGTGTACAGATTAAAAACTGACAAATCAGGACTTAATGATGAAATTCCATGGAACCGACTTGTCCTCGGTTAGCCCACTAGCAGTCCTGATAAGGACGCCTTTATTTTTTTTAAAGACCTCTCCTTAAAAACAACGGAGTTAGCTTCCAGTACCTGGAGAACCATATAGCAGTCCATTCATTCCATACCTACCTAAAAGCCTACTTTACATCCGTGTACCAATAACGTATAACATTACTTTGTCTCTCTTCCTTTTTACAAAAAACTGATGTAAAAGATTCCCCTTAAAACTAGTACATGTATCCTAGTACATGTACCATAAAGAAAAGGTATAATGACATTACTCTTTCGCTTTTTATCATTTCTGCTAACTGGAACAACAATAATTTGCTGCTTGAATAAACACCATGTATATGGGAACTACATATCCCATGATTCTGGTGGATGCATGTAGTGTCCTAGCATGGACACGTTCTAGTGTTCCAACATGTGTGTATCACACTATACACCCACCCACCACAGACGTCACTGGGTAAGGTGACGCTGTTAATAAAAGGGCCGAGCGCACATGCTCGGGGCCATTCCCACTACCCCAACTATGTGTCCCGTGTCAGTCCTTTACCCAGCATGAGGGCCTAGGGCCCAACATTACAATGGCGACGAGGCGGGCACTTCACCCCGCGTGTGCAGCCCCCGCTCTGCGCAACAACTAAACATGAAGGGGGGAGAGAGCTGCCTGCGTGGAGACCTTCCCCCAGCAGGCGAGGACAGCGCCTGATCGCCCGCCGGGCGTGCAAAGAGCCCTGGGCGCGAGCGGTGACCGGGAGCCCACCCCGCACCGCCGCGAAGACCTGCAGGCGGTAGCTGTGCCCCAGAGTGTAAGCGACGAAGTCGGGTGCCCACCCCGACCCCGTCGAGCCTGTCGTCGTGCCCGGAGATGATGAGCGAGCCGTGCGGAGCCCACCCGCATCGGCCGCGACCCGGCAAGTGGCAGCGAACCACGTGGGGCCCACCCGCGTGGAAGAAAAGGGCCAGTGAAGCCCAAAAGGTGAGCCGCGACGAGAAGTAACGGCCAAGGTGCGCGGGAGCCCACCCCGCATGTGAGGAAGGTGAGCCCGGAGCGCGACTGTGAAGGTGCAGCGAAGTGGAGCTGCAGCGGTAGGGCAGAGTAGCGACCCACTCCCCAGCCCCCGCGAGGGGCGGAATTAACAAAGGATAAGCGGAGCCCACCCGCAGCACGGAGGTCTCTGTCCGAACACACAGCCCTGCATAGCGGCATCACCACTCCCCCTGCCCCGGCCAGCGAGGAATGAATGAGCTGCCGCGGGCGGGGAGAGCAACGTACGGACGGCTGGTGGCGCATCGGGGCGGGAGCGAAAGGACAGTTCGGCGCGCGGGCCGAGGCCGCTCGAAATATTAGCACAGGCGGCTGGGAAAGCAGGAAACCTAAACCGAGTACGCTGCTCCAACAACCGTCGCCGGCATTCAGCACCGACCCTCCCCCGCCCCGAGCAGCGTGATGACAAAGGAGCTGCTGCGGGCCGTGAGAGCAAATTGCACACAAGTGGTGGCATTAACTGAAAAGCCTGTAAAAGCGGCGAGGAGCTCTGCGAGTGCCCCCCCCCCTGCCGCGCGTGGACTGCAGGAAGCTGCCGCGGGCAGGGAGGGCGAAGGACAAGCGAAGAGCGGCCGCCGCCGGCCATGCAGGGTCATGCCCCACCTCGCAGGACCCCCAGCAGCGCCTACTGGAGAGGCAAGTGGCCAGCAGAGCCAAAAGTAAACCAAAGCTGTGCGCGTGATGGCACTGACTGCCATTGTGCCCCGCAGAGTGATGCCTCTCCCTCTGAGCAGCCCACAAGCCTGTGCCCCCTGCCTCTAAAGAAAGTAAATAAATGCAAAGACTTACCTGCTGGCTGGCCCCGGTCCTGCTCCCAGCGTTCTGCTTCTGCTGTGCCTCCAGCTCTCCTACTCACGAGTGAAGCCTGGAGAAACAAAAAAAAAAAAAAGAAGACACGGAAGGAAAGTCTAGCAGCAAAGAAGGTTGCTGCTGAGTGAAGGGTAAAGCAACACTGCCATCTAGTGGCCACTGGTGGTACTGCAGCAAAGCGGAAAATAAACAAGCCTGCAGCAAGACAAGGAGGAAGAAAGAAAAATGGTGTCAAGCCACATCCACCCCAGCAAGGACTGCGCTGTCGCCGCATCAAGTGGAGCAAACCCTCGAGAGAGCGAACGGACTTAGCGCAGATGTACCCCGGACGCGGAAGGTACACAGCAGCACCTACAGGAGAGGAACCCACTGAAGAGGATGGGCGCAGCAAGTATCCGACACTGACGGCTAAGGATGCAGAAGCACACCCAGTGGCGCCAAGAAGCCACCACAACAAGAAACCCCACGGCGCAAGGAGGAACGCGACACTGAAGATGTACCGCGACGGTACGAAGAGAAGCATGCACCAGCGCTCGACAATGCAGCAAACACAGGTAGTCACACGACGTGGCGCACCTTGTGAACACAGGTAGTCACACGACGTGACGCACCTCGTGAAGCCGACCAGCCAAATGGTCGCACCACAAAGGCCAAGCCGACCAGCCACATGGTCGCACCACAAAGCCAACCCGCCAGGGGTTGCACAAGGAGGTGACCGACGCACGGGTCAGCGAATCTACGACCAGCCAAATGGTCGCACCACAAATCCAACCCGCCAGGGGTTGCACAAGGAGGTGACCGACGCACACGGGTCAGTGAATCTACGAAACAAAGGTCTGACGGAAGACCGAAGGTATCCTGCCAGTGATCGGCAGCGCGGACCGTCAAGTGGTCCATGAAGCTCAAGAAGAACGAAGAGGACCAAGAGTATGGCCCCACGAACATCAACAACCAAAGTAACTGGTGAAACGGAGAAGAACGAAGAGGACCAAGAGTATGGCCCCCCCGAACTTCAACAACCAAAGTAACTGGTGAAAACGAGAAGACGAAGAGAAGGTCACGACCCTAACTCGGAATACTGAGGAAGATGGAGAGAGTGCCCTCGGACGAGGACAAGACCAGGGGGAACACGCGCAGAGTGCGCGCGCTGCATGGAGAAGCCTGGCCAGACCAAGAGGAGAACAGAAACGGTCCAGAGTAGGTCGTTAAGCGAAGAGATGAAGATATCAGAGTGGCACGTCCGCCACTACAAGAAAGAGGAGATCGGAGTGGCACGTTTGCCACCACAAGCCAAAGAAGAAAGAAGATAGCGGAGTGGCACGTTTGCCACTATAAGAAAAGAAGGAAGATGACATCGGAGTGGTACGTCTGCCACTAAAAGGAAAAAGGGGAAAGAAAGAGATCTGAGTGGCACGGTTGCCACTGCAAGAAGAAGGAGAAGAAGTCAGAGTGACTCGACACCCTCACGGAGAAAAAAATCGAGGAAAGAGAGAGGAGTGTGGCAAGACTACTCACACCCCGAAGATAAGGAAGGCGACAAGTGCCAGAACATGGAGAGCAAGTCCTGAGAACACCCGTGGCACGGAGAGAACACCATCTGCTTGACGATGCTCTCAGCACACCTGGGATCCGCAGAGGTGAGCAGGCCGGACCGTTCGGAACATCCACCTTTGGGGTCACGTGGACACTGGACAACGCCAGCCGTGGGGACTCAGGGGCAAAGGCCTCAGGGATGCCAGTGAGAGAGAGCATCCCCGCGACGAGAGATGGTCATCAGCCGCCCTTCAGCAAAGGTCCCAGGAGGATGAAGACATTGCGCGCAAAGACAGGAGCCAACAGCTACCCTCCAGGTCTGACTGCGGAATCTGAGGTGAGACTTGTCGTCTCCTCCGCACCCGCACTTATCGGCATGGGAGTAACACGATACAGGACACTCAACCCAGGACATATCTGATGAAGAGGGCCTCAGGGATATCCCGTGGCAGGGGAACACCTGCGAGAGAGGCATCATGGTGAGAGGGGTGTCTTGCAACCAATCCGTCTTTTGCCAAAACAGAATACACGCCACAGATGAAGAAGAGAACAGGACGGAAAGATGAACGGCAACATCTAGCGGTGAACCACAAGAACTCCGACTGCGTTTGTCGCCATGGAAGTAAAGTGAAGAAAAGACTGTGAGTACAACTTCAAGGCAGAGTCGTCAACGGATGGGATCCATCGAGCACCCGTGGCTGGTGCCACAGTAAACTGGTGGTCTCCGCGATAAGAAGAACATCGTCTGGGACCCCGAGCAGCGGAGGCGTAAGAGACTCTACAGAAGTTTTGGTCACTGTCTTACATATGTATGGGTTTTCTCTCTCCCACAGGTTGAACTCTGACTTTGGGTTTTTGTCATTAAAAAAAGGGAGGGATGTAGTGTCCTAGCATGGACACGTTCTAGTGTTCCAACATGTGTGTATCACACTATACACCCACCCACCACAGACGTCACTGGGTCAGGTGACGCTGTTAATAAAAGGGCCGAGCGCACGTGCTCGTGGCCATTCGCACTACCCCAACTTTGTGTCCCGTGTCAGTCCTTTACCCAGCATGAGGGCCTAGGGCCCAACATTACAGATGCATTATAGTCCACGACCTGTGCCGGTTTTCAATGGTAACCATGGGACACTGCAGAAATGATGTTGCGACATTTAGTGACGCAGGAGGGTTCACATTCAACATAACAGGTACGTCGAGTTAACGCACTACCAGGCTGCCACAAACCGGAGAGAGCGGAGCTGAGTAGGTGCATGGGTGAGGAGGGACCCTTGACGACGTAATTAATTTGTCCCTTGCTGGCAGTGTTTACTAAAACAGCTATGGCTACAGACTAATAGCACTGTTATAACTTTACCTTTCCCAACCCTTAACCACCATATGGGTTTGACTAAAGCGCCTACCCCCTGACCATCTGCCCCTGTGGGGTCACAAAACTCCCAGAAACTATGGGACATATTATAAAGAAACGGCGTTAAAATTATCGCCGCTTTAGCGGCAGAAAACTGCCGCTAAAGCGGCGATAATGTGCTTGATAGTATGCCGCAGAGAATTCCCATAGTAACCCATGTTGACACCAGAACATGGGCTTCTATTGGATTTCTCTGCGGCATATTATCAAGCCCATTATCGCCGCTTTAGCGGCAGTTTTCTGCCGCTAAAGCGGCGATAACTTTACCGCTGTTTCTTAATAATATGCCCCTATGTGAGTTGATGCGGCATGTATATTAGAATGTAAAGATGCATTTGTGATGACTGATTCTTATGAATATTCGGTACATAGTGTGATCGAAGTTCATGGCAGTAGATTAAACTTCGGCACAAATACCCATAAGAGGCAAAATATCATAAAGAGTGGGATTATATAATCTCACCTCCTGAGTTCAGGAAGATGAGTTGATGCATGCATTGGTTGAGCACACATTGCGGAGGTCCACAAATAAGTGCTTTTTCACAAGTTGCATAATGTGATCACGACACGTCCATTACAAAAATAGAGCCACATGCATGGGAATAGTACTTGCCACAATATGAACAGCCACAGAATGGCATGTGATAACTTTTAATGGCACTTCCTGTGCTACAGAAAATGAACAAATATTCTTCTTCTGTTTTTTACAGGTCGAACCAGAAGTGGCAAGTATTTTTTTTCTTCGCCGCGCCTAGGGACATGGAGTGTAGTTGGGGTGAGCCCTCCCTTATCATGTCAAGTGTTGTGACACCAGATCGAATACCTGTGAGTATTGTACATTTAGTTTGGGAGGACGTATCCCCCTCTCCTTTTCTAAAGATGAAAGGAGCTCTCCACCTTACAGGACTGGCCAGTTTTTTCTACACTCCCAATTTCTAGTTTACAGCAGTTTTATGTAGCGCCAACACCACCCAAAGGCATTGGAGCGCTTTATATTAGCACCAGTTACTTTTTTGTGCAGTTTTTTATAGCACAACACACAAAGGTATTGGAGAGCGTTACATTAGCAAAAATTACTCATTTGTGCATTTTGTAATTACGGATAAATCACTTAAGGTCTGATTTAGATCCTTGCCGGACGGGTTACTCCGTCACAACGGTGACCAATATCCTGTCCGCTGAAATATAAATCCCATTACATCCGATGGTCCAAGGTCTAAATAATCTCCCCGTTTTCTAAACACAACAAGCATTGGCAAAGTCAGTAGGTCTGACCTGTGTCTAATCTATTGTTGCACTGGGAGTCAATAAATCTGCTTCAACTGGTCAGAGACAGAGTCTGTTTTTTATTAGATTAAAAATGACCCCAACCATTGTATTCTTGATGTTTTTTAATGTCCTTATTCAGTATTGGGATAGGCCCAGATAGGTAGAGTTGCCATTATTCAATTATGCGTGAACAAAGTAATTAACTGCCGTATACTTCTGGGGTAAGATGATAAATGCCATTATCCGACACATGGTGCAGATATAGACATTGATACTCTATCAATTTGTTTTTGGGGATTGAGCTTTGGGTAAAGGATGACACCTAAGTTCTATACGTACAGGGCCTCCTCTGGGAATTCTCCGAGGATTGATCGTCAGAAGGCAGAGTACCATTGATTCACCATGCTGACGATTTGCAAGATTTCAGTGTTTTGGGGTTAAATGTTAGGACATTTTGTTCCACTGCTGATAGCATGACTTGAACCGAAGATTCGGATCGTGAGGTTAATCACTGCTTTTGTGTGATCTACATACAGATCAGAGATAACTCTAAACATTTGTAAGAGTGTAGCCGTCTGTTGGATATAAAGATTAAATAAACAGCATAGGTGACAGGACAGCCCCTTGCGGAACTTCGCAGTGGTGTCGCCGATGTTTTCAACTGAGTCATGCACATTTCTTGGAATCTGTTTGTCCAGAAGGATTTAAGCCAAGCCCAGGCTGAGCACTTACTCTGCAGATTTTTTAAGGTAATTTAGAAAAATCAGGTGGTCAAGGTTTCGAAAGGGGCAGATCAGTCCAGGAGGATATTCACTTCTGAACCTCTGTTGTCCACTAACCACCTCAGATCATCTATAGCTGATTTGCCTACATGCCCTGCCAAGAAGCCTGGTCTGAAACCTGTTTGGCTATGTTAAAGAAGTTTATTGTTGTTTACATACATTTGAAGTTGTTTAGTGACCGATAGCTCCATACGTTTTGTCGTGTAGTCCCTATAAACCTATATAGGATCTGCGCGTTTAGACAACATAGACTGTGGGATAGGTGTCAAGACGGGTATGTTCGCCTGTATAGCTAGCTAGCTCACAGTGCTACTGAAACTCCTCTGACCAATGAGAGAGTAGTTCCTGGCTACTATCGAACATGACAACTATGTCCCATCAGGGATCGTGGAAACAGTACAGTACTTTTCAATCAGTCATGCATGCTCACTTGGTCCCAGAGAGATACACAGAATACACAGGGCGGTCATTATCAAAAAGCATTTATTGAACCAACGTCATTCCAGTGTAAAATTGGTGTGGTGAAACAATCATAAGACAGAAACAAAAATAAACGATATTAAGCACCAACGGAGAAAATGGATGGTAGATTTCTAACATAATGCTAAAATAATAGATATATGCAAGCATATAAATACATGACAATAATAATGCGTACTCCTACGATGCAACCCTAACTAGATGTACCTAAGAGAATGTAGCATGTATGTAGGTGTAGAGCCATAAATTCCCCTGGGCTGAAGCCAACTCCTTTACCTGAAGTGACAGACTGTGGGACCCTGTCTTGGTCTCGAGATGGACACCCTGCGTTAGATGTCACACCACTGCGAGCTGGAGTGTCTGCGTGCAGGAACCTCAACGTCTCGCGTCAGCATGGGAGTCTTTCTCCTCTGCTTGCCTGGCAAAGATATGGTGTATATATACTCAAAAGGTACCCTCCGTGGATTCTACCTTGCTGTGTCATGTCGGTCATGGATGACAGAAGGGATAACCCTTATACATAGTTATTATGCAGAGGATGGTAATCCGGTTGTAATTTTGAGAATCTTCATGCATAATTAATGAGGCTAGTTTTCGGGGAAAACCACACAACATCTTATGCAGTGTAGTGTAACGGTATGGTAAATGTAGGTGAAAGGTTGGGAGAATACTCAGGCCTATATTGGAGTACCCTATGAAACATAACAGTTTGGACTAGAGTAGCAGGCAAATTGGCCTGTAGCTGGCAGGATCCATAGGATCATTAATAATATTTTTATCACAGCTTTTTATGGAAACTAGACCTAATCCTACCCTAAAGGAGGCCTTCTTCTACTGTTATGGCCACAAATTTAGATAACTGTAGACCTTGTTTGCCAGCTGAGGATATTGGTTCTTCTTGTAGCAAGCAATAGGGTGTTCATCATAGTTAGTAAGGGAATCGACTAACATAAAGGGGTCGATTCCGATCCTGGATCTTTTTTTTTCGTACGACTCGTATCCGTATTTTTTTACGTACGAATCGTACAAGTCCCGTACAAACGGCGAAGTACGATTCGTACGTTAAAAATACATACGAATCGCCTCGGGAAAAGTCTACGAGACGTCCCCGGACAGTTTTACATACAAATCGTAAAACTGAAGTCCGAGTGTGCAAGTACGATCCGTACCGCCCATCCGAAAACACAAGCGCATGGAAAAGGCCCCGTACGGAGCGAACTTTGTACGACCCCTACCCTGAGTACACTTGTGCCTGGGGTACGAGTCGTACTGCCCCCCCAGCTACCCACCCCTCCTGTGTACGTCCGCACCGTACCCCCCACCCCCGTATGTCCGCACCGTACCCCAGGCGTACCCCCACCCGCGTATGTACAGACCGTACCCCCCACCACCCTGTACGTACGGACCGTACCCCCACCTCCCGTATGTACAGACCGTACCCCCCACCCGCATATGTCCACACCGTACCCCAGGCGTACCCCCAACCGCGTATGTCCGCACCGTACCCCAGGCGTACCCCCCCACCCGCGTATGTACAGACCGTACATACGCGGGTGGGGGGTACGCCTGGGGTACGGTGCGGACATACGTGGTTGGGGGTACGCCTGGGGTACGGTGCGGACATACGCGGGTGAGGGGTACGCCTGAGGTACGGTGCGGACATACGTGGGTGGGGGGTACGGTCTGTACGTACGGGGTGGTGGGGGTACGGTCCGTACATATGCAATGTTGGGGTACGCACCGTACATGATGACACGTACGATGTGGGTGATGGCGTGTATGTCGCATAGAGGGCCCCCTTTTCATCGTGCATCGTAGCGTACTTAGCTGTTCCGGCACTTTTTGCTTCCCGTAAAAATATAGCCGTGCGGAGTGCTGTATGTACGAATCGTACTTGCTGGTCCGTAAAACGCTGCCTGACTCCGTGCGGACGGCGCGTTCGTGCTGTCCAGGATCAAAATTGTATGTATTTTTGAGCCGTACGGTGTTTTTTACGATTCGTACGGAAATGGTATTTCTGTACGAATCGTACTTGCTGGTTTGTAAGGTGGAATTCCCGGGTACGAGTCGTACGGAGAAAACGCTCCGTACGACCATTCGTAGCCGGGTTTACAGGATCGGAATCGGCACCTAAATGTTCTTGAGTGTTGTTTTAGCCTGCTAAGAATATATCACTGAAAATATTTTCTCATTTGTCTAAGGTATAGAAATTCGCCTGCCATATTATAAGACTTCATCCAACTAAGCCTTAAATCTATAAATAGTATTTTCTCTTAAGTTTGTCTATGCATGTGTCTTTGAAAAGGTGAGAAGTTTGTGGAAGACTTATAAAATAGAAAATGTACACAAGTAGCACTATATTCACACTTTGTTGTGATCTGAGGGTATGATGCTCATACTGTTAGTGTTATAGCAGTTAACACTCAGGTAGTAAGCAGGAAATCCACCTCCTAGTGTTTCAGTCCCACCGGAGTATGTATTGAATAATTTCATGGTGGACTGCTACCTTACAACAACACAGTTTCTTCTGTTGCTGCTAAAGAAAATAATCTTGGCAAATAACACAATGTGACTGAGGGAGCCAAGGGAGGTTGCCTGGAGACCTGCTCCAACCCTTCTGGGTTAATGGGCAGTGCACCTCTAAATTATTTAGTGACTCCAACAAAGTTTGCGTAATGAAGGGCAGGCTGAAAAGTTGTTGCCAAGGTCAATATCAATGTTAGGGAATGACTCTCAACTAAGCCTGGGCAAAGCACTACGCTACGCTCGCGTAGTTTGCGAAGTTCGCGCTACTTCGCACTACGCGAACTGCACGTAGCACAGTGCGAACACGCGTAGCGTAGTGTTGCGTAGTGCTGCGGTCATTTTTTGCTTGCTCGCGGTCCTCAACGTCAAGTTGGCGACCGCGAGCAAGCAAAATGACATCCCGGCGAGACTTTTTCCTTGTTCGCGATCAGCAACATCAAGTTGGCGATCGCGAGCATGGAAAATAAACCTCCCGGCGAGATTCCCAACGCGAGGAGGTCAGGTTTCTCATTGCGAGTGGTCGCGTATGCTCGCGATGAGAAACTACCAGTTCTCGTTGAGAAAGCTGCCGCTCGAGTAAAAATCTACTCGAGCAGCTGAAAACTACAGCTCGCACTGTGCAAGATGCCATTTTCAATGATTGCACAGTGCCGATTGCTTGTCCGCACTGTGCAATCATTGAAAACGACATCTGGCACAGTGCGAACAAGGTACTACGCAGTTCGCGAAGTGCTACGCGTAGCTCGCGTAGTGCGAACTTCACTTTGCGTAGCTTCGCGAAGTGCTACTTCGCGAACTACACCCAGGGTTACCCTCAACAACTCACACATAATGGTAGTACACCTGTGCTTCAGCTAAGGGACAAGAGGAAAGCGACTAATGGAGTCTATAGGAAATTCAGGAGGGGGTGGATAAAAAGATAGGGACTATCCACAGCATGGTGTTCTTTGCCTCCAGTATCCATAGACTTTCAATCAGGACAACTGATGGATGGTATTGCAAGCTATGGCAATACACTCCTCAGCATATCAACTTTTCCTTTTTCTTAGCATAGCTGCTACCTGTCCCACCAATTTTGGTACTTGTCCAATAAATGCTCAAGCATCTCCAGTATCAGAATTTTTAAGGTTCCTAGCAATTGAGCCAAATAGACAGTTGAGAATATGCTGAGGACTGTACTCCTAGAACCTGCAATAGTTGATGGATGGCAACCTTGTGTGTAAACAGGGACCTAGCACTTGCTTCTTGTTCTTTATTTCAAAGTATAATGACCGTCCAGAAACAAGATGTACATCATGTACATCGTGCCAAGGGAACTCCAATTGTAGCACATGGTCTGCTTGCTTTTTGCCAAAGCGAAAGAATTACATGGATATTTGAGCATGTATGATTACATTATGTTATCAGTGTTTTTATAGCGTGCCTATTACCCCTAGGTGTATACAGGTGTTTGAGGCCACCCCTGGAGGGCTTACTCGAAGAGCTAGGTCTTCAGCTTCTTGCAGACGTCAAGAAGAGAGGAGGAGGCTATGATGCTTTGTGGAAGGTTTTTCCAGACTTTAGGAGCCAGATATGAAAAGGCTCTACCCAGTGCTGTGCTTTTGTGTATGCATGGGGTGTGTGTTAGTGAGAATTTGGCAAGGCGGAGATGTCTGGAAGGTTGGTGGAAATGAGTGCAGTTATTCAGGTAAGCACGACCTGTACTGATGAGTGCTTTGTAGCTGTGGATGAGAAGTCTGAAGTGTGAGCTTGTGTATCGGGAGCCAGTGGTGTTCCCTAAGGTGTGGTGAGATGTGGGTTTGGCATGGAAGGTTGAGGACTAGTCTGGATGCTGCATTTTGGGTGATCTGCAGTCTTCTTATGAGCTGGTTGATTATCCCTGCATACAGGGTGCTCTCATGGTCTAGTCTGCTTATGATGTGGGTGTGGGTGATCATTTTCCTAGTGGTCACTTAAAGGTTTTCTTCTTTAGGGTGTTGAAGAAGGATGAGTTTACAGCATTGACTTAGGTGGCCATGTCTACTTCGTTGTCTATGATGATTCTGAGGTTTCTTGCTTGTGAGATAGGTATAGGGGAGGGTCTGAAGTCTGTGGGCCAACAGGTGGAGTCCCCTGGTGAAGCGTCTTTCTGGAAGACCACCACTTCAGTCTTGTTCAAGGTTAGTTTAAAGCAGTTGGATTTCATCAGGGTAGCCACGTGCATGTGGTGAACTTGTTCCTGATGTTGGGCATTTTGACTGAAAGGGACAATATCATTTGTGTGTCGTCGTGTAGAGGAGTATGCTTATGTTGTGAAGCCATATAACGTCAGCCAGAGGTGTCATGTAGATGTTAAAGTGCGTCAACCTGAGTGAGGAGCCCTGTGGACTCCACAGATGAGCTCCTGTGTTTCGGAGGGATAGAGGGAATGTTGACAGTTTGGGTTCTCTGATGAGAAAAGAGCAGATACACTTGAGGGCTTGTCCCTGTATACCTGCTTTGTGAAGTCATTAGATCTGACTGGGATGAGAGTCTGTGTCAAGGCTGCTGAGAGGTCTACGAGGATGAGGGCGGTAGTGTCCCCTGTCTATGACCATCCGGACCTCATCTGTTGCTGCTTTGAGGGCAGTTTCCATGCTGTGGTTGGGTTTAAATCCTGCATGTGAGGCATCGAGAAGTTGGTGATTGGCAATGCAGTTAGCGAGGTGCTTCTTCATGATTTTTTCAAATACCTTGGCTGGGTAAGGAAGGAGAATTTGGTTAGGCTAGCCGAGAGTTTCTTTAGGTGTTGACAACTGCATGTTTCCATTGTTTCAGAACGGTGGCTGTACTGATGAAGGTGTTGAGGAAGGGAGTGAGGGCCATGCTGATAGGAATCGTACCTTCGTTGAAGGCATGATGGGGTAGGGGTCCAACGAGTGTATGATATTTATGATTGATATGGTTTCCTCTGTGTTAATGGTATCCCATTTTTTTGATTGTGTTGTCTTCATTTATCAATAGGAGACTTATGGTAGGAGTCAGAGACTCTGGATGCTATATATGGTTGTGGTACACAAAGGGAGTCACTGTTCCTTGTAGAGGATGAAAGAGGAAGAAACTCTTTTTTGGGTGCTACTCTATCTGTCGGGGCAGTGTCTCCTTATCATAATGCGCTAACACCCCCCAAAGAATGTCATGCTTCATCGTTTGGGCTTTGCTCCTCCTCGGGCCGTTGCTGCAATGCCCTATGGGTCCCCCGAAGGGTCTCTCTATAGTGAACTCTCCCTGAATAACATTAATCCTCCAAATTCCGAAAAGGCATGAATTGTAAATCCTCTGAACTTAAGCTTCGGTCCCCCACATCATGTATTACTACAACATTTGAAACAGAATTATTTGTGTTTACCACAAGGGAAAAACAGCAATGCTCCCTGGTAGCGTGTATCGCTTCACTTCAAAAACGAACTACAAAAGCCACTAGCGCCATTCGGGACCGTTCTGCTTTGCTACTGGATGTAGTAGCAAAGCAGAAGAATTCAGAATTCACTTTCAGTATCTTCTTTGACCCTTAGTGGTAGGATCCTGCCCTTTAGTCATAGTTTCGAGCGAATACTCTGATCACTGTCTCTGTGGCGACCCACATACAAGACAGTACAATTACATGGCTACCTGATGAAGGCCCAAGGCCGAAACGCACGTAGAATTTATTGAATTTATTATTAGCCATGAACGATATACGTAATTGAGTCCCATTTGTTATTTTCTCCCCCTTTGGTTTTTGGACATCCATTGTAAATTCGATACATGAATGTGATATAAGAATATCGATTTCGGATCAAAGGATGATTGTACAGATTATTGACTATACTGTATAGATGGGATTGCACCATGAGAATATTGTGTCAACAAAAGATCGATTTAATATCTGTGGTTTTATACATTGATGTGCATATATACACATATAAATTTATCCTTCCTTTCCCTCCCCTTTTTTTCGTATGAAATATTAAATAGAAAATATGAATTTTTAAATAATATTTACCCATGGGTGTGTACATATCTGTATAGTCTTTTAGTCCTTTGAAGCTGATTCCTTGCACTATTTCCGCTCATCTTTCAAACAGACGCCATGGGCTAGAATGATGCAATACTTGCAGCCCATGACACGCGCCTCAGGGTCTGCTCTAGGCCACTACATGGCCTGATACTGCTGTCTTCTTAGCCTGGAGATCCGTTTAGAGCCTCAGGCTCAGGATAAGAATACCTACCTGTAAGTTAGGTTTAACAAAAAGGCATGAAATAATGTAAACTAATGGGAAGAAAATAAATCCAAGCATGGTGAAAAAGACGATTACGAAAGGAGGAAACCCAGCTTCCCTGTAGCCCCTTCTCCCCCTCCTTCGCTGGTCGGAACAACAGGTGGGAGAGGCCTTGTCATAAATATCACTGTGGGAAGACAGCTCTGGCCTGGCGAAGCACTGCCCAGCCGGGGGTGCACAGTGTAAGTGGGCCTATGTGATTTCCGGCCCCCATCCTTGGCTCTCTCCGTGGGATACCAGTGGCAGTGCACTCATCCACATGGTGCTCTGTTAGGGAGTACCACCCCGTGGTTCGCACCTAGGTGCGGAAAAGGCCATGCTAGGTTCTGGTGCGATTTGTTTGCTCGGGCGGCCTGAGTAGAACGATAGACCAAGGACCTGCGGCAGCTACATACAGACAGTCCTGGGAGTGGAGGGGAGGCAACCATTTATGAGTAGAGTGGAACAGCCCTCAGGCCCTCACAATGTCTAAGGACAAATCATCATTGGCCTAGGCCAAGTAGAGCCCAATAGACTAGTGCACAAGTGTGACTATGGTAGTACGGACCGAGCGAAGTCTCCTTTGAGCTGCCCTGACAATGCCATGTTGCTTGTGGCTATTACTCAATCACAGGAGGCTCTGGAGAATAAGATGAGGGTGGTGGGAAACAACATGAATTTATTGACCCGAGATTTGAGGAAGGCGGTTGACAGCATAACTGAGGCAGAAACAAGAGTGTCTGATGTCGATGTTTTAGTGGCAACCTTACAGGAGAAGGTCAAAACATTAAAAACTACGACAAAGCAGCTTGCCATACGAGTGGAAGAGGCAGAGGGCTGTGTGCGACGCAACAACCTACGATTCATGGGCTTTCCGGAAGAATGCGAAGGCTCCTCTGGGAAAACATTCTTGATGCAGTGGCTGAAATCTTTGGTACCACCGGTGAGCCTATCATCATGCTATGTGGTTGAACGGACTCACCGGACTCCGGTGAGGAAGCCCTCTCCCGGTGCACGAGCCCAACAGATCATTGCGAAACTCCTAAATGACTTAGAACAGGACGTGGTCCTACGTTATGCTATGAGCCAAGAAAAAATCATGTCCAAATCTGCCCACATCATGATCGTCCCCGACTATACTAGAATAGTACAGCAACAGAGAACAACTTAGAGCTGCTAAGTAAAAGTTGCAAAACCTCAAGAACCAATATATGCTGCTATATCCAGCACGGCGGAGAGTAGTGTACAATTCCCAGTCAATTTTTTCCGATATTCCAGAGGCTGCCTTCTAGTGAATGGATGAATTGGTGGTGATTAAACCTCATACCCCACCTAGAATAGAATCTGATCCATCACAGAGGGACCAGCACAACTGTTCCAAGAAGTCCACTTCCAAGCGCCGCAACAGATCTCAATCGTCCAGATGGTGATCATTGAGGTTACAATAGACTGTCGTCCTATGTGAGACTGATACACTGTTTGTTATATCCCGTTCCAACTATTCTATTCCCATTTTTAATTTCTAGCTTTAAGGGGGTCGCATTCTCCCTCCTCCTCCACCTATTTATATTGCCTAGGCATACATTGTGTGGGCCAGTTGCATGGAGGGAGTTAGATGTGATTACAAGATACGGGCTGGGCCGGGTGGGACTCCTTCTTTAAAGCTGCTTCCTCAATGAGTCTTTCCCACAAATCCTTTCTAGAAGTCATGTTTTTTGGGCGTTGGGATAGCGTGATTTATTGGTAGTGTTCCTTCCCATTCCCTAGGTTGGGGTTCGGTAAGGACGCATACCGCAACAGATGCTTCAAGTTTCGTGAAGTATGGGGGAGGGGAGTGGGGGATTATTTGTTGCATTCATCCTTTGGTGGTTATTGAACAGTTGCAGTCCGATTGTTCACACCTCATTTGACATGCACTTCGAGGGGATCATTCTCTACCATCGATGTACAGTATTAGTTGTGCATTAGAGGGTACATGGGGTCAATTCGGCATCGTAACGTGGAATATGAGGGAGGTACTGGATAAAATTAAATAAAGGGCAGTCCTCCAGCATGCCAAACCCTTGGGGGTGGACTTCCTCCTCTTACAAGAGACCCATCTTATGGGGAAAAAAACCCTGCCTTGCAAATACATAGGTTTTCCACTTGGGCTTTACGCTGGGCTAAGCCATTTTAATTCACCATAGGGTCTCTTTTAGCACCCGGAGGGTGTGTGTAGACTCTTACAGCTGCTATGTTGCCGTGACGGTTGGCCTCCATGGGGAACAGCTCACGCTCCTGAGTGTTTATGCCCCACCTCTGCTGGGGGCCTCCTTCACTGAGTGCGTCCTGTGCTTCTGGGGTGAGATGCCAGGCAGCCTTTGTGTGGTAAGGGGTGAC
This sequence comes from Triturus cristatus, assembly GCF_964204655.1. NCBI lineage: Eukaryota > Metazoa > Chordata > Amphibia > Caudata > Salamandridae > Triturus > Triturus cristatus. Next base: position 235,217,176 of record NC_140583.1, read on the forward strand.
TGAAATGACATTATTCACCCTAGGGCAGACAGATAGCGACCACAGGGTGGGAGAGACGCCCAACATAACTCTAGACTGTCCACTCTGGTGACTACCCTGGGTTGGGTGGACACATGGAGGGCCTATCACCCTGCCAAGATCGGATATGCATATTACTCGACGGTCAATGGGTCCCTTTCCCTCTTGGACTACCTATTTATCCCAACCACTGATCCCCACAAGGTGTCATCGCCCCATATTCACCCGCTAGGGCTCTCAGATCACTACCCTGTGACATTGGAGTCAAAATTCAATTCAAATGATCTTTATTCGGAATTTGGTACATCCATAAAAGTACATACAGAATAAAACACATAAAAACATATATAAAAATTAAGAACAAGATTTCCAGTTGGGTTTGAGCAGCATATATAACGTAAAGTGCATAGTACATAATAAGGATATACATTAGTCTATTAGTATATGTAGTCGTAGATTCCACTTTATCCACTTCCAAAATAATCATACAGATCCAAACACACATATAATTGATTCTGTATACAATTTATATCAGAATGGTAAGGAGCAATGTGCATTCAATGACCATTATGCGTGTTCCATGCTTGCCCTAGATCTCACACAGACTTTTATAAAACAATTTACAGTATGTATAACCTCGTCTGTTGGCAACATTTGTAGGAATCTCAATGCCAGATTAAAGTCCCTTAGATTATATTTACGGAAAATCGGCATTAAATATTGACGGGTATACAACTTAAAATGGCCACAGAAGAAAAAATAGTGCAACAAACTTTGTTTTCCACCCTCTGCACAAGGGCAATCCAGCTCTTCTAAACTTTTGTTATAGCCAAGAGGGAAGCTTAGTAAATTGACAATGCTTCCTTCCCGGAACCTGAATAAAAGGCTCCGGTTCCGTCTTCCTATTGGGATTGACAGGTAGCTGCAGGGCTTGTTTAAGTTATCATTGCCTGGATCAGTTAGTGGCAAATATTTAATAACAGCAGGTTTTACCAATTCGGATCTCCTTCGTTCCTCCTTATATAGATCAAACAGTGCCCGTTTTACACTGTTCTTGTGAGCGGGGGCAATGGTATTAGGGGCGCTGAACAAAGAACCATGTCCCACGCTCAACAGGCTATTATTGACTGCATTTAACCAGGGTATAAGGTGGGATCTTTCGTATAATAAACAATCAGATATTATACTGCGTGTTAAGGATGCAGCTGGATTGGACCATATTTTTATCCAAAAAAGCGCGGGCCTTGACCTAATAAAATCAGCAATATATGGCAGCCTAAGTTCATTGTGACAAATAAATGTGGGCGCACAGGGAACTCCCACCAGCACCCTTCTACAAAATCTATTTTCCTCCAACTGGAGAGACGTGCTGTTACAATAACCCCACACTTCTGCTCCATATGTCCCAGTTGGTTGACATTGGGTACGATAAATATTGAGCAGGGGGGAAATGACATCAGCCATTTTGGGTTGTCGGAGAGATAAAATTGAGTTGATTGATTTGCCAATTTTATTTCTCGCATAGGCAGCATGTGGCTGCCATGAGCCTGTATTAGAAAGGCTCATGGTACTTAAGCCCAAATCGGACATAAAAGCAACAAACCCAGTGATTAAAGTGCGTAAAGCATTCGGGGTACGCCCCATTAATACTGCGTCATCTGCATAAAGTAGGGTAGAAAGGGGGGAACCGTTTATAATTGGTACATCCTTAGTGTTCTTGCTCAAAGAGCAGCTCAACCCGTTAATATATAAAATAAAAAGCAGTGGGGCGAGTACGCAGCCCTGTCTGACTCCTCTACTAATAAAAATATCATCAGATAATTCACCATCATTATTAATACGTACTCTCGCCTTTAGATCCCTATGTAAATAAGAGAGAAAATATACCAGTGAGTCATCCAAACCGTAATCAAGCAAAAGTGACCACAACCTAGAACGATTAACAAAATCAAATGCGGAACTCAGATCCATAAAACCTAAATAAAGCGGGGACTTTTTAACAATGGTATATTTGGCCATAAACAAATTCAAATTAAGACATTGTTCGACAGTGCCCACAAGGCTTCTGAATCCCAATTGACTGCAGTGTAAAACATTATTATCCTCAGCCCAATTCCTTATCCTTTTAAAAATTACCCTTCCAAGAACTTTGAGCGTATTATCGATCAGTGAAATCGGGCGGTAGCAGGCAGGATCCGACCTGTCACCTTTTTTGAATATCGGTACGATGACACTGTTCGACCAGGATTCGGGAATTGAGCTGTCAGCCAAGTTATTAAATAAGTTACATAATAAAGGGGCCCAAAAATTGATTTCAGATTTAATCTGGTCAATAGAAAGACCATCCGGGCCGGGAGCTTTATTACTAGCGCTCTCAAGTATAGCGTCCTCGACCTCGGATATTGAAAAGTTCAGTCGGTCAACGGTGTTGGATAGGGGGACAGTGTCTAGAAAAGTGGGTGATATAGCATAAATTTTGGAAAAGTGCTCTACCCACACCTCGCCAGTTATATTGCAATTGATTGGTTTGATGTTAGAACCAAAGGATCTGAGGGACTTGACTTCTCTCCAGAAACCTGTTGTGTCTTTTAATGAGGCAGTGCGCGTGAGAGATTCCCAGTGATTAATCACGAGGGCCTCAGATCTAATACGTAACACGGATTTGTATTTTGATCTTAATTCTCTCACAAGTTGAGCGTCCCTAGGATTGATTTTTAAGGCCGCCCTCAGGTCCCTATTGGCCTTAGAGCAGGAGGAGTCAAACCAGCGAGGGCCATGATCTATATTAGGCCTAGCTGGTTTAGAGGATTCTCTTTTAATAGCCCCACAGAGATTACCAAAGGCAATAACCACATTGTCGCCTGGGCTAATGTGCAACAGGCAAGTCTCTACTATCTTAAGGTGTTTTTTAATTACTCTAGCTAAAATATCTTTATTGTCCACCCCTTTCCATATTAATCTTAGTCTATCAATAGATAAAACCAGATTTTGTGCCCCAAACTCTGCTCTCGATGCAACCTTCGTGATCTGTGGATTATCTAAGTATATTCTAAGCGGGTAGTGATCACTATATGCGGAACAGATGACTTCTACTTTTAAAATTATGTCACACAATGTCGGACAGATAAATATATAGTCTATCGTAGAAGCGCAGCCCTGGCCTATATATGTAGGTGTTGATATATTGTTTGCACTAGAACCAGCAATTTCCATTGCATTTACTAAATCACGGGAGGCTAGATGGTTTTTCAACTCTTCACCGTTTCTACATGGAGGACTATTGCGGTACATATGAGCATTAAAATCCCCTCCGATGCAAATGCCATCAAAGGGCCCATACTTCTGCCCCTCCATAATTTCATCAATAAAATTAAACAGTGACAAAAAATTGTCATTGGGACGAGTAACAAAATCATTATTATAAAAGTTAATTATGCATAGTTTCATCCTGTTGGTGTACTTCATAGCCATAAAACATTTACCCGGTGTAGGGATCAATTTGGTTTGTACCCCGGATTTTATTTTAGTCCAGATAGATAAACCCCCACTGGGGCGAACCATAGGTGAAGGAGAAGCCTTTAAATTATAACAAAAAAAAACCTCCATTGTAGGTGTAGTTGTGCACCAAGTCTCTTGTAGCATCAATATGTCACCGTTATTTTTAACCCATTCTAACCATTCTTTAATTTTCATTTTAGTATTAAGACCCGCTATGTTCCAACTTACAAAAGATAGTTCGAAATCCTGGGGCAATAGTCTTTGGTTCGTGGGTTATTCTCTCACTACAGTCCGTGGCAAAGGTTGTAGGACTTCCTGAGTTTCAGTGGTTGATGCCAATGATAATTCGACTGAATTAGTCGATGAGGGTCAGTCTAGCATATCCAAATCTGACAAAGGTGCAAATCTATTAAACATATTGAATGGAAATGAAGCTGGCTGGAATTGCATAGGGGGTGGCTGAAAATGCATTGGTGGTGGTTGAAATTGCATTAAGGGTGGCCGTGATTGCATTGTAGGTTGTCTGTAAAAGTAACTCAAAGGTAACATAGTTACAACCGTAGAAATAGCAGAGCAGTTACCATTCCTGTTGAGTAGATGTCTTACAGTACCAGAGTTTTTAAAATTGAGAACGATACAGTCACCTTCCTTATCTTTAGTTAGGGGGCCAACCCAAGACACCCTACGAGCCGATAAAATCTCTCTTGAGATGTTGTATCCGGCACCTTTGTGCTTAGTTAGCCAGTCTATACATTTGTTTCGCAATTGCACCCATGATTCCCCCTGTTCCTCCCTCAATGATGGTACTCCTGCAAGGACCAGGACAAAAGGACAGGCATCCGGTGGCAAATGTAAGGCAGGCCCTTGATGTTTAATAGGCCTGCTTGTCCCTGCTTGCCCAGTACCTTTATTGTTAACAGCAGTTGGTCTTATTGCTGTTATAGATTGGATAGAGCCGTTCTTGTGGTTAGTGGCATTTTTATTAATAATAACGGAAGGGGCAGTTTGTCTAGGTGCAGGCGTTGGGGTAGATTTGGGAGGTAAATTGGATTTTGCCAAGTTCTTCCCTCCATTGGCAGATCGAGGTTGAATTGTAGGTGGTACAATAGAGGGGGCTGATGTTCCAGGGTTACTCATGCCACCACCCGGTAAGGTGGGAACTTCCTGTTTCTTTAGTGACAGAGTGTTGCTTACAGATTCAAGTTGTTTTACGAGACGGTCAGCTCTGATTTGATCCAAGATGACAGACCCCTTTCTTTTTACTTCTTCGTTTCTAACCAGGTTATCTAATCTATCAAGTCTTTTAAAAACATTATTAAACTGGTTGATCATTTGCTTCTCTAATCGATTAAAAATAGTATCCACTATAGTTTCTATAAGGTTCCCATTCTGTTTCGAGAGATGATAATTATCTCCCATTAGTGTTGTTTGGGTCCATATAGTGTTAGAGGTCCCACTTGAGTCAGTAGTGGTTGCGGTAGGAGTATCATCATCCGCGACCACAAGGTCTTTATCCACAACATGAACAGTTTGTGCCCCAGTAGGTTTTTGTTTATTCCACAAGCTCTGAGGCGTAGGCTGATTCTTGCTAGTTGGGGGTTGTTTCCTTTTATTGGCACTGGGTTTGGTAATGCCTCTTTTGCGTTTTTCCCCTCCCTGTTTATTACTAGTGTCCATAGATCCCAAGGTAGTAACATCATCCTGGGAGGCGATTGTAATAGTGGGAACAATTTCAGACAACAGGGATACGGGGGATGTTAATACCAATACCGGTTTTGTAATAACAACAGCTGGTGATAGTGGAATCCCAGGGCTATTTGACAATGATGTCGGCTGAGAAATATTGTTAGTGCAGCTCATGGACATTCTTCTTTCAGTGTCAGCTATTTCATTTGATACCAAGTTCAATGCATTTTCAAGTAGGGACTCAAATGTAGCAGGGGGGAAAGGGAAATCGTCCTGTATAACACCAGCATTAGCAGACTCCATAGTAGGAGAAAATTTAGACTCACCACAGACGAGATGACAATGTTAGAGGGGTGGCCCGCCCGACCACTGCAGACCACTGACGGCCACAGACGGCCCGCCCTCTGCCCAGGCTCCGCCCGGCGCCGTCCGCGCGCGTCCGCGACGCGGATGGAGCTCCGCGATTTTATGCACCTCCTGGTGCGCAGGACAGGAAGTGGTGGTGTGCAGCCGCAAGGGACGCTGGGAACCGTAGTTCCTCCCCTCGGCAGCCGAGATGGTGAATGGCGCCGTCAGCGGAGGTTACCAGCGGTGTTTGCAGCCCAGCGCCCAGCAGCAGTCTCCAAACGGTGAGTGGGCTCCTGCCTCGCACTCGACAGGCTTTCTCCACAGTCCCCGCTCCACCGAGGGGGCTCCGCGATTTTATGCACCTCCTGGTGCGCAGGACAGGAAGTGGTGGTGTGCAGCCGCAAGGGACGCTGGGAACCGTAGTTCCTCCCCTCGGCAGCCGAGATGGTGAATGGCGCCGTCAGCGGAGGTTACCAGCGGTGTTTGCAGCCCAGCGCCCAGCAGCAGTCTCCAAACGGTGAGTGGGCTCCTGCCTCGCACTCGACAGGCTTTCTCCACAGTCCCCGCTCCACCGAGGGGGCTCCGCGATTTTATGCACCTCCTGGTGCGCAGGACAGGAAGTGGTGGTGTGCAGCCGCAAGGGACGCTGGGAACCGTAGTTCCTCCCCTCGGCAGCCGAGATGGTGAATGGCGCCGTCAGCGGAGGTTACCAGCGGTGTTTGCAGCCCAGCGCCCAGCAGCAGTCTCCAAACGGTGAGTGGGCTCCTGCCTCGCACTCGACAGGCTTTCTCCACAGTCCCCGCTCCACCGAGGGGGCTCTGCGATTTTATGCACCTCCTGGTGCGCAGGACAGGAAGTGGTGGTGTGCAGCCGCAAGGGACGCTGGGAACCGTAGTTCCTCCCCTCGGCAGCCGAGATGGTGAATGGCGCCGTCAGCGGAGGTTACCAGCGGTGTTTGCAGCCCAGCGCCCAGCAGCAGTCTCCAAACAGTGAGTGGGCTCCTGCCTCGCACTCGACAGGCTTTCTCCACAGTCCCCGCTCCACCGAGGGGGCTCCGCGATTTTATGCACCTCCTGGTGCGCAGGACAGGAAGTGGTGGTGTGCAGCCGCAAGGGACGCTGGGAACCGTAGTTCCTCCCCTCGGCAGCCGAGATGGTGAATGGCGCCGTCAGCGGAGGTTACCAGCGGTGTTTGCAGCCCAGCGTCCAGCAGCAGTCTCCAAACGGTGAGTGGGCTCCTGCCTCGCACTCGACAGGCTTTCTCCACATGGAGTCATATTGGTGCTAATCGCACTGGATTTCAATGGCGGATGTTACCATGGCAGCTCCAGAACCCAACTTATAGGACCACTGTACAAAATACCATTCATCCAACTCACCCACTGTCTCCACATAGGTAGTTCTATGGGAGGTACTTAAGCGAACTATTCGAAGGGTGGACATCAGATTTTGTGACGGAGACCGTAGTCGTACAGCACAGAAATGTATTGCCTTTGAAGTACAAATTGAGAAATTGGAGAGCGATTGTAGGAAGTCCGGTAATAGCACCGAGAGATTACAGCTTAGTCTGGCCCAACAATTATACCCTTTGGTTTTGCTTTGATCGCCATAAGTTGGCAGGGTATGCTCAGATGTGAGTCCCTTGCTCACTTTGCCACAGGATTCAAGCAAGCCTGGCTGAAGACGGCTGAAATGCCAGAAAACGCTCCTAGGAAGCTTGTTTCCGGTCCAGGGAAGACATGGCTTGGCAGTTCGGGCTGGACTGTTCCCATGAGGCACAGGGTCAGACTGATTTGCATATAGCCATGTCTGAACTGGGGTGGCAGAGTGAGCTAAAGAACGGTGATGGATTAAACCCTGATCAGTTGACTGGGGGTGAGTGCTTGCAATGTTCAACACTCCGTCCATCATTCCCTTTGGTTTTGCTTTGTTCGCCATAAGTTGGCAGGTTATGCTCAGACATGAGTCCCTTGCTCACTTTGCCACTGGATTCAACCAAGCCTGGCTGAAGACGGCTGAAATGCCAGAAACCGGTCCTAGGAAGCTTGTTTCCGGGTTCGGGCTGGACTGTTCCCATGAGGCACAGGGTCAGACTGATTTGCATATGGCCATGTCTGAACTGGGGTGGCAGAGTGGGCTAAAGAACGGTGATGGGTTAAACCCAGATCAGTTGACTGGGGGTGAGTGCTTGCAATGTTCTACACTCCGTCCATCATTCCCTTTGGTTTTGTTCCAACAATTATACCAGCAGCCTTTCTAAACGCGGTAAGGAGAGGCTGGTAAGTCACACAGCAACAAATGTATCAATGAGGGGGTAAGTCAAGTTGCATGTTGCACAGATTGTGTCAGACCGCGAGGACTGTGTCGCCGGTGCCTGTGGTGCGGGACCATTAGCAGGGGTTGATTTCGGGACCGGCAAAAGTAGCCCATAGTTTTGCAGATTATTATAGAGTGTTATATGCTCCAAATGATCACATCAGCATTGAATTAGTCCAGGAATTTCTCAGGAACATCCAGCCACGTGCATTATTGGCAAGTAACCAATTGGAGGAGAAACTTACAGTGGAGGAACTGGTAATGGCATTGGTTGAAATGCACACAGGGCGAACCACGGGCCCCAATGGCTTCCCATGCAAGTTCTTTATGCCACAGTTTGGCACTACCCTACTAGAAAACATACAGGAGGCATCAGATGTACTTCGGAAGCGGGGCAATCACCAGATATACACTTGTCCTCGGGAGCGACTTCGGCTCTTTTCGGGGTGGGCAGGGGCACCCGTCACAGATGCCCACTTTCTCCATCAATATTTGCCTTGGCAATAGAACCTCTAGCAGTGTGGGTCAGTTTGGACCCTTTGCTGACAGGATTTGAGTGGTCACAGTAATTATCAGATCGGGTTGCTTGGTATGCTGACGATGCGCTATTTTTCTTCACTAATCCACGCTCCTCTGGCCCACGACTTCTGCAGATTTTGCGTGTTTTTGGGGAGACATTGAGACTACACAAGAACGCTGGGAAGTCTGTAGTTTTTTTCATGAGGGAGTCAGCGAGGGATAGGGCATGGGTCTCTGGTTTGGACATAGCAACCAACGGCTTTAAGTATCTGGGGGTATATATTGCTCCTGACCCCGCAATAGCTTAGGTCCACAATATTGCTCAGATATTGCCCCGAATACGAGAGGAGATCAATGTTGGGGCCCTGCTGCCTCTATCCCTACTAGGTCGTTCAATGATTTTTAAAATGGTTTCTATGCCACGAATGCTATATCAATTACAGAACTATCCCTTCACCATCCCCCTAACATGGTTTAAGCAGGTCAATACGGCCCACACACAGTTTCTTTGGGGTAGGGGTGGTGGTGCATATTGCTCTACGAACCTGTGTTCAGTCCACCTCCAATGGGGGCATTGCTGCCCCAGACATTTACTCCTGCTATGCCACTACCCATCTCATCCTTATCAATGAATGGTGGTATGCAAAATGGGCAGAGCCAGCATATGCAACAGAGTGCTAGGCGATGTTTCGCTCATACACCTCCTTTGTGGTGGTAAGATAGGGAGTCATATCGCAAACGCAGCCCAAACAGTGTTCCGACTTTGGAAATGGACACTAATATGGATGGGCTGGTGGACCAACTGACTCAGATGAGACCACTGTGGGGTGGGAACTTCTTCGGTCAGGTAGTGTCCCTGTTGGGGTTTCGGCAGTGGGATGCTATTGGCATCCCAACTCTAGGAATTATCATGCGGGGTCTAGTTCTTAAACCTTTTCAGGAACTGCAGACAGACTTTCAATTGCATCAACATAAATTCTATAGATAACTCCAGATATGGAATGCTCTTACTCCCTACCTACGCGATCTGCATGACCTACCAGAATTCAATCCACTAGAGGGCAAATTACTAACCTGAGATTTGGGTACACACAGAATCAGACAGGTTTACAGACATTAGTGACACACAGTACATCCACACTTCCAACTTTAAGACAGACCTGGCAGGAAGACCTACCCACACTCGATAATGACGACTGGACAGAGGCTCTAATGGTGCCATGTGAAGCAGCGAGAGCGTCCAGACTACATCTTATCCAATTGAAATTCCTTATTAGAGCTTACTTCACTAGATATAGTCTATGGTGCATGGGTGCCATTGCCTCATGGGTCTGTGTAAGATGTGGTATGACTGAGGGCACCTTCGTGCATACGGTATGGGACTGCACAACACTTTAGAGTTTCTGGCGCAGTGGTTGCCAGCCAAGAAGGGGTCTTGTCCTAGAAGATACCCTTTCACTCAAATATGATATTACTCCATAGCACAGAAGGAGTTGGAGGTAATAGATATAAGAGACACTTACTCTTCTTGGGCTTAACTCTAGCTAAACACGACATTGCACGGCTATGGAACGATGTGTCCTCACACACAGTAGTTACACGTAAGCAAGGAATGGATCATTGTATGGACATGGAAATAGCAGTATATCGGGCTTGGGGCTGCCCACAGAAACACGCAAGATATATCAGCGATGGGCACACCACAGGGGCAGTCTTGACAACATTCCATTCGGTAGACTCCCTTCTTGACACAGAGATACAGCAATTTGACGGTGGTCCTTGAGGCCTCTGGCCCTTATCACATCCACATATCCCCTATAAGAATGTTGTTCGCAATAGGAATAGTAGATTTGATTTTGGCAACATATGTTGGAATTATTGGGTGTTACAGCACTGCAAGTTTGACAGGCCATGTTGGCCATCATGTAATGTGAAAGCAAAATTTAATAAAATGTGATGTGCAACAAAAAGAAAGGAGGAAACCCAACTATAAATTTGAGGGGCCAAATAAAGAACACCTCCCTACAAGAGTAAGCAAAAAGTGTAAAACACTAATAATAATGAAAGTAAAGTAAAGCCATAGTACTTATCTTGTTCAGGAGCAACCAATAAAAGAGAAATGTGCTTATGTGACGTGGACTTATATATTGTTTTGAATGTTCAAACTTGGAATGTTTATGACGTGCTTAATGTTCTTTAACCCTTTCGCTGCGGCGGGAATTCCGCCGCAGCGCTGGGAGGTGCGGGGGGGCAGCGCGGTGGCGCTGTGCTCATGACGGAGCCACTCCGTCATGAGCCACTGTTGAGCTGTGCTCATGACGGAGCGGTTCCGTCATGACTCCGCCCAGTTGCGTTGTCCCCCCGCAAAGGCGGGGAAACAGCGCCGCGTGGGCGGAGCGGCCGCCAACGGTCGTGGCATGACAGAACCGCTCCGTCATGAGCACACGGCAACCGTGGCTCATGACGGAGCGGTTCCGTCATGAGCGGGGAAGGGGTTAAAAGGCTGCATGTTGGGGCAGCAATAGAAGGTTTGTGTAGAATGGTAGCCTCCGGTCTTGTAATGAAATTGCAATGACCTGGTAGGCTTCACATGGCACACACAAATAAATGTTGTTTTAGCTGGTTGCATATTACGACTAGACCTGAGTTTTTCTTTAAAGTTTTTAGATTTGCTCATCTGAAATTTCTTTTGGTTTATCTGCTCCTGACACATTTAAGGTGACTCCTTTCTCCTCTTTGTTTCTATAAAATAAATTATATTGCAAATGAGTATTTCCTTCAACAAGCCATGTGTGTGTCTTTGAACCACCATCTATTAATGCCAAGAAGTACATTGTTATACCAGGTCTTCAAGTTGGAATTCATTTTGTAATCGTTCGGCCTCACTTCCAGTAACTTCACTTTCATTGGCTCTTTTCTCTTTGACAAGCATCATGGAAGAGTATTTGCCTAAAGATGTTTATGGTGCAGGTTCCATGAAATGAGTTGATTCTGGAACGCCTACCTACACAATGTCATTTGCTTGCAAAGAAATGCATTCACTGTCTCCACACAGCACTTATTTTCTACTTTATCTTTATTTACAAGGCTCCATAGGTTCTCATCTAAATGTTCAAGTGTTCCCACTGTCCATATTGACTTCTTCGAGAATCCTCCCTGCTATTCCTTCTCATTGCCAACCATGTGGATAGGTGTGACTGTCAGAAGATGACCACTAATTCTACAGTATCGTTTAAGCTTGTGAAACTTGTACTACCAGCTATAAATCTTCTCTAACACACCACCCCATAAATGTATTTATTTCCCTTCTTAATGTGCTGATGGAGGTCAGTGTCTAATTGGGTTATAGTTATTATAGAGACAGGGGTGATATGCTTGATCCAAGGGAACTCAAGCAAGGGAACAGAGACTGCTTTGATATTCCCATGGAACTATCTTCTTGATGAGGCCTGTAGGAAAGTGCCCATTTTTGACAGGGTCACTTCCACCTTTTGCCTGGTATCTGATGCAATTTTGAAAGAAGTGCACTGGGCTCCTGCTATCCCCAATGCCAGATTTATTTCCCTAAAACTGCACACTTGTTCCCCAATTGTAAGCCCCTATTACAGGGTAGCCCTGGTACCTAAGGCATAGGTACTAAAGAAGGTCCCTAAAGGCTGCAGCATGTATTGTGCGATCCTAATGGACCCCTCACCTCACTCATGCAGACTGCAATTGCAGGCTGCGTGTAATGGTGCAAACAAAAGTGAAAACACAACATGGCACACATCCTGTGTGCCATGCCTGCAGACAGTGCATGCAGTATATGTAAGTCACCCCCAACTGTAGGGCTTACAGTCCTAGAGAAAGGTGCATTATATTAAATGTGTGGACTTATTATTACTTGAACCCAGAGGGTACCCTAGCGGTACCCCGCACCCCACTAGTCCTCTAGTGGGCTGGTTGACTGGGACAGTCCAGCCTGCCACCACAGACACACTTCTGACCCCCTAGGAGATGAGCCCCGCTCTCAGAGGTCAGAAAAAATGCCTGCTCTGGCAGGAGGTGTTTACACCACCTCCAGCAGGATGGCTAATAAATCAGCATACCAGGGCCAGATGCTTCAATGGCTCTGCGGCTTCTTTTTATATGTTACTGTGGCTTCCCTAGACCTGGGAGATGCCACCCTCTGCCCTGATGACCATTTGGCACCAGAACTGTCGGACAATTAGATACACGAGTAGACGTGGAGCATACTCAGGTCAGACACACCCTTAGGGTGAGCTGCCTACTGTGCCCCACTCTAAGAAACTTCCGCCATCTTGGTGACAGCAGAATTAGGAACACAGGGACATGTTTATGCTCACTTCCCACAGTTAGTGGTCACATAGGGGTCGGAGTAGCCTCAAGGGTAAGTAGCCCATTGGCTACTTCTCTGCACTCCCCTAAATTGAGTTTTTAGGAGGTTCCCTGACACCAGAACTTTACATTCACCTGACTACAGTAGAAGAGGACACTGAAGAGAGAACTGAAGACTGCTGAGGACGTTTGGCACCAACCCCAGCCTGCCTGCTCCAGACTCGACAATTGCAAAGACTCCACTCGTCCTGGAGCTGTGCTTCCCCCAAAGACCTCAGTGGGTTGAGACACTGGCAAAGCCAATAGATTTTGCAAAAGCGAGACCTATTGGCTTTGCCAATGGTTGTTCAAACGGTGCCGGCTTTAAGAGTTCCTCGTCATTTCTAGCAAAGAAACAAAACTCAGCAGAACCTTCTGTGATGTATGTCCTTCCTATAAAATCCATCCATAACAATTTATAGAGGCTTGACTGTTTAAACATCCTCCATAAAAGCAAAGTGATCTTTTTAAGAGCAATTAAACATATAGTGTACATTAGTATGCCCAATAAATGAAATTAAAGATCAGCTAATGATATGGCAGACTTTAAAGGTTGAGAAAACGCTCCTATGGGATACCTTACACTCAGCAGAGGTGAGGGGTCTGGTAGCAGGGGACCATTACTCACCCTACAAGGTAGTTTAAGAGAGGCTGCTGGGAAAAGAGGGGCCAATAAAGAATCATTTTATGTTATTTTATGGTTTTACTATATATGACAGGAGAGCTGTGTGCATTACTTCACACAGTACTAAGGAATATTCTGTTGTTTAAGCATTTCCTTAATGTTTTTTTTACACAAATGACACTAATCCATCATGAGAGGTATGGAACAGAATATGGCATATCTGGTACTACTACTAAATTTGATTTAAATAGAATCCGTTTTTTTTTATCATAACATAAAATATCACAAAATGGTCTGTAATTCCAATGTATTGTTTACCATTCTATTTATTTTTCAATACATATAATAACATGAAGCCAGTCACAAGATGACACATCAAAGATAGGTGATAAATACAATAAACTTATTAAGATAAGGTTAAGCATTTGTGCAGACTGCGTAGTGCGCCTCATGAACTGGAGTGTCATGTAAGACCTAGGTGTTATGCTTCATTTCTTAACCTGAGAAGGATGAAAAGCTGAATCGGTCCTGATGGGGGTGGGTTGGTGTGCAAGGATGGAGCAATCGATATATCACGACAGGGGGTGTCCACAAAAACACACTAAAATGTGGGGCTAATGATGGGCTTATTTTGGACTGGAGAATACTCAATGATAAACAGGTGGCCGGTGAAGTGAACACATGGTGTATCAATGCTTTCACTGTGTTGACTTGAAACAAACTGTGTTCATTGTTGTGCAGAAACAATAAACAATGATTTATCAACCAAACAAATCCACACAAGGAGTTGGGGCCTGCAATGCCCTAACGTGCTTGCATTAGATTGTATCAAGGTTCTGAATCTACCATAGCAAATACCAAAGCCCCAAAAGAAATGCGTATGTGTTAAGTTGATAACATTCTTTATACACATATTAAACACATTTGTATTATGTTATTCCAACCACACGGTCATATCGCTACAATTACATGTACATTCACTGGATTTTTACATTATACTGGTACATTTATCAGTAACTTTCCTATCGTTCTCATGATTGTCCGATGTATTTAATGAATACATTTAATTTATTAAATCACAGGAAAGCTCTAATGAGTTCTCCTAACCCAGAAACCGGTCCCAGGATGCTTGTTTCCGGTCCAGGGAAGACATGGCTTGGCAGTTCGGGCTGGACTGTTCCCATGAGGCACAGGGTCAAGACTGATTTGCATATGGCCATGTCTGAACCGGGGTGGCGGAGTGAGCTAAAGAATGATGATGGATTAAACCCAGATCTGTGACTGGGGGTGAGTGTCTGAAAAGTTTCAGCGCTCCGTCCATCATCTCCTTGTGTTTGCTTTCTAACAGGTGCTTGGTATTAGAGTGAATCAAGGTCCTGAATCTACCATAGCAAATACCAAAGCACCAAAAGAAATGCGTATGTGTTAAGTTGATAACATTCTTTATACACATTTTAAACACATTTTTATTATGTTATTCCCACAACACGGTCATATCGCTACAATTACATGTACATACACTGGATTTTTACATTATACTGGTACATTTATCAGTAACTTTCCTATAGTTCTCATGATTGTCTGATTTATTTAATGAATACATTTAGTTCATTAAATCACAGGAAAGCTCTAACGAGTTCTCCTCTGCACTTAAACATTTCACACCATACTTGTATGAATGTCTTCTGGCAATCTTTAAACCTTTCATACCATGTATATCTGAATTTTCACGTCCAATGGCCATTCCATCGCACAGTTCGAGAGAGCAGCCCTGTGGTTGAAGCCAATGTATCATTATCCTTCTCTGTACCAACATCTGTAATGCCACAAATTAGTAGTGTTTTCCCCTTTTTTGGATTATGGATGTAAACTTTGTACGCAGTGTGCTAATGGGCATGTCACCACCACTGACTATATTCTCATCAGGGCAGACAACACTTGTCCCCAGAATTCTTCAACCACTGGACAAGACCATATCATCTGCATAAAGTCAACTCCCTTTGACCGCACGAGCATTCCCCCACCCTGGATGGCTACCTTGTCTTTAGTGCCTGTGAGTGAGGTAGGCCGTGTAATATTTTTAACTGGATAAGGAGGAATCTTGCAATCAGACAACTTGCATCCTAGTCAAGCTTTCACTTCAGACGAAAGAAACACAAAGGCAGGCAGCAGAACTCCAGGACCCCAAAAACTGAAATGCTTTGAATGTCATTTTGAGAACAGAACCTAATCACTTTCATTTTTAGAAAGTTCTTCCACAAAGCAGTCAGCGAAAGACTTTGCAGAATTTCAGGGCAGTCAACATCACCAGACCTTGGATTTAGTGGGAGCATGCAGAGAATAAAGGATAGGGGAAAACAGTAGTTTCAGGATGAGGAGGACTCACCCACATTATGTGGCATGCTTCATCATCGGCAACCTCACCCCACCCTGGTAAGATGACACTACCAGGGCGGACTCAACCTCTTCTGTGAAGTAGTTCTTGATAAAACTCATGCTTGGATAAGACAGGGATCCAGATAGTATTAAGATTGAATGTATGACAGCATTCGGCATGCGTTTAGGACGCATACATACCAAAAGCTGTCTTTTGCCGGAACGCGTCTTTAGGATGCATTTCTTCAGCGCGCAAGTCGTTATAACGACTTATCTTAGGAGGGTGCTGGATGTTGGAATAATTGTATTTACTATACCAACTCCAGTCTGCGCAACAGTAGGGAGGGTGTTGGACTTTAAATCCAACACCATTCCACGAGTGAGCCCCGTTAAAGCAAACCGTTGTCATGACTTGCGTGCTGAACAAATGCGTACTAATGCAGCGTTTGTTCTATTGCCAGTGCTGTGTTTGCACTGTGTGATTCTGGCTTTTTCCGAAAGGATGTTTCCCATTTAAAATACCTTAGGGTATACCCAAAGGTTTCCCGTTATTAATCGGTACCTCAGAAAAGATTAAAAAACACCTTTTAGATGATCTGGGTAAAAAGCCCCATTCATCCCTGTGTGCGTAGCTTCTTACAGTGCCACAGTAACGGGGCACTTTGGCTTGAGGGGTCCACTTCACACTAATAACAGCTGGGTCTTATTATCCAATGAGGACTGGTGCCATTTTCCTTGTGTGCACTGGGGGCCATCGCACCCTACTACAACAATGCTAATCTTCTAGATTAGGCGCATTAAAAAAAAACTCACACATAGACATCGTTTCACCAAACTGTTAGGGATAGCGAAAGTGACATCAAACACACTTTGACCTCAATGATTTTAAAAGAAATTATTTCTAATCTTCTGAGGTAGCGATGTCATATGACCATAAAACCCAAATGGCATCAGACAAATTGACATCATCTTTAAGAACACCACAATAAGTGCACAGTGTGTACAGTAACACAACAGTTAATAATGAACATAGGCTGCCATTTTAGATACCAAGACATTTTTAAGAAAGGTACTGCTACTATGAATGCGACTCAGTCGTCCCTTGCCTTGGTACCTCCATTGTAGCGTAACACAGGAATGTGCAATGCAGTGGTCTACGCAACCCTCACAAAACAGATGCAGCAGAGGCAACCGCTGTACAAGCATCCCCCATGTGACACAGGTACATGTACAGAAACAGAGCAAGTTACCTTCATAAATAGGTGCAGAACAGTAAGCAGACAGCACTTTAACTCTCCCTGACAATACATGTAAATATCAAAGGCAACAGTGAAGTGGTAGGTGTTCAAGGTTGCAGAGAGGCATCATCCTTCAAGTACTTCTATCCAACAACAGTTTATATGTCTTGGTTTTTACAAGCATGACTATTATGGTAAACACTTCAACTCCCTGAAAGCAAAATGCTGTTGGATAAAAAGTCAGGGCTGGCTGACAGTGTCGCGTATGACGTGGACTTTCTGGCAATTTTGTGTGCGCATGCTCACATTCATGAGCGTGAAAGACACCCACCTTGATATTTTTTTGAGTTTAAAAAGCTTTATTAAAGTAATTAGAAACATGGGTACGATATACTACAAAGCGTACAAAACAAGTATCATTAGTGTAACAATTAAATAAATACATTGGTGGATTAAGTATCATAACATTATTAACATGAGTCTAAAGATATGCCACAAAGAAAAAAGCAGTAATAAAATTTGTACCTGAAAGAATAAATATCATTTTACAATTTTTGAATTTTACCGAAGAAAGGAAAAGCTAAAGAAAAAAGGGGAAAAGACAGAAAAAGAAGAAACGAAAAGGAAAGGGAGGAAAGAAAAGAAGAAAAGAAATCGGAGACAGAAAAATATCTTCATCTCATATTGCAGTAGAACAATAATCTGATAATAACTACATTAGTATCCAAAACAGAGTAATAACTGTATATGTGACAAATCAAAGGGAATAGAATAAAAAGGATGAAGGATAAAAGAATAAGGTACTTATGAAGGTTGATAAACACAGGAGCTATTTTGATTACGCGGTGCACATGCAGATAAGTATCTAGTAAGTGGAGACCAGAAAGCTTCTTTACGAATAAGTTGTTGAAAAGTTTTGGAAGAAGCTCTGTCCAGTCTATGATGATAACAAAGAAGGTTCCACCAGGCTGAGAAGGAAACTTTAGAGGCATCTTTCCAATTAGAGGTAATTACCTGAAACGCAATAGCAATTAACAAGTCCACAAATATACCCACTCTGCGGGAACAAACCCATTCTACAGAATTGCTCCCCAGAAATATGAAGAATATGTAAATAGAAAATGTAATATCACAAATGGAGGAGATTGATTCACAAACCCTCGTCCAAAAACGAGCAATGTTAGGACAGTGAAAAAAGGAATGCATAAAGGAACCAGGAGTAGAAGGACATACCCAGCAATTTGGGGACAAATGTGAACTATACCTGGAGAGTGATAATGGAGTTAAAAATAATCTATGATAAAAAATAATAAAGGGTCTGAGTGGTGCTAGAATTACACGAGGTGTGATGTATGTGTGTCCAAAGGGAGTTCCAAGTATGTACGGAAAAAGTGCGTTGTAGATCAGATTCCCATGAAAGCTCAATTTTACTTTTAGGGCGATTAAAAGAAGAAAAATTTAGGTATTTGTAAACCTGGGATGCTCTAATGGAAGGGTAGGTAGATAATGGTTCCAACAGGGGATCTTGAGGGGAAAGAGGAGATCTAGAAAGAAGAGAAAGTTGATCAATGAAGAGTAATTTTAGAGATTCGTATCTGAGCATTGAAGATGCAGGTTGGTCAAATGTAGACTTAAGCTCTAGAAAAGAAAGACTACAAGAGTCCTGTATTAATTGTTTAACATGAAAAATCCCTTTGTCCGTCCATGTTTTCCAGAAAATAGTGCGGTTAGATAATTTGATATTTTTGTTGTGCCAAATAAAAGAGTCTAAAAATATCTGTAAGGGAGTATGAGATTTACATTTAATAGGATGAAAAGTTGAAATGAATTTTGAAATCGTTGGGTAATTGAAAGAGCGAGGAGGATTGGTAAAATTTGCTAAGAGAGAAAAAGGAAAAGGAGAAATCAGAGATTCCTCCAACTTATACCAAATAGACGAGAGAACCGCATCCAAAGTCAATATATAAGGTAACAATTGGCGAATTAGAAAAGAAGAGTGATATTGCCGAAAATTGGGAAAATGGACACCACCCCGATCTTTTGGGGCACAGAAATGGGCTAAAGAAATACGAGCATTCCAGCCGTTCCAGAGAAATTTACTCAGAGTTCCATTAAGTGTTTTGAAAAACTTCAATGGTAGTTGAACTGGTAGCATGGATAAATAAAAATGAATGACAGGAAGCATCATCATTTTAATGGTGTCTAACCTACCCCACCATGAGAAGAAAAGAGGGGACCATCGTTCTGCCATATTCTTAACTTTTGATAAGACCTCTTCAAAATTAAAAATGAATCGTTTTAGCGAGGGTAGAAGAATACTTAATACCTAAATATGTAATAGTATTAGTATTCCATTTAAAATCAATATCCTCAAACATGCTTCTTAAACAATAATTGTTTAGAGGGAGCACCTCTGATTTGGAAAAATTCAATTTATACCCTGAAAAGGCCGCATAAGAAGAGAGAATTTTGTTAAAAGCAGGAATAGAAGTAGAAGGATCAGAAACATATAACATAATATCATCAGCGTAAGCAGTAAACTTAATTTCTACAGATTTGTGCATGAAGCCACGGAATGTGGGGGATTGTCGCAAGGAATGGAGAAAGGGTTCAAGAGAAAGGATAAAAAGAAACGGAGAGAGAGGACATCCCTTACGGGTACTCCTCTGTAACGGGAAATAACAAGATTGTGAGCCATTAACAAAGACTGAAGTAGGTGGAGAAGTAGGTGGAGAAGAATATAATAGATTAACAAGGGATATAAAGAAGGACCATAACCATGCCATTTAAGGGCGCACATCATAAAAAGCCAGTGGACGCGGTCAAAAGCTTTTTCCACATCCAGGGTTATGGAGACTATAGGGGAAGAGCTTTTAGCTGCAAGGTGAATAATGTTGAGGAAAGTTCTAGAATTATCAAAGCCAATTAAGTCAGGAAGGACCTGATTGATGCGAAGGGCTAACATCTTGGCAAAGAGCTTGCAAGCCAAGTTAATCAAAGATATAGGACGGTAATTGGCGCATCGGGATGGATCTTTATCTTTTTTAGGAATAAGACAAATCATGGCTTCAAGAAAAGTACCTCGAACTTCACCATGACGAACAAAGTATTGGAAAAGAGATAAAAGTTGGGCAGGAGAACGGAGGTAAAGCACGAATAGAACTCAGCAGTGAGACCATCAGGACTAGGAGCCTTATCCTTAGGTAACTTGGACAATGCAGATTTAATCTCAGAAAGAGATATATCTCCTTCCAAAAATTGAACAGTTGGGAAGAGGAGAGGAATGAGGAGGTAGTGAATCGAAAAAAGAATCCAGATTTGCGTCTGACGGGGAAGTCTCGGGGGTATAAAGGTTCTTATAGAAATCTGTCAAACATGTTAAAATTTCTTCATCTTTAAGGTGGGGAATGTCCTTGTCATCAATAATGAAAAATTTCCTAGCTATCGTAACGGAAAGTTTCAATTCTATTAAGGACTCGGAGGCGAGGATTATGCTTTAGCTCTCTTCACTTTAATTGCAGCTCTTCAAAGTCAAACAAATAAACTACTATTCCCATGCAACATAGGGAATAAACAAAATCAATCATAGACTCTCCCAGGCTAGAGTGTCCTCTTTATGCACCAATCAGCAGTCTCCCTCGGGGTTGATAGTCCTTTGTTTATGACTGCCCCATCTCTTTCGTCGCTCGGTCAGCCAGGTAAAACCCTTCAGGAATCCTGTTTGTGAGAGTCCCCTGGAAGAAAATAAGACGGCGTAAGCGACAGTCATGGCTAAGGTTTAGCTCTGTGGAGGAAACAACATTGCATATACATCAACAGTCCACTTGGAAGGTTCAAAACACTTTACTCACCCTAGTACGAGGGAGGGAGGACAACGAAGATGTACCCTGGGTGGGATAATCCTCGCCTCCGAGTCCTTAATAGAATTGAAACTTTCCGTTATGATAGCTAGGAAATTTTTCATTCTATGGCAGGACCGGAGGCTAGGATTATGCTAGTTTAAAGCTTGCTCACAACCAAATGAGCCATGTCAATAACCGGTTTAAAATAAAACCGCTTAAAGGTTGAGTCCGAGGACCAATCCGCTGCGTTGAGGATGTCCTCTAGACGAGCTCCCAGGGTAAAAGCCTTAGAGGCCATAGCTCCTCTTGTGGAGTGAGCACCAAACATACTGAGGTCTATGCCTGCTTCCTGCATGATCCAACGAATCCAACGTGCAATAGTGGGAGAAGAAACCGCTTTGTGAGGTTTCTTAAGCGCGATAAGCAACTGGCGCTCCCCAGGAGGTCTCAATTCCTCCGTCATGTCCTCGTATGCCTTGAGGCAGGCCACGACACAGAGCTTAGGGGAATCCGGAAAAGCAGGATATGAGACAGTAGTCGTTCCACACTTAGTGCGCCTGCGAATGGTGAACGTGACCCCAGTGGGGGAAAATATCCTCCCGGAAACATCCAAGGCTCTGACATCGGAGACACGTCTGCAGGAGATTAAACACAGAAGCATAGCCATCTTGGCTGTTAGCTCTTTCCTAGACAAAAACCTATTCGGTTGCCAGGACAGAAACAGATTCAGGACTCTATTAACATCCCATAACTGGGAGTATCGAGGCTCCGGGGGAAGCGACAGCCGTATACCCCTCAGGAGTCTACAAATCAACGGGTGTTCTCCGACAGGTGTACCATCAATCAAGACGTGACCTGCAGAAACGGCGGACCTAAAGGTGTTAATGGTCCGATATGCGAGTCCCTCCTCAGCAAGAGAAGCCAAAAAATTCAAGATGGCGGTAACATCCGCTGCCACGGGATTGAAACTCCGTCGCAGACAACAACGACACCATCGTCTCCAGGAGGACCGATATCTCTTGAGGGTGCTATCTGCCCATGCCTTGGACAGGAAGGTCTCCGCCGCTCACGAAAGTCCCGGGACCGTCCATCGTCCCCTGTAATCCGCCACGCCATCAGCGTTAGGGACCCCTGTCCGATCAATGGATGAGGAAACCCTTCCGGACTCAGAAGAAGCGCGGGAAACTGGGGGAGTAGGATTGGAGAATCCCAGGAAAGTTCCAGTAGAACCGGAAACCAGACTTGAGATCTCCAAATCGGCGTGATCAGAACAATGGATGCTGCCTGCCGGCGCACTTGGGCTGAAACCCGGGTTATCATTGCAAATGGGGGAAACGCGTAGCCCTGTTCGTTCCTCCAATCCTGAAGGAAGGCATCTGTGCGTTCCGCCAGGGGGTCCGGCCTCCAGCTGTAAAAATGGGGAAGCTGGAAGTCTAGCCGAGAGGCAAACAGATCTATAGAAAAAGGCCCCCAAAGGGATTGTAGATCCGCAAATACTCCGGGATGGAGCTTCCAGAGACTGAGATCGTGAAAGTGGCGTGAATGAAAATCTGCCACCTGGTTGTCCTGTCCTGGCAGATACTCTGCCGTGACCGAGATCTGACGGTCCAGGCAGTACTGCCAGAGGCTCTCTGCCAAGTCCGAAAGTGCTCTGGAGCGAGTGCCCCCAAGGTGGTTGATATAACGGACTGCAGAGATGTTGTCCATTTTGAGGAGGACACACGAACGAACCGAGTCTCAGGTCCAACACTTGATGGCAAACGAACCCGCCAGAAGTTCCAGGCAGTTGATGTGCAACCGCTGTTCCGACGGAGACCAAAGTCCTCCGGTGGTGAAAGCGCCACAACGCGCGCCCCAGCCTGACCTGCTCGCGTCTGACTCGATAACCACATCGGGCGCTGCACCGAAGATGGCTCGCCCATTCCAGGCTTCCATGTGTGTCAACCACCATTGTAGTTCCTCCCTGGTCTCCCCCGTTAAGGACACTTTGAACGAATAAGGACGACCCTTGCGGAGGTGAACCGCCTTCAGGCGTTGTAAGGCCCTGTAATGTAGGGGTCCTGGGAAGATTGCCTGGATGGATGCCGATAGGAGACCCACTATCCGGGCCAACAGTCTGAGCGAGATTCGAGTCAGAGTTAAGGCTCGCCGAAGCTCGTGGCGAATTTTCGTCATCTTGCGTGCAGGAAGGCTGAGGGTAGACGCCACTGAGTCTATCTGAAAACCTAGGAAAATCACAGTTTGCGAAGGCACCAGAGTGGATTTGCGCTCGTTTATGACGAACCCTAGGTTTTGCAGGAGATCGACAGCCGTTTGCAGCTGTCGTGACAGGGTGTGCGGATCTTGCGCCATCAGCAGGATATCGTCTAAATAGACAATGAGTCTGAGTCCTGACGCCCGAAGGCGCTCCACTGCTGGTCTCAAGACCTTGATGAAACACCAGGGGGCGGAGGAGAGACCGAAAGGGAGTGTGGTGAACTCGTAGATGTTGCCACGCCACCGAAACTGAAGGAACCTGCGATGGGGGGGAAAGACTGGCACCGCTAAATAAGCATCCTTGAGATCGAGGCGTGCCAACCAATCCCCTGGGCGCAAAATGTCTCGCAAAAGATGGATCCCTTCCATCTTGAAGTGGCGGTAGACCAGCCACTCGTTGAACTCCCGTAAATTGATAACGGGGCGTTGACCTCAGTCCACCTTGTCTACCAGAAACAGCTTGCTGACAAAACCTCTTGGGTGCAACACTGTTCGCTCTATAGCACCTTTGGCCAAAAGGGCCTCGACTTCCTGGTCGATGAGTGTTGCTTCTACCGCTGAAAAGGAAAGTGGCCTGGGGAGCACTGATTGCACCGGAGAGCCGAGGAATTCTATATGAAAACCCCTGACGGTCTGAAGCACCCAAGCATCCCCCGTGATGGAAGTCCACATTGGGAAAAAATGCGCCAGACGGCCCCCCACTTTTAGATGGGAAGAAGGGAGAACACTCACCGGAAGTATTGGAGCCACCTCCTCCTCTGCCGCCTCTGTTCTTGCCTCGTCTACCTCTGGTGGGGTAGAAGTTCCCAAAGCGTGCTTGATCTTGGTACTGCCCCTGGTTAGAGCCTTGTCCTCTGTTCTGGTTTGGACGGCCGGACGAGCGGCCCCTGCCTCGTCCGGCCCCTGAGAAACCCGGGGGCGGAAAACTTTCTTAATAGAAAATTGGGCTCTGTCCAGGGAGGTGAAAGTATTAACAAACTTTCCTAGCTCTTTTATGAAAGGTTCCCCAAAGAGGCCACCTTGAGCCACAGGACCTGCTTCCGTGTCTGCGAGATCTCCCAGTTTGGGATCCACCTTAATGAGAAGAGACCTGCGACGCTCAGTGGACAGTGCACAGTTGGCGTTGCCTAGAAAAACTACCACTCTCTGGGCCCAAGAAGAGAGATGGTCCTGGAGAAATCAGAGAGCCCGAAACCTTGGCTTCCTCTGCCATATCTAAAATTTTTGTAATTGGCCCTAAGATATATAAGAGTTTATCTTGGCAGGCACGCCATGACCGGTCTATCCCCTTTTTGGGGTCTTTGACAAATTTCTGTAGAAATGTCGCCATTCTGGGGTCAATTTCGGGCGTCGCCGCCACTTTGCCATTTAG
The DNA here is from genome assembly GCF_964204655.1 of Triturus cristatus. NCBI lineage: Eukaryota > Metazoa > Chordata > Amphibia > Caudata > Salamandridae > Triturus > Triturus cristatus. Next base: position 235,241,646 of record NC_140583.1, read on the forward strand.
GGTGGGACGTGGACACTCTGCCCTAAGGCAGTTACGAGTGGCTGGCTCCAAAGGTCGGCGAATTCTGCTGGCCACATACTGGGCTACCTTTTCTGACGGAGCCCAATCAGAGGATCGCGGATGTAAGACATCATCCGGGTCCAACATGTCGACACACAAACTCGTGTCTGTTACAGGGGGTTTGGCAGGGAGCCATGGGCGGGATCGCTCCGGAGAAGCATCCCCATCACCTTGATCATCAGGGTCACCTCCTGGGGGAGAAGAAGGAACCGGTGGCGGACTTGACACAGAATCTAACGGGGAGTTGCAACTGGAAAGGAACACCTGTTTAAGGCAAGCAAAGGGATCATAACATGGCGCCGCCACCCTCGCCCGCTTAGGAGGAGGTGACTGGGCACCAGAAGTAGAAGCGATGGCCACTGATCTAGGAGCTGAGGCCTGTGCGGCCTTAGACAATTTTTCACAGGCTTGCTCGATTTTCTGCGAAAGTCGCTCCTCTAAAGGAGTCATGGCCAATTCCACCGCTTTATAAATGGACTCATCCACCGCATCATAAAAATCATCACCCCAGGGCATTGCCCCCAAGGGGTCCTCCTCCCACTGGTCCTCATAACCAGCGTCGTTGGAGGCATCCATAATAAGTGGAAGAAAATGGCCAAGCCTGAAAAGGTTGTTCACCAATGTAAGAGTGGCTGGGCAGCAGCCAGGATATGGGCGGGCAAAGCACGCAAATTTTAGAGGCTCAAAGCCTAGGACCCAAAACGCCCTGGTGCAATATAGGTAAAGAGGGCAGTCTGCCTATCACAGGTCCCTGCAGAAACAACTGCGCCACTGACCCCAAGGAAATAGGGTGTAAAACAGGCCTAGGAGTACAGACCCCACCGCAGGAAACACCACCTGCAAATCTGCCTAATGACAGTACAGACCCAGTATCATGGGCGTTCACGGGGCGTAAAGCTTCTAAAAAAGGCTTTCAAATAATACAGGCCCTTGTCAGGGGCGTCTCAGGCAGACACAAGACAACACTCGCTTCACGGCGGGTCAGCGCTGGACTCCGATGCTACCAAGAATGCTCTGAGTCTGCAGCGCGCCCGCCGCGTCAAGGAAGCACCATGCGCCCTCTAGTGGCACCCGGAGGCAACCGCGAGCTGCACCAACATCGTCGCTAGAGAGGATGGACCTCCCGCAGCTGAAGCGGACGCCGAGTAGCGGCGAAACGCTATGGAAATCGTTACTGCGCGAGAAATAAGTATAACTAATTTACACGCTGTGAAAAAAGAAAGGCGCGCTAACGGAAGCGGCGCACGTGTAACCAGTATACCTTTCCTGAGGGAAACAGCGGTCGGAGCAATGCGCACAGAAAAGGACACACAGCCGACGCGCAGGTAATTTCACAGATCGTAATCGCTTAACAAGAATACTGGCAGTTACACTTGACAGCGCAACTTAGCACATTAGATTTTGAGAAGTAAGAAAAAGGTGACATAACTCGGCTGCAGCAGCGAAGAAAGAGGAGGGGCAGTCATAAACAAAGGACTATCAACCCCGAGGGAGACTGCTGATTGGTGCATAAAGAGGACACTCTAGCCTGGGACAGTCTATGATTGATTTTGTTTATTCCCTATGTTGCATGGGAATAGTAGTTTATTTGTTTGACTTTGAAGAGCTGCAATTAAAGTGAAGAGAGCTAAAGCATAATCCTCGCCTCCGGTCCTGCCATAGAATCTTAACTACTCTAGAACTTTGAGATTTAACTTTCAGATAGTTCGCCAAAAGTTTACCACAATAAAACTTGGAGTACACCTTTAACAACGTCCCCGAGGCTTCCTCTGTGGATTTCCTATTAAGGTCAAGTTTTGCTTGGACTAGAGTCTTAAGGGTATCAGCATTTTTAGATGAAAAATAGGCATGTTCCAATTCTTTAATGGAAGAGAGCAGAGAAATAGATTCTTAGCGATACTTTTTGTTTTTGCTAGCTACATAATCTATAATAAAGCCTCTGGCTGTTGCCTTGAAGGAATCCCAAATAGTATGAAAGGGCATATCGGGTGTAGAATTAAGAAGAAAGAATTCATAGACAAAATCTCTAAAGCGGTCTAGAAAGGAGGGATCCTTAAGAAGATAATTGTTAAAGCGCCAGCGACGAGATTTAGAAGGTAGGGAGGGAAGGTCTAAACTAATCAAAACAAGAGCGTGGCCAGAAATGAGAATGGAACCAATCTCTGCGTGTAGAAGGTTGGAAAGGAGGTGCAGGATCGAAAATATGTAATCTATTCTACAGGTAGAGTTATGAGTGGGGGAATAAAATGTGTATTCTAAACTATCTGGGTTGAATAATCTCCAGGCATCTACTAGACCTTGTGAACAAATAGTCCTAACAAACGTTTTTTGCATTTTATTGGGGATGTATCTAGAAGATGATTTCCTATCAATGAAAGGATTACAGTCGCCACCCACTATGAGATTAGAGCTAGAAAAGGAATGAAGAATTTGGAACATAGATTGCCAAAATTGGGAGTCAATGCCTGTGGGACCATAAATATTGAGTAAAGAAACATGGGACCCATTAATAACAGTATGAAGAAGGAGCCATCGACCCTCTTCATCCTTCGTTTCTTTTTCTATCGTGAGGGACAGGGATTTGTGAAAGAGTATTGCAACACCGTTTTTCCTATCTTTGGAAGGAGAACTATAAACATGACCTACCCACTGCTTTTGAAGGGAATTAATATCACTATCAGTAAGGTGTGTTTCTTGCAACATAGCAATTTTGCATTGAAGTTTAGAAAGATGGGTAAGTACCCGCTGTTTCTTAACTGGATTACGTAGCCCCTTCACATTCCATGAAATAATCCGAACATTATCAGACATTTCTATTCATAAGAGGCATTAATACCATTAACATTATTAGAAATTCCACCAAAATTATAAGTAAATAAAAGAGCAACCAAAATGAAGACCATGTGTGCATTGAAAAATGTGCAATTGAACATAGAAAAGGAGTATGTGACTAATAAAAGATAAAGATTAGAAGAAGGAAAAACAAATTAGGAAAAGATGAAGTTATGTTCAAAAAGTGGGGTACGAAATCAGAGAGGAAGAAAGCGATAAAAGGGGGAAAGAAAAGCAGAATTAAGACAAGGTAATATGAAAAGTAAAAATAAGAAATGTGTAAAATAGCAATAAAAGGAGAAACAGTTTTAGAGAATAAACAGTGGAGGGTGAATAAGGAAAAGAGTAAACAGATGAACAAAGAGCAAAGGGGAAAGCAAAAGAAACAAGAGATAGAGAGCGGAGAGTTGACTAGAAGCTGAAAGACTTCAGTCAAAAAAGACCAAATAAGTATCCAGAATGAGAAAAATAACATGGGGAAGCGGGAAGCCGCGTAAGAAGACAGACAGCCAATCCAACCAAGACATCCGAGAACAACCAAAACCTCTGAATAAAAAAAATTTAAAAAAGAAAAAGTGAAAAAGGAGCATAAAATAGAGAACAAATCGGGAAAGACCCATTTTAACAGCCGCAAATAAGATTAACGAAGAACAGGAAACCAAGGGAAGCAACATACTGCCGTAGTAATCAATGGAACATTTAACACTTACCACACGCAAGGGATAACCATGGACAATAGGAATGGAATGAGAGGGCAAGGAGGAGAGAGGCAGCTGGGGAGAATGTCAACACAAGGAGGATACATCTGCGGAGAAAAACAAGGGTAAAATCACATAATGCATTCTCAACTAAGCAGAACAGGTAGCTGCAGAAGAATTAAATATAAGGCATTTACCTCAATATACAAAACATAAAACATAACGACAATGCCATTCAAGACCCTCCAAAGTCCATCTCATCTACCTTATGGCGAGAGATAAATTGTCTCAAGTCCTCCAGACGATCAAAAGAGTAGGACCTCTCTTTGTAGGTTACTTTGAAGAAACATGGATGAACTAGTCCATTTCGTGCATTTATAGAACGTAGAGCTGGGCGAAGAGAAAGGAATTCCTAGAGTCGAGCTGGAGTGGCACGAGCCACATCTTGTGAGTTGAAGACCTTCTGAAATGACCATAACATCTGTTTTCTTGATTTTTCCGCTGAAAGGACCATCAACAGTTCAGTATATTCCAAGAACAGAAAAATTATCCCTCTGGGACGATTTACTGTCGATGAAGAGGAGGAACCTCCGGTTTTTGGTCCAATACGATGGGCGCGTTGTAAATTAAGAATAGTGCCATCCTTAAGACCGACAATTTTAGGTATATGGATCTTTAGGAATGCAAGCATGTCTGACCCTTCCTCTCCCTCAGGAGTACCATAAATTCGAAGGTTATTGCATCTATTGCGATTTTCTAAATGTTCAGTCTGCATCTTAAGGAGTGCTATCTCTTTAGACATAGTCTTAATTTGAGGTATCACGTCTTGAGTGTTGCTAATCCTTTGTTCCACAGCAGACATTCGTGATTCCAAACTAGATCATTTCTCATCCAGCTTTTGAAAGGTGGCATTAGTTTCTATGACAAAAGGCTTAATCAGCTTTAATCTTCCATAAGAACTTCCATAGTTATGGGTAGAGGTGATTTGGTAGGTGAGTTAGTTTCTTTCTTATGGCGTTTAGGAGGAGCCACAGGAATGGTATCTTTGTGAGAGGGGGACATGCTTGTCGAAGGAGTTTGGTGACAAAGAGAGGAAGTGTGCTCCATATAATGAATGTATTGAAATAATGAGATATTCGAAGAATACACAGTATATAGAAGCAAGTATAGGTCATTTAGACAGCCGTCAACTATTTGATCTTTGTCCAACAAAACTGAAGTAACCTAACTGACGTTGCTGGCCCATGTAGTTAAGGACAAAATCAGTAATCGTAACTGAAATTTATGTTAGCCCTCCTATATCCGAAAATAACTCTGAACCATTAAAGAAAGCAATGTGGCTATGGATATAAGGATGCAGTTCATTGACCAAGGAAGAGGCAAATATGAAGTGTAAAAAATAGGGCTATATGTGCATATGTTGCTTCGCCAAATGACTCCAGCAGCGCAAAATAAACAGTTCCAATGATTTATTAATCATGCATAAGACAATGTTATCCTGCATGTGTGTGGAAAAAATCCATTGGTTAAACAGTTGAAGGAGTTTTCTTAGGGAGCAAATAAGGACAGGAAAGTAGCATTGAGTTAAGCTGTAGTGACAGCAGATACAGCAAAGAAGCGATCACCACAATATCAGCAAATGTCCAGAGTAGAAGGGCTTGCGAAGGTCTGTGAGTGGTGAGAGGACAAATGCCACAGAAGTAAGGCTTATTTTTCAGAAATATAGTAGCTTTTTCATGAGAAAACGCCTCCTAAGCAAACCACATCGGCGTGTTAAAAGCCAGCCGCCGCGAGCAGCACCGAGGAAGCAGCGCTGAGGGGTCGCGTCCCGCTGATATTAAAATGGCGGGCTCCACCAAAAGAATGTGAAGTAGATACGGCGCGGGGGAAAACAGGCGAAAAACAACACGAAAATCAAAAAATAAAGAAGCTACCTGTTCCCCCACGCCTACACTATGTATGCCTCAGTTCATGGCAGGAACCGGGAGAAAATGCCGCTCCGTCGTACCGAAAAGGTCCCGCTCGATCACGGAGCCTCAGCAAAGAGGAAGAACCATTAGAGGAAAGGGCAGGGAATAAACCATTTTAAAACACAGAGTAAACTAGTAGCTAAAAGTACACGTTACCACATACCGCCCCTTTAACTAACAAGAAGAGGAACGCATAAAAGTAAACAGTACCAACATATTATGCCAGTTCCAAATTCTGAATGCATCCAACTTCCATTTTGGTAGCTCCTTGGAACACTTTTGTCACTCTGTAAAGTTTGCTTAAGTGAGTCTCTGGCAATATAATCTTTACTAAATCTCTGACATTAACCAACATTATCTTTACAGGCTTACAGATATAATAATTTTCTTTTCTTTTTGTTTGCATCTGTGCCTCCCTCTCTTTCATCTTCTCCTTCAGACAACCAGAAGACACCGACTCTGTGCAGTACATTTCCACCCAAGGAAAACTCATAGTAGTGTTGGGGTTCACATTTTCTGAACAGCTCAAAGGACTTACCCCTGTAGTAGAGTGAGGGGTAAACTTGTACTTTTCCACCCTTTTCTTTACAGTCGGAGTCCAACTACTGCCAATGCACTTAGCTATTTGAATAGTTCCCTTAAATGTCCTGGTAAACCTCTCCAACATGCTATTGATCTCAGGATGATAGAGAGCACACTTCTTATGAGTTATGCCCTTGTTACAGTGACAGTGATACAGTGTCAGTGACAGTGATTGGACACCCCCCCTTGGTACCCAGGCTGCGTGCGGGCATAAGCGTTGTAATAGCGCCGCTCCGCCTGTGCTCCAGTTCTGCTCCCCGATGGCCCCCTTGCTTTAGCCCATGAGGTCACAGAGGGAGTAGACGGGCTTCGGAGCATACGGATGCTGGGCCGTTAGACTGACATTCTTAGGCCTGGGCCGGAGCCGGGGCCTAAACTGGGGGTTCTGGGCAAAGAAAGTTGAAGATTTGAAGATTTGAAGAACATCAATCTCAATAACCACCGGACAGATACGTGGAATTAAAACTAAAATTAAATCTACAAATACAAACGCACCTAACGTTAACGTCAATACCATGAGATCGGGTAAAGTACGAACTGTGGGTTCAACATCAAAACGCGCTAAAAGATTGCAGCAACCTACTGTCCTAAAAAATGTAAAAACCAACGCACCGGGTCAGTCCCAGTCCCTTATATCCCCAATTGCGCGGATGTTTGAGAAGTCTGGCAAAATACCGGATAAATTTGAATTCTTGAAGGATCCTGCGGGAAGCATTTGGACAATGAGCTCTTAAACAAATATTGAGAGACTCCAGACTCCTATGAAACCTACCAATATTAATATCGATTCTCTAAACCCTACGGAAACTACGAAACAAAATGAAAAAGTGGAGCTACTAGAACAAAACTGGAATTACAATAAATTTAAAAAAATAAATCTAGATACCGGAGAGACTGGTGTACGGCTGCAACGGATAGCACAGGAAGAACCTCCAAAAGAGATGCTAAATTGGAGCCTAACACTGAAGAAGGAAAACAAACCCCTGGTAACATCTAATTCGGAAGATAGCCCACTTAATAACCCTTTCTCGCAATCTACGGCAGGAAGCCAGGAAAATTGTCAGGATAGGATTGAACACGCAATTCAAAGTATCCCCTTGGAAGTGAAAGTTGAGATAAAGAAAAACTTGGTTCTAACTGCTGAAGAAACTGAAACACTCCCAAAACACGGGGAGTATCATCCGAGTGACAATTACATCAACACTCGTAAGGAAACAAAAAAAGAAACCACTATGCAAGGGGCAAAAACAGAGGGACTGCAGGGATTTAACAAACTCGTCATAAAAACGCCTGAAAACCCTATCAATGCTGATAATGACCGGGAGGAAGTTTTAGATCTAAATAGATCAGAGCAAAACAAAACGCAAACTCCCCAAGCAACTCAAATAGGACTAAAACAACAGGAGATAATGAAACCCTGGGATATTTTCTACCAAACATCGACCCTTATGTTAGAAGCTCTTCATTATCAATCGAATAAAATGGACATACAGATTGACCTCCTACAAATGATGGCTACGAATGTAGCGGGAATTGATAACAAACTGGCTCAATTAAATGATCTTATAATCAGGGCACAAAGGGAAAATGAAACAAGTCCTTCTGATTCTATCTACGTACCAATCAGGGATAAGTTATCAGCCCTACCAGCAGTTCTAACTACCATAATAGAAGATACAAAAAGAGAGATTCGATCTAGTATGGTCAATCCGGTAATAATCCCTAAAAGCACCGAGGGAACGCAAGAAATAACAGCTGAGATTGGATCTGATATCCTCATAGACAAAGATCCACATAAGTTAGTAAACCAACTTTGTGATAAAATCAACTAACAGACACAGCATGCTAACGATTTAATGCACAAAGAGTATATGTGCGAGGCTTTAATTAAAGTGGATAAAACGGATTCAAATCAGAGTGACACTGACTCAGATGGTTTTACGAAGATGTCAAAACGTCAAAAGAAAAAACTCCGCAAAGCACGGAAAAATGAGAAAACAAAGTTGAGTAATATAAACAACAAAGTTGATGAGGGAGCGTTACCTACTACAGAAAATAAAAATAACATGAAAGAAAATGTCAACTCCTTCCCTATTTTTGAAAAAAACCCATCAAAAGGCCAAAATATAACAAAATTTGAAACAACAAAAATTGGAAAAAAAAGCGTCCATATGTCAATAGGGGAGGACAAAGTAATATTGGAAATGCAAGAGCAGAATGGGAAACAAAAACATCCGCAAATAATATCAAACGGGGAGGTTAACCAAAGTAGGGATGAAAAAGAACCTTCCACAAACAATTCGGAGAAAAGAAGTGGAATCAAATCAAGTGACACCACGGATGTAATGATTCCTCATCACAAGCTGTGCTACGAGGAAGACCCAAAAAAAGAAAGGGCCCCCATAGTACGGAGGGTAGAAAATAGCCCTGAAATACCTTATGAGTGGGTCAATCTGCATATCAAAAGCATGGATGGGAGTAAAACAATCAGCTTGCGAACAAATCAAATAGAGCAAAAGGACCAAACTAGACAACACATTCCAAAAAAAGCCGAGAAACTTATATTTACACCAGAATTCCAATCTAGAGGTAAACAAGACATACTCAACCGAGGGAACCTACTCCGACTTTTTAAATCCATACCCTCACTGAATAACATTGTTAGTGAAGACATTATCTCTGTACAATTTATTGAGGATGAACTGAGCAGTCAAACTCCAACTTTAATTACACTAACAACATTATCTTTAGCTGATCAGATAATGAAGGAGCAGCAAACATTCAAATCATGGGGTATAATGCTAACGAAACAACTTCCAGAGGTTTATCCTACTCCCTTCATAGATGTGGACAATTCACCAAAACAAAAAATACTAAGGTCCAAGCTTACGTCAGTCTTAAAAAACGCACTAGCTAGATCTCCGGAAAAAAAGGTATGTTCAAATCTGCGAAGTAAGGGAGAAACAAACCTAGAAATGAAAGAAAAACTCATTAATATGGCACTCCATAGTAACCATACACAATGATATGGCTCTCCAATTCAAACAGGTCCTATCAGTGAAGATAAAGAGATAATAGAAATATGTTCATGGAACATTAATGGTCTTAGGGGGAAATTACGCAATGCATGTATAGACTCAATACTTGGACACCCAGAAATAGTAGTACTGCAGGAAACATGGGAACTTAAACCATTCATGTTACAGGGTTACGCCGGATACTACAAGAATGCAAAGAAAGAGCAAAGGTTCGGGCGAGCAAGCGCCGGGCAGGCAATATTCATCTCTAATGCGTTGCATATTGATCATGAGCAAGTGGAGATAGATGACCTGAATATCTTGATGGTTAAACTCAGTTATAAAACAAATACTCAAAATGTTAGAACTATATATTTAATCTCTGTTTACATATTGCCCACAAATAGGAGCAGAGAGACAGTATGTGGAACCCTGAATACAGTCCTAATTGACAAAATGTTGAATGACCCAATAGCGGATTTTCTGGTCACCGGGGACTTTAACCTCAATTTAATGTCTTCTCATACAAGAGCTGAGATCACGCTTATCCAAAACCTACAATGGCTAATTCCTGAGCAGGACATAGGGACGGCGACCAATTCCAACAGTAATCGAATAGGACTGACTTTCTTAAAGGACACGGAAGCTTTGGGTCTTCGACTACTAAACGGAAGAGTAAAACCAGATGTTCCACCTAAACACAGCTACTTTGGTCATAAGGGAAATTCCAGGATCGATTACACAATGACATCAGTTTGTTTGTTCCAAGACATCATCTCTTATCGACTAATAAAGGTAAACGAAAGTGATCATGCCCAGCAGTCAATATTAATGGATATTGGAGTAACGACGAAAAAGACCTACCGGACCGTTCAAGGGCATATTGGTACTATTAATTATAAAAAACAGATCTGGAACATGGAAAACAAAGATGAAATGAGAGAACAACTTGAAATGATCCTAGATAAAACCTTGAAAGACACTACATCAAATACAGTGATAGAGCAATGGGAAAAATTGATCGGCATCCTAACTAAAACAGAAGGTCAACCAAGATCAAATAGGCCAAATTACAGGAGGGAAAATAAAAAGGAAAACAAACTTACTTTGAATATGCCGCTAACAATAAGAGCATTGAAGAAAGAACGAAACAGGATTATTAGACGAGCTAACAAAACAGGGAGAAATGCAGAATACATGGGAAAAATAACGTCATTAAACCAGAATTTGAAAAAACTAATATGGGGTGAGAAAAGCAAAGCTGATCAAGAAATTTGGGCAAAAATATTACATGCCAGTAAGCAAAAGAACTCAAGGGACTTCTGGATTATAATCAAGGGTCTTGCAAGACCCCATAAGCAAGTAGTCTCATCACCTCTGTCTGAGCAGGAATGGGACAAGTACTTGAGGAGGCACCTGAATCAAGAGATTCCGTATACATCCCCAATAGAAATGCAGCAGGGGTATAAAACAGTCAATGTAAATACCACTTTTTATCAAGGCAGTGATATAGACTCATTCATAGCCATAGATAAAGAAGTGATAATTAAACTTATAAAACAACAGAAGAACGGCACGCCGGGTCCAAACGGGCTGCCGTTTGCACTCCTCAAAGAAAAACCAGAATTATGGGCACCCTTCTTTGAAAAATTATACTTAGAAGTTGCTCAGACAGGAACGGTACCTAAGTCATGGCATGGCTCCCTAATAAGCCCCATTTTTAAAAAAGGTGATTGGGCTCTGCCTGAAAACTACAGACTGATCAAATTGCAAGATACTGACGCTAAGCTTTTTGCCAGAATAATACTTACGAAGTTAACAGAATGGCAGATGGAAGAAAAAATAATGCCTGTAAACCAAACAGGCTTTATTCAAGGACTAGGTACCACTACCAATATAATGATTCTTGCACTTTTAATTGATAAGTCTCTCTGGTCAAAAAACCCCTTGTATCTTTGTTTTATAGACTTTAAATCGGCGTTTGATTGCGTCAACCGAAAACTGCTCTGGAAAAAATTAGAAAAAATGGGAATTCCAACTCCACTCCTTAAGCTAATCTGCCTTCTATACTCAGAAACATGGGTAAGCGTGAGGATGGGCGATGGTCGTACTTTATCGAGGGAGATCCCAGCAAATGAAGGTCTGAAGCAAGGCTGTGTGCTAGCTCCCCTTCTTTTTAATCTGTTTCTTGCTGACCTACCTCGAATCTTAGATAAAGAAAATGCGCATCCCCCGAAACTGGCAGAAAAGAGGCTCACAAACTTGATGTATGCGGACGATGTCATCTTGATGAGCCACACAAAAGTGGGCTAACAGCGGCTAATCAGAAGGACTTGTACATATTCGAATGAGAATGGGATGGTCAGAAATGAGACCAAAACTAAAATTATGGTGGTTGCCAAAAACGCTAGGCGTAAATATAAAAGCCGTTGGTTTATGGAAAAAATAGAACTTGAACAAGTCGAGGTCTACAGATACCTAGGCGTATTATTTGAAGGAAAGGGCACCTACCATCTACATAACAAAGAGTCACAAAGAAAAGCTAACACATTAACTTCAGCTTTTAGAACTATCCAGAAGTCTTTACCCACTCTGACCTATGGCCCCCTTCTAAATATAGTTGGTGCAAAACTTTTACCCTCGATTACATATGGCAGCGAAGCTGTGATGGGTAATGACAGCGCCAACCTGAATAAAGCCATAACAAGAGTCTACCGAGCGCTTTTCCACCTCCCAGCGAATGCGTCCCCTTCGCAATTAAGGTTGGAGTTTGGCCTTACCAATTAAGAGTTTGCAAGGCAAGGACATTTCATAAAAGTCTGACACCGAATAAAAACCGATCAACATAATGAGATTTCGCAGCTCTTATGGTCAGAATTAATAAGGGACACTAACTCCACTGCTGCTCGCTATCTTAGTGAGGCAATTAAAGCATTCGGAATTACATCAATATGGGAAATGAACATAACTAAATTATCATTTAAGAAAATTATTAATAAAACTGCAGCCCACTTATCTGTCATAAAGGACAAGGCCTTTCTTACAAAGAGAAACCATGCATGGATGGTACTAAATGGATAGAAAAAGAAGGAGATCCAAAAATATTTGACGACCCCGTGGACGGAAAAAAATAAGCAGGTTCTGCTTAAAGCGAGATTTGGATCTATGCCTGGGCTATGTCATCTTCCCCCATGGGAATTTCAAGAAACTAAAGAAAATGTAGACTGTGTAAGCGGGGAGAGGAAGACATTTCTCATTTACTATGTATTTGTCCTGAACTACTCCAAGAAAGAAAAAGACTGCTTAAGGCCCATTTTAATTCTCGCAGCATACGGTCATGCAGGCAGGCGGTGATTAAATGTATGGTTCCAGATGATATCATTTTAAATGCTTCTTTTGTAAAGTTCCTAATTTTAGTTAAAAAGAAACTCGGTGAGGCAATCATTGCAAATATTTAAATGACTAAGTTAGTCCATGTAATGTAATTTTATGTGTTTTTATATTAGGAATATAACTTTGAATTCTTTCTCTCTCTTTTGATATGTACTGTTGTAAGATTTTTAATAATCAACACAATAAATTACTTACTTACCTAGTTCATGGCTCAGAAAACAAAAAAAGCAATAATGCAAATCCATTCAGTGAAGTAGTGGAGCAGCGTAATATTGGATCCACAATTTGTGGAGAAGTGTGGCTCAATGATTAGAGCAGCAGACCATGATGCAGAGATCTAGCCTGGGACCAGGGTTCAATTCCCCGCCTCGGTGGGTCTTGGGCTCAAAAATTCCACGGACCTGATAATTCTCGCCTTGGTGCCATTCCAATCATGGAGTGCAACTCTGGGCAATAGCTTGCTTAATCTCCACAACGGCCCCCACAACGCTAAGGATGCCTGGCCTCCACCTTGGGGGTGCCCAGGAGTGGATGCCTCACAGGGAAAGCCAGGATGGGTTCCACAGCAGTATTTGTACAAGTGCCTTGAGACCCTTGTGGGTGAGTAGTGTGCTATACAAATTACAATTTACATTGTCGATTTTACTAGGATATATATATTTTGATTTTAGTCTTCTAAAACTGTGTGATGTAATGCTAGCAATTGAGAGATGGTGCATGAAATATATAAAAGTGTATTTGTGATGTGTTTTCCTTGATCTGTGTATGTGCATGCTAACATTTTCGTTTGTAGGAGTACCTGGATTGCTGATATTAAAACTTCAGCAGGCTTCGATTGTAAGGTGGTGTGCTAAAATGGATTTAAGGCAGTACATGCATCAGGGTTAGAGAAAATGAGTGTGTGATTATTAATGTTTAGAGACTTCAAATGGATTATGTAGTTTAGTGAGTGCTTTACTATATGGTATTAATACATTTACAATATCCTTGCAACTATAATGTATTCATATAAAGTATAATCATATTGTCGTACACTTGTTGTGGCCACATGTGCACATATATTCAAATTTTTGGGTGTGCATCATCTATTTTATTAAATTAGCTTGGTTAAAGGCCTTAAGCTTGTGGGATTTCAATGATTAACCTCTATCGTGAAATTGTCTATTGTCTATATGCATGTACTTTTCCTTCTCATTGAAGGTGGACCAGGCTTTGTTAGCTAGTGAAAGGGCTCATGTTTGTTAGTGATAGCATGGTACAAGATGATTCCTCCGGCAACAGAAAATATGTTAACAAGGACGGAGACGATATTCGTAGCAGAAAGGAGGTTCTCCAGCATGACTGATGTTCAGAGAGCAGAAAAGGAATTTACAGTGGAAGGTGGAGCCAAGGGCAAAGATTTCTTTGAACATTGTTTGTTAATTGGTTTTGCTTTGTTAGTTAGACAGCAGATGCCTTTAAACTGTCCTGAGGTGAAGACCTCTCTGATATTTTTCTCTTTGTGGCTTTAATGCTAGACGCCCTTTAAACTGGAGTACTTGTAATTAAGTCTACGTTATGATGACACCATTCTTTTAATTCTTTGACAAACTAGGGGTTCCCCTTCTATATAGTAGCATAGAAAAATTAATGAGTTTACTCATGATTAGGCAGGAGGATCGAAAACTACAATTCAATTTGCATATATTTTTTTTCTCATATTCTGCATCGCTGCTAATGAGTTCATGCTTTTGAGACTAATTTTTATCAGTTTGTTTCTGAGTCTGTAATAAATCAACTTGCATTTATTTATTTGTCCTAGTCTTATTGTGTAACCTAATGTGTAACACTGTTAAAAAAATTTGAGACTGATGTTTAACCCGTTCCATGCAGAGGACGTAACAGTTACATCCTCGCTGTGGCGCGGGTTTGCTGAGGATGTAACCATTATGTCCTTGGCGAACCAGTCAGAAATTCCTCTACTGTAAACAGCAGAGGGATTTCGTTTTCTCTTTTTCAGCCTCAGGAGCTGGGTCAGAGATTCCCTAGCTGCCTGAGGCATTTTCTTTTTTCAGTGTAATGACAATCGGCGCACATGGAGAGCCAACGTCATTACACTGAAAGGAAAAGTGAAATGAGCTGATCAGCACATTTTACTTTTACTGCCTACGTGCTCGCAGGCACGTTGGCAGACGGGAGAGGTGTCATTGAAAAGGGGAGAATCTCCTCTTTCTAATTGGACCTTTCCCTAGTGGATCCCTGCTTGGAGATTACAGTAGGAGGGCGATCCCAAAGCATGGATCTATCACTAGACACCATGAAGGGGTGAGTGGCCCCTTAAACAAGGGCCTTTGCTCCCCCCCAGCTATTTTGGACATGTCTAGTCTTTCTGCCCCCGCCTTGGGGAGCAGATGAGGGCAATAGCCCTCGTACCCCCCACCTCACACTAGGCACCAGGGATTTTTCTGTTCTGAATAGGTAGGGATGTGTCTAAAATTGGCATGCCAAATACCGCCACCACACCAGACACTAAAGGGAAAGACTTTCTGCCCCCACCCGGGGTGCAGGTGGGGGCCAATAACGCTCAATCTGCCCCCCCCCTGGGGGGGGCAGATTGTGTCAGCCCGGTGATCCCACAACTTTCCCACACACAGAAATGATGACAATGTGATTTTCTAAGCTAAATTTTAGGTTTGCCGGGGATTCTGGGTAAGAAAACATTGGGGGATCCATGCAAGCTACACCTTCCTGGACTCCCCCGGGTGTCTAGTTTTCAGAAATGTCTGGGTTTGGTAGGTTTCCCTAGATGGCCATCGAGCTGAGGACCAAAAACACAGGTGACTCCCTTGCAAAACCAGGTTGTTTTGCGATAAATAATTTTTATGTCTCCACAGTAAGTTTTGAGAAATTTCCTACTGCAGGCACTAGGTCTGCCCACACATCTGAGGTACTATTTTTATCGGTAGCTTTGGGGGGAATTCTGGGTGGGTGGAAGTTTGTGGCTCCCCGCCCACAGATTCCAGAATTTTCCATCACAGAAATTTGAGGGAAATGTATTCGTTTTATAGAAAGTTTGAGATTTGCAAGGGATCCTAGGTAACAGAGCCTGGTGATAGCCACACAAGCTACCCCAACCTGGATTCCCTTGGGTGTCTAGTTTTCAAAAATGTACAGATTTGCTAGGTTTCCCTAAGTGCCGGCTGAGCTAGGGCCCCAAATCCACACCTAGGCACATGGCTAACAAAGGGTCAGTTTTCACTGGAAAAATGTGATCTGTCCACGTTGCATTTTGGGCCATTTCCTGTTGCAGGCACTAGGCCTACCCACACAAGTGAGGTACCATTTTTATCGGGAGACTTGGGGGAATGCTGAGTGTGTGGAAGTTTGTGACTGCCTGCAGATTGCAGAACTTCTCATCACAGAAATGTGAGGAAAATTAGCTTTTGGGACAAATATTGAGGTTTGCAAGTGACTCTGGGTAACATAACCTGGACAGACCCACACAAGTCACCCCATCCCTGATTTCCCTGGGTGTATAATTAAAAAAAATATACAGGTATTCTAGGTTTCTCTAGGTGCCGGCTGAGGTAGGGCCCAAAGTCCACAGCTAGGCACATTGCGAAAAAGGGTCAGTTTTCAGTGGAAAAATGTGTTGTGTCCACGTTGCGTTTTGGAACGTTTCTTGTCGTGGGCACTACGCCTACCCACACAAGTGAGGTATCACTTTTATAGGCAGACTTGGGAGAAAGCTTGGTGGGTGGAAGTGTTTGGCTCCCCACAGATTCCAGAACTTTCCATCACAGAAATATGAGGACAATCTTTTTTTATTTTTTTACAAAGTTTGAGGTTTGCAAGGGATTATCAATCAATCAATCAAATGTGTAGAGCGCACTACATACCCGCAAGGGTTCCAAGGTGCTGAGGGAGGGGAGAAGGGGGGAGCTGTAGCTACTGATCAAACAGCCAGGTCTTGAGTTGTCTCCTGAAGGTTAGTAGGTCTTCGGTTTGACGTAGGATGAGGGGGAGGGTGTTCCAGGTAGTGGCGGCGCGGTGGGAGAAGGATCTGCCTCCGGCTGTGGTTCTACGGATGTGTGGGACGGTTGCCAGGGAGAGGTCTGCGGAGCGGAGTTTCCTTTTGGGTACGTAGGAGAGTCGGCTGTTGAGGTAGGCTGGGCCGGTCTTGTGGAGTGCCTTGTGTGCGTGGATCAGGAGCTTGAAGGAGATTCTTTGGTTGACAGTGAGGTGATGTGGTCGCGGTGCAGGACATCGAGGATCAGGCGTGCCGAGGCATTGTGGATTCTTTGCAGTCTGTTGATGAACTTGGTCGGGGTGCCGACGTAGAGGGCGTTTCCGTAGTTGAGTCTGCTGCTGACTAGGGCCTGGGTGACTGTTTTTCTTGTGTCAGTTGGGATCCATCTGTAGATCTTGCGGAGCATACGGAGGGTGTTAAAGCAGGTGGAGGAGACGACATTGACTTGTTTGTTCATGGTGAGGTTCGAGTCAAGGATGACTCCCAGGTTGCGTGCGTGGTTGGTGGGTGCGGGGGGGTGTCCCCAGTGACGCGGGCCACCAAGAGTTGTCCCATGCTGAGGAGTTGGGCCCGAGGATGAGGATCTCCGTCTTGTCTGTTTTCAGCTTAAGGTGGCTATCCTCCATACATTCGGCGACGGCCTTCATTCTTTGGAGGTTGGATTTGGCAGTGAGAGGGTCCTTGGTGAGGGAGAGGATGAGTTGCGTGTCGTCGGCGTAGGAGATTATGTTGAGGTCGCAGTGTGGGGCGATGCGTTCCAGGGGCGCCATGTAGACGTTGAACAGCGTCGGGCTGAGGGAGGATCCCTGCGGGACGCCGCAGATGATCTCGGAGGCTTCGGATCGGAACGGGGGAGGCGGACCCTCTGGACTCACTGGGTTCTGTTGGAGAGGAAGGAGGAGGTCCAGTCCAGGGCCTTGTCTCGGATCCCTGCGTCGTGGAGTGGTGTGCATAGTGTGCGGTGGCAGACGGTGTCAAAGGCAGCAGAGAGGTCCAGCAGGATGAGGGCCGCCGTCTCGTCGTTGTCCAGTAGGAGCCTGATGTCGTCTGTGGCGGCGATGAGGGCGGTCTCGGTGCTGTGGTTGCTGCGGAGTCCTGATCGGGAGGGGTCCAGGATGCTGTTGTCTTCGAGGTAGCGGGTGAGCTGGATGTTGACTATCTTCTCGATGACCTTAGCTGGGAACGGAAGCAGGGAGATGGGCCGGAAGTTTTTGAGTTCGTTCGGGTCTGCCTTGGGTTTCTTCAGTAGGGCGTTGATTTCGGCGTGCTTCCAGCTCTCCGGGAAGGTCGCGGTCTCGAAGGAGAGGTTGATGATGTTGCGCAGGTGGGGTGCAATGGAGCTGCTGGCTTTGTTGAAGATGTGTTGTGGGAAGGGGTCAGATGGCGAACCGGAGTGGATCGTGCTCATGGTCTTGATTGTGTTTTCGATGCTCAGGCTGTCCCAGATTGTCTGGGGTTTGTGGTCGGTGGGGTGCGGTGGGTCCAGCGTGTTGGTGCCTGGTGGGGTCGTCCGGGAGTTGAAGCTGTCGTGGATGTTGGTGATCTTGCGGTGGAAGAAGGTGGCGAGGGAGTCGCACAGGGCTTGCGATGGCGGAATGTCGTTGGCGTTTGAGCTGGAGTTGGAGAGTTCTTTAACGACGTTGAAGAGCTCCTTGTTGTTGTGTGCGTTGTTGTCGAGGCGGTCTTTGAAGGAGGTTTTTTGGCGGTCCTGATGAGGTGGTGGTGGTTGCGGATGGCTTTTTTGTGGGCTGTGCGGCTGTCTGGTGACTTCTCGCTGAGCCATATGTTCTCCAGCTTCCCGCAGGTGTGCTTAGATGCTAGGAGTTCCTGGATGAACCAGGTGGCTCACTTGCTGGTGTCTTTGGGGGTTTGTTTTTTCAGTGGCGCTAGGGTGTTGGCACAGTCGTCCATCCATCGTCTTAGGGTGCGTGCACCATCGTCGGGGTTGGCGGGGTTGGTCGGTGGGTTGAGTGCGAAGTTTGTCTGTAGTTGCACTTCGGTGATTTTGCCCCAGCAGCGATGGTGGATCTGTGGGGTGAGGTGATGTCTGATGGGTTTCCGAAAGGTGAAGTGGATGCAGTGGTGGTCGGTCCAGGTGGGTTCGGAGACGTGGCTGAAGGAGACGTGGGGGCTTGAGGAGAAGATGGCGTTGAACATGTGTCCGGCGATGTGGGTCGGCGTCGTGACGAGCTGTTCCAGTCCGAGGTTGGCGAGGTTGTCTATCAGGGCGGAGGAGTTGCTGTTGTTGTTGTTCTCCAGATGAAAGTTCTCTGAGGAGGATGTAGTCGCTGGAGGTCAGTGCGTGCGTGCTGATGAAGTCGGCGATGGCGTCACAGAATTGTGGTCGGGGTCCGGGTGGTCTGTAGATGAGGGGGCCTCTTAGGGTGGTCTTGGGGTCCGTGTGGATCTGGAAGTGCATGTGTTTGGCGGTGCTGAGAGTGTCTTCGGTGTTTGTTGAGACCCTGATGGTCTGTTTGTGGACAATGGCGATTCCTCCTCCGACTCTGTTGGTGCGGTCTCTGCGGGCGATCTTGTATCCATCGGGGATGGCTATGGCGATGTCTGGAGAGGAGGCTTCGTTCAGCCACGTCTCGGTCAAGAATGCGACGTCTGGTGATGCGGTGTCGAGTAGGTCCGAGAGCTCGACGGCGTGTTTGCGTGCGGAGCGGGCGTTGATCAGGATGCATCGGAGCTTGTTGTGTTCTGTCATGGCGGGAGTCTCTGTGTCTTCGATGCAGGAGAAGCTGCAGTTCAGGCAGGTGAAGGGACCGTGGGTGCGCTTCGGGGTGGCCCTGCAGCAGGTGGGGGTCCGTCCTGGGTTGAGAGCGATGAGGGTGCTGGCGTCGTATCGGAGGCTGTTTTCATGGCTGGTGCGGGGGCCAAGGGTTCTTGGGCAGTGCCCGCCATTATAAGGGGAGGTGGGAGGGAGGAGCAGCTGGGAAGCGGGTGGCGGGTGGCAGGGGGCAGCGAATGGGCACGGGGGGGGGCGGGGCTGTATGTGTAACATAATCTGGTGGGAGCCACACAAGTCACCCCATCCTTGATTTCCCGGAGTATGTAGTTTAAAAAAATGTACAGGTTTGCTAGGTTTCCCTACGTGCTGGCTGAGCTGGGGCCCAAAATCCACAGCTAAGCACATTGCAAGAAGAGTCATTTTTCACTGGAAAAATGTGATGTGTCCATGTTGCATTTTGGACCTATTCCTGTCGCGGGCTCGAAGCCTACCCACACAAGTGAGGTACCATTTTTTTAAGGAGACTTAGGGACATGCTGAGTGGGTGGACTTTTTGTGGCTCCCTGCAGATTTTAGAGCTTTCCATCACAGAAATGTGAGGAAAATATGTTTTTCTTTACAAATTTTGAGGTTTGAAAGGGATTTTGGGTAACAGAATCCTGGTGATAGCCACACAAGTCACCCTATCCTTGATTTCCCTGGGTATGTAGTTTTCAAAACTGTACAGGTTATCTAGGTTTCCCTACGTGCTTGCTGAGCTGGGGCCCAAAATCCACAGCTAGCCACATTGCAAAGAAAGGGTCCGTTTTCCAGAGAAAAATGTGATGTGTCCACATTTCTTTTTGGGCCGTTCCTGTCGCGGACACTAGGCCTACCCACACAAGTGAGGTATAATTTATATCTGGAGACTTAGGAGAACAAAGAATAGTAGAACAAGAGTTATTACCATTTGTTTTTCTATGCATTTCTGCCTTCCAAATCTAAGACAGTGTGCAAAAAAGAAGTCATCTTGAACAATACCCTCTAATTCACATGCTAATATGGGTACCCATAAATTCAGAGATACACGAATAACAACTGCTTCTAAAATCCATATCTTGTTCCAATTTCAGAAATACATAGGTTTCCTTGATACCTATTTTTCACTCTTCATATTTTACCAAATGCATTGTTGTATGCCCGGTACACAATGAAAAACCATTGGAAGGTGCAACTCAGCTACTGGCTCTGGGTACCACGGGTTCTAGGTCAACCTACAAGCCATATACATCACCGCAACCAGAGGGGTACTGTGGACGTAACAACATATTTCTTTAAAAAAATCTACCATAGTTGGAAGAAGTTACAGTTGAAAATGTATGCACAAATGGCTGTTATTTTTTCTAAATTTCAATATTTGTATCATTTCAACTGTTACTTTCTATAGGAAAACCTTGACGGATCTTCACAAATGACTGGCAGCGAAAGGGTTAACTCACTCTTACCTATCAAGCTACAACAAACATTTGTAAACTGAAGAAGAAGAATTTGCCCAAGGACCCAGAGCTCCATCAGTAGTCCTCTTTCGATCTCCTTGGGAATAGGAAGTGATAGAATATAACTTGAAGTCCTTCATTAAAGTTCACAGCCAAGCCGGTGGGAATGCGTGAGGACAGAGATACTTGGAGAAAAAAAGTCCCAAAATAACCAGAGGTAAGCATGAAATAGTCAGCTGAGAACAAAACATAGCAAGACTGTTGTAATATAAATGATGTCCAGTAGTCCAGGTTTTGATTAAGTAAGATGGTTTATTAAGTAGTTAAGATCAAGAACCCCACCACGAGCAGCCTTTCTGCTGCTCAGCCCATACTCCAACTCAATCTCTCACATCGAACATTCCACAGCGTAACCACACAGCAACATTCCACACCCCAGTCACACTGGCTGAGCAGCAGGTATAACACATCTCCTTCCTTTCAAGGAGCAAGAATAACAATGCTACTACCCAATGCATCTCACAAATGCATAACAAGAGGGAAAGACCCTTGCATTTAAATATCAGGTGCACAGGCATGTAACATGTACAATGTAAAGCTAATAAAAGGGACCATGCATGCAAAACATAGTTCAATGAAATCAGGAAACATGCATGTAACTTATAAAATGTAAAGATGGTAAACTATCATGCTTGCAAATCAGAAAATCATACAGAAGCAAGAATAACATTGCTACTACTCCATGCATATCTCTCACGTTAACATAATAAATGTACAGATAGAACATGTTGACATATTCAATGTAAAGATGGTAAAAGAAAATGCATGCAACCATAAATAACATATTAGATGAATTAGATGTAAGGATGGTAAATGTCAACATAATAAATACAATCTAATACATGGGAGGATGGCAAAGGTCCATGAATGCAAAGATAAACATGAATAAATCAGGTAATGAATAAAGCACAACATAACCCAACGTAACCCACAACGTCTCTTCATAAATGAACACAACATCACTCATATTGTCTCCCTTTAAATCAAACAAAAAACAAATCACACACTCTACCACAACCCGCCTCAACTACCAAAACCCCAAAGGCCACACACATACCAGCCATAGATGCTGGCAGGCAGGACCTCATGTGAAGATGAAATTAAGCATGAATACAAGCACGGGGCTCTCGCTTAATAGCTCGTCAGGCAGCAGGGCAAAATTAAAGTCGGACTCATTCAAATGTACCAAAGGTGGGAGGTTAGTGAGCGCATTGAAAAATGAATGAAAAACACCAGTCATACGAGAAAGTTAGTCAGAGCCAATAATTTGATGCTGAAAGTTGTTGCCCGAGGTTAGGAAAAGGTACAATCCGTATCAATACCGGTGATGTTGAAGTGTTCAAGTTTCTTCCTGCACACATGGGAAGTTGGTCCAGTCATGTTAATGTGAACGTGCCTTTAAGTCACCAAAGAAATTCCAACACGTGGAGGAAAACGTCAAGTAACTTTATTAGGACAAGGAAGAAACTCCAGCCACAGCTATTCCAGGCTTCACCAGTTAACGGCCTTTAACAGTTACCACAACCAAGGATAACATTCTATAAGGAACACTCTACTAAGTAAGAACCATTAGAGAAAAGTGCAGGGAATAAAACCATTTGTAAAACATAAAGTAAACTAATAGCTAAAACTACACATTTCAGAGGTCGCAGCTGGCAACCCCTGAATGTCTCACAACTTGGATAACTAATTCTATACTACTCTTTACACTTCCGTTCTTGCATTTGTGAGACGTGCAAAAATGTAATTATGTCTTTGGTAGCCCTAGCAGAAAGCATTGAGATCTGCTTCTGCAGTGGATGCACATCACTTTCGAGAATTAAGCTATAAAAACGTTTCACAACTTTGGCCTTTAGATGGCAGCACAGGCATGTTATAAATTATGGCAATGCATGCAAGCTTGCAATAGAAACAAACCAATTTCTCACTTTACAACAGTATATTTCCCTTGCTTAACTACATGACCCAACAACTCTTTTTATTTAAAGTTGTGAAAGAAAGTAGTTTATTAAGTAGGAAAAAGGGAAATAACAAAACAACAGGTTCACAATATGATGCGGGGGAAATCATTATGCTAGGAACAGTCGGTGGGTGGGACAGGGGCTAAAGGACATTCCGGGGGGGATTGTATAGTGGTAAATTTCTAAGATCCAATGTATGTACATACATCTTAACATTCGGAGAATCATTGTGCCACTACCCCTTGGCTACTTCTACAAGCCAGCAATACCCCCGATCTCCCCACAACTGCATAAATTGAAACACGCCCTTACTGACCTGTACAAATAGATTTGATGCCCTTAGCAATCTGGAGTATATAGAATGACTACCAGCGTGCCCCTGCCCTACGCATTTCCCTTCTAGTTCAGCCACAATGATTACCGATACTTCTATCATGCCACCTGTTTACGATAATACGATGCAAATTATGAGCTAGAATGTGGCAGGTATTCGGTCGAAGTTATATGTACCAGAATGGCTATTATTTAAAGCTACAACATAATTATGTTTCAGGAGACATGGGAGGTGGTACCAACCTTTATTGATGGGCACCAGTGTTATAGCATCCCTGCCATTAGTTTCCTCAGGTGGAGGTTCTGGAGACAGCCCACACACACCAGCTTTCAAGTGATTTGCTGGAAAACTAATTTGAATTTATATGTAGTTAATTTCAATAATAATGATTTTATCAATGAACCGACCCCAATATTTGAAGAATTAACACATTTTCTCAAAGTTATCTCACAGGGTTATTGCACAAGGCCACAAATTATATTTATGTCTAGCTGGCGACTGTAACGTTCACTTCTCTAGTGGCAGAATCACCCTAGGCTCTACACAGGGGCGGTTGGATCCAAGAAGTCAGGAGCTGGAGCTGATTCTGGAAACTTATGACCTAGTAAATGTTATGGGAGCTGCAGGGAAAGATATAATTATACCACCAACATTTAAAAGTAGAGGGACTCCATCTACGATCAATTTTATATTCATTACACAAAGTCTACTGAAGATTTTGATACATGGCTTGGTTGCTGAATCAACTTTTAGCGACCATAACCCAAGAGAGAGATAGGGGCCAGCAATCTCCAACCCACCACTGACAATCTAAAATGAATATGGAGAATGCGTGATCCAGTCCGAACCCAAGAAAAAATCTTAAAAGAGTATAGGAGAGTAGTGGGTATCTGTCCATTAGATAACGACAACACAATCTGTATAGTTGGTGCTTTTAACGACCTTTGCCTAGGTATAAAAAATACCCTCCTAAGGCCAATGCGCCCAGCTAACCAGCTGTGCGGCTGGTTCGACCACGATTGTACAGTAGCCAATCGAGAATTAAGGCACGCATCAGCGAAAAAAACCAGAAGTCTAGAACTAATAATTGCACTGCGGAAGCACTATAAGACCATCACGATTAAACGTTGGCAGCAAGGTATAACTGACCAATGAGAGCTACTTGCACAAGCAGCTAACATAAAAGACAGCAAGCACTGCCGCCTGCCATCCTTGCAGCAAAGACCCCCCGCCATATTACAATGGCTGGGGGTGTCCGCGGCGGACGGAAAGACCGTTCGCCGCTCTTCCGCCCGATCGACTTGTCGAAAAGGGTTCAATATGGAGGCGGTGTCTGAAAGACACCGCCAGCCATATTACAATGTGGCCGTGAACATGCCTTTCCGTGGTAGCATTGCCGCCACGGAAAGGCATGCAGAGTCTGCTTGCGGGGGCATGTTGTGGGCCCCCAGGGACTCCGGGGGGGGGGGGGTGCACATGGGGGTACCTATGGTACCCCCCTGCCTTTCAATGAACAATGTGGCAGGCACCGCGTGGTGCCTGTCACGTTGTGCATTGAAACGCACAACCTGCCTTTGTGGCATTGCGTTACAACAAACAAATGATGGACGGAATGCTGACAATGCAGACATTCTCCCCCAGTCAAGAGATCTGGGTTAAATCCATCGTTCTTTTGCCCACTACACCACCCCAGTTTAGACATGGCCATATGCAAATCAGTCTTGACCCTGTGCCTCATGGGAACAGTCCAGCCCGAACTGCCAAGCCATGTCCTCCCTGGACCGGAATCAAGCATCCCAGGACCGGTTTCTGGCTATCAGCCGTCATCAGCCAGGATAGCTTAACTCCAGTGGCGTAGTGAGCACGGGTCCCACGTCTGGGAATACCCATCCCACTTAGGGCGAAAAGCGTTACAACAAACAAATAATGGACGGAATGCTGACAATGCAGACATTCTCCCCCAGTCAAGAGATCTGGGTTAAATCCATCGTTCTTTTGCCCACTACACCACCCCAGTTTAGACATGGCCATATGCAAATCAGTCTTGACCCTGTGCCTCATGGGAACAGTCCAGCCCGAACTGCCAAGCCATGTCCTCCCTGGACCGGAATCAAGCATCCCAGGACCGGTTTCTGGCTATCAGCCGTCATCAGCCAGGATAGCTTAACTCCAGTGGCGTAGTGAGCACGGGTCCCACGTCTGGGAATACCCATCCCACTTAGGGCGAAAAGCGTTACAACAAACAAATGATGGATGGAATGCTGACAATGCAGACATTCTCCCCCAGTCAAGAGATCTGGGTTAAATCCATCGTTCTTTTGCCCACTACACCACCCCAGTTTAGACATGGCCATATGCAAATCAGTCTTGACCCTAAGCCTCATGGGAACAGTCCAGCCCAAACTGCCAAGCCATGTCCTCCCTGGACCGGAATCAGGCATCCCAGGACCGGTTTCTGGCTATCAGCCGTCATCAGCCAGGATAGCTTAACTCCAGTGGCGTAGTGAGCACGGGTCCCACTTCTGGGAATACCCATCCCACTTAGGGCGAAAAGCGTTACAACAAACAAATGATGGACGGAATGCTGACAATGCAGACATTCTCCCCCAGTCAAGAGATCTGGGTTAAATCCATAGTTCTTTTGCCCACTACACCACCCCAGTTTAGACATGGCCATATGCAAATCAGTCTTGACCCTGTGCCTCATGGGAACAGTCCAGCCCGAACTGCCAAGCCATGTCCTCCCTGGACCGGAATCAAGCATCCCAGGACCGGTTTCTGGCTATCAGCCGTCATCAGCCAGGATAGCTTAACTCCAGTGGCGTAGTGAGCACGGGTCCCACGTCTGGGAATACCCATCCCACTTAGGGCGAAAAGCGTTACAACAAACAAATGATGGACGGAATGCTGACAATGCAGACATTCTCCCCCAGTCAAGAGATCTGGGTTAAATCCATCGTTCTTTTGCCCACTACACCACCCCAGTTTAGACATGGCCATATGCAAATCAGTCTTGACCCTGTGGCTCATGGGAACAGTCCAGCCCGAACTGCCAAGCCATGTCCTCCCTGGACCGGAATCAAGCATCCCAGGACCGGTTTCTGGCTATCAGCCGTCATCAGCCAGGATAGCTTAACTCCAGTGGCGTAGTGAGCACGGGTCCCACGTCTGGGAATACCCATCCCACTTAGGGCGAAAAGCTTTACAACAAACAAATGATGGGCGGAATGCTGACAATGCAGACATTCTCCCCCAGTCAAGAGATCTGGGTTAAATCCATCGTTCTTTTGCCCACTACACCACCCCAGTTTAGACATGGCCATATGCAAATCAGTCTTGACCCTGTGCCTCATGGGAACAGTCCAGCCCGAACTGCCAAGCCATGTCCTCCCTGGACCGGAATCAAGCATCCCAGGACCGGTTTCTGGCTATCAGCCGTCATCAGCCAGGATAGCTTAACTCCAGTGGCGTAGTGAGCACGGGTCCCACGTCTGGGAATACCCATCCCACTTAGGGCGAAAAGCGTTACAACAAACAAATGATGGACGGAATGCTGACAATGCAGACATTCTCCCCCAGTCAAGAGATCTGGGTTAAATCCATCGTTCTTTTGCCCACTACACCACCCCAGTTTAGACATGGCCATATGCAAATCAGTCTTGACCCTGTGCCTCATGGGAACAGTCCAGCCCGAACTGCCAAGCCATGTCCTCCCTGGACCGGAATCAAGCATCCCAGGACCGGTTTCTGGCTATCAGCCGTCATCAGCCAGGATAGCTTAACTCCATCACCACCTCCTTTTGTACCGCTTTGTTCGCCATAAGTTGGCAGGGTATGCTCAGACGTGAGTCCCTTGCTCACTTTGCCACTGGATTCAAGCAAGCCTGGCTGAAGACGGCTGAAGTGCCAGAAACCGGTCCTAGGAAGCTTGTTTCCGGTCCAGGGAAGGCATGGCTTGGCAGTTCGGGCTGGACTGTTCCCATGAGGCACAGGGTCAGACTGATTTGCATATGGCCATGTCTGAACTGGGGTGGCGGAGTGGGTTAAAGAACGGTGATGGATCAAACCCAGATCTGTTGACTGGGTGTGAGTGTTTGATTGGTTCTGATGCTCCGTCCATCACCACCTCCTTTTGTACCGCTTTGTTCGCCATAAGTTGGCAGGGTATGCTCAGACGTGAGTCCCTTGCTCACTTTGTCACTGGATTCAAGCAAGCCTGGCTGAAGACGGCTGAAGTGCCAGAAACCGGTCCTAGGAAGCTTGTTTCCAGTCCAGGGAAGGCATGGCTTGGCAGTTCGGGCTGGACTGTTCCCATGAGGCACAGGGTCAGACTGATTTGCATATGGCCATGTCTGAACTGGGGTGGCGGAGTGGGTTAAAGAACGGTGATGGATCAAACCCAGATCTGTTGACTGGGTGTGAGTGTTTGATTGGTTCTGATGCTCCGTCCATCACCACCTCCTTTTGTACCGCTTTGTGGCATTGCGGCGGGCGGTGCTCTCTGCACCGCCCGCTGCAATGTTGCAGATGCGCCATGTGCCCGCCAGTGTGGCGGACGAATACTAATCGGGAGTGTGGGACCGCCACACCCTCAGAGGGCAGTCCCGTTTCCCGAAGGTATGGCGGGCTGACTTTGTCCGCCCGCCATACTAATGGGGCCCTAGGTATTTGACACAGGTAAGGGTGACAGTGGATGAGGTTGAAGAAGCTCTTACTCAAAGCATGGAAGGTAAAGCCCCAGGGCCTAACGGTGTACCAATCGACCTATTCAAATATAATACTCAACTTTGGTCTCCTATTTTAACGAATGTGTTCAGCAACATGGCACAAACAGATATTCCAGACTCTTGGTGGACTTCTATTATTGTCCACATATTCAAAAAGGGTAACCGTGAACATGCCAGTTGTTATAGACCAATCTTCTTGATCGATACAACAGTTAAAATTCTAGGACATTTTACTTACAATAGAATTCAGGTGTGGGCCCAAGCAGAATCTATCCCAACACAGTTTTAGAAGCAAGTTAGGGACAATTGAGCAATGCACCAATTTAAACCTAATAATAGGTAAATACACTGTCGCTAAGAGTGTACATGGCTTTCTAAACACCGCTTTCGACTGTGTACATCAAACTAAATTATGGCACATGTTGTGCAAGGGCCTGGATCTACCACTTGCCCATTTCCTTGCATATCTTCATACGGATATGTGACCCAATGTTAGATTAAGTGATAATGGGAATGTGCCCAAAGGTATTGAGATTGGTAGAGACACCCGACAAGGGTGTGTTGTTGCCCCGCTTTTGTTTATTTTGTACATTGATGATCTCCACCCGGCCTTAGCTCAGATAACTAGCAGCGTCCCATCTGTTAAGGAGAACCCTCAACCCACATTTTTATATGTGGACGACGATGTGTTAATGGACTGAACCCCCAAAGTAGCTGTGTTTACAGATTTTATGACTAACCTTGATCTTAGAACCAATTTCACTAAATCACACATTATGGCATGTGGTCTACGCTGTATTCAACTGTCTAGCACACAAACTGGTGAAAACTCGCTAACAAGTGTAAAGACTTTTGTTTACCTGGGTGTCACGTTCTCTGCTTCAGGGGCATGGTCTTCTAATATTGCACATTGCAGAACGCAATTTTCAAAGGCAATTGGTTCACTATTTCCCTCCCCCAACCTCATGGTGGGGGCAACTGAAAGCTATGAAGCAAATTTAAAAATCTCAATGTGTTCTCATTGCAAATTCCGGTTCTGAAATCTGGGGCCAGACAATGAGCGTGGCTGGGTTAACCACTGCGCTAACCATAGAATTAAGTGTAGATACCCCATAGTAAATCTGAATGCTCTCAAGAATAAAGGGGAAACGGCCACCCACGTTCCAAAGAATTTTAACAACAAAAGTCCGAAAATTTAACAGTAACAAAAAAAGTCTTTATCCTGAGCAAAGAATAATAATGTCCAAGAGTACGAAGGTCTTCTTCTTTAACCCCTTGTGTGCCCCGCCCTTTCCCCGCCCTGTGCCGGGCGTTGAATTAGCGGGCGGGGTTCATGACGAGATAGTCTCATCATGGGCACAGCGCAACCGCGGCCCATGACAAGACTATCTCGTCATGGGCACTCAAGGGGTTAATCGTAAATGTTCACTTCATGAAAATCACATCCAATGATATATTTGTTACAGTAAAGTTGGTACATTGGTTAGTACATTCACAACCAGATGATAAGCGTAGCCAGCACGTGTTTTGTCATTGGGTCATCACCCTTCGACTTCCCCAGGGGTACAACAACAAAAACAGAATAAACCCTGTAACTAGTAATGATAACATCATTTCTTAGGGTTAATCTAATAAACGTATCAGAAAAAAGCCCTTCATAAAAAATGTTTGCTATAGATATTAGGTAGTTTCTAAGAACTATTATCCAAGATTAAAGGGAGAGCTAAGTAGAATAAAGAATGGTATAAGAAAGAAGCTTTTGTACCAATAAGGTGAGAATGGAAAAGATTAAGTCCAGAAATTAGATAATCCCCACCATTGTGGAGAGAAGACAGAAACTGTGAAACTCCAATGTGACCTCAAACAGTAGAGCTCACCACCATGATGACACCTATATATTTTAGGGCTCGCCAATAATGATGTAGAGACAGTCATTTATCAATCCCAAGAAGTAGGTTTGGCCCAAATTTTCCAAACCTAATCATAAGAAGTGCGATCATTAGTATATAAACAGCGCAATGAGCACTTCAGTCCAATATAATAATGCTGTGAGAAACAAAAACAAATTATTAGAATAATTTGCCTCACTGTGTCATACCTCTATCTTCAAGTGGTCCATGACAAAAGAGAATTTATTTAGGAAATCTGAAACTAAGAGTAAAAAGCAATATCAGTACAGAATCCATAAATCAGTGAATATCTAAAATTCCCACGTCATATCAGTCTTAGTGGGACTATTCGGGTGTTTCCCTAATTTAAAAAATGACCCCGTAAAGCATATACACGTATCCACTCAAACATTTATGGTCAATGTGCCGCTATCCCAGCAATTCACTCTATATATCTGAGAGACTGGTATATATACATGCAAACTCAGATATCCGAGTCCAAACACAGTTAATCATGTCCCCAGTAAAAACTTGAAATCTATAAGCAAGTACAACATATCTAAATTACAATAAAAATAACAATAAGTGTCATGATTACTGTGGAATGTATCGCTTTATTCCTTCAGCGGGAAAAGTGTTCTTTATTGCCAATGAGAGGTTACCACAATAGCTGCAATCTCTAACCACAACAGATTAAATAGAATTACTTTTATTTTTTTGATTAACACTACAGATCTCGACCTGACCTGCACCTGAGGCTATATGAGGAGTGATATGAGGAGTAATTACTTTTTTATGTATGATGTTGATAACCTCAGGTGATATGAGAGAGCGCCAATTGTCACTTCATACATGAATATTGCATCTACTACATAGCTTGAAGCCTCACAGCCACATTCGGAACCTATGATATGAAGCTGATTTGGGCCCTCAAATAAACACAGACATTTACCTCATATATTGAGCCTATATAATATGTGGTACATTAAAAGAGAATAATACTTTGGCGCACTACCTACTCCATTATTCTCTGCGTAACATCCTCATTTCTGTAGAGCTCCTTTAAAAAAATCCAATTGCAACTCATCCTCTAAACAAGTGCTAGTATTTGAAGCAACAAATCTCACAGACTTACTTCAAGCTTCAGTCTGCTTACCAATACTAAATGGTCTGAATATTTATTCAGTGGAATACCGCAAAAGAGGAGAAGGGGCAACAACAAAAATTCCTGATAACTTCAACAGAAGATCTGAGTAGGAAATACTAACACTAAATACTAGAGTTGCTCAGCAATCTGCTCCACATAAAGATATCCTTGTGGAGGAAAGGTTCATACTAGCGTACATTATTTGTGCCTGAAACCGTTACTGAAAAACAAATACTGCCACTCAGTGTCTCTGCATTGACCCAACGCATCGCCCTGAGACTAAAACAGTTGAATGTCCACTATAAAGCACGGAAGCAAATCCTCTAAGCAACCCCTTCTTGCGGAAATACTCAAACAGTCACGCAACATGTCTATGAAAAGCACTGCCCCTGCAACAGAATGCTCGCCTCAACTTAGCCCAACCTCCACACACGGGGAGACTATGGATCTAGAATATGGCAGCTTGAAGGAATGGACACAAATATATCCTCCGAGAAATCAATTCGAGTAGACATTGCGGGGTTCCACACAAAAACAGAATGCCTTGATCATGGGTTGACAGCGGTGGAAGAGCGTCTGGAATCAATACAAAGCACAGATCAAG
Organism: Triturus cristatus; assembly: GCF_964204655.1. NCBI lineage: Eukaryota > Metazoa > Chordata > Amphibia > Caudata > Salamandridae > Triturus > Triturus cristatus. The sequence continues at coordinate 235,273,138 of NC_140583.1, forward strand.
AGCTACTCTTCCTACGCAGTAAATTGATCGATATAGAAGATGGCAGCAGGAGGGATAATGTTCATTTTTTAGGGTTTCCGGAAAGAATTGAGGGCCCAAACACTAGAACATTCCTTTGAAATATTCTTCCGAACCTTGTTGCCATCAATTTCGATCCTCCATTGGATATACAATGTGCACATCGCATTGGTCAACTGCGTAAGGTATCTGCAATGCATCCACGACCACTCATTGCTTGCTTTTTAAGACACCAACAGACCAGGCAAATACTATCATCAGCACGCACCCATGGTCCATTCACCTACGATGGGCACGAAATTTGTATGGCAGCTGACTTCTCCAAGGAAACTAATGCTAGCCGCAAGGCGTTTCTTTCACTGAGACCACAACTACGACAAATGGACATCAAATATGGTCTCTTTGAACCTGCCAGTTTTCGTCTCACTAAAGATGGAATCACCAAAGATTTTTACGAGCCAGAGGAACTCCGACTCTTCATAGACTGTACCAAACCACAAGACATGGACATACAGCACTCTGCTTCCGGACTGACGCAACCTAGTCCTACCATACAGGCATCTGGAAACACACAACGGAATATTAGTAACCAAAGACATTGCGGCAGAGATTTTGAGAGGTCTTCTCGAATCCATGAGGACAAAGCTTCGGCCCTTCAAACTGTGTCTGCCTTTACTCAGGAGCAACACCATAACAATTCTAGTTCTCCTCTAAAATCTGCTTCGGATTCGGAATGAGACTGAGACATATTTACTCATATAGTCATTGTTACGATTGCATGTAATACCTTCTAGGTCAGTGGTAGAGTTTGACGATCTAAAACATCGAGATCACGAAAATACCTACCCACTGCTCAGCTGAGTATTGCCTATGTTATTTTGTTCTCATTACATTAATTGTATTAACTTTGTTGAATATTGTGATCAATTCGTTTTTTTGTTTTTTTTTCTTCAGCAGTAAAGTATGCTATCGATGTCTCTCACACTAATGAAATCTAACATAACCTCACAGGATGTTGATCGTAATATATAAATACATATATGCAACATTTGTAATCTATAGGCAGAGTAATATGTCGTAAGGTTACACTGTAGCACTCCCTCTTTGTCAATGTTATATACGTTTTATTTTTTACAGTAAAACTGTCCTTTCATTATTTATATATTAGACATAACCCCGTTCTCTGGATGGGGTCCCGCCTCATGGTGGCACTCCAGCGTGCTTGGACCCAGGGTTAAAAGTTCAGGATTCCCTGTATCTTATTCCTTAATCACCCTCCATTATCTTCTTTAATCTCATTACTTATCATTATTTTTACCTCTCCCCTTCAATTCTACCTTTAACAAATTGCACTATGTCGCATTTTTAATCTGGGACACAAGTTTAGCCCTGCTTATCTGTCATCACTCTCCCCGGCTATCTCACTGGATCATATTACTCTTGTTACGGACCAGGGTTTCCCCTCCCATTATCCCTTCCTCCCCACTCTTTGCTTCTTTCTCACAGACATAGGAAAACTTCACAAATTCTCAGTAACATATTTCGAACAATTTTGATTTATTTACAGTAATAATCCATCACTGACCATTCTCTTCTCAAACTCCATCATGGTTGCCACTCATACTCTCCGTGTAATAACTTGGAATGTTCATGGATTAACACATTACATCAAAAGGGAAAAAATACTCTCTTATTTACAATTTTAAAAAAGTTGATATAGAACTTCTTCAGGAAACACACCTCAATACCACTGAATCTGAAAACTACATAGGGAATGGGTGGGTAAGGTGATCCATAGTAGTGTGCAATGAGGAGAGGCCTCGGTCGATAAACCTCCCCGCAAATGTGGAGCAGCAATCCTTATTCGTAAATCCTTGCCAATGACAGTGTTAAAAACATGGACAGACCCAGATGAACGCCATGTTTTTACCAAATTACGAATTGGAGAAACTTATATTTGCATTGGTTCAGTCTATGCCCCGACTGGAGCGAAAACATTTTATTTCTTCAGTTGAATTGCCTTTTGACAGAGATAGGTGCTTCCCAATTCCTTATTGGTGGCATCTGGAATCCGGTAAGAGATCCAGTTCTGGACAAAACAGGACCTTTAGATAGAAGCAACGCAGTAGACAGAGCTTTGATGAATGATATATTGACAGACAATGGTTTGGTAGATCACTGGCGCCTTTCTCATCTGAGGAATGTAGAATATACTTTTATTTCTCCTATTCATGGCACGCTATCCCGCCTCGACTACTTAGTAGTCAAGGCGGGATAGGACAGTGGACTCAGGAATCCCATATCCTAGAGGCAGCACTTTCTGATCACTCCCCAGTTCTCCTCTCTCTGGAAGTAGGATTGGCCAGCCCTGGCGTATGAAAATCCAATGCTTTAGAACCCCCAAGGGTAAAGCCCAATTACAAACTCTCTTTCAGGACTATATTTACGTCAAAAAAAGGATCTGTAAACTCAAACAGAACCCTCGGCCGGCAGCAAACGCTACTATGCGAGGTCAGCTTATGAGAGATGCAGCGCAATCTAACAAACAAAATTCCGCTCAACAGAAAGAGTTGGAACAGGATATAGAGTCCTATACTCGCTTATATGTAGCAAAACCTACTCTATATCACAGTAAATCATTGGAAAAAGCTTGTTTGCCCTTGAATAATCTTTTTACTTCCAAGGCAGAATATGCCTTATAAAGGATGAAAGGGAGACATTATGAACAGGGGGGAAATGCAGGGAGGCTACTTGCGGCACAACTACGACAAAGGGAAGCAGCGATGCCTATACCATCTATAAAATCAGTTGGAGGAATCACACTAACTAAACCCCAAAACATAGTCAACGAATTTGCCCTATACTATCAATCTCTTGCAACAACTGAGATACAAGCTGATGGTGATGAGCTAGATGTCTTCCTTACAAAGGCAAAATTACCCTGTCTTTCTGACAAAAGTAGAGAGCTTCTAGAGGGTGAGATTAGTAAGGAATAGATCTTGCATGCAATAGCTAATCTAACCTACCACAAGGCCCCGGGGTGAAGACGGCTTCCCTGCGGAATTCTACCGTTGGCCTGGAACAGGGATAGTTGATTCTCTTTGGGCTGTGTTCCATGAAGCAGAGAATAAGGCCTTTTTGGGCACCTTATCCAATAAATCAGTAATGAGCAGTTACTGTCCCATATCACTATTAAATTGCGATATTAAAATTTTGGCTAGTATCTTAGCTTCTCGACTACGTAAAGTTCTCCCCTCTTTGATCCACCACTCGCAAATAGGATTTGTTCCAGGACGCTCCTCAAGGAATCACCTCCACACTCTGGCACACACACTGTGGTCTGCTAAACATGTCCAAAGTGATACACTAGCTCTCTCGCTTGACGAGGAGAAAGCATTTGACCATATTGAATGGGAATATCTTTTTTAAGTTTTGGAGAGATTTGGATTGGGAGATCAATTCATAGCCAAAATACGCTTGCTAAATTGCGGTGGCTTTGTGTCAGAACCATTCCCAATTCGCAGAGGAACTCATCAGGGGTGCCCCCTTTCTCCACTCCTCTTTCTTTTAGCTATGGAGCCTTTGGCAGCCACAATACGTCAAGCTACCAATGTTACGGGCATACCTCTTCCGATGGGAGAATCTAAACATTATTTATACGCAGATTACATTTTACTTACACTCACAGACTTGCCCCATTCTTTATAATCCATACTACAAATTATAAATTACTTTTCCTCCTTCTCGGGTTACATAATTAATTGGGACAAAAGTGAAGCACTTCCCATCTCAGAAGGTACCGGAAAAGCAGCCATACATGGATTTCCCTTCCACTGGCAATCCACACGCCTCAACTATTAAGGCATTCTGGTGAATAAAGGGTTAGAAGGGATGATTGTTGATAACTTAAATCCCATGATTCTTCAGATGTAACGTGCCTTTGAAAAATGGAAGACACTAGGGCTCTCAATGTGGGGTACAGTACAAGCCGTTAAAATGGTCACCCTTCCACGTTTCATGTATATTTTAGGTATGCTCCTCCTTCAGATTCCTTTAACCACACTGCGCTCAATAGATTCTAAGATAAAATCCTTCGTATGGAATTCAACTAGCAACGCTGAAACTAAAGGCCCATCGCTCTTGCAGTAGTATTAGTCTTCCTTCAGTGGACATTATGCCCTTGCATTACAACTATCACAATTGACTTGCATGATATCAAAAACCCCTGATGTGCCACAATGGGTGCATATAGAAAGATATATTTTATCAACAGAAGCAGGTCTTTCTGCTTTATATGGGACAGGTATTAGTCATAAGGACCCCACTAATCCGATCTTATCAGCTATGCGCAGATCTTGGCAACGAGCACATCGTCTGTTGGGTTTGAATGTTCGTCTCCATGGTAATGCCCCTTTATGGGATAACACAAATATACGCATTAATAGACAAACAATATCCTGGCCCCTATGGAAAGCAGCAGGCATTCTTACCCTGGATCAGATCCTCCATGATGGTGACCTCAAGTCTTTTGCACAGTTACAAGAGGAATTTGACCTACCTACCCAACAATCAGGGAAATACATACAACTTCAGCAATGCTTAAAAAGGGGCTTAGGACCGCAACCTTGGTTGTTACAGACCTTTCCAGTAGTATCATACTTACATGTTTGGGGAAAACACAAAGGGGTCACATCTGGTCTATATAAAATACTTACATCCCACCTTTTTTCACAACCCTTGCTACAAGATTTGCTCATTAAATAGCAAACCAGATTATCAGTTTCATATAAAGATGATGAATGGATGGAAATCTTAGAACATTTGAATAAGGGCACCCGTGAGGCAAGATTGAAATTCTGCCTATTTAAAATACTCCATGACTGGCACTGGTCACCAACAAAACGACGCAGAGCAGGATTACTTTCCCATTCTAACTGCTGGAGATGCACTAATATTAATTGTGATATAACCAATATTATTTGTGAATGTCCATTAATACAGCCTTTTTGGACATTTGTGGGTAAAACCTTACGTTCTATGATGCCTTTGTGCCTCCCTCTTACTTCTACACAATTCTCCTACATGATCTGCGTCAATCACTAATCCTCTCTAAACCCCAACTTTATCTCCTACACACGGCTCTGGCTACAGCTAAAATATGTGTATTACGACAGTGGAAATCATCAAACCCTCCGTCGCAGGAGGCATGGTTGGTAGCCATGATTAATACGGCTTCTTTTGAACAAGTCATATACAATCTTCAGGATCAGACTGATTTGTTTCTTCAGGTATGGTCACCTTTCCTAGATTCAGGAAACAATAATAATAAAATTCTTACAGCAAATAACCCTAATTAGTTAGCGCAAATATAGACCAACAAGTGGTGTTCCCTCAACTAATTAATAGTAATTACCCCTCGTTTTAGAATTAAATTTTGATATTTGCACTCTTGTAAGTTTGCATTTATCTTCACTGCCATCTCCTTCTTTCTTTCACATGGTCACGTTATTGATGTTTTGCTTCATCTATTCTGTATTCTTTATACATACACCACTTTTATGTCTCCAATCATATATTTAGATAATTCCTTCTTTTCCTCTTTATATCTTTATAGTGCTATTCTTCCCTACCAATCTTTCCTTATACCTTTCCCCCCTGGTTCTGTAACATTATAGTAGTGGGGCCATGATAATCCGCATTACTCAATACCTCACATAGAATCTCAGTAGTATTTCTTCAGGAAGAGATTTATCATGTAATATCATACCTTATCATACCATATCATATTTTTCTTACACATGAGCTTCAACTCTTTTCCCCTCCTCCTTTAAGATAGCAACTTTAACCTGGAAATTGGTTAAATATTCACCCAGAATCACTAATTAATACAATTGATTTATAAATAGTATTAAGATATGCACAGATTAAAATTCATGGTATAACATTGATATGTATAAGTCACCTTTAGCCCTTACATATACGTTTACAATTCCTTAGTAGTATTTTTCATATTTGAAGGCTCCAATAAGATTCATTATAAATATTTTCTCATTGGATGTACATATTTTATCCAATTAAAACTTTTGCTCTTGGTTTCTTATATCCTAGGTACGTTTTGAGTATGCTATTACTGTTTTATCTTCCTATATTCCTGGTTCTTCCTGCCCTTATCCCCCTTCTTCCTTTCCTTTTCCCTCCTTTTATGGATTCTATCTATCTATCTATGTACTCATACATTTATATATTGTATTTGTAACGCCCTGAACGTCTCAGGATCGTTTAACAGACACGATAATGAGAACGCAACCACTTGTGAAGGTTTAGTTATTTTAATGAAGGCAAAAATAATACAAGGAATAAACAAAGGTTATAGTCACTGGAATCCTCCAGGCTAAGTACGTTACCAGCCTACAGCACGGATGGTCCTAACCGTCCTCTGCATATACGCCGATCCCGGCGTATGCCAACAGAGGGCAGAAATGAAATGGCCGACAATGCCAATCGGTAGGCTGCGAGGGGCACGAAGAGTGTTGGGGAGAATCGAGGAGTCAGGGAAACACCCAGCCGGGGTCTCTACCTGAAGGGAGCAGCCGCTCAACCTCTTCCTCAGACTGCACCGGGACGCGGAGTCACCTCCTGGTGATGCGTCACCGATACCCCAATCACAAGCAAAGAAGACTGAACCGAGAGCAGCCGCTCGATCGATCCTGTGGACTTCCGAGTCTGTAACGCGGCAAACACCTCCTGGTGTGCGTTACAGCTGGCAGTCCCTGTATCTCTGGTCGGGCTGGGAGTTACGACTCCAACCAGCAAAAGCGCCACTGCGCTTTGACTCAGCCGAGTCAAAAAGCGAAGCTCAATGGTTATCCGGTAGAGCTTCCGGGTCCTTCACAGGTGACGATGGGGCAAGACACGGCCCAGGGAGTAACGACTCGACCTACCTCCGTTCTTGCCTTACTGGAGCACCACTCCGGAACACTGCTCTTCACTAAGCAGGTACGTCGGTGTAAACACAATATCCGACAGCGTTGTACCTCCCGGTTCCTCCCTTTATAGGGCGTGTTTTCCTTGAGTTATGTAACAGCTCTCCTGTTTACATAAGGGCGTGTTTTCCTTGAGTTATGTAACAGCTCTCCTGTTTACATAAGGGCGTGTTTTCCTTGAGTTATGTAACAGCTCTCCTGTTTACATAAGGGCGTGTTGTCCTTGAGTTATGTAACAGCTCTCCTGTTTACATAACCTCTCAACCGCTAAGCATCCTGGGAGATGTAGTCCGTTTTCGCTGGTTACCGTTTTCCTCCCCTCGCATGACAGGAATTCTTGACAGTATTTAACTTTTAAGAGATTTCACATCATATATGCTTTCTATTACTCTATTTATTTATTTACTGTAAAATGAGATTGAAGTCATTGTTTTTATATTGTAATTGCAAGTTAAACTTTAATAAAGAATTACAAAAAAAAGAGCGGCATACGCACAGCCACCATCTTATGGTGTGGATATAGTATGTATTATTGAACCTTATCTATCAGAGTCATTGTTGATCTCTTAAAAGCTACCTAAAATAATTAGAAATTCACATAATGTCGGATCTTGCAGGTACAGCGCAAAGTGTTAATGTAGTGTTCAGCGTAACGTTAATGTTAGCGTGTGTGGCCGCCATCTTGTAACTGGCAGATCACTCGTGCTAGTAATAATTGCAGTCCAAAGTCACCTATAATAACAGTCTGTAAATAAATATGAAGTGATATTAAGTGCCTCATCTGTCACACAAGCAGGGTAACAGAGTGTCCAAAACACTGCTCATATACAATCAAGAGGTCTATCGTCATAATTGTTATCAGGTTAGAACCGAATTACATAGGAAAGGATCATAATAGAATTCATTCTGATGCTTATGCTTAGCCGCCATCCTAGGAGAAAAATTCCAGTATGTATTTAATAAGTGAGGGTTATGAGGGACATTGTAAAGGCCATATGAGAAATACACAATATGGTTATATTTGAAAGTTGGATAATTTGTCTTTATAAATAGAATATAATGTACAATAAACCAAAAATATGAGTATCTTATGGATAAGTTCCTTATCAGTATCTAGGTTCAGTCAAAAAGTTACGTACAAGAGGAAAGCCTTAGGATTCAAAGGCATGATCCATAAGTTTGGAACAAAATCCATGTCATGTAAACATTAAGGGGGCCATTAGGATGGCGGTCGGATCGCCACCGCCGGCCCGTCGATGGCGATCCGCCCGCCATCCCAATCTGATTTACCCCCCGCCATATTATAATGGCGGGGGTATCGCGGCGGACGCAAAGTGCGTCCGCCGCTTTTCTGCCTGTTGGCAATCGTCGTTCCAATTGCCGGCCGGGCAGACTTGGGCTTCAATATGGTGGCAGTGCCTAGCAGGCACCGCCATCCATATTAGGATGGTGGGTCTCAAAGGCCTTTCCATGGCAGGGATTTGCAATGAGGGCCCGTTGCAGGCCCCCGGGGGTTGGGGGTTGCACTTAGGGGGTACCCATTGTTCCCCCCTCCATTTCCATGCACAAGGTGGCAGGCATCACGCTGAGCCTACCACGTTGTGCATGGGAATGCACAACATGGCACTGTGGCATTGCGGCGGGTGCTGCTTAGAGCTGCACCTGCTACAATGTCAACAATGCGGAATGCGACCGCCAGGGTGGCAGTCGCATCCTATTTAGCTGTGCAGGACCGCCACACCTCTGGCGGCTGGTCCCAGCACGGCGAGGATGGCGGGCAGACTAAAGTCCACCTGCCATCCTAATCACCCCCTAAGTATACAGAGACAGCGAATAACAAATGTCTGCTCTAAGTAATCCAGGTCATGTCAAGTAGAACTGTCCTCACATTTATGAGGTCATCCAGTGTGATTTGTTATAGGCCCATGTGATTGTTAAACAACAGGTGCAGAGAAGTTAATAGAGTCTGACACAGGAAGAGGTAGAACCAGAGAAACAGAGAGACAGAGATGACATAATGATTATCTAATAGCCTGATCTATTCAGAAAATGTTGGAGTTCAGCATCTATGTTGATTCCCTGTTCAACAGCCAGTAGTTTCATGATCCAACGTGCAGGTCTTTATATCTCCTCAGGCCCGCCCTTGTGTTTTTTCAAGGTTTGGTTGATATCCAAGTGGGAAGCACAGTAGATATTTAGCGGTGTTGGCATGGCACATAAATAACAAGGAGCGCACCCAGGGGCTTTTGGTGTTTCCCTCTCCATCAACCAAACCTTGCCATGATACCCTATCAGTGTGACAAGAAGTCAGGTTAAACTATGTTACTTTTTTTACTGTTTTGTAAATTTTATGAATTTTATACAAGGTTATATCTAATTCCGCTTATTAAAGGAAAATATAGTGACATAGAGCTAAGTTTTCATGTGTCATCCATCTGTCCGACTATAAAACACGTCTATACATAGGTGCATTTTTAAAACATGCAGTTAGGGCATGGAGCACCTTATTACTTTGATAAATGACGTAGAACTATGCATATTTTGCCACTTAATTACCTGGAATATGAAACATGTCCATCCTCCAGGCTCAACTGATATACTGCGAAGGCACATGGCACTTTACTTTATTATAACCTGATGGTATGTGTATTTTTAACTTTTTGATAATATTTAAATTGTGTTTTTAAAATGAATGAAATTCCAATTGTGATTTGAATGTTACTTTTATGTATGGAAAACCTTATGAATAAAGTGAATTGAATTGAATTGAGATACTCTTACACTGACATAGACTGAAATACTGTAAAGAACCAAACCCATAGCCCTCCTGATAGTCACCACTTTCTATCAAAAGGTCTTCCCTCTGTCAAACAGCCAGTCCATTCCAGCTATACCAACATAAAAGCTCACAAACTGACTCTCTACAAGAGGACTGAGACAGTAACAAGCATCATTCACACGAAAGGTGTAAATTGCCTTATAGTTCCTTAAAGACACTTAATGCTGACCAGATCACAGATCTCATATTCACGCGCCAAAATGAACTGCTTGACATCAAATTCTAGTTGGATCACCTGTATGAGATGGTATAAAGTATACAAAGCGTATTCTCTCTTACAAGTACGCTCATCCCAGGGATGGTTCATCCAAGAATGTGACTTTGGTATTTTTTCACTCACATTAACCTGGTTTTCCTAAACCTTCATACCACCATCCTCAAGGAGTTATTTACACAAAAACTGTTTAACTCAGTAAACGCCTCTTTGTTCCAGTCGTTCACAGTGGAAATTATAAACCTGACACCTATATCACTATGGCTGAGCCGCTTATATCACAAACTTGGCATCATTTATTGATGCTTACCTTCAAAAAAGCCCCATTAACACACCCTCTCTTATGTTCAAACTGCACTCAGAGATTTTAATTTCCACTAGAAAACAAGAGGAAGGTACCCATACATCCATCTTCAAATCCCTCCTGTGGGATAACTATCTACTAATACATTGTGCCTTTCCTACCCACATTAAGGACTCTAACCTGGACTTGATTTTTCATAAAGAAATATCACATACATAACTGTAACCTTTCCAAATCAGAATGGTCAAACCACTTTTCCATTCCTTTCAAAATCCTGAACTTTATGCACCTTTCCCATGATAATCTGAAGAGCACAAACACATGACAACAAGCATTGACAATCCCAATAGGCGCATGCTTGAATGTGTTACTTGTGCTGTGGCTCTGTGTAACCTGTCTTGTTCTCTGGGTCCTATTTCTTTACTCTGTTTTTATTCCCCAAACTTATGGTGCTGCTGCTTTTAAAGCCTAAACATGCATTGCTGGTGCAGAACTACAAAGTTGGAGGGTAATAAAATAAGACAAATGCCTATTAGATTTGCCAGTGCATGTTTATTTTGTAATCAAAACCCTTGTACATACATTTTCTTATTAATTCACGAAAAAACTTTTACATTTTTAGGTCAAGCATTCAAGACCTCTTGTAGAATACTTTAGTATATACTTATATGTGTATGTACTTTGTGGGCTCTGGAGAACAGCCCTAGCACTTGTCTGCTTCCACTTAGTTACTATTTTTTATGTTCAACTGTCTCTATTTCACTGTCTTGATGGAAAACGACCAGTAGAGGTAAGTGAAATACCAGAATTGCTTTCTGCTGAGGGACTTTATTTTTTTATTTTTCTGGCAACTGCCTCTATTCAACTTTCTTGGTAGAAAACGACACGCAGGGGTTAGTAAAATACCAGAATCACTTTAGCATTCTCAAGATTCCAGTCCATAAAACATTTCTTCCACGAGCACCTGTAGAAAATAAGAATTTTTTAAAATCTTGTATTTTCAGTGATATGACCACTGTAGGCCCTGATTTAATATTAAAAAGAGAGCTTTGGACTATACCATTTCCTGCTGAAAGGCAATATTTTTCTCCATGTCTTCCCATACCTGGCGTGTCACGCAGTTTGGTGCTTACTTTCCCTCAATGTTAAAGAACAGTAGATGTTTCATCATCCAGGCTAATGTGCTGCATAGCTGAATACATATGAGGTCCCAAAGACGAGATCGATTGCATTGCAAATGCTTGTTTAAAGTGATAATGCTAATCAGATTCTGATATGGTGCAATCTATGGGATCTTTTATTGAATGCATTTTGGACAGGAACTCCTTCAAATGAGGATGTTATTTATGTGATATACTTTGACGTGCTGAATAAGAGATGAGAATATGAAACCAAACAAAAATGGTACCTATCCTTGTATCATCTGCTTAAGATGCAGGATACTATTTTTCATCTTTACCTGGAACAACAATCATAACAGGTAACTATGTAATTGTGTGGGTTTATGGTGTATATGCCATTCATTATGTGGACCAGACAATGCTGGTGGCATGCTTACAATGAAATGAGAATGAACCAAATGTACAAAGTGTCAATAGGATATCTTCTGTGGTGTGACATTTTTGAAGAGACACAAGGCACAACAGATGAGGTTTCAAATTGTAGATACAGGGTTGTGTTTATGGAGAGGGGATCAGATTTAAAATACCACAACCAAAGAAATGTTGTGGATTGATTACACAAAGAGGTATGGAGAAATGGTTAGTATTCACAAGGTTCCAGTAATAGATTTGACTGTGATTTATTATTTTTCTATGTGTTATTGGGATGTATGAGAACGCCCATCGCCAAACTGATAGTATGCCAGTATGCAATTTCATGGAAAACTTTGCTTCACCAAAACAAATGTTATCTCAAACTATGAATATTAACTGAATATAAAGCACTTTAAATGGATGAAAAATGGATCACATCTGGGTAAACCTTGCCAAATGATTACCATTAGATGTGTATACATGTATTTAATAAACATAACAAATTCTGTGGCATTAGTTTTATACTGGGCAATGGGGTAATTGTTAGATTTAATACACCTAACAATAGTGAAAGTGTCACAAAATGCAGACAAATTATCACATAATAATAGCAATCAACGTCGTCCTCCAAGAACAGTTACCAAAAGGTTAGTGATCAGCATTACGATGGATATTAAAACAAAATTATCAGACCAATACTTTGAGGTGATCAATTAATGAGTTCATTGATCAGGTCCCAGGCCCAGCTGTCCTGTGCTGCTCGCTCTGTCCTGCTTTTGCCTCGTTTTACTGCTTTCAACTTTCTTTACCCCCGTTTTCCTAAGTGCTTCCTCTAGCTTTCTGCCTCGTTTTTACTGGTTTCCCACTCCTTTCCCTCAGTTTTTTAAGTGCTTCCTACTGCCTTGTTTTTTCACAGCTTTTTCCTTGTTTTTCTAAGTGCTTCCTCCTGCCTTTTACCTCGTTTTTTCACAGCTTTTTCCTTGTTCTTCTAAGTGCTTCCTCCTGCTTTCTGCCTCGTTTGTTTTACTGCTTTTTCCTTTTTTATTCAATTTGCCACTCCTGCCCGTTTTCCCGCCTGCCGCCTAGCCCCACCCACTGCCTCCCAGTGCCCCTCTCTTTTCCCAGGACATACTTATTGGAGGCCGCAGTGCGGCTGTGCCACTGGTGCGCCAAAGGCAAGCCCATCTGTGCCTGTCCGTGCCTGGACCGTGCCCAGTACCAGGGCCCCTGGCCCTTCCACCCCATGACAATACACCACTGCTGACCTCCGAGCCCTGGAGCCAAGACGCACCAACAACCACTGCTGCTGCACATCCATGTGCACCACCAGAGGACCGTTCTCCTGTCCACCTTTAGCACTGAAGCAGTCAGCGTCACCAGCGACACTGGAAACACAGCCGCACCTGCTATATCAACTGAGACCACCATGTTACAACTCCAGTGCATCCTACTCAACATATGTTCACTCTGGAAACACACCACTGAGGTCTGGGACACGATCTACTCCCTCACCCCGGATGTCATCTTCCTCACAGAAACCTGGCTAAACCTCGCCTCCGCACCAGATATGGCCACCGCCAACCCCGAAGGTTACAAGATAACACACCGGGATCAAATAATCTACAGGGACACCATCCACTGCACAACATCCCCTGATGACTCGACAGCAATGATGGAACACCTCAACTTACAACTCCACACAGACCACAAAAAGCACCATCAGAGGTTCTCTTGCCTACAGACCACCAAGACCACGCCCCAGATTCTGCAACGCCATCCCAGAACTCATCGCCCCACTCGCAATCGACCCAGAGCATTACATCTTCCTAGGGTACCTCAACTTCCACCTCGACTACCCCAGCAATGCCAACTCCACCACCTCCTGGAAAGCATGATCAACATTGGCCTCATGCAGCTCATTACTGAACCTACTTACATCGCAGGACACACACTCGACCCAAACCTCACCTCCACCAACAGAGTCAGGTACATCTACACCACACTACTCACCTGGTCCGACCACCACTGCACACACGTCACCATATCAGAACCAACTCACTCAGGAACCGTGCCCCACAGATCGACACCAAGGCACTGGAAAAAGGTATCAGAAGACCAGTGGAATGACAATCACCGCTCCCAACTCCCAGAATCTACAAACAACCCTGAGCAGGCAACTGGGAGAGGAGTTGGTCAAACAGCTAGGGCGGTTGACCTCGAATCTTTAGATCTGGGTTCGAGTCTTGGCAATGATGCTGAACATACTGTGATTCCGGGCTAATCACTTAATCTCCCCTTGCCTAACACAAATGAATGTGTCCTCATGTAATGCAACTAGTGCTATGTAAAGCGCTCTGACACCCGATTCGGGTCAAGTTTGCGCTATATAAAACGCTGGGGGGAAAAAAAACTAAAGCTTCTCCCAGTGGATCTTAGGCGTGCCAACGCCATCGACCCCACCAAGACAGCCAGGACCAAAGAGCAAAGCAAAAGATCAAGGTGGTTCACTGAGGAACTGCAGTCAACCAAATGCAACTGCCAACAACGTGAAAGGAGGTGGCGCATCAACAAAAAGACAGAAGACCACGCCGCCTTAAGGTCTGTTCGGAACCAGTACCCCAGCCTCCTAAAAGATACCAAGAAAAACACCCAAGTAGACTGCATCAAAGCCAGCGCAAACCACAGCAAAGAACTCTTCGCCATCGTGAAGGAGTTCACCAATCCCACAGCCACCGAGAACATAATCACTCCCTCCCAATAACTTTGAACACCAACCCTCGACTGCAGACAGCATCAACCAGCTAACACCCATGAACACAAACCCCGAACACCTTCTCACCTACTGGAAACTCCTCACTGCCCAAGACACTATCTCCAGCATGAACTTTCTGCACCCAGGAGCACCCACGAACCCAGGTCCCCAGCACATCTTCAACCTAAGAAGGAAGACAAACGGCAATGAGCTCAGGAAGGTCCTGAACACCTCCATCACCACAGCCTACTCCCCTGAAGACTGGAAGCACGCTGAAGTAAGGCCCCTAAAAAGAAATCCAGCAACCCAGGCAAAATGAACTATCGGACTATATCTCTGCTCCTCTATCCAGAAAAAGTCCTTCAGGAAGTGATCAACCAGCAACTTACCGAACACCTTGAAGACAACAACCTCCTGGACCCCTCCCAATATGGATTTCGAGCTAACCACAGCACCGAGACAGCTCTGATCGCAACCACAGACAACATCAAAGCCCTCCTGGGCAGCAGAAAAAGAGCAGCTCTCATCCTCCTGTACCTGTATGCCGCGTTTAACACTGTCTCCCACCACATCCTGCTTCACCACATCAGGATTCAAGGAAACCAGGTACCTCACCGGCATAACGCAAAGGATCTGCCTCCCACCATTCACCTCAAAGCCCAAGAAGATCATCTGCGTAGTACCCCAAGCATCGTTCCTCAGCCTGACCCTCTTCAACACCTACATGACCCCCCTGGCCGCTTGTGTGATCTGTGGTCAGATCACACAAATTCAACATCAGCTCCTACAGTGATGACACTCGGCTCACCATCTCACTGGCTGAAGTTCCCTCCACCACTAAGGCTAACTTCCACAGATGCATGATGAACGTCGCGGACTGGATGAGGGACAACTGTCCCAAACTCAAAACTGAAAAAACTAAAGTTCTCATCTTTGGAAACAACACCTCACCATGGATTGCCGCATTGTGACCTGCAGAGCTTAGCAACAGCCCCCCTGCCCCAACAGACTACGCCCGCAAACTCAGCATCATCCAGAATAAGAAGCTATCCATGGAGAAAAAAGTGAATGCAGTCTCATCCGCCAGCTTCCACACCCTTCGGATGTTCCGCAAGATCTCAAGGTGGCTCTCAGCAGACACCAGAAGGACCATCACACATGCCCTCATCACCAGCAGACTGGACTAGGGAAACATGCTCTATTTCACTGCATGCCTGCTGAAGAGACTCCAGACAATACAGAATTCAGCAGCAAGACTCATACGCAAGCTCTGCAGAAGGACCCACATCACACCACATCTCAAGAAACGACACTGGCTCCCGATTCAGAAGAGATACTAGTTCAAGATGCTGACGGACGCTTACAAGGCCCTGCATATCGAAGGACCAGCATACATTAACAAACGTCTGACAACCCCCCCCAATCGACCTGACACACTCAATCAGCTTTCCTCTCCCTTGCAGACACCCCGTGATCCGTTGAGCCAATAACGGAGAACTTTCCTTCTCACACCTGGCAGCCAAGGCTTGGAACAACCTCCACCTGCACCCCAGGACCACACCGTCACTCCGGTAATTCAGAAGAGAACAAAAGTCCTGGATGTTTGAATGCTCAAACCTCCGCACAGCAGCTCCAGCTCTAGCGCCTTGAGACCCTCATGGGTGATTTGCCGTGCTCTATAAATGTCTGACTGATTGAAAGTGTGGGACATTCAGGATGGACACATATGATTATAAAATTATTTTGTATAAACATGATTTTAACAAACACAGAACATGAGAAATAGACCTGCCTGTGAATCACAAAAAGCACAGGATCCAATCTCACTTCAAAAAAAGAACAAATATTACTAAGACAATTGGAAAGGCCAATGTTGATATTCAAATTAACTGACAAGGATGATTAAAAAAATATGTTATTTCAAAAAATGTGTGGCTTGAATTTTTTTCTAACTTTGAGGCCTTTTGAGAGTTCAAAACGGAAAGGGAAGAAGCATGAGAATTGCAGCAAATAAGCAAGGAAGACACTATGAAAATGAATCAGAGGAACAAAGTGTGAGGAAGGCCATGAGTGAGACAACAAGGATTCTCTTTACAACTGGAGAAGCCAGGATGACATTACAACTTACAAGTAAGAATCCAATGGAATTAAAGGAACTGTTGCTATTAGTTCCAGTAGTCACAGGAAGACCCTTATTGTGAAAGAAAGCTTGTAGCTAACTCTAGGAATTCCCATACATGTCACATCTACCAATACATTTGAGACCGTACGTAAATCACCACTCAGGGTCTGATTCACAAAGGTAACCTTACATTTTTCTGTATGTTTACAATTGTTTGCTATTCTCAAAGGTATTTTACAAGTAGTCTCTTTACGACTGCGGAATCTCCATCCTAAAAAGATAGGGCAGTCCTATAGGCGCTCAGTAGTTGATATCTCAGATGTAAAACATGGCCCTGATGCCAGTGACAATGTACACTCACATGGTGCGAAGATGCCATTTACGACAGAATGAGAACAGGGATTTGGGATCGGGCGGGGTGGGGTGGGGTGAGGAGGCTGGAATGAAGTAGAACGGGGTTGAATGACAGTAACATACTCCAGTCAACTCATGTCTCTGTATTATTGATTGGTTGGTGTGCGAACTGAGGGATAGTCTTGGTGTTCCAGGGGTGCGTCCTCCTCCAAGGTCTTTACTCATATTTGTTGATAGATAGCCAGTGGCGAAATGTAAGATGACGGGCCCTCCTGCAGAAAGAGGGGCCCTGTGGCAGGACCGGCTTTAGGGCAGTGCGACTGGTGCGGCCGCACTGGGCGCTGACCTTTGGAGGGGGTGCTGACCTCAGGGGGCCGCTGTGTTTAGTAATAGTTTATGACTGGAGAGATGAGGGGCACTTTTACCCGGTGGTAGTGAGACAATTCGAAGAGGCGGTCATGCTGTATGGGGGGGGGGCGCCAAAAATGATTGTCGCACAGGGCGCCACCAGCGCTAAAGCCGGCCCTGCCCTGTGGTCTCCAATATCTCAGAAATATTCGTTGGCCTAAGGCTGCATGACTCCACCCCTCCCCCTTGGGGGGCTCCTGGAGGCTTGGGGCCCACCTGCGCCCCAGGGACTGCAGGCGCCTGCTCTACGCCCTTGCAGACCGCATCAGAGATGCCTGTATTTGGTGGGGAAGTTTCCCTTGAAAAGTCTCCAGGATCGAAAGAATCCTATTTTATTAAAACAATTTGAGAAACAAATACAGAGATTGCTCCCTCTCTGGCAATAAGGGCCCAAAAACATGTCGAAAATATTGGACTTTTGTGGTGCGAGACAAATGAAAGCTTTACAAGAACGTCTTCACATTAATGACAGTGAGCAGCCGTACCGTGTACACAATTTATGCATCGCGACCTCTTTCCCACTAGATGGCAGCAGTCTCCCACATCGGCAGCGTGCTTTCAGCACTGCTATGGAGATGTTTATTGCAGGTTGAATGTCAAAGAGCTGCAGTCTACGGCCATAGAGCGGCAAGGACATCGTGTCAGGCGAGCCCCCCGCCATTAGGTAGCAATGGGTAACGGCTGAAATATAAATATATGTCATGTCATTGTGCATGGTGTGGAGGATCAAACAGGTTGGATATTCACGGTGCAAAGCGCACCCAATGTTCTGGCATACCTGAAGGACCGATTCCAATCTTACAATTGGCTCACAAAATGTGAATTTGCTGTCGGAAGGGAATTCACTCTTGTATTGTGTCTGCAGCACTGGACGATAACACCCATGAAGAATGTCCTTCTCAGAGTAGATACTGGGCATGCCAGGGCGCTCGCGAATGTACTGGAAAATGTGTATCACTCACGAAGTCAAACCTTTTCAGACTATTCCCAACCTGGAAACAACAGAGGAGGTAATACACTCCCTGGGCGGCAGTGTGAGGGCAGCCTCCCCTGAAATTGATACAGCTTCTGTTTTTTTACATTTATTTTTGCCGTTTTATGGTAGTGCAAACTCAGCCCAAAGGCGTTAAAGCAAACTCAGCCCAAAGGCGTTAGAGCGCTCTACATGAGCGCCAGGTTACAGAACACAAGTTCAGTACAAAGAAACACCGGAGGGAGAGAAAAAAGTCCTTCAATGCAAAGTCTAAAGTTCGAACTGGAAGGATGCAACTCATGCGGTCCAAACACAGAGTCCAACATGCTCCTTGGACGTGACGAACAGAAATAGGGAGGAAGCCATTGAATAAGGAACGGGGAACTGAAAGACAAGAAAACCATGGAGTCATGAGCAGGGAGCACACGCAGCAACCATTTTAAATCTATATGGGACGGAATAGAGCTAATGCAATCAAAGATGAAAAAACAAACGTCTACAGGCAGGACCTAAGAATGTGATCACAAAATAGTGAATGAAAAATGAACCCACGAAAGACTGCAAATTCGAACAACTGAAAGAAGTACATCTTACTTCATTAACGTTTTTATCTTAAACAAGCTGAAGCATAGTTTGTTGTTGATACACACACACAACATAAACTCCTAGAATCGCCTTCAAGTTTGCAAAGCCACAAGGTGGCACCTTCACAAAGTGTGATCTTGTACCCACTGCTCACGCGGGCCAGTCACTGAAGGCGAGGAAGACGCTGCTTGGCTGGGAGAGATTGGCTCGCCACTCTGACCTTTACCAGTGTGCCTTTGATGTTTCCTTTGGGGGGTGGGGGGTCAAGCTGTCAGCACCAACAGCTAATTATAAGACAAGGACCCCCTCGAAGCGGAAAGTACTCAGGAGCAGGAATGCCAAGACATGGGCTATAATGTGACGCTGCAAAGCTTTCCTCCGCAAACCTTGTGCTGAAAGGCTTTTTAAAGCACAGTTTGGACAATCCTGTAAAAGTAGGTTTTCCTGCAGAATGCGACAAGGTGCAAACTTGAATGGGAACTAAGAATGTGTCCTTGTGTAACGCAACTGGTGCTCATTTAAAGCGCTATAAAAATCTGCAAAAAAACTTTATTTAGTTCGTAAAACATACCCGGGAATCTGTACATTTGGGTGCCAATTACGATCCGGTAAAAAATGTCCCCGTACGACTCGTATCCGGTCTTTTTACCGTACGAATTGTACAAGTGCCGTACGAACTGGCAATCACGATTCGCATGGTAAAAAATCCATACGAACCGCACTGGGAATCATTCCCCACACGTCCTCGGGTCGGAAAATGTGTCCGACACGTCCTCGGACGATTTACCTTACAAACGTGAAAAGCCAAGTCCGACCGAGGAATCACGATCCATCCCGTGCGTCCGAGCTTACAACCGTATGGAAAAAACACCGTCCGCACCGAACTCCTATAGCAACCATGGAGACATGTGCCCGCATACGCGCCCAACACTCCCCCCAGCCCCCGTACGTCCGACACGTACCCCCCGTGTATGTATACCCCCACCCGTGTACCTACACCCCAGTACGTTTGAGTCCTACCCCCACCCCTGTACGTGTCGCACCACCGTGTACCTACACCCCAGTACGTTCCAGTCGTACCCCCACCCCAGTACGTGTCGTACCACCGTCTATGTACACCCCAGTACGTTCCAGTCGTACC
This sequence comes from Triturus cristatus, assembly GCF_964204655.1. Taxonomy (NCBI): domain Eukaryota; kingdom Metazoa; phylum Chordata; class Amphibia; order Caudata; family Salamandridae; genus Triturus; species Triturus cristatus. The sequence continues at coordinate 235,293,366 of NC_140583.1, forward strand.
CCCACCCCTGTACGTGTCATACCCCCGTGTACCTACACCCCAGTACGTTCCAGTCGTACCCCCACCTCAGTACGTGTCGTACCACCGTCTACCTACACCCCAGTACGTTCGAGTCCTACCCCCACCCCTGTACGTGTCGCACCACCGTGTACCTACACCCCAGTACGTTCCAGTCGTACCCCCACCCCTGTACGTGTCATACCCCCGTGTACCTACACCCCAGTACGTTCCAGTCGTACCCCCACCCCAGTACGTGTCGTACCACCGTCTATGTACACCCCAGTACGTTCCAGTCGTACCCCCACCCCTGTACGTGTCATACCCCCGTGTACCTACACCCCAGTACGTCCCAGTCGTACCCCCACCCCAGTACGTGTCGTACCACCGTCTACCTACACCGTTCGAGTCCTACCCCCACCCCTGTACGTGTCGCACCACCGTGTACCTACACCCCAGTACGTTCCAGTCGTACCCCCACCCCAGTACGTGTCGTACCACCGTCTATGTACACCCCAGTACGTTCCAGTCGTACCCCCACCCCTGTACGTGTCATACCCCCATGTACCTACACCCCAGTACGTTCCAGTCGTACCCCCACCCCAGTACGTGTCGTACCACCGTCTATGTACACCCCAGTACGTTCGAGTCCTACCCCCACCCCAGTACGTGTCGTACCACCGTGTACCTACACCCCAGTACGTTCCAGTCGTACCCCCACCCCAGTACGTGTCGTACCACCGTCTATGTACACCCCAGTACGTTCCAGTCGTACCCCCACCCCAGTACGTGTCGTACCACCGTCTATGTACACCCCAGTACGTTCGAGTCCTACCCCCACCCCTGTACGTGTCGCACCACCGTGTACCCAGTACGTTCCAGTCGTACCCCCACCCCTGTACGTGTCATACCCCCGTGTACCTACACCCCAGTACGTCCCAGTCGTACCCCCACCCCAGTACGTGTCGTACCACCGTCTATGTACACCCCAGTACGTTCGAGTCCTACCCCCACCCCTGTACGTGTCGCACCACCGTGTACCTACACCCCAGTACGTTCCAGTCGTACCCCCACCCCAGTACGTGTCGTACCACCGTCTATGTACACCCCAGTACGTTCCAGTCGTACCCCCACCCCAGTACGTGTCGTACCACCGTCTATGTACACCCCAGTACGTTCCGGTCCTACCCCCAACACAACCTCCTAAGTACGGAGCGCACCCCAGGCCCCAACATCACAACCGCATGTACGAGTCGTACCAACCCACACACAAGGACAGCACCGTACAACCAAATGGCCCATCTACACACCGTACACACGCTCAAAACGCACGTACACAACCAGGACTAAACAAAACAACACAAGAAGACACTATTCGAATGGCACAAAGCCACTAAACATGGCCAACAAACACTACAAATACACCTTCACTGACCTGCATCTGCCAAAGACAAACAGAGGGCCAAAACACCACCACTATATAACACACCCACCCAAAATTCAAACACTGCCACACCCACCCATGGACCAATAAAAAGGGCCCACACACACAAACCATGAGCCTTTGCAACAGACTCACTGCTGCCAGACACCACAGAACCATACAACAAGCTACACCACACCTAACACTTGCACACCTTCACACAACCACCCTCACAAACACCCCCTCAGCACATTCACACACATACACACACACACACACAACCATCCACACACCCCCCCCCCAACATCCACCCCCCCCCCCCACCATCCCCACCCACACCCCTCACCATGCCCACTACCAAGAATCCAAAGTTCAGTAACCGAGAGTTGGAGGTCCTTGTTGATCAAATCCTCAGAGTCGAGCCACAGATCTTTGGAACATTGGTCAGAAACACCAGCCTGGCAGCAAAAACAGCCATGTGGCAGACCATCGTCGATGCTGTGAATGCTGTTGCGGACACCAGAAGGACCAGGCAGGAATGCCAGAACAGGTGGTACGATCTGCGGAGGAGGGTCAGAGCCAAGAGGCAGGAGGAACACGACCAGGCCAACGCCACCGGAGGAGGGCCCTCCCGCAGACCCGTACAGTACCATCCCTGGGAGGAGAGGGTGATGGCCATACTGCCGGTGGAGGCAGTCGAAGGATTAGAAGGACTCCGAGACCCGGGTTAGTACACAAACAACGCACCTCACATAGGGGGAACGGCATCCACAACCAAAATCACTAACAGGCACGCAACCACCACAAGCCATCGCATTACTCAACCACACTCCATGAGCACGCACATGCCACTGCTGCCACCATGCCCCATGCACCCAGCTGGACAATGTCAAGTCACAGAAGACAACAACACATGACACGGTAACCCGGATGGCGGGAGGCTGGGCCCCAAAAATCACATAGTGCGACTCCGAAGCAGACAACAATGCACTCTGCCCATATGGCCTAGGTCACAGCCAGACAAACAGTGTGTCCCAACACAGGAATGACTTGCCAGCAAATGGCGGACGCCTTGCATCAACACATGGGGGTGAAGGCACTGTTTTGCACATGACAGCAGCTAATGAACAGCCAACATTGTGAAAGAGTGGCAGCACACACCACCACAACAGCAGCGCACAGACACACATCACACCCAATGGGTGCCTGGAGATCAGAAACAAACTCACATCAACAAGCCAAGGGCCACTCAAAGATCTGCTAACAGTGTGTGCCCAGGAAGCTGGGCTGAGGTGACAGAGGGTGACACACAGAGGGAGGGAGAGGGGGACAGAGAGGGAGGGAGAGGGGGACAGAGAGGGAGGGAGAGGGGGACAGAGAGGGAGGGAGACACAGGGAGACGGACAGAGGGAGGAGGCTGACACACAGAGGGAGGGAGAGGGTGACAGAGAGGGAGGGAGAGGGGGACAGAGAGGAAGGGAGAGGGGGACAGAGAGGGAGGGAGACACAGGGAGACGGACAGAGGGAGGAGGCTGACACACAGAGGGAGGGAGAGGGTGACAGAGAGGGAGGGAGAGGGGGACAGAGAGGGAGGGAGAGGGGGACAGAGAGGGAGGGAGACACAGGGAGAGCAAATCAGCCGTGTGGTGTGTGGGAATGTCTGCTCATCAGCAGGTAGACTGCGTGCATGTAGCCAAGGGTGGCCCGTGCCAGAACCCCCCCTCTTCTCCATGGCAAAACACAGGGCCATGTCACAACCTGTGCACGAGCACAATGACAGCTACCTGCATCACATAAGTGTGTGGAACAACTCCATGTGCACATGTACAGTGCTACACGGAAGGCGCCAATGCATGGCTCGCAACACCTGCCCACTCCACTGCTGACTGCAGTCACACTTGACGCAGCAAGTAAGACTGTGCCACACATAGTTAAAGGGGCCAAAGTGGTGCCCAAGGGACACACCCATGCACAAGTGCACTGTGAGTGGAATGCAAGACAGATCCTAATTCCAAGAGGAAATGTGCCAACTTTGGAAATGATGAAACATGGATGTTGCATGGACCAAAATTAACATTGTCTCTCTCACACACAGGTCAACGTCGTGGTGCACCCCCCAACACTGGGGGGGAACACTCACAGGACCCGGATCTGCAGGAGCCCGATCCCACCGGCAGCGACCACTCTCACCACTCTGTGGACGACCCCGACCGACCTGGCCCCTCTGGTGTCCAACCGCCTGCAGTACCTGCGTCAGGTACAACTGTGCCAACCACCACCCCCACTCCTGCCACATCCCATGAGACACCCAGGATCCCTGCCCCAACACCACAATGCAGCCAGGCTGGCCAGGAGGGACACGGTGTCCCGGGCACCCAGGAGGAGGCAGGCGACAACGCCAATGCCACCCCTCAGGGGTCCCGGAGACCCGATGTGCCCACAAGGGCAGCCCAGGCGCAAGTGGGCAGGGGTGGTGGGAGTGGAGGACGGCGGAGGCACGAGCCTGACCAGTTGGCTGGGGATCCGGTATTTTCCCATGTCCGTAACATCCTGGACTCATACCGGCAGGACACCACGGGCATGGCCCAGGTTGTGTCCACCCTCAATGAGATCAAGGGGAGCCTCGATGAGATAAAGACCCAGCAGGCCCAGCAACATGCGGAGCTACATGCCTGTCTACTGGTACACCAACGGAGGATGGAGGACAGACAGGCTGAGCAAGTGACGGCATTCCAGGGGATTCACGCTACACTCCGTCGGATGGCCGACAACATGGCCGACCCTCCCTGTGCCAGAAGGCGGAGAACATCACCACCCACAGGGAGGGATCAGGAGGAGGAGGAGGAGGAAACATCCGACGGAGCATCCCAGATGTCGTCACGGCCTGCTGCTGAGGTTCCCCGCAGGAGGCCGGGTCGTCCACGGAAAGGACCGTGAGGGTCGGCGCTACATCACCATCTCCCAGGACACCTGGCCTGGCACCTGGCCCACTGGAGCAACAGCATCACAGCATCAAGAGACATTCTCTGCCACATGGCCCTGCTGGTCACTGGCTGACCAATGTTGACAAAGACTGTGGCATGGACTCTGAGGACATCCAATGGCAAGGACACCAACTCCCCTACTGAACTTTGGATTCCAAATTCCTGGAAAGACACTCACTTTGTTGTCCCCCCCCCCCCCCCCCCAATAATAAATCACACTATGAAGAGTAGATGCCTGCTGGTAGCATTATTACCTAACATGTGTCTTGTAAAGTCAAAACATGCCTGAGTCATCTTTTGTCTTCAACCACCCACACCCTGGGGCCTGAGTCTGGCACAGGACACATGGGTCACAGTGTATTAGGCAAGACAGACATGGAGCACCATACACACCCGTGATGGGCCCAACCAGCTGAGGGGGTTACCGAACAACCGTGCTGACACACACATTGAGTACAGCAACAGTCATGCGCAGAGGTCAGGGATCCAGTCCAGTGTCCTGGGGGGCGCCCAGGTATGTGTAGACAGGTGGCAGAAACATGTCCTGCAAGCTTGAGTCCGGTGGATGCAGAGAATGGGGGCCTGGCCAACGTTGGATGCATGGGGATGGCACATGTCACAATACCCACACAGTCATGGACATCATGCCCAATACACAGTCTCAGCCCACACACACAGCTTGCATCTTGCCACTCGACACATTGACACATAGCCACAATCAGGGAATACCATGCCAGACAAGCAGGATGCACCGTGGCAACACACCAGCATTGACTGAGAAGAGGCACCTTGGAGGCATAGGGACACCTTTATTAGTCATGTATTCGGGATTGCAGAGGCAACTCGAAGTACACATGAACACATCATGTGGAGTAACATGTGGGTCCAACACTGGCACCCCCCTTCAGCAGCACACATGCGTGTTCGCCATGGAACTGGCACACAAGCGTCGGCTAACAGCTAAATACCCACAGCTGCACACGGAGAGCCTGCCATACACCATAGATCCGCGGATGTGGAAGTCCCACACCATGTCAAGGCAATGCTAACCGAATGTGTCCGAGGGCAGTGTCACACACATTGATGCCATCATCACAATCCCCTATCCCATCACTGATGACTGTCAACCAGGCAGACCATCTATTCAGGTGTACACAGCTGCATGTCGTGTCCCATGGGGATGCGACATGGCTGCAGAGGAACCAAACACCGACAGGGGCAGTGTGCACACATCGTGAACAACTGCCACACCCAATACACCCCAGATGCATCCCTTACCCCATGGAGACTTCCAAACGTGTCCGTGCCTGTAACGCTGAGTCAGCCCACGATGTCATGTCCATGAGGAATAGCAGTGCCACAACAATGCAACCAGCAGACGGCATGTGCAGGTACCTGGGGAAGAGAGACACACAAGAAGTCAGCCACAAAAAGCACAGCCACTTGCATGTGCATTTACTCGACATATGTATGGATGACAACATGCTAGGTCACAATTATGACTGAGGAAGTACAACCATCACTGGCACCATCACTCCAGTGACACACCCACACACACCTCTGACTCACGTGCCATACATGCAGGTGGAGACACACATCACAACGCATGCCACACGGGGACCAATGCGTGCACACTCAGACACTGATACTCACCACTATGCAAAGAAGTCGCGTATGAGCCGAGTCCGGATGTCCTCTTGCGGCTCCACATCCTCCACATCACTAGCCCCATTGCCAAGCCCTTCGTCCTCCACGGGTGGATGGTCCTCGTCATGTTGATTCAGGATGAGGGGCACTGCTCTTTCAACTGCCATGTTGTGCAGCATGCAGCAGACCATGAAGATCTTGCAGACCTTCGCCGGGGCATATGGGAGTGCGCCGCCGGTCTTGTGGAGGCACCTGAATCGGCTCTTCAGCATGCCAAACGTCCTCTCTATCACTCGCCTTGTCCGGCCATGGGCGGTGTTGTAGCGGAGCTGGGCCGGCGTGATGGGGTTGCGGAGAGGTGTGAGCAGCCAAGGCATGTTGGGATAGCCAGCGTACCCTACATGGAAAGCACATGGTCATCGTTAGAAGTGGTGAAGCGGTCGTGCTGGTAGGCTATACTGAATACAGGACAGACAGACTGTACCCACCAACAACACATGCCCGTTCGTTGCGCAGCTGCATCATCATATCAGGCATCCCGCTACGCCTCATGATGTAGGCATCGTGTGCTGATCCTGGAAAACGAGCACAGACATGTGAAATCACCATGTTGGACAGACACACCACAAGGGCATTGATGGAGTGGTAGTGCTTCCGATTGCGGTACGCCACCTCCCGTGCGTGTGGTGGTACCAAAGCTACATGTGTCCCATCTATGGACCCAATGACATGGGGCATCCCTCCCAGGGCATAGAATCCACGCTTGACCTCAGTCATCTGTTCAGGGGTTGGGAACTTGATGAAGTCATCCAGGTGAATCAACATGGCCTCTAAGAATTCATGCAGCACACCACTGAACGTGCTCTGGGACATGCCACCAACATGAGCTATGGTATTTTGAAAGGTACCCGTGGCAAGAAAATGTAGGGCAGCCATTACCTTCAGCTGGGGTGTCAGTGCCGTGGGATACCTGTGCTGCGGTTGCAGGTGTGGTGCCAGTCTCGCCGTCAACTCCAGAATCAACGGTTGGGTGAAGCGGTAGAGCCGGATGCTGTCATTCTCCTGCATGGCAGCCAAGTCTGGAATTCTTCGGGCAAGAGGCAGCGCTCTGCAGTAATTTGGAAGTGACAACGAAGAGTGAGTGCACTACGACAACAACTCATGTGTACTGAGCACATGTTAATCTGGCAATACACACATGCTACATAGGGAGTCAGGTATGTGCTACATGGCCAGGACACGTATGGATGCAAGGTGACACTCCTTCAAAGACCCAGCTACACACGGAGATTGAGAACCTCCCCATGCCACGCCATGGGAATAGCTGTGTCCCAGTGCAAGTGAACAGCCAGACGCAACACAGGAGTGACATACGCCCACACATCAGCAGCAGTAGGATGCCGATTGCAGAGATTGGTAGCGGAACACTGGAGCCACAGGTCACATGACATTACACTAGGCCAGCCCACACACCTTGCCATGAAGGTGCACATGTCATGACTCACCACACATACCTTGTGAGGATGCTGACATGTCCTTGTCACGCTACTCCGTGTCCCATGCATACATGTGCACCTCACATCCGATACCACATGTGGCATGGTGTGCGGAACAGTGTGCAATGACAATCTACACACAGACACATGTTGGTTGCTGCAACGGCTGCAGCTTTTGAGGGTGCTCCAACATCAACCTGATGGGAAGCCCCCACACATACATGACATAGTCACATTGTGCACCGTGGGTAGTGACAAGTCAGGTGTCATAACCCCTGTACCAGGCATCAGGGGACACTTCCGTGTGTTGGTGTCCGTGCCATGCCAGTGACGCTCACCCCAAGTGCGCAGTACGACATGCACACATGTCAAAGGAGTCAAGGGCATGCCTGGCACACATCGCACCATCACACAGTACATCTGTACACATCTCATCATACATCTGGTGCCTTCTCGACTCAGGAGTAATGTTCCACATCACAGGCCTTTCACACCTGTGCCCCACACATGTAGTGATGCACAGACGATGCCTCGATGTCAATTAATGGACAAGTATGTCCATCCATGGACAAGTATGTCCGCCCTATCCCTACCTGTGTGCCGCCTGTCACCACTGTGATGTGTGAATACCGCTGTACTGCTGCAAAGAGGGCCTTTGTACGTTCCCATATCACTATGGGAGTGCTGCCGTATGTGTACCCATCGTGATGGCGAGCGTACAGGCATGTGTACGGCCCGTACCACTACGAGTACGCATACGCGAGGCCACCCATACTGATAGGGAGCGTACAGGCGTGTGTACGCTCCCTATCAGTATGGGTGGGCTCGCGTATGCGTACTCGTAGTGATAGGGAGCGTACAGGCGTGTGTACGCTCCCTATCAGTATGGGTGGGCTCGCGTATGCGTACTCGTAGTGATAGGGAGCGTACAGGCGTGTGTACGGCCCGTACCACTACGAGTACGCATACGCGAGGCCACCCATACTCATCGGGAGCGTACAGGCGTGTGTACGGCCCGTACCACTACGAGTACGCATACGCGAGGCCACCCATACTGATAGTGAACGTAGTCACGCGTGTACGGGCCGTTGCAATGCATTTGGGGTGCCCTAGGGCCCCGGAACGCACCGTACCTGTGTGTGGAGCTCAAAATTACATAGGGGACACATGAGGGACAAGTATTAAGGCCTACATGCATGCTGGTTGTCATGGAGACCAAGTTCAAAATTCGAATTTCTTCTGGAAGGTGACCAGCAGAAGTCAGTTGGAATAAAAATACTTTGTTGCAATGTGTTTGTGGAGCTGACATCATGCAGGAGAATGAAACCGATAGAGTACACACAGACTGCTAGGTTTGAAGGGATTGGTGGAAACATAGGATGCAAATGTGAGTGACCAATCACTCTGTACTCCTGTGCATGAGACAGGGCAGAAAGGCACATATAAGGCAGCCAGGTCCCACGAGGGAGTACTTGCCTGCACATCTTTGAATTCGTCGACCCAGCTGCTGCTACTGATTCCCTGGAACCATGTCAAGGGCTGTGGAGAGGTCACAGCCATTCACCCTGGAGGAGAACATGGCATTGCTGGATGTGATCCTCCCACAGTACCCCATGCTGTATGGGCGACCAGGGTATCAGGTGAGTGCATAGGCCACTGGCACAGACTGTCCCTATGTTGTGACTGTGACTTCTGGCATTGTGTCCTGGTGTGACACACATGCCATGTACTGTTGTATGTGACATGATGTGCATGAGTGTGCGATACGCATAGTGCAGGGATGGTGGCGTGGGTTGCAGTCATTACCATTCAGGAGCATGGAGTTGCGTGGCCACTACTGTCCCCTGGGGCACCTTTTCATCGGTGTTGTATGTGTCATCATAAACGTGGACACTCTCAGTGTCTACAGCGTAGGTTGTGCCCTGTGCCATTGTCCCCTGGCACCATGTATATAGACGTGCTATTTTGTACAGGTGTCCACTGTGCAGCCTGACCTGAATGTCCTTCTTCATACTCACAGTTGCTAGTGCCTGTGTGTCTTGTTATACTCATCTGAGGATGGGCACTGGTACCTCATTATTTGTACAGGCGCACCTTGGCTGTTTGGCGTCCAATCTTGCATTTTGCCTGCCCCTGTGTTTATCACCCAGACTATGAGATGTTGGTGCCACCTGTGTCTCAACTATTTGCCTCGTGTAGGGGGTGGTTGGGGCGGGCAAAGCCTATATGTCAAATCCAGATTTCTACTTGCTGGGTCTGGGCAGTGTGTGATGTTTGTCTGGACACACACGCAAGGTGCAGTGACCGAGTCATGTTGTGCATGTTTTCAGCATTACCTATGCAGCATGTGTCTCAAGTTCATGGATATGGTCCCTGGTCATCGGTATTTTCGCCAACGCTGTGTGGTGCAGATGCAGTGCTGGATTGTCCCCAGGGCCTGGGTGCTATGTCAGACTCCGTTTCCTGTCTTTAGCTATTGTCTCATGCTCTCCATGGTATTTCAGTGGCATGGTGGCTCAACCAACTGTGTGTTTCATGCCCTACATCGGTACCTTGTTTAGTAGATGTTAGGGATCTTCCTTTTCAGGCTATGCAATGTTACCTATGTAGATTGGACTCATGTGACAGATGTGTACAGGTGTCTGATTAATTTCTGTCTCTCCACCCTGCCCACAGCATCGTCGGGGGACACAGAGGGAGACATGGACACAGACCAGGCAGAGGGACCGAGCACCAGTGCCAGTCGTGACATCGGGGCTGGCAAATCGAGTGGGACAGAGGCGGAGGATAGTGCGGCCGAGGACCTGTCGACTGGCACATCAGAATACGAAGCTGACAGGTCCGAGGAGGATGTCTCCGAGTGGGCGGAGGCTGCACCAGCAGCTGACAGCGGAACAACACCTCGCACCGCCCCCTCAGTTCCCATCAGCCGCCTCCCACTTGCTCGTGTCCCTTCCCAGCGTGCCCGGTCACCGCATGTCTCCTTCATGCCAGGCACCGCACCCCCTGCCCCTGTCTCCACTGCTGCCGCCAATGCTGAGTCTGTGGACATCCAGCGGCAACTGCAGGTTGGTCAGGCTGCGATCCTTAATGTCCTCCATGCCCACGGGCAAACCCTCAACAACATCGAGGCATACTTGGAGGGCATTCATTCATCGCAGGCTGACCAACGCAACTTGCTGAGGTCCATAGACTCCACACTGACTGCAGCAGTGGGTCTCCTGCAGCGCGACCTCCCCCCACCTACCCCTGCCCCATCCACACTTCCCACTCCCATGCCTGTCCCACGTACACCCAGACGTCGGCATGCACCCACATCAACAGACACAGGCACCACACCAGCAGGGAAGGTCCACCGCACTCCTCCTGACACGCACACACAGGGTGAGGTAGGCACACCCACTGGGTCGGGGGGCAAACGTGTGACACGCAGCCATAGTGGGAGTCCGCATTCCACCCAGTCCACTCCCTCCAAATCCCCTCCCCTCAGCTCTCCTGGCCACATCTCCCCCAAGGACTCCTTCATGGCCGCTCTGTCCCTGAGCCCCACAGTGACACCACCCCGCAAGCGGTCAAGGAAGTCCTCGGTCAGGGTGGTTGATTCTCCCCCCCTGTCTACACCCTCCCCCGGTGGCGCTGCGACCCATCCCTCTGACCCCCCCCCCCTCCTTGGGGCCTGTGGATCCTTCGGGTGCAGGGGAATCCCTGGAGGACCTTGCAAAGGTGTGTAGTGCCATCCTGGCCTCCGCCTTTGGCCCTGCCCCACCCCCTGTGGTGGAGTCCTCCATCCCTGCACCCACAACGCCTCCCCTTTGCCCTGATGTCCCTGCGGTGCCTGTTGCTTCCCCCCCCCATGATGCCCTCACCCCTGTGGAAGACGATGGCATGTAACTGTGCAGGCAAGGTAGGGGACACGCATCCCACTGTGTCCCCCATCCAGCTGAGACTCATTGACTGCCCTATGGGCTTTGTGAATATTGAACTACCTGCGATCCACGGACATTGTGCTCATGCTGAATAAAGCTTAATTTTCTTTTCATTATAACACTACTGCTATGCTGGTATTGGTGTTGGTGGGGCTGCTACATGGTTTTGGGTGGTGTTTATGTGTTGGGTGTGTGGGATATGTAGTAGTATGCATGCAGGGTCATGTCTCCACCTGCAACATTCGTGGCATCCTTGGTGATCACTGTACTTGTGTGTGGAGTCTGTTGACATGAGTTCATGGGGACATGTTCCCTTGTAGGCAGTATGCATGTGGGTACTTCCAGCCTCACACACATGTGTTGCACACCTCCTGTCTCTGGGCACTGCTGGGAGTGATAGGCGCCCACCCCTCCTGTCTCTGGGCACTGCTGGGAGGACTCTGCACACACCCCTCCTGCGTCTGGGCACTGCTGGGAGGACTCTGCACACACACCTCCTGTCTCAGGGCACTGCTGGGAGTGATAGGCACACACCCCTTCTGTCTCAGGGCACTGCTGGGAGGACTCCACGCCCACCCCTCCTGTCTCAGGGCACTGCTGGGAGGACTCCACACCCACCCCTCCTGTCTCAGGGCACTGCTGGGAGGACTCTGCACACACACCTCCTATTTCTGGATATGTACGCTTGGAACATACACGGTGGGGGTACGCTCCATGCATTCGAGGTGAGGGTACGGGTCGTACTTACACTGTTGGGGTGGGGGTACGGTACGTACATACGCGGTTGGGGTGGGGGTACGCTCCATGCATACGGGGGTGAGGGTACGGGTCGTACTTACACTGTTGGGATGAGGGTACGCTCCATGCATTCGAGGTGAGGGTACGGGTCGTACTTACACTGTTGGGGTGGGGGTACGGTACGTACATACGCGGTTGGGGTGGGGGTACGCTCCATGCATACACGGGTGAGGGTACGGGTCGTACTTACACTGTTGGGGTGGGGGTACGCTCCATGCATTCGAGGTGAGGGTACGGGTCGTACTTACACTGTTGGGGTGGGGGTACGGTACGTACATACGCGGTTGGGGTGGGGGTACGCTCCATGCATACGCGGGTGAGAGTACGGGTCGTACTTACACTGTTGGGGCGGGGGTACGCTCCATGCATTCGAGGTGAGGGTACGGGTCATACTTACACTGTTGGGGTGGGGGTACGGTACGTACATACGCGGTTGGGGTGGGGGTACGCTCCATGCATACGCGGGTGAGGGTACGGGTCGTACTTACACTGTTGAGGTGGGGGTACGCTCCATGCATTCGTGGTGAGGGTACGGGTCGTACTTACACTGTTGGGGTGGGGGTACGGTACGTACATATGCGGTTGGGGTGGGGGTACGCTCCATGCATACGCGGGTGAGGGTACGGGTCGTACTTACACTGTTGGGGTGGGGGTACGCTCCATGCATACGAGGGTGAGGGTACGGGTCGTACTTACACTGTTGGGGTGGGGGTACGCTCCATGCATACGAGGGTGAGGGTACGGGTCGTACTTACACTGTTGGGGTGGGGGTACGCTCCATGCATACGAGGGTGAGGGTACGGGTCGTACTTACACTGTTGGGGTGGGGGTACGCTCCATGCATACGAGGGTGAGGGTACGGGTCGTACTTACACTGTTGGGGTGGGGGTACGCTCCATGCATACGAGGGTGAGGGTACGGGTCGTACTTACACTGTTGGGGTGGGGGTACGCTCCATGCATACGAGGGTGAGGGTACGAGTCGTACTTACACTGGTGGGGTGGGTGTACGTTCCATGCATAGGGGGGGGGGGTAGGGTCCGTACATCTCCGTCCCCACGCTATGTGATGCTTGTGCGGGCCGTACCCAGGCCTTTGCCACGTGGGTACGATCCGTCCCGCCATTGTTGGGGTGACGTGGGTGTGGGCGTGGTACGTCTCGTACCCACGCTCTTGAGGCGTGGGTACGGGACGTACCGGTCTGGTTGTGTTGCCGGTTCGCGTGGTGACGGACTTCCATTGTGGCGGTCGCTGGCTTAGCTGGACACGCCCCCACCCCCTCGTAGTGACCAGGGCTTGGGTGTCAGGTATGTCCTGGGCATGTGTGGTGTGTTACTTTGGTGGGGGTTTTGTGGCCTGCCCTGGTCCTGCCACCCCCACCCCCCCCCACTTTCCCCCCTCCCTTAGTTGTTCTGACCTTCTGCGGCGTCTGCGTCGGAACCTGTAGAGGAGGTGGACTGCTATGAGGGCCGGGATGACACGTAGGTTCGGGTCCATGTCTGTCCGTCGCGTACGGGTCCTCCTTGTTTGCGTCATCCTGTGTGTCCGTCGGGTACTGGTCCTCCTTGATCGCGGAGTCCTGTCTGTCCGTCGCGTACTGGTGGTCCTTGTTCGCGTCATCCTGATTTCCCGGCAGTTTTTGGCAGCCGGAAAATATTCACCGTGCGGGATGACGTCGGTGCGAATCGTGATTCCTGGTTCGTGAATGGCAGGCTGCGAGCGTCCCGACGTCAGGTCGGCCCTTTCCCGGATCGCATTGGTAGGTTTATTTTGTTCGGTCGGGCTTTTTTACGAATCGTACGGAAATGGTATTCCGTGCGAATCGTAATTCCTTGTTTGTAAATTTTGACGACCGGGTACGCGTCGGACGGAGAATTTGCTCCGTCCGACGGTTCGTACCCGGTTTTTACCGGATCGTGATCGGCACCTTGGTGTACCCATAGCCAAGGCCTCCGGCCTAGGGGTCTGCTCCTGGTATACCACTGGTTTGTGTGTTCTTACTGTGTGGATCAGTCAGAGGTATTGAGGGAAGAAAGGGGTTCACGTGCTATCTTCGTGGGAATGTATGTTATAACTTTTAGAACAAGGAAAGGGCAGAGAGTGCAGGAGATTTAGCTTCTAACTTGTCAACTGAGGAGCAGTGTCGGCTACCGTGTACGGATGGATGGCGCGGGCGCAGGTGTCAAAATAAAATAAAACAGACTTACCTTCCTCCACGAAGTCCTCCTTCAGTCTTCGGGCAACCTCCAAGGTGGAACCCCACAGCAAACTCGCCTCCACAATCCTGGCGCTGCTCTCACCAGCATGAGAGCAGCGCCAGGATTGGAGGGGGCCGCCTCACTATGCGCTTCTAAGAACACTAGTTGCCTGTGCTTTCTCTAGCCCAGCTGTCTAAGACAGCTGGACAGCTAGGCTAGAGAGGTTTAAAATGCGCATGCGCATGTCTGGCTACCTGTCATAAGGCGGCCAGCCAAACAGACATGCACATTTGAAAGCACACAACTTTCTGCTGCTGCCACTCGCCACTGCAGCACTCTCCCTGCCTCGTCCTGTGACTCAGGTCAGGACGGGTCAGTTGCTGAAAAATAAAACAGTAATAAATAACTTCATTCCCATTTTCTTTTTCATTTCGACCTGGGGCTTTCCTTAGAGGGCGGCGCTCTTCAGCTCAAACGGAGGAGCTGCCTCTGCTGAGGAGGCAAACACTCTGTGAGTAGTTGGATAAAATGTGATTACATTATTAGTATTTCTATTTACTCACCACCCTGCCTGTTTGTAGACTGCTTCTTCAAATCTCTGTTTATCTCGTTTTATAGTACTGTGTATAGACCTGGGGCGCCTAGGGAGGACCTGAGCCCCAGAATAAGTTCCATATAAAAAAAAAAGGTTTTTACATTTACAGAAGAAGGCTGAGTGTTATTTTTATTTGGACAAATGGTGAATAATAGTAAACCCATAGGTCCTGTTTTTTTCATGTTTCTGCTGTTTAATATACTGGACTGTCCTTTGAGGGAAGTTATAGCACCCTGTTGATGGGTGTTATGATGATGAAAGATAAAAGGAAATGTTGCCGCTAGCAGCACGTCTATGAGCCTCATAAGGTGTTGGTCAGAGTTTACAGCAGAAATAGCGGCGGGCCAGAATTACATTTACCGGCTGGTATGACCACTATAAAGTCCAAAACGAGGAATAACTGCTTACACCCAGATTTAGCGGGTGCTTTTCCGAGCCGTTTTTCACCATTTTGGAAATACTGAAGTTTTCCGCCTGCTCTGAGAAGGTGGAAAATGTTAGCGGGACTCTCGATTGTGAATAAAAGCATTGATTGATTACTAAAATCATTACAATGTGTATTAATAGATCACCCTCATCACATCAATTAAAAACAGGCCAAATATAAAAATTGCACAACCATTGGACACAGTTTTGATCAAAAGCAGCAATGCATACATTCAACCGAGTTAATTCAATAAAATAGTATATACAGTGGTTTCAGGAATTATAGTAAAATGATGTTAAAAAAAGCTTAAAGTGTCAGTGTGAGCTAGACATTATTAAACATGATAATCGTAAAACAATACCAGCCCAAGTATGGTTTTAATTTGGTATTATAATACATTTGAGTTGCAGTCTAAACATTTCAACAAAGACTACCTTTCTAAAATCCTTTCAAAGTTCTATTACTGATTAATGTTAAGAAGCCTAGGCCGTCAATGCCATCAATTCATCAATGTTTATAATAAAATACATATTAATCATAAATAAAGTGTATAAGTAGAATCAATAAGGATCAAAATCATTCTTCCGAATCCCACAGCATTACACTGGCCATCCGGGAATGGCCAAGTTTAAGCGGAATTCCTCATATTCTCAGCCTGGATCAAAACTTCACAAAGCGACAGATTACCGGAACTGACCTGCCTGGCAGCAGAATTTTACACTTCTGCACCCAAAAAAATGGTTTTAACGGAATTTGTCAAGCCTGTAATAATCGTGGACAAGAACAAATTATGTTAGTTAACCCCTTTGACGCGCTTGACGGAACGGTTCCGTCATGCACGTCGGTTGGGCTGTGCTTATGACGGAACCGTTCTGTCATGGCCCCGCCCGCGCACGGAATCTTCAGCGTGGCGCTGAAGGGGTTAAAGATTCTTTATCATAGTCACATAGTTTACAGCAAGATGTACACCATCCTTGGTGAAATACCTGCCAAATCACAACCAAAGAAATTTTGGACTTTACACATATTGAAAAATAAGCCCCCAAATAGGGGTGGACCTCAAGTTTCTCATAACTATTAATAACAGTACAAGCATGCTTTTTCCATATTAGGCCCGCTTTGTCCACTAGGAAAGCTAGTTGTTTTGTTACTCTGTTTAGAAGATTATTTGGCTGGTTTTATTAACAGTTTGAAATCCAGATAATTGATAGTCTAAGGTATGGAGGCACACAGAAAAATAGTATCTCCAAACATTTGTGGAAAGAGAATTATTAAGTTCCTGCCAAAGCAGCTTTGCTAGAGTATCAGGTCCAAGTGATAACAGCACGTGTAGGCTTTTTATGAAAAACAGCTTGTCTCACCAAGTTTAGACTTCGTAGTCCAAACTCAAGACACATTTCAGCATGGCCTATATTCTTTGGAATCTTAAAGATAGATTTAAAAACCTTTATTTGTAATTTAGCCAATAGTAATGCATGGGGTGAGCGAGAATACCAGTTGGATGTCATCTGCGTAGGATACTAAGAAGACCTCAAAAGGGGTTACTAAGCCCGCAAGTCGCTGCATATAAAGATTAAAAAGCATGGGACTCAGGGATGATCCCTGACAGACTGCACAGTTAAGAGGGATTATGTCTGATGAGCAGGACTTTTCGAAGGATCACTGATACAACATCGACTCTCATAACATCGAACTACAGAATTATTGAGTCAACAATATCGTAAACACTAATATCGAAACACAATACACAAAATAGAAATAACACTAATATCGATAAAAAATATAGTTTAAATAAATCTCGATTACAAAAATATTGATGACAAAAATATAGAACACAAAAATATCGATAACATTGAAACAAAATGAAACACATCAGAAATATCGATACAAACAATATCGACAACATAAACATTGATAAAATACATATCAACTATATCGAAAATAAAATGTAAACATAAAAAACCAATATTTATAATATTAAAATAAAATATACCAATTTTTTTTTAATAAACAATGAAATTAATTACGAATTAACAACATTAATTTAAACAAATTAAAACTACAAAAACAAATTAATAAACAAACAATATAACATAAAAATAAATCAAAAGTTACACAAAAAAACTAACATAAATATCAATAACATAAAAAAACACATTTATCTACATATAAAATGTAATAACATCAATAAACAAAATAAAAACAAACAATAAATAAACTAAATAAACATTAAATAAATAGAAGGTAACAGCTAAAAAATTCAAAAAAGCTATCTCAACATATAAATTTAAAACACACAAACCAATAGAAAACTCTAACTAATTAAACAAACACTATAAAAACAATCACATAATTAATATAAAATTTACCGTATAACGGACGACCAAGGAGGAAGAGCGAACGTTCAAGAGAGAGAAGACAAAACGAAAAGCGACGACACCAAAAACTATTCCAAACATCCCGCAACAAAGGTAAGCACAAAACTTTATAACTAAATCAATAATCAAAATCGTAAAATATTGTAACATAATTTCCTTTATATATAACAGATTCAACATCCCTAAAATTGCTTCTAGATAATTCAACACAAAGATTTACGTACACAACAACAATAAAATATAACACAAAGGGGCGCATTAGGATGGCGGTCAGAAACCACCCCGACCGCCATGGTAGCGGAAATCAACCGCCCACCGGTACCGCGGAAAAACTGGCAATTAGGATCAACCGCCCAAAAAATCAGACCGCGGTGGAACAAGGCAACGAAAAACCGCCTGTAGCGGGCGGAGAAGGCTAAAATCCATCCGCGGCGCTCAGATTCGCAGCGGAAAATCACCAAACTGCCGCCATGAGAGTGGAAACACTGCACGGAAAATTAGGATATCCCCAATGTGACAGCGGTACGTTTTGCTGTTTCCGACCGCCGTGGTCACTAACAGTGATGAATGGGAGAGCCGGCGGAAGAGCTGTAGCATAGCCACCGCTGTGGAGACTCCGTGACAAATATGGTGGTCGACAGAAAAAAACTCACTACAAACAAACTTACCGGTAGGTAGCCATCTTCATAGGTTGGGGTGTTTGGGGTGGGAGGCCTATACAACAACTCCTACCAGGCCCACGTTCACACACCTGAGCAAGATGGAGCACTCCACACCCAGAAGCATTAGCAAGCCATTGTATCACTACAAACAAACTAACAGGTAGGTAGCCATCTTCACAGGTAGGGGGGTTTGGGGATGGGAAGACTGCACTACTACTCCCACCAGGCCCCCTGTCCCACACCTGAGCAGGATGGAGCACTCCCCCCCCAGAAGCAGTTGGAAGCCATTGTATCACAACAAACAAACGTACAGGTAGGTAGCCATCTTCACAGGTTGGGGTGTTTGGTGGTGGGAGGCCTGAACAACAACTCCCACCAGGCCCACTGTCACACACCTGAGCAGGATGGAGCACTCCACACCCAGAAGCAGTTGGAAGCCATTGTATCACTATAAACAAACTAACAGGTAGGTAGCCATCTTCACAGGGAGGGGGGATTGAGGATGGGAAGACTGCAAGACTACTCCCACCAGGCGCCCTGTACCACCCCTAAGCAGGATGGAGCACTCTCCCCCACCCCCCAGAAGCAGTTGGAAGCCATTGTATCCCTACAAACAAACTAACAGGTAGGTAGCCATCTTCACAGGGAGGGGGCTTTGGGGTGAAAAGACTGCACTACTACTCCCACCATGCCCCCTTGTTCCCCAGCTCATCAAGATGGAGCACTCCCTCCCACCCAGATGCATGTGTCAGCCATTGCATTGTACACTTACAAATAACAGGTAGGTAGCCAGCTTCACAAGTTGGGGTGTTTGGGGGGTGGGAAGACTGCACTACAACTCCCACCAGGCCCCCTGTCCCACCCCTGAGCAGGATGGAGCACCCCCCCCACCCAGAAGCATGTGCCAGCCATTGTGTGGTTCACCCTCACCTAACATGTAGGTAGCCATCTTCCCTGGGAGGGCTGTTAGGGGGTGGGAGGCCTGCATAACAACTGCAACCAGGCCCCCGTCACACACCTGAGCAGGATGGAGCACTCCCCCACCCCCCCAGAAGCACTTGGAAGCCATTGTATCACTACAAACGTACAGGTAGGTAGCCATCTTCACAGGTTGGGGTGTTTGGTGGTGGGAGGCCTGAACAACAACTCCCACCAGGCCCACTGTCACACACCTGAGCAGGATGGAGCACTCCACACCCAGAAGCAGTTGGAAGCCATTGTATCACTATAAACAAACTAACAGGTAGGTAGCCATCTTCACAGGGAGGGGGGATTGAGGATGGGAAGACTGCAAGACTACTCCCACCAGGCGCCCTGTACCACCCCTAAGCAGGATGGAGCACTCTCCCCCACCCCCCACCCCCCAGAAGCAGTTGGAAGCCATTGTATCCCTACAAACAAACTAACAGGTAGGTAGCCATCTTCACAGGGAGGGGGCTTTGGGGTGAAAAGACTGCACTACTACTCCCACCATGCCCCCTTGTTCCCCAGCTCATCAAGATGGAGCACTCCCTCCCACCCAGATGCATGTGTCAGCCATTGCATTGTACACTTACAAATAACAGGTAGGTAGCCAGCTTCACAAGTTGGGGTGTTTGGGGGGTGGGAAGACTGCACTACAACTCCCACCAGGCCCCCTGTCCCACCCCTGAGCAGGATGGAGCACCCCCCCCACCCAGAAGCATGTGCCAGCCATTGTGTGGTTCACCCTCACCTAACATGTAGGTAGCCATCTTCCCTGGGAGGGCTGTTAGGGGGTGGGAGGCCTGCATAACAACTGCAACCAGGCCCCCGTCACACACCTGAGCAGGATGGAGCACTCCCCCACCCCCCCAGAAGCACTTGGAAGCCATTGTATCACTACAAACTTACAGGTAGGTAGCCATCGTCACAGGTTGGGGTGTTTGGGGGTGGGAGGCCTGCACAACTCCCATCAGGCCCACTATCACACATCTGAGCAGGATGGAGCACTCCACACCCAGAAGTATTTGGAAGCCATTGTATGGTTCACACTCACCTAACAGATAGGTAGCCATCTTCACCTGGTAGGGCTGTTTGGGGGTGAGAGGCCTGCACTACAACTCCCACTAGGCCCCCTTGTCCCAAAGCTCAGCAGAATGGAGCTCAGCACCACCCCCCCGAGGCATCTGGCAGAGATTGCATTACTCACATCAAACTAACAGGTAGGTAGCCATCTTAACAGGGAGGGGGGTTTGGGTGTGAGAAGACTGCAGTACGCCTCCCATTCTGCCCCCTTGTTCCCCAGTTTATCAAGACGAAGAACTCCCTCCCTCCCAGATGCATGTGTCAGTCATTGCACTGTCCACTTCAAACTAACAGGTTGGTAGACATATTATGCTTTCTTGACCCACCCCTGAGCAGGATGGAAGCCTCCACCACACACACACACACACACAGATGTGTCACAAATCCAAGCCAAATGTGAAAACATAACAGGTAAGTAGCCAGTACATGCACCCAGCCATTCCTTTAAAAAAGCATGGTGGCATATGACAACACCAGCACTCTCATTGCACAAATATACACATCGATCCTATTGCCACTCAGTATGCAGAGAGCTAAGCAAATGAAACTTTCACAGAAACCAAAGTGTGACACACCAATTCACATGTATAAGAAAGTCTGTGCACAATCATGCACAGCACTGAATGCCATGAGTAAGTGCCATGGGGCCAGAGCAGCAAGGACCATATGAAAACAAAGCAAGCATGGTCGGTAGTACGAATTGAGATTTGCACATGACATGACAAAGGTATGCCTGAGACAACAATGGCCAGTTTATACTCAGCTGTAACGTCTGCCAGGCAGAGTAATCAACAAAGAGGCTACACATAAATTTGTTGGTGCACTAGTCCTTGTAATCACAAAATATGCACGTGGCACATGTTATATATTGGCACGTCACACCATGGATAATTAATGCATGTACCTCAACATCATGTCAGGATGCACAGTAGTAGGCATACAAACAATGTGATAACTAGTCAACTGTATGGTGTATAAACAGTGAATTAGATGCACCTCAATGACCATTTTCCATCTGTCCCACAGGCAACCAAGAACTGACTGCAGAGGACAACAACAGCAACCTGCAGAGCCAGTCCACCCCACGGAAAATGGACTCTCGGATATTGACTCCGGGGATTCTGAGGACGAGGAGCTTGAAGCCGGCCAATCTGGTGTGCCAGGGCGCAACAGGTCCCCGGATCCCATCGTCCCCCCCACCACATCTGCAGCAATACCACCTCATCCGCTGACCCCTGCTGTAACTGCCTGTGTGTCCTCAACCACCACCACCACCAGTGATGCCTGCAACACCCTCCCTGTCCCAGAGGATGACCACCTCACACCACCAACTGAGGAGGGCAGGGAGAGGATGCGGGTGCCTACAGTGGTGAGGCAACAGGTCCGTGGCAGCAGGACAGGAGGGAGGGCAAGGTTGAGTCAAAGACAACCGGACACTGGGACCGAAGCCCTAGACAACATCACCAGAGCCATTGGGGGCTATGAACAGGCCCAGGGAGGCCCAGGGAGGAAGGGGTTGGGCTGAGGAAGATTCACGCGAGCTCCTCCTGCTGATGAGATCCATGGACATCCGCATGTGCCAAATTGTAGACCTCTTGGGCCAGCTAGTGGCGGTACTGAGGGACAGGCCTGAGCCACAACCAACACCTCCTTCTCCCTCTGGTGGGCCGCAGGATGACAGTTCACCATCCTCCTGTGCGGACACAGAGAGGGGCGAGTCCTCAGACCCCACTGGCCCTGCAGCAGAGGCCCCCCCTGCCAAACGACGAAGGGGCTGTCCTAAGAAATCCCTGGGAGTATCCTGTGGCAAAGCACCTGCCAAACGCCAGTCATGGATCCAGCCATGATGGCAACCCTTTTCAATACTGCATTGACTGTTTTGGACTGTGGTACAATGCTGTTACGCATGATCTATGAGTCATGGGCTGAGCCTGGAAATTTGGCACACACGTGCGAGTTGATCATATCCGTCTGGCACACCACTTGCACATTTATGTAGTGGAAATGTTTACGATTCCTGAAGATGTGCTCATGTGCCTGTGGTGGAACAAGCCCAACATGGGTGCAAACAATGGCACCAACAAAATGGGAGATGTGACCAAGGGCATAAAAATCTCCCTTCACAGCCGCTAATTCACGCCCCCTGGGGAAATGGATATATCTGTCCTTGTAGATCTTCATAGTGGACAGAACATCACGCAGCACCATGCTGAACATAGGTTGCGACATCCCACGTGCGCTGGACACCGTGTGCTGGAATGATCCAGTGGCAAAAAAATGCAGGGTCGCCATCACCTTAGAGGTTGGCGTGAAAGCAGTTGGATATGTTCTGCGAGGCTGCAGGTGGGGCTCCAACATAGCATATAGGTTTTGTAGGGTGGCTCTATCCAGGTGGAATTTCCGGATGACCTCTTCATTCTCCATGTCTGCCAGCACTGTGAAGGAATGATGCAGATTTGGTCTCCTCCTAGTTGAGATGAAAGTGGACACATGTCAATGCAATACACCATGAGATGTGTACAACATCTTACATTTTGACTGACACAACGCCAACAATGACTGTCTTCACATTTGAGTTACAGAACAGCTTATATTTAGGGACACCTTCAGCTACACTACTCGTACACGTGTCCAATTTCACACAGCAAGTACCTCAGAAACAACATCTGACTATGAGAATCCACAAAGGGATATGGCCACATCTAGCATGAGCAGGCCTGAGAGTATTTCATACAGCATATGTGTGAAACTGCAACACTACTGTCTCATACCTAGCTGCTATACCTGCCACACCTTCAGGTGTAAGTTGAACATGGCACACATCAACAACACAATGACACAAGACTGCGTGTTTATTGACAAGTATGTGCATGAGCCAGAAAAGTAGACCGTCAAATCGGCACATTGTTCATTAAGACATACATCACTGTGATTTTCCCAGCACTTTCACACATTGACATGTGTACACATTGGAGAGTCCATCATAACACTGTTCTGTGTACATGCCCATCAATATCTGTGACTTGTGAGGGAGTACATGCCAATGTCCAAAATCACATACACAAACATGGCATGTGTAGTCAGCAGTGGGGTAAATGTTACATTGGTATTATGTGCACAATGATGTGCCATTAATCATGTGGTCACTGTGCACTGTTGATAACTGCCCATTGGCCATTGACACAGCATGATGTGTCCATAGGTGCTGTCAAAGTGCTCCGCCACCCAAACCACGGGCACTCATGTCAATGTATGGCACCCAAATTGCGGTAGCTACTGCCTGGCCCCAGCAGTGTGTCACCACCAATGCCCAAAACACAATTGTGGTAGTGATAGGCATATGAGTATTGCCAAATGGCGGTTGGCATGCTCCGCCACCCAAATCACGGTCACTCATATCAATGTATGGCACCCAAATCGCAGTAGCTACCGCATGGCCACAGCGGTGTGTCACCACCAATGCTCAAAACACAATTGCGGTAGTGATAGGCATATGAGTATTGCCAAATAGCGGTTGGCATGCTCCGCCACCCAAATCACGGTCACTCATATCAATGTATGGCACCCAAATCGCGGTAGTGCCCGCCTGGCCTCAGCGGTGTGTCCCCGCCATGGATCATGCCCTTACAGCCAATGGAGACTGCAATCGCGGTAGCCTAATGCAATTTTGAAAATCGCGGTAGGCGTGCTCCACCAACGCGGAGCCGGTCATTGGATGCATTTCAAAAAGGGTGACCTGGAACACCAATTGCAGAGGCTTAGAACCACTGAAACTAGCCTAGGGGGCTATATATGTGTGTGGGGAAGAGCCTAACATTTCCACAGCCCACAGAGCCTGCTGCCTGCCACCCTTCAACACCAACTGCTGCTGCTGCTGTCTCCAGGGACTGCTGCCTGCCACCCCTCAACACCAACTGCTGCTGCTGTCTCCAGGGACTGCTGCCTGCCACCCCTAAACTCCAACTGCTGCGGTCTCCTGGCCACAGTGATGGCGAGGACTGAGAAGATCCGGGCCAGTCCCTTCACCAGCGAGGAGCTGGAGGTCCTGGTGGACGAGGTGCTCACAAAGTATCAAAGGCTATATGGTGCCCCAAATGTTGTGGTATGTCTTGAACAGTGGGAGTGGGAGGGAGAGTGCAGGGGGGGCACAAATGAAGTTGAGCTGCTGCAGTATGTGCCTGAGAGTGTGGGGTTTTGTCATGCACTGCCTAGCATGCTCTCTCCAGGGGAAAGGGGTGTGTAGCCTATTTCACACGTTTCCCTGCTTGCACATCAAGATTTGAGGGACATATATTGTCTTGTCAGCCATACAGTGATGCAGCAAGTTGGTAATGCAGGAGTCAGGACAGTGATTGCTTGTGTGAATGGCTGTGTGGGTCCCTGGTGTCCTTCTCAGTGTGAGCCCATCTGGCTTGCACAGTCACCGCCCAATCTGACAAGCAGACATCACTGAATGTACAGAGTGTCTTTTTTTCCTTACTCTCCATCAATGAGCCATCTCAGCCCTGTAGATTGCACATGACAGGTCTTGTGAGAAGGGTTTGGGTTTGTGAGATCATGTCCCTCAATGTGACATCTATGACACAGTGAGCCATTCACAGGGCAAGGACATTGAGGGCTGCGCAGTGTTGGACACAGTGAGTCTACCCCCAAACATATATTGATATGTAATGTATGTCTTGCTCTACCTAAAAACACAGCCTGAGCTGGATGCACATTTGAAGGAGCATCAGCAGCTAGTGAGTGGCTGCATGTGTTCGCAGCCTGGGCCAGTGCTGGGCTTTGTGTTGTTGGTAGTGTGATGCAGTGGCTTGTAAGTGGCCTCTGTGTTGGGTGCAGCTGTCATGCATTTGCCCTACCTGTACTTCCTAATGTAATTTGAGTAATAGGCATTGACATTGCATTCTGAGTCGTGGGCTTCAGGTATCGTCTGCATTGGGGTAGTCTGGGAAATCACATGGAAGGGAACGGCAGTGTGCATAATCTGAGTGTGCTTTCATCAATGCATGTATTGCCTGACCTCAGATTTGTGGGGCTTAGACATCTGACACCAATGTGAAACAGTAGTTGTGCCCCAAAGTACAACATGGTGGATGGCATGAGCTCATGGCCATTGTGGACTGTTATGTTGTAGTCTGTATCTGTGTTGTTTCCTTCTGCTCAATCCAGATATGACAGTGGCAACATGTCGTTGGGTTCATCTTTGCCCCCACCAGGGCCCTAGGTGTGCTCAGAGCTATTTGTTGGTCTGGTTGAACGGAGCCACCGGCAGGGTATTGTGCTGTGTGGTCATCACATGGCTCCCTTATACCTAGTTTGCTTGTTGACACGCAATGTTCGAGTTAAAAATTGAGGTCGCACAATGTTATTGCACAGAGTGGTGTGCAACATGTAGATTACATCATCTTCAGTGATGCTTTGCTTGCATTTGATTGTTCTGTTGATGCCAATGAACAGACCCTACATCTCTCTCCCCCCTGCCCCTGTCCCCCTGCTGAGTCTGTGGACCTTTTGCGCCAGCTGTGTGCGGGCCAGACAGCTCTCTTCAATGCCTTCCTAGACCACGACAAAAAGTTGGCACAGGTGGTTGCTTTCATGGAGGGCATACATTCAGACGTGGGTGGGCTACACCGGACTGTCCAGTCTGTGTCCTCCGCAGTGACGGCAGCCATTCAACTGGCACAATCTCAGAGTCCAGTTCCAGACCCTTTGTCCACCCCCTTGCCAGTGGCCACATCTGACGATAGTGACTACGCACTACAGACGTCAAGGGCAAGATACAGCACACGCAGCACACAGCAGCAGCCCAAGCGGTCCAGGGCGCAGACACCATCACCACAGAAAACTAAAGCCACCCCAGAGTGCCAAGACAAAAGCCCATCAGGTGACACCAAGGGCCACAAAGCCAAGAAGCAGGCCTCAGGGTCACATGACTCAGGGGTATCTCCAGCCAAGGACTCTCCTGGCCTAAAAGCGTCTCACAAAGAGAAGCAGACAGTTTCTGTGCCAGCTGAGAAGGTGGTGCCTGCTAAGAGTACACATAAGAAGAGATCCAAGGCAGATTCACCCACAACCTGAACTCCCATCCAAAGCCCTGTGAAGCAGGGAAAGGAGGGCACTGTAGGGGGTAAACCTGGTAAACAGGGGATGGAGGGGCAAAGGCAAGGCCAGGCCAATCGAACAGCTCAATCCAGCATGTCCCCAGAGGGAGGGCTACCGTCTACACCTGATGCAGCTTTGGTGGAGAGTGTGCCTGTTGTACCCGCCCCACTTACCACTACTCCGAAGACAGTGAAGACATTTAGAATCCCCACAAAGTGGACCCCTCAACATTCTCCCACCCACACTGTATCTCACGGCAGCACGACTCCA
Source organism: Triturus cristatus (assembly GCF_964204655.1). Lineage (NCBI taxonomy): Eukaryota > Metazoa > Chordata > Amphibia > Caudata > Salamandridae > Triturus > Triturus cristatus. The sequence continues at coordinate 235,320,314 of NC_140583.1, forward strand.
CCTCCATGTGCCACCACACCATCCAGTCCAAGCAGCTCTCCTGCTTCTTAAGTCACTGATGCCTCTACCTCAGCTGGGCATCTCTCTCCCCGGTCAAGTCCTCCAACTGTCCCCAACACAAAGCCACCTCCCAGTCCGACTGACAGCCAAGTCTGAGTGGTAGTCACCATCACACACCTGTCTCGCACACAGCGGTGCCTGTACTGCACATTGTTATCATCCTGACTGTGTTGCTGACCATGGCAGGGTACAGTTGCACACATTCCCTGTGCAGCTTCTCATGGACTTACTCTGCACTTTGTGCTGGCCATGGGCCTTCTTGTTCACTGCTGTTTGTCCCTTAACTGTGCAGCTTATCATGGACTTACTCTGCACTTTGTGCTGGCCACTGGCCTTGTTGTCCACTGCTGTTTGCCCCTTGCCTGTGCAGCTTCTCATGGACTTACTCTGCACATTGTGCTGGCCACTGGCCTTGTTGTTCACTGCTGTTTTCCCCTTGCCTGTGCAGCTTCTCATGTAACTACTCTGCACTTTGTGCTGGCCACTGGCCTTGTTGTTCACTGCTTTTTGCCCCTTGCCTGTGCAGCTTCTCGTGTAACTACTCTGCACTCTTGCACTTTGTGCTGGCCACTGGCCTTGTTGTTTACTGCTGTTTGCCCATGCCTGTGCAGCTTCTCATGTAACTACTCTGCACTTTGTGCAGGCCACTGGCCTTGCTCTTGCCTGTCTGTGCAATATGTGAAAAAAGCTAGTTTCTCCTGTTGTCTGTTTTGTCAGTGTCCTTCCTGATTAAAGTGTTTTCTGTGTGGGTATGGTTTACTGTGACACATGCTCTGTATGCCACTTCAACATTGCCAATGGCTTGTCTCACTTTTTCTAGCTTTTACAGGGGTGACAGGGACTTCAGTTCTTTCTGACTCTGATGCTTGTGGGTGCAATGATGGTGGATTTAGATGAAATACCGTTATCATTATCATTCTTTGTTCATGTTAGCTATATTGTACACATGTCAGGTTTGGAGGCACTGCCAGCACAGAGTGGGATTCTATCCATAGGATTGAAGGCAGGCTGACCAGGAAAATCATGTATGTGTGATCTTACTTTATGTGTGCCCAGGAGTGTAGGTGTATAGTCATCTTGATTTGGGCAGTCATCCTAGTCACATGGGTTACTTTCAATGTGTGCACTTGGGTGGTCAAGAAGTGGGCAGTTTGAAGGGGGTGACTTTGTCGGGAGTGTTGATGTGTGTGTGCCCCTGCAATGTCAACTACACAAATATGTCACCCAGGAGTCGAGTGCCTGTTTGTGTGATTGTTCAGCCCTGTGAGTGTGTGTGCATGCATGTGTTGTATGTTGTGCACTGTGCAGTGTGTTGGTGTGTCCTTGCAGTTCTGGCTGATTCCTACTTGTTGTTTTTGTCAATTGTGAGTATGCAGAGTGTGTGACTGGCAAGTCAGTGTTGTGTTTTGTTGATCAGCCATGTGTCTTGATACTGTTTGTGGTCACTGTGCAGACCTGCTCAGCCACACTGACATTGTGGGTGTGTTTTCTCATGCATTGCTGTCACATGGGGCTTTATTGCCTCCAGTATGGCATGTGGTGTGTGGTGTCATAACATCCCCTATCTGTGCTTCAGATACCTATCCATTGTGAGTCTGCACTCCATCTATTTGTGTATGGTACACTCCTGCCATGTCCACTACTGAGGTACACAACACTTCACTTTCATGTCATCTGTCCCCTTGGGTTGCCTGTGTGTGTGCCTCCCCATCACTACATTTGTCACACTGTGATATGTGGTGCAGATCTGTGCACAGAACATTTTCCCAATTGGTTATATGTGATTTTCCTTGTGCTATTTAGTAGTCATGGTTGCTCATTTGCAATTCAACAGTTTGTGCTGCACAGTCCTCTGGTCATGTTGTTTCCACTTTGCGGTCCCAGACTTGTGCATCTGTGGGTGTTGGGTTAGCTGTATGTGTGTTTGCTGAGGTACTGCTTCACTTCCTGTCATGTGGTGCAGGTATATGTAGGGGGGTACAATAGCTGCCCCCAGGTTATATGTCCTTGCACCTGAGATAAAAGGGAGCCCGCTACGGGCCCCCAAATCTGTTCCCGCCAGCCGTTTTGTAGCAGATTAACCACCGCGAAATGACCGGCAGCAAGGGATATCATAATCCCAATAGCGGTGCCTGGCAGGCAGAGCCGCAATACTGGGCAATGTGAGTGTTCCGACAGGCTGCGGAAAAGGACCGCCTGTCGGAACCGTGGCTGTCCGTCTTTCCGACCGCCACGCTTCACCAACTCTTCCCCCCGCCATCATAATATGACGGGCAGAAAAGCGCAGTGCGATGGCGGAGGGCCCGCTACCGACAGGCTGTCGGTGGCGGGCCTTCCGTCATCATAATCAGGCCCAATGTCATCTCAAATAATAAAAAAATAACACACATCAATATGATGTATTATAATTATTAAATTAAAAAAATACAAATAAATAAACGTAACCAAAAACATTTCCCACCCATAATAATAAAATCACTAACAGTTATGTAGCAGTAGAGGATCTGGAAAATCCAATAAAACCATAGAAGATAACTCAAAAAACAAATCCATAAGTCGAAAAACAAATCCTCAAAAAACTGCAGAAATACAACTCTAGAAAAAATGATCCAACGCCGCAATCATGTCAATAACAAAAGCCTCAAAACCTCGAAAATGTATGTTAAAATAAAACGTAAAAATTAAACTGTAGAAGAAAGGCTCCAACGACGCAATCCTCTTAATAACGAAACCCTAAAAAATCAAAAAATAGCTGGAAAAAAACGCTCCAACTAATCCGAAAAATAAAAGGAAATGTAAAAATTCTTGTTTTCAATAAACAAAATAAATTTTCCTTTTTTGTTAAAAAAAAAGGGTTGAGGCCACCATCCGATCACAATTGGGTAAAACATGTGAAAAAAATTAAACAAAATCCACTCACAATACACCATACAAACCCACAAACATTAACAATAAACACAAAGTAACACAATTAAAAAACGCATAACTGTAACGGAATGCGGGACCGTCCGCCAGGGGTGCAGCGGTCCCGCACCTGCAATTAGGATGCCACAGTGGCGTTGGCATCCCCCATTCCCAGCATTGTGGTGGGCGCTGCTCACAGCACCCCCCGCCACAATGCTGGGAATGCACGTTGTGCATTGGCATGCACAAGGTGACAGGCACCATGCGGTGCCTGCCACCTTGTCCATGCCAATGGAGGGAGGTACCATAGGTACTGCCCATGTGCACCCCCAACATCCTGGGGACCCCTAACAGCGAAGACCGCATGCCTTTCCATGGCGGCAATGCACCGCAATGGAAAGGCTCGTCTCCGCCCGCATTATAATATGGATAACAGTGTCTTGCAGAAAAGCGGCAGACGGTCTTTCCGTCCGCCGCGGACCCTCCAGCCATCCTAATGTGGCGGGCGGTCATTCATGGCAGGATGGCGGGTGGATTGCCCCCGCCCTGCCGGCGGTGGCTACCGCCGGCCTGATGGGGGCGATCCGCCCACCATCCTAATGGGCCCCTTACACTACATAACACACTACTCTAACCCAACACTATGTCAAACACATAAAACACTACTACTACCGCGCCTCTACCCTAAAACTCCTTAACAGTTAATTAAAACAAACCTACCTTTAGCGTTGAAACGCAGCTCCCAACCGCAAGGTACCATCTTCCAAAATGACCTAAAAATGAAACAGATAGATAGAAAACTGAGGAAACTAGAAAAAAATGGCCTGTACTCAAAATGAAAAAAGACTTACTCCCCCTAGAAAATAATGGAGAAATAATATTAAAATACAAAAAAATAAATCTATATTTTTATGCATTGTAAAAAAAATACAAATGTACCAAAAATAGGCATACATTTGTACAAAAATATATTAAATATTATATTTTCAAAAAACCAAAACATTATATTTAATAAATATAAATGTAGGTTTATTTCATGTGCTGTAAATTTACTAAAAATATTAAGGTGCCGATTCCGATCCGGTAAAAATATTTCCCGTACGACTTGTATCCGTATTTTTTTACGTACGAGTCATACAAGTCCCGTACAAACGGCCAAGTACGATTCGTACTGTCAAATTACATACGAATTGCCTCGGGGAAATTCTACGAGACGTCCCCGGACAGATTTACGTACGAGTCGTAAAACAGAAGTCCGAGCGCACAAGTCCGATCCGTACCGGCGTTCCGAATCCCCAAGCATATGGAAAACGTCCGGTACGGAGCGAACTTTGTATGACCACTACCCCGGTACACTTGGGCACGGGGTACGAGTCGTATGGACCCCCCACCCCACCCACGCATGTACGCGCCGTACCCCAGCACCCACGTATGTACGCACCGGACCCCCCACCTCAGCACCCGCGCCTGTACACATCGTACCCCAGCACCCGCGTACGTACGGGTCGTACCCCCCCACCCCAGCACCCGCGCATGTACGTGCCGTACCCCCCACCCCAGCACCCGCGTATGTACGCGCCGTACCCCCCATCCCAGCACCCGCGCATGTACGCGCCGTACCCCCCACCCCAGCACCCGCGCATGTACGTGCCGTACCCCAGCACCTGCGTATGGTCACGCCGTACCCCCCCACCCCAGCACACACGTATGTAAGCGCCATACCCCCCACCCCAGCCCCGTACTCGGACGCACCGTACCCCAACACCGTACCCCAGCATCCCCCCATGTATGCGCCATACCCCAGCACACGCGTATGTAAGCGCCGTACCCCCACCACAGCACCCGCGTATGTACACCCCGTACACCCCACCCCAGCCCCGCACTTGGACGCACCATACCCCAACACCGTACCCCAGCATCGGGTATGTAAGAGTCGTACAACACCATTGCACATGTGAACACTGAACAACAACATAGCCATGGACGCACCTTACCTACGCGAAAAAAACTTGTACTGAACCAAGACACTGTAAAACAGCACAAGGACTGTCAATTCGACTCGCACAACACCACAAAACACGTCTACAGGACAAAAAACAACTAAAAGACTGACCTGGCACATCCAAACAGAGGCCCAAAATCACAACCACCTCTTATAACACACCCACCAAAATTTCAAACACAGCCACACCCACAAATGGACCAATAAAAAGGGCCCACAAACACAAACCATGAGCCTTTGCAACAGACTCACTGCTCTCGAAGGAGTCCGAGAGCCTGGTGAGTACACAAACAACTCACGTAACATGTGGGGAATGGCATCCACACCCCAACTACAACAAATGCACTCACCTACCCCCAAGCCCTCACCTGACACAACCACACTTTAAACAATGCTCAGGCCACTAACATGAGTATGCCCCATTTACAAAGCAAGGTCATGCCATGTCCCAGCCTACACAAACCACAAACCCAAGACAGGATGTCCGGGATGCTGGGAGGGTGGGGATCACTAAACATATAGTACAACTCAGAAACAGACACCAATGCCTTCAGCCCATATGGCCCAGGTACATACCCATGCACCATGTGCAATGCACAGGGACTGCCAAAGTACTGACAAGGTAGCTGACACTTGGCCCTGCTGTAGGCAGCACAAGGCCCTCCTGTGAGAACTGCAAAATCTAACACAAACACAACCAGCTCAGATAACTAGGACAGGAACTCACACTCACTGACATGGCAGCATGCGCCATGGGGGGACAGATACATCACCTGGGAGACCAACAGCAAAATCACAGTACACCCACCAGCAGGCACCGTCAATCAATCAACAATCGATCTGGGTACTTGTAAGGCGCACTACTTACCTGTGAGGCTCTCAATGCGCTGAGGGGGGGGGGTGGGGGGGGGTTACAATACTGCTCGAAGAGGCAGGTCTTGAGGAGACATCAGAAGGCAAGTAGGTCTTGGGTCAGTCGTAGGTGGGTTGGGAGGGTGTTTAAGCTCCTGGCGGTGAGGTAGGAGAAGGATCTGCTGCAGGCGGGCGTACGTTGGATGCAGGGGACAGCTGCGAGGGCGAGGATGCCGGAGCGGAGCTTATGGGTGGGGGTGTAGAAGCTGAGTCTGATGTGCAGGTAGGCATGTCCATGGGTGTGGAGTGCCTTGTGTGCGTGGCTGAGGAGCCTACAGGTGATCCTCTTGTCGATGTGGACCCAGTGCAGGTCTCTCAGGAGGGGGGTGATGTGGCTGTGGCGGGGGGCTTTGACGATCACTTGTGCCGAGGCGTTGCAGAAGCGTAGTAGCCACCGTTGGTGTGTGGATGGGAGTCCTGCGTAGAGTGCAGTGGCGTAGTCCAGTCAGCTGCTGACGAGGGCCTGTGTCACTGTTCTACTTGTTTAAGTCGGGACCCACCAGTAGATCCGGAGGAGCGTGCGTAGGGTGTCGTAGCAGGAGGAGGAGACGCTGTTGACCTGCTTGGACATGGAGAGGGAGGATGCGAGGATCACTCCTAGGTTGCATGCGTGTTTGGTGGGTGTCGGTGATGTCCCCAGAGCGATTGGCCACCAGGAGTCGTCCCAGGGTGAGGGTGTGGGTCCCAGGATGAGGATCTCCGTCTTGTCCGAGTTCAGTTACAGATGGCCTCCGCATCCAGTCGTCGATGGCCCTCAGACCCTCGTGGATGTTTGTCTTGGCGGTGTGAGGGTCCTTGGTAAGGGAGAGGATGAGCTGGGTGTCGTTGGCGTAGGAGATGTCTTAGAGGTTGTGGTGGCGGGCCACTTGTGTGAGGGGGGCCATGTGGATGTTGAACAGCGTCGGGCTGAGTGATGATCACTCACCCCTCACACAAGCACACACCCCCGGGGCAGCCAATGGAGTCACACACTCTCACAATGGACATGTGACACAAGATCAAGCCTCAGCCAAAAAAGCATCCAAGGCTAAATGCGACATGTCAAAGACCCTGGATAACCTTTCAATCTGTCCCCTGCAACATACCCATCCACAAGTGAACATTGATGTGAATGCTAGGCACATACAACTACCTGGAGGAACTGTGGCAACCTGAACATGGATGTCGCATGAAAATGCATTAACATTGTCTCCCTCTCACACACTGGGCAACATCATAGATCTCCCCCCAACACTGGGGGGGAACAATCACAGGCCCAGGCTCGGCAGGAAGATGATCCCACCGGCAGCGACGACACTCAGCACTCTGTGGATGACCCCAACCAACCTGGACCCTCTGGTGCCCCAGCCCCTGCAGCACCTGTGTCAGGTACATCTGTGCCAACTACCACCCCCATTCTTGCCACATCCCAGGAGACACCCAGGAGCCCTGCCCGCACAGAACAACTGAGCCAGTCTGACCTGGAGGGACAAGGTTCTCCGGCCACCCAGGAGGAGGCAGACAACCCTGCAAATGCCATCCCTCAGGGGTCCGGTAGACCTGATGTGCCCACAACGGCAGGCCAGGCTTGTGTGGGCAGGGGTGGTGGGAGTGGAGGCAGGCGGAAGCGCGAACCTGACCAGCCAGCTGAGGGAACCGGCATGTCACACATACGCCACATCTTGGAGACATACCGGCGTCACACCAGGGGCATCAGCCAGGAAGTGGGGACCCTCAACGAGATTAAGAACCAGCAGGCCGAGCAACACGCCAGTCAACAACAACACCAAGGACGGATGGAGGCAAGACTGGCTGAGCTCCTGGCGGTGCAAACGGACATAAACCGTTCACTCCGTCGGATTGCCGACAACATGGGCAACCCTCCCTGTGCCACCAGGCGAAGACCAGCACCAGCCACAGGGAGGGAGGAGGAGGAGGATTCGTCCGATGGAGCGTCCCAAGCATCGTCAAGGCCTGCATCTGAGGGTCCCCTGAGGAAGGTGGGTCGTCCACAGAAAAGACCATGAGAGGCAGCGGACCATCCACATCTCCCAGGTCACCTGGCCTGGCACCTGGCCCTCTGGCGCAACAGCAGCACCTCATCCAATGACATTCTCTGCCACATGGACTTGCTGGTCACAGTCTGACCAATGATGACCAACACTGTGGTCTGGACTCTGATGACTCCAACTTGCAAGGATGCCATCTCCCCCTGTGAACTTTGGATTCCATGCACACTGTATAGCACCTATTTGTCCACACTAAACAGGCCCCCCACCGAGAATAAATCTCTTTTTCTACAATTACATGTTGCATTCATTTTGCATGAGTACACAATCTACGTGTGGGGAAATGTCAAACTAGGCATGAGTGTTGAACTAACTCCAGCCATCCATACCCTGGAATCTGAGTCTGGGACAGGACACACATGGGTCACAATGTATCATACTATACAGACATGGAGCACAATACTCACCCGTGATGGCCTCAAGCTGCTGAGGGGGGGCATGCATTACTGTGCGGACAGACCAATTTGGAAGAGTATCCTGAAGGCGTAGAGGTCATGGCTCATGTGGATGTTGCCGGGGAGGGAGTAGCAGGTATGTCTTGCCAGGTGGGAGAACTATGTCCAGCATGCTGGAGTACGGTGGATGTGAAGAATGGTGGCCAGGGCAAGGTTGGATGCACGGAGTTAGCACAACGGGGTCTCGGATGACAGACGGCCAAGGTTGGTGTGGGGTCTGTGGTTGTGTCCTGCCTCCTGAGTGTGGGTGAGGAGTCTGAAGGTCATTCTGCAGCACACTGTGAAACATTTAAGCTATCTCTGGTGGACGGTGATGTGGCTGGGGCGCATGATGTTGAAGCTGAGGTGTGCACATGCAGCCTGGATGTGGACTGGTTTCCCGGGTGTTAGGATGTACTTGCTCCGTAGAGGGCGGGGCAGTAGTTGACACGGCTGGTGATGTGCTCCTGGGGCATGGTCTATCTTTCCCTGGAGCGGATCATGTGCATCATGCAGAGGGTGTTGCACCCTGAGGTACAGATGCTGGTGATTAGCATGGTAAATGTGAGTGATAATTCCATGATGCACACCATTTTGTGTGTGTGGCCTGGGTGCATGTGCAGGGCTCTTGCGGGTGGGACACAAGCAGTTGAGCCACCTGTAAGGGGACAATACTCAGATGATTACCTCAGGCCTGTACAAGTTCAGCCTCAGGTGGCTGATGTTCAGCCATCCATCAATGGATCTCATGCCTTCTTTAATGTTGGAACTGCCAATGGCTGCGTCTTTGGTGAGGGTGAGGAGCACCTGGCTGTCAATGGCATACGAGCTGATGATGAGGTGCTGGGCGCAGTGAGGGGGACCTGGACACATTGAATATTGACACGCTGAGAGATGATACCTGGGGCATGTGCCAGATGATGCCACTATACTACATGCTGAAGGCTTGAGTCCCACTCCCTTGGCCTTGCTGGTGTACGGAGCCGGTGGGGAGTAGGAGGGACATGACCTGGTTGGTGTGAAAGGGCCTGGAAGGCGGGGCCGCGCTGTGTAGGCAGTTGGAGTTGCACACTCATCATGCAAAGGTGTCGTGTGTGCGCCTAGGGTATGCCTGAGAGCAGGCGGTAGCTCTTCGGATGGACAATGCTTGGAGGGTGGCTGCAACATCAGACTGTAGTGTGATCTGGGTCATGTAAGGACATGAGGTTCGTGCAATGTGCACGTTGCATGTGCTGACGGTCCAGCCTTTGGCACCGCGTGGGCGCAATAGTGGCACAGACAAGCTGATGCCAGACAAATTAATGTGTGAAGGGAGGAAGGGAGGAGCATCTTTGAGGTGTGTGTGTTGCCGAATCTGTAAACTCACTGTGCCCTCGCTGCAGGGGCTGCAGCAGCAGGCGGCATGACATGGAAACTATGCCACTAGTTGCACACAAAGACAAGGATGTCAGAAAGGACTACTGCAACAGGCGTATGTAAAGGAGGAGTGTCCGGTTTCCCATGGCACACCCAGAGACAATGGATGCACAATACCCAAAGATGACTGACACCGGATCATTAAACTGAAGGACGAGCTGCGCCCAGGATACACACCCTCAGCAGGTGTTGACGGTCTGTTGTGGCAACCAACATGTCCAAATACATACACAACCATGGACATCATGCACAATGGATATTCTAATCCCTGAAGAACTGCATGCATGTTGCCAAACTACACATAGACTCATATGCCCAATCTTTGACAACTATGCCAGAGATGCCGCATGCAAAGTTGCAAGAGACCAGCATTGACAGAGATGAGGCACCTTGGAGGGTGAGATACACTTTTATTACTCAGGTTCACACCTAGGGAAATGCATCAATAGGAACAGACTCACAGGTCATTTGGCAGAACATGTGGGACCTACACTGGACACCCCCTTCACAACACAGATGCTGTAAATCCATTGAACTGGCACACAAGTGAAGTGTGTGAGCCAAACACCCCCTGCTGCACACGGAGGGGCTTCAATTCCCCATTTATCCTCTAATGGGGATGTCCCACACTATGTCCACCCGTAGCATCCTGTATGTTTCAGAAGGAAGTTGTACACACATTGATGCCTTCATCAGAATCCACTGTCCCATCACAGATGACTGCTACGAAGGGTGACTATCAATACATGGGAGTCATGCAACATGTCATGTGCCCCATGGTGAGTCGACATGTATGTATAGTAACACAACATGCACAGGAGCAGTGCCCACACATTACAAACACCTACCAACACCAAAATGCCGTGCAGCAATCCTTAACCAAATAGACTTTTCCCCATGTCCGTGCATGGGACGCTGATTCAGCACACGTTCCAATACTCATGAGGAATAGCGGGAGCCCAACGATGACTCGAGCAGACAGCATGCCAAACAACCTGGGGATGACAGACACACAAGAAGTCAGGGAAGAGATTGTCATCCGCATGCATGGTAATTAACTCTACAGGAATAAGTCTGTCACCATGCTATATTACAATTGAGTGTCTAAAATGTGTGGAAGGACACCATCACTCGAGTGACACATCTGAACACACATCTAAGTCACTTAGCATACAGTCAGCTGGACACACACATTGCAACACATGCCACACAAGGCTCCAGCCGTGTACACTCAGACCCATGGACTCACCATTATGAGAATAAGTTGCGTATGAGCTGACTCCGGATGTCGTCGTCCTCCTCCTCCCCATCGTCACTTGCCTCGTGACTAAGCCCTTCATCCTCCACGGGTGGATGTTCCTGCTCATCCGGATCCAGAATGAGTGGCACAGCCTTCTCCACTGCCATGTTGTGCAGCATGCAGCACACGAGGAAGATCTTGCAGGCCTTCACCGGTGCATATGGGAGGGACCCACCTGTCTTGTGATGGCACCGGAATCTTCTCTTCAGGAGGCCAAACGTCCTCTCAATCACTCGCCTGGTCTGCCCATGTGCATTGTTGTAACGGTGATCTGCAGCTGTTCTGGGGTTGAGGAGGGGTGTCATCAGCCATGGCATGTTGGGATAGCCAGAGTCCCGAGATGCCGTAAGATAATAAAATAGTGCAAAACAGAGGACAAACAGAGTATACCCACCAACAAGACATGCTCGTTCGTTGTGCAGCCCCAGCATCATTTCTGGCACCCTGCTACGCCTCATGATATAGGCATCGTGTGCTGACACTGGAAAACGTGCACAGACATGGGAAATCAGCATGTTAGCAAGACACACCACAAGGGCATTTATAGAGTGGTAATGTTTACGGTTGCGATAGGCCACCTCCTGTGCCTGTGGTGGTACCAAAGCCACATGTGTCCCATCAATAGACCCTATGACATAGGGCATCCCTCCCAGAGCAGAGAACTCACCCTTGACACCTGTCAACTGGTCACGAGTTGGAAAATGGATGAATTCATCCAGGTGCTCCAACATGGCTTCTAAAAAATCATGCAGGACACGGCTGAACATGGTCTGTGACATGCCATCCACATCAGCTATGGTGAATTGAAACGTACCGGTGGCAAAAAAATGTAGGGCTGCCATCACCTTCATCTTGGGGGTCAGCGCAGTAGGATACCTGTGTCGCGGTTGGAGGTGTTGTTTAAGCTTTGCGGTCAAGTGTTGCGAGAAGCGGTAACGTCTTATGCAGTCACGTTCCCTCATGGCAGCCAAGTCTGGCATTGGTCGGGGGAGACGCGGTGCCCTGCAGATAATTGGAAGGAAGAACAAAGAGTGAGTACCTAACAACATCAATGTCAATGAACTGAGCACACGCTCAACTGCTAACTACAGAGTCAGGTCTGTGCTATACATCCAGGACACGTATGGCAGCCAGGTGATACTCCAACGACAAGCCAGCTACACCCATTGATAGTCATATTCTACATGACATGGCCCAAAACTAGCTGTGGGCCAGTGTAAGTGAACAGCCAGAGACATCACAGGAGTGACATACATCCACATATCTGCATTTGAAGGATGTCATCTCATACAGACTGCTGGCGTCAATCTGGACGCACAGGTCACATGTCATTTGAAATGTGCAGATCATACACATAGCGATGAAGGGGTACACGTGAAAAACACAGACATGGATACGCCGCAGATATGTCCTCATGTCATAAAATCATCTTTGAAGCATCCAGACATACGTAACGTGTGAATCCACATGTGGCATGGTGTGCGTATATGTGTGCCATGCCCATCTACACACAGACACATGTGGATGCAGCAACAGCAGATGCAGTTGACGGAACACCACCAGCAAGCTCATGGGAACACATGACACACACAGGACATGTTCACATCGGGGCACGCTGTTACTTAGATGTCAGGTGTTAGTGTCCCTGTCCCTGGCATCAGGGGACATTTGCGGGTGTTGGTGACTGTGCCATACCAGTGATGCAGTGCTTGACACGTTTGTACTACATGCACACATGTGCATTGTGGGAAGGGGAAGTGTGCCACATACTGCCCCATCACACATGACATGTGTACACAGGTCATCACACATCTATTGTGCTAAAACATGAGGAGACATGTACCACATCACTGCCTGACACACCTATGCCCTGCACATGTAGGACTGGAATGACTATGACTGGATGTACAGCCGTGCACGAGTCTGACACCTTCATTCCATTCGTGTGCGCCTCCTATCACCTGTGTAAGCTGTGAAGCGCACCGTACACACGCTCTGAGGGCGTGTGAATGGTCCGTTTAATCACACTGTTGTTCCCGCCGGAGTACGGATGTGTGTACGGACCGTACACACGTACGTGTAAGACCAGTGTGTACACGTACATGGACTACCAGTGTGTACATGTTGGTGTACACACTGGTCGTAAACGTACGTGTACACACTGGTCGTACACGTACGTGTACACCCTGGTAGTCCACATACGTGTACACACTGGTAGTCCACGTACGTGAACACACTGGTCGTACACGTACATGTATGCCCTGGTAGTCCACGTATGTGTACACACTGGTAGTCCACGTACGTGTACGCACTGGTCGTACACGTATGTGTACGCACTGGTCGTAAACGCACGTGTACACCCTGGTAGTCCACGTACGTGTACACACTGGTAGTCCACGTACGTGTACGCCCTGGTCGTACACGTACGTGTACGCCCTGGTAGTCCACGTACGTGTAAGCACTGGTCGTACACGTACGTGTACACACTGGTCGTACACGTACGTGGACTACCAGTGTGTACACGTGCGTGTCCGACCAGGGCATACACGTACGTGTACGACCAGTGTGTACACGTACGTGGACTACCAGGGCGTACACATATGTGTACGACCAGTGTGTACACGTACGTGGACTACCAGTGTGTACACGTACGGGGACTACCAGTGTGTACACGTATGTGGACTACCAGGGCGTACACGTTGCAAACGCAATGTGCAACTGGTGCGGTAGGAGTACGTGTGAAACGCACCGTACCTGTTTGTGGATAGCTAAATTACATTGGGACACATGAGGGGCAAGTATTATGGCCTAAATGCATGCTGGTTGTTATGGATACCGATTTTCAACTTCAAATTTTCAATTATGTGGCCTGGAATAGGCAGTTGGCAACTAAATACAATGTTGCAAAGTGGTTGTTGACTTCACATCATGCTCAAATTTTGAACCATGCAAAGGCCCTCACTGGGGTATGTTTAAAGGGATTGGAGGAAACGTAGGATACAAATGAGACTGACCAATCACTCTGTACTCCTGTAAATGAAACAGCCCAGCAAGGCAGATATAAGTCAGCCAGAACCCATGAGAGGGCACTTGCCTGCATTACCTTACACTCGACACCACTGCTGCTGCTTGTAATTCCTCTGACACCATGTCAGAGACTGTGGAGAGGGCCCAGCCTTTCAGCCATGAGGAGAATGAGGCATTGCTTGATGTAATCCTCCCACAGTACCCCAGCCTGTATGGGAGACCAGGGGAGCAGGTGAGTGCTGACTCCACTAGCTTTGACTGTGCCCCTTTTTTGTGGCTGTCACTTCTGGCATTGTGTCCAGGTGTGACAGACATGCAATGTTGTTTAGCGTGGGTACCAGGGGGGGGGGGGGGGATGGCTTATGTCTCCCATGCAGAGCATGATGTAGTTCCTGTGTGCACTCCTCACTTGCATTGTGCTTACTGTGACATTCACTGCAGAGTGCATGGCACATTCAGCCTACCCAATCCTTATGCTGTTTTTGTCCTATTGTCCAGAGGTGATTCCCTGCCCCCCCCGGTGTGACAGGTGACTGTACCCACAGATGTGTGTGAGTTGAGTGGAGCTGTGGTGAGAGTGTCCAAATGATGTGTACGCCCCCTGGACATTGATGTGTGTGAATGTTCCTTGTCATGTGGGTGAGTGTCTATGTGGAGTGTTGCACCCAGCTGCATGGAGGAGGCAACAGCTCCACCCATCTGATGTGAGAAGTAAGCCGTGCAGAGTGTCTGACTTGCTGAGCTAGCACCACACCTGTGACACCCCACAGGCAAGTGGCACATGTGCAGAGTGAGGTTTGTATCCGCTGTTGCCGATGGCAGGTGATTGATCTGTGCCTGTGTGTGTCTGTGTACTCTGCTGAGGTTGCGTCAGTGGCCTGGGGCATGTGACTGCTTGGAGGTGCTGTCCATCAGCCTGGAGTTGCATGTGATGCACAGCGTGTGCCATGATCATGGAGTGTGTTGCACCCCTCTTGCCACCTGTGTACTTTCAATGCCATGTAGTGCATTGGGGCTTCCACATAGGCTAATGTCCCTATGAGAAAGGTGCAATTGGATGCCAGCATAATATGCCCTGTTCTAAATATCAAAGATGTTAAAATGTGTGTCTCTGTGACATGGAGCAGGTGTAGTGATGTTGTCTCACTTTGTCATCCTCACAGGTAACCGCCTACGCCAAGGGGGAGATATGGAAGCAGGCCATCAGGGCCGTGAGATCTGTGGAGGGTCGCAGTCGGCACCTCGCCCAGGTAAGGAAACGCTGGCAGGACATCCGGTGCTGGACCCGGAGGATCGCCCGGTGGCAGCTCAAAGACTCACCTCCACACAAGCACGGCGGGGGCCGACGACTGACCCAACAGATGAAGCGTGTCCTGGCGGTGGTCTTCCCTGACTTGGATAGGCGGTTACAGGAGTTGCAGCAGCAGGAAGGGGGTAGGTACATGTGTGTTTGTTGTGTGTCACCAGCTTTTGAAAGTGCTCAGTTGCCTGGATACACAGCGAGTTAATTTGTGCAGTGCATATCATGTTCCCCAAAGTCAAACGGTGCTGTTCCTCCTCCCTTCCCCTAAATGACATGTGTTCCCTGGTCTGTGTGTAATCACTATTGCACATGGTCATCTAGGCTGCCAGTTAATCCAAGTGCACATTGCTATCTGCATCACGTGGGGTGGGGGTCTGAGACATGTGTTGTTACCTTGCCTGTGCCCTGTCCTGTACAGTCATTTGGGTGTCCATGTTAGTTGGCACTGATGCTGAGTATCAACATAGGAGTGTGAGTTTTCAAATGAACAGACTTGCAGCATGCATAAACAATGTTGTTGCCTCAGACATGATGTGCATGAGTGGGAGATATGCATAGTGCAGGGACGGTAGCTCAGGTTAGTCAGATAATTCCAGGACAATGGAGCAGTGTTCCCACTACAGTCCCCTAAGACACCCTTGCCTCGGAATCATGTGTGTCATCCAACAGTGTGCCCATTCTCTGTGTGTTCAGCATAGTTTGGCCTCTGTGGCATAGTCCCCTGCCCTCATTTGTATTTATCTGAAGTGTGCTATATGTGCCCATTGTACAGGCTGACCCCATTTAGCTTGTGCATCCTCACACTGGGCAGTGCCTGTGTGTCTATGTACAACTATCTGTTGATGGTTGTTGGTCACAAATATGTGTTGGCAGCCTCACGAGGTGATGTGGAGTAAATTTCGGAATTCTTGATGCATATTGGAGTAAACCCAGATTAAGAGGTGTCACTTCTTGATCTGTCTCAATCACATTGTCTCCGGTATGGGGTGTTTGTGCGGGCAAGGCCTACATGTCCAAACCTTATGTCTCCTTGCCGGGTCTGACCTGTGTGTGATAATTGTCTGGACAGACACTCAACATGCAGTGACCCAGTCATGTTGTGCAGGGTTTATTGTTTGTGCTTTGCAGCATGTGTCAAAAATGAAAATACATGGCTCAGGCTCATCCATTTTTGCCACCAGTGTGTGGGCGAGATGCTACGTAGTTTGGTCTGTGTGTGCTGACATCTGTGTGGACATTCTTTCTTGCCATGAGGGTGTCTCCTCAATGCAGGTGCTCCTTATCCCGACACATTGCAGGCCCATTAGCTAATGCATTGTCCTGTGTTTGGACATGTGTGCCACTCCACATGACAGGCAGTGGGTCAGATGTGTTGGCAACTGTGTCATCATGGTACGGATGGCCATGTGACAGGTGGCATGATTCAAGTTTTCAGTCAATAAGTATTGTACCTTGGCACTCACTACACTTGTCAACATGTCTCCATTTTTCCTATGCTTCTTTTTGCTAGTTGGTTGTGAAGGACAATAATGTGCCTGCATGACAGATGTCTCCCAGGGAAGTGCAAAAGAAAGTACTTTTACACTTTCCGTGGACACGCAGGCACATTTCACTGGAAGGCACAGTTTGATTACCACTTGTTTTCTGAATATACATATCCATGTTCACACAGTGTGTTTGCATGTGTGTAAGTCCTTGGTTGTTGCTGATATGAACTCACGAGTGTCAAGTCATCCAGACCACCGTGGTGCCATGAATATGTACTTACTGATACCCCATTTCTTATTTACAGTGGCTTTTTAGAATTCGGCTGGCAGCTCATACAATGACTGTGTAAAAGTATTTTTGTGTGCACATCATTGTGTGACTTCTGTCATACAGGCAGATGTGTCTTCTGTTCACAAAGTGGCACATTCACACATTCTAAACATGTACATTGTGTAAAGTGTTGTGAGTCCCAAGGGATTGCAATGTTTTTGGCTATGGTTTCCAGAGTACTCACAGGTCTCAGAGTGTGGGGACACCTTCAGTATTGAGTTGTGTTATTTGGCCTTGGGTGCACCAATACTGTTTCGTTCACAGTGAACAAGAGGTGGCATAGATTCATATTCTTGCTGTGCTCAACTGTCCCCAGACACTAGCTTCTCAGTATAATTTGATATCAAGTTATTTGCTGTTGTGTCATGATCTCCATTGTTTCCAAGTGTCATGGTGGGTCAACCAACTGGGGAGTGCAGGGTTACATATGTGCGGACTATTCTAGATGTTACTCATGATGCATTTCCTGATATGCACTGTGACATTTTTATTGGGACTCATGTGTCTGTTGTATACAGGTGACTGATTATTTTCTGTCTCTTCACCTTGCCCACAGCATCATCGGAGGACACCGAGGGAGACACCTGCACGGAAGTGGAGGAGGGATCCAGCACCGCTGCCACCACTGCTGCGGAGTCTGCGGGAGCAAGTGGCACGGAGGGTGAGGGGATTCAGGCGGAGGACCTGTCTAGTGACAACACTGACTACGACGCAGACGGGTCCGATGCTGAACTCCTCCAGGGGGCGGAGGCTGCTACGACACCTGGCAGCAGCACTACATCTGTCACCGCCCCCTCCATTCCCATCACTGCCCTCCCAGTTGCTCCGGTCCCTTCTGTCCGTGCTAGGCAACACCGTGTTTCCTTCGTGCCAGGCACCGCACCCCCTGCCCCTGTCCCCCCTGCTGCCCTCACTGCAGAGTCTGTGGACATTCTGCGTCAGTTGCAGGTTGGACAGATATCACTGCTGAATGTCCTCCATGGCCAGACCCAAATGATGACGCAGATGGTGTCGTACATGGAGGGCATGTCATCAGCGATGTCTGACCAACGGATGTTTCTGAGGTCCATGGACTCTTCACTGACGGCAGCAGTGAGTCTCCTGCACCGCTTCGTCCCCCCCACCCCTGCACCATCTACACTTCCCACTCCCATACCTGTCCCAAGCACACACAGACATTCACAAGCACGCACCCCACCAGACACAGGCAGCACACTACCACGTAAGGGCAAGCGCACTCCTCCTGGCACGCACACTCAGGAGGATATGGGCACACCCACTGGGTCTGGGGCACACAGGCATACACGCAGCCACAGTCCGAGGCAGCACGGCGAACTAACCAGTCCCTCCAAAGGCACTCCCCTTGGCTCCCCTACCACACATCCAGAGAAAGAGGCCTACTTGGCTGTACTAGGCCTCAGCCCCTCTGTCTCTCCAGTCCGCAAACGGGAACGGCACTCCACAGGTACGGGAGTTGAGCCCCCCCCAGTGTCTCCCCCTCCCCCAGTAGCGCTGCACCCCATCACTCCGACCCCCCCCCTCCTTTGAGGCTGTGTTGTCTTCGGGTGAAGGGGAGACACTTGATGACCTGGCAGCAGTGTGCAGCGCCGAGCTGACCTCCACCTTTGGCGCTGCCCCACCCCCTGTGGTGGAGGCGTCTGTCCCTGCACCCACCACACCTACCCTTCCACCTCCTGTCCCTGCGGTGCCTGGTCCTTCCCCACATGATGCCCCCCCTCCAGTCGAGGAACCTGAGGGTTCTAATGTGCAGGCAAGCTAGGGGAGACGCGTGGCCATGTGTCCCCCACAAGGGCTTCAGATCTGGACTGGCCATGTGCCTTTGTTAATAGTGTCGTTACCTACTTTTTCATTTAATGCTGAATAAAGCATTTTCTTTTCAGTTTGAACACATTTGCATTTCAGGTATTGATGTGGGTGCTGATGGTCCCGGAGTTGGGGTGGTGGTAATGTGTTATGTGTCAGGAAAAAGTTGTCGTCTGATGCTAATGGGGTGGACCATGGTATCTGCATGCCATCACAATGTCTCTGCAAAGTATATTTGGTCGTGTGTGCTATTTGTGTTTGGAGACATTGTCCCAAGGACTGTTCCTTCCTCTGTGGCACCTGACGTCTACCCTGCAGGGAGTAGCAATTTTGTTGTGCTGACCTGTGTCTACATTTCCTTTGTTGGTGACGCATTCCTTCAACTATGGCCATGCCTGCTCAGCAATTTCTCCGGCTGCATCGTCTGTGCCATCCTTGCTAGTCACTGTACTTGTGTATTGAGTATGTTGTCATGCCTTAATGGCGACAATCAGCATTTTCCACACTATGCATGTGTGTTATCCCAGCCTAGCACACATTTGGTACTTGTTCTGCAGGGTATTTGAGCACCTGACTGACAATTGTGGGCATTGTATCTGGGGGAAGTCCACCCTATTCCTTCCATGAGAGGCAACATCTTAGTGGCTGTCCCGGCACCTGTACATTCCTATCAGTCCTGGGATGTGCGTGACAGTGTGTGTTCCCTTTGGCTCTCTTAGTGTAGTGGCCATTGACATGAGTATACAGTCTTGTGGCATAATCTCTGTGTGTGTATTGTGCTGCATCCGCCAGGGGTGGGTATGCATGTGTCATTTGTCCTCACACCCACATGTGTTGTGACATGCAGTGGGGGAAGGACATCCATCCTCATGGGAGTGGGACACTGCTGTCAGTGATGTGTTGTTATGCCACTATCAACATAGTCGAGCATTAGGGATGCGTACATACACCCATGGAGTTGTGCTCATCTGATCATGATGTACACACACCCATGACTCTGTCCACTGCTGGGATTCCTCTGCACCCACCCCTTACATGTCTCTGTCCACTACTGGTAGTGATGGGCACCCACCCCTCACATGTCTGTCCACTGCTGGGAGTCCTCTGCACCCACCCCTCACATGTCTCTGTCCACTGCTGAGAGTGATAGGCACCCACCCCTCACATGTCTCTGTCCACTGCTGGTAGTGATGGGCACCCACCCCTCACATGTCTCTGTCCACTGCTGGGAGTGATATGCACCCACCCCTCATATTGCAGGCCACTGCTGGGAGTCCTCTGCACCCACACCTCACATGTCTCTGTCCATTGCTGGGAGTCCTCTGCACCCACCCCCATGTCTCTGTCCACTGCTGGGAGTGATAGGCACCCACCCCTCACATGTCTCTGTCCACTGCTGGGAGTGATAGGCACCCACCCTTCACATGTCTCTGTCCACTGATAGGAGTACTCTGCATCCACCCCCATGACTCTGTCCACTGCTGGGAGTCCTCTGCACCCACCCCCATGTCTCTGTCCACTGCTGGGAGTCCTCTGCATCCACCCCATGTCTCTGTCCACTGCTGGTATTCCTCTGCACCCACCCCTCACATGTCTCTGTCCACTGCTGGTATTCCTCTGCACCCACACCTCTGCTGGGAATCCTAGGCAGCCACCCACCCACCCACCCGCACCCTTGGTGCAGTACACTGCTGTCATGGCCATACACCCCCCCAATGTACTGGTTATATGCTGCACCAGGCCCTAAACAAACATTTGTGGCGTGTGTACGCCTTGTCTCACAAATGTACTGGTGCCCTAGGGGTACGGGTGATGCGGTCCGTACCCCCGCATTCATCGGTTGGGTGCGGTCCATACCACGCGTACCCCTACATCACCACTGCAATGGTGGTACGGACCGTACCCACGCTCTGAGGGCGTGGGTACGGTCCATACCACGCGTACCCCTACATCACCACTACAATGGTGGTAAGGACCGTACCCACGCTCTGAGGGTGGGTACGGTCTGTACCACCATTGTAGTGGTGATGTAGGGGTACGCGTGGTACGGCCGTACCCACGCTCTGAGGCCGTGGATACGGTCCGTACCACCATTGTAGTGGTCATGTAGGGATACGCGTGGTACGGACCGTACCCACGCTCTGAGGGCGTGGGTACGGTCCATACCACCATTGTAGTGGTGATGCAGGGGTACGCGTGGTACGGACCGTACCCACGCTATGAGGGTGGGTTCGGCCCGTACCACCATTGGAGTGGTGATGTAGGGGTACGCGCCGTACCCACGCCCTCAGAGCGTGGGTACGGCCCGTACCACGCATACCCCTACATCACCACTCCAATGGTGGTACAGGCCGTACCCACACTCTGAGGGCGTGGTTACGGCACGTACCCCTACATCACCACTCCAATGGTGGTATTGGCCGTACCCATGCCCTCAGAGCGTGGGTACGGCCCGTACCACGCATACCCCTACATCACCACTCCAATGGTGGTACGGGCCGTACCCACGCCCTCAGAGCGTGGGTACGGCCCGTACCACACGTACCCCTACATCACCACTCCAATGGTGGTACGGGCCGTACCCACGCCCTCAGAGCGTGGGTACGGCCCGTACCACCATTGGAGTGGTGATGTACGGGTACGCGTGGTACGGGCCATACCCGCACTCTGAGGGCGTGGTTACGGCCCGTACCACCATTGTAGTGGTGACGGGTATGCGTACGCAGGGATTGGTGGACATGCCCCCCGAAGTGACCAGACCCTGGAGGTAATGTAAGGACAGTATATGGTATTTTACTAAATTGGTGGTGGTTATGTTTCCTGCCCCTCGCCCCCCCTTTGCCCCTGGGTGTTGTGCTGTCCTTCTGCGGCGTGCACGGCGGTTTCGGTGCACCAGGTCGTAGGCTAGGAGGGCCGGGATGACACGTAGGATGGGGTCCATGGCTGTCCGTCGCGTCCCGCAGCTCCTTCTTCGCTTC
The DNA here is from genome assembly GCF_964204655.1 of Triturus cristatus. NCBI lineage: Eukaryota > Metazoa > Chordata > Amphibia > Caudata > Salamandridae > Triturus > Triturus cristatus. The sequence goes on from NC_140583.1 coordinate 235,342,340, forward strand.
GTCCTCAATTTCCCGGGAGTTTTTGGCTGCCGTAAAAAATGATCCGTACGGAGTGATGTAGGCACGAATCGTACTTGCTGGTCCGTTGAACGCTGCCTGACTCCATCCGGACGTCACGTACGCGATGTCCCGGATCGGAATTGTGGGTATTTGTTCGTCGCACGTAGTTTTTTATGATTCGTACGGAAATGGTATTTCTGTACGAATCGTACTTGCTGGTTTGTAAGGTGCATTTCCCGGGTACGAGTCGTACGGAGAATATGCTCCGTACGACCACACTTAAAAATTTTCAATTTTTCAAGTATGTTGAAAAAATATGTATATTAATAATATTGTTAATTTTGCAATTCCACATTAAAAATGTATGTTAAAAACATTGTTAATTTTACAAATCTACATGAAAATTGTATATTAAAAAATATTGTTAATTTTCCAGTTCTACGTGAAAAATATACATTAAAAAATATTGTTAATTTTTCAACTCTACATAAAAAAATGTATGTTAAAAATATATTATACTTTGTAAAAAAATTGGAATAACATCAAAATACCTGGATAATGTTTTTAATACTGTGGAAAATTTATAATAAATGCAAATGAGAACAGGAGAGAGGAGTTGGCCTAACGGCTAGGGCGGTCGATCTCGAATCTGGGGAACTGGGTTTGAGTCTCGGCAATGATGCTGAACATCCTGTGATTCTGGGCAAATCACTTAGGGCCTCATGTAGGTAGCATACCAGTTACCACTTCTAAAATACCGAACGATACCGAATCGGTATTTTAGAAGTGGTAACTCGTATGTAGGTAATGAGTCGGTATTTTTTACCGATTCGTTACTATTCGGTAATTACCGAATCGGTATTTACCGATTCGGTAATGAGGCATACCTTCCCATTGATGGGAAGGTATGCCTCATTACCGAATCGGTAAATACCGATTCGGTAATGGGGGGAACACTTGCATGGGTGGCAGGGTGTCACATTGACACCCTGTTGCACCCCTGATTCGGCCATGTGTGCACATGTGGCACACATACATGCCCTAAGGGCATGTATGTATGCCACATCGCACACTGCTGCGCGCGTAAAAATGCATAAATACATACTTTAATTATTTACCACCAACTAAAAGTTGGTGGTAAATACCGACTCTAAAACACACCCACACACTCCCCCTACATCTCGATTTTGGTGTCGGAATTTACCGAATCGGTAAAATTACCGATTCGGAAAAGTTACCGATTCGGTAACATTACCGATTCGGTATTATTACCGATTCGGTAATTTTAACGATTCGGTAAATTCCGACACCAAAAATTGTCCCCCTACATACCATTAGCCAAAATACTGGTCGGTAACGGTAAAATTACCGAAAATCGGCCGTTACCGGCCGGTATTTGGCTACCTACATGAGGCCCTTAATCTCCCCGTGCCTAACAAAAATTAATGTGTGTCCTCATGTAACGTAACTGATGCTATGTAAAGCGCTCTGATATCCGATTCGGGTCAAGTTCGTGCTATATCAAACTCTGCCTAAAAAAAAAACAAAATTACTGTAAGATAAAAAAAAACATATGTAACCAATAAAAATGTTTACAAGCATAACAAACTTACATCTCCTTTCTTATTTAAATTTACATACAAAATAAAATAAAAAAATAACTGATAAACAATAAAAATGTACTATGCTTAGCTCCAAAACCAACAAGACTCATGGAAAATGCTGGATAATAAAGTAATTAAAATTACTATTCAAACTCAAAAACAAACTAAACTCAGGAAAAGTGCTAGATAATAAAACATAATAAATCACTATTCCAACCCCAAAACAAAATAAACTCAAGGAAAGTGTTGGATAATAAACCAAATCAAATTTTACTATTCCAACTCCAAAACAAAATAAACTCACAGGAAGTGCTGGATATTAAAACATAATAAATTACAACTCCAACTCCAAAGCCAACTAAACTCAGGGAAAGTGCTGAATAATAAACTTAATTAAATTACTATTCCAACTCCTATACCAACAAAACTCAGGGAAAGTGCTGGATAATAAAACTGATTAAATTACTATTCCATCTCAAAAATAAAATATAACTCAAGGAAAGTGTTGGATAATAAACCTAATTAAATTACTATTATAACTCTAAAACCAACAAATGTCAAGGAAAGTGCAGGATAATAAACTTAATTAAATTACTATTCTAACTCCAAAACATAATAAACTCAGGGAAAGTGCTGGATAATAAAACATAATACATTTATTCCAACTACAAAACAAACAAAACTCAGGGAAAAAGTGCTGGATAATAAACCTAATTAAATTATTATTCCAACTCCAAAACAAAATAAATCAGGGAACGTGCTAGATAATAAAACATAATAAATTACTATTCCAACTCCAGAACCAACAAAGCTCAGGGAAAGTGCTGGATAATAGACCTAATTAAATTACTATTCCAACTCCAAAACACACACTACTGAATGAAAGTGCAGGATAATAAACCTAATTGAAGTACTAATCCAACTCCAAAACAAAATAAACTCAGATAAAGTGCTGAATAATAACACATAATCAATTACTATTCCAACTCCAAAACAAAATAAACTCAGGAAAAGTGCTGGATAATAAAACATAATAAATTTCTATTCCAACTCCAAAACTAAAAAAACTCAAAGAAAGTGCTGGAGAAAAAATATAATAAATAACTATTACAACTCTAAATTAATAATCAATAAAAAAAATTACATCACATTTATCTTTATAATCCATTTTTAAATTAAAATATTAATAATATTTTTCTACAAATTACATTTTTTTGAAAATGAAATGCAAAACATATAGAACAATTTACTCAAACATAAATATAACCTCAATATTTAATTTTTTTTTCAAATTTAAAGTTTCATTTTTTTTTTATTTTGCAATTTCTACTTTTAATAACAATTATTTTTAAACATCATTGAAAAACTACTACCCTATAAAATCAACATCACACTACTAAATTCTCTGAAAAAGTTTTAAAATGTTTTACAAATTTACAAATAATATGTTCAAATTACTACCCACCCTAATTCACTATAAAGAAAACAACGCACTACAAAAACTTTATAGATTTGAAAAAACATTTCTATTTTAATTAAAAAATTTACTCGACCTATATATCCCCCATAAATACAACATCTCTCAAATAAATATTTGAAACATTTTTAAAATATTTTAAAATTAATTTGATTTTTTTTTTAAAAATAACTTCCCACCCTTATCCCCCATATAACCAACATCCTACTCCTAAAACTTAAAAAATGTATTTTAAATATTAAAATTTCATACCAATTTTTTTAAATGACTCCCCACTCTCATCCCCTAGAGACCCAAAATCCCGCTCCTAAAATCTGACAAAAATGTAACAATTATTTAAATTTTAATCCTACATTTTTAAATGACTCCCCCCCCTAATCCGCTATGAACCCAACATCCCGCTCCTAAAACGTAATTAATGAAAAATAAAACAAACTTTTTAACATATATTTATTTATCTATAAAACATATAATAATAAATACTACATTTATAATTATAAAATACTAACATTTGAGGGGAAAAAATATAATTGACAAGAATATCTTTTACATTGAAATTTACAAAATTGATATTTTGCATTACATAAAATTCGATATTTTTAACTACAAAAAAACTTACCTCGATATTTTACACCATTGATATTCTTGTTGATTTTAATGCAATTTGATAATTTCACCTCGATATTCTGTCTCTGCAACCTTTTCGAATACCTTGAAGGATCTGTCCTTCAGGAACGAAGCAACAAACTCGTTCTGTCCCTTCACTCAAATATTAGTTGAATATGGGTCTTTGTGTGGCCAAAAATAGATACATTATATTAGACATGCTCTTATTTATATAGAAGTATAGTTTAGTATTTCTATTACCCATACTACCCCTTGTGGGGCACTTACCCACATGGATATTAAGTTACACCATGAAGGTTGTGTGGTTGTAAGGTGTTGTTTTTTCTGGAGCATTTGTGTTTTCACGTCATGCATGTTGACCACTTATGTGCGGTTATTGTGTTGTGGGATGCTGCACATGGTGGTGTGATGGGTAAGGGTATGTAAGAGATAGATGCACAAATGATAACTGTAATATGGTCTTAAGCATGGTACTAATCTACACAGGCAGCTAGGGTATGGTACATCGCACAAGGACAGAAATTGTTTTTTTTAACAGTGTTGGTGCTTTACAACCATGAGGCTCGGATGCCAAAAGTCTTATACATAAAGGGGCCGATTCCGATCCGGGTCGGAAAGCACTCCGACCGAGCCGGATCCAGAGTGTTTTCCGACTGTGCCGGAGTGCTGCAGTCTGACCGAGCGAGTACGATGCGGCCGTATGCTGTCAGACTCGGTTCGGTCGGACTCCCATAGAAGTCAATGGGAGCCGGTTGTACGACGCGTACATAGGCTTCCATTGACTGAATGGGTACGTCGCGGACAAGTGCGCCCCCTACAGTGACAGGGGGTCCGACGCGGACCACAAAAGGCAACCACCCGGACGAATTTCAAGCCGGACACTCCAGCTCGCACAAGCTGTCCGACGTGTGCATCGTACTGGCTCGGTCATGAATCGCATCCATTGCACGCCACGGTTAGCTTACGACCGAGACGTACGGAGCGGTTCGGACCTGGAAACGAGTCGGTTAGTGAATTTCATGTAGCTTGCATCGTACTTGCTCGCTCGTACAGCTGTACGAGTCGGGCGGGAAACACGCGTACGGCGCGTAGTTTTTCCGGCCTGATCGTGTTCGGTGGCCTTCCGACCCGGATCGGAATTGGCCCCAAAGAATATAAAAAAACGATTATAGATAGTGTGAAGCACTAAAAGATTTCAGTTCCAAATGAATTCCATAACATCCAGTAAATTGTTGGACGAGAATACTTGTTTAACCCATTCTTCTTAAATCCCCAAATTATGCTAATGTCAATCTTCATCCATGTCATGATCTTGGACAATTTCAAAGAGGGAGACAGAGGTGGGCTCACAGGCTGTAATAAAATGAACTGGAATCTTAATTCGAAATTCCTTAAAGCACTTTCATCGCAGGAATCAGTTTGCTGCTATGACTCATCCAGGATGGTGCTTACTGTGGACAAGGATGGCACAAAGAGAAAGTGAAACAAAATATTGCAATACTTGAAAATCTTATCACATGAGCTTTTGTGGTGTCAGTCATCTTGAATCTTCAGAATGAAAGGAAAAAGTAAAGAGAATAAAATTGCTTCCCAAACTTGCAGTTGGAGACTTGGAACCTCCAAAGAATTTGGACCCATGCTTTGTGCTTGATGTTTTTTCGGATGCCTGTTTGCCTGGTCACTATTACTTGTCTCGGGACACGTAAATTCATTCATGCCTGTTTAATTAACTTTACTGACTCTTTTGTCAAGGATTTGCTTGAGGACTTAATACACCCTATGAAATGAACATTGCTGAACTGGAAGTCGTTTAAATAGGATTCAAGCTTACCAAAGGCTGAACTTTATGTAGCTTTAATTTTGTTTACATTACTGGGTTGTGAGTGATGTAATTCATCTCCTATGATATAGTGACATTTTATTAATTGTTCTAGAGAGTGTTAGAAGTAGGGAGAGGTATTCTAACACACATTTTCATTCTAATTTTTCTACAGAAGGAGTCAGCATCATTCATAATAACTGTGATATTTTGTTTATAGATATGCTCACATGATTTAAGGTGAGTATATATATATATATTATATATACCATGAAATAAATAAAGATTACAATAACATTATACTTAGGTGTGAGAAAAAGATCTGTTTTTTTTAAACCTCAGAAAGTCACAGAAAAAACAAATGTTAAAGTAACGTTATAGTTCGGTGAATATGTCAGTGACAACATTAATGTTTTGAACTAAGAAAAAAACCCACAGCAATTCACCAGTTATAGCTCTCAGAGCTAACTATAACTTGTGCCCCGGCGATGCACTGCTTATGACCAAACATATTAAATCACACATGACATGTTCTGACACCACTGATGACATCTCAAATGACATAATTGCAGCAAACATTGCAGCTTTTCTCAACTTGGGCCCTGGAGGGTCCCCCCATGGGGCCTAGGGGGCCAGGGTATTATTACACTGCCTCCTTATATTATTATATATTCTTTTTTTTATATCTGCAGTACAGGAGACGAAGTCCCCGAGTCCTGTAATGGCTGCAGCAACAATTTTCTCATGTTGCTGACAGCCAATCTGAGTGCTCGCTCCCACAGGAGTCTGACTACCAGGGGAGTAAGATGGCTCAAGGGGAAAAAATCTCCCTGGGCCAATCAGAATGATCTCTTTTTTTCAGATTGGGTTAGAGGGACTCTCGCGAGAGTCCTTTAAGCCCAACCATCCAGATATACAAACTTTTTTAACCTTAACTTCTCAAAAACGATTGAACAGATTTATACCAAATTAGAACAAGCATTTGCAATGCAATAGGTCATGCATTTGTGAGAGTTTAAGCTACTGGCATTGTAAATGACAATGCCTTTTATTTTGTTTTAAAAATCATCAGATAAATAAAATGCATTGTCATTTACAATGCCAATAGGTCAAACTCTCGTAAATGAGAGACCTACTGCTTTGCAAATGCTTGTTATTTATGTATGGTATTCTTTAGTGCAGACTTCACCCAAGCTGGTTTCAAAGCACTGTGCAGTCTGATATCTAAACAGGCCAGCAGGATATAGTTGCACCGCTGTTGGCCTATTTACCTTGGTGTATTTGATAATGGGAGGTTGTGTGCTGCAGTGGACGCATACAGTACTAGGTAAGAGAAACAGGTCGGTTGGAAAAGCAGCATACCAGCTAATTTAGGTAGCAAAAAGATCAGTGCTGATATACAGGCGCACGGACCAATTGAGGCAAAATTTGGCAAAACGTGCAGCTCATTACACAGCAGAAGCAAGAGCATGTTGACATTAGTATCATAGAGACCTTTGAGTATGGAGAGCCTAGTAGGGTAGCGAATAAAGTAGACAACTAAGGGAATGTGCACCTTAGAGAGAGATAAATCCCTCTAAAAGTAAAATAATAAGTATAGAATGAGCAAGTAGTCTAAGAGGGGGTTGCACCCTTTGAGTGTGCACGAACTCAAAGCTCTACCTACCGATGACCATTACTGCGGGTGTTCGGGCGGGAGTGCACACCACACGGACCGAGCACACGAAGCATGCCCAAGGAACCGGAATGGTTAGCACTCAGCACCAGTTTGGTCGTGTTTACAGTTTAACGACGTGCGGCCGAATAAAGAAGCCCCCTTAACAGTCTCTGGACCTAAATGCCAGTGTCCCAAAAAGGCGCGTAAAAAAAACTCATCATGTCAGAGGCAGTGGTTGTATTGTGCATCAGGAACGGGCGCTGTCTGACATGTGCTATCAAGCGGGTCTGCAGGTAGATGCATCCTGTCTCTCCTTACCGCAGGGAGGGCCCTTGACACTTCAGCACTAGGTACCTTAACCAGACTGAATGGACATTGGGCTGTCATGGCGCCTGTGTATATCTGCCCCTGTACACTCCTCTATACCTGCGGCCACCTCTGGGCCTTTCGTGCTTTAAAGACCCGCATACGGCACTCTATACAGTAGCAGAGTACCGGAGGCAGGATAAGGGGCTGCTTCAGAGCAGTGTGAAGTGCACAGGCACTATTTTTGTACTTCGGAGAGTTACACAAGCAAGTCGAACATATTGTAGAGAATCATTAATATGCAGGGAAGAAAGACGAAATTAGAGAGGAAAAAAGAATATGATGAACAATATAAAAGAAAATACGTGGGCTTGAAAAAAAACCTGCGAAACTCAAGCAGCGTGTGTTTAAACGCAGCTAAACACAAGTCTGTTTGTACCACAGTTTATGCTGCCGCTAACACTGTGCCTACCCCTGTATGAAGTTTTTGCTTGTTAGCACATATATAGCAGCCTCACTAAGTCTGGTGTCGGGCACACAGTCCCATACTGAGGTATTTAATCCCTTAAGCATGGCTTTGTACTCACTTCCAAGATACACCGCAGCAGCAAAAAACAAGCAACACAGCACGAGTACTTGGGGGCCGAAACATAGGAAGTGGCGACAAAGACATAGGACAACAATTTGGTCTGCCTTCAAGAGTCTTTACCGCATAAATACTAAGCGCATATGCGCTTTTCCTCGCGGCCATGTTAAGTGTAGATAATGTGTAGGTATTATTTCCGTCACGCACCCTTGAGGCGCAGCCTGATGCAAAGAGTTCTAGGTTTGTAGCAGGTCCTCTCGGACTATCCTTCTGTTCAGCAATAGGAAATTAAAAACAAGAAATAGAAAAAAAATCTATTTCTTTACCTTTGGTATAATCGCGGCACCCGCGCTTTACTTTTAATTTTATAAGTGAAGCGCAGGTGCCGCGATTATACCAAAAGTAAAGAAATAGATGTTTTTTTCTATTTCTTTACCTTTGGTATAATCGTGGCACATCCGCTTTACGTATAACCTCAAAAGTAAAGCGTGGGTGCCGCGCTTATACCAAAAGAAAAGAAATAAAAATAAAAAATCTATTTCTTTACCTTTGTTATAATCGCGGCACCCGCGCTTTACTTTTAATGTTATAAGTGAAGCACGGGTGCCGCGATTATACCTAAAGTAAAGAAATTGATGTTTTTTTCGATTTCTTTACCTTTGGTATAATCGCGGCACCCGCGCTTTACTTATAACATCAAAAATAAAGCGTGGGTGCCGCGCTTATACCTAGAGTAAAGAAAAACAAGTGGCGCATGCGTCACGCCTGTGTCTGGGCACGATCATTGCTCCTCCCATGGCCTATTGGTGTCTATTACGCGCTTGGTGCGCGTTATAGACACCAATAGGCCATGGGAGGAGCTATGCATGTGCCTCTGCCCAATTGCGTGCAGAGATTTACAATACTACGCACGCAAAGGCCAATGGGCGACCTCAAAAGGAAATGCACACGCACGAGCGTGTGCGATTCCAGGGTCCGTTTCTGAACCCTCTGCAAAAGGAATCTCGCCTGCGCGAGCAGTGCTGCGCACTGCATCACTAGGTGTGAGACCTAAAAAGCTCAATCTGTGGACCAAGACCTAGCTTCCTGCCAAATTTGGTGCAATTCCGTTCAGCAGTTTTGCTGTAGCCCTGCCTAGATAAGTCTATGGAAAATGCATTGGGATTTTGCGTTGTGGGATCCCCCCTTTTTTCTCGGCCAACACTTGACGGATCACACCAACACTTTTCATGCACAAACTAGTCAAAAAGTAGCAGGTTTTTGGAAAGTTTGGTCGAGATTTATCAAACGAGGCCAAAGTTATCAGCAACAACAAAAAACATAATACATCACTCATGAAATTTTCTAGACATTATTGATAATATCACTGCAACATTTGTAATTACTCGTTGATGACAAAACTGTGCATGGTGGAGGTGCAAGTTATAGATACCTTAGTGCATGAGTTACAGTAACTTGAGATAACTGTAAGTGGTGAACCTCGGTGTTTTTTATGTTTAAAAAGTTACATTCTCACTGAAAATTTCGCCTAAATATAACATTATTTTAATCTCCGTTTATTTTGGTAAATATATATGTGTGATATATATATATATATATATATGTATGCTCCGGTTTCTGCACAAGAAACACACTGCACTCGCGGTAACCCCTTTGAAAAGTTCTTTATTGCAAGGACGTGTTTCGGCGTTTGATGCCTTCCTCAGCTTGCTAAAGATAGCGACACCTGTCCTGTACGTTATTTAAACAGGTATGTTGGTTTCCATTGGTTGTGGCCACTTGCTATAGAAAGGGGACTGGTGTTTTTCACGGTCGTAATGCCTTTTCCCACTCAGATGTATTGTGGGAGTTGTGGTCTTTGGGATATGAATTTCTCTATTACCGCTCCATTGACTCCATCTGTTGATATGCATCTTGCCTCTATATAGACATCTCCCAAAGAGTCACAAGTTCTTATAAAACAAAATTGCACAGTCCTGTTTCCGTTCCTCGAAACCCAGTTCGATTTCGTTTGCAAGTGCCAAAAACGAGGTGCGCTGCTGACGATATCTCCTCCCGGAGGCCCCCTTCGTCCAACCTCAGAGTCCCTCGGCACTCACCGCAGGAGTCGGTCAAATGGCCACTACTCCACCAGCAATGAAGGCTGTCGGCGATGGTGCCTGCTTCTTCTGCAGGCGGTGCAACTGCATGAATAAATCAACGCTCCAAAGTCCACTTAGGCAGTATATGCACTCTTGAAGACGGATGCAGTGAGTGTGGAAGTGGGTCCACACAAAAATGTACGCTCCGGTTTCTGCACAAGAAACACACTGCACTCACGGGAACCCCTTTGAAAAGTTCTTTATTGCAAGGACGCGTTTCGGCGTTTGATGCCTTCCTCAGCTTGCTAAAGATAGCGCCACCTGTCCTGTACGTTATTTAAACAGGTATGTTGGTTTCCATTGGTTGTGGCCACTTGCTATAGAAAGGAGACTGGTGTTTTTCAAGGTCGTAATGCCGTTTCCCACTCAGATGTATTGTGGGAGTTGTGGTCTGTGGGATATGAATTTCTCTATTACCGCTCCATTGACTCCATCTGTTGGTATGCAAATTGCCTCTATATAGACATCCCCTAAAGAGTCACAAGTTCTTATAAAACAAAATTGCACAGTCCCGTTTCCGTTCCTCGAAACCCAGTTCGATTTCGTTTGCAAGTGCCACAAACGAGGTGCGCTGCTGATGATATCTCCTCCCGGAGGCCCCCTTCGTCCAACCTCAGAGTCCCTCGGCACTCACCGCAGGAGTCGGTCAAATGGCCACTACTCCACCAGCAATGATGGCTGTCGACAACGTCGGCGATGGTGCCTGCTTCCTCTGCAGGCGGTGCAACTGCATGAATAAATCAACGCTCCAAAGTCCACTTAGGCTGTATATGCACTCTTGAAGACGGGTGCAGTGAGTGTGGAAGTGGGTCCACACAAAAATGTACGCTCCGGTTTCTGCACAAGAAACACACAGCACTCGCGGGAACCCCTTTGAAAAGTTCTTTATTGCAAGGACGCGTTTCGGCGTTTGATGCCTTCCTCAGCTTGCTAGAGATAGCGCCACCTGTCCTGTACGTTATTTAAACAGGTATGTTGGTTTCCATTGGTTGTGGCCACTTGCTATAGAAAGGAGACTGGTGTTTTTCAAGGTCGTAATGCCGTTTCCCACTCGGATGTATTGTGGGAGTTGTGGTCTGTGGGATCTGAATTTCTCTATTACCGCTCCATTGACTCCATCTGTTGGTATGCATCTTGCCTCTATATAGACATCCCCCAAAGAGTCACAAGTTCTTATAAAACAAAATTGCACAGTCCCGTTTCCGTTCCTCGAAACCCAGTTCGATTTTGTTTGCAAGTGCCACAAACGAGATGCGCTGCTGATGATATCTCCTCCCGGAGGCCCCCTTCGTCCAACCTCAGAGTCCCTCGGCACTCACCGCAGGAGTCGGTCAAATGGCCACTACTCCACCAGCAATGATGGCTGTCGACAACGTCGGCGATGGTGCCTGCTTCCTCTGCAGGCGGTGCAACTGCATGAATAAATCAACGCTCCAAAGCCCACTTAGGCAGTATATGCACTCTTGAAGACGGGTGCAGTGAGTGTGGAAGTGGGTCCACACAAAAATGTATGCTCCGGTTTCTGCACAAGAAACACACTGCACTCGCGGTAACCCCTTTGAAAAGTTCTTTATTGCAAGGACGCGTTTCGGCGTTTGATGCCTTCCTCAGCTTTCTAAAGATAGCGCCACCTGTCCTGTACGTTATTTAAACAGGTATGTTGGTTTCCATTGGTTGTGGCCACTTGCTATAGAAAGGGGACTGGTGTTTTTCACGATCGTAATGCCTTTTCCCACTCAGATGTATTGTGGGAGTTGTGGTCTGTGGGATATGAATTTCTCTATCACCGCTCATATAATTTAGATATTACATCACTGATGACATATGTGTCTTTATGAAAAATAAATATTTGTAATATATGTATAGCTAAAGATTAATGGAAGAAGACATGGGTAAATAAGTGTCTAAATACAGTGATGTAATATCTGACGTCATCAGCCGAGGATTGCGGTCGCGTGAGTTATAGTTGCCTGCAGTAACTATAACGGGGGAATTTCATTGGTTTTTTACGAGTGAAATGTCCAGCTAACTATAACATGTGTGAAACCTATGTTTTTTTCAGTGAATTTGCAAGGTTTTTTAAATGCTAATTCGTAACTATAACGTGTGTGAAACCTATGGTTTTTTCAGTGAATATATATATATATATATATCAACTCCACACTCCCTTCTTTGCAAAAGAAAGTCGAGTACACACGGGTTCTCCAGAAACACTGCTTTTATTCCTGACTATTGGCATGACGCGTTTCATCATAATTGACTTCCTCAGATGCCGCCAAAAATGTTCGAATCCTTCTCAGCCCACATTTAAAGCTGCATGCCCCTCTCCGATTGGTTGAAGCACCGCCAATGGTTGTGCATGGGAGAAATCCCGGACTCAGTGCTCCAAATCCGTGCGGAGCAGACACCCGATCGTTAGTACTCTCCCGAGTGGGCGGTGTCTGCTCCTTCCCCACGCCTACCAAGATCTTAGTGTGAGCAGCAAGCAGCTCTCTGGACCCCTCACCCCACCGCTTGATGCCCGACATCGCCCGCCAGCACACTTAGGTAAGTGGAGGCCCCCTGTGAAGTCACAGTCCAAATCCAAGTTGGCCCGGCATGTATACGGGATTGCGGTGGTCCGGCAGTTTCCAAAGAGTTTTTAGAGCTTTCCAAACAAAGCCACACAGCCTGCCGAACTACTTTTGGGATGGGTACTCCAAGGTGCTTGTGGCCGCACCATAACATCAACTCCACACTCCCTTCTTTGCAAAAGAAAGTCGAGCACACACGGCTTCTCCAGAAACACTGCTTTTATTCCTGGCTATTGGCATGACGCGTTTCATCATAATTGACTTCCTCAGATGCCGCCAAAAATTTTCAAATCCTTCTCAGCCCACATTTAAAGCTGCATGCCCCTCTCCGATTGGCTGAAGCACTGCCGATGGTTGTGCATGGGAGAAATCCCGGACTCAGTACTCCAAATCCGTGCGGGGCAGACACCCGATCGTTAGTACTCTCCCGAGTGGGCGGTGTCTGCTCCTTCCCCACGCCTACCAAGATCTTAGTGTGAGCAGCAAGCAGCTCTCTGGACCCCTCACCCCACCGCTTGATGCCCGATATCGCCCGCCGGCACACTTAGGTAAGTGGAGGCCCTCTGTGAAGTCACAGTCCAAATCCAAGTTGGCCGGGCATGTATACGGGATTGCGGTGGTCTGGCAGTTTCCAAAGAGTTTTTAGAGCTTTCCAAACAAAGCCACAGAGCCTGCCGAACTACTTTTGGGATGGGTACTCCAAGGTGCTTGTGGCCGCACCATAACATCAACTCCACACTCCCTTCTTTGCAAAAGAAAGTCGAGCACACACGGCTTCTCCAGAAACACTGCTTTTATTCCTGGCTATTGGCATGACGCGTTTCATCATAATTGACTTCCTCAGATGCCGCCAAAAATGTTCGAATCCTTCTCAGCCCACATTTAAAGCTGCATGCCCCTCTCCGATTGGCTGAAGCACCGCCGATGGTTGTGCATGGGAGAAATCCCGGACTCAGTACTCCAAATCCGTGCGGAGCAGACACCCGATCGTTAGTACTCTCCCGAGTGGGCGGTGCCTGCTCCTTCCCCCACACCTACCAAGATCTTAGTGTGAGCAGCAAGCAGCTCTCTGGACCCCTCACCCCACCGCTTGATGCCCGATTTATATATATATATATATATATATATATATATATATATATATTCACTGAAAAAACCATAGGTTTCACACATGTTATAGTTAGCTGGACATTTCACTCGTAAAAACCAATGAAATTCCCCCGTTATAGTTAGTTCAGCTAACTATAACTCGCGCGCCCGCAATCCACTGCTGATGACGTCACATATTACATCACTCATGACATGGTCAGTGGCATCACTCATGACATCACTGATGACATCTCAAATGACATCACTGATGACATCCCTGATGACGTCATCCATGTGATAAATTACCACATCTTCTCACACCCTAATATAACCTTTGATACACCGACTCAAAATTTAAGAGTTCCATTCTCAAAACCATACATACTGCAATACCAATAACTACATACCCACTTATTAACTCTTAGGTCTACATACACCTCCACTCATTCACCTGTACAGTCACTCATACTTACAGTCATAACATACAAAACTATCATATGCATTTATACACCTATATAGACACTCACACACTACCAATCATCCATGGAGGTACTCTCACACCTACTCAGTCATGCAAATAATCACACTCCCATTTACTCACCTATGTGGTTATACACACTCAAGTTCACTTACTCATAAAAATAGTATCACATTCTTACGCTCTTATAGAATCCTTGATACAAGCACACACTCATCCATACAGTCACTCTCACAATCACACACTCTCACATCTACCCACTTATATACTCTTACACGCACATATACTGCCTTTCACATATGTAGTTAGTCACAAATGTACCACTGAGATATACATTCAATCCCTAACACACCCATACATACACTCACTGAACCATACAGTCCATCACAGATGCATTCTTAAAAACATGCACCCATAGAATCACCCACTCACACATCTATGCATAGAGTCACACTCACCCTACCCACACAAACACTCAGGAACCCATACAGATACTGAGACAAGCAATAAATAACTCATTTAGACACTCATATAGGTATTCACAAAACCATGCAGCCACTTATACACCAACATACAGAAACATACAGACATTTACACAGTTTAGTCACTAGTCTGCAGTAAGATACATTTAATGATTCACTTATAGAGTTAGTTACGCACCACAGAAAATCATCCATTTACACACTTGTACACCCACTCATTCTTCAACAGGCCTTTCCCTATATATATTAAACATATTAAAATTGTTCAGAAACACATACTCAATGGATGATGTCATCAGTGATGTCATCAGTGATGTCATTTGAGATGTCATCAGTGATGTCATGAGTGATGTCACTGACCATGTCATGAGTGATGTAATATGTGACGTCATCAGCAGTGGATTGCGGGCGCGCGAGTTATAGTTAGCTGAACTAACTATAACGGGGGAATTTCATTGTTTTTTTACGAGTGAAATGTCCAGCTAACTATAACATGTGTGAAACCTATGGTTTTTTCAGTGAATTTGCAAGGTTTTTTAAATGCTAATTCCTAACTATAACGTGTGTGAAACCTATAGTTTTTTCAGTGAATTTGCAAGGTTTTTTAAATGCTAATTCCTAACTATAACGTGTGTGAAACCTATGGTTTTTTTAGTGAATATATATATATATATATATATATATATCTTCAATGAAATAAACAAAGGTTATGTAACGTTATAGAAAGGTGAATTTGTCAGTGACAATAATGTTTGAACCAATAAAAAAAATTACAAAATGTAGCGCCAACTTTAACTTGTTGCTCTGCCATGCACTGCTTATGACCTCATATATGGCATCACTCATGACATGCTCTATGACATCATTTATGACATCTCAAAAATCATGATTGATGACATAACTGATGACATCATCCAATGAGTGTGCTAGTATTTTTTATAATTTACATATGTGCCGAGCAACTACCATATTACTTTTCTACCTATTTTTGTACAGCCAGGGTCCAGCTAATGGTTGTATTTGTTTACAAAACGCATGTGCTAGTAAAGCATCATAGGTGTGCTGAGGTATTGAAGACATTATAAATGTTTACATTGAAAAGTAATCCTCTGTGTAAGTGACAGATGACAATTTCTAATGAACAGATCTGATGGTTGTGATATGTGTCACTGCACTCCAAGTTGTTCCTAGAGAATGGGTGCTCCTCTAACTTGGGTCAACTGTACCAAAGACCCAAAAACATGTTAAAGTAAATATATAATGGAAATGGCACTCCATAATTTAATGTCTATTCAAACAAGAAGTCCAATCATAGCTTCATTCAATGATATCACCAATCTTGAGTGACATTGAAAAACATCTTCTTTATTTTACTTTTGTTGCAGAATAAAAGGACACAGACATCACGTTTCGTCCCAATCCACGTAGGATAGATTTCTTCAACGGTATTAAGTTATGTTTTAAAGTTTCTCTCTGCTCGCTAGTTGTTAATTTGTCAAACAATGTCTTGTCTCTGAATCCCTTTCTCTTAATCCAAAACCAATCCTGTATGTCGCTTGTCATGAATAAATGTTCATCTTTGTCTTTCATTTGAGTCCATGTATAACCTGCAAGTATTACTCCAGCAGCATGGTGCATCACTAAAGTTAAAGACGTGTGTCCATTACGTTCCACACAAGCTTTTAGGCTTTGTAGAAAAAGTTTGCAACAGGGCAAATATTCTACATACAACTTACTAAGTATTGTAAGCTCCCTTTAGGTATCAGACAGAATTTTGTTAGCATGACAATTTCTATGTAACTGTGTACACTAGGTATTAAGCTATGTGCATGCGCTTGTTTTGCTTCAGAAGATTGGTGTTTGTAAAGTCTCACCTCAGTATGAAGGCTGCAGGTAGTATGATCCTAAGCAACTTCAGACCTTGGTTATTTTAAGTGAATGGTCTCTCTTTGGACAAGTTCAGCATAGAGTGTACACTGCTTGGTAAGTACTTTTGAAAACTCGGTGGTGTATTTCTCATGAGAATTTTATGTCTCCAAACAGTGAGGTACAGATTAAACGCTCTCCATGGAGTAAACAATGTTAACAGTTCCCACTTTTCTATTATATCCACTTAATTTCTTAATGTAGGTTCAGCGACTGTCAGGGGTTTGATACAGGTAAAGAGTCTCTGTAGTAGCGCATTAAATAACAGAGCTTGAGTATCTGGAGGAACTTGGTTTTTCCTAAACAATTTGAATACCATGTGCAGGATAGGTTACTCTTTCATCTGTGGTTCATACTCAACATGAACTCGGCTACCCACAGTGTGTATGGTATGGGGTCAATGTTGCAAATAACACAAGCTTACTTTACCTATTGGGGTTATATGCATGATAGCAGTAAAGATGCTTCATATTATTATGAGCTATTTTGCCTTTTACTTTCATAGCTCTAATGGTATACCCAGTTACAGAGCAATGAGCATAAAAGACATTTGGATGATGTCATCAATGATGTCATTTGGGATGTCAATGGTGATGTTATAAATTATGTCATAGAGCATTATTGTAATGTACTGTAAAAACAATAATTTTTTAGAGTATATATATATAATATATATCCATATATATGTGTATTCACTAAAAAAAACAAAGTTTACAGGGATGTTATAGTTAGGCTGACATTTCACTCGTACAAAACCAGAGAAATTCAGGCGTTCTAGTTAGCTGAGTTAACTGTAACTTGCGCCCCACAATGCACTGCTTATTACCTCACATATTACATCACTCATGACATGGTCATTAACATCACTGATAACATCTCAAATGACATCAGTGATGACATCATCCGAATCATCTCTGATGCACCCACTCACAATCCTATAGAATCTTTTAAACACCCAATGCCACTGCCACACAACCATTCACAAACCAATAGACAGAGCAATACCAGTACTTCAACAGTCATTCACCAATTCATAGATCTACAAACATTCCTGCATTTAAAACAAACTAGCCCCAGGGAGGTGGCAGTCTGGCTGTGTCGGGGGGCTGGAGCCCCCCGCACTCTAATTAAATGTAGCCCCTGGGAGACGGCAGTCCCAGGGGCTGTGGTGGTGTGTGGTCCCTGCACTTCAATATTAGCCCGGGGAGGTAGCGATCCCCGTGGTGGCGCATCACTATTTTTAATTGCCCCCAGTACCTGGCCTAACCAGGGGCCTAAAGAAAATAAAGTGCAGGAGCCCGTGCTTCATTTGAAAAAAAAAAAAATCTGCCGGATTTGCGGATCTACAGCGCTGAAATTAGTTTTTATTAAAATCCTTTTTTGGGGCACAGGGACCCCCCGAACAGGCCTAGGGGGTCAGGGTGTTTCTATCCTACCTCCTTTTCTTATTTTCACGCTTTTGCTTGTGACTCGGTTCAACCTTTTTCTCGGCCCCCACTTGACGGATCACTCCGAAACTTACAACGCAGCAGCTGAAGTGAGTGGCCCATTAGATTTAAAAATTTTGCAAAGATTTCTCAAATTACGCCAAAGTTATTAGCAGATCAAAAAAAAAAATTCCTATGGAAACTAGGTCCTAACTATAACTACTTACTGGCGACTGCTAGTAGGTAATATATGTGTGTGTGTGTGTGTGTGTGTGTATATACATCCCCCACAATGCCTATAGCAGCATTTTATTGGACAGCTCCATCCAGGGGCGTGTCATTGTGGGCCAATGAATGGTGGAGCAGGCACACCACTGCACTTCCTTTGGTAAAAAACCTCCGAAGAAGCTACACAGCGAAACGCGTCAGGCATTTTGAAAGGCTGCTTTAACCAACCTGCTACTTCAAAGCTGTTCATACCCGTGACTGAGGCTGGTAACCTCCGTCGTCTCCTCGAGTGCTGCTCAAGAAGGACTACCACTTATCGGCATCTAAAGACGGCGGTTCGGCCGTCGAGAAAGCACCACCCCATGATGAAGGGGGCCGTGAGATCGAATGCACCGGCCTTGATGCGGAGGAGCTGCATGGGATTGAGGACGGTTTTCTGTGGCGGGGGTTCATTAAGGACTTTATCTTTACAGTAATTATGCACACAATAATTTTTAAAGGTGAAATAAATTGCACTACATCCCCACAATGCCTATAGCAGCATTTTATTGGACAGCTCCATCCAGGGGCGTGTCATTGTGGGCCAATGAATGGGGAAGTAGGCACACCACTGCACTTCCTTTGGTAAAAAGCCTCTGAAGAAGCTACACAGCGAAACGCATCAGGCATTTTGAAAGGCTGCTTTAACCAACCTGCTACTTCAAAGCTGTTCATAACCGTGACTGAGGCTGGTAACCTCCGTCGTCTCCTCGAGTGCTGCTCAAGAAGGACTACCACTTATCGGCATCTAAAGACGGCGGTCCGGCCGTCGAGAAAGCACCACCCCATGATGAAGGGGGCCGTGAGGTCAGATGCACCGGCCTTGATGCGGAGGAGCGGCGCGGGATAGAGGACGGTTTTCTGTGGCGGGGGTTCATTAAGGACTTTATCTTTAGCAGTAATTGTGCACACAATCATTTTTAAAGGTGAAATAAATTGCACTACATCCCCCACAATGCCTATAGCAGCATTTTATTAGACAGCTCCATCCAGGGGCGTGTCATTGTGGGCCAATAAATGGGGAGCAGGCACACCACTGCACTTGCTTTGGTAAAAAGCCTCCGAAGAAGCTACACAGAGAAACGCGTCAGGCATTTTGAAAGGCTGCTTTAACCAACCTGCTACTTCAAAGCTGTTCATACCCGTGACTGAGGCTGGTAACCTCCGTCGTCTCCTCGAGTGCTGCTCAAGAAGGACTACCACATATTGGCATCTAAAGACGGCGGTCCGGCCGTCGAGAAAGCACCACCCCATGATGAAGGGGGCCTTGAGGTCGGATGCACCGGCCTTGATGCGGAGGAGCGGCGTGGGATTGAGGACGGTTTTCTGTGGCGGGGGTTCATTAAGGACTTTATCTTTAGCAGTAATTGTATACACGATAATTCTTAAAGGTGAAATAAATTGCACTACATCCCCCACAATGCCTATAGCAGCATTTTATTGGACAGCTCCATCCAGGGGCGTGACATTGTGGGCCAATAAATGGGGGAGCAGGCACACCACTGCACTACCTTTGGTAAAAAGCCTCCGAAGAAGCTACACAGCGAAACGCGTCAGGTATTTGGAAAGGCTGCTTTCACCAACCTGCTACTTCAAAGCTGTTCATACCCGTGACAGAGGCTGGTAACCTCCGTCGTCTCCTCGAGTGCTGCTCAAGAAGGACTACCACTTATCGGCATCTAAAGACGGCGGTCCGGCCGTCGAGAAAGCACCACCCCATGATGAAGGGGGCCGTGAGGTCGGATGCACCGGCCTTGATGCGGAGGAGCGGCACGGGATTGAGGACGGTTTTCTGTGGCGGGGGTTCATTAAGGACTTTATCTTTAGCAGTAATTGTGCACACGATAATTTTTAAAGGTGTCATAAATTGCACTACATCCCCCACAATGCCTATAGCAGCATTTTATTGGACAGCTCCATCCAGGGGCGTGTCATTGTGGGCCAATAAATGGGGGGGCAGGTACACCACTGCACTTCCTTTGGTAAAAAGCCTCCGAAGAAGCTACACAGCGAAACGCGTCAGGCATTTTGAAAGGCTGCTTTAACCAACCTGCTACTTCAAAGCTGTTCATACCCGTGACTGAGGCTGGTAACCTCCGTCGTCTCCTCGAGTGCTGCTCAAGAAGGACTACCACTTGTCGGCATATATATATATATATATATATAATAGATCAGCGCTCACGCAGCAGAAATCCAGCACTCCGTGAGGTACATTTGTACTTGCTTCTTTATTTTCAAAGTAACGGCAACATCTACTTGTTTCGACAGCTACCTGCTACCTTGTTCATGATGTGGAGTGCCATTTCCCAAACATTTTTAAAACAATATATCATGAACAGCAACATAGGACACAAAACCGGCACTAGCAAATCTTGTTGGTTCATTACATTATGTGGGCGCCATCTTTTCACATGTTTTTGTGCGCCGATCTCATGTTTTATAGTTAATTTTATCTGTATTGGGAGTGAGCGGGGGGCACGCCTGTTCTATGGAGTCAATGACGATTATTCTTGCGTGCTCCCTGACCATCGGGCTGCTGGTTAAGAGATGCCCACCACATCTCGTAATGTAGAAAGTAGATCACCGCTCCTGCAGCAGATATCCAGCACTCCGTGAGGTTCATTTGTACTTGCTTCTTTATTTTCAAAGTAATTGCAACATCTACGCATTTCGAAAGCTACCTACTATCTTGTTCATGATGTGGAGCATCATTTCCCAAACATTTTTAAAACAATGTATCATGAACAGCAACATAGGACACAAAACCAGCACTAGCACATCTTGTTGGTTCATTGCATTATGTGGGCACCATCTTTTCACATTTGTTTTGCGTCAATCTCATGTTTTATACTTAATTTTAACTTTTTCCATTTCAAGTGCATATTTCAAACACAATTTGTGATTGTTTTACATTTTTACAGTGACTTGCTATGCAAACCTACTTACATCACATTAGTGCCGTTTTTTTATATTTATGTACATGCAAATAATTTTTTAGACTGCCTCTCATGTTGATGGTCACCACATATCGAAGATCATTCTCCAAATAGTGCTCATACTAAGCATTACATTTTACTTTTTCGTCTTTTCATAATAGTTCCATGGATTATCGAAGTACCACTATTTTATATTATAAAACACATATAGTTCCTCTATACTGAAATGCATATATATATATATATATATTCACTGAAAAAACCATAGGTTTCACACATGTTATAGTTAGCGGAAATTTTACTGATAAAAAACCAGTGAAATTGCCCCGTTATAGTTAGTGCTGGCAACTATAACTCACGCGACCGCAATCCTCTGCTGATGCTAATACTGTATTTAGACACTTATTTGCCCATGTCTTCTTCCATAAATTTTTAGCTATACATATATTACAAATATTTTTTTTTCATAAAGACACATATGTCATCAGCAGAAGATTGCGGTCGCGTGAGTTATAGTTGCCAGCACTAACTATAACGGGGCAATTTCAATGGTTTTTTATCAGTAAAATTTCCGCTAACTATAACATGTGTGAAACCTATGGTTTTTTCAGTGAATTTGCAAGGTTTTTTAAATGCTAATTCCTAACTATAACGTGTGTGAAACCTATGGTTTTTTCAGTGAATTTGTACGGTTTTTTAAATGCTAAGTTACTTTACGCCATTCGAGGCGTGCGCGCCCACTTAACGCAGTTCGTTCCGTGCACGGTTTTTATCAACTTTAATAAGCCCTGTACATTTGGTGGCCTTCGGCCACCAAAAGCACAGGGGGTGGGGTCAATGTGGATAGTGTTTTTTTTATTTCGATTTTATAATTTCATGTTGCCAAAATTTAGTTTTTTTTACCAATTAATAAGCCCTGTACATTTGGTGGACTACGGCCACCAAAAGCACAGGGGGTGGGGTAAGTGTGGATAGTGTTTTTTTTTTTTTTTTTTTTTTACCGTACGCTTACGGTAAGCATACGGTAAGCGTACTCGGCGAAATTGCCGAAAAAAAAATAAAACCGTTTTTGCTCTTGGGGGATGTTTGGGGACTCCCTCAACATGACTATGTGGGAGGGAATTGTCAAAACAGCCCCGTAACATGTTTTTGGCCATCTTGTTTGATAAACAACACTCAGTGCGAGAGACAAAATGGCGGCCGCCGCTTCCTGGTTTCGGCCGATTCGAATGTTTACTAAGATCTAAGAGCCAATCAGAATCGCGCTCGCGCACGCCACCGTACGCTTACGGTAAGCGTACCGTAAGCGTACCGTAAGCGGGCTCAGATATATATATTGATTTAAAGGCTATTTTCTCAGAATCTACTGAACAGATTTACACCAAACCTACAAAAGGCACTTCCTTGACCTAGGGACTACCTCTCTGCCAAATTTCTAGTAATTCTGTTCAGCCGTTCGGGCTGTAGCTCGTTCTAAAGGTCCTATGGAAAAATGCATGGGAAAAACGCGTTTTGGGACCCCCCTTTTATCTCAGCCCCCGCTTGACGAATCCCCCCGAGACTTTCAGGGTAGGAGCGGAGCGTAGCGCCCCACCTATTTTGAGAAATTCGCGAGGATTCATCGACCGGCGCCAAAGTTATTCAAAATAGAATGTTGAGGTTTTCCTATGGAAAAGGGGTCCTAACTATAACTACCTACTGGCGACCGCCAGTAGGTAATATATATATATATATATAACGCTCCACTGCCTCCTTGAAACAGTAATAACCAGCACTCTCGTTGGTTTAAAATCCCAATCCGGATTTATTTGTGCACAAGATACACATATATATACACATACATACACTTGGAGTGAATCCTATATCATGATTATACTTGACATCACTGCCCTCTATACCTTTATTGATCATGATTTTGGGATGCGTACCTGTGAGTACTATCTGAAAAAAAGACCAGCATGTTTTCTAGAACACACTCTAATGGTTTTGAAGATGATCAGTGTCTGCTTGAAGGACAATATCGTCATGCATGACGGGAGTCTGTATAGGCAAATAATGGCGACTGCTATGGGCACCTGCTTTGCCCCCAGCTTTGCCAACTTTGATATGGGCTGGTGGGAGAAGCAGACAGCCTGGGCAGATGAGAATACAGAATATGTGAAACGCACTTTAATCTGGAGCCGTTATACTGACAATTTATTTTTGTTATGGAACGGGTCCAGATCGGAGGCAGAAGAGTATGTTAGAATTCTTAATAAAAATTGTTTCAACCTGCATTTCACTTCACATATGAGCGTCAGCGAGATAACCTTTCTGGATATTTTGCTACAAGTGAAGTAGGGTAAAATCAATACTACAGTGCATGACAATATGACAGCTGAGAATAGTACTCTGCATTTCAAAAGCCAGCATCCGATTAATTTGAAAGAAAGCATCCCCTATGGGGAAACATTGAGGCTTAAACGGATTTGCAGCCAGGACCAAGAGTTCCAAGGCCAGTTGCAAAAAATTAATAAGAGATTTTGCAAGCGGGATACTACCCAAAAACATTAAGTACGGCAAAACTGAAATCCGAAAACATTACCAGAAACCAGCTTCTTTACCCCAATGATAGAACGCAAAAGGAAAGAACACCAGCTAAATTCATTACATGTTTTAACCAAATGTCGCCCAAGATACACCAGATCATGAGAAAACATTGTCAGGTAGTAAGGAATGATACAATAATTGGAAAAGATTTACCTATGACACCACAAGTAACATACAGGAAAGGCAGAACATTGGGGGACAGCCTCACACATAGTTATTTTACCAGGAGCCGCAAACCTGACACGTGGTTATCTACGACAAAGGTTTTTTTAAAATGCAATAATTGTAAAGCCTGTAGGATGGTGAGAAATGTTTCGACCTTCAAGTCCACTGATGGACATATTAGGAAAGTGAATAGGTTTTACAATTGCAATAGGGATCATTGTGTCTATATACTTAGCTGTCCCTGTCCCCTTACATATACGGGGAGTACGATCTTCCCCCTCAAAAAGCGCATACTAGAACATCAGCAGGCGATTAGGAATCATGATTTTACATATTCTGTAGCTAAACACTTTTATGATAAACATGAAAGTGGTCCTGGGCTGTTGATGTTCTTTGCCATGGACAGAATCCCCCCAATATAAGAGGAGGCAATAGAACTATGAATCTGAGACGCCTAGAAGCAAGGAATATTCTGGATTTCATTCAAGGATGAGGAGTTAGAAGTACATTTGGGATGATCTTGGATCATCCATTCTCCTCGCCCCCGACCTCTGCCTTGCACTTTCATCCTCCCCAAGGGATTCACAAGTCTAGGATAAAATGTTGAGCAATGACAGATTACTTTACCCTTACACCTAGGTACTTTTGGTATTTATGATTCTTTTGTTAAATGGAGGTGCTATATATGGGCGAATTGTTGCACTCAGACACTTTAGACATTTCACATGTTTTATAAATGTATAGCTATTTATTGTATTTACATATATAGAAGGATTATTTTTATAATGTATTTGATATGGATATACCGAAATATTAATTTTAGAAGAAATATTATATAGGGATTGATTTGTATTGTGTCAGATTCATTATCAAATTAGTAACTATAACTTTTTTTATGTAATAGCTATTATAACTCATGACTTATGGAATGTATTTGGGGCGATCTGAATGCTCTGTTTTAGCCAAGGCTCTCCAGAATAAGCTATCAGGACGATTCCCTTTCCCATATGATGTGTTCATATTAATTAGGGCACTGGCACAAGAGTTTGCTTCACCAACCTCCTAGGTTCCAACGTCCAAGCATGATGTATAAGATGTATTGAAATGACATGCTGGCTTATTTTTCTATAAAATAATTTTTTATAAATGATATAAAAAAAGAGTATAAATATAAAATGATCATAGAAACAGGCACATATATGAATATGTAATAGCCATCTAAAAAACACAGTCTTGAGAGGATTATGACATCGAGGGTAATGGAGGTTTTTCTTCAATGTCCATGATTGACTTTGCCTTTAAAAATGATTGACTTGTAATGTAATGTAATGTGACTTTGACAAAGGCTGGGATCAGCCAAAATGCGTAGGGACGGACATGGTGATGGAGATTTAAGAGCATAAAAGAATTTTACTAGTAGAAATATTCACCTGCATATATCAAGAACAGAATTGATAATAGAAACGATATTTGCAGACAGGGGCATTGCTTTTTGGAATCATTTAAACAGAAACAACAAGTGTTGGACCCGGCCTCGTGGCGTGGCCCATTCAGACCCGTAGCGACACCAGACTACCCTCTACACCCCACACGACCCGGACTAATGTAGCCTACCCGACCCAGAACCCAGGATCACCCCCGTCCTCCCCTCCATCTTCCCGACACGGGCACCCTTGCCCTTCCATCGGCCTCGCGGCCTCCAGTGACCCGGCCCAGTACCCCAGATGGCCGCCCTCGATCCAAGCGCAACCCCGGCCTAGCCGCGCCATACCGGCTGGGGGGAGAGAAAGCTCCTGGCGAGTGGGAGAGGGAGGAGTAGCTTCATTCACACCTGGCCTCTTCCCAAGCGATAGTTTTGATCGCCCCTCCGGCCACCCTGAGGGCTGGCTCCACGCCTGCTGCGTGTCCGGGATCCCTCCCGACCCCGCTTTGAAAGGATCAAAGGGCCGCGGGGCAAGGTCCCCCCAACAACCGACCCCCAGGCGCTAAGACCCCTGCCCGTGAGGACTCCGGACATCAAAGAGGAGTCGACCTATAACAAGGGGCACCCTGGGACCCTTGGCAGTTGAATCCTGGAACAGAACAAGCCCTGCTGACGTGGTCGCGGCTGAAGAACATCCCCCCAAAATCCAACGGAACTCTTGGAACCTCGGTGAGCCCTGTAGACAGCGTCGCGGCTCCCCCTGGCAGAGACGGATTTCTGCCTAAAAACATCCGAGCCCTGCTGACGTGGTCGCGGCTCACCTTGCACCCTAGAGAACTCTGAGCCCTGCTGAGTGACTCGCGGCTCCTGAAAGATTGTCCGACCTCCGACACCCGGACTCGAGCCCTGCAGATTTGAGACCCACTCAAGAGACATTCCGGTCCGGCTGGGCCCCAAAGATCGTCTCGTATCCCCCGGCTCGAGGATTGAGAGCCGTGCGCCGGATACGCTCCCGCATTGACCCAAAGCCTAAGACTGTCCCGCTACCCCTACCCCAACCGAGACTTTGTGAGCCCTTGCTCTACTTGTATACGCCTCTGCGGATTATAAAGATCCTGATATCTCTAGATAAAGCATACGTACTCCAGAATCTACGGTGTGGTGTCTCTGTGTTGCCTGGTACTAAATCAGCGTGTACGATCCTAGGTACGAGACCCAGCCCTGAGGGGGTCTCCGGCCAGTGCTCGGCTACTTCTCCCGGAAGGGTGAGGCGCAGGGGGGTCAGGTACCTGTTCTGTCCATCCCTGAGGCTAGCCTTTCTAACACTGGTGGCAAGCGACGGGATCCGAGCCCACAATCTAGAGATTGTACAACGAACGGCTGACGCACTACCGAACAAAGACGACAGAAGAAACCACGCGAGTGCTACGTTTTGTGTACAGCGATTAGAAGAATACACACACAAGGAGCTGACACAATTTTGCAAACAACGAAAGATCGCTACCACTGGTCTGAACAACAAGGAAGACATGCAACAAGCCCTGAAAGCCTGGGTGGAGTCAGGAGCCTCCCTTCCCCGACTGGACGAAGTCGGTGAGGAGACAGAGCGGCCGGACGAGCTCAGAAACTTCCCGAGAACAAGCAATAACCCCCAAGCGCAAAGCAACGCAGCGAGTGGGG
Source organism: Triturus cristatus (assembly GCF_964204655.1). Lineage (NCBI taxonomy): Eukaryota > Metazoa > Chordata > Amphibia > Caudata > Salamandridae > Triturus > Triturus cristatus. The sequence goes on from NC_140583.1 coordinate 235,369,592, forward strand.
GCAGGTCCCCGGAAGACGTCACAGACAGGGAAAGGGACCGAAGTCATGAACTAGAAATGGCCAAACTGAAAATAGAAGGCGAGATAAGGCTAGCCGAAAAAAAGCTAGCAGTGGAACAACTCCGAGTACAAGGAGAGCTATAAGACAAGAAGTTGCAACGGGAGCACGAGGAAAAAAAATTTCAGCCTGAGCACGAACGCAGCTTGAAAGAAATGGAGTTCCGAGCAAGGAGCGAGGGAGCTCAACCCTCGGGGGGCCAGGAACCCGCACCCCTGGGGGAACCGAAAGTCCACATCCCTAAGGATGTGGTCAAAGAGTACTATCGGAATGATGACATCCAGCAGTGGTTCAAAGCCTACGAGGTAGCCATGACCTCCCACCACGTCCCACAGAAGGACTGGGGAGCCGGGTTGTGGGGGCGATTCCTGAGCGAAGGACGAGACACCCTCCTCGACCTACCGGCCTCTGTGCAAACATCCTACAGCCACATGAAGGAGGCCCTCCTCACGAAATACAGCCTCACCCCCGAAATGTATCGGCAGCGGTTCCGGGACTGCCGAAAGATCCCAGGCACCACCTGGGTGGAATACGTAAACTTTTACAGCCGAGCGCTGGAAGGGTGGATCAAGGGCAGCAAGGTAACCACCTTCGAAGAATTGACCGACCTCATTGCCTGGGAACACTTGTCCACAAACTGTTTAGTAGAACTACGCCAGCACCTGCTCGACAGCAAGCTCGCAGACCCGAGGAAGCTGGCCGTCGAAGCAGATCGCTGGGTAAACACCCGGGTCCCCTGGAACCCCGTCGGGGACAACCCCCGCAGCCATCAAGGACCTCCCCGTCAGAGAGGGGGGGAAATCAAGGGAAACAGAGGGAGTTTCCATCCGGGCCCCCGCGTAGCCCCCTGAGGAACCCACCCCCGGGGTTCCCAGCTCCTCCGCCAGGCAGTGCCGCCACCCCAGGCAGACAAGGACCCCGGGTGAATATTACATGTTTTCGCTGTCAATGGCTAGGGCATTACGCCAGCGACCCTCAGTGCCCCATGGCCCAGAAACCCCCCACGACAGCTCCCCCAGCCCGACACATGGCCACCGTAACCCTAGGGGAGGAGTTTGAGGACCCCGAGAGATGGGAACCTGCAGCCATGGCCCTGGTCTCTCTAGGAGATCGAGATATGATTCCTGGGGCACCCCTACCCGCAAACACCAAGAAGTACCGCCAGCTAGTAAAGGTTAACGGCCACCCGGTGGAGGCCCTTCGCGACACCGGGGTGAGGATCACTGGTGTCCTCAGCCACTTAGTCCAGGCGGGCCAGATCATCCCAAATGTCTTTTGCCCTGTGATAGCTTCCGACAACACTGAGAGTTTGTGTAAGGTGGCCTTGGTACCATTTGAATGGGGGGGAGTAACCGGAACACTACGGGTAGCTGTCTGAACCGCACAACCGGTAGACTGCCTCCTGGGAAACGACCTAGAAAGTTCCCCCTGGAGACAGGTCGAGCGCAAGACCCACCTCGGGAGGATGGGACTGCCAGAATGGGTGTGCGCAACCACCCGATCCATGGCGGCCCGACTACCCCCCACGGGGGAGTCGAGGACGAAACCCCCAGCACCACCTCCGTTGACCAAACCAGAGACGACCCTGTTGAATCTCACGCGCAGATCACGGAGTTAGGTGATCTGCCCGAGTTGGCCCAGTGGCGCCACGAAGGGGGCCCCTCTCGAGAGGAGTTCTGCAGAGAACAAGCGACCTGTCCTTTCCTGGTCGGACCCCGGCAGCAGGCCGCCGCCCAAGCCGCGGGCGACCAAACAGGAACCCACTGATTGTATTGGGAGAATGACCTCCTGTATAGCGAACAGCGGGCTGCCGAGCTAGGATCAGCCCGGGTGCTGGTGGTCCCCCTACGCTTTCACGACTTCCTCCTGGGCTTGGCCCATGATGTACCCCTGGCCGGCCACTTGGGCCAGGACAAGACCTACCACCGCCTAGTAACGCACTTTTACTGGCCAAAAATGCGAGCCCACGTAGAGGCCCACTGCAAGTCCTGCCCCACGTGCCAGGCCAGTGGTAAAAGTGGAGGGAAGCGCAAGGCTCCCCTCCAACCCTTCCCAGTCGTCAGTACCCCCTTCGAGCGGGTCGGAATTGACATCGTGGGGCCCCTGGATCCCAAGACCGCCCAGGGTCACCGCTTAATCCACGTCCTAGTGGACAATGCCACACGATAACCGGAGGCCATCCCCTTCCGCACCGTCACGGCCCCCGTGGTGGGCCGGGCCTTAATGGGGATCTTCTCCCGGGTAGGGTTCCCCCGAGAGGTCGTGAGCCACCTGTGGTAAATATTTAATTTACCTGTACTATTTTTATGCGGTAAAATTCAATACGAATAACTCAGTAAAAATAAGAGGCAGAATCCGTGGTATTCGAGGATATAATAGGGTATTTATTCCTTTACAAAGGAATGATGGTTCGAACCAGGCAATCGAGTTCCGTCACCACGAAGTTTCAGGAAGGGATCAGCAATAGATTATTGACAAGTAATAGTATATATAAGAAATGCATTACATTAAGACAGATGCAGGAGGCGTAACAGCTTGATAATACAGATAAGAATACACATACGTAATAAAAAGGCGTAATAATAGGCGTGCATAGAGGCGTAAACTAAAAAACGTCATTATGATGGTGACACAAATGGGTGGATCCATAAGAGAATCCTGCAAAGTCAGCAAAAATACATGGCAGAGATGCGCGCGCAGCCGCATGACGTGTGATTGACGTGTAACTAGAGGGTGAAGGGAACTTGACATTTTAGCCCTACATATGGAGACAGAAGTCTGGGGTGTCAGGACAACCTAGTCCTAAATCATATCTAATATCTTGTGTTTAAGGAACTATATTATCTAGAAGGAAAGGTCTTCTCGGACAGATCCTATTCTATACTGACTGCTAGTGCGTGTACAAGCGTCTAAGTGTCTACATGAGATGCGAGGGGGCATGGGCCTACCATGGTAACGAGAGTCATGAATTACTTGCACGGAGACAGTAAGGCCGGGCCCTTTGCTCTGCAGCTAGAGGGATGTTTACCTGAACTACTTAGACAGGAATGCATTCCTTGAGGAACGGAGCAGATAACTTGAAGGCTGAATACAGTTTTGGCAGGCAGCAGGCCAGGCTAGGCACCGTTAGCCGCGCAGGGAGTAGGACAAAGTTCATGGATACAGATGCAGGTCCAGGCTGGAGCATTCAGAGGCAGAAGCAGGAAAAGGCTTGATGGCAGAATTCAGGGCCTACCTTGCCAGAGCTGGAAAACGTGAAAAGTATACCATATAAAGACGGTGGCAAGGCATACTTAGGAACGGAATATCTGGCCCATTCATGGCAGATATGAAAGAGGACATGTTAACGTTGGACGCACATGTATTTGCGTCTTCATAGCTGGAACTGGAGGGAACATACATGTACTTGTAGCATGTACATGGAGCCGTTGGGGTCTAAGATAGGGGACACAATTGACCATAAAAATTCATATTTCCTCACACCGGGGCACCAATTTTATCTCAAAATATATGAAATCCCTGTGGCAACAATGTGGAGTAGCTTACAAATTCACTACCCCTTACCATCCCCGAGGCAATGGCCTAGTGGAGCGGTTTTACCGGACTCTGAAGGGAATGATCATGGGTCTCGAGGAGCCCCTGCAGCGTAAGTGGGACGTCCTTCTCCCCTGCCTCCTGTTCGCCTACCGGGAAGTCCCCCAGAAGTCCTTGGGGTTCAGCCCATTTGAATTACTGTATGGGCACCCAGTCAGAGGTCCCCTGAGCCTAGTCAAAGAGGGATGGGAGACGGCACCCCGGAACCCCCCGCAGGACGTGTTCCGGTACCTGTTGACTCTCAGGAACCAGACTCGGAAGTTCCGAGAGCTGGCCGAAGCCAACCTCGAGGCGAGCCAGGAAGAAATAAAGCGCTGGTACGACCAGAACGCCACGCTGGTCGAGTTTCAGCCCGGCCAGCAGGTCTGGGTGATGGCCCCAGTGAAGCCGTGCGCCCTCCAAGACAAATGGACCGGGCCCTTCTAAGTGGTCGAACGGAAAAGTCAGATGACATACGTGGTGGACGTCCTGTCCCCTCGGAACCCCCTTCGGGTCCTCCACGTGAACCGCCTCAAGCCTCACTTCGTGCGGACGGAGTTGAGCTTGCTCCTGGCCACAGACGACGGGGCGGAAGAGGAAACGGAGCCTCTTCCTGACCTCCTGCGGGCCAAAGAAAAGGACGGCTCCGTGGAGGGGGTGATCCTCGCCCCCTCCCTCACACCCCAACAACACGAGGACTGCCGCCGGCTCTTGGGCCAGTTCTCCGACCTGTTCTCCCTCGTTCCCAAGGTCACTGACTGGTGCGTCCACGACGTGGACACCGGAGACAGCCCACCGGTACGGCACCGAGCCTACCGCGTCCCCGACCGAGTCCGGGCCTGCATCCAGGTGGAAGTATCGAAGATGTTATCCCTAGGGGTGATCGAGCCCACAGACAGTCCAGCCCAGTGGTGCTCGTCCCGAAAGCAACTGCCCCTGGGGTTGCCCCCGAACTACGGTTCTGCGTGGACTACAGGGGGCTCAATGCGGTCACCCGAGCCGACGCTCACCCTTTCCCCCGCGCAGATGAGCTCATTGACCGCCTTGGGTCTGCTCATTTTCTCAGCACCTTCGATTTGACCTGCAGATACTGGCAAATTGCACTCACGGAAGGCGCCAAGGAGCGGTCCGCCTTCTCCACCCCGGATGGGCACTATCGCTTCAGAGTGACGGAACTCTTGGAAACTCGGTGAGCCCTGCAGACAGCGTCGCGGCTCCCCCTGGCAGAGACGGACTTCTGCCTAAAAACATCCGAGCCCTGCTGACGTGGTTGCGGCTCACCTTGCACCCTAGAGAACTCTGAGCCCTGCTGAATGACTCGCGGCTCCTGAAAGATTGTCTGACCTCCGACACCCGGACTCGAGCCCTGCAGATTTGGGACCCACTCAAGAGACATTCCGGTCCGGCTGGGCCCCAAAGATCGTCTCGTATCCCCCGGCTCGAGGATTGAGAGCCGTGCGCCGGATACGCTCCCGCATTGACCCAAAGCCTAAGACTGTCCCGCTACCCCTACCCCAACCGAGACTTTGTGAGCCCTTGCTCTACTTGTATATACTCCTCTGCGGATTATAAAGATCCTGATATCTCTAGATAAAGCATACGTACTCCAGAATCTACGGTGTGGTGTCTCTATGTTGCCTGGTACTAAATCAGCGTGTACGATCCTAGGTACGAGACCCAGCCCTGAGGGGGTCTCCGGCCAGTGCTCGGCTACTTCTCCCGGAAGGGTGAGGCGCCGGGGGGTCAGGTACCTGTTCTGTCCGTCCCTGAGGCTAGCCTTTCTAACAACATGGATAAGTTGTGACGTTGTGATGCCACTCTCCAACAGAGATACAATGGGGAACTGAACATGAAAAGGATTGCTGGTTGACGGTAACATATGTTGTCAATCTTAATGTGGACCCTATATTTATAGAGGATCAGTGCAATATGGAGAGGAGTTGGCCTAATGGCTAGGGCGGCCGACCTTAAATCTGGGGAACTTGGTTCGAGTCTCGGCAATGACGCTGAATATCCTGTGATTCTGGGCAAATCACTTAATCTTCCCCTGCCTAACAAAAATGAATGTGTCCTCGTGCAACTGGTGCTATGTAAAGCGCTCTGATACCCTATTCGGATCAAGTTTGCGCTATATAAAACTCCGTAAAAATAAACAAAAAAACTTAACAACCATTTTTATTTGTAATATTGTTGATAGGAATTTAGGGCCTGATTCATAAAGGTTAACTTAGACATTTGGTCTAACTTAGACCAAACACCTAAGTTTACGATTTGGGGAATTCACAAGTAGCATATACGAGTAGTCTCTTTATATCTGCACTCGTGGCCCTTGGAGTATGTCTGTTTTTCAGATCATTTAATTATAAACTGAAAGGGTTTTTTCTTAACTTCTTTCTTTGCGACCAGGGCAGGCCAGTGGCGTCACTAGAGGGGTGCGGGGGTGCGGACCGCACCGGGTGACACCCTCACATGGGGTGACACCAACGTGCTAAATAATGGGACCCCCGCCCGCGGACCAGCCTGCATGGGGGAGCCCCGCGCCCGGAGCCCAGGCAGTGACAGCACACCACGGCTGTGCAGTAGAGAGTGCAGCAGTGCGGGGGGCCCCCTCAGCACAGTTCCATAGCCCGAGAGCTCCAGAGTGACCTCCACTGAGTGCACAGCTCTTTACTTGCCTGCTGGCTCTTCTCGTCCGACAGGCTTGAGGGGGCTGGCTCAGCTCCCAGCTAGCTACAATGTTCTACGTGATACCGCGCATTATTTGACGTCATAAGCATACCCCGTGATTTAATTTGCCCAATCACCATAGGCGCCGTGGGCGGGCGCAGCTGCGCGGCATAGTTTCAGTTTTTGTTCAGCCAGGACACTGGGCCTTCGCTGCAGCACTCAGCTCGCAGGCGTTATGAATCGGCCGTGGGGGTGCATCAGCATGACTGACTCTGCTCAGGTGCCGCCTGCAGCGAGTCCAGTGCAGCCAATACTATGCACATCGGTCGGAGAGGAGTGTCCGATCTGGACTGCGGACTCTGTAATCGTCGCAACTGGCCTTACTGTCGATGGGGCTCTGCGCTGACAAAGTAAGTGAAGTGTCACGCGCTGTTTCTTCTTTTCTTCCCATTGGGAGATTAAGGGGGGAGAGGGGGGCAAGCCGACACCAAACCACTTTATTGTGTGTGAAAAAGGCCGCTTTATTGAAACAGGTGCATATCACAATTTAACTCCTTGGCCACTGCCTTACAAAACTAACGCCTCGCTATACAATAACCTCCTGACCCCTTGTGTTTTCCCCCCACCCCTACGATCCCCACATCATTTCCCCCATCCCCCCAAAATACAACATAACATTCCATAACCAACATATAACCCAATCCTACACCATGTAACCTTTCCCAACTCCCAAACTCCCCTGACCGTAACCCCTACCTGCCTTTAGTGCAACTGTAACTAGCCAACCTCTAATCCAAACTTATCCAACCTGTCTACCCTTTACCTGTCCCTGGACCCACATTACCAAACCTCTAACAACAAACTCTAGCCAATCCCGGCCAACTGTCAACCACCCCGCCACCCAGGAAAAGGGGGGAAGTGTCGGCGACTGCGCCTCTTCCTCCCCTTTTTCTGCCCCCCCCCACGCGCCGCGACCCCGCATGACATAACGCCTATAAACTCCCAACAGACGCGCCAACACTTCTCTCAACTCCAAAAGGTACAGGTCCATTCCCATCCTGGACAAGTGCACCCCATCATCCCTGAACATCTCCCGCGCATCGTATCGAATGTCCCCGTGTGCCACTCGGTCAATCCCCAAATGCCAACAAAACCTCACCATCTCCGTATTAAGTTTTCGCCGCGCCTTATCCACCGCACCTGGGTTCACCGCCCCCCTCCAACTCCTCCGGGGGACAAATTCCGTCCACACAATGGAACAACCCGCCCATCTCTCTTTAATCAAAGCCAGGTCCTTCTTCATTGCCCGCATTAGTGCCAAACCCGTCTCCCGTACCATGTCGTTCTCCCCCAAATGAAGAACCAATACATCTGGGCACCGACCTGCCCTTAAGATCCCGTTCAACACCGGCACCAGTTCCTTCCAACGCATCCCCCCCTACCCCTCCACCCCACAGAGAACACATCTTTCTTAAAACCCAACTGTTCCCCAAAATAGCTCTCCTGCGCCTGCAATTGGGCCCTCCTCACGAACGAGTGCCCCACAATCCAGATAGACATTTCTCGAGCCAGGGGTCCCATAACCGAACCTGAAAAGAAAAACAAGAATGAAAACCTATCCACACCCTCTGAAAAACTCCGCTGAACTGTGTGAAGTCCCCCTTTCGCCTGTTTTTTTTTTTTTTTTTTTACAGTGTCGCCCCACCCCCCGGCTCGCTGCGCATATAACGTTGGTAGCAATTCGAAGACCACCGCCCCAACTTCATGATTTCTTCCCTGTCCCAACCCCTCGCATGCGCCTCTGACGCTGCCCCAATGCGAAAAGAGTGCGTGCCAAAACCCTTTTCTTCGACCCCCAGATTCCTAAGTGCTTTCCTCAGTACTGCCAGCAATTGTGAAGCTTTAACGCCTCGCCCCTGCTGATGGGAAAAAACCAGTCCCCCCAGTCCCCCAGAGCACGCCCTTCACCGCATACCCCAATGGAACGGACAAACCCCCGGGGATCTCCCTTTCCTCAACGTCACCCACTTCCCCCGACTCTTCTGGTCTGTCTTTGCCTTTCTCAGCCAAATGCTCACTACCCGTTCCCCAAATGATACCTCATCCCAGGTCAAACCCCGTTCCCCTTTTGACCCCAGCAGCTCTGACACCCGAAACGCCCCAAAAAACATCCAAGACATGAGCGTGGCGAACAGCAAGGCCTCCCCACTGTCCCAGCACACCGCTGGCAGAACGCCCATAACCCTACCTAAGAGCTCCCAGGACAGAGGCCTCCGCACCCTGGCCACTCTACCACATTCCCGCGCCCAGCCTTCCAAAATCCGCGCCCCCAGCTCCCCCGCGGATGGCGCATAACCCCACAACAGTTTGCCGATGAACGCAAACCCCGCCAACTTACCCACTATAGTCACCCTCGTCAAACCCCTCTCCACCAAATCCAGAATAAATTGCACAACGTCCTCCCGTCTCTCCGCTTCGGAAGCCCGCCATCTCGCCCCTGCGCTAACAAACTCTTCCCATGCCGCCCTGTATGCTAGTTTCGTTGACCGCGCCAATGAACCTAGAACCAATTGTAGCATCCGGTATTGCCTACTTCCCAGAGTTGGTTCGGCATCCTGGTCGGGTTCACGTCCGCGTCCTTGGCGAGCCCACGGAATCTCCCCCACTGTGAACGAGACAAGGCATCCGCAATGTCATTGTCCACTCCTGGCACATGCACCGCGCGAAACGCAATATCATGCCTCATACACCCCAGCACAAAAACCCGCAACAGCTTAAGCACCTGCGCATCCCGCGCCGACTGCCTGTTCACCACCTGGACCACTGCCATGTTGTCGATCCTGAAAGTGACTTTTTTGTGGGCCAGCAAAACCCCCCACAGCGTGACTGCCACCACTAAGGGAAAGAATTCCAAAAACGCGATGCTCCTACCTCCCTCTAACCAGTCCTCGGGCCAGGGCTCCGCACACCATCTCCCCTGCCAATACAGACCAAATCCCTTACTCCCCGCTGCATCCGAGAAAATCTGTACGTCCCATACCATGTCCACTTCCCTCATGAAAGGCACCCCATTGAACTGGTGCAGGAAAAACTGCCACATGCGCAAGTCCTCTCTCACCCCTGCTGACAACCTCACATGATGGTGTGGGGGCCTCTGCCCCTCCAGTGCGCGCCCCAGTCGCCTACAGAACGTCCGCCCTACTCTGACCACCCTACAAGCAAAATTCAGATGTCCCAGCAACACCTGTATGTCCCTGACCGTCACCTTCTGTCGTGCCAACACACTGGTCAGCAAGCTCAACATGTTTTGCTTCTTTTCCTCCGGGAGGCGCGCCTCCATGCGGACCGAATCCAATTCAATACCAAGGAAGGCCAGTGCCGTACTGGGGCCCTGCGTTTTTTCTGGGGCCAGCGGCACGCCCATGTCCCCCATGATCTCATGGAAGCTGTCCAGACCCTGCTGGCAGTCCGCGGAGTCTGAGGTGCCGACAAAGAAGAAGTCATCCAAGTAATGTGTCACACCTTGGTGACCCGTTCGTTCCGTAAACAACCATTGTAGGAACGTGCTGAAACATTCGAAAAGTGCGCAGGACATGGAGCAGCCCATCGGCAATGCCTTGTCCACATACCAGTGACCGCCGAATTGTATGCCTAACAGATCCCAGTCATCTGGATGCACTGGCAGCAACCGGAAAGCTGACTTGATGTCGCACTTTGCCATCTGTGCCGTTGCGCCCGCGGACACCACCAGTGCCATGGCCACGTCAACCGATGAATAGGACACAGTGGCCGCGCTGTCCGCAATAAAGTCATTGACCGACCCACCTTCTGGCCATGACAAATGCTGAATAAGGTGAAACTGGCCCACCTCCTTTTTAGGTACCACACCAATGTGTGACACAATCAGATTGGGCAAAGGCCACTCGCGAAAGGGTCCCGCCATGCGGCCCTCCTGTACCTCCTTGTCTAGTTTTGCCTGTACCACCTGTGGATGCTCCCTCGCTGAGCGCAAATTGTCTGCCCATCTCCGGACCCTCGGCCCCTCGTACCCCAACCTGAACCCCTCTTGAAACCCCAATCTCAATGTTTCCGCCGCCCCCCTGTCCGGATAGGCCCCCAGCGCCCCCACCAACTGCTCCACCCTAACCGGAGTACGAGCCCTTTGCCCCAGTCCCCCTCGCCCCCCTCCCTCCTCCTCCCTGCTGTGACTGCTGCTGTGCTCCAGCCTTAGGGGCTCCCGACTGCCATTGCTGCCCGCTCTGGCCCGGACCTTGTGTCCCCCAACACTTGACCAGCGGATGTCGCTTGCCGCAGCCCGAGCATTCGTGCCGAAACTTACAGTACTCTCTCGTGCATAAGCCTTTATTAAAATCCCAGCAAGCACCCTTGTCTCCTGTCGTCCCTCTGCCGGCTCCCCCCACCCTCCCCGGGTGGGACCCCCTCGAAAGGGCTGGTATACCAGCGGTAGCCCGCTGGCCGTAAAAAATAGTCTTCCCCGACCCAGCCAGGCCCATGGTGTGCTGCCACAGATCCGTATCCAACTCTCCCCACTTCGCCTCCGCATCCCATGCCATGCGCGCCCGGAATTCCTCATCATACTGAGCCCAGGCATATCCACCCCCCGTAATCTGAGCCTTGCGAATGACGTCCATGTATTTAAACATGGCCACTGACCTCTCCGGAAACTTCTCGCAATACACGCTGGCATATATTAGAAAAGCCGCTGTCCAGTTTTCAATCGTCAGCGGCACCTTAGGCCTCTTTGCGAGCTCAAATTCCTCCTCCTTAGAACCCTCTTTAGCCCTGACCTCTCTGTGCAGGAGTTTGAGCATCTCCACATACTCCCCTTTCCAGATCCTTTCCTTAGTCGCCAACATCAAGTGCGCCCCCAAGGGCTTGGTCACTCCCATATATGGTAACCGTTTTACCTTCAATTCCTTACTTTCCAGTTTTGTCTCCTCCGCCTTTGCGTCTCCTGTCCCTTTCTCGCTTGTCCCCTCCTTCTTGGTCTGCCCACTGTCACCCTGTCCTAAGCCGTCCGTGCCCACAGCCACATCCACCACATACGTACCTTTGCGCAATCTTTCCCCTACCCCCCCCTCCACCCCCGCCCCCCCCACCCCTCTCGACACCATCCTTGGCCGCCCGAGCAAATGTGCATTACCTGGCGCCAATGTCTCCGTCCGTCGCTCCTCCCGGCGTCCAGTCCTGGGGGCCGAGCTGCTTTCCCACCTCGATGTCCGACCCGTGGGCTGCGCCTGGCGTCGTGACACCTGTAAGAAACTATCCACAACATTACTTGGCCCCCCGTCCCTACCGTCTCCCACCTCACGCAACTCTCCTTCCTCCATACTCTCTTCCTCATAGTCCAAAGCCTCCTGCCCTGCACCCTCAGCGCTGCCCGCTGGTGGTGCCACCTGCCTCCGCGATACAAACAAATTTTCCTCTCCGGCGTTCCTCCGGCGCTGTCCCCCGGGGCGCTGTGACCCCGTGGGTGTTGGGGCTGGCGAGCCCGTCACGGGCCTACTTGTGCCAGCCGCGGCGGGATCCCTCGCCGGTACTGGGCACGCCGCCCGAGGCTCCACCCTCCCTTCTCCTTGGCGTCGCCAGGCCGCTCCCAGCCCTGCCAAGTCCGGTACCCCGCGATGCTCCCGCTGTCGCTCCGCTACCTGCAAAGAAAAGGAATGGTCTGGTGTGCTGGGCCTACCTATCTTCCTTCTCCCATCCCATCCCCGCTTGCCAGCCCCCGACGACTCCGCGACCCACGCCTTACCCACCGCGCTCAAATCCACCACTTCGTCATCCTCCCCAGCTCCGTCGTCCCCGTCGCTCCACTCCCCCTGCCCACTCCACCCTACCCCCTGCCCGCTCGCCCCCCCCCCAACCGCGCCACCCCCCACACCTCCCTCCCCCCTCCCCTCCGTCTCCCCCGTACCTGAGCCCCTGGCCCCCACCCCCGAAGTCCCCCCCAAGCCCTCCGCCCACGACTCAAAAATATCCAGGCCTTCCCAGTCCCTCTCACTGCCCTCTGACTCAAATAGCACAGGGGATTCCCCACCTGCTGCTTCCCCCCCCAGGTCCCCCCCTTCCTGACCCCACCCTCCGTCGTCGCACTCCGCCAAGCCCCTGACCCCTACGCTCCCCCCCACTGTGCTCGCTTCGCGCCCCCCCGCCCCTCCCCGTTTCCCCCCCTTTCGCCTCCTGTCCCGACGCGATCGCCACCCCACTGAAGGCCGCACTCCCCCCCCTCCCCTGCCCCCCCGCCTGCCGCCTATCCTGCCAATCTACTCTACTCCCGTCCAGACCCGAGCCGCCCACCCCCCCCGCCCCCCCACCACCCTCCCCCACTCCGCTGCTTCCAATCTCGGGGCCTCGCGTCTCCACGCTGTGCCGGCCCCATAAACCCCGTCCTGTGCTGCACACTCACCAGGCCCTTCCCCAAACCTCTCATCCCCCTCCTCCTGTTCCGCCCGCCCCCGCGCACTCCGCGATCCTCGCGTCGGGCCTGCCCGGCCCTCGCTCGAGCGTCTCCGCGCCCCAGCCGTAACCAAGGCAACGGCCGCTCCCCGGCTCGAGGAGCGGCCCGCGTATGACCTGGGCCTCTCACGTGCGGCGTCCTGAGCCTTCCCCCGTCGCGCCGCTCGTCCCCGCCCCCTCCCCGCCCCCAGGCCCCTCGCACTCCCCTCCACACCCGTCGCAGACCCGGAGGCGGCGCTCCTGGCATACGCGCCGCCTCGTACACTCACCGCTACACGCGACGGACTCCCGGGTGGCGAACAAGCCGCGACGGCGGCCGCCACCCCCGCGGACGCGCGCCTCGCCGGGCGCTTTGTCCAATTGGCCTCTTGGACCAGCAAGTCCATCCTCCCCGCCTCGCTCAACAACCGGATAGCCTCCAGGACACGGTAGTCGCCGCAAGACATGCCTCCAGGTACTTTTATCACTCCTACTCTTACCTACTAATACACCCAAAAAACTTTAAGCTAGCGCACCCAGCCACCAGGTCACCAAGTCTAAAATGGTGGCTGGGGAAGCGCGCGTTTTGAATATATAACCCTTGGGCTACTCTGCCTGGATTTGGGCTACATTTGGGCTATCCCTCAAATGTAGCCCAATTATTAGAAAATGGCCGTTCGGCCACGCCCCCCTCTCCCCCCTCCCAACCTGCCCGTGCGGCAGACCTCGCGGTGCTCGGCTGTCCCCCAGGCTCCCATTGTAATTTACTTTTAGGAGTCGCGATTCATTCAGCCTGCGTACAGTTACATACAACAGCTCTGTATGTAGTCTGCACACAGTTTAATTCAGGCGCCAAAGTAACATCAGTGCAGCACTGCAGCAGAACATAAAGAGTACACTCGAGTCGACTTCTGCTTGTTACATCATACAATACGCTGCGTTATCAGTGAAGGGTCGGCTCGAGTCAGTCTGATTGGAATTTACGATGTAAAGGTCACACATGCATGCCCTCAATGTCTAATTATCGTGCACATCGAGCGGAACATGCCTGTGTGAGTTAGTGTACTTAAGGTTATTTAACAGGTCGGACCGGCAGGCAGTTTTGGCCCGGCGGCGGTAGTGGCACCTTTATTTGTCTGACCGGATGCGCAGTGTTGTCCCACTGAATGTTGAGCCATTTAATTGTGCTAACTTGGCCCAAAGGTATTGGAGGGTTCCTGCCGAGTGCTTGGGGTCTTGTGTTTGCAGGGGCAGTCAGACCCTCACTCCACAGCACCACCATGCTCACAGGTGTGCCGAGAGAGATTGTGGCCCCTGTCTATGTCCGCTCACATGCAGGGGGATCAGGGTTGCCATCCCCTCAGCTAACCCGCTCGGCCTTTACCAACGCCGTTCAGCTGCAATTTTATTACCGCAGCCCTGGCCTGAGAACACCAATCCGAGCAGGCTGGGGTCACCAAGCCATTGCCTCCACACTCCTGGGGCACCCCCAGGGTGTCGGTTAGGGGTGCCACACTCTCTGCTTCCCTGTGCCCGCACTTCGTCTTTAATGACTAACTCACTCTCTATTTTAGCAACGCGGCTGCGTGACTGCCGGGTCAGGCCTTGGAGTGTCAATCCGGGATGGCTGGGCCTCTCTGTTGCTACTTCTTCCGTCCTGGAGAGTAGGGGAGGCAACCTCTAAGTATGAGTACTAACCCCCTCGGCTTACTTTTAAGGAAGGATACTGCTGAATGGGCTCCGCCGGCTGAGAGCTTTGATTTCTTCTCCTGATTCCATCTGTTTGTTTCAGAAGAACTGAAGTATTAATGATAAGTGAGGCAAAGGCGTTCATTAACTCTTGGCAGCTATGGGCAGACTGGCCTGTACCCTCCTCTGGGAGAATGCCTGACCAAGGTTTCAGATTGCTACATGTGACATTTTCATAATTTCAATGTAATTATGGGTCAGCCACCGCAGTGGTTTGCACCAGTTTTAAGATCTTAGAGTTCCACGGTCTAATTCATTTCTGACATTTTTATGTTTCACTTTCTTCATTGCTTTGACTTTTTTGCTCGCAAGAAAGTGCTACTCATACTCGTCGAAATCTCACTCATAGTTGCATTGAAATTTTGAAAATGTGACACATAGCAATCTGAAACACTGTCAGCTAATGAGTAAATCTGGAAGGGGGCCCCTCCATGCACTTTGCAGGGGGGCCCCCTCAGGTTTCGATACGCCAGTGGAGTGCAGGTTACTAACAGTACAAGTGTAGAGTTTTCTGGGGAGGAGATCTAAAAATGTGCAGAGGAGAGTGGGCAGGGAGGTAGAAATGGTTATTTAGCGAAAAGAGAAGATTGTTCTTTGTGTGACGCTTTGTTTTTCACAATCCCTACAACTTCAGTGCTGAAACATCGATGGCAGCACCAACACTGAAAATAATTCCAGCACCATTGGGTTTTGGTTCTGTTCCTGAAATCTACAGTTCACTACTTGCACGAGTGACGTGTGTCGCATTTGCACGAGGCCGGAGCGCCCAAAGGTAGAAACAAAAGAAAGCTAGGTGCTCGAGGCAGTTCCCAGACCACAGTACCCAGTGGGCGTGGCTGTTACTGGAGGCTACACTTCCGCTGGTAACCCGCCACGGATCGGTCTGTCACCACTACAGAGCTCTGGTGCTAATGTACCCGCCATAATTCCTATATTTCAATATTAAATTGTTTCCCTTTGTCAGACATTTTAACGGAAATACATATTTAAAAAAGATTACAAATAATTTCTGGCCGAATAGCTCAGTGAGTTGAATGTACGGCAGTAAGATGCGGTGTTTTGTAGGTTATGGGTTAGAATCCCAAGGGCCAATTATAGTGTTCCATGCTTCTGAGATCTGCAATTAAGTACATTACATTGTGCAATTCCAATGATTATAAAATGCAGCTATGCGTTAAAACAATGTACTGTTTAGATTTAGTAGAACTATGAAAAAATTGAGTAAATATTTGAGAGATCCGTCTGCTTTTGATTTGTCCCAGGGCCATGACTCAGCCACGAGTTCCTCTAAACCTGCCAACCTTGGAGCCCGAAGCTGGACCAATCACGGTCTCCCTGTGTCATCTTCGATGTTAAGGCTCGGTCATTCAAAACCCCTCACTGGCGTTTCCCTGCTCTCATTTTTTTTGTATCAAATTAGCGACATATGGAAACGGACCACTTCTACTGTGATACACAGACCTCTCGCACGGCAGGTGGACAGCCACATCTGTGATACACAGACCTCTCGCACGGCAGGTGGACAGCCAGTGGTGTGATACACAGACATCTCGCACAGCAGGTGGACAGCCAGTGGTGTGATACACAGACCTCTCGCACGGCAGGTGGACAGCCAGCGCTGTGATACACAGACCTCTTTCACGGCAGGTGGACAGCTAGTGGTATGCAACAAGCAGCTGACATTGTTAATTAGAAGGGGTGTGATTGTTAGCTTGCAGAAGTGCAGTCAAGGTGGGATGTGGGTGTGACCATGTAAGTGTGGGTGTGTGCGTTAGCACACATGTTTGTGGGTACCTTTTTGTGTGCATGTGTATATTTGTTTATATGAGTGTGCGTGTGTGTATGTATGTGTACATGTCTGGGCATGTGTGTGTATATGTCTGTCTGTGCGTGCCCCGTGTGCATGTGTGAATATGTGCACGTGCTCATTAAGACTTTCTTCAATCACAGACCCTTAATTATTAACGTCGCGAGGATCTGGTCGTTCACCAGCCTCAGTCATGCAGAGGGGAGGTTTCTGCGCGAAGGTGGTGCCCCGTGAGAGGCCAGTGAATGCAGGGGCAGCGTACTGCTCATCTCACTTGCAGTTTAGATCCTGGCACCTTGCTTGGCATTGCTGACTAGGGCTGTGAGGAAAGCACAGTGTTGTAATGTGCTGCAGCAAGCTCGTGCATACAACCTCCTGCACCCCAGGACAGTGCATGCCTCGGGGCTGCCTTTGCATCACTCCGGGTGACGTCTGCAAAGTCCAAAACTCCACCTGACCCCACTTGTCAAGGGGGTGACTGATTATTACATTACAATCGCCCATAGGTAAGGTGTGCCCACGTAAGCTAGCCATAGTTAAAGTAGGAGTCAGTTTAACAATGAAAACGCATTTGGCTGCTGTGAGTCTTTCCCTCATTCTCTCATTTCAGGAGCCGGCTAACCACCAGATTATTGCAAATGTTACTATTAGTGTGTGTAATGTTGGGCCCTAGGCCCGCATGCTGTGCGCAATGACTGACACAGGACACATAGTTAGGGGTAGTGAGAATGGCCACGAGCACGTGCGCTCGGCCTTTTTATTAACAGCGTCACCTGACACAGTGACGTCTGTGGTGGGTGGGTGTATAGTGTATTACTAGGAGTGAGAACATTAGAACGTGTCCAGGCGCGGACACTACAGTGTGAGAACTGTTTATCTAGTGAGTTTCACTGAAAGCTGAGTAATGAACTCCCTACACCTGTGCCTGGGCCAAGCACTGAGGTCCCATCCTAGCACGAGACAGCGTTGAAGGCCGCGCAGCTGACATCCGCCTTCTGTCATCTGCTATTCCTCCTCAGACTCGGCTGATCAATGCTACTGACTCGATCAGTGACAGCGGCGTCGTCATTAGGGTTGGTGTCACCCAGTGCAGTGGCGTCACTAGGTGGATGGGACCGCACCGGTGACACCATGAGTTACCGCACTGGGTGACACCAACCCTAGTGACGCCGCTGGGGCAGGCCTGTGTTCAGTGGCGAAGCTAGCCACTCTGCCGCCTGTGGCGGTCCCTGCCTTTCCTGCCCTGTAGTAACTGTAAGAGTAGGGGGTGCTGGCGCGATATTCCTGCAATTGGTATCCCGTGGCAAATGCATGGCAGACCAGGGGGTACAGCTGCCCCCAAAACTCGTGCCGCACGGGCCGGACCGCCCCCTATGCTACGCCACTGCCTGTGTTGGCATCTCTCTGTGGGCGTTACAATTTCCTTTGCCGTCTCTCCGCTGTGGGCACCAGCAAACATCTTCCCCCAGCCCGAGGCACTGCGTAGTTCGCAGCAGCCATCTTGTGTTTCCCTGAAGCGTCTGATATCTATTGAGCTAGCACATTTGTGTGATGATTTTCTCCTGCATGCTGGCTTCTCTCTAACACTGCAAGCCAGGCAATATTATTTTTCATTACTGGACTTATTAACTTGATTTAAGTCTTAGCTTCATGTTTAATTCACACCAACATACATTGTGATTCTTTTTAAATATCTGAAGGTTTACTCATGTTATATTCCCAATCCAAGCTGGCCGAACTTATTTTGAGTATACCTCACACCCTGTTTAGCTCTATGAAAGGGACATCTATTTTGAGTACAATTGCATTCACAGTTGCTCTTACTTGATTGTAAGTCAGTGGACTCTGGATTTTCATCTTCTCGAGTGCCTGCTTGTTTGTTCTTGCTTTCACCTTGCTGCTTCAACTTGTTTGCTGGAAGTTTTTTTTCGTCTTCAATTTTTTCCTTCCTGACGTTGTTTCTGGAGGTAGTAGGCCTTTCCTGCGCATGAAGAGGACTCTCCAACCGTCGCTGAGAAGACTTGCTCTTGACAGGTTGCAATGCCAACGAGATGGATCAAGTCCAGGCATTACTGACAGCGGTAACCAACCTGACTCAATTCCAACTACTTATCATTTCAAGGTCAAATAAGAACAAATGTAGATAAATCTCTAATTAGTGTAGTTTGAATTGACGTCCTTCCACCTTATTTGTTCATAAGGAAACGTCTGGGACACACACCTTGATGCTCATAGTCTATGTCACATGTCAGACATTCCTAAACTTAAGTCAGAAATTTCAATCTCTGATAAGATTTAGTATATAAGGACTGCTACTTGACCACTTGTCAGGAGAGGTTCTTCACCAAGATTATCCCATAAGATTCTGCCTTACACGGTCTCACCCACTGCCACCGCACTTTGAAGATGCTACATCTCGCCTGGTGCTGTTAAAGCTAAGTCCCAAACGAAGGCAGATGTCGCAGCAAATGCTTGCCCTTCACAGGGAACACTGCCTTCATGCCTCTGCTGATAACGACAGCTCTGGCTGTCAACAAGGTATGCAGTGCATCTCTTCTTCCTAAGAAAGTCTAGAGTGCAAGTTAATTCTTCTTTTCATGCTCTCCTAGTGTAGTGCATAGTAGTTGCATGTAGGGTTTAAGTTTCAGATTACATTTTAATCATGTTAGAAATATTAATTTTATTCTTGTTCACAACGTGTCTTCTTGCTGTTTTTATGATATCTTGTAGGGTTATTTTATATGTGCTCAGAAACAGTTTTGTCCTGTTGGAATATATGCTTTTAGTAAAAAGTGTCTATTCTTCTTAGCGCTGTACGTCTGTGTGATATTGAGAATAATGAAATAGGTCTGTTTCTGTTGCCACAGCGCCCCTGATACCATTGCAGGTATTGTTAGCAACCCAAAAGCAATAATTCTACTTCAGCAATGTACTGCGTAGGGTTCTGCGGGGCTGCAATAACCTGTCTTTCACATTCAGCGCTGGTAAATTGAACTGAGATCACCTGTGTTGCCCGTGCAAACCTTGTAGAGCCACGCCAACATTGTAGATTATACAACACTCTGGCAGCTTTAGCAGAATTGAAATTTGACTGGAACTTCCAGAAACTAAAGGCCTTTTAAGACACTTGCCAGATCTATTTCACATTTAAGCCCCACATTTATGCCAATGATAGTTCTAAGGTGGGCTTTGTCGTCAGCAATAGGCATGGACTATGCTTTTAGTTTCGGACGCTAGTCCACTTCTGGACAGTTTTTCTGATTTCCTCACGAAATAAAAAAAATAAAAAAAGAGAAAAGTTCCCGGTTTGTGATTCACAAGCAATATCTCCCATTTTCGTGCCCTGCACTCGGATGAAGCAGACGGGCTTCAGCGGCTCTAGCACCAATCGGAGTGCCCATTTGGGCTAGTGGCCCTACCTTTTCCTTGTCGTTATCACCCCACATGGGAATTATTGTTACAGCATACATCTGTTTTAGACCTGCACAATAAGGATTGATATTCCTCTTGATTCATGAACTGGGAATATTGACGAGGCTTTTTTTGATCCAATTTTTTGATGCTTGCACTTGGCTGTATACCGTCTGAGATTATATTTGCCCTGAAGAAGTCCATTGTTATGGATAAAATGTGTTGTCTGTCTTTACTGCTTATGTGTGATGCTTTTTAAAGAAAAGAAAAGAAAGACAAGAACTACATCCTTGTTTGGGTTATTGTTGTGGTGCACCTCTACCCTTTACATTTTCATTTGGAACTGGATGAGCAGCAACCAATTGAAGCTCAATGCCGATAAAACAGAGATCGTAATATTAAATAATCGTATCAACCACTGGCACTTATTGGCCACCAGATCTGGACAATCCCCTTTGTCTAAAACATCAGAAAAAAGTTTGGGGGTAGTGGTAGGCAATCACTTCACATTGACATCTCAGGTGGGAGCAGTTACTGCTAAATGTGTTTTCCTTTCAAAATCCATTAGGAAATTGGCATCCTTTCTGCCAGGAGAAGCCATAAAAACAATCATTATGGTGACTATGATATAAAGATTAGATTATGCCAATTCATTCTACTTGGGGCTGCCTGCCAGTACCGTTTTTACATTGTCATTTGTGACCTGTGTTTGTTTAGGGACCTTAGCAGCAGGTGCTTGTAGTATGTGCACACACTTGAATGTGCTTGTGTTGATATGTACTTTCGATACAGCGGTCAGGTACAGTCTTTATAGTCCGCTACTTTTTTCCTATGTTTTACCAGTCCAAATAAACTTGATTGTAGTGTTCTGAACCTCTTGTTGGGAGAGCACAGAACCATTAATACTGCAAAGAAGTTGAGAGTTGTCTCCATAACAGCATACTCTAAAACCTTTTGTGGACAACCCTTATATAAGAGGGCTGATATACACATTAAAAATGTGGTGAAAGGGAGAAGTCCTGGGGACTTCACAAATGAACTGTGGAGTGTCCGAGCTGAGCTGCTTCAGTTCGGTCCCTCAAAAAGGAGGCCGAACAACACAAGGCCATACCCCTCAGGCCAGCCACCCTCAACTGATCGGCTAAAATCATATAGGGGTATCGGAGGCGGTGGTCAAATTCAAAAGAACCAGTGCAGTCACCTGGGAACTGATACTGTCCAGTCTAAGGTCATCAACTGTCAAGAGCATCACTGACTCTGTGCTATGTCCTCTATAGAACCTGAAGTCGTATGTCTAGGAGGTTAGAGGATCACAAATGGCCGTAAAGTTCCTGGGCTATGTCCGCTGTATGATCTTTGTAGAATAAGGCAACAAAGAAACTGGATAATACTTTTTGGTCTTAGGGTGATCTTTCTAAAAGTAGCAATACCACCGCATGTTTAAATGCTTTGGGACTACATCTTGAGCTAGAGATTTATTAGGTACCTCAAGAAGCAGCCCTCTAACTGCCTTGGCAAATGACAGCATAGCAGCCTTTGGACAGGAGTCCATTGGAGATCCCGACTTGACCTTCCTCATCAATATATGGAGAGTGCTTTCTACTAAAAGGGTAAAAGAGGCAGGTATTACAGTTGTTAGCTCTTATCTGGAGATATATATGTGTACCAACTATGTTTTGTTGAATTAACTTAATTTTGTTTGTAAAGTAGACATTTATGGAATTGCAGAGCTCCTTTGAGGGCTCGAGAACAAACAACACTGTTAGACCTGTCATCCTTAGGGTGGTCTTTTCACAGACCTTTGACCTTTTGCATCCACGTTTGCTGATTCTTTTTGTTGGCCTTAGGACTCTGAGCACCTTACCACTGCTAGCCAGTGCTAAAGTGCATGTGCTTCTCCCCTAAACATGATGACATTGGTGTATACCTGATTGCCATATTTGATGTACTAGTAAGTCCCTTGTAAAGTGGAAATCCATATCCCAGGTTCTGCTCTTCAAATGCTCCTAGTGAGCCTGCAGGAA
Organism: Triturus cristatus; assembly: GCF_964204655.1. Classification (NCBI taxonomy): domain Eukaryota; kingdom Metazoa; phylum Chordata; class Amphibia; order Caudata; family Salamandridae; genus Triturus; species Triturus cristatus. The sequence continues at coordinate 235,391,336 of NC_140583.1, forward strand.
TAAATGTGCCACCCACTTAAATACCTTTCAAACCTGCCACTGCCGTACCTGTGTGTGCAGTTTACTGCCACTTCAACTTGGCATTTAAAAGTACTCTCCAAGTGTCAAACTCCTGTTTTACTACATATACATCACTCCTGAGGTAGGCTCTAAGTAACCCTAAGGGCAAGGTGCTTAGTAAGGACAAGGTAGGACGTGTGTTAACCTTTACATGTCCTGGTAGTGAAAAACAGCCTATTTAGTTTTTCACTACTGTGAGGCCTACTCCTCTCATTGGCTAGCATTCGGAATTCCTTAACACACTTTTAAGCTGTAATTCCTGATCAAATAGGAGTAGCTTTATCATGTTTCATAAGTTCAGTATGGTAATGATAAATCCTCTTTAATGGTGAAGTTGGATTTAACACTACTGTTTTAAGAATGCCAATTTTTCGGGAGATTTTAATATGCACCTGTCTACCAAGAACTCCAGGAACTTAAAGAAGGCAGATACAGTTCTATCCAAGATGTTCTGCTCCCAATTACAAAAATGTGAACTTATGCTGCTACAGGAAGATACCCAATATGATATGACTAGTGCTCCAACTTTTAAAAACTCTCGACAACACTCTACCATTGATTATACCATTATTTCTACTGAATTGTCGCTCAATCTTATCGGGTTTCAAGTGGTCCCTATAGTGGAAAGTGACCATAACCCCCATTCGATTACATTATCACTTGCCTTGGATAATTTAACAAAGTCAAGAACTCTAGATTCAGGGTCTGTCGCTTATAATTTGAAAAGGCTGGCATGACATTGAGCAAATCAAGAGGAGATTTTGGCCTTCATAGATCCAACAATTGAACTAGCACTTAATGAGTGTCGACATTGCAAATCAATAGTAGAAATCTGGCCTTCTTTGTTTTTCATTAGTGGATCGCTTTCTGGCAAAACCAACATCTTGGGGAAATGCTATCATGCCAAAAAGAAATATGTGGTACTCACATAGGCTACATCTCCAGAAGAAGGCACTTAATAAAGCTTCCAGGGCAATTTGCAATCAATCAAACGGTGTCGCCAAACTCACTGATTTGTGCTCGTTAAAGCGTCCAAGAAAATCTTATAAAAATGAGATTTGGAAGGAAAAAAGGGCACATCACGGAGGACTATGGGCAAAATTGCATCATGCCAATAAAACTAACAATTTGAGAGCATTCTGGGGTACCACCATCTCCACATCAGTTTTGGAGTCTTTTATTCCTATTCTGTATGGGGTTTCCCTGCGAGAATCAAGAAAAAGCCTGTGGTGATCAATTTAGCATTTGAATCACCGCATGAGATTATGGTAAAAGTATCAATAAATATGATCAAATCCAACGGGGCACTAAGCGCAAATGGGATTCCCAATGCCGTGTTTAAAAGCAAGACACATTTATGTCCAAGAATTTTATCAAAATTATTTAAAGACATCGTAAAATATAATTTGGTCTCCGAATCCTAGCATGGTAACCTAATCCAGCCAATCTATAAAAGTGATAATCCAGCTAAATATAGGTTAATTGCACTAACTGATGTTGAGGCGAAAATCTTTGCAACAGGTCTACTCAGGGACTTGGAAGAATGGGTGATGAAAAGGAAAGTAATTCCAATCTTCCAAACCGGATTTCGTAGGGGGCAGTCAACAATTGCGAACCTGCCATTAATCACTCTGATGGCAGAGAGAGCAAAATACAAAGAACAAAAGCTTTATATCTGTTTTGTAGATCTAAAGCTACCCATGACTATGTTCCTCGCAACCTACTTTGGGCAGCATGGGGTGTACCAAAACAGCTGCAAGATATAATCATATTGTTTTATTCACATATGTGCGTGTAGGTAAAATTGGGAGATGGAGGTTGTAACACACGTCGCCTGGAATCACATACTGGCTTCAAACAGGGCTGCGTACTTGCTCCATGTCTTTTTAATCTTTTTATGGCTGATTTGCTGTATCATCTGCAAAATGTCAACACGCACTCTCCAAACTTTGCGGGCCTTACTGTAAAATACATGCAATACGCAGACAACAGCATATTGTTAAGCCACACTCCAACAGGGTTCAAAAGATCAATAGAGTCATTTAACCACTATCAGGCACATGCATCAAAGGAAAAACCGGTCGCAAACGGGCAGATTCTCGGAATCTGCCCCTTTGCGACCGGTATTTTTGCATTTGGGATGCATCATCCCAAATGCAAAAATCGCAATTTAAGGAATCTCTAAATTGCGATTACTTAAATTGCGATTGCATTTAAGGAATCCCAAATTGAGATTCCTTAAATGCAATGCATTAAAGTAAAAAAAAAATGCGATTTCGCTAATAGGGGGAGCAAATTACCATGAAGTTGAACTTCATGGTAATTTGCAAAAACTTTGAAAAATGCACTTTTGTGCATTTTTTAAAGTTTCATGTTGCGCACACACATGCCCTTAGAGCATGTGTGTGTGCAACATACGTGCACAGATCAATTTCAGGGATGCAATAGGGTGTCATTTTGACACCCTTGCACCCTTGAAATTGCATGAGCCATTTGCGAGTACCTACTGGTACTCGCAAATGGCTCATGCAATCTTCAAATTAATTCCTATGGGCCTGGAGGCCCATAGGAATTAATGGGACGGCATTCCTTAATTGCAACTCGCAATTTGCGAGTCGCATTTAAGGAATGTGTAGGAATCGCTATTTTTATAGCGATTCCTACATGCATAGGCTTTTGCAATTCCTTAATTGCGATTCCTTAAAAATCGCAAATAAGGAACCGCAAAAGTCTTTGTTGATGCATGTGCCTGTATGTTTTAGCAAATGGTCTTCAAATGAATACTAAAAAACTAAAATTATGACGATAAAATCAACTAAATTGGATAAGAAATTATGGAAAATCAATGGGTTATCGATCGAATCAGCAAAGAAGTATAAATACTTAGGAACTATGTTTGATGATTGAATTAATTTTTAACAACATTTTGATAATCTGAAGGCCAAAGCAACATCACTCTCTTTTACTTTTACATTATTGCAAGATAAACTATTATGCCCGAGTCACAAGCATTTACTGAAGGTAATGAAGGCAAAACTGATTCCCTCGCTCACTTATGATTCAATAATTTTTCGGGATGAAGATAGGATGCTTCTTGATAACTTACAAATAAAAGTTTTTAAATGAACATTTAGGGTTCAGATTAAAGGAGGGCATGCTAATGATAGATAAAAGTTCGGCCTGTTAAATAAAACTTTGGTGAGACAATCTTTGTTAATTAAATGTCTATTTTCGCTTTATTTAACGCTCCCGGCTCTCTTGCACAACTGTGCTGGCAACAAATTAAAAAGAGTATGCTACGCTTGGAGATTAGATTTAACGGAAAGTTTAAACACTTTTACGTCCCAGCCATTCAAACATTTGCATAGAAACTAAAGTGTTTTAAAACAGACTTTAAACCAGTGTTCTTCAATCTGTGGGGCGAGCCCCCCTGGGTGGGGGGCGACGCCATCTTAGGGGGGGGGGGGCGCGCACTCCACCCTAAACTCTAACCATTGTTTTCCACGTCGCAAGTTATTTTGCTTCCGGTATTTCTTTACCCATTTCAAATGGAGATGTTAGATTGGGCAGCTCTGGAATAGCAGCTAATCAACACATAGGAACATCACCACTGACGTTCCACCAATGAGGAGGCAGCAGCATAGATGGCAGGAAGTGCCGCGAAATTTGTGCAAATAACTCCTGCATACACCTACTTCTTTCTACGTTCCTGCTGTCTGCTTTGTGCTTGCTGCCTTTTCAGCCTTGATTCTGCTTTGTGTGCTGTGGAGGCTTTCCTGGTTATACCGCAGCACAGTGAAGGAGTTTGCTGGTCTCTTGACACCTTGGAAGATCACCAACAGGTAAGTGGAATGGGCTTTTGTAATAGAATTGTGCCCTAATAAACTGCTAGTCCATTTAGTGCTGCCCAGTTTTCGAAGTCCGTGGGGGGGAGGCGACTGGGGGGACGTGAAGGGGGTTCGGTAGTCACGGAGGGTTGGAGGGGAAATGAATGGGAAGAGATAACCATCCCAGGAATGGGTTAATTGCTAAAGCTGAAATGCTTCAGCTGCAGTGGGAGGTATGGAGTCTGCTCTGCTATGAAACCGAAAGCAAACGAACAGACAGTCTACAGTGGACTGTCTGTTCCTTCGTTCCATTTCATGGCAGAGGAGGCTCCCTGCCTCCTACTGCAGCTGAAATGACTGTCTGTCCCGGTTTCTAAGTGCTTGGTGAAGTGGCATAACACAAAAAGATGCCCCTGCCCTGCAGAATGTGTGGAGGGGCGCCAGAGTTTCACATATGCTTATTGGTCTTGGGCTGAATGGGGCGCCACCTGAATGGATGAGGGGCCTGTTGCGCCGCAGGATTTGCAGGGGCCTGTTTTACGCCCCAGGTCCGGTGAAGTTAAAGTTAAGCTGCTTAGTCCGGGTGTATAATGTAGGTAGGGACTGTTCCATTTTCTGGATAGGAATGGGAAGCATTGGAGTTTACCTAACTTCTAAAGTGCGTTCATGAAAGCATTGGGGCGAAAAACTGCGATGGGCAAAGGATGAGCAAGATATAGTTATAAAGAAAATGGGGAAGGAAATGGCCAAAGGTCAGCTGAAGGACATTTTGATGTCTGTTTGTTGAGTGAGTTGATCATTTCACCCCTTAAGGTGGTGGTCAGAAGAAGAGTGTCCATACTGGCTGAGTGACAACCTATCATGGCCTGAAGCATAATCACTCAATGAATGAATGTGTACATCTCCCATCAAAAGTGAACAGTGAAAATACATGAACCTAAATCGGGTAGTGGGGATGCAGTGAAGCTGCTGAAACAACCAAGTGCAGCATACATTCCACCTTTACCTTGTTCTGGTTCACTCAGCAGGTGTAGTTGAAGGGCTAGAACATGGGGACAAGGTGTTTCCAAAGGGATGTTCTGTGTCATGACTACGTTTGTGGCAGTTAAGTACTTTCAGGCAATTGTTTACAGTGACCTCAGGATCAGGACAGTCGATGCACTACTTCGACAAGTGCTCTTGGGAGGTACGTGAGGCAAAGGCTGATACAAGTATCCTGCAGGTGTTTGAAAAAACACCGAAAGTTTTTAGTCCCAGAGAAAACTAAGCCCTCAGACGAGCATACGAAAGCTTAGCTCATAATTCATGTGAATTGGTGGGTGAGTGAGCAAGTGAATGGATGGGTGGATGGCTGAGTGGATTAGTGAAAGGGTGAATGGGTGAATGAAAGGGTGAATGGATGGATAATGAGAGAGTGGATGGATGGGTGAGTGGGAGGATGCATGAGAGAAAAGGTAAATAGATGGATGTATGGGTGGAAGGGTGGATAGACGGGTAAAAGGTTGGATGGATGTGTGAAAGGGTGGATGATGTGGGAGTGAATGGGTGGATGGCTGAGTGAAATGATGGATGGATGGATTGATAGGTGAAACGGTGGATGGACAGATTAATGAAAGGGTGGATGTAAGGATGGATGAGTGAGTGAAAGGGAGGGTAGATGGACAAAAGGGTGGGTAGATGAGTGAAGGAGTGAAAGGGTGGATGGATGGGAGAAAGGATGAATGAGAGAAAGGATGGATGAGAAAAAGGATGTATGAGTGATAGGGTGAATGGACGGATTCTTGAGTGGATGAGTAGATGGGTGGGTGGGTGGATGGAAGGATGGCTAAGAGAAAGGGGGATGGCTAAGAGAAAGGGGGATGAAGAGAGAAAGGGAGGATGGATGGATGACTAAAAGGGTGAATGGGTGGAAGTGTAGTATGGGTTAACCACTCCCTATGTACAACGCTAAGTTAGCATAACTTCGTCGGCTGTTAGAAAGCCAGCTTGCCGCTTTTGCTGCTTTTGCACGCGACACTATTGTTACATGTTATTCATTCGAGAACTGCTGACTCGACTTTGCTTCACATGAGAACCGTCTGTTGTTTAACATCCTTAACAGTGAGCAGTGACCTTGGTCTGTACACCGTGGAAAGAACGAGTCTGGGTCACTAGACGGTGCAGGTTGTTGTGTTCAGGTTGATCGTACCACTTCTTAGCCATAACATACATACAGCTGCCAATACCTGGAAGACGAGTCCTTTAATATTGCAGAGCAGCATGTTTTCTGTTACATTCTAAACGAAGAGCTGTTGCAGGAGAGAGCCTAGCTGATCCTGTGATGTGATTCCACTAAGCTGATCTATAAGGTATGGGGTCCCCCATGCAAGCCTAAGAGACCTTCTATTAGTCTAATAATAACCTATTAGTTGTTAGAGAAAGGAGGGTGGTCGCTTTCCACTGTCATTATTATTATGATTGCTCCTTTCATTTTCTATGGTATTGTAACAATGCTGATGGTGCTGATCTTAACCATTTGTCTGCTTGTGTTAGCCAAAGTACTGCATCTTAGGACGCAAGGTTTATAAAATAAACTCTTTTAACTTTACTGTGTCTTTGTTATTCTCTTGTGGACTGATATACAGCTACCAACGGGTATTTCGGATTCCCACCACTCCTGAGAGTATCTAAGTCGCTTGTTCTGGGTTGTCTATACATTGGGACCGCCGAGCTAAATCTCGGATAACGAATGTGACACTAAGCTAGTCGGATAGGGGTTCTTGGTTCTGAGGGGAGTTTCTGGTACACCACAATTCTCTGAGGTCCTGGTTTCCTGCGCATAGTTCTGTGCATAAGCAGAATCCCTGCAACAGAAGGGTGAGTGACTGTTGGATGGATGAGTAAGTGAAAGAATGGCAGGATGGGTGAAAGGGTAAATGGTCGGTTGGATGGACGAGTGTACGGATGATAGGGTGAAAGGGTGTATGGAGGGATGGATGAGTGAAAGGAGGGTTGGATGAGTTAAATGATGGATTGAAGGATATATGATGAATAGGTTTGCAAATGGTTGAATATGTGTGGCCATGGATGGGCCCGCAGATGGAAGGACATAGTGAAATGAATGAATGGTTAAAGACTGAATGATGGATGAAAGAATGATCACACCTTGTAGCCCCATTATCTTAAGTACATTGACTTTCATATTTATATGAGTCATTGTCTTTATATAATATGTGTGTGATGTAACGCACTCCGACACCCTGCCGTACATACTTGGGATGAATAGCACTATAAAAGAAATCAAATACACATGAGGGACGGTCTATGCGAAAATGAGGGGCACCATTGGAGGGTGGTAGCAAGGCCGGACTGGCTGCACCGGGTATCAGGCATTTCCCTGGGATGCAGAAAAGGTGGGGGCGGTTTTGTAACTGGGGGCTGACACTGAAAAGTTCCTTGTATATCCAGCAGTTTTTAGGTAACAATGAAAGCGCCATCACTTAAATTCAGGTGTGGTTCACCAGTGTCTGGTGACTAATGTACCTGCTGGAAGATTGAGTTTTAAGCTGTGTAATAAGCCTCTGTCATTTAACCACAATCACTCACAAACCTGCAGTTAACTAAACACACTTACTGTGTTGGACATTATTTGCCAGATATGACCTGAGATATGAGGGTGGCGGTCGATTATTTGGTGTACGAGATTCCAGAAATTTCTGTCCGGTTTTGGGGGGGCCCGACATTTAAAAAGAAATCAGATGGCGGGGGGGGGGGGGTAAGCCTACAAAAGTTTGAAGACCTCTGCTTTAAACCACTCACCTAAAATGTTATCATTTTTATTGGATCAGGAGGCAACTGCAAAACAAAAACATAATTGGTCGGTTATTAACTTGTGAAATAAAATCGAGCCCCAACCGTACTTAACCACTCATTTAAAACCGGTTATGAGGGATATCCTTCTTATTTTAAGATTTGGCCGCTATCCAACAAATGATGGGATTCCAAGATGGGTATAAAATTGGCAATCACAAAACTGTAGATTATGTGGTTGTGTCAATGAAACGCTACTGCGTATTGTATGTATCTGTTCCACATTTGCAGCAAGAGAGGCAAACGTTGTTAAAATCAATCTTTAAGAAAATAGGAGTTAGAACGTGCCGCAAGCAATTATAGCATGCCTTTTAGGGCATATTACATTTCTAACAGTACATTTTGTCAAGCTCATCCTTACAGCCAAGACAAAACTGACCCAGGATGATGCTTTGTCAGTGCTGTAGGAATTGTAGGTGGTTATGTAAGTCTCCATGTTGGTGTAGCTATTGCACCTGTGTACTATTTGTCTAAGGGAAATTCTCATTGTTTGTAACCAGTAAAGCTCACTATAATTAGTAATTCCTATTCCATTCATATTGTAAGAACGAAGGCACGTAGAGAACTTAATTTTTTTAATTATACCTATCCGAAGTTATCAATGGGCACCCGTATGGATAGTTTCTGAAAAACGTTCTGCAACATAGTTTTCCCTCATGTAAGATTTTAATAAGACTCAGTTAAACTTTGAGAAGAGGCACGGATACACTTTATAGATTAAGTCATTATTCATTATTGTTAGCCTTGGCTTTTTCAGCGGGCTTACCCCCAGACTTTTTGCTTATTGGTTTCCTGTTTTTTACCCTTTTTTATTGGTTTTAGAACTCTGGGCACTTTACAACTGTTATTCAGTGCTAAAATGCATCTGCTCTCTGTGTAAATTGTGTTGATGGATTGATGTTTCCATTATTGGATTATTCAATTTACCTTTAAGACCCTGGTACAGTGCACGGTGTGTGCCCAGGGCCTACAAATCAAATGCTGCTAGTGGGCCTGCAGCACTGGTTGTGCCTATGCCACCTACACAGGCAGCCCTTCAAAGGGTTCTCAGACCTGCCCCTGCAGTGTCTGCGTGCAGTTGGTAACTGCTATGTCGACCTGGCAATTGCACCCACTTGCCAGGCCCTAATCTCCCCTTTTCTTACATATAAGTCACCCCTAAGGTAGGCCCAATGTGGGCAGGGTGCTGTGTATGTTAAAGGTTGGACATTCACTGGTGTTTGTAACATTTCCTGGTAGTGAATTACATTGGAAAGTCTATCTATCACATAGGATAGAATGGGAGTTAATCATAACATCTTAAAAGCATAACTCCCCATTGGGATAAGATAGGTAAAAGGAGTTTAGTATGCATGGACTCAGAATGTAAAAATGCATCTTTTAGCAAAGATATTTTTTATGTTCTGTGTGTGAAAATACCACTTTTAGAAAGGGGGTATTTTCTTACTTAGCCATCCTGTGTGCCTCTACTGATTTGTGGATTGACTGTCTGGCTTTGGAGGGACAGGAGCTGGGGATGTGCTTTCTCTCAGACAGCCACTGGTAGGCGGGAGGGGGTTTGATGTGTGTCCTATCGTTCTGGACTGAATATACCTGGGCTGCACTCAGAGTAGTGAGAGGAGTTTTCAAAAGCAGGTGAATAGGCCTGGTCAGCATTTAGAGTGGAGGGAGGAGATTTCCTTTCCATCTGAATAGGCCCTGTCTGCCTTGGACAATGCTGTCTCTACCTCCTGCCGGGAAGCTGGACCAGAGAGGACAGAACTGGTTTGGGTTGAGCACAGACACTTTCTGCCCATAAGAACAAAGAGAACTGAGTATAAATATGGGGGCCCAGATCCCAAGAAGGTCAGACTACTGCTGAACTAAGGACCCTGCCAGGAAGAAGAGCTGGAAAAGCTGTCAGGAGGTATTGCCACTCTGTTGCGTGCTTTGATGTGTTGGCCTGCTGCTTGCAGCTTCTGTCTCGGCGCGAAAAGGACTGGATTGCACTTTCATCATCCTGCTGTTAGAGTTTTCTCCAAGGGTTTGAAGTACAGCTTGCCTCCTGTTGCCAGTCTCAGGGAGATAAAAGACTTCAGAGACCTTGCTGGAATCAAGGAACCTGCCAAGAAGAAGAGCTGTAAGGACTACTAGGAGGAGTACTGCCTCTTAGCTGTGTTGTTGCTTAGCTGGGTTGGCCTGCAGTTGCTGCTTCTGACTTGGGCAGTGAAAGGACTGGACTGAACATTCTACACTTGTGTTGAGTATCTCCAAGGGTTTGAAATTGAGCTTGCCTCCTGTTCACAAAGTCTCAGGAACGGCAAAGTCATCACCGACCTCTTGGTACCACTTCTGGAATTGTTGTTTCAGTTGCCACAGAGGAGGGAAAGCAGCCGACTCCGTCACGAGTCCGTCGATGGCTCCGTGTCCTGAAAGCGCCGCAGGGGGCACCATCCGTAATTTGCACCGCAACCCTGGTCTCACCAACGACTGACCGTCGCCGCCACCACTGAGCCACTGCTTGCACAGTGACCTGTGGGCACTCACTCCGCACCGCCTCGCTTCACTTTGCTGCCCTGGTCTCACCAACGCAAACGCTGCACGCTGACCGTGACCTCCATGACTGCATCGTGGCTTGGGAAAACCACTCGTAAGTCACACGACGCACCGCTCCGTCCCACACCGCCATCCGGTTAATTTTCATGATTGTAATGACTTTTATTAATTGGACAATAAATATTTTTCACTTTTACTTTGTCACTCTGGTGGCGGGACCGCCTGACAGATTTATGAATAAGCACCAAGCTGGCGGTAATTTATAAAGCATTGGCAGGAACCGCCATTACAACAGTTTCTGTCAATGTATTTTTCTGTTTGGTACAGGGCTCTGTCAGCGGAATGGAGCCTTGAACCAAACAGGTAACTTTTTTTTTTTAAATGGGTTTTTCTTTTTTTAAATAAAAAATACGAAATCCCCCTCACTATGTGAGTTTCATCCCATGCCAAGGGAAGCATTTAGTAGTTTTCATTGCCCCGAGCACCAGGGTCTTCCTGATGAAGACGGGCAGTAAAAACTGACATGTCATTCCACCCATCTAAATCAGGTGGGCGGATGGACAAGTCAGCCTCTGACAGCCCTTACTCTGCAGGGCCGTCAGTGGGAATGAATAACGACAGAGATGAAGTAGTCTGCACCGTGAATAACTCTAAGGGCCACCTGCATTTAAATTTAGTGGGCAGACTGCATTCTGGATGGTAAAGATACTCTGTCACCGTTGCAACAAAGCATCCTTACCACCAATAACTAAATCAGCTCCTAAATCAGAAAGACATTCTGGTGACCATCTATGCGCCATGATTCAAAGGATTCATAAACACTTGCCAGATCGGTCCTCAAAATACATCTAAAACACAAAGAAAAGCAGAATTATTATTACCACCTGAAATTTCCGCCAAATCTTCGGAAATCATCTCTATCAACTCTATATTGGATTTACCCACTATGTTTAATGCAACACAATAATGGTAACAGTGTACAATGAAATGCCTCACGTTTCAGCTCTTTCCAAATTACCCACTGCATCAGAAATGGCTGAGTTCTTTTACTCTGATATATTTTAACTTCATGGAAAATAATCTTTGACCGTGGCAATCAGTATGTCTTTAAATTTTGAAAGTCTTTGTGCCATAAGCTTGGCTACCAATCAACGTTACATCACTCTTAAGCTAATGGGCAAACTGTAATGTTAAATCAATATATTGTCATTGTGTGTCTCAAACTTCCCCTTTTATGGAGAATTCGTCCTTCATTTCATGTTTCCCATTTAAAACTTTATCTCCATTTTAGATGTCCTCGGTTTAAAAAGAAAACCGCTCCCATACTCGTGGATGGGCACCCTGAGTATGAAGGTAGGGAGATCTATGATTCTCAATACTTTAAATGGAAGCTTCAATATCATAAGGATATCACCCATGTGATCATTCCTCGGAAACAGCAGAACAGGTTCAAGCTCCCCTTCTGATTAACCAATTTTATTTCAAATTTCCTCGTAAACCAGGAGCTCCTGAGAAGAGGCAAATTTAAGGGTTTTCCCTAACCTTCCTTCTTTGCAGCCATGTCAGGCCACGACGACTTCTCTCCGCATGGGTTCCGAATGTGCAAGAGCCTTCCTGGGTCATCTCTCCACTGCAGGCTCCCACCTATGCAAAAGTCTTCCCAGAGACTGAGAACACAGCATCGTCCAGCCAGCCATGTTATGTTTCCCTGACACGTCTCAGCTCAATTGAGCCAGAGCAGGGAATTGTGGGGCTATTTTCTCCTGTATGCCAGGTTCTCTCTAATGCCACATGCAGGGGAATATTACATTCTACAATATTATTCTTAGCATATGACTGATTAACTTCTTTTAAGTGTTATGCTTAATCAAATTCAAACTAAAATTCGATGTGATTTTACTGATATTTGAAGGTTTATTCATGTTTTGTTCCCAATTCAAGATGCCTGAACTTATTCTGAGAATTCCTCGCATCCATATTGGCTCTAAACAAATGGCATCCAAATTTAGTCCAGTTGCGTCGCAATTGTTCTCGCTTAATTGCTTGCTTACTGGACTCTGGATTCTTGGTGTTCTCCAGATCCTGTTTGCTCATGCTTTTGTATTGCAGCTTGTGTTTCTGCTCTTCACTTTTTTCCTTCCAGATGGATATTATTTCTTTCTGGAGCCATACTAGATCTCCAGTTACAATCTGGTGTCTGGCATTTTTTCTGGAGGTAATAAGCCTTTCCTATGCACAAAGAAGACTCTCCAACCGTTGCTGAAAAGACCTGCTCTAGACAACGGATTTGAAAGATGGATCAGGTCCAAGCATTACTGACAGCAGCAAACAACCTGCTCTTCAAATCCAAAGTCTCACCACTAAAAACATCTTGTTGCACCAGTCCCTTGATGTACTACAAGAAGGCTCCCTTGATCCTTTTGTCTCCGAGAACACAAAATTGTGTAAGAAATTACCTGTTTTTACAGGATCACACCTATTTTAACTGATGCTGATGGTGTTTGGACTCTGTACTATGGGATACTGCTAACCATGCCTCTGTGCATGTGCTCTAACTCCTAAAAACTTGTTGAATTGGTTTGGTTAAAAAGCTTACTTGCCACATTATATTATCTTTTAGTCCTTAGTATGGTGTAGCCAGTGTACCCAGGAAAAGTAAAATAAAAATTATTAGTAGACTACAGCCCCTTCTGTGCCACCATAAAACTGACAATGCAAAGCATGACTTCAGGCCAGCCCCTGCAGTGTCAAAACTGCAAACCTGACCTAGCAAAATAAACCTTTTACCAGGCCTAAACCTTCCTTTTAATACTTATAACTCACTCCTAACGTTGGCTCTAAACGCTCATGAGGCAGGGTGCATAGTATTTAAAACGGAGGAAATTAGTACTTAAGTTATACATGCCCTGGCAGTGAAAAATCTCCAAGTTCGTTTTTCACGGTGGTAAGGCTGGCTCTCACATAGAAAAGCATGGGGTGCATTATAACACCTCGTCATGCATAACTTGAGTTTGAGAATAGCTAGAACAATTATCCAAGAACTCAAATTAATAGTAGTTTGGAATCTAATCTAATTTTCAAGTCAGTGTTATCTGAATGTTAATGGCTCTCCTGGGCTGAGATGTGTTTTGCTCCTAGACAGTTGACAAAAGGCTTGGTTGTGGGGAGACGCTTTTTCCCTTACAGGATGGTCATCTGGGTTGTGCCCAAGAACTTAATTAAACTTCAAAAAGTGCCTCTCCTGACATGCAAATATAAGTTACACCTAGGCCTGCTCCTTCATTGTCCAGATAGCCAACTGGTCACAACTCCCATTGGGAGACGGGCTGCCCCAGAACTGTTTTAGTGTGACCACCGGGGAGGGTTTTTCCATTATACTAGCCATATCTTTGGGTGGATGCAGGAAGCTCTGCACAAGGGAAGAAAGGTTCTGCCATATTGGTTTTAGGTAGAGAGGTGCATTGTGGATTAATTTACAGTAACACACACAGGAAGAGCTGTGCTGCAGAAGTGGAAAGGTGCACCCCTCCAATACCGTGCTTGCATGGGGGGCCCAGGATCTGAGACCAGAGGCTGCAAACCCAATGGCCTGCATTGGCAAGCTGTAAACCTATGCCCCAAAGCAGGCTTGACTGTCCTTTGCAGAATAAGGAATGCAGCCCATCCTCTCAGTGTTGTCCTACGAAGTATTCTGTCAAACCGGTATGGTGGTTCGGTGCGGTCAGCACACACCCAATCGTTAACCACCACCAGATGAGTGGCTTAATAGTTATTGAGTATGTTGGGGATCGCCAATCCCCGTCATAAATCCCCTCTCTGCAGTTTCCGAAGCGTGATGCAGGAGCTGCCCACGTCCCATAGCAATAGTCTTACCTCATGGTCAACCTTCTGAAAGAAGTCTGGGGGGACCATGTATGGAGTATTTTGGAGAACGAATAGTAGGAATGGGATGGTCATCAATTTATGCAAGGCAGCTCTACCTATTAATGAGAGCAGAACAGTTCTACAATGCTCAACATCTCTGTGGAGTCTGTCTGGTTGCGTAAACAGGTTCCTGTGCAGGAATTCCACCAGGGCCCCGGTGACATAGATACCGAGGTATCGAAAGCCTACCAGAGCCAGTGGCACCGTACATCTCAGAGAAGGCTTGGGAACTCTCCAACCAAAAGAAAGATCTAGGACTAATTCCAGTTGATATGATACCCAGAGTAGTCTGTACAGATTCGGAAGATTTGCAATATTCTGTCTATGGACAGGACCAGTCATGTGGCATATAGCAGTCAGTATGTCATCAGCTTACAGGGATATTCGTTCTTTCCACTCCCCATCGCTGCACATCCCTGTATGAGAGGATCTTGGTTAACCTAAGCTACCATGGGCTCAAGTGCCAATGGGAATATCATAGGGGACAGGGAAGCCCTTTCTTCATGCCCTTCTGCAGGGCGAAGACTCAGGACACTGCGTCATTAACCTGCACTTTCGCTAGCATGCCCTGATATAAGGGCTTCACCCAGCTACACAATTTGGGGCCAAAGCCCAGCAAAGGCTTTGAAAATGTAGTTCCATTTGATTGGTATTACATTTTGTTACCCCTGTATTCTTAGATGGGATATGCGTTGATGCAATGTATTCTGTGTAATTTCCATGATCATGATCATCCTACTATTGTGTGACTTGGAACTGTTTTGGTAAGCTAGAGAATGTTGTGTTTATGGGTTGATGTGAATAACCAGGACCTGTTACCCAAGCAAATACTTGAGTATGTCTTTGTCATTGGCTCAGTTGAGTGTGGGAAGGGGTGGGGTCCAATGGGTTCTATACCTCCCTGCACTACTAAATAGCTATTTGTGACACAAAACCAGTACTTAATTTGCAAAATATTAAGTGCCAGGGCTCTGACCGGGAGGCCACTGCAGCTTGCACCATCCATCGCCCTTGTCATCGCTGCCAAAACAACTACTAATTGTGAGAAAGTGGGTTTCTGTTGCAGTAAACCCACCCCCCCCCTTTTTTTTGTTGCCAGACTACTGATGCTCTTTGACTTGATGTGCTCTGGGGCCCTGCCAATCAGGACCCCAGGGCCTGTGTTCTGTCCCCAAAACAAAACCCAGTTGACAGCTCTGGCCTCAGGTAGGTCCCTGGTAAATGGTACCCCATGTACCCAGGGCACTGTGACCAGAGAAGGCTCCTAAGGGCTGCAGCACCAATTGTGCCACCCTTAGAGGCCCTGTACCCTGGCACACACACACTGCCTTTGCAGGCTGAGTGTCTGGGTGCAGAACAAAACAAAGAGACGACATAGCACACATCCCTGTGTGCCATGCCCACAAACCACTGCCCTGGCATACATCAGTCACCCCTCTAGCTGGTTACCCAATGCCAGCGGTGAGGGTACAGGTGCATGAGCCCTGTACCCCTACAGTGCCCAGATCCATTCCTGGGCCCTGTAAGTGCAGTGCTGCCATTAAGAGTATATGGTGCGGGGAGGTTGTCATTACGAACTCCACAGCACCATAATGGCTGCACAGAAGACTGGGAAGTTTGGTATCAAACTTCTCAGCACATTAAACCCACACTGATGCCAGTGTGGGATTTAATGTAAAATGCACCAAAGAGGGCATCTTAGAGATGCCCCCTGAAAAACGTCCAACTACCAGTGACCTGACTGAGTGGCTGCGCAGGCTGCCACCACCAGACATGTTTCTGGACCCCTGGGTCGAGAGCCTGCTGCTCTCTGGGGCCTGAAACAATGCACATCCTGGGACGAGGTGCCAAGCCTCCTCCCCCAGGATGGGCAGGGTTCACGAAGGAGAAGCTTCAAAGGCATGCCGCCTTTGTGAGCCTCTCCAGACCATTTGCTGCTTTCAGCAACTGGTCCCCACTGGTTCTACTCCCCACTTTGGGCGGGAGAACCGGCGGGAAAAACAAGTGAGGAAGAGAGGTGTGCCCACCTCTGCCAACTCCACCCCTAAGGTGGAGGAGGCGAGGTGAAGCACAACCTCAAGTCCCCGCCATCTTGAGGATGGGGGGACCCAGCCAATCAGGGACAGGTTCCTGCCCCCCTCCCACTGGAGGGTGGCAGAATAGGGGGTGTACCCACCCCAGGGAAGGGACCCATTGGTCCCTGCCATTTACCTACCTGTAACGCCCCTAAATTTAGTATTTAGTGGCACCCTGAACATTCCTTCCTCAGATCCAGCAACCACAAGAAAAGAAGAAGAAGAAAAAGAACGAAAGAAGACGCCCAGCAGAGGAGACTGCAGAGAACAACTGACTTGGCCCCAGCCCTACCGCCCGTCTGCAGTTTCCAGAGATCCTGCGCCAACAATCATCTTGTCCTGTAGCTAGCGACCTCCAGAACCCCTGGGAGGACTGACTGCCTTCAACAAAGACCGGATCTCCTGTGAACAGCAGCCCTGTTCAAAAGAAACTCTGAATACAGACTCTTAGCCTGCTGAGAACAAAGAAACCCGACGCATGGAACTACCACTGCACCCGCCGCCAACAGCCTGAGTTTGAGTGGGTCACTGGTCCCAGCGAGATCCCCCAGCGCTCCAGAGTCCGAGTCCACCTTCGGTTGACCTCTCCAGGACTCCCTGACGTCGCCTGCAGCCTCTACACAGAGACCCCCCCCCCACCCAGGAGTGGCCCGGTAAGGTGAAATCCGACCTCAAAAGACACCCCTGCATCCAGCCGCCCTGCGCCCTGAAAAAGAGAACCTGAGGCGCACCTACGTCCCCGAGCCCTCCAACTTACCTGCCCAGCTGTTGGTTCCTCTCTGAAATCTTCCTGGACCGAGCCTGCAGCTGAAAACCAAAACCGGAAATCTCCATTGAAATAAACAGGGCACCCGACCTCAAAACAGCACCCTGCACCCGGCTGCCCCAGTGCCACTGAGGGTGTCCCTTTGGTGCTAACTTGGTCCCCAACTTGCCCTGAGCTTAACCCTAGGAGCTTTGCTCCCACAACCCCGTGGCCTGCTTGCCAGCCGTCACCAACCGGAGCCCCCCTATCCTCCATAGGATAACATTGGGCCTCAACACTCTGCACCCAGCCGCCCTAGTGCCACTGGGGGTGAAACAACAGTGCATCACTGACCCTGGAAGACCCCTGAGTCTAACCCCAGAACCTTAACTCAAAAGACCGATTACTTACCTCGAGACCGATAACTCACTTTTCCTCATAGGATAAAATTGACACTTTTTCTCCCAAAAAAATGTTTTTGTGTCGACTTTTGAAAACTATGAATATTCCTTAAAAATCGCACAAATAACCTAACCGAACTTTCTCAACTGTTTGCAGGAAAGGTCCCAGTGCTGAACCCAGGTGTCCAGCACTGAGTAAGAAAAGTAACTAAAAAGTAACTTACCTGTGAATTGAATTTCCTTCCATAGGATAACATTGGGGGTTCTTTGTGAAAAATTTCCTTTCAACTTTTGAAATACAACAATATTCTTTCAAAATCGTATAAACTACAAAAACGTAAATTACTTACCTGTTTTAAGTAGATGTCCCAGTGCTGAATCTAGGAGTCCAGCACCGGATTACAAAAGTAACGCAAAATTAACTAACCTGCTAAGTGAATTTCCTCCCATAGGATAACATTGGTGATTTTATGTGAAAAAGTTTCTAAGTGTCAACTTTTGAAATACAATAATATTCTTTAAAAATCATACCTTTAACCAAAACGCATTTACTCACCTCTTTTCAGGAAATGTCCCTGGGCTGAATATAGGATCCAGTCCTGTGGTTAGAAACGTAATCTGAAAAGTAATTAACTGCATTTTACTTAAAAAGCCCATTCAATTGAATGTACTATACCTGCAATGTGTTGCAAACTGCTTTCTTAAACCTGTAATCAAAACCAGTACCAGTTATACTGCAATTCTGAACTGTGTTCAAACAAGTCAATTAGTACTGCAAAGTATTTATATGCTTACCTGTACCAGGCTTGCTTGGTTCTAGAAATAAAACAACAGTATATTTTTTAATACAAAACAATTGGCCTAGAGTTCAGTTCTTGAGTGTGTGAGACCATTTGCTGACTGACTGTGTACATCAAATGCTTTACACTGTCCTCTGATATTGCCTTACTGCTCGACCAAGCTACCATTTTAAAGGGTAAGGTTCTATCTAACTTTATCCTCTGCCAAGCCTCTGGAGACTCTTGGACTCTATACACACTGTACCTCACTTTGGTGCAGTATATATAGAGCCAGTTTCTTACACTAATCATCTCTCTCGCATGTAAATGCGACAGTTCCGATTATTCCAGGTCCTCAAAGCTAAAGCAACGGCTGGGGAGGCAGGTATTTGAAATTTTAATGTATATTATATTCCTAAAAAACGTTGCTCTGCTCATCTCTAAATTAGATGAGCAGCGCCACCATGTGGAAGACTGATCTATGTATGATGTTGACAATTAGATGCCGGTGCCCAGCACCGGAAACTAATTAGGTGCTGGTGCTTAGCACCGGAAAGCCCCGGCTCAAATTAATCACTGCCCAAAACTAAACTACCAATGCTAAGAGGGAGCCGATACCTGTCTGCCCCACTGTTAGAAATGGGGGTCTCTGGTTGGCAGAGGTAGGTACCTTTATCCAAATATGGACCCTTCTTCCTAGTCATGATAAGGGAGTTGCACTCCTGAAATAATCCCTGCTCACCCCCTTGGTAGCTTGGCACGAGCAGTCAGGCTTATCTTAGAGGCAGTGTGTAAAGCATTTGCACATGACCAACAGTAATACAGTGTAAGCACTACAAAAAGACACCACACTAGTTTAGAAAAATATCCAATATTTTTATATACTTAAGACAAGACCAAAAACGATAAAAATCCACAATACAGTACTTAGAAATCTTCAGTTATCACAATAACCTTGAAATACAGTTTCTTGAAGTTGATAGCTCTGTTCGGGGCTATGACGGCGTTGTGAACAAACAAATCCAAACAGTTCTGGCTGACCGTGGCATCGTGGGCCAACTACGGGGTCGGGAAGACCTGCAAAACAGTACCTTTAGAAATGCAGGGTGTCGGCGGCCTCTCGTTGAGCTCCAAGAGCACAGCGTCCGCAGGCGTCTGTTCCAGAGTCGTCGGGCCCATGAAGTCACACGCGTTGCAGACCAAACTCCTCGCGGTTGAAGTCAGGAGCGCTGGCGTAGGCAGGCTTCGAGTGCTGCGGTGCGAAGTGCAGCGGTGCTGGCAGGTCACGGTGCAGGCAGCGTCATCGTCGTTGCTGAAGCGCTTTCGTCGGCTGACGGACTGGAGTCGATGGCACCGGTGTTGGTAGGCCAAGGCTGCTGTGCGGGATGAGGACAGTGCATCGTGTAACTTACGAATGGTGCCCTCGGACCACGGTGCAAGCCGCGGTGTTGATTTCGACGTGGAGCGGCATCGTCAGGGATACCAAGGCGGCGTTGTGAAGTGAGGCGGTGCGAAGTGCAGTCCCACAGGTCGCAGTGCAAGCAGCGGCTGGGTGGCGACGTCAGATGGCAACGTTAGTGAGAACAAGGTCGCGGTACAGCGGTGCCCTCTGTGGTGCCTTCAGGACATGGAGTCGGCAGCGGCGTCGTAGACGGCGTTGGGTTGTTTTTTCTTCTGTTGCAGCACAAAACACACAGTCCCCAGTGCTGATGGCAGAAGAACTTGAAGTCTTTGCTGTTCCTAAGACTTCTTGAACAGTGGCAAGCTCTACCTCAAGCCCTTGGAGATACTAAAAGAAAGAATTTGCAGAACGTTCCGTCCAGTCCTTTCACTGCCCAAGACAGAAGCAGCCACTGCAGGCCAACACAGCAAAGCACTCAGCAAAGTGGCAGTTCCACCTCACAGCTTCTCCAGCTCTTCTTCATAGCAATCTTCTTGGTACAGAAGAGTTCTAAAGTTCAGGGGTTTGGGCCCCACTTTTTATAGCCCAAACTCTTTTGTCCTCACAGGCAGAGTGTTTGTGCCCAGCCAGAACCAGCTCTGTCCTCTCTGGTGTAGCTTCCTGGCAGGAGGTAGGGATGGCATTGTCAACGGCACACCAGGCCCATTCTCCTCCCCCTACTCTAAATGCAGCCCAGGTCTATTCAGCCCTTCCCTGACCCATTTAGACTCTCTGGAGCCACTGCTCCTCTAAAGCCCCAGTCATCCAAAACCCAGACAGTCAATCCAACCCCAGCAGAGGCCTACTGGATGGCTGAGCAAGAAAATACCTACTTTCTAAAAGTGGTATTTTCAAACACCGAATGTAAAAATCACCTTCACTAAAGGATGCATCTTTAGATCCTGAGTTCAGGCATACTAAACTTTATTTTTCTACCTTGTAACCAGGGCCAGTTATGTTTATTAGATGTTATAAGCAAACTACCCATTCTGTCCTTTGGGCACAGGTAGCCTTGCAACAGTGAAAAACTAAACTGGCAGTAAATCACTATCAGGACATGCCACACACACTGGTGCATGTCCTACCTTTCACAAACACTGCACCCTGCCTACCTTCCCACCCTAGGGGTACCTTGGGCCTACCTTAGGGGTGACTGACATGTAAGAAAAGGTAAGGTTAGGGCATGGCAAGTGGGTACACTTGCCAAGTCGACATGGCAGTCCCAGACTGCACACAGGCTCTGCAATGGCAGGCCAGAGTTACATTTACAGGCTGCTAGGGTGGGTGCCACAACCTAGTGCTGCAGCCCACTAGCAGCATTTCATGTACAGGCCCTCACACACTCAGTGCACTTTACTTGGGACTGAAAAGTAAATCAAACATGCCAATCATCGAAACACCAATCCATAATAACAATTTACAATAGGAGCACTTTAACACTGATCAGCTGTGAGAAAGTGTGAAGAGACACTAAACCAGCAAAAACTGGGAGGTCAAAAAGCAAAAACTCAAGGGAAACACGCCAAAAGATGCCAAGTTTAACACCTACTGATTAATAAAGAGAGCATTTTGCAGTTAAACAGCAAACTTGCAATGCAAATTTAGAAGCAATAAAATGGAGGTGCCCCATATGTCCAGCTGCTGTATGCACAGCCGCAGTCGGTGCAGGTAAGATCGGTAGGGCCAGCCGGGGGGATCGACAGACAACAGAATAGGGAAAATAACATTTATAAAAAAAGTAATCAACTTACCTTGAGCTCGCCGCATCGCAAGCACAAGATAAGTGGTTTAAAGAAAACATTATTTTCCCTATTCCATCACCTGTCGGCTTCCCCCGCTCTCTCGCCCCACTGCTCTTACCTGCACCGGCTGCACCTCCGGTATGCATCACCTGCCATAGCCAACACTGCCCTGAGCAAGAACTGCGAGGCACCACTTGAAAACCAGGGGCTCGTCACTCTCACCTAACATGCCAGCCTATGGTACAAAGAGGTTTGCACTGAGTGACTTCCCTGATAATGGTGGCAGGCCTTCTAATAATGCGGGAAAGACTGAACACACCTCAGTAACCTCTCTCTACATAAACTAACTCCAGGGTATGTTCAAGGACCCAACGTCATCACAGCAGAACCCCTTCTGCTGATGACAATCCCATTCCAGGACATGTCGGAAGAGATACCCAGCTCACAAGGAGAGGAGCATTGCCTGCCTACGGTCACTGAGTCAGCAGAAAATGGGCGAAGGCAGGGCTTTAAATGATATGAAAAAAATGGGGCATCTCTAGAAGTGGTGTGGTCTATGTAATAAAGGGCATGGCTTAAACTAAACTAAACTAAATTACTGGGACTCCCATAGTATGCCACTGATTAGTATTTCAGTTCATCTCTGAGATTTCTGTTATTGCATCCAGATATATAACACAGCTGACATACACCTAAAACCAGCCAAAACTATTGGCTTTGTCAGTAGTTGCAGCTGTTTCTCATAAATGAGCAACAACAATTATTTGTTTTATAAATGAATAATATTAAAAGTGTTTGAATTCTGAAATTGTGGAACTGTGAATTAAACATTACTGAGGTCTGTGGAAAGGGTAGGAGTCTTCAAAGTGTCTCCATCTCTCCTGTTATGCTCACTCTGCTAGACATGTATGCCTTATTTCTCTTTACATCTTGCTCCTCTTCAGCACCCTCTTATCACTCTATCCTGAATATGTTCCCTCACATTTCCTTCGCTTAATCACCCCCAAACACATAACATCCATTCATCTGTAAGCCCTGCGTTTTCTTTTATTTTTGGTGTGTCAATATTTTGATAACTGTGCATCTCTTTCGCACACATTTGCACAGAATGACAATTGCAACTGGAATAGGTCACCATGCTCCATTCACAATACAGAAAGGCTAAAGATTTGATAATCGTGTATTCTGAACACATTTTTTACCTTTGACAGGCACTGTGAGAAGCTTGCATTGCCTTCAACCTCCACTCCAAAACTCTCAATCGTGGCCAGCTTTAACCCTTCGCTGCGGCGCGAATTCCGCCGCAGCGCTGGGGGGGGTTTGGGGGTTTGCGGCGCCGCTATGCTCATGACGGAACCACGCCATCATGAGTCACGGGCGAGCTGTGCTCATGACGGCGTGGTTCCGTCATGACTCCACCCACTGCGCTAATCACCCGCACACGCGGGGAATTAGCGCCACGTGGGAGGAGCGGCCGCCAACGGCCGCAGCATGACGGAACCACTCCGTCATGAGCACAAGGCGCCCGTGGCTCATGACGGAGTGGTTCCGTCAAGGGCATGCAAGGGGTTAAATACCGTTAGGCAAGAGTAATTTCCTGAACTGACATAAAGGCCATAGGGCCCGACCCCATCCTGAGCAGGCCGAGACTCAATTTTCTGTATTTTTGCAGACTCATCCACGTGTCTGCCTTTGATGCAGATTTGTCTGTCCTTATCTTGCCTAGAACCTGTGAAAGTGTCAGGTCAATCAGATATAGACATCAATAAGACACCCAATGTGACATCATTCTTGGACAAGTATCATGTTATCTCTATTTCAAGGTCAAACAGGAATAGCCAAAACAGTATAGTCTGAATTGACATATTTGTAGCTTATTTGTTTATGAGAATGAATCTTAGAATAGCATCTTGATGCACATTGGATATGCCAGACATTCCTACGGTGATGTGAGAAATTCCCATCTTAGATAAGATACAATATAAAAGGGCTGCCACTTGACCACTTGGGGGAAGAGGTCATCTGCCTAGGATTCTCCCTCAGAAACTCTAGATGCAAGTTATACTACTCTATGCTTTCTCGTGGAGCGCATAGAAGTATGAGAAGTAGGTTTTAGGGTGTTAGGTTTTGAGATGATATTTTAACTATGGTAGAAATTATAATTTTATACCTGTGTTCACAACATCTGTTTGTGTTGTTATGCTATTTTATGTGGGTATTTTAGATGTGCTAAAGAACAAGTTGAGACTGTTGAAATAAAATGCTTTTTAGTTAAAGTGTATTTTTCTTAGTGCAGTTTGTGTGTGTGACATTGAGGAGAACGAAATAGGTTTGCTTCCAATCATCACTGCGCCCCTGGATCCCTGTTTAGGGACCATTAGTAAGCTAAAAGCATTTAACTGAATTTCAACTATGTATTGGATGAAATTCTGCAGGACTACAATAATCTCTTTTTCACATTCAAGCATTGATGCATTGAACTAAGTGTCACCCGTGGGTGTGAAAACAAACCTTGTAGAGCTTAGCCAAAACCTTAGTGTATGTGACAAAATGGAAAGAAAATAAAGAAACACAACATCCTGTAAATAGCTAACACTCTTCAGAAATACGATATTATGTAAAATATGAAATATAAATGGGAATTACATTGATGATATGGATTACTTTAACATACCTTTTACACTAATTGTTCAGAAACCGATTAGTATTTTTGCCATTAAAGTTAAGGACATAAAAATAGGGCCAAACAGGGACCTGTTTACCTGTCTGTTTTTTATTACTACCAGGTCTGAGACCCAGATGGACCTGTCCCACTTAAAGGCCTGGGTTGAGGCACAGACACTCAAGTTCCTCCAGCCTAACTCAGTGCCTAACTATGCTCAAAGGCAACAGAAAATATGACCATGTTATGCCAGACCTTACAGAGCAGCATTGACTCACCAGCTCGACTTCCTCTTTTGGCTTGCTTCACTCAGAAAATGGTCCATTTATAGTTGAAATATCTCAGCGCCTACATTAAAAAACCATGTTCAAATTTGCTACTGAGAGGCCGTTTCAGCTTGAGACTAACATTTCCATAACGTACAACACTGTGACGCAAATCTTCGCGGAGCAGCTTAAGTACTTTAGAACTTCCTCTCTGCCCACATACAATGCTCTCAAACTGCTGGGCTTCCGAAAGAATCTCAAAACCTGCTTATTCAACAAATATCTTAACTAATCTGATTGTCTAATCCAGTGATGATTGCTAATTTCTTCTTGTTCATCATCTTGATCCTAGTTCTAGCTATTCCTTTTTCCTGTTTTATTTCTTCCCGTCTTTGTTCTGCCAGCAATCTCACATACCTGATGCCTCGCCGTTTCCTCTGAGAAACTCACTTCTCTTAGTTCTTGCATCTGTGCTTCTTTTTAGTCACAGATCCTTGCAAATCTTCTCTTATTTCAGCCTATCATTCATGTTCTCTTTGTTCTCTATTTTCCCTGAACTCCACTTTAAGCTACTCTAATCTACCCCACTCCACACAATGCAATTCTACAGCACTCCACTCTACTCTAGAGCTCTCTACGTCTCTCTACTCTATGCCAATCCAAGGCACTCTACTTCACCCAACTTTATGCCACTCTGCTCTACAGCACTCCAGTCCACTCAGTGCCACTCCACTCTTAAGCAAAAGGAAAGCTAAACAATGCAAACATTCTCCCTCAATCATAAAGATCTGGGTTTAATCCATTGTTCTTTTGCTTACCACGTAACCCCAGTTTGGACCCACCCACATGCAAATCACCACATGCAAATCAGTCTTGACCCTGTTCCTCATGGGAATAGTCTGGCCCAAACTGCCAAGCCAGATCCTACCTGGACCAGAAACAAGCATCATTGGACTAGTTTCGGGGCATCAGCCAGGCTAGCATGAATCTAGTGGCGTAGTGAGCACAGGACCCACGTCTAGGCATACCCTTCCCACTTAGGGCAACACAAGCAAAAGGAGCAATTGATGGACAGAATGCTGAAAAATGCAAGCATTCTCCCCCGGTCACAAAGATCTGGGTTTAAGCCAGTTATTTTACTAACCATGCCACCCCAGTTTGGACCTAGCCCATATGCAAATCAGTCTTGACCCTGCTCCTCGTGGTAACAGTCCAGCCCTAACTGCCAAGCCAGGTCCTACCTGCACCAGAAACAAGCATCCTGGGACTGGTTTCTGGGCATCACACTCTATCAGCCAGGCTAGCTTGAATCCAGTAGCACAGTGAGCACAGGACCCACGTCTGGGCATACCCTTCCCACTTAGGGCGACACAAGCAAAAGGAACAACTTATGGACAGAATCCTGAACAATGCAAACATTCACCCCCAGTAACTAAGATCTGGGTTTAATCCAATTATTTTGCTCATCACACCACAGTAGTTAGGACCCAGCCGTATGCAAATCAGTCTTCACCTGTTCCTTATGGGAACAGTTCAGCCCGAACTGCTAAGCCAAGTCCTACCTGGACTGTGGGACCGGTTTTTGAGCATCACCCCTCATCAGCCAAGCTAGCTTGAATCCAGTGGCGCAGTGAGCACGGGACCCACGTCTGGGCATTCCCCACCCACTTAGGGTGACACAAGCAAAAGGAACAATTGATGGACGGAATGCTGAACACTGAAAACATTTCTGCAAGCACAAAAAGATTGTAAATACAACATACTCTGTATCATTTTATTATCCATTGCTAATAATCTGTTTTCTTCATTAAAATATAGATTTTTTTTTTAAAACACTGCAAACATTCACCCCCAGTCACAAAGATCTGGGTTTCATCCATTGTAATTTTGCTCACCACGACACCCCAGTTTGGACCCAGCCATAAACAAATCAGTCTTAACCCTGCTCCTCATGGGAACAGTCCAGCCTTAACTGCCAAGCCAGGTCCTACCTGCACCAGAAACAAGCATACTGGGACTGGTTTCGGGCATCACCCCTCATCAGCAAGAGGGTCCGGCAGGGGTGATCAAAGGAGACACAACAGCGGTCACTAGTCCGACTCAGGCTCCAGCCTCCGCCTCCGGCTCCGAGCTCCGTGCACAAGCTCCTCCTCCACATTGAAACTTCGAGCGCAGAAAGCAGCAGAACCGTTTGCCCAAAACAGAGGAAGGTGGATTTGAGAGGCGTTGAATATCCTTGCGTTGAGACTGGTTTCAAGATAGTCTGGCTGATGAGGGATGATGCCCAGAAACTGGTCCCAGGATGCTTGGTTCTGGTCCAGGGAGAACCTTGCTTGGCAGTTCCAGCTGGACTATTTCCATGAGGAAGAGGGTCAAGACTGAATTGCATTTGGGAAGGGGAGGGACGGCCGCCTTAGGGGCCACCATAGTACGCCTAGGCCTTTCTTCTACCCCATCACCGTCTATTTTTTCCCTGAGGTCTGCAAGAGCCAGCCCCATCTTGTCAACCTTCTTCAATCTATCTTCCATAACCATCATTTTGCGTATCATAGCCTCCATCAGATTCTCCATGCGAGAACGCTGTTCCCCCCGTTTTGCCTTACTGGCCATTATCTTTACCAAGAACTGTAACAGTAGTTACCAAAATGTGTGAGCTACTACCAACTTACATACAATGCCTCCAATACTAAGCAAAGGCACCCTTCGAGCAGTCTAGCTTAGCACACCCCACTGCACAGCCCGGCCTGGAACACTGTCCAAACCCTTACCTTACAAACGTAGGTGGCACACAACAGGCCACAAGCACCCACCCAACCAGAGCCACTCCACACCAGCTAATCCAGTGGGTCAGGTGAGTAATCTCAAACCCGCGCGGCTCCCGGAAGCGCTGGAATGCCGGCTTGTTCGTGTCTCATTCGAGGTCCTTCAACGTTCTGTAGATCAACGCAGGAATTGCCCAAACACCACACTACTGCTCCACTGCTGATCCAGGAAGTCTCCTGTTGTCTGTAACTCAATAACAGATCAAGTGAAGCCTCTAACCAAGGCTAAGAAACTTCTATACAGTCCTGCCTCCCACTCCCCCAACACGAGTCTGCTATTAAATGACCAGTTCCTACACATTTAACTGTTTAAACAGAAGCATTGAAGCACAAGGAATTGAACACTTAACCTTGAGAGTGAGAGTATCAGACCATAACCCCTAGGCCACAAGGACTCTCCTAATGTTACACCTCACATATGGCTGCCCTGCTAAGGGTATAAAACGACGTTGTACCAGTACTGTCTCACGCGCGCTACTTCTACAGCAGCCACATTAAGCACATTAATCTCTTTAAAGGCTTGCTCCTGATAGCGCTGCAGCATGCTTCCTACCCTCCAAACGCTTGCTTTCACTTGCCCCCGGTAGCGCCCAACACGCGCTAATACTTGCTTGAAACAACCATCTCGTTTGAAGACTCTGCAGCCTTTACTCCTCGCAAGTGCGCTAATCTTCACGTTGTGGCCGACCGCAGCCACACGAAAAACCAAGCGCTTCTGCCCCCGACGCTCACCACAACCACACTAACGAGCGCCCGACTCTTCAAACAGCTCTTCGATGACTGGCGTCAGGAAACGCTGATTCCTCGCTCTCTCTGCCACCGAAAGTCCTCCGCTAAGCCGACCTGTGGAATACAGCAGACAACAGGTAAAACAAGCCTCCCAGTGAGGCTGTAATTATCTCCCCGGCTCCACGATCTCCTCGGCTCATGTGCTCGCGACCTGGAAAGAGAAACAAGAAATTAAAATACAGCCTCCTAGCGAGGCTGGCGTTGCATAAGGCAGAGTTTGGGAGCGGCAAGCAAAGAAACAGACTCCGCCGCTCCCCAGCCTTTTATTACCCCCCCCCCAGGTACTAGGCCAGGCCGGTTCTAACCGGCCTAGCGTTGGTCAGTCGTGCGACCCGGAAGTGATTGTAATCACTTCCGGGGCGCATTCCTTAACCCTAACCAATGGTGGCGAGGCACGCCTGTCACGTCATCGTTGCGCACGACAGGCCCACCCCTGTGTGGTCATCGGGGCCAACACGACCCCCATACCTTTGGCGTGGCCGATGCCGGGCCCGCCTTTCTATATGGCTGCTTCCAAACTGGGGAGGCGTGGTGAGCAATCGAACAGATGGATTAAACCAAAATCCTATTGACTGGGGGTGAGTGTTTGCATTGTTCAGCATTCCATCCATCATTTGTTCCTTTTGCTTTACTCCTCTCTTAGCCATTCTATACTATTACGCTCCGTGCCCTTCCACTCTATGCTATGCTGCTCCACTCTACACCACACCACTCTACGTCACTCCACTCTATGCCACTATACTGTACGCTACTTCATTCAATGCCACTCCACTCTATCAAATCCCACTCCACTCTGCACCACACCACTCTTCGCTACTCTACTCCACTCCACACCACACTACGCCAGTAACTTTTAGCCATGCTGAACAGCTGCCAGTCTGCTTTACAACATGGTTAAAAGACATTGGCAAAGCCAATAGCTCTCACCTAGGCGAGACCTATTGGCTTTGCCAATACTTGTTGGTCTGGCAGCTCAGTTCATCAGAAACTATGGGCCTTAGCAATCAACGCATTTCCCCACAAAGAATGGTAAAAATCATTTTTACATCAGTCACAACATTTCGAAAAAGATACCGCTCGGTATCTTGCATTCTGCACTCTCATGAGTAGCGGGCTTCCCCTTGCTGTGAAGCTTCTCGTACTGGCTGTGCAGTTAGTTGTCAGACCTCTCTGACAGAGAGCAGGTGGAGGTTGGCATTGTTCGCACTCGACCAGCCTACGGGGCCCTGCGGGTGGGTGACTCGGCTCAGCCTCCCCTGGGTGGGCTTCTCGAGTGTGTATTGGGCCGGACCGGTATTGTTCTCTGATGGAGGAAAGCCGAGGTGTTCGATAGTGCGCTGATGGCATTCGGTGCGGTTGGCACATGGGGGCGAAGGCCTGTGGGGGAGGGGGGGGGTGTTTGACTGTTTCCGGTCGAGGAGAACAGAGCACTTGCGAGCCCCCGTCTGACTAGAAATGGGTAACTCCCACACAATAATCGTTGCGCATGGGTTCCTTGGTATTGTATATTGTGTGTGTGAGTGTGAGTTGGGGCAGTCTGTCAGTCGAGTGCTAACACTCAAAACAGTGACATGAGCGTGTACGGAACGTTATGCAAGCCACAAATGGGCTTCTCCTCGGCGCCCCCTGCTGCAAGGATGTTGTAATGCAACTCTTTTGCAGCAGGGTGCTGATCTGTGATTCCTCTAACAGAGGGGCGGGTAGACAGTGCAATTAGAGAGGTATTAAGGATGCACGCGGAGGAGGGGCGCAGGGTCTTCGCAATACACGTGTTCTCGGCGGGGGCACTGACCCTTAATCTATGTGCATTATCTTGGTCTTTAGAAGCTTGTGTCTAATTAAATAATTAAATACTCCAGTTACGCCCTCAACCCCTCCTGTTCTCCAAACTCAGACACTTGTATTGATCACAGCGCCTCTCATTTCCGAAGGATGCGCCTAACGCCGAGGCGCTAATTCTACACTGATTAGTGCCTGTAAATAGCATGGGATTAGTACTGGGGGTGCTGCCTGATGTGCGGAAACAGGCCCCTGTCTGAAAACATGATGTGCTTGGAAGTGTCGGCCACGTGCCAGGTGCGGCTCCGTGTGTGACTGACTCCCCCCAGCCCCGAAAGCCCTGTTGAATAACGTATCTGCCATGTGACTTTCTCTGCTCCAATCCTTTCGACATTATTTACAGAGGCACTTATCTGGCACGTGACTGAATCTTCCCCATACGCATTCGCTTGGCATGGGACTGACTACCCAACTACCCAAACCCACCACTTTTTTTTTCCAGAGACGGTCTCACAATATACTCACACTGCCCCAGCTTTACTGGCACTTAAGGTACTGCCTAGCACGCGACCGACTCTACCAAAGCCGCATGTGTCTTTCATATCTCCATCTCGTCGGCCGTTCAGAGGCACTACATTAACAACTGGCGGACGTGTACCCAGTCCTCTGAGCTGTTCAGAGGGCTCGTACAAATAGTGACTGACCGTGCCCCTTTCGAACAGCCTTCGGGCAGAACTAACCTTATACACAACTGGCTCTCCAAAACCCCGATGGTTTTCTTAAAGGAACCCCTCATTATCGGAATAGTCAATCACCTTTAGACAGCAGCAAAATAACGTCTGTGTCAATGTGTTTTATAGTGCTTTATGTAGTCCTCGCAATCTCGTGGCCCTGCAAACCAGGCGGAAACAAAGAGACATATCCGTGTTTGACCATACAGGAACCCGCTACGACAAAGCGCTTTGGGACCTGCTGCCTTTCTGGTATTCTTCTATTTATAGATTAAGCTAGGCCCCTCGAAGTGCAATGCACAGGCCGCATCACTCGATGCTTAGAAGACGGCTGTGAGGGAGGCCAGCGCTCGGGGAGATGCTAGTGACCGGGACGTAAACCTGGGCGTCCGTTCCTTGTACTCACGCAACAACCGCTTGTGTAACTTCAGTAGTCGCCGCTGTGCCCGTCTCACGGGCACCAGTGGGCAAAGCTAAAGTTATGGTGCAGTACGTCGGGGATTCTGCCGGGGGGTTGTGATGCACTTCTACTGGGCGTGAAGTGCTAAAGGGTTTATGTAATTCCAAGGCCGGACTCGCTGGCCCAGCCCCTCCCTGCCCAGCGGCCCAGTGGGAGGAGAGTGGACCTGACACCTGCCTATATACAGGGAGCCGGGGCAGAACTTCGAAGAGAGCTGGCGTCCAGAAGAGAGCGCACACTGCACGCACTGCACTCCAAGCCCTGCTCGGAGGGGAGTGAGGATCGGTCTCAGCGTCACTGCACTCCTGCCCACTGCACGCACTGCTTGGAGCCCTGCTCAGAAGGGAGTGAAGAGAGGCCTCAGCCTCACTGTGCCCTGTCCACTGCACGTACTGGGCTTCAAGCCCTGCTCAGAAAGGGGTGACGTGTGCCCCCAGCCTCACTGCACTCGTTCACTGCACACGAGCGTGAACGCACGATCAACTATACCAGCGCGCACCAGTTCACTGCACGCCGCAGGGATACACTGGGCACCACTGCATCCCACGCCGCTACTTCTCCGCAGACCACACTTCCAGTGAGCGTCTCTCTCCCAGCACACCCCGTTATAGTGCCCCACAGCACTCTCTGCCACAGCACTACGCTGCACGCCAAACCGCGGCGCTGTACGCCATGACCTCTAGCAAGATCGAGATGCCCGGAGCGGTGAAGACGGACCCGGCGGCCCTAATGGCCTCGCTGCACCTGCTGCCCTCCCCCACGGCCAACCTGGAGATCCGGCACACCAAGGTAAGAGGTTACGGGGTCTCACGGGGATGGGGGGGAGCACTGGCTTCGGTGCCTGACGTCCGTCCACGCCTGGGCAGCTCCGTAGCCCTCACCAGCTCCCTGGCTGCGTTAGTTCTACAGACTTCACCAGGTCTGAATTTGCTTCCCACGCAGCACGAGCTCCCGCACACTGGCCCGCACGAGCTCTAGTCTGTAGTTGCACCGCGGCCTGCAATATCCCCCACCCCAAAACTAGCTGGCACGACAGGCAAGCCAGTAGCCCCCCCCCCACCCCCAGTCTAGTAACCCCCTCCATCATACACACTGGTCTGTAGAAACGTCATACCCCGTAGTAGCCCAAGCCTGCACTCACCCCTCAGACACGGACCGGCCTGCACGCGCTTCATACCCTGCAGATGCTCCGTGGTCTGTTGGTCTTCACGAACTCCCCGCCCAGCCTGCAGCTAGTTTCATGGGCTGTACTGAGTCCTTAGCTTGCACCAGATGCCAGCCTGCCCTAGCTCCCCACCCTTCATTGGCTCCTTAGCTTGCACCAGATCCCAGCCTGCCCTAGCTCCCCGCCCTTCATTGGCTCCTTAGCGTGCATCAGATCCCAGCCTGCCCTAGCTCCCCACCCTTCATTGGCACCTTAGCTTGCACCAGATGCCAGTCTGCCCTAGCTCCCCACCCTTCATTGGCTCCTTAGCTTGCACCAGATCCCAGCCTGCCCTAGCTCCCCGCCCTTCATTGGCTTTAGCGTGCACCAGATCCCAGCCTGCCCTAGCTCCCTACCCTTTGTTAGCTCCCCTCTGCACTAGTTCCACGCCCTGTAAAACCCGCGCACCCGGCAGTAGTTCCTCTGCCTGTACTTGTTGCCCCCAGCGTGCTCTGCAAGCACCGCATCTGACGGCAGCCGGCACTAGATCCCACGAGGCACCAGATCCCGGGTGCATTGTATACCTAGTCAGTTCTAAATAACATGCTGCTCCAGACACTTGGGGATCTACATGCTTATAGTGGGACGGCCAGGCTGCACGAGATCTCGAGATCCATTGCTTCTTCTGGACCCCACTAGGCTTTCAGCATGTGCTGTATTCTCTTTGCTGCATATTATTTCCAGTCTGCACGGGATTCTCACATTCACTTGATCGCCAGCCAGCAGGGGATCCCCCTCTCGCACCAGTTCCTTACAGCATGCATCGAATGCCCAGACTGGACTAGATCTCTGGTCTGCACTTAGATCCGTGGCCGACTGACTCCCCAGACTGTACTGGATCCAGATCCAGTCTGTCTCAGAGCTAACGCCTCTACCTCTTTCCCTATCTGCAATCTCTCCAAATCCTGCTCTAGAATAGATTCCAATCCTGCCACAAGATCCCGGCTTGCAGTAGATCCATAACCTCTACTAGATCCCAGCCTGTACTGGATCCCAGAAAGAACCATGCGGTAGCATCTCCTTACCCTATCCTGGCTCTGCACCATCTGATCCTAGTGTGGATCACGGCCTGCACACTCCCGCCCGCCATGCAGTACTTCACACCGAGTGCCTACACTGTTTCAGTCTCATTCCGTGCTTGAACACCCCAAGTCTGCACTGACATCCCCACCCTGCACTATTACACCTCCCCTGCCTGCACTGTGTTAGCTCCCTTACCTGCATTATCCCTCAGTCTGCACTGACATCCCCGCCCTGCACTATTACACCTCCCCTGTCTGCACTGTGCTAGCTCCCTTACCTGCATTATCCCTCAGTCTGCACTGACAACCCCGCCCTGCGCTATTTCACATTCAGCGCCTGCACTCGTGTAGCTCCCTTACCTGCATTATCCCTCTGTCTCCACTGACATCCCCGTCCTGCACTATTTCACGTCCAGTGCCTGCACTCTTGTAGTTCCCTTACCTGCATTATCCCTCAGTCTCCACTGACATCCCCGTCCTGCGCTATTTCACGTCCAGTGCCTGCACTCTTGTAGCTCCCTTACCTGCATTATCCCTCAGTCTGCACTGACAACCCCGCCCTGCACTATTTCACATTAAGTGCCTGCACACTTGTAGCTCCCTTACCTGCATTATCCCTCAGTCTGCACTGACAACCCCGCCCTGCACTATTTCACATTAAGTGCCTGCACACTTGTAGCTCCCTTACCTGCATTATCCCTCAGTCTGACATCCCCGCCCTGTTTCACATCCGTGCCAACACTCTTGTAGCTCCCTTACCTGCATTATCCCTCAGTCTCCACTGATATCCCCGTCCTGCGCTATTTCACGTCCAGTGCCTGCACTCTTGTAGCTCCCTTACCTGCATTATCCCTCAGTCTCCACTGACAACCCCGCCCTGCACTATTTCACATCAAGTGCCTGCACTCTTGTAGCTCCCTTACCTGCATTATCCCTCAGTCTGACATCCCCGCCCTGCACCATTTCGCATTATGTCTGCACACTTGTTGCTTCCTTACCTACATTATCCCTCAGTCTGCACTGACATCCCCTGCCTGCACTCTTGCAGCTTCCTTGCCTGTCTTAACACCTCCAGTCTGCACTAACAGCACTACCCTGCACTATTTCACATTTAGTGCCCCGTGTTGACGGTTCCCTGCCCTGGTCCCTAGCACCTACAGCCTGCACTTCACCCTGTATTATTTCACACCCCGTGCCTGCACGGTTGTAGGTTCCCTGCCTGAACACCTACAGTCTGCTCTACTAACATCCGCGCCCTGCACTCTCACACCCCGTGCCTGCACGGTTGTAGGTTCCCTGCCTGAACACCTACAGTCTGCTCTACTAACATCCGCGCCCTGCACTCTCACACCCCGTGCCTGCACGGTTGTAGGTTCCCTGACTGAACACCTACAGTCTGCACAAGCGAAAACCTCCGTCCAACACTGCTACACACCCGAACCTTCTTCGTTCCACCCTGTGGCTGTACCAGATATCCCCGTCTTGTGCCAGGCCCCAACCTGCACCAACATCTGGTGTCAACGTTATGACAACTCTCCGCAACCCGCCGGCACAGAGCAGAGATGGGCCGGCAGCGCGCCCGGCTGCTGCACATCTGGGCGCTGCACACACGTGTTCTCTCAGGGCGGGAGCCGTGTTTACATGACGGCCGGCCGGGCTTGTTACACGCATTACGGAGGCTCGGGAGCAGCGGGGAGCCCTGGCTCCACTCGCTGCAAAGTTAAGCAGATCGGCTCGTTTCATTTCTACGCCATCTTTAAGTGCCTCCGGGGGACCTTGAGCGCGGCGTGTTTTGTGCAGTTATTGGCTCGCAGTGGGGTGATTGCTGTTCGAAGGTGCTGTAACTTTCCAGTACAGTTCCAGCTCCGTGAACTAGTCTAGTCTGCATAGTCAAAGGCAAATTATTTCGAATCCTATTGACGCGCCCCTCAGCCAGAATGTATAATTGTATACGTGATACTCTCGCATTCGTTGAAATATGCATAGCTCTGTTGCCCCTGAAATGTAAGCGGCCTCCCGTCAAGCATACTTTTTTTTAAATGTTGTGTAACATCATCCAGGATACTCAATGTTGTATAAATGCCCCTCTTATAGAGTGATTTGCCTCCTAAAATCGATTACACGTTATAATGTCTGAATGAAGGTGTAATCCCCTCAAACACGTTTTTTGTCTAAAAACGACATCAAACCGCCTCTAAAACTTGATTCCAGCATACCTGATATAAAATCCCTTTTAAAAAACGATCCCTTGTATCCAATTAAATACAGGGCACATGTTGTTCCCATCTTGTTGTTAATCGCTTTACTGCTGATTGGCTAGTGACTCCCCTCTTCTTAGATGCTTCGAATACAAACAGTCAGCCACCCCTTAGTTTATAACAACTTTTCTGTCAAAAGTGGTTCGAACGAGTATTTGTCTCCAAATAGTGTTTTTTTCTGTAGCAAGGAGTATACGACTGAACCGCCAATTTCAAAAGGATAAACCGAATGATGAGAATATACATATATTAAAACGCGCGACATGTTTACAAACAGTGCGAAGGTTGGGCCCGCCTCATACAGATTTGGAGCCCGTTTTGTTGTTTTTCATGTTTCTGTGGCACCTTTCGAATTCGCCTCCCATTCAGACGTTGCTAATTGCATACTTTCTTTTGTTATGATCCGGGCTTTGCTGACTTCGCATTTTCAGTTTCAAGCAGTTAATGCACGTTGAGAAGTGCCAGGTTTTGCTATACCGATTCGCTGTGATGATACATTTTGTCACAAACGAATATTGGTTCCGCGTACCTTCTCCCCGAACAATCCGCACCTTCATCCTTGCCGACACGGTTCGCACCGTCTCCAAGAACAATCCGCACCTTCATGCTTGCCGGCACGGTTCGCACCGTCTCCAAGAACAATCCGCACCTTCATCCTTGCCGGCACGGTTCGCACCGTCTCCCAGACCAATCCGCACCCTCATCCTTGCAGGCACGGTTCGCACCTTCATCCTTGCCGGCACGGTTCGCACCGTTTCCAAGAACAATCCGCACCTTCATCCTTGCCGGCACGGTTCGCACTGTGTATCGGAAAGTATACATTCTAGCTAGAAGAGCTTGTTCTAACCTTGGCGCACTTTTATAAGGCCTTCTGTCCACAGAGAGGATTTCAAGGCAGGAAACAAACTGGGGAATCCGCGATTATGTAGCTGCAAATCTGTCTAAAATGAAAAGGCTGTCGAAGAAAATGATTTCTTAAAAAACACACACTACGAACGAACATCCCAAGGTCCAGTTAATTGTGCTTAAAATTGTTCATCAACAGAAACATAATACATTACATCAGGACTGCAAACTATCAAGGTATGGATTCACGTTTCCTGGTTAAAAAAACATGCATTTGAAAAGGACATTTATTGAACACGTTTTTTTTATTGTATAGTGGAGTCTGAAAGTACAAACTGCAACAAGAGGCGCTACTCGAAAAAGGAAGTCCCAAGGAGTAGTCCCGTTAATTCTATCATCCCTCCATACATATGTTTGTTTAAATCCCCAAACATTAAAGACTGCACTGCATACTTTCCCAATGCTGGGAACTGCAGAAGAGGATTGGCAGGCTGCCACAGAGAATCATTCATTGACACCCATGACCGTTCCCAAACTGATCATATCGCCTCTAGTCAGTGCGTGTTCACATTCAGCTCGTGCGCCTTAACGATTCAGTGGTGGAAGCTGCAAACTAAGATAATGTTTTACAGAAAAAAAACTATCTCGTTTTGTTCCTTATCAGAGGGCTGTCATAAGGATCTAATTTAGAAGTTTTTTTGCAGTTTTATACAGCGCGAAAATGGCCCAAGAACTTCACAGCGCTTTCCAGGAGATCAGGATAAGGGAACTCCATTTGTTAGGCACGGGGGAATTACAAACAACGCGGAACCATCAGTCACAGAGACGGCGCGCCCGAGGACAGTGCTATAGGACGCCACCTCTCGTTCACTTACGGAACAGTCTATTATATCAGCTGGCTCATTATGTGTGCGTGTTAGCGCGTGTGCATGCACGCGCCTGGATGTCACTGTCCAGCGATAAGTTCCGAGCTGTAAGCACTCCCGAGCCCTTGTCCTCCAGGCGCCCGTTGTAAAGACAGATCTTTACACCTGCACTGTCTTGGGCAGCCGTGAGGTTATCTGATGGGCACTGAGTGGCATTGACAGGAGCCGAATGCCCCCAGTTGTCTTCCATTAGAAGCAGCGCGTGGATAGTTGGTGCAGGGGCGAAAGATGTCCCTGTGCAGGAGATGAGCATACCTAGAACAAGCCAGCAGATACAGCTAAGCGTTAAAAAGACTTCAGCCCTTTTCCATCCCAGTGTTACACACGTTACACGAGAGAGCTCACGGTGCCAGCTTTCGCCTACCCAAGTGCTTATCCCATAGTACACGAGAGAGCTCACGTAGTGCCAACTCTTTCCCACCAAGTGTTGCACCCACATTACATGAGGGAGCTCATATAGTGCAATCTCTCCGACCCAAGCGCTGCTCTCATATTACACAATGGAAAGACCACACAGTGCCAACCTTCTCCTACGTAAGCGCTGCTCTCATATTACAAAGGAGATCACATAGTGCCAGCTCTCTCTTGCCCAAGTATGGTACTCATATTACACAGGAGAGATCCCAGAGTGCTAGCTCTCTCCTACCCAAGCACTGCTCTCATATTATATGATACAAGAGCTCACACAGAGCCAACTCTCTCCCACCCAAGCGTTGTACCAATATTACACGAGAGAGCTCGCTTAATGCCATCCCTCCTACCTAAGTACCACTCTCATATTACACAAGAGCTCACACAGTGGCAGCTCTCTTCTCCCCAAGTGTTGCACCCATATTATACGAGAAAGCTCATATAGTGACAACTTTCTCCTACCCAAGCGCTGCTCTCATATTACACAGGAAATCACATAGTGCCAGCGCTCTCAATGTTGTAATCATATTACATAGGAGAGATCACATAGTGCCAACTCTTGCCTACCTAAGCACTGCTCTCATATTACACGAGAGCTCACACAGTGCCAACTCTCTCCCATCCAAGTGTTGTACCCCTATTACACGATAGAGCTCACTTAATGCCATTCCTCCTACCCAAGTGCCACTCTCATATTACACGAGAGCTCACACAGTGGCAGCTCTTCTACCCACGTGTTGCACCCATGTTAAACGAGAGAGCTCACACAGAGCCAACTCTCTCCTACCCAAGCGTTGCTCTCATATTACAGAGGAGATCACATAGTGTCAACTCTCTCCTACCCAAGCGCTGCTCTCATATTACACAGGAAATCACATAGTGCCACCGCTCTCAATGTTGTAATCATATTACATAGGAGAGATCACATAGTGCCAACTCTTGCCTACCTAAGCACTGCTCTCATATTACACGAGAGCTCACACAGTGCCAACTCTCTCCCACCCAAGTGTTGTACCCCTATTACACGATAGAGCTCACTTAATGCCATTCCTCCTACCCAAGTGCCACTCTCATATTACACGAGAGCTCACACAGTGGCAGCTCTTCTACCCATGTGTTGCACCCATGTTAAACGAGAGAGCTCACACAGAGCCAACTCTCTCCTACCCAAGCGTTGCTCTCATATTACAGAGGAGATCACATAGTGTCAACTCTCTCCTACTCAAGTGCTGCTCTCATATTACACAGGACAGATCACATAATGCCAACTCTCTCCTATTCAAGCGCTGCTCTCCTATTACAGAGGAGATATCACATAGTGTCAACTCTCTCCTACCCAAGCACTGCTCTCATATTACACGACAGCTCACACAGTGCAAGCTCTCTCCTACCCACGCACTGCTCTCATATTACACAGCTCATACAGTGGCCGCTCTCTTCTACCCAAGCACTGCTCTCATATTATACTATACGAGAGCTCACACAGTGCCAACTCTCTCCCACCCAAGTGTTGTACCAATATTACATGAGAGAGCTCGCTTAATGCCATCTCTCCTACCTAAGTACCACTCTCATATTACACAAGAGCTCACACAGTGGCAGCTCTCTTCTCCCCAAGTGTTGCACCCATATATGGTCCGGCACGGCCTACTGCCCCCTCCTCCCTTCTATTGTGACAGAAACCAATACAATCATTTTTGTTTGGAATAGGGGGTCGTCGACCCCCGATCGTATTTTATTAACAAACACACATATTTGCACACAAATATATAATTACGCAGAAATGAAATGATAAGACAGGATTCGGTACATTTGATTCATTCCTAGCTTTAACCAAGCTCTAATACATAATGTTCCTATCCTAGTCTAAACATATTGCTGATCACATTTCTGCGTATTCCTTTTGGGCCTACGGCAAGGTTAACACGCTGGCCCCTCCCCCTTTAATCCAAATTGTCCCGCGCACCCTTACCAGAGTGCGCATGCGCAGGGGGCCCAGCTGACCCGGAAGCACTTCCTTCCAGGCAACCCCATACGTTCAAGACTTACTCCATATTTGTCCCGCGCCCCCCAACCAGGGTGCGCATGCGCAGGGGGCCCAGCTGACCCGGAAGTAGTTCCTTCCAGGCAACCCCCATACGTTCAAGACTTACTCCATAAAGGGGCCATGCAGACAGCGCAGCTTACTTACGCCCGCGTGCGGGGTGGCCAACCAGCCAATGGAAAGCGTAACCCCCGTTTGTCCCCGCACCGTTGCAACCAACCGGTTGTAACTGCCCCTGGAGTCTGGTGAGAGCCACATGTCCCTCCCCTCTGGGCGCCCCACTTAATAAGGCACCCCAAAAGATTAGTCAATTTAGTCTGTCCAACCGATGACCTTACCGCCTGACCTGAAATACCGCCTAAAACACGACAAAAAGGCATTTACAAACAAATTGTCTTCGTAATTGACACCCTGTGGAAAAAACACACTAACATATTTCACTTCAACAAACATCTATCTCAGGGATGGTGGGTGGGGGAAAAAGGTTAAAGGTCCTCCCGAGGGAGGAGGCACACGCGACGGGTGTGCTGCCGAGGGGAGCGGAGAGCAAAGAGACTGCCCTTCGTGCTCCCCCCGGCTTTATACTACCTCACATCCACCAGCTGGAACTGGTTCCTGGTGAGGGGATCACCCGCGCCCCGGAAGTGATCCGATCACTTCCGGGGCGCGGCGGATTCTTCCATGACCCGGAAGCGATCCGATTGCTTCCGGGGCACGGCCCCCAGCCAATGCGGGGGCCAACGGAACGGGAAAGATACGGGGGCAGGCCGACCACCATAATGGCGGCAGGGCCGATGCTGGCCCCGTCTTCCTCCTATACGAGAAAGCTCATATAGTGACAACTCTCTTCTACCCAAGCGCTGCTCTTATATTACACAGGAAATCACATAGTGCCAGCGCTCTCAATGTTGTACTCATATTACATAGGAGAGATCACATAGTGCCAACTCTAGCCTACCCAAGCGCTGATCTCATATTACAGAGGAGATCCCATAGTGTCAACTCTCTCCTACTCAAGTGCTGCTCTCATATTACACAGGACAGGTCACATAGTGCCAACTCTCTCCTATTCAAGCGCTGTTCTCCTATTACAGAGGAGATATCACATAGTGTCAACTCTCTCCTACTCAAGTGCTGCTCTCATTTTACACAGGAGAGATCACTTAGTGCCAACTCTTTCTTAGACAAGTATTGTACTCATATTTGACGAGAGCTCACACAGTGCCAACTCTCTCCTATTCAAGCACTGCTCTCATATTACAGAGGAGATATCACATAGTGTCAACTATCTCCTACTCAAGTACTGCTCTCATATTACACAGGAGAGATCACATAGTGCCAACTCTCTCCCACCCAAGTATTGTACTCATATTTCACAAGAGCTCACACAGTGCCATCTCTCATACCCAAGCGCTGCTCTCATATTACACAGAAGAGCTCACAGTGTAAATTCTCTCCTACCCAGGGGCTGCTCTCATATTACACGAGAGCTCACACAGAGGCAGCTCTCTTCTAGCCAAGTGTTGCACCCATTTTACACGAGAGAACTCAAATAGTGCCAACTCTCTCCTACTCAAGCACTGCTCTCATATTACACGTGAGCTCACACAGAGGCAGCTCTCTTCTCCGAAAGTGTTGCATCCATGTTACACGAGGGAGCTCACACAGGGACAACACACTCCCACCCAAGTGTTGCACCCATATTATACGAGAGAGCTCACATAATGCCATCTCTCTTACCCAAGTGCCACTCTCACATTACACATGAGCTCACACAGTGACAGCTATCTTCTACCCAAGTGTTGCACCTGTATTAAAAAAGAGAACTCAAATAGTGCCAACTCTCCCCTACCCAAGCACTGCTCTCATATTACACATGAGGGCGCACACAGTGTCAACTCTCTCCTAACCAAGTGCTGCTCTCCTATTACACAGGAGAGATCACACAGTGAAAAAACTCTCTCCTATCTAAGCGCTGCTCTCATATTACATTGGAGATATCACAGTGTCAACTCTCTCCTACTCAAGTGCTGCTCTCATTTTACACAGGAGAGATCACATAGTGCCAACTCTTTCTTAGCCAAGTATTGTACTCATATTTCACGAGAGCTCACACAGTGCCAACTCTCTCCTACCCAAGCGCTGCTCTCATATTACAGAGATATCACATAGTGTCAACTCTCTCCTACTCAAGTGCAGCTCTCATATTACACAGGAGAGATCACACAGTGCCGACTCTCTCCTATCTAAGCGCTGCTCTCATACAACAGAGGAGATATCACATACTGTCAACTCTCTCCTACTCAAGTGTTGCTCTCCTTTTACACAGGCGAGATCACATAGTGCCAACTCTTTCTTAGCCAAGTATTGTACTCATATTTCACGACAACTCACACAGTGGCAATTCTCTTCAACCCAAGCGCTGCTCTCATATTACAGAGGAGATATCACATAGTGTAAACTCTCTCCTACGCAAGTGTTTCTCTCATATTACACAGGACAGATCACATAGTGCCAACTCTCTCCTATTGAAGCGCTGCTCTCATATTACAGAGGAGATATCACATAGTGTCAACTCTCTCCTACTCAAGTGCTGCTCTCATATTACACAGGAGAGATCACATAGTGCCAACTCTCTCCCACCCAAGTATTGTACTCATATTTCACGAGAGCTCACACAGTGCCATCTCTCATACCCAAGCGCTGCTCTCATATTACACAGAAGAGCTCAGAGTGTCGAATCTCTCCAACCCAAGGGCTGCTCTTATATTACACGAGAGCTCACACAGAGGCAGCTCTCTTCTACCCAAGTGTTGCACCCGTATTACACGAGAGAACTCAAATAGTGCCAACTTTCTTCCACCCAAGTGTTGCACCCATATTATACGAGAGAGCTCACACAGTGTCAACTCTCTCCTACCCAAGAGCTGCTCTCATATTACACATGTGAACTCACACAGAGGCAGCTCTCTTCTACCCAAGTGTTTCACCCGTATTACACGAGAGAACTCAAACAGTGCCAACTCTCCCCTACCCAAGCACTGCTCTCATATTACACATGAGAACTCACGCAGTGGCAGCTCTCTATTCAGAAAGTGTTGCACCCATGTTACACGAGGGAGCTCACATAGTGACAACTCTCTCCCACTTGTATTGTACCCATATTACACGAGAGAGCTCACTTAATGCCATCCCTTCTAACTAAGTGCCACTCTCATATTAAACGAGAGCTCACACAGTGGCAGCTCTTCTATCCAAGTGTTGCACCCATGTTAAACGAGAGATCTCACACAGTGTCAACTCTCTCCTAACCAAGCGCTGCTCTCATATTACATTGGAGAAATCAGATAGTGTCAACTTTCTCCTACTCAAGTGTTGCTCTCATTTTGCACAGGAGAGATCACATAGTGTCAACTCTTTCTTAGCCAAGTATTGTACTCATATTTCACGAGAGCTTACACAGTGCCAACTCTCTCCTACCCAAGCGCTGCTCTCATATTGCAGAGATACCACATAGTGTCAACTCTCTCCTACTCAAGTGCTGCTCTCAATTTACACAGGAGAGATCACATAGTGCCAACTCTTTCTTAGCCAAGTATTGTACTCATATTTCACGAGAGCTCACACAGTGCCAACTCTCTCCTACCCAAGCGCTGCTCTCATATTACAGAGATATCACATAGTGTCAACTCTCTCCTACTCAAGTGCAGCTCTCATATTACACAGGAGAGATCACACAGTGCCGACTCTCTCCTATCTAAGCGCTGCTCTCATACAACAGAGGAGATATCACATACTGTCAACTCTCTCCTACTCAAGTGTTGCTCTCCTTTTACACAGGCGAGATCACATA
Source organism: Triturus cristatus (assembly GCF_964204655.1). Classification (NCBI taxonomy): domain Eukaryota; kingdom Metazoa; phylum Chordata; class Amphibia; order Caudata; family Salamandridae; genus Triturus; species Triturus cristatus. Next base: position 235,434,787 of record NC_140583.1, read on the forward strand.
GTGCCAACTCTTTCTTAGCCAAGTATTGTACTCATATTTCACGACAACTCACACAGTGGCAATTCTCTTCAACCCAAGCGCTGCTCTCATATTACAGAGGAGATATCACATAGTGTAAACTCTCTCCTACGCAAGTGTTTCTCTCATATTACACAGGACAGATCACATAGTGCCAACTCTCTCCTATTGAAGCGCTGCTCTCATATTACAGAGGAGATATCACATAGTGTCAACTCTCTCCTACTCAAGTGCTGCTCTCATATTACACAGGAGAGATCACACAGTGCCAACTCTCTCCCATCTAAGCGCTGCTCTCATATTACAGAGGAGATATCACATAGTGTGAACTTTCTCCTACTCAAGTGCTGCTCTCATTTTACACAGGAGAGATCACATAGTGTCAACTCTTTCTTAGCCAAGTATTGTACTCATATTTCACGAGAGCTTACACAGTGCCAACTCTCTCCTACCCAAGTGCTGCTCTCATATTACAGAGATACCACATAGTGTCAACTCTCTCCTACTCAAGTGCTGCTCTCATATTACACAGGAGAGATCACACAGTGCCAACTCTCTCCCATCTAAGCGCTGCTCTCATATTACAGAGGAGATATCACATAGTGTGAACTTTCTCCTACTCAAGTGCTGCTCTCATATTACACAGGAGAGATCACACAGTGCCAACTCTCTCCCATCTAAGCGCTGCTCTCATATTACAGAGATACCACATAGTGTCAACTCTCTCCTACTCAAGTGCTGCTCTCATATTACACAGGAGAGATCACACAGTGCCAACTCTCTCCCATCTAAGCGCTGCTCTCATATTACAGAGGAGATATCACATAGTGTGAACTTTCTCCTACTCAAGTGCTGCTCTCATATTACACAGGACAGATCACATAGTGCCAACTCTCTCCTATTGAAGCGCTGCTCTCATATTACAGAGGAGATATCACATAGTGTCAACTCTCTCCTACTCAAGTGCTGCTCTCATATTACACAGGAGAGATCACACAGTGCCAACTCTCTCCCATCTAAGCGCTGCTCTCATATTACAGAGGAGATATCACATAGTGTGAACTTTCTCCTACTCAAGTGCTGCTCTCATTTTACACAGGAGAGATCACATAGTGTCAACTCTTTCTTAGCCAAGTATTGTACTCATATTTCACGAGAGCTTACACAGTGCCAACTCTCTCCTACCCAAGTGCTGCTCTCATATTACAGAGATACCACATAGTGTCAACTCTCTCCTACTCAAGTGCTGCTCTCATATTACACAGGAGAGATCACACAGTGCCAACTCTCTCCCATCTAAGCGCTGCTCTCATATTACAGAGGAGATATCACATAGTGTGAACTTTCTCCTACTCAAGTGCTGCTCTCATATTACACAGGAGAGATCACACAGTGCCAACTCTCTCCCATCTAAGCGCTGCTCTCATATTACAGAGGAGATATCACATAGTGTGAATTTTCTCCTACTCAAGTGTTGCTCTCATTTTACACAGGAGAGATCACATAGTGTCAACTCTTTCTTAGCCAAGTATTGTACTCATATTTCTCGAGAGCTCACACAGTGCCAACTCTCTCCTACCCAAGCGCTGCTCTCATATTACACAGGAGAGATCACACAGTGTCAACTCTCTCCCATCTAAGCGCTGCTCTCATATTACATTGGAGATATCACATAGTGTGAACTCTCTCCTACTCAAGTGCTGCTCTCATTTTACACAGGAGTGATCACATAGTGTCAACTCTTTCTTAGCCAAGCCAACTCTCTCCTACCCGTGTTCCGCCTACGTTACACAAGAGAGCTCACACAGTGCCAACTCTCTCCTACCCAAGCACTGCTCTCATATTACACAGAAGAGCTCACAGTGTCAACTCTCTCCTACCCACGGGCTGCTCTTATATTACACGAGAGTTCACACAGAGACAGCTCTCTTCTACCCAAGTGTTGCACCCGTATTACACAAGAGAACTCAAATAGTGCCAACTCCCTTCTACCCAAGCGCTGCTCTCACATTACACATGTGAGCTCACACAGTGGCAGCTCTCTTTTCCCCAAGTGTTGCACCCATGTTACACGAGGGAGCTCGCACAGACCAACTCTCCCCCACCCAAGTGTTGTACCCATATTATACGAGAGCTCACATAATGCCATCTCTCCTACCCAAGTGCCACTCACATATTACATGAGAGCTCACACAGTTGCAGCACTTCTACCCAAGTGTTGCACCCATGTTACACGAGAGAGATCACACAGTGTAAACTCTCCTACCCAAGCTCTGCCCTCATATAACACAGGAGAGATCACATAGGCCAGCTCTCTCTTACACAAATGTTGCACCCCTATTACACAGGAGAACTCACACTGTGCCAAGGACTTCACCCATATAACACGAGAGAGCTCACTTAGTGACATCTTTCTTCTACTTACGTGCTGCTCCCATAGTACACAAGACAGCTCACACAGCAGCAGCTCTCTTGTACCAAAGTCCTGTCCCCATGTTACAGGAGAGAGTTCACAGAGGGCCAACTCTCTCCTACCAAGTGGTGCACCCAGTTACACGAGAAAGCTCACATAGTGCCAGCTCTCTTTTACCCAAATGTTGTACTCATATTTCAAGAGAGTGCTCACACAGTGCAGGCTCTCTTTTACCCATTTGCTGTACTTATATTTAACGAGAGAACTCACACAGTGCTGGCTTTCTTTTATCAAAAATGCTGTGCTCCTATTTTAAGAGAGAGCTCACATAGTGATGGCTCTCTTTTACCCAAATGTTGTACTCATATCACAAGAGAGAGCTCACATAGTGCCGGCTCTCTCTTTTACCCACATGTTGTACTCGTATCACAATAGAGAGCTCACATAGTGCCGGCTCTCTCTTTTACCCAATTGTTGTACTCCTATTTCACGAGACAGCTCACACAGTGCCGGCTCTCTTTTACCCAATTGTTGTACTCCTATTTCACGAGACAGCTCACATAGTGCCGGCTCTCTTTTACCCAATTGTTGTACTCCTATTTCACGAGACAGCTCACACAGTGCCGGCTCTCTTTTACCCAATTGTTGTACTCCTATTTCAAGAGAGAGCTCACACAGTGACGTCTCTCTCTTTTACCCAATTGCTGTTCTCACATTTCACCAGAGAGCTCACACAGTGCCGGCTCTCTCTTTTATCCAATTGTTGTACTCCTATTTCACAAGAGAGCTCACACAGTGACGGCTCTCTCTTTTACCCAATTGTTGTACTCATATTTCACCAGAGAGCTCACACAGTGACAGCTCTCTCTTTTACCCAATTGTTGTACTCATATCACAAGAGAGAGCTCACATAGTGCCGGCTCTCTCTTTTACCCAATTGCTGTTCTCATATTTCACCAGAGACCTAAGACACTGCCAGCTCTCTTTTATCCAAATGTTGTTCTCATATTTCACAAGAAAGCTCACACAGTTCTGGCTCTCTTGTACTCAAGTGTTTTACTCATATTGTATGCAAGAGGGCTCTCTTTTACCCAAATGTTGTGCTCATTTTCAAGAGAGAGCTTACACATTGCCGGCCCTCTTTTACCCAATTGTTGTTCTCATATTTCACAAGAGAGCTAAGACACTGCCAGCTCTCTTTTACCCAAATATTGTACTCATATTTCACAAGAAAGCTCACACAGTTCTGGCTCTCTTTTACTCAAGTGTTTTACTAATATTTCACGAGTGAGCACTCTCTTTTACCCAAATGTTGTATTCATATTTCGAGAGAGCTCACACAGTGCCGTCTCTCTTTTATCCAAATGTTGTGTTCATATTTCAAGAGAGTTCACAGATAGTGCCGTCTCTCTTTTATCCAAATGTTGTGTTCATATTTCAAGAGAGTTCTCAGATAGTGCCGTCTCTCTTTTATCCAAATGTTGTGTTCATATTTCAAGAGAGTTCTCAGATAGTGCCGGCTCTCTTTTATCCAAATGTTGTACTCATATTTCACAAGAGCGCACACACAGTGCTTGCTCTCTTTCACCCAAATGTTGTACTCATATTTTACGAGAGCTCACACAGTGCAAACTCTCTTCTGCCTAAGCACTGCTCTCATATTACACGACAGCTCACACACTGCAAGCTCTCTGCTACCCAAGCACTGCTCTCATATTACACGACAGCTCACACTGCAAGCTCTCTCCTACCCAAGCACTGCTCTCATATTACACGACAGCTCACACACTGCAAGCTCTCTCCTACCCAAGCACTGCTCTCATATAACACGACAGCTCACACACTGCAAGCTCTCTCCTACCCAAGCACTGCTCTCATATTACACGACAGCTCACACAGTGCAAGCTCTCTCCTACCCAAGCACTGCTCTCATATTACACGACCGCTCACACAGTGCAAGCTCTCTCCTACCCAAGCACTGCTCTCATATTACACAACAGCTCACACAGTGCAAGCTCTCTCCTACCCAAGCACTGCTCTCATATAACACGACAGCTCACACACTGCAAGCTCTCTCCTACCCAAGCACTGCTCTCATATAACACGACAGCTCACACACTGCAAGCTCTCTCCTACCCAAGCACTGCTCTCATATTACACGACAGCTCACACAGTGCAAGCTCTCTCCTACCCAAGCACTGCTCTCATATTACACGACCGCTCACACAGTGCAAGCTCTCTCCTACCCAAGCACTGCTCTCATATTACACAACAGCTCACACAGTGCAAGCTCTCTCCTACCCAAGCACTGCTCTCATATTACGCAACAGCTCACACAGTGCAAGCTCTCTCCTACCCAAGCACTGCTCTCATATTACACGACAGCTCACACAGTGCAAGCTCTCTCCTACCCAAGCACTGCTCCCATATTACACAAGAGCTCACAGTCCAAGCTCTCTCCTACCCAAGCACTGCTCTCATATTACACGACAGCTCATACACTGCAAGCTCTCTCCTACCCAAGCACTGCTCTCATATTACACGACAGCTCACACAGTGCAAGCTCACTCCTACCCAAGCACTGCTCTGATATTAAACAGGAGAGCTCATACAGTGCCAGCTCTCTCCTATCTGAGTGCTGCTCGCACATTACACAGACGGACTCACACAGTGTTGAGTGAGGCACCTATATTACACCAGAGAGCTCACTCAGTGCCAGGTTACTTCTACCCAAGTGCAGCTCCCGTATCACGTGAGACAGCTCACACAGTGCCAGCTCTCTTCTTTGAAGCAGATGAGCCCATACAGCATCATAGGAGAGTTCACACAGTTTCAATTTCCCCCCTATTCTACCCAGGTGATGCTGCCATATTACACGAGAGCTCAGTGTCAGCCCTCTTCTACCCAAGTGCTGCACCCATATTACACGAGAGAATCCACACACTGCTTGCACTCTTCTACCAAGGAGATGCTTCAATGTTACAGGAGAGAGTTCACACAGTGCCGGCGCTCGTTTCCCCCCAAGTGCTGCACTCATATTACATGAGAGTGCTCGTGTGGTGTCACCCCTTTGCTACCCAGGTGTTGCTCATTTATTACACAAATGTCAACCCTCTTTTACCCAAGTGCTGTTCCCATATTACACGAGAACACACACAGTGCCAGATCTGTTGTACCCAAGTGCTTCACCCCTGTTCCTTTGCCAGCGTTCTACTCTCGTGTAATATGGCACATATTCACTTAGTAGAATTGTGAAACACTGCACATCAGCTTTGCTCTTCTTTGGTTAACGATATTACACATCTGTAATGTTTGTTATGTATGTGCATCTTGTCAGTTCACAGTTTGCATATATATCTAGGTTTGTGGGCTTTGATCTAGTCAGATGCATTTAAAATCAAGGAAAAAGTTGTCATGACCAGACTGGGCATCAGAGGACAGGGGAACGAGCCAGTGAACAACCCATTGATCTTACCCTTTAACACCCTGTCTCCTGGGCTGTACATTGAGGTTTCTGGGGATCTCTGTTCAGAGTTAGTCTGGCCGGGAAGTCTGTAGGCCAGAGAGCTGATGAATTGGGGTACCTCTTAGTCTGCACCAAGGGCTAGCACTGAAACTTCAGCTCGAGTCAGACAGGCATTCTCTTTCAACCCCTGGTACCTGTGGTGCAGACAGTACTTGATGTTTGTTGATTCCACAAGTCCAACAGGACATTCATTCATGTGTCGATGGCATACAGTTGGATGTGCACCTGGTGCTGCTCCAAAACCCCTTCCACTGGGAACCTCAAGGTCAGGGTGGGTTCTGGTTGCATTTATTCAATGTCAGCATAGCTTGTAGCATACATCGTTCTATTGTGTCTTATACGTCTGAGTATTTGAGTAATATTAAAGCTGAAGGTCTACCTGCATTCAGGAATAGGAGAAAATCTTCCCTCATGTACACCGGGTGGGTTTACTGCTACTCAAGGTTTTACTATTGCTCAGGAGTAGGAGTCTCTCTCCCACCTACTCTTGATGCTTTCTTTTGACTTCTTTGTTGCATCATTTCCTTGGGTGGGGCACGTTGGAAATTTGCTAAAATCATCAAGATTAAATGGGTCTGCTGATTGTTTCTACAAGACAAGAGTGATGATTATGTGTCTCAGTAGGTCTGAGATGATCATGAGGTTATCATAGAGGCAATGTCTGCTGCCAACGAAGGGATTATTTCATGCCCAAGACTGGACACATCTTTACATGCAAGTTGGACACTTTTGTTTTGGGGCCCAGACTCCCCTCCTTCTTAGCCTTCATGGGATTGAAGCTGGTGGCGTCCAACTGCAGCATTTGTTGAATAATTGAGGGTGAGATAAGGAGAGGCTTCAAGGTTGCTGGAGATGAAGCTACAGAGTTTGGTTATAATTTTACTTTAAAATTTCTGCTATATCTTTACCATCTTACATGGATGCACACGTAGATCTTTAGTGTGTGTGGGGGAGAGAGGGGGTTCCACCGCCTTGTATTTGTTGACCTCTCTTTTTTGGCTGGATGCATTATTCTGTGAGAATATCTGTTTTTGTTGTCCTGGCAGCTCTATAGTAGATGCACTATTGTCACTTGCATCAGGTTTCATATTTGTCTCTCAGCATCAGGTATCCAGGTTACAGTTACCACATTCATCTTTGTGAGTCGCTTATTGTGCAATTCATTTATAAATTTGATTCAAGGATTTGTTTTCTTTTGGACGGAGCCATATGTCGGATATGTTATGGTTGGGGTTACTGAGTTAGAAGAGGACATATCAACCCTACTATCCTTTAACCCTAATTCACTAATTTTTCCCATTCAAGGACTGCATCTTTGATAGTTGAGTTTTTGGCTGAGTTGAAAGTTCTAATAGTTTAATCGGGACAGGGACACACAGATGTAAACTTAAAGTCTTCCCATCAGCCATTGTGTTTTCCCAACAACAGTAGCCCATTTGTGCAGGTCTTGCATTCATATTTTAATCGCTATACCCCTACATTTATTATAAACCAAATTTATTGTTCCAATGACTTAATAGTTAGAAGCCGGAGCCAGTTATGACATAAGGAAGGAGATAATTAGGAGAGAAGGGTTCAGGCCTACAGTAGCGATCTATTTATTCATTCACCTAGCAGACATGCAGATGCCCGGAGTAGAATATGCTGTTTATTATCATTGTTGAGCATTGCTGGGCTATGACTTACAAGAGGCAAAGCCTTCGATAGATTTACGTATGTTGTACTGTATAGTCAATCTATGGCGCAGAACATCCATTCAGTGTTTTACTGGAGGACATTGTGCTAGTGTTATAAGTGGCCTTGGTTCTAGTGTTAGTGCCACACATGAATACAGAGATTTTCTATGCGCTAGGAGTGTGCTTAACATGTACTCACTGCAAAAGGACATTTTGCTATTCTCATACTGTATGTGATCTCACGAATATCTGTGCTTGACAACGGCGGTGCTGGACCTGCTCTCAGTGCCGCTCTGTATACTATACTGGTCTTGGATCATACATCGAATCGAGACAGCGGGGATGGTGCCGTGTATGTGTTATATTTCCCACTGTGGTGGTTCAGATTAAAAACTCAGTACTGGTGCTCTTTGTGTACTCAGTGTTGTGCCCTACATTGATGCTTCAGTACTTGGATTGTGTCCTGTGCTTTGGGTAGATGGTGCTGTACCTGTGCTGATGGTTGTTGTGTGCAGAGCGATGGTGCTGTAAATTGGATCTTATTATATGTATGTATAAGATATAAACTAAGATTTTATGATTTAAGTTTCTTCTTCATATAACACTAATGGTCAGCAGTCTTGTTCATCAAAGTCTTCTGGACTGAAAAGAATATTTTTTTTACTAAAGTAAAGGCTTATTTAACAGTGGACCAAATTAAAAGAATCACACGTGGGCACGGAGCAGTGCCCAGGCTAATAAAATTGTTAATTAAACGTGTTAAACGTCATAAAAAATAAAATCTTTGCTAGAATAATCGAAGCAAAAGAACACACTAATGGTAAACCGGAGACTGCTCTTTTTTGCATCTGACCTGTTCTTACCCATCGCCTTCTGATGGTACTCCTTCTCCCTGGTCAGATGTAAAGTGCTTCTCTGCCCCGCACTAGGTTCATATACCTTTCATAAATACATGTTATGATCCTCATCAATGAAAACCATTTAACCTGCCGTTATCTCGACGAACCTTTTAATTTGGAGCCTGTCCTCATTTTGACCTTCACTCACAATTAACCTCTGCTAAAAGGCATCGTCCATTACATCCGGGGCTTGCAAGCAGCCATCAGTTACCCCCATCAATGGAAGTTTACCCTGGAAAAGGTGCCTGGGAAATGAGTTCTATGATTCATATCTGGATAAAAGCTACAAAACCTGGCGATGAAGATGAAGGTCAAATCAACTTTGCTGAGTTGGATACCGTCCAAGGGGCCTGTCACTTCCAGCATTAACCATGTCACCGCGGCGCCGGGCCTTCTTGGCACTGAGCACTATCCGCATTAACTTTGTCATAACTGTCTTGAAGGTGAACATTTTCTTAAAACATTAGCTGGCTGCAGGATTACAAAGGTTCCCACTAACAAAGGGCTATTCGGAACATTTGGAAGTTGCTTCTACCTTTGGGGCAGTCTTGTGACTCTTTGGATATTCAAAGAATCCTGAGAATTTATGACAGTTGTAGTTGTTCATGAGTATTCACATTCTAGTCATGCTCCTTAATTTGATCGTCCTCACATCATCCCCCTTATAAAGAATGTATCTTATTTAAAACACTATATTCAGTGAACATGGCAGTCTATGGTTACTTCCCCTTGTTTATCCCAAAACGCATCAAACCACACCAGGCTTCTAGAACTTTGAGCTCTTCTTCTGGGAATCTGTAGATCGTACAAAATGTCCTAAAGTTAGGATGGGTGGGAGCAATTTGTCTGCACAACCTCAAAAGAAACTGTAATTCTCTCGTGGACAATTTAAAATGTAAGATCTTTGCCAGGCCTATTAGTGTATTACACCTCTGTGACCTGCTACTGTTTTCAGTAGCTTCTTATTCCAGTCCTTAGCGATTTTCCTACGGAACATAATCCCAGCGTCAAAAAACTCTATGTGACCAACTCTTTATAAGCAGTATTAAAATTACATTACTAAAATGTACATATACAGTATTTGCTATGACTGCAAGGGGATATAAAAACCCACAAACATAGGGGCTTGTGGATGTTGACCTACTTTTACAGGTAGGAGACTCAAGAATGCCCATAAAACAACCTCAATGCAAAATGTGCAATTATGGAAATTTAGGGTATACTGGTTGAATGTCCGCCACATGCCATTTGAATGTGTAGATTTTTAATAAGCCGATTGTTAGAATCATGATTGGGACTTTATTCAGGTAAATCTTTTTTTTTGTATCAAATTTGAAGTTACGCATGCATAAACCTTTGTAAATTAAGCCTGAGTGTTTCGTTCCCATGCTGTTCATATGTCTCCTGCTAACTATTTTCATCCAGCCACACATCCCATGTCCATGGTGTTTCTGTAATAAGCTCCCACACAAAATAGCAAAACATAGGTAGACAGAACCTCTATATGCTGATTGTGAGACAGGCTAAAACACGTGCTGTTATAAACACACACGCATGATATAGAGAGCTTCCAAAGCATTTATTTTTAAACAAGCATTTGCAAAGCCGATTGGTCTGTTGTTGGCTACCACCCTTTTTAGGTCGAACATTCAAGACCTCTTGTATATACTTATTATATACTTATATGTGTATGTACTTTGTGGGCTCTGGAGATTAGCCCTAGGACTTGTCTGCTTCCACTTAGGGACTTTCTTTCTGTTCAACTGCCTCTATTTAAGTATCTCTATAGAAAACAACCAGCAGAGGTCAGTAAAATACCAGAATTGCTTTCTGTTGAGGGACTTATTTTTTTTTTTTGGCAACTGCCTCTATTTAACTTTCTTGATAGAAAACGACCAGCAGAGGTCAGTAAAATACCACAATCCCTTTAGCATTCTCTATATTTCAGTCCATAGAAATTGTCTTTATATTTCAGTCCATAGAAATTGTCTTCCACGAGCACCTGTAGACAATAATATTTTTTCAAATCTTGTCTTTTCAGTGATATGACCACCAAAAGCCCTGATTTTATATTAAAAACAGAGCTTTGGACTATACAATTTCCCGCAGGAAGGCAATATTTCTCTCCATTTGTTCCCATACCTGGCGTGTCACGCAGTTTGGTGCTGACTTCCCTTCATGTTAAACAACAGTAGATGTTTCAGCACCCAGGCTAATGTGCTGCATAGCTAAATACATATAAGCTCCCAAAGGCGAGACCGATTGCATTGCAAATGCTTGTTGTCTTTGTGAATGCTGGTTTTGTTTTGCCATTTTTTTTTTTAAAACATTGTTGTCAGAGCTACTGGGTCCTTCTCAACATAAAACAATGGAGAGAAAAAAATGTTTTTGTCTCAAAACGCACTCAATGTCATAGTAGTCTCTAGCGCTAAAGTGAACTACTCTGTATAATGATGTGCTTCTTGTGAAAAGGTAGAATGACCCATTGCCCCAAGCTGTATGCTATAGATGGCTGAACACAAAATACAATGACAACATTAAGAGACTGAGAGATTAAGAGAATTTTCTGAAAGCCCGTAGAGGTACATTATTTATGAATGAATGAATGAATACCTATTTATATAGCGCATGGCTACCCTAGGGCATCCCAGCGCTGTTAAAGACTGAGGACGCTGTCAGGCATTAGTCTAAATATAGTTAGAGGAAAATCAAAAGGTCTTGGTGAACTCTTTGGCCCAAAAATGCTTGATTTTACAAGAGGCCGGGGTAGAATCTAGTATTTCTTCTGTGAAAGGATGGGCAAAAACTGCCAGGAAGAGATCGAGCTGTGTTGTGTACGTGCCTGTGTTTTGCACGTGACTATCAACATTTCTGTGTCCATGGCCTCCTTATTAAGTAAACACTTCAATTCAATTAAAATAATCTTTATTCGGACAGTCATGTCCATAAAAGACACACATCAATACAATACAATCATTTAGAGAATAAAATTATTATGACAAAGAAATTAGGAAAACAACATCAACTGCAACATTAATACTTGATAAGAGAAGTTAACACATTATCCCTTTGGGAGAGCCAAAGCACCCAACAATATATTAAAAGAGCTTATAATTACAAATGATTAGTAGCACTCGTATAAAGAGCCAAGGGCATTATAAGAATATAAATAAGACATTATCAGAGCAACAGTTATAAAATACAGTTGAATCTAAAGATAGAAATGACATTATAACAATTATTTCATCGACAAGACAGAACAAGTGTAATTACCCTTCTATAGTTTTCCTAGCTTGGACTGCGACTTTATGAATATTAAGGCAGGGGACGGCATCGGACACGCCGCATCTATGGCGGTCGTGCCAGTCCCCCGCGGAGGCAACAGGGAGGTGGGGTGCACCGCACACATGAGTGACGCGGCACTTCGCCTCACCTTCTAATTGGCAGTTTGGCGCGCAACCCGGAAGCATTTGGAATCGCTTCCGGGTCACGCGTTCGAAAAACGTTGGGAAAGCCGGTTAGAACCGGCACCCAGCGTGAAAAAGGAATAAAAGGGAGGGGGAACGGCGAGGACGTCCTCATTCCTCGCCGCCCCCACAGCCGGCCGCAAGTTAGGACGTGGAGCTCGCGCGAAGGTTCCATCAGTTTCACCCACCATCCCCTAAAGCAGAAGTTGTTGAGCAATGTTTTTTTTTTCTTCTTTTTCTCCTGTCAGATAATATTGTTTGTTTACAGGTTCTTCATTGTATTCATCGTAGGATTTCAATTTGTAGTATTTGTAGATGCTATTCCTTGGTCAGCGGTAAGGTCATGATTGGTGAGCTTAAATTTAAGGTCCTTAACGGGCTGCTCAATTGTAAAATGGGGACGCCTGTGGGGGAGGGACAGATGGTCTCTCATAGAACTCCAGGGGCAGTTACAGCCGGTAGGCTGGAAGGGTGCGGGGGGAGGGGAGTTACGCTTTCCGGTAGGCTGGTGGCCACCCCGCACGCGCACAAGGGCGCATGTAAGCTGCGCATAACTGCATGGGCCCCTTATGGAGAAAATCTTATGGGCGTAGGAGGTGCTTGGGGGAGGTATCCTCCCGGTGAACAGGCCCCCTGTGCATGGGCACTCCGGTAGGAGTTTTGGGCATAGCTTGATCAAGATCCGGGGCCAGTCATTGACCTTGCCGTAGGCTCCAACAGAGATACGCAGAAAGATAATGTTATTTGTTGTTGAATGTTTACCTTAGGATAGGAATGTCTATGTATTAGAAAACATGTTAAGGTTAGCCAACAAGACATACTGTACCTATGAATGTAACGGAGTGGACTTTCTGCGTATTGTGTATATAATGTAAATATATTAATGTTTGCTTATCGTGTTATAATAAATACTGCCAGGGTTTACGACCCTTAACCAAAATCTTGGTGTTAATGGAGTTGTTTGCCTTGGGGGATGATAGGCGGTGAGCAACTTGGGCACCGGGAAATGGTGCCATCACCCAAGGGCGGGAGTCAAGGGAGGAGGGGGACTCTGCCGTACCTGGCCATAAAGAGCACACCCAAAAACAGATAGCTGGTGTAACTGCAGGTGATACAAGGCATCTCCACATCTACATCTTTGTTGTTTAACGATTTTAAAAGCGGTTTAAAAAAAAAGTCTACAAACATAACGAAAATGATTGCAAAGAAACATATAATGTAATAACGACTACAAAGAAGCCCCATCGCAAGAACAGGGCATAGCTGTTCCCCACAAGGCATCAATTTGATTTCCAACACTCAAGAACCGTGCCAGCTAAAGCCGAAAAGGAGGGACCTTTACCATTTCGTTAATTCTAATGAAAGATAAAGAACAGGATCCGCACCAGCGAAGAGCCTGTAAAAAAGCAGCACCCTGTTTTTCACCAAACCGGTATGTGACCTTCTTTCTACACAAATTTCTCAAAAGAGGCTCTTTACCCGGAGTTTGTCTTCTTTCTTTACGTTCCTAGGGGACATTACCAGAGAGGGCAGCCCTAACGCCCGAAAGATATTAGAGATATAACTCAACCAGGGAACAGAACGCCATTTATCCAAGCTGAGACAGTCTAAAATAACATTTCTACAAAACTGTGCTTCGGGGTTCATCCATAGACTGAAAGAAAGTAATAATGGGACCAACTGAACCCTGTCCTCAATGTAGCCTGATTTAACTCTGCATGGATGATATAACGAGATGCAGCCACAGGAAGCCGTAAGAGCCTTCGGCATATGCGGATTTCCTTAAGCTGTAGAGGGGAACTCTTGTGATAACCTCATATCCCTGCCCCACGCATAGCAGCCAGGACACACTATGCATTGTACACTTTTACAAGGGATGAGATAGTTCTTTCCCCCTTGCTTTGTAGAGATGAAATAAAGCTAAAAGAACAGAATTGTTGAGGGCTGGGTGAAAGGTTGGTTTGCTTGCACAGCAGGGGCACATCTGCAAGAGCCCTAGTTGCTTCTCCAAGCAAAGTAAACATTAGAGGGCCTCAATTCCAGGCAGGAGGAAGGCATTTAGGGGGAACGAGTTTGCTAGTATAATTGCACTGACACGGTACAGTACACCTTTTGAAGAAAATGAAGGCACCTGTTTATTCACGCTGAACAAAAGAATTACGAGCTGAGCTGTATCATGTGTACCCAAGCAAATTGCTTTCAGCCTGTCTTTGATGCAGGGGCTTCGAGAGTTCTTTAAAAGTATTTTTACAAGGCCACTCACCCTGTCCAGCTCTCAGTCGCATTCAGGGAAGTACTTTTTATGAATTGTACCCAGTAAGTATGGTCCCTAGTGAAGCAATTTTCTTCAGTCATTATCACTGCAGACCTTCCTGGACTCGCACCCCACTACCTGCCCAGTGCAAACTTTATAGGTCACATTTGAGCCCTCAAGGCTGGGCTGCATTAAAGGGGCATTCCACTGAAACGAACAATAGATCTCGTTTCCGAGACCTGCATCGCAAACTATCGCCACCAATAAGCATTCTAGAACGATGATGACGCTTGCAAGGGTTTTTGGTTGTACTGTGACATCATTCGCCGGATGCTCCTTTTAGGTACTCTGGTGCCTGAGATCACAGTGGTCGAACTACAAGCCTTTTATTTTTTTCCGGTGTTTCATATAGCGCGAACTTGACCTGAATGTATCAGAGGGCTTTACATGAGCACCAGTTGCATTACAGACAGACACATTCATTTTATTAGGCACAAGAAGATGAAGAGGTTTGCCCAAAATCGCAGGATGTTGAGCATCAATTCCCTGTAAAGATGCTTCCGAAACGATGTTGATTACATTCCTTTATTTGTAGAAAGGATAAGTAGACAACACACCAGAAATACAGGAGCGGTGCGTCGCAGTAGGCAGGGAAGTACTGACAACGGTCATCCCAACTGTCATTAGAATCAGCTGGCATTCTAGAATGCCAGCAGATTACATCACAATGCTAGCGCGGGGGAGGAGCTAGTGTGAGGGGAGAGGGGATGGGAACCTAGGGGGGGACAAGGCTAAGATAAATATCAACACAACACATCTCCTTCCCAAGGGGGGAAAGGGGAATAGGAGAATTAGTACATGCGAAAAGGTGCACAAAGAATGAGATCAGAATGACCCACAAAGTGCATAAACATTAATCACATACAAAGTCTTTAAACTTGCTGGGTTTAACAATAACCCATCCAAACCTGCCAGTGCCACCACCCACCGTTACAGAATCACCTGCGGTATCATCTTCTTCTGCCTAAAGGTTGGCACTACTCATGCATGGTACATCACTAGAATCGGTACTATCCAGGGTAAGGTGTTCACCCATAGTTTCATTGCGCCCCTGAGTGGAGCAGACACAAACACCGGTGGACTGGGAATGCACCGTGGAGCTGTTGACATCTTCCTCAGATTCTGACATATCGTCTAGCAACCAATTGGGGCTATGTGGTCCAAAATCAGTGACACGTGCAGTACTCTGTACACGAATAGCAATGTCCTGAGATATACCACACTTAGCCCTGCCGTCAGCGGCTTTCCCACACAAGGAGAGAACTGAAACATGCCACACCTTGCCATCCCTAAGTTGAGCAGAATTGCAGAAGATTTTTTGACAACCAGGGGTTGTGAATATCGATCCTGCCCTGTTTCAATGAATCCGCTCCTTCTCATTCTCACTCTGTCTCCTACCCTGAGACAATGTGGTTTGCACTTATGCTTGGAGTCAAATCACTTCTTGCACTCACTCTGTGCGTCTTGAACATTTCTCCTTACCACATGTGCAGACCACTCACCTTTCCTTGCTGCTTTAAGCCAACCTACATTGTCTTTGGACATGTGGGTCCTGCCTCTCATCAATTCAAAGGAGCTAAAGGACATACTCACAGTGGGGGTGATCCTGTATGCCAATATTATTTTGTTCAATTCATTCCTCCAACTCAACCCAATATTGTTGGCTAACTGTATGGTACCTTTAACCACCCGGTTAAACATTCCACAGCTCCGTTCCCTGCTGGATGATACACGGATGTGGTCTTATGGGTGATGCCATTCCTTTCTAAGTACTTCTTGAAGACTTCAGAGGTGAACTGTGTACTATTGTCACTTACAATGGATATAGGTAAGCCTTCCCTTGTGAAAACCCCGTCAAGAAATTTGACAATGTTGATGGCTTCAGTCTTGTGGACAATATCTATCTCCGGCCACTTGGAAAATGGTCTGCAAGTACTACCACATACATCTGCTCTAGCCAGACCTTTATGGGTCTCATGATGTCAACGCCAACCCTTTCCCAGGGCATGCCAGGACAGGAAAGGGGTTGCAACTGGGGTCTAAGGGTGACCTTGGATTTGTCAGAGTTTTCACACTGCACACAGTTCTTGACCTTCCTCTCAATTTCTATGTCACAACCTGGCCACCAGTACCAATATCTAATTCTGTGTTTGGTTTTATTGATACCAAGGTGGCCTTAAGGCAGATTTCCATAATGCTGTCCCTTAGCGCTTCAGGAGGTATAACATTCCCTTGACTCACAATGAGTCCACCCTCCACTGACAACTCATTTCTAAGTTCCCAGTATGGCCTCAGTTCATTTTTAACGGTTTTCTTGCTAGGCCAACCGTGAAGAATGAGTCTGTTAACTTCTTGCAAAATGTCGTCTTGTTCAACTGCTCTTAACCCCTTCTCTCTGGAAATGCTGGGAAATCCCTAAGTGATGCTGGACACACAGAATTCCTCCTCCTTGCATTCAACATCACCACAGTCAGGGAGAGGTAAACGGCTGAGAAAATCAGCGACCACATTCTTGGCTCCTGGCAGATACTGTACATCATAATTGAAGTCTAACAATCTTACTGACATTTGTGCCAGTCTGGGTGACGCAGCATACAACCCTTTTGCCGTAAGTACTCTGGTGAGGGGTTTGTGGTCAGTCCCCAGAATGACTCTCTTGCCCCAAATGTACTGGCGGAAATGTTCCAGGCCCCATTCACATGCTAGTGCCTCACGCTCAATGACCGAGTACCTCTCTTCAGTGGGGGTAAGTGAGCGCGAAGCAAACGCAATAGTTACCTGAACTCCTGCCTCACTAGTTTGCGTAAGAACAGCTCCGATACCCCTCCCACTGGCATCTGTAGTGACCATGCCGGTAAGTTCCGGGTCAAAACCCTGCAGAGAAGCATCACAAATTTCCTCTTTGAGTGCTCTGAATGTTTTATCACAAGAAGGTGACCATTCAGACTTGTTCTTTGACTTTAATAATTGTCTGATGTCATATGTCTTTGATGAAAAATCCCTCACAAACTTGGAATAAAATTCCAGCAGGCCCAAGAAGGCTCTCAATTACTCTTTGTTCTGTGGCACCGGGGCATCACAAATGGCGTTCAGTAGCTACCTCTTAGGCTTAATGCCTTCCGGCGTGATTTCATGCCCAAGATATGTGGCCTTCCTCTCAGCAAACATGCATTTATTGTACTCAGCAGTCATACCACAATCTTGTACAGTATCGAGCACTTGGAATAACCTCTGGTCATAGTCACACTAGTCATTGCCCATCACTAAGATGTCATCTTGGAATATGAGTACGTTTCTGACCCCCTTGAACATTTTGTGCATCATTCTTTGGAATAAGGCTGCTGCTGATGCCAGCCCAAATGGGACCCTGTTGAACTTATAACACCCAAATGGTGAGATAAAGGTGGTGAGGCACCTACTGTCTGGGTGTAGTGAAACCTGGTGGTTAGCAGCGGTGAAGTCAATGGTAGAAAATAGTTTCATGTCTTTAGTAAGGGCTCACATTTTGTTAATTTTGGACAGGGGGTATTGATATACCAGGATACCTTTGTTGAAGTTGCGTAAGTTTGGCCAGACTTGAACCCAGTACCCCAGCTTCGAGGTCGACCCTCTAGCTGTTAGGCTACATCCTCTCCCCCTTAGAATGCAGGGAAGTACTAACCACTCGTCTCTCTTTATTACAGTATCGATATAGTTTAATATTATGTACTTGCGAGAGCTGAGGTACTTTTCCAACTGTCTATGCCTCTAAACCGTGGAATTTAATTTCTTAAAGAATAGCAAAGGAAATGCCCCTCCTAGTTCATAAGTCACTAATCTGATACCCCCAGTAGCCATTTGCTATTACTGATGGCAAAAGTGGATATAAAGGAGAGAACTATAGTCTACATTCTATACACTACTATCAAAACCTAATTTTTAGACCTGGCCAGAAACAGATTTAGATGTCTCACCAGCCTCATGTTTTCCCAAAATTCTTTATGAAGTACATCTAAATCAGTACAGGAGCTTATGGCCTGCCCTCTTCCTCCATTGATCTGTCCAGGTGTCATTCACATTTTACTTCTGCCCACCACCGCATGCACTAAGGGGCTATAGGTCAGCCTGCTTCACCCATTGGCTGGCTTACACTGTGAGTGATGGCCTTTTGCCTACAAATAAGCACAGCTCCCCGCAAAGGAATGCATTTCAGCGCCATTCTGAAGTGCCTGGTCCACTGAGTCGCTCCATTGTTTTGCTTACGGCATACGTTCACAATAAATAAGCAGATGAAAGAAAAACATCGCAGGCTTGCCAAAATAAAACCTATTGGTTTAGTTCTGTCGAGGGATGATAAAAGTGCGGGTGATTTGGAATTCTACTTTATAGTGCATGCTGCTTGAAAGAGATGCACATATCAGGCCAGACACAAGGACAGTAGAAGGGAACAAGGTAGACAGCAGGTAGGGTCTGTGCTATATATAGCACAGTAATTTAAGCAGGTGCTATGGGCACCATCCTCTAGAGTTTACCGAATGGCCACTATCTTAGCAAGAGATGCCTTCCAGCTAGTAGTCGCATGTAATAAAAATGTGCAACCTAACTATTTAAGTGATTCTCATTGTCCGAAGCAAGGGATCTGACCAGGTTATACCTGGCCATATTTGTGAGGCAAAGCATAGAGCCTTTGCTCCGGACACGAGTTATTAAATTAGAAAGGTAATTGACCATTTGAAGGGACAAATTGGAAACTTACCGGTTTGCATCGATGCCAAAAGAATTGATATATGCTCTTCGTACCAGTACGCAGGCTTTGTTAAGTGTTTTCCTCGGACTCTCACCTTCAAAGCCAGCTTGGCTTTATTCTACCAGCCAAGCTCAGATAAATTCACACTGTAAATCCACATAAAAGTCCTGACCAGCTGATCCAAGTAGAGGTTCTAATCACAAATAATTCCTAAGTTGGAAACACTGATTCTTTTGCGGCTGCTCATGTACAAGGCCAGAAGAACAGTTTTGAGGGGTTTAACAGGCCCATTGTTAGTATGTCAATATTACATAAATCTGCACTTGAGCCATTCATACTCACCCACATATGCATCTCCGATAAACAGCTGAGTGTTCAGCTAGAGTCTAGTTTTGTGCAGTCTCTCTTTCTCTACCGTCTCCACTCACAATTGGATTGTTACACGAGTGTCATGCATGCACTGTCAATCATTTAGCATTTGTCATTAAATTACCTCAGCCTATTACTGAATATTTAATAAGCTAATTAGTTTATAGTGCTTTTGCTTCATAGGCGTTCTTAGTGCAGTGCACAGGGTCTGCAAAGGTGGCAGAGAGATATGACCTACAAAGACACTGTATTACATTGGATGGGGACAAGAAGTCTCTTAAAGTGACCCGCATGGATATGTTTTATAAGAGGTGCATGATCCACTTACGGACAGACCCGAGAGCCCGAACTAGGGATAATAAGTAAGGCATCAGAGATGATTACAACTGCTGGCCCAGTTTAGTGTTTCCTAATTAGTGGGTCTACAGCTGTTTGTTTGGGTGCAGCTTTTAAGTAGTCCAATGAGCCCCTGAGTTGGGCGGCCCACTTTTATTCGCATGACAAAGAATGAAAAGATTAACACAGCTAAGGGATATATGAGCTGCCATGTTTTTCCAAAGCTTCTATCAAATTGCAAAACATGCTAATAAAAATCCTATAAATACATAGTTGGAAAAAGCATTGAAGGGGTTAAGACAAGTAGGAGGTATTTGAGAATAAATCACAGCGGAGAACTAGTTTTTGGTGAGAACTGAAATATAATGTTTTATTCTACCCCTCCTAAACTTCTGCATTTGGGGGGCACAAAACTAGATGTAGGGATAATGGAGTAAATTGTCATAAATAGGCTGCATTTTTTGTGTTGAAAGTCTCTTTTCACTTGCAGGACATGCAGTTAATGAGCGGGCCAGGTGCGAGCATGTCCCCACTGTTCTGCCATTCATTTGTTTCCATGAAACACTTGGACATGGTTACTCGGGCCTGTTGATGTTAGCAGACTCCAACACCAATATCCACACCAGCCATGGCATCTGAACTGATTAACACGTGCCTTAAAGGATCTGTGTTTCAACACATACATTTACATTCAACTCTTAGTTAATAGGGAGTATGTAAATTGGTACTCCATCGGTCGTGTATTGCAAGAGGATTGAGTTTGGGCCCTGCAGTGGAGACATGGGACATTTCTGTCCCTTGCCTCCATTGAGCCTTCCTCTGTGCAAGCTTGCACAAGGCTAAGAAACCCATAGTGAAACACAATGAGGCATGGACAGATCTAGCCACCTGGCATTCCCCTCGAGTGCAATGTGGGCGCAAAATATATTCCTGTAAAGCAACTTTCTCAAACATCTCATTCTGGTGGCGTGCTAATTCAATTTGTGACTTTGAAGGCTTGCAAAGTATGGTCTTTTTTCGAGATTTCCATTAGCACAGATGGAGAAAAAGGGTTTGTGAATCTGGCCGAATGTCCTGGGCACTTGTAGTTAGCAACAAGCACAAGAAAACATTTGGCAAAAAAAGAAATCACGGCATACTGAGGAAATGGATCAAATTGCTTATGCTGAAACCTTGGTGGCCCAGTGCATTAAACTCCAGTAGCCTTAATTTCTCCTCATGTCTCTTTCATCCACCACTACACACTCTGCACCTTTACCTCCTTCTTGCGGGTTCCTTTTCATCTTTGCTTTCTCACTTTGTCACTGCTTTTCCATACTTCTCTTCCTATTCCTCTCCCCCTTCTGTATTTCTCTCTCTCTTACTCTGGGTGAAAGTCTGCTTGCCGGTGGGCCCTACCTGCAACCACCAGCTCAAAATAAGCACTGTCCATAACCCTTTGTATCCTCACCTGAGATCTGAATTGAAGTATATGCAGTTTAGAAAACTACTGAAATCCTAGATCTGCAAACTGGCTTACACTTGTTAATGAGGTTGCAATGAAATAGTTCCTACCTGCCGATTAGACACGAACACACCCTAGGTATGGACCCATATTTGTAATAGGAACATGAGCTAGTCTACATGCAGCACTATACAAAACTTCTAAATTAAAAAATCGTGACCAGAAAATGTGTTTGACTGCCCCACCATGGTCTGCTGCAATCCAATGCGGAGTGAGAGGGTTACAAAAACGTAGCAAGTCACATCTTATTTTAAAGAGAAGAACATTTCCTATTCACAACATAGTGGCCCTCTTTGAGGCAGAAAATTTGCAGTCAGTTTTTCCGGTATCTGCCTAAGTGGTCCTTAGAGAGACTAATAGCCAGGAACCTGAAATAACAACATTTAACATTCATGTAGGCTCCTAAGCGTTTAATCATTGCTTAATGGATTCCTCTCGAGACATAGTGCACTGGAGAGCAGCTCAAAGCTGCATCACATTAACCTTCACAAATGTACATTTTGCGCTGATTTTACAAGGCGATGAGTTATTGCGCTACAAGAGTCGCTTGTAATTAATCTGGCCGGCCACGACACTACATGCTGATAGGTATTTCCAGTGTCTGGGCGAGACATTTCTCAGATTCAAGCCTGGATGCGGTTGGAGTAATTTAGTGATTAAGGGTCTTTGTGTTCACTACATTGGGCATAAATCCTGCATTGTAAACAGCAGGGACTCTAACTAGCTGTACACATACTTAGCTACCTCTACAAGGGGTCCAACAGAGAACATGGGAAGTCTTTCCAGAAAGATAAACCACTTGAACTGGGGTGGTTTTGAAGCTGAAATTTTTCTAACTAGTAAATCTGCGGCTTTTCCCAACATCAAATTACATTCGTTCTCAACGTCTTTAAATTTGTTAGTAGTTACTTTTTTATTAGAAAACATAGCTCTCATTTTTTTTCTAAGGTACCAAGATATGTATAAAAAGTTAAGAGGTGCAGGGTAATATATATAGGTGGTCAGCAAATAGTTTGCCCCGTATTTGGATAATACGAAGCTTAATAGTAGCGTTACCGCACTGTACAAAGGCAACCAAACACAATTATGCATTTGTGTTGCCAAGTTTATTTTAAACGTTACATATTAATCACCATAAAAGACTAAGAGGCCCATTAGAATGTCGGGCGGATCGCCAACGCCCGCATTGCGGTGGCGATCCGCCCGACATTCTTTCCCGCCCGCATGCCAATTCCCCCGCCATATTACTATGGCGGGGGGGGACCCCGGTGGACGGAAAGACCGTCTGCCGGTTTTCCGCCGGTAGGCAATCCGCCCGATTGCCTACCGGGCGGAAAAGCTGTTAACATGGTGGCGGTGTCTGGTAGACACTGCCATCCATATTAATATGCAGGCGGGACTTCGACATTGGGGGCCCGTAGCGGGCTCCCAGGGATTCTGGGGGGTGGCGGGCTGCACATGAGGGGTACCTATGGTACCCCCCTGCATTTCAATGTACAACGTGGCAGGCACCGCACGGTGCCTGTCACGTTGTGCATTGAAAGGCACAACTTGCTTTTGTGGCATTGCGGCGAGCGGTGCTGGAGGCACCGCCCGCAGCAATGTCACGAATGCAGGATGCGCCCGCCAGTGTGGCGGGCACATCCTAATTGTAGTTGTAGGCCCGCCGCATGCATTGCGGGCGGTCCCGATTCCCGGGGGTATGGCAGGCGGACTAAGTCCGCCCGCCATACTAATGACCCTCTTAGCGTGCGAAAGCCAAAAAACTAAATTAACAGGAAGCAAAAGTTTGATCTCAATTAACTAAAATGTATATATTACGGGCTGAAATGATGTTATGTGCATTAAATAAAATGTGGGCACTACTGTCTTTAACAGTCCAGCTTAAGAAATGTAAAAGCATTCAGCAGTAGAAGATTATATGAATTTTGGCAGAACTTCAACTATACATCTAATTTATAAGCTGAACATCAGACGCATAAGCAAAATCTAATTTAAAAAAAGATTTTTTTTACTGTGGGAAATCTATACATTTAAATATTCTGATATAATGTTCCATATCGGTTATATTTTAGAAGATTTTGTAAGAACTATACATAAGTGTATGTTTCAGACACAAGGAACATTTTGAGTAAGGGAAGTAGGACTGTAATCAGAATTGCTTCACAAATCTCTGGGTGTAGATCTCCACCTGCTCCTATCCTAATCTTCTCTTATGTGCCAACCAACATGTCTGCCTTAAGTGTGGAGATCTAAGCTCACAGAGGTCGCCGTTTTTTTGTAGTTGCTATTGGAGGGACAAGGGGGAGGAACGGGAAAATAAGAACTAGTTACACAACATTGGTAGGGTTTAGAGAAATTCAAGAAGGGGTTTAAGTTGGGACTTGAAAATAATAAATCACACCCAGCAAAGAGTCAGACAATTTATAATTAAGCCTAAAAGTAAATCAAGCACCACATAGAGCCATTTACTTATACTGCAACACACTCTCATAGAAATCAATGGAGGTATGGAATAACATTGGCATGAAATTAGAAACAAATCGGAAAATAAATAGAAAAATATTTTGAATGGCCCAACATTTTTTTTAATACTTTTATATTGTTGATTTATGTTTATATAATTTAAAAAATGCCAACATTTTTCAAAGCAAAAGTAATATTGAATATGCTACTTACCAGTATGCATCTGTTCTTGGCATGTAGGGCTGCTGACATTCATATCTGTGCATAGATCGCCGCCTAGTGTTGGGTCCGGATGTTTGCACGTTGTTGTCCTGGAAGAGTCTTCGAAGTATCCTTGGATAGGTGACTCCTCCCCTGGACTACAGTGCGCATGGGCATCCTCTCCATCCTCAGATTGTTTTTCGCCATTGTGGCAGTGATGGAGTAGATACAGAAAGTGATGACCATGCTTGCAGTAATTCTGAGAGCTGCAGCTGCGACAGGCGCCGGGGAGGAGGGAGGGCGATATGAATGTCAGCAGCCCTACATGCCAAGAACAGATGCATACTGGTAAGTAGCATATTCAGTTCGAGGCATGTGGGCTGCTGAATTCATATCTGTGCATAGAATACATAGCAGTGCCCTCTATTGGCGGCGGCTACCCGTGCCAGCTGCAGCGGTCTGAAAAAGTGTTTTGAGAACAGCCTGTCCTACAGCTGCCTGCTGTTTTGACTGCACATCTACGCAATAGTGTTTTGTAAATGTGTGTGTAGTGGACCATGTGGCTGCTCTGCATATATCATGCAGGGGAATATTTCCTAGGAAGGCCATGGAAGCCCCCAACTTGCGTGTTGAGTGGGCTCGTGGTGGAATAGTTAATGTGCGTTTTGCCTTTTGATAACAGATTTGAATACACTTAACTATCCATCTGGCTATCCCTGCTTTGGAGATGGCGTTACCTTTGTGTTGTGGGGCAAAGGCAACGAACAGTTGTTTTGTCTTCCGGAAGGGTTTAGTCCTGTCGATGTAGTACATGAGGGCCCTCCGTACATCTAGTGTATGTAGTGCCCTTTCTGCAACAGTTTGTGGGTTTTGGAAGAAAACGGGCAGTTCAATAGTTTGATTCATGTGGAACTGCGATATTACTTTGGGCATGAATTTGGGGTTGGTACGTAGCACGACCCTGTTGGCGTGAACCTGTATAAATGGCTCTTGAACGGTTAGTGCCTGGAGTTCACTAACTCTTCGTAGGGAAGTGATCGCTACAAGGAAGGCCACTTTCCAGGTAAGGAATTGAATCTCGCATGAGTGTAGAGGTTCAAAAGGTGGACCCATCAGGCGTGTGAGGACCAAGTTGAGGTTCCACATTGGAGCCGGTGGGTGACTAGGTGGGATGACTCGTTTGAGCCCTTCCAAGAATGCTTTGATGGCAGGTACTCTGAATAGAGAGAGGTGCTGCCTGGTTTGCAGATAGGCTGAGATTGCGGTCAAATGGACACGTATAGAGGTATACGCCAGATTGCATCGGTATAGGTGTAAGAGGTAACAGATGATGTTTTGGATGGATGCGTCCAGCGGGTTAACGTCATTATTACCGCAATAAATGACGAACCGTTTCCATTTGGCTGCATAGCAAGCTCTGGTAGTGGGTCTCCTGGCCTCCTTGATGATGTCCATACAGTCAGGTGGCAGGTTGAGATAGCCAAACTCTAGGACTTCAGGAGCCAGATCGCCAGGTTCAGCTGTTGCGGATCTGGGTGCTGAACCTCTCCATGGTTCTGCGTCAAATGCGCGGGTTTGATCCGCAGCCTTTGATGCGGCACCACGGAAAGTTCGAGGAAGGTGGTGTACCACGGCTGGCGTGCCCACGTGGGAGCAACTAGGACGAGTGTCAGGGAGTGTTGTCGGAGTTTGCGAGCCACCAGCGGTATCAACGGTGCTGGGGGAAAAGCGTACGCAAATCTGCCGGACCAGTTCATCCATATCGCATTGCCCTGCGACTGCGGATGTGGGAATCTGGCGGCGAAGCTTTGGCATTTTGCGTTTTCGCTTGTCGCGAAGAGGTCTATCTCTGGGTGACCCCACTGCTGGAAGTACGGTTTGAGTACCGATGGGTGTAACTCCCACTCGTGCATCTGGTGGCTGTGTCTGCTGAGCAGATCCGCCATCTGGTTGTCCTTGCCAGGGAGGTGTTCTGCCATGAGGAACATGTTCCTCTGAATGGCCCACTTCCACATGCTCTGAGCCAGATGAGACAACTGTGGAGAGTGTGTTCCTCCCTGCTTCTGTATGTAGTACATTGCGGTCATGTTGTCCGTCCGGATCAACACGACCTTGTTGCACAGGTGTACTTTGAAAGCCTTCATGGCCAGGAAGATTGCCATCAGTTCCAGAAGGTTGATGTGCATCTTCTTCTGTTGTGTCGTCCATAGTCCCTGCACTGTGTAGTGGAGTACATGAGCTCCCCAACCCTGGAGAGACGCGTCCGCTGTCAGTACTATCTGTGGGACAGGCTCTTGGAACGGTCGGCCCTTGCAAAGGTTTTGTGGATTCCACCAATGCAGAGAGTTGTACGCCCGACCGCTCACCAACACTAGGTCTTTCAACTGTCCTTGAGCCTGATTCCACTGACGTGCTAGGCACTCCTGAAGTGGGCGCATATGTAACCTCGCGTGCGGGACTATGAAGATGCAGGAGGCCATCATGCCTATCAACTGCATAAACACTCGCGCTGGAAGTGAGTGATTGGGTTTGAACTTGGAGATCAGCAGTTGTATGCTGTTGATCCTCACTAAATTTGGCTGAGCTGTGGCCGCCAGAGTGTTTATAGTCGCACCTAGGTACTGTTGTACGTGTGCGGGCTGGAGATGGGACTTTGGGTAATTTAGTGAGAATCCCAGACTGTGAAGAAGGTGAATGGTACGGGACACGTGGCTTGCACATTGCTGGGCTGACCTCGCTTGAACGAGCCAGTCGTCTAGGTAGGGGTAGACGTGTATGTGCTGTCTCCGTAAATGTGCTGCCACCGTAGCTAGGCACTTCGTGAAAACCCTGGGCGCTGTTGTCACGCCGAAGGGAAGGTGTTGGAAACAGCCCACTCCCACTCCGCAGGGTGGTGGTGGACTCCCCGAACACACTGTGGTAGCTTGGCTCGAGTGGTCAGGAAACAGGCGCAGTGCTAAGCATACAATATACCCATACAATAACCATGCGTGCATCCGTTCCAAAAACGACTCTACACCGTAAAAATTATGAAAATATTCTTTCTTTATCTTTTTCTCTTAGTTGCTGATTGGAAAAATAAATAGGTCAATCACAATATACAAATTTCAATTAGTGCAGGTCAAATAAATATTGGCTGTTTGATGAAATAAATAGGGGTGATCATAAATAACAGGGCATAAATACAAGTGCAATATATACAGACAATTAAATACTTTGAGGCAATAAATACTGTACCAATAAATATTGTACACCAACAAGTCCTGTGGACCTATAAATATAGTGCAGCAATAAATAGGTAAAAACTCAATAAATACAGTACCCCCCAATAAATAATTAAAAGTATACAGCAACACTCATATAATCAGATGACACTTCAATTCTTAAGGGCTGATTTGGCCCAGGCACAGCTTGTAGGGTTGTGGAAGGCTTGAGGGGGGGGGCTACTCCCTGGCTGGGACAAGGCTGAGGCCTAAACTGAGGTAGATCAAAGGGGGGAATACCAATGCCCTGGCTTTCTCTCTCCACACAACCTCTCTAGGTTAGTCCCAGTTCACCCCTGGCACAGTCAGGTTGGTTTCAGCACCTCCCTAGCCCCTTAGAGCAGTCTCTCAGGTCTCCACAGGGCCTTAGGCGCCCCCTACTCCACTTACTGCCCTTTTTCTGATGTTCCGACGCCGCTGGAGTCGTGTCGACGCCGTGAGGCGGTTCCGGTTCGGTCTCGGCGGCCTCGGCACAATGTCAGTTCTTTGACGACGCCGGTAGGCGGTTCCGGTCCGATGTCGGTGGCCTCGGTTCGATCTCGACCTCCGATTCGACGGCGTCGGGCAGTCTCTTCACGATGTCGACTTCGGGCGGCTCCGGTCCGATGGCGCTCTCGGCTCCGATGACGTCGGCCGGCCTGGCCTCGATGTCGACTTCCGGCAACTCCGGGGTGCGATCCTCACCCCCGACCTCCGGTGTTCCTCCTCACAGGTTCCGGGCGACTCCGGAGTGCGATCCTCACTCCCGACCTCCGGTGCTCCTCTACCTCGGTCTCCGACGACTCCGGAGGGCGGACTTCACTCCTCCGATGACGCCGCTCGCTCGACCTCGGTTCACTTCCTCCTCGACCTCTGGTATTCCTCACGACCTCCGTCGGCGCCCTCTCACGACCTCAGGCGGCTCCGGGTACGACGTCTGCTACTTCAGTCAGCGCCGCTTCTCCACCTCGGGCTCCAGATCTTCAGGCTACTCGACGCCGGACTCCAGGGAAACCAGTTCTCAGGTCAGAATCTTGCTGTTTTCTTGGTTCTAAGGCCTGTTCCTGCTGTCCAGGTCCTTAGGATGGGTTTTTCTGTCTTCTTCCCACACAGGGCTATAGGCTGGGATCCATCAGTAGGGACAAGTATCAAGGGTGGGTTTATGGACCCCACTCCAGGCACAAGTTTCCACCCCTGCTGCTTCACTCCTTCCTCCTTCACTGTTGTGCTCCTCTCTCTTCACCAGTCAGGTGCCAACTGCCAGCTCCAACTGCCAACACTCTGTCTTAACCTCCCAACATTCTAAACCGCCTCCAACTGTCACAGAGTTCTGGAATCTCCTGGAATGTTCTGGAAGGTGCTGGTAGGTTCCAGTGGATGCTGGTGATGTCACAGGTGGCCACCATTTTGTGCTTCAGGCCCTCAGACAGAAGTTTCAGGGGTAGCTAAAATGGCTCCCTGAATCTGCAGCAACACTAAAAAGTCTGGTGGTTCCCAAAAAGGAAAAATTCAAACAGGGTTTGAGGCAAAAGTGGGACAAAATAAATAATGATGAGGAGGGACCACCCAAAGGGCTGACAGGTCTAACACGCGTCCCCCCCAGCTGAAAGTGGGGAGAGCTACCCAACCCCTTGGGAGTTCTCATCACTAAGGCGGAAATACCTTGAGAGACCGTCTGCATTGGCGTGGTCCACTCCAGGCCGATGTTCCACCTGAAAGTCCATCCCCTGTAGGGAAATAGACCACCTCAACAACTTGGGATTCTCCCCCTTCATTTGCATCAGCCAACGAAGGGGTCTGTGGTCGGTCTGAACCAGGAAGTGCGAGCCAAACAGGTATGGCCGCAACTTCTTCAGAGCCCATACCACTGCAAAGGCTTCACGCTCTATTGCACTCCACTTCTGTTCCCTGGGAAGTAGTCTCCGGGATAGGAAGACCACGGGTTGATCCAGACCCTCTTCGTTGAGTTGCGATAACACTGCCCCAATGCCATGTTCTGATGCATCTGTCTGGACAATGAACTTCTTGGAAAAGTCTGGGGCCCTTAAGACCGGGGCCTCGCACATGGCTTTCTTCAATCTCACAAAGGCCTGCTGACAGGCCTCCGTCCAGACTACCCGTCGAGGTTGTTTCTTGGACGTGAGCTCCGTGAGGGGGGCTACGATGGTACCGTACCCCTTCACGAAGCGGCGGTAATATCCCGTGAGGCCCAAAAATGCTCGGACCTCAGTCTGTGTCTTGGGGGGTTCCCAGGCCATGATGGCCTCGATCTTCGCCTGGAGGGGTTGCACCGCTCCCCTACCCACCAAGTGTCCAAGGTACACTACCGACCCCTGCCCGATCTGGCACTTGCTGGCCTTGATCGTCAATCCAGCTTGTCTCAGGGCCTGGAGAACAGCTTGCAGGTGACGCAAGTGATCCTCCCAGCTGTTACTGAAGACGGCTATGTCATCCAGATAAGCAGCAGAGAAACTCTCCATTCCGGTGAGGATCTGGTTTACCAGGCGCTGAAACGTGGCAGGTGCGTTCTTGAGCCCAAAGGGCATCACACAGAACTGGTAGTGGCCATTGGGCGTGGAGAAGGCTGACCTTTCCCTTGCTCCATCAGTCAACGAGATCTGCCAGTACCCCGAAGTAAGGTCAAAGGTACTTAGATATTGGGCAGCTCCCAGCCGGTCAATCAATTCATCCGCCCTAGGGATCGGATGAGCATCAGTTTTTGTCACTGAATTCAGTCCCCGATAGTCCACACAGAACCTCAGTTCTGGTTGGGCACCCGGTGGTGCAGCTTTTGGTACTAACACCACCGGACTGGACCAGGGACTGCTAGAAGGTTCGATCACTCCTAGCTCCAGCATCGTAGTGACTTCACTATGAATGCTGGCCTTCACCTTGTCTGACATCCGGTAGATCTTGGACTTCACAGGTGGGCTGTCTCCTGTGTCCACGTCATGGACGCACAGGTGAGTCCTACCCGGGACAAGGGAGAACAACGAAGAGTACTGCCCCAGGACCTGGCGACAGTCCTCCTGCTGTTCAGGAGTTAGAGATGGGGAGAGAATCACTCCCTCCACCGACCCATCCTTTTCTTGAGACGCAAACAGATCAGGGAGAGGCTCGCTTTCCACGTCCTCTCCTCCGTCAGTCACCATCATCAAGATGACTTCGGGCCTCTCGTGGTGGGGTTTGAGGCGGTTGGCATGCAGCACCCGCAGGGGCTGACGAGGGGTCTTCAGGTCCACCAAGTAGGTAGCCTTACCCTTCTTCTCCAACACCTCAAAGGGTCCTGACCAGCGATCCTGGAGGGCGCTAAGCTCTCCGGGTTCGATCACCCACACCTTCTGGCCAGGCTCCAACTCCACCGGGTGAGCATTGTGGTCATACCACGCCTTCATTACCGCTTGGCTGGCTTCCAAGTTGTCAGAAGCTTGCTTCCACAACTTAGCCATTTGGCTCCGGAAGGCCAGCATGTAGCTCACCACATCCTGGGGAAGCTTTCTGGGAGTTCTTTCCCATCCGTCTCTCACCAGGTTAAGAGGTCCACGTACAGGGTGCCCATACAGAAGCTCGAAGGGGCTGAAGCCCACTCCCTTCTGTGGCACTTCCCTGTAAGAAAAAAGTAAACAGGGTAGGAGGACGTCCCATTTCCTCCGCAGGCTTTCAGGCAGACTTCTGATCATGCCTTTCAAGGTTTTGTTAAACCTCTCCACCAGACCATTGGTCTGGGGGTGGTAAGGAGTGGTGAACCGGTAGGTCACTCCACACTCCTTCCACATTGCCCGCATATACGCTGACATGAAGTTGGTCCCCCTGTCGGACACAACTTCCTTGGGAAAACCCACTCGGGTAAAGATTCCCATCAGGGCCCTAGCCACAACAGGTGCTGTTATGGTCCTCAGAGGTATTGCCTCTGGGTACCGTGTGGCATGATCCACCAGGACCAGGATAAACCTGTGACCAGCTGATGTTGGCGGATCTAACGGACCCACAATGTCGATGCCCACCCTTTCAAAGGGGGTGCTAACGACAGGAAGTGGTTCCAGGGGAGCTTTCAGCTTCACCCCTGTTTTCCCACTGGCTTGGCAAGACACACATGTCCGGCAGTAGGTATCGGACGACACTTTCATCTGAGGCCAATAAAAGTGTGGGACAAGACGGGCGAAGGTCTTGTCTTGCCCCAGGTGTCCTGCCAATGGTATCTCGTGAGCCAACTCCAGAAGGAAGGCTCGATAACGTTGAGGGACTACCAAGGCTCGTGTCGATCCATGTAGGGGTGCCTTAGGTTCACTGTAGAGGAGGCCATCCTCCCAGTAAACACTGTAGTTCCCTTCAACGTTCCCTGCTGCCTGGGCTTCGGCCTGTCGCCTCAGCCCCTCAAGGGTAGGGCACTCCCTCTGGCCCTGGCAGAATTCCTCCCTGGACGGGCCTCCCTCCACGTGCCACTCGGCCGGGATGGGTAGGTCCTCCAGGTTGGTAACGTCCCCCTCCGCAGACTCCTGGTCCACCACCTCCGGTGGCCTATCCGTCCTACGGGGTGGAGACGCCGAGGCAGGCTCCTCCTGTCCTCGGTTCTTCCCTTGACTGGCAGCTGGCTGGGCCTTTGTTCCAGGCTCCAGCCGAAATGAACTCCCTCTTCGGGTAGTCGTGGACCTTGTGCTAACACAGGCCCAGTCAGGTGTACCCAGCATCTCGGTGTGAGTCCGGTATTCCACCTCCTTCCAAGCGTTGTGCTCCATATCATTCCCCAGCAGACAATCGACTGGCACGGCAGGGCTTACGGCAACTCGAAGTGAACCTGCAACCCCCCCCCCATTCAAAGGGAACCTCGGCCACGGGATAGTGACCTGTTCTGCCGTCAGCCATCGCGGCTGGGTGGAGTACATCGGGAATTACCTGCTCTGGAGACACCAATTGACTACGCACCATAGTCATACTGGCTCCTGTGTCTCTCAGAGCCTCCCCTCTTTGGCCGTTGATGGTGATCCACTGCCCATACTTTGCGGTATTTGCGGGCACCTGGATCTTAGGAACCATCTCCCGTTCTCCCAGGGACACTAAAGTGACACCCGCCCACTCCCTTCCCCTAGTTAAGGGCATCTCCTCCCCGAGCACTACACTAGCTACTCCGGGGGGCTTTCCTCCAGTGGGAGGGGGTGATCGTTTCTGACACTTCGGATCTCCTTTATAGTGTCCAACGCCACCGCACTCGTAGCAATGGACAACCCTTGGCTGCTGACTCTGGCCAGGATTAGGGTTTCTGGGTGGGTTAGCCTTAGAGGTGAATCCTGTTCCCTTCCCTTGGAAGTTATTTTGGGGGCCTTTGGAGAACTCCTTTTTCTTTTCCCCTCCCTCTTTCTTCTGGGGGGCGCCCTGTCCGGCCTTTTGAGTATCCCCTCCAGTCCCCCTTGTGGACACCCGGGTACTAGCCCAAATGTCCGCCTCCTCAGCAAGCTTCCGGGGGCTGGTCAGCTTGCTATCCACCAGGTGTTGCCGCAGTTCAGGGAAACATTTCTCGAGTAGGTGTTCCTTCAGTACTAGGTCAAACAGCTCCTCGTAGTTCCTTACTTCACTGCCCTGAATCCAACCTTCCAGTGCCTTCTTTGCATAGTCCAGGAAGTCCACCCAATTCTGTGTGCCCAGTTTGTGACTACCCCTGAACTTCTGTCTGTACTTTTCAGGTGTTAGACCAAACTTTCTGATGAGCGCCAGTTTCATGGTGGGGTAGTGGGTCTGCTCATCCTCTTCGAGGGCCAATAAAGCATCCCTACCAGCTGGAGGCATGTACTTATACAATCCCCCTCCCCAGTACTTCACTGGAACCCCATGGGCCCTCAACGAGACCTCGTAGGCTGCTAGCCACTTGGCGATGTCGTCACCCGCCCCATAGCTAGCTACTATGTCCTTTGGCAGGTAGGGTTTGGATTCCCTGGTGATTTCTTGGTTTTGGCTGCCACCATTAGGAACAGGTTGTGCCCCGATTCTCAAAATCTGAAGATCTATTTCTTTCAGTCGCAATTCATGGGCCATCCTCTGCTCCTCCTTTTCCTTCTCCAGCTTTGCTAAGTCCCATGTGAGCTGTCTTTTCTCCCTCCGGTCTGCTAACTCCACTTCAGACAAGCCCCCGCTAGAGGCACGGCTGCCCCCCCCTAGAAAGTGTCCTGGGCCCTGCGGACAGGTTCCCCACCTCAGGTTGGTACATCTCAGCCCCCTCGGGGTCAGGCTCTCCATCCCTGTCTTCTTCCTCAGCCTTGCTTTCCCTGCGTGCCTCCCCCCAAGCCCTTAAGCTGGTTTGGAGTGCACCCTTCTTTGCTCCTGGGGGACAGTACACCCCCTCCCGCTGGCAAAACTCCCTGAGTTGGGCCACAGTGTACGTTTCTAGATTTTCTAGTACAAACTCCATCTTGTCCACTCAGGTCAGAGGACAGGTTTTGTGCAGTAACAATGCAGGGGGGTACCTTTAATAATACCTCCTCCCACCACCAGAGTAAATTTGGAAAAAACAAAAACCCACAATTAGGAAGGCCGCTGTGAGAAAACTCCCGGTGTAGGCCTATGGACTACCCACAGTTATTGTTGAGTATATGTAGGCACAGCTCTATCCCACCACTGAACACCAATTTATGTTGGAAACAGCCCACTCCCACTCCGCAGGGTGGTGGTGGACTCCCCGAACACACTGTGGTAGCTTGGCTCGAGTGGTCAGGAAACAGGCGCAGTGCTAAGCATACAATATACCCATACAATAACCATGCGTGCATCCGTTCCAAAAACGACTCTACACCGTAAAAATTATGAAAATATTCTTTCTTTATCTTTTTCTCTTAGTTGCTGATTGGAAAAATAAATAGGTCAATCACAATATACAAATTTCAATTAGTGCAGGTCAAATAAATATTGGCTGTTTGATTAAATAAATAGGGGTGATCATAAATAACAGGGCATAAATACAAGTGCAATATATACAGACAATTAAATACTTTGAGGCAATAAATACTGTACCAATAAATATTGTACACCAACAAGTCCTGTGGACCTATAAATATAGTGCAGCAATAAATAGGTAAAAACTCAATAAATACAGTACCCCCCAATAAATAATTAAAAGTATACAGCAACACTCATATAATCAGATGACACTTCAATTCTTAAGGGCTGATTTGGCCCAGGCACAGCTTGTAGGGTTGTGGAAGGCTTGAGGGGGGGGCTACTCCCTGGCTGGGACAAGGCTGAGGCCTAAACTGAGGTAGATCAAAGGGGGGAATACCAATGCCCTGGCTTTCTCTCTCCACACAACCTCTCTAGGTTAGTCCCAGTTCACCCCTGGCACAGTCAGGTTGGTTTCAGCACCTCCCTAGCCCCTTAGAGCAGTCTCTCAGGTCTCCACAGGGCCTTAGGCGCCCCCTACTCCACTTACTGCCCTTTTTCTGATGTTCCGACGCCGCTGGAGTCGTGTCGACGCCGTGAGGCGGTTCCGGTTCGGTCTCGGCGGCCTCGGCACAATGTCAGTTCTTTGACGACGCCGGTAGGCGGTTCCGGTCCGATGTCGGTGGCCTCGGTTCGATCTCGACCTCCGATTCGACGGCGTCGGGCAGTCTCTTCACGATGTCGACTTCGGGCGGCTCCGGTCCGATGGCGCTCTCGGCTCCGATGACGTCGGCCGGCCTGGCCTCGATGTCGACTTCCGGCAACTCCGGGGTGCGATCCTCACCCCCGACCTCCGGTGTTCCTCCTCACAGGTTCCGGGCGACTCCGGAGTGCGATCCTCACTCCCGACCTCCGGTGCTCCTCTACCTCGGTCTCCGACGACTCCGGAGGGCGGACTTCACTCCTCCGATGACGCCGCTCGCTCGACCTCGGTTCACTTCCTCCTCGACCTCTGGTATTCCTCACGACCTCCGTCGGCGCCCTCTCACGACCTCAGGCGGCTCCGGGTACGACGTCTGCTACTTCAGTCAGCGCCGCTTCTCCACCTCGGGCTCCAGATCTTCAGGCTACTCGACGCCGGACTCCAGGGAAACCAGTTCTCAGGTCAGAATCTTGCTGTTTTCTTGGTTCTAAGGCCTGTTCCTGCTGTCCAGGTCCTTAGGATGGGTTTTTCTGTCTTCTTCCCACACAGGGCTATAGGCTGGGATCCATCAGTAGGGACAAGTATCAAGGGTGGGTTTATGGACCCCACTCCAGGCACAAGTTTCCACCCCTGCTGCTTCACTCCTTCCTCCTTCACTGTTGTGCTCCTCTCTCTTCACCAGTCAGGTGCCAACTGCCAGCTCCAACTGCCAACACTCTGTCTTAACCTCCCAACATTCTAAACCGCCTCCAACTGTCACAGAGTTCTGGAATCTCCTGGAATGTTCTGGAAGGTGCTGGTAGGTTCCAGTGGATGCTGGTGATGTCACAGGTGGCCACCATTTTGTGCTTCAGGCCCTCAGACAGAAGTTTCAGGGGTAGCTAAAATGGCTCCCTGAATCTGCAGCAACACTAAAAAGTCTGGTGGTTCCCAAAAAGGAAAAATTCAAACAGGGTTTGAGGCAAAAGTGGGACAAAATAAATAATGATGAGGAGGGACCACCCAAAGGGCTGACAGGTCTAACAGAAGGACTTTGAACTGATAGTGCTGCCCCTGAACAGTGAACCTGAGGTACCTTTTGTGTGAGGGGTGGATGGGTATGTGAAAATACGCATCCTTGAGGTCCAGTGATGCTAGGAAGTCTCCCTGCTTGAGAAGCGGAAGGACTTGCTGTAGAGTGAGCATGTGAAAGTGCTCTGAAAGAATGTACTGGTTCAGGGGTCTCAGGTCTAATATAGGCCTGAGCGACCCGTCCTTTTTTGGGATTAAGAAGTAGAGGGAGTAAACCCCCGTGCCCTGCTCGTGGATGGGTACGACCTCGATAGCGCCTTTTAGAAGCATACTTTCTACCTCTTGCTGTAAGAGCGTTAAGTGCTCTGAGGACATAGGACGGTTTCTTGGTGGTATTGTGGGTGGAGTGGAGGTCAACTCCAGACAGTAACCGTATTTTATAATATCTTTGACCCACCTGTCCGTGGTGATGGAGTTCCACATGGACAGGAACCGTTGTAGCCTTCCCCCGACAGGTGTTATGTGGTCGGGAGGAAGGGAGAGGGCGTCACTGCTTGTTCTTGGGGGAGGACCTGGTGTTGCCGTAGCCACGTCCTCTGCCCTTGGTACTGGAGCCACGATAGCCACCTCGGGTGTTCTTATCGTAGGTGGTCTGCGTATTGCCCTTGTTATATGTTTGTGGTGACCCCTGTCCTCTGCCTGCTCCCTTGTTTCCGGGGCGACGAAAGGAGCCGCTCCGAAAGGACTGAGTTTGTAGGGCGCCCATGGACTTTGCAGTGTCCGTGTCCTTTTTTATCTTCTCGAGGGTGGTGTCAACCTCAGGCCCGAACAAATAGTCGGGGTTGACGGGCTGGTTAAGTATATTGTTTTGTACCTCAGGCTTGAATCCTGAGATACATAGCCAGGCGTGACGTCGTAGGATGACGCTAGTGTTGATGGCTCTGGCAGCCGTGTCTGCGGCGTCTAGTGCACATTTGATGGCAGCATTTGTGAGTAGCTGTCCCTCTCTGATAAGGATTTCTGCACCTTCTTTGTAGGGGTCAGGGAGGTGTTGAAGAAGTTGTTCCAGCGTGTCATAGTGCGCTCTATCGTAGCGAGCGAGGAGCGCTTGAGTGTTAGCTATGCGCCATATGTTTGCAGCTTGTGCGGCAACTCGCTTGCCGGAGGTCTCTAGCACCTTGGACTCTTTGTCCGGGGGAGGAGCGTCACCCGTTGTCTGCGAGTGTGCCCTCTTGCGGGCATTCGCCACAACGATGGAGTCGAGTGGTAATTGGCCTCTGATGTAAGTAGGATCCCCAGGTGCTGACCTGTATTTTTTGTCGATCCTGGGGTTTATCACTCGTGCCCTGGTGGGTTCCTTGAAAATGTCAGTGGCTGGCTTGAGGACCCCCTTCAACATTGGCAGAGTTTTTACATGTCTTTCTGAGGATGCAAAGGTGTCCATTAGAAAGTCATCTTCGATGATATCAGAGTGAAGCTGCACATCGTGGTTGTTTGCCGCACGTTCAATCAGAGCGTTGAACGCTGCAGTATCCTCTGTGGGTGATGTTTTTGCCCCATATAGCTGTGGGTCCTGTGCATCCAGAGGTGCACTGGGGTCTGCAGGGTCGCCCCAAGTTTGGTCAGGGTCCTGCTGGTCATCAGGGTCCGTGTCCACATGGTAGGGGACTTGTTCATCCATGTAGTCCCCCAATGCATCCGTGTCGGAGCGTGTGGGGGAGGCCCGGTGTGGATCCTGGTAGGGTGAATGGAAAGGTTCATACAGGAGAGGTTCTGAGTCCACCGGCAGCTTCCTCTTTAGCGGGATCCTGAAAGGTTCCAATGGCGGTTCCGAAGTTATCCTTCGGTCGTGGAGAATCATCCTGCCAGTGTTGGCGTCGATGACGTGTGACGGAGGCGTCTCAACAGGTGTAACCGTAGTCTTGGTGACCCGTGTCCTGAGTTGAAACACCTTCGGAATTGTGGATGGAGGCAAACCGAAGGTAATGTTGGTCGGCGCCGACGAAACCGCTGGAGCCCCGATCGAACCGGAACCCGACGGGTCCTGGAGGGCAGCCGTGGTTTTGCAGCCTGGCTGTGCACCAGGTCGTACTCGGGGCGCCTTAGAGGACGTGGCCCCGGTCTGGGTCGCGGCTGTAGATATCTTCGGCGCCAGTGGTGCATCGAGTCGAGGTGCGGAGACCACCGTCGACGTCTTCGACACGTGAGGTTTTGGTGTCGTCGAGGGAGTGATGCGAGGCGTAGCAGGCGGTACGGCCCTCGGTGTCGGCGGCGTCGAAGCCGGTAACCGAGCAGGTTTGTCGGCGCCGATGACCTTCTTCCGTTTGTCGACTCCCACGTCGCCCCTTTCGAGTTCGGCACCGAAGTCGCTCTTGGTGCGGTCGGTGCCGACACGGTGCGCTGGCGTCGAAGGTGTGGAAGGCTTCGATCCGACTTGCGCCACTTTCAGTTTCGGTTTCGTAGGAGCTTGAGCAGCTTTCGGTTTCGGTTTCGTGGAAGGGAAACCAGCTGATTTAAGCGGTAATGGCTGCCGCTGAACGTCCGAGGCCGGGCCCGAGGGCGGGGCCGAAGGACTGTGTGATAGGTCTCGGGTAAGGCCCGAAGGCGATCCCTCGACCGGAGCCATAGTCTGTGGCACTGGTGAGTTTTCGGTTTGAACAGGTAGGCCTTGCTCATCATCGGCGCTACTCTCTTCGGCCCCTAAGGCCTCCTCGTCGTCTCCTACCTCGGTGTCGTCTTCACCTCTGTGGAAGAGTGACTCTTCGGCCTCGTCCGATCCGGGGTCGTGGTCGGAAACGGGACCGGAGGGTAAGACTTCTACTTCTTCGACGTCGTCGGCTTCGTCGAAGATGTCAGCTGGGGCCGGTGCCGCGTGCTGCGCCTCGAGCCTCGCCGCTCGACGATTCCGCAGAGTCTTCTTGGAACGGAATCGGGCACAGGCCATGCATGTCGATTCGTCGTGGTCCGGCGAAAGGCATTTGTTGCACACCGGATGGACGTCGATGTGTGGGTACTTCGCATTACATACCGGACACCTTTTGAATGGCGTCCTCGATTCCATCGTCGAAGTAGTCGATGGACAGGTAAATGCGAACAAAGTCGGTGCTGAAAGTCAGTAAACTAACAGATAGTATCGAAACCCGATCGATAAACAGTACCGACGCGAACTAAAGGCCTTGTGGCCTCGACAAAAGTTTTTCCTAACTTGAGCTAAGATAGCACATCCGAACCCAATGGCGGAAAAAAACAATCTGAGGATGGAGAGGATGCCCATGCGCACTGTAGTCCAGGGGAGGAGTCACCTATCCAAGGATACTTCGAAGACTCTTCCAGGACAACAACGTGCAAACATCCGGACCCAACACTAGGCGGCGATCTATGCACAGATATGAATTCAGCAGCCCACATGCCTCGAACAAATCACATATTACAACAAGATTTCAAATATGCAGCACACCTGCTGCTGCAAACGGGGAGAGATGTGTACAGTCAGGGCTTCCACAAACCCATCAACAGATGAACCTCTTAATAACAGCAATCACACCCCGCTTCCCCACATTTGACTGTGTTAGCGAATGCCTTAGTTGCTGTGTCCCTCATTTTCAGTAATAACTATCTTGAAGAGGAGAGGTAGAAAAAATAAGAGGAGCAAGAAGATTTACTAAAAGGAACTACTAGGTGTGTTTTATGATAGGTTTGTTAAGTGTATTTAAAGTGTAATGTGCTATCAGTTAGTGTAACTTGTTGTTAGATAGACAGACATGTGCCTGAAAATAGCTCATGAGTGAATGACTATGGGCATGAGAGAGTGACATTAGTGGTGATACCATACCTAGTTAAGAAGGAGGGTTATGGAGTTCTTAACTGGCCTTAATTTGGAAACAGATAGATCATATGGAAAGTCACGGTGCATGGTGGTGAGGAGCAGGGGGAATAAGATGGAAATGGGAATTCTAGGTCTGTCTCTGGGAACAGCACCTGCCAGCTGCATCCTCGAGGTTCAACTTCACCTGTCTTTGCTACTCTTCTGACACATTTTCTTAACATGTGCCTCCATCCTTAATGTATGTGAATAGTCTGTCAGCTCATGCCATGTATCTGCCTACGCGGATACGAGTGAAGCCAGGTCACATGGTAGGTATTAACTTAAACGTGTTCTTGTCTTGCGCTTAGTCCCGGCAGAGGGACGCTGGCATTCTAAAGCCTTGGGTGCTGCTCCTGGGTAATTCTTTCAGATTCCTAGCAACGCCCCTCTCCGACCTCATTACTTCGGCATCTCTGTAATGTGGAAGAGGGCCCCCATAGCAAATGTGAGTGCCAATAGTGATCGTGAGGTGAGAACACATTTAAGTTAATACCTACCGTGTGACCTGGCTTCACTCGTATCCGTATTCGAGCCCGAAATAGCGTTGAAATCACAGAAAACCACACCAGAGACCACTAACGAACTTGCCTCACGACTCACATAAGAAATCTCTTTCAACGCTGCAGTTCATTCTACCATTGAATGCGTAACATCTCTTGCACTTACCTTCGTTTTCATGAAAGAGTCCGACTTAGTCCTGGTCCTGAGGAGAACCTCCAAAGAAAAATTGGGTTCTAAAACGCGTCGACCACACACAGCTAGCCGCAACCATCATCATTTCACTGAATGATACAGTGTACAAACAAGGCACTCCGCCTGTTCCAACGTAAATGTCGGCTAGCTGTTTATAGCAGGTTACAGTAACGTAAAGAATAAACAAGTCTGTACCGCTATTATTTCCTTTCTAAATTAAGGACTGGTCATTCATGTTGCTAATGTTTTTTGTTTCATAATTGTCTAATGTAAATTGTATCGTATTTATTATTGATGTCTTGTTGAATGGTCACATGTATGTCTCTTTTTATGACATGAGTTTGATTTTTTCTATGTATGTTTCACAAATAAATGTATAAAGAAAAGGAGGTGAAATGAAAACACCAAACCCACATTATGGTGCCGATTCCGATCCTGGAAAAACCGGGTACGAACCGTCGGTCGGAGCGTTTTCTCCGACCGACTCGTACCCGGGAAAAAAACATTACAAACATGCAAGTACGATTCGCACGGAAACACCATTTCCGTACGAATCGTAAAAAACACCGACCGACGAAAAAATACATACCAATTTGATCCGGGACAGCGCCGACGTGACGTCGGGACGCATTCAGGCTGCGTTTCACGAACCAGGAAGTACGATTCGAACCGACAGTAGTCCGGACGGCAATATTTTCACGGCACCCAAAAAGTGCCGGAAAAGCGAAGTACGCCGCGATGCGAGCGGAATTGGGGGCCCGGTACGCGCCGTACCCCCCCCCCCAGCCCCCCGTATGTACCCGCCGAACACCCCCCCAGGCCGCGGATGGACGCGCCGTACCCCCAGCCCCCCCCCGCGGATGGACGCGCCATACCCCCAGCACCCCCGTGTATGTACGGAGCGTACCCCCACCCGTGTATGTACGGAGCGTACCCCCACCCGTGTATGTACGGAGCGTACCCCCACCCGTGTATGTACGGAGCGTACCCCCACCCGTGTATGTACGGTGCGGACCCCCAGCGCTGGCGGTACGCTCCATACATACACGGGTGGGGGTACGCTCCGTACATACACAGGTGGGGGTACGCTCCGTACATACACAGGTGGGGGTACGCTCCATACATACACGGGTGGGGGTACGCTCCGTACATACACGGGGGGGCTGGGGGTATGGCGCGTCCATCCGCGGGGGGGGATGGGGATACGGTGCGTCCATCCGCGGGGGGGGCTGGGGGTACGGCATGTCCATCCGCGGGGGGGGGCAGGGGGTACGGCGCGTCCATCCGCGGCCTGGGGGGTGTTCGGCGCGTACATACGGGGGGCTGGGGGTGTTCGGCGCGTACATACGGGGGGCTGGGGGGGACGGCGCGTCCATCCACGGGCTGGGGGGGACGGCGCGTACATACGGGGGGCTGGGGGGGGCGGCGCGTACATACGGGGGGACGGCGTGTACATATGGGGAGCTGGGGGGGTCGGCGCTTACATACGGGGGCTGGGGGGGGACAGCGCGTATGCGGGCACATGTCTCCATGGTTGCTATTGAAGTTCGCTCCGTGCGAAAGGGGTTTGTCTAAATAGATTTAGTCGAACAGCACGTCCAAACAATCTTCTGTTACTAGTTTGATTGGAGGCCTAGTTTGGGCGGGTACATAGGCCCAACCCCCCATTGTTAGTAACATTTTGGCAGACCAAACCTGTCAAAATTTAACAGGGGAAAAGTATATGGTACCATGTAAATGCGGTAACTACTAAAATCTGCATGTTATTCCCCAAAAACTCGTGATAGGTGTTATTTGTCGCATCAGATAAATAACAAATCCTGCAAAATTGTTATTTATGAGGTGTGATAAATAACACCTGGATTCCCACAAACTTGGAATCAGGGCCTAACTATTTTGTTGGGGGTTTTACCCTTAATTAGTGACTGTGCTGTAAAATTCCAGGTGATCATTTTCTAATTACTTAGTAATACATTTGTTTTATGACTTATTATTTTTCTGTATGCATTTATTTCATTGGTTTATCTTATTTACGTACATTTAAGTTTTCTTTTTCAATGTTTTACTTATCAAGACCGAGGAGTTTTTCTTGGTAATAATTTTCCTATCAAGACAATCAAGTTTTTCTTGGTAGTGGTGAGAGATTTTGGTTTCTTTAAGAAGGAGGTGATTGAATTTGATCTTTCAATAGTTGTTTAGATTTAGCTACTTTTGGCCAGAGAGAACACAGCTTCACTTTTTGGTGAGAGGGAAACTGGCTTAAGGTGAACCTGAAAGCATGGGAATTCCAGTGGAAAGGACGAGGCCATTAAAAACTATATGGTTTACATCCATGATTGAAATCACATGCCATCAAAAAGAATATACTGTTTTATGAGTAGAAGGGTAGCGATGTAAAATCTGAGGGTTTATTCTTGCATCATGATGCAGATTCTTCTGATGAAAAAACATACAGAGTGGTGGGGGCAACATACGAAATTGAACACACACCAGAAGCCAGAATGTGGTGTCCACGTGATAATATGCCAAGATAGGTTGATGTCTGTTATGTTATATTATTAGAATTTCTATAATGCGCTTATGAACCGAGGGGTATCTAAGCGCTGTAGCAGATGGGTATGCCGATTGGGCTTTTAGTTGAATAGCCAGGTCGTAAGTTTC
Source organism: Triturus cristatus (assembly GCF_964204655.1). Classification (NCBI taxonomy): domain Eukaryota; kingdom Metazoa; phylum Chordata; class Amphibia; order Caudata; family Salamandridae; genus Triturus; species Triturus cristatus. The sequence goes on from NC_140583.1 coordinate 235,477,741, forward strand.
CTCTGAACTCTAGTAGGGATGTGGAAATCCTGATGTGGTGTAGAAGATTGTTCCAGGATTTGGCAGTCCTGTAAGAGAAGGAGCGACATCTTGAGGTGTTCCTGCGGATGCAGGGTATTTACGCGAGGTGGAATGCGGCAGAGCACAGTTGCCTAGTGGCTTGGTGGAAGTTGAGGTGGTGGTTGACGTAGGTAGGCAGGTCCGACATTGTGGAAGGCTTGGTATGCACGGGTGAACAGGTTGAATTGGCATTGCTTCTGGATTGGTAGCCCGTGTAGCTTTCTGAGGTGGGGTGTGATATGTGCGCTCTCTCAGCAGAAAATAGCAGCTGCTGCATGGTCACACCTATCTCTCTTTAGACAACGCTGGAAAATCTCCTACTCTCGTAAGTACAGAGGTACGGAATGCACCGACTGAGACAGTAATGACAGCAGTGCCTAGCACGAGCAGAAATGTGAAACCTGTAACTCAGTTTGTTACTCCTAGGTGTATAGTAGTAATTGAAGAAGTCCCTAAAGTATTTAATATTGGCAATTTCAAAATCAAATATGGTGACATGCTTCAGGATTAGGCAGACTTGACTGAAATTAAAAATGTTAATTGTTTACCAATGTGGGGCTTATTGTTGTGAACCTTGGATGTCCATTGGTGGAGTTACCAGAGTGATGTTTCTCTATTTTTCATCTTTGCTTGAGTTTTGCATACGTGCCTTTAATAAGAAAGGATCTTTCACTTGACAGACAGCTGAAAACAGTCACATTTGGTTTGCAAGTCTTTTATTACAACTTCATTACAAATTCCTACTAAAAACTCTAACTTAGTTAGATCCCTTGCCCTGCCCCATAGCGTGCTTCTTTAAGGGATACTGTTTCACTTACGGTAAGACAGTTTCATTGGCCGATCAAAGGAGATGCCAGTGTAAAAAAAAAAAAAGATTTTAAGGTATAAGAGAGATCACAGGGTTGTAGAGACTCACTCGGGGGTTAGGGCTTTCCGAGAGCATTACTTTCTAGTTCCAGCTCAGCACTTTGCAGGTCATCGGCCCAGTTATTTGTCTCTGACCTAAGAGACCTGTTGTGCTTCACATCAAAACCCAGGTTGTCCTGAGAAGACACTGCCTGTGATTTATCACACCAGAGAGAGTATCTTGGCCATATGGGGCTCGGTGCAAATGAATCTGACATTCCAGCCTTTTTTGTCTGTTATTGTAAGCAGATATCCTCGAACAGGGGTTCTCGGTAATGTCGAACCCTCACAACGACGTTTCAGCAAAGATACAGCTCAGTTTGAAAAGCTAACATCAAAAGGATGTAAAATTATAGTAGTTAAACAGATCTGTGCTAATAGGGCAGCCATTTTAAAAGCAACTCGACACATCTTAGCAAAACCAAGAATGAAGCTGTTACAGACAGACGACTTAAGATTTACAAGCCCTGGCGAGACTGGGAGACCACCCTGGCTTTTGCAAATTTGGCCATAAATAACCTGCGCAATCTAAAGAAAGGCAACGCCCCTAAAGTGTATTATTTTCGTGTAACGAGAACTATTCGTGGATGTAAATATATTTTATTCAAGTGCAGGGAGTGTCTGGTGACGCTCATACCGACTCCTTTAATGTGTCTTTTATAACTTCACACTGAGGAGAAGTGGGCGGGGGTCGCTTTTTCAGAATCCTTGTTTGAAGCCACTAAATTATGTTTAGATATTCGGGCAGCCTTTGTAACAAATACAACCTGATCAAGTGCAAATCTAGGGAGAGCAGACACTGAAATCTACAATCGCATTCATGCTCTCGGGACAGGATAGCTATCATTGGCGCAGCATGTACAGTTGCACAGGAGCCATGGCATGTGAGGGACCAAATGCATCCCATTAATAGGCGTCTTTTTATAGCCAACCGTAGGAGGGACCCATTGTCCTTGTTTGCACTAGGACCCATGCTATCCTTACTATGTTCCTTCTTTTGTTTATAATGCAGAATCCAGAAAGGAACAAAAGTTATTATTTACAAAGTTTAGACCAGGCCTTTATTTAGTTTTCTTTAAAAAATAAAGCAATGTACACATGCTTCTATTAATGACATACAACAATTCCAAACATAACAGTTTACAGGTCAGGTCTTGAGGTTGCTGCCTGTCAAACCATATAAAGGTACTCCAATTGACTAGGACACATTAGTCCACCTGTACACCTAACACATCTCTACTAAATAGAAACCGAATGCTTCACTAGACAGAACAGAGGAGGCAATGATCTAATACCTCAGCGCGGGATGAAGCAGCAATCGAGTTTTATGTTAAATGAGTTTTAATCGTATACATCGTGCCATTTGTATGGCTTCAAAACACTATCAGAGGCACAAGTGTTTCTCAATATTGTTTTTGAGAATGAATACATAGAGGGTAATAGAAAGGGTGACCTAAAAATTTAAAGCAAGTAAGGGACAATGCAATGCCTAGAGAGTAAGAAAAACTGTGATCTAACGCACATTGAAGAGGAGGAATGATCTAGTACACAGAGAGCAAGAGAATGGGAGATAATGCACATGGAGCAAGGAAACAGGGGATATAATGTACACGTAGTAAGACAAGAGCAGTATAATTCATGTAGAAGAATGAATAATAATATAGTACCACTGAGAATGCGTAGCGTTAATATAATAAACAGAGAATATGAGAGGGTATGGTCTAATATAAACATAGCAGACTAAAGATGATCTAATTCATAGGAGAAATGGAAGCAGTTGGCTATTATGCATATAGAATGTATGATCTAATATACATACAACAAAGAAAGGGGTGATCTGCAAGGGATAACATGACCTCATATGCAAATAGCAGAAAACAAGCCAAATCTTGTTTCACCCACCTACTGAAATGTGTTTCACCCTGTTTGACACCTTTCTGCTGTCCATTAAAGTGTGTGTTTTAAGTGTGTCTTACATACAGTTTTGAATTTAGGGGATTTCCTGAGCAGTCCTAGCAAACATCTACAGGTTCTATCCAAACCCGCCTGTGATTAGTTTGTTGCCCTTAGACAGTAGCATTTGCCTTCGCTTGCTTTTTTCACATTTCAGAGTCCATAACAGGTCTCTGTTTTGACAGCCCAACTGTCAATCAGACCTATTGCTTACAATATGCATAAAGTGGGCTTTAGGTCACCCCCTTTCAACAGTATATTTTCTTCAACCAGCCTCTTTCAGCCATAAGTTTACGACATAGTCAATCGCTTTTGGCTCAGCCCAGCTGAGTGTTCCGCTTTCACCTAATCGTATAGGCTGTTTAGAGCTGTAAATGCTTGTATTAAACTGCATGAAGTACTACTTTACAACTATAGCCATATCTGTCACCTCCTTCTGGTACACTCCCATGTGTGCCTCTCTCTATTGTGCTATCGGAGCATGTGTTAGTGCATTAAACCCAGACATTTTGGCTTTGTTTGACATGCTTACACATACCAGTCATATTTTTTTCTATTGGCGTTTAGTCAGAAGACAAGAGTTCTGCTCTCCCAAACAGGTCTCTGTCACTACCATTCCCCAGGCACATGGCCCAAAAAGCAACATTTGTAGATTCTCAATCTAGGTTACACATTTGATCAATAGCAGCAAACCTTGTTCCTAAACACCATTAATTCGTGTCATTCTCTCTCATCATTAACTGAGTAAAGGAAACCTTGTTCTAAGATTTGACCTCATGGCTAGGCTCAGTGTGAATGCAGGAAATCCGAGTTCTAATCTTAGTTCCCCTACTTCAGCAAACATCTGATTCACATTAGGTTATATTTCTGGGCCTGATATCTGTTTTTGTTCTCATTATCTGCACAAACTTTCCCTACTTTTATTAAATGCTTGTCTTCAGTGCTAGCAGGACTGAGTATGTTCATCTGAGCTGTGTTCGACGCATAAAATGTTTCGATGTATCCCATGGCATGAATGGCAGCTTTCAATTTACCTTTTTTTAGGTAACATAAGAAAAAAGATGTGGCTGGTTTCTGTTTTGTGGTTACTGTATTTATTGAACATTGCTGGCCTCTACAGGAAACATTTTTCACTTCCCGCTTTAATGCTCATGTACTGCTGAGTGGCTCTCAGTCTTCAGAGAAACGCTGACTATCTCACACCTTCATGTCTAATGAATTTAGGCTGAAAGTTTGAAAGAAAAGGGAGAGGGCATTTATTGAGAAATATAAACGTAGAAACTTCCAGTTAGAAAGGTATACTTTGAATAGAAAATGCAAAGGCGCAAACAATGTGAGAAAAGAAAATGTAAAAAATAAGAAGTGAGAAAAACACTGAAGATATTTCCTTTTCTCCTAAATGTTACATTTGCCCCCAAGCGAGGTACCTTATTTGTAATCCTACTCCTTACCTTAATCGCTATACAATCCCTTACCATAACCTAGCCCTAGTTTATGGGTTTTACCTTACACTACCCCAAACCTTAAGTGTGTAGGTAACGGCATCCCTGTCCCCTAACCCAGAGATCTTCAAACTGCGGGGCGTGCCTACCTTGGGGGGAGGGGGGAATGATTTCCCAGGGAGGGTGCAAATGGGTTTTTGATATGGTCACTCATAGATATAGTTTTAAATGGTAACAAGTTATTGTTGTTATCTATTTTAAAAAAGAGGCTGTTTCCTGTAAAGTAGAGGGAAAGATGGCGGCCTTGCAGAGTCTTCATCTTACTTCAGGAGCACTCCATTAAGTTGGACATGCTTAGTGTATGCCTGGAAAGCGTTAACTGGTTTAGAGCACCATTTTTAAATTTACAGCCTGAGATGCACTTAAATTACATCCACGGAAGATTGCTTATCTCGCAGGTTCTAGGACCAGAATTTAAACATTTGTTTGCACTCATATGAGAGTGGTTTCTCCATCTTCCTGCCTGCTCATAAATGCAGCCTTTACACAGCGTTAAGGCGTATTTCCGTGGTGGGGGGGGGGGGGGGGGTGAGTTTTTTTTCTTCACATTTTCCTTGCGTTTTACTGTTAAAAGATATGCTGTTGTAATGATTTTAATTAATCCTATAATAGATGTATTCTGGTTCTGATTCTTTGTGTGTGTAGGTGTTTGTGTGGAGGAAAGAGAGCTATATATGTAGCAGGGTTATTTAAAATATGTGTGTGTGTGCTTGTCTAAGAGAAAGCTACATATTTGTAAGTGTTATTTCCTGTGCACATGTAAGAGAGTAAAAGTGTGTGAGTGAGTGTGCGTGTGTGTGTGTTTTATATATATATAGGAGGATTATTACAAATGTTAAAGAAACAAGCTTTGACAGTGGACCCTACAGGGACCTAGCACATGACCCGCTATCCTTAATTAATATACATATGGTGGGAGTCCCCAACGAATTATGTGTGCACACTGCTGATGCACCCACTGTAACGGTGCAATCCAATACAGGATTTTAACAATTTCAAATCATAGCAAAGGGGCACCACTTAACAGGAAAGCAAGACAGACACATAACAAATTAAATAATAAAAGAAGAACTTGAAGAAAACTTTCATGGACACGGACCTGATCATTTGTTATGTGTCTGTCTGGCTTTTCTGGTAAGTGGTTCACTTTTGCTATGATTTGAAGAGGTTTATTACAAATGTGTCCTTAATCCTATCACTGGCAGGGACGGTCAAGAACTATCAAAGCTGTGCGTACTGGTATTTGCTGTGAGTTCTAGTATTAGCTCTCAGGGTGGATGTGGACAAGCAGCCAAGGTCTAGCTGAAAAGAAGTGGTTTAGGATTGAGGCTAGCTGCAGTACAACAAGGTTATCAGAGTTGCAATAACAATGTGAATGTTCAGTCAGAAATGTGAGTTTTTCTAAATACATAGCATTTTAATGAAGTCTCATAATGTCCAACTATATATACAGAGATGGGAGGGACAGTGATGGTGAGAGATGGGAGGGAGAGGGATGGTGGAGATGGGAGCCCATGTTGTTAACAAACGTCTGAGGCGACAGCAAGGCAGTAACTATCATTAGTGAAACCATTGCAGTGACACTTTTGCCCAGGAACCCACTACATCATGATTTTGAATGTTTTGCAATAAAAAGTGGGAAGGGGGGGGTTCATTTTCCTTGCTGCATTAGGGTACATGGTGCCCTTGGCACAAAAAGTGGGGCAGCATGCAGCAGCTGATTTTCTTTGAATATGAAACCAGACTTGTTTCAAGATTGAAGTGATGATCAGACATGGCGGGGAAGGAAGAGGATGTGATAGTCTGCTTATCAGGGCTACAGCCACTACTAGTACAGCAGGTGGAGTGATTCCACCCCCCACCCCCCAAATGATGTGCAGTAGTGTTTTTGGTCAATTCTGTTTTTGTTTGATACTGTTGCTATTAAATAAGAACACATTTAGTGTGGATTGCGAGCTACAGAAAAGCACCCCTGAAATTATCTCAAGATCCCCGTCCTCTGTTATCATCCCTCCTCCTTCCACTCCCCAAATCCTTGCCATATAATTTTGGAGGGGGGCCCAACTTCAAAGCATTTTGCTTAGGAAGGGCTCAGAGCAAAAATGCTTGAAGACCCCTGCCCTATCCTCAACCTTTTCAATCACACAGCTCCTATGTAAACCTAACCCTAAGTCAAAGCCTAAACCCTAACCATAACCCAATCCCTACCCCACCTTACTTCATCCTTGCTTTAGACATTTAATACCTTTCTCTTACCCTCCTTCAAATAGTAACTGGTCTGCCCATAGCTTCTGCATATTACCTTCCAGCCACTTCGCTGTATTTGATTCCAAACACATACAGCTTTAACACCTGGCAATCATTAACATTAATAAACAAACTTTACAAAAATTTAGTATCAAGCAAGAAAGAAAAGGGAAAGTAAAATCAACCAAAAGGAATACTAAATTCCACTGAGGAGACACAAACAAGAAGAAATAAAAACGAATTCAATAAAATATTAAGTACTGCCAGACAAAAATACAGGGAACTGCACAGCGTAAGAAAGTTCTAAAAGAATGTGGCAGTGTCTAAATACTTGGCTGAGTATTCGGTATTGAACTGAATTATTAAAATTCTATTTGGTAAAAAGGTTAATTTTTACACCCATCAACTTCAGCATCTGTATTTCCAAGCAAATTATTGATATTGTTATACACCACCTTAATAGCATTTAGTCGACATGCCAATGGGTGGATGCAAGGCTGAGCCAACCTTACCAAGATAACTGAACCTGACCTACATGCTAAACGCATCTCTGAAACTGGTTCTCAACCTGCTAGTTTATACTACATGATAAATAAGTCTCTCTAGGAGGCAGTATTCAGAAAATCTCATACTGACTACTCTTAAGCCAACTCCTTCTAGAATAAATCCTCCTGGCCCTGCTCTCCCGATGTTGCTCTAGGTCTGTGAAACTGATGGTTTTGATACCTACATAGTGTTTTAATTGGCTGAAACAAGTTCCAGAGTAGGTGTCATCTTCGCAAGATTGGTTTGCACTTTAAACTATGGCGTAATCGTTCTTCAACTTCACATTCGTATGTTTCCACTGTAAAATATTATTTTGCATGCCAGTTGCGGCTTTAGTTTGGAAGAAAGAGCCCCCAGTGATGACTAGTTAGGAAAAAAGTTATATTTTTTTAATAAAATTTATCACACTGAGAATACACCCGTTAATCTGCTTGAATGTGTGAAAATTAAGATCAAATTTTGCTAAATTTTAAATGTGCAAATAGGTAGCTCCCGATAAGGGAGTGGAAAGATGCTATAACCTCATCCAAATATGCAGTGGGTCATTCAACGTTAACAGAAATGTAAATGTGCAGGTTTTTTTTTCTTTTTAAACAACCCTGTTTCTAAAATACTGGCTATTGCGTTAGGTAAATGGAGGAGAGGTCTTGGAAGATGAAGTGATTTGCCCAGGATCACACAGTTTTAGCAAGTGCACATCGTCCCAGCCGAGCTCTCCGTCCCATTTCAGAATGAGAAGCAGATGATATCAACAACTCTTACCTCGAAATTAGCCAGAACTCGGCCCCGTTTGCAATCCCAGTTTTAGTGAGTACTAATAGAATCCCTAGACCTGTCTTCTCGCCCAGACTCCCTGCTCAATACACTTCTATACATACAGTCCACACCACCAATGAGGCGTCCCGGCCTCTATCGTGCATGCTCCTTGTTAGAAGGTGGTTCTGACACTATGGGCCGCCCGGATTTTTCGCTTTTTGAGCACCTTATTGTTGAGCTTTTACTGTGGGGGAGCCTCATAAGTTGGGACTCACCCACAGTGAACTCAGGATGGAAGAGACATGCCAGGGAAAGTCAGTGTGTTTTACTATGTTTTCACTTCCTTATTCCCCTATGGGAATGTGGAGCCAGGGGCTAGATTAACTTCAATTAGGCCTACAGATTCCAGACGCGCACTTAAGTCCAATGTAGCAAATGTGAAAAGAAGTATTCTGCAGAGTCCAAAGTCATATTTGTACTGCTTTTGGGTCATCCAGAACTGTCATATTTCTCTGAGCCAGCCATGACCAGACCCAGGCTGAGGGCTGACCTCAGCTGGAGGGATTGATAACCTTTCGTCCACAAGCTAGGGCCTCCTCTCCACGAAGAGAAGATGGGAGGGGCTACAGGCTCATCAATTAGCAGCTGTCACTGGGTGCCAGGCACCAGGCTGCACCAAGGAGGGAAGGCAGCGTGGAAGGAGTTGGGTTTCAGAGGCCATGTGGCAAAAGACACTGGACGACGCCATTTTGAACAAACCCAGAGGCTGGACAAGAAGGAGGGAGCAGGGGCAGGAAAGTGATGTGTCGCTGTTTGATAGGACCAACAGGGACTTCCTGCCAGCCTCCTACTCAACTTTTAAAAAGTGCTTGCACAGGAAGAGAAGGTCTCTTTGGGGTGTGGTCGGCTGAGGCGGAAGCTGCTGGAGCCTGGCGCAATGGGCAGTTGGAAGGAGAGACCCCCTGACTGCCCCCACGACCCTAACAGAACCAGAAGAAGAGCCCAGGACCGGTGCGCAGGAGCAGTGGCCTCTGCGCAGGGAGAAGAGAGGCCCAGAACAAGAGCCAGGCGAAAAGCTGGCGCAGGGAGACAGCGAAGACCGTTCCCTGCAGAAGTCAGCCTCTTGGAGACCCAGAGGGCGAAGGAGAGTGCTCTCAGTGGCTGGGGGCGCCACCAGGAGCAAGAGGACGTGAAAATGGAGGAGATCGGACCCCTTGGGGCTGAGATATGCCCCCCAGAAGGTACACGACCTTTGATGGGACCGATGACGAAGCACGTGGGGCTCCGCCGCCGGTCTGGAAACTGCCCCCGGGGTGGGTCAGGTCCCGGGGGCTGCCCCCCAAGGAAGGAAAGTCGGGGTGCGCCGTCGCGCACCCCGTGAAGGTTCCCCCGCGGAATGGCAGGAGCCCACCCTGGCCCCCGCCGAAAAAGGAGGAGGGGGAGCGCCGTCGCGATCCCCGGGAAGGTGGCCCTTGGCAGGGGGCCAGGAGCCCACCCTGGCCCCCACCGATGCTGAATGAGGGGGAGCGCCGTCGCGCCCCCCCCCCGAAGATGTTTGGGGGCACGGGACCACATCCCCGGGCCCCGAGGGTGGAGAAGGTGGGGGGAAGTGCCGTCGCACTCCCCCCGAAGAACCGCTCCATGGAGGATGCGGCGTGTCTGCCCGCTGGAGCGGGCAGACGAGAAGAGTCGTGCCGGCTCCCGCGGCAGCACGCGAGGGCGCAGGAGAGCCGCTCATCAATTATGCAAAGGAAGGAGCTCTAAGTGCCTCATAATGCCTTGCAAGGCATGGGGAGAACCTTGTTTTTGGCGCCTGGTGGCCCCCAGAGGAGGGGGTCACCTTCATGGGTGAAAGGAAGTGCATGGGGGCTGCAGGAGCACCGCAGCCTCCCCCAGCAGAAAGGAGAACAGTCCCCCCATAAGTTTCCTGGGGCATCTGAAATAATAACCCCTCAAGGGCTCAGCCAGCATTTATCACCTTCTGGGCTGGGACTTATGTTCTACAGCTGAGGGTGTACGACGAAGTGCATCATGGAGTGAAGGGCTGAGTTTGGGATGTCTGGAGAAGGGCATCCCCTGGAGGTGAAGTGGTGTACTGCACCGAAATGCATTTACTAATGGTTATTTCTTTCAGAGGAACTGAAGTTAATTTGTTTAATGTGATGTGCTGGTGTAAGGTGATGTCATAAGCCAAGTGGGGTTATGTTGTCAAACAGTCCTGCTAGGGTGTCTGGCTGTATATGCGTAATCCTGTGATTTCATCTGTGATGCCTTTAGGGGCGGTAATTGCAATGCATTCAAATGATCAACTAAGGTAACGAGTACTGTCATTCTAAAGTGTGCGTAAACATGGATTCTTGCTGCTGCGCGTAGGTGAAGACCCCAGACTGCTAGCCCTTAAGATATAGAGGTGCATACTTTATGGTCAGTAGGAGATGCTCAGTCAGGGTCATGTGTCACCAAGGCAGGGTTACCCCTTTTTAATGCTTGTTGAGGTAATGGGGTGGTTCGCCACTGGGATGGTGCCAGTGCGCAGGGCCCTCGCTCCAGGTTATGTTCAACTAACTGCATTGGGGGCAAGTTGATGTGCATACATGGGAGTGGTGGTACTAGACCCCAACCCCCTGCGGGAGGGGTGGAGATGTGATGCAATGTCTCAAATTAATTCCAACAGCTTATGTATATTTGTAAATTGGTGCATGGTATTGAGTCGTGTGTGTGTTTAATAAATGTACTCTTACTTTTATAAAGCAAAGTACAGACTGGACAATCAATTATTAAGTGTTATTTTTGTGCACCTGCAAATGGCGATTACTAGCCCACACCACCTCCCTTGAGTAAGCCTCAGACTGCTCTGCAACGCTACCCTCTGAGAGTCAGGCGCTACAATTGGGTGTTTGGTTCCCAGTGAAGGACAAATGTAGTCATGTTATTTGTGCAGGACTCACAGATGCTGCCTCGTTTTCCAACACTACTCAACTGTAGATCAGCAGTACACCACGTCACAGATATTGCTGAAGTTATACTTGCGGAAGAAATAGATATCGCATTCCTCACAGAATCCTGGCTCAATGACCGCTCTACCCCCCACAGGGTACATCATCATCAGACACGACAGACTAATCAAAACAGGTGGCGGCCTAGCCATCATCCATAAAGAAGGAATACAGTTTACCAGATTAAAATCCACAGAATACCGGACTCTTGAGTACCTAGATGTTGAACTTACAGCCAAAGGCACCACGTCCATCAAATTTCACACCATCTACCATCCTCCTGGTGAACATACCCTCTTCGCTGAAGAACTAACCAACCTAATAACTCGTTTCTCCCTAATAGACACAAAAGACGTGTTCCTGGGTGACTTCAATATCCACTGGAACTACCCAGAAGACACTACAACCCAAAACCTCTCCAACCTGCTGGAAATTACCAACCTCAAACAACTCTGCAATGATCCAACACACATCAAAGGAGCAACTCTGGATACAATCATCACCAAAAATGAGCTGGTTTCTTTGAGATCGATTTCTCCTATTGACTGGTCTGACCACCACCTCATTCTGTTTAATATTGACTCACATTTCAGAAACCAACCGACCGGACAAACCTAAGCACTGGACCAGGAACATCAAAGGAGTCCTCATAACTGAACTGGAATCCAGGATTCATGCCCATCTACAACCCCAGCCTTCCAATATGACGGCTGATGACCTCACAGCCCACTTTAATTCCACAATGACAGAGGGGTTAGATCAAGTAGCACCACTCAAATTCAAACATTTGAGATCTACCAAATCGAAATCTTGGTTCAATGTGGATCTTAATAACGAAAGAAGACAACTCAGACAATCAGAACGGACTTGGAGACTAAACCCTTCGACTCTTCACCTAGCACAACTTTGTTCAACCCGGTCAGCATATAAAAAACACTTTTTTAGAGAAAATTCCACTTTCTTCCGCAGCCAACTAGACAAGGCGAAGAATAAACCTAGAGAACTCTTCAACATTGTCAAAAGTCAAACAAACACCACACCCCCACAAGAAATAAAAGCCACCAAGGATCGATGCAAAGAAATCACCAGCTTCTTCACTGATAAAGTCACAAAAATTGGGCAATCCTTCATCCAAACCTCAAATCCTCTCTCCCTTGCAACCTGCCCCCCTTTAACCAACCCTGATTATACAGATCGAAATCTTACCACGGTCAACCAGACCCGCTTCCAACTGAAAAATGATGCTAATTGGTCGAACTTCGAACCCATGTCGGAAATCGAAGTCTTCAATATAATTGCAAGCTTAAAGCCTTCTTCCCACACTATGGACCCCCTCCCAACCACAATAGTAAAAAAAAAACTCGACCACATCATTGTCCCTTTCTGGACAAAAATCATCAACTCCTCTCTCACATCATGTTGTGTCCCAGGCTCCCTTCAGCTAGGACACATCACACCCATACTCAAGAAACCAGCGGCCGACCCCAACGACCTCAACAACCTCAGACCTATCTCCAACCTTCCGTTCCTAGCTAAAACACTAGAGAAGTGCGTTCTCCAACAACTCAACAAACATATTGACGTCTTCAACCTCCTCGATAGCTCTCAGTCGGGTTTCAGGAAAGGTTGTAGCACCGAAACAGCGATTCTCAATATTGCAGATGATATCCACAGAGCCTTAGATGAAGGTGAAGCCTGCCTACTCATCCTTATTGACTTATCAGCAGCATTTGACACAGTAAACCATAGAGCTTTACTTGAAACTCTGAAGAGCCGATGTGGCATTAATGTCACAGCACTAGAATGGTTCATTTCCTTCCTTCAGCACCGTTTAAAATCAACTCCTGCCTCTCTGTACCAACACAAGTCAAACTTGGAGTCCCGCAAGGATCGATCCTCTCACCATCTCTCTTCAATCTCTTCATGGAACACCTTGCAATTATTTTGAAACGAGCTGGGGTCATTACCACCTATACGCTGATGACACACAAATATACTACAAAATCAAATCGCCCAGTGACGTCCGACACATCAATGTCACGCTAACCAAGATCCAAACCTGGTTTAACGCAAACCACTTAAAACTGAACCCGGACAAAACTGAATTAATACCGTTCTCTCAGAAAAGTAACCACCAACCAATTCAAGACTGGCTCAAGTAGCTTGATGCTCTAAACTGCTCCCTCGTCCTATCCGACTCAGTAAAGTCACTAGGCATTACCCTGGACAAGAACTTCTCAATGAAGGACCACATCAAGAACTCTGCCAAAAGTGCGCTTTACTCTCTAAAACACCTGAAGAAAATTAAACCTTTCATTCCTCAAGAGGATCTCAAGACAATTGTACAATCCCTTGTCCTTTCGAAACTGGACTATGGAAACACCATCCTAACAGGGTCACCAAAAGCTCACCTAGCCCCACTAAGGTCAGTCCTCAACATGGCAGCCCGACTCATAACTGGTGTAAAAAGATTTGAACACATCTCACCAACCCTCAACGCACTCAACTGGTTTCCTATGGAAGGAAGGTAGATGTATTTTCAAACTGGCCTGCACCACTCACAAGGCCTTTCACACCCAATCCCCAAACTACCTAAACAGCAAATTAGTAAAAGCAGGACAATCCAGAACTCTGAGAAGCACCAACTCTCTTCTTCTCATCCCTCTGAAACTGAAAAAGAAAACGACCCAGTGCCGGTGCTTCTCTGGCAACCTACCCATGAGGTGGAACGCACTCCCTATTGATGCAACCCCTCCTTCTCTTGCTTCAAAAAGGACCAGAAACTCTTTCTCCTCAACCAATACTTTACTGACCGAGGCAACCGTCCTCGGCATCAATAAACTAGTCGACTCCCCACTCACTTTGACCTTCATGGATGGTGGTTTTTCTGGCTGTGTCAGCCACCTGCGTCCTTCTCCCTTCACTGGATACATAAGTATTATGTCTTTGCTTTTATCTGTATGCATCCTCATGTCCTGCGACGTTATGTTATGTTAATTGCACTTATTACGCGCACAGCTACTCCAAGGAGTATCCCGGCGCGTTATGCAATCTTTTCTTGTCCTTTGTGTATGTAAAGCGCTCTGATACCCACGGGTCTAGCAAGCGCTATATAAAACTTTATAAATAAATAAAAATAAATAAATAAAGTGGGGGAGGACAAGATTTCACTGTAGGTATCCTGGTTCCATACTTTAACAATTTACTCACAAGCACATACCCCTACTTGCTTAACCAAAACAACAAAGATTGTTAAAAAATACAATAGAAATTTGGGAAATGTCCCACAAAAATATGGCAGAGTTGGCAGTTCTGTTTAAAGTACCGCTTTAAAGGTAGACACCATAACATGGCAAAACAACACTAGAAAAGTAAGATGGTAAATAGAGGTGCGTCTTCAACATAGAAGGGTCCATATGAAAGGCAAAGGCTTGTGAGGGGAACAGCTCAAGAAACCCTCTACAATACCAACTTAATCGCGTAAACTAATTATGGAACCTGCTTCAATCACACGCAGACAAACTCCAACATGTGGATGCCATGTTTACTTTTTGTCAGTAAATGAGCCCCTGCGGCTCAGCAAATAAACACTACAAGGCACCCCCAGCCTGGCGTGCAGCAATTTGCAAACGAACAGTCTTGCACGACCAGGGGGTCTAATGGAGGGAAAAGACAGGCGGATCGGACATTTGGTGGGAAGATTTGGCCTCCAAATCGGCAAAGATATATTTACAGACAGCTTCCTGGCGGCCAGGCAGGCGAGACCCCATCTGTGTTTTTCTTGCAGCTCAATCCACATCCTTGGCAGGTCGTCTCCTCGGATTGTCCACCTTGACTCTCAGCACTTCAGAATCTGAATGTGTTCTAACGCGTGATTTGTAAGTTTTGAAGTACATGCGCCATCAAAATGACCATATTAGTTCAAAACTACAGACTTTTACAAATTATCAGCGGTATGTACAAATCAAACACTCCCTACGGCGTCTCGCAGGGTAGGACCATTAGGAGAGCCCATCCCAGAGATGCCCAAATCCCAGGGTCATGCAGAATCAGTAAATAGTTACTTCATAATCACTCGGGCTGTTGGAGGACGTCGACAACCCACAGCTCCCCGAAGTCCTTAAGGTCATAGATATCTGCGCCCTATTACTCACCTTGATAAAAGATTTAAATGGTAGTAGCCCTGTTTCCTTCAATATCAGAATTGAATTAGACAGACTGGATGACAGTTATGGGAGGAGAATGTATGGTATAGCGCTGCCGTTGTATTTATACAGCGCTTCAATTCTCTGGCGAGGCACTGCAGATAGGGAGTGCTCGGATGGAAGAGTGCAGATTTGTAGTGCGGCCGTTGAGGGAATGGTTTTCGTGTCTTTCGTGAAGCCCAGAGGAATGCACTTATTTTGTGATGTGTCACTGCGCTCGATTGTGTTGTAGAGTAAAGAACAACGAAAGATAGAATGGTTACACGTTATAATATTGTTATATCTAAATGTAAGAGTGAGGATGGCAAGTGTGAGCTTTGTGGAATGTACTTTGGTGGTGTGCCGGATGAGGTTGATTTTCTGGCCTTCGACACAGGTGAGCTGGGTTTTAAACTCAGGGCCAGCAAGTGGCAAAAAAGCTGATTACTCTGGGCAAATCATTTTATATAAGGTTAGTGTGCTGCCCCACACTACACTATGTACATCATATGACGTGCTCCTGCTGAGATGAAAAATACTCTTTGTAAAACGCTTTGTGCACTTTGGAACAGAGTCCTAGCTTTATCAAATATATAAAAAAAAACTAGAATGAACTAAATCATTTACCTCCTTGCTTTAATATTTTTGGTTTCTAACTTATTATATACTGCATTGTTGAACAGCTTTAAGATGGCCATCTTTTGATAGGAATGTCTAATGGCGTTATAATGTGTTTTGCTGGAAACAAAATAAGCTTAAATCTGTTGTTTATCAGCAGAATATGCCTGTACGATGTCTTTTGCTTGTACCCAAATCTGGGGAACAGAAATATTAATAAATTGTGCTTGCAGGGTGCGCGGGGGGAGCGCGGGTTTGGGGGATGGAGGGTCTCAGTGTGGTATTGAGGAAGGTTTTGTTTCTAGCGTGCTTTTCCATTTTGTTGACTTGAGATAGCAAACTTCATGAAAAACGAAAACCCTATTATGTAGAGTCCACTAATTCGCAAAATATATAATTATGTTTACTATCTACATCTCTTCTTTAAAAAAAAAACACATTGGGTATTAACTCCTCTTACGATTTTAGGGCTCAACTCTCAGCACCTTTGTGCATGTAGGTTTCATTAAGGTACAGGTCCATGGTAATCAAATCAGGATCTGCAGGAAAGTACAAGTACACGTGTGAAGTAAGCCACAACTTTAGGAAATGAGTCAAATGGGTGGACCAAGTGAAGGTGAGGGGTGTGCAAATTGGCAATGTTGGGAACATACATATACTCATCGTTTGTGGGCATTCACAATGACATCTTCACACTAAGGGGCCGATTCCGATGTCGGTCCGTCCGACATCGGTCACGAGTCGTAACCGACCGACCTGCCGTCGTCGGTTACGACCCTGCAAGTACGATGCGACCAAACCCTGTTCGGTAGCACTCGTATTCTTCACAATGGGAGCATGCATTCCGAGCGGAATGCATACTTGCATTGTGAAAAGCAGGGGTGTAGTTCATCCCTGCACCCTGTGGCTGGCACCCCAAGGAGCCCGCCACCGGGTGCAGGGATCAACAGAGGGGCAGCATAGGTGCCGGCCTCGCACCCACGGGGGCCCTACTGGGGGCCCCCAAAGACAGGTTCTGACTGCCTTTTCGTGCTGGAAAAACTTGTACGAAAAGGCAGTGAAAAACTGCCATTGTACTCTCTCGGTCGTGAAGAGGTGGCCGGGGGAGTACTCAAGGATTTTCGGACAGCGGACGGGCTCTCCCGTCGGAAGCCATCTGGAAATTCGAGTCGGATTCCTTTCCGACCGAGCCCATCGGAATGGCTCGGTCGGAAAGGAATCCGGCCGGCACATTATGATTCGGTCGGAAGGGCTCCGACCGTCGTTCGGAGCCCTACCGGCTGGAATCGGCCCCTTAATTTTCACCAAACACAACATACTTTCACAATGAGGGTTGGGAAGGAGTCCATCCAAACTCCATGTTTTCAGGGGCTGTAGGGAAAGAGAACTTGCTACATCAAAAAATATTTTAAGTGTGCAGACAAAATCAGGGAAGTACTGGACAGATGCACATTTGCCCTAGCCATCAACCAGTGGAATGTCTGCCTGAGGAGAATCCACTGGCATGGTGGTAGAGTCAACAGGTATATGACTGGAAACCTATGACTTTTGATAGACTTCAAGACACACTCATGGGAATTTTTTGCCAATCTATATGGTAACAAGGAATGTGTGAACGTGGAAGGACCTCACTGAACTGGTGATGATTCTGTTGAGACCTCAGGAAGAAGTGTTAAGATTGGGGCCATTTGTGGTGAATTTGTCCACTAAGGGTATTTCCTCTAGTGGACTTCGTTCATATCTGTTCTAACTTGGACATTAATTTGAACTTCAATTATTCCAGTTCTCATTCCACTCTTTTTAGGTCTCCACTCTAAAAGAGACCTGCTGTATGTACTTTGTGGGTTTCAGCCCTCCCACAGGCTTGCCATTTGCTGGCTCCCTATTTGCTCCATTATTCATTCTCCCTATTTGCACATGGCATGCATGCGTCCTGCCCCTTCACATCTTTACCCCTCCCGAGAGCAGCGACCAGTTACTGCTAAACATACGCAGGGGCCATTTTAAGGCACTATTTCCTGACTACTTTTTTAAAATCATTTTAAGAGCGCTTTTGAAGAGAGCTCCTGTTTTTATTCACACCGTTCTTTGATTCCTGCACATGCTGCCTGGTTGATTCTCTTTGCCTCTCGCAATCCCTCTATGTTGCTCTCTCACTCACCGTTCTGGCACTGTCTGCGGTTGCATCCTCTCTGCCTCCCGCTAGTTTTGTTTTGCTGTTTTTTTATAGCGCTAACTTAACCCGAAGGGATTGGCGCGCTTTTCATGAGCACCACTTACATTACACAAGGATATATAAATTTCTTGGTAGCCCTGGGGAGATGAAGTGATTTGCCCAGAATCGCAGGATATTGAGCCAACGCCAAGATTCACCCCTGGTTCCCTAGCTCCAAAGTCGGCAGCTCTGGCACATATTAGTTGAATCCGTTCTAAAAGGTGACTGCTATCTTCATAGTTAAATAGCAATCAGGCAGTTCACGCCATTGTTTTTGAGCATTTTTGCTTTGATCACTAGGTATGAATAAAAAAAAATTAAAGCTCAGGCCATTTCTCTTTGATATGTGAAAACACTCCCTCTTCAGTCTCTGCCTTCGCTTTGAACTGGGTCGCCTGAATGCAGATCCTTTGCACCCAGGAGCGTGCACTTTGAAGGTGCAGCAGCAGCACCTAAGGAAGGACAGAGCTTGATGGAGAAACTCCTAGGTTCACTTTTTATCTGTGCACATCTAGGTTCCACTACAATACCTATACGTGTTGATCGGGGCCTCTTGGCTGATTATGTGTATTTTGTTCCGTATATAAAATAAGTGCATTGTCAGAAATTCAAGTGAGCAGAAGTCCCATTACTGAAACATCAGTTTTATGTCAGTTAATGGTAGACATATGTACTCAGCCTTTATTTTGAAGGGAGGCATGGTGGAAGCATATTTTGCATTGAATTTGACAATCACAGCTTTATATACATATAGCGCTGCAAAAAAACTCCCTAACTACCTTTTATCTATCTAACTTTTTTCTATATATCTATCTGTCTATTTAGCTATCTTTTATCAATCTAGCTATCGGTCTGTCTATCTATCAATCTTTTATCCATCTATTATCTGGTGCAGAGATAGAATATCGAGCAAAAAATATTGAAATGCACGAATATCGTGGCAAAAATACAGTAGGTCAGGAATATCGACAGACAAATTCTCGTGGTCAAGAATATCGATTTTAGGTAAGAAATATCAATTTAAAAAATATCGAAGTGTTTAATATTGTTTGCAAAAATATATTTGTTAAATTTATCTATTTCTTTTATTAACGTTATGTATTTTAGTATACATTTTATATGTGTGTGTGATGTCTGTTTTTTTGTATAAGAATTATGTGTTAATATTTTAGTAGTTATTAAAAAAATTATTTGAATTTTGCGGTTTTAGTTATTTAGCGGGTTGTGGGTTTATAGGGAAATAGGGTGGGAAGTAATTCAATTATATAAAAATTATTGAACAATTTTCATTTATTAATATTTGTTTAAATGAGAGGTTATAGTGTTAAATGTGTAAATTCATTTATCATTATTTAATAATTCTTTGTTAATTAATTTCAATTAATTAATTAGCAATTAATTATGGTAATTGTGTAATTAATTGTAGGTGTGTGTTGTGTTTATAGGTGTAAATGGTGGGAAGAGTGGGAAGTAGTTCATTTATTATTGATAAATTATTAATTAGTTGTAAATTAATTGAAATGAATTAGTAATTGAGTATGGTAATTGTGTAATTACTTTTAGGTGTGTGTTGTGGTGTTTATAGGTGTAAATGGTGGTAAGGGTGAGAAGTAGTTTATTTATTATTGATAAATTATTAATCAGTTGTAAATTGATTTAAATGAATTAGTAATTGAGTATGGTAATTGTGTAATTAATTTTAGGTGTGTGTTGTGGTGTTTAAAGGTGTAGTGGGAAGGGTGGGAAGTAATTCATTTTTTTATTGCTGAATTATTAATTAGTTGTTAATTTAAATTAATTAATTAGTAATTAATTATGGTAATTGTGTAATTAATTTTAGGTGTGTGTTGTGGTGTTTATTGGTGTAAATGTTGGGATTCATTTATTTTTTGTTGATGAATTATTAATTAGTTGTAAATAAATGTAAATACATTAATTAGTAATTAATTACGGTAATAGTGTAATTAATTTCAGGTGTGTGTTATGGTATTTATAGGTGTAGATGTTGGGAAGGAATTTTTTTTCTAGATTAATTATTAATCGTTTTTAATTCATTCAAATTAATTAACTAGTAATTAATTATGGTAATTGTGTGTGTTGTGGATATAGTGTTAAAGGATGTGTACTTAATGAATGTTTATTATCTTTTTTTCTTAATAATCTTTTTTTAATTCATGATTATTTATGTTAATTATGGAAATATATTTAAATAAAAATGTTGGAGTCTTTTTTTATTGGTGTGGTTTTATAGGGTAGGAAATAAAAGAAATACATTTATGTTTTAAATAATGTGTTTGTTAATATTTGCTCCTTTTAAATAAATATTGTTTATAAATATATTTATTAATTCATTTATTTTATATAATATTTGTACCTTTTTGTTATATGTAGGTAACATTATAATATGTGTTCTTTTTATATGTTTAATATATTTTATCATATATTTTTAAAATACTGTTTATTTATTAAGATTATTTAATTTTTTTCAATCGTTTAAATGTTATTAGTAATTTTTGTTTCTCTGCTATCCAACACTTACACTACTGTTACACTCACTGGGTTGGGAATAGTAATTTTTAACCCTCCGCTATCCAGCACTTTCCCTACTGTTGCACTTATTGGAGTGGGAATAGTAATTTTTACACTCTGCTATCCAGCACCTTCCCTACTGTTGCACTCACTTGAGTGGGAATAGTAATTTTTACTGCTCCGCTATCCAGCACTTTCCCTACTGTTGCACTAATTGGAGTGGGAATAGTAATTTTCACTCCTCTGCTATCCAACACGTTCCCTACTGTTGCACTCTTTGTAGTGGGAATAGTAATTTTTACCCCTACGCTATCCAGCACTTTCCCTACTGCTGCAATCACTGGAGTGGGAATAGTAATTTTCATCCCTCCGCTATCTAACACTTTCCCTACTGTTGCACTCTTTGGAGTGGAAATAGTAATTTTTGCCCCTCCGCTATCCAACATTTTCCTTACTGTTGCACTAACTGGAGTTGGAATAGTAAATTTAATTCTTCGGCTATCCAACATTTACCCTACTTTTGCTCTCATTGGAGTGGGGCTAGTAAATTTTACCCCTCCGCTGTCCAACACTTTTCCTACTGTTGCACTCTTTGGAGTAAGAATAGTGATTTTTACCCCTCCGCTATCCAATACTTTCCCTAATGTTGCATTCACTGGAGTTTGAATGGTAAACTTAATTATTTTCTATGAACATTTTCCCTACTGGTGTATTTATTGTATTGGGAAATGTAAGTTTTATTTTTTTTTAAATAGTTTGTTTTAATTAATTATAGAATGTTTTGTTATTTTTATATAATGAAAAAGTGTAAAAATTAAAGATAATAGTTAATAAATTATTTTGAAGTAAATATATGTATAAATTATTGTTTGCGTGTTTATATATTTTTTAATTAAGTTTATTTTTTACATTTAGTTAAAATGTTTATTAAAATTAATTTCTTTTGCTCACGACAATATTTATATTTTATATATTTAATATATATTATTTTATTTATATTTCTAAATTGATATTTTTTACATCTATATTTTTGATTCAATATTTTTGTATTTACCTGCTTAAGTATAGGAACTCGATATTTTTGCATTCTATATTTTTTCAATATTTGTTACATCGATATTGTATCAGTGAACCCCATTATCTATCTATCTAATCTATCTATCTATCTATCTATCTATTTTTTATCTATCTAGCTATCTGTCTTTCATCTATCTCTTTTATCTATCTATCATCTATCTATTTATCTTTTATCTATATTTTATCTATCTATCGTAATTGTAAGTTTTATTGTTTTAGTTCATTAAAACCACTACAAGATATAAAACATGTGCAAATTAGATATTTGTAAACAATCGGTCAATGTATGTAGTACGGCTTGTATTTTCTGATTAGTAACTGAATTCTCATTGGGGCCATGTGAGGCAAACAGGTTCTTAGTTCCACTGCTTAAAATATGTACTTTAAAGTTTACAGAGGCAGATAGTACATTCCAGAATTCTTCAACCAGTGCTTGGACTGTAGGCCTATTTAGTTTTGAGTTTGCATTTCTATACCGGCCGTCACTGAGCTCGAGGATAGACACCGCCTGATTATGGCCTCAGGGGGCAGAATTTGAAAAACAGATGCTGGAAGCTTCCTGTCATGTTTGGGCCCCGTAGACCAAGCATACCGGTTTACTTGTCTTCTCTGATGCTCCAAGGAGGGGCAACAATATAGCAGGTGTAACCATGATTCCTTTTGAAAGAGACAAAGCCTGCAACCTCTCTTCTGTCTGTAGCTGGCCCAGGAAGAATTGAAATCTCTGACTGGCAGAGCTAGCGTTCTCATGTAAAAGATCCATCTGCAAGTTTCCGTATTTATAGCTTCCTGTAGGTATTGTTGTTAAGTCCTGACTAAGGGGTCGATTCCGATTTCGGGCGGAAGGGCTCCAACGACGGTCGGATCATGTCGGCCGGATTATTTTCCGACCGAGCCATTCCGATGGGCTTGGTCGGAAAGGAATCGGACACGGATTTCCGGATTGCAGACGACGGGCAGCCCGTCCGGAAAGCTTCCAGTACTCCCCCGGATGCCTCTTTGCGACCGAGGGAGTACGATAGCAGTTTTTCACAGCCTTTTCGTGCTGGTTTTTCCGGCACGAAAAGGCAGTCGGAAACTGTCTTTGGAGGCCCCCAGTAGGGCCCCCATGGGTGCGAGGCTGCCGTATGGCGGCCTGGGGGCACCTATGGTGCCCCTCTATGGATCCCTGCACCTGGTGGGAGTCACCTTGGGGTGCTGCCCACAGGGTGCAGGGATGAACTGCACCCTTGCTTGCCATGATGCAGGCATGCATTCCGCTCGGAATGCATGCTTGAATTGTGTTGTATACGAGTGCGATCGAACCCTGTCCGGTCGCATCGTACTAGCAGGGCCGTATCCGACGACAGCAGGTCGGTCGGTTACGGCTCCTGCCCGATGTCGGAGGGACCTGAGTCCGTCCGACATTGGAATCGGCTCCTGTGTTGTATACGAGTGCGACCGAACCCTGTTCGGTCGCATCGTACTAGCAGGGCCGTAACCGATGACAGCAGGTCGGTCGTTTACGTCTCCTGCCCGATGTCGGACGCACCGGAGTCCGTCCGACATCGGAATCGGCCCCTAACTAGGAATCGTTTAATGCCTGTGCTACTTCCGAGTTCCTGAGGGTCAGCAGACCTTAGACCATCAAGGTCGCCTTTAATTGCCTATTGATTACATTTTTTCAGGTGGTGAATGGAAAGTTTCCCACCTGGTGAATTGAGTCTTTCATCAGGAAAGAGCACACTGCGTTATTTAGTTTGTCATACCAAGGATTGACTGGGGTTTAAAAAATGTATTTTAGATGGGTTTTTAATGATTGTGTCGCCACCATTCTGACCCTAATGTACTTCAACATGGCTGCTGGACAATCTAAAGTCTGAGATATCAAACCAAATTCCAGCCTTACCCTGGAGTGACAAACAAAGCGAGTATGTTGAAAGATTTTTTTGTATGATCTACAGTGGGCTTGTTCCAGGGCTTCTTCTAAGATTCCAGGATATGTAAAGTGGCCATATTGTATGGCAAGAAGAAATGTTGCCTTTGTTACCCTTAATATTGGGGCTGCTTATGCACTCCTTAATCGTCGATTTAGGTAGCTAATGCCGTATGCGATTGCAGTGCTCTTTTTTAAATTAAATTAATTTTTGCTACTGCTGTACTACTTTCAGAGGATACTGCACCAAGGTAGTTAAACTTCATAGCTGTAAGTGAAGCACTGGATGCAAAGACGCCAGGAGATGTTCTTTTTATTCCTGCTGCGGCCAAATATCAGGACCTTTGTTTTTACCTGGTTAACTTTGAGCTCGTTACCCTTGTTAATAGTGTTCCGGGCATTCAACCACCGCTTTAAACCAGCCTTTGTGCGATCCATAATGCCTATGTGATCGGCGTATTGAATTATTTGGAGTTTGGTTGGACCTAGATTCGGCGGGGCCAGGCCGCTGTGCTCCAAACTCTTCTCTAAATCAGCTGTTTACAGATTTATGAGTAAGGGAGCCAGGATGCACCCCTGCTTTAGGCCCCTGTTTGTATTAATTTCTCGGGTGACTGAGCATGAGCATGTGGTCACGCAGACCCATGTTTGTGAGTACAATGAGATGATGGCACTTAGTAGCTTGCAGGTATAACCCAAGCATCTGGCTTTGTCTATAGGATTCTCCTGTCCACCCTATTGAATTTTATCTGAAAACTGTTTTACCATCTGTAGATCTTATCTATTGTAGTGGTTTTAATTAACTATACAGTAAAGCTTACAATTATCTATCTATCTATCTATCTATCTATCTATCTATCTATCTATCTATCTATCTATCTATCTATCTATCTATCGATCATCTATCAAGCTAACACCAGCAAGTGGTATTGGAGCGCTTTAAGTGCTCACCATTTACTTTACACAATGACACATCCATTGCCGTAGGCAGGGGGAAGTGTAAATGATTTGCCCAGAATCACAAATTGTTCAGCCGACCGCGAGATTTGAACCTGGTTCCCCTGTTGGCAGCTCTGGCTGCCACATCTTTGCTTCTCTTCAAAGCTCCTCAACTGTTTCTCACTATCATTCCCACATTTGTTCAGCATGGCCCTGTCAACACCAAACAAGGATTGGCAAAGCCAATAGATCTCGGCAATGCTCAAGCTATTGGCCTTGTCAATGTGAATGTCTTTTAGCCATGATGTCTAACAGCACATCTGCTGTTCAGCATGGCTAAAAGTCACTGAAAACGCGCGATGATGCAGCCAGCGCAGGCCATGTCATAGCTCTTTTTTGTGTTAGGAGGGGCAGAACAATAAACTCAACATGGAGGGGGAGCGAAGAGGCTCGGTGTCGGCTCAATATCTTTTGATTCTGGGCATTCAGTAACTTTCAGCCTTGCTGAAGAGGAGATGTGCTGCTAGACAACATGGCTAAAAGACATTTACATTGACAAGGCATTGCCGAGACCTATTGGATGTGCCAATGCTTGTTTAGTTGTCCAACTGTTAATATCTCTTGGCCAGGCTTCATGGATTTTTACCCTTAGTTGATGCACTCATAGCTACTATGGCAAAAAGGTAGCTTGCAAAAGATGGAAAGGGGTTCAGGCACTATACCTGTCTCTTGGATGTGAGCAAATTGAGTAAAAGTTATTGTTATTAACCAAGCATGAGATCATCTTACCCCATGTTGAGGAGTCTCTTTTTCTAGTGTTGGTGTGTTTTGGCAACTTATTTGAGCAGAGATAAAGGATCTATCTGCCTTTGAGAGGGTCATACTTGCAAACTGTGAACACTGAGGTTTTAGCACAATGCTAAGACACCTCATTTCAACTAGGCACTTAATTCCAAAGGGACTGGTAACAGTAGTTAGTTGCGCCATCAGAATTAAACAGTTTTCACTTTCACATGGAAGTTTTGGCTACTGATAATAGCTGAAATCTTTGTATGGAAGCCTGGGAAGGAATTACTGTGTCCCCTGGCAATTCATCATTTCTCAGTGGGCTCTTAGGCTACAACTCAGGAGTATTGGGAAAGATTTTTCCCACCCTAGGAGTTACCGATATCCATGTTATCTGTAACTTCAGAGGTGGGAAAACCCATCCCATTTTCCAGACCACTTGTAATGAGGGCCCAAGTCCAATGTGTATGTTGCTTTTTAGGTCTGACCTGAAGACCGCTTTAGTTGTCCTGCCACCCTAATTTCTTCTAAAAAAAATAATACAAAATGTATACATATTTTAGGGCTCTTAATAAACACTCTTTCAAAATTGGTCTATTCAAGTGTCACTAATATTATGCTCCCTTCCACCATAGGACAGAGTGTAGATCAACGGACAAGCCCAATTCAGCCACTGAATGCTTTCACTTTGAGTGACTGTAGTTTTCCCTTGTGCAGTATACATACACCTAAATAATAGTTCACAAGAGCAGAACTTTTTAGATATCTGTACTTCCCAGTGACTGCTAGTCCCTATGTATAGTCTACATTGCAACTTTCTTCTCCCATATTACTTAAGACATTTATAATAAGTTGTAATATTGACTCCACCCAATAAATATAAATTAGCTTTGGTATATTTATATATCCTATAGAAGAGGAGCACACGTTATGTTATGTTATTGACACTTATAGAGTGCACTATACCCTAAGGTGTCAAAGCGCTATCGGAAAGCACCCAATACTAAATAGAAAACAGAGAAGCCCCAATGACTACGAGAGATGGAGAGAGAACAGCCATGTCTGTGCAGATTTTTAAATGCAACAAAAGTGTAAGTGTCTGAGATATGAAGGGCAGGGTATTCCACAGTTTGGCAGCAGCCGCTGGGACCCACTGTGGTTTGCCGGCCCCTCGGAAAACTGCTATATGGACTTTACCTGTGTGTGTTGTACTTACAGTTAGAACCAAATTTTCCCATAAAACATGGGTTTTTTGTTTTACTAGAATCTTCACGAATTATTATTTAAAAAAAAAAATATATATATATATATATATACACACATACATACAACAAGTTGAAAAGAGTAAAACGCACGGACCTGGTGCAAGGCCGAATGCTCTTTATTGCTCTTAACGTTACGCGTTTCGACAATGAATGTCTTGATCAAGTCATTCATTGCCGAAACGCGTACCATTAAGAGCAATAAAGAGCATTCTGCCTTGCACCCGGTCCTTTGAGAGTGCGTTTTACTCTTTTCAACTTGTTGGATTGCTATTGTCCGGACTTGGGTTCACCGGCACCACGCACCACCTGACCCACTCTCTGGTTATGAATATATATATATATATCAATAGAACAATTGGATGTCGCCCTCCAGAGATACTTGTTAAGGGTTTTATCACCACAAAGGGCTTGTATATATATATATATATATATATATATATATATATATATATATTTATATATATATATACACACACATACACACACCCACAAACACACACACACACACTTTTCACCCAATATATTTATCTATTGTTTTGCATTTTGCTTCTTCCTACAATACCCCAGAGCATAAGGAGGTGGGCTTTATAAAAACAACTGCATTTTACTGCCACACAAGTATTGTGCCGCTCAAAAAACAATTTACTAAGAATATGGTTGAAGGCTTTTGACATTTATTGAAAGTTGCAATATTGATTCATCATCATATACCAGCGTTGGCATTTTTTAAGCCAATATAGCAGAAGCACAATCCACTAGAGTAGCAAGTGTATGCACTTTTTAATGATGAATCCACACAATAACACAATTCTTGTTGGATTTTTGGTCAGGTTGTGGAACCAAAACTTCTCATTAAACAGTGACGGCAGATACACAGCAAAGAGTGTTTAGTTCAGTTTAAATAAAACCAACAAAAACAATAAACACAAATAACAAGTTCCACAACTGAACTGGAACTAAAAGGAACAGTATTCATAGCCCCTAAGTTCAAACCATGTCACCCTGTAGAAACAATTTACAAACGGCCAACTAGAATTGCCACCAAGGTTAAACTTTGAACAAGCAGGCAAACGAAAGGCGGCATCTTCAGGCAAGTATCACCAGATTCTTACACCCTCAATGCTTCAGGTGCCCTCTTAGTCCACTTGCCTTTCAAACTTTCCCTCCTTAAACACAGTCTGCTTAAATCTGCCAGAATTAAACTGCTTCATAGTCAGACACCACATGTCCTCAGAATACATCAGCTACCCTTCATGGTCCAATGTGTGTCCCCTTCTCCCCTCCCAGACACCCAAGGGTCATCATGCAGTGGTTACGCCACAGACGCACCCTGTTACCCTGAGCAGTAGTGCATTCAAAGCTGCATGGATACTGCACTTCAGACTCCATACAAAGAGGTTCGTTAGGATAAGAAATCTAAATCCGAAGAGCCAGTTGCAGAGATGCTCTCAGGAGCATTTTATTAATCTCTCATCCAGGTCTCTGGAAAAGTGTACAAAACAAATATTTTACATTAACACAAGGAGATATCGTTACGAACTAGGAACTAATTGCCTGCTTCACGCTTTATTCGCCGCTTTATTCGCCGCTTGGTCATTATTTGTCTTATTTTAAAAATAAGTGTTTTATATATTTTTGTCACTTTTAAAACTCCCAATGCAAACACAAGGAAGTACAAATATATTGACATTTTGTTTTGATTTAATTTGCCACTTCCCACCAGCATTTATTTACCTACGAGGATCATTTCACTTTTCCTTTTTTTGCAAGACAATTACAAACTCTTTTCAGCAAATACATATGCCGATAGCAAAACCATCGTATCCAAAATGTATTTTTTCTTTTTTTTCTGATCCCGGCGGTGTCCCGTGGGACTTCGGCAAAAATTGTTTATTTGTTTTAAAAAGTTTTGCCCGGTGGGGTTGGGGGGTTTATGGTGGGGGGTCCCTTTGGGTCCCCCCCATGGGGCCCATGGGAGCAGAGTATCTATACCCTTCCCCCTTATATATATTTTTTATTTACTTCAGGACAGGGGACTGAGGGCCTGATTTACATCTCAGCAAACAGGTTACTCGTCCCAACGGTGACAGAAAACCCGTCCACCGAAATATAAATCCCATTATATCTCATGGGATTTATATTTCGGCGAACGGGATATCCATCACCGTTGTGATGGAGTAACCCATCCTCTGAGATTTAAAACAGGCCCTAAGTCCCTGAATGGCTGCCAGCAAAATTTTTCTCATGTTGCTGGAAGCCAATCATAGCGTCTGCCTCCCTGGGCCAATCAGAATGCTGTATTTATTAAAATTGGATTTGAGGGACTCTCGCAAGAGTCCCGCGAACCCAACCGTCTAGAAAAACAAAATGTTCACCCTTATTTCTCAAACTACGAAACATATTTACACCAAATCACAAAAAGCACAATCTGCAAACCAAGATCTATCTTCCTTCCAAATGTGGTGCAATTCTATTCAGCTGTTTTTGCTGTAGGCCTGCCTAAAGAAGTTTATGGAAATTGCATGGGAATTTTGTGCTTCTGCCCCCCCCCCCCCCTCTTTTGCTTGGCCCCCACTTGAGGGATCACCCCAAAACTTTTCATGTGTAAACTAGTCAAAAAGTTGCACTTTTTGGAAAGTTTTGTGGAGATTCATCAAACGGCGTCAAAGTTATTAGCAACACAAAACATAAATTTCTTATGGAAACACGATCCTTACTATAACTACCACGTGACGACGAGATATATATATGTATATACAGAGGGCTTTCAGTTAGGCCTCTTCATCCATTAGTCTGTTCAAGCGTCTTACCACCCACCACAACATGAGTCAGTGTCTCTTGCACTCTTGCACTTTGATTGATAGCATTTCCCTCATCACATATGAGTACAGCCGACAGAAAAGGAGTGCACATAAGTTTCTGTACTGTTGTAGCATGCCTTTATTTTTATAATTTTTACCAACTTTTTGCAAACTGCGTATGTTTGCAAAAAGATTATTGGCTTTGGCAATTCTTTCATGTTTCTGAGACACCAGCAGCATTTTATTCATTTCTTATATAATGCCTTTTTAAGTATACATCCATCCCCTCTACTACACCACCCCCATTAAATGACATACTGGGGCACCACACTGTCAGAAGTAATAATAAAACAATATTAAGAGAAAAGATTATGCAAATAAAGCTTGGTCTGCTTCCCTTCTTTTACGGTCCTTTTTTAGGTTGAAGCATAATGTCTGGTTTGCCAAAGACATCTTGGGGACATTTAGAAAACGTCCCTGCGAATGCATTCCGCCTGTTGCTTACCACTGCCTTTCTGGTTTGTAACTTACAATTTTGGGATTTCTTTTTGCTGGCTTTATTTGTTTAAGCAGTGCACCACTGCCTTTCTGGTTTGTAACTTACAATTTTGGGATTTCTTTTTGCTGGCTTTATTTGTTTTAGGATGTCCAAGGTGAGTTTGTACCTCCCAAGAAGCAGTGCACCACTCCACTCCACTGCACTCTGTGCCACTCCACTCAACGCCAATCTACTCTACACCACTCCAGTCTAGGCCACTTCAATTTACTCTGCACAACTCCACTCTATGCCACTCTGCAACACTGCACTCTATGCCAATACACTCTATGGCAATGCACTTTACTCTGTAGCACTCAACTCTCCGCCCTCCACTCTACGCTAATCCATTGTACATCACTCTAATCTACTCTGCACCATTGCACTTTACACCAATTTACTCAACGCCATTACACTGTACACCACCGAAGTCCACTGCACTATACCCTGAACCACTCCACTATACACCACTTCACTCTACTCTGAAACAATCTACTCTATGCCACTGCACTCTACTCCGCTACATGCCCCTGCACTCTATGCCACTCTACTCTAAACCACTGCACTCTATGCCACTGCACTCTACTCTGTACTCTACACCACTTCACTTTATGCCACTCTACACTACTGAGATTAATGACATTCTGCTCTGCAACACTGCACTGTATGCCTCTGAACTCTACACCACTCTACTCAGCACCACTGCATTCTGTGCCAATGCACTGTATGCCCTTCTAATCTGCAGCACTCCACTCTAGGTCATTGTACTCTCCAGCACTCCACTCTACGCCACTGCACTCTATGCCACTGCACTCTACTCTGTACTCTACACCACTTCACTTTATGCCACTCTACACTACTGAGATTAACGACATTCTGCTCTGCAACACTGCACTGTATGCCTCTGAACTCTACGCCACTCTACTCAGCACCACTGCATTCTGTGCCAATGCACTGTGTGCCACTCCACTCTACGCCCTTCTAATCTGCAGCACTCCACTCTAGGTCATTGTACTCTCCAGCACTCCACTCTACGCCACTGCACTCTATGCCACTCCACTGCAGCGGTGTGTGATTTTTGAAAACATGTTCTTGTCCAAGGGTCAAATTGTTAAATAAATCTTCTAGTCCTGTAAAGAAATAATCTTTTCCAGCCTACTGCATAATGTTGCCATATTGCTAGCACAGCCATGATAATAGTCCATTGCTGCCTCCAAAGTAAAGTTACGCACCTCACTCTCTTTGCTCCCCACCCTCCAATATAGAGCAGACTTGCAAATTCTCTTACTGCTACTACACTGTAAGTTCAATGGTTGTCCTTGTCTTCCTGCTGTCCATAAATGTTATGTCACCTTCATTCTCCTCTAAGGCTCAATACCACTTTGTCTCACTTAGACTCCAAAACTCTCCATATCAAGTGCCCCAACTTCTTTGACCTTTCATATTCCACTACAGACTACTTGCTCTTCTATAGACTCTTTGTGATTTGTACTCTTGCTTTTAAGGAAGCCGTAGTGTTGTTTAATTAATGGGCATAATAAATGCAAGAAGTTTAAAGCCAAGGCAGAAAGAGGCTAAGCATCACACCTTTACAGAAGTAAGTAGTGGAAAACACCAGATTAAAGGAAGGCAGCAATACCACGATAGGAAATGTGGTATGTCGAGTGTAGGAAGGCCGCACAGGGGAAGCCAATAATTGCATAACTGAGAGCAAGGGTTCGCTATCTTTTTTGAGGTCAACACTGACCCACACTGGACATAGCGGGTCCGAGAGTGGCTATTTCAGCAGAATAATTGCTGTACTAGTGAGGGGAATGCCATGGGACACATAGATGCCACTGAGGAGGACGTGAGCAAGTTAGGCAAGGTGGAGAGAGAAAGAATGGATGCTCATGCTGTGTACTGGTGGAACGACCAGCAGGCAAAATGAAAGAGGGTTGGACAGATGGCCACAGATGGGCAAATGGACAGTTGGTGAGGCTCGCAACAACATCCAGGGACTACATTAATGAAGACATTGAGCGAGAGCAGCTACTTGGTATAGGGCACAAATATAAGAGTAAGACATTGACACATTAGAAAAACAATAAAGAGCAGTATCAAGAACATAAATATGAGAGAATGTAAGGGAAACAAGGGTAGCAAAAGAAATAAAAAGACTTCTAAATCATCTAGTGTAGGTCATGTACAGGAGGTCACATAATCACCGGACATAAGGTGACTGGACTGCAAGCCAAAGGGAGAAAACAGAGATGTTATTTGTATTATAGGGTTGAGGAGTAGAATGGAGGGGAAGCAGAATCAGCAAAATCAGCAAGAGGGTTCAGAGAGTTAAGGCTCTCTGCTGACAACTGATGTGATCTGCAATCCAAGACTTCTGATCTTGGAAAATACATTCTCTGCTTTCCTTCCTTCTGATGTTTGAAAATGAGATCTATTTAAATGAGTAACATTAAGAGCCATTATTTATAGTGGTTGAAACGAAAAGTGTGATATAAAGCGCTATATAAAGAGGTTAATGAGGGATGGCTTGAGGGAGCAGTGGCCAAGAATATGGTAAGGGCACTAAGGTAGGAATACATTTAGGACCCACTTTAAAAGAGGAAGAGCATTATCGGGGGGCAGCAATACCACACAACGGAGATTCGAAATGAGCTTCAAGGCTAAATTCAGGTGCTTCAGAGTTTTATAGACCCTTAATACCATAATCCAACCAGAAGGAGAGCAAAACACTGGATTGTAGAGAAAAGGGAAAGATCGTAGTGCTTGCTTGTGGCCGACAGATTCAGCGTAGAAAAGAGAAGAGGCAGAATTGGAAAACAGGGATGATAGCATGCTGGGTCAAGCCCTGCTGCTGGCAACTGGTAATGGTCATGAGTTGAAATCCTGGCAGGCAGACTTTCAAGGTCAATAAATGGAATACCATTAAACTGAAGATCTGTAAAACATCTGTTATTTTTAATGCTTACAACCTGAAATAGCGTCGTATTAAGCGATAAATAAAAACAAATTATGAGGGATGTCTTGAGGGAGCAGAGGCCTGGTAGAGAGCAACAGCACAGAGGTATAGATGTTATTAGAAAACTCAGTGAGAGGTAAGAGAATTTTAAAAGATAGGGGCATAAATACTAAAGGGCATAAAGGATATGGAGGTACGAGGAGGGCTAAAAAAGCATACGGATGATTTAGTGCAGGGAATGGGAGAGGCAGGGGAGGTCAGATAATCTCGGTGAAGAGGGAAAGCATGTGACTAAACATGGATAAATACGGATATACCTGAACTATTGTAAGCAACAGGTCTATATGAGGCAGATGAGAGTGTGTCAGTTGGAAGAGCACAAGGATGGGGTATCTCAAGGGATTAGGTATTTGGGGAACAAGGTATAGTGGGTGTGAGTGCACAGGTCAGACTACTCGAAATTGGCTGTTGAAGTACGACAGTGCCCATGAGAAGTTAGGTTCAAGGGAAGGAAAGGAAATATCAGATTGAGACTGACTGCCATGGATAGAAGGCCAGGTAAGTGGGGGGACGATAAAGAGAAGGGTGAGGGGCTGATGTGGAGAACATGCCCACTGACCTCCAAATGAAGAAAGAGACAAGATGTTACATCCCGTGTGTCTTCCTCTCGGAAACACCTAGACAGAGAGCAGTAAAAGTACCCTTAACTAAGGCCTTTGAAAGCACCCATCCTCCCCTTTCAGGTATCAGCTTTCTGTCTGTTGGCAGACTGAAAGAGGAGGGCGGTGACATGCTCTGCATCCAAAGGCTAACAGAGCACATAAGCCAGGGGGTGACACAAACATTTCTTATCTGCTTTGTTTTTTCACTCCTGACAAGTGCCCTGTCATTATCACGCTTCGACTGTACAGTAGCCACATCATTCTCCGCAACCCAGGCTTTCTTAAGCTCCTTTCCTCTCAGAGTTATGAGTTGCTCTCTCTCTCAGCTCTTCCGTACTCCAACTGAGATGATCTTGGACTTCTTTGCATACTACATTATTTTTTTCCTGCATTTTGCACAGATGGCGTGTAGGAAGGAGTTCCCCTGGGTTACCCTACTATTGCAGACAGTTGTATGACGGAATAACACGTCAACTACCACGTATGCCTTTACTTCGTTATCAATACCACGCATGCATTGACAGCAAAAAATGTTACCACGCATATTTACCACGCATTTTTACCACGCATATGGCTTTACCACGCATGCCTTTACTAGGAAAATGTTGATGCAAAGGCATGGTTGGTAAAAACATATGCATAAAACATATGCGTAGTAAAAACATACAAAAGTGTGCACAATCATGGCTCTGGTTGTGTTTACCTACCTGCGCCACTTGGATGGTGCGGATTGTCCATTTTGTAGCTTCGTGGCGGTGGTCACAACAGGAGAGGGGCAGCTGCCGTTGGCCTGCCTGCACTTTCTGCCTGCATAGTCTCCAATGAGGTAACATGTTGAAAGGCCGGCTGAGCCAGCACTCGAGCCTGATAAAGCTGAAAGCGGTACGTTTTTTTCTTTTGTTTCAAAGCTCATCATAAGTAGCCCTCACGCACTATCCTCCTACAGTTTATCTGTAACCTGCTGTTGTGCACAATTTTATTCGCAAGGTGTTTCTCAGGGCCCTGCTTACAGATCGAGCCCACAATTGGCAAAGCCAAAGATGAAATTCTCCCCAGGCCGGCCGTAACCTGGGACGGTGCTTCCAGTCGGGCCTCAGGGTGGAATCTAACCTCCACCACTAGGCCCACTGGCCACTCGCTAATGCTCCACTCCGCTCTGAACCGTTCACAGTCCCCCTGCCTGGCACTGTACCTTTTTCCTGTCCCTGAGCCCTAAAACCGGCCCCTGCCAAAGCCCCCTTTTCCTGTCCCTGAGCCATAAATTCACCCCTGACGCATCTCCCTTTTCCTATACCTGAGACCTAAAACTGCCGCGTCACAGCTCCCTATTCCTGCTCCTGACCCTTAGACCACCTCTGCAACAACCCCATTTTCCTAGCCCTGAAACCACCCTATGCTGCAGCCTCCTTTTCCTGTCCCTAAAACCATCCACTGCATCAACCCTGTTTTCCTAGCCATGAGCCCTAAAACCGCCCCTGCCGCTGCCATAACACGAATGACCATTATCATGCATCCTTTACAAAGAACACGCCTTTAACATGCAGATCCAATTTCGTACTAAATGCGTGAGTGGTAAAGGCATGTTTGTGGTATATGATTAGTTGTACGGACATGCGTGGTAAAGGCATGTTCGTTGTAAAGAATGCGTGGTAATGGTCATGCGTGGTTAAGACCACGTTGTAATGGCTGTTTCCTATTGCAGACAAGCAGCACTCCAGACAGCTGATATTATACTGGTCACTTAAATCTCAGCTGCAGGTCTGCCAACTGGTCCCTCCTTTCTTTCACTGGTGCATCTCTGCCATATTTACCCTGTATAGTCTGTGGGCCAACCTATCAAGAAATACATTTCTCCACCCAATCCCTAGCAGAGTAAAGAAGCTGTCTCAGCCAGTCACAGGCCAGAACCGATTGGAGCTATTTCCTTACCCCTGTCCACTCTATAGCACTATATTCTACTCTGCACCACTCCATGCCACTGCACTCTCTGCCACTCTACTCTACTCCACCCTACGCCACTGTACTCTGCACCACCTTTCTATGCACCACCACTCTAATCTACGGCACTGCACTGTACGACGCTGCATTGTACCCTAATATACTCTGCAACCAATGCCCGCTACACCATCCAACTCTACTCTATGCCACTCAATGTCACTGCACTCTACTCTGCACCACTGGGCTCTATGCTACTGTACTCTATGCCACTCTACTCAACACCACTCTATTCTAAATTAAAGGCCTCTACTCCAATGCACTCAATGCCACTCTAATCCACTGCACTCCATGACACTCTGCTCTGCAACACTGCACGCAACGCCACTGAACTCATGCCACTGAACTCTACGCCACTCTACTATGCACTGGTGCATTCTATGCCAATGCAATCTACACCACTGTACTCTACATCATCCCACTTTATGAGACTGCACTCTTCAGCACTCCACTCTATGGTACTGAACTCCACTGAACTATATTCTACTCTGCACCACTCACTGCCACTTCTCTACAACACTTCACTCTACACCGCTCTACTCTACTCTGCACTACTCCACCAGCACAACTGCACTCTATGCCATTTCACTCTACTATGAAACACTCTAATCTAAGCAACTGAATTCTAAAAATCTGCATTGTACGCCGCTGAATTCTATGCCTCTGCACTCTGCACCAGTCCACTTTACTCTATGCCACTCCACTGCATGCCACTCTAAGCGCCTCCACTCTATGCCACTCCAATAGACAACAATTTATGCCACAACTCTACTCTGTTCGCCTTTCCACTCTACAACACTCCACAACACTCCACAACACACTCCTCTACACCACTAACTTTTAGTTCAGATGAACAGCAGCCACACTGGCGTACAACATAGCTAAAACACATAGGCAAAGCTAATAGCTCTTGCATAGGCGAGACCTGTTATCTTTGCCAATGCTTGTTATTTCTCAGGGGAGACTGTTAGAAGGAGCGATCTCAGGGGGGTGCAGAACACGTTCCTGACCACCCCGTGACCCACCTCTTCCAGAACAAGGCCGAGCACTGGCGGGGAGGCCCTTTCAGGGAAGGGTCTCGTACCTAGGATCGCACGCGCTGAGCTTGCACCACTTGACAAAGGGACACCACACAGCAGGTTTCAGTAGAACGGATCTCTTTATCTATAGGTTCTCTGGTTCCTTATGATCCGTAATTTAGCCTTTAGTCAACAAAACAAGCGTTCGTAATGTCTTGGTAGTGGTTTGGGGTGGCGGGACAGTCTCTAGGTTCAGGGTCATTGCAGAGTATCCTTCGCACAGCTCTCAATCCTAGAGCCGGGGGATACAGTCCGGTCTTGGGTCCAGCCGGACCAGTGTACTCTCGAGCCGCGACCACGTCAGCAGGGCTCAGGCAGGAAGGAACCGTAGGTCTAATGATCTTCGGGGAGCGATGTACTCGGCAGGGCTCAGCCGTTCTTAGGGTTAGGGGAGCCGCGAGTCTCTCAGCAGGGCTCAGGTGTTCTCAGTGTTCCCGGGAGCCGCGACGACGTCAGCGGGGCTCAGATGGTTCCGGCAGAAGTTGGTCTCTGACAAGCGGGAGCCGCGACGAAGTCAGCAGGGCTCGTCAGGTTTCCAAGGTTCGGGTAGCGTTCTTCCTTTTAGATTCGTCGAGCCGCGACCAGGTCAGCAGGGCTCCCTTAGTCCAGAATCTTCTCTGCTCGTCCGTGCCCGAGCACCCCTTGTTATACGCCTTCTTCTCTTTGAAATCCGGAGTCCTCGCAGAAAGGGGTCTTGGTGCCTGGGGGTGGCGTGTTGGGATTTCCTGCCGCTCGGCTCTTTGATCCTTTCAAGTTGGATCTGGAGGGATTTCAGACACCCAGCATGCGTGGAGCCAGCTCCCCGGGGGCCCGGAGGGCGATCGAAACCCTCTTCTGAGAGGAGGTCAGAGGTGTGACAGAGACTACTCCTCCCTATCTTGCTTGGGGGGGGCTCTCTCTCCCTCGCATGGTGCGTCTAGGGTCTAGGTTTCGCTGGAGGCCCGGCCGGCCATCGGGGGCATCGGGACATGGTGGCCGGAGGTCTTCGGGTGCTACGGGGTGGGGAGGCGTCCGGCACCGGGAG
This sequence comes from Triturus cristatus, assembly GCF_964204655.1. Classification (NCBI taxonomy): domain Eukaryota; kingdom Metazoa; phylum Chordata; class Amphibia; order Caudata; family Salamandridae; genus Triturus; species Triturus cristatus. The sequence continues at coordinate 235,515,290 of NC_140583.1, forward strand.
GGTCGGTGGTGGTTGGGTGGAAGTCTCATCTCCCTGTAGGTTCATGGATGGGGTGGGTCGGACAGGGCCATGACAACCAGGGATCAAGGGTGGTGCACGGGTTGGGCTGGGATGCTAACGGTCAGGGAGGCCCACGCCACGAGGCCGGGTCCCACAGAGACAAACTGAGCCAACTTGACATCCTACAAGCTTTTTTTTTACAGATAAACGCAGTCACATATTATACAGTCCTGTGTTTCTTTTTCAGAAATAGACCCATTTTCATTACAATTTTATACAATCCTTTTCTTGCTTCAGAGAGACAATATGTACCACTTACCATAAACCGTGCTCTCCTCTCTTGAGGGATAAGTTTGCAGTGTGTTCCATCCTGCTAATAAAGGGATAAACTGAAGCTAAAAACAATAAACAGACTGAGCCCTTGGCTGGAAAGCACAAGCTCATTCCATTACAGTACTAATAATCATTATAACACTTGAAAACATTCCGAAAGGCAGGAAATGAAGTTTTCCATGTGGGAAAGGATATATTTCCTGAGCAGACTGCGGCACAGGTGCCCGGTATCTGCGCTGCTGCAGATTATTTACCAAGGGAAATGATGCTACTAGATTTTTTGCATGCCTCTAAAATTGTTTGGGGTAAAAACTACAGTGGTTATGTATTTCTTAATTCACCCAGCCCATGAGAAGATGCTAGGGGCCAAACAGCTGTGTTTCTTTCATAAAGTACTTTGGCATCAGATGCCCCTCGCTGTGCAGTCGCACATATATGTCAGTCAACCCTCCTACCAGTCACTCCGCCATCACGCAACCCAGAATGAGAGGATTCCCTCAGGAGGGGGCGCACATGTGGAAGGGGCCTAGGCTACAACCAGCCGTTAAATCACATGAGCTGGGCCTTTCCTGCTGATTGCTCTGTTCATCCAGAACCCCTCTCCTCTGGGACACCATTATTGCCTGGATGTTTCACTCCTCTTCCTGTACCAAGAGAACACTTGTGGAGTTGTGAACGCACGAGAACACTGTTTATGAAAGCCCTGGGAAAATGGCGTCCCCCGGGAATCGTCAATGCGGCTGCTGTGCGTGCTGGCGGACGTCCACTGCTCTGCACCTGGGGGCGGCTGCACGTTATGGACGATGACATCAGTGTTGTACAACATCACGGTTAGAATGTAAATCATTACTACTGCACCAGCACATCATCCGGGGACACCTCGGAGTACGGAAATAATATGCTGCAAGCACACTGCCGCCACCTGCGCGGATTTCTTCCATTAAATTAAAACGGAACCAATAAAAAGCACGCTCTGTTTTGGGAGATTTCAAGTGACAGCATGAATCTGCCGACGTGGAAACGAGGCACACAGCTAATAGTCTGAACGCAGGCAGGACTATTATGTGAAACAAATCGAAATATGTACAACTGAGGCTCACTGAAGCTGTAGGAATTAGGGAATTCGACAGCTGGAACAGAGGAACACTTTTTTTTTAAGATAAGGAACAGACTTTTCACGCAATATTATCTATGAGGTAGCACATCATTTTCTGCTGGACCTATAGTTGATAGAACTGACGTAGCAGTAGCAGTTTTGCTGAACGGGTCAGCGAAACAAGAAGCAGCTGGTGGAATTCCATGTCCACGAAATAAAAATGTTATCATTTTTGTATTCCTGAACCATGAAAGACACCACCAAACCCCCAAATTCTTGAAACGTTCCTGAAACAGCAAAACAAATCCGACAGAAATTTTCAAAGCGAAACTGTTTTGCGGAACATGGTATGAATCCGCTCCACATGTGAAATTCCTTTGTAGATAACTTTTACACATTTCGTATTTTGGTGAAATATTGTGCTCAGGTCAAGTGCCTTTTAGTCTTAATTTAGTGATAACAGATGTAGCACATAAGCAGAATAGCATGCAAAACAGCCAACCCAGCTGGCCAGACGCCTAAGGACAGTTGCACACAACGCCCTTTTGCTACGGCCTTTCAGGTATTAGTACTTTGGACCTCAGAGTGTAGGGTAGTATGTTTGTGTCTTTTCTGCACAAACAGTGTGGTCTCTGTTCGCTTTATATATATGGTTATGTAAGACCCAGTGCTTTAAATGGGCCGGTACCGTCCGGAACGGAGTCCCGGCACTTTTTTATATTGAGTGGAGGAGTACCGGCACTTCTCAAGATAAATGCAATACTATTAATTGGAGAGTACCGGCACTTCTCAAAAACAAGCAGGTACTCTGCTACAGAGTACCTGCACTTCTATTTTTCCATTTCAAGCACTGGTATTACCGTATCTTCTAAGCACTGGATTGCATGGTCAGAGTGTTTGTGAAAGGACGGGCTCCACTTATGGTCTGGGGTAAATGAATATACTCCTGCAAGAATATGCACCGACTACCTGGCTTCTTGCTTCATCTCTTGCTTTCTTTTTCATCCATACTCCCACCTCTTGTGCTTGGGTTCTGCAGTAGATGATTATACCCCAGCAAGAATGTGAGATGTCTAACTGGCTTCTTGTATCATCTCTTGCTTTCTTATTCTTCCATACTTCTATCTCCTGTGCTTGAGGGGTGGGATAGATCATTGTATACCAGAGAGAGTGGAAGTCCTCTACCCTGATTCTTGTATAATTTTTAAATGAAGTGTGAGGCGGATGCCATACAACAGGGAGTAGCAGCATTTTCTATCCTACTTAGTGCCCCATCTCCTAACTTACCTATTCTTTCATATCTCCACCTCCTCTGCCTGAGGTCTTCCACATCATTATGTATTGGAGATAGTGGAGGTCTAACGTGCTTCTTGAATAATCACCAAACTTTCTAAACTTTCAATTCCTCTTCCTGAGGATGGCACAGATGTTTACATTCCGGGAAGAGTAGGAGTTCTCTACAGAGTTAACCATAAAGGGTGGCCTTTACTTGGAATGTTCTCAGGCGTCCAAAATCATTTCTCTTTAATCAGATGTGTTCCTAAAAGTATTGGAATTAGATGCTATGTTTTTGGCTCAATTATTCAGAGCTTCTGGTTTTGGTCTTCTACCCGAACCCTCCAAGACAAACAGGGCTGGACTGGCCGTAGCAGGCACCAGGCATTTTCCTGGTGGGCCGGAAGGGTGGGGGCAAGTTTTGGTACTGAAGGCTGGTTTTGCAGCAGCACTGCAATATCAGCCCTATGTACCAAAAGCAGCAGCGACAGTGTTTCCCACAAGCAAATACACCACTGGCGGCTCCCCCGCTAAGGCAGAGGAGCGTCGCCCACTGCTCTTAGAGCAGTGAAAAATAAAACATAATAACAAAGTCATTAATATTTTATTTTTCGTTGCTGCAGGGCTGGATTAGGGCAGGGTGGGGCTGATGGCTCAGAGAGGAGGAGTGGACTGTGCACACTAAGTGCTCATGACTGCTTGGCCCAGCTTGGCCCAGCCAAACAGTCATGCGCAATATGCATATTCTCCACCAGGCTGTAATGGACAGCCTGGTAGGGAATATGCACAGGCTACCTGTCCCCATCTGAGCGCCGATCTACAACGCTCAAACCGACCACAGCGTTGTAATTGACTGTGGGGAGCCTGGGTGCTTCCTGGTTACGAGACTGCGGAGGAGAGATGCGGCGGGCAACCGGAGGTAGGTGTGTTTTTTATATATCTTTCAAACACCCCAGCCTGCCACTCCCGTTCCCAACCAGCCACCACTGACATATATCAACACCAGCACCCCTTCCCCTCCTCGCAGCCAGTATGACTCAATTGCCGGGGCTGATTTGCGTTCCCAGTAGTTCTGCCCTGATGACAAACTGTTGTATATAGGGCATATCAAGCAACGCTTGTCATATGGCAGGGGTCTAAAAGAGTCAGGGCAGTGCTGAATTAGTCCTGGTGGCAACAGGTAGTGGCCACCAGCACTTATTTTTGGGAACTGGGATTATTTGTTTGCATCAAAGTCTGATCCAGAGAAAGGCAGAAAAGGTAGAAAGAAAGAGGAAGAGAAGGATAGGTAAAGAGTGACATAAAAAAAGCAGGGAAATAAGAAGAAGAGGCGTGAGGTAGAATGAAAACAGGGGAGGGTTGTTAGTCCACAACCCTCTCATTCAGCTAGAGGCGGGCTACTAAGAAAAACGTTGCTCCCCCTTTCTTTTTTGCAAATTAATGACTGAGTCAGGGTAAGGTAAAAAAAACACTGCACCAAAGCCAAGGTGGCATTGTATTGTGGAGCGAGGCTTTTAGGGAAATCAGGCATGTTGTAAGGTGCTAATCCGGTGCTAAATGGAAGTAAAGTTTAAGAAGTGAAATCAGCCATGTAATAAGGTTAGTGCAGGGAACATTCCTCCTCTTAATTCCCAAACGTCGCATTCATTAGCCCATGCCAGCAAATGACTCGGAAGCCTGGCTTTTTTTTCTGCATTGAGAGCACTGCATTGGAAACATCGACTGTTCCAAAATGGAGGTACAAGGTTCAGCACAAACGCAGAAGTAGGCTTTGAAATGCGCAATACCTGCTTCTGGGCTGTGAATTAAATGTGGCTTGCAGCCTAATCTGTACTGTGATTGCAGATATTAGCCTCACTAAACACAGACAATACCACGTTATTAACAGGTCATTGACACATAACCGAGAGCTGCCAAGTCCGAGCAGGTGTGAGCAGGCCTCTCTGCGGAGGATTAACCAACCTCTCAGGGGGGCAGTGAATCGTCAGCCTGCGAAAGGAGGCAATGAAGTGAGGACTGAACATATTGCACAGTGCTGTTAAATGTTCGCTTTTTGCAAGTACGGAGCGGACAGCCATTAATAATTACATTACTACTCTAAATTGCAGCACTGAAACACAACAAACATACTCAAACTTAACATCAAAACTGGCTGCTACATCGATTATCAACCACTTGACTGGACAAAGCATAATGAAATGCAGATTCTGCATTCACACTCCCAGCACTCGCCTAAACAAGCAGAAAACACAATTATAAAACATAAAACACCACTGACGTAACAACGTATAGGAACTAGGTTGGTGCACTTAATGAGATGATATCTAAAACCTGCAAACTATTGCACTTGGTTGCATTCACGCCTGAGGAGGAATAGAAGGTGGCTGTGGAGTAGGGAAGGAAAAAACCCTTCTGTAATCAAATCCTCATGTAGATATTTGCATTTTGTGTTATTTGTAGCCATTCAATCGGCGGCCATATAGCTGAGGCAATACAAAATCACCTACATGATGATAAAAGTAAACAATAGGACACCTTAGCATTCGTAAAGCCTGACCAATAAGCAATTTTTAGAGACCCATGTAAAAAAACATTAGGCCATCCAGGCACTCCTTTTACTTTACCCTAGCAACCAGACCATTTTAGGCCCTATACTGCAATTCAGCACCTTCCTGTGACCAATTATTGTGGCATCATAAGGCAGCTGTCTGCAATGGCCTTAATGTAGGAGTAGCACTGGAGTAAATGCTCCCAAAATGTAATCCATTAATCAGTATTATCCTGACGGCATACGGCGGGCCGTATCTGCTTATATGTCGTTTCCTGTTGCAAAACTAACAAATTACAGGTAAATAATAAATCTAAAAAAGCAAAAATATGATGGAGTTGTTTAATGTTCTTTGTGAAGAGGTTGTGGGTTAGCCGCCCATGTTGGACAGCCTATTCGACCAAACTATATATTAGTCCTTTCACCAAAGAACAGCCCCGTTGAGGCATCACCAGTTGACAACTATCCAAAATTGCTAATATTTGTACCACAACATTTGCAGTCACCTTTTAGAAATTGACATGTTTACCCCAATTTCTCACCTATTTAATTGCATATTTCTGGGGTATAGCTTTTACAGCACTCAACATTTTGTAACATTATCCACGCTTCTATTACAACACACATGTGCAAACTAAATCCTTCAGCTTCCTGGTACTCTAAAGAACTTGTGACAATAAACAATCCATCTGCAGATAGTTAACAAAATTGGGGAAAACCAGAACTCACAATGACCTCTGGGCAATATGCAAACAGCTCATCCCATCAACCAAAGAAAGGTATTATAACAATACCATCAATGAAACCACCAACAGAAGCAGAGAGCTGTTTCAGACAATCAAGCATCAAACCTCTGCTGGACCCACCTATTCCTCACTCTACAGCAGAGTACAATTTCTCCAACCTCTTCTTCAGTGGCAAAATGAAGACGATCCCACAACACATCAACAACACCAACAAGCTTCATTCCTTACATTCACCTCTTTCCGTAGAATCCTGCAATGATCAGCTTTCAAAGCCCTGTCTCTCCTAGATCTGAATGACATTCTCAACTCCCTCAGCGACACTTCTTATGAAGTTGATAACTTACAAGGGTCCTTCATCAAAGCTCTCTTTGGGGATGCTCTCTTACTCCTATTTACCACTGTCAATGTCTTGCTCACTCAAAGCATCATATTCATAGCTCCCAAGGAAGGCCATATTTCAACACACTAGACTCAGATGACCTCGCCAACAAATAGCCCATCACTCAGCTATCATTCCTCTACAAGATCAACAATATCAATGAAAAAGCAGTCTATTTTCAACTACAAGATCACATTAATGCTGACCACCTGCACGACTATCAGTCTGGCTTCAGATTCCGCTGCAATCAGATACATTGTAGATGATGCCCTCTTCACCACAGATGATGGTGTCTTCGATACAGTCGGCCATCTTACCCTCATACGCACTCTGGAGTCTCAAATGGGATTCACCAGCTAAGCGCTTCACTGGTTCTCCTTCTACCGTTCCAAATTACACAAGTGTAATCACAAGGGGCTCTTCTGGTCACAAAAGACCCCTATCATCTGCGGAGTCTCCCAGGGTTTCATACTGTGCCGCTTGGTGCTCTATTAACACATAAAAGATCACGATTCAAACATTATGACGATGAAACAAAACTCTACTTGTAAATATCATCTGCTTTGGATATCTAACGCCTCCAGCACGGCTTGCACATCATACAGACCTGAATGCTCAACCCCTACCTGAAGCTCAACCCATCGAAGACAGATTTCCTGTTATTTGCCAAGAACAACAAAGAAGAAAAGGTGCAAACCTGGCTCAATCGCATGAACCTTGATGGCTTCGAACCACAGCTTTCCCTGAATGCCAAGTCACTTGGAGTCACTCTGAACACCAACCTCACCCTCATGGAACACATTGCCAAAAAAAGACACCCAGGTACAATCTCTTTCTTCTAAAAAATATAAACTGTTCTTTTTAGAAAGCAACTTCAGAACTGTTATTCAAGCCTTCTTATTCTTGCATATAGATTACACTAATGCTCTGTTCGATGGCCTTCCAGACTACACACTAGCACCCATTAACAGCATCCTACTTGCAGCAGCACATCTCATCAAGGGATAGAAAAAATATGATCACATCACCCACATCCTGATGAAATTGCATTGTCTCCCCTTGCTGGCCTGCACCCTCTTCAAAACCAGGTGCATCAATTACAAAGGCATCACCAACAGCACCCCCCTTATCTTGCAGACAAGCTCACCACCTCTGGTGGTTCTTACAGCCTAGACACTATCAGGCTGCAAACTAAGAAGTGTTTCAAAGGAAAAAATAAGACATCAGGCCATTATCATCTATGTACCCAGGATTTGGAATAACACCCCCATATCCATCAGGACTGTCCTAACGCTGTTCTAATTTAGGAAAGAGTTAAGGACTCACCTCTTTATATAACACTTCATCACAATGCATTAACCATCCACAACTTCACTTCCTCTCCTATCACTAATTGACTTTATGCTGGACTTTTGAATATATACAGCACTCTGCTGCCTTTTGGCAAGGTTCGCACTACAGAAATACCATATACCTACCTATATGCCTACATTTTGGTTTCTCTTTCTAATCTCCAATAGGGATCTGTGATATTTAACATGTGTTTGCTATACCTATTACAGTCACACTCTCATCTCATGTTAAAGTAAAAAAAAATGTTTTTACACCTGGTATTTACAATAAGACCTGGAATAAGACCAGAAGGTATAGCGGGTCTGATTGACCTGGAGTTTCAATAATTCAACAATAAAATTTTGACAGCTGAATCTCAACAGATGAAAGTTCCACCAGGCAGTGCAGGACATCCGGCTGCATAGAATGACAGGTAGGGGCCTGCAGGAGTTTTTTTACCTTCTACTGTTCAGTGGTCTCCTGTAAAACAAGAATCCTAGCAAAGAGGGGAGTCACTGTTCCTATTTCAGAGAAGAAGGAGAGAAATGGAAAGACACTTGTGTCGTGTACTACTCTATGTGTGGGGGACAGTGTGTCCTCATCTTGATGCCCTCACACACCCCGAAGGATGTCATCTCTGAAATAGGAACAGTGACTCCCCTCTTTGCTTAGAATCGTATACTTGGGAGCACGAGTCACTGGACCTCTAATTAGCTCCTAGTGTCCCCTTTTTCAAATAAAACAAGAATCAGCAATGCTTTACAAATGTGCCCTGGGTATGGTCTCTACAGAAGAAGTCTTGCTCCTAGAGTAGAACTTCCGGTGATTGTCAAGCAAAAGAAAGTCGCCGCCGAGTGGTTTGTTGCTCATGGCTTTCATTTAAAAAAAAATAAATCTAGTGTCATGCTTCTCAAAACCGGTGAGTTTTCTGAAGCAGGATTACGTAAATATAAGCCAGTCGACTTCTCAGTTTACCAGTGAGGAGCTTCGATGAGGAAAGCTGGTAAGGTGATGATGTATTACTTGAATCTTTGCTAAAAATAAGCTGCACGTGCTCAATGCTTTTGTTGCATGAAAACGACAAAAATGGTAGCCTGGTGGTCAGTTTACTGCCGCTTTATTCATTTTATGGTCAGCATAGCTTTACAAACATAAGCCAGTTGCTTTAATTGTACCAGTCACAGCAACCGCACAAAGTCTCACCACGCGCCCCATCAAAACTACTAAAGGCGACACTACAGCTTTAAGAAAAGTAGATGACCTAAACTGCGCAAAGCGGTTAATCAGTTACATTTTATTTAAGTACACATGCCTAATGCTGAATTAGGCTGTAAAAATATAATGGACGATTTATGGCCCTATCCAGGCTTAATTAACATTGATTCCCGGGGAATAGAAAATGTGAGAGGCCTGCACCATTGAGGGGAACAATGAGCTGGCTGGGTGTTGTCCAGTTTGTAACATGATTTACATGAAGACAGCCCTCCCCCTTAACTTCCCGGGGCTGCTCGCTTTTCATCTAGTTCCTCAAAAGGGTGATATATAATCCATAGATAGGCACATCTGCTGTCAGACCCTTTGGCTGATTTAGAGCACGCAGCCACATTGGCCTCTATAAATAGGCGGGAAAAGGCCTAATTCGAGGCCTCGCGGGGATTCCGAGATTTGGGCCATGTCTCATCGCTTGTCCGGTCTGTGGCATTTTTATGAAGTGGTCGTAATGAAAGTCAGAGTGAATGTACAGGATGCATATATTTCATAGACAATCGCTGGGGTCGGTAGTTCCAGCAGAGTTGTAAAACCTCTCTGACTGAAAATTTATTGCAATGGATTTCAAGCCTTGGTGGTTCGAATGTCTGCTGAGTGGTCCCTACATGACTCGGAACTACGCACACCTTCAGGACTGACTTATAGCGCCGCGCTCTTCAGGCGAAAAAGTCCAGCTGCTGTTTTCCGAGTCTTGAGACCATTCCAAGAGATTTGGAGGAAATACTCTTGAAGTAAATACTCCGACTGACCTGCCAAGTGATGTGTTAGTCACAGGGGTGGGGGAGGGGCAGATACAGGCACAATCGTGTTTATAGGAAGTGGTACAGTAAGAACCAAACATTAACCATTAACAGTAGCAGTTCCATCACAGAGCCAATTACGCCCACAATGCAAAACACATTTTTCAACTTCAAAAATGTATACGGGTAGTATTATGGATGACCTTGCTTTTCACCCAGGTGGAGAAATCCTGTTGCGAATGGTGAAGGGCTCTCATGTACAGGCCACCTTTCTGTGCAACGCTAGGCCTTTTCTGTAGGTCTATATGTAATCGTTAATCAAACATAATCTCAGGTAGATCCCTGTTGCTGGTCTACCCATAGCTTGCATCTCCATCTCCATCACCGACTGCACAGCATTCCCTAAGCAAGTCTTGTTTCCAACAGAAATATCTTGTGGGAAGTCTGAAATCAGTTGTATACCCTGTATGCTGTACTAACAAGGTTCGTGTGCGAGTTATAGAAACTGGATGAGCACACACATCTTTTTATCTCACTGTGAGTGTATTTAGTGAAAATCATTTTGGAGCAGATTTTCTAGCCTGGGGCACAGTTCAGAGAACTTTAACTTACTTTTTGAGCAAGCTATGTGATATCAATATCATTTATACTAACAAATTGAGAGTAAAAAGGGGTTCTTGCTATAAACACTGTGAAACTCTTGATTTTCGCGTCAAAATATGCTCTTGCATAGCACATGTAAAACTCAGAGTTCTCACGCGTAATACACTAAGAAAAAATTACATGGCTTAACATACCCCTACGTTTTCGTCTCTTGGAACCGTCAGTGCAGTGCAGCAAGTGAGGAAGGTAGTCTTAGGTAAGCCATACATTGTTACCTGAACGCTTGTACCCCACCCAGGTGATAACACAACAACTTAGAAACTATACATGTGTTATTCAGCCCTTTTCAAGACTCATAATTTGTACCCCCAACATAAAACTCGTACGTGGTCTCTTGCAGCCCTCTCTAATCTCACCAATGGTTCACTCTCCCGAAGACATGTAGAAGTGTTACTTTTATCCTGGAATGTGAAATATACGTATTCACACCCGACATTCGAGTTACAGAAGGTCTTTCTCCTAAAACAGTATATCACGTCAGGCTGTGATTTATAACTTATACTTGTTTAATTACAGAATGGGGTTCACCATAAAATGATTGAAGATATATTTTCAGTATGCACACATAAAATGATAAGTTGCCGGTTGTATCTGCATAGACTGTCAATTTATGTGCAGCTTTTTGAAGCACAGGGATTCCAGGAGAAAAGAAATGCTGGCCAATGATTTTTTTTTTTACAAATGGCATGTACTTTAGTATCAGCTGTGCAGCTATTTGGAGCATCCAGATATTAGATCATATGGGATCACGTTCCCCTCGGTCTCACAGCCCAACAGCTGTGAATACACATCTGTTGTGCGAATACCAGGTTAATAAGTGTGTAATGCAGGCTGCTAGCAATCGACACATCAGCCCATGGGCTGCTGTTTCGAGTGTTCTGTATATGCTTGCTTTCCTGGCAACACCAGTACTAGACATTCCTTGGTAGCATGATGTCTGCAGGGTACAGACGTACATGCCATACAATGCTTTCAAGAGTAAAGCACTGCACAGCAATACCTGAAATTCCCAGGGACTGAAGGTGTGGCTATTTTGTTTTATCTTTTCAAAGCTGCAGAACAGTGTTTTTCATTGTTACACTTGTTATATAAAAAGCCCCAAATTATGCTATGACGCCTAATTGGATAATTACACTGCTTTTGCAGCAAAACTGCAGCGCATCGGGGTGGGAACAGAGCAAATGATTGGAATGTAAGCGGATGTCGTCTGTAGTAGTTGTTTTTTGTGCTACTTTTTAGAGGGAAATGAGTCCTCCTGTCCAAAATGGATGGGATACACATTTGTTGCTAACATTTAGTGCCACATGCCATATACGCTAAATAAATTGTGGGAATTCCTCATATACCTAGTGTTGCTAAGAACGAGCTTAGAAATAGAGGGACTGGAATTCTGAACACTTATACTACTTTGTAGCTGTGCAGAGTGTTGACAAAAGGTTGGAAGGTGACCAGAACCATGAAGATGGCGCAACAGACCTGCCAACTCACATGGTACTACCATATGTTACATGATAACGGATCGCTTCACACGGTCTCCAGGTGAAGAACCACTATAACATGGTGACTGCACGGTGAGCACTAAAACCCTTGCAGAGAGCAGGTTTCCGGCCTGTGTGTGGAGGTTGTGCACAACTGCCATACCCTGGACATGATCAGCAGCATCAGAAGACTTTGTACATTTTTGCGGGAGGGTACCTCGGTGTGTGTGCAAAGTGCAGGGCTCAAATGTCCACCCTCTCACCATGGTCCTATCCCCTCTGACTAGGTGGTAATGGGCTCAAAGCCCAGGTTTTTCTCCTGTGTACACCATCTATAATTCCCTTCCCCTCCTCCCACACAATAAAAATATTCTCAAGGTTGTAAGGTGTGGTCTAGACACTGTTAGAAATGTGCAAAGGCATGCAGCAGAATAGATGAGAAGGGTCGACATGATATGAATAGCTAGGAATCTCACAGAAGTACAGTGGTATGGTTCTACAGCAGGACTTTATGTGCAATAAAGGAGTTAAGATTCTTTGAACCGTTACCGTATACACAAGTCCTACTCAAGGAAGTACCTGTGTTATCTACAGAGGATAGTATTGCAACCTGTGCCAACCAAGGATCACTGGTCACCGACCGAACACATTATCCATCAGTTTAACTTCAGAAATATAGAGGAGAAAGTTCTTCAGAATACAAGGGCCAGCACCCCAGGATTGCTCCCAAAACTGCCTCTGACATAAGGACCTAGCCTCCTGCTCTTTAGCAAACTCCTGAAAGTAGATAAAGAGTTGTTCTGGCAAACGTTTTGTTGACTAATGTTCGCTAAAAGACCAAAGAACTGAAGCCATTCAATCATGCTCTTTTGCACAGACTTAGATACACAACTAGAGAGGGAAATAACAAAACGGGGAAAGAATGAGAGAGAAAGAAAGAGGAAGAGAAAGACAGAAAAATAGTGGCAAAGGGGGAGAGCCAGGATAAAAAAAAGAGAACTTGCAAAAGTGAGACAAATAGGCAGGGAGCGAAATGTGATGGATTAAAGAGGCATGAGGTGGAATTATGACTATTCATCCTTGGTATTCAGCACTTTGACCTTCCATAGCACCGGCTGACGACTTGGAACCAAACTTTAAATCTGGCACTTATTCTTTAACAAATAAAAGCACTGGATCCCTGCATCACTCTAACACAGTGCAAGTCACAGAGATTAATATTACACAAAGTGGCGTAGCTGAGGGGGGGGGGGAGGCGGAGGAGAGGGGGCGATCCTCCCTGGGCGGCACTGTTTTTGGGGGGGCAGCTGAGGAGAGCAAGTGGCGTCTGTTGACGAACACTATTCCTCCGCCTCCCGAGAATAAGTCGTCCATCGGCCGCTAGACCCCACTCCCCCCCTGGAACAAGTCAGCTGTCACCCCTACCCCCCTCGAGCTCTTACCTGCATCAGGCGGCAAACTTAGGGTCCGCCCAGCATGGCATTAGTTCTAGCTACACCACTGATCACACAGCTAGTAGAGAACCCGAGTCTCCATGTTGGCCACATTGAACATAATGAGGTCGATTTTGCATGTGCAGCTGTAGAGCCCGATGGCTTTAGCAAGCGTATACGAAGGACTATACTTGGATACTCACTGTTTAAATGAGCGCTCCAGAATATATCCAGGATCATGAAGAGTAGAGACCAGACATTGTCTGAGTTATAGGGCCATATCCAAAACACTTTATTTACGTTTAACCTATGTTCACGATGACCCGAGCTGAAGTTTTCAGAAAGTCACAAAAGATAATAGGCACACATTTTCCATGCTGTGGTGCATTACTATTGCATTTGTGATGTGGTAATACCTTATCAATTTAAATTAGATTAATGACAAAAGTGCACAATCTGTTAACCGCAAATTTCACAATAAGTTGCACATCAGAATAACTTCAAATAAGTGCCTGAATTTAGGTATGGTGTTATAGAACATGAACCACTTGAAGATGTTCCATGTGAGGTTTTATTAGGGCATCTCAGACATCCAGGATGCTTATTCATTTTCGCCCAATTTATATAGCACACACCACATCTGTATGTGTTGCAGAGCACTTTACAGAAAGGCATTGGTGATCCATTACTAAAGGACCATAAATATAGATACAAAGAATAGAAAATATCACCAATGTGTTCCGAACAGACTGACAACTAGCAGATAGACCCTCACAGTGTTCAGCTCACGCTGTTTATTCTATAGATGCTGAATATTTGCGTGCAATAATAGATGGGTTGTTTCTCACTGTTTTACTAAGTAATCGTAAAAAGATCTTGAAAGAGAGAGGTTCTCTCATCTCATGTTGACCCTGGGCTGCTGACGTGTTGAATCTGCCTTCGAAGGTTGATGCCGATTGGTAAGAACACTAAGCAAACCCGCACAGGGAAATGGTCCTGCCCTGCGGTGGATTTGTATCTATAGTGAGGATGCCGTGGTTTGGCGAGGAACATAGGAGCCACACAAGGGGCCTCATGTAGGTAGCGTACCAGTTACCACTTCTTAAATACCGAGCCGTACCGACTCGGTATTTAAGAAGTGGTAACTCGTATGTAGGTAATGAGTCGGTAATTTTTACCGATTCGTTACTAGTCGGTGATTACCGAATCGGTATTTACCGATTCGGTAATGAGGCATACCTTCCCATTGATGGGAAGGTATGCCTCATTACCGAATCGGTAAATACCGATTCGGTAATGAGGGGAACACATACAAGGGTGGCAGGGTGTCACATTGACACCCTGTTGCACCCCTGTTTCGGCCATGTGTGCACATGTGGCACACATACATGCCCTAAGGGCATGTATGCATGCCACATTGCACACTGCTACGCGGGTAAAAATGCATGAATACATACATTAATTATTTACCACCAACTAAAAGTTGGTGGTAAATACCGACTCTAAAACACACCCACACACTCCCCCTACATTTCGATTTTGCTTTCGGAATTTACCGAATCGGTAAAATTACCGATTCGGAAAAGTTACCGATTCTGTAACATTACCGATTCGGTATTATTACCGATTCGGTAATTTTACCGATTCGGTAAATTCCGAAAGCAAAAATTGTCCCCCTACATACCATTAGCCAAAATACCGGTCGGTAACGGTAAAATTACCGAAAATCGGCCGTTACCGACCGGTATTTGGCTTCCTACATGAGGCCCAAGATGAGGAGAACCTTTGAAAGGGCGGAGACGGCAGAAGCTGATTTTAATGTTTGGCCATCTTTTTACATTTCACATTTTTGTCTATCAAATACATTTCTACTCTGAGGTGTGTGCACGGGTCACGTAAAAGTATATATGCAGGATCAAGCACTATGAAGATCATAGTGTGTCCCTACCTAGGGCAGCTATATCAATAAATATGAGATTGGTTAAGCCTGGGGTTTATGTCTTCTTCCATTGGTAGGCGTACAGATATTTTATACCTGGATGTGCAAAGTGACTAGATAATACATGGAAATGCATGCCTAATATTGAATAAATATGGAAAATGCCAAATAGATGTCACACATTTCCAAAATTAGGGCAGTGCTCTAGAAAGAGATGGTCCACATTAAACAAATTGCTCTATATTTAATACCACCATCATATATGGCACAGGTTAGTCCTCACTGTTGCGCAGCAGACACATTCAGCTAGTTAATGAGAATGAAACTTGGAACTGGAGTGAAGCAATCATGCCATGTCTACAGATTGGTCTTTTCTGCACCACCTAGCCTATGCTACCCATTTGTCGCAACATGATAACCGCACCTCAGTGGTCCTCAGTCACAACATGGAAACACTTTTCACATAATAACAAAACAAAAACACCCCGCCACCCGTGCACAATAGATGGCGTAGCTTCACACAGATAGAGGTAAGTGCTTCAGTACTCCATATAAGTGTAGTAAGCGCTATATAAATGCTGCAATACAATATATAGTACAGACAAATATGAATAATACTCTGAACATGGTTGTACTGGTCTGTTTAAGTCACAGCAGCTCTTAAAATCATGGACATCCTATGTATTTGTTCATCTAAACTACTTCTACTTAACCCTACTAGCAAAGCAG
Source organism: Triturus cristatus (assembly GCF_964204655.1). Classification (NCBI taxonomy): domain Eukaryota; kingdom Metazoa; phylum Chordata; class Amphibia; order Caudata; family Salamandridae; genus Triturus; species Triturus cristatus. The sequence goes on from NC_140583.1 coordinate 235,531,250, forward strand.
GCAACTGCTTAATTTGAAAAAATGTTTTTTATCAGGAATCTCATTTTACGTCAACAACCAAAATTCCTCCTAACTGCCAGTCAAATAGGCTTAGTAACGTCTGAGAAAACTACAATATGCTTATGTTATGCTATTATGGCAGTGGGGATGTCAAGATCCCATTTGTGGAGACTGATTTGATATTGTCTTAAATTACTTTCCCTAGATATTCATCAACAATGAGTGGCAGAACTCAGAGAGTGGGAAAGTCTTCCCAGTGTTCAATCCTGCGACATCAGAGCAGATCTGTGAAGTGCAAGAAGCTGACAAGGTAAAGCCGCTTTATAGAAAACATTATTTTATAAGTTGTCTATGGGGCATGCGGGTGATTCACTTCTGGCAATAGCCCGTGGAACAGTTCTAGCCATCTTTCAAATTTTCCGATATCTTGCTTTCCTCTGAGCCCAATTCTCGAATATACCCACTTTGCAAAGGCAGAACAGTATATCTTAGTTGTTGGTGTTATAAGCCATGCGGAAGAGGTACTACACACGAAATGTCCTCTTCACCTGAGCTGATGATACACACATGCCTTAATCAATCCCAGGGAGTGGTAGTGTTCCTCCTACCAGGGGGTGGGTCATGACTATCTAGTCCCAATGCCTCAAATAACATAATGACTATGACAACATTTGGCTATTCAAAGTATTTCAGCATTGGTGGTCCCTTATGGGTGCCCCCCCCCCCTGCACTGCTGGTCTTCCAATGGTCGGGGGGTTATGTTACAGCCCTGGTGTGTTTCTAGGCACCACTCCCTAATGCTGGGGGGCAACTTGGACTCCAAAAACCTTATGGGTCCTCTGAGTCACACAGCAGCACCCTGTGCACACAGTCACAAACAAGATTAATAAATGCCTCTGCCTGCTGTATAAACAAGTCGATCCAGTGAATATGGGTATACAGGTAATGGCAAGGAAATTAATGATGCAACAGCCAACACATAGTGCATACACCAACATGGCAGGAGCTCTGCAAAAGGGGTTGGAACACTGCAAGTGTTGCCCCTGCTGGTACATCACCCATTATGGAATGGGCAGAACACCGCCACTGGATAACTCCCCCACTATCGACTTTTGTACAACGAGGCATAATGAGGCACTGATGGCTTTACAATGTGAGGGTATTGCTGTGCTCTTAACTTTCCTAAAGAACTAATGGGCTTTCCTATGGGATGTTACTACCAGTTGTTTGCTGAAATTTAATTGATTAGCCAAATTCTCCCTCCCAAAGTGTAATTATGCCGAGAAAGTATCATGTAGCATCCAATAGCAGTCTTGAATTAAGTGAGTTTCATAGAAACTTAATAAGGCTGGCTTTGATTATGCCTGGTTGAGGAATAGCTACAAAGGACCTGAATGGGTCTGAAAACAAACATTACTTCTCTCAATAATTTAGAAGTTAGTAAGACTCAGAAATGACATTCTTGTGTAAATTTTCAAAGTTTCAAAATGACAAATTAAAAGTTATAGCTGTTCATAATCATCATATGTGATTTGACTTTATTTATGTCTCCATTTTAGTCCGATATAGACAAAGCAGTGAGGGCGGCAAGGCTCGCCTTCTCTATCGGTTCGGTCTGGAGGAGAATGGATGCTTCGGAAAGGGGCCGACTCTTGAGTAAATTGGCTGACCTGGTGGAGAGGGACTTGGTCATTCTTGCTGTAAGTAGCTGAGTGCAGAATATGCTTATTAAGCATGCATGATGGGGTCTTTTTAAATCTCAAACATACTTGAGGCAACCATTGCTTCCTTATAGGAGGGGTTGTATTAGGTTGTATTTCTGTATTGTTTTGGTATGTGATGTAAGATTTGGAACCTTGTTTATAGGTCTTCCTCACATCGAAAGTTGAGAATTTTAATTGAATACAGGTGTTGGTACTTTTGAACACTAAGATAGTTTTCCAGACCACAAGCTGGTATGCATAGAATGTTTTAGGTTCTTAGACTGAATAATCTGTTTTAGGTCAATTATAAGTGTGTAGAATGTGGCATTTTTTGTATTTCAAATATTACAATTTTAGTTATATTATTTTTAATTACATGTGACACACCTCCATCTCTACATCAACTTGTGTTGTTTTTCATTCTAAAAATTAATTAGTTATTTTTTCTATCATAGTATATTATGCACATTAGACCAAAGCACATTGAAAATCAGAGTTAGTTCACAATCAACTAGATTTACAATGATATCAATCTGAATTTAGGGTTGGCAGAAAGAAGGCTGTCTTTGTCCAGCGACAGCCCTCCTCCGCCCCTTTCCTTGCTCCCCCCATTGTACCGAGGCTACTAGGAGGGCGGACAGGTGGGCGAATCAGGTGTTCTGTGTAGGCCAGGGAGGGACCAGGGGAGGTTTTTCTGGGGTAGTAGACATGCGCCCGTAAAGGAGGAGGGGTGCAGTGGGCTCTGACTTGGAACTAACACCTTTAAGCTCTACTGTCAGCCCTAGATGCAAGCAGAGGAGACGGAGGCCAGCTACGAGTCATAGGAGCACCCTAGCCAATGCGGTTGCCCAGACCGACCCCATTTTGCCCTGCCTTTTTGGGGGTGACTCACCTATCAAGGACTTATTATCTGAGTTTAATGTGGTTCTAAAAATCAAGCTTGACCCAGTTGTGTCCATGTTAACCCATATTAAGTCCTGAGTTTCAGAAATTCTGGCTAACATAAACCCCGAAGGGGTACTGCAGCTGGTGGAGCACATTTCACCTGAGTGGGTTAAACCTGCTATCTCTGCTCCCGCTTGTAGTACCACCGTGCTCCAGGTGGCTCCAGGTGCCTCAGCGAGTGTCCCCAAGCCCTTTAGGGGCCCATAAGCATGCCCCACTAATCCCCCAGACTCGAGCTCTTCCCAGAGAGGCAGTTAGTTACTGTGTTACAGCTCCTTCTCCATCAGTGAACATTGGGGCCGTGCTCAATCTGTCACCACAGGTGACTTCATATGTTGTGGTTCGGGGGAATGTCCCACCCCGGACTAATCCCATACCCAAGTATTTTCAGGAGTTAAAAAACAAACTGGCGCATTTGTTTAATTCGAACTCCCATGTTGGGTTGGGTATCTCCAACTCAATCATGATGGATTTGTAGAGTAAGCTGGGTGGGCGTGGACAGCAAGAGATGGGTGGGGGACTGTGTGGTGGTAAATTGTAATAATCCTTCAATCGTGGCAAACGTTCTGGCAGCCTCATCTCCACCCAGGTTTTCGGATTCACCTGGCCTTTTAGCCCTCCTTTTGGGGTTCCTTTACAAGCCTGAGAAGGTATGCTGGTCTTCTAGGTACCAGGCATGGCAGATGCAGGGTTGTCATAGGTACCAGGCATGGCAGATGCAGGGTTGTCATAGAAGTAATCGCTCAGTACCATGGCAGCCTCCTTCCCTTTTATTTATTTATTTTATTTTTAAAGTTTTATATAGCGCTAGCTTGACCCGTAGGTATCAGAGCGCTTTACATACATACTGTAAAGAAAAACAGACAGAAATTGCATTACATAGTAGGCAGGCAGTAAGGAAGCAAAACCAGGGATAAAAAAAATACAGCATGGAAGATAAGATAGTTAACACAGTCCGGTTGCCAACTATCCTTAAATGTTAAGAGAGAGGAGTAAACTCGGATATTAAAGTCTAGGTCAGTTGACGTTGGTCAGGAAAGTATTTGTTAAGGAGATGGATTTTCAGGTCCCTCTTGAAACAGGAGAAGGAGGGGTTGCATCTGAGGACTCTAGGGAGAGCATTCCACATCCTGGGAGCATTGCCAGAGAACGATCGGTATTGTGTGGTTTTCTTTTTCAGTTTCGGAGGAATAAGAAGGAGTGAGTTGGAGCTTCTCAGCAATCTGGATTGACCTGCTCTTACCAGTTTGTTGTTCAGGTAGTTAGGGGCCGGAGAGTGAAGGGTTTTGTGTGTGATGCAGGCCACTTTGTAAATACACCTCCCTTCCATGGGAAGCCAGTTGAGGGAGTTGAGAGCTGGAGTGATGTGATCAAATCTTTTTACTCCAGATACGAGTCGAGCGGCCATGTTCAACACTGCCCTTAGAGGGGCTAGGTTAGGATGGCGTTCCCGTAGTCGATTTTAGAGAGAACTAGGGATTGGACTACTGTCTTGAGGTCATCATGGGGAAGAAAAGGTTTCAATTTCTTGAGGTGTTTTAGAGAGAAAAGAGCGCTTTTTGCAGAGTTTTTGATGTGGGCCTCCAAAGATAAGTTCTTGTCAAGGGTGATGCCTAGAGACTTAACTGAGTCGGCTAGGACGATGGGGCAGTTTAGGGCGACCAGATTCTTGAGCCACTCTTGGATTGGACGATGGTTGCTTTTTGGAGAGAATATGATTAGTTCTGTTTTATCTGGATTGAGTTTTAAGTGGTTAGGGTTGAACTAAGTTTGGATCTCGGTTAGATTGGCATTGAGGTGTTGGATGTCGCTGGGAGACTTGATTTTGAAATAGATTTGGGTGTCATCAGCGTAAAGGTGGTAATTCACTCCAGCTTTTTCAAGATGATTGTGAGGGGCTCCATGAAAAGATTGAAGAGGGCCGGGGAGAGGATCGAGCCTTGCGGGACCCCAAGTGTGACTTTTGTTGGCTTCGAGAGACAGGAGTTGATTCTAATTTGTTGCGAGTGGTGTTGAAGGAAGGAGGTGAACCATTTTAGTACTGTGCCATTGATGCCGGAGCGCTTTGACATGGTCTCCAGAAGCGCTGGATGATTTACTGTGTCGAATGCCGCAGATAGGTCAATAAGGATGAGTAGGCAGGCATCACCTTCATCTAAAGCCTTGTGAATATCGTCAGTGACGTTGAGCATAGCTGTTTCCGTGCTACAGCCTTTCCTGAATCCTGATTGAAAGGTGTCGAGGAGGTTGAACTCATCAATGTGTTTGTTGAGTTGGTGGAGAACGCATTTCTCCAATGTTTTTGCAAGGAATGGGAGGTTGGAGATAGGTCTGAGGTTGTTGAGATCATTAGGGTCGGCCCCTGATTTTTTGAGAATGGGTGTGATTTGACCAAGTTGAAGGGAGTCTGGGACACAGCCTGAGGTGAGAGAGGCGTTGATGATTTTTGTCCAGAAAGGGGAAATAGTGTGGTTAAGTTCTTTTATGATTGTGGATGGAATGGGGTCCATAGTGTGGGAGGAAGGTTTTAGGTTAGAAATTATACTGAAATCCTCATTATCCGACATTAGCTCAAAGTCGGACCAATGCGCATTGTTTTTTAGCTGGAGGCAGACCTGATTGTCCTTGGTAAGAACTCTTTCTGAATGATCAGGGGTGCTTAGAGTGGGGCAGGTTAAGAGGGAAGGAGGGTTAGAGGTCTGGATGAAGGGTTGATCAATTTTCGAGACTTTGTTAGTGAAGAAGGTGGCAATTTCTTCACAACGCTCATTGGTGGCTTTGATTTCTTGAGAGGGAGTGTAGTTAGTTTGGCTTTTGACAATGTTGAAGAGTTCTCTCGGTCTGTTTTTTGCCAGATCTAGTTGGCTGCGGAAGGACACCTTTTCACTGAAAATGTGTTTTTTGTATGCTTGCCGAGCAGATCTAAGTTGCGCTAGGTGTAAGGTCGAGTGGTTTAGTCTCCAAGACCTTTCCGTTTGTCTGAGTTGATGCCTTTCCTCATTCAGAACCACGTTAAACCAGGGTTTAGATTTGGTTCGCCTCAATTGTTTGAGTTTGAGAGGAGCTACCTGAACCTTTTGAATAGATTTGCCCCTCTGAGCAGCCTCGAGTGGTGTGACTAACTGGGTACCACTGATTCCCCTCCATCACTGGCTGTGCCCACCACTTCTCCAGCGGCTACCTCGGTGGAGAACCCCAAGGGCTTGAAGCTGCTGTCATGGAATGTTGTGTGGTTATTAGCCAAGTTCACTGATTCCACCTGGGTGCAGTTTGTTAAATATTATCAGTTTTTTTTGCCTTCAGGAATCTTGGGAGGTGAAGAACACCTTCTTTTTGGAAGACTACAAGACATATTTTCCCCCCGCAGTGCCCTCGGGGGCAGGGAGGACCAGCAGGGGATTCATCACCTTCATAGCAGTGGAATTGAGTGGGCATGTTTTGGATTTGTATTGGGAAGCACAGATGTTGCAGGGATTAAAGATATTGGTGCAGGGTCCTACCACGATAATACTGGTCAACTTTTATAATGCAAGGGCTGGGCCTGATGGGTTCCCAGCCTTCATCGTTCAAATATGGCTCTGAATCCCCTGATGGAGACTGGTACTGGGAGGGAGATGATAATGTTAGTGGGGGACTTTAACTACCACATATGTAATAGCTCTTTAGCATCAGACGTCTCTAAACCCAACTGCATGTTGTTGGTGGGGCTCCATTTTGCACGCTCAAAGGAGAGCCTAGAGCTTGGCGCTGTTTTAGACTCCCATAATCTTGTGTTTGCCTTGGAAAAACTAGTTTACTCCCCCAATCCTCTCATTTTGCCAACATTCAAGGGATCGGGACGTATGTCAATTATTGACTTAATATTTGTTTCTATGCCCCTCTTTCTGCATATTTTCAATTTTATCATCATTCATAGTCCGTTCAGTGATCACCGTTCCTTGTCCCTTGTCCCAATCCACTGACAGGATCATTGCTGTTGTTAGTGCCCGGGCAGGGGATCAAAGGGGGCTATCCCTTGTTGATCAAGTTAGAAGACTTAAATGAACTCATGCGGATCCAACACACCTCAAAGCCACCCTCTTCATTGGTTGAGTACAAGAGCTCGCCACCTGTCTGGATGGCGATGCCCCAGAGAGGTACATTTTACAGACATTTGAGGGTACTGCCCATTAAGTATTTGATTTATTGTCAGCACCAATTATTAATTCCGGCACACAACACCCAAAGGCGTTTGATATGAACTGCTCAAAGAGACTTCGGCAATTAAATGAGGCTCTGAAGCAGGCCCCAGGAGACAGGAGCCTGTTTGAAGTGTGTAGGCAGGCATACAAGCAGACTTTAGCCAACCACAAATTCATATTGAGGAAAATAGCCTGAGAGGAGCTAAGCCAGGCGTGTAAGTGTGGAGATAGCTCTACTTTTTGGAGGGTGGTAAACAGGCCCTGTTTTGCGGAAGGGTCTAGACCAGCAATCTGTCACCATATTTCACAGCAATAATGGGTTGACCACTTTGGAGAGGGAGTTAAGGGTGAGGTAAAGGTAGAATCAGGGACCGGGAGTGTCTCTGTGGCTTTTGCACTAGATGAAGTTACCCACGGTATACGTGCGTTAACACGCAATAAGGCCCCAGGCCCCGATGGGATACCCCGGACCAGTTTCGGGCTGATATCAAGTTTTGGTGTCCCTTTATGATAGGTGTTAAACATAGCTGCGCGGGCAGGGGCACTGCCCTTAAGGTTAATGGTGGTGATTCTGCCTGTGTTCTATAGTCCTTGGGAGGGTAATCCTTAACAGGCTGATGGCGTGGTCCAATGCTAATAACATCCTGCCTGATGTCCAATATGGCTTCATGCCAGTCAATGTTTGAATCTCTATTTAATTGTTAATAAGTACATGGTAGCCCAGCCTGAATCCCTCCACCTGGTATCAAAGGACCTCACATCCACATTTGATAGGGTTAACGCTAGGGGTGGACCTGAACAGGATGGCCCTTTTAGCTGACCTACACTCTGACACCTTCGCAATGATGTGCTTCTCGCAAGACGCTGCCCGGACCCGGTCTTTTCTTTTCTAGCAGAGGTGCCTGGCAGGGGTTCATCCTCATGCCTTTTCTGTTCACCCTTTAAGTCAATAGGCTTGAGCGAGCTCTCTTTTCGGCTGAGACAGACTGTCTGAGGGAAGGAGTGAGACAACTCCCAGTATTGTTATATGCAGATGACGCAGTTCTCATGGCATCTATGGCTAGTGGGCTGCAGCTACTTCTGGATATGTTTATTGTCTTCATTGGAAGTCTGGATTTGGCAGTACATTTCACAAAATTTTATGTCATGGTTGTTGGCCCACGGACTAACAGTTCCAAGACTTTTAAAGTGGCCAACCAGACCCTGGGAAACGTCTCAGTCTTTCCCTATTTAGGGGTATTATTTGATGTAAAGGATAACTGGAAGCCCATGATTAAGGGGAGGAGATCTGAGATTGTTAAAACCACCAGTGCAGTGGCTCTTGATCACCGTGTGCCCTTCTTAAGAATCACCAGGCTAAATGTGTTTCCCAGATTCGGTATGGCAGTGAGGTCTGGGGGTATGCGAAGGTCAATAAAACCGACAGCAGAAAATCAATTCTTAAGACGTCTTGTGCTGGTCTCACCATGTACCCTGACCTTTTCAATTCATGTGGAGCTTGGAATATATTATCTAGCTGACACAGTTGCCCTTAGCACACTGCTGTGTTGGATTATGAGCTGGACCAGGGAGGATCTAATGCTCAACAGACTGATTCTCTTGGACTGTTTATCCCTTGACTTTGCGCATAGAACCCCCTGGATAGCTTATGTGAAGGCATCATTTTCAGATAGTGAGGTCTAAAGGAACACTAAATTGAAAAAATATATGCACTCTGCTTACCCAGAGGAGCTGAACGTCTAATTGTGCATAAAAACCCAGATCTGGTTTAGGGGACAGACCCCACAAAAGATGGTGCAACCCTGCACACATTGGGGCCTATTCTACTATTTGTAAATTACTCTTACACTTTTGAGCAACTATACTACTTTGGGATAGTCATAAAATTTGAGTATTGTTTTTTTTTTGGTAACACATAATTTTTATTGATTTTTGACATAAAAAGAGTGAAAACATCTTACATCAGTAATCATCCGGTGTTGTAACCTTTTGATACAGGGTACACTTATGGTCCATTCTACAGTTTGAAACCTTAGCATGTGACGTATTTTGATATATCAATTATTGCTGATGATAGACACGTATATAAAAATTTGAGTATACTTAATCAATAACTTACATGTCTCCACTGAAGTAGAATGTGAAGCCAAATTTACAAGTATATAATTACTACTGGCAAAAAGAGCAGTTGTAAATCCAGCACCACACATTGCCAACCACTGATACCGCAACACCCTCCCTTCGAAAATAATGGAGGTAGGGACTTAAAATAAAAACCCATAGGTAAAAATGTTAAACTAAATTAAATTATTTTAAATAGTTAAAAACATAAAGAAATATATTTCATGTTAAAAAAAATTCTAAAAATAAAACATAGGTTTTAGTTTATTTGAAGATTTTTAATAACCTTTTTTAATTAAAAAATATTGTAACATTAATTTTTATTGAAATATAATTCAATTATTTTTTAATTAAGTAGATTAGAATTACAAAAAAGAATCCTAAACCTTACAATAGGGTGGAGTATATACTTTACAATAGGGAGTTTATTAGACTTTATTAAAAATTAAAATATAAATGCATTCTAAACGTATAACACATTTAAAAAAGTGTTATAGTATTCTCACTTAATTGCAGATTAAGTAAATAACTAAATCTAATATATTTAATTATTTAACATTTATTTATTTAAGTATTATTCTTAAAAAACATTTCACTGTGAGTAGAATGTATACATTTATTTACTATGCATACAAACTTATTAACAGAACATATATTAAAAAAATTAAACATTTTAAAAATACTTAATAATTACAACTTATATAATTAAAATATTATATAATCAAAATGTTACATTTAAGATTACGTACAATAATTAAGCGTTTAGGGTAATGGGCGCAAACCTTCCACTGACTATTGTCCAAATCAGTTAACACAGTATATAACAGACAACCGTTGTGTAGTAGGCACCCTTTGGGACAGGGTACAGAGTAATGAATGCATTACCAGGCGCTGTGTGCAGACAAACGAACAATCCTTGTAGTTAGCAGATATCAGAGGTGCATCGTGTTGCTATGATTCAATGTTATAATTTCAAATGTAGGAGTCAATGTGATATTTTACTTGTCATATCAATGTCGTGTTGCAAATAGCCTAATCCTATGTTCATCAGGTTAGCGAATCCATACTAAAAATACCCGGACTGATTATTATACATTGACGTTTAATTCAGATATGTTTCACTAGTAAGTTGGCCTAGGCGAAATAATTATATTGAAATGCAAATATACTGTAATTGTATTACCTAAATTATATTGGAATATTACAAATTTGAAAATCAATAAAACACATTTAAACAAAAAAAGATTACATAAAATACTTTTACATTAAACAAAACATATATATATACATACATAATACACACACACACCCACACACACACATATACTTGAAAATCATATTTAATATAATTTATTTAACATTAATTTCTGTTGGGTTTCATTATTTTCTATGGGAGGGTATTGCAGCACCTTGACGTACTCCAGGTCTGAGCTGGAGTAAATTTACTACTGGTTTAGGACCTTTATAGCTGTATTAGATGTAAAAGTGCAGTTTGTGTGAATAGCAACAGGCTCACTCTTTTGTAGGTGGGTGCTGGTCCCTCCATAAATCACAACTTAACACTCCTTTAACGCCTCCTTGCTCCTCCCTGAACCCCACCTATTTTCAAGTACGTACAACATATTGTTCTACCAATCCCCCAGGCCTCTCCCACATTGAGTACTAAGTAGTAAACTTACATGTGTAAGGATCTCCACATAAAATAGATAGGAAAGGTGGGATAGCATTTTGTAGTACTATTTGCAGTACTACTTTAAAACTACTAAAATACTACAAAGTGCAGTTGGAGAATAGGGCCCGTAGTAGTTAATGAGTTTGTAGATAATGAGTTACGCATGGGTTTGGCATGGCCACAGGTGATGCCCTTAACAGACATTAAAGCCTAAAATATTTTTCTGACATAATACATTCCCTTTGAAAGGCCAAAAACAAGTGTAGTCCTTCATGATTACTCTAGGGAAAAGTGTTCATCCTGCTATGGCCTCCTTATGGTTAATTCCCCAGCAAACAACTTTCAGCATCAGAGACACAAACAAGAGGCATTCACAGTTAAAAAAGCCATGACATAAAACTATGATGTCACAAGAAATGTCCCATATGGTTAGAACCTCCTGGCAGCTACAGAATATGTTGCATCAACTTTTCTAGCGCCTATAGTACATGATACAATTCTTAGACCCTTCTTTAAATCATTGATGAAAGCTTATTTTACACCATCCATTTATGTTAATGGTGGAATCCAGGCCTAGCTTTATAAACCAGTACTATTGTTTTATATGGAAGGTCAGTACATGTAACTTAGTGAAGATCTCAAATAGAATCTGGGAAAATGCATCCAAATTCTCACACATTCTGATTCCTTAAAAACCTTTACCTGCCCTGAAACAACAAGGCCTAACTGCAACAGAAAAGGATCTAGTAAAACATGTAATGTGATGAGATGAATAATGTCATTGATTCAAACACCTGAGACATTTCATATTGTAATTTCACAACTCATCAAACTGATCAACTTCAATATTTGTAACTGGCTCCCAGTTCAAATAAACTACTAACCTTTGTACAATCCTTCACTTTTTAGCACCATTACATTACAATATATTTGCATTGCTATACAGTGTGGTAGCCAACTACAAGACTGGGCTAGGGTTCAGGATGGGTCAGGGAGAGAGGGCATATTAAACTCAGAGAGGATGTAATGCATAAACGGAAACGTCCTATGTTAAGCTTATGCTTTTCTCCCTGATGTATCTTTTAGACTATTGAATCTCTCGACAGCGGCAAGCCATTTATGCAGGCTTTCTACGTAGATCTCCAGGGAGTGATAAAGACTCTAAGATATTATGCTGGCTGGGCAGACAAGATTCATGGGATAACCATTCCAGCAGGTGAGTTTTAATCATTTACATTTATGGGGTTCTCACACATTCATTTCTCCACAAATCACTCTCACACCAACTTCCATAAGAACCTTTATATTTTAGACCACTAAAATAGCACCACTAAATCAGATGGCAATCTGCTTGAGTCAATTTAAAACCCTCCATTTCTTTACGCTTACCAGACAATGGAGACTTACTTGCACATAGTTGCCTGACAGCCAAGGATACAATATCTTAGAGAGACAAAGAACATCAAAGGTTGCAATACTATGAATTATATTTAATAAAACGATGGAGAGTCCTTAGTTCTTCTATAATATAAATGTTTCTTAGCACCAACCAGAGGACACCACCAACAGCCAACTCTGTTCCACACCACTCTGTTGTTGCCATGTCCCCACAAAGTTCTGGTAAAGCAACTAAAATTCTAACCGGTGCATCACCTTTAAAGGGGAAGTTACAACACATCTTCCCCTTCAACACATTGATAATAAGGAAATAGAATAAGTAATAAAGGAATAAAGAAAAGAAAAGGAAAAGATTGGAATACAATTTGCAACTAATAACAACAAGGAAATAAAAGGAAACAAAACTAATACACCACTCTAAAATGTAATCGTGAAGATATGAGGGTGATCTCCTCACTCTTTTATCATTACACAGTTGTTCAGTCTGACCCTCAACTCTATTCCGACACAACTGTCTCGACTGAGCCTCATCATTACCATCCTCCCTGTTGCATTTGGACATTCAAGACATACTCCAAACATCACCACCACTTAGCATCACAACATTCTTCATAACCTTGACAATCCGTTTGGGACCTAGAAATTTTGTTTTACCTTTCGGAGACCACACCGCTTTCTTCACATACACCAAGTCACCAACTTTCCATTCACACTTGCGCATACACATCTTGGCAGCATACCTTTGCTTATATCTCTCTTGGTATCTCTTCACTCTCAAATCAACTACACCGCTGTTCTTATCTTTCTCACTCAACCACATTGGGGTGAGTTTGGAACCGGCCACTCTGCCTTTGAGTTTTTTAAACGGTGAGCAACCAGTGACACTATTGGGTGTGTTCCTGTGCGCCCATAGTTTTTCACGGCAAAATGCTCTTCAAAGGTGTACCAGGCTCAACAGCAGATTGAGCACAAGCCCTTACAAGCCTATTCATGCTTTCGACTAAACTGTTGGCTTGTGGTGTATAGAGAGCTGTGCAGTGGTGAGTAATGGGAAGATCCTTAAAAAAACTCCACCATCTCCTGGAAGTTAAATTGTACCCCATAATCAGTAACCACAACATCTGGTATACCTTTGCAAGCAACACATCCTTGAGAAATTCAATGATGTTCTCGGTAACCCCAGAACTCATGCAACAGGCTGAAACCCATTTTGAAGTATAATCAACCAAGACAACAACAAATCTCTAATTTGTAGACAAAACATTGAAAGGCCCTACAATTTTCATGGCTAGCTTAGTCTAAGGTCACTCAGGTAACTCGGCAGGTGAAAGTGGTGCTGCTCTGACTCTCCTGGATGTATCATTACCAGCACAGAGGGTAAACTCCCTAACTATTCCTCTACCTGTCGATCCACTCCAGGCAACCAATATGATTCTCTCACTGTGGATTTAGTTAAACTGCGTCCAAGATGACCTTCATGTGCCGAATTGATAATTTCTCACGCACACTACAAGGGGAACTAATCTCTCCCCACGATAGAGCCCCCCCAGCTGCAATGCTCAATTCATCTCGTACATTCCAAAACCCTTTGGCACACTAAGGAACATCACTGAATTTAGGCCACCCACTGACCATAAGTCCATCACAATCTTCCTAGAGTTGTCACAGGCAATGCTGGCCTCCCATTCAACTTTGTTGAGTGCTGGTTCCTTAATCCCAGACACAGAACAATCTGTACTTACTGGAACCAGTCTGTCTAATGGCATTCTGGATAGATAATCAGCAGGGACATTCTTCAACCCAGGTAAGTATTCCACAATGAAATTGTATTCCCAAACGTTGTAAAGAATGAGGTACACCAATATCCTTGAAGAGAAGTTTATTCTCAGTAAAGAAACAGCACACCAGAGCAGGAGGACAACGTAGTACCACACAACGTGTCAACTCCCCAACGATTCTTCTCAACTGACACTCTAGAATGTCAACTGATTGCATCACAGTACAGGTAAGTGCGAGAGAAGGGTACGGGTGCCTGAAGGGAAAAGGTTGGAAGCTTCTGGAAGAAGACATCCAATACAATACATCTCCGTCCTGACAGGGAAGAGGGAAGAGGGGGAAAGGTGGAGGACAAAAAAAAACAAAAGGAGGACAGGTGGAAAAGGAGAGATGGTGGGATGGAGAAGAAAGAAGAAAAGAGAAAAAAAAGTAGAAGGAATATGCTTAACAACAAAATGCATAAAGCTTTACTAAGGTAACAATGAGACGGACAATATTGAGGAAAACATTTGTGACTGTAGAAGCACCCGCTAGTAGCATTTGAAATCCTTAAACCAACTAGGTTTAACTATCACACGCCCACACCTGCTCATACCGTTCTCCTAAGTAACATCATCATAAATGGATCTGTCATATATACCAGGTTGACTCGAAGGGGCAGGACCCTGTACCACCCCGGGATTGATAGCATTGTTGGAAGAACTCTCTTGTTGATCTACCTCTCGACCTTAGGCTGATGTGACATTACAATTCAGTGGCTGATCATCACCACAACCATTGTCTTTGTTGGAATCATCTTCATACATCCACTCCATACACTGTTTATCATGTACAACCTCATCTTGCACACGCTGATCTTGGTCTGGAGGAATGTGTAAATCAGTCTTGCATAACGCCTCATAATTCTTTCTCTTACACACAGAGAGTGCAGAAAAATGCCAGACCTTACCATAGCTAAGTAAAGCAGAATTGCAAAGTACTTTCTTCACCACAAGAGGCTGGGTAAATCGACTCTGACCTTTCTCAATGAACCCACTCCATTTGATTCTAACAAAATCACTGCCAACGAGGGTCACACTTGTTTTTCAAGTTGGGGCATTCTTTGCTAACACTCTGGGCAGGTAACAAATTCTCCTTCACTATTTCAGGAGACCCCAAGGCTCTCTTTGCTGTTTCTAGCCATCCAACATTGTCTTTTGACGTGGGAGTTCTTCCTCTCATCAATTCAGAAGGACTGGAAGCTGAGCTCTCATTGGGAGTTACTCTGTATGCCCATACAATTTTATACAATTTGTTTCTCCAGGCCAACCCCTTAAAGTTTCCAGAGACAACCTGTGGTCCGTTGTCTCTCAGCATGAACTTAGGTAAACCCTCTCTAGTGAAAACTTTGTCAAGGAATTTGATGATATTGCCTGAATCCTTCTTGTGGAGTATGTCAACTTCAGGCCACTTAGAGAAGTGATCCACTACCACAACGATGTACACCTGTTCACCCTGTTCTCATATAGATCCCATTATATCAATACCTATTCTCTCCCAGGGCATACTTGGGCTGGTTAACGGGTGTAACATGGGCCTCAAAGTCACCTGTGAGTTTTCACATTGCACACAATTCCTCACCTTCCTTTCGATCGCAATGTCACATCTGGGCCACCAATACCAAAGCTTGACCCTACACTTAGTTTTATTGATTCCTAAGTGTCCCTCATGGAACATCTCTAAGATTTCTCTTAAAACATCAGGGGGTACATCTTTACCTTGTCTTAACACTAGAACCTCATTCTATCGACAACTCATTTCTAAGTTCCCAAAATGTTCTTAGTTCTTATGTATGTCTTTCTTCCCAGGCCACCAGCCTAGTATCATTTAGCTCATTTCTTGCAACAAAAAGAAATGGGGTCCCCGGTATCCAACTTGTTCTTTTGGGTGAGCACAGCACCTATGCATCTCCCACTAGCAGGAGTAGTGACAATACTAGCTACATTAGGATCAAAAACTTTTTAACCCCTTCGCTGCCAGGCCTTTTCCCCCTCCTGTGCCAGGCCTTTTTTTGGCTATTTGGGGTAGTGCGCGCTTAGGCCCCTGTAACTTTTTGACCGCATTAGGTAGCCACGCCAAATTTGCGTCCTTTTCTTCCAACATCATGGGGATTCTAAAGGTACCCAGGGTTTGTGGATTCCCCTGGAGGGGTCTCAGAAAAGAGCCAAAATACAGCAAAATTTTGGGTTTTTTTGGAAAAATTGGAAAAACGGGCTGCAAATGAAAGCATCTGGGTTTTTCCCTGCAAATGTTATCAAAAAAAGGTTTGTGGGGTTGAAATCACCATTTTCCCAGCTTTTCGGGGATACTTGACTTTTGATAGAAATCCAACATTTTTTACACAGTTTTGGCATTTTTCTGGGACATAGCCTATTTTTGCAATTTTTTGTGCTTTTGACCTCCTTCCAGTTAGTGGCTGAAATGGGTACAAAAGCAATAGTGGATCCTGGAAAGCTATACATTTTTGAAAAGAAGACAACATTCTGAATTCAGCAAGGGGTCATTTGTGTAGATCCATCAAGGTTTTTTTATAGAAACAAACAGTTAAATGTAGTATAAATTGAAATTCAGTTGAAAAAAACAGCCTTTTGTGTCAACGTTTTCACCTGTAACTTCTTCTAATTATGACAGCTCTTTGAAAGCAATTTACCGTTGCATCCGCTGGACATTACTGGTTGTGGGGATATATAGGACTTGTAGGTTCACCAAGAACCCGACGAACCCAGAGCCAAAAACTGAGTAGTAACTTGCAATGGTTTTTTATTATGTATCGGGTATATAGTAATTATTCTGTAAAAAAGTGTACATGGAAAAAACGGTATGAAAGACACCTATGTATTTCTGATTTGGGAACAAAATATAGAGTTTAGAAACAGTAGATATTTGCACATTTCTGAAATTGGGAATACTCATACTAGCATGAGAATTATCAGTCATTTTTTAGAATGACTTCTTTTTTACACAATATCTTTCATTTGGAAAGCAGAAATGCATGTAAAGTCAATATATAATAGCAGTTCCTTTACAAATCTGAATTACCCTAAGTCTCCCGATAAAAATGGTACCTCACTTGTGTGGGTAGGCATAGTGCCCACGACAGGAAACGGCGCAAAACGCAACGTGGTCACACCACATTTTCACAATGCAAAATTACCCTTTTTTTGCAAAGTGCCTAGCTCTAGTTTTTGAACCCTAGCTCTGCGGGCACCTTGGGAAACCTAGCAAACCTATACATTTTTGAAAAGTAGACAACCAGGGGAATCCAGGATGGGGTGACTTGACTGCCTCCCACCTGGGTCTGTTACCCAGAATCCCTTGCAAACCTAAAAAATTGGCAAAAAAAACACATTTTCCACACATTTCTGTCGTGGAAAGTTCCAGAATCTGCGTGGATCCACAAATTTCCACCCACCCCGCGTTCCCCAAAGTCTTACGAGAAAAACGGTACCTCACTTGTGTGGATCGGCCTAGTGCCCGCGACAGGAAACGGTGCAAAACGCAACCTGGTCACAACTCAATTTCGCAGTGAAAAATGACCCTTTTTTGGAAAAATGACTAGCTGTAGTTTTTGAACCCTAGCTCTGCGGGCACCTGGGGAAACCTAGCAAACCTATACATTTTTGAAAACTAGACACCCAGGGGAATCCAGGATGGGGTGACTTGACTGCCTCCCACCAGGGTCTGTTACCCAGAATCCCTTGCAAACCTAAAAAATTGGCAAAAAAAACACATTTTCCACACATTTCTGTCGTGGAAAGTTCCGGAATCTGCGTGGATCCACAAATTTCCACCCACCCCGCGTTCCCCAAAGTCTTACGAGAAAAACGGTACCTCACTTGTGTGGATCGGCCTAGTGCCCGCGACAGGAAACGGCGCAAAACGCAACCTGGTCACAACTCAATTTCGCAGTGAAAAATGACCCTTTTTTGGAAAAATGACTAGCTGTAGTTTTTGAACCCTAGCTCTGCGGGCACCTGGGGAAACCTAGCAAACCTATACATTTTTGAAAACTAGACACCCAGGGGAATCCAGGATGGGGTGACTTGACTGCCTCCCACCAGGGTCTGTTACCCAGAATCCCTTGCAAACCTAAAAAATTGGCAAAAAAAACACATTTTCCACACATTTCGGTCGTGGAAAGTTCCGGAATCTGCGTGGATCCACAAATTTCCACCCACCCCGCGTTCCCCAAAGTCTTACGAGAAAAACGGTACCTCACTTGTGTGGATCGGCCTAGTGCCCGCGACAGGAAACGGCGCAAAACGCAACCTGGTCACACCTCAATTTCGCAGTGAAAAATGACCCTTTTTTGGAAAAATGACTAGCTGTAGTTTTTGAACCCTAGCTCTGCCGGCACCTGGGGAAACCTAGCAAACCTATACATTTTTGAAAACTAGACACCCAGGGGAATCCAGGATGGGGTGACTTGACTGCCTCCCACCAGGGTCTGTTACCCAGAATCCCTTGCAAACCTAAAAAATTGGCAAAAAAACCACATTTTCCCCACAATTCTGTCGTGGAAAGTTCCGGAATCTGCGTGGATCCACAAATTTCCACCCACCCCGCGTTCCCCAAAGTCTTACGAGAAAAACGGTACCTCACTTGTGTGGGTCGGCCTAGTGCCCGTGACAGGAAACGGCGCAAAACGCAACCTGGTCACACCTCAATTTCGCAGTGAAAAATGACCCTTTTTTGGACAAATGACTAGCTGTAGTTTTTGAACCCTAGCTCTGCGGGCACCTGGGGAAACCTAGCAAACCTATACATTTTTGAAAACTAGACACCCAGGGGAATCCAGGATGTGGTGACTTGACTGCCTCCCACCAGGGTCTGTTACCCAGAATCCCTTGCAAACCTAAAAAATTGGCAAAAAAAACACATTTTCCCCACATTTCTGTCGTGGAAAGTTCCGGAATCTGCGTGGATCCACAAATTTCCACCCACCCCGCGTTCCCCAAAGTCTTACGAGAAAAACGGTACCTCACTTGTGTGGGTCGGCCTAGTGCCCGCGACAGGAAACGGCGCAAAACGCAACCTGGTCACACCTCAATTTCGCAGTGAAAAATGACCCTTTTTTGGAAAAATGACTAGCTGTAGTTTTTGAACCCTAGCTCTGCGGCCACCTGGGGAAACCTAGCAAACCTATACATTTTTGAAAACTAGACACCCAGGGGAATCCAGGATGGGGTGACTTGACTGCCTCCCACCAGGGTCTGTTACCCAGAATCCCTTGCAAACCAAAAACATTGGCAAAAAAAACACATTTTCCCCACATTTCGGTCGTGGAAAGTTCCGGAATCTGTGTGGATCCACAAATTTCCACCCACCCCGCATTCCCCAAAGTCTTACGAGAAAAACGGTACCTCACTTGTGTGGCTCGGCCTAGTGCCCGCGACAGGAAACGGCGCAAAACGCAACCTGGTCACACCTCAATTTCGCAGTGAAAAATGACCCTTTTTTGGACAAATGACTAGCTGTAGTTTTTGAACCCTAGCTCTGCGGGCACCTGGGGAAACCTAGCAAACCTATACATTTTTGAAAACTAGACACCCAGGGGAATCTAGGATGGGGTGACTTGACTGCCTCCCACCAGGGTCTGTTACCCAGAATCCCTTGCAAACCTAAAAAATTGGCAAAAAAAACACATTTTCCCCACATTTCTGTCGTGGAAAGTTCCGGAATCTGCGTGGATCCACAAATTTCCACCCACCCCGCATTCCCCAAAGTCTTACGAGAAAAACGGTACCTCACTTGTGTGGCTCGGCCTAGTGCCCGCGACAGGAAACGGCGCAAAACGCAACCTGGTCACACCTCAATTTCGCAGTGAAAAATGACCCTTTTTTGGAAAAATGACTAGCTGTAGTTTTTGAACCCTAGCTCTGCGGGCACCTGGGGAAACCTAGCAAACCTATACATTTTTGAAAACTAGACACCCAGGGGAATCCAGGATGGGGTGACTTGACTGCCTCCCACCAGGGTCTGTTACCCAGAATCCCTTGCAAACCTAAAAAATGGGCAAAAAAAACACATTTTCCCCACATTTCGGTCGTGGAAAGTTCCGGAATCTGCGTGGATCCACAAATTTCCACCCACCCCGCGTTCCCCAGAGTCTTACGAGAAAAACGATACCTCACTTGTGTGGCTCGGCCTAGTGTCCGCGACAGGAAACGGCGCAAAACGCAACCTGGTCACACCTCAATTTCGCAGTGAAAAATGACCCTTTTTTGGAAAAATGACTAGCTGTAGTTTTTGAACCCTAGCTCTGCGGGCACCTGGGGAAATCTAGCAAACCTATACATTTTTGAAAACTAGACACCCAGGGGAATCCAGGATGGGGTGACTTGACTGCCTCCCACCAGGGTCTGTTACCCAGAATCCCTTGCAAACCTAAAAAATGGGCAAAAAAAACACATTTTCCCCACATTTCGGTCGTGGAAAGTTCCGGAATCTGCGTGGATCCACAAATTTCCACCCACCCCGCGTTCCCCAGAGTCTTACGAGAAAAACGGTACCTCACTTGTGTGGCTCGGCCTAGTGCCCGCGACAGGAAACGGCGCAAAACGCAACCTGGTCACACCTCAATTTCGCAGTGAAAAATGACCCTTTTTTGGAAAAATGACTAGCTGTAGTTTTTGAACCCTAGCTCTGCGGGCACCTGGGGAAATCTAGCAAACCTATACATTTTTGAAAACTAGACACCCAGGGGAATCCAGGATGGGGTGACTTGACTGCCTCCCACCAGGGTCTGTTACCCAGAATCCCTTGCAAACCTAAAAAATTGGCAAAAAAAACACATTTTCCCCACATTTCGGTCGTGGAAAGTTCCGGAATCTGCGTGGATCCACAAATTTCCACCCACCCCGCGTTCCCCAAAGTCTTACGAGAAAAACGGTACCTCACTTGTGTGGCTCGGCCTAGTGCCCGCGACAGGAAACGGCGCAAAACGCAACCTGGTCACACCTCAATTTCGCAGTGAAAAATGACCCTTTTTTGGAAAAATGACTAGCTGTAGTTTTTGAACCCTAGCTCTGCGGCCACCTGGGGAAACCTAGCAAACCTATACATTTTTGAAAACTAGACACCCAGGGGAATCCAGGATGGGGTGACTTGACTGCCTCCCACCAGGGTCTGTTACCCAGAATCCCTTGCAAACCTAAAAAATGGGCAAAAAAAACACATTTTCCCCACATTTCGGTCGTGGAAAGTTCCGGAATCTGCGTGGATCCACAAATTTCCACCCACCCCGCGTTCCCCAGAGTCTTACGAGAAAAACGATACCTCACTTGTGTGGCTCGGCCTAGTGTCCGCGACAGGAAACGGCGCAAAACGCAACCTGGTCACACCTCAATTTCGCAGTGAAAAATGACCCTTTTTTGGAAAAATGACTAGCTGTAGTTTTTGAACCCTAGCTCTGCGGGCACCTGGGGAAATCTAGCAAACCTATACATTTTTGAAAACTAGACACCCAGGGTAATCCAGGATGGGGTGACTTGACTGCCTCCCACCAGGGTCTGTTACCCAGAATCCCTTGCAAACCTAAAAAATTGGCAAAAAAACCACATTTTCCCCACAATTCTGTCGTGGAAAGTTCCGGAATCTGCGTGGATCCACAAATTTCCACCCACCCCGCGTTCCCCAAAGTCTTACGAGAAAAACGGTACCTCACTTGTGTGGGTCGGCCTAGTGCCCGTGACAGGAAACGGCGCAAAACGCAACCTGGTCACACCTCAATTTCGCAGTGAAAAATGACCCTTTTTTGGACAAATGACTAGCTGTAGTTTTTGAACCCTAGCTCTGCGGGCACCTGGGGAAACCTAGCAAACCTATACATTTTTGAAAACTAGACACCCAGGGGAATCCAGGATGTGGTGACTTGACTGCCTCCCACCAGGGTCTGTTACCCAGAATCCCTTGCAAACCTAAAAAATTGGCAAAAAAAACACATTTTCCCCACATTTCTGTCGTGGAAAGTTCCGGAATCTGCGTGGATCCACAAATTTCCACCCACCCCGCGTTCCCCAAAGTCTTACGAGAAAAACGGTACCTCACTTGTGTGGGTCGGCCTAGTGCCCGCGACAGGAAACGGCGCAAAACGCAACCTGGTCACACCTCAATTTCGCAGTGAAAAATGACCCTTTTTTGGAAAAATGACTAGCTGTAGTTTTTGAACCCTAGCTCTGCGGCCACCTGGGGAAACCTAGCAAACCTATACATTTTTGAAAACTAGACACCCAGGGGAATCCAGGATGGGGTGACTTGACTGCCTCCCACCAGGGTCTGTTACCCAGAATCCCTTGCAAACCAAAAAAATTGGCAAAAAAAACACATTTTCCCCACATTTCGGTCGTGGAAAGTTCCGGAATCTGTGTGGATCCACAAATTTCCACCCACCCCGCATTCCCCAAAGTCTTACGAGAAAAACGGTACCTCACTTGTGTGGCTCGGCCTAGTGCCCGCGACAGGAAACGGCGCAAAACGCAACCTGGTCACACCTCAATTTCGCAGTGAAAAATGACCCTTTTTTGGACAAATGACTAGCTGTAGTTTTTGAACCCTAGCTCTGCGGGCACCTGGGGAAACCTAGCAAACCTATACATTTTTGAAAACTAGACACCCAGGGGAATCTAGGATGGGGTGACTTGACTGCCTCCCACCAGGGTCTGTTACCCAGAATCCCTTGCAAACCTAAAAAATTGGCAAAAAAAACACATTTTCCCCACATTTCTGTCGTGGAAAGTTCCGGAATCTGCGTGGATCCACAAATTTCCACCCACCCCGCGTTCCCCAAAGTCTTACGAGAAAAACGGTACCTCACTTGTGTGGCTCGGCCTAGTGCCCGCGACAGGAAACGGCGCAAAACGCAACCTGGTCACACCTCAATTTCGCAGTGAAAAATGACCCTTTTTTGGAAAAATGACTAGCTGTAGTTTTTGAACCCTAGCTCTGCGGGCACCTGGGGAAACCTAGCAAACCTATACATTTTTGAAAACTAGACACCCAGGGGAATCCAGGATGGGGTGACTTGACTGCCTCCCACCAGGGTCTGTTACCCAGAATCCCTTGCAAACCTAAAAAATGGGCAAAAAAAACACATTTTCCCCACATTTCGGTCGTGGAAAGTTCCGGAATCTGCGTGGATCCACAAATTTCCACCCACCCCGCGTTCCCCAGAGTCTTACGAGAAAAACGATACCTCACTTGTGTGGCTCGGCCTAGTGTCCGCGACAGGAAACGGCGCAAAACGCAACCTGGTCACACCTCAATTTCGCAGTGAAAAATGACCCTTTTTTGGAAAAATGACTAGCTGTAGTTTTTGAACCCTAGCTCTGCGGGCACCTGGGGAAATCTAGCAAACCTATACATTTTTGAAAACTAGACACCCAGGGGAATCCAGGATGGGGTGACTTGACTGCCTCCCACCAGGGTCTGTTACCCAGAATCCCTTGCAAACCTAAAAAATGGGCAAAAAAAACACATTTTCCCCACATTTCGGTCGTGGAAAGTTCCGGAATCTGCGTGGATCCACAAATTTCCACCCACCCCGCGTTCCCCAGAGTCTTACGAGAAAAACGGTACCTCACTTGTGTGGCTCGGCCTAGTGCCCGCGACAGGAAACGGCGCAAAACGCAACCTGGTCACACCTCAATTTCGCAGTGAAAAATGACCCTTTTTTGGAAAAATGACTAGCTGTAGTTTTTGAACCCTAGCTCTGCGGGCACCTGGGGAAATCTAGCAAACCTATACATTTTTGAAAACTAGACACCCAGGGGAATCCAGGATGGGGTGACTTGACTGCCTCCCACCAGGGTCTGTTACCCAGAATCCCTTGCAAACCTAAAAAATTGGCAAAAAAAACACATGTTCCCCACATTTCGGTCGTGGAAAGTTCCGGAATCTGCGTGGATCCACAAATTTCCACCCACCCCGCGTTCCCCAAAGTCTTACGAGAAAAACGGTACCTCACTTGTGTGGCTCGGCCTAGTGCCCGCGACAGGAAACGGCGCAAAACGCAACCTGGTCACACCTCAATTTCGCAGTGAAAAATGACCCTTTTTTGGAAAAATGACTAGCTGTAGTTTTTGAACCCTAGCTCTGCGGCCACCTGGGGAAACCTAGCAAACCTATACATTTTTGAAAACTAGACACCCAGGGGAATCCAGGATGGGGTGACTTGACTGCCTCCCACCAGGGTCTGTTACCCAGAATCCCTTGCAAACCAAAAAAATTGGCAAAAAAAACACATTTTCCCCACATTTCGGTCGTGGAAAGTTCCGGAATCTGCGTGGATCCACAAACTTCCACCCACCCCGCGTTCCCCAAAGTCTTACGAGAAAAACGGTACCTCACTTGTGTGGATCGGCCTAGTGCCTGCGACAGGAAACGGCGCAAAACGCAACCTGGTCACACCTCAATTTCGTAGTGAAAAATGACCCTTTTTTGGAAAAATGACTAGCTGTAGTTTTTGAACCCTAGCTCTGCGGGCACCTGGGGAAACCTAGCAAACCTATACATTTTTGAAAACTAGACACCCAGGGTAATCCAGGATGGGGTGACTTGACTGCCTCCCACCAGGGTCTGTTACCCAGAATCCCTTGCAAACCTAAAAAATTGGCAAAAAAAACACATTTTCCACACATTTCTGTCGTGGAAAGTTCCGGAATCTGCGTGGTTCCACAAATTTCCACCCACCCCGCATTCCCCAAAGTCTTACGAGAAAAACGGTACCTCACTTGTGTGGCTCGGCCTAGTGCCCGCGACAGGAAACGGCGCAAAACGCAACCTGGTCACACCTCAATTTCGCAGTGAAAAATGACCCTTTTTTGGAAAAATGACTAGCTGTAGTTTTTGAACCCTAGCTCTGCGGGCACCTGGGGAAACCTAGCAAACCTATACATTTTTGAAAACTAGAAACCCAGGGGAATCCAGGATGGGGTGACTTGACTGCCTCCCACCAGGGTCTGTTACCCAGATTCCCTTGCAAACCTAAAAAATTGGCAAAAAAACCACATTTTCCCCACATTTCGGTCGTGGAAAGTTCCGGAATCTGCGTGGATCCACAAATTTCCACCCACCCCGCGTTCCCCAAAGTCTTACGAGAAAAACGGTACCTCACTTGTGTGGATCGGCCTAGTGCCCGCGACAGGAAACGGCGCAAAACGCAACCTGGTCACACCTCAATTTCGTAGTGAAAAATGACCCTTTTTTGGACTAATGACTAGCTGTAGTTTTTGAACCCTAGCTCTGCGGGCACCTGGGTAAACCTAGCAAACCTATACATTTTTGAAAACTAGACACCCAGGGGAATCCAGGATGGGGTGACTTGACTGCCTCCCACCAGGCTCTGTTACCCAGAATCCCTTGCAAACCTAAAAAATTGGCAAAAAAAACACATTTTCCACACATTTCTGTCGTGGAAAGTTCCGGAATCTGCGTGGTTCCACAAATTTCCACCCACCCCGCATTCCCCAAAGTCTTACGAGAAAAACGGTACCTCACTTGTGTGGATCGGCCTAGTGCCCGCAACAGGAAACGGCACAAAACGCAACCTGGTCACACCTAAATTTCGCAGTGAAAAATGACCCTTTTTTGGAAAAATGACTAGCTGTAGTTTTTGAACCCTAGCTCTGCGGGCACCTGGGGAAACCTAGCAAACCTATACATTTTTGAAAACTAGACACCCAGGGGAATCCAGGATGGGGTGACTTGACTGCCTCCCACCAGGGTCTGTTACCCAGAATCCCTTGCAAACCTAAAAAATTGGCAAAAAAACCACATTTTCCACACATTTCTGTCGTGGAAAGTTCCGGAATCTGCGTGGTTCCACAAATTTCCACCCACCCCGCATTCCCCAAAGTCTTACGAGAAAAACGGTACCTCACTTGTGTGGATCGGCCTAGTGCCCGCGACAGGAAACGGCGCAAAACGCAACCTGGTCACACCTCAATTTCGCAGTGAAAAATGACCCTTTTTTGGAAAAATGACTAGCTGTAGTTTTTGAACCCTAGCTCTGCGGGCACATGGGGAAACCTAGCAAACCTATACATTTTTGAAAACTAGACACCCAGGGGAATCCAGGATGGGGTGACTTGACTGCCTCCCACCAGGGTCTGTTACCCAGAATCCCTTGCAAACCTAAAAAATTGGCAAAAAAAACACATTTTCCACACATTTCTGTCGTGGAAAGTTCCGGAATCTGCGTGGTTCCACAAATTTCCACCCACCCGCATTCCCCAAAGTCTTACGAGAAAAACGGTACCTCACTTGTGTGGCTCGGCCTAGTGCCCGCGACAGGAAACGGCGCAAAACGCAACCTGGTCACACCTCAATTTCGCAGTGAAAAATGACCCTTTTTTGGAAAAATGACTAGCTGTAGTTTTTGAACCCTAGCTCTGCGGGCACCTGGGGAAACCTAGCAAACCTATACATTTTTTAAAACTAGACACCCAGGGGAATCCAGGATGGGGTGACTTGACTGCCTCCCACCAGGGTCTGTTACCCAGAATCCCTTGCAAACCTAAAAAATTGGCAAAAAAAACACATTTTCCCCACATTTCGGTCGTGGAAAGTTCCGGAATCTGCGTGGATCCACAAATTTCCACCCACCCCGCGTTCCCCAAAGTCTTACGAGAAAAACGATACCTCACTTGTGTGGGTCGGCCTAGTGCCCGCGACAGGAAACGGTGCAAAACGCAACCTGGTCACACCTCAATTTCGCAGTGAAAAATGACCCTTTTTTGGACTAATGACTAGCTATAGTTTTTGAACCCTAGCTCTGCGGGCACCTGGGTAAACCTAGCAAACCTATACATTTTTGAAAACTAGACACCCAGGGGAATCCAGGATGGGGTGACTTGACTGCCTCCCACCAGGGTCTGTTACCCAGAATCCCTTGCAAACCTAAAAAATTGGCAAAAAAAACACATTTTCCCCACATTTCTGTCGTGGAAAGTTCCGGAATCTGCGTGGATCCACAAATTTCCACCCACCCTGCGTTCCCCAAAGTCTTTCGAGAAAAACGGTACCTCACTTGTGTGGCTCGGCCTAGTGCCCGCGACAGGAAACGGCGCAAAACATAGTGAGGTGACATCAAAATTGCCTATCTCAAAACCACCTGGTTTTGCAAGGGGGGTCTCTTGGCTTTTTGGCCCTGGGCACGGCGGCCATCTAGGGAAACCTACCAAACCCACGCATTTCTGAAAACTAGACACCCGGCGGCTTCCAGGGAGGTATGGCTTGCGTGGATCCCCCAACGTTTCCCTACCCAGAATCCCCAGCAAACCTCAATTTTTGCTGAAAAATTCACTTTTTTCACACATTTTGGGGTGGGAAAGTAGTGGCATCACCGGGCTCACACAAATTTACCACCACCCAGCGTTCCCCCAGGTCTCCCGGTAAAAATGGTGCCTCACTTGTGTGGGAGGCCCAAGTACCCGCCGCAGGCAAGGGCCCAAAACGCAGTGAGGCGACATCAAAAGGGCCCGTCGCAAAACCACCTGGTTTTGCAAGGGGGGTCACTTGGGTTTTTGGCCCGGTGCTCGGCGGCCATCTAGGGAAACCTACCAAACCCACACATTTCTGAAAACTAGACACCCGGCGGCTTCCAGGGAGGTATGGCTTGCGTGGATCCCCCAACGTTTCCTTACCCAGAATCCCCTGCAAACCTCAATTTTTGCTGGAAAAAGCACTTTTTTCACACATTTTGGGGTGGGAAAGTAGTGGCATCACCGGGCTCACACAAATTTACCACCACCCAGCGTTCCCCCAGGTCTCCCGGTAAAAATGGTGCCTCACTTGTGTGGGAGGCCCAAGTACCCGCCGCAGGCAAGGGCCCAAAACGCAGTGAGGCGACATCAAAAGGGCCTGTCGCAAAACCACCTGGTTTTGCAAGGGGGGTCACTTGGGTTTTTGGCCCGGTGCTCGGCGGCCATCTAGGGAAACCTACCAAACCCACACATTTCTGAAAACTAGACACCCGGCGGCTTCCAGGGAGGTATGGCTTGCGTGGATCCCCCAACGTTTCCTTACCCAGAATCCCCTGCAAACCTCAATTTTTGCTGGAAAAAGCACTTTTTTCACACATTTTGGGGTGGGAAAGTAGTTGCATCACCGGGCTCACACAAATTTACCACCACCCAGCGTTCCCCCAGGTCTCCCGGTAAAAATGGTGCCTCACTTGTGTGGGAGGCCCAAGTACCCGCGGCAGGCAAGGACAACAAACGTAGTGAGGCGACATTTGGGATAGGCAA
Source organism: Triturus cristatus (assembly GCF_964204655.1). Taxonomy (NCBI): domain Eukaryota; kingdom Metazoa; phylum Chordata; class Amphibia; order Caudata; family Salamandridae; genus Triturus; species Triturus cristatus. Next base: position 235,559,331 of record NC_140583.1, read on the forward strand.
TGTTGATGTCGCCTCACTACGTTTGTTGTCCTTGCCTACCGCGGGTACTTGGGCCTCCCACACAAGTGAGGCACCATTTTTACCGGGAGACCTGGGGGAACGCTGGGTGGTGGTAAATTTGTGTGAGCCCGGTGATGCCACTACTTTCCCACCCCAAAATGTGTGAAAAAAGTGCTTTTTCCAGCAAAAATTGAGGTTTGCAGGGGATTCTGGGTAAGGAAACGTTGGGGGATCCACGCAAGCCATACCTCCCTGGAAGCCGCCGGGTGTCTAGTTTTCAGAAATGCGTGGGTTTGGTAGGTTTCCCTAGATGGCCGCCGAGCACCGGGCCAAAAACCCAAGTGACCCCCCTTGCAAAACCAGGTGGTTTTGCGACAGGCCCTTTTGATGTCGCCTCACTGCGTTTTGGGCCCTTGCCTGCGGCGGGTACTTGGGCCTCCCACACAAGTGAGGCACCATTTTTACCGGGAGACCTGGGGGAACGCTGGGTGGTGGTAAATTTGTGTGAGCCCGGTGATGCCACTACTTTCCCACCCCAAAATGTGTGAAAAAAGTGCTTTTTCCAGCAAAAATTGAGGTTTGCTGGGGATTCTGGGTAAGGAAACGTTGGGGGATCCACGCAAGCCATACCTCCCTGGAAGCCGCCGGGTGTCTAGTTTTCAGAAATGTGTGGGTTTGGTAGGTTTCCCTAGATGGCCGCCGAGCACCGGGCCAAAAACCCAAGTGACCCCCCTTGCAAAACCAGGTGGTTTTGCGACAGGCCCTTTTGATGTCGCCTCACTGCGTTTTGGGCCCTTGCCTGCGGCGGGTACTTGGGCCTCCCACACAAGTGAGGCACCATTTTTACCGGGAGACCTGGGGGAACGCTGGGTGGTGGTAAATTTGTGTGAGCCCGGTGATGCCACTACTTTCCCACCCCAAAATGTGTGAAAAAAGTGCTTTTTCCAGCAAAATTTGAGGTTTGCAGGGGATTCTGGGTAAGGAAACGTTGGGGGATCCACGCAAGCCATACCTCCCTGGAAGCCGCCGGGTGTCTAGTTTTCAGAAATGCGTGGGTTTGGTAGGTTTCCCTAGATGGCCGCCGAGCACCGGGCCAAAAACCCAAGTGACCCCCCTTGCAAAACCAGGTGGTTTTGCAACAGGCCCTTTTGATGTCGCCTCACTGCGTTTTGGGCCCTTGCCTGCGGCGGGTACTTGGGCCTCCCACACAAGTGAGGCACCATTTTTACCGGGAGACCTGGGGGAACGCTGGGTGGTGGTAAATTTGTGTGAGCCCGGTGATGCCACTACTTTCCCACCCCAAAATGTGTGAAAAAAGTGCTTTTTCCAGCAAAAATTGAGGTTTGCAGGGGATTCTGGGTAAGGAAACGTTGGGGGATCCACGCAAGCCATACCTCCCTGGAAGCCGCCGGGTGTCTAGTTTTCAGAAATGCGTGGGTTTGGTAGGTTTCCCTAGATGGCCGCCGAGCACCGGGCCAAAAACCCAAGTGACCCCCCTTGCAAAACCAGGTGGTTTTGCGACAGGCCCTTTTGATGTCGCCTCACTGCGTTTTGGGCCCTTGCCTGCGGCGGGTACTTGGGCCTCCCACACAAGTGAGGCACCATTTTTACCGGGAGACCTGGGGGAACGCTGGGTGGTGGTAAATTTGTGTGAGCCCGGTGATGCCACTACTTTCCCACCCCAAAATGTGTGAAAAAAGTGCTTTTTCCAGCAAAAATTGAGGTTTGCTGGGGATTCTGGGTAAGGAAACGTTGGGGGATCCACGCAAGCCATACCTCCCTGGAAGCCGCCGGGTGTCTAGTTTTCAGAAATGTGTGGGTTTGGTAGGTTTCCCTAGATGGCCGCCGAGCACCGGGCCAAAAACCCAAGTGACCCCCCTTGCAAAACCAGGTGGTTTTGCGACAGGCCCTTTTGATGTCGCCTCACTGCGTTTTGGGCCCTTGCCTGCGGCGGGTACTTGGGCCTCCCACACAAGTGAGGCACCATTTTTACCGGGAGACCTGGGGGAACGCTGGGTGGTGGTAAATTTGTGTGAGCCCGGTGATGCCACTACTTTCCCACCCCAAAATGTGTGAAAAAAGTGCTTTTTCCAGCAAAATTTGAGGTTTGCAGGGGATTCTGGGTAAGGAAACGTTGGGGGATCCACGCAAGCCATACCTCCCTGGAAGCCGCCGGGTGTCTAGTTTTCAGAAATGCGTGGGTTTGGTAGGTTTCCCTAGATGGCCGCCGAGCACCGGGCCAAAAACCCAAGTGACCCCCCTTGCAAAACCAGGTGGTTTTGCAACAGGCCCTTTTGATGTCGCCTCACTGCGTTTTGGGCCCTTGCCTGCGGCGGGTACTTGGGCCTCCCACACAAGTGAGGCACCATTTTTACCGGGAGACCTGGGGGAACGCTGGGTGGTGGTAAATTTGTGTGAGCCCGGTGATGCCACTACTTTCCCACCCCAAAATGTGTGAAAAAAGTGCTTTTTCCAGCAAAAATTGAGGTTTGCAGGGGATTCTGGGTAAGGAAACGTTGGGGGATCCACGCAAGCCATACCTCCCTGGAAGCCGCCGGGTGTCTAGTTTTCAGAAATGCGTGGGTTTGGTAGGTTTCCCTAGATGGCCGCCGAGCACCGGGCCAAAAACCCAAGTGACCCCCCTTGCAAAACCAGGTGGTTTTGCGACAGGCCCTTTTGATGTCGCCTCACTGCGTTTTGGGCCCTTGCCTGCGGCGGGTACTTGGGCCTCCCACACAAGTGAGGCACCATTTTTACCGGGAGACCTGGGGGAACGCTGGGTGGTGGTAAATTTGTGTGAGCCCGGTGATGCCACTACTTTCCCACCCCAAAATGTGTGAAAAAAGTGCTTTTTCCAGCAAAAATTGAGGTTTGCTGGGGATTCTGGGTAAGGAAACGTTGGGGGATCCACGCAAGCCATACCTCCCTGGAAGCCGCCGGGTGTCTAGTTTTCAGAAATGTGTGGGTTTGGTAGGTTTCCCTAGATGGCCGCCGAGCACCGGGCCAAAAACCCAAGTGACCCCCCTTGCAAAACCAGGTGGTTTTGCGACAGGCCCTTTTGATGTCGCCTCACTGCGTTTTGGGCCCTTGCCTGCGGCGGGTACTTGGGCCTCCCACACAAGTGAGGCACCATTTTTACCGGGAGACCTGGGGGAACGCTGGGTGGTGGTAAATTTGTGTAAGCCCGGTGATGCCACTACTTTCCCACCCCAAAATGTGTGAAAAAAGTGCTTTTTCCAGCAAAAATTGAGGTTTGCAGGGGATTCTGGGTAAGGAAACGTTGGGGGATCCACGCAAGCCATACCTCCCTGGAAGCCGCCGGGTGTCTAGTTTTCAGAAATGGTGGATTTGGTAGGTTTCCCTAGATGGCCGCCGAGCACGGGCCAAAAAGACAGTTGACCCCCTTGCAAAACAAGAAAGTTTCGACATTGTTTCTACAACGTGAGAATTTTGGAACAAAATTGCATGGACAATGTGATCGATATTTTGAGGTTTGCAGGACATTGAGGATAAAAAACCTTTTTGAAATTCACAAGAGAGACATCACCATGAACTCCCATGGGTTTACCACAATATGTACAGTTGGTGGGTTATTTTTACATGGAACATACACTTTGCCAGAGAAACTAAACAGACAAAGAATCCTGCACAGCCACCTATTCCTCAAACACACACACATACTGGTTGGATTTGGCACGAGGGCGAGTGATGGTTCAGTATATTAAATTTTATTAACAAGAGATTTCACAAAAATGAAATGCACTGTCAATAATTCAATGGAGAAAAAACTGAACCAATGACTCGCAGCTCGTGAGCTGTAAAGCCACGGCAAGGCACCAACCGCTTTACAGGCCATTCACACATCTTTCATACGTGATACACACAAGACCATTCACACCACCAGGCACAAAAAAAACACATTACAAAATTCACAAAAGGGACAAGGTACACCCTGCTTCAGAAAGGCAAATATTACTGCACAGCCATCTAAACCTCAAGCACACACACATACTGGTTGGATTTGGCACGAGAGTGAGTGATGGTTTAGAATATACAATTGTATTAGCAAGTGATTTCACAACAATGAAATGCACTGTTAATAATTGAAAGGGCGAGAAACTGAACCATTGACTCACAGCTCTTGAGCTGTAAAGCCACGACAAGGCACCAACCTCTTTACAGGCCATTCATACACCTTTCATACGCGTGAGACATACAAAACCATTCATACCGCCAGCCGCGGGCCCATCACATAACAAAACTCCCACCAGCACACAGCGCCATTCAAGGGCCCATCACTTTCACACGCCCACATTCCTGAAACAGAAACTACACAAGTAGATGGATTGCGTGGAGTGGCACTCAGCTAGCAGTGTGTGTAGTGACCAGCAGCAAGTCACTACTCACACAGCCAGCCGAGCGCCAGTCCACGCACACCACTAGCCGAGCACCAGTTCACGCACACCGCCAGCTAAACACCAGTCCACGCACACCGCCAGCCAAGCACCAGTCCACGCACACCGCCAGCCAAGCACCAGTCCACGCACACCGCCAGCCAAGCACCAGTCCACGCACACCGCCAGCCAAGCACCAGTCCACGCACACCGCCAGCCAAGCACCAGTCCACGCACACCGCCAGCCAAGCACCAGTCCACGCACACCGCCAGCCAAGCACCAGTCCACACACACCGCCAGCCAAGCACCAGTCCACGCACACCGCCGGCCAAGCACCAGTCCACACACACCGCCAGCCAAGCACCAGGCCACGCACGCCAACAGCCAAGCACCAGTCCACGCACACCGCCAGCCAAGCACCATTCCACGTACACCGCCAAAGAAGTGCCAGTCCACACACACTGCCAACACATTTAGGATTTTTTTAGCCAAAAATAAAAACACAAACAAATCACAAATACATAAAAATCTACAAACACAAAATCAGAAACTTAACACATTGCACTAAAGCCAACCTGGAAACAGAATCACATTTTCCAAAGAAAACAAACCAATCAGTTAACTTTACCACTCATGATTGCTCCCAAAACTTCTTTTGGGTATGGTACGCTCTAAAACAAGCAGGGACACACAGCCCAGGTTTAGATGGACAGTCGGAGCAGTACATACGAGTCTCCTTCCGCTTATCTCTTCGCCAACAGACTCTACATCTCCTAGTGGGAAAATCTTTTGCCGGTGTGGGAGGGATGAAATCAGGAAAGTGGCGATCTTTCAATCGAACCACATCCTCCACCACTCCAAATCTAGGAACACTTGCCTGTTCCACAACAACAAGGCTAGCAATCACAGAGTGCTGAAACTGAATAAATGTCAACTTTGACCCAGGAGAACACTCCATGAACACAATAAAAGCATTGAACATTGCTAATTCGAAGAAATGGATGGCCAACTTCTTATACTAAACATAAGCCTTACGAATAGCAGAGTAAGGTTCCAACCTCTGATCTACTCTGTCAACACCACCCATGTGCTTATTGTAGTCTAGAATGCACACAGGTTTGCGCACTTCAGCAACCTGACCCCAAACAGCCACAGGTGAAGTACTCTCATCATGGATGGTAGTCAGCATGTACACATCCCTCCTGTCCACAAATTTCACAGCTAGTAGTTCATCACTACGCAAGGAACTGCACTGCCCCCTCTGAAGTTTTTTGCAAACAAGCTCTTTCGGATAAGCTTTACGGTTAGAGCGGATTGTGCCACATGCAAAAGTGTCCACTTTATACAATTCCTTAAATAATTGCACAGCAGTATAGAAGTTATCCAGGTACAAATGGTGGCCTCTGTTAAACAGTCTCCTAGCAAGATCCCACACAATTTTCTCTGCAACTCCAAAGGTGGACGGACATCCTGGGGGGTCAATGGCAGAATCTCTACCAGTATACACACGAAAATTAAATACATATCCTGTCCTACTCTCAGACAACATATACAGCTTAATTCCATAGCGTGCCCTCTTGCTAGGGATGTACTGCCTAAAAACCAAACGGCCCTTGAACAAGACCAAAGACTCATCAATAGATATTTCTTTCCCGGGAGTATAGATCTCAGAAAACCGATCCACAAAGTGATCAAGAACGGGCCGAATCTTAAAAAGACGGTCACAGTCAGGGTGATCTCGTGGCAACGCCATTGAATTATCAACAAAATGCAGCATACGTAGCAAAAGTAAATACCGATTACGAGTCATAACTGCAGGAAATATGGCAGTTGCCAACAAGGGGCTAGTAGACCAATATGAAGCCAAGGTTGGCTTCCTTACCACACCCATCAATAAAGTCAAACCCAAAAACTTCTTAATCTCTTCCAGATATGTGGGAGTCCACCGGGTAGCTCTAGACTGGGGCCTAAGTTTGTCACTGTTGATCCTCAAAAACTGTTCAGCATACAAATTCGTCTGCTCAACAATCTCACCCAAAAATACATCATCCATAAACAACTGAAAAAACTGAATAGGCAAAAAGTTTTCACAATTCACTGTACACCCTGCAACACCACTAAAGGCAGGCAACACCGGCTGCACCATGTTTGGATCAACCCAAAGTCCAGCACTTCCAGTAGGAAGCCTAGCAGCCTCAGACTGCAATCCAGATGCCTCTTGCACCATCGGCACAGCAGTTTCCTCCTCTAAGACAGGCACTTCATCCGCACTGAGAGTTGCTTCATCCACACCAAGAGTACCTTCATCTGCACTGAGAGTACCTTCATCATCCGATGATTCCATGTTGAGAGAAAACTCACTGCCAGAATCTTCCCCTCCCTCCTCTCCCTCAGACGCACTGTCAGTCTCATAATCATGATCAGAGGAAGATTCAAGAAGCATACCGACCACCTGTTGAGCAGTCATTCTACGGCTAGCCATATTGCTTACTAATAAATGTAACTTGTCAACAACAACAAACTCTTTGTAAAATAAGTAATAAGCAAAAAGCACCTTTATCAAAAACTCAAATATACTCCAAAACAATACCACTCACTTGCCAGAGGCAGCAAAACTACTCACCACCACCTACTCTGTACAGACACAGTATGGATCAACAATATCCCACTAAAAAAGAAAGAGAAAAACAATTACACATAAGACTATGCAAAACACATCGCAAAGATTTTCATGCTCAAACCACTAACTAAATATGCCGCCATTATGACATCACTTACAAAAAAAATCATTCGGACATTACATTATTACTCATTTGGTGTAAATACAACAACAAAAAAATTCTTACCAACACAATGCAACTACACAAAACTGCAGAACAGCCACCGTTGAAAAGCTTTAGTCTAGAAAAAAAAGAGGAAAAAAAACTTTATTGTAACATATACATATAATGCTCTAGACCATCACGTACTGCGCAAAATGTTTTGCTTGACCCTCCCACTTTCAAAAAGGAAAGATTGATGGCCCAATCCTTTACAAGCAACGCGGCAAGATTCTGGAACTGAGCCTCAGCTCCGGACCACCCCCTCCCTCTTCCCAGTCCTTCAAAACTAACCTCAAATTTCTCCTCCTGCAAAGACACTTCCAAACTTAATTCACACCCTCTCCATTGTGTGAAGTAAGTCTTTACATTATAGGAAATTCTGTTCTCCATGCCCGTAGAAGTGCCTACCCAGTGTGTTCCTGTGTTTTGCGTGTCTGCCATTTATTGCACTTTTATACCTCTAGTCTTAGCACAAGCAGGTGTAATGTAGTGGTGTCAACTTACAAAGAGTATAAAGTACAACCATGGTGCACATTGTGTTTTCCAATTCACCCATCAACCAGGTATTGCAGTACCTACAGAAATGGTAACCTCTCCCACCCTGGAAACAACAATGCTGTTCAAAGGAAGACGAGAAAATGAAAGTAGCAAAACACTGGCAAACTCTGACGCTGGTGTACTTGGATGCAAATGAAATCAATCTGGCCACTTTGCAACCCCTCTGTCTTACATTATTTCGCCCCCCCTGGAAACAACAATGCTGTTCAAAGTTAGATGAGAAAACGAAAGTAGCAATACACTGGCAAACTCTGAAGCTGGTGTACTTGGATGCAAATAAAAACAATCTGGCAACTTGGCAACCCCTAAGTCTTACTTTATTTCGCCCCCCCTGGGAACAACAATACTGTTCAAAGTTAGGCGAAAAAACTAAAGACACACTGCACTGGCAAACTCTGATGCTGGTGTGCTTGGATGCAAATAAAATCAATCTGGCCACTTTGCAATCCCTCTGTCTAACTTTACTTCGCCCCCCCTGGGAACAACAATACTGTTCAAAGTTAGGCGAGAAAACTAAAGACGCACTGCACTGGCAATCTCTGATGCTGGTGTGCTTGGATGCAAATAAAATCAATCTGGCAACTTTGCAATCCCTCTGTCTAACTTTATTTGCCCCCCCCCTGGGAACAACAATACTGTTCAAAGTTAGGCGAGAAAAATGAAGACGCACTGCACTGGCAAACTCTGATGCTGGTGTGCTTGGATGCAAATAAAATCAATCTGGCCACTTTGCAATCCCTCTGTCTAACTTTATTTCGCCCCCCCTGGGAACAACAATACTGTTCAAAGTTAGGCGAGAAAACTAAAGACGCACTGCACTGGCAAACTCTGATGCTGGTGTGCTTGGATGCAAATAAAATCAATCTGGCCACTTTGCAATCCCTCTGTCTAACTTTTATTTCGCCCCCCTGTGAACAACAATACTGTTCAAAGTTAGGCGAGAAAACTAAAGACGCACTGCACTGGCAAACTCTGATGCTGGTGTGCTTTGGTGCAAATAAAATCAATCTGGCCACTTTGCAATCCCTCTGTCTAACTTTATTTCACCCCCCCAGGGAACAACAATACTGGTCAAAGTTAGGCGAGAAAACTAAAGACGCACTGCACTGGCAAACTCTGATGCTGGTGTGCTTTGGTAAAAATAAAATCAATCTGGCCACTTTGCAATCCCTCTGTCTAACTTTATTTCACCCCCCCGGGAACAACAATACTGGTCAAAGTTAGGCGAGAAAACTAAAGACGCACTGCACTGGCAAACTCTGATGCTGGTGTGCTTTATTGGAAATAAAATCAATCTGGCCACTTTGCAATCCCTCTGTCTAACTTTATTTCGCCCCCCCCCAGGGAACAACAATACTGGTCAAAGTTAGGCGAGAAAACTAAAGACGCACTGCACTGGCAAACTCTGATGCTGGTGTGCTTTGGTGCAAATAAAATCAATCTGGCCACTTTGCAATCCCTCTGTCTAACTTTATTTCGCCCCCCCAGGGAACAACAATACTGGTCAAAGTTAGGCGAGAAAACTAAAGACGCACTGCACTGGCAAACTCTGATGCTGGTGTGCTTGGATGCAAATAAAATCAATCTGGCCACTTTGCAATCCCTCTGTCTAACTTTTATTTCGCCCCCCCTGTGAACAACAATACTGTTCAAAGTTAGGCGAGAAAACTAAAGACGCACTGCACTGGCAAACTCTGATGCTGGTGTGCTTTGGTGCAAATAAAATCAATCTGGCCACTTTGCAATCCCTCTGTCTAACTTTATTTCGCCCCCCCTGGGATCAACAATACTGTTCAAAGTTAGGCGAGAAAACTAAAGACGCACTGCACTGGCAAACTCTGATGCTGGTGTGCTTGGATGCAAATAAAATCAATCTGGCCACTTTGCAATCCCTCTGTCTAACTTTATTTCGCCCCCCCTGGGAACAACAATACTGTTCAAAGTTAGGCGAGAAAACTAAAGACGCACTGCACTGGCAAACTCTGATGCTGGTGTGCTTGGATGCAAATAAAATCAATCTGGCCACTTTGCAATCCCTCTGTCTAACTTTATTTCGCCCCCCCTGGGAACAACAATACTGTTCAAAGTTAGGCGAAAAAACTAAAGACGCACTGCACTGGCAAAATCTGATGCTGGTGTGCTTGGATGCAAATAAAATCAATCTGGCCACTTTGCAATCCCTCTGTCTAACTTTATTTCGCCCCCCCCTGGGAACAACAATACTGTTCAAAGTTAGGCGAAAAAACTAAAGACGCACTGCACTGGCAAACTCAGATGCTGATGTGCTTGGATGCAAATAAAATCAATCTGGCCACTTTGCAATCCCTCTGTCTAACTTTATTTCGCCCCCCCTGGAAACAAAAATACTGTTCAAAGTTAGGCGAGAAAACTAAAGACGCACTGCACTGGCAAACTCTGATGCAGGTGTGCTTGGATGCAAATAAAATCAATCTGGCCACTTTGCAATCCCTCTATCTAACTTTATTTCGCCCCCCCTGGGAACAACAATACTGTTCAAAGTTAGGTGAAAAAACTAAAGACGCACTGCACTGGCAAACTCTGATGCTGGTGTGCTTGGATGCAAATAAAATCAATCTGGCCACTTTGCAATCCCTCTGTCTAACTTTATTTGTCCCCCCCTGGGAATAACAATACCGTTCAAAGTTAGGCGAGAAAACTAAAGACGCACTGCACTGGCAAACTCTGATGCTGGTGTGCTTGGATGCAAATAAAATCAATCTGGCCACTTTGCAATCCCTCTGTCTAACTTTATTTCGCCCCCCCTGGGAACAACAATACTGTTCAAAGCTGGGCGAGAAAACTAAAGACGCACTGCACTGGCAAACTCTGATGCTGGTGTGCTTGGATGCAAATAAAATCAATCTGGCCACTTTGCAATCCCTCTGTCTAACTTTATTTCGCCCCCCCCCTGGGAACAACAATACTGTTCAAAGTTAGGCGAGAAAACTAAAGACGCACTGCACTGGCAAACTCTGATGCTGGTGTGCTTGGATGCAAATAAAAGCAATCTGGCCACTTTGCAATCCCTCTGTCTAACTTTATTTCGCCCCCCCTGGGAACAACAATACTGTTCAAAGTTAGGCGAGAAAACTAAAGACGCACTGCACTGGCAAACTCTGATGCTGGTGTGCTTGGATGCAAATAAAATCAATCTGGCCACTTTGCAATCCCTCTGTCTAACTTTATTTCGCCCCCCCTGGGAACAACAATACTGTTCAAAGTTAGGCGAGAAAACTAAAGACGCACTGCACTGGCAAACTCTGATGCTGGTGTGCATGGATGCAAATAAAATCATTCTGGCCACTTTGCAATCCCTCTGTCTAACTTTATTTCGCCCCCCCTGGGAACAACAATACTGGTCAAAGTTAGGCGAAAAAACTAAAGACGCACTGCACTGGCAAACTCTGATGCTGGTGTGCTTGGGTGCAAATAAAATCAATCTGGCCACTTTGCAATCCCTCAGTCTAACTTTATTTCGCCCCCCCAGGGAACAACAACACTGTTCAAAGGAAGACAAAAAAACGAAAGAAGCACATCACTGGCAAACTCTGATGCTGGTGTACTTGGATGCAAATAAAATCAATCTGGCCACTTTGCAATCCCTCAGTCTAACTTTATTTCGCCCCCCCTGGAAACAACAACAGTGTTCAAAAGAAGACAAAAAAACGAAAGAAGCACATCACTGGCAAACTCTGATGCTGGTGTACTTGGATCCAAATAAAAATAATCTTGCCACTTGGCAACCCCTCTGTCTTACTTTATTTCGCCCACCCAGGGAACAAGAATACTGTTCAAAGTAAGGCTGAGAAAACGAAAGTCGCACTGCACTGGCAAACTCTGATGCTGGTGTGCTTGGATGCAAATGAAATCAATCTGGCCACTTTGCAATCCCTCTGTCTAACTTTACTTTGCCCCCTGGGAACAACAATACAGTTCAAAGGAAGACAAAAAAACGAAAAAAGCACATCACTGGCAAACTCTGATGCTGGTGTACTTGGAAGCAAATAAAATCAATCTGGCCACTTTGCAACCCCTGTCTCACTTTCTTCGCCCCCCCTTGGTACAACAATGCAGTTCAAAGTTACAGGAGAAAACGAAAGTAAAACTGCACTGGCAAACTCGGATGCTGGTGTTTTTATAAGCCAATAAAATAAATCTGGCCACTTTGGAACCCCTAGGACTGTCTGTATTACGCCCCCCCACCCCCATCCCACGCTAGCAGCACCCCCCAGGTGAAACAGACAAAGAAACGAAAACGAGCGTTTTTTTTTTTTCGAAATTCGCATCAAATTGCCTGCGCTTTGACGATCAACGAGCAGAAACAAAGCAGAGATCTCAAAAACCCACTTACACCCCCCCCAACATTGTGCCCCCACCCTACCTAGCGCACACATCCACTGATACCCCCTCCCCAGCCCCAAAACTGACCTTTACACTCCGACGCGCAGGAAGCAAATGGCTTCCAGCGCCTCGGAGAGCAAAGGGGAAGCCTCTGGTGACGTCAGCGCGGCTCCCGCGCTGACGTCATTGATGACGCGGGCGGGGGGGGCGGGGGGAGGCAGGGGAAGGTCTTCCCCTGCCTCCCAAGCAAAAAAAAAAAAGATCGCGGAATCACGGGGGGAGCGCCAGCGCTTCCCCCAAGGGTGGGTCCCATGACGAGCTGGACTCGTCATGGGCACAGCGCGACTGTGCTCCATGACGAGTCCAGCTCGTCATGGGCACTGAAGGGGTTAAGGGAAAAGCATTACAAATATCCTCTTCAAGAGAGACAAAGGTGTTTTGACAGTTTGTGCTTCATTCAAATGTGTTATTAAGTTTTAACTTTTGTCTGTTATCGTTAGTTTTGGTGGAGACATTTTTCACAAACTTGGAATAGAATTCCACCAACCCAGAGAATGCTCGCACTTCATCTCTATTTTTAGGCACAGGTGCATCTCCTATGGTCCCCAACAAATCTTTTTTTGGTTTAATACCATCCTGTGTGATTTCAAGACCTAAAAATGTCACTTGCTTCTGGACAAATTTACATCTGTTGTACTCAGCAGTCATACCTTTATTTTATAACTTGCCCAATACTTTAAACCAATTTCGGTCGTGCTCTTCTTTGTTTCTACCCATTACCAAAATGTCATCCTGAAAGATGAGCAGGTTCTCAAAAACCTTGAACATCACATGCATATGCATGTGGACGCTAAACAAAAGGGAACTCTTTAAAATCTAAAACAACCAAACGTGATATAAAGGTTGTTAAGTTTCTGCTGTCCAGATGCAGAGATACCTGATGGTAGGTCGCCGTGAGATCAATGGTTGAAAACCACATTAAAGCGACAAGTTAGGGCCAAATTCTTAAGAACCGCTTCATAATCCTCTATAGACTCTTCCTTACCTTGTTTACGGTGGTAGAATTTATACCAATCCACAGCAACACAAACTGTGGGTTTGTAGTAACTGTCCAAATCCTCCAATGCATTAGTGTATACATCCCCCTGATCACTTGAGCAGTTTTTCTTTAGTAATGTGATTATATAATTTGAGCCAACCCGCTCCCAAGCAATACAATAAGATTTTCTTTTTCTTCTCAGGGGTTACGTTTTCCTCCTCCTCATCGAATGTAGAAATGTAATTTGTGAAGTATTAATGCCGTACCTCGCATTTTAATGCAGGCTCACCTGCTGCTGGCAATAAGGCTTGTGGTCATGATAAATTATACGCGTTACCTGATGCCATTATGGGGATATGGTTAACCAATTACAGTATATATTTCTAAGAATTGAATACAAAGAAATGTAGCAAATAGATGTGACAGCTGGACCACAAATTTAAAGTTAGACGATAGCTCTCCATAAAATGCAGAGCGCAAATGCAGGTGAAAGCTAGGCCAGTAAAATGTGGAATAAATGAGATCACAGACTTATCAAAGATACCTTTTGAAGCAGACCTGTGGAGAATCCACCTTCACTCCTCGGGGCGGCTAAAAACAGCATATTAAAAATAAATGAGTGGAGATAATTATAGTTACTGCAGAATAAACGCGCCTGAAAACGGTTGAACAGAGAGAGTCTTGTGAGCACAAGATTGTATCTGTGACAGGTTCCTTTCAGTAAAAGACTCCCACCCAAGATGGCTGTACATCCACGGTACGCTGGTGGAGCGCTGTGTGTGCGTTTCAATGATATGACTCAAATCCCTGCAGCTCGGACGCACACAATGTTTCGGAGAAGATGATTTTACTAACATAGATTCTGCAAGCGCAACACTGACCTGGAACGCAGCATTTCACTGACGTAGCTCGGTAACGGCCTCTCCGAAGCTGCAGGAGTTGCCACAATGAAATACCTCACCTTACACCCTGCAACACAACCACTTGCCTGCCTAAGATACAGAAGTGCTCCGGAACCTCCGAAGACCGTCGAACTGGTGGAGGTGCACCAATAACCTCGAAGATAAATTTATTCTCAGTAAAGAAACAGCACACCAGAGCGGGAGGACAACGTAGTAGCACACGTGTCAACTCCCCAATGACACTTAATCAGCTGGCATTCTAGAGTGTCAGCTGATTGCATCATTATACAGGTGAGGGGGGTACGTTTGCCTGATGGGAATAGATTGGAAGTTTCTAGAAGAAGACATCCAATACAACACCAAAGACTCTCAATCCATCTTTTTATCCTAGGTGTGGTACTCTCAGCATTCCTGCATGCAAACATGTGGACCACAGGTTTGTGATCAGTTCTTGCAAGAAAAGGCAAACCCCATAGGTAAAATCTGAAATGGTTGATAGCCTCACACTCAATTACAGAGTAGCGTTCTTCCGCCCCTCTGAGTGAGCGCAAAGTGAAACCAAGACTTCCTCATTGCCATCAAACATTTGCAACAGTACAACACCCAAACCTCTCACGCTAGCGTCAGTGGTTAAGATTGTTTTCTTTGATACATCAAAATGCCCCAAAGTTAGCATGCATGCAATTTCACTTTTAACTTTGTCGAAAGCACTAATACAGTCTTCTGACCACACAAAGTCCGCTCCCTTTTTGGGCAAAAGTCTCAACGGCTGTACTACACTGGCAAAATTGTAAATACATTTTGAATAATATTCAGATAGACCAAGAAACGATTTAACGAGATACTTGTTGGACGGTGCTGGAGCTTGTGATATCGCTTCTGCCAGCTCAAAATTTGGGGCTGATACCCTCACTAGAAATAGATTGGCCAATGTAAGACAAAGATCCAACCCTGAATTTGCATTTTTAACTTCTTAAAGTGAGTCCTCACTCTTGTAATTTTGATAGAACCTTATTCAGTACCTCATCATGACCAATGTCTTTTCCATAAACAAGTATGTCATCCTGGAAGAAAAGGACTCAGCTTATCCCCGATAAAACCTCTTTCATCAACCTCTGGAAACAAGCGTCAGCAGATGCTAAGCCAAATAGCATTCTGATGAACATGTACACTCACAGTGGTATAACAAACTAGGTCAAAGCTCTGGATTCCTCATGTAGCATAACCTGATGGCATGCTGACGACAAGTCCATCACGCTGAAGACACATTCACCATTCAATTTTGCAAGAGGCTCATTTATGTTGGGTAGAGACTACTGTCGATCCAAATACAGTTGTTTAGACTCCTCAAGTCCACTCACACCCTGATTTTGATACCCTTGTCCTTGGGTGCCAAAACAATTGGAGCCAACCACTCAGAGGACTTAATCTCGTCTATCACTCCCATCTCGAGTAACCTATTAGGTTTCACCTGTAGGGGTCCCACCATGAGTTTTGGCACCTTCCTTACTTTGTGAACTACAGGTTGAACCTTTGCTTTCAAAATTGTCTTGTGTTTAAACCCACTAAGAAGGCCAAGTTTATAGATGAAAACCCCTAGATATCTTTCAGTGATGTCCTTGTCATTACTCTGACGCATGACCACCATCACTTGATCAGGCACATTGGGGTTTAAAATGATATCAAGAGCTCTCTGATTTCGCCATCCCAAAAGATTATCACCTTTTCTGGCAACATACACTTTCCCCACTGTTTCTCTCCATTTAAACATAATGGTCTGAACAGAGTATCCGACCAGATCAATACTTTGCCCACCATTAAGTACTGGATTGATATCTGGAGGCAGCAGTAAAATACTATTACTTCCGAAAGTGCAATCCCAGAATTTATCACTTAACAGCGTATATGGCGATACAGAGTCTGCTAATGCTGGAACAAACTTGTTCCATATTCAAAGATTTCGGCATTGCTACAATACCAGGATCTACAGCCATCACATCTTTTACTGTACAGTCTTCAGCTCCTGTTATGTGGAGAAAAGCTTGTTGAGGGTATATTAATTCATCATCCACAAGGTTTAATTTGGCATTCCTTCACATCTGCGCGTAATGTCCCTTTTAACCACAATTCCTACAGTTCACGCTTCTAGCAAAACAATTAGGAAAGTTAGGACCATGACTCTGACTTCCACACCTTAAACACCTCAGTTTGGCATCTCTACCATTATTAATATTACACTTTTGCTTTTCAGTTTTTCCCAGACACTTTCATTTGTTTCCCAGCTATCTTGTAAATTGCTGGTGCTTGTGTGCCATGTTCAACACCTTCAGGGTAACAACCTTTCACAACTGCAACACCATCATGTGGCACAACAGGACTGCGCATCTCCTTTACCCAATTCGACGTGTGTTCAACGCTTTCAAATATACTTATTGCTTCCTTCAAATTGGGATTTTTTTTCAGCAATTTCTCTTGGATCATTGTGTCATTCGTGCAACGCACCAATTGATAACATATATGTGAATCTGCTAACTGCTCAAATTCACAAGTCTGAGCTAGAGACGTAGGGCCGCTCCGTAATTACCCACTCTCTCTCCTTTAGCTTGTACTCACATGAAAAACGTATGTTTCTCCATTACAACATTTAGTCGTGGCCCAAAATGAGTTTGTAATAGCAAAACAGTCATTTCATAGACATCCTGAGGTCTATGAAAATATTAGAAACGTGTGGAAGCCCACTACAACAAGGTTAAATCAAAACAGAAAGAGTGAAACAGAATCAGTGTCTAAGCCCAATAGACCTATCTTTGGGCATATCCCTATGTAGGACGTAATCCCTCACTCACCAATGATGACATGCTTCATCATTTGGGATTCTCCTCCCAGAGGAAAAACCTAGTTCCTCTGGGGGCTACAACCCCCTCTCTGAGAGGTAGGAGCTCAGGGATGTTTTGAGATGTGGTACTGGATATATAAAATCCACAAATGTAGAGCTAATAGTGTGAGTGGGGGTGCAGCGCATATTAAGAAAATTACAAAAAACTGTGAGGGTAAGTGAAATTAAAACTAGTTCAAGGACGTAGAATTTTTTTTATTGTGGAACGTTCTTGACCAGGATTAAAATAGCGTGCACCAACAGTCAAAAATTGTGAACCGTGGTGATAGAATAACACTGGTATGTCAACATGTTTCAGCCATATAGCCTGTTCGAGGGCTAGGCTTTCATCAGGACCGGTAATTGTACTGCAGAAGTGAAACTATGTGTAAACACAAAAAGGATACAAGGACACACACTCTCTTGAAGTGTCCGTTGAAGGTGTATTTTACCTACAAACATGAACAAAAATATGGAAATACTTGGTATTAACAAAGAATTGATAATGTTTCACAAAACAGAATCGAAAAATCAAAAATAAAATCAACTCACCCGTAAACACTGGGTAAGTCACCAACCTCTACCTGGCAACCGCTCAGGAAAGGAGCACCGCTCTAGAGAATACGGTGATAACCAATTGTTAGAAAAACACGTCATAAATGATTAAAGGGGTATTGTTAAGCCATTTCTATAGATAACCCTTTAACAAGCATGTTGAAAAGAGCCAAAACCAGTCAGGGGAAACTGACGTGTATAGAACAGAAAATGTAACAAACTTAAATAGCCCGGGGTAAACACATATGGTATGTTAAAACAGAGAGCAAAAAAATGTGTCTGGGCTAACAGTTTGTAACGTATGTAAAAACTGTATAAAAAATGTCAAGTATATGTAAATCTCATCATCTATATTGTCAATTTATCAATGACAAAGAACCAAACAAACAGGTCGACAAAAGGGGCCTGATGATGTCTAAACTCAAAACTGCATAAGCGGTATCAAAACGCAGTATATCAAAGACATAGTATCTCCACAATTAACAACGCCTGCTTGGTAGACAAAAGCGTAGGCTGTAAACTAACTAGATCAAGGAGACCTGTAAGGGCTTACCTGTCCGTCGGTACGCCGGCGTGGTAATGAGCCTGAAGCCGGAGGTACCGGGACATTAAAGCCACTCCCTTAAAAAGCCACTCCCGAAGGGGGCCGGACCAATCACCATGCGTAAGAGAACTGCTGAAAGGTACGTGTTCGATGTAGAGACCATTAGACTTAATGCGTATGTGCGGTATAGAAAACGTTTCCTTGCGCAACCAATCCAAAAGGAAGCCTGATTAAGAGCCGTGCGCAAAAAGGCTGGAAAACGCAAATGAGGTACAGAGGACACTAACTTGGTAAGCATGCGCGTAATAGATGTTATACGCGCATGCGCATTAATAACACAAGGTCAAGCGCAAGTACAATACAAAGGACACTGACTTAGTAAGCATGCGCGTAATAGAAGTTCTTCGCACATGCGCATTGATGACGCATGTTTAGTGCATGAATAGCAATATGCGTGGGTTACGAAAAAGAGCCCAATAGTAACGCTAATAAACCTGCAAATTAGCTATAAAAGCAGGGCAAAAGTGAAAATCGAAGAACAGCAAAGGTCGAAGCATATATATAAAACTGTCACAGGCATAAGAGAAAGTACTCATGATATAAAAGCACTACTTTATCAGTAAACCGAATTGATATGAATTGATATGGAAACTCAAATTAAAGTAACATTAACAGGTGCACTTTTTAAAAAAACAAAATGAAGAGTGCAATAAACACAACAAAGAGTTTAAAGACTCCGTGCTGATGACCAAAATTAACAAAGTTAAAAAAGATTTTGCGCGCTTTTCGATGGAGAAAGTCTATCCGTATACAAGCGCGACTATGTACATCTCCAATATAATCGACAAGGTCGTAGATACGGATCTGACTATTCCACCTCAGGGAGTGAGAAATGGTCCAGAGATTCGGACAACTCCAATCAAGGTGATTCTGCTAACAGAGGTAACAACAGAAGAGGTAGAGGCTACAGGAGAGGCCAGCGTGGCGGCCTGCCAGCAATATTTCCTTCACAGTGGTGGCCACCTGGTCCCTTTAACTACCCTCCTTTTCCACCATTTGGCCAACCCTGTCCCTATCCACCACAACCCCAAATGTATTCAAACCAGCCTTTTTTAGGGTTTAGCCGCGGCCGGTCCAGAGGAAAAAGGCGACAGCATCAAAACCAGGTCCGGTGGGCAGATAACCAATCGACACGTCCAATCTAGTGCATAATAGAGAATCAAGCAGGACCGAGTTCCAGCACGACCTCGTTATAAATTTAGGTAATAAGGACTTGAATCCAGATGAATTGTCTCTCTTGAAAAAAGGGCTGGGTTTTGTACCTTCATATCGAAGGGACATTTTTTAAATCAAACACGAACTAGCTCAGTTCTTTCGAAAGATACGTTTGAACTTTTTCTTTCGCAAAGATCCTTCTATACTGACTGATGACCAGGATAAGAACACTGGTTTGAGAAACAAATCCACGTTTAATCCTCTCTCTAGTTCTCACTTTTGAGAAAGCTGTCACTACTCAGGTCACCAACATCAGCTCCACTGAGAGTAGACAATATCAGAACCTTAACAAACAAGAACGACAAGCTTTGACATCACTTACCACAGATGAAAACATCACGATTAAACCCGCTGATAAAGGGGGGGCAATCGTGATTATCGACACCACTACCTATCGTGCTGAGTGTTTGAGACAGCTAAATGATGTCCGTTTGTATTGTTTACTGAAAGAGGACCCTACTAAGAGATTACAACAAGAGATCAAGATTCTAGTGAATGAAGCTAGTACGAACGGTTGGATCACTGCCAATGAGGCACTATATTTGGTCAAAACCTTCCCTATTGTGCCCTATTTTTACATACTACCGAAGGTGCACAAGAATCAGCGACCTCCACCTGGTCGCCCTATAATTTCTGGTTTGGGATCCTTACTGGAACCTCTCCCCTCTTTTTCAGATCATTTCTTACGGCCTTTGGTTGTCAAAATGCCCACATATCTAAAGGATACCAAAGACATTCTTATTTTGGTGAAAGATCTTACTTTTGACCCAGAGACTGACTACCTTGTCTCCTTTGACGCTGAGTCACTCAATACATGTATTCGACAGGATGAGACATTAACTATCATCGAGACTCTCCTCTTGGACAACCCTCCCGATTCCATTATACCGGTATCTTTCATTTCATGTTCCAAAATGGCTATGAAAGAAACTTTTTCCAATTTGAGGAACGGCTGTTCCTTCAGATGTCTGGTACATCTATGGGGAGCATTTTTGCTCCCAGCCTGGCTAATTTGTATGTTCACGTATTCGAGCAAGAACACATCTTCAGTATCAAAAATCCATACAAAGCTCACATAAGTGTGTGGAAAAGATACATTGACGATGTCTTCGTAGTCTGGCATGGTTCACTGACATCTTTCCTTGAATTCAAAATCTGTCTGAACAACTGTAATGCTTTTTTGAAATTCACTTGTGAATATAGCAAGACTCATTTACCCTTCCTGGATATTTTGATTGCACCCTTTGAAGGAGGCCTTAGTACTGAACTATATAGAAAACCAATGGCTAAGAATTCCCTCATGTTATATGGTAGTTACCATCGACAAGCTTTGCGCGATAACTTGCCTTTCGGCCAGTTTCTGCGCCTAAAAAGGAATTGTTCATCCATTGAGAAATATCAGGAACATGCCCGCAACCTGTCAAAACAACTACAAGTTAGACAGTATCCTAGTAAATTAGTGAAAAGATCATCTAAACAGGCTTTCAATAATAACCGGGAGGCTCTACTTGAACCTAAAGTATTGAAAGAGACAACGAACAGACTGACATGTATTCATACCTTTTGTTATTTTTCCAACCAAATCAAAAAGACCATTTTGTCAAATTGGAAAATTTTGAACATAGGTGAAGAAACATTACCGAGACCGCTTTTTTGCATTCAAACGGAGCAGTAACATCAGAGGCCGTCTGGTACATACTCGCCCCCGGGTCCATAAGAAAGCAATACAGAACACTCTATGGGGTTTTTCGCCAATACTAGGACATTATCCCTGTGGTTCTTGCACGGCTTGTTGCCATACATCTAAAACGACAGAGATTGACATAGGATCGTCTAGACCATGGGTTCTTAACTGTCACAGGAACTGCAACAGCAACAATTTGATTTACATGATCACATGCCCTTGCCTTTTACGGTATGTAGGGATGATAACCCGACGGGTTAAAACCCGCATTCTAGAACACAAAAGCCCCATCCGTTGTGGTAGGGCCTCTACCAAGCTGACGAATCACTTCCTTACAGCAAAACACAGTCCTAGTGATCTAAAGTGGATAGTTTTAGAAAAACCGTTTATTCCACCCCACCTTACTGATCTTACTTCTTTTCTGTTTAGGCGTGAACAATGGTGGGTACACAAACTACAGTCAGACATTAGTGGATTGAATGACGATATCCCTCGGTTGTTATTGTAGGTATTTGTCTCACCTCACATCCATGCATCTGATATATGCTTATAACACTATGACACCCTGATCATTCCAGTTAACATCTGATCAAGATGGCTATTTTCAGTCCACTCTGTTATTCATATCAATTTGGTTTACTGATAAAGTAGTGCTTTTATATCATTAGTACTTTCTCTTATGCCTCTGACAGTTTTATATATATGCTTTGACCTTTGCTGTTCTTCGATTTTCACTTTTGCCCCTCTTTTATAGCTAATTTGCAGGTTTATTAGCGTTACTATTGGGCTCTTTTTCGTAACCCACGCATATTGCTGTTCATGCACTAAACATGTGTCATCTATGCGCATGCGCGAAGAACTTCTATTACGCGCCTGCTTACTAAGTCAGTGTCCTTTGTATCATGCTTGCGCTGGACCTTGTGTTATTAATGCGCATGCGCGTATAACATCTATTACGCGCATGCTTACCAAGTTAGTGTCCTCTGTACCTCATTTGCGTTTTCCAGTCTTTTTGCGCACGGCTCTTAATCAGGCTTCCTTTTGGATTGGTTGCGCAAGGAAATGTTTTCTATACCGCACATGCGCATTAAGTCTAATGGTCTCTACATCGAACACGTACCGTTCAGCAGTTCTCTTGCGCATGGTGATTGGTCCGGCCCCCTTGGGGAGTGGCTTTTTAAGGGAGTGGCTTTAATGTCCCGGTACCTCCGGCTTCAGCCTCATTACCACGCTGGCGTACCGACGGACAGGTAAGCCCTTACAGGTCTCCTTGAACTAATTAGTTTACAGCCTACGCTTTTGTCTACCAAGCGGGCGTTGTGAATTGTGGAGATACTATGTCTTTGATATACTGCGTTTTGATACCGCTTATGCAGTTTTGTGTTTAGACATCATCAGGCCCCTTTTGTCGACCTGTTTGTTTGGTTCTTTGTCATTGATAAATTGACAATATAGATGATGAGATTTACATATACTTGACATTTTTTATACTGTTTTTACATACGTTACAAACTGTTAGCCCAGACACATTTTTTTGCTCTCTGTTTTAACATACCATATGTGTTTACCCCGGGCTATTTAAGTTTGTTACATTTTCTGTTCTATACAAGTCAGTTTCCCCTGACTGGTTTTGGCTCTTTTCAACATGCTTGTTAAAGGGGTATCTATAGAATTGGCATAACAATTCCCCTTTAATCATTTATGACATGTTTTTCTAACAATTGGTTATCACCGTATTTTCTAGAGCAGTGCTCCTTTCCTGAGCAGTTGCCAGGTAGAGGTTGGTGACTTACCCAGTGTTTACGGGTGAGTTGATTTTATTTTTGATTTTTCGATTCTGTTTTGTGAAACATTATCCATTCTTTGTTAATACCAAGTATTTCCATATTTTTGTTCATGTTTGTAGGTAAAATACACCTTCATCGGATACTTCAAGAGAGTGTGTGTCCTTGTATCCTTTTTGTGTTTACACATAGTTTCACTTCTGCAGTACAATTACCGGTCCTGATGAAAGCCTAGCCCTCGAACAAGCTATATGGCTGAAACATGTTGACCAACCAGTGTTATTCTATCACCATGGTTCACAATTTTTGACTGTTGGTGCACGCTATTTTAATCCTGATCAAGAACATTCCACAATAAAGTTTTTTCTACGTCCTTGAACTAGTTTTAATTTCACTTACCCTCGCAGTTTTTTGTAATTTTCTTTATATGCGCTGCACCCCCACTCACACTAGTAGCTCTACATTTGTGGATTTTATATATCCAGTACCACATCTCAAAACATCCCTGAGCTCCTCCCTCTCAGAGAGGGGGTTGTAGCCCCCAGAGGAACTAGGTATTTCCTCTGGGAGGAGAATCCCAAATGATGAAGCATGTCACCATTGGTGAGTGAGGGATTACGTCCTACATAGGGATATGCCCAAAGATAGGTCTATTGGGCTTAGACACTGATTCTGTTTCACTCCTTCTGTTTTTATTCAACCTTGTTGTAGTGGGCTTCCACACGTTTCTAATATTTTTATAGACCTCAGGGTTTCGTACGGTTGTTTATCTTGTTATTGGGGAATAAACCCTGTGCGGTCTTTAAACTCTCCCTAGGACCCTCCGGCTTTGAACCGTAATTTGTTATAATTTCATAGACATCATCAGGTTCTCCAACCACTCTTCCAATCGGTATTGGATCCGAGCTATCATAAATACTTCTCCCTTCAATATCAAAGTTGCTTCCTTGCAGCTGAGAACTTCTCACCACTACAGCTATTAAGTATGAGCCAAATAATGGCTTCCATTTCTTCCATGGGAGAGTAGGTTTACCACGCTCAGATAAAAATTGTTGTGGTTGACTTATTCCACTGGACGACGACATGCTGTGAAGTAATCAAACTAAACAAACTAACAAAAAAAGATAAGATAAAAATCGAACACAATTACTTTAAAATAACAATCTAACGCATCAGAGTAATATACAGAATTAACATAAATACATCCTTACTATGGATTTCTTCTTTGTGGTGGAGTTTACTTGCTGAGATCGCTTTCTTAAGCGCACCACACAGCCACGATTTCCCACTGCCGGACTGCCCTTCATGTATCTTTTGTCAAATAAAGATAAATTAAATAGAACTAAAAACAAAAACAAATGAAGGTATCTGCGGCACGACAATGTAAAACACAGTAAACAGCCTCCAGAATACTGGTAACAATATTTAACACTACTTCTCCTGTTGCGGCCAAGTACTATCACTAACATAACTGGGAAGTCTTCTTGCGTGTCAGTTGAATAATGAGAGTGTTATAAAATGAGCCTGCTCCACACGGTCTAGTTGCTGGACAATGCTGATGTCACCACGCTTCTCTGTGACCTCTCACACTGTCAGTCCACACCTGAGGCTCGTGTTAATCTGCTCGCGCCTATATACAAACACCTCCAAATCGGCATGACTCGAACCGGCCCGCTCTCGCGCCTACAAGCAGATGTCCCACGGTGAGTTTAAACAATGCGAGCCTCCACACGCCCCAACCGTGTACACGGTTGCGTTGCTCACACTCCAGCCGTGATGCCAGTGTCTGTCAGTGGTTTTCACACTCCACCACACTACTTTGTCACTTGTTCGCTCACAAAAACACCTGTGCTACCTTTGTTAAAATAACACAGACACTGACCTTTTCTTTCCGAAAAAAACAATTCTGGGTTCTTCTAAGTTCATGAAGTTAAGATGAATCCCATATGCTCTGCACGCCGAGTTCTTTGGTGGGTGTCGCTAGTCACCAGTAATAAAAGGATGGAGAGTCCTTAGTTCTTCTATAATGTAAGTGTTTATTCGCACCCACCAGAGGACACAGAAACAGCCAGCTCTGTTCCACGCCACTCTGTTGTTGCCAAGTCCGCACAAAGTTCTGGTGATGCACTTAACATTCTCACAAGTGCATCACCTTTAAAGGGGAATTTACAACAATATTTTTCAGTGATATTTATTGTTCTTCAAAACTCTTTTCCCTAAGGTCTGAATTGCCCGATTATGCAAAAATATATGAGTATGAAATGTTTCTTTTTTTATCATGATTATTATAATATTCACTACAGCATCTTGGCACCAGGAGCAGAGGCAGACTACTAAAAAGCAGAACAGGGTAAGAAAAGATACAGGGCCGGTCAGCAAATTCTAAGCCTGAAGAGTGTTTTGTACTGCCCTCTTTAATGCTTGGGAATTATGAATATTGAGAGGCTGTTCATTTCAGGGTCAAGGCCCCAGTACCAGAAATGATTATACTTCTGCTCATTGCAACCGAATATGAGTATCTTTCAGCAGGAGTAAGCGCTGATTTGGAGGTTCCTACCATAAGAAATGTGGGGCCTGTATTATAGTATGCTCAGTGTACCAGGAAAGCTACTTTAAGATCAGCCCTCCTGCTTATTGTCAGCCATCCTAGCCCTTCTTTCGTTTGAGAAATATGATCAAATTGTTTCTTCTTTGGCATATTTCTAACAGCTATGTTTTGTAGTCAGTGTACATGTTCTAGGGCACTGCTAGGCAAGCCCGTATAGGTGGCCTTAAAGTAATCAATAAGGCATTGATTACTAATCTATTGCCAAACCTCACTTCCTGGAGGAAAGGCCATATTTATTTAGGAGATTTTAAATTAACAGTTTCCACTCAGCATCAAAATTGATGTAATTTTGCATGGTGTGTTGCTTGCTCTGTCTTAGATGAACCACCATTTTTGCAATTCCCCCAAAATATACGCTTATTCAAGTATTTAATACACCCACAAAAAGACTAGGCAGTGTGTATGTTACTTTTCTTAGAAAAACTGTTGATCTTCAGGGTCAACCCAAACAGCAAAGTTAAAAGAGGAACACCATTATCACTGCATATGTTGATGGCGTAAGCTACTATTTCTTTTATTCTCGTCTTTACCATTGGTATACCTATCCAGTAGCAGCAGCTAGAGAGGATCTTGCATTTGGGTCTTCCTTTGTCATCAGAGATATATTTTTCTTGGGAATGAGCACTTGCTTGGACAACTGAGGCTTTCCATAGGTTTCCAAGCTACTGCTGAACCACCTTATTTGCTTTTACAGTATTGCTGGACTTGTCATTTGATTGTACAAAATCACTGCTACCATTTCTACAACATTGTTTATCAACTCATCCCGCTTTTTGGGGTAACACTAGACATCCTTCGCTCAAGTTTAAGTCCTGGATCAAGGGACACCTAGGATCTATCTCAGTCACTCATGTACATCTCTTCCTTATAATACTATTATATAAAATACTTTTGCAAGGAAACCACTACAGATAAAAATTACAAAGAAACATTGTTAAATTTTCATTAGAAGGGACTGCCACAAAAAAATTCTTTACAATGATAATTTAATTCATCTATCCCACTAAATATACCCTAACACCAGTGACGGCTGCAGGGAACGGGGGTGGCGGACCAAGGGGTTCGGAGGGGGAGACAAAATATATTTGAAAAAATTACACTTAGCTCCTCCCGGCCACCTCCATTTCTCCTCTGTCGTTGCTTCCTAACAAGTCCTGGAAGCACACAGGCTCCCCTAAGCCAATCAAAACGCTGCAATGCAGTCCCGTAGCTCCAAAAAATAAAATGATAATAACGAGGTTATCATTTTATTTTTATTTTTTCCTGCTCTGGGAGCAGTGGGGCGACACAAACCCAAACCATAAACCCAGCCATACACCTAATGCTATCATTAACAGTATCCATAACTAAACTTTTCACTCAAACTAGCACTAACCAAAACCTAAACTATAAATCAGACTTTTGACCCGACCGTCTTCCTAATGCTATCCTTACCACTAATCCCTAACTCTGAACAAGACACAAACACTAACCATAATCTTAATCCTATATCTATTTGCCTATGGTCTTCATCCATGCCAAATCATAACCCTTACTTTGTCCCTTTTATTTACCCCATTGTATCCCTGTGCAATATGTGTAACCACCTTAGATGACTACTTAGTTTTCAACGGTCAAAAGAAATACTTTATAAGATATTTTTTGTTTTCGCTGTAGTGACCTTAAATTGTTTTCTTCGGAACAACTTTTCCCTGCAGTGGCTTTCTAAAGGTATTGCACTCAACAAAATTTCTCTCGTGTTTTGTTTGTAAAGAATTTATTCTGAGATTTTTGTGTACTGATGTAATAGCTGACACAAAATGGTAGCATATTGAATGAGAACTCAAGGACAACAATTATAAACAATATTAATATTGAGAGTTGTGTATTAGGTTTTTAATTTTACATGGACACAGAAACAAAAACCATACTGGGGTGCTGCATATTGTTCTGCAGGTTTTTTCAATTATATGTATTTGCCTAGGGTCTTATTTGTGCACAGTTGATGTAATTTTAGCATTAGCAACACTGAGTATACAGCATTATGTCATATTTTAGTACGCTGAGTGTCAATTTGATTTTGGAGTTGCAGGTGACCTGCACTCGGCTGACAAATGTTGCTGTTCCTAGGCGTCACTGGTTATATGGAAGGGATATGCAAACAATGGGAGTTGAGGTTTTCATTCACACCCCATACAAATGTAACTTAGTAACTTTTATTACTATGGACACTACGTTTACAACCAGATTTACCTCTCTAATGCCTGCCATGAATTAAAAAAGGGATTCCTGGTAGGCGTGAACTAATTTAGGGAGGCAGAGATCTCAGCTGTGAGAGTAGAGATCCCCGCAGCCGTAAATCCCACTCATGTAGGTTAAATGGGAGTACCAAGGCAAAGGTTGCCCTGAAAGTTTGGGAACGTCTACAAACATGAATGTTTGTAGACATTCCCAACCTCCTCTTCCTCCCCTTTTCACCTAGGATAAATGTTGTAAATTTAATGCAGCACAGAGCTGGCCTAAGTCCTCTCTTAGGTTGGGATTGCAAATGGATCACACCCACGTTTTGTCAGGGACTGTCTGGGACTATGTCAGGAACACACTCAGGGACTTGGGCGAGGACTGGGAACAGGGTAGAAAACGTACACACGAGGGGTACAGCACTGCCCAGGATCACACAGGAAGTCAGAGGAGGAAAAGGGATCCAAAGGGGAAGCCTGTACAAGTGAACAAATGGCTAAGACTCAAAAAGGAAGGGCACTCACAAGGCAATTTAGCATTCAGACTAACTACACCCAGGACGGACGTGCAAGACATATATATAATACAACATTAACAATATAAGGGAGTGTGGGGTAAAGCACTCAGGAGCTCCACATGGTAAGACTGAAGCTAAGTAAGTTTCTCACCCACAATTGCTGTTACAGATACTGACTGAAAATACCCACATATAGGATTGCATGCAAAGGCAGGGTCAGTTGGGCTTATACCTATGGTGATGTTATGAATGCAACTCAAAGACAATACTCACAGTGAACAAGAAACACCTTCCTTCAGCTGTGCCCACGAATCCTGGCGATCAAACAGGAACACGCAAGGTAGTAACAGCAAGGGGGTAGAACTAAACTTAAGCACAATATCCAAGGAGCTTGCAAGGAGGAGTGCTTAACAGGAAAGGAAGGAAATCACAGGGCACACTTGGCAGAAAGCAGGTAACAAACATACAAGGTAACAGAAGCAAGACAGCAGAATAGAAAGACAGCAAACTAGAACTGGAACCAATGAAATTGGAAGAAAGGCAGGGACTGGAAAAGCATTTACAGAAGGGGAGGCTACAAGGGTATACTAGAATAGGGCAGGTTCACAAATCAAGAAAACAAAGTAGCATAGAAGGCAGAGTTGGGGCAGGAACAAAAAATGAACTAAGGTTCAGGAGTCAAGTTAGCACTGCAGGCAGTGCTCGTTCAGGAACAAGGGAAACTGCTGCAGGTCAGGAACAAGGAATGCTAAGACTCAAGAGTCAAGGTAGCACTGCAGGCAGTGCTAGTTCAGGAACAGGGAAATTACTATAGCCCAGGAGTCAAGGCAGCACTGCAGGCAATACTGGTTCAAGGAAACAGGAAATAGCTACAGCTCAGGCGAGTCAAGAGAGCACTGCAAGCAGTGCAAATCGGGAACAAGAAATAGCTGAAGCCCAGGAACAAAGAATAACTATAGCTCAGGAAACAAGGTAGCACTGTAGGCAGTGCTAATTCAGGTACAATGAATAGCTATAGCTCAGGAATTAAGGAATATCAAAAGCTCAGGAAGCACTGGAAACAAGGATCGGTCTCACCGGTACACAGCTACAATGACCAACTTTGGCCAGAAGGGAGCTGGGGCTTAAAAGAGCTCACAGTAATCA
The DNA here is from genome assembly GCF_964204655.1 of Triturus cristatus. Classification (NCBI taxonomy): domain Eukaryota; kingdom Metazoa; phylum Chordata; class Amphibia; order Caudata; family Salamandridae; genus Triturus; species Triturus cristatus. The sequence continues at coordinate 235,588,617 of NC_140583.1, forward strand.
CATGCAGCACGTGTGAGCAGGCTAGCAGCAGCCAGCCACAGGTGAGCTGAATTCCTCCACCCATCCTTGGCCTGCAGGGGTGGAGACAGAGCAGTGAGCAGGGAATTCTAGGTAGTGGAGTTCCAAACATGAGCAGGCTGGCTTCAAGTATCAGCAGGCTGGTTTTCACAAAACCCAGCAAGGATTGGGAATGGATGTCAATTCCTAAATGATGTCCAAATGCCTGGAAGTTAGGATATGCACACAGGGGAGTGTCTGGGGGCATATTAGAACACTGGAAAGCCCCATAATTCAGCCCCCTGGAGGTGGGCACGAGAGCACAGGGAGTGAATCGTGACACGTTTAGTTGGGGTGAATGGGAAAACGTTTTCCATGTGAAAACGTAATTTCCCATTGAGGAAAAAGTGAGCATTTCCACAGCGGATTCTACTGCCCCTGAATCGACCTCTCGCTATGAATAACTCCACACAGAGGGAATTGAACCCTGCAGGAAAAGTCACCTTGCCTTCCCAGGGTTTTTTTTTGGAAACCTGCAAAAGGCACAACTTTCCAGGCGTACTTCCTGGGACGCTAGTGAATTAGAAAATGCTTGCGGGAGCAATACCAGCTCCCAGACGAATCGGGAGCCGGCTGGGACTGCGGGGGTCTTGTGGTCCCAGGGTAAGAGGGAAAATAAAGGTCAGAAATGGGCAGAAAGGTGAGAATAAAAGTCATAAGCTGAAAGAGGCAAAATAAAGGTCAGTAACAAGCAGAAAGAGGCATAATAAAGGTTAGAAATGAGCAGAAAGAGGCAGAATAAAGGTCAGAAACAAGCACAAAGAGGCAAAATAAAGGTTGGCAATGAGCAGAAAGAGTCAAAATTAAGGTGAGAAACAAGCCGACAGAGGCAGGCTAAAGGTCAGAAACGAGCAGAAAGAGGCCAAATAGAAGTAGGAAACGAGCAGCCAGAGGCAGAATGAAGGTCAAAAGCGAGCAGAAAAAGGCAGAATAAATGTCAGCAACGAGCAGAAAGACGCACGATAAAGGTCATAAATGAGCAGAAAGAGGGAAAATAAAGGTCAGAAGCGAGCAAAAAGAGGCAAAATAAGGGTCAAAATTTTGAAGAAAGAGGCAAAATAGAGATCAGCAGCGAGCAGAAAGAGGCAAAAGAATGGCATGAAACAAGCAGGAAATGCCAAATAAAGACCAGCAACGAGCAGAAAGAGGCAAAATAGAGATCAGAAACAAGCAGAAAGAGGCAAAATAAATGCAGCAACGAGGAGAAAGTGGCAAAATAGAGATCAGAAATGAGCAGCAAAGGCTAAATGAAGGCTAGCAATGAGCAGAAAGAAGCAAAATAGAGATCAGAAACAAGCAGAATGAGGCAGGATCAGAGGTCAGAAACAAGCAGAGATAGGCAAAATCGAGGTCAGACACAAGCAGAAAGAGGCAAATTAAAGGTCATCAACGAGCAGAAAGAGGCAAGATAAAGGTCAGAAACGAGCAGTAAGAGGCAAAATACAGGTCAGAAACTAGCAGAAAGGGGAACAAAAAAGCCAGCAAAGAGTAGAAAGAGGCAAAATAGAGGGCAGAAACAAGCAGAAAGAAGCACAAAAAAGATCAGAAATTAACAGAAAGAGGTGAAATAGGTCAGAAACAAACAGAAAGAAGCAATATAGTGATTAGCAACGAGCAGAAAGAGGCAAAACAGAGGTCAGAAACGAGCTGAATGAGGCACAATAGAGGTCAGAAACGAGGAGAAAGAGGCAAAATAAAGATCAGCATCAAGCAGAATGAGGCAAACTAGAGGCCAGCATTGAGAAGAAAGAGGCAAAATTGAGATCAGCAATGAGCAGAAAGAAGCAAACTAGAAGTCAGCAACGAGTAGAAAGAGGCAAAATAGAGATCGGAAATGAGCAGAAAGAGGCAAAATAAATGCCAACAACGAGCAGAAAGAGGCGAAATGAGATCAGAAACGAGCAGAAAGAGGCCAAATAGTGGTTAAAAACAAGCAGAAAGAGGCAAAATAAAGATCATCAACAAGCAGAACGAGACAAACTAGAGGCTAGCAACGAGCAGAAAGAGGCATAATTGAGATCAGCAACAGGCAGAAGGAGGCAAACTAGAGGTCAGCAATGAGCAGAGAGAGGTAATTTTGAGATCAGCAACAAGCAGAAAAAGGGGAATAATAGAGGCAAAATAGAGATCAGAAATGAGCAGAAAGAGGCAAAATAAATGCCAGCAATGAGCAGAAAGAGGCAAAACAGGGATCAAATACAAGCAGAAAAAGGGGAATAATAGAGGCCAGCAATAAACAGAGAGAGGCAAAATGGAGATTAGAGATGAGCAGAAAGTAGCCAAATACTGGTTAGAAAGAAACAGAAAGATGCAAAATCAAGGCCAGCAACGAGCAGAAAAAGGCAAAACAAAGATCAGAAACAAGTAAAATGATGCAAAATAGAGGTCAGAAGCTAACAGAAAGAGGCAAAATAGAGGTCAGCAAAGGGCAGAAAGATGCAAAATAGAGGTTAGAAGCAAAACAAAGATCAGAAACAAGTAAAATGATGCAAAATAGAGGTCAGAAGCTAACAGAAAGAGGCAAAATAGAGGTCAGCAAAGGGCAGAAAGATGCAAAATAGAGGCTAGAAGCAAGCAGAGAGGCAAAATAAAGGTCAGAAACAAGCAAAAAGAGGCAAAATACAGGTATAATACAAGCATAAAGAGGCAAAATAAAGGTCACAAACTAGCAGAATATGTAAAATAAAGTCCAGCAACAAGCAGATGAGGCTAAATAAAGGTCAGAAAGAAGCAGAAAGATGCAAAATAAAGGTCAGGAACGAGCAGAACTAGGCAAAATAAAGGTCAGAAGTGAGAGGAAAAAGGCAGAAAATAAGTAGAGCATGAGCAGAGCCAGCTCAGGCACTCATCCACCCACTCCTACAACAACTCAGACACTCTCACACCCACTTACAGAACCACTCATACTCTCTCCCACCCACTCACAGATCTATTCAGACTTACACCTCTACTCACAGACCCACTCAGAGACTTAGAGACTCATGCACCCACTCACAGACCCACTCATGCAGTCACTCACAGACTGACACACTCATGGAGGCATTTGCCAACCCGCTCAGACACTCTCACACCCACTCAAACACTCACACACCCACTCAATGATGCCATTTCAGATGTCATAAGTGATGTCACTGACCATGTCATGAGTTATGTAATATGTAAGGTCATAAGCAGTGCATTGCAGGGCTGTAAGTTATATTTAGCTGAGGTAACTATAATTGCTGAATTTCTATGGTTTTGTACGAGTGAAATCTGAGCCCAGCTATAACATCCCTGTAATTTTTGTTTTTGCAATTAATTTCTACGGATTTTTAATTCTATGTTCTAACTATTACGTCCCTGTAACCTTTGGGGTTTTTTGGGTGAATTTCAAAGGCTTTTTAAATTCTATTCCCCAACTATAACGTCCCTCTAACCTTTGTTTTTTTTTGTGATTTCTATGTTTGTTTTAATTCTACTTCCTAACTATAAAATCCCTGTAACCTTTGACTTTTGTAGTGAATATATATATATATATATATGTGTGTGTGAGTATATATATATATATATATATGTGTGTGTGTGTCCATATATATATTTGTGTATCAAATACGCCGCACTCAGAGAATCCTTTAAATTCTTTTAATGGTGAACACCACTACTCCACCAACGCGTTTCGACCTCACAGGGTCTTTCTCACGTGAGAATTTAAAGGATTCTCTGAGTGCGGCCTATTTGATATACAAAAGAGAAGTGTGGGCTCTAAGGTTCAGCCTGACGCCAGCACCCGCAGTTGAGCGAGCCAGGTCTGAACCTAATTCCAGCAAAAAAAAACAACAAAAAAAAATATATATATATATATATATATTCAAAGCAAGGAACGTGGCACTCTGGAATTGGTTTTAAGGCAAAATGTTTCATTCATCTAAATGGAAGCGCTTGATTTTGGAATAAAAGCATGTGGCAACTCTGAGCATGTGTCGGCCCCGTTTGCTCTTCGGATTAATTGGGGATTGGAGTGTATGTTTAATACGGTATAGCAAGCACCGCTAACCGGCACGCCCTCCCGGTTTGGAGCTCCGCGCAGACTTGCTAAAAACTTTTGGTGTTGTATTAAACTACAGCGCGGCGCCCCCCCGTATGGCAAGGACACTCACCTGAGTTGAAATACCTGACGGGGAGAGAGGACGCAGTCGTGTGCTGCGTTAGGAGTTTGCCAGATGGGATTTTTCGAAACCATTGTTAATGCCGGGACTAAGTGCAAGCCCTTGCCAGCAGGACTGGGAAGCCATTTGGCGTTTCGAGTGAAGAGTCACTGCATTTTTTCACTCGCTATGGTATGCATCAAAACCCGACATGAACCAGATGGAAGCAGCGCTATGGGGAGGCTGGCTCAACGCACTACACCAATCAGAGCGGACTATCTTTTACTTTAACCAGCCCCCAAGTGTTACTACATTCACTGGAAGAAACGTGGCACTGAGGAAAGCCGACAGGCTGAAACGCGTCTGCCTTGCGTTTCATTCATCTAAATGGAAGCGCTTGATTTTGGAATAAAAGCATGTGGCAACTCTGAGCATGTGTCGGCCCCGTTTGCTCTTCGGATTAATTGGGGATTGGAGTGTATGTTTAATGCGGTATAGCAAGCACCGCTAACCGGCACGCCCTCCCGGTTTGGAGCTCCGCGCAGACTTGCTAAAAACTTTTGGTGTTGTATTAAACTACAGCGCGGCGCCCCCCCGTATGGCAAGGACACTCACCTGAGTTGAAATACCTGACGGGGAGAGAGGACGCAGTCGTGTGCTGCGTTAGGAGTTTGCCAGATGGGATTTTTCGAAACCATTGTTAATGCCGGGACTAAGTGCAAGCCCTTGCCAGCAGGACTGGGAAGCCATTTGGCGTTTCGAGTGAAGAGTCACTGCATTTTTTCACTCGCTATGGTATGCATCAAAACCCGACATGAACCAGATGGAAGCAGCGCTATGGGGAGGCTGGCTCAACGCACTACACCAATCAGAGCGGACTATCTTTTACTTTAACCAGCCCCCAAGTGTTACTACATTCACTGGAAGAAACGTGGCACTGAGGAAAGCCGACAGGCTGAAACGCGTCTGCCTTGCGTTTCATTCATCTAAATGGAAGCGCTTGATTTTGGAATAAAAGCATGTGGCAACTCTGAGCATGTGTCGGCCCCGTTTGCTCTTCGGATTAATTGGGGATTGGAGTGTATATATATATATATATATATCACTGAGCAAAAGTGTCCATTTGACAGTGGGAGCTCCTTAAACAGCTGGTGCCCGCGTCGAAACCAGGACAGGGTCTCGTATTTAATATCTTGCTCAAAGAAATTCACGGCACACCTCTTGATGATGTTAGATTCGTTTATTCAGTTCGTGACTCCTACGCGTTTCGAACCGTAGTTCCTGATCACGGTAGAGTGTAATTCTAGTCCATTTTTAATTTCCACTTATATACATTGAAGAGTTCAATAGTGCATTGTGGGTTGTGTAGTTTATACACGCATGTGTTTTTTACTTTTTCCACATTTATTTAACAAACTTTATTGTTTTTTGCGCTATGCATTCTTTCACCTTCGTGGCGAGTTTGAGCATCATAAAACACAGCAATTCGGATGACCTTTCATCGCATTACCCCCATGTCCTGATGGGGCCTGATCGCTAAGTAGCGTTCATCCCATATGGGTACTTTATCCAATACGTTTTGTGCAGTTGTACCTACCCCATGTACAACTGCACAAAACGTATTGGATGCGATGAAAGGTCATCCGAATTGCTGTGTTTTATGATGCTCAAACTCGCCACGAAGGTGAAAGAATGCATAGCGCAAAAAACAATAAAGTTTGTTAAATAAATGTGGAAAAAGTAAAAAACACATGCGTGTATAAACTACACAACCCACAATGCACTATTGAACTCTTCAATGTATATAAGTGGAAATTAAAAAAGGACTAGAATTACACTCTACCGTGATCAGGAACTACGGTTCGAAACGCGTAGGAGTCACGAACTGAATAAACAAATCTAACATCATCAAGAGGTGTGCCGTGAATTTCTTTGAGCAAGATATATATATATATATATTCAAAGCAAGGAACGTGGCACTCTGGAACTGGTTTTAAGGCAAAATGTATTCTTTTGCAACCTTCACAAACCAACGCGTTTCAGCCCTTGGCTTTTCTCACGGTTAGTGAGTCCTTTGTCTATGTCACCCATTTATACCCACTGCTGCCATAATGGTGCAATGTGGGATTCGTAGTGTGGTGATCAACAATGTACAAAAAATTGTAAAAATTATAAATCATGGTCAAACGTAAATAAAATTCTGTTAGGCTTTACATTACATTGTCATGTTGGTATTATGAATGTCACCAAATTAAGTTCAATGTTACATGTTTGAAAATTAATAAATTTGTATTGTACATGTGAATAAGATTTAATTTGTGATATTTGGACATTTTGCAGTGACTATTGGTATAGTACCAATTTGGAGATCACTTTCTTTTGCGTTCTCATTCAATTTGTATATATTGTCAGCGCGCCGAGTGAATGGGTCACATTGAATAAAACATATATAAACATATATATATATATATATCTATGGATATAGATATAGATAGATAGATAGATAGATAGATAGATAGATAGATAGATAGATAGATAGATAGATAGATATATCCAAGAAAGAAGTGACTCAACCAGATAGATTCACCAAATAACAAAAATATATTTCCACTACAACGTTTCAGCCTTCCTCAGGTAGTACAAGATGGTTTGATCAGTGGCTGCACAGATGACACAGCTGAATTTTCAAAAAGCATCATGAGTGAAGATTCCATTTGGAATGTGGATCAATGCAGTCCTGAGAGCTCTTGAGATATGCAGTAATCAGGTTGTGTTGTCAATAATGTTCAGTCCATCTGGATACAGTGATTTTAAACGTGATTTAAATTGTTTGACTTTACTGCATATCTCAAGAGCTCTCAGGCCTGCATTGATTCCACATTCCAAATGGAATCTTCACTCATGATGCTTTTTGAAAATTCAACTGTGTCATCTGTGCAGCCACGGAGCAAACCATCTTGTACTACCTGAGGAAGGCAGAAGCTGAAACGTTGTAGTGGATATATATTTTTGTTCTTTGGTGAATCTATTAACTTCTTTCTTAGATATTTTATTTCTTTGTGACTCATTGGATCCTGTGGGATCCAGATTTTTGCCCTGGCTGGCTGTTGTTTTCTTTTGATCCTTCATCTTCACCTTCTATATATATATATATATATATATATATATATATATATATATATATATATATATATATATATATATATCTATAGATATAGATATAAATATAGATAGATATAGATGGATATAGATATATAGATAGATATATATATGCCACTCTTTCCTCCCACAGTCAAAGTATGAAAACGGCACTCTAGGGAAGTGAAGAGGTATATTTGGCAATCAGTGTGGAGACAAACTGCTCTTCAACGTGTTTCAGCGAACCTCGCCTTAATCATGAGGTCACCCGTCATTGTCGGTGCAGTGATCAAGGCGATGTTCACCGAATCATGTCAACAAGCAGTTTGTCACTGTACGGACTGCCAAATAAATATAACAATACTTCACTGTCCTGGAGTGAGCAAGGCATGGTATATGCCGAAACGCGTTGGGTTGTTCAGCATCTGAGAAAAGTAAACTTCATGAGCTAAATTGGATCAAGACTTTTCCTTTGGAGGCAAGTGTGTGTCCTGTGTGCTACTATCAGAAGTGATCCGTAAAGTAACAAGGTTCCTCATCCCCGACGGGCACCGGTGCTGGTTCTGGGTCCTGGCTCTTTTGAGGACTTTATGGTGGCTGGTAATATATATAGCAGTGCTCTTCTTCTCTATACATATTGTAATATATATGTATGTATATATATATATTTCAGGAGGTACCTGTTTGGTACTCAGGAAAGCAGGAGTTAGAGACAGGATATAGATATATATGTATGTGTATATTTATATTTATAAGGTACCTGACTCAGTAGTGCTTTTCTCTATATATGTTTACTGACAGCAAAATACAAATGAATATATCTTTTTTACAGATTTTTATTTCATAACGTGTAATGCTTCTATTGCCCTATGCTACTGCACTTCACTACTTCACTGCTATATTTTCATTTAATAAATACTTACAAATCTATGGATACATTTGAATACAGATATTTCAGTTGCATGCTGCAGTAGGCTTGGAGACGGGCACAAACGTTTTTCAACTTAAGCCTGTTCCAAAGCTGAGTAATGAGTTAATATCACCAACAAAAGATAGCCAACAGAGACAGCAAAGTGATACAGTGCCCTCTTTATTTGTTCATATGTCTAATTCAGCTCATTTGAAAAGCTCTCTGCATGAAGCTTCTGCGTCATCCAGCAAAGGTTGCAAACTGGATACGTGATTTGAACCCATTCATGCCCAGTGAAGAGAGCCATGGCACATAATGAGGACCTAAAAGAGCAGATTAGCAACTCGAGCACAAAGTTGTTATTGCTCACAGGCAAACAATTCTTTTGCCATTTATGTACTCCTTTCCTATTAGCAACAAAGACAATTTTGATGCAAATTGTTTACGTCTTCAGTGTTTTTTCAGTCATTTGCGATGGTTCTAGAAGGCTACTGTCTACACATAGTGGGGAGATTTACTATTCTAACTTCAGTCCTGCCATCAGTGGGGAAGGTGCATATATTTTGGGGTGTCAATTTATTATTCTAACTCCAGCCTATCTAACATGCTTATATTTGCGTGGGAAGGAGGGAAGATTTACTTATATGCTTCTAGTTTGGTTTTTTTAAACCAGATTTTATTGGCATTTAAAATTTTAACACTGTACATACAGTCCAATCTAAGTGGTACTTACAAATATCTTAGCGTATTGCTGGCTCATTATGTTCAAACTCCCAACTGGTGCCCCGTTCCCTCATACTTATATGCTTCTAGTGCTACTAACATAAGGGAAAAGTTTATGTATTGGGGGTGGAGATTTACTATAGTTACTGTTATAGCTCCAGTCAGACTAAGATTGAGGAAAGTAGCTCTCTGGGATGGGGGACTGGGATCTATTATTTCAACTCGCTATCCTACTAACATTGGGGAAAGTGCATATATTTTCATGCGTCAGCTGTTCTATTCTAACTCTAGTTCAACAAACATTGTGGTAAGTGCCTATGTTTGGGGAGGGGAGTCAGATTTACTATTCTAATTCGAGCCCGAGTATAATTTTGAAAATTCATATATTTGGTGAAGGGGTGGCAAATTAAATATTCATAACTCCAGTCCTAAATCTGAGGCAGTGCATATTTTCGGGGGTGAGGGAGTGAAATCTACTATTCTAATTACCGTACTGCTTTAATTAGGTAAATTGTTCCTATAGGGGTAAAAGAGTTTTAGATTTACAATTTTTATTCTAGTCCTACAAGCACTGGGGAATGTGCATATTAGAGGCCGTCAGATTTGGGGAAGTGCATATATTTTGGAGTCAGATGTACTACTCTTCCTCTACCCCCACAAACATTGGGGAAAGTGCATATATCAGGCGGGTGGAGGAGTTTGGGGCTTGGTAGATGTGGCGGTTGGTTTCGCACTGGATTTACTATTCAAATACACTATTAAAATAGATTTGCTATTATAAATACAGTGCCACAAATACTCTGAAAAGAGCATATATTTAGGGGGAGGGAACACATTTTGTTTTATTACTCCTGGCTTCTATCATTGGGGAAAACATAGATATTGGAATTCTGATTTACTATCCTAACTCAAATTAAGAACATTTGTAAAAATACATATCAATAATATGTATTATACACATTTAATTGAACAACATATCAAAAAACACAAAATGTATATTAATATGCTATAAACTTTAAAATGATCGAAATACATTATTGATATTAAATTTAAATTAAAATAGTTAATTATTGTCCCTAACAATAACAAACTAAACACCCAAACCCCACAAAAAATATACAACCAATTTTCCTATTTCTACAGGTTATAAAACAGAATTAAAAATAAATATACATTCTAAAGATCACTACCCACACAATAAATAAATCACTACCCACACAATCCCCCAATAAACTCCACAACCTAAAAATAACATATATAAAAAATTACTAACAATAATTTGATGCATGTAAAATAATTTGTTTTTAAAAAATTCATAACGCAGTTGAATGCATATTACATGTACAATATTGTTTATATTAACACTACCTACCCAAACCCCCACTAATTTAACATGTATTTATATATAAGCTTTACAAAAAGAATACCAAATCATAAGATATATAAAAATGTTATTAGAAAATATTTGGGTAAACTATATAATAATCTGTGATGTTTTTTTTTTAAATGACACACATAACCTCAATACATATACCTATGTATGGCAATTATGATATTCTGACCATGATATTATGGTCAAATGATATTTTGGAGTCAATATCCACATGTCATATACCACTGACCAGTGCGCAATGTCATATCCCCCGCAACCAACTGGTGCAAAAAATTATTTGGCCACTGTTACTGAGTACAGACAATGTTTTTGTACTGGTTGGTGCAAATAAGAGTGTAGCACTAATCACTCAGTGCAAATATTAGTGAACAATTGGACTGTACTCATGCAAACTGTATGCAGTCTCTCCCCTGCCCTGAAACTCAATGGGAGGGAGTGTGACAGAGGTATTCACACTTCTGAGCACACATCACATTAAAGGTGCTTTTGGCTGACAAGTAACACAAGATAAATGGGACACTTTTGTGAAAAATCCCAAAACAGCATTACCATGCATTCATAATGTGTTTAAGTGAATATAAATGTCTATATTCATATAACGCTTCTGGGGCTGTGTTACGTAAAGTGCCCTGAGGGCACAACAGGCATATGTGCAGGCTTTCTGCGACCCCCCCCAGGGCCTTTGATATTACACAAGAGGTCGCATAAGTTTGTGTGCTCCCTTCTGAAATACAGAATGTGACGTGGCACTTACAGCAGAGGCGCGATTCAATGTGGGGCTGCCACGTTTGCCTGGGGACATGTTCCTAAGCTATTGAATAAAAAAACTCTTTGCCTCTGCACCCGCGCTGTATAATGAATGCAGACAGAGAGGCAAAGAGACCATCAAAAGCTACATTGACTGTGTGCCACAAAGAGGTGGTGCACAATCGACCCCCTCCCCCGGGGTGCCACCAGAACTATTATATTACAAAATGCACACCACAAAGATTACTCTTGAGATGACTCAACCGAATAGGACTAAACAATGGTCTTCTATCTACCCAAAGAAATCCTTTGAAATCCAATAATCATCACACAGGGCCAACACAAAACCCACTCCTTGGTCCACTGCCTATAATACCAAATTAGTGCTTTAATGTTCACAGCACATTAGACATGATAAGTTATGACCCCATCTTTTGTCAGAGAAAACTGCAAACCATACAGTGTACAAGGCCAACCAGAACTACACAGGGTGCAATGCCGAATGCTTTGCTAAAATCTTCCATTTATTGACTGATATAGTGAGGCCCTTAAAGAGGTGCCAATTTTGATGATATGGTGTAAACTTTCCTATTCGTTGGACTGTGGATATATATATCTTGTCTCTGCAGCATCAAACAAAGCCTTACCACTTACATGCAATTTAAACAGTATGGGAAGAATGCTTTTTTTCTTGTTATGAAAATATTACGTTTTTCAATTCACAACATTAATTTTTATATCACAACCGCTCTTTCCAGTACAGCTGATATATCAAGAGGAGGCATTTGATGAATTCAAAACATATTGCAGTATAGCTTGTTCATTCTAGTGGCCCTAATGATGTCTCTATAAAAACAAAGATGCAATCTCCTGAGACCATTGTGGATTTGCTGCCTATCACTAGGATTAATCTGGGTTTTCCTGTTCACGCGTTCGGTCTAAGGATTACGTGTTCCCCCACCTGTGATCTGGCAATCAGTTGTTTCAGGCCTAGGTCGCTGTCCAGCCTAGTCACATATTCCTGACATGAGGTTGAGGGAGAGGTCACATTGTGTAAACTCAACAACGGAGATGCAAGTTTGTTTTTATATTTACATGTATCATGGTGTACATCAATATTGTATTGTCCATTATTATCAAAACCTATTGCATATGTCAATGCTTGTTCTTGACTGTGACAGTCTTTGAATCAACTCATATCCCCTACTGAGTCCATCACCACTCTGATACCTGCATTTCAAATATATTGTCATGCTCCTATTCTTGCCCATCCTGCAAAAGTGTTTGGCAGTCCAATGGCTACATGGTAAGGGTTAATGGGAAGATCTGGTGTGGATTCAGGTCAACGTGTGCCATTCTGTGCAGTGGTAGTAAACAACCAACTTGGAGCAAGGCACGCCTTTCACAGACCCAGGTCTGCATGTGACCACTACCACAGATACCTCTCTTACGGACTGGGCGTGCATCTCACATAGTACACAATCCAGAGGCCGTGTCAATATCAGGCACCTAGCCAATCAGCTAACCCTTAAAGCCTTTCTGCAACTCTATTGCAGCAGGGAAATTCAGATTAGAACCGACAAAGTGTTATCCATGTATTACCTCCAGAAATAGGGTGTGCGGCTATGGGATGAGTCCTAAGACTGCCGGTGGCAATTACCCCCCTGCCGAATAAGACCGCGCACATCTCGGCATTCACAGGCTCGGGAGCGGAGTCCGCGGCAGCTCCAACATTGCGACAGGACGGACGCTGACTGTTGCTGGCTACCCAGACAGAAACCACAGGAGAGAGGAAGGAAAAGGGTGGGACTGCCCCCCAGCAGCGCCCGGCCCACTCGTCTGTAATGGAGCTTCTACGAGGCTCCACCAGGAGAATCGATGCTTTGTGCTTGTTTGCGTTCACCTGAGGGTAACGTAGGAGGCAATGCAAAGGAAACTGCAAAGGGTGCTGCCCAATCTCAAGCTCCTGAGTCTATTGCAGATGGCAGGGGGCTATGCTGGACAAAGTAGAAATGGGACAAGCCGTGGTGGTGGAGGAGAGGGATAGTCACTCCCTAAACACAGCTAAATCCCATCAGAGGTCTAGGAAAAGTCAATATTCATTGGCACGCTCCACTGGATTGGGGAATGAGGCTAATGATTATGATCTCAAGTCTAATGACTGCTTTTTCTCTCTGTCTGATGACACATGGTCAACAGATGGATTAGGGTCACTCACGGAATCTAGAGAAAACGAAAGCATACCTGACACAAGTGGTGTTGATTCAGCTGAAACAGCACATAAAGTGGCGAGGAAGCTGGGACAATAAAACACGAGTGGGGGAAAAAATCTTACGTGGGATTATTTACCAACGGAGTAGTTGATTGGCACTTCGATCACTGCTCCTCAAGATGCTCATCTACAAGTACAAGGGACAGTCAGAAAAGTTGCTAAGTCATGCAATGCCATAGGTGAACACCTGACAGATCTCGAAACTAGAGCGGCTGCTCTCGCGATTGATATGGCTGGCACTCGAGGACAGACAGAGATTCATAAATCCCAACTGGTAGATATCTAGTGGAAACTTGAGGACCATGAAAATTGTTAAAGACGTAATAACTTACAGGTTTTTGGTGTTCCGGAAGGCAAGGAGGGATCAGACGCCTCTACATATATAGTAGATATGCTGAGTAAAGCCTTTCCTGACCTAGAAGGTTGGAACTGTCCCAGGAGGTGCAGCGGACACACCGGGTGCTTTTTATTCTAAAGCAGGCAGTTATTTGGACATGAAGCCTTGAGCTATTCTAGTATACTTTGGAAACTTCCTTTTGAGGCAATCTATTTTTGAGAAAGCCAGACCCGAAGCCAAGCAAATCGTAGGAGACATTTCATTTGTCGTCAGGCCTAACTTTTGTCACGTAACTGTTGAGAGATGATGGCAATTGTGCTAGTTGATCAAACCAGTTCAAGAAAAGGGGGATCAGGCTTTTTCAACAAATCCATCCCGAGAAGAAGCAAGGAAGCCCTCTTGGAAGGTCCGAATACAGAAGAGGCGTATAGACAGTAGAATGTTAAATTTTTCTTTTTTATTTAAATGGGTAAGATATCTATATGTTCAGTAAACGTGGGTGGCTTAAATGACAAGGCTAAGCGGCTGAGAGTCGGTGAGATATTAAGATCCCTGGGTCCTGACATGACATGTCAACAGAAGACCCATATTTCATGGGGTAAGAGGGAAACCCTGATGATTAGTTGGTATACTCTAATGGCATGCTCAACTCAGACCTCTACCATCACGGGTGTTGCTATTCACACTAGAAATAATTTTTGACCAGCAAAATGAGTTTTGGAGGACAAACAGGGTAGATGGGCCGTGGTGAGCCATGGTTGCACTACCCATAGGGCTGACGGTATGCACTATCTACGGTGAGAACCAGGGCGACCCCAAGGACCCGATTAGGATGGCGGGTGGACTGAGGTATGACTGCCACCCTATCGGGAATTGGGAACGCCCGACAGGCTGTCGGCGGTCCCGACATAGGCATAATGATGCAACCGCCGCCAAGGCGGTCGCAATGCCTATAGTTTGCATAGCAGGAGGTGCTGCTGGCTGCAGCACCCGCCGCAATGCAAAATAGGGACAAAGCACATATCCCTGCACTATGTGACAGGCACCATGCGGTGCCTGCCACATGGTGCAGGCACATGTAGGGGGGCACCCAGTGCCCATATCGGAGGGCCAATGGGAAAGGGGGGCCTGCTAGCGGTCCCCAAAGTCCCTTTCCGCCTGCCTTTTGATGGCGGGTTCACCAAATCTGTTTTAAGTGTTTATATATAATATAATTGAATGAACTGATTGCGTAATCTTACATTTATTTGGTATCGGTGTGCTATATGCAAATTAAACTCCAGCTTTTAGAAGTTTTATGCTTAGGTCAACCGCGCTGCCTGTTGTTTTAATCCCGTTTTAATCCTACCCTGCTGTATCATGATATATGTATAAAGAAGCTGTTTAGTTAATTTTTTTCTATATGTAAATTAAGGCATTGACTATCCACTTCATATTTATTCACTAAATGTGCAATATGTATATACGCTGTCCTCTGGGAAATGTAAAAAAAAAAAACAGAAATAGGGTGTCACACACTTCCCTCAGCTCTATCACCTAGCACAGAGCATTTGGCACTGGGTACTCCACTACAACAGTCACCTTCTAGCAGAGTCTCTACTGGGGGTGGCCAACAATTTAGCAGACCTGCTCTGCAGGACACATCAACAAGTCCACAAGTGGAACTCCACCCCCAGGTCCTTCACACATACTTCCAATGCTAGGGCACCCCTCACATAGACCTACTCCCCAGCCAAAGCTTTACCACAAGACACCCACAGTCCATGAATGAACTCATCAGGAATATTTGATTTGTCTTTTCAACCTCCCCCACTGGTTCCCTTTGTGGTCAGGAAGCTCAGGCAAACATCTCTAACTCTCCTCTCAGTGGCTTCATCATGGGCGTGACAGCACTCGTTCCCCACTCCACTGGAGCTATCTATCAGCCCCCATGAGAGGCTTATCCTCAGACCAAACATTGTTACACAGAGGCAAGGCCATGTCAGCCACCAACATCCAGCGCAGCTCATGCTTGTGATTTGGCACCTGAGGTCCCACAAGTCTGGTACCTCCGACACCTGCAAGAATGTATGTCAATGTTGAAAGAAGCCTTCCGGCCCACAACAAACACCTGTACGCTGCAAAAATGGAAGAGGTTTGCCCATTACTGTATTCCTAACAAATCCAATTCTTTAAACCATACAATGCAGGTGATTGTGTCCTACTTTTTGCACATGCAGAAGGCTGTGCTTGCCTTCACATCCATTGCCTCAATTTAACAGTAGTTGCCGCTTACATGCTGAACAGACATATCATATCTTTGTTATACCACAGGTTAAAGAATTTATCGAGGGACTCAAAAGGGTCACATCCCCAGAGTACCTTCAGCTCCAATGTAGTACCTCAATATAGTCTTTACCAGACTTATGGGGCCACCATTTCAGCCTATGCACTCATGCCACCGGCAGTTCCTTTCCTGCAGCCTGACCTTCCTTGTGACTATCACCTTGTTTAGGCACATCAGGGACATTCAAGCACTGACCATTCAACAACCTTTCATCCAGTCCACAGGGACGGGGTCATTATTAATACCAAAAAGTTCCTCCCTAAGGTAGCGTCACCATTTCATCTTAAGCAAACCACATAACTACCTGTCTTTTTCCTACTGTCTCATTATGCGGCAGAGAGCACTGCCCACCATAGATATTAATGGGTCTCTCATGTACTACATAGATAGGGCCAAGTCATTCCACATGTCACACCAGCTATTTGTCTCCTTTGCTACATCCGAACAAATGACAGCCTATCTCCAAGGTTGGCACAGCCAAGTGGACTGTGAAATACATACAGACCTATTACCTCAAAACAAAGAGAGACCGGTCCCCATAGGTCTCCTAGGGTGCACGCTACTTGCAAGATGAGGGCTACTATTTCTGTCTCAGCAAAAGTCCCCAAAGCTGAAATTTGCAAAGGCACCACCTGGTCAACCCACAACACTTTTACTAAACATTATTGTGTGGACATCTCGGCCCATCAGCAAGCTTTAATTGGCGAGGCTGTTTTAAGGACACTATTCCACACATCAACATAATATGCCAGTCACAGTGGTTTGGTGGTTTTGGTGGGTACTGCTATACAATCTATACTAAGAATGCGTGTCTTATAGCCCCATATGCTACAGATTGAAAATGCTACTTACGCTATAAGCATCTGTCGTAGCTTGTAGTGCTGTAGATTCACATGCACCAGCCCTCCTCCCCGGATATGTGTGCCTCTTCAGATCATTTAATATTTTTCATTTTTCATTTAAGCTCCATACATCTCCTCCTCTGTGCGTAAAGTAAAACAAACCAACATAGAACCAATGCCCTTGCACAATAAACATGAAGGAGAGGAGTCACAGCACATAATGTGACTCTAGTCTTCAAATATAAAAACTTACAAATGTCTGCGCCCAACACTAGATGGCAGGAGTAAGCCAAACATGTGAATCTACAGCTACGAACAGAAGTTTACAGGGTAAGTGGTGCCAATTGTGTGCACCCCCTAAAACTCTCTTCTAGAAACACCAGTGATACTCCACACCTGCACAAACACACTCATACGCCTCTTTCAAAGCAGCTTGTTCATAGGATGTGCACCCAAAACCTTTGTTTCATCCTATGCCATTGCAAACCAGGGAACGGAGGGCCCGCTCTCTTGTTGTCTTGCCAAATCAAACTGCCCTATAACCGTGCTCATCTGTTTCAGATGGAGATTACTTTACCTTCACGAGGCACGAACCGATTGGAGTGTGCGGACAGATCATCCCAGTGAGTAGTAACCCGCTAGTATCTTCTGTTTATTTTCCTTTGACTCTGCTCTTTCTAGTGGCGCACACAACGTGGGTCTTGCAGCTGCGCGCTTTCCGTCATAAATCACCAGAAAAAGGCAGGCTCGTATTGTTGACATATCTTCAACAGCTTCTCCGGCAGTGCTTATTTGAACAGGTTACTGGGGGGCTTTAAGTCTGTTATTAGGAGGGGAGTTCTCAAGGCATGGAATTCCCTAGATTTAGGGGGAAAAGTGAAAATGAAAACAAACCTAAGTGCTAATTCACTCCCAGTGTTTACGGCTGTCAGCGTCTCATTGGAGCGGGAATGACGGGTGCTAAGAGGCTCGCTTTCCTACGGCGGCCTAATAGAGTCAGATCTGAAAAGCGATAACAGCAGTAACTGTAAAAATGGCGTCATGTTTTTTGTATTAATTTCAGTCAACAGGTGCTTGCGTTCGAAGTTCGTTCCCAGGCAGAGCCCATGGCTGTAGGGATTATCGTGTCAGCTGTTGCTGCGTTCCACTGCGTCTTCTCGCACTCTAGAAGGTTCTCCCAGGGCTGGCGTTGGTGTAGCCAATGGCCAGTTAACAGGGTGTTGTTGTTGCATGTGGTGCAACATCAGCATGTCGCAGACGTTGATAAGAGTCGCTGGTACAATCTGGAATTACAAAACTGTGGGGAAACTGAAAACTCTGGTTTTCATTCTTCAGGATCCAGTTAGCATCATGTTGAGTTTTGGACACAGAGCACAATGCTATGATGAAAACTCCTGCTGAATCTAGTTGCACATTGGAACTGGTTATATGTGTTTAATAATTTGAATTGGTTTCAGCAGATACTTTAGGTCAAGTAGCATGCTTTTTTAAATGAATTTGTTAGACATCTAGGTGGGTGTGTAAAAAGTGGAACAACTGGATAGAAGCAATTAGAAACTGGTTACCTGCGCTCTTGGTTGGGAACCAATTGTGTGTCTACATACTGCTGACACTAGTTCTTTCAGCAATGGATCACTTAGAGGATTTAGTCATAGATAGTGCCCCAAAATACTAATCTATTGGCATTGGCGATTTTAATTAGCCAATGAAATAACAAAATACACAAAATATTAACATGATGCTGGCTAATTTAGAAGCCCAAGATATTGTTCAGCAGGTAAAATGTCTACCCAGACAAAAGGTTTCACCTTAGAATTAGTCTTCATGTTAAAAACGTCCCTTCGTGTGCATAAGCAAATACCGCAAAAAGAACTGCCGGTAAGAGTTACTCACATAACCACTAAGGTTGAGAAATTCTTCTGGCAGTCTTTGATGGCCAAATTCCTCTTAAAAATGTAAACTAGGTAAAAATACGCACAATCCCTTTGGTTTACTGCCCGGCTACGTGAAGCAGGACAGAAAGTACATTAATTGAAAAGGAAATGCATGTCTTATCACTATCGAGATAAAGAAAGATTTTAGCAGCATCAATGCTATTACTTTTCATTGATAAGCGATACAAAAAATATATATTTTTGCACGATAGGGTTTGCTCCAAAAATAGTAATTTTTACTGCCCTCTATAATAACCGTACTGACCTGAATGACCTGACTTCTCCTAATAAGCAGTAATTCTTAAGTTTTAACATGTCCGTGCTGACATTTCTAAAAAAAAGCCTTCAGCTTAATTAAACTTGCCAGTGCTTTATAACTGAAACACCCATGTAAATGGGACCACGTCTCCCCACTTCCCAGATCCTAGATTCATTTGCTTCTTTATCTTACTTTCAAGCTATTGCTCTTTTTAGCAATTGTTTTTAATCTTACCCAAAGATCTCTTGCACTGGTGCACCTGATAGCTTTTTTAGGCCCCTGGTAAAAATATAACATAGTATTTCAGTGTCTCCGAAGGGTACTTGACAAAGAATTAAACTTTGCTATCATGACTCTACTATTAAACATGCTTAGAAAAACCAATAGGCCTGGTTTTAATGTGACAATATCGACTATGTGAATGACAATAATTGGGAATTAGGTGAAACCTCACATGTGACAAAAACCTTAAACACCATTACTCAAAGGTAGATTGTTAATTCAAAATGCAAATCTAGTAATTGCCTCTACTCTAGGATACAAAAAGAACTTGTATGCCTGCTCCAAGTCACCAAAAATGTGTCTTTGGATCTTATGACAGGAGTGAAAAGAAGAGATTACATTTTAGGAGCAGGGTACACCATCCACTAATTGCTGATACAATCTCTGACACTTTGTAAAGTAACATGCACTATTTGTAACGATCTGCAAGTTACTGCTTTTAGTTATTAGCACCATAAATACGCGTCACAACTTGACAGATACTCCTAAGAAGCTAACATGAAACTTCATGTGACCTTCCTTTTCACAGCCTCCAAAAATGGGCAGAGATGCTGTGCCTATCAAGCAACCGATTGTCAGATTGTCTCTTTTTTACATATTTTTAGTAAACTACTGAAAAACTTAAACTCAATGAAGGCTCAAATCTTTGCTCCCACATCTCTTGTAACTGGCTCCAGAGCACCATTGATGGCTGGTCTGTAATGTATGCTATATAAATATAAACGTTCCTTACTTAGCACTTGACAATGTGCTCCAGGTGATACCTCACTGCTGATTTGTGAAACAATTCTATTAGTCCTCTGGTTAAGCAATTCTATTGCCACCACCCACATTGAGCTCTCCGTTGCTTTATGACACAGTTTAGAAACTCTGCACTAACTGGGTTAGATTACTACACAATTGTCACATGAATTTACACTTATAAGGTATGGAAAGTAGTTGACTCCTCCCAAAATCCTTCAGGGTGTCTTAAAACGATGCTTATGGTTTCTACTGTTTTCCGAGGGAACAGCAGTGGTGCCTATCAAAGTGCCATCTGTACATAGCATGGCTTTCCTTTCAGTCCTTCTTCAGTGTTCCTGATGTAATGTAATGCTATGTAAGGTGGATTTGTAGAGTGCTTCTTGTCACCCCTCAGGGTATGCAGGCACTGATAATGTAATTGAAAAGCCAAACCCTAGCATTAACACTTACAGCTCCCTAGTAGTCACCACCATAACCTCAAAGATAATCTCTCACTGAAAAAAGCTTGTTTAAGGACTTTGGTTAGGATGGTAGAATTATGAGGTGCCATACTGAGAAAAGGAGTCCGGATACACAGACAGCGTTTATCGTTTCCTCAAGCATGATATATTGTCCATACATATAACGCTACAAATCCTCTGGTGTAAATAAATATTCTAAGTAGACAACTGAAGTCTACTTATGTTTTGGGGTGTAGGGAAATAAGTGAATCTTTGAACTGTTGTGTAAATATAGTAAACAGGGTTGTTTTCAGAGCAATCGATGAAGTCTGTTGCTGGTGCCACAAGATTGACCCCACTTGTAGGGACTCAATGTTGCATTTTAGATTTAATATAAATCTGCACTGATTGATTCTGTCCTTGATCTATGTGTCTCATTAGATTTGTGATGAAGGTGCTTTGCACTCACTATCCGGGTGATTTTGACTCCTTATCAGCATGATATGGGCTCAGTTCCAGGGTGGTATGGTCTCCATTCCGGGGTGATTTCGCCTCCGTCAGAATAATATGGAATCACTACGAGTGTGGCATGGGCTAAGTGCCAGGGAGATATGGTCTTAGAATAAGGGTGATATGGGCTCTTGTTATGATTTGAGTGAGCTGGCTGCACTGTATTAGATATTTACTATGTAAGTAGACCCCTTTGTTTGACAATACACCTGTCAATAATCTATTTTGAAGGCATTTGACCGGTGTTTATAGAATGGAATGCCTAAAAGCGTCTTAGTTGGTTTGTGTAGCAGTGGTCAGATTTGCTGGCAGTTCCTTTGCACATTTGTAATGTCAAGTTAAGATATGTCATGTTATGCTGTATGGTAGAATTTATTAAGTGATAAATATCACCACTGTTGTGGCTTCCTGGTGCTACAGATTAAAGGTTTTAAGACAACGTAGACACTACTAAGCAGGAGAGGGGCACAATTTAATTGTTCTATTCTGCTATCTTGTGTTATAATGTCCTCTGCATATCTAACCATATATAAAATAGGCAGTAGACTAGTCATCCAAACTGTGCCCTTACTGGACAAATTACAACACACACATCATTGACTTCCATAGAGTCAATAAAGGGCACATAAAGACATTGACTTCGTTTTGCACCAATCCCGACATATGAGTTACCTATTCCATTCCAGTCTCAAACAGATGCAAGCAGAGGCCTCGCTCAGGTTCCAAAGTTTATAAACAACTATGTGAAAAGGAATGGGTGTTGGATGATCGAGAGGCAGTTGTTTATTATTGTAAGATCGTCGAAGAGCTGAAGAGATGTCTATCCAAGTGGCAGCTGATATATTTCTGGCACTGACATATTTTGACAAGTGATGGAGTCTTGCAACTGAAATCAATTTTTTTTGTTCTTAACATGAAGTTCAGTACTTGAAAACTGCATATTTCTTCCTCGCCCCATAGTCATAAAAACTGCAAACGTCCAGTAGGTTGTACTGCCCTATACTGTCAACCATACTTCCAAGTACATCTTGCGTATGAGTGTCATGTTCCAAAACCTAAACATTTTTCTTAAATTGACACTATGTTTGTTAATAGCAGATTCAGCTATTAAAAACATGTGCTTTGACAAGAAGAGCCAGCTGTACAGTACCAGTCATGTTTTTTATTTTCCCAAGACAAGTGGTGGCCGGGTTCTTCTCTTGCCTCCATCTTGAATGGGTATGTGTGAGCAAATAGATGTGCCGTAGTGCTTCAAATGTGGCATTAGGAGAACTGTGTCCTACTTCTGGCTCCAAATGTCACCAGATTGTGTGAGTTTAAGCAAACTACGTATTTTCAGAAGGTGCCCCAAATTTCGCACTAAAAAAATGGCAAGTCCTAGAAACAAGGCAATTGACAATATGAAGCACTACGTAAAAAGCGTAACATTAAAAAATTGCTGCATGCCAGGTAGAAATGCATATTCACGTTTCCAAAAAACGTCAAATATAACAGTGATCAACAAAAAAATAAACACCATGTTAATGAACGTTCTCCTCTGATACTGAAAGGTTAAGGTGCATATTTTGTATGTTGAATAAAAAACCTCACACCACCTCAGGTGGAGAAGACTGATTACTCTGAAGCAGAGAGGTTTTATGCAGAGTAGCTTAAGCTATACTTAGATGAATCAGATTATGTTACCTTTATGCTGATTCAATTTTTCGTAGTTTCAAACTCTTTCGACTTTCCAGCTAGTGGTAACTAACATCAACTGGTGGGACCGAAAGCTGTTTCTTGAAAGGGCTGATCAAAGCCGTGCATTGCCAGTAGCATGTGAAAACCTGCAATATGAGGACAGCTCCTTCACCTACATAGGTCTGATCCCTCACCTGGTCCGTCATGAAAGAGCCAATTGGTGTAAAGATCTGTATTACAGCTCGGGTACTGTGGCAGGGTGTTGAGATTGAGAGGAAATAGTAACGAGGAGAAAAGACAAGATCGCACAGTCATTGCCTTCAGGTGAATACAGTTTTTGAAACATTTTGGCCAAACAGAACATCACTTCTATAGGTTCTTCCATAAAGTGTGTACGATATACCCGAAGCCTGCATTGTGTCTTGTATTTTCAACCTTGAATTAGAGTGAACTTTATGACATGACAAGTCTAGTGTCTCTTGAACCATCAGACTGTCAATGTTTGTCAATCAAAGTAGAGGTCACCAGTCTTCTGTCCATAGTGACCCTAGAGAGCTGAATGCTTCTGGCTATGACCAGAAAAAATGGTTATTGCTTACAAAAAAACTAGCATGAAAATAGTCAACGGAATGGTGTTTTGATAGAAATTAAGCTAATCATCGAAGAACCTGGCCCTAGAGGCTAGTAATGTGTTCTAGTGAGTTAATTACCCTATTGTGGTCAACCGCATCAAAGGTCACAGAAAAAGCTAGTAAAACGTGGGGCAGGTATGTCCTTCATCCAGCATGTGGTGTACATCATGCAGGATCTTTAGGGTTGACATCTATAATTTTGAGCGGAAGTCTTATTGGTATTCTAGCAGTTGGTGTTCTGTGTTAATGCATGCTACCTATTGATTGGAGGAGACATATCTGTGTATTGTTTAGCATAGCCATGGTACATTGCTAGTAGGTCTGAAAATTGACGGAATAGGGGTTAGGGCTTTTATGATCCTGCCAGTTTTGGCTGTATAAATGGTGGAAAAGCTATCCTACATGTTTTTGGTTTTGAATGGCAGTGTTGCATTCTGAGCAATGGTTGGCCTGAAGTTGATTCTTATTTTGTCGATTTTGTCCGTGAAAATGTGTTGGAGGTGGAGTTTTAGAGACAAGGGGGATCTTGAAGAGTAAATGGTGAAGGGGTGGTTTTGTGGTGGATGAACTGAATTAAGGTTCCGGTTGGGTTACAGCAGGACATGAATGGGTGATTTGTCCCCGTGAGTAGTTCGTTTTTGCAGCGAAGATTCCAAAGTTATATGTTCTTCCTAGATCTGTTAATCTAGGACACTGTATTAGAGATAAAAATATGCACCAAAATGTTTCCAGATTTAACATTTTCCACCTTGTTTGTAGAGGATGCCATTGCGCAATAGTTGAGTAGGTTTTTCCACTTGTTTTCAGTTGGAAGTGTTGTTGTTGCATATTCTTTTTAGGTCTAAGTGCCAGAGATGTAATGCGTTTGAAAGGACCGCAAGAAGGATTTCTAGACTTGGGTTACATAAGGAGATAAGGGTTCACCGGTGAAAAGGAATGAGTAGGTGGTAAAAAGGAGGAGGGGCGACCCAAAACTTTCAACAACGTGTTCATCTTGGATCTGGGTTTAAAATGTCATCTTAAGAGATGGATAACCTCTTTTCTCAAAATACTAATTTCTCTAAAGGAGCAGAGGGCAGAATTAAAGGCCAAATGAATGGCTACACCAGTGTGTCTAATATAAAACAGCGGTGTGCTGTGAAAGAGTTATGACACAAATAAAGCTTGAGAAATCAGTAACACAGCAGCTTGACATCATGAACACAATGCTCGTTTTTAATGTTTTCACTCAACTTTGATTTTTAACCCCTTTCAGTGGAACTTCCCACTGCTGATGTTTGCCTGGAAGATCGCACCAGCTCTTTGCTGTGGTAATACCGTCGTTATTAAACCAGCGGAGCAAACGCCGCTCAGCGCACTCTATATGGGATCTCTCATCAAAGAGGTAGGAATAATTGACCGGAATGCCTAGTCGTTCTCCTCCAGTGCTTGCTGTAATTTTAGTTTCATGATCTGCTTTCACAAACCGTTTTGCGCTAATCCTGTTTTGGCAGGCTGGGTTCCCTCCTGGAGTCGTCAATATTTTGCCAGGATATGGTCCAACTGCAGGCGCAGCAATAGCTTCTCACACTGGCATCGATAAAGTCGCTTTCACGGGATCAACTGAAGTAAGTGTGCTCCAAATAACGTCACTGTGCGGTGTGGCATGTATGACTAAGTCCCATCTAGCATATCCAGCCTATTTAAGTACATCTGGTAGTCACAAACTAATATGAAAATCAGTAGTTGAGTTGCAGTGGCAATTTGCCTTCACACTATGTTATCGTATCTAAAACTCAGGGGGCCCGATTCACATAACTAACTTAAGACAAAATCCTAAACTTACTACCATTTTGGTATTCACAGAAGGCACTTACTCATTTTGGTATTCACAGAAGGCACTTACTCATTTCGGTATTCACAGAAGTTAGGAGTCCTAACTTTAGGACTCCTAAATGCCTTCTGCAAATACCGAAAGTCTTAAAATTAGGATTTTTCTCAGTTTAGTAGTAGTATAGTTAGGACTCCTAACTTTAGGACTCCTAAATGCCTTCTGTGAATACCGAAAGTCTTAAGATTAGGATTTTTCTCAATTTAGTAACTACTAAACCAAGAAAAATCCTAATTTTAAGACTTTCGGTATTCACAGAAGGCATTTAGGAGTCCTAAAGTTAGGACTCCTAACTTCTGTGAATACCGAAATGAGTAAGTGCCTTCTGTGAATACCAAAATGAGTAAGTGCCTTCTGTGAATACCAAAATGGTAGTAAGTTTAGGATTTTGTCTTAAGTTAGTTCTGTGAATCGGGCCCAGAGGGTTTAGGCTTTTTTAATATAAATGCATCTATTTCCTGTTGATATCCCTAATGTCTAAATGTGCCTATACATGCCAGGAAGTAACAAATACAAAACAATATATAATTCACATTGTGGAGTAAATAAAAACACACAGTTAATAAATTTACTCTAGGAAACATCCTACGTGAAACAGTCAGAGCCAAAGTAGACATGAAAACAGTGATATGATTCACAGTGATCTACTAATATTTCTACCTGTTTCACTGCTTTTAGAAATGGTAAAAACAGTAGAATTAAGTGCTGCGCTCCATCCTACTGTCTGTAAATCTCTGAAAATGTGTCTTTTTTTTCATTTAGTGACTCCTAAGTTCAGAAAGATTTCATTCATCTGTGGATCCTTCTTTTGACGGGTGATCTCCTGAGGTCACTGTGGGCCAGACGTACGATTGGTTTTAGCGGTCACAAATGGCGAATCGGATCAGTTGCGACTGCAAAAACGGCTTCTGGCTTGTACCAGCCCTATATTGCGAGCCGCTATTAGGGAGGGGCGTGTCAAGGGCGTCCCTTCCTCATAGCGAGTCGCAAGGGCATGTATGAATGGTTTGTGAGCGGAATGCGGTTGCAAAACAATCGCAGTTTATCACCTACTTCACGTAAGTGGTAAGTCACTCGCAAACGGGAATGGGTCCCCAAGGAACCTCTTTCCCTTTGTGACTGGTCGCAAAAACGTTTTTTAAGAGCTGGCAGTGGCCCCACAGACCACTGCCTACTTTTAAAAAACGAAACAGAAACGTTTAATTTTTCTTTTTGAAATGCATCCCGTTTTCCTTAGAGGAAAACAGGCTGCATTTTAAAAAAAAGTTTATTTATTTAAAAGCAAACACAGACATGGTGGTCTGCTGTCCCCAGCAGGCCACTATCCCTGTGTTATTGTCCATTCAGAATCAGTTGCAAATTGCGACCTATATCATGAATATTGATGAGGCAGGTCACTTGCAACCCGATTGGGAATTTCGAATGTGTCTGAGACACATTAGTACATTTCATTTTGCGACTCGCAAATTGCAAGTCGCTAAAAATCTCAATTTGCTAGTCGCAAAATGTAATGGTCGTACATCAGGTCCCTTGTGCTCTAGAAATGGTTTTCATTTATAAATTTGTGCTACAAAAAAGGAAGTTCTCATTGTCAATATTACTTTCAGAGAATGTCGAAAAGAACAGGTTAGGTAGTGGGCTCAAATCTTGCAAAAGAGCTCCGACTGTATAATTCACCTGCTTTACTACCAACTGAGTATACTGTTGATAGAATGAACCAAACTTTCAATATATTAGACAAAGCCCACTTTCTCTACGGACAGTGGGGTAGACCTTTGGCTAATTCAGAGCTACTACGCAGTAATTCATGGGTTAAAAACAGGGGACACAAAATATAACTCTGCATCCATTTGGTACATTCTGTACCCCTTGTTTTAACCTTACCAGGAAAACCCATTATTAACAAGCATTTGCAATGCAATACGTCTCGCATTTAAGAGAGTTTGAGCTATTGGCATTGTAAATGATAATGCCTTTCATATATGTGTTTTTTTTTTAAACAGATTGTCATTCACAATACCAATAACTTGAACTCTCGCAAATGCAAGACCTAATGCATTGCAAATACGTTAGGAGAGAGCCAGAAAGAGCAGACAGGACAAAGCTCATTGAGAACATAGTGCTCAGAATTTGTAATTAAAGCCTACAGAGCAACACCACACGTAACAGGGGGTGTCCTCATGGGAGGTTACAAAATGGGAAAAGGTGGTACTAAGGAGGGACTACTAAGCCAAATGATTGATGAAAAGCCACAGTTTACAATGGACAATGACACAAACCAATGAAAAAACTGGGCGGAGAGTAGGTGGAGCTTCACATCCATTCCTTAATACAGAATGCCTTGCAGAGCAGTGCATGCGCTGCCCAGGCTCGACCTGAAAATACCTAACGGTACCTTTTGCTAGTCAATCGTATCTTATGTGCACTTGATCCATAGCAATATCAAGAACTCCTTCCAGAAGGTCTAGTCCATCCAGATAAATCACCATTCTGGATGAGGGGGCTTAATGATGCAGTATGTCACAGGCAATCTCTGGGTGGGAGTCATTTAAAAAATCCTACAGGGGTGTCACTGTAGGGTAACTATGATCATGGGGAAATTCTACCCTACTGTCCGCAGAGAGAGTGGGACTTATCTAATGTATTAAAATGTTAATCTCCCGGAAAGTGATAAGGTCTTTTTGAATACTTTCCTCTCCCCTGTTACACAATGGATTATAATTAAGCCTCTCTGTTTTCAGTTTTTACGGATTCCAGGAACTTTGTTGTTTTTTTCCTGCCCAGAACTTCCATGTCTGCCAGGGTAGACCTGGGCAAGCAAAAATAGTGGCTGGTCTTGCATTGCCACAGACCAAGCAGGTCCATTGTGGCTAGCTCACCTTAAAGTTATTTCCACTATTGGAAACAAGACCGCGGTTCCCTCACCTTTCAATGTGACGGGGAACCAAGAGTTCAATAGTCTGGCATCTGCTGATTTTTGTTGTTCAGTGTGATTTTAACTCACACTTATAAATCACTACCATAATATCCATCCGCCAAAAAAACGGTAAAATATATGCAAAGCGATGTCATATTATAATTTAGAAAATGTGTCATGCAGGTGTCAAAACCCCACTTGAGGAAAATAATATTGAATTGTCTTCCAGTCCCCCATTGATGTGCCATTCATCTTTCTTACTACCTGCCATTTCAAGACATTGACACCTACGTACAAATATGCAGAATGAATAGGGCAGGAGTAAGTGGGGAATGCGAAAGACAGATGTAGGATGAGTATTTGACCTCATAGCGCCTATTTCTGCGTTCTTTTGCTTCTTTTCTTAAACACACTGTATACGAGGCACGAGAATCATTAATCGATATTTTTACTCCAGAATAAGAAGTTAAGCATTTTACACACCTTCCCAAGGACCTCTCCTGGCCTACTGTCCATCATGCCCACCCCGAGATTCATAACGCTGCTGCCATGTTAAGGTAATGGCACTTGAAACATGGCTCTGCGAACCACCTCTCAGCGATGTTCAGGAATCACAGACGGCCTCCTCGGTGTGATGTCGCTGACATGCTCTGAAGATCGGCGTGGGTCTTTCCTGCTGCACACCCAGGGTATGAAGTGGCCCACCCACATTGGCCCCGTCTGAATCCCAGCCAGCGGGGGGGGAGGCGTGTGGTTAAGATAACGCTGTGAGCAAGAGGGAACGCACACTTGACGCATGACAACTCCCTGCCAAGAGAATTTAAAATCCCAACAGAGCAGATCTCTGCGCTGATAAGGGTGTTTGCGTTCCGTCCTCTAGCCAACTCCCTCTCTCTTTGGCTCGATGCAAAATGGAAAATCTCTGATGTTTTATTGGTGTAAGCATCATGGCCAGATACCAGTGTCGTGCAATATGAGAAGCCATAAAACATATAATTTACGTTTTCATAAATTAAATCCAAAATGTTATTTTGTAGAAGACGTGCGGTTTATTTATGAGCTAAATACATGGCTTTTTTTCTGAGGACTTTAGATCACGCAGAAGGAAGTAAGGGATACAAGAGCTTGGGGTTTTGGGCCAATTGTGTGTGTTTTTTTACAGACCTAGACAGTTTTCGCAGTAATTGGCCTTGAAATTCAAAGGATAGCGCCTATGTTTAATCCAGTGCCTACCTTTAAGGCCCTGCTAATAGGAAGTGAAACCTATTATAGAGATGAAAAAGCAGCACTTTAGGACCCTAAGTAAGAACAGATGGACTCTTTTACTGCAGAGCTAGTGTAAACTGTTCCATATTGTTCCAGATTTCCTGTAACACTGAAGTCTCGTAACATCAAGTCAACATTGTAACTCTTGAAGCAATGCCCTCAAATAACCATCAGCCTCAGTAAACCTATCTGCGTACGCTGCGGAATACAGGAACACATCAGGAGCAGATTATGTTTTATATTTCGAGTTGATGTTATGAATCACGATAAACTCTACTTGAGCAATTATCTCAAATCCACCACTATTAAATTCGGCCCTTGGCAACTCCGCCGGGCAATAGATGGACACAAGGTTAACACAAACGTTAGTTCAACAAGTTACTGATCAATTAAATTGACCACAATGGGGGATGCTGCTAGTTACTGGACGCTGCTTGCCCTGATTGCAGTTACCTGTTCTTACTGCCCTTCTTCTGGCTCCTACGTCTCTCCCCCGCCGTCGCCTGTCACCGCGACCGCTGTGAGGGGAGAGCGTCCGGCGGGACTTCACTACCCAGGTCCCCTTGCAACCTTTTGTGAACCGGAAGGAAACCCCACGGACCTTGCGCGCCCGGAGGCGCTAATTAATCGATCCAGCCCCCTGCGACGCGGGACCGCGCGCGGGCTAAGCCCGGGCAAAGGGCGGGCCGTCTGTGGCCGTCAGGGGCAGGAAGAGGCTGGGCTGGGCCCCCCCTCTGACGACCGGAGCAAGCGACGAAAGGTAGAGCTTGACTTGGACACTGTACCCATTCTAGTCTAACCGTGTTGCATTTGTTCACCTCCTCTCTAGGATCACCTACACTAGCCTTGACACAATCACAGCTCACTGTACACCAATTAAACCACCCACCATGGCTACACCTAGCACAAGGAGTAGAACCTCACTGGGAGGCTCTGTGCGTGGCACACTAGACAATTTCATCACTAGGGCCGCCTCAGTCCTTGAGCAAGAAATCGCTATAGTAGAGAGACGCCTTTCGGCTGAACTCGCACAAAATAAGCGCTCCTCCCTCGGACCTATTCGATCAGCACTGTCTCCGAACCCTACAATTCCTGTTCCCTCCGTAATACACGATACCCCCAGTGATTCTAGGACATCCTCACCTATTCTCGAGTCTACATCTCCAGCTCACTTCCACACTTGTTCGCCACTTTTGGCTGCCAAATCCCACCTCAAAGTTCCCTCTGATTGCATACCGTCAACTGCATCACCCCTTAGGTTTACTGCTACCAATCCCAAACAGACGAAGCCCACAAAATCAACCACTACTATTGACCCTCCCCCCCCCAAAAAAAGGAGGAGATGCTTAAAAAACGCTAACTCGAACAAAAAAGTCTAAAAAGAAGTTACTTACCCCTTAAACACTAAACACACAAACGATTCTGGTTCCCAAGGTAATACTTGTACCCATGATGTAATTGTCAACGAACTGATGGGCCGATTAGAAATCTTAGTAAAATCTCTTGTTCTTCCTGTCCTAGAAAGAATAAAGGGTTTATCCACACAATTAGATTCACTAGAAAAGCTGACACAAACAAATTGTGATCAACTCGAATCCCTATCATTACACAGAATTACGCCAACAACAAAAAGGCCCGTTGATCTTATTTCACCCTTAGTAACAAACGAAAGCAAAATAACCGCAAAAAGAACTATAAAACCAGTTATTCAAGATACTCAAAACCACTCGCGGCTAGTTAAAGAGAGCTACACTGACACAGTCCAAGGTCAGAGCACTGACAACACTAAAACTGTTAACTTAAACCAGAAACAAGACATCGTACCTGCTGACACTCCCATCAGACACAACCAGGGTTTAAATTGCAATCACATAAATCTACCTCCAGAAGCAGTTCCCTACGTCGTAGTTTTAACAGGAGTTCCGCCATTGGACCCAGGGAAAAGGGAGGGCTATTACGATTTGAAAAACAAGGTGATGCACTGGCTGAGACAGTATAGGCCGCTGCCTCCTAACATCAACGGGGAAATTCTGAATGTCCGCAGACTAACCTGGGTAGGCCCACGGCCAAAGGAAATACAAGGTGACGTAATAATCGTCAATTTTAGAGATCATAGAGCAACTACTTACATAACTAGTTGGTTACAAAACCAAAACCAAAGCTCCATAAGAACCTATGATCTGACATATTTCTACCCGCAGTCTCTAGCTAGTAACCTGATCAAACCCAATAGCTTCCCTCGAGATAGACTAAGATCCTCTAATTACAACATCCCAACATCAAATCGTTTTTCGTTCCTCGAAGGACTCGAGGATGTCGATTGACTCCCCTTAGAGGCTCATAGTCAGGGCTTTCTTTACGGTACAAGGAAGGGACAAGCACCCAGCCTTCCTTCCCATCCATCATCATTCCGTAACGGCCAAACCCTTGAGGGGTCACCTCGTACAGCTCAAAACAACGTCGTGACGCCAAGAGTAGCAAGACTGGTATCCCCGACACCTGTTCCACATTTTAAAAATACCTCCGTCCAGGATCGTAATACACAAAAAATCGCAGTCCTATTTTGGAACGTGGCGGGTCTACGCTCCAAACTAGAGAACGATATTTGGACCGATTTTATAGCAGATTTCAATATTTTATGCCTCCAAGAGACATGGTTAACTGCAGTAACCCACCTTCAAGGCTATAGAACATATTTCTCACCAGCTGAACATTCCAAGTCCGGCAGGGCCAAAGGAGGCTTAATCATCTTCATATCAAATCTGGTTAAGCTAGAAAATATTAAACAGATAACGCTCGATCCCAACTTTCAGCTTCTCAGTATTATACCAAATTCAAGGGACCACTTCCTTTTGGTTAATTTCTACAATAACTTATCGGATCGGGATGCAATGGGGAAAATTAATTCTATCTTCGACATAATATCATCGACAATAAAAAAATCAACTCGAGAAGTGACCATCATATGGGGCGGCGATTTTAACCAGACTATCTGTGCTGCCCCAAACATCCATCTGTGTGGTTTAAATGATGAAGACGATAACCCCATCTTACATTTTTCCCACTCACTCTTAGGTAGTCTTTTAAATGAAATAACTTTCAATCTAGATCTGAGAATTGCATCAAAATTAATAAATGGAAAGATGGCGTTGGCCCCAACTTTCCACGGCAGAGGTTGCAATTCAACGATAGATTTCATTTTACAGTCAAATGGTCCGATATCTAAAGATTTTATCTTTGAAACCCACCAGGTAGTTTTAAGCGATCACTATCCGATAAGTATAACCCTCTCAACCTCGATAGGGCCCACAAAAAAAACCTCTAGTGCCCTTACCCAGAATAATTTAGAATTAGCAAGAGTAAACGGATACTCGCTAAAATGGGCCATAGTCGATCCGGAAAAAATAGCTTCTACTGTGATCACTGAAGCCTACCTACCTATAATGAAGTGCCTGGATATGACCACTCCCAACGATGACGTTATTACTAACTTTGGGCTGGTGATACAAACTATTAAAAATGCCCTAATGGTAAAAAAGAACAGCTCAAAGAAGAGCAGCCAGGGCTGGTTCAATCACTCGTGTACCATCGCCCATACTAACTTAAAACTCGCCTTACATAAAACGCCCAGGGATAGGGCAGAAATATCTACATTAAGGAGAGTATATAACATTGCCATTAAGGAACGGAAATCGGAACTAAGACGACAACTCTGGGATCAATTACACGAGAGCTGTCTTAGTAATAATAATATTACTTTCTGGAAGATAGTAAAAACACCCTTCCTAACTCATAAGGGCAGTCTCCCTAACATAGAGGTTGCTATAGACGAAGGACAATGGGTAGAGCACTTTTCTCAAATCTTTAAGTCCAATCTAACAACAAATGACCTTGGAGGAAATGATTCTCTCGAGCACCAGTTCCCGACTTTTCCTATTGACATGACCGTCACTTGTGACCAAGTAGAAAGGGCACTAAACGCAAGCAAAAAAGGCAAGGCTCCTGGCCCTGACGGTGTCCCCATAGACTTCTATAAAATGTACCCCGAGCTATGGATCCCCTTTCTGACCAGGGTCTTCAACGCACTGGCCTCTACCGGCATCCCTGAGTCCTGGAAGAGTTCCATATTAGTCCCCATCTTTAAGAAGGGAGATCGGAACCTACCCTCCTGCTATCGTCCCATCTCCCTTCTGGACTCCACAGGAAAAATGATGGGCCGAATACTACTCGATCGTTTGCAGGAATGGGTCGCGAAAAACAACATTCTATCAGATCTACAATACGGGTTCCGAGAAGGATTGGGGACCGTAGACCAAGCTCTAAATTTATCATTACTAATTGATAAATACGTTAACATCAAAGCTGGAGCTCTATATATGGTCTACGTAGACTTATCAGCTGCATTTGACTGCGTTAGCCATTCCAAACTCTGGCCCATCCTATTAGACATAGGGTTGGAACAAACCGCAGTAACTTATATTAGGGAACTCTATGCCGACGCGTCAGCTAGAGTAAGGTTTGGCACAGGGGGAGAGCTCACAGCGCCGTTCGGGGTGGAGAAGGGCGTGAGGCAGGGATGTGTCCTGGCCCCATTCCTATTTACCCTTTACACAAACGGCTTAGAAAGAGAGATGCTGAAAGGGACCCAAGATCTCCCAATGGTAGCAAACCGCCCTGTCCCAGCCCTCCTGTATGCTGACGACGCTGTGATATTAGCTCGTACTCCCAATGAGCTACAGAAGGCCCTAAATAGTTATGCTTCATTCATGGCCAGCCTTGATCTTAAAATTAACGTTGGGAAAACTTTCGTCATGAAGGCTGGAGTTAAAAGGAAGAACAAAACTAAGCCCATCTACCTGAATGACGAAAGATTATCAACCACGGATAAGTATCCCTATCTCGGCGTCATGATTGACGAAAAACTTAGTTGGAAACCGGCTGTAGAAGTGAGGAAACTGCAATTTGCAAGAACCACTTCTGCACTCACTAACTTTTCAAGGAAAATAGGGAAAAAAGCACCCTCAGAGATGATCAAAATTTATAAAGCCAAATGCCTCTCAGTGGCCCTATACGGAGCAGGTGTATGGGGTCACGTAGCGGCTACTTCTATCCAATTGGTCGAAAATGGCTTCTTGAAATATCTTCTAGCCCTACCTACGGCAGCCCCCAACTATGCTTGTCATCTGGAACTGGGTCTCCCATATGTCACAGACCTGGTGAGAATTCAGCCTCTGTTATTATGGCACAGGATTTGGACATCTGAACACACAGTCCTTACACAACAAATTATTCAAGACTGTATGAGCCTAGATAACGCACATAGATCCAGGTGGTTAGACTACATCAAAAAATTCTTTACTGATCTTGGCCTAGAAAATTACTACAAAGACCCGACCAAGATGCAGCAACTAGCAAGAAAAGCTTTTTATAAACTTTGCCTAAACCACCACGAAGAGCTCAGACTTAACTTAGAGGTTATGAAACAAACAACTAGACACTGTTTATTAGTTCAGTCGGCATTTGGTATTCAGCCCTACCTGACATACAACATAGCCCCTATGAACAGTTCCTCTTAGTCAGGTTTAGATTGAACTTCTTTTACCGCCTGGTCACTTTTCCGTTTAAGAATAACTGGGATAAAATATTGCCACCATGTCCCTGCGATGGGACATCATCCCAGTCTACACTTCATACCATCCTTTTTTGTAAATACTACACGCATCAACGGAGGAAATTATTAATCCCCCTATTAAAGCGTAGGGGCTTTCGCACATGCCGCCCAGCTTTATTATACTTACAGTTACTCGAGGGGGAAGAGGTGGTCTACATTGTTTCGAACCTCTTGCAGTACATTGTGCGACATAGACCCAACCTAGGGTAAAACTGTGAAATGATCATATTATACCTGTTCAAATATGCTACTTTTTGTATAGCCACTCAGGCTAATCATACGGGAAATGCTGCAAACACACATGTCAATGAAGGAGATGATTTTAAATTCTTTGTATTAATGTGATGAACTCATTGTTTTTATGTGATGAATTTTATAATGTGTATACTTTTGTAACAATATCTTTTATGGCTTTTTATGAATTGCCGAATAAAGAAAGATTGAATTGAATTGAATTGAATTAAATTGACCACAAGGCAAAATTGTTCTAGTTTAACGGGCTGCAAAAAACTCATAATCTCACATTTCTGCCATTTAATCCAGATCTCTGGGAAAATATTAACACATTAGCTCTAAATTGGGTGCACTTGGGTCCTTCTCACTTTCATGTGCCGCACCATCAGCACGATCCATTGTGGTGATTCCTTTCAGAATGGCAATGAATCATTTTTGCCGTAGCCTGTAAAGATGATCTGAATGGTATTTGTAACGAAAGGAGCAAAAAGTGGCCCTAGGGATACTAGTGGCGGGTATACTACTTATTTCTACATTCTAGAGAAAATGTTAATGTCCGCCTCATCACAGAAGGGATGCCCAAAGGCAAAACA
The DNA here is from genome assembly GCF_964204655.1 of Triturus cristatus. Classification (NCBI taxonomy): domain Eukaryota; kingdom Metazoa; phylum Chordata; class Amphibia; order Caudata; family Salamandridae; genus Triturus; species Triturus cristatus. Next base: position 235,624,515 of record NC_140583.1, read on the forward strand.
GCCAAAGTTCTCCTTCCTCACACTAAAAACCGGAAGGGTCAAATTGCTTGCTCGATGAGCGCGGGAGATGACAGAATAACTTCTTAGTCTGTCAAATCTTCTGTCTAGTCTAGAGTTAACATTCGAAGGTGAGGTGAGAGGCATGCGCATGGTTTAGAAAGCAGGCAAGTAAGGTTGTGAGACAATTATTAAAAATGTGTATTTACCAGCTTGCCACTCACACCTTTTTGGCTATCACTAATAATCAACCTTAGAAGGACATTGAGGTGTGGATGAGCTAATAAGTGCCTCGTTACTCACAGACCAATATGAGGCATTGCAGATTGGCCAAATTACAGTGTCGCTGTTGAGATGAGAAGAGGACTGACATGTTGAAAAGGGTTGTCATTAGAGTATGTCACAGGCCTGCCAGAGCACAGTGGTGCTTAAAGCTTGATGTCTATCATTGGCGAACTTTAACAGGAAGTCGCTAGTGAGGGACACATCGTGACATAAGGCCTGGTGAGCTAGAAATGGCACACCCATTCTAATCAAATGTACTACTAATTATGTTAAAAAACAACCCAATATCTCCCTAGAAGAAGCATTGGACTGCATTGGACAGCATGACACACACTGGCCCAGGGCACGTTTTGATCTTCAGTTCCTCTGTTCCTCAAACATAGCAACGTATCATTTGTCTTCACCGCCACCTCTTTTGGCATCCTAACTTCCAGGTACAAAATAATTGATATCTGTTCTATAGCATTGGGACAATATATCATCCCTAACTGAAAGGAAAAGGATCCCTCCTTCTGTGTGGAAAAGTAAATTCTCACAGTATCCTGCATAAAGAGCCTTTTCCGTCATAGAGATGTCGGGGAGTGGCCTGGTATCTCAGGATCATGCACGTTTGCTCTGGTTGATGAAGGCCTATTCCCCTTTGTCAATCTACAGGATGCCCTTACGCAGTCGGTAGCTAGTAGTTTCCCCGAAAGCTCAGATTTTGATATGTATGTGTATCTACTGCCCCATGGTTCTTGTGTAGTTTTACTCTGCAGACTGTATGTCTGAGTGGTCTCTTTTCTTTAAAAGCCCTTCCCATCAACAAGCTCACCTGTGTGTCCTTGTTGCATTGCCTCGCCATTAGTACCCGAACATCTATTGCCTTCCAATCCATTGCTGCACTTCTCCCTTTAAGAATGGGCATCGTCTATTGTGGTGCAATCTTTGTAAGTATGAACACAAAGTCAGTTTAACAGCCCTCTATGTTTCAGCAATAGAAACAGCCACCAATCACAAATCAATGACTCACAGCTAAACAAAACCTGGCCATGCAGGACAGGACAAGCACTTTGTGCAGTAGGAACGTCCAGCAAATGAAAACACCATTTATTTAGAGAACAACGAATTCTGCTGGAAACTTTCTCTGAATTCACCCTCTAAAAGAATGCTCTACTCTTGGTGAATACTTGCTCAGCAGGGCAGGTGGTACCATTGAGTGGGGTCAGGGAGCAGCCTAGAGGTGGTACCAAATTTCTGCGAAAGAAAGACCCTAAACAGCCTTTCAGTGCATACTTAATGGGTGATTTACAGGGTATAAAACATCTTGTTTTATATATATATAGCGCCATAGTGTCAATTTTGCTATTTTAAAGTGCTATAAATAACGATTTTCTCAGTTGTCTGATACTCAGTTTATTGATCTCGGTTAAGCGAAAGAATGAGTTGATACTGCTAAGAATCTAAGTTATCATCAAACACTGAGCCATCTTACCAAATCTATGTGATATTCCATTGCAAAGCAACCTATACATAAGCTAAAATTTGCTCTCTGTGTTCTGTTGCTGACACATCTAACTCTAGGCCGTTGAGAATCGATTGAAAACTTTCTAAAGTGTACAAACCTGTTAGCTTTACCCAGGTGTTATGATAACTTATGAATTAAATAAATCTTTTAAATGCATTATAAATAGGTTCTAAATGTGTTATAATAATTCAAATGTATTGGACTAGTTGTATGATTCCACAAGTATGTGCAGCTCTTTAACATACAAACCGGGCTCCTAGTTCCTACGCCATCAAATACATGAATATAGTAGTGTTACCAATCATGTGTGCGTTTGTGCACACTCCCGCTATGGCTAGAGCCGATATCTTTGGGGTGACTTTCGTCCAATCCTGGTTTGTTTTACAGCATCAACAGGCACAATGAGATGTGCAGCTCCACTTTTCCATTATAAGCATGGGCCTGCGAATTCCAGTATGTGTAGTCAGTTATGGGGCACATTGACAGCTATGCATATATATATTTGAAAACACAAACATATGATCTAAAGGAAACATTAAAATACTTTCACAAACGGGCAGGTATATCTATAGCTTCACTTTTGAAGATAACATGTATTTGTATAACGCACGCTCACCCTTGGGGTATCTTGGCATTATTAGCTGTTTATTGTTACTGAAATCAGCGGTACTCATTTTTTCGACCTCAAAAGGATGAAAGGCTGAGTAGATCTGCAGGAATTCAACCTTGTGACTATGAGGTAAAACACAGATTCCTGCAGTGAATGGACTCGCCCACAGAGCCATTAGACCCAGCATAAAGCTAGATCAGTCAGCATTACTGTAAAGAAAGTGGGCCCTTCACTTAATAAGTAATCTAAAATAGCAGGTGATCAATGAATCAGCTTTCTGAGACAGCGTGAACCCATTTGAAAAACTTACACCAATTTCGCTCACCGACAGCATGCAGAGAAGTAAATGTTTCACTAGCAGTCTGATTGTAATGCTAATGTGCACTGGAGCCCACATTGCTCTCATGTCTAAAAAGTTACCACATTATTAGTTTTCAGGATATACTGGTACAATATCCTAACAACCAAGTATCAGAACAAAAAACAAAAAAATCCACTAATGTTGAGCATGAAATAAAACCTTGGATTGATAAAAAATATTCGGGGGTGACTGAGGAATTGGAGTTGGCTGACTCACAACTTCATGTACTTTTTTTACTTTGCGAATATAAAGCCTGTGAGGTTTATTTATTTTGTTTTTTAGACGAAGAGGGTAGAATTGGCAGCATTAGTAGAAAACCCTTACTGATGCTGCCAGCTCTGTCACCGCTTGCTAGCCCTCCGCTGCTCCTTGCCTATAAACCCCCACCCTTTTACACCATTTAGCTGTGGTTTTAGATGAGGGAATGCCCAGGTGTAGAGATATGAAGGGGTACCACATTACATATCAATCACCCCCAGTTATTTCCCTGCCTAGTAACAGTCAGTGCTCCCCATCAGGAATACATGTCTCTTCCCATGGACTCAAAACAGTCACTTCTGGAACTAGGTTCCCAAAAGGACTAGTGGCAAGGAGAAACTGGGCTACAGTGCAGAAAGTACAATGACTGGCAACTAACCCCTTATTTTTTTCATTTGTAATAAAATGTACCCATTTGCTTTACAAAAAAGAACAGCATCTTTGCATGTGTTGCATCCACTCGATGCCACGGCTTCTTAAAGTTAGTACATGCCGAAACACCCTGGAGCTCTTCGGTTAAAAAGGAAGTCCACTGCAGCGGGAATATGTAAAGTACATTTGTTTATGCATATCTAGTTCCTTTGTGTATAAAACTAGACCAGTGAATACAAGAATGACTTGAAATAGTATATTGAAGTACATTTATGAAGTGAATAATCGAGAAGGTGGCTGTCAGAGATTGCAGGGATTATCAGCTGGGTTCTGGTAGATAACTGCAGTTAAATGTCTTCCCCCTCACATTTTTTTTGCTTCCATGATAACTGTCTATATTTTGTTTGGAGAATGATTTTCTTTATACAAACCGCGATCTCATCATTTGTCAACAAGATACCAGAGAGGACATCAAAGACGCCCCAGGAGAAGCCCAATTGATTCATGCCAAACAAATGCTGGCAGCCAACAGCTGCAGGAGCAGCGACCCCCCGGCCGTCAGCAGGGGCGTCTTTCATTCCCGAAGTGAGATTAATGTCATGTTGCATGATACAGACAGCGCTCTCCACCTACTGAGAGTGACATGTGTCTGCTCTCCTGGACCCTGCAAGGGGCTTCAACTTGTTCTTCGGAGCTTGTGGTGGGACCAACTGTTGTACCCCTGTGGTTTGGAAACCCATTTTGTCTTTATCCTTAGTGGTATAAGGGACTCACAGAAAGATTCTGAGTAGGTTTTCAAAGCACTAAGCCACTCATTAGTAGTGGCCCGGCTCATGTGCGATAATTGAGGCACACGATAAAATACAGGTGTGATATTTATAGCCTATTCCAAGTTTAGCCTGCACAATGGGGCATGGCATTCACATATTTGGTGCTCACTGCACCAAAATCTGCCTGTCTCATTATTTTCTGGCATTTCCCCCCATTAAATGTGAGGACCTGCCGACATTTACCCAGGGGATGCGGATTTTATTGCACCAAGCATTTACCAGGTGTGATAAAATAGCAGAACTCCTAATTCTGATATGTGCAGTAACAGGAGTTACCGCACATATTGGAATTATATGGGCCATTCGTAATGCTGGTATAAGTGACATCAGGCTAAATAAACGTGTTTGGTGAATGGCAGGACATCTTACTCTCTATACTGTTAACAGGAATATAGCCCTCGGGATTAATCAAAATATTACATCATGATAATGATACCACTGTTTTCATTAGTGTTTTTATGCATGAACTATTTTCACTTCAGTAGTACAACATATATATCTCCCACTGGACTTATAAGTAGTATAGCAAGGGTAACCACATATTACATATCGCAGGCCTATTTATCAATTTCATAACAAATGAACACGTAAACACATTGAATCCAGTCTAATGTTATGAATCTATGAGTCCCTTCATTGCAAGTATTTAACTAGTCCTTGTAAAATATATATTTTTTTGGGTGCAAAGCACATTTCCTCTAATGTCTAATCTTTCAACCCCACATAGTGAAAAATCCTCACACCAACTTACTTTCTCTTAGTCGAAGTTAAAAAAGCCAAGATTCCTTGATAGATATTTTGAGGTTTCATTATCCCCTCTCATGGTACAGTTAACACCATGCTGCTATCATTCTCCCCCCAAGAAAACCACACACACACATATGTTTATATAAAAATATATATGCACATACATCTATCTTAGGTTATGCACGGTATATTTAATATTTACATGTTTATATAATTATATTGTTACATAATTGACTAAGTTAATTGAATTAGGTAACTGATTTTGAGGACCTTGCTGGTCCTTGGGAATTGGCTCCAAATGGGAGTTGGTTGCCTAAAGTGACTCTAATTGACCGCAATACACTAACCCAACTTTTTTAAAAAAAAAGTTTCTAAGCATCAAATTTGTTCAATTTGCCAATTCTTGTTTGCGGTTGAGTGAAATGCTTTGATGTGTTCTATATCTCCGGAACCCTCTGGTGGATCTTCTTCATTGTAGTGTTCAAAAATACATAAAATGCAGTCTTGTTTTATAAATTAATGTTGTTAATTGTATGGTGCTGTTTAAATGCTTTACACTGGTTCCTTTGTGTAAGCCTTGCTGCTCAGAGCCACAGCTTACACTGGTTCCTTTGTGTAAGCCTTGCTGCTCAGAGCCACAGCTACTCAGGGTTGAGCTAAAGTGTCGGCAGACAAAACCTACTGGTCTGAAAGAGTTGGTAAGTGTATTACACTGACTGTGAGGTGGCACAACCACACCATATAATACACCCCGTTTCCTCACATTACTTCTCTGTTGCTCATGACACTCCTGGGTAGACTCCATGTAACGCTCCTTCGTGGTTTAACAAGATCTCCAGTAGGTTACCTCTCTATTGCTCATGACACTCCTGGGTAGACTCCATGTAACGCTCCTTCGTGGTTTAACAGGATCTCCAGTAGGTTACCTCTCTATTGCTCATGACACTCCTGGGTAGACTCCATGTAACGCTCCTTCGTGGTTTAACAGGATCTCCAGTAGGTTACCTCTCTATTGCTCATGACACTCCTGGGTAGAATCCATGTAACGCTCCTTCGTGGTTTAACAGGATCTCCAATAGGTTACCTCTCTATTGCTCATGACACTCCTGGGTAGACTCCATGTAACGCTCCTTCGTGGTTTAACAAGATCTCCAGTAGGTTACCTCTCTATTGCTCATGACACTCCTGGGTAGACTTCATATAGTGCAGCTTGGTGGTTTAAGAGGACCTCTTGCAGGTTACTTCTCTATTGTTCGGGTCACCCCTGAGCTAGACTCCAAACAGTGCCCTTGATGGTTTACAGAACTTCTGTTTCTAATGAGTGAACTTCTTACAGCACAGTCAACCCCACTGATGCACCTCCGTGGTGGTTTCTTTGCCTGGAACTTCTCGGATGGTAAGTACCTGCAAGCAGTACTATGTCTATTCTCACACTCTCTGCAACACCCATACGTATGCGCAGCAAGGCATAGCACGCTCTGCGTCCACCATGTCAACAAACCTTGTCCATCTTATCAATATAACTCATCCAAGTCAAACTACACACGTTCAGCCTTGCGCTCAGACTACCTCACCAGCGATGTGAAGCACCATAGAAATAATGCAACCATACCACTTTAGTACTTGCAAGAGGTATGCGAATTGCTATAATAATACCAATACAATGCAGTAATGTGATGTAACATAAGAAAAGTGTCTACATTCTACTACAATTTAATGGATGAACAGTTGTCTGTTTAATAGGCCTCAAGGCCCAGCTAGGGCAGAGTTCACAGTGTAATGAAAAGTGTGTATTAAACAAGGAGTGGGTGAGTTGACATACTCCGCCACACAGTCTCAAACCACGGCCCACTCCTCTGCTTTACTCCCCCCCCCCCCCCCCCCCCCCCCCAGAAGGGGATGGAGTTTTAGAAAGCAGATTTGAACATGCGGGTCTGAAGCCCCTCTTCTGACTCCAGGCGCCCCCGAGCCTGTTTTTGTCCCCTTTTAGTGTGACAAATAGCTTCCTTTGAAATCCACCAAATTACTTTTAGCAAGGGCCGCAGCAGGCAGCGGAGAGGGTTAAGGCGCTTTGCAGCCCATCCCGGGATGCCGCTGATATCAATCTTGCAGACTGCTCAGCGCAGGGAAGGGAGTGGGGCTCCGGCTGCCAACATTCCTGCAGATTAGCCCGCGCAGCGCCATTATCTGTGGGGGAGCCTCTCGCCTAATGTTCCCCAGCTTGTCTCGGCCGCCTGCTCTGGAGCCCTGCACACAGCTGGGAGACACCATAGGAAGCATAAACAGAGATGTTGCAGGGAAAGGAGCCCTGCCAATAGGACCGCTTCCCTCGCGCATCTTCCTCTGGCCCTGCGCGCCGAGGACACTGGTGGTAAAACCATTACTGTGTGTGTCGGGGGGAGGTTGCGCGGGGCCTTCCAGAGGGAAGGGGGCTGGGGCAGGACAGCTGCGCGCTGTCTGCTGCAGTGAGAGAGCAGCCCTCTCCTCCCCCTGGCGCAGCCTGGCACCGACCAGCTCCAGCGCCCTGCAGGAATGCCCATGCCTCCACCTGCGGCGAGCACGGTGTGGGAGGCGCGAGCCCGTGAGAGGAGGCAGCAGGAGAGCAGAGATGATTCAAAGATACGGCCTCAACCAACAATTGGCATATTGCATCTGGAGCTGGCTCGAGTGTCTTTAGGGACCGTCCCTACTGCTGTTTTCCGCACCTTTAGACGATGCATTTCACAGCTCTCCAGGCAACACGCGTGATTGGCACATTTAGTTCAGGATTTTGCTTTGCATTCAGGGACTTGTAGTCCTGAGCTTATAAACGTAGGTAAATGAGCTGAAAAACTGCAGGGGCTGCTTATACATGTACCTTGGAAACTTGGGACCCGATCCCTGCGTTCATAGGGTTGTTCAGTTGAGGCTGGTACAGGCCTCTTGCAGACTGAGCACTTCCTCTCCAGTTCTCATGCAGGCACTGCCTCCATCGCTCAGATATACAGCATATCAAATCTTCCAGGCTGCTGACTTTTGCAGAGTCTGGGCTGGGATGTTAGCCCTGGTTCGGAGATTAATGAACAGCTATTGGACGACTCCATGCCGTTGGTGACACTATTTTGTTCTCCTGGCCTTCCCCTTAAGAACCTAATGCATCCACCCTATGGGACCCAAGACACAGGCCTCTAGTGCCTAGTGAGAAGCCTGGCCCCCACCTTGGGGATGCATTGCAGACACAGGCCTCTAGTGCCTAGTGAGACGCCTGGCCCCCACCTTCGGAATGCATTGCAGACACAGGCCTCTAGCGCCTAGTGAGAAGCCTGGCCCTCAGCTTGGGAATGCATTGCAGACACAGGCCTCTAGTGCCTAGTGAGAAGCCCGGCCCTCAGCTTGGGGATGCATTGCAGACACAGGCATCTAGTGCCTAGAGAAAAGCCCGGCCCTCAGCTTGGGAATGCATTGCAGACACAGGCCTCTAGTGCCTAGTGAGAAGCCTGGCCCTCAGCTTGGGGATGCATTGCAGACCCAGGCCTCTAGTGCCTAGTGAGAAGCCTGGCCCTCAGCTTGGGAATGCATTGCAGACACAGGCCTCTAGCGCCTAGTGAGAAGCCTGGCCCTCAGCTTGGGGATGCATTGCAGACACAGGCCTCTAGTGCCTAGAGAAAAGCCCGGCCCTCAGCTTGGGAATCCATTGCCGACACAGGCCTCTAGTGCCAAATGAGAAGCCTGGCCCTCACCTTGGGAATGCATTCCAGACACAGGCCTCTAGCGCCTAATGAGAAGCCTGGCCCTCACCTTGGGATTGCATTGCAGACACAGGCATCTAGCGCCTAGTGAGAAGCCTGGCCCTCACATAGGAGATGCATTGCAGACACATGCCTCTAGCGCCTAGTGAGTAGCCTGGCCCTCAGTTTGGGAATGCATTGCAGACACAGGCCTCTAGCGCCTAGTAAGAAAACTGGCCCTCAGCTTGGAAATGCATTGCAGACACATGCCTCTAGCGCCTAGTGAGAAGCCTGACCCTCAGCTTGGGAGATGTATTGAAGACACAGGCCTCTAGCGGCTAGTGAGAAGCCTTGCCCTCAGCTTGGGAATGCATTGCAGACACAGGCCTCTAGCGCCTAGTGAGGGGCCTGGGTCTCACCTTGGGGATGCATTGCAGACACAGGCCTCTAGTGCCTAGTGAGAAGCCTGGCCCTCAGCTTGGGAATGCATTGCAGACACAGGCCTCTAGTGCCTAGTGAGAAGCCTGGCCCTCAGCTTGGGAATGCATTGCAGACACAGGCCTCTAGTGCCTAGTAAGAAGCCTGGCCCTCACCTTGGGATTGCATTGCAGACACAGGCATGTAGTGCCTAGTGAGAAGCCTGGCCCTCAGCTTGGGAATGCATTGCAGACACAGGCCTCTAGCGCCTAGTGAGAAGCCTGGCCCTCAGCTTGGGAATGCATTGCAGACACAGGCCTCTAGCGCCTAGTGAGAAGCCTGGCCATCAGTTTGGGAATGCATTGCAGACACAGGCCTCTAGCGCCTAGTGAGAAGCCTGGCCCTCAGCTTGGGAATGCATTGCAGACACAGGCCTCTAGCGCCTAGTGAGAAGCCTGGCCCTCAGTTTGGGAATGCATTGCAGACACAGGCCTCTAGTGCCTAGTGAGAAGCCTGGCCCTCACCTTGGGATTGCATTGCAGACACAGGCATCTAGTGCCTAGTGAGAAGCCTGGGTCTCACCTTGGGGATGCATTGCAGACACAGGCCTCTAGTGCCTAGTGAGAAGCCTGGCCCCCACCTTCGGAATGCATTGCAGACACAGGCCTCTAGTGCCTAGAGAGAAGCCCGGCCCTCAGCTTGGGGATGCATTGCAGACACAGGCCTCTAGTGCCTAGAGAAAAGCCCGGCCCTCAGCTTGGGAATGCATTGCAGACACAGGCCTCTAGTGCCAAATGAGAAGCCTGGCCCTCACCTTGGGATTGCATTGCAGACACAGGCATCTAGTGCCTAGTGAGAAGCCTGGCCCTCAGCTTGGGAATGCATTGCAGACACAGGCCTCTAGTGCCTAGTGAGAAGCCTGGCCCTCACCTTGGGAATGCATTCCAGACACAGGCCTCTAGCGCCTAATGAGAAGCCTGGCCCTCACCTTGGGATTGCATTGCAGACACAGGCATCTAGCGCCTAGTGAGAAGCCTGGCCCTCACATAGGAGATGCATTGCAGACACATGCCTCTAGCGCCTAGTGAGTAGCCTGGCCCTCAGTTTGGGAATGCATTGCAGACACAGGCCTCTAGCGCCTAGTAAGACACCTGGCCCTCAGCTTGGAAATGCATTGCAGACACATGCCTCTAGCGCCTAGTGAGAAGCCTGACCCTCAGCTTGGGAGATGCATTGAAGACACAGGCCTCTAGCGGCTAGTGAGAAGCCTTGCCCTCAGCTTGGGAATGCATTGCAGACACAGGCCTCTAGCGCCTAGTGAGAAGCCTGGGCCTCACCTTGGGGATGCATTGCAGACACAGGCCTCTAGTGCCTAGTGAGAAGCCTGGCCCTCACCTAGGGGATGCATTGCAGACACAGGCCTCTAGTGCCTAGTGAGAAGCCTGGCCCTCACCTTGGGATTGCATTGCAGACACAGGCATGTAGTGCCTAGTGAGAAGCCTGGCCCTCAGCTTGGGAATGCATTGCAGACACAGGCCTCTAGCGCCTAGTGAGAAGCCTGGCCCTCAGCTTGGGAATGCATTGCAGACACAGGCCTCTAGCGCCTAGTGAGAAGCCTGGGCCTCACCTTGGGGATGCATTGCAGACACAGGCCTCTAGTGCCTAGTGAGAAGCCTGGCCCTCACCTAGGGGATGCATTGCAGACACAGGCCTCTAGTGCCTAGTGAGAAGCCTGGCCCTCACCTAGGGGATGCATTGCAGACACAGGCCTCTAGTGCCTAGTGAGAAGCCTGGCCCTCACCTTGGGATTGCATTGCAGACACAGGCATGTAGTGCCTAGTGAGAAGCCTGGCCCTCAGCTTGGGAATGCATTGCAGACACAGGCCTCTAGCGCCTAGTGAGAAGCCTGGCCCTCAGCTTGGGAATGCATTGCAGACACAGGCCTCTAGTGCCAAATGAGAAGCTTGGCCCTCACCTTGGGATTGCATTGCAGACACAGGCATCTAGTGCCTAGTGAGAAGCCTGGCCCTCAGCTTGGGAATGCATTGCAGACACAGGCCTCTAGTGCCTAGTGAGAAGCCTGGCCCTCACCTTGGGAATGCATTCCAGACACAGGCCTCTAGCGCCTAATGAGAAGCCTGGCCCTCACCTTGGGATTGCATTGCAGACACAGGCATCTAGCGCCTAGTGAGAAGCCTGGCCCTCACATAGGAGATGCATTGCAGACATATGCCTCTAGCGCCTAGTGAGTAGCCTGGCCCTCAGTTTGGGAATGCATTGCAGACACAGGCCTCTAGCGCCTAGTCAGAAACCTGGCCCTCAGCTTGGAAATGCATTGCAGACACATGCCTCTAGCGCCTAGTGAGAAGCCTGACCCTCAGCTTGGGAGATGCATTGAAGACACAGGCCTCTAGCGGCTAGTGAGAAGCCTTGCCCTCAGCTTGGGAATGCATTGCAGACACAGGCCTCTAGCGCCTAGTGAGAAGCCTGGGCCTCACCTTGGGGATGCATTGCAGACACAGGCCTCTAGTGCCTAGTGAGAAGCCTGGCCCTCACCTAGGGGATGCATTGCAGACACAGGCCTTTAGTGCCTAGTGAGAAGCCTGGCCCTCAGCTTGGGAATGCATTGCAGACACAGGCCTCTAGTGCCTAGTGAGAAGCCTGGCCCTCAGCTTGGGAATGCATTGCAGACACAGGCCTCTAGTGCCTAGTAAGAAGCCTGGCCCTCACCTTGGGATTGCATTGCAGACACAGGCATGTAGTGCCTAGTGAGAAGCCTGGCCCTCAGCTTGGGAATGCATTGCAGACACAGGCCTCTAGCGCCTAGTGAGAAGCCTGGCCCTCAGCTTGGGGATGCATTGCAGACACAGACCTCTAGTGCCTAGAGAAAAGCCCGGCCCTCAGCTTGGGAATGCATTGCAGACACAGGCCTCTAGCGCCTAGTGAGAAGCCTGGCCCTCAGCATGGGAATGCATTGCAGACACAGGCTTCTAGCGCCTAGTGAGAAGCCTGGCCCTCAGTTTGGGAATGCATTGCAGACACAGGCCTCTAGCGCCTAGTGAGAAGCCTGGCCCTCAGCTTGGGAATGCATTGCAGACACAGGCCTCTAGCGCCTAGTGAGAAGCCTGGCCCTCAGTTTGGGAATGCATTGCAGACACAGGCCTCTAGTGCCTAGTGAGAAGCCTGGCCCTCACCTTGGGATTGCATTGCAGACACAGGCATCTAGTGCCTAGTGAGAAGCCTGGGTCTCACCTTGGGGATGCATTGCAGACACAGGCCTCTAGTGCCTAGTGAGAAGCCTGGCCCTCACCTTGGGAATGCATTGCAGACACAGGCCTCTAGTGCCTAGTGAGAAGCCTGGCCCTCACCTTGGGATTGCATTGCAGACACAGGCCTCTAGCGCCTAATGAGAAGCCTGGCCCTCACCTTGGGATTGCATTGCAGACACAGGCATGTAGTGCCTATTGAGAAGCCCGGCCCTCAGCTTGGGAATGCATTGCAGACACAGGCCTCTAGTGCCTAGTAAGAAGCCTGGCCCTCACCTTGGGAATGCATTGCAGACACAGGCCTCTAGTGCCTAGTAAGAAGCCTGGCCCTCACCTAGGGGATGCATTGCAGACACAGGCCTCTAGCGCCTAGTGAGAAGCCTGGCCCTCAGCTTGGGGATGCATTGCAGACACAGGCCTCTAGCGCCTAGTGAGAAGCCTGGCCCTCACCTTGGGAATGCATTGCAGACACAGGCCTCTAGTGCCTAGTAAGAAGCCTGGCCCTCACCTAGGGGATGCATTGCAGACACAGGCCTCTAGTGCCTAGTGAGAAGCCTGGCCCTCAGCTTGGGAATGCATTGCAGACACAGGCCTCTAGTGCCTAGTGAGAAGCCTGGCCCTCAGCTTGGGAATGCATTGCAGACACAGGCCTCTAGTGCCTAGTGAGAAGCCTGGCCCTCACCTACGGGATGCATTGCAGACACAGGCCTCTAGTGCCTAGTGAGAAGCCTGGCCCTCAGCTTGGGATTGCATTGCAGACACAGGCATGTAGTGCCTAGTGAGAAGCCTGGCCCTCACCTTGGGATTGCATTGCAGACACAGGCATGTAGTGCCTAGTGAGAAGCCTGGCCCTCAGCTTGGGAATGCATTGCAGACACAGGCCTCTAGTGCCTAGTAAGAAGCCTGGCCCTCACCTTGGGATTGCATTGCAGACACAGGCATGTAGTGCCTAGTGAGAAGCCTGGCCCTCAGCTTGGGAATGCATTGCAGACACAGGCCTCTAGTGCCTAGTGAGAAGCCTGGCCCTCACCTTGGGAATGCATTGCAGACACAGGCCTCTAGTGCCTAGTAAGAAGCCTGGCCCTCACCTACGGGATGCATTGCAGACACAGGCCTCTAGCGCCTAGTGAGAAGCCTGGCCCTCAGCTTGGGGATGCATTGCAGACACAGGCCTCTAGCGCCTAGTGAGAAGCCTGGCCCTCACCTTGGGAATGCATTGCAGACACAGGCCTCTAGTGCCTAGTAAGAAGCCTGGCCCTCACCTAGGGGATGCATTGCAGACACAGGCCTCTAGTGCCTAGTGAGAAGCCTGGCCCTCAGCTTGGGAATGCATTGCAGACACAGGCCTCTAGCGCCTAGTGAGAAGCCTGGCCCTCAGCTTGGGGATGCATTGCAGACACAGGCCTCTAGTGCCTAGAGAAAAGCCCGGCCCTCAGCTTGGGAATGCATTGCAGACACAGGCCTCTAGCGCCTAGTGAGAAGCCTGGCCCTCACCTTGGGAATGCATTGCAGACACAGGCCTCTAGTGCCTAGTAAGAAGCCTGGCCCTCAGCTTGGGAATGCATTGCAGACACAGGCCTCTAGTGCCTAGTGAGAAGCCTGGCCCTCAGTTTGGGAATGCATTGCAGACACAGGCCTCTAGTGCCTAGTGAGAAGCCCGGCCCTCAGCTTGGGAATGCATTGCAGACACAGGCCTCTAGTGCCTAGTAAGAAGCCTGGGCCTCACCGTGGGACTGCATTGCAGCCCGGTTATGTTATATTAATTAGTTTATTGTTGAGGAACAGGAAGGAGCTCACTTCATGTACATGTGCCCCATGTGTTTTATCTATGTGCGGTAGTCCATTCAGAGCAAAGGTTGAAGTGGGCAGGATTTCTTAGGAACAACTTTTCCTAATCTTTTTTAGTTTGGCATAAACAGTGCTATACTCTTTTCTAAAAAACAACAACAACACAGCAGTTCCTGAACAGTCCCAGCAAGGGCTCCCTGTCTTATAATATGTGTACTACATTTTTAAAACAATAACTTGTATATTCACAGCACTTTCTGTGACAGGCTGGTACCTCTTAGCACCATAAATACGTCACTATTACCCAATGCACAATCCAGGGTTCAAAGCTGCCGCTCTGCTATTGAACACGAATCTGCAGAGGTCGCATTAACACCTGAGCTTTCCTACTAGAAAATAGTGCATTGTTTTATTTCATTTTAAACTTGTTTAGTAGTTACCTGTAGGTGTAAAGAGGCCAACAAAATAGTTGCATAATATTTAGTTCCTTTTAGCTGCGTGTCTGACCCCCTCCTCCTCCTCCCCCTCCTCCCCCAGTACTTACTGACCCCACCCTCCCTCCCTGCACTCAATATATCAGTTCACATACTTTTTATGCACTTTGACTGCTGAGTCAGAGTTACTCGTAAAAAGCTGAGCTCTGAACAGGGGCACGGCATTTTGCATGCGGCGGCAATGTGCCTAGAAGCCCTATTGGACACATCGCAGAGGTGAGGTCATGTAGACTTCTTTGTTATTTTCGTTGACATCATCACTAGTGTCTTGCAACTTTCTTCTGTCTCCTCTGCCAAGCATTCCACCGGTGAGAACTGCTCTTTCAAGAACGACTTCCCAAACCCCTGGCAGTTCCCATGCACTGATTCCTGTCTCACAGAACACTTTCGCTAAAAGTAACATTTTTCAGTGAGTTGAAACGTTCTCATGCAAAAAAATCCGGTACATTTTTACGGGAAAATCTGCATATTCAATGGGCAACACCACAATAAAATATCTGCAGAGAAGACGCAACGCGTTGTAACCTCTGGCAAGTGTTCTTGCTGTGAGGAAGAAAAGAAATGAAACAAAAAAACACAAGTCACTAGGAAATGAGTCAGTGCCAGCCTCGTATTGCACCAGACGGACGAGCACAGCAAGAAGGCCAGGGCCTCTCTTCTGTGTATGGCACAGTACACAGGCACATTCATTCTCCGCCCTTGAGAATCATGACGTATCTGTACCCGCGCTGCATCAAGGATTCCCATCCAATCCTAAAAGGAGCACGCCGCCCCACCCCCCACCCCCAGCCCACTAAGGACTTTCCATCTGGCCTGTACTGCCAGTCAATTTTGAAACAGAATGATGTTTAAAAAAGTTTGTGCATATTTTTCACATAAAATGTTACCTATTGCAGGAAGCACATTTACATTTCACAACTATTTTCCTTCCTAAATTAGGCATACCATAAACGGTGTTGAATTTTACATGCAGGACATAAAAGTGCCTTTTTTCTACGTCTGTGTGCCTGTTGAGCTTGAGGGAGTGATTGACAGCTCCTCAGGGGAGTTTAGGGTGGTGTCCAACCTGCAGTGGACTAAGGAAGGCGCTTAACATACTGACACACACACCTCTGACCTTTCAATGTTGCTAAACACACGCAGCACACGCACACAGATTTGTGGCACCTTTCAATGTGGCACCAAATTTGAATGGAAAGTGCATGTATGCACGTGTGTGCGGAGAGAGCGTCGTAAGAGCGGACATCCACCACTACAACTAAAACAAATCTTTACTTGAGCTCTCAGGGGAGTGGATCCCACCCTATGTCCCTACCACTTTCTTCCAATTTTTGAGCTTTAGGTGCCTTACAAGGGACTTACAAAGGCTCAGAAAACGGAAAAAGATAGGGAGTGGGTGGGATGATGAGCACCTTCGTGGCATGCGCTGGTGGCATGCGTATCTCTGCCCTTACAGTTGACCCCACTTTTGCATATTTTCCTTTGTTTGTGGTAAAATTGTGCTGCACAATTATGCGCTGCGGTTGGAATGGCGTAATTTCATGAATTTCACATAATAAATGTAACATGAAATTCCCAAAATGATGTGAATTATGCTGGCGTAATTTAAATTTCACCCAGGCCTAAAGTTCAGGCTTCCCTTGGGCTCATGCATCAGAGAGCTCCAGGTTGCACGTTATGGCCTCCTTAGCACTGTGGAGACTTACACAAAACCATGTAGTTCAGCAAGCCCCAACAAGATACCCCTTGGAACTAGTCAAGGTGTGTTAGAGCATATGCATGCCTACGGGATGCACCACATTTTACAATTAATTGGACGATGGAAGATAGGGGAATTTTTGAGCATATCTAGCTGTGTGTGAGTTCACTGGCTTCTAGAAATCAGTCATAGGAGAAAATGAAGGCCAGACTAGCCATGGGGGTGGTTGTAACAGGCCAAATGATGGTCATTTCTACAAAAAGGTCATCTTGGCATGATATCACAGTTCTGGGCATCTCACAGCCCTATTTATGATGGCTTCTCCTATAATATTGTCAACCATGTAATTGTATTGACATATTTAGCATTGTGGTGGCCACCACTAGTACAACGGTGGCCCTAGCACAGGGAGAGAGGCTGTGGCTCAGCGATCAGAGCTGCGACTCAGGATGTGGGTTTAAGTCTCGGCGTCAGCACAACATCCTGTGATTCTGGGTAAATGTAATGTAATGTAAATTGATACTTGTATAGCGCACTACTCACCCGCAAGGGTCTCAAGGCACTTGTACGAATACCGCTGTGGAACCCATCCTGGCTTTCCCTGTGAGGCGTCCACTCCTGGGCACCCCCAAGGTGGAGGCCAGGCATCCTTAGCGTTGTGGGGGCTGTTGTGGAGATTAAGCAAGCTATTGCCCAGAGTTGCAGAGTGGGACTCAATGATTGGAATAGGCACCGAGGCGAGAATTATCAGGTCCGTGGACAAGGCGGGGAATTGAACCCTGGTCCTGGGCTAGACCTCTGCATCAGGGTCTGCCGCTCTAATCATTGAGCCATACTTCTCCACGTAAATCACTTAATCTCCCCATGTCCATGGGCAGTGCCTGGATACCCTCAAGGGTGGTAATATATAAATCTATGGTGACTCTAGCATTTCAGTGCCTATATATGAACAACCATGGCTGTACCAAGTAAAGTGAATGTCATTCCTGGCATAATTGTCCCCATCACTGACAAAGTTGCTTGTGACTCTAACATTTTGAGGCATCCTTGATATATCGCTTACATTCTTGGCATAATGGTGGTTATTTTTAGAATAACGATTATCATGTCATCATTGTGGTCTCTCTTCGCATAATCTGGCCATGCTGGACTCCTGGAGGGAGAGCGTATGTGTCAAAGGTCAACAGTCCTTCATATTGAATAGTAAGCCCATGGTTATGGAGGGTAACTCATAAATGTGAAGTGGAATCCAATGTATGTGAGGGAGAATATTTCCCTGTCCATGTCTAGCAAGTACTAGATGTAAATAATATTACAATATTTACTAAAAGTAAAATCTGGAACATAGAGAAATAAAACGGTCATTTCAAGGCAATAACGAAGGTTTTTTTTGGGGGTGGGGAAGGTTGGGTTTATTTGCCTTCGAAGAAAAGCTGATATTTAAGAGCTGAGTGTGCGTATTTTCAGAAAATGGCGAGTTGCTGTTTGAGGTAAAATTTGTGACTATATGTCAAATTGAATATCAAGATAATTCGAACCATCCTCTAAACATATGGCTTTTTAAACACATTTTTAGGAAGGTGGTGCTAAAAATGCAATATTTTGACACTATGTTTTCAAAGTTTTTGGGGGGCTTGCACCCAACAATTCTAGGCTGGCCCTTCAGGCTTGCTTGCAACACCATGAAGGTATTACTGTACTTTATGAGTGCTGTTTATAAGTGCTGGTATTTACCCTATGAATTTTTTTGTCAATTTATTGAAAAATTGTGATGTGAGATGCTTTATTTGACCGCATTTATTTACTAACCTCTATAGTAAAGAACGCCCTCCCACCCCAATTTAGGAGTAGACACTCACTCATTTCGCTCGGTTGGTGCAATTAAGGATGTCTAGTTCCACCACTTTAAAAGTATATCATTTGGCAGTGGTGTGCAACTATTTTTAGTTGCTGTTTTAGCTACGGTTTTTTTGCTTGTTAATGCACATTTTGCATGTGCTTATTCGTCTATAAATCATGTGACATGCTTTAAACTTTGCCCATTGTTTAGAAAATTGCAGGAAGGGATTGAGGGAACGCGGTAATAAGGCAAATCGTACATTTTACAATCCGTACCTGATTAGCTTCATAGCGGTCCATTATTATCGGCTGCAATAAAGCAAAGCTCGCGCAATATCTGCCCCATTATTTCTTCCATTCCTTGCAGAGATTGGATTTCGTATTAATTGCTTTCAAATCTGGCCATAAACATTTTTTTGAAATGGAAACCGAGCATTTTTGCAGACAAATGGGACAGTTTTACAAACCCTTTTACATTTTTTTCGTCAAAGAAAATGACCCCTTAATAAGGAAATATCCCTTTCTGGAACATTTCCAGGAGGAAGGGGTTCTCAGGCAAGTTACCAAAAGTAGACGCCCAACATGGAAAATGCTATGTGACAGTCCAATTTGAGGCACATTTCTGTGTACGTTTCCAGTATTTTGTATAGCGCCTGATGTTCTCTTTAGCCTGAACAGAAGTGAACTCGGGCATGGCTGATAATAGGAGACAGGCCTTAGGGCCCGACTGGGTAACCAAAAGCTGCCCGGGCAAGAATCCTCAAGCCAGCCTTGATCTCTACGATTCCACGTGCAATGTCTCTCTTCACGTCCATCGTCTCTCTTTGTCTTCTCTCTGTGGTCACGTTCTCTCTATTCCACCCCTCACCACACACCCCTTTTATTCCAATCTCTATTGAAGCCCCTCAGTGCCTGCTGCAATTTCCTGGACTTTCAGTCCCCAAGGGCTCCAGCCACCAGGCAGTGCCTGTCGAATAAAAGGCTTATTGCTCCATAGTACCTCTTGTCCCAGAACCCTGAGGGATAGGACCACCTCATACTAAGATCTACAGGATTTTAGGCTCTCATCATCACCACTGTTCTGCATATTTGGGTTTGTGTAGGCCCTTTCAGTAGTTGCTAGACTAAAGCTGTGTACGTGGGAGACAGTGTTTCTTCAAGATACCTCACTGGACCTGCAGGAAATAATCCTGATTGGGTATACTTTTCAAGAAGACACATCTCAGAATTATTTCACCCTGAATTTCCCCAAAATGTCTATTTTCATTGAGATTCATCATCTATGATTAATGAAAGAAACAGTGTCACAAGTTGACTTAGCTGCCATGCAAACAAGGACCGGTGAGCGATGAACCATCTCATGAGATCAAGATGCCCGAAGTATGCAGAAGTGCTAACATGTTTACTCATCCCTTTGGGCCTCTTTCCATAGACATATCCTCGATTTTTGTTCACATCCTGCTACTGGAGTCCCACACTGGAAAGACCACATCACATCCATGGCCCTCAATTCTTAACTGAAGAAATTCCACCATTGATGTAGATATATCTGCATTCACAAATGCAACGGTACATTTTCACCAGTCCTAATTATACAAATAAGCGAATGGGGAATTTTCTTCTACAAATTGTGTTTGTGCTTTCCAAAGTCTTGCAAAAGGCTTTGATAATCATGTCTCTCCTTTTTCGAATATAGGAACGCAGCTAAATATGTGTTAAGACAGTTCTCTTCCAGGTGTGGTAAATAAAATTCATTACCGGGACTTAATTTGATACAGAAACATAATAAAATAGCTCAGTAAAATAAGAGGCAGAATCCGTGGTATTAGAGGTTCGGAATGGGCTTTATTCCAATGATCGATTATAATCGGTTGCTCCAAGTTCCATCACCACGGGGGTTCAGGAAGTGAAGTACATACTTTATTGACAAGAAATGACTTTTATAGAACATACATTACAATGAAGCGAATGCAGTAGGCGTAACAATTGATAAGGAAAATGACGATTCATATGCGTAACTGAAAATGGGTGTAATAAGGAGTAAAAAGGAACATAATTGGTTATGATGTCATATATAGGTGGATCTATAAGATAATACTTGGCATAGATGCGCGCGCAGCAGCATGACGTGTGATTGACGTGCAACTAGGGGGTGAAGGGGACTTGACATTTAGCTCTACATGTGGAGACGAAAAGTCTGAGGGGTCAAGTCAACCTAATCCCAAATCATATCTAACATCCTATGTTTAAAGAACTATGTTATCCACAAAAGAAGGACTCTCGGACAGAATCTATTCTATACTGACTGTGCGTGCGTGTACAAGCGTCTAAGTGTCTACACTAAATGCGAGGGGGTAGGAATATTCCATGGTAACAGGGCTATGAATTACTCGCATAAAGACAGAGAAGCCGAGCCTTTTGCTCGGTAGCTGGAAGGATGTTTACTTAAACTACTAGACAGGAATGCATCGGCTAAGGAGTGAAGCAGATAATTCGAAGGTGAAATACAGTTCTTGGCAGAGAATAGGCTGATGTCAGGCTTCGTGAGCCGCGCAGAGAATGAGACAAAGTTCATGGTCACAGATGCAGGCTCAGACTGGAGTTTTCAGAGGCAGAAGGCAAGAGGAGTTTGATGACAGAATCAGGGCCTACTTGCCTGGACTGAAAAATGGCATAAGTGAACCATATAAAGCCGGTGGCCTTTCATACTTAGGAATGGAATATCCGGCCTATTCATGGCGGATCTGACAGAGGACATGTTGACGGTGGACGCACATGTGTTTGCGTCTTCATAACTGGAACTGGAGGGAACATACATGTACTTGTGATTCATACATGAAACCGTTGGGGTCCAAGATAGGGGACATAACTGATCAGAAAAATCCATATTTCCACATTCCCTCCTTGTCCCCTACTTGCCCGTTAAGAGATATCAATCTTCATCAATCCATTGATCTGTTCATATAACATCATTTGTTCTTCTTTCTTCTTCCGTGACGAATGAAATCTTGGTGGTGGAATACACGATGTGGCACACAGACCACAGATCGCTGGTCCACATTGTAGACATAGACAGCAACTGAATAGTATGAGAAGGCCAATACCTAGGAAGGATAGGACTCTCCATCCCCAGGCTGATATCACACTCCAAAACCAACTGGACCAAGTCCAAGTGCCTGGGTTCTGGTGTATCTGGCTTACAATCTTATGAAGGCGAGTTATAGCTTTATATACAGATGGCGAATTTTCTGGTATGAATACGCAGCAGCTTGATCCGATGACCCTACAGGCTCCGCCCCTATCGGCCAGGATGACGTCAAGGACAAGACGATTTTGAAGAACCACGATCCTCATCGCAGATTGCTCCTCTGTCAAGTTGCCTAGGGCGGCAATAGTTTCATTCACTACTGCTTCAAGGGTTCTAGTTAATCTACGTATCAGCTTACTATTAGTAACAGTACCTATATAGGGAAAAATGCCTTTATTGAAATCTACATACTTGTCCCATGCCGTCTCAGTATAATCGACAATTGGGAGATCTCTCCGCTCTCTATTGTGTACTAAATGAATGTTTCTGTAATAATCAGGAGGAGCTAGGAAAACAGGTGGCAAAAGGAATGCAATGTAGCAGGTACCATCCCAATCTGGAGGTAGACGCATATATGCAGTCTGACCACATATAAAGTAGGAGTGGCGATAAGCTCTAAATGAAGATTTGCCTTGATCACTGAATTCTACTATATTAGTGCATTTACTATGGCCCATATGTATGGAACCAACTTTTCTTATACACAATTCACCCTTCGCTGGGAATACTGACATGGTGGGTAAAACTAGTTCAACTTCGGATTTGACATTTAGAATCATGAGATTAGGTGTAAAGTTACCTAATCCATATACTTCATTTTCTAGATCAGTTCCTGTTCCTTTGGGGCGACCCTCCTTGTCAGGGTAACAGACTTTAAATAAAACTAGGTTCAGATTTCCCCATACCCAATGGTCTTGGTAAACGGCTGTGTCTGAGTCTATGGAATTGATTAAACTAAACCATGCTCCACAGGAGCCATTATGTGTAAACGGATGTGGAAAGAAAGGCAGGACTCCTTCATAATTCTGATAGGGAGGGAGCCGGCCACACACCCAACAATTAGTAGCATTACTAGTCTGGTGGGAATGATGTAACATACTAATGAAAGTGTTATTGCGCAGCGCAAGTCTATAAGACAATTCATGCGGCGGTAGGTCACTAAAAGAATGTTCAGCAGTAACATTGTAAACATTTCTGGCAATAGGGTAGTATATGTGCAACAATATACTTGCAGTAATTATTAAAAGACTTAAGAAAAACAAGATTAATAATGTCACTATGCAATGGCTACGCAGTGATTTACAATACGCCTGTCGTTTCAACATTTTTCGTGGTTTTCCATGATTCAGGTCTAAGTGATACATGTCGGAGACAGATTCAACCGCTTCACCTTGGAGAGGACTTAAACAATCAAATCGTCCGACGGTCTAGGCCTTAGTTTTAGTTTATAGAGTTCCTTACTGGTGGCTTCAGCCAAAGGTAGTTTTGAGTCAATGGGTGAAGACACACGAGGTGGGCTATTTACATCTGCAGGAAGTCCATGAAATTTCTTGATATGACTTGAATGAATCCATCCTTTTCTGCCTTCAATCTTCACGGCTGTTCTTGTGGTCAGCAGGACCAACTGGGGTGTCTTCCACCTGGGCTCCAGCTGAGTCTTTCGGTCGAAATTTCTCACAAGCACAAGGTCCCCCGGAACTACGTCATGGGGTTTCACCTCAGTGTTGTCGGGAAAGGCTGCAGCTACCTGTGAACGACAAGATTGTAGTGCAGACATCAAGGAAGCCAAGTAATCTGTCAGCATATTACAGTCAATATCAGTTATTTTGCGTGGTATGGGCGTCCCCCACATATTTGGTGGTCTACCGAAGATCACCTCATACGGGGATAGCCCTGTTCGAGAGTGTGCTACCATTCTCATGTAAAAGAGTGCAACTGGTAATGCTACTACCCAGTCGACACCTTTCTCTCTGCATATTTTGGACAATCTGATTTTCAGTATCTGATTATGTCTTTCTACGAGACCTGCTGCCTCGGGGTGTCGGACACAGTGGAATTTCCACTGATAACCTAACAGAAGTGAAACATGTTTCATTAGTTCGGATGAGAACGGCTGGCCGTTATCTGAGTGAACAACACGTGGTAAACCGTATCGTGGGAAGAATTCTCGAACCAACTGTTTGGCAGTAGTCGGGGCAGTGTAATCTGAAACCGGGTATGCCTCCGTCCAACGGGACAGAGCGCAGACAACTACGAGAACATATTTGAATCCTCGACATCGTTCCATCTGGATATAATCCATCTGGAGTACTTCAAAAGGGTGATTAGGAGGATGAAATCCACCCTGTTCTACAGGAACGCTTTTTCCTGGGTTGAACTGGCAACAGATCATACAGGTACGGACCTTTTGTTTGGCTGCTGCTCGTAAATGTTTATTGAACCAAATGTGTTGAATGCTGTCTAGCATAGCTTTTTCTCCTAGATGCGCTGGACTATGTATAGTGTTAACTATAACTTGGACCATTGAATCAGGAAGGAACCACACAGACTTTTCCTTCATCATCCATCCTTGGTCCGTTTGGATCCCTCCTAATTCAGTCCATTTCTTTATTTCGTCTGGTGTGGCATGTGTCTGGATGTCAATTACGTCAAGAGTAGGATCTTTAACTGTCATACAATGTGTCGGCATCGGGACTATTGTCTTTGTCATGTCGGAGGTTTGAGTTTGAGCAGTCTGTTTAGCTGTTCTGTCGGCTAGATCATTGCCTTGAGAAATGATATCAGTAACCTTCGTATGAGCCTTACATTTCATAATCGATATTGCAGTGGGTAGATGTATTGCATCTAATAAGGCATGAATGAGGGGTCCGTGCTGAATGTGGGCACCGTGGGAAGTTAAATAACCTCTCTCTCGCCACAGCACGCCGAAGTCATGTACAACTCCGAATGCATAACGTGAATCAGTGTATATGTTGACTTTTTTATTTGTGGCTTGAATACAGGCTTGTGTCAGAGCGATAAGCTCTGCGGCTTGAGCTGACAAAGTATTTATACGATTAGTTTCAATGACTTCAGTATCTGTTGTGACTGCGTAAGCAGCCACTAACTCTCCTGTATTTGTTCTCATACATGAACCATCTACATACAATGTCAGGTCTGGATCTGACAATGGGACATCGGTTAAGTCTTGTCTGGGTTTCGTCGTTATAGTAATAACTTCAATACAGTCATGGGCTAGTGGGTCTGTTCCGGTTACTGGCAAAAGTGTGGCAGGATTCAATGTGTTACAGCGTCTGATTTCTATATGTGGCTGAAACAATGTAAGTTCGTACCCTGTAAGTCGCGCTACAGTCAAGTGTTGTGTTTGCGTTCTATTTACAAGAACCTCTACTGCGTGTGGTACTTGAACTGTCAATGGATGTCCTAACACTATGGCGTCGCTCTGTCTTATTGCTAAAGCTGTCGCTGCTACTGATTTTAGGCATGCAGGCAAAGCCTGAGCTACGGGATCTAATGTACTAGAAAAATAAGCACATGGTTTGTGTGCTCCTGCTTGTTCCTGTGTGAGTACTGACAAGGCAGTACCTTCGCGTTCTGTAACAAAGAGTGTAAACTGTTTTCTGTAACATGGCGTTGCTAAAACAGGTGCTTGACATAAAGTTTTCTTTAGGCTTTCAAAAGCTTGTGTATGTTCCTGAGTCCAAGGGAGAACAGTCGATGTGGCTGCCTCCTGTGTTGTCAACTGAATGAGTGGTTTTGCTAGAAATGCGTACTGAGGGATCCACTGCCTGCAATATGACGTGAGGCCTATGAAAGCCCGTACCTCCTTTTGTGTCTTGGGTATTGGCATGTTAGCTATTAACTGAATGCGGTCGGGTGTAAGCTGCCTTCCCTCCTTGGACAGCGAGTGTCCAAGATAAATAACTCGCTGGACACAGAATTGCAGCTTAGAAGGGGACACCTTGTGCCCCTTTTCGGCTAGAAATTGTAAAACTGTCAGTGATGCTTTTTCACATTCCGGTTCGCTTCTCGCGGTGATCAGCAGATCATCGACGTATTGAAGCAGGGCAGTGTTAACTGGCATGTGGATACTGTCTAGTTCTCGTTTCAGTGCTTGGCTATAGATGCTGGGGCTTTCTGTAAATCCTTGAGGTGCGCGTGAGAATTTAAAGCTACGCCCATTTAAACTAAATCCGAACAAATATTGGCTTTCCGGATCTATTGGGACGCTGAAAAAGGCATTCTTGAGATCAATTACAGTAAAGAATGTTGCTTCGGAATCAATAGCTGTCAATAATGACGAGATATCTGGGACCACAGGAAATTGTGGCATAATGCATTTGTTTAATTCGCGCAGATCAATAACCAATCGATATACTGGCGGGGCCTTTGGATCTGTTCGTTTAAGAATCGGAATTATCGGTGAATTACATACATTGGAGTCTGTTTCCACAACTACTCCTTGGGCAATGAGCTCGTCAACGATTTGTAGCAAAGCCACTACAGCATCTGGTGGTAACTTGTATTGTCGCATTCGTGGTAGTACCACTCCTGCCTTTAATGTGACTCGATATGGTGTAATATTCATGCATCCAACATCAGTAGGGCCTTGTGCCCATAGGTGTGTGGGTAAAGTCTGCAGTCGGGGATCCATGTCTCTAGATACATAGTGCCCTTTAAAATCACGTAAAAATAATCTAACTCCTTCCGGAGAACAACATATTATGGCTCCTAGAGCTTTCAGTGTTTTTATTCCTAACAAGTTTTCTGGACATGATTTAGTAAGCAATAAATCTGTAGTTCGGGTCAGAGGTCCTATCGTAAGTGGAAGAGGCTGTGACACTTCATTAACAATAGGTTTTCCTGAAAAACCAAGGGAAATATTCTGTGAGCCTGAGAGGGGTGCCCCTGGAACTTCACTACGTTTTATGGTTGTTCGACTTGCCCCTGTATCGAGTAAAAATTTTCTATCTTGGCCTAATAATTCACTATGTACATAAGGTCCTTCTTGATCTACAGGGATCTCGATAAGGGGTAAGTCAACTTCCCTCTCTAGGCTGGTTCATGCGTATCGTTGATAATCAGGATAGTCGTACTGTGCGGTCTGGTACAGTTGTCGTGTCGTGGTTTGTGTGGCAGCAACAGGCAGCGCTGGTGCAGCTGGCACAAACTGTATAGACTGTTGTGAAGCTGGCATGGACTGTGCATGCTGCGGAGCTCCTTGTTCATTCTGATCCTGTCTAGGTGGCCGTGGTCTTTCTTGTGTTTTACCTATGGTGATATTATGTTTCAAAACTGGACAATCGTGTACGTAATGACCTGGTTTCTTACAATAATTACATGTCCCTTTTACAGGTCCTGCTGAATCACCGGAATGTGTCATACCCTTTTTATGTCCTTCAGCTGGAACTGTCTGAGAAACTAGCATTTTCATTTTCGTGTCTTTCATGCGTCTGTGTTCATGTTCTTGTTCCTCTCTAATTCTATTGTGATGGTACTGTAACATTTGTAACATTTGTGATGGAGTGTTACCTTGCCAGGTACTCTCGAATTTTAATACTCTATTCTTTACTTGGGGCAGGGCATTTTCTACTAATTTTGTTACAAACAGATGCGGGTATGATTCGCTACTTGCTTTTATGCCACTATTTATACCAAAACATTTTTCAAATCGGGCATAGTAATCACTAGTGTCTTCATCTTGCTTCTGCTTACAGGCTGAAATTGTACCCCAATCTTCCTTTTTCGTAGTTAATAAACGTGGCAGTACCTGTACTAATAAACCTGGTAGTGCTTTAGTTTTATCCCCAAGTCCTGCTCCTGCAGTTCGGGCCTTTTCTTCCGCTTCTAATACTGACCATTCTATCTTATGGTCTCCTACCTCCCACTCTTTTTCCCTGAGTTTCTCATAAATGCCAGCAGGCATCAATACCTTTAATATTGTCATAATGTCGGGATAGGTATACTCTCCCATGAGTAACATGTCTTTAATTTCTCGGTGAAAACCCGCTGGATCTTTGTCATGACTGGGTACCACTTTCTTCATTTCTAACAATTCTATTTTCGATATGGGCGTATATACAAATACGCGCTTAAACTCGTTGTCCTCGCCTTTTATTGGGTGCACTTCTCGTAAGGGATTCTGTCTATCCATGTAATACGTGGTTCTTTCCTTGACGGGCAATGAGACACGTTCTGAACATACAAAAAGAATATACTGCTTTCTTGATTCTAGAATTTCTTTAATTAATTTAGTACCTGAACCTCTCCATCTATTCACAAGCAATTCAGTCAATATGTCAGGTAAGGGACCAGGGTCCGAATGCTGACTCTGATATAGTATAATGAGTTGTTGAATCATATAAATCCCAGCTAACCTCTGTTCATCTGGGGTGAGATTCAAAAATGTGCGTGCTACTGTATCATCACTATATTTTCCGGGACTGTCCACCCAATGGACAGCTGCCCTAGCTAAATCTTGTTCATCCATAGAATCGAGGAAATGATAACCCCTTCGTTCTCGGAGTAGTTTGTCGGCGGCTTGGAACGAATGCTCGTTAGACCTGATATTAATTATAGGTATTTGGAAATTCCTGTTATTATCTGGACATATCGGACGTATCGGGTCAATAAGACATCTATTACTATTACAAGATCTTCCTCTACCTACATAGGCTATGGTGTCTGACTGTCCTGACCCTTCCTCCTCGCTTTGTTCGAACGCGTCTACCTCTAATCTTTCTTCGTGTAGGCGTTCTATTTCTTTACGGATCTTTCGGCACATGGCTATTATACAATTTTGTTTATCATGTCTACCTTCTGATATATTCTGGCTCCATCTGGTAAGAATTTGCATTGCTTCCGGGTCTACCCCCGGTCGGTCTTGATTTCTGATCACACAATTTATGAGGAAACGTAACAGTTCCCCCTGTATCTCCACTTTCTGGTATTCCATAGCTCTGTTAATACATTCTGGATCTCGCCCTGTTTGGACAAAATGATATATTTTATCTAGATGCGCAGTCATTCCTGGTAACTTCCCTAAATATACTGCGGCTCGTCTGATACGTAATGATGCCAGGGTCATTTCGTCCTCTTTGCCGGGCACAGGGTCATATCTACAATCTATAAGAAGTTCCTTAAGCGTACGGGCATTTATGAGTTTGGGGGTACGTGAATGTGCTGACTCTTGAAAAATAAGTTTATTTGTTCTGGGTGGCGTAGAAAAAATATTGGTAGCACCTCCCGTAGCCCCATCTGGGGTGTCGGGTGTGAAAGGGTTCGTTGAACGTGACACAGCAACTATAGGTGTGGACACAGCTATAGAAGTAGCTGTAGGAACAGCTGTAGAAACAGATGCGCTTGCCGGAACTTGTGACACGATTTGTTGCTGTAGGGATACGGGTACTGGATCTTGGCGTTGAACCTCCCTGGTATGCGGTCTATGTGGGGCGGAATTAGCATATTCGGGAGCTGCGTCATCTAAATATGAGGAAAGAAAAACATCTTCTGCGGTTCTAGGATGCCCCTTAGGATGTACCTTTATTGGGAATAATGGGGGTGGCAAGTCTTTCGGTATCTCTGGAGTAGCCTTAGGTAATCCTTCGGCTAGAAGGGGATACATACCATTCATAAGGGCATTTCTTTGTCTATCTACTTGTTCTGATTTCACTCGGATACCTTCCTCAATTAATAGATTTTCTCGAACTTTATTTGAACTCTCTTTATTCTTTTCTTCCTGTCGGAGTGCTTTTTCTGTGCGTCTATGAGATTCTTTACGCCATAACTCAACGGCGTCTTTCTGTGACTGCCTGACTTTCCTTTTCCATAACTCTTCCTCGACTTTCATGATGCACTCTGCATCCCAGGTCCCCGCTGCGGGCCACCTCTGACTTTCTGGTAATTCCTTGGTGTAGTCTACCCATAAATCAAGAAATAATATAGCGTCTAAGCCATGTTTGTGATACATGAAGTGCCCTGGAGTGTCCCTAGGAGGAATAGGGACGGCTTCTTCGAGTACCCCTTTTCTAGTAGTGATCTGTCTTAACTTCGAAAAGAGCGGCATATTGACAACTGATCCGATACTTAATCTTGAACACACTTAGTACAAAAGCACAATAATGAACAACCATTCATACCACAATATGCAGGACGTTTAACACATTAAACATTAAACATTAAACATTTCTTTTAACCTTTAAAATAACCAACAATGATGATCGTCTGCATAACTAATCACCAAGCATAATTCTTGACAATAACTAGATACTTCGGAATACTTGATATACTGCTAAACAGTACATATACACTGCTAAAACAGTGCAGACCGGATTTGTGTACCCAAACCCGTCTTGACCGGCACAACCTATGTGCACGTCAGAAATGCCTCCCCAGTAATGGTACTCACCGGGTAGCTTCGGAAACGGAAGGCCTCGGCAACTGAACTTGAACCGGACTGGACTCGACTCGACTCGTCGGAAACTGGACTCGACTTCGAACTGGTGGGCCTCTGTATACCTCGGATCTTGCTCTCTCAGCTAGGCTCTGGTCGGGATACTTCGCACTTCTCACCGCCTCGTCTGGGTGTTGATCGCAGCCTCAGTCGCCCCCGCTTGACCGGAGGGAGATACAGGAAATCCTGCTGGTACGCGTTATTGTCCGTCCAGCTGTGGCAGGAGACCGGGCCTCCAACTCACCGCCGGCGCGTGAGATGAGAAAGTGTCCCTGTTCGGGCGCCATTCATGTGGTAAATAAAATTCATTACCGGGACTTAATTTGATACAGAAACATAATAAAATAGCTCAGTAAAATAAGAGGCAGAATCCGTGGTATTAGAGGTTCGGAATGGGCTTTATTCCAATGATCGATTATAATCGGTTGCTCCAAGTTCCATCACCACGGGGGTTCAGGAAGTGAAGTACATACTTTATTGACAAGAAATGACTTTTATAGAACATACATTACAATGAAGCGAATGCAGTAGGCGTAACAATTGATAAGGAAAATGACGATTCATATGCGTAACTGAAAATGGGTGTAATAAGGAGTAAAAAGGAACATAATTGGTTATGATGTCATATATAGGTGGATCTATAAGATAATACTTGGCATAGATGCGCGCGCAGCAGCATGACGTGTGATTGACGTGCAACTAGGGGGTGAAGGGGACTTGACATTTAGCTCTACATGTGGAGACGAAAAGTCTGAGGGGTCAAGTCAACCTAATCCCAAATCATATCTAACATCCTATGTTTAAAGAACTATGTTATCCACAAAAGAAGGACTCTCGGACAGAATCTATTCTATACTGACTGTGCGTGCGTGTACAAGCGTCTAAGTGTCTACACTAAATGCGAGGGGGTAGGAATATTCCATGGTAACAGGGCTATGAATTACTCGCATAAAGACAGAGAAGCCGAGCCTTTTGCTCGGTAGCTGGAAGGATGTTTACTTAAACTACTAGACAGGAATGCATCGGCTAAGGAGTGAAGCAGATAATTCGAAGGTGAAATACAGTTCTTGGCAGAGAATAGGCTGATGTCAGGCTTCGTGAGCCGCGCAGAGAATGAGACAAAGTTCATGGTCACAGATGCAGGCTCAGACTGGAGTTTTCAGAGGCAGAAGGCAAGAGGAGTTTGATGACAGAATCAGGGCCTACTTGCCTGGACTGAAAAATGGCATAAGTGAACCATATAAAGCCGGTGGCCTTTCATACTTAGGAATGGAATATCCGGCCTATTCATGGCGGATCTGACAGAGGACATGTTGACGGTGGACGCACATGTGTTTGCGTCTTCATAACTGGAACTGGAGGGAACATACATGTACTTGTGATTCATACATGAAACCGTTGGGGTCCAAGATAGGGGACATAACTGATCAGAAAAATCCATATTTCCACACAGGTACAAACGTTGTAGGACAAAACTCTGTTGTTATTGTATTGCTCATTTGCTCATTTATTGTTCAAGGCTGAAAACCTTCTTCAAAGATGCACTTGCAAAAGTCAAAATGTAGTAATCAGGCCTGGAAACATGCGACAGTCACAGATTTCAAGGAGTATTCTTTAAATTTGCATTTGTGCTAACAGTTTTCCATATTCAGCACTCTACATAAGGTGTAAGTGTGAATGTGACAGTGCCTTTACTTGTGATGTGCACATTTTCTCCCTGGAAATGTATTTTGTCATTTAGAAAGTCCTTTTCCCACACATCCACCAATTAAGGGAGACTTTTCAGCCATTTCAACTTTACAAGAGGATTTTCTGCTGCCTTTGACAGCTGTAAATCTGAGTGTGTGGGAAATTAGTGTAATACTTAAAAGAAATGTTCAGGGCCATTTCTGACCTTGAGTAGGTTTTATAAATGCATGAAATTAATTACACCAATGTAGAGTGATATTATGCATGTCTGAATCTCCTCACAAGTGCATATTCAAATTTAGTGAATGCTAGTCTTGAATTTACATGGGTAAAACAAGACACTTGAGTGCCCATAAACATATATTTACAACTGAAAATACCCCATTTACCCCTGCCCGGGAAAGGATTTCTATCAGGCATAAGAGGATTTAGACTGTAGATTTCTCCCACCCCAAGTGTGCAGAATTCTGCAGTAGCAAATCCTTCTGCAGGGGTTAGCAGTGGATGCTATGAGGCGTGGTTTCCTTGTAATGTTTGTGAAATTCCACAAATGGGTTAATTTGTGAACATTCACAAATTCCAATCCGGCCCCTTCCCACCTTGGAAATGGTAGAAGTTACACCAGCCTAGGGTTGGAGGTTTGCGCTGCTGGATATCCACACCAGCAATATTGTGGTACAAGAATATCGAGGACAGACTATCAAGAGGCAAATTATTAAAAGGTAAGTGCATATAGAGAAGTATAGATTTCATATTCCTAACTCCACATTTGCGTTCCTTAAAGATATATGTGCCGCTTAGGTACATATATGTGGAGTTAAGTATAGAAAATACATTCTTACCTGTTGATTATTTATTTTTGATATTGTGTCCCATCGATATTGTGGTTTAAATATTCACGGTGCAAACCGCTGGAGTAACTCCACTTCCAGAGAAAGGAGGGTTGGGAAAGAGCTTCCCCACAGGGAAAAATGTTTCTCCGCGAGATAAAGGAAGAAAAACATGTGCATTTTCACGGGGCAAGAGTCTCCCTTTGATGAAAATCTATGCTATCTACATTTCCACGCAGGGGAACGGGAGCCAAGAGGTGATAGCACAATATTACATGACATTTACATGCTTGTGAATTAACCCAAAATGTAAATATACGTTCAGGTAGCGATATTAATCTCTGCGCGTACTATTAGGTTTTTTTTGGTAAATCGGCTCCTGAGTGAGTAGGTTTTTGAGAACAGTTCCCCTTGTTCACTGTTCTGAAAAGGGATTGCATTATTCTCTTGTACCCTCTTCCTCAAAACCTTTGCCAGAAAGAGTATTTGTTATTGCATTATATTGCAGCATAGCTTTATGGGCTGGTTCTTGTCTGCTGGTACTGGTGGCTGGTGGCTGGTGTGTGCGTCTGATTTCAGTGTCACACATTTCTCCATTTCCTTACAGGTTGGGAAGATGATCCAAGAAGCATCTGGAAAGAGTAATTTGAAGAGAGTAACCCTGGAGCTGGGAGGAAAAAGCCCTAACATTATTTTTGCAGATGCAGATTGTAAGTAAGGCTTGCTGTTACACGTCGCCCTTAAAACAACACTGTGGTGCAGACCCCTTTACTAAATTCTCTGCCAGGAAAATAGATCAAGGCCACTTTTTTAATCAAGTTTGTTTTGGATAAACAGCAAATGCATTATTCAGGGTTAAGAAGTCGGATTCAGCTGTACATTATATGAATTTAAAAGGACTGCAGATACTAATTCTTCTGTTACGTATTCCATGCTGAGTGGTTTAATCGGATAAAATATGCAGGAAGGGCACAAAAAAAGTTAACTTCATGCACATCCAGCATTTATCCAAATGTCTCTGTAGGGGATTATTAAAGTCATTTATCCCAATATGTGTTTAGAGCAGAATTACAGGGAAGGCTTCAAATAACAGTTGTGCAGCCATACGGCAGATCTGAAATCAGCACAAATTCACTAATAATATGTGTAATTGCTCCTAAATTTTGCACTTGAGAATGGATGGCTATAAAGGCACAATAGTCAGTGCCGCAATGTGTAGTATTTATTCCCTCAACACTGTATATTCGTAAATCTCCCATTAGAATACATGCATATAAATGACACCTATTGGAGTAGGCGTAAGACTTATAGTATTCATACGAGCCAAATACTCCCCCCACCGCCCGATTGTGAAAATCTGCCTGCTCCATTTTTATCACACTTTTATTCCACTCACTTTTTCCCACCAATTAGAAATTAGCATGAACCCACATAATTGTCCTCCACTCATGCCATTATGAATGTCTATGAAATACTGGAGTCAGGCAGACCCTGCTAGTCCAGATAGGTGGCAGTCTAGACCCATTGCCTGCACATGGAAAAGAGCGTACAGCAACTGGGGCCTGCTCTGCTGCTGCACATTCATATTAGCTGCAACTGTTGAACATATCTCAGGCAGACTGAGACATTACATCACATATCACATAACAATGATATCACACATCAAGGCCTCTTAGCCCAGTGTTCCATCCATAAAGTGAGGCTTCTAGGCTCTAACATCAAGTCAGGCAGGATATTGGTGCTCAACTGTTCCAAGAGAAAGTTAGCATTTTTAAACTAATTTTTACTTGCAATGGGGTAAGTTGTTTAATAATTGTAGATGAAATTGTACTTCTAAAGCTTAACTTCTAATTAACAGAATTGGTGTAATTTACAGTGGCGGTCAAAGGGAAGACCACAAACAAGTCAGTGGGAGCCATAGTCAATATATTATTTTATGCTATATTGTATGTTACATTAGTTCCATTTGGAGAGTACTCTTTCCACTATGCTGACTTGATGGAAGTAGCCAACAGCTAATGCAAAAGCACAACAGACCTATAACTTAAAGAACAGGAATGTTTTAAGCATGTTAGAAATTAGATTCTGTGCAAGGAAGCTTTAAGTTTCAGAACCTTCAAGGCCAAGGATTTACCACCTAAGTGAACCTTGCTGGTTTGAGGAATACTGGGCATAAGTCACTCCAAATATCACATCTCTACACTGCTAACAAGATGACAGCTTCCTCTCTATAAGCAAGATCTTCCACCACAAACAATCTTGGTGGACTTGCACAATGCCTTAAACTCAATTCTTCTGTTTATTGTTTATTTTCATTAAACCTTTTGTTTATTGATTTTCAATTGCAATCATCCAAAAGAAATAGCAATCAACATTTGGTTTAGATCAAGAGAGTATAAGGTTCCCCCTTCGACTGGTATCATAGACAAAAATCAAAATTTAGGACAACAATCTTTAAAGTCATCATCCAATCTCTAGTAAAGATGTTTCGACATCCCACAACATCTCTTGCACACAATATTTGAAACCTAGCATGTACAAGATACTCAGTAAGATAACCATTTCCCCCAGCTCTTTCAAATGTCTTGGGCCACCTTCTTGCATATATAGGGATTGTTCGTTCATGAAACACTGGTCGACATTATTGCACAAGGAGACCAACTTTAGTCTTTCCCGACTTTCATATTTAATTACAGAAATGCTTGATAATGTTGCACAACAAGGATAGTTTGATGGAATATACTTACACGTACACATCCTCTAAGACATAGCTCGTTACTTACAATATCAAATTTTGCCAGTTTAGTCAGAGTATATTGGACTTTCCAGGCATCTTGTTTTGCAGTAGCTTAACTCCTAAACGAGTTGCCTCTTCTCGAGCAAAGCCCAGAGTCTCATCCCCTTCTGGATCATCTAAGTGGCCTAAATCAGTCTTTCATCTACCTCTAAGTCAATTCAGGTATTGTGGAGCATCATTTATTCTAGGGGTAAGAACACTTTGTTGGATACCTTGTGAACAAACTTCTTGAGGATGTGTGTCAATTGGAGATACCAGTAGTATTCTATCGGTGACAACTCGTATTCAGTCTGCATCTTGGAAAAGGCCAAAATACCCTTCCTAGCCCATTTGTCACCTTGGGTCGATATACCTAACTACGTCAGGACAAAAAACCATCATGGGTACCCAAATTAGGTGGCATATTATGACACCATAACGCAGTTTCTTTGGTATAAGCAGTTGAAAAGCATTGGCAGAGGATGACAGATTGGCTTTGTTAAAGATTGTTCAGAGCGCTATATCTCGACCTGCTATTAAGTGTTAGTTTTCTGTAAATTGCGCTCCACCATAACATGCACATGTATTCACATTGCAGAATCCATGCTTCTTATTGACCATGAAAAACATTTGTGACCTCATTGCTTTAATTTTTCAGTGGACTATGCTGTTGAACAAGCTCACCAAGGAGTTTTCTTCAACCAAGGCCAATGTTGCACTGCAGGGTCCAGAACATTTGTCGAGGAGACTATATATGATGAGTTTGTCAGACGAAGTGTTGAGCGAGCAAAGAGACGAATAGTTGGAAGTCCTTTTGATCCATCCACCGAGCAAGGCCCACAAGTAAGAATATACTGCTAGGAAAGTGATTCCTTAAAATGTTTTTCAGGAATTTAATGGAATATCAAGCATGCCAATATGCTACTTACTAACAAAATATAAACTGTTGCAATTATATAATGGTCCACCTCTCATATAGACTACTATGGTTAAATGGCAAAGCCGAGCAATGCATTGATTAAGCATCCAAAGGTATTGAGCACCATAAACATCATAAGGTGAGATTGCATAAATGTCACACAACCAAAGCTAATTATAGCTGGCAGAGAAGATTCCAATATTAAATGTTAAAGGGCAGCTATTCAATTATGTAACTTTTAAAGCGTCAACTCAGAAAAAATGTTAGTGCCTGATATGTCACCTACAAGTGAAAAAGGGGAATTTACTGTCACAATTTCAGTGTCTTGATTAAAGAAAATCAAGATTTGCATTTTGTTTTAATGGCAAAATTAAGCTTATGAAAAAGAAATATCTGTAAAGTGGGTGGATTGTTCACAGATGTACATTTAGGAAGTGTGTGGATATTGCCATACATTCCAAATGAATTGTTACACACACAAAATAACAGCAAAAAGATTCAAGTATGTATTCATGTATTCTTATGGGGTGGAACCCCTTCACATCTGCTGGAGATAAAGGTGTATAGATTTCCACAAATGAAAAAATATTTGCATTGTGAAAGACAAATGAGAAATCAATGTGTAACTGCACATTTTCCCTAAACCTGAGGATTGACTATCTGCAAACAATCACTAAGGGCTCTAATATGAGTCTGGTAGTCCACGGACCGCCATACTTGTGGGGGCGTTGTCGGACCACCACTGCCCTGTCGCAGCCGCCAGGGAACAGATTATCACAGCTTGTCTGGGACTTTTTGTAAATAATGTAATATGACTAAATTTGAGAAAGCATGCATGTAATCCAGTGACTCACAACGTTAATATTTTTGTATAATCTACCATTTAAGTCTCACATTAGGTGAGAACATAGGGTCATTGCCACAACTTAAAAAGTAAAACATAATTCCTTTCTGGTGCTCTATCACAATTCAGCACCTGATTGAAAATAAAACCCAAAGTCTACTACTACTTGCATGCCCTTCCACACCCCTTCATGCAGTTATCAAAGGTACACGTTATTCTTCAGCATGTAGTTTCATATAATGCACAGTACTACAGTTCAATTTAGTATACACCACTTTTTATTTACACAAATGAGGAACCTGTTACTTGAGTAATTACCAAATGTGGAAACATTTATATCCCATCTGATGTTGCTATAAGAGAAAAATGTTAAATGGTCTGTATATTCTATTAATTCGATATGGTTCTTACATATTTTTAATATAGAAATGTATTTTATATTTTTCTTCATGATCACAGACTGATAAGAAACAGTACAACAAGATTCTGGAACTTATTCAAAGTGGTATCACAGAAGGAGCAAAACTAGAATGTGGTGGCAAGGGGCTGGGAAGAAAAGGATTGTTTGTTGAACCAACAGTATTTTCCAATGTAACAGATGATATGAGGATTGCAAAGGAAGAGGTAAGGAACTGTCCTGTGAGGCCACAACTACAAATGTCTCATAGCTGTGTTAACTAATATAAGAATCACTACCTAAGACCAATAGAGAACAAGTTAAGAAAGCGATTCTGTAATTCATACAGAAAACATGAATTAAATTGTAGCGAGTTCAATAACCCAGGGACTGGTCGTTGTGCAATATTTTTCAAGATGACAATTCTCATTTAACTAATAAAGGATAAGAGGCCACCACATAAACTGTAGATTATATTCTGAAATGTAGGTCTCCATTGACGATACAGTTAACTGAATTCAATGAAAAAAAACAACATAGAAGGGTTGAGGCAGGGGAAAATGCACTGCAGCATAGAAAAGAAGAGTGAAAAGAGGCTGAAGAATATCATATTTCTCTTCATTATTTAGTTTAATTTACAACCATATTTAAGATAAACAGTGATGTAGATTAGTGTGAATTCTCTGTTGACGTATACATTGAAGTGGGGTACACCTTATTACACATCTAATGGAAATGAGAATGTCATGCTGTTTATAACACTGTGGGCCGATTCACAAAGGTAAACTTGTGTACATGTAAATTTTTTTGGTATTCACAAACTCCAATTTAATAGTACGTTTACAATTACAGAGACAGCACAATTGAGGTTAAGAACTCCGCACATAAAAACATAGGTCTTTCCTATATTGTTATGTGCAGAGGACTCCGCCTGACCGCGGAGTCTCTACAGTCGTAAACTTACTATCATATCAGAGTTTTGGAATTGCAAAAAAAGTAAACTTGCACAAAAGTATAAGTTTGCCTATGTGAGTCAGGCCCAGAGTGAGAAACGTAGGGCCCAGTTCCTGTTTGCCTGTTTCAATCAAAATCCCTCAGCCTCCTTCAAAAGTAACACATTTAGAGTCAGCAGCTCATTTTCATCGCTGTGATAAAAAGAATATTGTTGTGCAGCTAAGTGCCATCTAGGTGAACTAATAATCTGTGAAGCGGTTTAAAATTGAAAACAAATAGAGTTTAAAGTTTAAACTCAAAACAAATGTTCAAAACAATAGACACAAAATAAATGTTGTCTGCGTTGTTCAGATGAACAGTAGTTTTCTGTCATACGTTATAATCCAGGATGGTTGTTTGCTGGTTGGTGAAATACTTCATGAATGAGAGGAATTCCAAAGTCAAAGATTGTCTAATTCCAAATCGATCAAGTTAATGATCAGAAGTCATGCGGCGCCTAGAGTAATTTATAATTTTCTTTTATATTTTGAAGCATTCTTATAGCCAGTGTCTACCCACAAGTGTGGCACGAGTTATAAATCAACATATCAGGAACAGGAGAAGAAAACAACCCAGTTATACGATATCAGGATTAGGAACTGCACAGAAAGTAAAGTAGTCGAGATTGTTGACATCCAATAGGTGTTGAAGAGAATTAAAAATAGATTATGGTCAAGTGTAGCCAGATTATCTATGGAAAATTGTTCCATACCATGAGCACAAAGCATGAGAAAACTTATTTAGAGGTAATTCTTTTTGTGGTATTTAAATGGTTAGGATTAGGCGTGCTTTACTCCTTTTATTTCTTAATGTGCCCGCCAAAGACAGCTTTTCAGTAGATAGATGGATTGTTCTAGACATTTGACTTTGAGAGGAATGCAGCTAATTCTGTAGGTTCGAGTTAATGTGTATTAGGGATGATTTTTTAAACTTTTCCAAACCCTCAAAAATCTAATTCCCTTCATCAATGAGAGAGAAGCAATCCTCTTAGGGAATGACAGTGTAGCCCTTTCTGAGTAGGTGAAGTTGGTCAAGGGTGGTTTTATACGTTGCGTCAATATGTAGTTGCTTTAAAACGTTGAAGGCAAGTATGAACCGTTAGACTTTGGCACATGAAACTAGGGCTATGGTGAGCTCAAGAGGCACTAAACCATTCTGTCGGGTCTGGATGTAAGGTGCAAAGTTAGCTGCGTGAAGAAAGAAGAATTCCATTTTGGTGGGTTTAAGATTGCAGTTGGCCATCCAAGCCTCATGCACTTTCAGGTAGTGTTTGAATTTTGAGATATCTTCGTAATCAGTCACCAACGGGTAGAGCTGGTTCTCATTACATTCCGGTCCATTGGAATGTTGCGATTCTGCAGCTTCAGTGTTTTCTGCATAGTTATGGATTTGCTGCACTTGAAACTTAATCCAACATATGCTGCATAATGTGCATGTTTTAACAAGAAGCACGTTTCCAACTCAAACAGATCAAAACTTACAGAAAACAGCGACACGTGATGCAGCACATTAGAACAAAGTTTGGAAAGGTTGATGGGTCACTTTTCAGTTGCTTATTGTTGTATTTAGGTGCTAAACTGGTGCAAATGAGGTGAAACTGTTGCAAAGGCAGCGTTAATATATGTATAAATATTAAAATAACGAAGTAATGCTATCACAAAATGTGCCTATTACACTCCATAATTTGTATTTTGTTGCTACATTAGTTTGTGAACTTTGCCGCATAATTTGGTCCTTCATTGTCACATAATTCCAGTGGCCCTGAGTATTTCTATGGGTGCAAATGTGCTCTGTTGGCAGACTGGTCCTCAGTAGTTCCACATAAATATTGAATCATTTTGGAGACAGGATAGAACCATGAGGGACTGCCCACGGCTGGTGAGTGGTAGACAACCTAGTTGATCCATGCTTAAACACAGAGATACGGATTCTAGGAAATAAGTGAACTATTTGAGAACCAGGCTCTCTGTTCTTATCTATATAATAAGTCACATAGAGGTCCAGTATATTCAGCATGCAAACATAGACACCTTCCATCACCTGTACAGTAACATAAGCTACTTGAGAGGTTAGGTGCCTTAGGGCTGTATCTCAGCCTAAAGCCTACTCGATTGGAACTAAAAGGACTAGCTTTATCAATATATGAACACAGTTTCCTTTCCATTCAATAAGTTTTCCAGGAAATAGAACTTTGGAAACAGTTATTGTACATGCCTTGCTATTTGTCCACAAATCTACCCTTTCATCCATATTCTACTTAAGCTAGTAAAATCATGTATCTTGATGATAGAACTCTATCACTGGTGGCTAATTCTTAAACTGGATTTGTGTGACTAAATTGTTCTCTATATCACAGTGATATTTAAAGAATATTTTGCTAAATGACCCAGAATGTACCCTCTGGGAATAGGAAAATAACGCAAACTGTGAGCTGTCCTAGAATTTTAAAGAGTACATTTGGACTGTAGACTTTTTTCTACAACATTCAACTCTTAGAAGGTTTTTCGTTGTTTTTATTTAAAAGCTAAGAAACGTTGGGAAGTTCACAAGGAGACTGGATTTTATATAAAACGTTTGTGTAATAAAAGTAGGTACATTTTGACAACAACACCTCATTCAATGTATATTTCACGAAAGTGGTGAAATGTTTATTTATTCATTTGATTCATTTGGCAGAGCACAACAAACAATTTTGAGAAACAAATGCTGTACATAGAAAT
This sequence comes from Triturus cristatus, assembly GCF_964204655.1. Classification (NCBI taxonomy): domain Eukaryota; kingdom Metazoa; phylum Chordata; class Amphibia; order Caudata; family Salamandridae; genus Triturus; species Triturus cristatus. Next base: position 235,665,400 of record NC_140583.1, read on the forward strand.
ATTATAGTGGTACAATAGAGAATTAGTACTCGCAAGTGGAAACATAGAAAAAGTAATTGTAGATTAGGCGGATGGTGGAAGTTGAATAATAAAATGACAACATAAGCATTTATCATAGATGCTTATATACAGAACGCATTATTGTTAATACCTTTGTGCTAGAATAAGGTCCTTGTTAAGTTCAAAATTGCATTCATTTTTTGTGTGCAGATTTTTGGGCCTGTCCAGCAGATACTGCGTTTTAGAACCATGGATGAAGTGATAGAGAGAGCGAACAACTCTGAGTTCGGACTGGTAGCTGCTGTTTTTACAAATGACATCAGCAAAGCCCTGACGGTCTCCTCAGCAATACAAGCAGGCACAGTGTGGTAAGGCTCCTTTGAATATCATTTTGAATTATGCTTAGCCTTGCATGCAGAATTTATGGAGGATAGGTTGAAGGAGGACATGAGCTGGTGGACATAGTAGAAAATCTTCTAATACTTCCACATGGAAGAGGAATTTAAAGCTGCAATGTTGGTTCAAATGCTACCTGTAGCTAATTCAAGCTAGGGTTCAAGTGCTAACTCAGAAGGCTACTGCATGCGCAAGGGGGTGCCGCAGTTTCAGCAACTAATCATTAAACAACATTTACCCCTACATGTTTCCATACAAATACTGCAGTTGGAAGGTGGAATTGAAAGGTCTTAACAGCATTGTAAGAGCGATCAGAGACTTTGTATCATGATGTTACATAGATTACATGGTCCTCTCCCCACATATCAGAGTTGGGATGTTTGCTATTGTCAGATGTACATTTCACATCCTTTAGGGCTACTTGTCTCTGGGTACTGTGACTTGTATCAGTCAGTATCTGATGTCTCTGTTACACAAATACAAATAAACATAGATTATGTCACCAATTAAGTAAGAGCCATAAGCAATGAAGCGTGAATGTTACAGCTCTTCTTTTAAGTGGGGTGAAATTGTCATCAGGAAAAGGATGATTCACATCCTTCTCCCCGTTAGTTCAGCAGTCACAGGCATTTAGTATCAATGTGTTGCTGGCATTTACTTAATCACATTAATTTTGAATGATTAACTTTGCAAAATATTTCACAGGCATATAGTATCCATGTCTAGCTGGCATTTACTTAATCACAGTAATTTTGAATGATTAGCTTTGCAAAATATTTAATCTCTTAACCATTGGCCAGGCATTGCTTACGGGAAACCCTCTATAATCTCTGTCATCACTGAAGAAACAACAGTATTTATTAAAACATGACAGAAATACTTGAGCATGCACTTTGAAATACTTATAATAGGGGTTTAAGAACCATTTAAGTTTAAATTGTTTATGCTTGGCTTTATCTTTAAAAACGAGGATAATTGAAACATATATCAATTAGTGTGGCCCTCAGTCACAGATCTGGGTTGAATCTATCATCATTCTTTAGCTTACTTCACCGCCTCAGTTCAGACCCAGCTATATGCAAATCAGTCTGACCCTGTGCCTCATGGGAACAGTCCAGCCCGAACTGCCAAGCCATGCCTTCCCTGGGCCGGAAACAAGCTTCCTAGGACCGGTTTCTGGCATTTCAGCCGTCTTCAGCCAGGCTTGCTTGAATCCAGTGGCAAAGTGAGCAAGGGACTCACGTCTGAGCATACCCTGCCAACTTATGGCGAACAAAGCGGTACAAAAGGGGGTGGTGATGGACGGAGCATCAGAACCAATCAAACACTCACACCCAGTCAACAGATCTGGGTTTGATCCATCACCGTTCTTTAGCCCACTCTGCCACCCCAGTTCAGACATGGCCATATGCAAATCAGTCTGACCCTGTGCCTCATGGGAACAGTCCAGCCCGAACTGCCAAGCCATGCCTTCCCTGGACCGGAAACAAGCTTCCTAGGACCGGTTTCTGGCATTTCAGCCGAGAGCTAGGCTATCGGACCGGCTGCAAGTCGCAAGGGTTTTCTGTTGCAAGTTAAATAGTCAGCGAACAGGAGGATAACAAACAAGTTGAATTTGCAATAATATTGATGGAAGCTTGGAGGTTTCAAACGGATAATGGCGATTATAAGCAACTGAGCGGGATCATTGGATCAGATGTGGGAGTTGTGAGGACATAAGATTATAGATTAATCAATCGTATACAGAAGGATTGATTGGGATATAAAAAATTTTTTGGGGGTGACAATAAACAAAGCAACGGAAAACTAAGAGGTGAATTAAAGTAAAGGAAAGCATAGTTGTGCAAGGATTGTTCCATGTAATATGAAGCCCTGATGTCTAGACAGGACGAAACGCGTCGGCTGTATGGCTATGTACATTGAGCAATATTCACTCAACGGATTTATTATATTGTTTGAAATTTTGAATATTGTTAGTTGGAATTAATGTAACAGTTGTACATGTATAGGTTTAGATGAAAACCAATGCATTAGTTGATTGGAATACTATTTAATGATTGAATAATTGAAAAAATCAGGAAGGAACAATATTAAGAAATATAAAGAATGAGAAATAAAAACAAATAATATAAATTAATTTGTTGTACTACAACATTTATTTGTTTATATTATGTAATATTACTCCGCTCCTTTCCATTATAATGCAAATCAGTCTTGACCCTGTGCCTCATGGGAACAGTCCAGCCCGAACTGCCAAGCCAGGTCTTCCCTGAACCAGAAACAAGCATCCTGGGACCGGTTTCTGGGTAACACCCTTCATCAGCCAGACTAGCTTGAATCCAGTGGCAAAGTGAGCAAGGAACCCACGTCTGGGCGTACCCTGCCAACTTAGGGCGAAGAAAGCAAACACAAGGAGATGATAGACGGAGCGCTGAAAGCTTTCAGACGCTCACCCCCAGTCACAGATTTGGGTTGAATCCATCATCATTCTTTAGCTCACTTCACCACCTCAGTTCAGACCCAGCTATGTGCAAATCAGTCTTGACCCTGTATCTCAAGGGAACAGTCCAGCCCGAACTGCCAAGCCAGGTCTTCCCTGAACCGGAAACAAGCATCCCGGGACCGGTTTCTGGGTAACACCCTTCATCAGGCAGGCTAGCTTGAATCCAGTGGCAAAGTGAGCAAGGGACCCACATCTGACCCACAAGAGCTAATGTGTCATATATCATGAAGTAAAGTTATCTTTTATTCTTTAGTCAAGCGTAATAAAGGTTTCTTTCTTATTCGTTTGTCTAGAACATCCATTAAGTACCTTTCCAGCATTACAGCTAATTTAAATTCTACTTTAGCTTTACACCCTGCCACGAAGTGGGTTATTCATTTGGGGAGGAGAAACCTTCACCAGCTTCACAAACTCACTCTGGTGGCTTGGAAAAGTAAGGTGCGGATGTAAAGTCTCAGTTCGCGGGTTACTGGGATATCAGCGTGCTTTCAAGCAACTGCTATGGAGTGAAGGTCAGGTACAGAAAGTGTGTCAGCCCAATGAAACATTCATACCTTCCAGCTAAGCCTGTTTCTGGAGACAATAACCTACAAAATGGGAGAGATCCAAGCTTGAAGATGGTAAAGGTCTGTCGAATTCGAATAAGTTATCTTTGAGCTCTGGCTGAAGATGATGATTGTGTCACAAACAGTATCAAACTGGACTTTCTGCTTTTTGTGGCTCTTGAGCAGGCAAACAAGAGGTCAGTCACCACACCCTTGGACAGCAGTTCCATTCCTTCAGGGTGAGCAGGAGTCAGGAGTCCTTCAGTCCTTGACTTTCAGTAGGGCTTCTTTCTTCAGGTGCTGTCTTCGCTGTTCCAGGAGTGTTCTGAGAAGGTGGTGGTGAGGTACCAACCTTATCCTGTGTGCGTGTGAATGACTAGATATATTATATTACTCACCCAATCCTGACATATTTATGCTGAAATGTCAAATCATGACCTGAATCAGTTAAAATCTGTGTGCAAAGCATATAAAACATCTTTGATTTTTAAAACAAAACTGTATTATTTAAGCTTTATTTGATTCATATAATCTGTCCAAAGTTTTTGTCACAGAGTTCATATACTTTAAGAAAGTGCTTATTAATATGCACTCTGAGTCTTTAAAGCAGATGGTAACTCCAGCTTTGCAAGTCCGAATGTTTAAGAGGCGAAACGCTGGCAGCAGCATATAACATGAGTTAGCTGTTCATTTGTAAATTTAAGAAATCGGGAACTAGTGTCCTTTCTTTCGTGCTTCCATGGTTGTGTGTGTTTCTCCTATATTACATAATCCAAAGCAAGGCATAGGTATCAGACTTTTAATTCTCAGTAGACGGCACATTTATGATGACGGTGGAATCTATTTTTCTTGTAGCTTTCCATGACCAATGTGCTGTCGGCCTTGTTTTTAAAGGTCTTAGAATCATGTTTCAGTGATTTGACTCTGATGTATTTTCTCAAGATTTTCTTGAAACTTAAATAAGAAAGATTCTTTTCCCACGGTGATTCCATGCTTAGCACCTGTAGTACTGAGATAATAATGATGTGTCAGGGTGTATTGTTCAAGTAAGCTGACAAATGAAATTCCTTGCTATGAAACCCTTTAAAAGAATTTTCATTCTCACGTTCTCATTACTATCAGAACCTTAGTATATTATCACTTGATATCATAGGCTGGTTGATTAATTTAAGTTCCATATAAATTTGATCATGTCTTTCCAATTTAGATAGTCAAAAAATCACTCTGTATAACTTGCTTTAAGACTCATTTAGCCAGATGTTAAATCGGCATCAGAAGGGGCTCTGGCTCTGTCTAAACCAGTCCCCTAATTGGATGAGATCCCTTTCTTCTATTAGCACCAATAACTCGCTTTTTCTCCCCTAGGACTAGATCATGACAGTCTACAGTTTAGAAGGATGCTGGGAATGAATGAGAGTAGATCTTTTCAGTCCCATTTGGCATCTCCAAATCAGAGGAGGCAGTGTGAAGGCTGTCCTTTGCTCTGCCAACTTTACCTGTCCCCCTCCCGGATGTCCAAACCCTAGTAAGTGGTCAGTTGTTGACAGCACCCAAGCATTTATGGCCCAAAAAGCCAGGTCATTGCCTTCTGGAGATCAGCATCATTAACTCCAGCCTTTTATGTGTACTGAGCTTCTTGAGGTGAAGTTAGTGTAAAAAGTGATTCTAAGTAAGTTTTGGCTTAGCACACAGTACATTTTTATAAAGTTAGTTTTCCGGTTAAGTTATTAAAATACAATTTTTGCCATCAACTTAGATCTTTCAAAATAGTTGAAAATATCTTTGTATCACTTTACGACTATTATCCTGAGCAAAGACATAAATGGTCTGTTCATGGAGAATCCAGCTTAACCTACACGGTGAATGCAACTTTTGGGTATTTATCCACTACGAAGGCAAACTATTTCTAATATATAGTGTGTCACATTTATGTATTAAACACTAGCTATGTGGGCTTGCAAGACATACTTTAGAGGATACTTACTCATATATAAGCATAGGTTTTCCTAAATGACTAGGGCACTTTTCCGTTCTAGTTGACTGGATGCTGAGAAGGGCTGTTGAGTTTCTTTCTTAATTGCCCGAGACCCACTCCTCTTAGTAGTCACAGTGCTACCCTGAACAGAATAGTTCACATAACTAGTGTCAAGGGTCTGTTTTAAAGGATCCCAATTAGGATAAGAAATCAACAAAGGCCAAAAATCCTCCTTGACAATCTTGTAACTCTTGAGTGAAGCTGAAGATTAACACAGAAGTAAATAGCAGCTGAGGAAAATAAAGAAGTAATGGGTGGATTCATTGAATTGTTCGTAGCCACAGGCAATTACTTACTCTGAATCACTGTCCAGTCCATCATTTTATGATCTGCTATGCAGTCTGAGACAGAAACTAGCCTTATGCAAACCCCACACCGTCAACAGCATCACCCTGCTCACACCCACAAACACAGACCCCAAATACCTGCTCGCCCAATGGGGCTCTCTCACAACCCAAGCCTTAATCATCATCCTGAGCTCCATGCACTCGGGAGCACGACCGGACCCCTGTCCCCACCGCCTCTTCAACCTTGGGAGAAAGACGATTGGCGACGGGCTTAAAGAAGTCCTAAACACCTCCATCACCTTGGCTTCCTTCCCTGAGGACTGGAAACATGCAGAGGTGAGCCCCCTCCTGAAGAAACCATCTGCTGACTCAGTAGAACGGAAGACCTACTGACCCATCTCCCTTCATCCCATTCCAGTGAAAGGTCTCAAGAAGACAATCAACCAGCAACTCACCGATCACCTAGAACACAACAACCTCCTGGACCCCTCACAATCCGAATTCTGAGCCAACCACAGCACTGAGACAGCCTGGATCGCAGCCACCGACGACTTCAGGACCCTCTTGGACCATGATGAAACGTCATCCTTCATCCTCCTGGACCTTCAACACTGTCTCCCATCACATCCTGATCAACAGACTCCCCAACATCGGAATCCAGGGAGACGCCCTTAAATGGATCGTCTCATACCTCACAGGAAGAACCCAGAGAATTTGCCTCCCACCATTCACCTTGGAGCCCAAGAAGATCATCTACGGCATACACCAAGTCTCATCCCTCAGTCCCACCCTATTCAATGTATACAGGACCCCACTGGCCATCATCTTTAGATCGCACTAACTCAACGTAATTTCCTACACCGCTGACACCCAGCTCATCCTCTCATGGACAGCAAGCTGCTCATGAAGCAACTGGTAAACGCTGTCCCATTTGCCTGCTTCTCTACGTATACACCACAAGATCGACACCAGAAAGACCATCATGCAGGCCCTCATCACCAGCAGGCTGGACTACAGGAACACACTCTATGTAGGAATCATTGCACACCTCATGAACAGATTCCAAACCCTGCAAAACTCTGCAAGACTCATCCTCGACCTCCCCATACAGAGTCACAGCATAACCAACCTTAAAAAGCTACACTGGCTCCTGATCCAGAAGAGATGCTAGTTCAAGATGTTAACCCACACATACAAAGCCCTGCAAAACGAAAGACTAATATACATCAACATCAACGTCTTACCTTCCACCATCCGACCAGACACCTAAGGTTCGCCTTCCTCTTCCTTGCAGATGCCCACTAGATCCATCGAGCTAACAGCGGAGGACGGTCCTTCTCACAACCTCCTCCTGCACCTCTGGACTGCCTCATTACTCCAGCAATTCAGGAGAGCACATAAAGACCTGGTTGTTCAAATGAAGAGATCACCTCTCAGTAGCTAACAACCCCAGCACCTTGAGACCCTCGTAGGTAATTTGCGGGGCTTAATAAATAATTGATTGATTGATGCAGACCAGCTTGGTCCTTCTCCAGTGGGACTGGTCGATCTAGGACTGCTAGACCTGGTCCCCTGTCAACAAGATGTGGAGTCCGTATGGTCCAGGCTGCAAGAACACCCAGCCACACTCTGAGCACAGATTTCTTCAGACAACTGCCTGCTTGACAAATTCCTGCACTGCTTTTAAACTGCAGCCAGCTAGAGCACTGTGGTGGTCTTGGCAGCCATATAGGTTTACCATGTATGAGGCTGGTGTAAATACACACTGCAGCCTACATATGACAGTTACATTTCACATTACGTAGCAATGTCAGCACTATCAATCATGGCCTTACAGGAAAGTTGCCTTTCACAGGATCATATGTGAGCCTTAGAAAGGCCGTGCTGTTGGACCGCCACAGCACGTTTCAGCATGGCATGGACTGTGATGTCCATGGTGTGCTGGAACATGGGGTGCATACAGACAGGGGGGCACACCATGTGCCTGCCCCCTGCATGCATCCCCTGGCCCAGAGGCACGTATCCCTAACTGCCACAATTTTCATGGTGGGCTCTCCGCCATGAAAACTGTAGCGGTGAGGAAACTCATTATATGCTTAGCAATGCCGCAGTGGCACAGCCAGCATATTGCGGGCATTAGACCACTGCTAGACCACCAGGGATGGCGGATCCCTGGCGGTAGCAGAGGTCCTATGGTGGTCCATCTGCCCAATTCTTAATACGGTGGTCGGACTTCTGGTGGCGCTTCTGCCGCACCAAAGATCCTACCCGTATTAAGAGGGTTTGGAACTCCTTATCAGGACCTAAATCTGGAGTGACAATGCAGAAAAGGGGGCTTTGGTAAAGACCCAATCACCGTTACGTATTGAAATTTGCCAAGTTCGCCATTCTGTAAAGCAAAGACTTTTACAAATTATCACAATAGTTGATGTTTGAAATAATTTGGATTTAAAATTTGCTGCATCGCGTATTTGAAAATATGTAAAAACTTTCTTGTTGGTGAGGTTCGAAGTAGAGATTTTGTTTTGCTGCCTCTCTGAATTCCTTGTGACTGATTGCTGTTCTCTTCTTCCTCCCAGGATTAATTGTTACAATGCCTTGAATGCCCAAAGCCCTTTTGGAGGGTTTAAGATGTCTGGTAACGGCAGAGAGATGTAAGTAACATCCCAGCGTTCTAAGTTTACATGATGAAAATTGTTTTATTGCTTCATTTTACCTTTGTTTTCTGATTTTTAGCAAATTCTCGTCCTGATCAGATAACACAAAAGTCTTTGAAGTTCTGACATGCTTTCCATATAATTATTTAATAATAGCTGATGAGGGGATATCCTTGATAGAAATTGCAAGGTCTATATGAGAAGCTATTATTATTTTAGCCTTTGATGCACTATTGACAGAAACTTCAAGTTTGAAATGTATGTTTTCCATGTAATATCCATATTTTTAACACACTCTGTTGTAAATAATATTCTGTAGGGGCCATAAAGCACGAATTGATCGTTCAACCAAATAATTAAATGTGTAAGCAAATCACTACATTTAAAAAAACAAAATTTGAAACACATTACAGAAGATTTGGGGCATTGCCAATTCCATAACAATAATAACAACAATCAAATAATGGTAATAACTCACAAAGCATTGAAATGTTGCTTTGATTACTTTTATCTAGCAAACGTATGTCAGAACCAAAAGGAATCCAATTAGGAAAAGCATTTGCTGGGCTCTGAGGTATCTGGGTACTGGGGATAACAGCCGTGGCTCGTGTAGGTAAGAGCGGTAGGGCCGTGGGGCCGGGTTGGGGGGATTTCTACAGACGACGACGAGGGAAAATTAAATAAATAACTCATTTTTCCTCGTCGTCGTCTGTCGAAATCCCCCCTCACCGGGCCCCACTGCCCCACCCACCGCTCTTACCTGCACGAGTCGATGCTGGGGGGAAATATTTGAATCTTGACAGCCCTCTCCCTCTGAGAGTCTGGCGAGGCCAGCATACCTGGGATTAATTTTTAAATCTTTTCAATCCTTATATGGCATGTAAGAATCCTTGCTCGGTACACCTGAGTGAAACAATCAAACTGATTTGTGCTTATGATTTATTATAATTCTATTATCCAGTCAAGGTTTTAGGTAACATCTGATTTAATGAATCCAGAACTATACCTCTAGACCTGTCTTAGTGCATTATGGTCAAGCAATTATCACGCATAGCATCATTAATTAAATAATAAGAATAATTAATTAATTGATAATTAATTATATTAATATTATAATTAATGTTTTGTTATTAGGAAATGATAACCAACTTTTTTAGCATTCCTCCTCTGAATAGTTGTTTTTTAATAGGTAGTTTGTAAGTTTAGTGCTTTCGTCAGCTTTTTAACATTTATTTCCTGTTGTCCATTATACTATCCTTCTGACATAAGCCCACTGCTAATTACCATTGGACCTAATTTTTATTTGACACCATAGCCTAATTTTGTGTCTCCACAGTGTATACATTAGCTAAGTTGGGCGTTTTTAAAGATGTTGATTATATTATTACTCTTTCAAATAGTTTCAGTTTCTTGCTGTATGCAGATTTGTCTGTTATAAACACGGTTCATGGTATTTAGGAAGTACTGTGTGAATTAATCTAAAAAATAAAAAAATAAAATAAATGTACAATCAGTTTTTGTTTGCCTCCTGCAGAGAAAATCATCTGGGAAAAAAATAAAAATTCATGATGTTTTTTTTTTCACTAATGGAGTAAATTATTGTGAATGAGTAATTTATAGTGGCAATGCTGATTATAGTGTATTAGGGATGTGTAACAGCCCTGAATTGGACTAGGGATGTAGTTGATTAAATCCTTGCAAACCATGCTACTTTTGATTCTAGACAAATTACTTAATAACTCCGTGCATTTAAAATATAGAGGTGGCCTTGTGTAATGTGACGTATTAATGTCAAAGCTTCCACACGTGAATAAGCTTTTTTTAAAAGACTTTGCCATATTTTACATGATGTGATTTACAAAGCAAACATTTTCAGGGCTCGTCTCATGCACGGGCTCTAAGATCCAAGCCCTTTGACCAGCTCAACTCGCCTCTCCTCGTCAATTTGTAGGCTCACCCATCTTTAATTGTGATCCCTGCAAACAGGTGTTAAGAAGTTTATGCGCCACTTGTAATCAAGCCCCAGTATTACTCAACTTCTGATTTAGGCAATCTAGCATTATTATTGTGTATGTTCAGGAACAGAGACATATCACTGGATAAACAGTTAAAGCGGGTAATATTGTGATTGAAACAAAGTTTAAGGCATTATAGCATTGTTATACCGCCAATGGCTTCAACATTTCAACAGAACAGTGTTCACACTCGAGTGTCACGTGGCTATTGTGCTAGTCTGGAAACTGCCTGGAGCTTTGGCCAATGAGAGCTTAATGAGATATTTGAGCACTCTTTCAGCCTAGAGAAAAGAATTATATTGTGCTACATTCTTAGGTCGAGCCTGGGCCGCGCATGCTCTGCGAGGCATGCTGTATTCAGGTAGGGACTTGAAGCTCCGCCCACTCTCCACCCATGTTGTTTATTAGCTTGTGTCATTGTACGCTGTAAAGTAGTCCCTCCTTAGTACCACCTTGTCTCAGTTTGTAACCTACCATGGCGATAACCCCTGTTTTAAAAACAACATATAAATAAAAGGCATTGTCATTTACAATTCCAGTAGCTCAAACTCTCGTAAATGCGAGACCCATTGTATTGCAAGTGCTTGTTCTATTAAGTGGTTTATGAACTGTGGTCTCCTTAACTTTGAGTTGATTGACCTTGCTCAATTGCTTCAGCATCAGCTTGGAGCTCACAAAAACTGATAGCATTCCAGAAGAGTTTCCTCTTCCTATGAGTGTCCTGCGTCAGAACAGCCAGCTTCACAGCAGTCACATTCATTGCTTTTAACTTTCCTTTCCATAGCAAACTCTGTCTGCCTGTAGGTGCTCATACATCTTATTTTTCATTTCAGTTTTCAGATTTAATCTTATTAAGTATGTATTGGGGTCTGCATATTGATGTGTATGTTTGAACAAGCATTACGTACTAATGAGGGTTAAGATGCTGCAATGTATACTTTTTTGAACTAGTTATTCTTTCCAAAAGTAGTTAAGTGCTTATTTAGTGTCTAGCGGCCTGTACTCGTTTCTGCCAGGCCAGCAGAATGATGTATTCTGCTGACCCGTCGCAGTACAGCCAGGCATATTTAGTGATCTCTGCCAGGAAGGCAGGCGGAGAGCTCTGCATCTTCAGAGAAGCCGCCGTCATGGTGGCTCCGCTGAAGACACTGAAGCTTTGCTCTGCAGGTACCATGTTCAAAACGCCCGCGCAGCAACGTTTTTTGTTTTTCCAGAACAAACTCCCAAAGCAGGAGTTTGTTATCCAAAAACAAAAAACAAATAGCCGTGACATGCTAGGAGTATTTTTCCAGCACATGGACTGTTCCAGAGAGGAAAAACTTATGTTGGGACATCCACTTTACATAGGGCGGACGGTCTGATATTCTTATACTTATGGCTCAATGTATATCAGGTCTTCAGTCAAAGGTTTGTGTCGGCCATGGGAACCATGGTTCCCTGATTCTAAGTAGAACTGACAATTTGGCAGACACGGTACTCCAGCGTGTTTTTGGTGGAGTATCCTGTCTGCCATACTCCAAATTAGTTACTTAATCTGCATTCATGTATGTCTGCTTAGTAAACTGAAGTCTGACTATAACTTGACATCGCTCATTTTCTGTTTTCCAGGGGAGAGTACGGATTACGGGAGTATACAGAAGCAAAAACAGTCACAATAAAGATCCCCCAAAAGAACTCTTAAAAGCATTGCCGACCATAGGGGGTGTACCGCATGCAACGCCTGCTTCAGCATTCATCATGGAACAGCACTCAGGAATGCAGTGTTCTACCGTCTATATTTAAGAGTTTAAACTGCAAAGAACAAGCGTGATACATTGCAATGTATTATACAAACAGTTTCTGCATGGTTCACTAGGTGTCCCGTCACTCCGGTGTTGCATGATACATTACCAAAAAATAACATGGTAAAAGTTACTGTAGACCATTTAATGAACGTTCAATGTTTGAAGCTATTAAACATATATAACCTATCTGCAAGAAGTTGACAGACGCACTGACCATTGTGTACACCAAGGACAAACAATCCCTTAAACTGATAAGTATGCATAAAAGAACAACCTGAGTATTCCCCCTTTCATTTTCAAAGTATTTTTCAGAAATGTACAGTGAAAACAAATTGATACGCCTCTTCCAATCCAAAATATGACACCCAATACTTATTTTTAACATAACCTAGCTATTACACTAGAGTAAAAATCACAACTCTCCTGACACGCAGGTCTAGTTTAGATTAAAATGATCCTTACACTTGGAGCTGGCAAAAGAACAGTATAGCAAATGCAAATAAAACATGTCTTACATAATCCGAAGCAAAGCAAAATATGGAATTGTAATATGGATTGGTAGAAATATATCATATTGTATTTTATAGGCCAGGCTAGTCACCTCACAGGAAAGGGCCAGTAAAGCATTAAAAAATCACAAGCATTGTAAGGTCCGTGTTACGCATGAGCAGTTCTAGTTTAAATATCTAAACAGAAGTTAGGAGTTAAATTGAGGGTGAAATTAAATAAATTCACATCAATCTAGTGAGGGCCCATGGGGAATAGAAGCCTGTGACTGTTGCAACGTATTGCACAACAGGTTCACTCATCAGCAATTAGCACAGGCTCACGTTGCACTGGTTTCCTGTTAGGTTTTCCAAAATACTTACCTAGTCTAACCCATCTCTTAAACTAGAAATACAGCACCTACTGCCAAGCGCCATGGCAAATTAAATTGGAAGGATAATCTTTTTTTTGCCAAATAGTACATTCAGGTGCGTTTTCCATTTCATTGAAAGATTGAGCTAAGTACCTTCTCTAGAGATAGCAAAAGAACAGTGTGCTGTGCTCTTACCGCATACCTATGACCACTGATAAATGCCTTAAAGCAAAAGCAGCAAGGGACCTACCACGCCACTATGTAGCTGTCATTCACATACTGTGTTTCAGCCATTTTTGAAGATGCAGAAATTCATCTGGGTTCTTTCGACCTATCTTTGTTTTGTTAATACTAGGAGGCCAATTCACGAGCATAAGTTAGTCACAGTATCCACCATTAATCCCAGGTAAACAGCAAGTAAAATGCATTTTCTTATTGCATTTTGAATGTGGCTGTGAATATGGCTTTCTGAAATGTACCAGTCGGCAAAAGGACTATGTATAACTTGAAGCCACTTACAGTCGGAAAAAAATCTATGGTTCAGAATTTTTATTTAAAAAAAAAAATAGATAAATACAAAACACAACAAAAGTAGTCAATGTCATTTCTACTCTTTCTGGCCTTCTAATACTGCAGCCAAAAATTGTACAAAGGATAAAATATTCTTGCCACATTAAACAAGTTTTAAATGAATGCATTGGGGATTGCTTGCCAATGTGTTTACTTAGTCCATAAGCGGAACTCTTTTGTGGGCCGTTTCAAGCATGTGTTTAAAGTTAAAGGTGGTTTCTGTTTCACAGTCTAATTTAAGAAAAGCTCTGTTTTATGAACAGCAGATTAAAGTGATAACCTAATCCACATGAGACACACTTGATGTTTCCCACGGCTCTTTTGAGCCAATTTCGATGCGTTTCTGCAAATAATTAATTTCTTAATTTCTTAATTTTGAATTATTTTATTTTCAAATCAAACATAAGTGTGCATGGTTCTCTGGGGCGGTTCTAGAAATGGACTCCAATATATATGATATTACATTAACGCCACTGTGAAAACTCTTATGCTTCTCAATATTTGCTTTTGATCAAAATTGAATAAATATATGCAAGCATATTTAGCCTACTTCTGAGCTGCTAGGGCAATCTCTTGATTTTCTCCAGAGTGCATCGTGCTGGATATGACTGAGACATCCAGTTAAGTAGCACCATGCTGCACTGCTTGAAGCACAGTTATGCTGCCATCTAATTAGAGTCAAGTCAAACGAGAAGAGTTTACAGTATATTTTGAAGAGTGACCAACAACATAAAATAGAGTTTAAAATGCACATCCCAAACCCATTTCAAGGTAACATTCAGAAGAGGGAATCATTCATGTTTGTATGTTCAAAAAAACTAGAAGGTGCACAACACGGAGCTCTTAAATTGCTATTTATGTCTTTCTTCTCTTTCTGTGCACGAAGACTTGAAGCCTTTGCTTTGTCTGTATCTCTTTAGTCACAATTAATGTTGCAGGGAGCACTCATCCACATACTTCCTAAAAATACACGGATAGAGATCGAAGGAGCTGCATAGGGAAAAAAGACAAAGGTCAATAAATATTAAAAAGTGGCACTAACTTATTGCCGATTGTTAACTTTCTCTGAGATTTGAAAACCATGTTCACTTGGCTTTATATGTTTGATAGTTGTCAAATATTGAACAAACAGATTTTATTTATAACTCAGATTTTAAATGTAGTTCAAACACAATATGTACATATGTTGCTATTAGTTGCTTTTATTTTCAAATAATACAGTAGTATGTTCATAGAAATATATATATATAAATATACTAAAAGGAAACTCCTGTCAATAACCACTTTAATGTGAAAGCAATGTAATCCTACTTTATTGTGTCAGAGTATATTATAATTACCATAATAAGTAATAATTTACTACAATGTTGAATGTTAGTAGTTGGAGCTACAGGCATTTTTCTATTTATAGAGAAAACCGTAATGCTGAAACATAGACACTTATATAATGTCATTTTTCATATCATTTTGTGTGTGTTTGTGTTACCTTGTGCCAATCACTACAGATAAAGGTAGTGCTCTTAAATTGTAGCTCCACGTTCCTGTATATGAGTTTGTAAATCATGTTTGAAATGTGTACATGCATTCTTTCCCAATTTTACCTTCATTCCTTTCTTGAACTTTGTAACCATGTATATACATTTATGTGTTATAAAAATGTAAAATGATATGAAATATTTTCTATGATGTTTTTAATTAAAATGTTTAGAGGAAAAACTTTTTGTCTTGATTTCTCCTGTATGGCAAGAAGAACACATTTCTCAGACTAAGGTGTCATATAATGCTCACGATGTGAAAAGAGAAATAAGAGATAGCTTGAACAGAGGACCGAAAATGAGTCAGAAATGGAGAGGGAAAGAGAAAGGCATAGTAACAGGCTGGCTCAGAACAGGGAGTGAGAATCATATTTGATTTCTCCCTACAAAATGTTAAATTGAATAACACAGTCATGTCTTTGTTGGGTCAGGAATACGTCATTCCCTCTCTGCTTCCTGGTAGGTTTGCGTCAAACTGTGTTTGTGTTTTAAAAGTCAACATTGTTTAATTGTTTTTGCACTAGAAATGAAAATTTAAATGTAAAACAAAAGTTATAAAAAGGGTGTCAGGGCTACTGTTTTTCTGTATATTGAAAACGATAAATACAAAAGGTATGCTGGAGATAGCGGCAAAAAGTTACCACCAATCGAAACAAAAACAACATTAAAATGAAAAATACTAAATAATAAGCCTGAAAATTCACCTACACTTTTCCCAGTTTTTGTTTCCCTATATAGCACATGCAACATAAAGATTTTGCTTTGAAAATGTGTTCTTTATATTAAAAACATATTATACTTACTAAAGTGAACAACATTTAATTTAAACATTATATTTGGGAAAATGGTGGCTTTCTGAGAATTAGGGACATCTTCTGGATCTGGGCAAACTGTGAACAGTTACCCCCATCTGTCTGTGGATACTTTAGGTTCTGAAAGATGGAGCAGTAAGAGTGGGGCTTAAAGCATTTTAGAATAAAGTATAAAAGCTGAATTGATATGAAAACCTTAAACATGAACTGGAGAAATGTACCTAAGTGTAACTACCAGTTGAAGGAACTGAAGAAACATTAAATGAATGTTCAAATTGATGTCAGCAGTTACTCACTGAAGGGAAGGAAGATGAAAACCAGACATTAATGAGTTAACAGGGAAAATTAGGAACACGTAGTAATTACTATTTAAATCTAGTTCATAGGAGATTATAGATGCATACTACTCTTTATACCCAACAGTAGTGAAATCAAAGTGAAAACGACTGTTGCCAGGCAACTGATTCTGTATCCGCTTATATTCGTGGAGACCTGGAAGTCTTCACAATAAACTTTGGTTCTCCTATAAATATCCAAACATATCAGTGCAGAAGTATGTGCATAGTTCCTTCTTGAGTAGGAGATCATCATGTTGTGCTTGTGCTCTAACTCTGGGCTGGTGGCGGCAACTTTGCAGATTTTATCCAAGGATGAAGGGCAAAAAGTCAATAAAAAGTGGTAAATTCTGCACATGCACTCTCCATGATTTCTGCACCCAGCCCAGGTTTGAGAGGAAACACTTCCCCACAGGAACAAGGTGTCTACCCAAGGAGATCACCTCAAAATATTATCACAATGTGTTGGGCAATGTTCTTGTAATTTCCCATGATTTCATTCACTACAGCCAAAAACGTTTATATTTTCCTTTCCTCAATTAATTAAGTGGATAAATCATATCTACTTTACTTACATCCTTGCTCTATTGTATAGATCTGGTTCAACACCTTTTTAAGTATTTAGCAATTTAGTGACAATCCCACGACTCCCAGGTATATATGTTTCCATTGAGTTTGTTATCAGTAGGGGTTTACAGTTAATGGTTTATTGGGTAGAAACTTCTAATTTGGTATTTCCAGTATTTGTTCCGATTCCTAAGTATAGTTTTAACTAGACTTGAAAATTGCTAAGTGTAAGAAATTGGGTTACTGGTTACGAGGGGTGGGGGTCTTTGTCAAGCAGCAACTACTATCCTTGTCAAGGGGAAGTCACAAGCAAACCCCAAATTAACCTGAAATCAACCCTCTTGCAACTTGCTGCTGAGAAGTCAGGCTTAACTTAGAGACAATATGTAAAGTATTTGTGCCACACTTCCAACCATTCTTGTGTTGAGTATAAACTCAACACAAAAAGTCCTACACTTAATTAGAATAGAGTACATTTTAAGAAACAAATCAAGACCAACATGACAAAAATCCAATCAGTAGAATTGGAGAGTTGAAAGTTTCAACATTTCAGTGGAAAAAAGCATGAAGCACCAACTGTGGTTATCTCGTCACTCTGGACCGGGATAAAGTCAAAAGCTCAGGCAGATCGCGTTCCAGGTTGCGAAGAGATGCAAAGTCCTGTGCTTTGGATGCGTCACGCAGCAGAGAAGATGCGAGGTCCAGGTGAGGAGATGCGTTGTGCAGCAGCTGTTTCTGGGAGCTGCAAAGTGCAGGCGGTGTGCTTGCCTGGAAATGTGTCATGCAGCAGCAGTTCCGTTGGGCAAGGCAACGTCCTTCTGTTGAGATGTGTCAGCTCCTATGGAATGCACAGGGGGAAGCAAAGCTCTTGCATCAGGGAAGTCTGCGCAGCAGGCAATGTGTCAGCTACGAGGGCGTTGTGTTGAGCAGCAAAGACAATGCACTAGATCTGCGGGAGATTCACCGCACAGCAGAGGAGATGCACCAGTTCTGCTGGATCGGCAGTTAGGCTGGCAAAACACCTTCAGACTCACTTCCAAGGATCCAGGACTGGGGTGGCACCACTTGGGAGGGCAGGACTCACAGACTGCAGAATCCAGGTGCTGAGTTTAAGGTGGTTGGAAGCCTGTTATGTCCCTGAGGCTTCGATCAGAAGGCCAGCCAACTATCCCTGGGAGTCACTATTGGGTCCTGGGCTTAGAGATGCAGGTCTAGTCCTTTGCAACCAGGCAAGAGGGTAGCAGGGCAGCACAGCAGGGCAACAGTCCTTCAGAGCATCAGTCCAGTGGTTAGGTAGTCCCTTTGGCAGCACAGCTCTCCTTCTTCGTGGCAGAGTCCACAGGCTCAGGAGTGTACTGAAGAATTGGGTCCAAGGGTCCAATATATATACCTGGTGCCTGCCGCGGTCGGTAGTAGGAGTAACTGCAGGGCGGTGACGTGGGGAGGGGGAGGGGCAGGGTGGGGGGTAGTAAACTATGGATTACGGAGGTTTACAGGTAAGTTAACATATAAATTAATAAAACGAATTTCGTTGCGTGCACAGCATCGCATTTGGGGATGCAGTGCACGCAACGAAATTCGTTTTATTAATTTATATGTTAACTTACCTGTAAACCACCGTAATCCATAGTTTACTACCCTCCACCCTGCCCCTCCTCCTCCTCACATCACCGCCCTGCAGTTACTCCTACTACCGACCGCGGCTGCCTTGTGCCCATTTTGAAGTGGAGGAAGTGGAGGAAGCATCTAGACATCCCCCCTGACATGTCAAGTATCCCCTTCCTCCCTACTCTGGCCCCATCTTGTGTAGCAAAGCGTTGCGGAGTGAGGTGCCCTTAGAATGAGGTGCAAGCAGCGGCTCGTTGACAGTCGGTGAGACCAGGGTTGCGTTGCAAAGCGAGGCGTTGCTCTCGGCGGTGCTTTCACGACACAGAATCCTGCGACTGAGTCGGTTACCCTTATTTTTGCTGTGGAGATGATCAGAGACGGTGCCACAGACACAGTGAGGTCTTTGCTGTTCCTGAGACCTCTAGAACAGGGGGCAAGCTCAGTTTCAAGCCCTTGGAGATCTTGTCTTCAAGCAGAGGACAAAGCAAGCAGCAAAGTCCATTTCTCCTTTCCTTGGCAGCAAGTAGCCACTGCAGGCCAATACCAGACCTCAAACAGCACAGGGGCGGTATTCTTCCTCAGCTTCTCCGGCTCTTCTCCTTGGCTAGGGTTCCTCTTGATTACCCAGAAGTGATCTGAAAGTCTGGGGTCTGGGCCCCTCTTTTTCTACACCAAAATCCTTTGTTCTCTGAAGGCAGAGAGTGTCTGTACCCAGCCAAAACCAGTTCTATCCTCACTGGTGCAGCTGCCTGGCAGGAGGTGGAGACAACATTGTTGCAGGCAGACCAGGCTATTTCAGGTGAAGGGAAACCTCCTCCCCCTACTCTAAATACAGTCCAGGTCTATTCAGTCCAGCCCTGACTCATCACACTTCTGGAGCCGCTGCCCCTCTCCAGCCCCTGTCATCCAAAAGCCAGACATGCAATACACAAACCTAGCAGAGGCACACTGGATTGTTAGGCAAGAAAATACTTACTTTCTAAAAGTGGTATTTTCGAACACAGAATGTTAAAATCACCTTCACTAAAAGATGCATTTTAACATTCTGAGTTCAGGCATACTAAAGTTTATATTTCTACCCTGATCCTAGGGCCAGTTATGTTTATAAGATGTTATAAACAAACTCCCCATTCCGTCCTATGGGAACAGATAGCCTTGCAATAGTGAAAAACAAAATTGGCAGTATTTCACTATCAGGACATGCCACACACATCTGGGCATGCCCTACCTTTCACACACAATGCACCCTGCCCACAGGGGTACCTTGGGTCTACCTTAGGGTGGACTAATATGTAGAAAAGGGAAGGTTTAGGGACTGGCAAGGGGGTGCACTTGCCAAGTCGACATGGCAGTACCAGACTGCACACAGGCTCTGTGACGGCAGGCCAGGCTTTACATTTTACAGGCTGCTTCTGTGGGTGGCAAAATCAGTGCTGCAGCCCACTAGCAGCATTTGATTTACAGGCCCTGGGTATGCATAGTGCACTATACTAGGGTGTGACAAGTAAATCAAATATGCCAATCTTGGAATCACTAATCCATAACAACAATTTACAAAGGGAGCGCTTGCACTTTGGCACTGAACAGCAGTGGCAAAGTGCCCAAAGCATCTAGACCAGCAATACGGAGTCCAACACACAGCAAAAATACAGGAGGCAAAGGCAAAAAATGCAGGGGAGACCCACGCCAATGGTGCCAGGTCTAACAGTGGCACAATCAGTACTGCAGGTCCACTAGTAGCATTAATTTACAGGCCCTTGACACATGCAGTGCCACTTTACTAGGGACTTACAAGTAAATTAAATAGGGCAGGTGGGTGTAAGCCAATACTGCCATATATTGAGGAGAGAGCACAAGCACTTTAGCACTGGTTAGCAGTGGTTATTTGAGCAGAGTCCTAAAGCCAGCACAAACTAAGTCAGCAAAAGAGGAGGATTGAAGGCAAAAGTCAAAGATGCCAGGTCTAACACCAAGCCATACATAACTGCTGTTAGTTGTTCAGTATCGCTTGTAGAACCTATAGTAGTTCTATGTTGACACGCACTGAGCAAACTGTTGTGTATGTGACTCACTGTGAATCGCCCTCTAAGCACACTAATTCTTCAATGACATTTTAGAAGAGCAGCACCTTCTGCTTTAGGCTGTTTGCTGTAACTGTTAATCACCGGGCCCTAATATATTGATACACTTTTTCAGTTACAAATCATGTTTACAAGAACATAAGTTAGGGCGGCTATGCTTAGCATAAATCATGCACAAACAGGTGTCCATAACAATCAGAATAAAACAAGCTAATGGGTACATCGGGTAAGCCTGGGGAGATAGCTGTCTTGGCCAATGAAACAGAGTAGCGCTGCCCTACAGCATAGTCTATCAGGAATCCCTGGTCAAGAATGCAGATAGAATCTGTACTATATTTAATCTCATAGACTTGATTTCTATCAGAAAATGAAATTACCCTGAATAATGACACAACAAAAGTTTACCTGGCAGAGTATTTAAACTATACACATACATACAAGCATAGGAAGTAAGGTAATGCAGAAAAAATGTTGATCTTTTAACATGGATTCCACAGGAAAACATGTTCCGAATGCTATAGTATTTTTTTTTGCCAGTTTATAGTTTGGAATATCAAAAATCAATTCTATGGCTGCCAAGGATGTTGTCCAATTATAGGGGAAAAGCATCTTTGAAGAATCCATGGCTCACCAATGGCCTGGTGGGAGAAAATGCCTCTATGAGCAGATGCTGGGTGTAAAGTCACTGGTTCAATGCAGAATGTTCACCTGGTTAGGTATTCTTTTGCAGATGTTAGGTAGGCCTCAAATGTATTCAGCCAGCAATTGTCTCAAATAATGTCTGATGACTCTTCCTTTGGATAAACAACTACTCAGAGAGCGCCCTTGATGAAGACTCCCTGCTGTTGCAGAAAAAATAGAGGATGGGCTGGGAGAAGGGTGAACCATCACTGTATACACGTTGTAGTCTTTCTGTGTCGCATTAGATGAGGCTTCATTTTGGGACTCTGAGATGCCATATGTTTGTAGACTTTGAATTACTTCTCAACCCTGTATTTTTTAAATGCAAATCTGTTGTCTGCTGCCTTATGGTTAGGTTTGTTCCATAGACATATTGTAATCAAGAATGGTGTAGTAACACTTATGATTAACGTTTTACAGGAAAATGCCTGTAGATTCGATACCGACTGACCAGGGGAAAAATCACCAGAATCATGGCTTTGTGCTTGGGCTTTGACATGAAACACAAGTATTACAATTTAAGGAAAGGTGGGTGTTTAATTATCTGCCTAAAGTGAACCAAAATATGAGATGGAGAAAATGTAAATGTTAGGAATGACTTTAAGGAACAAGTTGTTACCTCACTAAAATCACAAGATCAATCATCAATCATTTGTAAAGCGCGCTACTCACCTGCGAGAGTCTCAAGGCGCTGGGGGGGGGGGGGGAGCAGCTACTGCTCAAACAGCCAGGTCTTGAGGAGTCTCCTGAAGGTCAGCAGGTCCTGGGTCTGTCGAAGGTGGATGGGGAGGATGTTCCATGTCTTGGCAGCGAGGTGGGAGAAGGATCTGTCGCCGGTGGTTGTTTGGTGGATTCGTGGAACGGTGGCGAGGGCGAGATCGGTGGAGCGGAGCAGGCGGTTGGGGGTGTAGAGGGTGAGTCGTTATTTGAGGTATGCTGATCCAGCGTCGGGGAGTACTTTGTGAGCGTTTGTGAGGAGCTTGAAGGTGATCCTCTTGTTGACGGGAAGCCAGTGCAGGTCCTTCAGGTGGGCGGTGATGTGGCTGTTGCGGGGGATATCGAGGATGAGGCGTGCGGAGGCGTTTTGTATGCATTGGAGTCTCTTCTGGAGTTTGGCCATGGCTCCCGCATAGAGGGCGTTGCCGTAGTCAATCCTGCTGGTCACGAGGACCGTCCTTCTCGTTTCGGAGGGGATCCATCTGTAGATCTTGCGAAGCATGCGGAGGGTGTTGAAGCAGGAGGAGAGGACGGCGTTGACTTGTTGGGTCATTGACAGAGAAGAGTCCAGGATGAACCCCAGGTTGCGTGTGTGGCCGGTGGGTGTCGGCGCAGTTCCGAGTGAGGCTGGCCACCAGGAGTCGTTCCAGGCAGAAGGGGTGGAGCTGAGGATGAGGACCTCTGTCTTGTCTGAGTTCAGTTTCAGGCAACTGCTCTTCATCCATTCGGCGACGGCCTTCATCCCTCTGTGGAAGTTGGTTTTGGCGGTGGCGGGGTTTTTGGTGAGGGAGAGGATCAGCTGGTTGTTGTCGGCGTATGAGACTATGTTGAGGTCGTGTGATCGGACAATGTTGGCGAGCGGTGTCATGTAGACGTTGAAGAGGGTTTGGCTGAGGGATGATCCTTGGGGTACGCCACAGGTGATCTTGGTGGCTTCGGATAGGAATGGAGGGAGGCGTACTCTCTGGGTTCTGCCGGTGAGGAAGGAGGTGATCCAGTTCAGGGCTTTGTTGCGGATCCCTGCGTTGTAGAGGCGTGTGTGTAGGGTGTGGTGGCAGACGGTGTCGAAGGCAGACGAGAGGTCCAGGAGGATGAGGGCTGCAGTTTCGCCGTTGTCCAGCAGGGCCCTGATGTCGTTGGTGGCTGCAATGAAGGTGGTTTCGGTGCTGTGGTTGCTGCGGAATCCAGATTGGGACGAGTCCAGGGTGTTGTTCTCTTCGAGGAATTGGGTCAATTGTCTGTTGACGATCTTCTTGATGACTTTCGCCGGGAATGGGAGCAGGGAGTTGGCCGGAAGTTCTTGAGGTCCTTTGGGTCTGCTTTGGGTTTCTTGAGTAGGGCGTTGATCTCTGCGTGTTTCCAGCTTTCCGGGAAGGTGGCGGTCTCGAATGAGCTGTTGAAGATCTTACGGAGTTGGGGTGCGATGGCAGAGCTCGCTTTGTTGAAGATGTGGTGGGGGCAGGGGTCTGATGGTGAGCCGGAGTGGAGGGTGTTCATGGTCTTGATGGTGTCTTCATCGTTGACGTGGTTCCAGAAGCTCAGGTGGCCTGTGTGACTGGGGGGCGGTGAGTCTGGGGTATCGTTGGCTGATGGAGAGGTCTGGTTGTTGTAGCTTGTGGTGAAAGAGGGAGGCTAGAGAGTCGCAGAGGTCTTGCGACGGTGGGATGTCGTTGGAGCTGGGGCTGGAGTTGGCGAGTTCATTCACGATGTTGAAGAGCTCTTTGCTATTGTGTAAGATAATTTTCTAGTGTCTTAGTCCCAATTACATTTGGATTTAGAGGGAGACAACAGATTAGATTGGAAAAAAAATTTGTGCATCAAATCCTTATATTCCGTTTTGAAGGGGTTTTTATAAACTCTGTGAGGGCATTTTTTGCCTCCTGTTAGAACAATGTATAACAAAGCAAAAGTACAAAGTTTTTTTAATTGCACAATTCAATGGGGTCTTCTTATTAATCCTATTGAAGCCAACTGGGTGGATCAAAATGTTGGACAAATTGACTTAGATATCACAATTGCAGCACAAAAGCTCACAGGTTGGTCCTCTGTTAGATCAATTATAATAGGAGGTGAGATTCACACATATGTGGCAGACGCTTTTGTTAGACAACTTTTGACCAAAAAGCTGCTCTTGTGTTGGATGCGGGAATTATGTTTGACTGAGTAAAGAGGGGCCCAGAGGGGTGGCCTTGGATCATCAGGGTCATCAAGGCAGCAGCAAGGATAAGAAGCTAATGATATGATAGCAACCGCATCTGTCACTATAAATAAAGAACTAATGGAAGCTAGGGCGCACTACTCCAGTTTCTCTGGATACAGAATGGTCTAGGGCAAAGGCTTACTTTCAGTAGTGAAATAAAAGAACGTCAACAAAAATAGATGAGCACGGTAATGGCGTTCTTTAGAATAAGGAAGAAAAGAGGAGTACACAACAGGGGTGCAAGACAACATACACGCGCCACCCTACAGGATAACAAAGAGTTTGCTAAGTGCTGTGATCCCCTGCAGTAAAGGATGGTTGATTAAAATTATGTAACACTGAAGCTCACTTATATTTTGAAAATGTTTCTACTACATTTGGGCAAGGTTTTCTCCACACAATGAAAATGTGCAAGGAGTAACAAGGGGCTTTTTAAATATAAAAGGTCCATTACCCTAAGATCAACATGCTATAGCTACCTGATATTAATATGTATTAATTGTTTTTAGAGCTTGAAGCTTTAAGTGAAATTTCCAAAAATCCTAAAACAGCTAAAGTAGTCTGTTAAAAAGAAAGCATTAAAAGCTAGAATTTGAAACACAAATCAATACAGCTGAACTTGAGTACAATCAGAAGAAATTGGAAAAGTGCTCTGAATGGGAAGGAACTCCATTATAGGACAACAATGTGAAAGTTAAACTTGGTATTGGTATTAAATAGGACCACAGAATAGAAAACAGAAATATACACTGCTTTGAGACCTTTAAACAAACCATGAAAGCTAAACCAAATGCAGTGGTGTAATAGTTACAGTTATTTGACAAAGGTTACTTATATCGTAAGGTGGGATTGCTCTGGTTCACCTACAGCACTTCACCTGGTCCTTGAGCGGAGAATCATAAGGGCCCTGTATCCTTCTACATAATCAATGTACATTCTGCAACAAAGAAATATGTGAAGATCTCAAAGTGACTAGTGGAATGAGCTTATAATTGATGAAGCTTAAGACCATTTGTAATTGGTACTAGACCCCTGCAAGGATGGATAAAGAAAATGGAGTAGCTGCAAAAATTACTGTTACCCACTTGAAAGTAATTCTGACTTTAGATGCTGTTCAGTGGAATTGTGCAACACAGCACGAGTTCTGGAACCAGTTTTAGAGGAAGGTATTTAAACCCAGATTCTAAGAAAAGATACAAAGGTGGCATACAATGAAAATGCTAAGCATTTCAGGCATCTGCACAGGTGCCTAATATTCTTTCAAATCCTGTGTTTGAAAAAGCACAAATTACAGCAAGGACTTCTATGAACCTCAGGTATCTTTTATTCCTTAGGTAGATTTTGTGGTAAAAAAAACACATACCAAAAACTATGTATATTGACAATTGTTTGCCCTTTTCTTCAGCTAAATCATCTGATTGAATTGACAAGACTTTAGTTTCCATTGACAGTGAGCTATGGCAATATCTTCTTTGCTGATCCCCCTAATTCACAAATCCAAAACGTATAAAGATCCTAGCTTCAGTTGGCTAGAATGTACTTGAACCTCAAAGCACAAACCTGTTTCTCCTACTTTGAAATCCCATTATTGGCTTTGATTAAAGCCAATAATTCATTTCAAGAAGCTATGTATTATGGAAATTATCCTCAGTGACAACGGCCCTTTACATCTCTCCATCTAACCTTCTGGCCCATGATGATTCCTAGGCCCATCAATGCATTTTTTTGCCTGCCAAAGTAAATCCTGATTATCAAATTGCTCTGGAAGATCCTTCAAAATTCCACTTATGAAAAACATTACATCCACCACAAGAGGTTAATTGAAATGTCGCAGTCAAGTTCAAGAAAAATCTGAAGACCTGTCCTTAAAGAAAGCATTTAGCACCAATGAGTCAGAACCATTTAACCTTTAGATGATTTGTATCTCTTGAAAAGCTTTTGAAAGGGAGTTAGATCCTTCAAACTGGCCTCTATGTTTGTTGGATACAAAGTTCAATGACGGAATCAAAAGAAATGCTGCCTTTACATGTCGTCAACATGAAAATACCTTTGAAAAGCTTTAAAAGTTTTAATTTTCCGTGACATAAGTCTTTCAACATCCTATAATTCCCTACTTGACATTTATTAAAACTATCTTAGAACTTGTGTGAACTTAAAGTTTTGATGAATTGATGTGAATGGGGATCGGAACGTGTGTATTCCAACATTTCTTGTACACCTCCATTAGCGATCATATTATTTGCTGGCCAGCTGGTCTGTGATGTTTTTGTAGCCTCAAAACATCCCAACTATGATCTGCCCATTAAAGCACATTTCAAGCAAAATCCATGGTTTATACCTTAACAACCACAACAGTTGATGGCAGTAAACAACTATTCATGAATCACAAGGAGAGGGACTCAAAGCAAGATAAAGGTCCCATACCCATGCTCTTAACTATAGTTAATACGTATAATCAATGTGGGTACTTGTTCCTAAGTGGAGAAGGTGTAGAAAAGGTTTTGGAAACTGTCACGTTGGTTCAGTCCTCGGGATCGGATTGTTGCTATGTGAGGTCCACCTCTTGATCTACCCAAGCCTAAATAGCCGTTTTGGCACAGGGCATTAGGAGGATCAAGTGAGGGAAGGAAAGGAAGGGGACAGCAGGGAGGGAGATCTGTAAGACACAAAGAACACGATTAATACCCTACCTATCTTCCCTAACTTCTTGGCATCCCTCGTTAACTTGGTACGCTTTATACATCTGATACCCTCTCTATGTACCTGTAAAGAAAAAGAATGTGCAGCTTTATGGCGTCACTCTGGTGGTTCCTAACAGCTGTTCTCTTGGGAGTGCTACATCAGAGGATACAGAGTAACAATGCAATCATAGGACAACACCACAGCGTTTCCGCTAAGCACACTTTTTCCCAACACCTGTTATATCACGGTATAGGTTTCTCCCCGCACCTACCCCAAACAATGCTCCACCTTGCTTCACAGGAAGAGTGCTAGTCCGCACACTTTAAAGGGCTCCCTGTTAAAGATGGAGTTGTGAGCACACACAGTACTATACAACAGTGCACATTAGGAACAACAACAGAGAGGAATTCGCCAATGGGTTTCTCCACCTCCCCCAGAGGTCAGAATCCCGACAGCTTGCAATGTTGACAATACGACGTGAAGACACAACAAAACAAACATTGAGTGATGCTATGAGGTCAAAGTTACTGCCTCATACAGGCGTGTGACAAAGTGCCAGATGAGTCACAATATACTGCCAGATGAGGCACAATATACTGACATGAACCGGAAGCCTCCGGTACAAGAGTAATAATCGAGAGTCAAGGAGTCGTTGGGTCCGTACCACAGACGACGAGTGTATTTAACAGAATCACTCCCCCTTCTCCGCATGAGCTGTGCTCAGCTTCACCAACGAGAGAAAGGAGGAAGTGACTGGGGGCAGCGTTGGGACTCGGTGCACTGCACCCTTACCGGACCTGACGCCCGACTGGAAAACGCTCGACCTCCACCTCTGATCACCGCACCGTTGATAAGCCGGCTCCGCATCGACCGCTACACCAGGAGCGTCTCCAGGAAAGAATTTCTGACGCTCGGTGAGGCTGCGTCAACGTCTTTGTAGCGGCTGCTTGGGCGTGATGACGCATCACGCGGCTTGCGTGAGGCACGCATGGGTTTTCTGGGGACTGTAGTTCTGGCGGGAGGGGTTTATCGAGCGCGCTCGAGCTCGAACCGCAACAATACATCCCTCTCTTCAACGAGAGCGCGCAAGAGGGCTGGGTCTTTGTGGGTTTGTTCTGTGGAACTCGGCCACTAGACGGTCTGCATGGATGTTGGTTGCTGGTTCCCATGAGTCTTCTTCTGGCCCGTATCCCTTCCATGCTACTAAATACCACAATCTTCTACCACGGAACTTGGAGTCCTTATTCCTTTTTACCTCGTACTCTGGAACGTCACCCACCATGATTGGTGGAGGGCGAGTGGTGTAGGAAGCGATAGCCGGCTTCAGTAGAGAGACATGAAAAACAGGGTGTATTCTGAGGTGTGGGGGCAAGTGCAGCTTCATGTTTACCGGACTGATACATTTCTTTATTTTGTACGGGCCGATATACTTGGGATGAAACACGCTATGTTTTTTAAAACGAATGTTACGTGTTGACAACCAGACTGAGTCGCCTTCTTGATATACCGGTCCGGGTTTTCGGTGCTTATCCGCTGCTGCCTTGTACTTGTCTTTTGCGAGCCGTAACTGCTTTTGTGTCGTTTCTACGATTTCCCGAATGTGTTTCACTCTCCTGGCTACTTCGGGTATGCTGGTGGAGTTGTCCGGGTGAACAAATGGGAGGAACCGTGGATGGTATCCATAAGTGCAATAAAACGGGGAAGAGCGCGTGGAACCATGGGTGGCGTTGTTGTATGCTATTTCCGCTAGCCATAGGTACTCTACCCATTTCTCCGTATCTTGGCGTACATAACACCGTAGGTATTGCTTTAGCGCTTGATTAAGGCGTTCGGTCTGCCCATTTGTTTGCGGGTGATAACTCGTTGATAGGGCTGTGTTGATGTGGAGAGCTGAGCACCATTGCTTCCAAAACCTTGCTGTGAACTGGGAGCCTCTGTCCGACACAATGATCTTTGGTATTCCATGCAGTCGCACGACATTTTTCATGAGCGTGGTGGCTAGTTGACCTGCCGTGGGCACCGTTTTACAAGCCACAAAGTGTCCCATCTTGGTCAAATAGTCTATGACCACCATTATCACAGTGTACCCGTTATCTGCGGGTAAGCCCACAACAAAGTCCACTGAAATGTTCTCCCACGGACCGCTAGGCGTGGGCAGAGGTTGTAATAGACCTTGTGGTCGTTGATTGTCTGATTTCATTGTGGCACATGTGTTGCATTCCTTGATCCATGATACCACGTCGCATCTTATGGATGGCCACCAAAACTGCCGATTCAGCAGACTAAGGGTCTTTTGTATACCAAAGTGCCCCGCGCTAGGGGATTCGTGACACCACCGAAAGGCTTGTTTCCTGAGTTGTTGAGTCGGTATTAATAAGCGGCCTTGGTTCATAGGGAAGCCATCTTTGTTTCGCCATTCCTTGTGGCTCCTTAACCAGGTTCTCCATGTTCCTGCCTGAACTCCCTGTAGTACTCCCTTGAGGAACACATCCGGCTGGATCACTCCAATCACCTTCGTTGGATGAATGATGGACTGCTCCGGTGTTTTCACTTCCGTGGAGGACGACTGTCTAGTCAGTGCATCGGCTTTGCGATTTTCCACTCCGGGTCTGTAAGTGATTATGAAGTTATATTCTGAAAAGAACAGCATCCACCTCAGTTGTCTCGGTGTAAGATGACGTGCCGCTGCCATGAATTGAAGATTTCTATGATCTGTGTACACAGTAACCACATGTCTGGCCCCCATCAGAAAATGTCTCCATTCCATAAAGGCTACTTTGATGGCCAACAGTTCTTTTTCCGAGATGTTGTAGTTTCGCTCGGCATCATTTAATTTCTTAGACATAAATGCTATTGGATGCATTTGTCCAGTGCCTTTGGGATAACACCGCCCCTAACGCCACATCAGATGCGTCGGCCTCGACAATGTAGGGTTTCTCTGGATCCGGATGTGAAAGAACCGGAGCCGTTATGAAGGCAGTTTTCAAGGCTTCAAAGGCGTCTTGCGCTTCTTTTGACCATTGGAATTTCTGGGATTTCCTCAGCAATCGGGTTATGGGGGCCACCAGATTAGAAAATTGATGGATGAAGCGCCGGTAAAAATTGGCGAACCCTATAAAACATTGTACATCCCGCACATTCAAGGGGGTCGGACATTCCTTAATGGCAACTATCTTTCGTTCTGCCATTTCTTGTCCATGAGGGGTAAGCATAACCCCTAAAAATTCCACAGTGGTTTCGTGGAATTCACACTTTGTCAATTTGCAGAACAAATTATGGTTATGAAGAATCTGCAATACCTTTTTTACGTGTTCCACGTGAATCTCTGGGTTTTCGGAATAGATGAGAATGTCATCGATGTAGACAACCACATAGTGGTCTAGAATGTCTCGTAACACGTCGTTCAGGAAATACTGAAACGCTGCCGGGGCGTTGCAGAGTCCAAACGGCATGACCAGGTATTCGTATAGGCCATAGCGCGTCTTGAACGCCGTCTTCCATTCGTCACCCTCCCTCATCCTCACGAGATAATAGGCCCCCTTGAGATCGAGCTTGGTATATATCTTTGCCTTTTTTACCTGTTCGAGTAAGACCGGGATGAGAGGCAAGGGGTACCTGTTCTTGACCGTGACTGCATTCAACGCCCTAAAGTCGATACAGGCGCGCAGCTCGTCATTGGCCTTGGGTATAAAGAAGTGTGGCGAGGCGGCCGGGGACTTGGAGGGACGAATGAAACCCAGGTCCAAATATTTGTCCAGATATTGTCTAAGGTGCCTGTTCTCGGGTTCTGTTAACGCGAAAATCCGCCCGCTGGGTACCACCGCTCCTGGGACCAGATCGATTTGACAATCGTACTGTCTGTGTGGAGGTAGTTCTTCTGCTTGACCCTCGTTGAACACTTCACGGTATTCATAATAAACTTTCGGTAACTGGACGTTTTTCTCTGCTGCAGTGGCTATCTCCAGTCTGGAAGCCAACGATGTAGCGGGTCCGTTGAGCTTCCCTTGGCAGAATGCCTGGCAATACGGAGACTTCATGAGTACTGTACGGTTTTCCCAATCGATATTGGGGTTATGGCGTATCAACCATGGTAGCCCCAAAAATGATGCCATACTGTGGAGCATGAATCAGGTTAAAGGATAATCTTTCCCAATGCGAGGTGCCATATTGCACCTGGACTTCTGCGGTATTGTAGCCAACTGGACCTGTGAGCAATTCCCTCCCATCAACGGCATAGATACGTTCTGGGCTGTCCTTAGGTATTAGGGCCATATTTCTGCGCTTGGCTTCTCCTAAGTCCATAAAGACCCCTGTAGCCCCAGAGTCAATCATGGCTGTCACCTGAACCCATTCCCTATCTAATAATAATAATAAAGGAATGAACAAATGTCCTTGTTCCACTGTCGTAGGAGTGCACAAAGAAGGGATATACTGTTTACCCCAAGAAGACCCTTCCACCTTTCTTGGTTCTGTTAGTTTTCCGGGGCCATATTCCCCACTGCTATGGCCGATTTGCTGCAAAATCGATTAGTCTTGGGCTTTACAGGACACTCTTTGACAAAATGTCCCTTTTTGCCACAATAAAGGCATAACCCTTGTTTACGTCTGGCCTCTTTTTCCTCTGTGGTGAGAGCCGCTCGTATCGAGCCTATGTCCATCGGCTCTCCGGCTTGTGACACTCAAGCATCCGTGGTTCTTGGGCGATCCCACTGAGGTGCTTTTCTTTCTTTTCTCTTGTGGTCTCCATGGCGTTCACTCAACCTATGGTCTAGCCTCAAAACCAGATTTATGAGATCTTCACAAGTAGCTGGCTGTGGGTCGATCTGGGCTATAATATCCTTAAGATCCTCTCTTAGTCCTTGATGAAAGATGGCCGCTTGTTTAGGTTCTGGCCACTTGGTTTCCGTTACTAATCTCCGAAAAGCATTTAGGTAGGTTATTAGATCTTTGTTCCCTTGTCTTAATTCCAATAATTCCCTATCTGCTACATACGACTCGGTTCTCCTGTCGAACACCCTGAGAAACTCGGCCCTAAACTCATCCCAATCGTAGAGGAGAGGATCATCACGGGATACCAACGGTACCGCCCACTGGGCGGCATCGCCGGCCAAATAAGAAATGAGAAAGGCGACTCTTGCTTGGTTAGTGGGAAAGGATTTTTGTTTGCACGAGAAATGAAGCAGGACCTGGGTTAAGAACACTTGGACCTTGCTGGAGTCCCCATGAAACCTCTCTGGTGTGGCTAGTGGTACTGATACCGGTAATTCCACTAAGACTGCACTTGTGGGAACTGCTGTAGCTGACGCACCCCCTGCATTAAACGGGTTACGTTGCATACTCTCTACTCTAGCTCTAAGATCCACGGTCTCTTGAAGGGAGGCTGTTAGTTCTGCCTGAACACTAGCAAGAGCCGTCATCACATCGTCGAGCGTGGCCATCCTCACAATCCGACCAGGAGGACTCAATTCATGGGTCGGAAATTCTGTCACGTTGGTTCAGTCCTCGGGATTGGATTGTTGCTATGTGAGGTCCACCTCTTGATCTACCCAAGCCTAAATAGCCGTTATGGCACAGGTCATTAGGAGGATCAAGTGAGGGAAGGAAAGGAAGGGGACAGCAGGGAGGGAGATCTGTAAGACACAAAGAACACGATTAATACCCTACCTATCTTCCCTAACTTCTTGGCATCCCTCGTTAACTTGGTACGCTTTATACATCTATTACCCTCTCTATGTACCTGTAAAGAAAAAGAATGTGCAGCTTTATGGCGTCACTCTGGTGGTTCCTAACAGCTGTTCTCTTGGGAGTGCTACATCAGAGGATACAGAGTAACAATGCAATCATAGGACAACACCACAGCGTTTCCGCTAAGCACACTTTTTCCCAACACCTGTTATATCACGGTATAGGTTTCCCCCCGCACCTACCCCAAACAATGCTCCACCTTGCTTCACAGGAAGAGTGCTAGTCCGCACACTTTAAAGGGCTCCCTGTTAAAGATGGAGTCGTGAGCACACACAGTACTATACAACAGTGCACATTAGGAACAACAACAGAGAGGAATTTGCCAATGGGTTCCTCCACCTCCCCCAGAGGTCAGAATCCCGACAGCTTGCAATGTTGACAATACGACGTGAAGACACAACAAAACAAACATTGAGTGATGCTATGAGGTCAAAGTTACTGCCTCATACAGGCGTGTGACAAAGTGCCAGATGAGTCACAATATACTGCCAGATGAGGCACAATATACTGACATGAACCGGAAGCCTCCGGTACAAGAGTAATAATCGAGAGTCAAGGAGTCGTTGGGTCCGTACCACAGACGACGAGTGTATTTAACAGAATCACTCCCCCTTCTCCGCATGAGCTGTGCTCAGCTTCACCAACGAGAGAAAGTGACTGGGGGCTGCGTTGGGACTCGGTGCACTGCACCCTTACCGGACCTGACGCCCGACTGGAAAACGCTCGACCTCCACCTCTGATCACCGCACCGTTGATAAGCCGGCTCCGCATCGACCGCTACACCAGGACCGTCTCCAGGAAAGAATTTCCGAAGCTCGGTGAGGCTGCGTCAACGTCTTTGTAGCGGCTGCTTGGGCGTGATGACGCATCACGCGGCTTGCGTGAGGCGCGCATGGGTTTTCTGGGGACTGTAGTTCTGGCGGGAGGGGTTTATTGAGCGCGCTCGAGCTCGAACCGCAACAGAAACGAGGTAATGTACTGGTTGGAATATATGGTTCTAGTGGGGTCTTCCTTATTTGAAAGTGTTGCCCTCACACACCCAGGTGGGTGTCATGCTTCATCATTGGGCGTTTTGCTCCTCATGGGGCCGCTGCTGCAAACCCCACGGTCCTGTGAGAGAGCTCTTTGTCGGAAATCTTTTCTTGTATCAGCCTTGATGGTGCATGCAGGTGTGTGGAGTATAATATGTGAAGTGGAAGTGTGATCTAAAATTACCTCAAGGAAATTAGATTACATTTTATTCATTTGGTAATGTTAAAAACGAGTACTATTCGGTGAGTGTGGTGTAGTGAACTGTCGAAGTTTCACTGTTCAGGTCGCCATGTTTCACGCTTTGACGGTCTAGTACTGGATTCTTAGCGTTTCTTTAGGACCAAAAAATGTATTCCAATGCCCTAAGTTAGGGTGGGTATCTAGAGTATTATTTTACTCAATCCCTGGTTATGATGCAATAAATCTAGTTATCTATATTATGCTCAACTCAGTAGGAATCTATAAATCAACCCAGATGAAAGGAGAAAGATATAGGGAAAGAACTTAAAATATTCAAATAATAATTGTTTTTAGAAGTGAGTTATTGTGGACAACATGAACGATGCAAGCCTGGTGTCTGTATAATGTCATATCATGCAGTGCCATGCTGTGTTGTCAGAGCACTATGTTAGCTCTTCTGTCGGTGAGTGCCACCAATGCCTAAATCACTCGTGATATCACAGTGTAGAAAACAAACAATCATTAAAAAAAACGACACAAACAGGAACATACAACATTCACTGTCATTGTTACAGATAAAAGCATTGTCACTACTGACTCCCATGAGGTATTCATATTTCTTACCCCTACTCATAGTCCATAGTGTGCTGTAGGTCAAGGCAGGATAACGCAAGATTATTGAGATTCTGGGAATACAAAAATATAGAGCTGAGGTAACCAATGCATAGTTTCAACAGCAGTGTACTCATGTGTCACTCTCCTCTCCGCGGTCACTACCATACTCGTAGTTCCATGCACGGTCTGCAGCCCGTCACTTACCCCTCATCCTGCCTGCCTGTAGATGAAGTGCATAGTCGAATGGGGCACGGTTAAATACAGTGAGCCGGGTTACTAGGATCACCTGCGGGCGTGACCCGGAAGTTACTTTCGCATCAGTACGTGTAGTTGGTGCATGTATGACCATAGTGGTCACGGCATATAGTGGCGGCCATCTTGAAATGATTAGGAGGATCTTATATCTTTGATGGTACTCCTTTTATAGTAAGTGATGTTCTGTGGTAATGACGTGCCATCAGCCCTATTACATTTCTGGTGTTGCGTATGGTCAAACTATTCCCAATAACTATATAAGTCGGGGCATACAGTGGCATCCAATTTGAAATGGTTTGTAGGATTTCATATAAATGATGGTGCTCTGTTTTTAATGAATGATGTTCTATGGTATTGACGTGGAATTGGCTCGCTTAAATTTCTGGTGTTGCATGATGGTCAAATTATTTCCAATAACATGAATGGCTAAGATATCTGGACCCAAGTGGTCGGAACCTCCAGGGGCAGTCATGTTGGAATGATTTGGAAATACTCATATTCCCAACAAGAATCCAGTGTGCTAAATCTAAATGGTCCAAAATGAGAGGTTAAAGTAGAAGATTACTGCAAGGGGATCGCTCCCTCTTGTATCATGGTGATGCTCTCCCCACTCCGATATATAGCTAGGTGGTGATTATCAGTATGTTATTATGGTACGGCCTGGTGCTGTTGTGCAATAGGAATGTGCACTAAGCGAAGGGGGCAATGGGCTCTAGCTTCCTTAAGACTAATCTGATAGCAATGTGTCATCGGAAAATTGTCGAGTGACAAGGGTGTATGGCTTGTATTCTGCTGGACCAGAGATGCTTCTGATCCTCTTTTGTCCAACGCTAGATATTCCCTGACCTCTCTGCTTTTTGGGGGGGATAGTGAGAAGCTCATGTTTATCATCCCTGGATGATTATCCCTAGCACTGTCACTAAAAAGACCTGTCCGTAGTGTCTCTGTCTCTCTATTATCAAATGTGAATCCTCATGTTTTGTTGCTGAAGAATTATCCCGTATGGTCTTAAATATTCCATTCAAGCCAAGGGATGTCATCATTTAATCCATGTACATGACTTTTTTGACGGAACACTTACCGTTGTTCTTTCGTGAATGTCAACTGCTGATCCCAGTGGTTGTTTGCCTTTAGTATTGTCCATCTAATGTCATCTGGGGCATGGTTGATGTTTGCAAAATGTGTCGACATCTTAGTTGTGATGCGTTTACACTGGATGTTGCTACTGCTACGGTGTTCCGTGATTCTTGTTTTTATGGGTCTGGTAGTCATGCCTACATATCGTAGATCACGTGGGCAGGTTATGAGATAAATACAATTTCTTGTATTACAAATCGTATGTCCTCTTTGAATCCATTGGCGACTTTCTCCAAAGTTGATTTCTTTGCTCATAGCAGTTTCTGCATGGGTTGTGTCCTTTCATAGGAGGTAGTCCCCAGAAGGTCTGTTGGTTTGTTTTCTTCCATTTGAATGGGCGTGGGTGCACCAAAAGATCTCTAAGAATTTGTGCTCATTTGAATGCCAACCTGGGGTCTGGAATATTTAGGGTTCCACTTTTAAGAACTGACCACAGTTTTTGTTATGATCTTCTGGATTGTTATACTTTGTGTATCTGTTCACTTTGCTTTACTGTACTGTGAATGCTTTGTTTACAATGTTCTTAGAATGTTTCTAGCTCCTAGCTACTGTGCTGTGATTCAGTTGAGCTGGAGCTGCAGTGGGAGTTGGTGCTCACCTTCTCTCTCCTTCATGTAGCCTTAATAAACCTCTTTACTTCAACCTTTGCCAGTGTGATTACTACAAAATTACTGGCGACAAGGATGGGATTCTATCCAGATCTCCTTGTTCAAGGACCTTAAATCAACACAAACGCAGAGATCTCCCCTCTTTTTCTGGCCACGACCAAAGGCGAAAACCACAAGGAGGATTCTGTGGGCTCAATGATTCCTTTAGAACAAAGGCTTTTGAGTTCTTTATCTAAATCATCTCTTACACCAAATGGAACCCCTCTAAGCTTGTGTTTACCTGGTATGGCTAAATCCTTTACAACAATTTTATGTTTGACACCTTTTATTTCTCCTAATGCGGTCCCAAAAACCTGTGGAAACTTATCCTTCCAACCCTGATTCTCTTCTTCGTTCCCAACAACTAAGACTTGTTCTTTGGCACCTGGCTTAAGTATCATGCCAAAGAGTCCCTGGTGAAACCATCCCAAAATGTTGAGCCCTTTGACCGCAACATATATCGCCTCACTCGTCCACCAAAGTTTGTCCCTTCGAATTGTTAAGGGGGAGAAAGGCCAATACCAGTTTCAGGCCTGGTTGGATGACTAAGTGGGTAATGCCTGATTCAGATGTTTCCAAACTGATGTCTACAGTTTTTGAAAACATGACTGATTCTCAGGTCAAACAAAAGGAATGGTTTGACGTTAAGAAAGCAGCGAAGTCTATTCCTCTCGTGGTAGGGGACATGGTCAAAATAAAATCTCCTGAGCATACGAGGAAAGGTGAATGTAAATTCAGTAAAGCCATTAAAGTTATTAAGATTGTTGGCAATGATGTTAAGGTCTCGGGAGGACATTGGTGGAACCTTAACAGGATTGTAAAGGTCCGCACCAAAGCCGCA
Source organism: Triturus cristatus (assembly GCF_964204655.1). Lineage (NCBI taxonomy): Eukaryota > Metazoa > Chordata > Amphibia > Caudata > Salamandridae > Triturus > Triturus cristatus. The sequence continues at coordinate 235,702,721 of NC_140583.1, forward strand.
GCCTCCCCTTGTCTAGCCTCTGAACCTTCCTGCTCAGACCAAACCATCGTCAGATGGAGTTTCAGACAAATAGTTAGACCAGCTAGATATAGAAATGACATTTTTCTTCTTGTTTTGTTTTTTGTTTTCAAAAGAAGGAAGATATGTTATACTTTGAGTATCTGTTCACTTTGCTCTACTGTACTGTGAATGCTTGGCTTACAATGTTCTTAGAATGTTTCTAGTTCCTAGCATCTGTGCTGTGATTCAGTTGAGCTGGAGCTGCTGTGGGAGTTGGTGCTCACCTTCTCTCTCCTCCATGTTGCCTTAATAAACCTCTTCACTTCAACCTTTGCCAGCGTGATTACTACATGGATCTTGTTGAATGAAGGTGTAAAAGGTAAGTGGATTATTTGTCCCCTTTTTCCACGTCCCCAGTGGGGCATCGCAATGATTATTTCTGGCCCTTTTGTATGCTCGTGTGACTATTCTCTTCGAATAATCCAGGGTGGTCAGATTAGTGCAACGTTTTTTAGCTTGGATATCGTACATCGGAAGGGTATCACAATTGCACCTCAAATGAAGAAACTGGCCAAAGGGAAGATTATTCCTAAGTGCCTTGGGATGATGGCTCCCGTAGAGTAGGAGACTGTTGCGGTCTGTAGCCTTTTTGTCAATGGTTGTTGATAATCCATCATCACTTGGAGGGATCAGCAGGTCTAGGAATGATACAGCTTGCTTCGACATGGTACTGGTGAAGTGTAAGTATTGTTTGAGACTGTTGATTCATGTACAGAATGTTTTACATGTCTCCACCTTGCCATGTGACAGGATCAATATATCATCAATGAATCGTTTCCACATTCTGATGTTATTACTGTAGGGGTTGGTCTCTACAGTGATGTGTTTGCTTTCAAAGTCAGCCAAATACAGGCACCTTAGGCTAGGCGTGAAGGTGCTGCCCATAGACGTTCCCTGTATCTGCTGATATATTTGATCCTTAAATTGGAAGAATTTTTCTTTCAAAGCTAAAGTCGCACATTTTACAAGGAAGTTGACCGGGGCTGCTGACTCCCAAAGTGGTATAGCCAGTAGGCAAGTCTCCATTACCTCAATGGTAACATCTTGAGAGGTATTTGGGTACAGTGCCTCTACTTCTAAGGTCACCAATAGGTCAATTTCTCATGGATGCTTCAAGATTTTGAGAAGATTAAGAACACCAGTAGTGTCTGAAGCAAGTACAGACGGCTGGATTACCAAGCATGAGTCCATTTCCTTAGACCTCCAGTTGCAGAAACAACCATGTGGTTATTTCTGCAACTGGAGGTCTAAGGAAATGGTTGCAGAATTTTCTGAGTGGTTCCCCAAAAAATTTTATACCTGAAACGATGGGGCGTCCTGGTGGTGGTGTGGTCCCTTTATGACGCTTCGGTAGTATGTAGAAGTATGGTGTTTGGGGCGTTGAGTTTAAAAGAAAGTCAGGCTCATGCTTGGTAATCCAGCCCTCTGTACTTGCTTCAGTCACCAGTTCGGCGATTTTTGGTGGTAAGTCTGGTGGTAGGTTCGTTGGTAATTGGACGATAGTATTGCTCATTCGATAATTGTCGTAGACATTCTTCGTCACGGCTGATACAAGCAAAGATCTCCAACAAAGAGCCTTCTCGCGGGGACCGTGGGGCAGTGCAGCGCCGGCCCCACGAGGAGCAAAATGCCTGATAATGAAGCATGACACCCACATGGGTGTGTGAAGGCAACACTTCCAAAAAAGGAAGACCCCCTAGAACTATGTATTCCAACCAGCCACTTCTTTACCCCGTATCCAAAACCTTTTCTATACCTTCTACCTTTAGGAACATGTAAACATATTGATTAAAGGAGTAAACAACTGACAGATAACAGAACAACTGGTCTAGGCTTGCTGGTTCAGCCATTGATACATCACGTTCTTGCAATAAGACATGCATGTAAATTGGTGGGGCACACACCATTATAGGAAATTACAGTAGAAAGGCTGACTCTGTATGCTTTCCTCAGTGTCCCCTTCAATTCTCCCCACAGCCAGGACCATCCAGTGGTGTCATGAGTCCTGTGTCTTCGGCCGCCCTCCATGAGCCCCATATTTTCTCTATTTTTTTTTCTGGCATCTCCTGGCCTAGTGCACTAATTTCGGGGCCCTCATGCACCAGTATATACCACTCCTGCATCGTCAGTACCGTTGCACATCCCCAGTTCCGAATCAGATCTTGCTGGACCATCAGGCTACAGGAGGAGCATGCATCAATCTAATGTCTGGTCTCCTCAAGCTCCCAGGACCACCAGTTGTGGGGTAAGGTCTATCATTATGTCTAAGAATGCCAAAATAATATGTTGCACCCCATCCCAGTAGCCCCAGACATTTGTTAATCCCCAAATCATGTCCAGTAGTGTACCTCTTTGTATACTGCCCTGTATAAAAAAGATCGGTCCCAATTCTACCCATGTGAAACAGTCTAGTCCTTGTAAACTATGCCCTGTGGAATATCTTCAATTGAAACAGTTAGAAACCAGCCAGTACTTTTGGAGGGTAGCGGCATACCATGCCCCAGTTGTCGTCCTCAGGCTCACCTAGAAACTTCTTCCATTTACCCCTGAGACAGTCAAGAGGGGCAGTACTGTTGTGTAGTACAGTGGATATTTGGGTCACTGCATGACTGATCAGGGAAGCCCCCAGTACTATGTATTCCAGAGGAGTCTCATGATGCACCTCATCAAACAATTCATTGCAGTTGCTTAGGATGTTTGATAGTTGCAGGTATTGAAGGTAATGATTCATCGTAAATTTGTATCACTCTTGTAGTGCGGAAAATAGTATGGTCATGCCATACCTATATCCCCCACCTTCGATATGCCCAGTAGGTCCTATCTTTTGTGTGCTTCTATTGCTCTCAGTCCTTTCAGGGTGTTGGAGTCACACACCGCAGTCTCCGGCGTCACTTTACCCTTCCAACGCAGGACAGTTATTGTCCGTTTCGATATGCTGACCCCCATCGAAGGTGATAACAGTGGCATCCCCCTTGCCCTGTAAAGGCAGGGGATATACCCCTCTGGGTCCATCGTTCGCTGATCGGCCTGTAGTGATGGCTCCTGCTGTGAAGAAAAGGCCTAATCATTGATCACTTGGGACTGGGCCGCCCAATATTACAGGCGTAAATTGGGGAGGGCCAATCTGCCCTCCAGGGGTTTCCTGGTCAAAGTAGGTAGTGCTATTCTCAGTGCTCCCCTGTCCCATAGCAGCATTATAGTCACTTCATCCACTGCTCTGAAGAATCTATCCAGAACTTCAGATGGGGTTTCTGTACTACGTACAGGGGCATTGGCAAGTAAATCATTTTCTACAGGGCAGCCCTTCCCATTAGTGACAACGCGATGCTCCCCCCAGTGACTCACATCTCCCCTATAGTTATCAAGAATTCTGGTGAGGTTTTCCCAAAGGAAGAGCTCTCTGTCTGTGGTCAAAAAAAGGCTCAAATATTTGAATCCAGTCAGCTCTGATCTTGGGAGATAGCCCCACTTCTGCCCCTGTCTGCCATTTGACAGGGAATAGGCCACTGACTTACACCAGTTAATGCGGAGTCCAGAATATAACCCAAACACCTCCAGAACCTGTAGGACTCTGCATGGGATGCTGTAGGTCTGCCAGGTTTAGTGGATTATTGTCCGCATAGAGGGATATTACATACTTACGCCCCGGGTCCCATTGTAGTCCAAGGAGGAGCAGGTTGCAGCAAACGTGTGCCCCTGCCCAGTTTACACTCCATAGAGAGCACGCCTTTGACCTTAACCATGACAATCGGATCCGCATAGAGCAACTGCACCCAGAAAAAGTACTTCGGGCCAAGTTGCTATCATGTAAGGCCATTCCAAGGAGTCAAACGCCTTTTCGCAATCCAGCACAAGCAAAATGGCTGGTATGGCTAAACGGTTTCTGCATGCCGGCCACCCCACTAGTCATCGTAGGTTGCGTCTCTTCACCCGATAGAGTATCAATCCTGAATAGTCTACCTGTACCAGGGAGTCTATCACCCATATTAGGTAGTTTGCCAAAAACGTGTCACAGCTCTAGTCTTTAGGTTCAGTGAGTATACTTAGTCTAAAGGCGTCACATTCTCTAAAGGGCTTCACAAGAATATGAATCATGACACTCGTCGCCTGTCTCAGATCATGTAGGAGGGCCCAGTCCTGAAGTGCCCTGGAAAACATGTTTCACATTGGACCCGCTGTGCGGTACCGGCCAGATTTGAAAAATTCAGGGGGCCAGCCATTAGGGCCCGGGGATCTCTGCCCTTTCATTTGGCATATCGCCTCAGAGTTCTCTAAATACTTAATCTCCGATTCCAGCCATTGGCACGCCTCACTTTCTAGCTTAGGGACCACAAGATCCACCACAAAATCGCTCAGGTCTCCTTCCTCCCTCTTGGCCACATACAACTCCTCCAGCTGTGAAATTGCCACCAGAGTCTCGGCTATGTCTCTGGAGGCTGTTATGATCGCCGAGATCCAAATGTGCCCCTCCTCTGTACATGACAGCCATCCCAGGGAATTCCCCGCTTTGTTGTTACCTGTTTTATACAGTCAATCCTCCTGTACCCAAAATTTTGCTCTTGCATATTGTTGTACCTGTGTCCTCAGGTATGCCCTTAGCCAATTGATCTTGTGTGCCAGTCCTGGGGTACAGATAGCAACATATTCTTCCTCCCATTCTTTCAATGGGGGGTCCATCCCCCCATTTTCCCAGTTCCTCTCCTTCTTTGTCCCCTACATATGCGTGATCAGTTGGCTCCCAGAAGGTTACTTATGAGGCCACCATTCCATGGTTATCTAGAAAATAATTAGTCGTGGACTCAATCAACAATTTCCTCATGTTTAAGATGTTCCAGTCCTATGGATAGAGTATCCATTCCCCTTTCAGTCCTGGGGTGGTTGTGCATAAATATGTTTTGATAGGAGATATCGGAGATTATCCGCAGCAGAAAGTCGTATGTGTGAAGTGCACCCGTTGGGGACATGATACCAGGAGGTAGTCCAGCCTGGGCATCGAGCACATCGTGTTGACTGCAAAAGAATACTGGCGTTCCCCGGGGTGTTTCCCCTGCCACAGGTTGACCAACCCCAAAGCCTCTAAAAACTGATATAGACAAATGTCTGTCAGGGCCTTCTCCCCCGTGGCTGTCACCCAGTCCGTCTCACCATGCCAGATTAAGATCTCCTCTGATGAGTAGTTAGGTCTCTGGAAGCCCCGCTATCCAGGCTCCCAGTTTATCCAACCCCCATCGATTGCAGATCCAGCGGCACATAACAAGACACAAGCACCATATCTTCCCCATTCCACTGCCCCCTTACCACCACCAGTGTCCCAGGTCACCCACCCGGGATTAGGTGACCTCTAATGGGAGGGATTTATGAGACAGAATCCTCACTCCCTTGGATCCCCTAGAGACCCTCACGTGCACCAGTAGGCACTTGCCTCGTTTCATGAACCCACAATAGTTACCCACCAGGTGGGTTTCCTGTAGGAAAAGTATGTCTGGGTCATGCCTGAATTAGTATCTCCACACTATAATACTCCTCTTGAGTTTACTGCCCAAGTCATTCACGTTCCAGGAGAGTACATTGCCCCACGAAGCAAGCACAAACACTAATTAAAACATAGTCCATCACTGTGAGTCCTAACAGAGGTTACCACCCTATTACCGCTGGGGTCCCACACAGGCTCTCGACCCTTCAGCCAAATGAGTCCACCATCTCCATTGGAGTCCTCCGAGTCCTCTGTTGGCATCTCTGAGTCTTTCATCAGGGTGGCTCAGCAGTTGTCAGAGTTCAAAGGTTGGTGCTGCTGGATGACTATGATCACCTTGGCTCTTTCTGTATTTGCGCAGTCCTCTGACGGGACAGCATGCAGCCTCTGACAAGGACTTCTCTTTGACTTCTGCCTCTGCCAACCCTTCACTTCCTCTCTTGCTCACTGCTTCGGGCCGGATGGCCCCTCGCTTCTAACCAGTCCCAGGCTGTGGTGCCATCCTGATCCTCCTCTGCCTGATCCCAGTCATGGGTTTCCATTCGAGGGGAGCAGTGGGCGGTCAGCCACTGGCCCCCTCGTCTGTGACTTTGGTCTCCCCATGATAAGGTGGGGCAGGCAGTTCCAGGGGTTATCTCTGCTGCCCCTCAGGAACCGACTGTGTACCTTCCTTCAGTCCTCCAGCACTGCCGCTGCCTCCTCCATGCCATTTAGCCTGCCTTGCACAGGGTTACCTCTGTCCCCCTGGGACACCAGTCTTCCCTTCCACCCTGACCCTAGCCTCCGGGAGCCAGCTACTTAGCCCCCTGTAGGCTGGACCTGAGCAGCAGAGCAGGCCAGACACCAGGAGGACAGTCGCAGTCCCCTGCATAGGCATGAGCACCCACAGTTAACCTCAGCCTCCAGGTCCTCTACATTCAACTTCAGGTCTCCCCCGAGGCTGTGCATGTGCAGCCTAGTGCTCTTCTCCTACCCCGGACCCTCGCACCAGTCAAGTCTCTGTCCTCCCTCCACACTAGGGGGGCATGGGCTGCTTTCTCCAGGCCCCCTGGCCTGCACACTGTATGGCGCCAGCTATGCTGTGGGCCTTAACCGACTACTACATCTGCCGGTGACAGCCGTGTGTGTCTGATGGCCGAGCACTGTCGTTCGAGTTTGTGCCCGGCCGCTCTTCAAGAGCGCTCCCTCTGGGACCCTGAGGTCCCCATGTCGATCCAACTGCATCAGTGGGGTTTGATTCCTGTTTCTGCAGGACCCCACAGCTAGCTTGAGGGGCCGCAGCATCTTATCCCTTTTAGCTCAAATTAATCTGTGGATGCTATATTCAATAAAAGCGATCACCATTTATTCTTTTTTGAAACATCATACAAATGCTTTTGTTTGTTGTCACACACAGAAGACCAAATACAACAGTGAATCATAAATATAATATAAATAAGTGGACCTTTTCTTGCTTAACCATTCTGTGCCTGCCTGGAGAATCCACGTCTGTGTTGCCTGACAGTTGGGCTTTCCTGCATACACTCTAGACAGTCACACAAAGGGAGTTGAGGTATGCCCTGCGTATCTTGATGGCTCTTCACAAGGCAATATTTTCACCTTTTCACCATTCGCCTTCAAATTTCCCTGCTCTCTCGCCTCTCTATGCAAGAGTCTGCTGAAATGAAAACAAAACAAAATGGGGCGTGTCCTAACAAGATGGCTGGTCGAAGGGAAACTTGTAGATATCAGCAGGCCCAGAGGAAATCTGTCAAGTCCTGAACACTGACGAGCATTTCGAGGAGTGGAATTAGTTGCTTTCCCTCCTGTGTCTCAACTGCTTGGGATTTAGGATTGGGACTGAGTAAGGGTCAAAAGCAGCAACTTTTCATGAGTCAGGGAGGCAGTGGCCTTCTTGGTGCTGCTGCCGCCCGGTGTGGCTCGAGGATGGAACCCTGTGGAAGTTGCAGGGGTACGGTGGATGAGGTCATTAGCGGCTCCTCGAGAGAGTGCTGCAGGGCAATGGGGAGGGGCGGGGAGAGGCAAGGTGGGGGTAGTAAACTCCAATTATCAAGGAGAGAGAGTGAGGACTAGGTAGCCAGTCCGTATCCCCAGGGTTATTATATGTAATCAAGAGAGGACTAGCCTTTTTGTGAGTGATACAGGACTCAGGACTGTATGGGGAAGGAGAAAAACTATTTGGTTTTCTTATGAAGCCCTCACCCACCAACCTAGTTGGTGGCATGCTTCATCATCGGGCCCATCCAGTGACACCGAATGTGTCCGGGGTGTGCTTCAACGCCTGTATTACAGCGGATCTGGTATTTTGCTGAGTGTGCAGTGTTGGTGATGTGAAAGTGAAAGTTTAAAAGCTATACAGTGGTCCCAGTGCCCGAGGGGGTAGGCTTTAATGTCTGGGCCTCTGTTAGCGTTAAAAGCAAGGCAATGAATGTAGGTGGAGTGTTTTTTTAGGAACTCCTGCATCCGGTGTGTGGTCTACATGTTTCAGCCAGGCCTTTCTTTAAAACTGGCTTTCCTCATAACCGTAAATCATGTGAAGTTGAGATCTACACTTATAGTGAGTGTGTGATCTAAAATGTGTTGCACACGCTAAGGTGCCATACATGTGGGAGGGGGATTCCCTCTCCAGGTATTACTGGACAAACAACATTTAAGACAAACAAACATACAGAGGAGAGTCTTAGCATGATAGCATAAATCACATGAGTACATATTTGCCGGTTGTAATGTGCATAATTGGCGGAAAAATGCGGCACAGGTGAAACCGTACTGGTGGTGCGGTTAGGTGAGTTATCGAATTATGCGCTGGTACGTGTGGTGGGCTAAGTTGCGTAAGCACACACACATGTAAAAAGTGGACACACTCAAGGGGTATCCTTACGCTAGCGTTTTGCAGCAAATGCCCCTGTAGAGATATCCGGCAGAGGTTCTGACCCTGTAATGAAAAGGGGAGTGGCGCATGGGCCGTTAGGAACCTGTAAAGTAAAATCTTACACAGTCAAAGTTGAGTTTTTTGTGCTTTTACTCACGACTTTATGGATCAGGACCCTTTAGAAACCTGTTGCGCTGTCGCGGATCTCCGAAGGAAATGAACCCAGTGGCGCCGGAGCTTAAGAACCCTTTTCGGTGCGATCAGGTGTAACTCGTTGTCTCTCGTACAGTGAGTAGCGTCTCTGGAGAATGACATAGAAGAGACACTACGTGCGCACGGGAGTCGCCGTGTACGTTGTCATGGTGACGCGGCGCTTCTTTTAATATGTGAGTCGTGCACAGAAGGCACGGGTAAATAAATGTGTGATAGTAAAAGGAAAATTACAGAAAATTATAAAGCAGTGGAAGGGGAGCCAGAGCGCAGTGTTTTAAGAGTGATGAGGGTCTCACTGCTGGGTGAATCATATCGATAGGGGTCAGTATGTAGCGGCCCAAATCTGTGATGTCTAACAGGGTAGTGGATATCAGAAATTAGTGATGAGGTTGTCATTAAGTACGTAGGGCCCAAAAGGGGTCCTAGAGTGCTGAATTTGTTGATGGTAAAGCCCAGAGGTGTTTAGGTTCTCAACGAACAACACGAGATGGAGTCGTTCAAACCCTGGTGTTGGGTGGTCAAACGATAGATCCATCGTTGTTCCTTAGTTAGTAGGGTTTTTTCATTGTCCTGTTGGTTGTAATCATATTGTTCAATCACTGTCCAAGTCATATCATTGGGGGTATGACCACGTTGTAAATAATGGTCAGTGAGCCTGCTGATGTTTTTTTTGCATCTTATTGTGCTGCAGTGCTCAACTATTCGAGTTCTGACCTTGCGTGTCATCATCCCCACGACGTAGCGGAGGCCACATGGGCATGTGATAAGGTAAACGACATTGGTTGAATTGCAATTCGTGTGGTGTGACTGTCCAGATTTTGCCTGGATCTAAGTCAAGTGTCTTAGAATGGTGAGTTAGGTGGCACACATTACAGTCATTGCAGGGGTAGTGTCCTGTGATTTTGGGGAGTCCCCATGTGTTCAGAATGGTGTTGGTGGCTGGTTTTTGTGGACGTGTAGACACTAGTTGGTCTTTGAGATTGCTCGCACGTTTGTAAGCGAAGAGGGGTTTCTCCCATTGTCTGGGGCCTGAATTTATGATGCGCCAATGTTTGCAGATGATGTTGGAGACCTGATTAGATGCCACGTTATACGTGGTGATGCTGCAGATCGGCGCATATAAAATCTCCCTACTTCCGCGGACAGAGTAAATCCACAGTCACACGCACATACACTCATCATACGCTAGGGCCCATCACACTAAAATTCACACTATTACTCTATCCACACTGTATATAGGAGAGAAAACCTAAACCAATCTGCATCTACAATGAGGTCAATGCGACCTTAAAGACATTGTCCTGAGTCATGATTTTAAACATAGGAAATACATTTAAAAACTCAATAAACGACAAAGAAATAACCACCCGACACTGGAATTCAAACAAATGCTTATTTATCTAAATTAGTTCAAATGAAAGTCAATTATTAGCAAAATCATTATTCTCATAGTTACCTATTCTAGCTAAATGGGTCAGGACTGGTTTCTCGGTAAAGTCTCTCGAGCTGCCATCCTCAGCATAGGTTCAGGAAGAAGTCCAAACCGCAAGGAACGCAATGAATGTAATGAGCGCAAAGAACACGGACCCTCCCTAGTCTAGCATATTTATAACAAAAATGACAAAATAAAAGTTACAAACAAACTTTGAATATCCGTTGAGCCGCTGAACAGAGCGAGCAGGAAAGGATGTCACTTGGTAACATTTAGAAAACCTCCGCTCAGGAAAAATCACAAAAATAAAAACACGGAAGAAGGAAACTCGAGTTTGCAAGTGTTATTTTCGTGAATGCTCTTCCTTGGTACCATAGCAGAGCCACCGCAGACTGGTCATTGTTCATTGTGGCTTTATCCTTCTCCAAGGACAATTGGAAACATGCCCAGAGCTGCTGTCCTCACGGAAACTTTTAATTCAGGCAGAGGCTGTGGTCAGGTGACTTTCAACCATATTCAGCAAGGCCTCTCGTCAAAATTCAATCACTCGAGCGCAGGCTGTAAATGGCAGCCATCTTTGTTTAGGCCAAAACGGACCATCTTAATTAAAAGAAACACAAAACAATGTTACCACATCATAATGATTGTACAGTGTTAATCCCCACTAATACCCTTATGTGTATGTAATTATCTAGCCTTCTGCAACGCAATAAAGCATTAGCACACGTTATTTTTAAAAGCACAAACTCGAAACAAATTACACTTTTGCGATTCTCATTTAATTAAATTGCGCATATTATTAAGCAACATATATGCATTCCCACGTGTAGTTTTCTCTCATTAGTAGTGTTGATTAATCTGGACATTCAACAAAACAAACTATTAATTAATGATTTCAAATTAGTAATTTTAATCATAACATATAGACAAAACTGGAGCTTAAAACTCGATAAATTTCCAACAGAAAACTCTGCTCCAGCAGTGACGCATGTCATTGGTGGTGGTCCAGTTTCTTTAGCGACCATTTCAAGAAGGGCATCTCCGTTCTGGTTGTGTGCTCTCTTCTTAGTTTTCTCAATGATTTTGTGAGGGTAGCCGCGTTCCTGTAATCTGGTAGCAAGGGCAGCTGATTGTTTTTTGTAGTCTGTGAGTTGGCTGCAATTCCTGCGTATGCGAAGGGATTGGCCAAAAGGGAGGTTTTCCCTTAAGGCTCTGAGGTGAAAGCTGTTAAAGTGTAGCAATGAGTTCCTGGCAGTTGGTTTATAGTAAGTATTAGTGGTAAGTGTTCCTTGCTCAGCTGTTATGTTGAGGTCAAGAAATGCCAGGGTGGTGGTGCTGAATGTTCTTGTGAACCGGAGGTAAGGGTCACGCTCATTGAGCCATGTTAAGAATAGTGTTAAGGTTTCCGGTGTGCCTTCCCAGATCATAAAAATATTGTCGATATAACAACGCCATATTTTGATTTTAACTAAATGTGGGTTGGTGGTGGACGATACATATCTCTGCTCGAAGTGGTGGACATAGAGTCCCTCTACACTGGGGGCAAAAATTCTCCCCATAGATGTGCCGTTAGTCTGTAAGTAGAAATCACCCTGGCTGAAACATGTAGACCACACACCGGATGCAGGAGTTCCTAAAAATGTACTCCACCTACATCCATTGCCTTGCTTTTAACGCTAACAGAGGCCCAGACATTAAAGTTTACCCCCTCGGGCACTGGGACCACTGTATAGCTTTTAAACTTTCACTTTCACGTCACCAACATTGCACACTCAGCAAAATATCTGCTCCGCTGTAATACAGGCGTTGAAGCACACCCGGGACACATTCGGTGTCACTGGGTGGGCCCGATGATGAAGCATGCCACCAACTAGGTTGGTGGGTGAGGGCTTCATAAGAAAACCAAATAGTTTTTATCCTTCCCCATACAATCCTGAGTCCTGTATCACTCACAAATAGGCTAGTCCTCTCTTGATTACATATGGGTAGTAAACTACGGTATACGGCCAACCGGAATTGAGTAAATAAATAAATAAATAAAACGAATTACATTGCGCACGCTGCAACCCCAAATTGGCGATGCAGCGCGCAATGTAATTCGTTTTACTTATTTATTTATTTATTTATTTATTTATTTATTTACTCATCTCCGGTCGGTTGTATGCCGGAGTTTACTACCTCCCACCCTGACCCTCCCCCGCCCCTCCCTACCGCCCTGCAGCACTCCCTCGACGAGCTGCTACTGGATGAGGTGGCAAGGATGTGCCACCCACTGAAATCACCCCAACTGATGGGGGAACCGTGCCTGGACCCATGGGGGAGTGTTGGGCAGCAAGTGCCGTACAGGGAGCTGAGATGCCTGATGTGAGACTGCACGAAGTGGCCAGCACGATGGCTGCTGGGACCCCCTGATGTGGGGCCTATGCAGTGGCTGGGTGGGTGGTGGAGCACCGCACCCCTGCAGCCTCAGAAGGACACATATGAAAGGCTGCAGTGCATTGCAGCAGCCTGAGACCATGGGCTGGGGTCCAACGGTAAGTGGACTGATGGGGCCCAGATGAATGGAGGGCCCTGGGTGACAGAGAAGGTCCAGTGGGGCCACCTTAAGGATGGCTGCAAACGATGAACCTGTGGCCCGCTCAGCAACCAGCCATCTTGCAAAGAATGCAGAGGGAGCCCTAGGGACCTATAATGGACTGTCCTGGCAGTGTCCATACTTAGGGACACTCGACGGCAAGATGGGCAAAGATAAAGCACTTAAGCCAGCCGAGGACAATACGACCACCCTATATCCCGCTGCCACAGCCACTCCATGTGGGTTATTAGGCAGACGGAACCCCATAGGTTGCCCGAGCAGGAGATATGGGATGAGGAACCTTCCGGGGCTGAGCTCCTAGCAGCAATCCAGGGCTTTTGTACACTCCTGGAGGGAACCATAAAAGCGTGTCCATTGATGTAAATGTGTTACAGACAGACCTTTGCAAAGTGGTGGACAGAGTCCAAATGATGGCGGGTGCTGGCTCAAACCGACAGACTGAAGTTGAAACTCTAAACTAACTACATATGCTAGGATCCTGGAGGAAAGGATTGGGGATGCAGAAAATCGCTCCCGTTGCACCAACTTGCGCTTTTTTGTGGGTTTCCGGAACAGGCAGAGGAAACTAACCTTCTTGGAGGAATGGATCTAGGCGGTGCTGCACCCTGAGGGATTGTCACCGTCGTTCACTGTGGACCTGCCCATAGGCAACTGGATGCATGGCCACATGGCCCATCTGGCACCCCCTGAGAGTCCTCATAACCCAAAGCTTGTATCATAAAGACAGGGACTGTATCCTTAAGGCAACCAGTCTGGCGATGCATTGCTTCTTCAAGAACCATAACAGCCATATCTGGAAGGTGCCAATGCAACGGAGATCTGAAATGGTAGAAAAACAAAAACTTAGAGTGCTGGATCTCTGATACGTGCTGCTGTTCTCGGCGTACCTGAAAGTAACAGCCAAAGGGAAAACCCACTTTTTTGAGCTGCCTGATGAAGTGTGTGAGCATGGCTGGAAATGTGGGGTAAAGTGCATCAGGTAGATGGGGTTCACCAGGAATGGACAGAGTTCCAGAGACCGAGGCAAATTGCGATACACTGGGTGGCGGTTAAGCATCCGGAGATCAGAAATTGGTTTGCAGACCTATTGGGATGGGCAATTGCTGACGAGCAGCACATAAAGCACACTCAAGGGGACAAGAAGGCATCAGAGTATTTGTTAGATTCTCACTCGCTTTCAGATAATCTTTGCCCCTCATTATGAGTGGCCTCAAGCCTGGGACTGGACGCAGCAGAAATTGGGCCTAGTGGAATTATGAGATCTACTGAAACACTGCTGATCTCTTTACTTTCACCTGGAAATTTCGTCTCCTGAAAACTGTTGCAATATCTGTGAGAATATCGGGGCAAACATGAAGAATTATTGGATGACAACTACTGATTCCTCCAGTAATTCCTCATTTCTTGGTGTTCCCTTATGGGCCAACTCATAATGGATATGACTTTCTCCACTCCTAGATTACCTCCAGTATCTGTAACTCCAGTGGTGGGGGAAATAGGGCTGATTTTCAGGGCTAATCATAATGATTGGCTAGATATTTCTCTATATCTGCACCAGGACTGTGCCAGGAACCCCGGTCCTTCATTTTGAAAAGCTGGCTTGGTATATGGTGCACACTTATGTAAAGGGTCACCATAAGCCAATCCAGGCGACTCTTATGGTGAATTTAGTGGTCTTAGACAACCTTAGAAAGCTCTCTAAGTGGTAGTTGTGGAGAGCAGCCTTCAGGCTTAGTCCAGAAGGAGTGTAAAGTAGCTGGTTTTACCAGAGCATAATCTTATTGGTATAGATTAAGTGAAAGAGAACCACACAGTGTATTTATAAAAATATCTATTTATTATTAGACACTCACTAATACATATAGAAAACTCCTAGCCGGAGATATACACAATGCACACAATACTTTGAAATAGAAACAGGTAAGTAGCACGAATACACAGTGGTCATCGGGGAGACCAAACCATATACTAAAATAGTGGAATGCGAACCACGACTCAAGTCAAGACTATACCCAGAAGATGTAGAAGTGCTGGGGACCCAAGGAACCATCCAAGATAAGTAACACGGAACCCCATGGATGCCGTGTGACGAGTGAGAACACGACCGCGGGCTCAATATAAGTCAATGGGTAAGTCGCGGTTGCAATTTTAAAAAAGGACCCATCCCAGTGGATCCTGAAGAAATCCCATGGAAGACAGAAGGTTGGATAGTCTGCCTACCCGTGGATACCCTCGGAACCAGGATACCTACACCAGGAGAGTCAGGTGTATAGGTGTGAAGTGGCGTCGGAAACCGCCGTCAAACTCAATGGAGGACTTCAGGAAGATAACGCTGCTGCAGAAGGGGAAAGTGTACGGTGGAAACCAAAGGCGGATTCAGGATTATAAGTACCTGGAAGCAGAGGGGACAGAGTCTATGCCACTTGAAAGTGACCAGGAGTCCCAGAAGACGAATACCCACCAAAGTCGAGTGTTCCAGGAGAGCTGATGGTGACCTTGAAACTGCAGCTGTGTGGGAGAGGCGATGCTGTGGAAGACCAGGAGCCATGCATGAGCTGTCCCACGTCAGATGTCGAGAGTTGAGGGGTCGGTGTCCGTCAGAAGCACCAACAAGCCTTTGCAACTGCACCAACGTGGAAAGGGAAGAAGGTACAGTGTCGGGACCAGCGAGGTCCAGGTGGCCCAACACAAGCAGGAGAGTCAGGTCAGGCCCGAGCAATCAGGAGAGCCCACAGGAATCAAAGGAGACCCTCAGGAGGACCCACAGGCTAGAGGCACTGGAGTCGCAAGAGGACCTCGAGCAGCTCACCAAAGATGCAGGCCCACAGTGCAAGTTATGTGGTGAGGAGGAAGATTTTGGTCACAGGAGATGCTTGAGGGTAGGGCCCACACATCTTGGTGGAAGAAAGGCAAGAAGCCTTTGCAACAGCAAGTTGACGCTGTGCACAGGCATTTGGTTCCAGCAGCTCTGACGAGGGATCCTGGCCTCAATCTTGGTGAGAGGACAGGTCAGACCTCGAGGATGCGTAGAACCACCATCTGTGGTGCTGAGCCTTTTGGAGTCCATGGGAGCCCAGGGTCAGTAGACCATTTCGCTTATTTGCGGTGCCTGCAGATGCAGGGAAGTGACTCTTTCACTTAAAGGGGTATTCCTGCAGGTGTCTTGGATTCCCACAGGCCTTGGAAGGTTCCTGTATGGAGCAAAGGAACGGACATTGCAGTAAACGAGCAGGGCGATGAGATCAGGCGCAGCAGGAGTCTCTCCAGTTACAGCCTTGATGCCCAGAGCGGAGTCCAGAGTGCCCAGACGGTCGAAGAAGTGGTGTCTTGAAATGAACCTTGTCCCATGACGAATCTAGGGACTCACCCTTAGGTAAGCCCTTAAGTACCCTAAGGAAAGGGTTGGGACGATTCAGGGTTGGGTTCCCTCCCAGGGGAGGGGTCAGACAGTGGAGAGGATACTCCCATGTCCTTTGTCCAGTTTCGTACCAAAGCGGGAGCTAACGGATCCCTGAGCTGGTTTGAACTGGGCTATGCAAGGAGGGCACCAAATGTGCCCTTCAAGCAGACTGAGTGGCGCTGGCAAGCGCTCCCACCCGGCCCCAATACACTAAATCCTGTCTGGAAGGTGGTCACACCTCCCAGTGACAGGATACCTATTGTTCTGCCTTCCCCTGCTCAAGATTGGCTCAGCAGCAGGAGGGCAGAATTATGTCTCTGGTCGAAAGTAGCCATGTGGTGCTGTCTTGCTGTAGAAGATTGGTACAGGGAGCACTAACGGGCTCCAGGACGAGCTTTACAGTGGGTGGAATCATACCCCCATGCCGTTTATGGTGTGGGGGTATGATTCCAACATGTTTGATACCAAGGTTCGTTACAGCCAGTTTAGAGATAGTCATCTCATAATGACTCATGGCCACTCTATTTATCATAATGGCTGATGCACTTACAACGTTGGGAATGGACTCTGAAGGATGTAGGGGTGTCCTGCTCATGTAGGGGCACCCTCACACTTAGAAACGAGCACCCTGCCTTCAGGATTGAAAGGCCTGCTTTAGGGGTGACTTATAGGTTGTAAGTGCAGTGAACTTAGATATAGGGAAACCTATATCTTTCATAAGTGGTGCTAGCACCAGCTTGCACAGGCTGCAATGGCAGGCCTGTAGTTACAGTTTGAGTGGTACCTCATGGGTGGCATAATGCATGCTTCAGCCCATGGGGGCCTCCTGGTGTACCTACGACCTGAGTATCTTAGTACCATATACTAGGGGCTGATAAGTGTACACCAGTGCCAAATCTTGGATGTACCTAAGTACTTACCATGCCAATTTAAGGGAGAAAGCACAGAGACTGGGGACCTGATTAGCAGGATCCCAGTCAGACTAGTCAGAATCCATCACAGCACTAGGCAAAAAGTGGGGGTAACCGTGCAGAAGGATCCTACTTTCCTACATTCACCCTCCCGCCTCTACCATGCTACAACTGTCTTGCGCCTCAACCCTGGCTGCTACTCCACATGCTGCTGCCTCCCCGCACCACACCAAACGAGCATTTTCCTATGCGTCCTGTAAGTTTTCATACACTTACCCACAACCAACACTCACCGCACCAACAGTACACAAAACTCACCGCACCAACAGCACCCAGCAACCCACTGTCTCACATTCACACAATCCTGTAACCATCGAGAAAACACTCCACACTAGCATGCATGCTCCTCAATAGCCACTCAGTCACCAAACATGCCACAGAGATCTGGGATGTGTTGCACGACAATAGCCCTGACTTGATTTTCCTCATGGAAACCTGGCTGAATCCTGCATCAGCACCTAACATCACCTCAGCAATCTCAGGGTTACAAGAGTGCCAGGCAAGGTAGACTTCACAAGCCTAGAGGCAAAATCGCCATCATCCACAAAAACCCCATCAGCTGCACCACATCCACGGATATGTTATCCTCCAACATGGAACATGTGTCCTTTAAGATTCCCATTACAGCCAACTTCACCCTAAGCAACTCTCTCATCCACAGACCACCAGGACTGCGCACCAACTACACAGACACCATCACGGATATCGTTGCATGACTCACCCTTTATGTCAGCAATTACGTTTTACTCAGAGACCTGGACTCCCACCTGGAAAACCATGCCAACCCCATCTCAATACCACTCATTACAAACCTAGGAAGCCTGGGCCTCACCCAATGAATAAAGAGACCTATCCACGTCGGCGGTCACCGCCTGGACCCTATTTTCACCACCCTCAGCAGCATTTGATTTGATGTTCCCACAACAGTTCCCAGTACAGACACTCCATTGGTCACTTAAGTTTAGCACCCCCATCCTTGTCCAACACCCATGCACAACCACCAGACTAGCCCTCCAAGACTGGAGCATCATCACTGTCAAGGAATGGAATACCACCATCAGCACCCACTGACCTGAATACAGCAACAGCCGATGAAAAAACATAAATAATTTCAACAATTAGCACAGATGCTGCAAAAACTTCCTGCCCCACATAAACACAGATTCCAGGCCAGTTGGTACATGGAGGAACTCAGAATGATGAAACACCACTGGAAACAACTGGAGCACAAATGGAGAATGAGCCAGGACAATGCAGACAGGAGCACGTATGAATCTGCCGTAAGACGGTACCACCAAATGATCTGGACCACCAAACACACCACTCTGGTAGACTGCATCGATGCCAGCACCAACAGATGCATGGAAATCTTGCCCATTGAGAAAGATTTCTGCTCACCATTGGCTGCCTCCAACTTCATCAGCCCCTTGCAGAACCTCTGCACCAATCCCTCTCGATCTTTAGCAACATAATCACCACCATTTACAGGAACATCAGCCCGCAACTGGACTCAACAGACCTCACTAAACACCTATAAATCGTATCCAAAGAACCAGTGCTCACCACATAGTACATCATCACCCCAGAAGAAACCTCCCCACAATGAAGTTCATCCACTCAGGGGCCCCATCAGACCACTGCCCCACCAGACCTAATCCAGAGGACTGCAACCTGTCAGCACCATGCTAACACCCATTCTGAATGCCTTCACCTCTTCCGCTATCTTCCAAGATGCTTGCAAGCATGCAACTGTCCTCCCATTGCTGAAGAAACCCTCTGTGGACCCTTCAACACTTGTCAACTACAGACCGATATCCCTGCTACCATTCCCAGCCAAGGTCTTAGAGAAAATCATCAATAGACACCTCACCGAGTAACTCAATGATCATCCTCTACTCAACACCACTCAGTCTTATTTCAGACCCAGCCACAGCATGGAAACTGCCCTCAATACTGCCACTGATGACATCCGAATGACTCTGGAAAGAGGAGACAGTGAGGCCCTCATCCTCCTGAACCTCGCCACAGCATTTGACACAGTCTCCCACCACACCCTCATCCAACACCTAAACAACATCAGAATTCAAGGTTTTAGACTCTTGTGGATCTGCTCCTTCCTGACTGGAAGGAGTAAGTCAGTCAGCCTGGCATCATACATCTCGGTTGCTTGCAACCGCATATGCAGAGTTCCCTAAGTATTCTCTCTGAACCCTACCCTTCTAAATGCATTCATGATCCCTCTAGCCAGCATCATCCTCTCTCAAAATATCAACATCCTCTCCTATACTGATGATACACAACTCAATGTCTCCCTCATGGACAAGATGCTCAGTACTCAGATCAAGTTCAATGCCTTCATGACTGAAATGGCTCACTAGATGAAGACCAACTGTCTAAAGCTGAACACTGACAAGACCGTAAGTGTGATCTTCGGGAAGAGCACATCACTGTAGGACTCCATCTGGTGCCCAAAAGAGCTAGGAGAGACACACACCCCCACCACCCATGCCAAGTATTTCAGGATCATCATCAACAGCAAATTCAACATGACTATCTAAATCAATGCCGTCATTGTTTCTTGATTTCATACCCTAAAGATGCTGAGAAAGATTTTAAATAGCTTCCAGTCAGCAACCGAAAATCCGTCACCAAAGGACACCCTAGTCACAAGCAAGCTGGTCAATGGGGACACCCTCTGTGCCAGGATCAGCAAAACCTCACTAGATGGCTGCAGACCATTCAGAGCTCGGTTGCCAGAATAACTCTCAAACTTTCAGGCTGCACTCTCATCACACCACACCTAAAGGAGCCCCACTGGCTCCTCATTAACAAACAATCACATTTCAAACTCCTCACCCACAATTTCAAGGCAATACATTACGCTGGCCCAGCATACCTCAAAACACTCATGTCTGAGGTTACAAACCTACCAGACACCTCCGCTTGTCCAGACTCCTACTTATACAAATCCCACACACACTGAAAACCAGATCTGGCAGTGTAGCCTTCTCCTACATCACTTCTAATGCATGGAACGACCTGCACCAACACATAAGACCTTCCTCCTCACTTGCTAAATTCCGCAAGAAGCTTAAGACCTGGCTACTTTAGTAGTCCCATTAGGCCCTAGGTCTACCTAGACTCGCACCTTACAAATATGCATAACATAACATTTTAGCCCTTTTGTCTTCCTCTTCCCTTGCCCCTCCTGCTCACCCACTGTTCCCTTCTCTGAGGCAGATTTACAAGCCCCTTGCGCCTCATTTACGCCACTGTTGCGTCACTTTTATGACGCAGCGGCGGCGCAAATCCTGCGCCATGGTGAGGGGTATTTACAACGTGACGCATCTGGGAGATGCGTCACGTTGTAAAGCCCTGCGCAACATGTAGGCGTTCCTGCACAGGGGGGGGCGTTCCGACGCAGGAACGCCTCCTAAAAGTGGCTGAGTTAAATCTACAAGATTTCACTCAGTCACTTTTAGGCCCATGCTGCGTCAAAACCCTGCGCCTGCCTGAAGCAGGCGTAAGGATTGACGCAGCATTAACAAGATAGGGCCCCCAGAGTATTGCTGGAGCTGCGTCGCGCTTGCGACGCAACTCCAGCAAAGCGCCACTTTTACGGTACAGATGCGTCACGCATCTGTGCCGTTTTTGCCCCATGGTGCGCCGCATTGTAAATGCGGCGCATCCATGGTGGTGGAGCTGTGGCGCACAATAACTGGCGCATCCATGCCGATATGCAGGGATGCGCCAGTTATTGTAAATATGCCCCTCTGTGTCTCTGTCATAATTTTCTTGTCCCATTCCACCACTTTTCGATCCTCCTCTGCTTAATGTGTTTCAACTTTTCCTTTTTTTCAATCCTTTTCCTTCCTCTCCCTTTTTTTTGCCATTTTCCTCTATCCCCCCCTTGCCCCACTCACCCTCCCAGACAGGCCCTGTGCTTAAAAAATGTGTGCCCCGCCCCACTGCCCCACCGAGGCACTGCACGGGGACTCTTGCAATTTGGATTTCAGATATCTTACTTTTGTCTTCATGTTTTTATTTCTTTTTCAGAGGAACAACTATATTTAGGCTCCCATTACAAGTTGGGCGGTTAATTCCATCCTGTGTGTATATCCCTGTGTTAACCCTCAGGACGGAATTCTGAGTTTTGTTTTTTTTTATGCATCTGCTAATTATTGGATGCTTTAAATAACCAAACATTTGTCACATTTCCGCAGGTCAAACTTGCTGAAATTCCATAGGGGAAAATATGCGGCATTTACCAAATCATGCGGATTGTGGTGCATTAAACACCAAAATCTGCAGTTTATTCCCGATAAACGTATAATAGGTGTTATTTATCGCAGCTGATAAATAAAGTACCCCATGATATAGTTATTTACCAGGGGAGATAACTAAACCCCTCAACTTGTAATCAG
This sequence comes from Triturus cristatus, assembly GCF_964204655.1. Classification (NCBI taxonomy): domain Eukaryota; kingdom Metazoa; phylum Chordata; class Amphibia; order Caudata; family Salamandridae; genus Triturus; species Triturus cristatus. Next base: position 235,724,162 of record NC_140583.1, read on the forward strand.
ATCCCTAGTATTTTAATAGAACTGAGAACTACACCAGTCCAACTCATAGTGTAATGTTTAAGGCGACAAATTGGGACACTTCTTTGTTAGAAGAGAGCTGCCCATTCAAGTATAATGCAGTTGGACACGATAGGCCTCTTTCCAATAGACTTCAACTACCCTGCAAGAGAAATTAGGAAGGTATTGCATCCATATGTGGTGATAGTAGTTGATTCCCAAATGAATGCAATGCCAAGTAAGGCTTACGCCTTAATAATAGTTGCTAAAAACCCTTTCACTATTAGCTTTTTATGCTGAGGACACCTGACTCCCTAACCATAAGTTGAGCACTGGTACCCAATACATACCACTGCCAGTACTGGTATTTCACAGTCCATGGTGTAATGGGACCCATTCAATAATAAACCGGACATGTCTGTCTACAAATGTCCTCATTTTCACTGCAGTGAAAAACTGGATGCAAACAGTTCTCGTGCCCAGGCATGCGTTATCGCAAATTGAATGCAGTGACAGGGTTTTATCCTGCTACATTCCTTTCAGGTACTGTTGAGAAAATGCACTGCTGGCAAGCAGTGTGAAAAACGTGCAAAGTCTGTTCTCACAAGTTATTCCCCATTCCACTTGGCATCACGTGCAAAAACACTCTAATACAGTAACAAACGATATCTCCCAAGGCTGAAGTTATCTATTGCTATAGATTTTGGATCTTAGTATGTGAAGGAAGTCAAGAAAGTCCAGGAACCACCTATTATACAAAGCTCAAGGAATACTCTGGGAGTACATACCCCTGCCTGGAGAACACTCTACTGGATTTCCAGCTGCCCATCTGGACCATGCATGGGACCAGTGCTCAGCAGATGATATTGGCCTGTTCCACCATAGGCGGTGTGATGCCTTTTGATATTACAATGCCAGCAGCGGAAAGGGTAACACTGTCTTGGTATAGTTATATTGGTGCTAGAAGTTTGGAAAATTAGTCATCTAATGACCACCATGGTGTATGGGGGGGGGCCTGATGATCGTATTCTCCCTCAAACTAACTCCTTTTTTGGGAAGATGGTACCTCCCTCACTGCTGTGGTGACATTTAGGACTGGCTGTCTAGTGGCCGGAAATAGATGGACAAGGACTCTTGCTAATGCATGCCTGGGCAGAGAAGGATTTTCTCCAGGAAAGAACATCAGCCTAGAAGAAGCATGCATATGGTGATAAATGTCCCATAACGAGGGCCTGAAGGATGTGAAGTGTGTCTTGTTACAGCAGTTGTATCCAGACATCTCCAGATGTAATATTCCACTTGTCCTTGTGTTTGAATTCTAAAACTGAGGAGCATCTCCAAAACATTTTAGAACATTGGAATTTTGTGAGTTTCACTAAAGTCAATGAATTGGCTCAGGGCTACTAATGGCCAATGTAAGCTTCTGCTCCAGCATCCCAACTTTTGCCTTTCTTGTTCTTCCTCTTTAATTTATAACATCATACCTGCAGAGGGTGCAAGGTTACAATAATATTATAGCCCTTTTGCCTCAGGCTGTTATTTAAGGCCCTCTTCACAAACCCGAGCTAGGTAGATTTTGAAGCCTTTAACAACCAGTATAGCCTTCAGCCGCAAGCTAAAATGCATAATGAAAAAATACCAGTGTGTCACAATGCACCTGCAGCCCAATTCACAAATGTAAAGTTAGTCCAAAAATCTAACTTTAGACCCTTAAGTCTGAGTTTAGACCTGAAGTCAAAGTTTAGACCAAAAGTCTCACTTAGACCAAAGGTCTAACTTTAGACCTGAAGTCTGAGTTTAGACCTGAAGTCAAAGTTTAGACCAAAAGTCTCACTTAGACCAAAAGTCTAAATTTACTACTTTTCAGTATTCACAAAGTTACGGTACTACTAGCAAACTTAGGTACTACTAGTAAACTTAGTAGTAATAACTTGCCTTCGTGGATACAGCAAATTAGTAAAGTTAGACTTTTATTCTAAGTTAGACTTTAGGTCAAAACTTAGAATTCATTCGTAAAGTTAGACTTCAAGTGTAAAGTTAGGGCCTGATTCACAAAGGTAAAATTAGACCAAAAGTCTAACTTGAACCAAAAGTCATACTTTACTATTTTTCGATGTTCACAAAGGCAAGGTTAGGCCAAAAGTCTAACTTAGACCAAAAGTCTAACTTTACTGCTTTTCTTTACTCACAAAAGTAAAGTTAGACCAAAAGTCTAGCTTTACTATTTTTCGGTATTCACAAAGGTAAAGTTAGACTAAAAGTCTAACTTTACTACTTGTTAGACTTTTGGTCTAAATGTACCTTTGTGAATACTGCAAAAGTGGTAAAGTTAGACTTTTGGTCGAACTTTAACTTTGTAAATCGGGCTTTTGGACTTTAGGGCTAAACTTAGACTTCTGGCCTAAAGTAAGACTTTTGATCTAACTTTACCTTTGTGAATAGGGGCACCTAGTATTTTCGACCAGAAAGCAGCAAGGACACACATCTTTTTGTTATGGTTGTGTATCCTCACGCATGGAACACCCTGCATGTCTGAGCTTTGGTTTGCATTGTTTTATCAGCTTGAACATTATCATCATTGTGCACACGCCTTCCAGAGTGAGAACACTTTTGGGTGTGTTACAGAGAAATGAATGTTTTCATAACTGACAGAGCGTGACACCAGGAAATCGAAAAGGGCCAAAGCTGGGGAGGGGGGTCATAAATATGTCCAGCCACTTGTTTGTGAAAGGCGTTTGAACCGTGCATGTGTGCCAGGGAAAGGATTCATTAACACATCAAATGGCGCAGGCTGGCACCAGAGCATGGGAATAGCTTGCCTTCAAGGGCATGGATCCTGAATCCTAAACATGGATATTTTTTACACGTTTTGCTTGATTATATGCCATTTTTTAAGCACTTCAAGTCCCCCCCGGGCATGCCCTTTTTTTATAATCACAACCACCGGGGTAATGTTTTCTCTGGCCATTTATGTATGTAACGGGGTGCTCAAATCAACGCTACAAAACCCCAACCTCTAAACACAGCCGCCCCACATGTTCACCTCTGACTAGCATTGGATATTTTTTTTAAAGCATGTACAGAAAACAATGGATGAAACATGTAGAGGAAGCATGGGGCAGCATAAACAGACTTTGAAAACAAGGCACTGTCGATAAAAAGGAAATATATAAAATTTGGAATGTTCCAAAGACATTTCTTGAGAGGCGAGCCCACTTCATTGTGCATGTTCAGCTGTAATTTTGTACCTACCTCCCCCTAAAACAGGCTGGCATTATCAACCAAGTGGTGCCTACTAAGCTGCTTAATGCGCGGTGTTAACACGGTGTTAATAAAGACCACAGATGTTAACATTCAGCATTCCCCAAGGAGACTAAATCTTGCAGGATGGTCTGCGATGAGACGGGAAAATGAAAACCCAACCCACAGACCCAGCGAGACAGGACACAAGTACCCTTGAACCCAGTGCATGCCCTTCCTGCCACAAGTATTTGCATCAGCTCTGCGTGTTTCATTATTAAAAGTCACAAAAGAGGTATGCATTAAATGCAATAAATATAATCTATTGTACTCGAAATCTTGCCGACCCCAGGTTAATTTTGCGCGTATTTCCTTTGTCCAACAGCATCACTTTTTCTTGTAATCCAATATGTGTATCAAAAAGTTTGTGCAATAATTTAATTTGACAGAAGTGAAATATTCCTTTCTAATATTGCTTTCTCCCTTTAACCTACCAAAACAGACTTCTGTATCCCTCGGCCCAATGCTTCCCTCTACCCTCTTCTTCATCTGCCCCACCTCATATAACCACATAAATATTCCACGTTTTCTAATATCACCTTACCGGAGACTGTGAGACATTTTCTTGGGATCATGGATGAGGCCATTTGCACAGCGAGCATATTTTGCTAACTTTCCATAACTTCGCCAGAGGCAAAGTTTAACATAAACTTGTGGGAATCGAAAATAATTGCTGTTAGCATGAGCTGAAGCCATCTTGTTTGCAGCATCCATTTTGTTAGCCTTGTGACTCTTCCGTCTTCATTGTTGCTTGCTTTTCTATTCTGCTTGAGTCATCAGCTTTAGTTAACTCCTTCTATTCTAAGATCAAGCAATGTATATGTGCTGAGAAAAGGCCTGTAGCTGCTAGAATGCACCTGACTAAAGATATAACTGACAACTATGTCTTGTAACTGTAAGCAGTTCTGTTCCCCCTCCCACTTTGCTAACTAAGTGATTTCCCATCTGCCCATGTCTTGCTGTAACTATTCCTGTGTATGCTTCTACCTTCTATTTGTAACTACATGATTACTCTGCAACAAAGGGTGTATATAAGCACCATGGGCTCTGTATTCCATGTACTACCTCCTGCAGCACTTGAGGGTGTTGTATTGATGTAGACCCACTCATGAGTGATTAATAAACTTGTTATTTGAATTCCAGCTTCAGTGCCAATCTCTATTTTGTTGGTTTAAGGGCCCGTGGACGGAGAAGGGTGAACCCTGCACCGGTGTGCCCCTAAAAAGCCATGTTTCCACAAACTGACTCCTATGTAGCCAGAAGTCCTTTCCAAGACTGCAAGATATGGCTGCTGAGTGGGAGTTTTGCCAGAGATGCCCTGAGTGGCAACAGGGAAACACAATAGCCACTACACGCAGAATAAAAGTGGACCATCACCCACGACGGTAGCCTCTAGGGTACAAAATCTTTGGGGAACATATCTTAAAAGAGGGTGAAACTTGAGCCCCTTTTGAGGTAGGAGCACTCAATGGACCCAAAGGGTTGACTTGGTTTAGACAGATGCTTCCATTTTTGGCTACGGTACAACCCTGTGTACAACTGGGCGTATGGGGAGATTGTACTAATGAATATCGCTGATAGGAATATTTTGATGCTATTTATCGGATTGCTCTGTATATGTTTTTATTATCTGTTGTAGGTTTTGTATGACCACTGTTCTTAAATTGCAGTTTGAAACTATTCTAAGGCTGACAACTGAAACAATAAATAAATACATTTGAAATTTGATGTTGGGATACAAGAATATTGCGACAAAATACCGAAAACAAAATATCGAAAGGTAAGTGCATGTAGAGAAGGTATACATTTCCTTTTCCTAACTCCACATTTATGTACCTTGGAGATATAAATTGCCAAAACTACATAAATGTGGAGTTAGGTATAGAAAATGTATACTCACATCTAGATATTTTGGTTTGATATTTTGTCTTCGATATTCTTATATCACAATATTCCATCTTTGGTATTAAGAGGGCACACCCATGGGGAATATACAGGTACTCAAATGGTACCCAGGAGGTTGAGGGTGGTGCAGGCTTATCACTGTTGTTTCCCTAGAAATATTTCTGCCACTCTGTGGCCTGTGGTGATGCTTTATCATTGTGATCATTAGAAAAAATGGGGTGACCCTTTCTCCCTCAGAACCTGGGTATGTATGATATATAAAGAAGTGGTTCTGTCGGGGAAGTGTCAATTGCTTTGTTCAAAGAAATTACTGTATCCACATCATTTAGGCGAGCTGGGCTACAGTGATCACATGGGTCCTAGGTGACGTAATCTGTTGAGTTAATCTCCATAACGGTTTTCAGTCAGTGATGTGGACCTTGTGATAACGTTTATTGCTATTCAGGGGTCATACCTTCACCTTGCTGGAGAGCTCAACTACCCTTCATCTGGTCAGGTTACCCAGTCTTTAAATAGGGCAGACATCCGCAGAAGTTTCCTCAATATAAAAGGTCTGCCCAACACTTGTGTGCAGACTCTTTTCAAAGTCAAGAGTATGGTCAAGTTACTTGCTTGAGGGAAGAAGTATTTGTACTGCTTTGGAGGCATTGGTGGATATACATGGATAAGGAAAATGTTACTACTAGTGTTAGGCTTAATCAATATGAGGATCCTTCCTCCAATCTTGAAGGAGTGCATCTAAGTCTTTTCATTTTTTTCACCGATTTTTCTGAGTTAGGTAGTCAAAGGTCAGGCTGGCTGGGCCGAAATGGTCAAGGTAAAAAGTTTATTCTGTGCTGAAAGTCTTGCATCTCAGTTGTGAGGCAATGACTAGACACATAGAAAGGGGGATGCTAGGAAACCTGAACTTCCAGTAAGAGGTGATGATATATCTAGCTCACCAAATAACTCTAATTCTAAGAAGAAGTCCCTGAACAAGTACATGTGAAGTTTACTGTGGATGCGACCAGCCTACTGGGAAATTGTAACACCAGCACACAAGCCCCTAGCCAAACAAACATGAAATGTCCAACTCGACCCTTTCTGAAGGGTCATTCCCAAACTTTTTGCCTTCACCCTCCTGTTTTCTGAATCCGAGTTTGTTGGTGTTAGGACTTTGCACACTTTACCACTGCTAACCAGTGCTAAAGTACTTATGCTCTCTCATTTTACTGCCTACATAAACAACGCATACCAGACTTGCAGAGGCATACTGCATGGGTCACCACACTTTTCAAATGGAGGTTCTCCCATTCTGTCAGACACGAACAACACTCAAATTATCATTCCCATAAATAAAAATATTGAAGATGTGGCCTTACACTTCAACCAATGCAAGAGTGCTATTTTCAACCGGATGAGCTCCCATTATCTCAAATTAAACTCTGGAAAGACAGAGGTTCGCCTCTTTGGGCGAGAAAACAAGGGATCTCGAAATCATTTTTAACACCTAATTTTCCTTCAGGGACCAAGCTAACAATTTGGCCTCCTCATGCTTCCATGGTCTAAAAATTCTTGGGAAAATTCTTCCTTTCTTACCATTTGATCTACAGAAGACAGTGATCACTTCTCTAGCAACATCAGAGTTATATTATTGTAACGCCCTTTATGCTGAGCCCAGCAGAGTGATTTGGGAAGACTCCAGAGACTCAAAACGTTTGAACCCTTTTCTAAAGCAAGGGAAGAACTCCACTGGCTGCCTGTTAAAAAAAGAGGTGCCTTTAAGGCACTCTGCATTGACCACAAAGCATTATGTCTTCAAGAGCCTGACTTTCTTAAAAACAAATTTTCTTGGTACAGATCACTGCGCTCATCCATTGCCAAAAAGTGTCTGGTTTCTCACATTCATAAAGCTACTTTGGGTGGTAGAATCTCCTCCCATGTCACCTCTTGCCTTTGGAACCACATGCCAGAACACTTTAGGAATCTCTCTAACTTCCTGGCTTTTAGGAAGTCACTAAAACATGGCTGTTCACCTTTTCTTCGTAGACTTCAGATGCCGAGTACTCCTTCGTGTACAGGCAGCACCAAGACGCCCTAGGGCACACATCGCGCTGTACAAAATTAAAATCAAATCAAATCATTCCCCCATTGATACAGGACCCTGACCAGACTGTGATATTTGATGGTGATTGGAGATGTTGTTTTAGGAATTTACCAATTTCTGATCAATTTCATCAAGTGTGTGGCCACTGAGTAAAATGCGCAATGGCCCACTTCAATATGATGTATATTTCATAGGGACAAATTTATAAATTCAAGGCACAGGTTAGAGTTTTATTGTCATTTATATTAACGGAAAAGAAAACAAGACAGAAGACCTAGGATAGACTGACGGTAACGACCATCTCTAGAACGTTCCTTTCTTTATCTTCCAGAATAGAATTTAGACATTCTGTGCAATCATTACTTAAACCACAAGCACAGATGCCATACATCTCCCTCCAGAGAAAACAAGGAAACAAATCAAAACCAAAAATATATATTCATGACACATGTGAGAATAATATTTAACGTCATAACTCAAGTTGGTAAAAAATGCAAACAGTTGTCCTTATATATGTTATGGTGAACAGCAATACCATGCTGCTCTGTAATAGGTCAACCGAAAAAGTAATCAGTACAAATCATGCATGAGCACTGGACGCTTGTGGCTCATCTAATTCTTGTTACTAGGGTCCATTTTAGGGTCTAGTCGTGGCATTAACTGATCTTTCACATAATCAGGTACCAAGACATTTTCCTTTTGGGCCATCCATTATCTTGGCTGAGTTCCAAGACAAACCTTATCATTCTCATCAGAGTCAAACCTTCAGGGAATCTCAACTTTCCTTTTCTAACCATTGTACTAAGTTTCACTGTCACCCAGTCACACATTTTTGAATTCTCTCCGCTTCCTGATTTTTTCACTATGTTCATCTGTTGCAATCTGCTAGTCTCCCACAGGAGAATGAATATTGTGTGTCTTACAATAGCCACACTTTTTAATCATCCAAGGTTACAATAAAACAAAACATAGCTTTCTCCCCTTCTTTACTCAAATGGGGATTTATTGCCTTCCTAACTAGGCTTTGCTCAGTATGTCCATAGGAATTCCATCACCACTTCTCTCCATTTACCACCCTCACATATAATCAACTGCACACCCTCTTCCAACACTCTATTCCACCTTTCCATTGCTTTAGGGGTGATAAGCCGAAATATGCATTAATTTCAATGCCATTATAGAAAATCTTGCATTGCTCTTGATACTACTTGTACTCCGTTATCGGTAACTATCTGCGTAGGTACTCCCTCTTTGAAGAAAATCTCTTGAAGGAAGTTCTTCACTTCTTCTGTCCTGGCTTGGTAGACAAATAAAACCTCGCGCCACTGTAAGAAATAGTCAATGCATGCTAAAACATATATGGCTGTAGAGCGTCTTATGGGAAATGGCCAGAGCTCCTTTCTCCCGTGCTTCAATCGGCTTCACCATTGTCTCATTTGGAGAAGATGTTGCTTTCTGCCATTTTCGCTCCAGGCATAAGCCTCGCAACCACAAACCTTATTCTTTTTTTCGTATTCAAAAGGTTTCATTTTGAAATATATATAAAGAAAAATAAGAAAAACAATGAGCTGATACATAGTGAATGATATTTGCGCACTATAGGGTAAGTGATAGAGTGGCGTACAATTTAGTTAGACAAGAGCGTTACGGTACCTTATTCTTAGCCTCCTCGTCCACTCTGGCACACAAAAAGCAAATACTTATCCCGCATTTTGTGCCCTCATCCTAGGATGGCCCCCATGAGCCAGATGCAAAATTATTTTCAACAATTTCACTGAAGCAACAAATCTCGTCGGCAAATGGAATCTCCTTGAATATACAATTCATATATGATTTCACAATAATTTTCAACCTCTTCCTCCAAGTTCTTTCTGTCATGTCATCCAAACTTCAAATACCTCATCACTTTTGGCATTGCGTCATCCTCATTGGCCGCCTTTGTCTATTCCTCCATACTCACTACCCCTTGAGTCCCCTCGAAAACAGTAGGATTTACAAAAAGGATGGGGTGGAGTTAAATTATGGTGTTTTATTTTATGTGCATTTGTCTAGCACACAGGCTATTGGCATGCTCATAGGGCGCCTTCGCTTCGATTGAGAGGTTATCATTCAGACTGTAGTCTTATCCAAATTGTAATAGGTTAAGAATGCAAGATGAAGCACATATTAGCAAATACTGGATATGGGGCTTCCTTTCAAACTGGGGGGGGGGGGTAATTTTCTATGGAATTTCGTAAAGTAAGTTAGAAAGTTTTAGAAGACACTTTGCAAGATTTGTAAAGTTTGTGGATCATAAAATAAATATAAGAGAAAAGACCAAAAAAGATGGGCTTCGGGAAAGAATCGCCCTGCAAATTAGGATTTTTTAAAACGTATTTTTCACCTAAAGAGTGAAAAGTCTTTGGAACTGTTTGTACTGTTTTGAAAAATAAATAAAGTTTCAAATGGATTTACTCACGTGAATTTCCCACAATCCCATTTCAGCGAAAAAACCTTAGCAGAGGTGTCATTAGAAAAGAAGCACATTTATTTTCAGTATTGCCAGGTGGAAAAATCCTGCACGTTTCGCAATTCCACCAGCAGAATAAAAACGTTGCCCAGTCCTAGTACTAAATTCTAAATTGAGGTTTGCACCAAATGAATCCCAGAATCTGTAAATATGGAACAGCTATTGTAAAATAGTTCATGAACATGGCAAAAATGAGTGTTTGAAGCAGGTTTTACCCCTTGCAACGACTAAACTGGGCAGAGATTTTACAAGTCTCCATCCCTCTGTGTTAGAGAAGAGGGGGAACGCTCCAGCAGACAAGGCTGCGTCACGGAGGCCGGGCGGTGTGGGAAAGCTCACGTCGCCACTGGCTATATATTCAGATTGCTTCCACCGAATCCAGCAATCGTTCCCAGTGCTGTCAAGCAGCCAAAATAATAAAAAAAAGAATGTTGCATGTTTGCCTATTTTATACTGCAAAAGGAAATCCAGCCTCAATCTATAATTGGTGATTCTCAATAAAATACTTTGCAGCTCGTAAATAAACGGGCCTGCTTCATGAGCATCTTGTTGGGATTATTTTGGGTTTTACCATCCTTGATTAATCGTGTAAATGTGTGTTTAAGGCGCTGCACGGTGCTGAAAATAGAGATGCAGCGTTTCGCTATGGATTTGTTAGAGTCAACAAAAGTATCATTTGAAAGAGCCATGGTCTGTAGAAATAAGCTTATGCGGTTTATGTGGCTAATGCCGTCGATGTCATGTGCTGTGGTTGTTCACAAGGTGCAACGCTGAAGGCGCCATTTTCAGAAGTAGACTTGAAAATAACATCTTCATGCTGCTTAAACTATGTTGTCTGCCTACCTATCTATATATTTTTTATAGCACAACCAAGGCCAATGGAATTATGCGTTTTCTGCGCCTGCAGAGAGTTTCGCGTTATTATAGATTTCCCGCTTTTTCCACATGATCTATCATCTGTCACATAATCTGCAGATTTTAATCCACCCCCAAAATCTTATTTCTAGCTCAAAGGGTTCAAAAGTGATATGTGTTGCCACGTATTGGAAGGTCCTTTGCAAAGATTGACTGTTCACCTTTCTGTTGTTTACATTTATATTTGGGTGTTAAACTTGTACTAATGAGGTGCAAGAAATGCCCATACAGTGGTACCAAGTTTACAAATGACGAAATAATGACGTAATACCCTCTCTGAGTCAATGACATGGAAGCACCACCTTACTAAGAGGAACCTACAGCAGAAGAAAAACCTCTGGAACACTGATTAAGGAGCATAGGGCATCCCAAACCAGACTGATAGCCGCCCCCTTCAGATTTACAATCAGAAGGTGGTGGGCTCTGCCCTGTATGGGGCGGAATTCTGGGGATTCGACAATTTAGAGGGCCTTTTACATACCGAAAACAAGTTCTTAAGCACTCTCTGCTCTCTTCCCCACAGTACCCTGCTCATCCCTCTAAGATTAGACATGGGTAGAACAACTATATTAGATAAAGCAAGGCTTTGGCCCCTTCTTTTCTGGTTGCACTATGATGTAGCCCTTGCAGACGTCTACAAAAACGATTGCTTGGAAAAAAATAGGGTGGTTCACAAAAGCCCAGAGACTTCTCTCTGCCATAGGCTTGGGATCCTTGTGAGATGTCTCTGATCCTAGCCTATTGCCTAGGATCAGAGACATCCCAAGACTCACTATTGGAATTGGGTGGCGCAGACTACAGTTTCCCACTCATCAGCTGAACGCTTAACATAAGAGTTTATTGAGTTTAAGTGACTAGGTGCATACAAACAATATTTGGTCGTAATCTCGTCCCTGCAAGATAGGAAGCTCTACATCCAATTCAGATTCGGCTGCCGTCCTGTGAATTCTTTCACAGCTGCATGGCAGGGATCTTCTGAGGTAGCGCAGTATTGCCCAGGCTGCCCTGGAACAATGGAGACGATCAAACATATCCTCTTCACATGTCCACTGTACTTATTCCCGAGATCTAAATGGCTAGCCCCTGCATGTAGGCTGATGGGTACTCAGTGCCACCAAGAAGCATTTTGTATCTTAAAAACAGACACCAGGCCCTTCATGGTTTGTGCAGTGGCAAAATTCCTAGGGAAAATGTGGATAATCAGGCGCCATGGACTAAAGGAGCCATAAAGGATCCTCCCTGGAATTACAATGGTCCTTTTAACTTGTTTTTAATCATATTTTTGCACTCTCATGTAACCAGATTGGAGCTTCATTCAAACAGTACCTAGTCCCCTTTTTCCCTGTGCCTCTCCTTTATCAAGTGTGATACTGTTTTAACAGCCTAAATTAGATCATGTTTTTATAATGATTGGCAACTTTGTTTATACATTGTGCTGTTGATACATTGGTATCAAAGAATTTCTGTATCGTTGCACTTGCACTTTTATGGTCGTTATGACCGAATAAAGTAATTTTGATGAAGACTTAATATTCTTACAAAATGTGCCAGTTTATGCCGCATAATATACTCAACCCTGCATCATAATTTGGCCCTCTCCTGACGCATAATTTCAGCGGCCCTGCTTACAACCAATCTAGGCCATTTTTACATATAATATTTGCTCTTTTATATACAGGATAGAGGGAGGGGGAATCTTACCCTGGAAGGGTTAGTACTAGGAGCATGGTAGACCCACAAATGTGAGTATATGTTGACCCAGAACTGAATGCATAGTGGAAGGCTGTGCACAGGAAGTTTAGTTGCAAAGGAAAGTATGAACACTTGAGAACAGAAGTGGATGCCCATCCAGTGGCCATACATTCAATGGGTACAGCAAAAAGACGTTCACCCATAAATAATGCATGCTACTGAATTTCCAAAGGTACTGGAAGCAAACATCCATTGGTAATTAGCACTAGAACTCACTTTTATTGACATTTGCCCAGAAAGAATAAAGATGAAGGTTGCTGGTAGTGGTTGAGCACACTAAGGGAATTAGAAATTCTAGGGGTTACTCACCTGGTCAATGTAGTATTCATCTTCGAACGAAGGCCCTATGCATTATGGATCACCAGAAGGAGAAACTTTGTATTGACAATTGATTTGTGACCACCATTCTTCCAAAGATTTTAGTTGCTTCTAAATTATTTGATCCTGCTAGGGTAAGCAGCTGTGGTGCCACTTCTCTGTTTCATGCCAGGCGATGTACCCTCAGATGAAAGGAGGCACACATCTTAGTATGGTGCCTCCCAATGTGTAGTGAGTACCTGTCTTTTCATGCCAGCTGTGTCCCCTCCCCTCCAAGTCTGTTTGGTAGCATCAGGCACCAGGTGTAGCATTTCTCTGTTAATTTTAAATGCTTCTCCCTTGCAGTGCCCACTGGAAATGTCTGGAGAAGTGTCATGCTCTTGCTGCCTGGAAACTGGGAGGCCTCTTTAATTCCCATACCTCTGTCCATCAGTCCTCTTTTCTCCCACATCTGGCAATACCCGCTCTGCCATTACCGACTTCCTGCTCTTTATCTTTGTCTTTGAATTTGTCGCTGGAGACTTTCGTCTTATCTTTCAGAACTATCCTGTTTCCATAGAACTTAAGGCATAGCAGAAGCTACTATGACTGAATCCAGTGACAATGCATTGCCCGCAGACCTTATCAGCCATTGTATTGTCCAAGGAATCCAACCAGCCCATGGATGAGGAAGGGTACATTTCAAATGCTCCAGGTAAGAGTAGGCACCTTGACTCAGAAGGCCTAGTTCCAAAAGCGATTCATACATTGAGAATCTATTATATGTTACCCTGGAATTATTTAGGGCAGAAGATTCCAAAAATGGATACCTACAGAATGAATGTATGAAATGTTTCCGTAATTGTAAGTCTACCCAAAAGGAATCAACTGTAGAAGTCACTAGAAGTGGACATCCACAGGGTAGCATGCATATACAAACTTGCTGAAAGTGGACGTTGGCCTCCCAGTAGCAAGAATGTTTGGTATCGAACGTGGGTGCTCAGCTGTCTGTTATTAATGTCGAGGGCACTGTAAGTGAAAGTCCTTTCATAAAGAATGCATGCAATGAAATGTGCAGAGGTGCAGGAAGGTGCAGGTAGTACTACAGATCACCGGTATTGGTTTTACCAGAAGTGGATATCCAACAAGTAGGGATTTCCCATCATCCATCTGCACAGTAAGTAACATTCATGGATTTCCCATCATCCATCTGCACAGGAAGTGATATCAATAGATTTCCAATCATCCATCTGCACTGGCAGTAACATCATTGTCTTTCCCATCATGCATTTGCACAGGATGCGACATGCTGAGTTTCTCATCATCTATCTACGCAGGAAGTGACAGCTCTCCTCCCCTCCTAGTATCTACTTAATGGCGGCTGTATCACAGAAACACAATGGACGCACCACTGGTAAGACAAAGGCAAGTCCATTTGTGCCCGCCCGTTCCTGGACCATACCTAGCCCCAGGAACCCAGGTCCCCCACTCCCGCTGTTACCCCGCTGTAACCCTCTGTGCCTTCAGCCACTGCTGTCGACCCACAAACTGCTACCTCGCAGCACCACACAACAATGAGAGTGTCCTCCTGCACTTACTGCAAGTTTTCCTGCACTTACCACATCCAACACTCACCACACCCATCCTGACAGCACCCAACACCCCTCTCTCTCACACTCACACAGTCCTGAAACCACACCCACAACACTCTGCACTCACATGCATGCTCCTCAACATACACTTATCCACAAAACATGCCACAGATATCTAGGACCCGTTGTGCGACAAAGCACCAAAACTACTTTTCCTCAGGGAAACCTGACTAAACTTTGCATCTGCACCTGACATCACCACAGCCATCCCCCCAGATGCAGGATTGGCAGGCAAGACAGACTCCACTATCCCAGGGGCAGAATTGATATCATCTACATGAACGCCATCAGATGCACCACCTCCATGGACAAGTCATCATTCAACATAAAACACCTGTCATTCAAGCTCTACTTCACCGCTAACTTCACTTTAAGCTGCTATGGACAACCAGTGCCAAGCACCAACTTCACTAACACCATCATGGTCTTCATCGCACCACCCGCCCTTGCAGCTAGCAATTCAGCTGTCGCTGCTGCAGGTAAGAGTGGTGGGGCAGGTGAAGGGGATGTCAAGAGACAACCACAAGAGAACATTAGCTATATATTTAATTTTCCCTCTTGGTCGTCTTTAGAAATCCCCCCTCACCTATCCCCACCGCCTCACCGCTCTTACCTGCAGCAGCCGTGGCTGTAGCAATTACATCTTACTCATAGACCTGAACATCCACATGGGAGACCACTTCAATCTCAATTCAAAAGCATGCATTGAAGACCTTGGATGCTTGGCCTCAGCAAGCAAGTATAGGGACCTAACAATGTCACCGGACACCTCCTGAACCCTATTTTCACCACTTCAACAAAATCTGAGTTGACAAGCCTACACCAGTCTCCTGAATAGATCATGCCCTTGTCAAGTTCAGCATCTCCATCTCAGTCCAACACACAAGCACCACCACCAGACCAGTCTGCCAAAACGGGAACAGCATCACTGACAAGGGCTGGAACACCACTCTCCACACCCACCCACCCTTAAAAAGTAACAGCCTCCACAAAGCCATCAAGCAGTTCAACAATTGGATCACCTCCTGCACCAACTCACTGACATCCCTCAAACACAGCAATACAGCAAGATCTAAATCTCAGCCCAGACTGATAACACGCCACTGCAAACAATTGGAGTGCAAATGGAAAAAGAGCCAGGACAATGTAGACATGAGTATGTTCATATCTGCCCTTCCATCAAATGAGCTGGACCACCAAATGCACTGTTTTGGTGGACCGAATCAATGCCAGGACAAATTTTCACCATTGTGAAGGATTTCACGTCATCAGTGAGTGCCGCCAACTCGATAGCCCCCTCTTAGGACCTCTGCAACAATCTCTCTCAATTTGTCAACAACAACATCACTGCCATTTACAGCAACATCAACCCACACCCAGACCTGACAGACCTTGCCAATACCAGTCACATGGCAAGTCATCCAAAGAAACTGCTACCTCCATGAAATCTCTGTACTCAGGGGCCTCATCATTCCCAAAGCCCCACCAAGCCTACTCAGGAGTACTGCAACCCATAAGTGCCATGGTCAGACCCATTCTGAATGCCACCACCTCTTCCACAACATTCACAGATGCTTCTAAACACACAACTGTCCTCCCACTGCTGAAGAAACCCTCTTTGGATGATTCAGTTCCTGCCAACTACAGAATGATCTCCCTGCTACCATTCCAGGCCAAGATCTTAGAGAAAATCATCAACAGAGACTTCACCAAGATACCTCAATGACAACCAACTCCTCAACACCACTCTGGTTTCATGCCCGAACCTCTGCCTAGAAACCTCCCTCATTGCTGCCATGGATGACATCTGCATGACTCTGGTATGAGGAGACACGGTCACCCTCATCCTCCTGGACCTCTCTTCAGTGTTTGACACAGTCTTCCTCCCCACCGTCATCCAATGCCTACACAACAACAGAATCCAAGGACATGATCTCCAATGGATCAGCTCATTTTGACTGGAAGGACCCAGTCAATCATCCTGGCACCGTATACTTCAGAAGCCCATGACCTCATCTGCGGAGTCCTGCAAGGATCCTCCCTGAGCCCAACCCTCTTCATCGCATACATGATCCCTTTAGTCAGAATCATGTGCTTTCACGACAACAACATCCTCTCCTACGCCAATGACACATAACTAATTTCCCTCCTTCACAGACAAGATGCCCAGTACCAGGATCATGTTCAATGCCTTCATGACTGAAATCACACACTGGATGAAGAACAGCTGTATGAAGTTGAACTCCAACAAGGCCAAAATCATGATCTTCAGGAACAGCACTTCTACGTGAAATTACACCTGGTGGCCAACAGAGGTAGGACCGACACCCACTTCCACCACCTACGCCAAAAATCTCAGGATCATAATCAACAGCAAACTCAACATTACCACCCAAATCAACACCATCTCTGCCTCATTGTTCCATATCCTGAAGATGCTGAGGGAGATTTTCAAATGGCTCACAATCAGCACCCAGAAAATAATCATATACGCACCTGTCATAAGATAGTTGGACAACGGGAACACCCTCTATGCCGAAATCAACAAAAAAACTCACCAGAAGGCTGCATACCATTCAGAAATTGACAGTCAGAATCACTCAAATGTCAATAGAACAACGGGCCTTTGGGAAAAAGTTAGTAGAGCAAAGAAGCAGGACACCACAAACAAACATAAATGCACATGCACTGCTTCCTTAACAAAGATTGCCACAAAGAGGTTCAGGTTGCCATTAAGTTAAAGCATTGGTAATGCCACTAGGTCTGGCTAGCATTTTGTGTCCTGTCTAAAAGATGAAAGAAAGTAATGGAGGAGAGGAAAAAAACTAAGAAAAAACATAAAATGCATTTATGAGCTAAATAATTTAGCATATGATTATTCAATGTAATTTTAGAAATAACATTGTCCCTCACTCATGGCATTATGAGTGCTCCAGGAGAGGCAGAATGATATATGAGGCTGGCAATGCCATGCAGTGAGAAAGAAATACTCCTTTGGGTGTAGAGAAAGCCCACTCTACGTATATTTAAAAAAATTGGCAACAATAGGTGTTATAGAAGTCAACCCTGTAGAACCAGACCTAACCAAAGGCGCTGCAGATGCAGAATTTATACAAACTGTTTACCTTCACTCCTCAAGTTTTCTAAATTTTGTTTCTGCTGGCATTAGGACTCTGTTTACTTTACTACTGCTGAGCAGTGCTAAAGTGCTGTTAGCTTACACCTGGTTGGCTTATTTAATTTACTTATAAGTCCCTACTATATGATACTACATTTGCCCAGGATCTGTAAATTAAATGCTAACAGTGGACCTGCACTAATAATTTTACCACCCACTTAATTAGCACTTTTAAACATGTCTCAGGCTTGCCATTGCAGCCTGTAGTGCAGTTTTAATCTGCCAATCTGACCTGGAAAAAAAGACTTTGGCCAGGCTTAAACCTTCCATGTTATAGCTTATAAGTCACCCCTTAGATAGGCTCTAAACAACCCATGAGACAGGGTGCATTGTATTTAAAAAGTATGACATGTGTTTTTATGTTTTTCTTGTCCTGGTCATGAAAAAGTCCTAAATTATTTTTCACTACTGTAAGGCCTATCTAGCCCATTGGATATACATAACATTGGGTTACCTTATTAGATTTAATAAGTGCTAACTGTTGATTGAGAACAGGTAGAAGCTTCATATTTGGACTCATATGAATTGTAATATAATATCATTTTTAATGGTAAAGTCAGATTTTAAGTCACAATTCTGAAAATGCCAGTTTTAGAAAGTTGTGATTTTCCTGCCTAAACATGTGGTGCCTGCTGTTGTGTCCTAGGTCACATGATTGTGAATAGTTTGGCAGTTGGCCTTTGTGTATTCCTCACAGACAGTGAGACAAAAGGGGACTGGATTTTGGCAGGATGGGCCATCCTTCCAGGATGGGTGGGGCAGAGCTACTCCCTGCTACACTTGCATTTCACAGGGCTGCCTTCGGCACACACAAAGGTACCTGACACCAGTCATTTGTCACCACAGACTTCTTGGAACCTTGGCAGGGAAAGGGAAGAACCTTCTAGAACCAGATGTGAGGGTTACCAAGATGTCACCCCCCACATCAAAGGCTGGCACAAGGTATAAATATTGGACCCCCTGAACCACTGGTTCAGTATATTTCTTGCCCTGAGCAAAACCTCAAAAGGACTGCCTTCTACTCCAGAGTACAGCACTGCTGCCTAAGGCCTGCTTTGTAGCTCAGATGACTGCCCGGCTGCTAACAGAGGACTGACCTGCTGTTTGAGGCCTGCCTTGCTGCTTTAAGGAGAGAGAACCTGGACCCCAGGACTACCAGATTGACTCTAAGGCAGCGGTACTCAAAGTACGGCCCGCGGGCCAGTTGCGGCCCGCCAGCCCTTTCCATGCGGCCCTCGAGTAAAACAACAGACAGTTGGCAATCAACTGCAATTCCGCCTGTTGTTATTCCTCGGGGGCCGCATTCACTGGGTAAAGAAGCATCCTCAAAACCAGTGCCTCGCAAGCAGAGGCGCAACTAGAGCTAAATTTCGGCGGCAGGGGGAGGGGGGGGGGCTTGAATCTTTAAGCTTTAGGCAGAGTGGAGCTGATTTCGGGGGAGGGGGGGGGGCCTGAATCTTTAAGCAATAGGCAGAGTGGCGCTGCAGGGCCTCTTAGAAGGGGTGAAACAGCGAGGCCTCATTAACATGCAAATGGTCTTTTAAAGACCTGTGAAGTGCTCGGGTGCGGCTGTGTGTGCGCAGCGAGGCTGTCTCATCCCGGCTGCCACACGCGACGGGGGTGGGGGGGGGGGCTGAAGCCCTTTGAGTCCAATGGGTGTTGCGCGCCTGATGGCCTGTGTTACCCAAGCAACCTCTCGCAGATCCTCTGCCCTTAAAACTCGATGGGAGATAAGACGAGTGAACAGCAACGCAAGGACCTGCTTTTTCAGCAGTCTCTCCTCTGTGGGCCGCACACCACCGTAGGCATCTCTTATGCCTCTCACCAGGGCCCACGAGCCTCGATTTGCTCCTACCCCTCTGTGGCGAACAGGCTAGCATCGCTGGTGCTGCCCTACCTGCGGCCTCACAATGCGGCCTCCCCAAACCCACCCAAGCCCGGGAAGCTGTCGCATCCCGAGCTGCCACACAGAGAGAGGGAGGGAGACAGCGAGAGGGAGGGAGACAGAGAGAGGGAGGGAGACAGAGAGAGAGAGAGAGATCGAGAGGGAGGGAGACAGAGGGAGGGAGAGAGAGGGGGAGGGAGACAGGGTGACAGAAAGAGGGAGACAGGGAGACAGAGAGGGAGACAGGGAGACAGAGAGGGAGACAGGGAGAGAGAGAGGGAGAGGGAGAGGGAAACAGGGAGAGAGAGAGAGGGAAACAGGGAGAGAGAGAGGGAGACAAAGGGAGGGAGACAGAGGGAGATGGAGGGAGACAGAGGGAGACAAAGGGAGGGAGACAGAGGGAGACAAAGGGAGGGAGACAGAGGGAGGGGGAGACAGAGAGAGGGGGAGACAGAGAGGGAGACAGAGAGTGAGGGAGTGAGACAGGGAGGGAGGGAGACAGAGAGGGAGGGAGACAAAGGGACACAGACAGAGGGAGACAGAGAGAGAGAGGGAGACCGGGAGAGAGAGAGTGAGACCGGGAGAGAGAGAGTGAGACCGGGAGAGAGAGAGTCCCTGTTTGGCAGTATGTCGTATGACCAAATGGGCTGCTCTATATGAGACAGCACGTTGCGTACGATATACTGCCAAACAAGGACTCGGGGAACTTTCATTCGCATACTACTGACTGTGTGAGCCTCTGAGGAAGAGAGTCATCGAAACGCGTCGGGCTCAGTCAGGTGTGAATAATTACAGGCAAGCGCGACGAACCATACCTAATAAAAGCTTGTGGGGAAAAGCAGCTTGTGTTCAAGTGCGGTTCTTCTGATGGACAAATCCCCAATGAACTGTATACATATGTGTGTGTGTGTATGCTGGGTCTGGTGGCTCAGTGGACGAATGCGTCCGCTGCAGGGGTCTGTGTTCAACCTCATAGTCATTTTTTTTTAGTTGCTCTAGCCCCGCCCCCTCCACCACTGACCCCGCCCCCACAGGTGCGGCCCTCGGCCACAAACCACACTGTAAATTTGGCCCCCGAGAGAAAGTTTGTGAGTACCCCTGCTCTAAGGTATAGTTGACTGGCCTCCTGTGTGAGCTACAGGGACATAAGCTTCATAGGCCTTGAGTCCTACACCTGGTCTCGCGTGGATTAAGTCCCAACTTGCCAAGCGGTGCCCCAGGTCATGGACCCTTGGAAATGCTGCTCCTGCCTAACTCTAAAAGTTGGGACTTGGAAATATTTTCACTAAAAAGTGGCAGAAGAATCGACAGAACAACAGGATCTACCAGCCAACTGATCTGCTCAAGGTGCATCGCCGTTCGGCCTGAAGTTGCGGTAGCTCCTGCTACATCCTTCTCCTCAGCAGCAAATCCTGTTCAGCGGACCCTTTCAGTGATGGTATTTGGCCGTGTGAAGCCCTCTTTGGCTACGGCTTGCAACTTCGTCCTGCTGGAGGTTTTCAACTTCCAAAACTTTTTCTAGGTCCGAAAGTAAGAATCTTCATCCGGCTCAATGGCCACAGGCTCCCCATCAACAACCACCTTGGCCTTGAAATCTGGCTTCTCCTGCTCAGAGCTTTTACCAACTATTGCCGACACCTTCACCGAGACCTCCTCTAGTGTGACCCAGTGATGACTCCTCCTTGAACATAGCCTGCTGCCTTGCCCTGCTGAACTATTTTTTCTCCTGGACTTTTCTTAAAAATGTCTTCTAAGTCACGACCCAACCCAAATCCTCCTTGTGTTTTTGAACTGCAATCCATTACGTTCGGCCTTAACATTCGACTTTTCCCTGTTGGCGCTTTGATCTTTTAGGTGCTATTTTGCCCTATAACTTTAAACATTTAGAACTCAGGTTCTACTGATTGGATTTTTTTTTTTGTCAATTTAGGTATTACAATGTTCTATATTTTTCTAATTTGGTGTTGGATATTTCTTGTGTTGCATTTCCCCTTTATTACTGGTTGAGTGCTGCATACATACCTAACACAGTATCTCTAAGTTAAGCCTGACTGTTTTTGTGCCAGGCTACCGGAGGGTTAAGCACAGCTAAAATTAGTGACTTGTGGTTCATCCCAAAAAAGATTGTGGTTGGTGCTTGATACAGGTTTACACCCCCCCCCCCCCAATAAAAAAACAATGTCTTTGAGTAAGGATACACCCAGTAGTCGAATGACTCTTGAAGACTCAGGTGGTCCCCATGTGCCGAACATTGTACACAAGATAAGGCTATACAAAACGTGTGCTGCCAGCGAAAACAGTTAGCACATTTTACTTAACTTCATTTAACACGAGGGGGTGATTCATTACAAATAACACCCACCTTATGCTGGGGCAACTGCTGCATCCTATTTAGAAGTGCTACATCATGTTGTTCTGCTGTTTTACTAACTAATATGAGGAGCTTGGCATGTCACCAACTTTAGCCTATTCACCATCAGGCATGACAACTGGAGAAGTGATAGCAGGCATATCCAATAGTGTACATCAGGGGTCTTCAAACTGTGGGGCACACTCCCATGGGGAGTGATGACTGTTTTCCTGGGGGCGAAAGTGTCTTTGTAACTCTTTGTAAATGAAGATGGCCTGGAAGTGCGACTTTCTTTATTTAGCGCTTCCATGTTGTAGTTATTGAAATCAAGCAGTTGAAGTGCATAAAAATGTAAGGAAACTGCGATTCTTGGTGTCCTGGTGGCGGGGTCAAAGACATGGCTAAGTGACTAAAATGAAATAACTTGTCTGTGAATATTTGTGTTCATCTTTAGCCAGTTGCATATCAAATAATGCACATAACGTAAACAAAAAACAAATGCAAATTAAACTAATCATTGGGAATACTTTTTTTCATATTGTGAAACCTCATATGGTCAATGTGATCACTGCAGATGCCTAATTGTATGACCAGAGAGTCACACAATTGAATCCTGTTTGGCGAAGTGTGTAATACTTGCTGGTGCATTCATAATACTATAATAGCTAAGGGTTGGTGGCAAACTCTGTTCCGCCAGCGGAGTTTGTAGAGTTTTTGCAACTCTGCACTCTGCTTGGAGCGCGTAGTTCAGCAAAAAACTCTGCCTACCGCTGGAGCAGCAGAGTTTACAAGCACGCTGCCGCCTGCCACTCAACCCTAGTGGAAATCATAACTGTGTAATGCTTGTTTGCAAATATATAAATAAGTATGCACACAAAAACTGCATGGAAATCACATCTGTGTAATGCTTGCCTGTGCAGCTTTAAGTAGGCACACAGAACGCTATGAAATCAAGTCTGTTTAAAGTCCACTATAGTTATCTCATCGCGCCTCAGACTGGGCAGCAGGAGAAGCCCTTGCAGCCGGTGTCGAAAGTCTCTCAGTTAAGCCGGAAGCCCGCCATGCCCGCCAGAATGTCCAGTGTGCCCAGCTGGCAGGTGGTGGTGAGGGAGAGGCGACCGCCGTGTCGCTCCCGCTACAGCTGCTGCCCTGCTCGCAACCTGCTTCAGTCTCTGTCCCGCCTCCACCTCCCATCAACCCGAAAGTGCTGCTGCCTGAGTGGCGCATAACATCACTCCTGGGCTGCTAGCCTGCTATACCAGGGCATGGCTGAGAACAGCAGCATGGACAGACAGACGTGGGAGTCACTCAGGAGAGCTATGTGCCCGGGGGCTGTCTGTCTGTTACATGTCTGTCAGATGTTTGACTGTTAGAGAAAATGAGCGCCTCTGTCTGACAGTGTAGGTGGGCAGGAGCATGTCGCTCATCTTTCGTGTTTACTTTGTGGCTTACGCTGGGTGGACATTGGGCCAAGCAATACTCCACCTGCCCGCAGAACTCCTTGGAATTCCACTGAGTTTTTTGGGGACTCTGTGGAATTCCACAGAGTGCAACTCCGCAAACTCTGCCCAGGCCTGATTATGGCCTAGCTGTTAACACAAAGCACTATGAATATGCAAGTCATTATTTAAAAATTGTACTGCACACAGTATCAGCATATCTATTGGAATTATGTATCATGATAGGACTAAATTATGCTCCCTTTTGTACCGCTTTGTTCGCCATAAGTTGGCAGGGTATGCTCAGATGTGAGTCCCTTGCTCACTTTGCCACTGTATTCAAACAAGCCTTGCTGAAGACGGCTGAAATGCCAGAAACCGGTCCTAGGAAGCTTGTTTCCGGTCCAGGGAAGGCATGGCTTGGCAGTTCGGGCTGGACTGTTCCCATGAGGCACAGGGTCAGACTGATTTGCATATGGCCATGTCTGAACTGGGGTGGCAGATTGGGCTAAAGAACGGTGATGGATCAACCCCAGATCTGTTGACTGGGTGTGAGTGTTTGATTGGTTCTGATGCTCTGTCCATCACCACTCCCTTTTGTACCGCTTTGTTCGCCATAGGTTGGCAGGGTATGCTCAGACGGGAGTCCCTTGCTCACTTTGCCACTGGATTCAAGCAAGCCTGGCTGAAGACGGCTGAAGACGGCTGAAATTCCAGAAACCGGTCCTAGGAAGCTTGTTTCCTGTCCAGGGAAGGCATGGCTTGGCAATTCGGGCTGGACTGTTCCCATGAGGCACAGGGATAGACTGATTTGCATATGGCCATGTCTGAACTGGGGTGGCAGAGTTGGCTAAAGAACGGTGATGGATCATACCCAGATCTGTTGACTGGGTGTGAGTGTTTGATTGGTTCTGATGCTCTGTCCATCACCACTCCCTTTTGTACCGCTTTGTTCGCCATTAGTTGGCAGGGTATGCTCAGACGTGAGTCCCTTGCTCACTTTGCCACTGGATTCAAGCAAACCTGGCTGAAGACGGCTGAAATGCCAGAAACCGGTCCTAGGAAGCTTGTTTCCGGTCCAGGGAAGGCATGGCTTGGCAGTTCGGGCTGGACTGTTCCCACGAAGCACAGGGTCAGGCTGATTTGCATGTGGCCATGTCTGAACTGGGGTGGCAGAGTGGGCTAAAGAACGGTGATGTATCAAACCCAGATCTGTTGACTGGGTGTGAGTGTTTGATTGGTTCTGATGCTCTGTCCATTACCACTCCCTTTTGTACTTCTTTGTTCGCCATAGGTTGGCAGGGTATGCTCAGACGTGAGTCCCTTGCTCACCTTGCCACTGGATTCAAGCAAGCCTGGCTGAAGACGGCTGAAATGCCAGAAACCGGTTCTAGGAAGCTTGTTTCCGGTCCAGGGAAGGCATGGCTTGGCAGTTAGGGCTGGACTGTTCCCCTGAGGCACAGGGTCAGACTGATTTGCATATAGCCATGTCTGAACTGGGGTGGCAGAGTGGGCTAAAGAACGGTGATGGATCAAACCCAGATCTGTTGACTGGGTGTGAGTGTTTGATTGGTTCTGATGCTCTGTCCATTACCACTCCCTTTTGTACCACTTTGTACGCCATAAGTTTGCAGGGTATGCTCAGACGTGAGTCCCTTGCTCACTTTGCCACTGGATTCTGTGATGCCCTAGGGTAACTATGCGCTATATAAAAATTGCATTCATTCATTCATTCATTCATTCAAGCAAGCCTGGCTGAAGACGGCTGAAATGCCAGAAACCGGTCCTAGGAAGCTTGTTTCCGGTCCAGGGAAGGCATTGCTTGGCAGTTCGGGCTGGACTGTTCCCATGAGGCACAGGGTCAGACTGATTTGCATATGGCCATGTCTGAACTGGGGTGGCAGAGTGGGCTAAAGAATGGTGATGGATCAAACCCAGATCTGTTGACTGGGTGTGAGCGTTTGATTGGTTCTGATGCTCTGTCCATCACCACTCCCTTTTGTACCGCTTTGTTTGCCATAAGTTGGCAGGGTATGCTCAGACGTGAGTCCCTTGCTCACTTTGCCACTGGATTCAAGCAAGCCTGGCTGAAGACGGCTGAAATGCCAGAAACCGGTCCTAGGAAGCTTGTTTCCGGTCCAGGGAAGGCATGGCTTGGCAGTTCGGGCTGGACTGTTCCCATGAGGCACAGGGTCAGACTGATTTGCATATGGCCATGTCTGAACTGGGGTGGCAGAGTGGGCTAAAGAATGGTGATGGATCAAACCCAGATCTGTTGAGTGGGTGTGAGTGTTTGATTGGTTCTGATGCTCTGTCCATCACCACTCCCTTTTGTACTGCTTAGGACTAAATTATGCGGCACGGCTGACTAAATTATTAGCCAAAAAATGGCAAAACACGAGGCTTAATTTGGCTCTTTTTGGAATGGTATTACTTCATTATTATGTCAGTTTTACACATTATAACACAATCTGGACAAAGGGTTCTCCTCATTAGTACTGGTTTAGCACCCAAATACATCAATAAGCAACAGAAAGGTGACTAGTCAAACTGTACAATGGTCCTTTGACTGCGTGTCAACTAGTATTGTTGCATTTTTAGTACTTTTTATCCGTTTGAGCTAGAAACACATTTTTTTGGGTTAAAATCTGCAGATTAGAGAGAGGATGGTTAATTATGCAGCAAATCCATAATTATGTGGACAATTCTGCAGCCACAAAATTGCATATTTCCAGTGGTCCTGAGTATAAGGTAGGCTGCTCAAAATGATTTAATTTTTAAGATAAAATAGGTGCTTTCAAAGAATATCTTTCAGTAATAGGTAATACACTGTACCTGGTGTAGACATTTTTATGAGCTCACCAAGTGAAAGCTTTCCAAAACTTAACACACCTAGATCACCTCTCAAAAAGAATACATCTTTGTTACCATGAAGCTTCTAGTGACTCCATGAATGAAAGCATGTAGTAGGTTCCAAGTAGCTTTATCATTTGGTAATTAATCAATTACACACAATTTCCCTTCTGTCAGGTGAGAAAGTCTGCTCATTCTTTAGTTCTCTGTCCATGGATAATATCGAAGAGATGGCCCAAAGGAGAGGGTTCACTGTGGGGCTATTTTTTTCATTAAAAAATGGACAGACAATGTTTCCTCAGGGAGATACACAGAGGAAGGTGGAGATTCTTTTTAAAAGGCCATCACTGGCATCAGTACGGTAGATGCAGTGACACTGGGCAGTGCTATGAGGGACTACTGCACCCAAATTATGGTTATGTTACTAGCAAAAAGATGGATGGAACCCTAATTTGTTGTTAGCATTATGACCCAGGTGATCCTTGCTGTACAGGGGAGAGGTCCTAAGCAACAGGGGGCAAGATGTGCATTCCACCCCTCCTTTTTTATGCAAGGATTCAGAAAGGCTGCTTTTGAGACTCAGGTCTAGGAGTGATGGCCAGAGGAATGGGTAGAGGAGTGTGTATCATTGTTGCAGCAGATGCAGTGTCACAGGAGCCCAGAGGTGTGAGGCGACTTCTAAACCCCAATTAGTATGGTTTTAATATCCTTCCTTGCTTATGTCAGGACCCAGTGCATCATTGTTGTGACAGTGTTGTTTTGGGTCGTGGACCAACAGCCCAAAAGAAGGGAAAATTGAAGCAGGAGAAACATCTTAGCTTAGAACTCAGAGAGATGGCAGAGCGGAGAATCGGGCAAGATGGAGGCCAATGTCTTCAACAAAGTGCAGAGGAGACTGCCCTCTTCGTCAGGCAGTTGCTCTTATTACTGAAGCAGGTGCTATGATACTGGAGCCGCCAAGAGTTTGAGAGGCCCACAACATAACAAATATGACTGTCTTAATTTATAAAAGAGGATTGGAGGCTCATATTTCTTGCTAGCATTAGGGCTGAGGGAATCCTTGCTGCAAAATGGTGGGCAACATGTGAAAGATCACTTTATTATTAAAGAGACAGAGAATCTTTTTCGACATTGGAGTGATGGCCAGGCATGCTAGGGAAGGGTTGAAAGAGGCAGAGGACACAGTCTGCTACTCTGGGCTGGGCCTATCATTAGTGCAACAGGTGCAGTTGCATAGGGTTCCAGGAGTGTGAGGGGATCACAACACCCACATTCTAGGTAGTAGTGTTTTTGCTCGATATATTTGCTCTTTTCTAAGTCTCACATTTACTGTAGATTATGAGCCACAGAAAAAGTACCCTTGAAATGATAAACCCACTCCTTGCATTCTGCCCTGACGCTCCACTCTACCAAGTACTGCCATAAAGTTTAGGAGGGGGCTCACAACAAAAATGTTTGAAGACCTGGAAACAAAATTGAAGTACTTATTGGCAGAGAAAAAGGAAATTTGTGCATAGGTGTTTATCGGTCAGACCCATTAGCCTCCATTGAAACCCTAACAAATTCAGTCAAAGATAAATAGAAGGTCATGAAATGCAAATAACTTCACAGAAAGTTCCACGCACCAGTGTTAGCTGGTGACCATCCATCAAAAATTAAAAAGGCATTGTGAACTCTTTTTACTCTTCATACTTATTCAATAAAGTGGCAGATCTTCTAGCTTAATGGCAGGTTTTACTGGTTGAGTGCAGCAGCGGCTCCTCTGTTAAGGCAGAGGAGCGTCGCCCCACTGCTTTTTGGCAGTGCAAAAAAGCAACAAGCATTTACAACGCAATAGGTCTCGCATTTGTTAAAGTTGGAGCTATTGGCATTGAAAATGGCAATGTTTTTTACTTTTGCTTTTTTATTTGCAGTAAAGTAATTATATTTACATAGTGCTATTGCCATTGGAATGACCTTGCGGCGCTGGAGAACGAGTTGATGGGAAATAAAAAGAGAGAGCCTCTGATGAAGGGAGGTACAGGGTAACGAGGAGAGCGGGGGGACAGGAGGACAAGGAGAGGGGAGGGACAGACCGTGAGGTACCGGTGGGGGGATGCCATTAGGAGAGATGAAAGGCTTAGTTGAAAGGAGGAGTCCGGAATGAAGCAGAGACTCTGGTAAAGGAAGGGGCAGGATGACAAGGAGAGCCCATGAAGTGCCGGTGGGGAGTGCCATAATGAGAGACTGAAAGATTGTGATAAAATAAGTGACTGGGTGAGAAAAGGAGAACCTCTGGTGAAAGGAGGGACAGGATGACGTGGGGAGAGATAGCCCGTTAAGTTTCGGAGGGGAGTGCCATTAGAAGACAGTGAAAGGCTGAGGTGAAAGGAGGAGCCCACTAAGAAGCCCCTGAGTTTCTGGTGAAAGGAGGGACAGTGTAACAAGGTGAAAGGAGGGACAGTGTGACAAGGCGAGCGGAGAGACTGCCATGAAGTACTGGTGGGAGAGCCGTAAAAAGAGACAGAATGGATGAGATGAAGGAGAGACTTAAAGGCTGGGATGAAAAGAGGGACTGGCTGAAAAACAGAGAGCCTCTGGTAAAAGGAGGGGCAGAATGACACGGAGAGCGGAGAGACAGCCACTGGGGAGTGCCATTAGGAGAGATGAAAAGCTGAGGTGAAAGGAGGAGTCCGGTATCAAGCAGAGACTCTGGTGAGGGAAGGGGCAGGATGAAAAGGTAGAGTCCATGAAGTGCCAGAGGGGAGTGCGCAACGAGAGACTGAAAGATTGTGATGAAATAAGTGACTGGGTGAAAAAAAGAAAGCCTCCGGTGAAAGGAGGGACAGAATGACGAGTGGAGAGATAGCCCGTGAAGTACTGGATGGGAGTGCCACTAGATCACAGTGAAAGGCTGAGATGAAGGGAGGAGTCCACTAAGAAGCTGAGAGCCTCTGGTGAAAGGAGGAATAGTGTGAAAATGTGAAAGGAGGGACTTTGTAACAAGGTGAAAGGAAGGACAGTGTGACAAGGAGAGCGTAGAGACAGTAATGAAGTAGTGGTAATGTTTTCACGTATGTTACTTTGATTACAGTGGAGGTTTTTTATTGTAAATTAGAGTTAAAGCTATTGAGGCTGTAAATCAAGCGATCAGCGCTCAGGAGACAGCGGGAAGGAAAGTGGTTCAGCATGGAGGAGGGGTGGGGAGATGAGATGCTGGGACATGAGAGCAAGTTGGGTTAACAGTGAACAGCGGGAGGGGGGTGATATGGGTACAGGAGAACAACTAGCTGTTGGCCCGGAACTTTCAGAAAAGCAAATCAATTGGGTTGCCAGTGTGAAATAAAGAAATGCCAATTTATAGTGAAAGTGACTCTGTTCTTAGACAATGAAAGGCGCGCTTAAAGTCAAAGCGTCGCCATTTAGAAAATAAATAAAGATGCAAGGCAGTGCTGATTGCTCGCTGCCACACATCCCTGTCCATTTTTCCATGTGTGTACTTACTTCAACGTCTGAGCAAAACACATCAGTGGGTATTTGAGCCTTTTGGATCTGACAATAAAAGGTAACAAGACAAGCCTGGCGGAGCGTGGCGCGCACGCCTGGCGGGGGCGGGGGAGTGCATTCCAGGCGGGGGAGCGGACCCTTTGAAGTGTGTTGCCAAACGGATTGCATGGCGGCACGATGCGCGTGATTGTGCGCGTGCTCGCCATGCAATCCGCTTTTCGGAGCACTTTTAAATTCCCCTTACTATAGTCTCACTTTGCGATCGAATACGCGATAGCAAGGCGAGACCTAAAAATAAAATGATAACATGATGTTATTATCATTCTATTTTTCCTGCTGAGGCAGTTTTGCTTGGTAGGGCATGGCTAGGCTGCACAAAGAGCAGGGGGAGGAGTGGTTGGGGAATTTTCTTAGTGTGCATGACTGTTTGGCCGGCCAAACAGTCATCCGCACTTAGCATGTTCTCCACCCGGCTGTATTGCACAGCCTAAGTCGAGAACATGCACAGGCTCATAGTCCCCGTCTGAGCACCAAACCACAGCGCTCAGACTAATCATGACACTGCTGTCATGGTGACAGGAGCATCGTGATTGGCTTAGGGCAGCTTTTGTGCTTCCTGCTGTAGTTCCAGGACTCATCGGGATGAGGAGGAGGGACAACAGAGAAGAGACGCAGCCGTTAAGAGGCGTTTCCTTTATTTTTCTTCACAATTAACTTATTACAATTTCTAAGTGCAATTTCTAATTGGGAAAAGATGGATATTTTGAATTTGGTGTCTCTGGACTCACAATTTGAAATCACAACTTATGGTATCGTAAAGTTTTTAGGTTGCAAATCTGAAAATGCCACTTTTAGAGAGTTCAACTTCATAGGATCGCCCCAAACCAATCGCACAGATTAATTACGCCATTTTGGCATTTATTACTCGTTTATATTCATCAATATGTTTCTTGTATTCCATCATCTTTATTCATTGTTGCTGCATTTATATTTTCATCCACAAATGGAATTTTATGCCTATTCTCACAATTGACTTTTAGAAAGTTGGCATTTTCCCACTTTAATCATTCTGTGTCTCTGCCTGTCTCTGAATACACACCTGCGGTGGGTGACAACTGGGATGTATGCAGAAAGCTACACATAAAGGGAGCTTAGGTGTGCCTGATGGGCTATCCACATACTGACGGGCATTAGCAACATGATGGGTCATCCTGGGCATGATAGAAGGGAGGAGCTGACACTTGCAGCTGAATGGGCTCTGCCTGTCCCCACACAAAGAGATGCATATCCCTCTGTAGAGAGTCTGGAGCCAGTGCAGGGACTTTGTGCACTTCAAAGGCCTCTCTTTGAAGTCTTCCCCACTTCAAAGGCACCGCTGGGTATAAGTACCGGCCCCCTGATACCACCAACTTAATAACTTCTGGGCCTGAAGACATTCTGCCAGAAGAACGACTGCTGTGCTGCTGAAGGGACTTTCATTCTGCTGGAATCTGCTGTACTTGGCTAAACTCGTGCTCTGCTGTGCCTGCCCTGCTGCCTGGTGCACTCCTTGCCAGGGTGTGAGAAGGACCTGCTTCTCTACATCTTCAGAACCTAAGTGACTCCAAGGGCTTTCTGGCTTGCCTCCTGTTTTGAAGTCTCAGGGATCTCAAAGACTTCAATCAACTCTTATGCAACTTTTGGACTCTACTACACAGAGGTTGCTACTCCGCTATAATGTCAAAGTTTTAAGCCAACAGTGACCTCACTAAGAGATAGGAGTGTCTCACTGCTCATTGGAATTGTTGAGAAAGGAGCTTCCCCCATCGAGAACTCTTCCGAGGAGGTTTTACCTTTCAACCAATTTAAATCATTCAAGTGGTCAACTACACAATAGATACAGGTTCCAGTAGAGTGATTGGAAGGGATATATACATATATAGATGATTCTCCACCTTCATCTCCGAATTTTACAAACTCCTTTGAGGCTCACCAGGATTTTTTGTTCATGAAATATTAAGTGTAGAGAACAAATTGTGGCTGGGAGTTGATAGTTTTTCCTGAAGAAGGTGGCTGTCAAATTTCAGTACCCACCGAAACCTGTTGATGCTTTACAAGATTCAATACACTAGATCTTTGGGACATTTGTGAGTTGAAGAGAATTAAATACAAGGAATATTGCAACTCAAAATGAATGATTTGTTACAGACTGGTGTCCTTTTAATGACACCATATAACTGTCTAATGTATTCTCCCGCTGTGTTGTCTATCAAATGAGGGTTTATTTATTCTGAAATACTGTGTTATTTGTCCAATATGATGTATTTTTTGGGGGCTTTTTTAAAAATTGTATTAAATTAATTTTCATTTTTAGCATTGAAATTGTATGTACTCTATTTTTTTAAATGAAAATGTATTAAATTGCGAAAAAGAATTTGGCCCACACTGAGTATACATTTCTACTCATTTTAATTTCAATTTATGTTTTGATGATATTGATTGACTATTGATGTGTTTGAATGAGAGTGGAGTGATTGATCTTGCCAAAGGGAGTTTTGAATTTTTGACTTTTGGACTCTGCCAACTGTTAGTTTTATTTTGCAAAGTGGTGCCAATCCAGTCCTGGGCCCTTGGAAGTTGGTTTTCTGAGCCTTGGAAAGAAAATCCATGCATCATCGTCGCTGCGCCGGTCGGAACCAAGGCATCTTCTTCAGCACCAACACATCTCCTGCAAGTACATCACATCACCGGCTGTGCGGATTGACGATGAAAACATCGCCTACCTCACTAGAAAACTTAGCATCTCGGATTGCATGGCTCAGAGCTGAAGCATCGCTTGCATCCAGCCGGATTGACGACGACGCATAGCCTCCTCTGCTCCATGCATCAAGACGACGCTACATAGGTACTTTTTCAGCAGGACAAAGTTGGTCCTTGTACCCGATCCGAGCTCCGTTGCAGTCGACCTAAACCTTTGGATTTACCCCGGTTAAGCGCGACCAGATGTCCCCGATTGGTGCTTTATGCTTTTAGCACTATCATTCCATCTAATCTTTCGAAATTCATAACTCCGCTTCTACTTATTGTTTTTTTGTCATTTTGGTCTTGTTTTGTTCATTAAATTAAGGTTCATTTTTCTAACTACGTAGCCTGACTGCTCTGTGCCAAGTTACCAGAGGGTGAGCACAGGTTAATTTAAGGGTGTGTATCTGACTTAACCTGACTAAGGTTTAAGTCCCTAGTTGGAGAGGGTGCATACCTCTGCCAAATAGAGACCCAATTTCTAACAATCAGCAATAATTGATGTGTTTATAAACTAAACCTCACTCTGCTGGGCTCCTGTTAGATCAATTAATGACCACCTATTTCCTACGAAGCAGAGCTAAGAATCCGTAATTGGAATTCCGGAATCCAACATCAAGATATTCTAGTCATTGTGGGGGCATTGAAAAACCAGGGCACGCCACCCAACCAGACATCGAAGAGGAGATTGAGAAAACAATTACCAGAACATATCGTCACAGGATGTCTCAGACACCATTCTGTGATACAACCTCGTAAATTATGTGCTAGTGTACCTTCCCCAGTTAGCTGACAGTGCCACGAGGACTTGTATAAAATGTGAAACACAGATCAGTAAATAAAGCTCGCAAGACAGGACCTCATGCTGTGCATCAAATGTTGTGACAGGCTTAACAAAATAGCAGAATACCATCTCTCCGGCAGTCCCTAATTTGTAAACAATAGGTGCCCGGCATAAACATTTGCTCAGAAGCTGCCTAGGGCACTGGAGAAGGTCTTAGTGCCGAGTACCAACTCTGTGCAGTCTTGATTCCACCTCATGTCTCTTTAATCCATCACCTGACACTCTCTGCCCCTCTGTCTCCTCCTGCACCTTCTTTTTCGTCCTTACCTTCTCCATTTGTCAACGTTTCTTCGTTTTTCACTTTCTTCTTCTTTCCCACTTTTATGTTTTTCTCTCTCGTTCTGGGTCGGAGTGCGATGAGGAACAATATGTGTCAGTGGGCCCCATCTGCACCCACTCACCGGCTCAAATTAAGCACTGCTCTCTGGTACCCTGTCCTACAGATTGTATGGAACACGTGTGATTCAGTAAATCTAGATCAATACATTGTGTCAACAGAACACAAAAGTATGAAGATGGATGAAGGTTGTCGAGGTGCACACCAGTAGCATCTCTACAGCTGCCAGAGTCCCATGCTGCTGGATTACAACCAGGATTTAGGAAATACATTGCGAAACCTGAGACCATGTGCACAGCTGCTGAGGTCTATGTGCTGGTACGAACAATATTTGGCACAGTATGACCAAAGGGATAAAATCATAATTAATCACTGTCAATATTTTCTTTTACGCTATTGAGTAGAAAATGAGAGTAATGCTTACACCAGAGAGACTCCTTCCAGATGAGCGACACGTGTACAGGGTTCATTGAGGTTATGAAGAAAACAGGACGCAACATTATAAGGTTCTTTTTTTCTAGTGTATTTTCCTTAAATGTCTTTTGATATTCCTAAACGTTGTTAATAGGCTCCATCTTCAATGAACCTCACTTCAATGAATGTCAATGTGAAAATAAAAGGTACTTGTATTTAAACTTTGACCTGATAACATCACCTGCCCTTTAACCCACACTGAATATGTCACAGGAAGTGGCATTGAAAGGCATTTGACCTGATAATATCACAGGAAGTGACATCACATGACCTTTGTATCCCAATAAATCAAAGGAAGCTACATTGCATGTGATGCATCTAACTTTTGGGTACTCACATCCCACACAGAGGCCGGAAAATCTCTGCAGATATAAAAAAAAGTACCCTATAAACAGACATACTTCAAATCCTATTAAAAATGCAGCTATATACATTGTTTCAGGTAGTCTCTTCAGATATACAATTAAGATAATGTAGCATTGATTAAGAATAAGAACCTGTCAAATAGTGTACAACAATGGAAAATGCACCATTTAAGTTGAAATCCGCCATTATCAATATCAAATAACCTGTAAAATGGTAAGGTTGATGGGCCTATAATGTTCAAAACAAGTACACCGTATCATTTGTTTTAGAAACTAAGAGTACCATGTAATTAAATCTCAGTCTTGGAACGTAGACAG
Organism: Triturus cristatus; assembly: GCF_964204655.1. Taxonomy (NCBI): domain Eukaryota; kingdom Metazoa; phylum Chordata; class Amphibia; order Caudata; family Salamandridae; genus Triturus; species Triturus cristatus. Next base: position 235,758,885 of record NC_140583.1, read on the forward strand.
CGTTGCAATTTAATGCAGGTCATATTCTCCCAACAATCTTCCTATCCATGACATGGTCTACATAATTCTAAACATGTGGAGCCATTGAACATTTTCAGGTTTAGTATCATTAATTTCTTCTACAGAAAACATGCACATCACTGGTAAATTCCTTGTGTTGATCAATAATCAGTGGCAGCTGGCAACTCTGAGAGTGGTGAGGCGGGCAAATGGGTGGTGGGTGGATGCATGTACGTGCACGCGCTACATAATAAAAAAATATTTCCCTTGAATGCAGCAGACGACACGTACCCCTTGCTCTTGCCCTCTTCTCTTGTCGAGACTCCAGTAAGGGCCCCAGCCAACTCCCTTAACCAATCCTGGTGCTGCTCCCCTGCTGTTAACCGGCTTGAGAGAAGCGCCAGAAAGGGAGCGGCCTCTCTCACCGCCTCTGCTTGCTCTCAACCCAGCTGTGTAAGACAGCTGGGTTAAGAAGTTTAAAGTGCGCATGTCTGGCTGGCCGTCACAAGACAGCCGGCCAAAGAGATATGCACACTTTAAACTAGTGCACAGGCAACTCACCACTCCTCCCTGCTGCTGCCACTCAGCAGAATCTGCCTTGTCCTGACACTCTGTTTGGAACGGGTTGATGAAAAATGAAATGGTAATAAATTAACTGTATTACCACTTTATTTTTCATCTCTGGGGCACTTTAGTTAGCGGTGCAAGGCTCCTCCACTCTAATGAAGGAGCCGTCCCTGTCAATAATATGCTTGTTCTGCATTAGCATACCTTACCAGAAACAAACATCATATTTAACAGACAGAATAACCAAGGGCATTAAACTCATGCTTTCCAAATACAGATGTTACAGTCTGCATTTAAAAACGACTCCATTAATCACTTCTCTTAAAGCAAACCTTAACACATTTATTTTCAAAATCTATCACAGAAACATACAGAGACAATGAATCATACATGTGTAAATCAGTATCTAGAAAATGTTACATAAGGCAAAGGAGACTACAAGGTGTAGGATTCACATGTCATCCATAATAGTAGGCACATTTTAAGAGTGCTTGGTCTGGAGAAGCACAAACTCAGGATTCAGAACATAACACAGTGATTAGGATTGACTTTAATAATAATAATTTATTTTTTTATCCAAACCAACCTTTCTTAGCAACATCAAGATAGAAAGACTTGGGAAAAACACATAACATTCTAACCTGCACCATGCAGTTTGCATGCAGCTCTTAAATGGCAGTTAATAGCTCACTGTGCTAGATAACGAATGTAACCTATCAACTGCACAGTAACAACAGAATCTCTGTGACAAAAGCAGTAACCCACTGAGCTATCCACATAAAGTATTGCCCTTTGATATGCATGGCACATGATCTTTGCAGCAGGCATATTAACCCTCTGGGCTACCTCAGATAAATGAAAATTGCCACTAGACAAAAATCTCACATCTCTCTCCTGCAGGAACATTAATAAATCACCAGAGTTAACTTAACACTTTTATTGTTGCTGTGCTTTTAAATCTGCTGCACTGCTGCAAAACCGTCCCCCACTAACAAAATGCTTCCCCAGCCTCCTTAAGAAACGTCCGCCCGTCGCCCGATATGGCCATTCTGGCCTTGGTGGTGTTCAAAACAGACAATATCTTGTTGGCAAGTCCACCAGCAAAAAAACAGAAAAGAGTTACTGCACAGGGAAAACATATTACCCATTTAGAGATGAAAAAAAATTAAAATGTGCAAATGCAGAGTATGTCTCACGTTCCATGTCTGGAAATAAAAACTTGCTATATATCCATACACATTAACGTTTACACGTGTATATTCCTTGGAATCTTCAAGAGTCACAGCTTCCCAGGAGATCTCTTGGAGTTCAAGGAAAGTAAGATATTTTGAAAGCCAAAAGTATAAAACTACCAATTTTCATTTACAACTTTCCAACATAGACCTTTGTCAAGTACATCAATCATGAGATAAAAAAAAAACTTTTACCTCAACACAGCTCAAATTGTTTATGGTTAACCTCCCATGCACTGTCAAATAGCATCTTCTCTTCATGTGAATGATATGACATTTAAAACAATGAAGAGTTTAATCTTTAAAGTTGCTTATAATTAACTATAAAGTGCTAACCAATCATTCCCCGAGCATGTGGTTCAGACAATGTCGATATTAAATCTCCTCGAAGAACCATTTAATATCATTAAACATTTCTTCAATGCAAATTTGTGGGTGAAACAACCATTCAACTCTAATCAAATTAATAATTTCAAATTCCGAAAACAGGACTTGGAACAATAGTTTATCTTACAAAAATGTTTATATTTATCAAAACATCATCCTATATTTACAAAATAGAGTCAATTTATTTTAACCAAATTATGTATACACAGAAAAAAGATAGTTACACAAGCTAGCACACATACATCAATCAAAGAAACTACAACAGAATCTCCTCTGACAAATGTATATAGGTAGAATTTCTGCATTCAGAAATAGTTGTCCAAATTTAAAAAAAAAGTCAACAGTCAATTTAAGTTGTAAGACACATTGCTGTATAATTTAGTTTTCAACAACAGATTTTATGTCAATGATTCTGTGTGTTGACATGCATGAGCCCTTCTTCAGTAAATGCTGCATATCATGCGGATATAGGCTCCTCAAAAATTAGATTCAATCAGTCTATTCAAATTGTAAAATCAGCAGACGGCCACAGAGACTGTAAAAGGATCCAGTGTTGAAAGACTTTGTGATACGCAGTATCACTCATTACCAATATACTTCTAAAAACATTAGCTGTAACACTATGTACACTAGGGAGACATAATGAGTCACATCTACTTCTTCTAACATTGCCTTCATATAAGAGGAAAAGAAGGTCATTCCCTTGTCCAAAACCACCGTCTGGGGGAATCCGACACTTAAAAAGATCCCTAGGAGAGCCCTAGCTACCACCTTGAAAGCAGTGCTCGTCAAAGCCACCACCTCAAGATACCTAGTGGCATTATCCACCACAATAAGTATGTACTTGTTACCAGAGGATGGTGGAGGGTCAAAGGGACCAACAATATCAATCCCCACAGGCTCAAAGAGTACCACTCCTTCCGGGACGGCCCTCCTGACGCTAGCAGATCATGCAGCTCTGGCACGTACTCAGACTCCAACATCTTGACCGCCTCTGGATGCTCGCTCCTCTCTCCAACTTGAGTAGTATGTAATGACAACAAGACAGGTGCCATCTCAGAGTCTGTCCTTGGTTCTGCGTCTGGCCTACTCCCCTCTGGTCTCTGTTCATCTAGATTGGTCTTCTCCTCACTAAGAAGCTGGTTTATAGCCTGTGCCCTAGTGAGCATAGCTGATGAAGTCCAGGCCAAATAAGCCTCCGACCCTAGTACTAGCCCAGATTTCACAAGATCATTCCCCGTAAAGCATCGACCATGGCCTTCTTGCCATTCACCGTTTCCCCCACTCTGGCAAGAGGGTACTCCATGTCATCACTACTAGCTACTAGGAACCAAGGATGACCTCCTCAGGTTTGAGATATTTCCACTCAACCATAGTCCTCTGAGCACCAGTATCCTCTATGGCAGGAACCTTCTTCCCATTGACATCTGCCACATTCATATGACCCTCTAGTGTTTGGTTGACTATGCTTAAGGGTTTCTGGGTCTAGTTATCAGATATCTCTTGTGTCTAAGTTAAACTCAATTGAGCCTCTTTTTCTGTCTGGCCCCACTGAAAGCACACTCGCTATATTGGGCGCCACTGACAATGCATCATTCACGTGACAGTCCTTCTTTATGTGTCCCTCTCACTTACAACTAAAGCATTTCACTACCTTGGGAGTGAAAGAAACCTTTCCTACACTTCCTTTCTGGTGGTGACTACAGACCCTTGTACCCTTGGAATTCTGTCTTGGCATCTATTCTGGCTCTTCCACTCTTAGTGCCTTACAACGAGAGTTCAAAAATACAGATCTATCCGAGAATATCCATGCCTGGAACATACATATGTATCAGTTCCTTTGATACCTTGGTGGTGCTTTCCTTGGACTTGGAGGGCGACTCACTATCAGCAGAGCTGGCCGTTTTCTCTGCTATCAACTTGAGCTTCTCTTTCTCAGTGCCTATCAGCTCCTTCTCTGATTTCCTCTCTGTCCCCTTCTCCTGCTTCTCCTTCCCCTTCCCTTCTCCTTCAAAGCTCACTCTTCTTGTCTGTTCCTTCACAGCTCCTCAGCCATCCTTAGCTTCTCCCTCTCACATTCCCTTGCCTTCTCCTCTGCTAAATAATTAGCTTCCTGAAGTTTCAGTTGCGGTTTCAGGGTCCCTGCTACGTCAATCCCTCCAAAGGAGGCAAATCCTGGGGCAGGGGAAACTTTAAATCTAGAGATGGGGGGGGAGGCAGAGGGAGAGTGTAGGTGAAGGTCTAAGGGAAAGCTTAGTTTAAGGTCTAGGGGAAAGCCTAGGTACAGATCTAGGGAGAGCCTGTACTAAAGGACTTTGAAGGTCTGTGACATCAGTGCTCTTCTGTACATTTTCCACTTCCTCCTCACTCTGCGCTTCAATGGCCTCTCCCTCCAAGCATTTTCTTATGCAGCTGATCAAGTGTTCCCTGTTTGGAGGTTTTGGTACCCTCCACCCCCTGTCAGCACACATTTGCTTTAATTCCTCTATGGAGAGGTCCTGCAGTCCAGATTCCTTTCCAATGTTCTTTGCTATTTTATATATAGCTCATGGGCATCTACTGGACTTATCAGTAGGAATCATTTTCCACCGAGTCTGAAGTCTAGTGATCCAACACCACTTGCCCAATAATGTGACCAACCGGTTCCTTGGGCACCAAGGCAGTCAAGGGATACTAGGCTCCAGTTGCATCAGTTGGAGCTGGTCACCGCTGGTGTCCTGGGGCTACATTACTACTGAAACCCAAACTAGATAACCAAGTACTCCTCTCCAGCACTTCACTCTCTTAGGGAAGCAAGACAGAGCAGTCCAAGGCTTACTCAAGGAGTTGAGGTGGGTTAGACATTCAGAATACAGTTTACACCATAATACCAGCTAATAAAATCAATGCCCAGTCAGAGATTTACTTCATAGAATAAAATATAATATCTGTAATATCTTGTGTGTCATCCTCTGACTGCTCATGTGAGCACAGAGGGCTGAAAAACAAAATATTCTATAGAATATGCTGATTCAAATCCTTACTGTTGAGGCTAAGGAATGGATGGAGCTGACCTTCTGCCTGCACCCATATTGGTGGCTCTATTTCAAGTCTTCAATAAACTACAGTTTACCGTATCAGTTTTTTGTGTGTTCCTGGGATTTATCACATAAACACACAAGAAACATACACTACACATAAAACTAAGATACAGAGTGAAACCAGAAGTTCTAATGTCGTGTCTAATTTCTTCGGTTGGACATGACTCTCTTTCACAAGTTAAATTAACTACAGTACATAAAGAAGTGAGACACATGACATTAACACATAGCGACAGATTTGTGAGTAGTTATGGTGAGAATGTTTACCCTAATTTGTCATAGGAGTATGTCTGTGTTATGGATGTAGGGAATTGTTTTTATTGTACATTTCTACATTCTTCTGCAGGTAAAGGGGCAACTTATTATCAAATGCGATTATCATATATGTCTCCCGCAATCTTTTTGTCAGTATATTTAACAAGCAAGAGTTCCTGTTGCCATTTCTTACAGACTTCAATGCTTCCTGTTTCTGAAAATTCTGGGGATTCAATGGCTCATATTAAATATCTAATAGAGTTGGCACAAACTAATAAACATTAAAATGACTAAAGAGGAAATTTGTTAAAGAATACAATGAGAGGAGAGGGAACATTTTCAGGGACTGGAATTATGAGAGTGAGATTAAAGAACAGATTGACGTTGAAAAGACACATAGAAAATCTAATTTGCATCCCAGATTGAGAATGGAGTATGAGAGAAATGGTAAATTATGTATGGTGCTTCATGAATCTACAGGTGTTAGGTCAATAGAGTTTGTTGTAAAGTTTAATTGTGAAAGGAGTTATGTTGTTAGTGGTGAATTTCTGGTTGGTGAAGAGCCAATACTTGGAGGAATCTATGTGTGTGGAAAGCCTATTTTAACATGTCTATAACTGGGTGGGAAGCTGCTACCTGGGTATGGTATTCACAAGGGTTTACCAGGTGAATGAGATGAGTGATCTGTTGGTTTGAAGAGACTGAAATGAGTATGCTGGATGTGTTAGGAGCTTTGATTCGGTCTATTGGAGTGACTATGAATAATGTGAAAAGTATGCTTTTCGATCTCTTGGCTTCTAACACTTCTGGTATTTCACCCAGATAGATAGTAAATGGCAATGTGTGCTAAAATTATGCAGAACCATTTTGCACTAAAGATCATTCTTGCAAAAGAGGGTGGAGTCTGTAGGGTTGTGAAGGTAAGAGAGTTTTGGATCTTCAAACCAGATAACAGTAGAGTTATTAATGTTTATGTTCACTAACATTTCTCTGGAAGTCAAAGCTTTTGAAGAGCATGGTTTAAGGGAATCAGTTGGTTCCTGGTTAGGTGAGATTGGAAAGGGCTTTAGGAAGGTTGGCGAGTAGTTTGAGAGGGGGCATTATAAGGGTTACACTAACACATGTAATTATGGCATTTATTTGTACAATCATTCTATTTCTCTTGTTCTGAATTAATCATTAATAAGTTGGGTCTTAAAGGAAGAAAACATCCAAGAGTAAAAGGTGCACAATGAAGCTGGAAAACTATGGCAGACGCCAAGGGCCTGATTACGAGTTTGGCAGACACGGTTGTTCCATCACAAACGTGACGGATATCCCGTTCGCCAAATAAAAATTCCATTATATCCTATAGAACTTGTAATATAGCAGACAGAATATCCGTCACGTTTGTAATGGAGTATCCCATTCACCAGGATTCAAATCAGGCCCCCAATCTATATTCAGCTTGATATGTTGGAAGAATCGAGATACAAGAGAAAGTAAGAGATGCAGTTGAAACAAATTTGCTACGATTTGTTAAAGAGTGTTTTCTTGTCTTCTGCTAATTTTGTCTCAATTAGGCCTCAAACCCATCTTGTCCAAAACAAATGCTACATCTTGTTCATGTGTTGTTTATGTTCCTCCTGCATGTTCTCAAGCAAGAGGTAGGTTTGATTATTTCTGAATTACACTTTTCTTGAAGAAGAGCCTCTCGATTTGTTACATGTTTCTGAGGACCTTCTGCTTGCATACAGTATTCCATTTATTCACAATGGTTCATTGTTTTTTTATTAAACTAGTTTGTTCTGACATTGCCAGATGATAATATTTTAGCCCCTTTGAATCAATATTCATGTAGTGGGTTCGTGCTCAATTGGTAGGGTTATGTGACGTTTTATAGTTTTGTGATTTGATTTGTTGATAATGTATTACTTTGCTCACACCACTGTGCCTTTGCACTTCTAATGTTCCTCTATGCAGAAACTGGCCATATAAACCCTATAATTTGGGGGTGAGTCAGATGTTTTTTGATCTTTACTGGGGATGAATCCTGTCTCTGATTTTGCATAATATTTTGCATGGTGTCTATTACTAAGAGCTTTCATGGCAATGATTTTATGCACTTATATGAGATTTTCGTTATCTGCATTTTGATATTGTTAAATTACGCCCTTTTAAACTGTGTAAGAAACCTTTATGGTTTTTCTAAATTACGCTCTAGAACTCACTTTTTGAGTGAATCCTATCTTTATTTGGCTGTATTTTTAATGCTGATTTGCACCTTGTATTTGGGACACATTGCATCATAATATTGAAGCTAACACAGATCATGATCATCCTAACACCTGGGTGTGCTATTAAGCTGTACATTTAGGGGTACAGTGCGCCCACAACACTACCAACTTAGGTCAGTGGCTCGAGATTAATTATCTACTCGAAAGCCAATGCTTCATTTATATCTCTTGATAATATATATGAAAGTGGGTGAATTGCCCATTGCAAATAAGGCTGTACCTTTGAAAAATTCTTGCCCCTCAGCATGCAGCTCCGGCAAATATTGAGCAACATGTCTGTAACCTGTATGTTTCAGGTCATATTTAGCAGAGAGCAAAGCAATGAAATTTCCTCTTTGGGAAATATACGTAATTTGTGCAAGTGATGCACTTTAAGCAAAGTCTACATCAACAGGTCTCCATGAATGTTGTACGGGAGAGCCTAGCTAGTGTACAAAAGTCACTCAAAATGCCAATGGGACAGTGGTTTGAGCAAAAATTCCCGATAAGTCATTCTCTCCACAAACCAGCTTCCCACAGACGAAAAATAAGGGTGACTGAAAGAGGGAATTATAACTGCAAAAATGGGAAGTGCACCAATTTCACACATGCTTAACAGATCCAGTCTCCCCCATTGCATTCTACTTCATGCCAAAATATACTTCTTATTGGAACGTAGATCCAGGTTTACTAACATTAGGAATAGCGATTTCCTAATTGCAATTTTCATAATCAGAAAATCGCTATTCCTAATGTATGAAAGTTTTAAATTAAAATTAGTGATTCCTCATGAGGTAGGCCACAGTTTGTGACCCGTTAGGAATCGAAGCCATCACAGGGATGGTGGCCTGCTGGGGTCAGCAGATCACCATATTTGTGATTGCTTTTAAACAAAGCAATCTTCTTTTCTCTGAAATGTAGCCCGTTTTTCTTAAAGAAAATCGGGATGCATTCCAAAAGAAAAAAAAATTAAACGTTTAAAATGCATTTTTTAAGATGAGCTAGTGGTCCATGGGACACCTGCCTGCTTTTAAAACATATTTATTTTTACATTCTCAAAGGCAAAGGGGTGCCATGTGGACCCCGTCTCAGTTGTGAATGATTGCCACTACCTTTAAGTAGATGGGAAAAAATGAATGCTTTCCAACCGCAATTCGGTCAGTTAACATTATTACGAAATACCCTGAATAGGTATTTGGAACGGACACCCTAAACACGGCACTTCCAAATACCAATTCACAAACCCAAACTAAGGGCCACATGTATGACCCGTTTTAGCAGTCCAAAATGGAGAATCGGACCGTTTGCGACAGCTGAAGAGTCTTTACACATCTACTAACCTTATTTTGGGAGTGGGTAACCTATTACCGGCTATTAAAATAGGGTTTGCGAGTCAGTATTTGGAAGGGGGGTTTCAAGGACATCCCTTCCTAATAGTGAGTCGGAGGGGCATGTATGAAGGTTTTGCTAACGAAATGCAGTCGCGAAACATTCATATATTACCGCATCCGTGAAGGAGGTGGTAACACTTTCGCAAATGGGCTGGGCCCCTTCCCCTTTGTGAATGTGGGCACCGACATTTTTTAAGAGCAGGCAGTGGCCCCTGGATCAATGCCTGCTCTTAAAAAACTAAAATGTAGCTTTTCATTTTTATTTTTGAAATGCATCCCATTTTCCTTTCAGGAAAATGTGCTGCATTTCCCTACCCCCCCAAAAAGGACTTTATTTAAAAAGCAATCCCAGACATGGTGGTCTGATGTCCAGCAGCTGCTGGCACAGGTAAGTGTGGTGGGGCGACAGAATAGGTGTGATTTATTTATTTGATTATACCTATTCTGTCTTCTGTGGACTTCGCCCCTTCCACCCTGCCCCGCCCAACCGCCCACCGCGTATACCTGTGCCGGCCACTGCTGCTGCTGACCACAGCAGGCCACCATCCCTGTCATCACAGGCCATTACCAATGTGTCGCAAATTGCGACCTGCCTCATGAATATTGATGAGGGAGGTCAAATGCAACCCCATTGGGAATCGCAACCAGTGTCTGAGACACTGTCGTGCTTCGCATTTTATGGCTTCCTAATTGCGAGTCGCAAAAAGTCACAGTTAGAAAGTCGCAAAATATTTCTGTCGTACATGTGGCCCTAAGATTCTGTAAAATTGCAGTTTGGTGTTTGAACATACCAAAAAACATTTTTGCCTTCGCAAACGACCCAAGTCTGAATCGGGCCATTTGCGACTTCATAAATGCTCATACATTTCCCCAAAGTCTTTTTAAATAAAAGTGGAGGGTTTTGTTTGCGAAACAGGAATACAGCTTCTTGGAAAGTAGTGAAAAAAATCGCTATATTTTCTCATTCAAAATTGGTCCGGCAAGGGGTGATATAAGCGGTGCACTGCACAATTCATCCTCGTAATTGACACGTATGAGAATTGTACAGGACACAAGACATTGTAAATACACTTCTTTCTTTGGCTCCAGTGCTTGGCAATGACCAAGAGAAGCATCTTTTCCAGGAGTAACGTGATGTTCACTGATGAAAAACAGAAACATCCACTTGATGTAAAATGCAATGAATTCTTCAATAATTACAGAAGAATGCAGTAGCTCCGGCAGGAATGCTGCCAGATGTTTCTGAGGATAAGATGGACTGCAGCTCCAGCCGCTGGGTTTGGGAGTGGGCTCTAGGCCCAGAGCCGCACTCTGGGGGGAAGGCTTAACTGTCATCGAAACCGAGGTGTCTGAGGAGCAGATATAGAATCAACTCTTCACCGGTCACATACGTACAGCAACTCACATATAATATAAAAACAAGCCTGACACAGAATGACATGCATGCTGCTTTATCCATGTATGATACGGTTAGTGCTTAACAGATTGCCTTTAACCCATGGATGTAGAGTCAGCAGGGGTAGCGGAACTTTGTGTCTCACATCAGAAGGGGAGAGGATGTGGCCTAAAGGCTAGGCGGTCGCTCTTAAATCTGGGGAACCTGGTTTCAGTCTCTGCAATAACCCTCAACATCCTGTGAGTCTCGGCAAATCACATAATCTCACAGTGCCTAGCAAAAAAATGTGACCCTGTGTAACGTAACTGGTGCTCATGTAAAGCGCTCTGATACCTTTGGGACGATTTAGCGCTATATAAAACTCCGAAAAAATAAACGACTGTGCAACCTATTTTGAAATATATGTGCCTGCAGGGCAGCTGGACAGAGAATGGCAGAGGTGGGCGGGTTGTGCTGAGCAGTGTAACTCAGTGTAACCCAAGTAAGGCACTGAGTTAGTCAAAGGAGGTCAACCCTGAGTGTGACTGACTGGCGGCAGCTCACCTGAAGAGAGATGAATCCGCACTACAGCGGACACCAAGCAGGGAAATAACACCACTCAGCTTTTTTGCTCAAGTAATTGTGTGACACACTCCAAACTGACTTGTGATGTGAACAATGTACCAAAATAGCCAAGCTAAGTCCTGATGTGCCACTCTTGGCAGAGTCGCAGTAGTGCCCCATCATTACTATTCAATATATACACATCAATCTTCACCTGCAGCCCCACGGCACTCAAGTCTTAATGGTGATCCAGCGCGAGACTAGGAAAAATGGGGAATAACATTTACCGATACCCTCCCTGCGTCGCAGACCCGATGTCACACTAGCTCATTCGCACACGCAGTCATTGGTGGGGCCCATAACACCAACACTCATACGTCTCTCTCACGAGTCTGCACACAGGAGGGATGAGTAATTCAAGCGCTAGACATGTGGGGGGAACACCTTATAACCTATAGGGAGAGAAAAGTTATTTTACAAAATATACATTAACATTCTTCACCTATAGATCCTTAATCCTAAACATCAAGACACTCCACCCACTTGGTCAATGGACCAATTTAGTTGGATTGGTTGATGGTGATTTAGAACCAGCTAAAACACATTTTAAGACTCAGAATCCTTATTTTTCTTAATAAACCACAAACTCATATTTCTGGTTAATCAATATTTGTTTATCTAATATTTCATAATGACTTATATTTATACTTATTTCGTCATGGTTTAGAATTTCTAGATTAATTCAAGTAAAACACGGAACATCATATTTACCTAATCTGGGTATTTTAAGTCCTCTAATTCATTGGCTCTGCATAACCAAATGTTGTGGTAAATTGTCCGAAAAGCAGGCCAAAGCTCAAAGTTCTTTGCTCAGCACGTTACAGTCCCAATTTCTCAAAGGACCAGAAATCATGCAAGCATCTATCATAGCCCATGTATTTAGAAAAAGTTTGCAGTCATCAAGCGGTCGGGCAGCATCTGGATCATCAGGAAAGGCGTCTCAAACAAAGTCATGAAAAGGAAGATAGGGAAGAGCAGCCTACTTTCTCCCTATTCTACTACACTTTTTATAATAGATCAAGTCAAAGAAGATACAATTTTAAATTTTAGAACAGTTGTGATTGGCTGGTCAAGATCGTCCGACTTATTTTTCCAGATTTCCAATACAGTTCGAGGGGTGAGGTCATTGGTCAGCGAAAAGTCGGCTTGTTCCGGTTTACTGTAAGGTTGATTGTTCTCCTGTCTTGACGGATGTCCCGTTCTACATCCTTGACGAGGGACATCTCGTACAGAGGTCGCTACGAGGTTTAGTAGATTTCTTGCACATGCGCAGCTCACTCCGTGCCTCATGAGACAGTGGCCACTTTGGCGTGTGGTGACAGCGGCCATTTTTGATTTAGGCCCGAATGCCAACTTAAGCAAAACAAACACAAAAGAATAATTAATACATAGAAATAATGAATCTAATGTTAACCCCTTACTAATCCTTCTATGTGCTTGTATTTATCTAGCATATAGCAATATTTAAAGCCATTATATTCACCTTTTCGATCCGATCAGGAACGCAAACATCACAAAAGCAACATATATCGTGCAGTATTCTATTACCACATATACTATTGTTAATATGCGTACAGATTTTAGTTATAAAGATTATTTAGCCATGCAAAATGCAAATCCCATATGTAGTTCAAGTTTTAATAATGTTGATTAGTACACATGCAATACTCGTTTAATAATATTAAAATTAATAGATTATTATAATTAGAATTTTCATGCAAAAATAGAGGAGGTATACACAATTTTGCACTATGTGGCATCTCAGCAGGTTGCATATCAGAATGTGGGAAAGTGACGTGAACACACATACAGCTTCTCCTGTGCAGTCCAATCTGGAATAACAACAATATTAAAAGCCTGTAGGCTCTCTTGGGGTGGCCTGGGGCCAGGGAGGTGTGTCGCTCGGCTACAATTCAGCTAATCGGGCCAACTTGTAACAGCAGCGGTGCATAATTTGAGCCAGTGGTTGCCAGTGGGGGCGACCGGCTCTTCTTATTGGGGGAAGCACTAATTTTCTGCATCAGATATTTACGGAGGGCAACAAAGGGAAAGACACAATGATCCGAAAGACAGAGGAAGAGAAAACCCGTCCTAAAGGCAGAAAGCAGGATACTGCAAGAGTGAAATAAAGGGGCCGGCAGTGTCTGGTAGTGGATTAAAGAGCATGAGGTGTGTCGTGTTGCCACACAAAAAGCATGCAGACAGAGGTAGGTGATTTCTCTTACTTTATTCTGGTTGTCTGTCCGTGCTCGCAGGCACGTCTGTTCCCTTGCCCTCGTGGTCTCCCCATGCCCCGTCCCCACTCCCTGACCGCAAGTGGTGTTCGGTTGCAGTCCCCTCCCTTTACTAGGGTGCAGGGTCCTAGTGCCCTTTGCCCCAGGTCACGATATCTCCCTCTTTGTGGAAAGAAAGAAAACAAGAAACAGACGGAAAAGAAAGAGAGAGAGAGAGAGAGAGAGAGAGAGTGAGATGTTTTCTGACCCCACCATTACATTTCCTTAATCAGTCTCTTTGGCTTTCTGCTCACTCTCCTTGGCCATGACCCTTCTGTCGCTTCGTTTGGTACCCCTTCTTGTCTCTCGCTGTTGTGTGCGATTCTTCCCATGCTGTCCATGTCTTCCTCTTTGTCATGTGTTACATTGGATGCTGTATTTCCTTCATCCTCATCTGATGTCTTGAGCTCCTTGAAATGTGAGCTATTTCTGGTGATCCGGTAGGGGCCTGATGCAGCTGTTATCATTGGCCCTTTGTTATTGTTATTGTTAGTTGTATTTGTAAAGCGCAACATTCATCCTACAAGGATATCACGGCGCTGCAAAAAATAACAGTAAAAAAACTAAGGCAGTAACCTGGGAGCAAATTGATTATTCTGAAGTGGGGAATAGTGCAGTTTTTAGTTTCTTCTTGAAGGTGAGGTAGGAGTCCGTGAGTCTAAGGTTAATCGGTAGTTCATTCCAGCATTTCGCAGCAATATGTGAAAAGGCATTGCCGCCCATTCTGGAAAGCTTAATCCGAGTAGTGGCTGCTTTGGCAGAGGCTTGTGAACGTAAGATCCGCGCTGGGGCATAGAACTTAATTCTATTTCGAAGAATGTAAGGGCCTGTATTGTGAAGCGTTTTATAGGCAATACATAGCATCTTGAACGTGGCTCTTTGTCTCATGGGCAGCCAGTGTAAAGCTCTCAGACAACTTGTGGCGGAATCATACTTTTTTTTATTGCAGACAGCTTTTGCTGCGGCATTCTGGACCAGTTGTAATTTCCTAAATAAGTAGTCCGACATTCCTACAAACAATGAGTTGCCATAGTCCAGCCTGCTAACTAGTAGCGACTGGACTAGGATCTGCCTACATTCAAGTGGGATCCAGGGGAACACCCTTTTCAATCTTTTCAATATGGCAAAACCTTTTCCACATATTGAAGAGACATGGCTTTTCATTGATAGAGTGGTGTCCATCTGAATTCCTAAATTTCTAGCTGACGATGTGGGGATTGGTGGAGAACCTAAAGAAGTTGGCCACCAAGTGTTGTCCCAGAGCTGTTTGGCCCCGCCAAAGAGTAGAATTTCTGATTTGTCAGCGTTCAGTTTTAAATAGTGGCCATGCATCCAATTGGATAGCTCTGACAGGCAGTTATGTAGTCGACTTCTGGCGTTGTTATCTCCATTTAGGGTGACCATCAGCTGGGTATCGTCAGCGTAGGAGCAGATATTAATGCCCCATTTCTTGCCAATCGATGCCAAAGAGGAGACATATACATTGAACAATGTTGGGCTCAATGTAGCTCCTTGGGGAACTCCATATTTAATCTTACGGGGGGAGGAGGTAAAGTTACCTAAACAAATAGACTGGGATCTATTAGATAGAAAGGACTCCAGCCAGTTTAGGGCTTTACCTTGTATTCCTTTAGCGGCAAGTATGTGGATTAGCAGTTTATGGGATACGGTATCAAATGCCGCTGATAAATCGAGAAGTATCAGGGCGACTGTTTTACCTTTATCGACCTGCATGCGAATGTCGTCCATTACAGCTAGTAGCGTTGTTTCTGTGCTGTTATTAGATCTAAAACCTGTTTGGGAAACATCGAGAAGTTTGTTGATCTCTAGATAACTTGACAGTTGTTTTGTTACCAGTCTTTCTAAAACCTTCGATAAAAAGGGAAGCTGTGAGATGGGGCGGTAGTTTGCTGGGTCGTTTATATCCGCCCCCGCCTTTTTTAGTAAAGGAATTACTGCCGTTTTTTTCCAAATTTCTGGAAAGACAGCTTGCTCCAGAGACTGGTTAAGCACTTTTGTGACTGCGGGGCCAATTATGGGAGTCAGTTGGGAAAAAATAAAGTGTGGGCAAACATCCCATGGAGAGCCAGATTTAATTTCTGACATGGCTTTAGTGACCTCGTCTTCAGAAAATGGGCCAAAAGTAGAGCAGTTGGTTTGCAGTGTAGGGTCAATCCTATATTCCACAGGGGCCTGTCCGTTGTTTATGAAGGAGGTATATATTTTATCAATTTTATCACAAAAAAAATCACTGATTTTTGTGCAGTTCTCTTGTGATGGTGTCAGGTTGGATGTAAGACAAGGAGGATTGCACAGATCTTTTACAATTTTGAAGAGCTCCTTAGACGAATTTTTATTCTGTAGAATTTTTTGGGAAAGATAGTCTTTCTTTGCTTTGCGTATGGCCGTGTGGTAAATTTTCAACTGGGTTTTATATATGGCTCTGTCATCGGCGTTTCTACTAATTCGCCATTTATGCTCCAGTGAGGTGCATTTTCTTTTTTCAATTTTTAGGTCTGGGCCATACCATTTCTCGGAGGTTTTTGATTTTAATCGATTGGTTGCGCGCGTTCGTGAACAGTGGTCAAGTGCTTTCTCTATGTTTTCTCGTAAGAGACAAACTTCTCCTTCGCATGTCATTTCAGAGCTAGAAAAAAAGGAAAAATCTTCCTTGAATTTTTCCAAAGAGAATTTGCTCCAACATTTAGTAGAGTTGGCCGACTGGGCTAGTGATCTGTAGGTTTTTAAAGGTAGGTTTAAGGTAAAATCTATCCTGTAGTGGTCTGTCCATGTCAAAGGGGTTATATCTGTAATGTTGGTCCTCGATATGTTAGTAAATATGAGATCTAACATGTGCCCCGCTCTGTGTGTGGGGCGAGCTATTTTCTGTGATAATTGTAGGATTTCCATGTCGGTGGTAAGTTGTTTAGTTAGAAAATTATCAGCTAAATCGAAATGAACATTGAAATCACCAATGACTACAATGTTTTTGTGGTTGAGGCAGAATGGAAGGATTTGTTCGAGGAGTTGAGTGCTAAAGTCAGTTGTGCTGTTTGGGGGATTATAGATGATTGCACATCCAAGGATGACCTGAGTATTGATAGAGATGGTGATGGTTAACACATCGTGTTTACCTAGTTGAGTGACTCTTTCTTGGTGACATGAAAAGCTGTCTTTAAATATCATGGCCACTCCGCCTCCTCTCTTAATTTGTCGATTTAGATTAACGATTTTGTACCCAGTAGGAAGGGCTGCGGTAATATCCGGGGTATTATGCTCACCGAGCCAAGTCTCCGAGATGAAGGCAAAATCAGGTCGACTATCGTGTAACATGTCCCATATCTCAGTAGAGTGTTTAGGGAGGGACCTAGCATTAACATAGATGCCTGTGTAGACCTGTGTAGGTGTGACTTCCAATAAGGGTAGCTCCGAGAGGTTGCAATTCCATCTACAATAGCGGCAGCTAAAGGGGCCCATGGTGTGGGAGGGACCAACTTTGGCACAAAGGGGGGATGTTAAAGGGGTGTTAAACGTAAGCAGCTCATCACGCGAGTATACCATTGAAGGTTTGCCTGGACCACCTGTAGTTGGGGAAACAGGGGTTGTGGCCCCTGGTCCCGGCCTGTCGCGGACGGGCGCAGACGGGCTCGCCTTTGGCGAGCCTTCGGCGCGCCTTCGTCGCGCCCGCTGCGCTCGTCCGCTGCGCTTCCTGTAGGGACACATCTTTTATATAAGAAGTAGATGGAGGGGCGTTTCACTAGTCAGGGGGCGTGGCCTTCAATCGGCCAATGGCGTTCTCCTTTTAGCTTCAGAGCGAAGGCAGTGCTCGTTTGTTAAAATAATGAAGGATCACTAATATAATACAATTTTTAAAAGAAAGGAACAGAGGATCCTACTCCCGGCTGTGCCTCAGGAGGGACTGCAATTAAAAGCTTTGACATTTATTATTGTCAGTGGTTCATCTCAGAAAGGACTGACTGGCTTTGTTGATTGTCGTTGGCGCACCAGTCCCCTTGCTTCAGTTGTGATGATGTGGCATGCCTCATTTTGTTTTTCGCTTCCTGATCTCTTGCTGCAATGCTCTTGTGTTCTGGTGGCGGTTTTGCCTCTAGTTGGGACTATCTTGCTTTGCATGTACTTCCCAGCACCAGTTCTGCTGGGCATCGTCCCGTGGAGCTGTGAGGGATGTTTCCGTAGTCTCTTAATATTTGACAGAGTGCCTGGCCTACAGAGATCTGTGCCAGTTTTGCTCTTTGGATTGATTTCTTGTTGTTTCCCATGGATCTTTCCACCATGCTCTTTGCTTGTGGCCACAGGGATGTTACCTTATGGTGGTGAATGCCCAGGTAGGCCATGAACTTGCAAAACTCCTCTCCTGAGAAAGGTGGCCCATTGTCTGTCTTCATTGTTTGTGGGGAACCCCAGGATGCAAAAATGTCATCCAGTATCGGCAATGTTGCAGTTGTTGACGAGACGTATTGTACTATGGGAAATCTGGAGTACTCATCAATGACCACTAGCAAGTAGTTGCCAGTGTCCAACAGCCCATAGAAATCAGCTGCCAATGTTGTCCTTACTGCCCCTGGAAGTTCCGACATCTGCAGCTGTTCTGGCTTTGCGTGCCGTCCCTTTATTTGGCATAGGTAACAGTTGAGGATGGTGTCTTCCACCAGTCGATTCAGGCCTGGAAACCATACTCTTTCCCGTAGCATCTTTTATGTTTCTACTATGCCTCTGTGGAACTCATTTGCCAGATTTACAGTCTGCCGCCGCAATGCTTTTGGTATTACTATCCTTGTTCCTCTTAGTATTATTCCTCTTTCCATTTCTGAAAGTTCCTCTTGTATGTTTTTGAATGCCAGCCTTTCTTCTCTGCTCACTCCTTCTCCCATGGTGCTATTGTTGTTTACGTGTCTCCATCTTTGCTGTCGTGTTGTTGATTTTACGGCCTGCATTGTGGCATCCCTTGTTGTCTCTGGTTCCAGCTCTTCAATTGTTATTGGTGCGGGAGTGTTCTGCCTTAACATAAAATGTAGGTACTCTTCTGCCATGGATGTGTTTTCTGGTGCCTGCGGTAGGGAATGCCATGACATGTAGTCAGCTGGGTTGTGTTCCTTGCCTGGCTTGTGCATGATCTTGAAGTCATAGTCCATCAGTCTTATTCCCCACCTTTCAATGCGTGGCAGTATCTTTTTGTTCGGGTTTCCATATATTGTTACTAGTGCTTGGTGGTCAGTTACAATGGTGAACAGTTTTCCGTAGATTAACATGTGGTAGTGTTCATACACCCATACTACTGCTAGACTTTCCATCTCTGGTTATGAGTATGCTCTTTCAATGTCCGATAAGCTCTTGCTCGAGTATGCGACAATGTGCCGTGGTGAATCTCTTCCAGGCATGTGTTGTGCCAAGATTGCTCCTAACCCTATGGGGCTGGCGTCAACAGTGAGCTCAGTGCATAGAGATGGGTCGAAATAGACAAGATGGTCTACAGCCATTACTGCCTGTCTTATGGCCTCAAACACCTTGCTGCATTCATGTGTCCAGAGAAATTTCTGATCCTGCTTTGTTAGGTCCCGAAGCAGTGTGCTCACTGTGGCAAAGTCCTTCATGTATCGCGCACAGTAGCTTGCTAAACCAAGAAATGACCTCACTTCTTCTACTTCTGTTGGAGGCCTTGCTTTTTCCAGTGTTTCTACTTTGCTGGGATCCGGCCTCATTCCTTTTTTTGAAAAGATGTATCCAAAGAATACTAGTTCCCTTTTTCCCAGTTCACACTTGTCTTCATTTAGGGTCAAGCCTGCTTGTTCCAATTGGTTGCAGACCTCACGTAGGGCCTCATCATGCTCCTCATCCGAACGACCGAATACCAGGATGTCGTCATTGTAATTCAAACTGTTCTGTACAGGCCTGATCTCTTGTCTTATGATCTCTTGAAATATCTCTGCTGCTGATGATATTCCAAAACGTAGTCGTTTGTAGCCAAAAAGACCCATGTGGGTGGAGAATGTCGTGATGTATCGCAATTGCGGATCAAGCTCCAGTTGATGGTATCCTTTGCATATGTCTAACTTTGAAAATCTGCATGCGCCAGTAAGACAGCTGATCATGTCATTTAAGTGAGGTCCTGGGTGTCTTTCTCTCTCGATTGCCGTGTTTGGTATTTTCATTTCAACGCAAATGCAAATCTTTGATGTGTTCTTCTTTGGTACTGCTACTATCGGAGGTACCCATGGGGTCGGTCCGTCAGCTGGCTCTTTGACGTCTTGCGCCAGTAGGCTTTGTATTTCTTCTTCCACCTGTGGTTGGAGATGTATGGGCATTTTTTGGTGATGCTGAGCCACCGGCTTGACTGCTTCATTGATGTCTAATGGTATTTGCTTGTCTCTTAGTTTGCCCAGTGCTTGTAGTATGGCTGGACGTTCCCTCAGAATGTTCTGTCGATCTGACATGCTGTAGGTCATTGCTAAAAGACCCATCACCTGTGCGGTGACATTGCTTAGTAGACAGGGTGCTGGAATGTCTCCTCTTAGTATATGCACCTCCTCCTTTACCGACATTTCTTTATATGTCAGTGTCTCTATGAACTTCCCATGTTCACCACTGGTTTCCTTGAGCCCCAGGTGAACACATCAACAGTGGTCAGTGATAGCAGTGGTTTTACTCTCATCTTCTCATATTCTGACATGCACATGATGTTGCATGTAGCTCCACTGTCTAGTACGAAGCTTGTGCTGGGACTCCCTACCTCGATGTTCACCGTCACTGTTTTCTTTATCTGCTGTTTCTCTACGAGATGGATGTGTTCCAGCGTGCAATCTTCTGTTGGTGCCTCTGACATCAGATACAGTCGTTCTGCTGCCTCTGGCATGTTTGCTTTATCCGAATCAGCTGTGGGACTGTGATTCTGCATGTCCATGTGTCGTGCGTACCTGCTCATCGCTGCCCGAGGTCTTGCTGGTCTCCCACGCTCACTTTTGAATTGTCAACTCATGCAGGAACTCACAAAATGGTTTTCCCTGTTGCATTCCTGGCATTTGTGGCCCATTGCTGGGCAGGCGCCTGCATGTGAGAATTTAAGTCCAGAGCGATAGCATGTTCTTTCCTGCTCCTGCTTCCGGGGCAGCAGTGTATTGTCTCTCTTCCTGAAGTTCCCAGCTACGCGATTTGCTTGTTGCACTCTTCTTACCTTCCCATTTTCCATTTGTCCGGCATGTGTTGTAGCTCTGGTCTCCTCTTGGGCCATGGTCAGTATTTTCTCTAGCGTGTACGGTTCCTTCAGTATTCATGCACAGAACTCCATTGACTGGCTGCCTTCAATGATGCGCAGTCGTATGGCCTGTTCATTGTCAAATTTGTCGAATTCACAATATGCAACTCGTTTGCGTAGTCTGGTCGTAAAATCTTTGAGGGACTCCTCTGCCAGTTGGCACGTGGTATTGAACGTGTATCTCTCAAAGTCCACATTTCTTTGAGGGTCAAATTTGTCTGTGAAGCACTTCATCAGTCCCTTGTATGTTGAGGTCTGTTCTGGGGGAAATGTTATCAAAAGGTCCTCAACCTCATCACCTACAAAGTTTAGGAACAAATCTATGCTTTGCTGATCTGTGTAGTCCTTGCATGTGGCACGCATGTAGCGTTCAAATTGCCTTATCCACCTTTCCCAACGAATGCCCGTTTGTGGGTCTGACAAATTGAATAGTAGTGGTCTGCGGAAGATGGCATTTGCACTTTTCCTGTCACTTCCGTCTTCTGTCATTTTTTGTTGTGGTGCAGACCTGCTCCTCCTACCTTTGTATGCCTTTCCCCTCTTCTGTGAGCAGTTTTCTTCTTTTGCTGTACTTTATTTTCTTAATTTCTCCTTTGTTTGCTGTAATTTCCTTTTGTTTTCACCTTTTCTTTCCTCTTTTATGCTTATCAATGTTTGCCTGACTTTGAAATGGCCGCCTGCCCCTCACCTGCTTCTAATTGGCTCTCCCGCCTGACTTTGAAATGGCAGCCAAGATTTCTGCCGGGCGAGATTGCCTATTTCTTCTACTGCGTGACTTTAAGATGGCCGCCGGGCCTTTTCAGTCTCTGATTGGCTCTCCCGCCTGACCTAAAGATGGCCGCCGAGTTCTCTCGAGATTTCAGCTGGAAATCTATGCGGGAGGCTCTGGGCTATCTCAGTAGTCAGCGGGCGGCTGCAGTCACCTTCGGGTGCACCGCTCCCCTTCTCCTCACCTTTCCACTCGATGCGGCCGGGGTGGTCTCCCGATGTCTCTGTATTTCCCCGCACACGGACCAGGGTGGGCTCTTGGCACCGCTGTTCCCGCGATCGGGGTGGGTTTCCAATGTCACATTTCTTCTTCCAGCAGTCGGCAGACCAGGGTGGGCTCCTGGCTCTGTTCCGATGTTGCAGAGGCCACAGGCACGCGCTTCTGATGGTACTTCCATATCCCACCTCGTCGTCGCCAGTTGTCATGTTGCCACACAGAAAGCATGCAGAGACAGGTAGGTGATTTCTCTTTCTTTATTCTGGTTGTCCGTCCGTGCTCTCCCGCCTGACCTAAAGATGGCCGTCGAGTTCTCTCGAGATTTCAGCTGGAAATCTATGCGGGAGGCTCTGGGCTATCTCAGTAGTCAGCGGGCGGCTGCAGTCACCTTCGGGTGCACCGCTCCCCTTCTCCTCACCTTTCCACTCGATGCGGCCGGGGTGGTCTCCCGATGTCTCTGTATTTCCCCGCACATGGACCAGGGTGGGCTCTTGGCACCGCTGTTCCCGCGATCGGGGTGGGTTCCCGATGTCACATTTCTTCTTCCAGCAGTCGGCAGACCAGGGTGGGCTCCTGGCTCTGTTCCGATGTTGCAGAGGCTACAGGCACGCGCTTCTGATGGTAATTCCATATCCCACCTTGTCGTCGCCAGTTGTCATGTTGCCACACAGAAAGCATGCAGAGACAGGTAGGTGATTTCTCTTTCTTTATTCTGGTTGTCCGTCCGTGCTCGCAGGTATGTCTGTTCCCTTGCCCTCGTGGTCTCCCCATGTCTCGTCCCCACTCCCTGACCGGAAGAAGTGTCCGGTTGCAGTCCCCTCCCTTTACTAGGGTGCAGGGTCCTAATGCCCTCTGTTCCAGGTCATGACAAGGTGGATTTAGGACTACCAGCCTTGTTATTCAGCATGCCAATGTTTAATTGTATAGGCTTATGAACCCAGAGCTTCAGGCGCCAGCACCTTTTCTTTTACAAATTAAGCACTGAAGCCGTAAATCGCAACTTGCAGTTTAGAGAAGCACTGGTACAGAGTCTCGAATGGTCTGTTCCTGGTGGGTGCTGCCTTTGCCCCGTTTTAGGTTAGGAGTTGTAATGGCAGTGCCAGGGGTCGGAATGGCAGTGCCAGGGATCGCAGTTCAATCCCTGGCTACCTCCAAATGACATACATGCTTTAACCCACCCAAAGCCAAAGTCTGGGCTACTCTGCTGAACATCAGAGGTTTTGCCAGCTCCATAAAATAAATGGTCCTATATATCAGCAATAATGATGGATAGTAAAGGTACTTTCCCACAGTTAATGCCCTGGTAAAATACAATAATATAGACATGGGAAAAAAGTCCTCCTTTTGAACCCATTGGTGGCATTATGAGGCCCAAAAACAAGAATAATAAATGTGCTTCTTATACATCAATATTCTTAAGGAGCCTAAATCAATGGGCTTAGTATGAATTAATTTATTTATGGCCATTAACTTGTGCATTTTCTTTTCATTTCCTGCAGGAGGCTTCTAACAAGTCATGCTCTATTGTTGTGAGCTCTCACCAGCATCGAACTTCGTTTTGGTCAAAGGGGCAGGTTTTAGGAACAACGCCTCTTATTCACACAGCCAGACAGGATATCAAATCCATGCCTGAGTAAGGATCAGCTTGGACAAGAGATATGAGTTATATTGTTTTTATTAATTTAGGTGGTTTGTATAGTGCCAAGTATCACCTGCAATAGCTTCAGAGCACTGGGATATACTGAACAATAAAAGGAGAACAACCAGAAGAATACTGTTTTTCAGTCCAAATGGATATGTAAAGAATGTACCTCAATCCGACACAGAACAAAGGGGGCCGTTGAAATAGAAGAACCTTTGTATAAGTGTGTGTCATATAGGGTGACCAGATTCGCAAAACAAAAAAATGGGACATGTCATAGACATAGAAGTAGGACTACAGGTTGCAGCAGCCCTCTGCATAAAAGTAGGACTTTTTGTCAGCTGTCATAGAAAAAGGACTACAATGACAGCCTCCTCCACAGACACAGATGAAGAATTACAGATGAGAGGTATTTTATTGGCTGTAAACTTTGTCACAAAAGTGACACAAACACAGCGCAAAGAATTGCCATGGGTTTTACTTTCCAACACAAATCCCGATTTGCATTGGAAAGTAGCCATAAAGTAAAATAGCGTTAAATACTACTTTGAATCAAGGGGGTGTACAATGGGGTTCCATGCAATCACCCATTGATTTTGATGGTATTAAGACTTTTGACAGGGAAGTGGCACTGCACTAAACACACAAATAACATACATGCTGGGTGGATGGTGCTAGAAAATCATACAATTGGCAGATTACAACTGTATACAGGCTGCAATGGCAGACTTGAGATGTGTTTTAAGGGGCTACTTAAGTGGGTGGCAGAAAAAGTGATGCAGGCCCCTAGTAACATTTAATTAACCAGGTCTGGGTATATTTAGTATCACTTTACTGGGGAAGTAAATTAAATGTGTCAATTGGGTGTAGCCAATTTTACAATGTTTTAGGGAAAGAGCGCAAGCACTTTAGCACCGATTAGTAGCAGTGAGATGCAGTCCTAGAAGCCAACAGAAATGGGTTCCGAAAACAGGAGAAGAGGAGGCAAAAAGTTTGGGGGTGAGCCAGAAGCCAGAGCCAAGTCCAACAGTGAACCCATGGGATCTTTTACCCCATTGGTTAGGGTGTGCCCAGGAGTTTATCCCACACTCAGGCTGGTGCCAGACATTAATGCGGTATCCCCAGTGTCCTCTTAGAACACATTCTGGACCTGTGGAAGAACAAAAGAGGACTGGACCTGATATCTTTAACCTGAAAAAAGCCTTGAACAATGGACATGCTCCCCTTCTTGTACCCGGGGCAACTATACTCCAAAGGTCAAAAGGATGACCTCCTTTTCAAGCTACAGCGACACAACAAGCTACAAGAGGCTTTTTCTGCAACTGCCCAGCTGACCAGTTCCAATGGAACCAGTCCTGGACCCTGCTGCTAGTATCTGCTGGATTGAGTCCTGACCTCCCAAGGGCTGTCTCCAGGATCCTGGACCCTGGCTGTTGTCAAAGTGTACTCCTTCTAACTTTTCCTGAAACCTGGTACTTAAAAGCTATTTGGCGACAAAGACCCCTGGAGGAATGGAACCAACCTGCCAGGTTAATCGATGAAGGTGCATTGGTGCTGGGCAGAAGATTCAGGTTGCTCCTGCTTGGAGCGTTTCCTCAGTAGCAAATCTGATTAAGCCGGACGTCGTGGAGAAAGTATCCAGCCTCGTTGAGCCCTCTATGGCTACAGACTGCAGTCTTGCCCCGCTGGAAGAATCTAAGCTCCAAGAAAGTGACTAAGTCCAAAGGTAGAAATCTTCACTGGGTGAAGATGTTAAAAGTATCCGACTGAAGAGGGACATGCTCTCAGCATGAAATTCAAATTTCTCCCACTCTGAGCTTCCTTTCTAAAAGTCAACACCGTTATCCAGCAGATATTCGACAACGTGGAGCTGTCTTTGGCCAAAGCCTGCTGCTTGCTTGCTGAGGATTTGTGACTACCATTTTAGAGACTAAGTCCGATGGTAAAACTTCTGACTGTGTCAAAGTATGGTTTCTTTATCTGACCCACGTTCCATCGCAGATGGCCTTAACTTGTGCCTAGGTACCACCCAGGTGTAATCAGATAACCGTGGTGTGCATTTAACACTTTTTGAGCTATTTCCACATTTGGATTTTTGGTGCAATTTTATTTACGAAAATGTACTCTAAATTAGTTTGCGATTTTTCTTGTGCATTATGGTTTTTACTTTATTACTGTTTTGGTACTCCATAAACACTTTACACCTTGCCTCTAAATTAAGCTTGTTTGCTCTTTCATATAGCTACAGTATGAGCTCACGTTAAGTTAGTGACTTTACTGGTTCACCCTGACAGGTGTTGTGGGTATTACTTGAGGTGGGCACTCACCTTCCCCTTTAACTAATACCCCAATTTCTTACACAGAGTATTAGTAAGTTATTATTATTTGGGATCTATCTGAAATAAAGATAATTTTAATAACACAACCAAATTGAATAACATACCAGTTACTCTTCAGTTGATGATTTACTGTGAAATAGCTGTATAAAATTTTGCAATACTATTAACAACTTAAAAGCTGTAATGAATTTTCAAACTGTCAGATTCCTCAGTAGGATACTGTATTGTCTGGATACATAAGTAAAGAATAATCTCCTCTACCCACTGAAGGAATAAAATGACAAACCTTTTGTAAGTTCTCTATGAGACCAGCAACATAAAGTGAAACTAGGACGTACGTACTTTAGGGAGTACTGTTTGTTTGGAAGAAGACACATAGGGCCCGGTTATGACTTTTGGAGGTGTGGGGGCGGGCGGCCCACCACTGCCACCGCCCACACTGCCAAGAGTCTCTGCCACCTGCCCACCAGATTAAAAGTAATTTGGTGGTCTGGTGGGCGGCGTGGCGGTTCCCGTGGAGGTGTCTCTTTCAAAGGTGACGGGGTCTTTGAAAAAGGCACCCTAATGGGAATACCACACAGGTTTGTGCACGGCATGGACTATAAAGTCCATGGCATGCAGGAACTGGAGCGCAGGAACACAGGGGGGAACATGTTGTGCTCCCCTGCATACATCCCCATGCTGAGGGGGACACAGGGGGAGCTGTAGGGCCCCCTTTGTTTTAGCACTGCCAGTCTTTTCATCGAGGGAAGACCTTCATGAAAACACTGGTGGGCCTTAAACTTGTAATATGCATGCCGGTGCCGCAGCAGCACCATCAGTATCTTACAATGGGCCTGACCGCTGTTCCACTGTCAGGGAATGGCAGTACCCTGGCGTAGCCAGCTGTCCAATTACGGTCCGACCGCACAACTCCTAATAGTGGGTCGGACTGCCGCTGCGGTGGTGGCTAGGCTGCCACGCCACGCCACTATGAGTCTGGCGGTCTTCGGACCGCCAGACTAGTAATTCGGCCCATAGTGTTACTAGTATTATTGGAAACCTAATAAATAAACAGCCTTATTTACAAGAGGCCTGTGCCGCCGGTTCATCACTTTGTATGATGCTCCAGTTGTGCAGGCCTATCAATCAAATCTACAAGGCCACTGAAACTCTCCCTACGTGACTTTTCATATCCTCATAAATATGGTGTCAGGCAACGCAGTGAAGGTGCTGCGTTGCCTCACATTGCTTCAGGGAGACGTGCCATGTGCTTTGCAGTGGGTGTTTTCATGCATCGCCCATGGATTTTGATGCATTCCCAGATTTACAACATAGCGTTAATCTGGGAATGCCTCAAAACCATGCTCCTGCCCAGGGGTGGAGTAACGAGGAAAAATAACTTTATTTCTCCTCGTTTTTTCCTCTTTCTATGTGTGCCTATAGAAAGAGGAATACGCCTCCATTGATAGTTTTTGTGAAAAAAGGTGTCCCTTCCTCCACATAAACAATCATTTCAACAACGCAGACGCCCGTGCACCATGGTACATGGGTGCTTGCGTGCGCGCAAGGCAGCCAAAATGACAACAGCGCAGTGAAAAAGGACGGAATGCGCCGCATCTCATAGATAGGGTGCATTCCAGACCTTTTATTTTGACGCAGGGTAGTGCAGCAGAGTGACTTACGGCGCTGCCCTGCATAAAAAGTCATAATTGAGACCCAAAGTGTTAAAATGAACAACCATCTCTACTTTGACAGAGAATGTGCAATGTGTTAGTATTGCTTTTCCAATTACCAGCCAATGTCATTGGCCTACCATTGAATTGTGCAGAGGAAACTCAAGAGTGAATGTCTCTAGAGGAGTTATTAAGTTATTCTGCAGGGTTTCGCTGGATAAGAGCGTTTAAGTAATGTATATGCAGATAAATACCTCTCCACATAAAAGGATTAAATGATTTTATGTATTAGGCTCATAGTCTGTTCCTAATGCATATGCGGAGTTTCAAAGAGCGCCTTTGTGTTTAACTGTTCAAAGACTGAGGAAAAGTCCACTGGGTGTCTTACAGCCTCCTTTAAGCTCCCATGTGTAGTAGTTTTCAATGGACTAAGCATGGGGGATAAAAACTCTTTATCTATGCAGAAGAGGACCTCCTTAAGAAGCTTTAATGATCAGTTGGAAACACACCAATGAAACGAAGAGCCCAATTCAGGATTTGTTAAAAACCCTGGGCTGTGTCTTATACCCTACTTTAGCTGGGAGTTTAATGCCACAATAAGCATGCCCAAAGCCAGGAACATATTTGTTGGCTAGAAAGATCGGAGATTTTAAATGGATTGGTGCTATAGATTAAGGTGTCGCAGGAGAATAAGGCATTGGCATGCCAAACATCTGCTTTCAATAGCTGAAAGCACTCTTGGAAACAGGCAACTCCCCCATAGACTGTACATTAACAGACACACAGACTACAACATCTCATGTTTTCGTACACATCTGTACTTAACATTAAATCCTCAAATCCAGCATAACTAATGCAATTAAACTGAATAGTTTATGAACTATGCACAGTCGTTCAAAAATCAAGGATGAGTTCTGCTTTGTAAAGATATTTCTGTTATCAGAAGCTGCGGTGAGGCATCATGACAGAAAGATCAACGCTTTTCACCTGGAAACATAACTGCAGTTGGTACTTCATTTCTGTTTTTAAAGTGGCCCAAAACTGCGGCTTCTGTACCTGATAATTCGGCACGGCCAACCTCTTCATGGTGAAAGTGTGTGACGCGCTTCACTGAGCTCTACTGACCCTCTGCTGCACCTCTTAGTTTGAGGCCTGTGATTGCACCTCTCAAGTGAAGATTAAAATGAAAGAAAATGAGAGGGGGACTTTCAATAATCAAAGTTCACTGCCCCAGTGGGCTCTCTCGTGCCCCATGTCGCCAGCTTGCTGCATCCACTCTGGTACCTGGCATTTCTGCTTGTGACTCAAGCCCGTGCCGCAGCAGGCCCGCCGGCTCCTCGCGGTGGTGCAGCCCTCACGGCTCGACGAGCCGGAACAGTTTTCAAAGAGTTTGTCCTCGCATGAAGGCGCACACAACGTCAGATTTAAATATTTAGGGGCAGATTTACAAGCCCCGTGCGCCACTTTTGCGCCACTTTTGCGTCACTTTTGCCATTGGAAAAGCGGGCTTGTAAATCTGCCCCTTATTGAGAACTGCAACTCGCACAGCTCATGGCCAGAGAGACATCAGGCCAAACGCGTTTCGGGCTTCCCAGCCCTTGATCACTGGCCTACAGGCCGTAACAGCGAAGGTTGAAAGGCACTAATTACACATTTTAATATAGAGTCCGACCCGCTGATGGGTAAACAAAGAAGTTACAACTGCTTTCCTATTTTCTGATCCCTCTACTCAATCCAGCACATGTTGGCAAAGACTAATGCAGGTCTATATAGGTCATAAAAAGATGCGTTGGATTGTACATCCAAATATTTATCACATTTAGTGCCATGTCCACACTGACACACATCTCCACGCATGATGAATGACAAGTTAGCCCAGCACCACTAGTCCCTGAAATTCCTACTTATACAGTACAATATGTCTGAAGGATCCCCCATTGTCTGATGGCATTGTCTGTGGGTCAGTGCCTCAATAACGTAACTTGACTTCCTGTAACACATCAGACATCAGCAACCATCGTAGACACACATAGATGACCGATAAAGGAAGGGAAATCAAGGGCTACCAGTCAGCAACTAGCCCACAGACAATGTCAGCAGATGATGGATGATCCTTCAGACTTATCGTACTACATTAGTAAAACTTTCAGGGCCTGATTCACAAAGTAAACTTACAAGTTTGTGTAAAGTTGTGCTTTTTCAATACTAAAAAAAACTGCATTTTAATAATAAGTTTACAAATGTGAAGACTATGCAGTTGGGGCAGAGAACTCCGCACATCAAAAGATAGGACAGGCCTGTAATAGGAGGAGGCTCATATGTGTAGCAGTAGGTCATTCCATGCTTTAGGAGCAATCTCAACCGCCATCCTGGCAGATATTGTGGGAGGGCTAATATATTTAACTTTTGAAGTTCTATCTAGTTCTTTATTTAGAACTAGATTAAAATCCCCTCCGAGAATAATCGGGGCAGTAGTCTCCAACAAGCAGGATTCCAGCTTCATTAGAGCTTCAGGATTATCATTATTTAGAACCGAAATACGTGGCACATGATACTGGCCTGCCTTGATGAAAAATAGGATGGCTGAATTCAACTTGATTGATATTTGGCGGAGTAAGATGGGGACAGCCAGGGATTTTACCTTTTATAGTAAGAAGTATGGTCATCATTCTCGCATCGATTATTTTCTGGTTGCTCAGGAGCTGTATGCAGAGGTGGAGGCGGTAGTATATGTTCCTGCAGTTTTGTCAGACCATTCTTCTGTGGCCTTGTCCCTAAGACTATATCAAAAAGTGGGACATAGAAGGTGGACGTTGGATAGGACTATCGTATTGGATGAGAAGGTGGTACTTAACCTAGCGGAAATGACTGTAGATTTCTTTCTGTCTAATAGGAGCTCTGTAAAAGGGCAAATAAACTGGGATGCTTTTAAAGCATATTTAAGGTCAATATTAAGCTCCACAATGGTCGGTAAGAGACATGTTGCACAGCAGGAAGATGAGAAGCGAATTAGGGAGATCAAGGCCAGAGAAAGTGATCTTCAGAAGGCTTCGATGGAGGGATCAGGTGGAGTCCCTGTGCTTAGTCGATAATTAGAGGGGTTGCAGGCAGAATTTCAACCACAATTGGATAAAAGGATACAGGTTAAATGGAAAGTGAGTAAGCTCCAGCACTTTTCGTATGGTGAAAGGTGCAGTTCATTGCTGACCTGGAAGGCTAAAACTGATAGGGCCAAAAATGCAGTACGGAACTTAAAAAATAGAGAGTCTGGGGCGATGCTGAACTCAAATATAGATATAAGTGGAGAAGCCCGGCGGTATATGAGCTGCCTTTATAGAGAAGATATACAACCCAGTAAGAAATGTATAGAGCCTTGGCTAAAGAGGAGAGAGCGTCTGCAAATAACAAATGAGCAAAAGAGGGTTTTGGAAGGTGAGATCACCGAGGAGGAGATCAGGGTACAGTGCAGGAAAATGGCAGGCGGGAAGGCAGCTGGGCCAGATGGCCTCCCAGTTGAGATCTATACCCAAATCATAGATAAAGTGGCTCCAGTCTTGAAAGACCTATTTAATGCAATATATATAGACGGGGAAACTGCTCCCAATTCCTGGTATGAGGCCACGGTAACTCTGATACTGAAACCGAATAAGGATCTGCTGTGAATTGACTCTTATAGACTAATTTCACTCTTGAATACAGATTACAAGATTTTCTCAGGGAAACTAGCTTCAAGAGTAGCACAGGTCATCAAGGGAGTCATACACCCAGACCAAAAAGGTTTTTTATCAGGGCGGCAGCTTAATGAGCTTACGTTTTTGATGTTGTGGGTCATAGCTATGGCGGAGGCCCAGAACTTGCCTTTGACTGTAGTAGCTATAGATGCCGCTAAGGCCTTCGACCAAGTGCATTGGGCATATTTTTGGGAGACCTTAAGAAGTTTTGGTTGTCCACAGAACATGGTGAGGGCTGTTCAAAACCTTTATTATCTTCCTAGGGCCAGGTTGTTGGTGAATGGAGAACTGTTGGATTGGTTTGATATTACCAGGGACACGAGACAGGGTTGTCCCATGTCTCCGCTCCTTTTCAATCTGTATATAGAGCCTTTTGCAAATTTGATCAGAGCAGATCCCACCATCTCCCCGTTTAAATTCTCTCGGTTTGTGGCTAAATTGGCTATATATGCAGACAATTCAATTCTCTATACCACCAACCCACAGGATGCAATCCCCAATCTGATGCAAAGGCAGAGAGTTTTGGTTCAATCTCAGGATATAGGGAGAATGCGGAAGAAAGCGAAATTATGGAATGGAATCAGGATAAGAGCAGTAGGGGGGGTTAAATCTCAAATGCATTATTTAGGTGTATTAATCATACAGAAACTTGAGGTGGTTCCTAGAACAAACTGAAAAAATGTTAGCCAGGAGATAGGGAGTCTGTTGATAAGATTGGCTAACTTGCCTCTCAACATATATGGTCGTGTGAACCTTATTAAAATGATTGTCCTCCCTAAAATGACTTTTCTTTTCAATTCTATTCCTATGTCTTTTCGGAAGGAGGATATAGCTAAGCCTCAAGGGAAAATAGGTAGTTTTATTTCGGCTTCAAGGGGAGGGAGGAGATTTGGCTTAACCGGATCTACTTGTATACTGTCATCCCTTTCAATGTAAGAACTTTCGTATGCTTGCGAATAAGACAGATAGGTCATTTATGGGTTTGCTTTTTGGGGCAATGTTGTCTGATGTTTGTCAAGGCCAGTGTCATTTCCTTTTTAAATATGGAGATCCACATTTTTTTTTAAAAGTGAGGTTGAACATCCTGTAGTCTGCTTTAATAACTTGGATGCGTTTATGGAAAAGATTGGGAGTCCCATACTACTCATCTCGGGCTCCAATTTGGGAATCCCCGGGTACCCCCGACTGTTTGATGGATCAACTTAGTCAGCCTTTAAAATCTGGGAGGATTATGCTACTGGGCAGATTTTAAAACGGGATCAAGCTTAGTGAGTTGGGAAGTGTTAAGCAATTGTACTAATGGGCAATTGACTTTATTTAAATATAATCAACTACATTCTTGGTGGGCAACACAAGAGTGGGCAGGAGAGGAAGACAACCTGAGGCTTGATCAGATGATGGGAACTGACCAATGGAAAAATTAATTCTCCTTTTGGTACTGGGCCTTTGTGGAGGGAGGCGGACGATAAGATTGACTGCGAAATCTTCAATCTATGGGTAGAAGAACTTTGGTAAGGGGACTGGAAGCAAGCTTGGCTTGATTCTTTTTCCATTTTACGAGCAGTTGTGAAACCTGCTTCGCTTAAACATAACCATCTGTTCACTGCCCATAGAGTATATTGGTCTCCAGCCAAGTTATCAAGGGTCACAGGCAACACATATGTCTGTCCAAAGTGTTTGCTTGCATCAGCAGATGACCTGCATTTGTTTATGCAGTGTCCGAAGATTGTCTCCTATTGGGATTCGATATGTAACTTCCTTGGAGAAGTAACTGGCAAACAGATCAAGGTAAGCCCTTGTCTTGTATTTTTTGGGCTTGAGTAAGAAGAGGATGCGGGAACCAACATAGTTGCTACTAAGGTTATCTTCTATGTGGTTTTGCTGGTGAGGCCGGAGATATATAGACTTTGGAAATCTGAAAATCCCCCATCCTTTGCTGAGTGCCTTAAAAGTTTTATCTGGGGGGCGTGGCTTGGGCAAGATGGCCGATCGGACCTAATCCGAGTCGGCTCCCGTGCCACCCTGGGGTTTCCCCGGTTGCGGAGCTGTCCCAGGGCTCTCAGGCGATCCTACCATCTATCGGGCGCCATGACTACAGACTGGGGGCACATCGGTACGATCTGGGCTGGCGTCCTGGCTGTCTGAAGCTCCCGCCGCTCGACCAGTGCAGCCGCGGCTGCATCCTACAAAATGGCGGCCCCCGGAGCGGCAGCCGCGATACTCGCCTGAAGCAGACACGCCGACGGGGAGTGCACCAAGAAAGACGGCCCTGCCTCCTGCTGGGTTCCCCCCATTGCCGGTCGGGCATCAGTGGATGAGATCCGGGCTGACCATCTGCCCGCCTGCGGCTCCCGCCAACTGCCAAGAAGCGACGCGGCCGAAGCATACAACATGGCAGTCCCCAGTGGCGCGGCCCCACTGATGACATATCGGAACACTTTCGGCTTGGTGTAGCGTGGGGACCCCCGTCTGCGTGGCGCTGATGCCACTAGAACTGCTGCTGAGCCCTCTACACGACATTGCCTGCGACCCTTTGCGCCGGGTCTGCTGAGGGTGATTGCCAGCCACCTGTGGGCCCCCGCACGACTCCTGGGCGACATCTCAGAGTGGAGGAGTGGAGGTGACGTCCCGGTCCACCCGGTGAGTGTAGCGTCCTCCCCTGGAGAGCGGGGGGGGGCAGCATCTGGACACACGCGGACTTCCCACGCTGCGTGCCTCCCCTCAGAAGGATAACAGCGGCAGTCGGCGGGGGGCACGCGTTTCTGGACCTGGGAGTGGAGGAGGCCTGACCTCTCGGGGGGAGCGGAGATTGAGCCCTGCGGGGGTGCTCTCCTCGCGAGTCGTCCGGGGTGGTTCCTGAGACCGGGCGGTGGCGGACGGGACCTCGGCGCAGAGATCCGGCAGCAGGCGACCCTCAGGTACGGTGCGGCCGGGAGGCCTGGATGGTGCTGGGGCCCTGTCGGTGAACACCCCGCTCCCGACTGCGGCGGCCCTGTCTCCGCTGTGTCCGCCTGTAGCGTCCGGCGGGGTCCCCCGCGACATTCGCGCTCCCGTCAGGTGGCCACTTCTTTCGTTAGGTGAGCGGGGAGCCCGGACGGGGGAAGCCCTATGCCTGCTAAGAGGGGTCAGACCAAACGCAACGCCACGGTGACCAACTTCTTCACCCCAGCGGATAAGAGACCGTCCGGAGTGTCGACCGAACCATCAGAGGCAATGGCGCTGACCAAAGAGGACCTCCTGTCCTCTCTGAGAGACTTTAAGGCCGAGTTGCGGGCGGAGATCAGCCGAGATGTACAGCATTCTATCGACCAGCTGCGCTCGGACCTTCAGGACAAATTGGCCTTCGGCAAGATGTTGACGCGGTGGGCACGCGGGTGATGGACCTGGAGGCTCGGCAGCAGGACATGGGCGGCAAGTCCTCGGAGCACTCGCAACAGATCCGGGCCCTCCAGGAACAACTCACACAGACACAGCTCAAAGCTGAGGACCTGGAAAATCGCGCCCGACGCGATAACATCCGCGTACGCCACCTGGAGGAACGGGCAGAGGGCCCCGATCTCGAGGCCTTCTTGGAGGGCCTTTTTGCAGAGGTGGTGAAGCCACAAGTTCTGAAAATCAAGCTTGATCGTGTGCACAGGGTCGGCTCCCTAGCGCCAGGTGATGGAAGGCGCCCGAGGGATGTCTTGGCTAAATTTCACTCTTATAAAGTCAAAGAGGCAGTCTTGGTGGCGGCCAGGTCCGCCCCAGAGGTCTCATTCCAAGACTTCACCTGTTCACTGTTCCAGGACCTGTCCCCGGCTACGCTGGCGAGACGCCAATCCTTTAGACCACTGACGGCCAAGTTGAGAGCGGAGCGCATCAGATACAGATGGACCTTCCCATTTGACCTTTCTTTCGAATATAAAAACAAGCAGCGGACAGTTGTGTGCCTCGCGGCCGGCCGGGCCTTGTTGGGTCTCTCCCCCTCAGAAATTGTGCAGGAGGATGCGGGAGACTGGGCGGCCGGAGGCTCTGGGGTGAAGACCGGGGAGTGGGCCAAGGTGGGTCGCTCTCCTCCCCGCTGATTCCATGAGGGAAGCCGCCCAGAAGAAGTCTCTACAGAGGGCGGTGACCCTGGAGAGTAGGCGTAGACCCTGATGGCTCCACATGGCGCCTACTCTGCCGGGGGTTGACACTGGCAATGACGGAAAGGTCACTTTGAGTCTCTGCTCGCATGATCCACCAGCGCTTGGGACCTGGGTTCAGCACTTTGGGATGATTTCCCTTTTCTTTTTTTTCTCTTTTAGAGTTACGCAACCGGGGAGGGGGTGGGCGGGTTGTCATGGCCCTCCGAGTCCTCTGTTCCTAGATGGTATGTGAGTTGGGGGTTTCTTGGGTGTTTCTTTTTCTCTTTTCTTTCTTTTCTCTCTATCTTTCTCTCTTTTTGTCTAAGAGGGTGGGGAGTTCTCCACGGAGGGTGGAGCAGGATAGGGGAGATGGGGACCGGGCTTTGAGACCTAATTGCGCTGGAGAATTGCTACCCGTCCTGCGATGGCCTTGTCCATAGGTTCATGGAATGTGCAAGGGCTTAATTCTCCCCAGAAACGCCAGAGGGTGCTGAAGTACATTTCGGACCACCACCTGGATGTCGTGGCACTCCAAGAAACACATCTCAGCAAGGGGGATGAACACAGGTTACGACATAGGTCATACCCACTTATTTACAGAGCCTCAGCCACCACCAAACACCGGGGAGTAGCGTTGATGTTCCATAGCGGGGTACAGTTCCAACCTTTGGATGTGCACTCGGCCAGGGAGGGGAGATGGGTAATGGTGAAGGGGACTATCAGGGGTCAGAAATGTACTTTTGCCTCAATCTACGCTCCAAACACAGGCCAGGCGGTGTTCCTGTCCACCATCTGCACAAAATTGGAGTGGTTTGTGGAGGGCTCAGTCGCCCTGTTGGGGGACTTTAATCTTGAATGGCAAGCGGACCTTGACAGCTCGCACGCGCAGCGGGTGGAATCGGGTTCCTTTTCCCCAGCCATCAAACAACGGTTGTCGGACCTGGGACTCTGTGATGCTTGGCGCACACTACACCCCTCCACTAAAGACTATACCCACTTTTCGCATGTCCACCAATCCTACTCCCGTCTTGATTACATTTTTATCAATCGTTTTCTGATGGGATCGCTGAGGGACTCTCAGATTCTCCCCCTCTCTGTCTCTGATCACAGTCTCGTCACGGTCACCCTTCATTGGGATGGCCCACGGGAGCGC
This sequence comes from Triturus cristatus, assembly GCF_964204655.1. Taxonomy (NCBI): domain Eukaryota; kingdom Metazoa; phylum Chordata; class Amphibia; order Caudata; family Salamandridae; genus Triturus; species Triturus cristatus. Next base: position 235,795,205 of record NC_140583.1, read on the forward strand.
CACCCTAAGTGGTACTTTCCCGCCTCTCTCACTAGAGACGCTGTGCTGCGCAAAGCGCTACGAGAGGCCATTGACGAATTCTTTACCCTTAACGACACCGAGGCGACCTCAGAGCTGATCCGATGGGACGCCTTTAAGGCAGTACTGCGGGGGAAATGCATCGCACTTAATTCTGCGCTCAACCGCAAGAGGGCAGCGGAGCGTGAACGGTTGGAGGCGGAGCTGATGGCTGCGGAGCAGGCACATAAGGCCAAGCCTTCCCGCATTACCTTACGTCCACTTACGGCATTAAAGGGCAAACTGAAGGCGATATACACAAACAGGGCCAAGCTCACCCTCTTGCGCCTGCGCCAAACCTCATACGCCCAGGGGAACAAAATTGGGAGACATTTAGCCCGGCTGCTCCGCGCTAAAACGGACAAAGATTATATAGAGGGGATACGAGACACCACGAATACGGTCGTACACTCCGATAAAGGGAAGGCGGTCTGCTTTCGCTCCTTCTACAGCAAGCTGTATTCTTCTGACTCTCTTGAAGCCCAAGCACAGAATGAATATTTGCAAGGTCTGCCACTGCCCAAGGTCGCCGCCTCTACCAATGCACAGCTTTGTGCCCCTATCTCGATAGAAGAGGTCACCAAAGCCATTATGGCACTCAAACTCAACAAAGCACCGGGGCCAGATGGCCTCACTGCCCTCTTTTATCGCACCTTTGCGCCGGACCTAGCCCCACGCCTGCAGTCCCTTTTTAACGCCATAATCGCACAGGGTGCAGTTTCCCCTTCCATGGCGGAGGCTGCTATTACGGTCATCCCGAAGCCGGGGAAAAGTAAGGATCAATGTTCCTCCTATCGACCTATTGCTCTATTAAACGTGGATGCTAAATTGTACTCCGCTATCCTGGCCGCCAGGCTCAAACCCCTTATGGCCGCATTGATACACCCCCGATCAATCGGGTTTTATTCCAGGAAGGCAAACCCACGACAACACGCGCCGCATTGTACATCTGATAGAAAAAACTGCCAAGAGGGGCATGCCGGCTTTACTAGTCGGTCTAGATGCTGAAAAAGCATTCGACCGGGTGGATTGGGGGTTCTTATTCGCTACTATGCGGCAGATGGGATTTGCAGATTCATTCATTGCAATGATCCAGGCCAACTATCGGAACCCCACCTCACGCGTCCAAGTCAATGGGACGTGCTCGGCTCCTTTTACCCTTTCTAGAGGCACGAGGCAGGGGTGCCCCCTTTCCCCTCTTTAGTTTGCCTTGAGCGTAGAACCCCTGGCACTAGCCATACGCCACAACCCGCAGATCTTAGGCATTCCGTTTGCGGGGGAGGAACACAAGATATCCCTTTTTGCGGATGACGTGCTCCTCTCCCTCATCCAACCTTCTACATCACTTCCGACCCTCCACGCAGAGTTGCAGCGCTTCGAACGGGTGGCGGGATTCAAAATAAACCTAGACAAATCCTATATTCTAAACCTCACGGTACCCGAGGGGGAGCTCGCGCGGCTGCAACAATGGGCGACTAAATCACTCCAATACCTGGGCGTGCAGCTTACTCCATTAGTGGAGGATTTGTATAAGGCTAATTTCCCCTCCCTTCTTGCGCAAATTAAGGCGGATCTGGCACGCTGGAAACCGCTATTTATCTCATGGCTGGGGCGCATACACTCGCTTAAAATGACGGTCTTGCCGAAACTGCTCTATTTATTTCAGGCCCTCCCCATTGAGGTCCCCCTCTCCTTCTTTTCGACCATGCGCTCTCTCTGTTCCCATTATGTCTGGCAGGGAGGGAGAGCCCGCCTATCATATTCTCTGTTACCAGGCCTTCCCGACTTCCACCTCTATTATAAGGCGGCACAGCTTCGTGTGCTGGTTGAATGTTCTAAAAGAGAGTCCGATAAACATTGGTTACACATGGACAGGTTGATAGCGAGACGGACGATTTGGGACCTGGTATGGCGCTCCAAACAGGATCGTCCGGATAACACGTACATTAGTACGCCCACCAGAACGACGCTGCGGGTCTGGGATGTATCTCCCAGGATGATAGATGGACCACTTTCCCTTCCCTTCACACCCCCATCCATGGCCATGCGGCTTTTCCCCCGGCGCTCACCAGGGGGCCATTCACCGCCTGGGAGGAGGGGGGATGCTTAATGGTTGGTCATTTACTCAGGGGTACTAGGATGATGACGTTTTCGGAATGCAGGTCTGACTTTCACCTTCCACAAGTTGAACACTACAGATATCTCCAACTGCGGCACTGGCTCCAGTCGTCTGCAGTGCAGATGGCGACCAGCAGGCCGAAGACCCCATTTGAAAAATTCATACGCTCTAATACTACCATGAAGGGGGTAATTTCTTTCTTATACAGCCATCTTCTGGCCACTGCAGTCTCCCCGAACCCACGGTTCAAGGGTAAATGGGAGGAAGTGGTGAATAGACCTATTGAGGAGCGGGAGTGGGAGGCCCTTTGGTCCGATATCACAAAACACAACCACTCGATTGAACTAAGGGAGGCACACACGAAAGTGATGGTGGATTGGTACCTATACCCAGCTAAACTGAGGCGCATCTTCCCGGGCTCTTCTGACCGCTGCTGGAGAGGGTGCGGGCTGCTCGGTGATTTTCAACATATCTGGTGGTCCTGTCCGACTATTCGCCCATTGTGGGAGGAGATACTGGCGCAAATTAAGACTATGCTGGGATACCCGATTCCCACCTCCATTGACACCGCGCTCTTGGGCCTTCGAGCTCCCTCCCTGCGCTACCAAACCCGAGCCGATAAGGCCATCATGTGGCTTTGTCTAGAGGCGGCAAAGGTGGCTATCGCCGCCAACTGGAAGAAACAGGCGGCCCCCACGGCCTCGATGTGGCATTCTCGCCTCTGGAGGCTTCTGAGCTTGGAGAGAATGGCAGATATTTTTAGGGACGACTACGCTGCATTCGAGCTCAATTGGGGGCCGTTGGTGACATTCCTCTCTCACGGGCTGCCGGCGGCTGTTTGCCTGCCCCATATTCGGGGGTTGCGGCTGTTCCAACTGTAGCCCGCTGAGACCGCCGATGGTGGGTCCCCCTGGTAGTCCATTTCCCAGTTCCTATGCAGCCTGGCTGAGGCGTTGCCCTGACCCCGCCTTCGAGGGGTACGTCCCCGGTCCTGGTCCCCCGGGCTCTCCCCCCGGGACTCTCCTCTCTCTCTCTCTCTATCGCTCTCGTTTTCCTTTCTGTTCTTTCTCTCTTTTTCCCAACTGGGTACATAGGGTGGTAGGGGGTGGGATGTTGGGGAGTTGGGTTTTTCTATAAAATGAGTTTGATGTTCCATGGCGCGGAGGCTACTTGAATGGACAATCCTACTCTTCTTAGACGACTGACACCGGTCTACTGGACCCTGGGTATTACTCGTTTGAGGTCCCCAGGTCGTGGTTTTAGGGCTCGCTTCGCCTCCTCTTTCGCACTACTGTACCCCTACACTAGCATCTGTTATTATTGGTGAGGCCTGCCTCTTCCACTCCAGTGTCTGGTTTTGCATTTTTGACACATGTCAGTCCATTCCGTTGTATCGAAGATGTCATGACTTGTTGTTTTTGTCTATTGCTAATAAATACAATTTTGACAAAAAAAAAGTATTATCTGTACACATCAGTCGGATATGGCCTGTGACCCTAGTAGTCTGGCTAAGGTCTGGACAATGTTGGTGGATTGGAGAGAGAAGCCCAGCAGGTCCGATGATTAAGCAAAACATGCTGTCGGTCCTAATTCTCCTGTGCCCTGGTCCCCTTCGTAATGGAGATGGAAGTAGAAACAGTAGTTTTCTTGTGTGGAAATGTCTTTTTCCCCCTCCTGGCATTTGAGGGATAAGAGCAGTACCAGCAAGAGAGTTGGCAGAATGAGGAAAAAAAAAAAAATCTCGACCGCCATATCTGGTTTATCGGATGCATTGAAAAAGTAGGAGGTGTGGTGTGATGTAAGTGCAGCGTGGGAGGTTGAGTGATTCTGGCCGCCAAGATCTGAATGATCTGAAACCTTCTGGTGAGTTTTTTTGTTGATCATGGCATAGAGGATGTTCCTGTAGTCCAGCTTGCTTGTGACCAGGGCGTGCATGACCGTTTTCTGGGTGCTGTTTGGGGGTCATTTGAAATTTTTTCTCAGCAACTCCAGAGTATGGAAGCATTAACAACCCTTTATTAACGAAGGTCCTGTCTTCAATTTTTCTAATTTACTAATGTCCAAATAAAACTTGCTTTATCCACTTTCTCCTTATTTGCACCCTTTATTCAAAATTTTAGAAATTCTTTCCATATTAATTCTCCCCCTCCCCACATAATTGTACAGGGCTGTTGTGTAAATAGTGAAGTTACATCAAATGCATTTCGGTGTGTAATGAGACCATCAAAATACCCAATTCTAATCTTACAGGATATTGTGGTGTGGATGGACTGACATGAAATAATTTACGTAATCCCTTACATTCAGTGTAGTTGTCAATACAATGTTTCTATAACTGAATGCCACCGAAAATATAACAGTGTCAATACCATCTTACTTCTAAACACCATCAACAGTGATAGGTTTGTAAACACAATTGTCTTCTAAACAAGTCAGTCTGTTAGACTTTTCTACCCTGAGTTTAAGGTATTTAAGGCATGGTTTCAAGTTTAAAAGGCAGTCAAATATAACAACCAAATATTTGTATTTTGAGACCACTTATATTCTGTATTCATCTGTGCAACAGCTAAATATGATTTATCTCCTATCACCAAATAATATAACTTTTTAGTGCATTCTTGGAAGAATCATTCATTTTATTAAATTTGGGTAAGAAGGTCAGCAATCTTTGAAGGCCATTAGGTGTCTGGTAAAAGAAAAACGAGGTCTTGAAAAACATGGTACCACCTAAGCATGGAGTAAAACTACATGCCTTAGCTAAGTGAGTACATAGCTCTGCCACAAATAGTTAGGCAGACAGGAGGCTACTACACACCCCTGTGTTATTCTATTCTAGGTATGAATTTGGTGTTTCAGGACCTTTTACAGTTTTACTGTTTGTGTAAACTTGTAGCATTGTCTCTGTACATAGCACTTTTATCAGGAGAGGAGGGGTAGATAAAAAGCAATTTTCTTAGGCTTGGCCCATAGAAAAGAGTGGTTAGTGCCAGAAAAGGATACACTCTAGTCTACAAAGCAACAGTGTAGCCATTATTTAGCTGTAATCACCTAATCACCCTTGATGCAAGCTGGAACAGTGTATAAACACATTTGCAGTACTCAAGAGTCATATAATGAAACTGAAAGGGAAATGATCAAGAGACTGACAGCAAGAGACTATGATGACCTTACCTTAAAACAAGCACAGACTAAAGTCAAAACTAAATCTAGAACTGATCTGTTATTTCAAACTCAATCCAATTCCAAGTCAGCGGAGTTCGATAGAACTGCTACAGAAATAGCCAACAAAAAGATATTGCCTTACAGACTTATTTCTACTTTTACGAGGGCACATAACCAAGTGAGGAAAATTCCTGAATGCGCATTGACACTTGCTGAGAAAAGACCCTACAATAGGAATAGAAATGGGTACTAGACCATCTATAAGTTACAGGAAAACGACATCTATCCGTGATAGAATAGTTTTTTTTTTTTTTTTTATTTTTTTTTTAAGTTTCAAAAACCTTTATTGCAACTTCCAGCAACCATACAATCATTCGCCTACAACCTTTCCGGCCGGCTCAAAGAGACCATGTAGTAGAAGTTCAAGCAGCATGTACACAGCCATTTAGCCGACAACCCGGGGGTCCGGCGGCACTGGTAGAAATAATCCTCTGAGCATAAATGGGTCTGAAAAAAAGTTCGGCTGTGAGGGATAGAGGGAGGAAACAATTCTAAAACCCACCCGGGTCAAATACCATCCACACCGCCCTCGCAGGGGGGCAGAGCACGACCACGGGGCCCGTCTGGGGTCATCCAGCACCAATCACTCTGCGCAAGCCGGCATGTTTCCCTGCCGCAGATGCCCCCCTTCACCCCGTCTCCCCCTCAGCCACACCACCACAAACCCCCCCAGGCCCGATACACCAACCATACACGCAACACAGCCCGGTACCTAACCGTCCTCCTCAGCGGAGCTAGTCTGGGCTGCTAGATACGCTTTAAACGGATCCCAGATATCTTTGGCTCTGCTCTTCAAAGGTTGCGTTTCGGCATATATCACATTCTGATCCTGACAGTACAGAACATCCTCCAACCACTCCTTGAACTTAGGTGCACGACCCCTGCCCCATCGACACGCAACTCGCCGTTTCGCGAGTAACAACACAATATTGACAAATTTACGGTATGCTTTAGGCACAGACGCTGTATAACCCAGCAACATCACAAGCGGGTCAAGCTTAACCACTTCTCCCACCATAGCCGTAATAGCAGCATGGACCTGTACCCAATAATCAGCTACCCCCGCGCAAAGCCAAGCTAGATGTAGGAAATCAGCTCCCTCCGAACGGCACCTCTCACATCGATCAGAGTCTGACAAACGGAATCTATACTTCCGCACAGGAGTGTAATACCAGCGCTGTAGAAACTTATAATGGATAATACGCAATCTGCAGCTGGAGGAGATTTGGGAGGTGAGCTCACAGCAATACACCCACTGCGCCTCTGTAATGTCCCTACCCAACTCGACCGTCCAGCCATGAAGCGCCTTCCCACCGATGTCTCCACCACACCCGCGAATACTGCCATATAACTGTGAGACCAGGTGCCGACCATCCGTAGAGGCAAGCAGGATCTGCAACGGATGCACCACATCGGGCTCCTCCGGATAGTGCGGTAGCACTAGCCGCATCCCCTGCCGCAGCCGGAGATAATAAAAGACTTCCAGTGGATTCGGCTGATATCCCGCAAAGAATTGTTCCTTTGTCTTGAACTGACCATTCTCAAAGAGATCCCCCCAACAGCTGACCTTTATCTTAGCACAGAACATCCGGAACCCGTTTTCCTGCAAAAGAGAGAGGCCTGGATGATAAACCAACGGGAGCCGTGGGGCATAAAGTAGACTGGTCGACAACCTGCGCATTAAGCGCTGCCAAGCATCAATCGTGCTGGTCACGGTGGTAAGCGGTGTGTCGAGCGCAGTGACTGGGCCATGGATGAGGCCCTGTAGCGGCAATGGGCGCGCCAGCCAGTCCTCAACCGCTAGTTGCGGCATGTAGGGTGTAGGAACAAACCAAGGATATGCAAAGTGCGCCTGCGCGCTCAGATAGTACACCTGAAAATCGGGAACGTCGAATCCCCCCTTGCTGTATGGCAAGGTAATAGTCGACCAGGCCAGCCTGGGCTGCTTCCCAGCCCAGAACAATCGCAGCAATTCAGAGCGCAGTGTTCGGAAGAAGAAGGCACCTGGGTAATATGGAATATTTTGGAAGAAATAGAGAAAGCGAGGCAACACTACCATTTTTATCAATGAGCCCCTGCCGGCCATTGTCAACGGCAGCGAGATCCAGCGCGACACATCATCCGTCAGCTTATCTATGGCCGTACCATAATTCAGACGTAAAGTCTCTTCCCGGTTCGTCGAAACACGAACCCCCAGGTTTCGGAGATCAGAGTCACACCACTCCAACGGGTAATCTAGTGCATATCGCCCGACCGCCGTCGTCAGGGGGAAAAATTGCGATTTCCTCCAGTTGATGTGGATCCCAGACAATCCCCCAAACGCCACAAATTCGCGGAGCAGCGAGTTCAAGTTGTTCTGCGGATCCACCACATAGAGCGTTATGTCATCCGCATATAAGGACACATCTATCTGCCGTTGAAAACATCGGAAGGCACTCTGCTTGTGGAGTTGTCGGATACGACATGCCAGAGGCTCGATCGCTATGGCGAACAGCAGCGGGGATAGCGGGCACCCCTGTCTGGTACCCCTAGTCAACTGTATCGGCATCGATAGTTCCCCGTTGACCAATACTCTAGCCGCCGGGCCGGTGTATAGTAATTTAATCCAAGCGACAAAGATTTTGGGAAATCCCATTCGGTACAGTATAGTGAATAGGTAATTCCACTCAACTGAGTCGAACGCCTTAGTGGCGTCAAGGAATATTGCCGCGACGGGCAGCTCCGGCGCGATCGTCTGAATCAATGAGAAGAGCGTACGCAGATTACTAGCGGTGGATCTACCCGGGACAAACCCTGCCTGGTCTGGGAGGGCAATTTTAGTCATCAAGAGGGAGAGCCGCGTGGCCAGCACCTTCGCCAGAATCTTGGCATCACAGTTGATCAGGGAGAGCGGCCGGTAGGAATCACAGTCCTCCGCAGCCTTGTTCGGTTTCAGCAGGGATGTAATCACCACCTCCCTCATCGAGCCCGGCAAAAAACCCGCCTCTAGAGAGTCCTCATACACCTCCCGCAATACCGGAGCCATTATGTCAATGTAACTTTTATAAAACTCCGCTGGCAAGCCATCCAGACCAGGTGCCTTACCATTACTTAATGACATAATCGCTTCCCGTATCTCATCCAGCTCAAACGGGGCCCCCAGAAATTCCCTGTGCTCATCGCTCAGCCAGCATAACGCCACGTCGTCCAAAAAGTTTCCAAACTGGACATCCCCCACGTTGCGGGCAGTATACAGTCCCTCATAATGCTCAGTAAACCTGCGTAAAATCCCCTGGGTATCATGATGCAGAGCTCCGTCCTGCGTGCGTATCTCTAAGATGTGTGAGGCGCCCCGTAACTGCCTGGTGATGCCCGCTAATGCCCGCCCAGGTCTCTCCCCTTCACAATAACGTCGGGCCTGCCAATGCTTCCCCCTGAAGCGGGCCTCTCTCTCCGCCTCTCGCTCATATTGGGATAACTTCTCCCTAAATTCCTTATGGAGTGGACCCATAGGCTCACGGGCCATGGAAGTCTCCAGCTCCTTAAGTTCAGCTTCTAGCCTGGTGAGTGTACCCCGTAGGACCCGTAAAACTCCAAAGCTCTTAGATATGCAAAAGTCCCGGACCGTAACCTTAAACGCCTCCCAGATGGTCTCTACACTTGCAACAGTTCCTTTGTTGCGTGGAAAAAAGTCCGCGATCTCCTCCCCCAATTCTGCCTGGAATAGTGGATCCAACAGTGCCGTGGGTTGTAAGCGCCATCGCGACTTTGCATCGCCGTATCCCGGGATGGCCACCTGCACCAACACTGGACAATGGTCCGAGTAGGACCGCGGCAAGTGGGTCACCCTGCCCAGGTCAACCGCCAGTCCCCGGGATAGTAGGCAGTAGTCAAGTCTAGCCCAGGTGTTGGCATAAACCGTGAAATGCGTCCCCTCACGAACCCCAGCATGCATAAACCTCCAACTGTCTATTAGCTCGCCCTCCCTCATTATACCCTCCACCGCTTCTCCTGCTTTTCTGTTATATTGGGGGCTACCATCCGATCTATCGAGCCCCGGTGTCAGCGTGACATTGAAATCTCCACCCCATATGAGATGCATGGACCCCACATTGAGGATCTCTCCCCACAATTTAATGTAAAACTCAGGAGTGTCCACATTAGGCCCATAGCAGTTGACAATAGTGACAGTATCAGTGCCCAATCTACCCCACACCAATACAAATCTCCCCTCATCATCCTTGCGTTCACCCATCCGCACAAACGGCACAGTTTTTTTAATCAGAATCGCCGTACCTCTGGCATATCCAGAGTATGAGGAGAAACAGCGCACCCCTGCCCATCTACTCGCAAAGGTATAGTTGGCCCGGGGGCTGAGGTGTGTCTCCTGCAGCAGGGCAATTTGCACCTGATGTTGATCCAAATAGGCCACCACCCTCCGACATTTCCTCGCATCATTCAGTCCACGGACATTCCAGGACAGAACCGCTAGTCGAGAGATACGATCCCGGTCAGCCATCCCCAGTTAGCCATCCATGACACAACACGCGGCAGTCTCCCAGTCTTACCGATGTCCCAAAGGAGTGGCCACCCCAGCCAAATCCCGGGCAACATACTTCCACTCTCGCCCCAAGAACCCCCGCAGCCGTAGCTTCGTACCCTGCAATCTTCCGCCCACTCCCCGGCCGACCCAATCCGTACTTTTTGGTTGCATTCCTCTCATTCTGTGAACCCCACTCACACACACCTCCACAACTACCCTTGTACCCACCCCCCTCCCACTGAAGCAAACCCCAACCTGCCAGCAGCGTTCCCCCCCCCGTCCCTCCCGTACAAATCCCAACAACTAGGGCGAAACCAGCCCTCAACCCCAAAAACGTATGCTAGGGTAATTCCCATCGGGAACATTTCTAGGTGGCACCACTATAACCCCCTCCATGCAAGCCCGCCCGAACCACAACTCGTGTAGCCCAGCCCGGCAACCAGGAGGGGGGTGTCCAGCGCCATAATCAGCGGAAACCTGAGGAACATCGTCCACATCCAAGGATGTCCATAAAGCAAGTGCAACAATGCAGTTCTGCTGCGCAGGCCAAGAGGAGTTCCACGCCAGGGGGGGATCCCGGCAGCCATCGATCCGCAGGATATCCCCCTACCCCCCACTTCTACCACTCCCACCCGGAGTGCAGGGCAAGATCCATCCTAAATAAGGTCCAAGCATAGCCCAAAGGCCCCTCTCACCCAGGAGTGTATATACAGAAACAGAGCTACTCACTCACGGGTCCACATCCTCTAGCTGTTCTTGACCAGGGGCCAGATCATCGTCCGCTCCCGTCTCCAGCCGCCTATTCCGTTTGTGTTGCTTGAGAAAGTCCTCCACCTGTTGTGGAGTGGTGAAGAATTTCTGCCTGCCCTGGTATGTGACACGCAATCGAGCAGGGTAGAGCAGTGCGTAGTCCATTTGCAGATTGCGCAGTTTGGCCTTAACTGCGAGGAATTTCCGACGCTCCTCCTGGACAAGCGGGGTGAAGTCCGGATACAACGTGAAGGAGTTACCCTCATACGACAGCGATCTCGTACCTCGTGCCGCCCGCAGGGCCGCATCACGATCCCGGTAATTCAGCAGCCGAGCTATGATCGGCCGAGGCGTCGCCCCCGGCTTCGGTCTGGGACCCAGTGCCCGATGCGCCCGCTCCACGATAAATTGTGTAGAAAAAACCTCTGAGCCGATCGCCGCCACCAACATCTTCTCTACATACTCCTCCATTTTGCCCACGTTGGTAGATTCCGGAATACCCACGATGCGGATGTTATTCCGCCTACTCCTCGCTTCCAAATCCTCATTCTTAGCGGCGATGACCCGTAGGAGATTATCCATTCGAGATAGCTGCGACGAGTGTTGGGTCATCGCATCCTCCGAGTTCGATATGCGCTGCTCCGCCTCTTTCAATCGACCCTCGTGCGCATCGAGCTTGTGCACCACCGCATCCATACGTGACGACAGGCGATCCACCTTGTCCGCAATTGTCGCGAACCCTTGGCGCACCTCACACAGCACGGCTTGTATACTCGTGGCCGCATCCGCAGCTCCCCCCGATGCTTCGGCCGCCCCATCCGGAGGGCTCGACTTCTCCCCAGGCGTCAACGCTTTCTTAGGAGCCGCAAACGACAGCTTGGGTTGTCTAGTGTCCGTCTTCCCCATCTCTGTGCCAGGGCAGAGCTCTCCAACACCACCGGTGTGGGCCCCGCGCCGTCTCCCCACGATCCCACACCGCTATTTCCTGCGCCGCTCCAAAGGGGGATCCCCGTGTTCTCCACTCAATGCTGGCAGGCCCTACCGCATCCAGGCCTCGAGCGATGCGCCCTCACCGCTGTGCCAGTGTCACTGCTGCCACTCAGGACGGACGCGGCAAGCCACACCACCCCGTGAGCAAAGGGGCTCAAGCAGCGATCCGCCGGCCCGGGGGGGGCTGCACACCAAGTCCAAGGAGAGCGTTCCAGGCGCCGTCCGCGCCTGACTCCAGCCGTAGCCCACCGGGCCTTCCACGAGGCTGGCACTGCCTCCGCTGCACCCGGCCCCCCAGGGAGGAGGGAGGGAAGAGATCTATGCCTCCGCCGCTGCCGTGCGCACCACCGGCCGCCCCTCAGGGGCCTCGCACCACCACAAGCCGGCACAAGATCCGCCCCAGGCCCACAGGCCTCGCAATCACTCCGGAGGACGGGGGGTGGGGGGGCAGGGGAGCAGCCCCCACGTACTCTCACCCGTCGCTGTGGCCGTCCGATCTGCTTCTCTCAACCTGCCAGGTCACCATGAGCCCCAAGAGGCCTCCCGGATCGTCTCTGCCGTTTGCGGCCTTGCACCGCGTCACCAGCCTCGGCCTCGCCTTCCGGCTTAATCCGGAACGTCTGCACGGCAACCTCCAGCTCCGCTCCCGCCGCAGCTTGCAAGCGGTCCCACGTCGGCGTCCCAGCAGCCAGGGCCTTCTACGTCGGACCAGTGACTCTTGACCACCAACTGGACCTGCGACCGCAAGGACGGCTCCCAGGTGTGCGCCCAAAAGGATAAATTAGCGGATAAATAGCGCCGGACTGCGGGAGCCCTACAAGAAGGCGTCCATTCGCTAGCGCGCCACCTAGCGTCCTCATCCGTGATAGAATAGTTAAGACTCAGATGCCAGAGAAAAACATTTGGCTCAAACCAGCAAGGGGTTTCAAGAGATGTAAAAAGTGCAAGGCCTGTGCTCAAGGGCAAAATTCTACCAACATATACACAGATCTAGGAGAGAAAATCCCTATCACAAAGTCCCTAAATTGCAAATCAGAATTTGTGGTGTATGTGCTGACATGTCCCGGTGAGAAGGGGTACGTGGGCAATACTATACTACAAGTACACCGAAGGATCCTACAGCACATAAGAGCTATCAAGAATGTTGATGAGACCTATTCCGTAGCACGTCATTTTAGGCAACACCATAACTTTAATCCTATTCACTTACGCTACACAGCAGTCGACCAGATAGAGACAACTAAGAGAGGTGGCAACAGAGAGAAGCACTAAGAAAGTTAGGGTGCAGACATATACTCAGGTTAAATACTAAGGAACCTGTGGGCCTCAACGTCGATGAGGAGATATACACCTACTTGTAAGGACAGATATTGTGTCTTGTTTCTATTTTTCCTGTGATTTTAATTGTTTTTTATGTACTTTGGTTACAAGAACAAACCTTGTTGAATACTGGTATAACAAATATGATGGGGTGATGGGATTTCATACCATTTATCATGTTTTTGTGCTTGTTTTCCAGGGCCTGGTCATATGTTCGTGATACACAGGTATCAGGGTTACAGTCCACTACGAGAAAAGCAAAAGGGCGGATATATCTGGTTATATAGGCTTGAATATATTTTTTTGATTTAAAATTATTTTTGACAATGAGTTACCATTAGCAAAATGTACGATTGTGTCAGTAAGATGTTGCCAGTTTGTAACTTATTTAAAAATTCTTGTCTTGCTTGTGATTCGAAAACTGGACATTATTTTTGGAGCTATATGGTGTCTGGTAAAATGGTGAAAATTATGAGTAACATATTTGACACTATGGAGACAGTGCCCAATGTGGCTCAATTTTAAACCTGTACACCAATTGAAGCAATACTACGATAATGGTATGCCCAATGGGGCATTATTTTGGTGGTATCCATTTCTCACAGTTATCCGGGCTTAGTGAGTCATGAGCAGACTTTAAATGATGTGTTTATAAAAACATTGCGTGTGAAAAATCCTTTTACTTTTATTATTATTATTCTTATTATGATTATATTTTTCTCCTTTTATTATTTTTAAGCAACATTCATTGATATGCTAATACTAATATCACTGAATTTCAGTACCTCTATTAGTGCAATTGTGTAATATGATACTTTGCATTTTCTCATTATGATTTATGTATATATCTGTTTTTGGGGATTTTTTTTTTATAAAAGAAAAATATCCCAAAAAATCCAGAAAATGAAGAAAACATTTATTTGTATCGTATATTGATGATGCCATTGGATGCTTTAATCTGAAGCTTTGTTAATATTTTAAACATTCCAATATGGGCGCAATTGGATGCACGACATTTGAATGTATTTTCACCCTTTGTCTATGTGTAGCCCAATTAAGGTGTATGTATGTTGCTCGGTAACCTATGTCTAGCGTCGTGACAAAGGCTCTGTGCCGAAACGCGTAGATGCTTTTTACCGATTTGACTGGTGGATTAAACTACTCCAGTTAACTTGAAACCTTGTTGAGAGCCGTTTTTCTCCTTGAGAACCTGTTGGGAGTGAAAACCCCTTAATATATACATATATATATGACCTACTGGCAGTAGCCAGTAGGTAGTTATAGTTAAGACCTATTTTCCATAGGAAATCCGCAACATTCTATTTGGAATAACGTTGGGGCCGATTGACGAATCTTCGCCAAATTTTCCAAACTTTTGGCCAGCTCCGGTCTGCTCCTATCCTGAAAATTTCATGGTGATTCGTCAAGCGGGCCTGAGAAAAAAGGGGGGTCCCAAAACACGTTTTCCCCATGCATTTTCCCATAGGACCTGTTGACGCAGCTACAGCCCGAACTGCTGAACGGAATTACACCAAATTTGGCAAAGAGGTAGTCCTCAGTTCAGTCTCGTGCCTTTTGCTTAAATAGTGTAAATCCGTTCAGTAGTTCCTGAGAAAATTAGAGTTAAAAAGATAGATATATCTGGGCAGAGCCTAACCATACATCTCATCGTGAGATCTGATTGGCTGTCAGTACTTCATCCAAGAAGTGTTGGCAGCCATCTTGGGACCAATATACATGATAGCACATCATTAAAAAGCATTGCAGTTAATAGAAGGTTTTAAGACTTTAGTTACATTATAAATCATTTGTTGATGGTACAATACTCATTTTAGGAATTGTGGTGTGTTCTAAGGTGATTTTACCATGTGAAAAAGCCTTCTGCTGGGATATCACGAATCATGTTTGAGAGAAAACTATTTTCTCATGCTTTTCCCACAGAGGTTTGGAAGGTGATCTATAAGCTAAACTGAGAGCATATTTTCTGTAAATTCACATTATCTTTCTCAGTCATGTGAGAATGAAGTCTGAAATTCTCAGTAAAACATGTACATCCAACAAGGGCAGAGACTGTCAGTTGATTCCTTTGTGTTCTACTGCAGCTTCCCAGAGTATTCTAAAGAAAAACTAGAGCGCTAATAGTCCTACTTATGACAAACGTATTGCACACCTGAAGCCATCTTGATTGGAATGAAGTGCTAACTCTTAAAACATTTAATTTAAAAAGGAACAAAATGAGGGGGTTCATTTTGCCATAGAAAGTATGATTAGTGCTGCAGAAAGAAAAATTAGGGCACATTTTGAGTGACTTCTCAAATCCTTTTCTATTTCGTTAAAAAATTCTGACATGCGGACTGAAACATGCACTTTCAATACCAGCAGCAGACTTCCCTGGTGAGCAGTACCTTTACTACAGTGATCTTATAAGCAACTAGAGTGCTAACATTCTGAATTTATGGCAAATGTGTGACACATCTGAATGCCTTCTTGATGGAATCAAAGTAAAAAACTGAAAGTATTTCCTACTGAGTAGACTGTAGTAAATGAGGAAATTAGGAAACTTCATAACAAATAAGTCTCCCAAAATGGCCACCAGAGACAAAAGAGCCCAAATGTAGCCCAAATATCACCCAGATGTAGCCCAAGTATAGCCCAATGACACAATGTCCCAGAGTGTTGTAAGGAACAACTAGAGCGCTAACAGTCTTACTTATGACAAAAGTATGGCACACCTGAAGCCATCTTGATTGGAATAAAGTGGTAACACTTAAAACATTTAATTTACAAAGGAACAAAATGAGGGGGTTCATTTTGCCATAGAAATTATGATTAGTGCTGCAGAAAGAATAATTAGGGCACATTTTGACTTCTCAAATCCTCTTCTGTTTCACAAAAAAATTCTGACATGCAGACTGTAACATGCACTCTGAATACCAGCAGCAGACTTCCCTGGTGAGCAGTAGCTTTACTACAGTGATCTAATGAGCAACTAGAGTGCTAACATTCAGAATTTATGGCAAATGTGTGACACATCTGAATGCCTTCTTGATAGAACCAAAGTAAATGAACTGAAAGTATTTCCTACTGAGGAGACTGCAGTAAATGAGGAAATTAGGAAACTTCATAAGAAATACATCTCCCAAGATGGCCACCAGAGACAAAAGAGCCCAAATGTAGCCCAAATATCACCCAGATGTAGCCCAAGTATAGCACAATGACAGAATGTCCCAGAGTGTTCTTAAGAACAAGTAGAGCACTTACTGTCTTACTTATGACAAAAGCATGGCACACCTGAAGCCATCTTGATTAGATTAAACTGGTAACACTTAAAACATTTAATTTAAAAAGGAACACAATGAGGGGGTTCATTTTGCCATAGAAATTATGATTAGTGCTGAAGAAAGAAAAAATAGAGCACATTTTGAGTGACTTCTCAAATCCTCTTCTATTTCATTAAAAACTTCTGATATGCAGACTGAAACATGCACTTTCAATACCAGCAGCAGACTTCCGTGGTGAGCAGTAGCTTTACTACAGTGATCTAATGAGCAACTAGAGTGCTAACATTCAGAATTTATGGCAAATGTGTGACATATCTGAATACCTTCTTAATGGAATCAAAGTAAAAAACTGAAAGCATTTCCTACTGAGGAGACTGCAGTAAATGAGGAAATTAAGAAACTTCACAACAAATAAATCTCCCAAGATGGCCACCAGAGACAAAAGAGCCCAAATGCAGCACAAATATCACCCAGATGTAGCCCACATGTAGCCCAATGACAGAAGTGTGCAAAACACTTATTTTTTGTGTATTTTCAGTTTTATATAGTGCAGACCTGTCAGGTATTGGAGTGCTTTACATGAGCATTGGTTACATCACACAAGATCAAATTAATTTTTTTGGTTTGTAGACATGGGGAGATTAAGTGATTTGACCAGAATCACAGAATGTTGAGCTGAAGCAGAAACTCCAACCTGGTTCCCCAGTTGCAAAGTCTGCAGCTCTGGAAGTAACACCACATCCTCTCCCCTAAGTGCAACATTTAATCAAGTGGTCAACTGGATAAAAAAACATAAAGATTACAAATAATTTAAAAGTTCTTTGTCGCTATTTGAAAACTCAGAAAATATGTCCTCATTTTAGTTTTTTAGAGCACTAACCATAATTTTGATGCAAATAAGACCCTCTCATATATGTAATTTCTAAAGGAAATGCTCTAGGTATTACAGTTTTGATTACATCAAGATGACGTCAGGCGTTCCACACTTATGGAATAAATATAGAATGTTAGCAATCTAGTTGTTCTTTGGGATACTGTTGAGAGGCGGAGGCCAGGGGCACGGACTCTGAAAATTGAAGGCAGGTAGGAGAGTGCAGAGGCAACACTTTGACCACACTGGGCAGGCAGGAAGGGCAGTGGCAGCACAACAGACTATGGAGGGCAGTGGAAAGGGGGGCAGGGGCAACAAACCAACAATACAGGACAGGCAAGAGAGGCTGGGGCAATATAATAGACCATTGTGGGCAGAAGGAAGAGGCAGTGGTAGTACAACCATACATGCCAACAGACCCGTTTCAGCCAGGAAACGTCCAATGTTTTTAAGCTCAAATGGGCTTTATTTGATCTGTCTCCTGTCTACAATCTCCTCTTTTTCAATGTAACTCAAAGGGAAAAATCAATACCCCATTTTCTTTTCAAAATCTCCCTCTTACCAAGTTCAAAATGTACACAAGTATGGTACATTGGATCATGGTAGGCAGGAGGAATTGGGGTAGGGACATGGACTCGGATAACAGAGGACAGGAGGGACATGGAGAGGTGCACCAAACTGACCCTACAGGGCAGGCATCAGGGTTTGCAGCAGCACAATACACCACACAAGGCATGCGGGACGGGAGTGCAGCACAACAATCCATAGAAAGCAATAGGGAGGGGACAGGACCATGCACATGGACAACAGAGAACAGAGATGAAAGAGGCAATGGTAGCTAGCTGACCATAATGGACAGACAGGAGAGAAAGCTGCAGCATAACAGACCATAAAGGGCATGAGGGACGGATCAGGGGCATTACAATGGAACAGACAAGCCAGGAGGGCGGGAATAGGGGTCTGCACATGGAAACAGAGGGCTGGGGGCAAGGGGGCAGGGCAGGAGCAGCAAGATGACCATGGAGGTCAGGCAGGATTGGCACTAGAAACAAGACACACCATGGGGAGCAACAGTGAGACTATGATGGCATACACACAGACCATGGATTGAAGGTGGGAGGGGTTCAGGGGCAGCTAGCTGACCACACAGGGAAGGTGGGAGGGGCCATGGCAGCACAGAAGACCATTCATGGCAAGCAGGAGGGTTAGTGGCAGCACTATGGCTATGATGGGCAAGAAGGAGGGTGCAGGGGCATGCACAAAGGACCATGGAGGATAGAAGGGAGGGTCAGGACCTGGGCACAGACATGAGAGTTCAGGGCAAGGGCCCTCACAACAGACCGCGCGGGGCAGGTAGGAGGAGCAGTTGCAGCACAACAGACCAGGCAGGGCAGAAGGGTGTGGCAGTAAAATGGACCATGGAGGACAGGAGGAAGGGGATAGGGGCATGGCATGTGGACACGCAGGGTGGAGGTGGCAGGGGCAGGTTACAGTCATCTGACAATGCTAGGCAGGTGGGAGGGGAGTGGCAGCTCAACAGAACACTCAGAGTAGATAGGAGTGGCAGGTCCATGGAACATGGTGGACAAAAAGGATGGAGCAGTGGTATGCACAAAGACATCGGAGAGCAGGGGGAAGAAGAATAGGGTCAGCAAGCTAAGCACAGAGGCTAAGCAGGAGGTCAATGATGGGCCATAGAATTGGGCAATTGAGGGCAGGAGGAGTGGACTGGTACATCATGCTAAATGGAGGGCAGTGGCAGCACATCAGACCATGCATGTCAGGAGGGAGGAGGCTAGGCCATGGATTCAGACAACAGAGGATAGGGAGGAGGTGGATGGGGCAGCAAGCTAACTGTTCAGAGAAGGTGGGTATTAGGAACTTTATTGTTGTTAAAATGTGTGTCTGTGCAAACTACTTAAAATATGAACAAGTATGCAGCATAATCTCACTTTTATTCAGGAAGAAGAGGACGTTTGTGACTGTGACTCCGGGCTCACTTGGCAGGAACACCCCCTGACCCTCCACCCCCCATCGCAAAATGTAATGCTCATGAAAAGGGTAGGTGGATGCAGTGTTATATAGAACATAGTCCTGAGAGCACGATTGAAAATGAAAACTAGATATAGTATATGGTATAAACTATGCACCAAAAAGTGTGATATAAGATGAACCGGGGCGTGAAATATAATATGCAATACATTGTGCGCAATGACAGATTCATCGAAGAGCGCGAGATAGCACTGGCACTAGCGCATGCTATGCGATATGCGCCTTGGAGTGTAATATGCACAGGGCAGTGTTGTGTAACCTAACTAGTCTCTAAAGTTGTAATATAAAATATGTGCTGGGGAGTGTAACGTTGCATATGCACTGTGACAAAGATATGGATCCCAGATTGTACTATGTATGGCATAGCGCTGTGCATTATAACATAGGCATCTCGGAAGGCACGTTAGATGGGGCAATATAACCCGTGCGAAGGCAAGTGTGACATGACATATTCACGGGGTGGTGTTACAGTGCACATGGGCTAGAGAGTGTCATAGCATACGCACTAGCTGGTGGAATACAACACAGAGGTGTGTGGCACTCGTCGGGCACTGGTGGGTGTAACACAGCAATGGGCTCAGTCAAGTGAGGTTCGTCTCCTTTCCAGAGAGTAAAATAAAAAGTATTACACATCCGGCGGTGGATGTGTGTTTTATTAACCGTGAGGGGGGTTTCTTGCATAGTTTGATCGAATTTTTGTCGAATCCCCTTTGAATGGCTTGGTGTGCGTGTGTATTAAATGTGCCCGTCAATAGCTACCCATGTTTGTATAAATAAACGACAAGGGTGTCTACTTGGAGAGTACCCACCGGCGGGGGCGCTGGGATTAGGCACGGTAGGGCGTCAGACACGTCAGAGCTTCACTAGCGGTGTAAATACATTCCACGTGGAGTCATTGTATGCATAGTCGCCTTTTAATGAATATCATGCAAATCGTCATGGTGATAGGTACATACGGTTTGTCCAGCATGTCGTAGGTGTTTCTATAAATATATATTTTTTTAAAATAATAAAAAGCAAAGGCCGGCCCCGGGGGATGGGGTCCCTGGGGCCATAAGTGTCCTGAGGAGGGGGGCAACGCAGCCCCCCTCCTAAAGATTGTTTTTTAAAAAGGCCATGACCCGGGGGTTGGGGTCCGCCGGGGCCGATTAAGGCCTTGGGAGGGGAGCCATGTGGCCCCCTTCCAAATTTATTTTTTTCAACAAAACAATTAGGGTGCAGGCCCTGGGGGATGGGGTCCCCAGGGCCAATAAATTAGAAAAAGAAGGGGGGCCACACAGCCCTCCTTCTTAAAAAAATAAAATAAATAAAAGACCGGCATCGCGCCGGAGGCCACGCCCCCTCCTTGCAGCACTCTGTAAACGCGCCCCCTAGCCAGATGTAAGTTGGGGAATTAATTCCCCTTCAATACTGAGGGTCCCTGAGGGCCAACTAGCCCAACAGGTATCTCCAGTATGTGCCAGGGAGCTGCGTTGCAGACAGGTGTTCTGAGGCCATGCCCCTTTTTACACCTTTATGCAATGCAGCTCTGTGGCGCTTACTGGAGGTACCAAGTGGGCTATATTGACCCTAGGGACCCTTAGGATTCAAGGGGACGTAATCTCTCAACTTAGAACGGCCACAGGGCGCTTTTACACAGTGGTGAAGGGAGGGGACGGGGCCTGAGGTGACGTGTGCAAACATGCCCTGTGGCGCGTTTTAGGTTGGGGAAATAATTCCTTTCAATCCTGAGGGACCCTGGGGGCCAACCAGCCCACCAGGTGCTCCCAGTAAGCGCCACTGCCCTGTGTTGCAGAGAGGTGGTGCAGGCCATGCCCCTTTTTACACCTCTTTGCAATGGCGCTTACTGGACGTACCTAGTGGTCTATTTTACCCCTAGGGACCCTCAGGATTCAAGGGGACTTAATCTCCCAACTTAAAACAGCCACAGGGTGTGTTTATACAGTGGGGAAGGGAGGGGACGGGGCATGAGGTGACGTGTGCAAACACGCACTATGGCGCATTTTAAGTTGGGGAAATAATTCCCCTTCAATCCTGAGGGCCCCTGGGGGCTAACTTGCCCACCAGGTGCTTCCAGTAAGTGCCACTGAGCTGCGTTGCAGAGAGGTGGTCCAGGCCGTGCTACTTTTTACACCTCTCTGCAACGCAGCTCTGTGGTGCTTACTGGAGGTACCTAGTGGTCTAGTTGGACCCTAGGGACCCTCAGGATTCAAATGAACTTAATCTCCCAACTAAAAATGGCCACAGGGCGTGTTTACACAGTGGTGAAGGGAGGGGATGGGGCCTGAGTTAACGTGTGCAAACACGCCCTGTGGCACGTTTTAAGTTGGGGAAATAATTCCCCTTCAATCCTGAGGGACCCTGGGGGCCAACTAGCCCACCAGGTGCTTAGTAAGCGCCACTGCGCTGCGTTGCAGAGAGGTGGTCTAGGCCGTGCCCCTTTTTACATCTCTCTGCAACGCAGCTCTGTGGCGCTTACTGGAGGTACCTAGTGGTCTAGTTGGACCCCAGGGACCCTCAGGATTCAAGGGGACTTAATCTCCCAACTTAAAACGGCCACAGGGCGTGTTTACACAGTGGGGAAGGGAGGGGACGGGGCCTGAGGTGACGTGTGCAAACATGCCATGTGGCGCGTTTTAGGTTAGGGAAATAATTCCCTTTCAATCCTGAGGGACCCTGGGGACCAACCAGCCCACCAGGTGCTCCCAGTAAGCGCCACTGCCCTGTGTTGCAGAGAGGTGGTGCAGGCCGTGCCCCTTTTTACACCTCTCTGCAATGGCGCTTACTGGACGTACCTAGTGGTCTATTTTACCCCTAGGGACCCTCAGGATTCAAGGGGACTTAATCTCCCAACTTAAAATGGCCACTGGGCGTGTTAACACAGTGGGGAAGGGAGGGGACGGGGCATGAGGTGACGTGTGCAAACGCGCACTATGGCGCATTTTAAGTTGGGAAAATAATTCCCCTTCAGTCCTGAGGGCCCCTGGGGGCTAACTTGCCCACCAGTTGCTTCCAGTAAGCACCACTGAGCTGCGTTGCAGAGAGGTGGTCCAGGCCGTGCCACTTTTTACACCTCTCTGCAACGCAGCTCTGTGCCGCTAATCTGGAGGTACCTAGAGGGCTAGTAGGACCCTAGGGACCCTCTGGATTCAAATGAACTTAATCTCTCAACTAAAAACGGCCACAGGGCGTGTTTACACAGTGGTGAAGGGAGGGGATGGGGCCTGAGTTAACATCTGCAAACACGCCCTGTGGCACGTTTTAAGTTGGGGAAATAATTCCCCTTCAATCCTGAGGGACCCTGGGGGCCAACTAGCCCACCAGGTGCTTCCAGTAAGCGCCACTGCGCTGCGTTGCAGAGAGGTGGTCTAGGCCGTGCCCCTTTTTACATCTCTCTGCAACGCAGCTCTGTGGTGCTTACTGGAGGTACCTAGTGGTCTAGTTGGACCCTAGGGACCCTCAGGATTCAAGGGGACTTAATCTCCCAACTTAAAACGGCCACAGGGCGTGTTTACACAGTGGGGAAAGGAGGGGACGGGGCCTGAGGTGAGGTGTGCAAACACACCCCGTGGCGCATTTTAAGAGGTAGTTTTAATCCCCTGCCCTATTATATACTAGGGGCTTACAGAGGAGGTCATGCTAATCACAGGGGGACCCCAACGCATAGTGTTCCCTAGTGTATGTAGGTGTTTTCACTGTATTCTTAGTGTCTTTTAACATAGCACTGGCTCTAGGACTTGTTAGTTCGACTCAGTTACCACCAGTATCCGTCTGAAAAAGTTGAGGGCACAGGATGATTTTGCAACAAGGCTTCTTTCTGCTCTTTTGTTTGTTCTTTCTGCACGTTATCCTTCTTCCTGCACTTTTCTTCGTCTTTGAGGACTTCTGTTGCTTCTTTCTGCATTTCTTTTTTTTCTTTCTGTGCGTTTGTTCTTCTTTCTTCACATGTCCTATCTCTGTAGGCATAGTTAGAAATTAGCATTTAAAAAACCTTTGAAATTTACTGAAAAAACCATAGGTTTCAGGCACGTTACAGTTAGGAATTAGCATTTAAAAAACCTTAAAAATTCACTGAAAAAACCATAGGTTTGAGGGGCGTTATAGTTAGCTGGACTTTTCACTCATACAAAACCATTGAAATTCCCCCGTTATAGTTAGTTCAGCTAACTATAACTCGCTCGCCCACAATGCACTGCTGATGACGTCACATATTACATCACTCATGACATGGTCAGTGACATCACTCATGACATCTCAAATGACATCACTCATGACATCACTCATGACATCATCCTTGTGATAGAGTGGCAGACCTCCTCTCCCCTAATATAACCTTTGATACACACATTCAAAAATAGAAACTAACATTTTCAAAACAATGGACATACCAATACCAGTTACAACAACCTATTCAGTAATTCTAAGATCCACATACACAACCACTCATTCACCAACAGTCCTACACAGGCACTCATACATGTACTCACTCATCATATGTACTCATACACCTATACATCCTGTTACACAACGCCACTCATCCATAGAGTTACTCACACACATAGTCACTCATGCTAATAAAGAATCAAACATCCATTTACTTGCATATACAGTTATACACACACCACCACACTTACTTCTACAGAAACTTACACATACTTAGTCTTTTAAACAATCACTTATAGAAACACATACTTATTCATACAGGAACTCTTCCAATCTCTCACTCTCATATATACTCACTTATATACACCAATAGTCACATATACTAGTTTAAAACAAATGTAGTTGCTCATAAAGACACTATTGAGACAGTCATTCACTCACTAACACACCCATGCACATACTCATCCACCCATACAGTCCTGCACACATGCTGTCTTCAACACATACAAACAGTGAGTCACTCATTCATGCACCTATGTACTACGTAATACCCCCCACCGAACCATACAGACACTCAGACAATCATACTGATACTCAAAAAACCAACTAATAACATATATAGACACTCATGTAGCTACTCACCAACCCATGCAGCCACTTATACACAAAGTGAGAGACTGATACAGATATTTACATATTTAAACATTATCCACTAAGCCATGTATTCACTAAGATACACTTAGTCAGTTATACAATCAATTTTTCAAAAACAAATCATCCATTTAGACACTTATATACCCATTTATTCTTCCATAGACCTTAAGATATACATATATAAAACATATGTAATTTTCAGAAAAACACACATTCACTGGATGATGTCATCAGTGATGTCATCAGTGATGTCATTTGAGATGTCATCAGTGATGTCATGAGTGATGTCACTGACCATGTCATGAGTGATGTAATATGTGACATCATCAGCAGTGCATTGCGGGTGCGTGAGTTATAGTTAGCTGAACTAACTATAACGTGGGAATTTCAATGGTTTTGTACGAGTGAAAAGTCCAGCTAACTATAACGCCCCTGAAACCTATGTTTTTTTCAGTGAATATATATATATATATATATATATATATGTGTGTGTGTGTTTGTGTTTGTATATATATATATATATTTATATACATTATCTACTGGCGGTCACCAGTAGATAGTTATAGTTAGGACCTATTTTCCATAGGAAATCCACAACATTCTATTTGGAATAACGTTGGCGCCGGTTGACGAATCCTCGCGAAAATGTCCAAACGTTTGGCCAGCTCCGCTCCGCTCCTACCCTGAAAGTTTTGCGGTGATCCGTCAAGCGGGGGCCGAGAAAAAATGGGGGTCCCAAAACGCGTTTTCCGCATCCAATTTCCCATAGGATCTGTTGTCGCAGCTACAGCCCGAACCGCTGAACGGAATGACACCAAATTTGGTAAAGAGGTAGTCCTCAGTTCAGTCTCGTGCCTTTTGCATATATGGTGTGAATCTGTTCAGTAGTTCCTGAGAAAATTAGGGTAAAAAAGTTTGTGATTTCTATGGCCGCGGAGGATCCGCGGACCGTACCCGCACCGTATGCGCACCCTCCCTGAACCGAGCGCGCACCCTCCCCGAACCGAGCACGCACATTCCCGATCGCATGCTGAATGCTAATTGGCTGTCGAGTGTCTTTCTACATTCGAAACCAGGAACTGTTGGCGGCCATTTTCTGCCTCGATAGAAGCGAGGCTGAAGATGCAAGGGGAATAAGTGTGTAAAACATATAAAGGGGGCAGAGTGGAAATACTCTGACCCTCTAGAGGTGCTTAGGGGGTCCCAGAAGGACCCCCTGGGGCCCCCCTTTTTGTTAAAAAAAAACAGCGAAATGCGCGCATGGTGCGCGCATCCTATCGCGTTGGATGCACGGATCCTCTCACGGTGGGTGCGCGGATCCACGGCAATGTTTTTTGAAAAACGACAAGAAATCATTGGTTGTATGACAACTTTCTACACTGAAAGGTAGGGTGTATATTTCTGTTTTTTAAAGGTATGATTGTTATTGGTTAACAAAAACAGATTGTAAGGAACATAATATATGATAAGCTGATATGTTGAAAAGTCAAGCACACTTCCTGTCTTGTGTAGGAACATTGTGTGCTGAACTTGTGACCTGTGAGCTCAGTGCAGTGTTCCATGACCTGTTTCTATGGTAACAGGCAAAAGGCAGATTGGGGGAAGGGTTGAAATGTATTTCAGTTGGAAAGGGTTGAAATGTTTAACCAATAGAAATGTGTGTTTGCTTTTGAGTTTATGTGCGAAGGATTGTGATTTGATGTTTACATGTATATGTGTGGAAAATGAAAGGGAAACGTTTTCATTCTTTGCTTTTGCTGAGAGGTGCACAGTGCAGAGATTCTGTAAAAGAAAATATGGTGAGTGATTTATATACTTCTTAATCTACAAAAGAACTTGAAAGATGAGTTATTTAATTGTGAGGGGATGTATGTAGACTATTTTGATTTTAATCAGACTAATGTATTTTTCCTGCTAAAGTGTAGGGAGTACTTTTTTTCTCTACAATGTGTGTGCATGTAGAAACTATTCTGTGATCAGCATTTGTGTTTTTCATGTGTTTATAAACAGATAACTGTGCAGTTTTTATATCTTGGTAGAATTAGAAACCAGTCATTGTTTATGAATTTGTGAAATGAGTTATGTTATGTTTCTATACTAAAATGTAGTACTACTTCTATATGAAGAAATGTGTTTTGATATAGGTCAAGGGATAGTGTTGTTTGTCTAGAATCACACAGTGAGTCTGTGTGCATTTGGGAACCACTGTGAGAGAAGAATTTGGTGACATCGTGTATTTGCTGACAGATAACTGTTTTAACTTGTCATGTTGTGAAGTTTTAGTAGCATTAGAAGACAGTTATGGCTTATGATTTGATTAAATGAGTCAGGCTTTGACAGAAAAGTGCAGTCCTCAAATATGTAGATTGTGTGCAGTTCCCTTACCAGTTGCACTGTAGTGAATGAGTTTTGGTAAACTCATAGGGATAGTGGTGCTTGTCTAGAGTCACACTGTGAGTTAGTGTGTATTTGGGATCACTGTGAGAGAAGCATTTGGTAACATCATGTATTTGCTGACAGATAACTGTTTTAAAACCTGTCATGTTGTGAAGTTTTAGTAGGATGAGAATCCAGTCTTTGCTTATGCGTTGATTAAATGAGTCATGCTTTGACACTGATGTGGTGTACTTAAATATGGAGATTGTGTGCAGTACCATTAACTCTTCCAGAGTAGTGAGTGAGTTTTGGTAAACTCATAGTGATAGTGGTGCTTGTCTAGAATCACACTGTGAGTTAGTGTGTATTTGGGATCAGTGTGAGAGAATCATTTGGTAACATCATGTATTTGTTGACAGATAACTGTTTTAAAATCTGTCATGTTGTGAAGTTTTAGTAGCATTAGAATCCAGTCTTTGCTTATATGTTGATTAAATGAGTCATGCCTTGACATAAAAGTGCAGTCCTCAAATATGAAGATTGTGTGCAGTTCGCTTACCACTTCCACTGTAGTGAATGAGTTTTGGTAAACTCCTAGGGATAGTGGTGCTTGTCTAGAATCACACTGTGAGTCTGTGTGCATTTGAGAACCACTGTGAGAGAGGCATTTGGTAACATCGTGTATTTGCTGACAGATAACTACTTTAAAACCTCTCATGTTGTCAAGTTTTAGTAGCATTAGAAGCTAGTCTTTGCTTATGCATTGATAAAATGAGTCAGGGTTTGACACTAAGGTGCAGTACCATGTACTATTCTGTTCACTGTGGCAGAACTGAAAATGTAAAAGTTTTATCTAAGCACTGTCCTAGAAGTAGTCTGATTATTTAAGTTTCTAAGTACCAAATAGACTGCTTCAAATGTCTATGCAGTATGCATGTAGTGTTCTAACATACTATACACTTGTCTTTTATACCTTCAATTCCCTAGTCAGTATCCATACACTTCCAGGAAATATCCTGTCACTTCCTTTGCAGTCCTCTAGAGACCCATTCAACAGCATGTACTAATCCATTCACTGTGCCAAAACCCAAACACTTATAAATTCACCAAGACACTCTCTTTCCAGTACACTAATGATTCAGTCACTGCCTAAGTATTCATGCACAGAGCCAGGTCTTAGCATATGGACTTCTTCAAACCCCTATCCACTATGCATGCAGTCCTCTAAGCACCTACACACTTGTCTTTCACACCTTCAATTCCCCAGTCAGTATCCGTTCACTTCCAGCAAACACCCTGTCACTCCATTTGCACTCCTCTAGTGACCCACTCAGCATCATGTATTAATCCATTCACTGCGCCAAACCCTAATAAATTCACCCAGGCACTTTCTTTGCAGTACACTAATCATTCAGTCAGTACCCAAGTACTCATCCAGTGACCCAGGCCTTAGTATATGGACTGCTTCAAACCCTTATCCACTATGCATGCAGTCCTCTAACCACCTACACAATTGTCTTTCTCACCTTCAATTCCCTAGTTAGTATCCATACACTTCCAGGAAATACCCTGTCACTCCCTTTGCAGTCCTCTATTGATCCATTCAGCACCATGTACTAATCCATTCACTGTGCTAAAACCCAAACACTTATAAATTCACCAAGATACTATCTTTGCAGTACTCTAATCATTCAGTCAGTGCCTAAGTATTCATACACTGAGCCAGGCCTTAGCACATGGACTGCTTCAAATCCCTATGCACTATGCATGCAGTCTTCTAACCACCTAGACACTTGTCTTTCACACTTTCAATTTCCTAGTCAGTATCCATACAGTCCAGCACTTGTGACTGCCTTTGCACTCCTCTAGTGACTCATTCAGTACCAAGTACTAATCCATTCCCTGTGCGAAAATCCTAGCACTTAGAAATTCACCTAGGCACTCTCCTTGCTGTACTCTAATCATTCAGTCAGTACCCAAGTAGTCATGCAGTGAGCTAGGCATTAGCACATGGACTGCTTTAAATGCCTATGCAGTATTGATGCAGGCCTCTAATCACCTACACAGTTGTCTTTCACACCTTCAATTCTCTAGTTAGTATTCATACTCTTCTAGCAAACACCCTGTCACTCACCCAGTGTGTCTCCTTATAGTACTGTAATCATTTAGTCAGTTAGCATGTAGTCTTTTAGTGAGGTAGGCTTTAAGGCATGAACTGCTTCAAAGTAGTATGCACTATGCATGTAGTGTTTTAACGATCGTCACACTTGTGGTTCAGGGCTATAGTTTCTTAGTCAGTTTTTATATAAAATGTGTTTGTACAGTAATGGAATAGTATAAATTTGAAAGTTATTAATATACATTTATTTGTGATTTTTTTTTACAGATACAGAACAGGAGTGTTTCTCATCTGTTTGCACTCTTCTCGTGCAAGATTGTTTGGATGAAGGGTCCTTAGGTGTTTCATCATACTTGCTGTGCCGCACGAGTATTTCTTGTAAGGATCCCCTCGTAACAGAACTCTTTGGCAAATCTTGCGAATGAAGAAGGTGGCATTGGTCTTTGTTTGCCCCTTGGAAAAAATTAAAAATTTCTTCACCACTGATGAAAAACGTTGTGGGCGTGGTGCCTTCTGCAAAAAAATTCCTCAGATTCGGTAAATTTTTAAAGCGGCAACATTTACAGTTTTTGTAAGTTAAACTTCTAAAATTTTTTTAGCTGTATACATTTTATATATCTGTGATTTGTTTCTTGTGGTATTTTGTTAAGAATACCATGTTGGTTTTATTTTAACAATCTTTTTGATTTTCCAGGTCTGTCGTCGACATCCGTGGTTCCCACAGGAGTGTTCTGCTTTGTTGTTTTGTATTATTGTTGTTACATTTTGTTTATTAGTTTATTGTTTATATTTATGTTAATAAAAATATAAAGTTTGAAAATAGTTTATCGTTTATATATTTATTAATATAAAAAATAAAGTTTGAAAAACAAATTAATAATGTTTTTGGTTGTTCTCTTAACTGCTGTGTGACTCTTTCTTGTTCTTATTACTGTTATTTGATGGAGTCCACCATGGTGTTAAATTTTGGGGCACTTATCGCTGGCATACTAGTGATATCTGCAGTTTGCACCAACTTCTGAATAGTGTGTTAGATTTATCTCAACTTTTCTTCCGTTAAAGTGCTGATAATGAAATGGAGAGTAGCCGTTCCCATGCAAAAAGACATGAGGTGCACCTTTGCGATTTATTCTAAATACTAAAATCCTGTATTGTATTGCACTGAGGTATTGGCTGCACTTACAGTGTATTTATATTGATTGGGAATAGTGCGTCAGGTGCTGGATCTTGACGAGATACACTGCTCAGTTCGTATATTGTTCTGCATACGAAAAAAATCACATCACAACTTTCACACTAATTGCAATGCGAAACAAATTCCGGCGATAAGTCACGTTAGCACCAGGGATTTTACACCTGCTTTCTGCTGGTGTTAAGCAGGACAACTACCTGCACCATGAAAGGGAACACAGCCAAGAGCCACACCAGAACACCCATGGGTGCCATAGAGTCAATGAGCATGATACAGGGATACCCATGAGGGCCAGAAGACTCATCTCAACAACTCCAGGACCGCCAATGCCCCCAAACCCATATCTTAGTAAGTGTGTCCCTGTGGTCATTGTCTTAGCATGATAGGCACGAGCCCTGCAACATCACAGTGTGCTGTCACCTCAGCGTTGGCAGTGAGCCTGGATGTGTAGCTACGTACGCATCCTCCTGCATGCACAACTGGCGTGTGCTGGTCTGGGGTTCAAAGGTCAGTGGAGGGGTGTGCCTATCCGTTAAGGGGAACGGGGTGTCTCGGACATGTCCGTGTACAGGAAGTACGGTAAGTGTGTCTTCTCTATGTTCCGGTGTGGCCTGTTACAAGAGCCGCAGCAGTCGATGTTGTAAAGTGGCATGTACCACCTCCAAACGGCACTGTGATGTTGTTGTTGGAATGTAGCAGGACATGCGCAAATAGGCATTACAATGGCGTGCCGTATGAGTGCACGAGAGACAACAGCTCACCGTACAAAAGTGTGGGGGCTCGTGGGAGGGAGGAGCAGCCGTTTGGCAACATAACACACAGTGAACTCGACCATGTGCCACATGCTGGGCATCTCATCCATGATGACCCCGGTCGCACACATCCCACAACACCAACGACTGGCCTTTGTACACATCCTGTATGAATGCAGCGTGGTTTTCACTTCTATGCTCGTTCAGTGGTGTGATGTTGGCGGGTTGTGTGACTTGTGCTCCTTGTTGGTGTGTTTCATTTTGGCCATTGTTTGTCTATACTTGTGCTGTACTTAATTTTGCATGTGTGCCATTCTGCCTATCTCCCCTCATCCCCCCACTCCCTGCTTCTTCCTCTTCCTGGTGCTGTTGTGTCTATAATTTTGTTGCTGCACACATACATAAATGTAAAGAATAAATTAGAATAGTTCCTTGATTCTTTTAGGTTTCAAAACTTCTCTATTGGTTTCTTTTTACTTTTCCATATGAACCGTTTTTTTAATATTCAACAACACATAGAAGTCAGAAGTGCAACGTATTCTATCAACACACTTTCTAGAACATTCTACAACACGTGCAGGTTAAAAGTTCATCAATTTTTTTAAACTTTACGATATTTTTTTGTAACATTTTCTTGAACATTTAATGACACGTGCAGGTTAAAATTTGACGATTGTTTTAAGTTCGAACAGTGCCTTCCAAATGCAAGTAGCAGGTGTGGTTGAGCTGAGCAAATTTTATCCTATGATATGTACTCCACGTTGAAACTGCTTTTTCTTAACCAATAACAAAGATGCTTTTCCACAACACTTATGTGCACCCTACTTTTAAAAAAGAATGCTTTTCATGATATCTTCAGAGATAAGTTATAGATAGGAATTAGCATTTAAAAAACCTTTGAAATTCACTGAAAAAACCATAGGTTTCATGCACGTTATAGTTAGGAATTGGCATTTAAAAAACCTTTGAAATTCACTGAAAAAAACAAAGGTGCAGGGGCGTTATAGTTAGGAATTGGCATTTAAAAAACCTTAGAAATTCACTGAAAAAAACATAGGTTTCAGGGGTGTTATAGTTAGCTGGACATTTCCCTCGTACAAAACCCTAGAAATTCCCCTGTTATAGTTAGTTCAGCTAACTATAACTCGCGCCCCCGCAATGCACTGCTGATGACGTCACATATTACATCACTCATGACATGGTCAGTGACATCACTGATGACATCACTGATGACATCTGAAATGACATCACTGATGACGTCATCCATGTGATAAATTAGTGCATCTTCTCACACCCTAATATAACCTTTGATACACCGATTCAAAATTTCAGACGGCCATTTTGACAACCATAGATACTCCAATACCAATAACTACTCACCCACTCATTGACTTTTAGGTCTTCATACATCTCCACTCACTCACCTGTGCAGTCACTCATACTTACAGTCACTCTGTGCATTTATACACCTATATAGACACTCACACACCACCAATCATCCATTGAGGTACTGATACATCTAGTTAGTCATGCAAATAATTAATCACAGTAAAATGTACTCACCTATACAGTTAAAAACACTCAAGTTCACTTACTCATGAAAATACTAACAAATTCTGTGTCTTCCTGCAGAAAAACAAACAGCACATGACACAGATATCCTTGCACTATGGCGCATACAGCCACTCATAAAATCACACACTC
The DNA here is from genome assembly GCF_964204655.1 of Triturus cristatus. Taxonomy (NCBI): domain Eukaryota; kingdom Metazoa; phylum Chordata; class Amphibia; order Caudata; family Salamandridae; genus Triturus; species Triturus cristatus. The sequence goes on from NC_140583.1 coordinate 235,827,569, forward strand.
TCACATATAGATAATTATATACTCTTACACACATATACACTGCGTTTCACATATGTAGTTACTGACACATGTACAACTGAGATATACAATCAATCACTAACACACCCATACATACACTCACCCAACCATACAGTCCATCACAGATGCACTCTTAAAAACATGCACCCGCTGAATCACCCACTCACACATCTAGTCACAGAGTCACACACACCCTACCCACACAAACACTCAGGCACCCATACAGATACTCAGACAACCAATCAATAACCCATATAGACACTCCTATAGCTATTCACAAAACCATGCAGCCACTTATACACCGACACACAGACACATACAGACATTCACACAGTTTAGTCACTAGTCTGCAGTAAGATACATTTATTGACTCACTTATAGACTCAGTTACGCACCTAGAAAATCATCCATTCACACACTTGTACACCCACTTATTTTTTAAACAGGCCTTTCCCTATATATATTAAACATAATAAAACTGTTCAGAAACACATACTCAATGGATGATGTCATCAGTGGTGTCATTTGAGATGTCATCAGTGATGTCATCAGTGATGTTGTGGTAAATTTAAATTACCTGGACTTAATTTATGCAGTAAAATTCAATAAGAATAACTCAGTAAAAAATAAGAGGCAGAATCCGTGGTATTTGAGGTTATAAAAGGGAATTTATTCCTTACAAAGGAATTGTGGTTCGAACCAGGCAATCGAGTTCCGTCACCACGAAGGTTCAGGAAGGGATCAGCAATACATTATTGACAGGTTGTCATATTTATATTAAATGCATTACAGTAAAGACATATGCAGAAGGCGTTACAGCTGAGAAGAGAGATAAGAATACACATACGTAATGAAAAAGGCGTTACAATAGGCGTGCATAAAGGCGTATACTAGAAACGTCATTATGATGATGACACAAGTGGGTGGATCCATAAGAGAATCCTGCAAAGTCAGCAGAAATACATGGCAGAGATGCACGCGCAGCCGCATGACGTGTGATTGACGTGTAACTAGAGGGTGAAGGAACTTGACATTTAGCCCTACATGAGGAGACAGAAGTCTGGGATGTCAGGACAACCTAGTCCCAAATCATATCTAATATCTTGTGTTTAAGGAACTATATTATCTGGAAGGAAAGGTCTTTTCGGACAGAGCCTATTCTATACTGACTGCTAGTGCGTGTACAAGCGTCTAAGTGTCTACATGAGATGCGAGGGGGCATGGGCCTACCATGGTAACGAAAGTCATGAATTACTTGCACGGAGACAGTAAGGCCGGGCCCTTTGCTCTGCAGCTGGAGGGATGTTTACCTAAGCTACTAGACAGGAATGCATTTCTCGAGGAGCGGAGCAGATAACTTGAAGGCTGAATACAGTTTTGGCAGGCAACAGGCCGGGCTAGGCACCGTTAGCCGCGCAGGAAGTAAGACAAAGTTCATGGATACAGATGCAGGTCCAGGCTGGAGCATTCAGAGGCAGAAGCAGGAAAAGCTCGATGGCAGAATTCAGGGCCTACCTTGCCAGAGCTGGAAAACGTGAAAAGTATACCATATAAAGACGGTGGCAAGGCATACTTAGGAACGGAATATCTGACCCATTCATGGCAGATCTGAAAGAGGACATATTAACGTTGAACACAATTGTATTTGCGTCTTCATAGCTTGAAGTGGAGGGAACATACATGTACTTGTAGCATGTACATGGAGCCATTGGGGTCTAGATAGGGGACACAATTGATCATAAAAATTCATATTTCCTCATTCCCTCCTTGTCCCCTACGGACCCTTCATGAAATATCGATCTTCAGAAATCCATCAATCTGTTCATGTAACATCATTTGCTCTTCTTTCTTCTTCCGTGATTTTGAATGAAAACTTGAACGTGGAATACACGATGTGGCACACAGGCCGCAAATCGCTGGTCCACATTGTAGACACAGGCAACAACTGAATACTATGAGAAGGCCAATACCTAGGAAGGATAGGACTTTCCATCCCCAGGCTGACAACACGCTCCAGAACCAACCGGACCATGTCCAGGTGCCTGGATTCTGATGTATCTGGTTTGCAATCTTGTGAAGACGAGTTATGGCTTTATATACGGATGGCGCGTTTTCTGGAATGAAAACACAGCAACTTGATCCGATGACCCTACAAGCTCCACCCCTATCGGCTAGGATGACGTCAAGGACAAGACGATTTTGGAGAACAACAATCCGCATCGCAGACTGCTCCTCTGTTAAGTTGCCTAGGGCAGAGGTAGTTTCATTCACTACTGCTTCAAGGGTTCTGGTTAATCTACGTATCAGTTTACTGTTTGAGACAACACCTATGTAAGGAAAGAGACCTTTATTGAAGTCTGTATATTGTTCCCATGCTGTTTCAGTGTAGTCAACAATCGGGATATCTCTCTGGGGTCTATGGTGTACTAGATTGGTATTTCTATGATAATCAGGAGGGGCTAGGAAAACAGGTGGCAGAAGGAATGCAATGTAACAGGTACCATCCCAATCTAGAGGTAGGCGTATATATGCGGTATGACCACATATGAAGTAGGAATGACGGGAAGCTCTAAATGTAGACTTGCCTTTATCACTGAATTCGATCACAGTAGTACATTTACTATGACCCAGGTGTACTGAACCATTCTTTCTTACACAGAATTCACCTTTTACTGGTAATACTGACATAGCAGGCAAGACTAGTGCAGCTTCAGATTCGACATTCAGAATCATGAGGTTAAGTGTAAAATTACCTAATCCATATACTTCATTTTCTAGGTCAGTTCCTGTTCTTTTGGGAAGTCCCTCCTTGTTACGATAACAGGCTTTAAGCAAAACTAAGTTCAGGTTTCCCCATACCCAGTTGCTCTGGTAAACTACAGTGTTTGAATCTAAAGAGTTAATCAAACTAAACCATGCTCCACAGGAACCATTGTGTGTGAACGGGTACGGAAAGAGAGGCAGAACTCCTTTGTATTTCTGATAGGGAGGGAGTCGGCCACATATCCAACAATTTGTAGCATTGCTGGTCTGATGGGAATGATGTAACATACTAATGAATGTGTTGTTGCGCAGCGCAAATCTATAGGACAACTCATGTGGAGGTAGTTCACTAAAAGAATGTTCGGCAGTAACATTGTAAGCAGAATGAGCACGCTTGAAAATAGGATAGTACATGTGCAACAGTATACTTGCAGCAATAATAAAAAGACTTAGAAAAAACATAATCAACAATGTCACTATACAGTGACTATGAAGTGATTTACAGTATGCATGTTTCTTGAGCTGTTTCTGTCTATTTCTCTCTCTAATTCGGTCTAGAGGATACATGTCAGAGACTTAATTCAACCGATTCACCTTGGAGAGGACTTAAACAATCGAATTGTCTGACTTGCTAGACCTTAGTTTCAGTTTATAGTTTTGAGATTCGGTCTTTTCAACCAGGGGGAGTTTTGAATCAGTCTGTGGAAGGGGGCAGGGCTGAGAGTTCAAATCTGATGGTAGTCCATGAAATTTCTTGATATGGCTCGAGTGTAACCAACCCTTGCGACCCTCGACCTTCACTGCTGTCCTCGTGGTTAGAAGTACCAGCTTTGGTGTTTGCCAGCGAGGCTCCAACGGGCTCCTCCTGTCGAAGTTTCTGATGAAAACAAGGTCTCCAGGAACCACTTCATGGGGCTTTACCTCGGTGTTGTCGGGAAAGGCTGCAGCTACCTGTGAACGGCAAGATTGTAGTGCAGACATCAAGGAAGCAAGGTAATCTGTCAGCATATTACAATCAACATCAGTGATTTTACGAGGTATAGGCGTCCCCCACATATTTGGTGGCCTACCGAAGACCACCTCGTACGGGGATAGCCCTGTGCGAGAATGTGCTACCATTCTCATGTAAAAGAGTGCAACTGGTAAGGCTACTATCCAGTCGACGCCCTTCTCTCTACAGATTTTTGAAAGTCGAATTTTCAGGGTCTGATTATGACGTTCCACGAGACCTGCTGCCTCGGGATGTCGGACACAGTGGAATTTCCATTGATAGCCCAACAAGAGTGAAATGTGTTTCATTAGCTCGGATGAGAACGGCTGGCCATTATCTGAGTACACGATACGGGGCAAGCCATACCGTGGGAAGAATTCACGAACTAATTGTTTGGCAGTAGTCGGGGCAGTGTAATCTGAGACGGGATATGCCTCTGTCCAACGGGAAAGAGCGCATACAACTACGAGGACATATTTGAATCCTCGACATCGTTCCATCTGGATATAATCCATCTGGAGGACTTCAAAAGGGTGATCGGGAGGTTGAAATCCACCCTGCTCTACAGGTACGCCTTTACCTGGATTGAACTGACAACAAATCATACAAGTTCGGACTTTCTGTTTGGCTGCAGCTCGTAAGTGTTTGTTGAACCAAATGTGTTGAATACTGTCTAACATAGCTTTTTCTCCTAGATGTGCTGGACTATGTATCGTGTTAATGATAACTTGAACCATTGAGTCGGGGAGAAACCATATAGATTTTCCCTTCGTCATCCATCCCTGATCTGTTTGGATCCCTCCTAATTCAGTCCATTTCTTTATTTCTTCTGGCGTAGCATGTGTCTGTATGTCAATTACATCAAGGGCGGGATCCCTAACTGTCATGCAGTGTGTCGATGTCGGAACTATTGTCTTTGTCAAGTCAGTTGCGTGATTCCTATTCTGTGCTGTTTGCTTAGCTGTTCGGTCTGCTAGGTCGTTACCCTGGGAAATAATATCGGTGACTTTTGTATGGGCCTTACACTTCATGATAGATATTGACGTAGGTAGATGTATTGCATCTAACAGAGCTTGAATGAGGGGACCGTGTTGAATGTTGGCACCGTGAGAAGTCAAATAACCTCTCTCTCGCCGAAGTCGTGTACAACTCCGAATGCATAACGTGAATCTGTGTATATGTTAACCTTTCTATTCTTGGCTTGAATACAGGCTTGTGTCAGAGCAATGAGCTCTGCTGCTTGAGCTGATAATGTGTCAATACAATTTGTTTCTATGACTTCGGTGTCTGTCGTGACTGCATAAGCGGCCACTAACTCTCCTGTACTTGTTCTCATACATGAACCATCCACATAAAGTGTCAGGTCTGGGTCTGGTAATGGGACATCTGTCAAGTCTTGTCTGGGTTTCGTCGTAATAGTAATGACTTCAATACAATCATGTGCCAGTGGGTCTGTTCCACTTAATGGCAAAAGTGTGGCAGGATTTAATGTACTACAACGTCTGATTTCTATGTGTGGCTGAAACAATGTTAGTTCGTAACCTGTCAGTCGTGCTATAGTCAAGTGTTGTGTTTGTGTCCGGTTCAAGAGAACCTCTACTGCGTGTGGTACTTGTACTGTCAATTGATGTCCTAATACTATGGAATCGCTTTGTCTGATCGCTAGAGCTGTCGCTGCGACTGATTTCAGGCACGCAGGAAGAGCTTGAGCTACGGGATCTAATGTGCTAGAAAAGTAAGCACATGGCTTGTGTGATCCTGCTTGTTCCTGAGTGAGTACTGACAAAGCAGTACCTTCACGTTCTGTAACAAAGAGTGTAAAAGGCTTACTGTAACATGGTGTCGCTAAAACAGGTGCTTGGCATAAAGCTTTCTTTAAGTCTTCAAAAGCTTGTGTATGTTCTGGAGTCCAAGGGAGGACAGTCGATGTCGCTGCCTCCTGGGTTGTCAACTGAATGAGTGGTTTTGCTAAAAATGCATATTGGGGAATCCACTGCCTACAGTACGAAGTGAGGCCTATGAAGGCCCGTACCTCCTTTTGTGTCTTGGGTGGTGGCATGTTTACAATTAACTGGATGCGGTCAGGTGTGAGCTGTCTCCCCCCTTTGGACAGCAAATGCCCTAGGTACACAACTTGCTGGGCACAGAATTGCAGCTTCGAAGGGGACACCTTGTGCCCCTTGTCGGCCAGAAAATGTAAAACCGTCAGTGATGCTTTTTCACATTCGGGTTCGCTTCGGGCGGTGATCAGCAGATCATCGACATACTGAAGCAGTGCAGTGTTAACTGGCATGTGGATACTGTCAAGTTGTCTTTTCAGTGCTTGGCTGTAGATGCTAGGACTTTCTGTAAATCCTTGAGGCGCGCGTGCGAATTTAAAACTTCGTCCATTTAAACTAAATCCGAACAAATATTGGCTTTCCGGATTGATTGGGACGCTAAAGAAGGCGTTCTTGAGGTCAATTACAGTAGAGAACGTTGCCTCTGAATCAATAGCTGTCAGTAATGAAGAGATATCTGGGACCACGGGATATTGTGGTACAATGCATTTATTCAATTCGCGCAGATCAATAACTAATCGATATACTGGGGGTGCTTTTGGATCAGTTCGTTTAAGAATCGGAATGATCGGAGAATTACATACATTGGAGTCGGTTTCTACAACCACTCCTTGTGCAATGAGCTCGTCAATGATTTGCAGTAAAGCCACTACAGCATCTGGAGGTAACTTGTATTGTCGCATTCGTGGTAATACCACTCCTGCTTTGAGTGTGACTCGATATGGTGTAATGTGCATACAACCTACATCAGTGGGGCCTTTTGCCCATAAATGTGCAGGTAGATTCTGTAACCGGTGATCCATGTCTCTGGACACGTAGTGACCTTTAAAGTCACGCAAAAATAGTCGTACTCCGTCCGGAGAACAACATATTATAGCTCCTAGAGCTTTCAATGTTTTAATACCTAACAAGTTTTCTGGGCATGATTTTGTAAGCAATAGATCTGTAGTCCGTGTCAACGGACCAACTGTAAATGCAAGCGGGTGCGATACTTCGTTAATAGTAGGCTTTCCTGAGAAACCAAGGGAAATATTTTGTGAGCCTGAGAGGGGTGCCCCTGGGACTTTGTCGTGACTTATAGTTGTTCTGCTTGCCCCTGTATCAAGTAGAAACTTTCTGTCTTTCCCTAATACTTGACTCTGTACATAAGGACCCTCTTGATCTACAGGAACCTCAATAAGGGGTAAGCCAACTTCCCTCTCTAGGCTATTTCATGTGTAGCGCTGATAATCTGGATAGTCATTTTGTGCATACTGGTACATCTGTTGTGTCGTGTTTTGTGTTGCGGCAATAGGCTGTGGTTGTGGTACCACTACGGTCTGTTGTGGAACCGGCATAGGCTGTACATGTTGCGGTGCTTGTTGTTGGATCTGATCCTGTCTAGGCGGACGTGGTCTCTCCTTAGTTTTACCCGTAGAGATATTATGTTTCAGAACTGCACAGTCGTTTATATAATGACCTGGCTGTTTACAATAGTTGCATGTCCCTTTAACGGGAACCGCTGAATTACTGGACTGTGTCGTACCCTTTTTATGACCGTCTGCTGGAACTGACTGAGCGACGAGCATTTTCATTTTCGTGTCTTTCATACGTCTTTGTTCGTGTTCTTGTTCTTCTCTAATTCTATTCTGGTGATACTGTAACATTTGTAACATTTGTGAAGGAGTGTTAGCTTGCCAAGTGCTCTCAACTTTCAATACTCTGTTTTTAACCTGTGGCAGGGAATTCTCGACTAGTTTTGTTACAAAAAGATGTGGATATGAATCGCTACTTGCTTTCAGGCCGCTATTAATACCAAAACATTTTTCAAATCGGGAATAAAAATCACTAGTGTCTTCATCGGGTTTCTGTTTACAAGCTGAGATTGCTCCCCAGTCTTCCTTTTTCGTAGTTAATAAACGTGGCAATACTTGTACTAATAATCCTGGCAATGCTTTTGTTTTGTCCCCAAGCCCCACGCCTGCAGTTCGGGCATTTTCTTCGTTTTCTAATACTGTCCAATCAATCTTTTGGTCTCCCACTTCCCACTCTTTTTCTTTGAGTTTCTCGTAAATACCGGCAGGCAATAATACTTTCAATATTTTCATAATGTCAGTTAGGTGTAATCACCCATGAGTAGCATGTCCTTTAGTTCACGGTGAAAACCTGCTGGATCTTTGTCATGGCTGGGCACTAATTTTTTCATTCCCAATAGTTCTATTTTAGTTATGGGCGTGTACACAAACACGCGTCTAAAAGTATTATCATCATTTCTAACTGGGTGTACTTCGCGTAAGGGATTCTGTCTGTCTATGTAATACGTTTTTCTCTCCATGGAAGGAGCTGGATCATGTTCTGGACACAAAAAGGCACTATATCTATGTCGGTATTCTAGAATTACTTTAATTAGATCGGTACCTAGACCTCTCCATTTATTCAGGAGTAGTTCTATCAGTATATCAGGTAGGGGACCAGGATCGGAGTGTTGGCCTTTATATAATATAAGGAGATGTTGTATCATGTATATACTAGCTAAACGCTGTTCATCTGGGGCGAGATTCAGAAACGTGTGTGCTAACGCATCATCACTGTATTTTTCAGAGCTGTCAGCCCATTGTACTGCTGACCTGGCTAATTCTTGTTCATCCATAGAATCGAGCACATGGTACCCCCTTCGTTCTCGAAGTAATTTATCAGTAGCCTGGAATAAGTGTTCAGGGGTCCTTGGATTTGAGATAGCTGTTTGAAAATTTCTGTTACATTCTGGACGTATCGGACGCATTGGATTATTGAAAGATCTTCCTTTTCCTACATAAGCTATCGTTTGTCTAGCTGGTAATTCTAATTGTCCTGTGTTCATTTCTGACTGTTCCTCCTCCTCTTCCTCTGATTCAGTTTTATCTGCTTCTAATCTTCTTTCATGTATTCGTTCTACTTCTTTTCTGATCTTTCGGCACATGACTTCTATATACTTCTGTTTATCATGTTTTCCGTCTGCTATATTCTGACCCCATCTGGTAAGTACTTGCATTTCCTCCGGCTCTACCTCAGGCCTATCTCTGTTTCTGATCAAGCAGTTTATGAAAAAGCGTAACAATAATTTCTGCATATCTACTTTCTGGTATTCCATGGCCTCGCCAATACTTTCAGGACCTTGCCCTGTTTGGACAAAGCGATATATTTTGTCTAGATGTTCAACCATTCCTGGTAATGTCATTAAATAGTTTGCAGCTCGTCGTAAACGTACTGAAGATAGCAACATTCTGTCGTGTTTTCCTGGCACTGGATCATATCTACAATCTGTAAGAGGCTCATTTAATATATTGTCATTAGCTCTTTGGGGTGTACGTTGGTGTGCTAAATCCCTATAAGTCAATCTAGTTGCTGGCGGTGGCGTGGAAAAACCTCCTGTTGCACCTCCTGAGGTGCCAAGTCCAAAAGGATTTGTTGGGTGTAGGGTAGAGAGTGTGGGTGCAGGAAGGACTGTAGAAACAGATGGAATGTTTAGAACGTGAGGAGGAGTTTGTTGCTGCGGAGGTGGGTGCAGCTGATCTTGGCGTTGAGCGTCGTTAACAGGTGGTGTGCGTGGCTGCGCACCATTAGCATATTCGGGGGCTGTATCATCTAAATAGGAAGAAAGGAAAATGTCCTTTGCGGTCTTGGGATGTACTTTAATCGGGAGTAATGGAGGTGGCAGATCTTTTGGTACCTCCAGGGTGGCCTTAGGCAAACCCTCGGCCAGAAGAGGATACATACCATTCATAAGAGTGTTTCGTTGTCTGTCTACTTGTTCTGTTTTTACTCGGATACCTTTGTCAATTAATATGTTTTCTCGGGCTCTTTCTGAATCTTCCCTACTTTTCTCTTCCTTTCTGAGCGCTTTCTCTGTGCGTCTATGCGATTCTTTACGCCATAGTTCAATGGCATCTTTCTGTGACTGTCTGGCTTTCTTTTTCCATAATACTTCTTCTACTCTCATGATGCAATCTGCATCCCATGTTCCAGTAGCGGGCCATCTCTGACTCTCTGCTAAATCCTTGGTGTAGTCCACCCATAGATCAAGATATAATACGGCATCTAGGCCATGTTTATGGTACATAAAGTACCCTGGAGTGTCCCTAGGTGGAATGGGAACAGCTTCCTCGAGTATCCCTTTTCTAGTTTTTATTTGTCTTAATTTTGAAAATAACGGCATCTTGAACCTTGCTACTTAATTCTTACTAGGTCTTGAACACAATAATTACAATAAACACAATAATGAAGATCGAACAATCACTCATACCACGACATTTAAAACATATCAAAACATTTTAGAACGTACAATAATAATTAAAATAAAACTAGTTAACTGCATAATACTAAATATACTGTATGTACTGCTAAACAGTACAGATACACTGCTAAAACAGTGCAGACCAGGTCTGTGTACCCAAACCCGTCTTGACCGGCACAAACTAATGTGCACGTCTAGATGCGTCCCCAGCAACGGTACTCACCGGGAAGCACGGAACGGAAGGCCTCGGAAGTCTGGACTGGACTAGACCAAACTGGACTGGACTCGACTTGTGACTTGGATACTTCGGAACTTCGGAATCTGGTGGGCCTCTGTATACCTCGGATCTTGCTCTCTCAGCTAGGCTCTGGTCGGGATTCTCCGCACTCCTCACCGCCTCGTCTGGGTGTTGATCGCAGCCTCAGTCGCCCCCGTTGGCCTGAGGGAGATACAGGAAATCCTGCGGGTACGCGTAATTGTCCGTCCGGCTGTGGCAGGAGACCGGGTCTGCAACGCACCTCCGGCGCGTGGGGTGTGAGAGGTGTCCCTGTTCGGGCGCCAATTATGTGGTAAATTTAAATTACCTGGACTTAATTTATGCAGTAAAATTCAATAAGAATAACTCAGTAAAAAATAAGAGGCAGAATCCGTGGTATTTGAGGTTATAAAAGGGAATTTATTCCTTACAAAGGAATTGTGGTTCGAACCAGGCAATCGAGTTCCGTCACCACGAAGGTTCAGGAAGGGATCAGCAATACATTATTGACAGGTTGTCATATTTATATTAAATGCATTACAGTAAAGACATATGCAGAAGGCGTTACAGCTGAGAAGAGAGATAAGAATACACATACGTAATGAAAAAGGCGTTACAATAGGCGTGCATAAAGGCGTATACTAGAAACGTCATTATGATGATGACACAAGTGGGTGGATCCATAAGAGAATCCTGCAAAGTCTGCAGAAATACATGGTAGAGATGCGCGCGCAGCCGCATGACGTGTGATTGACGTGTATCTAGAGGGTGAAGGAACTTGACATTTAGCCCTACATGAGGAGACAGAAGTCTGGGATGTCAGGACAACCTAGTCCCAAATCATATCTAATATCTTGTGTTTAAGGAACTATATTATCTGGAAGGAAAGGTCTTTTCGGACAGAGCCTATTCTATACTGACTGCTAGTGCGTGTACAAGCGTCTAAGTGTCTACATGAGATGCGAGGGGGCATGGGCCTACCATGGTAACGAAAGTAATGAATTACTTGCACGGAGACAGTAAGGCCGGGCCCTTTGCTCTGCAGCTGGAGGGATGTTTACCTAAGCTACTAGACAGGAATGCATTTCTCGAGGAGCGGAGCAGATAACTTGAAGGCTGAATACAGTTTTGGCAGGCAACAGGCCGGGCTAGGCACCGTTAGCCGCGCAGAAAGTAAGACAAAGTTCATGGATACAGATGCAGGTCCAGGCTGGAGCATTCAGAGGCAGAAGCAGGAAAAGCTCGATGGCAGAATTCAGGGCCTACCTTGCCAGAGCTGGAAAACGTGAAAAGTATACCATATAAAGACGGTGGCAAGGCATACTTAGGAACGGAATATCTGACCCATTCATGGCAGATCTGAAAGAGGACATATTAACGTTGGACACAATTGTATTTGCGTCTTCATAGCTTGAAGTGGAGGGAACATACATGTACTTGTAGCATGTACATGGAGCCGTTGGGGTCTAGATAGGGGACACAATTGATCATAAAAATTCATATTTCCTCAATGTCACTGACCATGTCATGAGTGATGTAATATGTGACGTCATCAGCAGTGCATTGCGGGGGCGCGAGTTATAGTTAGCTGAACTAATATAACAGGGGAATTTCTAGGGTTTTGTACGAGGGAAATGTCCAGCTAACTATAACACGCCTGAAACCTATGTTTTTTTCAGTGAATTTCTAAGGTTTTTTAAATGCCAATTCCTAACTATAACGCCCCTGAAACCTTTGGTTTTTTCAGTGAATATATATTTATTCACTGAAAAAACCATAGGTTTTAGGGAAAGTTATAGTTAGTTGGACATTTCACTCGTACAAAACCATAGAAATTACCCCGTTATAGTTAGTACAGCTAACTATAACTCGCGCCCCCGCAATGCACTGCTGATGATGTCACATCACTCATGACATGGTCAGTGACATCACTGATGACATCTCAAATGACATCACAGATGACATCATCCATGTGATAATTAGATGCATCTTCTCAAACCCTAATATAACCTTTGATACACCCACTCGAAATTACAGACTGCCATTCTCAAAACCATAGACACTCCATCACCAATAACTACATACCTACTCACTGATTCTTAGGTTTACACCCACATCCACTCACTCACCCGTACAGTCACTTATACTTATGGTCACTCAGTACAGGACTATCATATGCACTCATACACCTATATAGACACTCACACGCCGCCACTCATCCATAGAGGTACTCACACACCTAGTCAGTTATGCAAATAATTAATCACACTGCCATTTACTCACCGATAGAGTTATACACACACCAGCTTAATTACTCATACAAATACTAGCACATTCTTACGGTCCTATACAATCACTGATACAAGCACACACTCATCCATACAGCCATGCTCACAATCACACACTCTCACTTATAGCAATTTATATACTCCAACACACATATATTTTGCCTTTCACATATGTAGTTACTCACACATATACCACTGAGATATACATTCACTCACCAACACACCTATACACACACTCACCCACCCATACAGTCCATCACAGATGCACTCTTGAAACCATGCACCCAGTGAATCACCCACTCACACATCTATGCACAGAGTCACACACACCCCACCTACACACTCAGGCACCCATACAGATACTCAGACAACCAATCAATAACCAATATAGACACTCATGTAGCTATTCGCAAACCCATGCAGCCGCTTACACACCAACAGACAGACAGATACAGACATTCACACAGTTTAGTCACTAACCCATGCATTTCAGTAAGATACGTTTAACCACTCACTTATAGAGTCATTCACACACCTACTAAATCATCCATTCAGACACTTATACACCCACTCATTCATCAATACGCCTTTCCCTATATATATTAAACATATTTAAACTTTACAGAAACACACAGTCACAGGATGATGTCATCAGGGATGTCATCAGTGATGTCATTTGAGATGTCATCAGTGATGTCATGAGTGATGTCACTGACCATGTCATGAGTGATGTAATATGTGACGTCATCAGCAGTGCATTGCGGGGACGCAAGTTATAGTTAGCTGTACTAACTATAACGGGGGAGTTTTGTACAAGTGAAATGTCCAACTAACTATAACTTTCCCTAAAACCTATCGTTTTTTCAGTGAATTTCAAAGGTTTTTTAAATGCTAATTTGTAACTATAACGTGCCTGAAACCTATGGTTTTTTCAGTGAATTTCAAAGGTTTTTTTAAATGCTAGTTTCTAACTATGCCTACAGAGGTAGGACATGTGAAGAAAGAAGAAAAAACTCACAGAAAGAAGCAAAAGAAATGCAGAAAGAAGCAACAGAAGTCCACAAAGATGAAGAAAAGTGCAGAAAGAAGCAAGACATGTGCAGAAAGAACCAACAGAGGAGACGAAAGCCGCCTTGTTGCAAAATCATCCTGTGCCCACAACTTTTTCAGATGGGTACTGGTGGTAACTGACTCTGACTAACCAGGCCTAGAGCCAGTGATATGCTAAAGGACACTTAGAATACAGTGAAAACACCTACATACTCTAGGGAACACTATGCGTTGGGGTGCCCCTGTGATTAGCATGACCTCCTCTGTAAGACCCTAGTACATACTAGGGCAGGGGATTAAAACTACCTCTTAAAACACGCTGCAGGGTGCGTTTGCAAAGTGGTGAAGGGAGTGGGGGCCATGAGGTGACATGTGTGCAAACAGGCCCTGTGGCCGTTTTAAGTTGGGATATTACGTACCCTTGAATCCTGACGGTCCCTGGGGTCCAACTAGCCAACCAGGTACCTCCACTAAGCGCCACAGAGCTGTGTTGCAGATAGGTGTAAAAAGGGGCGTGGCATGGACCACCTCTCTGCAGCACAGCGCAGTGGCGCTTACTGGAGGTACCTGGTGGGGTTGTTGGACCCCTGGGAACCTCAGGATTAAAGAGGAATTAATTCCCCAACTTAAAACGCACCACAGGGCGTGTTTTCACACATGTCACCTCAGGCCCCGTCCCCACCCTTCACCACTGTGCAAACGCACCCCGTGGTGCATTTTAAGTTGGGGGATTAAGTCCCCTTGAATCCTGAGGGTCCCTGGGGTCCAACTAGCCCACCAGGTACCTCCAGTAAGCGCCACAGAGCTGCATTGCAGAGAGGTGTAAAAAGGGGCATGGCCTGGACCATCTCTCTGCAACGCAGCGCAGTGGCACTTACTGGAAGCACCTGGTGGGCTAGTTGCCCCCAGGGGCCCTCAGGATTTAAAGGGAATTAGTTCCCCATCTTACAACACGCCAGGGGGGGCGTTTGCAGAGTGCTGCAGGGAGGGGGTGGGGCCTCCAGCATGATGCCGGTCTTTTCTATTTTTTTTTTTTTAAGAAGGGGAGCCGTGTGGCCTCCCTTCCTTTCCTATTTTATTGGCCCTGGGGACCCATCCCCCAGGGCCTGACCCCTATTTCTTTTTATTTGTTTTTAAAAATGGAAGGGGGCCTTCCTGGTTTGAAGTCTCGGGCTATAAATTCCGCGGACCGGATATTCTCGCCTCAGTGCCTATTCTAATCATGGGTCCCAAGCTGCAACTCTGGGCAATAGCTTGCTTAATCTCCACAACGGCCCCAACAGCGCTGGGATGCCTGGCCTTCACCATGGGGGTGCCCTGGAGTGGACACCTCACATGGAAAGCCAGGAAGGGTTCCTTCAGCGGTATGAATACAGCGCTGAGATACCCGTAGTGGTGATCAGTGCTATATAAAAAACCATACATTTACATTTACATTTACAAGTGTTGACAGCCAATTAGCATGAAGGTCGTGATCGGGAGGGTCTGCGGATCCACCGTGGCCATAGATATCGAAACTTTTATTTTTTTATTTTCTCAACAACCTACTGAACGGATTTACACCATTTAAAAAAAGGGCACTTTCTGAACCAAGCACTACCCTTTTGCCAAATTTGGTGTAATTCCGTTCAGCAGTTTTGGCTGTAACCGTGTCTAAAGTTTCCTATGGGAAATTGATTTTTTCACCTCTATGTTTTGAATTTCTCAGGAACTACTGAACGGATTTACACCATTTAAAAACAAGCATTGGCATAGCCAATAGGTCTTGCCTTTGGGACCTTATAAGTCTTTAGCCATGCAACAGTTGCATAACTAAATACTTATAAGGTCCCAAAAGCGAGACCTATTGGCTATGCCAAGCAGCCGTGCGGCCATGAAAGTGAAAGTATTGCGATCAAACATCAAAGCGGCCGTGTAGCCGCGAAAGTGAAAGTAATCACGGTAAAGCGCGGCGCGCGCACCCGCGCACATGCACTGTATCTCTAGGGTTGCCTGGTAGCACTTTTCGGAGCCCTCTCAATAAGTTTCGCAAGACCAGCGCATGCGCTGGGTCAGGCGAGACCTAAAAAGGGCGCTTTCTGAACCAAGGGCTACCTTTTTGCCAAATTTGGTGTAATTCCGTTCAGCAGTTTGGGCTGTAGCCGTGTCTAAAGTTTCCTACGGGAAATAACATGGAGAAAACGCGTTTTGGGTCCCCCCTTTTTTCTCGGACCCCGCTTGATGAATCACCCCGAAACTTTCAGGATAGGAGCTGACCGGAGAGCCTCACTAGTTTTGAAAATTTCGCAAAGTTACGTCATCCGGCGACAATGTTAAAACAACAGGAAAACAAAAAACGCTTTTCCTATGGAAACTTGGTCCTAACTATAACAACCTACTGGTGACCGCCAGTAGGTAATACATATATATATATATATATATATATATATATATATATATATTCACTTAAAAAACCATAGGTTTCACACATGTTATAGTTAGGTGGATATTTCACTCGTAAAAAAACAATGAAATTCCCCCGTTATAGTTAGTTCAGATAACTATAACTCACGCGCCCGCAATCCACTGCTCATGACGTCACATATTACATCACTCATGACATGGTCAGTGGCATCACTCATGACATCACTGATGACATCATCCTTGTGATAGAGTGGCGGTCGTGCGAGTTATAGTTATCTGAACTAACTATAACGGGGGAATTTCATTGGTTTTTTACGAGTGAAATATCCACCCAACTATAACATGTGTGAAACCTATGGTTTTTTAAGTGAATTTGCAAGGTTTTTTAAATGCTAATTCCTAACTATAACGTGTGTGAAACCTATGGTTTTTTCAGTGAATTTGTACGGTTTTTTTAAATGCAAATTTATTTATGTATTATTATTTTTTTTATATAATTATTTTCCCCAAAACTACGTCTAAAAATTTTTTGGGGGGGTTTTTCACCGTGCGTGCACGGTGCGCGCACCCCCGCGATTTAAAAAAAAAAAAATTACAAAAAATTTCTGCCTTCGGGGTCCTTCAGGGACCCCCTGACAAAGGCTAGGGGGTCAGGAACTCTCTACCCTGCCCCCTTTTCACGTTCGCCACCTTCCTTTTTCACTCTCGCACTGAAAACAAACAAAATGGCGGCCGACACTTCCTGATTTCGACCGATTCGAACGTTGACTAACATGTAACCACCGATCAGAATTACGCTCGCGCACGTTAGGGTGCTCGCACGATGCGCGCACGGTGCGCGCTTATAGATATTTATATGCTTTTAAATGCTATTTTCTCAGGAACTATTGAACAGATTGACACCAGACCTGCAAAAGGCACTTCCCTGACCTGAGGACTACCTCTCTGCCAAATTTCAAGTAATTCTGTTCAGCCGTTCGGGCTGTACCTTCGACTAAAGGTCCTATGGAGAAATGCATGGGGAAAACGCGTTTTGGGACCCCCCTTTTTTCTCGGCCCCTGCTTGACGAATCACCCCGAGACTTTCAGGGTAGGAGCTGAATGGAGCGCCCCATTAGTTTTGAAAATTTCGCGAGGATTCGTCAACCGGCGCCAAAGTTATTCAAAATAGAATTTTCAGATTTCCTATGGAAACTCGGTCCTAACTATAACTATCTACTATATATAAATATATATATATATATATATATATATATATATATATATATATATATATACGAAGAAGTTTTTCCGCTGAACGCCGCACGCCTGCACATTAGTGTCGGTGCCTGCCGTGGTAGCGGCAACCACAATTACGAGTAAAGTTCAATCCACAATAGGAAAGAGGCGGCACTCCGTCCTGGTGTTAAGGTATGTTTAATCGCTCACAAACAACAACGCGTTTCAGCCGCAAAACGGCCTTTGTCAAGTTGCCTGTGCGTTCCACAATGCCAATTTTTAAAACAAACAATGTCATGATAAACATGGAAAAAATACTCCGTGAATCCCAAGTATAATTCATCAATTCTGAAATAAATTAGTTGGTAATTTTTAAACATCATAATCTTGGATTCCGGAGAAATGTCAAGCAAAAAGAAAAAAGAAGAAAGAAATCAAAATTGATAGCAAATCAATAACCGTTGATGCTTTTTTTCATGTGCTTCGAGTGAAAACATTTCATGAAAATAGAAGAGAGACGATGGCACATCATAACGACATTTGTTTCTCAAACAGTCCTGCACGAATTATTGCCCAAAAATAAAGGACTAATCAAATATATGATTACCAATTCATAATTCATATTGAAATGCAAGGTAGCATAATACTGTAAATAAGATTTCTCCATTCAAGATAGCAATGCGAGGTAGCATAATACTGTAAAGATTTCTCCATTCAAGATAGCATTGAGGACACGCTGAATTGCTGATTGCTGATCAAAATTGAGGTGTGTGATTCAAGAAAGAGAAGACTAGTATGCGGGAAAGGTATTGGTTACGTATATATACTTCTTTTCATATCAGGTCTCATTGTTGATCCGTGAAAGGACGATTGCATTAACCCAAAATTGGGATGTAGAGGGAATATAAGGAATCACCCTGAAATTTAGGACAAGTGCCCAAAGATCTACTGTCACAGAGACCAATTGCGGTCACAATGAGCATATCAGAAAATTCTTAAAAATATATCAACCACAGATCAATATCTGTACCAACCTAACCACGTGACTAGTCACAATCATGTGCGTATATTTCCCAAAAATGATATAAAAAGTGAAAAATTATATATGAATCAATATATATACACAAGATACAATATATCTTATTGTATCTATCATTATTTCACAGAAAAAATGTGATAGAAAAAAGGAAAAAATGCACAAAGGACATATGATGGGTTGCAGAAGGTCTAGTTTAGATTAATGACCAATGTGTGTATTGAGTTCCTCTTCCCTGTTCAATCCATACGGGGCCCTGGTGTTTAGGTCAATTATGTATCTTGATTCCAAGATACGTAAGTGTTTCTCTCTGTTCCCTCCACGTATATGCTTCAGTACTTTGTCTATTCCACAGAACTTCAGAAATGTATTGTTACTATTGTGTGCAGTATGAAAATGTCTGGCTATGGGATAGTTGAAATCTAGATTGGTTATAGCCCTTAAATGTTCAAGGATACATTTCTTTAGTTGGAGTTTGGTACTACCAACATAGCGCATATTGCACGGACACTCCAAAAGATATACCACGTGATCTGAAGTACAGGTGATAAATTTCCTAATGGGTTTCTCCTTGCCGTCCTGCGTCTTGCAGCTTCTGCAGCTGACAGAGTTCTTACAGGCTTTGCAGGAGTTGCATTTATGGAAACCATCCAGGCATGTAGCCAAGTTTGATTAGGTTCCATAGGCTGGTAACTTCTTACCAATTTGTCCCTGAGTGATGGAGGTCGCCTATAGGTCACTGATGGAGCTGGTCCCACTTTGTCTCCAATCACTGGATCGGGCTTTATGAGACCCCAGTGCTGAGTCAAAAGGGATTTTAATTTCCCAGATTTCACGCTGTATGTGGTTATCATACGAGGATCATCCATAGTTTCCTCTTTGCTAGTTTGTTTTTCACCAAAGAGAACCTCACTATGTTTGGTAGTTGCCAATTTGTCAGTAGCTTGTTTCAGAATTTTGTCTTTATATCCCCGTTGTTTGAATATTGTTATCATAGTGTCTTTCTCCCTATTGAACCCTTCATCTGTGTTGCAGTTTCTACGGGCTCTTAAGATCTCTCCATAAGGGATACTACTGATTAACGAGGGGGGATGATGACTACGGGCATGTAATAATGCATTCCCTGATGTTTCCTTTCTGAAAAGAGCAGTAGTGAGTCTGTTATTGATGTTGTCAATGGTTATTCTTACATCCAAGAAATCACATGAGGTTTCACTGATGGAATGAGTGAAACTTAGATTTAAATCATTTGCAGATAGTGCCTCAATAAACTCCTTGGCTAGGTCTCCACCTCCGTCCCAAATGATAAAAAGGTCGTCTATGTACCTTAGCCATAAGGGAACATGGTTTGTGAATTTCTCAAATGTCTCGCTCCAGACCACCTGCTCCTCCCACCACCCCAGGAAGAGATTACCAACGCTGAATAATTTGGACACTAGATCGCACATATTTTAGTATGCCTTAAGATGCATTCCATCTATTCTGCTACAATAGCCTGTAAGTACAATACTGGTAAGAACTTACAAAGAAACAAATGGAGTCTTGTATTATTTTGACACTTGTCGCGCTATATAGAAATATTTTTTCATTTTTTTGTCTATAAACTTTATTGACAACCGACAATGACAAATACGAGTTCATACAACTGTCAGCATTGATCTAATTGTTGAACATCACCAGTTTTCAAACAACCACATTATGTATGACTACGAAATACATGTTATATTATTGCTGGAATCAATTTTCTTTTTCTAGAGACTCGCAAACCAAAGAAACAGTGATGCATTTCATTACATGTAAACTAGTTTAAGATGGATGCCAACCAACGTGGCGAAAGTGTATACCTAACAGGAAGTGCTTTCTCTATGTTTGTTAATATATACACGTCATGAATTTCCAATGAGATCGTGTGATCAAGACACTCTGTGTGTCGAAACGCGTAGCGATTGTCTGAAATAAATACCTGTGGATGCAATGGACTCCTGAGTGTGCATCGTCATTGGAAGAAACATTTTGATATATATATATATATATATATATATTCACTGAAAAAACCATAGGTTTCAGGGGTGTTATAGTTAGCTGGACTTTTCACTTGTACAAAACCATTGAAATTCCCCCGTTATAGTTAGTTCAGCTAACTATAACTCGCGCGCCCGCAATGCACTGCTGATGACGTCACATATTACATCACTCATGACATGGTCAGTGACATCACTCATGACATCACTGATGACATCTCAAATGACATCACTGATGACATCATCCAGTGAATGTGTGTTTTTCTGAAAATTAAATATGTTTTATATATGTATATCTCAAGGTCGATGGAAGAATAAATGGGTATATAAGTGTCTAAATGGATGATTTGTTTTTGAAAAATTGATTGTGTAACTGACTGATTAAGTGTATCATAGTGAATACATGGCTTAGTGAGTAATGTTTAAATATGTAAATATCTGTATCAGTCTCTCACTTTGTGTATAAGTGGCTGCATGGGTTGGTGAGTAGCTACATGGGTGTCTATATAGGTTATTAGTTGGTTTTTTGAGTATCAGTCTGAGTGTCTGCATGGTGCGGTGGGGGGTATTACGTAGTGCATAGGTGCATGAATGAGTGACTCACTCTTTGTATGTGTTGAAGACAGCATGTGTGCAGGACTGTATGGGTGGATGAGTGTGTGTATGGGTGTGTTAGTGAGTGAATGACTGTCTCAATAGTGTCTTTATGAGTAACTACATATGTTTTAAACTAGTATATGTGACTATTGGTGTATATAAGTGAGTATATATGAGAGTGAGAGATTGAAAGAGTTCCTGTATGAATAAGTATGTGTTTCTATAAGTGATTGTTTAAAAGACTAAGTATGTGTAAGTTTCCGTAGAAGTAAGTGTGGTGGTGTGTGTATAACTGTATATGCAAATAAATGTATGTTTGATTCTTTATTAGCATGAGTGACTATGTGTGTGAGTAACTCTATGGATGAGTGGCATTGTGTAACAGGATGTATAGGTGTATGAGTACATATGATGAGTGAATACACGTATGAGTGACTGTATAGGACTGTTGGTGAATGAGTGGATGTGTATGTGGATCTTAGAATTACTGAAGAGGTTGTTGTAACTGGTATTGGTATGTCCATTGTTTTGAAAAGTTTAGTCTCTATTTTTGAATGTGTGTATCAAAGGTTATATTAGGGTGAGAGGAGGTCTGCCACTCTATCACAAGGATGATGTCATCAGTGATGTCATCAGTGATGTCATTTGAGATGTCATCAGTGATGTCATGAGTGATGTCACTGACCATGTCATGAGTGATGTAATATGTGACGTCATCAGCAGTGCATTGCGGGCGCGCAAGTTATAGTTAGCTGAACTAACTATAACGGGGGAATTTCAATGGTTTTGTACAAGTGAAAAGTCCAGCTAACTATAACACCCCTGAAACCTATGGTTTTTTCAGTGAATTTCTGAGGTTTTTTAAATGCTAATTCCTAACTATAACGTGCCTGAAACCTATGGTTTTTTCTGTGAATTTCAAAGGTTTTTTAAATGCTAATTTCTAACTATGCCTACAGAGATAGGACATGTGAAGAAAGAAGAAAAAATGCACAGAAAGAAAAAAAAGAAGTGCAGAAAGAAGCAACAGAAGTCCTCAAAGACGAAGAAAAGTGCAGGAAGAAGGATAACGTGCAGAAAGAACAAAAAGAAGAGTAGAAAGAAGCCTTGTTGCAAAATCATCCTGTACCCTCAACTTTTTCAGACGGATACTGGTGGTAACTGAGTCTGACTAACCAGTCCTAGAGTCAGTGCTATGTTAAAAGACACTTAGAATACAGTGAAAACACCTACATACACTAGGGAACATTATGCGTTGGGGTCCCCCTGTGATTAGCATGACCTCCTCTGTAAGCCCCTAGTATATAATAGGGCAGGGGGATTAAAACTACCTCTTAAAACAGGCCACAGGGCGTTTTTGCACGCGTTAACTCAGGCCCCGTACCCTCCCTTCACCACTGTGTAAACACGCCCTGTGTCCGTTTTTAGTTGGGAGATTAAATTCATTTGAATCCTGAGGGTCCCTAGGGTCCAACTAGCCCACTAGGTACCTCCAGTAAGTGCCACAGAGCTGCGTTGCAGAGAGGTGTAAAAAGAGGCACGGCCTGGACCACCTCTCTGCAATGCAGCTCAGTGGCGCTTACTGGAAGCACTTCGTGGGCTAGTTAGCCCCCAGAGGCCCTCAGTATTGGAGGAAAATTATATCCCCAATTTAAAACGTGCCATAGTGCGTGTTTGCACACGTCACCTCAGGCCCCGTCCCCTCCCTTCACCACTGTGTAAACGCGCCCTGTGGCTGTTCTAAGTTGAGAGATTAATTCCCCTTGAATCCTAAGGGTCCCTAGGGTCAAACTAGACCACTAGGTACCTCCAGTAAGCACCACAGAGCTGCGTTGCAGAGAGGTGTAAAAAGGGGCTTGGCCTCAGAACACCTGTCTGCAGCGCAGCTCCCTGGTGCATACTGGAGATGCCTGTTGGGCTAGTTGGCCCTCAGGGACCCTCAGTATTGAAGAGGAATTAATTCCCCAACTTACAACTCGCCAGGGGGCGCGTTTGCAGAGTGCTACAAGGAGGGGGCGTGGCCTCCGGCACGATGCCAGTCTTTTATTTATTTAAATTTTTTAAGAAGGGGGGCTGTGTGGTTCCCCTTCTTATTCTAATTAATTGGCCCTGATGACCCCATCCCCCAGGGCCTGTCTCCTAATTATATTTTTTTGACCCCAATCCCCAGGGCCGGCCACTGTTTTTTATTATTTTTAAAAAATATATATTTATAGACACACCTAGGACATGCTGGACAAACCGTACGTACCTATCACCATGACGATTTGCGTGATATTCATTAAAAGGCGACTATGCATACAATGAATCCACGTGGAATGTATTTACACCACTAGTGAAGCTCTGACATGTCTGATGCCCTACCGTGCCTAATCCCGGTAGACACCCTTGTCGTTTATTTATACAAACATGGGTAGCTATTGACGGGCACATTTAATACACATGCACACCAAGCCATTCAAAGGGGATTCGACAAAAATTCGACCAAAACTATGCAAGAAACCCCCCTCACGGTGAATAAAACACACATCCACTGCCGGATGTGTAATACTTTTTATTTTACTCTCTGGAAAGGGGACGAACATCACTTGAGAGTCACAGCGCGCTCCTGGCAGAGCCCAATGCTGTGTTACACCCACCATTGCCTGCTGAGTGCCACACACCTCTGTGTTGTATTCCACTAGCTAGTGCATATGCTATGACACTCTCTAGCCCATGTGCACAGTAACACCACCCCGTGAATATGTCATGCCACACTTGTCTTCGCACGGGTTATATTGCCCCATCTAACGTGCCTTCCTCGATGCCTATGTCATAACGCACAGTTCTATGCCATACATATTACAATCTGGGATCCATATCTTTGTCACAGTGCATATGCAACGTTACACTCCCCAGCACATATTTTATATTACAACTTTAGAGACTAGTTAGGTTACACAACACTGCCCTGTGCATATTACACTCCAAGGCGCATATCGCATAGCACGCGCTAGTGCCTGTGCTATCTCGCGCTCTCCAATGAATCTGTCATTGCGCACAATGTATTGCATATTATATTTCACGCCCGGTTCATCTTATATCACACTTTTTGGTGCATAGTTTATACCATACACTATATCTAGTTTTCATTTTCAATCGTGCTCTCAGGACTATGTTCTATATAACACTGTGTTCACCTACCCTTTTCACGGGCATTACATTTTGCGATAGGGGGTGGAGGGTCAGGGGGTGTTTCTGCCAAGTGAGCCTGGAGTCACAGTCACAAACGTCCTCTTCTTCCTGAATAAAAGTGAGATTATGCTGCATACTTGTTCATATTTTAAGTAGTTCGCACAGACACACGTTTTAAAAACAATAAAGTTCCTAATACCTGCCTTCTCTGAACAGTTAGCTTGCTGCCCCAACCCCTCTTCCCTATCCTCTGTTGTGTGAATCCATGGACTAGCCTCCTCCCTCCTGCCACGCATGGTCTGATGTGCTGCCACTGCCCTCAATTTAGTATGACGTACCAGTCCACTCCTCCTGCCCTCGATTGCCCAATTATATGCCCCATCATTGACCTCCTGCTTAAACTCTGTGCTTAGCTTGCTGCCCCTATTCTCCTTCCCCCTGCCCTCCGATGTCTTTGTGTATGCCCCTGCTCCATCCTTTTTGCCCACCATGTTCCATGGACCTGCCACTCCTATCTACTCTGAGTGTTCTGTTGAGCTGCCACTCCCCTCCCACCTGCCTAGCATTGTCAGATGACTGTAACCTGTCCCTGCCACCTCCACCCTGCGTGTCCACATGCCATGCCCCTATCCTCTTCCTCCTGTCCTACATGGTCCATTGTACTGCCACACCCTTCTGCCCTCCCTCGTCTGTTGTGCTGCAACTGCTCCTCCTGCCTGCCCCGTGCGGTCTGTTGTGAGGCCCCTTCCCCTGAACTTTCTTGTCTGTGCACAGGCCCTGACCCTCCCTTCTATCCTCCATCGTCCTTTGTGCATGCCCCTGCACCCTCCTTCTTGCCCATCATAGCCATTGTGCTACCACTAACCCTCCCACTTGCCATGCATGGTCTTCTGAGCTGCCATGGCCCCTCCCACCTTCCCTGTGTGGTCAGTTAGCTGCCCCTGAACCCCTCCCACCTTCCCTCCATGGTCTGTGTGTATGCCATCACAGTCTCACTGTTGCTCTTCATGGTGTGTCTTGCTTCTAGTGCCCATCCTGCCTGACCTCCATGGCTATCTTGCTGCTCCTGCCCTGCCCCCTTGGCCCCAGCCCTCTGTTTACATGTGCAGACCCCTACTCCCTCTCTCCCGGCTTGTCTGTTCCATTGTAATGCCCCTGATCCTTCCCTCCTGCCATTTATGGTCTGTTATGCTGCAGCTTTCTCTCCTGTCTGTCCATTATGGTCCTGCCTCTTGCCCCTCTGTTCTCTGTTGTCCATGTGCATGGTCCTGTCCCCTCCCTCTTGCTTTCTATGGATTGTTGTGCTGCACTCCCGTCCCGCATGCCCTGTGTGGTGTATTGTGCTGCTGCAAACCCTGATGCCGGCCCTGCAGGGTCAGTTTGGTGCACCTCTCCATGTCCCTCCTGTCCTCTGTTATCCAAGTCCATGTCCCTACCCCATTTCCTTCCATGATCCAATGTACCATACTTGCGAACATTTTGAACTTGGTAAGAGGGAGATTTTGAAAAAAAACTGGGGTATTGATTTTCCTCTTTGAGTTACATTGAAAAAGAGGAGATTGTAGACAGGAGACAGATAAAATAAATCCCATTTGAGCTTAAAACATTGGACGTTTCCTGGCTGAATCGGGTCTGTTGGCATGTATGGTTGTACTACCATTGCCTCTTCCTTCTGCCCACAATGGTCTATTACATTGCCACAGCCTCTCTTGCAAGTCCTGTATTGTTGGTTTGTTGCCCCTGCCCCCCTTTCCACTGCCCTCCATAGTCTGTTGTGCTGCCACGGCCCTTCCTGCCTGCTCACTGTGGTTAAATTGTTGCCTTTGCACTCTCCTACCTGCCTTCAATTTTCAGAGTCCGTGCCCTTGGCCTCTGCCTCTCAACAGTATCCTAATGAACAACTAGATTGCTAACATTCTATATTTATTACAAAAGTGTGGAACGCCTGACGTCATCTTGATGTAATCAAAACTGTAATACCTAGAGCATTTCCTTTAGAAATTACATATATGAGAGGGTCTTGTTGGCATCAAAATTATGGTTAGTGCTCTAAAAGACTAAAATAAGGACATATTTTCTGAGTTTTCAAATAGCGAGAAAGCACTTTTAAATTATTTGTTACCTTTATGTTTTTTTATCCAGTTGACCACTTGATTAAATGTTGCACATAGGGGAGAGGATGTGGTGTTACTTCCAGAACTGCAGACTTTGCAACTGGGGAACCAGGTTGGAGTTTCTGCTTCAGCTCGACATTCTGTGATTCTGGTCAAATCACTTAGTCTCCCATGTCTACAACCAAAATGAATTTGTTCTTCTGTGATGTAACCAATGCTCATGTAAAGCACTCCAATACCTGACAAGTCTGCACTATATAACACTGCAAAAACACAAAATAATAAGTGTTTTGCACACTTCTGTCATTGGGCTATATTTGGGCTACATCTGGTTGATTTTGGGCTACATGTGGGCTCTTTTGTCTCTGGTGGCCATCTTGGGAGATTTATTTGTTATGAAGTTTCCTAATTTCTTCATGTTCTGCAGTCTCCTCAGTAGGAAATGCTTTCAGTTTTTTACTTTGATTCCATCATGAAGGTATTCAGATATGTCACACATTTGCCATAAATTCTGAATGTTAGAACTCTAGTTGCTCATTAGATCACTGTAGTAAAACTACTGTTCACCATGGAAGTCTGCTCCTGGTATTAAAAGTGTATGTTTCAGTCTGCATGTCAGAATTTTTTAATGAAATAGAAGAGGATTTGAGAAGTCACTCAAAATGTGCCCTCATTTTCTTTCTTCAGCATTAATCATAATTTCTATGGCAAAATGAACCCCCTCATTGTGTTCCTTTTTAAATTAAATGTTTTAAGTGTTACCAGTTTATTCCAATCAAGATGGCTTCAGGTGTGCCGTACTTTTGTCATAATGAAGACAGTAAGCGCTCTAGTTGTTTTTAAGAACACTCTGGGACATTCTGTCATTGGGCTATACTTGGGCTACATCTGGGTGATATTTGGGCTACATTTGGGCTCTTTTGTCTCTGGTGTCCATCTTGGCAGACTTATTTGTTATGAAGTTTCCTAATTTCCTCATTTACTGCAGTCTCCTCAGTAGGAAATACTTTCAGTTTTTTACTTTGATTCCAAAGGCATTCAGATGTGTCACACATTTGCCAGAAATTCAGAATGTTAGCACTCTTTTTGCTCATTAGATCACTGTAGTAAAGCTACTGCTCACCAGGGAAAACTGCTGCTGGTATTGAAAGTGCATGTTTCAGTCTGCATGTCAGAATTTTTTAATGAAATAGAAGAAGATTTGAGAAGTCACTCAAAATGTGCCCTAATTTTTCTTTCTGCAGCACTAATCATACTTTTTATGGAAAAATGAACCCCCTCATTTTGTTCCTTTTTAAATTAAATGTTTTAAGAGTTACCACTTTAATCCAAGCAAGATGGCTTCAGGTGTGCCATACGTTTATCATAAGTAGGACTGTTAGCGCTCTAGTTGTTCTTTGGAACACTCTGGGAAGCTGCAGTAGAACACAAAGGAATCAACTGACAGTCTCTGCCCTTGTTGGATGTACATGTTTTACTGAGAATGTCAGACTTCATTCTCACATGACTGAGAAAGATAATGTGAATTTACAGAAAATAAGCTCTCAGTTTAGCTTATAGATCACCTTCCAAACCTTTGTGGGAAAAGCATGAGAAAATATTTTTCTCTCAATCATGATATCCCAGCAGAAGGCTTTTTCACATGGTGAAATCACCTTAGAACATACCACAATTCCTAAAATGAGTATGGTACCATCAACAAATGATTTACAATGTAACTAAAGTCTTAAAACCTTCTATTAACTGCAATGCTTTTTAATGAGGTGCTATCATGTATATTGGTCCCAAGATGGCTGCCAACACTTCTTGGATGAAGTGCTGACAGCCAATCAGATCTCAGGATGAGATGTGTGGTTAGGCTCCGCCCACATATATATGATTTTACATTTGATTTTCTCAGGAACTACTGAACAGATTGACACCAGACCTGCAAAAGGCACATCCCTGACCTGAGGACTACCTCTCAGCCAAATTTCAAGTAATTCTGTTCAGCCGTTCGGGCTGTACCTTGGACTAAAGGTCCCTATGGAAAATTGCATGGGGAAAACGCGTTTTGGGACCCCCCTTTTTTCTCAGCCCCCGCTTGACGAATACCCCCGAGACTTTCAGGGTAGGAGCGGAGCGGAGCGCCCCACCTATTTTGAAAATTTCGCGAGGATTCGTCAACCGGTGCCAAAGTTATTCCAAATAGAATGTTGCGGATTTCCTATGGAAACACGGTCCTAACTATAACTATCTACTGGCGACTGCCAGTAGATGATATATATATATATATATATATATATTATATATGCATATATATATTTATATCACTCCAAAATCCTTCCTCTTCAGAAAACATATATATATATATATTTACACCACCAAATCTCCATTATGAAATCGTGCTTAGCCAAATAGTATTATACGCTTCATACCTATTCACTCTTATATACATATGCAAATAGCTTACTATAAATTGGGCACATGCATCAAGTTGAGCAATTGCGAATCCTTATTAAGGAATCGCTAATATGGACTCGCAATTGTCTATGCATGTAGGTTTCGCAAAAAAAATAGCGATTCCTACACATTTCCTATCCGCAAATCCCTAATTGCGATTCGCTAATAGGGAATGCTTTCCCATTCATTCCTATGTGCCTAGAGGCCCATAGGAATGAATGGGAAACCATTTTCAATTTGCAATTACCAAATAGGTAATCGCAAATTGCACCCCAATTGCCAAAAGGCCACCCTGATGCACCCCCAAAATTGGCATGTGTGCGCATGTGGCGCACACACATGCACCAAGGGCATGTGTGTGTGCCATATGGCACTTTGAAAAATGCAATTTTGTGCATGTTTCTAAGGAACTGAAAACTACCATCAACTTGATGTTTGCCATTCCTTCATGCAAAGTCACATTCTGAGAATACTTTGTGCATCGCATTTACTGCATTTGCAAAAAAGGTAATCCCAAATATTGTAATTACCTATTTTGCGAATGGATTTGGGCTCGATGCATCCCAAAAGGCTAACTACCGGTCGCAAAGGGGCCGATTCTGTGAATCGGCCCGTTTGCGACCGGTATTTTTCTTGATACATGTGCCCCTAAATATTTAAAGCTACTAATCTGTAGTTTATTGGTACAATAAGCAAAGAATACAGAGTTTAAAATGTAAAATACAAAATACGTTTATTATGAAAAAAACAATTCATTGTAGAATGGAGGGTATTTATATATATATGTGTGTGTGTGTGTGTGTGTGTGTGTGTGTGTACATATGTGCAAGACAGAGCAGCCTATCATTTTAGAAATGTACAAATCTTTTAATAAAAGAAAATGGGAGCATGGAAAAAGACAAAGAGGAAAAGGAAAAGAATGGAAAACTAGAAAAAGTAGTAGTTATAATAGTTAAGTTATTTACTGAAGTTGTTAGAAGAATTAGTAGATAGATAGGAAGTGGAAGGTAACAATGCCATATCATTTCTTCTTAATATAATATTCAAAGCAGAAATAGTATCAATTCTGTGATTATGACATATGTGATTACACTCAGAATAAATAGATAATTTTGAAAAATCTTTCCAGAGGAAGTTATTTGCCTAAAAGCAATGGCAATCAGAAGATCCAATAACTTAACGTCATGAGCAGATTTAAAATGAGAAGCTGATAACCTTAAGGTTGTATTCATAAAAATAGATTTTCTGTCAACGAGGGTAGTGTACTTCAATATTTGTTATATGCCAATATGGACATATGAAAAATGTCTTTATATGAGAAATCTCTAAATATTGTGTGTTTGAAAGTAACCCAGAAGGGAGCAAGTGTTTCATATTTAAACAATAGTGCACATGTTTGTCATATGATGAAGGATTTAATACAAGGAAACCTCATACCGCGTACGTTTTCATATATCAGGACGTGTGGCTGTCTAAGTATCTAATGACATGTTTGGGAAGACAGCATAGGGAGTACATAATGAATATGAGAAACTATCATCATTTTATAATAGCCAATCTCCGCTGCCATGTATGGAGAAAGGAGACCAAATTGATAATAGAAAGTACAATTTACGTTGGGGGAGGAATGTTAATCTTGAGATTTGTTTTTAATACCATGTGAACACCAGATTCCTAGATTTTTAAACTTGACCAGACTCAACATAAAATTTGAATCTTCTTATATGTAATTTATACATAGTCCATCCAAATGGAGTACTTCTGTTTTGTTCACATTTAAGTTATGGGTAGAAATGTGTGAATTCACTTAAACCTCATCCAAGAACAATTTCAATGATATAGAAGAATTGGACATTTATAAGAAGGTATCAGTGGCATATGCCAAAACTTTAACTTTCATGATCATTCTATTTAACACCAGTAATAGAGGGATTAGGAGCTCACTTGCTCAAGAAATGGTTACTAACATAGAAAAAACAATACAAGGGAAAGATAAAACTCTCAGCCTAGTTCTATATCTGAAATTGAAGTAGATAAATGCCTGATTTGGGATGAGTATACGGATGTTTAATTAATAAAATACAAGGGCAAAAACCAAACAAATGAAGAAGATTAAACACTTAGAACCAAATAATACAATCAAATGCTATTTCAGCATCAAAAGGTAATGTAGCTATCAGAATCTTGACTTTAGATGCCTGTGAAATGATGTTATAAACATCTGACACATTATTAGAGGCTAGACTACTTTCAATAAATATTTAGCATTATTTTGCAGTTACAGTAAATTAATGAATGAGACAAAACATTTTTCAGTGTTTATCTTGTTTGGGCATGACAGTAATAACTGCATCTCAGAAACAACCACTGGTGAAAGTGATATCATTAAAATGTTTTGAATTATAATAATTTAGGAGCAATGTTAAATGAAAAATCGGAACTTAAATTTATAGAATGTTATTAGGACAACAAGCCTTAGCTATTTTTAAGACAGTCATTTCTGTAAGATTTTCTGTAAAGAGAAATCTCTTTCAAGGTTATTATGGTCAGAGTGTCAGAAAAAAAATTGTTCAAAGTTTTCAGTTAAAGGTTTAACATAATCCATATATTGTGATTTATAAAAAATAAAAAAAAAGAGAAGGGAAATTCAATTTCCGAGCTAGCTGAAGAACTGACATACTGATTATTAATAGTACTTATTAATTTGCATCCATTCTTAGCCCTGAAGTAATTATCAATCGTTTTACCCACCTTGTTTTGATCGACTTGAAATTTTGATTTGATACATAGTAGGACATTTCAGACATCTACAGTAACAATTTCTTTATATTCAATTTTAGGTTAGTAAGGTCATTTAGCATAATATTTGACTTTATGGTAAAATAATTATGTTCAAGAGCTTAGATGTTTTCAAATAAGGATGTGCATTGAATATTTGTTTTCTTTCTTAAGCAACATATACTAAGACAAAGACGTTGTAAGATGGCTTGAAGTCATCCCAGTTGTTTGCCACAGAAATATCAGCAGGGTTGATGAAGTAAAAAATTGTTTAACAAAGATATTGAAACTATTAACAAAGTCTTTATCCAATGGAAAAAAGTGATAGAATCTCTAGCAGCTTGTATTTGTCCTGACAACAGAAATGTTCAAAGAGTTGACAACAGCTCCACAATCAGATAAAAAGATAGCACTCATTTGAACAGATTGAAAACAGTATGACAACGGCCAGGAAATCAGAGTACAAGCAATCATGGACCATCCTAGAGACAATGTAACCATATGACAAGAAGATACACAAGAGGACAGGAGCAAACATGACATTAAGAAAGGTAACACAGATAAGAACAATAACATAAATGATCAAGAGACAGTACCCTTATTTGGAAACAAAAACATGAATCAGTCACCAACGTAACAAGGCAGCTAGCAATGCATCGATAATCTCAGTAACAGGCTCACCAACATTATAAACAAGAGTATGGGCCAGATTGAATGTTTGGTGGTCGGCCTGTCTTTCTCCAGGTGACACAGTAAGTTTCTCTATCACCCTGATAGAGGGAACGCTTGCCAAATTTTAAAATGTCTGCCGTATAACTGTGGTCCCAGGACACCGGCAGTGAACCACCCCAATTGATGCAACTGGAGCATACTAACGCCTGATTGCCCTGGTGACCCAGGAACCCAGTCGTCACACCCTTACTACCAGTAAATAATCTTTTTTATGTGTAAACTCCACCAATCCCTGACCTCTTAAAATCCCTCACAACAACCAAACTCCACCAATCCCTGAACCATAAAAAAGCCCTCATCGCCCATAAGTACCACCCATTGCTGACCCCTAAAAACCCTTCACCACCTCTAAAGTCTACCAACCCTAAAAAACATTTTTTACATTTAAACTTCACCCATCTCCAAATCTTTAAAACACACACCCACCCTAAAATCCACCCAATACCGAATCCTACAAACTCTTCACCACCCCTTACGTCTACCCATTACTGAACCATGAAAATCCTCACCAGCCCTAAACGCCGCTCATCCATGAACACTTAAACCCCAACACCCTTTCATTCAATCCATCCCTGAACCCTACAAATACCTCACACTTTTAAACTCCAATCATAGGTGAATTCTATATCCCCTCGCCACCGCTAAATTCCACCCATTCCTCATACCTAAACTCCAACCATCCCTGAACCTTAAGACGCCTTTTGCCTGAACTCAATCCATTTCTAAAAACCCTGATCACCCCTAAACATTACCCATCCCTGAACCCAAAAGAGCCCTCTCAATCCTAAACTCCACCCATGTTGAATTCAATTTTACAAGTTTTGTTACAATTATCCTTCCTTTAAAATGTTTCCTTTAATTTGTAATTTATTTGAATTTCCTTAAAAGTGTCATTCCTTTAAATTGTTTTTACATGATTTGGCTTCCTCCAATGTGGTTTATCAGTTTTCGTTTTTCACATACATCACATTGGAGGCATTAAAAGTCAAAATGTTATCCTTTGAGTCTAATTGGAATTTATAGCTTAAGAAGGGGTACACTCCCTTGAAACTAGATAGATAAGAAAATAGGCATATGAGGCAGTATCACCTTAAAGTTAATTTGTAATATGGTGTCACTTAAAAATAGGGCCAGTAAGTGCATGGGCCATTATTTATTATATTTTTATTTTCAAATCACTTATGATTATTAGTGATAAAAAATGAGTGATGTTTTAAATATGCCACCAAGGAAAGTAAAACTGACCCTGCTACACTCACAAAACACTCACAAAATGGTGACAGCTGCTGTAATGGTGAACATTTTTAGCGATGACGAATAATTATCAAATCCCTGTCAATAAATACAAAATATGCGCCAAATAAACTAAGGAAAAAAGGCATTAACTAAGGTAACTATGATAAACTGAGAATATTATCTGCAGCTGCTAAAAGAAAAGCATGCAAAACCACTGAGATAAAATGGTGGCTGGTACATTAACACGTATATAAAATGTTGTAGCGGCCACTTAAGAGAATAAAATGTATACCCCTCCATACAGCTTCAGTACATGAAGCAGTAGAACCCAGGAGAAGTTCAAATATTTCAATTAGCAGAGGTTGCTCGATAGAATAACTCTGCAAAAACACAGAGCTCACAGACTAGAGGCCATTTTGCATACCGCTCAGCCACACCTCCCATGATTCCAATAATTTTAACTACGTCCACAATGATGTAACAAGGGGATGGAGTGAGTCAAATGCCAGTGTGAAAGAGTAAAGGAGTTATACTGCTTATGCAACCAGAATAGCAAGGCAAGTGAGACCTGTAGGAGGGAGGGTCGGATATACAGACGCGGAGGCTGAACATATTTTCCACGTGAGAAGGTTTTATTGTCGGGAAGGTCACTCTTTGGTTTGGCTATTGGGAAGGTATCGTGTCCTATCCGTGGAGATGTACTGGGGTAACACTGTTCGTCGTAGTCTTCCTCTGAGCTGGAGCTCAATGGCGTCTGCCTAACTTCTTCTGCCGTGGTTGGATCCTCCCAAAGGCTCATGGAAAAGAGGAAACAGTGGCCGTCAGTATCAGGGTCATTCAGTGCCTGTAGGTGTTACTCTACCCGTCACCTCACCCGTGTTTCCTAGCCCGGGCTTTCTGCTTTCCGGAACAGATTTCACCCCAACCGATTCGCTAAGGATAGAGTTGGAGAGTGGTGTGCTCAGAACCCAATGTGTGCAGTTTCTTAGTTATAACACCAGACGCAGGGGGGGGGAAAGGGGTGTGACAGGAAAACCCAGCGTGGTGAGGAAGGCTGACCGATGCTCAAGGATAGAGGAAGTGCAGGGATAATCACGACTAGGCTCAGGAAGAAAATAAAACGGGGTTGCAGGAATAATGGT
The DNA here is from genome assembly GCF_964204655.1 of Triturus cristatus. Lineage (NCBI taxonomy): Eukaryota > Metazoa > Chordata > Amphibia > Caudata > Salamandridae > Triturus > Triturus cristatus. The sequence continues at coordinate 235,862,140 of NC_140583.1, forward strand.
GCCGCACTCAATGAAATGAAGTGATCAGTGCCCGGGGTCCTGCCCGTACCCTTTCCACCCCTCTCCCACTGTTCAGTCTCCTCCCTCCACCCCACTCCCTGACGGTCTTTCCCCTGGAGCCCCGTCACTCACCGGCCTCGCCGCAACTCTCCTGAGTTGCGGCCGCTCCACAGCCTCCTCCGGGGGACACAACCAGTCTTCACTCCAGAACTCTTCCGGATCTTCCGACTCGGTTCCGCCTTTGTTCCCGACCTGGTCCGGCTCGCCGTTGTTCCGCTCCTCGTCTCTCTGCTTCGCCTCGCTCGTCCTTCGACTCCCTGCTCCTTCTCCGTTCCGAGAGACTCCTTCCTGGGTCAGGTCTCCTTTTAGTGGCTGATGAGTACGGCTTCCGGGGTTAGCCCCACCTTCTTCCGTCCTCTCGCCTGGCTGTGGGAAGAGACGAGCGGGGGGTGTGGTTGGCTGGTGTTCTGGAGTCTCGTTCCGGGGTTTCTGTTCTCTATCCGGCGTTCGCGTTCCCCGGACCACAGGTAAGGAAGGTGCTTTACGTCGCGCCCCCGGACCCATCCCCTCACAAGACCCCTGGGGGAAAGATTTGAGGGAGTTGGTTTGATGAAAAAGGGAGTCCAAGGGAAAATGCTGAAGAGTAGGTCGGGATGGGAGCGAGACCACCTAGAAATGGAAACATAGCACAATAAACATAGCAGTTAATATATTATGGGAATCACATGAACACTGTAATAAATTAGAATAGAGACATTTAAAAACCAGTGAGAGACGTAACTGATATCTGATTTCCATCCATTAAGGAACCTATCCTAGTCTCTGGAAATTGCATAAACCCAGTCAGTAACTAAATCCACAGCATTACGTAGGCATTTGTCTATAAGAAACCTCCACACATGCAGGAATTGGGTGTGAAATAGTTTGGCATCAGTACATAGTTTTTCACCTCTCAATAATATAATACTTAGGCCAGCCAATTTTAGTTTTTCACCTCTCAATAATATAATACTTAGGCCAGCCAATTTTATCTATTATCCCACAAGCATTGTAACACAAGTAGCTTTTTCCAATAAAGGTGGCGGTTTATCCTGCAAGTATATATCATACAAGCAATTTGTTTTTCCTCAATTTATGCAACATACAATGATGATGCTTTGTTTAAAATAAAAATAAAAACGTTTGTAAACCTTTCATCTTTTTCTGGATCCCTCCTATGCAGTAGGGGCATTTAATAGTATTTATACTATTTCATTTGGTCAGTCATCATCTGCACCAAGGACACCAGACAGATACCACAAGGAAAGAGGCATAACACAAAGGAATACTTGTGAATATCTTTAACCTGTTTGCTACTAGTAAAACCGAAAATGCAGCAAGTAGACATTGGGTGACTATACAACAGCAATGATTTTCACCAAGTTGAATAAGACCAAAACACCAGTTGTGTGGGATATAATTCAGAGCCCCAAATTGAAAAACAGCCTTAGATGACAGCCATCATCTAGGACTTTATACTGAATACCAACTTGAGCTAATCCCCAAGCTCATTCTCAATCAATCAATCAATTATAGGTTTGTATAGTGCGGGCTACTCACCCCGAACGGGTCTCAAGGCGCTGAGGAAGGGAGGGAGGGTAGGGGTGGTTCCGCCGAACCTGTAGGGCCACTGAGTCCCATCGAAGAGCCAAGTCTTGAGGTCCTTTAGGAATTTGGGGAGTGGTGCGGTTTGTCAGAGGTGGACAGGGAGGGAGTTCCATGCCTTGGCCGCGAGGAGGGAGAAGGAGCGCCCTCCTGTTCTGCTTTTCTTGATTCGAGGTACAGTTCCGAGTGAGAGTTGTGCCGAGCGGAGAGAGTGCTGGGGAGTGTGGAACACAAGGAGTGGTTCAGGTTGGCGGGCCCTGAGTTGTGGAGGGCCTTGTGTGTGTGGGTGAGAAGCTTAAAGGTGATCCTCCTCTCAACGGGAAGCCAGTGTAAGGTCTGTAGGTGTTGGCTGATGTGGCAGTAGCGTGGTAGGTTGAGGACTAGTCTGGCGGCGGTGTTCTGGACATTCTGGAGTTTTCGGGTGAGGTTCTTGTTGATCCCGGGGTAGAGTGCGTTGCTGTAGTCTAGTCTGCTGCTGACGAGAGCATGTGTAAACGTTTTCCTGTGTCCGGGGGATCCACTTGAAGGTCTTGCGGAGTAGGTGGAGGGTGTGGTAGCAGGAGGAGGTGATGGAGTTGACCTGGTGGTCCATTTTGAGTTCAGAGTCCAGGATGATCGCTAGGTTGCGTGCGTGGTCCGTGAGGATGGTGAGTGGCCACCAGGTGTGGTTCCAGGTGTCAGGGTGTGGCCCCAGGATGAGTATCTCTATTTTGTCTGAGTTTAGTTGAAGGCAGCTGCCCATCATCCATCTGGCGACGGCTTCCATTCTGTCTTGAAAGATGCGTTTGGTGATGTTGGGTTTGTTGGATAGTGAGAGGATGAGTTGGGTGTTTTCTGCGTATGATGTGATGCTGAGTACGTGGGATCTGGCGTTGGCTGCAAGCGGGGCCATGTAGATGTTGAACAGGGTTGGGCTGATGGAGGATTCCTGTGGGACTCCGCCGGTGGTTGGTGTTGGTTCTGAGCGGAATGACGGGAGTCTGTCTCATTGCGTTCTGCTGGAGAGGAAAGAGAGGATCCAGTCGAGGGCGTCGTGGAGTCTGCAGGCTAGGGTGCGGTGAGAGACTGTGTCGAAGTCCGCGGAGAAGTCAAGGAGGATGAGGGCCACAGTCTCTTCTTTGTCGAGGAGGGCACAAAGTCGTCTGTTGCTACGAGGAGTGTGGTTTCTGTGCTGTGGTTCTTCCTGAAGCATGATTGGGAGGGGTCGAGGTTGTTGTTCTCTTCGCTGAAGGCGGCGAGTTGGCAGGTGACGACTTTTTCCATGACTTTGGCCGGAAAAGGGAGTAGGGAGATCAGTCTGAAATTCTTGAGGTCTGTGGGGTCCGCTGAAGGTTTTTTCAGGAGAGGGTTTATCTCGGCGTGTTTCCAGTCATCGGGGAAGGAGGTGGTCTCGAAGGAGCGGTTGATGATTCGTTGAAGTTCGGGGGTGATGAGGTCTGCAGCTTTCTGTTAGATGTGGTGGGGGCAGGGGTCCTTGGAGCCCCGGAGTGCGTGGTCTTCATTACCCTCAGAGTGTCTTCGATGCTGAGGGCTGTCCAGCTGTTGAGTGTCGGTTGCATTCTGTTGGGAGCGGTGGTAGGGGATTCCTTGTGGGGGTTGTTGACGTTGAATTTATCATTGATGGTCTTGATTTTGTGGTGGAAGAAAGTGCTGAGTCTGTCGCATAGGTCCTGGGAGGGGGTGATGTCTGTGGACTCGCTGTTGGGTAGGGCGAACTCTTTAATGATGCCGAATAGTTCCTTGCTGTTGTGGGCGTTGGTGTAGATTCTATCCAGAAGTGCTTCCTTCCTGGAGAGTCTGATGAGCTTGTGGTGGGCCATGGCTTCCGGCATCCCAATGTATGGGGAGGATGGTCCCAGTAACATCAGAAATCAAATCACAGATGCAGTGGTGGATGATGCCAGTGAATTTGAACAAAGGGATAATGAGGCATCCAGACCCACTAAAGATCCTGACCATTGATGCCAGGGCATTAAGATGGGGGGCAACCAATGTTTTCCATTGAAGACTGCCAGATGTTTGAAGTAGAGCAAACTGATGGTTTTGCATCAAGCTTGCCTGCATTTCCAACAATAGATACATCAGTCCAACATGTTGGTGAAGACCAACAACATGGAAATTGTATCATACATAAACCATTGGGACAGTACTCATTCATGTTCTTTAAACGAGGTGGTAACCTCTAGGATTGTGGGTGGAGAAGCATTTACAATTGATTACAGCTATCCATATCAAAGCATTGAACAATTTGGAGGCAGATCACCTCAGAAGGACATTCTAATCTGCTCAGAACCTGACTTTGCCAAAGCCAACATTCCAGGAGATTTTCATGAGGTTTAGCACTCCCTTCATGGATCTGTTTGCTTCCCGAACCAACTCCCTTCTTCCTTGATTCTATTACAGGTATCCAAAGCAAGGAGCATGGTGGGAGGGGTAGATCGTCTCCTGTTAAAGGGGTCAAAGACATTACTATTTACATTGTTGCCGGTTCTTCTAATCCCAAGGTTACTGCTAAAAAAATGAGGAAGAGAAAACAGAGGTGTTGGTGGTGGTACCCTTCAGGCCGTGGTTTCCACTGCTCAAGAAAATGGCTGTTTAAACTCTGTGGATACTTCTTCATTTTCCACATCTCACAAAAAGCTTTCCATCTGCTTCTTTCACTGACAATTTCACAATCTGTGTCAAGGTTGGAACGTTGAAACAACAAGAAAAGGTATCCTTCCTCACTTGGCTGAAGCAATTCAGGGTGCAAGAAGACCTTCAACACTAAAATTAAATACTAGACATTGAGCAACTTTTTCCACTTGGTGCTCTTCACATATGGTGTCTCCTATTTCTTGTTCTACTGCATCTAAATTACAGTTCCTACTAGATGATTTTTATAAACACAGATCTTCCTCTAGCTTTAAACCACTCTGCTCCTTTCCTTTCAAACGTTTGGTATCGTCTGATCTGACATATCTGTCATTTTAGGTGACTTCATGATGCCAATGATTTCAGCACATACTGTAGGAGAACTGTTGGCGTCATCCTCATTTTAGTAGGTTTCTGGATGAGGCAGTGATTCTAAAGCCTGATCCATCATTTCTACTTCAAGTAATTTCTGTGTTTCATTCCTCTTAAAAAATCGTTCTCACATCTTTCTTTCTTTCGCCTACTTCCGCTGAAGAGAGATTGCTGAATTTGCTTGATGTAAAATGTGAATTATCTATTTATCTTAACATATCCAGTGAGTACAGAAGAAGCATACAGTGTATTAGCTTCTTTGGTTTAGTTGGCAAAAGTAAGAAGATTTCTAAAATGATAATAAACCCATTAGGCCGGTGATTTAAAAATACTATTTTGCTCTACAGTTCAGATCAGGCTAGAGCGGTTCGAGAAGATCACCTTGCAGAGTCTTCATATTCATGGGCTGAACCACAGAGGGGCCTTTACAGGAGATCTCGAGAGCTGGAACTTGGTCTTCGGAGCACACTTTCATTAGACATTATCGTTTGCTCTCTTTTCTCAATAAAGATGATAATTTGGATTCTGGAGTACCGCATTTTGCACTGGCTTCAGTACTTTGCGTTTTCTGACAGTTTTGAATTGTTATTCTGTTAATTGGTTATACTATCACATAATTAAATTCATTGGGTATTGCATGATGCATTATTTATGTCACAGCAGTTTTTTACTTTGGTATATCTCACTAAGTAATGACTGGGGAGAGGACAAGGGGCATAGAGGTAATGGCCCAAATACTTACTGGTAATCATCATTAACCTCATAGAGTAATGACTGGGGCGAGGATAACTTGGACTAAGAGCATTGAAGAATACCGGTGAGTACTTGGGCCATTCTCTAAGTTATACATACGTGTTATATTTTACAGCAGTCTGAAATTAAAATTTACGTGAATTATGTGTGTGTGCCCATCGGGCACGGTTTGTTCACAATGTTGACAACATAGGTGAAAAAAGGTTTGGCGAAAGTGTAGCTTTGACTGAGTGTAGGGAATGCAAAAGAGGGCAGCAGCGGACTGCCTTTCTTCAGTGTAGCAACCCTGTCATTCCCACTGGTGCCCTTCCCAGATGTACCTGCAAAGGTGTTCGGGAGAGTTTTCAGTGGGCTGAGATAGACTCTTGAAACACAAGTATCACCCTTCTTGCCAAACAGGACAGAAAGCATGTGCTGTTCAGCAGGGAGCAGGTGCTGGACACCTGATCAGGCTGGCGGGGAACGGAGTTAAAGGGTAAAAACTGGGAAGCTCGACAATGGGCCTTTAGTTCTCTGACACACTCTTCTCAGCAGCGCCTGCAGTGTGTTCATTCAGAACATGCACGAATTGGAGCTTAGAAAGGACTATAAGTGGAGCGACTTCTCTGCAGGAATGTATGTATCTCTGCCACATATATGGCAGACACTGCAACTCCGAGAAATGATGGGCAATAGCACATGCATGCTCATCACTGATATTGTTGACAAAATGGCTGCCACTGTTTACGTTCCAGATACGCGGGAGGCTTAACCTTCAATGCAGCGTTTTATATTTTATGCATGTGATAGACCGTGTCAGTTCATTTTCAGCAGAGAAACTACGCTGTATCTGCTCAGCCTGAGCACAGAAAGCTAGCATCGCATTTGACTCCATTTATACGAGGCATGCAGCTGCAGGCTTCATTTAACTCATCCCCTCCAAGGAGTTTCGGCACTCTGCTCCCCTGTGCGCGCTGAGAGCCAGTAATGTCATGTAATCGGGCCATATTATTTTTGTCTTAATCCCTGGGAGTGATGTAAGAGGAAAAGGGAAACTCTCTAACTCCCAACCATCTGAGCAGAGGTCAAATTAGACCTGGACTTCTCCCAGCTGGACTCAGAGCTTTTAATTCAAACGTTTGCTTTGTTTAACTTTAAGGACTTGTTTTTGAACCCCCTCCTTTTTTTCTTTACATCCATAACCTATTTTCGATGGTTTGTAAACACTACCTTTTCTCCACGTTTGAACGCTAAATGTTGGTGGTAAAATAAAGCCATGGGAATAAACGCAGGGCAGCGTCCCACAGGAGGCCGGTCTTGCTCTGATAAATTCCCGAAACATGACAGGGGATGCCACCTTTCTTTGCAGTGGAAAGGGCACTGAACCCTGAACAGAAACACACCACACACATAAAGATAATATTGACACGGTTACCCCACCGAATTAAAAACAGAATAAAAAAGGTAACATTATGTGTAACGCAAACATGAAGGCAATTGAAGAAGGCGATCGCTGAGTTTAATGTGTTTCTTGTCTCGGTGTAAGGAACTCGTATACTAATGAAAAGGAGGCATTTTTATGACTCTCTCGCATTAATGGGCTTTCCCACTACTTCAAGTTTTACGGAACTCATTTGCTTAGAAGCTGTGAGCTGCTGCAAACTTTACACAGCAGAAGATTTACTCATCCTTGACTGTGTACAGGGGTGTACTCTGTAGGGTGCTCACCGCTCACCTCGTTCATAACTATGTAGTGTGACTCATGTGTCTGCTTCATCTCATGATCGTAAAACCAGAGACAGCGCAAAGGACAACAGACATAATTTGCATCATTCATGTGGTCCCTGCTCCAATGCAGGTGCGCAGGGATGATGCAGGTAAGGGGTGTGGGCAAAGACGGGACACAGAGGCAAGTGGAGACTTTATTTATCTCCTCGGGCCTCGCCCGGCTCCTGGGGTGAGATACGGTCACAAAGTATTGCAGGGGCCTGGTGGTACTTTATAATTCACTTTCATAATGTTGAAGTATTGTGACCTCTGACTATAGAGACATCAGACACAATGCCACAAAAAGATTCACATTGGTAAGGGGACACTGGGAGGGGACAAAGCGTGGTGCTTTGGGCTGTTCTCTACTCCTCGAATGCCAGAAACGTGCACCCACAGTGCAAGCTCTATGAAATGGCAGCTTCACTCTTGCCAATTTTTACCACCTGCTCATACTCTTGAAGACTCCTAGGCCTCAATTATGAGTCCACGGACCCCCAGACCCATGGGGACACGGCAGTGGCGGTCTGACTGCCCTATTAGGAGGCGGACGGTGGGACCCACCCAGCTGCCGGGGTACCGCCATTCCCTGATGGTGCTGCAGTGGTCAGAAGGCCGCAATATGCTTATTACAAGTTTCCACTCCGCCAGAGATGTTATGGAGGATCCTCCTCCATGAACACTGTGGCGGAGACTAAACAAAGAGGGCCCTGCAGGGCCCCCTGGGCCTCCACCGCATGGGGATGCATGCAGGGGGGCACAACATATGCCCCCTGTGTGCATGCACCCACGATCCTGCACGGCATAGACTTTTCAGTCCATGCTGTGCAGGAATTGCTTTTGCAATCTCATTGCGTTGCCAATTTTTAGAAGCACGGATGTGAGAACGCCATAAACCAGCCTGCCAGAGAGGGAGAAACTCGTAATTAGGCGGACAGTCTGACCCCTGCTTTGGTGGTGCGTCAGACCCGTCACCCCACCACCAAAGTCATATTTGGGCCCTTATTTTGTCCTGGTTTGCCACAGCGGGAGCAGTTGTACAGCATGTATGCCTTTCTTTGCATTCACAGAGAGTGAGCAATGCCAGGTAGCAGCCACCTTCTCCCTTTGCGACTCACAAGGACTTGCAATTTGGGCATTTGTGACTCACAAAGACAATTGTGAATTGTAATACACATCTACAGAATGAAAAGTTATTTTGTGATTCATATCATACACACATTTGTCCTAGTTTCATGAAAAAGTGTGCAAGCTAAGCACGCAAACAAGGAAATGCTTTACACTTGAATCAACCAGTTCGCATGTCTGATTTAGGTGCTAACTCTGCTGGGATTCTGCTCTCTTAATATTATGACAAGTGGATTAACACTTTACTCCTTATCATAAATTGTCTTCTACATATCTACAGATAATGTTGTTTTAGAGAGAGCCATTATTGTATTTCCCATATTCTAAATCTGACCAGTGATGCAGAAACAAAGAAATTATACACCTTGGTGTTTTTGAGGGACATTATACACAACCCAAGTTATCTATTCGATATCACTCGGAAAAACATCCCTGTTATTCCCAATTACCCATTTATAATTTTATATTTACCATATTTGCCATTTTTTTTATTTATTGCATCAGCAACTTCTATATCAGAGCTGAATAAGGTAAGGTTTCTGTTGTTTTGTACAATGTGAAAAGAAGATACAATAGACTGAGAAACGTGAGGTTCTTAATCACTTCAATCCACAATTTCAACAAGTATTTGCCATAGTGCAGAATTAAAATAGGTAATTCTGTGAACATTGGTGAGCAGGCGTAAGATGTCAATGTAAAGATCTATCTATAAATGTGGGGCATTTATAAACCACAAACCCAGTTAAGTTTTAAGTAAAAACTCGGGATAACTTACAAAGAAATACAACATGTGAAGCTGTGGAAGCTGGAGTAGACACATATCTTTGAGTTAATGCCTATAGACTGGATATGGTGAATATCTTAGTGATGATTAAAAATATGTTACTAAAATAGGTGTGTTTTTAGTTTCTTTTTGAAATGAAGAAGTGACATTGCACAAGCTTATGCTGCGTTCAAATGCTATATGAACCTCCCAACGCATAGCCTGAAAAGGCTTGTCTTTTGGTCTTTTCTTTTTTGCACTTCATAAATTCGAACCAGTAAATGTCTTGGTGTCATATGATGAGTGAATCTCCTAATGTGATCACTTTTTTGGCCCAGTAGGCAATGCATATTCACATCCTCTTCATCTGAACAGCCTCTCCATGTCAGCCTATGTTATCCGCGCTATCTCTGTCCTCATTTCATCACATACAAGCTCAAGATCTCTTTTCACCTTAGTTTTTCATTCCACTCCATTAGTGTTGAATCACATTTTCCTTCAGTCACTTTGAAGCACTGGTGCACCCATCATTAAAACAATGAGGAAGTAAATTTATGAAGGGGTTGGAGTGAATTTGAGTTGGCAGGTGAAGAGAGTAGTGTGATGAGTGGGCCCAATAGTTACTACATGACTTTTGGAAAGGATCAACCTTTGGAGAGCCAGATATGGACTAATATGTGCAAGCAATAGTACATCAGCGAGGTATCAGGTCTCTTCAAATAGCTTAGACCAAGTAACACAGCACCTGTGGTCCCAAAGCAACCAGCAGAGCTGTATTGTATTGGATGGAGACTGATTTCACATCAAGTATCCATGTTACATGTAATTAGGGCAAAGTTATAATGACAGCTTTTGTGGTTCCTAACCCCTATTTCTTTATGGTAAAACACAACCGCCAGCTTTATAGGTCAAAGCCTACCAGACAGCACAGCTGGCGTGTAACTCACATTTCCTAGCTTTTTATTTTCTGGTTCTATTTGTCTTAGGCTGTCCAGGTTGGGTGTGTACTTTCCCTTGCCCAAACCTTGTTTACTGTATTCTTCTTAGATCTCACTTTCTGGAAATAGGCCTTTAAATCTTGTTCTTATCTTGTCACATTTGCTGTGCATTTAACACAAAGGTCAAATGTCACACTGTTTTTGAGGGAGCTTGGTGTTTACTTTGTTTTCTGTGACTTCAAAGAGAGTGCGTTTATTGGAAAGCAAGAGGAATGTAGATTACTCTACCCTTGGAGACCGCTCATGCCCCTCCTGTGCTAGAGTTTTCGAGGCTGTAATATAAGCCTTAAAACGGGGCTGCTGGTGTAGATACACATAATTTCTGTGCCAACAGATATTCATGTTGAGGTTCTTCTATCAAAGTACTGTTGGCTTTTGATTGATGTGACCCTCTAGTGAATGTCTAATGATCTTTCTGTTTCTAATCAGTGAGTCAGAGTACCAAACCCTTTTACAAATCAACACACATTGGCAAGCCAAAAGATGTAGTCTACACAACTGCACTTATTGAGCAATAGCGTCAGTATGAGCAACACGTGCAGTAACACTGTGCCATAAAAACCTAGACAACACTGATTACTGCTTTCCAGAAAACTACAAATAGGAGCCTGGAAACAATACATTATTTACACAACATCCTTAAACATCCTGTCAATGTCAAAACATAGTGTCTCATACTATTTGGTGGATATGATTGCTGTCAACAGTGAAAGAGGTGAACATATTCCACTAAAACAACAAGGGTCTACCACCAGGGCTGGCTTTAGAACTGCTAGTGTATGGTGCAACACTCGGCACCACTCTACTCTATGCCAATGCACTTTACCCCACTCTACTATTCACCGATGCACTCTTCACCACTGCACTAAACATCAGTCCAGTCTAGACCACTTCACTCTGCTCTGCAGCACTCCACTCTATGCCAATCCACGCTCTGCCACCCTACCATGTAACAGTGCACTCTGTGCCACTGCACTCTAGGCCACTACTCTATGCCACTGCACTCTGTCCTGCACCACTCCGAACTTCCCCACACAACTCCGCTTTATGCTACTTCACTCTTCTGTGAAACAATGTACTCTTCTCCACTGCACTCTACGTCATTCTTCTCTGCGCCACTTAACTTTACACCACTGTATTCTGCTCTGGACCACTATACACCACTTTTCTTGGAACCACCACTCTATACTACCTCTCTCTACCCTACACCACTCTACCGTGCAGCACTCTACTGTATACCACTTCACTCTATTTAGAAACAATCTACTCTATGCCACTCCATTCTATGCCACAGTACTCTTCACCACAATACTCCACTCTGTAACACTGGACGCCACTGCACTCTACACCATTGCACTCTACACTGCACCTCTCTATTCTGCACCACTATACTCTATGCCACTGCTCTATACACCACTCTGCTCTAAACCACTGCACTCTATACTAATGCACTCAATGGCACTTTACTCAAAACCAATGAAATCTATGCCACTGCACGCTACACCACTCTATTCTACCGTGCGCCACTGTGCCACTCTATGCCACTCTACACTGTGCCATGCTACTCTGCGCCACTGCACCATATTATACTCCACTCTGCAAGACTGCACTCTCCATCACTTATCATCACTCTTCTATGCACCTCTGTACTCTACAGCACTGTGCTCTACATCGCTGCACTCTACGCCACTCTATTCTACTCTGCACCACTCTACTAAACGCCACTCTGCTCTATGCCATTGCACTCTACTCTGCACCACTCACTTCTAGACGACTCTACGGCACTCTACACCACTATGCTCCTGCATCACTCCACACCACTTAATCTATTCTGCACCACTGCACTCCACGCCACTGCACTCTACTCCATGCCCCTGCACTCTATGCCACTCTACTGTACACCTCTGCACTTTACACTGAACCATTACACTCTACCCCACTTCTTTCTACTTTGCACCACTCTCAAACTTTTGTACGTTGAGCCCCCCCAGCTGAAGTTTTTTAGATGTTGGCCCCCCCACCACCTGACAGAAATTTCTGGAATTGACCATAACGCGCATATTCCGGGCATATCCAGCAAATAATGTTCAATACAATAAGAGTGTTTAGTAAACTGCAGGAGTGTGAGTGGGTGTGGTGAAATGACAGAGGCTTATTACACAGCTCAAAACACCACTTTCAAGATAAAATGTGCGCAGATTGTTTTTACTAGGATGCTTTGTTTTACACATGACATAGATTGATAATAACACCCTCAACATAAATGTGACAAGGTGTGCCTGTTTTTCAGAGACGGTCAATCTGTGGATGGATTTTTGCTACTGCCATCCTCAGGTTGTGCTCCACATCCAGTCTTGAACGGTACTTAGTATTTAACACCGCAAGTGTTGAGAACCCAATCTCACATAAATAGGACGAGCTAAAAGGCAAGAGAGTTTTGATAGCAGTTTCTCCCAAAGCTGAATATTCTGCAGACATTTTCAGCCAAGACAGGGACTGTAAGGGAGACAGTGTTGTCAGATTTTTCGAGCACTCCCAACTCAGAGCTGGTACACGAGAGACAAATCTTCTCTTGAAATCATTACCAAACGTTTTAGGCAGCATTATAATGGAATAATTGCCCACCAACCAGTTATGGATCCGAAGACAGTTTAAAGTCCACAGAGAGGGCGCTGAACGAACACCTAATTGAGAATTCCTTAGTGGTACGATAAGTTGCTTGCCTGAAGCAGTGGGGGTTTAGGATACATCAGGCTTATGTTTAAAACAATAGAACTAATAATAAATTAATGATGTTGTCTATTTTACTTCAGAGAAATGTTGTCTGACAGACTTTGTGATGGGATGGACGTTAGGGATTTTGGGTGCCCTGGGCCAAAACTATTTTGGGGACCCCTGTTCAGTACAGCTTTGAGTTTAAATGATTCAGCTCTGCCATACCCCATTTAGCCAGGCTACTAACGGTGCACAGGCGGTGCACAGGCGCTGTAGTCGAAATTCTAAAAGCGTTTACATCTAATATTCAGAGATAGTGATGTGTTTTCACTGTTGTAACAAAGCAGCAGCCCACTAATTTTACAGTGAATAATATCTATGATATCCTCCAATTTCTCATATCTGAGGACCCGCTTGGAGCTAACTTTTTTTTGGTTAACTTTTTTATGGTTGTTGCATGAAACAAACACATTTCTCTGCAAATAGTAATAGACTCCCTCACATCAATCACATTAAAAAGAGATTAAACAAAACGGTATTTGCAAGAATCTGTTTAGGAATTATTCCAGGCCATCACGGCAAAAACAGAACTGTCTCTATCAAGGAGCCCCTGGAAGGCTGGATTGCAGTGCATTTAGATGTCTACTTTTGTAATTTAGGACGAAAACCTTGATGGGGCAGGACATGCCTATACTTGTGTACAGGGGTGAGTGAGGTGACCATATGAATTTGGGTGCGCATGATGGTGCAGATTGGGACGAATGAATGTATGGTTAGTGGTGGGCTTATTTGGGTGATATTGCAGATTGAACAGTGTGGGTAAAAGTCGAGTGAAGTGTCACGAGTGCAGGTTGAGTAGTGTGCTCGTGTGACTGCAGGGTCAGGTACAGGGTGAACAGCGCAAGTGCATTGTGAGTGCAGAGTGATCACTGTGAGTGGAGGGTAAGTGGGTCAATGGTGTGAGTGCATGGTGATCAGTGTGAGTGCACGGTGAGCGGGTGAATGGTGTGAGTGCATGGTGATCAGTGTGAGTGGAGGGTAAGTGGGTGAATGGTGTGAGTGTATCGGATCAGTGTGAGTGCAGGGTGAGGGTGAAAATGAAGGGCGAGAATGAGGAGCGAGTTGTCTGAATGCAAGGTGCAATCCCAGACACTTGAAGTAACTCAACATGTTATTGACAGCAGCGTAGGGTTTCAAATGTGTTAAACTATTGCTATTATGGAAGTTACCAGGGATCAGGGTGGAGGAAAGAAATATTGTGCCGATCCCTCAACAAACTTCCAGTCTTATAATTAGGGTAGCCAGCTCATTATTTTTATGTCACAGATGGTAAAAAATATGCAGTCACCTAAAGCCGTATTTTCTGCACTTGTCTGTGCATACTTTGAACAGCAAATATAAATAGAAAGAACTTTTAAATGTTTTCTAGAGCTGCCTGAATGACCCATGACTGATAATAAAAGGGAACAAAAACAGAAAAGTCACATTACACATTAATACATACTTCTTTATTTATAACTATATTTGGTGTCAAGACAAGCTATTTGCAGGCTGTTTAAACAACACACGCCTGCCTGTGTAATTTTAAAAGAAACTTTCAGGGACGTTTTAAGGATTTTGAGGGCCCTGGGCAAAATGTATTTTGGGGGCCCCTGTTCGGACCAGCTTTGATTTTATGATCCAGTCTCAGCTCTTTCATGCCTTCTTTGGTCAAATACTAAATGTGTGTACTTATGATATTCAGGGATAGTGATGTGTGTTTTCAGTATGTAACACAACAGCAGTTCACTAATATTACTGCAAATAATCTCTGTCACACCCTCCCATTTCTCATATGTGAGTTCCTGTATTGATCTAAAATAACTTTTTATATAGATGTTACATGACGCATAAACAAATTTTGGCTGCCAAATGTCTGTAATAGACTCTTACACATTAAAAATGAATGATGGAAAAACGCTATTTACAACATTGTGTTTAAAAACATGTCAAGGTCATGAGGGCAAGGCTCTGTAGAACAGAGCTGGCTCTTTCAGACCCCCCACCCGCTTTAAAAGGCTGGGGCCCTGGGCCAGAGTCCACCTTGCCCATGCCTTAAAATGTCCCTGGAAACTTTGTCTCCTTTCTGGGAAGAGCTAACTCTCCCAGGAGGGAGTTAATTCACAGAACTGAAATGCTTCATCTGCAGTGGGAGGCAAGGGGTCTCCTCTGCTATGATATCAAACGTGAAGAAACAGGACTGTCTGTTTGTTTGCGTTTGGCTTTAGCAGAGGAGACATCCTGCCTCCCACTGCAGCAGAAGCGTTTCAGCTCTAAGAATTAACCCCCCCCCCCCTCCTGGGAGAGTTAGCAAGACAAAAGCATGGGCACGTAGTGCCCCATCGATTTTCCCTCCGTCCACCCTCCAACCATACCGGAGTTCTCCAAGAAGACTTGCGACGCAGGGAACAAAGTAAAGATTAGAGAGGAGTGCGCACCCCCCCTTAGACGGTGCCGTGCCCCCCCCCCGGGTGGCGCGCCCCACAGATTGAAGATCTCTGCTCTACACTATGCCCCTACACTCAGTACCATTCTACTCTCCGTCACTGCAGTCTACATCAATGAAATCTACACCAGTTTACTCAAAAACAATGCACTCTATACCAATCTAATCTGTACCACTGTAGTTAACACCACTTCACTTAGGCCACTCTACAACACTCCACTCTATGATGCTCTACACCATTAAACTCTACTCTATGCCACTCTACTACACTAAATGCCACTCTACAGTACTACTCCACTTCATTCCACGACACACTACTTCACTATTCTCCACTCCACTCTATGCCACTCCACTCTATGCCAGTCCCCCCTACTCCATGCCATTCGACTCTGCAACACTCAACTCTATTCCATTCCATTCTCCTACACTACTCAACTCTGTCACTCCACTCTATGACATTCTACTCTACAAAACTTTACTCCCCTCTATGCAACAGCCTCTCATAACTCCACTCTGCTCTACACCAGTCCACGACACTCTATGCCACTCCACAATACTCTATTCTACTCTGGCACCCTGTAACACTCAACTCTACTCCACTCTATGACCTTCCACTTTCTGACACTCTACTCCCTCCATGACACTCCAAACCACTCCACTCCATGATACTCCACTCCACTTCACTCTACTCCACGCCACTCAACTTCACAACATTCTACGCCACTCATTTCCACTGCATAACACTCCACTTTACAAAACTCCACTCTACGCCACTCTCCTTTACCCCACTCAATTTTAACCATGCTGAACAGCAGCCACACTGTTGCATAGGCGAGACCTATTGGCTTTTTGCCAATGTTGTTTAAAAAATTAAGTAAAAGATTTAACCAAACTACTGAAATCACCTTCATTTACCATTATGCAAAATTGAAAGAAATATGAAAAGAATAAATGTTTAAAAAAAAACCTGACTTACCCAATCACAGATGACATTATTTCTATTTCAAGGCAGTGCTCAGCATGTGGTTGTAATTTAACCTCAAATAATTCAAGAGGGAGTTAAGAGATTGCCTTCTCGATAGCAGTCAGGTTTCTGTGTGGAACAGCTGAGACATTCTTTGGGTTAAGGATATTACAACAGACTAGTCCCTAATCATGTGATTAAATTTGTAATTTACATTTTTATATCGCATAACTGGCACTAGGCACACACACTCTGCCTTTATATCAGATAGAGTATGCCAGAAGAATCTGTTTGCTACTGCGTCTGTGCCACTTGTGGGTTTCCCTGCATATGGGTTATGTCCCAGTGTCCCTACAGAACCCAAAGACTGGAATCTATTTCCTGCTCATGCGTACTGATTTGGGGAATTCTTCCTAGGGTTGTGTTTTGCTAGCATTTGGATGTAAGTATACAAGAACAGAGGTCCCTTACATGAAAGATAAATAGAGCACATCAACCCAGTGATATAATAAAGACTGTGTCCTAGCATTCCTTATGGGAGAATAAACACTTTTACTTATATCATAAAAAAAACAAGAAAAAACAAAAGAAAGGGGGCTAGTGTCAAAAAGCGGAGTTAGAAGAACTCAGGCATAAACAATTATGGACAAAATACCATCAACAGTTGGGCCACAAAACATAGTAAGAGCACCATTGCACCAGTATACAGTAGTTATCTCGAACAATACCAAGTCAAGAAGCAATAGTCAACAGCGTTTCGATCCCTCTAGTAATAGTGGGATCATCATCAGGACAAAGGAGTATTGCCTGAGAAAGATTCCTGATGATCAAGCGGAGCAGATACAATGTTAGCAAGGAGGCAAGTCATATCCACGAAGGTCCAAGGGACACTCCGTTTTCCTGATGATGATTCCCACTGTTACTTGAGGGATCGAAATGCTTATAAACCGACAAACCAGAGCCTTCAAGAAGAATTATACACATTTTGATAACTACCTAACCAAGTAGTATTACTTACTCGGAAGCAAACTTACAAATTTAGAATAACAAATAATTACCAAAACAGTATCCAACTTCTATCTCTTTACATGTACATGTAATTTCTAAAAGAAAATCTACAACTGCCAGAAAAAAATATTTGTCATAAAACAAAATAAATATAAAAAAGTATACAAAATTGATTACAAACTATATACTCAACCCAATAGTGAGTGCAAATAAACCTAACAACCTCAGCCTCTCCAAGCTACCAACAAATGCACATTTAAAGTGAAACTAACACTTTTTTTTAATTACAACAGGAAAGGAAGTACCGGCTCCACATTTCAACACCCTCAATGGAAAAGCTGCAAAACAGTGTGAGACATCTAAAAAGAACATACATGTAATTATAAAACATAGAAGTGGTTGCATCATTTTATATGTAAATAGCAAATGTATAAACTTAAAAAAAATATTTATCCATACTGATACACTACTTTCTAGTACAATGACAGAGCAAGCCAAATATATAACGTCCCAGAATGGAGAGCAATTACTACTGGCCTGAGTTTGGCGGTAAGCAAAGCGCCTACGATAGGCGTCGGAAACCCAGCCGCACTGTTGGTGGTCTGCCTGCTGAACGAAAGACTGCCGGAGCATTACCAACACCGCGTGTCATTCACCAACTACCTCAATGGCGGTAGTGGAGAACCAGCTGTCAGAGAGAGGTACAGACAAGTTTACCACTGTCTGAATTACAAGTTGGCTTTCCAGCGAGCCAACCGTGGCAGGAAGACCGCCTGCTTCGAGTCTGTGGAATCAAAGGAATTTTTGTGCATACTCACTCATTTTGTTTTTTTCCCTTCAGTCTCCCAAGTGGATCCCTTCCTCCAGGTCCCCCCTGTACAGCAGAACCGTGACCCTCAAGGAAACAACCCAGTTGGCTCTGAAATCCAGGCAAGTTAGTTTTCTTCTATTTACCCATTGACTGGGCACAGATGGGCCAGACTCAAGCGATGGGAAAGTACTCGTAGTAGGTTTTTTTAACGTGTGTCATGCATATTTTTACATTTTACACTTGTGCAGTCCAAACATACACACATGCGTTGACACATATGAAAAAATATAGACTGCTGTCAGAACACCACCGCTGGCTCAGTATACGAGACCGCCGCCGTGGCAGTACGGCTGTATGACTGCAGAACTCGAAATCAGGCCCTAAGTCACATTGATTACACCAACAACCAAGAAAGTACATCAACTGAAAATGTGAATTGAAAATGTACCACATGTTATTCTAATGCATGCTATGGGAGGGCCACTATAAAAGAAGATGTTGTAATTCATGGAAGAGAACACAACCACCCCCAAATGTGACCGAAATAGAAGTAAGGAAGTATTGCAGGATTTAAGTGAAGCAAGCACTAGCTCCCAGGAACCCACAGCCAAAATTTTAAAAACATATAGGCCTTCATTACTATGGCAGGCAGCCCGCCACCGACAGGCCATCAGTGGAGTTCCGCACGCCATCTAGGGCATTGGTCGAACCACTGCATTACAATGCAGCCGGTCGGACTGCAGAGGTGGGGTGCATGACCGCCGCAAAATGACAGGAGATCATATTGCTAATCCCTACAATGGGGGCGGCGCCTGCTGAGGAACTGCCATAGGGATTAGTATATCCCTTTCACTCAGCCTTTGCATGACGGTCCCACCGCCATGCAAAGGCAGACTGAAAGGGAATTTGGGGGACCCAAGCAGGGCCCCCATCCTCTGTGGGCCACTGAAATGTGGCCAGGGGGGCACATGTGGTGCCCTACCCATCATCCATGCACTGTGTGCCAGGCACAGTATGGTGCCTGGCATACGGTGCATGGATGTATAAAAAATCCCCTTTTCAATTGTAGCTTGTGTTGTAGCCCTTTTCCAGGCTACAGCACAAGCAGAAATTGGAAAGGTCATGTTTCCGACCACCTTCATAGCGGTAAGATCGTAATATGGCAGGGTGAGCCACCGACTACCTGTTGGCCGGTCTCCATCCCGCAACGGTGGCGGTCCGACGCTGGTCTGACTACCATCATAATAAGGTCCATACTGTCAAATGTCCCGAATACATCACAGAGCAACTACCACCTATACTCACTTTAAAACATTTAATTGAACAAACTAAAAAGGCCACCTGCAATACTCCTCCTGCCCCTAGAATAAAGCAAGGCATAGAAATACCTGAACATTTAACAATGACAGATAATGAGGAACCCTTCCTTTTATATGACAACCTGAACAATGAGAAACTAATACTAATATTCTTTACAGCAAATAACCAACTTGATAAAACTAAGCCATTGTCAAACCTGGATGATGGCTGGGACCTTCGAAATGTATCCCAAATCATTCACTCAGATATACACCTTACATGGTGAACATCAAAACACAAATATCCCTTTAATACATGCCCTACTACCAAATAAACAAAGCAACACTTACTACGAACTCTTAACCCCTTCAGCGCGGCGGGAATTCCCCCGCGGTGCTGAAGGGTTCGAGCGCGGGCGGGGCCATGACGGAACGGTTCCGTCATGAGCACAGCGCAACCGATGCTCATGACGGAACCGTTCCGTCATGGGCATGGAAGGGGTTAAACCACATTAAACACAAAACAAATCACTACTACCCACACAAAATATTCATAGACTTTGTTAAAGCCACGATTCAGACCAGTTTAAAAATGTACCCCACATAGCCATAGAAGGCTGTTACTATCATTTCAATCAAAGCATACAGCACCTCTAGCAATATGTACTATTTGTAGAATATGCTACAGACAGACAATTTGTCTATGAAATAAAAACAATGATAGCACTAGCCTACATCCCTGTCAAAGAGGTAGATAACCACTACAATTTATTAATAGAAAGTCCTTTCTACCAACATGATGAAGACAAATTAAGCCCCCAAATGAATTATTTTGAAGACACTTGGGTTGGCAGACTGCATCGCTCCGGACACAGCTACCCACCCAAATTCCAAATGTCATGTGAAATGTCCATGACAGCATATTGGCACAAGACGCCAAAAGAAACAACACAGAGGTAGGATGGCACAATGCCTTCCAATCCACATTAGGCAGAACTTAGCCTACACTCTATACATTTATAGAAACTTTACCAAAAGAGCAAAGCTAGCAACAACTATGAATGGAGCAATCGGCTAGCCAAATTGCAGCTAAACTTAGCAAACACATCATAAGAATGTATGAAATGCTACAATGTAAAGTCAAAATCTTCCTAAACAACAACGGAATAGATTACTTAGAAATATTAGCCAGAACCATAATACAAAATAAATAGTAACCTACAAAAGTCCACAAAAACTCTAACAAAATATAAACCAAGATGAAAAATCACTTTTTGATATAATAAATAAACATCAGTCTAAACAGTAAATACAACTTCAATATTAAAGAAGACTGAGATAATAATATAATACATACATTATTTACAATTGTAAACCTGATCATCCAAAAAGCTCAAAGAACAAACTCATTCAATCACTTATAATAAAAACACATAAATCATACATTTTCAAATAACAATCACATAATATTTACACAATCAAAATATAACATTTTCCACCCCCCAAAAATAAAATAATTTAAACTTACTGTTCCATAGCTGCAGATCATCGCCTGTATTCACGTAGTAAAAAATAATTATCCAGCAAAAATGAAAAAAGTATTTTCCAAAAAGCCCCCTCAAAAAATGCAAAAAATAAAACAAATCCAATAGACATTCCTCCAAGCAAACCAAAGTATGTAGGAAGCATCCGAAACTCACCTGGAAATCCCTCCAAAAAGGAAATTAAAGGTAAAAATTGGACACATTAGTTGACAAAAGCCAGTAAAGTAATCAAGAGAAACCACCCACAAAATACATAACATTCCAAAAAATACATATACATGGCACTTAACCATCATAAAATACGTAACATAAGGTAATATTACATAGTGAAACATTAGTAAAACAGTGCATGTAAATCCCAAATTACACACTAGTAAAAAACACTGCTATGAATACAACTTAGGGACTCGTAACTATGTACCACAGTTGGAGTTTCCTAGACCGTGTTGGAACCCTTCAGACCGACTCGGTCGGTTTACATTCCACCCGACCGACTATGATGTTTCGCAAGTCATTCCCGAATCCGAGACAGTGTCAGGCGGAAAGTTTCCTCCCAACATAGTAATGAGGCCCTAAATGTACAAAGTACAAAGCTTATGCAACACTATAACTTACCTTTAGATCTCATCCTGCAACTCGGCCATGGTCATGGCAGGGACCCTACCACGAAAAGGGTGGTGGAAATGTGGTGGGAGAATCTGCCCTTGGGAGTTCATGTTGGGGGGCACAAGTTGTGCCCCCCTACAATTGCACTTTCATACATGCACTGTGTGGTATGCACAACATAGTGCATGCCACACAGTGCATGTATGTGCAGCAGGCTTTCTCAAAGCAGCGGTATGTTGTATAGGTTCTCCTATGAGCTTAACATACCCATAGCCATGACACCGCCGCAGCACCACCCGCCATGGAACAAACTCGTAATCCGGCAGGTGGATGCCCCATGGGCTTGGAGGTCTTCCTGGGACCACTGCTGTGGTGGTCCCAGGTGAAGACCTCCAAACTCGTAATAAGGCCCTAAAAATGTTTGAAATATCAGAAAGTATAAATTAAATATTGGTATAGAATATATGCAATTATTTAATGTATCTAACAGAACATATGTTAAAATGGTGGTGACAATGTATGTATATAAAACAATGTAGGAAAAGTAAATAGATGTTAAACAGTGGAAAAAAGTGGAAAATGCAATACAAATATAATATGATTTAGATTTTGTACGAAATAATACAAAACGTGTTACTAATGTTTTTTTAATTTATCCTTTAATAAATGCTTATTTTTAAAAAAGATATGTTAAAAATCTCAATATATAAATAAAATAAAATGTGAAAACAAATATGAATTTAGTAAAATGTGTTACATGTCTTAATTAAATAAAAACATGTAATTAATAAAAATTAATTATTGCAAACATATAACTTACTTTTTTAAATTATATTTCTTAACACCAAAAATTCCAATTATATAATACAAAATATTTCTACTCCATAAAAAGCAATTTAAGCAAAATATTTCACACTAAAATAATAAAATTAAATACACACATTCCAAAATAAGCCATTTTTAAGAAAGTGTGGGTCACTAAAGGAGTGACATTTATTATGCCCACTCCAATATATACCAATTTTGGGAATGTGTTGGACACTAAAAGGGTAACATTTACTATTTCCTCACCAATTTAAACTAATTTGGGGAAAGTGTTCGACACTAAAGGGGTGACATTGCTATTCCCACTCCTATCTAAAACAATTTGGGGAAAGTGTTGGACACTAAAGGTTTGACATTTACCGTTCCTACTCCAATCTACACCAATTTGAGGAAGGTGTTGGACACTAAAGGTGTGATATTTACTATTCCAACTCTAATCTTTAACAATTTGGGGAAGTTGTTGGACACTAAAGGGGTGACATTGCTATTCCTACTGCAATCTAAGGCAATTTGGGAAAGATGTTGGACACTATAGGGGCGACATTTACTATTCCCACTCCAATCTATACCAACTTGAGGAAGGTGTTGGACACTAAAAGCTTGACATTTACTATTCTCACTCCAATCTATACCAATTGGAGAAGGTGTTAGACACTAAAGGGGTAACATTTATCATTCCCACTCCAAACTATACCAATTTGGGGAAAGTGTTGAACACTAAAGGGGTAAAATGTACTATTCCCAATCCAACCTACACCAATTTGGGGGAGATGTAAGACTCTAAGGGGCATATTTACAAGGAGATTGCACCGCCAGAACATCACTTAGTTTGACTGTCCGGCGGGGCAAGGCCCTGACCCTATTTGCAAAGTGGAGTTAATGCCCTTTAGTAAGTATGGGACACTTTTATGCAGGTATCTGCGTGAAAGGGGCATGCAATGAGTGTTGCTGTGGGTGTTCCACCAAAACACCCATTGCTTTTTGACGCTGCCCTAGATTGACAAGGAGGCGTAAATCTGAGCAGCTTTAAAAACTAACGTCATGCAATTGCAGCCATTAAAATGGCGCAACGAGGAGAAATACATTTACTTCTCCTCATTTTTGCTTTTTCCATGTGTGCTGCATGCTGCATCACACATAGAAAGAGCAAAATGCCATTCATAATTGTTTATGTGCAGGAAGGTGCCTCTTCCTGCACCTAAACAATCAATAAATAATGGCGATTTGGTAATTCTATGCCACATAGAAGCAAGAAATCACCATTATTAAAAAAAAAAAATGTTTTTATTTCTTATTATTCCTTAACAACACAATCGAGCAATACATCATTCTAATTAGTACAGTCATTGATTAACATTACGTTCATCGCGCCATCCATTTATAGTCTTCAGTATAGGTTGAAATACGGTCAGATCAGCTCTCTTAGCATACAATATTGCACAATGTAATCCTCACCTCCCAAAGGGACCCCCAGTGGATAACTCATCTCAAATTTTAGTCGCTCAAGTCTGTTTCTGAGTCTTCGGGCGGGGGGCACATATGTTTCTCAGAAAGGTGTTCCATCTTCCCCATACACGTGTCCATTTTCGGGGGCATCCCCTATTAATAAACACTGTCTTTTTCGCCACCATGGCGCCATCGAGATCTCGGCACCATTGCTCATGGGTGGGGATCGTCAGTGCTCCCCAATGTTGTGCGATGTTCCGCTTAGCAAATGCGATGGTCAGTGTCACCCATTCCTGCGCTGCATGGTCGAGATCCGTTGGCTCCCACACATTAAGTAGACATCTGCGTGGCTCAGGGAGGACAGCAACCCCGCAGACCTGGGTCACCGTGGCCAACACCGCTCCCCAGTACCGTTGAATGCCAGGACAGTCCCAGCTGGTGTGATAGAATGTACCTATTGACCCACAGCCCCTAAGGCAAAGTGGTGTTTCTGCTTTCCCTATTTTGTGAAGTGTCGATCTTGTGTAGTATGTTCTGTGCAGTATTTTTAGCTGCACGAGCTTCAGTCTGGAGGGGGTCGCAACTTCTCGTGGGGACGCAAGCGCCTCCTGCCAATCCTGCTCGTCAAGCTCACCTATCTCCGCCTGCCACCTCTCCCTAAGGGCCTGTGTGGGGTCTTTCTGGTTATTAACCAGTTTCCGATATGTTAATGAGGTTGCTTTTTTGGCTAAAGAGTCGGTTAGCAAACGGTCCTCCAGTGGTGAGGACTCGGGCAGAGCACTTCCCGGAGGTATGGCCCTTGTAAGGGCATGTTTTATTTGTATGTATCTGTATTGCTCTGTCCCTGCCATTTGATAAGTTGATTGGAGTTGCGCAAAGGTGACCACCTCCCCCTTTTTCCAATGGTCGCCTACCTTAGAAATGCCTATCAGCTCCCACTGTTTAAAGCCTTTGCTTTTGCGCAGCCTGCCAAACCGGGGAGAGTCCCATAATGGTGTATGTTGAGTTATCGTCCCCTCCCATCCCAGTGCCCTCTGTGCCCTGTACCAAACCTGCACCGTGTGTGCCGTTGGACCTAACAGTTTGATTATCTTGACTTTGTCATAAAGGGCACCCATTATTCCATCCGTACCAATCAGATGTCTGTCCATACGAAGAGCCGGTTCGTCCTGGGGGGCGTGCAGCCATTGATTGATCACTATAAGTTGGGAGGCCCAATAATATAGATGGACGTTTGGTAGCGCAATGACACCATCATACCAGCTCCGCGTTAGTTTACGCATAGCTATACGGTGAAGCTTCCCCTCCCACAGTAGGTGACCCACCTCCGCAGCAATGGCTTTGAAGTATGAATCGGGTATTGGCATGGGTGTGTTTTGTATTGCGTAAAGAAACCGGGTAAGAGGCATCATTTTAAACAGCACAGCCCTCCCCAGCAATGTCAGCGGGAGGGAGTGCCAACTTATAACGTCACTCCTTAGCCTCT
Source organism: Triturus cristatus (assembly GCF_964204655.1). Taxonomy (NCBI): domain Eukaryota; kingdom Metazoa; phylum Chordata; class Amphibia; order Caudata; family Salamandridae; genus Triturus; species Triturus cristatus. Next base: position 235,887,366 of record NC_140583.1, read on the forward strand.
TCAGCGGCGGAAGCAAGTTGCGCTCTGTAAAGTGCGCTTGGTTTGGCGTGATGTGGATGCCAAGATATTTGAATCTGTCAGTTGCTATCTGTATCTCAGCCCCTCTGGGCAGGCGTGGGGAAGGGCCGTTGAGTATATATAGAACCGATTTGTTCCAGTTAATGGAGTAACCCGAGACCCTGCCATATGAGGTGCAAATATCTAACAGGCAATTGAGGGAGCGCTCCGGGTGTGTCAAATATAACAAAATATTATCTGCGTAGAGGGAGATCCGGTCCTCCCAGTCTTCTGTCCATTTCAGTCCTTTTCCCAACCGTGCAGTCTGTAGTATGACGTCCTGATCTCGATAATTGAAAATGCGGGCTAGGATAGGTCTGGGGGGTGCCCCCGGTTTAGGCTTGCCTCCTGGGACGCGATGCGCCTTTCCACTGAAAAGAAGGTGGAGAGCCCCCGTGGCTGGAGCCTAGTGTTGATGAGGTCTTCGACGTAGAGATCCATGGCTTGGCTTCCTTCACTCTCCGGGACTCCTGTAATTCTAACATTGTTACGTCTTGATCGCCCTTCCTGGTCGTCCAGCTTGGCCACCATGATCTTGTTATCCTCTTCTAACTGGCGGACCTTCTGTTGTAGGTCGCTGGTGTCTGTCACGAGGGCGGTCGCCACCCTCTCCACCTCCGTGACTCTGGTGGCCATTTTCTGAAAATCCGCTCTTAGAAATGATACATCCGAGGAGATCGATCCCACTGTGGTTTGCACGTTAGTGAGGGCAGACATTATGTCTTCAAGCGTGACTTTTGATGACCCTTCAGGTGTGGGGGCTACCTTCGTTGGAGGCCGACGTTCAGGCAACGTTGAAGCATCTTTGGAGTACGCATATTTGTCCAGTTTGAGCTGCGGAGTTGTGCGAGGCCCCCTGCCCCCCATCTGTGACCGGCTTCCCAGATCTTTATGCACCTGTCTCAACTCACTGGACGGTAATCACCGCCGCCTGCCGAGTGCCTACCAGACACACACGGCATGCCGGTTTTCCCGAGCACTTAGTATGATGGGTGGGTGGGCCGATCTGGCGGCGTCGCAGCCGGGGTCGGCCAGGTCTCCTCTTGCGTGTATTTCGGCTTAGTGAGCCCCTTACAGGGCGAGTTCAGGGGTGGCATCACATATCTGTTCCGTACGTTAAGTGTCCTCTGCAATCAATACCCACCAGGCTGTAGGTTTTGCCTCCGCTCCACGTATCACTTGGCTTGGTCACTGCCCCTGAGTTGGATGACAGCGGTTACGTTACAGACCATGGCCGACAAGATCACGCGCCGCCTCTTCTGGCCCCTCACTCCTCCGCTCCCTCCCTGCATGCGCCAAGGGGTATCTCGCACCGAGGTGCGCCTTCACCTCACGTTCTCCCGGGTGTCCCAAGCGGCACTGCCTGTCTGTCTTTCACATATAGTCCCAACAAGTAGCTTGATTATGCCGCCTACAAAGCGAAAGCTGGGGGGGCCATAGGTGCTTTGTTAGACACTGAAGTCTTTAAGGGTGTGGTTGTGTAGCCTCACCAGCCAGCGCTATGCCTTTCACCTTACCCCAAAGCAGTCAGGGACCCTCTGTGCACAATCACCGCCTCCGCGGTTCCTCAGGGACAGCAGGATCGCGTAGGCCAGACCAGTGCCGTACTTTCCAATGGCACCGGATGTCTGTCCCGGCCGCCGTGTCCCCTCGGGTACGGTGATTCTTACGCGCTCCCACCGGGTCCTTGCATAAATCGAGGCCGCGGCGCCTCCGCTGTTCATAGGCCACCGCCCGCAGTGTGGCCTTTGTTCTTCCTGCGATGCGGCTATGTGGACGTCAATCGGATCGGCGGACGTCCCATGCCGGTCGGGTCAGCGCTTGATAGTCTTTCTTGGCCGCCACGTTCTCGCGAAGGCGGCGATTTGCGTGTTTCCGCCGGGCCCCTGCATAAATCGAGGCTGCGGCGCCACCGCTGCCGCTAGGCCGCCTCCAGCAACGCGGCCCGGGCTCTTGATGCGACGCGGTTGGGCAGTCGCTGACAGGATCGATGGATGCTCCCTATCCTCTGATGTTTACTTGTGTCTTTGGACGCGGATTTCTGGCAGGATATGTTGCCGGATTGATCGGGGAACGTGCGCTAGTCCCCGAGCTCTTCTACGTGGCAGCCATTTCTCCCAGCTGCAAGCCACGCCCCCCCCAGAAATCACCATTATTGATTGTTTATGTGCAGGAACAACAAGCATCCTAGGACCGGTTTAGGGGTTTCACCCAGTGCTTAATTTGAGCCGGAGCTTTCCGGTGCTAAGCACCGGCACTTTATTTGTTTCCGGTGCTCGGCACCGGCACCGGCACCTAATTGTTAACCTCATTATTAAAACATTCCACCACATGGTGGCGCTGCTCATATTAATTTAGAGATGAGCAGAACAACGGTTGTTTAGGAATACAATATACATTAAAATTGCTAATACCTGCCTCCCCAGCCATTCCTTTAGCTTTGGGGACCTGGAATAATCTGAAGTGTCGCATTTACATGCGGGAGAGATGGTTAGTAGCTGTTTTGGCTGCGACGACAAGGGCGATGGGTGGTGCAAGCTGCAGTGGGCTCCTGGTCATAGCCCTCTAGTACTTAAGATTTTTCAAATTAAGCACTGTACAACTTCCTGCACATAAACAATCATTCCCTGCAACGTAGGCACCCTTGCACTATGGCGCAAATGTGTCTGCATTGACGCTAGCCAGCTAATATTTTAGCTCCAATGCTACAGAAAGCACAGGGGTGCATTGTATTGTTGTAAATATGACGTATCCCTGCGTTTTGGAAATGGTGGCGCATGGTGCTGCAAAATTTGCCACAGCTCCGCACTCTGTCATTTCCATGTAAATATGCCCCTAAAGGGGTTACATTTAGTATTCCCACCGCAATCTAACCCAGTTGGTGGAAAGTGTTGGATGCTGAAAGGGTAACATTTACTATTTTCCACTCTTGAAGGAAGTGTTGGACATTAAAGTGGTTACATTTACCATTCCCACTCCAATCTAACCCAACTGGTGGAAGGTGTTTGACACTAAAGTGGTGACATTTTCTATTCTTACTTCAATCTAACTCAATTGGGAGAAGATGTTGGACACTAAAGGGGTGACATTTACTATTCCCACATCAATCTTAGCCAATTTGGGTAGCTGTTGTACACTAAAGCAGTGACATTTACTATTTCTACTACAATCTAAAACCTTTTATGCATGATGTGACAAACTAAACATTTTATATACACGATCATTAATCCATAATCACACAAAACTTAGAATATATAAAATAAACTAAAACGTACATGAACGTTTTAACAATTAATAATAATTAGTTGTTAAATTATTTGACACCATTCCTAAAGTGAAAACCATTAGAAAATCGCAATCCAATATTAACAATCAGAAAATGAAAAAAATATTTAACATCAATTTTGTACTAAATAAATGCAAAAAAAATATTTTTTCAATTACATTATACTTTTCAACATACAAATGTAAAAATAGTATAAGCACAATTTGCTTTGTAAAATAATGTAAATCAATTTTTTGTTAAAAATATGGTAATGATAATTTCCATTTATAACACACCCACCAAAACTTCAAACTCAGGCACACCCACAAATGGACCAATAAAAAGGGCCCACACACACAAACCATAAGCCTTTGCAACAGACTCACTGCAGCTACAGAGCACACCCCAACAACTGCACCCATACACCTTAACATATACACCTTCACACAAACTCCTTCACACATACCCCCTCACACATACCCCCTCTTCACATTCCCCCACATACCTTCACATACCTTCACACCCACACACCTACCTTCACACCCACACACCCACAACCATCCACACCATCACCCCACACCATGCCCACAGACAAGAATCCAAAGTTCACAAGGGAAGAGCTGGACATCCTTGTCAACGAAGTCATCAGAGTCGAGCCACAGCTCTTTGGAACATTGGTCAGACAGACCAGCATAGCCGAAAAATCACGCCTGTGGCAGAGGATCGTCGATAGGGTGAATGCTGTTGCACCCATTAGAAGGACCAGGAATAAATGCCAAGCCAGGTGGTACGATCTGCGGAGGGCAGTCAAGCGGAAAATGAACGAGGACTACGCCCAGAGCAATATCACTGGAGGTGGGCTGCCCTGCAGACCGGTACATTACCATCCCTGGGAGGAGAAGGTGATGGCCCTGCTTCCGCTGGTGGGAGTACACGGAGTCAAAGGAGTTGCAGAGCCTGGTGAGTACACAAACAACGTACGTAACATGGGGGTAATGGCATCCACACCCCAACTACACCAAATGCACGCAACTACCCCCAAATCCTCACCGGACACAACCACACTCAAAAACAACGCTCATGCCACTAACATGTGTATGCCCCATTCACAAAGCAAGGCCATGCCATGTCCCAGGCTACACGAAGCACAAACCCAAGACTGGATGTCCGGGATGCTGGGAGGGTGGGGCTCACAAAACACATTGTTCAACTCTGAATCAGACACCATTGCCCTCAGCCCATATGGCCCAGGTACATATCCATGCACCATGCTCAATGCACAGGGACTGGCAAAGTACTGACAAGGTAGCTGACACTTGGCCCTGCTGTAGGCAGCACAAGGCCCTCCTGTGACCACTGTAAACTCGAACACCAACACCACAAGCTCAGATATCTAGGACAGGAACTCACACTCACTGTCATGGCAGCATGCTCCATGAGGGGACAGATACATCACCTGGGAGACCCACTGCCAAATCACACTACACCCACCAGCAGGCCCTGTCACACACACCCCTTACACAAGCACACACCCCCGGGGCAGGCAATGGATTTACCCACTCTCACAATGGACATGTGATACAACAAGATCAATCCATAGCCAAAGAAGCATCCAAGCCAAAAATCTACATGGCAAACACTCATGAGAACATATATCAATCTGTCCCCCGCAACATACCCATCCACAAGTGAACATTGAGGGGAATGCTAGGCACATACAACTACCTGGAGGAACTGTGCCAACTTGAATATGTATGAAACATGGATGTTGCATGAAACAGCATTAACATTGTCTCTCTCTCACACACAGGGCAACGTCATGGATCTCCCCCAACAATGGGGGGGAAGAATCACAGTCCCAGGCTTGGGAGGAACCTGATCCCACCGGCAGCGACGCCTCTAAACACTCCGCGGATGACCCCAACCCACCTGGACCCTCTGGTGTCCAAGCCCCTGCAGCACCTGCTCCAGGTACATCTGTGCCAACCACCACCCCCATTCCTGCCACATCCCAGGAGACACCCAGGAGCCCTGCCCGCACTGAACAACTGAGCCAGTCTGACCTGGAGGGACAAGGTTCGCCGGGCACCCAGGAGGAGGCAGACAGCCCCGCAACTGCCATCCCTCAGGGGTCCCGTAGATCCGATGTGCCCACAACGGCAGGCCAGGCTCGTATGGGCAGGGGTGGTGGGTGTGGAGGCAGGCAGAGGCGAGAACCTGACCAGCCAGCTGAAGGGACCGGTATGTCACACATACGCAACATCATGGAGGCATACCGGCGTGACACCAGGGCCATCAGCCAGGTAGTGGAGACCCTCACAGAGATTAAGAACCAGCAGGCCGAGCAACACGCCAGTCAACAAGAACACCAAGGACGGATGGAGGCAAGACTGGCTGAGCTCCTGGCGGTGCAAACGGACATAAGCCGTTCACTCCGTCGGATCGTCGACAACATGGCCAACTCTCCCTGTGCCACCAGGCGAAGACCACCACCAGCCACAGGGAGGGAGGAGGAGGAGGATTCGTCCAACGGAGCGTCCCAAACATCGTCAAGGCATGCATCTGAGGGTCCCGCGAGGAAGGTGGGTCGTCCACGGAATAGACCGTGAGAGGCAGCGGACCATCCACATCTCCCAGGTCACCTGGCCTGGCACCTGGCCTTCATGCGCAATAGCATCACCTCATTCACTGACATTCTCTGCCACATGGACTTGCTGGTCACAGTCTGACCAATGATGACAAACACTGTGGTCTGGACTCTGATGACTTCAAATGCCAAGGATCCCATCTCCCCCTGTGAACTTTGGATTCTAGGCACACTGTATAGTACCTCTTTTTTCCCACAAAACACGCCCCCCCACCGAGAATAAAACTACATTTCTTTAATTAGATGTTGCAGTCATTTTGCATGAGTACACAACATACGTGTGGGGAAATGTCAAACTATGCCTGAGTGTTGAACTAACTCCAGCCATCCATACCCTGGGATCTGAGTCCGGTACAGGACACACATGGGTCACAATGTATCATCCAATACAGACATGGAGCACAATACTCACCCGTGATGGCCTCAAGCTGCTGAGGGGGGGCTTGCAATCCTGTGCGGACAGTCCAATTTGGAAGAGTATCATTAAGGCGTAGAGGTCATGGCTCACGTGGAGGTTCCCGGGGAGGGAGTCCCAGGTATGTTTGGCCAGGTGGGAGAACTATGTCCTGCATGCTGGAGTTCGGTGGATGTGAAGAATGTTGGCCAGGGCAAGGTTGGATGGACAGAGTTGGCCCAACGGGGTCTTGGATGACAGACGTCCAAGGTTGGTTTGGGGTCTGGGGTTGTGGACTGCCTCCTGAGTGTGGGTGAGAAGTGTGAAGGTCATCCTGCCGCAGACAGTGATCCATTGCAGCTATCTCAGGTGGACGGTGATGTGGCTGGGGCGCGGGATGTTGAAGCTGAAGTGTGCAGATGCACCCTGGATGTGGACAAGTTTTTCGGGAATTTGGCTGTACTTGCTCCGTAGAGGGCGGGGCTGTAGTTGACACGGCTGGTGCCGTGAACCTGGGGGACGGTCTGTCTTGCCTTGGAGTGGATCTATCTGTGGATTATATGCATCATGCAGAGGGTGTTGCAGCATGAGGTACAGATGCTGGTGAGTTGCATGGCAATTGTGAGCGACGAGTCCATGATACACATCATCTTGTGTGCGTGGCCACTGGGTGCTGGTGCAGTGCCATGGCGGGTGGGACACAAGGAGTTGACCCAGCTGTAAGGGGACAATACTCAGATGATTACCTCAGTCCTGTACAAGTCCAGCCTCGGGTGGCTGATGTTCAGCCATTCATCAACGGACCTCATGCCTTCCTGAAGGTTGGAACTGGCAATGGCTGTGTCTTTGGTGAGGGTGAGGAGCAGCTGGCTGTCAATGGCATACGAGATGATGATGAGGTCGTGTGCGCATGTGATGGTGGAGAGGGGGGTCCTGGACACATTGAAGATTGACACGCTGAGAGATGAGCCCTGGGCCATGTGCCAGATGACGCCACTGTACTATATGCTGAAGGCTTGAGTCCCACTCCCATGGCCTTGCTGGTGAGCTACTTGGTGATTTCATCCTGGTCCATCCCCTGGATACCAGTGTTGGAGATGTGTGAGCTGACAGTGTGTGAGCACATCGTGCATAATGCTGTGGAGAGGTCAAGGGGGGTGGCCTCACCATTGTTGAGCAGGGCAAAGTTTACGGTGTTGGTGGCAATGATGACGGTTGCAGTGGGGTGATTATTGTGCAAGACGGTCTTGTGCAGGTTGCCTGGAGCTCTTTGCGTGGAGGAAGTTTGTCAGTTGCTCGTTGACTGTCTTCCTGATGACATTTGCTGGCTAGGGAAGCATGGTGATATTCCTTGAGAGCCAGCGTTCCTGCCGTCCATTGTCTAAGAAGGTCCTGGGTCACTGCATGCCTCTATCTACCGTGGAATGTGGCTAACTCCAATGATACATACATGACGTGCTGGACGTGGGCTACAAGGATGGGGAATGATGTGGTTGAGATGTTGTGTGGGAAGGGGCCTGATGGAGATCCCCAAGGGATGTTGCACATGAGCCGGGTGTTGTATCTGCTGATGATGGAAGTCCAAACCCTGAGGATGGTTTGTCCCGCGTATAATAGTGCGTTCTGCCTCTGCCAACGCTTGCGTGTATGTCCATGAGCCTGCAGTGGTAGAAAGTTGCAAGGAATTGGCTCAGCCTTGCAAGGGTGGGGTGTCTTTTGGATGGAGAGCTGATGTCAGTGCACTCACGATGCTGATGAGCTCCTTGATGTAGTGCGTTTTTTTGCCCTCGGACCCATCTGAAGGATCTCCAATTGTCTTTGCTGATGATATGGTGAATGGCTGTGTGTGCCGTTTTCTTGGGTTGTAAGGCCACTGATGGTTATTTGTGTTGCAAGCTCTGCACAAGAGGCCTGCTAGACGTGTATGAGTCCAGTAGGTCTGCCTTGTCCCAGGTGGCTTAATTGTTGATGTGCGTCACAGGAAAGTCTGTCAACTTGGCTAGATTGTTGGATCAGTTGCTGATCCAGTGTGTGAGGTTGCAGGGTGTGGCGGTGGTGTTGGTTCCAGTGTCCCACACAGCATGTCTGTGTTGACTTACATCAAGCATCTTTGGGGGATTGGTAGCGGGGTGTGTGGCAGTGTGTTGCTCGTCAGAGACGTGGATGCTAATGTGGATGGACCAATGATGGATGCTGGTGTGGTTCTCATCCAGCCAGAAGTTCCTGGCCCACAGCCACATGTATCCTGTGAATGTGAGGACGTGCGTGACGATGGACGTGTTGATGGCTTTGCGGAATTGTGGATGTAGGACTGGAGATCTGTAGATGAGTGTTACTCTGAGGGTTTGCAGGGGGTTTGTGCTAAACCGGATTTGTGACCCTGAGTGCGTACTTGGGAATAGATATGAATTCATCCTCCGGGATTGTTAGTGCCGTCCCTGCGGGTGCTCTTGTATCCGTCTGAGATGGCAATGAAGAAGTTGTGTGCTGAGGATGCTTTCATCCAGGTCACTGTCATGAAGGTGATGTGTGGGCCTGTTGTGTTGAGGAGGTAACAGAGTCCAATGGCGTGCTGGTGGACGGAGCCGCTGTGGAGTAGGAGGGACATTACCTGGTTGGTGTGACAGGGCCTGGAAGGCGGGGCAGCGCTGTGTAGGCAGTTGGAGTTGCACACTCAGCATGCGAAGGTGTCGTGTGTGCGCTTAGGGTATGCCTGAGAGCATGCGGGTGATTTTCGTTTGGACATTGCTTGGAGGGTGGCTGCAACATGAGACTGTTGTGTGACGGTCCTGCCTTTGGCACCGCGTGGCCGCAACAGTGGCACAGACAAGCTGTTGACAGCCTAATGAATGGGTGGAGGGAGGAAGGGAGGAGCATCTTGAAGGCGTGTGGGTTGCAGAATCCGGGAACTTGGTGGGCCCTTGCTGTACCGGTGATCTGCAGCTGATCTTGGGTTGCGGAGAGGCGTCATCAGCCATGGCATGTTGGGATAGCCAGAGTCCCCTACATGGAAACATCATGTAAATAAGTGGGTCAGGAGATGCCGTAAGAGCCAAAGATACCGCAACACACAGGACAAACAGAGTATACCCACCAACAAGACATGCTCGTTCGTTGTGCAGCCGCAGCATCATTTGTGGCACCCTGCTACGCCTCAGGATGTAGGCATCGTGTGCTGACCCTGGAAAACGTGCACAGACATGGGAAATCAGCATGTTAGCAAGACACACCACAAGGGCATTTATAGAGTGGTAATGTTTACGGTTGCGATAGGCTACCTCCTGTGCCTGTGGTGGTACCAAAGCCATAGGTGTCCCATCAATGGACCCAATGACATGGGGCATCCCTCCCAGGGCATAGAAATCACCCTTGACACCTGTCAACTCCTCAGGAGTCGGAAAATGGATGAATACATCAAGGTGCTCCAACATGGCTGCCAAAACATCACGCAGGACACGGCTGAACATTGTCTGTGACATGCCACCAACATCAGCTATGGTGAATTGAAATGTACCCATGGCAAAAAAATGCAGGGCTGCCATCACCTTCATCTTGGGGGTCAGCGCACTAGGATACCTGTGTCGCGGTTGGAGGTGTGGTGCCAGCTTGCCGGTCAAGTCCTCAATCAACTGTTGAGTGAATCTGTAACGTCGGATGCAGGCATGTTCCCTCATGGCACCCAAGTCTGGCATTGGTCAGGAGACAGGTGGTGCCCTGCAGAAAATTGTAATGAATAACGAAGATTGAGAGCATAACAACATCAATGTCAATGAACAGAGCACATGCTCAACTGCTACTACACATCTGCTACATACAGAGTCTGGTCTGTGCAATACATCCTTCCCCTTCCCCTGGCTGTGCCAGATCTGCAACCAGTCTCTGGAAGAGGGTCTGGTTCCAGATAATTGGAAACAGGCAGTAGTCTCTCCCCTCATCAAAAAAACAACTCTGGATCCAACTGTTCCTGCTAGCTTCCGGCCTATCTCTCTCCTTCCTTTTCCTATCAAAATCTTAGAGAAGGTCGTGAGTAGGTCCCTCTCGGACTACTTAGAGGAAAACCATCCGCTGGACAAGGATCAGTTTGGTTTCCACCCCAGTCACGGAATGGAGTCAGCTTTAGTCACCATGCTGGACTCGATGCGTATGCGGGCTGACACCGGGAGCACAGCTGTTCTGGTGCTCCTGGATCTGTCAGCCGCATTCGATACCGTGAGTCATAAAATTCTGCTGGGGCGGCTAAAGGAGTTTGGTGTGAGAGGCCAGGCATTACAGTGGCTCCACTCTTATCTAGCAGGGAGACACCAAATGGTGACTCTGGGCTCCTTCTCCTCAGACAACACCCCCTTAGACTTTGGAGTTCCACAGGGTTCCAGTATCAGCCCCATTCTGTTTAATATATATCTGCAGCCTCTATTTTCAATCATCAAAGCGTTCGGGGTGGAGCTAACCAATTATGCTGATGACAAACAACTGGCCTTCTCTTTGGAAGGTAAACAGGCAGTTCCCCTGGAGCAGTTTCAAAGTTGCATGAGGCTGACTACTGACTGGCTACAGAGAAACTGTCTGCAGTTCAATGGAGATAAAACCGAGCTGCTGTGCTATGCGCCGATAAGGCAGTTTCAACATCTACCAGTGGACTTCAGGCTTGCCCCGGACGTGGCTCCACTGGTCCCAGTTAGCACAGTACGGAATCTCGGGGTCTTATTTGACAGTAATCTCCAGCTGGACTCGCAGGCGAACAAAACTTCTAGCACTTGCTTTGGACTGCTGCGGCTTTTACGCCGTATTCTTCCATTGCTGCCTGCTGACTCTCGTAGTACGGTCGTTAGGAGTACGGTGCTAAGCAGAATGGATTACTGCAACTCGCTGTATCTAGGAGCCCCCCAATATATTCTGCAGGGGCTACAGAGAGTTCAGTCAGCCGCAGCGAAGTTGGCATTAAATCGTAAGTTTGACTCTTCCTCTACTCAGGCACTACGAGAATTACATTGGTTGCCTGTTAGAGAAAGGGTCCTCTTCAAGTCCCTCTGCTTGGTTCATAAAGCAATTCACGGGATGGGACCGGTTCCTCTCCAGGAAAGATTCTTAAGGTACTCCCCCGTAAGGCAGCTGCGATCCTCTAATGCCAGCTTGTTGGCACAGCCCAGGTTTAAGCGTGCAAGGTTAGGCGGAAGGGCTTTCAGTGTGGTTGGAGCTCGAATCTGGAACGAGCTCCCACATGAGCTAAGACAGACGCAGACGTTGATGGAATCCAGGAGGAGCCTTAAGACCTGGCTCTTTCCAGCAGCATGATATCCCTCGACCTGTCCCCCGCCATATTAAATGATCTCGTTTTGTCTGAGCGCCTGGATACCCGTAGAGTCGCAGTCTTTTTTGCGCTTTATAAATATCTATACTACTACTACTACATCCAGGACACGTATGCCAGCTTGGTGATACTCCTACAAAAAGCCAGATACACCCGTTGATTGGCAAGTCTACATGACATACCCTGAAACGAGCTTGGGGCCAGTCTGAGTGAACAGCCAGAGACATCACAGGAGTGACATACATCCACATAGCTGCATTTAAAGGATGTCATCTCATACAGACAGCTGACGCAAGCTAGACGCACAGGTCACATGGAATGTCAAATGTACATATCACACACATTGCGATGACGGGGTACACGTGAAAACAGAAAAGACAGACATTGAGACGACGCAGATATGTCCTCATGTCAAAATATCATGTTCAATGCATACAGACCCTGCTTACGTGGGAATCCACATGTGGCATGGTGTGCGTAGATGTGTGCCATGCCCATCTCCACACAGACACATGTTGGATGCAGCAACCACCTTTACACTTTCAGGGAACACGATGACACATTTTAAAAGAAGGCACTGTTCTAAAGAGACTGTTTTTCAGATTATACATATACATGTTCCCCCAGTGTTGTGGAATTTGGGTAAGTCCTTGGTTGTTGGTGATACCAACTTACGAGTGTCAAGTCATCAAGACCTCCGTGGGCCCATGTATATGTACTTTCTGCAACACCATTTCTTTCTAACAGTGACTTCTTTAAAGAAGGCTGCCAGCTTCTTCAATGACTGGGTAAATGTAGTTTTGTGTGCACCTCTTTGGGAGTCATCTTATATGGAGGCACATGTGTGTCCTGTTCACAAAATGGCACATTCCCACATTCTGACCATGTCGATTGTGTAAAGTATTGTGATTCCCAAGGGACCAACATTTTTCCGTTTTGTTTTCCGAGGTACTTACAGGTCTGTGAGTGTGGGGACACCTTTGGTATTGAGGTGTGTTACTTTGCCTTGGGTGCACCACTACTGTTTCTTTCAGGGTAAACAAGAGGTGGCATGACTTCATTGTATTGCTGTGCTCCCCTGTTCCCAGACACTAGCTCCTCAGTGTATTTCTCATTCAAGTTGTGGGCTGGTGTGTCCTATTTTTCCTTGTGTCCAAGTGGCATGGTGGGTCTACCAACTTGGGAGAACAGAGCTTACATATATGCGGAGTAATCTAGCTGTTACTCATGATGCATTGCCTGATATGCACTGTGACCTATTGGTTTTGTACTCATGTGTCAGATGTATACAAGTGACTGATGTTTTTCTGTATCTTCACCTTGCCCACAGCATCATCATTGGAAACCGAGGGAGACACCTGCACAGACCTGGATGAGGGACCCAGCACCAGTGCCACCAGTGCTGGCTAGTCTGCGGGAGCCAGTGGCACGGAGGGCGAGGGGAGTCAGTCAGAGGACCTGTCTGGTGACGATTCCAACTATGACGCAGACGGGTCTGAGGCTGACCTCATCGAGGGGGCGGAGGCTGCTACAACACCTGGCAGCAGCCCAACATCTGTCCCCGCCTCCTCCATTCCCAACACCGCCCTCCCAGTTGCTCTGGTCCCTTCTGTCCGTGCAGGGCACCACCATGTCTCCTTCGGGACAGGCACCGCCTGCCCCTGTCACCCCTGCTGCCCTCAGTGCAGAGTCTGTGGACATACTGCGGCAGTTGCAGGTTGGGCAGGCATCGGTGCTGACTGTCCTCCATGGCCACACCACACTGCTGACACAGATGGTGTCGTTCATGGAGGGCATGTCAGCAACGATGTCTGAACAACGCAGGTTTCTGCAGTCCGTGGACTTCCCTGACGGCAGCAGTGGCTCTCCTGCAGTGCTTCATCCCCCCCTACCCCAGCCCCATCCACACCTCCCTCTCCCATACCTGTCCCATGCACACCCAGACATTCCCAAGCATGCACCCCACCAGACACAGGCAGCACACCACCAAGTAAGGGCAAGCGCACACCTTCTGGCACGCACACTCAGGGGGATGTAGGCACACCCACTGGGTCTGGGTCAAAAAGACATACACGCAGCCACAGTCTGAGTCTGCATGCCTCACAACCCAGTCCCTCCAAAAGCACTCCCCTTGGCTCCCCTGCCAAACTGACACCCAAAGAGGTCGACATGGGTGAGCTGCCCATCACCACCACTGTGACACCACCCTGCAAGTGGTTGAGGAAGTCCCCGGGCAGGGTAGTTGAGTCCCACCCCCTGTCCACCCCCTCCCCCAAGAGCGCTGCACCCCATCCCTCCGCCACCCCCCCTCCGTTGGCCCTGGGGTTTCTTCCGGTGCAGGGCTTACCCTGGACGCCCTGGCAGCAGTGTGCAGCGACGTGCTCACATTCACCTTTGGCGCTGCCCCACCCCCTGTGGTGGAGACGTCCACCCCTGCACCCACCACACCTGCCCTTCCCCCTCCTATCCCTGCAGTGCCTGGTCCTTCCCCACATGATGACCCCCCCGGTCGACGAACCTGAGGGTTCCACTGTGCAGGCAAGCTAGGGGAGACGCATGCCCATGTGTCCCCCCAAGGACTTCTATTATGTACTGGCCATTGGCCTCTGTATATAGTGTCATTTCATTATTGGTTTTTTATGCTGAATAAAGCATTTTTTTAAAACTTTGAACACTATTGCATTTCAGGCATTGATGTTGGTGCTGAGGCTCCAGGAGTTGGTGTTGTGGTAATGTGTTATGGTTCTGAGAAATGTTCTAGTCTGATGGTCATGAGGTGGACCATGGTATCTGCGTGCCATCACAAGGTCTCTGCAAAGAATCATTGCTAGTGTGTGTTATTTTGGTTTTGAGACATTGTCCCAACGAGTGTTCCTTCCTCTGTGGCACCTGACATCTTCCCTGCAAAGAGTTGCACAATTGTTGTGCTGACCTGTGTCTACATTTCCTTTGTTGGTGACGGATCCCTTCAACTATGGCCATGCCTGCTCAGCAATGTCTCCGGCTGCATCGTCTGTGCCATCCTTGCTAGTCACTGTACTTGTGTATTGAGTATGTAGAAATGCCTTCATGGAGAAATTCTCCCTTTTCAGCACTATGCATGTGTGTACTCCCGGGCTAGCACACATATGGTACTTGCTCTGCAGGTTATTTGGGCACCTGACTCACAATTGTGGGCATTGTATCTGTGGGAACTCCACCCTAGTCCTTCCATGAGAGACAACGTCTTGGTGGCTGGCCCAGCACCTGAACATTCCTATCAGTCCTGGGATGTGCGTGACAGTGTGTGTTCCCTTTGGCTCTCTTAGTTTGGTAGGCAGTGACATGACTATACAGTCTTGTGGCATGATCTCAGTGTGTGTATTGTGCTGCATCCGCCAGGGGTGGGTATGCATGTGTTATTTGTCTTCACACCCACATGTGGTGTGTCATGCAGTGGGGGAAAGACATCCATCCTCCTGGGAGTGGGACACTGCTGTCAGTGATGTGTTGTTATGGCACTATCATCATTGTCCAAAGTTAGGGATGCGTACATACCCCATGGAGTTGTGGTCATCTGATAATGCTATACACCCCCCCATGTCTCTGTCCACTGCTGGGAGTACTCTGCACCCACCCCCATGTCTCTGTCCACTGCTGGGAGTCCTCTGCACCCACCCCTCACATGTCTGTCCACTGCTGGGAGTGATATGCACCCACCCCTCATATTGCAGGCCACTGCTGGGAGTCCTCTGCACCCCCCCATGTCTCTGTCCACTGCTGAGAGTCCTCTGCACCCACCCATATAAGTCTGTCCACTGCTGGGAGTCCTCTGCACCCACCCCCATGTCTCAGTCCACTGCTGGGAGTCCTCTGCACCCACCCCCATGTATTTGTCCACTGCTGGGAGTCCTCTGCACCCACCCCTCACATGTCTGTCCACTGCTGGGAGTGATATGCACCCACCCCTCATATTGCAGGCCACTGCTGGGAGTCCTCTGCACCCACCCCCATGTATCTGTCCACTGCTGGGAGTCCTTTGCACCCACCCCTCACATGTCTGTCCACTGCTGAGAGTAATATGCACCCACCCCTCATATTGCAGTCCACTGCTGGGAGTCCTCTGCACCCACCCCCATGTCTCTGTCCACTGCTGGGAGTCCGCTGCACCCACCCCTCACATGTCTGTCCACTGCTGGGAGTGATATGCACCCACCCCTCATATTTCAGTCCACTGCTGGGAGTCCTCTGCACCCACCCCCATGTCTCTGTCCACTGCTGGTGTTGATATGCACCCACCCCCATGTCTCTGTCCAATGCTGGGAGTCCTCTGCACCCACCCCCATGTCTCTGTCCACTGCTGGGAGTCCTCTGCACCCACCCTCATGTCTCTGTCCACTGCTGGGAGTCCTCTGCACCCACCCATATATGTCTGTCCACTGCTGGGAGTCCTCTGCACCCACCCCTCACATGTCTGTCCACTGCTGGGAGTGATATGCACTCACCCCCATGTCTCTGTCCACTGCTGGGAGTCCTCTGCACCCACCCCCATGTCTCAGTCCACTGCTGGGAATCCTATGCAGCCACCCACCCACCCACCCCCTTGGTGCAGTACACCGCTGTCCTGGGCCTACACACACACCAATATAAAGGTAATATGCTGCACCAGGCCGTAGGCCAACATTCGTGGCGTGTGTACGCATTGTATCCCAAATGTACTGGTGCCGTAGGGGTACGTGTGATACGGACCGTACCCCCGCATTCATAGGGTGTGTACGGTCCATACCACGCGTACCCTTACAGCCCAAATCCAATGGTGATACGTCCCGTACCCACGCTATGTATGTGTGGGTGCGGTCCGTATCACTATAGTAGTGGTGCCGTGGGAGTACGCGTGGTACGGACCATACACACACGCGTACTCCTACGGCACCACTACTATAGTGCTACGGACCGTACACACGCTTTGAGGGCGTGTGTACGGTCTGTACCATGTGTACTCCTACGGCACCACTACAATAGTGATACGGACCGTACACATGCTCGTATCACACGTACCCCTACGGCACCACTACAATGGTGTTACGGACCGTACACACGCTTTGAGGGCGTGTGTACGGTCTGTACCACGCGTACTCCTACGGCACCACTACAATAGTGATACGGACTGTACACACGCTCTGAGAGTGTGTGTACGGTCCGTATCACTATTGTAGTGGTGCCGTAGGAGTACGCTTGGTACGGACCGTACACACACGCGTACTCCTACGGCACCACTACTATAGTGATACGGACCGTACACACGCTCTGACAGCATGTGTACGGTCCGTATCACTATTGTAGTGGTGCCGTAGGAGTACGCGTGGTACGGACCGTACACACACGCGTACTCCTACGGCACCACTACTATAGTGATACGGACCGTACACATGCTCTGAGGGCGTGTGTACGGTCCGTACCACGCGTACCCCTACGGCGCCACTACAATGGTGATACGGACCGTACACAGGCTCTGAGGGCGTGTGTACGGTCCATACCACGCGTACCCTCACGGCACCACTAATATAGTGCTACGGACCGTACCTACGCTATGGATGTGTGAGTACGGTGCATATCACTATTGTAGTGTTGCCGTAGGGGTACCCGAACACGTCCACTTCCCTTGTTGCATGACGCAGAGGTTGGTGGGCACGCCCCCCGGAGTGACCAGACCCTGGAGGTAATGTATGTCCTCAATATTGTAGGTTTTAATTTGGGTAAGGGGTATGTTTCCTGCCCCTCACCCCCCCTTGGCCCCTGGGTGTTGTTCTCACCTTCTGCGGCATGTGCGTCAGGTTCGCTGCACCAGGTCGTAGGCTAAAAGGGCCGGGATGACACATAGGATGGGGTCCATGGCTGTCCGTCGCGTACAGGGGCTCCGTTTTCGCGTCGGACTCAGTTTTTTCCGGCTTTTTTTGGCTGCCGTAAACAAATAGCTGTGCGGAGTGACGTAGGGACGAATCGTACTTGCTGGTCCGTAAAACGCTGCCTGACTCCGTACGGACGTCGCGTACGCGCTGTCCAGGATCAGACTCATAGGTATTTTTTAGCCGTACGGTGTTTTGTGCGAATCGTACGGAAATGCTATTTCTGTACGAATCGTACTTGCTGGATTGAATGGTGGATTTCCCGGGTACGAGTCGTATGGAGAATACACTCCATGCGACGAATCGTACCCGGGTTTTACAGGATCGGAATCGGCACCTAAATATACTTTAAAATATCCACTTTTTAAAGATCTCCCCACCATTGTCCGCTAAAAACCTAATATGCTGCTTCTAAACAAATATACATTAATACAACTAAAAACACATATTCCAACAATTTCATAAGTAATAAATAATTTGACTAAAAACTAATTTCAAAAAATGTAATTAATAAACATATAAAATAAGACACACCACAATAAATTCCATACAAAATAACACTTACGAATGATATCACATACAATACTTTCTAAATCGATATTTTTCACAACGATATTAACAAAACTATTAAAAAAATATTTTTACTTTCTGTATTCCTGCCAACAACATTTTTGAAAGCACAATATTCATGACACAATATTTTTGTATCACAATATTTCTTATTCTATATTTTGTCCAAACAACAATAGTTTGCATCTTTATAGTAAGCAAAGCAAACTGGTTTTATTCACAATAGGAAGGCACCTGGTGTCAGAACTAGCCAGGGTTGGTGTATGTTCCCTCATTTTGCTAGGATATCCACTGACTGGAAATTCAGAGCTCCCTAACTCACACTAGGGTCCTGACATCTTGAAACAGAATTTTATGCCCAATCTTGCATTTTATTACATTCTCAATGAATCCTTTCACAATTACTCTTATAGGCCTGGTATGTAAAAATTTAGTGTTGTTTTCTGGATTATCATTTTAAGCAATCTCTGTAATTGTATTTTATAGAAAATATTTAAGGTGATTTAATGAGTTTGTCTGTAACAAGTTTTCTACCCTAATGAAAAAAAGAAAGTCACATATAGTATTTCTGAACACTAGTTAAACTGAATGTTTTTTAACGTGTAGTGGCAGGCTATTCCAAAGGAGGGGTCCAAGTTAGAGGAGAGTGTGACCGACAAACTTACATCGTTTGATAGACGGATGTGAGAACTGGAAAGTGGAAAGAAGACTTCTTACTAGAGAGCAGCAAGTTAATGCTCAACAATGGTGGTTGTTCTACTTTATAGAAGAAAACCCTGTGAATTAGACCAAGCATATTGAACAGAAACATTTACTCAACAGGAAGCCAGGTATAATGAACTCTTGCCTGGGTTGTGTGCTCTTTCTTATGCAGATTACTGACCAATTGGACTGTGAAGTTCGGAATCCTCTGCCGTTTTTCCATGAGGAGTATGCCAAGAGAAGATTTCAGCAGTCAATCCTAATGAGGACAGAAACAGAGGATACCTGGGTGTGCAATTGGGGTGGTAGAAAAGGAAAGATTTTCCTCTAAAGATTGAGAACCGCTTTTCACAAAGACTAATTAAACCTCTTGATTTGAAAAGCCAGCTGATTTTCCTTATAAATGAGTAGAGTTAAAATCATGCACCCTCGTACTTGTAAAGTCTCTCTCTGGACTTATGTGACATATTAAGCAAGTTTTTTTAATAAAAGATTGCAAAATCTTTCTAAGGAGAAGTATAAATGTATTTGTAATATCCCTGAAATAATGACAACACTGGAGGAAAAGTGACTGTTTCTAGACAGCTTTAATCACATAAGTAGATAAAAGACTTTGGGCCAGATTCCGAGTTTAGTGGTTTCACCGCCATACCACCGGGGTGGCTGTCTCCCACCCGCTGTATTACAATGTCACCGCTGGCCCAGTGGCAGTGGCAGTGTTTCTGATGGCGGGGATGGCACAAGTGTTAAATGTACACATATGCATGACATGTGAAAAAAAACTACTACCAGTACTTTTCAATTGCTGGAGTCCAGACCATATGTGCCCAGTCCAGTCAATGGGTAAATAGTGCAAAACGGACTTACTTGGACTTCGGCCCCAATAGTTTTCTTCGGGGTCCAGATGCTGCTGGGAAGGGGCACCCTGGAGGAAGGGATCCACATGGGAGGCTGAAGGGGAGCAGGGGAAATGGGTGAGTATGTACCCCAAATCCTTCAATTCTGCTGATTCAAAACAGATGGTCCTCAAGCCACGGTCGACTAGACAGGATGCCAACTCTTAATTCGGACGGCAGTGAACTTGTCTGTACTGCCCTCTGACAGCTGCTTTCTGCCATCTGCCATCTAGGCGGTTAGCGAATGGCTGGCACTGGCGGAGGTGCTCCAGTGGTCTTTTGTTATGCAAACTACCAACATCGTAATACGGCGGACGGATCGCCAACTAGGTGGCAGGATTTCCGACGCTAATGTGATGGCAGTTCCGTTACTGCCAAACTTGGACTCAGGCACTTAATACTGGATGGATTTGAGCTCCACTTGTTTATATACTGAACCCAGTAGAAGGCTTAACCGCTTCGGTGCTCATGACGAGCCCAGCTCGTCATGAGGCACAGTGGAGCTGTGCTCATGACGAGCTGGGCTCGTCATAACGGTCGCGGCCCGCCCACGCGCGACTGATGCCCCGCCTGTGCCTCATGACGAGCTGGGATCATCACGAGCACAGCGCCGCCGCCCCCCCTGTGCCGCGGGGCAATTACCCCAGCGACAAAGGGGTTAAAATCTGAATTTTGCATGCTTGATCATGGTCTGACGAGGTTGTCGTCATAATCGAGCGCTATCTTATAGGGAAAGTTGTGAAGGGACAAACCTTCACTTGATGAAAAGTTACCATTTGCTTAATTAATTAACAGTCATTACTAGAACAGAAAAGGGGAAAAGAGCTGCTATGTAACCTATGGTACTCTAGCCAAGTTCATATCTCAGTTGGCAAATGGGGCTGGCTACAAGGAATTTTAAAAGAGAGCGGAAAAGGCATTTAAACTAGTGACAAGGGCAAATCAGTGTCATGGTCCATTAGAGATAGCTGGAACCTCCATTACTCTCTTAGAGTATTATTTTAAAAAAATGCCAGCATCTGCTACTTGCAACCTATTTATCAAGGCTACAAACTACGCTTATTGCAAATATTTAGTGTGAACTTTAGAGGTCTTAATAGCATGGTGTGCTTTCTTACCACATGCAGGTTTTCCTCACTTATGTGAACAGTGTCTTTATAGAGAGGCACTATTGAATGCAGAGGGGGAAGCAACTGGTGGCCTCTAGAATGCATTTATATTAGCAGTAATTATATCTTGAGTAATGAAGAGGTGTTTCAATTTATCCATGTACAAAATGGTCTATGTGTCAATACTGAAAAAGTGCATGACATTGACACCAGGGTAGTCCCATCTTCCTGGAAAGGAAGTCTATTGTTGCCTAGCCTCAAATAGTATGATAGAGAGGACTGTAAAATTATAAACTGATTACATTAGTGGATACAACTATGAAAATCTTTGGCCATCAACTGCTACAAAGCCTGATGGATTGAGTGGAAGAAAAGAGAAATATTCCACATAAACTACTGGGCTTGAGGGAGGCCTCCTCAATTTTGGCAACAACCTTGCATTTACAGAGAAATACATTTGGCCAGATATTCGACATTCCATTTTGCTAGTCGCAAATTGCATCGTTTTGCGACTCGCAAATTTGCATCTTGCAAAATGGAATGTGCAACAGTTTCTCAGACTGTTTCAATTCCCAATGTGATCGCAAACGAACCGCCTCATTAATGGTCATGAGGCAGGTCGCAATTTACGATCCCATTGGGAATGGCCAGTACTCACAGGGATGGTGGCCTACTGGGGTCAGCAGACCACCATGTCTGTGACTGCTTTTTAAATAAAGCAGTTTATTTTTTCATGTGCCACTTTTCCTTAGAGAAAAATGTGATGCATTTAAAAAAGAAAAATGAAATGTTTCTGTTTCATTCTTTAAGTGCAGGCAGTGGTCCGCTGCCAGCTATAAAAACATATTTTCGCTGCCAGTCACAAAGGGGAAAGGGCCCTTTCTGTTTGCAAGTGGCTTACCACGTTTTTGAAATAGGTGGTAAACTGAGAAATAACACATTTCTGAGACTTTATTGCATTAACCACAACATTTGATAAAGTTGACAGGTGAAAGCTGTGTCACAAATTTCTCCTAGTGAGTATACCAGTCTTGCTTTTACATCTCATAAGTGAATAACATGAGGGAATGTAGCTTCAAATGTCAGAACGTCTATACAAGTGGGAAAACAGATAAAACAAGTTTGCATCTTGACACTATTGCTCTATTTTCTATGTATTGCTGATTTATCAGCCTGACTAGCAAGCTCTCACATGTTTGCATCTAAGGGGCCGATTCCGATCCGGGTCGGAAAGCACTCCGACCGAGTCGGATCCGGAGTGTTTTCCGACCGAGCCGGACCCCTACAGTCCGACCGAGCGAGTACGATGCGCACGTATGCTGTCGGACTCGGTTCAGTCGGACTCCCATAGTCAATGGGAGCCAGTTGTACGACGCATACATGCGCTCCCATTGACTGAATGGGTACGTCTCGAACAAGTGCGCCCCTACAGTGGGTACGCGTCGGTGCCATCCGCACCGTACATGCCTGTGTTGGGGAGACCCATAGGTCTCCCCCTGTGTCCGAGTCGTAGGGCTGCGGGTGTTAGGGGGTCCGACGCGGACCCCCAAAGGCCGACTCCGGGAGCTTTTGCGAGCCGGACACTCTGGCTCGCACAGGCTGTCCGACGCGTGCATCGTACTGGCTCGCTTGTAAATCGCATCCATTGCACGCCACGGTTAGCTTCCGACCAAGACGTACGGAGCGGTTCGGACCCGGAAACGACTCGATCGGTGAATCTCACGTAGCTCGCATCGTACTTGCTCGCACGTACAGCTGTACGAGTCAGCCGGAAAACACGCGTACGGCTTGTAGTTTCTCCGGCCGGATCGCGTTCGGTACCCTTCCAACCCGGATCGGAATCGGCCCCTAAGTGGTAAGTAATATGTCAATTATTATGTATGTAGATGACAATCTATGTTGCTTCTTACTCTGCATGGATTCAAAGAGACCTGCATTAATGAAATCAATGTGAGAAAACATTTTAAGAATTAATGCTTAAAAAGATGGACATTTTTCGAAAACATTTCAAAATAAAAACATTGGTTTATCTGTTCTTCTAGATTAGCTAATGTCAAGGAAAGTCCATTCATGAGTCTAAAGTTCAAGCGTTCATTATCAGAGAACTATCATAACCGAATACAAATGGTGGATGCAACATCAACAGGTAAAGGGCTCCAAATTGATAGTAGTCTAAGAATAAACTACCTGATAGAGATCTACATTTCAGCAGTTTTCCCTTATAGTAAAGAATTCTGTCTCCTCAACTGCAAAACTATCCTAAAACAATAAAATAGAAACTGCTGTGCCTCTTATTAGGAATGAGACGGTCATCTGATGGTAAAGGTCAAATTAGGCACCTAAGGCATCAAATACTAGCTAATATTGTACGTGGTATAATGTACATATGACAGACATAAGTGGCAAAAATAGAGGGATGCAATGTAATAAGCTGGTGGAAAATGCTTTGAGATCCCTCAATATTAGGTAAGACTACTTATTGAATACAGTGAAAAAAAATCAATGAAATGATTTGTTAATCAATCAATCAGGGATGTCAGTATCCTGTATGACACCAAGCACTAATTTCTAAAAATAGATTATTAATTGTGACTGAATACCTTATCCCATATCATAGGTGGTAAACCCCTAAGTATGAGGCTTTTATATGCACTTTAGAATGAACTCTCTCTAGAAACTGAGCTGAGATCTTGTATCGAAATGAAGAAAATGTATAAAATGTAATTGTAATTGTAATTGTAACTGGGTTTTATATCGCGCCAACTCACCAACAGGTCTCAAAGCGCTACTGACCAAGTACAGAACAAAGATGGAAAGAGGAAGTATGGGTCTCAGGTCTAACAATCGCCTATAGAAGCGGGAATGCGTCTTTGAAGAGTAAGGTCTTCAAAGACTTCCGAAAGCGGAGAAGGTTGGGCTCTCTCCGAAGCACCTCCGGTAGCTTATTCCAGCTGATGGGGGCCTGCACTGAGAAGGATCTGCCTCCTTTAGTTGTTAGCTTGAAGCGTGGTTGAGACAGTAAGAAAGATCCAGACGATCGCAAGATACGTTTAGGTTCGTAGAGTTCAAGCCTTTCTTTTATATAAGCTGGCGCCTGTCCGTGGATTGCTTTGTGGCAGATACACATGCTTTTGAACTCCACTCTCTGCACCACGGGCAGCCAATGTAATCGGTGGAGCAGGGGGGAAGCATGGGTCCTCCTCGGCACTCCAAAGATCAGGCGTGCTGCATCGTTTAGAATGACCTGAAGACGGTTGATGGAATTCTTTGGAAGGCCGAGATACAGCGCGTTTCCATAGTCTATTCGAGACACTATTGTGGCTGAGACAATGGTTTGCAGCATATTCCTCGAGAGCAGGGGGGCGAGTTTACGTAATTGCCTGATCAGGTTAGTACAGCAGCTAACTACAGCGGAGACTTGATTGACCATTGAGAGTTCCTGATCGATTTTCATCCCAAGACTCTTGACATTGGGGCATGGTTTTGGAGTAGGGCCTAGTTCTTGTGGCCAGAACAAATCGCTCCAGGGGGAGACAGAAGTCGAGATGACAAGGACTTCCGTTTTATCCGGATTGATCTTCAACAAGTTAGATGACATCCAGTTCACTGTAAAACGTAGGATGTCTTGAGCCACTGATTGTGCCGATGGTGTATTATCGATACTCAGCAATAGCTGAGTGTCGTCGGCATAGTTAAATACTTTACACTTCATGTTTGCCAGTGACTCTATCAGTGGTTGCAAGTAGAGGTTGAATAAAAGTGGCGAGAGTGCTGACCCCTGCGGGACCCCACAGACTAACATGCCCACCTCTGAGACCTGGTC
The DNA here is from genome assembly GCF_964204655.1 of Triturus cristatus. Taxonomy (NCBI): domain Eukaryota; kingdom Metazoa; phylum Chordata; class Amphibia; order Caudata; family Salamandridae; genus Triturus; species Triturus cristatus. The sequence goes on from NC_140583.1 coordinate 235,912,022, forward strand.
TGCCAACTGGATCTTCTGTGTCCTTCTTGTTAAGAAGGCTGTGAGCCATTTAAGAGCCTGCCCTCCTATCCCGAACCCAGCCAGTCTGTCCAAGTGCAGTGCATGGCTGACAGTATCAAACGCTGCTGAAAGATCTAATAATATCAGCGCGCTTGGCCTTTTACTGTCAGCCATGCATCTTAGCTCATCCAGTACCGACAGCATTACTAGTTCCGTGCTATGGTGGGCACGGAAACCAGCTTGCCGCTCCTGGAGAAGATGGTGAGATTCCAGGAGGGCTGACAGGGACTTGAGTACGTGCTGTTCCAGTACCTTTGACAGGAATGGCAGCTGGGAAATTGGCCTATAGTTCTTCAGGCTAGTTGGGTCGGCTCCAGGCTTTTTTATCAAAGGTCTGACACATGCCTCTTTGAAGGTAGATGGTAAAGATCCAGTGACTAATGAGATGTTTAAAAGGTCTAGGATCTGGTCTTCTAGAAGCGGTATTGCCATCCGAAAGATGTCAGGCGGGCAGGGGTCAGCGGGGGAGCCAGATTTGGTAGACACTACGAGTTTCCTCAGAGTGCTAGAGTCAATGTGGGGAAAACTGGTAAAAGTTGGAGTAGGAGAGTCTGGGAGGAGCGATTGTTCGATATAGGGGACTGGGTTGTTCGTCTTGATGTCGGACAAGATAGTCGCTACCTTTCCCAGGAAATATCCTTGAAAGGTATCGCAATCGATCGTGATATCTGTCTTTTCCTCTTTCTTACTTAACTCTTTCAATATTTGAAAGGTCTCTCTGTATGTTTGTGGCGTTATTGATACGCGTCTCGTAATACTCCTTCTTGGCTGATGTAATAAGCTTTTTATATGCTTGGAACGACGTTCGATATGATTCCCTATCGGTAGCCCTTTTAGATTTCCTCCAGCATCTTTCGAGGTAGCGGAGCTTTCTCTTTTGTTCGCGTAGACCTTCAGTAAACCAGGGGGCTCCTTTCTCTACACCTTTTATTTTTTGTGCCTTTTCGGGAGCTAACTCATCAATAGATTGCCTAAGGATGGTTGTTATCAAATTGTACTTGGAGTCTAGATCAGTACTATCAGCAGAGAATATAGAGTTCTGTATGTACTTGGGCATGGTTTTGGTTAGGGTCTCAACATTCACCTTTTTCCATTGGCGCACTTTTTTGGTTTTTAACGGTAGTTTAGCCTGGCAGATGTCTTGCAGTAGGTCATATGAGATAAGGTAGTGGTCTGACCAGAGACAAGGTGAGATGCTGGTAATGACCGCTGTTGGAGTTGAAGACCAAATAAGATCTAGGATATGGCCTTTTATGTGGGTTGGAACTTCCACAAGTTGTGTCAGTCCAAGGGTGGTCATGATGGTCTGTAATTTCTGGGCTGACAGGTCTTGATTACTTTTATCCCAGTGGATGTTAAAATCGCCAGTTACCAAGATGTTTTTATAGCGTGTGCAAAGATCTGATATAATTGGATGGAAGAGATCATTGAAACCAGGAGTACTTTGGGGTGGACAATATACTGTTAAGATAATGAGACAGGAGTGCAATATGTACTAAAGAGTGCGTGTTATGGCCATTTTTCTACACTTTTCTATTTTTATGTAAAACATTATTTGATAATTATACTTAATACGTCAACTACACATATTACCTATTACCTTTTTATTTTTGTAATAGTGTTTTGAGTTGTAGTATGATTGGGTTCCTAAATATCCCACTGTCTATGCACCTAAACCTAACAGTTGTCTGTAACCTCAGCATAGTATCTTTTGAATGTTTCCCTTACTTTGATTGTTTGCCATATATCATCACGACCACTCCATGGTCTCTCCCACATTTTTTATGAGTTCCCTTGCTATAATTTTACCGAACCTATTTCCATCAAGACTTTTTCCACCCATTTTCTCAAGTGATTGCTGCTTTTTCATATTATCTGTTTATATGCAGACTTTATCCTTCTACCTTGACCTACTGCCTAAACGTTTTGAAATTTTTGCTACTGACAGATTTTATCTGATCTGTCTTTGTTTACTTGCTACATTTGAATATTGGGGGTTCTTTGCCACTCTGATAGTTTCTTAAAGTATATGCAATTTAAGGGCTTTTATGCTCTTGATGGTGTTGTCCATGCTCTGTTGTATAATGTAACTACTTTGAATGTACACATTCCTGTAACTGGGCTCTCAATCAAATCAACAGCGAGGGAAGCACTGTGTGCAGGAAGGCCGCTAGAGGTCGTTAGAGGGCACGACTTGACGATGTATAGAACAAACCCCTCCTGCAGCATTCCTCAAATTCTGAGGCATGGTCTTCCCCTTCCGTTTGACAGTGAAAGGAAAACATTCCTCAGTGCATGCGTGTACGACAGAGCGTTTCTCCTGACTGTCCCGGCATTTGCACGTTTTTTCTACTCCAGATAAGGGGTGTTCGTCATGCGCGGAACGTTTTTTCTCACAGTGCAGCCCTGATATCCTTAGAAGGAGATTCCATGTTACTCCGACAGTAGCTAACCAGCAAGCATTGACCCCTGCAAGTATTGCATTTGCAGATATTAGTGTGTTTTAGCCCATTACTTCTCCAGTTACAACTCTCTAATCACCTCATCATCCATAACATGTGCATTTGAAGATGTTTGGGAGTCCGTGGAGGAGGAGTAGATGATCCTCTCCATCCATGAAGAATTGGTGGATGCCATAGATGCACCCCTTGAGAGGGCGGACTCTTCAGCCTTAGCGATTCTGAGTCAGAGGCTTATTCAGTTAACTATGCAATGCAGTCTTCTACCCCTGCATGGGGAAGGCTTGAGGCTTGCACCTCATATTGACACTCAGGAAGTCCCCAAGGACAAGAGTGAAGCCAGACCTGCCGCCAACCTTAGAGAGACCTCTCTCCCTTCTGACATCTTCGAAAAGCTTCCCCAGGCCTCAGTGAAGAGGCGTCTTAAATCCCTAGAGGTGCAAGGAGATTCCCAGCCTGGGGATACCTAGAAGGACGATTCCTGCTCGCATCTAGGAACAGATGACAATGTGGGGGATGAATTTGATACCCCTGAAGGGGATTCGGGTGAAGACCAGGCCTGAGTGGACTGTGGCAACCTTGAAGGCAGCGCCAAGAAACCCAGGTTAAAGGATAAGAGTGAACAGGACTCTCAGGGGTTACCAGGTATGTTGAACTTGGAAGACAAATACCACCTGATCCGTGGACTGGGTCCCTGCCACTCAGGTAGTGCAATACATGGCCAGCCACACTAGGAAGCCCATGAATCAGGAGGTACCCTAGACCCTCCTTCGCCAGTAAGGTGGCATGCAACCCTGAGTTTGATCCCAAGATGGCGACGTTTATTACCAAGTTCATCAAGTAAGCTAAGAAGGGCCTTGACCGTTCCTAGTGGTCCTGCCGGGACAAAGTACTCAATGTCCTGGGCCCACTTACTAAAATGCTCAATATGGCTGAAGATGCCAAAAATTCCGGCCACATTATTGACCCTACTATCCTCTCAAGCTGGGCCCAACGACAGTGGCTAATGCATCACCCCACTGCTCAAAAGGAAAAATTAAATGATAACAACGTAACATTATTATCATTTTGTTTTCCTATTGCAGTCAGTGGCAAGCGGGGCTGGTCAGAGCAGGGGGAGGAGTGGATTGCACTTTCTGTTGGGCTGGCCCTTTTGCAGTACACAGCCTGGTGAGGAACGTGCACAGCCTCCCTCTCTCCGTCTGAGTGCCGAACCACGGTGCTCAGACCAATCACAACGCTGTATTGCAGAGTTGTGATCTGCTCCAGGGAGCCTATGTGCCCGGGTGCTTTCTGCTGCAGGCCGGGACAGGAGAAGAAAGATGGAGAGGACGAGGACAGAGGAGAGGTGGTGGCTGGCCATTGCAGATAAGTCTTAATTTTGTTTCATTCACTCCCCTGCCCTCCGCCACCCCATTACACCTATCCCGTAGCAGCCACTACTGCCTAACTAGCCCTGTGCTTTCTATGCAATGCTAATTGTGCCTTATCATCAGAGCATAGTCGCTCATTATTGATAAAAATTTAGCCCAGACTGGGTGAGTTGGCCACCACAGAAGCTGGACTGGTGCTGAATGAGGGCCTCTTCGGGGAACCATTTAGTGACGAGCTCTCACGCTTTGTGAACATGTTCTTGTCACTAGATAAAGCACAACAATTGATCCACAAGGTGTTTAACCATCAGGTTTTTGGAGGGGCCGGAAGAGGTAGGGGGCGCTCCTAAGGCCAGGCGTACCCTTCCAATCCCCATAAACTCTAAACTTTTCCAGTTCCGCTTCCCCAACCTCCTCTTTGCTTACGGATCCCTATAGCAGCTTGCACCAGCTTGTTCAGAATGGACCTCTCCAACTGTGGTCTGAGGGACTACAGGGGTCATTGGGAAGAACATAACAGCCGTTGATATGGGTGATATCAGTCCCAGGATGCATCACGCCATATGAGATGAAAGAATCATTGTAAACCATTTAAATCAATGTTCCATGATTTTTATTGTTTGTAAGTGGAGGTTGCATAACGAGGTGATTCCAATTTTCAAATGCGTGCATTATGCTCAATCACCTTTAATACAGCATGTCGAAATTCCCCGTTCCTTTAACAATTGTGAAAAAGCTTGACCCAATGCATTTCGTGCCTTACCAGCCCTACGTCAGGAGTTCTTTTCCAAATATGTTAAACATCAAAAGACTTGTCATTAGTATGCTGTAAAGTCATTTCAACAGCCAACGTTAAACTCCTTCTATGTCTGCCATGTTAAATGCCCTATAAACAACGCTTTCCCTCTAAAAGTGTGAAGTAACGCTTTTAAAATGTGCTACAGAGTAACCTGATCTACAATGACACTCTAGGTTTTTTTGTTAGATGAGCCTCTGCCCAATAAAATATACAACGATAAACACTGCCATTACTCTAAGGGTAAAAAACGGGTCTTTCATACCTCTGTTTTCCGTTCAAATGTATGCACAGCACTTCTCGCGTTTCTCCTCTGATAAAGATTTTCACCCTCCCATGTGATATGGCCCTTTTTAACAACATGACCACTCCCACATCATTATTCAATTGTTTAAACAGCCTAATCAAACTTCAACTCCCATAACCCTCCATTTTTTAACTGTTGAACTCCGTCCTGTTATCAGGCTGTTCCCATGTTTATGCTAACGAGCCTCCCTCCGTAATTCAGAATGCCCCGCCCTTCCCTGGATTGTATTAAAAATGCATCATTTGCATGACAGGACAGAGACAAATCAGAGGAAGTACCAGCATAAGATCACTGGTTACGTCAACATGATGAGTTTAGGGAATATAAGGATGGCATAAGAAAAAAATACAAAAATATAATCTAAGAAACCGAAAAGAACGTAACTAACACTTATTGAAATAAAAGGAAGTGACAAGACAAGTTCAGCACCTCACAACTGCATGAGATGCCGGATCTTTTCTTTGTCAACTGAGAGGTGAAGGGAGTTAGCATTTAGTCAAATACATCTAAAAAACAGTGTAACCCATTTGGCATCACAATAAAGACCATGAATCAGTAAATAAAGTCAAGACATTTTATTACAAATTTGCAGTTAGGTTAGTGTAAATGAATCTCAATACCATGCTGTAAAGGTGCAGAATAACAACTGGATAGCCAAATCTCCTGAAGAAGTTAAGGTGCAGGGGATGAGACAAACATGAAGTTCAGTCACAGCAAGACAGAGAATTAACAATAGATTCAGAAGCTCAAAGTGGAGTGTCTGATCTGCTTTCGAGTAATGTCTACAGTCTTCTAATTTAGAGTCGAAACCCATCAAAGATGATTAAATCTAAAGAAGTCTAAAAAAGTTGGAGAAATTAAGAAAAGGGGAAACTTTTGAGGTGTCAGCATTTCAGAAGTTTGCTCAAGAGTCTTCTCGGGATAGGGATATAATAAGTTTTAGCATAAGCCACATTCAGCAAAAAATCAAAGGGCAAGCTCAGATGACTCTGTTCCTCTCAAAGTCCAAAGGAAAAGTGGCCAACATCAACCTGTGAGAACACCAGTTAATTCCACACAAATCTTCTGGGTAACACCTCTTGTTTACACCATCAGGAGCTCTACTGTCCTTTCCAGTGTCACGTTGTGAGCTGCAACATTAGAAGATTCTCCCAGACCAGTTCTGTGAATGATATCGGCCATGGGCACCTGCAACACCTTGATACATTACTGAATAGAGACTGTCGCTCTGGCTCTACCTGTTCTTGCTCTTCATGTTCTTTATCAAGGCCCTCCTCTCAGACTCTCTATCTCTAGTACAGTGTTACATCAATCTTAAACTATGAAGCCCATGTGAATGTACCTGCAAGGAAAAAGACACGCAAGCAGAAATTGAAAAACAATATTTTATGCAGAAAGGCATACAGACCTACTTATGTAAACTTAAAAGTATAATTCTACGGTGAACGTTTAAAAAGTGCTCATATGTGCACATACAGTTGCACATATATGAAATATTAGTACATAAATTCAACATTAGATTCCGGTTGCACTGTCAGTACAATATCACTTTAAATGTATGAATATAAGTTTGACTGAGAACAATATTATAAATGCAAAAGCGAACACATTAGTGCGCACATTAACATAAATCTTTCTCGTTTCTGAAGTAAATACATTCTAATAATGTGAGGGTCATGTTATCCAATCTCTAAAGACCACGTTTATTTTGATAAAGTTAAGGCACACAGTTCATATATATTTCCAGTTCTACAGTGAATACACTTCAGTACTGGATTTAACATGTTACATTAATATCATTAGGACACACAAAGTATGTATTGCTAAGTACATGTATATATTGCTTCTTTATGACGTATAAGGGTGGAGCCAAAATTACCCTGCTCCAAGAAGTACTAGGAGCTTCTTTTATTCAAAACCTTTTATTTTCTTTGCTATGTATCAATAAATCAGGCAATAATTCCTTTAAAATATATTTATTTTTTGGTTTGATCTTTCTGCGGGAAAAGATTCATTGCTATATTCTGATGATTCAGATGAATCAGAATATATACTCATCTGTTTTCTTACCTTGCTCTTTCTTCTCTTTAAAAGCGCCTATGATTCCAAAATTAACCTCTTGATTCATTCTTCATTCCTTTCTTCTCTACCCCACTTGCTCTACTTTAAAGGGGGAGAAGAATATCTTGATGAAGATGAGGAAGGAGACAAATGTCTCTTTGTGATGATTGCATGCCCATAATGAAACATTCTTGAACAACAATCTAGAATAATTTCAATATAGTTGAAAAGGTTCCCAAATAAACAACAAGAATCTCTCTATACCATTTAGCTATATTCCTAAAATGGTGCAAAAGTTACCTCACGCTGGCGTTGCTGAATTTTAAGTTTGAGAATGCATGTTGAAATTAAGTATGCATGGAGTCTCATCTCTCAGGGCTACAGAACTAATCAGCACACACGTGTGAAGTAAGAACAAATGCTTACACAAGCATGATTCTGATAAAATTCATCACATCTAGGCTATTCTGGAAGCTGTCCTACCAGGAACAAAATGGGCAATGCAAAAATAAGCATGTGTCAAGTTTGTTCTTGACAAATTTCAGAAGAATGGCAAACAATTTTATTATTTCGGTTTGGGGTTTCCTAGAACTGGCAAAACAAGCAAATTGATATTTAATTCCAAATACTACATTTTCATACCCACAATATTCACATTTTGATAGGTGTGAGGTTTGCTATTCTATTCTGTTGCTTCCCGTTATGCATCAGTATCAATAGAGTTCTCTTTCTCCATGATGTAGCTTTCTACACAATAATTCCCAGTTGATTATAATAGAGTGTAAATCCAGTTCCAATAAGGTCATCATGAGTAGATTTCAACCAAGCAGTATTTTAAGTTATACTGCTATTCTGTTATTGTGATCCAAATCTGAGAATGGCCCCACTAAACTGTGTCAGCTAAATGAGTGGCTTGCTAACATGATCTGACCATGTCCTTTTTCATTAGTTGCCTGGTCAAGATTGATTAGGTCATTTATAAATATGTTAAATAAGACATGAAATGGGGGAAGAAAGCAACTTAGCCCATTGCATTCAGTAGTTACTCCATTGCACCCATATCTATCTATAGCTAACTTATATATAATAGTATGCACATAGGTATACAAAATCCTTAACAATGAGACTATGATTCCCATGTGCTCCTATGTAGTGTATAGCCTATTGCTTTTGACCCCATCAGAGCCATATTTAAGGCCTGGGAGGCTTGTTGGAGTCAGTATTTCTCAGTCTGTCAACAAATGCTCACCCAATGATTTTTAGCACTGACTTGTGTGCATGGACTACCTTGGGCTGATTGGCAGAGGCGAATGACCCAACAGTGGTGTGATTAGCCCTGTAGCTGTTTGGAACATTTTGGATTAAGGTTCTTAAATCTACCTAATGGTAGTATCCTGCGACTGGAGATTACAAACTGAAGTATTCACTGGCCTTAATATCCTTCCTGAATACTCAAATCTTTTCATAGGATTTTAGCTTAGCACCAGAGCTTAAGTTGATGGAATACTTCGTCCAATGACTGAATAGAGTAGGGACTGTGAAAGAAAGGGTATCACACTGCCCGCCATGTTTCGGGTGTATGGCATAATGTATTTTTTTCTGTCTGTCACTACCAGGAAACACCGGGCAGTGAGGAAAAAACAATAATACCTCCTACAGCCTGGGAACAAACTCCTGGTTTGAGAGTTTTTTTCTGAAAAACAAAAAAAGGTCGGTGGACAGCAGTCAAAAACGACAGTACACGTCCACCAAACTCTTAATACACTAAAATGAACTACAGTGATGGCAGTTCATTTCAATGGTCAGAAATGACCGCCGTGCAGCCGTCATCTCTAGTTTTGGTGGCCAAAGTACTGTTGAGATGGCTGAGATATTGCCTTCTGCCCCCCGACCGACCCAACTCTGTCAGTCAAACCTTAAATCTGACCTTGAGTCTGCTGCAGAGAATGAGACCTTTAACCTTAAGCTTATAGAATCTGAGTTGTCTGATGGGCCAGGAATTATTTGATTCACTACAGAATATTGCCCTATTACAATAATCAAATTTCTTATCATAAGGAAGAATTCCTCTGATCTACAACTAGTGATGATACTTGTTTTTCTTTCTATATTATGGTATTCGTCAGTTCTTTGATTGTGTAGATCATAGTAATCCTTCTGTATACTAAAATATTTCATTACTGTAATAGGGAAACATTCTGTGGTGATGAAATGTTACATAAAGTATGAACAATGTTTTTAAAAAACGTTTAGAATGAATTCAATATTGTATTATATTGATGTAATACTTGGTACAGTACGTTTATATTATAATAGTAATTTTGGCTTGATAAAGGATTGATTATGTTTAGGCTGTCCGGAATTCGGTTTAAACCGACTCTGACCGACAGTACCCTACCGGATGAAAATCAGCTGACCCGGTTTAAACCGAGTGTCACTGATTTTCATAGTTGACGGGGGAGAGGAGCTGTTGTGGTCTGCCGTCTCTCTGACTGCGGCCGCACCCCAGTACTTCACAGGTCTTTAAAAAGACCATTTAGATAACGAGGCTTTGTTGTTCTTTCGCTCCTTCTCAGAGCCCCTGGGGGCAGGGCTGAGCGCAGAAACAGTCTTCATTGCTTTTTTTCGTACATGTGTATGAGTTGGAAACAGTACGTCATGTTCGTCACAATAATGTAATGTTTAGGAATGTAGGTGATTGGATATCTTACCCCACGTGACACTTTAGCCATAGGTCAAAACCACGTTAGCGGCCTTTGCCAGGTTTAGTTCCGGGCGGATACATGACATCAAAGAACCCCATATCCGGAGGCTCTGAATCGAGAAAGAAGTAAGTACGCGTTATTCACTGTCCTTTATTTATGCCCCTTTGGTTGCAGTTATTAGCATTAACTGGTCTGCGCATTTTTTAGTTAAACACACATGGCTTACTTGCAATAATCATGTTATCCAGATTTGGCCGAGAGTTCTTGCAGTAGACAATAAAAGACACGCATTTAATATAATTGCACACCTTGTCTGTTTCTGGAGAGAGGCCTGCCAGCGCTGCACAAACACACTGCCATATGTTGATACCTGTCAACCTCCCGAAATGTCACCTCTGATTCACACGTTCTGACATTCTTTCGAATCCAGAATGTGCGTGTTACTTCCGGTGCCTGCCCCAGCACACCTCTCTGCTCCCTGCCGTCGACTCATTGTCTCATCTCCTTATTTCACTCGCTCCCACCCCGCCTCCCTCATTCCAACTCCCTTTTACCGCATTCTCTCGCCCGTTCCTCCTCCCCTCGTTCTATCATAATTCAATACATTTTTCATGAGTTCGACATCTCATCTCCCTTGCTTCCCTTTTTGTGGCCCCCATTGTCTTCTCATTAAGCCTCCATTCTCCTGCACCCTGCTTTCCTCGCCCAGTATCTCACTTGCCTCATTTCGCAGCTTTCTATCGACATGTTCACATTCTGCCTCAACGCCCCAGTGCTCTTAGCTTCTCTCTTCCTATTTCATTCCTCCTCCCCCCTTTCTCCCGCAGTTTTTTTGTCCTTTTCCTTCCTGCCTCCTGCAGTTTCTTCGTCCTGTCTCGCGGTTTTCTTTCAGCCTTGTAAGTAAAATTTCCTTCCACTTCATGCATATCTAACAGTCAGCCTCTCCCATCTCCCTTTAGGTCCCTCTCCCTCTGCTCTTTCCTAGACTAATATTTGGTTTCTTATTCCAGCAGCTCCTCACTACATTTTCCTGAATTCCCTTCAGCTCTTTCAAGTTCAGCTTCATATTCTTTGTCTTTTTATTTTCCCTCAGTTTCCCCTCACGCTCATTCTGTTTCTTGCTCTCTTTCGCTGTCTCTTTCAGATTTTCTCTCTCTAGCCACCATCTCTTCCTTTTCTCTATTTTCTGTCTATCTCTGCTGTCTCTCCCCTTTTCTCTGATCCTTTCTCCCCACTTCTGCAGGGGTCCTTCGCATTGTTGTTGTCTCTCTCTCTTTCCTGACTTCTCTTCCATTGTTTCTTGATTATTATTCTCTTTGCTGGGCCATGGCTCTCATTTTCTGCTTAACACTTATTATTTTGCCCTTCTTGCTTCCTTCTTTCTCTACTGTCTCTTTCATCGCCAAGCCTCATTTTTTAAGCTCTTACCACTTACTTTTTCATTTCTTTCTCTCAGGGCCCATGTACTTTCATTAGGTCAAAGTGTCCGCCTCTCTGCCAGCAAATTCAAATGATTCTTATTGACATTACCAGTTATACCAATGTTGCCAAACTCAACACATGACGCGTTTAAACTGACTTCACAGCGATATTGATACACAGTTTCGGTTTTGAGAGAAAAGTATACACATTAGAGTACCTATAAAGGAGAAGCCATGCTTGACATTTCATGTCACATCTAGCATCATGGTAACAGTATGGCAAATATTTTTGTTGACTCCAACATGCTCCCCAGGGACAGTGTATAACTTCCCTCTTTAATTTTTTTTTTTTAGGATATCTTATCCTAGGAGATAGGATGTGTTTTATAACACAGTGTTAAATGGACAGTGTAAGACTCAACGTCACTCAGGTTCTTCTTTTCCATGTGCGTGGATATGGTTCTCCATTGTCATCCTAGTGCAGAGCCTGGCTCCTCTTGGTTTCCACTTCTGTTTTTCTCGACGTTTCGATCTCCAGTTTGTGGCCATTAAGTCTGTGCCTGGTGACTGCCTGTCTTTGTTGGCTTTCCTTTGGAGCTGTTGTTTGCTTGGCCATAGCCCTTGTTAAGGGATGGCCAACAATCGAGCTTGGTGTTCATCTCAGAAATGGGGCAGCACTCTTTTTGGGGGCAGCAGATGTGAGCAAGTCGTGTCTGTCAACTAACACCACCACCCCACCCCTGTGAACAAGTCGTCAGTTGGTTGCCACCCCTCCCGCACCCCGAGAACAAGCTGTCTGTTGCCCGCTAATTCCTGCACCTAAACTTAGGGGCTGCCCTGGGTGGCAGTAGGTCTAGCTACCCCACTGGCTATATTTAGTGTGTACATCAAGACCACTGAGCCTACCCTGGCTCTCATACCATTTCACTTCTCCTCAGAGAGCACATGTGGTATAAAAACTTAAAAATATACCAAAATATGCTGTAAATCAGGGCAGGCGTTACACACTATTGAGCCATTCTTGAGGACAATTCTGTCCTAACTCTATGCCTCCGCATATTGTGTCCATGATAAATTCAACATGAATTATTTTTGTAGCTAGGTGAAATTTCATCCCTAATCACGGACCAGATATGGCCCAAACTCAGCTCTCAGTAATCCCATTTTCCAAATACAGATCAACCAAAAGTACAGAAATTTCTAAGGAGTGGCAAGTAGAGCGGGCATTTAAATAAATCTAAATAAGGGGGAGTCAACTCTACCAACCATCTTGAAACCTTCGACTTGTAAAAAGGTATTTGGACCTCATATACACTGTATGTACACTGTCTATATACCATGCATCAATGAAGAAATCAAGCAATAATAAAAGCAAAGCGTCCCATAAACACCGGTAAAACACCGTTTCAGTTGTTTTTTATGGCGCGAAAATGAGTAACCACTGTTTTTTTGAGGTATTGAAATCACTGGAAAACACTGAAAAAACACCACCAGAATTCACCAAAAATAGAAACTGAAAACAGGAAAGCCTAATTATGTTAAATAAACTAGACATTTTTACATTAAACAATGTTCAGTGTCAAGATAGTCGAGTGGATGGAAGTGAATGTTGGATTTCCCTTGAAAGATATATATGAATATACAATGGTGACAATAGTAGGGTGAGACTCAAAAGAGCTCTTTCCTTGTTTTTATTGGTATTTGACCCTGCCCCTTTTTTGTTAGAAGGGTATACCTCCCATATTTGTGGACTCAAAACACTGTTAGCCACTTTAGCACCTACAGGCAAGTGATTTTACAAGCAACATTTTTCAGGTCCAACCAGATGCAACTGGCTTGATCACAGATCCTAAAGTTTATTGTCACATTTGGAAATGCAGGCCAAAAGGAGGAAACTTCTCCAATTTCCATCAGTAGTTGGGTTAAAGCTACAGTAACTTTATCCCACTCTTTAGCAGATCATCCTGTTGTCATCAGGAATACAAGGTCTCATAATATTTATCAGTCTCATCATTTTAGGTTTTAACTGGTTGTTAGATTTATTCCATGCATCTAATCTGATGTCTTGAATATAGTTAAAATTACCACCTAAAATTAAGGAACCCTCAGACAAGACCAATAACTAGTAACATTTTTGCAATGCCTCAATATCATCAAAAGCAGGCTCATAGTAATTCAACAAATTAAAAACCACCTCTGTCATCTTGACCTTAAGCCAGATCCATCTACCTTGTCGATTGCGGATAACTTGCTCAACTTCCCAACCCGCAGTGCTTGCCAATATTATCTCAACCCCACAAATAGCTGAGCTGGCAGATGCAAAGTAAGCTTTAGTATATTTCTTAGGCACGGACTATTTGTGGGTGATAGTCTTAAAATTGGTCTCGTGCACAAATATTATCCCATGTGAAAAAGACAACAACTAATTTATCAGAAGTCTCGCTTTCCGATTATTCAGCAGTCCATTCACAGTTCACGTAATTATCCTAATATTCTGGATCATCTACTGTAAAATAAAAAGAAACTATCTCTCCCAGAAAGTCTTTCGCTATTATTCTCATATTCCTTTCTTTTAATATTGCTTTGAGCTTTCCTAACTAGAAATAAAATAATCTGGGGCCCGATTCACAAAAGTAATCTGAGACAAAATCCTAACTTAACGACTTTCGGTATTCACAAAGTGTATTTAGGAGTAGTAAAATTAGGAATCCTAACTTTACTACTCCTAAATGCCCTTTGTGAATACCGAAAGTCATAACGTTAGGATTTTGTCTCAGTTAAACGTAAGTTTTGGTCTTAAATTTAACTTAAGAACAAAAGGTAACTTTAGGAATCCTAACTTTATTACTCCTAAATGCCCTTTGTGAATGCCAAAAGTCATAAAGTTAGGATTTTGTCTCTGTTAAACGTACGTTTTGGTCTTAATTTTAACTTAAGACCAAAAGTTAACTTTAGGAATCCTAACTTTACTGCTCCTAAATACCCTTTGTGAATACCGAAAGTCGTGAAGTTAGGATTTTGTCTCAGTTAAACGTAAGTTTTGGTCTTAAGTTTAACTTAAGACCAAATTTTTTGGTTTCAGATTACTTTTGTGAATCGGGCCCCATGTTTTTACCTATTCCTTTTTTACCCTGCAGCTCAATCTCCCATCTTCCTCCCCCTCACCTCCTACCCACGAGACAGGGGCCCCCTCCTCCCCGCTTCACTCATCCCTCTCTTCAAAGGGTGCCATGGAGTAGCACCCGGTGCTCACCCATCTATAACTCCCACACACTCCACTACATAGCAACCATATCCTATAATACGTCACACCTTTGGACTTTATTGATTTTAGGAAGGCTTGCACTTCTTCCAGAGAGACAAACAAATTAAATTCACCTTTCCATAAAACTTTCAACTTGGCAGATTGTACCACGGAATCCTGACCTCCAAGGAGGCTAAACTCATGTACCAATCCTTGAAAGGCCTTCCAGTGACGCGCCAAGGCTACTGACAAATCAGAAAAGTTTTTCAAGGGCAGTAAATGATTTTTGTTGAATCACTCTATTCAATATTTGCTCAGAAAAATGTACTAAAATAATTTATGGATATTTGCCATCTGCTGCTCACTGAGGGTGTACCCTGTGCACCTGCATAATCGTTAGATCATCTGGAGTGGATGGCAAAATATATTTATTAATCAATGAATTAATTAGTTGTGAAACTTCTCCGAGTCTCACTTCCTTCCGGAATTCCAGTAAACCTTAAATTCCAGCGCAGTGAGTGATTTTCCATAGCCTCCAACTTCATCTCTAACTGACGGACCTTGATTAGCTCTGGAGAAATATCTTTCTGATATTGCAGAAGCTGATCTTCTAAGTCCGATATTCTTTGTTCAGCTTCTTTTAAGTGCTTTGGCAAAAAAATGAGGTTTTCCTCAATTTTAGTCAATCTTTGATTCACCACTGCTGTATCTAATGCCTGTTGAATCTTTAAGCCTCGTATCTCAGTTAATATTGTTTCCAATAACATCTTTAGAGAATCTGGAGGCTGCTCCTGTCTGTCATTGTTTGCAACAAGGGAGGATATTTGATCCCAAACCTCCATCTCAGTCACGCCAATTTCCTGTAACCCCTGCACTTGTGGTATGATAATAAAGTTCATAGCTTTTTCAGGGGATTAGGTATTAACCTTGGCATAGACCTGCCACTCCCAATTCCGCTCTTGAGCACAAGGGTTGCTTCAACTGCCAGAGATGCTGAACCCTCAGTTGCCAAAATTAATTGAGTTGAATCTCCATTTGCCGCTAAATTTTGCATTGCAATGTTGTCTAGTAACATACTTTTAACTTCGTAGTAGGCTCCGACACTGGTGTCTTTACTAATTCTCCTTGGGCACTTGGAGGTGATAGCCCTAGCTGGAATGGTGAAGCAACTGACTGATCTGACTCACTGGATCTTACTAGCGATGTTTGGCTTCCTCTGTGGACAAATCCTCCTGCCTTGAAGACTGAGGTAAATCTGTCCAATCGCTCCCACTGTCTCAACTACCAGCTCGGGCATGGATGCCAGGGCTGCTGAACTCAGACCGCTATCCATCGGTTTATCACGCCTCCTAGCTACCTGAGTTTGTGACACCTTTTTATGATGTTTTGCGAGTAAGGGGGTAACAGTTTTGTGTGTTGTTGTCACATGACCGTGGGCTGCATGGGCTGAATTTTCGGCAGGCGAACCATCCCAGTGACTCCTCGTGAGTAGCTTCCCACTTACCTCTAACCTTAGGTCTGCCACACAGTCACATCAATCCTTCGCGCATTTGGCACACCTATCAAGCACTCTTCGAAATTTGCTCCTCCGATGTGCTGAGTGGTGGCGTCTGACTGGAGGTCTTCCACTATTATATTTCTGCCAGTTCCAACGCTGGATCAAAACAGTGGTCCGTTGCCGTACCTCGCTGCCCTCGCGTTGGAATCTCGGACTCAGCAGCGTGTGGCGTCAGAAGCCTAGACAGGGGAAGCTACATAGCATCAGCAGCAGGCCATGAGTGCTCCACCTGCCATCTGCCACACAATCTCCTCGACCTGGCCTTAATAGATCCATGGCATTCAGACCAGCCAGGGTGTTTACAATGTACCTGCTACTCTACCAGGTATTTCTGTTGAACACAGTGATTCACTCAAATAGATCTTCAAGAAGTGGCGGATGCCCTTAAAAATATGGCTAATGCAAAGGTGTCAGGAAGTGATGGTATTCCTTTAGAGGTGTATAAGACCTTTCAAGCCGAGCTCCTACCATTTTTAATAAAGCTTTTCAGTCAGACAAAGGGAGGGATCTCTATATCTAAAAATGTAACGAAGCAGTAGTAGTAAGCTTTCTAAAGAAATATAAAGATCCAATAGATCCTAATGCCTACCGCCCTATAAGTCTACTAAACGTAGATTACATATTATTCATAAAAATCGGGGTATCAAGGATAGCTCGGTGTGCTCAACATGCGGTCCATAGGGATCAAACAGTTTTTTTTACCACAGAGATTAATGACTGCTAACACTTATTTTTTAAATCAAACTATTGATTAACTGATAGTCAACAGGGTTAAGGCCACTATACTTATGCTAGATGCAAAAAAAACTTTGACCTTGTTGACTGGCAGCAATTATATTTTATATTGACAAGATTTGGGGTTCTCCCCCAATTTGTTTTGAGAGCTTTATCAAATATCAGAGGCTAAAATTATTATTAATAGAGAAGAGGCGAGGTTGGTACAGATTAAGTGGGGTACTAGGCAGTGTTCTGTGCTGTACCCTTTCTTGTTTTTGCTGTTTATTGAACCTCTTGCTATTAAAATTCAGAGTAATCCCTAGGTTCTACCCCCTATAAGTGGTATGGCTAAGTAAAATTATTTGCAGATTATATCATTCTATACTTGAAAGCTGACAGCGCAAATATTCCGAATGTATTAGAGGGAATACAGGCCTTTACGCAGATAGGGGAATATAGATTAAATCAAACTAAGACTGATGTACTGTTGTTTAATTTAAATATATCACTAATTCTAACTTTTATGCAATTGATAACATCGCAACCCATCAGATCTCTGGGAATATTTGTAACACACGATTATGAGCAATAATTTTCACTCAATTACAGCAATACTTTTAAAAAAGTTAAATATTTATTAGACAACTGAACTTTGCTCCCGTTGTCATTCGTAGGACGTGTATCAATGATCAAAATATCCATTTTACCATTATTTTTATTTTTGTTTCTTAATCTTCCTCTTAAAATACCCTGTGCATATTTTAAAAAGCTAAATGGGATTATTCAAAAGTTTATCTGGGCTTATAAGCAACCAAGAGTTAAACTGGCTGTACTTCAATTAGATACAACACAGGGGGCTTAGCACTTCCACACTTCGTGACATACTATCAAGCAGCATTGATTAATTTGACAATTCAGTTGGTTGTGACATCTCCAAAATTTGACAATTGTATACTTAATTCAAAGCCTGTAGAAAGTGCAATTAAATACTTGTTCTGGTACGATCTTCAAAACTACTGAAAAAATCAAGGTATAAGACGCCCTAGGCCAGGGCTTAGTATCACATATACAATCATTTATTAAAGCACGTAATATACCAGCGTGCCATGCATTCAAAAGAATCCCTGATTGTCAGAATTGAGGCTTACAGTTTTCTCAGGGGTTTTACATTCATGAAGAGATCTTGGTTATGAAAGATTGGGCAATTTCTACAATCTTGCAAGTCTGATTGCTAGGGATTCTATTGTACCACAGTTTGGCAGACAGGATGCAACCCTTTGCCTAAATTTCAACCAACTAACTAGTTTTCTAAGGGATAATTACTGGCTGCTGAGTGATGCGGCAATGACGATAATTTCTCAAATGCAGGAGAACAGATTGCTAGTAGTGGGTAATTGTTATTACTTTTCAGACCACAGATCAGAAAGAGATAGATCGATTTTAAGTAAAAGTAGAAGAGGAAAGAGGCTGTAGATTGAATATTAAAGAATGGCAGATATTAAGGGGTCTATTATAATGGCGGGTGAATCACCCCCGCCCGTATGGTGGTGACGATCCACCCGCCATTATTCTCGGCCCGCCTCCCATTTCCCCCCGCCATATTAGGATGGCGGGGGGACCCCGGCGTACAGAAAGACCGTCTGCCGGTTTTTCGCCGGTCTCACAGGAGACCGGGCAGACAAGAGGACTAACATGGTGGCGGTGTCTGCAAGACACCGCCATCCATATTAGCATGCAGGCAGACAAGTGCCTTTCCAGGCATGTGGTCTGTGCTACGGGCCCCCAGGTAGTTGGGGGGTGCACATGGGGGTACCTATGGTACCCCCCTGCATTGGCATGGAAAAAGTGGCAGACACCGTGCAAGGCCTGTCACCTTGTGCATGCCAATGCACGATGTGCATTCCCAGCATTGTGGCGGGCGGTGCTGTGAGCACCACCCGCCACAATGCTGGGAATAGGAGATGCCACGGTGGCGGTGGCATCCTAATTGCCCGTGCGGGAACCCTGCACCACTGGCGGCCGGTTCCAGCACCGCTAGGGTGGTGGGCGGACGAAACTCCGCCCTCCATCCTAATAGGCCCCTAAGTGAGGTTGGATACAGAGCACTAGAAGCAACCAAATATAAGAGGATGGCCTTTTTGGATCACTGACAAAATATCGAGTGACAAAATATTGTGTTCCCAAAATATCGGGACATAAGTATCAATGTCAAAAATATTGACATCCTATTTTCATAATAGTAAGTACTAAAATATTGGGGAAAAAATATCGTTGTTAAAGATATCGAAGTGAAAAATATTGTTTTTAAAAAATGTACAAAAATAATGTAAAATAAATTAAATAATATATATAACATATTTTTTTTAGAATTATTGGAAAATTGTAATAATTATAAGTAATAAATGTAATGTTAAAATAAATTAAACATACATATATAAAATGTAATATATATATTTACTCAATAATAATTAATAAATAATTATTTTAATAAATTATAACATTTTAGAAATATATTAAAAATTATAAATACACATATATATATATATATATATACATATATATATATATATATATATAGGCTCGAAACGCGTTGCCATTAAAACATTTTTTCAAAACGAGCCTTGGAGTGCGAGGTATTCCTTTACCAAACAGGACTGTGGAGTTTTCTACGATATATATATATATATATCTACATAAACCTGTAACATAAAATAAATATATATATTATATTATAAATTAAATTATTAAAATATTTATTAATTTTTAAAACTACATTTTACACTACATCAAGTGCAACAGTAGGGAAAGTGTTGGATAACGGAGGTGAATAAATTACTATTCCCACTCCAGCGAGTGCAACAGTAGGGAAAGTGTTGGATAGCAGAGGGGAATAATTTATTATTCCCACTCCAGCAAGTGCAACAGTAGAGAAAATGTTGGATAGCGGAGGGTTAAAAATTACTATTCCAACTCCAGCGAGTGCAATGGTAGGGAAAGTGTTAGATAGCGGAGGGGAATAATTTAGTATTCCCACTCCAATGAATGCAACAGTAGGGAAAGTGTTTGATAGCGAAGGGGAAAAAATTACTATTCCCTCTCCAGCAAGTGCAACAGTAGGGAAAATGTTTGATAGCGGAGACATAAAAATAACTATTCCCACTCCAGGGAGTGCAACAGTATGGAAAGTGTTGGATAGCGTAGAGGTAAAAATTACTATTCCCACTCCAACAAATGCAACATTAGAGAAAGTGTTGGATAGCATAGGGGTAACAAGCATTGGCATAGCCAATAGGTCTCGCCTTTGGGACCTTATAAGTGTTTAGTTATCCAGCACAATATCCTTGGTGCAACAACATCAACTGTTGCATGGCTAAACCTTTATAAGGTCCCAAAGGCGAGACCTAATGGCTATGCCAATGCTTGTTTTCTCCTGCTGTTTACTTCATGTCACTTACAAGGGAAAGGCAAGTACACCATCTACTTTCCTTGGCTATAACTATTTCACAACTATGGTTTTAGACAACTTTGTGCTGGGGTGTGCTGAATAGCCAATTTCACATCAAGGCCCAACAGTGTGACCAGTATAGGTCGTTGGCTCGGGGTAGTTTTGTTAGGTCTACAAGAGGAGTAGCAGAAGGGGTATGTGTTAGTACAGATGTTTAGGCTCAGTAGCCCAATGTGTATTGGTTTCTTTTCAACAAAAGATTAGTCCATTTCACTGCCATCCAGCCATCCACCTGACTCCTCGGCTCTTGCCATACAGTAATCTATGGCAATTTGAAAATTAATATGGACCCTAAGATTACGCCCTATTTGCAAATACCAACTAATAATTGGTGAAGAGTGGGTACAATTTCACTGTATGGGCCATTAGTACATCACACAGTGGTGTAACCGGGAGAACACTGGCACTTCTGAGGTGGAAGCACATGTGACAGATTATGGGCACATCCTGCACTGCATCGTCAACTGTGCGTGAGAAAGAACTAGGGATCAGAAAACGTCTCACTGAAAACTGTTTCTGTCTAGGCGGGGCATCCCGGCAATATTGGCCAAAAGGAGTAAGACTAATTTGCTGTGAATGGCACCTGGCAGGTTTGCCTCTAGTTAATCTGTGGGCGGGGATGAAAATGCTCCAAATAATCCATCCGTTTTTTTTATGTATCGCTGATCATTTGGTAAGGTTAATTAGCCGCCGACGAGTAACCTTGATAGCAGATGCCATGGAGAGCATGATAACTCACCAAATTTAAATAAAGTAGCATATTTCAACGGAACATAGGGTCAGGGCCCCGAAATGGGTAATTATGTTTTTATAACGGGGCTGCGGGATTTGAAAAAACAAATTACTATTGCTGCAGTGCATACTTGTTCTCTGCTTGCGGAAGGCTATCCTGAGAACTCAACGTTGAAAATACGCCATTGCTATAGCTAGCTGTTGCCACAACAATTGTGCCCTTGGAAACCTACATGTACCTCCTGGTTTCTGAGAACACCCTGTGGACCTGAGGTCATTTATCTTGCTGCATTCCCGCCCACTGGATCAGCATGAGGGCTAATGTATCAATCAGGGTAATGGAAAGGCCCAACAAGAGATGGCACGGAGTGGCTCTTAGAAAATTAAAGTTCAAGACCTGAGAACGGCAACCTACCAAGTAGCACCTCCTCAACCAACACCTTTCTCTCTCCTCAGTGTAATGTGCCAGTGTAAAATACAGAAAGCAAATGAATGTGTCATATTTCCGAAAACTGATTCTGAATCGGCGTGATCAACATTCAAGAAACATAATACAAATTTTGTTCAAGTGCTATTTTTCAAAAGAAAAGTCCTGCGTGGGCTGCTTGAATCCAAACTGACATATGACAAACTGACATGCGGGTGCACGGACCTCTGCGGAGAGCAGAAAAGCAATATACACACAGTACGTGACCTCACGGCGCCGAGGCAGGCTGCACTAACTGAGGTCTCTTCTAGGAGGATGTAGGGCTGTTGGGTGCTAGGAAGCCCCAAAGGACTGGGCCTGAGACAGTCACTTAGGATGGGAACTTCCGATGTTTTCAGTGCGTCTCTTAATCCGTACCAGCCCCGCCTCTTCTCTATTTA
This sequence comes from Triturus cristatus, assembly GCF_964204655.1. Taxonomy (NCBI): domain Eukaryota; kingdom Metazoa; phylum Chordata; class Amphibia; order Caudata; family Salamandridae; genus Triturus; species Triturus cristatus. The sequence continues at coordinate 235,933,827 of NC_140583.1, forward strand.
TAATAATTTTAGCCTCTGATATTTGATAAAGCTCTCACAACAAACTGGGGGAGAACCCCAAATCTTGTCAATATAAAAAATAATTGTTGTCAGTCAACAAGGTCAAAGGTTTTTTCAGCATCTTGCATAGGTATAGTGGCCTTAACCCTGTGGACCATCAGTTAATCAATAGTTTGATTTAAAAAATAAGTGTTAGCAGTCATTAATCTCTGTGGTAAAAAAAACAGTTTGATCCCTATGGACCGCATGTTGAGCACACCGAGCTATCCTTGATGCCCCGATTTTCATGAATAATATGTAATCTACGTTTAGTAGACTTATAGGGCGGTAGGCATTAGGATCCATTGGATCTTTATCTTTCTTTAGAAAGCTTACTACTACTGCTTCGTTACATTTTTAGATATAGAGATCCCTCCCTTTGTCTGACTGAAAAGCTTATTAAAAATGGTAGGAGCGGGGGAGGAGCCTAGCGCGCAACCAAGATGGACGCGTAGGCACAGGGCTCCCGGGACCCTCGCGGCCTCCCACATCTATCCTGGCTGTAATCCTGTTAATTTGAAGGAATATTCCTGGTGAACCGAAGCGGAGGTGATTCCCGTTTTCGGAACTTAAATCGGACTTTGGGAACTCGACTTATCCTGTACTCCAGAGAGAGGCCTGCTCCGTGGCGCCACCCCGGACTTGGGTTGGCACTGTCCCCGAGCTCCAATCGAACAACAACGGCTCTGGGGTCTTGGGCGGGCCCGTCCCCCCCTGGTTTCACTTTCGCTTTTGACTTTCCTCTACGAGTCTGGTGGCGGGCGCTCGCAGTCGCTCTGCATTGGGACCGATCTGTAGCGGTCGAGTGGCATTGATAAAGGGGGTTGTCCATCAGTCAGGTGGACTCCCCAGGGTGATTGCTGCACCTCACAGGTATACTAGATCTGCTCTCCCTGCTGAGTGATGACGACCTGGCTGGACGGTGACAAGCACAAGTCTAGAGCTCCCCGGAGGGGTAGCTACGTGCAAGCTAACAACATGGACCGCTACGGCCAGCAGAAAGGATCTCCCGGATCGAGTGGGCTTTCAGATGCAGCCAAGGAGGGCCCGTCACTAGGCCTGGGCGGTAAATTCCGTTCCGTTCGCGGAATTTGCGGAATTTGGGTAATTTCGCGTTCCGCGGAGAACGCAAAATTGCCCAAAAATCTGCGTTCCGCGACTTCGTGAAATTTTTTGCTTGTTCGCGTTCTCGATATGTGTGTTCGCGAGATATTTCACCGCGAGCACGCAAACAGCGATCGCGAACAGGAAAAAAGTATCGCGAACAAGCAATTCCGCGTGTTCGCGGAATTTCTGCGTGTTCGCGGAGATTTTTTACCGTTTCGCGGAGATTTGCGTAACGCGATTACGCGAATTCCACCCACCCCTACCCGTCACCCTCGACGGAATTGTCACTACAAGATGTCATGGGTGCCATCGACGCCATGAAGGCCTCGGTCGGCCAGCAATTCGACTCGCTGGCCCACAAGCTTGACACCGTGTTGATCGATATCAACTTACTTAAGGCAGATCTGTCAAAAACTAGTGAGAAGGTCAAATCGCTCGATCTCACGTCATCAGGCCTCAAGACGGATGTCTCTGAATTGCAGACGGAGATCCGTAGTTTGCGGGCCCTCAGCGACCTCTCTGCTAAGAGACTGGAGGATTTTGAAAGCAGGGCCCGGCGGAATAATGTACGCATCATCGGTGTGCCGGAGAGGTCGGAGGATGGGCCGGTAGATCTCTTTGTGGAAGATCTGATCCTGACCAAACTAGCGCCGAAAGGCCTCAGCAACTTCTTTACGGTGGAGCGGGCACACAGAGTTCCGGGGGGCCGGCCGAGGCCTGGGGCCCCACCGCGACCTATCATTGCCAGGATATTCAACTTTCGGGACCGTGACGCAATCCTGCAGGCCTCCCGTGTGCATGGCCCGACGAAATATGACAATGCGGATATCAGTTTCTATCCTGACTTTACACAATCGGTGCAGAAACAGCGAATGGGCTTTATGACTGTCAAGCGGCGGCTGAGGGACATGGGCTTGAAGTACTCTATGCTTTTCCCGGCCAAGCTACGTATTGAACTGGAAGAACGGACTCATTTTTTTGACCGGCCCGAGGCGGTTGAGGATTGGCTTGACACTTTGCACCGTCGGCACGGCGGGGAGTAACAAGCTGCGGATGAGGGTGGTGGATCAGCGGAACAAGGGTGAACGAATGACTTGTGGTTCCTTGACAATCTTGTGTTCACCCCTGACTTGGGTTTGATGTACTGGGGTTTTTCTTTTCTAGGACTGCATTACCCTTCCTTCATCATTGGGGGGCCGCGGGGTATCTGGTGAGATTCTTCCTCCTCGGGGGGGGGTTTTCCTTCTTTCTTTCCGTAGATTAGGTTTATGGGGGGGCGACAGGCACACTGCGAGTTGGGGTGGCTTAATGGTCCTGTGCAGGGGTGCAGGGTGGGGGGGGGTGTAGCGGGAGTTGGGGGGGTGGTGGTAGGGGTGTTGTTTTTGTGTGGTGTTCGTTTTATACCAGGCAATCAGTGTGCTGTTTTTAGCTCTCAACGTGGGTGGGGTGTCCGTTGCGGTGGAAATGGGGGGTAGGGGGTTGCGCATTTTAACATGGAATGTCAATGGTTTGGGGGACTGATTGAAGCGAGGGGTGGTGCTACAGTATCTGAAACGTCTCTCTCCTGATGTGGTTCTGTTGCAGGAGACGCATTTGGTGGGACACTCATGCCATGCTATGAATAGAAAGGGCTACCGTTTGGTGGCCCACTCTGGTTTTACTACCGGCTCCAGAGGGGTGAGCATTTTGGTTCGATCCTCTCTCCCGCTGGAAATTGATGAGGTGATACACGACGACCTGGGGCGCTACGTGGTGTTGGTGGGCCAGTGGGAAGGACGGACTTTGTGTTTGGTTTCAGTTTATGTCCCCCCGGGGTTGCAAACCACTACCTTTGCGGACTTGGGAGGGTTGCTGCTTGGGCTCCCGGAGGGCCTCTTGCTGGTGGGTGGTGACTTCAATTCTGTAGTATCGGGTAGAGAGGATCGGCACCCTCCCAGAGACCTCCCCGGGGCGCATTCCTGGCTGGGTGGCTTTATCGACACTATGGGGCTTGTGGACTGTTGGAGATCAATGCATCCGGGGCTCGCCCAATTTACATTTCACTCTGGCGTCCACGGCTCCTTATCTAGATTGGACTATATGCTGATGCCGGCCGCCCAAGCCCAAATGATCGGGGAGGTCAGACATCTGGCCCGTGGCATCTCTGATCATTCCCCAGTCCTGCTCCACTTAGATGTGGCCATGGGGGTAGAGGGGAGGGTGGCCCCGATTAATCCCTGGTATTTGCATGACCCCACGACTCGTGCCCTTTTGGTCAAGTCTCTGGACCGTTATTTTGAGGAAAATCAGGGTTCAGTCTCATCGGCCGTAACGTTGTGGGAGGCTTTCAAGGTGGTCATCCGTGGGCAGGCCCTGTCCTTGATCTCCCATGCTAAGAGGCGTAAAACTGAGGAGGTGGTATGCCTGCAGTCGGACATATCTGACTTGGAAGAAGATCTCGGGCGAGGGGTCACACGTGACAAACTCCATGCCCTTTGCCTGAAACAAGCGGATTACAGGGCGTTGGTTACGGATGCTGCCAAGCTCGCTAGTAGGGAGCAACAGGGGCGCTTGTATGATGTTGGTGACAAGGCTGGAAGGTTGATTGCATGGCTGGAGAAGAGAGAGCGAGCGAGTCGTGTGGTCCCGGTGATTGTGCGTGCTGATGGTGTGAGTGTTACGGATCCGGGGGAGATTGTGAGCTGCTTTGCGGACCATTTGCGGGACGTCTACTCTCCGGTTTCGGAGAGGCCAGAAGACGACTCTCGTCAATTGCTGCGAGATATTGCATTGCCGTTCCTTTCGGTCGATGATAAAGAACTGCTGGACGCGGCGCTTACAAACGATGAGATAGCATTGGCGATTCGCTCGGTCCGTTCAGGAAAGGCTCTCGGCCCCAACGGCCTTCCGATTGAGCTCTACAAGCTTCGTCCAGATGGGTTGGCACCTCATCTCCGCGAGATGTTTATTGCTTCCCGAGAGGCCGGCGCCCTACTGCATGATCAACGTCTAGCGACCATTGTGGTGCTCCATAAAGAGGGCAAACCGCGTGATTGCTGTGCGTCTTATAGGCCCATCTCCCTTCTAAACGCTGAACCCAAGATTCTCGCTAAAGTGCTCGTTAATCGTCTGATTAAAGTCATCGGTGACCTGGTACACCCGGACCAGTCTGTTTTTATTCCGCACCGCAACACCGCGCTGAACCTGCGCCGCCTCCATGGAGTCCTCGCGAGAGTTAACTCTATTCGGGAGCCTGCCATTTTGGCGTCTCTTGACGCCACGATGGCGTTTGACACACTGGAATGGTCATATCTCTGGGCGGCGCTGGCTAGGTTTGGTTTTGGACCTGGATTCATTGGATGGGTGAAGTTGTTATACGTGGAACCGCTGGCGCAGGTGGTGGTGAATGGTAGAGTTTCTGCCCCCTTTTAGCTTGGCAGGGGCACGCGGCAGGGTTGCCCCCTGTCCCCGCTTCTTTTTGCTCTTGCGTTGGAGCCCCTGGCGGCGTGGCTCCGGTGGGAACCCTCCATGACGGGTATTCGGTGGACACCGACGTTTGAGGATCGCGTGTCACTCTACGCAGATGATATTTTGCTCTATCTCACCTCTCCGCGGAAATCGTTGATAGTCTTATTTGATGTATTGAACTCCTTTGGTCGCAATTCAGGGCTTGTCATTAATTGGGTGAAATCCTGTGTCTATGTGCTGGTTGGCGACCCCCCTCTCCTCCCGCGTGGCTGTCCAATTCAGATTTCACATTCTGGATTCAAATATCTAGGTATCCACGTATCCCTCGATCCGGCGGTCCGTTATGCTCTGAATCTGTTGCCCCCGCTCCAGCGGGCCGATGTAGCTCGTTGGCGTAAGCTCCCGCTATCACCGCTTGGCCGGGCAGCCTTATTCAAAATGATGTCTCTTCCACGCTTTCTGTATGCATTGCAGAATACGCTGGAAGTGGTGCCCGCCCGATATTTTAGTGAGGTAGAGAGCTTACAGAGGCAGTTAGTTTGGGATGGGAGACCGCGCATTGCTCTTGCTAAATTGACCCTACCGTGGTACGACGGTGGCATAGCTCTCCCTGATATTAGACGATAATATTGGGCGTCCCAGTTGGTGGCGGTGAATCATGGGACATACGGCCCTGCGGTGAACCCCGCGTACGAGATGGATAAGCTACTATTGCCGGGCAGAGATTTCAATAGGGCGCTTTATTCTACGAAGGGAAGTACTAAATTGACCGGTCCTACGAAAAATGCGGTGCGCGCCTGGCGTTGTGCCACCGCTGCTACGGGATGGACGGGCCGTCTGTCTCGTGCGACTCCACTGTATGCGTCAGACGTGTTGGGAGGTTTATGGCGTTCGAAAGGCTTTGAGAAGTGGGACTTGATCGGAATTAGTCGTGTGGGGGATCTTTGGACGAAGGGCGCTTTTAAATCGTTTGAAGCTCTTCAGATGGAATATAAGCTGAGCGATAGGGAGTTCTTTCGTTATGCGCAGATGCGCCACGCATTACTCTCAGCTTTCCCGAATCCTGCAGTTATCCCCGAGGCCTCCCCGTTGGAAGATCGTCTGCTTGATGGTTACCTGCCAGATAGTACTATTTCCCTGATCTACAAAAAACTGATTAATACTCGAGCGGACCTTCTCACACATTTGCGAGAGGTCTGGGTCGCTGATGGCCTAGAGTTGGATGACGAGGACTGGGTCGCGGCCGTAGCCTCACCGAGGGAGGTTGCTATACCGGCTCGCCTTCGATTTGTGCAGTTGAAGATACTACATAGGGTATATGTCACCGGTCCCCGCTTGCTTCACATGGGTTACACAAGTGATGGTTTATGTCGGCGCGGTTGTGGCTTGCTTGGTACTTTTCTTCATATTCTGTGGGAGTGCCCGAAGGTGATACGTTTCTGGACTGGTGTACATGCAGTGATGGAGGAGGTTACGGGTGTGGCGCTGCTCCCTGAGGCTCGGCGATGTGTGTTGAATGTGTGGGAACTGACTGACTGCGATGTGGCGCAAGAACGTTGGGTGACTTTGGGCAACATGATCGCTAAAAGGGACATTGCGCAGCTCTGGGGGTCCGGCCGGCCCCCCACAGTTATGAAATGGAAAGAAAACATGGATTGGTGCATGTTCCGAGAGAAGACGGTTTACGTGGCCAGAGGCAAGCCTAGGGCATGGAGTAAGATGTGGGGTCCCTGGAATTCCTATCGGGGGGATATCTGCGCCCCCCCCCCTTGGTGGTCGCACCAGACGTAACGATGTCCCCTTGACTTTGATGTTCCTGGTCGCTTTGCGGGAGGGATGACCGAGCCTCTTCCTGCCCCCCGTGCCCTTTTTCACGCAAATAAATGTGTAATTGGCTTCGTTGTCACTGTTGTCCCCCGCCCATGAGAGAGCAAGTCCCTGTTAATGGAGTTCTTTTGCCTAGTGTAAGTTTCTTTTTGTGTTTTATTTGTAAAAAGTTAATAAGAAACCTTTCTGAAATACTATGTTCAGTTGTGGGCGGCTGCAGCCGTTAGGTGTGCGGTTCGCTTCGGCTCTTCTAACTGCTGTATTGTTGTTTTCTCTACATTAGCGGCCGGCCCGGGCGGTTGTAGGCCCATGACTGTCAATATTCGATGTGTAAATAAAGGTTTTTAAAAAAAAAAAAAAATGGTAGGAGCTCGGCTTGAAAGGTCTTATACACCTCTATAGGAATACCATCACCTCCTGATACCTTTGCATTAGTCATATTTTTAAGGGCATCCGCCACTTCTTGAAGATCTATTTGAGTGAATCACTGTGTTCAACAGAAATACCTGGTAGAGTAGAAGGTAAATTGCAAACACCCTGGCTGGTCTGAATGCCATGGATCTATTAAGGCCAGGTCGAGGAGATTGTGTGGCAGATGGCAAGTGGAGCCCTCATGGCCTGCTGCTGATGCTATGTAGCTTCCCCTGTCAATGCTTCTGACATCACACGCTGCTGAGTCCGAGATGCCAACGCGAGGGCAGCAAGGTACGGCAACGGACCTCTGTTTTGATCCAGCGTTGAAACTGGCAGAAATATAATAGTGGAAGACCTCCAGTCAGACACCACCACTCAGCACATCGAAGGAGCGGATTTCAAAGAGTGCTTGATAGGCGTGCCAGATGTGCGAAGGATTGATGTGACTGTGTGGCAGACCTAACGTTAGAGGTAAGGGGGAAGCTACTCACGAGGATTCACTGGGATGGCTCGCCTGCCGAAAACAAGGCCCATGCGGCCCACGGTCATGTGACAACAACACCCAAAACTGTTACCCCCTTACTCGCAAAACATCATAAAAAGCTGTCACGAACTCAGGTAGCTAGGAGGCGTGATAAACCGATGGATAGCGGTCTAAGTTCAGCAGCCCTGGCACCCATGCCCGAGCTGGTAGTTGAGACAGTGGGAGCGATTGGACAGATTTACCTCAGTCTTCAAGGAGGGAGGATTTGTCCACAGAGGAAGCCCAAACATGGCTAGTAACATCCAGTGAGTCAGATCAGTCAGTTGCTTCACCATTCCAGCTAGGGCTATCACCTCCAAGTGTCCAAGGAGAATTAGTAAAGACACCAGTGGCGGAGCCTACTACGAAGTTAAAGGTATGTTACTAGACGACATTGCAATGCAAAATTTAGCGGCAAATGGAGATTAAACTCAATTCAACTCAATTAATTTTGGCAACGAGGGTTCAGCATCTCTGGCAGTTGAAGCAACCCTTGTGCTCAAGAGCGGAATTAGGAGTGGCAGGTCTATGCCAAGGTTAATACCTAATACCCCTGAAAAAGCTATCATACCACAAGAGCAGGGGTTACAGGAAATTGGTGTGACTCAGATGGAGGTTTGGGATCAAATATCCTCCCTTGATGCAAACAATGCCAGAAAGGAGCAGCCTCCAGATTTTCTAAAGATGTTATTGGAAACAATATTAACTGAGATAGGAGGCTTAATGACTCAACAGGCATTAGATACAGCAGTGGTGAATTAAAAATTGACTAAAATTGAGGAAAACTTCATTTTTTGTACCAAAGCACTTAAAAGAAGCTGAACAAAGAATATCGGACTTAAAAGATAAGCTTCTGCAATATCAGAAAGATATTTCTCCAGAGCTAATCAAGGTCCGTCAGTTCGAGATGAAGTTGGAGGCTATGGAAAATCCCTCACTGCGCTGGAATTTAAGGTTTACTGGAATTCCGGAAGGAAGTGAGACTCAGGGAAGTTCAGACAGTTCCACAACTAATTAATTCATTGTTTAATAAATATATTTTGCCATCCACTCCAGATGATCTAACAATTATGCAGGTGCACAGAGTCCACCCTCAGCGAGCAGCAGATGGCAAATATCCATAAATTATTTTAGTAAATGTTTCTGACTTTAAGATCAAAGAGCAAATATTGAATAGAGTGATTCAGCAAAATTCATTTACTGCCCTTGAAAAACTTCTCTGATTTGTCAGTAGCCTCGATGCGTCACCGGAAGGCCTTTCAAGGATTGGTACATGAGTTTAGCCTTCTTGGAGGTCACGATTCCGTGGTACAATCTGCCAAGTTGAAAGTTTTATGGAAAGGTGAATTTAATTTGTTTGTCTCTCTGGAAGTAGTGCAAGCCTTCCTAAAATCAATAAAGTCCAAAGGTGTGACGTATTATAGGATATGGTTGCTATGTAGTGGAGTGTGTGGGAGTTATAGATGGGTGAGCACCGGGTGCACTCCATTTGTACCCCTTGAAGAGAGGGATGAGTGAAGCGGGGTGGAGGGGGGCCCTGTCTCGTGGGTAAGAGGTGTGGGGGAGGTAGATGGCTGCAGGGGAAAAAAGGAATTGGTAAAAACATGGGGCCCGATTCACAAAAGTAATCTGAAACCAAAACCTTTGGTCTTAAGTTAAATTTAAGACCTGTATTCCTGATGACAACGAAGATGTTCTGCTAAAGAGTGGGATAAAGCTACTGTAGCTTTAACCCAACTACTGATGGAAATTGGAGAAGTTTCCTCCTTTTGGCCTGCATTTCCAAATGTGTCAATAAACTTTAGGCTCTTTTAAAGGAATGATACCACTCAAGGTAAATCACAAATGCTCTCTTCACATTAAGTAAGTGCCAAACTGACTCTTGTGAAGAAGAAGTAGATGAATTTGGGCAAAAAAACTGGAAGAATCACTTCCTGATCCTTATGAAAAGAGGAATATACCTTAGAAACAAATGCTGAATCTGGCCTATGTAATATCCCATCCTCCTGAGAGAAGAGAATTTCTCCACAGCCAATTGGTCTGTGATATTGCGAATCCTACTTACTGACATTATTGCCACTAAGAATACTTCTTTCATTGTGACAACTTAAATATCTCTGTCTGATAAATGCTCAAATAGATGTTTTACTAGTACCTTTAAAATCAGAGATAAATCCCACAGAGGAGAGTACAGTCTAGGCACTGACCTATACAATGAAAAACTCTTCAACACACATGCTACCAACTCTTCCTTATCCCTGACGTTTTCCCATGGTCTCCTGAATACCTTAATGGCCACTCATTGGTATGATCACGTCACGCCTGCACTTAAAATCCTTCAATGGCTTCCTAGAGAAGGAAGAAGCAATTTCAATACTGCCTGCATCACCCACAAAGCCATCCACTCGCACACCCCAGAATATTTAGATAACAAACTCATCAGAGCAGGAAGAACCAGATCACTGAGAAGCTGCAACACACTTCTTCACGTCCCTCCCAAACTAAAAAAGAAATCTACCCAGTCTCGCTAGTTCTCAGGTAACGCCACCAGCATATGGAACTATCTCCCGAGGGACTTACGATGCAACCCTTCCTTCACTTGCTTCAAAAGAGACCTTAAATGCCATCTCCTCAACAAATACTGGAACACCTGAGCAATTTCTAGACCTCAGTTACATTAGTCTCCCTTTAACCCGTTAATCTGCTGGCTGTTTTATTTCTGTTGCTGCCTCCGTCTACCTTAAAGGTATTCCTCTCACTGGACCTAAACGGGCGACTTGCTCTTTAAACAGTTACCGCCCTCAGGGCCTAGCTGCTGTCCATATACATATTGTATTCCATCCGCTTTGCCTAATATTTCATTGTGTATTTACTGTGTGTTGGTACTTGATCTTAGTTTGTTTTGCGTCATTTACAAAATGACTGGATTATAACCTGGCTCTTGACTCTGTAAAGCGCTCCGATTCCCCTGGGTCTAGCTAGTGATATATAAAACGTATATAAATAAAATAAATAAATAAATTGGGATCTTAGCGTTACTATCAATAACCTCAGCTCAAAACAATCCCATAGGTACTGTAAACATTAGTTACATTTAGTCCACAGAGAAAAGATTGTGTTTAGTGTACCACTTTTGGAAATTTCGCAGTGCCTTCCATAAGATTTTAAGGTAGAGTGTTTTCTATACTCCAGAGCCCATATTACAGAAGTGCCCTGTGGGGCACAATGGGCATTTGTACATGCTTTGTGTTCCCCCTGGGCACTTTGGTATTACAGAAGAGGCGCTGATGCTTGTGCAGCCCATTCTGTAATACAGATAGCGCTGGTACATATGTTGCGCCAGCGCTATCTTAAGAGGGATTTCCCTCATTTGCATAGGGGTGTGGCTCCATGCAAATGAGGTAATCTCTTTACCTCTGTGCCCGCGCTGTATGACATTGTTCTGCATTCTGTCCATCAAATGTTGTTTTTGCATTTGTCTCCCTGAGTGGGACGGGTATGCTCAGACGTGTGTCCCGTGCTCTCCATGCTATTGGAATCAAGCTATCCTGGGTGAAGAGGGGTGAAACCCCTAAACCGGTCCTAGGATGCTTGGTTCCAGTCCAGGGAGGACCTGACTTGGTAGTTCGGGCTGGACTGTTCCCATGAGGCACAGGGTCAAGACTGATTTGCATATGGCTGGGTTCAAACTCGAATGGCATGGTGAGCAAAAAAACGATGGATTTAGGCCCAGATCTCTGTACTGGGGTGAATGTATGACATTGTTCTGCATTCTGTCCATCAACTGTTGTTTTTGCATTTGTCACCCCGAGTGGGACGGGTATGCTCAGATGTGAGTCCCGTGCTCTCCATGCCACTGGAATCAAGCTGTCCTGGGTGAAACGGGGTGAAACACCTAAACGGGTCCTAGGATGCTTGGTTCCAGTGCAGAGAGGACCTGGCTTGGCAGTTCGGGCTGGACTGTTCCCATGAGGCACAGGGTCAAGACTGATTTGCATATGGCTGGGTTCAAACTGGAATGGCATGGTGAGCAAAAAAACGATGGATTTAGGCCCAGACCTCTGTACTGGGGTGAATGTATGACATTGTTCTGCATTCTGTCCATCAACTGTTGTTTTTGTATTATAGACACAGGCGCAGAAGTAAAGAAGCTGTCAGGAGGCACACTGACAGTGCACCACAAAAAGGTGCCTCACTTTCAGTGCACCTCCTGATGGCAGCCCTCTGGAGGAGGTGAGGGCAGGTGCAGTCACTCACTGCACCCCCCTCAAGGAGATCTCTCTCTCCTCTTGAAGTGCAGGCAGGTGCCGCCTGCACAGTGAAACACAGAGGCTTTGAAGCAGCTGTTCTATATTTCACTTGAATGTGACACCCCCACGGCAGCACAAATTCGCAGCTGTCTTGAGGACAGGTCATTCAACTTAATAGGGTGTTTATTCCCTATTTGCACTTGGCGCACATGTTTGAAGGTGCACCATGGTGCAAACAGAGAAAAGGTGCCCTATACATAATAGGGCCCCTGGATCCAATGGCTAAATGCCTTGGTTTTTACTTTGTTTTACAAGTCCCTCTTCTCAACCTCAAGCTGAGAGACACAACTTTGGCATTAAGGTGACAGCTAGGGATTTCAGAGGTGAGGAAATAAGAGGAAGTATCAATTAATCCTTAATCACTAGAGATATTATAATCAGGAACTATGATCTTTTGGTCTAAAATGAAACTCCTAAGATTATTTCGCTGTCTCCTTTTGAAACATGGATAATAGTTATGGAAATAAAGGAATAGGTGAAATGTATAGAGAAGCTTGCTAGGCCAATGTATTGTCAGGGCATCCACTCCACATGCCCACTGTATCACACTTCTGGAGCAAAACCTGGGTAGCTGGGCCTTGTGAAGGAAAGCAGACCCAGGAATTATTTCCTGCAAATGTTTTGAATTGTCATCTTGGATAATGCCATCTCCTAGGAGGGGAGAAAAACCCTGTTTAGGATGGTTGCCAAAATTTCCCTGCTCTCTTATGTAAACTGCCTCCGAGACAACAGATGGCACTCCACTCTGTGAACTAGCTTTATTGCAACCAAACTTAGGGTCCTGGTTTTTGTACCCCATTGGTTGTTTAAATAAGCTATAAGTACTCTATAGTCTGATCATATTAAGATGATACTGCAATCCCTAATCCACTGCTGATTAAGTATCACCACTCCCCATACAACTGTCAGTTCCCTCCAGTTTGGGGATCAGCAACTCTACATCTAAGACTATTTTACTTGAATTATCATGTGATGCAGAGTACCCCCTCGTCCTAGGGAACATGTGCCTATGATCAAGATCTGTAGCAGATCTGGTTGCAACTAAACACCCTTGTTCAATAAGCACTGCCAATACCACCATCATAAATTCCTTAATTTCCTGAGGTATCAGAACCACCTTCTCAAAGTTATGAGACTTCGGATCCCAATGGGTGTGAAGAAGAGACAGCAGAGGATGTAGGTGCACCTTTGGCCAAGGTACAATGAAAACACATCCCGCCATTTTATACTGAGCCTTAAACTACTCTTAAACTGCCACTCCCTGATTGATCCTGATTGTTTCCACATGTTGCACAGAATTTCTGACCTGCTTGGTGGTATAAATTCTTTGTTGGTTTTGGTTTGGAATCCATCACTTATAAATCAGATCATGGGAAGATAACAGTTGGCGTTTGGAAAGGTTAGCAAAAACTCATGATTTGTCAGGCAGGCACACACTATCTCCTTCTTCCGTGTCAACTGCTCCTTTGATAATACATTGAGCAACCAACCAAGAAAGGGGTATATATTGATACCCTTCAACTAAAGCCATGATACCACCAGGGCTACCGTTTTCATGCACACCCAAGGTGCTGACTTCAGTCCAAAAGCCAACACCTTGAACTGGAAATGCCTCTTTTGGATGCAAAGCCTTAGATATTTTTGGTGGTCGCACATCATTGACATCTTGTAAACACAACGTTCTGTACAAGCTCCATTGTGAATGAGAGGAGGTAAAACATGGGTTTGCCTATAGTCACACTATCAGTAAGGACAGCCAGGGGATTAAGATAAATATTTATAATTATGAGACATTCTTGCCAATCCTTTTCAAATTGTATTGCCAGGAGTCATGGTTCTTTGTGGTGTATTTCGTTAATTCGGATATCTAAACTCGATGAGATATACATTTCCAAACCCCCCTTGGACCAGCCTTTTGACTTTGTTTTTTGTGCCAAGGTCATGAATTATATAAATCTAATTTGTAGGAGAGAGGTCAGGCTCCATGTTTCCAGCAAGATGCTTACAATACATTTGGTCATTTACAAGTGGGTTTAAACCTCTCAAGTTCAATTCACATATATTTACACCAGTAGATGGATTTGGCATTGTCTTAGTTGGTTGTCAATTGCCAGTTTTGTTAGCTAATACAGATGGCAGCCATGTCCAACCTACCCGGTTGTCAGTGTGACTGTCACTTCACTTACAATTCCCTTGGATGTCCTGATACAACAGAGAATGATGACAGCCTGCAGGAGAGCTACTCTTTGAGCTACTTCCTATAGTGCTTTTCAAAATCGAAAATATTGTCTTATAACGGCTTTTAGTGAGGTGGTTAGCGTTAGGCCCTGAATAAAGCTGTGCTGGGTATGTACATCTGTTGTGCCTAGTTGGCAGTAGACCATGTTATTAGTGTTGCCTTATTTAGCTGTGTGCCCCTGGGGCGAAGAAACTCAATTAATTTGATGTCAGCATTTATGTGCCAAAGGTGCACAACTCTATATAAGCTTCACGGTGTTGCCCTTATTTAGATATTTAATGTGGACCCTTGGAGATGTAGTCAGGGAAGAACAATAGCTTGTTATCTTGGAAGGTGCTACCAATGCTAGTTGGACCTGTGGGGGCTCACGTAGATATCCTTCGCTCCTACTGATTTTGAGACGTGCTTACATTTTTTCACACCCAATCACTTACATCACTACTCTATGGTTCTACTGAGTCTGTCAGAGACCAGATAATTCCTGTCATCACTAACTCCTCTTTTGTTAATTAAAAAGTACAAACAATAAAATATATACATTACAACTCTTCAATAAGTCGCCATGTTGCTTAGACCAATCGTCCAAATCGTGTCAAGGGAACCTGCAGAGACACTGGAGAAGTGTCCATAGCTGGCACAGATGAGTAGGCACAGACATAGTCTGTGGACTCTCAGGACTCCTAGGTGGAGAACTCTCACTTCTATTTTTTTTTGATTTTTTAATTGATTTTTTCAACTGTCATAACATCCCCCCAAACTGCATATTGTCCCAGGTCTCATTACATAAAATATGATTTGCTACGTACATATCTATTTGGAGGTACATACATCAGTAATAATTAACCATTCTGTTTTCCTGCACCCCTTTCTGCCGATGGTATCGAGCCTGGTCTTCAAGGGTGATTGCACCTTAACCAACTGTGAATCGGCACAGTATTTGGCTATGTGGAAGGTGTGTCGGGGTCTGGTGTAGTTGTTTCATCTGTGTCAGTCTGGCTAAGGTAAGACAAGAAATGTTCACAAATATCCTTGGGCCGTGTCGCTAGGTAATCAGATCCCAATATGCCATCAGTTGCACCTAGCAGTATGAAATGTCTGTTAGCCCTATTCTATGAAGTTGTGTTGATGTACGATATGTTTATGCAAGTAATTAAAATGTATCAGTCACAGTCTATAGTTGAGAGACAGCTTCTCAGGTTGGGCACAGCAGTACTGCCACTGCGCTTCTGAAATTTCAAAGTTCAGGTCCCTCTCCCAAGCCATTAGGGCTTTCATGGTATTGTAGAAGCTATCTGTGTTAGTGTACAAATGCCAGATTATATGTTTCTGCTGCGAAGCCGTTGTGTGTGTATATTCTATCGCTGTAAAGACAGGAGGGGGCGTAGGGAAAGAGTCATGCATTGCGCAGCAAGTAGCTTTGATTTGAGAGGATAGCAGTGTATCCGAGAGCATCAGCATTTCTGTGTCTATGCAGGCAAAGCAAGGAAGAAACTGGCCATCTGGGTATAGGTCTGCAAACCTTTTAATAACTTGCACCCCCACGCATCTGGCCGCTCTCTTGTCATGTAGAGAGGGAATGCAGCGTTGTCTGTCAGAGAGGCAGTAGGCGCTCACAGTACCGGCAGGCCGCCCCGTCTGTGAAGGCCATCCCACACCCAGCGTACACATTCCAGGGTACTGATTTCGGCTTTGGGAGCCTTGTAACACTGGAACTGCGCAGTTTTTAGTGCCCATGTTATTACTAGATCTTGCTTGATCACTAAATGTGGCTGGAACGGGGTAGGATCTTACTTCTGATATCTAGAGAAGGTAACCATCAAGATAAATGCATGAAATGTGAAGAATCTTGCGTAATGGACTTTCCAGGATGGTGGGAAGTCACCATGTGTCCTTTAGTAGTCACAACTTGCATTGTGTCAGCATCAAACGGAGCATCAGACTTGTGTTTACATCTTTGCCGTACGATTATTCAATCTCCCTTCTGGAAAGTAGTGTTTTGAGCACTTCAACGACTGTGTGCATAAGTCTTCATTTTGCGTTTGTGACAGGAACCAGCTCAGTGATGCTCATTGTAATTAATTTCTCTGTCAGTGGTCCATTGCAGCAATTTAGTTTGCATGACTCTCAAAAACATAAGGGTAGCAGGATTTGCACCTGTAGTTGAATGGGGTGTCGACTTGTATGCACGAAGAGCAGAATGAAGAGCTGAGTTTAGTTCAAGCTTTTCTAGTGCAGCACGCTGATCAGTCTTTTTGAGAGTGCTCATGATACGCTCCACAACACCGTTTGCTTGTAGCCAGAACGGTATTCTTCTCTAATGCTTTATGTTTAGATGAACAACAAAATATTTGAATTCTAAACTGATGAAAGGTAGACCATTTTCAGACTTCAAAATTGAAGGAACACCCCATGCTGCAAAAATATAATCTAGCCTCTCGATAGCTTTCTCAAGTAGTCGATAAGAGGTCTCCTGCCAATGGAAAATGGAAATACTCATCAATGACAACCATGTGGGGATGTCCATTGTCAATAGGTCCAAAGATGTCAATAGCGATTCTCTCCCACACATGCTTTGGAGCATCAGACATGTTTAATGGATGCTGAGTCGTTTTTGGACATAAGCAATTGCACAAGTGACAGGCCTTCAATTCCCTTTCAATTCATTCATCAACCTGAGGAAACCACACTCGGTCCTAGAGAACTCGTTTGGTGGCAATGATTCAAATTTTAGTTTCCAAAGGGTATGACAAGTAAACATAATCAGACTTCATCATTCGCAATTTTTCTTTAACACTGTATCGCTGTCTGCCCTGATCGTCAGATCAAGTGCTGGACCGCTCTCCACCCGAGTACCCTCTGGAGATTTGATCCTCACCTTTGGCGTCTGGGGTCATTGTGCGGAGTCCGGTCGAGTGTAGGTGATTCCAGCCGAAGCACTAAAGTCTGTCAAAGAAAATAATATTCTGAGCCTACTTGAAGACTGAACAAGTGTATTAAAAATAAAAGACAATAATCTGCGAATTCACAGAAACAGGTAACAAAAGTTCCCCATCATATCTATATGAGCATATACATACCCACACCCTGAATTTAGTGGTGTCAAAGCAAAGAATGTATCATTTTGTTGCAGGGAATCATGGCTGACCATCTCCCTAGAAGGGTGTGGAGGCAAAGATTGCCACAGTTGGTGGAGGGTGAGGTTCCAATTAGAGGACAGTACCAGAGGTAGGGGAGGGTCAGAGCAGGGAGCCGACTTCCAAGCAGCAGAGTCAACTTGCCACAGTGCACCAACCCTTTTGCAAGCATTGTTCCAATAGATCACAGTCCCCCAGTGGTAGGCAGACCATGGGTTGACTAGCATAGTGCTTGGGTAGGAGATGGCCCTAGTCAGTGTGGGGGAGACAACTGAGGTTACCCTAGTGTCCCTGGGTGACAAGGAGATAGTGCCCAAAGCCCACATGCCTTCAAATACTTTCAGGTATAGGCAGTGGGTCACCACCAATGGGCAGAGGGTGGAGGCTCTGAGGGACACAGGAGCCAGTATGACTAAAAGCAGGTTGTATCTGGTGTCCTCAGAGCAGGTGATACCCAATACATTCCACCAGGGTGTAGTAGCAGACAACCAGTAGAGCCACTACCCAGTGGTTCTGATTTCCTTTGAATGGGAGGCCCTCAGGTATTCTGAAAGTTGCTGTGAGCCATGCCTGTGGACTGTATGTTAGGAAATAACTTGGAGCACTTTGACTAGAAGGAAGTGGAGCTCAGGTCACACCTGAAAATGTTGGGGGTGCCTAAGTCGGTCAGTAGGACCACCAGGCTCATGGCTGCCCAGGAGCAGAGTCAAGAAGGTTTGGAGCCGGGAAAAATGGCCCAGACTGCTGTGAAGAGAGGGAAAGGCAAGGGGTTGTGGGAAACGAGTCCCTGAATGTCCCACGGTACAGTTGGATGGGGCACCGGAGGAGGCCACCTCAGCGCCTACCAGGGAGGACATTGCCTCCCTTGGTGGCTTGCCTGAGCTTGCTGGATGGCAAGCAGTAGGGGGACTCACCAGGTATGAGTTCTATAAGTCATGAGGTAGAACTGGGACGTCCTCTTACAACTCCTGCTTTCTACCTACTGGAAAGTACCACAGAAGGGAGTTGGGTTTAGCCCATTCAAACTTCTGTATGGTCACCCTGACAGGGGATCTCACAGTCTGGTCAAGAAGGGGGGAGCAAGCTCCCAAGAACCCCACCCCCCACCCGGATGTGGTTAGCTACATCCTAGCCCTCAGGAACCAGATAGTAACACACTGGAAGGAAGCCTCTAGGGAACTTGGAGACTAGCCAGGAAGTTTTTCAGGAGTGGTACAACCAGATGGTTACCCCTGTGGAATTTAAACCTGGATAAAAGGTGCGGGTAATGGAGCCACTGGAGCCCGGGGCCCTCCAAGACTGTTGGACTGGGCCCCATGAAGTAGCTGAGACTTGAGGAAGGGGGAGGCCACCTACTTTGTGGATCTCATGACCCTCAGAATCCCCTTAAGGGTACTACATATCGACTGCCTCAAACCACACTATGGGAGGTCTGAGGTCACCATGCTGCTAGGGATAGATGATGGGCAGGAGGAAGAGAGTGAACATATCCCTCACCTCCTGTCATTAAAATAGAAAGGTAGGTAAGTGGAGGGTGTCCACCTCTCCTCTACCCTGACCACAGAACAGCAGAGGGACTGCCACCAGTTATTGGACCAGTTTGTCTCTATCTTTTCCCTCACTCCTGGGATTGCATATCTGTGTATCAATATCATTGATACTGGAGACAGCCCCCCGGTCAAAAAAATACATAAAGTAAGGGCAAGCAACCAAAAGAAGGTCTCTAAGATGATGGAATTAGGGGTTATTGAGCACTCCAGTAGCCCCTGGTCCAGCCTAGTGTTGCTGTTACCAAAAGCTGCCACACTGGGCACCACCAAGACCTCCAGTTATACATAGAGTACAGGGGGCTTGACTCAGTCACCAAGACTGATGCTCACCCCTTCCCCTGAGCTCACTGACAGATTAGAGATTAGGGGCTGCCAAGTTCCTGAGTGCATTTGATTTGACTTCAGGGTACTGGCAAATTGCCCTAACTGAGCGGACTAAAGAGAGGTTGACCTTTCCCACCCCAGAGGGCCACTTTCAATTTAAGGTGATGCCCTTTGGGCTGACAAATACCCTTCTCCCTTCCAGAGGCTGGCCAACCAGGTCTTGGCTAGTATAGAGGCTTTCAGTGCTTCATACTTGGATGGCATAGGTCTTCAGTAGCAGCTGGGAGGACCACCTCTTTCAACTGCAGGAACTGCAACACGCAGGCCTGACTAATAAGGCTAGTAAGTGTCAGATAGGTCAGAGGTCTGCGATGTACTTGGGTCACCTGGTGGGCGGGGTAAGGTGAAGACCTCCAGGCCAAAATGGGAACTATTCTGGCCCACTATCCCCTAAAAACTCTCACTTTCAACTGAATAGTGCCGTGCATTCATACAAAGGTTTTATCACCTCCACATTGTCACTGCATCCAGTTCAGAGCCAGGGCAGGGGGGTCAGGAAATTCCATGCACTTCAAGGAGACTTTCTAGCAGCTTCCTCTACCTTCCAGAGGAAGGGCGCAAGCTATAAAAAATAGCACCCTCAGACCCACTTTTCAGTTTACTCCTAGACCTAAGGAAGGACTCTCAGAGGACTGCCTGCTGTTGTGACCTGCTATACTCTCTGCAGGACTGCTTTGCTGAACCTGGAACCTATCTTAAATTCGCAGAGGCCATCCCTGCTGTTTGAGCCCTGCAGCTAAACCTGCATCTAAGGCTACCAGAGTGACTCCTAGGGCTAGTTGGCTGGCCTCCTATTCAGAATCACGAGGATAAAAAAACCTCCCACCACCCAGAACCCACACCTGGACCCAGCCTGAGTGAGTCCCGAACCCTCAAGTTGTGTCCCACCAACCCTGGGCCTCTGGTTGCGGTGCAAAAGGTGCCCAGATAGCCAAAATCCAAAACTGAGAATTTTTAGCTGAAAACTGCTCTGAAAATCAAGGGAGTCAAGGACCAATCCGCTTGTCTATCTGCTAAAGGCACATCATTGGTCAGCCTGACTTTGTGGCTGCTCCCGCTACGTTCTTGTCCACAGCAACAAATCCTATTTAGCAATCCCATGCCAAAGGGGCATCCCTGCCCCTGAAACTGTCTTCGGCTACAGCAATATGGCTCGTCCCGCTGGAGATTTTCCGACTTCAATAAAAAAGGTATGAACATAGAACTTGTCACCGCAGCTTCGACCCAAGGTTCCCCAATGATGACACGCTCTCCTAAGACACCTCCTGCAGTCTTGCCCCACTAAATGTTTCCTTTTCAGAACATTTTTCTTAAAATCTCTTCGAAGGTAAGTGCTGGCCGGGCCCAATCCACTTCTTGTATCAGAACTGTGCTCCATCGCAGTCAGCCATTGCTTTTGACTTTGGCCCGGTCTTGTGCAACTGAATGTCAGCTGATGGCGCAATGATCTTCCAGGCACTTGTTTTTACTAAAAACATTACAAATTCATAACTCCGGTTCTACTAGTTTTGTCATTTTGGTGACAAATAGTTTATTGAAATTTACCTATTTTTCTAAATTGGTGTGGGATTTTTCTTGTGTTGTGTTTTCACTTTATCACTGTTTGTGTGCTGCATAAATACTTTACACATTGGCTCTAAGTTAGGCCTGATTGCTTTTTGTGCCAAGCTACCCAGGGTTAAGCACAGGTTAATTTAGTGATTTTCGTGGTTCACCCTGTAAGGGATTGTGGCTGTTGATTGACAAAGGTTCACACCTCAGTCAACTAACAACCCAAATTCTCACACATATCCATTGTTAGTGCATTGTGTGGAGGTATATTATAACCAACTTTAAGCAAGCAGTGTTGGATGAAGTTTGCCAATTTTGCACTGCTGAATTAGCGTGGGATTTTGCCTAGCAAAAATATATTGTAGCCCACCTTTATGAAAAGGAAGGCAGCATGGATGTGGGAATTGAAGAAAGAGTCTGCAATTGAAATTTTAGCTCTAATATTGACTGCAGAATTTTCTGTCAAAACAGTTTTTATCAGGAGAACTTTGTAACTCAAGTAGCAGTATAGTGATTTTGACCTTGGCAGGATTTTATTTCTCATCCACTACTATTTAGTTAAAATGTCCTCAAATTTATGAACACATTTAAGTTGCCAACAAATTATGTTAAAATAAAATCACAATATGCGTGTAAGCAAAGTTGCCCAACTTGGAACAATGCTAGATGTTGTTGTCTCACAACTTTGCTATGCTACGCCCTGAGGCCTTCTCTTGATAGGCACAACCCAGTCAGTATATTTTTCTTTTTCAAACATTCTTCTAACTGTGAAACACAGGAACACCGCGTGATTTTGTACATTCACTATGCATATTCCATTCTCTCTTAATTGCTCGGGCAATACATTGCCATGTGTTCTAAAATGTTGCCACCGTGCACGTCTATTGCAATCTAATACTTGGGGAAATAAAAATGACCATCCTCTAACAAATGGATATGTTCGACATCTGTAGTTAAAGTGAGCTACTCGACTATTATATTTCCAAAAGTCATTTTTCAGCCATCTGTATGGAAGTGTTAAGGTATTGCTGAAAATTCTCCCAAATGACTCAACGTGCCATCATTTTAATAATAACAGAATCTGCAAATATTCAGGCTAAGAAGGGTCCCTAACAAAGATTCTTAAAAAACAGGGTTGGCCGGAGGCACTTACGGCACCGCATATTTGTGGGTGATAAACTTGTCGGAAGAGGAGTGCTTTACCATCTGTCTGTAGTGATGACAGCCGTTTCTAGGGGAGGCCAAGCGCACGTCTATTCCTGATCTCTGGCCCTAATTGGATACTTGAGAAACACCAGCACCATTTTGTGGGCGTGTCCTGGCCTTAACAGCACCTGTGGTCCCTTCTGCTGTTGAGTGCGTGTGCTGTTGAATGATGCATTGCCCCTGCAGGTGTGGCTCTGATCCCATGCGAGCAAAGTTACCCGTCTTACCTCATACATATGTTTTTAATTGCAAAGCAAGGCTTTCAGTGCTCCTCCCACCAAAACATTTGGTTCCCTACAAATCTGTTGGAAATCTGAAAGCTGTGTGCGCTGTTGAGAAACAGGAAAGAGTGAAAATCTGTGAAGAAAAACAAATACTTCAAGAGTATGTTCAGAGTAAAGACGTGTATGTGACTTATGTAGAGGAAGGCAATGTGTGTGGTGGAGGTGAAGCAAGAGACTGAATGGCTCCTACAACAGACCTTGTCATACATACACTGCTTGTTGATTTAAATACAGAGCAACATCAAAAAGCAGTGTTTTGTGCCACCATCGGTATTACAAGTTGTTTACAAATGTTGTCCTGATCCAGCTCTTTTTCTCTCACGCATTTTACCAGGTAATACTTCAAGAAATGTGTGCAGGGAAAATTCATCTGAAAGTAGTGGATGTAAAATGTAAAATATTACCCCGTAATTCCCCATTCTGACATTAAGAATTTGTAATTGGCAAGTAATACCACACTGGGAAAAAGCGACAAATGTGGTATAAATAGTTACCCCCTCGCATTAGCCAAATCACGAAAACAGGTCCTGAGTGTAGAAATGAGCACTAGCACAATTCCTTTCATTTAGCAACCACATCCGTTTCCTCAGTAAGTTCAGGCATAATTCAGAGACAGGTTGTGGTAAAGGATATTATTAATATCACTACACAATGAGGTCTCTATTCTGTAAATATTGATTTATTTTTGTTAATTACACTGTGAAACATCCCACCTCTATAATAAAGGCAGGAGCGGTAAGTAACATATAAAAGCGGTAGCCTGAGCGAAGTGCCCCACAGCAAACAAAAACACATTTACATAAAAAAAAGAATCCAAAATAAAATACTTGCATGCATTAAAATTACATTCGAAATAAAATAAATCCACTTACCTGTGCTGCATCCTCTGTGTCCTTGCGGTCCGTGGCTCCCACAGGCTCCAGTGGAAGCGGAAGCTCCCCTAACCAATTCAGACGCTGCTCTTGTGCTGCATGACAGCAGCGCCTAGATTGGATGGAGCGTCATGGCTGGACGCTCCTTTAGGCCCTGTAGGCCTGTGCTTGTTCTCCCCCAAGCGTTCTAAGACAGCTTGGGAGAGACCTGCAAAGTGCCCAAGACAGCCGGCCAAACTGACTTACGCATTTTTACAGTGTGAGGCCAGCCACATCCCCAGTCTACCGAACAGCAGAGGACACGCCCCTCTGTCATCCTGGCTCCTGGGCAGGCTGACAGCTGTGGAGCACTTTGCGAATAATAAAATCGCAATGAAATTATTTCATTTCTATTTTATTGTTCACATTGCTTTAGTGTGGCTGGCAGCGGGCGGTGGGCCGACGCTCCACTGCCCTCAAAAACAAACTGCAGCTGAGGAGACTAGCCATTGGTGGAGGTGGTTGGGAGGAGTAGAAGTTAGAATGTATTGCTCAAGAGATTGGAATATTTGCTCCATTTAAGGACATTATAATATGCATTTAAAGTCCTTTATAAGATAATTCTGTAATGAATCCCTAAAGACAGTGGTATTTCTGTTAATTTTTGGTGCTGTGAAAAGTTTGTCTCTTTTGTGGAATCTGACTTTCTGCTGAGGATCAAGGATTTTTGGAGCCTGAGGTGAAATAACTTTTTGTTGTTTTGATGTTTATACGCTACCCTGAAAGGAGCCTTTTCAGACCTGCAATTTAAAAACCAACTTCACTAAAAAATTAGATTTTAAATTGTGAGTCCATTGACACCAAACTTCAATTTTCAATCTACTCCCAATTGGAAGTTACACTTGTAAAATGTTACAAGGTAGCTCCAATGCTAACCTATGGGAGGGATAGGCCTTGCTGTGGTGAAACATGAATTTAGCAGTTTTTCACTACCAGAACATGTACAACTCAAAAGCACATCCTACCTTTTAAATACACTGCACCCTGCCAATGTGGCTACATTGAGCCTACATTAGGGGTGCCTTAAATGTGATAAAAGGGAAGGCATGGGCCTGGAAAGGTGGTAAACTTGCCAGGTCGACATGGCAGTTTAAAACTGCACACACAGGATCTGCAGTGATAGGCTTGGGACAGGTTTGAAGTGCTACTCATGTGGGTGGCACAATCAGTGCTGCAGGCCCACAAGTAGCATTTGATGAATGAACAGACCATGGGCACATGTAGTGCACTATAATAAAGACTCACCAGTAAATCAAATATGCCAATCATGATGAAACCAAATGCCATAACAGTTTAGACACAGAGCACATTCAATTTAGCACTGGTCAGCAGTGGTAAAGTGGCCAGAGTCCTAAAACCAGCAAAAATAAAGTTCTGCATCGTCAAAAACAGGAGGTCAGAAGCAAAAAGACAGGGGAGACCATGCCAAAAGATGCCAGGTCTAACAGTTCAGTATAAAAAGTTACAGTGATCCATTGGGTGCAGAGGCCATACTTGTTGCAATGAATTTATGCTATGATACAGCTAGCACTCTTTGTTCATATACCTAAATGAGCATTTTTTTGGAATGCTCTGGGTCCCCATTGATTTTCATTACTACAGTAAGCACTAATATCTATTAATAATGTTTGAAGTAATATCAGAAGAATTGCAGAAGAGGACCTCATTCTGACACAATTTCATTATATGTTTTCTGTCTTCGTCTGGGTTAATTTTTTTATGGTGGGTGCAGCTTTGTAAAATGTACAGATCCCATAAGCCAGACGTGGTATTACACAGTTTGGTAAAGAATGCACCCCAGGACGATGGAACTTTAAGGACGACACTCTGCAAAACTGAAGGACCTTATCATGGCTCCTTAAGCAGTATCCACGGGAGATTTGAAGAACAGCAGAGCAGACTTAGCTTGCTGGTGACCGTACGTTTTTTAATTGGCTCGAACGACAAGAGACATTCAGTACTTCTGGATCTTAAAAACCAGTGTTTCTAAAATTCTTGGGCGCATTCTTTACCAAACTGTGTAATACCACGTCTGGCTTATGGGATCTGTACATTTTACAGAATCTTGGAGGTTATAGACGGCCCCATCAAAGCATAATATGCTTCACTACAGACTTAAAGACAAATATAGCCACGTTTTTTGCGATCACAGGAGACAGTGAGGTTTGGACTCATCGGATTACTCCCTGGGGACCTCGGTGATACATAGGGAATCGGGCTTATCATAGCCATCGCCAATACTTATATGAACATCATATTTGAAGCCTTGAGGAAGTCACGGTGGTGACGAAACGCGCGTTGGCTGTTTCAGAGAGAACACTCTACGTGTCAAAACTTAGCATTTATAAGAACTACAAGACTTGGGACATACATGTTAACGAGGGATACATTCTTCTCTGTCTGATGTTCTGTTTAAGTTTTGATGCAATATGCTAAGATGATATGCTCTGTGCTTTAAAATTATTAAACTAAATTCACAGCTCACACTTGTTGGTCTTGTGAAACTCCCCATGGGAATTGGTTCTTCTCTCTACGATTTGGTACTTGCAGTACGTATGATTAATTTCAAATCGAATGTGTATTGTGTATAAATCAGCTGAGTGCCGGGGTCTTCCCCTTTTGCTTCTGTTACAGACCATGTGTGGCCTGTTTAACTGATATCCTTGGTAGTGGGATATCTGACCTCGATTGGCACCTTCCCCATATTTTGTTTCAAATTGGACACATTTATTGTATTGAACTGCCCCACTAGCTGAATCAAATAGTCTAAGTGATTGTGCGACTCATTATCCACCACTACCTTGTGTATGAACCAGTCCCTAAAACATATGTTTGATCTGTAATTTGTCCCCTTTGTACACTGAAAATGGGTTCCCTCAAAAGTGAGGTCCACCCTAACTTTGATAGGCTCTGTTTAACATATGGGAGCCAAGGCACTTTCAGCCCTTGGTCACACAATAAACAATTTCGAGCTATCGAGTGGTTTAAGGACGTATGAGGATTAAGTCAAAAAGTTAAAAGAGCCCAACTTAACAAAATCTTTCACATAGGGAAGACCAAGTTCCTCATTAAAGATGTAATGTGATGTGGAAGTGGGTATAGAGAGGATACGCCTACAGAATTGATTTTCCTCTGCCTGTAAAGTGGAACACTTAGCGTAGCCTCATACGCCAGCCCCATATATCATCATGGGTGCACAATGAGATTTGTAGATCTTAAGTAGGGGTATACTTGGTCTGCTACCTAAAGATCAAGGTAAGTTGAAAAGGACACCAATGACTTTGCAGAACATGAGGCGTCGGTGCGAGATATGTTTTCGCTCAGGTGTTAGAGAAATCAAACACCCTCCCAAGAAAAGTAAAATAAGACACCCTTTCCATTCTGTTGTTAACTACAGTAAGACTGCACACACTCAGATGTTTAGGACCGTAAGCCATTGTATGAGACTTGGTAAAATAAGTGACTAAATTGAAATCAGCCATAAACTGCAAGAAAGCGCTAATTAAACATCATAAGGCCTTCAGAGTGCTGGCTAGTAAGACCATATGGTCCGGGTACAGGAAGACAGGAGGGATAACATTATTTATCTTGGCTGGACTGTTCCCATGGGGAACAGGGTCAAGATTGATTTGCATTTAGCTGGGTCTAAACTGGAATTGGATGGCGTGCAAAAAACAATGGATTTAACCCAGATCTGTGACTGGGGGTGAATGTTCGATTGATTCAGCATTCCGTCTAACATCTGTTCATTCTTTTGACTATATTATTCAAGGGCATATCTTAACAGGCACTGGACAGGTGAAAATTAAGTT
This sequence comes from Triturus cristatus, assembly GCF_964204655.1. NCBI lineage: Eukaryota > Metazoa > Chordata > Amphibia > Caudata > Salamandridae > Triturus > Triturus cristatus. The sequence continues at coordinate 235,960,565 of NC_140583.1, forward strand.
TGTTGATATAATAATATAAATAAGAGTGGTGTGAGAACAACACCCTGGCACACACCCCATGCTGTAATTTGATGGTATCAGAGAACACCCAGCTAGGTCTGAATCTTACCCTGCCTGAAAGATCCTCATAGAAGACAGATACAAAATGCACCAAGGATACATCCAGGCCCAGTTTGAACAGAAACAGCCACAATTTAACTCAATCAACTGTTGCGTGGCCGATAGGGACATTGTCGACATTACTAAGTTAGCATGAGTCCTGCAGCCATCATGCAGCTTTTGCGCCCATTACTACATGGCTTTATTTTTGCAAGACTCTGTTTATGCCTTTCGCATGAGAACTGTCTGCTCTGTTCGTTCTCTGCCTGTTCCTGGAGTTTAGTCTGAACATTGTGAGCAAAGTCGATAAACAATGCCCCTTGTTATTCTGTTCTGGTCAGGCCCTTGCACCTAGACAAAACACACTAACACAGCTGCTGCTGGTAGTTCGTACTTTGATATTATGGGGATACATGTTTAGATGACACACACTTGGAGAGGGACCTTTCCAGGGAAAAGAGCAACACACACCTAAGATGTAGAAGTACCATTTATAGTCTAAGGTATGGGGTCTGCTGACAAAGCCCAGAGATCTTCTATCATATAATAATACGTCTTCTTACCAAGGGGAGGGAGGTTAGACACTATAGCCCTTTCTCCATTGTCTTTATATGATGACATCTCCCTTTATGATGTATGGCCTAGCTGCAATGCTAACTATATTCGTGTTAGGCATTTTTCTGCTTGTTGGGGCACGAATACTGCATGTTAGAGCACAATATTTAAAATAAATATTTTAAACTATATTCGTGTCTCGCTCAGATCTTATTGTTGACAGATACGAGAGTGTGAGCGACAAGGTGTGTCTTGTTACCGCAATTCCTGAGAGATCCGGGAGTATTGTGTTCAGGGGTGGCTAATCATTTGCTTCTTTGTGAGTATGCAGGAGAGTGAGTGAGACACTATAGCTAGTTGATCCTGGGCTTGTGGGCACTAGGTTTGTGGGAAGGCTTAGCCCCTATACACCGTGGTCCCATAATCCTATGCATAGTTCTGTGTATGTGCAGAATCTCTGCAACACAACATTATGGAAACCATAGGATAAGTCCTTGAAGGCAAGGTACGATATGCAACGCTTGGCTACAGTATATTTACTGATAGGAAGATGGAGATTTAGTTACTGTTCCATTGTATCCAGCCACTCTCTATTTGTAATGTTAAAACAAATACGAATGAAAAAATACTATGGCATAAACCATATATGTAGATGTTCAGAGTATTAAATGCTAATAATTACATCTGTTGAGGGAGGAGAAGGACATCCTGACTCACTCTCAACAATTATACTAAACAACATAGTACACTCTGCACTATATGTGTAGATATATATATATACGTTAATTGCAACGTTTGCACAGATATGGTTGGCATCAGTCACTTTATTAAGAATGGGAAAATATCAGTATTATGCATTTGTCAGAGCTTGTTTAAGAACCAATATGTCTGGAGCAACTGATAAACTGGAACATAAATATTGCTTAAAATGATGTATAAAAGATGGATATCAGATTGAGATGATTTCCAAAATATTGTCATTAAGGGAGTTTTTTTTTTTTTTAAGCAGGTTGGTTACCATGTGGATGAAATATTTAAGCATTTATGCTGATATAAATATGTGCTCCGCTCAAATGACTACTTTTTACATTCTTAACATTTTAAATGAAATTGTATTTGGTTTTACCTAATATTTATTATAGTGCCAGCTGGTTCTATATGTTTTATTAGGCTTTGTATTTAGTGACGCTGTGCCTCATTGCGAACACAAACGAATTTGCAAAGTCTGTTATTTATGTTTATGGGGTATCACATGACACAATATGGTGGTATTTAAATATTAATGGTAATATATTTCCTCATGTGATCAAGGCTGCTTTAGCAGCCGAAACGTGTAATGACTGGCTCCATGTGAAGAATAAACTTTGATTTCGCCAAACAAAAGAGGAGTTCGTGCTTTCTTCATCGCCTTGCGAGGTTGGGGACGGCAAGGCTAACATTTGGAATATATATATATATATTATCTACTGGCGGTCGCCAGTAGATAGTTATAGTTAGGACCGTGTTTCCATAGGAAATCTGCAACATTCTATTTGGAATAAATTTGGCGCCGGTTGACGAATCCTCGCAAAATTTTCAAAATAGGTGGGGCGCTCTGCTCCGCTCCTACCCTGAAAGTCTTGGGGTGATTCGTCAAGCGGGGGCTGAGAAAAAAGGGGGGTCCCAAAACACGTTTTTCCCATGCAATTTTCCATAGGGACCTTTAGTCCAAGGTACAGACCGAACGGCTGAACAGAATTACTTGAAATTTGGCAGAGAGGTAGTCCTCAGCTCAGGGATGTGCCTTTTGCAGGTCTGGTGTCAATCTGTTCAGTAGGTCCTGAGAAAATCAAAAGTAAAATCATATATATATGTGGGCGGAGCCTAACCACATATCTCATCTTGAGATCTGATTGGCTGTCAGCACTTCATCCAAGAAGTGTTGGCAGCCATCTTGGGACCAATATACATGATAGCACCTCATTAAAAAGCATTGCAGTTAATAGAAGGTTTTAAGACTTTAGTTACATTATAAATCATTTGTTGATGGTACCATACTCATTTTAGGAATTGTGGTATGTTCTAAGGTGATTTCACCATGTGAAAAAGCCTTCTGCTGGGATATCATGATTGAGAGAAAAATATTTTCTCATGCTTTTCCCACAGAGGTTTGGAAGGTGATCTATAAGCTAAACTAAGAGCTTATTTTCTGTAAATTCACATTATCTTTCTCAGTCATGTGAGAATAAAGTCTGACATTCTCAGTAAAACATGTACATCCAACAAGGGCAGAGACTGTCAGTTGATTCCTTTGTGTTCTACTGCAGCTTCTCAGAGTGTTCCAAAGAACAACTAGAGTGCTAACAGTCCTACTTATGATAAACGTATGGCACACCTGAAGCCATCTTGCTTGGATTAAAGTGGTAACTCTTAAAACATTTAATTTAAAAAGGAACAAAATAAGGGGGTTCATTTTTCCATAAAAAGTATGATTAGTGCTGCAGAAAGAAAAATTAGGGCACATTTTGAGTGACTTCACAAATCCTCTTCTATTTCATTAAAAAATTCTGACATGCAGACTGAAACATGCACTTTCAATACCAGCAGCAGTTTTCCCTGGTGAGCAGTAGCTTTACTACAGTGATCTAATGAGCAAAAAGAGTGCTAACATTCTGAATTTATGGCAAATGTGTGACACATATGAATGCCTTCTTGATGGAATCAAAGTAAAAAACTGAAAGTATTTCCTACTGAGGAGACTGCAATAAATGAGGAAATTAGGAAACTTCATAACAAATAAGTCTCCCAAGATGGCCACCAGAGACAAAAGAGCCCAAATGTAGCCCAAATATCACCCAGATGTAGCCCAAGTATAGCCCAATGACAGAATGTCCCAGAGTGTTCTTAAAAACAACTAGAGCGCTTACTGTCTTCATTATGACAAAAGTATGGCACACCTGAAGCCATCTTGATTGGAATAAACTGGTAACACTTAAAACATTTAATTTAAAAAGGAACACAATGAGGGGGTTCATTTTGCCATAGAAATTATGATTAATGCTGAAGAAAGAAAATGAGGGCACATTTTGAGTGACTTCTCAAATCCTCTTCTATTTCATTAAAAAATTCTGACATGCAGACTGAAACATGCACTTTTAATACCAGGAGCAGACTTCCATGATGAACAGTAGTTTTACTACAGTGATCTAATGAGCAACTAGAGTGCTAACATTCAGAATTTATGGCAAATGTGTGACATATCTGAATACCTTCATGATGGAATCAAAGTAAAAAACTGACAGCATTTCCTACTGAGGAGACTGCAGTACATGAGGAAATTAGGAAACTTCATAACAAATAAATCTCCCAAGATGGCCACCGGAGACAAAAGAGCCCAAATGTAGCCCAAAATCACCCAGATGTAGCCCAAATATAGCCCAATGACAGAAGTGTGCAAAACACTTATTATTTTGTGTTTTTGCAGTGTTATATAGTGCAGACTTGTCAGGTATTGGAGTGCTTTACATGAGCATTGGTTACATCACACAAGAACAAATTCATTTTGGTTGTAGACATGGGGAGACTAAGTGATTTGACCAGAATCACAGGATGTCGAGCTGAAGCAGAAACTCCAACCTGGTTCCCCAGTTGCAAAGTCTGCAGTTCTGGAAGTAACACCACATCCTCTCCCCTATGTGCAACATTTAATCAAGTGGTCAACTGGATAAAAAAACATAAAGATAACACATAATTTAAAAGTGCTTTGTCGCTATTTGAAAACTCAGAAAATATGTCCTTATTTTAGTCTTTCAGAGCACTAACCATAATTTTGATGCCAATAAGACCCTCTCATATATGTAATTTCTAAAGGAAATGCTCTAGGTATTACAGTTTTGATTACATCAAGATGACGTCAGGCGTTCCACACTTTTGTAATAAATATAGAATGTTAGCAATCTAGTTGTTCATTAGGATACTGTTGAGAGGCAGAGGCCAGGGGCACGGACTCTGAAAATTGAAGGCAGGTAGGAGGGTGCAAAGGCAACAATTTAACCACACTGAGCAAGCAGGAAGGGCCGTGGCAGCACAACAGACTATGGAGGGCAGTGGAAAGGGGGGCAGGGGCAACAAACCAACAATACAGGACCTGCAAGAGAGGCTGTGGCAATGTAATAGACCATTGTGGGCAGAAGGAAGAGGCAATGGTAGTACAACCATACATGCCAACAGACCCGATTCAGCCAGGAAACGTCCAATGTTTTTAAGCTCAAATGGGCTTTATTTGATCTGTCTCCTGTCTACAATCTCCTCTTTTTCAATGTAACTCAAAGGGGAAAATCAATACCCCAGTTTTTTTTCAAAATCTCCCTCTTACCAAGTTCAAAATGTTCGCAAGTATGGTACATTGGATCATGGAAGGAAATGGGGTAGGGACATGGACTTGGATAACAGAGGACAGGAGGGACATGGAGAGGTGCACCAAACTGACCCTGCAGGGCAGGCATCAGGGTTTGCAGCAGCACAATACACCACACAGGGCATGCGGGACGGGAGTGAAGCACAAAAATCCATAGAAAGCAAGAGGGAGGGGACAAGACCATGCACATGGACAACAGAGAACCGAGGGGAAAGAGGCAATGGTAGCTAGCTGACCATAATGGACAGACAGGAGAGAAAGCTGCAGCATAACAGACCATAAAGGGCAGGAGGGACGGATCAGGGGCATTACAATGGAACAGACAAGCCAGGAGGGAAGGAGTAGGGGTCTGTACATGTAAACAGAGGGCTGGGGGCAAGGGGGCAGGGCAGGAGCAGCAAGATAGCCATGGAGGTCAGGCAGGACGGGCACTAGAAGCAAGACACACCATGAAGAGCAACAGTGAGACTGTGATGGCATACACACAGACCATGGAGGGAAGGTGGGAGGGGGTCAGGGGCAGCTAACTGACCACACAGGGAAGGTGGGAGGGGCCATGGCAGCACAGAAGACCATGCATGGCAAGTGGGAGGGTTAGTGGCAGCACAATGGCTATGATGGGCAAGAAGGAGGGTGCAGGGGCATGCACAAAGGACGATGGAGGATAGAAGGGAGGGTCAGGACCTGTGCACAGACAAGAAAGTTCAGGGGAAGGGGCCTCACAACAGACCGCACGGGGCAGGCAGGAGGAGCAGTTGCAGCACAACAGACCAGGGAGGGCAGAAGGGTGTGGCAGTACAATGGACCATGTAGGACAGGAGGAAGAGGATAGGGGCATGGCATGTGGACAGGCAGGGTGGAGGTGGCAGGGACAGGTTACAGTCATCTGACAATGCTAGGCAGGTGGGAGGGGAGTGGCAGCTCAACAGAACACTCAGAGTTGATAGGAGTGGCAGGTCCATGGAACATGGTGGGCAAAAAGGATGGAGCAGGGGCATGCACAAAGACATCGGAGGGCGGGGGGAAGGAGAAAAGGGGCAGCAAGCTAAGCACAGAGTTTAAGCAGGAGGTCAATGATGGGGCATAGAATTGGGCAATGGAGGGCAGGAGGAGTGGACTGGTACATCATACTAAATTGAGGGCAGTGGCAGCACATCAGACCATGCATGGCAGGAGGGAGGAGGCTAGTCCATGGATTCACACAACAGAGGATAGGGAGGAGGGGGATGGGGAAGCAAGCTAACTGTTCAGAGAAGGCCGGTATTAGGAACTTTATTGTTTTTTAAACGTGTGTCTGTGCGAACTACTTAAAATATGAACAAGTATGCAGCATAATCTCACTTTTATTCAGGAAGAAGAGGACGTTTGTGACTGTGACTCCGGGCTCACTTGGCAGAAACACCCCCTAACCCTCCACCCCCTATCGCAAAATGTAATGTCCGTGAAAAGGGTAGGTGAACACAGTGTTATATAGAACATAGTCCTGAGAGCACGATTGAAAATGAAAACTAGATATAGTGTATGGTATAAACTATGCACCAAAAAGTGTGATATAAGATGAACTGGGCGTGAAATATAATATGCAATACATTGTGCGCAATGACAGATTCATTGGAGAGCGCGAGATAGCACAGGCACTAGCGCGTGCTATGCGATATGCTCCTTGGAGTGTAATATGCACAGGGCAGTGTTGTGTAACATAACTAGTCTCTAAAGTTGTAATATAAAATATGTGCTGGGGAGTGTAACGTTGCATATGCACTGTGACAAAGATATTGATCCCAGATTGTAATATGTATGGCATAGCACTGTGCGTTATAACATAGGCATCGAGGAAGGCAGGTTAGATGGGGCAATATAACCTGTGCGAAGACAAGTGTGGCATGTCATATTCACGGGGTGGTGTTACAGTGCACATGGGCTAGAGAGTGTCATAGCATATGCACTAGCTAGTGGAATACAACACAGAGGTGTGTGGCACTCAGCAGGCAATGGTGGGTGTAACACAGCATTGGGCTCTGCCAGGAGCGCGCTGTGACTCTCAAGTGATGTTCGTCCCCTTTCCAGAGAGTAAAATAAAAAGTATTACACATCCGGCAGTGGATGTGTGTTTTATTAACCGTGAGGGGGGTTTCTTGCATAGTTTTGGTTGAATTTTTGTCGAATCCCCTTTGAATGGCTTGGTGTGCATGTATATTAAATGTGCCCGTCAATAGCTACCCATGTTTGTATAAATAAACGACAAGGGTGTCTACCAGGATTAGGCACGGTAGGGCATCAGACATGTCAGAGCTTCACTAGTGGTGTAAATACATTCCACGTGGATTCATTGTATGCATAGTCGCCTTTTAATGAATATCACGCAAATCGTCATGGTGATAGGTACGTACGGTTTGTCCAGCATGTCCTAGGTGTGTCTATAAATATATATTTTTTAAAAATAATAAAAAGCAGTGGCCGGCCCTGGGGATTGGGGTCAAAAAAATATAATTAGGAGACAGGCCCTGGGGGATGGGGTCATCAGGGCCAATAAATTAGAATAAGAAGGGGAAACACACAGCCCCCCTTCTTAAAAAATTAAAATAAATAAAAGACTTGCATCGTGCCGGAGGCCACGCCCCCTCCTTGCAGCACTCTGCAAACGCGCCCCCTGGCGAGTTGTAAGTTGGGGAATTAATTCCTCTTCACTACTGAGGGTCCCTGAGGGCCAACTAGCCCAACAGGCATTTCCAGTATGCGCCAGGGAGCTGCGCTGCAGACAGGTGTTCTGAGGCCAAGCCCCTTTTTACACCTCTCTGTAACGCAGCTCTGTGGCGCTTACTGGAGGTACCTAGTGGTCTAGTTTGACCCTAGGGACCCTTAGGATTCAAGGGGACTTAATCTCTCAACTTAGAATAGCCACAGGGCGCGTTTACACAGTGGTGAAGGGAGGGGACGGGGCCTGAGGTGACGTGTGCAAACACGCACTATGGCACGTTTTAAATTGGGGATATAATTTCCCTTCAATACTGAGGGCCCCTGGGGGCCAACTAGCCCACCAAGTGCTTCCAGTAAGCGCCACTGAGCTGCATTGCAGAGAGGTGGTCCAGGCCGTGCCACTTTTTACACCTCTCTGCAACGCAGCTCTGTGGCACTTACTGGAGGTACCTAGTGGGCTAGTTGGACCATAGGGACCCTCAGGATTCAAATGAACTTAATCTCCCAACTAAAAACGGACACAGGGCGTGTTTACACAGTGGTGAAGGGAGGGGACGGGGCCTGAGTTAACGTGTGCAAAAACGCCCTGTGGCCTGTTTTAAGAGGTAGTTTTAATCCCCCTGCCCTATTCTATACTAGGGGCTTACAGAGGAGGTCATGCTAATCACAGGGGGACCCCAACGCATAATATTCCCTAGTGTATGTAGGTGTTTTCACTGTATTCTAAGTGTCTTTTAACATAGCACTGGCTCTAGGACTGGTTAGTCAGACTCAGTAACCACCGGTATCCGTCTGAAAAAGTTGAGGGTACGGGATGATTTTGCAACAAGGCTTCTTTCTGCTCTTCTTTTTGTTCTTTCTGCACGTTATCCTTCTTCCTGCACTTTTCTTCGTCTTTGAGGACTTCTGTTGCTTCTTTCTGCACTTATTTTTTTTCTTTCTGACCATTTTTCCTTCTTTCTTCACATGCCTATCTCTGTAGGCATAGTTAGAAATTAGCATTTAAAAAACCTTTGAAATTCACAGAAAAAACCATAGGTTTCAGGCACGTTATAGTTAGGAATTAGCATTTCAAAAACCTCAGAAATTCACTGAAAAAACCATAGGTTTCAGGGGTGTTATAGTTAGCTGGACTTTTCACTTGTACAAAACCATTGAAATTCCCCCGTTATAGTTAGTTCAGCTAACTATAACTCGCGCGCCCGCAATGCACTGCTGATGAAGTCACATATTACATCACTCATGACATGGTCAGTGACATCACTCATGACATCACTGATGACATCTCAAATGACATCACTCATGACCTCACTGATGACATCATCCTTGTGATAGAGTGGCACACCTCCTCTCATCCTAATATAACCTTTGATACACACATTCAAAAATAGAGACTAAAATTTTCAAAACAATGGACATACCAATACCAGTTACAACAACCTCTTCAGTAATTCTAAGATCCATATACACATCCACTCATTCACCAACAGTCCTATACAGTCACTCATACATGTACTCACTCATCATATGTACTCATACACCTATACATCCTGTTACACAATGCCACTCATCCATAGAGTTACTCACACACATAGTCACTCATGCTAATAAAGAATCAAACATACATTTACTTGCATATACAGTTATACACACACCACCAAACTTACTTCTACGGAAACTTACACATACTTAGTCTTTTAAACAATCACTTATAGAAACACATACTTATTTATACAGGAACTCTTTCAATCTCTCACTCTCACATATACTCACTTATATACACCAATAGTCACATATACTAGTTTAAAACATATGTAGTTACTCATAAAGACACTATTGAGACAGTCATTCACTCACTAACACACCCATACACACACTCATCCACCCATACAGTCCTGCACACATGCTGTCTTCAACACATACAAACAGTGAGTCACTCATTCATGCACCTATGCACTACGTAATACCCCCCACTGAACCATGCATACACTCAGACTGATTCTCAAAAAACCAACTAATAACCTATATAGACACCCATGTAGCTACTCACCAACCCATGCAGCCACTTATACACAAAGTGAGAGACTGATATAGATATTTACATATTTAAACATTACTCACTAAGCCATGTATTCACTATGATACACTTAATCAGTCAGTTACACAATCAATTTTTCAAAAACAAATCATCCATTTAGACACTTATATACCCATTTATTCTTCCATCGACCTTGAGATATACATATATAAAACATATTTAATTTTCAGAAAAACACACATTCACTGTATGATGTCATCAGTGATGTCATCAGTGATGTCATTTGAGATGTCATCAGTGATGTCATGAGTGATGTCACTGACCATGTCATGAGTGATGTAATATGTGACGTCATCAGCAGTGCATTGCGGGCGCGCGAGTTATAGTTAGCTGAACTAACTATAACGGGTGAATTTCAATGGTTTTGTACAAGTGAAAAGTCCAGCTAACTATAACACCCCTGCAACCTATGGTTTTTTCAGTGAATTTCTGAGGTTTTTGAAATGCTAATTCCTAACTATAACGTGCCTGAAACCTATGGTTTTTTCTGTGAATATATATATATATATATATATAATCTACTGGCGGTCGCCAGTAGATAGTTATAGTTAGGACCGTGTTTCCATAGGAAATCTGAAAATTCTATTTTGAATAACTTTGGCGCCGGTTGACGAATCCTCGTGAAATTTTCAAAAATAATGGGGCGCTCCGCTCAGCTCCTACCCTGAAAGTCTCGGGGTGATTCGTCAAGCGGGGGCTGAGAAAAAATGGGGGTCCCAAAATGCGTTTTCCCCATGCATTTTCCCATAGGACCTTTAGTCGAAGGTACAGCCCGAACGGCTGAACGGAATAACTTGAAATTTGGCAAAGAGGTAGTCCTCAGGTCAGGCATGTGCCTTTTGCATATATGGAGTCAATCTGTTCAGTATTTCCTGAGAAAATTGCAGTTAAAAGTACATAAATATCTATATGTGCGCACCGTGCGCGCACCCTAACGTGCGCGAGCGTAATTCTGATTGGTGGTTACATGTCAGTCAACGTTTGAATCAGTCGAAATCAGGAAGTGTTGTCCGCCATTTTGTTTGTTTTGGGTGCGACAGTGAAAAAGAGAGGTGGCGAACGTGAAAAGGGGGCAGGGTAGAGAGCTCCTGACCCCCTAGCCTTTGTCAGGGGGTCCCTGAAGGACCCCGAAGGGTGAAAAAAACTTTTTTTTTTTTTTTTAAATCGCGGGGTGCGCGCACGGTGAAAAACCTTAAAAAATATATATAATAATACATACATAACTTAGCATTTAAAAAACCGTACAAATTCACTTAAAAAACCATAGGTTTCACACACATTATAGTTAGGAATTAGAATTTAAAAAACCTTGCAAATTCACATAAAACACCATAGGTTTCACACATGTTATAGTTAGGTGGACATTTCACTCGTAAAAAACCAATGAAATTCCCCCGTTATAGTTAGTTCAGATAACTATAACTCGCGCGACCGCCACTCTATCACAAGGATGATGTCATCAGTGAGGTCATGAGTGATGTCATTTGAGATGTCATCAGTGATGTCATGAGTGATGTCACTGACCATGTCATGAGTGATGTAATATGTGACGTCATCAGCAGTGCATTGCGGGCGCGCGAGTTATAGTTAGCTGAACTAACTATAACGGGTGAATTTCAATGGTTTTGTACAAGTGAAAAGTCCAGCTAACTATAACACCCCTGCAACCAATGGTTTTTTCAGTGAATTTCTGAGGTTTTTGAAATGCTAATTCCTAACTATAACGTGCCTGAAACCTATGGTTTTTTCTGTGAATATATATATATATATATATATATATATATATATAATCTACTGGCGGTCGCCAGTAGATAGTTATAGTTAGGACCGTGTTTCCATAGGAAATCTGAAAATTCTATTTTGAATAACTTTGGCGCCGGTTGACGAATCCTCGTGAAATTTTCAAAAATAATGGGGCGCTCCGCTCAGCTCCTACCCTGAAAGTCTCGGGGTGATTCGTCAAGCGGGGGCTGAGAAAAAATGGGGGTCCCAAAATGCGTTTTCCCCATGCATTTTCCCATAGGACCTTTAGTCGAAGGTACAGCCCGAACGGCTGAACGGAATAACTTGAAATTTGGCAAAGAGGTAGTCCTCAGGTCAGACATGTGCCTTTTGCATATATGGAGTCAATCTGTTCAGTATTTCCTGAGAAAATTGCAGTTAAAAGTACATAAATATCTATATGTGCGCACCGTGCGCGCACCCTAACGTGCGCGAGCGTAATTCTGATTGGTGGTTACATGTCAGTCAACGTTCGAATCGGTCGAAATCAGGAAGTGTCGTCCGCCATTTTGTTTGTTTTGGGTGCGACAGTGAAAAAGAGAGGTGGCGAACGTGAAAAGGGGGCAGGGTAGAGAGTTCCTGACCCCCTAGCCTTTGTCAGGGGGTCCCTGAAGGACCCCGAAGGGTGAAAAAAACTTTTTTTTTTTTTTTAAATCGCGGGGTGCGCGCACGGTGAAAAACCTTAAAAAAAATATATAATAATACATACATAACTTAGCATTTAAAAAACCGTACAAATTCACTTAAAAAACCATAGGTTTCACACACATTATAGTTAGGAATTAGCATTTAAAAAACCTTGCAAATTCACATAAAAAACCATAGGTTTCACACATGTTATAGTTAGGTGGACATTTCACTCATAAAAAACCAATGAAATTCCCCCGTTATAGTTAGTTCAGATAACTATAACTCGCGCGACCGCCACTCTATCACAAGGATGATGTTATCAGTGATGTCATGAGTGATGTCACTGACCATGTTGAAGTACCGGGTTTTTAGAACCCAGCGGTGCAGGGGAACACACCCTAAGACTTCGGATTCTTCCTGTCTCAGACCCACAGAAACACAGAGTCTTCTAGGTGAATTCAAAGAACGTCTTTATTGGCTGCAGACCAATCACCAATGGTCATTCATATGTGTTCATTACAAACGAAAAGGCAGAGTCATGATGACCATCCCACATTTCAGTTCAGCCAGCCCACAATTATTTACCCAGCAAGGCTCAGATCCCTCATCAGATATCAGCAGACCCCAATGAACACGGGCACCTCCTGCTCGTAAAACAAGCCATAAAGTAGGAAACAGAGTCAGGTGTGAAAACAGCTTAGTCAGGGATCGTGTGCGAACAGGGGCTTTATGATGGGTCGAGCCTTGATGCAAATCACATTAGGCCGCGAGAAAGGAACCGGCCGGACAAGATTGACCTCGGGCAGCGGAGTCGGCTGGCACAGGTCAGAGAGAAGTCACCGAAGGTGTACGTGTCCTTTAGGCCTAGGCATGGCCTTAGTGCGCAGCCTATGTGAGGGCAACCACAAAAATGGCTGCTACTGTAAAATGGAACCCATGGATAGTATCGTATACACGGTGAATGCATCAGTGGAACACGATGAAAACACTCATACATACCGCGTTGCTCATTTGCGGTTCGCTGATACCAAACTTGGCATGGTGGGACCATGCCACCTACATGGTTCCGATTTTTACAGTACCACAGACCCTCCTTTTGCCCTTACATAGGCAAGAACTATACTAATCTGAGTCCAAGTCTACATTCATGAAGTAATGGAGATGTTGCTGTAGCATCATCCTATTGCTTAGCTCGTCCTTCGATATAGGTTTCCTAACACATGATGTAACACAGAGGCTACACATTACAGGAGCACACTGTATACATAAACAGAACAGGAAAAGAATGGCTAAGATCATTCCAATGACTATTAGAATCTTCCATCCCCAAGCTGATATCAGTCCCCAGAACCACCCCATCAGTGACCAATCTCCTTTGTCTACGTGAATGGATTCGGAAATCTTATGTAGTTTGGAAATGGCCTGGTAGACTGTTGGAGCGTTATCCGGTATGAAAATACAACAGCTTGATTGGATGACCTTGCATACCCCACCACGGTCTGCAAGTATGACGTCTAGAACCATACGGTTCTGTAACGTCATGAGGCGATCCGCTTGAAGCTCAGCTGTCAAGTTACCAAGGGCACCAGCCGTCACATTAACAGTGGATTCAACTACACGGGTCAGTTGTCTCAGGTTCCGGCTATTGACCATTGGTCCCCAAAACGGCAGGAAACCCAGGAAAAAGTCTCCCGCTTCCTGACCGGCAGTATCTTCCTTACTAACAACGCCTCTCACAACTCTTGTCTTGTGATAATCAGAGGCGGCAGTAAATGTTGGCGGTAGCAAATTCGCAACATAGCATGTGCCCGAGAAATCAGGGGGCAACCATGTATATGCTCGATCATTGCAGACAAAGTATGTACCCTTGGCAGCCAAAAACGCAGGGGAAAACTGTGATGGAAAAGTGTATGTTTCAGTACAGTTACTCTTCCCTAGTTGAGCTCTTGGATTCTGACCATTACCTTGTAGACAGAACCGACCTATGTGGGGTACGACCCAAATCGGAGATGAACTTTTGCGCTGTTTTTCACCCAAACTGATGCTATACCCAGTCGCGTTCCAACCTACATAAGCTCGCAACTCGTCCTTGGGAATAGATGTATATGCATCGATATCTCTACTCATATCTGCAACTCCTTTCATCAAGGCTTTATTATTCGAGTTAGGTCTAATGGAACGCGGTGGTCGCTGGGAGTATGTTTCAAGCGCAAAAAGAAACATGGTCTGGAATGCCCATGATGAACCATTATAGCTGAATGGCAGTACCAGATATGGGATGCCCTTATTAATGGTGTGCGGCATCAAACCACACACCCAGCAGTTCGTTGTACTCATAACTAGTTGGTGCTGGTGCAGGAGATGAATGAACAAATTGTTTACAAATTCAGCACGTCTAGCTTGTTCGTGTTCTGGCAGAGGGTGGAAAGAGTGTTGGGAAACAGTAGGAAGAGGTGTGGGCTGTACAGTGGGTGCAAGTGGCACTTGGAAAGATAATAATACGCAACCTACAGAAAACATCATTATGCTAGAGAGTACAAACAGACATAATACTACAAAACATTTGTTATTCATTATTTGACACATTCTGCTCTTGAAATTAATTTCCTCGGTGGGCTTCTTCATCCTGAAAAACTCCATCCTCTAATCATGCTGCTCGCGGCGGATGAGTATCTTCTGCTAAAGAGTACACCTGTCAGTTCAGGGAACGCCCTAGACCAACCAGAACCGTTGACCTAACGTCTTCGGCTTGTACACCAAAGTCTTGGCACCGTGACCCTGCAGCTGAACCCGCATGGTGGTTC
Organism: Triturus cristatus; assembly: GCF_964204655.1. Classification (NCBI taxonomy): domain Eukaryota; kingdom Metazoa; phylum Chordata; class Amphibia; order Caudata; family Salamandridae; genus Triturus; species Triturus cristatus. The sequence goes on from NC_140583.1 coordinate 235,975,626, forward strand.
GAAAAACAAAAAGTCAAAAAGTTTCTCAGATGAGAGCTGCACTTTTGAAAATATCAAAGGGAAAAAAAGTTTTTATTTGTCCATAGTTCTTGGCCTCAAGTTATACCTATTTCTGCCAGACACTGTCTGGTCTTGAAACAAGAGTTCAGGCTCTGTGGTATCCAATCGAATTGATGGCGATATGGCTTCCTGCAGAATGTCGTCACTTTCTCGCTCTGTACTTGTCCCCTATACACGTGCATCGCTAAATGGCACAAAACGAGGCACAGTCTCAGCCTCGGAGTCAGCGATCCCCTCCTGGACCCACCGATCATACGGTAGGGGCAAAGGGATCCTTTTACAGTGTATGCCGTGTATCCAATTCTTTTTCCCTTTCACTCGAACTGCCGATCTTGTGGATAGCAGTACTAGGCAGGGGCCGATCCAACGGGGCTCATCATTCTTTACACGTTGAAAATTTTTAACCAGGACCCACCTTCCAGGATTAATAGGGTGTCCTGGAGCTTCAGAGGCCTGGGGCAGAGTATCGTGAACCTGTTGGTGTAAGACACGCAATTTAGCCGTCAATTCATACAGGTAATCAAGCAGTACTGGATATTCAATTTCACTGAACTTTGTCGGCCTTGGCACTCCCCATACATTGGCCGGACGGCCAAACACTATCTCATAGGGACTAAGTCCCACTCGCGAATGTACATTCATCCTTGTTGACAGGAGTGCTAAGGGCAGAGCGTCAGGCCATTTAAGGCCGGAGCTCATCTGAATTTTGGCCAATTTAAGCTTCAAGGTGCCATTGTAGCACTCTACTAATCCAGCTGATTGGGGGTGATTTGCAGCGTGAAACTTTTGCTTAATGCCTAGTCCCTCACACACATTCTTCATCACTCGGTCTACAAATTCACTCCCGTTATCACTCCATACCATCCTTGGCATTCCGAACCTAGGAAAAAATTCTTTAACTAGGGCTTTAGCTGTGGATAAGGCAGTATTGTCTTTTAGGGGATATGCTTCTATCCATTTTGAAAAGGCACAAACAACAATCAGTAAATATTTCAAATTGTTGCACCTTTCCATGTGGATGAAGTCTAGTTGCAGAACTTCAAAAGGATATGATGGAGGCGCAAAATGACCAGGTGGAGTTGGGGTTCCCCTACCAGGATTGTATTTCAGACATACCATGAAATTTTTGACTACATTCTCTGCACATTTAGGGATTCCAGCATTCTGCCATACTGGAGCCAACAACTTACAAATCCCTTTCACACTGATATGTGCCATTCCATGCGCCATCATAACCACTGGAAGCACATACGCATCAGGTAACAACCAACGCCGGTGTTCTGACAAATCAATCCAACAACCGTTTTCATCTAATTTACCCTTACTCTCTTTCCACACACTTAATTATTTTTCTGTGGCTTCAGCTTGAAGGGACTTCACACTCTCTATCGTGTCTTCACACATTCCAACATCACCAACCCATCTTGCGGGGCCTGCAACATACATTCAGGTTGTCACATCTTTTGCTGTTTCTTTCGCGATCTCGTCAGCAAATGCATTACCACGCCCAACATCATCGGTAACCTTCTTGTGTGCGCTGCATTTCACAATCGCAACTTGTAATGGCAAGGTCAGCGACTCTAGGAGATCATTCACTAACTCACCATTCTGAATCTTAGCTCCATGCGAAGTCAGGAACCCACGTTCTTGCCACAAACGCCCAAAACTATGGGCCACACCAAACGCGTACTGACTGTCAGTATATATGTTCACTTTCATTCCTTTCGACAACACGCATGCTCTTGTGAGTGCAATTAATTCTGCTGCTTGAGCCGAATTATGTGGTATGCGCGCAGTTTCAACAATCGTGTGCAGAGTCGTGACAGCATACGCAGCAGTCGTATCACCATTCGGAAGCTTGAAGCATGAACCATCCACCCACAGGGTACCATCACATTCAACCAGGGGAGTATCTTTAAGATCCACTCTCCCTTTTGTTTCTTCTTCTGTTCTGAACAGACAATCATGCTGTTCAACCTCATCTGTGTCTGCTGAAATTGGGAGTTATGTGGCTGGATTCAACGTATTGCACCTCTTTATGTGTACATGACTCGCTAGCAGCGTCAACTCGTAACTTGACAATCGAGCATTAGTTAAATGCTGTGTCTTGGTCCTATTTAACAATGTGTCCACTACATAAGGAACCATTACAATCAATGTGTTATTCATCACTAGTCCAGCAGACTGTCGAATAGACGCAGCTGCTGCCGCTGTAGCTCTTAAACAACTTGGCAATGCCCTCGCTACAGGGTCCAAAGTCGATGAAAAATACGCGCATGGGCGCGGTCTGTCTCCAAAAGGCTGTGTCAGTACTGACATTGCACAACCGTCTCTTTCATAAACATACAGGGTAAAAGGCTTACTATAGTCGGGGGTACCCAACACAGGAGCTGAACATAATGCCTCTCATAATTCCACAAAACTTTTCTGACACTCTTCAGACCATGGGACAGGATTTGGTATATCTTTATATGTTAATGCTAGCAATGGTTTTGCAAATAAAGAAAAACTCGGGATCCAGTGCCTGCAATATGAAGTGATGCCCAGGAAAGCACGCACTTCTCTCTTTGTCTTTGGCACGCTTAATTGTGCAATGGCCTGGATTCTTTCTGGGGTCAGCTTCCTTCCCTCCTTCGAGAAGAGATGACCTAAATAGGTCACCTCTTGTCGACAATATTGCAGCTTAGAGAGAGACACTTTGTGATGGAAGGTAGACAAATGACGCAACAATGATGATGTAGCTTGCTTACAAATCTCCTCAGTATCTGCGGCGATTAGTAAATCGTCAACATACTGGATAAGGGTAGCACCTTTAGGTAAAACAAGGGCATCAAGCTGTGCTTTTAAAGCCTGACTGTATATTGATGGGCTTTCACAGTAGCCCTGTGGAGCACGTTTAAAACGGAAGCTTCGACCTCCTAAACAAAAGCCAAAAATATCTCTGCTCTCCTCTGCAATCGGGATACTAAAGAAAGCATTCTTCAAATCAATTACTGAGAACCAAGCAGCGGAAGCTGGGATCATAGTCAACAAGGCGGTTATATCAGGGACCACTGGAAACTGTGGCACAACAACCTTATTGACCTCTCTAAGATCGATCACAAATCTGTAAACAGGTGGCTGCGAAGGGTCAGTACGTTTCAAAACAGGCAGAACCGGACTACTGCAAACGTTGCCTCTTGTCTCTTCAATGACATCCTTCTCAATTAAATCATAGATAATTGCTAACAACGCTTTTTCACCTTCCTTAGAGATCTTATACTGGGGAATGCGGGGCAATTTAACATTGGCTTTTAGAGTGACAACGTAAGGCGGTATTTCCAAAAGGCCCACATCGTTAGGGCCAGTGGCCCAAAGGGCATCAGGAAGAGACGTCAATTCGGCTGGCAATTCATTCTTTGACAAATACATGGGAGAAATTACTTCCTTACCCAGCGTAAGTTGTACTCCTGAGGGAGAACAATATAATGTCGCATGTAATCTCTTCAACAGGTCTAATCCTAACAAGTTTTCATTACATCCTGTCGTTAGGATGAGGGGTGCTTTCAGCTCACAAGGTCCAACAGAAAGGGCCATAGGACTTGAGATCGGGTTCCTAACCGGGGCGCCAGAAAAACCTACGGAAACATTCATTTCGCCAGACAAAGGCGCGCCAGGGAGTTTGGAGCGCATAATAGAACTCTTTGCAGCACCAGTGTCCAGCAGAAAGGGCTCTGTTATACCCGCTGTAGTCACCTTAACATATGGTCCGCTCTGGTCCACTGGCACTGCAACAACTTGCTCTCTCTGTCTACGGCTGTCCTAGTAATCATCCCCTTCCGTATTATCGTCTTCTGCATAGTAGTCATTATTATAGTACTGCGCTGTCTTGCCCGTCGCATTGGCTTGCTCATCAAAACTATTCATCGTATTTTGAGGCGGAAGACGACGCGCGTTCTCGGGAACATTTCCACGCCCTCTACCTCTTGGGGCTTGCTGGCCACCTCTACCTCTTGTGCCATAAGCATTATTCGTGCGTTGTAACAATCTGAGACAATTATTTTTAAAGTGACCCTCCTCCTTGCAATACGAACATTGATTGGGACCGATAGGGACACGTGGTTGATAATACCCATACATTTGCTGATTATTCTGAAACTGTTGGGGTTGCTGATAGATACCCTGTGTTTGCCTATAATTATTCTGACCTGCTGTAAAAGAACCTTCGTTTTCAACTCTTTCGTTTTCTTATCTGTTCTATCCTTCTCATCTTTATCCCTATTTTCATAATACTGTGCAGTAGCCAGTATTTGTGCTGAAGAGGAAACTGCCCAAGAACTCTCCGAATCTTTTAATTTCTTACACAACTCTGGAAGCAAATTATGCACAAATGTATCGACAAATAACGGTTGGCCACCTTCTGTACTCATGTCCTGACCACTGTGGTCGACAAATGTTTCTTCAAACCTAGTGAATAAATCGGACACTGTTTCATCTTTCTTCTGTTTGCACGCGGATAATTTATCCCAATTTACACGTATCGCGGCATTAAAGTTTTCATATAATTAATTATTCTACCAGGGAGTTCTGCTACCACGGGATCAGGCTTGGCACCACCGACCTGTCCATTGTCCACATTAATGATATTAGCCCATGTGTCACCTAATTCTGCAGCATGATCTGCATTGCGGATCAATCCCCACAAAGGCTGCGGAACAACATTTCCGAACAACATATCTATGTCTGCCAGGCTCATGACACACGATTCTGCAGTCTGTGATAACTCCTTATAATATCCTGCAGGGTTCTTACGGGGGTCAGGCAATGTCTGTTTAAGGGCTAAAACTTCAGATCGTTTCCAGGCAACTTGTACCCAAACACGCTGAAAATGTGCCAGAACAGGTGGATTAGCATTCGCATCACCAGGTCTCCAAACTGGAGGAACCTCACGCATCGGATATTGTCGCGCTTTTACTTGTTTTCCTTCAGGGAATTCCTGTCCAAACAACGATTGCTGACCATCCCCATTCCTGAAAGACAGCAGTGTCGCAACTGCTTTCTCAACATCAGAACCCACAATCGTACCTTTTCCAAATTCAATCGCACTTGACACAACTCTTGCGGACTGGAGTCTACATCATTATCTTCCAATTCCTCACATAAAATTTCACACATTTTCTCAAAAACGTACCGCTGTTGTGGCGCTTCCCACTGATGAAAAACATTAACAACAGACTCTACATCATATCTAGAAGGATAAACAATCCATCTACGTGCCATGCGGTCCAGTTCTTCTTTCTCCCTAGGACCAGGTATTTGACTATGTAACTGCTTACGCTGTGGACCAGGGGTCGTAGTAGACAACCCGAAGAGGGGTGATATAAGGCTAGTGACTGCACTAACTATTCGCTGTCGTGCAGAAGGAGAAGTCGAGGCAAGGAAAATGGGTGCAGATACAGATACAGGGGTAGCATTAGGTAGGGCACCAAGAGAGGCAGCTGATGTGCTCGTAAAAGTCGCAAGGGGCGCAGAAGTGGTAGGTAGCAAAATCGGCGGCCCTTGGGAAGGTTGTGCTACCGGGATAGGAGCTGGCTGGGGAGGAGCTGGCGGCTGCGGGAAAGCTTGCTGCACATTAGCTGGAGGCTGCACATTGACGGGCTGTGTAGGCGCTGTAGCATATTGCGCATAAGGGGGTGGCGAACTTAGCAAATGGGACATTAGGGAATCTTTCTCTTTCTCTTTTGACTCATCTTGTTGAAGGGGTGGCAACACTGGGTAACATTTATCAATGACTAGTTTGCGTTGCCTATGCAACTGCTCATCCATTCGGTCCTCTTCATTATCCTTAAACTGCAAAGCTGCTTGCATGATCGACATACCTCTCTCTCTTTTATGTTTCTTTGCTAATTTAATTTCTTTTTGTTTGGCTTCCTTTCGCCATAGGCGGAAGGAATCAAACATTGCCGGCCGGGCTTTCTTCTTGAACAATTTAACTTCTAAATTATCTAGAATCTCTGTGTCAAAACTACCATTTTGGGGCCATTTTAAAACACCATCCTTTCTGGTGTATCGGACCCATACTTCATTATACGTAATGGGGCCCACGCCATGTTTCATATAAAGCTCATAAGTTGGAGTTCCAATTGGAGGAACCGGACACGAATCCTCCAATCGGGAGTCCCTTTTACAACCAAAACAAAACAAAACAAATTTCCAAATATACTAGAACCAGGCATCTTTGCTCACTAGTCTAGTTTCAAACTTCAAAGGATTATCGAATACGATAGTCTCGTGAATACACGAGTCTCTGGCTTTGGCACTTGCAAGACCCAAATCAAAGCGATCCCGAAGGATACCAAAATCCCGAAGGATACCAAACAAACTGGGAGACGCTCCACTTATACTTAACTGAGGTATCGATGACTTCACCAGAAGACTCTCTCGATTGTTTCGCTCTACCAAATCGTCAAGGGTCCAAAACAGGGCGATTAATCAGGGCAGCAGTCCTTAGTAGCCGTCGGGACGCGGGGAACCTCGCAGAAAAGACTTTCGGACCACGTCGACATGCAGGGGTCGATGAAGTGGCGGCCTTCCTCCAGAATTTCCACACGAAGCTCCTCATGAATCTCTGGCTTGGACCGGTACCACTGAAATCGTCCCGAGTTGGGCGCCAACTGAAGTACCGGGTTTTTAGAACCCAGCGGTGCAGGGGAACACACCCTAAGACTTCGGATTCTTCCTGTCTCAGATCCACAGAAACACAGAGTCTTCTAGGTGAATTCAAAGAACGTCTTTATTGGCTGCAGACCAATCACAGATATCCGAGAAGTACAACACGATGTATGTTCTCAGGAGACTGCTCCTGTTACAAAACCAGTCTTCTCCTTATATACAAAATATCATGCTTCAGGCACACATTCCTCGTTTTACGATATGGTCATTCATATGTATTCATTACAAACGAAAAGGCAGAGTCATGATGACCATCCCACATTTCAGTTCAGCCAGCCCACAATTATTTACCCAGCAAGGCTCAGATCCCTCATCAGATATCAGCAGACCCCAATAAACACGGGCACCTCCTGCTCGTAAAACAAGCCATAAAGTAGGAAACAGAGTCAGGTGTGAAAACAGCTTAGTCAGGGATCATGTGCGAACAGGGGCTTTATGATGGGTCGAGCCCTGATGCAAATCACATTAGGCCGCGAGAAAGGAACCGGCCGGACAAGATTGACCTCGGGCAGCGGAGTCGGCTTGCACAGGTCAGAGAGAAGTCACCGAAGGTGTACGTGTCCTTTAGGCCTAGGCATGGCCTTAGTGCGCAGCCTATGTGAGGGCAACCACAAAAAGGGCTACTACTGTAAAATGGAACCCATGGATAGTATCGTATACACGGTGAATGCATCAGTGGAACACGATGAAAACACTCATACATACCGCGTTGCTCATTTGCGGTTCGCTGTTACCAAACTTGGCATGGTGGGACCATGCCACCTACATGGTTCCGATTTTTACAGTACCACAATGTCATGAGTGATGTAATATGTGACGTCATCAGCAGTGGATTGCGGGCGCGCGAGTTATAGTTATCTGAACTAACTATAACGGGGGAATTTCATTGGTTTTTTACGAGTGAAATGTCCACCTAACTATAACATGTGTGAAACCTATGGTTTTTTATGTGAATATATATATATATATATATCCACACCAAGTGCTCGCCTTCAAAGTCCAGCAAGCGGGACACAGCTCCGGGCACAAACAAAGAATTTTATTTAAGAGAATTCAAAGCGCAGTCCTATATATATTTTACCTACTGGCGGTCGCCAGTAGGTAGTTATAGTTAGGACCTAGTTTCCATAGGAAAAGCGATTTTTGTTTTCCCAACAACTTTGGCGCCGGATGACGAATCATCGCGAAATTTTCAAAACTAGTGGGGCGCTCCGATCAGCTCCTGTCTTGAAAGTTTCGGGGTGATTCAGCAAGCGGTGGGCCGAGAAAAAAGGGGGCCCCGAAACATGTTTTCTCCATGTTTATTCCCATAGGAAACTGTAGACACGGCTACAGCACGAACTGCTGAACGGAATTACACCAAATTTGGCAAAAAGGTAGTACTTGGTTCAGAAAGCGGTGTAAATCTGTTCAGCAGTTCCTGAGAAATTAAAAAAATAAAAGTTTCGATATCTATGGCCTCTGTGGATCCGTGCACCCTCCCGATCACAAGCTTTATGCTAATTGGCTGTCAACACTCCAAACCAGGAAGTGTTGGCAGCCATCTTGTGCCTCGGTAACCGAGGCACAAGAAAACAGAAAAACTAAGGCGCAAAACAAGAAAAGGGGGCAAGGTAGAAACACCATGATTCCCTAGGCCTGCTCAAGGGGTCCCACAAGGACCACCAGGGCCCAAAAAAGCATTTATAAAAAAAAAGAAATCGGCCGAATTCTCGCTGGGTGCGCGAATCAGGCCGTGAAAAAAAAACGCGCTTCGTTTAATTGAAGCCCCCGGGTGGGCCAGGTCCCGGGGGCAGTAAAAAAATGTGTGGGGGGCCCCAATCCCCCCACACTGCCCAGGGTATCACCACCCCCATGGCTTTGCAACAATATTTGCGGGGGCACACGTTCCCCCTGCAGCCCCTGGAACCGCCAACCCCCGGGGCTTGTTTTTTTAGAGTGTGGGGGGCCTCTAAGGCCCCCCAAGCCCCGGGGATCGCCGGGGATGGCTTTCATCAATTATAATCGCGGGGGCACACTGCCCCCCCACAGCCCTGGGGACCGCCACCCCGGGGCTTCTTTTTTTAAAAAAAATATACCTGTGTGGGGAGCTTGAGCCCCCCCCACACACCCCGGGGACCGCCACCTCCTCAGGGCACTAATATTTAAATTTGGGGGTCCGTTACGGGGCTTTGCATTATGTGGGAGGGGGCCCTCCCCTCATGGAGCCAGTGATGGCCCTGGGCCCTGGGCCGGCTCCTGCAGTGTCCCGGGGTGGCCAGAAGTGGCACGGGAGGGGGGCCATGTGGCCCCCCTCTGCCCCCCAAACAAATAAAGGCGGGCCCTGGGGGATGGGGTCCTCGGGGCCAATAGAGGCCTTAGGAGGGGGGGCCATGCAGCCCTCCCTTCCTATAAAAAAGAATATGTTTGGCCATGCCCCGGGGCATGGGGTCCACGGGGCCAGAAATGCCCACAGAAGGGGGGCCCACATTCCAACCCCAGGAGGGGGGCCCACGCGGGCCCCCCTCCCATTAAATTTTTTATTACAAAAAAGAGTACCAGGCCCTGGGGGATGGGGTACCCAGGGCACAAAAAAAAGGCAAGAGAAGGGGAGCCACACAGCCCCTCTTCTTAAAAAACAAAAACTAAAAAAAGCTGGCATCGCGGCTAGGCCCCACCCCCTCCCTGCAACACTCAGCAAACGCGCCCCCTGGCACGTTTCAAGTTGGGGAATTAATTCCCCTTGACTACCGGGGGTCCCTGGGGCCAACTAGCCCACCAGGAACCTCCAGTATGCGCCAGTGAGCTGCGTTGCAGAGAGGTGTTCAGAGGCCACGCCCCTTTTTACACCTCTCTGCAACGCAGCTCTGTGGCGCTTAATGGAGGTACATGGTGGGCTAGATGCACCCCAGGGACCCTCAGGATTCAAGGGGAGTCAATCCCCCAACTTAAAATGCGCCACGGGGCGCGTTTGCACAGTGGTGAAGGGAGGGGGTGGGGCCTGAGGTGACATATGTGCAAACACGCCCTGTGGCACGTTTTCAGTTGGGGAATTAATTCCTCTTTAATCCTGAGGGTCCTGGGGGCCAACTAGTCCACCATGTACCTCCAGTAAGCGCGACAGAGCTGCGTTGCGGAGTCTTGTAAAAAGGGGCGTGGCCTCTGAACACCTTTCTGCAACGCAGCTCTCTGGCGCATACTGGAGGTACCTGGTGGGCTAGTTGGCCCCCAGGGACCATCAGGATTGAAGAGAAATTAATTGCCCAACTTAAAACGCACCACAGGGCGTGTTTGCAGACATGTCATCTCAGGCCCCGCCCCCTTCCTTCACCACTGCGTAAACGCACCCTGTGGCCATTTTAAGTTGGGAGATTAAGTCCCCTTGAGGGTCCCTAGGGTCCAACTAGCCCACTAGGTACCTCCAGTAAGCACCACAGAGCTGCGTTGCAGAGAGGTGGTCCAGGACGTGCCCATTTTTACACCTCTCTGCAACGCAGCTCTGTGGTGCTTACTGGAGGTACCTAGTGGGCTAGTACATACACACCAAGATATATATATATATATTCACTGAAAAAACCATAGGTTTCATGCACGTTATAGTTAGGAATTGGCATTTAAAAAACCTTTGAAATTCACTGAAAAAACCAAAGGTTTCAGGGGCGTTATAGTTAGGAATTGGCATTTAAAAAACCTTAGAAATTCACTGAAAAAACCATAGGTTTCAGGGGCGTTATAGTTAGCTGGACTTTTCACTCGTACAAAACCATTGAAATTCCCCCGTTATAGTTAGTTCAGCTAACTATAACTCGCGCGCCCGCAATGCACTGCTGATGACGTCACATATTACATCACTCATGACATGGTCAGTGACATCACTCATGACATAACTGATGACATCTCAAATGACATCACTAATGACATCACTGATGACATCATCCTTGTGATAGTGTGGCAGACCTCCTCTTCCCCTAATATAACCTTTGATGCACTCATTCAAAAATAGAAACTACAATTTTCAAAACAATGGACATACCAATACCAGTTACAACAACCTATTCAGTAATTCTAAGATCCACATACACATCCACTCATTCACCAACAGTCCTATACAGTCACTCATACATGTACTCACTCATCATATGTACTCACACACCTATACATCCTGTTACACAAAGCCACTCATCCATAGAGTTACTCACACACATAGTCACTCATGCTAATAAAGAATCAAACATACATTTACTTGCATATACAGTTATACACACACTACCACACTTACTTCTAAAGAAACTTACACATACTTAGTCTTTTAAACAATCACTTATAGAAACACATACTTATTCATACAGGAACTCTTTCAATCTCTCACTCTCACATATACTCACTTATATACACCAATAGTCTATATACTAGTTTAAAACTTATGTAGTTACTCATAAAGACACTATTGAGACAGTCATTCACTCACTAACACACCCATACACACACTCATCCACCTATACAGTACTGCACACATGCTGTCTTCAACACATACAAACAGTGAGTCACTCATTCATGCACCTATGCACTACGTAATACCCCCCACCGAACCATACAGACACTCAGACACTCATACTGATACTCAAAAAACCAACTAATAACCTATATAGACACTCATGTAGCTACTCACCAACCCATTCAGCCACTTATACACAAAGTGAGAGACTGATACAGATATTTACACATTTTAACATTACTCACTAAGCCATGTATTCACTAAGATACACTTAATCAGTCAGTTATACAATCACATTTTCAAAAACAAATCATCCATTTAGACACTTATATACCCATATATTCTTCCATCGACCTTGAGATATACATATATAAAACATATGTAATTTTCAGAAAAACACACATTCACTGGATGATGTCATCAGTGATGTCATTTGAGATGTCATCAGTGATGTCATGAGTGATGTCATGAGTGATGTAATATGTGACATCATCAGCAGTGCATTGCGGGCGCGCGAGTTATAGTTAGCTGAACTAACTATAACGGGGGAATTTCAATGGTTTTGTACGAGTGAAAAGTCCAGCTGACTATAACGCCCCTGAAACCTATGTTTTTTTCAGTGAATTTCTAAGGTTTTTTAAATGCTAATTCCTTTTCAGTGAATATATATATATATATATATATATATATCCACTGTAGAGTTAGGCAGGAGCACTCTCAGGATACAGCAAAAGGTAGTCACAGTGTTGCAGGAATCTGTTTAATCACACAATGTGTTTTGACCGCCCAGCAGCCTGGGTCACATGTGCATACATCACCACTAGGGTGTCCTCAAAAATGCATGGTAGAAACAAAGAAAGGACACAGAAGAATCTAATGTGTCGGCCATATTGGAACAGTGTTACTCTAAGTCAGTGAGAGTAATACATGCCATGAAAAGTGCATACCATAAATGATATGGAAAAAAATAATAACAAAACTACATTCGGGCCAGTCAGCCAAGAAGTCACAAGGATTGCTAAATGCAAGTAAACACTCAAGTGGTAAAGACTAACCATCATGGTAAAAGTGCCCCACATAATTAAATTGCTGATGCAGACCTTGACCAGAGAATAGAATTCACGGCAGGACAGGAGGCTTAGAGGCATAGTGCCAAAATATGCACCCTGTTAGTAAATTCTCATATAATATGAGTCGGTTGAGGTTAGAAAGTGGTGACGGATGTCGAAACTAAATACTCAAAGGGAGTACATCATGGGTACTGGACAAGTGTCCTGACTCAAATTGACCGTAACTGCATAATGCATCAGGTTCCATTAAAATCAAAACTGAATCAATCATGCATAAATCTTATCTGTGATGGAATCCCAGAAGTGAAGATGAAGAAAAGGGTAGAGAAGCCTGTGCTCGTGGGTATTCTAGTGGTGGAACCCTCCCTTTCGTCCTGCAAAGAAGAGAACAAAGACAAAGAAAATAATTAGCATCAAAGTGCAAAGTTAAAAAACACTCAATGTATGTCAATGCATACAAACTGTACATTTCTCATTCTTGTTGCAGAGGAAGGAAAAGTAAGAATGAAGATCATTCCTCTTTGAGGTGAACTGCAAGTTCCTTAACCTTGGTTTAGCCCTCCCGGGATTTTCGTCTATAACTCAACTATTTACTTAGACTCCCTTTTCCTAAGCTTCAAGATCCTGTCCCCACCCCTGTGATCAATAGCTATCTGGCTATCTGCTCAACGGCAGAGTATGTAAGTTGGGATGAGTCTGAAAAATGTTTATTCTGGAAGTGTCGGGCTACAGGATACTTAGAATCCCTGTTATTGATGGCCCTCAAATGTTCTAAGATCCTCTTTTTGGCCATCAGAGTAGTGATGCCAATGTACTATAATTTGCAAGGCCACTCAATAATGTAGATGACAAAATTGGAACTGCATATAAGAAATTGTGAGATAACCTTCCTGGTAGGTCCCAGTCTCATTTCTTTGTGCATCAGACTGTTCTTGCATGCCTTACAGTGACCAGAGGGAAAGAAACCCTGAATGTTATGCAAGTTACCACCACTGTATGTTGTGATGTCACTATGGACTAACATGTCCCTGAGGTTGCGTCCTTTCCTATAGGTAATGCGTGGCTGTCCTCTATGCTTTTACCTATAGTGGTGTCACTCTTGAGAATGTACCAGTTCTTCACAAGGATCTACTTGACATTGTCGACATAGCCATCATATGTCAGGATGATCCTTGTGCCGTCGACCGTGTGTTCAGCCTCGGTATTTTTCTTGTCAGCGAGCATCTCTTGCCTGGTAATGCTGTCAGTTCTATCACTGGCCCTCTTGAGGACCCAGTTCGGGTAACCCCTTGCCCTGAATCTTTTCAACATAGTCTCTCGTTCATATTGATAAGCTGTCTCAGTGTTGGAATTTCGTTTGGCTCTTAATAACTCCCCATAAGGGATGCTTCACTTAAGTGTTTCAGGATGGCTGCTGAGTGCATGCAGTAAGCTATTGCCTTCTGTGCTTTTGCGAAAAAGCTCAGTATGGAGTGTGTTCTGCCTGATATCAATCTTGATGTCAAGGTACTCTACTGTACTGCTGCTGATTTTGCCTGTGAGTTGTATGTTGCAATTGTTGTCATTCAATTTCTTAATAAAATCAATGTCCAGATTCTCAGTGCCTCTCCAGATGATAAAGAGATCGTCTATGTATCAGAGCCATACCACAACATGTTAAAAGTCCTGTGCAAGCTCTGGGCTCCGGTACAGTTCCTCCTCCCACAGGCCCATGAACAGGTTAGCAAAGCAAGGGGCGAAGCACGAGCACATGGCAGTCCCTGTTGTCTGCCTGTAGATAGCACCATTGAAGAGGAAGATGTTGTTCCTAAGACAATGTGCTATCATCTCCAAAATCATCCGGGTATGTTCCTTGTACCTGATTTGTCTCCTGTGTAAGAAGTGGCGACATGCTTCGAGTCCTTGTTCTTGGTCCATGATGGTGTATAGTGAATTGACATTGAGGGTGATTATCAGGTAATCATCCTCCTATTTGCTGTTCTGTAATTTACTCAAAAAGTCCTTTGTGTTCCTAATATATGAGTCCAGTTTGAATACATGTTTCCTCAGGAAATGGTCAACGTATTTGGGCACATGTTCCAGTGCGCTGCCCCTAGACGATACAATGGGATGTCCTGGTGGAACAAGAGGGTCCTTGTGTATCTTTGGAAGAAATACAATACTGGGAGCTTGGGGGGTCTTTCTTGAGAAAACAGTATTCCTCCCATTCAAGGAACCCCGTACCTCCATTCGATCAACTTTTCCCATATAGTGGTGATACTTTTGGTGTAACCCTCTCTAGAAATGGTAATGTAAAATCTAGTGTCTCTAAGTTGTCGCAGGGCCTCAGTGATGTACATGTCTCGGTCAGGTATAACTACATTACCCACCTTGTCTGCTGGACGTACTAAGATCTCACTGTCATCAGCTAAGGAGACGAGTGCCTGTCTCTGTGCAAAGGTGAGGTTATTGAGTGCCCTGTTCCTGTGACCAGATTTGTAATGCAGCTCCACGAGTGACCTAGTGACTACCTCATGAAAGGTGACAATGCTGTCATGTGGAAGTGTAGGATAGAAAGTGTAACACGGCTTAAAGCTTGTGCTGGCTTCTGCATTGTGTGTTATACCCAGTTCATCTAGTACAGAGCTTTCAGTAATCTGTATCCCACATGATCAGACTCCTGCTGAAATTGCAACAATGTTACCACAGTGTCCATATCTCTGATGTCTAGATCTATCTCATTGCCGTGGACATGTGAAGAATTTCTGCTGCCAGGTGTGGTAAGCCTCAATTTGTGCCATTTTAACAATTTGTGTTTGCGTATATACTTATACAGGTCAATCCTAGTGTTGGTGTAGTTGTAAGATGAAGAGGGACAGAAAGAAAGACCTAGGCAAAGGGTACTTTTTCAATGTCATGGAGAGGTCTTTTAGAAAGATTGATAATAGTTCTATTCACCATCTCGGGATCCATTACAGTGTCTTCTTGAAGCTTGCGTTGCTGTCTCCCATGCGCACCCGTCCTCTGCCTCTTCCTCCATCTTTGTTGGGTGCATAATCTTCCTTGGCGGCTCCTCCTCGGCCTTTTCCTGTGCTCCGTCCTCTTGGTTTTGGTTTTAGGGTGTCTCTTGTGTCATCTGCCTCCACCGTCGCAGCAGACGATATTCGTCCAAAAAAGTCACCGGTCTGGTGACTTTTTCGTTTCCAGATGCACTGCTGCCTGATGTTTCAGATTCGATATCACTGGCAGTCGATTGCTCTGACAGTGAACTCTCCGCAGCTGCCTGTTGTGTGTCATGAGTGTGAGGTTTGTCAGTGTATAGGTTACCATTATTCCTACTGAATGTAAAGATCCTCCCACTCTCGTAGTCACAGTAATCTCTGTGTAGCTTCCGCTGTTTGCGGGCTTTAATGTCATCCTCGTGATTTTTTAGGTGGTCTTTCATGCTTTCCATGAGTCTCTTTAACTTGTTTTGTTCCGTGTTGGCATCAAGATCTACCTGCATCAATTTTATCTCCGCTAGCAGTGCCTCGCGGTCAATCCACGCATATTTCACCAGTTTTTCAAGCATGGGTCTGGAACTTGCAGCTGAATTTTCAGACCATTCCTCCAGCATTTTAGCGCTGGGTGAATCATAGGAAGAGGTGGTAAAAATCCTCAATCCCCTAGGTACCATATTGTTATCTATGTGATTTTGTAGTTAGATAGCTTCCCACCATTTGGAAATCTAGGTCTTCCTCAGTTTCTTATGTTTCTTAAATTTATCCTCCAGGGGTTAAACTTGGTTACATCCAGTTGTTTTGAATGCCCCCATGCCTGGTGTTCGTGCAAAGAGAGTGAGAGCAGCTGCTCTCCTCTCTACCTCTTCCTCCATGCCGCAAATACAGATTCTGTTTTGACAATAAGTGAAAACTTGATGCTGCTCCTCCTGTACAAAATGTCAGGCTCCTCCTGCCATGTGTGTGAGTTTTCTGTGTTAGCTTGTGATATTGTCAATTGTAGCAAAATTGAAAACACTGTAGATTAGAGCCTCGTGTACCATGTAGAGTAACACTCCTGAATATTCTTTGGAATTTGTTCAGACTGAATGAACATACAGCATCCCTCTGCGTGAAATCAATGTTTTTAGGTAAGAACTCAAGCTGACCACTTGAATGTTGAAATTAGCTGCAGTAGTAATGGTTGTAAAGACAGTCAATTTAATTTAGAGACTACAACTTTGCACAAAATGGTACATATAGTCATTGATCTCATGGATTCACAAGTGTTCCCCACACTGCTATCGATGAACAATGCACAAATACAGACCCGATCACAGGAGGGTCTTGTACTCAGTGCTAGTGAATTGAAGTGCATGGACTAAGGGCCCCCCGGTTATAATCCAAAACCAGTACGGGCTTACCCCGTTTGCTTACTCGCTCCGTGTCTCCCAGATGATTTTCCGGTTGGCTAGAATCCACCGAGTCTCCCATGCGTGTATTGCTCCATCCTGATTTCATCACACTCCCATTCCTTGCAGGCGCATTTTCCTTTAGGGAGCCATGTCGGTGGGAGGTGTCAAATGGCATTATTCAAAGTTGAAAGCCCACAAGGCTCCCTTTGAGTATTTAGTTTTGACATCCGGCACCACTTTCTAACCTAAACCGACTTATATTATATGAGAATTTACCAACAGGTCGCATATTTTGGCACTATGCCTCTCGCCTCCTGGCATGTCATACATTATGTTCTCTGATCAAGGTCTGCATCAGCAATTTCTATATGTGGGGCACTTTGCCCATGATGGTTAGTCTTTACCACTTGGGTATTCACTTGCATTTAGAAATCCTTGTGACTTCTTGGCTGACCGGCCCGAATATTGTTTTGTCGTTATTTTTTCCATATCATTTATGGTGTGCACTTTTCATGGCATGTATTACTCTCACTGACTTAGAGTAACACTGTTCCAATATGGCCGACACATTATATTCTTCTGTGTCCTTTCTTTGTTTCTACGATGCATTTTTAAGGACACCCTAGTGGTGATGTATGCACATGTGACCAATGCTGCTGTGCAGTCGAAACGGGTTGTGTGATTAAACAGACTCTTGCAACACTGTGACTACTTTTTGCTGTGTTCTGAGAGTGAGCCTACCTAACCCTGCAGTGGATTTCTAGCCGGTATGCTCTGCTGGCATGCGCACCCCCTCCCACGGGTCCTCCAGTTCCAGAAGGGGCATTAAGAGAAGAATATATATATATATATATATATCTATATCATCACACAGGGTTGCCTCACCTATGAGAACGCACTCAAGAAACAGCAGAATACCGCTCCTTTTCAAGCAGCATCCTTTATGACGGCAACTGGCAAGCAGCATCCTGACCAATTTAAAGCCCCACGAGTTTCGGAACTCCTGTTCCTTGTTCACAGGCAATTTGCTTGTTGTGTGCCAGAATGAGTGAAGGTAAGAGTCCTGTTGTTATCGTCCTGCAGTGTGCGGCCCTCCAGTGGGCGTGTTCAACAACTCAGCATCCTGGGACCCGTAGTACCTTCACCCTTTAATTAAAACCTTCAGTGGGTTCTGCCGCATTAACATAAAATTATGCATTTTTTTCAAAATTCTCTGATAAGCTACAGGATGCCCACCTCCGGTTCTATTTCCAAAGCTACTGCTTCTTCTGCCATAAGTGCTGCAGTCCAGTCTGCATGAGGCAGCCCACATTTAATTATGGTGGTGCCTTCCTCCCGACCGGGACTGACCGGTATTACATCATCACACAGGGTTGGCCCACTTTTTTTTTTTTTTAAGTTTTTATTATTTTCTTTGTAAACAAACCAACAAGACACTTGAAAAGACATGTTGCACATCACATTTGACAACAGTGCACACCAATTTAAAATCCATAAGCAAACCCCAGTCCTGCACTGTGCCGCGTAGCCGGCAGTAATCCCCGAGCCCTCTACCCCGGGAACCGCCACATCAGTCTGAGTCAGAGGAATCATCATGTGACAATGGTGGAGGGGCACATATGTCTCCTCTGAATTTGTTCCACGCCCCCCATACCTTGTCCCACTTGCAGGGGCACCCCCGCCTGATAAACACTGAGTGTTCAGCAAACATTGCTGCATCCATGTCCCTTCCCCATGCGGTCAGTGTTGGTCCCCTCTCCGCCCCCCATTTTTGGGCTGTGTTCCTTTTAGCTGTCATTATCCCCAGCGTCACCCAGCTCTGCGCCTGACGATTGAGATCATTAGCCTCCCACACATTTAACAAACAGCGCCGGGGTTTAGGCACCAACGATACTCCGCACACCTGCGACATTGTCCGCATCACTCGTCTCCAGAAGTCTTGGATGACCGGGCAATCCCAAATGGTGTGGTAAAAGGTCCCTTCCTCCCCACAACCACGCAAACAGAAGGGGTGTAGTGCTCTACCCGTCTTGTGCAATAACTGTCTGGTGTAATACGAGCGGTGCAGGATTCGAAGCTGCACCAGCCGCAGCCTTGAAGGTATACCCGCCTCTCGCGGCGAGGCCAGCGCCTCGCGCCATTCCGGGTCATCAAATTCACCGACCTCCTCTGCCCACCGCTCCCGCAGGGGCCCCATGGGGTCCGGCAGGTTATTAATAAGCTTGCGGTACGTGAAGGACGTAACCTTCTTGGGCATGTATTCCGTCAGTAACCTGTCTTCCAACGGGGATGGCTCCGGAACCTCCTCACCGGGTGCCAGGAGTGCCATCAGGGCATGTTTAATCTGAGTGTATCTGAACCACTCCAAAGGAGCGAGCTCATATTGCTGTTGCAATCGTGTCAACTGGACGACCGCCCCCTTGTGCCACATGTCAGCTACCATCGAAATGCCGATGGTGTCCCAAGCATCGAATCCTTTACTGCCCCTCAACCGTCCCAATTGCTTAGCATCCCAGAGAGGTGTGAGTTGAGTCAGAACCCCCCGCCACCCGAGTTTGGCCTGTGCCGCATGCCAGATGGACACAGTCTATCGCAGAGGGCCGATCAACTTCGAGGCCAATCTTCCATCGTATAAAGGTAACAGCATACCCCTCTCACCCAGTATGTCTCTGTCCGCCTTAAATGCCGGATCAGACTGTGGCGCATGGAGCCACTGGTTAATTACCTTCAGCTGCGCTGCCCAATAGTAGACCTGGATATCCGGGAGCGCAATTCCCCCGTCGTACCACCCGCGAACTAGTTTAGATTGCGCAATGCGCGCTGGCTTGTTACCCCACAGCAGGCTAGAGACTTGCGTTGCTATCGCGCGGAAGTAGGCCAGAGGCACCGGATACGGCGTGTTTTCTAGCACATATAAGAAACGTGGCAGAGCCATCATTTTGAAGAGCGCCGCTCTCCCCAGCAGGGTCAGCGGCAGCGCTCCCCAGTGATGCACATCCCGCTTGAGGCGGTCCATCGGAGGGCCTAAATTGCGCCGAAAGAACTCCGCCGGATCCAACATAATATACACCCCGAGATATTTAAACGAACCGTCTGCCACCTGGAGTGGATAGCCCGCCGGCAACCGCGGGGGAGGGCCACGCAGTACAAATAGGACCGATTTAGACCAATTTATCGTATATCCGGATGCCCTGCCGAAAATCTCGCAGATGTTAAGTAACGCCAATATAGAGCGTTTAGGGGAGGACAGATACAATAACACGTCATCCGCGTATAGGGAGACGCGGTCCTCCCAGCCGTCCGGCCCCGTATCATGGGCTCCCAGCGTATCCAAGCCGCGAGCGGCTCGAGCACTAAGGCGAAGAGCAGTGGCGACAGGGGGCAGCCCTGGCGCGTGCCTCGCGTCAGGGGGAAGTCCTCCGACATATGCCCGTTGGCCGTGACATGAGCCAGTGGGTTAGTGTATAGGAGTCTGACCCAGGCACAGAATTTGGGCCCGAAGCCCAGTTGCAACAATACCGCAAAAAGAAAGGGCCACTCAACCATGTCGAACGCCATACGTGCATCCAGAGAGAGAAGCACCGCCGGTTTCCGCACGTGCCCCGCCCGGGCCAGCACCCCGTGCAGGCGCCTCAGATTGTGGGACGTACTTCTGCCGGGCATAAAGCCGGACTGATCTGGGTGCGGCATCAGCCTGATGGCTAGCAGCTTAGCGAGGATCTTGGCCTCCGCATTGATCAGTGATATGGGACGGTAAGAGGTACATTGATCAGCAGGTTTACCCGGTTTTGGAATCACCACAATGGTGGCTGTCCGCTGATCTAACGGAAGCTCGCCCGCCCGCAAGCTGTGAGTAAATATATTTAGTAACTGTGGGGCCAGCATCTTGGACAGCCTCTGGTATAGCTCAACCGGTATGCCGTTGGGCCCCAAAGCCTTACCGGGCTGCAACGCGCCAATAGCCGCCCGGAGCTCCTCCACCGTGGGCTCAGCCTCCAGGGCCTCCCGAGCCGCTGGGGAGAGTGTGGGCATCTGAAGGTCTTTGTTGTATGTTAGCGCCTCCTCCACCGTCATGGAGGAAGCGGAAGTATAAACCCTCCGATAGTGCCCCGCCAGGGCATGCACTATGGCGCGCGGGTCGGACGTTTTCTGCCCCTCAGCAGTGCTAAGTTGCGCAATCCACCGGGCGCCATTGTCGCGTCGTTCAAGCCACGCCAGCAACTTCCCCGTTTTATCCCCCACGTCGTAAACTGTGTGCCGCGAGGCCTCCAAGCGTTGTCTGGTGCGCTCTGCGAGGTGCTCCCTGTACTTAATCTGCGCCAAGCACAGGTCGTGGGAGGCCGAGGGGGACGGGTCCCGGGCCTGGGGAGCCTCCGCCGCATGAAGCTCAAGCTCCAGTGACTGCGGCTCGGACTGTTGCCCAAGCTTGTGCTCCGCAATGGAGGCCATAGCCTGCCCCCGAACAACCGTTTTGTACGCCTCCCATAGGACAGTAGGGGAAGCCACCGAGGCGGTATTTTCCTGGAAGTAGAGGCTCGTCGCCTTCGCTATGGACTTATTAATCTCAGGGAGCCGTAGGCAACCGGGACGCAACGGGTAGATGCGACGACGCATCAAGTGATAGCTTGTGTAGTGCAAGAGTATCGGGGAATGATCAGATATGCCTCTCGGTCTGATTTCTATACTGTCAATATTTTGAAGGCAACCAGTCGATCCCAGGAAGTAGTCTATACGAGTCAAACTATTGTGTACCCCAGAATGATACGTGAATTGCTGCGCCGCCGGGTGATGCAACCGCCACAAATCCGTCAGCCCGATCGCCTCTACAAAACTCTCAAGGCGCGATACTCCCCCGCCCCTCGTCCGTGGAGGACAGCGATCATTGAGGTCGTTCATAACCGCATTAAAGTCACCACCCAGTATCACCTCCCCCTCCGGTAGAGCCAGCAGGAATTCACTGAGCGCGGGGAACGCCACAGCGTGCAGTGCAGGTGGAATATAAACAGACACAATGTTAAGGGGACGCCCCTCCCATTGGGTATGGACCGCCGCAAATCGCCCCGACCCCTCAGTGTGGACGCTGTGCACAATTAGATGGGACTGGTGGCCAGCTCCGGTCCGCTCCTATCCTGAAAATTTCACGGTGATTCGTCAAGCGGGGGCCGAGAAAAAAGGGGGTCCCAAGACGCATTTTCCCCATGCATTTTCCCATAGGACCTGTTGACGCAGCTACAGCCCGAACTGCTGAACGGAATGACACCAAATTTGGCAAAGAGGTAATCCTCAGTTCAGACTTGTGACTTTTGCTTAAATGGTGTAAATCCGTTCAGTAGTTCCCGAGAAAATTTGAGTTAAAAAGATAGATATATCTGGGTGGAGCCTAATCACACATCTCATCGTGAGAACTGATTGGCTGTCAGTACTTCATCCAAGAAGTGTTGGCAGCCATCTTGGGACCAATATACATGATAGCACCTCATTAAAAAGCATTGCAGTTAATAGAAGGTTTTAAGACTTTAGTTACATTATAAATCATTTGTTGATGGTACTATACTCATTTTAGGAACTGTGGTGTGTTCTAAGGTGACTTTACCATGTGAAAAAGCCTTCTGCTGTGATATCATGAATCATGTTTGAGAGAAAACTATTTTCTCATGCTTTTCCCACAGAGGTTTGGAAGGTGATCTATAAGCTAAACTGAGAGCATATTTTCTGTAAATTCACATTATCTTTCTCAGTCATGTGAGAATGAAGTCTGACAATGTCAGTAAAACATGTACATCCAACAAGGGCAGAGATTCTATGTCAGGACCGGAGGCTCCGATTATGCTTCTCATTCTTTGCTTTATTCCAACAGCAGCCAATAAAAAAACAACTTTTTTATTCCAAACTACAAATCCCATGAGTCAATGCATCATGATACCATAGAGACTCTCACAATATAAGGTCCCGTCGAGGCAGACACCTCCTCTTTCTTTGCTGCTCCGCAGCCAGTTAAGTGCCTCTCCCTTACTGCTTTTCGTTTGATTGTAGTGTATGGGTTTGACGCGCACTGTGCATGATAATTGGTGTTATATTACTAACGATGCGCTTATTTAATGTTTATATGATGATTTAAAATTTGTCAAAGCGCTTTTGGCTTACATGCTTGACGAGGCGTTATCGCTCGTCTTCCGTGTGTTCTGTGTGCTCTTCGAGTTCCGTCACTCGCGTGTGTGTTTCGTCTTCAGCGGAGAGCGCTTCGGCCTCTCCGGCAGGGTGCTCTGCGCCAGTAGCCTTTCCTCAAAGTGGAGCGGGAGTGAATGGGGCCCTGAGGACGGCGCGTCTCTGCTCGCGCGCGTCCTCTTTCCATTATCACGGGCGGCCGTTTCCGCGCATGCGCGGTCGGCCATTTTCCGATTGTGTATTTATCGGACTTCATTTCGGAGCGGGAAACGCTCGTAAATTCAAACCTCTACGCCCGTATTGTGCCCCAGCTGACGCCCAAAGCGGAATTGTGCTCAGGGCTGTATAATATATGCATAGGCTCTGCCGAGAGAGGTAGCAGGCCCTCCCTCCACTATTAAAATCAGTTATTGTGGCTCTTGTGCCTGGCCTGCTTGGGGTTGTTCCTCTCCCCCTGATTTCTTACTCCCTTCGCACCTTAGTGGTGCTCTAAAGGTAAACGCTACTACTAGCATCATGGCTGATTATACATATGAGGAGGAGTATTATGAGTCTGAACCTGCGGGTTCATTTGAGCAAAAGCTCGTTGATGCCTTAGATGCTGGAGTTCAGCATTCTGTAAGCTCGGCGCTGGTGAGGGCGATGGCACCCTTTAAACGGCATCGAAATGAATACGCACAACAGCAAGGCTAGCTCCCGGCCACAACTAGTCGTCCCAAATCAACTGGCAAGAAGACCTCTAATCCTCATTTGGAGGATATTGCTCGGCTGTCTAAGGCCTTCGGAAATAATCACGCTTATTTGGCGCATTCTGACCAGAATGAGTTTTCTCACGAAGACAAAGGGGATTCCTCGGCGATCAGTGAGTCCGATCAGGAAGAACGCACTTCCCATGCTAAAAAGACTAGGAAGGAGCATCATGTAGAGCCCACACCATAGCCTAAACACCTGACCTTTGACCCGTCAGATATCATTCACCTCAATTCTTCGGCATGGACCCCCTTGCAGGAAGCAGCCGACTACCTCCAGTCCAACCTACGTCGCCCTTTCGAGAAGGATGTCAGGGCACGCCTTAAGTCTGAGTGTCCCAGACCTGATTTGGCAGCCCGAGTGGCGGAGACCCCTGAAGTTGACCTGACCATGATAACTTACCTTCGGAAATATTCTAAGGACCCGAAAAAGGGCATTGACCGCGCCTGGCGGTCATGCCAGGATAAGCTTTTGGATTTGTCCGGGCCGTTGGGAAAAATTCTTGAGATGGGTCTCCAGTGAACCCCGATGACCTCATTGGCTGGGCGCAGCGTGTGGAATGCTTGTTGGGCAATGCTAACTGCGCTATGTCTAGCGAACGGAGGAGATCGATCCTCCTCAAGTTAGACCCTAAACTGGCGGAATTATCTTCCTCGGCGGCAGGTCCCATAGCCCAGGGTCTCCTTTTTGGGCAACCCTTTTTGAAGGAGCTCACCAAATTCATGGCTACGTTCAGCGGCCTTGATAAGGCGCAGGAATCGCTACGGCGGGCCTTCTGACCGGTTTTCGTCAGGGCCGGACGAAATCGAGGGCGGTCGTCCGGCCGAGGTCAACCCCAAGGCGCCCCGCGTGGTCAACACCACAATAGAGGAGGTTACCAAGACAACTATTCTGGAAACTCCAATTTCTACCCCTCCAGACGGGCGCGGAACCGCTTCCACAGAGGCAGGTTCGGTGGCAACCAGGGAAACCACCAGGAGTCAGGATCTGCAGGTGAGACTTATCCTTTGTTCAGAGGTATAGTTGGGGGGTCGCATTCAATATTTCCTGCATGCTTGGCAAACGCTCTCGCAGGATCCCTGGATCCTGGAAACGGTACAGGGTTACAAATTGGAAATGTACAACACCCCCGTCCAGTGTTTCCCTCCCCACCCCATCCATTTTTCCCAACTCGATCAGAGTTTTATCACAGGCGAAATACACTCTCTTTTACAGAAAGGGGCGATTGTCGAGTCTCGGCTCCATTCCCACGGTTTCCTCAGCAACGTGTTCCTGGTCGAGAAGAAAGGGGGCGGGCACAGGTTGGTTCTGAACCTCAAAGAGTTCAATGGATGGATCGTTTACCGCCACTTCAAAATGGAGGGCACCCATCTTCTGCGCGATGTATTACAGGAAGGCGATTGGATGGTCCGTCTGGACCTGAAAGACGCCTACTTGCCGTGCCCATATACGCTCCTCATCGCCGTTTTCTTCCATTTCTGTGGCGAGGCGTCTGTTACGAGTACGCAGTTCTTCCTTTCGGACTTTCGTCAGCACCATGGTGTTTCAAGAAACTCCTTCGTCCGGTGATGGAGTCACTGCGTTCCCGCGGAGTGCGGCTGATCGTCTATCTGGACGACGTCATTATCATGGCGCAGTGTCCGTGTTTAGTGATGACACATCTGGAGTGGTCCATTCTTCTTCTTCAAAACCTGGGCTTCATTGTGAATTCTCAGAAGTCCGTTCTGGTACCCACGCAGTCTATAGAGTTTCTGGGCTTTCAGGTGGATTCTCGCACCTGCCAGCTTCTCCTTCCCGCTCCCAAGATCAAGACGATCAAGAAAGAATTGAGGTCGATCATGAACAAGCAGACTGTGTCCTTATGATCCATAGCCCGGGTAGTGGGCTTGTTGGCCTCCTCGATTCAGTCCATCTTTCCGGGACCCCTTCACTACCGAGCTCTCCAACGATTAAAGATTCAGCATCTCCGCAGAGGCCTCAGCTATACCGATCAGATCCCTCTTTCAGAGGAAGCGAGGTGGGAAATGTTGTGGTGGCTCGACCACATGGAATCGTGGAATGGCAGAGCCATTTTCGGGTCCAATCCAGAGGTAGTGATCGAGTCGGACGCCAGTCGCTGGGGCTGGGGAGCCCGCTGCGGTCCGATCTCGACGGGGGGTCGTTGGTTGCCGGAAGAGCTCTCCCTTCACATCAATTGTCTGGAGTTGCTAGCGGGATCATTCGCAATTCGCAGTCTCTCCCCGCAGAAGATGAACTGCTGCATTCTTCTAAGAATGGACAACATATCAGCAGTCCGGTACGTTAACAAACTAGGGGGTACTCGATCTCGCATCCTAGCGGAGATTGCCAAAGATTTTTGGCATTACTGTCTTCAGTACAATCTGTCAATAGTGGCGGAATACCTCCCGGGCCGGAAGAACGAGGTGGCCGATTGGCATTCCCGGTACCTACGCGATTACAGCGATTGGCGGTTGCATCCTCGAGTCTTCCGGATGTTGAACCTCCTATGGGGTCCGTGTCAGTTGGACCTGTTCGCGTCACGGCTGAACAAGCAACTTCCGGATTTCTACAGCTGGCGCCCGGATCCGGAGGCTCTTGCCTCGGATGCGTTTCTTCAAACCTGGCCACCAGTCCTTTGTTATGCCTTCCCGCCGTTTGTCATGATTTCCAGGGTCCTGGCTCATGCCAGACGCCAGCGGACGGAGATGGTGTTGGTTACACCTTTGTGGAGAGCACAAGCTTGGTTCCCGATAGTTCTGGAAATGTCTTGTGCGACACCAATTCTCCTACCTCAGAGATGGAACCTGTTGCTGGACCCTCTCAAGGCCCCTCATCCGTTAGTGATCTCAGGTCAGCTACCTCTTGTAGTGTGGCGAGTTTCAGGGATAGATGGAAGGCCCCGGGCCTTTCGGCAGACGCTTCCAACTTCATCAAGCAGGCGTAGTCAGATAATACCCATAAGCGGTATTCATCAGCATGGAACAAGTGGTGAGGCTGGTGTATTCAACGGGACGTCGATCCCACTACAGCTAATGTCTCCATGGTCATGAATTTCCTTGCTTCTTTGGCGTCATCTGGTTTTGCTTATAGGACGGTAAACAATTTTATATCCACTATTTCCGCTGGGCATGCTCCTTTGGAGGGCAAGCCAGTGGGAGAACATCCTCTGGTGTGTAAATTGCTTAGGGGTATCCGGATGGTCAAACCCCCGTGTCCAAAATACTCTTTTTTGTGGGACGTGACGGTGGTGCTCCGCTTTTTGGACTCTTGGCCACCAAACGAGCACCTGTCACGGAAAAAGCTTTCCGCCAAGCTGGCGATCTTGTTATGTTTGGTCTCGTGCAAGAGAGTTTCGGATATTAGAGCTTTAGACCTCGCGGGGCGTCGGTTCTCCCCAGAAGGGGTGACTTTTTCTATCTCCAGACGAACCAAATCCAATTCCACTTCAGTGTCTTATCCGGCCTTTCCGGATAATCCCAATTTATGTGTGGTGCAATGTGTCAAAGCGTACGAGGTGAGTACGGTTAGTTTCCGTTCTGACATGCAGGGTCAACTATTGATTGCATTGCAGAAGCCTTTTCGCCCAGTGTCGTCCGCTACTTTGGCGCGATGGGTGCGTTGGCTCATGAATGATGCAGGCATTGATGTGTCTCAGTTTGGTGCACATTCTGTGCGGGGAGCAATGGCGTCTAAATCTTTTTCCTTAGGCGTAACCCTATCCGACATTATGAGCACTGCGGATTGGTCAAATGAGTCTACCTTTAAATCGTTTTATTATAAACCTATAATGGATATTGCATCAGTGGTGGTGGCTAGGCTTTAAACACGCATAATCGGAGCCTCCGGTCCTGACATAGAATTACAAATTTGCGAACATTCGTGACAAGAATTTTCAATTCTATTAAGGACAACGGAGGCGAGGATTATCCCACCCAGGGTTTATATATTTACTGGAATGTATATATAAATCAATTGATGATGGTTTTGGATTGCATTATATTGCCTTCATTGTTTTCTCTCTTTCCCCCCCTTTTTTAGGCCTGTAGAGTTTATACCATTTCAGATTGGAACATGGTGGGGGGATTACAGTTATTACGGAATTTTTGTCTTTGTTTCAGATTCCAGTGGCAAGTGAACATTGCTCGCTGTTCAGGAGTTCGTTGGGAATGGTTTCCCCTTCGCTATGTGGGGTCCGCTCACCTGTTGTGACCATCTGGGTTTCGTCCCTCGGAGCCGAAGTTCAAGTGTTGATTCCGGATGTTTTGGTTCGCAGAGACATTGGTTCAGGATCTCAGTTCAAAGAGGAATAATTTGTTTCAAGTTACGGACTTAACAGTTAATGGTCAAGCAAAGAAAGAGGAGGTGTCTGCCTCGACGGAACCTTATATTGTGATAGTCTCTATGGTATCATGATGCATTGACTCATGGGATTTGTAGTTTGGAATAAAAAAGTTGTTTTTTTATTGGCTGCTGTTGGAATAAAGCAAAGAATGAGAAGCATAATCCTCGCCTCCGTTGTCCTTAATAGAATTGAAAATTCTTGTCACGAATGTTCGCAAATTTTTAACTGTCAGTTGATTCCTTTGTGTTCTACTGCAGCTCCCCAGAGTGTTCTAAAGAACAACTAGAGCGCTAACAGTCCTACTTATGACAAACGTATTGCACACCTGAAGCCATCTTGATTGGAATAAAGTGGTAACTGTTAGAGTGACTTCTAAAATCCTCTTCTATTTCATAAAACAATTCTGACATGCAGACTGAAACATGCACTTTGAATACCAGCAGCAGAATTTCCTGGTGAGCCGTAGATTTACTACAGTGATCTAATGAGCAACTAGAGTGCTAACATTCAGAATTTATGGCAAATGTGTGACACATCTGAATGCCTTCTTGATGGAACCAAAGTAAAAAACTGAAAGTATTTCCTACTGAGGAGACTGCAGTAAATGAGGAAATTAGGAAACTTCATAACAAATAAATCTCCCAAGATGGCCACCAGAGATAAAAGAGCCCAAATGTAGCCCAAATATCACCCAGATGTAGCCCAAGTATAGCCCAATGACACAATGTCCCAGAGTGTTGTAAGGAACAACTAGAGCGCTAACAGTCTTACTTATGACAAAAGTATGGCACACCTGAAGCCATCTTGATTGGAATAAAGTGGTAACACTTAAAACATTTAATTTACAAAGGAACAAAATGAGGGGGTTCATTTTGCCATAGAAATTATGATTAGTGCTGCAAATATCACCCAGATGTAGCCCACATGTAGCCCAATGACAGAAGTGTGCAAAACACTTATTTTTGGTGGATTTGCAGTTTTATATAGTGCAGACTTGTCAGGTATTGGAGTGCTTTACATAAGCATTGATTACATGACACAGGATGAAATTCGTTTTGGTTGTAGACATGGGGAGATTAAGTGATTTGACCAGAATCACAGAATGTTGAGCTGACGCAAAAACTCCAACCTGGTTCCCCAGTTGCAAAGTCTGCAGCTCTGGAAGTAACACCACATCCTCTCCCCTAGGTGCAACATTTAATCAAGTGGTCAACTGGATAAAAAAACATAAAGATTACAAATAATGTAAAAGTTCTTTGCCTCTATTTGAAAACTCAGAAAATATGTCCTCATGCTCTAGGTATTACAGTTTTGATTACATCAAGATGACGTCAGGCGTTCCACACTTTTGTAATAAATATAGAATGTTAGCAATCTAGTTGTTCATTGGGATACTGTTGAGAGGCAGAGGCCAGGGGCACGGACTCTGAAAATTGAAGGCAGGTAGGAGAGTGCAGAGGCAAAAATTTGACCACACTGGGCAGGCAGGAAGGGCAGTGGCAGCACAACAGACTATGGAGGGCAGTGGAAAGGGGGGCAGGGGCAATAAACCAACAATACAGGACTGGCAAGAGAGGCTGTGGCAATATAATAGACCATTGTGGGCAGAAGGAAGAGGCAGTAGTAGTACAACCATACATGCCAACAGACCCGTTTCAGCCAGGAAACGTCCAATGTTTTTAAGCTCAAATGGGCTTTATTTGATCTGTCTCCCTGCTACAATCTCCTCTTTTTCAATGTAACTCAAAGGGGAAAATCAATACCCCAGTTTTTTTTTCAAAATCTCCCTCTTACCAAGTTCAAAATGTTCGCAAGTATGGTACATTGGATCATGGTAGGCAGGAGGAATTGGGGTAGGGACATGGACTCGGATAACAGAGGGGAGGAGGGACATGGAGAGGTGCACCAAACTGACCCTACAGGGCATGCATCAGGGTTTGCAGCAGCACAATACACCACACAGGGCATGCGGGACGGGAGTGCAGCACAACAATCCATAGAAAGCAAAAGGGAGGGGACAGGACCATGCACATGGACATCAGAGAACAGAGGGGAAAGAGGCAATGGTAGCTAGCTGACCATAATGGACAGACAGGAGAGAAAGCTGCAGCATGACAAACCATAAAGGGCAGGAGGGACGGATCAGGGGCATTACAATGGAACAGACAAGCCAGGAGGGAGGGAATAGGGGTCTGCACATGGAAACAGAGGGCTGGGGGAAAGGGGGCAGGGCAGGAGCAGCAAGATGACCATGGAGGTCAGGCAGGATGGGCACTAGAAACAAGACTCACCATGGAGAGCAACAGTGAGACTATGATGGCATACATACAGTCCATGGAGGGAAGGTGGGAGGGGGTCAGGGTCAGCTAGCTTACCACACAGGGAAGGTGGGAGGGGCCATGGCAGCACAGAAGACCATGCATGGCAAGCAGGAGGGTTAGTGGCAGCACAATGGCTATGATGGGCAAGAAGGAGGGTGCAGGGGCATGCACAAAGGACCATGGAGGATAGAAGGGAGGGTCAGGACCTGGGCACAGACAAGAGAGTTCAGGGGAAGGGGCCTCACAACAGACCGCGCGGGGCAGGCAGGAGGAGCAGTTGCAGCACAACAGACCAGGGAGGGCAGAAGTGTGTGGCAGTAAAATGGACCATGGAGGACAGGAGGAAGGGGATAGGGGCATGGCATGTGGACAGGCAGGGTGGAGGTGGCAGGGACAGGTTACAGTCATCTGACAATGCTAGGCAGGTGGGAGGGGAGTGGCAGCTCAACAGAACACTCAGAGTAGATAGGAGTGGCAGGTCCATGGAACATGGTGGGCAAAAAGGATGGAGCAGGGGCATGCACAAAGACATCGGAGGGCAGGGGGAAGGAGAGTAGGGGCAGCAAGCTAAGCACAGAGGCTAAGCAGGAGGTCAATGATCGGCCATAGAATTGGGCAATGGAGGGCAGGAGGAGTGGACTGGTACATCATGCTAAAGGAGGGCAGTGGCAGCACATCAGACCATGCATGGCAGGAGGGAGGAGGCTAGTCCATGGATTCAGACAACAGAGGATAGGGAGGAGGTGGATGGGGCAGTAAGCTAACTGTTCAGAGAAGGTGGGTATTAGGAAATTGTTTTTAAAATGTGTGTCTGTGCGAACTACTTAAAATATGAACAAGTATGCAGCATAATCTCACTTTTATTCAGGAAGAAGAGGACGTTGTGACTGTGACTCCGGGCTCACTTGGGAGAAACACCCCCTGACCCTCCACCCCCATCGCAAAATGTAATGCCCGTGAAAAGGGTAGGTGGACGCAGTGTTATATAGAACATAGTCTTGAGAGCACGATTGAAAATGAAAACTAGATATAGTATATGGTATAAACTATGCACCAAAAAGTGTGATATAAGATGAACCGGGGCGTGAAATATAATATGCAATACATTGTGCGCAATGAAAGATTCATTGGAGAGCGCGAGATAGCACAGGCACTAGCGTGTGCTATGCGATATGCGTCTTGGAATGTAATATGCACAGGGCAGTGTTGTGTAACCTAACTAGTCTCTAAAGCTGTAATATAAAATATGTGCTGGGGAGTGTAACGTTGCATATGCACTGTGACAAATATATGGATACTAGATTGTAATATGTATGGCATAGCGCTGTGCGTTATAACATAGGCATCGAGGAAGGCGAGTTAGATGGGGCAATATAACCCGTGCGAAGGCAAGTGTGGCATGACATATTCACGGGGTGGTGTTACAGTGCACATGGGCTAGAGAGTGTCATAGCATACGCACTAGCTGGTGGAATACTACACAGGTGTGTGGCACTCGGCGGGCACTGGTGGGTGTAACACAGCATTGGGCTCAGCCAGGAGCACGCTGTGACTCTCAAGTGAGGTTCGTCTCCTTTCCAGAGAGTAAAATAAAAAGTATTACACATCCGGCGGTGGATGTGTGTTTTATTAACCGTGAGGGGGGTTTCTTGCATAGTTTGGTCGAATTTTTGTCGAATCCCCTTTGAATGGCTTGGTGTGCGTGTGTATTAAATCTGCCCGTCAATAGCTACCCATGTTTGTATAAATAAACAACAAGGGTGTCTACTTGGAGAGTACCCACCGGTGGGGGCGCCGGGATTAGGCACGGTAGGACGTCAGACACGTCAGAGCTTCACTAGCGGTGTAAATACATTCCACGTGGATTCATTGTATGCATAGTCGCCTTTTAATGAATATCACACAAATCGTCATGTCCAGCATGTCCTAGGTGTTTCTTTAAATATATATTTTATTAAATGATAAAAAACAAAGGCCGGCCCCGGGGGATGGGGTCCCCGGGGCCATAAGTGGCCTTAGGAGGGGGCAACGCAGCCCCCTCCTAAAGAATTTAAAAAAAATAAGGCCATGACCCGGGGGTTGGGGTCCCCAGGGCCAATTAAGGCCTTGGGAGGGCCAAATTAATTTTTTTCAACCAAAAAAATTAGGGTGCAGGCCCTGGGGAATGGGGTCCCCAGGGCCAATAAATTAGAAAAAGAAGGGGGGCCACACAGCCCTCCTTCTCAAAAAAATAAAATAAATAAAAGACCGGCATCGCGCCAGAGGCCACGCCCCCTCCTTGCAGCACTCTGCAAACACGCCCCCTGGCCAGTTGTAAGTTGGGGTATTATTCCCCTTCAATACTGAGGGTCCCTGAGGGCCAACTAGCCCAACAGGTATCTCCAGTATACGCCAGGGAGCTGTGTTGCAGACAGGTGTTCTGAGGTCACGCCCCTTTTTACACCTCTATGCAACGCAGCTCTGTGGTGCTTACTGGAGGTACCTAGTGGGCTAGTTTGACCCTAGGGACCCTTAGGATTCAAGGGGACTTAATCTCTCAACTTAGAACGGCCACAGGGTGCGTTTACACAGTGGTGAAGGGAGGGGACGGGGCCTGAGATGACGTGTGCAAACACGCCCTTTGGCGCGTTTTAAGTTGGGGAAATAATTCCCTTTCAATCCTGAGGGACCCTGAGGGCCAACTAGCCCACCAGGTGCTTCCAGTAAGCACCACTGCTCTGCGTTGCAGAGAGGTGGTGCAGGCCGTGCCCCTTTTTACACCTCTCTGCAATGACGCTTACTGGACGTACCTAGGGACCCTCAGGATTCAAGGGGACTTAATCTCCCAACTTAAAAAACGGCCACAGGGCGTGTTTACACAGTGGGGAAGGGAGGGGACGGGGCCTGAGGTGAGGTGTGCAAACACGCCCTATGGCGCGTTTTAAGTTGGGGAAATAATTCCCCTTCAATCCTGAGGGCCCCTGGGGGCTAATTAGCTCACCAGGTGCTTTCAGTAAGCGCCACTGAGCTGCGTTGCAGAGAGGTGGTCCAAGCCGTGCCACTTTTTACACCTCTCTGCAACGCAGCTCTGTGGCACTTACTGGAGGTACCTAGTGGGCTAGTTGGACCCTAGGGACCCTCAGGATTCAAATGAACTTAATCTCCCAACTAAAAACGGCCACAGGGCGTGTTTACACAGTGGTGAAGGAAGGGGACGGGGTCTGAGTTAACGTGTGCAAACACGCCCTGTGGCGCGTTTTAAGTTGGGGAAATAATTCCCCTTCAATCGTGAGGGACCCTGGGGGCCAACTAGCCCACCAGGTGCTTCCAGTAAGCGCTGCTGCGTTGCAGAGAGGTGGTCTAGGCCGTGCCCCTTTTTACATCTCTCTGCAACGCAGCTTTGTGGCGCTTACTGGAGGTACCTAGTAGCCTAGTTGGACCCTAGGGACCCTCAGCATTCAAGGGGACTTAATCTCCCTACTTAAAACGGCCACAGGGCGTGTTTACCAAGTGGGGAAGGGAGGGGACGGGGCCTGAGGTGAAGTGTGCAAACACGCCCTTTGGAGCGTTTTAAGAGGTAGTTTTAATCCCCTGCCCTATTATATACTAGGGGCTTACAGAGGAGGTCATGCTAATCACAGGGGGACCACAACGCATAGTGTTCCCTAGTGTATGTAGGTGTTTTCACTGTATTCTGAGTGTCTTTTAACATAGCGCTGGGTCTAGGACTGGTTAGTCAGACTCAGTTACCACCAGTATCCGTCTGAAAAAGTTGAGGGTACAGGATGATTTTGCAACAAGGCTTCTTTCTGCTCTTCTGTTTGTTCTTTCTGCACGTTATCCTTCTTCCTGCACTTTTCTTCGTCTTTGAGGACTTCTGTTGCTTCTTTCTGCATTTCTTTTTTTTCTTTCTATGCGTCTTCTCTTCCTCTTCACATGTCCTATCTCTGTAGGCATAGTTAGAAATTAGCATTTAAAAAACCTTTGAAATTCACTGAAAAAACCATAGGTTTCAGGCACGTTATAGTTAGGAATTAACATTTAAAAAACCTTAGAAATTCAATGAAAAAAACAAAGGTTTCACACATGTTATAGTTAGCTGGACATTTCACTCGTAAAAAACCATTGAAATTCCCCCATTATAGTTAGTTCAGCTAACTATAACTCGCGCGCCCGCAATGCACTGCTGATGACGTCACATATTACATCACTCATGACATGGTCAGTGACATCACTCATGACATCACTGATGACATCTCAAATGACATAACTGATGACATCACTGATGACATCATCCTTGTGATAGAGTGGCAGACCTCCTCTCCCCCTAATATATATAACCTTTGATACACACATTCAAAAATAGAAACAAAATTTTTCAAAACAATGGACGTACCAATACCAGTTACAACAACCTATTCAGTAATTCTAAGATCCACATACACATCCACTCATTCACCAACAGTCCTATACAGTCACTCATACATGTACTCACTCATCATATGTACTCATACACCTATACATCCTGTTACACAACGCCACTCATCCATAGAGTTACTCACACACATAGTCACTCATGCTAATAAAGAATCAAACATCCATTTACTTGCATATACAGTTATACACACACCACCACACTTACTTCTACAGAAACTTACACATACTTAGTCTTTTAAACAATCACTTATAGAAACACATACTTATTCATACAGGAACTCTTTCAATCTCTCACTCTCACATATACTCACTTATATACACCAATAGTCACATATACTAGTTTAAAACATATGTAGTTACTCAGAAAGACACTATTGAGACAGTCATTCCCTCACTAATACACCCATGCACACACTCATCCACTACAGTCCTGCACACATGCTGTCTTCAACACATACAAACAGTGAGTCACTCATTCATGCACCTATGCACTACGTAATACCCCCCACCGAACCATACAGACACTCAGACACTCATACTGATACTAAAAAAAAACAACTAATAACCTATATAGACACGCATGTAGCTACTCACCAACCCATGCAGCCACTTATACACAAAGTGAGAGACTGATACAGATATTTACATATTTAAACATTACTCACTAAGCCATGTATTCACTAAGATACACTTAATCAGTCAGTTATACAATCAATTTTTCAAAAACAAATCATCCATTTAGACACTTATATACCCATTTATTCTTCCATCGACCTTGAGATATACATATATAAAACACACACACAAACATAACATGCACCACAACATGGAGATGCAATACAAATATGCATGTTATTACATTTGTCAACCACTTTTTGTTTATATTTTGTATTGCGTCTCCATGTTGTGGTGCACGTTATGTGTGTGTGTAAATATAAACAAAACGTGATTAACAAAAAGTAATAACGTGTAAAAACAATAGCATAGTTTCCAAATGCAAAAGGTCGTAGTTTGCAAGTGATATAGATAATTACACTCATGATGCAAATTGGTTGCAAATATGTATAATCACATCGATTTCTCACTTACCCAAGCCCTACAAATTCACACGCTACACATTGTGCACTCTACAAATGCATCATATGAATAAATCGTGAATTTTGTTTATCTCCCAAACATTTTTTTGAACTTTCCCATATTTTCTGCACCTCATAAGCCTAGGGCGTTTACGTTAGACGCTCAGAAAAACACAGGATATGCTTTGACAAACTCACATACTCACGAAGTTACATCTGTGTGCGTCTTTGTGTAAGTTACACTGCATTTCATAGACCACTCCTCTGATACTCTCCTGGAAATTGCCACTATTCTAATGCTTTATTTGTATTGTGCATTGTTTAGAGCTTCATACCCATGTGCACATCGATCCCTTTTACGTAAATAAAGTATGCAACATTCACACTTATGAATTTTCATAGGTGCCAGGTCACACTTACGTATTTGTGAATCATCCCCAAGTCATTATTGCATTTAATTGCAAAGAAGGCGAATCTTACAACTGAAGGAGCAACGTTTGTTCGGGGAGAAATAATCAGACTCAATGAAGTGCAGGTAAACTATCGAACCACCCCTCTGAGCAAGTATACGTTTCAAACATACATTTTTAAATGCTGCATTTCTACCTGTACGGCATATTTACTCTATTCTCAAGTTTAGGGTCACGGGTAGGACTCTGGGTATTTCTAGG
The DNA here is from genome assembly GCF_964204655.1 of Triturus cristatus. Classification (NCBI taxonomy): domain Eukaryota; kingdom Metazoa; phylum Chordata; class Amphibia; order Caudata; family Salamandridae; genus Triturus; species Triturus cristatus. The sequence goes on from NC_140583.1 coordinate 236,012,054, forward strand.
ATGGACAACCTGCAAAAGAAGGTGAACAACCATTACCTTTGAAAATGCCCCGATTACTTACCGGTAATCTTCATTACTCCGAGTATAGTCTTCCTCGCCACATGACTAACAAAGTGAGCTTCAGCTCCACACCGGAACCCTCCAAAGCCAAAAGTCAGCATCCCATGCCTCCCATCCCTTCCCAATATGGCCGACCCAGTACACCCATGACCCCTATAAGAGGCGGGCCGGCCCAACCCATCAGCCTGAAACTACCAAGCACAACATGAAGCCGATAGCCAGACAGGGAGGGAGGGATGGGAACTCATGTGGCGAGGAAGACTATACTCGGAGTAATGAAGATTACCGGTAAGTAATCGGGGCATTACCTCCTCGTTAGTCTTCCTTGTCACATGACTAACAAAGTGAGCACATACCAAAGCCAAGCGGCTTCATGGAAAACTCACAAGATACCAACGGGCCAGAGAGAGACGCCCATGAAAGAGGGCAAACCCAACAGACCCGACGAGCGGAAGGACCACCCAAGGGAGAGGCAACCACGAGCAGGAAGAACCCGCCCGGGATAGAAAGACACAGGGAAGGCCGAAACCCCGGCCCCCTGAGACACGAAGTGCCGCCAGAAAAAAAACAAAAAACGCCCCAACCAAAGGCCGAAGGAGGACAGAGGAGGCACAGAACCAGACCGCAAGGAGCCAAAAGCAACAGCAAACAGGCCCCAGAAGAGAAAGCAGCAAGCCGGTCCAAACACGCCAGGACAGCCCAAAGGACAGTCAAAAGTGAGAGGGGAGCAAAAGCCCAAATATGCGAAGAAACAGAGGGCGACCCCACCATAGCGACCCAACAAACGAGCCACAGCAGGAAGAGAGATGCAGGCCGACAAACAGCAACACCGCAAGGGCGACTCACACAAAGGACCCCCTGGAAAGGAGTGCGACACCAACGAGAGAACCGAGGCAGGCACGAGGCCAAACAGACCCAGGAAGGCATAGGAAAAGACACTGAAGAGACCCGGCCACCAAGGAACCAAACCGGCCAACAGCGAAAAGCAGAAAGCCCAAAGGGCCGCCCACATAGGCCGAAGAGCGGAAGGGACCAAGGCCAAGCCCCCAGCAAGGAAGCGAGGGGCCACCAGAGGACCCCAAGCAGAAGAAAACACACAGATCCCGGAAGAAAGGGAAACGCAGCGCGGTGACCCCGCACAGGGACCAAGCAACCCGTCCCAGGAATCACCCACAAGAAGGAAGAGAGCCGCCGAAGTGAGCACCCAGGCAGCCCCACAGCCAGCCAGTCAACAACCAGGCCCCGCCCAGCCGAACAATGAAGAACCGACAGGAACAGGAGCGCACAGGGAGAAAAAGCCACAGGCAGACCAAAGGCGAGAAGGGCAGAAGGGCAGGGCGGAACGAGACCGAGCCAAGTTAAGACACCCAGGGAGCCACCCGAGCCGACAGGCCCCGGAACAACAAAACTAGGGACAAAAAACGAGGATACAAATCCACAGCGAAGCGCAGGGCCCCGCCAGAGAGACGAGAACAGGGAGCCCCAGCACCACCGGGCACCCAAAAGCAGGGGCAGAACACAAAACCTGCACCCACAAAGGCCGAACATGGACCAAGGAGGAACACAGCCCAAGGCAACCACTGCAGCGGCAGACGCCAATGGAGACGCACCCAGGCGAGCACCACCAACAGGACAAATAAACCCTGGCCAGGCCAAACAAGTCCAGAACAAGTAGAAGGAAAAGGACCCCAGGAAAGCGCCATGCCGGGAGCCCGGACGAGAAGGCCGAAGAGCCAACACCGGGGACCCAAAACGAAGCAAACCGCACCAGATGCTCCCAGGAGAACACCCAACCAGGCACCAAAGAGGGCCGCCACAGAACCCACGAGAGCAGACGACAACAGGAGCTCCCATGGCGGCACGGCTGGAGCCAGAAGAAAAGCGACCCAGGCAAGGACAGCACCAATGCGCCAAAAAAACCCAACAGGGGCGAACCCCGGAAACACCTCGGAACACGAAGCAGGGGGGAAACCGCCCAGGAAAGCAACAAGAAGCCCCCCACAGGGCCCAGGCAAATCCCAGAGAAGCCAAGGAACGGGCGACAGAAGGCCGACCAACCGACCCAGCACCAACCGGAAATCAATGCACGCCCCAAAGGACGGCAAGGGGCCACAGCACCCGGGAAAGGGCACCAAGAACAGAAAGATCGCAGGCCAAGAAGGAAAAGTCCGAAGACACACAAGACACGGACCCCAAAGCACCAGGAAGATCCAGGCTGTCACACAACCAGGAGCAAACCAGGCCAGACCAACACCCCAGACCAGACGAGGTCAGAAGTACACAGGGCAACACGGAGAAGGGGCCCAGGAAGACCAAGCACGAGGAGCAGCAGGAGACATCCAAATGGCAAGGCGCAGCACCACAAAGGCTGCAGCAGCCAGCCACAGCCCTGCAGAGAAAGATCCCCGAGAGGGTGCCACAGAAAGGAAGCAAATGCCACCAACACCCGGCAAGGGGGAACCAGAACAGAGAGACCACCCGCCCAACTGGCAGACAGGGCAAGAAGGGAGCCGGGAAGGGGGACAGCCACCCCAGGGAGGAGACCCGCCACAGCACGTCGGACCGACCCTGGGAGCCAAACCACCGACGGCGACACAGCAGTGGCAACAGAGACCCAACCCCAGGATCTGAGGAGAAACATGACCAGGAGGGGAGACGCACGGACGCCAGCTGAGACAGGCAACCGGATACGCAACCGCAGCAGACCCGGACAAGAAAGGCAAGGCCCAAAGAGCAGAAGCAAATAAAAAACCGCCCATAGACCACAGAAGCAGCCCAGAGAAGGACGGGCAGGGGCTTTTCAGAAAGTGAGGACTACAAGAGTATTGGAAGATACTTTTCCCACTCTGAATGTAAAGCAGATTGTATGACCATTGCCAAATACGACCACGAAGGGACTTGAACCCTCAATCTACGAATCCGAAGTCAGGCGTTTTTTAGCCTACAGCACCTGGTATTCCCAGGCGGTCTCCCATCCATGTACTAACCAGGCCCGACCCTGCTTAACTTCTGAGACAGACGAGATCAGGTGCTTACATGGTGGTATGGCCGTAGGCCGAAGCCAGGCGCCATATCCTTTAGGCCACGCGGTCATCCTTGCATACAGGATGGAGGGACCGTAGGCCCAAAGCCCAGAAGGGAAGAAGGACAAGGGCCGCAAACCAACCAAAGCCGCGACCCCGCGGCACACCCCACAATGCCCGTAAAACACCAGCACATGAACACACACCCCACCGGGCAAAAGGACGACGTACAAGCGAACACCGGCACAGGGAAGGCAAACCCTACGAAGACCGGACGACCACCCTCACGTCCCAAAGAGCGCGAAAAACACCAGAAAGGACCCAAAACAGTGACCAGCAGTGCACGCCACAGGGACACAACCCGGGAAATCGCAAAGAGCACAGGCACCCTGAAGGGCACGCCGGCACCGAAAATAGAAGTACACAGGCACCCACAGGTCCATGTCAATCCACCAGGAAGAAAGAAAAACCGAGTGGACCAGACGAGGAGTAAACCGCGACCATGAGCACGGAAAGCACCGCGTGGAAACTCAACATCGTAGGGCACACAGTCCAGTGAGAGCCACCAGAGGAAAATAGGAACAGCTGGGCCCCGCAGGACTCTGTCAAGGAGAGAGAGGAAGGCTCAGCCAGATGGAAGACGAGCGTAGCCAGTGAGACCCGAACCCAGGCCCCCATCACAAGGAAGACCGAGCCAGCCCCTTATCAACCCAAGAAAGCCTGGAGGGAAAACCAACCCCCCAGGCAATGGGAAGAAAACAGATAAACATACCACGGGTGAGGAAGCCAATTTATGATACGTAAAAAGAGAGGAGTGTTCACTCCGTGGGTCAATACATACGGAAAAAGAGAACTACCAGAACCGAAGCAATCGGAATTGAACCTGGAATCTCGAGAGTAAGAGTCACAGACCCGAACCATTCGGCCACAGTAACTCCGTTGCGCAAAATAACAAGGAGCCCCACAGCAGCCCGAGCCGGTCAGGCAAAGGGAAAAAACAGCCCTACAGCGGCTCATAGAGACAGGCAACCAGAAAGCTCCACGTGTAAACCAGACATTTCCAAAGCAGGAGTCCTAATGATGCCCCGTAACAAGGCGTCACAAACACCCACAGAATCGGCACAAGTCCAATCAACAGACTAGACCACCTCCAAACTCGCCCAGGAACAGCGGAACCGCCGCCTCAGGAGAGAAACACGCCCGTGAGAAGCCCCGCCCATCGGAGCCGTGGGCGAGGCGAGGATCGGAAAACAAACGCGGAAAGAAGTCCAGCCGCGTAGCCGAAAAATGCCAGGAGAGGACCTACAGCGCCGAGGACTGCACCCGCCCCGGACGGCAGAAGGTGAGCTGAACGCCAGCCCCAAGGGGCCGGCTCGCGGAGACAGGTACATGGGGCCGCCTGAGGCAGAGCCGCCCCCCCCCCCACACAGCCGTGACGGGGCTGGGGAACACGGGGAACCCGCACCAGTGAGCCACACAGCATGTACCAGGGGAGACACAACTCACCAAGGCACAGGTCAGGCACCGGGTTGAAAGAAATACACCAAGGCACACCAACCGAACACAATCAAAGGGAACTGTAAGAGACATAGACAGTAACCATTAGGCCACAGCAACTCCTAACGCCCGGGTAAAACAGAAGGTAAAACCAATGCACCGGCGGGAGCGCGTACCAACGACCGTGTCAGTGCGAGGCGAGGGGCCAGAAGGGATCAGACACAGCAGAGCCCCAGACCACCCCGCCTCTCCCCTACTGACCCCTGGCTCGCTAAAGCAGAGCCTAACCGGCCCCAATGAGACCGAGGGAAGGAAGGGGGGAGGTCCAAAAGCCCCCAGAGTCCGCTAGCGCAGGACCACCAACCAAGGACCCATGCTCCCGCTACAGCAGGAACCACTTACCTGAAGACGCATCTGGAGAGTAATCATGCGCAGAACAAAAAAAACAGGCTGATGGGTTGGGCCGGCCCGCCTCTTATAGGGGTCATGGGTGTACTGGGTCGGCCATATTGGGAAGGGATGGGAGGCATGGGATGCTGACTTTTGGCTTTGGAGGGTTCTGGTGTGGAGCTGAAGCTCACTTTGTTAGTCATGTGGCGAGGAAGACTAACGAGGAGGTAATGTGTGGAATTCACATACCCCCTGCAGGGAGCTTCTCACCATTGGAAACACAAGTAGATGTGTTCCTGTCAAAGGCAGGAAGGGGATGAGGAGTAACATCCACATATTTAAGACTGTGTAAGTACAATGTGCTCCTCAGGAGTAAAAAAAAAGTTTCCCAATTGAAAAACATTAACTGTGCAAAATCAAGTGTGTCAGCAATATGCAGGTAAACAGTTCCGCCTAGTAGAGAATCTGCATGCACACATTTTGCGCCCGGCCAAGGCCGATTGCTCCAATTGAGTTCAGGTTTAGTGATGCCTCATGCTTCTCCTTCAACTACCAGAAGAAAATGGAAGAAAACAAATCTGGGACTATTCAGGCATCTGTTCCACAATACTCCTACAAGAAAACAGTTATTCCATATGGGAAGGTATTCCATTAGTCACATTAATATTACAAAGAACCACAAAACATTGCTTTAACAAATACTAACATTAGTACATTCATAGTTATCCTAATTTATGAAAGCCTAAATGTGAAAAACAAGTTTCATAAGTTTGCTAAAGGTTTGCCATGACACCATCAAATATTTTCCACCGTAAACGTACATTAAGACAGAAAGCCAACCTGAACTAAGCGTTATTTTGGTTTGCGGCAGTCTGGTAGCTATGGAGTGCCAGGGCTTGAATTTCCATTTTGGATGGCAATGAGATCATACAAATAAAACTGAGTATCTATGCATTGGCAAAGGCTTGCACTGTGCCTTTAGGAGCCTTGCCATCACTTGTGGGTAACTTGACGACACCTGGCAAATTGGAAAGGAGTTTCACTTTCCATAGTAATCTGAAATGTTGCATGGCTGGCACGTTTGTGAAACCTCACTGAACAAGTGCTGTTTATAAAAAAAAAAGTTCAGTAGCCAAAACCATAGCTGGTACTTTAATATTTTCCAAAGTAGAAAAATATATAGTTTTTCATTGAAATGTATGTTGTTTTAGGATTATGTTCTCTTTTCTTGTATATGGTAGTGTTGAAAATTGTCTACATAGCACCGTTGGTTCATAAATCTGAGAAGTTCTGTTGTCAGAGACTGAGGATGTGCAGGGTTTGCAATTTATATGTGTGTTCTTTTCTTTTTGGAATCTTCATTAATTTCATTGAAAATGCATCCTGGGAGTTGGTTTTAGGAATATTAATCCAATAGTTACTTTGTTGCCTTAGCTCTGGGAGCATGGGCTGCTCATATCTGGTGAACTCATTGATGCATTTATAACTAGCCTGGAATAGAAGTTGCTATTCAGGGGATTAATAATTAAGAAGCAGATGTACAATGTGTCTAGGTAAAAGTGTGTTAAATTAGACGCAAACCTGCCTGTCTCTGCTTTATGAATCTGTTATCCAGATCACCATTATTGCATGATGACTTGAATAATTGCGACTGTAGATCTACCTTTAACAGTAGTAGTGTACATACTTCCATTCGAAGTGGTCTAAAATAAGTAGCCATTGCACGGATGTATGTCGTTACAACGCACACTTTTACAACGCATGCACTTACAACGCATTTTTTACAACGCAAACTCCATTACAACGCACTACACTTACAACGCATGACACTACAACGCATTTTTAAAAACTACCTTTACAACGCATACCATTACAACGCATAATAGTAAATTGCATTTAAGGTAAGTATTAGATAGTATAGGGGTAAAAATTACTATTCTAACTCCAGGGGTGCAACAGTAGGGTAAGTGTTGGATAGTATAGGGGTAAAAATTACTATTCTAACTCCAGGGGGTGCAACAGTAGGGTAAGTGTTGGATAGTATAGGGGTAAAAATTACTATTCTAACTCCAGGGGGTGCAACAGTAGGGTAAGTGTTGGATAGTATAGGGGTAAAAATTACTATTCTAACTCCAGGGGGTGCAACAGTAGGGTAAGTGTTGGATAGTATAGGGGTAAAAATTACTATTCTAACTCCAGGGGGTGCAACAGTAGGGTAAGTGTTGGATAGTGTAGTGTAATATTATGCGTTGTAATGGTAGGCGTTGTAATGGAATGCGTTGTAAAGGTAGTTTTTAAAAATGCGTTGTAGTGTCATGCGTTGTAAGTGTAGTGCGTTGTAATGGATTATGCGTTGTAAAAAATGCGTTGTAAGTGTAGTGCGTTGTAAAAGTTGCGTTGTAAAGGTTGTTCCCCCCATTGCACGTCGAAGTTCATCAACATTTTCCCTAATTCAGCAAGAGGGCCAGAAAAAGAGAGCAGAAAAACAGCCTGGTAATATCCCCCAGATGAATCAATACCACGGGCATCAGTTAGTCTTTTTTTGTGGAATAACTCACAGGACTCGGGGTTCTAGCAGGTGAAGAGTGAGGGCAAAAATCCCCAGACCCAGGTGTTCCCATTGATAGTAGCAGCAGTTAACATTGGAATAAACCGGGGCACTGATCACGAGCCCCTACATTTTCAAAATATACTTTTAGGCCCCGATCCTTGAAACCTCATGAAGTAATGCTGATTTTTCTCAAGAAGTCACACTAGCTGCCCTGAAAGTAAAACTGAAGAGGGTTGCAGTATGAAAAACAGTCCCAAATAGCAGCAGAAGGAAAAAGTCACTATGGCATAAATAAATGTCCTGATTAGAGTGCCAGTAGGTTGTGCTTTTGGTTTGTGCTGCACTGGCGGTGCAGAGTTGAGTTTGTAAAGCAACAAGCCACGACTGTGGCTTAAAAAACTGGAGTCTTCAAACATAGGAACTGCAGGACAGTTGACTGCAAGACTGCAGCACAGAGGACTGGAGGGCGCTGGAGAAGTACAACTCAATGGATACTTTTTTCCAAACATTTTTTATAGCTTTTTCATTTTAAACAAGAAATACAAGCAAGGGTTTGCATAAGCACAGTAGTACCAAAACAGACAACAGCGTACAAAACCCTTTGTACGGGGAGAGTATGCACAAGAACAGTCAGTTAAGCAGACAATGTTCATGAGAAAAGTAGAAGTAAGTGGCAAACAATATGATATCAATCAGGCTTGGTGTGTCCTGGACGGGGTCAATTGCTAGTCTTGTACAAGGATAATACATTTCGGGAAAGCACAGAGGAATGCCGTCAGAAGTGAAGTCCCCATCCTTGGTCCCATCATTGGCATGAGAATGCCCTCACTGGATACTGCTCATTCTAGAAAAAAGCAGGGTGTAGAAGAAATGAAGGCAGACGAAAGTCAAGGTGGTCGGCAGAGAAAGAGGGACCAAATGTCCTCCAAAATGTCCAGTTAGTCCTGTAGCCGATATATGATCTGTTCATGGGATGCAGCTACAGCCACATCTCACATCCAGTCCGTGTTCATTGTTTATTGTTTCCATCATCTGACAGCAGCCATTGTGGCCCCTGAAAGTGCTGTGTCTATCCATCTATTGGTGTGTTGAGTGATATCAGGAAGTTCCAGTGTGCTGTGGAGGAAAATCAGCTCCGGGAAAGATAGTCACAGGCTGACAGCATTGGGTGCATTCATGGTGTCAATAACTTGGTGCCAGAACACTAGAAAGGGAATCACATAAGTATACCTGGTGCAAGATGTTGCCTTGGGGGTGGGTGCAGTGCGAACAAGCAGAGTCATGGGTTAGGTTAGCTTTTCGCAGGTTATAGGGTGACCACTGAAAGTCCTGCAAGAGTCTATAGAAGTTCAGTTTTAGTCTCGCCTCACAGAGCCCCCTGTCATTGGTGTTAAGTGCTTTATCCCATTCACCAGCTGGGTACTCTTTTCCTAATCTGCTAGTCCATTTCTCCCGCAGAAATGACCAGAGTGGCCACGAATGGTGTTACTCAAGCAATGTTTTATATAACCCCGATATCACACCTGTGTGAGAGCCCCAGTGTTTCAAATAGTCATATATCACAGAAAGGGAGGGGGGACTCTGACAGCAGTTCCAAGCACTCAATGGGATAGCTGTGGTAGCGCCATTGCTGGCCAGTGTCTATTTCGCATTTTTCTCATGGGGAAAGGAACAATTTAAAGGGTCCGCTGTGAGAATGCCTTTGCTGGACCAGGTCTCGTAGTATATAGGGCTGGCATCAAATAGAAGTGTTTTATTGCTTTTTTGTGTAGGTAGGTGTGGACATTAAGGTGTTTGTGGGTCAGCTCCCATGTCAACACCATCATCCTCAGTAATGGGTTCGAGACACTCTCGGCAGAGGTAAGGGCTTTGTATAGTACAGGGTTGGCATGTCCCCTCAAAAGTCCCTATTTAGTCGGGAACCAGTTTGATCTTTCTATGTCTTTTGAGAAGAAATAGGGCAGGCGTTCCAGACCATAAACTTTATAATAAAGTGTCATAACTTGGAGTCCAGCCCCCCTGAACCCGTATCGGCTTCCAGTTTAGAAAGCCTGAGATGAGACCTCTTGCCATCCCAAATGTAGTCTTTGAACATTTTATTCAACTTTGAGAACAGGTGTCTTGGGGTGCCCACATGGATTATGCTGAACAGGTAATTGAATCTGGCTGCTATAATCATTTTGATTTGTTTGGATACACCCCCATAGAGATAGATAAAGATAGGACCAGTTCTTGATAGATGAAGGTGGGACCATGTCTTGAAGTCCACTGTAGTGTTAGTCAACAATACTAGATCCATATTTTCTCAGGCTGCGGCCAGAAGATTGTTTCTGATCCGTATCCCCAGGTAGGCACTTGTACCATCAGTCCATTGACATGGAGTATCTGCCAGCAGAGTTTATAGTGTTTGTCTGTTCAATGGGAATGCTTCACACTTCCCCCAGTTGATCTTGTATCCTAAGAAATGACTAATATCAGTAATTAGCATCAGCAGTGCAGGAAAAGATGTTTCCACTGTCATAAGGAGGAAAAGAATGCCATCTGCATAGAGCAACAGCTTACCAATGTATGTATGCCAGATATGTTGAATTGCCTGTATTTTGATTACCAAACATTCAAGGACCAGTAGTAGAAAGAGAAGAGGTGAGAGGGGACAACGCTGTCAAGTTCCCCTAGTAATGATAAACAGGGCCAAACGCACACCGTTGCTGTTGATCCAGAGAGATGGAGAGCTATAAAGGAGCTTGATAAGTTTCATAAAGTGCTCTCGGAAGCCAGCTTTCAAGAGCGTACAGAAGAGATAGGGCCATTCGATGCGATCAAATGCCTTCTCTACATTGAGGGAGATCGCCACTAGTCTTTCTCTGTCCCTGTTGGTCTGCCAGATAATGTGAGAGAGTAACTGCATGTGGTTAGAGGAAGATCGTAGGAGTACAAAGCCCATCTGAGATTTATGAACCAGCTAAGGTATAAGCTTCTGAAGACAAGTTGCTAGCATCTTACATGACGGCTTCCCTCAAACTAAAAATGCTTGGTATCAACCTCGCATTAATAAGTCCATACTGATTCCAATGATCGATTTATTAATACCTGCACCCAGAAGGCACCATAGAGGTGCCCCCTGAGAACCTACTGACCTCTAGTGTACTGTCTGACTGCGGACAAAGAAAAGCCACAAGAAAATGAGAACTGAAGACTTACTGTGGACTTTTGGCACCAAACACTGCCTGCCTGCACCAGTCTCAACAATTGTGATTAAGTAACTCATCCAGCATCTGAGCTACTATCAAAACCCCAGGAGAGTGCCAGGCCTTCACAAATTGCTGGTAATCTCCCTTAGAGTAGGGGAGCTACTTCCCTGCAATTCACAGGCACCAAAGAAGCAGAGTCCAGTTTACTGTGGTGGCGCTACCCAGCCAATCCGATGCAGCAGCCTCCCAGGAAGAGGTGTCTGTACTCCTGAAGGTCAGCTCTATCCCTCCACTGAGTGAGAGGACACCACGAACGATCGTAATGGCACAGCACCAATACCCAGGGTACCAGACCCCTTGCAGCAACCAAGGCCTGTTCAAGTCCAGTGGGGACCGAGCAGCCATCGAGGGACATCAGAACCAGAGAAACCCACTTTCAGAGGGGCTGAGCTGTTCTGATTTTTCACCCTCAACCGACGAGAGCACCCATTGGGAGCTCCTGAACTTGCCCCCAAATCCCCCTCTGTAGTTTTCAGGTGCCTCTCCCTTCTTTCCACCCAGGTAGCGGGCAAAGCTACTAGCCCGACCAGCTTCTCTGCACCCAGACACCCTAGGGCAGGTAACGAGTAACTGCTTGTGGTACTTTGGACCTTGGCCCCCTACGATCCTGAGTCCAGAAGGAGACCCCCAGAAACCGACAGTAAATAACTGTATGCAACATATGCCTTTTTTCTATAGGAAAGCATTGCTGAGTAAAGCCACATTTAAGTGAACTGTTTTCTTACCTGTGGAATTCAATATTTTAAAAAGTACTTACTTGATAGCGAAGTTCTTTGTATCAAAATGTATATAAAAATAAAAATTATTTTTGTAAATTGGTCTCAGGTTTATTTTTGAGTGTGTGCCTAATTTACTGCCGCTGCAAGTACAACAAATGCTTAGCACTACCCTCTGATGAGCCTAAAACTGTTCACCCATGCTACCACAAAAGAGAGCATTCAGTGCTATAGTTTTTGCCTCTATAAACCGTTAGGACTCTTTACACAGTGTACCTTGTTTTGGTCCACTATATAAAGAGCCAGCTTCCTACACAAAGTGTGGCTTAAGGCAGTTCATGTGCAGGACTCTTAAAGGGTTCCTAGAAGTCTGCAATTCCACCAGGTAGATGACATCACTCTAGCGCTCCTTTGCCTCATACAGGCTAGACCAGTGGTCTTACAGAGCATGGGGCTCCACGGGTGTCATTACTCACACCTTTTGCCCAGGGTGAAACTTAATCAGAGTGGTATTCTAGTCCAGATTCTCCTGGGCGAGTTTCCAGATGTAGGCTGCCTGGCTGCGAAAGGCCAGCATGTAGCTGGATACATCCTGGCTCCCAGCCCTCCTTCACCAAACTGAGAGGTCCTCTTAAAGGGTGCCTGTACAGAAGTTCAAAAGGGCTGAAGCCGACCCCCTTCTGCAGTACCTCCCTGTAGGCAAATAAAAGACATGGCAGGAGAATGTCCCGCTTACACCTTATGGGTTTGTTCAGACCCATTATCATTAATTTGAAGGTATGGTTGAATCTCTCAACCAACCCATTGGGTTGGGGATGGTAAGGAGTGGAGAACTTGTAGGTTACCCCACACTTCTTCCACATGGCATTTATGTACAGGGACATGAAGTCGGTACCATGGTCAGACACCAACTCCTTGGGAAAGCCTGCTCCGGTAAAGATCTCCTTCAGTGCCTTGGCCACAGCAGGTGCAGTCACTGTTCTCAGAAGGATCACATCTGGGTAATTGGTGGCATGGTCCTCCAAGATCAGGACAAACTTGTTGATTTTGGCTGTCTTGAGATCCAGAGGCCCCACAATGTCAATGCCCACCCGCTCGAAAGGGGTGCTCACAACAGGAAAAGGTTGCAGGGGGACTTTACATTTCTCCCCTGCCTTGCCACTCGCTTAGCAGGTAGGACAGGACCTGCAGAATGCATCTGAGGCCTTCCTCATCTTAGGCCAATAAAAGTGGGTGAAAAGCCAGAGATCTTGTCTTGCCTTAAGCGAACTGCCAGTGGCACATCATGTGCTGGACCCAGTAGGAAGGCTTTAAAGCACTGGAGTACCAGCAGCAAATGGACTGCACCAGGCTCAGGAACCTTAAGCTCATTATACAGGAGACCATTCTTCCAACGAATCAGGTGTTTACCAGAGGCGTCACAAGATACCTGGGTCTAGGCTGGCTGCCAAAGACCCACAAAAAAAGTAGGGCACACCTTCTGTGCCGTGCAGAACTCCTGCATGAAGGGACCTCCATCCTGCTGCCAATGGGTCAGCTCAAGCAGGTTCCTGATTTTGGCTACTTCTTACCCTTTACGTTCCAGGGTCAACCTCCTCCCAGACTGTGGAAATTTCAGGAGTGGGTTTCCAGTGTCCCTTGCCCTTCTCATTCTTAGCAGCACCTGGGCCACTCTTTCAGGCTCCAGGTCCTTCTGATCACCCTCACGTGCTGCCAAGTACTGTGTGGTTGGGCATACCAACTCAGGCAACACTAACATCTCCAAGTGTGACCTGAACTTCACCTCTTTCCAGGCAGTATGCTCCAAGTCATTGCCCAGCAGACAATCCACAGGCATTGACGAACTCACAGCTACCCTCAAGGAACCTGCAACTCCTGAGGCCTGAGCCGGGAGATCGCAGACTGATACATGCGCTTGGTATTTGCTCGCATACTTTGCTTTTAATTACTGGTTCTGCTGCTATTTTCTATCTGGAGGCTTTTAGAATTGTAAACTGTGGGACACTATTGCTTTTGTGCATGTTTTATCTGATTACAAGTGACGGCTCGGCTGGGACGGGGGGGGCCGCCATCTTGGGGGTATTGCTGGTCGGCGGTCCAGCTCTTTTTCCATCACAGTATTTTAGGGCACATGACGCCGGCGCGCAGCGCTGCAACTCCTGAGGCCTGAGCCGGGAGATCGCAGGCTGATACACGCGCTTGGTATTTGCTCACATACTTTGCTTTTAATTACTGGTTCTGCTGCTATTTTCTATCTGGAGGCTTTTAGAATTTTAAACTGTGGGACACTATTGCTTTTGTGCACGTTTTATCTGATTACAAGTGACGGCTCGGCTGGGACGGGGGGCCGCCATCTTGGGGGTATTGCTGGTCGGCGGTCCAGCTCTTTTTCCCTCACAGTATTTTAAGGCACATGACGCCGGCGCGCAGCGGACGCGCGCAGCGGGTGCCCAAGGCAAGCCAGTCTGCGCCCGTCCGCGCTCGGATTGTGCCTTGCGCCAAAACCCCTGGTCAATTATCCATAGGTAAGCCAGTTATCCTTAGCTATTCCAGCGCGCAACTTTTAGCACTGAATAGGTGTACAAGGTTATCTGGTTGCGTATGTGTCACACCTGGGACTGTGCTGGGACCTCTACCAAGGCTTTGCCCGGCGTGTTTAACAATCTTGCCAGGATTAGGTACCACTAATGTTGCAAGGGAGACTCTCGAGAGAGGCTCACACAAAATCAAAAACATGGCTGCGGTGGAGTTTAACTGTTTATTGGTGAATGCACGCTCCTTAGTTAAACATAGTGTTGAATGTGCAACACTAATAGAAGATAAGAATATCAAAATTGCGTTCATAACAGAAACATGGACAGATGAAGCGTCTGGTCCTGAACTAGTGAAAGCTACACCCCCTGGTTTTTCATGCCATACGGCAAATAGACCGTCTAAAAAAGGAGGAGGATTGGCAGTAATCTATGATAGTTCTATCAAAGCTACTTTTGACATAATTGTTAACACTTCTTATGAAGCAATGTCCTTCTCTTTTAGCCTTCATCACTGTCACATGTTTAGGGGTATCCTCATTTATAGACCGCCGGGTCCCAGGAACCCGTTTTTAGCGGAGGTGGGTGTGCTCCTCGAGGCAGGCATTACCTTGGATTCGCATACTATACTGGGTGATTTCAATTTCCACTTAGAAGCCGATACTGACAAAGACACAGAAAAATTCCTTGATTTAATGAGTAGTGTAGAGCTAAAACAATTGGTAATGGGCTCTACCCATCTGGCAGGACACACATTGGATGGGATCTTTTCGAACTCTCCATACCTTTCTGTTACTGAGGTTCTCCCTTTATCTTGGTCGGATCATTCTGCCATCAGGTTCGACCTAACTTTCCAGAAAGGTCAGGGCAGGGCCTGGAGGAAGGATTATCTTCCAGCTGGGAAAGCTATATACAAACAAGGCCTTTTTTGTTATAAATAATTGCTGGTTGAAACCAAGCGTGAGTTCTTCGCCGAACAGATCAAACTAGCTAGTAACTCATCAAAGGAACTATATAAAATAGTTACTAGGGTACCACACCCACTGCCTGCTTCTTTTACAACTAGTCTGGACTTCTGCGAAGAAATCGCTATTTTCTTCCAGACCAAAGTGGAAACCATTTTTAATACATTTAAAGATTCTGTGGGTAATATCCCTGGACCTAAGGTTTGCCCTGCATTAAAGTATAGTTTGGATAGTTTTCCTCCAATAGTCTATTCAAATACACTTAAGCTTCTTTTATCTGCTAAATCAGGGTCCCCTCATGATCCATGCCCAGTAGCGATAGCAAAACTGGCTTCTGAACCCATAGCCTTGACATTGACATCTCTTTTCAATGCTATGTTTTCCGAAGGGCTTTTTCCTAAATCATGGAAAATAGCCTCGGTGCTACCACTTTTGAAAAAACCTAGCTTGGATACGAATGACCCAAGCAGTTTTCGCCCTATTTCACGCCTTCCTCTGCCCTCTAAATTGGTGGAAAAATACATGAACATCAAATTGAGTACTTGCTTATGTGATGCCAATGCTTTGGAACCCACCCAATTTGGGTTTGGAGAGGGGCATAGCACCGAGACTGTCCTCCTTAAATCTACAGAAGAGATTAGGAGAGGGTTGGACCAGGGTTGTAAGGCTGTGCTGATTTTGCTGGATCTCTCCGCTGCCTTCAATACGGTCCACCATGGAGTGTTGATGGACCGTTTGTCGGCCTGCGGAGTAAGGGATAAAGCTTGGACTCTCATTAAATCCTTCCATTCTGACAGACGTCAGACAGTTGCTTTGGGTGACTTTGTCTCCAAACCTTTCTCCCTCCCTTATGGGGCTCCTTAGGGATCCTCCCTGAGCCCCACACTTTTTAATGTTTACGTATCTACTTTGGCCCCTCTGATTGAGTCTTTCGGCTATGCCGACGATACTCAAATAGTAATTTCTTTGCAACCAGGGCAGGAGAAGGCGTCGGGGGAAAGGCTACATGATTGTATGGGAGCAGTGGGAGGTTGGATGACGCAAAATTGCTTAAAGCTTAATGCTGGTAAGACAGAAGTGATTTTATTTGGCAACAATGCTAATCTTTGGACTCCTAGCTGGTGGCCAGAAACTATGGGTAATCTTCCAGTTCCTGCTAGAAAAGTTAAGAATTTGGGTGTAGTGCTGGACGAACATCTCACTATGCGTGATCAAGTGAATGCCGTGATCTCTGCCCCTCTTATATCCTTAGGACTTTAAGGAAGGTGTTACCACTTTTGCCGGCAGACTGTAAGCTTACAGTGGTTACGGCCTTGATTATGTCACGACTTGTCTACTCTAATAGCCTTTATCTGAACATGCAGGAGGGCAATCTACGAAAACTTTAAATGCTCCAGAACTCTGCAGCTAGGCTGCTCACGTGAACTCCGAAATTTGCCTCTATTGCCGGCTCAATAAAAAAAATTCACTGGCTGCCGGTAAAGAAGCAAATTCTTTTCAAATCTCTTAGTTTAGTTTTCCTCGCCCTTCATGACACAGGTCCACTTCATCTGAAGCAACAGTTTCAGTGGTATGTGCCGGCAAGATCTCTGTGCTCCTTAGGAGCAAAACTAATTGTACTTCCCATCATAAAGAAAGCTAGATGGGGTGGTAGAAGTTTTGTCGCAGGGGCAGCCAGGGCCTGGAATGAGCTTCCTTTTAGTTTGAGAAACTCTAAGGATTTACTGTCATTTAGGAAAGCGCTCAAAACATGGCTTTTCTGATTCTCCTTCTGTTTTTGGTTGTTGGGAGGACTGCAGCAAGCGCCGGGACACCCTAGGGTAGCTGTGCGCTATAAAAGTCTTACTAACATAACATAACATAACATAACATAACATAACATAACATAACATAACATAACCTGAGACCTCCCCCAATCGAAAGGAACCTGAGCCACTAAACATTGAGTCTCATGGTTGTCTACAGCAACATCTTGGTGAACCACATTAGGGTCTACCTGCTCTGAAGACAACAGACAACACCGGAAGTTCATTGTGCTGGTTCCTGTGTCTCTCAAAGCCTCCACCATGTGCCCATTAATGGTAACCTCCTAGTATTGTCAAGAATGATGGTTCTCTGTACCATTTCACTGTCACCCAGGGACACTAGGGTAACCTCAGCTGTATCCCAACCAATTGCTGGGACCAACTCCACCCCAAACGCTACACTAGCCATCCCCAGTTACTGCCCCCCCAGTGGGGGTCTGTGTCCGCTTAGGACTCTTGGGATCCCCCTTGAATTGCCCTTCCTGATTACATTCAAAATACTTCAGGGGTCCCTTCCCAGCAGGCTTACTGTAGGGTGCAGCTTTGTACAACAAAGACCAAACATGTGCTTTTGTGCAATCAAATCGTACAGTCCCTGAAAATCTGTCACATCACTGTACTTCACCCAACCATCCAGTGCCTTACAGAAAGATTCAAAACAATCCACCCAGGCCTCTGGGGAAAGTTTGACACTGTCTCTACACATCTGCCTGTATTTCTCGGGGGTCATACCATATTTTCTGGTAAGGGCCTCCTTCATGGTAGAATACCTCATCCTGTCACCCCCCTCTAAGATCAGTCTTGTGTCCCTCCCTTCAGTTAGGATATGCTTCCACAAATGAGCCCCCCAAATCCCCTCTGGGATCTTGTTAATTTACAAAGCTATCTCGTAGTCCTCAAATCCAGCACTCTTAAGCTCAGCTCCTGAGCGAAAATCAGTTTCTTCTCCTCCATCACCAATTTGTTTTTCTCCATATCCAATTTGAGTTTTGCAAGCTCCAACTTGCGCTTTCTTTCTTCCCGCCTGTCCTCCAACTCTGCTGGGGACAGGCCTTTAGAGAAAACACTGCTGCCTGATCTGGAGGGGGGGTCTCTCTCCATTCAGACTGGCCCCCTGTCCCATAGGTGGTACTGAATCCTCCAGCAACCCCAGATGCAGACTTTGCTCCTCGTTGTCTACAACAACATCCCCCTCCTCTGAGCTCACAGCTGTATCCCTGGCTGCTAACCAGGCCCTCAGCACCTTTTGCAGTTCCTTTTCATTATTATGGATTTTAAAAGAACACTTGAAATCCCTGCAGAAACCTTAGAGCTGGGTCACCATGTAGCTTTCATATTTTCCCTACTCAAATTCCACTACTGCAGGTGCAGCTGCTGGCTCTCCAGACTGAGACATGGCTGTTGCATAAACTAAAAAATTCACCAAAGAGAACATAAGAAAAAATATATATTGGTATGTAATGGTCTGAGCTGTGGAAGTAGTGTACACCAATCACTGTATGCAATGCACAAATACAAGTCCTATTCTACCGCTGCCACTAATGTTAAAAATCGAGTTTTGGTTGGCAGAGGTATGCACCCTGTTCAAGCAGGAATCACAATCTTAGTCAGGGTAAGTTTAGTACACACTAAAAGTCTAAGAAAAATATTCCCTTTGGATACACTCAATATTCAACAATACACATTCATACCATCATAGTATACTCAACATGTTTCATTCACTAATGGCTTAAGCACTGATGAATCACCACTAAATATTATCACAATTATTTTATTATTGATAATTAAAAACAATTTTCCTTAAAAAAATCTTATTCCAAGCGACTTTATACATTCAGGTATTTGATCATGTTAAAAACACAGTTCTAAAAAACGGAGAAACATAAAGAAGACAATTCACTCTGTCTTCAAAAGATGCTAATTTGGGTGAACATATAGATCACCTAAAACACAGATGAAACTTCCATGTCAGAACATTATGGCGAACTCATCCAAATTTAGCGTTAATAGCGTTGACGTGTTTCGGTGGAAGATATTCAATAGAACCACCTTCTTCAGGACAATGAATTTATAATATTCTCCTTATGCTAAATCAAAAACACATATTCTTTACATGTGTTAACCGGTGCAACCGCACTCTAATTTAGATGCTTATATTCAATTGTTTTTTCAGCATCTTCTTTAAAAACAAGTTGCAAAAAATCTGCCGACTCGCCCGATTCAATTTTGTACTAACATCAGGGTCTCAATATGTCCCCTTCATTTTTCGCTTTTTAGAATACTTAGCGAAAAACGTGGGTCCCAACCGGGTTTTCACGTTAGACCTTGATTATCAATATATTCGTATTTCCGTAATTTTTCTGGCCCGATTATTCGTGGCTCTAAATAGTTATATTCTAACCGCGTCGGTCGGTTTATCGTGCCCCAAAGTCACACTAAAAGTCTACCTGTGCTCACCCGTTGGTAGCTGGGCACAGAGTAGTCAGGCTAAACTAAAGAGGCCATGTGTAAAGTATTTGTTCACGTACATATACACACACACACAGTAACACAGTGAAAGCACTATAAAAGTACTCCACACCAGTTTAGAAACATAGACAATATTTATCTGAGTAAATCAAGACCAAAACGTTAAAATTCCAACCTACACAAGTCAAGATACGAATTTTGCAAGTTTAAATCAATAGCTCTAACTGGGGCTAACTGGTTACGCTTGACCGGGGCAAATCCAAAGTTCCATCCGATCGTGATGGAGTGTGGGTCGGGTACAGGAGTCACGCAAACCTGCTGACCCGCTTGGATGTGTCAAAGCTTTGGGACGATGCGATGAACAAAGGAGGGAATGGATAGTTTCCGAAGTCGGGCAATGTTGTTGATGCATCAATGTCAAGAGTGCTGTGCGTGGGTGCCTATGTGTCAATATCAAAACACTGGGCTGTAGGTGATGCAGTGGCACAAAGCAGCACAGGGAATGCCTCAAAGTCGGGGACGATGCGTAGCAGACGTCTGCGATGCATCTGTAAGGTCAAGGCAGCGTTGTAAATCAAGCTTGTTACGTCGTGCAGTTGGGGAGCGATGGCCAGAGCTTCGCTGCAGGCAGTGGTGATGCAGGAAATGTGGCGGCTCTGAATGACACGTCAATGTTGATGCATTGGTTTCTTGAATTGCGGCACCAAACACTCACTTCCAAAGGCCAAGGGCTGGATTTTTCACCACTCGGCAAAGCAGGGCTCACTGGTAGGGAACAAAGGTGCTGGTAGCAAGATGCCGGTGAAGTGTTTGATATCACTGAGACTTCAGAAAAAGGAGGCAAGCCCAAAAAGCTATTGGATACGCTTCAGAGATGTAGGATGTAGAGAGTCAAGTCCAGTCCTCTCACTCCCAGGCAAAAAGCAGCAGCCAGCAGGCCAACACAGCAAAGCAAGCAGCAAAGTGGCAGTTCCTCCTGGCAGCACAACACTTCTTCTTCCTGGTAGAATGCCCTCAGTTCCAGATGTCTTCTGAGTATATGGTGTCAGAGGTCCAGTTCTTATACCCTTTTTAGCCTTTGGAGTAGTGAGGCTTCAAAGAAAGGTCTATGTAGTGCACTAGACCCTGCCCTTCCTGCCCTGGCTCCAGACTCACTACAGTGGGGTATGCAATACTTGGTGTGGGAAAAGGCACAAGTGCAAGTGTCAGCTCCTCCCTCTGACTCTAGCTCAGGAAGAAAAATCAGCTAGTGTGATGGATCATCAGAATGTGAGTGGCACACCTAAGCTCCCTTTGTGTGTGACTATCTAGAGTGAATGCACAAGGCCCAGCTGTCCCCTAACCCAGACAGATATTCCAGAGACAGGCAGAAGGCACAGCATACTTAAAGTAAGAAGATGCCAAATTTCTAAACGTTGCATTTTCAGACTTACAATTTAAAAGCCAACCTCACTAAAAGATGTGTTTTTAAAGTGAAGATCCAGAGACACCAAACTTACTTTTCCCATCTTTTCCCAATTGAAAGTTACACTTGTAAAATCTTACAAGGCAGCTCCAATGTTAACCTGTGGTAGAGATAGGCCTTGCAGTAGTAAAAAAAAGAATTTGAGTATTTCGCTACTAGGACATGTAAATCTTAAAAAGTACATGTACTAACTATTAGGTACACTGCACCCTGCCCATGGGCTGTCCAGGGCCTATTCTAGGGGTGACCTATGTGTAATAAAAAGGAAGGTTTGGGCTTGACAAGGTGGTGATCTTGTCAGGTCGAAATGGCAGTTTAAAACTGCACACACAGGCTCTGCAGTGGCTAGCCTGAGACATGTTTGAAGGGCTACTCATGTGGTTGTCACAATATGTGCTGCAGGTCCACTACTAGCCTTTGATTTACAGGCCCTAGGGACATGTAGTGCATTGTACTTTGGAGCTATCAGTAAATCAAATGTGCCCATCATGGAGAATCCAAATGCCATTACATTTTAGACACAGAGCACATGCACTTCAGAACTGATCAGCAGTGAAAAAGTACACAGAGTCCTAAAGCCAGGAAAAACGAAGTTCAGCACACAGTCAATACAGGAGGTCAGAAAGAGAAAAGCCAGGTTAAACCACGCCAAAAGATGCCAGGCCTAACATGCATTAATCAGTGTTAGAAATGACCCTTTTTGCAGGGTTATCCCCAAACTTTTTGCTTCTTCCTCCTATTTTTTCCTGACCTGCTGTTCTTGATTTTAGGACTCTGGGCACTTTACCACTGCTAATCAGTGCTAACGTGCATATGCTCTCTGTGAAATTTAGATTATGGATTGGCGTTTCCATGATTTGCATATTTGATTTACTGGTAACCCCCTTGTGAAGTGCATTGTGTGTGCCAGGGCCTGTAAATCAAATGCTACTAGTGGGCCTGCAGCACTGATTGTGCCACCCACATGAGTAGCCCTGAAAAGGTAACTCAGCAGGGAGAGGGGTTCCCCCATGGTAGAAGCCCTGGTAAGTAAGTATGGAGACCCACCAGAAGAGTATGGGTTGAGGGACATCAACAGTCAGACACTGTCTCACCAGTCTTGTGAGAATGATGTGGGGTACTTTTCTGAGGTACTGGATGGTTGGGTGAAGGGTAGTTTGGTTAACACCTGTGTGGGGCTGTGTGATTCAAGTGATGGAGAGAATATTTGAAGTCCTTGTTTTCCAGAGCTATGCCAACACCCGGTGGAGTGTGAGTTCTCGGACCCCAGGGAGCTCACACTGGAGGCAGACCTTTAGGTGGATTCCAGAGGGTCTGGAAAAGCATCTGGGGGGGATCCTGAAAGAAGTGGCTCAGGTATTTCCCAACCGAGGGTGGTGGGAAAGGTTTGTGGTAGCCCAGATAGGTCCCAGTGTCATGGGAGGGGTGTAGGGGCTCACGTCATGTCTCTGCGGAGAAGGAGTGGGAATGGGCTGTTGCCCAAGGTGCCCGAAACCCAGTCCCAGAGCCTGGGTGGTTTCATGAAGGAACAACAGGTGGGAAGCCTAGGCTGTACTGGAAGGCCATCCATTGAGGGGGATCCCCTAGTGTCTGGGGGACTTGGAGGGCCTCTGTCGTCAGAGTCCCACAGATTTTGGTGTCTGGCAGCACCGCTCCAGTAGAGAGGGTGCATGAGTCCAGGGAGAGGGGTGAGGGGGGATGTAGTCCCCAGTGGCAGGACCAGTGGGTCAGTGGTTGGCAGCTTTGAGGCCAGAGCACCACAGGACTGACCCTGGTGAGTCTACTTCTGGCCTGGGGGGGTCTTCATGCTCTGTCAGGTGGACAGGAGGCTGGAGACCTGCGCCAGGCGGCCTCTGGCACAAATCATGAGGAGGGTTGGTGTACTCCCCTGGAAGTCCTGGCTTGCTAAGCACAGCATAAGAGTACAGACCCTGGGTTGGGAGACCAGGTTCAGGGTGTCCCCTCTGCCTGGATGACGGAGTGACTGCTAATAGTGCCCCTACCAGTTTGTCTTCTGGGGGTACCGCTCCAGGTGGGAGGGTACAGAGCCCCAAGGAGGAGGACCAGATGTGGGAGAGCCTACCCCAGTCCCTTGTCCAGCCGCAGTGCACAGACACGGGTCTGGTGTACCAGTTGCAGGATAGCACCCCTGAACTGGTAGGAGAATTGTGCAGAACACCTGCCATAGGTGCCCTGACAATTCAGGAATTGAGGGGGACTGCTCCTGGTGGGAGGATGCAGAGCCCCGTGGAGGGGGAAAGGTTGTGGAAGGGCCTACCCCATCTCCTGGCCAGCCGCAGGGTACAGACCCTGGGATGGTGCGCCAGTGTCAGGATTCCATACCTGACCTGACAGGAGGGAGAGTGGACAAGGGGTGCCAGACACCAAAGCCTACGGCCCCCCCACTCTCTGATGCCACAGAGGTTAGAGAGCCCTGAGAGGCATAAGGCCTGGGTCTCATCACTGACAACTGTCAGTAGCCACCGTGTCTTGCTGTCCTGGTGGGCAGAGTGGCCCCTTGGGGGGGACCGGAGTCACACTCCAAGGCTGGACTGGGCCACACCACTGTGTTGGCCATGTGGGTGCTGTCTGCCTGTTGGGACACATCTGTGAGCAAAGCAAGTTTAGGCGCTGCACAGATGGGGTCCACAGGTGAGGAGAAGGGTTCCCCATGGGTCAGCTTAGTGGGCTCTGAGAGGTTGGATAGAGGGATCCAATTGAGTTCAGAGAGGCGTAGAACAGGAATAGACCCCGCTGTTGCAGGCCAGGCTCCATGTTCTATCGCCCCAAGCCCATGAAGGTATGGATTGGTCTACCCTGGCTTTAGGCTGGAAGAGGGTTGTGTTGGAAATGGCCCTTTTTGCAAGGTTATCCCCAAACGTTTTGCTTCTTCCTCCTACTTTTTCCTGACCTGCTGTTTTTAGTTTTAGGACCCAGGGCACTTTACCACTGCTATTCAGTGCTAAAGTGCATATGCTCTCTGTGAAATTTGTATTATGGATTGGTGTTTCCATGATTGGCATATTTGATTTACTGGTAAGCCCCTCGTAAAGTGTACAGAGTGTGCCAGGGCCTATAAATCAAATTCTACTAGTGGGCCTGCTGTACTGATTGTGTCACTCACATGAGTAGGCCTGAAAAGTCTGCGCGCAGTTTGTACCTTACGATGTCGACCTGGCAAGTGCACCCACTTGCCAGGCCCTAATCTTCCCTTTTCTTACATATTAGTCACCCCTAAGGTAGGCCCAAGGTACGCCTGTGTATGTTAAAGGTAGGACATGTACTGGTGTGTGTGACATGTCCAGGTAGTGAATTACAGTGCATTTTGTTTTTCACTATGGAAAGGATATCTGTCCAATAGGGAAGAATGGGAGTTAATTTCTGACATCTTATACATATAACTTTCCAGTGGGATATTCCTGACCTCAGAATCTAAAGATGCATCTTTTAGTAAAGATGATTTTTACATTCTGTGTTTGAAAATACCACTTTTAGAAAGTAGATATTTTCTTGCTTAGCCATCCAGTGTGCCTCTGCTAGGATGTGTATTGGCTGTCTGGCTTTGGCGTGACAGGGGCTGAGGATGTGCAGTGGCTCCAGAAATTCTGGATGAGTCATGGCTGGGCTGAATAGACCGGGATGCATTTAGAGTAGTGGGAGTAGATTTCCTTGCACCTGAATGGGCCTGGTCTGCCTTCCACAATGCTGTCTCCACCCCCTGCCAGGAAGCTGGACCAGAGAGGACAGAACAGGTTTGGACTAAGCACAGACACTCTCTGCCTGAGAGGACAAAATAATTTGGGGTATAAATATTGGGGCCTAGACCACAGAACTTTAGAACTCTTTTGAAACCAAGAAGAGCTGGAGAAGCTCTGAGGAGGGACTACCACTTTGCTGTGTGCTTTCCTGTGTTGGCCTGCAATGGTTGCTTCTGTCTTGGGCAGTGAAAGAACTGGAATGAACTTTCAGCAATTTCTTTTAGTGAGTTTCTCCAAGGCATTGATGTAGAGCGTGCACCCTGTTCAAGACGTCTCAGGTACAGCAAAGAATTCAAGTTCTTCTGCCATCAGCACTGGGGACTGTGTGTTTTGTGCTGCAACAGAAGAAAAAGCAACCCAATGCCGTCTATGACGCTGCTGCCGACTCTGTGTCCTGAAGACACCGCAGAGGGCACTGCCGCACGCTGCACCAGAATCCTGGTATCACCAATGACGCCACCCGATGCCGCAACCGAGCCGCTGCTTGCACGGCAACCTGTGGGCACCGCACTCCGCACCGCCTCGCTTCACGCCGTTGCCTTGCTATCCCCAACGATGCCGCTCCATGCCGACATCGATGCCGCTGCTTGCACCGTGGTTCGAGGGCACAGCACGTAAGTTACACAACGCACTGTCCTCATCCCGCACTGCAGCCTTGGCCTACTGACGCCAGCGCCATCGACTCCAGCCCGTCAGCTGACAATAGCGCTTCAAAAGACACACAATTGATGGACGGAATGCAGAACAAATCAAAACATTCACCCCCAGTCAAAAGATCTGGGTTAAATCCATCATTCTTTTGCTCACCATGCCACCCCAGTTTAGACTGGGGGTGAATGTTTTGATTTGTTCTGCATTCCGTTCATCAATTGTGTGTCTTTTACTTTCTCAACAATAGCGCTTCAGCAACGACGACACCGCTGCTTGCACCATGACCTGCCAGCACAGAAACGAGCACCGCATCACTTGACACCGCAGCCTAGTCTCACCGACCCCACTGGACAACCGCCACCGAGTCACTGCCTGCACCGCGACCTGAGGGCACCGCGCACCACACCGCTGCACTTCGTACCGCAGCCCCAACGCCTGCCGACGCTTCTGATTTCAACTGCGAGGAGTTTGACTTGCAACGCGTGTGACTTCAAGGGTCGGATGACTCCTGCACCGACCTCCAGAAGCAGCGCCTGCGGATGCTTGCCCTTCGGGGCTCATTGAGAGGTCGCGGATGCCCCACATTTCTAAAGGTACTATTTTGCGGGTCTTCCTGACACCGTTGCTGGCCTGTGATGCTGCGGTCAGACAGAACTGTTTGGATTTGTCGTTCACGACTCCGTGATTGCCCCAGACAGAGCTATCAACTTCAAGGAACTGTATTTCAAGTCTATTTTGACTACTGAAGATTTCTGAGAACTGTACAGTGGATTTGTATCATTTTCGGTCTTGTTTTAAGTATACAAAATATTGGATATTTTTCTAAAACTGGTGTGGTGTCCGTTTGTAGTGTTTTCACTATATTACTGTTGGTTATGTGCAAATGCTTTACACACTGCCTCTAAGATAAGCCTGACTGCTCATGCCAAGCTACCTAGGGGGTGAGCAGGGGTTATTTTAGGAGTGTAACTCCCTTATCCTGACTAGAAGGAAGGGTCCCTACTTGGACATAATGCAAACCATTGCCAACTAAAGACCCCCATTTCTAAAAATCAGCAAGATGGTCCTGTAAGTGCCATAAAGCTGTAGGTCTTTGTCCCGCTTGGTAAGGGAAATGGAGGTAGCTGTGTTGAATTCCAGGTGGAGGCAAGAGATTTCTCTCATATGGTTTAAACTTTTGCCAGCAGTAGGCCAGCAGCAGAACATTCATTTTATAGATCTCGATGGGGAGGCCATCATCACCTGATGCTTTACATGTGGGACGTGTTCTATGGCCTCCACATTTTGTTTGAGTGACAAGTCAGATTCCAGCATAGCAGCAGCAGGGCAGGGTTAGGTAAAAAAACAAAAAATCAAATTCTATCAGGGTAATTTCCTTCCCTATTTAGCCCAGGTATAGCTCTTTGTAAAAGCCAAATATTTTCTTGTAATGTGTTGCGAATGGGGGAGTAGGCCTATGGCCAAATTAATGGCTGGTATGACGCATTGGAGCCTGCCTGCTGGAGTTTTTAGGCCAGCAATATGCCAGCTTTTTCCCCAAACTCGTAGTAGCAATGCTTGATTTGAATAAGTTATTCCTCTGCCAAGGAGGTGTACATGAAGTCAATCTTAGCTTGTGTTAACCTTTGGACGTTTTCTCTTGTTGGGTTCGTGCAGTAGGATGTCAATAAAATGAAGATCGATTGCTTCAATTGTTGTTTTGCAGCAGTCACGGCAGATTCCCTCATAATTTGGCCTTGCATTTAGGCTTTGCAAGCAGCCCAAATAATCTGAGGGGAGTCTACAGATCAATCATTGGAGGTCAGGTATTCATTAAGCCTGGGTGGAGTTTGCGGTGTTCTGCTACGCAGAACTTTGGAAGTGCAAAAAAAACTGCCACGCTACGCGGAGCTCAGCAAGCGGCCGAGTGAGTTGGATAAATGCTGTTCGCGGTGATTTTCAGTGCCAGGTGCTTGTCTGCACTGTGCAATCATCGCAAATGGCACCATGCACAGCTCAAGCAGGCGCTGCTTTCTTTCTGTCACTCGAGTAGATTTGTACTCAAGCAGCAGCTTTCTCAACATGAACGGACAGTTTCTCAAGGCAAGCGGTTGTGGGAATACGTGACCACTTGCAATGACAAATCTGATCACCTGCGTTGAGAAATCTCACCGGGAGGTTGATTTTCAATGCTTGCGCTCACCAACTTTATGTTGACGAATGGGAGCAAGGTTTTTTGGAACTCCGCAAGTTCCGTGTAACGTGGAGGGCGGAAATGTCCGCAAACTCTGTGAGTGGAGTGGAATTCACTGTCCAGACTTAGTATTCATGCAGATGGCTATGCCGGTTTGTTTCCCCTTGGGTCTTTAAACCTCCAGGTTTGCATCTTCCAAAGGCCACTAGAAAAATAGACAATGTCCAGGTCCAAAAGCATTGAAGTGAGAGTATGACAATAAATAAATGTAAAATTGGAAAATCCAAAACACGTACAAAAAATACTATACACATTAAAATACATGTAAAAATAAAAACAAATAATATAAAATATATTTAAAAAAACAATGAATGCTATGATATCTATTTAACCAATACTATGAAAACTATTGGAGTCTAATATTATTAAATATACAATTGCCGTTCTAGCTTATGCAACTGTAGGGAATGTGTAGGACTTCACAGTGAAAATATTTACTAATTCCACTCCAATCAGCACAACAGTACGGAAAGCGTTCGATTTTTCAGGAGTAATATTTACTCTTCCCACTTCAGTCTGTACAACAGTAGGTAAACCATTATATTTCAGAAGGGTGACATTTACTATTCTCACTCCAGTCAGCACAACAGTATGGAAAGTGTTGGACTTTGGAGGGGTACAATTTACTATTACCACTCCAGTCTAAGCAAACATAGAGAAAGCATTAGATTTTGAAGAGGTTACATTTACTATTCCCACTGCAGTCACAGTAACAATAGGGAAAGTGTTGTACTTTGCAGGGGTTATTATTCCCATTTCAGACAGCCCAATAGTAGGGAAAATGTTGAACTTCGGAGGTGTAGAATTTACTGTTCCAACGCCAGTCTGTGTAACAGTAGGATAAGTACTTCCCTTCAAACAAATTCCGTATTAATTTAGAAAAGATATTAAACTCTTAATATAAACATTATTAATTAACATAACCAATGTACATAATTAATAATCAATTAAATAATTATTTATCAATTAAAAATCATTAATTTCTATTTTAATAATTATTTACCATTTTAAAAACAATTCTGATAATGTATTACAATTTAAAAATATTACCTAACTATTCAATAGTTATTCATTTATTTTAACTTCCCGCCCTATACCCCTACAAACCTAGCAGACCACACTTAAAATAAAACTAAAATAAATGAATAGAGCACAATTTACATAACTATTAATCAATTAAATAATTGATTAACAACAGTTAATTGCCAATTATTTATTACTTAATTAACTTCCCATCCTATACCCCTACAAACCACTCAGACCACACCTAAAATAATACTGAAATATATAAGGATTACTCAATTTACATCATTAATAATCAATGAAATAAATAACAGTTAACAATTCATTGTTAATTATTATGTAATTAACTTCCCACCCTAAACCCCTACAAACCTAGCAACCCACATCTAAGCAATACAGAATTTACATAATTTATAATCAATTAAATATTTAATTCTAAATCAATAGTTGTCAATTGATTATTGTTTAACTTTCCACACTATACCACTACAAACCTAGCAACCCACACCTAAAATGTAACTAAAATGAATCAATATTCTATAATTTAACATAATTAATATAAACCACCTAACTAATGAAACATATTGAATTAATTAATAATTACTACTTAACTTCCCACCCATCCCCCTACAAACCCAACAATCTGCTAAAACACTATCAGCCCGATTCACAAAAGTAATCTGAGACAAAATTCTAACTTTACGACTTTGGGTATTCACAAAAGGCATTTAGGAGTAGTAAAGTTAGGATTCCTAACTTTACTACTCCTAAACTGAGGCAAAATACTAACTTTATGACTTTCGGTATTCATAAAAGGCATTTAGGAGTAGTACAGTTAGGATTCCTAATTTTACTACTCCTAAACTGAAACAAAATCCTAACTTTACGACTTTCGGTATGTAAATTTTCATCTAGAGAAGGTGGATTTGCCTGAAACCCTGTCTCTTCTGGATACTTTCTCGGGGTGCGGATTGACACAGTTAGTCAGAGGCCCCACACATTTGGCTGGCCATACGCTCGATGGGGTCTTCTCCAACGACACGCGGTTGGTCACTGAATTACCTATCCCCCTGTCATGGTCAGACCACTATGCAATTCCTCTGGTCCTAACAACCTCTCTGCCCAGCAATAGGGGTAATATGCCCACCAAGTTTGAACGAAGACGTAACTTAAAAAAGTTATCCAATAATCTACTCGCTCCCAAGCTCGTAGGGCTTTCGATTGCCCCGGGGGAGGAGGTAACATCGGCGGTGGAAAGACTGGAGAACGGGGTTACCATAGCCCTGGACGAACTTGCACCGGCCACCCTGTGCTATTCGGCCAGAAGAACTCCCTCTGCCCCTTGGTTCTCGGAACCACTCAGATTGCTTAGGCAGGGATTACGGCGACAGGAGCGTCGTTGGCGGTCCAGTGGGTACGTGTGTGAGAGGGACAGACATAAAACTCTGTTGAGGTTATATAAGAAGGAGGTAATAAAAACCAAACAAGAATATTTTACCTCTCTCACTGCCTCACTTTCCTCACCTAAAGATCTTTTTAAAATCGTGGACACGCTCACCTCACTAAAGATGCCAGACCCGGTGGTAAGCTCACAACAGCTGTGTAATGACATTGCACAGTTTTTCAACACTAAGATTGTTGATATTTATTCAGCTCTGGAGCTACTAAGGGTGACTCTGTCTATCCCCTTGGACTGTGTTTCGCCATCTTCATCTGATGAGGTGCCCTCTGGAAGTCTGTCTAGTTTTCCCTCTCTTTCCCTACTGGATCTTGAGGGCCTCTTGACCAAGGTTAGGTCGGGTTCCCCCTTAGACCCCTGCCCCCTTAAACTCCTCAAACAGTGTAAAGACTGTCTTCTTCCACCTTTATTGGGTGTGATGAATGGGGCAATTAAGGAAGGGACTTTCCCTCTTCAGTGGAAGAAAGCGGTGGTCAAGCCTCTCTTAAAAAAACCTTCACTTGATCCGGGTGTGCTTAAAAACTTCCGCCCCATCTCGTTGCTTCCAGCTCCTGCCAAGATGCTGGAAATCCATCTAAATAAGCATCTTGTTGATTTTCTGGAAGCCCATGATAAGCTGGACCACTCGCAGCACGGCTTCAGGAGAGAACACAGTACCGAGTCTGCCCTTACCATCGTGCTCGACACCATTCGCACCAGGGTTGATAAGGGACTGACTACTCTCCTCATCCTCTTGGATCTCTCGGCTGCTTTTGATACCCTGTCTCCCTCAGTATTAACATCAAGGCTGAGGGAGATTGGGGTCAAGGGCACAGCACTTAGTTTGCTGACATCCTTTCTTAATCAGAGGGAACAGAGGGTAAAGCTGGGGGATTTCTTGTCTCCATCCCTTCCTGTGCTTTGTGGGGTCCCTTAGGGGTCGGCTTTAAGCCCGACCCTTTTCAACATCTATGTTACCCCACTGGCCAGGCTTATTAGATCTTTTGGGATGGAGGTAATCTCTTATGCTGACGACACACAGATTCTGCTGTCTTTTACCCTACCCACTATCCTGGCTGCCTCCAATTTTAAAAACTGTTTGAAGGCAGTCGCTCAATGGATGGTGGGTAATTCATTGAAATTCAATGGGGAAAAGACAGAGTTTCTGGTGTTCGGGGGAAAGGAGGATTTCTGGTCAGCTGATTGGTGGCCGTCCTCCATGGGGGAGTGCCCTACACCATCGACCCTGGCCAAAAACTTAGGCGTTCTGATTGATCCTCTTTTAAGGATGGATCAACAGGTAAGCAGGACCATCTCCACCTGTTGGGGACTGATAAACATCTTACGGAGGATCAGGCACTATCTGTCTTTCCAGGCCAGGAAACATACTGTCCTGGCATTGATCGGGTCCAGACTTGATTATTGCAACGCTCTTTATTTGGGCATCAATAAGGGCCTGGTGACCCGTCTTCAGATGGTGCAGAATGCTGCCGCTAGATTGGTCCTGGATCTGCCCAAACGGGCCAGGGTTCATCAGGCAAGAAGGACCTTACACTGGCTTCCCATTGAGTCCAGGATATCCTTCAAGTCCCTGACTCTGATTCATAGAGCTTTGGCAACTAATCGGTCTGGTGGTATGAAGGATTTGCTGGTCCCCTACATTCCCCCTAGAACTCTCCGGTCGTCAAATAAGCTTCTGCTTTCAGTGCCCAGGATACGTAAAGCTAAGTGGGGAGGTAGAGCTTTCTCAACTCTTGCTCCTAGGCAGTGGAATTCCCTGCCTTTGGAGATAAGATCTCTTCCCTCGGCGCCGGCTTTTAGGAAGGCCCTTAAGACCTGGCTTTTTGCCAAGGCCTATGCTTAGATATGATTTGCCTCTTTTTCGAACTGTTTTGTTTAGGCGCCTTGATGCCTCCGGGCTAAGTAGCGCGATTATAAGTTTCCATTCATTCATTCAAAAAAGGCATTTAGGAGTAGTAAAGTTAGGAATCCTAGCTTTACTACTCCTAAATGCCCTTCGGTATTCACAAAAGGCAGTTAGGAGAAGTAAAGTTAGGAATCCTAACTTTTCTATTCCTAAATGCCTTTTGTGAATACCCAAAGTCGTAAAGTTCGGATTTTGTCTCAGATTATTTTTGTGAATTGGGACCTATAAATTATTACTAACGATTAAATAGAAAATTCAATATCACTTAAATTACAAACTATATTTAAAAACAATTATACAAATGATAGTAAGACATAAAATTAATATATGAACTAAAATATATTAAAATAATTAAAGAACACTCTTTTTTATACCTATATTACTGAAAACTATATTAAAAACAATGATATTCCACTCAAATTACTTTCATATTTCACTATACCAATTCAACATTGATCCTTTATGGCTTCCAGAGTAGCGTACTACTCACCGAAAAAGCACTTCAACGCCTCATCAGGGGTTGTAAGCTCTATATAAATGCAATTAAGATACAATACTCTCAAAAGCCGAGACACCATGAGGAGCACCCTCCCCATTGTTTACAGATACATGAACTGCCGACTGTTGGATTGAAAGATAATGAGGAATTAAGGGATTAAGTAATGATTTATAGTTGCTTGCAAAAATATAAATTTTACTACTGAGGACTAAACTTGATTATGATTTATTAGCCCTGATGAAGTCGGTGGAATTATCCACGAGACGAAACACGTGCTGGTTGCATTCTGTTCGGACTGGATGTGATATTACCTATTTGGAATTTTGGCGTTTGGAATAAAACAAAGAAATTACAATAACTACGGACTGCTTAATTTACTTTGAAATGGACATTTGCTCAGGATAAGATTTTGTTTGCATTCTCAAAAATGATATTACTTATCTAAACAATGATATTCTTGACAACAATATGTTTTGCTTTACAATATTTTTGTATGACAATATTTAATTTCAGATATTTCTGTTTCCCGATATTTACAAATCATTATTTTGCCAAACACCACCATTAGGCGCATAGTTGCTTCCCATGATAAGATGCATCTATTTTGCGTTCAGTTTGGCCACCACATATCTCCCCTCCTTGTCCGACCAAGTTGAAGCAAATCAAGCAGACAATCATTTGTGCTGCAATATAGTGGTGCCACATTCCTTATGGAGTGTGCCACAGGCGAACAGCACCTTTCCAACTGAGTCGCTTTAGAACCTTGAGGATTCTGCATCCAAAAGGTGGGTTTCGTGTAGTACGGTTTCCTGTATATTCAGGTTTTGGTCAGCCAAGAAAGTGCCTTTTTGCGCTTGATGCAGTGAGGGAGAGCATTATCAAGTCAGGAACAGGCATTGTCGGAAGCCCAAGAGTGTCCGTGCCCTACAATAGGACAGAGTCAGAGGTCTTCTTGTAGAGCAAAGGCAGAAATTGCAGTCAAGTCACTTTTAGTTGGTGAATGCCAGCTGTGCCCAACCTTGGAACATGAGGTTGAGGTGCTGTCAATCATTGAGTGTTGTCGGAGTCGTGCCTGACAGGTTTTAGCAGGAGTTGAGACTTGTCCCTGTCATCAGGAGAGTGTCCACTGTTTTGAGGAGCTTGGCCGCTGGCGGTTAAGGTCCCCAGGCATTTGTTGGTGGTCCTGGGGGTTGCCAGTAGGGATGGGAGTGCCATGGAGTACAATAGATGGGCCCCCAGAAGTGTCAATAGCAGGGTCACAGACCAACTTCAGGAACCGTTCCAGGGCTATGGGGTCAGAGTACTTATGGGTGATTCCATTATGTCTGCTAAGCATAATACCCAAGATCCTAGAGGCAACAGTGTATGCTTTTAGTTTTAAACTTTGGGCAAAGTGGCAGGAATTGCCATCGGATGAGGGTAGTTTCAAATGAATATTTAGCTGTTTCCATAATTCTATATCCATTATGAAGGAAAGAGCCATGGTGGTGAAATAATTGGAAAATGCAGCGTCCTTGGTCATGGCGTAGGAGGCAGGCTATTAGCGGGCAAGAGATACCTGCTTTCAACAAGTGTACTCTCTGGAATTCCAGTGGCGGGTCAAAAGTGGTTCACAGGAGGTTTCATAACCCAGTTGTAAGAAATTGTTTAGGCCCCTCTTTTCCCTCCGGCACCCTGAAGAGACTGATACTGTCTCACCAGCTGTGGTCCTCCGGATCCATAACCCTGCATTCTAAGTTCCTTAATTATGACCCT
The DNA here is from genome assembly GCF_964204655.1 of Triturus cristatus. NCBI lineage: Eukaryota > Metazoa > Chordata > Amphibia > Caudata > Salamandridae > Triturus > Triturus cristatus. The sequence goes on from NC_140583.1 coordinate 236,046,061, forward strand.
TATTCGAGGTACCAGTCCATTCTTGCCTCCAGGTCTGATATCCTTGTTTGCGCTAATTGCGACTGCAAGGATGCGAGGTCAGAGGGAAGCCTTTTAAGTTCTGCTTCCACAGTCGCTGTTACACACACCTTAATGGATGTGAACTCCACAAAAATTATGCCCAGCACAGCGGACCCGATGGTGAGAGGAGGAGCATGCAATGGTGGGGGGAGCTGGCCAGACACTACCTCAGAGAAGTGGAGTTTGCAGAGGGCTTTCACATTGGAGCTTGACATAGCGATCCCAAGTGCAAGATGAGCAGCAGGGAAGTAGGGCAGACACAGCAGGTTAGTTAATAGCCGTTGAGACTGAAGCACTTGGCCAGCAATGCAGGTAGCAGTGGTGGGACTTGTATGTTGATGTCCAGGAAAAGTTGGAGCAGGTTGGCCTGGGGGAATAAGATGACAGCGAGACAGAAGGCGCAATGCAGCACTCAGGGATGACCGTCCCAATCCAAAATTGCCAATTGAGGTGAACTGGAGGCCCCCCTGAGACAGCCAGAGCAATGGGTAAAAGCAGCATGCAGTGGATGTCTTTGAGATGGGTCGAAATGTGAGTGAGAGGTGGGAGTTTGAGCGTGTGTCTGACTGCTGTGATCTGTGTAACCTGGAGTCTCTTGGTGAGCTATGTGGAGGAACCAACATAAAATGCGCTAGTGTCACGTCGCATTATGGTGGCCGTCGGGGAACACTGACGCGCCAAGCCTCTCAGTGATTCGGGAAGGAGTATCTGAAGAATTACAGTTCCCGTGAGCCTATGGGGATGTGACGCCGGTGACGTCACAACGTTTCCAGGAAGCTGAATGTAAACGCTTCCAGGGCACCAGTCAGTGACTTTAATTCCAGGGTTCCCGCAGAGCAGAGACAGACGGAAGGAGACCCGATACAGGAGCTATCTGCACCAACTTCTCCTTGTTTTTTCTGAGACGTTATTTCCCGAACCTTGCTTCACTGTTTACTCTTGTGCGGAAGCAAGACCCAGATTATGGTAGACCTGTTGGATGAGCCGGGACCTGGCTCTTGTGGGGCTACTCGAATACCTCCTCTGGTAACCCTAACTTCTGAGGGACGGAGGTGGTTTTTCCTGAACCTAGACAGCCCGCGCGGCTGCACATCTGCCTACATTCCTCTAGTGACATTGGTTCCCTCAGCTGTGCATGTATCCTCCAGTTTTGCCCTTATGAATGAAATATGGCAAGGCAGCCGGTATAAGATTAACATGCTTGCTGAATGACACTTGGTTGTTAAATGACACTTGATTGTTAACCTATCCAAGAAGTATTGGTATTCTTTGCATTATTCATTTTTTGAAATTATGCACCATTGGAATTAAAATGTCACAACTAAGGCTCCAAGTACCAGTGGCGCTTCCTTGAATTTTCCTGTGTTGTTTGCATGTGGAGTTATATTGGGGTCTTTGTGGCTCAACAACACGCCGTCAGTAACTGTGTTCACATTGGCTTGTTTATCTCTATCCTCTACAGCAGGGGCGAGTTCAGCTCACCCCGAAGACAGCTCCACTTCTCCTGTTACGTGCCACTTAAGTTGCCTTTGGGTATGTTATCATCGATTTAGGATTGTCACTTTACATTAGAAACAGTATTGAAGATGTGTATATTAATATCATTGTTCTATCCATAGATCCATTAGTGGCATTGGTTCATCAGAGATACCTACCTAAGACACACGAACAGTTATTTTTCTTTACAGGTTTTGGGGCCAGATGTAAATGTTTATATGAGGTATTCTGTTATCTAGAGAAAGAAGGTATTGTGTATTTATCATTGTTTGCTCTCTTTCCAGATCTCCCTCCCTGCTGATCCCTTCCTTTCCTTCCCTCACCTGATCACACTATTGTGTCTGTTGGTTTACTCAGAGCATGGGGCTATCAGGAGGTGGACCCCATTGAGCATCGTACGTCTCTGAGGATTCGAGGACCTGGCAGAATTAACAGCCCTCCTGGACGTACGGTGCTATGACCACCTTAGAGGATGTCATAGTGCATGCTGAGTTGAGCACCTCTACGGCCGAAACCACAGCCCTACAGGCTCAAGTGGATAGGATGCAGCGCAACCCTTTCAATGCTGGTGTTCCTCACGGCCCAAGCTCCGTCAGTGGTGGTGGAGGTCCCTACGCCCATACCTTTGGCAACACTAGAAAGATTTAATGGGGACAGCAGTAAAGTCCAGGTGTTTCTCACACAGGTGTTATTACACTTTTCATGTAAGCCCAAGGCCTTCAACACTAACCAGTCGAGAGTAGCATTTTTGGTATCATATTTGGTGGGGGATGCTGCACAATGGGTGGTACCACTAGTAAAGAGGGATGACCCGCTAATGTATGATTGGGATTCCTTTATTAAGGAATTCAAAAAAACATTTAACCTCAGAGCGGCTACACTCTCAGCAGACGGAGACTTGTTGGAGTTGAGGCAGGGAAACCGGGACCTAATCTCCTACCTCAACGATTTCCGGCGATTGGTAACTGAGACAGAATGGCCGGAGGCAAAACAAGTAGCTATTTTTCACCAAGGATTGAGGGAGGAGATGAAAGATGTTCTGGCCCAGATCGATCCCCAACCCGCTTCTTGTGATGATCTCATTCAGCTGGTGCCACGGCTGGATCACCGCCACAGCGAACGAAAGGGCGAATACAAGAGGAAGGAAAGATACGCTCTACGAGTGGATCAACCCCGGACCCCCGACAACACCCAAGCCTCGAAGTCCAAACCCATGGAGATTGGAGCTGTTCGTTCACCTCTTACCACTGAGGAAAGAGACTATCGGAGAAAGAAAGGGTTGTTGATTCATTGCGGAAGAAAAGGCCACTTCATTAAAGAATACACCCTTCGACCAAAGTATCCCAGGGCGGAATATAAGAAGGTGTCTATGATTACCTCCGGACCCCAGACGGGAAACGATCGAGCTTGAAGAAGGATGAGGGGACCGCTTCAAGCCAGGCTTTTATCCCTTCACTGGACGGCAGCACAGGTAGCGAGAGAAATCACTTCTATATGGAGTTACGCTTAAGGATTCGAGAAGAATGGCACCTTGTGCAGGCCATGTTGGATTCTGGAGCTACCGGATGTTTTATGGATCAGAAGCAAGCCCTAGGCCTGGGAATTGACCTACAAGAGAAAGACACACCTGAGGCAGTATTTGCAGTGGATGGGAGGCGTCTGGATTCTGGACCCATCCGGTTCCATACGGGGGAATTAAGTACTTTACATGGCACCGATCATTTGGAAAACTTGGCCTTTAAAATTATTCAAGCACCCAAATATGGGGTAATACTCGGATTGCCGTTGTTAAGAACCCACAACCCCCAAGTCGAATGGGTGGAGAAAACCCTTCTGTTTTCTTCAGAATACTGCAGAACGCATTGTATCCAACCCCATTCCAGCCCAGCAGCAGCTTTGGCTATGTGTCATCACATCGCTACCGCAATAGAACACGATGTTACCTTACCGCATGAGTACCAGGAATACGCAGAAGTATTCAACGAAATAAAGGCAGAAGTACTACCCCTGCACGTCCATACGACTGCCAAATAGACGTAGTACCTGGTGCCATCGTTCCAGCAGGAAGAGTGTATGCTCTCACGGAACTTGAGAATACACACCTCCGTGCGTGCCTGGATAAGTATCTGGAATTGGGGTTCATATGGGATTCCAAATCCTCGGCAGCATCTCCTTTGTTCTTTATACCCAAGGCTAATGGGGAGCTCAGTGCTTGGGTGGACTACAGATCATTAAAAGCCATCACGGTCAAGAACAGATATCCGTTGCCCCTAATCAACGTGTTGCTGGACCAGGTCAAAAAAGCTGTGATATACACCCATCTGGATTTAGAAGGGGCATACCACTTAGTCCGTATGTGTAGTGGAGATGAATGGAAGACGGCGTTTAAAACGTGCTTTGGGTTATATGAATACCTGGTGATGCCGTTCGGCTTATGCAACGCCCCATAGCGTTTCAATTCTTTCTTAATGACGTCTTGCGGGAGTACCTGGACAAGTTCGTAGTGGTGTACATAGATGATATCTTGATCTATTCATCCAGCGTGGAAAACCACTCGCAACATGTACGTACCATCTTGCGAACCCTACAGGAACACCATTTGTACTGCAAGATCAGCAAGTGTGAGTTCAGTGTGACCTCAGTCGAATTCCTAGGAGTGATGCTGACCCCTTGGGGACAAGAAATGCCTGAACGGAAGATCACCTCCGTAAAAGATTGGCCTCAACCATTAAATGTCTGCGATATCCAATGTTTTTTGGGTTTCGCCAACTTTTACCACCGGTTCATCGATCACTTCTCGGATATGGTTGCTCCCCTCACACGTTTGTTGAGAAAGAAGGCTAACTTCCACTGAATGAAGGAGGCACAAGAGGGGTTTGAGGCCTTGATACAAGTATTTGTGTCAGCCCCAGTCCTGGTACATGCGGACCCAGAATGATCATACACCGCTGAGGCTGATGCTTCTGACTCAGCTGTAGGAGCGGTGCTCTCGCAACGTCAAAAAGCTACCGGCCAATTGCACCCTGTGGCTTATATGTCGAGAAAGCTCAACCCTGCGGAACACAATTATACGATTGCAGAAAAGGAACTGCTTGCTATAAAAGAAGTATTTGTGGATTGGAGACACTTGTTGAAGGGGGCCAAACATGTGGTAACCGTGTTCACCGACCATCGCAACCTCCAATTTATGACCGCAGCTAGACATCTGACCCGCGTCAGTTGCGATGGATGCTATTCTTTGCAGAGTTCAACTTTCTGGTGACGTACAGACCCGGGAGGCACAACAAGAAGGCAGATGCCTTCACCCGTCAAACAACCTCCACATGTCCTAAGGAAGACATCAAACATGCCATAATCAATCCACAGAATCTGATTGGGACTACATATACGGATGCATTTCTTAGGAGAGTTGCGCATAATATCCTCATGGAGAAGTGGAAAGAATGGTTGAAGAAGAACAAGGACTGGAAGGTGACAAAGGGTCTTCCGATGCGAGGAAAACAGCTATTGCTCCCTATTGTGTCCCTACGTAGACGAGATTTCGAATGATGTCACACCTTACCATGTGCTGGGCACAATGGCCAGGAAAAGACACTGGAAAGAGTGCTGCGGCAGTTCTGGTGGCCCACCATAAAAGCTGATATATCCACATGGGTAAAAGAATGTGCTACTTGCTGTCAAATGAAAACCATGCATGTTTGACAGGCTGGGCTCCTACAACTGCTTCTTACTCCAGAACAACCCTGGCAGACATCTCTGTGGATTTTGTGGTAGGAATGCCTGCTGACAAGTAGCATATAACAGTGCAATTCACAGTTCCACTAGGCTCACCCCCTTTTCCTGCACTTATAGTTTCCATCCTAGTTTCACCCCCTTTTTACATTCTTCACACGCTACACAGGTGCCTCAAGTACAGGAGAGAATAACCCATATACAGAATGGGTTGAAGGAAGCACGTAAAGGCCTGAGAGCAGCAAAAATCAAGTACAAAGCCTACGCCGACAAACATAGACGCCCAGGGCCGGTGTATAAGAAAGGGGATTACGTCTGGTTGTCTACCAGGACCATCAGGTTTAAGCGTTATAACATCTTCAATGCCAAATACATAGGCCCCTACAGGGTGGTTAAGCTGGTCAATCCGGTGGTTGTCAAACTAGCCTTGCCCTCCACTTTGCGCATACACCCTGCTTTTCATGTGTCGCTTGTTAAACCATCCCATACTTTGGCAAGGAAGGTCCCAGAGCCAGTCTTGGTGAACACTGAGGTGGCGCATGAGGTGAGAGGTATTGTGGACTATCGTAGGAGCTGGCCTCTGGGGTTCATGCCCGGCGTTACCCAGCTCTCTTTCACAAACATTTCCCTAAGAAGCCTTGTCTCTGTCAGTGTTCTTCGGGAGAGGGATGTACTGTCACGTCGCATTATGGTGGCCGTCGGGGAACACTGACGCGCCAAGCCTCTCAGTGATTCGGGAAGGTGTAGTCCGAAGAACTACAGTTCCCGTGAGGCTATGGGGATGTGATGCCGTTGACGTCATGACGTTTCCAGGAAGCCGAATGTAAACGCTTCCAGGGCACCAGTCAGGTGCTGTTAATTCCAGGGTTCTCGCAGAGACGGACGGAAGGAGAACTGGTAGGAGTGCTATCCGCACCAAATTCATCTTGTTTTTTCTGAGACGTTATTTCCTGAACCTTGCTTCACTGTTTACTCTCATGCGGAAGCAAGACACAGATTACGGTAGCCCTGTAGGACGAGCCGTGACCTGGCTCTTGCGGGGCTACTCGAATACCTCCTCTGGTAGCCCTAACTTCTGAGGGACGGAGGTAGTTTTTCCTGAACCTAGACAGCCCGCGCGGGTGCGCGGCTGTCTACATTCCTCTAGTGACATTGGTTCCTTCAGCTGCGCATGTATCCTCCAGTTTTGCCGATATGAATGAAATACGGCAAGGCAGCCGGTATAGGATTAAAATGCTTGCTGAATGACACTGGATTGTTAACCTATCCAAGAAGTATTGGTTTTCTTTGCATTATTCATTTTTTAACGTTACAACCATTGGATTTGAAATGTCATAACTAATGCTCCAAGTATCAGTAGCGCTTCCTTTAATTTTCCGGTGTTGTTTGCATGTGGAGTTATATTGGGGTCTTTGTGGCTCAACAACACGCCGTCAGTAACTGTGTTCACATTGGCTTGTTTATCTCTATCCTCTACAGCAGAGGCAAGTTCAGCTCACCCCGAAGACAGCTCCACTTCCCCTGTTACGTGCCACTTAAGTTCAATCAATCAATCAAATAATTTGTAAAGCGCACAACATACCTGCAAGGGTTTCAAGGTGCTGAGGGTGGGAGAGGGGGGGTGCTGTTGCTACTGGTTGAACAGCCAGGTCTTGAGTTGTCCCCTGAAGGTTAGAAGGTCTTCGGTTTGTCATATGATGAGGGGGAGGGTGTTCCCGGTCTTGGCGGCGCGGTGGGAGAAGGATTTGCCTGAAGTGTTATAAGCTGGTTACTTATACCAATGTACTTAATGGTGTAACGTTTATAACACTTCAGGCATCCACCACTCCAACATGTCTGCCGGCAACATTATGTGATAATGTGATAATGTCCCTTGTTTGTGTTCACTACGAGTATTTCTTTCACTGGTTGTGTTTTGCATGTTTCACGTGAACAAGGTTTCGTTATATATATATATATATATATATATATATATATATATATATATATATATATAGATATAGATATAGATATAGATATAGATATATCTACACCGAGAGCTTTCACTCTAATTAGTCCTCAGAAATTGAAAGTATGTTGAAAGAATATCGTAGAAAAAAAATCTATCAAGGACAACTTTAACATGGCTACGTTTATTAGAAAGTCACAACAAGAAGCCTAAATTCAGTCCTCCAAAACATGAATGACAGGGCAAGTAAGCAAGCAAAAGCTGCCCTATAAGTAGTTGAGGATGAAGGTGAAAACACCAAGCAAACCAAGGAGGCACAAGAACTGCTACACAAATCCTTTGGGAGATGAAAAAAAAATGAAAACTGGAAACTAAAAAATGGTGGTAAATAAACAAACAAATATATGGAAGCCACGAGGCTTAAGATTACTTTTATTCTCCCGATTTTCAGATAGACATAAAGACTTGCTTGCACAATGGAAAATTCCTGCAACAAAATGGCAAATGAGGAGCAGTCCGCAGTGGAATATTTCATATTTAAAAACGCCGAACTGAGCTGCCATTCCTCGAGGACCATGTGTGAGATCCATACACAAGTTCTATTTATTGACAGCTTTATTTTTTATAGCAAACTTTATTGCATTTAGATTTAACAGTGCCAACACAAATTTACATCAGTAGCAGAGCCACACATTAGTTAGATGCGGTATAGGCAAGATTTCAAGGCTGATGCTCACAAAAAGGAATAGATATACCTTTGTATGAGGAGTAGCTTTATCTCTCATGCACTCGAACACTCACGGCGAAGGAAATTGAACCATTTACCCCATATTCTGCCAAACATCTCAGGACAGCTTCTGGCCGCGAAAAGGGGCTCCTCCTGGGCTCTGCACCAATACATCCCCGCTTCCAGCGCCGCACAGTGGGTGGCCTGGCTTGGGACCACAATGCGGCAATGTCCCGTTTCGCCACCACCATCGCCGTTCCCAGTAGGCGTTTATCTGCCCAGGATCCGTCCAGGCCCTCCAACACCCCGCAGCGAATCATGGGGAACGACCTAACCAGGACGCCCGTGAGCTCCTCTTCCACTCCCCTCCAGAACGATTCAATAACGGGGCATTGCCAGACCACATGAAAGAAGTCCGCAGCAGTATGGGCCCGATTCACAGAATTAACTTAAGACAAGATCCTAAACTTACTACCATTTTGGTATTCACAGAATGCACTTACTGCTTTTGGTATTCACAGAATGCACTTACTACTTTTGGTATTCACAGAATGGATTTACGACTACTAACTTTACGTCCGCACTCGGGCCGGAAATTCCGTCCCGGAGGCGGAGCTTCTGGCCTGGAGGCGGGGCTTCCGGGCCGGAGGCGGGGCTTCCGGCCCGGGGGTGGAGCTTCCGTCCCAGAGGTGGAGATTTTGACAATGGCTAAATCTCCGCCACTGGCCGGAATCCCCACCTCCGGGCCGGAAGCTCCGCCTCAGGGCCGGAAGCCCCGCCTCCGGCCCGGAAGCCCCGCCTCCGGCCCGGAAGCCCCGCCTCCGGCCCGGAAGCTCCGCCTCCGGGCCGGAAGCTCCGCCTCTGGGCCGGAATTTCCGGCCCGAGTGCGGACGTAAAGTTAGTAGTCGTAAATCCATTCTGTGAATACCAAAAGTAGTAAGTGCATTCTGTGAATACCAAAAGTAGTAAGTTTAGGATTTTATCTTAAGTTAATTCTATGAATTGGGCCCCTAAACTTACTAGTTTTGTTATTCACAGAATGCACTTACTACTTTTGGTATTCACAGAATGCACTTAGTACGTTTGGTATTCACAGAATGGATTTACGACTACTAACTTTACGTCTGCACTCGGGCCGGAAATTCTGGCCTGGAGGCAGAGCTTCCGGCCCGGTGGCGAGGCTTCCGGCACGGAGGCGGAGCTTCCGGCCCAGAGGCGGAGCTTCCGGCCCCCAGACGTCCCCCAGAAGCGAAATCCCCACGAGGTCCCAGCGCCGGAAGTCTCGAAGGGAGGAGACCTCCCTCAACCATGCTCCACTCCACAAGGGCGTCTGCCTGGTGAGCTTTCGGTCCCACCGGACGTAGCGCAAAGCCGTGCGCCAGGCCAGGATCACCGACTTAGTGATGGGAGGAAGGTCCCGTGGTACTGGACACCCATATAGATAATCCTGGATCCGTAAAAAGTCCAGGGTTCTGAGTTCCACTTGGTACGCTGGATCCGACCATCCACCTGTGAACCAATCGTGGATCACAATAAGTCGAGTGGCGAGGTAGTAAAGGTGAAGGTTTGTAACCCCCATGCCCCCGTCATAGGGAGGGATACGACAGTGCATTAGGAACATTCGCGATCTCCCGTTACCCCATAGAAAACGAACGAGAACACCATCCATCTCCCGGAACCAGCTTCTTGGGAGGTGGGCGGTTGTGTTCTGTAGAATGTACAGAAAACGGGAAAGGGTACTACGACCTAAAGGGTTAAGAGGGAGGGGTTGCCACTTCTTAAGATCCGCTTTCGCCCTGGTGACCAGGGGTGCAATGTTCAGGGCCCACTCAAGCTCCGGAAGGAGGGCGATCCACACACCCAGATATTTGAAGGACTGTTTACGTAAGGGAATAGTCGTTTGCCAGTCAAAGCATGACTGAGATGGATGCAGAGGGACCAAAGTAGACTTCGCTGGGTTGAGCCGAAGGCCAGAGACCCGTTCGAACGCCGAAAGGACGCCCAGGCAGCATGGACCAGAGTGTTCGGGGTCTGCTAGATACAGAAGGACATCATCAGCGTACAAGGCTATCTTATCGGTGTGGCTCAGGTCCCAGGTCCAGCCGCGGATGAGAGAATCCTGATGAATGATCGCGGCCAGAGGTTCCATCGCCAAGGCGAATAGTAGCGGAGAGAGTGGACAACCCTGGCGGGTGCCCCTCTGGATGGAGAATGTCTCGGAGAGTACGCCGTTAATAAGGACCCATGCCCTGGGTTGAGAATAAAGAACCCGGACGAGGCGCCGGAAGAGGGGGCCGAAACCCAACCTCTCCAGCACATTGTCAAGACAACCCCAATCCACTGTGTCAAACGCCTTTTTGAAGTCTATGAAAAGCAACGCCAAGTAGGGGGTGAGACGATGACAATGAGCCAGGGCAAGGTGGAGGTGGCGTATACAATGCAGGCATAAATCCGCACTGGTCCGAGTGAACCAGATCATGTAGGTGGGGCCAGAGCCGTTAAGCCACCACAGTGGCGAATATTTTGATCTCAGTATTGATGAGCGAGATCGGGCGATAGTCGGCACAGTCAAGGGAGGGTGGGTGTGTCTTGGGAAGAACGACGATGGCAGCCTCGTCAGCTTCAGGCGGGAAGGATCCTTGCTCAGCTACATGCGTGAACAGGACAAGAAGATGGGGTACCAGGGTGTCGTGGTAAGTTGCGTAGTATTCCTGCGGGTAGCCGTCAGGCCCAGGCGTCTTACCGGAACGCAAAGTTGAGATGGCCCGTGTATTTCTTTCAAGGTAACGGGGAGATCAAGGGTCTCCGAGGCTGTCCCGGAGAGACAAGCCAAGTGGGTTTGAGTCTCGGCCAAGAGGGCCACCAGAGAGGACTGGGGAGGTCGGGCCGCATATAAGGCCGCATAGTATTGCACAAAGGTTTGGGCGATGGCATAAGACGTGACCTGGCAGGTTCCGGTCTCAGTTCGAATTTCAGGATTGATACGTGTGGCTCTGGGGTACGACACCAATTATTGACAGCTTTAATTAGATAGTGCGCACCCTTTTGCATACACAAAATAAGTCTTATAACTCCCAAATAACATGAATTCACTTTATGCTTCTGAGAATATTGCCATGCCATGCTAGGAGATGTGAATTAATCTGTGCAAACATGGACAATTGTTTTAAATTTGTTTCAATATTTCAATTTAACAGTCACAATGACAGGATCATTTACATATGTATTTATACTTTAGCTTGTATATATACACGTTTGGCCTTGAATTTCTAGAAAATGTAATGAGAATAACTGCAGTTTCCATTCATAATAGAAAAGGGATGACATAGAACTACTACTGAATTTAAGAAAAGTCTTTGCTGCAAATTAGAAATGATAGACATGAATGGCATTTTCTGTTTCAGAATACAATATACAGTTTATTGGGTCTATAGTCCACTATAATATAAATAACAACAATTGAAACAACACTTTTCTATTATATTTCTTAAAATTCCATACAGTTGCCTTTTAAAACACTTACACTACATCCTCATATAATATCCTAAGACCTACAATTAAAAACATCTACTCATCTAATTGTAATTCGGGCTTTAAAACTTACTAAAAAAACTATTTATGAAGAGTGAATTTCCTAGTTACTGTCCGTAAAAACATTCAAATAGCGCTATCACATCAAGAGAATGCACAGCGAATAAATAATACATAGCATTTTGACAAGAGGTTATGACATACCTAATCAAAATTAGTTTTTTTCGGATGATACGCCTCATGTCTGTAAAAAATGGCTATCCAGTAAAATATGTACATTGGAGCATTTCATAGTTCAAGCCCATCCATAATATCCCCTTATTTCATTAGGTAACTCAGTTCAGTCAAACATGGGTTAGCTCCAATTCTATATTTTAGAATTCAAGCAAGGGGCCCCTTCCCCAAGATGTAGCCTGGCCCCAGAATCCTTGTCTCCCGGTACCCAAAAAGGGCAGTGTTCCCTGAGACACTGACTTACAAATTTATACAAATATTAATTTCCTGATCGGATAATGGTGGGGGTGGCCACAGTGGGTGCCAAAAGGGAAATCACTACACATGGAAATCCACCCAACCCCCCACCTTGACTGAATGGTGAATATGGGGTGGACTCGTGTGCCAAATAGAGCAGCTGATTTATCAGATAAGGGCCTGCCCACAGAAGCATACTAAGATTTGGTGGCAAATGGTGAGCATACTATGGGCTTGAGAACAATGGATGACTGAGCTGTAACTAAGAGAGCCATGATGTATAATTAATTCCAATGTGTTGAAACGGGAACGGTCTGTAATAAATGTTTGAAGAAAATATAAAAAATTGGTTTATCAATATAATATTAATTCCCTGACCGCATTCTCTGTGGTAGGAATCGCAACTATGTTCCCACCGGCCTGAAGCAAAGCAATGGAGCTGGCTCCCTCTTGTACCCAGGACAGGTGCTGGCTGGGGAGCTGGCGGGGACATTGCGGCTCCCCCTAAGGCCCCATAGATATTATAAAGTGTGGATGTCCCGGGTGAGACTGGGGCACTCATAACAAATATACAAAATATATATTACAAAAAATAATAAATGAGCGGCAGGCGCTGTTCGTTTTTTATTCACAGCTCCACTGGGGCAGGGGGACCATCAAACTGTTTTTTTTAATGCTGTGGACGGCTTTATATAGTTTTAAAATTAATTATTGAATCATGTAATGTAAAACAATCATAACAAGTAGAATGTGTAATATGGACCTATACTGCCATCTCGGGGTTTAGGTAACAATTATAAAGTACTCAGCCTTCATGGTTTGTATATGCCATAGTACCCCCAGACTGGCAATGTAGGTCCATACTACAGTTACCTGTTATGTATTCTCTCTCTCTCTCTATATATCATCCACCATGTGACTTTCGCCTATCATAGCGAAGCAGGCACCTTTTTAAGTTTGCAAACTGACAGCACTGTTTGTTGGGGGCCGGCATCTGAAGAAGGAACTTTCCGAAATGCATTATGCTGTTCCAATAAAATTGCCGTTCCAAGCTAGCCTTTGTGTGTGCCCAGTCTCTCTGTGAGGGGAGCCTTGGTCGTGGTATTTTGGTGCGTGACCACTAAGCACCTTGGGCACCCCATCCTTAAGAAGTATGGCAGGAATCAGTGGCAACTTGTGGTGACTTTCAATGTGTTTGGAAAACTGCCGTACCACCGCTGCCTGAAACATCCAGCAACAATTGTTGGGACTGACTCCAGTCCAAGATGCCAGGTCGGGATTTCCCGAAGAGCATAGAAGTGGCAGGATGTTGGCTTGTGGGAACAGTAGTGTGGTGCTTGGAACATTGGTGTTATTGGCACGAACGTGAGTGCCACCCACAAGAAGAGCAGGTACTTACCAGAGGTGCTCTTATTCCTGCCACGCCCACCATGTGACTTTCGCCTATCATATCGAAGCAGGCACCTTTTTAAGTTTGGAAACTGACAGCACTGTTTGTTGGGGGAAGGCATCTGAAGAAGGAACTTTCCGAAATGCATTATGCCGTTCCAATAAAATTGCCGTTCCAAGCAAGCCTTTGTATTTGCCCGATCTCTCCGTGAGGGGAGCTTTGGTCGTGGTATTTTGCTGCATGGCCACTAAGCACCTTGGGCACCCCATCCTTAAGAAGTATGGCAGGAATCAGTGGCAACTTGTGGTGACTTTCAATGTGTTTGGAAAACTGCTGTACCGCCGCTGCCTGAAACATCCAGCAACAATTGTTGGGACTGACTCCAGTCCAAGATGCCAGGTCGGGATTTCCCGAAGAGCAGAGAAGCGGCAGGATGTTGGCTTGTGGGAACGGTAGTGTGGTGCTTGGAACATTGGTGTTATTGGCAGGAACGTGAGCGCCACCCACAAGGGGAGGAGGTACTTACCAGAGGTGCTCTTACTCCTGCCACGCCCACCATGTGACTTTCGCCTATCATAGCGAAGCAGGCACCTTTTTAAGTTTGGAAACTGACAGCACTGTTTGTTGGGGGAAGGCATCTGAAATCTGAAGAAGGAACTTTCCGAAATGCATTATGCCGTTCCAATAAAATTGCCGTTCCCAGCAAGCCTCTCTCCGTGAGGGGAGCCTTGGCCGTGATATATATATATATATATATATATATATATATATATATATATATATATATATATATATATATATATATATATTTATATATATATATATATATATATATAGATATAGATATATATATATATATATATTTATATTTACTGAAAAAACAAAGGTTAAAGGGATGTTGTAGTTGAATTTATCAGTTAAAACAAACTTTTATACTGATTAAAACAATGAAATTCACCTGTTATGTTATCACTATCTCAAGTTACTATCGCTTATGCCCATGGTGAGGCCTTGCGCCCGCAACATGCACAATGTTGCCATCGATGATGTCATTTCAGAAGGTTCATTGATGCTATCAATGGTGTCATACAACATGTCTTGAGCGATGTAATATGTGAGGTAATTAGCATTGCTATATGCAATGGGCACTGCGGCCTCCTAAAGGCTAGGGGGGCATATACCCCCAAAAAACTGATTTCACACTCCCTGTGCCTGGCCTACCCCAGCGGGCTTAATTGTGTAAAAGCACGAGACTCAGCCTTTTTTTAATGAGACCTTGGATTTGCAGCTCCTCCACCGCTCCATGGTCACGTAACATTAAGTTTTTGTTCCTGGAGAGGTACCTGACGGACTGTCCTACCATATTTTTGAGCCAAGCGCCGCTGCCCTACGGTCAGACGTTTATCCTTCTAACCAATTTTAACTTTTCAACATTTTAAAACTGTACTGAATTTAAATTTGAATTTGCTGTGTTCTTACCTCCATATTGCCGATCCCGCCTTACACTCGGCTTGGCCCCAGTAACTTCCTGGTGCAACGCCCACTCGGGAGCCCAATCACAAAGGAGGGGGGCAGAGCCAAAGCTGCTACTGGCCATTTAATGCCAGTTGCAGCGCGGGAGTGCAGCGGACATGGGAAACAGGCGCGCCAAAGGCAAGCCCTTGTGCGCCCGTCCGCAGACGTTCGTGGCCAGGGGCCAGTTATTATGCCCAAATTACAACCTACTCCCCAGATGAGCTTAAACAGCTTCACTCAGTCAAGCTCATACCCAATCCCTCCACTTGCACCAGCCTGGTCAAGCATGGGATCATAGTAACTAGAACATCCTTCCCTGAACTACTATGTCCTATCCACAGTGCAGGACCTTCCCAGTTATAGGAGGGAAATGGAGCCCAGAGGTTATACGTCTTATATCTAAATACCCGCTCCAGGGTAAAGCATCAATTAGATATATTTCTCTTACTAAAGCTTGAGCAGCCTGACATCCTTTTGCTGACAGAAACCTGGCTCTTTCAGGATTCCTCCTGTGACATCCTGGCAGCCCTACTCAAGGATTACTACATCCTCCAAGCCAACCGCCCCCAGTGGATAGTCGGCGGGGGAGTAGCTGCCATAATACACCATGATCGGACATTTACCGCTTTAACGCCATTAGATCTACCCTCAGTAGATAACCTTGTTGTTAAATTAGAATCCGACACAGCCCCCCTGATCAGTTTTCTGCTCTAAAGGCACCCCCCCCCCCACCCCACAGCATTTATTTCCACAATCCCTGGGTGAACAGGTAGCTCATTTAATAACCAATCATGCATAAAATCTTGCTGATTGGTGATTTCAACTACTGGGCCAATGACACAACGGGTGGACCTCAATCCATCGAACTATCCGAACTAATCATAGGGTTAAATCTTACTCAGCAGGTGTCCTCTGCCACACACATTAAAGGGCACATACTTGACCATGTCTGTACAGTCAACCTCATCACGTCCGCCCTGTCGGTCGTACCCTGCACATGGTCCGATCACTATCCAATTAAATTTACCATCAATAACATTTCCATGGCCAAAACCCCCACCTCTGCAGGGGGAACAACAAGGAACTGGAACAAAATCGATAAAACCCTATTCCTCAATACACTGGCTAACACAGTCCCACCCAATCAACCCTTTATCAATCATAGTGATAGGAATTTAACAGAATGGCTATCAGCAGCTAGCAACAAACATGCACCCCTCAGGAAAACAAACCTTGCCCGACATCATGAAGCTCAGAGATGGTTTTCCACCGACCTTAAAACACCCAAATTAGCTCTTCGGCAATTCGAAAGGAAGTGGAGACACAACTACCTATCTGAGGACAAAAGGACCTATTTGAACGCTATGAAAACGGTATTAAAAAAGCTATTCTGACCACCAAAGCTTTATACTTTTCCTCTAAAATCTTGACTGCAACCAATAGGTCCAAAGAAATTTTCTCTATAGTTTTTTTATTTTTTTCATTTTATTTGTCAATTTTCAAAAGTGAAAAAAACAAAACAAAGTACATTCATACAAATCGAAGCATTGGTAAGGCATATACATATTGTACAAATCATTTGGCAAAACAGAACATTTCACAACCTGGCATTACAGACATATGTAGACATGGCAGAAATTGAAAGTGCATTGCGTGATAATACATGGTGAATCCTTTTCGCAAAGAGGACATCAGACATTAGTAACTGCTAATAGATAAGTGGTGAGTGGACCCCAGATATCCAGAGGCTTCGATGCCGTAGGTAGTTCTTCAGCATAACACGTAAACTGATCCCGACAGTATGCCAGGTCCTGTAACCATAGTTTAGTGGTAGGCGCAAGTCTGCCCCCCCAACCCACGGATACCCTGCGGTTAGTTAACAACAATGCTATTGCCACAAACTTCCTATGAGATGCCTTAATATTAGCTATTAGCAGAACTGTGGAGTACATGCTATGGGCATCTCCACCATCAGGTGTAGAATATGTGTGACTGACCTCCAATACTAGTGCACCTTTGGGCATTCCCAGGCTAAGTGATAAAAATTGGCACCAGGGGCACTGCAGATTTGACAATTATCCGCATCTCGCAACCCATAACTATAGAGCTGGGCCGGACTGTAGTACAGTTGGTGTAAATATTTAAAGTGCACCAATCGTAGGTTACCATTTGCTGTCAACTGTCCAGTCAGGCGGCAACACCCAAACCACTCATCCTCAGAAAGCGGATCAGGGAGCACATCATTCCATTCAGCCGGAGCAGTCATATCAATTAAAACCGCATCCCTCTGTGATGCATGATATAGTCTCGTAACCAGCCGGGCTCTAGATGTGGCAGTGTATATTAGTTGCAGCGCTTCAAGTGCCGGGGGTTGTACAGGAAATTGTGGATAAAGCGCACGCATGGCGGAGCGCACCCTAGTATAGACAAACAGCTGCATGGCAGTGGCATTTCCCCAGGCAACTATAGTTGCTGACATTATAAACTGACCCCCAGGAAACGCATCCTCCATTGTTATCAGAGCCATGTCATGAAGGGTCCTTAGTGTACCAGTTTCTCCCGTAACAGAAAGTTCGGAATGGTGTAATAGTGGCATCCTGGGTGCATACAAGGGCAGTTTCTGTGCTTGTTTTCCTAACTCTTGTCAGGCCCTGGACGTAGTCTGCAAAGTGTCAAATTCCCCTTTCTCAAATACCGTGTGCTTGTTGACTATCACGGCTTTAAGTGGTATAGGGTGTACCGCACCTGCCTCCACCGCTACATGTGGAATATAAGCTGGGTCCTGCTGCCAATAATAGGCGTAGTGGGCCTGAGCGCAGAGATAATAGAGATGAAAGTCTGGTGCTGTGAACCCCACCTGATCGTAGGGAAGTGTAAGTGTTTCCCATTTGAGTCGAGGTTTTTTACCTCCCCATGCCAATGTGATCAAGAGGGAGTGGAGCCTATCGAAAAAATGTAGCGTTAAATGTACCGGGATATTTAAAAATAAATACAGAAAACGTGGAAGTATTACCATCTTCATCAGTGCTATACGATCTGCAAAAGACAAGGGCAAATTAATCCAGCGGCTTACTTGTCCCTCAAGACACGTGATAGCTGTGCCATAGTTGGATTGTACGACAGCCTGTGGATCCCTATGGAGCCATATTCCTAAGTATTTCACAGTGTCAGATCACCATGTTAAGGGATAATCCAGGTCTATTTGGTGTGTATTGACCGTGAGGGGCAGGATGACCGATTTGGACCAGTTGATTCCTAGTCCGGAGAACCATTCAAACCGGATATATTCCCTAATGAGTTGTGCGAGGTGCAGAGCCGGATCCCGAACATACAACACCATGTCGTCAGCATACATGGAAACGGGCAAGGGGCGCTGAGGAAACTGTAACGCCACCTGTGCATCACGTTGCCTCAAAATACAAGCCAGTGGTACGAGTATGAGTGCAAATAGTAAGGGCGATAACGGACACCCTTGCCGTGTGCCGCGCTTTATACAAAATGCCTCGGACAGTGGTCCGTTAACTCTTACCCGCGCTATTGGGTTTGTATATAGCAGTTTGATCCAGTTTGTGAAAAAAAAAGGGCATGCCCATGCGATGCAGGATTGCAAACATGTATGACCAGGAGATTGAATCAAAAGCTTTTGCATCATCTAAAAGCACTGCAACGGCCGGTAGAGTGGGCTTAAGCACGTGCATTACAGCAAAGAGTGTTCTTAGATTGTGCGACGTAGAGCGGGTTGGGACGATCCCGGATTGATCAGGGAGAACCATAACGGGAAGGAGGAACTTCAATCGAGTTGCCAATACCTTCGCTAAAATTGTAACCTCCGTATTTATTAATGGTAAGGATCGATAAGAATCACACCTATCTGGCGGTTTCGCAGGTTTCAATAGTGTAACCACAAGTGCCTCACGCAAGGTCTGCAGCAAGCACTGAGTCTCGTATGCTTCCTCATATAACTGGAGGAGGCAAGGGGCCAGCATATCTATGTACTCTTTATAAAATTCTGCAGGCAACCCATCGGTACCAGCCGACTTCCCATTAGGTAGCGCGACAATAGCGTCCCGTATTTCATCTAGGGTAATAGGATGTATTAAGAACTCTTGCTGTCCGCGCGAGAGCCACACCAGCGCAATATCGTCAAGATATTGCCTGAGTTCTGCTTCGTCTGCAGCTTGGCGATGAGCATACATCACCGCGTAGTAATTGGCAAAGGCTGTGAGTATATTGGGTGTATCATAATGCGTGGTGTCGTCTGCAATGACTGCCTTGATTGGACAAGTTTTATAGTGGGGTTCAGTGATGCGGCCAGCCAGTGCTCTGCCCGGCCTGCCACCCTCGCCATAGTATCAAGCTGTGCTCCGACGCAACATATGTCTGATTTCCTGATCGGCCACATCATTATATTCTGTGATCTAAGCTTTGATAAACGCCAACGTAGCAGGATCTGCTGTTGCATCGTATCTGCGCTCAAGATCACCTAGATCTCGTTCAAGTGCAGCCATAGTGCAGCGCAACGATTTCAGCACACCAGCCTGAAGATCTATACAGCCTCCCCCCGAATGGTCACTTTAAAAGCTTCCCAGAGCATCACCACGATTTGAGCAGACCCAGCGTTGTGCGAGAAATAATCGGAGATGGCTTCACGAATGGCTTCACAAAATACCTGGTCCAGCAGGGAGGACGACTGCAGTCGCCACTGAAATTGGGAGGAGGTGTAAGATGGTAATGTCATGCTAAGGAATACTGGAGATTGGTCTGATAACATATGAGGGAGATGTTTAATCTGCACAGTCCATGTACTAATGTCTTGCATGAGCAGCCAGTAGTCTATGCGGGACCACGCCTGATGCGTGTATGAGTGGCATGTACTAATCGCAAATATCTGTAAGCCCCAGAGTCACCGGACCATCGTGAATCGATACAGTGACCTTCTTGAGGGGGGGGTCAGCTGTAAATACTCTGTCCAGTACGGGGTCTAAAACCACATTAACATCACCCCCACATATAAGAGCTGAGGAAGGTAGTTTGTAAAGCTTGCCCCATAGCGTATCATAAAATGCAGGGTCGTCAACATTGGGACCATATAAATTCACAATAGCTAACTTTGTACCATACAGTGTTCCTTGCACTATTATGTATCGTCCCCCCCCCGTCTTCCTCTACTTGTATTGGTACAAAAGGGATACCCTTCTTTATAAGAATCAGAACTCTTCTGGCATAGGAGGAATAAGACGCAGCTAGCCTCACACCCGCCCACCTTGTGGCTATGGTTGAACCCGCCCGCTTAGTGAGATGAGTCTCTTGCAAAAGGGCGATCTGAATATGGTGACGATTCAGGTACGAGGGCACTTGCCTCACTTTTTTAGGATTGTTAAGCCCTCGAACATTCCAACTCAACCACGATATTGTAGATATTTTGGGCTCAGCCATGTCTATTGATGTTGTGGGTCATACTTGTGTTGTTGCCTAATGAGTGTAGTGCAAGCCAAATCCTGCCAATATGATGTAACCAACGCAATTACAATGAAGTAGATTTCCCCAACAAGCCACCCCAGCCACTTCAGCATTGGAACCATGCTGTGAGTACCCCCCAAAACAAGACAGCAAGTAAACAGTTGCATCCTTGAGTCATAGAGTATAAAAGATGAAAAGAACATACATCAATATTATAAAGGCACCCGAAGGTACCCGAACAGAAGAAAGAACATTGCGGGGTGTTCCCATACTGTGGGTCGCTAGCAGCCATCAGCCCCCCGATGAACAGGGTGGGACGATACAAAAAGAGACAGGTTAACCTGCCATTAGTGCATTAACATTTGACCAGCCATAGTAGATAGTGCCATGAACTAGCTAACATTATAGAATGAGTAACGTAAAAGATCAGGAGCCTAAACATCTTACATATTGCATATGACAATCAGAGCATATTAGACGGTGCAATAAAGACCAGACATAAACAAAGGTCCACATAAGGTTACAAAAATAACTGGACCAAATGCATGAGATATCACAATAAACCGTTGGCAATGATCCAACTGAGTTCAGTAAACAGTATGAGTCTCACGTGTTCAACCCTCAGAGTCAGAGTCTGTACCCCTCTCTCGCATTGACTCCTGCCGCTCAATCCGCCGGATATACTGAAGTGCTTCTTTGGGTGTTGTGAAAATGCACGCTTTCCCTGCATGTTGGATCCACAGGCGGGCGGGATACAGCATCGCATATTGGCTATGTAGAGACTGCAATTTCTTTTTGACAGCTTGGAATTCTCGACACGCTTGTTGCACATCTACAGTAAAATCGGGAAATAGCTCCACTTTCATTCCTTGATAGCTCAGACTGCCCTTTTCTCTAGCCAAACAGAGCGCCGCGTCCTGATCCCGGTAATTCAAAAGTCCAGCTATAATGGGACGCAGTGGCGCCCCTGGTACAGGGCGAGCAGCCAAGGAATGGTGAGCCCTTTCCACTATGAGCACTTTGGAGAAATTTTCGGCACCCAGGAGAGTCACGAGCAGCGTTTCGACATAGGATTCCATGGGCCCGGTGTTGGTGGATTACAAAATGCCGGTTATGCGAAGATTGTTCCTGCGGGAACAGGCCTCAATATCTTCATTCTTCGCCCGTATCTCCTCCAGTAGCTTCTACATGCTGGTACAGGATGTGCTGACAGCCTCCATTTCATCCTCCGTATTTGAGAGGCGCTGCTCAGCCTCCGCAATTTGCGTGTCATGTTTATCTATCTTTGCCACCATAGTATCCATGCGCAAATTGAAATGATCAATCTTCACGTCGATGGTCTGCAGGCTCTGCTGCATGCTCAACATCAGTCTCTCTAGCTTAGTACTCGATCCCGCTTCAGGATCAGGGTCAGTGTCTGAAGCGTTTGGGGTTTGGGTTTTTGTGTGCTTTTTGGCTTCAAATGGCAATTTACTCTGTTGCTTATCTGTCCTGCCCATGCTTGCCGTGATCCGAAGCAGATATTATTTTTCTCTATTGTTAGCGAGCTGTTCTAACCTGACAATAAAACTCACTCCCTCTCAAACCTTATGTTACTCCCTGAATACCTTCTTCATTGACAAGATTACACAAATTAAGGCCAGCATTCCGGCATGCCCAAACCCTGAGGCTAGTTCCATTGCACCTAAAAATTCTAGCACCTTCAAACAATTCCCAACTATTAGCAACCAGACATTCTTGGATTGCCTATCAAAATAAAATCAAGCTCACCCAGGGACTGCTGCACTCCCGGCATCTTAAAGGAAGTATTTGCTGTTCTCTCCGGACCTGCTCTATCTCTTCTGAATGAGTCACTGTCCCAGGGCCGTGTCCCCAAAACCTTCAAGAAGGCAATTGTTGTCCCCCTCCTGAAGAAATCAGTAGCCGACCCTCAAACTACCGCCTGATCTCTCTACTTCCATACCTGGCTAAGGTCTTGGAAGCTGAAGTGACTAGATGCCTCTCCGTATTCTTGGAAGAGTCTAAATACATCGACACCCATCAAGCAGGGTTCCGCCCAGCACATTTCACAGAGGCCGTAATACTGACAGTATTGGACACCCTCGGTAGGGAGGCCGATAGGTGCTCTCTGCAGTCCCTGGTATTGCTCGATCTCTCCGCTGCTTTTGACACGGTTGACCATGGTATATTGAGTACGAGGAGATCAAGGGACCTGCCCTAGGCTGGATCAGTTCCTTCTTGGAAAACCGCTCCCAGTTGGTTCGCATTGCTCAGTCCTGCAGAGCTCCTCACTATCCCCCTCCTGTTCAACCACTATCTCCTCCCACTGATTTAGGCCTTGAAAAGAGGAAAGTCTGCACTTTCAACTATGCCGATGACTTCCAACTAATATTCTCCATCAGCAACTCGCCTGACTCGGTCCGTGATTTTCAGTCCACCATGCTATTCATTAGCGGGTGGATGAACAGCAATCCCCTGATACTCAATCAGGACAAAACTGAGTTAGTTCTAACAGGGGGTACCCTTAACCTTTGGAGCCCTCACTTTTGGCCGAAGGAATTGGACCAAACCCCCTCCCATTCTCCCTCAGCCAAAAGTCTAGAGGTAACAATAAACCGTAACCTCACCATGAAGTCCCAAATTGGGTCAGTGATATAAACTAACCCTGGGTGTAGAGGGCGTAGTGGGGCTACGTGGAGCATCGCGTAGTGTGGCCAAATCTACGCACACTCGCACACTCCGCATAGACCCACTACGTGCCGCCCGCCTCCCTCCCGCTCTCATTTTAAAATAAGTTAAAGTATTATAAAAGTAAATTAAAGGACACCCGCGCATGCGTATTTCTCGTGAGTAATGCGCATACGCGGGCGTCCGCGCATGCGCATTTGTGAGAAGAAGTTGCCGGTCAAGCAAGAAGAGGGAGCCCCGGGACGCCGCACCGCAGGTAAAGTATTTAATTTACTTTTAAATTCTTTAATTTATTTTAAAATTAGGGCGGGCGGGCGGCGGGTGGCGGGCAGCTCTGCTTCGCTGCGGCGTGTGCGTAGCGCTGCCTGCTACGCCTACTTCGTAAACTGCGAAGCAGGCAGCGCTACATACACTCCGTGGGCAGAGCGGAGTACTACGCCCGGAATTAATATAAACCTACTTCTTCCAGTTGAGGAAAATAAAAAAAGATCAGAAGGGGGGGCGTGGCCTAGTCACGAAGCGAGATGGCCGCAAGTCTGTAGAACTCCGGCACCTGTAAATCCTACCCGACTAAATATCCGCCTCACAGATCCGGCTCTAACCGCTTTCGGAATGCGCAAAAAACCTTGCTGCCACAACCCTGGCCAGTGATGGAGGCTCGGGCTGAGTGCCGGACGAACTACACCCGGAAGAAAACTGAGGCCTGGCGGGCTTCCCCCCATCTGGAGGCAGTGGCGCAGGACACTGGGCGTGGTGACGTGTGCCGATGGGCCGCCATCTATGTGAGGCCGTGGTTGCGGCCTGCCTAGTGTTAGGTGAAGCCCGTGATATACGGAGGACACAACGGATTACCTGGCGGTGGACCTGGGCAGCGGGGGGTCCAGTGGACATCCGACCCACACACAAAGAGAGGCAGATGAGCGCTCCCGGCCGTGTTGTGGCCATGACTCCGGGGCTTCTGGCCCGGTGTAACTGGAGACGGCAGACTGCTGGGCGGGCCCACCGGAGCGGTGCCCCGATCCTTTCCTCCCACCCTTGACCTCGGTGGACACAGCACGGGCGCCTCCTCCCTTGGTGTTTGCTCCCCCTCGTCAGTGAGGGGCGCGGACCCCCCTTGTGTCGGCCCAGAGGAGCTCCGGCGGTGCTTGGGGCCGGGAGTTGAACCACGTGGCTGCCTGGCGCGGCCGCTTGGCGTGGGGACAAACATATGGCAGAGCCTGCCTCCTTGAAACTCTGAACCAGCAGGAACCTGGATTGGGCCTCCACCAACTGCCCACCCATTGCTGTGTTGGACAATACGCTAGGAGTGCTGCCAAGACCGTGGATATCGCTTCTGGGTGCACAACACTCGCTCCTAGAGGCGCTCACTCTATCAATACCCTGAATCTGCCTGCCATCTGCCTGGATTGCCCCTGGTGTCCGGCGATCGGCTCCATCTGGGGTGAGGCTCCGCGACCTGGACTACTGCTGGATAGCTCCTTCCTGAGTGACCACTGCAGTTCGCGGTCCTCCCGTGGTCGTGTGATACCTGCCCCAAGGCCACATTGGGGCCACAGTGGTTTTGGAGTCTCAAGGGACTGGTGTGTTGCCGCGATGATGTCAGGGACCAGAGGCCAGAAAGTAGTGCAAGTCAATAAACTTTCCCGACGTCGACGCTTCCAGATCCACAGCACGTGGTCACAACATCAAAGGGCCCGGAAGGGGCTGCCGCAGAACTGACACTCCAGGATGTCTTGGATGCCATCTCTGGAGTACGGGTGTCAATGGAGCAGAGGATGGACACTATTGCAAAGGAGGTAACACTTCTTAGGGCAGACCTCAGGAAAATTGGAGAGAAGGTAAAACAATTGGAACTCACAACCTCCAGTCCGGTCGACAACAAGTCCCAGCTGCAGCGCGAAGTCAGTGAACTACAGACCTTTCGGAAACATGCAGAGGAGAAGCTGGATGATTATGAAGGGCGCACCCGCCGCAACAACGTGCGTATCATCGGGGTCCCTGAGAAAGTGGAAGGGCAGACTACGGACCTTTTTGTGGAATACCTTATACTTACTCACCTCCAGCCCAAGGTACTATCCAAATTCTTTGTGGTCGAAAGGACACATAGGGTCCCTGGTGGGAAACCGAAACCTGGAGCACCGGCCAGACCGATCCTGGCCAGATTACTAAATTACCGGGATCGGGATGTCATCATCCATACCACTAGGAATGCCCCGCCACTTCACTTTGAGAACGCTGAGATCTCCTTCTTCCTGGATTTTACCCTTGCTGTGCAGAAACAGAGACGATGATTTTTGGCAGTTAAAAGGAAGCTCCGGGAGAGGGGGTGAAATGTGCAATGTTGTTCCCAGCCCATCTACGGGTGGAAGCAGATGGTAGATCCTGCTTTTTTGATCGTCCAGAAGATGCTGCAGACTGGCTTGAGGGCTGGAGAAGTGTGGAGGAACATAACGGTCACAGATGAATGCCCGTGAGCTGCCTGTGGACTCTGACTATCGCTGAACTGTAAGATGTACACCTTGAGACTCACGAAGGGGTGGTCGGGCCTGAGCTGGGGCTTTCTCGGCTCGTAGGGACTCGGGTGGGGGCCAGTCATTACAACGTTGGGAAATGTATTAATAAATAGTAGATTTGTTGCCTATAGTCTTGATTTTAGGAGCCTTAATGATTCTCCTTATCGGGGAGGGTTCACGAGGGAGCAGCCACCCACCCCCCAAGTTAAACTACCGTTAGTTGCCAGTTTGGGCGACAGGCACTCTGCAGGGTTATCGATGGGCAGTTCTAGGCCCAGAGTTCAGGGGAGCAGGAAGGGGGAATGTTGGGTAGGAACTGGGGAATGTAGTTGTGCTCTTTTTTCTAACTATTTGTTTATTCATGTCGACTGTTCTATTCTCTCAGTTGTCACAAAAGGGTACGAACTATGTCAATTATGCTGGGGACAAACCGAGACAGACAATTTAGACAGTTAAGTCGGAATGTCAATGGTCTGGGGAACAAACTCAAATGCAGCATAGTCTTACAACATGTTAAACGACACTCCCCGGAGGTGGTGCTCCTCCAGGAGACACACTTGCTCGACAATACCTGCAAAGCATTGGACAGGTGGGGTTATAGAATAGTGATACACTCTGGGTTTACCACTGGATCTCGAGGAGTTGGCATTATGATCAAGAACTCCTTCCCTTTCTCTGTACAACGCAAGTGGGTTGATGACATGGGAAGGTATTCGGCGATATCCGGCCAATGGGAGGGCTCAAACCTAAACCTAGTGACGGTGAATGTCCCTCCGGGACAGCAGAGCCTGACGTTTAAAGATCTGGGCGTTCTCTTACTCTCACTCCCGAGGACCGATTAGTACTGGGTGGAGACTTTAAAGCAGTAGTCTCGGGCTCCTAGACCGCCACCCCCCTCTGGACATTGGGCATTCACAGAGATGGCTCCTCGACTTCCTTGACGCAATGGGAATGGTAGAGTTGTGGCGCACATTCCACCCTGACACCGTTCAGCACACCTTTTATTCTGGCGCACATGGAAGCTTCTCCCGTATCGATTACCTATTAGCCCCTGTGGCCCAGATAACAGAGATACAGGAAGCTAGACACATGGCAAGGGGCATCTCAGACCACTCTCCACTTTGGGCGCTTCTGGTTCTGGGGGGAGGGCAGTGTTGTATTCCGCTTTAGGTGTCCGTATATATGTTTTCCTGATACATGTCCTTATATAGGCACAATTCACATTGCCCTTATATAGGCATAAGATCCCAGTCCTTATTTAGGCATTAGCCATGCTATTCAAATACAGGCATGGTCACCTACATCCGTCCACCCCAACGTCACAATGAGTTCTTAGAAACCAGATCCTTAAGCTCTTGGAAGTTCCCCAGCACAGGATTATTGATTTCTCCACTAACTCATTTATTATGCATGAACCGCTATTCCTTAAGGGTTCATTCCTGACGTCTTCCTCTGCCCGACTTTATGTCCATGCTAACATTCCAAGGCACCTACCGGGTATAAATATACCTTCCCTTGCCCAAACAAGTAGGAGGAGACCTCGACTTTAGAGAAGCCCGTGTCCTGGCCTGACGCACTGACAAGAGACGCTGTCATCCCTGCTCGCAGAGAATCCAGCTTCCAGTGTTCTGACTCCCTTCGCAGGGTGTTAGAGTTCGAGACCCGGAAAGAGATTCCCACCTCTCTCATTCTCAAGGTAGGGGGCTGACTAGAACCTAGAGGGACTCTTGGCATACCAGACTTGGCATATCATACTATAGCATACCATACTATAGCATACCAGACTATAGCATACAGCTCCTACTTCTTACCTTGTACTACACTTAGGTTAGGTACACTGGGGTAGGACTAGTTAGAGAAGCATCTCAAGAGTACTCGCATTTTTAGCTTATGTTATTTATGTATATGAATATATATGTCATAGCTAAAAGATAATGCTAGCGCAGTATTATTTCTTTCTACTGCATACGCTGTACTAAATATATCTCGCATACTGTCTTGTGATTGTAACAGCTCATTTCTCTTACACAAGAAACAAGACTGTACAATAAATCCTTTTATTGAAACGCCTGTCTATTCTTTCTGTGTAACTCTGAAGAAACTAAGCACGCACGATTAGCTGAGTGAAACTGTTATCTGTTGTTTCCACGATTCTGTGAGTGGTTCGATTCTAAAGGGAAACAAAGTTGTCTTGTTTATGCTGTTGCCAGAAACGAATCCCTTCTTGTATACAAGGAGTTTCTAGTGGCCTCGGTGTTAGCTGGTACAAATCAATTAAGTTTAATTTACTCGATAGGGGCATACTGACCTCAGTCCTATGCCAAATCTATAGGGTATATTATTCCAATGCGCAGAGCCTATTAGGGAAATAGGAACTACACTACAGCAGGTTGGCACGGTTGCGCCCATTAACCCCTGGTACTTCCTTAACCCCGTTGTTAAGATAGCACTCCTCCAGGCTATTGTTAACTATTTTCGTGACAATGAGGGGACGGTCCAATCTGCACAGGTCCTGTGGGAAGCGTTTAAGACGGTGCTCAGGGGACAGGCCCTGCCCTCGATTGCCGGGACTCGAAAGGACAAGATTAAAGATCTAGTCCTGGTGGAGAGCGAGATCTTTCGCCTCGAAGACACGGAGGCGGAAGGACTCACACCAGAGACGCTTCATACCCTGCAGCTTAAACGGGATGAGTACAGGAACATTGCTACAGACATGGCCAAAACACTGGGGAGAGAAAAAGCTGGTAGACTGTACGTTCGTGGGGACAAGGCTGGGAAACTGCTGGCTTGGCTGGACAAGAAAGAACTGGCTAATCAGTTGGTCCCTGAATTGATAGACGAGGGGGGACACACAGTGGCTGACCCACAATCAATCGCAAATGCGTTCACAGACTATTACAGCTCTGTGTACAGGTCGACTTTCACTTTCTCCGTAACAGACTCAGAGCAGGTCCTCAGGGACATCCACATGCCGGCCCTTACTGCTAACGAAAGGGATACGCTCGATGGTGCCCTCATGGATGACGAACTGGCGCAAGCGATCTGGGGACTTCGACCTGGCAAGGCTTCAGGCCCTAATGGACTGCCAATCGAGCTTTACAAACTGAAACTGGACGCTATTGCTCCCCACCTGCGCAATACGTTCACTAAGTGCCGAGAGAAGGGGCTTCTACCATATGACTAGCGTGTAGCTACTCTGGTGATGATATACAAGGATGGTAAGCCCAGGAGTCAATGCTCCTCCTACAGGCCCATCTCCATGTTGAATGGCGATCCCAAAATCCTCGCCAAAGTGCTGGCTAACTGCCTTGTGCATGTGATCTGTAAGCTGAAACACCCTGACCAATCTAGTTTTATGCCCCATCGTAATACGGCGTTAAACCTAAGATGCCTTCATGGCATCCTGGGCAGACTCAACACAATTAAAGAGGCGGCGATGGTGGTCTCGTTGGATGCCTTGATGGCGTTTGATACGATAGAGTGGTCTTATCTTTTTGCTGTCCTGACAAAATTGGGCTTCGGCCCTGGTTACATTGGCTGGGTGCGGCTCCTGTACTCTGAGCCCCAGATGCAGGTAGTAGTCAACAACAAAAAATAAATGATCTTTGTTCTGGGTCGGGGGAACCATCAGGGATGTCCCCTTTCGCCTCTCCTTTTTGCCCTAGCCTTAGAACCCCTGGCGGCATGGATCCGTTGGAGTCCCTCTATCCGAGGGCTCAAGTGGACGGCGGGATGGAGGACCGCATTTCATTATACGCAGACGACATTCTCCTATTTTTGGCCTCCCCTAAGTCTTCCCTACATGTCGTCCTCGACATTTTTACCATCTTTGGGAGATATTCGGGGTACAGAATTAACTTGAGTAAGTCTCTTCTATACGTTCTTAGCGGTGACCCCCCCTTCCTGCCCTGTGACTGTCCCATGCAAATAGCAAAGGAGGGTTTCCACTACTTGGGCATCTTTATCACATCTGACCCCAGAATCCGTTATAAGCGTGATCTACTCCCCCACTTATGAGGCTTAAACGTGATGTTTCCTCTTGGAAGAAACTTCCACTCTCGCTTCTAGGAAGGGCAGCCTTATTTAAAATGATGTCACTGCCGAGCTTCTTATACGCTCTGCAGAATTCCCTTGACTTAGTCCCAGCCCGATACTTTGGTGAGATAGAGACCCTGCAGAGAAACCTGTTGTGGGAGGGAAGGCCTCGTATTGTGCTGCAGAAATTGGTCCTGGGTTGGTATGACGGGGGTATCGGTCTACCTGACATAAAACAATACTACTGGGCCGCGCACCTGGTGGCAATAAACCACTGCATCTATAAACTCTGAGATGATCCTGCATACAGGGTGGACAAATGGCTATTACCGGGGGGTACGTATTACATAGCTTTCAACTCTAGGCCTCAAAGGTATCACCTTATGGGACTGACTAAACATTCAGTGGCAATATGGCACTTGGCTACCAAGAGCCTGGGGTTGGATAAGAAACTCACTCTGGCAACTCCCTTATGGGAGTTGCCAGAGTGAGTTTCGGACCGACTGGGAACACTGGGCACCACAAAAGGATTTGACAAGTGGGATCTGATTGGAATCTCTACTATCGGAGACCTGTAGAAAAATGGGGAGATTATGTTGTTCGCCGATTTGCAACAAAGCCACAAACTTGCGGACTCAGAGTACTTCAGGTACCTGCAAATTAGATATGCACTACAGTCGAATCTACCCAAAGACACCTCCCTATCGGACGCTTCGCTGCTGGAGGACAGACTTTTAGATGGTTATTTACCGGATGGGGTTATATCTTTCATGAATAAAAAGCTAGTGAATAACACCCCGGGTCCTCTGATACTCCTGAGACCGTGCTGGGAGGGAGATGGATTGGAGATGGACGATGAGGAGTGGCAGGAGGCTCTGGCCTCCCCAAAGGAGGTTGCCATCTCTTCTAGACTACGTCTGGTCCAGTTAAAGATCCTCCACAGGATATATGTTTCCGGATAAACCCTGGTTAAAATGGGAAGGATGGATGAGGGTGACTGTAGGCGCGGATGTGGGCAGATTGGTTCATTTATGCATATAATATGGGAGTGCCCCCTTATTCAGTCTTATTGGTTACGAGTGCACGAATGTATGAGTCAGGTGTCGGGAGTAGTCATACAGCCGGAGGCTAAGAGATGTCTCTTGAATATTTGGGAGCCCACCGACATTAAATGTAGAGATAAGCTTTGGGCCAAATGATAACTAAGCGGAACATTTTGCGCAGCTATGGGGAGCGAAGGAGCCACCCAGGGTGGACTCCTGGAAAAACGATATGGACTGGTGTATGTTCAGAGAAAAAACGGTATATGTCTCCCGTGGATGTCCCAGAAAATGGTCCTCTATATGGAACAAATGAAATAACTATCGTGGATGTATCTGTGCCCCCCCAGATCCTGTTTCAGATGACCAACTTGCGCCATAGTCTTTGTTCTTCCTCAGAAATATTTGTATGCTTGTACCTATGTATGCTCTAGACTCGAAGCATGTCTGCATTTTCAGTGCCCTATAAGGTCCTATAAGGTCGACTTTTGATGGTTAAGAAAAAGAAAAAAAAAGAAAGATCAGAAGATTTCTCACCCAGGAAGCCTTGATCCAGGTGGTTCTTGCCATGGTTATGTCCCATATTGACTGTGCTAATTCCCTGCACTTCGGCATCCCACTGTACTTAATCAAGCGTCTGGAACTGGTACAGAACCAAGCAGCAAGACTTATTTTCCGGCAACCTAGGCAACAGCATGTCACCCCCCTCATGAGGAAGCTGCACTGGCTCCCTATCACACAGTGATGCGCCTTTAAGGTATACTGTCTCAAATCTCTGAACTGAAGGAGCCCTAAATTTGTGGATGGCCTTATTCAGAGGCACATACATATGCGCATCTTGTGCTCAGCCCACAAGCATCTCCTGCCTACCCCCTCCTTCAAACGAAAGCGTCTGGGTGGTGCTAGGTTTGCCCTTCTAGCCGCAAGACTCTGTAACTCTCTCCCCTCCGAAATTCGATCCTGCACTGACTTCCTAAACTTCAGGAGGCTTCTCAAGACCTGGCTGTTTAGACAAGCCTATGAGTAAGTACCCAAGGTCTCCGGCACCTATTAGAGTAGCGCCATAAAACCAATCTGGTGTACGTGCGCTTTACAATTTCTTTTAACATAACATAACATAACATCTGTGGGGGGAGAGTGTACCTCTCCTGCCCGATGTATTTTTATTCTTTTTGTAGAACAGGGACTGAGTCACTAAATCCTAAAATGGTTGCTGCCACATCTTTGTTGATTTCGTAACAGCCAATCAGATCTTATCTTTAGATCTGTGAATCAATCAATCAAATGGGTTTTGTATGGTACTGCTTTTCATCTGTGAGGCTATCCAGGTTCCGGGGGTTTCTACTGCTGGGTGTGGTCAGCTGAACAGCCATGTTTTTAGACCCTTTCTGAATTCCTGCAGGGAGGGGTAGGTTCGGAGGTGGAGAGGGAGGCTGTTCCAGGTCTTCGTGGCCAGGTAGGAAAAGGAGCAGCCACTGCTCTTGCTTTGGTGGATGCGGGGAGTCTGGGCCAGTGAGAGGGAGGCAAGTGCAGTTGTCTTGAGGACTGGTGGATGTTCACCCAGTGGTTAATGTACACTGTCCCTGATTGTGAAGGGCCTTGTAGGCATAGGTTAGCATTTTGAACTGGCATCTCTTATGGTAGTGGAGCCAGAGAAGGTTTCTGTGGTGAGGGGTGATGTGGGCCAGTCTTAGGAAGTCGAGAACGAGACTGGCGGCTGAGTTCTGAATGGTCTGTAGTCTCTTTAGCAGGTGTGAGCTGTAGTCCAGGAGGCTCATGACAAGGGCCTGGGTGACAATGTGTCTGTTGCTGGCAGGGAGCCACTTGAGGATATTTCGGAGAGTGAGAAAGCAGGCTGAGGATTCAGAATGATCTGGTGTTTCATGGTGATTTTGCTGTAAAATATAATACCTAAGATCCTGGTGAGTTCTGTGTGTGTGGGTGAGGGTCCCACTTCTGCTTGCCACCAGGCACTGTCCCATGGGCATGTGTTGCTCCTAAAGATGAGTACCTCCGTTTTGTCGGTGTTGAGTTTGAGCCAGTTGTTTTGCATCCAGAATGTGACGCTGGTCATGCACAGGTGGAAGTTGACTTTGGTGAGGGCAGTGTCTGCGGATAGAGAGAGCATGAGCTGAGTGTTGCCATCGTATGATTTGATGTTTATTGCCTAAGGTCCTGGCCAAGTTGGCCAGTGGGGTCATGTAGGTGTTAAACAGGGTAGTGCTGGATGAGGACCCTTGAGTGATGTTGCGGATGATACCCTTGAGGCCCGTGGTGTAGGGTGGAAGACAGACACTCTGCGTTCTCTGGTGAGGAAGGATGCAATTCACTTGCAGGTGTTACCCTCATTCCCCATTTGATGGAGTCTTTTTAGGAGTGTGTAGTGGGACACAATGTCAAAAACTGCCAGTCAGGGTGGCGATAACTCCCTGGTCTAGGAGAGTACTGATGTAGTTGGTGGCTACAATAAGAATGGTTTCTGTACTGTGATTCGAGTGGAACCCAGATTGGGATTGGTCCAGGAGGTCATTGTTCTCTAGGTAGTTGGTTAGTTGATGGTTGATGGGTTTTTCTAGAACTTTGGCTGGGAACTGGAGCAGGGAGATGGGGTGGTAGTTCTTGAGATCTTTCAGGTCGGCGGATGGTTTTTTGAGGAGTAGTTTGACTTCTGCATGTTTCCATTCCTCTGGGAAGGTAGCAGATGTGAAAGAGGTGTTGAAGATGATTGTTAGACCTGGTACCATTGGCGTGAGTCTCCCTTCCATTTTTTGCTGATTGCCTCCTCTGTTTTTGATCTGTTTGCTTGTTTAGATGCTTTGGGCACTGTGCCACTGCTATTCAGTGCCACGGTGCAAGTGCTTCCTATGTTAAATTGATGTATTAATTAGTGACTCCATGATTGGGTTATTTGATTTACTTGTCAAACCCTACTACAGTGCACCATGTGTGCCCAGGGCCTGTAAATCAAATGCTGCTGGTGGGCTTGCAGCACTGGTTGTGCCACCCACAGAAGCAGCCTGTAAATTGTGTCCCAGGCCTGCCATTGCAGAGCCTGTGTGCAGTCTAGTACTGTCATGTCGACTTGGTAAGTGCACCCACTTGCCAGTCCCTACACCTTCCCTTTTCTACATATCAGACACCCCTAAGGTAGGCCCAAGGGCAGGGTGCATTGTATGGAAAAGGTAGGTCATGCCCTGATGTGTGTGGCATGACCTGATAGTGAATTACAGACTATTTCGTTTTTCACTATTGCAAGGCTACCTGTCCCCATAGGCCAGAATGGGCAGTTTGATTATAACACCTTATAATCCTAACTGACCCAGGGAACATGGTAGAAATTCGAGTTTAGTATGCCTGAACTCAGAATGATAAAATACATCTTTTAGTAAAGTTGGTTTTAACATTCTGTGTTTGAAAATACCACTTTTAGAAAGTGGGTATTTTCTTACCTAACCATCCAGCCTGCCTCTGCTAGCTTGTGTATTGCATGTCTGGTTTGTGAGTGAAAGGGGCTGGGGAGTCTCCAGGAGACAGGGTGAGTCAGCACAGGGCTGAATAGACCTATCTGCATGTAGAGTGGTGGGTGGAGTAGCCCCTGGGTCTGAATAGGGCTGTGCCTGCCTTCCACAAAGCTGGCTCCACCTTCTGTGGTGAGTCTGAAGACCCTGGCCCACACTGACAAAGGAAGAAGGTGTGCACTGGCAGAATGCACCCAGAACTGGTTTGAACTAGGTATAGGACCCTCTGCCTTCGGAGGACAAAGGATTTCCTAGTATAAATATTGGGGCCCAGACCCCAGGACTTTAGATCACTTCTGGAAGAACAAGACAAACCTTTGCCAAGGAGAAGAACTAAGGAAGCTGCAGGAGTTTGGACTGCCCCCCTGCCAGTGTGCTGTGTTGCTGGGTTTGCCTGCAGTGGTTCCAAAGTTACAGAGTTCGCCGCACGGCTGTCGGGCGTGCACGCATTGTCTTCACATCGTCGCATCGCATCAAGGGTGCTATCTTATCGCATTGCACCGGATTGTCGCATTGCATCGAAGCGCCATCTTGCCGCATCGCAACCGGAACGCAGTATGAGAATCAACACATAACCTCCTCTCCGGTTAGGAACAGACGCATCCCCTACTCTGCGCAAGCACTGAGGCACGATGCATCACCCTCCCTGCGAACCTTTTGTTTGTTTTGCGTTACGCATCCAAGTTACTTTTGTGAGAAACGTGTTGAATTTATCATCAACTTGAACTAAGTTACTTCTACCATCTTTAAGTCTATTTTGAGTACAGTATTGTGGATTTTTGTCGTTTATGGTCTTGTGTTAAGTCTATATAAAGGATACTTATTTTTATAAAACCTGTGTGGTGTGCATCTGTAGTGTTTTCACTGTATTGCTGTATGTGTTTACAAATGTTTAACATACTGCCTCTGAGATGAGCCTGTCTGCTCGTGCCAAGCTACCAAGGGGGTGAGCAGGGGTTATCCAGGAGTGTAATCCCCTTTCCCTGACTAGAAGCAAGGGTCCCTATTTGGTCAAAGGTACCTACCTCTGCCAACTAGAGACCCCCAGTTCTAACAATGATGGTGAATTCTTTTCTGATGGTGTTGTTACCCCGGTTGAACATTTGGTGGAGGCAGGGGTCCCTGGGTGCCCCGAGCAGATGGAGCTCATGATGGAAGAGGTAGTCTGCATGGTGAGTTGGTGCCATGTTGTAATCCTGAGGTTTGAGTGGGAGACAGTGAGGTTGAGTAGGTTGCAGATGCTAGCGATGGGCAGTTGGGGCTCGAAGTTTTCATAGATGGTAGAGATTTTATTGTGAAAGAAGTCTGCTAGGGTATTGCAGAGATCTCAGGAAGGAGTGACGGTCTTCTAGGTCTGCTAGGGTATCGCAGAGATCTCAGGAAGGAGTGACGGTGTTCTAGGTTGTAGAGGGGTTGGTGAATCTCTGACAATGGTGAAGAGTTCTTTGCTGTGGTTAGAGCTGGCTTTGATACAGCAGGCAAGATTGTCTCTTTTAGGGTCTTTCAGGCACTGGTGATAGTTGTTGAGAGCCAATTTGAAGGCAGCTTGGTCATTTGACTCTTTGCTACGCGTCAAATCATTTCCAGTCATTTGCAGTTGCATGTGGTGGTTTTTAGAACCGGGTTGTACCAGCTGGTGTGCTTGGTGGGTTTGCCTGGTTTGGTGGGTTTGATGCTGGTGACTAAGTCAGCGCATTTGGTGATCCATGAGTTGAGGTTTTTGACAGCCACTTTGAGGTTGCAAGTGGTGTATGGAGAGGAGGAGATGAGGGTGTTGGTTCATAGGTTTTCTAGTATCTTGCTCTAGTTCCTGTGGGAGATGCTGGGCTGGTTAGTCAGGGTGTCGGGGTGGTTTTGATGGAGAATTGGACGATTGAAAGGTTCGACCATGCAAGTTTGGTGGCATGGCTGATGCTGGCTGTAAAAATTAAGTCTGGTCGCAGTTTGCGGACTTTTGCTACGCGGAACTCCGCAAAGTTAAAAAAAAACTCTGCGAAGTTCCACAAGTGGTGGAGTGGAGTGCAAACTGCTGTTCACGCTGGTCTTCCTGCCGCTCGGGTAGAAATTCTACCAGAGGGGCAGCTCACACTTGCGAACTTACCGTTCGTGAGCACGAGCAGGGAAAAAACTCTGCTGGGCTACGCGAAGCAGAGTTTTCTGAACCCCGCGAGCTCCGCAGAGCGCGGAGTGCAGACAACTCTGCAAACTCCGTGAACGGAGCAGAATTCACCGCCCAGGCCTAGCAAAAATGAGCTCTAGTGTGTTTCCGACAAAGTGAATGGGACTGGTAAGAAGTTGGGAGAAGCTGAGACTGTTCATGCTCCCGAGTAAGTTGGCGTCTTGGGCTTGTTGAGGTGAAAGTTGAGGTCCCCGAGGAAGACAAAGTTCTTGGAGTTTGTGGCCAGAAGGGGCGATCAAGTCGGGAATAGCCTCGCAGAAGGTGGGGTTTTTTCCTGGCAGTCTGAATGGGAGTGTGCCTGTCATGGTGGTTAGATCCGTGGATCACTAGCACTGTGATATTTACATACATTTGGAACCTTAATTTTGTGTAATTTTGTTTAGCCATTTTTGCAGCATCGCCATCACCAAAGCCTAACCGACCTGCCTCCGCAAGTTGGTTTTGTTAAACACGGGCCGCAGGCAACTGACCTCGTAAGCATCACCGCGGGCCCGGCTCCACTCTGACGATTCCGCGTTGGAGAGAGGACGCTGTCTTACACGTTCAAGGTAATTCCACTTGCTCGAGAGGGGCCAAACCATCACACAGGTTTGCAGCCTCTTAGACACTTACTCTACATGACGGGCATGTAAGGAATGAGACCGCTAATTAGGTTGTCAGTTTCCCTTCTTTTCTCAGCTACTGAATTTAAATCCGGCATTGTATTCTGATTCAATCGGTCTCTACACTGCTGAATCGAGGCGGCTAAGTGAAATTACATTAGTCAGGCCCAGTAACAACCACCTCTCTACGCTGGCTGACAGAACTCATTAGTGAGTACGCTCATGTCTATTTTTGTTTTTAGATGAGGATCACCTTCCTTGCATACAAATTATGGACTCTTGAAAAGCCTATTGTCACCCTAATGCGACTTGGAGGCGGGTGAGCTAATCCGA
Organism: Triturus cristatus; assembly: GCF_964204655.1. Lineage (NCBI taxonomy): Eukaryota > Metazoa > Chordata > Amphibia > Caudata > Salamandridae > Triturus > Triturus cristatus. Next base: position 236,083,300 of record NC_140583.1, read on the forward strand.
ATTGACTCTAAGTACCCTTACCTCACCAAGGTACTCTGAACATCCTTCTGATGTGCACTTCTCTCTCTCCTTTGCAGGTGGCTACACCAGGAGATTTACCTACCAACTTCCTGAATAGGTTGGTAAGATAGGCATGGTCACATTTTTTAACTGTTAAGTAATTTCAGGCAAATGAGTAACTTGCCCTTTTATCCTTTAGGGTTGCCCTTTCCTCCTTCTCCCCCTGTCCTGAAGAAGACCCGTAGGCTGAGGTTCAAATTACCCTCCCTTGCCCCAAAGTCAGGTCGAAACATCAACGCCCATTTCCAGCAGTCCTGGACAATATGCCCTCCTCCCCCCTTTTCTGGCTAAAGAAGATACATTTCTTCACTGTCTGTGAACCATATTATAATACTTAGACAATGTACTGTTACTGGCCAGGCCTTTTGAAGATTGACTATTTGGTATCAATCATACGTTTAATTTGTCGAATCTTTGTTTTCTGATTCCGTTTGGGAATTCTTTCCCTTTGTCCTCGCTCACTTCACACTAGAGCACTTTCTTTTTCACGTTCCCTTTGAGCAACCCTCTTTATCCCCCCCCTTTTTTTAAATAACCATAGTAGACCCAAACAATCACTGTATGTTGGTTAAATCTTGTGATTAAATAAATACATACTTTTTGGAAACTGATGGTTGTTGCACATCTGAGTACCTGAATTCAATTGGTTCTATGTACCCGTGAGCAAAATTATTATATGCTCGAAGCTGTTTATGAATTATCTACTGTCTTTAGAAGGAATTTATACTAAAGATAGGTCCAGGACCACTGTTTTCTGTAACAACAGGACAAGAACAACACCAGCCAGCAGCCTCTCACGTCTCTTTCCTTTGCTCTTGTGTAGCCATTTTGCTCCAAACTATTCAAAATTACACAAACGGGTGTAATCGTGATATGTTTGGTAATTTCGTGTTACAAGAAAAATGCAAAATTATTGAAATAGTTTTGTTTCATCTGGCATCATTTCACCCACGCCTAGTTTTAAGCATTTGACAGCCTTTGCTGTGTATGCATGGCTGTTACAGGGTTATGATAGTGAGTAGTAGGGTTTTGTGAAGGACTAGTGTGTCCATAAAGACCTCTCACCAGAGCGAACGCTATGCTTAGAGAGTTTGGTAGTGGACTGGACTGTCCGCAAAGACCTCGATTAAGGACAAAGGCTATGAGTAAGAGGGTTTGACATGGGACTAGCCTGTCCTCAAAGATCTCCGTACATGCTAAAGCCTGTGTGTAGTAGGGTTTGGTGAGGGAATGGCCTGCCCACAAAGACCTCTATGCAGAGTGAAAGCTGTGCATAGTAGGATTTGGTGAGGGACTGGCCTGTCTGCAAAGACCTCTACATAGGGCGAAGGCTGTGCATTGCAATGTTTGGGGAGGGAGTGGCCTGTTTGCAAGGACCTCTGTACAGAGAGCGAAGGCTGTATATAGTATGGTTTTGTGAGGGACTGGTCTGTTCACAAAATTCTCTGTACAGAGCGAAGACGGTGTGTAATAAGGTTTGCTAAAGAATTGGTCTGTTCACAAAAATATATGTGTGTAGTAGGGTTAGGTGGGGGACTGGGCTGTCAGCAAAGACCTTGAAGCAGGGAAAAGGGTGTGCATCGGGGCGTTTGGTGAGGGACAGACCTCTCTGCAAAAACCACTTTGCAAAGCAAAAGCTGTCTGTAATAGAGTTTAGTGTGGGACACACCCATGAGCAAACTCCTCTGTGGAGAGCGAGGGCTGTGCGTAGTAGGATTTGATGGAGGCCTGCCTGCCAGAAAATGTCTCTTTACAGGGCAAAGGATGTGCATAGCAGTGTTTGGTGAGGGACAGTCCTGTCTGGAAAGACCTCTGTGTAGGGCAAGGCTGTGCGTAGTAGGGTTTGGTGAGGGATTGGCCTGTACACAAAGACCTCTACATAGAGGGAAGGTTTCTCTTGTGGGAGCCAGTGTGGCCTGTGTGCTCTCACAAGACTCCTGTGGGAGCAACAAAAATATAAAACAAGCATTGGCATAGCCAATAGGTCTCGCTTTTGGAACCGTATAAGTATTTAGTTATGCAGCACAATATCCTTGGGGCAACAACAACTGTTGCATGGCAAAACACTTATAAGGTCCCAAAGGCGAGACCTATTGGCTATGCCAATGCTTGTTGCTGTTTTTGTGGTACTGCAATATATAGGGATGTTATTTGTCACAGTTTACAGTTTGGATTAGATCATTGATGACACTATTGTTCATAGGATCACGATGTCTCCAGTGACAACTTCTTGCTGCCCAGGTCGGGCCGAGGGGTTTCTTTTCCGGTGATTCTGCTTTCCTGATCGAGCCAAAGGTCCTGCTACAGTTGTCTCCTCCCTTTGTGTGTGTGGTTGTGGTTGTGTGTGTGGTTGTGGTTGTGTGTGGTTGTGGGTGTGGTTGTGTGTGGTTGTTGGTTGTGGTTGTGTGTGTGTGGTTGTGTGTGTGGTTGTGGTGTGTGGTTGTGTGTGTGTGGTTGTGTGTGGTTGTGTGTGTGGTTGTATGTGTGGTTGTGTGTGTGGTTGCGTTGTGTGTGTGTGAGTGTTGTGGTTGTATGTGTGTGTGGTTGAGTGAGTGTGTAGTTGTGTGTGTGGTTGTGTGTGTGTGTGTGGTTGTGTGTGTGGTTGTGTGTGTGGTTGTGGTTGTGTGTGTGTGGTTGGGTGTGGTTGTGGGTGTGGTTGTGTGTGGTTGTGTGTGTGGTTGTGGGTGTGGTTGTGTGTGTGGTTTGTTGTGGTTGTGTGTGTGTGGTTGTGTGTGTGGTTGTGGTGTGTGGTTGTGTGTGTGTGGCTGTGTGTGGTTTTGTGTGTGGTTGTGTGTGTGGTTGTGTGTGTGTGTGTGAGTGTTGTGGTTGTATGTGTGTGTGGTTGAGTGTGTGTGTAGTTGTGTGTGTGTGTGGTTGTGTGTGTGTGTGGTTGTATGTGTGGTTTTGTGTGTGGTTGTGTGTGTAGTTGTGTGTGTGTGAGGTTGTGTGTGTGGTTGTGTGTGTGGTTGTGTGTGTGTGGTTGTGTGTGGTTGTGTGGTTGGTTGTGTGTGTGTGGTTGTGTGGTTGGTTGTGGTTGGTTGTGGGTGTGTGGTTGTGTGTGTGGCTGTGTGTGTGGTTGTGTGTGTGTGGCTATTTGTGGGGTTGTATGTGTATGTGTTGTGAGTGGTTGAGTGTGTGTGTGGTTGTGTGTGTGTGTGGTTGTGTGTGTTTATGTGGGTGTGGTTGTGTGGGTGTGGTTGTGTGTGGTTGTGTGTTTGGTTGTGTGTGTGGTTGTGTGTGTAGTTGTGTGTGTATGTGTTGTTTTCCCATTTGTAAACCCTGCAAATGCGCAGTGTTACTATACAAGATTAATGGTGATCAAACTGCCGACCTCGAAAGGCGCAAAGGCTGTCTGTTTTGCAGGGATTTGAAAATTTGACTTGCAGAGCAGTGCATATATCAGCAGTGATCATTTAACTTACGGAGCCATCCTTTTGGTTCGATTTCGATATATATGTTGTGTAGAAATGTTGATGTATTTGTGTATTGCATCCTGCAGATGAAATAGTTTGCGTTTCTCATGTCACCACCCACATACAATTATCCAGAAGGAAAAACAGTGTAATGGCGATGGAGCAACTTACACTTCTAAAGGAGAGTTTGTAGATGTTTTTGCGCTGTAGCCCGATTTTATTGATGATTTCGACAAAGACTTAGTAAAATTCAGAGATGCTGTTTACCTATTGGCTTGCAGAAGAAACCTCTCTTTCTTGTATTCTGTGGAGGGCTAAGCAGTATTCAAGTCTGCTGCTCGTAAATGTCCTTACAACAAACATAACATAACTCTTTTTGTTATTTTGAGATGCTAGTTCATTTTCTGTCCTCTGGGGGCAGTGGTGCTGTTGCAAATGCAAGCATCCAGGCATGAGAGTGGCATTTGCCCAGTATGTTGTGTTTGCAAGTGGATTTGAATTATTGTTGGCTTTCTGAATTTTTAGCAGAATAAAAATGGTGTAAGTCAGTAGCCATTTTGTTATGCTGCATCATGTTAATTTGCTTACGCTTGTAAGCGCGAAGGCGGGGGAGGGGCGGAGGCAGGGAGCAAGCAAGAGGAAAGACAGATGGCGCTGAAGGCTGGCGGTTCGCGCGTGCACGCTCGCGTGAACGCAAGCTTGTCGCCAGCCAGCAGCACTTTAAAAACTCACCTACTAAAGTCTCTCCAAGCAGCGCATGCACGCTGACTCAGCGAGACCTAAAAGTGTTTACCTAAGCTTTGGCCCCAAGGTAAGATTCCTCTCACAATTGCCAGAGGGTCAGGTTATGCCTACCCTGTCACATTGTAGGGCTTGTTTTTTTTACAAACTCAGGACACATGAACCAAGTCCTGTAATTGCAGCTGCAACATTTGTGAAATTGTTATGCCCAGCCAATCCCAGGGCAGACCATCGGGGGGGGGAGGGGGGGAGCCCTTTCAACCTATCAGAACACTCTGTTTTAGTTTTCATTTGCTGTCCTGCAGAACTCCCACTCTCTGAGAAAGGCCAACACTTCTTTTGTTGATTGATTATCCACCAGGGGACATCTGGGCACTTGTCCATGTTAAATAATTGTAATACTGCGCCATAGATATAGACAACTTCCATGTACTCAGAATGTTTGCAAGATATAGATTGTTAGATAATGTGTAAGGTAGAGGTTTCCTACTTAAGGGCTGGTTTATTTCCCACAGAGATTTTAAGCATGGATCTATGGTTGTATGCCATTGTGCCTATCTCAGGTACCTGTGAACTGCATTTTACAAAACTACAGAACGTTGTTCATAGAGCATGGCAGATGGTGTTTTTTCAGTGGCTAATATATACCGGTCAACCTCTTGATTTAGAATTATAGGTTATTTAAAGTCTTTATGAATGTAATTCCAATAAGACAAATACAAAATTGACCACAGTGGTAGTGTGTTGAAGTGCTTCAAGTCAGCAAACCCAATAGGATTATTTCATAATGATTATATCATGTCATCAGTTATGTTTGTCAATGATGTAATTTGAGATGTCATCAGTGATAACATCAATCATATGATTTAACATGTCCTGAGTGTTGAAATATTTGAGGGCAATAAGCAGTGCATGTTTTATTCCCTATTTTTCCCAGTCTGTCTTATCTGTATCTTTGCTCATCTGGTTATTTACCTCTTTGATGTTTAAAAGATGCCAAGATTAAAATCACTACACTTGATTTTTACAAGGGTCACAATATCTCCCAAATAGTCACCCCCTAAACTTGAAATAATTGTCGCTGTTCAAATTCATCCTTTGAAATCAGCCCCTTTCTTGCTCTTCAGTAAAATTCCTGTTGGGAAGCAGCTCGGCCTTTAACCCACCCCAGGAAACCACCGAGGGCAAATGGTGGAGTCACAACCACAGGCTTCATGCAAGTGTTGTGGACTCTTCCCGCGTGCACTAAATTTTAAACAGTATTCAGAATATTCATTAACCTATTCCTGGTAAAATTCGTGAAGCACACAATGCGCGTTTCTCCTGCTGCCCCGTGGGCTCTCAGCGGTTACTTGCAACCTCGTGGACGGCTGAAAAATGGGGGGGGAGGCTGGGTGTATGTTTATCCCAAATGGTAACGGACCCCCTGGCAGGGGCAATTGTAAGAGTCACACGTCGCTTTGACACGCATCCTGTCGTGTTAACTGTATACATTACACAGAGTTACAAATTGCATGGTGTTAGTGCTACGGCGACAGAAAGCGCGCTTCCTTTTATGCAAGAGGTAATTAATCAGAGAAAAAAGCTGCATTGCTGACAGACTATCTTGCGGGTGTTTGGTTTCCATTCTTGCCGGCTCCTCCGTGCACCAGTGAAAACGACCTATATAGATTTGTGTGATAATGTGCAGTTCCTTAAACAGTCTTTGAAGTGCGTGTAAGCATCATGCTTAAGAATCTGCACACCACTAGACGTGTGTGCATCCTGTCATAGCTGGATCTCACTACAGGAAATATATACACATGTAGCAACTTTATGATACCACATTGTTACTGAGGCCCCCACACTTTTTGGACAATAAAAGGATTATAACAATAAGCTGAACATATGTAAAACCGTGATGTACGGTTTTTGTACTTTGTACTATATGTAATTGCATTATATAGTGCTTACTGCGCCTGACGAGGCGTCGAAGCGCTTTTTCGGTTAGTAGCATGTTACTCTGGAATCCAAAGAGGATTAGTGGTGAATTAGTGTAGAGAGATATTAAATCATTGAGCGGTGGACATGTGAGTTTGTTATTTGGATTGAAAAATGATAGTGGAGGAATAGAAGAGGGAAGGGTTTGCATTTATATAGCGTGCAGCAATATCAATAAGGGAAAACCAATGGGTGTATGAAAATTCCAGCGATATTAACAGAGATAACTAAACACCATTCACACGTTGTTCTGCCATGTTGTATTACTTGGTATTTGTAGAGCAGAGATTTCTCTAATTATTTTACCTCTTGGCTCTTTGTGCACATATTAGTCTGTGGTTTATATTCATCACCTATGGTATGTGATCTTAATAAACCTGAAACCTTCTCAGGGCAATTTGTCCTTTGCAGCTACAACAGCCAACATATAGCCATGATTATGTGGATGTCACAATGACACTGGTGATTTTTCTTTTCATGGGGAAACTGTCTGTGCGGGGGTGATTTCCATGAGTGCCATGTTGCCACAGGTGTTCTTGCTTCTAGCAATGGTGCAGGGGCCCCTGGGCCTTTGTCATGATCTATGGCCCACATTTAACTTTTAAGATAAGGTCCTCATGGTCCACAGAGTCCTTGATAGGTCTTACACTGGATGTTGCCACAGAGAAAGAATAGAAATTCAGTAACAGACTTGTATAAGGCACTGAGGATGCCACAGCACAAAGAACTAGACAGTTTGAGGCAAAAGTGGAAAGCTGAGCTAGACGTGGAGCTCACCAATCAGGAATGGCAAACGGTCTTCCAACACAATTCGTGGATTTCAAGAAACGTGGGATTTAAATTGCTCCAATTTAATTACATCCACCGCACTTACCTTACTTCTGCACGCCTCACCAAAATGTCGCATCAAACCCTTCACGTGTGCCCAAGATGCCTTAAAACTAATGTCTACTTCTACCACATGGAATGGACATGCCTGTCATTACATACCATTTGGACATTAGTTTTCAATCAAGGGGCAGATGGACTCAAAAGGGGAACTTACATGATCCTAAAACATGTTTACTGGGACTGATGACTAGACCCAAAATGGACAAATTGTATAGTAAATTTGTGGACTTGGCCCTTTTTGCCAGCTAAAAAAGAGCAAATCTCTTAACTGGAAGGCAGGGCTGTTGCCTGCGCTCTAGGCGTGTAAAGCAAAACTTTAGAAAGTGGTGTAAGCAGAAGAAGCCAAGGCAGGGTGTTTGAGATATAGGGCAGGTAACGAAAGGAGTTAATTGTATCACCTTATTAATGGAAATAAAACCCAAATCAGACAACAGGTTGCCATAAACACCCACAAACTCGGCCCCACGCCAATGTACGAGTTACATGATCTCATCTGGTGGAACCATGAAACAGTGTTGCATCAGCAACGTTAACGACTCCTTCATTAAAGTACTAATATGCAGATAACTGGAATTTCTTGCAGTTATAACTACATACATGTGAAAATATGAGATCTTCAAACCGATGAAACCTCCCTCTGACTCAATTGTAAAGACAGCCCTTCCCTGCACACTAATTGTGTTGTTTTATCCTACAGGACCTCAATATATTGTTATGATAGAACTTAAGTTATTTCATTAAATGCAATCCTGACGCTGAAATAATCTGCCATTGTTTCCAATGTGTTTGTAAAATTTAACAAAGATATTAAAAAAAAGATTCATCAGTTTGCGGCGGACATTCAACCTTACCTTAAGGCACAGCTTTCCAAACTTTTCATGTTGGTGACACACCTTTTATACAATCACCACCTAGCGACACGGTAATGCGAGCGAGCGCAGGGAGCGAGCGACCGAACTACTTCAGGGGGGATTCGGGGTGGTTCTTCCCCCGAGAAAATTTTGAAAAAGTAGTGGGTAAATGGTGCATTTTCAAGCAAATTTGAGAAAGCAGGAAGGTTAATAAAGCAATTGTGAATCTGTTCTAACAAAGACAGTGACTGTCAAAACTGGGTGTAAGCAAGGTTAGGTTTGTGCCTGAAACAAGAATATAATGATGCACACATTGACACATGCCCCAGTGATTTACGGCACAAAAAGGGCGGGTGCACGCACTGCCAACCCTTTCAACCATGCACAGAGTCCGCGTGCTGCCTTGCTGAATATGAATTATAGAAAAATCTGTTCAGGAAGGGGGAATTGTGAGTGGTGAAACAATCATGCAACTTATCAGCCGGTCTCTGCGCATTGAACTCAGCTGGGACCGCTTTCCTCAGTGCATCGCGCCAAAAGGCAACAGAAAATAAGACGAGTCATATGTTTTTCCAGTCAGCACTTTGAGATAAAATTAACTGTATATAAGAGATAAGGACAAATACATATATGTCATAGAAATTGTAAAAATCAAAATGTATGGTGACACAACATATCTCACGGAAACCTTTCATTGATTTAAAAAAAAATATATATGATTTGTAATATAACACACATACATTTCCAAAACATGTTGTCCTTTATGAGTAACAATATGTAAATATGTGCAAGAATGAAAAAGTTTGATTAAAAACAACAGCACTTACTATTTTACTGAGATGAATGAGGTGGATAGGATGAACACAGCTGGTCAATATTTGGTGGAATATTAGATAAAGACACTCGCATTTCATCATTAAGTATTTTCAAGCTTCCACATTTCAGGTCATGTTTTATTTAGGCCTGGGCTAAAATTCCGTTCCGCTCGCGGAAATTGCGATAATTTGACATTTTCGCGTTCCACGGAGAGCGCGAAAATGTCAAAATTTCCGCAATCCGCATTTTACCGGAAATTTTTTGCTTGCTCGCGCTGTAAAATAATACATTCTCGCGTGCGCGCGATCGCCTTACCTGAATCCCCGCGTTCGCCGACAAGTTTTCCCGATCCGGTCGCGTTCTCCACGAGATGTTGGATTGCTGGTAGCCATTTGCTCTGTCTCAGTGACAGTTTGCAACCGCAGTAACGTAATTCGTCGCACGATCACGTCTTTCTTCTCGCGATCATGCACCGCGAGACAAGTGAAAACAAGATGGCCGCGCCCGCAAAGGAACCGCATGGGTAAGTTGGCGAGCCGCGACCACGCAGAAAATACCGCGAACGGGCGGGAAAAAAACTTCTGCATGTTCGCGATATTTCCGCGTGTTTGCGGAGATTTTTTACATTTTTGCGATAATTTGCGAAAGTGAATTTCGCAAATTCCGCCCATCCCTAGTTTTATTGCAGCTACTTCTTCTTTAGAAAGTGAAAAGTTCCCAGTTGCAGTTGAAAGAAATGGATTTCGGATGCAATCATGGTCTTGTATTTCAACATTTGGGAAGTAATGATGAAGGTTCTCTCCAAGCAATGTTAAATGGTCAACAATCAGCGAGCTGATATCACATTTCAGCAGGCACTCAGCAGTTTTGGAAAACATTTCAAAAGTTCCTTCTTTCACTTTGCTTTTCCAAATTGCTCTTTTGTCTCTCATAACACAACAATTACAAAATTGGATTAAAAACAACAGCACTTGTCTTACTATTTTAATGAGATATATGAGGCTGATAGGATGAACACAGCTGGTCAATATTTGGTTGAATATTAGATAAAGACACTCGCATTTCATCATCAAGAATTTTCAAACATCCACATTTCAGTGTCTTTAAGTTTGTCATCGTTGAAAAGGATACTTCACAAATGTATGTAGTTGAAAACTGCAAGAGAATTTTTAATGCTTTTTTACCTATTATGCATTTTTGTAACACGAATCCAAAAGCTGTCTAAATCACCCTCTGCATGCATCATGAACATACTTCGATCATTTTCTATTTCAGCTAATTCTTCTTCTTCAGTTAGTGAAATGTTCCCAGTTGCAGTTGAAAGAAATGGATTTCTGATCCAATCATAGTCTTGGATTTCAACATTTGGGAAGTAATGATAAACTTTCTCTCCAAGCACTGTTAAATGGTCAACAATCAGCAGGTTGATATCACATTTCAGCTGGCACTCATCAGTTTTGGAAAACATTTCAAAACTGCCTTCTTTCATTTTCCTTTCCCAAATATTTATTTTGTCTCTCAAAGAACAAATTTTATCTACTGCTGTTAAGATATTTTCTCCTTTTCCTTGCATACTTGTGTTAATTTTATTAAAATGATCAAATATGTCAGCAAGATATGCCAATTTTGTGCACCAAAGTTTGTTTTGAATTAGATCACAGAATTCGTGTTGCTGATTTTCCTCAAAATGTTTAAGCATCATTTCCCGCAATTCGTATATACAACAAAGCACGCGACCTCTTGAGAGCCAACGAACGTCTGTGTGCAGTAGGAGCTTTTTAAACCTTGCCCCCATTTGTTCACAAATATGAGCAAATATTCTTGATTTAGGAGGTCTGCTTTTAATGTAATTGACCATTTGAATCCCTTTGTCCATAACTTTTCTTAATTCATTTCCAATGGCTTGCGCGACTAGTGCCTCGCGATGTAAAAAGCAATGAGTAAATATGATATTTTCATTTTCTTTCTTTGCAAAAGCTATAAAACCTTTTGTTGAGCCAACCATTGAGGGTGCACCATCCGTGCGTATCCCAACACAATTTAACCAGCGCAAATTATTTTCCTTCATGAAGCAATCTAAAATTTTAAATATATCCTCACCTCTAGTTCTCAATGGAAGTTCTAGGCAACACAGGAATTGCTCAATAATTCTGTTAGTATGAATTAAACGTATAAAAAACAGTAATTGTGCTAACCCACTGATATCTGTTGATTCGTCTAATTGCAATGTAAAAATCATATTATCGTCTTGAAAAATATCCTTCATTTGCAGCTTAACGTTAGCAGACATATCTTGAATACGCCTTCCAATGGTGTTATCTGCCAAAGGGATTTTATTAACTTCTATCTCAAATTCGGGCCCAAACATTGTTCGAACAATAGCACAGCAAGATTGCTTTATGGTGGTTTCAGCAACAGTGTATGGTTCCTTGTTTCTGGCAATTATTTGAGCAACCAAGTAATTTACCTTTTGAGCTTTCTGTGATGTCTTCATTCTCTTTGTGAATAATGCAGACTGCTTCCTTATAGATTTTGAAAGCTCAATAAAGTATTGTACTGTTTTTTCTGACAAATGGCTGTGTTTTGTGGTAAAATGTTGTTTTAATTTATTTGGTACCATACTTTCATTTCCAAGTATTTCCCCAAAAAATAAACACTGGGGACAAGGATGGTTTTCATTTTTAGAAAATGTGAACCCCAGTTTCATATAAGCTTTGTTATATAAACGAGGATTGGAGATTTTCCCTTTACACGTCTTACGTACAGAGTTCAGTTGATTCTTGGGTACTTTGCTCAATAGCTGCTTCATTTTGTTCTTCACAAATGCCATCTTCACCAGCTTTTCGCTTCTTAATTATAAACTTATCCATTTTGAGTTTCTGTTTGCCTTCCGGGGAAATGAAGAAATGTGGAAATGTACAGATAGGAAGAACATGAGAAACGAAGTTTAACATCCTTACGCCTTGCTTACAGTCCTCATTCTCTCTAGAAACATTTCAGGATTTGAGTAGTAGATAATCATGTGAAATCAGAGCTCTCAGCATAAGGTGGGACAGAGGTAATAACTTCATTGACGCTGGCTCAGGATGCCAAGTGAGCTGTCCAGAACCCACAATTCTATTCCATCCTTTATCAGAAGGCCCTTACATTTCCATGCCATGGTCTTCCCCGCCAAACTAGATTGCTTAATTTCCTAAAAAAAACATTTATGTCTCTTTTTTAATCTACTTATTTGAACACAAAGCAATCAAGAGATAATCACATAAACAACTACATATTCCTCTGCTATGACACTGAAGCCTTTTTGACTGGATCAGAGACAGGCCACCTAAATGAGGTAGCAGTGCGGCACGCAGAAAACATGACATTGAAGGTGGAAGAGCCACGCCAACATTGCTCTTGGGAAAATCTAATTAAGTTGGAGGTCCACATTTCTGAAACCTCTAAAATGGTTGGGAAATCAAACTGTTGCCCTAGCTGTGTTGAAAGTAATGGCTGCCAGCTTTCAAGAATCTAGTTCTAATCTAGTCAATAATATCACAGGACTTAAGATTGGTCTAGAAAACAACTAAGCAAACACAAGGAGATGATGGACGGAGCACTGAAACTTTACAGCCACTGACCCCAGTCACAGATCTGGGTTGAATCCATCATCATTCTTCAGCTCACTTTGCCACCTCAGTTCAGACCCAGCTATATGACAATGAATTTACACTGGAAGAGTAAGCACTAAACACAGAGCTGGAATCTCAACCAAGTTTGAAAGTCAGAAATAAAAACAAAGCATTTACTTAACAGCAACAAAAAAAAGAGCTTGCTTGAAACGTGACTTTCGGATTGTACAAACAACCAGAGTGCAACACTATCTTGATGGCTAACTGAAAAACTCTAGTTTTACAGTTATATTCACAAACATCTCAATCCAGCATACAGTAAGGCTCACTTTAGTGCACAAGTAACTGAGCAGTCATAGGGTGGTAAGCATGTAACACAGACTATTTGAACATGGTGTTTCAAGTGCGCAGCTTTAAAAATGAATGTCTAGATTAGAATTCGATAAGCGGAACTGAGGCAGCTTGCTTCTGTGACTACATGATCCACATAAATGGAAAAGTATCTTCTGAAATTTGGAGTAGCCTGGTCAGCCCCAGATCTGTTAGTGTTTGTTAGGCATCTATCGATGCAAGATTTATCAATGAGTTTCTGCGAAGCTCTTTAAATCGCAAAAATGTTCAATGGGTTGAAGATGAGAAGGATGACTAATCCCAGCGATGACTGTGCATCTGCTCCTCTGTTTCAAAAAACATAATATTCTATGGATCTTTACTTTTATCTTTTCACTCATCTGTTGCTATACCTCTCAATCACAGCTCAAGTTAGCGACCTAAATACAATGCAGGAACATAATGCAGTCTTCACAGGCTTAGAACTTGTAACACAAGCATTGTAATAACGGAGGTAGAAGTACATTAAGCAACATAATATCAGCCCTGGGGCTATGATGCCCTTTCTTTTATCAACAAATGGGATCTCAGAACAAGAGCCCTGCAAGTGTTTTGGAACACAAAACTTTTACCACTCAGTTCTAATACTAATTTGGTGATTCAGGGACACAAAAACATACTAGGTATCTGCTGTAATGTCAACTAAACCAAATATCAGAGCAATCACCAGAAAGGCCAACTAACCCCTGGCATTCGAGAATCCACATCCTTTGGCTTCCCAAGACCCTTCATCTCAGCCTTTGCAACTACTCTGACAAGAATAAAAGGACTAGTGGTCATACCCACAACCATTGTTCATGCAAAATAACGTGCATACTGCTGGTCTATTCCGGAGCCGTCCCCACTCCAGCAATAGGGCTCTGTATAACAGTGGTAGTTACAGGCCTCACTCTGTACTGTGCCATTCAGTTCAGCAGTAGGTCTCCCCCCGGTCATAGGCTTAGCGTCTGACATACAGTAACTCACTCTGTCTACAGATGTCACCTGAGATGCTCAGCAGAGTACCCCCATGCAGGTACTGGGGTCACCATTTCATGTGCATTCACACCCTCTGCTCTCACTTCGGGTGTCTTTAAACATGTGGCCTAAGTCGACCGCCTCCCTTCATTGTGTCACTGTGTTTTTATTATATTTAGTCTGTACCCGTCTTCTCTAGCTCGGCGCTTAGCAGTGAATGCTCTTTGCCTGCATGTGAAGCTACCAGCACACAGCCGCCTGGCGATGCATGTGAGGCTTAAACCAGGACTGTGTGCCGCTGCTTGTAACAGTGGTAGTCACAGGCCTCACTCTGTACTGTGCCATTCAGTTCAGCAGTAGGCCTCCTCCTGGTCATAGGCTCAGCGTCTGACATACAGTAACTCACTCTGTCTACAGATGTCACCTGAGATGTAAACCTAACTCCAGCTGTAAAAATCATGCTCAGCAGAGTGCCTCCATGCAGGTACTGGGGTCACCATTTCAAGTGCATTCACACCCTCTGCTCTCACTTCGGGTGTCTTTAAACATGTGGCCTAACTCGACCGCCTCCCTTCATTGTGTCACTGTGTTTTTATTATATTTAGTCTGTACCCATCTTCTCTAGATCGGCGCTTGGCAGTGAATGCCCTTTGCCTGCATGTGAAGCTACCAACACACGGCTGCCTTGTGATGCATGTGAGGCTTGAGCCAAGACCGGGCCCCACTGCTTGGTAAAGTCCCCCGGCTGCCCCCAAGTCGTGGGTGCCACTGCCGAGGGTGCAGGCACGCGGTGAGGACCCCCTGGCCCCTGGGCCGGGGCTCCCTGGCATTGTTTCCACCCCCCGCTTGGCCGGCAGAGCCCTGTGTTACTTCGGCCCGTTCCAGAACGTGCTCCCCGCGGACCCGGAGCCCCCTTGTGACGCCACAGGGCCCGCTCCCTGCAGGAGCCCCCTCCCGCCCGCAGGCCGCCGCTCCCAGATGAAGAGCGCGAGAGTGGACTGGGGAAAAGGGGTCCAGAGCCCAAGATTTCAGGCATGGAGGCATCAGCCATCGGGGGAGCGCAGAGTTTCACTGCGGATTACAAGCCACTGATGATGGAGTCAACTGAATTTGGGCAGGCACGGGAGGGGGCTGAAGCTGTGCTTCTTTTAATGTATACATGGAAGTGTGTGTTTAACTGATTCTGTTTAATCGGATTACTGACCCTTTATTGCCCTGCAGCTGAGCGTTTAAGCGGGAGGGACATCGAGGGCACGGGCATCGATCTCACCAGAACAAGCCGAAGGAGCTCTGACGTTGTACTCACGAGTTCTGTGAGCTCTACGCCATCTCTACGTCCCGTTCGTCCAAAACACCCTTTAAAGCGCCCAGACTCAGCCATAAGCTTTCCAATGAGTGACCCAATGTGCATACCCAAACAGAGTTTTAAACTTTTGCAGATTTAGCTTACCGAGTGCCTGGTGAGCAGAGGCGGCTTTGTGGTCTCTGCGGATCAAAGGGAACAAGGCCGCGCACTCAGCTCACGCTCTCCTTCCTCTCCTGCGTCACTGAATGCAATGCCCAAGCGTCTCGAGAGCATTCGCCCTAATATGCCTGCAGACGTCATTGTTGCGCGACACACCCACGCATGGGAGGCGGCACAGTACTGTGTCGCGACACCCACTTTAGAAAGCTCTGCCTTAAGGTAATAGGAATAATCATCTGAAGAACTGTTTCTCCAAAATGTATGCAAGGATGTCAAAGGTCAAGCTGATGCTCAACTACACAAAGACAGACTCTGAGCTCATCACAAGTGATAGCAAGCTATGACAAGCACACATCTGGCTTTCAGCAATGAATCTGGATATTATCTCTGTACAATTTGTCCTCAGTAATTGGCTGCCGAGGTGTTAAACGGTAACTCCACCCTCTCTCTAAAAAAATGCATGAATTTCAGAAAAAAATGTTTTAGCTTCATTTATTATCCACTCCACATTAGTGTTCATTTAAGTTAATGTGTGTTCTCTGCAAAATGTACTGGTGGCACCTGGCACTACCTTAAAATGTGGTCATTCCTTTTTTTTAACCAGAGTTGAACATACTAGCCTTTACAAGATAATGCACAGAATTTGATGCTTCTCTTTGCAACCTTGTGCCCCTTCCTGATGAAGCTCTCAATAGCTGTTTAGCATTGCCTTGCCCATAAATGGCCCTGGGGCTCATGCATGAAAAATACCAATGAGGGCTCTGGTTACAAGAGACCCCATTGCATACATCAATGGCTGAACATCTAATGGGACGATTTACACATAAGATACTTTGATTGCCACGCACGTAGGCGGAACCAGTGGATGACAAATATTCATCACTGTTCTGTGAAAAGGAAGCGCTGCCACAGACAGTGGTTTCAGGGATTAAGCATTTCCTTCAATTCTAATTGCAAACCTACAATACGTGTAGATGTAGCAGTCTCTCTTATGCCTTCTCCACACCAAGACACTCACAGATGAGAGTAGAGAAGGCATTGAGAGGCAGCTGGCCTCCATGTGGGTTTTGCCTGGAGGTCCTTAGCTGCATTGGACACTGTACACATGAGCCTTTCCTCTCAGCATACAATGTTGAATGCAAATGGTTCTCCCCCTGCCTGGTTACCCAATTTCAGACATAGGGCATCCAGTATTGGGCAAATTGTCTGTGTAAAACTGCGGCATGGCAGCTCTCATCTTGACATCACCTCTGGCTTTTAGTTCAAGCTTCTCCCGAAAGTATATAATAGGTCCTCCTTTAATAACTGGTCATGCCCTCTAATGGTATGGCACCAAGGAGAATCTGGAGTTGCCAATTGATCTTAACAAGACTTGCCTTGATGTATTACATTAGAAAGATTTATGGCCTCATTTATGAGGCCCCTTCAGCACTTTTGTGCCGCCAAAACGGCACTTTTTTGATGTTCTGGTGGCACAACGTGCCACTGCATATGTGCAAGGCCACGTAAAGCCCACACTTTTCCCACGCAACTCCCATGGCATCTGACACATGACAGGCCCTGACTGTGGTACAACCTACTGTCTATTACACACTCGCAACTAACTTCCTTCTTGCCTTGTTTCAACACACATGTGCAAAGGCAGAACAAACATCCGGCTGACATAGAGCTTGCACAGCACAGGAAGCAGTACTGCAAATTTCCATCAAAAGCACAAGATAGGCAACACATGCATTAGCAATGCGAGCCC
Organism: Triturus cristatus; assembly: GCF_964204655.1. Taxonomy (NCBI): domain Eukaryota; kingdom Metazoa; phylum Chordata; class Amphibia; order Caudata; family Salamandridae; genus Triturus; species Triturus cristatus. The sequence goes on from NC_140583.1 coordinate 236,100,228, forward strand.
TCCAGACACACATAACGGTTACTTCCAGGGCCACTGAAATTATACAATATTACAACGGAAATGTAAAGAATTTATTTTTCTAATGCAACTAGAGCAAAGGTTACAGCGGCAGACCCTTTGCAAAGGTTTACTGGTATTCAAGTCTTAAACTGATACTAAGGTGGTGACTCCTTTTCCCAGGGGGTATTATTGCGTGCCAAAATGACATTGCAGTCACAGCGCACAGAGGAGAAGTGCAGGCTTAACTCACACACAGAGCAGGAACAACAAAGACAAACTTTATCCCGACGCTACCATTACAGGACAATTTTGAGAAGTGCATGTTTACGAAACCTTCAATACACTTCCATAATGTCATTCACTAACTTACCTTGGAAAGTCGTCTGTGTTAGTATGTTGCCATAATAACACAAAGATGTATAGGCAAAAAGCGGAGGCGGAGCTTCCGGCCCGGAGGCGGGGCTTACGGGCCAGAGGCGGAGCTTCCAGCCCAGAGGTGGGGATTCCGGCCAGTGGCAGAGATTTAGCCATGGCCAAAATCTCCACCTCTGGGCCGGAAGCTCCGCCTCCGGGCCGGAAGCTCCGCCTCCGGGCCGGAATTTCCGGCCCGAGTGCGGACGTAAAGTTAGTAGTCGTAAATCCATTCTGTGAATACCAAAAGTAGTAAGCGCATTCTGTGAATACCAAAAGCAGTAAGTGCATTCTGTGAATACCAAAATGGTAGTAAGTTTAGGATTTTGTCTTAAGTTAGTTCTGTGAATCGGGCCCTTGGAGTTGACGGGACTGCGAGGACCAGCAGCTCGGTTTTCAGAACTGCTGAGTCCTCTTCCCAGTGTCTCCGCCCTTAGCCAGCTGCATATCACTGCTCACGGCCCCCGCTTCGCGGGTGCCACTCGCAGCAAGGACTACTCTGGTGGTTGTGGAGTCTTGGAGTTGACGGGACTGCGAGGACTAGGAGCCCGGTTTTCAGAACAGCTGAGTCCTCTTCCCAGTGTCTCCGCCCTTAGCCAGCTGCATATCACTGCTCACGGCCCCCGCTTCGCGGGAACTACTCGCAGCAATGACTACTCTGGTGGTTCTGGAGTCTTGGAGTTGACGGGACTGCGAGGACCAGCAGCCCGGTTTTCAGAACAGCTGAGTCCTCTTCCCTGTGTCTCCGCCTACTGGCTACGGGTATAATACCACCTCCTCCCCTGCTTCCCAGGCCCGGGCCAAGGGCGGGCCCGTCTGAGCCCGTCCGAGTACGACTGAGGACGGGACGGGGCTACTCTCTTACGTTCATTGGCAGATTTCCAGAGAGTCGAGGTACTACTACCTAGGAGGTACTGTGTGTTAGACAGAAGGGGTACTGTTTGTGATCCATCGGCTGGAGACAATGTCCGCCTCTGGCTTAGGGAAGGGACGAAAGTCACTCAATGGGGCCGGAGTGGTTGGGACTTTGGATAATTTGCTTATCAGGGCTACGACCGTCTTACAGAGAGAAATTGAGTTGACTGAAAAAAGGCTCTCTATTGAGCACAAATTGGATAAACGATCTTCGTTGGGCAAACTTGCCCTGGTAAAGTCACCTGCACCTTTAACTAACAGTCAGGCTAAATCATTGCTAGACTCCATTTCTTCTGACCAAGGAGGGGAAGGAATTCTACCCCCAGTTGTTGATTGCAGCCTGCATAGTCTAACGGAACGGGTGGATCCCATCGTAACTGATCCTTCCACACTAGTGCATAATGTGGGAACTACAAGATCCGGGTTGCCAATACGATTAATACCGGATATGACTGTGGAGGTAAATGGTTAGATGCTAGAACAGGTTGTTAGACGAAAGCGGGGAGGCACAGCTTTGATTAACAAGAAAACGAAAATCCAAAAACGGGCAAATGCCGGGGACAATGATTTTGTGGCTAACTTAGATAATCAGCACAGAGTGTCTACTGACCATTCTATAGCCCAAGGCATTGAGGACCCGATTCCGCAAGAGCACAGAAGAGACTTTTGGGTCAAAATGGAGCAGTTATTTACAGCGACCTGCCTCCCGATTCATGATAGACTTGATTCTATTGAAAGAAGAATTTCTAAATTGGAACTAATGTATGTTACACTGATTGGGGGGAAGGTAACAGAGGTTGGGGAGGGCCCAATTGAGAGCATAGGTTCTTTGGCTAAAGAATTAGATGATCTTCAATACCTTGACCCCAACATAGCAAATAAAATGCTAGATTTGACAGTCCAACCCACTTTACAGGGAAACAGAGTTGGAACTGTTGAACAAGCGACATATAACGTGCCAACTCCATTAGTCACTCTGGGGAATCCAGGGGGAAAGGCGGACCATGCTGTAGCCAACACACCACTTGAGGCTGGTAGTCTTGATTCGGTTCTTTATAAGACAAACCAACCGAAGGTGGTGGATGTGTCGAAGCCTGTGCTGCCATGCTTGGATCTACCCCCAGAGTCTATTCCCTATGTAGTGGTTCTTGTGGGGGTTCCTACTTTAAAACCTGGAACAAGGGAGGCATTTGGTGAGCTCAAAAATAAGTGTATCCATTGGTTGAATTCCAATAAACCTCTCCCAAATCAGAGTAGAAGTGAAATTCTATTTGCAAGACGTGTAGACTGGGTGGGTTCAAGAGCTTAGGATATACAGGGAGACTGTGTTGTAATCAATTTCAGGGATCCTAGATCAGTGAGGCATATCTGTACAATGGACCTAGGCAGCCCTGAAACAGTAATAAAAGCCTTCCCACTCACCTACTTCTACTTGGGTGTCTCCAGTTATGGATATGATGCTTCTTCGAGGGGTTGGGTGGATCGACCAGGAAATGACTTTGAGGGTCGTATCCCTTACCCTGGAAATAATAATCAAATTAGGAATCAATATTGCCTGCCCCCACTTGAAATTTTCCATCATAATAATAGATTCAGTGTTCTGGACCTAGTTGATTGACGCCCAGAGCCTAACAAGCTATTCTCTATGGCTAGAGACCATATAGGCTTACAGAACACTAAAGAAGGTTTCAAGGAGTCGATATTTAATTCTTCCAAGCAGGGGCCCTTAGAAGCATTGCCAATCATGACCGATATAGTGTGTCCATCCTGGAAAAGCCCAAGGAGTAGGGCTATTGAGCCACTAACAATACCAGCGTTGGGCGGGTTGGAGAAGGAGTGTGTGCGGGGAAACACTAGCAAGGTAATTATTCCATCTGAGGCAAACAGGTACAGGGGAATCTAATGTAAATACCAATATACTTTCCTGGAATGTGGCAGGATTAAAAAATAAATTGATTAGCGAAGAATGGGGCAAGTTTATAGACACATTTGATATTTGTCTAATGCAAGAGACTTGGGCCATGGATAATTACCAGCGGACTGGTTTTGTGTCTTACAATATACACGCAATAACTAGTGGTAGGGGAAGACCCTCAGGGGGCCTAAGTATTTGGGTGGCCCTGCATTTGGGAGTTATAGCCAAACAGCTCCCAACTAATTCACATGACATCCAATGTGTTCTACTTGACCTGCCAGGGAACAAACATTTAATTTTATTGAATGTTTATTCTAGACCTTCCCCGAGTGGGCTGGAGTCGAAGGTTATCACTCAGTTGAACGATTATATTCTGACCCTAGACCCAGAGTACTCTGTGATAATAGGCGGCGGTTTTAACTGCCAGTACGAACCACTTAGTATGCTGGGCTTAGATGATCCGATTGTGGAAAACACACATTGGAATATCCCTGAGCCTATGATTCCTTTGGCTAAAGCTTGGACTCCATTGGCCTTGCAGATTACTGCTCTCACTCTTTCTTTATCCTTGAGGTCATGCGATGGTAGATTAAATTCTGATAGACCAGGTCATGTCACTTTCAACAGAGTGGGGCAAACTTCCATCATAGATTATATCATGATCGAAACAAGATCCTGGGACAAGGTTTTTGATTTTAGGATTGTTGATCGAGATGATAGTGATCACAATGCCCTGGTCATGACCCTAAAACCAGGAAGTTGGGGTTTGACCAGCTATGAAACTGAGCCCAATATGGAACCACAAGCTCTCATTCTGCACAATAAAAGACGCAGAGTTAAATGGCCACGTATATTGGCCTGTACGAACAAGATGGCAGAGATATATAGTCAGGTTATGCCCTACCTAAGTGAAATGGTCGGTGACGGGCTGAATTGTACAATTTCCGGGTGGGGTACAAGGCCGGTCGAAATTCACAGCCAGTTGGTCTCTAAACTATTGGAGGTGTTTTTTCCAGTTGGGAGTTCTAAGGATAAGTCGGTCAAAACCAATCCTTGGTATAATGCTGAGTGTCGGAAGTTGAAAAGTGAACTGATCCAAGTAGTCAAGGCCAAGGATAAAGAAAGGATCAAAACACTCCGAGCACAGTACAGACAGAAGATTGAAAGGGCAAGAAAGACTTGGGAGGATGATAAGTGGGAGCAGTTAAGATTATCCCTGCAGTATAAGGACTTTAAATCCTTTTGGGCCATTGTTAGTAATGGTAGGAAAGAAAACGAGACGATAACACTTTCTAACATAGCCCCAGCTGCCTGGGAAGTTCATTTTGGGAACTTGTACTCATGTATAGGGTCCAACCAAGCAGCTTCAACTGCTCAACATCCCTTTTTTGAGTATCGTGCAGAGGACGTTCCGGTAATTACGATAATGGAGTTGGAAACTGCCATCCATAAACTTTTACCCAATAAAGCGCCAGGCCTAGATAGGATCCCAGGCGATCTTTATCGGTCAGAACCTAAAGTATGGGCTCCCTATCTCTGTGTCTTGTTTAATTCTATACTACTAGGCACGGATCCGCCAGAGACCTGGCGTGGAGCAGAGATTGTGCCTATCTATAAAAAACGATGCCCACTACAACCCTCGAATTATAGGCCAATAAGTCTGATCGATAGTTTTTTGGACGTATAATTCTGGATAGAAATCAGACTTGGGAGGAGGATAATGACATACTGAGTATCCTGCAGGCGGGTTTTAAAAAGGGCACTTTAACTATCGATCAGTTATTTCGACTCCAGGTCCTATACTGGAAAACTGTGAGTGTGGAGGGTGGCAGCCTCTACCTCATCTTCGTTGACCTGAGGTCAGCATTTGACTTGGTGCCATGAGAAAATCTGTGGAGAGTTCTACAGGAATTAAACATCCCTCCGCATCTTCTGGATGTTCTGAGAAGGCTCCATATGGAAAATTTTGCCCAGGTTAGATGCGGGAAATATGGAGAGCTGTCTGCACGTTTCCAGGTGAACAGAGGAGTTCGCCAGGGATGCGTGTTGGCGCCTACCCTGTTCTGTCTCTATATTAATGGGCTTATTAACCATCTTGAAGGCATCAAGGACACTGATGTCCCAAGACTCGCCTCTGGTAGGGTACCGGCATTGATGTTCGCCGACGACACCTTGTTGTTGTCCCGAACATCTACCGTCATTCAGTGTATTTTAGACAGCTTTGTGGACTTTTGTGAGGAAAGAGGGTTGGAGATCAACTTAGCTAAAACGAAGTTTATGATCCTTAATCCTCCCAAGCAAACACGCCCGAATCCTGTTTTGAACGGTATTCCGCTTGAGCGAGTTAAGACGTTTGGATACCTTGGGATCACTCTCCAAGAACATCTCGGGTGGGAGGTTCAAGTTGCAAATTCAACACTAAAACTGACCCGAATTGTAGGAGGAATGTCTAAGCTTTTCAGAGGTTCGGTCTTTAAGCCTGTTGCTCCAGTGGTAGAAATTTATAAGACTCAAGCTAGAGTAGCGTCCATTTATGGAGCAGAATTATGGGGATATTGTAAGCCTCCAAGCCTAACTAGGATTGAACATTCCTTTATGAGAAATCTGTTGGGCTTGCCCCTAAGCACCCCGTTGGTTCCAATTAGACTCGACTTAGGGTTGGTATCTGTGGATGACGAGGTGGCGTTACGACCAGTGATATATTGGAAGAGACTCTGGTCCTCTCCGGAGCTGGGTTCTTTTCGGGAAGAATTTAAGGGGGTTTGGTCCCAAATTAAAAGTAAGAAAATCCCCTGGTTAACCCATATTAGGGATACTTGTGACAAGATTGGTCTCCCAGAATTATGGGGCTCCCCGGAGGTCTCATGTTTGGTAATTTCAAGGGCAAATCTAGTAGACCAGTACTGGCACTATAATCTTATGAGCCTCCATGTGAATTCTGGTGTTGGCAGATTGACTGCCCAGTTTCTCGAAATTAAAGTTGACTATAGGAGGGAGGAATTTCTTGATCTGATTTTTCCTGCTGTTGCTAGGAAGTTGTACTTCCAGCTGAGAATAGGCAGTCTACCGCTTAGGTCTTTTACCACCAAATGGGAGCCAAATAAAAATACTGATTGCCCTGCCTGTGGTTTTCGAACGGAAAATGAAAAACATGTTTTTTTCTTTTGTCCAGTGTACCATCAGTTACGTAATCGTTGGGTAAAACCCATTTGTAAAAATCTGGGATTTAGAGACTGTGAAAATGCTTTAAGAGTACTGAAATATGATACCCACCCTCCGATTGTTTTTGCAGTCTCCCGTTTCTTAAATGGTATGTGGATCAAACGCAGAATTTTTCTGTAATCAAGCAACAAGTCTAAATGTGTTTCACATTCCTTTATTGTATCTTATGTACAAATTCTGATTTTATCATGCTGTTTGAATTTATTTATTGTATAATGATGAATTGTATGTTGTTATAGTGCATTTGTACTTTTATGGCCTTTGTGGCCGAAATAAAGATCTTGATGATGATGATATGCATATGGCCAGGTCTTAACTGGGGAGGCATGGTGAGCAAAAGAATGATAGATTAAACCCAGATCTCTTAACTGGGGGTGAATGTTTTGATTGGTTCTGCATTCCGTCCATCAATTGTGTGGCTTTTGCTTTCTCGCCCTAAGTGCGCCGGGTATGCCCAGATGTGGGTCCCGGGCTCACTGCACCACTGGATTCAAGCTATCCTGGCTGAAGAGGGGTGAAACCCCGAAATCGGTCCTAGGATGATTGTTTCCGGTCCAGGGAGGACCTGTTTTGGCAGTTCGGGCTGGACTGTTCCCATGAGGCACAGGGCCAAGACTGATTTGCATATGGCCAGGTCTAAACTGGGGTGGCATGGTGAGCAAAAAAATGATGGATTTAACCCAGATCTCTTGACTGGGGGTGAATGTTTTGATTGGTTCTGCATTCCATCAATCAATTGTGTGTCTTTTGCATTCTCGCCCTAAGTGCGCCGGGTATGCCCAGAGGTGGGTCCCGGGCTCGCTGTGCCACTGGATTCAAGCTATCCTGGCTCAAGAGGGGTGAAACCCTGAAACCGGTCCTAGGATGCTTGTTTCCGGTCCAGGGAGGACCTGGCTTGGCAGTTCAGGCCGGACTGTTCCCCTGAGGCACAGGGCCAATACTGATTTGCATATGGCCAGGTCTAAACTGGAGTGTCATGGTGAGCAAAAGAATGATGGATTTAACCCAGATCTCTTAACTGGGGGTGAATGTTTTGATTGGTTCTGCATTCCGTCCATCAATTGTGTGTCTTTTGCTGGGTCTTGATTACTCCATGGCATAGGACATACCAGTGCAGCCGGCCTACACTGCGGTCCAGTAGCACACACAAAACATGAGTTGTCCGGACTACCGGGACGGGGCATCATCGCAGACTGCCCACCCGTTCAGCAGCTTACGGTGTCACTGACTCAGTGCACCCAAAGTCACCGTCCCGTGGCGGGGTGCCTGTGCCGGCTGCAATTCTCCGGGTGCGACCAACCCTGTGCAACCCCAGTCAGTGCCACATAGTGGTAGGCCCTTGCCATACGCAAGGCCTCGGGTGCCACCAACCCTGTGCAACCCCAGTCAGCGCCACGTGGTGGTAGGCCCTTGCCGTACGCAAGGCCTCGGGTGCCACCAACCCTGTGCGCAACAACTCATGGGCCATTTATGATTGAGAACCGTGGAGCGTCCGTCATCCAGTCACCACCGGAAGAGGGGAATGTGACATCTTGGGCCCCTTATGTTGGCGGAGTCACATGGCCAGTGACGCATGTGCTGAATGGGTGTGGTGTGTGTGCAAACCTGCCCTCATGGAGTGGCTGTGACATGCTGACAACTAGAACAGTGACCTGCACACCACCAGCGAGGACGCCTGCGACGGGTAGCAATGAGGGCCCCCCCTCGGAGCGTAAGCGGAGTGGTCTGGCCTGCAGTACGCCGGACCAGCGCAGAGCTTGCAACAATGACTCGTGGGCTCTGGGCGTGGTTCAGTCCATGTCCGGACAAGGAAGTGAGTGATGCGTGTGTCCCTGTTGTAGTGTCCACGGGACCCGGCACACAAAATGCAATGTAGCACCCTCTGACTGGCCTCCCAGAGGATGAGCAACATTTACGCAAGGGAAATCACTGTCCCTACATTCATCCACACATGCATACATGACTGATGAAAAACATGACACAGCAGTGCGTCACTGGATGTTTATTGCACATCCTGTGCCCTTCTGCAGCTGGAGCGGTACAGGGCAATGCCGAGCACACTACACAATATGGGCCCGTGGAGGGCCAGCCAGAGTCTATCCGGGGATGACTAGTCCTGCGGAAGGGAAGGGTACAGTCCGCAGTCTGTCCGCCATGTCATTGGTCGTCGAACTGGATGTGACAGTCCATGTCGCTGTCCAAGGTGAGTGCATCGGAGTGTCTCGGGGATCAGGGGAAGGTCATGAGGCCATGAGCGGCACCAAGCAGAAACAGGCCAGGTGGCGGAAATGAACGCTAGTGCCTCCTGATCACAAACCCATCCACGTCCTCGTCCCCGGATGTGTACTCTGCCCCACCTGTGGGTGTTACAGTTTCGGCTGCAGCACTGTGTGCCACTGACACATCAGGTGCCTGAGTGGATGCGCCTGCCGCACTGGGAGGCACAGACACACCACGGGGTAGGAATGTGGATGGTGTGGGGGCAGCAGCATTCATCAGCACCACGCCTTGTGGCGGCAATGCCATGATGGAGGTCTGCAGGGCATGATAGATCCCAGCTACATTTCGATGATGTACAGCGGTGGCTGCCATCCTTTCCGCCTCCATCCGCACCATGTCCTCCATGAGCTTTCGCATGTGTGCCAGCTCACGGCTGGCATCGCTAGAGCCACTCTGAGTGGACAGCTGTTCTTCTGTCCGCGTCATGACTCCAGCGATGTCAGTCAGGGCTCGTTGGAGACCATGGGGCAGACATAGACACCCTAGGATGGCGTCAAGTTTGGCAGCCATGATGCCGAAGCCCACCCGCAGCTGCTCAGCCGTCTCCCTCTGGCACTGCAGCACATGGCATTGGAAGGCCATGTGTTGTTCCTGGGGGTCTTGGGAGAGTGCCGGGCTGTGAGTGCCTCCTGCTGGGTGGTTTGGGTGGTGGGTGGGGTCTCATCGATGTAGCTGGGCTGCCCTGATCCTGGAGGTGAGTGGCGGATGAGGTCAATGATGTCTTGTATGGTTTGGGTGTCGATGCTGGCGTTGTCCTCCTCGTCATCAGTGAAGAGTGGCTGGGACTGCTCTGCAGGAGGTGTTGACGATGCCCCAGCGATGTGAAGGGTAGATGGTGTGTTACAATGTGTCCACATGTATGTAGCCGCATGGTACATGTTGACATTCAGACAGCATGGCATTGTACATTGTGACAGTCTGCAGGTCTGGTCGAGGAGCCAGGGTAATTGTGGGTATGTACTGTTCCCTGCTTGATTGTGTATGTGAGTCATTGTGCCCATCCCCACCCGTCCCCCCAGTACCTGGTGGTCACTCACCCTGTTGCGGTTGTGTTGTGTCCTGTCGAGCAGTGTCCGCTCCCCCGATTCCAGCCACAGTCTCCACACTGATGACTGTCGACACCAGCTCCTCCATGTCATCCAGCTCCAGTTGTGGCGCTGGGCCCCCACCTCCAGACTGCGTTGCTGCCTTCTGGTTGGCGGAGAGTTTGTCCTTGGTCTTCCACTTGATGTCATTCCATCGCCTCTTGACCTCGTCCATTGTCCGCTTGTGCTCTCCGACGGCATTCACCTTGTCGAAGATGTTCCGCCATATTGCAGATTTGGTGCCCAATGACACGGAGATGACAAAGAGTTGTTGATGGTGTTCCATCACCTCCGTGACTATGAACCTGTTCGCCTGCAGACTGAACTTCGTCTTCCTCGTCTTCTTGGCCTTGCCCTTCCCTGTCCCCAAGGTCCTAGGCTGGTCATTCGGGGTGCTTGTGGGGTTGCGCTCGTCCTCTGCGCCTGCTCTGGCTGCCTCCATGGTGCTTGGGTATTGGTCAGTTTGTGTTCGGGTGTTTTTTTCTACTCTTATGGTGATTTTTCCCCCCTGCCATGTGTGTGTTGCAGGCCTGGCACTGCTTACCGCTGATTTCCTCATCGCGCTGTGGTCCATCGCGTGTTTTTTGGTGTTGTGGTTTTATCGCCGTTGTGGTGGTTGGATCCCGGACATTGTCCGCGGTTTCGGCAGACTATCGCTTGCTACCGCTTTGTTGTGAATTCCATGTTGTCACAGGGTTATTTTCCCGCGATGTGCTGCAATATTGAAAGTTGCATTACGCTACACTTGCAGTAGTTATCACACGTTCTTGTGAATATGTCATAAAGTTTTTTCTCTATTGTTGAATATGTGATTTCATCTCCACTTAAAGTTCTGGAAGTGAAAGCTATGGTTTTCTCACGCCCGTCACTCCTTTTTTGCATAAGCATGACACAAAGTCCTACATTGCTCGCATCGGTGGAGATGATACACAAATCATTTATGTCAAACGGTTTAAGGGGGCAGGCTCGCACAATCTCCTTCTTGATTAATTCAAAATGTATATCAAATTCCTCGGCCCACATACATCTCACATATTTTTAGGTATCGCCTAGGCAGCGGACTTTAAACTCTGCCCATTTTCTGCCCATCTGTTCACTTGGCTCCTGTTACTGTCCTTTGCAAATGGTGGCTTTTGATTCATGAATAGGCTTAGTAGTCCTTCCTTTTCTCCTGTTGTAACCTCCCAAGAGGACTGCCCCTTTTACATGTGTTGTTATTTGGGATGTTTTATTTACAGTCTGTGAGCACTATTTTCTAAAATGACTTTCTCCTGCAACTGCTTTTTTTTAACCAGCACGGCATGCCTTTTGGCTGTGTGCCATTCTTTATGCATGGCATGCCATATTTTCTATTATTTAGCCCGTGGGAAACAACAAGCTCCCTTAATGTACTAGTTAGTAAAGCAAATATTGACCTTGTTTTGTTTTAGACCGGTTTTTGTTTTGACCTGTGACCGAGCGGTTCCCTTATGCCCTCTCCATTGAGCGGTTTTTAATTGCTCCTCCTGAATTGCTGTCTAAACTCCGTCATCTAACGCACATCTGCCTCCTGCCGTCTCTTTAATGACATTCTCGCAAGCATACTTTACAGGTTATGCTCTCATTCCTTTGTACGCCATATTAGACCTCGGACGCTTTTTCTGACCATTCAGGATACGGGCCGTGGGTGAGAGTGACGGGCACCGCCATTTCACTGGAGACCGCAGTCTTCTGCTGTGCGCCCGTCTCTGTCATTGTGCCGGAATCCACACTCAAGACTTGCAATAGGTTTCTCAGTTCTTAAAGGTAAACAGGCATTGTTTGCCCCCTAGCATCTGCAAACTGCTCTGACATGTGATTTACCCTCCCATAATGGTGCTCATCAGGCTTAATTTCACTTCAAATTTTTTAGTATCACCAGTCTCTAAGGGCAAATAGGAATGGGCGGCACCCCGCACCAGACACTTGGTGCCTCCAAGTGACTTGCATTACTGAAAGTTTTAGCTATTGGCATTGCCTTTTTATTAGCAATGCCAATAGCTCAAACTTTCAGTAACGCAAGGCCTATTGCATTGCAAATACTTGTTTTTTAGAAGCTTCCGCAAACACACTGTCTTGTCCGAGAAGTTATTGACAAATTTGGCATAGTACTCCACCAAGGAATGAGCGGAGCTGGTCTTTGTCTTTGGGTTTTGGCGCACCTTTAATAGCTTCTAGGATCTGAACTTTGGGTTCCACTCTCCTACTAGGTACATGATAATTCATCCCTTCTTGGAAAAACTTGCATTTGTTTTCTTTAGAGTCAACCAACTGGACCTAACAATTTCCAACACTCACCTCACTCTGTCATCATGTTTGGACTCTGTTTTACTAAATATCAAGATGTCGTCTTGGAAGAATGCAACACCCTTGGTGTTTTTAAATAAATTGCTAATCAACCACTGGAACACTGCTGATGCCGACACCAGACCAAATGCCATATAAACATAGTGATATGCACCCTCAGACATAATTAATGATGTGAGGTATCTAGAATCCCTACTCAATTCAATCTGGTGGTAGGTTGAAAAGACATCTAAAGAAGTGAAGAAAGTAGCTCCCCCCAAAGTCATCAGCTTTTCAGTTCAACACAAAGTCTTAAAGGCTCATCAGCTTTGCACGCTAGAACTATTTGGGGTCAACCATTCTGACCCCTCAATGGGCTCAATTATACCCATAGAATACAATCTCTAAAATTCGGGTTTCAATTCACCCTACAAGCTTAGTGACACTTTACGTACCCTGTGAGCTACCGCTGTGTATCGTCTTTGAAAATTATGCAATGCTGGAAACCCTTATGTTTTCCCAGTTCCACATTAAATACCCCTTCATTTTCCATCTAGCTAATACCATGTCAGGAGTTATTGGGGTCCTAAACAATCCCAAGCTCTCCTTGCTCATCCCAACCTAACAAATGTACACCTTCCTTGACAATGTATACTGGTCCTGTGGCAAAATTTCCATCAAATTCCAAGTTGACATCAAATGTATCCATGACCTCCACCCTCTTGCCCCCATGCGCAAAAATATGTATGTGTGATTGGTCCACCTGAATGTCCCCCAACCCACCAAAATCCTTCACATTCATTAGTGTGAAAGGGGAACCAGAATTTGCCGGGACTTTGACATCCTTATTATTCATAGCGATCATCCAAGATGGGGGTTTACTTTTGCGTGACCCAGTCATGGACAATAGCTCCACAACTCTACTCTCTTGCTGACATGAGGAAGATAACATTAGTATAATATTATTCTTTTCATAAGAGTTACTAAAATCCTCCTCAATGGTTTTAACAGTCTGCCAAGGAGCAGTTTTCTGCCCTGAATTAGCTTTGCAAATGCATGCTAAATTCCCTTTCTTGACACATTTAATAAAATGTGGTTCACAGCAGAATTAAATCTAACATTTCCTAGATGGGACTTGCTACCACAATGGAAAAATGAAATCTAATTTATCTCACTCCTTGTCTTAGATGATAAGGTTTCAAGATTGCTAAATTGTCAATCGATTCCTCAAGAATTTGGGAATGTTGAAGAAATTTGTTGAGTTCTAGCACAATATGTTTCTTAGGAATAAACCTTTTGTCCAGTGTTTTGACGACAGATGCATAATCATTAACCACTATAACAGAATCACCATCTTACCCTCTACCCATGTGGGCACTAAAAAATTCTAAAGGTAAGGTTTTCAATATATTCCTGCCTTCGGAACCTAGGTTGTTTTTTAGAAATACTTTTTAATTTTTATACGTGAAGGTATCCCCATCAATTCCTTCCAAATATGCTTTGAAAGTTTCTTTCCACTGTACTCAGTTCAACGAAAGAGTGCCTGGCACCTGAAGAAAAGGTGGCTGTGCTAAAATTCTTTCCCTTATGCGATCGTACGTGGGTGAGATGCTACAACACCGTACGTGAAATTAACTCAATGTTTCTCTCGAAATGAAAACTGCTCTCAACTACGGCAGATAATGTTGAATTACATATAGAAGTGTCTCCCACATGTATTCAAATTTACAGTTATGCCTGTCACTGTGATTAGTGCAGTCGTTCCAGTAACCATCAAATATATAGCTGTACCTGTCACAGTAAGTTTAATGAAGGCTTTCAACACTGTAATACAAGTCAATGCAGGCATTAACTTCAATGATGTAGGCCATCGCTGCACATGCAGTGCGTGTGTTTCTCTAAGAATTTGGGCACACTTTGGGAAAGAGCCCAATTCAAAATGGCCGTTACATTGCACACACAGTGGTCATTTGGGCACAGTTTGGGAAGATTGCCAGTTTATGAAAATGGCCACTGGAGGGGGCCTAACAACTTCCAGATGCTCACTGAGGTGAGCGCTCATGCGTGCTGCAGAGGGTGGATGCTTCGCTTGAAGATAGGGGTGCGATGGCTGGTGGAGCTTGAGACTCTGCTGCACTGACCCACCTCAGTGTGCCCACTGCACTTTCACAGCGACACCTTGCCTCAATTCGCCGGATCGCTGCACCTAGTGGGCCCCACGGAGCTGCAGGACATGTCAGAAGAACACGGGACAGAGCTGGAAAGAGGCACAGCAGGGGACACCGAAGCCGATAGCTCGTCGCCACTGAAAAGAGACTCCAGACATGGCGGCGAGGAGCATGTCCGTTATTCTCCTATCGGCTCCAACACCCGCCAGCAATTGGCAAAAGAACCTCACACTGAGTTTCACGCAGGGAACTCAGCATCTTTCCACATTCCACATCACCCACCATTCTATCCCGCGGACAGCCCAGGGCATAACCCAAGATTTGCAGTACCTAATACATCATACTTACCTTCCAACCATAAATATCAAACATAAGTAGCAAATATACCTACCATATCTTCCTACTGGGCTTACCTATCATACCTACTCTACTTATCTTACTTTACCTGTCTTCTATAATTATCCTATCACACCCTCCATGCCAACCATATCTATCTATTGTACTTTGCCTAATACACCTAATCTACCATACCTAAACTACCTAGCATATCATACCTACAGTATTCAACAAACCTTCCTACCATACCTGTTAACTTTCTTTCCACCATACCTACCTACCATTCCTAACCTACCATTACTTCTAACCATACCAGCCTATCATACTTACCATACGGTACCTCCCCTAAATACCTACCTAAACTAGCCTATCATTCCTTGCATACATTCCATACATATCTATCATATTGAACTTATCATAACTCACCTACCTACCAGGTCTAATGTAATATATCTAACATATGATGCCCACCAGCCATAAGTAGCAAATCTACCATAGCTATTTCCCTACCATCCCTCATTACCTACATAACTAACCTCCAATATTTACAATATATACCATACCTACCTACAAAAATAACTATACCTAACTGACTACCGTGCCTAGCCTTGCTACAATGCGTAACCTACCTACCAGGCGTAATCTATCATACATAAACTACCATATCTAGCCTACCTTCCCTAACCTACCTCCACCTCTGCAGTGCTTACATTTCACTTCTGCCCTGACGTCACAGTTTTGTTTAAAAGGGCAAGCAATGCCTATGGATACCTAGTAAACACTTAAGGTATTTGCAGTTTGCTACAGAGTGAGAGGGCACAAGATTGGAGGTTAGAAATGACTTACCTGAAGTCCGGGGAATGCTAATCTGAAGCCAATAGACTTACTCTCTAGAAATCTGGGAAAAGAAGGACAATGTCAGAGAGTGAGTGAGTGAGAGGAAGGACACAGAGGGAAAAGGGAGGGTAAATAAGGAAGAGATGTGACCAACATGGACATTGAAAAGGGCCTGTGTTTTCCAGGAAGGAGGGAATGCTGAGCAGGTAGAAAGAGAGCAAAGCCAAGAGTACAGAGCCGAGGGACAGAAAAAGAGCAACCAGCAGCTCAGACATTGAGCAGGGCGAGAGTCCAGATGATAAAGTGGATGCTTATGGCACTGCGGACACCTGGTCAGATGACTGGTGAACGCCACTGACCGAGGCTCAGTAGTGGCAACCCGGGTGAGTCTAATTGGGTCAGGACGCGAGAAGATAGTGCGAAGAGGGTTAGGTTGAGTTTTCGTTTTTCCCTTTGGGCATTCATTTAACCCATTTCTCCCCCTTTTCATAACAGGGTCCCCCACGGCCCCAGGAAGGGTACAAAAACAGTGCCCGTATATTAGGGAATTCTAGTGGAAGACCAATAACAACAGGGGTGACAAACTCAACCATGCATCAGGAAACGTTATACCCAATGTTGGTATATGTTTGATTGTGATGGGACGATTAAACGTTTTCATGGCAGGAAGACATATTTGAAGAATCAGAAACCGCCTATGAAATTACAAAGGTGCAAGGCGATAAAGAACGTATCATTATTTTTTTGGGGGAAAAACCCTTACCTTGCAGCAGAGAAGGGGAAATAGGAAGAGAAATCCACATAGTACGGAAACTGTCCCCAAAAAGATCCCGCTCAGTTTATGCCAGGCTAAATGTTCATCTTTTATACTTAGCTGGGCTTGGCTTGCTGTTCTTTACTTCAGGATCTGTCAGCCAGCCATCCTCTGTTTCCACTGGAAAGAGAGAAGAGAGTGTCAAGAAACCTTAGAGATGACGAGGAAATCCAACCCAACCTAATAAACTGAAAGAGACTTGAAGCAGTTAAATACAAGCTACCTTCCTCTGACTTTAAGAGGATAAGCAAAATAATTAAAGATTACTACAAAAAAAATAAAGTAAGCCTCCTAAGCCTTATTTCTGCCCATCCCTCCGCAGCTACAGAAAGCTTTCGTGTCTATTACGAGGGGCATCTACTAAGAAAGGGCACGAAGACATAAATGTCATGGTTTCTTTGAAAAAGTGAACTCTATTGACTTTGCCAGTGCTTGCGATTGCATTGTACTGTATTATATGGTATTTTTAGAAAGCAAATTGTCTAACATTTATTTCTATGTCCATGGATTGTGTGCCTAGGAAGGTGTTTGGCAGATGGGCCTTTTGCACATTTGTCTCTTGACAGCTGACAGGGGGGGAACAACCTTTACAACGAAACTTTGACAACGCGTGCAGTTACATCGCGGATTTTACAACAAACGCGATGTAACCACGCGATGCCATTACAACGCAAGTCTTTACATCGACTTGCGCTAGATGGTGTGCTAACATTACAAATAGTGTAGTTTACTATCCCAACACCTTCCCTACTGTTAAGTGGACTGGAGTTGGAATAGTAAATTGCGCTTTTCTAATGTTAGCACGCCATCTAGCGCAAGTCGATGTAAAGACTTGCGTTGTAATGGCATCGCGTGGTTACATCGCGTTCGTTGTAAAAACCGCGATGTAACTGCACGCGTTGTAAACACACGCGTTGTTACGTCATACATCCCTGACAGGGTATGTGGTTTGCTTCTCTCTTTAAAATAACACACAAGGAGAGATCAAAAGTACAAGAAACATACATTGTTGTAACTTAATAAGTACCCCTTCAGTCTAAAGGGCTATACTGAATCGGTAAGTCTTGCAAATCCTTGAAAGCTTGATGTGATGTCTTGGATACAACATTGAGCAGTGCACATGTGAGTGCAGAGAGCTTAGAAACGACGCTTACGACCTGGCTTTATACCAACCATCGAAGCTTTTAAGCCAAGTGGATTTATGTGACTGTTTATTTGTTTAAAAGCTGTAAAATCCCTCTGTGACTATCATATCACTTTAAGATATGTTGCAGAATAGAAAACACGATGAACTAGTTTGATCTAAATGTTCCCGGCTTTATTGTGGAAAATTAAATAGAGATAAAGCTGTAATTGGACAGGCAGTAAACCCTTATCGGCTTTGGGCCTTATTTCTAGTTGCAAAATATATACATTCCTAGGTATAAATATATATGTATATACCCACATAGTTTTGAGGACGTGGATGCCTTGGTCCTGCTGTGTTAGAGCACATTATGCTGAACTAATTTAAATCGAAAGCTGCTTCAAGTCACAACCCGAGTATAACACAGAAACAGTGACAATGGATGTTGCTGGACATTCGTAGCTTTTACAATGCCAAGCGGTACAGCATGTTATTTTTTTTAATCATGTTCGGTATGTGCCATTCTTAATTTTGAAATTTCGGTGATGCTCCACTGTGGCATTATGGGAACAGTAGTCCCTCGTGAGTTTTGAACAAGTTGTATGGCACTTGAATCGCTCTGATGATGATGAATGTATACATGTGGTGTGTGCAGTACTGTTACGCTTAGCATATCCTTGCATGGCTAAGTAATGCATTTAATTTGTTTCAACTCTGAAATGTTGTGATGCCATTATGATGTTTCAGCCCATGTGATCACAAACAGAGTATGAAAATAGTTTAGGCATTTTGTCGTCTTTACAATGTTGGAAGTACAAGAAGCTCATTTTTCAGTGGTATCTGAGGTCGTTTTGAGCCAATCTTTAAAGAAAATTTATATAAGGTGTTTTTAAAGATGAAATAAATTAGTTTGTACTTCGTGTTTGAGTGCAAAGCGAATTTTCGTTTCTTAAAGGTATTTATTTATCTATGCACACAAAATGCAATGACTATTTATGCACTAGTTTTTGTTTTAAACATGAGGTGTTTTTACAATGTCTATTAATGTGACACGATAAAAAGTATGAGGAAAATGTCGCCCACCAGATTGATTAAGACTGTTGACAGAGCTGAAACGCGTCTCTCCTGGTTGCTGGGTCGTGAGAGGCCCATTCCATTAAAAAGAAGCCTTATTCCTGCAGTCCTCGTGTTTCTTTTGAAAGAAGGGTTGTGTAGGGCTGAATCTGGTTTGATAACAGATGTATTCAGATAGTTCCGTGCATGAGTATTAAAGCATGCGGGACCATTGGCCCATCTAGGGCGTGATGTGGTGACTGTTTACATCTATTTAGATGAATTACTATTACAACAAATTGTTCAAGTGCAAACAGTCGTTGGGCTATGCCGATATTGGGTAATTTACCTGTGTTTTTTTTCTGTAAATCGCCAATGTTATGATTTATAGGACATTTAAATATGGTGCTAGAAGTAACATGAATGAATTTGGTCCTTTGTCTATGTTGATAACAGGAAATGTGGTCGTATGTGAACATAAAATATGGCCGTTTCTGGTGCGCCCTCATACCACCGAGGAAGGCGCTTGCCGAAACGCGTCTGGTGCATTGTGAGTCAGAATAAATCTATTGACTCTCCCCCGCGAGGGCTGTGTCTTTTCTGAAGAGGAGAGGAGGCGTGTATCGATAATATTGGCGGGAGCACCCCCCGCCGTACAGCACCCATTCGTGAGTGCAAGAATTTGGTGCAAGTGGAGCGATTATATTATTCGTCACGCACCGCTTTCAGACGGACTGGATCGGACCGCTATGAAGAAACGCATTGGAACCCCTGCAGGTAGGGGACGGCGGTGATTTACGAGAGTCTGACGGTAGAACGAGGGGGCACTCACGAGTTCCATTGGGACCCTGGGGATCGCGAACTGGGCAGCGCTATACGATGTATAGCGATACTGATCGTCATGAGGCGGCCTTAGAAGTTTCTAAGAAAGGACCACTAAGTGGAGCAACAAGCAAATCTAGTGATTCCAAAGGAGTGACAACACTTCATGCACAATTCACGAGCCTTGAGAGACTGCATGAGCGCGAAGTACGGAAATGGTGGGAAGCTACTTCCTTACAGAATTATGTGGCGGTCAACAGAGATCCTAGGGATCTCCGTATATACGGTCCCTGCATTTGAAAACCCCAACCCCCAGCTTATAGAGGAATGGGCAGAATATACGGCAGGCTAGTGCAAAGGGATGTTGATGATTTTAATTAAGTTCACATGGAGCGATCATGAAAAGGCTCGCAAGCTATTGATGAATTGGAGAAAGAAATTGAGAAGGATGGTGACAAAAACTAAGAGCATTAATGGTGAAAAGATTAAAAGCATATGAAGGCAAAATAAGACAGCGAAAGCAAGAAAGTTTGAGCGCGATTAACGCGATTATGAAATGGGAAGGGTACTTACTTTCGCTAAGAGGTATGAAGCATCAAGACAAGCATTGGAGAATAAAAAAAGTTTACCACCAATGAGCGATCAGGGGGATACAACTGAGTCAGAGTTATCAGAAACGGAACAGCTATTGTCCAGTAAGGGAGGTGCTCCAGGCCCCGCAACAATAAGGAAGACCCCTTTTCACGAGGAATTTCAAATAATAAGGCAAACGTGGCAAAAGGGAACAAGAGGCAAACCGCCCGAGAATCAAAGAGGCGACTAACGCGGAGAGGAGGGGAGTGGCGCAAAAAGCAAATTCTCGCCACCCGTAACCAGGAGCAAACGATACAACAAACGGTAATGAATTTAGCGATGGACAATAATTTGACTATCATAAATCTGACCCCCAAAACGCTAACGAGTAATGAGGAATCTGTATTAAAATTAGGACTATCCTTTTGTCCCCAGAAACATTTAGAGTATACGCAGACGAGAATCGATTTGTTTACATTTTCACGCAAATTGAAGCTACATAAATTCTATAAGCTACGGCCAAAGAAACACACAGTAAAAAGTAAAGCGGAGATGCAAACGGACATTCTAATTGGACGTGATTTGCCAGCAGTACAGGCCCTGAAAGAACTGGGGATGGAGTATGAAGATGCACATGCGAATGACATCTCTGCAATAACGGGAATAGAACAAATCGGAGGTGGAAGTCCGTTTAAACTGGTGTCAACCTTCTTACCCCAGATGCCCAGTGATAATATTGATATGTTTGTGGATATAGTATCAAAAGAATTGATTGATGAAGCGGAGAACAAGATTTATGGATAACAAATCGAATCTGACTCAAGATCAGATTAAGGCCATAGAAAACATCAAAGCAGACACCAACATAATTGTGAAACCTTCGGACAAGGGGGGGAATATAGTGCTCCAAAACAATGAGGCCTACAACGAGGAGGCACTACGACAATTATCGGAACCCTGTTGTTACGAGAAAATTGACAAAAAAGTCTACCTGGATAGTATAACAAACTGCCATCAACTACTTAGGTAATGGTATGAGAAAGGCTTGGTGGAATCCGAAGAATATCTGTACTTGATGTGTTTGAATCCAATGATTCCTAGTTTTTATCATCTTCATCTACCGAAAGTACATAAGGACAGCACCAAACCACCGGGGAGACCTATAGTTGGCTCACAAGTAAGCCTGCTTGAGCATATGTCTGCATATATTGACTATTTTTTAACTGACTTTGTGAAAAATCTGCGTAGCTATATCAGAGATACGAAGGACTTTTTGGGACATGTCGAACAAATTAATTGGCGGGACAGTGATTGTATGCTAGTTATGGATATAGCTAGCTTATATACCAATATATCACATCCCGATGGTATAAAAGCTGTGAAGTCCTTTTTAGATACACGCTCTGTGAAATTCACAGAGCATAGCTCCATGTTGTTAGAATTTCTAACCTTTTGTCTTGAAAACAACATCTTTCTGTACCAGGACCAGTACTATAAACAACTCACAGGTGCGGCCATGGGCACCTGCTTCACCCCCAGCTACGCGAATCTCTTCGTGTGCTGGTGGGAGGAGCAGGTGGCCTGGGCCTCTACCAATGGGGAATGGACACAGAAAATAGTGGCCTGGTACAGGTATATAGACGATCTTTTTCTAGTTTGGAGAGGATCACAGGAATCAGCTTCCATGTTTACTGACAATTTAAATGCAAATGAGAATAACTTGCGTTTTACAGCTGAAATAAGCTCGAAACGTGTGAATTTCCTTGATTTAGAGGTTTTTAGTGATGCGAGTAAAATCAATACACGATTGTATCGAAAGCCTACTGCTGGTAATTCTACCTTGCACTCGACAAGTAGTCATCCCCCTAGGTTGGTCCTGAGTATTCCCTATGGGGAATTTCTCAGGATTAAGAGAAACTGTACCAATGAGAAAGACTTCAATGCCAATGCAGAAGCCAGTATAAGGAGGTTTAAGGTACGAGGATATGGCTAAAAGTCATTGATGGAGTCCCTCTCTGAGTGAAGGCAAAGTCTAGACAAGATCTTCTAAAACAAAAAAAGGTTGTGGAGAAAAAAGACCATTTTAGAATGATAACAACCTTTTCGAGTGGGGCAGGGGAGTTCAGAACAATATTAAAGCAAAATTGGAATTTGTTAAGAACGGATCCTATTATTGGGATGGATATACCTAGATGCCCAATGCTTACTTTTAGGAAAGCTAGAGCTCTGAGAGATACTCTAACCAAAAGTTATTTTGTACGAACAGTTCCCAGGCCATTTGGGGAGGCACCACATGGCTTCTACCCGTGTGGTAGGTGCAAATCATGTAAGAACAGTAAGAAGGTTCTGTCATATGAAGCACTAGGGACAGAAAAACCAAGGTGTATCAGAAAGTTCTTAACATGCAGTACCCCATACACGGTGTACTGCTTGGTGTGTCCATGTGGGCTTAGATATATCGGGAGTACTAGCCATCAAACTAAAATACGTATTTTGGAACACACACGAGCCATAAGAAATCGAGATGTAACGTATCCCGTTGCAAGACATTTTCAACCGCATCATAATTGTAACAGTGACTTATTGACCTTCTTTGCACTGGATCATGTGCCTGTGAATTTAAGAGGAGGGGATAGAGTAACTAAGTTAAGAAGGCTGGAGTCGAGGTACATTATAGATCTTGGTACAAAGACCCCCGGTGGGCTTAATAGTAATGAGGAACTTACAGTGCATCTAGGGTAGAGGGCTCTCTCCCCTATAGAAGCAGTTACCCCTGGGGATTGCTACGCTATCATATTTATAGATATGGATATATCTTATAAATGAATACGGATTTGTATGCTATAATTTGATGTTGAAAAATAACTGAAGAGATTTTTAGAAATATGATGAATTTAACTCCTTTGTATATAATATAATATTTTTTTCCTGTTTCTTTTGTCACCAAGGGATATATTATAATTAAATTGGTGTTTTTCACTTTTGCGGGGTTTTGAGAAGGACCGTATACATATATGATAATCGGTCAGTAGCGCCTGAGCCCATTTAGGGCTGAATCTGGTTTGATAACAGATGTGTTCAGATATTTCCGTGCATGAGTATTAAAGCATGCGGGACCATTGGCCCATCTAGGGAGTGATGTGGTGACTGTGACTATTTACATCTATTTAGATGAATTACTATTACAACAAATTGTTCAAGTACAAACAGTCGTTGGGCTATGCCGATATTGGGTAATTTACCTGTGTTTTTTTTCTGTAAATCGCCAATGTTATGATTTATAGGACATTTAAATATGGCGCTAGAAGTAACATGAATGAATTTGGTCCTTTGTCTATGTTGATAACAGGAAATGTGGTCACATGTAAACATAAAATATGGCCATTTCTGGCGCTCCCTCATACCATCAAGGAAGGCGTTTGCTGAAACGCGTCGGGTGCGTTGTGAGTCAGAATAAATCTATTGACTCTCCCCCGCGAGTGCTGTGTCTTTTCTGGAGAGGAGAGGAGGCGTGTAGCAACAATATTGGCGGGAGCACCCCCCGCCGTACAGCACCCGTTCGTGAGTGCGAGAATTTGGTGCAAGTGGAGCGAATATATATATATATATATATATATATATATATATATATATATATATATATATATATATATATATATATTATCTACTGGCGGTCGCCAGGAGATAGTTATAGTTAGGACCGAGTTTCCATAGGAAATCTCAAAATTCTATTTTGAATAACTTTGGCGCCGATTGACGAATCTTCGCGAAATTTTCAAAACTAATGGGGTGCTCCGCTCCTACCCTGAAAGTCTCGGGGTGAGTCGTCAAGCGGGGGCCGAGAAAAAGGGGGGTCCCAAAACACGTTTTCCCCATGGATTTTTCCATAGGGACTTTAGTCGCAGCTACAGCCTGAACGGCTGAACAGAATTACGTGACATTTGGCAGAGAGGTAGCCATAAGGTCCGTTTGGTGCCTTTTGCAGGTTTGGTGTAAATCTGTTCAGTATTTTCTGAGAAAATAGCATTTAAATCAATATATATACCTATACGCGCGCAGCGTGCGCGCAGGGTGCGCGCACTCGGCCGTCCGCGAGCGCACTTCTGATTGGTTGTTACATCTTAGTAAACATTCGAATCGGTCGAAACCAGAAGTGTCGGCCGCCATTTTGTCTCTCGCTCTGAGAGGGGGGTGAAACACAAAGGAGAAAAACATGTAAAGGGGGCACGCTGGACAGTTCCTGACCCCCTAGCAGGGGTCAAGGGGTCCCAGGAGGTGCCCCAAGGGCAATTAAAAAAATGTAATTTTTTTCGGTAAATCGCCGAGTGCGCGAAGCGTGCGCGCACTATAGAAATGTAAAATATTCCGCGAGGTTAGCGCAGCGTGCGCGCACGGTGTAAATGCTTACAAAAAAAATTACAATGTCAATCCCCCCGCATGGCATATTTAGTAGTAACAGATTATGCCAAAACCCTTAACAACCAAGCGTATCATGTGTCCTCCTTGTGCGGACGGTGCGCGAAGCGCACCGTGCGTACATGGCCCATTAAGCGTAACGTGGGCGCGCGGTGCACGTAGCGCACTGCGTGCCCACCGTGCGTGCACGGTGCGCAAAGTGCACCGTGCGTGCACGGCACTAACTGCGTAAAGTGGGCGCGCGGTGCACAAAGCGCACCGCATGCTCACCGTGCGCGCACGGAACGAACTGCGTGAAGTGGGCGCGCGGTGCGCAAAGCGCACCGCGTGCCCACCGTGCGCGCACCGTGCACGAAGCGCACGGTGCGCGCACGGAACGAACGGCGTAAAGTAACTTAGCATTTAAAAAAACGTACAAATTCACTGAAAAAACCATAGGTTTCACACACGTTATAGTTAGGAATTAGCATTTAAAAAAACCTTGCAAATTCACTTAAAAAACCATAGGTTTCACACATGTTATAGTTAGCTGGGCATTTTCCTCGTGAAAAACCAATGAAATTCCCCCGTTATAGTTAGTGCAGGCAACTATAACTCACGCGACCGTAATCCGCTGCTGATGACGTCAGATATTACATCACTGATGACATATGTGTCTTTCTGAAAAAAAAATAAATATATATGTATAGCTAAAAAATAAGGAAGAAGACATGGGTATATAAATGTGTAAATACAGTGATGTGATATCTGACGTCATCAGCAGCGGATTACGGTCGCGTGAGTTATAGTTGCCTGCACTAACTATAATGGGGGAATTTCATTGGTTTTTCACGAGGAAAATGCCCAGCTAACTATAACATGTGTGAAACCTATGGTTTTTTAAGTGAATATATATATATATATATATATATATGAGACAAAACTTCTCTCAGGCTTCACCCCGAGTCCCAGGGTTCGTCGCAGCAAAGGGAAAGCACGGCACCACAGAGAATTTCACCGTTGGAATTTATTTAACATAAATCTTCAAGGACACGCACAAAAGGACGGTCGACGCGTTTCGGCACTCAGCCTTCAACTGGACCATAGAGTCCTGTCGTCCAGAATGTCTCTTTTAAAGCAACATTTTCAAATTAATAATAGAAACTGAAAACATACTGGACATACATCGCATCGTAGATCAAGATATATTATTTACAAGTAAATGAAATTTTAAATCAATTGAGAAACACAATAGTTCATGCCACCATGGTGGTTGTTTGTTGATACAAATAAAGTTTTTGGGAAAAAATCATTGCAATTGATTTCAGGGAGTTACGAATTAAAAAATTTAAAAATTTAAAAATTTAAAAATTTAAAAATAACAATCAAGGTGAAGTACCATTGAGGTGATTATTGCCATCAAGTATGTTATCAACGATCAAAGTACGTATTGTTGTCAAAATTCATAACGTTCCCAATCTAGAATCAAAGGAGGGTTATTACAAGTTTATGCAAAGTAATTTACATATATCTATATCAGTAGCAATCAAAGAGTAAATGATTTAGAAGAGATGCAGTGAAGATGATGAGTAACTGACAATTATTGATCAAACGTGGAAATATGTACAAGTGCAAAAAAGACGAAAAAGACTGAAAGGTGCCCATCATAAATTTTCAGATTGAGAGCCATTAGAGGTGCACATGTAATTCAGCATCCAAGTTATGTCCCAATGGGTTTTCAGTACCCATTAGTAGTATCATTCTTGACTCTGCTCTTCTTAAGTCAAGCATGCGATTTCCACCCCTTTCCTTCTGCTTGACAATTTTGATGCCAGAGTATCTGAGCTGACAGGAGTCACTTGAGTGGAAGTCATAAAAATGTTTTGCCATAGGGTATGTGAAATCCTTGTTCTTGATCGCACGCAAATGCTGTAGGATGCGAAGTTTAAGTTTGTTAATCGTGCTCCCTATATAATATTTCTGGCAAGGGCATTCCAGTCTATAGACTACATATTTTGATTCACATGTGATGTGATCTCGAATTATTTCATGATGGCCATTCTGAAGTTGGTAAGAGGTGATGTTTTTACCCTGTTCACATGCCTTGCATTTTGAGCATTTCCAAAATCCAGGTGTGGTTAACCAGGACTTGGTGATTGGTGGTTTAACTTCAAAATGACTTTGTGTTAGAATGTCTCCCAGGGAGGCTGTCTTTCGATAGGTAATTCTTGGGCCGGGAGGCAAGGTTTTCTTTAAGGTTTCATCAAGCAGTAGTACTCCCCAATGTTTAGAGGTCATTTTTTGTAGTGCATTGCTTTGGTTGTTGAAATCAATAATAAGTCTCGTAATGTTTGCAGTATCTTCTTTGTGCCGACCCACTTGGAGTAATTCTTCTCTGTTTTTGTTCTGAACTCTGTTTACTGCTGTTAGAATCACCTCCAAGGGGTAACCTCGTTGTAGGAAACGTTGACTCATCTCCTCAATTTGTAGGTTGAAGTCTGACAGTTCTGAGCAATTCCTTCTGGCTCTTAGCATTTCCCCATAGGGGATGCTCCATTTGAGTTTTGCTGGATGCCCACTGTTGGCGTGAAGTATGCTGTTGCTGGCCGTCGGTTTTCTGTGCATTTTGGTATATATATATATTTTATGTTTTTATTTTTTTTTAGCACTCGATAAGCAGCTTTATTTATGATAGGCAGGGACGAGGATCGCTTGTAGAACCCGCTCCGTAATGGAATTGCCTGACGCGTTTCAAAGCTCCATATGCTTCTCTTCAGAGGCTTGAACGGAGACGGTGTGTGCAAATGCTGTACCCACTTCGCCATTTTCATAGTGCACACCCACCAATGGGAATCTCAAATGAGACTGTGCATTTTGGGAAATGTGGTCCGGATAGCACACAAATCTTGTCCTGTATGGACCCTGCAAGTGGACTCGTCCTCAATCCTGTTTGCCGCTGCTGGCCCACATTGCTAACATGATAGTTACCATGTCGGGTGGCCCCCATGACATTACGGGGTGGTGCACACTCCTCGGCGGGACGGCCGCGTAATACATTCTGCTGCAAAGGTTGTCCACTAGGTGAGTAGCACTCGATCAGCAGTTTTATTTATGATAGGCAGGGACGAGGATCCGCTTGTAGAACCTGCTCCGTAATGGGATTGTCTGATGTGTTTCGAAGCTCCATATGCTTCTCTTTAGAGGCTTGAACGGAGACGGTGTGTGCAAAAGCTGAACCCACTTCACTATTTTCATATTGCACACCCACCAATGGGAAGCGCAAATGAGACTGTGCATAGCGAGAAATGTGGTCCGGATAGCACACAAATCTTGTCCTGTATGGACCCTGCAAGGGGACTCGTCCTCAATCCTGTTTGCCGCTGCTGGCCCACATTGCTGACATGATAGTTACCATGTCGGGTGGCCCCCATAACATTACGGGGTGGTGCACACTCCGCGGCAGGACGGCCGCGTACTACACTCTGTGCAAAACCACTTGGTGTGTCATCTTTTTTCATTTCTAATGTTGAATGAATACTGACTTCTGAGTTTTGATGGTGGTTGCATCCATCAACTGCACCGGTACTGCGATGCCAGCGGCGGCATCCAAGCAACGTTGTTTCGAGGAAAAAATAAATAAATATATATATATATATATATATATATATATATATATATATATATATATATATATATATATAAATATATATATATATATATTATCTACTGGCGGTCGCCAGTAGATAGTTATAGTTAGGACCTATTTTCCATAGGAAATACGCAACATTCTATTGGGAATAACTTTGGCGCCGGTTGACGAATCTTGCCGAAATATTCCAAACCTTTGGCCAGCTCCGCCCCGCTCCTACCCTGAAAGTTTCGTGGTGATTCGTCAAGCGGGGGCCGAGAAAAAAAGGGGGTCCCAAAACACGTTTTCCCCATGCAATTTCCCTTAGGATCTGTTGTCGCAGCTACAGCCCGAACCGCTGAACGGAATGACACCAAATTTGGCAAAGAAGTAGTCCTCAGTTCAGACTCGTGCCTTTTGCATAAATGTTGTGAATCCGTTCAGTAGTTCCTGAGAAAATTAGAGTTAAAAGTACATAAATATCTATGGCCGGGGAGGATCCGCGGACCCTACACGCACCGTAAGCGCATGCTCCCCGAACCGAGCGTGCACCCTCCAGATCGCGCGCTGAATGCTAATTGGCTGTCGAGTGTCTCTCTACATTCGAAACCAGGAACTGTTGGCGGCCATTTTCTGCCTCGGTAGAAGCGAGGCTGAAGAAGCAAGGGGAATAAGTGCGTAAAACATATAAAGGGGGCAGAGTGGAAATACTCTGACCCTCTAGAGGTGCTTAGGGGGTCCCAGAAGGACCCCCTGGTGCCCCCTTTTTAAAAAAAAAATGGCGAAATACGCGCAGGGTGTGCGCATTCTATCGCGTTGGGAGCACGGTTCCTTTCGCGTTGGGTGCGCGGATCCAAAAACATGGAAAAAAATATATAAAATAAAGTTTTGAACATATAGTTAAAAAAATATTTTGAAAAATATAAAAAAATATGTTTGAAAAACCCATTAAGTTCAAATAATAATTTTTAATTTTTAAAAGAATTAATTGAAAAAATAAGTTTAAAAAATGGTGATAAAAAAGTATTTTTTTTAAAAAATGTAATTAATGAAATTGACACACTGAATTTGAAAAATATACAAATCCAATCAAAATCATTAAACATGATATCTTTAGAGATAAGTTATAAGATAGGAATTAGCATTTAAAAAACCTTTGAAATTCACTGAAAAAACCATAGGTTTCATGCACGTTATAGTTAGGAATTGGCATTTAAAAAACCTTTGAAATTCACTGAAAAAACCAAAGGTTTCAGGGGCGTTATAGTTAGGAATTGGCATTTAAAAAACCTTAGAAATTCACTGAAAAAAACCATAGGTTTCAGGGGCGTTATAGTTAGCTGGACATTTCCCTCGTACAAAACCCTAGAAATTCCCCAGTTATAGTTAGTTCAGCTAACTATAACTCGCGCCCCCGCAATGCACTGCTGATGACGTCACATATTACATCACTCATGACATGGTCAGTGACATCACTGATGACATCATCCAGTGAGTATGTGTTTCTGTACAGTTTTAATATGTTTAATATATATAGGGAAAGGTCTGTTGAAGAATGAGTGGGTGTACAAGTGTGTGAATGGATGATTTTCTAGGTGCGTAACTGACTCTATAAGTGAGTCATTAAATGTATCTTACTGCAGACTAGTGACTAAACTGTGTGAATGTCTGTATGTGTCTGTGTGTAGGTGTATAAGTGGCTGCATGGTTTTGTGAATAGCTATATGAGTGTTTATATGGGTTATTGATTGGTTGTCTGGGTATCTGTATGGGTGCCTGAGTGTTTGTGTGGGTAGGGTATGTGTGACTCTATGCATAGATGTGTGAGTGGGTGATTCTATGGGTGCATGGTTTTAAGAGTGCATCTGTGATGGACTGTATGGTTGGGTGAGTGTATGTATGGGTGTGTTAGGGATTGAATGTATATCTCAGTGGTACATGTGTGACTAACTACATATGTGAAAGGCAGTATATATGTGTGTAAGAGTATATAAGTGGGTATATGTGAGAGTGTGTGATTGTGAGAGTGGCTGTACGGATGAGTGTGTGCTTGTATCAATGATTGTATAAGAGCGTAAGAATGTGGTACTATTTTTATGAGTAAGTGAACTTGAGTGTGTTTAATTGTATAGGTGAGTAAATTGGACTGTGTTTAATTACTTGCATGACTGACTAGGTGTGTCAGTACCTCAATGGATGATTGGCGGTGTGTGAGTGTCTATATAGGTATATAAATGCATACGATAGTCTTGTACGGAGTGACTGTAAGTATGAGTAACTGTACAGGTGAGTGAGTGGAGGTGTATGTAGACCTAAGAGTTAATGAGTGGGTATGTAGTTATTGGTATTGGAGTATCTATGGTTTTCAAAATGGCCGTCTGAAATTTTGAGTCGGTGTATCAAAGGTTATATTAGGGTGTGAGAAGATGCACTAATTTATCACATGGATGATGTCATCAGTGATGTCATCAGTGATGTCATTTGAGATGTCATCAGTGATGTCATCAGTGATGTCACTGACCATGTCATGAGTGATGTAATATGTGACGTCATCAGCAGTGCATTGCGGGGGCGCGAGTTATAGTTAGCTGAACTAACTATAACAGGGGAATTTCTAGGGTTTTGTACGAGGGAAATGTCCAGCTAACTATAACGCCCCTGAAACCTATGGTTTTTGCAGTGAATATATATATTTATAAAATTACATATATATGAATATATTAAAAAAAGAATCTGCATGTATATATATATATATATATATATATATATATATATATATATATATATATATAGTTATATGTGCACACACACACACACTATGGGCTTGATTACGATGGCAGAAGGACTTCAGTCGATCTCCTATTTGGCCACCGAGGCAGTCGCATTGCCTATTTTTTTTATTGCGGCGTGTGCTGCTAAGGGGTCACCACACATATCCCTGCACTCCTTGGCAGGCACCATGCAGGGAAATGGGTGCCCACCAGTGCCCACACCCTAGGGCCACGCGGGAAGGGGGGCCTTCTATGGGCCTTTCTACCTGCTTTTCCATAGGGTTCAACTGCCATGGAAAGGCTGATGGGGAGGGACATTGTAATCCCTATGGTGGTGTACCAATGCAGGGATTGCAAGGCCCTCCGCTGCACCGGCAGGCTCAAGGAGCCTATCAGATGCGTGTTGGTCAGTGTTTCCGACTGCCATCACACCGCCCGCCATCCTAATGTGGTGGACGGTGAAGGTGGTCCCGATGGCGGTGAGACTGTCGGTGGCGGTCGCGCTGCAGTCATAATGACCTCCTATATTTTTAATTACAAAAAAATACATATATATTCACTGAAAAAACCATAGGTTTCACAGACGTTATAGTTAGCTGGACATTTCACTCGTAAAAAACCAATGAAATTCCCCTGTTATAGTTAGTTAAGCTAACTATCACTCGCGCACCCGCAATCCACTGCTGATGACGTCACATATAACATCACTCATGACATGGTCACTGACATCACTCATGACATCACTGATGACATCTCAAATGACATCACTGATGACATCACTGATGACATCATCCAGTGAATGTGTGTTTTTCTGAAAATCAAATATGTTTTATATATGTATATGTCAAGGTCGATGGAAGAATAAATGGGTATATAAGTGTCTAAATGGATGATTTGTTTTTTAAAAATTGATTGTGTTACTGACTGATTAAGTGTATCATAGTGAATACATGGCTTAGTGAGTAATGTTTAAATATGTAAATATCTGTATCAGTCTCTCACTTTGTGTATAAGTGGCTGCATG
The DNA here is from genome assembly GCF_964204655.1 of Triturus cristatus. NCBI lineage: Eukaryota > Metazoa > Chordata > Amphibia > Caudata > Salamandridae > Triturus > Triturus cristatus. The sequence goes on from NC_140583.1 coordinate 236,131,907, forward strand.
GGTTGGTGAGTAGCTACATGAGTGTCCATATCGGTTATTAGTTGTTTTTTTGAGTATCAGTCTGATTGTCTGCATGGTTCGGTGGGGGGTATTACGTAGTGCATAGGTGCATGAATGAGTGACTGACTGTTTGTATGTGTTGAAGACAGCATGTGTGCAGGACTGTATGGGTGGATGAGTGTGTGTATGGGTGTGTTAGTGAGCATTAAAGTAAATGTGTGATAATTCCTGAAATTTCACACTTACCTGACAAAGAAAATAACTAAAAGAAAAATAAGTGATTTATTTTACTTGCTGAAAAGAAGTTTATTTTTATATTTTTCCTTTCTCAATCTGTAAAAAAAGAAAAATGTATTAATATTTAACAATACTTTTTAGAATACAGTGCACATATTTTCATTTTTCATTAAACATATTTTTGCCCTTTTTTTGCTGTTTTCAGAATATATTGCATTTTACTGTAAATCGTAAAAGCAATTGCATTCATCACTTAACAGCGGGCAAAAAAAAATAACAATCACAAAGATTGTTTTAAAAAAGCCCATAATCTCTTCTCATTAAAACATACCGTAATATAATCCTCATGTAAAAACAATCACTAATTTCAGTAAATATTGTCCGAAAATTCTGTTGCATAAGCATATTCACCAAAATAATTTTTGTCAAAGAAGTCCACAATGCAAATTATTACCTTTCCGTACGGCCAAATGGTAATTTTTATAATAATATTTGATGACATTTCCGATGGTAATCCAATTAAATGTAAATAATGTTTTGTACAGATGTTGCAATTTTTGTCTAAAATTTTGGTTGCAGAAAAATTAAATACGAATTTGCTAAATCAAAAGGCAAACGTTGCTTGAAAACCAACTGAGAATCATTACACAGTGTCCAGCCTTTTTCACATTTAAGAAAAACTGTGTAATGACCAGAAGTTACAATAGGCCCATCATGGAAAATTATTGCAACTGTGACAAAAGTTTTTCCAGAAATTGATAATTGCTGTCCTGTAAATTTCTTTATTAAAGTGTCCAATTTTGTTCCATCAGCTCTACAACGTTGCATCATTAAAATTACATACTGTCCATATTTCTTTAAAAATAACGTTGAAAACATGTCTGATTTACATTTAGAACATTCCATGTTGTGATTGGCATCTTTAACTAATTTACTAAAAGTCACTGATTTAGTCTCTGGCAATGTTAAATAGATAAACCTTTCTGAATCAACATTAGAGCTGCATGTGTAGAAACAGTTTTCACAACTATGTTCCCATTTATATGACAGACCAAACATATTTTCTATTTCTACCCCTTCATCTTCAAGTACCAAAAGAATGTACATAAAGAATTCCTGTGCATCTTGCTGGATATTTTGTGAAAACTGTGTTCGTCCTGAACAAACATCTAATAGATTTCTAATTTCATTTGTACTTTCTATTTTTGCTTTATCAACACTCAGCTTCTCATAAAGAAGACTTAGCACAGAACAGAATCTTTTTTCATGAATTTCTGTTATCTGCTCAAGCAAACTTTCAAGATAAAAAACAACATTTAGCACTACATTAGCATAGCAGTTGACACCAGAGCTATTTTCAAAATGGAAACCAACAACCTGTTCAACATTGTCCTCTTTCTTTTTGCTTGCAATCACATGACTCTCTTTTTGTTTTCTCTTCTCTACATCCTCATTACAGATATTCTCAAATCTCCTTTTCCGATAAACAACACGTTTCTCCAACACAGGATACTGACCCAAATGAGGAGCATAGGTTCTTCTTAATCTATTATACTCCTTTACACAATTTGCATCTGCACTAACTTTTGAGTCATCAAATTCTATCATGAATAAACCAGATAATGTTTTCACTCGTGACAAAGCAACATATGCCATACCTTCTTTGAACACAGTAGATCCAATGTTTACAAATGCACTATCAACAGTTAATCCTTGACACTTGTGAATAGTTACAGCATATGCTAGAGAAAATGGAAACTGCTTCCTACGTACATATAAGTCTTTCACAAGCAAAAAACGGACTGAAGAACGACAAATGTTTATTACCTCTTCAATCTAATCAAATTTTATTTTTAAATACTCAATGCCTTCTTTTTTCTGGTAGTTAACAAAACCCACAACTTTACCCATAGCTCCATTTACTAATCCTTTTTCTACATCCAAATTTCTCCTTAAAAATACTCGACAGTTCATGCAAAGATATACATTTTTTTCTAATCCAGCTGTTTTCGAAATGTTCTTCTCTAAAGAATCCAGTTTATTTTTCAGTTCGCCTGTTAATGTAATTGTAATTCTTTCATGTTGGATTTTGTCCACTGCTTCCATTTTCTTAATCTCTTCCTTTTCCAATTTCAAAAGTTCCTCATTGAATATCGAGCATTCACGTAGTGTTGGCATTAAGCAGATTACAGTATTTTTTTCTGCAATGTTCTTGTATATTTTCTCTGCAACTATTTCTTCATTTGGAAATAAATTATGTAGCAATCAACTCTGTAAAGCTTTTCTGGCATGTTCTGTGAGTAGTCCAATTCTGATATCTTTTAGAATACTTCCATATTCTTCATCGTTTGCTTGTCTCATATTGGTAGTGAGTTCTTTGTACTCATAGAATGACCAAATATTCGCATTACCAATGCTTCCTAATGACTTCTTTGTGTCCTCATGTGTCACAGTATTAAACACTGGTTGTCCTTTAACTGGAGTGAGCTGCAGTAGATCCCCAAAAACTATTACATGTTTTCCACCAAATAACACGTCATAGTCTCTTCTTAGAATTTGCTGCATTCTTAAATGCACAAAGGCAAGCATTAAGTTTGATACCATGCTTACCTCATCAATAATGAGAACTTGCATCTTCTTCAACACTCTTGAAACTTCGAAACATGCTTCGCCAGTTAGCTTGTGATATTCTATTTTGTTCTCATGCTCCACCGGTAACATTAGCAAGCGATGGAGAGTAATTCCTTTAATATTATATGCTGCTAATCCAGTTGTAGCAGTAACAACACAAGACAAAGTTGAATCAGTTTTTTGCTGTAGGTAGCTTCTGATGACTTTAATTAAGAATCTTTTCCCAGTTCCAGCTTGTCCACTCACATATAACCTAATTGGTTCAAATGCTGTGCATGTGCACTCTTTATTTTCATGTAGTAATCCGTGATCAATTTTTTTTCTGACTTCTTCATAAATTTGTCGTTGTTCTTCATTCAGTTGTTTTTCCAAATCTGGTAATTCTATTAAATCTTCCTTTGCTTGATTCATAGCCGTTTCCACTTCAGTCATGGCTATTGCAGCTTCATTTTCTACGATTGGTTGTCCTAGGGGATCTTGACTGAGCGTTCCAGAACTTTGGCTGTCTTGAGAACTATCTCTAGCTACTTCAGCTGCAATTGTAGCTTCCTGTTCAATTTCTTCGTTTAACATTTGGACATAATTCCTGAAAATACTGCATTCAATGGTATCTTTACATGCATTAAATGAATCCTCATAGCTTTGAAATTCTCCAAGTAGTTCGTCCTCTGAACGCCATGGTTTAAACAACTGTAAAAGTGCCAAGTAGTAAAATTCCTGTTTGTCAGTAGTGTCACAACTCAGCTTCCTGTGATTAATCAAACTTCCTTTTTTTTGCTTCACTAAACATCCTTCCTCACCAATGACTTTATATTTTCCATTGTTGATGTCTTCTGTGGCTTTCCGTGAAAAAATGTAGTTCTGCAGCACTTCATAGAGACACATGTTCTCAAGATGATGACTTCTTTTTGGGTAATATGTGTCCAACATGTTTGTTTTCAAAATATCTGTACTTTCTGGGTCGTTTTCGGCCAAATATTCAATTTCTCCAACAGATTTCAGTACCCGAGTTCGCATTCCTGCAAGGCCTAAACTGACCCAAATTATTCTTCTGGATTTCGAGTAAAGACTTGCAGATGATAACCTATCTGAACATTCGTAGGATCCAATTTCTCGATGCGTTAACATCTTCAAACTGAAACTGTACAGCTTCTTACTGACACTCTTCTCGTGAGAAATCTCTTCCCACATTTCCTTCAATTCCGTTTTCTCAGATTTAGTAATGTACGATGTAACATACCGAGCAACAGCAATAGAATTGTCTGCCACATACTGAATATCCATGTTTGCATTCCACATGGATAAAATGACTGGGTTGTAGTCATTTATATATTTTGACTCTTTTCTTCTCAGGTTGTACGTATTTTTGGGAGATTTTCTTGTAATAGTATGTCGCACAGCTGACATAAAACTATTGACTCTTCCTTTTGAAAGAACAGGTTTATGAAATCCAAATTGACATTTTGTGTAGAATTTATCTTTGGTCTTGTACTTCCGTCGACAGTATTTTCCACACCGATAAATTTGGAAACGTAAAACTTGCTGTTTTAACTTTTTCTCCTCTGTGCTTTTAGGTTTAGCACATGTTGCATATTGTTCAATAAAAGATAACACTGCTTCATCAGCATCTGTTCCAAATTTTGGAGCATCCTTGATCCACAACAGCATATGAATGTGAGGAGCACCTCTTGCTTGGTACTCTTTTCTCCAAAAGAAATCCAAGATTTCTCCAAGTGGTGGATTTTTTGTTGTTGCAGATAAAGGACATCATAGCCTCAAATCTATGATTGAAATATCTGCAAACATTAACCAGATCCAATGAGCACAGTTCTCCTGCTGTCTTGTATTCAATGTTTTTAATGTTTGAATTTGCCTCTCGTAGAAAATCCAGTAAATCATCCCAAGCGTATTCGGCGCAGCTTAGGGTTAAGAACCATGTTGGAGTTCCTAAATTCCGTAACATACATTTCAATTCTCCATGGCGTCTGTACCAATATTCATTCGTCCCACGCTGCAAAGCCATCAGATTGATCAATTGTGATTCCAAATGATCATCTCGCTGCTGCACTTTGTTCATAAAATCCTTAGCAGACACATTATGTAGATGTGTTCCACTTTTTAAAATTTGGTTTACTGCATAAGATAGTGCAGACAAGTCACTTTCAAATAACAGATGGAACAAATAAGGAATACTTTGACGAAATCTGGGATCTTCTGCATATAATCTTGTAGTCCGATACTCAGAAGCAGGAATCTGAACTGGACATTCATCATATCGTCCACCTTCTCCTGTAGGAAACAGCTGGGGAAAACATCGAGCTTCCAAACTCTCCTCCCATACACTCACAGGAGTTCCTTGTGCTTTTTTCATTTGAAATAGATCAATGGTGTTTGCCATTACTTCTTTTGAATGAAGAGGATGTATGCTGAAATGTTAATAAATTTCTTCTTCTTTTGACTTGTCAACTTTTTCAATTTGCCCAGTTGGTGTGTCTGTGTCTCCTACTAATTCTTCTTCATCTTCATCCATATAAATGGCTTCATACCATTTATTATTCCTTTTCAAATATAAATGTGCTCTTTGTACTTTCCGAACATCTACCAATTCCTGCCAAATTTTCTTATTCTTTGTAGGTACACCATTAACCAGAATAACTAATGGTTCAGTTTCCAAATTTTCTGTGTCAATAGTTTCCATATTTTTTTTCAAATCCAACGGCAAATAGACAACTCTTCCTTTTAAACCTCTCTGTAAATCTGAAGGAGGTAATTTGCCTGTTTTTGGCTCCATACGTACTATGGTCTGGAACGGATGAACACATTGAATGAGTATAGACTCATACGTATTTAAATCAGAAAGTTCAGCAGGAACTTCAACCAATTCTAAATTATTATGTACAGCTCTAGCTGGCATTTTATTTTCTTCCAACTTGTTGTAACAGTATTTACAAATACGATGATCTTCACCCAAATCAAAACAATTTTCCAGAAATATATATGTTGCAAAATCCTTCCACTTATAATTATCTTCTTCTTCACTTTTTTTGTAGAGATCAACATTCCTTGTTTGGATTTTGTAATGGCTTCTCCGGCAACAAATACAAGTAATATTTGGTCTTTCATTAGAGATGATAGCAAATTTTGTAATTTGATCTTCAAATTTCTTACTTACGGAGGGTTCTACATTCTCTTCTACATTTTCCTCAATAACTGTGTCATTCCCTGCACTTTCTTGTTCTGGCCCAAAGTAACAAAACTGAATCTCATCAGTAACCTTCTCAACATCTGATACTGATCCACGAAACAGAGCCTTATTCAACTCATTTAACTTTAGTGCTGGACTTTTAGCAAAATACAATCTTCTTACAAATTTCCTAATTTCAGTATGATGAACTGCCAGCATCCTAAAATGGTGAAAAACACTTTGACAAACTTTCCTAGATAAACAAGCCAGAGAGTGACCTTGCAAACCAGTATTCTCTCAAACTCTGCATGGATTTAGTCCTTGAAGCACCTTAATCTTCTGTTTTACACTCTTTTTACTATATTCTCTTAAAAACTCACGTAATTTATCAATAGATTCCTGTCGCAAAGTACAAATACTACTACATTTCCAAGTATACACTGGAGCTTTAGGACGTCTCCCCATAGCCTCATCTGCAATCACTTCTTCCTCATTTCTTGGAACCATTTTCTCCTTTTCCATTATACAACCATCCTTAACTTCATATGCTCGACCACTGGTGTCAACTGCATGCAGCAAACTATTACTTTGAAGATAACTCTCTTCATTAAAAAATGGCTCAGTACTTGAACTATGCTTCCATTCTCCTAAGAACACTTTACAAAAGTTATTTCTTTTTACTACTCTTTTCTTTTTGCTTTGTGACTTCATTACATTAACTATTTTTTCTAATGTACGCATCCTGTTCAAAATTAAAATGAATAGTTTCCTTTTTAAATTTAAAGCCTTTTCTACAATGGCTTCAATATCTTTTTTTCTTTTTAAAAATTTTGCTCTTTTCTTATATTTTTTCACATCTTTTAGCAAATTGGACATCACTCTTCTCTGAAACATTTTCCTACAGATCTCTTTAAATGCTGATTTTCTTTTCAAGTTAATTATTTTAGCTTCTGCTTCTACATTAGCATTTTGTAAATTTTCACTATTCTCCTGTTGTTTTCTACTTGAAACAGTTTTTCCAATGGGGGCATTTTTAAAAATTTTCCTTTTTTTGAATATATTTTTTAAAAATTGCTTTCTCTGCTTACCAGAAGACTTTTTCTTTTTCCCAACATGAGCATCTTCAACTAACTTGGGTCCTCCAGTTGTCTTCAAATAAACTTTTTTTTCTGTTGTTTTCTTTGTCTTGATTTTATAGGCATCTTTTATTTTCTTCACTGCTCTGCAGCAATACCTGAAAGAAACTAATACAAAAATCCCTTTTTTGTAATTTAAATATATTACTATTTTTGTTATGATCATTTCTTTTCAAATAACACTACCTATCCCTTTCCTACAAGTGAAAAACACAAGAAAACCAACATGAATGTAATCTTTAAGATCAATTCCTGTTTGCACACAGACTCTTGGTGAAATTCTAGACAGAACACGATATTTCTTTTGCAATTCAAAAGCACACTTTTTTTTGTTTTTTTTTTGCAATTATTAATTACTCTAACAGTCTGACACATTTTCTTTATAGTTTACAGAGGCAAAAAACCGCACATGTGCAATCTGCTTTTTCCAAGCATATACATGTGTAACCTGGCATACTGACGGCACTCCTGCAAAGATAATGAACCTTGGTGATGTTGAATGCATTAGCATTTGTCAGGGGGTCCAAAAATGCCATAAAAGACTCATGCTGTGACTTTACGCAGAAAACGAAATTTGCTTGCCAATTTCAAAGCACAGTTACTACTGATTTTTTCCTCCAAGCGTTAATTACTCTAACAGTCGCATACATTTTCATTACAGTTTTCTGAAACAGAAAAGAGCACATGTGCAAACAGCTTTTTGAGACCATGTTCATGTGTGACCTTGGTGACTGACTACACTCCAGCAAAAGAAATCAGCCTTAGTGATGTTGGATGTATTAGCGTGACTCACTGCTTCCATGAAACACCACTCACTTGTGAATACTAAGCATGATTCTACATGATAAACTGCTGGGTGTGTGCTAACAGTCTGCTTATGCAGACTGTGTATTTTCAGTAGCAAGAGACATACGCATGGTTACTTCCCAAAAGAACCAGAGAGACACAAAATACCTCTCTGACAGAAATTCCTCTTTGCTCACAGACTCATGCAAAAATCACCACATACATCCCCTCTCAAACTCATAACTCACCTTTAAAATTAGTTAGGTGAGAAAGAAATGTGGCACTCAAACTGCAGACTATCAGACTCAGAATATCAGAGCTGTACACCTCTCTCCTCTGAGCAGAATCAATTAATGGCAATGTTTCCCTCTCTTTTTTCACACATATACATGTTAATTACAAATCTCAGTGCTTCCCCCTTTTTTTCAAATGAAATCACACATTTCTATTGGTTGAAAACCAACCCTTTTCCAAAAGTACCCTTCCCCCAACTTGACTTCTGCCTGCTACCATAGCAACAGCTCATGGAACACTGCTGTGTGGAGTCAGGTCAGAAGTTCACCACACAATGTTTCATTTCCAAAGAGCAAGAGTGCTTGACTTTTCAAACCTAACAGCAAATCCATAGTAATGTTCTTTGGTAACACATTTTTCTGTACCAATACAAAACATGCTTCTATAAATTTACACATACAGCCTAGTTTTTAGTGTAGAATGGTGTGAAACAGCCAATGAGTTCTTTTTATTTTAAAAAAATATGTATGCCTCCATTTCCAAACTGTCTTTCATTTCATTTTGCCATTCTACTTTAAGACACCTTCAGAGTGCATCCAGATCTCCTTGAAAGATGTTCACAGTGTGGATTGTAGGTCCCAGCTATGTCTTCTGGAGTGAAAAATTTGCAGAAAAAAGGTATGGTGAGAGACCTTGCTTTGCCAAATGTAGACATTAAATGGATTGGTCAGAGAGGGTTAAAGTGGCACCAATTAATGCCTTTGGTGAAAACCTTTCTACATCTCCCACACCCTAACCTTAATATTGTGCACTGTGGTGGAACTGACCTAGGCACTTTAACTGGTGTAGGTCTGGAAATGCTTATTAAGGACACCTTTATGCAATTGATGTCTCTTTTTCCTCATTCTGCCTTTGTATATTCTAACATATGCCAAAGGCAAAAGTGGAACTGGTCCTACCAATTTTGTCCGCAGATTGACAAAGCAAGGAAACACGTCAACAAATCTGTTTCTGCTTTCCTCAGAGACTATGGTATGGGTTCTATATACCACAACAACAAGCGTTACAACATGCAAGACATTTATAGAGGAGACGGTGTACATTTCAATGATGAAGGGAACAGAGTCTTCCTCTTAAACTTTAGACTCTGCATCGGTACTTACTTGTAGGTACCAAAAAACACTCAATGAACACAACGGCTCTTTTTAGAGCCCCCTAATATCTTAACACTTAAATTTGTTTTTTTCTTCTTTTTTTGTTATTTTCTACCGTACGCGTACGGTAAGCTTACCGTACGCGCACCCCGGGATTTTTTTAAAAAACATTTAAATATATTTTTCATACTTTTATGGCCTTCTTGGACCCCCTGTCAAACGCTAGGGGGTCTGCAACTCTCTACGTTGCCCCCTTTCCACGTTCTCCTCCTTTGTTTATCAGTGTGAGACACACAAAATGGAGGCCGACACTTCCTGATTTCAACCGATTCGAATGTTTACAATCATGTAACCACCAATTAGAATTGAGCTCGCGCATGGCACCGTGCGCGTACGGTAAGCTTACCGTAAGCGCTCGGAGCGCGCCTATAGATATATATATTGATTTAAATGCTATTTTCTCAGCAAATACTGAACACATTTACACCAGACCTACAAAAGGCACATCCCTGACCTGAGGACTACCTCTTTGCCAAATTTCAAGTAATTCTGTTCAGCCGTTCGGGCTGTAGCTTGGACTAAAGGTCCTATGGAAAAATGCATGGGGAAAACGCGTTTTGGGACCCCCCTTTTTCTCGGCCCCCGCTTGACGAATCCCCCCCGAGACTTTCAGGGAAGGAGTGGAGCGGAGCGCCCCACCTATTTTGAAAATTTCGCGAGGATTCGTCAATCGGCGCCAAAGTTATTCAAAATAGAATGTTGCGGATTTCCTATGGAAACACGGTCCTAACTATAACTACCTACTGGCGACCGCCAGTAGGTAATATATATGTATATAGTTTTTAATTGGCGAGTACGCACATACAAAAGGTACATATTAGTCGCTCTGACGACTTTCACTCTTATTGATTCTTTAATGTAATGCGATTGCTTCTTTTTATAACCATAAACAATTTTTACCAGGGGAGCATACAGAACCCAATTCATTGTTATGAAAATGCTAGTTCTGTGTGCCACACTGAACCAGTAAATTCTGTTAACATGTTATTGGATAGGGCAATCAGAAATTCACTTGGTTATGTCATAATTACAGAGATGCCATGCAAATCCATCCCGTATGCTATTTTCAGGTTTTGCTACTATCAGCTTTAGCTTATGACAAAGAGCACAATTTAGCACAACACACGCAACACATAACAAAGAAAGGGGCTCTCTTCGGCTTTTGATTTGTTTGGGTGAAAACAGTCTGCTTTTGTTGTTGGTAGTATGACTTTTCTTAATATTTTCTATGTGCAGACAGTTGTGACACCCCTGGCATCTGCCACTATGACTCTCAGTACTGGCCTAACTTTTGGGCCAGCGTCTTCTCTTGCTCAGTCTCTCCCGCCATTCAAAGCACCTAGGACCACATTGCAGAAAGTGCTCTGGAACCCAATGGGTGTTACACTCACCTCTTGCAACCCAAGAGCACTTTGGTATTATATGATAGGCCATAGAAGCTTGTGGGGCCTCTTCTATAATATAGATCGTGCTGGTGCAATCACACTGGGACATTCCCTCATTTGCATAGGGACATAGGGACAAGATTGCTTGCAAAGGCGGAACACATTGCCTTTGCACCTGAACCATATTACCAAGGTGGGCCTGGATAAAAGGAAGCTGTTGGGAGGTGCACTGACTATGCACTTCATGGAGGTGGTGCATAGTTAGTGCATCTTTGAGGGCACCTCAAGTGAGGGAGTACAAGGCCAGAGGGACTCTTGGGCATCCACCTGCTCGTGGCACACCTTTCCCCTATCTCAAACAGAAGACAATGTGCAGCTCTGCCTTTCACTAATATGCTCTCTTCAGCGCAGGTGAGAACTGCATACAAGTTAAAATCCCTCAAAATAAATGAAAATATACTTTCTTACAGTAAGAAATCTATATATCCAATAAAACCGAATTAGGCCTACTGTGAGTACCTCAAACAATTATGATAAAGCCCCACACTAGCTATAATTTTAAAAACACAATATTCAAATACTAACCTTAAATTACCACCTCGCCCCAGACATAGTAACTTTAGAAAATAGTTTAGAATGAAACACACCATTCTCAGAGAATAGAAATGAGGAACTGCGAACCTGGAGAGTTAACGGCATCCAAAAAACAGGCTACAAAATATAACAGCTGGTAAAAGAAAGAGTGGTAATATGGAAATGAAAAAATACAGTCTCCCTATACTACTCAATGTAATAAATACATAATATGGAAATGAAATACATGTAAATAATGAACTGATTTTCTAAAAAAAAAAAAAAAAAGCAAAAGAAATTGTGGAAATATGCAGAAAATGTTTTTAAAAATTCATTACATAAAAATTTAATTATATATCAAATGTACTGTAAAATAAATTCAAAATAATTTATTTATCATATTTCTAATACAAAAAATAAAAGAAATAGAAATATAAAATAAATATACGTAAACAGTGTTAAAAACAGGTGCCCAATTTGCATGTAAATGTCAACAGTAGATTTAGGTGCAAATAAAGATATATTTTCTTTTATGAGTACAAACTATATAAATGTTTGTTAGATAAAATGTGCTATGTTCAACAAACATTTTTTGAGTAAACTGTAATTATTTATGTTAAAAAGTTTTAAAATGTGAATATGCTTAAACATTTTACTTTTACTCACTTGAATATTAATTCCTTTATCTGCAAATTAACAAATTTACAAAAATTATTTTAAATTACATTAAATATTCCCACTCCAGACATAGCCATGTTTGGGAAAGCCTATGACTTTGAAGGGGTTGATTTCCTATCCCCACTCTAAAGTTAACCACATTGGGGTAAATGTTAGGCTATGTGGGGGTAGATTTGCTATTCACGCTACAAATCTAACCACATCAGGGAAAGTGTTGGATTTGAACAGATTAGATCTACTATTCCAACTCTGAACCTAACCACATAGCTATAATCACTCTTTTTTCATGTATTCCAATCCTCTTTGTATATCATCAGGCTGTGGGTTCCCGTGTTGACATTAGATAGGTCGAACAAGCTTATTGGATGTCAACATGGGAACCCACAGCACGTCAAAGGAAGACGTCTGATCAATGAATGAAAGTGATCAGAATACTAACATTGACATGGGGAAAGGAAACCTCAGACAACTGCCCTGATGAAGTCCCTTTAAGTTAAGGGATGAAACGTTTTTGCTAGGTCTGCCAAAGTAAAGTGATGTTGTGTATTGAATAAAAGATCTTAAGATAAGATATGACGCCTGATGATTTACTAATGGGAATTGTATTGACAGCCACAGAGGGAGATAGCAGTTGTCCAGGGGTCTTGTGGTGTCTCCCCAAAATGTATTTGTAGGTCACCTTCTCTCTTTGTAGCCAAAGATGTAATTGTGCATAGGATGTCTAATAAATCAAAATTTAAGATGTTGGTAAACAATTTGCCACACGTTTTTGCAAATGGACTTTTAGAGCATGGGCCCACATTTCCCACTCTTAAAAGGGTTAGTAAGGAGGCTCTTTAAAGTCTATGTATAGAAAGCTGCACAAGGATCCATGCAGATTGCAAGCTTTTTATCTGCTGAGGTGATCAGTCCCTTAGATCTCCTCACATGTCGTTCGTGGGAGCCAATGAATACTAAACAAGTGAGTGTGAGTAACAATGAGTATTGTAGGGAGTCATCCTGCCCTTATTCCATGAGAGGATACGCAGTCCGCACCCCGCACCCCGTTGGCCAGGCGCATCCGAGGGGATAAGTAAATAGGAGTGTGTCCGCTCAGGACTCACTCCCAGAGAGTAATCTGAAGGGCACGTTGTACTTGTGTTAGCGTTGCAGCTCTGTATGTATGGCAATGCTAAAACAGTAAACAAGCGAGTGTGTGAGCACTAACTCCACGGCATACTACAGCCAGGCATTCCGCTCTGCACGCAGGTCCTGTCTATCAATCGAAGTCTGCGTGTAGGAAGAGTGTGCGTGTACACATTTGCATTAAGAGAAATGCGCATATCAAATGTGCGTGTCACCCTTCATGCATCGGATTCTGTTATCAAATCCCTCAAAACAACATTTCGGTTTCTGCTGTCACTGAGATATCTTGACGGAACACATCTGTCCCTTCCCGCTCATGTTATGGCAATGTGCGAACCCTTGTCCTGACGCAATCTTAAACTAACACACGACGCTGAGCATTCCAAGAGGGAAGGGTTCTGAGAAACACACTTGTCCAGCATATGGCGTCCTGTAGCATCAACAGCCCAGCTGTCCTTCACCAACCAAACCAAAGCACTTCCGTAAAAAAAACAGAAATACCTCTTAAAAATGAAACTGCTCAAGGGAGCCCACTTACTGCGCATTTATGGGCTAGTAATTTGTTTATATAGCGGGGGAATAATTTTCTCTGGTTTGGTTTTTATAGGAAGGAAATTGTGTTTTATTTATGGAAAATAAATAACGTGTTCCATATTCCTCTTGTGCAGCTTTTTTGGGAAACGTCAGCATTGTTTAGAGTGAGAGGGCGTGAGCAGGGCCTGCTTCCCCCCTGCGCGGCTCGCGTTTTCTGTAATATTGCAAACCTTGGCAGTTTCTCCTTCATTACAGAAGGAATCCGTGGACATTCCAGCTGCGGGCCATGTGATACTTTCTCCTGGAGGCTAAAGGCAGTGTTTACTCATTCCCATATCAGAATCATCTTGTAAACCCCACCTGCCTGCATTCTGCACACATACCAGCCGTGTTTACGTAACGCTTGTATTATTCTAACAGATTATGTGCGCAGTCCAACATAACTGGCTCATAAAATGTTCTCAGGAAAAAAAAAATCGTTCTCAGGGAAGCAATTGGAACTATTCACAGATTGGATTTGGAGGAACCCCCCCTTATTGGGGAAATGTGTTAATGTTAACTGGATTGGATTAAAAGCAGTTTTTTAAAACTGCAATCTCATTTTATGAGTTACACTACAAACAGCTCATTTTTTCTTTTTCTTTAACTTTTTGTTTCTCCCATTTGTTGAAATATTTTAATAAACTGTTATTATCTTAATTAGGAAATAATTATTTAGAAATTCGTAATACTTTTTTGCATTATTCCTATTATTCGTAATATTAATGATAATATGATTCTTGTTAATAATAATATGATTCTTGATACTATAAAATATTGAGAAGAACCCTACACCAGCACATTTTGAACGAATCAGCACATTTTGGGTGGGTGGGGGGGGGGATTCTGGGTATGATCAGGATACCCCAACGATAGTACCTTTTAGGGGAATTCGCGTTGGACCTGAAACCTCCACTACCTGCATGTGGGGTGCAGAAGGGGTGCATGAGTGAAGAGTAGGTTCAGTCTGAGTACCCATTTGCCTACCTGTAAACTGAACCCCAAATCAGGGGTGGTGGTGTGAGATAGAGAGCAGAGACTGGGAGGACGTACAATGATTCCCAAAATTCTGAAAGCGAAGAATCCCAACTTTTTAAAAATTGTATGTACATTTGTGATCTTGCCAGGGAAAAGCCTCCAGATATTACAGCAAACTATGAGATTACAGAAAGCAAATTGTTAGTATGATGCTGCTGTACATAATATTACACACGGTCATATCCTATATAGAAATAACAATACAAATAATAAAAATTGCTTGTTTCATGTAGCTGTGTATTCCATTATTTGTGTTTTTTATCCATTGTAATTAAAGTGTGTTATTACCCCAAGTAATGGTACTCAACGTACCATTCTTGAAAGCATGGCAGGCCCTGCTGGGATTCAAGTTGTGATTGTAATCTGAAAATGAAGCAAGACAAGTGTAATGGTTTGTTTGTTGGGGTGGGAAGTCATTTGTAGTCCCTAGGAACTGTTTTCATTGTTGCGTTAACAGAACAAATCAGGACGGCTTGTAGGGCTTGGTCATGGAAGCTGTTTAATGCAGCATGGATAGAGACGCATGGCTAGATAGAGGTGGGGCAGTTAGAAGCTTTCAGGTGCTTTTATGGCTCTGTGAGCTGCTGTTAACTATTCTGGTCAACCTATTAACCAATGCAAAGGACTCAACCAGGATCAGGTGACCAGCCTCTGTTTCACCCGGAAACAAACCAGAAAACAGCCTACATCTCACCTGTAATGAGTGCTCTGCCTTTGCTTCGAACTGAAGCTATTTTATGTAGTTTACAAGATCTCCAAGGAGCATGCGTTACTTTCCTCTGCACACTCTGCCCTCGCTCCCCACTGTAGTCCCACCAAGAACCACTGTTCCTGCCATGTCTGAAAATCCTGTGAACACAAATAACCTAAAGGCAGAACCCTAATAGAGCAGGGTCTTCTGCTTTGTACATACATTAGAACCACCAAAGAAGGGTCAACTGAACCATTGATGCTTCCAGAGAGGTCTGAAAGAAAGTCCTTGAGGTGAAATGTAGATTGAAGCAGCACCGCTTAACTACCTTCTCAGCGAGGTCTCAATCATTATGATCCACGCTGCATCATGTACATTGGACATTAACTACGACCCGGTCCATTGACAGTAGGCTCTTATGTGACCGCAAATCAACATGTGCATACCAACAAATAGGTAAAGCCAAGACCTTATGACAATTTGTATTTTCTGTGTGTGTGATCAGTTTTGAGTATGACACTGCACTGTGGGTGAATTCAGGAATATCACCTATATCGATCCAGACCTGGACAGAGGATCCTCCATGTAGTATTCATCTTTTGTAGTGGCAACTTGTTTTTTTTGAGTGCTCATTTTGGAATAGTGACCACTGTTAGGCACACAGAATCCCTCCACACATGGCACTAGGTTTTGGAGTGTGCCCATTCACACATTTGTGCTGACAGAATTTCACCTGCTCCTGCCTATGAATGCACTTTCATGATTCGGCTTGTCCTGTTCCTTCGTTCCCCAGATCCATGTTGATATTCATCTAAAACCCTTAAATTATCTTCCAGTTTTGCTGGATTGTATTTACACTAGTGCTACATTCCTATATCAGCACCCAAAGTTCACTAAGGCTTTGCTCTCCTGCTAGCACAATGGAAAACATAACATGCTTGTTACTACTTGGTGCAAAAGGCATTTTTCACTGGAAAGGTAAACCTTTCATAGAACAATAACAGCTTTCAGCCACTTTGCATTAAGGAGACACTATTGCAGTAGATCCACGCAAACACCTATGGGGCAAATTTACAAGCTCCTTGCAATACTTTTGTGCCGCTGTTCGGCAGCGTAAAAAATGCGGCCAATTTACAACGTAACGCATCTAGAGAGATGCGTCACATTGTAAAGCCCTGCGTCACATTATACCTGCGTCAGGCATAATGCATGCAGGGTGGGCGTTCCCACGCAGGAAAGCCTCATAAAAGTGACGCAGTGAAATCTACAAGATTTTACTGCCTCACTTCTAGGACGCCACTGCATCAAAACCTAACGCCTGCTTGAAGCAGGTGTAAGGAGTGACACTGTGTAGTGGGAAGAGGACTAAAAATGCATTGCTGGAGTTGCGTCGTGCTTGCGACAAGACTCCAGAAATGTGTAACTTTTGCCCCAACAGATGCGTCAGAATTTCTGACGCATCTGTTAATCCTTACGCCATGGTGCGCCGTATTGTAAATACAGCGCATCCATGGTGGCGCAAGGGTTTCTCAGGGTGGCGTAGGGAAAGTGACGCATCTCTACAGATGCATCACTTTCTTGTAAATCTGCCCCTATAGATTATGACGCAAAGCTCAATCTATTGAGAGGGACAAGACCAGGCATTAACTCCAAAAACTAACACCTCCCTGAAGCAGGCACACACAAGTAAAAGCGTGCAAACTGAATGTGTGGGAACTTTTTGAGTTTGCCTGCACATAGAGATTTGTTCTGGATGCGTATGCCTGCAGTGAAAATCCTGTGCTGCATTATGATCACTCACCTCTGCAGGTTGGGGGAAGGATGTAAAGCTCTCAAGGCAGCCTATTTGAGCACTAGCGCAGGGGATTAGACTACCAGCAGGCTAGACCTTGAAGATATTGTACAGCAATGTGTATTCTTTCCTTTGCAAAGCAGCTCAGCAGATTTAGATGCAATGCTGCATTGCATGAAAAAGTAGTATAACATTATGCACAGAGATCTGACTGTAGATTTATAAAACAACAGGACTTTCACCATCGTTTTGCTGATCCGAAAGTCAAGGTCAGGCGTGAAGCTGTACCTTTGTGTGTTCATTTATTAAGGAACCCCTTTTTTTTGTTTTTTGTTTTAAATTTTTTTTAATTTTGGTTAAGAGTATAGATGAACACATAATCAGCTGCCATATCATAGGAAAAGTATATTATACAACAATAATAAAACTAATATAGCTATTCCAAATACAATCATGAAGGCAATGCAATGGATGCCAAAAAGAAAAAGTCAATCAAATAGAGGAAAGACTACAGAAAAGTCAGAAAGGAAGGAAAGACACAAAACGGTGGGAGGAGAGAAAATAGATACACCTTCAAAGTCAATTATCAAAATATACCATATGTCAAAGAAAAGGAATTCCAACAACAAGTCTATGAATCACAAATCGGACGTAAGAACTATCATGAAATGTATAAAGAAGCTTAAATGGGAAACACAATTATGATCTTGCAAATTCAGTTCACTCAAGCACATCTGTAGAATATCAAGGATTGTTCACCTGTGAACATATTATATATTACTCATAAAACCCCAAATTGTAGGAAATATGATTTGCAGCACAAACTTTAAAATGTGTTGAAGCTCACTTGGCTTACCTTGTAAAAGGGGATGTATAATCGCTGGCTATTGAAACATTTGGATTAACTGGGGCTTTCTGGCTTGGCAAACCTACTCAATTACCCGGTTGTATGTCAGAATATTGTGTACAGAAATATTAATACATAATTTTGTGTCCTAAATATGCTTTTAAAAAAACCATCCCGTTGGATATCGATTTTCTATTACATGTGGCAATAGTTTAGTAGAGGATAATAAGGGCAGGATATTGTTGTCAGCCGATATACTGGCAATGATGGCCTGTACCACACCCAAGCACATATCCGCCACAAGCCCAAAGAGACAGCAGAGGATGGATGGGAAGCAGTAGCGTATTACAAAATACCATAACAGTCATGCTAAACATAACAATGTAATAAGCAGATAACTGGGTACTTCATATACACTGTGCTTGTGCTGCCTAGCAGGCAAATGTACTCAGAAGAAGTATAGACATTCGTTTCAGTTTTAACGCACAGAAAAAGAAAATATGAGTGTTGATGGTGCAGACAAAATACTATTGGCTGTAAACTCCTATACGTTAAAGACACAGGGACAGATTTATGTTTCCTGGCGCATCCCTACAAATCAGCAGGGATGCGCCAGGAAAGATGCGTCACGCAAGTTTACCCTTGCGCCACCACAGATGCGCCGCATTTACAATGCAGCGCATCGAGGCGCAAGGATAAACAGATGCGTGACGCATCTGATGGTATAAGGGCGGCGCATTGCTGGAGTCGTGTCGCAAGCACGACGCAACTCCAGCAATGCTCAGGGGCTGCCCATACCTAACATGCTGCGTCATGCCTTACGCCTGCTTCAAGCAGGCGCAGGGTTTTGACGCAGCAGCGTTGGAAAAGTGACTCCGTGAAATCTTGTAGATTTCACTGCGTCACTTTTCCGAGGCTTTTTCCGACAGAACGCCCACCCTGCATACATTAAACCTGACGCAGGTTTAATATAGCGCAGGGCTTTACAACGTGACGCATCTCCCTAGATGCGTCACGCTGTAAATAAGGCGCAACATGGCGCATGGTTTACGCCGCCGCTGCGTCACAGAAGTGACGCAACGGCGGCGTAAATGTCTCGCAAGGGGCTTGTAAATCTGCCCCACAGTTTAAACACCCGCAGATGAAAAAAAAAAATACAAACAGATAAAGAATGTAAAGAAGAAAGCATTGGAAAGTAAAGTATTGACCCACGGTTGCTGACTCGACCGTACACATATTTTAGTCAGATGTGCACATGTGATCAGGAGAAATTCTGTCACTCGCAGTTGAAGAGAGCCAATGGCTGAGGCAGGTTGACCCATTGTGATCTGCAGTATGACTGTGGAAAAGATAACTGAATAAAGAGGGTGGAAAAAGCCCCTTTATGCATGTATATATGTATGTAATTTTATTTATGATTTTGTTTTTGATTACATAAGGCTGACGAGACTTATAAATGGAATCAATAAAGTACAGGAAAGTTTAGATAAACCATTGTAAAATAGCTGCTCAAGCAATGTCCACCCGTGACTCCGGCTGGCTCCTCGTGCTTCGTGGTCAGCATCCCGCAAAACTCTCCCTGCTTCTTGCATCCCTCTGTAATGCAAATGGGACTCTTGGCATGAACGTGAGAACATAAACCTTCAGCGGGGCTATCCTGGGACTGTAACTGACCTGCGTTCCATTGCGGTGGCCTAAACTTTTTAATATGACCTGTTGATGTGCAACTAAATGTCCTGGGTTGAAACTTTGTGCATTTTGGCGCTATAATCATATTATTCTTTAAAAATTCATGTTTCCAGTTCTATAGATTGGACTTTTTCATTTTGGTCTTACTTTATTTATTAACTTTTGCTCTATATTTCTAAGCTGGTGTGTGATCTTTTTGTGTATTTTTAGGTCTCACCTTCGCAGCGCTTGCGCTGTCTTTTTGAGACATGCTGTATTCAGGTATGGACTTTAAGCTCCGCCCATTTTCTGCTTATTTATTTCAATTGGTTCTTGTTACTGTCCTTTGTAAATGGTGGCCATTGATATGTGAACAGGCTCAGTAGTCCCTCCTTAGTATCTCCTTTACTCCTATTGCAACATACTATGAGAACTGCCTTTGTTACATGCTATTACTTGGTAAGTGTTATTTACAAACTGTGAGCAATATTTTCTTAAAGGGCTTTCTCCTACCTGCTGTTGCTGGCAGGACAAGTTCTCCCACAACATCTTGTTTTGCAGTTGTAGTGCGAACCCGACTGGAAGGTATTGGAGTGCTTTATCTCAGCACCAGTTCTCTAGTTCCAAAGTAGCAGCTCACCGCGATAACATTATCCAGCAAGGAAATCGGACTGCATTTGGTTTGCTCCTCGCCTCACTTACTAAAAACCATGGGGCAGATTTACAAGACCCCTGCGCCTCCACTACGTCACTTTTCGTGATGTACTGGTGGCGCAGGGGGGTCCATTTTTGAAAGAAGGGGACCCCTACATAACCAATTGGTTTGCTATACGCAGGGACTTAACAATAATAGGAAAGAATTAATAGCAAACTATAATCAAAATATGCCAATAATTCCAGGTATACACATAAACGTAATCTGCAACTAGGTTTCCACATATATGTCAAAGACACACATATAATTTTAGAATTTATATAATTTTTATCAATTATTTTTCTGTATAAATATATATCGCTTTAGTTTCATCAATTGGGATCACTCATTTGTTTTCTTTACAGAAAATTATTTACAAAAGATAAATCACAAATATCAAAAATTACATATAAAAAACATTTGATAAATGGATATAATGGTCTGATCTAATGGCGATAATGATACGGTCGATGTGTAGTCGATGAGAGCAATGCGGTAGATGGAGACTATGCACGTTTCGGCAAAACTGCCTTCATCAGGAGACCGTCCATTGCAAAACAACTATGTGGAACATAGAAATAACATAAGTAAGTAGTTACAAATATAACATATATATATATATATATGGCAGCATCGATGAATATGGTCATTATACTCATCAAGTACGCCAAGATTGATCGAGAAAGTTTATTAAAGGAAATTGAGAGTATCAATGAGCAACTCAGTAAACTTGAGCAATCTGATTACATCATTAAAACTAAGAAAGAGATTGGCGAAAGAATGAAGAAACATGAGGACAGAATCAAGATACGTAAAGCATTCAAATATGCAAGGGATAAAACCGACTATGAATTGGGACAAATATTTACGTTCTCTCGAAAATATGATCATGCCAAAAAGAACATATCAGGACGGATGACCCATAAGAATACAGTGCCCAGCACAGAGATCGTGGCAACCGGAAATGACAGGGGGGAATTGAGTTCCGAGACGGGCTCACTCACGAGTAAATACAAATCTGATGATGGTATGATCGGAGCACAAAGGATGGGTGAGCAGGCCAATATCCTTAGTCCGGCAGAAGAGCTTAATTTTTTAGCAGAGGACCGGCTGCAAACTCTGCGGCCACGGAACCGAAATATGCCCCAAGCAGGAACAAACGAAAAAATCAATGTCGCCGAGAAAGGCGCAAACGCAGGAAGAGGCAAGCCAAGAAAGCAATGGCGCAGGAGATAACGGCAGACAACAACACTGTTATCAACCTATCGCAACTCATCCTTACTGAAGCGGAAACGCAGATCTTAGCACTTGGTTTATCCTATTGCCCGGAGAGCAGCTTTAATTATGGTAAAACGCGCATTGATATTTATAAATACATCAGGAAGCTGAAACTGCAAAAGTTTTTTACTATCAAAGAGGGCAATACTATCTCCACCTTGCCTGGCAACCCAAGTACTTCAAACATCATAGATCAATCTAATCTTCTAGCATCTGATACATCCATTATGCTCACCATTAGTGAACTCAATAATGAAAATCGTCTCGAAGAAATGACGAATAACAGTCAAATTTCTACTCAGGAAAGGCTTTCCTTGCACAATCTGACGGAATCAAGTGCCGGCCTTAGTCCTTTTAAGGCTAAATCCAAATTCTACCCCATGATGCCTAAGGATGCCATTGACATTTTCCACGAACGAGTAGTAGATGACATCAAGAAACTGTACTATAGAACCAACCACAACAAAACGAGACTCAAATATCAGAACATTCAATATGAAAATCTTATACGCAAACTGAGAGACAGAAAAGACATTGTGATAAACATGTCGGACAAAGGCGGTAATGTCGTCATCTGGCCACGGGAACAGTATACACAGGAGGCTCAGAATCAATTGTCTAATAAAGACTGCTACACCAAAGCCACGTTAATTGAATATCACAAGGCTAAAGACACTATCAAAAAAGATCTTAACAGCTGGAAACGACAGGGGCTTATTTCCAGTCAGGAATTGAATTTTATGCTTAATGACTTCTCTATTATTCCAACCCTGTACTTAATTCCTAAAGTACATAAAGAGATCAATCCCCCACCTGGCAGACCCATTATTTTGGCGATTGGTGGTATGAGTGAACACATTACCGAATATGTGGATTTTTTCCTACAACCCATCGTACAAGGACTGCCATCATATATTAGAGACCCAGGGGATTTTTTGAACAAAATTCATAATGTGACATGGGAAGATGATTTTTTACTAGTGGTAATGGACATAGAGTCTTTGTATACCAGCATTGACCACCATGCTGGATTGACAGCAGTAAAACATTACTTGGACAATAGACTTCTGGGCTTCCATAATCACAACATCATGCTCTTAGAAATGGTCAAATGGTGTCTTTCTAATAACTTCTTTATGTTTGACAATACCGTGTATCGTCAGATACGGGGTGTGGCTATGGGGGCCTGCTTCTCTCCCAGCTACGCGTGTTTACACGTGGGCTGGTGGGAGGAGCAGACCCTTCATGGCACCCTGGCCAGAATTGTTGAGAAACACGTTTTGCACTGGCACAGATATATAGACGATGTGTTTTTTATTTGGAAATATGACCATGAGAGTGCTTTATTGTTCATTAATGAACTTAATAATAACACTTGTAATCTTAAGTTCACTGCACAGATCAGTTCATCTAAGGTTCCCTTTCTTGACACCACCATCTATATCAGGGAAAGTAGTCTCGAATCTACACTTTTCAGAAAGCCAACAGCAGGGAATGCCACTCTCCATGCGACCAGTTCTCACCCCAGTCATCTAATTTGGAGTATCCCTTACGGGGAACTCCTCAGATTGAAACGTATCTGTAGCACCAATGAGGAGTATATTAAATGCTCTGAACAGGCATTGTCTAGATTCAGGGCAAGGGGATACAGCAGTAACATCCTCCTGCAAGCCCAGGAGAAGGCGGCTCTCAAACCTAGAGAAGACCTTCTTATTTTCAATAGGGGCACTAAGACACCTTTGACTAACAGTCCTGAAGATACCAATGTACCCCGTCTTATCACTGCGTTCAATAAGCAACACAACCAGCTTAGAAGGATAGTGAATAACAATTGGTCAATACTGAAAACAGATGCAGTATTGGCACCTAGATTACCATCTACACCCACTATCACTTTCAGACGGGCGATCTCGATGAGAAACCAGTTGGTTGTTAAGAATCCAGAAGTCACAACTAAAACGAGTTGGCTGCAGCCCATTAAAGGTTTCTTTAAATGTGCATCCTGTAGGGCATGTAAATTTGGGGTAAACACCACTCACTACAACACTCCTTTCAGTCCTACACCAATACGAATTGGGGGACATTACACGTGCCGTACTGAATTTGCAGTGTACATTTTAACTTGCACCTGCGGTTTTAAGTACGTGGGTAGCACTAAACTGCAGGCATATGCCCGAATTTTACAGCACCTCAGGGCCATCGTTAATAATGATCCCACCTATCCCGTGGCCCGTCATTTCAGAGCAGTTCACAACAATGACTTAAACTGTCTCTCATACTTTGTGGTAGATGCCATCCCTAAATTAAAACATGGTGGAAATAGAGAGCGTATGTTGAGACAACTTGAGACTCGGTTTATTATTGAGCTAGATAGTAAGGCACCGCTCGAGCTCAATACAACGGAGGATTTGCACAATTTCTTATGATCTCTTTTTGATTTGAATCTATCATAAGTGTTTACTTGCTTGATTTTCAAATTAACTTACTGCATTTTACTTAATGTGCAATCATCATTCTCTTTGTCTCCACACATATATTTCTATTTAGGATATGTCCTTTATTTTTTGAGTCTTTCTATTTCTATTTGGGCATTATCTTGACCTCGCTTTTATTGTTATTTATTATTCACAACACCCATATGAATATTTGATACAATTTATCTATTTGTCATTGGATTCCATCATGATGCATTATCCAAAAGTATGTGTTTTGCTGGCGCTATACATTTGCACATTTATTGCTTATTTGCACATCTACTTGCACTATTTGCACTTTATAAATTCAATTTGCACTTTTAGGCATATGCACTTACATTTGAGTACACACACATAAAAAATAATAAATATAAAAAATTAGATATTATTATCTGCATCGATAGAAATCCACCAGGCAAAACACCTTTAAATGGATTGACATACAACTTTATTGAATATACAGATTCCCTGCTCTTTGGTCTTTATTGAAGTGACATCATTGTTTACAGGTCCTCAGATATATTCCCAGCAGTATTTGCACATTCAGTTTTAATTGTTTCTAGCTAGCTGGGATTTACCATATGTTATTCTGTAGGAGATCTGATCTGGGAGGCACATTAGCCTTGTACGATCCAACTTTGGTAACGAATTTGTCTCATGTGTTCTGAGTTTGTCAAGTCAGCAGTATTTAGACTCTTTATTATGTGTAAAACTCAGATTGCAAGATCGGTTATTTTATCGAATTTGTTTTGACATTTTTTATCTGCATTACGCAACTATCATGATTGTAATTTTTAAGTGCAGTGTAATGCATACGTAAATTTGTAGTATGTCTTCTATGTCTTTCCATCATGTGATATGGGTGTCATCATTTTAAATTCTGTCACACGCAAAGGTAGCGTCATGTGATCAAGGCCGTTTTCCGGCCGAAACGCGTCATGGCAGACAAAAGGGAGCTATTAATACTATAAATAAATAAGTATTCACCGACGAAGAGGGGTTCGTGCATTCTTTTTCCTGTGAAAAGCTGACGAATGCTCTAAGTTCATATATATATATATATATATACCTAGATAGTTGGTCAACAGTTAAATTCATAACACTTTTTGTTTCATAATAGATCATGACGGCTAATTACAATATCAAAAACAGAACAATACATCTTATATATATACACATAAGGAATTGGAAATATACCTTATAGTCACTTTTTACAAGAAATATAACAAAATATATGTACAAAAGAGTAAAACTAACCTATATTTCCTCAAAACAATATACACTCGACTAAAACTAGGATGTTATAGTATCATGAAAATCAGGATTATAGAGATTTTTAGAAATGTAGACTAGTGGTCAATAAAAAGACAGAAAAAGAGAGAGAGATGGGGAATAATTATTATAGTAAAGAAAGAAAGCGGATTTATGATCAAGAGCGGCCCAATCTAGAATATAATTGTGAACACTGGTGTCTTTTAATAATATGCATATAATTATATTTTTTCCTAAAATTAGATTCCAAGCATTTTGATTTTTCCTAAAGATAGACATAAATTTCAAGTCATAGACGATCATTCAAACTAGTAGGGTAGATTAGATGTTGAAAGTTATAGTATTCTACCATAGATATAAAAATTCTAACTTACATTGACATGTAAAGCTTCAATTAGTATTGTTGAGGCTCCCCAGAATATTTAGCAACTAGTAGGACAACTGGAAAGATAAAAAATAAAAAATAGAAATAAAAATAAAATTCTTTCTTAGATAAGGATCCTGGTGTACTGCACTGTCATTTCAAACCCATTTTTTAGTTGCTAATGTATATTGTTATACTTACCATGAATCTATGCAGTATCTAAGTTCATATGATACATATGGCGTCTAAAAAATTTTAATATAATGTAGTCATTCTTTTTATCCGGTAAATTTCTTATCGCAAAATATATAGTTTTTCCTGTAGAGAATAATATTAAATTAATCTACTAGCATATATTCTAATTTTTACATATGCCGCTTTAACTTGTAATAACATATATATTGGACTAAAACTTACTAGAGAGGCTGATGTATTCACCAACTGCCAATGGTTGTAGATAAAATCTCGATATAGGATGTCGCGAAAGGACTAGATTCTTTTCTGTAAGTATACAATTTTACGTAATTATTATAGGAAAAGAGACAGGGGCTTTTATTTAATAATATTTTTCTCCACCTGTCGCACACAACAAATTATATCCTACCATCGGCAGTGCAACATTAGAGGATAACACTAATTTGAACTATTCATGTTGCCAGAATATCAAGGAGGCGCTTATTAATGATCGATTCCATTACTTTACTGGTAGACGGAAATCACCTTATCTCCTTAATCCAAACAATCATCTTTGCCTTTTTGTTGGCATACACATTTCATAACCAAATGATAAATAGTAATTGATCACTTACTCAAAAGACTTTTTTTAGAACGTAGTACGAGCGAATAATGGCTACTTTGTTTTAAATTATGCCTTGATGCATGTATTGGTCTCTATAGGAAAGAGTTAAAGATATTATCTACTGAGCTCAGATGCTTTCAATATTCTAACGGACATGATATCACTGATATCTATCATATGTTGATCCTCATACCTTAAAGTTGGATGGAAGAGACCTTACAGATAGACCTTCCGTATCTTCTGGCGGCAACCAGTGATGATGTGAGCACTTCATTACCTACAGCCTTCTTTTTATCCAGAGTTTTTTCCCGCGCTAATGCTAATTAGTTAAACCGTGAGCCAACGGGGTTGTCTTCATAGGCGCCATCTTAGGGTCAGGCAACACGCGTGTAAAGGCAAAGAGGGCGGACTATTTGCAGTTATTTACACAGTATCCCTTGTTGTTGACTACAATTGAGGTTTTATCTGTTGTGTCAAAAGTGCCATCTTGGATGGTATAAACTCGGTTAGTTAAGACTGAGAGGACGGGCCATTTCTCATTGTTTAACAGATAGATCCTTACGCTAATGTGAACAAAGATTCTTGTTAGTAGCGAAATGCGATTTGGATTTCTTGTAGAGAACGAATAATTTTCTAATTCTAAATTTCTTTGGCCTTCTTAATTTTAAGCTCGTAAATCTTATTTTTATTTATATATTAGAAATATAATAAAAACCATAATAGGAAATGGAATGTATATACCAACTGTTACATGTCCATATAATATGAAAACATAATAGTTTTTAATAATTTTCATATATCGCTGAGATAGATTTGCGATCGTTAGGTAAAAAATTGATCTAAAGAGTAATATGTATTTTGCAGTTATCTTATTTCAGACACCATGTTCATGTATAATATTGCATAAGTATAAAGAATAGAGTATCAACCTATTAGACCACCATCATAATAGAGATATTATCAGATATATTCAAGCAGATTTCTTCCATGTAATAAATTTACCTTCCTGAACGTATAACCATCCGGTTATAAATACAATGATTTCATCTTAGGTTTTATATGATAGCCTGTTCCCATGGTATCTCTAAATGTAGGCCCTTATTTACCGTGTCCAAAGAGAAAATCTAATAGACTTCACGTTTTTCTCTTATTTTTTCTGAACACTGCCCATCCTTACTTACAACTCTTTCTAGAATAAACCAACGGATATCGTCGGGAGTGTGGTTATTTTCTAGAAAATGGGAAACCATAGGTGCAGCCGTTTTTTTTGTTTTGATGGCTGATTTATGTTCTGTCAATCTGATGTTAAGTGTACGAGAAGTTTCACCTACATATCCTTTATTGCAGGGACATAAGAGCAAATAGATAATGTTCTTAGTTTTACAGTTATTCATATTTCTTGGTTTAATAATTTGTCCATTAAATTGCAATTCTTTTGTCTCTATCGCTAGGGGGCAAACTTTGCATGTGCCACACTTGAAATTACCTTCAATCGGGTTCATACCATCAATACTTCGCTGTATTGGTTCTTTTTGTTGAGGCATACGCGATCTGACCACCAAATCTTTTAGATTTTTATTTTTGCAATATGCAAAAAGTGGTTTAGGTATTTGGTCAAGTTTTGATTTATTGACATTGAGTAGATGCCATTTTGAACAGATGATTTGTCTAGTTTGTTCATTCATAAGAGAATGTCGTGTCACAAAGACTAGTTTGGCTTCTTGCTTTTGTTGTGTATCTTGTAAAAGATGTTGGCGATCAAAGAACCTGGCACGTTTGTATGATTCTCTAATAAGTCTACGAGTATAACCTCGATCTTCGAACTTTTTCTTTATATCCATTGCTCTATTATCATAGTCTTCCAATTTAGTACAATTACGCCTCAAACGTAAAAATTGACTGAAGGGAACACTGTTTTTCTGAGTAGTTGGGTGGAAACTGTTATAATGCAAAAGGGTATTACGGGCAGTTGGTTTGGTGTAAAGATCTACAAATAATTGGCCACATTCATGTTTAATTGAGATGTCCAGAAACTCAATTTCAGTGTTACTAATATGAGATGTGAATTTTAAGTTGATATCACATAAATTGAGCCATGCAATAAACTCAATCAGAATATCTTCATTATCATCCCATATGAATACAATATCGTCTATATACCGAGACCAATGGAATACGGACTCAAAAAATGGGGCCACCTCATTAAAAATAAATTGTTGTTCAAAGTAGTCTACATAGATGTTGGCTATAGTTGGAGCGCAAGATGCGCCCATACTAACTCCTTTGGTTTGTCTATATAAATCGCATTGGAATTCAAAAATATTGTCCTCAAGAATAATTCTCAGACAATCAAGACTAAAGATGGTATTAAATTCTATATTGTATATGTTTATGAACCATTCCACTGCTGTTATAGCTCCAGCACAGGGTATATTTGAATATAGACTTCCAACATCTAGTGTAACCATCCATTGTCTTTTTACATTAAAAGGAGTCCCTTCCATTAGGTTGATAATATGACGTGTATCCTGGATGTAGGCTGGAATTTTCTTTACATATGGACGTAGAATAGCATCCAAATATTTGGATTTTGGTTCCGTAATAGAACCAATGGTGGTGACTATTGGTCTAAACGGGGGGTCCATTTCATTTTTGTGAACTTTAGGTATACCATACAGGCTAGCTAGCCTAGGGAACTCTACATTCATGTATTCATATTCTTTTTTGCAAATGAATTCATGTCGCAAGGCTTTTGTAGTGAGTCTATGTATTTTGTTCTTAATCTTTTCAGTAGGATTTCTAGTTATTTTGATATAGAATGTATCATTATTATTATTATTAACGAATTTTGTACCGCGCACGGTTACCCAGAGGCATCCCAGCGCTTATAGAGAATCAGAGCAAGCTGCCTGTGTGAAGCAGAACAGATTTAGAATTATTCTGGAAATAGATAAGTTTTCAAATGTTTCCTGAACCTGAGCAGGTTTGGTTCAGAGCGTAGTGAGAGTGGGAGGGAGTTCCAGGCGTGTGCAGTATGGATGGAAAAGCTCCTGCCACCTGAACGGGCTCTCCTAATTCTCTTTATCTGAAGGAGGTGTTTATTATCGGAGCGTAAGGCTCTGGTGGGCTTATAGGGCCGAATCATGTCCTTCAGAATAGCAGGTCCTTTCCCCTGAATGCTCTTGTGAGCAATACAGAGGGCTTTGAAGGTCACTCTCTCTTTGACCGGGAGCCAATGGAGTGCCTTTAGAGCGGGCCTGGCTGATTGCCTGGCCGGAACGTTCCGCAGCAGCCTGGCTGCCGCGTTCTGCACTTGTTGCAGGATTTTGAACGTTGATTCCGGTGCTCCGAGAAAGAGTGCATTACTGTAGTCCAGGCGTGAGATGATTAGACCTTGGACTAACAGCTTCCGGGAGAGTTCCGGTAAGAGGGGGAGAACCTTACGGGCCGAGCGGAGCAGTCCATAACACACGCCAGCGATCTTCTTGGCGTGTGTCCTAAAGGACAGATCAGGCTCCAGCCAGACCCCCAGGCTCTTAATTTCCTTCTTTGGGTCAGGCGGAGTGCCCATACAGTTGGGCCAGCTGCTCGGCGAGAGGGCGAAGTTTGAGTGGCCCAAGATCATCAGCTCAGTTTTTGAGCCGTTCAATTTGAGCGATGACCTGGTCATCCAGTCAAACACCTCTCTTAAGCATGAATGGAGCGTTTCAGGCTGCTTCTCCAGCTGTGTCAGACCCACCACTAGCTGAGTGTCATCCGCATAGCTTATGGTCTTAAAGCCAAACGGAGACACCACACCCTCAAGGGGTGCCATATACACGTTAAATAACGTGGGGCTTAGGGATGAGCCCTGAGGCACCCCACAGTGAAGTGGAAAGGGAGGAGATTTTGCGTTGCCTTCCCAAACCTCGAAGGTACGCCCCTCCAGAAAAGAGGCCAGCCATTCCAGGGCCGCTCCTGTGACTCCTGTCTCTGCTAGGCGTTGTGTCAACACTCCATGGTTGACAGTATCGAAGGCCGCACTTAGGTCCAGGAGGATCACTGCCACTGACCCCCCTGTATCCAAAGTGCTTCTGGCCTCCTCTACAACTGCTAGCAGGGCCGTGTCGGTTCCATGACCCGGTCGGAATCCCGTCTGGGAGTCTCTCAACCGACCATTCTCCTCGAGAAAGTTGGACAGTTGGCGGTTAACCAGTTTCTCGGCAACCTTACTAATCCCTGGTAGCAAGGAGATGGGCCTGAAATTGGCTAAGTTCTGTGGATCTAAGCCAGGCTTCTTCAGAAGCGCTTTAACGACTGCGCTCTTCCAGTCTGGCGGTACCGTGCCATGAGCGAAGGAGAGATTGACCAAATCGGTCAAAGGCTCTCCTATCGATGGGGCAGCCTGCTTTAAATACCGCATTGGGACTGGGTCTCGAGGCGAGCCACTCTTCAAGCTCCCGAGGACCTTCAGTACTTCGCCTGAGGTTACGGGGCCAAAAGACGTCAATAAATTTTCCGACATGCTTAAGTCTTCAGACGAAGTCGGGGTTCCCATCACCGGAGGGAGAGAACTAATAATGGTGTCAATTTTATTTTTGAAGTAAGTGGCCAATTCCAGACATTTTTCCTGTGGTCTGTCGTGGACAAGAATGGGATCCTGTGGTTTAAGAAGCTCCTTCATCACTAGAAAGGCTTCCCTGGATGAGGACGCAGCATGACTCACTCTCTCCCCAAAAAAGGAGGCCTTTGCTGCGCGTATAGCAAGTTTATACGTCCTTAATTCCCTACGGTATTTTTCCCTGCTCTCTGTCTCTGGGTTCTTCCTCCATAGTCTCTCCACCCGTTTACAGTTCTTTCTCAGGGTTCTAAGCTCTGGGGAGTACCATGGGGCAGACCCCACTCTCTTATCCCTAATAAGCATCTTCTTGAGTGGAAGCACATGGTCCACTGCGTTGGTCAGCCAGTTCCTCATCATAGCGTCTGCAGTCACTGGATCCTGACCTTTCTCAGGCTGGGAGCCCTCCAACCGGGCATTCCAGGCCTCTACCGGGAGCCTTGACCATGCCCTGTCTATTCTAAATTTCCTGGACGGGAGGGTATCATCTTCCTTTACCTCCCAGTTTGCCATGATCAGTGAATGGTCAGACCAGGGAAGAACGAGAGGGGGCATAGCTAATAAACCCCTCATGTTCGTAAAAAAGGGGTCCAAAAGGTGCCCTTTAACATGTGTGGGCCCGGTGTTTATCAAATTCATCTCCAGGGCGGTCAGCTCGCTCATTAAATTAGTTGCCATTGGGTCAGTTGCCTCATCAAAATGGCAGTTGAGATCTCCCAACAGAATAAAGTTGGACGAAGCTGAGGCCAGGAGAGTGGTAGTTTCCATAAGCGAAGATGTAAACTCCCCCACACTCCCAGGTGGACGATAAACTAGGAGGCCTGTCAACGTGCAGGTAGGGGAGAATTTAAGGGAAAATTGGCAGCTCTCACAATCTTTCACCCCTGCCTCCCATGCTTTACAGCCCAGTGATTCCCTATGGATAATGGCCAAGCCTCCCCCCCTCCCTGCGCCTCTGTCAAGATGGTAGATCAAATATCCCGGCGCTAGCGCTGTAACCACATCCGGACCCGAGGCGTCAGATAGCCAAGTCTCAGTGAGAAACAAGGCTTCAACCTTGTGGTCCAGGAGAAGGGAATTAATCTCCGTAGCGTGGCAGGGAAGGGATCTGCAATTCAGCAGGGCAAGACGACGCAGGGTAGTGGGGATAGTTACTCCTAAATCCGGTTGGCAGACTCTGCATCCCCTGAAACGTTTTCCCCCTTTAGCGGTATAGCAGCATGTGACATGCTTTGGTGTTCTATAAGATAAAAGCTCTTCCTTCGTGTATCTGACCGAAGAGGCTAGATGGGGGCTCGAGTCGGGCATAACCAATGGCCCTGGTCCCGTCTGGGCCCGGACGGGCACAGACGGGCTTGACTCTGGCGAAACTCCGGCGCAAGTCCGGCGCGCCCCCTGCGCGCGTCCGCTGCGCGGAGCCATAACGGGCTATTTTTATAGGGCAACTAGACCGGTCGTCCAATGTGACCCCACCTAAGATGGCCGCCAAAATGGGATCGAGCCCTGGACCTGGTCTAAACAAGCACCCAGGGATCAGGGACCAAGAGAAATGAATTCACAGCCCAAACGAGGGTAGGAGCGTTCAGTAGGATAATTCTAAAGATGATTTTAAAATAATTCCGTTTTTTTGAAGATTCCTAAAATGATTCTAAAAATGTGGTTCAGGTGCAGGGGGGGATCGGACACAAGGGAAAAATCAAATGCAGCTAAAATAAGCACTGAGCGCTCGACTAGCAGCCTCTCAAGAATGCTCTATCTCCGGTCTGGTAGCTAAGCCCTCCTTTTATAGGGCAACTAGACCGGTCGTCCAATGTGACCCCACCTAAGATGGCCGCCAAAATGGGATCGAGCCCTGGACCTGGTCTAAACAAGCACCCAGGGATCAGGGACCAAGAGAAATGAATTCACAGCCCAAACGAGGGTAGGAGCGTTCAGTAGGATAATTCTAAAGATGATTTTAAAATAATTCCGTTTTTTTGAAGATTCCTAAAATGATTCTAAAAATGTGGTTCAGGTGCAGGGGGGGATCGGACACAAGGGAAAAATCAAATGCAGCTAAAATAAGCACTGAGCGCTCGACTAGCAGCCTCTCAAGAATGCTCTGTATCATCACTCAACATTTCCTCGATTTTCTTAATGTAAGATGTGGTATCTAGTATAGCTATTCCACCTCCTTTGTCGCAGCTTTTTATAGTAATGTCACTAGTAGTCTTTAGTTTTTTTAGGGCCTCATGTTCATCAATTGAAATATTAAACGGTGTTTTAGGTACGTATTTTGTAGCATTTGTTAATTTATTATATACTACCCGTTCAAATATTTTGACTTCTGGAGTAACTTGCTCCAATATAGGTGTAAAGATTGATTTAGGTGCCAACCCAGATCTATTAATCTCCAAAGGAAAATTCTCAGTATTAGAAGAATAGCATTTTAATCGAATTTTCCAGAAAAATGACATCAGGTCATTGAATAATTCAAATTTATTTAGTCCTGAATGGGGTACATAAGATAGCCCTTTCGACAAGAGTGAATAGATTGATTCATTTGGTCTTGATGAGCTCAGATTAAAGATAGGTATGGTCTTCATTGTCTCCAATATCGAGCATTCCGGGTTTCCAGAAATTGATTCTGGTTCAGAGGTTGATGGCCCTGGAATTGTGTCTGATATTGGGCACAGGGCTGATATTGTTGTCGGGGTTGATATTGAGGCTGATGTTGTGGCTGATATTGTGGTCGCCAATTTCCTCTGTTCTGACTGAATCTCCCTAAAAAAGGACGATATCCTTGGTTATAACGCGGAGTATACCTATTACCTCTATTTTCAAAGGTGGGCATTGTGCCATCACTGTCAGAGGTATCAGAGAATGTAGTTACCTTTTTGTTGAATTGTCTAGAGTTATACTGGTAGGAAGAATTATCTTGTCCAAAAGATTCAGATTGTGTTTAATAACCATCTACAAGATAAGGGTATACATTCTCTTGACTGAAGTATCTTATATCTTTTTTGAGTTTTTCCGTTTTGCGTTTTGTAAGATAGTCATTATAAGAATTTAATTCAAATTCTAATTCTTCCAACTTCTTTTTTGCATCTTCCACAGCCGTTGAAGATTTTATTTTATTTTCTAGTTCTAGAATTTCATTCAACATCTGCAAAAGCAATTCTTTTGCAGTTTCAAATATCAGCATCATAAGGTCCCTTGAGCACCTATTTGCAATTAAAGACCATTTTTCTAAGAACTCTTTAATCTGAACAAAGAGCCCTGGAATGTTTTTAATCTGTAATCCTTGAGGGATAACGCCAGCTCGCAAGTATTCCAGCATGTACTGGCCATGTAGCTCAATCCTTTTTGTCTTTTTTTTTAGAGATAGTAATTTTACTAGGTCCTCATTATGGTCTAAATTTGAGGTACCTCTATTATCAAAATTCATAGATGCTTCTACCATGGAGACGAAATCGTCATCCGTAAAACCAAATGTTTTAAGATTAGCCAAATCTTTTATTTTATTTTATTTAGTTAATGTCGATAGGGTTAATATTGTTTATTTTTTTGAAAAAAATATGGAGGGGGCTCCTCCGTATTTACGAGAGGAAAAGCCACCCTGCGTGACTTTTCCTCTCCTCGTAAATATGGCCCCTTCACACGCAGCACTGTGCGTTGAAGGGTCGTTCCATGGGTGTTGCTGTGGGTGTTCCCACGCAACACCCATGGAACAAGACATATCTCCAGATTTACGAGAAATCGTAAATCAGGAGATGCGTGTGAATGCTATGCCACCCTAGAGGTTTAATTTCTCCTATTTTCTTCCTCTTTCAATGCGTGCTGCATTCTACAGCAAGCATTGAAAGAGGAAAAAGCCTCTTGTGATTGTTTTTGTGCAGGAAGGTGTCCCTTCCTGCACAAAAACAATCTCCCCACGACGCAGGCATCCTTGCACCATGGTGCAAGGGTGCCTGCACCGGCGCATGGCTGCAGTTTGTGCGCCAGCGTAGGGGAAGCACAGAGATGCGACATATTCTTGTAAATATGTCGCATCTCTGTACTTTCCAAACTAATGCAGCACGGCGCAGCAAAATGACTTGCTGCACCGTGCCGCATTACTTTGTTGTAAATCTGCCCCCATGACTTCAACAGGCATAGAAGGCGG
Organism: Triturus cristatus; assembly: GCF_964204655.1. Classification (NCBI taxonomy): domain Eukaryota; kingdom Metazoa; phylum Chordata; class Amphibia; order Caudata; family Salamandridae; genus Triturus; species Triturus cristatus. The sequence continues at coordinate 236,167,321 of NC_140583.1, forward strand.
CAGGGTCACTGGCTTATCCCCACTTGGGTGACTGTAGTTTCCTGTTTATTCTCTTATGTGACATATATTTGCTCACTCAAATACATGTCACCTGCTCAGGGGTATGCTGGCGCTGATATCTTGCATCCCCCAGTTTTTAAAAGGGTAGTAAGCATAAAACCAGGGCCCACCCTGTACCACAGCATGTGTATATATAAACAATGCAATTGGGCCACATTTATTTTCACCATTGCCTAAACCTACTCAGTTTAGGTACAGGGGCCCTGAAACGCAGGGTACAATAGATATCTGCAGTCGGTCCCTCGTAGAACTTTAGCAAAGCAAAGGGTAGTCTCTTGATGGTATCAAACAAGTCAAAATGGGTTTGGGTCTCAGGGATTAATTTTAATGACCACTCAGCACTACACTCCCCGAAAGTAACTAAACACAATACAAAAAGTAATGGAGGGTCAAAGGTATGAAATTCACAAGATACGACTATGTAATGGAGCTAGTGATATTGGTTCGCTAGACAGGGTACATCATTCATAGTTTTTGAAAAATACCCATCAGTAGCTCTTCCTGGGCGCCCTTTTCATCATGTGGGTTCCTTCTAACCATGAAGGATAGGAAAAGAGTTTAGTCATGAATGACAACATAGGAACCAGTGATGGTATAACTGGGTCACAGGGGGCTACTGAAAAGCAGTGCGAGTAAAAAAGTGAAATAGTGCAAAAGTGCAAAGTAGTGATATTAAAATTAGATGGCTCTGAGGAAAGTACTTATTTATTTGAGACCTCAAAGTCTCTAAAGCTTAAAAAGAGCGAAATTGGTAGTTTTAACTAATAGCTACCAACAGGTTGGTCGACATGTTTCAGCAGGAATTACGGATCACACTGGTATCCACTGCATTCTTCAGGACCTGTGTCGCTACTGCTAGTGTTGTGTAAAGAAAATATGAAAAAGGAAAAGGTATCACCTGGGTATTAGTGAAGGATCATTCTCCCAGCTGTGAAGTCCGAAGGAGAACAAACATAGTCGAAAACAAGGGAAAAACATATAATTAGTATATCTACGGTATCCAAAACAATTACATGGTATACCATATCTATAAAGAGAATTTATGAAGCAATCCTCTTGGTAGTGCTTTAATTACTACATGGAACTACAATACGTACATATGATATGTAGTAGGGCTCCCACTTACCATATTGTGCAGGAGAGTACTGCCTCACCTCACCTGGCAAACAGCTCAGGTAATTGAAGCACCGCTCTAGTGGAAAGAGAGAGACACATACAGAGACACGTCAGCGAGCAGCTGACTTCACACATAATCACAAATTGTACTGGTGTTAATAGTAGGTCAGAAAAGCCAAAAAACCCTGGCTAAGGCAATGGCCGCAGTTGAACAAATGGCAAAGATCAGACCCTCGATGGCCTGAAAATGTGTTTAATGACAATTAAGCCAGTGCAAAGAACAAGCATATCTGTTCCTAAACATTGAGGTATAGGGTCCGCCTGCACCTCATTTTATAATTACTTATGCATGTATCACTTAGTCATTAGAGAACTGCGACTAGTACACATCGTGACAGGATCCCTGCTTGTGAGGTTATATTTTAGCAGGTTATATTTTAGCATCAACACTCCAGCTATTATATTAGAGCACATTTCGTTAGTAATACCATCATCTGGGCGGTATCTGGTTAAACTGTAAACACATAGGCAGAGCGCCAGTACACAACACCCGCAATGACGCTTTTTGAACATTTTCTGAAAACTGCTCGCGTGTGGGTCATAACCAGCAGCCCAACGCGAGAGAACAAACAGAGCTCTAGTGCGGCGTGAGTCAAATGTCAATTACCGCGCTGAGGGTTTAAACTCCACAAAGGCAGCAGAGCTCGATAGTTAATGCAGAGCTCTGGTCCTCCGTAAAACAGATAGCTCTTACCGCGCTATGGGATTGAACTCTACACTGGCAGCAGCGCTCAATGGACTCTGGATAAACAATGCGCACACTGGTGGCGAGCGCGCACAATGGCATCCTGCTACTAGGATTGCTGACAGACAGGCAAGAAGAACTTGTCTCTCACCTGTCCGTCGGTACTTCCAGCGTCCCTCTGGCTGTAAGGGGAGGTAACGCGCGGAGTCAAACACTACAGTTTTACTTCCTCAACTGGGCGTGTCAATTGTCAACACATGACCACTAAGGATTCTGGGATATGTAGTCCTATTGAGAGAAAGGACGCTCACAGGTAGATTAGAGCTTATGAAAGCTCACAAATTTATTAATTTATTTATTAATACTCAGTCTCCAGAAACATTGATATTTGCATGTATGTTTAAAGCAGGGGCATCCAAAAGAAATGGTTTTTTTGGAGGTACTGTTGTTTGTAAAAGCTCAGGTACAGCGCACTAGCAGCTCTACATGTTACTATGGCTACCAATGTTGTAAGGCTCTATTTTAAGCCAAGCAATACCGCACTAACAAGTGGAACGGCAAAAAAAAAATAACAAATAAAGATCCACTGAAATATTCTTTATTATTTATTCTTATTTTAGACAAGTGAGCACTTGTTGATCAGGCAGAGGGGCTCCAATATGTGTTAGATATAAGTTGACAAAGGCAACGGGGTGTTTATGCCCGACAATGGCCTAGAAAACACGTATGAGGCTACACCATCACAAGGAATGGAAAGATTATGGTGAATCCTACATTGAACCTCACAAGAAATGGCGAAGTATGGAGAAAAGCAAACGTAGCCTGTGAACTGGTCAGAATCAGTGCCAGACCCCATATAAATGTTGAGATGACTAATACGCTAGAGGAGTGCATCTCACAGAGACATCCACGGGATGTCATCATTCAACCCGTCCTTGTCTGAGTTCAGAGTGTACACCCATTTTTGTTCTTTCCTGAACAGAAACTTGCTAATGTCTGTCACATGGTTAGGTATCAGGGGCTGTTCTAGAATGGTCCATCGAAATTCATCAGGGCCATGTCCCACCTCCAAAAAGTGATTGATCATTTTGGTGGACTGTTTACGACAGCGGATGGTGCTCCTGTGCTCGGAAATGCGCGTCTTGACCTTCCTGGTCGTCATACCCACGTATTTGTATTCACAGGGGCAGACTATCAAATAGATGACATTGAGGCTGTTACAATTTGTGAAGCGCCTTTGTTCCCATAGACGCCCTCCTCCAATGTCAATAGTGGTAGATTTGACGGTCTGGGGGCAGGCGGCGCAATTCCCACAGGGATGGTGACCTGTCACAGCTGTCATACCCCAAAGTGTTCCTACTGCTCTCGGAGTCGCTACTCTGGGTCTTGTGTGGACAAGTTGGTCTTTGAGGTTCCTACCCCTTTTGAAGGCAAATAGAGGCGGGGGCAGATTATCATTCCCCGTGTTCAAGATACCCCAATGTTTCTTGATGATCTTCTGGATCTGATTGGAACGAGTGCCAAACGTGTTGACACAGGTGATCCGAGATTCTTTGGCTTTTGGGAATGTAGGCTCCAGAAGGCTTTCACGGTTATTATTGAACGCCCTCTTTTTTGACCGGCGTATTAATTGCTTCGGGTACTTTTTTTCAAGCAAGTTGTTCTCTAGCAATTTGGCATGATGAAAGAAGCCCTCCCTGGTGGAGCAGTTCCTCTGAATTCTCAGGAATTGCCCATAGGGCAGGTTGTCCCTTAGAGCTTTCGGATGGCAACTCTCGTAGCTCAACAGGGAGTTCCTTGCCATAGGTTTCCGAAAGAGCTCAGATTGAAGACCAGTTGGAGTTACATTAATTTTGAGGTCTAAGAAGGCCAGATGTGTATTACTGTACTCGACAGTGAAACGGAGGAATGCATTCCTACTATTCAGCCAATTGTGGAAAGTGTGAAGCTCATCCACAGTCCCTCGCCACACCACAAAGACGTCATCGATGTAACGTTTCCAGAGGCGGAGCGATCCGAGAAAGGGGTTGGTATCGGTAAGGATGGTTTCTTCTTCGAACCGATGGACGTAAAGGTTCGCCAGGCTAGGGGCAAAAACGCTGCCCATGCTGGTCCCAGAGACCTGTAGGTACATGGACTCCTCGAATTGGAAATAATTCTCCGTCATGGCCAAATTCGCCAAAGTCATAATGAAAGAGACCGGGGTGATGGAATCTAAATCATGTGCTCTTAGTAGGGTCTCGATCACATCAAGAGTCTCTCTTTGTGGAATTGACGTATAGAGAGATTCTACGTCGAAGGATACCAGTAGATCTATGTTGGCATCAAACTCGACGTCAGGTAGAATCTTCAGGACATCCTTAGTATCTTGTAAATATGTGGGCATCTTGTGCACCATCGGTCTCAAAAAGTGGTCTACAAAAGTTGAGAGGGGTTCAAGAAGAGACCCAATGCCTGATATTATTGGGCGTCCAGGGGGTGGCCGCTGTGGTTTGTGCACTTTAGGAAGCACGTAAAAGTAAGGGACAATGGGGTGTGCCAGTTGTAAATACAATGCCTCCTTTGATGTTATCCATCCCTCAGATAAAGCCTCTTCAACGTGTTGTTTGATGGCCAATAATAATCTCTCTGTAGGGTCCTCAGTGAGTTTACAATATGACTTTACATCACTGAGTTGTCGAATGCATTCCTCGCGGTATGTAGTTGTATCTAGGACCACTATAGCACCGCCTTTGTCGGCAGGTTTGATCACTACCGAGGGGTCCTCTGCTAGTTTTTTCAAAGCTAGCCGTTCTCTCTTAGGGAAATTGATGAATGGCTTGCTGGTTTGTTGTAAAAGATTCGTGATATCGCAGTCCACCGCCTCCTCAAAGGCCAAAACCTTCGCTGGCAATCCGGTGGTAGGTGGATTGAAGGAAGATGGTCGTTTCAGGCCTGTATTCTGGTCACTCAGAGTCAGATCACTTCCACCTTCATTCTCTTTTGCAAAAAGGAAGTGCAAGCGGATTTTCCTGAAAAATTTCCCCATCTCAATGTTAGTCTGGAACGGATCACCCATGTTAGTAGCCACAAAACCCAAGCCTCTGTTGAGCATTTTCAGTTCTATCTCTGAGAGTGTTCTAGAACTCAGGTTAATCACGAGGTCGTCCTTGGTGTTGACGCTCTTGTTTGGTCCTGAGGTATCTTTTTGCCACTCCGTAGGCCCATCGACTGCGGCGCCAAGTTCCACTGTACTTGGTTCTGCTGTTGGCCTCTCCTCCGCCCCCTCTGTCTCCCCCTGCCCTGTCCTAAAAAAGCCGGGGAGTTAAAGTCAGGGTAGAATTGATGAGGACCGAAGGGCATCATCTGTTGAGGAAAAGGGGCCCCCTGGGACCATGGGTTAGGTTGCCACCATGATGGGAACTGAGGTTGCACATAATTCTGACCAGGACCTCTCCAGTTTCTACGGTTGCCTCTACCTCTGCCTTTGTTATTGGTATTGCTACCTAGGCTAGATGAGTCTGAGTCGCTAGACCCTTCGCCAGAGCTGGAAGTACCGTACGTCGACCCACCTGTATGACCCTTGTTATTATAGGTTGGAGGGACAAAAGTGTCACTTGTGTATGGGTAAATCTTTTCAGTTGCAAATTTTTCAATATCTTTTTTGCATTTCTCTAATTTCTTGAACAGGATCGAATCTCTGAATTCTTTATTGGCTTTATTATTTTCATCTAGATTTTTCGTGAAAATTTTGCTCGAGAGTGTGGTTCTGATCTGGCCCTCAAGTAGCTGGATTTCGATCAAGATCTTATCAGCCGCCTTTTTGGCTGTTTTTATTATGAGCACCAACCAGTCGCGGGTGCATTTCCACGCGATTAGGTACCAATTATTTAAGAATTCTTTATCATCCAAGAAAAGTCTAGGGACATTGGTTACAATTAGTCCACTAGGAGCGCAATTGCCGCGTAGATACTCAGCCATTACAAGACCGTGGACGCAAATCCGTGATTGACTTTTCTTAATAGTAAGAATTTTTGCCCAACCTTCATCAGTGTTCACTGGGGGGACAGGTATATTGTCCAGAATGCTAGGATTCTCGTCCAGGATAGATTGAATCTCTGCTTCATCGAAAGAAAGGCCAAGGTTAGTTGCCATATTGATATAATGACCATACAAACACACACAGAACAAAGAAGTGAAGGTGCGTATAGTCCCTATCTGTCTGTCTACCACAGGGGGGATGAAAAAACAGAAGACCCGCGGCCTTAGCCGCACAAAAGCATCAAACAAGTCAAAATGGGTTTGGGTCTCAGGGATTAATTTTAATGACCACTCAGCACTACACTCCCCGAAAGTAACTAAACACAATACAAAAAGTAATGGAGGGTCAAAGGTATGAAATTCACAAGATACGACTATGTAATGGAGCTAGTGATATTGGTTCGCTAGACAGGGTACATCATTCATAGTTTTTGAAAAATACCCATCAGTAGCTCTTCCTGGGCGCCCTTTTCATCATGTGGGTTCCTTCTAACCATGAAGGATAGGAAAAGAGTTTAGTCAGTCAGCCTTACAACATTGGTAGCCATAGTAACATGTAGAGCTGCTAGTGCGCTGTACCTGAGCTTTTACAAACAACAGTACCTCCAAAAAAACCATTTCTTTTGGATGCCCCTGCTTTAAACATACATGCAAATATCAATGTTTCTGGAGACTGAGTATTAATAAATAAATTAATAAATTTGTGAGCTTTCATAAGCTCTAATCTACCTGTGAGCGTCCTTTCTCTCAATAGGACTACATATCCCAGAATCCTTAGTGGTCATGTGTTGACAATTGACACGCCCATTTGAGGAAGTAAAACTGTAGTGTTTGACTCCGCGCGTTACCTCCCCTTACAGCCAGAGGGACGCTGGAAGTACCGACGGACAGGTGAGAGACAAGTTCTTCTTGCCTGTCTGTCAGCAATCCTAGTAGCAGGATGCCATTGTGCGCGCTCGCCACCAGTGTGCGCATTGTTTATCCAGAGTCCATTGAGCGCTGCTGCCAGTGTAGAGTTCAATCCCATAGCGCGGTAAGAGCTATTTGTTTTACGGAGGACCAGAGCTCTGCATTAACTATCGAGCTCTGCTGCCTTTGTGGAGTTTAAACCCTCAGCGCTGTAATTGACATTTGACTCACGGCGCACTAGAGCTCTGTTTGTTCTCTCGCGTTGGGCTGCTGGTTATGACCCACACGCGAGCAGTTTTCAGAAAAAGTTCAAAAAGCGTCATTGCGGGTGTTGTGTACTGGCGCTCTGCCTATGTGTTTACAGTTTAACCAGATACCGCCCAGATGATGGTATTACTAACGAAATGTGCTCTAATATAATAGCTGGAGTGTTGATGCTAAAATATAACCTGCTAAAATATAACCTCACAAGCAGGGATCCTGTCACGATGTGTACTAGTGGCAGTTCTCTAATGACTAAGTGATACATGCATAAGTAATTATAAAATGAGGTGCAGGCGGACCCTATACCTCAATGTTTAGGAACAGATATGCTTGTTCTTTGCACTGGCTTAATTGTCATTAAACACATTTTCAGGCCATCGAGGGTCTGATCTTTGCCATTTGTTCAACTGCGGCCATTGCCTTAGCCAGGGTTTTTTGGCTTTTCTGACCTACTATTAACACCAGTACAATTTGTGATTATGTGTGAAGTCAGCTGCTCGCTGACGTGTCTCTGTATGTGTCTCTCTCTTTCCACTAGAGCGGTGCTTCAATTACCTGAGCTGTTTGCCAGGTGAGGTGAGGCAGTACTCTCCTGCACAATATGGTAAGTGGGAGCCCTACTACATATCATATGTAGGTATTGTAGTTCCATGTAGTAATTAAAGCACTACCAAGAGGATTGCTTCATAAATTCTCTTTATAGATATGGTATACCATGTAATTGTTTTGGATACCGTAGATATACTAATTATATGTTTTTCCCTTGTTATCGACTATGTTTGTTCTCCTTCGGACTTCACAGCTGGGAGAATGATCCTTCACTAATACCCAGGTGATACCTTTTCCTTTTTCATATTTTCTTTACACAACACTAGCAGTAGCGACACAGGTCCTGAAGAATGCAGTGGATACCAGTGTGATCCGTAATTCCTGCTGAAACATGTCGACCAACCTGTTGGTAGCTATTAGTTAAAACTACCAATTTCGCTCTTTTTAAGCTTTAGAGACTTTGAGGTCTCAAATAAATAAGTACTTTCCTCAGAGCCATCTAATTTTAATATCACTACTTTGCACTTTTGCACTATTTCACTTTTTTACTCGCACTGCTTTTCAGTAGCCCCCTGTGACCCAGTTATACCATCACTGGTTCCTATGTTGTCATTCATGACTAAACTCTTTTCCTATCCTTCATGGTTAGAAGGAACCCACATGATGAAAAGGGCGCCCAGGAAGAGCTACTGATGGGTATTTTTCAAAAACTATGAATGATGTACCCTGTCTAGCGAACCAATATCACTAGCTCCATTACATAGTCGTATCTTGTGAATTTCATACCTTTGACCCTCCATTACTTTTTGTATTGTGTTTAGTTACTTTCGGGGAGTGTAGTGCTGAGTGGTCATTAAAATTAATCCCTGAGACCCAAACCCATTTTGACTTGTTTGATGCTTTTGTGCGGCTAAGGCCGCGGGTCTTCTGTTTTTTCATCCCCCCTGTGGTAGACAGACAGATAGGGACTATACGCACCTTCACTTCTTTGTTCTGTGTGTGTTTGTATGGTCATTATATCAATATGGCAACTAACCTTGGCCTTTCTTTCGATGAAGCAGAGATTCAATCTATCCTGGACGACAATCCTAGCATTCTGGACAATATACCTGTCCCCCCAGTGAACACTGATGAAGGTTGGGCAAAAATTCTTACTATTAAGAAAAGTCAATCACGGATTTGCGTCCACGGTCTTGTAATGGCTGAGTATCTACGCGGCAATTGCGCTCCTAGTGGACTAATTGTAACCAATGTCCCTAGACTTTTCTTGGATGATAAAGAATTCTTAAATAATTGGTACCTAATCGCGTGGAAATGCACCCGCGACTGGTTGGTGCCCATAATAAAAACAGCCAAAAAGGCGGCTGATAAGATCTTGATCGAAATCCAGCTACTTGAGGGCCAGATCAGAACCACACTCTCGAGCAAAATTTTCACGAAAAATCTAGATGAAAATAATAAAGCCAATAAAGAATTCAGAGATTCGATCCTGTTCAAGAAATTAGAGAAATGCAAAAAAGATATTGAAAAATTTGCAACTGAAAAGATTTACCCATACACAAGTGACACTTTTGTCCCTCCAACCTATAATAACAAGGGTCATACAGGTGGGTCGACGTACGGTACTTCCAGCTCTGGCGAAGGGTCTAGCGACTCAGACTCATCTAGCCTAGGTAGCAATACCAATAACAAAGGCAGAGGTAGAGGCAACCATAGAAACTGGAGAGGTCCTGGTCAGAATTATGTGCAACCTCAGTTCCCATCATGGTGGCAACCTAACCCATGGTCCCAGGGGGCCCCTTTTCCTCAACAGATGATGCCCTTCGGTCCTCATCAATTCTACCCTGACTTTAACTCCCCGGCTTTTTTAGGACAGGGCAGGGGGAGAAAGAGGGGGCGGAGGAGAGGCCAACAGCAGAACCAAGTACAGTGGAACTTGGCGCCGCAGTCGATGGGCCTACGGAGTGGCAAAAAGATACCTCAGGACCAAACAAGAGCGTCAACACCAAGGACGACCTCGTGATTAACCTGAGTTCTAGAACACTCTCAGAGATAGAACTGAAAATGCTCAACAGAGGCTTGGGTTTTGTGGCTACTAACATGGGTGATCCGTTCCAGACTAACATTGAGATGGGGAAATTTTTCAGGAAAATCCGCTTGCACTTCCTTTTTGCAAAAGAGAATGAAGGTGGAAGTGATCTGACTCTGAGTGACCAGAATACAGGCCTGAAACGACCATCTTCCTTCAATCCACCTACCACCGGATTGCCAGCGAAGGTTTTGGCCTTTGAGGAGGCGGTGGACTGCGATATCACGAATCTTTTACAACAAACCAGCAAGCCATTCATCAATTTCCCTAAGAGAGAACGGCTAGCTTTGAAAAAACTAGCAGAGGACCCCTCGGTAGTGATCAAACCTGCCGACAAAGGCGGTGCTATAGTGGTCCTAGATACAACTACATACCGCGAGGAATGCATTCGACAACTCAGTGATGTAAAGTCATATTGTAAACTCACTGAGGACCCTACAGAGAGATTATTATTGGCCATCAAACAACACGTTGAAGAGGCTTTATCTGAGGGATGGATAACATCAAAGGAGGCATTGTATTTACAACTGGCACACCCCATTGTCCCTTACTTTTACGTGCTTCCTAAAGTGCACAAACCACAGCGGCCACCCCCTGGACGCCCAATAATATCAGGCATTGGGTCTCTTCTTGAACCCCTCTCAACTTTTGTAGACCACTTTTTGAGACCGATGGTGCACAAGATGCCCACATATTTACAAGATACTAAGGATGTCCTGAAGATTCTACCTGACGTCGAGTTTGATGCCAACATAGATCTACTGGTATCCTTCGACGTAGAATCTCTCTATACGTCAATTCCACAAAGAGAGACTCTTGATGTGATCGAGACCCTACTAAGAGCACATGATTTAGATTCCATCACCCCGGTCTCTTTCATTATGACTTTGGCGAATTTGGCCATGACAGAGAATTATTTCCAATTCGAGGAGTCCATGTACCTACAGGTCTCTGGGACCAGCATGGGCAGCGTTTTTGCCCCTAGCCTGGCGAACCTTTACGTCCATCGGTTCGAAGAAGAAACCATCCTTACCGATACCAACCCCTTTCTCGGATCGCTCCGCCTCTGGAAACGTTACATCGATGACGTCTTTGTGGTGTGGCGAGGGACTGTGGATGAGCTTCACACTTTCCACAATTGGCTGAATAGTAGGAATGCATTCCTCCGTTTCACTGTCGAGTACAGTAATACACATCTGGCCTTCTTAGACCTCAAAATTAATGTAACTCCAACTGGTCTTCAATCTGAGCTCTTTCGGAAACCTATGGCAAGGAACTCCCTGTTGAGCTACGAGAGTTGCCATCCGAAAGCTCTAAGGGACAACCTGCCCTATGGGCAATTCCTGAGAATTCAGAGGAACTGCTCCACCAGGGAGGGCTTCTTTCATCATGCCAAATTGCTAGAGAACAACTTGCTTGAAAAAAAGTACCCGAAGCAATTAATACGCCGGTCAAAAAAGAGGGCGTTCAATAATAACCGTGAAAGCCTTCTGGAGCCTACATTCCCAAAAGCCAAAGAATCTCGGATCACCTGTGTCAACACGTTTGGCACTCGTTCCAATCAGATCCAGAAGATCATCAAGAAACATTGGGGTATCTTGAACACGGGGAATGATAATCTGCCCCGCCTCTATTTGCCTTCAAAAGGGGTAGGAACCTCAAAGACCAACTTGTCCACACAAGACCCAGAGTAGCGACTCCGAGAGCAGTAGGAACACTTTGGGGTATGACAGCTGTGACAGGTCACCATCCCTGTGGGAATTGCGCCGCCTGCCCCAGACCGTCAAATCTACCACTATTGACATTGGAGGAGGGCGTCTATGGGAACAAAGGCGCTTCACAAATTGTAACAGCCTCAATGTCATCTATTTGATAGTCTGCCCCTGTGAATACAAATACGTGGGTATGACGACCAGGAAGGTCAAGACGCGCATTTCCGAGCACAGGAGCACCATCCGCTGTCGTAAACAGTCCACCAAAATGATCAATCACTTTTTGGAGGTGGGACATGGCCCTGATGAATTTCGATGGACCATTCTAGAACAGCCCCTGATACCTAACCATGTGACAGACATTAGCAAGTTTCTGTTCAGGAAAGAACAAAAATGGGTGTACACTCTGAACTCAGACAAGGACGGGTTGAATGATGACATCCCGTGGATGTCTCTGTGAGATGCACTCCTCTAGCGTATTAGTCATCTCAACATTTATATGGGGTCTGGCACTGATTCTGACCAGTTCACAGGCTACGTTTGCTTTTCTCCATACTTCGCCATTTCTTGTGAGGTTCAATGTAGGATTCACCATAATCTTTCCATTCCTTGTGATGGTGTAGCCTCATACGTGTTTTCTAGGCCATTGTCGGGCATAAACACCCCGTTGCCTTTGTCAACTTATATCTAACACATATTGGAGCCCCTCTGCCTGATCAACAAGTGCTCACTTGTCTAAAATAAAAATAAATAATAAAGAATATTTCAGTGGATCTTTATTTGTTATTTATTTTTTGCCGTTCCACTTGTTAGTGCGGTATTGCTTGGCTTAAAATAGAGCCTTACAACATTGGTAGCCATAGTAACATGTAGAGCTGCTAGTGCGCTGTACCTGAGCTTTTACAAACAACAGTACCTCCAAAAAACCCATTTCTTTTGGATGCCCCTGCTTTAAACATACATGCAAATATCAATGTTTCTGGAGACTGAGTATTAATAAATAAATTAATAAATTTGTGAGCTTTCATAAGCTCTAATCTACCTGTGAGCGTCCTTTCTCTCAATAGGACTACATATCCCAGAATCCTTAGTGGTCATGTGTTGACAATTGACACGCCCAGTTGAGGAAGTAAAACTGTAGTGTTTGACTCCGCGCGTTACCTCCCCTTACAGCCAGAGGGACGCTGGAAGTACCGACGGACAGGTGAGAGACAAGTTCTTCTTGCCTGTCTGTCAGCAATCCTAGTAGCAGGATGCCATTGTGCGCGCTCGCCACCAGTGTGCGCATTGTTTATCCAGAGTCCATTGAGCGCTGCTGCCAGTGTAGAGTTCAATCCCATAGCGCGGTAAGAGCTATTTGTTTTACGGAGGACCAGAGCTCTGCATTAACTATCGAGCTCTGCTGCCTTTGTGGAGTTTAAACCCTCAGCGCGGTAATTGACATTTGACTCACGGCGCACTAGAGCTCTGTTTGTTCTCTCGCGTTGGGCTGCTGGTTATGACCCACACGCGAGCAGTTTTCAGAAAATGTTCAAAAAGCGTCATTGCGGGTGTTGTGTACTGGCGCTCTGCCTATGTGTTTACAGTTTAACCAGATACCGCCCAGATGATGGTATTACTAACGAAATGTGCTCTAATATAATAGCTGGAGTGTTGATGCTAAAATATAACCTGCTAAAATATAACCTCACAAGCAGGGATCCTGTCACGATGTGTACTAGTGGCAGTTCTCTAATGACTAAGTGATACATGCATAAGTAATTATAAAATGAGGTGCAGGCGGACCCTATACCTCAATGTTTAGGAACAGATATGCTTGTTCTTTGCACTGGCTTAATTGTCATTAAACACATTTTCAGGCCATCGAGGGTCTGATCTTTGCCATTTGTTCAACTGCGGCCATTGCCTTAGCCAGGGTTTTTTGGCTTTTCTGACCTACTATTAACACCAGTACAATTTGTGATTATGTGTGAAGTCAGCTGCTCGCTGACGTGTCTCTGTATGTGTCTCTCTCTTTCCACTAGAGCGGTGCTTCAATTACCTGAGCTGTTTGCCAGGTGAGGTGAGGCAGTACTCTCCTGCACAATATGGTAAGTGGGAGCCCTACTACATATCATATGTAGGTATTGTAGTTCCATGTAGTAATTAAAGCACTACCAAGAGGATTGCTTCATAAATTCTCTTTATAGATATGGTATACCATGTAATTGTTTTGGATACCGTAGATATACTAATTATATGTTTTTCCCTTGTTTTCGACTATGTTTGTTCTCCTTCGGACTTCACAGCTGGGAGAATGATCCTTCACTAATACCCAGGTGATACCTTTTCCTTTTTCATATTTTCTTTACACAACACTAGCAGTAGCGACACAGGTCCTGAAGAATGCAGTGGATACCAGTGTGATCCGTAATTCCTGCTGAAACATGTCGACCAACCTGTTGGTAGCTATTAGTTAAAACTACCAATTTCGCTCTTTTTAAGCTTTAGAGACTTTGAGGTCTCAAATAAATAAGTACTTTCCTCAGAGCCATCTAATTTTAATATCACTACTTTGCACTTTTGCACTATTTCACTTTTTTACTCGCACTGCTTTTCAGTAGCCCCCTGTGACCCAGTTATACCATCACTGGTTCCTATGTTGTCATTCATGACTAAACTCTTTTCCTATCCTTCATGGTTAGAAGGAACCCACATGATGAAAAGGGCGCCCAGGAAGAGCTACTGATGGGTATTTTTCAAAAACTATGAATGATGTACCCTGTCTAGCGAACCAATATCACTAGCTACAGTCTCTTGATGGTGCCTGTTTGCACAGGGTAGCCACTCCTTGGCCACAAGGGAGATTCTTCAGTCTTCTTCTTTCGTCGAATTTCGAAGGTCCAGAGTTTCTGTTCAAGTTGCAGGTTCAGGATAATCTAATCTCCTGGGGCCCAGCTACCACTCTTATCCAAATCTGGGGGGCTGGGTTACCTGCTAGGTCACGCCTTATGGGTGGGACCTGGGAGGGGGGTGGTTACACCCCCTTCCCTTTGTCCAGTTTCGCGCCAGGACTGGGGCTGGAGTGCCCCAGCACCGGTTTGAACTGGACTATGCACGGGACACCTTGTGTGCCCCAGGCATGTCTCATTCTTTTCATCCCTCCCTGCCCCAATACACTAAGGCCTGTCTGGGGTGGTGCTCGCACCTCCCAAGGCAGGAAACCTATTGTCCAAGCCTCCCTTGCCGGGATCACTCCCAGCAGCAGGAGGTCAGACTCGTGTCTGTGGCAGCAGCATCCATTTTGTGATGCTGGGGCTCTGGTTAACTTTAACCGGGTAAGTAGGTTACAACATGTCTTCTCCCTCTAGAAGGGAGGGATAATATCCTCATCCCCAGAAATGGGATGGGGGTATTATTCCACAGTGTTAGACACCTTACATGACATGTTTCGATAAAGCCAAACCATAGTTACCATAACCGTTTAAGATTATAAGGCACTTTAAGAGTATATGGTAGGCTATATCATAGAACAGCTATAAGGACATGGTTCCGAAAGCTGCAGACAGGCTCAGCTCATGCTAGAGCACCATCTCACATGTTACCAAGCACTCTGCCTCCAGGATTGTTAAGGCCTGCCATAGGAGTGGCTGATAGGTACACATGTGTCTATATGTAAGTTAGGTATAGGAATACTACACCTAAGCAAGGAGTGATTACACGACCTTGCCCCAGCTGAGTGATCAGCCAGTTGTGTCATAATGGAAGGCCAGGCCAGGGGTGGCATAATACATGCTGCAGCCCCTGGTAGGCCTAGGGTACACCTATGCCCTGGGTACCTAAGGTACACTGTACAGGGGCCAATAAGGTGATCTTATCCAAATGGGTTATGCACCTAAAGTACATAGTATCAATTTAGAGAGAGAACAGCAGGGCTGTGGGTCTGATTAGCAGGCCCACAGTCACATCTAAGTCGAAAACCAGTAAAGCAAAAGCAAAAAGTGGGGGTGAACATAGAAAGCAGACCCTACTCTCCTACACAACCCCCCCCCCAAACTTAGGGACATTAAACTAACCTTGACCAGTTGAGTCTTCATGTTCTAAGTGGAAATATCTGGAGAGTCCATCTGCATTGGCATGGTCAGTCCCAGGTCTATGTTCCACTGTGAAGTCCATCCCCTGTAGGGAAATGGACCACCTAAGAAGTTTGGGATGTTCACCCTTCATCTGATTTAGCCACAAGAGTGGCTTTTGGTCTGTCTGAATCTTGAAGTGAGTGTCAAACAAGTATGGCCTCAGCTTCTTCAGGGCCCAAACCACAGCAAAGGCCTCCTTCTCAATAGCTGACCAACGTTTCTCTCTAGGGGTCAGCCTTCTACTTATAAAAGCAATGGGCTGGTCTTGACCATCTATATTCAGTTGTGAAAGAACAGCTCCCACACCTAACTCAGAAGCATCTGTCTGGACAATGAATTCTTTGGAGTAGTCTGGACTTTTCAGAATAGGTGCACTGCACATGGCCTGCTTCAGGTCATCAAATGCTTTTTGACAGCTTACTGTCCACTGAACTTTCTTTGGCATTTTCTTGGAGGTCAAGTCATTAAGTGGTGTCACAATGGACCCATAGTTCTTAACAAACTTTCTGTAGTACCCAGTCAGGCCCGAGAAAGCTCTGACCTGAGTCTGGGTAGTTGGAGGAGTCCAGTCCTTTATGGTCTGGATCTTGCTCTCCAGTGGTTGAACCTGACCCCCACCAACCAGGTGGCCCAGGTATACAACCTTGCTCTGCCCTATCTGGCACTTAGTGGCCTTGATAGTGAGGCCTGCCTTTTGCAGGGCCTCTAAAACATTCCTCAGGTGGACCAGGTGATCCTCCCAGGTGGAGCTAAAGACAGCAATATCATCAAGATAAGCTGCACAATAATCATCCAACCCAGTAAGGACTTGATTCACCAACCTTTGGAAAGTGGCAGGTGCATTCTTCAAACCAAAGGGCATTACCACAAATTGATAATGTCCTCCTGGGGTCGAGAAAGCAGTTTTGGCCTTTGCATTCTCAGCTAGTCTGATTTGCCAGTAGCCTGCTGTCAGGTCAAATGTGCTCAAAAACTTAGCAGCTGCCAGTCTGTCAATGAGCTCATCTGCCCTAGGTATTGGGTGGGCATCTGTCCTAGTGACAGCATTGAGACCTCTGTAATCCACGCAAAACCTCATCTCTCTCTTACCATCTTGGGTGTGAGGTTTTGGCACAAGGACCACAGGACTAGCCCAAGGGCTCTCTGAAGGTTCAATGACTCCCAGCTCCAACATCTGTTGTACCTCAACTTTTATGCAGTCCCTGACATGGTCAGGTTGCCTGTAGATTTTACTCTTCACAGGCAGACTGTTACCAGTGTCCACCTCATGGGTGCACCAGTTTGTCTGACTTGGGGTCAGAAAGAACATATGTCTGTAGGATTGCAGAACTTGTCTGAAGTCCTGTTGCTGATGGACAGTGAGGCTGTCAGAAAAGACCACACCATCAACTGAGCCATCATCAGGGTTCTGAGTCAACAGGTCTGGGAGAGGGTCACTCTCTTCCTCCTGCCCCTCATCTGTAGCCATGAGTAAGCCCATGTCTGCCCTGTCAACATATGCCTTCAATCTGTTGACATGAAGCACCCTGTGGGGGCTTCTGGGAGTCCCAAGGTCCACCAAGTAGGTGACTTCTCCCTTTTTCTCAACAATAGTGTGGGGTCCAGACCATTTGTCTTGGAGTGCTGCTGGGGCCACTGGCTCCAAGACCCACACTTTCTGCCCTGGCTGGTAAACAGTCAGCACAGCCTTTTGGTCATGCCAAGCTTTTTGGAGTTCTTGGCTTGCCTCAAGGTTTTTAGAAGCCTTCTTCATATACTCTGCCATCCTGGAGCGGAGACCAAGTACATAATCCACTATATCAAGTTTGGGTAGTCTGAGAGGTCTCTCCCATCCTTCCCTTACTAAACATAGGGGTCCTCTTACAGGATGCCCAAACAAAAGCTCAAAAGGGCTGTAGCCAACCCCCTTTTGTGGGACCTCTCTGTAAGCAAACAAAAGGCAGGGTAAAAGGATGTCTCATCTTCGCCTAAGCTTGTCTGGTAAACCTTTTATCATTCCCTTTAGGGTCTTGTTGAATCTCTCAACAAGCCCATTGCACTGTGGGTGATAGGGTGTGGTGAACTTGTAGTTCACACCACACTCCTTCCACATTGCAGTCAAGTATCCTGACATGAAGTTGGCACCTCTGTCAGAAATGACCTCCTTTGGAAAGCCCACTCTGGAGAATACTCCAAGCAGGGCCCTTGCCACAACAGGAGCTGTTGTGGTCCTCAGGGGAATAGCTTCTGGATACCTGGTGGCATGGTCCACTATCACCAGTATAAATCTGTGCCCAGATGCTGTTTGTGGGTCCATTGGTCCTACAATATCTATGCCCACTCTTTCAAAGGGGACCCCACCACAGGTAGTGGTATGAGGGGGGCCTTTGTGGTGCCACCTGATTTGCCACTGGCTTGGCAGGTGACACAGGAGCGACAAAACTCCTTGGTATCTTCTGACATATGGGGCCAGTGAAAGTGAGGGACAAGCCTGTCCCAAGTCTTGCTCTGGCCTAAGTGTCCTGCAAGGGGAATATCATGGGCCAAGGTAAGAAGGAAGCCTCTGAACTTCAGTGGTATGACCAACCTCCTGGATGCACCAGGCTTGGGGTCTCTAGCCTCTGAATACAGTAGCCCTTCATCCCAATACACTCTATGGGTACCTTGAGCATTCCCTGCAGCCTCAGCAGCAGCCATCTGTCTGAGGGGTTCAAGAGAGGGGCAGTCTAATTGAGCCTGCCTCAGATCTGCCCTTGAAGGTCCCCCTGCCCAAGAAACTCAACCTGATCAGGTTCAAGTTCTTCTAGGACAGTTCCTTCAGGGCTCTCAGAATCATCCTCCTGGGAGGGCTGATCCACCACCTGAGGCAGGGGGGAAGGCACAGCCTTAACCCTACTGCTCTTTCTCTTGGGTTGTGACTGGTCCATAGTTTCAGGATCCAGCACTTGTTCAGTGGTGCACTTTTTGGCCTGTGACCTGGTCACAGCAAGGACATGTGCATCTATTCCCAGCATTTCTGCATGGGTCCTATACTCCACTTCAGACCAAACTGAAGTTTCAAGATCATTGCCCAGTAAACACTCTACAGGAAGGTCTGAACTAACAACAACTTTCTTGAGGCCAGTTACCCCTCCCCAGGAGAAGTTAACAATAGCCACACTATGGGAGGTAGTGGCATTGCTAGCGTTGGTCACTAGGTAATTCTCACCTAGTATGATCTGTCCAGGGTCCACAAAGGCAGGCGTCACCATTGTGACACTAGCCCCAGTGTCCCTGTAGGCCTGAGCCATTCTTTCGTTGATAAAAGGAGTCTGTCTGTACTTGCCCAGGTTACTGGGGCCTACAGTAGAGGACAAAGCTAAGTCCCCATCACAGATCAGAACAGCCTGAGTAGGTATTCTGACTAGGCCAGAATCCTCCTCAGTTCCCAGGGTTAACCCTACTACACCCTTTTGCTGGGAACCACCACTTACAGCTGGACTAGGGGGTACAGTTGCTTTAGGGGCAATGGTGGCTGGGGGCTTATCCTTTTTGGTGCACTCACTAAACCAATGTGAGTTGGACTTACAATAGTTGCACCATGGTTTCTTTTGGCCATCTTTCTTTTTATCCTTTTTGGGACCACCCTCCCCCTGAGCCTTTTGGGGGCCTGGTGAAGACTTCTGGTCTTTTTGTTTCTGATCATTACCCTTCTGGCCTGCCTTTTTCTGATCACCGCCCTGGTTCTGGTTTTTCTGCTTAACTCTAGTCCTGACCCATCTATCTGCCTTCTTTCCCAATCCTTGGGGAGAAGTCAGATCAGAATCAATCAGGTGTTGATGCAGTAGCTGGTTTTGACAGTTGTTAAGGATTTGTTCTCTCATGATCAAATTATACAATCCTGTATAGTCCTTAACCTTACTTCCCACTAGCCAGCCTTCCAGAGCCTTAGTGGCACAATCTACAAAGTCAGTCCAGTCCTGAGTCTGTGTCTTCTGGGTATCCCTGAACAACAACCTGTATTGTTCAGTGGTTAGGCCAAACCCATCAATCAGAGCACTCTTCAGGACAGTGTAATTGTCTGCATCCTCATCACTAACTGTGAGGAGCTTGTCTCTACCTTTCTCAGAGAAGGAGAGCCACAAGATAGCTGCCCACTGACTTTGGGGTACCTGCTGTACTTTGCAAGCCCTCTCCAAAGCAGTTATCCATTTGTGGATGTCATCCCCACACTTGTAGGGAGGGACAATCTTGCTCAGGTTTCTATTATCATAGTGCCTGTCTCTATCCTTAGGGATATTGCTGCCACCAGTGGGTTCTGACCCACTTAACTTTTGCTCTCTAGCCAGAGCAAGCTTCTCCTTGGCAAGGGCAAGTTCTTCCCTCTGAATCCTCAGATTAGCTTCCCTCATTCTGGCTTCATGCTCCTTTCTCTCAGGGGAAGTCATCCCCCTGTGGATGGATTCCCTTGAAGGGGATCTGTCTCTCCTGCTTCTCTGTGTAAGCCCACTTGGGGGTCTGTATGGGGGGATCCCATGCAAACTCCCATGTAAGCTTAGGTTAGCCTGGCTAAGTCTTCCTACTTGGCCCTGGCTGTCTACCTCTGCATCTGAAGTCCCATCTGACTCATCGGTGGTGGGTAGACCTCCTTTGTACCTAGGGTACTGGCCTGTGAGGCCCTAAGAGTATCATACTCCTCTAGGAGTTGTACTAGCTGAAGGAGGGTAGGGTTTGCACCCTGTTTTAACTTTCTGGAGGTACACAATTGTCTCATCTCCTGAAAAGTTAGGGTATCATATCTAGAGGGGGTCTTCTTCAGACCTGCCCCTCCTGAGAGAGCATCTACTTGATCTCCTCCCAGAGACATGATCTAGTGAGGGTGTGGTGTGTGCACCTACCTACACTAGTTGTTTCTACTAAACCTCTCTAGTAGTTGTAGTCAGGGTGTGTTACTCCCTTCAACCTACAACCACTAAGTCCAGTAGGACTTAAGTATTATAATCTATGTTATATGGATCTAAACAATATCTGTGTGATCTTTCAATTTAGTAACTCAAGATTACAATGGTATTACAACAGCAAGCTCAGATCCCAACCGCTGCTCACCAATGTGAGAAGTTGGCCTGATGTATGATGTCACTAGTTCTAGTGTACACCTTATATCAGTCCAAACAACCCTTATGGTGATTGGTTGTAAAGTCAACCTTATAGACCAGCTATCCTAGTGGTAGCATGGACAAGAGCAGTCTTAGGCTAAACTCTGAATGGCATGTGAAGCCAGCTGTGATACCATATATAATCCCTTGAATACCAAATGAAAGGACACCACAACAGATATATATATAAAATAAAGTGTATTTATTCTAGTCAAACCCTCAGAACTCTTTATGAGATTAGAGGTAAGTACAACACAGTCTTATTCAAGCATACATTAAGTCACACAGGTAAGTAATACAGTTAGGCCCTAGGGGCCACGCAAACCATATACTAAAGAAGTGGTATAAGGACCACTGTCACGGAAATAGGATAGGCCTAGGCCTAGGGAATCGCTGGGGCTACACTACACTAGCAATAGTTAGGAAGTGGGAGGCCCACGGGATTTAGGTGCAGAGTGGAAACACTCACGCGTAATGCGTAAAAGTCGATAGAATTACTAGCAGTTAGAAATTAACAGTTTAAGGACACTTCTGAAGCAGCTAGAGAGTCGAGACTCAGAAACTAAACCTTAGGATAGTCACTACCCTTGTGAGCACCGAAGTACCCAAGTTACCTAGCCCACAGGCTGCGGGTGCATAGGTGTGAACTTGCGTCGGGTTTCGTCGTGGACTTCTATGGATGCCTGAAGGAAAGTTGCTGACAGGCGGTCAGTGAAGAGTGTCCGGTGGATCCCAAGGCTGGGATCAAGAAGAGAGGATACCTGCAAGCAGAAGGGACAGAGTCAAGGTCACTAGCCAGTGACCACGTGGAACCAGGAAGGAACCAGGCGATGTCGTGAAGATTGCAGGTGAAAGGTGAAGCTTGTCGCTGCAGCCACGGGTACCAGGAGACGTCGAGGACGACCAGGACCAGGAGGCGAGCTGTCCCATGAAGGCTCTTGCTGTCGGCGGCATCGAAGTCGAACTAGGACTCACCAAGCCTTGGCAAGCGGAACCCACGAAGAACGGAGGACTTGCTTCTGGTGCAGACCAGGAAGGTCTGGGGTGCTTCTCTTTTGCAGAGGAGCAGGAGCCAGTCTGGAGGAGCCAAACCAGCGGTGAAGATTTCAGGGTGCATCATCACAAAGGCCACTAGCCAGCGGGCAAGCAACCGGACAGGCGCGGCAAGCAGGAAAATGCAGAAGGGCCCCACGCAGGACTCGTGGAGTGTGGGGGGCTGATCTTCGGTGCAGATGATGCTTGGGGTTGGGGCTTCTCAATCCCCAGTGCACAACTTCGAGGGTGCCTCAGAAGCTGCGCTGGAAGATACTAGCCACTTTTCCCAGGTAGTCGGTCCCACGTCTCTCGTCGCCTCCACGGATCTCAGCTCGGCTGTGGATGTGGATCAGGGTCGGAGAAGTCTGGAAGTCAAGGCTCTGGTCAGGCTCTGCAGTCGGTCCCTCGTAGAACTTTAGCAAAGCAAAGGGTAGTCTCTTGATGGTGCCTGTTTGCACAGGGTAGCCACTCCTTGGCCACAAGGGAGATTCTTCAGTCTTCTTCTTTCGTCGAATGTCGAAGGTCCAGAGTTTCTGTTCAAGTTGCAGGTTCAGGATAATCTAATCTCCTGGGGCCCAGCTACCACTCTTATCCAAATCTGGGGGCTGGGTTACCTGCTAGGTCACGCCTTATGGGTGGGACCTGGGAGGGGGTGGTTACACCCCCTTCCCTTTGTCCAGTTTCGCGCCAGGACTGGGGCTGGAGTGCCCCAGCACCGGTTTGAACTGGACTATGCACGGGACACCTTGTGTGCCCCAGGCATGTCTCATTCTTTTCATCCCTCCCTGCCCCAATACACTAAGGCCTGTCTGGGGTGGTGCTCGCACCTCCCAAGGCAGGAAACCTATTGTCCAAGCCTCCCTTGCCGGGATCACTCCCAGCAGCAGGAGGTCAGACTCGTGTCTGTGGCAGCAGCATCCATTTTGTGATGCTGGGGCTCTGGTTAACTTTAACCGGGTAAGTAGGTTACAACATGTCTTCTCCCTCTAGAAGGGAGGGATAATATCCTCATCCCCAGGAATGGGATGGGGTATTATTCCACAGTGTTAGACACCTTACACGACATGTTTCGATAAAGCCAAACCATAGTTACCATAACCGTTTAAGATTATAAGGCACTTTAAGAGTATATGGTAGGCTATATCATAGAACAGCTATAAGGACATGGTTCCGAAAGCTGCAGACAGGCTCAGCTCATGCTAGAGCACCATCTCAAATGTTACCAAGCACTCTGCCTCCAGGATTGTTAAGGCCTGCCATAGGAGTGGCTGATAGGTACACATGTGTCTGTATGTAAGTTAGGTATAGGAATACTACACCTAAGCAAGGAGTGATTACACGACCTTGCCCCAGCTGAGTGATCAGCCAGTTGTGTCATAATGGAAGGCCAGGCCAGGGGTGGCATAATACATGCTGCAGCCCCTGGTAGGCCTAGGGTACACCTATGCCCTGGGTACCTAAGGTACACTGTACAGGGGCCAATAAGGTGATCCTATCCAAATGGGTTATGCACCTAAAGTACATAGTATCAATTTAGAGAGAGAACAGCAGGGCTGTGGGTCTGATTAGCAGGCCCACAGTCACATCTAAGTCGAAAACCAGTAAAGCAAAAGCAGAAAGTGGGGGTGAACATAGAAAGCAGACCCCACTCTCCTACAACTGTGAGCTGGTGTCTCTGCGTGCAGGAACCTCAGCGTCTCGCGTCAGTGTGTCAGTATGGAAGTCTTTCTCCTCTGCCTGCCGCAGAAAAGATATGGTGTATATATACCTGAAAGGTACCCTCAGGGGTTCTCCCTTGCTGTGTCATGTCAGCTGAGGATGACGGAAGGGATGACCCTTATACATAGTTATTATGAAGAAGATGATAATCCTGCTGTGATTCTGAGACTCCTCATGCATAATAAAAAAGGATAGTTTTCTGAGAAAACCATACAACATTTATGCAGCACCATAAACTAGGTAAAAGGTCAATACCAAAACCCGTTTTGTAGTACAATGGCAGGGAAATGTAGGTGAAAGGTTAGGAGACTACCCAGGCCTAAATTGGGGTACATTACAAAACATAACAACTTTGTTGTAGGGGATGACATTGATAAATGGTTTGTAGCTTGTGGATTCCTTTTGCAAGACACTAGATAGGTTGGGTGCTGAGGTGATTGAGATGAATGACTACAAAGGCCTGTATGATCTGTGTGCAAGAGAGCACATGTTCAGTAATGTAATTGTTTTACAGAGCTATGCCAACATTTGATAGATAGTAAGCTCACTGACACCGGGGAGTTTGCTAAGGAGACAGACCACTGGCTCAGCACCAGGTTCACAAAGAAGATATTCAGGGGGAATCACCACAAGGGCGGGCAGGGTCCCCATCAGAAGAAGGAGGGGGGAAACAAACATAAAAACAAGGAGTTTTCAAAAGGGCCCCAAACTAGTTCCAAGAGTCCGGACTTCCAATCCCAACCTAAGCAGAAAAAAAGATGGTTCCCTGACAGTAAGTCCTCAGGGATGGCACTTGCTTAGTGTTATGATTGTCAACAGGTTGGGCACTACAAGGGGGATGCCAAGTGTCCTAAACGGGCACAGCCCGCCTCCGCCACTGGTAGGCAGACACCCGGGGTTGGTTAGTGTAGTGCTAGGGGAGGAAATAGTCCCAGATAGTGTGGGGAAAATCGTAGAGGTTACTCTACCCTGGATGACAGAGAGATGATGCATGGAACTCACATGCCTAACAATACTAGGAAATACAGTCAGTGGGTCACCATCAATGGGCTGAGGGTAAAGGATTTGAGAGACACTGGAGCCAGCATGACAACTCTCAGATGTCATCTGGCGACCTCTGAGCAGACAGTCCCTAATGCCTTCCACCAAGTTGTTGCAGCTGACAACCATGAGAGTCACTACCCTGTGGCTCTTATTCCATATGAGTGGGAGGGATGGGGTTGTCTCAGGTTCTTTGAGGGTAGCGTGAGTCCATCCATACCTGTGGATTCTATGCCTGGCAATGACCTAGAGCACAATATCTGGAAGGAGGTGAAGCATAGGTTCCACTTGGAGGTGTTAGAATTGACTGAGTGAGTGTGTCTGACCACGTGGTCCATGGTCGCCTGAGAGGGTAGTCAGGAGAACCTGGAGCCTGAAAGAATGACCCAAGTGCCTGCCAAAAAGAGGATGGGCAAAGGGCATGGGAAACCCGCTAGGTAAACTCCCACAACATGGGAGGAGGCTGAACCTGAGGGGAGGATGTTGCCACCCTGGGGAACCTGCAAACGTTGGTCAACTGACAGCAGGAAGTCCCACTAGGTTAGAAGTTCTGCAATGTGCAGATAGAGTACCCTACTCTGGTGGGCTTATGGCAGCAGGCAGGGGCCAGGCAGCTGGCGACGACTCTGGTGATTACCTGATTTATTGAGGGAATGTCTCCTGTATAGCAAACCTAAGGTTCCTGAGCCTGAGGCAACACGTGTCAGTGGTACCTCAGTGTTACAGGACCTTCCTTTTGGAGATGGCTCATGATGTACCATGGCAGACCATTTGGCACAGGACAAGACCTTTAACATACTTGTCACCCACTTTTATTGATCTCAAATGAGGAGGGCCTCAGATGTGTTCTGCAGGTCCTGTCCTGCCTGCCAGGGTAGTGGCAAGTCAGTAGGGGAGAGCAAGGCTCCCCTGCAACCATTTCCAGTTGTTGGCATCCCATTTGAAAGGGTGGGCATCAACATTGTTGGGCCTCTATACCCCAAGACAGCCATGTTTATCCAGGTCTTGGTGGACAATGCCATTTGGTACCAGGAGGCTATCCCTCTAAGGATAGTGACGGCACCCATAGTGGACAGGGGTTGCTAATGATTTTCTCCACAATCCACCATTTCAAGTCTTCAATGGAATGGTTCATCGTTGTGAAATGTTCAACCAGAGGAGCCCCTTGGGTCTTACATCGTATCCGGCTGCAGTGTTGTATAATCTGTGTTTTCCCCTTCTATTAGCAGCCCAAGAGGGTGGTGACATAGCAAGTTTCCTGAATATGAGAGAGTGTGAATGGATCCACTTATTAGATCCAGTGAACAGAGGACTCAATGAACTAGAGGAGATACACACAGCTATATCGAGCACTGGATAATATGGACAAGCCCCAGCAATGTGACCAATTGTCGAGAATGTTTGTATCAAATATTTTAATTTTGTTTTTATTATACTAAGTTGTAAATGTATTATTCTGTTTTACTTGAGCAATTCAGTCCCCCTCTTCCCTTTGACTGTATTAAATTTGGTGTGGAATGTGATAAAAATAGGGGACCAGATCAATGTCCTTAGAGGTGGCAACATTGCGCAGAACATCCATCGTATAGGTTTTTACCATTTTAGGCTGAAGCTATTGGCGGCAGCTGTCTGTGAGTATTTTGGACCCCATGGTACAATGAAAATACATCAGTGTGTATGGAACTGTAGTCTATTCTGTATCACAGTGCCATTAATAGTTTCCTCACTTTTAACGTGCTTACACGGATACAATGTTTCCATACTTTGAGTCAGTGTAATTGAAGTGGCGGCCTAGAGCGCTAACCTGCCAAGCGCCATACTGGATTCCTTCTTTTCCCCACACGGGGTCGGAGTACACGCTTACATTGAAATGCAGCCTCTTCTTTACCTGTCAGCCCCACAGCCGCTCCACGAATGCATCTGATTTCTGAGGAGAGCGGGTGCAGGCTGTAAGGTATGAGACTTGGCAGGTCTCTTCTACAAGAGCCAGTGTTTCATGTCCAAGTACTGGTTTTAAAACTAGATTTTTTTCATTTTCCCATACAGTCAAGCCCTTTTTAATAGATGATCAGGCAAATCTGAGGCACAAATTGACACTTGATATTTTGCAATGAGCTTGCCCTTTAATCTCACTCAAATTCACTCTAGTTGCTCCGTAACACAAAGGCTTTTGTTTTTCATTTAGGTAAAAATTTGTGGAGAACAGATTGACTTGAGCTGGTCCCGTCTTGGTAATTGTTTTACGTGGCATATTGGAGAAGTTAGTGATCAACGAGAGGTTAGTTGAATTGGTGTCAATTGGTTCACCTATGCACTTATTACTGCCTATACATCAAGCCTGATGTATATTATATATTTTTGTGTAGGTGTTTCTCACAATTTCCTGATGAAGACCCCCGATAGATGAAAGGGATTTACGAGTTGTTTGAAGGGGGTTGAAATGTCGATGATTTTCTTGCCAGACCTGTATTTTCTCCTGGTAGAAAAATAACGACAAATTCTACACCAAGTCCCTTAAAAAGGGAGAATATGGACCATTGTGTTTGAGGCTGGCATTTGCTACAAAGATTGTGTTTTTAATTTCAAGATTTTTACTGATTACTGAGGTTGTATGTTGTAATGCAGTGCATGACCACGTCTTGCACTATTTCTCACACATAGAACACCTTTGTACAGAATGAAGATTTGTTATTTTGTTAAGACAATATACCATTTTTGAAATGTTTGCTGTGTTCAAGCCTATGTGTATTCGCATTTGAATGTGTTTTCTTAATGTATTGTATTCCAAATATGACAGGAACATCGTATCAAATATTATATATCAACCAGGTTCTGAGGAATACAGATTCACCCCATTGTTAGTATACACTTTTAGAAAGTTGTCATTTTCTTGCCTTAGCCAATTGGTGCCTGCAGCCTGTCTCTGGGTCACATGAATGTGTATGGGTGACAGTTGGGCTTTGTGTAGTCCTCCTAGACAGCCACACACAATGGGGAGCTTAGGTGTGCCTAAATGGGCCAGCACTGGAAAGGTGGAAGGGAGGAGCTGGGTCCAACCCCTCTTACACTTAAATAGGCTGTGTCCTGTCTACATACAAAGGGCTGCGTACCCCTTGTAGTTAGTCTGGAGCCAGGGCCACGGTTGGCCTGAGCTTTTGAATTTGACCAGGTCCTGTGCAACCAGATATCCCGAGTTGGCGCTTAGTGGTTTTGGCGCTATATCCACTTTATTCTTTAAGAATTCATATCTCTGGTTCTACTGATTGGATGTTTGTCATTTTGGTCTGTTTCTAACCTGTTGTGAATTCTTTTTGTTTGGTATATTCCCCGTTTTACTGTTTGAAGTGTTACACAAATATTTTACACATTGCCTCTATGTTAAGTCTGTGCCAAGCTACGAGGGGGTTGAGCACAGATTAATTTGTGATTTGCTTGTGCCTTACCCTGACAAGGACAGTGGTTGCTGCTTGAACAGGGCTCACATCCCAGTCAGCCAATAACCCAATTTCGAACAATATATTTTCTATGTTTTTAGGCATCCCCTTTTGAATGATATTACTCATTTATTAGGAGTCTTTTTTAAATGTAAGCGCACAAATGCAAAATCTGAATGTTTCAGTATAATATAATAATTCCGCTTTTTAGAATATATTTATGTTTATTTTAGCGTGCTTTGAATTTAATTTTTAATTACTGTTTTGAACAGCGAACAAAGTTTTCTAGAACTTATGACTTCACAGTTATTGTATTTAAACAAAAGCAATATTTCACAAAACTAAGAAGGTAAAAGTTGGGAGGTGCTTTATTCTGAAGATGTTTAATAAACTGGGAAGAGGCATTTTTTAGATATAGAGAGGGCTCCAGGGTTCGAGGCTGAGGATTGGATGGTAGCTGTAAACACCTTTCTTGCTGAAGACTACAGAGAGGGGTCATTGGGCCCTCTGTACATTCTGGCTTATCTTCTATTCATGATCATAGCCACTGAAATGCCGGTGCAGAACCAGCAGATGCTTTCTCTTTATTGAACACAGCATTGATCGTTCAAAAAAGTACATAGGTGTGAACTAGTTATGAAACTCGATTAGCCCCCTTTTCAGTGCTAAATTTAGCTTAGCAAGCTAAGAGGAAGGTTGGGTTGGGAAAAGCAGAAGAACCTTACAAAACTGTAATAATGTTACAATATTTTCTGTTATTCTGCCTGCTTATACATATAATTGACTCTATTCTGTTAATTTTTTATAAAAAAATACTATTCATATTGTGTGCACTAGGAGAGGATTTTTATTCTGATTAAATCTTGAAAATATATTCCTAACTTTTTAGTGTTCTTGCGTGTGTCTACACAGGAGGAAAGAAGGTTGGAATTCCACAAACTGATCCTGTGAATTTTCAGAGGACTTATTGTTATCAAATACACCCATCACTGGCATGGTAAAGTCAGATTCTAAGTCACAATTCAGAAAATGTCTCTTTTAGAAAGTTGATGTTTTTGTGTCCCAACCATTTGGTGTCTGCATCCTGAGTCACATGACTAAGTGTAGCTGGCAGTGGCACTTTCTGTATTGTTTCCAGATATTGAGACAAATGGGGAATAAGTGTTGGGAGGATTGGTCACTTCTGTCACATACCACACTTACACATCACCAGGGCTCTGCCTTAGCACACCGACAAAGGGTTTCATGCTAGTATTTTGTGCCTTCAGACAAGTTGGGTCCAGGGTAGCGAGGCAGGATATATCAAACACCTTTGGGGGTGCAAACCTCCAGAACATTCTTCTACTTCAAAGCTGGTACCGAGTATAAATATTCAACCCTCACACATAACTCTTCAGTACACCTCTTGACGTGTGGAAGACTCAGAAGGACTGCTTTGCTGCTCTGCTGCAAGAAGGAATTCGACAACGCTGCCCTATTACTGTGCTGCCCTGCTGCCTAAGTGGAAAGGACAGGACACATATCTGAACCCAGGACCACTATAGTGACTTCAAAGGCTAGTTGGCTGGCTAACTGATCAGAGCACCAGGGACAAAGAAGACTTCAACCATCTTCAACCCAGCACCTGGACTCTGTCTGCTGTGAGTCTTGTTACTGAAGTGGTGCCACCCCAGTCCTGGACCCTTAGAAGTAGGACTGAAGGTGCTCTGCCAGACCAGTTGTGGTCTTTTGGGCAGAACGAACGCTGCACAACACATCTCCTTGCAGCCCCACATCAGAACCATCTCTGCATGACGCGTCCCTGTTGCAGGACCTCTCATCGCTGCTGCTGTGTGACACATCCCAGACACAGGACCTCGCATCACAAGCCCCGCTGATGACTTCATCAGAACTGCAGCTGTGTGACATATCTCTGATGCAGAACCTTGTATAGCAGCCTGCAGTTTCCTCAGAACTGTGGCTGCCCAACACATCCTCGATGAGGGATCTTGCAATGCAACTTGGATTTAAGGTGCTTTGTTCAGCGGGCCAAATCTGGTCCCTGTATCCGACCCGCAATCCATTGTGGTCAGCCGGAACATGTGACTTTGTCCCTGTCTGGTGTGGCCAGATAACCACAGTTGTCACTTTGTGCTTTTAAGAACTATTCTTAACAAAATCTTTAAAACTGCATATCTCCTGTTATACTGATTGGATTTTTGTCATTTTGGTATCAACTAATGTATTCAGATTTACTCTATTTTGCTAAATTGGTGTTGGGTTTTCTGGTGTTGTGATTTCACTTTATTACAGTTTGTGTGCTGCATACATACTTTACATATTACCTCTAAGCTAACCCTGACTGCTTATGTGCCAAGCTACATGAGGGTTAAGTACAGGTTCATTTAGTGACCTTACTGGTTCGCCCTGACGGGTACTGTGGCTGTTGCTTGAGAAGGGCTCTTCCTTTCCTCAACCAACAACCCAATTTCTCACAAATGTAATTTCGTTTTTGTGTTTGTGTTGAAATTTAAAGATGTGGTGTTAAGACAACCTCTTTATTTTTGTAAGTGTAGTGAGGTCAAAAGCATCGCATTTGGGTCAGAGACTCTAGTACAAGTCTACAAACTTTAGAGGCATTGGTACATATTTATGAAAAATTCATGCATTGCAGCAAGTCACTTTGCTGTGCTGCCTGATAGGGAAACGGCAGGAATGCACTGTATTTAACATAATACAGCATATTCCTGTCTTTTCCCTGCGCTAGCGCCTAATGTGCTGCCTGGTGCCAATGCAGGCACCCTTGCACATAAACAATCCTCTGAGGCATTTTCCTTTTTTTATATGTGCTGCACAATACAGCACACATTAAATGAGGAAGTAACAAGAAGAAATAAAGATATTTCTCCTCGTTATGCCTCACCTGTGGATGCGCAGCATTTTGACACAATCCCAGGTCTTCCAGTAATCGTAAATATGGAATCTGAGAATGTGCAAAAATCGATGGCATGGAAACACCCATGCTCCACCCATGGAATGCCTCTCTGGGGCAGAGTAACACAACGCAACGATTTGTGCTGCAATGCGTTACTCTAGATTTATCAAGCCAAGCAAGGCCGCGCAAGGTGGCCCTGTGCGGCTTGATAAATCTAATAAATCTAAGATTAGCGTAAATCTTGCACCCTGTTGCGTGACGTAAAGGTGACCTAACTCTTTATTAAATAAGCCCTTACCTTTTTAATTGCTTACCAGGTTTAAAGCAGATTTAAATAGTGCCTAAGCTATTAGCGAATGATCATGTTTTTCGCCCTTAATTTAACTTTGAGACTTCCTGTGCCTTGGCACAAAACAAAACATACCAAAAGGAAACTAAACCTATACATTTTGGTAGAATTTCATGCAAATTTGTCAAAGGGTGCTAATATAATTGACACGTTTTTGACACCCCCTCCCTTTAAAAGTTTCCCTCTGCCCTTTTGTCAGATCTGCCAGAAATCCAGGGTCCCTGTATTGTGCTTAATTTGACAAGCATACATAAACATAAAGTTGTACATACTTGTTGGATAGTTGTGTGGATTTGTCAACAGATATTAGCAAATGAACACATATCCACCCTTTAACGGTGCCCCACTTGATGGATCTGCATGAAACATAATATCGTGATTAAGCTAAATATGCTAAACGTTTGCCAGATTGCGTGCAAATCCATGAACTCCTTCAAAGGTTAACTAACATATGCTAATCGTAACAGCAGAAGAGTGTGCCTTTTAATATAGTTAAAGTAGAGCACAACAGGAGAAACCGACTAGGTTCTTAATAAAGCCCTCACTCACCAACCTAGTTGGTGACATGCTTCACCATCGGGCCCCACCAGGAGAGGCCGAATGCCACCCTGGTGTGCTTCAATGCCAGAATTACTGTGGAGCTGGTAGTTCGTGTTCAGTGAAATAGTGAAAAAGTGAGTGTTAAAATTGTCACGATTGTGTCAAAGAATACATTTTATTAGAAGCCAATCAGACATAGTTAAAAACAAGGTGTGGTACAATTAAGGCTGAATAAATTGTTCAGCGAAGTCCGCTAGGAAATGGTCAACATGTTTCTGCCTATGTGTTGTAAATTAAACAGGCATTCGTCAGGACCGTAAGGTGAAAACCTCAGCGGTATGGGCGCGCTAAGGCCCACCCTAACCAAAGGTTGTAAGTGTGAAAAAATATATAAAAATATATATATATAATCAGGTGTCCTTCGTGTTGAGAGGGACCGAGTTTATTCTGGAAGTAAATGACATACACAGAAAAACAAAGAAGGAGAAGACAAACATAAAATAATTAGATGAGCTTGTCTAGGTTTGTCATGACTGGACATACAAATGCTAGTGCTCTACCCAGTGCACTTATGTGGTAACCATTGATCATCCGTGCTGCTGTAAGAAATGAGTGCACTCAAAATAAAACTCTAATGGGAGGAGGTATTGAACAGATACATTGAATAATATCGTATGCCCATCGTGGTTATATACCTGTAAACACGAAACTCAGTGTTCAATCAATCAATCAATCAATCATAGCACTTGTTAAGCGCACTACATACCCGTAGCCAGGTCTTGAGGAGTCTCCTGAAGGATAGAAGGTCTTCGGTCTGCTGTAGGCGGATGGGGAGGGTGTTCCACGTTTTGGCGGCGAGGTGGGAGAATGATCTGCCGCCGGCGGTCACTCTTCGGATGCGGAGGATGGTGGTGAGGGCATGGTCTGCGGAGCGGAGCTTGCGGGCGGGGGTGTAGAGGCTGAGTCCTCTGTTTCGGTACGCTGATCCGGTGTCGTGGAGTGCCTTGTGTGCGTGGGTGAGGAGCTTGAAGGTTATCCTCTTGTTGATGGGGAGCCAGTGCAGGTCTTTCATGTGGGGTGTGATGTGGCTGTGGCGGGGGATGTCCAGGATCAGGCGAGCGGAGGTGTTCTGGATGCATTGGAGTCATTTCAGGAGTTTGACCGGGGCTCCTGCGTAGAGTGCGTTGCCGTAGTCCAGTCTGCTGCTGATGAGGGCCTGGGTGACCGTCCTTCTAGTTTCGGTGGGGATCCACTTGAAGATCCTGCGAAGCATGTGGAGGGTGTTGAAGCAGGAGGAGGAAACGGCGTTGACCTGCTTTGTCATGGAGAGTGTGGAGTCTAGGATGACCCCTAGGTTTCGTGCATGGTTGGTGGGTGTAGGGGGTGCTCCTAGTGCCGTCGACCACCAGGAGTCGGCCCAGGCCGAGGGGGTGGAGCCGAGGATCAGGACCTCCATCTTGTTAAACACTTTGCGTAAAGCCTTTGAACATAGTGCAATTGGGCATCACAACTTAATAAAACATTTAAGAAAAAGAAAAAGATGAAGGGGATGTCTCACATGCAATGTAGTCACTAACTACATCATGAGTCTCGGGAGGGGGATGATGACAACAATGGCACACCCTAAAGAATTGTAAAGAAAGAGAAAAGGAAATCAATTGTATCCATAGAATCATACACCCACGTTACTTATCTGGTCATACAATCGTGTAGAACTCACGCCTTCAGTGCAAAACACCAGCTTGGTGCCTGTCAAAACTCCCTCAGGACCAGACCCCGCTGGTGAAAAGCCGGGGAAACCGGCTTGTATATAAGGCAGGAGAGAAAATGACCAGTCATGACAAACCTAGACCAGCTCATCTAAATATTTCATGTTTGTCTTCTCTTTCTTTGTTTGTCTGTGTGTCATTTACTTCCAGAATAAACTTGGTCCCTCTCAACATGAAGGACACCTGATTATATACATATTTTTATATATTTTTTCACACTTACAACCTTTGGTTAGGGTGGGCCTTAGCGCGCCCATACCGCCGAGGTTTTCATCTTACGGTCCTGACGAATGCCTGTTTAATTTACAACACATAGGCAGAAACATGTTGACCATTTTCTAGCGGACTTCGCTGAACAATTTATTCAGCCTTAATTGTCCCACACCTTGTTTTTAACTATGTCTGATTGGCTTCTAATAAAATGTATTCTTTGACACAACTGTGACATTTTTAACACTCACTTTTTCACTATTTCACTGAACACGAACTACCAGCTCCACAGTAATTCTGGCGTTGAAGCACACCAGGGTGGCATTCGGCCTCTCCTGGTGGGGCCCGATGATGAAGCATGTCACCAACTAGGTTGGTGAGTGAGGGCTTTATTAAGAACCTAGTCGGTTTCTCCTGTTGTGCTCTACTTTAACTATATTAAAAGGCACACTTTTCTGTTGTTACGATTAGACTTACCTTGGGGGACTGAGAGTGCTCCTAAACATTTTTCCCTCCCTCTCCATAACTAACATATGCAGCATAAATTGCAAATTATGCTACATGTTCTCTGGCAGCATTATTTTAAACCATTTGCTCTAGAAACAACTTTTTGATGAACTCTACAGAGTATGTTACAAATGTCGTGAAAACATAAATATGTGCCAAAGACTACAGGGATAGAATTGCATAAATCCGCTGGCCCTCACCATTGCCCACTGTCTTATCAACATGTAATTCATGAAAGGTAAACCTAAATATTTGAATTCCAATCAGTGAGCATGTCTGCCCATTTTCATTCTGTGGCAATAATGTATTCCTGGCAGGGGTATCATAGGTGCAAGGTCCGTAGCAGTGGTGAGGACTGGGCTTCCAACCCCGTCCTCACTTCTGGGACAGGACAAGAGGACCCTCTCCCATCTTGTGGTAGTGCCACAGCAGCTTCAGGACGCATGCCTATTTGTGTGGTGGCTTGGGATCACCTCTCATACATGTGGGTGGTTTCACCAATTTGAATGTTAGATGCAGTGGGAAAATGGACATTGGGCCTGATTCACAAAGGTAAACTTAGACGTTTGATCTAAACTAGGACCAAGCATCTAAGTTTACAACTCGGGCCTGATCTCTGGCTTGAGAGCGGACATAAAGATAGTACTCGCAAATGTCCTTTGTGAATTCCCAAAGTCTTAAACTTTTGATGTTTTGGTCTATGTTTAGACCAAATGTATAAGTTTACCTTTGTGAATCGGGCCCACTGTCTATAGGGACTTTATGTCTACTCCTCTAACCTGTAAGTCAGTAGATCTGATTGGGTCTAAAATAGTTGTTTCTGTTAGGCTGATGGTAATTAAGCTTTGCACTGTTTTCCCATTTACATGTCGATTTTAACTAACACTGTGAATTTGTGATGCATGATTCTTTTCAGTGATAACAAGTTTTGTGTTGTATTTTAATAAATGAAACCCATGTGTTAAACCAAAGAAGGTCTCAAGGTATTTTGTCATTGCCTAGTGTGGGCATCTCAGGGCTTATTATTCCAATCCATGCCCATTGTTAGCAGCACTTTGAAGAAAACAGCTGTTTACAAGCTACCTTCCTCAAAATAAACATAAAATATAAAAAATAAACTTCATGTGTAAGATGTGATATGGTCTTTTATTGCCATCTCGTGACAATCATGCAAACCACTCAGATTTTGGCTTTGTGTCTTATTCTGTCACCAGAACCCTCCGATGGCAATATTAGACCATATTATATAGTTACCTGTTATAAATCTCCCATTTATCCAACAGACTAGATTTATTAAATGTGGTAGATGCAAAACATGCAAATACAGCAAAAACAAGAAAGATTTCGTTGTGCATCATAGCAAGACATTTTTCAAGATTAATCAGAATATCACACGTTAGTCTGACTTCATGATATATGTGATTGAAGGTTCTTGTCTTAAAAGATACATAGGAAGTATGATCTTTTCCATGTATCCTAGAGCTCATCAGAGCGATCTCTCACAATGACATAATATACAGTCCAGCTGAACACTTTAGGGAACACCATATAACTCTAACTTAATGGATCTGACATATTTTGTTATCAGTTTTTAATGAGCAATTTTTAATGCTCAAGATGGGTAAATAAATGGAGTTTCCATACCCATGCTTGCAATTAAATGAAGAGAGTAAAATGTAATAATTTACTACATTTTATACTTTAAGTAAGGGGATATATTGGATCATTGGATCTGAGAATCGAGTGTCATCCGTAAGTCTTTTTTCACTATCGATCAATTGCTCTGTTACTTCAAAAACACTGGAGCTAGGGTCACATGACATTGTTGTGAACCAAGTCATCATGAACAAAATGTATTTGCGATTATTAGTTGCCAGTCAAACCCCATAAAAAACAAGCATAAAGGCATCTCCTGGTGTGGATCCTTTTTCTGCAACTACAGAGTAATAGATGTGGAAAAGAATGCAGTTGATGGGACTGGTACTGACAACAAGCACACACCTCGCATGGGGAGCTCCTGCATGCCATAAGGCATGCAGCGGAGCTTGGCTGGCCATGTTGTGCTCACTGCAAATGACACGGAAAAAAGAAATAGTTAAAAACTGAGTGCCTAGGGGAGACGGCAGCGGGCGCGAACCAAGATGGCCCCCTCTATCTGAGCTCCGTGCTCACCTGCCTTTTCAACTGTTGTTTTAGGCCGATAGAGGAGTTTGTGGAGAGCGGTTTCCAGTGGGAGACCTTCTTTGTTCTGGGGACAGGCTGCAGGAGCCATTTGGAGGCATTTCATTAGGATCTGTGTAGTGCGGTAGGCTATGTTTTGATCTCCTCAGCTGAGGCTCCTTTCTTCTGCTGGGCTCGTGTGAGGTGAGGTGGAGGTGGGCATTTCTCCCGCAACACCTCCCCTTCTGAGAAGCTTGCTGCCCCTTAAAGGGATTTTGTTAAGCCTGGCTTCCTGAATCCCTTACTCATTAACTTTAAAATCATTGCTCTTTGTTACTAAATTGGTTGATTTTTGGAGATTAGAAATCCTACTGATAAAGATTTTACTTTTTATTCTAATGCTCATTCCTCCTTCTCTAGGATTGATTACCTATTGACTTCACGAAACCTATGCCATATGATTTGTGAATTGGTTATTCACCCTATTACAATTTCCAATCATGCCCTAATCTCTTTTTCCTTGCTTCTCTCAGATCCTCAGGTTTCCCATAAACGATGGAGAATGAACTTTGATATAGTTCTTAATTCAACTAATTCTAAATAAACTTGCATCAGCCTTTAGTGAGTATTTTTTGCATAATATTCCATGTGATACCTCTAAAATTGTCCACTGGGATGCCTTTAAAGCCTATATTCGAGAGTTACATTCTCTATTATGGCTCATAACAATAAATCATGTTATACCAATCTTTCCAAATTAAAAAAACACATAGCAACCTTGGATAGACTCTTCATTTCATCTCGAGATCCACAATTTCAGTGCCAACTTAAAAAATATAGATATGAATACGATTGTATGCTTAGTAAAAGAGCAGGATTACTTATCACGAAAGAAAAAGCAAATGTTCATTTTAACTCAAACAAATCTGGCAGACTGTTAGCTAACTATATACACACTTATCATTAAAACAAGTAACGGTACATTAATGACAATTACTGAAGAAATTTTCAAAGAGTTTTTATCCTTCTTTTCCTCCTTGTACCATGAACCTCTTTCCCCGCAAAATAAAGTAATCGTTAATTTCCTTAATACTTGTCAATTACCTCAAATTTCTAACTCTGATAGACTAGCTTTAGAAAAACCTATTGGTATTGAAGAAATATTTACAGTTATTAGAGCAATAAACTCCCAAACAAATCTGGTCCAGATGGTATTCTGGTAGAATTTTACAAATGTTTTCAAGACCAACTATCTCCTATCCTACTTTCATTATTTATGGAGTTTCAACACACTTCCCTGATGGGTGGATCCTTTAATAAAGCCACAATCATTGTCCTCCCTAAGCCAAACAAGGATCCTACTATGATTTCTAACTAACTGCCCATATCCCTAATTAATCAAGATTGTAAAATATATGCCAACGTTTTTGCAAATAGATTGTCATCCCTCCTCCCCTCAATTATTCAGCCTGATCAGAAGGGCTTTATGAAGGGTAGGTTGTCTGCTCATAATACTCGCTTGCTTTGCCATGCCTTGCCCCTTGCTAAAGATGTCCTTAGTCCAGTTGGAGTATTGGCCTTAGATGCGGAGAAGGCATTTGAAGAAGTAAAATGGCAATTTCTATTCAATAGAATCTGGGGTGGGATTGGCTTTGGGCGCCGTCTTGGAGTGGTGGTCGCTCTGGGTGGGTGTTGCTGACGAGCGGTCTAGCGCTCCGGCTGAGTGGAGGGACGCCTACTTAAGGCGACCTGCCCTGTGGACTGCCTTGAGAAGGTACTCGCGCTTTGCATCGCTCTCTGCGCCTCAATACCTCGCTATCATTTTTAAAGCTACCCTTATAACTATTTGTGTTCTTCTTAGTTGTATTTTGCCCTGATTTTAATAGGATTTATTGTAACCCCCTCACCTGCACTCTAATCGGTTCCTTCACCGCTGTTTTGGCGGGTCCGGTCTCTGGGGTGGGATTGGCTTTGGGCGCCATCTTGGAGTGGTGGTCACTCTGGGTGGGTGTTGCTGACGAGCGGTCTAGCGCTCCGGCTGAGTGGAAGGACGCCTATTTAAAGCTCCCTCCAACGCGCAGCGGGTACGTGCAGTGGGCGTGCCTTCGCTGTGCCTGAGTCGTGCCAGAGTCCTGCCCGTCTGCGCCCGTCCGCGCTAAGGAAGCGCGGCTCGCGGCAGAACTCTGGACCTGGCCATCATGACTATACCTTTGAGAACTTATAGTAGGGCCGATCTACTGGCCCTTCGGGACCGATGTACACCCTGCGAGTTTTCGCCTGTAGTCCCGCTGTGTGGCCCATATCATTGTAGGTGTGGTGCTTGGTCATTGGAATCCCCCTCTCTTATACGCTCCTTGGGGCCTGTTATAAAGAGGGTAGGACAACGGGACCTGAGTATCTGGAGCTTAAACGTCAGATCTGTGGTAAAGCACCATCAGGAGGTTTACGACCTTCTTATTGATGGTTCGCCGGATGTGCTCTTTCTGACAGAAACGTGGCTCCAGGACTCTGACTCCTCGATAATTAACCTAGCCTTTCCCCCAGAGTATGCTATTTTCACTTTAAATCGGACGACTAGAGGTGGAGGTATTGCGATGGCCACCAAACGGTGTTATCCCTGCGAGTGGAAAGCCGCTGAACTTTTGGGGTGTGAGGGTGCCCTATTTAAAATAGCGTTTAGTCACCAGTTTACCTTCTCTGGGCTATTAATTTACCGGCCTCCGGGCTGTGACTCTGTTTTTAGGGCTGCCCTTCCTGAGTATATTAGCATAGAGGCACTAGGATGTGCAAATTTTAATGTTGTGGGAGATCTTAATCTCCATTTGGACTGCCCTTCTTTACCCTCTATTAGGAGCTTTCTGGCGGATCTTGAGGCTCTACAGCTCTCGCAGATGATTACTTTCCCCACACATAAAGGTGGTCATATTCTTGACCCGTTCTTCACAAACCTAGAAGGATTCAGAGTTCTTGGTTCCTCCCAGTTGGTTTGGACAGACCACATGCTGGTGAAAACGGCATGCTCTTTGTCTGACTCTCCTTTTCTATCTCAGGATAGACTTGTTCTTAAACGACTCTGGAACAAATTAAGACTGGAGGACTTTTACCATCAGCTCGAGAAGGTTCCTTTAGGTCCGCTCACCGAGGTTGATTGTGGATACGACTCCTTCTGTGAGTGGATATCTGGTGCCCTCGACTCTCTGATTCCTATGTGTTGGTCCAAGTGTCACCGGAAGGAGCCGAGCCCTTAGTATGATACTTCCTTGGCATCTCTTAAGAGGGCCTGTAGACAGGCCGAAAGATTATGGAGGAAGTCGTACGACCCAGATCTGAAAATATGTTATCTGGCCAAGGTCAAGATTTATCACAGGGCAGTGTGTCAAACTCGCGCTTCCTTTTATGCTCAACAGTTTCAGAACTCTGCCAATCCATCGAAACTTATTTTTAAAGTTTTAAAGGACTTGATGGCGAAGAGAGCAACTGCAGTGGAAATATGCTCGGACTCACATTGTGAGGGTTTGGCCTCTTTCTTCCATGAAAAAGTGCAAGCCATCTATCGCACTTTCCCAACGAGTTCCCTGATGCTTGAGCAGGTTGGTCGCACCTTAGGTGAGGGGGAATGTCTTTCCATCTTACCCCCTTATCTCTGGAGGTGTTTGACTTTCTCAGCGCCAAAATCAAGTCTGGATCTCCGGCAGACCCGCTGAAACCGGCCCAACTCAAGACCCTGGCACCGGTTTGCCGTACCCCGGTGCTGTCCTTGATCAACCTGTCTCTCTCTTCTGGAGTGGTTCCCGTTAGATGGAAGCAGGCAGTAGTCACGCCAATTCTGAAGAAGGCGACCCTTAACCCCCTTAAACCTGAAAGCTACCGCCCTATCTCCCTTCTCCCTTGGGCCACGAAAATAGCGGAGGCCCATGTGAATGCCACTCTTACAGACCATCTTGGTAGGCTTAACATTCTCGACCCTACCCAGAACGGGTTCCGTGCGGGTCACAGCACGGAGACAGCCCTTCTCTCGATGGT
Organism: Triturus cristatus; assembly: GCF_964204655.1. NCBI lineage: Eukaryota > Metazoa > Chordata > Amphibia > Caudata > Salamandridae > Triturus > Triturus cristatus. The sequence goes on from NC_140583.1 coordinate 236,207,715, forward strand.
CGAGCATCTGCGTTCCGTGCTGGATTCCGGTCGGACGGCGGCACTACTGTTATTAGACCTTAGTGCCGCCTTCGACACGGTCTCGCACGGGATTCTGATTCGGCGTCTTGAGGAGGTGGGCGTTTCTGGCTCCGCCTTGCACTGGCTTTGTTCCTTCCTTACGGATAGGTCATTCCAGGTGGCGATCCGGCCCGGTAAGTCGTCATCCTACCCGCTAGACCAGGGAGTCCCACAGGGGTCTTCACTGAGTCCCACCCTTTTCAATCTGTATGTGAGACCGTTGGCTGCGGTCTTCAAGCGGTGGGGCCTGACCATGGTCTCATACGCAGATGACACGCAGCTGGCGGTCACACTGAATGGGGACACAGACCTGGAGGCTCCCAGGTTCTGTGATGGTCTGCGGGAAGTGGCTAACTGGATGAATTCCAACTGTCTCCAGTTAAACACCAAGAAGACGGAGATTATGGTGGTTGGTAAACAGGTGGCTTTGTGGGATGACAAATGGTGGCCTTCGGAGTTGGGTGTGACTCCCCTCCCAGCGGCAGAGATAAAAAACTTGGGGGTGTGGCTTGATCCTTCTCTGAGTTTCATCTGTCATACCAAGAAGGTGGCGGCTTCTTGTTATGGCATCATCAGAGGACTTCGACCCATCCTCAAGTTCTTTGATGCACCCACAAGACAGCTGGTGGTCCAAGCATCAGTGCTGTCCAGGCTGGACTATGCCAGCTCTCTACTGGCGGGGATAAACCAGTCAGAATCTCTGCGGCTCCAGCGGGTTCAAAACGCTGCGGCCCGATTGGTGACAGGTCTGCCTAGGCGATGCTCGGTGTCCAATACTCTGCGCTCTCTCCACTGGCTCCCTGTGCAGCAGAGGATTAGATTTAAGGTTCTCTGCTTTGCATTTAAAATCCTAAAGGGTACTCCCCCACAAATCTTGGAGGAATTGCTGATCCCCTATGTCCCCTTTCGCACTCTTAAATCGCTAGGCCAGAACTTAGCAGTGGTCCCGCGTTTTAAGTTGAGCAGAATTGGTGGCCGCTCCTTTCGAGTCCTGGCAGCGAGTTGGTGGAATTCTCTTCCTCCACAAATTCGGGCCATCGATGAGCTCCTTCAGTTTAGAAGGGCTATCAAGACCTTTTTATTTGTTTAGCTCATCTGTTGTGTCTCGTCTCCTTTTGTCTGCTTTTAGTGCTGTGTTGTGTTCACCTTCTCAAAGCGCCAGGACGCCCCTTTGCTGGGGCAGCTGTGCGCGGTATAAATAAAAATAACATAACATAACATAACATAACACTGGAAGCTTTTCAGTTTGGACCAACATTTCTGAACATGACTAAAGCATTATACTTTGTGCCCTCAGCCTCTATTTATGTTAGCGGTGTTTCTCCATCCCCATTCCGTTTATATAGAGGCATGCGTCAGGGTTGCCCACTTTCCCATTTGTTATTTCTTTTTGTCATAAAACCCCTTTTGTGTTTTCTCCGCATTAGCGACAAATATACTGATGCTACTTTGAAGAATACTTCTATTAAAGTTACTGCTTGTGCTGATGATTTATTGTATGTCAAGAATCCTTTTGTCTCCCTACCTGATATTCTTATGCTGCAGTCTCTGGATACTCATTGCACATTAACAAAACAGAGTTTTTTTCCAATAAATACTTTTTGTAATTCTACAATGTTGGCAAATACTAATATACTATGGTCTCCAAAGACACTCAAATATCTAGGCATAACATTTACCAATTTGATTAAAAGTACAGTTGAAACCAATTGTTCTACATTATCAGCCAGTACTAAAGAGAAACTGGATAGATGGTCCAATCTTCATTCAGATTGGTGGGGGTGTACTGAGGAAATTAAAATGTCTACAACTCCGCAAATCCTTTATTTGCTGTCCATGTTACCCGTTTCTTGTCCTTCCACTTTTTTTGTAAACCTTAATAAATTATTTACTACATTTATATGGAACAATAAGCTTGCATGCATTAGTTTCAGGACTCTGCAAATGCTTAAATGTGAAGGAGGGGTGGTCTTCCACATTTTAAAAGATACCATGTATTATTTCTTGTAGCACAATGCTCGTTGTGGTTCCATAATCCCTCTCCTTCTAAATCTCCTAAATGGCTCACTCTGGAGAGTAATATACTGGCTTTGTATCCATTAGCTGCATTTCTTACCACGGCTAATAGTTCAGTTGGTAAAAGATCACCCATCATTGCAACTTCTAAGACTGCCCTTTTATCATTTGATGAAAAAGTCTCTGTAACCATTACATCTACCAAGAAAGTTTCTCTTTGGTTTAATCCCAAACTCCGGTACCATAAACATATTAATTTTTTAAATTTGTGGATTGGTGCTGGTGTTTTCTTTGTTGCTGATATATGTCATGGAGATATATTTTATACTTTTGAAGATCTTAAAGCCAAATATAAATTACCTCAGTCTGAACTGCCTAAATATACGTTGCTATGTAATACCATTCTTATTGCACATCCTCAAATACTATCTATGACCCAACTTTCTAATACGGAGTTTTGTATTAACATGTTCAGTCATGCAGGACACATAGCCTCTAAAGATTATAAAAAGCTTTCTACCCCTATGTCCACCTCCTTTATGCATTTTACTCAGAAATGGTCATCATACATAAATATCGCCTTTTCAAGTATAGCATGGAAGGCTATCTGGAGATCCAATACTGCTGGTCAAATCCCGGCTACCCTTATACAAACTAGGCCTGGGCTAAAATTCCGTTCCGCTCGCGAAAATTGCGATAATTTGACATTTTCGCGTTCCGCGGAGAGCGCGAAAATGTCAAAATTTCCGCAATCTGCATTTTACCGGAAATATTTGCTTGCTCGCGCTGTAAAATAATACATTCTCGCATGCACGCGATTGCCTTACCTGAATCGCCGCGTTCGCCGACAAGCTTTCCCGATCCGGTTGCGTTCTCCACGAGATGTTGGATTGTTGGTAGCCATTTGCGCTGTCTCGCGACAGTTCGCGCCCGCAGTAACGTCATTCATCGCGCGATCACGTCTTTCTTCTCGCGATCATGCACCGCGAGACAAGTGAAAACAAGATGGCCGTGCCCGCGAGCAACCGCATGGGTAAATTGGCGGGCCGTGACCACGCAGAAAATACCGCAAACGGGCGGAAAAAAACTTCCGCATCTTCGCGACATTTCCGCGTGTTTGCGGAGATTTTTAACATTTTCACGATCATTTGCGAAAGTGAATTTCGCAAATTCCGCCCACCCCTAATACAAACTAATATTTATATATTACACCAATGCTTTTGCACTCCAGATAAACTATTTAAAGCTAAACTCTTAGACACCCCGATTTGTTGGCATTGTAATACCACAACTGGAGATTTAAAACATTTACTATACAAATGCCCTGTTGTTTTTCAATTTTGGTCTGATCTATGGAATATTATAACTCTGATTTTTTATATCAAAACACCATTATCATTCTCTATCCTACTTTTTAAGTCTTTTCCCCTTAAACCTGCATTATCTCCTACAGATTGCAAACTTTTGGACTTCCTCATTTCTACTACCCTGACATCTATAACTTCCAATTGGAAAGATGGGAAGTTGCGTTCAGGGAAGGCTTGGTGGGAATGGATTATATTTTTAAGACGTGGACACCCCTCATTCTTACACACTCGTACTGAACCATCTTTTCCCAGTTCTATTATGTGGTCTAGTTTGGATGAATATATTACTAATTGTTCCTCAATTTAAAATAAGTATTACAGCTCTCATTTGCCCGTATACCTTCAATGTAGCTCCGCTTGCTTATCTTTTTAATCTTTTCTATTTGACATTTATTGTTATAATATCATATTTGGATGCAAACTGATGCGTTATATTTCCTTATCATTGAATTATATTTATTCTTTATAACTCGGTGTTATATTTTGTATTGTGTTTACGTATGATAAAATATATTTAATAAAAATCTTCTGAACAGAAAAGAGAAAAATAATGGTAGAACACGCACATACCTTAATTGTTGTTTTGCCCAATTAATCTCAAATATAAATGGGGGGGGTTGAGCTTACTGACTTATGAGTTTAAAGTGTCTCACTGGCATCTTCTGGGCAGGTCTTGTATTTTCGTATGAAAAGTACAATGAACACACATTGTGCACGAATCAAAAACAAAAAACAAAACTGAGTGCCTAAGTTCGAGTATGGCTGTCATTCAGGTTATGATAAACGTGATATATATCCCATCCACCTTATTGATAGTGATTTATATTCTATGGCACTTGTAATCAGGTGGATGGGATATCCATGATGTTTGTGACTGAGTACCCATTCGCCACACTGCAAATCGGACCCCAAATTATGGTTATGGTTCAAATGTGGCAAATCTCTTAAATTCACTAGTTAAATTTACCAATGCACACAACACATTCCATAACTCACACTGCTCATCGTGCTCAAAACACCATTTTGCCAACTCTCCTCCTCCACTTTAAAAAATGCCACTGCACAAAGTCCAGGTGCTAATAAACATTTATTTTTTATGTTCTAATTTTATGTCATAGCAACAGCCCACAAGGAACGCCTACGCGTTTCGGCTCACTCCTTCAACCAAGTATATATACTATGATGTCAATTTAACCTTTGCTTTTTTCTTTAATTATATATATATATCTATATCAATATATCTATCTATCTATATTTTTTTAACTACATTTTGTTTGAATGTCACGTGTGTATATATAACCACAAAAAATGGCGTTATTTAATTATGATCAAGGGCGGTGTACATGGCCCAAATGCATTAAGTGGCAGCTTTCAATAAATCGAGACAATGAAAAGCTTACAAGTGTCAGCTTTTTGACAGTTCAGTGCATATATATATATATATATATACATGTATATATATATATATGTATATATATATATACGTATATATTATCTACTGGCGGTCGCCAGTAGATAGTTATAGTTAGGACCGTGTTTCCATAGGAAATCTCAAAATTCTATTTTGAATAACTTTGGCGCCGGTAGACGAATCCTCGCGAAATTTTCAAAACTAATGGGGCGCTCCGTTCAGCTCCTACCCTGAAAGTCTCGGGGAAATTCGTCAAGCGGGGGCCGAGAAAAAAGGGGGGTCCCAAAACGCGTTTTCCCCATGCATTTTTCCATAGGACCTTTAGACGCAGCTACAGCCCGAACGGCTGAGCAGAATTACTTGAAATTTGGCAGAGAGGTAGCCATAAGGTCAAGGAAGTGCCTTTTGCAGGTCTGGTGTAAATCTGTTCAGTATTTCCTGAGAAAATAGCATTTAAAAGCATATCAATATCTATACGTGCGCAGGGTGCGTGCACTGTGCGCGCACCGTGCGAGCACCGTGCGAGCACCCTAACGTGCGCGAGCGTAATTCTGATTGGTGGTTACATGTTAGTCAAAGTTTGAATCGGTCGAAATCAAGAAGTGTCGGCCACCATTTTGTTTGTTTTCAGTGCGAGAGTGAAAAAGGAAGGTGGCGAACGTGAAAAGGGGGCAGGGTAGAGAGTTCCTGACCCATTAGCCTTTGTCAGGAGGTCCCTGAAGGCCCCCAAGGCAGAATTATTATTATTTTTTTTAAATCGCGGGGGTGCGCACACTGTGCGCGCACGGTGAAAAACCAAAAAAAATATATATATATTTTTTTTTTTTTAAATCGCGTGGTGCGCGCACCGTGCGCGCACGGTGAAAACCAAAAAAAAATACGTCGTTTATTGTAAAATAAGATATAAAAAAAATTATAATACATAAATAAATTAGCATTTAAAAAACCGTACAAATTCACTGAAAAAAACCATAGGTTTCACACACGTTATAGTTAGGAATTAGCATTTAAAAAACCTTGCAAATTCACTTAAAAAACCATAGGTTTCACACATGTTATAGTTAGGTGGATATTTCACTCGTAAAAAACCAATGAAATTCCCCTGTTATAGTTAGTTCAGATAACTATAACTCGCGCGACCGCCACTCTATCACAAAGATGATGTCATCAGTGATGTCATGAGTGATGCCACTGACCATGTCATGAGTGATGTAATATGTGACGTCATGAGCAGTGGATTGCGGGCGCGCGAGTTCTAGTTATCTGAACTAACTATAACGGGGGAATTTCATTGGTTTTTTACGAGTGAAATATCCACCTAACTATAACATGTGTGAAACCTATGGATTTTTAAGTGAATATATATATGTATATATATATATGTGTATATATATATATATATGTATATATATATATGTATGTACATATATATATATATACATATTATATATACATAATCAAAGAAAAAGTAAGTGTTAAATTGACATAGATATGTAAAATGTCAGTTAAAATATGTTTTAAACTGAAAAACTAAAACTTCTCCAGTTGTAGTTCACTCAAGTAACTATAACTCACGCCCTCACCATGCACAATGTTATCATCAATGATGTAATTTCAAGTTGTCATCAGTGATGTTATCAATGATGTCATAGAACATGTCACGAGTGTTAGAATTAGGGCTCCCGGTTTTATGGTATTTATTTTTTGGACATTTTTGTCTGTATTTATCCATCTTCATATTTTGCTAATCTTATTGTTATGTATCCATATTTATTTTGTATTTTGAGAATAAATAGAGCTGTAAAATTGTATATTTCCAAGTTTATTTAACTCTTGGAAGTGCATACATACATGGATGCCTGCCACATTTTAGCAAATTAAACAGCCGTGTATAACAAACACCACACTCAAAGGTACATATTAGAGTAATACTACAAATATATGTTAACATATGCCTGTATTTCAGGATATCTCATCCTGTTTTTTAACTCTCTGTGCTGTTTATCTGCTCAGCTATTGACTGGATTTCATCAAAGACAACATGGAGGGACTCTCACAAGAAGCACCATTCTCAGTTTTATTCCATTTTGAATACAGACAGGAAACACATTGTCCTCATTATGATGACGGTCGGACCGTAGCTGACACCCTGTCCATTGCGGTCCTACCAACATCTAGTACTGCGGTCTGACCGCTGCATTATGATGCGCGGCGGTCGGAGGCAGCATGCGGAGGGACCGTCCGACGATTTCAACGGGCTCAAGGAGCCTGTCTGACCCTTGGTCAGAATGTAATCCCCTGCAATGGTGTGTTGCCTGCTCAGGCACCGCCATAGGTATTACGATGTCCCTTTCAGACAGACTTTTAATGGTAGTCCAACCTCCGCGGCCTCCACTATGGGAACAGGGGGGTACTTGTGGTGTCCCCCCAAATATCCATATTGCATATTCCAGGCACCACATGGTGCCTGTCACACAGTGCATGGATGTTTGTAAACATCCATTTTCCCAATGCGGCTTGTGCTGCTGCCCTTTTCTGGCTGCTGCACAAGCCGCAATGGAAAAATGGATGTTCCCAACCGCCTCATGGGCAGTCGCATCCTAATTCGATGAATGGAACAGCCAACTACTAGTTGGTCGTGTTACATTCCTACACAATGCCGGTTGGACGCTTGTACGACCTGCATCGTAAACAGGGCCCTTGTTTTCTGTCTGTATTTATCTGTAAAAATAGAAAACTGGAAGCCTTAGTTATAAAATGAGAGGTCATAAGCAGTGCATGATGAAGGAGTGAGTTACAGTTACTTCATTAACTATAACTGGTGAATTTCAGTGTTTTTTTAGTGTAAAGATATAATTAAGAGAGCTAGTAAAAACTTCACTTTAATCTTTGTCTTTTTCCAGTGAATTTTTGAGGATTTGTTTAAATAAACATTAAGTAACAATATAAAGCGATGTCATTTTAAGTAAGGCAGACCTACTGCTTCTGTCAACAAGTCAGAACACCAAAATCGAAAAAGCTGCCCTATTGGCTCTAGCAAGGGGTCAGAACATCAACCTATATGAAGCAGACCTACTGGCTTTGCCAAAAAGTCACTACAATATTGTATCCCTAGCCGTAAAAGAAACACACAATTATAATTTTTCAGAAATATTTCAAATAAAGCAGTTATATGCATTTAATGACCCAGGAGACAAAGTTTTCTTTTTTAATTCCTAGGACCCTGCTGTGTTCATTGCAGTCCTCCCCCCCCCCCCCCACAGTACTTTGGTAACATGTTGGTGGTGCCCCTTGCCACAATGGTGCATCAGAAAACAGCTACAAATGTAAATAAGCCGTTGAAGGGTGTTCTGGGGCATCCTGACTGGGAGCAGTGAATGATGAATAAGCGGCTCCTGCCACTCATTTATTATTAAGTTATTATAATAATTGTTATAATACCACCCACCTGGTACACTAAGGGTATTACGAGTCGACTTGCGGGGTGCAGCAGTGGAGCAGTAGTCCATATTTTGGTTAGATATGCTGCCATTGACCGTGCAGTAGTGTTAGATGAAATCAATATAATAAATGTCGAACTCGACAAATTGGAAGAAACGGATTTCATCAAAAAAACCAAAGAAACCATCAATGAAAGATTGCGCAAACATGAAGAAAAAATCAAAAGCAGAAAAACCCATAAGTTTGCGCGTGACCTGATAGACTACAATAGCGGCCAAATCTTTACTTTTGCACGTAAATACAACAGCGCAAAAGGACAAGAATACAGTAAAAAAAGTAAAGCAGGCTCACGTAATGTTGTATCTATTTCAGTTCCGGAAAGAAATGATGAAACCTCAAGCATTGATACGGCTTCACTAACAAGTGATTCCAGTTTGGAACTAGAAAGCAGACAAACACAACCAAGATTGAACTTGGAGGAAGAACTTGATTTTTTAGTAGAGGAAAGACTTCAAACTTTGAGACCGAGACAACAAAGGAGGCCAACAGAAAAAGAAAAAACAAAAGAAGACGGGACAGGAGGAAAAGGCGCAAACAAAGATCAAAAAAAGAAGAAAACACAATGGCAAAGGAAATAACTAATGTCGACAATTCCATTATTAATTTATCTCCTGTGGTTCTAACAAAAGCTGAGCAACAATTATTGATGCTTGGACTGAATTATTGCCCAGACCAAAGCTTTAATTATGCCTCCACTCGCATTGACGTATTTTGCTTTATCAGAAAACTCAAGCTTAAAAAATATTTTGCAATGAAAAGTAAAAATAAAAATGATTTTGAAAGCAATAGCATGCTCATTGACGAAACCACTTTAACTGTCGCTGATATTCCTACTCTACTAACACTACACGATCTTGATGAGGCAACTGGATCGCAATCTTCGGGCCCTGACATCGACATGAATACACAAAATAGATTGCGCAAAATTAACTTGACACAGAAGGGTGCAGGAATTAGCCCGTTCAAAGCCAAGTCATGCTTTATCCCACTAATGCCCAAAGATGCGGTGGATGTTTTCCATGATTGTGTCATAGAGGATATCAAGAAATTATATCTTCTAGTAATAGGCAAAAAAAGAAAAAAAAGTCCAGCACAAAAAACAAGAATATGCAAACCTTATGAAAAAATTGGGAGAAAACAATGAGATTATAATAAAAAAATCGGACAAAGGAGGCAACCTGGTTATATGGCCAAAGACCGATTATGTCAGTGAAGCAAACAGACAATTGAATAATCTAAGTTGCTATGAAAGATCTACACATAAGGAATATACAAAGGCCAATGAGACTTTACATAAGTTATTAGCACAGTGGAGAAGGGAAGGACTGATCTCTTTTGAAGAGTACAACAATGAGTTTCCTGTCCTCCCAGTATTATATCTGATTCCAAAAATCCACAAAGGTATTTCACTGGTACCAGGAAGACCTATTATATCGGCCATTAAAAGCATTTCTGAACAAGTGGGCCAATATATTGATTATTTTTTACAGGACATGGTCAAAGCATTACCCAGCTATGTTAAAGACACTGGCGATTTCTTGTTGAAAACTAAAGATGTAATGTGGGCTGATGATATGTTGCTAATCACTCTTGACATTGAGTCTCTTTATAGGAGCATAGACCATAAGACAGGACTGTCAGCAGTCAAATATTTTTGGGAAAAAAGATTGTGTGAATTCCACGAACACAATAAGGTCATTCTTAATCTCATTGAATGGTGCCTAAATAACAATTTCTTCCTTTTTGGAAAGGAATTATTCTAACAACTTCGCGGAGTAGCTATGGGAGCTTGTTTCTCCCCCAGCTACGCGTGTTTACACGTTGGCTGGTGGGAGGAACAGGTTCTCAAGCAAACACACAGGGAATGTTTCAACAATAATGTGGTTTGTTATCTTAGATATATAGATGACATCTTTATTTTGTGGCAAGGAGAGGAAAAGGAAGCTTTAAATTTCATAGAGGCGATTAACAACAATTCTATGAATCTCCATTTCACATCCCACATTAATAGATCAAGCATTGAATTTTTAAATGTCAAAATCTATATTCACAATAACCATTTTGAAACAACCTTGTTCAGAAAATCTACCTCAGGAAATATCACACTCCATGCCACCAGTGCACATCCCAAGCATCTCATCGCAAGTATTCCTTATGGTGAGATTTTACGACTTAAAAGAATTTGCAGCCTAGAATCAGACTTGACATGTGCGTGAGGGAAACCATGACTAGATTAAAAGCGAGAGGCTATTCTGACACTATACTCAATGAAGCCATGACTAAGGCCAATGCACGACCTAGAATGAGTCTGTTTAATTGTAAGGCCATCGAAAGTCCTGTTCCATTGGTAGAGTCAGCCACTTGCAATCAGGTAGCTTCAAAGAAGGACCCAGATTGATCACTACCTTTAGCGGTGAAGAAAGAAAAATTAGGTCCATAATTAAAAAGAACTGGCCTATCATACTCACAGATGCTGTGCTTCGCACAAGAATAAGGCTACTCCTATAATTACTTTCAGGAGAGCTAAAAATATGGGAGCACTATTGGATAAAAGCAGCCCTGAAACACGACATAATGATATGTGGCTAAAACCTGCTCATGGCTTTCGCAAATGTTCCTTTTGCAGGGCCTGCAAGTTTGGCACAAATAAAACTCATTATCTTACTTCCTTTTCCACAAAAGAAATGGCCATCACAGGGAGTTTTACTTGCAGGACAGAATTTGCTGTGTATGTTCTGACGTGCACCTGTGGCCTTAACTACATCGGTAGTACCAAGCTGCAGGTGCACGTCTGAATTTTGCAGCATCTCCGTGCTATCTTACACAATGACCCTGCATACCCAGTGGCACGCCACTTTAAAAAGGCACACAATAATGATGTCACTTGCCTTAAATACTTTGTAATAGCATCTATTCCCAAACCTCGGCGAGGCGGCAATAGAGAACTTTAATTAAGGCAATTGGAGACCAGAAAGATTCTTGAGTTCGACAGTAAATGGCCGAACGGATTGAATACCACCGAAGATATGCACAACTTTCTTTAGTGAGCCTGCACTAGTGCCTTGTTTCTTTGTGGTCTGATTAAATGATACAATGAAAATAGAGCTCAAATTCAAGGGCCATATGTATTTGGATTATTTTTACTTATGGATTCTTCTCTCTTTTTTGCACTTTAGTAGGACATTCATTATTTGTAACCAGTGGGTTAATATAGAATGATCCACATATCTCCATATGCAACAATATTGTAAATATATGTTCATGGTATAATTGTACCTTTTACAGTATGATGAAATTATAGAGATGATATTGATATGATTTTAGCAATAATTTTCAGGATTGAATTTTTACTGTTATCAATATCTATTCATTTTCTTTTAATCATACAGTTGCTCAATATTTGTATATCTTTAAAAAAAAAATTGCACATTAGCACGGCTTTTGCACAATCATTGAAAATGCTGCTATGCACTTTTTGCACTCCAATAGGTCTTCTATCACAAATATTTATTGCAAATATATAGGAAATTCTTTTCATAGTCAATGCTCAACCTTTCATGTCATCTGATTTGTGATTAAGGATTCATCCTGTTATTATTGAATGAGGAGATATTTTACATCAAAATATGCATTTATTTATGCTTTGTCACAGAGCGCTTCTATTACAATGTGGGAATTCGGAATATTTAGAATAACAAATGACCAGTAGGTTATGTTTTTATACTTTATATTCTTTTACCACATGTCTTTATTTCGACATCTTGTGTTTTATCTCCTTAGTTGTGTATTTATACAATAAGATGGTCCTTTTCTTTTTCCTTAAATAAGAAAAAATCTTTTTCAAAGGTTGTAAATCCAATATGAAATATGTATTATTTCTCAGGTATTGCACATTTATCTAATAGGTTTTATTTTATACCTCTTGGCAAAGAAATGTCTACGAAGTCTGTTTTCCTGGTCCATTATCACGTGACTAGGAAGTGGGTGTACACTTTGCAGCATTTAAAAACATTCAGTATGACCTTATTCCGCATGTGAACAAGGGCTTTCGAGCCCGAAACGTGTCATTTTGTTGAGAAGTAACGGTCGAATAAAACATCTTGCCTGAAGATTTGTGTGGTCCGTCTCTCCTTCTTCGCCGCCAGGAGGTTGTGGGAGTTCTTGCATACTGAATATATATATATATGTGTATATATTACCTACTGGCGGTCGCCAGTAGGTAGTTATAGTTAGGACCCTGTTTCCATAGGAAAACCGCAACATTCCATTTGGAATAACTTTGGCGCCGGTCGACGAATCCTCGCGAAATTTTCAAAACTAATGGGGCGCTACGCTCCGCTCCTACCCTGAAAGTCTCGGGGGGATTCGTCAAGCGGGGGCTGAGATAAAAGGGGGGTCCCAAAACGTGTTTTTCCCATGCATTTTTCCATAGGACCTTTAGACACAGCTACAGCCCGAACGGCTGAACAGAGTTCCTTGAAATTTGGCAGAGAGGTAGTCTACAGGTCAAGGAAGTGCCTTTTGTAGGTTTGGTGTAAAGCTGTTCAGTAGATTCTGAGAAAATAGCCTTTAAATCAATATATATATCTGAGCCAGCTTACGGTGCGCTTACGGTGCGCTTACCGTAAGCGCACCGTAACACCGTAATTTTACTGATAAAAAACCAATGAAATTCCCCCGTTATAGTTAGTGCAGGCAACTATAACTCACGCGACCGCAATCTTCTGCTGATGCTAATACTGTATTTAGACACTTATTTGCCCATGTCTTCTTCCATTAAATTTTAGCTATACATATATTACAAATATTTTTTTTTCATAAAGACACATATGTCATCAGCAGAGGATTGCGGTCGTGTGAGTTATAGTTGCCTGCACTAACTATAACGGGGGAATTTCATTGGTTTTTTATCAGTAAAATTTCCAGCTAACTATAACATGTGTGAAACCTATGGTTTTTTCACTGAATTTGCAAGGTTTTTTAAATGCTAATTTCTAACTATAACGTGTGTGAAACCTATGGTTTTTTCAGTGAATATATATATGTATATATATATATGTATGTACATATATATATATATTCACTGAAAAAACCATAGGTTTCACACAAGTTATAGTTAGCTGTACATTTCACTCGTAAAACACCAATGAAATTCCACGTTATAGTTAGTGCAGGCAACTATAACTCACGCGACCGCAATCCTCTGCTGATGCTAATACTGTATTTAGACACTTATTTGCCCATGTCTTCTTCCATTAAATTTTAGCTATACATATATTACAAATATTTTTTTTTCATAAAGACACATATGTCATTAGCAGAGGATTGCGGTCGCGTGAGTTATAGTTGCCTGCACTAACTATAACGTGGAATTTCATTGGTTTTTTACGAGTGAAATGTACAGCTAACTATAACTTGTGTGAAACCTATGGTTTTTTCTGTGAATTTGCAAGGTTTTTTAAATGCTAATTCCTAACTATAACGTTTTCTATTAAATGTTCTAACGCTGCGTATATGCCGTGCACGAAAAGGTGCCCTGCGGGCACCTTTTGCACACGGGGGGGGGGAAATATGGATTTTGTTTTTTTTTTATTAATTTTTTACCGTACGCGTACGGTAAGCGTATTCGGCGTTTTTTTGAAAAAAAAATAATTATTTTTTGGCCTTGGATGGCCTTCTGGCACACCATAACCAAGGCTAGGTGGTTAGGAGCTGTCTAGCCTGCCCCCTTTTTATGATATCCAACTTTGTTTTTCCTCCACCCCTCCGAGTGCGAGAGAGAAAATGGCGGCCGACACTTCCTGGTTTCGACCGATTCGAATGTTTACTAAGATCGAACAGCCAATCAGAATCGCGCTCGCGCACGGCACCGTACGCGTACGGTAAGCTTACGGTGCGCGCTCGGAGCGCGCTTACAGATATATATATTGATTTAAATGCTATTTTCTCAGGAACTACTGAACAGATTTACACCAGACCTACAAAAGGCACTTCCTTGACCTGAGGACTACCTCTCTGCCAAATTACAAGTAATTCTGTTCAGCCGTTCGGGCTGTAGCTGTGTCTAAAGGTCCTATGGAAAAATGCATGGGGAAAATGCGTTTTGGGACCCCCCTTTTTTCTCAGCCCCCGCTTGACGAATCCCCCCGAGACTTTCAGGGTAGGAGCGGAGCGTAGCGCCCCATTCGTTTTGAAAATTTCGCGAGGATTCGTCGACCGGCGCCAAAGTTATTCCAAATAGAATGTTGCGGATTTCCTATGGAAACAGGGTCCTAACTATAACTACCTACTGGCGACCGCCAGTAGGTAATACATATTATATATACATATTATATATACATAAAGAGAAAGCAAGTGTTAAATTGACATTATAGTTATGTAAAATGTCAGTTAAAATATGTTTTAAACTGAAAAACGAAAATTTCTCCAGTTGTAGTTCACTCAAGTAACTATAACTCACGCCCTCACCATGCACAGTGTTATCATCAATGATGTCATTTCAAGTTGTCATCAGTGATGTTATCAATGATGTCATAGAACATGTCACGAGTGTTAGAATTAGGGCTCCCGGTTTTATGGTATTTATTTTTTGGACATTTTCGTCTGTATTTATCCATCTTCATATTTTGGTCATCTTATTGTTATTTATCCATATTTATTTTGTATTTTGAGAATAAATAGAGCTGTAAAATTGTATATTTCCAAGTTTATTTAACTCTTGGAAGTGCATACATACATGGATGCCTGCCACATTTTAGCAAATTAAACAGCCGTGTATAACAAACACCACACTCAAAGGTACATATTAGAGTAATACTACAAATATATGTTAACATATGCCTGTATTTAAGGATATCTCATCCTGTTTTTTAACTCTCTGTGCTGTTTATCTGCTCAGCTATTGACTGGATTTCATAAAAGACAACATGGAGGGACTCTCACAAGAAGCACCATTCTCAGTTTTTTTCCATTTTGAATACAGACAGGAAACACATTGTCCTCATTATGATGACGGTCGGACCGTAGCTGACACCCTGTCCATTGCGGTCCAACCAACATCTAGTACTGCGGTCTGACCGCTGCATTATGATGCGCGGCGGTCGGAGGCAGCATGCAGAGGGACCGTCCGACGATTTCAACGGGCTCAAGGAGCCTGTCTGACCCTTGGTCAGAATGTAATCCCCTGCAATGGTGTGTTGCCTGCTCAGGCACCGCCATACGTATTACGATGTCCCTTTCAGACAGACTTTTAATGGTAGTCCAACCTCCGCGGCCTCCACTATGGGAACAGGGGAGTACTTGTGGTGTCCCCCCAAATATCCATATTGCATATTCCAGGCACCACATGGTGCCTGTCACACAGTGCATCCATTTTCCCAATGCGGCTTGTGCTGCTGACCTTTTCTGGCTGCTGCACAAGCCACAATGGAAAAATGGATGTTCCCAACCGCCTCATGGGCAGTCGCATCCTAATTCGATGAATGGAACCGCCAACTACTAGTTGGTCGTGTTACATTCCTACACAATGCCGGTTGGACGCTTGTACGACCTGCATCGTAAACAGGGCCCTTGTTTTCTGTCTGTATTTATCTGTAAAAATAGAAAACTGGAAGCCTTAGTTATAAAATGAGAGGTCATAAGCAGTGCATGATGAAGGAGTGAGTTACAGTTACTTCATTAACTATAACTGGTGAATTTCAGTGTTTTTTTAGTGTAAAGATATAATTAAGAGAGCTAGTAAAAACTTCACTTTAATCTTTGTCTTTTTCCAGTGAATTTTTGAGGATTTGTTTAAATAAACATTAAGTAACAATATAAAGCGATGTCATTTTAAGTAAGGCAGACCTACTGCTTCTGTCAACAAGTCAGAACACCAAAATCGAAAAAGCTGCCCTATTGGCTCTAGCAAGGGGTCAGAACATCAACCTATATGAAGCAGACCTACTGGCTTTGCCAAAAAGTCACTACAATATTGTATCCCTAGCCGTAAAAGAAACACACAATAATAATTTTTCAGAAATATTTCAAATAAAGCATTTATATGCATTTAATGACCCAGGAGACAAAGTTTTATTTTTTAATTCCTAGGACCCTGCTGTGTTCATTGCAGTCCTCCCCCTCTCCCCCACAGTACTTTGGTAACATGTTGGTGGTGCCCCTTGCCACAATGGTGCATCAGAAAACAGCTACAAATGTAAATAAGCCGTTGAAGGGTGTTCTGGGGCATCCTGACTGGGAGCAGTGAATGATGAATAAGCGGCTCCTGCCACTCATTTATTATTAAGTTATTATAATAATTGTTATAATACCACCCACCTGGTACACTAAGGGTATTACAAGTCGACTTGCGGGGTGCAGCAGTGGAGGTCTTCTGAGCACCCTATTACGACCAGGGTGTTCGGGTTGCCTTGGAACAACCGCAACCGCCAGGGATCAGAGATCCCTGGTAGTAGCGTGGCGGTCTTGAGGCCGCAATATGCTTGACAGGGCAGTTTTGGTGCGACCGCCATCAAAAGTGTGGCGGTGACGAAACAAAAGGGGCTGTGCCTCTGCTTCATGGGGTGCATTCAGGGGGGCTCTTGCTGTGCCCCCTGTGTGAATGCACCCCAGTACCTGCGCAGCATGGACTGCAGCAGTCCATGCTGTGCAAGTACTGATTTTGACATTCCATGGCAGTGCCTATTTCATAGGCACCGCCTTGGGAATACCAAAGAACAGAATGCCATACAGGAGAAAACTCCTAATCTGTTGAGCGGTTCACACATAGGTTTGGCAGTGCGGGATGTGGGGTGGTCCCGCTCCTGCACCGCCAAACTCATAATAAGGCCCTTTCAATTTTATATATAGAGGAAGGCGGGGCCAGCATCGGCCCCGCCGCCATTATGGTGGTCGGCCGTGCCCCCGTATCTTTCCCGTTTCGTTGGCCCCTGCATTGGCTGGGGGCCGTGCCCCGGAAGCGATCGGATCGCTTCCGGGTCATGTGAGACTCCACCGCGCCCCGGAAGTGATCGGATCACTTCCGGGGCGCGGGTGATCCCCTCAGCAAGAACCAGTTTCAGCTGGTGGATGTGCGGTGGTATAAAGCCGGGGGGAGCGCGAAGAGCAGTCTCTTTGCTCTCCGCTCCCCTCGGCACACCCATCGCGAGAGCCTCCTCCCTCGGGAGGACCTTTAACCTTTTTTCTTTTGTTTCCCTGCAGGCTGCGGTTTGGAAATAGACGAGCGGGGGAACGGATCCTGTCGGGTGCCTGGCTTGGTGCACGCATCGTTTCCGGGCCCAAGGATGCTAATATCGTGGAGGCTCTGTACGGCGG
The DNA here is from genome assembly GCF_964204655.1 of Triturus cristatus. Taxonomy (NCBI): domain Eukaryota; kingdom Metazoa; phylum Chordata; class Amphibia; order Caudata; family Salamandridae; genus Triturus; species Triturus cristatus. Next base: position 236,225,382 of record NC_140583.1, read on the forward strand.
AGCTTGGCCTGGGTGCACGCATCGTAAGGGACGCTGAAAATCGTGGCGACGATCGGCGGGAGAGGCGTTTGCGGTGCGCGAGTGGAGCGTTTTTTCGGAACTCGCAGGCTGCACCTGATAGCGGGGAGTGGAGTGTAAGTATTCCCGCTCACGTCCCGCCGCCGGACTGGTATAATGTTGCACGTATGATTTTGGGCATCATTTCAGAGTAGAGTGCAGGGGCGGTGGAGAGTCATCGGGTGTTAAAGTTGTGCAGTAATGCTTGAGCTCCCCGATTGTTTCGAGCTAATGAAAGATTTAGAGCAGGTCCCGCTGCCGGACTAGTATGATGTTGCACATATGGAGTTGGGCATCATTTACAGTGGAGTAAAGTAGGACTGGGTTGTAGTCCTGCCTTCCTCTTCTGGGAGCAGTAGTCCAGCGCGCCATCAGTACCCGTGGCCAGCCGCCACTAAACCTCTTCTGGGCTGTGCTGCCCGTTGACTGCTCCTTCATCCATCAAGGCTGGGGCTAGGGAGGATGTCTCTGATCTCTCTGGACTCTCAGAGGATGAAGCTGACCACCAAATAAATAATCAGTATACAAAAGGCTCTCCAGTCAAAAGAATTGTGTCAGTTTCAGTTACATTTGGATGGATTATGTTACTGCAAATTTTCGTACATTCCATGCGACACTGTGCAAGGACGCTGAATTCTCGCCCATAATTGTGTGGCATACTTGTCATGCACTCCGCTTCTAGCCCTGGAATTTGTTCCATGGCACACTATAGTTTTCCTTGTCAAGCTTTTGTGTGCTGCGGATGCTACCATGCTGTAGGGATCGAGGCCTGAAGTCAACCATAAAAGACAGATTTGTAGCATGCTTTAATTGAAAATTCCAGAATTTTGTCTGCTGAATTGACAGTGTTTGCTGGTCACAACTTGTTCCTTTCTCCTGCGTGGTTTACAGAATCGGTTTTGAAATGTTTAAGGGAACACTTTGTGATATATTTATTCACGATCAGGGCGGGCTCTAGTACGGTGTGACCGCACCGGCACTGACTTCCGGTAGGAGCGTCGTATTTGGAAGTGTATTATGGTTTGAAAAGCACCTGCTGCCGTGTTTCTGTCCTCCAGCAATTTCCAGGCAACAATAAAATGTCAAGATAACTCAGGTGATTAATGTTCTTCCTAGAAAGAGATTGGAGGTTTGTCGAGTGGGAGTTTTGGCTCATGGTAAGGTAGCGCAGAGGGTTAATGTGCCTGCTGCAAAGAAGTGCACATAAAGTAAATAGGTCAATGGGTTGCTACTTTTGTCAGAGATCCTTTTGCTACTTGCAGTTTAAAATCCTAACAGCTATTAACTGTGATCAAAGAACTGCATGCAAACAGCAAAGTACAGATTAGAGCGTTATGGGTTTTTCATTATCCTGTGTTGGAAAAGGGTTTATTTTGATAGAAATCAACTCTGATTATTAAAGAGAACCCAAACTATGGTGTTACGTTTTAAATTCTGAGTGGGTGCCTCTTCAGACCAAGCACTCTCAAACTATCCTGCCTACCAGTATGGATGACATGCGACTCCTACACCTCGTAGTCCTCTGTCTTTCCGTAACATTTCCTATACACTGATTTACACACCTATGATTGATTGTGTCTGTATAGTGTGAGTGATGTAGAGTGCTCTGACACCCTACACTGGAATGAATGGCGCTATAAAACTAATTAAATGCATCTGAGAGTAAGTGGTTATGGAGACTTGAGTGCCCCTTTTAACGGGTGGTAGTGAGGGAATCCGTGGCAGAGGTGGTCTTTGGGAAGCGCCAACAAGCATTGTCGCACTGGGCGCCACCAGCGCTAAAGCCATCCCTGTTCAAGATCCTCAGGTCCATAAAAGGTCTGTTGTCTTGCTCGTTTTAGGTATGGTGAATAAACACATTATTTTCTCTTCTTCAAGGACTGGTTGATGGCGTTGCCGACCAGTGTAGTAGCATCTGGCAGCAGTGGGTCGAGTGGGGGCGGTCTCCGGGTGCAGAAGGCCCATAGTTGGCTGTGCTCCTCCAGGCATGGCCAACCTAGTCTATGAGTAGACTAACGCTGAACGGCTCAGTTCCATCTGGGTGGCTCTGCTCTGTGGACATAGGACTGAAGCAAATGGTCATGTTCCAGACTCTGTTTCGAAGGGTTAGAACCATTCAGCATGCAGTGTTTGACAGGGTCCACTAAGGTACAATGAGGAGCACCCCTTTCTTTCCAAAGCTATTATTTTAGTGCATTTTTTCGCTGCTGCTGGGCAGCAGCGGTGGTGCGCTCTCAAAACGAAATTAGCTATTATCAACAATGCACTTGCACCATCGGAAGCGGTTTTTGGGATCTATAGCTCGTGGGTACGGGTTATTATGGCACTGGATTACATGGGCATTGATGCTGGGGGTATTACTTAAATGGGATTATAAAATGTTAAGTATCGGCAGCTATGCTGTTCACTTACTATTGGCTAAGGTGGGCAGGGCTGATTTTTCCTTCATGATTTTAGCCACAACTTGTTTTAAATATTACTTCACAGTGAACTTTGAGCACCTCGAACAAAGGGCGATCTTTTCACCAATATTTCACGCATTTGATTCAAAGGATATGTACAATTTATCTCCGGGGGGTGCGTCGTGAGACCTACTGATTTTCGCCGTAACATGTAAGCAATTAGGGGGATGTTCCTTGCCAGACTGTTTGTTATCCAGGCCTGTTTTCTGGTCACTGTTGCCTTTTGTCATAAATGGCAGGGTTTTTCATCCTTTTAGTTTATATATGTTCGGGTATTAAGCTAGCCAGAGGTCTTGTTCAGCGGGCTGACCGATGTTAGATTCGGGGGTCTCTGGTTGGCGGGGTAGGTACGGCTGTCCAAGTTGGGACGCTTGCCTCTAGTCAGGGAAAGGGAGATACACAGTTAGGTTAACCCCTGCTCACCCTCTAGGTAGCTTGGCCTGAGCAGTCTAGGCTATCAAAGGCAATGTGTAAAGTATGTGTACCAACACTCACAGTAACACAGGGAAAGGGCCACAGATTTACTCCACATTAGTTTTAGAAAATACGGTCCTGTGTTTGACCTCATGGCCACAGTTTCAGATCCCTGTGAGCCCATCCAGCCGTGTCTCATTCAGAGAGGGAGAGAATGAGTGCATTCAGCCAGCAATCACACTTCCTACCTCTGAGAAATTCTCTGGTCTGTGCCTTAGCTGTATTCCATGTGACTACAAACACAGTGATAGGCTTAGATCCATCACGTTATCATGTTACTGTTACGCTTCAGAGAGAATGCATTTTGACGCAATTATTGAATTTTGGTTTCCCAGATGGTCCTAATTATTTAGCAGCGCTATGCACAGATTCTGGCATTCCATGAGCTGTGGTCATACAAAACTTTAACTGAGCACGTCCTTTAAAAAAAACTGGTGCTATGCTAAGCACTCTCAGCGGACAGTCCTATGTTATTGCACTTGGGGCTATGCTAGGCCTCATTGAAAAGTCTGATTTCAGGGTTCTGCACATTACTCAATTTTCGGAATAGGAAACCAGGAGCCAAAGGTTGGCGCTCCCAGATGGCTTCTGACATCACGCATGAAAAAGGTGCTTTGGCCGCTTCACAGGGAATGCAAGTAAGGAATCGGCGTGGGTAGGTTACAATTGAGTTGGGCCGCTTTACGAAATACAAGTGAGAGATGCCGCCACATGGTATGTATTATCTGTACATCCCATGCCTTGCTGTCACGCATTATTGAGTACTTAAGCACGTCGGTGCAGTTACACATACAAAGTGGGGGACGGCCCAAAAGCTCAGACACCCATTACAACGACACCTGTAATTTAGAAACCTGTTAGGTCACAAGGAGGGTGCACCAATATATGCCGTTGGTTAACATGGTACCGGTGCACCCATGTCCTCTACCTGTAGGTATGCATTCTGCTAGGTTATGGTGTTAGACAATAGCTCTGCGCCCAGGTGCCAGCACACCGGTTCATGGGATATTGGCGTGGTGGCACTCGCTACTGGTCCGCCCTATATACCAGATCAAGCATTAGAGATTTATTGTTTGTCACGCGGTATCTCTGCACTTGGTTTTCTGCGATGCACTGTACCTACCGCTCATGGCCTGTGCATGTGTGTGCATTTATAGTGCGTTGGGTGTATATGATATCTTGCATTTCGTTTTGTCACACATACTATCACGCTGTATTTTTTACCCAAAGACAAAAACACTAATCATCTGTTTTGATTCTCATTTATGTATGGCTGGATCCATGACTTACATGGGAGGCGCTCCACGCCACAAGGTCTGCAAGATGTGGGCAAGCATGGGGACCGGCGGGTCCAGGACGGCAATGGTAAGCAGCGGAGTCAAGGCTAATGGGCGATCAAAGGAAAACTCAAGAGTTCCCTCGACCTGTCACGCAGGAAGAAACAGCGACACCTCGCCAAGAAGAAGACACAACCGCGACGAAAGTCAATTCTCTGGACGCCAAGTTGGAGCATCATGCGTGTATCTGCGGCCATTCGTATGTCTACTGTCTAGGTAACTTTTATTGCAGGAAAGAGGGCAGCGCGCGCAAAGCGGTTAGGTTGCAGGGTCTCCTTTTTAGGCGCGGGGGGTGACGTTTCGACAAAGTTCAGGGAGCGGATAGGTCACATGCTTGCTTCCATTGGCGCACCCCCCCCCCCCACCCCCTGGCGCTATCATGTTACATCTTGGTGGTAACAACCTGGTGCACCTAAATAGGAGGATCCTGAGTGAGACAGTGCTGTTAGTCAGCATGGCTGGCCAGGCGCTGCCCAGGTGTGGTTATTGTGCGGTTGCACATGCTGCCAAAGGGTCAGTGGCAGGGAGGGAAATCAGTGAGGGCTCGTAGTCACTCGGTTCAGAGGATCAATAGTAAAATAGGCAGGCTGTTTAGGACTCCCCAGACTAAGTTATTGCTCATGGGGGCAAAAAAGGGGGATGTCTGCTACTTGCGGGACGGGGTTCACCTCTCTAGGTGGGAGAGCGAGATATTCCTGGGCGACAGTTTAGCTTGGCTGGACCAATTTTCAATGGTGAGTATGACCTTGGGTTTCTGTGGGGGGGCCTGATAATCGGTCGACTATGCAGGCCTGTGCGGTAAGGTCATCGGTTGGACAGACTAAATTGACTAATCTTTTGGGGCGCCTTATTAAATGGGGCGCCCAGAGGGGAGGGACATGTGGCTCTCACCTGACTCCAGGGGCAGCTACACCGGTTGGTTGCAACGGTGCGGGGACAAACGGGGGTTACGCTTTCCATTGGCTGGTTGGCCACCCCACACGTGGGCGTAAGTAAGCTGCGCTGTCTGCATGGCCCCTTTATGGAGTAAGTCTTGAACGCATGGGGGTTGCCTGGAAGGAACTACTTCCGGGTCAGCTGGGCCCCCTGTGCATGCGCACCCTGGTTGGGGGGCGTGGGACAAATATGGAGAGAACTACTTACGGGTCAGCTGGGCCTCCTGCGCATGCGCACTCTGGTTAGGATGCGCGGGACAATTTGGATTAAAGGGGGAGGGGCCAGCGTGTTGACCTTGCCGTAGGCCCAAAAGGAATACGCAGAAATGTGATCAGCAATATGTTTAGACTAGGATAGGAACATTATGTATTAGAACTTGGTTAAAGCTAGGAATGAATCAAATGTATCGAATCCTGTCTTATCATTTCATTTCTGCGTAATTATATATTTGTGTGAAAATATTTGTGTTTGTTAATAAATACGATCGGGGGTCAACGAACCCCTATTCCAAACAAATTGATTGTATTGGTGTCTGTCACAATAGAAGGGAGGAGGGGGCGGTAGGCCGTACCGGACCATAGAGGAAGGCGGGGCCAGCATCGGCCCCGCCGCCATTATGGTGGTCGTCCGTGCCCCCGTATCTTTCCCGTTTCGTTGGCCCCCGCATTGGCTGGGTGCCGTGCCCCGGAAGCGATCGGATCGCTTCCGGGTCATGTGAGACTCCATCGCGCCCCGGAAGTGATCGGATCACTTCCGGGGCGCGGGTGAACCCCTCAGGAAGAACCAGTTTCAGATGGTGGATGTGCGGTGGTATAAAGCCGGGGGGTGCGCGAAGAGCAGTCTCTTTGCTCTCCGCTCCCCTCGGCAGCACACCCGTCGCGTGTGCCTCCTCCCTCGGGAGGACCTTTAACCTTTTTTCCCCACCCACCATCCCTGAGATAGATGTTTGTTGAAGTGAAATATGTTAGTGTGTTTTTTCCACAGGATGTCAATTACGAAGACAATTTGTATGTAAATGCCTTTTTGTCGTGTTTTAGGCGGTATTTCTGGTCAGGCGGTAAGGTCATCGGTTGGACAGACTAAATTGACTAATCTTTTGGGGCGCCTTACTAAATGGGGCGCCCAGAGGGGAGGGACATGTGGCTCTCACCTGACTCCAGGGGCAGTTACAACCGGTTGGTTGCAACGGTGCGGGGACAAACGGGGGTTACGCTTTCCATTGGCAGGTTGGCCACCCCGCACGCGGGCGTAAGTAAGCTGCGCTGTCTGCATGGCCCCTTTATGGAGTAAGTCTTAAACGCATGGGGGTTGCCTGGAAGGAACTACTTCCGGGTCAGCTGGGCCCCCTGCGCATGCGCACCCTGGTTGGGGGGCGCGGGACAAATATGGAGAGAACTACTTCCGGGTCAGCTGGGCCTCCTGCGCATGCGCACTCTGGTTAGGGTGCGCGGGACAATTTGGATTAAAGGGGGAGGGGCCAGCGTGTTGACCTTGCCGTAGGCCCAAAAGGAATACGCAGAAATGTGATCAGCAAAATGTTTAGACTAGGATAGGAACATTATGTATTAGAACTTGGTTAAAGCTAGGAATGAATCAAATGTACCGAATCCTGTCTTATCATTTCATTTCTGCGTAATTATATATTTGTGTGCAAATATGTGTGTTTGTTAATAAATACGATCGGGGGTCAACGACCCCCTATTCCAAACAAATTGATTGTATTGGTGTCTGTCACAATAGAAGGGAGGAGGGGGCGGTAGGCCGTACCGGACCATATATATATATAGCTATACCATTAAAAACAATATACGTTTTAAGCCCCAGGGTATTTCCTCTGGGACCCCCCACCATTCCTAGGGGCTCAGAGTATACCTACCCTGCCCCCCTATATTTTTTTTCAGAATTTTTCATGACATGGTACTGAGTCCACGATCGCAAAAATGGATACTGCAACATCTTTGTTGATGTTGCGGCAGCCAAACAGATCTTGTATTGTGATTTATGGGTCCACAGAGCCTCCAGGGAATGAAATGTGTATACATTTTGAACCTTAATTTCTCAAAAACTACTGAATAGATTGCACCAAAAAAGCATACTTTCTAGATCAAGATCTAGGGGCTGATTACAATGTCCGTAGGAAAGCCTTTCCAGCCGCCACGGTCGGTTTGCGGTCCGACCACCGAATTATGATGTCGGCGGTCGGAGCGTAAACCATTCAGACATGGTTCTGACCGGGTCTCGGAGTCTTCCAGCCGGACCTGCACCTTAATCCCCTATGAATGGCGTTTCCGCTGTCCGCATTACGATGTCGGTTTATGACAGCCTTTCCATGCTGACCTTTCTGACATGAAAGAATGTCTGATAGCGACTTTGGGGGTCCCTAGCAGGGCCTCCATGTCTCCGCGGCCTATGGTTGGTGGCCGAGGGGGTACCTAGGGTGCCCCCCTGTAAATCCATGCACTGTGTGGCAGGCTCCATGGTGCTCCTGCCACAGGGTGCAGAGTTTTACACACACACACACCTTTCTCTATAGGAGCCTGGATTTCGGACGGTTTACAACTGTAGCACAAGCTCCCATAGATAAATGGGAGTATGTGACTGAACAGTGTTCGGGCGCCCCGTAATCAGGCTGCTGGTTCCGAGAGTGTTAGTTGGAGGAAACTCCGACCGACATCGTAATAGGCCCTAAGTGTTCTGCTAAATGTGCTGTAATTCAGTTCACCCATTTTTGTTGTAGCTGTGTCAAATTTTTCCATGGAATATTGCATGTGGAAAAGGCATTTTGGGCCCCCCCCCCACCCCCTTTCTCAACCCTTCCTTGATGGATCACCCTGAAACTGTCCATGAAAACGCTGAGGTGAATAATGATTTTTGGGAAAGGTTTGTGAAGATTTGCTACTCCCTTATGCAGCACAGCTGTTGATGTGCTATCCCCTATACACTGAGCTTCTCTCAAGACAAACGTGATCCACACCCTTCAGAAATAATTATGATGCAAACAATGTAGATGAAAACCATACTTCCTTTTCCATACCATGCTTTAGAATGTGTACAATGTTCTGAAAACATTACATTAATTCAATGTTTCAGTTCATGCACTTTTTTGAATGAATTAATTAAATAGTATGGCTAAAGCACTACTACTACCCTAAAGGGCGTTCTGGTGCTGGAAACAACTGTTCTAAAGAAGAGTATGCCAATCTACTTTTAGCAACAGCCCAGTTTTTTAACTGCTTTCCTAATTCTATATGGTTTTAAGTAGTATGCATTGTCAAAGTTAGAGGCTTCCAAAGCTTAGCTGCCAGGGTATTTGGACAAAATATGGGATTAGAAATATTGAGTTGCAGAAATACTGGAAAAAAAATATTGTGTTACAAAAATATCGTGATGCAGAAATATTGTTGTCAAGGATATCGATTTTTCGGGTAGGTAATATTGTTTTCAATAATATCATTGTTGTTCATATTGTTTTCAATAATATAGTTAATAAAATATCAGGTTTTTAAATTATCTTTATGTGTGATAGTTCAAATATTAATATAAATCGTATGTGTTATTATTGTTTGCATAATTGTTAATAATATTTTGAAATATAGTTTGTAATTTTAAGTGATGTATATATTTTTAGTTTAATTGATAATTACTAATATATATATGTATATATATGTGTATGTATGTATGTATGTATATATATATATATTCACTGAAAAAACCATAGGTTTCACACACGTTATAGTTAGGAATTAGCATTTAAAAAACCTTGCAAATTCACTTAAAAAACCATAGGTTTCACAAATGTTATAGTTAGCTGGACATTTCACTCGAAAAAAAACAATGAAATTCCCCCGTTATAGTTAGTTCAGGCAACTATAACTCACGCGACCCCAATCCACTGTTGATGACGTCAGATATTACATCACTGTATTTAGACACTTATTTACCCAATTATTCTTCCATTAATCTTTAGCTATACATATATTACAAATATTTATTTTACAGAAAGACACATATGTCATCAGTGATGTAATATCTGACGTCATCAGCAGTGGATTGTGGTCGCGTGAGTTATAGTTGCCTAAACCAACTATAACGGGGGAATTTCATTGTTTTTTTTCGAGTGAAATGTCCAGCTAACTATAACATTTGTGAAACCTATGGTTTTTTAAGTAAATTTGCAAGGTTTTTTAAATGCTAATTCCTAACTATAACGTGTGTGAAACCTATGGTTTTTTCAGTGAATATATATATAGGTAGATATATATAGATAGATATATATAGATATATAATTATAGCATCATCGTTTCAGGAAAACCTATTCCACGCACACTCAGGACTCAGTTCCAAGGGTGTTTATTAAGTTATAGACAGCAGCACAAACCAACACATTTCGGCCATCCTGGCCTTCATCATGTATAATGTTAGTGCACAGCACCACAGTATAAGTGCATACAATCATAGGCATGAAAAAAACACATCGATACTTGTACAAGTTTGAATGTTAGTGATTGTGGCGGCCAAATTGTAACATATTCAAACATTAAGAGCTTCATTTGCTCTTGACATGGAACATGTACATACTGTTGTCCCGGTCCCTAGTATGTAGGCAATGCAATTTAATAACATATATACTGAGTGCCTAAGTATTAATAACTTTATACATTCAGATCATTGTTGTCTAATATAAAACACCATGATAATTATGCATAAAGCCACAAACGCAAGCATAACGTAAGGACATCATAAAATACTGTACAGTTTCAAAAGGCATTTCACAATAAACAATGACAGAACCACCGTGTGGGGTGCTCATTAATGATCGCCTCTGTGGGCTCAGAGTGAGAAGCACAAGGATGTTTGACTCCTGTGTTGTGACAGATCATCTGAGCAATAAATGCTCGAAATAATCACAATTCAAATCAAACGAATACATTTTTTTTAAGTTACATTAAATTCGTGCATGTGAAGAAATGTGCTAATAATGCCCAAATTGGGCTAATCGATACCCCTTGGGGTAGTTATACGGAGTCAAGCCTCTTGGCATAGAGCTCACCAAATCAGTATATAATAAAATATATTATGCATGTACAAGTAATATTGCCCAAGTATTCTAATCACAAAATTAGAGGTCAAAACCTTTCGAAAATCAATAGTTTTTCCCCAACAACATTACATTATACCACAGTCAGTCACACATTGCTCTCCAGTGGGCAAAATTAGAATCTCGGCTCACTTCCTTTTTGATTCATGCCGGAGTCCCAATACATGCCCCATAAATGCACGAGTGCGAATGTGACCAAAAACAAGAAAAGAAAAGGAAAGACAAAGTGAAAAATATATAAATCAAACCCTCCAGGTGTGATTCACTGATTCATCTGTGAAAGAGTGGGGTAGGGTGCCCAAGCCTGCACTACCTCTCCTCACCTGAAAATAGCCAGTTTAGAGAGTCCCTTCCTCTCCTCTTGCAATAAAAGAGAATAAAGAAAATGTTAATAAATGTGAGCTACCACACATCACTCCACTTAAAAACAGATTTCCTTCTACAAACAGGGCAGCAGAAATAACAACCAACAGGGAATCAGTCTAAAGGAACGTGCAACTCCTCATCAGAATTCAGACCAAAGAGGGCTTTGGTATTAAGATCAATTATGTGAGAGGATTCACATTTTCCCAGCTTGAGAACCTTGCTCCCCTCGTGTGTCTATACCCCACTCGATCAATACCACAGAATTGTAACTGGTTGTGGTCACTGAAGTGGTACTGCTCAAAGTGTCTGGCCCCAGGGTAGTGTTTGTCATGGTTTGAAATGGTGTGAGCATGTTAAAGAATTCTCTAATGTACTGGATGGACAGTGTTCCCTACATATCTCAGACCAAATTCACATTCCAGTATGTAGATACCAAAACTGGTGCTACATGTTATGAATTGGGAGATCTTTTTACGTGTCTCATTATAAGGTACCTCAAAATCATTTTGGTTAGTTGAGTTAAAATGGGCCTTACAATTACCACAAATAAAAAGACCTGTAAGGTTATGATAATGTTCATGTTCTACTCCTGCAATAAATCATGGCAGATCTATCTCCAGCTAGGTTCCTAATGGCCGGATCACAATTGAGTACATTCTAATTTTTTGTGAGTATCTTATTCACACGTTGGATTCACGATTAGATGTGGTGATCATTCTAATAGGTCCTTCTTCTTCACTTGGGGGTTTGATGTTCTGATATTGCCTTGGTGAGTACCAATTGTGTGTATCCACATTCCTTGAATCTTTATACCATAACTACCTGTTCTGCCAGGAAGTCCTCCTCACTGCTACAGTTACATTTAGCTCTGATTAAGTCACCTTAGGGGATGCTCCACTTCAACTGGGTGGGGTGACTGCTCAGAGCTGCAGAAGCCTCTCTGTACAACTTAGACTTTAGCATGTCTTCTGCTACCATGACTTCTAAATCCAGGATAATTATGCTGGTTTTATTCATGGTGCCAGTGAACTCTAGTTTGTATTCATTGATGTTCAAACTCTCTATAAAGAGTTTTGCTTGTGTTTTGTTATCTTGCCATATGAGGAATAGGTGATCTATTAATCTAACTCACAAGACCACTTTTCCCATGTCTTTCTCAAATTTAGGGGCAGAGGATACTTGTTCCTCCCACCAACCCATTACCAAGATGGCATAGCTGGGGACGAAACAGGAACCATCGCAGTCCCCTGTAGCTGTCTGTGTAGTACCCCACTGAAGAGAGAGATGTTATTCTTAAGACAGTAGTCCATCATACTTAAGGTCATGTGAGTGTGAGCCAACAGACAGATGGACTTGGCTCACAGGAAGTGCTTACATGCTGCAATTCCATTCTGGTGGTGGATACTGGTATGCAGCAAGTTGACATCCAGTGTCATTAACATGTAATCTTTTTCTCAGCGTACACCCTAGATTGTCTTGAAGAAATCTTTTTTAGTTTCTATGTGGGAGGGAAAAGCACTGACAAAGTGTCCGAAGAAAAAATACATTGTACCAGGAAGTATTCTCCAGGAGACTGTTCATGGAGGATAAGATGGGTCTCCCTGGTGGATTTTCTAGGGATTTGTGTACATTTGGGAGTGGCTAAAGCACTGGTACTTTGGAAAGGATGTTTTTAGCAACAAATATTCTTCTGTGTCGATGAGACCTTGTTTTTCCATGTGGAAAGGAGTTCTCAAAACTTCACAGTAGCCTCTTTGTATTCAACCTGGCTGATAGTTTCAGAACAGTTGGTATCATTTAACTGTCTTTCTGCCTCTGCTATGTACATTTATATGGGCAGGATCACAATGTTACCCCCCTGGTCAGCAGGCCGAATAACAATACTTGTGTCACTGGCTAAGCCTTCAATGACTTTGCATCAGCTCCAGGCGATGTTCCCCTTACATCTGATCTTGAGCCCTTACATCTGATCTCAGCAACCACACATTTGTGGAAAGCACAATCATATCGAAAGATACTGACAGGGTGGATTTCGACTTGGGCTTGAGGTTGCTCTCAACACTCATATCATAAACGCTGTCAAGTTCTCTTAGGACTTGCTTTGCATCCTTAGTTTCCAGGTTGTCGTCATGCTGTAATTTATAAAGAGTGGTTAGGAAATCAATGCCTCCCACCACTGCCATGACCATTGCCGGGTTCCCCTTCTTTTGTTACTCTTGGTTTCATGCCAAGTTTGAATGCTTTCTTGAGTTCCAAATGCCTAATCTGTTTAAATACTTCGATTCTAGTTTTAACAAAATTAAATCTACCTGTGGAACAAAATAACAGACCAAAGCATAACACATTGGATTCTGTGTGAGTAAAAGGTCTGTTCAATAGATTAATGGGGAGAGGTGTGGTGCAGCGGCCAGAGCAGCTGACTCCAGAGCACGGGGCTCATGGTTCGATCCCCAGCGGCAGCTCTGCTCAGCACCATGTGACTCTAGGCAATAGCTCACTTAATCGCCCCTTCAACCTCTTGTTCCTCTTCCTCAGCCCCTTGAGGATTGTTGATTTTTAACTCTCCTCCTGCTCAGGAGCTGGAATTGCTGTAAAAAATATTGTTGGGATTGATATTCTCTCCCTCAGATGTGTTAGCTTCCCCTGATGTATCTGTTTCTTCAAGTGTATCCCTGCTAAAATGGATGGCAGCTGTTGAGAGTATTCTCTGCTCGCAAGAGTTTCTAGTCTGTTTCTCATAGATGTTGTCAAACTTTCAGCTGAAGGTCAGAATGCGTCCGGTAGCATAATCCTGTAGATCACTGGTATACTTCCTCTGTTTATGCATGTTAATTTCAGATTCAAAATGTACAGCCTTGAGTACATATCTACTCTCAACTTCAAAATCTGACCTTGTTCTTCTGTGTTGCTAACCAAGCATTGATCTGTGTAATTTCTTTCAAAGCTTTCATGATCTGACCATGCATTGCTGATAAAAATGTTCAACATCATCTTTGAGCAGTCAATTACATTTTGAATTCATTTATCAAGCATGGCAGGGTCTGGATCATCATATGTTGGGATAATGAATATTCTTAACCCCTCAGGGATCATCTCAGTGTCCATATAATTCTGAAGAGATGTTGTCTCCAGCCATTTGCTGAGCTCAGTTTTGGAATGTTTCTCCAGTTTTGCTAATTGGGTATGAAGAGTGGGGCTGGATTCCGCCACCGATATTGGCACACTGTTGGTGTTTGTTGCTGCTGAAAACAGCTTTGGCAGCCAATGCCCTTTGGGCGCCGTGCTCCGACGCTATGATATTGCTGGTATAAAAATGTCCCTCAAGTCAAGCATTATAGATGGAAAAGTCAAGAATAGGAACTGAACAGTCCACCTATATAATCATAGGCTCCTGCTTGACTTTAATTTATAAAAAAAAATGTTTTATTCATTTTATATTAGAATTGTGATTATTTGAAGCGTGTGTTACTCAGATGATCTGTCCAGACACAGGGGTAAGACATGCTTGTGCTTACGACTCTGAGCCCACAGGGGTTATTATTGATATATCTCTCTTACAGTGGTTCTATAATTTCCAGTCAACGTAATCTACATTACATATCAAGATGATTACTGTGTCAACACCGCCCTATCTATGTGAACCAATCGTGAATTGTCTTGTGTTTGTCTACCTGAAATTGACTTATTTTTTCCTTTTCATTGAAATGGTTTAGGACATTGATGACATCAAATTAAAAAACAATAGAAATGAAATCAAACAAAGCTATCTGGAAATCAAAGAAAACCAAAAATATCACACAAGTGACAATTATGGACCGTGATCAAATACAAAAAGATGTTCTGAGGTTCCTGTCCACCCATCCATCACACAAAGGGCCATCGGTTTCAAACCACAAGTTATCCAATTGATCTTGACAACTGTACATGCACTAACATTATGTGCAAACTCATGGAAAGTAAGTCAGAAAACCACCCAATGAAGAGTGGAAGCACTAGAATCAATTTGAACCAAAAGCAGTAGCCTTCCATTTCATCACATTTTGCTCACTGTACCTTTATAGACATGGACCAGCCGCCTCAGTCATTATGTCACAACCACCCTTTCTTGCTTCTAGTACCATGACTTGAATAATTACAGTAGGGTGCTGCCAATGTCAGCCCGGTTATAGTGCCCAGCTTATTGTGAGCAGGGCTTGTGTTTACAGCATTACAGCATGCCTAATGTTTCCTCTATAGGGGGTTGGAAATCCGGCCAACTGGACTTGCTGCTCTTGTAAATTTACTAAATTACACCTTGCCATCAGTGTCAACATATTTTGTTGAGAAGCTTTCATTTAACAACGTAATTCAGTCTGTAAAAAGAAGTATTGGTTCACATCAATTGAACCTACTGGACTGAAGCTTAAGACTGCAACAACTTATAAAGGAAAACAATGGACTGGGATATTGCCTTCTGAACCGCTTGGAGTCATCTGTTAACCTTGCACAACTGATGAGAGGGAGAAGGGTAACACAAAATCCCAGCATTTAAAATATAGTTTCCTGACCATGTTATGTGGGGCTTTGTGACAATCTTTGTGCACAAACTTCCCAGAGCACTCAAGTTTCCAAGGTCCAGCAGTAACTAGCTATTTCAATCCAGTTTTTTTACTTTGCATTTTGGGATTTATTGTAAAATACGGATTACAATTCCTAGAATGAGAGGTAAAAAATCTTGTCATGGAGAAACTTGGGAACACGAGAGCTGTGATCCGGTCTCTGTGACAATATATTTGGTCAGTTTTGACAGTGACTGCTACGCAGAACCTGTAACGTGTTTCAGGTTGCACCACCACCCCCAAGTAATGAAGATAATGGTAGTTGAAGCGTTATATTCGTTAAGCAGAATAATTACAAGTAACATCACTAAAGTGCTTGTGAAATAACCATTTAATCCAAACGGAGCTTTAAGCGTTTCTAGGAAGTTTGCTGGCAGAATGTACAGATTAAAAAAAAAAAACAACCACAACAAAAAAACTATGGAAAAAGGCCCTAACATGCAACGGGTTACTTTTCTACACTCACTGTCCTAAACTCCCCTCCCTCCTGCCGCTCTGAATAAAGAGTTGGTGACTTTGGAGCTGTTTGAGCTGTTCACACTTTGCACCTCGCTGGGTACAGTAAACAACTGAATGCTCACCTAATAAAGAGATTACAGGTCTCTTCACATGCTCCCGCCAAAGCCATTTGTTTTCTTCACAGGTCGTGAGTGTCGCGAGGTGCTAATCGTGTCGCATTTACAATGAAGTCACAGCAGCTTTTCTGAGTAAACATTTCCCCGCCAGCCTTGAATTTCTACACGCACACTTCAAAAAGAGCCTTCAACTTCACTTTCAGCTGGTGACGAATTTCATAATTCGCGCCTTTTTTAAATTAAACAGTTGCTTTCCTGTTAGGACTGAACCACATCACACCAGTGTGACAATGTGTTTCCAACCTGCTCACATTGCGATGGCAAAAAACCCTCCTTGTAACAGACGTCACGGGAGCAAGGGGATAAAACAACACAAACTGCAGTTAGAGAGCATTGCATTAACGCAGCCCCAAAATACACTTAAAAGTGCTTCTATTTACATTTGCTGTTTGAAATATGTACGGATACGGGCTCAAAATCCCGGCTTTAGAACATTTTCTTATTTTGTGTACGGGGCGGGACATTAAAATACCGGTAGTGTCGGTAGAAAACAGGTCAGGTGGATCCCTAAGTGAGGCCCTCTTCTCCGTTTTCAGCCTAACTGGGCCCCCGTATTTTCAGTCCTCCCTCTTCTATTTACTTCATTTATCGTCTTTCATACATGTCAATAAGCCCAATTCAGGCGTGACTTAATTTTGGCTGTCTCTCGCCTGAAATCGCCTCTGTTTCAATAGAAATAAATGGGGGAATACATTTTTTTAAATCACCCTCTTTCCTCTTCTAAAATGTTGGCATGTAAGTGAATTTTTTTCCTCTCCCTCTACTGTGTGCCGTTTTCTATTGCTCTCCACTTCCATGTCACAATAGACATAGAAAAAACATTACTGCAACCCATTTCTTTTCATATGGCCAGGTATCCCCGAGCACCATCCCTTACCATGGAGTGACCCAGATCCCCCTGCCTGCCCTCTAGCATCCCCTACGGTGACAGAGAGCACAAAAACATCCCTTTAAACCATTGGGTTAGGGGTCGTAAACCCCTGCCTGTATTTATTATGATAACAAACCACATAACAATAAAATGCACTCAAATCATTTCAATCAATCAATC
Organism: Triturus cristatus; assembly: GCF_964204655.1. Lineage (NCBI taxonomy): Eukaryota > Metazoa > Chordata > Amphibia > Caudata > Salamandridae > Triturus > Triturus cristatus. The sequence continues at coordinate 236,242,396 of NC_140583.1, forward strand.
AATCAGTGACATTTATAGAGCGCACTACTCACCCGTAGGGTCTCAAGGCGCTTGGGGGGGAAGGGGGGGGGGGGGTGTGCCGCTACTGCTCGAACAGCCAGGTCTTGAGCTTCTTCCTGAAGGAGAGATGGTCTTGGGTCAAGCGCAGGTCAGTCGGGAGGGAGTTCCAGGTCTTGGCGGCCAGGTAGGAGAAGGACCTTCCTCCTGTAGTCGCTCTTCGTATGCGGGGGACGGCGGCGAGGGCGTGGCTGGCTGATCGGAGGTGGCGTTTGGGAGCGTAGAAGTTGATTCGGTTGTTGAGGAAGCTCGGGCCTTGATCGTGTAGGGCTTTGTGTGCGTGGGTGAGGAGCCGGAAGGTGATTCTTTTGTTGACGGGGAGCCAGTGCAGGTTCCTCAGGTGTCCAGAGATGTGGCTGTTTCGTGGGATGTCGAGGATGAGTCTGGCTGAGGCGTTCTGGATCCGCTGGAGTCTCTTCTGGAGCTTGGCGGTGGTTCCGGCGTAGAGGGCGTTGCCGTAGTCCAGTCGGCTGGTGACGAGGGCCTGGGTGACTGTCTTCCTGGTCTCCGTGGGGATCCACCAGAAGATCTTCCGTAGCATGCGCAGGATGTTGAAGCATGACAAGGAGACGGCGTTGACTTGTCTGGTCATGGAGAGGGAGGAGTCCAGGATGAAGCCCAGGTTGCGTGCATGGTCCGTCGGTTTGGGTGCGGTGCCCAGGGCGGGGGGCCACCAAGAGTCGTCCCAGGCGGAGGGCGAGGGGCCCAAGATGAGGACCTCCGTCTTGTCTGAGTTCAGTTTCAGGCGGCTGGTCGTCATCCACTCGGCTACATCTCTCATCCCTTCGTGCAGGTTGGCTCTGGCGGCGGCGGGGTCGTTGGTCAGGGAGAGGATCAGCTGGGTGTCGTCAGCGTAGGAGATGATGTTGAGGTTGTGCTGGCGTGCGATGGCCGCGAGGGGGCTCATGTAGACGTTGAAGAGTTTGGGGCTCAGCGAGGATCCTTGAGGGACGCCGCAGATGACTTCGGTGGCCTCTGACTTGTACGGTGGTAGGCGGACTCTCTGTGTTCTTCCGTCGAGGAAGGAGATGATCCATTCCAGTGCCTTCTCCTGGATTCCGACAATGCTGAGGCGCTGCACAAGGGTGCGGTGGCAGACAGTGTCGAATGCCGCGGAGAGGTCTAGGAGGATGAGGGCCGCTGTTTCTCCGTTGTCCATCAGGGCCCGGATGTCGTCGGTGGCGGCGATGAGGGCGGTCTCGGTGCTGTGGTTGGCTCAGAAGCCCGACTGTGAGGGGTCGAGGGATCCATTCGTCTCGAGGAAGGCGGCAAGCTGTCTGTTGACGGTCTTCTCGATGACTTTTGCAGGAAACGGGAGGAGTGAGATGGGGCGGTAGTTCTTGAGTTCGGTGGGGTCCGCTGTAGGTTTCTTGAGTAGAGCGCTGAGTTCGGCGTGCTTCCAGCTCTCAGGGAAGGTGGCGGTGTTGAAGGAGGTGTTGATAATGTCCCGCAGGTAGGGTGCGATGACAGCGTCGGCCTTGTTGAAGACGTGGTGAGGGCAGGGGTCGGTCGGAGATCCGGAGTGGACGGAGTTCATCATGCGGATGGTGTCTTTGGTGGTGGTTGGAGTCCAGGCGCGGAGGGTGGTGGTGGGCGGCGTTGCTGTGGTCGTGGCGTGCGTCGGTTGAATATTGAAGCTGTAGTGTATGTCCGCAATCTTGTTGTGGAAGTAGGAGGCGAGGGAGTTGCAGAGGTCTTGCGATGGGGTGATGTCGTTGTTTCCGGCGTTGGGGTTGGAGAGCTCTTTCACGATGTTGAAGAGTTCCTTGCAGTTGTGTGCGTTGTTGTCCAGCCGGTCCTTGAATGCAGTTTTCTTGGAGGCGCGGATCAGTTGGTGGTGCTTCCGGGTGGCAAGCTTGAGAGTGGTCATGTTGTCCAGTGTTGGTTCCTTTCTCCAGGCTTTCTCAAGGGCTCGGCAATTCGTCTTGGAGCTCTTGAGTTCGTCGGTGAACCATGGGGCCTTCTTGCTGCCGGGTCTGCTGGGCGGGGTCCTCAGTGGGGCGAGTTCGTCCGCGCAGTTGCTGATCCACTTCGTGAGGTTGTTGGCGGCCTGGCTGGGGTTCGCTGAGCTGGCAGGAGGGTGCTGGCTCAGGGAAGCGGCGAGCTGGTCGGCTGTGATCTTGTTCCAGCTTCTTCGGGCAGCCTGTTGCTGGTGGTGGTGGATCATCGTTCTTTTGAAGGTGAAGTGGACGCAGCTGTGGTCCGTCCAGTGGAGTCCTGTGGCGTGGCTGAAGGTGATGTCTTTGCTGGATGAGAAGATGGCGTCGAGTGTGTGTCCGGCGAGGTGGGTGGGGGTGTTCACCAGCTGCTTGAGTCCGAGGTTGGCGAGGTTGTCGAGCAGGGTGGAGGTGTTGCGGTCGTTGTTGTTCTCCAGGTGGAAGTTGAGGTCCCCCAGGAGGATGTAGTCGGCGGAGCGGAGGGCATGCGGGCTGATGAAGTCGGCGATGTCCTCGCTGAATTGGGTGCGTGGTCCCGGGGGTCGGTAGATCAAGGTGCCTCTGAGGGTGGTCTTCGGGTCGGTGTGGATCTGGAAGTGCAGGTGTTCGGTGCTTGTCAGGGTGTCGTCGGTGTCAGTCGTGATGCGGATGGTGTTCCTGTGGATGACGGCGATGCCTCCTCCCATCTGGTTGGCGGAGCGGTCCCTCCGGGTGATCTTGTATCCCTCTGGGATGGCGATGGCGATGTCGGGCGCAGAAGAGGCGTTCATCCATGTTTCCGTGAGGAAGGCGACGTCAGGAGCTGTGGTGTCGAGGAGGTTCCAGAGTTCGATGGCGTGTCTGTGGACTGAGCGGGTGTTGAGCAGGATGCACTTGAGGTGATTGCTGCTGGTGTTCGGCTCGGCGGGTGCTGGGGTAGGGCAGGTCCGAGTGCAGGTGAACCTGCAGGCGTGGCAGCTGAAGGGTCCGTGGGTGCATCGTGGGGTGGCTCGGTGGCAACCTGGCATTCGGCCGGAGTTGAGAGCGATGAGGGTGGCGGCGGTGTACGTCAAGTGGGTGGGCAGGAGTCCTCGAGGGCCAGGGGTCCTGGCACTGGGCGCGGTCCAGGCGCGGACGGGCGCAGACGGGCTTGCCTTTGGCACGCCTTCGGCGCACAATCGGCGCGCCCGCTGCGCGTGACCGCTGCGCGTTCGCACGGTCGCCATTTATGGCGAAGTGCGAGGGGGGGCGGAGCAGCTGGGAGGCGGGAGCGGGGAGGGTACAGAATGAAGAAAAGGGGGCGGGGTTTAGCGGCGGTGGCGGGAAGCGGGAGCGGGGAGGGAGGAGACGGGGCGAACAAGGACAACAGGCAAGCAGGCAAAAGGGGGACAAGGAAACAATTACAAAATACAGCAAGTACAATTGGAGACACAATTCAGTAGAAACAGTGGCGCAAGGCAGGGAGGAGAGCACAGACCACGCTGCTCGAGGCAGGGGGCGTGGTCTCGCGGCGGCAACCGGAGCACAGAGGCAGGTGGTTGGGGGGCACACGCAGCAGCTGGTGGCCGTGCGGCGCAGGGGGTGTCCTAAACTAGGTCACACTCACCTGCGTCGCACGGTCGCCATTTATGGCCAAGTGCGAGGGGGGGCGGAGCAGCTGGGAGGCGGGAGCGGGGAGGGTACAGAATGAAGAAAAGGGGGCGGGGTTTAGCGGCGGTGGCGGGAAGTGGGAGCGGGGAGGGAGGAGACGGGGCGGACAAGGACAACAGGCAAGCAGGCAAAAAGGGGACAAGGAAACAATTACAAAATACAGCAAGTACAATTGGAGACACAATTCAGTAGAAACAGTGGCGCAAGGCAGGGAGGAGAGCACAGACCACGCTGCTCGAGGCAGGGGGCGTGGTCTCGCGGCGGCAACCAGAGCACAGAGGCAGGTGGTTGGGGGGCACACGCAGCAGCTGGTGGCCGTGCGGCGCAGGGGGTGTCCTAAACTAGGTCACACTCACCTGCGTCGCACGGTCGCCATTTATGGCCAAGTGCGAGGGGGGGCGGAGCAGCTGGGAGGCGGGAGCGGGGAGGGTACAGAATGAAGAAAAGGGGGCGGGGTTTAGCGGCGGTGGCGGGAAGCGGGAGCGGGGAGGGAGGAGACGGGGAGAACAAGGACAACAGGCAAGCAGGCAAAAGGGGGACAAGGAAACAATTACAAAATACAGCAAGTACAATTGGAGACACAATTCAGTAGAAACAGTGGCGCAAGGCAGGGAGGAGAGCACAGACCACGCTGCTCGAGGCAGGGGGCGTGGTCTCGCGGCGGCAACCGGAGCACAGAGGCAGGTGGTTGGGGGGCACACGCAGCAGCTGGTGGCCGTGCGGCGCAGGGGGTGTCCTAAACTAGGTCACACTCACCTGCGTCGCACCGTCGCCATTTATGGCCAAGTGCGAGGGGGGGCGGAGCAGCTGGGAGGCGGGAGCGGGGAGGGTACAGAATGAAGAAAAGGGGGCGGGGTTTAGCGGCGGTGGCGGGAAGCGGGAGCGGGGAGGGAGGAGACGGGGCGGACAAGGACAACAGGCAAGCAGGCAAAAAGGGGACAAGGAAACAATTACAAAATACAGCAAGTACAATTGGAGACACAATTCAGTAGAAACAGTGGCGCAAGGCAGGGAGGAGAGCACAGACCACGCTGCTCGAGGCAGGGGGCGTGGTCTCGCGGCGGCAACCAGAGCACAGAGGCAGGTGGTTGGGGGGCACACGCAGCAGCTGGTGGCCGTGCGGCGCAGGGGGTGTCCTAAACTAGGTCACACTCACCTGCGTCGCACGGTCGCCATTTATGGCCAAGTGCGAGGGGGGGCGGAGCAGCTGGGAGGCGGGAGCGGGGAGGGTACAGAATGAAGAAAAGGGGGCGGGGTTTAGCGGCGGTGGCGGGAAGCGGGAGCGGGGAGGGAGGAGACGGGGCGAACAAGGACAACAGGCAAGCAGGCAAAAGGGGGACAAGGAAACAATTACAAAATACAGCAAGTACAATTGGAGACACAATTCAGTAGAAACAGTGGCGCAAGGCAGGGAGGAGAGCACAGACCACGCTGCTCGAGGCAGGGGGCGTGGTCTCACGGCGGCAACCGGAGCACAGAGGCAGGTGGTTGGGGGGCACACGCAGCAGCTGGTGGCCGTGCGGCGCAGGGGGTGTCCTAAACTAGGTCACACTCACCTGCGTCGCACCGTCGCCATTTATGGCCAAGTGCGAGGGGGGGCGGAGCAGCTGGGAGGCGGGAGCGGGGAGGGTACAGAATGAAGAAAAGGGGGCGGGGTTTAGCGGCGGTGGCGGGAAGCGGGAGCGGGGAGGGAGGAGACGGGGCGGACAAGGACAACAGGCAAGCAGGCAAAAAGGGGACAAGGAAACAATTACAAAATACAGCAAGTACAATTGGAGACACAATTCAGTAGAAACAGTGGCGCAAGGCAGGGAGGAGAGCACAGACCACGCTGCTCGAGGCAGGGGGCGTGGTCTCGCGGCGGCAACCAGAGCACAGAGGCAGGTGGTTGGGGGGCACACGCAGCAGCTGGTGGCCGTGCGGCGCAGGGGGTGTCCTAAACTAGGTCACACTCACCTGCGTCGCACGGTCGCCATTTATGGCCAAGTGCGAGGGGGGGCGGAGCAGCTGGGAGGCGGGAGCGGGGAGGGTACAGAATGAAGAAAAGGGGGCGGGGTTTAGCGGCGGTGGCGGGAAGCGGGAGCGGGGAGGGAGGAGACGGGGCGAACAAGGACAACAGGCAAGCAGGCAAAAGGGGGACAAGGAAACAATTACAAAATACAGCAAGTACAATTGGAGACACAATTCAGTAGAAACAGTGGCGCAAGGCAGGGAGGAGAGCACAGACCACGCTGCTCGAGGCAGGGGGCGTGGTCTCGCGGCGGCAACCGGAGCACAGAGGCAGGTGGTTGGGGGGCACACGCAGCAGCTGGTGGCCATGCGGCGCAGGGGGTGTCCTAAACTAGCACTAATTATACGTAGAAACACCAGAAAGCAGAGTCATGATTATTTACAATTTTGATTGATGGCTAACCTTAACACAGACTCTACTACATAGCCTTTCCTAACCATATCTAACATTGTCCCTGCACTTCCAGTGTTGAGCCTACGAGTGAAATCATGACCGGTCAACCTGTGAGGCTCCCTCCCTAAGGGGATAGGCCCATCCCCTGGGAATACCTCCCCAGAGTAACTTCTGCTGGAGGCCCATCTGCCTGCCAGGTTACCTACCTCGGGCACCCCCATAAACTCCAATTACCCCCTGGGAATACCCCCCAGAGTAACCTACCCAAGAGGCCCATCTGGGGAGGGGTGCCAGCAGTGTCCTGTCGGCGGAGCGGGGAGTGGTAAAGAGACTGCTCCCCTGCTCCGTCGCCCCTTTTAATGCGCGGGAGCTGGAGCAGAATGGATCGGCATGGACCCGATAGTGTTAAACCACTTCCGGATCACCACCTAGGGCCCAATCACTGGGGGCGATATTGCCAAGTGCAACGTAACATGCCGCTACCCCCAAACCCGATGGGCTAGCCCGACGCAACCGCCACCAATTTGGATGCGCATTGGCATTACCATTGTTCTCATTTCTTGCCATTACTCATATAATTCCTAATATGTGAGGAATGGTGCGATTAAGTTTAAGTTTTGTGGGACAAACTAGATCCAGGATTTCAACCTTGGCTGTTTTAAATCTTCTGATAGTGAATAGGTTTGACACATGCTATCGTGATGAGCTTAGCGCTGGGCAGGGCCGGACTGGCCGTAGCGGGCACCGGGCAATCCCCCGGTGCGCCGCACGGGTGGGGGCCGGTTTTGTGCCCCTGGGGACCGTTTTTGTTACAGGGCCGTAGCTGCAAAATCGGCCCTGTTACAAAATCGGCCAAAAATCGGTTCTGGCAAAGAGCTCGGCGGCTCACCCAAGCCCGGGGGGGGTGCCAAGCACTTTGCCAGGGCCGGTTTTGGTTCCCAGTCCGGCCCTGGCGCTGGGAAACCTTTCTTAGGTTGCCATGCACTTTATAAATCGCATATTAATAATAATGACTTTTCATGGAAATGGCTATTCCTCCTAAATGCAATTCCCGAATAAGGAATTTCGTCAGCCATGCGAGTTTTGTCAGGCTGTTGTTCTGCATTTTGAGAATGCATCGGGATGATGAAGATCAGACCACAAGTCGGGGGTATACGCCGGTAGAGGGCATCCACCATGCAACAGGTACGCCCCACTGAAATATGCTGAACTTGTCCCGATGTAATTTTCAGACACCGATACACATTCAGCAGTGCCTGCACGTTGCCTGCTTTAGTTACGAGCAGCACCATGCAGGCAGGAGCGGCTTTTATGTTTCAGACTCCAGGCTGAGCCCATAACGAAGGCCAAATTTAAGGGACAATCAGGCCTCCTTTTATTCCACTATCCAGGCTGGGAGCTATCTGGAGCCTTACAACTATATGGTCTAGTACTGCCTAATCCCCCTCCTCTCTTTAACTAACCACCCTTGGAGTGGGGACCCTCCCAGCCCCCGAGTAGCTCGCCGCCCCTCTTTTTCCCAAGGCAACCATTCAAAGACCACAATTGGTTGGATTAGGGGTCAGAAACCCCGGACATATTTCATTACATAGAATATCAAAAACATTCAAATTAATATTATTCACATTATGTACACAATACTCAGAAAGTCCATACATTGATAGGTACAGGATGTCAATTGGCTAACCTTAACATGCTTCTAATACATAGCCATTCCTATCGTAGGCTAAGCGATGAAGATAGTATCTTTCTGCGTATCCCTGTTAGAGCCTACGGCAAGGTCAACGACTGGCGGCCCCAGATCAAGCTAGGTCCCAACCTCCTACCAGAGTGACTTTGCGCAGGGAGCCCATCTTACTGTATGGATACCTCCCCCGGGCACCCCCCACGTCCTCAACATTAACTCCATAAAGGGGGACCTGCAGTTATGTGTCCTTGCGCCCTTAAGCATATGTGTGTGCGGAGGTTGGCCAATCAGCCTACTGGAAGCGAGATTTCCCTTCCCCCTGCACCCTTCCAGCCTACCTGCTGAAACTGCCCCCTGGATTTCCATTAGAGACTATCTATCGCCCCCTCGAGCGTCCCCATTTGACATGGTGATGTCCGCTAAGGACCAAAAACTATGCTCACCAATCATTACCTTACTGCCACAGGCCAGCATACTTGCCCGACTATCTGGCCTCCCCCCTCTGCCTACCCGAAGGTCATTCCCTATTCTTCGTCCTCTCTAACCATGCCAGTATATTATCCATGAATACCTGATTCCTTTGACTTGAGAGGTGTACGCCATCCTGCAGAAAAAATGGTTCCCCTCGGATGCACCCATGCCCTATGGACCTAAGCTTCGAGGTCCTGAATAATGTATCCATCTTGTTGTTAATCCTTTTTACGGAGTGATTCAAGGCCCACACAGACTCACCCCCTCTCCACTGGAATCTTGGTATCATGTGTGACCACACTATCAGTGCCTCAGGGCATCTTTTTGCCAACCACCCTACAAAAGTAATCAGTGTCTCTATCACACCCCTCCGACCCAGGTGAACCAGATCGTTACCCCCTAAATGCAAGATACAAACTGAAGGGGGTACCTAACTTTTTGCTCAGCGCGCATGTCACCAGATCCCTGAATTGGGTAAAACGCAGACCACCCTGCCCGTAGAAAGAGATTTTTGCACCTGCCTGCCGTGCTCTGACCTCATAGGTACCTGTAAAAAAGAACTGTTGACAACCTCTTTATATATGAATGACCAATTATCCACACATCCCATTCAGCATGCTCCCCAGCGTGAACCTGTTCCGCAATGCGCACTGTGAGACGATGGACTACTGCCTGTTGTCCTCCTGCCTGACAGGATGTCGCCACCTTTGAGGGATGATGAACTGCTGCAAGCTTCCCCCCTGCGGGACAGGATGTAGAAACTGCAAATCAAAACCAGGAATGAAAACAAACCGTCAGTACATCTTCTTCGCAATCTCTATAGCATATGCAAGCGCACATAGCATTTGTAACAATCAGAGGACCACCTACCAATCCACTGAACCTCACTCCCAGTCAATCCCCTGGCCACCGCTTCAGTGGCAGCCCCTATCTTAAAGGAGTGGGTCCCAAAACTGCCTGGATCCAAACCGGCTTTCTGCATGGCCAAGCCCATGACCCTCTTAAACTGGAAAATAGTAAGCGGGGTCCTGTCCACGTGAATCAGTAATGGCCCTCCCGCGCCCCTTGGGCGGTGCGCCAGGAATGCTTCCAGCCTGGCGATGGGGTAGCAAGTGCTTCCTTCCGCCCTTCGCAAGACTACCCCTTCCCCTCTACCTTCCTGATCAGTCTTGGACCAGGCTATTGATATCAATAAGGAGCCCCCCGTATCTGTACATGTGCCAATTGAAGCCCCCCGCCAGTCCATTTTATTTTTTGCTACCAATTGTCCTAAACTGAAAGCGCTATAAAAAGGCTAAACAGAAAGCAGCTTGAAACAAAAGTGTTTGACCTGCAGAGTTACACACTTGATGCAGGACATCCATGAGTGTGGCCAACATCTGTGCCCCAATTGGTCTTCTCATGTCCGGTTGTGCCCCCTGTAAGCGTTGCCACTCTTTTAACGCTTTCCGCACTATAAAAGTGCCGGTAGGATCCTCCTTACCATTTGCTTTTGCAAAAAAGGAAATGGCTGCAATGTATTGCCTTGCTGATGCCACTGAGCGTCCCTCATCTCTCAAAGTTCTCAAATAGGAAACGACTGACCCAGTGTGGTGCCACCTCTCCTCCCAACTCTCCCCCAGGAAATAGCAGTAAGCCCCAAACGCCGCTTCGTATGCCCTCCTGGTCCTGGGTGCTAGGCTAGCAGCCACAAGGTCCGATAATTGGGGGCACCAAGCTGCCAAATCTGTTCTGGGAAAGGCTTTGGGTTCTCTGCCGCTTCCTGGTGGTGAGACCTGAATACCTGCATTTTAAAGAGAGAGAGCGCATCAGCGGCATGATTCAATACTCCCAGGACATGCTTGGCCCTCAACAGCAGATTCATCTTCATGCACAGCAGTTTTATCTCTTTTAATAGACGCAGGATTATCTTACACTTTGCTGTGTAATTATTGATACATTCCACCACGGCCATGTTGTCCGACCAGAATACCACCGATTGGTTCCTCAGTCGTTCTGACCATATGGATAATGCCACCAAGATGGGAAACATTCCAGAAAGCTCATGTTGGCTGTAAGCCCAGTGTCCTCCCACCAAACTGGCCAATGTTGCGCCACCCATGCTGTACTTTGGATGGCACCAAAACCTTCGCTGCCCACTGCGTCAGTCAACCCTATCTCTGGGCTGGACCTGGGAGGACCGGGCCACAAAACCCTACCATTGAAGTCACACAGGAATGCCATCCAGATCCGCATGTCCTGCCTGACCTCACTGGACAGTCTGGTGTGTTGGTGCTTCTCCCTGAGCCCTGACATAGCCTGCGCGATGGTGCGTGAGAATGGCCGGACCATTGAAATGACCCTCAATGAAAAGTTTAGTTGCCCCACCACCTGCTGTAGCTGCTGCAATGTGACCTTCTCCTTCCCAAAGCAATGTTGTAGGGCAGCTCTGAAAGCCTTGATTTTTTCCTGTGGCAGCCGTGACACGCCCAGCACTGAATCCAGCTCTTTCCCCAAGAATTCAATTTCAGTACTTGGCCCCACCTTCTTACCCCGTGCCAAAGGCACGCCAAAATCCTGCATGAGTGCACAGAACGTCTGCAATGCCCACTCAAAATCCTGAGACCCTGGTGCCCCCCCAAAAAAGGAAGTCGTCTAGGTAGTGTAATACCAACTGGTGCCCCGTTGCTCGCCTAAAAACCCATTCCAAAAAAGTGCTGAATTTGTCAAAATAGGAACAAGAAACTGAACATCCCATAGGCATATATTTGTCCACGTAATACTTTCCACTGAATTGGAAACCCAACAGATGGAAATCCAGCGGGTGTAGTGGCAGCAAGTGGAAGGCTGACTCAATATCCGATTTTGCCAACAATTCACCCGGCCCCAACCCTCTGAGCATCTCCACAGCTTGATCAAAAGATGCGTACTTGACACTGCATACGTCCCCGTCAATGGCATTGTTCGGTGACTGGCCTCTTGGGGCCAAAAGATTATGAATCAATTGGAATTCTACATGCTCTTTTTTTGGGAACCACCCCCAACGGGGAGCAGACAAAATCATGCATTGGGGGATCCTGGAATGGACCTGCTACTCTGCCAAGCCAAACCTCTTTCTCAATTTTTCCTGCAGCAACACCTTCATTGGCCCTGGCCAATAGCTGATTCTGGCAATCTGACACTCCAGTGTAGCCAGGCGCAGGAATCCTGAAACCGTCCCAGAAACCTTCCAGCAGAATACTAGCAGACTTGGGGCAATATAACAATTTAACCATGGGATAAGAGCACTTGTTATGATGGGAGACCTGGCCTTACAGAGGGAAACACACTCATTCGTGTTTCTTGCCTCCCTTGTCCTTTGTTTTCTTAAAACATTTGGACTCTGGGTGTGAGGCGTTCCCACAGAATGAACATGCGTAATTGAATTTACATGTGCCAGCTGTTCTGGTACACGTGCGTCTATTGAAGTCCCAACACGCACCCTTTTTCCCTCGTCCCCCTGAATTACCTGGGGGGCCTGAACAAAAGGACTGACCACGATAAGTGTCTTGGGACTTACCCCTGAGGGTGTCCTGGGGCCCGCTTCTGAAATGTGTTAGGTGCATGGTCATGTCAATCTGATTCCAGCCGAGGGCCGTATCAGATGCCTTAGCTCTTCTAAAATCCTTGTCATACTCTTTCCATCCATTACCCCCATATGTATCATGCACTCAAGTAATTCTATTCTGATAGCAAGCCATCTCTGAGCCAAGACCTGGGAAACGCTCACACATAATTGACATAAAAATAGTAAAACCTTTGATCCAATTCACCAAAATCTCATCAACTCAATCCTTCAACAACATATTAGCCCACTCCCTTGGGTGTGTCTATTCCTTATTCTTTTTGGCCTCCTCCCTTTCTGCCTCATCTAGTAGCAGGGAAAACATATTCATGTAGGTGCCCTTCCATATTTTTTCTTTTTTTTCCTGAGACACGTGCTGCCCTAATTGTTCTCTGCAGGAGCGCAGCTCACCTAAACCCAAAGGAGGCAAGGACCGTGGCGTACCTGTTGCTGTTGTCTCTGCCGGTTTTGTTGTTCCTGCATCTGATGGCGTGGTTACTGCAGGCAGGACTCCTCCACTCCACGTTGGCACTGTACTCTCAGCCATTGCACCCCCGCTGATACAACTTGCTCGTCTCCAGGCTTAGCCCCATCCAACTTCGCCACTATCTGTCTGGCCTTCTCTTGTGCCTTCTCCCCGCTACCCGTCACTCCTGCTGCTGGGGACCAATTACCCACGCTTTCAAGCCAGGGTAGCACTGCTGCCAAACTGGATACCAAGTCAGGCTGACCCGGCACGTTTCCTGATGGGCCCCCTGTCATAGGGACAGGTGGGGGCTGTGGGATGCCTCCCACTGTTCCAGGCTGTCCCCCAGTGGGGAGGGTGGCACCCGGTATACCTGGCTGACTCCCAGCTGGACCTACTGCCCCAGGCTGGCTACCCCCCTCATCTGCCCCAGGCTAATTGTCTCCCCCACCTGTACTAGGCTGACTACCCCCATCGATAGCATGTGGGACCGGTATGGGCTCCACCGCCTGAGGCAATACCCCCCCAGGGGCTGGCGCTGCAGCCCCATCTATCCCATCCCTTCCATGAGGTGTTGGTGCCCTACCGTTTTTAGGTCTACTCCCTTTTGGCACTGGGCGAAAAGCTGCCTTAGGGGCTACCCCAGCTCGCCTGGGCCTATCTTCTGCCCCCTCCGAGCCATCCACCTTATCCCTTAACTCAGCCAAAGCTTGACCCATGTCTTCTACTTTCTTCATCATGAACTCCATTGCTCCCATCTTTCTCACCATGGTCTCCATAAAAGTATCTATGTGTGAACGCTGCTTGTTCCCCTTCATCTTAGGGGCCATCTTACTATACACTCTAATGCAGTGCTCCACAACCGTGTCGGTAACCTGAATAGAAGCTTAGTACCTGGTACCAGAGCCCCACACTACGCTGTTTGCCAATGTAGAAAACCAGCTAATTAGGGCACAAAAACACAACCCCTACAATTAACTCAAACAATGGCACACGCCACAGCCCACTGTGCTCTGGTCTGGGACACTGCCCACTAATGTAGTAAACCGGTTAATTAGGGAACAAAAACACCCCCCCTACAATTGTCTTAAAAAAGAATGGCACACACCACAACCCACTGTGCTCCGGTCTTGGACACTGCCCAGACCCTTACCTCGTAGAAGTAGCAGCCCCCCGGCCGGCCACAGCACCCACACAACCAGAGCCACACCCACCAGCTAGTCTAGTGGGTCGGTGAGTAATCTCAAACCCGCGTGGCTCCCGGAAGCGATGGAAATACAGGCCTGCCAGTTCTGCCCCACAACAAAATTCATGCGTCCTTAGTGCCAATGCCCACACTAATCCTGTGACTGATAGTGTCTGCTACCTCCTCAGTGCCCGACAACAAAATCTGCCAATCGATGCTCTCTGCCCCGCCCCTTTAGGGGGAAGACAACAAAGAAATTGCGGGAAAAACAACCGGAGCACACCCAGCAAGCTCCGGTCACTGAGTGCTGTTTAGGAAACACCAGCCGATCGTTGTACTGCCTCCCGCAACGAAGGAACACGACCAAGAAATTGCGGGAAAATCTGGAGTACTTCCAGCCAGCTCCAGTCACTGAAAATGCTGCCCCCGCCGAGAGGAAAACTCCAGCCGATCGCTGCCGCAAAATAAGGTTGCTGCCCTCCACGCTCGCCGAGAAACCTGCAGTGGGGAGATAAAAAAAGAAAAAGAATCCTTGGGGCCTCCGATTGGGGCCCTGGCCCATTGCTGCGCAGCTGGCTGGAGAGTGGCGGAAAGAGAGACCCTTCTTGCCACTCCCCAACCTTTCAAAGGCCCTCATCGGGCAAGCCGTTTCCAACCGGCTTACCGGGCCTTTGCTGCACGCACGAACCGGAAGCGCTACCAAGTGCTTCCGGTTCATGCCTAACCCAGCCAATCACAGAGGGTGAGGTCGGGGACGCCACGTCACTGCTGTGCACGGCACCTCCAGCCTCCCACCGGATGCGGGGGACATACTGGCAGCATGCCTGAGTCCGTGCCCGCCTTCCAAAATGCGATGGAGGGGAAACAAAGGCACTCGGGTAATCACTTCCAAGGTACTTAAGAGAGACATGCTTTCGACTTTGTTCAGCACCTATATACAAGACATGCATGCACTGTAAGAATGTCAGATTTGTTGGCCTGTGCCTCAAATTTACACAAATACCAATTTTAATACCATTATTTTGTTTTATTTGTTTTATAGCGTAACTCGTCCCAATGCAGTTTGTCAGAGCATTTCACATCACACGTACATATTACACATTGACAATAAATCATATAAATGTGTAAATCAATGTACAGGATGTGTTACATAAGACAGTGAGGGTAACAACCGACCAGCTCTCACAAATCCCGCTGGGTCACACTTACTAGAGGTAACAGGAGGGCTACTTGGCCCCTAAGGACCCTCAGCATCCAAGAGGACTTCATCCTTAACCAGTAGTGCACCAGGAGGTGCATTTGCAGACTGGTGGAGAAAGACAGCGTGGCCTTCGACGACCTCTCAGTAATCCCGCTGGTTGGGACTTACTAGAGGTAACAGAGGAGCTTTTTTGACCCCAAGGACCCAAACCATTCAAGGGGAGTTCATCCCCCAACTAGTAGTGCACCACAAGGCATGTTTGCAGAGTGGTCAAAAAAGGGGGTGTGGCCTCCGAATCAGCAATCCTACTGTGTGGGACTTACTGGAGGTAACAGGAGGCCTTGTTAGCCCCCAAGGACCCTCTTGAATGGGCTGGGGGATGAGGTGCCCAGAGCATCGGGGAAGGCCCTACGGTCTCCCCGCATTACTTTAAAAAAAAAAACTGTGTGCCCTGGTGGTCCCTGGGGTGGAAGGGTCCATGAGGCCCCTCATATTATTTAATTTGCCCCGGGAGGTGGCGGTCCCCAAGGTACGGGGGTCCACAAGGCCCCCCCACATAATTGGAAGTAGCCCTTGAGTTGTGGCAGTCCCCTAAGCTGCAAACGCAACTACTAGTTTAAAAACCATAGAAATTCACTGAAAAATCCAAAGGTTACAGGGACATTATAATTAGGAGCTAGCATTTAAATAACCTTTGAAATTCACTGAAAAAAACAAAGGTTACTGGGACGTTATAGTTAGGCTGACATTTCACTTGTACAAAAGCAGAGAAAGTCAGCAGGTATAGTTAGCTGAACTAACTATAACTCGCACCCCCGTAATGCACTGCTTATGACATCACATATTACATTACTCATGACATGGTCAGTGAGATCACTGGTGACATTTCAAATGACATCACTGATGGCATCATCCACAGAATCTCTGACGCACCCACTCACACCCCAATATAACCTTTCATACACCACTCCAACTTCCATACTACCATTCTCAAAACCATTGACACACCCATACCTGTACTTACACACCCACTCACTGATTTATAGGTCTACCCACACATCTACTCAGTCACCCATACAGCCACTCATACACAAACTTGGTCACAAATACAGCCACTGATATATCCACTCATACACCCATACAGCCACTCACACACTGTCAGTCACCCATAGAGCTACTCACACACCTACTCACTCACCCATAAAGTCACATAGCCATTTACTCACCTATAAAGTTATACACACATCCACTTACTCATTCATACAGATTCTATCAAATACTCACTCCCCTATACAGTCACTTACACAAGCACAGACTCTCATAACCAACTCACTAACCAATACAGCAGCTACTGATATATCCATACATACACCCATACAATCACTCACACACTGTAAGTCAACCATAGAGCAACTCACACACCTAGTCATTCACCCATGGAGTCAATCCCCGTGCCTAATAAAAATGAATGTGTCCTGTTGTAACGCAACTGGTGCTCATGTAAAGTGCTCTGATACCTGATACCTTTGTGTCAAGTTTGCGCTATATAAAACGCCGTTAAAAAAAGAAATTATACAGCCACTTACTCACCTATACAGCTATACACACACCCACTCACTTATTCATACAGATACTTACCTATACAGTCAATGACACAAACACACACTCACCCATACGGCCACTTTCGCAATCACTCACTCACAGATACAGTCACTCATATACTCCAACACTCACCTATACTGCCTTTCACATTTGCAGTTTCTCAACCATATACCACTGACACATCCATTCACTGACTGGCACATCCATACAGACACTCAGTCACCCATGTAGCCCCTCATAGAGGTACTCACAACCCTATACAAACAGTGACTCACCCACTCACTCATCCGTGCAGACAGTCACACTCCCCCTCACCCACCCACACAGGTACTCAGACAACCAATCAATCACCCATACAGATACCCACATACACACTCACAAACCCATACAGCCACTTAGACACCAACTGACAGACTGATACAGACATTCTCACAGCTTAGTCTCTCACCCATACATTCACTGAGACACCTAATCACTCACTTATACAGTCAGTCCCGCACCCACTGAATTATCCATACAGGCACTCATATACCCACTGATTCACCAATACACCTTGGTATACATATTTAACATTCATAAACTTTTAAAAAAACACTTTAAAAAACACTCACAGTCACTGGATGATGTCATCAGTGATGTCATTTGAGATGTCATCAGTGATGTCACTGACCATGTCATGAGTGATGTAGTATGTGAGGTCATAAGCAGTGCATTGAGAGGTCAGAAGTTATATGATGAATTTCTCTGGTTTTGTAGCCTAACTATAAAGTCCCTGAAACCTTTGTTTTTTCAGTGATTTTCTAAGGTTTATTTAATTATATTTCCTAACTATAACATAATGTGTTTTGTCTTATATTACCTACTGGCGGATGCTAGTAGGTAAATGCAAAAAGAACAATTGATGAACGGAATGCTGAACAATGCCAAACATTTACACCCAGCACAGAAATCTGGGCATAAATCCATTTCTTTTTTGCTCACCATTCCAGTGAGGCCCACCAGCGCGGTTCCTGCCAATTTTGGTGCCGCCTTCTTGATGCCAAAGAATATGAGGACATCTCCACCAAAAAAAGAAGCTCTTGCTTCGTATAGCTAAGAGGAAGTACGCTTGTTTGGTGGAGATTCACCTCTTTGCAGTCTCCTTGTCTTCCATACAGGAGGATTCATATTGTCACATTGCTGATATGCACACAAGATTGCTGGAGCTATTTCCTCGTGATACATTATGCAGCTGTACTTTGGTATATACAGTAGACATTTACCCAACAAGGAATCATTTACTAACTAACCAATAGAAAGTGCTCCAGTTGAGTAGACATTTTGTGTAAAGCTGTGGACTCTTGATAGATAAAGGGGCAGGTGACACAGTCACTCACACAGCTACTGATACTCCCATACAGAGACTCAGAGAACCAGTCACACACCCATTCTGCTAGTCTCACATGTACTCAGACTCAAACAGTCACTAACACACTCACTCACTGACCCATACAGCCACTCACAGACCCACAAACCACTCATACACCCACTCACTGACCTATACAGTCACTCACAAACCCACTTACAGATCAATGCAATCACTCAGACACCCACTAACCTATGCAGTCACTCACACACCAACTCTCAAAGGTTACAGTTAGGAATTTTGGTTTTTTTTAAACCTTAGAAATTTGGTAACAATTCCAAAGGTTACAATGTTCCTTATAGTTAGGAAAAAACTTTTGAAAAACAGTAGAAATTCACTGGGGAAAAAACAAAGGTTATAGGGACTTTTTCGTTAGGCTCCAATTTTACTCATAAAAAACATTGAAATTTAGCAGATAAAGTTACCTGAGCTAACTATAACTTACGCTCCCACAATGCACTGCTTATGACCTCACATATTACAACACTCATGACATGGTCAGTGACATCACTGATTACATCTCCAGTTACATCAATGATGGTACAACAGTTGACATCATCCACATAACCATTCACACACCTACTCACACCCCCACACAACCTCTCATACACACACTCACACACTCAAAGAACCACTCACACCCATTCACAGACCCATACATCCACTCTCACACTCATTCACTCTACCATAGAGCCACTCACACATCTACTCACTCACCTATGCAGGCACTCATACAGCCACTCACTCACCCATACAGATACCCACACAACCACTCATTCACCTGTGTTACAAATCACACAGCCACACACTCACCCACACAGCTACTCACACACCCACTTATTCAACAATATAACCACTTACACAGCTATTCACTCTGACATACAACCTACAACAGAGCCATCCACTCACTAAGTAGACACTCAGACAAACCTCACTCTCCAATACATCCGCTTACACATCAACTCACTTAACCAAACACCCACTCAAACAGCCAAACACTTACCCATACAGCCAATCACACACCCACTCACTCACTCACCATATAGCAACTCACACACCCACTCACCTACTCATAGACCCACTCACACAGGGACAGACACTCAGACACCCACTCACTCACCACTACAGTTACTCTCACAGCCACACACTCACCCATACAGCTACTCAGATACATACTTTTCACCAATACAGCCACTCACACACCCACTCACTCACCAATCCAGCCATCCACACAACCAGTCATACAGTTACTAAGACACGGCCACTAACACAACTACTCATTCACCCATACACATACTCACACACCCACTCACTTAGTCGTACAGATACTAACATATTCACTCACCTATATACTCACTGACACAAGTGCACACTCACCCATACAGCTACTCTCACACTCACTCACTCACCCATGCAGCCACTGACACACCTACTCACTCACCCATACAGAAACTCACACAGCCACTGACTCACCCATACAGCCACTTAGACACCCAGTTACTCACCCTTACAGTCACTCACACAGTCACTCAGTCACCCATACAGCCACTTGTGCACCCACTCATCCACCCATACAGCTATTCACAGATCCAACCTCTCACTTATAGAGCCACTCACACACCTCACTCACCAATACAGCTACGGACACAGTCACTCACCCATACATCCACTCACACACCACCTCACTCACCAATACACCTACTCACACACCTACTTATTCACTCATAGAATCACTCACACATGTCACACATTCAAACTGTCACTCAGACACCCACTCACATACATACACACAGTCACACAACCACTCACATAATTTATGTTAGAAATAGTTTAACTCATTAGTAGTACACAAAGTCTACTCATTTAACTATTGTGGTACCTTGGTATGAAATATTTGCAAATATCAGTGATGTCATTTGAGATGTCAATGAACATGTCATGAGTGATTTAATATGTGAGGTCATAAGCAGTACATTGCAGGGGCGTAAGTTATAGTTAGCTCAGCTAACTATAACTGCTGAATTTCAATGGTTTTGTAGGAGTAAAATCTGAGCCATACTATAATGTCCCTGTAACCTTTGTTTTTTTAAGTGAATATATTTAAATATATACTTTGTCTTAGCTGCCAGTTAACCTGCTCCAAGTTGTGTGTCATCCACGTGGCCCACCAAGTGGAATCGCATTGACACTGCTCAGGTCCTGCTGACACTACCGGCAGTGCTGCAATCTTTAGTGCACATGCATGTGCCTGTGGTGGAAGCAAACTTCGCTTCACTGGATCTGATCCCAGTGGAGTCCTTGCTGGGAGGTCTTTCTCTGGTCCAAATTCATATTCTGAAACCCAAATAAAGTGTAGGGACCACGAAGACCAAAGTCACTGCCATTTGTAGTGAGTGATCTTGGTCCTTTAGAGAGTTAGTGCTAGACCAAGCTCTGCAGAAGCCAGGATCATATCAGCTAAAAAAGTTATTGAATAGCAATGCTAAGATACATTCCAAAGTTTTGGCCAGGCCGTTGGGCACATCATTGATAAATTGGTCTCTATTAAACAGCCTGGCTTTTTTCCCGGAAGGGGCACCACAGACCATATTTGTAGGGTGATCACATTTTTCGACGTGAATGCCATATCATGTGAGCCCATGGCGGTAGCCCTGTTGGATGCAGAAAAAACATTCAACAGGGTTGCCTGGGCTTATTTATTAAAAGTTATGGGCTCATTCAGACTAGGCAGGTAGTATACCAAAGCTGTGCAAGTCATATATTATAGACCAGCAGCGCGGCTGCAGATGATGGGGGAGTCAATCGGGAACAATTTATATTGAGAGAAGCACTTGGCAGGGGTACCCTTGCTCTCCCTTGCTTTTTGCTCTATACAGTGACCCTTTTATCCATGAGATTGAATCTAATTTAGCCATAATACCTGTGTGGTAACATTGATGGGAAACAAAAATTCAAATTTACACAAATGACATCGCAGTTGTAACTGAAAAATCTGATGGGGCATTTCTGACAGTCGAGGAAGAGGCCACCAAATTTGGGGAGTTCTCTGGTTATTTGCTAAATAGAAAGAAAACTAGGGGTGGGCGACAAATTTGGTCCGCTCGCGGAAATTGTGACATTTCGGTATTTTCGCGTTCTGCGCAGAACGTGAAAATGTCGAAACTTCCGCTATCTGTGGCTGGACGGAATTTGCCGCCCACTGCTAATGTTAATGTCTCATCCCCAGAGCTAGCAATACCGGGCATCCCCCTACCTGTAGGGGTGTGGCACTATTAATGGATTACATTGGCACAGTTAGTTACTCATGATATTCTAAGGCAAGACTTTATCGACAGTTACAGCCCTTGCACCCTGCCTCTCTGTTTGTCCTGCCGTGGTGTTCGGGGCCTTAGTTTGTGCGCCTTGTGATTCTCACCCCGCCCTCTCATATTCCACTTTTATAGCAGAGTTACTTATTTTAACCAACTTTGCATTAAATCTTGATGTCACCCCAAAAATATGGAAAATAAAACAGTTCTGTTTAACAGGTCCTGCATCTTAAACAATCAGCAACAGAAGGCATTCCCAAGCTATGGGCAAACTAAAACCAAAGCATTCCCTGGCTCAGAACACTTTTATAAGGTATTTGTTATGCATTGCTAGGATAAGCCATGGTGGAAACGAAAGCAGTTCTGAAATCATTCAATGATATTAGCATTTAAAAAACATTACACCAGGGACAAACACACACACTTATTTTTCCTGTACTTTTAAGAAAAACGCCTCTCCAAATGTGTCATAAAGCTGCCGTTCCTTTAATGTCATTCAACCCAAACGCGTTAAATAAATCAACAGTTGTACTTCTCACCCTTGGTTTCCGCTTAGCTGAAATGGGACAGGATCTTTCTTAAGCAACGGGAGGGCTTGTGTACTTTCAAACCACATTTCAATGATGCGCTCTGTCATTGTATTGATTGCAAAATCATACAGCTGTTCTGGCTAACATTTAGTTTGGAGCGACATTGATTGATTTTTCCGATTATTTCACATCAGTGGACGTGGCAACACATGTTTTGAATGTGACATTTATTTGATTCAGCCGTCCACTGTGCTTAGCAGGGAGCTCTGGGTGTCACTTCTTGCACTAGCAGGTGAAGGCACTTTTGGAGGACAGATGCCCAAGGACCCTACTCCTCTCTGCAGATCTGGGTCCCCTAACAGCTCGAGTTTCTGGGTAAAGTTGACCGGTTTCAAAATAATTTTACTGGACCCAGTTACTAGTAAAAAGATGTGCATAGATAACTTTCTAGCTCATTGAAATTGTATGATGCCATCGAGTTTTCATGTCTAATTGTATCGATTGGCTCCAGACAGTATGTCTACGTCACTGGATCCAATACTGGTAATCTTTAACTGATATTCTGGTATTTCCGCTAGGATAATCCTGGTATCGTTCATATTGGAGCTTACAGCTCCACTAAGCGTATGCACAACAGAGGCCCTGAACAGTTTTGGCATTGCTGACCCACTTGGGAAGAATCAAGCTTTTAGCACCATAACTAATCACGCAAACACAGTAGCGCCACTTTACAGGCAATACTTTCGACGCACGCAGCAAAATCTCCGCGAACACGTGAAATTTCGCGTTTTCACAGAGATTTCTTGCTGTTTCGCGGAAATTGGCGAAAGGGAACTTTGCAAATTCCACCCACCCCTAGAAAACCCAACTGGTAGTGAATAGGCAGGCTTCAACTCAGGACACACGTGGTCGATCAGGCAGTATATTTGGGGGTCAGGATTAGCGCGGAATTAGATCAGATTTTAAAGGACACCAGTGCTCCGATTATTGCGAAAGCTAAACGCGATTTTGAGAGATTAAATAATTTGCATTTGCCGATCGTGGGTCACAGCAATATCATTAAAATTGTATTCCTGCCAAAGGTCTTTTATCTCTTTCGGGCTACTCCCCTTGAGTGTGAAACTTACTGGTTTAAAAACATGAAAGCAGTGTTTTTTAGATTTATTTGGTCATATTTCAAAGATAGGAAGGTGATCAAGTATTTGTCTCGGCCCAGTAGCAGAGGGGGATGGGCCATCCAAATATTAAGCTCTATCAACTAGCCACCACTTTTTAATATTTGCAGCATCTTTTAGGAAGCAATGTGAGGGTTCAAGGATCTTGTACCCTCTATTTATGAGCTGCTAGTCGGGAGGATGCCATGGGTTCCTTATTAAAATTGACGGAATCTAATTACTATAAATGGTTCTGTTTCAAGAAAGTCATTGGGAGCAGCCTTTAAGATCTGGGCTACCTGGCAGAAGAAGATGGGCCTTGGCAGATTTAACCGTTATACTCTTTTGCAGAGTAATTCACTAGTTCCAGGCATTTTTCATGATGCCTTTTAGCTAAGGTGGCAAGGCATGGGCTATCGAAACTAGGGGAGTTTTTGCAAGGACTTAACATGATAACATTGTAGGCGGTATGTTCCAGATTTGATTTAACTCTGAGATTTTTTTAAATATTTGCATCCGTGATTTCCTGTACAGACAAGATGGGGGTCGGAATGGGTTTTCCAAAGCCCCATTGATGGAGTTGCTAGTGGGGATAGAGGAATGTACAATCAGTGACATTTATGAAAGTCTGGGCTCCACTACGCCTGATGATTTGGAGAAACACAATAGTAAATGGCAGAATAGATCTGAATCCATAGATCTCAGCATCTATGAGTATTTGGAGCGTAGTCGCACTCTGCTCTGCGGGGCAGCAGGCGCAGCACTCCAAAACGGTATTTGACCTATATCAGCCACCGTCGACGATCGCTAAATGAGGGGAGGGGGGCGGTATTACTGGGATATGCTGTTCACGATGTCAAAGTCTCGAAGCAGACTTGGTCCATATGTTTTGTTCTTGGTTTAGATGTAATTAGACTAGAGATCTCTAAATGTATTGGTTATGTTCTTGAAGACGATAAAACACTGACTACCCACACTATGCTCCTACGGGTACCGGAGGCAGGGGGAGTTAGAACTGGGG
Organism: Triturus cristatus; assembly: GCF_964204655.1. Lineage (NCBI taxonomy): Eukaryota > Metazoa > Chordata > Amphibia > Caudata > Salamandridae > Triturus > Triturus cristatus. The sequence continues at coordinate 236,266,037 of NC_140583.1, forward strand.
AATGTTTAGTGTTTATTACCATGACCGTGTGCTGAATATGCAGTGCTTTGGAATGGCTAGATTCCCAAATTCCTTCCTTCCAGCAATGGCAAAGACGCTTGCTGTCATTGTTTAATCTATAGACAGCTTTATAAAGGTAAGAAGGCCAGACAAAAGCGTAAACAAATCTGGGGGCCCCTCTTAGATTGGGTCAGCTCTTGCTAACTGGCTTTATTTAGGACATGTGGTAGAATAAACAACAGTGGGTTTTTCTAGAAACCCTCCTAACAGAGAATTTACTCGAGATCAGATAACTATATATAACCAAGCTGCTTAATGAAGGGACGTCCCTTTGGGTAGAGATGTATTTTATTGGTTGATTGATTATAGGTCGCCCGGGGACTAGCTCATTCAAATATTTCCCCCTCTGTTCGGCACTTTATTGGCTCGAGTGTGTGGTGTAAGATTTATGATATATAGTCGACAGTGACTTCCTTTATCCACGTCTGAAAGCACTTTATGAATACGATGAAGTGGATATACGTCCTATTTTGCAGCCGAAAACAATCTAAGATTTTGGTTTTTTTCTGTTTTGAGGTTATCATGTAATGACGGCATTGATTGTGACTAAACTTGAAGTTTTTTATGATGAATATGATAAATTTGAAACAAATGTTATTTAACATTTAAACTCAATTGAAGAGCTTGGGGATTTGTTTAAATATATAATGATATTTACATACGCCTTCGCCGCATGGAATATCTGATGAGAACCACGCTTTGTTACATCTTATCTATCCTGTTGTGGCCTCTAGGATGAAATAAGAAATGATTAGGACCCTTGGTTTTGATCCCCAATGTATTTGTTTGTGTGCTTGTATTTTCATCCCCTCTATGTCATATAATTATGTAGATATGTCATTATTTAGTCTTTGTCTTCCTCTTTCATTAACTGGTATGGATTTTCTTTTGATGAATTTATCAGATGCATTCTTTTTCTGTTGTGTGCGTTCTATCCCCTTGTGCTCTGTAATTATGAAGCAAATAATAAAAAGGCCCTTGAAAAAAAATATATATATTATTTTTAAAGAAATCTCATTGAATACAAAGTACCTAAAGAGCGCACTGGAGAATCCCTGCAATGCACATTGTCGTCTAGGCTGTCTGCCAATCTCCACCTGAAGTATACCTCCAGTGTAGAACAGAAAATCAAAATAGATTCCTTAGTGGCCTTTTGAAGCACACAAACTCCACAAACATTCTACTGCACACACACGATCTACACACACATATCTTCGTGCCCATGTGGATTGTCATGTGGGTACACTAGGCCCGGTTAAAGAAATGCCATTTTACATGCTCAAGTTCTTAATTTGCTTTCTCTCTTTACTCTCAATGACATTTGACACACATTCATTTGCTTGCATATACAGGAAAACATTCTCTGAACTCAGTTTTGCTTACACTACAACTTCGTAGACCATCTATCAGAACATCTTGAACATTCTGTACAAAGGCTTGGGTCGCCACTCAAGATGTTGTTATTTGTTTTGGCCGCTCTGTGACAGAGCTATTACAATAGAATAAACAATAGCGGGCTGGCTAGAACATCGACATGGTAATGTAGAGGATATCATTATTTATAAATGACATCAAGCATTTGTTTAGACAGAGGAGCGGTTGCTCCATGCCAGAATTCCAGCTCAGCTGATTCCTGTTTACTTCATGCGAGCTATGCTACTCAACTTTCCACCAAGACGTGCAGCTTTCTGACACTTACTCACATTTAACGGGGAGTCTCACAGGTAATGTTAGTTAGACCACCCCAAAGGGATTTGGCAGATCCGCTCACCCTACACATGATAGGTTAGGATGTGATAATGAGGAGTACTATTTATTACAGTACCTATATGCAATCATATATTCTTTATAATAGGTAAAGTGGTTGATTTTTTTATATTTTTCACCATTCTTGTAATGCTTATCACATGATTCTGTTTCCTTCTATTGATCATTGCAGTGCAAGTATTTTACTCAAGAATCACAATGCTTCAATAAATATTGAAACGCTTTACTGTGGATTTCTTGTGTGTCTCTTTGGGCCTGCATAATTGGCTGCGCAAAAGTGTTTTAGATGTATTACCACAGTTTCCTTGGGGAGTCAGTGTTGTCATATTATGAGGTTGTACATCCATTTGTTACCCTGTAAGGTTAGGGGAGCAGATGATGCACTGCGATCTAGCAGGACAATAGGCCAACATATCCTGAGAAGTGCTCAGAACCAGCCTTGCACCATTCCAACGTTTATGTTGTTCATCAAATACACAGTTTTACTTGAGGAAGTATAAGCCATATGACAAGATAGGGTGAAAGACTTTACTGCAGTGGATTGCTGACCAATTTAATCCACAGAGAGGCTATTAGGCAACTCTTTCTGGCACTCTGGGTCTCATTCCATGTCACAGTATGTCCGTAGCACACAGGTATAACTATCATGTGTGCTGCAGCAAAAAAAGACCAAATCAGCAGAAACATGCTATGGTTGACACGATGAAGCAGTGCATGTTCTCCACAACCATGCAGGTGACGTTTTCCATCCTAGAAGGAGGGTTGGAGTCTCAGCTGAAGAGTGAGTGTGAAGCCTGTCACTCATCAAAATACAGAGAAACCCAAATAATGGTGACAAGAAAGAGTATCAATATTAGTAGTCATCGCCCAAAAACTAAAATCTTGCCAACCCTTTGCTTATATTGTGCAATAGGTAAAAAATGACATGTTCCCCAGGCAACAATCAATCAATCAATCAATCAGTGACACTTGTAAAGCGCGCTACATACCCGTAGGGTCTCAAGGCGCTGGGGGGGGGGGGTGGGGAGGGGGGGGGGGTGCCGCTACTGCTCGAACAGCCAGGTCTTCAGCTTCTTCCTGAAGGAGAGGTGGTCTTGGGTCAGGCGCAGGTCGGTCGGGAGGGAGTTCCAGGTCTTGGCGGCCAGGTAGGAGAAGGACCTTCCTCCTGTAGTCGCTCTTCGGATGCGGGGGACGGCGCCGAGGGCGTGGTTGGCTGATCGGAGGTGGCGTTTGGGAGCGTAGAAGTTGACTCGGCTGTTGAGGTAGCTCGGGCCTTGGTCGTGTAGGGCTTTGTGTGCGTGGGTGAGGAGGCGGAAGGTGATTCTTTTGTTGACGGGGAGCCAGTGAAGGTCTCTCAGATGTCCGGAGATGTGGCTGGTTCGTGGGATGTCGAGGATGAGTCTGGCTGAGGCGTTCTGGATCCGCTGGAGTCTCTTCTGGAGCTTGGCGGTGGTACCGGCGTAGAGGGCGTTGCCGTAGTCCAGTCGGCTGGTGACGAGGGCCTGGGTGACGGTCTTCCTGGTCTCGGTGGGGATCCACCAGAAGATCTTCCGTAGCATGCGTAGGATGTTGAAGCACGCCGAGGAGACGTTGTTGACTTGCCTGGTCATGGAGAGGGAGGAGTCCAGGAGGAAGCCCAGGTTGCGTGCATGGTCTGTCGGTTTGGGTGCGGTGCCCAGGGCGGGAGGCCACCAGGAGTCGTCCCAGGCGGAGGGTGAGGAGCCCAGGATGAGGACCTCCGTCTTGTCCGAGTTCAGTTTCAGGCGGCTGGTCGTCATCCACTCGGCTACCTCTTTCATCCCTTCGTGCAGGTTGGATCTGGCGGCGGCGGGGTCGTTGGTCAGGGAGAGGATCAGTTGGGTGTCGTCGGCGTAGGAGATTATGCTGAGGTTGTGTTTGCGTACGATGGCCGCGAGGGGGCTCATGTAGACGTTGAAGAGGGTGGGGCTCAGAGATGATCCTTGAGGGACGCCGCAGGTGACTTCGGAGGCCTCTGACTTGTACGGTGGTAGGCGGACTCTCTGTGTTCTTCCGTCGAGGAAGGAGATGATCCAGTCCAGCGCCTTGTCCTGGATTCCGATGTTGCTGAGGCACCGTACTAGGGTGCGGTGGCAGACCGTGTCGAATGCCGCAGAGAGGTCTAGGAGGATGAGGGCCGCTGTTTCTCCATTGTCCATCAGGGCTCGGATGTCATCGGTGGCGGCGATGAGGGCAGTCTCGGTGCTGTGATTGGCTCGGAAGCCGGACTGTGAGGGGTCGAGGGATCCGTTCGTCTCGAGGAAGGCGGCCATCTGCTTGTTGACGGTCTTCTCGATGACTTTGGCTGGAAACGGGAGGAGCGAGATGGGGCGGTAATTCTTGAGGTCGGTGGGGTCCGCTGTAGGTTTCTTTAGTAGGGCGCTGAGTTCGGCGTGCTTCCAGCTCTCAGGGAAGATGGTGGTGTCGAAGGAAGTGTTGATGATGTCTCGCAGGTGGGGTGCGATGACAGCGTCGGCCTTGTTGAAGACGTGGTGAGGGCAGGGGTCGGTCGGTGATCCGGAGTGGATGGAGTTCATCGTGCGGATGGTGTCTTCGGTGCTGATCGGGGTCCAGGCGTGGAGGATGGTGGTGGGGGGTGGTTGTTCGGTCATGGTGTGCGTTGGTTGGTTGTTGAAGCTGTTATGTATGTCCGCGATCTTGTTGTGGAAGTATGAAGCGAGGGAGTTGCAGAGGTCTTGCGATGGGGTGATGTCGTTGTTTCCTGCGCTGGGGTTGGAAAGCTCTTTCACGATGTTGAAGAGTTCCTTGCAGTTGTGTGCGTTGTTGTCCAACCGGTCTTTGAATGCTGTTTTCTTGGCGGCGCGGATCAGCTGGTGGTGTTTCCGGGTGGCAAGTTTGAAGGAGGTCCTGTTGTCCGGTGTCGGTTCCCTTCTCCAGACTTTCTCGAGGGCTCGGCAGTTCTTCTTGGAGCTCTTGAGTTCGTCGGTGAACCATGGGGCCTTCTTGCTGCCGGGTCTGCTAGGCGGGGTCCTCAGTGGGGCGAGTTCGTCCGCGCAGTTGCTGATCCACTTCGTGAGGTTGTCGGCGGCTTGGCTGGGGTTCGCTGAGCTGGCAGGAGGGTGCTGGTTCAGGGAGGTGGCGAGCTGGTCTGCTGTGATCTTGTTCCAGCTTCTGCGGGCTGCCTGTTGCTGGTGTTGGTGGGTCGTCGTTCTCTTGAAGGTGAAGTGGACGCAGCTGTGGTCCGTCCATTGAAGCTCTGTGGCGTGGCTGAAGTCTATGTCTGTGCTGGATGAGAAGACTGCGTCGAGTGTGTGTCCGGCGAGGTGGGTGGGGGTGGACACCAGTTGCTTGAGTCCCAGGTTGGCGAGGTTGTCGAGCAGGGTGCTGGTGTTGCGGTCGTTGTTGTTCTCCAGATGGAAGTTGAGGTCTCCCAGGAGGATGTAGTCGGCGGAGGGGAGGGCATGCGGGCTGACGAAGTCGGCGATGTCCTCGCTGAATTGTGTGCGTGGTCCAGGGGGTCGGTAGATCAGGGTGCCTCTGAGGGTGGTGTTCGGGTTGGTGTGGATCTGGAAATGCAGGTGTTCGGCGCTGGTCAGGGTGTTGTCGGTGCTGGTCGTGAGACGGATGGTGTTCCTGTGGATGATGGCGATGCCTCCTCCCATCTGGTTGGCGTTTCGGTCCCTCCGGACGACCTTGTAGCCCTCTGGGATAGCGATGGCGATGTCGGGAGCTGAAGAGGCGTTCATCCAGGTCTCCGTGAGGAAGGCGACGTCAGGGGCTGTGGCGTCTAGAAGGTTCCAGAGTTCGATGGCGTGTCTGTGGACGGAGCGGGTGTTGAGCAGGATGCACTTGAGGTGGGTGCTGCTGGTGTTCGACTTGGTGGGTGCTGGTGCGAGGCTGGTCCGGATGCAGGTGAACTTGCAGGCGTGGCAGCTGAAAGGTCCGTGGGTACGTCGTGGAGTGGCTTGATGGCATTCTGGGAGTCGGCTGGTGTTGAGAGCGGTGAGGGTGGCGGCGGAGTGCGTCAGGCGGGTCGGTCGGGATCTTCGTTGGCCAGGGGTCCTGGCGCTGGGCGCGGTCCGGTCGCGGACGGGCGCAGACGGGCTTACCTTTGGCGCGCCTTCGGCGCACAATCGGCGCGCCCGCTGCGCGTGACCGCTGCGCGTTCGCACGGTCGCCATATAAGGCGAAGTGCGCGGGTGGGCGGGGCAGCTGGGAGGCGGGAGCGGGGAGGGAACAGAAAGGAAAAAGGGGCGTGGTCAGCGGTGGTGGCGGGAAGCGGGGAGCGGGGAGGGAAGGCGGAGGGCGGCGAGGTAGGCGGGCAGACAGGCAGGAGAACGCAAAGGGCTGAAACTGACTAGAAAAAATACAGGCATCAAAAGTCAGACAAAAACTGCTAACACGGGAGGAAAATGCAGTTCAAACAAGCACAAATGCTAGACAAAACAAGCAAAAACAGACCCCAGCGGCGTCAGCCGGCAGCGAGGCAGGCAGCGAGGCAGAGGGCAAGGCGAGGGGGCACACACAGCAGCTGGTGGCCGTGCGGCGCGGGGGTGTCCCACAGATATACATTTTCATTAAATTAGAATTGTTTTAATTATCAAAATGTAAACAAATATACCAAAGGTAAAATGTATCAGGCAAACGTGTAAAAGAATAAAACCCCTTAGGACCCAGATACCTCCAGTTTGGCCCGTGCCCCAACACAACCCAATTGAGGCACCAACAGGACTTACAGAGAACGTGAACTTGGTGGAACAGTTTTTTCTTACAATTATGTCAAAACATCCTCATGTGAAAATATATTCTTGTAAGAAACACACTTAGTCCAAATAATAATGATACACCAGGAAGAATTAGGCACTCGTGATAAACAAAACACAATAAACACTGAATTATATAAACTCATGAACACCAATAACACCAGAGACGTTCTGCAATCCCTAATGCCATTGGACCACACAGGTGTAACCACCTGCATCAGTGAGGGGTAGTTCCAACTCAATGTATTCTTGTCCTCATACCAGGGCACCGCCCCTCAAACACCAAGCTGCCTGAGGGGATGCAATGAGGTGGCCATGAGCTGCAGCCCTCTGCCCACCCCAGTGATCTGTGCGACCAAGCACCCAAGCTGGTGTGTCCTATGGTTGGCTCACGACTGCTGGACCCTACCCTTGGTGCTGTTCTGAGGAGTCTCCTCGGGAGGACCCGTCTGCTGACTAGGGGTGAATTTAGGATTAGAAATGCCGCCACAAGGGCGAACAGGGCAAAGACATCCTTCCCCCTCCCCACCACAAAACATTTCTTGGGCAAATGCCCATGTGTCATTGATGAACACATCGCTACCGGCATCTGCGACGTGAACACCATCCTTATGAAACATATGCTCACCCCACAGCAGTTTATGCGGAATGTTCCAGAGACAACCTGGGCTGGAACAGAGCCTAGGCAACTCCGAGTTTAAATGTCTAACTGATACGTTGATTGTCCTCAGCCTGATATCCCTACCCCAATTTCAGCGAGGTAACATTTGCTTCCTCTTTACGACATGCCTCAGAAGAGCTGTAGAAGTGACGTCGTGGAGAGGTAAAGGGGATTTTTAATTAATGTATCTTTATTATTTATTTATATTAATATTTGTATTATTATTTTATTAAGTAATTTGGTTTTTTTTTAGTGGGGGGTAGCGCAGGGGTACCCTTTTAGAGATCAGGGCATGGGAGGGGTAGTTTTTAGATGGGCTGGGGTCCGGAGTGGGAGGCCAAGGTCATGTAGAGTTCTGCTTCTAGGGCTCAGGGCAGGGGTCGTTTTTAGGATGACCGGGGGTGGCCGTATAGGGTCTGCTTCTAGGGCTCAGTGCATGGAAGGGTTATTTGTTAGAAAGCTGGTGCCCGGGGGAGGTCGCACAGGGGTACACTTCTAGGGCTCAGAGCAGGGGAGGGGTATTTTTCAAAAAGGACTGGGAGTCAGGGGGGCACAAGAGACCAGTTTTAGGACTCAAATATGCCCTTAACATTCATGCTTTTACAACTAAATTTGTTGTAAAGGTATGCATGGTAAACGCATATTTGTGATAAAGGTTATACGTGGCAATGGCATTCGCGTTGTAACGCATGTTTGGTAAGGGCATGCATTGTAATGGAATGCATTGTAACGTCATATAAACCTCTAACGCTTTCTTAATGAGAAAGGAGCTACTCGTGTCCACTGTCCTAGCAGAAAACCTTATGGCCGAGAGATGGGCCTGTTCACAAGATACCAGCTTGCCCTACTCTTTGAATTTACCCAGATAAAGATAGATGGCATCTGCAGTAAATATATCCCAGACGTTACGTGTGTGCAGAAAAGACCTATAGTGCGATAAACGCTTCTCATGTGACATCTGCGTGCGCTTTGCAAGCGCCGCCGCCAGTAAATCTGGTAAGGCAGGACTCCATAGATATGCTGCCTGCGGATGGAAATCTAGAAATTCCTGCTGCTTGGAGCGAGGCATCAGCAGTGTTATTATGAATACAAGGCACATCCTTAGCTGGAAACAAAATGTTATAATTCAAGCACGGTAGAAACAGATATTTCAGCAATCTCAAGATATATTTGCAAGAAGCCCCTTACCTATTGATAGCCTCTACTAATGCCATGCTCTCAGACCAGAAGATCACACTGCTGTCTCTGAGCACCTCTGCCCAAATTGTCGCTGCTACTACGATGAGAAACAGCTCTAAGAAGGCAACATTCCTAGTGATGCTGTTATACAAGGCCGCTGGCCAGTCCCCCTACAGCGTTCAGTGCCTATTATAGCTCCAAACACCACACTTCCTTCCACGTCCGTGAAAAGGCCTAAGGCGCAGTTAGATATCAGGCACGAAGGCCATAAAATGGAGTTGTTAAATTGCTGCAGAAAAGCTAACCATATCCCTAAGTCTTCCTTCACCTAGCTTGAGAGCCGGGTATGGTGGTGTTTCTCTCTGATGCCAACTATTGCCCTAGCAATTGACTACGAAAAAAGGTGAGCCAGGTGAATGATCCATAGAGCGAAGTTCAACTGGCCAACTAGAACCTGGAGCCAATGGAGCCTTACTTTTTTTTTAAAACCAACACAGCGTCAATCGACTGGCCACCGTATTGATTTCAATAGCAAGGAAGGTAAGACACGTGGAGGGACCTACAGTTTTGTCTGCCGCTAGGGGCACCCCAAGCTCCTTGAAAAATTAAGTCAAACGTTCAGTGCCCACGAGCACACCCCAGAATCCGGTGTCCCCAAGACCAGGAAGTCATTCAGGTAGTGGATCTCGTCGTTGTGGTGTCTGCGTTAGGTGAATATACATTGTAACAATGAGCTGAACTGCTCAAAATCAGTGCAAGACATACTACGCTCCATCGGCATACACTTATCGTAGTAGTAAGAGCCTGCAAATTGGAATACCAAGAGGTGGTAGTCCTCAGAGTGGACTGGCAGTAGCCGAAATGCAGATTCTATGTCTGTTTTTGCCAGCAGAGCCCCCAGCCAACTTCATGCAGTAAAGCTAAGGCTTGGTCTACGGATGCATATTGTACCGAACATAGCTGCGGGTCGATAGCTTCATTTACTGATGAACCCTTGGGGGCGAGAGGTTATGGATCAACCTAAACTGCCCTGGTTCCTTCTTCGGGACCATGACCAAAGGAGAACAAGCAAAGCCCTCAAATGGTGGAGAAGAAAAAGGGCTGGCTTCCCAACCCAGAGCGCTCTCTTTCTTTATTTTCTTGGATACCACACCTTGATGCATATGGGCTGACATTAAATTATTACATTGAGGAATGGGAGCCACTCTGAGTGCCGGGATCCTAAAACCTGAAGACAAACCCAAATACAACAATTATGCTGAGTCTTTGTGTACAAGTTCAGCCATGGAATCCACCTGGTAATCTTGATCAGGGAGGGCAACTAAAAACTAGCTGGATTGCTTAGCCCCCTCTTTCCCTTTATCTCTTGACTTTCTGTTACATTTGAATTCTGGGTGGGATGGGTGGCCACAAAGGGAGCAAATGTGTTTGTATTTACAGGAACCTGCTGGGCGTGTGCAAACCTTCCTATTGAAGGCCCAACACAAGCCCTTCCTATTCAATGTCTGCTGCTGGCAAAAAAGCGACTTCAATGGGGTCTTGTTATTAACACTCTCAAGCCATACGTTAACCTCTGCCTGGTCCCACCCAAAATCCGGATCCTCTGCCTGTGCCCACCTAAACTCCAGGTCATAATCTAACCAAGCCGTACCCCCATACACATGGTGCATTTTCAATATTTTATTAGAATACAATATAATTGACTCAGGCTTCTTCTCTAGCATAATAGAAAATGTATAAATTAAACCCCCAAAAAACCAATTCATTATTGTCTCCTTGACCTTGGGTTTCTTGTCCTTATATAAACCATCATAACTCTCTTTATATTTCTGCTCTCATTCCCTTCTATTTAGCTCTTATCAAAGAAAATATATCAACAAACTCCCCTTTCCATATTTTTTCATTCACATCTACTGGCACGTGTGATGCCAACTACCCAAGTCTAGACAGTAAAGTGTCTTGTTCCCCACAAGCAGAAGTAGAAGCCGCTTTCGCCCCCACCCTGGTCAGATTTCTTACCTGATTCTGTCCTAGGAAGCTCCTCTGCAACTGAAGACTGGAAGTACCTAACACCTTGTCGTGCGTGCCCCCCCCCCTTCTTCCTGAAGCGTGTCATACCAATGGCCTCAATCTGTTTCTTAAGGTCCGCAATGGCCATGATAATGTTAATGGATGGGGCCCAGGGGGCAGGTGGCAGGGGGGTTGGGCCTCCTTGTCTACTGGGTCTGTAGTTTGGACAGCAACTAAGCCACCAAATCCGCTGGTTGCTCATGGGAAGGAGGGGTCAGCTGCTCATGGGCAGGCAGTACGATGCATGGAGGGGAGGTGGACTGCGACAGGGCTGTTGCAGGAGAATTCATTGCCTTATTCTGGGGTTGCTCACTGCGAGGCCCCGCTGTCCCTGAAGTTAGGGCTAGGAGTGCCTGCCTAATAACCACTAAGGCAGCTTAGACCCCCTAGGGCTCTGTCTCATTCCGTATGTTATTGCTTGGGTCATGCACCACTGGTAAGGGCCACCATCGGCGCTCCGCCACAGTCTTCCTCCTGCTCTGACTCTGACCCAGAAACATCTGTGCTCCCTTCATTTCCCAATTTAGCCAAAACCAGTGTCAGCAGCTGTGTCAGTTCTAGATCCCTACCCTTTCTTTTGCCAACCCTGCCTCCCTTAGACGCTATTAGGGGTAACACATCACAATTTCTAACACAGTGCCAGAATAATAATGCACAACCAGGTAGCCCACTGACGTGAGGGAATTAATGTGAAACAGATTAGCATTCCTAAAATGAAGAGGGCGCACACAACCCAGGAAGGCACTGAAAGCCACAAGTATACGCCTAGATTCCAAGGAATAATTTGCACCAAAAGTTAAATGCACTGATAGCAAAAATAACTTTTAAATTATGATAAAAAACAGCAATCCCCTTCTCTCTACACTTACTCCATGATCACCTGGTCCGTGTTCTTGGCCCCCGAGACTGGGCATCCAATTGTGGTGAAGGCACGCCCCGCGGATCACAAACACTGATCAACCGCACCGGGCCAGGAACGTGGGGCAGGGTTTAAAGGGACGGGAGGCTAATACCCGCACTGAGACCAGAGCTTTTAACCTGGGGAGAGTATGCATTACCCAGCCAACGCGTCTATCTAGCACGGCAATGTTATTAAGGCCAGGAGAGGGTGAAAATACAAGAAATGGAGCCCGCTCCTCGGGCACTTACAGGGAGACCCCACGCCACTGGCAGAGGAGTGGCCAAATATTGAGGAATCAGCGTACAAAGGAATACGTGGGTAAATCACAGTAAATGCTGCCTGCTCCTTGGGCTCCAATCCAGGAGAAAGGGATGGGGGAAATGAGGAGGCGCAAGGAAGCCTGCTTCTCAGGGCTTCAGACCCGACTTGCAGGGATGGTCAAAGATTTAGGCTGTGCCTCAGGCTCCGAGTGAAACGGTGCCTCATCTGCTGGTAAAAAATTGCTGTTGCCTGCAGCCACCACAGTTCACTGCTCCTGAAAAGGTAGAGGCAGGATCATCTATGTACCCCTGGCAATCGTGGCAGGAGCGAGCGGAATCGATGAGCATGTATCGCAACTCTGAACTTCCCGTCACCCGTGCATCTCGCAAGGTGAGGTGACAGGAAGTAGTCACTGGCTGGCATATCGCCGGATCGAGGCAGGACCTGGACCACGGTAGAACATTTTCACTTGATGATCCATAATTTTGAAATTCAAAAACACTTTGTTCCCCAACAACTAAAGCCCTTATAAAAAATGTTTACATTGCAGGTGCACACAATATGGTTGATAGAGCTTAGGTTAAACAAATCCAACAACAAATGCTACACTATATGTGGATGGAGAAGCCACCAAGGATGACTCAGAAGCTGTTGAGGAAACCCAGGAAGATGTGGGGCTGAGCAACACCCAGCATTCCCTTTTATTACAAAGCTTCCCATTTGAGAGTGGTGGAGGAGTGGTCCATGGGTTTATTTTGCAATTTTATTATAGAGCAAACTCAACCCAAAGGTATTTGGGCACTTTACATGAGCACCAGTTACATTACACAAGGTCACATTTTGTGGGCATGGAAAGATTAAATGATTTGTCTGGAATAGTGAGCCGATTTCGAGTCTCAAACCTGATCCCCCATTTCTAAAGTCGGGAGGTCTGGCCATAACACCACATCCTCCCCCTTTCATGTTGGATTCTGGAAATAATTGGTGCCAGATGGATCGCGCTATAAATAATCCAAAGTCTCCTCTGGAATCTTGTCTGTTTAAAAATACAACACAGGCCCAATAAAAAATATAGAAGTACGCCAGTGACTATCACATTAAAAAAGTGGGACACATACACTGGCGCGGCTGGCACAGATAACAGCGGTAGGGCGGGTGGGGGGTTAGTGGACAAACGAAGAGATAGGGAAAGGGATAGGGAAAGTCAAATAAAAATAATTTAAAAACACCTTGTGCTTGCGGCATCGCTCACTCGGCGATGCTGCGAGCACAAGCTATGTGTTTTTTTTTGGTACTTTCCCTATCCCGACCTCTGTCCATTCCTTCCACCCCGCCTGACATGCCCCACCCCCCACCCCACCCAGAGCCACCCGCCTCACCCCACCCACCGCTGTTGCCTGTGCCAGCAGATCCTGCACATACATCACATTGGGGAATTGATGACATACCCCTCTCCCTACACTCCCATTCACTACAACACAGCTTTTACCCCCGCCCTGGATAGTCAGGTGTTTCCTTACTGTAGAGAAAGCGCTTGCAAGATTATTTCAGAGATATATGAGAAGACTCCCAAAATCTACATGCAATGTAAAGCAGAATTTGATGCACCAGAGACTAAATGTCTCCACTATGCCCAAATATGGCCTCTGTGCTCAGGGGTCACGATAACCAATTCAAAGCACTTTTTCTAAAATTGTTGGGCACTAGCGGTACAATTTCTAGCTCATACCCAATGCTACTAGCAAATGATGCACCACCTACGTAGAAAAACAATAATAAGTGGGAAAGTACCCTAGGAAAGCAACTCACACCCAAACACTGGAAAAGACTGGGAAGGGACATAAACTCATCTTCCACCTTGATTCTGGTTAGGGAGATCCATTACAAAGTGTGGTATGGCTGATGCTACAATCCCCCATAAACTACACCACATCTATCACAATGCATCCCCTAGATGCTGGAGGTGCTGTTGGGGACCGGAAGACGTGCTACACATTTGAGGGTCATGTCCACCTGTTTTGGGTAGGAGTATCCAAAATGCTTGGATATAGATTAGGATTTCCGCAGGTGATGATTCTGGATCTAAAACACACAGAACTGAAAGACATGTGAAAACAAGAGTAGTATATGGTGATACAATGCCCGGGGGCTGCCAAACTGATTATGGACGTGGTCCTAATAAGGTGGAAGAAAGCAATCGTTCTTCCCATAAAAAAGAAGCCGAGTTTGAGCTTAAGTCAGCTGGAGAATTTCCATCTGGTCTCACTCCTGCCCTACTGTGCTAAAATAGCCGAGAAAGTGGTCAATACGTAATTGACTGCCCACATCAACCAACACAGCTTATTGCACCCCACGTAATCGGGTTTTAGGGCCACATATTCCACAGAGTCGGCCCTGCTCACAGAAATTATCCGTAGACAGGTAGACGAGGGCCAGACCGTAGCCCTGGTACTCCTGGATCTGGTGCAGCCTTTGACACTGTATCCCACCCATTGCTCCTACAGCGTCTTAGGGAAGGAGGGCTGGATAAGGTGGCCCTAGAATGGCTGGGTCCTTTCCACGAGATCAGAGTTCTCTGGTGACCCAACAACCGCACTTCCAAAAGTAATGGCCCAAGGGGTCCCTCAGGGATCTATATTGAGTCCCACTCTTTTAATCTCAATATTGCCCCCTTAGCAGAGATTATCGAGAGCTATGGTATCAGTGTCGTGTCATATGCTGACGACACGCAATTGGTGGTATTTCTGTCACAATCCCCTGAAGAAACAGCCAAACATTTCTCTACCTACTTACAAGACCTAGCATCCTGGATGACTAATAACTGGCTAAGACTTAACGGCAGCAAAACTGAGCTTTTGGTTGTGGGGAAAACACCCTCTATCTGGCAGGGAAGTGTTTTGGAATATTAAAAGGCTTACGGAAGACTCTAGATGTGCTGCCTATCGCAGCTAGGAAAACCCTAGTCCATGCGTTAGTAACTTCTCACCTGGACTACGGGAGTGCTCTTTATCTAGGAACAAGTCACAAATGCATACACAGACTTCAATGCATTCAGAATGCGGCTTTCCACCTGATCCTGATGCTCCCCAGAATATCCTCCTTGAGGAATGCAGGCTCTGCTCTCCACTGGCTTCCAGTGCGGGAGGGCATACACTTCAAAGCTTTATGTATCCTGCAGGGGAAGGGGCCAAGCTATTTACACAAGCTACTAACTCCCTACATTCCGACCCGGCATTTAAGATCATCTCATTGTCAGTGAAATTGCTCTCCCTCCCTCGCAGCTCCACAATTAAGTGAGGCCTTCCCCCAGGCCCCTGCAATCTCGAGTGTTGGTGTTCGAGGCCCTCCTCCACCCGCAGATTTCACCTGCGCCTCATCCCTGGTGGTCCAGTGGACCTCTGTCTCCATTCTCTTGCTCCGCTTTTTCTCTCCTTTTTCACTCGTTTTTCCCTCACTTCTATCTCCCCCCTTCACTCTCCTTCTGGGTCTTTCCTCCATTTTCTGTCGTTTTTCCCTCATTTCAAGCTCCCCCCTTCACTCTGCTTCTGTCTTCCTCCGTTTTTCACTCGTTTTTTACCCTCACCTCAATCTCCCCCTTTCACTCTCCTGTGTCCTCTGTGTCTTTCCTCCACTCTTTCTTGCACTTTTGCTGCCTTATTTGCACTTTTCTCTCTCTTTTTGCCTTTTTCCTTTGCCTTTTTCAGTCTGTTTTTCCCCGACGCTGCTGCCCCCCGACCCCTCCCCCCAAGCACGACCAGTGAGACCGGCCCTCCCCGCTCCCGCCTCCCAGCTGTCCAGCCCTCCCCGACCCCTACTTAATGGCGGCGCCAAAGGCAAGCTCGTCTGCGCCCGTCCGCAACCCGACTGCGACCAGCGCCAGGAACCCTGGATCTCTGCACCATCAACGCTACGACCCAGCGGCACTCCACGCTCTCAACCCAGGCCGCAACAACAACTGCAAGCTAGCATCACTAGCCGACACCCATGGACCCTTCAGCTGTCACCGCTGCCGGCACACCTGCAGCACCGCAAAGACCACTGACCCAGCGCAATCCGCTCGCAAGAACACAACTGAACCGAAGACCCTGCAATGCATCCTCCTCAACGTCCGATCCCTCCACAAACACGCTACTGAAATCTGGGACCTCCTCGACAGCACTACCCCGGACGTAGCATTCTTTACCGAAACCTGGACCAACACCTCCTCGGGACCGGACATCGCCATTGCCATACCCCAAGGATACAAGATCTCCAGGAAGGACCGCCTCACCCGCCCGGGAGCAGGAATCGCCATCATCCACAAATCCACCCTCCCCCTGAGCACGCTCCCCGACGAGCCCACAGACTTGATGGAACACCTTCACTTCAAGATACTGGCCAGCCCTACCTCCACCCTCTGAGGAACCCTCATCTACCGATCCCCTGGGCCCTGCGGACTTTTGCCAACTCCATCACGGACATCATCTCCCCGCATAGCATCGCGTCCACCAACTACACCCTACTGGGAGACCTCCACTTCCACCTCGACAACCAACTGGACCCCAGCACGACATCCCTCCTGGACAACCTCCACAACATTGGACTCTGCCAGATCGTGACCGAACCCACGCTCTCAGCAGGACACACCCTCGACCCCCTCTTCACAACAGGAAACTCTATCACCTTCAGCAACACCACCAAACTCCCATGGACTGACCATCGATGCGTCCACTTCACCTTCCAAACACCCACCATCCACAAACACCAGCACCTGCTCCCATGAAGAAACTGGACCAGAATCACCGATGACCAGCTAACCTCATCACTCAACAACTCCACCCCAACCATCGCGGAAAACGACGACGCCAACACCGCAGCCCGAACCATGCACAAATAGATCTCCGACAGCGCCAACACCATAGACCCCCTCAAGAAAAACAACAACACCCACGCCAAAAAAGCTAGATGGTTCACCACTGAACTTGGAGAGTCCAGATGCACTTGCCGCTGCCTCGAAAAGGCCTGGAGGAACAACAAATCCACAGAAACCCACAACAGCTTCAGAGCCGCCACCAACGCACACCACCAACTCATCGGAAAAATGAGGAAAAAAGCGATTGAAGACAGAATCTCCACTCCTGCACACAACAGCAAAGAACTCTTCAACATCATCAAGGAGTTCGCCCAATCCACCAGCGAGTCCATCGACATCCCTCCCTCACAAGAACTCTGCGACATCAAGATCACCACAAAATCAAGAGCATCTACGACAACTTCAAGGAAGCCAACCAACACACTGAACCCTCACCAACCACCGCTGACACCCTAAAGCCAGCGATCGACAACTGGACAGCCCTCACCACCGAAGACACACTGAAGACGATGAAGTCAATCCACTCTGGGGCTCCCACGGACCCCTGCCCCCACCACATTTTCAACAGAGCCGCCGACACCATCGCACCCATGCTCTGCCACACCATCAACCGCTCCCTGGCAACCGCCTCATTCCCTGATGACTGGAAACACGCTGAGATCAACCCCTTCCTGAAGAAACCCTCGGCGGACCCCACCGACCTCAAAAACTACAGACCCATTTCCCTGCTGCCGTTCCCAGCGAAAGTCATCGAGAAAGCCAACGACATCCGTACCTTACTGGACAAAGGAGAAACAGCAGCCCTCATCCTACTTGACCTCTCAGCGGCGTTCGCCATAGTCTCTCACTGCACCTTAATACACAGACTCCATGATGCAGGGATCCAAGACAAGGCCCTCGACTGGATCCGCTCCTTCCCCTCCAGCAGAACGCAGCGGGTCAGACTCCCCCCTTTCCTCTCGGACCCTACACCTACCACCTGCGGAGTCCCCCAAGGGTCCTCCCTCAGCCCTACGCTCTTCAACATCTACATGGCTCCGTTTGCCCCCATCGCCAGAACCTATGGACTCAACATTGTGCCATACACAGACGACACCCAACTCATCCTTTCCCTATCCAACTATTCGAACACCGCCAGACACAACTTTCGAGAAGGCATGGAAGCCATCGCCAAATGGATGAAAAACAGCTGCCTACAAATAAAAACCAACAAAACAGAAGTACTCATCATGGGCCCAAAACCAGATGCCTGGAATGACACCTGGTGGCCCCCCTCCCTCGGAAGCACGCCCACCCCCATGGACCACGCTCGCAACTTGGGAATCATCCTGGACTCAAAATGGACCACCAGATCAACTCCGTCTCGTCCTCCTGCTTCCACACCCTCCGCCTCCTACGTAAGACCTTAAAATGGATCCCCCTCAGACACAGAAAGACCGTCACTCACGCCCTGGTCACCAGCAGGCTCGACTACGGTAACACACTCTATGCCGGAATAAAAAAAACCTCACCCGCAAGCTACAGAACATCCAAATCGCCGCCGCAAGACTGGTCCTCAACCTGCCAAGACACTGCCACATCTCCCAGCACCTGCACCTGCGCACACTCCACTGGCTCCCCATCGAAGCTAGAGTCACCTTCAAGATGCTAACTCACAAGGCCCTCCACGACACTGGACCAGCATATCTGAATAGCCGACTCAACTTTCACGCACCTCAAAGGACCTACGATCAGCCCAGCTCTCCTACGCCGTGGTCCCCCGCACCAGAAAGACCAGATCGGGAGGCCGCTCCTTCTCCTTCCACGCGGCCAGAGCCTGGAACGACCTTCCACTCCGACAGATAACATCGCTCCCCATCTTCGCAAGAAACCTCAAAACCTGGCTCTTTGACAGACCCCCTCCTTGATGGACTGGAGCCCTCCCCCCAAACCCCCCAGCGCCTTGAGACCCTTACGGGTGAGTAGTCACGCTTAACAAACACCTGATTTGATTTTGATTTGGGACCAGTCGGGTCATAATCCCCAGAGCAAGGAAATCGAGAATGGGAGCTCGCTCCTTCAGCTACCTGGCCACTAAGCATTGGAATGCACTTCCTCTCTCTTTATGGATGGAACTATCGGAGTCAGTCTTTCGGAAGCAGTTGAAAACCTAGCTCTTCCGGAGTTAGGATTCTGTTTGGTGACGCTGTATCCTACCCTTGCTCCCCCTGACGAAGCTATGCCGCAGCGCGGAGACACACTAGCTAGTGTAACCATGCGCTTTACAAGCTTGCTTATTATTATTATTATTATTATTGCTCCCAATTGGAAAAGGGTGGGCTGCCCCCGCTCACTCAGTGGTACCAAAGACTCATTCTTGCTATGGAGCGGCTGATTTACAATATGAAGCTAAATGGAAGCTGGCATATGTCATATTGAGTGGACTCCTATCTAACACCGCACTTCAGCCTCGAGGGTGAGCCCTGGACCTTTTTGACTGATGTGACTGACAGCTTCCTTTTCCTCTTTTCTTACGTGGAGGAGAGATGGTGGGTCGATATGTGGTATACGCCCTAGGGGTACTTGTTGTGGTGGGATGCTGGCCTTTCCAGAACTGGGGGGGTAGGATAGTTGGGGATAAAAAGGGGGCCAGACTTATCTGGTAATGCAATATGTCCTGTAGCACTCGATCTATGAGCCTATTGTCAATTTCCAATTGCCTTGCACTGTATTAATTGTTACTTGTGGGAGCCTTTTTGGCTGCTCAAAGCTCGAAAACCTAATCAAAAGATTTACGAAAAAAAGATGTTTCCGGCAATTAAGATGCTTTTTTAAAATCTTCCTTAGATGGATAATACTGTTTTCGAAGGCATCATTCGAATTTTTCATATAATCAGTGGCTTAAAACAACGAGAATACCTCAGATATTTCAAATATACAGTGGCTTTTTACATCCAGCCATTTTAAGGAAGGAGCCCTGAATCCCTCGATCCAAAAAGAGGGCCATCTAATATGTCCCTAAAGGAAATGGAAATAAACTATCACATAACAAACTGATTGCGTGTATCGCATTACTTCTTGGAAAGTAAAAAATATTTTCTAGTTTAAGAAAAATATATCTCTGTATTTACATACGAAATATAAGTAAAAGGCGGGCAAGATCTGAGTTCTTTGTTGTATCCCTGTAACTCATTCCAACTGAACGTCCAGTCTCTCGTGGGCTGAATGACTTGCCCCAGCTCTTCCACCTCTGATCAAAATCTGCAGTCACTGGATATGGTACTGTTGGAAGGTGGGTTATTGGTAGGAGCAAATATAGGTCTGCCACTGGCAATAAGGCCACTAACACATGATAGGACCCAGCATAGGTCTTAGAAAATTATTCCTATGCTCAACCCTTGGTAACGTGGCTGCGAGCAGACAGGCTTAACTTCAAAGACAGGTATGTAAAGCATTCAAAAACACCATTTCAGTAAATAATTAAGACACAGCACAAAATAAAAATCCAACACCAATTTATAAAAATATGTAATATTTTTATCTTTTAAATGACACCAAAATGAAAACAATCAACTGTAGGGACCCAGAGTTATGAATTTTTAAAGATTAGTCACTTTCTAGTGCTTACAAACCAACAGTGCCTCTTTTAGTCATTTCGTTTTCTCTGACAGGGACACACCTTTAGAAACGGTTCTGGAGAATGTCTCACCACTGTGTAACCTTCTCCAGCAGGCTAGGTCCAGTTAGAACTCCTTCCTGAAGTTCTGCTTGCGCGTCCCAAAGTATCCAACACGCAGTCCAAGGTTCTGGAATCTCCAAGAGGGTCCTTGAAAGTGTGAAACTTCAATTCCGCAATCCACTTGAACAAAACCCTTTCAAATCCACCGGTTCTCTAGGCTGGGGATTCTTTGTGGGGATGTCCAGGTGAGCTCTGTTAACCTGTAGCTTGCAGGTAGTCTACGTCTTAGTCCTTTTGTAGCAAGGTAATCCACAGGGCTGCAGTTTTCAGATGGCGCAGTTTTCAGAGGTCAGGCCTTAGAAGTCTTTGCACACCAGAACTTCGCAGCAGGACACGTCTTGCTTCAAGTAAGTTTCAAGCAGCAGATCTGTAGGTCTCTGCCCCTCTCAGATACTTATTCAAAATTCTCTGAGTCAAGCCACAGGTCACTTCTGACCAATGAAAGCAGGGTAACTCCTCATAGTTATGACCACATCCGGTAGATTGTGGCATTATTTTGTCCCAGAGTGCATCATTCTTCCAAATCCATAATGGCTGATTTTCCAGCAAGGAGGTAAGAGCTGGCTAAACACACCTTCTGGGATGGCTCATTTCCATGGGCTCTCCCCCTACCATCTGCACATACCTTCCTTAAGCCTAGCCCTGACTCTGGGTCAAGAGTGTCAAAGTGAAACTGAAACCCAGGCCTCCCCTCTGCCTTTGAAGAGCATAGTTTACGACTCCACCTCCTGGCCTGGCATACCTATAGACCAGCACACTGCCCTCCCAGCAGAGTGGTCCTTTATCACCTCTTCAAAGCAGCCTGGCTAATCAACTTAACTCTGACCAATCAGGGCAGACCACTGGAAGGCTGAATTCGGTCTTACAAACAAGAAAGTCTTATAACTTTTTGTATGTACACTTTAGGAGAAATTCAATAATATAATGTTGTTGGATTTACTACTACCATTCTGGGAAGTCTTTGAATGGTCCGACTAGTCCTCTCCTATCAATATTTATTAATCATTAACTTCCTACCATGTTAACCTATGGGCCATGGGGTTTGCAATGGGGAAACTGACTTGGGCCAGTCTTCTAGCAACAGGGCTTATAAAAACATATTTTATAAGTATTTCCCTAATTTCTGCAGGACCCCCCACCCCCTGTGCAACTAGGGGAGACTTTAGGGGTTCTGAATCTGTAGAAATATTGCAGAGTCTCCTTTTACTGTGTTTCTAGTATCAAAGTCGAATTTGACCAGCAATTTACTATTTCAAAGCAGTCCTGGCACCCAGTGCTGCTTTTAAACTGACCTCAGGCTTCAGCACACATGCAAGTGCAGAAAAGCTGCTGGCCCCTAAACTGCCATGCCCCAGGATACTGGGGAAATCTAGGTAGTTTCAATCCCCTGCCATATTATATAAATCTAATGTGTTCCTTTCAGCTTGGCACTGGCCCTGGGCCTGGTTAGGCAGAGCCCAGGGTCGGTCAGAGTCAGTTACCACCAGTTCCAGTCAGCAAAAAGTTGGGGGGTGCCCAGGGCACAGGATGACTTTGCAACATAGCCCCCCCCAAACGAAAGGTGATGGGTTATTAACCTACACCCTGGTAGTCCTCATCAGCTAAGTGGAAAAACCTGGAAAGTCCATCTGCATTGGCATGGGCAACCCCAGGTCTGTGTTCCACTGTAAAGGAACTCTGCCCTATTTGGCACTTGCTTGCCTTAATAGTCAGGCCTGCTTGCTGCATGGCCTGAAGCACTTCCCTTTTTTTTTTTTTTTTTAAATAATTTTGTATTGAGAATTCTTGTTACATTGTAGCAATACAGTATGAATAAATTTGACTAAAAAAGAAAAACTAGATAAGATATAAGCACATTAAAGAAATAGCAATGAGATATAAATAAAGCAAGAACATGGTATGTAGAAGTCGGATGACGAATTACATTTCTAGTAACTGATTGAGATTGGAGGTTGAAAATCATGGAATGGTGTGGCATAAATATTGATATTGATATTGAGATGCGTATAATAAACGTAGTGCCGGCTACCACAATCAGAGGAAGAAAGAGAGAGAGAGAGAAGGTATAGCTAATGAGGGTATAAGTATTAGAGTATAAACGTAGCCATATTCTGAGAATCAGTAAGATTACGACAATCTACTAGTGCGCCAAACCGCCACTGGTGCCCAAATCTTCAACCCCAATTCGCTTAATTTTTTTCCCTTAAGTTGATACAGAGCCGCCTCCACATTATGTATGCCCAGAAATCTGGAAAGCCACATTTGAAAGGTTGGAACAATTGTATCTTTCCAAGCTGCTGAGATTAAGATTCTGAGTACAGCAGTGGAGATAAAAATTAGGGCTTCAGTTTCAATATTTAATTTCAATTGACTTTGACATCCGATAATCATGAGTGTCGGAGACAAGGTTAACTGAGCGTCCAGCAGTCCTGACCAGAATGATTCGATCTCTGTTTTAATTGATTCTAGTTTCTCGCACTTGTAGAACATATGGATAATGTCGGCTGGGCTTTTACAGCATCTGGGACAATTGCTATTCTCCCTCTTGCCCCAATCATGAAGTTTAGAGGGGGTGTAATAAAGATTGAATAATGTTTTGAAATGTTGAGCTCTTAAATTGGAGGAGCGTAGGAACCTTCTATCCATTTCAAGGGCTCTATCCAGGTCAATATCCGGATCCTCCAACTTTGCAGCCCAGGCTGCCTCGGTTTTACCGATATCGTCCTGGGATTCCTGCAAAAACAGCCTGTACACACCGTTAATTCTAGGTTCGCCGACCTTCAGATAATCCAATAACTTACACCTCTCCCTTAAGACTATTCGGGGCCTTATTGATCTGATAGTACTGACCACCTGAGCATATTTATAATCTTGTATACCCTGAAGCGAGTGCCTTAGTCTTAATTCTTCCAGAGTTCTGCACTCATCCCTGAGAATAACTTGCCCCAGTGTCAGGACACCTTTTCCTGCCCAGTGTCTCCAGGACCCATAATTTCTTAGATTGGGAAAGAGGCCAGAATTCCAGAGTGGGGTATGGTGATTATATTTGGAGATTGACAATACTTTCTGAGCTGCAGCCCAGACCCCCCATATTCCTTCGAGTGTCTTAAGTCTTAACTTACTATAATATTTCCTTTCTGTTCTCCTTAGTAGAACACCAGTAGCCTCACTGCCAAGTAGTAATTCAAAGATAGATGGAATCACATCTTGACTTCTCGGGGAGTTTGAACTATTTCCCACTGGTTCAAATAAAATAGCCATCTGCGTAAGAAGACAAGACCAATGATAGTATCTAACATTTGGCATTCCCAGACCACCCCTTTCCTGAGGTAGTGACATATGTTTCAAAGATCTTCTGACCTTACCATATTGCCACAGGAAGTTCATAAAGATGGATTCTATTTCCTTAATGATTTTCCCCTCTATTTTAAAGGGGATCGACCGGAATTTATATAACACCTTGGGGAACATAGTCATTTTAATTACATTGGCGCGACCGATTATTGAGAGTTGTAGGGTGTCCATTCTTTTCAGATTCTCCTTCATGGATTCCATGAGAGGGATGAAGTTATCTCTAATTATTAGCTCCGGTTGTGCGTTGATCGTTATCCCCAAGTAAACCACAGAGTCAACAACTCTGGCGTCTAGCTTGTTTATGTTCTTGGAGCAGAGCACCTGTGTCTTGCCCACATTTAGACGATAGCCAGATTGTTCGCCAAACTTGCTTGTGGTACCCACTACTTCTCGCATAGCTGTTTCGGGATCAGTAGTAATGACAGCTAGACCATCGGCATATGCCAACATTTTTGTTTGAAATCCATTCGTAACTACCGGTTTAATTGCTGTGTTATTGAATATTTGGCATATTAGGGGATCGATGTATAGTGCAAATAATATGGGTGAGCATGGACAACCCTGCCTTGTCCCCCTCGTGATAAAATTCTTATCTGAACTCTCGCCCATCATTTGAATTTTCGCCACTGGGGTGGCATACATGGCTTGAATAGCCTTCATAAACCTTGGTCCAAACCACAATTCGACGAGCAGATTCCACAGGAATTCCCATCTGACGCGGTCAAAAGCTTTCTCCGCATCTAGGAGGATCATTGCGACCCCTCCTTCCCCGGCAGCATGGATATCAAACAACGTGATAGCTCGTCTAATATGATCTGTGGTTCCCCTACCAGGAATGAAACCGTGCTGCCAAGGGGAGACCAGGGATCCAACGATCCGTCCTAGGCGGGTTGCCAAGATCTTGGCATATAATTTATTATCCGCATTTATTAAAGATATGGGTCTGTATGAGCCTGGATTTTCCGTGGGCTTACCTTTTTTATGGAACACCACTATATTGGTGTTCATCCATGATTCAGGGATTAAACCTGTGTTTATAACCCCATTAAAAAGGTCTAGCAAAAGTATTGATGTTTCTTCAAAAAAGCTTTTGTAGAGCTCGATTGGTAGACCATCGGGGCCTGCGGCCTTCCCTGCTGCTAGATCTTGTAAAGCATCCGAAAGTTCATCCATAGTGATGGGTTGTTCTAGATTTTCTCTATCGTTATGGGCCACTTTAATCCCTGATCCTGTCGACTCAACCAATGGCTCCACTCTCACCACATCTTCCCGATACAATATTTGATAGTATCTTTTGAAGACATCTATAATGTCCTTTGGCTGCTCATAAGTCCTACCCAGCTCTACTATGCGTGGGATAATATTTTTCAACGTCGCTTGTCTAATATGTAATGCCAATGCTTTCCCAGCTTGCTCCCCCGTCTCATACATATTCCTTCTCTGTGTTTGATATTCAGCAGCAGCTTTTTCGGCTAATTGTTTTTGTATCTCAGCTTTGATAGTACTCACTCTTTCTAAGCTTATAATGTCCGACCTTCTATCCAATATATCTTTCCTATGCTGTTCCTCCGCTGCTGTTAATTTATTCATTAATTGCTCTCTTTCTAAGTTCAGTCGTTTCCAGTTACGAGAGGTGTAGCTGCTGTTTTCTCCCCTTAAGGCGGCTTTATAGCAGTCCCAGACAGAGTTTCGCGATGCACTATATCTGTTAGCATCAAAAAAGGCCTGTGACCAATTCTTCATATATGCTATATATGTGCTATCGGTTAAGCACTTCCCTTAGGTGGTTTAAGTGATCCCCCAGGTAGAACTGTATACAGCTATATCATCCAGGTAAACTGCGCTGAACTGTTCCAACCCAGACAAGACCCTATTCACCAATCTTTGGAAGGTGGCAGGTGCATTCTTTAAACCAAAGGGCATTACTTTGAACTGATAATGTCCCCTCTGGTGTGGAGAATGCTGACCTCTCCTTTGCTCCATCGGTGAGGGCAATCTGCCAGTAACCTGAAGTCAAATCAAAAGTACTCAGGTACTTAGCAGCCCCTAACCTATCAATGAGCTCATCAGCTCTAGGTATAGGGTGAGCGTCAGTCTTTGTGACTGCATTCAAACCTCTGTAGTCCACACAGAACCTTAACTCCTTGGGTCCCCCCTGAGGATTAGGTTTAGGTACCAGCACCACTGGACTGGCCCATGGACTCTCAAACGGTTCAATTATCCCCAGTTCAAGCATCTTAGCAACCTCAGCTTTAACGCTGGCTCTGACATGGTCAGACAACCTGTACAGTTTATTTTTGACAGGTAGACTGTCACCAGTGTCAATGTGGTGCACATACCACTCAGTGATGCCTGGGGTCAAAGAGAACAGGCCAGCAAACTGCTCCAGCACCTGCTTACAGTCTCTCTGCTGCTGGTCTGTCAATTTGGGAGAGAGTACAACTCCCTCCACTGACCCATCTTGCACATTAGTGTAGACGAGGTCGGGCACAGGCTCAGTTTCCTCCTCCACACCCTAATCCGTGACCAGTAACATGGTCATGTCTGCCCTGTCATGGTGGGGTTTCAATCTATTCACATGCAGAACCCTGTGAGGGTTCCTGGGGGTGCCAAGGTCAAACAAATAAGTAACCTCACCCTTCTTTTCTAAGATTGGATAGGGCCCACTCCACTTGTCATGGAGGGGCCTGGGAGCCACAGGCTCCAACACCCACACCAATTGTCCTGGAGTATACTCAGGCATAGTATCCTTTTGATCATACCAGTGCTTCATGAGCTCCTGACTGGCCTCCAGTTTCCTGTTTGCCTTGTACATGTACTCTGCCATTCTAGATCTCAGGCCTAGCACATATTCAAGCACATTGTCCTTTGCTTCCTTAAGAGGCTTCTCTAAAGACTCTCTTAGCAGGCTCAATGGCCCCCTCACAGGGTGTCCAAACACCAACTCAAAGGGACTGAAACCAACCCCTTTCTGTGGCACCTCCCTGTAGGCAAACAGTAAGCATGGGAGGAGAACATCCCATCTCCTCCTGAGTTTCTCTGACAACCCATTTATCATGCTCTTCAGGGTTTTGTTGAATCTCTCAACAAGACCATTTGCTTGTGGGTGATAGGGGGTGGTGAACTTGTAGTTGACACCACACTCTTCCCACATAGCAGTCAGATAGCTGGACAGGAAGTTCATGCCCCTATCTGACACCACCTCTTTTGGAAAACCAACTCTGGTGAACACACCAAGCAGTGCTCTAGCCACAGCAGGAGCATCAATGGTTCTAAGAGGTATTGCTTCAGTGTATCTAGTGGCGTGGTCAACTACCACTAAGATATACCTATTCCCTGATGCAGTAGGTGGGTCCAGGGGACCAACAATGTCCATCCCCACCCTTTCAAAAGGAACCCCAACCACTGGCAGTGGTATTAGGGGAGCCTGTGTCTTGCCCCTGCCTTGCCACTGGCCTGACAGGTGACACAGGAGCTGCAAAACTCCTTTACCTTTTCAGACATAAGGGGCCAGTAGAAATGGTTCACCAACCGGTTCCATGTCTTTGTCTGTCCCAAATGTCCTGCCAAGGGGATATCATGACTCAAAGTCAGGATGAACTCTCTGTACTTCTGGAGCACCACCAACCTCCTGGTGGCCCCCTCCTTGAGGTTTCTGGCCTCAGTATAAAGCAGTCCATCTTCCCAGTAGAGTCTGTGAAACCCACTGTCATCCTCCTCGTCTTGCTTAGAAGCAATCCGCCTCAAGCTCTCAAGGGTGGGACAGTCACGCTGTCCCTGACTGAACTCCTCTCTGGAGGGTCCACCTGCTCCTGTCAGTTCTGCCAAATCTGGCAGCTCTGGCAGGGATGGAGTCCCTCCCTCAGAGGCCAGATCCTCCCCATCAGGGTTAGATTCTTCCTGCACCTCTGGAGTTCCCTGGGCTGGCTCACCAGGCCCAGTGCCCTTGTCCTTGGATGCTTGGCCCTTTGTTCCAGGGTCCAAGTGTCCAGCCCCTCCCTTCTGGCTAGTCTGTGACCTAGTCACAGCACATACCCACTCAGGGAGCTCCAATATTTTCATATGGAGTCCTCTCTCCACCTCTGACCACACAGAGGCTTCAAGATCATTGCCCAGTAAACACAGGACTGGGAGCACCTTTGACACAGCTACCTTCATAGGGCCTGTCACACCTCCCCATTCCAAATCCACCACAGCCATAGGATGGAGTTTGGTAGTGCTGTCTGCATATGTCACCTGGTGAACCTCACCAGGTAACAACCTCTCTGGAGGCACCAGTTTATCCAGGACCATAGTTACACTAGCCCCAGTGTCTCTGATAGCCTCAACCTCAGCCCCATTCACTTTAGGCCTCTGCCTGTGCTTGTCCATGTTTGGAGGTAAGGCAGCAAAGGTTGCAATATTCACCCCACCCAGGGACACTAAATTTGCTTCCACCACCTGACTACCCCTCTCTGGGGCACCACTCTCCACCCCTACAATGACACTGGCAATCCCTATGGATGGCCCATTAGGGGGGAGCTTCTTGGCGCAGACAGCATCTCCCTGTTTGTGCCCTGGCTGGTTACAGTCAAAGCACTTACCCACCTTTGAGGGATCACAGAACCTACCATTCTTTCCCTGATACTCCCTCCCTTTGAATTTGGGTTGGCTCGGGCCCCCCCTCCTTGTGCAGGTTTTTGTGGGTCTTTGGAGAACTCTTGGTTTTGACCTTCCTTTCCCTGGGCTTCCCCTGGGGAGGGACCTGTCCTCCTTTCTTCTGGTCACCCCCCTGGTGCTGAATAGAAACCCGGGTTCTCACCCACTCATCAGCTGCTTCTCCCAGCTCTCTGGGGTCTGTCAGCTTAGAGCCCACTAGATACTTGCGTAACTTCTCTTCTGTGCAATGAGTTAAAATATGTTCTTTCAAAAACAAATTATACAATCCCTCATATGAGCCAACTGTGTTACCAACAATCCAGCCTTCCAGTGCCTTCACTGAAATGTCCACAAAGTCTACCCAAGACTTTGAACTCAATTTCTGGGTGCCTCTAAACTTCACCCTGTACTGCTCTGGAGTCAGACCAAATCTCTCGACTAAGCATGCCTTCATCTGCTGGTATGATTCTGCATCCTCTCCCTTCAGGGTCAGGAGCCTATCCCTCCCAGCTCCTGGAATCAACTCCCACAGGAGTGCATCCCAATACCTAGAGTGGAGCCTACTCATTTTAAGGGCCCTCTCAAAAGCTGCTAGCCACTGGTCAATGTCATCCCCCTCAGTGTACTTGGGTACAATGCCTTTGGGAAGTTTAGGTTCAAATCTACCACCCCTGGACATCTCAACATCCTCTTCACTTTCGCTGCCACCATTCCTCTTCTCCTCCGCCCTCTCCCATCTTCTCTTAGCCAGTTCGAATTTCTCCTTCTCCAAGGCAATCAGCTCTAATTGAGCCTGGAGCTGTCTCTCTGCAAGGGACAGTAGTGGTACCTGAGTAAGGGACCCTTCCCCCTCCCACCACCTGGATTCATATGGCTAACAATAGAAAAAATGGAAGAGGCATCATCCTTACCTCCCTCTGGGGTGAGGTTGGGGGGCTCACCCTCCACCCCCCCACCTCCCCCTTGCGTCTCCTCAGGTACCCCAGCCCAGGCCGTTAGGGACTTAAGCAACGCTGTCTTCTTCATCTTGTTGGAAGCAGGCAGCCCCCTAAGCCTACACTGTACCCTAAGATCACCCACTGCAAACTGGGACAGTTTAGCCAGGTCCAGCTCCATGGTTCCCTAGTTTTGGGTCTCAAAAACTAGGCACAACAGACTTAAAACAATTTGGAAAAATCAAAACAATGGATTAAAAACAGTTTAGTCCAAATTCCAAAAATCAAACTCAAAAGTTTTGTTCTAAGGCAATTTAGAGGATTTTTATAATCTTAAATCATTCACTGAAAGGTGTACTTTTTAAATGCAAGTCCTCATCCTGCCACCAAATGTTGGAAGGTGGGTTATTGGTAGGGGCAAATATAGGTCTGCCACTGGCAATAAGGCCACTAACACATGATAGGACTCAGCATAGGTCTTAGAAAATTATTCCTATGCTCAACCCTTGGTAACGTGGCTGCGAGCAGACAGGCTTAACTTCAAAGACAGGTATGTAAAGCATTCAAAAACACCATTTCAGTAAATAATTAAGACACAACACAAAATAAAAATCCAACACCAATTTATAAAAATATGTAATATGTTTATCTTTTAAATGACACCAAAGCGAAAAAAATCCACTGTAGGGCACCAAAGTTATGAATTTTTAAAGATTAGTCATTTTCTAGTGCTTAGAAACCAACAGTGCCCCTTTTAGTCATTTCGTTTTCTCTGACAGGGACACACCTTTAGAAACGGTTCTGGAGAATGTCTCACCACTGTGTAGCCTTCTCCAGCAGGCTAGGTCCAGTTAGAACTCCTTCCTGAAGTTCTGCTTGCGGGTCCCAAAGTATCCAACACGCAGTCCAAGGTTCTGGAATCTCCAAGAGGGTCCTTGAAAGTGTGAAACTTCAATTCCGCAATCCACTTGAACAAAACCCTTTCAAATCCACCGGTTCTCCAGGCTGGGGATTCTTTGTGGGGATGTCCAGGTGAGCTCTGTTAACCTGTAGCTTGCACGGAGTCTACTTCTTAGTCCTTTTGTAGCAAGGTAATCCACAGGGCTGCAGTTTTCAGATGGCGCAGTTTTCAGAGGTCAGGCCTTAGAAGTCTTTGCACAGCAGAACTTCGCAGCAGGGCACGTCTTGCTTCATGTAAGTTTCAAGCAGCAGATCTGGAGGGCTCTGCCCCTCTCAGATACTTATTCAAAATTTTCTGGGTCAAGCCACAGGTCACTTCTGACCAATGAAAGCAGGGTAACTCCTCATAGTTATGACCACATCCGGTAGAGTGTGACATTATGTTGTCCCAGAGTGCATCATTCTGCCAAATCCATAATGGCTGATTTTCCAGCAAGGAGGTAAGAGCTGGCTAAACACACCCCCTGGAATGGCTCATTTCAGTGGACTCTTCCCCTACCATCTGCACATACCTTCCTTAAGCCTAGCCCTGACTCTGGGTCAAGAGTGTCAAAGTGAAACTGAAACCCAGGCCTCCCCTCTGCCTTTGAAGAGCATAGTTTACGACTCCACCTCCTGGGCTGGCATACCTATAGACCAGCACACTGCCCTCCCAGCAGAGTGGTCCTTTATCACCTCTTCAAAGCAGCCTGGCTAATCCACTTAACTCTGACCAATCAGGGCAGACCACTGGAAGGCTGAATTTGGTCTTACAAACAAGAAAGTCTTATAACTTCTTGTATGTACACTTTAGGAGAAATTCAACAATATAATATTGTTGGATTTACTACTACCATTCTGGGAAGTCTTTGAATGGTCTGACTAGTCCTCTCCTATCAATATTTATTAATCATTAACTTCCTACTATGTTAACCTATGGGCTTGCAATGGGGAAAATGACTTGGGCCAGTCTTCTAGCAACAGGGCTTATAAAAACATATTTTATAAGTATTTCCATAATTTCTACAGGACCCCCCACCCCCTGTGCAACTAGGGGAGACTTTAGGGGTTCTGAAACTGTAGAAATATTGCAGAATCTCCTTTTACTGTGTTTCTAGTATCAAAGTCGAATTTGACCAGCAATTTACTGTTTCAAAGCAGTCCTGGCACCCAGTGCTGCTTTTAAACTGACCTCAGGCTTCAGCACTGCACACATGCAAGTGCAGAAAAGCTGCTGGCCCCTAAACTGCCATGCCCCAGGATACTGGGGACCTCTAGGTAGTTTCAATTCCCTGCCATATTATATAAATCTAAAGTGTTCCTTTCAGCTTGGCACTGGCCCTGGGCCTGGTTAGGCAGAGCCCAGGGTCAGTCAGAGTCAGTTACCACCAGTTCCAGTCAGCAAAAAGTTGGGGGGTGCCCAGGGCACAGGATGACTTTGCAACAGGTACATTAGCAGCATATCAGGCGTGTGGAGGCCAGCGATCATACAGTATTTATGCAATAGTTCTTGCCTTTGGGGCGTATAGGCTTTGTCAGTGTTTTTTAGCAATTCTGTACGGAATCCCTAATGTTGTGCAGCATGGTTAATGAGAAATAGAATTTTTTTTAAAAAAGGAGCTATGATGTGGCAGGTGCAGTGCTGCATGTGCAAGCCTACAAAATCATGCAAGTGTTTTTTTTCTTTTTATTTACCGATTCCATGCCTACAAAATCTTGCAAGTGTTTTTTTTCTTTTTCCGAGTTGGCTCGGTAAATAAAAAATAAAACAAAGTAGACTAAAGCATTATTTTTTGTATTAAAACTGGTGGAGGAAGCAGCAGGGAGGACACAGGTGCAGGGAAGCAATATGGAGGATAGGGGCAAGCAACACAGAGTGCTAGGGAGACATTAACACCATGGGCGAGAGAGAGAGAGCAATATGGAAATTGCTGAAAAGGTGAGCGGGGGTGGGGGGGAATGTGGAGCTGGGGAGAAGCACAATCCTGGGTAAGCTAAGTAGGGAGAAAAAGCACACAAAGGTGAGGACAGCAGAGGGGGGGCTGGGGAAGAAGTACATGTGTGAGACAGAGAAATACAGAGCGCAGTCAAAGGAGCAAGACAAGCTCACGTGGTAGACAACTGGCAAACCCATGCGCTCAAGGAGTGCTGAACCAAAAAGAAAGAAGTCGTGCATGAAAAGTAAGCAGTGGAAGGGAACAAGTAAAGAGCAAATAACTATTGCAAGGACTATCTCTCCCATAAGTTAGGATTGGAGCTGCCTTGTAACCTCTTACAAGTGTAGCTTACAATTGGGAAGAGATAGAGATGTGGAGCTGGGGTCCCTGAACTCACAATTTACAAATATATCTTTTACTGAAGTTGGTTTTTAAATTGCATGTTTGAAAATGCCACTTTTAGAAAGTGGGCATTTTCTTGCTTTACCATTCTTCTCCCTGCTTGCCAATGGAATAGACGTCTGGTTTAGACTGACAGTTGTGCCGATTGTGCATTCACTTTAGACAGTCACATGAAGGGAGCTGAGGTGTGCCCTGCATACCATGATGGCCCCTCACCAGGCTGATGGGTCTTCCAGAGCTACAGGAGCGGGAGGAGTTGTGGTTCTGCTGCAAAGAAACCTGAAAGTTCACGCATCGACCTTCAGAGCCTGGTTTTGCTGCCACAGTTTTGCTGTGCGGTTGAAAAACCAACACATTGCCACTGTGCTGCCAAAGAATTGATGCAGCGCCTGTCGTGTAGCTCCAAGATCACTGCAGCCTGAGTCCTGAGCACCATATCTCCAACATCTGAGGCACCCTCTCCAACTCCGACGCACGCCCTGATATGCGGCTTAAGTTTTGACTCATCTGCATCGCGGCTGGGAAATCAACACTGCTTGTTTCACCGCCTCCGCATCAACACAGCGCAGTAGGATTTTCCACGCATTGCACCTGTGTGCCAAGTTTTCATCCACGTTGCCCAGCAGTCAGGAACCGAGGCTGCGTGTCTGAAATTCAATGCATCACCTCGCCTTGCATTAGGGAATCAACGTTTCTCCTCCCCTGACAGCAAGGAATTGACACATCATCACCTCCTCGGCACGCAGCAAGGAATTGACGCATCACCTCCTCTGGCAGTAAGGAATCGACCCGTCATCTACCCTGAGAGTAAGGAATTTGCACATTGCTTTGTTTTTGGTGCCTCATCTCCCCTGTGCCTGTTTTCGTGTCCAGGTACTTTGCACCAAAAAGTGACGCATCCATAGTTTTCTATGAATGTAACTATTTTGAACCTTTTAAAAGTGATATCTTTGCTTGTGTATGTTGTATTGTTGTCATTTTGGTCTTGTTTTATTCAGATAAAGACTGGTTATGTGTTTTTTAACTGGGGTGGTGTCCATTTGTAATGTTTTCACTTTGTTCCTGTATGTTTGTGTACAAATTATGTATACATTGATTCTGAGATAGGCATGACTGCTTGTGCCAAGCTACCAAGGGGGTGAACAGGGGTTATCTTGGATGTGTAACTCCCTTACCCTGACTAGAATAAGGGCCCCGACTTGGATAGGGTGCAAGCCACTGCAAACTACAGACCCCATTTCCATCATTCCCTTGCATGCATCCACACACATAGCACATCATTCCCTCCACAGTGTCTAGGTACTTGAAGTTTACAACGCAGACCACTATTTGCAAACAGACTCTATAGTTAATTCGATTGATCATAAGAGGAGGGAAGGCTGTGTCTGTAAGGCTGAGATCAGTACATGTGACCTGCAGGTTATTCAGAAATCTCTCTTGGCCATGCAGTAACCTATCCTACCTGCACAAAGCTGTCCTACCAGAAGCAAGTTCTGAGTGTGACAAAACAGAAAAGTAATGAAACTATTTAGAGGATCTGGTGATTGCAGTGCTAGAGCGAACGCACAGGGGTGGAAACATAATACCAGGCAGATGTTTTTTTTTTTACCTAGGTCTGGCCTTTGAAACACCTTTTCTCATCAAACGATGATTTTTCCCAAAAAGAAATCTTACATATTATGCCTCTCTGAGTAGTAAGGCGAAACGATCTTCTCCCATTACTTTAATATCAGCATGCCTGCACCTTTCTCAGTAAATGAGGGGCAATCTCCCCTGCCCACCCCCAGGTCATGACAGGCTCTAAAGCTGAAGGGCCAGGTGGAAGAGCCTGGGACCAGCCAGAACACTGGGAGCGATGTTACAGACAGTAAAGCAGGTGTTCTACATCAGTGGCGAAGTTACTCCCCCAAATAGCTAGTAGGTCTGATAATCCATCCATTACTAATGCGGAGGCCAGATCCTAGGCAACTTCTCATAACATCAAAACCACTTTCATGGACTATCAAAAGCAGGTAACCTTTATAGTGCTCACAGGTAAAAGAAGGATGGCATGAAAGGGACTGCTTGCAGGGATAAGGCCACACAATACCCAACAAAAGAAAAAGCCCAGTAAACTGAGGGAATATCAGAAAAGATTGAATGTGACAAAACCAAGGCAATCGGGGAGCATGAGACAATCCTTTCCAAGCCTGGTATGCTTGTGTCTCCATGTATCAGGTGAAGTAAGGGCAAATATTTGGAGAGGGGATTTTGTAGAGGTTTTGTTCCTTGGGGCCAGGTGAATGGCGTTAGAAGCAAAAGAAAAGGAGAGCAAAGACAACAAACCAAAAACTGAGCAGAATATCACAAACTGGATGCCAGGATTCAATGTCTATGTGACAGAGATGTTAGAGAAGAAGCCTCAACCAATCAGGCCAATGCTTTTTTCTACTAATAAGAGTATGAAGGCTCACCATGACTATGGCGGTACAGCATGGTTAGACTAGTAGACCGTGATTTAAGTGTAAAAGGGTGGATGGTCCTGAAATAGGGTGGGGTCAAACTGAGGTGAATGTTTGGCTGGACTTGGTGCAATTCAGAAACTCATTCAAAGAGCATTCATTTCACCAGCACCAAACAAGGGGACATAAAAAGAGGACTTGTCGGTCTTCAATAGCAAGGTGTTTTCACAATCCTTAGGGTCCTGAAAGTGTAAGCATGTCAATTAATCAATCAATTAGGTTGTTTGTAAAGCGTGCTACTCACCCATTAGGGTCTCAAGGTGCTGGGGGGGTTGGTGCAGCTCTGTTGGGGTCAATCAAAGAGTAAGGTCTTGAGGTCTTTTCTGAATTGGTCCAGTGTCAGACTACACTGGAGGTGAAGGGGTATGCTGTTCCAGGTCTTGGCTGCAATTTAGGAGAAGGACCTTCCATCCGCACTGTTCCTGTAGAAGCGTGGCACAGTGGCCAGGGAGAGGTTGGCTGAGTGGACGTTTCTCTAGAAGGCATAGAATGAGAGGCCTTTGTTGAGGTATTGTGGTCTGATGTTGCAGAGGGCCTTGTACGCATGCATGAGCAGCTTGAATGTTATTCTTCTTTTGACGGGGAGCCAGTGGAGGTCCCGCAGATGTTGGGTGATGTGGTTGTGCCATGAGATATCGAGGATCAGTCTGGCTGCGGCGTGGAGTGTTTTGTTGATTCCGGCCTAGAGTGCGTTGCCATAGTCCTGTCTGCTGGTGATGAGGGACCGTTTTCCTGGAATCGGAGGGTATCCATTTGAATGTTTTATGTAGTTTGCAGAGGGTGTTTAAGCGTGCAGAGGAGACAGCGTTGATCTGGCGATTCATGATGAGCGATGAGTCCAGTATAATGCCAAAGTTACGTGCATGGTCTGTCGGTGTGGGTGAATTTCCAAGGGCGGGGGGCCACCAGGTGTCATCCCATGCGGAGGGGGTGGAGCCAAGGATGAGGACTTCTGTTTTCTTTAAGTTGAGTTTTAGGCAGCTTTTCTTCATCCAGGTTGCAACGCCGTTCATCCCTTCTTGGAAGTTGTGTCTGGTGATGTTGTGCCCATGGTTTCTGACAATGGTTGCGAGGGGGGCCATGTAGACGTTGAAGAGGGTGGGGCTGAGGAAGGATCCTTGGGGTACTACGCATCAGGTCTCTGTCGTTTCTGAGAGGAAGGGCAGGGGTATTATTCTCAGTGTTCTGCCCATGATGAATTAGCGTATCCAGTCTAGTGCCTTTCCATGGATGCCGGTGTTGTTGAGTCATGTGGCTAGTGTGCGGTGGGAGATGGTGTCAAAGGTTGCTGATAGATCCAGGTGGATGAGGCCAATAGGATGAGGGCTGCATTTTGGCCTTGCTCGAGGAGGGCAGGGATGTCATCTGTGGCGGCATGGAGGGCCGTCTGGGTGCTGTGGTTGCTGCGGAATCTGGATTGGGAGGTGTCTAGGATGTTGTTGTCTTTGATGAAGTATGCTGGCTGGGTGTTGACAACTTTTTCGATGACCTTAGCGGCGAAAGGAAGCAGCGAGATGGGCCTGAAGTTCATGAGGTCTGGCGGGTCTGCAGAGGGTTTCTTTAGGAGGGGGTTGACTTCAGCATGCTTCCAGTTGTCGGAGAATGTGGCGGTCTCAAGGGAGCAGTTGATGGTTTGACATAGCTCGGGTGCGATGGCTGTGCGGCCCTGTTGAAGATGTGTGGTGGGCTCTGAAGGTGCTCCCGAGTGGATGCTCTTCATGGTCTTTAGGGTGTCTTCTGCCGTGAGTGGGGTCCAATTGAGGAGGGTCTGTTGTGTGGCACCGCTGGGGGTGCGGGTTGAGGCAGCGTAGAGCGTCTTGATCTCGAGGTGAAAGAAGGAGCTGAGTCTGTCGCAGAGGTCTCGGGAGGGAGAGACGTCTGTTGTTTCGCTGTTGTGTTTGGCAAATTCCTGTATGATGGAGAAGAGTCCCTTGGAGTTGTGAGCGTTGGAGACGATTATGTCTTGGAGGAAGTTCTTCTTTGTGGATTTGATGAGTTGGTGGTGTGCCGTGGTGGCTGTTTTGAAGGCAGTGCGTGTTTCCGGAGTTTTGTTATTTATTCAACGTCTTTTCCAGTCGTCGGCAGGAGTGCTTGGATTCCTGGAGTTCCATGGTGAACCAGTTTGCTTTCTTGTTGTGTCGTCTTGTAGTCTTTTGGAAGGCAGCGAGTGTGTTAGCGTATTGGCAATCCATTGGTGGAGGTTGCTTGCCGCGGTGTGGTCATCTGTCATAGTTGGAGGTTGAGTACTTGTGAGGGGGGAGGTTAGGTGTTCTTCTGAGACTTTGTGCCAGATTCTGCATGTGAGGCTGTATGCATGCTAGTGTGCAGTGGGTTTTCTAAAGGAGAAATGGATGCAGTGGTGGTCAGTCCAGAGAAGTTCCGTGTTGTGGCTGAAGAAGACGCTGTTTCCTCCTGCGAAGACGGGGTCAAGTGTGTGTCCTGTTGTTTGAGTGGGGGGAGAGACAAGTTGTTGGTGAGGGTCTCTAGGAGGGCAGTGGTGTTGGGGTCATCGTGGTTGGCCAGGGGGAACTTTTGGTCTCCGAGTAGTATGTAGTCTGTGGAGGCGACGGCGTGGAGTGCGATGAGGTAGACGATGCCGTTGGTGAACAGGGCATGGAGGACAGGCGGTCTGTGGACGAGGGTTCCTCAGAGCATCATTCTGGGTTTGGTCTGGATCTGGAAGTGGATGTGGATGTGTTCCATGGGGGACAAGGCGTTGCCGAGTAGGTGGTTGTCATGTAGAGGGAGCTTTTGTGGATGATGGCGATTCCTCCTCCTGGTTAGGTGAGGCGGTCTTTTCTCAGGATCTTGTATCCATCGGAGATGGCGGTTGCGCTGTCGGGTGCGGAGTTGGCGTTGGTCCAGGTCTCTGTGAGGAAGACAATGGCGGGCGTTTGGGTGCTGAGGAGGTCCCAGGTTTCTATGGCATGCCTGTGCAGGGAGCACATGTTGAGGAGGATGCAGTTCAGTGGTTTGTGTGTACTGGTGTCCGGTGGGTTGGGGGCTACTGTTGGGGTCTACAGGTGGGTGAAGGTGCGGCGGCAGTGTTGGCAGGAGATTGGGCCTTGGGTGTTGCTCAGCGTCGAGAGCTGACAGTTGTTGCTGCGTCCAGGGCTGAGAGCCGGAGGGTGCTGGGGTCCTAGCGGCGGTGAGTCGGGTGACCAGGGTTCCTGGCGCTGGTCGCGGTCAGGTCACAGAGGGGCGCAGACATGCTTGCCTTTGGCCCGCCAGCGGCGTGGCCGTGCAGCAGCCACCATTAAGTAGGGGTCGGAAGGAAGGCAATCAGCTGGGAGGCAAGAGCAGGAGCGACACACTAGAGGGGAGGGCCAGTGAGGGCAGTAGCGGCGGGAAGCGCTTGAAGAGGGAGCAAAAAAGAGTCAAAAGAGAAAAGCTAAAACCAGAAAGAGCAAGAAAGGGAAAGAGCAAGGCAGAAAGAGCAAACAAGAGAAAGAAACGGGCACAGAGGACACAGAACAGAGCGAAACATTGGCTCAACTTGTATCCCCACAAAATAGCAGCTCAATTTCTATATTTCAGTTTTTCCAAAGGCTTTTGGTTATCTGCTTTAGTTCTTCACCCAAATCTACAATGCATGAATCAGTTACTAGTACAGGCTCACACTGGAGCGGTAGACAAAAAACTTCAAAATTGCACTGTGACGTTGGATCAGGCCCTAACTAAATTGAGGAGGTTCAGCCCTGGAGCATTCTGGGTTAAGGCAGACATTGAATCTCTGTTCAAATTGCTCCCGGTCCACCATGAAGATTGTCACCTTCTAGAGTTTCAGTTTAGCAGTTGGCACTATTATGACAAGTGCATGCCAATGGTTTGTGATATTTCCTATGCTTATTTTGAGCAGTTTTGCCCTTGCTAATGGATTTATTCAGCAAGGTCAGAATCTACTAATGTGATATTTTATCTTGATGATTTCTTCTTCATGGGTGCTGCGGGTTCTACAGAAAGCTGCAAGGCCCTAAATGCCTGTCACCTTATTACAAGAGTTGGGGAAATGAAAAATGGAGGGCCCCTCCACATGTACTACACTCTTAAGGTTAGAGATCGACTCAATATTGGACAAATACAGATTGCCACGGTAAAAAGCTTTTGCCGTCATACAGTCTATTGAGGTGTTACTGTTACTCAAAAAGGTCACATTACACAAGCTGTAAGTGCTAGTGAGGTAGTTCAATTTTGCCTTGAGGATTATCTCCATGGTTCACCCCTTTTCGCAATCAACAGCAAGGTCTATAGCAGGCTTGACAAAAAAGCATCAACATACACACTTGTCTGCTGGGTTAAAATAGATTTGAAGATCTGGCTCTGTTTCCTGGTTAAGTTTAATGAATCGGTGATGTGGTCCTATATCCCGTTGTCCAGCGTGGTATTAGGCCTGTACACTGATGCCACAGGCAGCACTGGGCATGGGGTAATATTAAGGAATCAATGGTGTAGAGTTGATTGACCCTTGTTATGGCACGAAGCTAGCTTGACTTAAAAATATTGCTCCTTTAGAGTTATGTCCTATAATCATGGCAGTGTCTATTTAGTCGAGCAACTTCAAGAACAGGAATGCAATATTTTGGTCTGATAATGTCAGTGGTTGAGGCAATTAACAGACAAATGGCCTTGTGTAAATATGTTTTGAGGTTACTGATGCAGTTAGTCCTCCAGTGTACAAAGCTGAATTTGGTATTTAAAGTTAGGCATGTACTGGGGTCTTTAATAAGGCAGCTGGTGTCATATCTTGATCCAAGATACAGGATTTCCATATGTACCACCCCAATGCTGTAGAACAGATGTCGAGATTTGTGGAAGATCTATTGTACATTGGTGCCCTGCCCTGTCAGATTTAGTGGCAGCCTTTCTCACAAAATGCAGACACAATGCATATGAGCAAGCTTTTCATAATTACAGAACTTTTGGCACTGGCAAAGCCCTGTTCTCAGTGCAGGCCATGTTTCTTTTCTTAAGTGAGCTCCTAGCACTGGGGCCGATAGTATCTTATGCTAATGCTCATGTGACAGCCATTGGTTTCTTCACAATGTTTTCAGGGGCTTAGAGACATGTCGAGTAGTTTTTGGGTTAAAAAAGCCTTGGCGGGTCGGGCTCGATTTTCTATACAGAAAAGAAGATGGATGAGGACTCCTTACAGTAATAAAACTTGCAGCAATGAATAACCAGCTACAGGTTTGTTTCACCTTGTGTTGATTAGGTGGTGCCAGGGCTTTGTTGGCCTGCATTATTTATCTGTGGTTGTTTAAGGGCAGAAATTTTAGAAAGCAAATTATTCCTTTGTTTAAGCCAGCGTTTGGCTGGACCAACTGGTATACTGCATCTTAGGGTCCGATTCCAATCTCGGTCGGAAGGGCTCCAAATCAGATTTGGCTTTGCCAAAACCGATACGGAGCCCTTGTCTCTGAATTGTTCACAGTTCCAAACGACCAAGTGCGATGCCTGGAAACCGTTAGTGCTGACCGAATCAGTTCCAGAAGTCATTCAGGGAGATAGAGCCTTCCAGAGCTGAATCGTACAGCTCTATGGGCTAGGTTTTCCGAGCGAGCAAGTACGATGAATGATTTGGACAGCCTTTCAGATTTGGTTTGCCCAGAATGAAAAGGCTACCGGAATCAGTCTTTGGGGGCCTGTGGCTGGCCTCCCTTCACCCGGGGCCCTCCATATTGGGCCTGTGGGGGTACACATGGGTCCCCTCTTCCCAACCATGCACAGTGTGGCAGGCACCAAGGGGTGCCCGCCACAGGGTGCACGATTCTCCACAGTCACCCCTTTCTTAAATGTGAGCCTGTGTACGCGTTTGGTACACAGGCTCCCATTGAAGTCAATGGGAGTCCGACTGAATTGTATCCAGGTGCATTCAAATGCATTGTACTCGTTCAGTTAGACTCCCCCAATCCGAGTCGTATAGAAAGCATTCCTTACCCGAGTTGTTCGTTATGCTTTCCGAACAAGGTCGGAATCAGGCCCCTAGTCATGAAGGGGGTGCAGGGAAGGCATTTCTTCCTTAGTATCGTGCAGGCAAGGTATTGGAATGCCCTCTAGGGCTCAGTAAGGGTGGAAGTGCACGTGCATGGAGAAGCTCATGGGGGCTATGATGCGCAGGATGGACGCCATGGACCACTCCTTAGCAGAGTTGAAGAACTGCCCTCTTATAGGTGGGCAAGGGGGACCGGAAGAGAGGCCGAAGCGGGCAGGGGTGGCCCCTAAGGCAGCATTTCCACAGGTGCCTAAGCGGGATAGGGGCAAGCAGGTTAGGAACGAAAGTCAAGGGCCCCGCAGAGACCTGAAGGGGAGGTGCCAGGGTCCTCTGGGCCTGACGTAAGGGGACCAGTGGAGGTGGCGAGGGGGCTTGTACCCGTGGGCTGAGCGTGCCAAGTGAGGTACTGGCAGGGGGAGTAAATCCAGTGGGAGCCCTTATTATGCCTTATTTAGTGACCAATTTGGTCGCTGTGCTACAATGGTTGTCAAAGTTTGATATGTGGACCCCCTACGGCTGGGAGTGGGGTCATGCTGTCAGAGGGTGATGACCTTGAGAAGGCCAGGAATCTAGTGGTGTAGGTAGATGGGCTCAACCGCCAGGTACCCAGCCTAGGCCCGCCGTGGCAGCAGGGGGAGGTGGTTCAGTGCCGGGGGCGGGGGGTAGTCAGGGCTCAGAAGCCGACCTGGCTGATACCCAAGGCAATGCGGAAAAGTGCAAGAGTTCCACTGAACCAGCTCCAGGCATTGCAGCAGCCACAGGAGTTCAGGTATAGCACAGCTGCTTCCAAGTTTAGGTTTAGGGAAATAAGGTCACTGCGGGAGCGTCTGGGCAGGCATATTTCGTGGGAGGTGAAAGAAAATATCTGGAAGGGGGAGTATGTAGATACCTTCAATTTACTCCTGGACAAGCCTGATAGGGAGGAGGTTAAAAGGTGCAATGAGTTTGCGCACTTCAGAGAATGTGGCTACAGCCATACAAAAAGAGGGTGGAAAAGACTTTGGTCAATTGGATTAAAGGATTCTCCAACTATCAGGCGGTTATGGCTGAACATTTCACTGGCTTGGCCACCCAAATGGCCTGCTACCAGAATAGAATTGCTTGCGCACATGATGAGTATGGGGCGTGTGGTGAAAAGAGTACGACAAGGAATTTAGGAGGGCGAAGGCAACTGACCCCGACTTAACATAGGATCAGATCGATTTTATTGTGTGGTTAGGCCATATGAAGCATGCCAAGACACCACCCCCGGGCAGTCCTTTCGGGCAGGTCCCTTGGGCAACACGAGGGAGGTAGAAAAAAGGGGACATGTTGAGCCTATAATAAGCGGTCCTGCACCAGGCTCCTTGGTCATGTAAGTTCAAGAACGCTTGATCATTTTGAGGTCTCACCTCACATCCTGAATCAGAATGTTTTAAGAAATCAAAGGATGGGGAAGAGCAGGAATAATGACCCACTCCACTGCAAGGCCCCTTCACCTGTAAATTTATTGGCATTGGTCCCATAGCTGAATAGGTATGTTAACCGGGCAACAACCCAAGTTCTTTTCAACGATTTTAAAGAGGGTTTCCGGATACTAGCTCAATGATACCTGGGCATCCCCCACTGCAGGAATCAGCAGCCCCTAAGGTCTAACCGAGCAGTGGCGGCAGCAAAAGTTTATAAGGAAGTGAGGTTAGGGAGGGTGGCCAGCCCATTTGATTCTGTACTATTGGAGGATTTCGTTTGCTCACCACTGGGAGTGGTGCCCTTAAAGGACCCTGGTGAATTTCGGCTAATACTTAACATGTCCGCCCCCAGGGGGAAGTCCCTGAATGGCGCCATTGACAGCGCATTATGCTCTGTTAGGTACGCCTCCCTTGACCAAGCAACAGAAATGTTCCAGGAGCTGGGACCTAGTACCATTTTGGCAAAGTCAGACATAGAGTCAGCTTTCTGTTTGCTCCCGGTGTACCCTCAGGACTTTCATCTAATGGGCTTTCAGTTCGAAGGGAAGTATTATCTGGACAAATGCATGTCCATGGGTTGCTCTTTCTCCTACCCATACCATGTAAAATTCAGCTCTTTTCTGGAGTGGGTTTTCAAGCAGAAAACAGGCCATCAGTGGGTATTGCATTATTTGGACGATTTCCTCTTCCTCGGCTCACTGGGCTCGCCAAAGTGTGGCAAGGCATTCGTTTTTCTGCGCACTGATGGTGAATTTGGGGTTCCCTTGGCTCAAGGCAGAACTATGGGGCCGTCAACAGTCATTGTGGTCCTGGGTATCAAGTTAGATTCTGAAACAGGGGTGTCATGGCTCCCACAGGGGAAGGTTTCATCTTTCCCCCTTGCTTTGCCGAAGTGCTTGAGTAAGCATAAAGTCACGTTGCACCTGTTATAGAAGGTTGTTGGCCAGCTCAGTTTCGCCTTAAGAATCATTCCCATGGACTGTTCATTTTCGCATTCCATCGCGCAATGTCGGATCTAAGGGAGAAGCACCAAC
Organism: Triturus cristatus; assembly: GCF_964204655.1. Taxonomy (NCBI): domain Eukaryota; kingdom Metazoa; phylum Chordata; class Amphibia; order Caudata; family Salamandridae; genus Triturus; species Triturus cristatus. The sequence goes on from NC_140583.1 coordinate 236,309,428, forward strand.
ACAGTAGGGTGTCCAGCGAGGTATGCCAGGACCTGCATACTTGGATGGCATTCCTGCGGGACTTCAATGGCTCTGTGGTGTCCTCCCCCCCCCCAACTCCAGTAAAGAGCTGGTCCTACTGACCGATGCGGCAGGTAGGGAGGGTTTCGGTGCCATCCTGGGCCCAGCATGGTGTGCGCAGCGTTGGCCTGCAACTTGTGTGGATTCAGGTTTGACTACCAACATAGGTTTTTGGGAAGTTTTTCCCATCCTGGTCGCATTGACCATATAGCCAGACCAGCTTCGCAATCAATCAGTCATATTTTGGTCTGACAACATGACAGCTGTTGAGTGCAATAAACAGCAGGCGGACAGATGTAAGATGATGCTAATACTGTTGAAGGAGATGGTGCTCCAATGCATGAAACTTAATGTGATGTTTAGGGCCAAGCATATTCTAGGGGTGCTGAATAATGCTGCTGATGCTCTGCCTCATTTCAAGATGCAGGTATTCAGGCCCCACCACCCAGAAGCTGTGGAAGCCCCTACGCCTTTTCCAGACCATCTGTGGCAACTTGGCTCTCAAGCCTATCGGACCTCGTGGCAGCCATTTTAGCACCCAGGACAAGTTGGGCTTTTGAGGGGACATTTAGTACCTATTGTTCTTTCCTCAGGGAAGTGTAGGAAGGGGTGTTGTATGAAGTTTTGAGGGAGGAGGGGCGCTCCGCAGCTTGTGCGCGACGCCACATGGCTGCAATTACTTTTTTGGCTAAAATGCGGGCTACCGGATCCTACGAGCACTTTCATAGTGCCAAGGGCACTGCGGGGATGGAAACACTTGCAGGGGTCCCACATGGATGCCCAGCGACCCATTGGCATAGGCCCACTATCAGCAGTGTTGGGGTCACTGAAAAGCACCTGTAGGTCCACTGTGGAAGTTCACCTTTTCAAGGCAGCATTTGCGTTAGCTTTCTACAGCGCTTTTAGAATAGGAGAACTGGTGGCAAGAAATAAGAAGGATTGGAAAGGAGGGCTTCAGCTGGTGCAGGTGCACTGGTCTGGGGGTTCGGTATACCTCTCAATACCATTCTCCAAAACAGACCAGTTTGGCAGAAGGGACCACGTCATATTGCAAAGTGCGCAAGGCAACACATGCTGTCCCGTGAGCAACCTCAAGACATTCTTGGCGCACAGACCCCAGGGGGCAGGGGGGGCCAGCTCCAATTGCACACTGATGGCACCCCTGTGACTAAGTTTCAGTTCAATAAAGTCCTTAAGCTAGCCCTCAAGGCAGAGGGCATTGACCCTACAGAGTTCAGTTCCAATTCCTTCAGAATTGGGGCAGCCACGGAGGCCACGGCGAATCCGGCGATGGGACTCTTGGGGCAGGTGGTGCAGAGAATTGGCAGGTGGTCCTCTGAATGCTACAAATGCTATGTTAGGCTACACATGTTTTAGGCTCTAATGACTTGTCAATAACGGTGTCTCTTTTTGGTATCTCGCAGTTTTCATGTGCTGTGATGCAGGACGGAAGCTTGCTGATGTGCGCTGGTCACCGCATTCTTGTGCAGCCCAGGTGCTTGCTCCAACAGTCCTTTAATGGCCAATCCCTGCACAGGCGCGTGGGCACCAAGCTAGCAGCACAGCCCCTTGGGGGTGGTATTTGAGGGCGTTGGGTGTGCCCGAGGTAGGTGACCTTCTGGGCAGATGGACCTCTTGCGTAAGATCCCTCCGGGGGGACCTCACAGGTAGTTAGACCAGTCATGGGTTTACGCATAGGCTCAATGCAGGATATGAATGGACAATGTATAGTTTATGGTCAGGACTGGCTCTCTGTTAAGGTTAGTCATCCAGGAATATGTAAATAATACTGTATGGAGTATTATTGGGGTTTCTGCATATTCATTTGAATTGATAAATTTTATTGATGTGTTGTGTGTGATCTGTGCCATGAGGGGGATGCTGGTGGTGGAGGCACCTGGGTGTGGGGGGGGGGGGGATCCTGTGGGTGGATGGCCTTTGGTCTGGTTCCAAATCAGGATGTAGGTGTGAGGACTCGGCAACACCTGCCCATAATCCAAGGTGCCCCCCGGCCTCAGGGGCATTGCACCTATTGCAGGGTGCCGGTCCCCACCAAATGGGGAGGGGTTGGTGACGGCTGTGAGTGACACCGCCGGCACCTGCCTACTACAAGCACTGGCACTGGTTCGCCCAGCGCGGGGAACCCAGAAGGTCATTAAGCACTTCCGGGTCTCAGAGAACCAGTTTGCACCAGACCTCGCCCCTCCAAAAGGGGCGACAGAGTGGTGAAGCGGGCTCTGGTCTCTTTCACTGCTCGCTGCTCCGACATCGTATGCCAGCTGCCCCAACAGGGGCTGGATTTAAAAAAAAAAATTATTGTCCCGACTACAATCCCCAGAGGCAGCAGATTGTTCTGGGTGAATGTTTGGTTCTAAGTGCAGTGTCACTGGTTGTTCTTTTTCTTTTCAGATGTCAAGTTCCAGAGACATGTTCTACTGTTTGTTGAACTCTTATTTGAGACTAACCTCTTTTCTTGATGTTTTCCATCCAAAAAAACATTAATGGAACTTTCTTTATGCTGGATAATATATGGAAATTAGATTGTAAATAGGCAGACACGAAGGGGCTGTTGAAGAATGAAATCGCTATGATGTTTTTAATTTTGGGGAATGTGATTGAATGACTAATTTTCTAAAAATACATAGGGATTCATATTGATTGATATTGATTTGTGCTCTTATCCTTTTTTCCAGCCCTGATGACGTCCACATGAGGACAAAACGTGTAGGCTGACGATTGGATATTGTTATATTTGGCTGATGCTTGGATACTGTTATATTTTGGAGCTATGATTTTCTTTGGAATTTATAAATGGAAAACACACATGAAACAAGTTTGCCAATGGATCTGATTCTCGAAAAACAATAATTGATTGGATACCATGGCGGATACATTGACGCTCCTTTCTATTTGTAGAATTCATTTTTGAGGACTGAGTCTTTGGCGGCGGGACCCGGGAAAGTGAAGCGTCATTTATATAGGACTTCTTGATTTGCAAAATAAGACTTTGAATTGCTCACCAGTGTGTTTGGTTGTTGTGCTCCCATCGCCTACTGCAAAGAGACATTACCTTCTGTAAATACCAAAAGTAGTAAGTTTAGGATTTAATCCCAGTTTAGTAGTAGTAACGTTAGGAGTCCTAACTTTACTACTACTAAAGGCCTTCTGTGAATACCAAAAGTAGTAAGTTTAGGATTTTATCTCAGATCAGTTCTGTCAATCGGCCCCAGTGTAGTTAAAAATGTTTCGATGTGTCTTGAGTCATCTTCTTTTATTCTCTCTTAGTAGCAGGTTCAGTTATGGTCATTTGGTTCACCCTTTGTTCGGCGAGCAGAGTACCTGTTGCAACTGCTCTGTAAGCCTAAGTCTGTGGGTCTGAGTTATGTCTCCTTCAGATGGTGTAGTGTTGGATGTGTGAAGGTGTCACAACTATGCAATTTAGTGAAAGAAACAAAGGTTTGTGAGGGATTGCAGCCTCCAGTTCTTATCATCATGCATGTAGGTTGTAATGATCTAGTAAACAAACATTGGTAATGCATCAGTTTCGCCTATGTAATGAATAAAGAGCTGTTTTCATCAATCATCGTCCTGGAGAAGGAAAGAGCTCCCTGACAGATAACAAGGGAGTTGAGAGGATGTGGAGCAGCGGCCAGAGCTGCTGAGTGGAGAGCTGGGGATAACGGTTTGAGTCTTGGTGGAGCCACGCAACATTCTGTGATTCTATGCAAATCACTTAATCTCTCCTGGTGATAAATTCTTATATAAATATGCTGCAAGAGTTAAAGGCAAACATTTATGAAAATATAGTTCCACCAAAGTGGATGTTAACAGGATTTTGGCGTCGAGCAACTAATAAGAGAAGCAGATGAGGAACAAGCATTGGTAAATGCTGGAAAATATGCAACAGGCAATAGAAATGGAGGAAAGGTAAGTGGCACACACAGGAACCAATGAGAAGCCAGGAAAGAAAGGACACTGGATGTAAGGCCCTTTTAAGTTTATATTAAAAACAATAGATTTCTCAAGCACAGCGCAAGTGCTGTGCAAGCGAAACCTAACAAGTGCTGGAAGGAATTGAAGTAATGTGTTTTGGCAGAGTTCTCGTGGCTGGTGTGGTTATTCCCTGGGACTTTCATTGCGTGGCCATACATGATCCTGAGTTGAGTATGAACATCAGGCATGAAGTGTAGAATGATCAACATGCCTGTGAGGTGTCTTAATCCAAAATGTCTGAGCTATGCATGGGAAAGAGAACATTCCTTATAAACTGCTTTGAGGTGAACAAATGTTTCATAAGAATGGGGTCCATTTATCACCCATGTGCAAAGTTTTTTTCATGGATACTATTTGGGCCTTTGAAGCCTCCCTCTTAGTCAATGGGGACGACCCGTAGGCCTTGGTCGGTCTTGTGAGGAATAGTAGGCCATAGAAACAGTTAATTTGTGAGTTTATGCCACCTCGTCAGCATTACCTTATAGGACAGCACTGGAGTATACAGACAGGCTTTATACAGCAAGCACATTTCACACATGGTTGGGGTGTACACTCACCTTTCACATAGCAATGTAGGGCGTGGGCTGGAGCTCACAGTCTTCTGCATGGGAAGCCCCACTTGTTACCTGGTGGTGAGGAGGCATGGGTCCACTGCGGGTTATTGATTGGACAGAGGTTGGGGACTGCCCCTCAGGGATATAGGTGGCTTCACCTTCGTCGTCCTTGTAGAACGTGATTAAAAATTGACCTGAGTGCTGTGTAATGCTCACATTATTACTAGTGCTCTTTGCTCTCTCTTGAAGGGGAAGGGATTACGTGATTCTCGGGTCACTGAAGGGAGTAAAGGACAGGAAAGGAAATAACTATTGGGACATCAGGACTGCCGCCCCTGGAGTAAACCTCTAGAGTCTTTCCCATAATGAGGTACTGGAGCAATCCAAATTAACAACAGGCTACTCCTGTGCCTCACAGTGTTTATATCCATTATGTAATTTCAAATCCTGTCCTGATATAGAAGTTGGGCCACGTTAAACCTCCTAGTCTTGCCTTGTATCATGGACACAAGTCATGATGTATTTACAGTCATTAATGGTGCATGCAATAAATAGCTATAATGTGGTATATGAAAAGTAAAAGACTTGCTGAATCGTTGCCAAGGAAAACACTGCATGACCCATGTAAGTTCCTTCTAACAGTGCACCAATCATTAAATGCCATAAAACTGCTATGGTGCTGTAGCTGAAAATTATGTTGGCATCTCGAACAACTGCATAGCCATCAATTCCACTTTTGACATCATAGCCCATAAAATCTTCATTAGGCTTTGCATAGGAATGGCGCTCCGTGGCATTCGTAACGTTTAAACTCAAAACCACCCTATGTCCTTCACTTTCATCCTATCCACCAGCACCACCACCCAGTCTCCCTTCCACATTTGCAAATATAAGCTACTGCAATGAAGCCGAGCAGTTTTTGGGCACTCATTTTCTCGGAATTTGTAAGGGAAATGTTGCACAAATATCTTTGCCACTGGATTCAAGCAAGCCTGTCTGAAGACGGCTGAAATGCCAGAAACCAGTCCTAGGAAGCTTGTTTCCGGTCCAGGGAAGGCATGGCTTGGCAGTTCGGGCTGGACTGTTCCCATGAGGCACAGGGTCAGACTGATTTGCATATGGCCATGTCTGAACTGGGGTGGCAGAGTGGGCTAAAGAACGGTGATGGATTAAACCCAGATCTGTTGACTGGGTGTGAGTGTTTGATTGGTTCTGATACTCCATCCATCACCACCCCCTTTTTTACCGCACAAATATCTACATACAGTTCCTGTTCTATGCAATTGGTATGACACTGTTTTTCCTCCCAGCCTATGATTTAGGCAGAGTTTCACCATCATCTCTCATTTTCTAAGGGACGGCAGTAACTGGCTCTTTTCAAGAATGAAGCACAGGGGTACTATGATGCCATTATTGATTAGTAATAGCAATTATTTCGAAATAGTAGTGGCATCGTGTTGTTTCCATTGGCATGCTCTTTAAGTCGCCTGTAACAAAATAATACGGCACAGGAGTTTGTAAAAGAAGCATTACTGTGCCCCAAACGTAAAGCTCCCTTCCCATGCCCCGAGACGCAGGATGTGCTGCGTTCTGTAGGACTTTGGCTGCGCCGCCTTGGTGCACGTTCTCATTACTTTGCGATGTAAATCTTAGCTTTGCTTTACAATCCAATCAAGATGGGTGGTAATTTTAGCACGCTTTTTTTTTATTATCCCAGATGAGCAGTAAAACCGGCAGGAGGCATCCCCCACTGGGGAGGTGATGTGGGAGAGAGACAATGACCGCGTGCTGTGAAAGACACTTCCCGGCCATAACTGCCGGCCATAAATAAACAGCAGTGTTAATTATCTTGTGCTAACACACCATTTGCCCTGCTGCTCAAATGCTTGCCTCCTTTCAAGATATAAGGCTAGACATTTCCCCCCCTAAAACACTTTTAATGACTCTCTCTTCCAGTCACTAAACCATGTGTGACATGGCTGAAATCTAAGTTCACGCCGCCACTGGAGCATGCTGAAAACATTTCAGAGGCGATGCGAGGCGCTCCTTCATTGACATGTGCCACACACTGAAATGTCCGCATTTATTGGTCGACGCAAAACATAGTGGAGAAAAAAATACGACTATTTTCTACAGTAGCACAACTGGAGACTGCAGACAAAAATTAGGATGTCTAAAAGAAAGGTTTGATTAAACGCTTCTGAAAAACATACTACCCCTCCACCATAACTACTAAACTAATAATGATGAACAAAAACACAACAGTATTATTATAACACCGATTAGAAAGCAACTCCAGTATTTATTAAAAACGCACTTAAATTACATTCTCGTTTGATTATTTTAGATTTGATATTAAATTAGAGTTTCCACTAATGTATCTGAATACTGAATACTTTCAAATATTGCAATGCCAATTTGAAATATGATTCTTAAAATCTATAAGTCACTGCATATGCCTTGCAATCACAATACCTGATTTCCGTTTTAATTACGCTTGTGACCGTACGTATTCAATATTTCATTTTTAAAGGGTGGGCAAAAATGAAGTATTTGCTCTATCTCGCTTAAAAATGCAAAACGAACGGGTCATATAATAATAATGGAGAAAACACCAGATAGCAAGTACCACACATTCAGACAAAGATAAGAGAAAAATGGAATATAATTCACCTTTAGACTTCTCTTTTTATACCACGACTGTGAAAGCTAGACAAATTAGCAAGCGAATTGCACAAAATGGTTGTAAAACGTTTGCATAAAAAAAAACGCATCCTCGCAATACGTATTTCATTTATTATGCTGTTTCATTAGATGTACTCAACTGTTTCACAGAGACAGAGGACATTACATTTTTTTTTAAATGTGTACTGAACATTGTGGGCACCCGGAAGCAACATATTATATATGACTAATATAATAATATGAAAATAGCAAAGAGTAATTGAAAATTACGTGAAACGGTCCTAAAATTATGTTTTACAAGCGAAATGTGGTTTGCTGGTATCTTGCGTGACTTTTCACCTAATCTCGTACTTGGGGCAGTAAACGTTTGCAAGATACTGATGGAGACAGGTTCCAGAAAAAATTGTCTCTAGTCAACATGTTTACTGCATCAGCTAGGCTCTCTCGTGGAAAAATTAAAGCGAAAGTGCAACATTGTAGGAATATCGCATAATGCGAAATTCGTGAATTATTTGAATGTTGCCATCGTAAATAAAATTTCTCCTGGGCCTTTTTCGGATTTTCTGCATGGGTCTCCTACAGCAGGAAAACATATTGTGTGTCCAGTCCAAAAAATAATGCGATTCCAGCTCCAGTTTCCTACCATGATAATATAGGAGAATGAGATGCTGTAGCGATTAGGGGATGAGAGAGTGCTGAGTGTTTGGGCCTGATGTAAGTTTAAAGGCCTTCTGACCACCACAAGGTAAACAATTCAACAACACACGTACAATTACATTTTAAAGACGAGTGTATACCCAAATTGCCGAAGGATGTGTGCATCAGATGCATTACATACCCTTAGATGATTCCCAATCATTTCAATCATACTATATAGGTGCCCGTCCCCTACCGGGATACTGCCACCCTTTTCTAGCTCCCCTTTCAACAGTCTGTCCTTGACTGGCTTCCCAACTTTTAGACAACTTTGTCTCAGATACCCGTTATGGGGGATGGTCGGGGGCCACTGAAAGTTCACTGACACCATTGGTTTGCTCCGTCCTTCCAAATCTGTAGGCAGTGGGGGCTGTACCCCACTGGTGAGTAACTGGTCGCAAAAGTGGCACACCCTCTGACCTCGGTTATCGCTCCCCACACACATCGCCCTCACCTTGGGAAATGATTGCATAATGATGAGGGTTCATACTGTGCTATGCAATGCAACCACCCTTGAAGCATACCATAAATATGAGTCTGCCCTGTAACAGGGTGGCCTGTGACTTACTGTCTACTTTCCTCTTTACACAATGTTTCACAACAAACAATGGGGCTCATTTGCAATGAGGCTGCGCAACCGGTGAGTCACTTTTTGCGACACTCCGGTGGCGCAGGCTCATATTAACCAGGCAGCACTAAGCCACTTTGCGTGGGTTCATGCAGCCTTGTAAATATCATTCCCTTTAATGTAGTGTTCTACATTAGAGGGGCGTGCAATGGGCGTTGCTGTGGGCATTCCCAGCGGCATCCATGGCTTTGTGACACTGCCCCAGATTTATGAGGAATAATAACTCTGAGGCCGTGCCAAAAATGTACGCCTCCCCAGGGGAGTCGTAAGAGAGGCGCAATGAGGAGAAATACCTTTATTACTCTTCATTTTTCCTTTTTCTCTGTGCGAGGAAAAAGACTCTTGTGATTGTTTTTGTGCAGGAAGATTTCCCTTCCTGCACAAAAACAATCATCTCTGCAATGCAGGTACCCTTGCATCATGGCGCAAAGTTGCCAGTGTTGGCCATGGCAGCCCATTGTGCGCCAGCGCTGGGGAAAAGGGAAATGAATGCATTGTATCTTACAGATACGATGCAATCCTGCCCTTTCTTTTGCCGTAGGGCAGCGCAGCAGTAAAATCTGCAGAGCTGCCCTACAGCAAAATCGTGTAAATAAGGCCCAGTCTGTCTACAAAACATCAGCGCTTGCACTGATAAAGTAACACAGTCATAATGAGAATTTTGTGGCTTGTAATGGACAAATTCATTTGGAGTAGCTTGGACATGTTGTCAGTCAATTTGTGCACCCTACAATTCTCGAGAAACAGTCCTAGATCCCTATACCATTATGAGGGTAATGTTTGACCATACAATTGTTAAATTTGGAAAACACCACCCAACCTGTTAGTTCAGTTTGAAAAAAAGCTCATGCAAATTGTAGCAACCTTAATCTGCCATGGTATTCCCCCAGTGCAAAATGAAGATATCTGGGTGCAGTAGCACCCAACCTTCGAGTGCCATGGATACTGTGTGCCTTGGATGCCCTAGGCCGAACCCTCTGATACCCAGCCATTGACAAGATATACTTATCCTCTTTGCCCACAATAGGAATTTTGAGCTGCCAGATCTTTTGGCAATCCTCTGAACGAAAGAGCGTCCATTGATCAACACACATCTGAGTCCTATTAGAGATGCCAACTAATAGGTAGAAAAAGATAGAAAATGCTAAGGCAGTGGAAAAATATTATCTTAAACCACAATTGGATGCACATATCTTCTATAGCTCTTTCAGCTTCCTATCTTTTTAACATCTCCCAGCCTGAGACACCGCCTGATCACAGTTGGATTCACCTAAATTCTGGAAGAATGTGTGGTAAAATCAGTGTAATTAATCCCATCAACTGCCAGGAGGATTCCTAGAAGTTTCAACAGAGGGGCGCAGCACTAAGGACACAGGGCCTCTGTGGCCGGGGTCCCCCTTTCCAATCCGGCAACGTGCTTGCCAAGGGCAGTTATGGCCAGTGGTGGCTGGCTGTCGCCTCACATCGCGAGAGGTGTTTAAACTCTGTGAAGTCCAGTCTGTGCCCCGGCCCGAGCCCGGGTCGCCTTTGGTACATCCTGCACAAACTTGCAAGGGGCAATGACTAAGGGTGGGCGCAGTGCTCCTCTCCGCCCACGGAGTGTGCGTAGTACTGCCCACTTCGCGCTGCGCAAAGTAGGCGTAGCAGGGGCAGACTACGCACACCCCGCGGCGGAGCAGAGTTGCCCACCACCCGCCTCCCTCCCGCCCTCATTTTACAATTATTAGAAACATTAGATAAAGAAAAATTACTTACCTGAGCTGCTGCGTCCCGGGGCTCCATATTGCTGCTTCCTGGATAGCTTCTTCCTCACGAATGCGCATGCGCGGGCGCCCGCGCATGCGCATTCGTGAGGAATAGGGCGGCGCGTAGTGGGGCTACGCGAAGTGTGCGGGTCGGCGTAGATTTGTCCCCACTCCGTATTGCTTCATATAGCCTCACTACGCCCACTACGCCCAGGGTTGGCAATGACATGATTCACGAGGATGGTGGTCACCTCTCAGACGGTTTACTGACAGAACATCGATGTCAAATATATAGATGTAAAAAATATAGAATGCAAAAATATCGACTCCCTAGAGTTAAACAGGTAAGTACAAAAATATCAGAAAAAAATATTGATGTTAAAAATATAGTTGTACAAAGTATCGATTTATATATATATATTACGATATTTGTTCTTTTACTGTTTAGCTGATCGAATGTGCGCAAATTCTCAAATGTTGTTAACCTCATTGAATTTTCACTCCTCTTGTAAATATTGTTGTAAGTGTGTGTAAATAGTGACAAATGAATGGTATGGTTTGTCACCTCTTCTCTATTTATTTTATTTTTCAGGTTCTTGGTGAGTCTCAAAGGGAGAGTTTATTGCAAGACTTTGTAGAATGATCAGCAAGGTTGGAGATATGAGTGAGTTAATAAGACACTATAGTCTGAACGTTGACTTTTACCCACTGGGGTTGGACTTGCTTGCCCACTAGGTGCTGCACTGTTATGGTTATATCGAGGTAATTTGATGAGAGATAAGCCCACTTGGGCTCCTTTGAAGGTGCAACAACTATTAGTTGTTGCTAACACTTGCAACCAGTGGATACACATTAGGCACGAAGCAACAGGAGTAGAAACTGTGTGCTAGCGTATTTACTGAAAAGCTGGTAGAACGAATGATTGGTGAAACCGGCACGATTGTAATGAAATGCAGTCACAATACATATTATCTCATCATCAACTGTATAGTTCAATATAGTAATTATGATTTTTTTTAAACGTAATGAATGCAATGTTTATGTTTTATTCAAACTCACTGACCTTAAGAATGATCAAGTGGTGACTATAAGTCTGTTTTCTAGCTCCATGAAACGTTCAAAAAACAAAGAGTCTGTTTTCACTGTTTATTATTCAGAGGTGTGTCACATGATTTTGTATAAACACGGTGTTAGAAGGCGACCCCAGGGTAGACAGGGAGGTTACCTGAACACCCTGAGACCTACCCTCGGGGTAACGTAGCCGGGCACTGGCGGGAGACTCCTCAGGGGAAGAGTCTCGTATCTAGGATCGCCCACACGGCACCACACGACAAAGAGACACCACACGGTAGGTTCTTGGGAACAGATCTTTTATCTACTCAACTTCGTCGGATCTTTATGATCACCAAGGTGGATATGTACAAATAGAGCTCGGGCTCAGAGAGTCTCGGTAGGGAAAGGGGGTAGCGGGACAGTCTTTGGGGATCCGGATCAATGCAGGGGCGTACCCAACGCACAGCTCACAATCCTCGAGCTGGGGGATACGCTGCGGTCCAGCCGGGTCGAGGGAGTCGTTAGGACCTGCGAGCCACTCAGCAGGGCTCAAGCACAAGTTTGGAGGTCTTGAGATCTTCAGGGGAGCCGCGAGTCACTCGGCAGGGCTCAAGCACAAGTTCGGAGGTCTTACGATCTTCAGGGGAGCCGCGAGTCACTCAGCAGGACTCAAGCACAAGTTCGGAGGTCTTACGATCTTCAGGGGAGCCGCGAGTCACTCAGCAGGGCTCAAGCACGAGTTCGGAGGTCTTACGATCTTCAGGGGAGCCGCGAGTCACTCAGCAGGGCTCAGAGGTTCCAAGGTTGCAAGGGAGCCGCGACCACGTCAGCAGGGCTCTCGTCGTTCCAGAGTCGAATCTGCCAGATAGTCCCAGAGCACCCCTTGTTATAGGTCAACTCCTCTTTGATGTCCGGGGTCCGTGTAGGCAGGGGTCTTAGCGCCTGGGGGCCGCTCGTTGGAGTTTCCTGCCATGTTGTCCTTTGATCCTTTCAGGGCCGGGTCGGGAGGAGTCCCAGACACCCAGCAGGCTTGGAGCCAGCCCTCAGGGAGGCCGGAGGGCCGATCGAAACCCATCTCCCGAGGGGAGGCCAGAGGTGCGATGGAAACTGCTCCTCCATCTCTCACTCCATGGGAGCGCGATGTTGCCCAGCCGGGGCGGCACCTCTAGGCCTGGGTTGTGCTGGGGCCGGGCGGCCATCGTAGGTGCATGAAGTGGGCAAGCGGGCCCTGTGGTGCTGGGAAGATGGAGGGCATGGACAGGGAAGCCCGGGTCGGGTGTGTGTGGGTCCTGGCGGGCAGGACCGGCTAGGCCGTGTACTGAGGGACTGAATGAGGTGTACGGGTCAGGGGGTGTGGCTAGGGGTCAGGGATGGCCATGCCACAAGGCCGGGTCTCACACGCGTCCCCCCCAGCTGAAACCCGGAGAGAACTACCCATCCTCTTGGGGGTTCTCTTCGCTGAGGCGGAAGAACCAGGAAAGGCCGTCAGCGTTGGCGTGGTCAGTACCAGGGCGGTGCTCTACGGTGAAATCCATCCCCTGGAGGAAGATTGACCACCACAATAGTTTGGGGTTTTCCCCTCGCATCTGCATGAGCCATCGCAGGGGGAGATGGTCGGTTTGGACTTTGAAGTGGGTGCCGAACAGATAGGGTCGTAATTTCTTGAGGGCCCAGACTACGGCGAACGCCTCGCGCTCAATGGTGCTCCATTTCTGTTCTCTGGGTAACAGCCTTCGGCTGAGGAAGGCTACGGGCTGGTCTAGGCCTTGGTCATTCACCTGTGACAGGACTGCCCCAATGCCATGCGCGTAGGTATCAGTTTGTACCACAAACTCCTTGGAGTAGTCGGGGGCCTGGAGCACGGGGGAAGTACACATGGCCGCTTTAAGGGCATCGAACGCCTCCTGGCAGGCAGAGGTCCACTGCACTTTCTTGGGCTGTTTCTTGGACGTGAGTTCCGTGAGGGGACCGACAAGGCTGCCGTACCCCCGGATGAATCTCCGGTAGTAGCCGGTGAGGCCCAGAAAGGCTCAGACCTCCGTTTGGGTAGTGGGTGGTTCTCAGGCTAGGATGGCGTCGATCTTAGGCTGCAGAGGGGCGACCTGCCCGCTTCCGACTCGGTGCCCTAGGTAGACCACCGAACCTTGCCCAATCTGACACTTGCTGGCTTTTACTGTGAGGCCTGCCTGGCGCAGGGCCGTTAGCACCCTCCGGAGGTGCTGGAGGTGCTCACTCCATTTGGAACTGAAAACCGCGATATCGTCTAGATATGCGGCGCTGAACTTTTCTAGCCCGGCCAGGACTCTATTTACCAGTCGCTGGAAGGTGGCCGGGGCATTTTTCATCCCGAAGGGCATCATGCGAAAGCGATAGTGCCCATCCGGGGTGGAGAAGGCGGACCGCTCCATGGCTCCTTCTGTGAGCGCAATTTGCCAGTACCCGCAGGTTAGATTGAATGTGCTGAGGAAATGAGCCGACCCGAGACGGTCAATGAGCTCGTCTGCTCGGGGAATGGGGTGAGTGTCGGCTCGGGTGACTTCATTGAGTCCCCAGTAGTCCACACAGAATCGGAGTTCTGGGGCGACACCGGGGGCCGCTGCTTTCGGGACCAGTACCACGGGGCTGGCCCAGGGGCTGTCTGAGGGTTCGATCACCCCCAAGGTCAACATCTTCGAGACCTCGGCCTGAATGCAGGACCGGACTCGATCAGGGACTCGGTAGGCTCGTTGCTTCACCGGCGGGCTGTCTCCGGTGTCCACGTCATGGACACACCAGTCGGTGACTTTGGGGACGAGAGAGAATAAGTCGGGGAACTGCCCTAAGAGCTGGTGGCAGTCCTCGCGTTGCTGGGAAGTGAGGGATGGAGAGAGGTTCACTCCTTCCACGGAGCCATCCTTCTCCTTGGTACACAGGAGGTCAGGGAGGGGATCTGACTCATCCTCGGCCCCGTCATCGGTGGCCAGCAGCAGACTCAGCTCCGTCCGCACGAAGTGGGGCTTGAGGCGGTTCACGTGAAGGACCCGAAGGGGGTCCCGAGGTGACTGGACGTCCACCAAGTATGTGACCTGGCTCTTCCGCTCAACGACTTTGAAGGGCCCGGTCCATTTATCCTGGAGGGCGCAAGGTTTCACGGGAGCCATGACCCATACCTGCTGGCCTGGCTGGAACTCGACCAGAGTGGCATTCTGGTCGTACCAGCGCTTCATTTCTTCCTGGCTCGCCTCCAGGTTGGCCTCGGCCATTTCTTGAAACTTCCTAGTCTGGTTTCGAAGGGTCAGAACGTATCGGAACACATCTTGGGGGTGGGCCTCGGGGCGCCGCCTCCCACCCTTCCTTGACCAGGCTGAGGGGCCCCCGGATGGGGTGTCCGTAGAGTAACTCAAAGGGGCTGAACCCCAAGGATTTCTGGGGAACTTCCCGCTAGGCGAACAGGAGGCAGGGGAGCAGGACGTCCCACTTGCGCCGGAGGGGCTCTTCCAGGCCCGCGATCATCCCCTTCAGAGTCCGGTTAAACCGCTCTACTAGGCCATTTCCTTGGGGGTGGTACGGTGTGGTGAACTTATAGGACACTCCACATTGTTGCCACAGGGACGTCATGTATTTGGCGATAAAGTTCGTCTCGCGATCGCTTACGACCTCGCGGGGAAAACCCACACAGGAAAAGATCCCCATCAACGCCCAACCCACCACGGGGGCGGTGATGGTGCGTAGGGGAATGGCCTCCGGGTATCGGGTGGCATGGTCCACTAGGACGAGGATGAAGCGGTGACCTTGTGAGGTTGGGGGGTCCAGGGGCCCCACGATGTCGATCCCGACACGTTCGAACGGGGTATTGACGACAGGGAAGGGTTGGAGGGGAGCCTTGCGCTTTCCTCCACTTTTCCCACTAGCCTGGCACGTGGGACAGGACTTGCAGTGGGTTTCCACATCTGCTTTCATTTTAGGCCAGTAAAAGTGAGTCACTAGGCGACTGTAGGTTTTGTCTTGGCCCAAGTGGCCTGCGAGGGGGACATCGTGGTCCAAGCCCAGGAGGAAGTCTCAGAAGCGTAGGGGTACCACCAGCACCCGGGCTGATCCTAGCTCCACCGACTTCTGCTCGCTGTACAAAAGGCCATTTTCCCAATATTGCCGGTGTGTTCCAGATTGGTCGCCCGCGGCTTGGGCCTCTGCTTGCTGCCGGGGTCCGACCAGGGAGGGACAGGTAGCTTGCCCCTGGCAGAACTCCTCTCGGGAGGGGCCCCCCTCGTGGCGCCACTGGGCCAACTGGGGCAGATCGCCTAACTCTGCGATCTGTGCGGGGTCGGACGGTAGGGGTTCGTCACTGGCGACAGATTCTCCACGTGGGGAGATGTGGGAGACCTCGGCCGGGACAATCCTGTCCTCGTTGGCAGGTGCGTCCTCGACTTCCCCAAGGGGGGGGCAGTTGGGCCGCCATAGATCGGGTTGTGGTGCACACCCACTCGGGGAGACCCATCATCCCTAGGTGGGCCTTGCGCTCGACTTGCTGCCAGGAGCAACTTTCCAGGTCGTTCCCCAGGAGACAGTCGACCGGCTGGGAGGTTCTTACTGCTACTTTCAATTTACGGACTACTCCGCCCCATTCAAAAGGCACCAGGGCTACCTTACAGAGACTCTCAGTGTTGTCAGCTGCAATTACAGGGCAAAATATATTGGGGAGGATCTGGTCTTCGTGGACTAAGTGGCTGAGGACACCGGTGATGCTTGACGCGGTGTCACGAAGGGCCTCTACCTGTTGGCCATTGATCGTCACTAGCTGCCCGTATTTCTTCGTGTTGGAGGGCAGGAGGCTCCCAGGGACCATTTCTCTATCTCCTAATGATACCAAGGCCATGGCGGCGGGTTCCCATTCTACGGTCTCCTCAATCTCCTCCCCTAGGGCTACATTGGCTATCTGTCTGGCTGGGGGGGCTGTAGTGGTGACACGCAGGGCCATGGGGCATTCGGGGTCATTGGCGTAATGCCCGGGCTTCTGGCAACGGAAACAAGTGATGGTCACCCGGTGCCCCGTCTCACGGGTGGACCGGATACAGCTGGTGGGGGTGCCGGGAAGTGCGGAGGTTGGCTTTTCGGAGGACTGGACTGGGATTCCCTCTGCCCTCCCTGGTTCCCCCCCCTCTCTGGCGGGGTGGTCCCTGACTGGCTCGGGGGTATTCTCCTACAGGGCCCCGGGAGACCCGGGTGTTGGTCCAGCTATCCGCCTCGACAGCCAGCTTCCTCGGATCCGTGAGCTTGCTGTCGACCAGATGCTGGCGTAGCTCCACAAAGCAGTTCGCCGCCAGGTGTTCCCATAACATAAGGTTGGTTAGTTCGTCCAGGGTGGTTACTTTGCTGCCCTTAATCCACCCGTCGAATGCACGGCTGAAAAAGTTCACATACTCCACCCACGTGGTGCCAGGGATCTTCTTGCAGTCCCGGAACCGCTGGCGGTACATCTCCGGGGTGAGGCTGTACCTTGTGAGGAGGGCCTCCTTCATGTGGCTGTAGGAGGTCTGCATGGAGGATGGAAGGTCGAGCAGGGTGTCTCTCCCCTCGCTCAAAAATCGGCCCTACAACCCGGCCCCCCAATCTTTCTGCGGGACTCGGTGGGAGGTCATGGCGACCTCGTAGGCCTTGAACCATTGTTGGATGTCATCGTTTTTGTAATATTCCTTGACCACATCTTTGGGGATGTGGACCTTCTGTTCCGCCGGTGGTGGCGCCCCCCGGTTCTCCGGGGGTCGAGCTTCTTCGCTCCTTGCCTTGAGCTCGATTTCTTTCAAGCTGCGTTCGTGCTCCAGTTGAAGTCTTCGTCCTTCGTGCTCTCGTTGGAGTTTCTTCTCTTCCAGTTCGCCTTGTACTCGCATCTGTTCCACTGCTAGCTTCTTCTCAGCTAATTTCAACTCGCCCTCAATTTTCAGTTTGGCCAGTTCGAGTTCGTGATTACGACTTCTCTCTCTGTCTGCGAGTTCTTCCGGGGATAGACCCCAGTCTGGTACGAAGCTTTGTACCTGGTTGCTGCTGCTTTCTCTTGGGGAGAGTCCAGCTTCGTCGTGGAGCTCCACCGCTCCTTCTGGGCGGGGGGCTCCGGATTCCACCCAAGCTTTCAGTGCCTTCTGCATATCTTCTTTGGTGTTGAGACCAGTGGTAGCGATTTTTGGTTCTTTGCAGAATTGCTTCAGTTCCTTGTGCGTGTACACTTCCAGTTGTTCCGCCTGGAACACAGCACTCGTGTTGGTTTCTGTGAGACTCATGGCGTTTTCTTCTGCCGTCTTTGCCGGTAGTGCGTCAGCCGCTTACGGTACGATCTCTAGATGATGGGCCCGAATCCCGTCGCTTGCCACCAATGTTAGAAGGCGACCCCAGGGGAGACAGGGAGGTTACCTGAACACCCTGAGACCTACCCTCGGGGTAACGTAGCCGGGCACTGGCGGGAGACTCCTCAGGGGAAGAGTCTCGTATCTAGGATCACCCACACGGCACCACACGACAAAGAGACACCACACGGTAGGTTCTTGGGAACAGATCTTTTATCTACTCAACTTCGTCGGATCTTTATGATCACCAAGGTGGATATGTACAAATAGAGCTCGGGCTCAGAGAGTCTCGGTAGGGAAAGGGGGTAGAGGGACAGTCTTTGGGGATCTGGATCAATGCAGGGGCGTACCCAACGCACAGCTCACAATCCTCGAGCTGGGGGATACGCTGCGGTCCAGCCGGGTCGAGGGAGTCGTTAGGAGCCGCGAGTCACTCAGCAGGGCTCAAGCACAAGTTCGGAGGTCTTGAGATCTTCAGGGGAGCCGCGAGTCACTCGGCAGGGCTCAAGCACAAGTTCGGAGGTCTTACGATCTTCAGGGGAGCCGCGAGTCACTCAGCAGGGCTCAAGCACAAGTTCGGAGGTCTTACGATCTTCAGGGGAGCCGCGAGTCACTCAGCAGGGCTCAAGCACGAGTTCGGAGGTCTTACGATCTTCAGGGGAGCCACGAGTCACTCAGCAGGGCTCAGAGGTTCCAAGATTGCAAGGGAGCCGCGACCACGTCAGCAGGGCTCTCGTCGTTCCAGAGTCGAATCTGCCAGATAGTCCCAGAGCACCCCTTGTTATAGGTCAACTCCTCTTTGATGTCCGGGGTCCGTGTAGGCAGGGGTCTTAGCGCCTGGGGGCCGCTCGTTGGAATTTCCTGCCATGTTGTCCTTTGATCCTTTCAGGGCCGGGTCGGGAGGAGTCCCAGACACCCAGCAGGTGTGGAGCCAGCCCTCAGGGAGGCCGGAGGGCCGATCGAAACCCATCTCCCGAGGGGAGGCCAGAGGTGCGATGGAAACTGCTCCTCCCTCTCTCACTCTATGGGAGCGCGATGTTCCCCAGCCGGGGCGGCGCCTCTAGGCCTGGGTTGTGCTGGGGCCGGGCAGCCATCGTAGGTGCATGAAGTGGGCACGCCGGCCCTGTGGTGCTGGGAAGATGGAGGGCACGGACAGGGAAGCCCGGGTCGGGTGTGTATGGGTCCTGGTGGGCAGGACCGGCTAGGCCGTGTACTGAGGGACTGAATGAGGTGTACGGGTCAGGGGGTGTGGCTAGGGGTCAGGGATGGCCATGCCACAAGGCCGGGTCTAACACACGGTGAATTTACTTGCACTCGTACTCGTGAACAAGGAGGTTTCCTCCGAAACGCATCGAGTGACTTGGCGTTTAAGAAAATAAAAACATGGTGATATGGATTAAGTGGCCTTGACATCGTTTTTCCTTGGAACACAATATTAACGATTGCTGTGGATATTTTGGGATTTGCGACCCCGTCAAGGCCCGCCACTACGAAGCGGCTGGGGTCTCTGCGCGATTACAAACTGTTGGATTTGTGTGAGAGACTACCCCTGCCCGCCCTTGGCATCTACACCTGGTGAGAATCGAGGCAGCCTTCACCGAGAACGGCAATTGCAGAGTTCGAGTATTCAGACGGAATTTGACAGACCTTTGTGGTGAGTGAGCGATGCTTCTTTTTCTGGGATTTAAGAACTGGAATTTGAGCACAAAGGGAAAGTGGAACAGGTAGGAATAGCGTAACTGTCCGGTTTCCCCTGTATCTATCAGTGTGTGCGCGTGCAGACAGCGCATTAACAGCTATCCATAATAATGGCCTCGTCCCGAAATGTAAAGAGGAGTGAGGCAGCGAGCAGGATGTTCGAAGCTCACACGTCAGGACAGGAAGGCGACAGAGTTGAGATACCTGACTCTAATGATGGTGGAATCAATAAAAAAGAAATGTGAAACAAATTGTGGAAACTACTCAAGATAGAACAGAATAAGTGGTGGGAAGCAACCACTCTGCAAAAATATGTGGAGGCTGGCCGTACTCCGAGGGGCCTTAGACTCTACATCACACCAACGTTTAATGAGCCGGATCCCGACTTAGTGGAGGAATGGGCCAACAATAGCCACCAATGTTCGATTGTAATGTTACAACTTTTGGTGAAATATGCGAAGCAGGAATGCGATAGACTCGCTGGTGAAATCGAGGAACTTACTATCAAACTCAAACAGGCCTGCGAGAAGGATGAGTTTGATAACGATATGGCCAAAAGGGATCAGAGGCTAGAAAAAATAGAAAAAGAAATCAGGGAGACCAAACAAAGGAAGTACTTACATGATCTGGTGGACTACGAAAAAGGACAGGTACTAACCTTTGCCAAAAGATACGACCACCTATGCACTAATCCATTGACCTCCGAAACACAGAAAAACAAGCAAGGCTCTCCCGCGGGATCCGATACAGCGGAGGTGAGTCAACCATCAACTAGTGGACCCAATGGATGTGGCACCGCTTTGACCGGAAGCAACAGCTTAGCCGGGAGCCCAGCTATATTGGGCCCAAAAGAATTAATTTTAAAGGAGTTTTGTGTGGTAGCCCAAGGCAGACTAGCAACGCAGAACAAGCCAGGCACCGGAGGTCAAAGACGACGTGGAAGAGGAGGCAGAGGAGACAGAAAGTCAAACGCCTCTGCAAGAGAAGAAATTACAAGCCCAGTGGGAACAAGAACGAGGGGACAAAAGAAACAATCAAAATGAAGGACACCAAGACTGTAGTGAACCTCTCCAAATGAGAACTCAACAAGACTGAAATAGAGGTACTGTCCCATGGACTTACTTTTTGCCCCTCAGCAAACTTTGATTATACACAAAGCAGAATTGATTTGTTTCAATTTACTCGAAAACTCCGGCTCAAGAAATAGTTCGCCATGAAAGTAAAGAGAATGTACCTATAGCCTCAGTAACGCCAAGTGAGATCTAAATAGGTGACATTGAGGTATTACACACGCTCCATGACCTGGAAGAGGATCCAGACCTGATCGAAGATCCCATTCTTAATTTGATAAATGAGAATGTAAAACTTGATCTTAACCATGACAGTGGCTTTAGGCCTAAATCAATATTCCTACCACACATCGCAAATGAAGCGATAGATGTTTTCGAGAAAGGGGTAGTCAAGGAACTTGACAAACTGTCTAAACATCGAAAATATGATAAAACCAACCTATCTATATCACAGATGACAGCGATACAAAGCCTCAAAAATGATAATCAAATAATCATCAAAAAGTCCGATAAAGGGGACAATATTGGTTGTGTTGTCAAAGGAAATGTATGTTAATGAGGGTCTCACCCAGCTTAATGACACTAGGAGGTATGAAAGAAGCACCAAACAAATATATGAGGCAGCCAACAATAAGTATCAAGAGCAGTTAGGAGAATGGAAAGACAGAGGCCTATTAGAATTAGAAGAATTTAATTTCTTGAAATGTAAATATCCCAAAATACCAGCCCTTTACCTCCTCCCTAAACCCCACAAAAATATCACTAACCCTCCTGGAAGACCGATTGTATCTTCCAGGGGAAGCTGCCTGGAAAATACCTCCAGGTATGTTGATTTTTACTTACAGACGTTAGTACAAAATCTCCGCTCGTACCTTAAAGATATAGGAGATTTCTTACGCATGATTGACAGTAGATTGGCACCCAGGTTGTTTACTCATGAGCCTAGACGTAAACAACCTGTATACGAGTATCAGGCATGAAATGGACATCAAAGCCTGCAGACACTTTTTAGGAGTAAGGTCACTCTCCTTTTTATTCCATACTGAAATGATGTTGGAGATGATTTAGATTTGCCTCCCGCAATTTTTTTTTCTGTTCAATGGATTGATTTATGGTCAAACCCTCGGAACTACGATGGGCACTTGCTTCGCCCCCAGTTTCGCAGGTCTTTACCTGCGCTGGTGGGAGGAGCAAGTGGTCAGGAACCTAGACCAATATAAAACACATGTTAAAGCCTGGGCATGATACATAGATGATATTATTTGTGTCTGGGATGGCAGTGTAGAGGATGCAAAAGAATTTGTCACTATACTCAACACAAATTCACTTAACCTGACGTTTACTAGCCAGATTGACAAGGAGACAATTGAATTTCTTGACCTGAAAATTAAAATCAAAGATAACAAACTTACTACAGCTTGCTGCATGCACGCAGTTGCCATCCTGGTAGTCTCATTATTAGTATTCCTCTGGGGGAGCTTCTTCGTACTAAGCGTAACTGTAGCACCATGGAAGACTTTAATGAAGAAAGTTTAACGATGTGTGAAAGATTTAAAGACAAGGTATACACTCAGAAGTGTATTGAACAAGCTCTGTTTGAAGTGAATAAGAGAGACAGGAATGACTTCCTTACTAAAAAGATAAAGGCAGGGCAGGAACCAGGAACAATTGAAACAGTCTGGTTCATAACTAACTTTAACAAGCAATCATGGGAGGTCAGACAAGCCCTGAGTAAATATTGGGATGTCCTGAAAACAGATAAAGACCTAACACAGGGTATTGAAGATTATCCCCAGAAAACGTACCGCAAGGCCAGGTCCCTGAAAGATATAGTATGCAGAACACTGATTCCTTCTGAATCCACGAAAAGCACTGTACAAGGGTTCTTTACATGTGGCAGATGTAAGGCCTGTAAATACCGTGCTAATGTGAAAGAAGTGAAGTTGTCTCCACATTGTAGACCATTTAAAATATCGCAACATTTTTCTTGCAACACAGATTTTGTTGTTTACGCCCTCAGATGCTCCTGTAACAAATATTACATTGGTAGTACCATACACAAAGCAAAAAAACGTGTATTGGAGCATCTGGGGGCAATAAAGAACCAGGACAAACAATATCCTGTTGCAAGACACTTTGCTGCTCATCACAATTGTAACAACACCTTGATTTCATTTTGTGTCCTGGACAAAGTCCCTATGAGAGTGAGAGGGGGTGATAGGATCCAAGAATTGAGGCAGTTGGAGTCCAGTATGATTATTAAGTATCGCACAATGCAACCTGAGGGACATAACTGTGATGAAGCTTTAGCAATACACCTAGGATGAGGTATTCTCTAGCTGCACAGACTGTATTACGATCTTTGTTCTTTTACTGTTTAGCTGATCGAATGTGCGCAAATTCTAAAATGTTGTTAACCTCTTTGAATTTTCACTCCTCTTGTAAATATTGTTGTAAGTGTGTGTAAATAGTGACAAATACATGGTATGGTTTCTCACCTCTTCTCTATTTATTTTATTTTGCAGGTTCTTGGTGAGTCTCAAAGGGAGAGTTTATTGCAAGACTTAGTATCATGATCAGCAAGGTTGGAGATATGAGTGAGTTAATAAGACACTATAGTCTGAACGTTGACTTTTACTCACTGGGGTTGGACTTGCTTGCCCACTGGGTGCTGTACTGTTATGGTTATATCGAGGTAATTTGATGAGAGATAAGCCCACTTGGGCTCCTTTATTCAAACTCACTGACCTTAAGAATGATCAAGTGGTGACAATAAGTCTGTTTTCTAGCTCCGTGAAACGTTCACAAAACAAAGAGTCTGTTTTCACTGTTTATTATTCAGAGGTGTGTCACATGATTTTGTATAAACACGGTGAATTTACTCGCACTCATACTCGTGAACAAGGAGGTTTCCTCCAAAACGCGTCGAGTGACTTGGCGTTTAAGAAAATAAAAACATGCTGATATGGATTAAGTGGCCTTGACATCGTTTTTCCGTAGAATACAATATTAACGATTGCTGTGGATATTTTGGGATTCGCGACCCCGTTAATGCCCGCCACTAAGAAGCGGCTGGGGTCTCTGCGCGATTACAAACTGTTGGATATATATATATATATATATGGCAAATACAAACACATCCTCCTTACATATGCGCATTCAATAGAAATAGAAATGGGACTGAGGAAAGATACAGTAGATATGGACATGAAATGTATATTCAACATTTCATGTCTGGGTTGTAACAAACTTTGTTTTACACCACTGTAAAATGGCGCTTAGATTTTGAAAACATATTCTTTCCTCAGTCTCATTTCTATTTCTATTGAATGCGCATATGAAAGGAGGATGTGTTTGTATTGCAAGCCATACCGTGAACAAGCTTTAGTGCGAAACGCGTTGGTTAAGGCTACGATTTTGCCTGGATTAAAATTTTGAATACAGCATTCCTGGGAGTCCTGGATTTCTTTTCGTGACCCTCGAAAAGTAGAGTTTTGGATTTATGGGGCTACCGGAGCCCATCCAGGACCGCCGTGCTTGAAGCTCCGCACTTCCGGGCTTTGTGGGTTTCAGAAATTGCAAGAGCGGAGCTACCCGCGAAGATCCCCCGGCGGCAAACTATTTTTAGTGCCGCTCTCTGCGAATACTACGTTGAGCGCTGCACAACACCGTGATTGGTGAGCCACGTTTTATACTAACTAACGTATTTGGGATTGTATACATCGATCAGTATGATTCATTAGGCAACGTCACGAAGGTGTATGCTGCTAGGTGATTCGTGCGCGAAACGATTGAATCCTTGCAGCGGGGGCAAGCGGAACGGAGCCGACAGACCTTTGAACTTTACTATTGATCTGTCAGGCACGGGTTTGCTGTTTAAAAATTTAAACATTTAAAAATTAAAAAATTAAGGCTGGTATCCAGGTTGGGTGCAGTTGAAATGGCTTCTAATATAGAAGCAAAACGGAAAGCAACTTCAAACAGACTTTTTTTCACACAAGTTACAACTGACTCTTTAACACAAGGAGCATCCAGTAATGCATATGTTCAGATCAATAAGAAAGTACAAATCTTGGCATTATACGATCAACTGGAAAAATTATATAAAAAAGAATTAGCCAAGTGGTGGGAAGCAGAATCTCTACAGAAATACATCGATATGGGACGTGTACCTAGAGGATTACGTATATATACAGTCCCCACGTACGAACATCCAGACCCAGAGATGCTGGAAGAATGGGCTGGTAATTCCAAAGAATGCTCTACAACAATGATGCGTATATTGATCAAATACGCTTTGAAAGACCGTACTAAGATTTTTGAGGAAATCAATAAAACCAGTGATGAATTACTGAATTTGGTCTCTCAAGAGGCATTGTATGAATTCAACACAACAGTACAACTTAAATTGGACAAAATTGAAGAGGCAATTACTGGAAAAAAACAGAGGAAATTTATAAGAAGCTTCAGAGATTACCAGTCAGGTAGAACTCTAACCTTCCATAGGAAATATGATCATTTATTTTTGGAAAGTGGCACTATGAAACGTAGTGGAATTCCAGAAACATCATCAAGATGTGTAACGACTGAAGAAAGTGATGTCTCTGATAGCAATGTCTCTGACCTGTCAGATGAAACTCTAGGTCAGCCTGTACCAACCAGCAATGTGGGCCAAAGTTATTTCCTCAAACAATTTCAAATGATTACGAGAGCCAAACAACATCAGCCACAAGGTGATCAGGATTTTCGTCGTGGTCGAGGACGAGGATCACGAGGGAAAATGAGAGGACGAGGAGGAATCGCAGGAACAAAGAAGCCAGAACAAGGCGAAGAAAAAGGAGAAGCAAACAAATCAGTGGCCTGGTCAACCCGTGCCAAGAGGGGAGCAAGATGACTGTAGTAAATTTATCGGACCGTAAGTTATCTCCTCTGGATATCAAACTGTTATCCTTGGGCCTTTCTTTTTGCCCATCAAGACATCTAAATTACGTACAAACCCGCATTGATGTTTTTTGTTTTCTAAGAAAACTTAAACTAAAGAAATGGTTCTCCACCAAAACACCACCGATTCCAGAGACTAGTTGTATGCAAGGTTCCAAACCATTATGTATTTCCGATGTTGATTTACTACACACTATGACTGAACTTAAAGATAACACAGTGTACCAAGAGGATGAAGTTATTGACTTAGACAGGCTACAAGTACCATTGAATTTATTAGAATCCAGTAAATTCAAGCCTAAATCTACATTCACACCATATATTCATTGTGATGCAATTGAGGTTTTTGAAAGAAATGTTATTCATGATCTCAAGAAATTGAGGCATGAAATGGAGGGCAGAGCACGTAGGAACTTAAGTGACGATCATTTTAAAGCTATACAAGATCTGAGGAATGATCAATCTATTGTTATCAGATGTTCAGATAAGGGTGGGAATGTTGTAGTTTGGAGTAAACAAGAGTATCTTAATGAAGGTCTACGCCAACTAAATTACCCACTTTGTTACAGTTTAAGCAGTTATTCAGAGGTTCTCCAATCATACTCCACATACAATGATATGTTAGTTAACTGGAAAGATCAAGGGTTACTTGAATGGGAGGAATTTCAAACACTATACTGTAAACATCCCAAACTACCTATCATGTATTTACTCCCGAAACTACACAAAAACAGTGCAAAAAACCCCGGCAGACCAATTGTGTCTTCAATGGGCTCTCAACTAGAAATCACTTCTAAATTTATCGCTCATTATTTGAGACCTTTTGTCGTGGCATTGCCCGCCTACATCAAAGACACAACGCACTTCTTGACATTAATTGATGGGATAGTATGGGAAGATGATTTGTTACTGGTTACACTAGATGTAACTAGTTTATACACCAGTATCCCACATAGCCTGGGGCTCCCGGCTATGAGACATTTCTTAAGAGCTAGACATATCTCATTATTACTGCATACACAAATGGTGATTGAAATGACACACTACTGTCTGACTAATAACTATTTCCTCTTCAACAATAATATCTACAAACAAACTCAAGGGCCTGCGATGGGCACCTGCTTCGCCCCCAGTTACGCAAATTTATTCATGGGCTGCTGGGAGGAGCAGGTGTCCCAGGAGTGGGACATGCGAGGTGACAACATAGTAACATGGGCCAGATTTATCGATGACATCTTCCTAATTTGGAAGGGTGATGAATCGTCAGTTAATCGGTTCATTGAGACACTGAATGACAATGAGTTGAATTTACAATTTACATCACACATCAGCAAAACACACATTGTATTTTTAGATGTGGAAATTCAAGTTAAAGATCTAACCCTTGTCACAAAGTTACACAGTAAGGAAACCGCTGGAAATAGTCTCTTGTATGCACAAAGTGCCCACCCATCAAGCTTAATTCAAAGCATCCCTTATGGAGAACTTATACGTGCAAAACGTAATTGTAGTACATTGATTGAATATGAGAAAGAGAAGTCAGTCATGTATGATCGCTTCCGCGAACGCGGTTATAGCCATCAACAAATCAAACAAGCCGAGAAGAAGGCAGACATGCTTGTCAGATCTGAACTCTTGAGACCTAAACCATTAGGTGATGAACATAATGATAATGTTAGATTTATTACCACCTTCTCTAACAGTGCCTTTAAAATCAGGAAATTATTTAATCACAATTGGCATATTTTACTTAGTGATGCGACCTTGAAAAAGTGTCTTAATGTTACTCCACAGATAACATTCCGCAGAAACAGATCTCTTAGAGATGAATTATACAAAAATACTATCTCTTTCACGGATGTGGTCAGTAAAACAACTTTTGCCGGCTTTAAAACTTGCAAACATTGTAAAGCATGTGCTAACAGTAGAGATTGTAAGACCCTAATACTCCCCAATGACAACAGGGGATACCAAATTAGAGGGAATTTCTCCTGTGAAACTGACTATTGTATCTACTGTCTTCGCTGTCCTTGTGGAAAATTGTACATAGGGAGCTCCATCCATCGAGCAAAAAAAAGAGTCTTGGAACATTTACGTGCAATTAAGAAAAATGACGTGCAATATCCAGTAGCACGACATTTCTTTAGGGAACACAATCAAAATGAAAAATTGTTGTCTTTTGCAGTATTCTATACCATCCCAAGACTCGAGAGAGGTGGTGATAGAGAGCGTGAATTAAGACGGATGGAATCAAGGTTTATAATAAACTTTGATACACTTACACCCACAGGGTTGAACTCAAGTGAAGAGATGGCTGTACATTTGTGATCTAATGAGATGAATATTATCAGTGGACTATATCTGTTATTGATTTTGCTTACTATGTTAACAATGTTTTTTATGTTTACTGTGGCAGGTTATATTGTAGATTGGGAGAAGTTTAATATGATATGAGTATTTGAAAGACTTTCTTTTTCTCTTCCCCCTTTCTCCCCTTCCCCCACTCCCTTTTCAGTTGCTTCCCTACTTTCCCTTCCTTTTCTTTTTTGTTCTCCTTGATGTAGCATTCTCAAAACTGATCTGACGTGGAGTTACTGTACGTGAGGAAACGCCAGGTGGATTGTTTATACAACCTTTACTTAAACCCTATATTCGTATGAGGCATGCTATGGGCTGTAGAATACAGAATGCCCACTTGGGCTAATATGTTGATTCACGCTATCATACTATCAGTATCTGCCCACTGGGGCATTTTCGTCTGTATCTCAGAGTGTGTGTATGTATATATATTCTATTGATGCTAAGTCCACATACGATTTTGCAAATGGATTGATTTTTGTCTGTTTTACTATTGTTCAGAATTAATGATACAGTAGATATGGACATGGAATGTATATTCAACATTTCATGTTTGGGTTGTAACAAACTTTGTTTTACACCACTGTAAAATGGCGCTTAGATTTTGAAAACATATTCTTTCCTCGGTCCCATTTCTATTTCTATTGAATGCGCATATGTAAGGAGGATGTGTTTGTATTGCAAGCCATACCGTGAACAAGCTTTAGTGCGAAACGCGTTGGTTAAGGCTACGATTTTGCCTCGATTAAAATTTTGAATACAGCATTCCTGGGAGTCCTGGATTTCTTTTCGTGAGCCTCGAAAAGTAGAGTTTTGGATTTATGGGGCTACCGGAGCCCATCCAGGACCGCCGTGTTTGAAGCTCCGCACTTCCGGGCTTTGTGGGTTTCATATATATATATATCTATATATATATATATACCAAAAACACAAGATCTATTAAAAAAACATTCTATTATAAATTACAAAATTAAACTATTTAAAAATGTTTAAAGTTAAATTTACCACTACAGTCAGTGCAATAGTAGGGAAAGTGTTGGATAGCGGAGGGAAATAACTTACTATTCCCACTCCAGTGAGTGCAAAAGTAGGGAAAGTGTTGGATAGCGGAGAAATAAAATTTACTATTCCCACTCCAGTCAGTGCAACAGTAGGGAAAGTTTTAGATAGAGAAGGGGTTTAAAATTACTATTTCCATGAGGGAGGGAATCTCATCACTTTCAATATGTTAAAAAACAAACATAGCTTACCAGACATAGAACTATATACTTTTCTAAAAATCAAAACAGCACTGACCAAAGCGAAACTTTCCACTACCAAGCCATCAATATTTCAGTATATGTCTAACCTTAATAAATTAGGCCACCAGGTATCACATCTCTACAGACTCCTATGGTCCAGCCCAACCAAAATCAATGAAAAAACATGCAGATACTGGGAGTCCCAGCTTGGGGACTCACTTAACGAAAATGAGATCCAGGCGCTATGGTCATCCCCCACGCAAAGCAAAATATCCCCGGTTCTAGCACAGACAAAGTTTTGGACACTACCAAAATCTACTGGACCCCAGCGCGTTTGGCGTCCTTGGGACTGAACCTCAATGACCAGTGCTGGAACTGCAACAATGGAAAAGGGGACCTGGCCCATCTCATATACTACTACCCAAAAGTCAAGGTTTTCTGGGGAAAGATCTTTGCCTTCTTAAACAATATGCTAGGTTGTACCCTTAAAACTGAGTTTGCCACCTGAGTAACTGCTTTCATTAGGACAGATGTAGACACCCAACAAGACCGAGACCTACTCGACCTCCTTCTAACAGCAGGAATAAAATGGTACTCAATAACTGGAAAGACACCTCTAAGGCAAAGTTTAAAGGATGGCTCAACTGGGTGACATACCTTAGAGGAGCGGATACATTGGCCCTACGCGATTCACCATGGAGACAGCCTGACAGGAAAATGTGGGCAACCCTGGACAAATACCTAGACCCGTATGATCTGCCCTGAATAGGACCAGTAGAACTAGTCAGATAGCAACCCACAATAGACAATAACGAATATGCTAACTCTCATCCTGTGCCGTCCTCTCTCTCTCTTACTCTGGCCCCCTGTCCCTGCCACTCTCTGTGCTTTCTATGAACCATAAGAGTGCAATGGGTGGAAGATAACCAAAACAGGCTAATTGTAACCTAACCTTTACTACCAAAGTGGGCGACCCTGTTACAACATGCGATGCAGAGTGCATTTAAGTGTTATTTGTTTTATATGTTTATATGTTTATATGTCATGGGTTTTTGGGGAGAAAAAAACAAAATCTTAATAAAAATCTACTGAAATTAAAAAAAAAAAAATAATTACTATTTCCACTCCAGTGAGTGCAACGATAGGGAAAATGTTAGATAGCGGAGGGGTAAAAATTACTGTTCCCACTACAGTGAGTGCAAAAGTAGGGAAAGTGTTGGATAGTGGCGGGGTAAAATTTACTATTCCCACTCCAATCAGCCAATCAGTGCAACAGTAGGGAAAGTGTTGGATTAAGGGGGGGGGGGGGGGTAACGATTAATATTCCCACTCCAGTCAGTTCAAAATTAAAAACAAACGAAATATTAACAACAAAAATATTTTCAAAACAAAATAAATAAAAAATTTACAAATAAGTTTCAAATTAAAATACAAAAATATTTATTACAAATTTGAAAAAAAAAAAACATTATAATGTTGAGTGCATATGACACATACCTACAAATATTATATTAAATAAAATTAAAATAAATTTTCAAACAAATAAATATTTTTAATTAGAAATTGTTTAGAATCAAAAACATTAATTATTACATACATTTAATTTTTTTTATTTCCTTCCCTATAACACCACACAATTCACAACAAACTTTGAAATAAAAAACTGTATTTACATAATTAACATATTAAATTATCAATTAAAGTAATATTAGTAATTCAAAAACAAATGAAAACTCATAAAAACCAAAAAACTTCCCAAACTTTACCCTTATAACCCCCACAAACCACAGCTAAAATTAAACTGTAAAAAAATTAATTACACAATTACAACTTATTTTGAATTAAAAAACTAATAGTATTTAACAACTAATTATAAAGTAAGTAAAATTAATTTACTCTCCACCCTTTACCTCTATAAAAGTAAAACCCACACACAAAAATAATCAATTACCCTAATTAAATATCAATTAAAGAATTAATATGAATGATCTACTAATTATTAATTATTAAACATAAATTACTTCCCACCCTTTACTCCCATGAACCCCATAACCCACACCTAAAATTAATTACACAATTTCCCTATTTAATTTTCAATTAATTAATTAAGTTTAATTGAGAACTAATGAATAATTAATTAAGCATAAATTACTTCCCGCCCATTACCCCTATGAACCCAATCCCGCATCTAAAATTAATTACTCGATTTCCATAATTAATTTTCAATAAATGAAGACTAATTAACAACTTATTATTAATTAATTTAAAATTAATTACATCCCACCCTTTACCCCTCTAAACCCCACAACCAGCACCTAAAACAATGATACAATTGCTATAATTATTTAGCAATTAATTAAGCAATATTGATTAACAACCAATTAATTAAAAATAAATTACTTCCCACATTTAACACTATAAAATCTCAATTAAATAAATATTAATAAATAAAAATAATCATTCATTTATTATAATTAAATTACTTCCCACCCTATTCCCCTATAAACCCACAAACCACTACGGAACTAAAAAATGCAAAATTTAATTAAAATAAAATTGATAACTACTAAAAATTTAACACATATATTAAAAAACAAACAATTCTTATACAAAAAATACATCACATACATTTAAAATATATACTAAAATAGAAAACACCGATTTTTAAAAAATCAATATTTTAAACAACTATATTTTTGCAAACGACATTATTGACTCCTATATTTTAAAAAACGATATTTCTTACCTTAAAATCGATATTCTTGACCACGATATTCTTGCTATCGATATTTCTGAATCACAATATTTAGGACTCAATATTTCTGTCGTTCGACATTTCCAATACGATATTCTGTCTGCACGCCCTCTCAGACGCAGAGATTGATATATTCATGAAGGGCATTTCCACAGCAAATGTTTTGTGGTGGGGAGTGCAAAGGACCTTTGGGCCCTGGTCACCCTTGTGGCGGGGTCTAGAATCCTAAAGTCAGCCCTAGATAGCAAGGGGGTCCTCCAAAGCAGACTCTCAAGGACAGCAGTAAGGGGTAAGGTCCAGCTTTCCTGAGCCAATCAGCGGATGTTCACACCAGCTTGTGGGCTAAGGCGCACATTTAGATCATTGGGGGTAGGTACGGGGTCGCTGCTCCTGTCCACCTCTGTGCAGCCCCTTGGGGAGCTTGGTGTTCGGGGGGGGGGGTGTCCATAATGAGGACAAGGAATATTATTTTCATAAAATAACGGGGTGGGGTTGGGCCCATCCTCAGATCAGGCCCTGCCTTCACCCCTAAAGCCTTAACAGCCTTTCTGCTCCCCTGCGAACTAAAATATCCTCATTCCAATGGCAAGCGAGAGGACATTTACTTCTTTGGGGTTTTGTTTTTACTTATGGACCAAAGGAGTCTGCACATTTTGGGATTGGGTAGAAATGTCTGGATTTGGTAGGTTTCCCTACGTGGCAGCCAAACATGGACCCAAAAACCACAGCTACGCCCATTGCCAAACCAGATCATTGTTTGATGTTTCCACCTTCTATTTTGGGCCTTTTCTTCTCTCAGACACTAGGCCCACCCAAACAAGTAAGGGACCTTTTTATTGGGAGATGTGGGGCAACACTGGCTAAAAGGAAGTGTGAGGCTAACCACAGATCCCAGAAGTTTCCCTCACAGAAATGTGAGGGAATGAGTGTTTTTCTTTTTAGCCAAAGTATGAGGTTTGGACGGGGTTGTAGGTAAGGAAATCTGGTGAGAGCCACACAAGTCAATCCACCCAGGATTCACCTGGGTTTTTAGTTTTTAGAAATGTGTGGTTTGGTAGGTTTCTCTACGTACCAGCTGAGCTAGGGTCCAAAATCCACACGCAAACTGCAAAAAGTGGGTCGTTTATGAGAGATAAAATTTGATCTGTCCATGTTATGTTTTTGGCGCTTGTTTGTTGTGGGCGCTAGGCCTACCCACATAAGTGAGGTACCATTTTTATCGGGAGACACGGGGGAATGCTGCGTGGTTAGGAAAATCGTGGCTCCCGACAGATTTAAGATTATTCCCTCACAGAAATATGCATAGAATCCATGCATGTTTTTTGCAAATTGTTGACGTTTGCAAGGCTTCATGGTAAGAAAGCCTGAAGAGAGCCACATAAATCACCCCACTCTAGACGCCGCTAGGTGCCTAGTTTGTAGAAATGCGCAGGTTTGGTGGGTTTCCCTTGGTGGCGGCTGAGCTATGGCCCAAAATCCACAGCTACCCCAATTGCAAAAAAGGGTTGGTTATGAGAGGAAAAATGTGATCTGTTCATGTTGTGTTGTGGCCAATTTCCTGTTGCAAGTGTTAGGCCCACCAACACAAATGAGGTACCATTTTTATCTGGAGATGTGGAGAACGATGGGTGGTTGAAAATTTGGGGCTTGGGTCCAAATCCACAGCTACCCAAATTTCAAAAATTGAGTCCATTTTGAGAGGGAAAATTTGATCTGTCTATGTTGTATTTTTGGCCAAATCCTGCCGTGTCGCAAGGGCTACCTACACAAGTGAGCTACCATTTTTACCAGGACACATGGGGGAACAACGGTAGGTGGTGGGAAATTTGTGGCTCCTTGTAGATACCTGATCTTTCACTCACAGAAATATGAGGACAATGTGTATTTTTAGCCAAATTTAAGGACTTTTCATGCGCTACTGGGTACAAAACCTAGCAAGAGCCACCCAATTCAAACCACTCTGGCAACCCCTGTATGTCTAGTTATCAGAAATGTCTGGATATATTAGGTGTCCCTCTGTGGCAGCTGAGCTAAGGCACATAATCTGCAGCTACCCACATTGTAAAAGAAGCATAGATTCTGTTGTGTGAAATATGATGTCTCCAGGTCTGGTATTAGGGTGTTTTATGTTGCAGACGCTAGGCCCAGCCATACAAGTGAGGTACTATTTTTATAGGGAGACAAGTGGAAACAAAGAATAGTAGAACATTTGTTATTACCAATTAGATTTCTCAGCATTTGTGGCTTCCCAAATGTGAGCCAGTGTTCAAGAAAGAAGACGTTTTCACAAAATGCTCTCTGAATCCTATGAAAATATGGGTAACCCCAAATTCAGAGGTGTACAAATAACCACTGCTCCAAAACTCAGCATCTAGATTACATGTTACACGTCTTTATATTTTACTAAATGAATGTTTCCATGCTCGGTACACAATTAAAAAACATTTTACTGTGCAGCTTAGTTGTTGGCTCTTGGTACCTCCAGTCCTTAGACAATCTACAAACCCTATATATCTCCACAATCAGATGGGTCTAGTGGACATAATGGTACATTGCTTTTGTAAATCATCCCTCTTGAAAAGAAGTTACAATGAAAACGTCACATATGACTGATTTTAATTATTTTTTTATTTCAACAGTTAGTTTCTTTAGGAAAACCTTAAGGGATCTACACAAATGACCCTTTGCTGACTTCAAATTTTACCAACTTTTCAGAGGTCTTTAGCGTTCCAGGATCAACCATAGGTTTCACACCCTGTTTCCATCACAAGCTAGACATACGTTGAAAGCACAAAAAATAGGAATACTGGATTACCTCTTAGAAAAAATGCCAAAACAGTGGTAAACTGTTTTTTTTTTAGCTCTGCTGGTCCCTGAAAGATGGAAACAAGGTGATTTTAGCACACCAGCCCTTTGTTGGTGGCATTTTTATGAAACAAACAACACTTTCTTGTGCAGCAGTTTTTTCCTGTTTCCCCCAAAATCCCCAAAATGTAGCTATATTTTGGCTATTTTCTAGGTGCCCTCCAGGGGAACCGACAAACCCTGGGTACCCTTAAAATCTGGATTATGTTAGGAAAAAAGGACGCAACTTTGGCTTGGATGACTTATGTGGGAATAAAGTTATGTGGCTTAAGCGTGAAGTACCCCAAATGGCACAAAAAGGGCTCAGCACTGGGGTGGAAATGCCTCAGCAGTTAAGGGATTAACAGCTGTTGGGGAAAACAGCCACTTTTAAACTTTTGTTTTTTTGTTGATGAGACTTCTTGAAATGGTCTTCAATCTTCTCTTCACCAATTGTAATGGACTGAAAGGAGCCATCTTCAATAAGTCTCAAAGGTTACCAGAATAGCTCAACACCCTTCAGAAACTGGGAAATCCACAATACAGTCAGTGGAACTAACTGACTAAGGTTTTAAAGAGATTTCTAAATGTCTTCGAAAACCTGTTGGTGACTGACTTCAATACTTTGCTTTTGTACAAAGTGAACAGGAATCTACATAAGGCCCTATGTTACTCTTTAAAGACGGATATCAAAAATACTAGGATACCCATTCAATTGTGGTTTTCAGGCCACAATGTTCTAAAATATGTGTGTCATGATACATTCTCATGATCTAGGATCGTAATTCATGATTGGGTAACCACAGTTTAAAGGTTAGTGCATTCTTAATTACAACATCTTCTGGGCTTTGTTCTACAAAATTTGCTGGATTCTGTAATGTAAAATGGGCCTCTCTTATTCTCAAGGCAACATTCTACTCCCATTAAAAAATGTGGATGAAGGAAACGGTACTTGCACTTCCTCTTGATGATTGCTCTCAGAAGAGTACCTTGATAGCACATCAACTAGAATATTTTGAAAGCTAGGAATGTAAGATACTTGAATGCCAAATTGGGAATAGAAGCAAGCCCATCTGCCCTCTCCTATTCTAACATTGCATCTTCTGGAGGGCTTGAAAATTTCTATGATCTGCATGTACTTCTACTTGAAGTTTGGCCCCCGTAACAAATGTTGTCACTCTGTAAAGGCTTTCTTCTTCACAAGTAACTCTTTCTCTAAAACAGAATAATTGACCTCACAACTAATCAAAGACAAGAGTGGAAAAAAACTGGATATTCTACTTGGTCATCATTCTGTTTCTGTCAATGAACAGCCGAATTGCTCAATCAGAAGCATCAAATTCCACCATTGAAGGAAGAAGGTGCCCAGGATGATGCAAAACTGGAGAAGTAACAAAAGTTTCCTTTAGGCTACGAAAAGCTTGATTAGCACTTGAATCCCAATCAAATCCATCCCCCTTCTTTAACTATATAGTAATAGGCACAGTCCACTGTGAAAAAGAAAGTCTTGATGACTTGCCTATGAAAATTGACAAAGCTAAGGAAACACTGGGCCTCGTTAACTGTAGTAGGAACTTACTATTTGGATGAGAAAATCAAAATGTCATTCAAATTGACAATGACTGACTGATGCAGCTTACCAGAAAAAATTGCGCCTATATAAACCTTTCAATAATAGATGGTGCATTGCAAAGCTAAATGGCATTACCCTGTATTTGTAATGTCCAAAAGGTGTATGGAATGAAATCTTCTATTCCTCCCCTTTCCTTATTCTTAACAAGAGATTGAAACAATAAAGATCTAGGCTTGCTCTTAGTACTGACTACAAAATACCCCTAATTAGGGGTAAAGGGTAACGGTCCTTGATTGTCGACATCTCCTGAGGCTTGAGCCGGAAGATCGAGGCTGCCACGCTGTGCGAGGTGTCTGAGCGCTGTTATTGTTGATGCAGGTGGCTTTTTATCTGTCTTTGTTTACCGTGTATTTTACAAGTGCTTTCCCCCTGATTGACTTTTAAACCAAACATACTTTTAACACGCTTTTAAAAATCTTTTTTTATACTGAGGCTGATCTCACTGCTTATACCTCACCAACGCGTATTTTGCACTGTACTTTACGATCCTTGCCCGCCCGCCCGCCATCTTGGAGGTAATGTGGGGAGCAGTCTAGCGTCTGCTTCCCACACGCTACTTAGAGGGCCATGGTGCAAGTGAGCAGCAGGCACACGCAGCGGGCGCGCCGGCGGTGCGCCAAAGGTGCGCCAAAGGCAAGCCCGTCTGCGCCCGTCCGCGCCAGGACATCGCCAGGCGCCAGGGATTATGCCGCTTCTACTCCCTGTCCTAGTAAGTCTAAACTTTCCTACAGTGGGGCTGCTCTCAGGCTTATTCGAGCTAAGTCCTCCATGGCTAGCCTGATATGCCCCAATGTGGGACTACACTCTTTGGAAGGACCTACCTCCTGTATACAATGTAGATTCCATAGTTACTCGGAAGCTGAAACCCCGCAAAACGTCCTTTCACCTTCTTGCTTTGGGCAGGATGATACTGCGCCCCCTACCCCCCCGGATATTAAAACTACCAGTCATAGCCAGTCTCCGACTCCTAAGACTACACAGTGCAATTTCTGGAAGGGTTTTTTAGGGAACGTGAGATCACTCCCAAAACACGCCTTTTAGATCCGGGACCTATTAAATACTGACTTACCTGACGTGGGTTTCCTAACTGAGACCTGGTTGAAGCCTTCTAGCGGCCCTGATATCAAGATCGCCATTCCCAACGGTTACAAGATTCTGCGGCTTGATAGGCAGTTGAAAACCGGTGGGGGAGTTGCAATCATCCATAATGAGCGTGCAAAAATTACCATCCTAGACCACCGCGTTAACGCTCAAATTGAAATTCTGATTTTCAAAATGGAAATGGTCACTCTTGATTCATGGAGAGGGGCACTGGTCTATCGTCCCCCGGGCCCTATAAAGGACTTTTCCTCACAACTAATGGAAATAATAGCCCCACATCTGATTGCCTCCAAGAACTTCCTATTACTGGGATATTTTAACATACACAGCGAAAACCTTTCGCTTCCTGAAATATCAGCCTTTATCTCTGACCTATCTACACTGCACCTCACCAAAAAGAATGATGGCCCTACACACACGGCAGGGCATACTATTGACATGATTTTCTCCAACACTGACCGGCTTATCTGTAAAGGCCCCCGCCCTATGTATTGGACGGATCATGCGTTTATTAACTTCCACGTGCAATGTCCCTATAAGTCCACTTCATCGGCAGCACACACCCAATTTTCCTATAGACAATGGTATAAAATCCATCCTGAGTCCTTCTCATTAGCTTTCATACCCCCGAGGTACCCCCAGACCAACAATATTGAAGACAATCTTACCCTCTTTAACGCTTCTGTTTCAGTGACCATTAATTCTATTGCCCCTGTAAAGATTTGCACTAAAGCACCCAGGAGCTATCTGGCTGTCTGGTTTACTCCCGAATTACGTACGACTAAAAGCCGCTGCAAAAACCTGGAAAGAAGGTGGCGTCGTACCCACCTAGACACTGATACAGTGAACTACAGAGCTGCTCGCACCCTCTACCATAATGAAATAAAACAAGCTCGTAAATCATATATAGCCTCTCAGCTAAGTCAGGCAGGCAACGCCCCTAAAATTCTCCATCAAATTCTGCAAGATTTTATTTGTCCTAAAGCTTGTGATTTGGAAAATAATTACTCCCAGCTTCTTTGCAATAAAATCAGCTCCTTTTTCATTCAAAAAATCGATACCATCTATGATACATTTTCTAAAACCACCCACACATCACGGTCTGATGACACTGGTAAATCTCTTGCTGCCAAACACACAACTCTGTTGGCCTTTCCACCCCTCTCACGGGACGAGACCATTACACTACTGTGCAATGTTAAATCCGGCTCCCCCTAGATGTTATGCCTGCAAAAATCTTGGCATCTGTCGCACACGTACTTGCAGACTCTGTCAGCTTACTTCTTAACTCCTCTTTAAGAAAGGGGCTGGTTCCATTTTCTTGGAAAGCAGCACAGGTCATTCCACTGCGAAAAAATAACAAGCTTCCCATGGATGACCTCTCCAACCTGCGTCCTATCTCCCTCCTCCCCTTCCTGAGCAAGGTCCTAGAGAAACACGTGAATAAACATCTTTCGAACCATATAGAGGCAACAGGTTACCTGGACCCGTCCCAATCAGGGTTCCGCGCAAACTATAGCACTGAGACCGCCTTGGTAGCAGTCAACGATCACATCAGACGGACGCTTGATCAGGGACAATCTGCCATCTTAGTCCTTTTAGATCTTTCCGCTGCTTTCAATACGGTTGACCATCTGACCCTGCTCGGAAGATTAAAAGCGACTGGACTAGGGGGAATGGCGATGAATTGGGTAACCAGCTTCCTCTCCGAACGCACACAAACTCTCAACCTTGGCCCTTTTCGTTCCACCACCGAAAGTCTGAACAAGGGTGTGCCACAGGGCTCCTGCCTGAGCCCAACGTTATTTAATATCTATGTGGCCCCCCTTGCTTCTCTTCTAAGATCTCTTGGGTTCATCCCCGTATCTTATGCGGATGATACCCAACTCATCTTCCCTTTTGATAAATCCTCACTGACAGCTCAATCATCCTTCTCCCTGGGTATACTAGCTAGTTCGGAGTGGATGAGTGGCAATTATCTCCAGCTGAATGCCAGCAAAACAGAGATTATCCTCTACGGAGATGCCCCCATCATGTGGTCACCCACCTGGTGGCCCACTGATTTGATCCCCGTTCCCCAGCCTAAATTAACAGTAAACAACCTTGGTGTTCGCTTCGACCAGGCTATGACTATGAATGATCATGTATCTCACACAGTCAGTGCATGTTTCTACACACTGAGCCTTCTTAGGAAAGCTCTCCCTTATCTCCCGGACTCTTTCTGCAAGACACTTGTCCAAGCTCTTATGTTGAATAAAATAGACTACTGCAATGCTCTTCTGGTCGCCGCTAATGAGTCTGCCCTCAGTCGCCTGCAGGTGGTGCAAAACACCGCTGCACGACTGGTTACCAATGCACCGTTTAGATCAGCCTCTCTCCCGTTGCTTCAACGCCTGCACTGGTTGCCGGTGAGGAAACAAGTCATGTTTAAGCTCTGCTGCTTGACACACAAAGCATTGTGGGGCCCCGGCCCGATATATCTGGCTGAAAGGCTCCACCAATACATTCCTAACCGTGAATTGAGATCATGCTCTAAATCTCTGCTACTCATTCCGAGGATAAAGAGAGCACGGCTGGGAGGTAGATCCTTCTCCTACCAAGCTCCGCTGGTCTGGAATCAGCTCCCCCTCTTGCTCAGACAATGTTCTGACTACTTTAGGTTCAGGAAGATACTGAAAACCACCATGTTCACAGAATGATATCTCTCCAACGTTCTCGTACAGTTCTGCCAGCGCTGAGAGACCCCTTCGGGGGTGATTCACGCGCTCTACAAACAATTTAACATAACATAACATAACATTCAATCCTCTGTAATCAATACAAGGTCTCAGTTCTGATGCACACAGCCTCTAGCCATGCATAGTGAGGGTTCACAACTGGACCTGCCTTTGCACAACAACCATGTCCAGTGGGGCATTCACATAGCCTGCCACCTCTTTGCATGGCCTCTGGCCATGCACAGTAGGGATTGACCTGAGCATGCAGAGGAGGTTGGCTGCAGGGGTTGGCCTTTTGCCTCAACAGGCAGCCAATCCCCCATGTGAAGTGGGGAATGCACACAACCTGCTGTGGGTGGCCACCTACCTCTTTGCCTTTGGCAATGCACAGTGGGTATGGCCTTGAGCCAGGCCATGCATCTGTCTGCCGTGGAAGGTCAACTCCTGCTGCACAGGTGTAAGTTTGGTTGCAGGTCCTCGCCTTTGGTTTGCCCCAGACCTGGCATTTCTTTACCCGGCTTTCAGAACTAACCTCCAACATTGTGAACCCTTCTTGGACATTTGCTAGGTTGAGAACCCCAGAGCTGAGTCTGTGGACAGAGCAAAAGGCTCTGCAAGGGTCAATGACCCGTGATGTCGGTTCAAGGTTATGTGGCCAGTCTCACAGACATCGAGAGGCCATGTGACGGCCGCAAACCCACTCTTAGGGCCTGCGAGCCCAGTGGCAAAATCAGTTGCTTTGTTGTTACCTTTCAATCACAACGTTGTCCTTTTGGGGCCTCTCTATCTGAGCCAGGGGTTTAGGTGATCCTCCCTTTTCCTTCGTATGACTTCATCCATTCTTTTACAGGATGCAGGGACCGAGTCTCCACATCCTTTAAAGACAGCTACAGCAATTCTTCTGAAGTTGCGGCCTGCCAATCACTGGG
The DNA here is from genome assembly GCF_964204655.1 of Triturus cristatus. Taxonomy (NCBI): domain Eukaryota; kingdom Metazoa; phylum Chordata; class Amphibia; order Caudata; family Salamandridae; genus Triturus; species Triturus cristatus. Next base: position 236,350,443 of record NC_140583.1, read on the forward strand.
CTTAGGTTCCGCAGGCATACTGTTTGGTTCTTTATCTTTAAATGGACATCAGAAGAAAAAGTTATGTAGTCAACTTGTCACAAATATGTTGCGGATTACGAGAGGATCTTGAAGAATGAGACAGGAACCCCTAAGGTAGAGTAGGGTATCTTCCTCAGGTACATGCTAGACACACACATACACACACACACACACACACCAACATTCTATTACATTACCATTCACTGATCATTCCAGACGCACCTTGGACATACAGGGAATGGGGCACAGAGGCTACCACACAGACATCTCCAGACAAACTACCAATCGATCAGCCAGATATTGGACTGAACTCCACAAGAATTTGTTACCGTTGTAGGCAATCTTTTCTACAGGAAAAAGACTTAAACCATCTATTTCCTTTCTACAAGTTATCTACTGATAATAACCTATCTTTGGTCCTATCCAGCACTAAGAAAGCATCTGTGGAGAATGTGTCCTATTGAGGTTCAACGTTCCATTGTTATGTGACCTACAGCGTTATAAGACCCTTAGCTTTGGACACTTAGATCTCTGACAGGAACTGAACTCATTTGTGACAACTCTCGGGATCAAAAATGAGTTTCTTTATTACTCAGAGAAGTAACCTTTCTCTGTTCCTTCGGGTAACTAAGTGCTCTAAAGCAGCCGCAATGGACTATCCCTGCGCTATATCACCCTCAATAAATTAACAAATAGATCAGCATTTGAGGCTATTGAAACGTTCCTGTGGACACTTGCCATTTGGTATGGGTTTCCTTCTTGAAAAATCTATTCGTGGGCTCGTTTCCTTTTTTGGGTCATGCCACTAAATGCTAATTGCATTACCACATCTGATCATTATGGCACTAATGCAATCTCCAGTTTACATCCGAAGATCGTGTTAAACGTGCGGTAATCTCCGTATAGGACATTTCATATCCCTTTTAACAGTTTCGGGACATTTCTAAACGAGAGCCCAGAGAAAAGACAAGAAGATACCAACGAGAACGGTCTGTAAACTGACGTACTCTACCACCACCCATGAGCTGAGGGAGGTCTGTAAACTGACTCACTCTACCACCACCTATGAGCCGAGGGAGGTCTGTAAACTGTTGAGCTCTACGTCCGAGCCGAGGGAGGTCTGTAAACTGACGCACTCTACCACCACCTATGAGCCGAGGGAGGTCTGTAAACTCTCGCGCTCTGACTCCAGCCCCGGCTACGGCGTGCCGACAAAGCATTCTAAGACCCCACCTGTGGGTTGGTTACAGGGCATTAACTTCAAAAACCTGAATGCAGCACCCAACAATGTTCTCCCCCGTCTCAAAACACCACCCCGTCACTTGCAATCAAAACACCGCCCTCGCGCCCCACAACCTTCGTGCTCAATAGCGAAAGCAGATAAAACCACTCGCAGGTGTCCGCGCGGCAGAATATGACGTGCAAACCAAACACAGGCCCAGCTGGGCGGCTCGTTTGCCGCTTGCAGTCGCCTCTGTGTTTGGAAACTGTTGACAGTACAACTAAAAATATTCCCCTGGGTACAGTTCGGCGCGGGATGAGTAAGAGACCAGCTGCGGAGATTTCTCTGTGTTTGGCGTACCTGCCTTGTTGATTTATAGGAAGACCCCCCCCCCCCTATAATGTACAGTCTGTAACCCAAAACAGTTAACCTTTCAAGCCGGGCCTGTAATAAAGCAATCAGCCGCAGGAAGCGGCCATGACAGATCTTGCATTACAAGTGCTATTTGTACAGGCTAATTAAATCTGCTTTCATTGTTATTCTATAAACGACTAAAGCTGGATTCCATAAGGTCAGATTGGAATTTAGGGGGTAATTTCTACCGAGGCCGCGTCTCCTGGCAAATAATTCTGGGCAGAGATGAAGGAACTCTAGACAGCCTTTGAAGAAAACCTCAGAGTGAGGGAGCAGTGACATGAAATACTGTAAAATGCTGAGAAACAAAAACGTATTTAGTGTTGTTGATTTGAGCAATCGTATATTTCAATACTGTTACAGTACACTATATCACAATGAAGAAGACAGAGAGTGAGTGAACTGATGTTGCTTGGTGAAAATATGCTTTTCATAAAAAAAACACTTTAGGCGATCTTTGAGAGACGTTACTTGTTTGTCAATAATAAATGTAATGCCCAACGGTTCTCAAAATAAATATACTGATTCATACATTTCACATTCTCATTTCCTATATATATCTTAATGTAAAAATACATTTAATTCCAATTCACATAGCTAGAATATGTTAAAAAAAAACACATATAGGTGAACCCATCCCATCCCCCAACAGTCAGACGCCTCTTACTAAACAAGCATTGGTAAATGCATTAGGTTTCGCCTATTTGATGAATAATAAGCTGTTTTTTGTTGTAAGGTGTAGCTTGGTGAATAGTTGCGCAATGTAAGTTACTGAAAGTCTGTTCAAGTGTTATGACTTGTTTTTAAAGAAAGGCAATATAATGTGTTGTTACTGGTCTTATTTTAAAGTGGGGAGATTAGTTAAATGGGTTAGTACTATGATAAAAAAAAACATGTACCTGATAATAACAAAATATAAAAAAAAGCGAGATTTGCAAATGGAAGAGAAGCCAGGCGAAGCTGGACTTTTCTAAGCGTGCAGAGCAAACACCGCTTAACTGAGCCATAGCAATGATGTCACTACCCATCTGCACAGCGCTCATGATAGTGACCTCGGAAAGGTTATTTTCAGAGCAGGCCCTACCGCCAGTTGGATGCTCAGCTCACTGAGTTATCTTACCTGCCACTACGTTTGGAATATAAAAGCGCAGCCTGTGATCGCGAGAAAAAAACTGACCCATGGCATGGATGCGTTAGTAGACTGAGCCACAAGACCCAACTTTACAAACATTATTGTCGCTTTGTGGTGTTTTGCGATACAGCCGAATTACAAGAAGAAGCCCATGTGAGTTGTGACCCACTGCACCTTTTGACACATTTAGCACAGGCCCACATGGGTAGTAAGCCAATGCACTTTCTGCCGTGTTCTACGCACGTCCATGTAGGTTCTGAGTCACTGCACTTCACATACCTCACTCAGACCCATGACGGTTGAGTACTTAGGTTCATATTATCAAGGACGGCGTTAAAATTATCGCCGGTTTAGCGGCAGGAAACTGCGGCTAAAGCGGTGATAATGGGCTTGATAATATGCCCTTGAGAATTCCAATAGAAGCCCAGGTTCTGGTGTGAAGGACCACAAACCTGGGCTTCTATTGGAATTCTCTGCGGCATATTATCAAGCCCATAATCGCCGCTTTAGCGGCGGTTTCCTGCCGCTAAAGCAGCGATCATTTTAACGCCGTTCTTGATAATATGCCCCGTCGTTTTGTCCAGATGTCCTTGGGCTGAGGCATACCTGCTTGAGATTTTCGCATAACCAAAAGATGAATTACAAATAAGGGCAAACAAGTAGTGATGACAAAGATCCAATAGAGGCTGATAATACATGCAAGTAACATCCTAAAGTCTGTACGGAGTGATCCATCTCGGGTGGAGCGGGCCCATCCCTAAGGAGAATACAACGTGCTATTGAAAGAAACACAATACCACAAAGACACTTGTTTGCAAAGTAGTGATCCATCGAGACCACTGTTGCCCGATATGTGTGCTTTTGATTGCAGTTGCAACAACCAAGTGTTTTTCTTAACACAAACTGGCAGAACCAATCATATTGGGTAGGCCACTGCAGTTTTCATATCATTTGAAGTTTTGAAGACAGCTGCATAGTATTGTAGCATGTGTATAGCGTCACAAGCCCCTATCGAGGAGCTATGCAAAAGCTACAATCCTCTAGATTGCCATAAAAAGCCGCAGGCACATTTAAGGATAGAGGCTGTAACAAAATATTTTCGTAGTAGCCCACTCAGCCTTGGACATGTGTGCAAAGTATACAAAGTACACGTGCTAAAGGTATGTTATGATAAGCTTAAACAAGCAACTGTCCTCGTTAAAGCTTTACCAGCCTTTCAAAAAAAAGAGCCTAAAATGTGGTTGTCTCTGCTTTCTCACTATGCTCCACTTAGAGATATTTTACTGGTTTAAATGGGAAGGTACTGTGTGTTTGCACGCCTTCAATTTCGACGGGTGAGCTCCGCACTTGTCAGCAGGGGCGTAACACTCATAAAAGGACAGCACAGGCAACTGTTAGAAGTAAAACGGTACTCTGGGACAGTGAGTACCTGCACTTCTTTATTTCCATTTCACGCACGGGTGCCAAAAGTTTAAGCTATTGTTGCTCATCAAAAACAATTCCAAGGCTGGATGAAGCTCTGTGGCGCGCACTTTAAGGGTATAGCTGTTCATAATCTATTGCGTTAACAATTTATCATCCAACCAGAGTGTATGTTTGAGGAGCAAGCACTGGCTGGGCAACCAGCGACACTTCAGAGGGAAGGGGACAATGAACAACGCAGGAGTGAAATTAAGCTTATGTGCCCACCAAAGAGGGAAATAAGATTTCTGTGAAACAGCGTGGTTATATTTCAGTACTGCTGCATTTTTTAACAAGCCCATGCTAGCCACTATGTACAGTAACGTACAGGGGTTAGTTCAATCATTGATGCAGCCGAATGAACTAACCTTGGTGTCGGTCTTGAAGAGGATTAGGCCCCGGCACCATAATAAAAGTGTCCCCATAGCAGAATGAGATAGCTGCCAAGAGTGGCCCTCGTTTGCAAATCAGGGTAGTTTTAAACTTGTAAAGACAAGTTTATAAGTGTTTTGCAAGGTATGGGAGACTATGTGTGTTTGCCCTTGCTGCAGACCATAATTGTAGTAATATCAGTTTTATCGATTGGAACCCGCCTGTAATAAAACCTAGCCCACCACACGCTGACCTCTGAGAAGAGCCCTTCAGGTACTGCCAGGCTGCCAAGTAGGTTAATCCGACTTTGCTACCAGCGGTGATAAGCCTTCTTCCAACATGAAGGGATGAGAAGTGTATTAAGTGGGCACCCTGCCCTTTACTCACACCGTGGACATTCTGAAGGGCACACAAGTTCGGTTAGTGGCACCTACTTCCACTGGACGCACACCACTTGTTCATAGTGGGTTTCGATCACTGCAGGAACTGCATGTGTGGATGTACACACGTGCAAGTTGTGCCTCCTTTTTCTTTTTAATGGAGTTTTATATAGCGCGAACGTGACCCGAAGGTATCGGGTATCAGAGCGCTTTACACAGGAACAAGTTGCGTTACATGAGGACACATTAATTTTTGTTAGGCACGGGGAGCTTAAGTGATTTGCTCAGAATCACAGGATGTTGCGTGTCTTTGCTGAGACTCGAAACCGGTCCCCCAGATTAGAGGTCAACTCCCCCCGCCATTAGGCAACTTCTCTAGTGCCTGGTGGGTCTGCAGAGAAGATCCACGCTCTGCAGAAGGACGCAATGCTCAGGTGATTTGCTGTGAAGACAGATATCTTAAAGGCTCTTCAGGGGGCAGCACCGGCAGGCCAGTGCTGCTGCACTAACTAATTATACAACTAGGCAGTGAAATACTTCCTGCTGAATTTTAAACTGCACGTTTGTTGTATTCTTGTTGCTGAAGTTTATTTTGTGAGGTCTCAGCAATGACCTATTTCAAGCAGCAGCTGGGCATTCATATCGTAACTTAAAAGGAGGAGCAATCAGAGGAGGGTGTGGCACAACGGCCAGAACTGGCTACTTGGATACTGGGGAACCAGGTTTGAGTCTTGGTATCAGCTCAACATCCTGTGATTCTGGGTAAATCACTTAATCTCTCCATGCCTACCAAAAATTAATGTGTCCTTGCTTTCAAAGTGACGGTATGCACTCGCAGTGAAGGAATGACAAAACAATGTGATGAGAGCATATCTCAAGCATGACGTGTGACATATTAAAGGCCCACATATTAAATTCAGGTTGTTTGAGCATGACAAAGTCAAAGATAATAATAATAAACGAGCCGGCATGAAACTAACCAGGCACATGCCGTTCGCATGAGTGGGGGGACAGCGATGAGAGCTATCAGAATTTGCACACAAGCCCAGTACAGGCAAAACATTTAAAAAAAAAAGTTCAGTTTCAAAAGTGGATGGAAATAGTAGTTGGGCCTCGGGAAACTGATATGAGCAAACACAGAAGGAAGAACAAGAAATAGCATGCTAAAGCCAATAGAAATGGAGGTAAAGTAAGTGACAAGCACAGGAACCAATGAAAAGCAAGGGGGCAGGATGTAAGTCCCTTTTAAGATATATATTAACAGTAGATTTCACAAGCACAGCACAAGTGCTGTGCAGGCACAATCCAAAAAGCTTCCATCATATTCACAAATTCATACATTCACTCATACAATAATAAAAACCTAAAAATACAAAATCAACATATCCTCAGTGTCTCCTAAATCCCAAGGTTTAATTGTGTGACATGAAATACCATTTTTCATACTTTACTTAAGTTACAATCTTTGTTTAGCAGGATATAAATACATAAACGTGAATCTATATATCTTAATAAATCAACATCAAATAATTTGTAATCAATATCTGGTGCTTTGTCAAAATATATATGTTGAGTACAGTTGGGCATTACATTTAATGTTGACAAGCAAGTAACTGTGCATTTATTACTGTTGACTTAGGAGCACCTTAGGTCATTGGGGTAGGCGGTTTTTATGTGTTCACTGGTTCATTCTTCACTTAGTCCAGTAATTGTGAACCTGATTCGTTTAGAAAACGAATTTGTTAGTTTTAGGTCCAGGCACACAGACAACGTTTGCTGTCTAGATCTCATATCAGCACAACAAACAGGCACATACAGAAAATGACTTTGGGCCACCCCTTCAGTCCTTAGCTTGTTGGGCAAACCTTTTTCAGACATTGGGTCGCTTTCGCTTTGTGAGACAATCCCATAGCATTTAGCCGATGTCTACATTTTGGCAGTTACACTTTGTTGACAGGACATAAAGTAGCCCCTTAGTGGTATTGCAGCTAAGGAGCCATGTTACCTACACTGTTCTGGTGCCCCAGGATAGTGGGGCACTACAGGGGAGAGTTTTGAGGGAAGCTGAATCTGCCAGTGACAGGCCACCTGTTTTCCCAACTACAGCAGTGCAAACTCTCTGTTACAGGGAAAAATAATGCCCATCTTAGAATGGGGCAGTTGACTGTATCATTTTGGAGCAGTGAGCAGCATAGTCTTCTCCTAGTAGTATAGACCATTGGATGACTCCAGCTGTTCCCAAGTGACTTCACCGTGAGAGGGACTCAGAGCCAACAGGATCAAGTGCAGGAACCTCTTGACCCCGAACCAGCAGCAGATTAATGAGTCACCAGAGCCGCCAAAGGTAGGGGTGACGCTCTTAGACTGGTAAGTAAATGAACACAAATGATTCTCCTACAGCTGTATTTCCTAACAAATTCTTGAGTTGTGTGTGTACTTGAAAAGTGATAGTGATTCCAGTGCTTTTTAGGCCGAGTCTAGGCAGCACGCATGCGCTATCTGCAAGACCTGCTGTAAACAGTATACAAGTGTAATGCCATCGGTTAACTCCTGCACAAGTGTGGGCGGTGAACTCAGCTTCGCCAGCGGAGTTTGTGGAGTTTTGCCAACTCCGCACTCCGCTGGGAAAGCGGAGTTCGTGCAAAAATTCAGATTCCGTCATGTGGCGGAGTTTATTTTGCCCCCACCGCCCAGTCCTAGTTTTGTGCAGAACGCTTGCAACAATGAACGCGCTCACCTACTCCCTACCGCAGGCGGCAAAGGCCAAATCAGACACGAGGCCAATAAAATTGCACTAAATTAAATAGGGGAAAAAATGTATCTTGCATGATGCATCCCAGTCCTTTGTCTCCAGACGGGAAGGATATTAATTTTTTCACAAAAGTGGCGTAGGCCACGCCACTGTCGTGATTGCTCCAGGAAAAGTGTTCATAATCACAAGAGAAGAAATTATGCGTTACTACTAGTAAATACTTCTAATGTGCAAAATAAATTATTTCTTTGCTACTCCATTCAATCAATGCCCTTTTAGCTATCAAATGTGGACAGCCAGCTCTTTCATCTATGTGCATTTGTTTTCTTTCTACAAAGTGTCAGGTGATCCTGTGTTGCTTTGCTTGGAAAAAGATACGTTTTGCCCCGGTACACGTGCGCTCATTTTATTTTTCATTTTTTGCCTGTGAAGTTCTGAATCTCTGAAATATATGCTTCTCTCATCTCAGACATCTGTGTATTTTAATTTTCTAAATGAGAACAATGTGTCATCCCTATGTTTATATGAGCCCTTTGATTTCACCTTTCCCTTCAATCCAGTCACACAGCTGTTTACCTCCGAGACTGTCCCTTTGAATACGTTGCTGTCACGAGCTTCAACCAAGGCAGAAACATTTTAGGCTATAAATAGATGTCTATTTTTAGTTCAATTATCCCAACCCATAGATTGCAGCATTTCAATTTAAATGTTTTTGTGCTATAAAGTATTCCTATTTAAAATAAGAATTTAGAGACATACTTTCTGTACGCTTCGCACATTCATTACCAGTCCTTTTTTCTCGCACAACTCAAAGCCAGATGGCCATTTTAATAGAATGCCCAACACAAATATCGGCGAATCAAAGCAATAGTCTTTTGATGCCAGGACACCACATTTCGATAGCCAATCCCAAAGAACAGCAAATCACACGAGGAAAACCTATGATTTCTGCATTGGAAGTAGAAGAAGCAATTACAAGGCGACAGTGTAACCTTAGCATGTTTTTATGACAGACGTTATGAAAGACGTCTGTGCCAGCCGAAGTGGTCTTTTACATCAAAGGAAATAAAAAGACAAACCTTACCAGCTCTCCTGGGACTGTCACAAGCCACTGCTGCCCCCAGGCATCTTTCCACACGATTGGAAGTGCCTCCACTTCAGTTTCAGCCTCTGCCGGAGAAGTCTGTAGGCCAGTGTCACTCTAGCTAGAGCGCAGCAGCATCGCACGGCATGCCGGGACAGAACAAAAAGCAGCAGAGGACTTAACACACTACCTCTTCGAGAGTGTAGTGTCTAGTTGCAACCCACGGCACAGAGGTCATGCTGGCGAGCGGTCACACTAAAGAGAACCCCAAGGAGTGTTCAGGTACATACGTGTGTGAGAGTATGTACGGACCGTACATACGCGAGGATTGGGGTATGCCTGGGGTACGCTGCGGACATACGCGGGTGGGGGGTATGCCTGGGGTACGGTGCGGACATACGCGGGTGGGGGTACGGCTGGGGTATGGTGCGGACATACGCGGGTGGGGGTTACATCTGGGGTACGGTGCGGACATTCGCGGGGGGGGGTACGCCTGAGGTACGGTGCGGACATACGCGAGTGGGGGGTACGTCTGGGGTACGGTGCCGACATACGCGGGTGGTGGGTACGGTCTGTACATACGGGGTGTGGGGGGTGCGGTGCAGATGTATGCGGGAGGGGTGGGAGGCTGGGGGGGCCGTACGACTCGTACCCCGGGCACAAGTGTACTCGGGGTAGGGGTCGTATAAAGTTCGCTCCGTACGAGGCCTTTTCCATGTTTTCGGACGGGTGGTACGGATCGTACTTGCGCGCTTGGACTTCAGTTTTACGAGTTGTAAGTAAAACTGTCCGGGGACGTCTCGTAGACTTTTCCCAAGGCGATTCGTATGTATTTTTCACGTACGAATCGTACTTCGCCGTTTGTACTGGACTTGTACGATTCATACGTAAAAAAATACGGATACGAGTCGTACGGGAAAAAAAAATCCAGGATCGGAATCGACCGCTAAGTGTTTATGTGTTTTGTTTAGGAACTACCTCTTTTCTTTTGTGCTAATGATATTCTATCACCACAACACCTAGAACGGCGCCGGGTTTAATGTTTTTTTATCACCACGGTGCCGGCTTCATGGGCCGCCATGCACATAACTTAAATATGCAAAGGCACTGCTCTTTATATTTTAGCACGGCACCCGCTTTAATTATTTTTTAATTACTGTGCATGGGCGTCGTGCTTTGTTTTAGCATGGCGCACGCTTTTATTTTTATAACACGGGCTTTATGTTTGAGCACGGCACCTGGTTTCATGTTTTTTTATCACCATGGTGCTGCTTCATTGGCCTCCATGCACATAACTTAAATAGGCATGCGCGCCGTGTTTTATATTTTAGCACGGCGCCTGCATTTATGTTTAAAAAAGCATTAGTGTTAAGTCTCGCAAATGCAAGACCTATTGCATTGCAAATGTGTGTTTAAAGTTGGAAAGACATTTTGCGAACTGCCATCCTGTTCATTTCAACAGATCAGTGCTTTCTGTGCAAAGTAAAGCCAGACCTATTATCATTTGGCAATGATTGTTAGCTTTGTAGCTGTAGTACTGTAACCGCACCAAGGGAACTATATTGACTTGGACAATAAAAAATATCAAAAATGAATCCCATTGCAAATAAGTGGATCCTTTTTGCACTGAGTCATGCTACTGTGCATATTTGGGTAACCAAGACACACTGATCCTGTTTATGCAGTGACATGGAGAAGCTGACTAAAAATGATTCATGTTTTCTGCCTCTGCCTTCATTTGCACTGAATCATGCCAGTGTGCATGTTGATGTAACCATGACACATTAATACTGTTTTATGCAAATTCATTCTTAAGTAGTATTTCAGGTAAAAACTAGGCCGGGCGTAATTTTATTATGCCGGTATGAGTGGAGTAATATAGGTAATTCTGTGTTACTCTTTGATGCAAAATTACCGATAATAATGCAATTATGTCTGCTTGTGCAATTAAGAGGAATTTGGGGGAAAGCAATTCTACACAATGGTACATTTGAGACCCTGCCCTGGTCGCAATTTGTGTTCTACTGCATTGAGGGCTATTTTTAAATTTAAAATGCACCCTAGCTCCCATTTTAGACGCGAGGGTGCACTTTGCACTAGGAAAATATTGCTAGATACTGGGAGTAAGTTGGGGGAAAATGCTACTCCAATAGGACATTTAGCACTAGTTCTTAGAGCAAAATGCCTTCTTGCACAGGAGGGGCATTTTGTGATAAGTAAATAGTGCTGAATGCCGGGAGTAAGTTAGGTGAAAATCCTAGAAGTGTGGCTCAATGGTTGGAGCAGCAGACCCTGATGCAGAGGTCTGGGCCGGGACCAGGGTTCAATTCACCGCCTCGGCGGGTCTTGGGCTCAAAATTCCACGGACCTGACAATTCTCGCCTCGGTGCCTATTCCAATCATGGAGTCCCACTCTGCAACTCTGGGCAATAGCTTGCTTAATCTCCACAACGGCCCCCACAATGCTAAGGATGCCTGGCCTCCACCTTGGGGGTGCCCAGGAGTGGACACCTCACAGGGAAAGCCAGGATGGGTTCCACAGCGGTATTCGTACAAGCGCCCTGAGACCCTTGTGGGTGAGTAGTGCGCTATACAAGTATCAATTTACAATTTTTACAATTTTACTCCTAGAGCCCATTTAGCGAGCACAGTGTGCAATGAGAATGCTTTGTTCAGTGGCTAGACAGATACAATGCAGCCCTCTTTCTTAAATCTGATTGGCTGTTGCCAACCAATCAGTGTGAAGGTGTGTTTCACAACATTGAAAGTGTGTTGGTATGACTGAGGGATGAGGAATGAGAAGTAGGGATGATGGATGAGGAGTAGGGATGAGGAGTAGGGGTGATGGATGAGAAGTAGGGGTTATGGATGAGAAGTAGGGATGATGGATGAGAAGTAGGGATGATGAATGAGAAGAAGGGATAAGAAGCGGGGATGATGGATGAGGAGTAGGGATGATAAATGAGAAGAAAGCATGATGGGTGAGAAGTATTGATGAGAAGCAGGGATGAGGGTTGAGAAGAAAGCATGATGGGTGACAAGTTGGGATGATGGAAGGGTAGTGGGGATGAGGGATGAAAAGTAGGGATGATGGATGGGAAATAGGAATGAGGAGCAGGGATGAGGATGAGAAGTAGGGATGATGGATGAGAAGTAGGGATGGTGTATAAGAAGTAGGGATGAGGAACATGGATGAGGATGAGAAGTATAGATGATGGATGAGAAGTAGGGATGATGGAAGAGAAATAGGGAAGAGATGTATGGGAGATAGATGAGAAGAAGGGATGATGAATGAGAAGTAGGAATTATGGATGAGAAGTAGGGAGGATGGATGAGAAGTAGACATGATGAATGAGACGTAGGGATGATAGATGAGAAGTAAGGATGATGGGTGAGAAGTAGGGATGAGAAGGAGGGATGAGAAGTAGGAATGATGGATGAGAAGCAGGGATAAGAAGCAGGGATGAGGGATGAGACTCAGGGATGATGTAAGAGAAGTAGGGATGATGTAAGAGAAGTAGGGGTCATGGATAAGAAGTAGTGATGAGAAGTAGTGATGATGAAAGAGGAGTAGGGATGATGGATGAGAAGTAGGGATGATAGATGAGAAGTAGGGATGATGGAAAAGAAGTAGGGATGAGAAACAGGGATGAGAGATGTGAAATAGCGATGCTGGAAGAGACGTAGAGATGATGAATGAATAGTAGGAATGTAGGGATAATGGATGAGAAACAGGGATGAGAAGTAGGGATGATGTAAGAAAAGTAGGGATGAGTAGTAGGGATGAGGAATGAGAAGTAGGGATGATGGCTGAGAAATAGGGATGAGACGTAGGAATGAGGATGTCCTAGAATGAATGCTGTACTCCTTCCTGGTTCTACTGCCACCTCTATCCACTCCAAATGCACACATATCTAGATTAGGCGTTTCCTAAAATGTTCTTATCTGGTCCAAACTATTCCCATTTTGCAGTCATTGTTTTATTCAAATAATTAATTGTATTGGTCAGCTGGGCTTTGCAAAAATAAAACAGCATACCGGTTATATAAAACAAAGATATCCCCATGCCTGTAAACGCAATTTAATGATTTCAACGTGTATTTATTTTTTAAAGCACATTTCATAATAGATACAAACACTAAAATATATGAAAAAGATAATCCCTACACAACAAAATGCATTTCCGAATCTTCTAACAAGTAGACAGCACAACTGCAATTATGATTATTTTGGATTTATGAACAGCAAAGAGTCACTGATTTACTAAATAGGGACTAACAAAGCCAATGGTGAGGAGGCAAATTAAGGGCAGATGTGAGCGGATAACTTTCCCCCCTCGCCGTCTTCTCTACCCAAGACTGAAGGAGGAAAGGACAGGTGTACTTTATTGTGAGACGAGCTGTTCCATCCACTGCCTAGTGCTGGTAACATGGGAACACTTTGAATATAATTGCAAGCCTTTACAATGTGACCTCACATGTTTTTTTGACCTTTTAAATAGCATCCACTTTAACTTTGAAAAAGAGACATGAGGGGCCACCCTCCTGAGTTTTTGAGTCGTTTGCAGACGGGGATTTAATTTTTCAATTTAATGGCTGCATATCAAACTGAGACTGATTTTCTAATTAAGAGATTTGCCGAAGATCACAGGATGTCGAGGCAAGGTGGGGGCTCGAGCATTGTGCAGCAGTTCCAAAGTCAGCAGCTCTGGCCGTTAGGTCACCTGTCCTCCTAATTGTGCTGTTTTGTGCTGAGTGTAACCTTTCGCCTGTTTCGGAGCTCAGGACAGGGATCACACAGAGATTAATCAGAGGAAAGATGGAGTCCAACCAGGTCCAGTTGATGCCCTTTCCTGATATTCTGCACTCAATGCCCTTGGAAAACCGGCAGGATGTCTGGCTGGGCAGCTGATGACAGACCACCCTGGAGGATGCAACCAGGGGCTGATGAATGCTTGTTCACCATGTGAGCGCGCTTTAGAATACTTGAGTTCAGGATGTGCACTGTAGAAGAACCTCTTATGCTAGATCTAATAGAGTGTAATGCTGCTCCATCTATAATAAGAATGTAGGCCAAGTTCAAGGTTAAAAGGACTACCTACGTGCCTCTTCGTTAACTAATGGCATTGTTGTTGAGGGTCAAGCCATGAATGCTTCTAAAAACGATCACTTTTAGTAAATGTCTGTCTATGCAGTGATATAACCTGATGTACTATGGTTTAACTGTTCCAGATGTTAAAGAAATACACTTTTTTGAATTCTGAAGAGATTTTACCATATTGTTACATTGTATTTTTTGCACAATACATGACAAACATTGTCATGGCTCGGCTTTTGCATGGGCTCGGGTCTGGCTCAGCTCACCCTATTATTTGCCTGGGCGCCCTCCTCTATTTGCCACTCGGGCTTAGTACATTGGGCCATCAGCCACCTGATAAAATGATTTCTTAAAGGCAAGAACTAAAAGTAACTATAGAGCCCTGCCCACATGCACCGATTTGACTCGTATCAAGACTTGTAGTACAGACGAAGATGAGTGTGTACAGTGAAAATACATTTATAATAAGTAATCCCAGGGCAAGGACTTAAGTCCATTGTGGTGTAAGTGAACATAGTCATGAGTGACCAGGGAGAACTACCAGGCTCAGTTGGAACAGGCATGGTTGTACCTTCAGAGGTGGTGTTTACGGTGTGATACACCTCGAATTCATTCTTAGTTTAGTAGTTGGTTCTGGGGCCCTGAGTTGGGTCTGCTTTGTCTGTGCCAGTTTTTCTCATTGTTATCATTTCATTGCGAGATTTTAAGTTGTTCATTTTGTAGATTGGAATCTTACATATTTATAGTGACCGGTTTACCAAAAAAAGTAGGAGCAGATAAGGTCAGAGTGTGTCTACACAGAATATCAGAACCAATAATATTGTGGGACAAAATATATTGTGTCAAGAATGTTGAAGACAAAAATATCATGCAGGTAAGTTTCTATAGGTAAGTAAAGTATTGCTATATACAACTCCACATATATGTACAGTGATTATATATATATATATATATATATATATATATATATATATATATATATATATATATATATATCTTTGAGGTACGCAGATGTGGAGTGAAGAATGGTAAATCTATATTTACCTATTTGCCCTTAACTTCTCGTTATTTTTGGCACGATATCCTATCCACACAACATTTTTGTTTCTGATATTCTGCCAGTGACCCAGACAGAGAGGTACCAAAAGAAATGCTTCCTTATTTCATATACAGGTCACATGGCTGCCTCACAATTCAAAAGTGATCCTTCTGTAAAGATATGCTTCTTTTCATGACAAACAAACAGCTTCAGTTAAATTGTTCATTCAGAGGGGAGCACCACCCAACAGTAAAATGGTGATAACAAAAGACTTTCTTTAACACTTCTTCTGAAAAATCAGTGCACAATATACACAGCAACGAGCAACCTAAAAAGCTGCCTGCAAGAATTGAGGCAGTACATTCTCTCACTGGGTCAAAGAATGAAAGACATGAAGATGACACAGAGTAACAAGGAGGAAAAGCAACATCTTCTCAGCAACAGACTTCTGTCTCTGGAAGGGAAACATGAAGAGATGATGCTCAAACAGGAAGAACTCTAAAACAGATCATGGCGCAACAATATTCATATTCTTCTTCAGAGCTAAATAATTATATCGCAGAGGGCTGCTGAAGTTAGCTATCCGTATAGCAGAGAAGGACCTTGTCGCCTGGCCACAGCTGATCGTATAGTTGAGTCTGTGTCTGCATCCACCTCTTATCATGGCTTGATAAGGCTCTAGCTATCTGCCTACCATTTAAAACGATTCATCCCCTGGCGTCCCCTTCTGCATCATGGTATAATGATACCCTTTGAACAGCTAAACTGGAGTGCAAAAAAATTGAAAAACAGTGGGAAAAAAATACTTTTTAGAGCTCAGAATTGAGATAAGAATTGCACAAAAAATATATTGGCAATGATCTTGCTGCAAGACTGAGTATTATACGTGATCAATTCATGATGCTTCTAATGTCGCTAAAGAATTGTTTTCGGTGGTTCAGTCTCTATCAAATCATTCCTGTACTTCTAACACTCACAGCAATTGCACGAGTCCCTCTCTCTGTACTTTGAGGATCGATTTGCTAATATTGTTTCTAGTTTTACTCATCCATCTACATATTTTTATAAGTATGATCTTTTGTCATGCCTAGACTATGATTCCTAACAGCAGGCCAAATCTCAGGATAATTTACCTCCTACCAATGGCAATCTGTGTCTTTTGGATACAAAGGCATTTCTGCGTCTGGTCAATTCTATTTCATCTGGATCACCTTTGGACCCCTAGCGCCCCGAGCTCTGGAAGCAGTGTTCATATTGCCTTGCCTCAACTCTCCAAACATTATGTAAAATTTCACTTACATGTGGAGTAGTTCCGTTGGACTAGAAAAGAACTATGGTGGTTCCATCATCAAAAAATCACACCCATATCCATTCTCCTGTTTTCTGTAAACATTTTGGAGAATATTGTTATGTACTATTCATTTTCACAACCATTTCTGACTCTTTTGCTTCCGTATTTAATGCACTCGCAAACCTGCTGGATGTTTCAGCCTTGTGTACAATAAATCAATCAATCACGTGTTTGTTGAGGACGATTACTCACCCGTAAGGGTCTCAAGGCGAAGGGGAGGTGCAGGTTCCAGTCCATCAAGGAGGGGGTGGTGCAGTTCAAAACACAAAATCTTCCCCTGCTTCCACGGACGGAATGATTTCTCAGTCACACGCACATACACACATCACACGCTGGTGGGGCCCATAACACCAACATTCATTCTCATCACACTATCCGTGCCTACAGAGGATATTCAATCCCGAACTACAGCTATTCACTTTGGATAGAGGTAACTCATCTATCGATTTACCCTACTAGTTCCTCCATCCGGAGGTCGACTAGATCATTTAGTTAGGATAGCTTTTGATGGAAATCACTTTAACTCTTATTTAATCAATAAAACATTGCCAGAAATAATCACCCAACACAGTTCTTTCTTTATCTAATTAAATTGCAGGTTAAATCCTAACAGTGCCATATTATCTTTTGTCATATTTACCTATTCTGGCTAATTGTCATTTTCTAAGTCAGAACCGGTCCTCAGAAAGTTCATCGGAATCCTAAAGTCCCGTCCTCTTCCGTCAGCATAAGGATCTCCTAGCGAAGAGCAGCATAGAGTGTCGCGTAGAGTAGCATCGATCAGCTAGGGTCACGAACGCCAATTTCCCTCTCTAGACTACTAATATTTATTCTAAAATTTACATATGACAGTAACATTTTCTTTCTTTCCAGGCCAACGATTGGCTGAATTCAGCCACGTCTAAATACATTAAGAAACATTCTCCAAATTTCACATACGGATGATGAATAAACTAGGCGCATGGGAAAGGCTGTTCCCAGGTCAGGAAAGTATCAGTCTATTGTGAATAGGTGGCTTTTGGTTCCCAAATGGCAACAATTGCTCCATGTTCAGGGACATTGGCATCTCGCCAGAGTAGTCTTCATGGACCTGGCTTGATAGTTCATGGAAAGGCCACAACGAAGTCGGTGCAGGCGCCTTTCTCCATTGTTCAATTTATGAAGTCATGTACTTTAGTTAGGATTCAGTCGGCAGCCATCTTTTGGTAGGCCAGAATAGTCAACTTTAAGTAAAGAAAACACAAAATCGTAATTAATACATTGAAATAATTAAAACAGTGTTATTCCCTTACTAATACCCTTATGTGTATGTATTTAACTAGTAACAACAAAAAACGTGGGAGAAGGTCCAAGGGAAAGGTTTTTAAAGACCAACAGGTTGTGAATCCCCTTAACCAAATATTGTAACACTGAACAACCTGGGTCTAGTACTGGGTCAGCAGGGATAAACAAAAGGCAAAACCACTCATTCTAACATCTCTTGGTTAGAGAAAAGCCCCTGAGGGAACAGAACCCATCAATCACCGAGGAATCAGTGTATTGTCATCATCTGGGTCTGTCTCTCCTGTCACACCACACCAGAGCTAAAGAGAACAGCCTGGTCGCGGGTCAGGGGAGAAGGCGTACAAGGGTTGTAATCAGTACCAGAAATGACAAGGAAACAGTGGGTTCTCCTTCGTGTGAAAAGGGGTTCAAAAAAAGTGCAGCACTGAATCAAAAAATGTGAATAAAAATGGCTAGAGAAACTGGTCTTTACTCATAGACCGCCCTGGGGTACCGACGGAGAGAGCGGGGCCCCCTTCCCTGAGTAGAGCCAGGTTGAGGTGAGGGTATCACCCACATTTGTAGGGTATCCGGTTTTTACATCCATGGAGTTCAACCGGTGGTAGGAATGTCTGTAATTTAATATACTTTTACATTTTCACATATTCATAGTAGCAGCAATATTAAGGTCCTGATGAATGCCCTTGATACTTTGTAGATCCCAGTGGGCAGAAACATGTCGACCACATACTATGGACAATGAGCATAATGACGATGTATTTATGCTAAATTGCCATTTTGCTTTTTAATTTTGGCAGAGGTGCTCTACCGATTAAAGCACTTTTGAGTTTCTCTAGCCATTTTTATTCACATTTTTTGATTCAGTGCTGCACTTTTTTTGAACCCCTTTTCACACGAAGGAGAACCCACTGTTTCCTTGTCATTTCTGGTACTGATTACAACCCTTGTACGCCTTCTCCCCTGACCCGCGACCAGGCTGTTCTCTTTAGCTCTGGTGTGGTGTGACAGGAGAGACAGACCCAGATGATGACAATACACTGATTCCTCGGTGATTGATGGGTTCTGTTCCCTCAGGGGCTTTTCTCTAACCAAGAGATGTTAGAATGAGTGGTTTTGCCTTTTGTTTATCCCTGCTGACCCAGTACTAGACCCAGGTTGTTCAGTGTTACAATATGTATTTAACTAGCCATATGCAACATTCAAAGCTATTAATGCTGGTTTATTTAAGCGCAAATCACATTAACACTGCTTAAGCTAACATATAAATTTAATATGCGTACAAACTTAGTTCACTTATTATTTTAGCCATGCAAATGCATTCCCACGTGTATTCTCTTGGTTAATAAGATTGATTAATTAACATCACATCACTCTATTATTCATTAGAATTAGTTCTTTATCTGTATCAATATAAACTTATATAAATGGATTGGGTATATAAAAAGAAAATATTTTACCCGCTCCATCAATCCCCCCTTTGGTGATTTTATCACCAAACAAAACCCACAAAAACAATTTATTTCCCCTTTTACAGAAATTCGAGATGTCTTCTTGCTCAATTAAAATTCTGTTTCCCTTTCATCGTCTCTTTTAGTTTTGTCATACATACTCTCCTTCCACTCTTCCAATTCTATTTCATTGAGATCTTTTTCTGGTTTCTTTTCCCTCTTTTTGTAAATTTCTCGTTTAACCTTCTTTTTATTTCTTCTATGTCTACAACACATACATCCTAATCTAAGTATCAATAATGCGGAAATCACACAGGTTAATGGAAATAATATATTCCCAATTATAGTACTACCTAATTTACCTAAGAAAGCTTTAATAGCAGCCATCTTATTACTAATTCTAGTCCAGATACTTTCAACCTCCAGTGGTTTTATTTCGTCATGCAATTCTGTAATATTCTTTATATAGATTTTTAGATCTCTGCTTTCGTGAGGAATGTAATTGCAACAATGTTGAACTTTCAGCATTCCACAGACTCCACCCTCTTTTGCCAATAAAATATCAAGGGCAAGTCGATTTTGCATAATCATAGCACGCATGCAAACCAGCTCAGTGTTTACCAAAAGAAAACCTCCAGCGGTGCTTGTTGACAAGCGATCCACTATGGTTGACAATTTCCGAATATTATTTGCATTCCAAGATATTCCCACTGCTGGTATCAAGGCTCCAAAAATATCACCTACAATTTCTAACCAAGTTTCTCTTCTGCTACGCATTAGTAGGTTATTTGGTCTACTATTTTCTACTCTATCCATGTGAAAGATCTTTGGAAAGACCAGGCCAACATAACATGTGCCATACCAATGGTCGGGCAACCGGTAGTAAGCCTTGTTCCCACAAATATAGTACAGTCCAGGGAAAACTGGATCTTCTCCACCTCTAAATCCCCATCCAGATGCAATGAAATATGTATCATGACACTCACTTTTCCCTATATAGATATAATCATATTGGGATCTTTCCCTCATGATGCATAATTTGCCTTTCTGGGGTGAATCTATAGCTATTGTTGGTTTAACTCCACCCGGTGTCTCCTTTTTCCCATCTATTTCCCACATTTTTTCCCCTTCTTTATGTCCCTCTGCATTCTTGTGTATTTTCAATCTCCTCTCTTCAACCATATCCAAAAATGTTTTCTCTTCTGTTTTCAAACTGCAAGTTAAATTGTTCTTAAAAATATATTCTAGTTTTAGTCCTTTAGTTTCTATAAATATTTCTCCTAATACATTAGCATCTTTAGCTGGGTTTAATTCTTTCTTCATGGGCAATCGTCCAAGAATATTATCTATATTAGACAAATTATACTCTAATTTTCCTACTTGATAAAATATACTAGTTAAAACGCTACATGTTATTCCATATGTTGCTGGGAGGTGATGATAAGTCACCCCTTCTGAAACAGATGCAGGTAATTGCATACATACGTAGCAATCCCTTACGTCCATTGTTTTCACATATTCATACAATAATTTTGAAAACACATTGCTAGAAAAATCAGTTATTGACCTATCTTGATGCATATGATCAGTGCTTGTTCTGACTGGTATTACCTTCTGTGAGCTTTTCACTATGTTAGTCATATTCTCAGTATGTCCTGCTAGTGTATCTAAAGTTAAATATTTCATTACCGGTACTATTTTTTATGCGGTAAAGTCTAGTAAGAATAACTCAGTAAATATAAGAGGCAGAATCCGTGGTATTAGAGGTTCTAAAATGCTTTATTCCTCTACAAAGGAATTACAGTTCGAACTGCAGGCTTCAAATTCCATCACCATGAAGGTTCAGGAAGGAAGGCAATACATTATTGACAAGTAATGGTATTTATATGGAAAGCATTACATTAAGACAGATGCAAGAGGCGTAACAGCTGATAATACAGATATGATACACATACGTAATAAAAAAGGGCGTAAACATAGGCGTAACTAAATACGTCATTAAACATGATGTCACAAGTGGGTGGATCCATAAGAGAATCCTGCAATGTCAGCAGAAATATTTGGCAGAGATGCGCGCGCAGCCGCATGACGTGGGATTGACGTGCAACTAGAGGGTGAAGGGGACTTGACATTTAGCTCTACATGTGGAGACAGAAGTCTGGGGGGTCATGTCAACCTAATCCCAAATCATATCTAATATCTTATGTTTAAAGAACTGTATTATCCAAAAGGAAAGGTCTCTCGGACAGAATCTATTCTATACTGACTGTTAGTGCGTGTACAAGCGTCTAAGTGTCTACATGAGATGCGAGGGGGCAGGAATCTTCCATGGTAACAGGGGCTATGAATTACTTGCATGAGGACAGTGAGGCCTGGCCCTTTGCACGGTAGCTGGAAGAATGTTTACCTAAACTACTAGACAGGAATGCATCGGATGAGGAGCGGAGCAGATAATCTTGAAGGTGAAATACAGTTTTTGGCAGGCAACAGGCTGGATCAGGCACCGTTAGCCGCGCAGGGAGTAGGACAAAGTTCATGGATACAGATGCAGGCTCGGACTGGAGCTTTCAGAGGCAGGAGGCAGGAAAAGGCTTGATGGCAGAATTCAGGGCCTACTCGCCTGAATCTGTAAAATGTGGAAAGTGAACCACATAAAGTCGGTGGCCTTTCATACTTAGGAATGGAATATCTGACCCATTCATGGCGGATCTGAAAGAGGACATGCTGACGGTGGACGCACATGTATTTGCGTCTTCATAACTGGAACTGGAGGGAACATACATGTACTTATAGCATGCACATGGAGCCGTTGGGGTCTACGATAGGGGACATAACTGATCACAAAATTCATATTTCCTCATTCCCTCCTTGTCCCCTACGGACCCTCAGGAGATATCGATCTTCATCAATCCATCGATCTGTTCATATAGCATCATTTGTTCTTCTTTCTTCTTCCGGGATCTCGAACGAAAACTTGGATGCGGGATACACGATGTGGCACACAGACCACAAATCGCTGGCCCACATTGTAGACATAAGCAGCAACTGAATAGTATGAGGAAGCCAATACCTAGGAAGGATAGGATCCTCCATCCCCAGGCTGACAACACGCTCCAGAACCAACCGGACCAAGTCCATGTGCCTGGACTCTGGTGTATCCGGCTTATAATCTTATGAAGGCGAGTTATGGCTTTATATACTGACGGCAAATTTTCTGGTATGAAAACACAGCAACTTGATCCGATGACCCTACAAGCTCCGCCCCTATCAGCCAGGATGACGTCAAGGACAAGACGATTTTGAAGCACAACAATCCGCATAGCAGACTGCTCTTCTGTTAAATTGCCTAAGGCGGAAGTAGTCTCGTTCACTACTGCTTCAAGGGTTCTAGTTAATCTACGTATCAGCTTACTATTAGTGACTGTACCTATATAGGGAAAGAAACCTTTATTGAAATCTGTGTATTGCTCCCATGCCGTTTCAGTGTAATCGACAATCGGGAGATCTCTCTGCTGTCTATTGTGTACTAAATGGGTATTTCTGTGATAATCAGGAGGGGCTAGGAAAACAGGTGGCAGAAGGAATGCTATGTAACAGGTACCATCCCAGTCTAGAGGTAGACGTATATATGCGGTCTGGCCACATATGAAGTAAGAATGACGGGAAGCTCTAAATGTAGATTTGCCTTGATCACTGAATTTTATTACAGTGGTGCATTTACTATGGCCCATGTGTATGGAACCATTCTTTCTTACACATAATTCCCCTTTAACTGGGAATACTGACATAGCGGGCAAGATTGGTGTAGCTTCGGATTCGACATTCAGAATCAAGAGGTTAAGTGTAAAATTACCTAATCCATATACTTCATTTTCTAGATCAGTTCCTGTTCTTTTGGGAAGTCCCTCCTTGTTAGGGTAGCAGACTTTAAGCAAAACTAGGTTCAGGTTTCCCCATACCCAGTTGTCTTGATAAACTACTGAATTTGAATCTAGGGAATTAATCAAACTAAACCATGCTCCACAGGAGCCATTGTGTGTGAACGGATATGGAAAGAGGGGCAAAACTCCCTTATAGTTCTGATAGGGAGGGAGTCGGCCACATATCCAACAATTTGTAGCATTGCTGGTCTGATGGGAATGATGTAACATACTAATGAATGTGTTGTTGCGCAGCGCAAATCTATAAGACAACTCATGCGGAGGTAATTCGCTAAAAGAATGTTCAGCAGTAACATTGTAAGCACGTTTAGAAATAGGATAATACATATGCAGCAATATACTAGAAATGATGATCAGAAGACTTAGAAAAAACAAAATTAATAATGTTACTGTGCAGTGACTACGAAGTGATTTACAATACGCATGCTTTTTAAGCTGCATCTGTCGATTTCTTTCTCTACTCCGGTCTAGAGGATACATGTCAGAGACAAATTCAACCGATTCACCTTGGAGAGGACTTAAACAATCAAATTGTCTGACTTGCTAGACCTTAATTTCAGTTTATAAAGTTCCGTTTTTGTTTGTTCAACCAAGGGGAGCTTTGAGTCTGTCTGTGAGGGAATGCAGGGCTGAGTGTTCACATCGGACGGTAGTCCATAAAATTTTTTGATATGACTCGAGTGCAACCACCCTTTACGTCCCTCGATCTTCACGGCTGTCCTTGTTGTTAGTAGAACGAGTTTAGGCGATTTCCACCTAGGCTCCAGTTGGGTCTTCCGGTCGAAATACCGCACCAGAACCAGGTCACCTGGAACCACGTCATGGGGCTTTACCTCTGTGTTATCGGGAAAGGCTGCAGCTACCTGTGAACGACAAGATTGTAGTGCAGACATCAAGGAAGCCAGGTAATCTGTCAGCATATTACAGTCAACATCAGTGATTTTGCGAGGTAATAGGCGTCCCCCACATATTTGGTGGTCTACCGAAGATCACCTCGTACGGGGATAGCCCTGTTCGAGAATGTGCTACCATTCTCATGTAAAAGAGTGCAACTGGTAAGGCTACTATCCAATCGACACCTTTTTCTCTACATATTTTGGACAATCTGATTTTCAGGGTTTGATTATGGCGTTCCACGAGACCTGCTGCCTCGGGATGTCGGACACAGTGGAATTTCCATTGGTAACCTAACAAAAGTGAAACGTGTTTCATTAGTTCGGATGAGAATGGCTGGCCGTTATCTGAGTAGACAACACGTGGCAAACCATATCGTGGGAAGAATTCTCGAACTAGCTGTTTGGCAGTAGTCGGGGCAGTGTAATCTGAAACCGGGTAGGCTTCTGTCCAACGGGAAAGAGCACAAACAACTACGAGAACATATTTGAATCCTCGACATCGTTCCATCTGGATATAATCCATCTGGAGGACTTCAAAAGCATGATCGGGAGGTTGAAATCCACCCTGCTCTACGGGGATGCTTTTACCTGGATTAAACTGACAACATATCATACAGGTACGTACTTTCTGTTTGGCTGCTGCTCGCAAGTGTTTGTTGAACCAAATGTGTTGAATGCTGTCTAGCATAGCTTTTTCTCCTAGGTGCGCTGGACTATGTATTGTGTTAATGATGACTTGAACCATGGAGTCGGGAAGAAACCATATAGATTTTTCCTTCGTCATCCATCCTTGATCCGTTTGGATCCCTCCTAATTCAGTCCATTTCTTTATTTCTTCTGGTGTAGCATGTGTCTGTATGTCAATTACATCAAGGGCGGGATCCTTAACTGTCATGCAATGTGTTGGTGTCGGAACTATTGTCTTTGTCGTGTCAGTTGTGTGAGTCTGATTCTGAGCAGTCTGTTTAGCTGTTCTGTCAGCTAGGTCATTACCCTGAGAAATGATATCGGTAACTTTTGTATGGGCTTTGCATTTCATAATCGATATTGCAGTAGGTAGATGAATCGCGTCTAATAGGGCTTGGATGAGGGGTCCGTGTTGGATGCGGGCACCGTGAGAAGTTAAATAACCTCTCTCTCGCCACAGTACGCCGAAGTCATGGACGACTCCGAATGCATAACGTGAATCTGTGTATATGTTGACTTTCTTATCTTTGGCTTGAGTACAGGCTTGTGTCAGAGCGATGAGCTCTGCTGCTTGAGCTGACAAAGTGTTAATACAATTTGTTTCAACGACTTCAGTGTCTGTTGTGACTGCGTAAGCGGCCACTAACTCTCCTGTACTTGTTCTCATACATGAACCATCTACATACAATGTCAAGTCTGGATCTGATAAAGGGATATCTGTCAAGTCTTGTCTGGGTTTCGTCGTGATAGTAATGACTTCAATACAATCATGTGCTAATGGATCTGTTCCATTTACTGGCAAAAGTGTGGCAGGATTTAACGTATTACAACGTCTGATTTCTATGTGTGGCTGAAACAATGTTAATTCATAACCGGTGAGTCTCGCTATAGTCAAGTGTTGTGTTTGTGTGCGGTTCAAGAGAACCTCTACTGCGTGTGGTACTTGTACTGTCAATTGATGTCCTAACACTATGGCATCGCTTTGTCTGATTGCTAAAGCTGTTGCTGCCACTGATTTCAGGCACGCAGGAAGAGCCTGAGCTACTGGATCTAATGTACTAGAGAAATAAGCACATGGTTTGTGTGATCCTGCTTGTTCCTGAGTGAGTACTGACAAGGCAGTACCTTCGCGTTCTGTAACAAAGAGTGTAAACTGTTTACTGTAACATGGTGTTGCTAAAACCGGTGCTTGGCATAAAGCTTTCTTTAAGCTTTCAAAGGCATGTGTATGTTCTTGAGTCCAAGGGAGGACAGTCGATGTGGCTGCCTCCTGTGTTGTCAACTGGATGAGTGGTTTTGCTAGAAATGCATATTGAGGGATCCACTGCCTACAGTATGAAGTGAGACCTATAAAAGCCCGCACCTCCTTTTGTGTCTTGGGTGGTGGCATGTTAGCGATTAACTGGATGCGATCAGGTGTAAGCTGTCTTCCCTCCTTGGACAGCGAGTGCCCAAGGTAAACAACTTGCTGGACACAGAATTGCAGCTTAGAAGGGGACACTTTGTGCCAACTTGTCGGCCAGAAATCTTAAAACCGTCAGTGACGCTTTTTCACATTCAGGTTCGCTTCGGGCGGTGATCAGCAAATCATCGACATATTGAAGCAAGGCAGTGTTAACTGGCATGTGGATACTGTCAAGTTCTCGTTTCAGTGCTTGGCTATAGATGCTGGGGCTTTCTGTAAATCCTTGAGGTGCGCGTGTGAATTTAAAACTTCGTCCATTTAAACTGAATCCAAACAGATATTGACTTTCCGGATCTATTGGGACGCTAAAGAAAGCATTCTTGAGATCAATTACAGTGAAGAACGTTGCTTCTGAATCAATAGCTGTTAGTAATGCAGAGATATCTGGGACCACAGGGTATTGTGGTACAATACATTTATTTAATTCGCGCAGATCAATAACTAATCGATATACTGGTGGTGCTTTTGGATCCGTTCTTTTAAGAATCGGAATTATCGGGGAATTACATACATTGGAGTCGATTTCTACAACCACTCCTTGTGCAATGAGCTCGTCAATGATTTGCAGCAAAGCCACAACAGCATCTAGTGGTAACTTGTATTGTCGCATTCGTGGTAGTACTACTCCTGTTTTTAGTGTGACTCGATATGGTGTAATGTTCATACAACCAACATCAGTTGGGCCTTGTGCCCATAGATGTGTAGGTAAATTCTGCAGCCGGTGATCCATGTCTCTGGACACGTAGTGACCTTTGAAGTCACGTAAAAATAATCGTACTCCTTCCGGAGAACAACATATTATAGCTCCTAGAGCTTTCAATGTTTTTATACCTAACAAGTTTTCTGGACATGATTTAGTAAGCAATAAATCTGTAGTTCGTGTCAATGGACCAACCGTAAGTGGAAGAGGTTGCGACACTTCATTAATGATAGGCTTTCCTGAGAATCCAAGGGAAATATTCTGTGAGCCTGAGAGGGGTGCCCCTGGAACTTCACTGCGTCGTATAGTTGTTCTGCTTGCCCCTGTATCAAGTAAAAACTTTCTGTCTTCCCCTAATAGTTCACTATGCACATAAGGTCCCTCTTGATCGACAGGAACCTCGATAAGGGGTAAGCCAACTTCCCTCTCTAGGCTATTTCATGTGTATCGCTGATAATCGGGATAATCAGTTTGTGCATACTGATACATCTGTTGTGTTGTTGCTTGCGTTGCAGCAATAGGCTGCGCTTGTGGTGGTGCTACGGTCTGTTGTGGAGCTGCCTGTTGCGGAGCTAGTTGTTGCGGAGCTGACCTGGGTTGTGCATGCTGAGGGATTTGTTGTTGATTCTGATCCTGTCTAGGTGGACGTGGTCTTTCCTGGGTTCTACCTGTAGCAATATTATGTTTCAGGACTGGACAATCGTGTATATAATGACCTTGTTGTTTACAATAGTTGCATGTCCCTTTCGTTGGACCTGCGGAATCACCCTTTTTATGACCATCGGCTGGAACTGTCTGGGCAACAAGCATTTTCATTTTCGTATCTTTCATACGTCTTTGTTCATGTTCTTGTTCTTCTCTAATTCTATTATGGTGATATTGTAACATCTGTAACATCTGTGACGGGGTGTTACCTTGCCAGGTACTCTCAAATTTCAATACTCTATTCTTAACTTGCGGCAGGGAATTTTCAACTAATTTTGTCACAAACAGATGTGGATATGACTCGCTACTTGCTTTTATGCCACTATTAATACCAAAACATTTTTCAAATCGGGAATAGAAATCACTAGTGTCTTCATCTTGCTTTTGTTTACAGGCTGAGATTGCACCCCAGTCCTCCTTTTTCGTAGTTAATAGACGTGGCAGTACCTGCACTAGTAATCCTGGTAGTGCTGTAGTCTTTTCCCCAAGCCCTGATCCTGCAGCTCGGGCCTTTTCTTCGTTCTCTAATGCTGTCCAATCTATCTTTTGGTCTCCCACCTCCCATTCCTTTTCTTTGAGTTTCTCGTAAACACCGGCAGGCATTAACACTTTCAATATTTTCATAATGTCGGGGTAAGTATACTCTCCCATGAGTAACATGTCCTTTATCTCACGGTGGAAACCTGCTGGATCCTTGTCATGGCTGGGTACTACTTTCTTCATTTCTAATAATTCAATTTTAGTTATAGGCGTGTACACAAACACACGTGTAAAGTTATTATCTTCACCTCTGATTGGGTGTACTTCGCGTAACGGATTCTGTCTATCTATGTGATACATTTTTCTTCCCATAGTGGGAATTGGAACGTGTTCTGGGTATGCAAAAACTATATACTGGTTTCGAAATTCTAGAATTTCTTTAATTAAATCAGTACCTGACCCTCTCCATTTATTCGTGAGTAATTCGGTCAATATGTCAGGTAAGGGTCCAGGATCGGAGTGTTGGCTTTTATATAATATAAGGAGGTGTTGAATCATGTATATACTAGCTAAACGCTGTTCGTCTGGGGCAAGATTCAGAAACGTGTGTGCTAGCGCATCATCACTGTATTTGCTGGGACTGTCAGCCCATAGTACTGCTGACCTGGCTAATTCTTGTTCGTCCATGGAATCGAGCATATGGTACCCCCTTCGATCTCGGAGTAATTTATCAGCGGCTTGGAATAGGTGTTCAGGGGACCTTGTATTTAACATAGGGGTTTGAAAATGTCTATTACATTCTGGACGTATCGGACGTATCGGATCATTAAAGCATCTAGTATTATTATGGGGTTTTCCTCTACCTACGTAAGCTATCGTATCTAATTGTTCTGATTCTTGCTCCTCCTCTCCCTCTGATTCAATTCTGTCTGCTTCTCGTCTTTCTTTATGTATTCGTTCTACTTCCTTGCGGATCTTTCGATACATGGCGATTATACACCCCTGTCTATCATGTTTCTCGTCTGATATGTTCTGACCCCATTTGGCAAGTTTTTGCATGGTATCATGATCTGCCTCAGGCCTGTCTTGGTTCCTGATCACGCAGTTTATGAAAAAACGTAGTAGTTGTCTTTGTACATCCACTTTCTGGTATTCCATAGCTTCGTTAATACTTTCTGGGCCTCGCCCTGTTTGGACAAAGTGATATATATTGTCTAGGTGTTCAACCATTCCTGGTATCGTCATTAAATACAATGTAGCTCGTCTTATACGTAGTGATGATAGTAGCAATCTGTCCTGTTTACCTGGCACTGGATCATATCTACAATCCACAAGATGTTCTTTAAACATGTCGGATGTCGCTAGTTGGGGTGTACGTTGGAGTGCTAAATCTCTAAGGGTCTGTTTATTTCGCGGCGGTGTGGCAAACATGTCTGTTGCACCTCCTGTAGCACCATCTGAGGTGCTGGGCAAGAAAGGATTCGTTGGACGTAAGATAGAAATTGTAGATGCGGGAAAAACAGTAGAAACGGATGGACCTGTGGGAATGGGCGTAGGAGTTTGTTGTTGCGGGGATACAGACGGATGATCTTGACATTGAACACCATCAGCAAGCGGTGTGTGTGGTATGGTATTAGCATACTCGGGAGCTACGTCATCTAAATAGGAGGAAAGGAAAACGTCTTTTGCTGTTTTAGGATGTGCTTTTATCGGGAGTAATGGGGGTGTCAAGTTTTTCGGTATTTCCGGGGTGGCCTGAGGTAACCCTTCGGCCAAAAGAGGATACATACCATTCATAAGGGTATTTCTTTGTCTATCTACTTGTTCTGATTTTACTCGGGTACCTTCCTCAATTAATAGATTTTCTCGGGCTTTATTTGGATTCTCCCTACCTTTCTCTTCCTGTCTGAGCGCTTTTTCTGTACGTCTATATGATTCTTTACGCCATAATTCAATGGCATCTTTCTGTGACTGTCTGGCTTTCTTTTTCCATAATTCTTCTTCTACTCTCATGATGCAATCTGCATCCCAGGTCCCCGCTGCGGGCCATCTCTGACTCTCTGGTAAATCCTTGGTGTAGTCCACCCATAAATCAAGAAATAATACGGCATCTAAGCCATGCTTATGATACATAAAGTACCCTGGAGTGTCCCTAGGTGGGATGGGAACAGCTTCTTCGAGTACACCTTTTCTGGTTTTGATCTGTCTTAATTTCGAAAAGAGCGGCATTTTTAGACCTTATTACTAGAACACACTTTATACAATAAACACAATAATGAACAATCATTCACACCACAATATGTAGAACGTATTAAAACAATTAACATTTAACAGTTTAACGAACGATAATAACTAATAAAAAACTAGTTACTGACATAATACTAACACTAAATAATACTTAATTATATGCAAGACATACTAGATATACTGCTAAACAGTACAGATACACTGCTGAAACAGTGCAGACCGGATTTGTGTACCCAAACCCGTCTTGACCGGCACAACCTATGTGCACGTTTAAATGCCTCCCCGGCAATGGTACTCACCGGGTAGCACGGAACGGAAGGCCTCGGAACTGAACTGAAACTGGACCGGACTGGACTCGACTCGACTGGACTCGGAACTTCGGAACCTGGTGGGCCTCTGTATACCTCGGATCTTGCTCTCTCAGCTAGGCTCTGGTCGGGATACTTCGCACTTCTCACCGCCTCGTCTGGGTGTTGATCGCAGCCTCAGTCACCCCCGCTTGGCCGGAGGGAGATACAGGAAATCCTGCGGGTACGCGTTTTTGTCCGTTCAGCTGTGGCAGGAGACCGGGCCTGCAACGCACCTCCGGCGCGTGAGATGAGAAAGTGTCCCTGTTCGGGCGCCAATTTATGTGGTAAATATTTCATTACCGGTACTATTTTTTATGCGGTAAAGTCTAGTAAGAATAACTCAGTAAATATAAGAGGCAGAATCCGTGGTATTAGAGGTTCTAAAAGGCTTTATTCCTCTACAAAGGAATTACAGTTCGAACTGCAGGCTTCAAATTCCATCACCATGAAGGTTCAGGAAGGAAGGCAATACATTATTGACAAGTAATGGTATTTATATGGAAAGCATTACATTAAGACAGATGCAAGAGGCGTAACAGCTGATAATACAGATATGATACACATAAGTAATAAAAAAGGGCGTAAACATAGGCGTAACTAAATACGTCATTAAACATGATGTCACAAGTGGGTGGATCCATAAGAGAATCCTGCAATGTCAGCAGAAATATTTGGCAGAGATGCGCGCGCAGCCGCATGACGTGTGATTGACGTGCAACTAGAGGGTGAAGGGGACTTGACATTTAGCTCTACATGTGGAGACAGAAGTCTGGGGGGTCATGTCAACCTAATCCCAAATCATATCTAATATCCTATGTTTAAAGAACTGTATTATCCAAAAGGAAAGGTCTCTCGGACAGAATCTATTCTATACTGACTGTTAGTGCGTGTACAAGCGTCTAAGTGTCTACATGAGATGCGAGGGGGCAGGAATCTTCCATGGTAACAGGGGCTATGAATTACTTGCATGAGGACAGTGAGGCCTGGCCCTTTGCACGGTAGCTGGAAGAATGTTTACCTAAACTACTAGACAGGAATGCATCGGATGAGGAGCGGAGCAGATAATCTTGAAGGTGAAATACAGTTTTTGGCAGGCAACAGGCTGGATCAGGCACCGTTAGCCGCGCAGGGAGTAGGACAAAGTTCATGGATACAGATGCAGGCTCGGACTGGAGCTTTCAGAGGCAGGAGGCAGGAAAAGGCTTGATGGCAGAATTCAGGGCCTACTCGCCTGAATCTGTAAAATGTGGAAAGTGAACCACATAAAGTCGGTGGCCTTTCATACTTAGGAATGGAATATCTGACCCATTCATGGCGGATCTGAAAGAGGACATGTTGACGGTGGACGCACATGTATTTGCGTCTTCATAACTGGAACTGGAGGGAACATACATGTACTTATAGCATGCACATGGAGCCGTTGGGGTCTACGATAGGGGAAATAACTGATCACAAAATTCATATTTCCTCAAGATCAAAAGAGCGAGTACACTCCAAAGAAGCATTAATAGTCCTGTACAACAACAACATGTCTTGCACCATCTTCTCATGAAGGTACATCTACTCTTGTTATCATCTATGTTCGCCATCTTGTTAGAACTAACCGTGTCTTTTGACTTAGCCCCTTCTACTCCACCTCTTGTAGCTTTCCTTCAAGATCTAAGACCTTATCAGGTGATCCAAATACTTCAATTTCTTTTTCAATCCTTTGTATTTCTACAAGGACCGATTGAAATTACTCAGCTTGGCCTCTCGTCATTTTTCACTTCTTTCTCGTCATCCACATACAGGATTTCCTGATCTTCCGCTTCTTCTCCGATGTCGGATAAGATAACTCTCAGGATTTCCCCTGTTTCTTCTTCTTTTATCAATCTCAGTAAAGTCTCCTTTGGATTTCCTTGACTATCTGTCTCTTCTCTTTGTTCAGACAGTGCCGCGTACGTCCATTCAGGTGACTTATACTTCTGGTTTGGTTTTCTAGATCGTTTGTTTGCTTCAGACACTTCTGTTTCTCCCTCTTTCTCTGGATGCTGACTGGTTACTTCATTCACCTGTTCAGCTTCTGAGGGTTTGACTCGTGTCAATTGATATCTCAGTTTCTTAATTTTGTTTGGCCAAAGATCTCCTTTAGCATTTCTTTTTGTTTTGCCGTCTTTACTGTTTCTTTCCTCAATCCAAGTTCTCTTTCTTAGAACTCGACCCTCTGGAATTTCAGTTTCACTGTCCTCAGATTCTGTCTCGTTTGATTTTTCCATTTCAATAATCTCTTTTTCCACCTCTTGAGTTGGCCCTACTTCTGTCCCTCCTCGGGTCTCCGGCACGCAATTTTCCTGTTCACTACTTGTCCCTTCACCTAGCTGTGTATTGCAGTTCCCTACACCTCCTCGGGGTTTTTCCGCAATCTGTCCATCTCTTTCTGTGACTGTCCCTTCTTCTTCTTCCAATATTTTCTCAGGTGTAACTTCTTCTACTCTCTCATTTGGTGTAAATATTACTTCTGACTGGACATTCTTTTCTTTTCTTTTTTCTGTGTTCACCATTGATGTTTTGCTCATCTCCAGAATCTGAACCATCTGAAATCTGCAATCTTTTCCTCAGAATTTCTTCTCTGGGAGTCTGAACTAGTCTTGGCTCATTCTCCCCCCTTTCAGGATTTTCTTTCGACTTTATATTCTCATTGCTTGACTCATCACTTGATTCTGATTCATCAAAGTATTCTTTTCCAATGCCGTCTGCTGGATTTGGAACTCTCAAAGTGTGACTTGCATGTATCCAGTTTTTCAGTCCAGCACACTTCACAGCAGTTGTCGTGGTCAAGATGACTTGCCTTGGCCTTTCCCACCTTGGAACCAGGCAATTTCTTCTTCTGTGGACTTTTATCCTTACCCAGTCCCCTGGGCTCAATTCATGGGCTAGTTTCTTTTCAAGTGTGGTGGCATCCGCTCCAACCTGGTGAAACACAGAATGAACTGCGTCAGCCAGGCCTTTACAGTAATCCAAAATCATGTCATCAGTTATAGTCATCAGCTTGTTGACTGGTACAAACACATGTCTCATGGCGCGTCCCATGATGATCTCGTGTGGACTCAAACCTGTAGTTCTGTCTGGAGTAGACCTAATGGTCATCAAAACCAGAGGCAAGACATCAGGCCATTTCATACCTGTGGCTAAACACATTTTCCCTATTCTGTTTTTGATAGTACCATTCATTTGCTCAACCACACCAGAAGCCTCTGGTCGGTAGGCACAATGCAGTTTTTGTTGCACACCCAATGCTTCACAGATCAATTTCATGATCTCATTGTAGAAATGTCCTCCTCTGTCTGATTCTATGGTTACTGGGAACTCGTACCTTGGGATGAATTCCCTCAACAATAGCTTGGCCACTGTGATTCCATCATTTCTTCTGATTGGATATGCTTCCACCCACCTGGAGAACAGACAAACTACCACCAAAACATACCTCAGTTTGTTAAAAGGGGGCATTTCAATGAAATCTACTTGCATTCTGGTGAAAGGTCCTCCCTCCCGGCCTATGGTGCCTAGACTCACCACAGTTTTCCTTCCAGGATTGTCCTGCTGACATGTCAGGCATCTCTGACAGAGACTTTCTGCGATCAACCTAAATTTTGGGTTATACCAGGTCTGCTTAAAAGCCCTTATCATAGCATCCCTCCCTATGTGTCCCTGGCCATGATACATCCGTGCCATGGTTGACATCATGCTATCAGGCATTACTGGTCTTCCATCCCGATAGACCCACACATGATCCTTTTCCCTGGGTGCACAACCTGCTTTTACCCACTGCCTCATTTCCTCATCAACTGCTTCATCCTGCAACTGCCTCACTTCATCTCATGTCCCCACAACGTTAGTAAACATTATGGAGCAAGAAGACATTTCCTTTTCTTTTGACCGATTAATTGAGTATTTGTTTCGGGCACAATACCGAGCCATGTCATTTGCAAAGCGATTGCCGGTAGTGATGTAATCACTACCCTGTCCATGAGCAGCACATTTTACCACAGCCAATTCTTTGGGCATTTGTATTGCCTCAAGAAATTTTCCCACCACTTCTGCATTCCTTATGGGAGTTCCACTTGAGGTCAGGAAACCTCTCTGCAGCCACAATTGGCCAAAGTCGTGGACAACTCCGAAGCCATACTGGCTATCAGTCATCACAGTCACTCTCACATTCCTCCCAATTTTGCATGCCTTGGTCAATGCCACTATTTCTGCTACTTGAGCGGATTTAACTCCTTTCAAGGTTGATGCTTCTATAACTGCTGAAACTGTGCATACTGCATATGCTGCGCTCAACACTCCTTCATCTGTTCTCAGACAGGATCCATCCACAAAAAACACATAGTCACTTTCTGACAGTGGCAGATCTCTTATGTCAGGTCGAGGTTTTGTGCAGTAGTCAAGCACATCCAGACAATCATGATCAACGTCCTCTCTTATCTCCACTCTCTCTGCATCAGGTAAAAGTGTAGCTGGATTCACATTCACACATCTTTCCAGACTCACATTGGTTGCACCTAGAATGACCTTTTCATACTTAGTCAGCCGACTATGTGACATGAACTGTGTTCGACTTCTTGTCAAAAGGATCGCCACACTATGAGGTACAAACACTCTTACTGGATACCCCATCACGATTCCTTCACTCTGCTCTAAGCTTCGGCATGTAGCCGCTACTGCTTTCAGACATCCTGGCGGACCCATCGCCACTGGATCTAACATTGACGAAAAATATGCCACTGGTCTCCTTTGCCTTCCATGTTTCTGTATTAACACTGAGAGTGCACATCCGTTTCGCTCACTACAGTATAGCTCAAACTCTTTTTCATAGTCTGGCATGCCCAGTGCAGGGGCTTCACAAAGACTGTTCTTCAACTGTTTAAATGCTGCCAATTCTTCTTTGTTCAGTTCAAGGGGGTCTTTTACCTCACTTTTTGTCAATTTCACCAATGGTTTGGCTATCAGGGAAAAATTACTTATCCACCGACGACAGTAACCAACCATTCCTAGGAACATTCTCACCTCTCTTTGGGTCATTGGAGCCCTCATTCCTCTAATGATTCTGATCCGATCTATGGTTACTTTTCTCAGCACTTTTTCGATAGTATGACCCAAGTATGTCACTTCCTTTTTACAGTATTGCAATTTTGTTGGAGATACCTTCAGTCCTCCATCTGCCAAATGATTCAGCAAAGCTATGGTGTCTGTTTCACAGGCCTTACGTGTCTTTGACGCCACTAATAGGTCGTCAATATATTGGACCAAAACTGAATTCTCAGGCATGGCAAGACTCTCTAGATATTTCTTCAACAACTGATTGAAAATGGAGGGGCTCTCTGTGTACCCCTGTGGGATTCGGCACCATGCCAAAATACGCTCTCCAAACCGAAATGCAAAACGTGGCTGGCTGTCATGAGGCAACGGAATGGAAAAGAAAGCATGACACAAGTCAATTACTGTGTACCATTCTGCATCATGTGGAATCTGATACAAAATTACTGAGGGATTTGGAACAATGGGACAACATGAAACAACAATATTGTTAATCTTTCTCAAATCTTGCACAATCCTGAATTTCCCACTCGGCTTTTTCAGTCCCATTATAGGCGAATTACATGGACTGCTCATTATTTCCCTTAACACTCCTTGCTGGATCATTTTCTCAATCAAAGGGGTTACTCCTGCTATTATTTCAGGTGTCAGTCTGTATTGTGTAATATTCGGGTAAACTGCTCCTTCCTTTACAGCTATTCTCACTGGGTCTACGTTTCTCATCAGGCCTACATCTTCTCCAGTGAAATCCCAGACTGCTGCCTTCACTGTCTGTTTCAATTCTGGGGGCAATTCATCTGGATTGAATACTGCATAGGTTCCAGCAACCTCACACTCTCGATTAGCTATGGTCATCTTATTGTGGTAAATAATTTAATTACCGGGACTTAATTTGATACAGAACATAATAAAAATAGCTCAATAAGTAAGAGGCAGAATCCGTGGTATTAGAGGTTAAGAACGGGCTTTATTCCAATGGACGATTTCGAAATCGTGGACTCCAAGTTCCATCACCACGGAGGCTCAGGAAGTGAAGTACATACATTATTGATAATTAATAACTTTTATACAATAGGCATTACAGTGAAGTAAATGCAAGAGGCGTAACAATTGATAGCAAAGATAACATTTCACATGCGTAGCTGAAGGAGGCGTAATTGGGAGTAACAAGGAAACGTCATTGGTTGTGATGTTACATATGGGTGGACCTATGAAATAATTTCGCAATGTCAGCAGAAATACTTTGCAGAGATGCGCGCGCAGCAGCATGACGTGTGATTGACGTGCAGCTAGGGGGTGAAGGGGACTTGACATTTAGCTCTACATGTGGCGACAGAAGTCTGGAGGGTCAAGTCAACCTAATCCCAAATCATATCTAACATCCTATGTTTAAAGAACTATGTTATCCAAAAGAGAGGTCTCTTAGAGTAGAATCTTATTCTATACTGACTATACTGACTGTTAGTGCGTGTACAAGCGTCTAAGTGTCTACACTAGATGCGAGGGCAGGAATCTTCCATAGTAACAGGGCTATGAATTACTTGCATGAAGACAGAGAAGCCGGGCCTCTGCTCGGTAGTTGGCAGAATGTTTACTTAAGCTACTAGACAGGAATGCATTGGGCAGGGAGCGGAGCAGATAATTTCCGAAGGTGAAATACAGTTCTTGGCAGGCAGCAAGCTGATGTCAGGCATCGTGAGCCGCGCAGGGAATGAGACAAAGTTCATGGTCACAGATGCAGGCTCGGACTGGAGCTTCAGAGACAGAAAGCAAGAAAAGCTTGATGACAGAATCAGGGCCTACTTGCCTGGACTGTAAAATGGCATAAGTGAACCATATAAAGGCGGTGGCCTTTCGTACTTAGGAATGGAATATCCGGCCCATTCATGGCGGATCTGAAAGAGGACATGTTAACGGTGGACGCACATGTATTTGCGTCTTCATAACTGGAACTGGAGGGAACATACATGTACTTGTAACATGTACATAGAACCGTTGGGGTCCAAGATAGGGGACATAACTGACCAGAAAAATCCATATTTCCACATTCCCTCCTTGTCCCCTACTTGCCCGTCAAGAGATATCAATCTTCATTAATCCATTGATCTGTTCATATAGCATCATTTGTTCTTCTTTCTTCTTCCGGGATCTTGAATGAAAATCTTGATGTGGAATGCACGATGTGGCACACAGACCACAAATCGCTGGTCCACATTGCAGGCATAAGCAGCAACTGAATAGTATGAGAAGGCCAATACCTAGGAAGGATAGAACTCTCCATCCCCAGGCTGATAACACGCTCCAAAACCAACCGGACCAAGTCCAGGTGCCTGGATTCTGGTGTATCTGGCTTACAATCTTATGAAGGCGCGTTATAGCTTTATATACAGATGGCGAATTTTCTGGTATGAATACGCAACAGCTTGATCCGATGACCCTACAAGCTCCGCCCCTATCAGCCAGGATGACGTCAAGGACAAGACGATTTTGAAGCACAACAATCCACATGGCAGACTGCTCTTCTGTTAAATTGCCTAGGGCGGAAATAGTTTCGTTCACTACTGCTTCAAGGGTTCTAGTCAATCTACGTATCAGCTTACTATTAGTAATGGTACCTATATAGGGAAAGAGACCTTTATTGAAATCTGTGTATTTTTCCCATGCTGTTTCAGTGTAGTCGACTATTGGGAGATCTCTCCTTTCTCTATTATGTACTAAATGAGTATTTCTGTGATAATCAGGAGGAGCTAGAAAAACAGGTGGCAAAAGGAATCCAATGTAGCAGGTACCATCCCAATCTAGAGGCAAACGTACATATGCCGTCTGACCACATATAAAATAGGAATGGCGGGAAGCTCTAAATGTCGACTTGCCTTGATCACTGAATTCTATTACAGTGGTGCATCTACTATGGCCCATATGTATGGAACCATTCTTTCTCACACATAATTCACCTTTTACTGGAAATACTGCCATGGCGGGCAAAATTGGAGTAGCTTCGGATTCGACATTTAGGATCATAAGATTAAGCGTAAAATTACCTAATCCATATACTTCATTTTCTAGATCAGTTCCTGTTCTTTTGGGAAGTCCCTCCTTGTTGGGGTGGCAGACTTTAAGTAAAACTAAGTTCAGATTTCCCCATACCCAGTTGTCTTGATAAACTGCAGAATTTGAATCTAAGGAATTAATTTAGCTAAACCATGCTCCACAGGAGCCGTTGTGTGTGAACGGGTATGGAAAAAGAGGTAGAATTCCTTTATAGTTCTGATAGGGAGGGAGTCGGCCACATATCCAACAATTTGTAGCATTGCTAACCTGATGGGAATGATGTAACATACTAATAAAAGTGTTATTGCGCAGCGCAAATCTGTATGACAATTCATGCGGGGGTAATTCACTAAAAGAATGTTCAGCAGTAATAGTATAAACATGTCTAGAAATAGGATAATATATGTGCAACAATATACTTGCAATAATTAAAAAAAAACTTAAGAAAAACAAAATTAATAACGTCACTGTGCAATGACTACGCAGTGATTTACAATATGTATGTCGTTTCAACATTTTTCGGGTTTTTTCTCTATTCAGATCTAAGGGATACATGTCGGAGACAAATTCAACCGCTTCACCTTGGAGAGGACTTAAACAATCAAATTTCCCGACTGATTAGATCTGAGTTTTAGTTTATAATGTCCGTGACTACTTGAGTCAACCAAAGGAAGTTTTGAGTCAATGGGTGAAGACACACGAGGTGTAGTTTTTATATCCGATGGTAGTCCATAAAATTTCTTGATATGACTTGAATGTACCCAGCCTTTTCTGCCTTCGATCTTCACGGCTGTCCTTGTGGTGAGCAATACGAGCTGAGGCGACCTCCACCTAGGATCCAGCTGAGTCTTTCGATCAAAGTTCCTCACTAAAACGAGATCCCCCGGAATTACGTCATGGGGTTTCACTTCAGTGTTGTCAGGAAAAGCTGCAGCTACCTGTGAACGACAAGATTGTAGTGCAGACATCAAGGAAGCCAAATAATCTGTCAGCATATTACAGTCAATATCAGTTATTTTACGTGGTATAGGCGTCCCCCACATATTTGGTGGTCTGCCAAAGATCACCTCATACGGGGATAGCCCTGTTCGAGAGTGTGCTACCATTCTCATGTAAAAGAGCGCAACTGGTAATGCTACTACCCAGTCGACACCTTTCTCCCTGCATATTTTGGACAATCTGATTTTCAAAGTTTGATTATGTCGTTCCACGAGACCTGCTGCCTCGGGGTGTCGGACACAATGGAACTTCCACTGATAGCCTAACAAAAGTGAAACGTGTTTCATTAGTTCGGATGAGAACGGCTGGCCGTTATCTGAGTAGACAGCACGTGGTAAACCGTACCGTGGGAAGAATTCTCGAACTAGCTGCTTGGCAGTGGTCGGGGCAGTGTAATCTGATACTGGGTACGCTTCGGTCCAACGGGAAAGAGCACAGACAACTACGAGAACATATTTGAATCCTCGACATCGTTCCATCTGGATATAATCCATCTGGAGGATTTCAAAAGGGTGATCAGGAGGCTGAAATCCACCCTGCTCTACGGGGATGCTTTTTCCTGGGTTAAACTGACAACAGATCATACAGGTACGGACTTTTTGTTTCGCTGCTGCTCGTAAATGCTTGTTGAACCAAATATGTTGAATGCTGTCTAGCATAGCTTTTTCTCCTAGATGTGCTGGACTATGGATAGTGTTAATAATGACTCGGACCATTGAATCAGGAAGGAACCACACAGATTTTTCCTTCGTCATCCATCCTTGATCCGTTTGGATCCCTCCTAATTCAGTCCATTTCCTTATTTCGTCTGGAGTAGCAT
Source organism: Triturus cristatus (assembly GCF_964204655.1). Classification (NCBI taxonomy): domain Eukaryota; kingdom Metazoa; phylum Chordata; class Amphibia; order Caudata; family Salamandridae; genus Triturus; species Triturus cristatus. The sequence continues at coordinate 236,390,917 of NC_140583.1, forward strand.
GTGTCTGTATGTCAATTACATCAAGAGTGGGATCCTTAACCATCATGCAATGTGTTGGTGTCTGGACTATTGTCTTTGTCATGTCGGATGTTTGAGTTTGAGCAGTCTGTTTAGCTGTTCTGTCAGCTAGATCATTGCCTTGAGAAATGATATCAGTAATTTTCGTATGAGCTTTACATTTCATAATCGATATTGCAATGGGTAAATGTATTGCATCTAATAAGGCATGAATGAGGGGTCCGTGCTGAATGTGGGCACCGTGAGAAGTTAAATAACCTCTCTCTCGCCACAGCACGCCGAAGTCATGTACAACTCCGAATGCATAACGTGAATCAGTGTATATGTTGACTTTTTTATTTGTGGCTTGAATACAGGCTTGTGTCAGAGCGACGAGCTCTGCTGCTTGAGCGGACAAGGTATTTATACACTTGGTTTCAATAATTTCAGTGTCTGTTGTGACTGCGTAAGCGGCCACTAACTCTCCTGTACCTGTTCTCATACATGAACCATCTACATACAACGTCAGGTCTGGATCTGACAATGGGACATCTGTCAAGTCTTGTCTGGGTTTCGTCGTTATTGTAATAACATCAATACAATCATGAGCTAGTGGGTCTGTTCCATTTACAGGTAAAAGTGTGGCAGGATTCAATGTGTTACAACGTCTGATTTCTATATGTGGCTGAAACAATGTTAGTTCATACCCTGTAAGTCGCGCTATAGTCAAGTGTTGTGTTTGCGTTCGATTCACAAGAACCTCTACTGCATGTGGTACTTGGACTGTCAATGGATGTCCTAACACTATAGCATCGCTTTGTCTGATTGCTAAAGCTGTCGCTGCCACTGATTTCAGGCACGCAGGCAGAGCCTGAGCTACGGGATCTAATGTACTAGAAAAATAAGCACACGGTTTGTGTGATCCTGCTTGTTCTTGTGTGAGTACTGACAAGGCAGTACCTTCTCGTTCTGTAACAAAGAGTGTAAAATGTTTTCTGTAACATGGTGTTGCTAAAACAGGTGCTTGGCATAGAGCTTTCTTTAAGCTTTCAAAAGCTAGTGTGTGTTCCTGAGTCCAAGGGAGGACAGTCGATGTGGCTGCCTCCTGTGTTGTTAATTGAATGAGTGGTTTTGCTAGAAATGCATACTGAGGGATCCACTGCCTACAATATGAAGTGAGGCCTATGAAAGCCCGCACCTCCTTTTGTGTCTTGGGTATTGGCATATTAGCTATTAACTGAATGCGATCTGGTGTAAGCTGCCTTCCCTCCTTGGACAGCGAGTGACCAAGGTAAATAACTCGCTGGACACAGAATTGCAGCTTAGAAGGGGACACCTTGTGCCCCTTTTCGGCTAGAAATTGTAAAACCGTCAGTGATGCTTTTTCACATTCAGGTTCGCTTCGGGCGGTGATCAGCAGATCATCGACATATTGAAGCAGAGCAGTGGATACTGTCAAGTTCTCGTTTCAGTGCTTGGCTATAGATGCTGGGGCTTTCTGTAAATCCTTGAGGTGCGCGTGTGAATTTATAGCTACGTCCATTTAAACTAAATCCGAACAAGTATTGGCTTTCCGGATCTATTGGGACGCTGAAAAAGGCATTCTTGAGATCAATTACAGTAAAGAATGTTGCTTCGGAATCAATAGCTGTCAGTAATGAAGAGATGTCTGGAACTACAGGGTATTGTGGTACAATACATTTATTTAATTCGCGCAGATCAATAACCAATCGATATACTGGCGGGGCCTTCGGATCTGTTCGTTTAAGAATCGGAATTATCGGTGAATTACATACATTGGAGTCTGTTTCTACAACCACTCCTTGGGCAATGAGCTCGTCAATGATTTGTAGTAAAGCCATTACAACATCTGGGGGTAACTTGTATTGTCGCATTCGTGGTAATACCACTCCTGCCTTTAGTGTGACTCGATATGGTGTAATGTTCATGCAACCAACATCTGTAGGGCCTTGTGCCCATAAATGTGTGGGTAAAGTCTGCAGTCGGGAATCCATGTCTCGAGACACATAGTGACCTTTGAAATCACGTAAAAACAATCTTACTCCTTCCGGAGAACAACATATTATAGCACCTAGAGCTTTCAGTGTTTTTATACCTAACAAGTTTTCTGGACATGATTTAGTAAGCAATAAATCTGTAGTTCTGGTCAAGGGTCCTATCGTAAGAGGAAGAGGCTGTGATACTTCATTAACAATAGGTTTTCCTGAAAAACCAAGGGATATATTCTGTGAGCCTGAGAGGTGTGCCCCTGGAACTTCACTACGTTTTATAGTTGTTCGACTTGCCCCTGTATCAAGTAAAAATTTTCTATCTTGGCCTAATAATTCACTATGTACATAAGGTCCTTCTTGGTCTACAGGGACCTCGATAAGGGGTAAGTCAACTTCCCTCTCTAGGCTGGTTCATGCATATCGTTGATAATCAGGATAGTCATACTGTGCGGTCTGGTACAGCTGTCGTGTCGTGGTTTGTGTGGCAGCAGCCGGCAGCGCTGGTGCGGCTGGCACAAACTGTATAGACTGTTGTGGAGCTGGCATGGCTTGTGCATGCTGCGGTGCTCCTTGTTCATTCTGATCCTGTCTAAGCGGCCGTGGTCTTTCTTTTGTAATAACTGTGGCGATATTACGCTTCAGGACTGGGCAATCGTGTATGTAATGTCCTGGCTGTTTACAATAGTTGCATGTCCCTTTTATAGGTCCTGCTGAATCACCGGAATGTGTCGTACCCTTTTTATGTCATTCAGCTGGAACTGTCTGAGAGACTAGCATTTTCATTTTCGTGTCTTTCATGCGTCTTTGTTCATGTTCTTGTTCCTCTCTAATTCTATTGTAATGGTACTGTAACATTTGTAACATTTGTGATGGGGTATTACCTTGCCATGTACTCTCGAATTTTAATACTCTATTCTTCACTTGGGGCAAAGAATTTTCAACTAATTTTGTCACAAACAGATGTGGGTATGACTCGCTACTTGCTTTTATACCACTATTTATACCAAAACATTTTTCGAATCGGGCATAGAAATCACTAGTGTCTTCATCTTGCTTTTGTTTACAGGCTGAGATTGCACCCCAGTCTTCCTTTTTCGTAGTTAATAAACGTGGCAGTACCTGTACTAATAAACCTGGTAATGCTTTAGTTTTGTCCCCAAGCCCCGAACCTGGACCTCGGGCCCTTTCTTCATTTTCTAATGCTGTCCAATCTATCTTTTGGTCTCCTACCTCCCACTCTTTTTCCTTGAGTTTTTCATAAATGCCAGCAGGCATTAATACCTTTAATATTGTCATAATGTCGGGATAGGTATACTCTCCCATGAGTAACATATCTTTAATTTCTCGGTGGAAACCCGCTGGGTCTTTGTCATGACTGGGTACCACTTTCTTCATTTCTAACAATTCTATTTTTGATATGGGCGTATATACATATACACGTTTAAACTGATTGTCCTCGCCCTTTATTGGGTGTACTTCTCGTAAGGGATTCTGTCTGTCCATGTAATACATCGGTCTTTCCTTGATGGGCAATGAAACATGTTCTGGACATACAAAAAGAATGTACTGCCTTCTGGATTCTAGTATTTCCTTAATTAACTTAGTACCTGAACCTTTCCATCTATTCGTGAGTAATTCAGTCAATATATCAGGTAAGGGACCAGGATCTGAATGTTGGCTTTTATATAGTATAAGAAGTTGTTGAATCATATAAATCCCAGCTAAACGCTGTTCATCTGGGGTGAGGTTCAAAAATGTGTGTGCTACTGTATCATCACCATATTTTCCGGGACTGTCAACCCAATGAACGGCTGACCTGGCTAATTCTTGTTCATCCATAGAATCGAGTAAATGATAACCCCTTCGTTCTCGCAGTAATTTGTCAGCGGCTTGGAACGAATGCTCGGGGGACCTTATATTTATTATAGGTGTTTGGAAATTCCTGTTATTATCTGGACATATCGGACGTATCGGATCAGTAAAACATCTGGTACTATTACAAGATCTTCCTCTACCTACATAGGCTATGGTGTCTGACTGTCCTGTGGGCAGTCCTGATCCTTCCTCCTCCTCGTTTTGTTCAAACTGGTCTACCGCTAATCTCTCGTCGTGTAGGCGTTCTATTTCTTTACGGATCTTTCTGCACATGGCTATTATACATTTTTGCCTGTCATGTCTCCCTTCTGATATATTCTGGCTCCATCTGGTAAGAGTTTCCATTGTTTCCGGGTCTACCCCCGGTCGGTCTTGATTTCTGATTACGCAATTTATGAGGAAACGTAACAGTTCCCCTTGTATCTCCACTTTCTGGTATTCCATAGCTCTGTTAATACATTCAGAATCTCGCCCTGTCTGGACAAAATGATATATATTATCTAGATGCATCGTCATTCCTGGTAACTTCCCTAAATACACCGCGGCTCGTCTGATACGTAATGATGCCATGATCATTTCGTCCTCTTTGCCGGGCACAGGGTCATATCTACAATCTACAAGAAGTTCTTTAAGCGTGCGGGAATTTATGAGTTTGGGGGTACGTGGGTGTGCTGACTCTTGAAAGGTAAGTTTATTTACTCTGGGTGGCGTAGAAAAAATATTGGTAGCACCTCCGGTAGCCCCGTCTGGAGTATCGGGCGTGAAAGGATTCGTAGAACGTGATACAGCAACTATAGGTGTGGACACAGCTATAGAAGTAGCTGTAGGAACAGATGTGGGAACGGACGTGCTTGCCGGAACTTGTGTCAGGATTTGTTGTTGTAAAGGTACAGATACAGGATCTTGGCGTTGAACCTCCCCGGCCGACGGTCTGTGTGGGGCGGGGTTAGCATACTCGGGAGCTGCGTCATCTAAATATGAGGAAAGAAAAACATCTTCTGCGGTTCTAGGATGCCCCTTAGGATGTACCTTTATTGGAAATAATGGGGGTGGCAAGTCTTTTGGTATCCCCGCAGTAGCCTTAGGTAATCCCTCGGCCAGAAGGGGATACATACCCTTCATAAGGGCATGTCTTTGTCTGTCTACTTGTTCTGATTTTACTCGTGTACCTTCTTCAATTAATAGATTTTCTTGAATTTTATTTGAATTCTCTTTACTCTTCTCTTCCTGTCTACGTGCTTTTTCTGTGCGTCTATACGATTCTTTACGCCATAATTCAATGGCGTCTTTCTGTGATTGTCTAGCTTTCTTTTTCCATAATTCTTCCTCTACTTTCACGATGCACTCTGCATCCCAGGTCCCAGCTGCGGGCCACCTCTGACTCTCTGGTAATTCCTTGGTGTAGTCTACCCATAGATCAAGAAATAATATGGCGTCTAAGCCGTGTTTATGATACATGAAGTACCCTGGAGTGTCCCTAGGAGGAATGGGAACAGCTTCTTCGAGTACCCCTTTTCTAGTTGTGATCTGTCTTAGTTTTGAAAAGAGCGGCATATTGAAAACTGATCTGATACTTGGTTTTGAACAAACTTAATACAATAAAACACAATAATGAACAGTCATTCATACCACATGCAGGACATATCAATACATTTAACATTTAACATTTACATGAGCAACGATGATGATGACGATGATCTAAGGAAAACTTAATCACTAAACATAATACTCGGCATTTAACTGAATTATTCTGAATTTATATACTTGATATACTAGATATACTGCTAAACAGTACAGATACACTGCTGGAACAGTGCAGACCGGATTTGTGTACCCAAACCCGTCTGGACCGGCACAACTTATGTGCACGCCAGAACGCCTCCCCAGTAATGGTACTCACCGGGTAGCTCGGAACGGAAGGCCTCGGAACGGGACTGAACTGAACTGGACCGGACTGGACTCGACTCGACTCGAAAACTTCGGACACGTCGGGACATCGGAAACCTGGTGGGCCTCTGTATACCTCGGATCTTGCTCTCTCAGCTAGGCTCTGGTCGGGATACTTCGCACTTCTCACCGCCTCGTCTGGGTGTTGATCGCAGCCTCAGTCGCCCCCGCTTGACCGGAGGGAGATACCGGAAATCCTGCTGGTACGCGTTGTTGTCCGTCCAGCTGTGGCAGGAGACCGGGCCTGCAACGCACCACCGGCGCGTGAGATGAGAAAGTGTCCCTGTTCGGGCGCCATTTATGTGGTAAATAATTTAATTACCGGGACTTAATTTGATACAGAACATAATAAAAATAGCTCAATAAGTAAGAGGCAGAATCCGTGGTATTAGAGGTTAAGAACGGGCTTTATTCCAATGGACGATTTCGAAATCGTGGACTCCAAGTTCCATCACCACGGAGGCTCAGGAAGTGAAGTACATACATTATTGATAATTAATAACTTTTATACAATAGGCATTACAGTGAAGTAAATGCAAGAGGCGTAACAATTGATAGCAAAGATAACATTTCACATGCGTAGCTGAAGGAGGCGTAATTGGGAGTAACAAGGAAACGTCATTGGTTGTGATGTTACATATGGGTGGACCTATGAAATAATTTCGCAATGTCAGCAGAAATACTTTGCAGAGATGCGCGCGCAGCAGCATGACGTGTGATTGACGTGCAGCTAGGGGGTGAAGGGGACTTGACATTTAGCTCTACATGTGGCGACAGAAGTCTGGAGGGTCAAGTCAACCTAATCCCAAATCATATCTAACATCCTATGTTTAAAGAACTATGTTATCCAAAAGAGAGGTCTCTTAGAGTAGAATCTTATTCTATACTGACTATACTGACTGTTAGTGCGTGTACAAGCGTCTAAGTGTCTACACTAGATGCGAGGGCAGGAATCTTCCATAGTAACAGGGCTATGAATTACTTGCATGAAGACAGAGAAGCCGGGCCTCTGCTCGGTAGTTGGCAGAATGTTTACTTAAGCTACTAGACAGGAATGCATTGGGCAGGGAGCGGAGCAGATAATTTCCGAAGGTGAAATACAGTTCTTGGCAGGCAGCAAGCTGATGTCAGGCATCGTGAGCCGCGCAGGGAATGAGACAAAGTTCATGGTCACAGATGCAGGCTCGGACTGGAGCTTCAGAGACAGAAAGCAAGAAAAGCTTGATGACAGAATCAGGGCCTACTTGCCTGGACTGTAAAATGGCATAAGTGAACCATATAAAGGCGGTGGCCTTTCGTACTTAGGAATGGAATATCCGGCCCATTCATGGCGGATCTGAAAGAGGATATGTTAACGGTGGACGCACATGTATTTGCGTCTTCATAACTGGAACTGGAGGGAACATACATGTACTTGTAACATGTACATAGAACCGTTGGGGTCCAAGATAGGGGACATAACTGACCAGAAAAATCCATATTTCCACATTATACAGAACATCTTCATCTGGTGTTTCAAAAGCTATTCCGTCTGGTGTACAGAATATGGTGCAATTCATTTTGCACAACAAATCCCTTCCTAATAAATTCACAGGACTGGTGTCACACACCACAAATCAGTGCATGTATGAAAATTTCCCTATTCTAACCTTAACCGGTTCAGTAAAATACGTTCTAATCTGGGTGTTTGATACACCAACTACTTGGATTGTTTCATCCGAAAGAGGAAGATTTTTCACATCTGCTGATCTGACAGTGGATCGTGTAGCTCCAGTGTCTACTAGAAAAGTAATGTTCTCATCATTAACTTTTCCATCCACAAATGGTCCTGTCTGATCTATCTCCAGAGATGCGCCAAGTACGCACCCTGCTTCCTCTTTTCGGCACCGTCAATAAAACTCTTCTGGCTCACTTTCGTCATTTTGCAGCCAATATTGTGACACAGTGCTCGCGCGGGGCGGTTTGTTTACCTGTTCTTCATTGTAGAATCCCGCTTCCTTGCTATATCTCTGGGTGTTCCTGCTTTGCGGTAGTGGCGGTTTTGGCACCTGCTTCTGTGGATTAACAGCCTTCTGCTTTTGCGGCGGTGGGCCACTCCCCTCACACTGCACCTGTGGATTCAATGACGGATTTTCATTATTAGTACCTGGTGGATATTTACACTCGGATTTCCAGTGCCCTAATCTTCCGCAATTGAGACATGGGAACTTTTTCTTTGCTTCTTCTATATTACCCTTTCCTTTTCCTGGGCCAAATCTTGATTTAATACCTGGATTATTAGCTTATTCTACCAGCTGAGCTTCCTGTCTCTCTGCAACTTTCACTTGAGCCCACATTGCCTTTTCCTTTCGTTTTCGCTGCTTTGCCTCAATCTCTTCACTGAAGTATTTAGCATGTCTTAGGATCTCATCTATTTTCTTGCTCTGCCAGTCCACAGTGTGCTGCTTAATCATGTCCCCAATTTCTGGACGCAAACCATACACAAATCTGTACACAAAATGACTCAGGTCCTTTTCTCCCAAACTGTCATCCCCACTAAACTGTTTGAAAGCTAAAATTAGCCTTTCATAGTCTGCGTGGACTGACTCTTTCACTTCCTGGTGTGTTCGATCTATTTTAACCCAGTCAGTTTCTTTTGGAGGCACTTTGTTTTTCAAGAACACCATGACCTGTTCATATTTCTTCATAACCTCTGGGTCTAGGGCTCCGGTTTTGGGATCTCTCTGGTATTCTTTAGTTGGCCAATCTATGACTATCTTGCATTCTGCCCATATGTCTGCTGGCACTATTATATCAAACAGATTATTCAGATCAATCCACAGCACTTTTGACAATTTAACAAATCTGTCTACCTGTCTGTACCACTCGACTGGCTTTTCCCGTAATCGAGGGAAATCATTAGTAAATGACAAAATATCCTGTCTGGTCCAGGGGACATGCACATATCCCCCTCCTGGAATCTCTCTCATAGGGAACTCTGTCACCACCTTCTCCTTTTCTCTCATAGGAAATGCTGGAAAAGTTCTGTCTGAAGCGTCATCCCGCTTCCTATACCACCTGCTCTTCCATTTGTCCACATCTCCCCATTTCCTCAATACTGTGATTATATCCTTAATCTGGACTATTCGTCCTGCTGGGTTCAGATTCTCAATATCCTTTTCTGCGAAATCCACTCGATATGGCTTCTGTAAAGCTTTTACCTTGTCTATGTCAATTCCCATTTCACTTGCTATTTCTGCTAGTCTGTCATGCAAATTCTTTGCTCTCCAGGTGACGCTTTTGCACAAGAACAATAGTTCTTCATCCTGATAATTTTTCAGCTTTTCTGTGGGGATTGTCCCTACAATCAATTCTTCTAACACCATCCGTAATTTTGCCACATCAACGGTATGAGATTCTTTTTCTTTATCCTGCAAACCCTTCAACCATTCATTCAATTCTTCGGTAGTTATGCTCACTGATTTCTCTACATTCCCTGGTTCTGTCAATCTCTGAGGTTCCAATATTGGCCCTCCTGCAAATCTGTCTCTTTCTATCAAATCAGGATTGTAAAACGGGTTATTTGACATATTCAATCCACCTTCCTTCATGGTATGTCTCCAAGGATTCTCCCTCGCTTTCATTGGGGGTTGTTCCGCTGGTCTACTGCTCACATACGGAACTGTTAGACCACGCTCACTTTCTTTCTGCTTCTCAAAAATCGGCATAACGGGACCTATGGTCACAGGGACTGTAACTGCTTCCAGATTTTTCGTCAATTCTCTTATTTTCTTTGTCAGCTCTATTGTGGTTTCTGCTAATTCTCTGGAATTTTTACTCTCTACCCTATTATCTTTTCCCCGCTCTCTTAGGGAGTTCCTTCTCTTCACCCCCGGGGTCATATCTTCTGTCTTAATGATTCTCAGAGTCTCCCTCACTGGTGTATCTGCGGTTGGCGTCTCTGGTTCCTGCCTGTATGGAGGTGGGCTTTTGAAAAACATATCATCTAGGACATCATCATCTGTCTCGTTGGCCCCATACCTCCGGGTTTCTACATGATTTCTCTTTTCTAGACATTTCCTTCCCTCACTTTCTCCTTCAGTTCTAACGGGAAACAGTCCTTCAGTCATACTAGCGTCTCGCCACCTTCTCATTCGATCACAATGAGTTTCGCGATCATTTGGCCGTCCAAACATGTACCGGTACCTACTGCCATTTCACTGTTTCTCTCGCTCATGCATCTCATCTTCCCACTCAGTCAATGCCTCAAACTGCGTAGGCCTCGGTCACGGATCTAAGCTCATCATCCTCTCCCGTAAGTTCCTTAATATTGCCAAATTAAAGGACCCATCCTCTGGAAACGCTAAAACTCCGTCTTCCTTTGTATACTTCGCCCAATTGTCTAACCAGATGCAAGTATGGTACCCATATTTCGCAACCATAAAGGATGCGGGGGTTTTCGCTGGGGGAAGTAATTGTCCTTCCCTAGTCACGATCTCTTTGTCTTTCACAAACCAATTCCTCATTTTACTAAATAAAGATTTTTTCTTCTTTTCAGGTGAATGATAATACATTTTCCTTTCTTTCGTAAACCCTTTAGTCTTTCCTGCAACGGTACGATCTTTAGTCCAATAGTAACGTGACTCTTACTCACGCACCAATCTTAGCATGTCTACGTCACTGTCACAATCTCCAATCCTTGCGCGACTCACACTAACGCACCATTCCTGGAGCGTCTACGTCGCTGTCACAATCTCCAATCCCTGCGCGACTCACACTAACGCACCAATCCTGGAGCGTTTACGTCACTGACTAGCTGTCCAATCCCAGCGCGGTCCTACTGACGTCAACAGGCGCTGCAGCTGCTCCTGACTCCTGTCTCCAGTCTACCCCTCCTTTACAACACTACTCGGTAGACTTTTTGTTTCAATTTTACAATACTTGTTAGTTACAACATACAAACATCTCCATTGTCTGCTCCGCTAACCACAGAAGAGCAAAAGACCTTTTCCACGAGAATCCTGCTTCCCGAGAGCAGCGCTTACCTCTGCCCTACTACAGAATAATTACGTCCGTTAGCAAAGTAGCGCATCCCTCTACTTCCCCCTTCTATCAAGCATCAATTAACTGTTTTCTCCGGATTTAAAACACATAGGTGGAAACGCAATGCTCCTGAGAGATAAAACCAGAGTTCCACAATCAATCCGAATGCTATTTCATTCACACACTTTCACACAAGGAAATACCGTCCATTCATACAGAATCCTGCTTTCCCGAGAACAGCGAACAGTCTGTCCTACTACAGAATTTATAACATACGTTAACAAAGCAGCGCTTACCTCTACTTTGTCCTTCTTACAAGCTCAGAGAACACCTGCTACCTTTTCAGTGATAAGCGTTATTGGCATACCAATTGGTTTCCTGATACCTAAGACCAAAATTTCACAGGTAACCCATTTGCTATCATACGTACTTCTCGCACACAGAAAAATGTCTCTAATGGCAACACACGACGATGTCACCGAATCGAACCCAGACAATGTAACGCGCAACTTCAATTGTCACACGTTCTTTCCCGTGTACCTACGGGCAACCACAATTCCGTCTTTCCCGAGAGCAGCACTTACCTCTGCCCTACTACGGAACTGTCACTGACTTCTTACATCCCAGAAGCCATACAGACCACATAAAACCCAAGACGACTTCAACATATAGTGTTAGTACATATATCAATACCAATCAATAATCGATAAGCTATATACATGCCAATGTCATCAAGCCAACACAATACAACCCATTTCTAGCTACCAGAAATACTGATAGATATATATACACGCGAATCATCAAACCTAAATAATAAAAACCATCATCTTGCTACCAGAAAGACTGGTGCAGTTCAAAACACAAAATCTTCCCCTGCTTCCACGGACGGAATGATTTCTCAGTCACACGCACATACACACATCACACGCTGGTGGGGCCCATAACACCAACATTCATTCTCATCACACTATCCGTGCCTACAGAGGATATTCAATCCCGAACTACAGCTATTCACTTTGGATAGAGGTAACTCATCTATCGATTTACCCTACTAGTTCCTCCATCCGGAGGTTGACTAGATCATTTAGTTAAGATAGGTTTTGATGGAAATCACTTTAACTCTTATTTAATCAATAAAACATTGCCAGAAATAATCACCCAACACAGTTCTTCAAATAATGATTTTTCTTTATCTAATTAAATTGCAGGTTAAATCCTAACAGTGCCATATTATCTTTTGTCATATTTACCTATTCTGGCTAATTGTTGTTTTCTAAGTCAGAACCAGTCCTCAGAAAGTTCATCGGAATCCTAAAGTCCCGTCCTCTTCCGTCAGCATAAGGATCTCCTAGCGAAGAGCAGCATAGAGTGTCGCGTAGAGTAGCATCGATCAGCTAGGGTCACGAACGCCAATTTCCCACTCTAGACTACTAATATTTATACTAAAATTTACATATGACAGTAACATTTTCTTTATTTCCAGGCCAACGATTGGCTGAATTCAGCCACGTCTAAATACATTAAGAAACATTCTCCAAATTTCACATACGGATGATGAATAAACTAGGCACATGGGAAAGGCTGTTCCCAGGTCAGGAAAGTATCAGTCTATTGTGAATAGGTGGCTTTTGGTTCCCAAATGGCAACAATTGCTCCATGTTCAGGGACATTGGCATCTCGCCCAGAGTAGTCTTCATGGACCTGGTTTGATAGTTCATGGAAAGGCCACAACGAAGTCGGTGCAGGCGCCTTTCTCCATTGTTCAATTTATGAAGTCATGTACTTTAGTTAGGATTCAGTCGGCAGCCATCTCTTGGTAGGCCAAAATAGTCAACTTTAAGAAAAGAAAACACAAAATCGTAATTAATACATTGAAATAATTAAAACAGTGTTATTCCCTTACTAATACCCTTATGTGTATGTATTTAACTAGCCATATGCAACATTCAAAGCTATTAATGCTGGTTTATTTAAGCGCAAATCACATTAACACTGCTTAAGCTAACATATAAATTTAATATGCGTACAAACTTAGTTCACTTATTATTTTAGCCATGCAAATGCATTCCCACGTGTATTCTCTTGGTTAATAAGATTGATTAATTAACATCACATCACTCTATTATTCATTAGAATTAGTTCTTTATTCGTATTAATATAAACTTATATAAATGGATTGGGTATATAAAAAGAAAATATTTTACCCGCTCCATCAGGGGTCTGTCGAAGATCCAAGTTTTGAGGTTTCTCGTGAAGATGAGGAGTGATGCAGTCTGTCTGAGGTGGAGCGGTAGGGCGTTCCAGGCTCTGGCCGCGAGGAAGGAGAAGGAGCGGCCTCCCGATCTGGTCTTCTGGTGCGGGGGACCATGGCGTAGGAGATCTGGGCTGATCGTAGGATTCTTTGGAGTGCGTGGAAGTTGAGTCAACTGTTGAGGTATGGTGGTCCGGAGTTGTGGAGGGCTTTGTGTGCGTGGGTGAGGATCTTGAAGGTGATTCTAGTCTCGATGGGGAGCCAGTGGAGTGTGCGCAGGTGCTGGGAGATGTGACAGTGTCTTGGTAGGTTGAGGACCAGTCTTGTGGCGGCATTCTGGATGTTTTGTAGCTTGCGGGTGAGGTTTTTGTTTATTCTGGCGTAGAGTGCGTTGCCGTAGTCGAGTCTGCTGGTGACGAGGGCATGGGTGACAGTTTTTCTGTGCTTGAGGGGGATCCATTTGAAGGTCTTACTTAGGAGGCGGAGGGTGTGGAAGCAGGAGGATGAGATGGAGTTGATCTGGTGGTCCATTTTGAGCTTGGAGTATAGGATTATTCCAAGGTTGCGTGCGTGGTCCGTGGGGTTGGGTGGGCTTCCTAGGGCGGGAGACCACCAGATGTCGTTCCAGGCGTTGGGGTGTGAGCCCATGAGTACTTCTGTTTTGTCAGTGTTGAGTGGTAGGCAGCTGCTGTTCATCCATTTGGCGACACCTTCCATGCCTTCCTGGAAGTTGTGTTTGGCTGCGTTGGCTTCGTTGGATAGGACGAAGATGAGTTTGGTGTCGTCTACAATTGCTAGTTAAATTATCTAAACACATATCACCATTCATCCATAACCATTCCTGAATGGCAGGATTTGAGGCATGCATCACTACTTTTACAAGATGCCTGCACCTACGGACTGTCACTTTTCATGACGATCCGGTGGCGCAGGCCTCTCAATCATATCTATGACGGGATGCAAAGCTGCCCTGAGTGGCTCTGCATGGCCTCATAGATATGGAGTAAGGCAAGAGAGCCCAAAGCGCTGCCTTGCCTTACTCTACATAAAGATGGCGCTCCACAGGCGTTGCTGTGGGTGTTTTTCATCTCAACACCCATAGATTTTGACACTACCCCAGATTTACAACATCACGTAAACCTGGGGCAGCGCTAAAAACGTACGCCTCCCCAGAGCAGGCATAACGAGGAGAAATATTTACATTTCTCCTAGATTTTTCCTCTTTTAAAATGAGAAAAATGCCTGTCATGAAGGGGAAGCTTCCTGCACAAAAACAATCATGCCAGCAACACAGACACCCTTGCACTATGATGCAAGGGTGCCTTTGTTGGCGCTCGGCTGCAAATTGTGTGCTGGCGCTGGCTGAAAGGACAGGCATGCACCGTGTCGTGTAAATACAGTGCATTCCTTCCCTTTCTAATTGGTATAGGGAAGTGCAGCAAATGGCTTGTGGCATTGCCCTACGTCAATTCTTTGTAAATGAGGCTTTAAGTCCTCTAAAAATACCCCAAATGCACAATCTATAGCTAATTTCCTTGGCTCACTGACATAATCGTCAATAGACTCAGATGTAAGCTGTTTCCTCTGAAGAAACGTGTACAGCGTGATACCAATACAAACTTTTGGAGCAAAATGCTTGTCTAAGTTAGCTAATGCAATATTAAAAGCATTACCATCACCCCTACCAGTAACTGGTCTGTTCATCTGGTTAAACTGGTCTGTTTATATGTTTTTAGCCCTTGCGGCATCAATGATTGTAGTAAAATGTGTTTCTTTTGTTCTGGAGACATTTCCTAATCAGAATCTACCATCTGGATGTAGTTCTAAAAATACTCCTTCCGCTCTGTCCATCGTAAGACTGGTTCGGCTCCTGCTGGTCAAAATGCTTGCGGAGAACATAAAGAGAATGTCTGTTGACTCCTTTTTAAGATTTGATAAAATGTGGAACTGTTAAGTGTTTACCTTTGTATGAAAGTTCAAACCACTGTCCTTCACCACATTTAATCAGGTAAACCAAAAAAATCATGAAGAATCAATTTGTTTTTCTCACTGTATGACTGTTGAATTGATGAGCCCCACACAAAAGCAGAACACTGTAGAAAAATCCTCAACCAGGCTAGAATTCTGCTATTGCCTCAAAATGGTGCAGATTACCTTAAGCGATGAAACGTGTACACAAAACAGAGTCTTAAATGCTAACTTGAAGCGCATACACAAATATATCTCAATGGAGTAAGGTGACACGCATTCCATATAATGAGTCCAGCATGTAGCGTTTTTGATCTCTTTCACTCGATTAAATATGGCTGGTCAGCGTCAATACGTCACGCGCAGCGCATGACGCTTTCTAGGCCCCTCCATGAGCTCAGGACATGCAGAAGCATGGGGGGATCGAGCTGCCCATTCATATGCAGGCACTTAAAAGCACGAATTGAAGTAACTGCGCTCACTTAAACAAAACAAGCATTGGTAAATCCATTAGGTTTCGCCTATTCAGGAACAAACTGATCTAAAGGTGAATGATGAGGAATTGCTAATCTTTGCTGACGTGAAAATACTTGTGAAGACTTCTGACCTGCAACACACTAAAACGGTAAACTCACAACACCATTCGTCAAAACAAAGTGTGAGCAAAACTTTTATAAATTCATTTTTTGTAGTGTGCTTCAAACAAGTGATAATTCCAAAACTACAGCCAATGCCTTCATTTATTTTATTCGGTTGCCCATAAAGAGCACTCAATGCTTTTCGGTGATTGTTCTGTCCAGGGCACGGGGTACATGCGAGTGGATGGCGTCCACCCACTATTTTCACAGGGTGGACACCGTCCACCCTGCCATGAAGTTGGCCCCACTGAAAAATATGCTAAATTCGTCCCGGTGTAATTTGCAAACATCGGGACACATTCAGCAGTGCCTGCACGTTGTTGTCTGCTTTCGATCCACAACAGTTTGCAGGCGGGGAGGGGGCTTTCTTAGTTAAGACTCCTGCTGGGCCCATAACAAAGACCGGATTTGAGGGGTCATCAGGCCTCCTTTTGTTCGAGTCTCCTGGCTGGGAGCAGTCAGGTGCCTCACACCTGATGCAAAGGCAGCAGAGTGGAAGCAAAGGCTCACACCTTGTAGGCACTTCACACATAGTTAAGAGAGGCAGCTTTTCCCTTTGTTCAGTCCCTGTTTACAAGATATGCATGCACTGTAAGAATGTCAGACGTGTTGGTCTGTCCCAGTATTTACACAAAATAAATGTAATTTATATCATGCTTACTACCCCCTGAGGAGGCGTTGAAATTATTTAAGTACCACTATATTTTCTTGTAAAGCACTATTGGTGGAGGAAGTTTGTGCTGACAAAAGGCAACATTGTTTTATGTGTAACTTACAAAAGTGTGAATCTTCTACGTACATCAGGAGGGTTTCCTTTTATGCTCGAAATGTGCTCCAATGTACTCATGATAGACATAAACATATATGTGAGGGCTTAAGATCTGATGTCACTTCTTATGATGCCACTTCCTGTGATGTCACGCGCCTTGAGGCCACGCCATGATGTTATGCGCCGTGATGCCACTTGCATTCGGATTAACTAGGTTAGTCCCCCCACTTCTTTTTTAGGTCTCGCTGAGCCAGCGCGCATGTGCTGCTCGTATACATTTAGTATACAGGTTTTCAAAGTGCTACCCAGGCCTAAAGCTTGAGTGCACGATGGCGTGCACGTGCACAGCTGCTGCTCGCACTCCATTCTCCCTTCTCCCACTCCCTTTTCGTCAGCTTTAATCAGGCTCCTTTGCTGCTGGCATTCCCCACTCCCTTCTTGCCCAGCCCTTCTTGTCACCTCGGCTTGCACTCACCCCTTCTTTCTCCCCTTTCGGCCGCTTTGATGTTCTCAATGAGCCGCGCGGCCAATGCTTGTTTGCATGTGGATTTACTCTCAAACCCCTTACCTCTCCGTAAAAGCTTCCTTAATGACATCTTCCAATTTGTTGCAATTAAGAAAAAAAAACAACGGTCAACTAGATTCAAAGTCGCAAGCATAATGGTTTTTAAATCCAATCGTGAGAAAAATGGTGCATCTATTTTGTCCATTCAAGAAAACAGGGAATACTCTGCCAATTCCGTTGGTTCCCACAATATACCAGATTGCTTCCCAATTGTCTCTGCCCTATAACTTTTGCCTTATAACATGCACATATTTGTACTCACCTTTTATTTAACTGGGAAAGAAATGACAGTACCTTACTTTCGGAAGTATATCTTATTTACCAGCCTCGGAAATGTTCCTCTTGTATTTATTACAAGGGATATGTGTAGCTGCAGAGTTACAATTATTCGCTAGTGGTTTGAATGCAGACATCTCTGCTTAACTCTCATCAAATCAAATGTAATCACACACAACCACAACCACACACAACCACAACTGCACACACACAACCACACACATACACACAATCACACACACACACGAACACACAACCACACACACAACCACACACAACCACAACTACACACACAAACACAACAACACACAACCACACCCACAACCACAAGCACACACAAGCACACAAACACACACAACCACACACAAACACACAACCACACACAAAGACACAAACACACACATCCACAAGCACACACAACCTCACACACTCACACAACCACACCCACACACACACTCCCACACACACAACCACACACACACAGCCACACACACTCCCACACACACAACCACAACCCCACACACACACTACCACACACACACATCACACACACAACCACAAGCACACTCAGCCACACACACAACCACACACAGCCACACACACAACCACACACACACAACCACACACCCACACACAACCACACACCCACACACAACCACATACACACAACCACACACACAATAACACAAACACACAACCACACACACAACCACACACAATCACAACTACACACACAACCACAACATCACACAACCACACACACAACCACAACAACCCACAACCACACCCACGACCACAAGCACACACAAGCACACACACAATCACACACACAACCACTCACACACAACCAATCACACACAACCACAACCACACACAACCACAACCACACACACACAACCACACCCACACACACACACGCACACCCACACACGCACACTCCCACACACACACACAACCACACACACACACAACCACACACACATACACACAACCACACACACACACCACACACACACACACAACCATACACAACCACACACAACCACAACCACACACACACGACCACACACACACCCACAACCACACACACACACACACAACCACAAGCACACACAACCACACACACACACACACACACACAACCACACACACAACCACAAACACACAACCACACACGCACACAACCACACACACACAACCACACACACAGAACCACACACA
Organism: Triturus cristatus; assembly: GCF_964204655.1. Taxonomy (NCBI): domain Eukaryota; kingdom Metazoa; phylum Chordata; class Amphibia; order Caudata; family Salamandridae; genus Triturus; species Triturus cristatus. The sequence goes on from NC_140583.1 coordinate 236,409,458, forward strand.
ACCTCAAACACACAAACACAACCACACACACACAACATCCACACACACAACACACACACACACAACCACACACAACACAACCACACACACCCACCCACACACACACAACCACACACACAACCACACACACACACAACCACACACACACACACACACACAACCACACACACAACCACACAAAGAATCACAACCACAGACACACAACCACACACACAAACCACACACACTCACACAAGCACACACACACACAACCACACACACACAAACACACACACAACCATAACCACACACACAAACACACACACACAACCACACACACAACCACACACACAACCACAACCACACACACAACCACACACAACCACACACACACACAACCACACACAACCGCACAACCACACACACACACACACAACCACACACACAACCACACACACAAACACACACACAACCACACACAACCACAACCATAACCACACACACAAACACACACACACAACCACACACACAACCACACCCACACAAACACACACAACCACAACCAAATACACAACCACAACCACACACACAACCACACACACAACAACACACAACCACACAACCACACACAACCACAACCACACACACAACCACACACACAACCACACCCACACAAACACACACACATCCACAACCACATACACAACCACAACCACACACACAACCACACCCGCACAACCACAACCACACACACACAACCACGACCACACCCAACCATGCACACACAACCACACACACACACCCCACACACACACACACACAACCACACACACACAACCACAACCACACACACATGACCACACCCACACCCACAACGACACACACACACACAACCACAAGCACACACAACCACACACACACAACCACACACACACAACCACACACACAACCTCAAACACACACACAACCACACACACACACACACAACATCCACACACAACACACACACACAACCACACACAACCACACACACAACCACACACACACATCCACACACACACACACAACCACACACACACACACAACCACACACACAACCACACAAACAATCACAACCACACACACACAACCACACACACTCACACAAGCACACACGCACACAACCACACTCACACACAACCACACACACACACACAACACACACACACAACCAGAAACAGTTTTTTGGGCTGTCAGCATAAATATGCTGGGGGCGATTCACAGAACTAACTTAAGACAAAATCCTAAACTTACTACTTTTGGTATTCACAGAAGTTAGGATTTTGTCTTAAGTTTGTCTTAAGACAAACTTAGGACAGACTTAAGACAGACTTAAGACAGACTTAAGACAGACTTAAGACAAACTTAAGACAGACTTAATACAGACTTAAGACAAACTTAAGACAAACTTAAGACAAAATCCTAACTTAAGTCTGTCTTAAGTCAGTCTTAAGTCAGTCTTAAGTTTGTCTTAAGTCTGTCTTAAGTCAGTCTTAAGTTTGTCTTAAGTCTGTCTTAAGTCTGTCTTAAGTCTGTCTTAAGACAAACTTAAGACAAAATCCTAACTTCTGTGAATACCAAAAGTAGTAAGTTTAGGATTTTGTCTTAAGTTAGTTCTGTGAATCGGGCCCGCTGTCACCAAACACTATGAACACCTCGTGAACGTTTGGGAAGTCACCCCGAACTTTGAAACCACTTGCTGTTGCAGAGTGTGTGCTGTACACATGGCAATACCTTGACAGACCGGACTGTTGCAAGGAATGCTTTGAGCCTCGGAGGCTGACAGACCTCAGTCTGTGCATTAGTTCACCCCGTCTTGGCGCTGCATGAAAACAGGGTGCCCACTGTCCAGCATGAAGTGAAACATTGTGATCGGGGCTTGAGATGCTATTTAGCAATCTGCATAGAACATTGTGTTTCATTTATGGCATTAAACATAAAGGAGCACTGGCAACGCTGATACAAGGGATTTCATTTTGAGTAGTGACTAAAACTTTAAAAAAGCCTGCAGTACTGAAACACGCATTTGCAATGCAATAGGTCTAGCATTTGCAAAAGTTTAAGCTAATGGCATTGTTCATGTCAATGCCTTTTTTATCTATTTTATAAAACAAACACATAAATAAATGCCATTATCATTTACAATGCCAATAGCTAGTGTTGCATTATTATTAGCAATGCCAACTGCTTACACTTTTACAATGCGAGTGTTGGACCCGGCCTCGTAGAATGGCCCTCCGTGCCCCCGCACCACCGAAACCTGGTACCTACAGCCCAAGCCCCCGGCCCGGCCGAACCTCCCCACCAGGACCCACGCACCGGCCCGGACATCTCCGTCCCTGGCCTCTCCCCTTTCGGCCACCCCGGGCCCGCGTGCCCACTTCATGCACCAAGATGGCCGCCCGGCCCCAGCGCGACCCGGGCATAGAGGCGCCACTCCGGCTGGAGGACATCACGCTTCCAGGGGATGAGAGAGGGAGGAGCAGTTTCTATCGCACCTCTGAACTCCCCCGGGACGATGGGTTTCGATCGGCCCTCCGGCCTCCCTGAGGGCTGGCTCCACGCCTGCTGGGTGTCTGGGACTCCTCCCGACCCGGCCCTGAAAGGATCAAAAGACTATAGCAGGAAATCCCGACAAGCGACCCCCAGGTGACAAGACCCCTGCCTGCACAGACTCCGGACATCAAAGAGGGGTCGAACTATAACAAGGGGTGCTCTGGGGCTGTCCGGCAGATTCGACGCTGGAACAACGAGAGCCTGCTGACGTGGTCGCGGCTCCTGGAACTGGAACTCACCTGAGCCCTGCTGAGTGACTCGCGGCTCCCTGAAGATCGTAAGACCTCCGAACTTGTACCTGAGCCCTGCTGAGTGACTCGCGGCTCCCTGAAGATCGTAAGACCTCCGAACTTGTACCTGAGCCCTGCTGAGTGACTCGCGGCTCCCTGAAGATCGTAAGACCTCCGAACTTGTACCTGAGCCCTGCTGAGTGACTCGCGGCTCCCCCAGACTCTCACGGTCCCGCCGGACCCCACCTCCGACCACGTATCCCCCAGCTCGAGGATTGTGAGCTGTGCGCCGGGTACGTCCCTGCTTTGAACCGTTACCAAAGACAGTCCCGCTACCCCCTACCTTTCCGAGACTCTTGAGCCCGTGCTCACCTTGTACATATTTGCAGTGATACCTGTTTGATAAAGCTTGTTCTGAGAATACCCAGTGTGGTCCCTCTGTGTCGTGTGGTGCCAGAAGTACGATCCTAGTTGCGAGAATCCTCCCCCTGGGGAATCTCCCGCCAGTGCCCGGCTACGATACTTTGAGGGTGGGTCTCAGGGTAGTCAGGATCCCCTTTCCGGGCTCTTCTGAGGTCGCCGTCTAACATTGGTGGCAAGCGACGGGATTCGGGCCCATCACCTAGAGATCGTACAGTAAACGACGGACGCACGACCAACAAAGATGGCAGAAGGAAGCGCCACGAGCTCCGCAGAAACCAACGCCAACAGAGTGTTCCAGGTGGAGCATCTGGAAGAATACACACACAAAGAGCTAAAACAATTTTGCAAAGAACTCAAAATCGCTACCACTGGCCTCAACACTAAAGAAGACTTGCAGAAAGCACTGAAAACTTGGGTGGAGACCGGGGCCTCCCGCCCGGAAGGCACGGGGGAGCGCCCCGACGAAGCCGAACCCCCCCAAAATGAAAGCAGTAGCAATCAGGTGCGAGGCATCGTACCAGACGGGGGCCTATCCCCGGAAGAGCTCGCGGACAGAGAGAGAAGCCGCAGTCATGAACTCGAGTTAGCCAAACTCAAAATCGAGGGCGAATTGAAGTTAGCGGAGAAGAAGCTAGCAGTAGAGCAAATGCGTGTACAAGGCGAACTGGAAGAAAAGAAGCTCCAACGGGAGCACGAAGGAAGAAAGCTCCAACTGGAGCACGAACGGAGCTTAAAGGAACTCGAGCTCAAGGCCCGAAATGAGGACGGGAGGCCCTCGGGGAACCGAGAGATGGCCCCCCCAGCGGAACAGAAGGTCCACATCCCCAAGGATGTGGTCAAAGAATATTATAAGAACGATGACATTCAGCAATGGTTTCGGGCCTACGAGGTCGCCATGACCTCCCATCGGATTCCACAGAAGGACTGGGGGGCGGGGTTGTGGGGACGGTTTCTGAGCGAAGGAAGGGACACCCTGCTCGACCTACCCCTATCCCTGCAGACCTCCTAGAGCCACATGAAAGAGGCTCTCCTCACAAGATACGGCCTCACCCCAGAAATGTACCGCCAACGGTTCCGGGACTGCAGGAAGATCCCGGGCACCACCTGGGTGGAGTATGTAAACTTTTTTAGTCGGGCCTTCGATGGGTGGGTCAAGGGCAGCAAAGTCACCACCCTTGCCGAACTCACTGACCTCATGTTATGGGAACATCTGGCTGCGAACTGCTTCGTAGAGCTACGTCAACATCTGCTGGATAGCAAGCTCACAGATCCCCGGTAGCTGGCCGTGGAGGCCGACCGCTGGACCAACACCCGGGTCTCCCGGGGCATGGTAGGAGAGTACCCCCGAACCAGTCAGGGACCACCCCGCCAGAGAGGGGGAGGGAACCAGGGAGGGCCGAGGGAGTCCCAGCCTAGCCCCCCGAAGACACCACCTCCACCTTTCCCGGCGCCCCCCCCACCCGTAACAGGGCCCCCCGGGAGACGGGGACACCGGGTGACCGTCACATGTTTCCGCTGCCAGAAACCCGGGCACTACGCCAATGACCCAGAGTGCCCCATGGCCACCCAAGTCACCCCTGCGAGACAGATAGCCAACGTAGCCCTAGGGGAGGAGGTTGAGGAAGCCGAGGAGTGGGAACCAGCCGCGATGGCCCTAGTATCCCTGGGAGATAGGGAAATGATCCCTGGTAGCCTCCTACCGTCCAACACACAGAAATATGGGCAGCTCGTCAAGATCAATGGCCACCAGGTAGAGGCCCTGCGGGACACCGGGGCCAGTATCACCGGTGTCCTCAGGCACCTAGTTCCCGAGGAGCAGATCCTCCCCAATGTCTTTTGCCCCGTAATATCTGCAGACAATAGGGAAAGTATGTGTCAGGTGGCCCTGGTGCCATTTGAGTGGGGAGGGGTGATAGGCAAACTCAAGGTGGCCGTAAGAACCTCCCAGCCGGTCGACTGCCTCTTAGGGAACGACCTGGAGAGTTCCCCCTGGAAGCACGTAGAGCGCAAGGCCCACCTAGGAATGATGGGACTCCCCGAGTGGGTGTGTGCCACCACCCGATCTATGACAGCCCGACTCACTCCCCGGAGAGAAATCGAGAGCACCCCGGTCAAAGTAGCCAGCACCGTCCCCGCCGAGGGTCCTCCCGTTCCCCCATCGGAAGGGTCCGTCGTCAGCGACGAACCCGCACCATCCGACCCCGCCCCGGTCCCCGAGTTGGGGGATCTACCCGAGTTGGCCCATTGGCGCCACGAGGGCGGGCCCACCCAAGAAGAATTTTGCCGGGAGCAAGCCACCTGTCCTTCCCTGGTCGGGCTGCGGCGCCAGGCCGAGGGCCAAGCCGCAGGTGACCAGACCGGAACGCACCGAATCTATTGGGAGAATAACGTCCTGTATAGTGAGCAGAAATCAGTGGAGCTGGGATCCGGACGGGTACTGGTGGTACCTCTCCGCTTCCGGGATTTCCTCCTGGGCTTAGCCCACGATGTCCCCCTCGCCGGTCACCTGGGTCAGGACAAGACCTACAGCCGTCTCGTGACCCATTTTTATTGGCCTAAGATGAAAGCAGCGGTAGAAGCCCACTGCAAGTCCTGCCCCACGTGCCAAGCCAGTGGGAAGAGTGGGGGGAAGCGCAAGGCTCCCCTCCAACCCTTCCCGGTCGTCAGTACCCCCTTCGAACGAGTCGGGATCGACATCGTGGGGCCACTGGACCCCCCCACATCCCAAGGTCACCGTTTCATCTTGGTCCTAGTGGACCACGCCACCCGCTACCCAGAGGCTATTCCCCTACGCACCATTACGGCCCCCGTGGTGGGCCGGGCCCTGAAGGGGATCTTCTCCAGGGTGGGTTTCCCCCGCGAGGTCGTGAGCGATCGCAGCACTAATTTTATATCCAGGTATATGACGTCCCTGTGGCAACAATGTGGGGTGTCCTATAAGTTCACCACCCCGTACCATCCCCAAGGGAACGGCCTAGTAGAGAGGTTTAATAGGACTTTGAAAGGGATGATCGCTGGCCTAGAAGAGCCCCTCCGGCGTAAGTGGGACGTCCTGCTCCCCTGCCTCTTGTTCGCTTACCGGGAGGTCCCCCAGAAGTCCTTAGGGTTCAGCCCGTTTGAATTACTCTATGGGCACCCCGTCCGAGGTCCCCTCAGTTTAGTTAAGGAAGGGTGGGAGGCAGCACCCCAGGCCACCCCCCGAGATGTGTTCCAATATGTCCTGGCCCTCCGGAACCAGACCAGGAGGTTCCGAGAACTGGCCGAGGCCAACCTGGAGGCGAGTCAAGAAGAAATGAAGCGCTGGTACGACCAGAATGCTACTCTGGTCGAGTTCCAGCCGGGCCAGCAGGTGTGGGTCATGGCCCCAGTGAAGCCTGGCGCTCTCCAGGACCGATGGACTGGGCCCTACAAAGTGGTCGAGAAGAAGAGCCAAGTCACCTACTTGGTGGACGTCCAGTCGCCTCGGGATCCCCTCCGGGTCCTGCACGTGAACCGCCTCAAGCCTCACTTCCAGCGGACAGAACTGAGCCTCCTGCTGGCCACCGATGACGGGGCCGAAGATGAGTCGGATCCCCTCCCGGACCTCCTGTGTATCAAGGAGCAGGATGGCTCCGTGGAAGGAGTGAACCTCTCCCCAGCCCTCACTGCCCAGCAACAAGCGGACTGCCGCCAGCTCCTAAGACAATTTTCTGACCTCTTCTCCCTGACCCCCCGGGTCACCAACTGGTGTGTTCATGATGTGGACACCGGGGACAGCCCGCCGGTGAGACACCGAGCCTACCGGGTTCCTGACCGGGTCCGGTCCTGCATTCAAGCGGAAGTCTCGAAGATGTTGACCCTGGGGGTGATCGAGCCCTCTGACAGTCCCTGGGCCAGCCCCGTGGTCCTGGTCCCGAAGGCAGCGGCCCCCGGTGTCGCCCCCGAGCTCCGATTCTGCGTGGACTACCGGGGGCTCAATGACGTTACCCGAGCCGATGCCCACCCCATTCCACGAGCCGACGAACTCATTGACCGACTAGGGGCAGCCCGGTTCCTCAGCACATTCGACCTCACCTGCGGATACTGGCAGATTGCGCTCACCGAAGGGGCCAAAGAGCGGTCCGCTTTCTCCACCCCCGATGGGCACTACCGCTTCCGCGTAATGCCCTTCGGGATGAAAAATGCCCCGGCCACTTTCCAGCGACTGGTGAATAGAGTCCTGGCCGGGCTAGAACAGTTCAGCGCGGCATACCTGGACGACATCGCTGTCTTCAGTTCAGAGTGGAGTGAGCACCTCCAGCACCTCCGAAGGGTGCTAATCGCCCTGCGCCAGGCAGGCCTCACAGTAAAAGCCAGCAAGTGCCAGATCGGGCAAGGATCCGTGTTCTACTTGGGGCACCAGGTCGGGAGTGGCCAGGTCGCCCCGCTACAGCCAAAGATCGACGCCATCCTGGCCTGGGAACCACCCATCACCCAGACGGAGGTCCGAGCCTTTCTGGGACTCACGGGCTACTACCGAAGATTCATTCGGGGGTATGGCAGCCTTGTCGGCCCTCTCACAGAACTCACGTCTAAAAAACAGCCAAAGAAAGTGCAGTGGACGGCTGCCTGCCAGGAAGCTTTCGATGCCCTAAAAAGGGCCATGTGTACTGCCCCCGTCCTCCAGGCTCCCGACTACGCCAAGGAGTTCATAGTCCAAACCGATGCCTCCGAGCATGGCATTGGGGCCGTCCTGTCCCAAGTAAATGACCAAGGCCTAGACCAGCCCGTCGCCTTCCTCAGTCGGCGGCTGTTGCCCCGAGAACAAAGATGGAGCACCATAGAGCGCGAAGCTTTTGCCGTGGTCTGGGCACTCAAAAAGCTACGACCCTACCTGTTTGGCACCCATTTCAGAGTCCAAACTGACCATCGGCCCTTACGTTGGCTCATGCAGATGCGAGGAGAAAACCCCAAGCTACTGCGGTGGCCGATCTCCCTCCAGGGGATGGATTTCACCGTGGAACACCGCCCTGGTACGGACCACGCCAATGCTGACGGCCTCTCCCGGTTCTTCCGCCTCAGCGAAGAGAACCCCCCAAGCTGATGGGCAGTTCTCTCCGGCTTTCAGCTGGGGGGGACGCGTGTTGGACCCGGCCTCGTAGAATGGCCCTCCGTGCCCCCGCACCACCGAAACCTGGTACCTACAGCCCAAGCCCCCGGCCCGGCCGAACCTCCCCACCAGGACACACGCACCGGCCCGGACATCTCCGTCCCTGGCCTCTCCCCTTTCGGCCACCCCGGGCCCGCGTGCCCACTTCATGCACCAAGATGGCCGCCCGGCCCCAGCGCGACCCGGGCATAGAGGCGCCACTCCGGCTGGAGGACATCACGCTTCCAGGGGATGAGAGAGGGAGGAGCAGTTTCTATCGCACCTCTGAACTCCCCCGGGACGATGGGTTTCGATCGGCCCTCCGGCCTCCCTGAGGGCTGGCTCCACGCCTGCTGGGTGTCTGGGACTCCTCCCGACCCGGCCCTGAAAGGATCGAAAGACTATAGCAGGAAATCCCGACAAGCGACCCCCAGGTGACAAGACCCCTGCCTGCACAGACTCCGGACATCAAAGAGGGGTCGAACTATAACAAGGGGTGCTCTGGGGCTGTCCGGCAGATTCGACGCTGGAACAACGAGAGCCTGCTGACGTGGTCGCGGCTCCTGGAACTGGAACTCACCTGAGCCCTGCTGAGTGACTCGCGGCTCCCTGAAGATCGTAAGACCTCCGAACTTGTACCTGAGCCCTGCTGAGTGACTCGCGGCTCCCTGAAGATCGTAAGACCTCCGAACTTGTACCTGAGCCCTGCTGAGTGACTCGCGGCTCCCTGAAGATCGTAAGACCTCCGAACTTGTACCTGAGCCCTGCTGAGTGACTCGCGGCTCCCCCAGACTCTCACGGTCCCGCCGGACCCCACCTCCGACCACGTATCCCCCAGCTCGAGGATTGTGAGCTGTGCGCCGGGTACTTCCCTGCTTTGAACCGTTACCAAAGACAGTCCCGCTACCCCCTACCTTTCCGAGACTCTTGAGCCCGTGCTCACCTTGTACATATTTGCAGTGATACCTGTTTGATAAAGCTTGTTCTGAGAATACCCAGTGTGGTCCCTCTGTGTCGTGTGGTGCCAGAAGTACGATCCTAGTTGCGAGAATCCTCCCCCTGGGGAATCTCCCGCCAGTGCCCGGCTACGATACTTTGAGGGTGGGTGTCAGGGTAGTCAGGATCCCCTTTCCGGGCTCCTCTGAGGTCGCCGTCTAACAGCGAGACCTATTGCATTGCAAATGCTTGTCTTTCTTTGAGATGTGTGCTCTTTGATGGTAAATCTCAGCCTCACCATCTTCCTCCCACCTGATACCCTCAGTGATTAAGATTAATTTCTACTCGCTTGAGTCTCAGAGCACCGGCATCAGCCTATAGAGCATCAGTTTTAGAAAAAACAGGTTTATTATATGTTAATTGCTGATCTGCCAGTTTTTTTTCTGGCTTCCCAGTCAAGGTGAAACTATCAAACTTTACCAAATGATTCACGTAGGAGTCCTTGGGCACGAGTAGGACGTGGGCGCTGTGGAGCCACAGTCTAACTTATGACCAGGAACAGTGGCCCCACTCACTTTATTAGCATTTCACACATTGGTGAGATGCCTTCTGCATCTTCGAGCAATCTCCTCACACTCTCCCTTAATAGCCCTCTGTGCTGCTTCTCTTCTTGCCATTGGCCTTGCAAACTAACAATAACCCTGGGGAAAATGGCGAGCCTTCGAAATCCTACACAGGGAATCTGTCAGCCAGTCTCCCCTCCCATGGCCCATTGACCAATGCGAGAAGGGCTTTGTGCCCCATCTATCACTCCAGGGCGATACATCCTTAAACAAGCATTGGCATAGCCAATAGGTCTCGCTTTTGGGACCTTATAAGTGTTTAGCCATGCAACAGTTGATGTTGTTGCACCAAGGATATTGTGCTGCATAACTAAATACTTATAAGGTTCCAAAAGCGAGACCTATTGACTATGCCAATGCTTGTTTAAGACTTGTGTCCTGGTTCTGTCGTTGACAGAGAAGCAAGAATCTGCCAATTCCAGCGCGGGGAGAGCATTATTTTGTTACTTCCAAGTCAAACAGTAGTTGCAATAGATGTGCAGCCCTCACAATATCGACCTTCAACAAGAGCAGTGGCTGTAAAATACATGCTGCGGAACTTTAGTGTGAAAGGCACCATTACGGAGGGAGGACGGACGCAGATATTAAATGCACTAGTTTAGCATAAACCCTCACCATCTTGCCAGCAATTGCGGACCGAAAAGGACGCGACTAGCCAGGAAGTGGTTGCTTTAGAAATGTGACCAAGGAAGTAGAAACTAACTAGAGAAAATAGTTGTAAGAACAGGATGTGCAAAACCAAAACATCCCGCAAGAAGTAAGTCACTCACTGTTTCCTTTACGCGTATATCGAATCACTGTTGATCCTCCTGAAAGAATTCTGTTGGAAGGGGCGATCTCAGGGGGGTTACAGAACACGTTCCTGACCACCCCGTGACCCACCTCTCCCAGAACCAGGCCGAGCACTTTCAGGAAGGGTCTCGTACTTAGGATCGCACGCGCTGGGCTTGCACTACTTGACAAAGGGACACCACACAGTAGGTTTCAGTAGAACGGAGCTCTTTATCTATAGATTCTCTGGATCTTTATGATCCACGATGTAGCCTTTGGTCAATACAACAAGCGTTGGTAATTTCTTGACAGGAAGTTGGGGTAGCGGGACAGTTTCTAGGTTCAGGGTCAATGCTGAGTATCCTTCGTACAGCTCTCAATCCTCGAGCCGTGGGACACGGTACGGTCTCGGGTCCAGCCGGACCGTATCCTTCGCACAGCTCTCAATGCTCGAGCCGGGGGACACGGTACGGTCTCGGGTCCAGCCGGACCAGTGTACTCTCGAGCAGCGACCACGTCAGCAGGGCTCCGGCAGGAATGAACTGTCGGTCGGGTGATCTTCGGGGAGCCGCGATTCACTCGGCAGGCTCAGCCGGTCTTAGGGTTGGGGGAGCCGCGAGTCTCTCAGCAGGGCTCAGGTGTTCTCAGTGTTCCAGGGAGTCGTGACGACGTCAGCAGGGCTCAGATCGTTCGGGCAGAAGAGGGTCTCTGCCAAGCGGGAGCCACGACGAAGTCAGCAGGGCTCGTCAGGTTTCCAAGGGTCGGGTAGCGTCCTTCTTTTCAGATTTGTCGAGCCGCGACCAGTTCCGCAGGGCTCTGTTAGGTCCAGGTCTTTCTTTTTTCCAGTCCCCTGAGCACCCCCTGTTATACGCCTTCTTCTCTTTGAAGTCCGGTGTCCTCGCAGAGAGGGGTCTTGGCGCCTTGGGGCTGTGTGTTGTGATTTCCTACCGCTCGGCTCTTTGATCTTTTCAAGTTGGACCGGGAGGGACTCCAGACACCCAGCACGAGGGGAGCCAGCTCCCTGGGGGCCCGGAGGTCGATCGAAACCCTCTTCTGAGAGGAGGTCAGAGGTGTGACAGAGACTACTCCTCCCTGTCTTGCTTGGGGGGTTCTCTCTCCCTCGGCCGGGCATGGCACGTTTAGGGTCTAGGTTTTGCTGGGGCCCCGGGCCGGCCATCGGGGACATCGGGACATGGTGGCCGGAGGTCTTCGGTTGCTACGGGGTGGGGAGGCAGGGCGGCGACAACCAGGGATCAAGGGTGGTGCACGGGTTGGGCTGGGGTGCTAATGGTCAGGGGGGCCCACGCCACGAGGCCGGGTCCCACACGTGTCCCCCCCAGCTGAAAGTCGGGGAGAACTACCCATCCTCTTGGGGGTTCTCCTCGCTGAGGCGGAAGAATCGGGAAAGGCTGTCAGCGTTGGCGTGGTCAGTACCCGGGCGATGCTCTACGGTGAAGTCCATCCCCTGGAGGGAGATTGACCATCGCAGCAGTTTGGGGTTCTCTCCTCTCATTTGCATCAGCCACCGTAAGGGTCGATGATCTGTTTGGACTCGGAAGTGGGTTCCGAACAAGTAAGGCCGTAGCTTCTTTAGTGCCCAGACTACTGCGAAGGCCTCAATTTCAATGGCGCTCCACCGCCGTTCCCGGGGTAGTAACCTCCGGCTGATGAAGGCTACGGGCTGGTCTAGGCCCTTCTCGTTGAATTGTGAGAGGACGGCCCGATGCCGTGCCCCGAAGCGTCCGTCTGGACTACAAATTCCTTGGAGTAGTCGGGGGCTTGGAGCACGGGGGCAGTACACATAGCGGTTTTTAGGGCGTCGAACGCCTCTTGGCAAGGGGGGGTCCATTGTACTCTCTTCGGCTGTTTCTTGGAGGTTAGCTCTGTGAGGGGGCCCACTATGCTGCCATAGTTTTGAATGAACTTCCGGTAGTAGCCGGTGAGGCCTAAGAAGGCCTGGACTTCTGTCTGGGTCGCAGGGGTTCCCAGGCCAAGATGGCGTCGATCTTGGGCTGGAGGGGGGCGACCTGCCCGCTCCCGACCTGGTGTCCCAGGTAAACCACCAAGCCTTGTCCAATTTGGCATTTGCTGGCTTTGACGGTTAGGCCTGCTTGGCGCAGGGCCATCAGCACCTGTCGGAGGTGCTGGAGGTGTTCGGTACATTGGGAGCTGAACACCGCAATGTTGTCTAGGTACGCGGCGCTGAACTCTTCCAGCCCGGCCAGGACCCTGTTGACCAGCCGCTGGACGGTGGCCGGGGCATTTTTCATTCCAAAGGGCATGACTCGGAAGTGATAGTGCCCATCTGGGGTGGAGAAGGCGGATCGCACCTTGGCTCCCTCGGTGAACGCAATTTGCCAGTACCCGCAGGTCAAGTCGAAGGTGCTGAGGTAGTGAGCAGCCCCGAGGCGGTCAATGAGCTTGTCTGCGCGGGGAATAGGGTGAGTGTCGGCTCGGGTGACCGCATTGAGCCCCGGTAGTCCACACAGAACCTTAGTTCGGGGGCGACACCAGGGGCCGCCGCCTTCGGAGCCAGTACCACGGGGCTGGCCCATAGACTGTCGGAGGGTTCGACCACCCCTAGGGCTAGCATCTTAGCTACCTCGGCCTGGATGCAGGTCCGGACCCTGTCAGGGACGCGGTAGGCTCTGTGCCGTACTGGCGGGCTGTCTCCGGTATCCACGTCGTGGACACACCAGTCGGTGACCCTGGGGGTGAGGGAGAAGAGGTCTGCAAATTGCCCCAATTGCTGGCGGCAGTCGTCGTATTGTTGGGGAGTGAGGGAGGAGGAAAGTCTCACTCCCTCTATGGAGCCATCTTTTTCCTTAGCACACAGGAGGTCCGGGAGGGGCTCGGTGTCCTCCTCGGTCCCATCGGCGGTGGCCAGAAGCAAACTCAACTCCGTCCTCACGAAGTGAGGTTTGAGGCGGTTCACGTGGAGGACCCAGAGGGGGTTCCGAGGGGACTGGACGTCAACTAAATAAGTGACTTGACTCTTCCGCTCTACAACCTTGAAGGGTCCAGTCCATTTGTCTTGGAGGGCGCAGGGTTTCACCGGGGCCATCACCCAGACCGGTTGGCCCGGCTGGAACTCGACCAGAGTGGCATTCTGGTCATACCAGCGCTTCATCTCCTCCTGGCTAGCCTTGAGATTTGCCTCGGCAAGCTCTCGGAACTTCCGAGTCTGGTTGCGGAGCGCCAGGATGTAGCGGAATACATCTTGGGGTGGCCCTTGGGGGCGGTCTCCCAGCCCTCCTTGACCAGGCTCAGGGGTCCCCGGACGGGGTGCCCGTAGAGCAATTCGAATGGGCTGAACCCCAGAGATTTTTGGGGGACTTCCCGGTAGGCGAACAGGAGGCAGGGGAGGAGGATGTCCCACCTGCGACGGAGGGGCTCTTCGAGGCCCATGATCATCACCTTCAGGGTCCGGTTAAACCGTTCCACTAGACCATTGCCTTGGGGGTGGTACGGGGTGGTGAATTTGTACGATACCCCGCATTGTTGCCATAAGGACTTCATGTACTTTGAGATAAAGTTAGTGCCGCGATCACTCACGACCTCGCGAGGGAACCCCACGCGGGTGAATATCCCCATCAAGGCCCGACTCACCACGGGGGCCATCACGGTTCGGAGGGGAATGGCCTCGGGGTAGCGGGTGGCATGGTCCACCAGTACGAGGATGAACCGGTGGCCCTGGGCAGTCCTGGGATCCAGAGGTTCCACGATGTCTATCCCCACCCGCTCAAAGGGGGTACTGACGACGGGGAAGGGTTGTAGTGGAGCCTTGCGCTTTCCGCCACTTTTTCCGCTGGCCTGGCACGTGGGACATGACTTACATTGGGCCTCTACATTAGCTCGCATCTTGGGCCAATAGAAGTGGGTGACTAAACGATGATAGGTTTTGTCCTGGCCCAAGTGTCCCGCCAGGGGCACATCATGGGCTAGGCCCAGGAGGAAGTCTCGGAAGCGCAGGGGTACCACCAGTACCCGGCCCGATCCTAGTTCGGCAGACTTCTGCTCACTGTACAGGAGGCCGTTTTCCCAATACATCCAATGAGTTCCGGACCGGTCGCCCGCCACCTGGGCTTTAGCCTGCTGCCGGAGTCCGATGAGGGAAGGGCAGGCGGCTTGTTCTCTGCAGAACTCCTCCCGGGAGGGGCCCCCTCGAAGCGCCATTGTTCCAACTCGGGCAGGTCACCTGGCTCGGTCATTTGCTCGGGGTCCCGATATAATGGTCCGTTGTCGGGGACGGGTTCTCCTTCCGGGAGGAGGTCGTCGGGCTCGGGTAGCCTGTCCCGGTCCTCGGGGACGGCGACTGGGCTCAGGGTTGGGGCCTCACCTCCCTCGAGGGGAGGCGATCGGGCAGACATGGAGCGTGTGGTGGCGCACACCCATTCGGGTAGGCCCATCATTCCTAGGTGGGCCCTTCGTTCCACCTGCCCCCACAGGGAGCTCTCGAGATCGTTGCCCAGGAGGCAGTCCACTGGTTGGGAGGTTCGGACGGCCACTCTCAATTTACCGGTTACTCCCCCCCATTCGAAGGGTACCAGGGCCATCCTGCAGAGGCTCTCGGAATTGTCTGAGGATATAACCGGACAGAAGACGTCGGGTAGTATCTGGTCTTCTGTGACCAGGTGGCAGTGGACTGTTGTGACACTCGCCTTGGTGTCGCGGAGGGCCTCGACTCGGTGACCGTTGACCGTCACCTGCTGTCGGTATTTCTTGGTGTCCGCGGGTAGGGGGGCTCCGGGAACCATTTCTCGGTCTCCTAGGGAGACCAGGAACATGGCTGCAGGCTCCCACTCCTCGGTGTCCTCCATCTCCTACCCTAGGGCCACGGTGGCCATCTGTCGGGCTGGGGGAGCTGTCGCTGCTGGCCGTTGGTACATGGGACATTGGGGGTCACTGGCGTAGTGACCAGTCTGTTGGCATCGGTAACAGGTGATCTTGAATCGAGGTCCCTGCCTCCCCGGGGGCCCCGTGCTGGCTGGAGGTGGGGCTGGAAAGTACGGGGGTTGGTTTCTGGGGGGACTATGCTGGGGGCCTGCCTGGGATTCCCTCTGTCTTCCCTGGTTCCCCCCACCCCTCTGGCGGGGAGGTCCCTGACTGTGGCAGCCGTAGTCTCCCACGGGGCACTGGGGGGCCCGGGTGTTCACCCAGCGGTCAGCTTCAACAGCCAGTTTCCGAGGATCTGTGAGCTTGCTGTCGAGGAGATGCTGGCGTAACTCTACGAAGCAATTTGCGGACAAATGTTCCCACGCGATTAGGTCGATCAGCTCCTCAAATGTAGAGACCTTGCTGCCCTTGATCCACCCGTCCAAGGCCCTGCTGTAAAAGTTTACGTACTCCACCCACGTAGTACCGGGTATCTTTTTGCAGTGTCGGAACCGTTGCCGGTACATCTCGGGGGTGAGTCCATATCTCGCTAATAGGGCCTTTTTCATGTGGCTGTAGGAATTTAGCACGGTGGAGGGCAGGTCCAGCAGGGTGTCACTCCCCTCGCTCAGGAACCAGCCCCACAAGCCGGCCCCCCAATCCTTCTGTGGAACTCGGTGAGAGGTCATGGCGACCTCGTAGGCCTTAAACCATTGCTGGATGTCGTCGTTCTTGTAATACTCTTTCACCACATCCTTGGGGATATGGACCTTTGGTTCCACTGGGGGAGAGGTCTCTCGATTCCCCGGGGGGTTGGATTCCTTACTCCTGGCCTTGAGCTCGATCTCTTTTAGGCTGCGCTCATGTTCCAGTTGAAGTTTTCTTTCTTCGTGTTCTTGCTGGCGTTTCTTTTCCTCAAGTTCCCCTTGTAGTCGTAACTGTTCTACAGCTAACTTTTTTTCGGCCAATTTTAGCTCTCCCTCTATCTTAAGCTTGGCTAGTTCTAGTACGTGGCTGCGGCTCCTTTCTCGGTCCGCTAGTTCTTCCGGGAAGAGGCCCCCCTCTGGGGCGTTGCTCCTTACCAGGATGCTTCGGAGTTCGTTCGGCAGCTCCACCTCTCGAGCGTCTCCTTCGATTTGGGGAAGGGAAGCTCTGGACTCTATCTAGGCCTTCAATGCTTTCTGGAAATCTTCTTTTGTGCTTAATCCGGTGGTAGCGATTCCAAGGTCTTTGCAAAACTGCTTTAATTCTCGGTGCGTATACTCTTCCAACCGGTCCTCTCGGGAACGTAGAACTCGTGTTGGTTCCTGTGGTACTCATGGCAGTTCCTTCTTCCATCTTTGTTCGGTAGTGCGTCAGCCGTTTACTGTACGATCTCCAGGTGTCGGCTCGGATCCCGTCGCCTGCCACCAAATGTTGGAAGGGGCAATCTCAGGGGGGTTACAGAACACGTTCCTGACCACCCCGTGACCCACCTCTCCCAGAACCAGGCCGAGCACTGGCGGGGAGGCCCTTTCAGGAAGGGTCTCGTACTTAGGATCGCACGCGCTGAGCTTGCACTACTTGACACCACACAGTAGGTTTCAGTAGAACGGAGCTCTTTATCTATAGATTCTCTGGATCTTTATGATCCGCGATGTAGCCTTTGGTCAATACAACAAGCGTTGGTAATTTCTTGACAGGAGGTTGGGGTCACGGGACAGTTTCTAGGTTCAGGGTCAATGTCGAGTATCCTTCGCACAGCTCTCAATCCTCGAGCCGGGGGACACGGTACGGTCTCGGGTCCAGCCGGATCAGTGTACTCTCGAGCCGCGACCACGTCAGCAGGGCTCCGGCAGGAATGAACTGTCGGTCGGGTGATCTTCGGGGAGCCACGATTCACTCGGCAGGCTCAGCCGGTCTTAGGGTTGGGGGAGCCGCGAGTCTCTCAGCAGGTCTCAGGTGTTCTCAGTGTTCCAGGGAGCCGCGACGATGTCAGCAGGGCTCAGATGGTTCGGACAGAAGAGGGTCTCTGCCAAGCGGGAGCCGCGACGAAGTCAGCAGGGCTCGTCAGCTTTCCAAGGGTCGGGTAGCGTCCTTCTTTTCAGATTTGTCGAGCCGCGACCAGGTCCGCAGGGCTCTGTTAGGTCCAGGTCTTTCTTTTTCCAGTCCCCTGAGCACCCCCTGTTGTACGCCTTCTTCTCTTTGAAGTCCGGCGTCCTCGCAGAGAGGGGTCTTGGCGCCTGGGGGCTGTGTGTTGGGATTTCCTGCCGCTCGGCTCTTTGATCTTTTCAAGTTGGACTGGGAGGGACTCCAGTCACCCAGCATGCGGGGAGCCAGCTCCCTGAGGGCCCGGAGGGCGATCGAAACCCTCTTCTGAGAGGAGGTCAGAGGTGTGACAGAGACTACTCCTCCCTGTCTTGCTTGGGGGGTTCTCTCTCCCTCGGCCGGGCATGGCACGTTTAGGTTCTAGGTTTCGCTGGGGCCCCGGGCCGGCCATCGGGGACATCGGGACATGGTGGCCGGAGGTCTTCGGTTGCTACGGGATGGGGAGGCAGGGCGGCGACAACCAGGGATCAAGGGTGGTGCACGGGTTGGGCTGGGGTGCTAATGGTCAGGGGGGCCCACGCCACGAGGCCGGGTCCCACAAATTCAATCACAATCAGAAAAAGAGGTCCTAGCTCCTCTCTGAGTCTGATTGAGTCACACCAAAACTCTGCCTGTTCCTTGTTCTCTTCCTTGTTTCTCGTTCTCCCACTCGTCACCAGTTTAGTTATGCACAAATCCTCCAGGCAGTATAAGTTGTAGATTAGTTTATTTACAAATAAGAGCAGACATGTACATGACCAACAATGTGCTCAGTGTTGCTCTCTCAATCGTCTCGCTGAGAGCCTTCAACTTGCACATTCTATATTCTATTCCTACCTCACACACTTACATCATTGTACTTTATAACATACCAAATCTATTAACAAAATGTTCTCCGATTTTCTTGAACGCCATAATTTACTCGATCCGGCACAGTCAGACTTTCATCTAGCCCTTAGCATGGAATCTGCAGACAAGGACCATTTTGTAGCTGTGATACTGCTTGACTTTTGAAATAGAAAATCATAACATTCTTATTTCAAGACTGTGTGAGATAGGGATTCAGGGTGTTGCCCTAGACTGGTACAGGTCTTATCTCAAAGTCAGAGATCAGGCAATCCTTTTACCACTCTTAAATTCTCAATTCACGAAAGTAGGGCAGGGTGTTCCTTAAGGTTCTTCCCTTAACCCTGCATTATTTAAAATCTACATGAAACCCCTGGTGGAATTGATTCGTAGTCATAGAATTAACTGAATTAACTACGCCGATGACTCCCCAAATCATTCTGGCAGTTGATCAATGTTCCCCTCTGACTCTGGAAGCCTTTCACAGCTGCTTCTAGTTGTCTGCAACTGAACTCATTTAAATTTAATGGGGAAAAGACTGAATGTTTTTGACACCTGTAGCTTCCACAGTGATGTGGAATCTGGGTACTTATATGGAAGTTGATCCTCATCTTTCCACCTAGTTATAAAGCTCTCTTCTTCCTGTTTCAATTTAATGAGGACACTTCGAACTGTTTTACCATTTCTACCTTATCAACGTCGTCTGTAGGTGATCCAGTCACTTATGTTGAGTAGATCGGATTATGGCAATTCTCTGTTTTTAAGAATGCCTAATTATCTTTTCAAGCAGCTGAGCCACATTCAGATAGCTGCGGTTAAGTTAGCATTATCTTACCCCGCCATGCATTGTCATCAGCAGCCCTTCATAAATTGCACTGGTTGCCTGAGCCAACAAGGGTTAAGTTCAAGTTTTTGTGTACACTGCAGAAAGCTGTACATTCAAAGGGGCTGTTTTTCCTGCAAACTAGATTTACTCATTAAAAGCCTTGACATATGCTGTGCTTGCCTGTGCTAATCTTTTATAACCCAGTATTTGTAAAGCTGCAAACTAATCACCCCAAAGGGTCATTAGGCGCTGGGGTCCGTCGGGAAGATTAAGCGAGCTATTGCCCAGATCACATGGTGCTGGGCTGTCTGCCACCAGGGATCGAACCGTGAGCCCGTGCTCCAGAGTCAACCGCCCTGGCCACTGCACCACACTTCTCTCTTTAATAATATATCTTCTGACGGGAGAGCTCATACCAAAGGTAGGGCCTTTTCTGTGCAGACTGCCCAGTTGTGGAACTTTCTTCCTGTCTTATCTCGCTCTACTGATAATCTTCTTACTTTTAGTAAATTGCTTAAAACTTGGCTGTATACTCTTTAGATTGTTGTCTCCAGGGACGGAGTGGGAATGCAAACCATCCCTGGCAATTAAGTTGGTATGGCCGCGAGCAGGGGGATGGGGATAGGGGAGCACTGCTGCTGCTGCTTTCGGTACACGGGAGAATATTGCAGCACTGCTGTATAACCGGCCCTCTGTACCAACAACAGCCCCCACCGGTCCGAAACTGGCCCCCACCCTTCCAGCCCACCAGGGAAAAGCCCGGTGCCCTCTTCTGCCAGTCCAGCCCTGGTTGTCTCCTACAGGTATCTTTTTTGTTTTGTCTAATTTGTTTCACCTGAAACAGTGGTAAGGTTGTACAGTGCCAGGACATCTTTGGGTAATAGCAGTGCTATACAAATGTA
Organism: Triturus cristatus; assembly: GCF_964204655.1. Lineage (NCBI taxonomy): Eukaryota > Metazoa > Chordata > Amphibia > Caudata > Salamandridae > Triturus > Triturus cristatus. The sequence goes on from NC_140583.1 coordinate 236,429,638, forward strand.
GCTAGTAATAATTAGGGGACTACCATACAACGCAGAAGAGTCTGATATTCAGGCGTTCGTTGGCTGACTGCTATAGACCATCAGGGACAAACCAGATGACCTACCCATTTGACTTTGCTGGACCTATAGAGCCACAATGATAAATAGTAGGGGTGTGTGACATTAGGGTATTTTGCTTTTGAATAATTACGCAAAATTTCAGTGAAATTACACATAATAATCCAAACGCAAATTCATCAAATTGTGCAATATTTGAGCATTAAATAAGTCCTCACGTCCTTGTTTGGTGCAAGGACACATTTAAATAAAGCACCATGCACAACAGCTGCTTGCTTTATATAGTTCCGATGCATTTGTGGTACATTCTTACCGCAATTGGCACGGAATTGCTCAAAATAGTGTAGTTTGTGGAATTTTGTGTAGCAAGCGTAATGTGAAATTCCCAAGATTATGCAAATAACATGAAATATTTAAATTTCACATATGCCTACTAAATAGACAGACAAATGGAACTACTGACAGACATCCTCATAAGAGTACAATAATTTGAGATGAAAGAGGAGATATGACATCGGCATAGAAGTAGGTAGAATAGTCTTTAGTGGAAATGAGGTCCAACTAATCCATGACTTAGCTGGAGCCACCACCAACAGCCAAAGGAATCCTAAGCTGGAAACATATATCAGATGCAAACAGATACCCTAAAAATTGGATGACCTCTTCCCTCTCCTCCTTACATGGGAAGGACGAAGATAGATGATTCACACCCTGGAGGAGGCATGCATCCCTGAAATTTCTGAAGAATGTCTAGGAGATGGGGCTGGTTCAGATAACGGAAATCAGCGGGGAAGGCCATCCTCTTAACGAAGGATTATAAAACTGAAGTGTCAGAAAACTAGGTAGCCTCTGACATTGAACAGCAAAGGTAGAAGCCGTCCAAGAAACGAGAAAGACCAGCACTGCAGCACAGAAAGAGAGACCTTGAGATGATACGGGAAGCAGGCAACTCCCAACAGATACAAAGGTATGATGAAATCCAGCCTGAAAAAGAGGTAGGGTGGCTAGAGGTGATTGTGCTCAGCCATGCCAAGAAGCAAGAAGATTGAGAGGACTCTGAAAAAAGGAGTCAGGGAAGAGCAGGAAGAGCAGACCAAAGTCAGGATGGGCGCGGAATCTTTCCCTGGGGGCAGGAGATGAACTATGACATACTAACTCACTATTTGTCTTCTATACCTCGCCTGGCAACAGATGTAGTCGATGGTATGTGGTTTTTCATGACAGAATGTGAATAAAGAACGTTTAAAATAAAACAAAAGCACTAAGTGAGCAAATTTACAACTGGAAACTAGCATGCAGGACTAGGTCATGATTAGGCAGCCTGATTCTTAGGAATTCTCATTGTTAGAAAAACCCCACTCCCACACCGGAAAGGGTGGTGGTAACGGGGTCTTTCCAGACATACACAGTGGTAGCTTGGCTCGAGTGGTCAGGGGTCAGGCACCGTGTTAAGCATACGCAATACCCACACAATAACCATGCGTGCATCCGTTCCAAAAACGACACTACACCTTAAAAATTATACTGAAAATATCTCTTTATCTTCTTTTCTCTTAGTTGCTGATTAAATAAATAATAAGACAATCACAGTACACAAGGCTTTTTCTGTGGAAGGGTACGTCAAATAAATACTGTCTTAACGATTCAATAAATAAGGTAGATCATAAATAATCAAGGCATAAATATAAGTGCATTACATTACAGGCAATTAAATATTATGAGGCAATAAATACTGTACGACAATAAATATTGTGAAACAATAAATACTGTGAGGCAATAAATAGGATAAATACAATAAATACAGTGCTCTCAATAAATAATAAAAGCCAACAGTGACACTTGTAAATCAGTTCACCATCCTGAGGTACTATGGGATGATTTGACCCAATCCCAGCTTGTAAAGATTTGGATGGCCTGAGGGGTATACTCCCTGGCTTGGACAAGGCTGAGGCCTAAACTGAGGTAGATAAAGGGGGAATCTAGAGATCTGGCTCTCCCACACTACACAACCCCTCTGTATTAGTCTCAGCTCACCCCTGGCACAATCAAGCTGGTTCCAGCACCCTAGGTTAGTCTCTCAGGGCTCCACAGGGCCTTAGGCGCCCTCTATTCCACTTACTGGCCTTTTTATGAAGCTCCGACGCCGCTGGAGTCGTGTCGACGCCGTGAGGCGGTTCCGGTTCGATGTCGGCGGCCTCGGCACAATGTCAGTTCTTGACGACGTCGATAGGTGGCTCCGGTTCGATGTCGGCGGCCTCGGCTCGATGTCGACCTCCGGTTCGATGACGTCGGGCAGTCTTGGCTCGATGTCGACTTCGGGCAGCTCCGGTTCGATGTCGGCGGCCTCGGCTCGATGTCGACCTCCGGTTCGATGACGTCGGGCTGTCTTGGCTCGATGTTGACTTCCGTCGGCTCCGGAGTGCGACCTCCACTCCCGACCTCCGGCACGATTCTCTTCAGGTTCCGGCGACTCTGGAGTGCGATCTCCACTCCCGACCTCCGGCACGCTTCACCTCGGTCTCCGGCGACTCCGGAGGGCGGACTTCACTCCCCCGTCGACGCCGCTCACTTGACCTCAGGTGTCTTCCTCCTCGACCTCTGGTACTCTCCACGACCTCCGTCGGCGCCCTCTCTCGACCTCCGGCGGCTCCGGGTACGACGTCTGCTTTCCAGTCAGTGCCGCTTCTCCACCTCGGGCACCAGGTCTCAGGCTTCTCGACGTCGGACTCCAGGGAAACCAATAAACAGGTCAGATTCTTGCTTTTCTTTACTTCTAAGGCCTGTTCCTGCTGTCCAGGTCCTTAAGATGGTTTTTCTTGCTTTTTCCCACACAGGGCTCCAGGCTGGGCTCAGTCAGTAGGGACTAGTATCAAGGGTGAGTTTATGGACCCCACTCCAGGCACAAGTTTCCACCCCTGCTGCCTCACTCCTTCCTCCTTCAGGTTTCTGCTCCTCTCTCTTCACCAGTCAGGTGCCAACTGCCAGCTCCAACTGTCAACTCTGGCTTAGCTTCCCAACATTCCAAACCACCTCCAACTGTCACAGGGTTCCAGAATGTTGCAGAAGGTTCTAGTAGGTTCCAGTGGGTTCTGATGATGTCACAGGTGGCCACCATTTTGTGCTCCAGGCCCTCAGACAGAAGTTCCAGGGGTAGATAAAATGGCTCCCTGAATCTGCATCCATACTAAAAAGTCTGGTGGTTCCCAAAAAGGAAAAAATACTAACAGGGTTTGAGGCAAAAGTGGGACAAAATAAATAATGATGAGGAGGGACCACCCAAAGGGCTGACAGGTCTAACACGCGTCCCCCCCAGCTGAAAGTGGGGAGAGCTACCCAACCCCTTGGGAGTTCTCATCACTAAGGCGGAAATACCTTGAGAGACCGTCTGCATTGGCGTGGTCCACTCCAGGCCGATGTTCCACCTGAAAGTCCATTCCCTGTAGGGAGATAGACCACCTCAACAACTTGGGATTCTCCCCCTTCATCTGCATCAGCCAACGAAGGGGTCTGTGGTCGGTCTGAACCAGGAAGTGCGAGCCAAACAGGTATGGCCGCAACTTCTTCAGAGCCCATACCACTGCAAAGGCTTCACGCTCTATTGCACTCCACTTCTGTTCCCTGGGAAGTAGTCTCCGGGATAGGAAGACCACGGGTTGATCCAGACCCTCTTCATTGAGTTGCGATAACACTGCCCCAATGCCATGTTCTGATGCATCCGTCTGGACAATGAACTCCTTGGAAAAGTCTGGGGCCCTTAAGACCGGGGCCTCGCACATGGCTTGCTTCAGCTTCACGAAGGCCTGCTGACAAGCCTCCGTCCAGACTACCCGTCGAGGTTGTTTCTTGGACGTGAGCTCCGTGAGGGGGGCTACGATGGTTCCGTACCCCTTCACGAAGCGGCGGTAGTATCCCGTGAGGCCCAGAAAAGCTTGGACCTCAGTCTGAGTCTTGGGGGGTTCCCAGGCCATGATGGCCTTGATCTTCGCCTGGAGGGGTTGCACCGCTCCCCTACCCACCAAGTGTCCAAGGTACACTACCGACCCCTGCCCGATCTGGCACTTGCTGGCCTTGATCGTCAATCCAGCTTGTCTCAGGGCCTGGAGAACAGCTTGCAGGTGACGCAAGTGATCCTCCCAGCTGTTACTGAAGACGGCTATGTCATCCAGATAAGCAGCAGAGAAACTCTCCATTCCGGTGAGGATCTGGTTTACCAGGCGCTGAAACGTGGCAGGTGCGTTCTTGAGCCCAAAGGGCATCACACAGAACTGGTAGTGGCCATTGGGCGTGGAGAAGGCTGACCTTTCCCTTGCTCCATCAGTCAAAGAGATCTGCCAGTACCCAGAAGTAAGGTCAAAGGTACTTAGATATTGGGCAGCACCCAGCCAGTCAATCAATTCATCCGCCCTAGGGATCGGATGAGCATCAGTTTTGGTTACTGAATTCAGTCCCCGGTAGTCCACACAGAACCTCAGTTCCGGTTGGCCACCCGGTGGTGCAGCTTTTGGTACTAGTACCACCGGACTGGACCAGGGGCTGCTAGAAGGTTCGATCACTCCTAGCTCCAGCATCTTAGTGACTTCACTATGAATGCTGGCCTTCACCTTGTCTGACATCCGGTAGATCTTGGACTTCACAGGTGGGCTGTCTCCTGTGTCCACGTCATGGACGCACAGGTGAGTCCTACCCGGGACAAGGGAGAACAACGAAGAGTACTGTCCCAGGACCTGGCGGCAGTCCTCCTGCTGTTCAGGAGTTAGAGATGGGGAGAGAATCACTCCCTCCACCGACCCATCCTTCTCTTGAGACGCAAACAAATCGGGGAGAGGCTCGCTTTCCACGTCCTCTCCTCCGTCCATCACCATCATCAAGATGACTTCGGGCCTCTCGTGGTGGGGTTTGAGGCGGTTGGCATGCAGCACCCGTAGGGGCTGACAAGGGGTCTTAAGATCCACCAAGTAGGTAGCCTTACCCTTCTTCTCCAATACCTCAAAGGGTCCTGACCAGCGATCCTGGAGGGCGCTGAGCTCTCCTGGTTCGATCACCCACACTTTCTGGCCAGGCTCCAACTCCACCGGGTGAGCGTTGTGGTCATACCACGCCTTCATTACTGCTTGGCTGGCCTCCAAGTTGTCAGAAGCTTGCTTCCACAACTTAGCCATTTGGCTTCGGAAGGCCCGCATGTAGCTCACCACGTCCTGGGGAAGCTTCCTGGGAGTTCTTTCCCATCCGTCTCTCACCAGGTTGAGAGGTCCACGTACAGGGTGCCCATACAAAAGCTCGAAGGGGCTGAAGTCCACTCCCTTCTGTGGCACTTCCCTGTAAGAAAAGAGTAGACAGGGTAGGAGGACGTCCCATTTCCTCCGCAGGCTTTCAGGCAGACTTCTGATCATGCCTTTCAAGGTTTTGTTAAACCTCTCCACCAGACCATTGGTCTGGGGGTGGTAAGGAGTTGTGAACCGGTAGGTCACTCCACACTCCTTCCACATTGCCCGCATGTACGCTGACATGAAGTTGGTCCCCCTGTCGGACACAACTTCCTTGGGAAAACCCACTCGGGTAAAGATTCCCATCAGGGCCCTAGCCACAACAGGTGCTGTTATGGTCCTCAGAGGTATTGCCTCTGGGTACCGTGTGGCATGATCCACCAAAACCAGGATAAACCTGTGACCAGCTGTAGTAGGTGGATCTAACGGACCCACAATGTCGATGCCCACCCTTTCAAAGGGGGTGCTAACGACAGGAAGTGGTTCCAGGGGAGCTTTCAGCTTCACCCCTGTTTTCCCACTGGCTTGGCAAGACACACATGTCCGGCAGTAGGTATCGGACGACACTTTCATTTGAGGCCAATAAAAGTGTGAGACAAGACGGGCGAAGGTCTTGTCTTGCCCCATGTGTCCTGCCAAGGGGATCTCGTGAGCCAACTCCAGAAGGAAGGCTCGATAACGTTGAGGGACTACCAAGGCTCGTGACGATCCATGTAGGGGTGCCTTGGGTTCACTGTAGAGGAGGCCATCCTCCCAGTAAACACTGTAGTTCCCTTCAACGTTCCCTGCTGCCTGGGCTTCGGCCTGACGCCTCAGCCCCTCAAGGGTAGGGCACTCCCTCTGGCCCTGGCAGAATTCCTCCCTGGACGGGCCTCCCTCCACGTGCCACTCGGCCGGGATGGGTAGGTCCTCCAGTTCGGTGACATCCCCCACCGCAGACTCCTGGTCCACCACCTCCGGTGGCCTATCCGTCTTACGGGGTGCGGACGCCGAGGCAGGCTCCTCCTGTCCTCGGTTCTTCCCTCGACTGGCAGCTGGCTGGGCCTTTGTTCCAGGCTCCCGCCGAAACGAACTCCCTCTCCGGGTAGTCGCGGACCTTGTGCTCACACAGGCCCAGTCAGGTGTACCCAGCATCTCAGTATGAGTCCGGTATTCCACCTCCTTCCAAGCATTGTGCTCCATGTCATTCCCCAGCAGACAATCAACTGGCACGGCAGGGCTTACGGCAACTCGAAGTGAACCTGCAACCCCCCCCCATTCAAAGGGAACCTCGGCCACCGGATAGTGGCCTGTTCTGCCGTCAGCCATCGCGGCTGGGTGGAGTACATCGGGAATTACCTGCTCTGGAGACACCAGTTGGCTACGTACCATAGTCATACTGGCTCCTGTGTCTCTCAGAGCCTCCCCTCTTTGGCCGTTGATGGTGACCCACTGCCCATACTTTACGGTATTTGCGGGCACCTGGATCTTAGGAACCATCTCCCGTTCTCCCAGGGACACTAAAGTGACACCCGCCCACTCCCTTCCCTTAATTAAAGGCATCTCCTCCCCGAGCACTACACTAGCTACTCCGGGGGTCTTTCCTCCAATGGGAGGGGGTGGTCGTTTCGGGCACTTCGCATCTCCCTTGTAGTGTCCAACGCCACCGCACTCGTAGCAATGGACAACCCTTGGCTGCTGACTCTGGCCAGGATTAGGGTTTCTGGGTGGGTTAGCCCTAGGGGTGAATCCTGTTCCCTTCCCTTGGAAGTTATTTTGGGGGCCTTTGGAGAACTCCTTTTTCTTTTCCCCTCCCTCTTTCTTCTGAGGGGCGCCCTGTCCGGCCTTTTGAGTATCCCCTCCAGTCCCCCTTGTGGACACCCGGGTACTAGCCCAAATGTCCGCCTCCTCAGCAAGCTTCCGGGGATTGGTCAGCTTGCTATCCACCAGGTGTTGACGCAGTTCAGGGAAACATTTTTCGAGCAGGTGTTCCTTCAGTACTAAATCAAACAACCCCTCGTAGTTCCTCACTTCACTGCCCTGAATCCAACCCTCTAGTGCCTTCTTTGCATAGTCCAGGAAGTCCACCCAATTCTGTGTGCCCAGTTTGTGACTACCCCGGAACTTCTGTCTGTACTTTTCGGGTGTTAGTCCAAACTTTCTTATGAGCGCCACCTTCATGGTGGGGTAGTGGGTCTGCTCATCCTCCTCTAGGGCCAATAAAGCATCCCTACCAGCTGGAGGCATGTACCTGTACAATCCCCCTCCCCAGTACTTCTCTGGAACCCCATGGGCCCTTAACGAGACCTCATAGGCCGCTAGCCACTTGGCAATATCGTCGCCCACTCCATAGCTAGCTACTATGTCCTTTGGCAGGTAGGGTTTGGGTTCCCTAGTGAACTCTCTTTCTTGGTCTTTGCTGCCACCATTAGGAACAGTGTGTGCCCCGACTCGTAGGATCTGAAGATCTATCTCTTTCAGCCTTAGCTCATGAGCCATCCTCTGTTCCTCCTTCTCTTTCTCCAGCCTTGCTAAGTCCCATGTGAGCTGTCTTTTCTCCCTCCAGTCTGTTAACTCCACTTCAGACAAGCCACCGCTAGAGGCACTGCTGCCCTTCCTAGAAAGTGTCCTGGGCCCCGCTAACAGTTTCCCCACCTCAGGTTGGTACAAACCAGCTCCCTCACTGTCGGGCTCTCTATCCCTGTCCTCCTCCTCAGCCTTGCTTTCTCGTCGTGCCTCCCCCCAAGCCCTTAAGCTGGTTTGGAGTGCACCCTTCTTTGCTCCTGGGGGACAATACACCCCCTCCCGCTGACAAAACTCCCTGAGTTGGGCCACAGTGTAGGTTTCCAGGTCTTCTAGCACAAACTCCATTTTGCCCACTCAGAACAGAAGACAGGTTTTTACAGAAGCAATGCAGGGGGGTACCTTTAATAATACCTCCTCCCACCACCAGAGTAAATTTGGAAAAAACAAAAACTCACAATTAGGAAGGCCGCTTTGAGAAAACTCCAGGTGTAGGCCTATGGACTACCCACAGTTATTGTCGAGTATACGTAGGCACAGCTCTATCCCACCACTGAACACCAATTATGTTAGAAAAACCCCACTCCCACACCGGAAAGGGTGGTGGTAACGGGGTCTTTCCAGACATACACAGTGGTAGCTTGGCTCGAGTGGTCAGGGGTCAGGCACCGTGTTAAGCATACGCAATACCCACACAATAACCATGCGTGCATTTGTTCCAAAAACGACACTACACCTTAAAAATTATACTGAAAATATATCTCTTTATCTTCTTTTCTCTTAGTTGCTGATTAAATAAATAATAAGACAATCACAGTACACAAGGCTTTTTCTGTGGAAGGGTACGTCAAATAAATACTGTCTTAACGATTCAATAAATAAGGTAGATCATAAATAATCAAGGCATAAATATAAATGCATTACATTACAGGCAATTAAATATTATGAGGCAATAAATACTGTACGACAATAAATATTGTGAAACAATAAATACTGTGAGGCAATAAATAGGATAAATACAATAAATACAGTGCTCTCAATAAATAATAAAAGCCAACAGTGACACTTGTAAATCAGTTCACATTCCTGAGGTACTATGGGATGATTTGACCCAATCCCAGCTTGTAAAGATTTGGATGGCCTGAGGGGTATACTCCCTGGCTTGGACAAGGCTGAGGCCTAAACTGAGGTAGATAAAGGGGGAATCTAGAGATCTGGCTCTCCCACACTACACAACCCCTCTGTATTAGTCTCAGCTCACCCCTGGCACAATCAAGCTGGTTCCAGCACCCTAGGTTAGTCTCTCAGGGCTCCACAGGGCCTTAGGCGCCCTCTATTCCACTTACTGCCCTTTTTATGAAGCTCCGACGCCGCTGGAGTCGTGTCGACGCCGTGAGGCGGTTCCGGTTCGATGTCGGCGGCCTCGGCACAATGTCAGTTCTTGACGACGTCGATAGGCGGCTCCGGTTCGATGTCGGCAGCCTCGACTCGATGTCGACCTCCGGTTCGATGACATCGGGCAGTCTTGCCTCGATGTCGACTTCGGGCAGCTCCGGTTCGATGTCGGCGGCCTCGGCTCGATGTCGACCTCCGGTTCGATGACGTCGGGCTGTCTTGGCTCGATGTCGACTTCCGTCGGCTCCGGAGTGCGACCTCCACTCCCGACCTCCGGCACGATTCTCTTCAGGTTCCGGCGACTCCGGAGTGCGATCTCCACTCCCGACCTCCGGCACGCTTCACCTCGGTCACCGGCGACTCCGGAGGGCGGACTTCACTCCCCCGTCGACGCCGCTCACTTGACCTCAGGTGTCTTCCTCCTCGACCTCTGGTACTCTCCACGACCTCCGTCGGCGCCCTCTCTCGACCTCCGGCGGCTCCGGGTACGACGTCTGCTTTCCAGTCAGCGCCGCTTCTCCACCTCGGGCTCCAGGTCTCAGGCTTCTCGACGTCGGACTCCAGGGAAACCAATAAACAGGTCAGATTCTTGCTTTTCTTTACTTCTAAGGCCTGTTCCTGCTGTCCAGGTCCTTAAGATGGTTTTTCTTGCTTTTTCCCACACAGGGCTCCAGGCTGGGCTCAGTCAGTAGGGACTAGTATCAAGGGTGGGTTTATGGACCCCACTCCAGGCACAAGTTTCCACCCCTGCTGCCTCACTCCTTCCTCCTTCAGGTTTCTGCTCCTCTCTCTTCACCAGTCAGGTGCCAACTGCCAGCTCCAACTGTCAACTCTGGCTTAGCTTCCCAACATTCCGAACCGCCTCCAACTGTCACAGGGTTCCAGAATGTTGCAGAAGGTTCTAGTAGGTTCCAGTGGGTTCTGATGATGTCACAGGTGGCCACCATTTTGTGCTCCAGGCCCTCAGACAGAAGTTCCAGGGGTAGATAAAATAGCTCCCTGAATCTGCATCCATACTAAAAAGTCTGGTGGTTCCCAAAAAGGAAAAAATACTAACAGGGTTTGAGGCAAAAGTGGGACAAAATAAATAATGATGAGGAGGGACCACCCAAAGGGCTGACAGGTCTAACACTCATATATTGTTAAATTACAAGCTTCTATGAACTCTGCTCATGGGAAGGGGCAAACGTTACATTTAGTATTTGCGATGAGATAAGGGAGTAGAATTTTTCTGTGACCTATCCTTCAGCACTCACACAGACTGATACTGTTATAGATAGCTGTGGATCACAAGGATGCAGTAAAGTTGGGTGGATAAGTGACCCCAGAATGTAGGTGAGTGAGAAAGTATGCCTAGGATGGAATGGAGTGTGGCATGATAGTGTCCCTGGGGTGCACTGCTGTTGCATGGGGGTGATGCCCAAAGGATGGAGTACAGAGTGTGGTGCTTTGGTGCTTCTAAGATCTAGAGAAATGAGATGAAATAGAGTGCCTTATATGCAGTATAGAATAAAAAGTGAAAGCACCCCTCGCACGTGTGGTAGTAGGTTAGTGAGTCTAAAGTGTGGCTCGCTGTGATGGGCTAGCCTACCAAGATGCACTGCAGTGCTTGTGTTCCTGGTGATATTGGCTGTAGAGTGCAGTGTCAATGATTAGAGCCCTTAGGTTGCAGTGAGTAATGGTGGAATTGAGTCCCGAATGGGAGATATGGTGGGTGAACCTGCCCGGGAGAAGGTATTACAATGAGCCAGCATCTCTTTGATGCACTGTAGTGATTTAATGTCCACGAAGTGCAGTGGAATTTGGTGAATTAATGCTTCTATGTTGGAATGCATTGAACTGAAGTCGGAGGAATGGAATACTGCTCAATGGGTGTCTCTTAAATGCTCTGTAATACTGTGGGCTATTTACTCTGGGGTGCACTACAGTATTATGTCCTAATAGCCCAGAGATGCAGTCCGATGTGGTGGGTTAGTATCTCAAGGGTGCAGTGCTGAATGCTTTATCTTTTTTAGGCCTGGCCTTAGCCACGACATTTTGATTTTACGAAAATTAGAGAAATTATATACCTGCTCACAGAACCTTTTTGCCAGTCCTCTTCGTTCTATAGTTGTATCATTCACAGTTTTCTTCTGCCCAAAAACGACAGCATTCGGCATGGTCAAAGGGTCAGCCCACTTCACCCATTGGTTAAATTCATTGGGGGTATTCTGCTTCTTCACTAGGAGCACATCCGCACAAAAAGCACTTCCATTCAGTGCCAGGGAGCACAATTGCATTTTTTGACCCAAAACTATCGTGCTTTTAGCCTATGTTTTTATTTTGAATAATGGCAAGGGTCCAACAGCTGACCCAACAATAAAGTGCTTAAAAAAAAAAAACAACACCCGTCTTATCTGCTTTGATAATGCTTGTTTCTAGGATGCTGACACTGCATACTGAACTATCACATTAAAAAATTCCTGATGTATACCCTTCAGGGTCAATTAAATGCTCATGTTCTAGCGGTGCTAAAGTTAACCTATGTTAACGCACCTTAATCTAAACGTCGCTGCCACCCTCTATGCAGCCACGTCCCTCTGCATTTACGTAGACGCCATTTTGTTCTACATTCGTAATGTTGCCAGAGAAAACTGAAGCTCTCTTCAGCAGACCTCAAAATGATGCAACTGTAGGAAAAGAGCGGAGGTAACAGATTGGAGGACAGGAAGCATCCTGGCAGAGAAGAGTGACGTCCTTCCCACGCGAGACCCACAATGGCACTACAAAGGAGCTTTGTTTATGCACCTGTGCTGCCCATCTCATTTCTCTGCCTGGTTTAATCTCAGCTCCGTAAACAATCTGTCTTCATGTGGAAAGGCCGCTTCCTGGATGTAAACTTCACCAGCAAAACCAAACTCGTCCTCAGTGATCCATCCTGAATGTGTAAACCTGACGAGGATGCTTTGTCAGAAGGGCCGCTCGTTCTAAAACACTACATTGTCACCTTATTCCAAACATTTGATAAGAAACGGGGCCTGATTCAAGAGCCTCATATCAGTTTAAGCCAGAAGGGGTTCACTTCCTTAAACCCCGTATTTTCTGATAAAACTGTCAAGAAGGACAAAAAGCTAGACATCGAAAGTGGCCCAAATACATCACCAGATCAAGGCCGAATGTTTAGATTGGTCAAATAGGATACTTTTACGGAGTGTAAACACAGTACACACCAACCCAGCCACCCCCACGGATGGAACCAGAGGCCAGGCGCCCTGAAGTGCTCGTGGCGCTAGTTTGCAAGAGTACCTATTTAGCACCATTACTGTAAGGTGTTCCATTTTGCTCCTCTATATTTTGAGGTAGTCAGTGCTGCTTGAAGGCACTGAAAAACAATGCGTTTTGCATTTGAAGATGCCTAGCAAAAATAAATGTGTCCTTGTGTAAGCAACTGCTGCTCATGTAAAGCGCTCTGATACCCGATACCTTTAGGTCAAGTTCGCGCTATATAAAACTCCGGGGAAAAAAATACATTACTTTTTGCTGTATAAACTTAGCGATAGAGATATTCTGAATCACCCTTTACGTTCAAACTTTTGCCATATTTTCCCAGCTGATTCAGTGCTCACTTTGTAAAATTGGAAGTGTCAGTGCCCTTCTCAGGAGACCACAGCAGACTGCACTACATTTTGCCCATGTCTGCACTTCAAATGACTGTACCAGCTCAACTAACCCTGCACTCCCTCAGATGTGACAAATCAGACTATTCAAAGCCACCCAATGCCATAATAAGCTATAATAATGACGTCAGCAGCAGGTATTATTCATTTTTAATGTACATTGACTTATTAAACGCTGTTGTGCTCATCTCAAAATTAGACAGACAGCGCCACTATGTGGTGGACTGTCTCCTAAAGCTGGTACTGACAATTAAGTGCAGGTGCCAAGCACCGGAAACCACTGGCTCAAATTAAGTAATGAGCTGATCTTTGTTTGCTTCTCAGAACCACGTTTTCTTTGCTGACTAGAGCTCTGCATATAATTGTGTTGCTAATCCTGTTTCGTGCACAAATAAACTCTAGTTTGCATACCAAACGGGATTACAAATCAGGTGTAAACTGTGCCAGACGCAGGTGCCCGCCATCCCAATTTTCACCTGGTATTACAGAGAGAAAATGGAGGGGAAAAAAAGATCAAACTGAGTTTGTGTACTTGTGTAATGGAAAAACGAATGTTTTGTGTGTAACTCCTATTCTGAGGTTTACAATAGAGGCGGGTGAGCCACTGAAAGCTCGAGCCAGGCTATCGCTCAACTCGAGGTCATGTTGGAGCCAATAACAAGCCGGGCGTGGCGTCTGCTTGCCTCAGTCCCGATATCCTGGATGTGGCATTATGGCCAGAGCTGCCGGCATTGGAAAGGGAGAACAAGGTTCGAGGCTGATCATCAGCTTAACATTCTGTGATTCTAGGCAAATCCCTTAATCTCCTCATCCCCATAAACAATGAATGGTGTGACCTTGTGCAATGTAACTGGTGCCCATGTACAGTATACCTCCAGGACGAGTTCACACTACGTAAAAAGTGCTGAAAAGTGCACAAAGAGGTAAAAACAAAGCCGTAAGATAAAAAGGAGACAAATAGATACTAATTTACTGGCTGATTTGTAGAATGAAGCCAGAAAACCTGGCTAAATTGCAGCTTTAAATTATGACACAGTGGGCAAATATTTTATTTCCCCAAAACTCTTTTTTCTTCATTATCGCGCATGACTGAGTTCAGAATATCAGTCATACAAAAACCTATTGTGTTTGATTTAATAGAGTATAACGCTGCTCTATGATAATTTGGGACGCATACAGGGTTTATATGACAATTGTCTTGCCTCTTAGTTCACTAACGATTCGTGTTTAAAAACTATCAGTTTTAATAAAGTACTTCTCAGTGCAGTGCTATAATGTGAAGTATTAATGTCAAAGCTCCCAACATGCTAAAGAAATGAACGTTTTTGAATTTTGAAGAGTCTGTATCATATTTTACATGGTTTGGTATATAATTTACACACCAAACATCACAAGGTCTCGGCTCGTGCACAGGCTCTAAGATCCAAGCCAGACACTTAGGGCCATGTTATCAAGGAACGGCGATAAACATTATCGCCGCTTTAGCGGCAGGAAACTGCCGCTAAAGCGGCGATAATGGGCTTGATAATATGCCCTTGTGAATTCCCATAGAAGCCCAGGTTCACACCAGAACCTGGACTTCTATGGGAATTCACAAGGGCATATTATCAAGCCCATTATCGCCGGCTTAGCGGCAGTTTCCTGCCGCTAAAGCGGCGATAATGTTTATCGCCGTTCCTTGATAATATGGCCCCTTAGTTCGCCTTGGACACGGCTCTCCCTGTTAATTTGTTGGCTTGCCCACCTCTAGTTTGCAACCAGGACTCCGGTGCACATTGCACACCCACTGAGTGCTACGTTCCACGCAGTTAAAACATAGTGGTGGGTGTGCAATTTGTACTCGGAGTTGTACAAAGCTGGTACTAAGGCCCCAAGTGTCTGTTCCAAAAACTCTGCTTTGATGGGCATTTTCTTGTCCGCCATCAGTTGTTGGGCACATTTCTTCATCAGTCACTAGTCTCACATGCCCATTGTTTCCAAACCTTTTATTTTCTGAGTGGTGTACCTTTCACAATGAGTGGTGCTAAAAAAAGATGGCAACATCTGTTAAAATTAAAGCTCGAGTAAAAAGAAAGTCTCCTGACCCTGTCCATGAGCCAAGCCACCATCTTTACCAGATCTCGACTACAGTACACAAGCCAAGTCATACAGGTAGTGTCACAGGGAGTGTAGAAAGGTTGGACTCCTCATGGTGAACATTACCAGCTATTAATCACCCTGTACCTCTTTTCTGCAAGACAGTGATTGAAAAATTAGAATATTAAAGGTAATACCAACATGGTTCCACAGGGTCACAACAAATAACCAAAACAACTGGCCTAATAAATACTACACCGCTCTTATGTTTTTAAACAAACAGAAGAAGAAGAGGAAGACGACTTATGCTGTAAGAATTTTGAGACAAAATCATCTCCCACAATATCTTAAGGGTTCATGAGGGATCAACATGTCAGCTTGTCAAATATTTACTAAGGGAATTCATATGACCTCTGCTGGAAAACAGCATTTCCACTATTGAATCTCATTGGAAAGAATTAGGGGGGTCCACCTGTACCTCAGTGAACATCAACAAAATGGCAAAGGTAAACCAATAAGCCATGGTGAAAAAGAACAGCTTCCATTTGGATCCAGCAGCTGCAAACTGAAATTTGCAGCTCCAGTTTAATCAAATGGAGACGCTCATCACTGGTATCCTGGGCTGAGTAGTATTGGTTCCCAAACTGGATAAACAAATACGCTTAGAAAGCACTTGACACTCCCAGGGTGACGAGACAGACAATTCTGCCAGGAACAAGCCACCTGCCCTTCCCTCATTGGACCCCGACAGCAGGCCGAGGCCCAAGCAGCGGGCGACCAGTCCGGAACCCACTGGGTATACTGGGCAAACGGCCTCCTGTACAGCGAACAGAAGTCGGCCGAGTTGGGATCGGCCCGAGTACTGGTGGTACCCCAGCGCTTCCGAAGTCTCCTCCTGGACCTGGCGCTACACGCGCTGCCACGAAAACGCATAAATTAAGCAGGACACATCTCTCGTGTCAGACCTAGGGACCTGTTGCTCCTGAGGCGAAAAGCCGGGAGCTAGTTAGTCTAACTATTTTAAATCTCGTATTTTTTTCTCTGTGTTAAAATAAAATTGGAAATTTTACTTGGAAACTTTCCGACCACTTGGCACTTTGTTCTGGGCTCGTAAGACTATCGCCTTACACCGCTGCTCCCTGCAGGCTTCCTGGTGACGCTGGGCACTTGGGACCAGAGGGGCCGACATACGATAGCGGCCATCTTGGGAGGAGGAGGAGATCACGGGCTAGTTGCTGGGAGGTAGGGCTACACGCGCTGCCACGAAAACGCATACATTTAAACGTTCCCCTACGCGTTAGCGTACGCGTTGGCGGGAGCGCCTTGAGCGCCGAAGGAGCGCCTAAGGAAAGCCCGTCTGTGCCCGTCCGTGCCAGGACGGAGCTTAGGACCGCAGTCATGGCAGCACAAAGTCCTAACAGACTTGTTTATAATGGTGAGCTTTTATTGACACCAAGAGATCACGCTAGATCACTCTGTCCCCCGGTGGCCATTTCCGAGAGCATATCTACCCATTGCCATCGCTGCACTACACGGCACCGCAACCCCCTTAATTCAGTGGAAACTACTAACACCCCTTTTATTTTCGCCTTGTTAAATTGTAGATCCCTTCCGCAGCACTCAATAGAAATTAACCTGATTCTAGAGGAAAGAGCCCCAGACTTACTCTTCCTAACCGAGACGTGGCTCACTGAATCATCTGACCCGGATATTGTTCAGGCCCTCCCTCCCAATTACTCTATTATTAGATTAGATCGCCAGACAGGACGTGGAGGAGGTGTGGCAATTATCCATAAGAATATATTTAGTTGCAGAACTCAGGACAGCCCTCTCACAGACTGCGAGAGCCTCGGCTTTTCCATCTCCATTTCGCCCACCAGTACTTTCTCAGGGATCTTGGTCTATAGACCCCCGGGTGACTTTCACAGCTTCTGTCACAATCTTCTTGACAAAATCTCTCTCTCTATTAGCAGCTCCTCTAATTTTTCCATTCTGGGCGATCTTAATATTCATCTGGATGAAACAGATACAGCTGCGACTCAATGCCTGCTGGATACCTTGGGATTAGTCCACCTTGACCAAATAGTGACCTCCCCTACACATACAGCAGGTCATTTGTTGGACCACTGTTTCACTAATCTCAAGAATATAGTGTGTGAGCCTCCCCATTTCATCCCATGGTCAGATCACGCCCTACTTTCTTTTGCTTGGTCTCCTGACACGCAGAACCATAAAGTTAGACTCTCAAAGAAAGTAGGCCGAGTCTGGTCCAGACTATCGGTCAGCGACTGGGAAGCTGCCCTTAGGAGATGCCCACCTTCCCTTTTTGAGGATCCTGTGGCTGCCAATGAAGCCTTTGATCACTGGCTGAACCACACTCTAAATACCATCCTGCCTAAAAATGAAATGCGACATCGTGAAGGCCATAGCAAACACCCATGGTACACTGATAATCTCAAACAACATAAACAGTCTTGCAAACGGGCAGAGAGGAAATGGAGGAAAGTCTTTTCTCCCGTTGCTAAAATGGAATATAAAATAGCCCTCGGGTCTTATAAAAAATTACTCAAACTCACTCAAGCAGAATACTATCAAATAAAAATTGCAGAGGCAGAGAATTCCACCAGAGAGATCTTCAAGGTCTTTCAATCACTGGTTGCTACGCCTAGGCCCATCAATCCGCCACCTGACTTGCATAAACATTGTGAGGCGTTAGCCAACTTCTTTGCGACAAAAGTGTCTAACATCTACACTAGTTTTCCAGCAATCCCTCCTACGCCTGATAAATTGGACAATGTTACCGAAAGCTTGGAGTTGGTTCCTCCTAAGTCAGGCGATGATCTCATGGCCTTCCCGCTACTAGATCTTGTCACGGTGGAACGGCTTCTTACCAACTTAAAATCGGGCTCGCCTCAGGACATCGCTCCTCCGGCTGTACTCAAACTTGTCTCTAAAACAGTCTGCCCTATCATAATGCAGGTCATTAATTCATCTTTGACCTCAGGAGTGGTTCCCCCGAATTGGAAGAGAGCAAAGGTACGCGCTTTATTAAAAAAACCTAAGCTGGACCCAGAAGACCTGACCAATTATAGACCTATTTCATTGTTACCCAGTCTCAGCAAAATAGCTGAAAAGCACGTCAACCATGTCCTCTCTTCTTTTGTTGAATCCTCGGGTGCCCTTCATTCTTCTCAGACTGGTTTCAGACCTAAGCAAGGTACCGAAACAGCGCTGGTGGCGGTAGTCGATGCTACCAGGAGGATTGTGGATGCGGGAGGCTGCGCTGCGGTGGTATTATTGGACCTCAGCGCAGCTTTCGATACGGTAAATCACTCTCTCCTGCTACACTGGCTGCGTCTTGCTGGGATATCAGGATTGGCTCTCAAATGGCTGCACTCCTTTTTATCCGACAGGTATTTCTCTGTCTTTGAGGACGAGGTGTCATCAAACCAGTTGCATCTGAGCCACGGCGTTCCCCAGGGATCGTCACTCAGCCCTACACTCTTTAACATTTACATGAGACCGTTGGCTGATGTGGTGCTGCCTTGGGGAATTCAGCTTGTCACATACGCCGATGACACGCAGCTGGTGGTTTCTTTGGCAAGGGACAATAATTTACATCATGGGCTCAACAATCTCACCCCTTGTCTCTCCAGTGTCCTGGAATGGATGACTTCCTCTTGCCTAAAATTAAATGGAGCCAAAACAGATATCATGCTGTTGGGCTTCAAAGCTCCGATAAACCTTGATCCCTGGTGGCCCAGCTGTCTCGGAACCCCCCCAAACCTAAGACCAAAATAAAAAGTTTGGGGGTTTGGATGGATGACACTCTAAACTTCCAACATCAGGCCAACAAGGTAGCGGCAACCTGCTATGGTCTCATGAGATCACTAAAAAAAGTCCTTGACCTTCTTCCCTTTGAAGCAAGACGCATTCTGGTCCAGTCGTTAATTCTCTCAAGACTGGACTATGCTAATGCTATATATCTGGGGACATCAGCAGCCACTTTAAAAACTTTGCAAAGTGTTCAGAACTGCGCAGCACGTCTGCTCATGAAGATCCCTAAACGCTGCTCAGCAAAATCTTCAATTCGTACTCTGCATTGGCTCCCAATTCAGGAGAGGATCACATTTAAGGCCCTGTGTTTGGCTCATAAGTCCATTCATAACATGGGCCCCTCTATTCTGAACCCTTGGTTTCAGCGCCATAAATCAATAAGATCCCTCAGATCCAATCATCGTAATCTTCTCGTGGTGCCCAGGGTGAGGCTCGCCCGGATGGGCGGCCGGCTTCTCTCTGTACAAGCGGCTAACCTCTGGAATAAGCTCCCCGATAACATCAGGCATGAATCAAACATTACCATCTTCAGGAAGCAACTAAAGACTTTCTTGTTTAAGTAGGTCTATTTCCATCCTCTAGGTCTTACAGCGCTGGGATGCCCATGGGTAGCCATGCGCTATATAAGAAAGTATTCATTCATTCATTCATTCATTCATGATGTACCCCTGGCCGGACACTTAGGCCAAGATAAGACCTACCAGCGACTCGTTACCCACTTCTATTGGCCCAAGATGCGAGCGCATGTGGAGGCCCACTGCAAGTCATGCCTCACGTGCCAGGCCAGCGGAAAGAGTGGGGGGAAGCGCAAGGCTCCGCTGCAACCCTTCCCCGTTGTTAGTACCCCTTTTGAGAGGGTGGGAATCAACATCGTGGGACCCCTGGATCCCAAGACCGCCCAGGGCCACCAGTTCATCCTCGTCCTGGTGGACCATGCCACCCGCTACCCCGAAGCCATTCCCCTCCGCACCGTGACGGCCCCCGTGGTAGGCCGGGTCTTGATGGGGATCTTCTCCCACGTGGGGTTCCCTCGCGAAGTCGTGAGTGATCGTGGCACGAACTTTATCTCCAAATACATGAGGTCCCTATGGCAGCAGTGCGGGGTATCGTACAAGTTCACCACCCCATACCACCCCCAAGGGAATGGCCTAGTCGAGCGATTTAACAGGACCCTGAAAGGGATGATCATGGGCCTCGAAGAACCCCTACGCCGGAGATGGGACGTCCTCCTCCCTTGCCTCCTGTTCGCCTACTGAGAGGTTCCCCAAAAATCTCTGGGGTTCAGCACGTTCGAACTACTGTACGGACACCCCGTCCGGGGACCCCTGAGCCTGGTCAAGGAGGGTTGGGAAACGACTCTCCGGGGGACCCCTCCTGATGTGTTCCGATACATCCTGGCGCTCCGCAACCAGACCCGGAAATTCTGAGAACTCGCAGAGACAAACCTCAAGGCTAGCCAGGAAGAGATGAAGCGCTGGTATGACCAGAATGCCACGCTGGTCGAGTTTCAGCCGGGCCAACAAGTCTGGGTCATGGCCCCGGTGAAACCCTGCGCCCTCCAAGACAAATGGACTGGCCCCTTCAAGGTGGTCGAGCGGAAGAGCCAAGTCACCTATCTAGTCGATGTGCAATCCCCGCGGAACCCCCTCCGGGTCCTCCACGTGAACCGCCTCAAACCCCACTTTGTGAGGACGGAGTTGAGCTTGCTCCTGGCCACTGACGATGGGACTGAAGAAGACACCGAACCCCTTCCAGACCCCGTGGGTGCTAAAGAGACTCTCAACCACCCTCACCTCCCAACAGTCCGACGACTGCCGCTGGCTACTAAGGCAGTTCACGGACCTCTTCTCCCTAACCCCTGGGGTCACCGACTGGTGTGTCCACAACATAGACACCAGCGACAGCCCGCCAGTGAGACACCGAGCCTACCGGGTCCCTGATCGGGTCCGAACCTGCATCCAGACCGAGGTAGCTAAGATGTTGGCCCTCGGGGTGATTGAACCCTCCGACAGCCCCCGGGCCAGCCCGGTAGTCCTGGTCCCGAAAGCGGCTCCCCCTGGTGTACCCCCCGAGCTGAGGTTTTGTGTGGACTACCGAGGACTCAATGCGGTCACCCGAGTGGATGCTCACCCTATCCCCCGCGCCGACGAGCTCATCGAACTCCTCGGGGCCGCTCGCTACCTCAGCACCTTCGACCTAACCTGCGGATACTGGCAGATTGCACTCACTGAGGGAGCCAAGGAGCGCTCCGCCTTCTCCACCCCGGATGGGCACTACTGCTTTAGGGTGATGCCGTTTGGAATGAAGAATGCCCCGGCCACCTTCCAGCGGCTGGTGAACAGGGTCCTGGCCGGACTAGAGGGGTTCAGCGCAGCGTACCTAGACGACATAGCCGTATTCAGCTCCCAATGGACCGAGCACCTCCAGCACCTCCGACAAGTCCTGCTGGCTCTGCGCCAGGCCGGCCTCACCATCAAAGCCAGCAAATGTCAAATTGGACAAGGCTCCGTAATCTATCTGGGGCACCAGGTGGGAAGCGGGCAGGTCTCCCCCTCCAGCCGAAGATCGACGCCATCCTGTCCTGGGAACCCCCAACGACTCAAACGGAAGTCCGGGCCTTCCAGGGCCTCACCGGTTACTACCGGAGGTTTATTAAGAACTATGGCAGTATCACAGGCCCCCTCACAGAGCTAACCTCCAAGAAACACCCGAAGAAAATACAATGGACTCCCCCGTGCCAAAAAGCGTTCGACGCCTTGAAGGCCGCTATATGTACTGCTCCGGTACTCAAGGCCCCCGACTACTCTCAGGAGTTTGTGGTCCAGACGGATGCCTCGGAACACGGCATCGGGGCAGTCCTCTCACAGTTCAACGACAAAGGCGTAGATCAGCCCATAGCCTTCATCAGCCGAAGGTTGCTACCTTGAGAACAGCGGTGGAGCACCATTGAAAGAGAGACCTTCGCAGTAGTTCGGGCCCTCAAAAAGCTGCGGCCCTACTTGTTCGGAACACACTTCCGAGTTCAAACAGATCACCGACCCTTGCGGTGGTTGATGCAGATGCGAGGAGAAAACCCCAAGCTGCTACGCTGGTCAATCTCCCTCAGGGGATGGATTTCACTGTGGAGCATCGCCCCGGGACGGACCACGCCAACGCGGACGGCCTGCCCGATTCTTCCGCTTCAGCGAGGAGAACCCCCAAGTGGATGGATAGTTCTCCCCGCCTTTCAGCTGGGGGGGGCACGTGTGAGACTGGCCCCGTGGCGTGGGCCCTCCCGACCAGCAAGCCACCCTGCAACCGCACCGATCCCCGATGTCACAGACTTCCGGCCACCATGGCCCAACATCCCGATGGCCGGCCAGACCCTAACACGCATGCCCGGCCGAGGGAGAGAGAAACCCCCCCAAGCCAGACCGGGAGGCGCCGTCCCTGTCACACCTCTGGTCTCTTCCCCAAGGAAGGTTTCGATCGGCCACCAGGCCCCCGGTGAGCGGGCGCCTCGCCTGCTGGGTGTCTGGAGTCCCTCCCAGACTCACCTGAACAGATCAAAGGGCCGAGCGACAGGAAGTCCCGACACACCGCCCCCAGGCACCAAGACCCCTCTCGGCGAGGACTCCGGACAACAAAGAAGAGGGGGGTATAACAAGGGGTGCTGAAGGGACGGGAGGCACAGAAGAACTGGACTGACGAGAGCCTGCTGACCTGGTCGCGGCTCGATCGCTCCCCGAACCGAAGAACGCTACCCGACCTCTGAACCATCTGAGCCCTGCTGACGCTGTCGCGGCTCCCCGAACTCTGAACCATCTGAGCCCTGCTGACGCTGTCGCGGCTCCCCGAACTCTGAACCATCTGAGCCCTGCTGACGCTGTCGCGGCTCCCCGAACTCTGAACCATCTGAGCCCTGCTGACGCTGTAGCGGCTCCCCGAACTCCGAACCACCTGTGCCTGCTGAGTGACTCATGGCACCCTCCTCCAAGGGAATCGGCAGAGATTGCCGAGAGAAGCAAGATTCCCCCAGCTCGAGGATTGAGAGCTGTGCGCAGGATACTCCGCAGAGACACTGACTCAAAGACTGTCCCGCTACCCCCATACCCCCATCACGAGGTCGCCGCTGATTGTGGCCCTGTTTCCATACCAGCCTTTCGGATCATAAAGGTCCCTTACGTCCACGATAAAGTATACTGTCTACGAAGAACTACTGTGTGGTGTCCCTCTGTCAGAGAGTGCAAGCGCAGTGTGTGCGATCCTAGGTACGAGACCCTTCCAGGAAGGGCCTCCCCGCCCTTGCTCGGCCTAACTCTGGGAGAGGTGCGTCAACGGGTGGTCAGAAACGTATTCCGAAGCCCCCCCGGAGAACGCCTTCCAACATTGCGCATGCCAGAACTCAGCCCCCAGCTCCAAGGCTCCGTGCCTCCTCTCACCCTGTGGTGTCACGTCCTCAGCAGATACGGCACCGCCAGCCTAAGGGTTCGCTTCAGGTGAGTCAACTCTTCCTCTTGGCCTTGGGCTTCGGCTGCACCACTCTACCCAGGCCGCCGCCGATCGTGGTCAGATTTTATTGTCACAAACAAGTAGCTTGCTGGCCTGTCTCTATGTGGCCCATGGCACCACACGGAATGAGGAGGTTGCGCCACCGGCACGGAGTGCGCAGAGGATCAGCTGCTGGCAAGTCGTCACCTCCCCTCAGCCCCGGCCACAATCACCCACCTCCTCACTTAGGCTGTGCAGCAGGCTGACTTGATCTCAGGTAGGTTATATTGCCCCATGCATGTGGCCGGTAAGCAGCTTTTCCGGTGCTTGTAGTCGCCCCAAAGGAGCTGGGTTAAGCCTCTACCCCTGGGCAAGCATTGTGTCCCCAGCCAACGGATGATATCAGATTTTACACTCGACTGGCAGAGCCCACTCAAAGTGCGGCCATCTGGCGGCCGGCGAAGACACGCCCCTTCCATTTATCAGTACTTGGAGCCACATTGATGGTCCAGTAGTCAGCTATGTCCCTTTTAGCCAGGATTGTGGCAATGCCTACCAGTGTTCTTTTGTCCCGTGAGAGACCCAGGTCCTCCAAAATGCCTAATACCTCAAATTATGGTGTGAGTTCCACTGGCTTCTCCAGGACCTCCATCATATTCACCTCTGTTGCCCCAGCATTTCGCTATTATGGGACAGGACCAAACCATATGGAAAAAGAAAAAGTCTGCTTCAGGTGAAAAGCACTGGGTACAATTGCGTGAGATGCGCTTGCCAGCCCTCCAGAGTCGCATGGTTGTGACATACGTTATATGTAAATAGTTGAGTTGGTACATTCTTAGAAGGGCCTGAATGGCGATGGTGCAGGGGCCATACGAGCATCTCTTCAATTTTACCTCATCAAGGGTGCCCTGTTAGGGTTCCCATTTCAGTTTAAGGGAGTCAAATTTAATGGGGGAATTAAGTATGAGTGTTCTGTAGAGTTGTTGTGAAACTTGGCTAAACCACCATCCTGTCTAACCATGGGCGTAGTTCGCAAAGAAGCGCTACGCAAAGCTACGCAAAGTGCATTTCGCACTACGCGAGCTACGCGTAGCACTTCGCGAACTGCGTAGTACCCTGTTCACACTGTGCAAGATGCCATTTTCAATGATTGCACGGTGCGAACAAGCATCCGGCACTGTGCAATCATTGAAAACGGTATCTTGCACAGTACGAGCTGTAGTTTTCTGCTGCTCGAGTAGATTTTTACTCGAGCAGCAGCTTTCTCAACGCGGACTGGTAGTTTCTCATTGTGAGCGGTCGCGAGCATACGCGACCACTCGCAATGAGAAACCTGACCTCCCCGCGTTGAGAATCTCGCCGGGAGCTTTATTTTCCATGCTCGCGGTCGCCAACTTGACGTTGAGGACCGCGAGCAAGCAAAAAATGACCGCTGCACTACGCAACGCTACGATACGCGTGTTTGCACTGTGCTACGTGCAATTCACGTAGTGCGAAGTAGCGCAAACTTCGCAAACTACGCGAGCGTAGCGTAGTGCTTTGCCCAGGCTTAATCCTGTCCAGAGTTGGGTCTGCTGTGTAACTTTCTTGTAGCAGCCCATCATTTACAAAGCAGCTCGCCACAATTGGACCAACATTCTGGTGGGTTGTGGAAGCCCCTGGGGAAGGAGACCCCCATATGAGAGATGTAATTCTACTTGTACGCTGAGTCTCCCCAGCCTACCTGAAGCTATTTGTTGCTTACCAGAATTTGGGAGGGCCAATAGCAAAAATGTATATCTGCCATGTCCATGGCTGCCCACATCGTAAGACTGCTGGAGGCACTTGTTGAATGCTATGCAAGGGGGTTATCCTGACCATAAGAAGGATCTAATTTGGCAAGTAAGAGTACGGCCACCATGCCAGAATTGCTAATGGAAAATTGTGAAGGATATACAGAAAATGCGGTAGGATCCTCGTTTTGAATAATGCCACTCTGCCATGGGTATTCAGTAGCAGCGATATCCAAGTTTGAAATTCTTGTTTTATTCGGACCAATCAAGGGCATTATATTAAAGGAGCAGGTGAGAGCTGGGAGCACAAGATGTGTATACCTAGGTATTTAAAACTAAGCTGTCTAGTTGGAATCTGCACCTGCCATGCACTAGCATCTGTTCTCCCTGATATAGGGACCAAGATAGATTTGGCCAAATTGGTGTGGAGACTTGAGGCTTCCTTATATAACGAAAAGGGGGTTCCGGACGTAAAGGAGCACCAGCCCTGCAGTCGAGCATCACAGCGAATAAGTTGGGCTAAAGGTTTGATGGCCAGAGAGAATAGCAGGGACGATATTGACCAGTCCTGTCTAATTCACATGGATTGGCTATGGTTCTGAGAGTGTTCCGTTGATGCACATTTGTGTGTCTGGTGTCTTAAACACAAGATTGACATATCTGCAGAATCTAAGTTCTAAGCCCATGCGCTCTAGAGCAGTGTCTAAAATGGACCAGTGGATTGAGTCAAATGCTTTTTTAAAGTCTATGAGGAGTAGAGCGCATGTTCCCAGTAACTCCGACTTAGTGCCAGGTCCAGTTGGAGACACCTAATACAATGGCAGGTACTGTAACTTAGCATAAAGCTGCACTGGTAGGAATGAACAAGGTCTGTGAGTACCCGAATAGGCAGTCATGCTAATGCTTTGGCAAATACCCTGAGTTTGGTATTAATTAGGGAGATAAGCCTGTATGAGGAGCATCGGTCTGCTTTCACCTACAATCTTTAGTCCATGAAAGGATTTATGTTTATGCTGCACACTTTGGAAAACAACCGGCAAGATCATTATACGGGTGGATTAAAAGCATAGTCTCAAGTTTTCCAGGCTTCCCTGAGAACAATGTCTCTATACTGAAAATCCAGTA
Organism: Triturus cristatus; assembly: GCF_964204655.1. NCBI lineage: Eukaryota > Metazoa > Chordata > Amphibia > Caudata > Salamandridae > Triturus > Triturus cristatus. The sequence goes on from NC_140583.1 coordinate 236,455,792, forward strand.
CATGGGGGATGAGTGGCTGAGAGGGTGTGCCCTGGGGAGGTTTGTGGTCAAGGACCTGTAGGCCCGTTCCAGTGCAAATAATTTAGAGAGATGGTCGGAAGGTATCCAGGATTTTAGCCAGGACTCAAGGAATGTCTCCGGTTCCGACCCTTCCGCTCCCACTGGGAATTCCACAAATCATAGATTGTTGCTTCTGGATCTGTTTTCAGTATCCTCCGTCCTTTCTTTCAGTTGCTTTGTAGTGATGAGCAATTGTGTGACTCAGGATTTAAGAGCGCTAACATCGTCTTTGAGGGTGGAAACCCTGTCCTCTGCCTCCATGACCCTGGAAGCTACACTGTGAATGTCCTGATGAAGCAAGGTCACATCCACTTTAACTTCTCAAATTTTAGATTCCACCGCTTCGCTGGAGGCTTGATTTGTTTTGAGGATAATGCCAGTGTCCATGGAGTCTTCCTTATGCTGAGTCTGTAGCCTGTCTTAACGGTGCCCGCAACCGTATGTGTAGGGATGAATTTACTGATTTCCTTTGGGCTTGGGATGATGAGCCCTTGCCTATTCCCATGGTTCCTTCTTGAGCAGAGTTGGCTTGGAGATATCACTGGTGTGCGCCAACAGACCCGCAAGGGTAATGGTTGATTGGTCACCACTGTTCGACCTGCTTGCCCAGGAGAATAAAGGCTCCAGACGTGGAGCGGAACTATATGGGGTGCCGCACAAGCAGTCAACCATTGTGCTTATGGTGTTGATATGTTTTGGGGTTGCAGCACAGCAGTTTGTACCAGCAAGACCTGTGGCCACCTGGCACAATGCTGCACAGTTGACAATGCCCACCAACCAATGGGGTCCAGGGTTCTGCTGCCCAGAGGTCCTGTGCCAATGTAGTCGTAGTTAGCAGTGCAACGCAGGTAGAAAATACTCAGGACTCAATGCCGCCCGCAACTGGTCCGAATACGTACACTGGTTTCTATGGGGTGCCTCCAATGCATACTGTCCAAATGGCAGCACAATGCCCTAGTGGGGGGCAGGCAGCACACTGCCAGATCTAGGGCTCAGGCAGAGGGACAGGGGGGCTGGTGTCCCTCCAGGCCATGTGCAGCACCTCAGGGCATAGAGACCTGCTCATTGGACTCTATGCTGTCTGCTCGGCGGAGCTGTGCTGGGGCCGACCACCGGGGTGTCAGCGCCGATCACAGTTCCTAATCCAGGGAGCACTGAGGGACAGCTGATTGATCCCACCACCTAGGCACAGTCCCCATTCCCCTCAGAACCGCAAGTCAGCACAGAAGCACCAAGGGATGGCCATGCAGCTGGACCACACGGGGCTGAGGGAGCCGGCCATGTCCTTTCCACTGTCGCTAGTCTGCACTGCACCACTCCACTCCCTTAGTCTCTGGACACAGCAGAGAACTCCTCAAATCTGCGGTTGAATCCATGCGTGTGGCATAGGAGGTCGTGGCCCAGTCTGATACAGCCAGCTGAGGCCCAGAGTGTGTTGTTGCATCTCTGGTCACTCCTCCTGCATCCTACGCCTTCAATAACCTCAGAGGCCCGTCACTAGGTTTTGGAAGGGAAAGAGAAGTTGTGGGACTAAGCAGAATGGGATGCTGCCTTGTTTGTGTGGCAGGATGGCTTAGGATAATGTGGAGGTCTGGCGAGCCACACTAAAGGGCGTCTGGCATCTTGGCCAGAGTCGGCCATGCCCCCTCCCCATAAGCCAATATTACCGTGTTTTAGGGAGTGAATCCCGCAACCCAGGGCAGTGCTAAAGTGAACAGAGTCCCAAGGCCAACAAAAGCAAATGAGGCAAAAAAGGTGGGGGGCAATTGTTACACCGCAAATAAATAAACAGATGTCTGACCTGAGGATCACACCTTCCCTTTTCGAGCAAGATCTTGGAATGTAGATTATGAGATGTCTGCAGCAGATGTGGAAATAAACCACATCCTGTATGATTGTCAACCTGGGATCAAGCATATGAGAGGTATGGAGTCACCTCTTGATAACATTAGAGAAGAACTCCTGATCTCCTCGGAGAACATAAGAAACAAGCTGTTATTCTTCTTGACCTCACAACGGCTTATGACACCATGGACCATGGTATACTTCTCAGTAGCGTAATGAAAATTGAGGGGGCCCCCCTGCAAGGTACGTGGAGGGGCCCCCTCCAGACTCTATCAGGAGCTCTCCGGCCGGGGTGAAGTGCTGTGCTGAGGGGGCCTGGAGCTTGGAGGCACACCCACACTGCGGGGGTTGTGGGGGCCTGTGTTATGCCCCTGCACCGCACCCTGCCAATAAGGGTACCTTGGGTCTACCTTAGGGGTGACTTACATGTAAGAAACGGGAAGGTTAGGGCCTGGCAAGTGAGTGCACTTGCCAGGTTGACATGGCAGTTAAAAACCGCACTTGCAGACACTGCAGTGGTAGATCTGAGACATATTTGAAGGTCTACTGGTATGGGGGGCACAATCAGTGCTGCAGGCCCACTAGCAGCGTTTGATGTACAGGCCCTGGGCACATACAGTGCACTTTACTAGGAACTTACCAGTAAATCATATATGCCAATCTTGGATAACCAATCAGAATTACAATTTACACAAGGAGCACTTTGGCACTGATCAGCAGTGGCAAATTGCCCAGAGTACCTAAATCAGCAAAACCAAAATCCAGCGCACAGTCAAAAATACAAGAGGTACAGGCAAAAAGTCTGGGGAAATCAGGCCAAGGATGCCAGGTATAACAGCCAATTGAAAAATATGGACCCAACTAAAACACTTTGGATGTATAAGCAGGATCTTGCATCTTCCTTACGTCTCAGTAGACAAAGCATTGCCCGTCTGTGACACTTACTCTCAGATGAACTCAAAGGAGATAGATGCTGTGAATACACTGCATGTATCCGTTACAACAGGTAGTATTAGGAATCAATTTTCCTAAACTGTCTTCTCCCCTGATTCCAACATGCGTCAATGTCGAAGGCAGTAACATTCATGGTCACAGACAGCAAGTACATGAGTGGTCTTTGATCAGGTGTGTACAACATAGGTCCAGGAGGTCTGATCTATGCATATTTTTTTTCAGGCACATTAGTTTCACCAAATTAGATCATGAAAATCTATGAGAATTAACAGGAATGGATCCGTCCCTCTACGACCTAACTAGATACCCATGTCCTAGGCTGTACTTGCATCATTTATCTCAGGTTGTATGTCTCAATGGCACATGGCAATAAATTAATCAGTGCCCACAGGCAGTAAGTATACATTAATATTCACTCACATGAACTAGCATTAACTGTCCTATTCACTAATGGTATTTAAAGGCCCACTCAATAACCCAATTTAATGTCTCAGCACAGTAACCAGAATGAATACCTCACCTTTTAAAGGCCTGACGATGTAACTAGTGTTATAGGCCCACGGTGTAACTAGCTGTAATGGTCTCACACAGTGAGTAGCATTCATAATCTCACTCAGTAAAGAGAATTAAAGCCCACAGCAATGCCCCCAGACAGTAAATATGTTTTAATGGTTCCCCACAGTAACATGAACTATTGATCTGACATAGTAATAAGCAAACGGTTCTGAGCTTTCTTGGCTCCACAAAATGCACCTGCACAGCAAGCAGCATTCACACGTCTCGGGTCTGTTTATGGCCCCCATCAGAGAATTTAGTATTGAAAAGCCATGAGGGCCCTGGGCGCCACGAGATGCTGCGGGGCTCACCGCATGCTAACGGTGGTCTTGTCATGAGACGTTGTGTGGCTGCACCGCATACGGTTGTTCTGTGCTAGGTGATGCGCTATAGCTACATTAATCTATCTCCCTGACTGTTTTCCTATATCCTCGTTTCCACCCTCTCAACAATGTAAGTTTCACATTTCCTCTTCCAGTTGTATGTACAGTGCTTGGATGCCCCGAAGGCTAGGTCGGCGCTATATAGCTACTACAAATAAATAGCAAATACATATATCACTGGTAAACTAGAAGGTCATGTTTTTAAGTCGATAGCTTGAATCCTTGCTACAGCTGTGATGTCATTGAAGCAATGTGAATAATTTTTAGAAAACGTACAACCGTGCAGGTGTTACTTTTCTTGCAATGGCGACAAGGAAACGTCTTCTCGAGTTGCCATGCCTGCAGCCACAGGCATTTGTGGTGCAGTCTCCAGATGCGTATTGTGGGTACCGAGGCATGTAAGGTGGCAGGAAGGCTTAGTGAGTTGAACACTCGTCAATGACATATGAGGGGGTCTGCAAGTCATGAGTTTGAATCCCTGCCAGCTGATGTGGTCTGCTGTCCTTCCGAGGTTGGTGAGTTGGGTGTGATTCAATTTGGCACTGTAGAGACGAGTTCCCTACAGTGCTTAAACGCAGCAGTAGTGAGGTGTGGGGAACAACCTACAATGAATAATATTACCTGTTGCAATACGCAAATGCAATTGGTGCAGTGCCATCTCCCAGAGCCCCCAAATGCACGAAGGACGTGTGTGCGTGTGACTCGTACCTCAAACGAGGTAGTGCACCTGCTTCACGTGATCCATGGACAGTTGCACACCTGTCAAACCTCTTCAAGGATCCAGTGATCCCACTGTGGCACACCTGCTTCAAGTGATCCAGGGACAGTTACTCACTTGTCATACCTCGTCAATGTACTGGCGAAGCATGTTTCACCCACACCAGCTCCCAACTGTAATGGGGGCGGAAGGAACACCACTTTCGGCTGTAATATGGACTGGTAGACAGGATACACTAGCCTTAAAAAACACGTGTGTAACAGGAACGCGAGTGCCTCAGCTTCAAGGTGCATTGTGGGCCCTTGTGCACTGATTCCAATGTCCAAAGGCACTGCACACTCGCGTGTACCTGCCCAAACTCTCGTGTCCAGTCCTGCCCCGCTTCCACTGCCCCTGAAAGCAGGCCGCATGTCCATGTCAGTCCTCAGCCTGCATCCCGACGGCGGGCGCTTAGTGCATCTCAGGGTGTAACAAAAGTTTAAAGGGCCCCCCTGCAATGCACAGGGAGGGGCCCCCGCTCCGGATTTACTCCGGAGTGTTCAGGCCTGAGTACTGTGCTGAGGGGGGCACCCTGCATCTCCGGGCCCCCCCGCACTGCGGGGGATGCGGGGGCCTGTGTAATGCCCCTGATACTTCTGAAAAAGTCAGAGGCATGGATTGGCATGCCTGAAATTGCTCTCAAATGGGTCAGATACTTTCCCACCAACCACAGCAAACAATGTCAATTAGGGCCTTAGAAATTGTTATCTTCCCTTGTTTTAATACTCATTCAACTCTTATAAATATCATGGTTCTGGTATGTAACAGCCTGTGCCATCTCCTTCCCATCCTCTCCCCTCTTTAACACACTTTGCTTTTTCTCTGCTCTGCTTGTCTTTCGCTTCTGCATAACTCGCTTTCCCACAGTTAGCTCCCCATACTTATGTCCTCAAAGTCTGGCATTGCCTAAGGAGTGGTACAACCTCTAAGTGGCAAAAATATAAAAGAACCTGTTTCTTAGTAAAGAAAAGCAACTGGAGAAGTGCAATTTGGACTCCACCCTTACAGGTCACAGAAATGCCTTATGTACCTACATGTGGCACTATATTTACTGTGTGCCATAACTTCATTATTTAACATATATATGTCCACATTGGAGGAAGTCATCACCCCTTTCGGAGTGAGTGTCATCAACTATGCTGATGACACACAATTAGTGGTGTCTTTGTCCCACCCTCAACATCAGAAAGCCGATCTTCTTAACTGCCTCACTCAGGTCCATCACTGGATGAACACATCAGCGCTAAAATTAAACGGGGCAAAAACCGAGGTCCTTGTACTCGGCCCAAAAGGATCCTTACTTCCTTTGGACATGTGGCCAACATGTCTAGGTCCCCCCCCAGACCCAAAGACAGAGGTGAAAAGTCTGGGTGTCTGGATCGACTCGGAACTCTCCTTCGCCCCACAAGCAAAAAAGGTCGTAGGGACCTGTTTCGGTCTGCTAAAATCCCTGAGGAAGGTCCTGCCCCTTCTTCCTCTGAAATCGCAAAAACTTTTAGTCCAGGGTCTTATTATATCAAGACTGGACTATAGTAATGCGATCTATTTGGGTGCACCGGAAGCAACATTGACTAAATTGCAGAGGATCCAGAATACCGCTGCTCGGATCATTACCAACACCCCGGCCAGATCATCGGCCAAGCCTGCCCTCAAATTCCTGCATTGGCTCCCCATAAGGGAGAGAATTAAATTCAAAGCCCTGTGCTTGGTGCACAAAACCCTGAACAACCAAGGCCCTCCAATTCTCCGAAACTTCATTACCCCTTATAGAGCCACAAGATCCCTTCGTTCTAATGCAGAAAACCTTATCAATGCCCCAAGGTTTAGGAAAGCACGGTCAGGAGGAAGACGGTTCTCGGTCCATGCGGCCCGTCTTTGGAACTCCCTCCCGCGAGATCTTCGTTTGGAACCCCAATACCTCCGTTTTAGGAAACGATTAAAGACACATCTTTTCCCTTAGCCCTTATGCCCTGCCCGTAACTCAGTCCTCAGTCATGTCTCTAAGGTTCCTCAGCGCTGGGATACTTCCGGGTGACTACGCGCTTTATAAAAATAAATAATAATAATAATAATAATATTTACTGTAGAAACAAGAGTTTTATAAATGTGCTAGTTAATGTTCAGTCTAACATGTATTCTGTTTTGGTGTTTGCGGTTATACTTTGTCACATTTACATATATTATGAAAGTCCCATTTGAAAGTGCAATCAGGTGTGTTTTTACTCATGTTTGCATTTGTTCTTGAGTTACATGTGCACAAGTATAACCATGTATTTGAAGTGCACGGTTAAATGTTTAGCTAAAGTTAGCCTGATTAAAGGCCTTAATTCTGAAATGTATTTTGCTTGGTTAGCGTGTTCTTTCTTTTGCAGGTGTGTTCTCAAGTTTTCATTAGCTAGAGAAAAGGAGTATCATTGTATGTTTTAGTTTCTTGATGGTAAGGCCTGAGAAGAGAAATCTTGGCAAGAAACGGACTAATTAGCAGATCAGGCCTCCTCTTCATTGCTTATAAGGAACGAGCAATGCTCCACGTTACATTAACTGTCCACGCTCTTTAGGATGGAGAAGTCTGGTAATGTTGCAAATGCACAACACAAGTGAAATGATTGGTAACTGGTGGTGTGGGAAAAGATATGATTGTTGTTGAAATTTGATTGGTTTTAATTAGTGTTCACACTGTTAGATGTTAGAGCAGATTTCCTTTGACTTTGAGGAGTAAAGACCTCTCTGCTTCCCTTCTTGCAAGTGTGAAGCTTCATGCGAAACACTTATTCCAATGTATGGAAGACTATTACTGGAGTCTTTACTATGCTGACACCTTCTCGCACTTCCACCTTGACTCGATGACTTTAGGACATATTCATGTTTAGGAGAGAGAATAGGAGCTTTTTTAAGGAACACCTATTTCTAATCCTCAGTTTATGTATTGCTGTGATTAATTAATATCTTATTCTACTGAGACTGAACCTATTGCGATATTTCAGTTTGCCAGCTGTATTTCTGTATCTTTTCAATAGTCTTTTGATATGCATATATGATGGTATGATTATTAATTGGCAATAAAACTACTTAACTTCAATTACTGATTCCTGGCCCTTATTGTTGGGCCAAATGGGCTTCACGAAAGTTGAATTGTTTAATTATTGTTAACTCCCTTAGTGTCTCAGTCCACTTAGAAAGATCCATCAGATGAGAGATTTTAAATCACACACCTGTGCGTTCTCACAAACAACAGGCAAAAGGGCAAACACGTTTTTCCTCCATTTCTAAGGCCCCGTCTTTGCACTAGACGTATGGGACCCACAAAATGCATGAAGGTGTGTGGAGCTAATTGGTCATGCCTAGTAGAGAATTGATGTGTGCTGAATAGGGAGGAGAGTGTTGTGAAATGAGGCAACATAACCAGATATATAAGATGATATTGTAAAATACAATATGTCACACATAAAATAATGGCAACCTCAAGGGTCAGCCTACAACCCTCTCCAACGACAGTGGTGGAATCACTGAGTATATCTCAGACTCTCTTTCTACCTCCGTTGGACTGTTCCATTTTCATCTTAGCGAATCTTCAATCTTGAGAGATACAGAAACAAACCTGCGATGATGTAACTTAAACCCACAAAGCTGGGCCCTTCAGTAGATGTTCAATGCCACGTGCACTCACTTGCATTGCTGTACAGAACTGGTTTCCAAGCACCTTGCGCACGGTCTTCTGAGGAAAAGCAGCCAACCAAGTCCATGGCCTGGTTCCTCGGTGCCATTAAGGTCCCGCCAATCAGGCTTTAGCATCAAACTTGATACACACTGTGGAAAGACTTGGAAAACACATGGTGAAGAAATCAAGAACAATATGGCACATTTTCAATACCACATTTATACTGCTTCAAAAAGGACGTAATCCCCTCCAGCAACTCTACCTCACTTTTTACAGCATGCCTTGCATGACTACCTTTCAATCATACGTGCTACACATATGTTCACATATGCTTGCATTACCCAAACTACCGCAGCGCCCTGGGCTCTCGAGCCTCACACAGCAAAGAAGATACGGGCATTTAGAGAAAAGGAGAGTGTATTAATAAAAATGTAGACAGCTGCCTTTCAGTTTCATCAGAAGTGTGATTCATACTGTAAAAAAGCGCTTAAAAGTGTGTCTTTGTGAAGGGTGGAGGAGCACCAAAACAGCAAAATGTAATTTTGCGAGTGCCTCTAATAGAACATATAGCAGATATGCTCGGAGATCTTAGGTGTGCACTGCAACACACGTGCCACACAGTCCAGGACCTGAGGATACACACCAGCAAACAAGCAATAAGAATGCGCACCAGTAGAAAACACAGGCTATGTGTGAATAGTGTCAACACTGGCACCGTAGCAAACTATCTGCCCTTTGATGCTTATTGCCTTTTTTAACTATTTAAAAAAAAGAAAAAACAGACCTCCACTGTACAAGTGCAGATACAGCGCGTTGAGTTAAAAGTGCATTTTAGTCTATTGCATAGAATAAAAATTATATCCAGGTAAACATTGTCACTGATAACATTTATTTGTTAGAAAACAAACAAAAATTCGTAGATGAGGGAGGATTCGAGAAGAGTAGTACAGATGGCCAATGTGCATGCAGAGAGGTAAACTGATATTTGTAGCATAGTGCAATGGCAGTCCTTTCATCTGCCAAATTGTATCTTTGTCTGTTGCTAAATAATATATTAAGTAGTTTTTAACATTCACATAGAAGCATTGTCAAATTACAAGAAAGAGGGAGGCATTATGGGGAAAAAAACACTGAGAAAACCAGGCAACAAAGCGAAATACGTTGCAGAGAAAAGCCATATTAAATATGGAAATATTATTTAAACATTAGAAGGAGTTTTATACCCTCTAATACCACTCTGTATTCCTTGTGGAACTCTAATCCGGATTCTGGTTTATCCAAGTAAGAGGCTCTCATTTTCCAGCTCATTCTAGCCCTGAGCTCCATCTATGCACATCCCTTTATCTGCACACTCAGGCGGCCAGGCAGGGCCAGGCACAGCAGCTGCAGTGATAGCCCCAGACCTCCTCATACTCAGCGCGCGCCCATCATGGCTCTCAGGCTAGCTTTACCGTCAGCCCCCTCCCAATGTATACTGTCAGTTTCAGTGCACCATATGCCTGAAAGGAGGGGCAACAAAGGCAGACATCAACCTCTCCACGTGTCCTTGGGATTGCCCACTGACGTCTTGGCAGCAACAACATTGCTGTATGCAGAAGGGAAGCATTAGATTGGATAATTCAATAAAGCTGATTGAGTATTAAACATAATTATGAGCAGATAACAATGCAACTGAAAGGGTGTTTTACTCCTGCATTCCTTTGTCAAAACGAGGGCTCTCTTTTAAAAAGCTGGCAACGCGCCAGCGGTTTTATATAAAATCAAATATCTGCAAAACAAGGTCGTTCAGTTTCATCTGTAGGACAAACTATTTGAGTCCATGTGTCAAACTTAGTTTCTGGGTAGTATGGTACATTGGGCTCACCGGGAATTTCTGCCCAAATAAAACAAACTCAGAAAATCTGAATTCAGTTATGTCTGCATCAGTGTAAAGCCGCATTAAAATCCCATCATAAGTGAAGTGTGGTCTGAGAGATACAGGACGAACAAGTGTGGCCTGAGAGATACAGGACGAACATGCACACTTCCTTATTTTCATATATTCATTTTTTAAGGACATGATTGGCTTCTCCTTTGAAGTTATGTAGAATATCTCACATATAAGCCTTTTGCCAAACACTTTTTGTGATATGATTGTGGTGACACAAATCCCTGTTTAAAGATTCACATCAGACAGTTCTTTAAAAACAGGAAAGTATGCTTTTTATCCCTGTTTATAGACTTTCATAATGTGATGCTGTTTATGCTAACTGGGAAGAACACTTCATAGATAGATAGGCGCGTCAAATGCGGGACCATGGAGACAGAATGAAGGACTGCAGTGCCTCATAGACAAAGCGGGACCATGGAGATAGAATGGCGGCGCGCAATGCCTGCGGGGTTTGAATCCTCCCACTGAGCCGTTGGAGTAACTGTAAGTAAGGCCTGCTGGTGCGGTGATGCACTTACTTAAATTTGGATTTCTCGAAGCCAAATCCTCGCACCTCAATGTCTCTGCCTCAGACAGGGTGAATCCGGTGGTCTCCTGGGTAGTTCCGTAGTTCCATTGAAAAGGAGACGAGCGCAAAAAAGAAATACGCTGTAATACACTCGATGGGTCCTCCACCAGCACGTCACCAAAATTGTAGTATTAATCACTCTGGAGATTGTAGTGTAAAGCAGATCTTCTTTATTGAAGAAACTTCGTTCAGCATAAAAGGGTGCTTGCAGCAGCAAGCCAAGCAAAGACAGAATGAATGTGCACATTCTACATTCTAACTTAAGTACCCATTCTATATGACACACATACATTCCACATACTACATTCTATACAATCATGAAACCTAGTTACTAGAGTTGGCGCTTTCCTACATAACCACCATACTGAAACACAAATGTACAGCATATCCCTGTATATATAAACATTTAATTTGATTATATGTATGTATCTGGAAATGCTTATTTCTTGATATAAATATGTGTAATAATATGTACTCAAGTATCTATATATTTATTACTATACACCGACTGTAAAAAAAATCCAAATAAAAAAAGTTGACTCTCGCCAATGCATTACCCTATATTTCACCCTATACTTCTCTCAATATATCCTCTACCTCCACTCTCTGACTCATCCCAAACCTCATTCTACTAGGATCTCCAAAATAAACCTTTCTAGACTTTTCCCTCTTCTATCCCTCCTTGGATCACCCAAAACCTAATTTTAATACTATGATCTCCCAAACAACCCTTCTAAATTCTTCCCTCACATATCCCTTCTTTGACTCATCCCCAAACTCATTTTACTACTATGATCTGCCTAATCCATTTCTGAAGATTCTTCCCTCCACCATCTCTCCTTAAACGTATCCCACACCTCATCTTCCGCTCAAATATTTTCACTATTCTAATCCACAATCAATCCTTTTTGAGTTCCGTAGTAGTGTGCTACTCACCAAAAAGCACTTTGAAGCCTTGTCAGGGCTAGTAAGCTCATTAAAGACTATTATTGGACATTTGTAAGCTTGATGTGACTCGACTACAGCAATGCACTCTCCACCGGCACCACCCAGGAGCTCCCTGAAAAAATGGCAGACAGTCCAGAATGCCTCTGCCAGACTTATCCTGAACATCCCACACCGCACCCTCTTCACCGGCCACCTGTGAGACCTTCACTGGCTATATGTCAACAATAGAATCACCTTCAAGGGTCACAAGCACGCCTCAAAAGCCCTCCAAAATGCCAGAACTGCATACCTCAACCACTGCCTCTCCTTCAACACTCCCACCAGACATCTCCCTCCGCCTAACTGACCCTGACCACTGTCCCGCGGATCTGCAAGACCACGGCTGGAGGAAGATCCTTCTTCCACCTCATTGCGAAGACCTGGAACTCCCTGCCTCTGCACCTCAGGCAATCACCATTGCTGCCGCAATTCAGGAAGGACCTCAAGACCAGACTCTTTGACTGAATCGCAGACCTACCCCCCCCCCCCCAGCAACTTGAGACCCTCAAAGGTAAGTAGGCGTGCTTTATAATATTGATTGATTGATTGATTGATGCTGGATAAGTTAACAATAAAGGGGCTTATTTAGAGTTTAGGGGATGAGATACTCTGACATATATGTGCTCAATGTTCCATTCACCATATTACAGGTGTCATAGGCTATTATGCACTTGTAATACATCGGATGGGGCATTCACCACATGTGTGATAGAGTTTCCCATCCGCCAAACTCTAAATAGGTCAGTAAGTCTGGATTGGGTTCGCTTGCATTACCATGCCTCTGCTTCTTGTTATTATAATGGAATTGTTGGGGGCATGTCCAAGATAGCAGCCGAGGCAGACGTCTTTGCCTGAGCTCCCTCTGAGCCTGACTTTCCCCATCCTAGGTCCTCAGGACCACATGAAGGCTGATGGGGGTGCTTGAATTCCTCTTCCTTCACCATCTGGTGGCGTACACTGTCATTGTTGCTGCCAGTGGGCCAGGAGATTGCCTGTGACGGTTTCTCTGAATGTCCGCGAGGGCTGGCGTTTGACCACAGCCGCGGTGCAGCATCATGAGCAGCCCAGAGCCCAGGGGCTAAGGAGCACCTTGGCGGGTCCCCCTGACACAGTGGGGGCATGGGGAAAGCAGTCACCCTTGTGGAACCCGGCACCCAACTAAGGCACAAGCCCAGGCCCTAGTGCCTGGCAGTGGTGGGCCGTGTGTAGAGCCTTGGCCGGGCTGGGATCATAGGTGACGGGCACAGGTCCCAGCATCGACGTTGAGTGGTCTGCGGCCCCCGCGGGGCAGAGAAAATTGCAGCTGGGATGATAGTGTTGGAGTCTAGGACCATGGACCCTAGGGCAGCTGAGTGATTGTGGAGCCGCGCCCCCGCGATGACGTTGTGCATAGGTGTTAGCACGCCTGAAGAGGGACTCCTGGGACAATTGGTGAGTCTCCCTTCGGGGCCCCTTGGGATTCCTCTGGTAATGTTGGCTTGTTGAGGGGTTCCACCTCAACCCTGCAGCGGGCCCTGTGCCTGACACTTGGGGAGCCCCCTCATTAACTGTGTGCTGGTGCCTGAGTCCCCCTAAGTTGGCTGGGTATGCCCAAACGTGGGTCCCTTGCTCACTCTGCCACTCGATTCAAGCTAACCTGGCTGATGAGGGCTGTTAGCCCGAAACCGGTCCCAGGATGCTTGTTTCCAGGTCCAGGGAAGACATGGCTTGGCAGTTCGGGCTGCACTGTTCCCATGAGGCACAGGGTCAACACTGATTTGCATATAGCTATGTCTGAACTGGGGTGGCGAAGTGAGCTAAAGAACAATGATGGATTCAACCCAGATCTGTGACTGGGGGTGAGTGTCTGAAAAGTTTCAGCACCCCGTCCATCATCTCCTTGTGTTTGCTTTGTTGGCCTTAAGTTGGCAGGGTATGCCCAGATGTGGGTCCCTTGCTCACTTTGCCACTGGATTCAAGCTAGCCTGGCTGATGAGGGCTGTTAGCCCGAAACCGGTCCCAGGATGCTTGTTTCCATGTCCAGGGAAGACATTGCTTGGCAGTTCAGGCTGGACTGTTCCCATGAGGCACAGGTTCAAGACTGATTTGCATATAGCTATGTCTGAACTGGGGTGGCGAAGTGAGCTAAAGAACGATGATGGATTCAACCCAGATCTGTGACTGGGGGTGAGTGTCTGAAAAGTTTCAGCGCTCTGTCCATCATCTCCTTGTGTTTGCTTTGTTGGCCCTAAGTTGGCAGGGTATGCCCAGACGTTGGTCCCTTGCTCACTTTTCCACTGGATTCAAGCTAGCCTGGCTGATGAGGGCTGTTAGCATGAAACGGTCCCAGGATGCTTGTTTCCAGGTCCAGGGAAGACATGGGTTGGCAGTTCGGGCTGGGTTGTTCCCATGAGGCACAGGGTCAAGACTGATTTGCATATAGCTATGTCTGAACTGGGGTGCCAAAGTGAGCTAAAGAACGATGATGGATTCAACCCAGATCTGTGACTGGGGGTGAGTGTCTGAAAAGTTTCAGCGCTCCGTCCATCATCTCCTTGTGTTTGCTTTGAGTCCCCTGTGTGGCTGGATTTGGGGCTGTTAACTGCTGCCCTCTTGAACTGTTCGCTGAGGGGGTCACGCTGGACCCTGGACCAGTGACGCTTTGCTGGTGGAGTGCGTCGATGACACTGAACCCATCTTGAGGGGGCGTGGCTAAGGCAGCGACCAAGATGGCTGCCTGCTTGTGAAGCTCCAGTGAATGAGGTCGGCTCCCACTCGTGGATCGTGGCAAAATCTGCACCTTATCTCGCCCAATCCACTGGGAAGGCACATCGGTCAGGGCGCTCTTCTGGTGGAGGCACTCCTGAGGTTTCAACATGCCCAATTGCCTGTAGCAACCTTGAGGGGATCGCAATGCCAGGCAATGCCTTGGAGGCTGTGTGGTGATAGGGGCTGCAGGAGAGCCTGAGGCCAAGATCATCAAGTCCCACCAGGATTGCGGGCCTCACCTCATTGAACTGCCTGGTCCGGTGGGGAGAGGGTGCGGTACTGCCACCGCCTTCTGCACCCTGAACTTCATCTTCGCCGGAACACTGCCCATAAGGCAGCCATTTCCCAGATGGGGCCCCCTAACCACCGGGATCCCCCGAACTAAGCCTTAATGCACTGCAGTGAGTGAGTCGCTGTGTGGAGGCCCCATGTACAGTTCTCGGCCACTGGCTCTATGTGGGTAGGGGTATAAGAGAGCCGGTGTGGACCAATGGACAATCCACGGATGGCAACACACATCGGGCAATATGTTTTACTGACACCCACGCCCCCGCTTACCGTAATGGTGCAGTGGACTTAGCTGTTTAGAGTTTTGATCTGTTTGAATGCTCACTTGCTTTATGGTAGAACATGGGGTATCTTTCCTGTCGTGGAGGAGGAGCGAGGTAATGTTTATATTGTTATTGTTTATCTTGTTGCCTGGGGTTTGGGGCTCCCACTGACAGCTGATTTGATTACTCGCTGCCCGACCTTTAGGCAGGATGACACAGGGGGGATGCAATGGTGCTCACACTGGAGGCGCCCTGGTGTCAAGCAGACCCGATTGACATTCCCTGCTTCCAAATTGGCTGCTTACATGGTTACATCTAACCAACACGTGACCCCTCAATACAAATTTATGACTTGGAATGTGAGGGGTATAGCCACTCTGGCTAATCGCTATAGCATCCACATTTATCTCAAATGACAACACGTATATGTGGTATACCTTCTAAAGACACACCGAACCATGGCAGAACTCCTTGAATTACATGCGAAGTGGAAGGGCCAGGTTTATGGCACCACGGTCTTGGCCCATGCCAAGGGGGTTCCTCATTTGGATTGGCCAGGTATTACTTTTGTTGTGGATCCCCACACGATGAACAGTGGGTATGTTGCTATTTAGGGGCGACTGCATGGCAGCCCCTGACGATGGTGGCTATCTGTGCCCCCAATGTGGGCAACCTGAACCTTCATGGACAGGCTCATGCTGGCCCTTCAGCGCAATTCCTAAACGTGGACAAGGACAGTTCGACGCCCCCTCTTGTGGGGGCGATTTGTCGCAGGACGACTAATCACCTGGGGTACAGGCTGGCCCACCTTGGAGTTTGCAATGCGTGGCACCTCCAACATCTGAAGGAGCACAGATACTCTTTTCATTCGCCTGTCCACAGTGTACATACTCGCTTATACCTGTTTCTTTGTAGTGCCTCACATTTCTTTGATCCCCCCCACGGAATATCTTGCATATATTCCTTCTTCTGCTGACATGGGGCCGAGCTCGACCCAGTATCCCAATGTGGAGACTGCAGAGTGACTCACTCTTGACAGCTCCGGAGCATTTTAAGCTGAATGCTGGCTCTGCTTCAAACTGAGTGACTGACTGAGATGCTCATAAGTCAATGATACGAGGGCACTGCAATGCTACCACTGGGGGTGTCTGGAAGACGTTGCGCAGTGACTTACTGGCCAAGGAGCAGGATATGCATAGCCTAGAGACAGATTGACTGCAGTCCCCTGCTCGGCTTGATTCTTTGCTAAAACTACTGCAGGAACACAGGGAATTTGAGCAAAGATTGGGGCGGCTTGATTATAGTCACTACCTTGCCAGATTGCATGGGGAAGGAGACTGTAGTGTCCGGCGTGCGCGAGGCGTTCTAGCCTTCCGCGCCGCCGGGACGCGCTAGCGCTGACGCGTGACGTCAGACGCTAGCGATGTTAAAAATAAAGGGGCGTGGCCTCGACGGGTCAGTCGGGAGCCGCGTGCATGCAAACCACATGTCGGCTCCGGTGCATTCTTAAGCGCCTACGCGCTGCTATTTAAATTAGGCCTCTAAAGGCATCACACTGGCGA
Organism: Triturus cristatus; assembly: GCF_964204655.1. NCBI lineage: Eukaryota > Metazoa > Chordata > Amphibia > Caudata > Salamandridae > Triturus > Triturus cristatus. The sequence continues at coordinate 236,472,350 of NC_140583.1, forward strand.
CGACGGTCTTTTGAGCCCTGATGGGCTGTTTGGGCCCCACAATACCCCTTCTGGCCACCCTGTTGTCCTGAGCCTGTGTGTGCAGGCCCCCCCCCCCTCCTGGTGTCCTGGTGGAGCCTGCTATGAGGCCTGGTGAGGATCACTGCATGTGCCCTGGGGGCCCACCGAGCCGTCGACGGTGCTGCTGTGTGCGCCCTGGTGCCCCACTCCTCGGCTGGTGAGGAGTATGTCTCGCCCAGGTGGTGCCACATCTGCCCCACGAGGTGCCTGACGACGACCGCGCCCTCCTACGGTTCGGGCCCATGCCGGGTGTGCTTGCCCCAACCCAGAAGCGCCGAAGGGATCCCGCGGATGACGTCTGGAGGTAGGTGCGCCCACCATTGGGTATAGCCGCGCGAGGGAAGTCCACGCGCCGCGGCTGGAGAGGGTGCACGCCTGGTGGCGTCGACGCAGAGGAGGGGAAGCCGGTTCCACCGCGTGCTGCGCACATGCCAAGATGGCGTCCATTCCCGCCATTGAGCCATTTGCCGTTGACGGCGCCCCGTCATCCCTGGCCCCGCGCTGGAGGGATTGGACAGACCGTCTACAGATTGACTTCGAAGGGGCTGGCATCGCGAGGGAACGGTGCAGAGCGTTGCTGCTCCACCTTGGAGGAAAAGACATCCACCGCATCTACAAGACTCTCGTGGAAGCCACGCCGAAGACATACCACACACTGCTGAACGCGCTCAACGCCCACTTCGAGCCCATGGCGAACAGAGACTATGAGCGGTTCATCTTCCGTCAGGCCAAACAAGAGGCGGATGAGTCCCTGGATGCGTTCCATGGCAGGCTGAACGAGTTAGCCAGCACGTGTGGGTTCCGCGACGAACAGGAGGAGATCCGAGGGCAAATCATACAGGGTTGTTACTCGTCTAAGCTCCGTGTCACGGTCCTCCAGGAAGAAGGAAAGCCCCTGGCGGACATCCTCACCCTCGGACGGTCGAAGGAGCTATCGGAAGCGAGAGCCTCGCATATGGAGGCGGCCCTACATCGCCCTATCAAGACGGAGCAAGTGCAGGTGGCGGAAGCGGTGAACGTTGTGCGGCCAAAAGGAAGGCAAGCCGGAGGGAGATGGCAACCGGAGGCAAAGAGGAAAGACTGTGGGTACTGTGGCGGCCAACCCCACCGCATGCAAGACTGCCCGGCGAGAGGGAAAAAGTGCGGCGCCTGCGGGTGGATGAACCACTTTGCGGCGGTATGCCGGTCCACCAAAGCCAAGAAAGAGGCGGCCCATGCGGTACGAGAAGAAGCAGACAGTGAGGACATGGACGATGACACCGAAGAGTTCCCAGTCCATTACGTGTTCGCAATCCACCAACCACAGAAGAAGAAGCGCAGACTTCCGAAATGTCGCATCCTAGTACAAAGTCAAGAGGTAAAGGCGACAATTGACACTGGGGCCTCCATCGAGCTGATGGCCGCCAATGTCTACCACCAACTGCGGGTCAAACCCCCGCTGAGAGAGGCGAAGATTCGGGTGTTCGCATACGGCCAGAAGACGCCCATTCCCCTCATCGGGTGCTTCAAAACAGAGCTACAACATGGGGAGAGGAGCGTCAACACCACCGTCTATGTCACGGAAGAGGGCAGCGGGATGCTGCTGAGCGGGCAGTCGGCCGAAGAATTGAGACTGATCTCATTCGCCATGGCAGTCCTGGAGTAAGAGCTGGATACAATCATGGAAGAATTTGGAGAGGTCTTCAACGGCATCGGGTGCCTGAAAGGAAAGGAAGTATCCTTACACATCGACCCATCGGTCCAACCAGTAGCGTTGAGACACCGGAGGATAGCCTTCCACCTGCGGCAGAAGGTCGAGGAGGAGCTGGAGGCCCTGGAGAAACAAGGCATCATCGAGAAGGTCAGTGGGCCAACCCCGTGGGTATCCCCGATCGTCATCGCCAGGAAGCCGAAGCAGCCAGGGCAAGTCCGCATCTGTGTGGACATGCGCCTCCCTAACGCCGCGGTCAAAAGAGAGCGACACCTGACGCCCACCATTGACGACATCTTGGGGGAGCTGAACGGGGCCAGGTGGTTTTCGAAGATGGACCTACGGTCAGGCTACCACCAGTTACCACTTCATCCGGACTCGAGGTACATCACCACGTTTTCCACCCATGTGGGCCTCAGACGGTATCAGCGCCTGAACTTCGGCATCTCAAGTGCCGCCGAGGTATTCCAAAATACCATCAGAGAAGTGCTCAGTGGGCTCCCCGGCGTGCTCAATGTGAGCGACGACCTGCTCATTTACGCGTCAACCATAGAGGAACACCACCAGCGGTTGAGAGGAGTCCTCAAGAGGATCCAGGAATCAGGCTTGACCCTGCACCGGGAGAAGTGTCAGTTCCTACAGAAAAAGATCAGCTTCTTTGGGTACACCTTCTCGGACCAAGGGGTGGCCCCGGACCCGGACAAGGTGAAGGATGTCCAAGATGCCCCAGCTCCGACGAACATCTCGGAGGCCTGGAGTTTCCTGGGCATGGTCAACTTCTGCGGCCGCTTCATCCCGGACCTCTCCAACCTCACCAAACCCCTCAGAGAGTTGACCAAATCGTCCACCACGTGGCAGTGGGGCCAGGAACAGGAACAGGAACAGGCGTTTCAAGCAACGAAGGCGGCCCTGTCCGCGGACACTACCCTCTCATACTTCGACCCGGCCAAGCCCACCAACGTGGCGGTCGACGCGAGCCCGTTTGGGCTGGGAGCAGTCCTGACACAGCTCCAGGACAACGAGGAGTGGGCACCCATTGCTTACACCAGCCGGTCCCTGACCGAAACAGAGCAGCGGTACTCGCAAATCGAGCGAGAAGCCACAGCCATCCACTGGGCATGCCGGCATTTTCACGTGTACGTGTATGGACACCACTTCACGGTAACAACCGATCACAAGCTACTCATTCCTCTGTTCCAAGGGTCGTCCTCAAAGCCGCCACCCCGGATTGAAAAGTGGATACTTCAACTACAAGGGTACGACTACCGAGTGGAGTACAAACCCGGGGCCATGAACCCGGCGGACTACCTTTCACGGCACCCGCGGAAAGCCACAACCGAAGAGAAGGAGGAGGCCGAGGACACAGAGGAGTACGCCCGGTATGTGACAGAGCGGTCACGACCCCTCCCGATGAGCCTAGCCGCGATCATAGAAGCCTCAGAAGGTGATGAATGCGTGAGAGCAGCAGCGGAGGCTTTCAGGTCAGGAGACTGGAGGGCAATCCAAGCCTCGCTCAACAGAAAGACGCCTCAAGCCAAGCTGACACTGGAGTCATTCCTGAAAGTGCAGAGTGAGCTGTCCGTCGACGCCCAAGGATGTCTTCTGCGAGGCCCGAGACTAGTCATCCCAGCCAGCCTCGCTCAACAGGCGGTGGACCTCGCCCACAGGGGACATCAAGGAATGGTCAAGACAAAGGGCAGGCTCCGAGCCAAAGTCTGGTTCCCAGGCATGGATGCGATGGTGGAGCAGACGGTAAGAACCTGCACGTGGTGCCAAGCCGCAGGACAGCTGGAACGCCCTCACCCCGTGGCGACCGAAGATAACCCCCTGAGACCGTGGGAGTGTGTGAGTGCCGACTTCGGACACCTCCCCGATGGACGGTATGCGCTGGTCATCATCGACGACTTCACCAAGTACCCGGAGGTTGAAATCGTGGGGAGCCAGACAGCCACGGAGGTCATAGCGAAATTCGAGAAAACCATCGCCACTCATGGCATCTTCGGGGTGGTCAAGACCGACAATGGACCGCCTTTCCAGGGGCAGGAGTTTGCCGAGTATCTTAAGAGCTGGGGGATCCACCACCGCAAAGTAACACCAAGGTGGCCCCAAGCCAATGGAGAGGTGGAGAGGTTTATGAGGACACTCAACAAAACCATTCGCATCGCCGTGGCCGATGGATCTCCACTGGAGAGAGCAATCTACAGTTTCCTGCGGGAATACCGGATGACCCCCCACGTCACAACCGAGGCAGCACCAGGAACAGCCACCATGGGGCGAATTGTAAGTGACACGATCCCTCACCACTCCACTTGGGTTCCGGCACAAGCCTCAAATGAGAAGACCCTAGCCAATCGGATGCGCTCGAATGACCACGCCAGCCAGCGAAGGGGTGCTAAAGAGTCCACGATACAACCACAGGACCGAGTGTATGTGAAGGACCGCTACCCAGGCAGCAAGTTCAGACTCGAATTTGAACCACAACCATGGGTCGTCACCCGCCGGACAGGCATGATGGTGACCGCTCAAAGAGGAGCCGAAACGGTCACGCGAGATGTGTCGTTCTTCAAAAAGGTCCACCCCGGAACACCTTCCCGTCCCGGGGCCGAGCCAGAGGGGCCGGACCCCGACCAGCCGAGCGGAGATCAGGAGGGGGAGGACGGGCGGAGCGAGGATGGCGGTTCTCCGTCCATCCCAGCCACCCCGGGGGGTAGTCTGCCTGGCGGGTCACCAGCCAGGGCAGAGCCGAACACCCCAAGGCGCAGAGCCCCTGAGGTGGCCTTTTCCAGAGGCGGTCCGTCCCGCTACAACCTGCGGAAGAACCCGGCACCGTCATCCCAGCTGGCGGACTATATGGTGAAACCTGTAAGGACTGGCAGACTGGTAACAGACACATCGTTGAATTTTGGTCCTATGTTTTGTTTAACGTTTATAAAGGTTGGAAGGAATGTAGTGTCCGGCGTGCGCGAGGTGTTCTAGCCTTCCGCGCCGCCGGTACGCGCTATCGCTGACGCGTGACGTCAGACGCTAGCGATGTTAAAAATAAAGGGGCGTGGCCTCGACGGGTCAGTCGGGAGCCGCGTGCATGCAAACCACATGTCGGCTCCGGTGCATTCTTAAGCGCCTACGCGCTGCTATTTAAATTAGGCCTCTAAAGGCATCACAGAGACCACGCGTTTGTTTCTGGCGTGGCTCATCCGTGGCAAACGTTCACGCCCCCATTGGGTGCGATACAAGTGAATGATGGCTCAATTCTTAATAAGCAAGGCAACATTAATGCCTCCTTCATGCGCTTCTAAAGCTACCTCTAAGTGGCTGTGCCGGACCCCTCCAGTTCCGCCTTGCGCGATTACCTTTAGGAGATCCCACTCCTTTAGCTTAACAAGGTTCAAGTGGCCAACTTTGATGCTCCTCTTCAGTTCGATGAGCTGCATTTACCTATGAAGCAAATTGTCATATTAAAACATTGGGCACTGACGATCTCCGTATAGAGTATTACTCCTCCTACAGTGATATCCTGACACCCAAGCTCCGGGAAGTTTACTCCGCAGCACATGATACTCGGCACAGCCGCGGTCCGTGCTCTTAAAAGCGGTGGGGCAGTGGGGCCGGGTAAAGGGGGATTTTGAGGGACGATGCAGAGGGAAAATTAAATAAATAATTAATTTTGCCTTCGCATCATCCCTCGATATCCCCCCTTACCCGGCCCCACCGTCTCACCGCTTTTACCTGCACGGACTACGGCTGACTCGGCATCTCCTTGATACGCTCCGTGAGGCTCCTATAATAAGTCTCCCAAAACCGATCCATGATCCCTTGAATGTGCAAACTTGCAGGCCACTCTTGATGCTGAATCTAGATTGCAAGATTTGGGGAAGGTCCTGGCGAACAGATTGCTTCCACTGCTCGGCACCTTAGTGCACAAAGATTGAAATGGCTTTACACCGAGGTAAAGCACCTTTCTCAATGTCTGTCGATTACCGTGACTCCTGTGGACTGATCTGGACACCACTGGTGTTCCGGTGGGGAAGTCGCTTGACGTTGAAACGGTCTTCGACACCTTAGGGTGGGGTTACCTGTTCACACGGTTTGAGGCAATGTAGATAGGGCCAGGTTATTTGAGGTGGCTTAAAACCCTATATGGGTGCCCCACTGCTAGAGTCAAGACTAGCCAGTATATTCCTGATAAATTTGATATTTTTCAGGGCACCCAAAAGGGCTGCCCATTGTCTCCTTTAGTTTTTGCCCTAGCTATGGAAACTTTGGCCTGTCGGCTAAGCATGCGGGTGGAGGAGTGGGGGATTGTAGCACAGGGTATTTGCCATGTGATCTCATTGTATGCAAATGACGCATTGATTTACTTGCCGGATCTAGAATCCATGTTGCCAGGGGTGATGGAACTGTTGGAGGAGTTCAGGGTGATGTCCGGTTCCAGGGTAAACTGAACCAAATCCTGCCTGTTTCCTCTACACCCCATTCCTGAGCCTGAGAGGGGTGATCTCCCCAGGCCATGCCTCCAATGCAGTGCAATACTTATAAATATCTAGGCATAAATGTATAATACTCAGACACCGACCTGTTGGAGGGGAATCTATATAGTGCCCTTGGTTCGGTGCGCAGATCATTATCATTCTGGATGTCTCTCCCCTTATCGCCAACGGCGGGGTGGCCATCTCAAAGATGCTGGTATTGCCACAGCTTCTGTGCTACTTTTTGTCTGTTCCGCTCATACCCCCTTGCTTTTTTTGACTGAACTCAAGTCTTTTCTGGTTGAACTGATTAGGGGCAAGTGACGGTGCAGAGTGGCTCTACACAAACTGTATGGTCCTCTACTGGGATGGGGGGCTCAACGCACCTTGCTTCAAAGTATACTTTGCTGCTGCCCAACTACAGTTGCCTCTGCAGTGGCTCGGGTCAGCCCCATACGGTGAGAGAATTAGGATCCCGCACCTCTAATCGGGCCAAGGTATACCTGGAGAATCACCATAAATGATGGTGGCCTGGAGTAGCTGGCAGATGTATGTTCAGGGACATGGTGCTCCTACCCCATATTCACCCCCAATACCACTATGGCAGATGACGGCTTTCCAGGACTTTATCCAATGTGGCTTGCTAGAAGGAGACAGGGGTGACTCAGACTGGAGATTTTTATGCATACGGGGTGATCCGGATATTCCCAGAGATCTATGAGGTGTTCTGCATACTGGCTGGGCAATTTCTGAGTTACAGGGCTGTCCATCACACGCTAACCTCAGCCTGGGGACAGGAGCAGATGGGGCTCTTGCTTCACACCAGCTGGCCTACAGTGGTTACACATAAAGCGGTCACAGCCCTGTATGCATCTCTCCTGGAACAAGGACAGAAGCCGGTTGCTAAGTCCAGGGACCACTGGACATTAGACCTTCACCTCCAATTGACGGACAACACACAATTTGCCCAGGTCTTGCAGCAGATTAAAGAAGTCTCTTGGAACTCCTGCTTTAGTTTCACCCAATTTAACTATCCACACCAAACCTGCTGCAGACCCCACTGCTCATCGCGCTTGTTGCCTACGACCAACCCAGGTTTCCCACAATGCGGGGTTATAGATGCAGGATATTTCCATATGGTGTGGGACTGCCCGGGTCTAAAAAGAAGTGGTGAAGAGTATATCCTCCAAAACCTATACAACACAAAAGAGAAACTTGAGGGTGTTTAGAGCTAACCAGGTACTATTAGGTTTTTTTTTTTTTACTTCTGCTGGGTATCGGTCATAAAAACATTTAGAGGTCGTCTCACCCTCAACTTATCGAGGCATGCTTCATCATTTGACGACCTCTCACACCGGGGTAGGAGCAATGCCTCCTTCTATTGGACCCACGTCCACTGCCGTAATGTGGTCCCAGATTACGGCAGTAGATGGGGACCGATAGGTAATTCTGCCATGCCAACCTTCTGACGAGTGTGTGACTATGGAGGAGGCTCCCTGCATACTATGGAGTCCGCAGTTGAATATGACTGTGGTAGCCACTCAATTAACAGAGAATTCGCCAAATTAATTGAGGGACCGGTAGGGTTGCAGTTATCACCTACTTGCATGGTCTAAATGCACACCATTGCCTTATAGTCGTTTACCCTGAAGACGAGGAACCCAGACCTTTTAGGCTCATATAGAGGTCAAAACATGTTGGTAACACATAGATCTTAGATCAGGTGATTCATGGTATTTCACCATAGGATCACCTTGTTTTTAGTGTTTGTAAACAAACCAGAGGTACTCACTGAATAAAGAATACTTTGAGTATATTTCTAGGTAAATTTTATATTTACCCTTGCCTATAAAAATAGCAGGATCCAGTGTATTGTCCTAAGCATAGATTTATAAGAACCCCCACTGTTAGATTAACTCCCCTTGGTTGAGTCCGCTGGGGTGGCATTGGTCCTACCCCGGTGTGAGAGGTTATCAAATGATGAAGCATGCCTCGATAAGTTAAGGGCAAGACAACCTCTCAAAAATCTTTTTATGACCCAAACCCAGGAGAATTAAAAATAAACCTAATAGGACCTAGTTGACCCTAAACACCCTCAAGACTCTCTTTTGTGTTGTGAGGAATACCGCTAACTTGGTTGACACTTTGGTCTCGCCCTCAACGGAGTCCTGCTTCCTGGGTATTCCATACAGAGCCAAGAGGGAATAGTATCTCCACAGATTCATTGATTTGGCATTTGTGTTGTGCAAACGCCAGATTAAAATGGCATGGAAATTGCAGGCTGTGCTGAATGTGTCGATCTGGTTTCACACCATGTTGAACTGGGTGAGGGCTGAGGAAGCGTGCTATTAGATGCCTGGCAAAGGGGGGGTGGCGAGCAGGGCATTACAGTTTGGGACATATTTTTGCAGAAGTTGGAGGCTTAGTGTTAGAAGGGCTAGCCTCAGGGAAGGACAGAATATGTACCTGACCACCCTGCGCCCACCCTTCCGGGAGAAATAGCCGAGCACTGGCCAGGGACCCCCTCAGGACTGGGTCTCGTACCTAGGATCGTACACGCTGATTTAGCACCAGGCAACACAGAGGCACCACACCGTAGATTCTGGAGTACGTATGCTTTATCTAGCAATATCAGGATCTTTATGATCCGGAGAGGCGTATGTAAAAGTAGAGCAAGGGCTCACAAAGTCTCGGTTGGGGTAGGGGTAGCGGGACAGTCTTAGGATCTGGGTCAATGCGGGAGCGTATCCGGCGCACGGCTCTCAATCCTCGAGCCGGGGGATACGAGGCGATCTTTGGGGCCCAGCCGGACCGGAATGTCTCTTGAGTGTGTCCAAATCTGCAGGACTCGAGTCCGGGTGTCGGATGCCGGACAATCTTCCAGGAGTCGCGAGTCACTCAGCAGGGCTCAGAGTTCTCTAGGGTGCAAGGTGAGCCGCGACCACGTCAGCAGGGCTCGGATGTTGTTAGGCAGAAGTCCGTCTCTGCCAGGTGGAGCCGCAACGCTGTCTGCAGGGCTCACCGAGGTTCCAAGAGTTCCGTCGGATCTTGGGAGGATGTTCTTCAGTCGCGACCACGTCAGCAGGGCTCGTTTCGTTCCAGGATTCAACTGCCGAGGGTCCCAGAGCGCCCCTTGTTATAGGGTGACTCCTCTTTGATGTCCGGAGCCCTCACGGGCAGGGGTCTTAGCGCCTGGGGGTCGTTTGTTGGGGGTTCCCGCCACGCGGCCCTTTGATCCTTTCAAAGCGGGGTCGGGAGGGATCCCAGACACGCAGCAGGCGTGGAGCCAGCCCTCAGGGTGGTCGGAGGGCCGATCGAAACCATCTCTTGGGAGGAGGCCAGGTGTGAATGAAACCACCCTCCCTCTCCTGCTCACCAGGAGCTCTCTCTCCCCCCAGCCGGCATGGCGCGACTAGGCCGGGGTTGCGCTTGGGTCGAGGGCGGCCATCTGGGGTGCTGGGCCGGGTCACTGGAGGCCGCGAGGCCGATGGAAGGGGAAGGGTGCCCGGTGTCGGGAAGACGGAGGGGAGGACGTGGGTAACCCTGGGTTCTGGGTCGGGTAGGCTACGCTAGTCAGTGTCGTGTGGGGTGTAGAGGTTAGTCTGGTGTCGCTACGGGTCTGGATGGGCCACGCCACGAGGCCGGGTCCAACACTTAGGTGTTGGAACTGAAGGACGACGTAAGACCTCCATAGACAGGACATAACCTAGACACTTACCCGGGGCTGACACACACAATGTGGAGGGACAAATTAATGGGGAGTGATGGGAGGTCTGCAAAACGTTATATATTTGTTTCATCCTGAATTCCATTTTATGTTTGAGCTAGTATTGAATATCATCCACAATGAGAACTAGTTAGCAGCAGGGCCTCTTCTGGAACCTGGTCAAATACGGAGATGAAGAGTGGTGTTTACTGTTATTGAAAAGAATCTACTGATGAACTGTGATGATGACTGTCTGGGAAGCAGGTTGGGGGAGCTTGTATATTGGCATATTTGTATTGTTGTTAAAACTACAAATAAAGAAAAATGCAGAAAAAGAAATTAGGGAATTGTCTGTCGAGTTGTCTGTCTGTTGTTTTCTGTGCAGTTCTAGCCCTTTTTCTTTGCCTCTCCCAATTTCCTTCAGATATTACCTCTACATCCCTCATTCCACTCATTAGTTATGAGGTAATCCATTTCCATGAGACAGGAAACTCTCGGAAATGCTGAAATTGAAAACACATTCACCCTGTTTGGCACCACAAAGACGTTTTTCACATAGGGGCATATGCATCAACATTAGCATTTGCGATTCCTTATTAGCGAAAAATAAGGATTCGCTAATAAGGAATAGCAAAAGGCTATGCATGTAGGAATCGCTATTCAAATAGCGATTCCTTAACTTTCCTTAATTGCTACTAGCAAATAGCGAGTAGCAATTAAGGAATGCCGTCCCAAGCATTCCTATGGGCCTCCAGGCCCATAGGAATGATTCGGAGATTGCATGAGCAAATAGCGAGTACCAGTAGGTTCTCGCTAATTGCTCATGCAATTTCAAGGGTGCAAGGGTGTCAAAATGACACCCTATAGCACCCCTGAAAATGATATGTGCACATATGTTGCACACACACATGCTCTAAGGGCATGTGTGTGCGCAACATGAAACTTTGAAAAATGCACAAAAGTGCATTTTTCAAAGTTTTTGCAAATTACCATGCAGTTCATCTTCATGGTAATTTGCTCCCCCTATTAGCGAATCGGTATTTTACCGACTGGATTTTGGGTTGATGCATGAGGCTGATAGTGTTTTACTGGTGGCTTAACAGTACCTGCAGGGGTTTGGATCTTTGAAACAAGGTGGACTTCACATAGGGTTTCACTGGTAGTTTAGTATTGCCTCCATGAGTTGAGCTCCTATCGCTCATGGTTCGACTCCCTATAGAGCTCTTACTGGTGAATTAACAGTGCCTCCAAGGACTGCTCTTCAATTGCACCTGGGTGGACTTCAATTACTCTTTTACTCGTGGCTCAACAGAACATCGGTTAGGACCTTATTGTGACTAGGTGGCCTTCAAATAGTGCTTTCCTGGTGGCTTAACAGTGGTCCAGGGGATAAGATCCTAGGAATAGGGGGATCTTACCAAAACATCCATTAGTGGGAGCTCTTTCCAAGATCAGACATGCATGCCTTTAAATATCCTTTCATAGGAAATGAAGATCAAAGGCCACATTGAAATCAGTCTATCAGTAAAGACTTTGATGGTCCCAATCTAGACACAGCTATCCAGGTTGTATACAGAGTCTATGATTCTATCCCTACACTTTCATTGAATTTGAGTTAGGTGTAAGATGATTCTATGCCCTAAGGTTTCCCTGATCCCTACACCTGAAGATTGCATAACCATTTGGTGGTCCTGAAAGAGACCACTTTTCTGTTTTAGCTAGCGGGGGATGCTTAAGATATGACACAAGCAATACAGTTGTAACTTACATGCTTACATGGCCACATATTTACCCAATGCATAAGAGTAGCATTGATATTTGTCTTGATAAATTAGGTGCATTATGTACTACAACTATAGGGGCCATCTCATCATAAAAAATTGTCATAGGTGTCCTTCAATGTATTAACACAGCACAAACACTGATCTGCAAAATGCATAGGTTAACTTACCCTGCGATGGTTTTATGACACTATGGTACAATTCCGATCCTGTAATAGCCGGGTACAAATGATCGTACGGAGCGTATTCTCCGTCTGACTCGTCCCCGGGTAAAACACCTTACAAACCCGCAAGTACGATTCGTACAGAAATACAATTTCCGTACGAGTCGTACAAAAGACCGACCGACAAAAAAATACCCACAATTCCGATCCGGGACACCGCGTACGTGACGTCCGGACGGAGTCAGGCAGCGTTTTACGAACCAGCACGTACGGTCCGTGCCTACGTCACTCCGCACGGATAATATTTTACGGCAACCAAAAACTCCCGGTAAATTGAGGACGATGTGAACAAGGAGCACCGGTACGCGACGGACAGCCATGGACCCCATACTACGTGTCATCCCGGCCCTCTTAGCCTACGACCCTGTGTACAGAAACCGACGCAGACGACGCAGAAGGTCAGAACAACCCCCAGGGGCAAAGGGGGGGGCAAGCGGCAGGAAACATAACCCACACCCCACAAAGAACAAATATATACTGCACATTAATTACCTCCATGGTCTGGTCACTTCGGGAGGCGTGTCCACCAATCCCATGTCCCGCCACAACGGAAGTGGACGTGGAGGTGTACCCGTCACCACCACAATGGTGGTACGGGACGTACCCATGCCCCTCAGAGCTTGGGTACGGTCCGTACCACCACTGCAGTGGTGATGTAGGGGTACGTGTGTACGGACCGTACCCACGCCCCCCAGAGCGTGGGTACGGTCCGTACACGCATACCCCTACATCACCACTACAATGGTGGTACGGACCGTACGCACGCCCCCCAGAGCGTGGGTACGGTCCGTACCACCATTGCAGTGGTGATGTAGGGGTACGTGTGTACGGACCGTACCCACGCCCCCCAGAGCGTGGGTACGGTCTGTACACGCGTACCCCTACATCACCACTACAATGGTGGTACGGACCGTACCCACGCCCCCCAGAGCGTGGGTACGGTCCGTACACGCGTACCCCTACATCACCACTACAATGGTGGTACGGACCGTACCCACGCCCCTCAGAGTGTGGGTACAGTCCGTACCACCATTGCAATGGTGATGTAGGGGTACGCGTGTACGGACCGTACCCATGCCCCCCAGAGCGTGGGTACGGTCCGTACCACCATTGCAGTAGTGATGTAGGGGTACCCGTGTACGGATCGTACACACGCCCCCCCAGAGCATGGCTACGGTCCGTACACGCGTACCCCTATATCACCACTACAATGGTGGTACGGGACGTACCCACGCACCTCAGAGCGTGGGTACGGGCCATACCACCATTGTAGAGGTGACGTAGGGGTACACGTGGTACGGCCCGTACACACCCTATGAATGCAGGGGTACGGGCCGTACCACCCGTACCCCTACGGCCCCATTACATGATGGATACAAGGCGTACACATGCCACGAATGTTGGTCTACCGCTTGGTGCAGCACATCAGCTGTAAATCGGGGGTGGTGTATGCCCAGGACAGCAGTGTATCACAGCAAGGGGGCAAGTGGGTGGGTGTAGAGGAATACCAGCAGTGGACACAGACATGTGAGGGGTGGGTGCAGAGGAATACCAGCAGTGGACACAGACATGGGGGTGGGTGCCTATCACTCCCAGCAGTGGACACAGACATGGGGGTGGGTGCCTATCACTCCCAGCAGTGGACACAGGCATGTGGGTGGGTGCAGAGGAATACCAGCAGTGGACAGAGACATGGGGGTGGGTGCCTATCACTCCCAGCAGTGGACAGAGACATGTGAGGGGTGGGTGCCTATCACTCCCAGCAGTGGACACAGACATGGGGGTGGGTGCCTATCACTCCTAGCAGTGGACAGAGACATGGGGGTGGGTGCCTATCACTCCCAGCAGTGGACAGAGACATGTGAGGGGTGGGTGCAGAGGAATACCAGCAGTGGACAGAGACATGTGAGGGGTGGGTGCCTATCACTCCCAGCAGTGGACACAGACATGAGGTGGGTGCCTATCACTCCCAGCAGTGGACAGAGACATGGGGGTGGGTGCCTATCACTCCCAGCAGTGGACAAAGAAATGTGAGGGGTGGGTGCAGAGGAATACCAGCAGTGGACAGAGACATGTGAGGGACAGGTGCCTATCACTCCCAGCAGTGGACACAGACATGGGGATGGGTGCCTATCACTCCCAGCAGTGGACAGAGACATGGGGGTGGGTGCCTATCACTCCCAGCAGTGGACAGAGACATGTGAGGGGTGGGTGCAGAGGAATACCAGCAGTGGACAGAGACATGTGAGGGGTGGGTGCCTATCACTCCCAGCAGTGGACACAGACATGGGGGTGGGTGCCTATCACTCCCAGCAGTGGACAGAGACATGGGGGTGGGTGCCTATCACTCCCAGCAGTGGACACAGACATGGGGGTGGGTGCCTATCACTTCCAGCAGTGGACACAGACATGGGGGTGGGTGCCTATCACTCCCAGCAGTGGACAGAGACATTTGAGGGGTGGGTGCCTATCACTCCCAGCAGTGGACACAGACATGGGGGTGGGTGCCTATCACTCCCAGCAGTGGACAGAGACATGGTGGTGGGTGCCTATCACTCCCAGCAGTGGACACAGACATGTGAGGGGTGGGTGCCTATTACTCCCAGCACTGGACACAGACATGGGGGTGGGTGCCTATTACTCCCAGCAGTGGACAGAGACATGGGGGTGGGTGCCTATCACTCCCAGCAGTGGACACAGACATGGGGGTGGGTGCAGAGAAATACCAGCAGTGGACACAGACATGGGGGTGGGTGCAGAGGAATACAAGCAGTGGACAGAGACATGGGGGTGGGTGCCTATCACTCCCAGCAGTGGACAGAGACATGGGGGTGGGTGCCTATCACTCCCAGCAGTGGACACAGGCATGGGTGTGGGTGCAGAGGAATACAAGCAGTGGACAGAGACATGGGGGTGGGTGCCTATCACTCCCAGCAGTGGACAAAGAAATGTGAGGGGTGGGTGCAGAGGAATACCAGCAGTAGACAGAGACATGTGAGGGGTGGGTGCCTATCACTCACAGCAGTGGACACAGACATGGGGATGGGTGCCTATCACTCCCAGCAGTGGACAGAGACATGGGGGTGGGTGCCTATCACTCCCAGCAGTGGACAGAGACATGTGAGGGGTGGGTGTAGAGGAATACCAGCAGTGGACAGAGACATGTGAGGGGTGGGTGCCTTTCACTCCCAGCAGTGGACACAGACATGGGGGTGGGTGCCTATCACTCCCAGCAGTGGACAGAGACATGGGGGTGGGTGCCTATCACTCCCAGCAGTGGACACAGACATGGGGGTGGGTGCCTATCACTTCCAGCAGTGGACACAGACATGGGGGCGGGTGCCTATCACTCCCAGCAGTGGACAGAGACATGTGAGGGGTGGGTGCCTCTCACTCCCAGCAGTGGACACAGACATGGGGGTGGGTGCCTATCACTCCCAGCAGTGGACAGAGACATGGGGGTGTGTGCCTATCACTCCCAGCAGTGGACACAGACATGTGAGGGGTGGGTGCCTATTACTCCCAGCAGTGGGCACAGACATGGGGGTGGGTGCCTATTACTCCCAGCAGTGGACAGAGACATGGGGGTGGGTGCCTATCACTCCCAGCAGTGGACACAAACATGGGGGTGGGTGCAGAGGAATACCAGCAGTGGACACAGACATGGGGGTGGGTGCAGAGGAATGCAAGCAGTGGACAGAGACATGGGGGTGGGTGCCTATCACTCCCAGCAGTGGACAGAGATGTGGGGGTGGGTGCCTATCACTCCCAGCAGTGGACACAGGCATGGGTGTGGGTGCAGAGGAATACTAGCAGTGGACAGAGACATGGGGGTGGGTGCCTATCACTCCCAGCAGTGGACAGAGACATGTGAGGGGTGGGTGCCTATCACTCCCAGCAGTGGACACAGACATGTGAGGGGTGGGTGCCTATCACTCCCAGCAGTGGACAGAGACATGGGGGTGGGTGCCTATCACTCCCAGCAGTGGACAGAGACATGTGAGGGGTGGGTGCAGAGGAATACCAGCAGTGGACAGAGACATGGGGGTGGGTGCCTATCACTCCCAGCAGTGGACAGAGACATGTGAGGGGTGGGTGCCTATCACTCCCAGCAGTGGACACAGACATGGGGGTGGGTGCCTATCACTCCTAGCAGTGGACAGAGACATGGGGGTGGGTGCCTATCACTCCCAGCAGTGGACAGAGACATGTGAGGGGTGGGTGCAGAGGAATACCAGCAGTGGACAGAGACAGGTGAGGGGTGGGTGCCTATCACTCCCAGCAGTGGACACAGACATTGGGTGGGTGCCTATCACTCCCAGCAGTGGACAGAGACATAGGGGTGGGTGCCTATCACTCCCAGCAGTGAACAAAGAAATGTGAGGGGTGGGTGCAGAGGAATACCAGCAGTGGACAGAGACATGTGAGGGGTGGGTGCCTATCACTCCCAGCAGTGGATACAGACATGGGGATGGGTGCCTATCACTCCCAGCAGTGGACAGAGACATGGGGGTGGGTGCCTATCACTCCCAGCAGTGGACAGAGACATGTGAGGGGTGGGTGCAGAGGAATACCAGCAGTGGACAGAGACATGTGAGGGGTGGGTGCCTATCACTCCCAGCAGTGGACACAGACATGGGGATGGGTGCCTATCACTCCCAGCAGTGGACAGAGACATGGGGGTGGGTGCCTATCACTCCCAGCAGTGGACAGAGACATGTGAGGGGTGGGTGCAGAGGAATACCAGCAGTGGACAGAGACATGTGAGGGGTGGGTGCCTATCACTCCCAGCAGTGGACACAGACATGGGGGTGGGTGCCTATCACTCCCAGCAGTGGACAGAGACATGGGGGTGGGTGCCTATCACTCCCAGCAGTGGACACAGACATTGGGGTGGGTGCAGAGGAATACCAGATGTGGACTGAGAAATGGGGGTGAGTGCCTATCACTCCCAGCAGTGGACAGAGACATGTGAGGGGTGGGTGCCTATCACTCCCAGCAGTGGACACAGACATGGGGGTGGGTGTCTATCACTCCCAGCAGTGGACACAGACATGGGGGTGGGTGCAGAGGAATACCAGCAGTGGACTCAGACAAGGGGGTGTGTACATCCTTATCAGATGATCCCAATTCCATGGGTGTATGTACGCATCCCGATATTTGGACTATGTTGATAGTGCCATAACAACACATCACTGACAGCAGTGTCCCACTCCCATGAGGATGGATGTCTTTCCCCCACTGCATGACACACCACATGTGGGTGTGAGGACAAATCACACATGCATACCCACCCCTGGCGGATGCAGCTCAATACACACACAGAGATCATGCCACAAGACTGTATGGTCATGTCAATGCCTACTTAACTAAGAGAGACAAAGGGAACACACACTGTCACGCACATCCCAGGACTGATAGGAATGTACAGGTGCTGGGACAGCCACCAAGAAGTTGTCTGTCATGGAAGGAATAGGGTGGAGAGTTCTCACAGATACAATGCCCACAATTGTGAGTCAGGTGTTCAAATACCCAGCAGAACAAGTACCATATGTGTGCTAGGCTGGGATTACACACATGCATTGTGCGGAAAAGGGACAATTTCTCCATGAAGGCATGGCAAAATACTCTATACACAAGTACAGTGAGTACCAAGGATGGCACAGACGATGCAGCCGGAGACATTGCTGAGCAGGCATGGCCAGAGTTGAAGGGATCCATCACCAACAAAGGAAATGTAGACACAGGGCAACACAACAATTGTGCAACCCTCTGCAGGGGAGATGTCAGGTGCCACAGAGGAAGGAACACTCCTAGGGACAATGTCTCCAAACACAAAGAGCAGACACGACCAAAGATTCTTTGCAGAGACCTTGTGAGGGCACGCAGATACCAGGTTCCACCCCATGAGATGCAGACTACAACATTTCCATGAAACATAACACATTCACACAACCCCAACTCCTGGAGCCTCAGCATCAACATCAATACATGAAATGCAAGACTTTTCAAAACGGAAAAGAAAATGTTTTATTCAGCATGAAAAAATAAGATGTAGTAAAGAACACTATGTACAAAGGCCAATGGCCAGTCCAGATATGAAGTCCTTGGGGGGGACACAGGGCCACGCATCTCCCCTAGCTTGCCTGCACATACTAAACCTCTGGTTCAGCGACTGGGGGGGGGCATCATGTGGGGAAGGACCAGGCACCGCAGGGACAGGAGGGGGAAGGGTAGGTGCATGGACGGACGACTCCACCACAGGGGGTGGGGCAGCGCCAAAGGTGGAAGTGAGCTCGGCGCTGCACACTTCTGCCAGATCTTCAAGCGTCTCCCCTGCACCCGGAGAAACAACAGGCCCCAAGGAGGGGGGAGGGTCGGAGGGATGGCCTGCAGCGCTACTGGGGGAGGTGGTGGACAGGCTGGGGGACTTAACTCCCCTACCCGTGGAGTGCCTTGACTGTTTGTGGCCAGGTGAACTAGAGGAGCTGAGGCCCAGCCCAGCGAAGTAGGCCTCCTTCTCCGATTCTGGGGCAGGGGAGCCAAGGGGAGTGACATCGGAGGGACTGGGGAGTGAGTCATGTGGACGAGGACTGTGGCTGCGTGCCTGCCTGTGTGCCCCAGACCCAGTGGGTGTGCCTGCTTCCCCCTGAGTGTGCGTGTCAGGAGGTGTGCGCTTGCCCTTACGTGGTGGTGTGCTGCTTGTGTCTGGTGGGGTGCGATTGTGTGGATGTCTTGGTGTGCTTGGGACAGGCATGGGTGTGGGACTTGTGGATGGTGCTGGGGTAGGGGGGGACGCAGCGCTGCAGGTGACTCACTACTGCCATCAGTGACGAGTCCAGGGACCTCAGCAACATGCGTTGGTCAGACATCACTGATGACATGCCCTCCATGTACGACACCATCTGGGTCAGCAGTCTGGTGTAGCCATGGAGGACAGTCAGGATCGATGTCTGCTCAACCTGCAACTGCCGCTGAATGTCCACAGACTCAGCAGTGAGGGCAGCAGGGGGGACAGGGGCATGGGGTGCGGTGCCTGGCACGAAGGAGACATGTGGTCGCCTAGCACGGACAGAAGGGACCCGAGCAAGTGGGAGGGTGGTGATGGGAATGGAGGGGGCGGTGACGGATGGAGTGCTGCTGCCAGCTGTTGGAGCAGCCTCCGCCCCCTCACGGAGTTCAGCCTCGGACCCGTCAGCCTCGTAGTCTGTGTTGGTACTGGGCAGGTCCTCCGCCTCGCTCCCCTCGCCCTCCGTGCCACTAGATTCCGCCGACTCCTCAGCAGTGGTGGCACCAGTGCTCGATCCCTCCTCCACGTCCGTGCCGGTTTCTCCGTCGGTGTACTCCGATGATGCTGTGGGCAAGGTGAAGAGACAGGAAAAAATCTGTCACCTGTATACATCTGACACATGAGTCCAAACAAAATAGGCAACAGTGCATAACAGGAAAGGCATCATGAGTAACATCTAGAATACTCCCCACATATGTAAGCCCTGCACTCCCCAGTTGGTTGACCCACCATGCCACTTGGAAAAAATTAAAATGAGGACACAACAGCAAATAACTTGAAATCCCAAGATCCTGAGAAGCTAGTGTCTGGGATCAGTTGAGCACAGCAAGACTATGAAGGCATGCCACCTCTTCTTCACTGTGAATCCAACAGTAATGTCGCACCCAAGGCCAAATACCACATGCCAATGCAGAAGGTGTCCCCACACTCAGAGACCTGTGAGTACTTAGGAAACCCCAAAGAAACACATTGTGATTCCTGGAGAATCGCAACCCTTTACACAATGGACATGTCTAGAATGTGTGAATGTGCCACTTTGTGAACAGAACACACATGTGTCTGTATAACAGAAGTCACACAAGGAGGTGCACACCGAACTACATGTACACAGTCATTGTCTGAGCTGCCAGACTCATTCAAATAAGCCACTGTTAGGCAGAAATGGGGTATCAGTAAGTACATATACAAGGCACCACGGTGGTCTGGATAACTTGACACTCGTAAGTTGGTATCGGCAACAACCAAGGACTAACCCAAATGCAACCACACTGTGGGAACATGTATATGTATGAACTCTAAACAAGTTTTGTTCAAACTGTGCCTTACTTTAAAATGTGCCAGCGGGTCCCAGGAAAGTGTAAAGGTGGTGTCTTGTGCACTTCCTTGGGAGACATCTGTCATGCAGGCACATTATTGTCCTTCACAACAAAACAACAAGGTCAAGCATATGAAACATTGAGACATGTTGACAGGTGTAGTGATTGCCAAGGGACAATTTCTCTGAGTAACAACTTGAATAATGTCATTTGTCACATGGCTATCCGTCACCTGATTACAGAGTTGGCTACACATATGACCTACTGACTGTCATCTGGAGTGGCACACATGTCCACACCCAGGACAATGAATAAGCTAATGGGCCTGCAATTGTTTTGTAAAAAAGCCTATCTGTACTGTGGGGACACCCACATGGCAAGCCAGAATGTACCCACAGATGTCAGCACACAAAGTCACAACTGTGTAGCATCTGAACCACACACAGGTGCAAAAAATGTACAAGCAGGATACATGATTGTCAAAAACTGACACAGGCTACGAAGCACAAACATTAAGCACTGGACAACATCACGGGGGCACTGCACGGTGACTTTCTGTACTGCGAAATATCACACACAAGTCAGAACTGGCAATGAAAAATCAGGGTTGAACATGTACGCCCCTCCCGCTCACACCCACCCATACCTGAGTCAATGTGACAGATACCGATCAAGAAGTGACACCTCTTTACAACATCACCTTGTAGGGCTGGTAAAACATATTTGTCACAAACAACCATCAACAGATTGTTGTGAATAGCCACACAGGCACTGCCCAGTGTGAGTATGCACAAGCAAACTGGTGTATCCCTGTCCAGTGGACACATGTAGCACACATGTGAAAAATACAACCTAGGCCAGGGAAGAATGCCACAGAGGCAGGGCCATGCTGAACCCACAGTGAATGTGCACAGTGTTGGATGACACACATGATTAGGAGGGCAGGCTGTGTCAGGGGACTGTAGTGGGCACACTGCTCCATGGTCCTGGAATGAGCTGACTGTAACAGGAGCAACCGTCCCGGCACTATGCATATCTCCCACTCATGCACATCATGTCTGAGGCCACAACATTGGGAATGCATGCTGCAAGTCTGTTCTTTTGAAACCTCACACTCCTATGTTGAGACTCAGCATCAGTGCCAACAATTATGCACCCCCAAATGACTGAACAGGACAGGGCACAGGCAGACCACCCCCACACATGATGCTGAAAGCAGTGTGCACTTTGATTAACTGGCAGCCTAGATGACCATGTGCAATAGTGATAACACACAGACCAGGTAACACATGTCAAGGAGGGGAAGGGAGGAAGAACAGCACAGGTTGACTTGGGGGAACAGGATATGCACTGCACATATATACCCTGGCAGTGTCTCCAGGCGACTGAGCAGCAACAAAAGCTGGCGACACACAACAAACACACATGTACCTACCCCCTTCCTGCTGCTGTAACTCCTGTATCCGCCTATCCAGGTCAGGGAAGACCAGCGCCAGGACACGCTTCATTTGGTGGGTCAGGCGCTGGCGCCCGCCATGCTTGCGGGGAGCCTCCTCCTTCAGCATGACCCGGGCGATCCTCCGGGTCCAGCACCAGATGTCCTGCCATCTCTTCCTCACTTGTGGCAGGCGCCGACTGCGACCCTCCACCGATTGAACGGCCTTGACAGCCTCCTTCCAGATCTTCCCCTTATGGTAGGCGGTTACCTGTGAGGACGACCAAGTGGGACAACATCACTACACCTGCACCATGTCACAGAGACACACATTTTAACATCTTTGATTTGTTGAACAGGGCATAGTATGCTGGCAAGTAATAGCACCCTAGTCATAGGGACATTTGCCACTGTGGACGCACCAATGCACTACATGGCATAGTAAGTACACAGGTGGCATGAGGGGTGCGAACCAATCCCTGATCATGGCACACACTGTGCATCCCAAGCAACACAAGGCTGATGGCCAGCACCGCAAAGCAGTCACATGCCCCAGGCCACTGACGAAACCGCAGCAGAGTACACAGACACACACAGGCACAGATCAATCACCTGCCCTTGTCAACAGCGGATACAAAGCTCACTCTGCACATGTGCCACTTGCCAGGGGGGTGTCACAGGTGTGGGGCTAGCTCAGCAAGTCAGACACACAGCACGGCTTCCTTCTCACATCAGATGGGTCAAGCAGTTGCCTCCTCCATGCAGCTGTGGTGCAACACTCCACATAGACACTCACCCACATGACAAGGAACATTCACACACATCAATGTCCAGGGGGCGTACACATCATTTGGACACTCTCACCACAGCTCCACTCAACTCACACACATCTGTGGGTGCAGTCACCTGTCACACCGGGGTGACCACTGAATCACCGCAGGACAATAGAACAAGAATGCCCAAGAGGATTAGCCAGGCTGAATGTGCCATGCACTATGCAGTGAATGTCACGGTAAGCACAATGCAAGTGAGGAGTGCACACATGAACTACATCAAGCCCTGCATGATAGACATAAGTCATCCACCCCCCCCTGGGACCCACTCTAAACAACATTGCATGTCTGTCACACCTGGACACAATGCCAGAAGTGACAGACACAAAAAAGGTGCAAAGGCAAAGGTAGTGGAGTCAGCATTCACCTGCTCCCCTGGTCGACCATATAGCATGGGGTACCGTGGGAGGATCACATCCAGCAGGGCCTCATTCTCCTCCTGGGTGAAAGGCTGGGCCCTCTCCACAGTTCTTGACATGGTGCCAGAGGGAGACAGTACAGCAGCAGTGGTATCGACTGACATGTTGTGCAGGCAAGTGCCCTCTCATGGGTTCTGCCTGCCTTATATCTGCATTGCTGGCCTATTTCATTTACAGGAGTACAGAGTGATTGGTCAGACTCATTTGCATCCTACGTTTCCTCCAATCCCTTTCAACATACACCAGTGACAGCCTTAGCATCTTTCGAATTTGCAGCGTCATGTCAAGTCAACAACCACTTTGCAACAATGTATAATGTGGCCAACTGCTTTTTCCAGACCACATGATGTAAAGTTTTGAACTTGAAACTCGGTATCCATGACAACCAGCATGCATTTATGCCCTAATACTTGTCCCTCATGTGTCCCCATGGTAATTTTTAAATCCCCACACAGGTACGGCGCGTTTCACACGTACCCCTAGGGCACCATCATTACAGTGATACGGGCCGTACTCACGCGTGTACGGGCCGTACACGCTTGAGTATGGGCCCTATCACTATAGTTGTGTTACCGTAGGCCATAGTGATAGGGGCCGTACTCACGCGTGTACGGGCTGTACATGCGTGAGTACGGCCCCTATCACAATGGCCTACGGTAACACAACTATAGTGATAGGGGCCGTACTCACGCGTGTACGGCCCGTACACGCGTGAGTACGGCCCCTCTCACTATGGCCCACGGTAACACAACTATAGTGATAGGGGCCGTACTCATGTGTGTACAGCCCGTACACGCGTGAGTACGGCCCCTATCACTATGGCCTACGGTAACACAACTATAGTGATAGGGGCCGTACTCACGAGTGTACGGCCCATACACGCGTGAGTACAGGCCGTACACGCGCGTGTATGTCCCGTACACGTGTGAGTACGGCCCCTATCATTATGGCCTACAGTAACACAACTATAGTGATAGGGGCCATACTCACACGTGTACGGCCCGTACACGCGTGAGTACGGCCCCTATCACAATGGCCTATGGTAACACAACTATAGTGATAGGGGCCGTACTCACGTGTGTACGGCCCGTACACACAGCCTCAGAGCGTGTGTACTGCGTTTCACAGCTTACACTGGTGATAGGAGGCGCACACGAAAGGAATGGAGGTGTCAGACTCGCACAAGGCTGTACATCAAGTCATTGTCAGTGCAATCCTTCATGTGCAGGGCCTAGGTGTGTCAGGCAGTGATGTGGCACATGTCTCCTCATGTTGTGGCACAATAGATGTGTGATGAGCTGTTTACACATGTCATGTGTGATGGGGCACTACGTGGCACACTTCCCCTTCACACTTTGCACATGTGTACATGTAGTACAAACGTGTCAAGCACTGCATCACTGGTATGCCACAGTCACCAACACCCGCAACTGTCCCCTGATGGCAGGTACACGGATAATTTCACCTGACATGTGACTACCAGCGTGCCACGATCTGACTATGTCATGTCTGTGTCATGTGTTCCCATGAGCTTGCAGTTGGTGTTCCATCAACTCCATCTGCTGTTGCAGCATCCAACATGTGTCTGTGTGCATATGTGCATGGCACACAATTACGCACACCATGCCACATGTGCAATACTACGTGACATGTGTCTGCATGCATTGAACATGGTATTGCGACCTGAGGACATCTCTGCATTGTCTCAATGTCTGGGTTATCAGCATTTGACATGTACCCCTTCATGGAAAGGTGTGTGATCTGCCCTTTTTAAATGACATCTGACCTGTGCGTCTAGCTTCCCGCCTGCTGGCTGTATGAGATTACATCCTTCAAATGCAGATATGTGGATGTCTGTCACTCCTGTAATGTGTCTGGCTGTTCAATTACACACTGGCACACAGCTCGTTTCATGGCATGTCACGTCGACCTTGCAAATAAACTATTGTAGCTGGCTCTTCGTAGGAGTATCACCTTGCTGGCATACGTGTGCTGGATGTATTGCACAGACCAGACTCTGTATTTAGCAGATGTGAATTAGCTGTTGAACATGTGCTCATTTCATTGACATTGTTGTTGTGATGTACTCGCTCATCGTTATTCCTTCCAAATCTCTGTAGGGCACCGCCTCTCCCCCGACCAATGCCAGACCTGGGTGCCATGCGTGAACATGACTGCATCCGAAGATACCGCTTCTCGCAAGAGTTGATTGAGCGCTTGACCACCCGGCTGGAACAACACCTCCAACCGCGACACAGGTCTCCTACTGCTCTGACCCCCAAGATGAAGGTGATGGCAGCCCTACATTTTTTTGCCACCGGTACCTTTCAATTCACCATAGCTGATGTCGGTGGCATATCCCAGACAATGTTCAGCCGTGTCCTGCATGATGTTTTAGAAGCCATGTTGGAGCACCTGGATGAATTCATCCATTTTCCCACTCGTGAGCAGTTGACAGGTGTCAAGGGTGAGTTCTATGCCCATGTAATTGGGGCCATTGATGGGACACATGTGGCTTTGGTACCACCACAGGCACAGGAGGTAGCCTTTCGGAACCGCAAACATTATCACTCTATTAATGCCCCTGTGGTGTGTCTACCTAACATGTGGATTTCCCATGTCTGTGCCTGTTTTCCAGGGTCAGCACATGATGCCTACATCATGAGGCGTAGCAGGGTGCCAGAAATGATGCTGCGGCTGCACGACGAACGAGTATGTCTTGTTGGTGGGTATACTCTGTTTGTCCTCTGTTTAGCGGTATCTTTGTATCTTACGGCATCTCCTGACCCACTTCTTCACATGATGTATCCATGTAGGGGACTCTGGCTATCCCAACATGCCATGGCTGATGACACCTCTCCGCAATCCCAGAACAGCCGCAGAACACCGTTACAACGACGCCCATGGGCAGACCAGGCGCGTGATTGAGAGGACGTTTGGACTCCTGAAGAGCCGATTCCGGTGCCTCCACAAGACCGGCGGGTCCCTCCCATATGCCCCGGTGAAGGTCTGCAAAATCTTCCTTGTGTGCTGCATGCTGCACAACTTGGCAGTGGAGAAGGCAGTGCCACTCATCCTGGATCCCGATGAGCAGGAACATCCACCCGTGGAGGATGAAGGGCTTGGGCACGAGGAAAGTGAGGAGGAGGAGGAGGAGGAGGACATCCAGAGTCAGCTCATCCGCAACTTCTTCTCATAATGGTGAGTCCCTGTGTCTGAGTGTGCATGCTTTGGGCCTTGTTTGGCATGTGTTTCAATGTGTGTGTCCAGCTGACTGTGTGCTAAGTGACTTGGAGGTGTGTTCTGATGTGTCATTCAAGTGATGATGTAATTGTACACATTTTAGCATGGACACTAATTTGTTAAATTAGCATGGTGACAACATCATTCCTGTCGAGTACATGTCCATGTCTGCCGATAACTATCTCTTTGCTGACTTGTGGTGTGTCTGTCATCCACAGTTTCTTGCGCATGTCGTCTGCTCGTGTCTTCATTGGCCTCCAGCTATTCCTCATGAGTATTGCAACGTGTGCTGAATCAGCGTTCCATGCACGGACATGGTGAAAAGTCATTTTGGGTAAGGAGTGCAGCAAGGCATTTTGTGTGTGGTACGTGTTTGGTTTATGTTGAGACTGCTCCTGTGCATGTTGTGCTACCATGCATACCTGTCGACTCACCATGGGGCACATGACATGTGGCATGGCTCCCATGACTTGATATTCACCCTTCCTGACAGTCATCTGTAATGTTTTGTGGAATGTGATGAAGGCATCAATGTGTGTAAAACGTCCCTCAGGAACATACGGGATGCTGATGGTGGACATAGTGTGGGACATCCCCATAAGAGGCTCAATGGCGAATTGCAGACTCTCCGTAGGAGCAAGGGGTGTTTGGCTCAGACACTTCACTTGTGTGCCAGCTCAGTAGGATTTTACACATATGTGTGTTGCAGGGGGTGTCTAGTGTAGGTCCCACATGGTCAGAGGAATGACCTGTGAGTCTGTTCAAAAGGATGCATTTCCCTTAGTGTGAGCCTGAGTAATAAAGGTGTTCCTCACACTCCAAGGTGCCTCATCTCTGTCAATGCTGGTCTCTTGCCACTTTGCATGCGGCATCTCTGGCATAGTTGTGAAAGATTGTGCAGAGGAGTCCATGTGTAGTTTAGCAACATGCATGCAGTTCCTCATGGATAATGATCCCTATTGTGCATGAAGTCCATGGTTGTGTATGTATTTTGGCATGTTGGTCCACACAATGGGCCATCAACACCTGCTGAGGGTGTGTCTCCTGTGCGCAGCTCGGCCTTCAGTTCCCTGATCCGGTGTCATTCATCTTTGGTGTTTGTGCATGCATTGTCTCTGGGTGTGCCATGTAAAACCGGACACTCCTTCCTTTACACACGCCTGTTGCAGTTGTCCTTCAGACATCCTAGTCTTTGTGTGCAAATTGTGGAATATTTTCAAGGACATGCCGCCTGCTGCTGCGGACCCTGCAGCAAGGGCCCACAGAGTATCCTGATTTGGCAACACACACGCCTCAAAGATGCTCCTCCCTTCCTCCCTCCACCCATTCATTTGGCTGTCCTCAGCTTGTCTATGCCACAGTTGGCGCCACGCGGTGGCAAAGGATGGACCATCAGCACATGCAACGTGCACATTGCACGACCCTCATGTCCTTGCAAGACACACATCACACTACAGTCTGATGTAGCAGCCACACTCCAAGCAATGTCCATCCGCAAATCTACTGCATGCTGTCAGACATACCCTAAGCGCACACACGACACCTTTGCACGCTGAGTGTGCTACTCCAACTGCCTACACAGCGCTGCCACGCCTTCCAGGCCCTGTCACACCAACCAGGTCATGTCCCTCCTACTCCCCACCGGCTCTGTACCCCAGCAAGGCCATGGGAGTGGGACTCAAGGCTTCTGCATGTAGTATGGTGTCGTCGTCTGGCACATGGCACAGGTCTCATCTCTCAGCGTGTCAATCTACAATGTGTCCAGAACCCCCCTCTCCACCATCAGATGCGCACAGCACCTCATCAGCTGGTATGCCATTGACAGCCAGGTGCTCCTCACCCTCACCAAAGACGCAGACATTGCCAGTTCCATTATTCCTGAATGCATGAGATCCATTGATGAATGGCTGTACATGAGCCACCTGAGGCTGGACTTGTACAGGACTGAGGTGATCATCTGAGGATTGTCCCCTTACAGCTGGGTCAAGTGCTTGTGTCCCACCCGCAAGAGCCCTGCCCCGGCACCCAGTGGCCACACACACAAGATGGTGTGCATCATGTATTGTACCTCATGCGGCAACGCCCTTTGCATTATGCACATGATCCACAGATAGATCCACTCCAAGGAAAGACAGACCATCCCCCATGTCCACGACAACATCCGGGTCAAATACTGGCCTGCCCTCTACGGAGCACGTACATCCAAACTCCCGGGAAACTTGTCCACATCCAGGGTGCATCTGCACACCTCAGCTTCAACATCCTGCGCCCCAGCCACATCACCGTCCACCATAGATAGCTGCAATGGATCATTGTCTGCTGCAGGATGACCTCAACGCTCCCCACCCACACTCAGGAGGCAGTCCACAACCCCAACACAAAACCAACCTTGTACGTCTTGTCATACGAGACCCCGTTGGGCCATCTCCGTGCATCCGACCTTGCCCTGGCCACCATTCTTCACATCCACCGTACTCCAGCATGCAGGACATAGTTCTCCCACCTGCCAACACATACCTGGGACTCCCTCCCCGGAACCTCCACATGAGCCATGACCTCTACGCCTTAATGATAATCTTCCAAATAGGTCTGTCCGCTCAGTATTCCAAGCCCTCCCTCAGCAGCTTGTGGCCATCACAGGTGAGTGTTCTGCTCCATGCCTGCTTTGAATGATACCTTGTGACCCATGTGTGCCCTGTACCAGACTCAGATCCCAGGGTATGGATGGCTGGAGTTAGTTTAACACTCAGGCATAGTTTGACATTTACACACACATATGTTGTGGAATTAAGCAACATGACAGCAACGTCTCATGAACCAAATAATATTTTTATTTGCGGTAGGGTACGTGTTTTGGTAGGTGAAATTAGGTGCTCTACCGGGGGAATAGAATCCAAAGTTCACAGGGGGAGATGGTATCCTTGGCATTGGAAGTCATCAGAGTCCAGAGCACAGTGTTGGTCATCTTTGGTCAGACTGTGACCAGCAAGTCCATGTGGCAGAGAATGTCATTGGATGAGGTGCTGCTGTTGCGCCAGAGGGCCATGTGCCAGGTCAGGTCACCTGGGAGATGTTGATGGTCCGCTGACTCTCACGGTCTTTTCCGTGAACGACCCACCTTCCTCCGGGGACCCTCAGATATAGGCCTTGACGATGTTTGGGATGCTCCGTCGGATGAATCCTCCTCCTCCTCCCTCCCTGTGGCTGGTGCTGGTCTGCGCCTGCTGTCACAGGGAGGGTTGCCCATGTTGTCGGCAATCCGACGGAGTGAATGGCTCATGTCCCTTTGCACCGCCAGGAGCTCAGCCTGTCTTGCCTCCATCCGTCCTTGGTGTTGTTGTTGACTGGCATGTTGCTCGGCCTGCATGTTCTTGATCTCGTTGAGGGTCCCCTGCATCTCTGTGAGTCGTGACACTACCTGGCTGATGCCCCGGGTGTCACGCCGGTATGTGTCCAGGATGTGGCGTATGTGGGACATACCGGTTCCCTCAGCTGGCTGGTCAGGTTCGCGCCTCCTCCTGCCTCCACTCCCACCACCCCTGCCCACTTGAGCCTGGCCTGCCGTTGTGGGCACATCGGGTCTACGGGACCCCTGAGGGATGGCATTTTCAGGGTTGCCTGCCTCCTCCTGGGTGCCCGGAGAACCTTGTCCCATCTGGTCAGACTGGCTCTGTTGTTCAGTGCGAGCAGGGCTCCTGGGTGTCTCCTGGGATGTGGCAGCAATGGGGGTGGTGGTTGGCACAGATGTACCTGACGCAGGTGCTGCAGGGGCTTGGGCACCAGAGGGGCCAGGTTGGTCGGGGTCATCCACGGAGTGGTGAGAGTCGTCGCTGCCGGTGGGGTCATCTTCACGCCGAGCCAGGGACTGTGATTGTTCCCCCCCAGTGTTGGGGGGAGATCCACGACGTTGCCCTGTGTGCGAGAGAGAGACAATGTTAATGCTGTTTCATGCAACATCCATGTTTCATACATATTCAAGTTGTCACAGTTCCTCCAGGTAGTTGGATGTGCCTAGCATTCCTCTCAATGTCCACTTGGGGATGGGTATGTTGCGGGGGAACAGATTGATATGTTCTCCTGAGTGTTTGACCTGTAGATTTTTGGCTAGGATGCCTATTTGGCTATGGATTGGTCTTGTGTCACATGTCCATTGTGAGAGTGTGCCATGACAGTGAGTGTGAGTTCCTGTGCTAGTTACCTGTGCTTGTGGAGTTGGTGTTTGAGTGTACAGTGGTCACAGGAAGGCCTTGTGCTGCATACAGCAGGGCCAAGTGTCAGCGACCTTGTCAGTACTTTGCCAGTCCCTGTGCATTGTGCATGGGTATGTACCTATGCCATATGGGCTGAGGGCATTGGTGTCTGCTTCTCATTTTCACAATGTGTTGTGTGAGGCCCACCCTCCCAGCCTCCCGGACATCCAGTCTTGGGTTTCTGGTTGGTGTAGCCTGGGACATGGCATTGGCTTGATTTGTGAATGGTGCATGGAGACGTTGGTGGCATGAACGTGGTTTTTGAGTGTGGTTGTGTGCGGTGAGTGCTTGGGGGAAGTTGCGTGCATTTGGTGTATTTGTGGTGTGGACCTCATTGCCCACATGTTACGTAAGTTGTTTGTGTACTCACCAGGCTCTGCGACTCCTTCAACTCCGTGTACTCCCACCGGCGGAAGCAGGGCCATCACCTCCTCCTCCCAGGGATGGTAGTGTACAGGTCTGCGGGGCAGCCCGCCTCCAGTGATGTTACTCTGGGCGTATTCCTCATTCATCTTCCTCTTGACTGCCCTCCGCAGATCGTACCAACTGGCTTGGCATTCATGCCTGGTCCTTCGGATGGGCGCAACAGCATTCACCTTATCGACGATCCTCTGCCACAGGCTGGTTTTTTGGGCTATGCTGGTCTGTCTGACCAATGTTCCAAACAGCTGTGGCTCGACTCTGATGACTTCGTTGACAAGGAGCTCCAGCTCCGCCCTTGTGAACTTTAGAGTCTTGTCTCTGGGCATGGTGTGGGGTGTGGGTGTGGATGGTTGTGGGTGTGTGGGTGTGAATGTGACGGTGTGTGTGTGAATGTGAGTGGGGGTGTTTATGAAGGAGGTTGTGTGAAGGTGTGTGAGTTAAGGTGTAGTTAAGGGGTCAGTAAGGTGCAGTTGTTTGTGTGTGGGGTCTGGCAGCAGTGGGTCTGTTGCAAAGGCTCATGGGTTGTGTGTGTGGGCCCTTTTTATTGGTCCATTTTTGGGTGTGGCTGTGTTTGAATTTTGGTGGGTGTGTTATAAGAGGTGGTTGTGAGTTTGGGCCTCTGTTTGCCTGTTTGGATGTGCCAGGTCAATCTTTGAGATGTATTTTGTCATGTAGACATGTTTTGTGGTGTTGTGAGAGTCGAATTGACCCTCCTTGTTTTACAGTGTTCTGGTTCTGTACGAGTATTTTTCGCGTAGGTACGGTCCGTACATACGCGATGCTGGGTGAGGGTGCTGGGGTATGGGTTTGGGGTGCTGCGCGTACATGCGGTGGGGGTACGGCGTGTACAGGTGCGGCCCTGGGGCGGTTGGGGTACGGCACGTACAGGTGCGGGCCTGGGGTACCAACGTACATGGGGGTACGGCGTGTACATGTGGGGGTACGGTGCGTACAGATGCGGGCCCAGGACGGTGGGGGTACGGTGCGTACAGGTGCGGGCCTGGGGCGGTGGGGGTACGGCACGTATAGGTGCGGGCCTGGGGTACCTGCATTCATGGGGGGGTACGGCGCGTATATGTGGGGGTACAGCACGTACAGGTGCGGGCCTGCTGTACCCGCGTACATGGGGTGGGTACGGCGCGTACATGCAGGTGTACGGCGCGTACATGCGGGGTATGGCACGTACAGGTGCGGGCCAGGAGTACCCACGTGCATGGGGGGGTACGGCGCGTACATGCGGCGGTACGGCGCATACATGCGGGGGTACGGCACGTACAGGTGCGGGCCAGGGGTACCCACGTACATGGGGGGGTACGGCGCGTACATGCGGGGGTACGGCGCGTACAGGTGCGGGTCTGGAGTACCCGCGTACATGGGATGGGGGTACGGCGCGTACATGCGGGGGTACGGCACGTACTGGGGGTACGGTGCGTACGCGTACAGGCCTGGGGTACAGTGCGGACAGAGGGTGTACGGTGCTGACATATTGGGGGGGCTGTACGGCTCGTACACGGGCACAAGTTTACCCGTGTACATGTGTGCTACTGCGTTGGCTCCGTACGGGGCCTTTTACATGCGGTTGTGTATTCGAATTGACCCTCCTTGTTTTACAGTGTCCTGGTTCTGTACGAGTATTTTTCGCGTAGGTACGGTCTGTACATACGCGATGCTGGGTGAGGGTGCTGGGGTATGGGGTTGGGGTGCTGCGCGTATATGCGGTGGGGGTACGGCGTGTACAGGTGCGGCCCTGGGGAGGTTGGGGTACGGCACGTACAGGTGCGGGCCTGGGGTACCCACGTACATGGGGGTATGGCATGTACATGCGGGGGTACGGCGCGTACAGATGCGGGCCCAGGATGGTGGGGGTACGGCGCATACAGGTGCGGGCCTGGGGCGGTGGGGGTACGGCACGTACAGGTGCGGGCCTGGGGTACCTGCATTCATGGGGGGGGTACGGCACGTATATGCAGGTGTACGGCACGTACATGCGGGGTATGGCACGTACAGGTGTGGGCCAGGGGTACCCGCGTACATGGGGTGGTACGGCGCGTACATGCGGCGGTACGGCGCGTACATGCGGGGGTACGGCACGTACAGGTGCGGGCCAGGGGTACCCGCGTACATGGGGGGGTACGGCGCGTACAGGTACGGGCCTGGAGTACCCGCGTACATGGGGGGGTACGGCACATACATGCAGGTGTACGGCGTGTACATGCAGGGTATGGCACGTACAGGTGCGGGCCAGGGGTACCCACGTACATGGGGGGCACGGCGCGTACATGCGGCGGTACAGCGCGTATATGCGGGGTTACGGCACGTACAGGTGCGGGCCAGGGGTACCCGCGTACATGGGGGGTACGGCGCGTACATGCGGGGGTACGGCACGTACAGGTGCAGGTCTGGAGTACCCGCGTACATGGGGTGGGGGTACGGCGCATACATGCAGGGGTACGGCGCGTACTGGGGGGGTACGGTGCGTACGCGTACAGGCCTGGGGTACAGTGCGGACAGGGGGGTGTACGGTGCTGACATATTGGGGGGGCTGTACGGCTCATACACGGGCACAAGTTTACCCGTGTACATGTGTGCTACTGCGTTGGCTCCGTACGGGGCCTCTTACATGCGGTTGTGTATTCGGACGGGCGGTACGAATCGTACTTGCGCGTTCGGACTTTTGTTTTACGATTTGCACGTAAAAATGTCCGGCTCCCTCTCGTACACTTTTCACGAGGCCATTCGGACGTAAAAAATTCCGACTCCCTCTCGTAGACATTTCCCAACGCTATTCGTAGGTATTTTTCACGTCCGAATCGTACTTGGCCGTTTGTACGGTACTTGTACGATTCGTACGTAAAAGAATACGGATACGAGTCGGACGGTAAATTTTTTTGACGGATCGGAATCGGCACCCAAATAGAGAAATCAATATCGACACACAACAATATCGCCCAAAATGTTTGACAACCAAAATATTACGACTCTTTACTTAACAAGAAAATCACATATATTAAAAATATTGTTGAAAACAAAATCTGAAATACAACAATAATAACACAAACAAACAATACCAAAAACTATCACTGCACTAACAATATCGAACATCAGAAAATCAACATAATTAAAATACAAACATTGTATGAAATAAAATTAACATTTATGAATATCTGAAAAAATATATATTCCAGTTAAAATCAAACCACTGATTAGTATTTACTTTGTTAAATTCAAGCTATAGAAATCAAACAAGTCAGCAAACAGCCTACCAAATTAAACTTAAACTGTTAGCAAATAGTACC
The DNA here is from genome assembly GCF_964204655.1 of Triturus cristatus. Classification (NCBI taxonomy): domain Eukaryota; kingdom Metazoa; phylum Chordata; class Amphibia; order Caudata; family Salamandridae; genus Triturus; species Triturus cristatus. Next base: position 236,506,282 of record NC_140583.1, read on the forward strand.
ACTTTCACAATTAAAAAACAAAAGAAAAGGACACGAAAACATAAAAAAAATGCACCCAAAACACAACTACATCATGGCAGTGTCAATATACTGGACTGAAAATCAACATAAGAGGAAAACTGAACTGTAAAGGACAATTAGAACTGATAAAGTAAGTTTTAAAAAACATAATTACAAAATATAATTAAGTATTTATAGTAATAACTAAAACTGTACTGTATACTTATATCTCCAATAAATAGCTACATGCCTTATGAGAAGACGAAAGGGAAAATGAAAAGCAGACATTTGGAAATCACAAGTTCAAGTAAGACTTAGGGCCTGATTACGAGTTTGGCAGTCTTACCGCCATAGAATGGCGGCAGTCTATCGCCCTCCATATTATGATGTCACTGCTGGGCTAGCAGTGGAGTTTCTGACTGCACAAGTGTTAAATGTACACATCTGCATGACATGTGAAAAAATACCTACTGCGAATACTTTCCCATTGCTGGAATCCGGACCATATGTGCCCAGTCCAGACAATAAGTAAATAGTGTAAAATGGACTTACCTGGATTTCGGAGTCAACAGCTTCGTTTTCTTCGGGTTCAAGATGCTGCTGTGAAGGTGGCCTGGAGGAACAGATCCATGTGGGAGACTGAAGGGAAGAAAAGGAAATTGGAGAGTATGCACCCCAAACCCTTCGGTTCCACCAACTCGAAGCTAGCAGAATTCCTGTCACAGTCGGCTCGACAAAGTCAACTCGAAATTACAACAGCGGTGAACTTGTCTGTATTGCCATCTGACAGCTGCATCCCCTTTACCGCCTTCGTGGAGGTCTGCGATTGGCTGGCTGCATCGGTGGGGCTCCGGCGGTCTTTCCTTCAACAGACGGCCGACATTGTAATTCGCCGGGCGGACTGCCAACTGTGGAAAAAAGATACAAAGTGTTAAACTATAACGCAATCATTTAAAAATGTAAAAACAAACATTAAAACGTGATATATTTTACAGTATTTAGGGCTAGATGTAGGACCAGCAAAATTGCGCCTTGCAAATTGCGACTCATTTGCGAGTCACAATTTGCAAGGTGCAATTTGCCATGTACAACAGTGTGTTTAACACTGTTTGCGATTACCAATGCGGTTGCAAATTGCGAGGCTCATTAATATTAATGAGCCTCTCGCAATTTGCAAGCCCATTGGGAATGACAGGCCCTCCCAGGTATGGTGGCCTGCTGGGCTCAGCACACCACCATGTCTGGGACTGTTTTTTCAATAAAGCTGTTTTTTTTAAATGCTGCCCGTTTTCCTTAAACGAAAACAGGATGCCTGTAATAAAAAAAAAGAAATGTTTTCGTTTAATTTTTTAAGGGCAGGTAGTGGTCCCTGGGGCCACTGTCTACCCTTAAAAAATATTTGTATAGACAATCATAAAGTGGAAGGGGTCCCCGGGGGACCCCTTCCAAATTGCGACTGCATTACCACCCTCTTGAAGAGGGTGGTAATTTGCTAGTCACAAAACAGTCATACATTGATTTGCGGACGCAATTAGAAAGGGAACGCCGCTTCCTAATTACGACTCGCAATTCCTAAATAGCGAACATCAGACAAATGCACCTCTTATAGGCCATTGCCTTTACTAAATCATGACTCTAAAATGTTAGCGAAAAATCTTGCTCCCTACTCATGGACAAAATATTCTCCCCGTTACTATCGGGATTTGTCCCGAACCGCTCCACATCAGTACATTTGCAAACTATATTTGCTTTTCTTAATCAGATAAATCCAGAGCTCCCTGCAGCAACAGTCCTACTCGACGCTGAAAACGCGTTCGATTCATTAGAATAGCCTTTCCTAGTTGCTACACTGAACAAGCTCGGTGTCCCTAATGGTTTCAGAGAGCTTGTCCGCCTTCTTTATACTTCTTTATACTTACCCATTGGCTCGCTTAAAAATCAACTGCACTCTCTCTGACCAATTTACATTAACCCGCGGCACCAGACAGGGAGGCCCTTTGTCCCCTCTTTTATTTATCATAGCCATGGACCCCCGGTATGACATTTCTATTTCTGGCATCTCTCTACGCAGATGATGTAATGCTATTTGGTAGAGACCCTGAGACCAACCTGTCACCGCTAGTTCGTGAGGAGGTTCATTTCGGAGTGCACACTGGACCCGCAATTAATTAGAACAAGTCCAAAATCTTCCCCTTGACTACGGTCCCTTGTCCACTGGACTTCCCCTTAAAATGGTGTACAGATCCACCTAAATATCTTGGCATCTATCTTTGTTGCCAAAGTGCTAAAGTTGTACGCGTAAATTGTGGGCCTGCAATCGACAAATTAGCATCCCAAATCCAGCAATGGATTTAACTTCCACTATTCATAGTGGGGAAAATAGCAGTAATAAAGATGATGGTACTCCCTTGCTCTTTATATTTATTCCTCAAAATCCCAATAGTTCTGACTAGCGCTTTTTTCAATACTCTCTCTAGGTGACATGCTAACACGCTTGGTTTGGGCTGGCAGGCAACCCAGAGTCAACTGGCAAACCTTGGCCCTGTCATATGAACGCTGAGGGTTTAATGTCCCCGATTTTAACCTTTACTATTTAGTGGCGCAGGCACACTTCGCATACCATTAGTTTCATTATGACCCATGTCTGCAATTTCTGAAGCCCGAAAGGTCGCAGGCCTACCCACATCCACTACCGGATACAACATAATACTGCTGTGCACAAACCAGATTGGTCTCAAGTAATCACAGGCACAAACTCCTACATTTCAGATACTTACATTGCACCTACACCACCCCTCACTTACTGGCCAAATTCGATCCCACTAAATCACATTGCTGTATTAGATGTGCCGCGGAGCATGCAGATTTTTCACATCTTGCATGGAACTGTGTGCCAACACTGGCCTTTTGGGAAGTGGTGTTTCACACTTTGTCACAAATGATTGAAGCTGAGCTAGTTCCATCCCCGTTTATGGCTCTACTGGGGTATGTCAAGCCACTCTCAGCAGGAATTCGGCGATATGCCGCCATTGTACCAGGTATCTCTACATTGGGGTGATACATCAGTCCCAACAATCAAGGGATAGATCCGAGGGTGTTGTGACACTATGAACGAAACTCATGCTACTTTACAGCCACCCACTTCTAGACCTTCTAACATATGGCATCCATTGCGTAATTACTTATTACTTTTCCCGCTAGCTGATGGGGCGCCTGCTCATGCCTGTGGCACGCCTGGATATGGGCCAAGCACTCCGTGTCCTACAAGGTAGCTACTAAACCCCACTATAGCACACCTGATAAGATGCCTCATTAGCATACCTCCCCCTGATACAGGGTCGTATTCTGTATGCTCTGCTCTGCTTATGTGGGCATTATTGTGCTCCCCATATCATTGGATCAGTTTCTCACTCCTTTCTTATTATTGTTTATTTATGTACAGGCCTATAGTTGCTTCCTTTTCTTTGATTTCACAGGAATGCACATACAGACTATAAGTTTCTAATCGCTTTAATTTCCTCCCTTGCTTGTTCTTTGTTTTTGTATATGGTTTTGTATTGTTTATTTCTTCATCAAAATATCAATAAAGACATATTTAAAAAAAAAAACATTTCCAACCCATATATAAAACATAGCACAGAATTCATAGAAAAACACGTTTCAAATAATACAATTCAGTTTTTTGTTTACATTTTTTTACAAAATGTGAAATGCATATATATATATATATGTATATTAAAGACACTGAAAAACAAATAATAATACGTTTTTATAGTAATTGCTAATATATTTAAATCTATATTGCGAAAAAGCTACCTTTATGTAAAAAGTACTATGAAACATGTTTAAATAGATTGTAATACTGTATATAAAAATGTATGCACACTAAAAGTCTATATGAATATTGAAAATGTTATTTGTTTTACTCTAAAAACAACTATTATTTTGTGTTGAAAAATGATACAATAAAGTTGTAATTAGTTCAACATATCATTATTAAAAAGCGTATATATTAAAGGATGTATTTAGAAAATGTATACAACGTAGTAATGAAATAATTATAGAAAGTCAAAAATATGTGTCTAATCAGAATGCTTAATAGTTAAAAATATTGTAAGCATGTAAGGTACAAAATTAAAAATGATTACCAAATGGTAACAAATATTATGGTCAAACCTATTTTTCCAACTCCAAAGTAAACCACATTGAGGAAAGTAGTAGACTCTGAGAACATCATACTTTATATTCTCACTTCAAACCTAGCTACATGGGGAACATGTTGGACCTGCGAGGGGGTCACATTTAATATTCATGCTCCAAACTTAGCTTCATTGGTGAAAGTGTTGGACTTTGGGAGGGTCAGATTTACTATTTCCACTCCAAAATAATAACACTGGGGAAAGTGGGTCAGATTTAGTATTAATACTCCAAACGTTGCCACCTTGAGGCTACTGTTGGACTTTAACGTGGGTCAAATTTACTGATATCACTCCAAACTTAACCACATTAGAGAAAGTGTTAAACTTTGGGAGTTCAGCTTTACCATTTCCACTACAAACGTAAACACACTGGGGAAAGTGTTGGACTTTGAGAGTGGGGGTCAGCTTTACTATTGCCACTCCAAACATGACCACATTCGGGAAGCTGTTGAATTTTGGGGCTCAGATTCATTATTCCTACTCCAAACCTAACCGCTTTGGGGAAGTCTAGTACTTTGGGAAGGAGCAAATTTACTATTCCCACACAAAACTTAATAACTTAAAACCATTATTAAATAAATACAATTACAAATTAAATACCCAACAAAAAACCCATAATTATGAACTTCGATAATACATAAAAATGTACACATGTAAAATAATAAAAAATATGATGAATGTTTTAAAAAATGTATTTAAACGAATTTTAAACATAAAAACGAACTTGCAAATTGAAAGTATATCTATAAATTAAAATTAATTATTATTTTATATTTAACCAAAATATTAACATGTTCTATAAACTATTAATTATAAACCTAAATTAATTATCTGAATAAAAAAACTATACAGCCAATTACCTAAAATATAAATATAAATGATACATCATAAGATAAACTGAATACATAGTTATCATAAAAAACAAAGATAATAATTTCATACTTTTTTGCAATTTAACAAAAAACTTTGCTTTCAAATATAACTAAAACAATTATATTTATATGTTATGAAAATAGTACAAATAAAAAACCACATAAATGTAAATATATATAAATTACTCTTAATCCTTTTCGCCTTCTGACAAATTACTCTGGTACCAAAATTCTTGGGTTTCACAATGGACAAGAAGCTAAGTTTCCTTGATAATGTCAAGAACAGCACATGAACAACAACATACCAATTGCACCTCTTAAATAAAATCAAGAACTCCATCCCACCAGAAGACTTCAGCTCATCTGTTCAAGCTGTGTTACCCTTCCAGACAGAATGCAGCAACACAGCGCTGCCATGTTAGCAGGGCTATGCAAACCACAATCTTGCTCCCTTAAGCCACATGCTGCAGAACAGTTAGTAGCAAACGTAAGTAATCAGATCACATATCTCCGATCCTACAGCAACTCCAGTGACTACTGCTAGAAGCACATACCAATTACCTGCATAACACTCAAGGTAATGCACTCTGAGCTCCCATGCTACATGCAAGAAAAACTCCACATCAACCAGACAGAAACTAACAAAACAAATAGCAAGACTGACATTGGAGGCTCTAAAAACGAACAATCAAGATGTGAAATATTCTTTTTCCTGCTTAGACACCAGATTTTGGAACCAGATCCTAAAATCGATAGGAATTATTCTAAACTTCTTTATCTTAAAAAAACATCTTAATCAATCAATCAATCAATCAACAAAATTTGTATAGCGCGCTACTCACCCGTTAGGGTCTCAAGGCGCTGAGGAGGGGGGGGGGACGCTACTGCTCGAACAGCCAGGTCTTGAGTTGTTTCCAGAAGGAGAGATGGTCCAGAGTCAGCCGTAGGTGGGTGGGGAGGGAGTTCCATGTCTTGGCCACCAGGTAGGAGAAGGATCTTCCTCCGACGGTGGATTTGCGGAGGCGAGGGCAAGGCTGGCGGAGCGGAGTTGGAGGGTGGGTGTGTAGAATGTAAGTCGGCTGTTGAGGTACTTCGGGCCCGTGTTGTGGAGAGCCTTGTGTGCGTGGGTGAGGAGTCTGAACGTGATCCTCTTGCTGACGGGGAGCCAGTGCAGGTCTTTCAGGTGGGCAGAGATGTGGCTGTGGCGGGGGATGTCCAGGATGAGTCGTGCTGAGGTGTTCTGAATGCGCTGGAGTCTTTTCTGGAGTTTGGCAGTGGTTCCAGCGTAGAGGGTGTTCCCGTAGTCCAGACGGCTGGTGACGAGGGCCTGGGTAACGGTCTTCCTGGTATCGGTGGGGATCCATTGGAAGATCTTTCGGAGCATGCGCAGGGTGTTGAAGCAGGATGAGGAGACGGCATTGACTTGCTTGGTCATCGTGAGGGAGGAGTCTAGGACGAAGCCTAGGTTGCGAGCGTGGTCCGTTGTCTTGGGTGCGGTTCCCAGGGCGGGGGGCCACCAGGAGTCATCCCAGGTGGTGGGAGATGGTCCGAGGATGAGGACTTCCGTCTTGTCTGAGTTCAGTTTAAGCCGGCTGATCTTCATCCATTCCGCGACGTCTTTCATTCCTTCCTGGAGGTTGGCTTTGGCGGAGGCGGGGTCGTTGGTGAGGGAGAGGATCAGCTGGGTGTCATCGGCGTAGGAGATGATGTTGAGGTTGTGTTGGCGTGCGATGGCTGCGAGAGGGCTCATGTAGACGTTGAAGAGGGTGGGGCTGAGTGAGGATCCTTGCGGAATGCCGCAGATGACTTCGGTGGCCGAGGAGCGGAACGGGGGAGGCGGACTCTCTGCGTTCTTCCGTCGAGGAACGAGATGATACACTCCAGGGCCGCTCCTTGGATTCCGGTGTTGCTGAGGCACTGTATCAGGGTGCGGTGGCATACGGTATCGAAGGCTGCTGAGAGGTCCAGGAGGATGACGGCGGCAGTTTCCCCGTTGTCGAGCAGGAACCTGATGTCGTCGGTGGCTGCGATGAGGGCGGTCTCGGTGCTGTGGTTTGCTCGGAAGCCGGACTGTGAGGGGTCGAGGGATTCGTTGGTCTCGAGGAAGGCGGAGAGTTGTCTGTTGACGGTCTCCTCAATGACTTTGGCTGGAAAGGGGAGGAGCGACATGGGGCGGAAGTTCTTGAGGTCCGTGGGGTCCGTGGTGGGTTTCTTCAGGAGGGCGCTCAGCTCGGCATGTTTCCAGCTCTCCGGGAAGGTGGCGGATGCGAAGGAGCTGTTCATGATGTTCCGAAGTTGGGGTGAGATGATGGAGTCGGCTTTGTTGAAGATGTGGTGTGGGCAAGGGTCGGTAGGGGAGCCGGAGTGGATGGTGTTCATCAGGTGGGTGGCGTCTTCAGTGTTGATCGGGGTCCAGGTGCAGATGGTGGTGGTGGGGGGGCGTTGGTTCGGTGGTTGAGTCCGTGGTCTGCGCGCCGAAGCTGTTGTGTATATCGGCGATCTTGCGGTGGAAGAATGAGGCGAGTGAGTCGCAGAGGTCTTGTGAGGGTGTGATGTCGTTGTTGCAGGCGCTGGGGTTGGAAAGCTCTTTGACGATGCTGAAGAGTTCCTTGCTGTTGTGGGTGTTGTTGTCCAGACGTTCTTTGAATGTTGCCTTCTTGGTGGTGCGGATCAGCTGGTGGTGTTTTCGGGTGGCGTTCTTGAGGGCGGTCATGTGTTCTGCTGTCTGGTCGTGGCGCCAGGCTTTCTCGAGGGTGCGGCAGGTTTTCTTGGAGTTCTTGAGTTCGTTGGTAAACCACGAGGCCTTTCTGCTGCCGGGTCTGCTTGGAGGATTCTTCAGTGGTGCGAGTTCGTCGGCGCAGTTGATGAGCCACTGTGTGAGGTTGCGGGCTGCTTCGTTGGGGTTTGTCGTGTTGGCGGGCGGGTTCTGGCTGAGGGCGGTGCTGAGCTGATCGGTGGTGATCTTGCTCCAACTTCTGCGGGGAACCTGTTGCGGATGGTGGTGGGTCGTGGTTCTCCTGAAGCTGAAGTGGACGCAGCTGTGGTCTGTCCAGTGTAGTCCGGTTGAGTGGCTGAAGGAGATGTGCTTGCTGGAGGAGAAGATGGGGCCGAGCGTGTGGCCGGCGTAGTGGGTGGGGGTGTTCACCAGTTACTTGAGTCCGAGGTTGGCGAGGTTCTCCAGTAGGGCGGCGGTGTTGCAGTCCTTGTTGTTCTCCAGGTGGAAGTTGAGGTCCCCTAGGAGGATGAAGTCTGTGGAGGTGAGGGCGTGCTGACTGATGAAGTCGGCGATGGCTTCGCTGAATTGTGTGTGAGGTCCTAGGGGTCTGTAGATGAGAGTGCCTCTGAGGGTGGTCTTGGGGTCGGTGTGTATCTGGAAGTGTAGGTGCTCGGCGGCAGTGAGAGTGTCGTCGGAGTTGGTCGTGATGCGGATGGTGTTCTTATGGTTGATGGCGATGCCTCCTGCAGTTTGGTTGACGCGGTCCCTCCGGATGATCTTGTAGCCCTCCGGGATGGCTATGGCGTTGTCGAGTGCTGAGGAGGCGTTCATCCATGTTTCAGTGAGGAAGGCGACGTCTTGAGATGTTGAGTCGAGGAGGTTCCAGAGTTCGACAGCGTGCCTGTGGATGGAGCGGGTGTTGAGCAGGATGCACTTGAGGTGGTTGTTGCTGGTGCTCGGCTTGGCGGGTGCGGTGCAGGTTCGGAGGCAGGTGAATTTGCAGATTTGGCAGGTGAAGGGTCCGTGGGTGCGTTTCGGGGCGGCTCGGTAGCGTGCGGGGTTCGGCCGGCATTGAGTGCGAGGAGGGATGCGGCGTCGTAGGTTCGTCGGGTGCGCTGGCATCGACGAGGACCAGGGGTTCTGGCGCTGGGCGTGGTCCAGGCGCGGACGGGCGTAGACGGGCTTGCCTTTGGCGTGCCTTCGGCGCACAATCGGCGCTCCCGCTGCGCGTGACCGCTGCGCGGACGCGCGGTCTCCATTTAAGGCGAAGTGGGAGGGAGGAGCAGCTGGGAGGCGGGAGCGAGGAGGACACAGAAAGAAAAGGGGGCGGGGCCGCGATGTAACAGCGGTGGGAAGCGGGGAGCGGAGGGGGGGGTCACACCAGGGGAACAAGCGGCAAAATCGCTAACCTAGTGAAAAAAATACAGAGTTACAGTGCAATACAAAAATGAAGCAAAACAGAGGCACAGGAGGGCAAAAATGGAAGGAAGAACGAGCAGCAGCGAGGGGGCACCGAGGTCAAGGGCGGACCTGAGGTGCTGGGGCACAGACTCGCCTACAGCTGGAGGGCAGTGCGGCGTGGGGGTGTCCTGAGGTCAGGTCACACTCACCTGCGCCGCGCGGTCTCCATTTAAGGCCAAGTGGGAGGGAGGAGCAGCTGGGAGGCGGGAGCGGGGAGGACACAGAAAGAAAAGGGGGCGGGGCCGCGATGTAACAGCGGCGGGAAGCGGGGAGTGGAGGGGGGGTTACATCAGGGGAACAAGCGGTAAAATCGCGAACCTAGTGAAAAAAATACAGAGTTACAGTGCAATACAAAAACGAAGTAAAACAGAGGTACAGGAGGGCAAAAACGGAAGGAAGAACGAGCAGCAGCGAGGGGGCACCGAGGTCAAGGGCGGACCTGAGGTGCTGGGGCACAGACTCGCCTACAGCTGGAGGGCCGTGCGGCGTGGGGGTGTCCTGAGGTCAGGTCACACTCACCTGCGCCGCGCGGTCTCCATTTAAGGCCAAGTGGGAGGGAGGAGCAGCTGGGAGCGGGGAGGACACAGAAAGAAAAGGGGGCGGGGCCGCGATGTAACAGCGGCGGGAAGCGGGGAGCGGAGGGGGGGGGTCACACCAGGGGAACAAGCGGCAAAATCGCTAACCTAGTGAAAAAAATACAGAGTTACAGTGCAATACAAAAACGAAGCAAAACAGAGGCACAGGAGGGCAAAAATGGAAGGAAGAACGAGCAGCAGCGAGGGGGCACCAAGGTCAAGGGCGGACCTGAGGTGCTGGGGCACAGACTCGCCTACAGCTGGAGGGCTGTGCGGCGTGGGGGTGTCCTGAGGTCAGGTCACACTCACCTGCGCCGCGCGGTCTCCATTTAAGGCCAAGTGGGAGGGAGGAGCGGCTGGGATGCGGGAGCGGGGAGGACACAGAAAGAAAAGGGGGCGGGCCGCGATGTAACAGCGGCAGGAAGAGGGGAGCAGAGGGGGGTCACACCAGGGGAACAAGCGGCAAAATCGCTAACCTAGTGAAAAAAATACAGAGTTACAGTGCAATAAAAAAACAAAGCAAAACAGAGGCACAGGAGGGCAAAAACGGAAGGAAGAATGAGCAGCAGCGAGGGGACACCGAGGTCAAGGGCGGACCTGAGGTGCTGGGGCACAGACTCGCCTATAGCTGGAGGGCCGTGCGGCGTGGGGGTGTCCTGAGGTCAGGTCATTAAAATGCTCCTTTGCAGGTTCTATCACAGTCTGTACTTATAAAGGTTATCCAATACATTGCTGATATATTAGATTTAAATTGTGGAGTAAAAGACTATGAGCCTCATTACGATGGCAACAGGATGAGCGTCCGACCGCCATCATAGCGCCATTGGGACTGGATGACAAGTAGTCCGCGGCTCCTCCTATCAAATAATGATGTGATCACAGTGTAGGTGGTCAGAAACATGTCTTTTACTATTGGGCTTTTGCTGTGGTCCGGAAAAGGGTCGCAGCACAAGCCGCAGGAGTAAAAGGTATGTTTTTGAACATCCATGCACCTTGTTCACAGCCAAACACAGGGGTCACAGATTGCAACCTGCCTAATTAATATTCATTAGTCAGGTAATTTTCCACCCCCCCAATGAATGGACAATTTGCAATTCAACCTAATAGTACATAGGTTGCATCGCAAATTGCACACCAATTCATAAACCAGTCAGTGTGCAAATTGTACATCCTGTTTTGCTAATAGATCTTCATACAACAGTCACCTTTAATGCACGTGTAACTTCTTACAGGTTGAACATGGAAGGAAAGTGCAAAAAGCCCAGAACTGAGCTCAATGTGCATGAAACCCATTATTAGAAATCGGCGTATTAGTTGAGGAGGGTGAGAACCCAATTTAAATAATAATTCAATCCTTGCTAGGAAGAATCACTAAAGTCACTAAATTAACCTGAGGTCAACCCCCTCGTAGCTATGGCACAGAGAAGACAGGCTTAACTTATTTAAGTGCCGCCGACTTTGCCAGGAATTTTAACCCGTGTTGACGGTGTCATAGGCAGATGTGGCTGGCAGTGGGAGTCCAGCCAAGATTATCGCCGGAAACTGTGTCAGGCATACCTCCTACTTTGAGTTGGTGGAATCAAAGAAAATGAGGCAGCAATGTACCTTTTTTCTGTTTCCCACTTCCGTTTCCATCTCGAACCCCATTGTCCAAGTCCTCCCTTAGCTCCTACTACATGACCATGATGCTAATCAACTCCACTTGTCTTATTATGAATAGTGTGTTGACAACTGTTTTAGTCTTGTGGATTTTTACAATGCTCTTACTTGTAATTTTTTATGTGTAAAGCATTGGTGTACATTTTACAACTTTTCGAGGTAAAATAAACACACATATATTGACACATAAAAAAAAATCTTGTTGTGGTGGTTTTGGGTGTTGTGCTTGTGGTGCCTGTGGGTGTGCATTCAATAGCGTGTGTGTGTTGTTTGTCTGCTATGCAATATGTAGGAAAAGGTGCATAGCACATTACCTACATACATTCTACATCACCTACATATATTTTAGAAGTAAAACCTCATATATGTATATTGACTCATAAATCAGTAGTACTTACTAGTCTGCACTCCACCAGGGACTCCATCAGCAACCTGCCGCTAGAACAACGCAAGCACAATGAGGACATCTAAATATGCTTGGCGCTGACCTGATGGTGACAGAGTACTGTTAGCCTGCAGAGAAGTCTGCCGCCTCGACGATGATGGGCCACTTACAGGATGGGAAACAGCCTATCAATGCAGACAACGGTTCAACCAGCACACATCGAAATACAGAGGGTGGGATATTGTCAGCTTGGCAGAGTACTTGGATACAACATTGCGGAGGGACCATGGGAGTACCGCCAAGATCTAAATCAGGCCCTCAGTCTCTGAAATGGAAATCAGAAAATTTGCAGCAGGACAAAGTGCCAGGCTGTGCCCAAAGAGGGCTCCATATCATTGTGTAGTCGCTGGACAAGGTCAAGCCATTGACCTTTGGCAAGAAAGCTATGAGCAGGAGAAATTCTACTTTTGCGCCCAGAGAATGTCTCTTGCCTGCTGGATACTATTTTGCACCTTCGTCAGAGGACGAATTCTACCTTCAAATTCAGTTACTTTTTTGGAGCTTGGTATCTTCCAGCATCCGGCTGCATGCTGTACCCGAAGAGAGCTCCACAAGGCTGGATATCTTCTCCATGTTGTGGGAAAGCTCCAAGAAGGAGCAACCTGAATCTTTGGCCCAAAGGCAACGCGCCTTCATTGGATCAGATAGGATCGGCAGTTTTGTCCGGGTCATCCGTAGTTCTTTGGAGCCATAAAGTTTCTAAATCCCAGGTTTCAGGACATGTTCGTAGGAGTACATTTTGACACAAGCCAAGGGTCCAGTACCTTGGGGTGAGCACTTGGGGGTTAGGGCTCACTCCAGCAGAGGCCCTGTTGGAACTGACCAGCTGGGAAGTTTCATGAAAGGCCTCTTGTAGCGTGTTGTGTCGCTGTGGGTTGAACACTAGGTCAACCTTATGACCCACTTCTTTCTCCTAGATACAAGAGGGAGAGCAGATTCAGTCTTCTAGGCTCTTCTTGTGTTACAGACAGCAGGTCCAGATCCTCTTCTGTTCTTCCACACGTACAGAAAGTGTTCTGAAGAGAGTACTGTGGGTGCCACCTTTATGCATGGCACCAGCCTGTGATTGAGGGTGACTCCTGGCTACTCCCTAACCAGTTGGGTTAATGTTCCCAGAGGCAAACCTACACACTTCTTTCAGCATTCCCTGTGAACCCTACTGCAAGCAATCACATGGTGCTCCTGATCCAGCGCAAGACTGGGAAATGGGGAACAACATTTACCGATGCCCTCCCTGCATCGCAGACTCGACGTCACACTAGCTCATTCCCACTCACAATCATTGGTGGGGCCCATAACACCAACACTCATACGTCTCTCTCACGAGTCTGCACACACAGGAGGGATGAGTAATTCAAGCGCTAGACATGTGGGTGGGAAATACCTTATATAACCTATAGGGAGAGAAAAATTATTTTACAAAATATACATTAATATCCTTCGCTTATAGATCCCTAGTCTCAAACATTAAGGCACTCCACCCACCTGGTCAATGGACCATTTTAGTTGGATTGGTTGATGGTGATTTACAACCAGCTAAAACACAATTTAAGACTCAGAATCCTTATTTCCCTCAATGAAACCACAAACTCATATTTTTGTTAATCAATATATGTTTATCTAAATTTTCATAATGATTATTATTTGCATTTGTCTCATCAAAGTTTAGGGTTTTAGATTAATTCAAATAAATCGCAGAACATCATATTTACCTAATTTGGCTATTTGAAGTCCTCTAATTCATTGGCTCTGCATAACCAAAATTTGTTGTAAATTGTCCGAAAAGCAGGCCAAAGCTCAAAGTCCTCTGCTCAGCACGCTACAGTCCCAATTTATCAAAGGACCAGAAATTGTGCAAGCATATATCATAGCCCGTGGATTTTTAGAAAAAGTTTGCAGTCATCAGGCGGTCGGGCAGCATCTGGATCTTCAGAATGTGAAAAATTATGAATGAAAGAAAGAGAGATCATCATCCGCGCTGTACCCTCCCTATTCTACTAGCCTTTTTATAATAAAACAAGTCATAGAAGATACAAATTTAAACTTTAGAGCAGTCGTGATTGGCTGGTTGAGATTGAATGACCAATATTCCAAGATTTTCAGTACAGTTCGAGGGGTGAGGACATTGGTTAGCGAAGTATCAGCTTGTTCCGGTTTACTGTAAGGTTGATTGTTCCCGTGTCTTGGCGAGTGTCCCGTTTTGTCTACTTGACCAGGGACAGTTTGTGCAAAAGTCGCTACGTTTAGGAGATCTCTTGCACATGCGCAGCTCACTTCGCACATCATGAGACAGTGGCCACTTCTGCGTGTGTCGACAGCGGCCATATTGTATGTAGGCCCAAATGCCAACTTAAGCGAAACAAACACAAAAGAATAATTAATTCATGGAAATGGTGATCCTAATGTTAACCCCTTGCTAATCCCTCTATGTGCTTGTATTTATCTAGCATATAGCGACATTTAAAGCAATTATATTCACCTTTTTCGATCCTCCTCAAGGGTGCAACATCACAAAGCAACATATATTATGCAGTATTCTACTACTACATATACTATTGTTAATATGCGTACAGATTTTAGTTAAAAGAGTTATTTAGCCATGCAATTAGCAAATCCCATGTGTATTTTAGTATTGATAATGTTGATCATTATACATGCAACACTCGTTTAATAATATTATAATTAATAGATTATATAATTAGTATTTTCATGCAAAAATAGAGGAGGTATACAAAATTTTGCACTACCTGCTCCATCACTCCTCTTTACCTGAAATCAAGATGGTAGAACCTTTCTTTCTATGCTTATCTCATGCTAATGCTAAAAGACTGCTGCAGCTCTGCCGCTGACAAGTATGTTTTTTTTAAAAAGAAAGCCAATTTGAATAACACTAATTGTGACATTCTTTTAACCTGCACATAAAGAAATTTTAATTTTCTGTACCTTGCACTTCCGCACCTTGAGGTTGCTTCACCCCAGTTCACCCCGGTCCGACACGGCAAGTGCCGATTGTACAGAGGGTGCCGAGGGCACTTCAGACTTTGCACACCTCCGGTCTGAAAGGCATTTCTGGGTGGTGAGCGGGCTTGTCGCTCTCGCTGCACACCCTTCTTAAGGCAGTGACAGAGTGGATGCGGAGTTTAATGCTAAAAGACTGCCGCAGCTCTGCTGCTGACAAGTATGTTACTTTTAAAAAAGAAAGCCGATTTGAATAACACGAATTGTGACATTCTTTTAACCTGCACATAACGAAATTTAAATTTTCTGTACCTTGCACTTCCGCACCTTGAGGTTGCTTCACCCCAGTTCACCCCGGTGCGTCACGGCAAGTGCCGATTGTACGGAGGGTGCCGAGGGCACTTCAGACTTTGCACACTTCCTGTCTGAAAGGCATTTCCGGTTGGTGAGCGGGCTAGTCGCTCATGCTGCACACCCTTCCAAAACCAATGACAGAGCAAACGCGCTCAGCGGGTGCGCCGCCGGCGTGCGGAAGGCACGCCAAAGGCAAGCCCGTCTGCGCATGTCCGTGCCGGGACCAGGCCCAGGGCCAGGACCACTGCGCAAATAAAGGTGAATCCTGCGAGGTTAGTGTATACCAGCAATGAAATGTTTACACTCTGGACTAAATCTTGCTGCCCCACATTGAATCTGCAGATAGAAACCAAGCCCTGCACGCACTGCCAGTTGCCCCTCAGTTATAAACAAATATTGGTGCTAACCTATCAATACCCACACTCCACTAAGAAGACAACCAAAGTCATCAAAGCTGCTTTAATTAACGCATGGTCATTAGTAAAACATAACACAGAAGTGACCGATTTAATTGAAACACATAATCTTGACCTATTATTCGTCACAGAAACATGGGCAGATGATGCCTCTGATGCAGACATAGCACCGGCTCTACCAGGAGGTTACTTGATAATTTGAGGTGACAGAAAAGGAAAGCGAGGGGTGGGGGCCCAGCTATCATCTTTAGAGCAGAGTTGCAGGCGAGGGGCGTGGAATTAGGTAGCAGCCCAGAATGTGAAACGTTATCCTTTCAGATTACCATCACCAACAACTATACATTAAAAGGCCTTCCGATCTACAGACCACCAAGGGCAAAAACTCCCCTGATACAGCTATTAAGTCCTTTCTTAGAAACCAGTGTAAAGGGCGCATACTTTACCATAATGGGGGATTTTAATCTACATCTAGAAAATAATTCGGACAAAAACACGGTATCAATGGCAGAGACAATGGCTAGCTTTTCCCTGGACCAGATCGTCAAGCAGGACACACACGCGGCCGGGCACACGCTTGATGGGATCTATACCTCAAATACAAACATCGAAATTGGAGAAATAATGCTGGTCCCCTGGTCAGACCATAAAGTAATAACATTTTCCTTGAAGATGGAGCAGGCTAAAACAGCCACTGTTACCCAGCCCAGGTACATCTCCTATCAGAACTGGGCTAAGATTGACACACCTAGACTACAGGAACAGCTTCTCATGACCATTCCGGAACTCGGTTTAGATAGCAACTCAGCCGCTGATTGTAAGAACGTGGGTTTCTGTTGCAGTAACCCCCCCCCCCCCCCCCCTTTTTTTGCCTGATAGCTGATGCACTTATCCTTGTTGTGCCCTGGGCTCCTGCCAATCAGGTACCCAAAGCCTGTGTTCCTTCCCTAAAAACTGCCTAACAGACAAAACCCAAATTGGCAAACCCTGGCCACATGTCAGCCCCTGGTAAATGGTACCCTAGGTACCCAGGGCCTTGTGAACAGGGAAGGCCTCTAAGGGCTGCAGCACTCATTGTGCCACCCTTAGAGGCCCTGTACCCTAACACACACACACTGCCCTTGCAGGCTGAGTGTCTGGGTACAAGACAAAACAAAGAGTCGACATGGCACACATCCCTGTGTGCCATGCCCACCACCTACACTGCCCTGGCATACATCAGCCACCCCTCTAGCTGGGTGCCCTATGCCAGTGATGTGGGCAAAGGAGCATGAGCCCTGTGCCCCTACAGTACCCAGGTCCATTCCTGGGCACTGTAAGTGCAGTGCTGCCATTTAGGAGTACATGGTGCTGAGAGCTCGTCAAACACAAACTCCACAGCACCATAATGGCAACACTGAAGACTGAGAAGTTAGGTATCAAACTTCTCAGCACATTAAACCCGCACTGATGCCAGTGTGGGATTTAATGTACTAGGCACCCCAGAGGGCATCTTAAGAGATGCCCCCTGAAACCTAACCTACAATCCACGTCTGGTCTGGGAGGCTGCCTAGGCTGCCACACAGCAGACATGTTGCTGGACCCCTGGGTAGGAGAGCCCCTCTGTGAGCTTCCCCAGGCCACTGGCAGCCCCCACACTGGCGGGAAGCCGGCTGGAAACCCCAAATAAGGACAGGTGATGTGCCAGCCTGCCAGCCCCACCCCTCAGGTGGCGGAGGTGAGGTGAAGCACATCTCCGGGCGCTCGCCATCTTGAAGATGGGAGGCCCAACCCAATCAGGACTAGGCTACTGCCCCCCTCCCACAGAAGAGAGGCAGAATAGGGGGTGTACCCACCCAAGGACAGGGACCCATTGGTCCCTGCCCTTCACCTACCTGTAACTCCCCTAAATCTAGTATTTAGGGGCACCCTGAACCTTCCTTCCCCAGATTCCAGATTCCGAAATACAAAGAAGACCTGCCCTGCAGCTGCTAAGAAGAGGAAGACACCAACTGCTTTGGCCCCAGCCCTACCGGCCTATCGACCCTCGAACCTGCTCCTGCTACAACCCGGCACCTCTTGTGGCCAGCAACCTCACAAACCCCGGAGGACCTGGCTACCTTTTGGCTCTAAGCACCTGGGACTCCCATGAGTAGAGGCTCTACTCAAAATCTGCTTCTAATCCCTGGCATCAGCCCGGAAACCCTTCACACTCTGCACCCGCCAAGCCTGGCCTGTGCCGGAGTGAACAAAGACCACGAGGACGACCCCACAGCGACTGTGACCCCGAGTCCGGCACCCAAGGACTTCCCTCGACGCTCCTGACGACACCTGCAGCCTCAGAACCAGGTGCCCCCCAACCGCGATCAACAGAGGATAAGATTTCCCGACACCAAAAGGCACCCCTGCACCCGGCGCCCTGCCGCCCCCTGAGCCCAACTCCAGGGTACCTACCTATCCTCCAACTACCCAACTTACCTCTCGAAGTGGTGGTGGCACCTGAAGAATCTTCGTCCCCGTGCTTGCAGTCTTTTTCTAAACCGAAGCTTTCCCATTGAAATCAATTGAGCCCCCGAAGGCTCAAAAGCACCCTGCACCCAGCCGCCCGAGGGGCCCTGGCAGTGTAACCTCTACACCTATCTACTTCCCCATTTGCCCTGAGCAAGTGACCAGGAGCCCAGCTCCCACAGCCGCATGGCCTGCTAGTCAGCAGCCACCAACCAAGTCCCCCCTGCCTCCAATAGGATAACATTGGGCCTAACTCTCTCTGCCCCCGGCTGTCCCTGTGCCACTGAGGGTGAAACAACTGTACCTACCTGACCCTGGGAGACCCCTGAGTCTATGCCCAGAACCTTAACTTTGACAGTCGAGTACTTAACTTAAAGCCGATAACTCAATTTTCTCCGTAGGGTAACATTGACTGGTTTCTTCTGAAATTTCTTCTGTGTGTGAAGTTTTCAAAACTTAAAATATTCACCAAAAATCAGCCGAGTAACGAAAACGAAAATACTCACCTGCTATTCGGTGAGCTCCCAGTGCTGGATCTTGGTTCCCAGCACTGACCCTGAAAAATATTCACAACCGTACTTACCAGTAACCCAATTTTCTTCCATAGGAAACCATTGACTGTTTTTCAGTGAAATTTCTTCTAAGTGTCGATTTCGGCAAACTTGAAATATTCTTTAAAAATCATATAAACTGTGACAACGTAATTACTTACCTGTTTTGGATAAAGGTCCCAGTACTGAGTCTAGGCACCCAGTACTGGATTACAAAAGTAACGAGAACATACTATACCTGCAACTTGAATTTTCTTCCATAGGGAATCATTGACTGTTTTCTATGAAATATTTTTGTCAACTTTTAAAATATCAAAATATTGTCTAAAAATCATAACAGTAACCAAGTCGACTTTTATCACTTGTTTCTAAGTACTGTTCCAGGACTGAATCTAGGATCCGGTCCTGGAATCCCAAAAGTAATCCTGAAAGTAATCTATTGCAAATAACTTGAATCTACCATTGAACGCAATGCATTATTATGTTTAAAATTGTGTTGCCGATTGCAACAACTTGTAACTTTCTACAAAAGCCAATTGCATATTGCAAAAGTATTTATATAAAGCATCTCATTCTGAGAAAGTATATTTTAACACCTATTGTTGGTTCTAAAATAAAACAAGCGTATATTTTTTATATATAAACCATTGGCCTAGAGTTCAGTTATTGAGTGTATGAGACCATTTGCTGACAATGAGTGTGTGCAACAAATGCTTTACACTGTCCTCTGATACTGCCTTGCTGCTCGACCAAGCTACCACTTTAGAGAGTAAGGTTATATCTAACTTTAACCTCTGCCAAACCTCTGGGGACTGTGGACTCTGTACACCCTGTACCCATTTGGGAACAGTATATAGAGAGCTACTTTCTCACACTGATCAAGTAACCAGTTGGATCAAATCAGCGATCAAAATTGTGCCCCCATGAAAAGGATTATCTCTATGAGGAAAAATCCCTTAGAACCATGGTTCTCCGACAAATTGAGGGTGCAAAAGCAAGCATGCAGAAGGGCAGAGAGAAAATGGAGGGCCAACTATGAAGAACAGATGAAAGAAAAATACGGCAGAACTCTGGTAACATATAAAAAACTAATAATAGGAGAAAAAGCATTTATTTTACAAGAAAAATTAACGTGGCCAAGAACTCCAGTAAGGAGCTATTTGCCACGGTTAAAAAAATTAACAAATCTCACCACTAATAAACAGATAGAAGGCAGCACTGGACTATGCAATACACTGGGACAGTTCTTCGTGGATAAAGTTAAATCAGTGTACGAATCTTTTAAGACGATCGACAAATCGGACACCTCCCAATAACATATACATCCCAAGCAAAGCAGGCTCACTGGAAACTTCAATCTAGGGTTCCGCTTTCTGCCCCCATCAGTGGAACAGATCAGACACGTAATGATGACAATTAAGTCTGGAGGCCTAACGGACCCCTGTCCACCCAAGGTGATGCACCTGTTCCCAGACCCACTTAGTGAACAATTAAATCTGGTTTTCACAAAGATAATACAGTCTAGCTGTTTCCCAGATGCCTGGAAAACTGCATCAGTCCTCTTTTTACTAAAAAAGCCCACTCTGGATCCACATGAACCTGTGAGTTATAGACCAATCTCAAGAATCCCTTTCCCAGCAAAAATACTGGAAAAACTACTGAACAAATAACTGTCAGAATTTCCAGCCTCTGCATACGCCCTAGACCAATCACAGTATGGGTTCAGGGAGGAACATGGAACTGAGACAGCTTTGATCATGGCAGTAGAAGAACTCAGGAGTGTATTGGATGCAGGTGGGAAGGCTGCCCTGATACTTTTGGATCTCTTGGTGGCCTTTGACACTGTAAACCATGATATACTCCTGACCTGACTAGCAGAACTAGGAGCTCACGACACAGCACTCAAGCTACTATGCTCATATTTGACCGATAGAACTTTTACAGTTAAATTAGGAGATTCCACATCCAAATCCTTTAGGCCACCGTGGGGGGTACCTCGGGGGTCTTCCCTGAGCCCTACCCTTTTTAATATATATGTTGCCCCACTATCAACTATTATAAGGAACTGTGGGTTTCTACCTGTCTCCTACGCAGATGACACCCAAATAGTGGTGTCAGTCTCAAATAACTTAGAGGAATTAGCAGACAGATTTAGCGATTTTGCAGGAAACAGGTTAATCACTGGATGCAGCTAAACTGTCTAAAATTAAACGGTGATAAAACCGAAGTTATGCTGCCAGGGACAGATTTGAATTTTTGGTCGCCTAAATGGTGGCCAGATAGCTTAGGCGACTGCCCCTCCCCAGTGGACGAAGTTAGAAATCTGGGAGTTGTATTTGACAATAAACTGTCGTTTAACGCTCAGATTAATAAACTGTCATCAACTGTGTGGTGTATTCTGAAAATGATAAAAAGACTTCTGCCTTTTATTCCCCAAGAATCATGCAAAACACCAGGTTGGACTACGGGAACGCCCTGTATGCTGGGATACAAATCCAACATCTAACAAAACTTCAGCGTCTACAAAACTCAGCAGCGAGGTTGGTGCTGGACATTCCCAGATCTGAGCCGGTTGCCCACAGATTAAGAGCTCTCCACTGGTTACCAATGGAGATAAGGATATGGTCAAGTCGGTCTGCCTAGCCTACAAAGCCCTTCATAGGGTAGGATCCTATTACTTAAAAACTCATCTGAAACAGTATGAGCCTTCCAGGAGCCTAAGATCTAGTCAGGCAAAGTTGACTAAGGTCCCTAAATTCAAGCAGGTAAGGTGGGGGCAGGGGGGTAGAAGCTTCCTGCTGCAGACAGCTAAAACCTGTAAGCAACTACCTATTATAATAAAAAAATAGCCCCTCGCTACTATCATTCAGGAAGGCTGTAAAAACCTGGCTCTTTACCTCCTAGTTAGAACATCATGTCACCGGCAGCTTCAGACTTTTGCATTAATTTAGCGCCAAGACGCCCCTGGACATTCGTACGCTCTACAAATTCACAAATCAAAAAATTTCCCACTGGATTTGGTGTCTGCCTGCCTGGGGGAAAAAGGATAATAACTGTCCCAGTGTCAGCTAATATTTGTTTGTGAGAGTGGAGGCCTCTTTGATGTTATGTATTGTTTTCTTATGTCGATTTGTATGATGCAACTTATCACCTGTGAGGGTACCCACATGTTGGAGCAGGAACATAGTTTGGGTGAAACTCCTAATTGAACAGTCAGGTCTTTAGTTTCTTGCGCAATTTGAGTAGGGTAGAGACGGTCCTTGTGCATTGAGGTAGTTCATTCCAGGCCTTGGTGGCAATGTAGGAGAAGGCGCGTCCTACTGACTTTCTGCAGGGGACATATGGGAGGGTGAGTCAAGATGAGTGTAGTTGTCTGGTTGAGCTGAAGTCAGTCATTGAGGTAAGCATGTCCGGTGTTGTGGAGGGCTTTGTAGACATGGACGAGCAGCTTGAATTGGCATAGTTTCTGGATGGGTAGCAAGTGTAGTTCTGTGAGACAGAAATTATATTAGCGCTTCTTAGGTTGTCTAGGATGAGTCTGGCGGCTGTGTTTTAAATCGTCTGGAGACTTTTAATGAGTTGGTTAGAGATGCCAGTGTAGAGCGCATTGTCATAGCCCAGTCTGTTGGCTATGAGGGTCTGGGTCACCGTGCATCTCATGCATGTGGGGAGCCATTTGAAAATCTTGCGGGTGCAATCTGAGTATGAGGAATTAGGATGAGGTCACTGCGTTCACCTGTTTAGTCAATGTGAGTTTTTAGGATAATACCAAGGTTTCTGGCGTGGTCTGTAGGGTTGGGAGTAGGTCCCAGGTTGGCTGCCACCAGGAGGAGTCCCATGGGGATCTCTTGTTTCTGAATATCAGGATTTCCGTTTAGTTTGTGTTGAGTTTCAGGCAGTTCTCCCTCACCCAGTTGGCTACACAGGAGGTGAAATTAGTCCTTGTAGCATTGTTCTCGTTGGTAAGAGAGAGGATGAGCGGTATGTCGTCAGCGTGGGAGACAATGTTAATGACATGGGCTCTTATGATGTGAGGGGTGCCATGTACAAGTTGAAAAGGGTTGGACATGTATCCACTTGTATACAAGTCTGTATGGGAAAAGAAAAGACTATTTGTGATTGGAATTAAGTATACATAAAAAAGCAAAGAGGTACAGGGTTATACGGAATAAGAAACATGACATCTATTTGCTAACTGCATTTTTCAGTACATGAAGTAGTTCTAAAGTAGTGCTACTCACATACTACAAAATGCTATTGACAAACCTGTGTGTGAAAACGTTTGTCTGTCCGATCTTCTTCTTGTGAAGTTCACCACCAATGTAGAGGGGATCTCTGCACATATGAGAATATGATTTATATGTAAATGTGTGAGACACCAGGGGGAGTGGGAGGAAAATAGGCAATAATTAATCAAAAATGGAAAGGGTTTAGAGAAAATTACAGAGGGGTTTAGAGAGGTACTTGCTAACACAAAACACACCCACAAAAGAGGAAGAACATTACTATTCACAAACTATTCTTCTAAAGTTACTACAGCCCAATGGATCACAAAACTGTGCTGCAAATGTACTCCACTCCAGGCTTAGAGTAAGCCTATTACCACATAATATTGTCACACCCATTTACTGCAACACACTTGCATATAAGATAAGAAAGGCAGGGAATTAAAACAACACACTTAAGAAATAATGATAGAATAATAAGAATTATTATTATTATATAAATGTATATAGCGTGTAGCTACCCAAAGAGGGATCCCAGCTCTTTAACAACAGGTAGGGAAGTGCAGACAAATAGCTATTAAAAGAGGCAGGTTTTCAGGTTTCTGCAAAAAACGGTCAGTGAGGTGCTACTTTGCAGGGACTCAGGGTGGGTATTCCACAACTTGGGTCTCAAGTAGGAAAATAAGCAACCACCCCTCCGAGCATGCTTGATTCTGAGCGTGCAGGAGGGCTAATAGGGAGCAACCAATTTTTGTAAGTATCGTGGACCAGTATACGAGCTGGCTTTATGCATAAAGCATAATGCTTTAAACTGGATATGTTTATCAATAGTGAGCCAGTGCAGGTTGAAAAGGAAACAAGACACCAAGGCATATTTCAGTATGCGGAACAGGAGCCTGGCGGCAGAGTTCTGGACTACTTGAAGATGTAGATAGGATCAAGACCTAAAACTGCCCTTTGAGTCCAGAAAGGGAGCATCCAAATTATCTTTTTTAGCCATTTCAGAATGGCAAAGCAAGTTGAGCTACTTTGGTCACCTGTGGTTTAATTGACAGGTTGGAATCCAGCCAGAAGCCATGGTTCTTCTCCTTACAGGCAGGTTCTGGTAAAGTGCCTAAAGTCTCAGGCCACTGATGAGGTCCCAATAACTGCGGGTTCTTGCCCAGCATCATTACCTTGGTCTTGTCACTGTTTACTTTTAAATAGTTAGTATTCATCCATGTGAAGACAAGACCCAGGCAGGAATTCAGTGCCCCAGAGATGTAATCCAGAGCAGAAGTAAAAGATGATTTGAGTGCCATCTGCATATGAGTTTAGGATGAGATCTAAGGTGACTATGCTTCCTGGATTTGCTTGGATAGTCACGGTTTTTCAACAGCTGTCCTGGCAGATTTCAGCAAATTTGGCTCTTGCCCCAGTTTTCAGAGAGGGTTGACAGAAAACCGAGGATGGCATGTTTTTATATGTTTCAAATCAGGACTAGTTAGCAGCAGTTCTCAGAAAGCAATTTAATTAACAGGTGTGATTATGGGTGCAAAAAGTGTGCTTTGTGTATTTCCTCAGTGCAAATCATCAACAGAAGAGGAAGGGTAATAACACGACTAGTCCCCTCAAGGGAAAGACTACGAATCAACGAAGTCAGTGTAATATCAACAAGGCACTTTTCATCCAAAAGGCACGGGTCTCCAGGCTCGGAACCGACCAATATGTTGTTGGGAGGAACGCAGACCTAAGGAGATAATACAAGTTCTGTATAAAGCCCTCACTCACCAACCTGGTTGGTGACATGCTTCATCATCGGGCTCCACTGGGTATGGCCGAGTGCCATCCCAGTGTGCTGTAACGCCAGGTTACGGCGGAGCGGGGTTTTTTTGTGAAGTGACAGTGAATTTAAAATTCCCAATTGAGTCAAAAAAGGTAATTTAATAATTTTGCTAATTGGAAGAATTAAAAAGGAGTGAGGGTCAAAAAATAAAAGACCAGGTTCACTCCATGGCGGTCAACATGTTTCTGCCTTCATGTATGTTCAACAGGCTTTCATCAGGACCAGAGTGGAAGTGTGGGGGCCCCGGTGGTATGAACGCGCTAAGGTTCACCCTACCGTGGGCTACTGTGTAAAAAATATATACAGTGCAAAATCCGCCAAGTGATACCGTGGTGGAGAGAAACAAGTTTATTTGTGAGGCAAGACCGTTTGTCGCCTCAGGGATCCCGGGGTGGGGGTGGGAGCAATATGGCACACCGCCCTCGCTGCTCCGCACCCGTTAGGAACCTGCAATGCCTCCAGCCACCGGGTCCAGGTGTTTTTCTAGGTTGATCCGCGCTGTCATTCTAGGCCCCTTGGCTGATGAAAAATTGTAGTCCTTCTTCTATTTTAGTGAAAAGTCCCGGTTTTCGCTTTTTAACATTTTGTCACCCTAGTGAGACCACAACTGTCCACAAGGTCTGCAAGATGGTGGACATAGATATTAAATAACAGATATTAAATAACAGCGGGATGAGGGCAGGTCCCAAAGGGACTCCCGAATTTAGAGCATGTAGGCTGGACAACACACTTGCAGAAAAGACTTGGAAAATGCAATCAGCAAAAAAAGAGTCAGCTACAATAGAGCCATCCCTTGAAGACCCAGATGAAATAGTCTTTATAAGAGGTTGGAATGTGACACAGTATTGAATGCCGCTCCAAGATTGATTAAAATCAGCACTGCCATATCACCCTGGTGTAGAAGCTGTCTAAGATGTTCAGTGACTCCTAGGAGAGCAGATTCAGTACTGTGTCCTGCTCTGAAGCCTGACTGTGAGGGATGTAATGCTTCTTGGGACTCTCCAATTGTGGTCAGTTGCGTATTTACATCTTTCTCTAAGACTTTGGAGAGAATGGCAAGCATCGGAATTGGACTAAAATTCAACCAGTTCAAAGGGTCCAAGTTTTTTTTTTTTAATAAAGTCAAGACCATGGCATGCTTTCATGTTGGTGAGATGTGTCCCTCTTGCAAAGAAGAATTCAAGACTCCAACCAGAAGTTGTGGAACAGAAAGAGAAGAGTGTCCAACAGGGCCAGTGATTTCATTATTTGGTCCTTATCTATTGGATTTACTGCACTGGCAGGCAGTGGTGTCTGTAAGTTGGTCTTCGAAATGTTCTACTACAGCTGAGATTTGCCTGTCTGTGCTGTCATTAGTTAAGGGTGAATGTCTGTCACCTTATTGATGAAAAAACATGCAAGCTCCTCACATTGTGACTGTGACAGCAGAGGGGGTGTGCAATATTACTGGGGTCTGAGAGTTCTTGGACCACTTGAAAAAGTGTTTTACAGAAGTTGTGGTCCGCCGAGATTTTACCAGAGTAAAATGTGGCTTGGGCATTCCTGCAATGCATGTGGTAATGTTTTAGGGCCATTTCATATAAAGGTTTTTTATTTTCATCATACGTTTTCTTCCAGAACCTTTCCAGTCCCTTACAGAGTTTTTTCTCTTCATGTAGGGCCTTCTTAAAGCACGGGGCAGGAGAGTGGAGCCTGGATGAGGATTTGAGTTTGACTGTCATGATAGCATCCAGAGAATGTTATGTTATGTTATGTTAGGGATACTTAGAAAGCGCACGACTCACCCTGGGGCATCTCGGCGCTGTACCTAGTAGGCGACTGAGGAGGGTAGGAGAAAAACAATGTGACAGCGGAGATAGATCCCACGTGATCAGAACAACAAAAAAAAATCAGTTGTTTCCTGAAAATAGTGAGGGAAGGGCATATGCATATGGAAATGGGAAGCATATTCCAATAATGCGGAGCAAGATATGATTAGGCCCTTCCCCCGGAGCGGGCGAGGCGAATTCGAGGGGTCTTTAGGAACCCAAGAGAATTAGACATAAGGTTGCGAGTTGTAGTCTGCATAGTGAGTCTGCTTAACAGATATTTGGGACCTTTACCGTTTAAAGACCTTATATGTAAGGCGATTGAAAAGGTCAGTGTGCCAACAAGGGATTTTGTTTCAGACAACGTATCTAGTTATATAATTCTACGAAAGTTAATCAACAAGTGTATTTGAAAATTAACACCAATCTGCGATATCAATCATTTTATTCAATAATCTAAAGAGCAAAAAACACGGGAAGTCTTTTTTTGTGAAATAAACACAAAATGTTTTTATGTATAAATCAAGTTAAAAGGAGTACATGAAAACCATTGGTTGAGCAATAAATCATGAACAAAGGGTCAAATCATATCCACATTTCATGAAAAAACATCTATTCCAATACATTAAACAGAGATATATCTCATTCTTGAGAGGATAATCAACTGTGTATAACCAATATTGTGAAAATAGATGACGGAGTCGCCGTTTCGGTCTTGGTTGGCATCAATCCATCAGACCATCTTCAGGACAGTAATTATTGCACATAAAAGACCCTTCAACAGTTATAGATCTCGCATAGTACTTTTTATACGACACTTATTCTAGTATGGTACGTTTGTTTCTTGCTGTTGCAGATTTTCTTTAAATTTTCTGACAGCGGGGGGAGGAGCCAAGATGGCGACCGGGACGGCAGCGTAGATTCCCGGCTCCGTGAACCTCCGCATCCCGCACGGATATCCTGCATGAGATCCTCAGTCTGCTCTATGAGATCGTGTTTGTGAATGAGAGGGGTAACCGATCGTGTGACTCCGAGATCTCTGGCTGCCGTACCGCCGGAGAAATCTGCAGTTGAACTTTGCGGCCCGTGCAGCCCCGGAGCCGGGACCTCGAGTGGACGCCTTGGCCGGGTGGCAGTTTAACAACAGCGGCCTGTGGTGGCTGGGTGGAGTCGGTCCACCGGAGCGGTGCTGCCCTCGGCCTGCATTTTGACGTAGGCGTTCCCACTGCTAAGTGTAGCGGACCGAGGACATGCCCGGGGGTGCAACTCTCAGATTCTTCGGTGTTTGCCCCTGCCTTTGACGGTGAGCTGTCCGGACGCCGCCCCTGGCTCGCCCTGATCCTTGCGGGCTGCTCCCGGCTTTTCGCGGGAGCTGGTCCGTGGCGGGGACGACTGTTGCCCGTGACCACGCCACGGCTGAATTTGTGCATGCCCCCGGACCCCCTGTCCTCAGCGACGTGGACTTCGAGGCGCTTGTCCCTGGGTCCCGGCCCCGGTACGAGTCGGGCCTTCCCGGCGGCCATCTTGTTGTTATGCAGCCTACCATCCTGTCCACTGGGTCGCAGCAGGATTGGGAGTGTGTGACTTTTGGGAGTGTGGCGGAGCGATCGCAGAGAGCTGTGCTGGGGTACGGCGACCTCCTAGAGGCCCTTGGTGCCCTTCATTTCTCCTTGGCTCGTGGCGCCGGGGTCTTGGGGAGTAAGCTCGATGGTGTGGCATCAGCGTTGGGACAGTGGCGGCATGCTGGTCCACAGGTACACAGGGGCTTCCCACACTGCACACAGGAGGATAATGTCGCGGCCACCCCTGCGATTAGTGCACAGCCGGACACTCCGGACAGTATGCTACCGTGTGATCGGCTAACTGAGGGTTTGATCTGGTCCGGAGGTATTGGACCTGAGTGGAAGGTGGTGGCCTTGTCCCGTGCACGGCCTCCGGCGACCCAGGGACAATTCCAGCAACGTTTGTCTACTTTGGCTGATTCCGCCTCCCTGGACCTTGTGTGCAGTGCAGATCCTGGGGCAGCACTGGGAAAGACGTCCCTCCATGATGCGGACTGTGTTGGTACTCAGAGACTTCCACCCCGCCTGTGTGCGTCGCTTCCCGGTTGTTTTTGGACACTCCTTTACCCTGGAACATTGGACACGGTGCTGGGTCGAGGGGTAGGCATGGGCAGAATTGCAAAGAGTGGTCAAGGATGAGGCTGATCCTTCGGGGGTGGTCATCCAGTGGACGGGCGGACTCATGGTTGTGTATTCTCATGGTTATTAGCATAGTTGGTGCATAATGCTCCCCATTTCCCCCCCTTTTTGATATGGTCGATTTGGTGCTGCTTATTGTTTGCTGTGGGGAGACTTCACCGTGCGGGAGGGAGAAGCCGGGGGTATGTTTTGAAGGCCCCCCTCCAGTTTATTATACTTTCTCCACCCCCCCGTCTGGTGGGGTTCTTTCTTACTCCTTTTTCCCTGTTTCTTCTATATTTCGGGTCTAGTTCCAGGGCGACAGGCACACTGCTGGGGGGGGGGGGCCATACTCATTTGCAGAGGTGCAGGGTGGGGGCTTGGGGGAGGGGACTCTTTAGTCTTTATCTCTTTTTCCATGGCCTCCTTTTTCTTCTCCGCTTCTTCTTGTTTTTTCTTTTCTGGGATCAGCGCGGTACACCTCCTTAGTTGTGAATCGTCGCCTCTTCATGTGTGCCACAGTTTCCGGGGTGTTCTCTGGGCGTTAGGTACCGGGGCCTGCAGGCGCAACTGTTTTTGATATTCTTCCCCATCCGGAATTTCCCGTGTCTGCGCCATTGATCCAATAGATTGCTGCTTATTGCTTACGTCTATTATTCTTGCCCCTTATCGTTGTTGGGAAATTGTTTGGCACCTGATCCTACTGTCTTGTTCATTATAAAATGAAAAACCCCTTTTCTCCTGGTGTCCTACCTGTGCGGCTCACTGGCCGGACTATATTGGAATGAAGATTCTGCTCTCCGAGGTGCCGCCTGTGTTTACATTGGCTATTATTGCTCTGATTGCTTAGCGGCCGGCCCCGGGGGGTTGTAGGCCCATACTTGTTAATGATTGAAATGTCAATAAAGGTTTTTCAACAAAAAAAATAAAAATAAAAAAAAAAAAAATTTCTGACAGCAAGACCATATAGAGGGGAGAGTCCTTCCTCACTTGTTTTCTCCCGAATAGACCTGTGCGCTTCTCTCTCGGACTAAGACATTCTTTTGAAAAACAAGTGAGGAAGGACTCTCCCCTCTATATGGTCTTGCTGTCAGAAAATTTAAAGAAAATCTGCAACAGCAAGAAACGCACGTACCATACTAGAATAAGTGTCGTATAAAAAGTACTATGCGAGATCTATAACTGTTGAAGGGTCTTTTATGTGCAATAATTACTGTCCTGAAGATGGTCTGATGAATTGATGCCAACCAAGACCGAAACGTCGACTCCGTCATCTATTTTCACAATATTGGTTATACACAGTTGATTATCTTCTCAAGAATGAGATATATCTCTGTTTAATGTATTGGAATAGATGTTTTTTCATGAAATGTGGATATGATTTGACCCTTTGTTTATGATTTATTGCTCAACCAATGGTTTTCATGTACTCCTTTTAACTTGATTTATATATAAAAACATTTTGTGTTTATTTCACAAAAAAAGACTTCCCGTGTTTTTTGCTCTTTAGATTATCGAATGAGATGATTGATATCGCAGATTGGTGTTAATTTTCAAATACACTTGTTGATTAACTTTCGTAGAATTATATAACTAGATAGGTTGTCTGAAACAAAATCCCTTGTTGGCACACTGACCTTTTCAATTTAATTGCCCAAGCCCTCAAGGGTATATTGGGTTCTCCCCTACATTTACACTTATATGTAAGGCAGCAGGTCTTGAAGTATGCTCGTTTCGCGATCGGAAGCCATTGAAGGTCTAGCAATAGAGGGGCTGAAGGTGAGCCCGCTGGGCGATTTAGAATCATTCGCGCGGCGGTATTTTGGATGCCCTGTAGTTTCTTTAGCAACGTCGGACCTAATTCTGCCAGCAGAGCGTTGCCGTAATCGAGGCGACAGATCACCATGGCCTGGACTAGGGTTCTGCGATGCTTGGTAGGCAGATAGGGGAGGATCTTCCGTAAAAGCCGAAGGCTAAAATAGCAGGAGCTGGAAATTGCTGCTATATGTTCCTTCATAGAAAGTGCCTGGTCAAGTTTAAACCCCAAGTTTTTCACTACTTGTTTAGGGGCAGGGGCGGCACCCAGCTCTCGAGGCCACCAGTCATGGGACCAAGAAAGAGGAGCTTTCCCAATTAACATAATTCCCGTTTTGCTTGGATTCAATTGGAGATAATTCTCAGTCATCCAATTGGAGATGGCGAGCATTCCAGCTGCGAAGCGTAGATGTTCTGATTTTGCTTTCGGGTTAATTTTGAAAATAAGCTGGGTGTCGTCCGCGTATGA
Source organism: Triturus cristatus (assembly GCF_964204655.1). NCBI lineage: Eukaryota > Metazoa > Chordata > Amphibia > Caudata > Salamandridae > Triturus > Triturus cristatus. The sequence goes on from NC_140583.1 coordinate 236,537,295, forward strand.
GATTATCTCAAAACCACATGACTCTGCTATCTTAGCTAAAGGGGACATGTACAAATTAAACAATGTGGGACTGAGGCAGGAACCCTGGGTAACACCTTTGTCCAAACAGCATTTATCTGAGCGATAAGGTCCCAGCATGATTGTTTGGTTTCTGTCAGACAGGAAATTCTGTAGCCATTTTAGGGCTTGATCTTGGCTGCCGCAGGAGAGCGGTCTCTCCGACAGCTTGGAGTGTGCAATGGTGTCGAACGCTGCGGAGAGATCCAGGAGGACCAGAATAGCTGATCCTCCGGCATCCATTTCTTGCCTCAGTGAATCGGTCACCGCCAGGATTGCAGTTTCGGTGCTGAATCCTGGACGAAACCCTGATTGTGAAGGGTCCAAAAGATTGTTAGATTCAAAGGTAGTGACTCAGCTGTCTGTTTATGGCCGATTTGAGTAGTTTGCCCAACAAGGGTAACAGAGATATGGGACGGTAGTTACTAAGTACGTGGGGGTCCGCAGCCGTTTTTTTCTGGATTGGTCGGACAAAGGCTTCCTTCCAGATGGGAGGAATTATACCCGAGCTGATGGAACAGTTAAAAATTCCTTGAATTTCCGGAGCGCAACATGAAGCTAAAAGGGCCATAATTCTGGGGGGGCACATGTCACTAGGTGAGCCAGATTTAGCCGAAGATAGCAGATTAGTGACTTCCGTTATAGAAAGGGGTTCAAATTGTTTGAGATTACCGAAAGTCCTCTGATTGGTTTCTGCGAAACTTATGAGTGGGGTTGGCGTCTGGGCTAGTGGAAAGGGAAGTTAGCATATATCAAGGTAATTTTTTCATGGAAGTGAATCGCAAGGGAATTACAGAGTTCTTGTGACTCCATTTGAGGCAATCTGCAGGCTTGGGGTGAAACAAAGTCTTTAACTTTGTTAAATAGAGATTTTGAAGAGTTGGTGGCCTGATCAATTTATTTTAAGATAAAAGATTTTCTTGCTATTTTTATATTTTGGTGATATTTTGATAAGGATTGTTTATAAGTATGTCTGTTCAAAAGCGTTTTGCTGGTTCTCCAGCGACTCTCCAGGGCTTTACACCTGGATTTCTCCACGCTAAGTTCCGCTGTAAACCAGGGGGCTGATAGTCGCTGTTTGGAGGGAGAACATTTTTTCTCGGGGATTAGGGAATCAAAAGCCGACGTTAATCTGGTGTTAAAATTCTTCAGCAGCTCCGAGACATTTAGGTCTACCGATGTATCTGCCTGTGGCTGTGTGTGATAGACAGCCTCGAATGCCTCTAAGGATAGGTTGTTCCAAGGTCTGCGGAGTTGATTTGAACATGCTCCGGATCCAGGTTGCACGTTAGTGTACTGCCGTCGAGTGGAGAATGGGACCATGAAGTGATCTGAAGTAATGAAGAATCTGTGATCAAGACACACACCATGGGTTGATCTAAGTCTACCTTCTGCACCAGATTGGTGTTGTATTCAGTAATCGCCTATTGAGTGAGGGGATGTCTAGTTTTGACCAGTATCTGGACATGACTTGAGGCCCAGCTGCCACCAAAGAGTGAAAAGAATGATTAGGTTTAGAGAAAAGCACTGCAAAGTGGTCTGATCACAGTAGTGGTAGGGGTTGGGTCCGAAGTAAGATCTTAAATGTTTGAAAAGATGCGGTCTAGAAGATGACCTGCCTTGTGTGTGGGTGCAGAATTAATTTGGTTGAGGTTCAGTGGGCCCTATGATGTCCTGGCCTGATTTGCAGGTGTATTCTTCCAATGAATATTTAAGTCGCCAAGCAGAGTAAAGTTGGCACTCTTAAGTATGTAATGAGCGAGCAGATCGGGAATTGTTGCGAACCACTTCTCTGAAATTAATATACATATTATTTTTTTATGTGTATTTTTCATATTTATGAAAGAAGTTTGCCTTAAGCAGAATTTATTAATGCGTTTATTTTTAATTTTTCTAGAATTTTTGTAGGATTGAGTATACAAACTATCCACAGAGTATATGTGAATTAGTAAAAGTTGCTGTCTTGTTAAGTATGATCAATGACTGATAGCCCATTGGAGGGCTTAATTTTGGAGGAATTAAACACTTTGCGCTGTTGAATGAGACAGTGTAAGTGGTCATGACTATGTTGTTTAATGGGATAGCAAATTCGTCATTTACATAATGGTGATATTAATTAATTGAAAAAGTTTATGAAAACTGAGGAAATCAAAAATCAGAGAAACCTTGATTTATTTGTTTTTATTATTATTATAGTTTGCAGAATTAATTTTGTAATGTAAATGTTGCACTGCAATAGGTTTCAATAGAAGCTCAGTATATTTTACCTAGGTTAAAATGGCCGCCTTGGTAACGCAAGTCTGTGCAATACATTGTAAAGTCCCTTGTCTATGTCGATTAATAGCCCTATGGACGAATGAGAGAGCCTGTTATTTAAAGGTCATGAATTGTGTAAACAAACTAACACTGACGAAGGCCAGGGTGCCGGAACGCGTGTATTAGTATTTGCCTTGGAAACAGGATTAAAATGATTTTCATGATGGAGCTGGAGTGCGCAGCGTGTTTTCTTTGATGGGGACGTGGTGAATTGGGATATATATATATATGTGTGATCAAGCTCCCCCCGAGGAGCGAAATGCGTCATGGCAGGCACTGCTCCTGTGATACTTTCTCTTCAATAAACTGCTACTGCTTCACCCACTTATGGTTTGTGGAAGTCCGTGATTTGTCTCTGGAGTCTGGAGGTCCATGCCTGGGGTTCCGCCTATTTAGCGCGGACAGGACGTCTTCATTTATATATGAGTATATGTATATATATATATTTATATATTACCTACTGGCGGTCGCCAGTAGGTAGTTATAGTTAGGACCACGTTTCCATAGGAAATCCGCAACATTCTATTTTGAATAACTTTGGCGCCGGTCGATGAATCCTCGCGAATTTTTCAAAATAGGTGGGGCGCTACGCTCCGCTCCTACCCTGAAAGTCTCGGGGGGATTCGTCAAGCGGGGGCTGAGATAAAAGGGGGGTCCCAAAACGCGTTTTTCCCATGCATTTTTCCATAGGACCTTTAGACACAGCTACAGCCCGAACGGCTGAACAGAATTACTTGAAATTTGGCAGAGAGGTAGTCCTCAGGTCAAGGAAGTGCCTTTTGTAGGTTTGGTGTAAATCTGTTCAGTAGATTCTGAGAAAATAGCCTTTAAACCAATATATATATCTGAGCCAGCTTACGGTGCGCTTACGGTGCGCTTACCGTACGCGTACGGTGGCGTGCGCGAGCGCGATTCTGAGCGGCTGTTAGATCTTAGTAAACATTCGAATCGGTCGAAACCAGGAAGCGGCGGCCGCCATTTTCTCTCTCGCTCTCTGAGTTGGGCAGCAAAAACGAAGCCCAAAAATGTGTAAAGAGGCAGTTTCTTGAGATCCTAACCACCCAGGATTGATATAGGGGTCCCCAAACAACCCCCAAGGCCAAAAAAAAAAATTTTTTTTTTTCGGAAATTCGCCGATTACGCTTACCGTACGCGTACGGTAAAAATTTTAAAAAAAAAAAATTATCCACATTCTCCCCACCCCGTGTGCAAATTGTGCTCGCAGGGCACCATTTGTGCATGGCCTATCACAACTATGAAATTAACAAAAAATACATTTCACAAAGATGCGCATAATATGTCCCCCATGTGCGCACGGTGCGCGAAGCGCATCGTGCGTACATGGCCCATCCCGCATAACGTGGGCACGCGGTGCGCGCAGCGCACCGCGTGACCACCGTGCGTGCACGGCACTAACTGCGTAAAGTGGGCGCGCGGTGCGCGAAGCGCACCGCGTGCTCACTGTGCGCGCATGGTGCGCGAAGCGCACCGTGTGCGCACGGAACGAACTGCGTTAACTGGGCGCGCACGCCACGAATGGCGTAAAGTAACTTAGCATTTAAAAAACCGTACAAATTCACTGAAAAAAACATAGGTTTCACACACGTTATAGTTAGGAATTAGCATTTAAAAAACCTTGCAAATTCACTGAAAAAACCATAGGTTTCATACATGTTATAGTTAGCTGTACATTTCACTCGTAAAAAACCAATGAAATTCCCCCGTTATAGTTAGTGCAGGCAACTATAACTCACGCGACCGCAATCTTCTGCTGATGACATATGTGTCTTTATGAAAAAAAAATATTTGTAATATATGTATAGCTAAAATTTAATGGAAGAAGACAGGGGCAAATAAGTGTCTAAATACTGTATTAGCATCAGCAGAGGATTGCGGTCGCGTGAGTTATAGTTGCCTGCACTAACTATAACGGGGGAATTTCATTGGTTTTTTACGAGTGAAATGTACAGCTAACTATAACATGTATGAAACCTATGGTTTTTTCAGTGAATATATATATATATATATATATATATATTTCCCTCGTAAAAAAACCAATGAAATTGCCCCGTTATAGTTAGTGCAGGCAACTATAACTCACGCGACCGCAATCCGCTGCTGATGACGTCAGATATTACATCACTGATGACATATGTGTCTTTCTGAAAAAAAAAAAAAATTAATATATGTATAGCTAAAGATGAATGGAAGAAGACATGGGTAAATAAGTGTCTAAATACAGTGATGTAATATCTGACGTCATCAGCTGCGGATTGCGGTCGCGTGAGTTATAGTTGCCTGCACTAACTATAACGGGGCAATTTCATTGGTTTTTTACGAGGGAAATGCCCAGCTAACTATAACATGTGTGAAACCTACGGTTTTTTAAGTGAATGTATATATATATATATATATATATATATATATATATATATATATATATATATATATATATATATATATATATATATATATATATATGTCCCAAAGTTGCCCCTGAGCTTGAAGACGCCACTCCACAGAGGAACAGGTAACACCTTTATTAAGCAAAACCAGCTCACTTTCCCAAATAATTCATCGCCCCTAACGCGTTTCAATGCTCCTGCATCTTAGTCGTAGGGATGGGGGAAGGCAAAAACACGGAACAGACTACAATGTCATTTTCCCTTTTAAATACAACCATACTCCAGTGCGTGGTATGTTGGGTATTGTAGTCCAAAATCATCCCCCTCTGTGGGGTCCGCGTGATTGTCAATATTCAAAACTCCCCAAATGTATTCAACAATGTTTGCAGCCCTCCGGTGGGCCTCAGGAAAAAGCTCCGGTTTCTAATGATAATTCCTCCGTGCTGAAAGCTGGCTGCCGTTTTTCAAGCAACCAGACAGACCTGTTTTTCAGTTTGCCAGGCGGTGCAATCTTCCACGGCCGAGGCCGCCGTGTTAGGGGCGATGAATTATTTGGGAAAGTGAGCCGGTTTTGCTTAATAAAGGTGTTACCTGTTCCTCTGTGGAGTGGCGTCTTCAAGCTCAGGGGCAACTTTGGGACATGCTGTTACACGGCGGCCTCGGCCGTGGAAGATTGCACCGCTTGGCAAACTGAAAAACAGGTCTGTCTGGTTGCTTGAAAAACGGCAGCCAGCTTTCAGCACGGAAGAATTATCATTAGAAACCGGAGCTTTTTCCTGAGGCCCACGGAGGGCTGCAAACATTGTTGAATACATTTGGGGAGTTTTGAATATTGACAATCACGCGGACCCCACCGAGGGGGGTGATTTTGGACTACAATACCCAACATACCACGCACTGGAGTATGGTTGTATTTAAAAGGGAAAATGACATTGTAGTCTGTTCCGTGTTTTTGCCTTCCCCCATCCCTATGACTAAGATGCAGGAGCATTGAAACGCGTTAGGGGCGATGAATTATTTGGGAAAGTGAGCCGGTTTTGCTTAATAAAGGTGTTACCTGTTCCTCTGTGGAGTGGCGTCTTCAAGCTCAGGGGCAACTTTGGGACATGCTGTTACACGGCGGCCTGGGCCGTGGAAGATTGCACCGCCTGGCAAACTGAAAAACAGGTCTGTCTGGTTGCTTGAATAACGGCAGCCAGCTTTCAGCACGGAGGAATTATCATTAGAAACCGGAGCTTTTTCCTGAGGCCCACCGGAGGGCTACAAACATTGTTGAATACATTTGGGGAGTTTTGAATATTGACAATCACGCGGACCCCACCGAGGGGGGTGATTTTGGACTACAATACCCAACATACCACGCACTGGAGTATGGTTGTATTTAAAAGGGAAAATGACATTGTAGTCTGTTCCGTGTTTTTGCCTTCACCCATCCCTATGACTAAGATGCAGGAGCATTGAAACGCGTTAGGGGCGATGAATTATTTGGGAAAGTGAGCCGGTTTTGCTTAATAAAGGTGTTACCTGTTCCTCTGTGGAGTGGCGTCTTCAAGCTCAGGGGCAACTTTGGGACATATATATATATATATATATATATATATATTCACTGAAAAAACCATAGGTTTCATACATGTTATAGTTAGCTGTACATTTCACTCGTAAAAAACCAATGAAATTCCCCCGTTATAGTTAGTGCAGGCAACTATAACTCACGCGACCGCAATCCTCTGCTGATGCTAATACAGTATTTAGACACTTATTTGCCCCTGTCTTCTTCCATTAAATTTTAGCTATACATATATTACAAATATTTTTTTTTCATAAAGACACATATGTCATCAGCAGAAGATTGCGGTCGCGTGAGTTATAGTTGCCTGCACTAACTATAACGGGGGAATTTCATTGGTTTTTTACGAGTGAAATGTACAGCTAACTATAACATGTATGAAACCTATGGTTTTTTCAGTGAATTTGCAAGGTTTTTTAAATGCTAATTCCTAACTATAACGTGTGTGAAACCTATGTTTTTTTCAGTGAATTTGTACGGTTTTTTAAATGCTAAGTTACTTTACGCCATTCGTGGCGTGCGCGCCCAGTTAACGCAGTTCGTTCCGTGCGCACACGGTGCGCTTCGCGCACCGTGCGCGCACAGTGAGCACGCGGTGCGCTTCGCGCACCGCGCGCCCACTTTACGCAGTTAGTGCCGTGCACGCACGGTGGTCACGCGGTGCGCTGCGCGCACCGCGTGCCCACGTTATGCGGGATGGGCCATGTACGCACGATGCGCTTCGCGCACCGTGCGCACATGGGGGACATATTATGCGCATCTTTGTGAAATGTATTTTTTGTTAATTTCATAGTTGTGATAGGCCATGCACAAATGGTGCCCTGCGAGCACAATTTGCACACGGGGTGGGGAGAATGTGGATAATTTTTTTTTTTTTAAATTTTTACCGTACGCGTACGGTAAGCGTAATCGGCGAATTTCCGAAAAAAAAAAATTTTTTTTTTTGGCCTTGGGGGTTGTTTGGGGACCCCTATATCAATCCTGGGTGGTTAGGATCTCAAGAAACTGCCTCTTTACACATTTTTGGGCTTCGTTTTTGCTGCCCAACTCAGAGAGCGAGAGAGAAAATGGCGGCCGCCGCTTCCTGGTTTCGACCGATTCGAATGTTTACTAAGATCTAACAGCCGCTCAGAATCGCGCTCGCGCACGCCACCGTACGCGTACGGTAAGCGCACCGTACGCGTACCGTAACTATAACATGTGTGAAACCTATGGTTTTTTAAGTGAATTTGCAAGGTTTTTTAAATGCTAATTCCTAACTATAACGTGTGTGAAACCTATGGTTTTTTCAGTGAATTTGTGCGGTTTTTTAAATGCTAAGTTATGTATTTATTAATATATTTTTTTTAACAAAACTTTTTCACGGCGCGCGCACGGTGCACTTCGCGCCCCGTGCACGTGCGGTGGGCACGCGGTGCGCTTCGCGCACCGCGCGCCCACTTTACGCAGTTTGTGCCGTGCGCGCACGGAGCGCTTCGCCCCCAAGGGCCAAATACATTTTTTTTTTCGAAAAATCGCGGAGTGCGCGCACGCTGCGCGAACTTCACAGATTTTTTTCCGTTTGGGTGGTGCGCGCAGGGTGCGCGCACTCGGCGATTTTTCGAAAAAAAAATAAAAAAATTTTGGGCCCTTGGGGGTCTTTCTGGGACCTCCTGACCACGGCTAGGCGGTCAGGAACTGTCCACCCTGCTCCCTTTTCACGTTCTCAACATTTGTTTTTCACCCCCTCAGAGTGCGAGAGACAAAATGGCGGCCGACACTTCCTGGTTTCGACCGATTCAAATGTTTACTAAGATCTAACAACCAATCAGAATTGCGCTCGCGCACGGCAAGGTGCGCGCACCCAGCGCGCACGCTGCGCGCGTACAGATATATATATTGATTTAAATGCTATTTTCTCTGGAAATACTGAACAGATTTACACCAAACCTGCAAAAGGCACTTCATGGACCTTATGGCTACCTCTCTGCCAAAGTTCACGTAATTCTGTTCAGCCATTCGGGCTGTAGCTGCGACTAAAGTCCCTATGGAAAAATCCATGGGGAAAACGCGTTTTGGGACCCCCCCTTTTTCTCGGCCCCCGCTTGACGAATCACCCCGAGATTTTCAGGGTAGGAGCGGAGCGGAGCGCCCCATTAGTATTGAAAATTTTGCGAGGATTCGTCAATCAGTGCCAAAGTTATTCAAAATAGAATTTTGAGATTTCCTATGGAAACTCGGTCCTAACTATAACTATCTACTGGCGACCGCCAGTAGATAATATATATATATATATATATATATATATATATATATATATATATATATATATATATATATATATATATATATATATTATACATATACAGATTACATTTTTAATGCACTGGCTAATATATTTTCATACAGAAATATAATAATAATTTATATTAAATAAATGTGTCATTTTAAATAAATGCACTAAAAATTAAGAGTAAAATTGATAATAAGTGTGTGTTTTTCTTTATTTTGTTTAAACTTTATATTTATAAAGTAAATTATTATATTTAAATCATTTAACTATTTACTTACAATTAGCTTGAAGATTACGTTTGCTTAAATATTTTGTTTTATTAGTTCTAGGTTTAAAATAATTATTTTGCAATATATTTTGTATTCAAATATTTGTAATAATTTTTTTTTTTTACATTTTTTAGGTGTTCCTAATATTGTCTCGCAGGGAGATATCTGCGATGGTGGCTGGGAGCTCCACATATATGTAAAAAATGAACAGTAGTAGAAGTCTTCACGTAGGTGTAAATTTAGATTTGGAAATAGAGAATTACACAAAATTGTAGATTTACACCTAAGAGTAGGAGTAGATTTATGCATAAATAAATTTAAACACGTACATTTATCTTTTTGAAAAGACCCCCATCTGTATAGAAACTGAAATAATGTTTTACCCAAATTTTTGAAACAATTACAAATAAATTTAGATTACACATGATTTTTCTCAGGGGCACTAATTAAACTGTTAACAGACATGTGAATAACTTTCAGAAAAAAATATATATAAATCCAAATTGAGAACGGTGACGTGGTACTATGTGCTCTTTATTATAAATAAATACCGTATACCTTATCATTTAAGCATCAGGTTGTTAGCGTGTCAGGGCAGGAACACCTGCAAAAAGTGGAAAACAAGTTAGCTACACACACTAGAAATTGTATATTTACTTCTGTCAAGCGAAGGGTTCATCTGTTTTCAGAATGGGTTTTAAGAAAATCAGGTTTTAGGGTCCATTATAGCATCATCATAACTTTATTCGACGGTTGAGTCATCAAAGTACAACATATAAAAATACATCAGTTATTCAAAATTCAAGATACGACAAATTTCCCAAAAAATATAAAATAGTTAAAATCAACATTAAATTCCATGACACAACTCTCAAAGATAATATAAAACTACAATATCTTTAAAATATTCCCAATTTACTATAGTCTATAACATATTCAACATTTCTAACACATTTAAATCAATAGTAAATACCCATATCCTCAAATTAAGAAGACATTTAAAAACAGCTTTTAGAGCGAATTGACCATGTCCATTTGAGGAATTTCGCAACTGCTATCGCAAATGTAGGGTTAGAATCTGTACTTAAAATTCTCAGGGCGTCCACATACCTCCGAGTACCCATAAGCCGACAAATGGGTCTTATCCACATTCGGCGAGGTGCAAGATATTGAGGACAGCCAAACAAAATGTGACTGACAGATTCTTGTTGATCCGGAAACCAGGGGCATCTGTCACTTGAAGACCCCACCCATTTCATCATAAACTGCCTCGCTGGAAGGGTACCAGCCCTAAATTGAAAATACAGTTTACGATCATATGGCCTTTCAATAACATCCCAATATTCTTCAAGCATAGGCCTGGTCTTAAATTCAAGAAAACGACCCGTGAGATTTGTTGGTAACTTCTCCAACATTATTGAATGGTGGACCATTTCCCAATATCTTGCTTTTAAAAGTTTTTTACATGGGAAGGTTGCATTTTGAGGATTATCCCACAGATCTACCATTCCCATCTTCCCTAATAGGTATATAATCCCACTCAGCCATTTTATTTTATGAAAAGGATCATTATTAATAATATACATAAGGTCTCGAGCGTAATGCGTTAACTCCTCTGTACTCCATATTCTACACCAATATAACAATGGCCGCAAGTTTACTAAATCTTTAATCCCTTTTCTCCCTAGATCCCATTGTAGAGGGATTAAAGGGGTACTTTGTGGTACACCAGTCAATTTGCGAAAAAACTCATTTTCCACCTTAGTCAAGCGGGATACGTTTTCAAAGCTCCATAGATCAGCTCCATATAGGGCTGAACTTAACACCTTCATCCCATTGATTTCAAGAGCTGGGCGGATAGGTTTAGTCTGTGATGTTTTGAATTTTTGTAGGAGACAACCTGCTTGTTGCTGATGTTTAAGGACAGCCAAATTAATATGGTTATTCCAACGCATGTCTCTCTGCAAAGTCACCCCTAGGTAAGTGAAAGCGTCCACCTGTTCTAGTGGACATTTGTCCATGACTATATTGCCTCTAAAAGATCTGTGTTCATTAAACGCCATGAACTTGGTTTTGACAGTGTTTATTTTCAGCCCATGCAGGCGACAAAAGTCTACAAAGCGCGACAAGGCTTTCTGAAGGCCGCAAGGAGTTTTAGAGATGACCATGGTGTCGTCCGCAAACAAGAGGACAGGGATGCGAATACCATCCAGCACCGGGGCATCGGTGGGGGTCAGAGGAAGGTAATCCACCACCCCATTGACAAAGAGCGAGAACAGGGTAGGCGCCATAACGCACCCCTGCCGCACTCCCCGCTCGACGGGGAAGGCTTCAGTAGCCTCCCCCTGTATTCCCCACCGAACCCGTGCAAAACTGTCCTCGTGCATGCTAACGATCAGTGTTAATAATTCCGGGGCCATCCCCAAATCCTTCAAAACCTGCCATAATTTGTCATGTGGGACTAGGTCAAAAGCTGCCCTCAGATCCACGAACACTGCATACAGGGACCCTTTCCCTAGGACCACAGTGCGCCAGTACAAAGTTACAAAACGAAAAACTTGATCAATTGTACTTGTTTTCCTACGAAATCCCGCCTGTAATAAACTCAAGATTTTATTATCATCCATCCAATCCTGCATTTTAAATAGCACTAGCCTTCCCATAATTTTTTGAATGGAATCAATCAGGCTGATAGGCCTGTAATTACCTGGAACAGCCTTGTCCCCCTTTTTATAAACCAGCACTATTTCTGCCCCCTTCCAAGAGGAGGGAACAGCCCCACGCAGGGCTATAGCATTTGCCAGTTGAGCTATATACACCCGCCATGTTTACTTATCATTTAAAAAAACATCTGCGGGAATGCAGTCCATGCCTGGGGCCCTACCATCTGATACAGTCTCCAAAGCCCTGTCCACACCTTTCAAACTAAAGGTAACTTCTTTATAAAATGTATATTGATTAGCGTGACCACACTCATAACTGCCACTACGTGCATATTGTGGTTTAAAAAACTCTACCCACATGTGTTGCGCAACATTATTCTGTGGGCGTTCAGGACACCCCCCCCCATCCCATTTAAATATGTCCCAAAACAATTTTGGATTCTTAGCTTTACATGCGTCTTTCAGCTCCTGCCACTTACATCTATCCCATAGCTTCTTTGCCTCATTCTGAGCCTTCTTATACAGTCCCCTCGCCTCTCTAACCAAAATGGGATCCCGCTTCTTTATAGCCACACCCAGATTCAATCTGGCTTGTTTACAAGCCGCATTATACCAGCTTTCCACATTACTTCTATTTTTCCTATTTCCAAGGCCCGATTTACAAAAATAAAACTTCAGGTGATCAAAGAGTTTTCCATGCTCTTGAACAATACAGGACTGGGGGTCAGCAATCTTCACAAGGCCCATTATAGCACGGAGACAGCTTTATGGAAATAACTTATTCCATTAAGTTAAATCTGGATTCTGCAGGGACGACTCCTCCATTGGAGTGGAGGAGTATCGCCCCACTTAAGTGCGCAGCAAAAAGCCTCAGAGATGAAAAATAAAATGGCAATCTATTACCATTTTATTTATCATAGTCCCGCCCTGAACCAAGCGTCAAGACGGGGTGGGCCTTCAGAGTGACAAAAGGGAGGAGTGGTGGGCAGAGAGATGCCTTAGCACTTGTTTAAAGTACGCATGTCTCTTTGGCCGGCTGTCTTGCGAAGGCGAGCCACACATGTGCACTTTAAACCTCTCAACCCCAGCTGTCTAAAGACAGCTAGGTTGAGAGCATTGAAGGCATTCAGTGCTCGCATGAGCGCCAACCGAGGCTGCTCCCACCAATTAGGGCACTGCTCTAATGCTGGCTATCAGCAAGTGAGCAGGCCAGGATTGGTCAAAGGAGGTTGCTGGGGCCTGCACAGTAGTCCCAGCAGAAGAGGTTGGAGTGAGGAGGAGGTCGTCCATCAGGAGGGATACAGTAAGTGTGTTTCTTAATTTTTTTATTTTGCTTTCCCACATACACACCCAAACATTCCCCCCAGCCCCCTTCGGTAGATGCCAGCCACCACTGCCTCTATCCCCTATCCGTTGGATATCTTCTTACTTGTAAATTCAGGGCACGAGTCGGGTTACCACGTGGGTGACGGAGTCCTCCCACTTATTTTACCTGGTGGACACCATACCCCCTGCTCAAAAGCTGGGCTTTCTATGATGGCGTCACTTGCCCGCACGGCCGGCCCTAACTTTCTTAGATGTCGATCTTCCAACGACAGTGTTGGCTACCGCGTAGTTTCAACACTCCCGGCTAAGGGACTTTAATCCTGGTAAGGTTATCCTTGCTCCCAGTACAGGGGGGTTTCGCCTCTGGGGCCCATCGCCATGAGAGATATCAATGAACAGGAAATGCGTTGTGTGTTGATCAATAGCGTCACTGTGGTTTTGTTTACACACGCCCCACAGCCGCCAGTAAATATTTCCATGGCGTTCGCGGCCGTCAAATCTCTTGACTGCTTTTTTTTAGAGTCCTACCTGCTACACTAGCACGTGCAAATACAAAGCCAAACAGTGCTGCACTTTGGAAGATCTTGCATTTTGTTTACGCTGTTGTTACAAGTGACAAACCGACATTGCCCACGCGGTGGTTATAACCTCCTTGTCACGTATCGGTTGTTGGAGAGGAGAGAGAGGGCACCCGTGAGGCAGAAATCAGCTTTCGCAGTGGCCCACCTGCCATGTTCTCGCCTCTCTGTAGGAAATCCTGCTTCTTAATGGTTTTTGTATAGCGCATCATTGGCCTACTACTTGACATCTGGGTGCTGCTGGCAGTCTATTTAAGCTACTGTTTAGAAGAGTTGTAATTACCCATTGGACAGCATTCCGTATGTTGTATTAATACTGCAATCACCTCCTGGCGTTGTGGGTGTGCTTAGTCTGTTTGTGGGTGGTGGGAAGTCTCCATGTCAACGCTCTCTTACTAAGTGCTGTAAATAGCACGTATCATTATTATTACCTAAGTGATTGGTACTCAGTTTACCGGAACCAGGAGGATTAGTTGGTTTTTGCCATGATTTGAACTAGTAAACTAGAGATTACCGTGTATGTTGAATGAGTAGTTGGCTCGCTGAGCCACCCTCCTAGTGAGTTTTGGAAGTAGGCTAGGATGAAGAAGGTTCTGATCTTGTCATCAACTTATTGGCTATTGTTCCTCTCTCTCCGTGGTTTATGTCTAATATGCCTCAGTTTCACAAATATTGATACTCTTGGATAATTTTGTGTTTGCCTCTGTGGTTGTTGCAATTTTAGCTCTTCTTTTACCCACTTTTTGTGGATCGCTGCTGGTGCAAGGATGGGTTTTGGTGTTTCTGTATGTTGCAAATGTTGCACTTTAAAATGAATAGATATCTTCCATAACACAAGTCTCCTGGAATGTTGGACCCCCAGCACTTAATGTCTTTACTAATGTAGTTGTACACCAAACTACATCCACATTTGGGCTGTTAATTCCTCTATAGAGGGACCTTAAGTCACAGGCTTAAGTATTGAGCAGCTTCAATAGTTAAATCTTGCAATACGTGCAAATGATGGATCTGCTGCACATGTGTTGTCACTTCCTGTCGTGATGTCACTTCCTGTAACACCACCTAACTTGGAGAGTCCCCCCACTTCTTTTTTTTAGGACTTGTGCCCTATGTAAATTGAATCTTCAGAAAACGACAAGCACTACATGGGGTCTCACACATTCACGTGAAACATTCTTTAATTGTCTTTTTAGTAAAATATGTGATGAGCCCATATGCAGATGCATGCTAAATATGTACACAGGAAGCCGGACTTCAAATCCATGACGGTGCAGTTGTGCTCGTCATTGTGGCATTTCCAGATGAGCTCCAAGCTACACGGCTGTTTTTAGGGCTGGAGGAAACAAGCCACTACAATCCTGCTCCAACAGCACCCATGTCCCAATTCTAGCCACAGTCCCCTTCGACTGCTTGCACCCTTAAGAGGAGCCTGCTTGCTCGTCGCATTGACTATAACATCAATTAAACATAATAAGTCGTTTCTGGCAAAGCAGTGTTATTGTATATGCCTGGGGGATCTGTGGACTGCCACAGCCATGTTTGCTTTGTATATTAGGGCAGCGTGGACAAGCATCATAGCGGTATGTTGGGGCTCATCGACAGAGTGACAGGACTCCTTTTACAATGAGCAGCGCAGCCCTTTTGGCTGGCACCTGATAGGCTGGGATTTTGAGCCTGACTGTGGTACACACGAGCAGCAACCCTGACAGGTTGGCATATCAAGCATTCTATTAGTAGCGAAACACAATTTTATATAGAATCTTAATTGGAACATAAACAGTGATGGGAATTATATTGTGGCACGAAATTTCAATCGGATGGTATTCCTCTGCATTTGATATTTATTTTAACCCCACTGCCTCCCCGCCCCGCCACTACAGCCCCGTAGCAGCCGCTACTGGGATTCTGGCCACAATGCCGCCCATATTTTGTTTATCCTTTACGCTGCAGTTGACATGGTCTCACATGAGATCCTGTTGCAGCGCCTTGCCTCTATTTGGGTGGAGGGAACGGACTTAGGGGCCGATTACGATGGCAGGCGGACATAGTCTAGCTTTGTTCCTTTCTTTTTAAGATCACAGATAACACGCTGTGTGGCTTAAGCCGTCCTTCAGTAAGGTGAAGACTCCTAAATGCGAGGTACCTCAGGGCACAGCTCTGAGCCCTACACTTTTTAACATTTATATGCCCCCCGCTCACATTTCTAATTGAATCTTTGGCATTCAAGTTGTCTCATTTGCGGATGACAACCAACTTTTGCTGACCTCGGAGGACAACTCTCTTGAAGCCAGGGAAATATTTTCAGCATGCATTGTGTCGGCGGTGGGATGGCTTAAAGCCAAACGCCTGCAATGTAATTTAGACAAAAGAGAAATTCTGCTCTTTGACCCTAACCCGCCTCACGGTTGGTTGGGGGCCTCTCCGAGTAGCTGCACACTACCTCCCCACTACGGAGGTGGCGAAGAAGTTAGGGGTGCTTTTTCGATGTTCACCTCTATTTTAAACCCCAGATTTCGGCAGTGGTAAAAGTCTCTTGTTAGATACTCAGAACGCTAAGGAAATTTCTTGATTTCCTGCCCTGGAAAGATCAGAAATTAGCCTCTCCAGATTAGATTATGCCAATGTCCTCCATCTGGGCATCCTGGATTACCTAGTACATTGGCTGCAAATTGTGCGCAATATGGCATTCCACCTTTTGTTTAAGCTTCCCAAATGTGCTTCGGTGGTGTACTACTGTAACCAATTGCAATGACTACCAGTGAGGAACAGGATCCTCTTCAAAGCCTCGACCTTTGCAGACCGAGCATTCTCCAAGGCCGGACCTAAATACATGCCCAACAGACTACCGTGAGATCCTCGCTAGGGGCCTCAAGCTCGCAGTCTGCCCGACTGTTACTTATTTCACAAATTAAGCGAAAGGAGCTTGGTGCTTCGGCCGGTTCTGTTGTTGGCGGCCAAGCACTGGAATAAACTCCCCTTCCAACTCAGATGTATTCCGCACAAAACCCTCTTTCGGGAGCAACTCAAAATGTATCTGTTCAACTTGTAGTGTGGCTGATGAATCTTCTTGCGCACTTTAGAATTATTATTCAATCATTCATTCAGTCAATCCATTCATGGGAAAATAGTGTCTGCCGAGGGTTATGAGATTCTCCAAGGAAAAAAATATTTTACCCAAATGCACTTATACTTAAGATTTACCCATCTGATAAACTTACTAAAGTTACAAACACGTAAATGCTTACACAAGTGAATATGATGCCACTGTGAAGGTGCAAAAGCCACAGCTTCCCAAGAGGTCTCTTGGAATTATTTGTACATTGACTCCCTTGGGCAACTGTTATGCTCTTAAAGTCTTTTTCATTTATTCATTCATTCATTCCAAGAGAGTAAAAATTTGCTCCAATTGTTGCTGTTATGCCAAGGGAGCGAATTTCTGCCATTTTCCTCAAAATCGGGCTAAAAAAATATGCAAACGTTGTATGTCTTTAAAGTCATAGCAAGGCCAGAAACATTTGTACTTCTCCTGCCTGTGGGGATCTGCAGCAGCGTTAATACTAACACGCTTTGCACCAGCCACTTCTCTCATCTGTAATGAATTCAATTACAATGAAATCAGGGCGCTTTGTTGTGGTGAACAATCCACTCTGAAAAACACCAGAGTCTGGCACTGCTAATTGTAAATTGCTTTGGGACCCCAGCCAGACATTACAAGCTGAACACAGCCCAGCTCGTTCTCTGGGTCATGTAATGTAATAGGGAACATGTCAGAAGCCATTAGCGCGCGCACACTCTATGACTGCGCAGGTGTGAACCCGAGTGCTGATTGCATATTTTGAGCAAAGAATAATTTCCTGAGCGGTAATTCATTGCCACGCTCAATGAAAGGAAATGTTTTTAACAGCGTGGAATGGAAATCCTCGTGGACCCTATTAAACCCGTTTGCTCCGTGATGGATTGTTCTGTTTATGTGATTAAATGGTTTCTTTACAAATGTGTACCTTGCAAAAATATCAAGGTCATTAGTCCGCGTGAGAAAGTAAATATACATTGAGCAGCGCTCGCTCGTGACCGCCTGGTTAATTGTTGAAGAGTACGTCTGCGTCTTAACGACTCAATAACACACCCACAAGTAGGAGCTTGTAAGGCAACTCAAGATAAATATATTTAAAAAAACAGAGAGCAGACACAACCACACTCAATGGATAAACTGACTACAATGGAACTACCACAAGCAGAAACTGCTGTGTCAGTAAGAGTTCAGGAAATGGTGTGACACGCCCTCCAAGATCTAACAAACCTCACACGCACAAGCTAACTAGCAAACACCCAATGGCACAGATGTTTCATAAAGTGAGCATCCAAGCCACCTGACTGCCTTCCAACAAGCAGGATCTCAGATCCTATCCGTAAATGCAGCACATGGCCGCCTCCTGGCCAGACTGCACCCCCTGTGACCACGCCCTCGAAGTCAGAGTTCTCAAAGGGAGGTGCTTTGTTCTACATCAGAAACATACAATGGACTCCAGTCAGCATTAGGTACGCACCAGGGGGCATATTAACAAGCCAGACGATAAAATTATCGCCGCTTTAGCGGCAGAAAACTGCCGCTAAAACGACGATAATGGGCTTGATAATATGCTCTATGGAATTCCAATTGAAGCTCAGGTTAGACGTCCTTCACATCTAACCTGAGCTTCAATTGGAATCCCATAGAGCATATTATCAAGCCCATTATCGCCGTTTTAGCGGCGGTTTTCTGCCGCTAAAGCGGCGATAATTTTATCGCCTGGCTTGTTATTATGCCCCTATGGGTGTGATTCCCAAAGGTAAAAACACCCAATATATATTTACTGATAGGACACAGAAGATGACAGAGCACCTGAAGAGCTCGGCTGCAACGTAGGACTTCGTAGGGCTGCCACCGCGTTTCTAGATGGTATCCTCTCTCCGTCACTCAGCACAGGAGACCCCAGCACTCAGGGATCCGCTGTGCAGAGTTCCTTTAGTGCTGCATGCAATTCACACTGTTGACAGTGTGAATTGCATCCAGTATTAAAGCAACTCTGCACAGCGGATCCTTAAGTGCCGGTGTGTCTTGTGTTGAGTGATGGAGAGTGGATGTAATATATTTATTCCTGCTTATGCTTATGCATACACCTAGGTGAAACGCTCCACCTTTCAGCCATTCACTATTGCTGAGTGAAGATTTACACCTAGGTGTAGACTTACAAGTCTACACTCCCTCTAATGAGGGATAGAGAGCCTCCTATGACGGTATTTATTTATTTTTAATTATATGATTTCTATGCACCCGAATCACCCCCATCGGGGTATCTCCACACTGTGACTACTAGTGGCCGACTCAATGAGATAGTTTAGAACAGCGGCGTTTTCAGTAGCTTTCTGAAGCTTTATGACTGTATAGTAACTGTCAGTTACTCTATAGCAACATTTTTACGTTCCTCCTAGTTGATAGACATGTGCACCTCTGTGGCAGACACTCTCACCAAGGAGATGGAGATCTTCCTATGGGAAAGTGTACAGACATTTAATAAAGTTAATTTTTTTACATAATAAATATGTTAAATGCATAATATAACTGTAGATTAATTTCAAATATTTTAACCTGAAAATAATAAAATACAATTTTACAGCATTTTAACTCATCATATACAGCACATTAACTGTTCGAATGTAATGTATATTAAATAATAAAATTAATTACACATATTAATACTATACATATTACATATGATATATAATATAATATAAATATCTAATATATTTAAATACTAATTTCAATTTAAGAAAATCACCATCTAACGTTTTTACTTTTATTTACTGTTTAGTAGATTTAGTTGAAATTCTTCTATTTAAAAAGTTGTCATTTTTTTAACTTTTAGCATTTAAGTTTTTTTTATTACATTTATTATTAAATTAATTTAAAAGACTTTAATAATTATAGTAATTTTAGGCACTTAAATGAAATTCATATTTACATATATCATTTTAAATGTAGAACTAACTTAATTATTTACATTCATTCCTATGGGGTGTTATTTTAATTTACTACCTCCCTTGTTTTCAATGGCCGTGACATTATGCTTGACTCCAGGGCTGGGCTGGAGTATATTTACACCTGTGTTAACACCTTTGAAGCTGTAGTCATTTTAAAAGTGCATTTTCTGAATTTTAATTCTCCTTCTCTTTTGTGAATGTGTTTTAAATTAGCATGTCCTTCCCATATCCATGCTTAACACTCTCTAAATCCCTCTCATTCAGTAGGAAGTATTCTCCAGTTTTCAGAACTCCTCTTGTTCCTCTACCACATTTGCTACCAAATATATACCTAGGGGCGCAGAGATCTCTGCCAACTTGATGGAGATCTCCAGACAGAAAATGCAGATCAGGTGGTGGCGAAAATCTCTAGCTGAAAGCTTGTGAATTGCATTTTGTATTACATGAGCAGTGCTACTTTGATGGCTGGCTTCAGCGCTGGTGGCGCCCAGTGCAACAATATTTTTGGTTCCCCCGCAACGAACTGCATCTCCATGGTCTCCCTCACTATCACCCCCTACCAGTGCCCCTCGTCTCTCCATAGCCACTCTCTCACAAACATTTCATTTGTTTTAAAGCGCTGGTTGGGGTTGGATTTACTAATGGGAATGTATTTCTATCCAAAGAAACTCTTTTCAGCAACATTAGGAGTAGATAATAAAAGACCGGGGAAAAAAACATAACGTCTCAACATATATTATGCAGTTTGCATGCAGCTCTTCGATGACAGTTCATAAGTCACTTTGCTATATTAGTCTTGTAACTTATAAACTGCAAGTAACAAAAGGATCTCTGTGACAAATGCAGTAAATGACTGAGCTATCTACATAAAATGCAGTTTTGTGATCTGCATAACACACGTTGTTTGTCTGCTACTTTAAGATGAGCCATACTGCCACTAGACAAAGCCCCATTTCTCTCCAGCAGGAACATTAATCACCGGAGTTATCTTGACATTTGTATTGTTGCCTGAAATGTACTATACACACAGGAAACTCTGCAGCAGGTGCTTGTAAACCCATAAGTTACTTCTAAACACAGTGGCCCCAAGGTCAGCTCAAGGTGTTGCTGCACCGATCGCACCACCCTACAGCCGGCCCTGACTACTGTAACACTACTTTATGTACTACAAAATGCAGTTTGTTGATTGGGTTCAATAAATCAGAGACCTAATTCACTCATGGAGTCAATTCGAGACCCCTCCAATAAATTATTTATCAGTTGCTCCACAGACTACAAAATAATCAGCACACTTACAACCTTATTGGGAGTTCACTGACAATTGTAAAATAAAGTGCATTCTTTGCACCCGGTTTACAATCATAGGTGTAGGAATTTTTCCCTTTCTAAATGGTCACATTGGATATTTTTGCCTTTTTGTCGAGTCCTATTTTTACTGGCTAGGGAACTCTGTGTGCTTTACCACTGATAAACAGTAGCAAAGTGCATGGGTTCCCCTTTTTAACATGGTGAAAATCGCATGTGTAACAGTATGAACATTACTTCTGTTCTTCCGTCTGTAGCCTGGCTGTGCAGTTTTAAAACTGCAAATTCTGACATGTCAAAATAACCCCTTTCCTTTTGAGGGACCTAAACATTCTTTTTAAATATTATGAAGGCCTTACCATACCTGAGGCAAGGTGCAAGATATTTAAAAGTAGGGTACAAGTTTGATGTTAAACAGGTCCTTACAGTGAAATGGATCCAAAATCTATTTTCACTGTAACAGGGTTGGCTGTTTCATAGGAAAGCATTGGGATACAGTAGTAAATTGAATAATGCTATCTTCAACTAGGAAACAACTACAACATTAATTCTTAAGCTTTTTGAAATATTTATTACAGGACCAATTAATTGAAGAAGTTGGATTTGTAATAAATATTTTGGAAAGGATACTTTTACAAAGTGACCTTTTCCCCGCCGAAAATCCAATTTAGAGAAAATGGCAGATATTCGCTCCTTTGTCATAACTCAGTGTGGTGCAAATTTCTACTCTCTTGGAATGTACACATAATCCCATGAGAACTCTTGGGAAGGTGTGGCTTTTGCACCTTCACAGTTTTATTAATATCTGTAAGCATTTGCGTAGCCGTAACTGAACAAGTTTATCAATTGGGTAACTCTAAATAGGAGCATTAGGGTGAAAAACTTAATTTCTTGGAAAATCTCGTATCCATAGACAAACACCAGTTTCACATTCTGAAAATGGATGAACCTGTCCCTTGATATAGGTACATGTGGATCACTGACATAACATGGATGTACAAAATCTCGATGTAAAAAATATCGATTAAAAATATAGAAAACAAAAATCCCAACTCCTATACTTAAAAATGTAAGTACAACAATATTGAATAAAAAATATAGATGTAAAAAATATCTATCTATATATATATCTATCTATCCCTCTCTCTCTATCTCTCTCTCTCTCTCTCTCTCTCTCTCTCTCTCTCTCTCTCTATATATATATATAAAATAAAATATATTTAATATATTATATATTAATATTAATTTTAACAAAATAAATTACATTTAATATACATGTTTGCAAAATATAACAAATACATTTAATAAAAAAAATAAACACACAAACATAATAATTTATACATATATATATCCGTTAAAATAATTAATAAACTATTATCTTTAATTTATTTTAAAAGTTTAAACATATATCAAAATAAAATATAAATAATTTAAAATATAAAACAAACATTCTAGTATAAATGAAAACATTAAACTATAAAAAATATTTTAGCATATATTGCCTTATAAAACAAATGCAACAGTAGAGAAAGTGTTGGATAGCTAAATAATTAAATTTACTATTCCAACTCCAGTGAGTGCAACAGTAGGGAAAGTGTTGGACAGCGGAGGGGAAAAAAATTACTATTCCCACTCCAAAGAGTGCAACAGTAGGGAAAGTATTTGATAGCATAGGGGTACAAATTACTATTAACACTCCACTGAGAAAAACAGTAGAGAAAGTGTTGGACAGTGGCGAAGAAAAAAATACTATTCACACTCCAGTGAGTGCAACAGTAGGAAAAGTGTTTGATAGCTAAGGAGTAAAAATTACTATTCCCACACCACTGAGTGCAACAGTAGGATAAGTGTTGGATAGCAGAGAGGTAAAAATTACTATTCCCCACTCCAGTGAGTGCAACAGTAGAGAAAGTGTTGGACAGCGGAGGGGTAAAATGTACTATTCCCACTCCAGTGCGAACAACAGTAGGGAAAGTGTTGGATAGCGGAACGGCAAAAATTACCATTCCCACTCCAAAGACTGAAACAGTATTGAAAATGTTGGATAGCGGAGGGTTAAAATTAGTATTATCGTTATAATGCATGCTTTTATCCTGTATGCCGTTACAACGCAAATGTTTACCCTGACTTGCTGTCGGGAGTGCGCTGGATGCTGGAATAGTATAATTTACTATTCCAACTCCAGTGTATGTAACGGCATGCGGAGTAAAAACATGTGTTGTAACCCATGTGTTGTAACTGCTGTTTCCCGTAGGTAAAATGCTGGATAGCAGAGGGATAAAAATTACTATTCCCACTCCAGTGAATGCAACAGTAGGGAAAGTGTTGGATAGCGGAGGGGTAAAATTTACAATTCCCACTCCAATGAATGCAAGAGTAGGATTAGTGTTGGTAGGGAAAGTGTTTGATAGCGGAAGGGTAACAATTATTATTCCCACTCCAAAGAGAGCAACAGTAGTGAAAGTGTTGGATAGCGGAGGAGCAAAAATTACTATTCCCACTCCAAAGACTGAAACAGTAGGGAAAATGTTGGATAACGGAGGGTTAACATTAGTATTCACACTCCAATTAATGCAACAGTAGGATTAGTGTTGGAGAGCAGAGGGGTAAAAAATGTATTCTCACTCCAGTGAGTGCAACAGTAGGGAAAGGTTGTATAACATTATAATGCATGCTTTTACCCCGTATGCCATTACAATACAAATGTTCACCCTGACTTGCTGTCGGGAGTGCGCTGGATGTTGGAATAGTATAATTTACTGTTCCAACTCCAGTGTGTGCAACAGTAGGGAAGGTGTTAAATCGAATACCTTATACCCCCTGCAACAAGCCATTTGCGTTGCAACGGCATGCGGTGTAAAAGCATGTGTTGTAACACATGTGTAGTAACTGCTGTTTCCCGTAGGAAAATGCTGGATAGCGGAGGCATAAAAATTACTATTCCCACTCCAGTGAATGCAACAGTAAGGAAAGTGCTGGATAGCGCGGGGGTAAAAATCACTATTCCCACTCCAGTGAGTGTGACAGTAGGGGAAGTACTGGATAGCGGAGGGGTAAAAATTACAATTCTCCACTCCAGTGTATGCAACAGTAGGGAAAGTGTTGGATAGCGGAGGGGTAAAGATTACCATTCCTACTCCAATGAATGCAACAGTAGGGAAACTGTTGGATAGCAAAGAAAAATAAATTACTATTCACACTCAAACAATTAAAAATATATATATAAAAAATTAAATAAAATAATAATAAAAATAAACAATATTTAAAAAAAATATCTATATTAAACATATAAAAATAACATATATTATAATATTAATTATATATAACCAACAAATATTATATGCAATAAAATATTAAATACCTTTATGAAAAAAATCTTTTAAGCTACATGATATTTACAAACAAAAACATTAATTAAAACATAAATGTATTCATTTATTGTCCTACCCTATAACACCACACCAATAACAAAACTCTTATACATGTTCAATTAAAATTATTTACATAATTAACATAATTGTTAATCAATAAAAAAATTATTAATCAAAAACGAATAAACATTAATTGACTGCACAAACTTGTACACTATAATATCTACAACATACACCTAAATTAAATTATAAAATAATAAAACACAATTAAAAACTATTTTAAAATTAAAAACTATTACTATTAACAACTAATAATTACATCATTAAAATGTATTTAATACCCACCCTTTACTCACTTAAAAGTAAAAACAACACAAAAAAATAAACAATTACACAAAATAAATAAAAAACAATTAACATTAATTAACAACATATTGGTCGATTCCGATCCTGGATTTTTTTTTCCCGTACGACTCGTATCCGTATTTTTTTACCTACGAATCGTACAAGGCCCGTACAAACGGCGAAGTATGATTTGTACGTGAAAAATACATACGAATCGCCTCGGGAAAAGTCTACGAGACATCCCCGGACAGTTTTACTCACAACTCGTAAAACTGAAGTCCGAGCGCGCAAGTACGATCCGTACCGCCCATCCGAAAACAAAAGCGCATTGAAAAGGCCCCGTACGGAGCGAACTTTGTACAACCCCTACCCCGAGTACACTTGTGCCTGGGGTATGAGTCGTACGGTCCCCCCAGCCTCCCACCCCTCCCGCGTACGTCCGCACCGTACCCCCGACCCCCCGTATGTACGGACCGTACCCCCACCCGCATATGTCCACACCGTACTCCAGGCGTACCCCAATCCTCGCGTATGTACGGTCCGTACATATGCGAGGATTGGATACGCCTGGGGTACGGTGCGGACATACGCGGGTGGGGGGTATGCCTGGGGTACGGTGTGGACATACGCGGATGGGGGGTATGCCTGGGGTACGGTGCGGACATACATGGGTGGGGGGTACACCTGGAGTACGGTGCGGACATACGCGGGTGGGGGTACGCCTGGGGTACGGTGCGGACATGCGCGGTTGGCGGGTACGCCTAGGGTACGGTGCAGACATAAGTGGGTGGGGGGTACGGTCCGTACATACGGGGGGATGGGGGGTACGGTCCATGCATTAGGGGGGGTACAGTCCGTACTTATGCGATGTTGGGGTACGCACCGTACATGATGACACGTACAATGTGGGTGATGGCATGTACGTCACGTAGCGGGCCCCCTTTTCCTCGTGCATCGCAGCATACTTAGCTTTTCCGGCACTTTTTGGCTCCCGTAAAAATATAGCCGTGCGGAGTGCTGTAGGTACGAATCGTACTTGCTGGTGCGTAAAACGCTGCCTGACTCCGTGCGGACGTCGCGTACGCGCTGTCCAGGATCAGAATTGTATGTATTTTTTAGCCGTACGGTGTTTTTTAAGATTCGCACGGAAATGGTATTTCTGTACATATCGTACTTGCTGGTTTGTACGGTGGAATTCCCGGGTACGAGTCGTACGGAGAAAACGCTCCGTACGACCATTCGTACCCGGGTTTTACAGGATCGGAATCGGCACCTATGTATTAATTAATTAAACACACATTACTTCCCACCCTTTACTCCTATAAACACCACAATACACACCTAAAAGTAATTACACAATTACCAAAATGAATAACCAATTAATTAATTAAAATGAATTAACAACCAATTGATAATTAATTAATAATAAATTACTTTACACATTTCACACTATAACATCTTAATTAAAAAATATTATACATATAAATTATCAATACATTTAATATAATTAAATTACTTCCCACCCTATTCCCCTATAAACCCACAACCGGCTACAAAACTAAAAATGCAAAATTCAAATAAAAAATAAACAAATTTCGTATAATTAAATTACTTCCCATCCTATTCCCCTGTAACACATAGATTAAAAATACAAATATAAATATAACATATATTCTAAAATACATAACAATACTAGAAAACAATATTTGTAACAACTATATTTTTGCAAACGATATTAAACACTTCGATATTTTTAAAATTGATATTACTTGCCTTAAATCGATATTTCTGACCATGATATTCTTGCTGTTGATATTTCTGACACACAGGTGCCGATTCCGATCCTGGAAAAAATTTCCCCGTACGAATCGTATCCGGATTTTTTTCCGTACGAATCGTACAAGTACCGTACAAACTAGCAAGTACGATTCGCATGGGAAAAAGTCCATACGAATCGCATTGGGAAAATTCCCCCACACGTCCTCGTGTCGGGAAAAGTGTCCGACATGTCCCCGGACGATTATCCGTATGAATCGGAAAACCGAAGTCCGAGCGCGCAAGTACGATCTGTCCTGTCCGTCCGAATGTACACCCGTACGGAAAAAAGACCGTCTGGAGCGAACTCCAATAGCAACCATGGAGACATGTGCCCGCATACGCGCCGAACCACCCCCCAAGCCCCCGCATGTATGCTCCGAACCCCACCAGCCCCCCCGGGGATGTACGCTCCGAACCCCCAGCTCACCCGTGTAAGTACGCGCCGTACCCCCACCCGTGTATGTATGCGCTGTACCCCCACCCGTGTATTTACGCGCCGTACCCCCACCCATGTATGTACGCACCATACCCCCACCTGTGTATGTACGTGCCGTACCCCCACCTGTGTATGTACGCGCCGTACCCCCACCCGTGTATGTACGCGCCGTACCCCCACCCGTGTATGTACGCGCCGTACCCCCACCCGTGTATGTACGTGCCGTACCCCCACCCATGTATGTACGTGCCGTATCCCCACCTGTGTATGTACGTGCCGTACCCCCACCTGTGTATGTACGTGCCGTACCCCCACCTGTGTATGTACGCGCTGTACCCCCACCCGTGTATGTACGCGCCGTACCCCCACCCGTGTATGTACGCGCCGTACCCCCACCCATGTACATACACGGGTGGGGGTACGGCACGTACATATGGGGGCTGGGGGTGGGGGTATGGCACGTCCATCCGTGGGGGGGCTGGGGGTTTGGCGCGTACATGCGGGGGCTAGGGGGGTACGGCGCGTACATGCGGGGCTGGGGGGGTACGGCGCGTACATGCGGGTGCTGGGGGGGGGGTACGGCACATACTTATGGGGGCTGGGGGGGATATGGCACGTACCAGGTCCCCAATTCTGCTCGCATCGCGCCGTACTTGCCTTTTCCGGCACTTTTTGGGTGCCGTAAAAATATTGCCGTCCGGACTGTTGTTGGTACGATTCGTACTTCCTGGTTCGTGAAATGCAGCCTGCATGCGTCCCGACGTCACGTCGGCGCTGTCCTGGATCACATTGGAATGTGTTTTTACAGTCGGTCGGTGTTTTTTCCGACTCGTACGGAAATGGTGTTTCCGTACGAATCGTACTTGTAAGTTTGTAGGGTTTTTTTTACCGGGTACGAGTCGGACGGAGAAAACCCTCCGACCGACGGTTCGTACCCGGTTTTTCCAGGATCGGAATCGGCACCACAATATTAATGACTCGATATTTGTGCAACTCAATATTTTGTACCCAATATTCTGTCTCTGGACCAGTAAATGTATCATTTCCAGGCTGTGTAACTAACTGTAAAAAGCTTGTTTTCCACCTTTTACAGATGTTCGTGCCTTGAACGCTAACAACATGACCCTTAAATTCTAAGATATACTGTATTTATTGAAATTAAAGAGAACAAAGTCCAAGCCACGGTTCTCAATTTGAATTTATATATTTTGTTTTCTGAAAGTTATTCACATGTTTGATCACAGATTAATTAATGCCCCTAAGAAGAATCATGTTTGATTTGTCATCTTTTCAAACATGCATTTAAGTATTTAGGTAAAACTTTATTTTATTGTCTATACAGATGGGGGCCTATTCACAAAGATAAATGTGCGCTTACATTTTTTTATTCTGTAAATCTACTCCTGCCATTAGGTGTAAATCTACACTTTTGTGCTACTCATCATTTCTAAGTCTACATTTACATCTATGTGAATATTTGCATGTCTCCACTCCTTTACTTTTATGAAATTTTCACATATATGTGGAGATCTCACCCACCATGATAGATATCTCTCTATGAGAAAGCACAGGGAAAATATAAACCGTTTAATATTTGGTTTTTAATCACAAATAATTTGATGCAAAACACATTTTTAAAATAATTTAAAATCATAATTTTTAACCTAGAACTAATAAGTTTAAATATTTGAGCACACTCAGCGCCCGATTCCGATCCCGTCCGGAAAGCCCTCTGCACGGCTCTGAGATGAAGAACATATGTTAATTTACTTTATCTATCATAGTTCTGGCATATTTATTATAATTGTTTTTTTTTTAAAGATTTCCAACCTGTAAAAATTATCCGAAAGTAGAGAATATAGTGCCAGATGTACAAAAAATTGGTTTGCAAAAAGTGATTGCAAATTGTGAACGGACTTTTAGGGAACTGATTCTTATTTTGCAAATCGACCTATGTACTAATAATTTGGTTCACAAAATCACCATTGGGAGTGAGTCACAATTCAACCAAACTCATCAGTATTCATATAGTAGGTTGCAAATTGCAAATCACTTTAATTGGATGCCTGCTGGGTGTAGCAGAACCCTATTGGGCCGATTACGAAAGACTACGACCAACAGTCGTCTTCCCCTAGACCGAGTTGGAACCTATCTGCCTGAGTCGGTCTGAATCCAATCCACCCAACTGATTACGATGCTCGCAGTCAGACGGGGAACCGTTTGGTCATTCCGAATCCGGCAATCGGAGAATCCGAGTTGGTTGGAGGAGATCGTACAGCTCTACGGACAACGTTTCTGACGGACCGATCACAATGTCGGATCCTGACAGCCTTTCTGAGTCGGTCTGTCCGACACAAAAAGGCTGTCCAAAACTGACTTTGAAGGCCCCTAGCAGCCCCCCGCCCTCATCCTGAGGCCTCCGGTTGGGGGCTGTGGAGGTACACAAGGCACCATGCACAGTGCGGCAGGCACCATGAGATGCCTTCCACAGGGTGCAATGTGTTCCACAGACACCTCTTTTCCCCATAGGAGCCTGTGTTGTCGGTCCAAACACAGACTCCCATAGGAGTTCATGGAAGTCCTTCCGAATGGTGGGGCAGATTTATGAGCCCCTTGCGCCACTTTTGCGTCACTTTTAACATGGGAAAAGTGACGCAAAAGTGGCGCAAGGGGCTCATAAATCTGCCCCGGTGTTTGGAAGCAACGTGATGTGATCGGTCGGGAGGTACCACCAACCGCAAGTCGGGTGGATCCCGAATCCGACACGGTATCGGGCGGAATGTTTCCACCCGACATCATCATGAGGCCCATAGTCTGTGATCACATTTAAATAAAGTACATATTTTTGAATGCAACCAGTTTTCCTTAAAGGAAACAGGTCACATTTAAGCAAAAAATGTACTTTGAAAAAAAAGTTTATTCCAGAATAGGCAGTAGTCCCCTGACCACTAGCCAATTACAAACATTTTTTTTATCCACTAACGGCATTTCCACTTTATAAATGGGCTACCCCGTCCTTTGAGGAGCAGGTAACCTCTCAATGGTTTGCAATCAAAACTGAATGCGCAAACCATTCATACATAGCATTCTGATTCGTAATTTGGAAGGGCGAATCCATTTTCCCACTCAGATAGCATTTACCAAACTGCAAAATGGATTTAGTAGATGTAAAAAGCCATTTAGCGGTCTGAACCCCTGTAATTTTGCTAATCATAGGCTTTTGGGGCTATGTCCATGCAGTATATTAAATCATCGCCTCGGCTCTGGTAAGTATGCCAACAGACAAACACATTTTTATTCTTGTCAGAACCCACTCCAAAGCTGATTAACCCACAACAAGATTTATCGGAGTGACCAGAGTTCACACTTGGATGTCAACCACAGTGATATGTGCTTCCAAAGTTTAATGCTTAGCGTCCAGTGCTACTCTTTATGATTTCCGTTATTGGATAAATAATAAATACCAGCATTTGTAAAGCGTACAGCTGCCTCCGGAGAGGTGTCCCAGCACTGGGGGCCCTCGGGAAGATTAAGCGAGCTATTGCCCAGAGTCATATGGTCCGGAGTTAGGCACCCTGGCCACTGCATCTCACCTCTTCCACATCTAGCCCCATCTCTCTCTCTCCCTTAGATGTGCTGAGGTTAATTCCTTGTGATCTATGATTGAATCAATGAGACCTTTGAATGCACACAGAGAGCCTGGCTCTCCTATCCTGTTGTGCCTATCCCTCCCAGCTTACAGGAATGCAGCAATACACAAATCTGTCGGGGGGGATTCCTCTACTCCTCGTGTTTTTCATGAGGCAACCCCGGGTTTCTCAAAATGGAACCCAAGGCAACCCATTTTCTTATACATATCTATCTATCTATATATCTATATATCTATCTATATATATATTACTTTATTGTACCCGTACGTTAGTACATGATGTTGGGCACATGGCGCGCTACTCCTAGTTGCACAGTATGCTCATTGCGCACACTTGTCAGAAGTCCGCACAGGATTTTGCTCCCATTTTGGGCGCATACGTTGTTATCTACAACTTTCACTTATTTTAACATGCTGGCGCATTGTATACATCTTTATGTATATCTAATGCACTAAGGGGCAAATTTATGTTTCCTGGCGCATCCCTGCAAATCAGCAGGGATGCGCCAGGAAAGATGCGTCACACAAGTTTACCCTTGCGCCACCACAGATGCGCCGCATTTACAATGCAGCGCATCGTGGCGCAAGGATAAACAGATGCGTGACGCATCTGATGGCGTAAGGGCGGCGCATTGCTGGAGTCGTGTCGCAAGCACGACGCAACTCCAGCAATGTTTAGGGGCTGCCCATACCTAATATGCTGCGTCATGCCTTACGCCTGCTTCAAGCAGGCGCAAGGTTTTGACGCAGCAGCGTCGGAAAAGTGACTGAGTGAAATCTTCTAGATTTCACTGCGTCACTTTTCCGAGGCTTTTTCCGACATTTGAGGTGAGCAAATTTAGAGTGTCGCTGGTGTTGAGGGTACTCTGTACTGGAGCTGCCGTCCACCTAAACTTGGGAACTACCCAGAGTTCTCTCTTTCTTGTTCGCATAATTTATGCGTCACTCTATGCCTGCAAGGGAATTGTTTTGACTTATACTGGGTGCTCCCTTGTGTCTGGACAAAGCTAAACCTCTCTGAAGAGCTGTAATGACAGCGAAACATGTGTCAGGAGTTGCTTTTATTCATTTCAGGTTGGCTTGGAGGGTATTTCACCAATCCAAAGCTATAATACTGTGCCTGGAGTGATAAATGGCTTTTGTCATTTTACAGCTCGGCGTGGATAGCACTGTGCTAATCCTATGCTTAAAAACTTTGATAGAAAAGCAGACATTTGAGGTGAGCAAATTTAGAGTGTCGCTGGTGTTGAGGGTGCTCAGGGCCTAATGAAGGTCATATTTATTTTAATTGGGAGGGGGCCACATGGCCGCCCTCCCGAACCTTATTAGCCCTGGAGACCCCTTTCCCCCAGGACTGTATTTTATTTTTAATGGGGGGCATGCTCCTCCTTCCCAGCCCTCAATAGGTCCTGGGGGCCCCAACCACCAGGGCTTTATGTATTTTAAAGGGGGGGGTGTAGCTTGGCTCTCCTCCCTGAGCCTAATTAAGGCCCTGGGTACCCAATCCCATATTGCCTTATCTATTTTAAAGGGAAAGGGGGTGTGGCCCCCCTACCTGAGCCTGTTTGACCCTGGGGACCCCATCCCTGGGGTCCCCTTTTTAAATAGGTGGTTGACCTGGTGCCTACCCAGGGCCCCTGGGCCCCCACCATGCACATGTTGGGGATCACGCTGGGAGCCCAAGGGCTCCCGCGGCTCCCCGCATGCAGCGGGACTTTAATTTCTCCTGCCCACAGGTGGCAGCTATTCATGCTGAACCCTCTAAGCGGAAACAATATCTTCATCTGTTTCCCTGTCCTTAACAGATCTCAAGTCTGCTCCTAGCCAGTGTGAGCATTTGTAAAGCTCTAGCCAGCTGGAAGCAGACTTTGTGTTTGCTCCTGTTTTGCCGGTGTGGTCCCGGAAACTACTGTGTCCTGGGAGTGGACTCCTAGGGACACAGCAAGTGAGCCGGCCTCCAGGGATTGGGTCCTCGGGCCACAAAAGGCTCAAGGAGGGGTGCCCCACAGCCCTCCTGCCTTTTAATTTAGAAACAGTCCTGGAGGATGGGGTCCCTTGGGCCTATATGAGCTGGGGAGGAAAGCCCTACTGATGCCCTCCTCCCCATAAATATCCCCATAAATATTTCATAAAATGGCAGTGGGAGTCCAGCAGGATTGGGGCAAAAACCACCATTTTGTTTTCTTAATTTTGGCCCATGGGGGGTCTCTCTGGGTCCTCCACATGGATCTTAGGGGGGCAGGTTGTCCCTGCCATGCCCCTTTATATCTTTTTTTTTTTTACTTCAGGAGAGTTGACTAAGTCCTGTAATGACTGCTAGCAAAATGTTTAGGTCGAGCTTAGGTGGCGCAGGCAGCGCTCTGCGAGGAATGCTGTATTCAGTTGGGGATTTGAAGCTCCGCCCACTCATTGCCCAAATTTTTCATTTGCTTGTGTCATTGCCCTTTGTAAAAGCTGGCTTCTGATTAAGGGTGGGCGACAATTTCGACATTTTCGCGTTCCGCGCAGAACGCGAAAATGTCGAAACTTCTGCGATCCGCGAGGGAACGGAAATTGTCGCCTAGGTAGGTGTGCTGCTGTCTCCCCATATCTACCATCAACAATTTACTGTCATCCTTGATGGAGTTCTGTGCATCCATGAGTTTCTCGAGCGCAATCCCCGTGTAGTTCCTGGCACCAGGAGGTTCTGTCTCCTCATCTGCTGCTCTGATCCGTCTCTGACCCTTTATAAACAAGAGGAATGTGAACTGCATGGAAGCCCTGCCTGTTTGGCACCGCCCCACACACCAGTGGTGGGCAACATCTTCCCGCCCTTTCCCCCACTATGATGGACAGCTCACTCGAGGGACCCCGGCCCCCGTTGGTGCGGTGGCAACGTTACAGACACACATGGTCGCTGTAGACAACTCTTCTGACCCTTTACGCAGCTGTAGTGTAGGAAAAGCACATACATTTACCCAACGAGGTAGCACTTACTGATTAGCCAGTAGAAAGTACTCGAGTTGAGTAGAGGTATTGCACAAAACGGTGGCATCTTCTTGGGCGCCTGTTGGCGCGGTGGCAACGTTACAGACACACATGGTCGCTGTAGACAACTCTTCTGGCCCTTTACGCAGCTGTAGTGTAGGAAAAGCACATACATTTACCCAATGAGGTAGCACTTACTGATTAGCCAGTAGAAAGTACTCCAGTTGAGTAGAGGTATTGCACAAAACGGTGGCATCTTCTTGGGTAAAAATGCAGGGCAGGATTCATTCTGGCATGATGCTCATGTCACAAAAATTAAACCCCAATAGGAAGCACTTTTATTTGACCTTCAACTCGGGCACCTGCTTTATTTATATCTGTAAGTCTTACAGATATAATTATAAATAAAGCAGGTGCCCGAGTTGAAGGTCAAATTCAGTAACGCATTAATCAGCACACCAAAATCTCCGCGATCACGCGAAATTTCGCGTGATCACGGAGAATTTTTGCCATTTTGCGATATTTTGCGAAAGGCACTTTCGCTAATTCCGCCCACCCTTGCTTCTGATTCCTAATCGCCTTGTTAGTCCCTCCTTAGTACTGCCTTGTCTACATTTGAAACCTTGCATGAGGACTGGCTCTTTTACTTCTGGTGCTACTCTGTATGTTTTATTTCGTCTGCAAGCACTATTTTTTTTAATGGGTTTTCCCTACTGCAGGCACAACGTGCTTTCCTAATATTCAGCGTGCCATGTGCGCTTTCACTTTCCAAGCAGCCAGGACAATGGCGCCTGCCTCTTTGCAATGCCATAGGTATTGCATTTAGGAGAGTTTGAGATATTGGCATTGTAAATGGCAATAGCTTAAACTCTCGCAAATGCAAGACCTATGGCATTGCAAATATTTCTTTTTGTTTTCAAAGCCCCCATGCTGCACTTTTACGTGCATGAAGGCTGAGCCCCTTTCTTTAGAAGAGCCAGGTCTAAGGAAAGGTGCGCAGCCGCTATTAAAGTGAAACCGCGGCATGGGGGCTTTTACCAAAAAAACAACACATTTGTTTGACAAACTCGTGCCCTACAGTAACTATAACTTGAGCCTTCACCAACTCTGTCCATATCTGCCCCATGCCATCACTTCTCATCAAACTCTTATCTATGAGTGTGGATTTAGGCAGCATTAAGGCCGTAGAATAGTAGTAAAGGTGGGCAATGTTTATAAATGGGCAATGTGTATAAATGGGCAATGTGTATAAATGGGCAATGTGTATAAAGGGTTTTGTTCTAGCTAAAGAGAATCTTAAAACAGTCTTAAAACTATTCTCGATAAAAACATTTTAAGACTGACAAATATTTGAAAAAATGTCATAGTATTCTGCAGGTGTTTCTGAGCAGCTACATAGGTTGCAGCTTTCCAGAAGTACTCACATGCAGAATGATTAATTTATGCTTAATTGTATAGGGTGCATGGTATACATTGATGCATGTACAAATGCTTAGGACAAGTACTTTTGCACATGCTAACTTTTGCCATTTAAATATGTTTCCCTGTTGAGAAAGTCTCTACTCTATCCCGCCACCCATTTTTGGGGTGTTTCTTTTCTAATCCAACTCAGAATGGCCATTTATGGGAATCCTACTCAGAATGGAGATTTACTGCTGTTCATTTCAGAAGTACACCTCTGCCGATATCCTAGGTGGCAAAGGATTTTGAAAATGATAGTGAATGTAAATACAATTTTTAAGACTACAAAACGTGAATTTCATTTTGTAAATCATGACATTTGTACACATAGCTTGACGTTGCATATGCAGATGGCTTTGTAACTCATGCCTTGTGATTTCTGACTTAAAACAGGTTTAAAATGATTATAGACCAGAGACACACTTTGGGACATCTGGCCCACATCATCTAGTAATAGTATAAATTAAGCCAGTGCAAACTTTAAAATCCTAAGCTATATGTTCCTTCCTACACTCACCATTCGACCTCTCAGACAAGTCTGGTAGCTGCCCTTCTCTGTGTCTCTTATTTACTCTTTTTTAGGTTTAGCCTGGGCAGCGCATGTGCTGCTATGCAAGCCATGATGTATTGGAGTATGTACTTGAAGCTCCACCCACTTTCCGCCCATATTTGTCATTGGCTTATGCCATTGTCCTTCTTAAATATTGGCATCTGACTTGTTATTAGGCTTGGTAGTCCCTCCTTAGTACTGCCTTGTCTTCATTTGTATCCTCCCATGAGGACTGGCCCTTTTACTTCGGTTGTTACATGGTACATCTTCTTTAGTCTGTAAGCACTATTTTCTTTGATGAGTTTCACCTCACTGCAGGGGGGCCGGAGGGTCTCTTGTGCGCCGTTGTGATCACCGGCTTGTTTATTTAACTTGTAGCAAACAGGGAGCTCTTCAGGGGCCATGGGAGACAGAAGGGGGAAACTCAGCGATGCCTTCAAGCATTTGGAATGCAATAGATCCCACATTTGTGAGAGTTTAAGCTATTGGCATTGTAAATAACAATGCCTTTTATTTATGTTTTACAAACCAAAACATAAATGAGAGGCATTGTCATTTACAATGCCAATAGCTCAAACTCGCATAAACGTGAGACAGGCGGGCTACTAGAGCCAAATTTCGGGGGAGGGGCTGAAAAAGATTTCAGGGGGGGCTAAGTCTTCCAGCCATAGGCACAGTGGCTGTAAGAGGGGGTGAAAACACAACAAAAACCTCATTAACGAGTACATGGTCTTTTAAACACCTGTGAAGTACTCGGGTGCGGCTGCAATAAGACGGACGCCAGCCTGTGAGGCTGTCTCAGCCGGGCTGACACCATGACGGGGGGGGGGCTGAAGCCCGGTGAGCCCAATGGGTGTTGCGCCTGGTGAGACCTATTGCATTGCAGATGCTTGTTTTCTTTCTCAGAGCTCCTAACTACTACCATTTTTCCTCCAGCTGCTGCCTGCTCTTTGCCCTTTAATCCTCAGTGTTTCACAGCATCTCCTGACCACTTCTCCAGTCAACAATATTTGTTTTTTCTGGATTGAATTTCACCAAGAACTTATTTCATCAGGAATATCTATAATTCTTACAAAGTGACTCGTAGAGCGCATTTCGTTAATAATTAAATAAGTAAGTGTAAGGCTAGATTTTCATAGTATCTACTGTTTGTGTGGCAATTTGGCACAACAATTTCGTGACCTTTCAATGCTGACAAATAGGTCATAGGAAGGATGCAAAAGTGTGCAAATGCATGACAATGTTGCCATCTTCCTTTTTTTGCATCAAAAACACATCATTGGTGGTAATGCATTGTGTGGTTTGTCGTGGATGGTGCTATGTGTAAGGAGTTTTGTCTATGATATAGACCTCTACAGGACAGATTCACAAAGGCATGAGAATAGTGCTGTAGGAGCAGTGGTCGAAGTGCATTAAAAAAAGTATGGAAAGTATCGTGCAAGGGGGCAGGGTGAGTTAGCGTGGGGGCGGAGTCAAAGGCGTGGCTGAAATAAACAAAATAATCTGTAACTTTTTGGTCTTTCACCTTCAGGTAACTACATTTAAATTAAGGCACAGATTAAGTGAGAAATAAATGCAAGTTATGTTAAACAGTAGGAAATGCATAATCGTACACTCTGAAACCTCTATTAGTTAATGCATTGCAGATGTCTGTGTCTGTAACCAAGGAGTCCCAGTATTTGTCGTGTCTTCAAGGCACCAATAACGACAGACACGAAGGGTTCTATTTAGGACACTTTATTTCACGTCCTTACACCAGCATGGCCCTACACTCAACTGTCTGGCTGTTCCCTTTCTCCGCCCCTTCCTGTCCGGGCAGCCCTCTCTTTACCCCACCCACTCTGCTCCGCCCACGCAGCTACTAGACCACCTCATCTCTACATCTCCCCCTTTGTTAGCAAAGAAATGAGTCACCAAGAGTTACATCTCTTCAATCAGCCGCTTAGGCTGGCGGATTGTTTGTCGTGGTCTGAGTGTGCGACCTTCGGGCACTGCAGTGATGCCGGCGCCGGGTATCTGCCCCGGGTGGTTGTCACCGTCGCTCTGTGCTTCGAACTGTCGAGTTCCTGAAGGTGTCACTCGCGACTCAAGCGTCTCTTGTAGAACTGGGCTGCACTTCTGAAAGTGAGACACATTTCTGGTTACGCGCCTGTTGTCTGACTCCGCTGTTAGCATGGTACCTTTCTGTCGAGTGACCGTTAGAGGTTCCGCTCTGAACTTGCTATCCGTCTTCTTGCATTGCTCCTGCTTAACGACCACGCAGTCTCCTTCGTGGAATGAGAGGGAACGAGCACGTCTTCTGCCATCCGCGTACGCCTTCATGCTTTCTTTGCGAGCTTTGTCGGTGGCTTCCACTTCCCGATGAACGCGGCTGGGGGAAATGGGTCGTAGTGCTCCCTCCCAGGTGGGTATCCGGGTCCTGACTGGGCGTCCCAGCATGAGTGTGGCCGGGCATTTGCCTGTGGTGGCATGCGGTGTCGTCCGATATGCTCGGAGTACATCATTGAGGGCTGCTTGCGGGTCTCTCTTATCCAGAGCAGCCTGTTGGAATGTCTTTTTGAGAGTGGCCATGAATCTTTCCGCTGTGCCGTTGGCCTGCGGCCATAGTGGTGTTATCCGTCGGTGTCGCACGTTCATGAGCGTCAGGAAGTCACTGAACTCCCGGCCATTGAAAGGGGGCCCATTGTCTGTTTTCAC
The DNA here is from genome assembly GCF_964204655.1 of Triturus cristatus. NCBI lineage: Eukaryota > Metazoa > Chordata > Amphibia > Caudata > Salamandridae > Triturus > Triturus cristatus. The sequence goes on from NC_140583.1 coordinate 236,575,368, forward strand.
CTCTGTGGGTATACCCCAAGCTGCAAAGACTTCATCCAGGATGGTGAGCGTGGCGGCTGCGTTGGTGGATGGTACGAACCGGGCGATGGGGAATCGCGAGTATTCATCTATTATGACCAATACATACTTGCCCGACGGCATGGGACCGTAGAACTCCATTGCTAGTTCTTGCCATACTCCTGGCGGTAGGGGTGTCATCTGAAGTGGAGCTGGCGGGTCTCCTTGCCTCACCACTTGACACTGCAGACAGTCTTTCAGAGTGTGCTCTACCATTTTGTCTAGGAACGGGAACCAGACACGTTCACGAAGTGCCCTTTTCGTCGTGACTACTCCTCGATGGCTTTCGTGTGCCAGGTTGACGACTCCTTGTCTCAGTTGCTGAGGGATTATGATCCTGTTATCTCGCAACAGTAGGCCATCCGGTGTAACAGATAGTTCTTCACACACATTTCGGAATGCTTGCCACTCCTGGCGCTTTGTAGTGTCACCCCTCTCGTCCTCCGACTCTTCGTGTCGCCACCGGTTCGTTCGAACTCTTTGGATCACCTGTTGCAGCATGGTGTCCTGCTGGGTGGCGTCCAGGATGGCCTCTAGGGGGACCGCTGGTGGCCGCGCTTGATCCACCACAAAATGGATGTATTCGTCTGCCATGGACGGTGGGTGACGCTCTGAGTCTTCCGGGTGGCGCGACATGTAGTCGGCCGGGTTGGCTGCCTTCCCCGGCTTATGCACGATGGTGAACGTGTATTCCTGCAGACGGAGTCCCCACCTTTCGATGCGAGGCGGCATTTTGGACCGGGGGTTGCCATAGATGGTGACGAGCGCTTGGTGGTCCGTTACCATGGTGAAATGCTTCCCGTAAATGAACACGTGGAAGTGTTCACACGCCCACACCACCGCAAGGCTTTCCTTTTCTGGTTGGGAGTAGGCCTTCTCCGTGTCGGAAAGGCTCCGGCTGGCGTGAGCCACAATATGTCGTTGGTCCGTGTCCTTGTCATATTGAGCCAGGATGGCACCCAGCCCGACGGGGCTTGCGTCCACTGTTATTTCGGTCTTACGATCCGGGCTGAAATACGCCAGGCTCTCCACCGTGCCCACGGCCCTCTTTATGTCTTGGAATGCTTGCTCGCATTCGGATGTCCACTCAAACACTTGTCCCTGTTCGGTGAGAGTGCGAAGAGGGTGACTGATTGTGGCATAGTCCTTAATATATCTTGAACAGTAGCTCGCCATGCCTAGGAAGGACCGCACATCACTGACGTCAAGTGGACTCTTGGTGCTGTTCAGAGTACTCACTTTGTCGGGGTCTGGTTGCATTCCGGCTCCTGAAAAGATGTGGCCAAAGAATTTCAGTTGCGACTGGTGAAACTCGCACTTCTCCCTGTTGAGTGTGAGGTTGGCTTCCAGGAGGGCATGGCAAACCCTGTCTAGGGCCGTGTCGTGGACTTGGATGTTTGCCCCGTAGACTAGAATGTCATCGCTGTAGTTCAGCGTGTTTGGGATGTGATGTATTGTTTGCCGGATGGCTTCTTGAAATATTTCTGCGGCTGATGAAATGCCGAAGTTTAGTCTCTTGTATCTGAACAAACCTAGGTGGGTTGCAAATGTCGTGATGTATCGGGAGCTCTCGTGTAGTTCCAACTGATGGTAGCCTTTGTTTAGGTCCAATTTAGAAAACACCCTTGCCCCATTGAGGGCGGCGATCATGTCACTTAAGTGAGGTCCTGGATGGCGCTCTCTCTCAATGGCGGTGTTGGGCATTCTCATGTCCACACAGAGTCGGACCTTCCCTGGTGTTCCTTTCTTCGGTACTATCACGACCGGAGATACCCACGGTGTGGCGCCCTCTGTCCGTTCGATGATGTCGGCATCCAGCAGATCTTGCAGCTCATCCTCTACCGCTTGCTGGAGGTGGAACGGTACTTTCCGCGGGTGCTGGGCAACCGGGCGGACCTGGTCATTTATGTGGAGGCGAATCTGGCCTCTGTTCATTTTGCCGAGTCCGGAGAACAGCTTTGGGAACTTGTGTATGGTGTCATTGTCACTGTTGACGCGGTACAGGATCTCTACCAGCTTCAACCGTTCAGCTGTTGGTAGGCTGAGGAGACAGTCTGCTTCCGGCCCCTCGATGACGTGAATCACGGCTGGAATGGATGTTGTTTGATGCCTCAGAGTCGTCGAGAACTTCCCAAGACATGGGAGCGGCTTCCTGGACATCCAGGTGTAGACGCGCACGTGTGCGGGATTGAGCCGAGGCCGAGGGTTCATCTTCTTATATTCCGTCACTGGGATGTAGTTGAGGGATGCCCCGCTGTCCATCACAAACTTCGTGGGATGAGTGCCAACGCTGATGTCCAGTCGAGGGTATTTTTTAAGCTGGTCTGGATCGGCAATCATGTTGGCATATTCTACGGAATATTCATGTTCACTTGATGGTGATTCAGAGTCTCTTGACGGTGATCTTCTAGACCACCTTGAAGACCGAGACTCCCTGCTGGACTGGGAGGACTTGGAGGAGGACTTCCGGCGGTCACGTACCGCTCGTGCGTGATGGCGGCGCGTCTCGCCTCTTGTCAACCTCGTGGAGTCTTTTTCTTTCTCCCGGCGGTAGTCCCCGCACATGGTCTCAAAATGATTGTTGCGGCCACACTTGTGGCATTGCTGTCCCAGAGCCGGGCACGCTCCGATGTGTGGGAAGTCGTACCCGCATCGGTAACACCTTCTCAGTGGCGCCTTTTTCCCATGATCCTGACGCCTGCTTCTCTTCCCCGAATCAGGCCGTCGATGGCCAGGGCGGCGGTGTCTCGATGGCAGCCGAGCATGACGTTCCCGCTCTCTCGACCCCCGGCGGGGGCGGTCGGTGCGTACTTGACAGACCACCTCCTTGCGATCCACGCGTCCCGCCTCCATTATCTTGGCTTGCTCTTCAGTCTGATCGTGGAGCCTCGTGATCTCTTCTATTTCATCCAAGGTGTGACTTTTGTTTAGTAATTTTCTGCGTAGCGTCTCCGACTGACAGCCGTCGATCACACGCAGTCGTATGGCGTCGTCCGTCGAGAACTCGTCGAACTCACAATGGCGCGCCAGTCGCCGCAATCGTGTGATGTATGAGCCCATGACCTCATCCTTTTCTTGTCGCACTCTTTGGAACACGTACCGTTCGTAATCTACGTTCTTCTTGTGCACGAACTTTCTATCCAGGGCTGCACGCACTCTCGCATACGTTCCCGCGTCTGCGGCGGGGAGTTCCTTTATCATCTTGCTGACGTCCTTGCCCACGAGGTTTCGAAGTGCGATCAGTTGATCCTCGTCCCCGGTCACCTTCGAGCCCTTAATATAGTCCTCAAAGTCTTCAATCCACTCTTCCCAGCGAGGGCCCATGCTGCTCCCAACCACGAGCGCTAAGGGTTCTGGGGGGCGCAGGTGCGATAATCCCATGATGATCGGCTTCGCATCCTGGCGAGTTGGAGACTGGGCTGGGGACCCATGGTTCGACATCGTGTCGCACGTGAAATGCGCGCAGCTTCAGCGCAGTACAGGCCCTGGGAATCCTACGGGAATCTTGTGCGCCTGTTTCAAGTTGTTTCCCTTCTTTTCTTTTTTTTTTTTGTATTTGCTTGTGCTTGTTTAAATTTCAGCGTTGCCTGACTTCAAAATGGCCGCCCGGGTCTATTTGCATGGGGCGTCTGGAGATCCGCCTGACTTCAAGATGGCCGCCGGCTGGATAACGCGCGTAGACATCACACGTGGTGCCGGGCTCTCACTTCATTCATTCCAGGACTGCGCGCTGCTCAGGCGGCCCCTCTCATCATCCGCTTCACTCACGGTTCTGCAGCAGGTAGGCGGGCGGGGAAGTCTTTGCGCTCACTGCTCTGACCTGGCCTGGGGGACGCGCGTGTCAGCGTCGTCGCTTCCCTTCCTGCCTTTCACGGTGCCGGCCCTTTCCTCATGCAGGGCGCGTTTCGCGATCTCGCTCCTTCAGCTGCGGGGCTTTCACACGCTCCGGGTGTGTGTCGCGAGTGGCGGCGCTTCCGCTGGTTTCTTCGTGACCAGCCCTTCGCCGGTCTCGTCAGCGTGCTGGTGTTCTGGGAGAGCAGCTAGCTCTATCCCACCCTCGTCGCCAGCTGTCGTGTCTTCAAGGCACCAATAACGACAGACACGAAGGGTTCTATTTAGGACACTTTATTTCACGTCCTTACACCAGCATGGCCCTACACTCAACTGTCTGGCTGTTCCCTTTCTCCGCCCCTTCCTGTCCGGGCAGCCCTCTCTTTACCCCACCCACTCTGCTCCGCCCACGCAGCTACTAGACCACCTCATCTCTACAGTATTGATTCCTGGTAAATGCAATGGAGAATAGTGACTTGCCTATGTTTAGTGCTACGAGGTCCCAGTTGTGACAGAAAGAACTGGGAATATGTAAGTGATTCATTTTTACTTGCACTGCACACTGTACAAGATAGGTGGATACGAAATGTGCAAAATGGTTTAAGATTAAGTGCTTTGAAAATATAGATTTTAGTAATAAAAAAATGCACTATGTGCAGTCTGGGTAACTGTCCATTAAAAGCACACACTTGACAGCTCAGCTGGTAACTCCCTTACATCAGGAAGCTTCAAGTGATTACATCTATTGAAGCCAGTACTGGCTTCTAAGCACCCTTTATATCTGCAGATTAACCAGTTGTGAACATTTACATTTCTAGCAGGCAAGCAGGCACCCTGGCAAGAAGGCTTGTTTAGCTGTCTGCTCCTCACTCAGCTTCAAAGCACAGGAGACTGCCTGTCTTACACTTCTACTGATGCTTTTCGGCTCTCTGAATTAACCGTGCCTGAACGGTTCTCTTTTCTTAAAAAGTAAAGGGATTGTTTTGCTTAAATTAGAAAAGTCTGGGTACGTCGTGCTCCTCAGATCCCGCCCACTTTGAGCACTGGTCAGGGGTACTCATTTACTTACTCTTACATGACTTTGTAAATACCCCCTAAAACGACCTACTCCTGATCAGTTAAAATGCAAACAGTACAGTCTTTTCCATTTGTACTAATTGTGTAGGAATATTCAATTAGTATTTACATTTTAGTCCCATTTTGGATGTTTAGGAGCCATGTACCCGAGGAATTTAAAAGTATGTAAAAGAGTAAGAGAAGATGCCCCACTTTACAATAGGACCCTACATGTTCAGGGCTCCAATAAGGTTTGACACGATTTTGTAAACTTACAATTTGCTCTTGGTAAATCCTCAAGTAATAATTCTGTTATTAAAGTTTTTGATTTTAGGTTTTCCTTGCAATATAGGAATAATGCTGAATTGTGGTGTTTGGGGCCCTAGGCCCTCATGCTGAGAATGACTGACGCGGACACATAGTTAGATGGTGGGTTAACTGGCCACGAGCACGTGCGCTCGGCCCTTTTATTAGCCTAGTCACCTGACCCAGTGACGTAGGTGGTGGGTGGGTGTAAAGTGTAGAGCATACACTTATGAACACTAGAACGTGTCCATGCTAGGACACTACATTCCTCCCAATCTTTAATAACAAAAACCCGGAGTCAAATGTCCAACCTAGGGGAGAAAAGACATATATATACAGATGTAATGCAGTGACTAAACTTCTGCAGAGTCGCTCGCGCTTCAGCAGCCTGGAGTCACAGACGACGTTCTTCCTGTCGCGGACGATGTTCTTCCTGTCGCGGGCGATCACCAGTTCACTGTGGCACCAGTCATGGGTGCTCGATGGAGTTAGTCTGTTTGACGGCTCTGCCTTGAAGTTGCTCTCACAGTCTTTCTTCGCTTTACTTTCTTGGCGACAAACGCAGTTGTTGAGTTCTTTTGGTTCAGCGCTAGATGTTGCCATTTATCTTTTTAGTCCAGTCCTTTTCTTTATCTGTGGCGTGTGTTCTGTTTTGCAGAAAGACGGGTTATTCGCAAGACACCCCTCTCACCAGGATGCCCCTCTCACAGGTGTTCCCCTGCCACGGGATATCCTTGAGGCCCTCTTCCTCAGATCTGGCCTGGGTTCAGTGTCCTGTATCGTGTTACTCCCATGCCGATAAGTACGGGTGCGGAGGAGACGGCAGGTCTCACCTCAGATGCCGCAGTCAGACCTGGAGGGTGGCTGTTGGCTCCTGTCTTTAGCACGCGAAGTCTTCATCCTCCTGAGACCTTTGCTGAAGGGCGGCTGATGACCATCTCTCGTCGCGGGGATACTCTCTCTCACCGGCATCCCTGAGGCCTTTGCCCCTGAGTCACCACGGCTGGCATTGACCAGTGTCCGTGTAACCCCAAAGGTGGGTGTTTCGAATGGTCCGGCCTGCTCACCTCTGCAGATCCCAGGTGTGCTGAAAGCATCATCAAACAGATGGTCTTTTCTCCGTGCCACGGGTGTTCTTTAGGACTTGCGCACTGTGTTCTGACGCTTGTCACCTTCCTTGTCTTTGAGGTGTGAGTAGTCTTGCCACACTCTTCTCCTTGTCCTCTATTTCTTTCTCCGTGAGGCTGTCATGTCACTCTGACTTCTTCTCCTTCTTACAGTGGCAACCGTGCCACTCAGATCTTTCTTTCCCCTTTTTCCTTTAAGTGGCAGACGTGCCACTCTGATATCATCTTCCTTCTTGTAGTGGCAAACGTGCCACTCAGACATCTTCTTTTCTTGTAGTGGCAAACGTGCCACTCAGACATCTTCTTTTCTTGTAGTGGCAAACGTGCCACTGCGATGTCTTCTTTCTTCTTAGTGGCGGACGTGCCACTCTGGTCTCTTCATCTCTCCGCTTCACGACCTACTCTGGACCGTTTCTGTTCTCCTCTTGTCTGGCCAGGCTTCTCCATGCAGCGCGCGCACTCTGCACGTGTTCCCCCTGGTCTTGTCCTCGTCCGAGAACACTCTCTTCATCTTCTTCAGCATTCCGAGTTCGGGTCGTGACCTTCTCTTCATCATCACCTTGTCACCAGTTACTTCGGTTGAAGTTCGTGGGGCCATGCTCATGGTCCGCTTCGGTCTTCTCCCTTTCACCAGTTGCTTTGGTTCTTCTTGAGCTTCTTGGACCACTTGACGGTCCGCGCTGCCGATCACTGGCAGGATACCTTCGGTCTTGCGTCAGACCTCTTTGTGCGACTCCTGGCGAGTCGGCTTCTTTGGTGCGACCATGTGGCAGGTCGGCTGGGCCTTTGTGGTGCGACCATTTGGCTGGTCGGCTTGACTTTTGTGGTGCGACCGTTTGGCAGGTCGGCTTGGCCTTTGTGATGCGACCATTTGGCTGGTCGGCTTGACCTTTGTGTTGCGACCGTTGGGCAGGTCGGCTTGGCCTTTGTGGTGCGACCATTTGGCTGGTCGGCTTCACGAGGTGTGTCACGTCGTGTGAGTACCTGTGTCCGCTGCCTTGTCAGGCGCTGGTGCGTGCTACTCTTCGTACCGTCGTGGTACCTCTTCAGTGTAGCGTTGCTCCTAGTATCAGGATCACTTGATGTGGTGGCTTCTTGGCGCCACTGGGTGGGGCTCGACATCCTTGCCCGCCAGTGTTGGATCCTTGCTGCGCCCATCCTCTTCAGTGGGTTCCTCTCCTGTAGGCGCTGCAGTGTACCTTTCGCGTCCGGCGTACATCTGCACTGAGTCCATTTGTTCTCTCGAGGGTTCGCTCCACTTGATGCGGCGACAGCGTAGTCCTCGCTGGGGTGGATGTGGCTTGACACCATTTTCTTTTCTTCCTCCTTATTGCTGTGGGATAGCGCTGCATCCCTGTGGCACACCGTCTCTTCTTACTGTGCTTCTGTCGCGTTCCTGCGCTTCTGGCACATTCCTGTGCGCCTCCGTCGCACTCCCGTGCGCTCACCATCGCGCCTCCGTCAGACCTTGCGGTACGTGCCTTGCTGCCTCTTCTCCCTTGCCGTCGGTCTCCCGTAGCTGCTGGACTTCCTTGGCTTGCTGTAGGCTTGTTGATCTTCCTCTTGCTGCAGTGCTACCAGTGGCCACTGGGTGGCAGTGTTGCTTTTCTCTTGCTTCAGCAGCAACCTTCTTCGCTGCCAGAACTCTATGCCCTGTCTTCTTTTCCTTTCTTCCAGGCTTCGTTCGTGAGCAGGAGAACTGGAGAGGAGCTGGAGCCAGGAGCAGAGCAGTGGAGTCCAGGACACGTGGCAGCAGGTAAGTCTTCTACATTTCTTTCTTGGAAAGGGGGGGGGGGGCACAGGCATTTCCATTCAGCTGCAGAGCTCAAAGCATTGCTCTCTTTGTGCACTGCTGGTGAGCGTTTCGTTTTACTGGTGCACTGAGAGGGAGGGTGGAATGCAGGCTCCGACTGGGACCTGGGGATGTGTTGTCGCGGGTGGGCTCCGCTTTCTTCACTTTCCCTCGTGGAGGTGAGGCTGTGGGCAATTGGTTGTGCTGCAGGGGGATCTCGCTCTTCACCGCGCTGCTTTCCATTAGCGCTATCACACGCCTCTCTTCCACTGCCTGCCCCCGATTGGGGCACACGCCTGCAGGCACCTCTAGGGGCTCAGCTTCACTTTCTCTGCCCCAGCACTGTTCCGGCCGTGCCTCCCTCGCGCTGGCGCTCCAGTCGGCCGGGAGTGTTCACCGGGTGCCGGCGCTGTTCTCTCTGCTCTTCTCGCCCGCAGCAGCGTCCCTCAGTTCTCATGCTGCGCGGGCGGAGGAGACAGGGGTCACTGCTGGGCGCTGTGGCGCGGGTGGGCTCCGCCTTAATTTCTGTTCTTCAAACGGCCTCGGGCCGCACGTCGATGCTTTCTTTCCCTCCGGCATGTTCCCTAATGCGGGGTAGGCACCCGTTTACCACGCTGCTCCTTCTTCGCGGGTGGGCTCCGCTTCTCGTTTCTGCTTCCCCCGCAGCGCCTCAGAGCTCACACGCTGCGGGGGGGAGGGGGGGACGCCGGGACACTCGCCACCTTCTCGTCGGTGCTGCGCTAGGGGGTTCTTACGCTTGCTGTGTCGTTCCTTGACTGCGGGTGGGCTCCGCGTTGCCGCTCGTCCTGGCAATGGGTTGGGGGTGGTTAGCTACTCCACCCCCGCCCTCACTGGCTCCAGCAACGATCACGGGGCCGCGGTTGGCTCCCCCAGACCTCCGATCACGACGATCCTCATGCGGGGTGGGCTCCCGCTTTGGATGGGGTTATGTTCATTTTACCCCGGGCTCCTTCCTCACTCACCGGGGCTCGTCGCGGCTGATGCGGGTGGGCTCCGCTCGGCGTGCCTCTCCTTCCGGGCACGGCGGTAGGGTCGGGGTGGGCACCCGGCCTCCGCCTTCAGACTTCCGGCGTCGCGGCCGATACGGGTGGGCTCCGATCGGTCCGCCTGTCTTCGGGGCACTTCCCCCTCCACCAGGGTCACAGCGGCAAGCGCCTGGGGCGCGGGGTGAGCTCCTGGTCGCCTCGGGGCACGCTGCGGGCTCCGCCTCGCCCTGCCGGCTTCTCGGCGCGTCGCGCCTTCTTGTAGAGGGGGGGGGGTGTCCTCACCGGGCAGTCCTCTCTCCCCCCATTGTTTGCGATGGGGCACCGATCGGGGGCTGCACTCGCGGGGTAAAGTACCCGCCTCGTCGCCAATGTGGTGTTTGGGGCCCTAGGCCCTCATGCTGAGAATGACTGACGCGGACACATAGTTAGATGGTGGGTTAACTGGCCACGAGCACGTGCGCTCGGCCCTTTTATTAGCCTAGTCACCTGACCCAGTGACGTAGGTGGTGGGTGGGTGTAAAGTGTAGAGCATACACTTATGAACACTAGAACGTGTCCATGCTAGGACACTACACTGAATTATGTGCATGGGCGCTGGTAAACTTTTCATCTTCTCTAACTCCCCCACTAAAGATCCTGGCGAGCTTCCAGGTATTCATATGTCAGCCTGGCATGAGAATTAGGTGTTCATGCGTGATTTAGCTGAGTTTGATGGTATAGGAAAGGTATATGGGCTTCCAGAAAGCACATAGTGGCTTCTTGTTTCTTTGCGGATTTTGTTGGGCTGCAGAATGATGAGGCAGGGCTGGTCCCAAGAGGAGGAAATTACAAAGCCAGTGAAAGACATGGGAGACTGAAATGAACTGTAGTCATTTATTTTTAGCCTTTAGGTCTAGCATACTTTCGGGTTTTTTTACTTTATTTAAGAGTTCGTTTTTTCTTTATCTCGTGATCTTTTTTGTTGGTGTTACTTTTACTAAAGACAGGAAGAGCAGCTGTCACTATCATCAAATTCAGTATATTTCTCTAATGTTGATATTAAGATAATCTCATCTCATCATTCCTTTACTGAAATTAGTCATAAATCTATGGAGCCTACTACAGCGGCTGATTTAGAAACAGCTCGAGAGTGAAAAAGAGAGAGAATCTTCCAGGCCGGCGAAAGAGGCGAGGTAGTCAGCGGCCTTAGATCGCCACCTAGTGGTGATTCAAAATTACTGAAGATTGCCTGCTGCATGCTCACGCATATGGAAAATACTCAAATTGCTTTGAACGCTGAAAGTCACTCCGGAAAGTTAGTCTCGAGCTGATGCTGGTTGCAGTTGGAACGATGTGGCGATGAGGTGACACTGAAGCCAGTAGAGTCTGGTATGGGAGGAGCGGCCCAGCCAGGGGTAGAAACCCCTTTCTGAAGTGGGGATAGGAGGCACTGACCCTGGCTCGAGGCTGGCCAAGCAGGCACACGAGTCCCTCAATAAGGTTGAGAGGATCTACATGTGGTTTTAGGCTTGAAGGTCAATGTCCCTGAGACGACGATGTCCATCAGTTCAGGGCAGTCTGCCTGGCTGCCACCTGACCGGCATCATAGGCCAGTTGGATGAGGCTGTGCTGATGGGCAGACCCTGTTAACACTGGAGTGTTATCCTGAATGCTATTGAACCGGCCAAGGGTGTTGTGTCCGCCTCCGTGCGGGCTGCAGGCGCTGCGCTGCAGGTCAGTTTGCTGACACTTAGTCAGTCTGCTGGTGCACGTGGAGTGGCCTCGAGCGGCCAGCTCGCCCTTTATTAACCCCATCGGCCGGCCCTCGGGGTGAAACGTGTGATACATACATTGTATTGTAGAGGCCGGCGGCACACTACATCCCTTCCATTACTATGGAGGCCTCCGGCATGCCTTTGGTGGGGGCTGGGTGTCTGTTCCCGTGGCATCTCATCCAACCCCTCCGTCACCTTACTCCCCGCCAGGGTAGCTACTCGCTTGAACCAGGAAACATTTCTGGCCACAGTGGCATGGCCCCACTGGACAGGGTCCATGGTCCCTTGAATGTTCTTAACGCTCCAGATCTCCTTCTAGAACGGCGTATGGAATTTACATCCTGGGTGATGGTCCTGCATGATGACCTGATCACCCACTGACAAGTCTGAGGTTACAGCTCGGCGGACCTGGCTTGCTAGGTTGTTTGTAAACCTCCTTTTCTCTTGCGGCTCCTGTGTGTCTAGGGTAGAGGGTTTCCAGCTAGGCCCTGCTGGGATGCTGTCTCAGGTGGGCCTTCAAAGTAGCAGATCCATCAGAGCTGTGCGTAGTCTACAGGTATGCTCGCAGGAACCTGTGGAGACAACGCTCGGCATCCTCACCCTGCCCTACCCTATGTGGAGGGCCCATATAGCACTCCACTTCACCATTGCTAGGGCCATTACGGAGTCACTTCCCAGTCTTTGATACTGAGTGACAAAAGGTACTCTTGAAACTCTTGCCCCTAGAATAAGGGCCCATTATCAGTCTTTATCTCCCCCGGAAGTCCTAGCAGGGTGCACACCTTCTCTAGGACCGTTTTCACTTTTGAGTGGCTACACCAGTTCAACTATCGGGTATTTCGAGTGGCTGCCTACCATCACTGCCAAGAGTTGGCCATCTGGGAAACTCCCAAGGTCCATGCTGACCTGGGACCAGGGTTTTAAGCATGGTGACTCCATGATAATGGGTGCTGATGGTAGGTTCCCCACTTGTGATCGTGCAGGAGTGGCAGGCTCTCATCTTTTTGTTCTCCCAGGTATCCATTAGGGAAACAACACTTTGTCTCTTAGTCTCGCTTTGGTTTTCACCACTCCTTGGTGGCCTTGATAAGCACGATCGACAACCCTGACCCAAAGACATTGGGGATTCACAGTTCGTCTCCCCTGAGTAACAAACCCACACTGCTGGTGCTCAGGCAGCCTCTGACCCTCCAGATTCAGCCCATTGTTGCTTGCTCAGTGGACGCCAACGATTTGGCTCCATCTAGGAAGTTGTGCCATTTTTTCCTGAGAAGCGCCTACTTGGCCTTGGACAGGGTGGCCCCCTAGCAGATGACTATTTGCTAGGAACAACACCTTTGCTCGGAAGGGAGCGGGTACCAACAACAGTAGTGGGTTGGCTTTCCCACCCTTTCTATCTAGTAACACCTCTTTGAGGAAACAGTGAGGATCTATGTGTTAAGGATCGTCTTGTTCAGAGGCGATGCTCCAGACTTCTCTAAAGGAAGGATTCTCACGTTGAGCAGACCTGAAATTCCTATCAGTGTCCCAAATAAAGTCCTCAGCATGCATTGGTAACACTAGTTGGGGCGGGTCTCCTTTTCTTCCCTTTTCTGTTTTCTGCTTTTCCTGGTTTTCAAGGAGGCCCATTCATAGTCCTCAGCCTGGGAGAAAGGATCGGTACTCCACCAGTTATCTCCATCTTTCCAAGTTTCCTGAACCAGATTCTCAAGGTGGGGATAATTGTTTCCCACGTTTAACGGTTCCAGCAATTTCGGTACTAATTCTACACGTAGAGGCATCATGGGGTCGGACTGATGTTGGATCAGTACCTTTGTTGTGGTGTACCACTTGCAATGCCCATGGACACACTGAATGGTAATGATTCCCATGGTATTAGCTAGACCCCCTTGGAGGATCTGTGATCGCATTACACTTTGTAGACACCCCGTATCTACGAGGTCGGTAACTGGTTCACCATTGACAGATGAACAATGATACAGTGGTCGAGTTTGAGAGGGAGTGCAGTAGAGGATACGGACCGTCCCGGGGGATCTTCTTTCTTGGGACCCAAGTGGGGTATATGGCCAAAACCTCCACACTGGTAACACTGGGGACATAGAGGGGTAGGTCTATGCACTGTCCAGGGATCAAAGTCACTGTCTCTGGTTTCTTGGCTGGGTGAGTTCTAGGGGGTCTTAGGGATCCGGTACTGTGGTGTCTCCAATTGGTGTCCTCCTACCTCTTATGTAGCTCTTGAGCTCAGCTGGAAGCACCCGCAATCTCCACCGCTCTTTCCAATGTTAATTGGGGGTGCTGTTGGACCCACTTCTGTACTAGGGTGTGAAGAGAATTGAGATACTGCTCCATACACATTATTTCAAGGATATGCTCTTTAGTGGTGGTGAGGGGTTTGAGCCAACTGTCCGTCATGAGGCCTGAGGGGGTTTCTTGGGACCCCTATTTGATTTGGCATAACCTGACACGATAATTCTCATCATCAACTCCCAACCATTCAAGATTGTCTTTTTGATGTCCCTATAAGAAGAGGTTCCCTGTGGATTAGAGGCCTGGTACGCAGATTGGAGATCGCCCGTCAATAAGGGGCCCAAGTACTGCCCCCATCTGTCTGCTGGCTATGCTGTGGCCTGTGGCATTCTTTTGAAATTATTTTTTAAATGTCAGGGTCTTCTCCTCTTACACACTTTTGAAGCACCACCGAGGGTAGTGCTGCATGTCCTGTCTGTTGTCCCAAGGTATTGGCGAGTTTCCCAATGGCCGTGTCCTGGGATTGGGATTGGGATTGGTTTGTTAGGGCTTTGTGGATTGGCTCTCTATCCTCTATCCTCTGCTGCAGCGTTCAAACATTTATCCACGGTCCTCTCTAGTTTCTCCTGGTTCTCAGCCATTTTATTAACCACAGCTTCCATACTTTCTGATCCCACTTCTGAGACCAGTAGTAAGAGGTATGTGCTGATATATGGACCAGGATGCTGAGTTTGTTTCTCAGTGTTGATTTTAGTTTGTGTTTTCAGTATTAAAGAAAACAGTGATAAGGACAATTCACCGTAATGAGGCATATGAGGTTGTAGGCAATGTTTAACTCTAGGTTTCTCCTTTTATCTCTCTTTTGTAGATATCCTGCGCAGGATGGGTTGGGCGGAGTCTCGGATAAAAAGAATAATTGTAAGTATAAGGTAGGACAGGGAAATTTGGTGTACCGTCACCGTATCTGATTGTGCTCAGAAAACTGGTGGGTAAAGGGATATCTTTCTGAGTTGTATTTCACATGCCCCTAACAAGCTACCGGGACTTTGCCCTGCTTAGCACGGTCTCGACAAGGAAGGAGACTTTAAATGTGTCACCTTCTTTCTTAGGCAGTGACAGGCTTATCTGAATCTTGCCATAACTGGCAATATGTAAATTTATTTTAGAAAAAAATCACACTTAAAGCTTAATGCAAAAAAAAAAACACCCCTTGTGCTTTTCAATGTGGCCCCCTTAAACGGATACACTGCATGAAATTTGACATAGAGAAAATCAGACCCCTTTCTGTGTTACACTCTACCCTCTACCCAACAGAGCCTCCTCCCATTCCCTTCCCTCTGGACTCACCGCTGCGCCGCAACTCTCCTGAGCTGCGGCAGCTCAACAGCCTCCTCTGGGGGCGACCACCACTCCTCGCTCCAAGTGTGGTAAATAAAATCTTCTTTACCGGACTGAATTTCATACGGAATCTTAAAATAAAGTAAAATAGCTCAAAATAACAAGAGGCAGAATCCGTGGTATAAGAGGTTTTCTAAATGGGCTTTATTCCACTCAAAATGGCCGACTCGAGTCGCGGCCTTCAGGTTCCGTCACCACGAGGGTTCAGGAAGTGAAGTACAATACTTTATTGACAAGAAGTAACTTTTATAGGTTATACATTTACAATGAAACGAATGCAAAAAAGGCGTAACAATTGATAAGATAAATTAACATAGTGACACGTAATCGAAACTAGGCGTAATAAGGAGCAAAAAGAAACATGATTGGCTCTGATTATCTTACATAGGTGGATCTATACGATAATACTTAACATAGATGCGCGCGCAGCAGCATGACGTGTGATTGACGTGCAACTAGGGGGTGAAGGGACTTGACATTTAGCTCTACATGTGGAGACGAGAAGTCTGGGGGGTCAAGTCAACCTAATCCCAAATCATATCTAACATCCTATGTTTAAAGAACTATGTTATCCACAAGGAAGGACTCTCGGACAGGATCTAGTCTATACTGACTGTGTGCGTGCACAAACGCCTAAGTGTCTATATGAGATGCGAGAGGCAGAAAACTTTCCATGGCAGCAGGGCTATGAATCACTTGCAGGAGGACGGAAAGGCTGAGTCCTTTGCTTGTGAGCTAAAGGAAATGTTTACCTAAATCACTAGACAGGAATGCATCGGCTGGAGAGCAAAATAGATAATTCGAAGGTGAAATACAGCTTCTTGGCAGGCAGGCGAAAACTGGCCGAGGCAGGCACCGTTAGCTGCACAGGGAGTAGGACAAAGTTCATGGATACAGATGCGAGCTCAAGCTGAAGCTGTCAAAAGACAGAGAGCAGGGAAAGGCTTTGAGGACAGAATCGGGCCTACTTGCCTGAACTGTAAAAATGGAGTAACTTAGCCATATAAAGTCGGTGGCCTTTCATGCTTAGGAATCGAATATCCAGCCCATTGATGGCGGATCTGACAGAGAACATGTCGACGGTAGACACACATATGTTTGCGTCTTAGAAACTGGAACTGGAGGGAACATACATGTACTTGTAACATGCATATAGAACCGTTGGGGTCCAAGATAGGGGACATAACTGATCAGGAAAATCCACATTTCCACATTCCCTCCTTGTCCCCTACTTGCCCTTCAAGAGATATCAATCTTCATCATTCCATCGATTTGCTCATGGAGCATCATTTCTTCTTCCTTCTTCTTCCGGTATTTTGAACGAGAACTGTGATATGGAATGCATGATGTGGCACACAGACCACAAATCGCTGGTCCACATTGCAGGCATAAACAACAACTGAAGAGCATAAGAAGGCCAATACCTAGGAAGGATAGAACTCTCCATCCCCAGGCTGATATCACACTCCAAAACCACCCGGACCACGTCCAAGTGCCTGGATTCTCGTGTATCTGGCTCACAATCTTATGAAGGCGTGTTATAGCTTTATATACAGATGGCGAATTTTCTGGTATAAATATGCAGCAGCTGGATCCGATGACCCTGCAAGCTCCGCCCCTATCGGCCAGGATGACGTCAAGGACAAGACGATTCTGGAGAACAACAATTCTCATCACTGATTGTTCTTCTGTCAGATTGCCTAGGGCGGCTATAGTCTCGTTTACTACAGCTTCAAGAGTCTTGGTTAGTCTGCGTATCAGCTTACTATTTGATATTGTACCTATATAGGGAAAGATACCTTTATTGAAATCTACATACTTGTCCCATGCCGTCTCAGTATAATCGACAACTGGGAGATCTCTTCGCTCTCTATTGTGTACTAAATGAACATTTCGATAATAATCAGGGGGGGCTAGGAAAACAGGTGGCAGAAGGAATGCTATGTAACAGGTACCATCCCAATCTAGAGGCAGACGCATATATGCCGTCTGACCACATATAAAGTAAGAATGGCGAGAAGCTCTAAATGAAGATTTACCTTGATCACGATATTCTACTGTAGTAACGCATTGGCTATGGCCCATATGTATGGAACCAACTTTTCTCACACATAATTCACCCTTAACTGGAAATACAGACATAGTGGGCAGAATTAGTTCAACTTCGGTTTTGACATTCAAAATCATAAGATTAGGTGTAAAATTACCTAATTTATACACTTCATTTTCTAAATCAGTTCCTGTTCTACTGGGGTGACCCTCCTTATTAGGGTGACAGACTTTGAATAAAACTAGATTCAGATTTCCCCATATCCAATGTTGTTGATAAACTGCTGTGTCTGGGTCTATGGAATTTAATAAACTAAACCATGCTCCACAGGAGCCATTGTGTGTGAACGGATGTGGAAAGAAAGGCAGAACTCCTTTGTTATTCTGATAGGGAGGGAGTCGGCCACACACCCAACAATTGGTGGCATTACTAGTCTGATGGGAATGATGTAACATACTAATGAAGGTGTTATTGCGCAGCGCAAGTCTATAAGATAATTCATGTGGCGGTAGGTCACTAAAAGAATGTTCAGCAGTAATATTATAAACATGTCTAGAAATAGGATGATATATGTGCAAAATCACACTCGTAATGATTATTAAAACACTCAATAAAAACAGAATTAATAATGTCCTCACACAGTAGCTACGCAGTGATTTACAATACGCCTGTCGTTTCAACATTTCTCTGGTATTTTCTCTACTCAGGTCCAAGGGATACATGTCAGAGACAATTCAACCGCTTCACCTTGGAGAGGACTTAAACAATCAAATTGCTCGACTGTTTGGGCCTAAGTTTTAATTTATAGTTCTGAGAGTCATTCCTTTCAACAAAGGGAAGTTTTGAATCAGTCTGTGAGGGAGTGCAGGGCACAGTGTCTATATCCGAGGATAGTCCATGAAATTTCTTAACGTGACTGGAATGTATCCATCCTTTGCGGCCCTCCACTTTCACGGCTGTTCTTGTGGTCAGCAGGACTAGCTTCGGTGTTTTCCACCTGGGCTCCAATTGGGTTTTCCGATCGAAATTCCTCACAAACACCAGATCCCCCGGAGCAACGTCATGGGGTTTCACCTCAGTGTTGTCAGGAAAAGCTGCAGCTACCTGTGAACGACAAGATTGTAGTGCAGACATCAAGGAAGCCAGGTAATCTGTCAGCATATTACAATTAACATCAGTTATTTTACGTGGTACAGGCGTCCCCCACATATTTGGTGGTCTTCCGAAGATCACCTCATACGGGGATAGCCCTGTTCGAGAGTGTGCTACCATTCTTATGTAAAATAGTGCAACTGGTAAGGCTACTATCCAATCAACACCTTTCTCCTTACATATTTTAGACAATCTGATTTTCAAAATTTGATTATGTCGTTCCACGAGACCTGCTGCCTCGGGGTGTCGGACACAGTGGAACTTCCACTGATATCCCAACAAAAGTGAGACATGTTTCATTAATTCGGATGAGAAAGGCTGGCCGTTATCTGAATATACAACACGTGGTAAACCGTACCGTGGGAAGAATTCTCGAACTAGCTGCTTGGCAGTAGTCGGGGCAGTGTAATCTGATACGGGATACGCCTCTGTCCAACGGGAGAGAGCGCAGACAACTACAAGAACATATTTGAATCCTCGACATCGTTCCATCTGGATATAATCCATTTGGAGCACTTCAAAAGGATGATCAGGAGGCTGAAATCCACCCTGCTCTACGGGAACACTCTTTCCTGGATTAAACTGACAACATATCATACAGGTACGAACTTTTTGTTTAGCTGCTGCTCGTAAATGTTTGTTGAACCAAATGTGCTGAATGCTGTCTAGCATAGCCTTCTCTCCTAAATGTGCTGGACTGTGAACTGTAGCTATAATGGCTTGAACCATGGAATCAGGGAGAAACCATACAGATTTCTCCTTCGTCATCCATCCTTGATCTGTCTGGATCCCTCCTAGTTCAGTCCATTTCTTTATTTCTTCTGCTGTGGCATGTGTCTGTATGTCAATTACGTCAAGTGCGGGATCCTTAATTGTCATACACTGTGTTGGTGTCTGAACTATTGGCTTTGTCATGTCTAATGTGCGATTCTGAGCAGTCTGTTTAGCTGTTCTGTCAGCTAAATCATTGCCTTGAGAAATGATATCAGTAACCTTCGTGTGTGCTTTACATTTCATAATCGATATAGCAGTAGGTAGATGTATTGCGTCTAACAAAGCATGAATGAGGGGTCCGTGCTGAATGTGGGCACCATGGGAGGTTAAATAACCTCTCTCTCGCCACAGCACGCCGAAGTCGTGTACAACTCCGAATGCATAACGTGAGTCAGTGTATACATTAACTTTCTTATTTGTGGCTTGAATACAGGCTTGTGTTAGAGCAATAAGTTCTGCTGCTTGGGCTGACAAAGTATCTATACAATTTGTCTCAATAACTTCAGTGTCTGTTGTGACTGCATACGCGGCCACTAAATCTCCTGTACTTGTTCTCATGCACGATCCGTCTACATACAACGTCAGGTCTGGATCTAACAATGGAACGTCTGTCAAGTCTTGTCTAGGTTTCGTCTTTATTTCAATGATTTCAACACAATCATGAGCTAGTGGGTCTGTTCCAATTACAGGTAATAGTGTAGCAGGATTCAATGTATTACACCGTCGGATCTCTATGTGTGGTTGAAACAATGTCAGTTCATAACCGGTAAGTCTTGCTATGGTCAAGTGTTGTGTTTGTGTTCGGTTCACAAGAACCTCTACTGCATGTGGTACTTGTACTGTCAATGGATGTCCTAACACTATGGCATCGCTTTGTCTGATTGCTAAAGCTGTCGCTGCCACTGATTTCAGGCATGCAGGCAAAGCCTGAGCTACGGGATCTAATGTACTGGAAAAATAAGCACATGGCTTGCGTGATCCTGCTTGATCCTGAGTGAGTACTGACAAGGCAGTACCTTCGCGTTCTGTAACAAAGAGTGTAAAATGTTTGCTATAACATGGTGTTGCTAAAACAGGTGCTTGACATAAAGCTTCCTTTAGGCTTTCAAAAGCTTGTGTATGTTCCTGAGTCCAAGGGAGAACAGTCGATGTGGCTGCCTCCTGTGTGGTTAACTGAATGAGTGGTTTTGCTAGAAATGCGTACTGAGGGATCCACTGCCTACAATATGAAGTGAGGCCTATGAAAGCCCGCACCTCCTTTTGTGTCTGGGGTATTGACATGTTAGCAATTAACTGGATGCGATCTGGTGTAAGCTGCCTTCCCTCCTTGGACAGCGAATGACCAAGATAAATAACTCGCTGGACACAGAATTGCAGCTTAAAAGGAGACACCTTGTGCCCCTTGTCGGCTAGAAAATGTAAAACTGTCAGAGAAGCCTTTTCACATTCTGGCTCGCTTCTTGCGGTGATCAGCAGATCATCGACATATTGAAGCAGTGCAGTATTGACTGGCATGTGGATACTGTCAAGTTCTCGTTTCAGTGCTTGGCTGTAGATGCTGGGGCTTTCTGTGAATCCTTGGGGAGCGCGTGAGAATTTAAAACTGCGCCCATTTAAACTGAATCCGAACAAATATTGGCTTTCCGGATCTATTGGGACGCTGAAAAAGGCATTCTTGAGATCGATTACAGTAAAGAATGTTGCTTCGGAATCAATTGCTGTCAACAATGATGATATATCAGGGACCACAGGGAATTGTGGTACAATACACTTGTTTAGTTCACGCAAATCAATAACCAATCGGTACACTGGTGGGGCAGTGGGATCAGTTCGTTTAAGAATCGGAATTATCGGTGAATTACATACATTGGAGTCTGTTTCTACAACTACTCCCTGGGCAATCAGCTCATCAATGATTTTCAGCAAAGCCACTACAGCATCATGCGGTAACTTGTATTGTCGCATTCGTGGTAGTACCACTCCTGCTTTCAATGTGACTCGATAGGGTGTAATGTTCATGCAGCCAACATCCGTAGGGCCTTGTGCCCATAGATGTACTGGTAAAGTCTGTAGTCGGGGATCCATGTCTCTACACGCATAGTGACCTTTAAAATCACGTAGAAACAACCTTACTCCTTCCGGAGAACAACATATTATGGCTCCTAGTGCTTTCAGAGTTTTAATTCCTAACAGATTTTCTGGGCATGATTTAGTAAGCAATAAATCTGTAGTTCGTGTCAAAGGTCCTATCGTAAGTGGTAGAGGCTGTGATACTTCATTAACAATAGGTTTTCCTGAAAAACCAAGGGAAACATTTTGAGAGCCTGAGAGGGGTGCCCCTGGAACTTCACTACGTTTTATGGTTGTTCGACTTGCCCCTGTATCGAGTAAGAATTTTCTATCTTGACCTAATAATTCACTATGTACATAAGGTCCTTCTTGATCTACAGGAATCTCGATAAGTGGTAAGTCAACTTCCCTCTCTAGGCTTGTTCATGCGTAACGCTGATACTCAGGGTATTCATACTGTGCAGTCTGATACATTTGTCGTGTTGTGGTTTGTGTGGCAGTAGCAGGCAACGGTGGTGCAGCTGGCACAAACTGTATGGGTTGCTGTGAGGCTGGCATGGACTGTTGTTGAACTGGCATGGACTGTCCATGCTGCATAGCTCTTTGTTCATTCTGATCTTGTCTAACTAATCGTGGTCTCTCCTTTGCAATACCTGTAGCTATATTACGTTTCAGGACTGGACAATCGTGTACATAATGGCCCAGTTGTTTACAGTAATTGCAGGTTCCCTTTACAGGAACTGCAGAATCACCAGAATGTGTCACACCCTTTTTGTGACCATCTGCTGGTACTGTCTGAGAAACTAGCATTTTCATTTTTGTATCCTTCATGCGTCTATGCTCGTGTTCTTGTTCATCCCTAATTCTATTGTGATGATACTGTAACATTTGTAGCATTTGCGACGGAGTGTTACTTTGCCAGGTACTCTCGAATTTCAATATTCTATTCTTTACTGGAGGCAATGCATTTTCCACTAATTTTGTCACAAATAAATGTGGATATGAGTCACTACTTGCTTTTATACCACTATTTATACCAAAACATTTTTCAAATCGAGCATAATAATCGCTTGTGTCTTCATCTTGCTTTTGTTTGCAGGCTGTGATTGCACCCCAATCTTCCTTTTTTGTAGTTAATAAACGTGGCAGTACCTGTACTAGTAAACCTGGTAACAGTTTAACTTTATCCCCGAGCCCTGAACCTGCAGTTCGGCCCCTTTCTTCCTCTGCTAATGCTGTCCAGTCTATCTTTTGGTCACCCACTTCCCACTCTTTTTCTTTCAGTTTTTCATAAATGCCAGCAGGCAAAAGCACCTTTAATATCGTCATAATATCAGGAAAGGTGTACTCTCCCATCAGTAACATGTCTTTAATTTCTCGGTGGAAACCCGCTGGGTCTTTGTCATGACTAGGTACTACTTTCTTCATTTCCAATAATTCCATTTTTGATATGGGTGTGTAAACAAATACACGGTGAAACTCATTGTCTTCGCCTTTTATTGGGTGCACTTCTCGTAGGGGATTTTGTCTATCCATATAGTACGGCGCTCTTTCTCTGCGGGGCAGCGAGAGAGAATCCGGACTTACAAAAAGGACATACTGCTTACGTGACACTAATATCTCTTTAATTAGCTTGTTACTAGAACCTCTCCATCTGTTCGTGAGTAGTTCCGTTAATATATCAGGTAAAGGACCAGGGTCAGCATGTTGGCTCTTATATAATATGAGGAGTTGCTGAATCATATAGATTCCAGCTAAACGTTGTTCATCTGTACTGAGATTAAAAAACGTGTGTGCTACGGTCTCATCACCGTATTTTTCAGGACTGTCAATCCAGTGAACGGCTGATCTGGCTAATTCTTGCTCATCCATGGAATCGAGGAGGTGGTAACCCCTTCGTTCTCGTAGTATTTTATCTGCGGCTTGAAACGAATGTTCAGGAGACTTCAGATTTATTATAGGCGTCGGATACGTTCTGCTATTATTTGGGCATACAGAGTGTATGGGATCAGAAAAACATCTAGCATTATCACAGGATCTTCCTCTGCCTACATAGGCTATGGTCTCTGACTGTCTTGCGGAATTCCCTGATTCGGACACTTCATCTTGCTCAAACTCGTCTGTTCCCAATCTTTCTTCATGAATACGCTCTATTTCTTTACGGATTTTTCGGCACATGGCTATTATACAATTTTGCTTATCGTGTCTCCCTTCTGATATATTCTGACTCCATCTTGTAAGAATAAGCATTGTATTCGGGTCTACCCCCGGGCGGTCTTGATTTCTGATCACACAGTTTATGAGGAAACGTAACAGTTCCCCCTGTATCTCTACTTTCTGGAATTCCATAGCTCTGTTAATACATCCTGGATCTCGTCCTGTTTGAACAAAATGATATATGTTATCTAGATGCGTAATCATTCCTGGTAACCTTGCTAAATACTCTGCGGCTCGCCTGATACGTAATGATGCCAGGACCATTTCGTCCTCTTTACCAACCACCGGGTCATATCTACAATTTACAAGGAGTTCCTTAAGCGTACGTTCACTTACGAATTTAGGTGTACGTGAATGCGCTGACTCTTGAAAAACAAGTTTATTTATTCTGGGTGGTGTAAAGGTAATGCTAGCACCTCCCGTGGCCCCATCTGGGGCGTCGGGTGTGAATGGATTCGTTGAACGTGACACAGCAACTATGGGTGTCGATACCCCTGTAGGATCGACTGCGGAGACAGATGCGGAAACAGATGTGCTTGCCGAAGCTTGTGTCGGGACTTGCTGTTGCACGGGGACAGATACCTGATCCTGACGTTGAACCCCTACACCAGACGGTCTATGTGGTGCGGCGTTAGCATACTCGGGAGCTGCGTCGTCTAGATATGAGGAAAGAAAAACATCTTCTGCGGTTCTGGGATGCCCTTTTGGATGTACCTTAATTGGAAATAATGGGGGTGGCAAGTCTTTTGGCATCTCTGGAGCAGCCTTAGGTAGTCCTTCGGCTAGAAGGGGATACATACCATTCATAAGAGCATTTCTTTGTCTATTTACTTGTTCTGATTTCACTCGGATACCTTCCTCAATTAATAGATTTTCTTGAACTTTATTTGAACTTTCTTTACTCCTCTCTTCTTGTCTACGTGCTTTTTCTGTACGTCTATGAGATTCTTTACGCCATAACTCAACAGCGTCTTTCTGTGACTGTCTGACCTTTCTTTTCCATAACTCTTCCTCTACTTTCATGATGCATTCTGCATCCCAGGTTCCCGCTACGGGCCACCTTTGACTTTCTGGCAATCCCTTGGTATAATCTACCCATAGATCAAGAAACAATATGGCATCTAAGCCATGCTTATGGTACATAAAATGCCCTGGAGTGTCCCTAGGAGGAATAGGAACTGCTTCTTCAAGCACCCCTTTTCTGGTAGTAATCTGTCTTAACTTCGAGAAGAGCGGCATATTGACAACTGATCTGATACTTACTCTTGAACTCACTTAATACGAAAAACACAATAATGAACAGTGAACAATGAACACTCATTCATACCACAATATTTGAACACTTTAAACATTAAACATTAAACATTTTAACAACGACCGACAATGATGACAGTCTGCCTAACTAATCACCACGCTGAATTCTTGACAATAACTGCATACTTCGGAATACTTGATATACTGCTAAACAGTACATATACACTGCTAAACAGTGCAGACCGGATTTGTGTACCCAAATCCGTCTTGACCGGCACAACCTATGTGCGCGTCAACACGCCTCCCCGGCGATGGTACTCACCGAGTAGCTCCTTGAAACGGAAGGCCTCAGAGAATGGACAGGACTCGATGACTGCGGACAGCGGACCCTCTGGACATCGGGATTTCGAGAAACCTGGTGGGCCTCTGTATACCTCGGATCTTGCTCTCTCAGCTAGGCTCTGGTCGGGATACTTCGCACTTCTCACCGCCTCGTCTGGGTTGATCGCAGCCTCAGTCGCCCCCGCTTGACCGGAGGGAGCTTACAGGAAATCCTGCTGGTACGCGTTTATGGTCCGTCCAGTTGTGGCAGGAGACCGGGCCTGCAACGCACCGCCGGCGCGTGAGATGAGAAAGTGTCCCTATTCGGGCGCCATTATGTGGTAAATAAAATCTTCTTTACCGGACTGAATTTCATACGGAATCTTAAAATAAAGTAAAATAGCTCAAAATAACAAGAGGCAGAATCCGTGGTATAAGAGGTTTTCTAAATGGGCTTTATTCCACTCAAAATGGCCGACTCGAGTCGCGGCCTTCAGGTTCCGTCACCACGAGGGTTCAGGAAGTGAAGTACAATACTTTATTGACAAGAAGTAACTTTTATAGGTTATACATTTACAATGAAACGAATGCAAAAAAGGCGTAACAATTGATAAGATAAATTAACATAGTGACACGTAATCGAAACTAGGCGTAATAAGGAGCAAAAAGAAACATGATTGGCTCTGATTATCTTACATAGGTGGATCTATACGATAATACTTAACATAGATGCGCGCGCAGCAGCATGACGTGTGATTGACGTGCAACTAGGGGGTGAAGGGACTTGACATTTAGCTCTACATGTGGAGACGAGAAGTCTGGGGGGTCAAGTCAACCTAATCCCAAATCATATCTAACATCCTATGTTTAAAGAACTATGTTATCCACAAGGAAGGACTCTCGGACAGAATCTAGTCTATACTGACTGTGTGCGTGCACAAACGCCTAAGTGTCTATATGAGATGCGAGAGGCAGAAAACTTTCCATGGCAGCAGGGCTATGAATCACTTGCAGGAGGACGGAAAGGCTGAGTCCTTTGCTTGTGAGCTAAAGGAAATGTTTACCTAAATCACTAGACAGGAATGCATCGGCTGGAGAGCAAAATAGATAATTCGAAGGTGAAATACAGCTTCTTGGCAGGCAGGCGAAAACTGGCCGAGGCAGGCACCGTTAGCTGCACAGGGAGTAGGACAAAGTTCATGGATACAGATGCGAGCTCAAGCTGAAGCTGTCAAAAGACAGAGAGCAGGGAAAGGCTTTGAGGACAGAATCGGGCCTACTTGCCTGAACTGTAAAAATGGAGTAACTTAGCCATATAAAGTCGGTGGCCTTTCATGCTTAGGAATCGAATATCCAGCCCATTGATGGCGGATCTGACAGAGAACATGTCGACGGTAGACACACATATGTTTGCGTCTTAGAAACTGGAACTGGAGGGAACATACATGTACTTGTAACATGCATATAGAACCGTTGGGGTCCAAGATAGGGGACATAACTGATCAGGAAAATCCACATTTCCACACAAGCCTTAGCGCTATCCTCCCAGTCGGCGGCATCCTCATAGGCTTCTTCGATGTAAGACAACTCTTCATTGGGCAGATAGCTTCCGCCGTCTTCTGGCATCTCCATCCTACTTGTGTGCAATACCTGCTTGATGACTGGCCCGTTTCCTCCTCCTTGTGGCTTCCGAAATTGGCTCTCTCCACCGGTCGTCCCGCCTCTCTGTTAAAAGAGATAAAGGTCAGTTTCTGATAGGTGGTTCTCATTCCCAGTTCTGGTTTAACCCTTTCTTTTGTCATTCACAAGTGTTGCGGTGTTTGCAGTATTCGCCATGGCTGTAGGAGGGTCGTTCCTGGAGTAAGTATGAGGGTTCTGGGCAGATTTCCTCACACTTTTATGTAGCCATCTTGAAATGATGCATTTGTTAAAAACTGTATTTGCAACTATTGTCTTAAGATATTAGAGTACGTTCAGAAGAAGTAGGGTGTTGTGCTTATTTATTTATTCATGGCAGCATAAGCTGATGTAGTCGGGATCATAACTTGAATCATAGATACTACTACACTGACACAGACCGAAATACAATTGCAGTATCCTCTACCACCTCTTGATGCACTGTCCCTCTGCCAATCATCCTCTCAGCAAGTCCAGTTATACTAAAACAACCGCACACACACTGACTCTGCAAAGAAGGACTTGACCATCCATGGCCATGAGTCACATGAGGTGAGTGATTACTCACCTCCTATAGAAGAAACAAAGGGTATGCAGTTCTAATGGGAAATGGGTGGGGAAAAAGGGAAAGGGGGATGAAGAGGCTCTAGGTATAAACAGAACGGGGTGGGGAATTTGCTCCTTTAGGAGCAAGGGCCCTCACACACCCCAAGGGGTGTCATGCTTCATCATCGGGCAGCTCCTTGTTGGGCCGGTGCTGCAATGCCCAACGGGTCCCACAAGGGGGCTCATTGCTGGAAGTCTTCTCTTTTTGCCGATGTGAGTAGAATGGAGTGGTGGAGCGTGTGTTAAAGGAAGATCTGAGTAGAAGTGGAGGAAGGGTGTGTGAGATAAACATAACTGTAGGTATCTCAAAGATTCTTTATTGTCTGGGCCCCTATGTTATGATTAAAAAACTAGAAAGTCGAAAGCAAGAACAGGTTATGATGAACCTCTCAGGCCATAGTTAGTGTGTGTGAAAAAAGGAGGTCAACATGTTTTATGCTTATTATAGTCCAAAGGATCATAGCATTTCATCAGGACCAAGGGATCCTTATGTATTCACGTAGGGATGGTGGGTACGTGCATATGTGTAGTACCATACCCTAGAATCCTTATCTACCCATGTAGGGATGGTGGGTGCGTGCATATGTGTAGTACCATACCCTAAAATACTGTAGTTTAAAATATAGTATGCTGTATAATATTGTATACCTTTTGGGTAGACCTAATCATCCTAAGGAGGGTCGCACAATGGAGTACCGGAGAACAGCAGGCAGAGCACTGTGTGCTCGCTGACCTACCCCTGGTCCTGCCATAATGGCAAATCCAGTTATACTAAAGCAACCAACACACACACTGACTCTGCACAGAAGGAATTGACCATCCATGGCCATGAGGCACCTGAGATGTGTGATTACTCACCTCATATATGGCCAGATGTACTAACATTTTTTGCGGGCGCAAATGGGTTTGAGACCCATTTGCGACTGCAAAAAACGCGTGGCCCATGTGTTAATCCTATTTTGCGACCCGCAAATTACTTTGCGACTCACAAAACAGGATTAGCGACTCGCTATTAGGAAGGGGCGTTCCAAGAGCATCCGTTCCTAACAGCGACTCCTGAAGCTATGTATGACTGTTTTGCGACCGCAATTGCGGGCGCAAAACAGTCGAAGTTTACCACCCTTCACAGAAGGGTGGTAAACCACCACAAATGGGAAGGAGTCCCCAGGGGACCCCTTTGTGAGTGGCTCTCAAAATATTTTTAAGGGCAGGCAGTGGTCCCAGGGACCACTGCCTGCCCTTAAAAATTGAAACTGATAAGTTTATTTTTTATTTTTTAAACGCATCCTGTTTTCCTTTAAGAAAAACGGTCTGCATTTAAAAAGAAAACTGCTTTATTTAAAAGCAGTCCCAGACATGATGGTCTGCTGACCCCAGCAGGCCACCATCCCTGGGAGTTCCAGCCATTTCCAATGGGGTCAGCATGGCCACAGAACAAATCACTTATCAACGCTGCAAAATGAACTGCTTAACATCTAACGGAGCTGAATTACGAGTATGAAAAATACAGCTCTCATATCTCCCACACCTCTATTACACCTTGCTCGATACATCTGCTGCTCAGGAATCCAACACATACCAACCCCAATGCCTCAGAGCATTCATCAAGGTATTACATTTCTAATGTACCCCACACACTAGTATTTTATGATCAGAGATCCCATAATACATCCTGTTTCAACAATCTCCATAGCTAGATGCCCAAATTACAGTCAAAGATCAGTTTGCCTGAGCAACCTGAGAAGAATCTGCTCTAAACCGCATGACCCATCGCCTATGCATCACAACAAAGCTGCCCTCTCGAGCTCTCAGTCTGCAGACTCTAATGTAGCATCCTTCTCTGCCTTCATCCAATACTGTGAGCCTGACAATCATGAACTCAGCACAAACTTGGTACTGCTTTTATCTCCAAACCACTTTTTTTCTCAACAATTAGGATACAAGATAATCCACTCTCTCAAACACATGAACGTTACACATTTTAATGATGCTGATGACAAGCAACTCCTCTACATGATTGACAGCACTCCAAATTTCAAGCTGCATTTCCAAGACACCATGCTGTTTATCCGGAATTGGCTGAACAGCAACCGCTTGAAACTAAACTCTGACAGAACAGAGATAGTAGTCACCAAAAATAAGCCTGACCTTTGGAGGCTTTCCTTCTGGCCCAATGAGTTGGGTTCTCCCCCCTCTCCAAAGAAGTCGGTAAAAAGTCTTGATTTCACAATTGAAGATGATCTATCTCTGAAACCACAACATGGCTCAGTGATATCCTTCTGCTTTTTCCAACTTCGCACAATTAGGAAGATCAAGAAATTCCTCACTACTGTCGGCCTGGTCCAGGTCAAAATAGCTTTAGTCATGTCGAGAATTGACTGCGCCAACGCTATTTACTTGGGTCTCCTCTTGAGCTTCCTAGGAAATTTAAACCTCCATTTGAAAAAAGATAAAGGCAAAAACTCACACCTGTCTTTTAAATCCTTCCTATAGAATAGCAACCTGCAGCTAAATTGAACCTTCCATACCCACAATAAGAGCTTTACCCTGAACATGATTTTCATAAACAAACACCACATGTAAATATCTGATCCTGTAAATTTGATTGGTTACACCACTTCTACTATTCGTTCTAAATCCTCACCTTAACACACCCTCCTCGTGCTAAACTCTAAACAGACAACTCTAGAATTAAACACATTAATTATAAACATTAGCAAAGCCAACAATGCTTTTTCAATTTATCACAGAAACATTAATCCAGGATGTCTTCCTACGTGACAGTTTCCAGTATATAAGTATTTGAAATAATAGGAATAATAAGAATAAGAATAATATGGGATAAAGTGCCCACTGCCGTACATTATAAGGATATGGCAAGTCACCAAGGAATTCAATGACCATAAAGAGGAATGAGGGAATAAGGTTATGGAACTCCGACAAGCCACATAAATCCTTTGTGCATAGCTCTTTCATACAAAATAGAGAGCATGTTTCCAAATATAAAGGATAAATAAAAATCTCTTGTGCAAAATAAACCCATTCGAAAGCTGTTAGATATTTGTTACAAAAAGATTTTAGGATCAGTTTAATATCAGTCAGATTTAAAAAATAAAGCTTCAGTACCTCAGAATGTATAGATACAGGCAGGAAGATTCGAACTTTATTATGATTATCTTATGCAAACAAACAATAAACATGCTGCCATAAACATCTCCTTTGAGCTTGTCATTGTAAGCTAGACAAATAGAACAGAAGAAAGAAAAGCAAAATTCATTTTCATTCATTGAACAGCTGATTCAATAATGCCTCATGACCTGACCTGCCTTTCATCTCGGCTGCTGACTCTGGCAGTAGGAATTGTGATGTCAGAACTCAACTGTAATAAATTACTAAAGTTCAGTTCTAACATCATTTCTTTATAATCAGCAACTGGGTGCGTCAGAAGTCACTGATTATATAGGGATAAAGTACCTCCTGTCATACATTATAAGGATATTGCATGTCACCGAGGATTGCCATAACCATATGGAGGAATGAGGTTGAGGTGACTTGCAACATCCTTATCATGCATGGCGGGGTACTTTATCCCATATAATACATGGCCACACATCACCTTTTTCACAAACCACGGAATACCTTGGTGCCTCGCTCTTTCATATTCACAATTTAATCCGAGTTCCACTGTCCGAAGACGCATGATCGGACAGTGGAACTCGGATTAATGTTTAGATTAAATCGCCGCTTCTATAGACCACGAATTTATAACTATCGAGTATCAGCTAAGATATGAGATTTATATCAATCTCTTTTGTTATCAACCACGTATAATATGTAGCTTTCGAGTGGTGGACCATTTGTCCACCAAGACTGTAATAAAGTTTTGGGGCTTGTTAATTGGTTTCTCTGTAATGACTTTGTAAAGTTTCAATTAGTCAGGTCAGTGCTCTAGCAGTCAGTCGTTGCATTCATATTTAATCAATTCTGGTTACCAGCGAGTTTCCGCACTCGGAGACAACGTGCTACAGGGGAGACCGTGAGCACTTGCGAGCGCACACGCTTCAGGTAAAGACTATCACCCTGGGCCAGAGATTTTAACCCGAATACCCTGTAGGTAATCGCAGTTTATTTCCCACAGGAATTGTTTTGCAATGGCCCACGAGGACCTGATTCATAGGCGGCATAGACATTAAAGCGCACCCGCTGTAAGTAAGAATTTGGCCGTATTTTCACAGACAGGGCAGCAGTGCTCTTCAAGAACCGTGAGATAATTCTCGGTTTTTTCACAGGTCATATACATTTGCTTAACGTGAACCTCATTGCAGTTCACACACGCGCTCCGGGTTCTGATTATAGGGTGAGATCACCAACTCCTTGGTAAGATATGGTTAGTCCTTGGTCTCCCTAGTTTGCACTATACAGTAGATGCACACTTTCTTAATGTCACTTTGTTTTATTATAGATTCGACCATAGTGGTTATAGACACATTTTTTACTTAGATTTGGCGTTTGAAGCTTCAACCAGCCGGGTTAGAATTATCACCGGCAGAGCAGTAAGCGCTCTTTAAGTTTTTCCCTTTTTACTTTTGCCATCCTGGTGATATATAGATATTTACAATTGCTCTTGTTCTTTTCTCCTTTATTTCTCTTTTCACAGATTTCCTTTATTATCTACTCTACATTCAGGTAGAAACTAGCTGGTGTCTGTTATTTACACGTATGCGGTCTTTAGTTATAAATAAGGGGCCCTCTTCCCCACCCGATTCGGGCCCTTGGCCGTCTGGTTACACCATCCCTCATTTTCTCTTAAACACTATTAGACTTCATGATATCCAGTAATAGTAGACCTATTAATATCTTTCACTACAGCATTTGCTCACCATGTTTAGGATTATTTGCTCACCGTGGCACTTGATTATCACTTTGTGTTTTGTAAACTTGGTCAGTCACAATAAGCTGCAATTTGGTTGTTTAGCAGTAGGGTTTCCAATTAAGGTGCCGTATCTCCACCACACTGCTATAAACGGCTTACATATGTCCACAATGCATATGTTTTAATTTACAACTATGTGTTTATAGTATCCTTTGTATCCTCCCCAGCCCTGAGGAAGTCGCAGGAGCATTTCCGATAAGCGACGAAACACGTGTTGGTTGGTTTTTCATTTGCTCTTGATGAATAAATCATGAACACTATCATATAATCTTCTATTGTGGAAATTGACATTACCTTATAGTGGACATTGACATTACCGTATCTAGGTTGATACCTCAGTTCTTGTGTGCCCAGGTCTATGCGTTTCATTAACTTGGTGTGGGGCAACCTACATGTATCTAGGGGTTTACGGGAGTTTCCCCTTTCCTGGTTTGGCACCGTATGAATAATTTTTTCTGACTACATTTTGCGTTTACTTAGCTGAGCACCGTACTTCCAGAGTTACAAAAAACCCTAAGCCAGTGTATAGCATTGAAAATGACAATGCCTTTTATTTATGTTTCAAAAACCAAAACATAAATAAAAGGCATTGTCATTTACACTGCCAATAGCTCAAACTCACGTAAATGTGAAACCAATTGAATTACAACCGTTTGTTCATTATGCAGCACGCTACTCCAGAGCCAATGATTAGTAGTTAGTACAATTTGTATTTATTTATTTATTTTTATGTAATTCCTTGTGGATTAATCGTATTAGGTTTGTGCTCTTGATTTGATGTCTGTTTAGAAGAGTTTGGAGTAAGGGTAGATTTGGAAGAGAGAGAGGGAGGAGAAAATGTTTGCTTCATTTTGTAAGCGCATTTATGTGTGTTGCTGTGCAATCAACAAATGGCTCAGCGGCCACCTCATAGGATTTAAAAAATATATTTTTTGACATGTGCCACAGCAGCCGCTTAGCTGTACAGCATGGCTAAAAATAATTTGAAATTTTCTATAGCGCTGGCTAGACCCAGAGGTATCAGAGTGCTTTACAGGGATGTGAGGAGATACAGTTTACAAGAACAGATAATAATAATAAACATTGCACAAAAAGTCCATATAGCCAAGAAAGCATACAAAAAATAGTAAGAATGGTATTTACAAGGGAGATCCCGATTAGTTAACTTGCGAAGTTCAAACTAAGTTTAGGGTAGGTGGGAGAGGGTGAGAGATAGGGGGTGAGAGGGAGACAGGGAGAATAGGGAAATAGGGGATTAGAGAATCAGTGGGCGGTTGTGTGTGTGGTAAGAGGTCATATGTGTATACAGAAAACAGAGAGGGTGGTTGGGTGGGGAAAGAGTAGTGAGTGGGTGGGAGCATGGAAGGAGAGGGTGGGGTGGATAGATTTGGAGGAGAAATAGAGAGGACCCTGACGGGGGTGCGGAGCAAGAGGACAGAATCAGAAGTAGGAAAATTATGGACAAGACCAGTTATTGGACAATGGTTTTAAAGTCTTCAGCTGTGATGAAGGATTAAATTTTCTTGAGATGACGGAGAGTGAAGAGAGCTCCTTTTGCTGATGATTTTATATGTGGGTTGAGGACAAGGTTATTATCAATGGTGATGCCAAGAGATTTAACTGAGTTAGAAGTGGTGAGAGAGCAGTTGAGAGCATTAAGATCGGAGATCCAGCCTTGTATGGGGAGTGGGTTCTTTTTAGGCGAGAAGAAAATGATTTTGACTTTTTTTAGGGTTAAGTTTGAGATGGTTGTGGTGGAACCAGGATTGGATCTTGGTCAAAGTGTCATTAAGGTGGAGGATATCAGAGTGTGATTTGATCTTATAGTAAAGTTGAGTGTTGTCGGCATAGAGGTGGGAGTTGATTCCTGCAAGTTTGAGGATTAGGGTGAGGGGTTCCATGAAGAGGTTAAAGAGAGCTGAAGAGGGAATGGAGCCTTGGGGGACACCGAGAGAGAGATCGGAGTAGGGTTGGATAGGCAGTTCTCAATTTTGATTTGTTGTGTTCTGTGTTGGAGAAAAGAGGAGAACCACTTGAGGACAAGGCCATTGAATCCAAAGCGGATTTTGAGGGTGTTTAGTAAGGTAGTGTGGTTGACAGTATCAAAGGCAGCGGACAGGTCCAGGAGAATGAGAAGGCATGACTCACCTTTGTCAAGAGAGTGATGTATGTAGTCATCTATGTTGAGCATGGCAGATTCTGTGCTGCAAAACCAAAGGTGATGATGAACGAAGTGTTGAACATTGCAAGCACTCACCACCAGTCAACTGATCTGGGTTTAATCCATCATCATTCTTTAGCTCACTCCACCACCACAGTTCAGACATGGCCATATGCAAATCAGTCTGACCTTGTGCCTCATGGGAACAGTCCAGCCCGAACTGCCAAGCCATGTCTTCCCTGGACCGGAAACAAGCATCCTGGGACTGGTTTCGGGCTCACAGCCCTCGTCAGCCAGGCTATCTTGAATCCAGTGGCAAAGTGAGCAAGGGACCCACGTCTGGGCATACCCTGCCAACTTAGGGCGAACAAAGCAAAACCAAAGGGGATGATGGACGGAGTGTTGAACATTGCAAGCACTCACCCCCAGTCAACTGATCTGGGTTTAATCCATCATCATTCTTTAGCTCACTCCACCACCACAGTTCAGACATGGCCATATGCAAATCAGTCTGACCTTGTGCCTCATGGGAACAGTCCAGCCCGAACTGCCAAGCCATGTCTTCCCTGGACCGGAAACAAGCATCCTGGGACTGGTTTCGGGCTCACAGCCCTCGTCAGCCAGGCTATCTTGAATCCAGTGGCAAAGTGAGCAAGGGACCCACGTCTGGGCATACCCTGCCAACTTAGGGCGAACAAAGCAAAACCAAAGGGGATGATGGACGGAGTGTTGAACATTGCAAGCACTCACCCCCAGTCAACTGATCTGGGTTTAATCCATCATCATTCTTTAGCTCACTCCACCACCCCAGTTCAGACATGGCCAAATGCAAAGATTCTGTGCTGCAACCTTTTCTGAATCCAGATTGCATTGAGTCAAAGAGGTCAAAAGTGTTGATGTGATTATCTAATTGTAACAGGGTGCATTTTTCAAGGGCTTTGGAGAGGAGAGGGAGGTTGGAGATGGGGCGGAGGTTGTTTGGGTCATTGGGATCAGCCTTGGGATTTTTGGGGATGGGTGTGATTTGCCCCAGTTGGAGGGATGCAGGAACAAACCCAGAGGCCAGGGAGAAGTTGAAAATGGTGGTTCAAAAAGGGGCAATGATATGTTTGAGTTCTTGGACGAGGTTAGGAGGCATAGGGTCTTTGGGAGGATGGTTTTAGCATAGCGATGGTGTTATAGACTTCATGTTCAGTCACAGGGATAAAGTTCTGCAAGGAGGCGTTGTTTTTAAGTTGCTGGGGGAGAGAAGGGTTTGACTCTGGAGGGAGGGGAGCAGATGGGAGATGGGCGGGAACAGGGGGGTGATTTGGATGGGGCGGGGAAACTGGGGTAAAGTTGGGAGAAGGAGGAGGGTGAGGAGGGAGAGGGTTTAAGATGAAGGATTGGTCAATTTTGGTGATTTTGTCAGAGAACTTAGCAATAGTTTCACATTTCTCCTTAGTGGCAGTTAGCTTTTGGGGGGCGGAGGATGTTTGGTTTTTGACGATGCTGAAAAGTTCTCTAGGTCTATTTTTGGCCCTATCAAGCTGTGTTCGGAAGAAGGTGGATTTTTCATTGAGGATGTGTTTCTTGTAATTGGACCTAGCAGAAAGGAGGAGGGCTAGATGAGAGGGGGACGGGTGTTGCCTCCATGCTCTTTCAGATTGTCTAAGAGAGTGCCTTTCGTTGTTGAGATCAGAGTTGAACCAGGATTTAGAGGGAAAGTTTGTGGGGGGCCAATTGGTCTAGGACCTCGGTAACTGAATTATTATAATGTTCGGTGAGGGCGTTAGCATTTTAGGAGGGGGGGCTAGCAGGATTTGAGTTTTGATTTTCAGTTCTAGTTCACCGGGGGGGGGGGGGGGTTGGGGGATAAGGTGAAAGTTTCTGGTCAGTTTCTTGAGTTTGGAGCTTTTGGCATGGGTGGGTGGGTCATGGTGTTGATCGAGAAGAGGATGAGGTGATGGTCGGACCAGTCGATAGGGATGATGTTGGTAAGGGAGGCCAAATAGTCATTAGTGATGATGGCATCGAGAGTGGCCCCTTTGGCTTGGGTTGTAGAATGACAGATTTGTTTGAGGTCATTGATCTCTAGGAGATTCGAGAGGAGGAAGACAGCAGGGTCTTTGCTGTCATTCCAGTGGAGGTTGAAGTCACCAAGGAAGAGGTTTTTTGAGTTGGAGAGTGAAGATTGGGAGTGGAGGTTGGAAAGTTCCTCAGCGAAGGAAAGGGATTCACCTGGAAGAGGGTAGATGGTATGTAGGCAAATAGGGGGGGGGCACCCTGGATTTTAAGTTCAGCTCTGAGGTATTCAAAAGTAATGGGGTCCGTGTTTTTAACAAACGAGATTTGGAGTTTATTTTTGCAGATGATGGCTAGGCCACATCAAACTTTATTGTGTCTAGCTTTCTTGAGTATGGAGTAACCTGGGGGGGAGAGTAGGTCGAGGATAGGAGTAGAGTGGTCCTTGAGCCAGGTTTCCGTGAGGAAGGCAATGTTGATGTCTTCGCTGAGGATGGTTTCAGCAATTTTAGTCACATGGCGAACAGCTGAGCAGCAAGTGATTAGCATGCATGTAAGGGGAATTAGGTTGGTTGTGGGGGGCAGGTTCGGATAGTGGTAAGTTGAGTAGTGGGTCTGGGGGGAGGGGGGATGAAGGAATTCTACTCGTCCCCAAGATCACTGGGATGGTAGCTTGGTGGGTGGGGGGGGGGGGGTCAGCAGCGTAGTTAGGGATGTAAGAGTTACAGAGGTCAAGTAGGTCTGAGGGGGAGAGAGGGGTAGCGGCACGGGAGGGCCTATGGGAACAGTTGCAGCGGGAACGGATCTCCATTGTTGAGATTTGGAGGTGTTACAGGGTAAGGCAGATCAAGAGGTTAAGATGGACTTCAAAGGAGAGGGAGTTAAAATCTTTCTGGAGTTGATCAAGTTTGTGCGACAGGTTAACATCTTTCCTGAGTAGGGAGAGAGAAGGATCAGGTTTGCCAGGGGGGAGTGGTCTGTGGATTGTAGGAGTTGGGAGGCCGGGGAGGGGGTGGTGGAGGGGTGTTTTCTGAATTGTGGGTGAGGAGAGGACCGAGTAGGCAGAGGTGGAGTGTCTGGAGTCGTGGTCGGTGCTTTGATATGGTAGGGGGCCGAGAGGGGGGGCGGGGGAATAACAACCTGTATTGGGGGGGCAGATAGGGGGAGTTGAAATTGATATGGGCAGTTGGGTGGTAGGAACTGCAGGGGGAGGGTACTGGGAGGGGGCATTGAGGAAGGGGGGTGACTAGTGGAGTCGTCATTTGGGAGATGAAGGGTTTGGGGAGTTGTGCAAGATGATGAGGTGAGCGAGGAGACTGTGGTGTGAGGGGTTGAGGGCAGGGAAGGGGAGGGTGTGAGGGGATCAATCAGTTGAGGTGGTAAAGAGTTATGGAGAGGGATGGATATTAGTGTATGTGAGACATCATCGTGCAAGGTGGAAGTGTCTGTGGGCTGAGGGGTTGAGGGTAGGGTAAGGGAGAGTGAAAGGGATTCCGACTGATGAGGGGGGAAGAGTTAGGCAGTGGTATGGATAAGAGTAGGAGAAGGTGCTGAAGTTTTGTTAAAAAATGGTGAGGTGATTTTCAGAAGCTTGGATGAGGATGTTACCGGATTTGTAGATGGAGATGTCTATTTCGCCGGGGAACGCAAGAGAAGAGGAGGTTGACAATTTAAAACCATATGGGATTTTACAAGATTTAGTGGTGGGAAGGTGGTGGAGGAAGATGCTTTTCCATTTGGAGGGTTGTTTGGAGTAAAAAATATAGTTGGTTTTGATTAAAGAAGAGAGGCTACTGTAGTTATGAACAAAAAGAGTTTCATGGTGAACAATAAGTAATTTGTGTTTAAAGTTTTTCATGGCGTTTTTTGAGAGATTAGAGGGGTATAGGATGGACCATGAATTTGGGCCATGTCTCGTGATGGGTGAGTCCTGTGGGTTAAGATTGTGGTCAGTTGCATTGCTGGGGTGTTAGAGGGGGCATAGTGATTAAGATAGGGGTGAGGTGCTAGGGAAGGAGGGGTAGAACGTATAAAGGTTGAAGGGACAGGGTAGGAGCAGGGTGTAGGTGATTGATTAGGGACAGTGCCGGTAGTGGGGTTGTAGAATATAGGGAGGTGGGAGGGTCAGAGTAGGAGCAGAAAGCCGCAATGGGACTTCATAAGAAGAACACAGTGGTAATACAGGTAGTACATCGTGCGCAATAGGTAAAACAAATAATGATTACATTTACGGCCAAAAGAGGAGCTGTGGCAACCTGAGATCTGTGACGCATAGCATGCGTTTCTTTTTGAGTTACATACCATAAAGTGTGTACATAGCTAAAACAATGCATTTAGTATTTATGCAGGGGCGTGTCTTTACTCTATGCCTATTCTCTCCTGCAGATTCATCAGAAGACAGCCTAAACCAGCACCTGAAACCCTTTGAACCAGTCACAGCGATTCCCAAATAACCAAACTCGCTGACACCTTTGGGAACCAGCAGAGTATTCAAACCACCGTCCAGATCCACTCCTTCTACCACGGAGCTCCATGGCGGCTGAAGCAGGTACCGAGGAGAGTCCTAGACCTTGATGAAGTAAGTGGGAACATCCTATGGGGGGTATGCTTTAATACTGCCTCTCCACCTCGCTGCTGGCATTCTCTCACAGCCTAGCATGTGGGTACATTTTAAATCGCTTTTGTCTCCTCTTTTAATTTTTGTCACATAGAATGTGACAAAATGTAAGGACCAATAGGAGAAGCGCTTAGTGGGGCCAAATAGAAGCATACGACAGTGATCAGCGCAATAGACATCGGAGAAACACTTCCGCATTCACACAACACGCTTCACGCCATAAGGAAAGACGAGGACTACTCCAAACAGCGGGCTAGCAGACCGTGTTTATTCTAGTTTGCAAGTCATATCTCTCTCTATATTAATGAATACTGAGGGAGAGAGAGTCAACAATGATTGGTACTTTGTAACTTCTTAACCTTAGGATAAGGCGGTGAAAGAAATAGGGAGGATCGTCACGGACCTCCATATTCCCCTGAGACATGTGGTAAATAAAGCGATGCACGCACGAACAGGAACGGCATTAATTCCAAGGTAGGCATGAACTTAGGATATTCTATGAAAAGGATGGCAGAGTTTATAACGGCAAATATGGGAAAGGGATCACCAATTGTCTGTGTCTTATAGATTGCAGAAATATGCAGAAAGCTCAGATAAGGCTCACAACCACTAATTGAGGAAGTGGGAACAGACTCGTATTGTGCGAGATAAATGAAGGGTAAAGCTAGACTATATACAGGTGAGAACTCTTCAGAATGGATAATATAAGTCATACAAATTTAAATGAGATGTGGAGGTAACATTGAGTGATACACACTAAACAATGCTCGAATAACAATGTGGGTAGGTGAATAAACAATTAGGGCTAAATATGGATTGTAGGCATTCAATGGGATAATTTACGAGCAATAGTAAATGGATATAATGGGCAATATGTAGAAGGTGAAGGGTACCTTAATATTATCTTGAGGGATCCCCATTGAAAGATAGGAAGTGCCATCTTTGATATCATAAAATAATAAAACACTATGAGGACAAGAGAATAAACTATGCTTAGCAATTGGAAATTGGACATAGGATGTAAAACAATTAGATTAATGAATGACAAACGGAGAGATACGTGAATACATTAGAGCCTAGTAGGTAATGATGCAATTAGGCTAAGGAAGTAGAAAGTTGGGTAATTATATATATATATTTATTTTAATACAGGATTAAAAAACTGAATATTGAAATTGAGAAAACTTCTATCAATTGTCTTGATAAAGATGGTGGTATAAAGAAAGTCCATCGAAACGCGTTGAGGCATTGAAAAGCACAATCAAACGGACTGGTACAGACTTGTAGAGATAAATGAGTTAGACATCTCATAAGCTGTACAATTAAGACTGTGGGTCGGATGATGTGCAATATATGACAAAGTGCATTGTCTTTTTATGTTGTTGTTTTCTCTGTTATGCGGGTTTATAATGGGGTGTTATTGATTGTGTTATTTATGGTGTAATAATGTATCCTCCCACCGGTCCCCCCCTCCTCCACTTTCCATTTGCTTCTTGTATTGATTTTGAAGAGATTATATGTTTTCAATAGTCCAAGGGAGGGACTTTAATAGGGGATGTTTTTAATATGATGAAACATACGTTTTGTATACAATAAATGTGGAAAAATGTTTATGTTAATGAATTTTACTGATTTGCGAAACTTTGTGATTTGGGATTATTCCAGTGTGAGTTGATTCAAGGGACCGCTATTTGATACTTGTTAAGAGTACCCTAGTCCCTTGAGTATTACAAGGGGTCTCTCTCTATTTTTTATATATATACATAGAATGTGACTACAGGTCCGGCCCCCACATGGAACTCATGAGGCACTTTCCGGATATTGTCTGAGTAAGATACTTTGCTTTTTTTGCGTTTCGTTTTTAAGTTACACGATGCACCACGTTATGCGCATCTTGTATACCACTCGGTACCACATAAATTACCAGGCGTCAATTATAACTAATTATGCCACACCCCGTCCTCACTGTGCCTTTGACCGTATAAGAGCACGGACACTCCGCTCCTGAAACAACTATACCATTATGTTAAATGTTTCTCTGTATGTTTGTTTGTCTTTTCCTTCCCCACAGTAAAGCGCCACTAGAGGAAATTCTCCTCTACCACATATCACACCTTAGCGCGTGTATCACATATATTGTCTTTTAATAAAACGTTTTTAGGGCACTCACTTTGCACTACACATAGGTCCTGAAGAAAGCCATACCACTAAGAGAGCATGGCTGAAACATGTTGATCGACTAGGATATAGGAGTTACCTTAAGATCTCCTTAAATATTCGACTCTCGTTTTTATTAACTGCCAAGGACCCACTCATTAAAATAGTCATTTTTGATCCCAGGGAGCCTTAGGACAGCTTTTTTAACATACACTCACTTCCTTTCACTGCACTCTCATGGCACAATACCAGCTCCACAGTATCCAGGCGTCGCAGCTACCCAAGGTGCACTCGGTGCCTTGGGTGAGGCCCGATGATGAAGCATGTCACCAACTAGGTTGGTGAGTGAGGGCCTTACTATAAACATAATGTGTTTCCTTTCAAAAACAAACATAAGCTAGGAGCACACACTCCAGAGCTAGTTCTCTTTGATAAAACATGTAGGAGAGTAGGATCTACTTCTTATGGTTATCCCCACTTTTTGCTGATGTTTCACTGTTTTTCTACTTTAGTCTGACTGGGACCTTGCTATTCAGGGCCCCAGCCTAGCTGCTTCCTCTCTAAATGGATCCCATGCACTTTAGGTATACTCCAGATTGGATTCTGGGGTACCCTTATAAGTCCCTAGTATATGGTGTATTATGTACCCAGGGCATAGGTACCCCAGAGGCCTACCTGGGGCTGCAGCATGTATTATGCCACCCCTGGGAAGTCATTCAAAATGACACAACAGGTCTGCTACTGCAGCCTGTGTAAGGTGGTGTATGCACCCCTTACTGAGATATATGTTCCCTATATCTCTCCATATCACTGCACATATAATCCTATCAGTCACCCCTATGGCAGGCCTTATCCATCCTGAAGGCAGGGTGCTGGGTTTTATGTGAGAGGGTGCCCATGCATGAGCAGAGCCCCACTGCATCCTTCGGAACCTTAATTCCGGGGTTGTTGGTAATGCAGCCAAACCATATAATTGCACCCTACTAGAGGGAGAAACATGGCACCACCGGTACACCTGGTACCAGCTTAACAGACCCTGGCATCACAAAATGGATGCTGCCAGCCACAGACACGAGTCTGCCCTCCTGCTTCTGGACGAAACTCCAGCAGGGGAGGCCTGGACAATAGGTTTCCTGTCACATGGAGGTGTAACCACCTCCCAGACAGGCTTTAGTGTATTGGGGCTTGGTGGGTGCACTCCAAGAGTGCTTTGATGTCTTCAATGGGGGCACATTTGGTGTCCCTATGCATAGTCCAGCTCAAACGGGTTGCAGGGGCACTCAGCCCCTGCTCTGGCGCGAAACTCGACAAAGGACACAGGTGTAGCCACCCCTCTGTCCTGACCCTCCCATAGGTTGGTGCCCAGAGTTTGTCCCACCCCTTCCTTGGGTATAAAGTAGGAACCCCTGACTACAGGACTTTAGATTTACCTGGACGAAACTCTGCTACAGAATCCCAGAACTTCTACTATCCACACGATGTTGGATGACCGAAGAATCTCCCTTGAGTAAAGGAGTTACTCCCCTGCAAGGCAGGCACCAAAGACGCATCTGTCCGGTTTGCATCGACGCTGCTCCCGAAGGACACCGATATTTTTTGCAACACAGGAGGTGGGTTTCCAAGCTTCCCCGAGGCCGATCCGTGCTCTCAGCAACTCTGATATCCAAAGGACTTGTGAGGACCGTGCTACCCGAACCCCTGGACACTGTGCATATTTGCTGCAGCATATGCTTCTTGGTGATCCCTGAGGCTGTGCTTTGGGTTACTTGTAGTCAAGACCCCAAGCAGTGATTCCACTGAAGATTGCTGGCCTACACTCCTCGAGTGACCCGTGGGCTGGTATCTAGTGATTCCTCTCGAGGTCCCTTCGCGATCCCTTGTCCGTCGACTTGTGGGTCCCTGAGAAGGGTACTTTAACTTTCAACTGACTTTCCTGGTTGCTCCAGACGTGCCCTGACTTTCCATTGCTTGGGGAGTCCACAGCACCTTGCTGGTCTACACCAAAGCCCTTTTTCTCTCACTGTGTGGGTTGCCGTTGCCAAGGCTTGTTGGTCTCCAATCCGGAAACTGACCCCACAGCACT
This sequence comes from Triturus cristatus, assembly GCF_964204655.1. Lineage (NCBI taxonomy): Eukaryota > Metazoa > Chordata > Amphibia > Caudata > Salamandridae > Triturus > Triturus cristatus. The sequence goes on from NC_140583.1 coordinate 236,618,019, forward strand.
TGACATCCTTTGTGGGACAGCATGCCTGCGGACTGTGGTCATCGTTGACACCTCCTGGTCCCCGTGACAGTGGAGTCAAGCTTCACCTCTTCGCACCTGAAATACCCGACATCTGTGGTCATTCATCTATCGTGCCCCTGGTCACAGGCAAGTGACCCAGTCTCTGTCCCCTCTGCTTTCAGGTTCTTCACATCTTCGATCCAGGCTTGGATCACCCCGGACACTTCTCCTTTCCACGGCAGCAGGACCTTGCAGCACATCGCCATTGAAATCAACGACGATTCCTGACACCATTTGACACCTATGCACCCTGCTTCCCTGGGTGAGGTAACATGAGTACTCCAGTGCTCCCATGGGTGCTGGCCCTAGAACCCTCTAAGTCTGAAAGGGTTTGCTCAAAGTCCTCTCCTAAGTGTCCTTATTCTTTAAAATTCTAACAGCGACTTTCCTATTGAATTATACGGGGCTCTCGGCTGTGTTCACACACTGCACACGTCCCCTGTGGGTCTTCTGTGTCACTGCCTTGAGTGGCTCCTTGGGGTACCAGCGATTCTACGTGCTCTAAGCACTGTGTCTAGTCAAGTCGTGGTTCTTATACCACTTTCTTAATATATGGTTTGGTCTCCCCCTGGGGCCCATTGTATATTGTGCTATTTACTGTTGTTTAATAACTGTGTTATTGTGTGCCTAGCTCTTTAACTTCATAAAGAGGTTAGTAGAGAGTGTTTAGAAATAAATACATATATTTTATATATATATACCTTGTGTGGTTGTCCTTTCATTTAGATATTCAGGAGGTTATAATCTGGTAAACCAAGCTGCTTTGCACTCCTTCAAGACTTAGCCTGAAGGCTGCTCTCCATAGCTACCACTTGGATAGCTTTCAATAAAGGTTGTCTTAAACCTATTCATCAATAAGGGTTGTTTGGACTGGTATATGGTGCTATAACTAGTGGACAGCCTATACCATGCCAACTTCTCACAAAACATATATACCAGGGGAAGTGAACTGGCTCCAGTACCTTTCCTCCCTTTCCTTTTGATTCTTATTATTCTGGAAGAGCGCCCATGAGTCAAAATGATGGCTTTGCTGGCTGAATCCTCTCCCAAAAGAAGCAGAAAATACAATGGACCACTTCCAATGAATGAAAGGGCCCGCAGCCCGGTCCCTGGACATTTAAGGGGAGTTTCTGCTAAGCCTGTGGATGGGCATTAGCAATAATCTCACTGCCTTTGGCACTTCAAGTTATTTTACTCAATAAACTGTGCACTCAGTTTTCAATTGTGCAATGCTAAATTAGCGCCTAAACCCTTAACTATGTCGGTGGCATCAATCATCCGACCTCTCAATGGCAAACATCAAAGTTGTAATACAGTTCTGTAATGGAGCAGGGCTAAAAACAATACAAATTGGCTAATGGGAACCGCATGTGCCCATCGAAAACATCGGGTTCTTATCAGGGACATGTTCCAGAATTGTATCAGGATATGGGCGCGCGCGCGCACAGACGCGCGCGCGCACCATGAGCTGCTTAACTCCCTCTGCCAGCGAGCAGCGAGACCACAAGCCTCTTTAAATAACAGAGAGCGTGTACGGATGACTGGAACAATTACAGTTAACATAAAACGACCAGCCTAATTGATGTCAGTTTTCATTCTGGCCTTTTACCCACCTCCTCGGTCGACTGCAGTCTCGGGAGATGTTAGCGGAGAAAGCAAAACAGAAAAGTAAAAAGATACACCCCAAGTGGCAGATTCCCTTAAAGCACGTGTCCAACTAAAATAATATGTTCAAACGTATTCTCCAATTTCTGTTCGCTTTCTTCGTCTTCCAAAGTAAATGAAGGAATAACTGTGAGGGTGAATGATGGTGGCGCTTTTCCTGCGGCGCTTTTACTAGAGCGGCTTTGGAAATAGGTACTTACTTCATGGAGTACTACAGAGATATCCGAAATATTCCAAAATAATATAAAAAAGTTTTCACGCGCCTGACTCGCACTTTACAAAATGGCGCCCTGTATAATCAGGAAACCGACAGTAATTAAAGATAATGACCTGCTCTGCTTAATACACAACCTGGAACCTTGCACACATATTTTGGCACTGACGTCTTTACATTACGCTTGTTTGGCAGTGCCTCCCATGCTGATCGGTTTCTCAGTTTATTTTCTTCGGTAGGAGTCAGGCAAGAATAAAAATGCCATTTGAGGATAACTTTGTTCAAGTACCAGTTAACAGTGTTCTTGCCACAGTCTACGGTTCTGAAATGCACAAACATTTAGAAACAAAGGGGCGTATTTACAAGCTGGCGATAAAAAATTATCGCCACTTTTGCGGCCGTTTTCGGCCGAAAAGCGGCGATAATTCTATCGCCTAATTAGCAAGGCCACGCTAACGCATGAAACCTTGCTTTAGCGTCAGGATTCCTAACGCCCAGCTCTGCATCTCTAATGAGATGCAAAGTGGGCGTTCCTGACCTAACATGACAGGAGAAATGTCGCTAAGTAGCGATAACCCCTGTTATCGCTACTTTCATAACGCCTGCTTCAGGACTGACTTAGCCATGATATCCTGTGGAAGGTGGATATCATGGCTAAGTTTGTGAGTCCCTATCAGCAAGCTAACGCCACACTACGTGAGATTATCGCTGGGTTTCCAGCGATAATCTCACGTTAGGCAGTTAGCGCTAGGATTTTTATCGCTGTGGAGATAAGCGTTGCTAATAGCACGCTATCCCAGCGATAAAAATCCACGTTACCCGGCGATAATTATCCTCACGCTAAGAGCGCTGAGCGATAATTATCGCCGGTTGTTGCTGATATGCCCCATAGAGAGGCCCTTTTCTGTTCATCACCACCGAATGGCTAGAGAACGTGAATTTCATTCAATTCATGCACTTTCCAAAGTGGATGCCTTGGAGGAAGGCAACATCATAAACCACACTGGGGCCCAGGCTTACCAGCACGTGTTGATTTACTTTCCAGTACAAAAACTGTGCTACACATCACACACAACATTCCACACACCCTTGCACTACTGTGCAAGGGTGTGTTTTTTTTTTTTTCTTCAATATTTATATAGCGCGAACTCGACCCGAAGGTATTGGAGCGCTTTACATGAGCACCGTATTTACACAACACATTCAGACACGGGGAGATTACGTGATTTGGCCAGAATCACAGGATGTGGACGCGACCTCGAGGCTCGAACTCTGGTTTCCACCACCAAAGTCAGCAGTGTAGCCGACGGACCACATGTGACACAGGGCAGCATAAAGGGTGCTAGGGCAGGGGGATGGAGATACATATTAGTAGACATGGCACTGCTCTGCTCTTTCCCTTTGATGCGATGCAGTGCAGCAACCGTGATCCCTTCACTGCAGTGCGATGAGTTACATTTGTAAATTTGTCCCTAGATCTTGAGGTCTGGCCTAGCTTTAGCTGTTTCACTTGCATTATGCAACTGATTAAATTCAGAAATAAAAAAATACACACGTATGTACATACAAAGACCAGGTTTGGTTCAGACTTCTTTATCCACAGCAGACGGCATTGGACATTGGTCAGCCCTCTTCAACCACAGTCTCTTTTGCACTCTATATGATCGCATTTTGACTGATCACATAAGAACCTCCTCTGAAAAAAGTGCACCTCCTTGCCATGGCTGGCAGGCCAATATTTATTTGCTATTGCATTTTTCTTTCTATTCTTTGTCCTTTTTTTATTTTTTCAGTCACCCTTATCTATTTAAGATATAACTTCAGTTTACAGTAATTAAAAGTCAATATCAAAGAATATTACTTTATAACTGTCAGAACTATATTTTCATGTGATATGTATTCAAACTAAAAAAGGTTTCTCTATTTGTTGCTAGGTAGTACCCATTCTGTGCTATATAAATCATATGCATTTTTTTAATGTAGTGTTTTAATTGCAAGCATATAGCAGCCCCTTAGATAACTGCATATTTGATATTTTTTATTCTTCTTTGTATATTTTGTAGCACACACATGCAATGAATGAAAAAAAAACAATTGCCTCAGATTGCGAAGACCAGAACTATCAACTTCACCAATACTGGTTTTCAAATTGTGTTTTAATTATTCTTTTTTCTGTACAGCTTTAACTGTTTTTCAGCCACTTAGAGAATTGGGAAGGGGGAGAGGTGTTTTAGGAATGTGTGTGAAATTCTATCGGTGAAGAGGTAGAGGTATACAGTTCAAAGGTGATTAGCAATGTGACTGCTTCAAGGACCCCACACTGTTTTTATCTGATCAGGAGCAGGAAGCAGCAGTTTTAGACATCTGATTTTAGACATCTGGTCAGATAGAATAGAATGACAATTTGGAAAGGTACTCCAAAACACTAGCTGCCATGGCAACCTCTGGTCACAGAACCACTGTCAAGTAGTGTGATGTCATTATTGGCTCTATTCATTCTGCTGATTTATATGATTTCTAATCCATAATTTACCGAGGGCTACACTTAATTATTTGTTGGGTTGCCAGACTACTCTGTCTGTAGGACACCCAATTCACAAGGCTACTCACACTTGTAAGTGTAATTTGCAAATACCCTTTTTTATTGTAAAATGAAATTTGCAGTGCTCAAAAAGCAGTTTGACACTCTGTTGGAAAACGAGGCAGCATCTGTGAGGCCTGCACAAATAACATGACTACATTTGTCCTTCACTGGGAACCAAACACCCAATTGTGGCGCCTGACTCTCAGAGGGTAGCGTTGCAGAGCAGTCTGAGGCTTACTCAAAGGAGGCGGTGTGGGCTAGTAATCGCCATTTGCAGGTGCACAAAAAAAACACTCAATAATTGATTGTCCAGTCTGCACTTTGCTTTATAAAAGTAAGAGTACATTTATTAAACACACACACCACTCAATACTATGCACCAATTTACAAATATACATAAGCTGTTGGAATTACTTTGTGACGTTGCATAACATCTCCAACCCTCCCGCAGGGGGGGTGGGGTCTAGTACCACCACTCCCATGTATGCACATCAACTTGCCCCCAATGCAGTTAGTTGAACATAACCTGGAGCGAGGGTCCTGCGCACTGGCACCATCCCAGTGGCGACCCACCCCATTACCTCAACAAGCATTAAAAACCCTGACTGAGCATCTCCTACTGACCATAAAGTATGCACCTCTATATCTTAAGGGCTAGCAGTCTGGGGTCTTCACCTAAGCGCAGTAGCAAGAATCCATGTTTACGCACACTTTAGAATGACAGTACTCATCACCTTGATTGATCACTTGAATGCATTGCAATTACAGCCCCTAAGGGCATCACAGATGAAATCACAGGATTGCGCATATACAGCCAGACACCCTAGCAGGACTGTCTGGCAACATAACCCCACTTGGCTTATGACATCTCCTTACACATGTGACTTACAGTCCCTTCAAAAGAAGTACTCCTGGCAACTACACTTCTCCTGCAGTGTGCCTCTTCACTTTAAAAGGAATCCCAGGTAAAAGCATGGGATTACGTAAATACAGCCAGACCCCCTAGCAGGAAGGTCCAGCAACATAACTCCATTTAGCTTAACATCACCTTACACAGGTACTTCACTTTACACATGTGACTTTCAGTCCACCTAAAAAGAAATAACCAATAGTAAATGCATTTCGGTGCAATTACACCACTTCACCTCCAGGGGATGCCCTTCTCCAGACATCCCCCAACTCAGCCCTTCACTCCGTGATGCACTTCATAGTACACCCTCAGCTGTAGAACATAAGTTACAGCCTAGAAGGTGTTAAAGGCTGGCTGAGCCCTTGAGAGGTTATTCTTTCAGATGCCCCGTGAAATTTAGGGGTGGACTGTTCTTCTTTATGCTGGGGGAGACTGCGGTGCTCCTGCAGCCCCCCTGCACCACTTTTCACACGTGAGGGTGACCCCCTCCTCTGGGGGCCACCAGGCACCAAAATGGCAGATTTCTTTGTGCTGGGGGGGGGGAAACTGGGCCTCTCCAGCAGCTCCCCCAGCACCTTTTCACAAGTGAGAGTGACCCCCCTCCTCTGGGGGCCACAAAGCACCAAAACGGCAGATTTCCAAATGCCTGGCGAGGCATTATGGGGCACTTCATGCTCCTCTTTACCAGGCCCCGCCACTGGGAACACTCTCCTCTGCCCTCTGGGACTCTGAGAGGGTAGATTCAGCAGTGTGCTGTCTTCACTGGCTCCCTGCGCCAGCCCTTTTGCCAGGCTCTCCTTCTGGGCCTTTCTTCTCCCTGCGCAGAGACCCCTGCTTCTGTACACCAGTCCTGGGCTCTTCTTCTGGTGCTGATAGGGTCCTGGGGGCAGTCAGGGGGTCTCTCCTTCCAACTGCCCATTGCGCCAGGCTCCAGCACCTTCAGCCTCAGCCGACCACACCCCAGAGAGAGCTTCTCTTCCTGTGCAAGTGCTGGAGCAGAGTTTTCTGTTGAAAATCTATTGGGTTTTTAAAGCTCTGGTTTGTCTATTTGTCGATTAATAAAATATTAATTTTTAACTATTAATTATTTGTTTTGTGTAAATGTTCTGACTAATCAATATAAACTAACAGGAGAAAATTATACGTGGGGATGCTTTTGCGTTGCTATTTAATAAATGTGCATGTTTTATTAATAAATGTTGCTGAGTGCTGTTTATTTAAAGCACGAAAAACGCTTTTTAAATGTTATGTACTAATGCTTTTCTTGTGTTGCAAAGGCTAGATAATTACATACACATAAGGGTATTCGTGGGGTTAACACTGTTTAATCACTATGCTGTGGTACCGTTGTTTTGTCTCTTTTAATTAGGATGGTACATTTTGGCCTGGTGGGAAAATGGCTACCGTTTAAAGCCTGTATTCGAGTGAATTTTGTGATGAGAAGGCCTTGCTGAACATGGTCGAGAGTCATCTGACCACAGTCTTCGCCTGGTAGAAAATCTTCCGTGAGGACAGCAGTTCTGGGAGAATTGCCAGCTGCCCTTGGACAAGGATAAAATACAATGAACATTGTCCAGTCTGCGGTGACTTTGCTGAGATATTGAGGAAGAACATTTTAAAAGATACTTTTGCAAATTTGAGTTTATGCTTCCGTCTTTTTATTTTTGTGATTTTTCCTGAGCGGAGATTTTCCAAATGTAGCGATGCTACATCCTTTCCTGCTCGCTTTGCTCAGCGGTTCAGCGGATATCGAAAACATTTTATGTTGCCTTCTATTGTTAAACACATTATAAATATTGTTAGCCTAGAGAGGGTTTTTGCCACTTTGCCATTTTCTTCACAAACCTGCGTTGGTGAGGACTTATGCTGTGAGGACGGCGACTCGGGAGACTTCTACTGAGAGACCTGTCCTGACCCATTCTGACATTTAGCTAGAATAGGTAATTATGAGAATAATGATTTACTTTGATTGATTTTCCTTTGACTAATTTTAGATAAAGTACCATAATTTTAAATACAGTGTTGGTGGTTATTTCTTGTCAATTATTGAGTACTCTATTTTGATTATTGTTGTATAGATTGTTTAGATCATGACTCAGGACAGTCACAATTAGGTCTTATCGACCTCAGTGTAGATGCAGGGTGTTTAGAAGGTTTCTTTCCACAGGTTCAGTGCTAATAGAGTAATCTGAGTGTATGTTAGTGAAATGGGCCCAAGTGTATGATGAGTGTATGTGCGTGTATCTGTGAATTTACTCTATCCGTGGAAGTAGGGAGATTTTGTACACCCCAATCTGCACCAATTTCCTGGTAGCAGAATTTGATGGTTATTGATGATTGTCTTGATCTGATTAGATTGCTTGTACATTGGCTTTTGATTTATTGATTATTGATTGATGTTGGTATATGTACTAATACTATATGTTGAAGTCGTCATGTTGAGTTTTATGTAGTGCTTCCGGAATTTGGGAGCTGGTAGCAGTTCCGTAGTAGGGCAGAGGGAAGTATATGCTGCTCTCGGGAAAGACGGGATTGTTGGTCCTGTATGTATGCAGGAAAAGAAAACGTGTGACAATTGAAGTTACGCGTCACATTGTCTGTATTCGGAATTAGTGACATCGTTGTGTGTTACTATTAGAAATATTTCTGGTATAAAGGAGTGTGTATGGTAGCGAAGGTTATTTATGAAACTCTGGTCTTAAGTCCCAGGGATCCGTAAGGTTCACCGTTAAAGCTTATTGCGGGAGGAGTAATAGGTATTCTCTGAGCTTGTTTGAAGGACTGGGCAGATAAAACACTGCTTGGTTAACGTATGTTATAATTCTGTAGTGGGGCAGATTGTTCGCTGTTCTCAGGAAAAGCAGGATTCTGTGTGTATGTACTACATTTTCTTGTATGAATGTGCGTGAATGCTCATATATTTAGTTAATTGTAATACTCTTTGGAGCAGTCCTAGAGGAAACAGTTAATGAATGCATGTTACTGTGTCAACGGGATTCTTGTGAAATAGATATTTTCTTTACTATTCTTTGGTTAGCGAAGCAGACAATGGAGATGTTTATATGTTGTAACTAATAGATTTTGTAGAATCTGACACGAAGTCTACTGAGAAGTTTTGTAAAGGAGGGGTAGACGACTGACAGGAGACTGCAGCGACTGCTGACGTCAAACAGACCGCGCTCTGATTGGATATTAGATCAGAACAGTGCTCGCGCTGAGATTGGTGCGTTGGTGTGAGCCGCGCAGGGATTGGAAAGAGTCACTCTGTACTCTAGTGACGTAGACGCTCCAGGATTGGTGCGTTAGTGTGAGTCGTGCTGTTATTGGATAAAACATCGTACTATTAAGTTGTATTACGGAAAGGATTAGAAAAGTTTGGTAAAAGCTAAAATGTATTACCAAGAAGAGAAAAAGAAAAAATCTTTGTTCAGAAAGATTAAAAATTGGTTCGACAAGGATAAAGATGTTAAAACGAGAGAGGGTGAATTGTTACCTCCATCGAAAACGCCTGCATCCTTCATGGCTGCGAGATATGGGTATCATACCTGTATATGGTTGGAGAATTGGGTTAGGTATACAAAGGAAGATGGTGTTCTAGCATTTCCAGAACATGGTTCATTTAATCTGGCCGTGTTGAAAAATTTGCGGGAAAAGATGTTATGTCTTGACCCAAGACCAAGGCCGACACAGTTTGAGGCTTTAGTGGAATGGGAAGAGGAAGTACATGAGCGAGAGAAGCAGAGGTCTGGAGGATACTATAGGTATATGTTTGGGAGGAGACATGGTCGTGAAACTCATCATGATCGAATGACGAGATGGCGAGATGCTAGTATGTCAGAGGGATTATACCCTATGAGAACAGTTTAAGAGAAGGGTACAGAAAGGGTTCCTGAGGCAGAAGTGAGAAGATATGGAGTTAATGAGTATGAGGATGAAGTCTTGAATGACATGATTTACAAAAGACCACCTCCATATAGACCAGAACCAGAAGAGAGCACACCAGTTGTTTCTCCGATAAGAGATACATTGCGTATCATTGAGACAGAAAATGTGACACCTGAGTTAAGAAGTGGTAATCCTTTCAGGGAAAGAGAAAATAGAAGCGGTGGCGAAAATACGAGAGAATTAGCCAGAACTACATCGGAGTTGACTGAAAAGATCAAAGAGCTGACAAAGAATCTAGACGCTGTTACGGTGCCTGTAACCATAGGTCCGGTTATGCCTGTTTTTGATAAGCAGAGGACAGGTGAGAATGGTTTGGTGATTCCATATGTTGGGAATAGATTGACAAGTTTGGCTGGTCCTTCAGGAGATTCAGGAAAAAGGACAGAAAAATCCAGACATGAGACATGTAGTGAAGGATTAGAGATACAGTCTAATTCAGGATTGAATGCTGGTGAAGCTAGTTGTTCAGGGATGCCGATTTTAGAACCGCAGAAGAAAGTGGTTCCAGTGAGAAAATCTACTGAAATAACAGCTGAAGATTTGAATGAATGGATGAAAGTTCTTCAAAAGAGGGATAAAGATTCACAGGCAATTGATGTGGCTAGGTTACATGTAGAATTAGAAGAGCTTGTTGCAGGGACAGTTCCTACAGAAATTCTAAAAAATCATCATGATGGTGAATTGTTATTTATGTGTAAAAACATCACCTGGAGAACTAAAAATACACATGACAGATTAAGAGCAATAGCAAATGAGCATGGAGTTGACATTGATAAAGTGAAAGCTTTGCAGAAGTCTTACAGGATGGATTTCACGGATAAAGATATTGAAAATCTGAATGGTGCTGGTAGAACAGGACAGATTAAAGAGATGATCGCTTTATTGCGAAAATGGGGTGATGTTGAGAAGTGGAAGGATAGGTGGTACAAGAAGAGAGAAGAATCAGAGGATAGGACTTATTCAGCATTTCCTGTGAGAGAAAAAGAGAAAGCATCCACTGTTGCTTATCCTATGAGAGAAATACCTGGAGGAGGATATGTACATGTTCCATGGACCAGACAGGATATTTTATCATTTACGAATGATTTCCCTCGACTGAGAGAAAAGCCCGTCGAGTGGTATAGGCAGGTAGACAGGTTTGTGAAATTGTCAAAAGTGCTGTGGATTGACCTGAATAGTCTGTTTGATATAATTGTTCCAGCAGACTTGTGGGCTGAGTGTAAAATAGTTGTAAGTTGGCCTACTGAGGAATATCCAAGAGATCAGAGAACAGGAGCACCAGATCCAGAAGTAATGAGAAAGTATGAGCAGGTGATCGTATACCTGAAAAATAAAGTACCTCCAAAAGAGACAGACTGGGTTAAAATAGATCGAACACATCAGGAAGCAAAATAATCGGTTCATGCTTTTTATGAGAGGCTGATACTGGCTTTTAAACAATTCAGTGGGGATGAACACCTGGGTGACAAGGATTTGAGTCATTTTGTATACAGATTTGTATATGGCCTGAGACCTGAGATTAGTGAGAGAATTCGTGAGCATACTGTGGATTGGCAGAGTAAAAAAATAGATGAGATTTTGAGACATGCAAAATACTTCAGTGATGAAATTGAAGCAAAACAGAGAAAGCTGAAAGAGAAAGCAATGTGGGCACAAGTGAAAGTTGCGGAAAGACAGTAAGCACAATTAGTGGAACAGGCGAATAATGCAGGAAATAATCCAGGGAATAGACCTAGATATGCAGGGAAAGGAAAGGGGAATCTTGAGGAAGCCAAAAAAAAGTTCCCGTGTCACAACTGTGGCCAACTGGGACATTGGAGATCTGAATGTACCAATCCACCATTAGCGAATAATGAGAATAAAAACTTAAATCAACAAGTGCAGAACGAAGGGAATAATCGACAGCAGCAACAATCTTCTGTTGTGAAATAGCAGAGTCAAGAGCCAAAACCGCCCTTGCCGCAGAATAGAGGGTCACAAAAGTATAATCCGGATTCGGGATTCTACAATGATGAGCAGGTAAACAAACCAAGGCGTTCTAACCAGGTACAACAGTACTTGTTAAAGAATGAAGGGAGTGAGTCTGAAGGTGATTATTGACGGTGCCGAAGAGAGGAGGAAGAGTGCATACTTGTTGCAAATCTAGAAATAGACCAGGCAGGACCATTTGTGGATGGAAAAATAAATGAAGAAGGTGTTACTTTTTTAGTAGACACAGGTGCAACAAGATCAACTGTCAGGTCAGCAGATATTAGAAATCTTCCTCTCTCGGATGAAGCAATCCAAGTAGTTGGTGTAGCCAATACACAAATCAAGACACGTCTTACTGAACCAGTAAGAGTACAAATAGGGAAATGTTCAGACATGCACAGATTTATTGTCTGTGACACTAGTCCAGTGAACCTGTTAGGTAGGGATCTACTTTGTAAGATGAATTGTACAATTTTTTGTACACCGGATGGAATAGCTTTTGAAACACCAGATGAGGATGTTTTGTACCGAATGACTCTAGAAAATAGAGAGAGTGAGTTAATTGGTGCATATGCTGTGTTTGATCCGGAAGATTTGCCTCAAGAGTTGAGAGATACAGTGAAAAGGACAGTTTGGGATTTTACTGGAGAAGATGTGGGATTGATGAATAATGTGGATCCTGTGAAAATTGCAGTGAAAGAGGGAATTACTTATCCTAACATTCCTCAGTACAAAATGACACCAGAAATAATTGAAGGAATAACTCCTATAATTGAGAAAATGATTCAGCAAGGAGTTTTGAGAGAACTATTGAGTAGCCCGTGTAACTCACCGATAATGGGACTAAAGAAACCTAATGGGAAGTTCAGGATTGTACAGGATTTGAGAAAAGTTAATCAAATTGTGGTGGCATGTTGTCCTATTGTGCCAAATCCGTCAGTGATTTTGTATCAGATTCCACATGATGCTGAGTGGTACACAGTGATTGATTTGTGTCATGCTTTCTTTTCAATTCCATTGCATCATGACAGCCAGCCGATTTTTGCATTTAGGTTTGGCCAGCGTATTTTAGCATGGTGTCGTATCCCACAGGGGTATACAGAGAGTCCTTCGATATTCAATCAGTTATTGAAAAAGTCATTGGAGAGTTTGATCATGCCTGAAAACTCAGTGCTAGTACAATATATTGATGACCTACTAGTGGCATCAAAGACACGTGAAGCTTGTGAAGTGGATACCATAGCTTTACTGAATCATCTGGTAGATGGAGGGTTACAGGTATCTCCAGCTAAATTGCAATTTTGCAAGAAAGAGGTGCATTATCTTGGACACAATATTGAAAAAGGTCTGAGAAAAGTGACTGATGACAGGATTAAAATTATCAGAGAAATGAAAGCCCCAAAGACCCAGAGGGAAGTGAGAATGTTTCTGGGAATGGTGGGTTATTGTCGTCAGTGGATAATTAATTTCTCTTTGATAGCAAAGCCACTGATTAAGCTGACAAAAAGTGAGATGACAGATCCATTGGAATTAGATGGAGAACAAATGGCAGCATTTGAGGAGCTGAAGAGCAGAATGTGTGAAGCCCCTGCTTTGGGTATGCCAGACTATGAGAAAGAGTTTGAATTGTACTGCAGTGAGAGAAATGGATGTGCACTTTCAGTGTTAATTCAGAAACATGGATTACTGAGAAGGCCTATTGCGTACTTCTCATCGACACTTGACCCTGTAGCTGTGGGTTTACCAGGTTGTCTGAAATCTGTGGCTGCAATATGTAGAAGTCTGGAACAGAGTGAGGGAATCATAATGGGATATCCTGTAAGGGTATTCGTACCTCATAATGTGGCAATTCTTTTGACAAGAAGCAGAACTCAGTACATGTCACATAGTCGGCTGACTAAATATGAGAAAGTCATTCTGGGAGCATCAAATGTGACTCTTGAGAGATGTGTGAATGTGAATCCAGCGACATTGTTGCCGGATATTGAAAATGTGGGTGTGAAGACAGAAGATGATCACAATTGTTTGGATGTGCTGGAGTACTGTACAAAACCGAGACCAGACATAAGGGATCTTCCCTTACTTGAGAGTGATCATGTGCTGTTTGTAGATGGATCATGCCTGAGGAATGATGAGGGTGTGCTGAGTGCAGCATATGCAGTGTGCAAAGTTTCAGAAGTAATGGAAGCATCACCATTGAAAGGAGTGAAATCTGCACAAGTTGCTGAATTGGTGGCATTGACGAAAGCTTGTGAGATTGGGAAAGATCTGAGAGTGACTGTGATGACTGATAGTCAGTATGGATTTGGAGTTGTGCATGATTTTGGCCAACTTTGGCTACAGAGAGGTTTCTTGACGTCGAGTGGGACTCCAATAAAGAATGCTGAAGTGATTGGGAAATTGCTTGAGGCGATACAGCTGCCTAAAGAATTAGCAGTGGTGAAATGTGCTGCTCATGGACAAGGAGATGATTTTGTGACTGTTGGCAATAGATTTGCTAACGACATTGCACAATATTGTGCTAAGAACAATCACTCAATTAATAGGGAACGAGAAGGAGAAATGTCTTTTTGTTCTGTGATGTTTATTAATGTCCTAGAAACGTGGGATGAAGTGAAACAGTTGCAGGATGAGGCAGGAAAGGAAGAAAAGAAAGACTGGATCAAGGCAGGTTGTTCCCCAAGAGAAACAGACCATGTTTGGGTCTATAGAGATGGCAGACCAGTCATGCCAAATTCCATGCTGTCGGCAATGGCAAGGATGTATCATGGCCAGGGACATTTGGGAAGGGATGCGATGATCAGGTCTTTTAAACAAACTTGGTACAATGCAAAGTTCAGGACAATTGCAGAAAGCATCTGTCAAAGGTGTTTGATTTGCCAGCAATTTAACACTGGGAAAAAGACAGTGGTGAGTCTGGGAACAATAGGTAGAGAAGGTGGTCCTTTCACGAGAATGCAGGTAGATTTCATTGGAATGCCCCAAGTGAACGGACTGAGGTATGTTCTAGTGGTAGTCTGTTTGTTCTCAAGATGGGTGGAGGCCTATCCGACTAGGAGAAATGATGGAATAACAGTGGCAAAGTTACTGTTAAGAGAGTTGATTCCTAGGTACGGGTTTCCAGTAACGATTGAGTCTGATAGAGGTGGACACTTCTATAATGAGCTCATGAGTTTGATTTGTGAAGCATTGGGCATACAGCAAAAGCTACATTGTGCATACAGGCCAGAGGCTTCTGGTGTGGTTGAGCAGATTAATGGCACAATAAAGAACAGGATTGGTAAGATGTGTTTAGCCACTGGAATGAAATGGCCTGATGTCTTGCCTCTAGTGCTAATGACTATTAGGTCTACTCCAGATAGAACTACTGGTTTGAGTCCGCATGAAATCCTGATGGGACGCGCAATGCGACATGCATATGTGCCTGTCAATAAGTTGATGACAATAATTGATGACATGATTTTGGATTACTGTAAAGGCCTGGCTGACGCAGTTCATTCTGTGTTTCACCAGATTGGAGAAGAAGCTACCACACTTGAGAAGAAGCAAGCTCATGATCTGAGTCCAGGAGACTGGGTGAGGATTAAAGTACACAGAAGAAGAAATTGCTTGGTTCCAAGGTGGGGAAGACCAAGACAAGTTATTTTGACTACGACACCTGCAGTGAAGTGTGCTGGTGTGAAAAACTGGGTACATGCGAGTCATACTCTGAGAGTTCCAAACCCAAAGGATGGGACTGGTAAGGAGTATTTTGAAGAATCAGATTCCAGTGATGATGAAGACCCAGAACCAGTGAGAAAAAATCAAAGTTCAGGAAAAGAAGCAGAAAAGACTTCAAGAGAACCATTGAGAGTCTCAGAAGGGAGATCAGATTCTGTAAGAGAGCCTGAAGTTCCAAAAAGCAGTGGAGGAAAAAGAAAAGAAAAGAAAAGAGCAGTTCCACAGAAATTACTCCTGAATCAGAAGAGGAGGAGATTGAAGAACCACTTGAGATTATACCTGAAGAAGTAGGGTCAGAAGAAGATAGAGAGGGACAGATTACGGAAGACCCCCGAGGAGGTGTAGGGAACATTCCTGATAAGCTAGGTGAAGGGACAAGTAGACAGCAAGAAGATTGCGTGTCGGAGACTCGAGGAGGGAAAGAAGTAGGGAAGTCTCAAACAGTGGTGAAAAAGACTGTGGAGCAAAAGAAAACTGCTGAAGAAGAAGAGGCATTTGAAACAGAATCAGATGAAAGTGAGAATGAAAAATCAGAAGGTCGAGTTCTGAGAAAAAGAACTTGGATTGGAGAGAGAAATAATACCGAAACATGACCGAAAAAGGTTGTAAGAGGAGATTTTTGGCCTAACAACAGAGTAAAGAGGCTGAGATACAGACTGATAAGAGCAAATACATCGAAAGCTGAACAAGTGAATGAAGTGTCGAGTCAAAACGAAGTAAAAAGGAAGGAGCAAAAGGAGTCAAGAGAACCCGAGGAGATAAAGAGAATTAGAAAACCCAACCAAAAGTACAGATCACCGGAATGGTCTTATGTGGCACTATCTGAAGGAGGAGAAGAAGAAGAAACAGTGAATCGAGACAATCCGGAGGGGATCTTGAGAAAAGTGGTTGAGGAAAAGGACAAATCTGTTGGAATCTTAAAAGTTATCCTGACTGACATTGGAGAAGAGTCGGATGCACAGGATGTTGTTGATGATCTGATACAATTTGATGTTGCTGAAGAAGAAGGAGTGAAAAGTGATGAATATCCAAATTGAGTGAACTGAAGAAATCACTTGGAGAAAAGTGAAAAGGAGAAAGTCTGAAATCCAGCTGTTTGAAGTAATCCAGAAATAAAGAGTAATACAGTAGTGGAGTAGTAGAGGCTAAGTCAAAAGACAAGGTCAAAGTAGTAAAATGGCTAACATAGAGAATAATCAAAGTAGATGTGCCTTCTTGAAAAGATGGTGTAGAATGTGCTGTTGCTGTACTGCATTATTAATGCTATTATGGGGTGTTTTAGCTTTATTAGTTATATTTAGAGTTTCAATAGGTACATTTGAAATACATACTGAGAATGAGACTAATGTAGAGAAAAGTTCACAAAAAGTAGTTCCAACTAGAAATAGTAATACTTACATGCATAAAGATAGGTCAATTAATGATTTTTCTAGCAATGTTTTTTCAAAATTGTTGTATGAATATGTGAAGACAATGGAAGTGAGGGATTGCTATGTTTGTATGCAATTACCTGCATCCGTTTCAGAGGGTGTTACTTATCACCATTTACCAGCTACGTATGGAATTTCTTGTAGTGTGTTGAGTAGTGTTTTTTATTTGCTAGGGAACATAGATTATAAGATGTCTAACAAAGATAGTATTTTTGGGCAATTGCCTATGAATGAGAAGCTGAATCCAGCTAAAGAAGCTAACATTTTTGGTGAGATTTTTATTGAGAAAGAAGAATTAACATAAGATTACATTTTTAAGAATAATTTAACTTGCAGTTTGAAAGAAGAGGAGAAAGCTTTCCTAAACATGGTAGAGGAAAGGAGATTGAGCATGCATGAAAAGGCAGGGAAATACAAAATGATTGAAACAATTTGGGACATTGAGATGGGAAAAGAATTGAGAAATGGAGCTAGTCCAACTTTAGCTTTAGATGTACCACAGAAGGGTAAGATGTGCATTACAAGAAAGAAATCCCAATATGATACATACTTTGTTGGGATTAGTGAGAGTCATGATACATACTTCATTGCAACAGGATGGGGTTTTAGAGGAGGAGAGGATCCAATTTTTCCAGGAGTATATTATGTTTGTGGGAACAAGGCTTATTACAAGTTGCCTGACCATTGGTATGGCACGTGTTATGTGGGCCTGGTTTTTCCAAAGATCTTTCATGTAGATAGAATAGAAGATGTAGAACATATTAATTTACTAACACGTTTTAAGAGAGAAACTTGGTCTGAAATAGTGGGTGACATTTTTGGAGCTTTAATTCCAGCAGTGGGAATTTCTTTGAATGCATATAAAATTCGGAAACTGTCAACAGTGGTAGATCGCTTATCGACAAATACTGCTGGAGGGTTTGTTTTGGTGAATACGGAATTGATTGCCGTACGTGCCATGTCTATGCAAAATCGACTTGCCCTTGATATTTTATTGGCTAAGGAGGGTGGGGTCTGTGGAATATTGAAAGTTCAACATTGTTGCACTTACATTCCAGACGAAAGCAAAGACCTGAAGGTCTATATCAAAAATATTACTGATTTGCATGAAGAATTAGTACCACTGAAAGCTGAGAGTATCTGGACTAAAATAGCTAATAAAGTAGTTGCTGTTAAGAATTTTATTGCAAAAATAGGTAGTAATATTATAGGTAAGATATTGTTTCCTTTGACTTGTATAATTATTGCTTTAATGATACTAAGATTAGTGTGTTTGTGTTGTAAAAACAGGGGAGGGAAAAAGAAATTAATTAAAAGAAATATTGAAAGGAGAAATAAAAGAAAAAGAGATCCACAAGAAATAGAATTAGAAGAATTGAGGGAGAGTGTTTATTTGGAGACAAAGAGGGATGATGAAAGGGAGTCTGGTGTCTAGTGTTGTGAAAAAGAAAAAGACATTTCCAGTTTCTCCTAAAAATTGGGATTAAATTTTACTAATTTTTTTTTTTTGGGTTGTTTATTTGGTGATAATATCACCAAAGGGGGGATTGCTGGAGCAGAGTTTTCTGTTGAAAATCTATTGGGTTTTTAAAGCTCTGGTTTGTCTATTTGTCGATTAATAAAATATTAATTTTTAACTATTAATTATTTGTTTTGTGTAAATGTTCTGACTAATCAATATAAACTAACAGGAGAAAATTATACGTGGGGATGCTTTTGCGTTGCTATTTAATAAATGTGCATGTTTTATTAATAAATGTTGCTGAGTGCTGTTTATTTAAAGCACGAAAAACGCTTTTTAAATGTTATGTACTAATGCTTTTCTTGTGTTGCAAAGGCTAGATAATTACATACACATAAGGGTATTAGTGGGGTTAACACTGTTTAATCACTATGCTGTGGTAACGTTGTTTTGTCTCTTTTAATTAAGATGGTACATTTTGGCCTGGTGGGAAAATGGCTAACGTTTAAAGCCTGTATTCGAGTGAATTTTGTGATGAGAAGGCCTTGCTGAACATGGTCGAGAGTCATCTGACCACAGTCTTCGCCTGGTAGAAAATCTTCCGTGAGGACAGCAGTTCTGGGAGAATTGCCAGCTGCCCTTGGACAAGGATAAAATACAATGAACATTTTCCAGTCTGCGGTGACTTTGCTGAGATATTGAGGAAGAACATTTTAAAAGATACTTTTGCAAATTTGAGTTTATGCTTCCGTCTTTTTATTTTTGTGATTTTTCCTGAGCGGAGATTTTCCAAATGTAGCGATGCTACATCCTTTCCTGCTCGCTTTGCTCAGCGGTTCAGCGGATATCGAAAACATTTTATGTTGCCTTCTATTGTTAAACACATTATAAATATTGTTAGCCTAGAGAGGGTTTTTGCAGCTTTGCCATTTTCTTCCCAAACCTGCGTTGGTGAGGACTTATGCTGTGAGGACGGCGACTCGGGAGACTTCTACTGAGAGACCTGTCCTGACCCATTCTGACATTTAGCTAGAATAGGTAATTATGAGAATAATGATTTACTTTGATTGATTTTCCTTTGACTAATTTTAGATAAAGTACCATAATTTTAAATACAGTGTTGGTGGTTATTTCTTGTCAATTATTGAGTACTCTATTTTGATTATTGTTGTATAGATTGTTTAGATCATGACTCAGGACTGGCACAATTAGGTCTTATCGACCTCAGTGTAGATGCAGGGTGTTTAGAAGGTTTCTTTCCACAGCTTCAGTGCTAATAGAGTAATCTGAGTGTATGTTAGTGAAATGGGCCCAAGTGTATGATGAGTGTATGTGCGTGTATCTGTGAATTTACTCTATCCGTGGAAGTAGGGAGATTTTGTACACCCCAATCTGCACCACAAGCACTTTTTAAAAGTTGAGTAGGGGGCTGGCAGGAAGTCCCTTTTGGTCCTATCAAACAGCGAAACATCATGTCCCTGCCCCTGCTCCCTCCTTCTTGTCCAGCCTCTGAGCTTGTTCAAAATGGTGTCGTCCAGGGTTTCTGGCCACATGTCTGAAGCCTCATCCCCCACGCTGCCTTCCCTCCTTGGTGCAGCTTGGTGCCTGGCACCCAGTGACAGCTGCTAATTGATGAGCCTGTAGCCCCTCCCATCTTCTCTTCGTAGAGAGGAGGCCCTAGCTTGTGGAAGAAAGGTTATCAATCCATCCAGCTGAGGTCAGCCCTCAGCCTGGGTCTGGTCCTGGCTGGCTCACAGAAATATGACAGTTCTGGATGACCCAAAAGCAGTACAAATATGACTTTGGACTCTGCAGAATACTTCTTTTCACCTCCAATACAATGGACTTTAGTGCATGTCTGGAAACTGTAGGTCTTTTGGAAGTTAATTTAGCCATGGGCCCCACATTCCCTTAGGGAAATAATGAAGTGAAAACACAGTAAAACACACTGACTTTCCCTGGCATGTTTCTTTACAGCGTATAAAGTCTATTCCATATCACCACCCAATACTGCATAAGTCCTGCCACACCATTCACTTTGTAGCTGCTCATGGACTGTGCACGCTAGGAATCTCCCCTGCGCAGCCCGTTCATGTGTGCACATGCATGTACACATGTGTCTGCATGTAACCAGCCCGGTGTCCCTTACTCCAGCTGCTGCGCAGTGGCCTGGTCAAGCCAGGGGAACACCAGTAAAATCCCCATGCAGTCTCTTACATCCTGAGTTCACTGTGGGTGAGTCCCATCTTATGAGGCTCCCCCACAGTAAAAGCTCAACAATTAGGTGCTCAAAAATCAAGAAATCCGGGCGGCCCATAGTGTCAGAACCACCTTCTAACACACTCACAAAAAGATTTCCTCAAAATCAGATTTTGTGCGAGCGAATCTACTCCCTGAGGTGGTTAGCGTACACTCCAGAATGGGAATGCTCTTATGGTTTATACGCACACCAATAAAAAAACTTGCTAGATAGTACTCACACAGAGTCTTTCCCTGCCCAGCCCACCCAGGAAAAAGGTGGAAATGTACTCCTGTCAAGGGCAAGAGTACATCCTTTGAATGAGAAGAGAACACACCTAGAATTGTTGGTGTTATTGAAGAGTTTTCTCATCAGAGAAAGTTGTTTTCACGATGAGAGAAAAGGATAAAAGATAGCAAGTGTATTCTCACTTGCTCTGTGATTTTCAAATGAGAATATTTTGCCTGATGCTGTGGCAGGTTTCATGTGAGGTAGTAAACCTACGGAAGCAGTTTTTCGATTGCCCTAAGAACTGGGCCACATGTTTGACATGTGTACATTTATTGAGAGAAAAATGCGTTTGTGTGACCCTAGCCTCCAAACTCCAAATTGTGATCTATGCAGTAACAAGAGTTACCGCACATACTACCGTTAACTGCACCAAACGTCAAGGCCTTCCTGCTGCACTATGGAAGAGGTCAACTTTTCCCATGCTAATTAGTACCAGCATATTTGGTGCAAATAATACTTCATTAAAGTAATAATAATAATCTTATTCAGCAGTAGACGCAGCCATAAAAGTGACAATATTAAAATCAACATCAAATTCGCTTGTTAGCTGCGTATCAGCCAAGTGTGCAAAATCACAAAAAGTCCATTTAGTCATTGTTCACAACTGGCTATCTTAACCTCATTGAAATGCTTAAAAAATAACGTTAAAACTACATCGTGCAGGCCGTAGACAAGGGTTACAAGAACACGGGGATGCTACTATTAGGACCATAGAAGAAGCTATCATTAGCATTAACAATTCATTACATTTATAACAGCATGGCAATGTGTATTCTAGCATATATCCTTAGAAACTTTAGTCACCTCTAGAGTTTTTTTGACCTTAAAGCAGATCTTAAAAAGTTGGTAACACAAAAGAGTGTGTGAACGTTAGACAAAAGCTGTAGGTGCAATAGAGCTACACGGGCATGTCTAAATCTCAGGGGCATATCAGCAAGCAGGCGTTAAAAAATTATCACCGCTTTTGCGTCTGTTTTCGGACGAAAAGCGGCGATTATTTTATCGCCTTATCTGCAAGGTCAAGCTATCGCGTGAAACCTTGCCTTATCTCCATTAACGCCCATCTTTGCATCTCTAATGAGATGCAAAGTGGGCGTTCCTCCCCAGGATAACGGGAGAAATGTCGCTAAGCGACATTTCTACTATTATCAAGCCTCACGCAAAGCAGCATAGCGACAGGAAAAGTAGCGATAACATCTGTTATCGCTACTTTCCTTACGCCTGCTTTGAAACGGACTGAGCTATGATATCCTATGGAAGGTGGATATCATGGCTAAGTATGTGAGGCCCTATCAGAAAGCTATCGCCAAACTTCGTGGGATTATCGCTGGGTTTCCAGCAATAATCACACGTTTGGCAGTTACAGCTAGGATCTTTATCGCTTTTGAGATAAGCGTTGCTAATAGCACGCTATCCCAGCGATAAAAATCCACGCTAGCCGGCAATAATTATCCTAGCGCTAAGTGCGCTTAGCGATAATTATCGCCGGTTGTTGCTGATATGCCCCACAGTTCTTTAAAAGCCCTTTGAGAAACAATCTTGTAGGATACGTAAACTTCATTAAAGTGCTTTTGTTGCCTTCTTATGACTTTTTAACATGCAATTCATTCAAAAAGTTAGCAGTCCGGAATGCATTTATTATTTTGTTTTATTTTTTAATTTTATTTATGTATATGCCAAAACCTTTTGGTGCATAATTTTGAAAAACAGTTTCCAGCAGGTGGGGAATATATATCTGCAACTGTATTCTCTATCTGCCATGAGAGGGAGGGATGCGGAAATATTAAATGGCACCATCACAAGAGCACTGAGAATAATTTATGGGCTGCCTGGATTTATCTCTTCGGCGCAAATGAGGTTGGAATTTGGGATACAAGGACAGGAGCTAGCCAGAAAAGGAGCTTTTGTTAAAACCTGGTTCAAGATAAAAAAAGGGCAGCCAGGAACGCTGAATTTTTACTTGTGGAGAGAAGTGGAAACAATAGGAACTTGCCCAGCCAGATATTACTTGAACACTGCACTGGACCAGCTGGGGCTACGGCAACTCTGGGCAATGCCCGGGACCATGGCTAGCTTCAAGAAAATTGTAACAACATAGTCAAAAAAGAGTCTATTTTACAAGATAAAGCGACCTTGATAAAACACTCACATGGCTGGCTTACGATACAAACCTATGGGAAAGCGACTCCTCAAGCCTACCTCCTTTCTAACTTCTCTAGAACCATTAAAGAAAAGTTCTTGAAATGTCGGTTAGGTCTATTACCGACGGCATACCATCTGTCTCCTTGGCTGCGCCCTCCAAAGCCAGCAATGTGCCGCCTTTGTGGTGAAGGAGAGGAGGACATAGTTCACATCATAACGATTTGCCGTGAGCTGATGCGAGAACGCCGGTTACTACTTAGACCTATCTTTAACAAAAAACAATTACGGTCGTGCAGACAAGCGGTGCTTGCAAGCTTCTCTGGTGAAGACATTCAACTAAGCTGTTGCCTAGTAAAGTTTTTATCTGTAGCTGACCTTCGTTTTAAAAATAAGTGTACTGCAACAGTGTTTTAAGCATATTACCTCAAGCTTTTTTGCACAAGTAAATGCCATAAGAAAATCATCAAAAGGTCAATTAAATGGCCATCTTTCCTCCTTGAGGTGGTACTATGCACTTTAAATATGCACTTTAAATCTGCACTCCTCGGCCTGATATCATTTTGCAGTTAAGTCTCTGATTAGGGGGGTAACTCTACCTCACGAACTGCTGCTAATATTCCCAACAGAAATGAAGAAATAAGATTATGGGCTACCAAGGCAGGGGGAGTGGATATTCTCTGAAATTTTAAACGTGTGTTTTTAATCAGCTGTTTATTTTTCTCTTTTTTTTTTTTACTTTTCATGTTAATAAGAGATGGTCAATTTTTGTAATGGTTTTAATTAACTGTACAATAAACATATTACTTACTTACTTACTTACTTCTATCTGCCATACTATTCTCCCTTGTGGCAGGATTGTAAGCACAAGCACAGAGAATGTGAATGTGGGAGGGGGGAGGTTACTGCAGTTTTTCCTCACTTCAACTCAAATCTTGGACAGCCCTATGCGGTAGTGGGAAAAACTCATCATGCTTAGCAGTTGACTCCCTGCAGGCTGGGATCCCACCCCTCTTTGATGAGACATGCAGCTGCAGGGTATTGATGCAGGAGAAGTTGAACTTCACTTCGTGTGAAGTCAGACGACACATGAAAACTTCACTCATCTTTGCGGAGTGTGCAGTTGACTTTGCATGCAATATTAAAATATTGTACACACCTACCAATCATCACTCAATTTTAGCATTCCATTTCTCTTTAATACCCTTATGTCCCCTTACAATTGCAGCCTTTATGAGAAACACCATGTCCATAGCAACTCATATCCAGAGTCAGGCTTTGACATTTTTATGGAGACAGTTGTGATACACCGGGTGAACAATCTGCTATAGGGCTTGTTTATAGAGACTTTTGATATTTATATTTTTGAATTTGTTGTTCTCTTTCTAAACCTGGCACGGTACTATCCTTTTCTCTGGGCTTTTAAAAGTAGAAAAAATGTGGGCAGGAATAATATTACTCTTTTCTATGCAAATGGTATGATTGAAAGTTAAGAAACAACATTAAGTCAGTTAGTGTTAGGGTGAAGTGTGAGGTGTCATCAGAACATGTTTACTTCCATCATTTTTTAAACAATTCAATAGAATTACTCTTTATTTTACCGGCAAACAAGCCATTTTTATTTATTTTATTGTGTAGAGTGCATTTAAATATTATCACCATTTGACGAATACATATTGTCTACCATGTAGAAAGTCATATTGTTTTTGTGACCTGAGGTTCTTACAAATAAACCCATCTGAATGGTTAATTAGACACATTTTATTCAGATCTTGTTAATTAACAGAAAAAAATATAAATGGTAAATGGGAAAAGATAGAAAGCCAAAAAACATTCTTACCTTCCAAATTGTCAGTTTTCTCAACAAAGGGGATCCCCTTAAAATTGTAATTATTTCCTTTAAAAATCCCTTTTGTTTGATTGGGTGACTCTACGTACACAAAACGGCAGAAAACACAACACAATATTCAGTCAAAAGATTCCTAAGAGATTCTCGTGACTAAAACATGTAGTTGCAAATGACTCAATAGTCCATGAGAACTTAGTGGGAGCATCTATTACCCTTTATGGGTTCAATGCTCTATTTAAATCCAGTCTTTGTTATAGTTAATATTAAGATCATAACATTTTTAGATGCAATACTATGCTGGAACGCAACTGTTTACATCTTCTTCCTCCGGGTGAAGAATCAGTGCTAGTAGTTGTGTGGCTATTTTTTGCTCATGATTTATTACCTAATTGATCAGTGCTATGGCTTGATGAAAACTAAATGAAGAGAGTCGGCCAATTTTGGTACTAACAATCTTGGATTGCTATAACATGAAAGGTAAATATCCTAATGCATAGGCTTCTTTAAAAAGAAGTAGCAGCAAAGGAGTTACATGTTGCTAATGTCTAAGAACAATTTGGTAGGATGGCATGCAGGACTTGGTGATTCATTCTTTTTTAAGGATTCAAGGAATATATTTCTTTCGATACCTCATTTACAGCGATAGCTTGATCCAAATAATGCATATTTGTAGACTATAAATGTTATCCTGCATTTGTTTCAAGAAATTGTAATTGTCTGTAAACTGAGTAAATACAGTTTCTTATTAAACACTCTGTAAAAGGCCCTTCAAGGATCTGATTTTAACCATCTATTCAGCTCATATACCTTGCTGTTTACCTTGAGGCAATGAGGGTGTTTGCATCTTTTAGTATGTAGGTAAGCTTGTAAACAAATGACCCAACCACACAATCCAGTTTTTAATGCCTTCCATTTAATTGCATATTTAGTTATAAATGGCTGTATCTATAAAATTAATGTGTGCCTTTTCTCGTGTAAGTGAGGCAACTGGGAATAACCTACCATTACATTTTTGTAGAATTGACGTTCTTTCAGCATAAAACATAAATGTAGAGTAGTCAGTTATGCTGTAAGGTAAATATTTAGTAACCTTAACCAGTTTATTATCAAAATAAAATGCAATTTATAGATCGTCTCATCCTGATCAACTATGATGCATCTAGGACAAAACGGGAAAACATCCCTATGTGGTTTTCTATATGCCACGTTCTATAAGTGCAAATTCCCTGATACTATATTGCGGTGTGTCATATTGTTATCAGACAAATAGAACTGCTGTTTTCCGATCAAGATCATCTTCAATCAGAATATTAACATCTCCTGACCAAAAAACAATAGAGTCTTTATCTATAAAATGTACTGAAAATCACTGAAAAACGATGCCTTAGGGTCTGGTACAGGTTTTAATTAACAACACTGAAGCACTGTAGAAATTTCCATATAGTATTACATTCTTTATTCATTTTTCAATAAAACAGTGAGAGCTTTGTAGATGCAACTTATTTTTTACTGAAGCAAGGTTTTGCTCATGTATGACAAATATAAAACAGAAAGTATCTTAACATAGGATTCTATCTCTAGCTGCGTAATGTTTGGAAATTTTCTGCCTATGGACATTCGTCACTAATGTAATTATTGTTACAGGCTTTATGTATCTTCAGCATTTATTTTGGACTTCTAGAGTGTCCATGCACTGAACAAGTAAACAAATAAATCAATAAATAATTAACATAATGATATCAATCTTAGGATTCCACAGAGAATTATAAACAGCAGCAAACTTTTGTTCGCCTGTCAAACTTCCGACATTTAAGTTCATGTACGATACTGACATCATCTATTTTGGATTGCAGCGGTACTTTGTAACAGGCATGTTTTACTGTCCTTCCATTCATTCAGCAATCTTTTTTTCAGACATCAGGCTTTTATATAACAACCATGCAAAGCACATACATCATGAGGGCAGCTAAATACTGTACCATTATCCTCCATGATCAATTTTTTCATATCTTGCTTTTTAGGCGAGGGAATCCATCCGCCATTCCTATTTTAACCCCTTGTGTGCCACGCCCTTTCCCCGCCCTGTGCCGGCCGTTGCATTAGCGGGCGGGGTTCATGACGAGCTGGACTCGTCATGGGCACAGCGCAACCGCGGCCCATGACGAGTCCAGCTCGTCATGGGCACACAAGGGGTTAATAAACAGTGCCAGTATCAACAAACATTCAAATATTCATTGTAAACAAATATGTGCGCCATTTATGCATTTGAAGTAAACCAAAGATATAATATTGCAGTTTGTACTATTAGAACTAAGCTTCTTGTGATTCAATTATTCCTTTGCGAGATGTAGACCACTCTTCTATAACTGTTTAATAGCTGCTCCAATCAAATTAAAAAGCTCACAGAAGAACATTTAAATCACAGATTGTAAACTCCTGACTAATGTTTTTACTTTGTTGTCCCACACAGTTTGTCATTAAATACAAAACTTTATTGAAGAAGAACTTTTCTCACACCATCAAGCCCTATGACATAAAATTGTAAAACTACCAACCTGTGCTCAGAAAAAGTGCCACAAAAACTGTTACTAAAATTAAATTTCACATCTACAAAACACCTGAAAATTAGCTGCCATCAGCTCACCCTCAAACTAAACATATGTTTTACAAATTAAACTCCTGGGCCGTATTACAGATGGTGCCCAGGGGACATAATGGCGTTTGCAACCGCTTTGAGTGCCCCAGGGCACTTTGGTATTATAGAAGGGGACGCAGACGCTTGTGCGTCCCCTTCTATAACACCAATAGCGCTGGCGCACTTAAAGCCCCAGCGCTATCAACAGAGGGCGTTCCCTCATTTGCATAGGGGCATGCCAAATGAGGGAATTCCTTTGGCTCTGCACCTGCGCCATATTACAGACACGTGCGCAGAGTCAAAAAAGCCCTCAGGTGGTGCACATTTAAAAGGTGGTGCACTGTCAGTGCGCCTCCTGACAGCAACCCTCTGCAGGGGGTAAAGGTGGTCGCATGGACTCACCAGACATCCCTTTGCAGGTGGGTGCAGTCACTGACTGCACCCGCCTGCAGAGGGATCTTTAAACCCCTTTGAAAGTGCAGGCGGGTGCCGCCTGCACTGTGAAAACACGGAGCGGCTGCTCCGTGTTTTCACATGAATGCGCTGCCCTGGGGGCAGCGCGAGTTCGCAGCTGCCCCAGGGGCATCGCATACACTATAATAATAACCTTTTGAAAGGGGCGCCGGGCGCAAGCAATGATCATTTGTAATACAGCCCCAGGGAAGCACCCACAAGCAAGAAGAGCTATTTAATTACTTCAGTCCATCCTCACTTCATACTTAGCAACCTATTTAACCTATATTATATGATAAGTATCAAATCTTTACCAAATTTAGCATAATATAGATATATAAGTCTACCTAAATTTGTTCTCAGTAAACGTGTTGATTTTAAACACATTTGTATTTATACTTCATGGAGCACACATCCTGCAGAGTACTACCAAAAATACATTAATGTGTGTGCAGTTCTGTGATTCTTGTCCAGTTGATCTGTTATAATTGGTTGGACTGACTAAAGTCATCAGAGGCATCTTTATTGCAGATCACAAGCCCTCACCAACCAGTTGGTTGAATGCTTCATCAATGGGCTGTGCTCCTCGTCGGGCTGGTGCTGCAATGGACAACAGGCCCCATAGAAGGAGCTCTTTGCCTGAGATCTTTTTCAGTGAAGAAAGAATCAGATTACCTAAAATCCATCAAAGCCTTTATATTTAAGGGGCCTTTGTTAAGATTAAAAACAGTGAGGATGTCTTGAAAAATAAAGTTTCCTATGATCAATCAAAATCGGTCAACATGCTTATTGTCTAATTTTATCCTCTAAAGGATCAGCGGAAATATGTCTTCACTTTTCCAACCAATATACTTCACACAGACATCTCTCTCTATGAAAGTCTGAGGGTCTGAGCCTAATACTTTGGACTTAAAGGTTATCAAAAAGATCTCCAGCAAAGAGCACCTCCTATAGGGCCCATCAGGTACTGCATGCCACCAATACAGTTGTCTTGATGATTTCAGTTAGTCCAACCAGACATAATTGATAGACTGTACAAGCACCATGGAACTGCACACATATTATTGTTTCCTTGTGCATAGCAACCTGCAGATGTCACAAGATCTTTTTTACCTTTCATTACTGATACATATATTCGTTATTGCTCCCCTAAATGATGGAAATCAATTTCCAAGATGACTTTAATCCCACTGCCTGCTTCCCTCAAGGTCACCAGACATGATTCTCCAAGGGTAAAGAGTTTCAAGGGGTCTCCTTTCCCTTTGTGAACCGGTAACCATCTCCCTTGAGGTTTTGATAACTGACAATGGTTTGCTATCGCAATTGCAGTCGCAAACCATGATACAGACCATACCAATTCGTGAATAGGAAAGAATGCCCCTTTTATACTCCTTCTTCACTGCGATTCTGTATGAGTCGCAAAACCTATTTTGAGAGTTGGAAATGCTTTTTCTAACTTGCAAAATGGGTTTAGTATAAAGGAAATGACCATTCCGCAGTCTCAAACACTGTTTTGTTTAAAAAAAAATATATTTATTGGCATTTTTTTAATTGCATTACAAAAACAATACTCAGCATTAGAGTACATAAGCTTTTTCATTGTTGCGTCAACATTATGTTCAATTAGCAGTGGCAAACAGGCAAATGGCAGTGCTATGTTCCTAAATATCATTGTGGGCCCCTTCCCTTCCCCCCACCCATCACCCCACCCTGGGAGATCATTGTGAATCAGTAAGGGTGATTCTGTAGTGTGTAAGCCACGGCTTCCATATTTTCCAGAACATTCTAGGACAGCCCCGTGCTTTATAAGTCGTTTTCTCCCCCAACATATACATATCCATACTTTTCCTCCATTCGGCCAGAGATGGACTCGATACAACCCCCCATGTCTTAGCCAGGTTGCGCTTTGTCACCACTTATCCTAGCTGAAGTAGGGTTAACTCTGTTCTGGGAAGGTCAATTTCGGTGGATATTCCTAGCAGAACAAACAAGGGACTCAATGGAATCGTCTCCTCCAATATAGCTCCCAACTCCTCAAACAGGGATGCCCAGCACGTTTGAATCCGTGAACATTCCCAATCCGTGTGGAAAAATGCACCCTGTGTCGCGTTACATCACAAACAGTTGGGTGCTTCCGCCCTCCCAATGTGGTGCAGTCGAGCTCTATCATAGTAGGCTCTATGTAGGTATTTGAATTGAATCAATCTAAGTCGTGACTTGATGGCCACCTCCTGGGGATGCATCAATGCCATTTCCCAATCCAGGTCCTCCAACTCTCCCAAATCTAGCTCCCATTTTGCCCTCAACTTCTGCAGGGAGTCTGGCTTATTATTGATTATTGTTCTATATGTCCAGGAGACTGCCTTTTCCCTGACCTCCCCATCAGGAGTCGTCCCTCTAAAGGTGCATATCCAGGGATGTTGCTGATGTCTACGTGTTGTGCTCGCCACGCGTGCTCCCACTGTACTTCTAGCGTTGGGTTTGGTTAATGTCATACTCAGTCTGGAGATGCGCAAAAGTTACCAGCTCCTTATGATACAGTATGTCCTTGAGTTGTGAAATGCCCAGCAGATCCCATTTCCGGAAACCTCGCAGTTTCGCGATTTCTTTAAGCTGATTTCCCACCCAGAGCGGGGTGTCCCTGGTCACCCGGCCATCCCATTTCATCTGCCTTTCTGCCTTCTTCCATGCCGCTATCACGATCCATGTAGCTGTTAGGAGCTGCGCAGAGCCCCTCCCCCTATAAATGTAGTGCATGTATGGACGCCCGGCGAATTGTGTACGTTCAAGTGCGTATGAGGGGTGGTCCCTCTCCACATGTTCCCATTCGTTCACAACGATTAAAGGGGTCGCCCAATAGTATGCCCCAAGGTCAGGTAGGGAAATGCCGCCATTATATTGGTTGCGTTGCAGTGTCTTCAGTGATATCCTCGGCAGTCTCCCATCCCAAAGAAATGTGCGAAGTGTATCGTCAATTTTAGTGAACACCTCGTCTGGTATTAGGTGATAAGTGTTTTGCAGAATGTACAAGAATTTCAGTAGCACTAACATTTTGTGTAATGCTGCCCTGACGAGAAACGTCAGCGGCAAGGACTTCCATCTCTCCACATCTGCGGAAACTCCCTGAGCACCCTATAGAGATTGCAATCCAGTGCCACTTCTATGTTCGTTGTGACATAAATCCCTAAATACTTTATACCCTCTGGGGCTAACTGAAGTCGGCTTGGGCAGGCACCATACCTACTGCACGTGTCTATCGGATAAAGACATGATTTTTTCCAGTTTATTTTATAACCCGCATGTGCGCCATAGGTTTCGCAACTATCCATAATATTAGGGAGCGTTGTTTCCGGGTTTGTGACATACATTAATATGTCATCGGCATATAGAGAGATCTGCTCGTCCAATTCCCCGTTCTCTCCACCCAGAATCCCGTAATGCCCGAGTGTGCTCAGATTACACAAGCAAGTGGCTCCAGCACGAGAGCAAAGAGTAGAGGAGACAGGGGGCACCCCTGTCGGGTGCCCCTACCTATTGAGAATACCCGTGACACCACCTTGTTAACTCTGGTTCTAGCCAGGGGTCTCTCATAGAGTATGGCTATCCATCGCCTGAT
The DNA here is from genome assembly GCF_964204655.1 of Triturus cristatus. Classification (NCBI taxonomy): domain Eukaryota; kingdom Metazoa; phylum Chordata; class Amphibia; order Caudata; family Salamandridae; genus Triturus; species Triturus cristatus. The sequence goes on from NC_140583.1 coordinate 236,649,202, forward strand.
TACCGGGCCAAACCCAAACTCGTCCAAAGCAGACATAAGAAAGGGCCAATGGACGGTGTCGAATGTCTTTTCGGCATCAAGGGACGTGGGTCCTCCCTTGTGATCGCCACCTCTAACCAATTGTGCAATCTCCGAAGGTTGAGCCTCGTCGACCTCTTTGGCATAACGCAGTCTGGTCTTGATGAATATGACCAGTGATTACCAAGGTGAGCCTCTTGGCTAATATTCTGGCCAATATTCTGGTCTCCATGTTGATGAGGGAGATAGGTTGGTACAAGCTACACTTTCGTTGCGGTCTGTCTTTCTTGGGAATTACCACAATTGTGGCCATCCGCAGGTCTCTGGAAAGACTGCCCACCTCGTGCGCCTCCAAATATAGTTGGGGAAGATGAAGGCTAAATAGCATCACGTTTTGCTTAAAAAATTCAGGATGAAGCCCATTAGGACCCGCGACCTTCCCAATTTTAAACTGACCAATGGCCACTATAATTTCCTCTTTCATAATATTGTCGTCAAATGTCTCCGACTCGCTAGTTGTCAACTTAGGAAACTGTATCGTCTGAAGATAAGCCTGGACCTGTGGTGGCTCTGCCAGAGCATGTTGTGTGTAAAAGGTCTCGTAATAGTCTGCGAAGGCGTTAGCTATTGTGAAAGGAGTTAAATGTCCGTCCTCTGTATCTGGGCCACCCACCTACTGTTGAGCTCTTTTTTACTATATATATATAAACACAAAGGTCCAGGGGTAAGGAACTAGAAAAGAACCAACAAACTAAACCAACAAAAACAGCAATAGAGCTCGAAGAGCCTGAATGGAACTAAACTAAAGCCAAGTCAAAGAGTCCTCAAAAAGAGGACATAATCCCATCACCCACCGTGGTGGCATGCTTCATCATGTGGGATCTCCTCTCAACCAAACCTGGTTTGGCTGAGGAGCTACTACTCCCAGTGTGCAGCTAAGGGAGGAGCTTGCGGATGTTTTAATCTACACTCATGGAACAAGATCTCCTAAAGATCGATGAAGCTAACCTAGGTCAGGTGAGAAACTAAAGTGCAGTGTAGGAACAAGTGATTTAAAATTGACTACTGGAACATCAAAGACTTTAATAAGGAATATCCCTGTGCCAATATTAAGAGCAGAATAATGGCGCGATCTGGCAAAAGTGCCGAACGCTCTTCCAAAAACCAGGAAACGGTCTACATGTTTCAGCCTTAAACGATCAAACCATTAGGATCAAGGCTTTCATCAGGACCACAACAAAAACTACTGCAACAGCAAGAAGAGTGCATAAAGCACTCACGTGAACTAGCGTCTAAGTGGTAGCAAAACGATACAACCAACCTTGTACCGCAGGATCACTTTCAGAGTTTTTTTGGAATCCTACCGTTCAAGAGAGTAAGTACCTGTGTCAATAGAACGAAGAACATATAAGAAAAGATGATGACTAGGCAATGCAATTCAAAACAGGACTCAGGCCCATAAATACTTAGCCAAACAGACTACTAAATGTCAGTCTTACCCGTAATGAAATCGGGACTACGCCTGCCGCTCCTGGTAGCAACTCAGGGCGTGAGGCAACGCTCTGTAAAAAAGGAAAATGAAAACAGCGTATAGTGTAGTGAACAGAGAACAACAGAAAAGTAACCTGCCACTGGTCTTGTTACTACTGCTACTAAGTAAGATACCAAGTAGATCTCTCAATGGCCAGGGAGAGAAATGTGGAGAGGAGTAACCCTCTAACTTAGCAGCTATATGATAGACCATAGGCTGATTAAACCTAAGTCAATGGGCAAACCAAGCTTGGATGTAAATGGGCTAAGTAGTAAGAGACTCAAACTACTCAGAACTGGCCTCCCATCTCCGAGCACTCAGTCTATCAACATTAAAATTAAAGTTAGAATGCAAAGTCTGACGAGTGGTTGCCTTCGCTGTAAAGAAGAGACAGCAGCCATTAGACCGGGGGGACACCCCTGCGTGCTGCCGGAGTAAAGTGAGAATGGCCCCCTCCTAATGGATAGACGATATGAGGTGGGCTCCGTATTCGTGCAAGACGGAACAAGGCCATTTTGGAGATAACTAGGAAGGCTAACAAACACAACGTATCAGTCGGCACTGTGCTTGCGGTAGCAACCCCTTATATTATAAGCATATAACTCCGCTAGAGTGACTACATCCTAAGCATTTGGCTCCGCTTAGACAACCACTATGCGAGCGATAGCCCCGGTTGGACTGCAGGGCCACTGCCCTAAAGCCAGCAAGAGTGGCCACAGAATGCTGTCAGTGGAAGACAAGAGCATTGAGAAGCATACGGAGCAACAAGGTAATACTCTGCCTAGGTGCAAGCCTCAGCCATACTCTAAACATCTCTATATTTCTGTCTGATATACACGCCTTTCTAGAGGTTGAGTGTAGTGCAAGCCCAAGATTGGATGGAAAAAAGGTGCCTTGCCTTCTATACGCGGACGATCTGCTAATAGTAGACCAGACTGAATTAGGCCTCCAAAGAAAGTTGAAATCTTTTAGTGAATACTGTGTAAGGACATTTTTAACAGTCAACTTAGACAAGACAAAAATGTTATGCTTTGGGGAAAAAGGCAATATCGATACCTAGGGATGTGGTTTGATAAGACACTAAACTGGCATACACACCTGGAAGCTCAAAAAGCGAAAGCACACACATCAATCTCTGGTTTAAAAATGTTTAATCAGGATTACGGGGATATGTCTCACCGTCCATTACTAAAGGCTTTCAGTGTAATGATACCCCCGCAAGTACTCTACGTCGCAGAAATCCTTTATTTGAACGGTAAGGGAGTCTGGGACCTGGAGGAAGCGAAATGCCTGAAAACCCTTTTGTCCCTGCCCCCATCATCAATGGTCCAAGCAATAAGAACTGAATTAGGAACAACGACCTGGGGGTACAAGCACAAATAGCAGTAATTAGATTTTGGAAACGCTTGGAAAATGAAAAAGGCCAAAAAGTTGCACAATGGTGTAGAAAAGAGATCCAATTTAGTAACTTAAAATGGGCAAAAACTTGTAGGAAGAAAATGGTGCAGGCCTGTGAGGGTTTAAAGGTGGTCATGTGCCAAGAATCCCAACGAATAGACTGTGCTAAAAGTGATCTGAAGTTTAACGGGCAAGAAGTCTCTAGAAGAACCGATATGGAATATCTGGCTAAGAAAAAATCAGTAGAGTTCATGATGAACTCTTGGTCAAAGGAAAACTGGCTCCCATATTTGGATACCTTACCAAATCGTTGGTATAGACAGGAGATACTAAGGATGCAAATTGGGATTAATCCGTGGCTGATAAACAAAGAAACTAAATTGAAAATGTTAGATCACAAAGGGTGTTGCAACTGTAGGCTGGGCACAAAAGGGGATCTAGTGCACATCCTGCTGGATTGCTTAACTATATTAAAACAGCGTAAATTATGTCTGCGCCCAATATTTTTAAAATATGATATAAGAACACGGGCACAGGCGGTCAACCTTCTCACGGAAATGCCTTCTATCGAAATTGCAATTGCTCTAGGGAATTATGTAAAGGTAGTACAGAGATCCCTAATAAGTTACGAGTAAATTTTTTTGAAATTTTATAATAAATGTATTATATAGCTTGTCTAAGAGAAAAGGCTGTTTTTAATGTAACAATAATTCTCAAAGGGTAAGGACTATCCTAAGAAAGTGTTTTTATTGGTATCTGCTTTTAAGAAATGTATCTGGGTGTGGAAGTTTTATAAATTTGCTGTAGAATATGTTAACCTGTAACTATTTTCTCTGTTTTTCTGTAGAATATTTTAAATCAGTAATTATTCCTTTGCACCTGTTTAAAGATTATGATCTAAATAAACATATTTTTTGACTGACTGACTGACTATTGATTTAGATGTTTCTGATTTTGCCATATCTGACCACCAGTCCTGTTCAAATCCCATTAAAATGGGACAAAAAAGGCTGTCCTCACTTCAAGAAGAAGAATATGCCCATCCTATAATACTTGTTATTCTCAACTGTTCTAGACTATCCGGATTATGTACAATAAAATTCTTGAGGCTGAGTAAAATAATCTGTGTTATGTACGTTATACTTTGAAACATTACCCTTTATTACTGACACAACTAAGATTGTTTTACTTAAACTTTTCAATAATTAGTTTATTACATCACAATGGGTTGGACTATATGCCCAACATGGCTTAGTGCTTGTTTCTCATTAACGAGTAGTAACATGAATTTGGTTCATGCTTTCCTCTTATGGGCAAAGTGTACACATAGAAGAACTCAAGTGTACTTAAGACTGAATCCATTACAATTTAGATGAGCAAGAATCATTATACAAAAGCTACCACTATATTAGTAATCAAACATGTAAAGAGGACAAGAAAACGTTGATTGAAACATTTACAAACAACACAAGAAATGCTTACTTGAAATATGATCTGAATAAACATGTAAAATGCAGTACAATACTTCCCACGCAGTTTTTGCAGTAATGTTATGCGTTTTGTATTTTTCAAAACAGTATTTCATTAACACCTGAAATATATCATAGTACATGTACCTGTGTTTTTACAAATAAGTATTTGTTCATCAAACATGAACTATTGTTTTTATGTGTGGAAGCCTTCTAGTCTAGATGGCTTCTGTGTTCAGGAAGCAAGGCAACTCGTGCATCGTAGTAGAAGTAATCCCTAGGAGGTGGAATAATACATGTTAGCCACTAGTATTACGGCGATTTCTTGGTTGCTTTGGTATTCATACCAAAATGTGTGTTCTCAGAACTGATAAAGTAATGTTTGGGAAAATGGTTGAATTTCCTAAATATATTTAAAACTGATATTTGAATGATAAACCATGTGGCATTGGAGACACATTACTAATATTATTAACTTGGTGCCAGGGCATCATAACTACGGTTATGTATTACCCATGTGGAGGTATTCCACATTAACAAAGCATTTTTTGAATTACTGCTGGCAACCGTGCCTGATGCGCTGAGTTGTGCACTGCTGGTAATCTTGCATGGGTGTGCATGGGTGTGCACTAACACAGACTTGTCTAATGCGGTCACTATTACAACTCTAAAAAAATGTATAGCTCAGGATGATATGTATTGAACATAAGTAGCTCTCACTATAGAAAAGGATGAGGGCACGTGTCTAATACGGTCACTGTTACAAATCTCAAAAATCATTATAGCTCAAGATGATTTTCATTGAACATAAGTAGCACTCACTATAGAAAAGGTTGAGGACCTCTGCTGTATATTTTCATCACAAAAATATATTGATAAAGCTTCCACACCATGTGTAATGTAAGGTTTCTAGTGTATTATGTAGCTACCAAGTAACAGTCCAGAAGCTAAATGAGCCAGCAGAAACTGGCTTTCTAGGAACATTCTCCCCACCAAGGTCTGTGTTATGGAACTAGAACTCCTTCACCATCATTATAACCTCATACCAACTAGATAGGATTGTCCAGTGAGTCTTGCATGAGATGCAACGTGCTTGTCATTTTTAGAAAAATGTGTTTAAAGTTGTAAACATAAAATGAATCTTGCATGGTATGGTAGATATATTTTATTTATTTATATATTTAATTATTGAGTTTTGAATAGCGCAAACTTGACTCGAGGACATCAGAGTGCTTCACAGTGTTAGCACAGACAGCATGGGCCATATGTAGGTAAAACGTGTTTTGCGATTCTCATATTGCGATTTTTAGGGAATCGCAATTAGAGAATCGCAAAACGCAATGTAGATAGGATTAGCAAAATATTTTGCGAATCCCACCTATTCCTTATTTGCGAATTGCAAATTGAGATTTGCAAATAAGGAGTACCTTGCCATTCATTCCTATGGGCTAGAAGGCCCATAGGAATGAATAGGAAGACATTCTCAATTTGCGATTCTCAATTAGAGAATCGCAAATTGAGAATGCAATTTCAAGGTTGCAAGGGTGTCAATAGGACACCCTTTTGCACCCCTGAAATAAACATGTGTGAACATGTGGCGCACATACATGCACTAAGGGCATGTATGTGCGCCGCATGGCACTTTTAAAAATGCAAAAAAGTGCATTTTTCACAGAAATCGCAAATTACCACCAACCTGAAGTTGGTGGTAATTTGCGATTCCTTAAGACAAAATCGCACAATTTGGGTGCTTCCTACATTGCATTTCAGGAATCACAAATTTTGCGATTCCTTATTTTGCGTGTGGATTTTTGTGTGCTACATAGCACACTGCCCAAAATGCGATCACAAAAGCTGAAATTCTGCGAATTTCAGCATTTGCGATCGCAATTTGGCTTCCTACATATGGCCCCATATGTTTAAGTTACTTTTAGAGTAAATACGGATACACAGTGACAGAGAGTGCCGAGATAAATGAGGAAATTGAATAGGCAGCCACTACGTAAGCTACATTTGGCGTTGATACAGATACATGGTGAAATAAAGTGACATGGTGAACAAGGCCAATAGATAACTTTGTCAATACAATTTTGAGGTAGTTACAGTAAATTCACTGACATTGACGAAGGCCAGGAGGCTGAAACGCGTTTGTCAGTATCCCTGAGTTTGCATTTATTTAAATAAATATCCATTAAAAATTAGAGTGCGCAGCGTTTTTGAACTGTGTTTGTTACAAATTATGCAAGTTCGCCCTCGTGGCTGCTGCACCCGCTGTGTGGAGAGCGGGGAATTGGCGAGCAATGTGCAAAAAAACTAAAGATCACTATACATAGCACAGTGGCAATTGCACAAGATTACCAAAGGAGTAATACAAAAAAAATGCACATAGTAACAGTAAAAAACAGCACAATAAGATGAACAGTAGTAAGATGGACAATATCTTTCAGAGGTAGCTGGGTTAAGGCCTTTTAAGGATGGGGCAATTTGAGGCACAGTTTTTCCCGGGATAGTGGCTTCCAGATTTGTTTAGAGGGTGCAGGGAGTTAACAGGCGGGCTAGTCTGGTACTTTAAGGAGGGAGGTTGAGGTATTTATTGGAGAGAAGCAGCTTCAGTTTCTTTTTGAAGTGTGGGAAGAATTTTATTTTCCTGCAGGTCCTGGGGCAGGGAGTTCCAGATTTTGGAAGCATTCCCAGAGAAGGAGCAGGTGCAAGATTTCTCTCTCTTAAATTTTGGAGGAATCAAGAGTAGACTGTTTGAACTCCGTAAAGGTCTCTTTTGGCCAGCTTTTGATAGTTCATTTGTGAGATAGATTGGTACTTTGTGAGCAATGCAGGTGGTTTTAAATATGGTGCTGGCCTCAATTGGCAGCCATTTGAGTTGCTTGAGGGTGGGCAAAATGTGATCAAAGAGCCTGATATGAGTCAGGCCGCAGCGTGGAGTGTTGCTTTCAATTGGGCTAGGTAAGGGGTAATGGCATCTGTAACCATTGCGTTTCCGTAATTCAGCCTCGGAAGGACTAAGGATTACACCACCATCTTTAGGTCTTCAATGAGGATGAAAGGTTTGACTTTTTTGATGTTTTTCAGCATGTAGAATGCCCTTTTTTGCAGAGACAATGATATGGTCGTTCATGCTTTGGTGGCAGTCGAGAGTAATCCTTAGAGATTTAACAGAATTAGCGCCATTTGGTTGTCGAGCCAGCTGTCTACAGGCATGGACTGTTCTTTGGGATGAATGAGGAGGAATTCAGTTTTGCTGGGGTTGAGTTTGAGGTGGTGGCGGGTCAGTAGACTTGGACTGAGAGGAGAGAAGAGGTGTGGCGCCGTGGCCAGGGCGACTGACTCCGGAATCTGGGGATCACGGTTCGACCCCCAGCACCGGCGGCAGATTAGCCCAGCACCATGTGACTCTGGGCAATAGCTTGCTTAATCTTCCTGACGGCCCCCAGCACCTAGAGACCCTAACGGGTGATTGTTCGCGCTTTACAAATGTGGATTAGAGTGTTATTTAGGTGTTGGATGTCTTAGACTGACACGTGTCATCTGCATATAGATGGTAGTTTATTCTAGCTTGCTTCAAGTTGAATAGTGTAGGCGATAGGAATGACCCTTGAGGGACTCCATGAGAGACTGGAGTTGTTTTTGAGATTGAGTTGTTGAGTTTGATTAGCTGCCGTGGTTAACACTGTCAAAGGCGGTCGAGAGGTCTAGGAGGACCAGGAGGCAGGCTGTCATCCAAAGATCTGTGTAGGTCATCTATGATGTTTAGAACAGCAGTCTGTGTACTTCAGCCTTTCCTGAACCCAGATTGGAAGGTGTCAAGCAGGCTGTATTTTTCGATGTGGTTGTTGAGTTGAGTAAGCACAAATTTTCACTGGTTTTGGCGAGGAAGGGGAGGTTGGTTATAGGTCGGAAGCTGTTAAAATCATTCTGGTCAGCGTCCAGTTTTTTGACTAAGGAGGTGACTTGGCCAGGTTTGAGGGGAACCTGCATTGAGCTACTAGCTAGGGAGGAGTTGATGATTTTGGTTCAAATTAGAGAAATGATGTGCCTGATAATTTTCACCATCTCAGCAGGGAAGGGGGCAGATTTGTAAGATGCCGTCTTCATGCTGGAGAGTAACTTAAGGACTTCTTCTTCAGGGGTATAGTTAAAATTATTGAGCCATCAAACAGTCTCTGGTCCAACCCAGTTGTGTTGGTACCCAAGGCTGCCCCATCAGGCGCCACTCCAGAACTTAAGTTATGTGTAGACTCAATTCCGTCACTAAGACTGACGCTCACACCATCGCTGGAGCAAATGAGCTCATAGACTGGGCGCTGCCAAATTACTCAGTACTTTTGATCTTACATCGGGGTACTGGCAGATTCCTCTGACTGAGGGGGCAAAAGAGAGTTCTGCATTCTCAACCCATTTCCAGGTCAGATGGATGCCCTTTGGCTCACAAAATGCCCCTGCCACCTTTCAGAGGTTGGTGAACACGGTCCTGGCTGGGAGGGAGAAATTCTGGGCCGCCTAACTAGATGATATATCTGTCTTCAGCTCCAGCTGGGAAGAACACCTGTACCACCTGCAGCAGCGGATCTGACTATCAAAGCCAGTAAGTGCCAGATAGAGCTGGGTACAGTGGTATAGCTGGACTACATGGTAGGAGGGGTCATGGTGCAGCCCCTTCAGAACCTGATTGACACTATCCTGGCCACCTCCAAAACACTGACTGAGGTGAGGGCCTTCCTGGGTCTCACCGGATATTATACAAGGTTTGTTAGGCATTATGTAACTTTTGTTGCCTCCTTAACTGAGCTGAATTCTAAGAAGCAGCCCATAAAGGTGATCCGGATAGAGGCCTGTTAAAAAGCCTTTGACACTCTCAAGGAGGCCATGTGTAATCAAGGCTCCTGACTTCCCCAAGGAATTCCTTGTGCAGACAGACACTTCAGAGCATGGCATAGGAGCTGCCATAGCACAGTTAAATGAGGACAGCTCAGACCAACCAGCAGCTTACATTAGCAGGAGGTTACTTTCCCAGGAACAGAGAAGTAGTGCTATTGAGAGGGAGGCCTTTGCTGTGGTCTGGGCACTGAAGAAGTTGAGGCCATGCCTGTTTGGGACTCACTTCCGGGTTCAGACAGACCACATCACCCTCAGATGACTCATGCAAATGAGGGGTGAAAATCCCAAGGTGTTGAGGTGGTCCATCTCCATACAGGGAATAGACTTTACGGTGAGGACCATCCTGGGTCAGACCACACCAATGCTAAGGGTTTCTACAGGTTCTTCAGCCTTAGTGATGGGAACTCCCAGGAGGTTGGGTAATTCTTCCTACTTTCAGCTGGGGGAACACGTGTTTTAACTGTCAGTATTAGGGTGGTCTTTTCCCAAACATTTTGCCTTACTACTCCATTTTTGCTGATCTTGTCCCTAGGACTCAGTGCACTTTACTACTGCTCGTGCTAACCAGTGCTAAAGTGTTTTTGCTCACTCCTTTAAACATAGTGAAATTGACTTGCACCCAATTGGCACATAAAATGTATGTATATGTCCCTAGTAAAGTGGTATTACATGCACCCAGGGCTTGTAAACTAACTCCAATTAGTAGGCCTACATCACGTATTGTGCCACACATGTAACCTGTTTCAGGTCTGCAATTGCAACTAGTGAGCACAGTTTTAAACTAGCATGTCACTTGCAAGGCCTGAACCTCCCTTTTTAATACACACAAGTCACCCCCAGGTTAGGCTGTAAACAGCCCATAGGGTGGGTTGCAGTGTATTTCTAAAGTTATAAAGGTGCCCTAGTAGTAAAAAACTCTTAAATTCATTTTTCAGTACTACAAGGCCTACCTCTCGCATAGGATAGCATTGGGTTACCTTATTACATGATAACTTTCAATTGGTAGCAGGTAGGAATTTTGAGTTTGTTCCTCTTTAATGGTAAAGTAGGATCTTAAGTCACACCTCTGAAAAAGCAATTTTCTTGTCCTAATCATCATAAGACTATAGGAAACTGGCAGTTAATCTTTGTGTATTGCTCCCAAATAGTGAGACAAAGGGGGAATAGGTGTGGGCAGGATGGGCTATCTCTGACTTTCTGGGGGGCGAGCTGTCAACTACCACACTTGAACATCACAAATGTTCTGCCTTAGCACACTCACAAAGGGGTTGACACTAGTTCTTTGTTCCCCCAGACAAGCTGGAGCCAGGGCAGGGAGGTAGGAATTTCTAAACACCTCTAGGGTGGAAACCTCCAGAACCTTCTCCTACTTCAAAGCTGGCACCAAGTATAAATATTGAACCCTCAGTCTGAACTTTTCAGTAACCTGTAACCTCTAGACCTGTGGATAACTCAGAAGGACTTCTGTGCTACCCTGCTGCAAGAAGGACTGCTATTCTGCTGCCCTGCTGTGTGAAAAGGACTGGACCTGCATCTTAAACCCAGGAGCACCAGATTGACACCAAGGGCTAATTGACTGGCCTGCTGATCAGAGCATTAGGGACTGAAAAGACTCCAACCACGTTGAACCCAGCACCTGGACTCTGCTATGAGTTTTACCCCCCCCCCCCAAGGGGGGCCACCCAAGTCCTGGACCCTTGAAAGTGGGCCTGAAGGTGCTCTGCTAGCACAGCTGTGATTTTTGGGGCAGAAATGATCTAGCGCAATGCATCTCTGCACATCAGAACCACCGCCGCATGACGTTTCACCGATGCAGAACCTCACATCGACACGACCCCGATGCAGAACTTGGCATTGCGAGCCCTCGTTGATGGCACCCTTGATGACGATAACGCAGGACCTCGCATCGCAAGCCTTGTTGATGGGACCATTTGAACCACTGCTGCATGACACATCTGCAACACAGGACTTCGCAACCCGCAGCACTTTGGAACTGCCATTGCGCTGTGCATCCTCGATATGGGATTTCTCAATGCTCCGCAATCAAGATTTAAAGTAACTTGGTCCCTGTATCCAGCCAATCTCCATCACGGTCAGCCTGAACTTGTGACTTACTCCTGGTACTGTGCCACCAGATAACCTCAGTTGGCGTTTTTTTGGGGCGCTATTTTCACTTAAATCTTTAAATTTCATATTTCTGTTTCTACTGATTTGATTTTTGTCATTTTTGTGTCAAATAATTTATTAGATTTTACTCTTTGTTCTAAATTAGTGTGGGATTTTTCTTATGTTGTAATTTCACTTTATTACTGTTTGAAGTGCTGCATAAATACTTTACACATTGCCTCTAAGTTAAGCCTGACTGCTTTGTGCCAAGCTACCAGAGGGTTAAGCATAGGTTAATTTGGGATTTTCTTGAGTTTCACCCTGACAGAGATTGTGGTTGCTGCTTGAGTAGGGTTTCACCTGCCAGTAACCCAATTTCCAACACTGGTGTTCAGCGGTGACATGAGGACTTGTGTTTGTGCAGTGCCATACAGTGATTTTGTGTTACACTAAAATACAGAATAAATTATTTTATTACAATTTAATTTGTTTAATATTCTCTTTGTTTTGATCTTGCTTTTTCTAAATTTGCTCGCATTCTACCTGACTATCTGTATCTGTGACCATGTCTTCAGAAATGGAATTCAAGCTCATCCACCTGGAGAGCTACACTGTAGTTGAGCTCCAGAAGTTCCGTAATGAAAGGGGACTGCCCACCAAGAAAGGCACCAAGAGGTTGGAGCTTCAGAAATCTCTCAAGGCCTGGGCGGAGGTTCACCAGTTGACAGTAACAGAAGATGGGGATGAGGAGGATGACTTAGTGGAACAGGAGCAGGGCCTGGATGCCAGCCCTGAAAAGCAGCATTCATTAGAGGGGGATGACTTGTCTCCTGATTGGGAACTCCCTGCCAGAGTGGTGAGTGTGTCTTCACAAGGCCTGTGCCCAGAGGAGGTGTTGGACAGGAAGGCTGAAAGTTCAGGCTTCAAATGGCCAAGCTCTAGTTGGAATCAGAGGAGAGGAAGGCTGAGAAGGCCATGGCAAAGGAAAAGGCTGAGAGAACCTTGGAGGATGGCACATGAGCTAAGTTTCAGAGAGCTGGACATAAGAGCTAAACAAGTGGAGCCCAGCAATAGTGGTGGCCACATACCCGCAGTGCCTTCTGTAGACAAGAGGGTCCACATCATAAAGGGTTTGGTGCCTAACTTTGCTGTGTGAGATGACATCAACATGTGAGTTGAAGCCTACAAGGTTGTGCTGGAGAAGAATAGGGTCCCTAAGAAGGATAGGGGGTTCAGTCTCTGGAGGCGCATACTTAGTGAAGGGAGAAATAGGGGACAGGATGTGGAATCCCCCATGAAGGACATCCTTGTCAGGAAGCATTACCTCACACCTGAAAAGTACAGCTAGAAGTTTAGGGACAGCCAAGATGCCCCATCTGCTCTGGGCGGATTGTGTGGATTCCTTTTGCAAGGCACTGAATGGTTGGGTGAAGAGCAGTCAAATAAAAGATTACCAGGGGCCATAAAATTTAGTGGCAATAAAGCACATGTTTAGTCTTTGTTTTGCAGATATGCGCCAATACCTGATTGATAGTAAGCTCACCGACTCCAGGGGGCTAGCTATGGAGGCCGACCACTGGCTCAGCAACAAGATCCACAGGAAGATATCTGGGAGAGACCCCTAGAAGGTGGTTCAGGTTCCCACCAACAGAGTGAGGGCGAGGTCAAGGAAGACCTTGGCCAGTCCCAAAATAAGGGGGAAGGAAAGGGTTCCCATGCCCCTTCTTAGAAACAGGAGGGAGGTTCTGGTGGGCAGGGGCCTAGGGTTCCCCCTTTCTAACCCCAGATCTTTGATTGTTCTGAGTTTGATTAAACTAGCGGTGGGGCTCTGTACAAAGAAGCCACCTTGCGTGGGAACTCTTCAGGGGTGGCTAATGTGGACTTAACTGTGCTAGTGCCAAAATATGTCTCCTCCAATTTTTGCTCGATCGTTCTTTTTAAGCAACATGAGAGGAAAGGAATTTCCCAACTCAATAACTCCAAAACAAAACATTTTCAGGAATTCCGGTCCACAACTGGATTCAAGTTAGTCAGTCTATTGTAAATTTTGGAACAGATTCAGATATATCACTCTTAACATGATTGTATAAAAATACAGAGAAAATAGGGTGAAGCTAAATCTCTGGAACCAATTCACTCTATTTACCAACAACAACAAAATTACTAATTTGGTTAGGGCTACGTAGGTTACTAAAAGGCAAAATTGTAAATTAGATTGCATCGACCTTCTTAAAAGGAAATATTCCCAGTTCCCTAACTAGCCCTACAATACGTAAAAGGGGAAAACCTAGACTGAGCAGGATTTAGAAGGAAAGCATAAAAGGTGTCAGCCATCAGAGTTTTCCTAAGAGGAAACTAACTATTGTCATGTAGCCTAACGCCACAACCACAGAAAGAGGTTTGTACCTCAAAGTGTCTGCAGAGAAGTGTCATCTGTTCCTAAATTTATTAGTATATAAGCAGCTATCCAGTACAGGTACCTCCTACAAACTTTGGGGTAACTTTCTATCATCCCAGTTGCCTTCATCAATTCCTTTCTACACCTCATGCTTCACACTGCAAGCTTCCCACACATCCTTGGTTCCGTCTCCCATGAGAATTCATACCTTCTTCGTTATCACATTCCTTCCCAGGCCTAGCTCTCAACTAAATAATGGACCCTTCTCTAAACTAACAACGTCTTGTCCACCTGAAGTGGGAACACAAATACATGCAACATTTCACATTACAAACAAAAGCATAGTTAAACGCAAGTCGTGAAGCGAGTGGAAATTATTTTGGCCTACCATTAGGATAACTTAACATCACACCGGTTACAATACAGCTTCTCTGTGACTCGTAAAGCATGTTATATCATCATTCTAGACATCATGAATAACCAATTTCTACACATTTTTTATAACAATGGTAATGTAAGACTATTTCACAAAACACGTTTATACTTGAGTGTCAATATGATGTTCGAAGTAGTCCGTTACATTTCTAACCCACATGGTAAATACTGTAGAACAGAGAAATACTTTGACATCTTGAGAATAAACGTAACTTATTACTAAATTATTCATACAGAATAAATGTGAGTGTGTACTACTCACGATTATAATGTTGTTAGATCTGGGGATCTCTAGTTGGCAGAAGTAAGTACCTTTGTCCAAATAGGGACCCTTGCTTCTAGTCAAGGTTAGGGGAATACACACTGTTGATAACTCCTGCTCACCCCCTTGGTAGCTTGGCATGAGCAGACATGCTTATCCCCAAGGCAATGTGTAAAGTATTTGTATCAGCACTCACAGTAATACAATGCAACACCACAAATAGACACTACAAAAGTTGTGTATAATACGAATCTCATACACCATAAAAGGTTCTCTTGTGTAAAAAAAGAAATAGAATGTTCATTTTAGCAATGCTCTTTTGTAGAAAAAAAAAGTACTTGGATTGGTTGAGTCCTTAAGGCTGTAGGGTTCCGGCCCCTAGCGTGGGGAATCTTTATCAAAAAGAACGCTGTAGTCAAACTACCGGAAAGAAGGACGCTTGTCCCGAAATTCGCCCTTCACGATGCGCGCATGAAGGCTAGACACAATGAGGATGCTGCCTCTAACTATGGCCTCTGCTTCTTGAAATCACCTCGCAGCCGGCGGGTAACTGTCCCCTTTGCGCCGGGTGGCTTACTCTACCAAAAATCACCCCCTATTTACGAGGCGCGAGTGCACTAATCACAGACGGGACGCTGCCTCTCTAACACGCACGCTGCACTCTGCACAGCAGCCCGAGCGTTACCTGGGGGGGGTTGTTTCCTCTCCTGCGTTTGTCGGCGGCTTGCGGCTGTTTCTCCATCAGCTGGGAGGCTTTCATCACGCTCAGGGATCCCATTGCGTCTCTTGGTAGACGAGCCTCCATGTTGCCAGGCGAAGCTCCAGAGACTATCTTCTCTCAGCGCGGCTGTTTCTCTTGACTCGGGCCGCGTGGTGAAATTGACACGAATCCTACGGGAAGCACACGGAATGCTCTCACTCTCCCGGGCCGGCAGACACCCCGCAGATCCTCAGCGGCGCGTTAGTCTGCACAGGGCGCGAGGGGCACGATCCTGGGGCAGATCACGCTTGAGGCAAAGCAGACCTCACGACAGGCCCAAGCTGTGTGCCGATGAGCACACCGAGTCAGATTTCACACAAACAGCTTCGTGAAGGCACAGGCTGTGCACAGAGACACGCACACAACAGCTTGTAGGGTGTGTTTTTGCAATCTTTTGTATCCCTGAGTTCCCAACAGGAGGCCAGCTCTTCTCAGGCCCTTGGAGATAGGCAGGCTTCAGAGGGGCCAAGCACACAGCACAGCACAGCTCCTCTTCAAGTAAGGGGGACACAGCACACAGCAGACAGTCCCTTAGTCCTCTTCCTCAGCATTTATAGCAACAGCAGGTCAGCTCCCAGACACTCAGCAATGGCAACAATTTTCCTCAGTCTTCCTGGCTGTTCTCCTTTGGCAGGGATTCCTTCTTGATCACAAAGTTTCCTACTCTAATTTTACAGGGGTTTCAGTTCTACTTTTATATCCCAAAAGTCTTTGTTCTTTCTGCATGAAGGGTCCTGGACCCAGTCCAAACCAGTTCTGGGTGCACTCTCCCAGGGAACATCTTCTTCTTTGGTGACTGTGGGCCAGGGCCATCAGACGCACCGCTGGAGGCGGAGCCAGCTGTGTAGCAGGCAGGCACAGCCCTATTCAGCCCCAGGTGCTACTCATCCCCACCACTCTACATGCAGATGGGGCTATTCAGCCTAGTGCTGACTCACCCAGTCTCCTGGAGCCACCCTCAGCCTCTGTCACTCACAAACCAGACAGTCAATCCACAAACAGGCAGCGGCACACAGAAAGGCTGAACAAAAAATAGCCACTTTCTAAAAGTGCCATTTCCAATAGAATTTAAAAAACATCTTCATTAAAAGATGTGTTATTAAATTCTGAGTTTAGGGATACCAGATTACATATGTCTATCTTGCTGTTATGGGAAAATATGCAGGAAAACATGTTACACAGCATTCCCCATGTTATCCTATGGGCAAGATAGCCTTTCAATAGTGAAAAACGAAATTGGCAGTATTTCACTATCAGGACATGTTACCTACACTAGTACATGTCCTACCTTTCACATAGACTGCACACTGCCCAGGGGGGTACCTTGGGCCTACCATAGGGGTGTCCAATGTGTAAGAAAAGGGAAGGGTCAGGCCTGGCCAGTGTGTACACTGGCCAGAACAACATGGCAGTTCACAGACTGCGCACAGGCACCACGGTGGCAGGCCTGAGACACCATTTTGGGGCTACTCATGTGGGTGACACAATTAGTGCTGCAGGCCCACTAGTAGCATTTGAATCACCTGCCCTGGCACACACAGTGCACTTTACAAGGGACCTACTGGTAAAACAAATATGCCAATCATGGATAACCAATCACAGTAATAATTTAACCAGGGAGCACTTGCACTTTGGCACTGATCAGCAGTGGCAAAGTGCCCAAAAGCATCTAAACTAGCAAAACAAAATCCGTCACTGTGTCAAAAATGTAGGAGGTAGAGGCAAAAAGTCAGGGGAAACCACGCCAAGGATGCCAGGTCTAACAAATGCACTCCCACAAAAACTATTTAAAGAAAGACTGAGGCAAAACATAATGCGTAAAATAACGCTTCTCCAGCTGTAAGTAGTCCCAAGGGACAGGTCATAGACTATGCTATGCTACCTTAGCTTGTAGTGAGGTTGATAGGGCCCATGCACAAACACTCCCATTTTCCCCTGTTCATGTTTAAAGTCTACGGGCCCGATTCACAGAACTAACTTAATACAAAATCCTAAACTTACTACCATTTTGGAATTCACAGAAGGCACTTACTCATTTTGGTATTCACAGAAGGCACTTACTCATTTCGGTATTCACAGAAGTTAGGAGTCCTAACTTTAGGACTCCTAAAGGCCTTCTGTGAATACCGAAAGTCTTAAAATTAGGATTTTTCTCAGTTTAGTAGTAGTATAGTTAGTACTCCTAACTTTAGGACTCCTAAATGCCTTCTGTGAATACCGAAAGTCTTAAAATTAGGATTTTTCTCTGTTTAGTAGTAGTATAGTTAGGACTCCTAACTTTAGGACTCCTAAATGCCTTCTGTGAATACCAAAAGTCTTAAAATAAGGATTTTTCTCAATTTAGTAGTAGTAAAGTTAGGACTCCTAACTTTAGGACTCCTAAACTGAGAAAAATGCTAATTTTAAGACTTTCGGTATTCACAGAAGGCATTTAGAAGTCCTAAAGTTAGGACTCCTAACTTCTGTGAATACCGAAGTGAGTAAGTGTCTTCTGTGAATACCAAAATGAGTAAGTGCCTTCTGTGAATACGAAAATGGTAGTAAGTTTAGTATTTTGTCTTAAGTTAGTTCTGTGAATCGGGCCCTACATATTTTTGAACAGTGACTTTTAGCACATTTTGCCTGCATGCTTGCACGCAATTGTGTAACCAAAAAGTTGTTTGCTTACAAATACATTTCTTTGTACACACATTGCCATACTATTTTACACTTTGCCCAAGGACCAAGTACACTGCGCAATCTGCCCTGGCATATTGCTGTCTGTTCAGAGAGCACTCTGAATTGGTAGCAGCAACAATGAGAGCCAGATCTGAACTCAGGCAGAGTGTGAACAGGCCCAGTTTTCAACTTATAAACCGCCCTAAGGCTTTGTAAAGCAGAGGAGCATTTCTATGAATTGTTGTGTCACTCCGTATCTGAGTAACAGCCCAGCTGAATCGCATCACTATCCTGTCAGGGACGGTGGACTGTTTTACACCAAAGTGGCTTCTAGATTAGACACAGACACAGGTAAATAGGAAGTTAGAGCACTCCAAGGTATCTGGCAGAACAGCATACACCCTATGCTCTCTAGGATAGGTAGTGCTAGGTAAGAATACAGTTATATGTATTCATATAATCAATGCAATAATTATAATGGTTGAATTATTCATCTTTTTCACCATTCTTATAATGCTAGTTACAATACTCTGGCTCCATCTACTAATTGTTGCAGCGCACGTATTTTACATAAGAATCCAATTGCTTCAATAAATGTTGGAAATGCCAATTTGTGTATTTTTTATGTCTCCCTTTGGGTATGCCTGAGTTAATGACAAAAGGGTAGATTTGTAGCTACGATTTCTTTGGGGGAATTAGGGTTGTCATGGTCTGAGGTTGCAGACACCATAGTGTACAATGTAAGGTTTAGGGATCCATATGGGGGGAACAACCTTTACAACGCAACTTTTACAACGCACTACCTTTACAACGCATTTTTTACAACGCATAATCCATTACAACGCATGACATTACAACGCATGACACTACAACGCATTTTTAAAAACTACCTTTACAACGCATTCCATTACAACGCATACTACCATTACAACGCATACCATTACAACGCATAATATTACACTACACTATCCAACACTTACCCTACTGTTGCACCCCCTGGAGTTAGAATAGTAATTTTTACCCCTATACTATCCAACACTTACCCTACTGATGCACCCCCTGGAGTTAGAATAGTAATTTTTACCCCTATACTATCCAACACTTACCCTACTGATGCACCCCCTGGAGTTAGAATAGTAATTTTTACCCCTATACTATCCAACACTTACCCTACTGATGCACCCCCTGGAGTTAGAATAGTAATTTTTACCCCTATACTATCCAACACTTACCCTACTGTTGCACCCCCTGGAGTTAGAATAGTAATTTTTACCCCTATACTATCCAACACTTACCCTACTGTTGCACCCCCTGGAGTTAGAATAGTAATTTTTACCCCTACACTATCCAACACTTACCCTACTGTTGCACCCCCTGGAGTTAGAATAGTAATTTTTACCCCTATACTATCCAACACTTACCCTACTGTTGCACCCCCTGGAGTTAGAATAGTAATTTTTACCCCTATACTATCCAACACTTACCCTACTGTTGCACCCCCTGGAGTTAGAATAGTAATTTTTACCCCTATACTATCCAACACTTACCCTACTGATGCACCCCCTGGAGTTAGAATAGTAATTTTTACCCCTATACCATCCAACACTTACCCTACTGTTGCACCCCCTGGAGTTAGAATAGTAATTTTTACCCCTATACTATCCAACACTTACCCTACTGTTGCACCCCCTGGAGTTAGAATAGTAATTTTTACCCCTATACTATCCAACACTTACCCTACTGTTGCACCCCCTGGAGTTAGAATAGTAATTTTTACCCCTATACTATCCAACACTTACCCTACTGTTGCACCCCCTGGAGTTAGAATAGTAATTTTTAACCCTATACTATCTAATACTTACCTTAAATGTAATTTAATATAATGCGTTGTAATGGTATGCGTTGTAAAGGTAGTATGCGTTGTAATGGCAATGCGTTGTAAAGGTATTTTTTAAAAATGCGTTGTAGTGTCATGCGTTGTAATGTCATGCGTTGTAATGGATTATGCGTTGTAAAAAATGCGTTGTAAGTGCATGCGTTGTAAAAGTGTGCGTTGTAACGTCATACATCCTCCATATGGTGTACTGTGAGCTAGCCAGGGACTAGTTCAACATATTCTGATGGGATGAGTGGCCATAGTCCCCATAGTTTGATGCTTATGTTACACTACTGCAGTCTTAGTAAATTAGTAGGAACTATATGACAAGTTGGGAGATAGACTCCAAGGGTGTGCTTGTGATCCCTGAAGATGGAAGTCGACACTTCCACCTAGGTGAAAGTGAATGGGATCCCAGTCACTGCTCTGAGGGACACCGGGGCTAGCCAAACCATGATAGTGGAAAGACTGGTTTCCCCAGATTAGTGGGGTGGGGAGTTGACCCAGAGGAGGGTCGTAGTCATTCCCCAGATGTCCATAGACTGCATTCTAGGGAAGGGTTTGCTTCCGGTGTCAGGAGAGCTGGGAGTGACTGCTGCCCAGGATGCCCCTCTCAGGGGTGCCCTTTTTTGGGGGTTCCATTCCCAAACTGGAGGTACCATTCCCAAACTGGGGGTACCCTTTCCAAACTGAGGATACGGTTGCCCAGATGGAGGGGCAGGGTGAGGAAGGACACACCTCTGTCCCCTGTTGAGCATCAGGTACATACTCTGGGCTGAAAAGCTAGTCACAGGACACCATCACTGCACTGGTGGGAGGTAGAGTGGAAGTAGGGTGCCTAACACCCGTGGCTTTTGACCCCCACTCTGAGAAACCTCACAGGTCAGAAAAGCAGAGAAAACTCCTTGACAGCCCCAAGACTGGAAGAGAGGCCTACCCAATGCTACCCAATATCCCAGCTAAAAGCTTTCCCCTGACAGTGGATAGTCCAGGCCCTGACTCTTGACACTGACAGCTTCCAGTGGCCTCTGTTGATTGCTGTACTTATGGGCACAATTTTCCTTGGGTTAGGGACAAAAGTCTGATCCAAGGGGCGGAATGGGCCACATCACCTTTTTGGCCATGATGGTACTGTCTGCCTAAAGGAATGAATCTGAGCGAATTAAGGATAGGTGCCGCACAGATGGGGTCCAGAAGTGAGGAGAAGGGATCCCCATGGGTCAGTTCTGTGGCTCAGAAGAGTGTAGACAGAGAGTTCCACCTGAGTTCTGAGAGGCAAAGAATTGACAACTTAAACCACCAACCCACTTAAGCAGACTTTTAAATATTTCTCAGGCTGCCGTTTGAGCCAGTGTGTACAGTTAGAAACTAGAGTTTTGACCTGGCAAAATAAATCTTTTGCCAAGCCCAAACCTTCCTTTTTAATACATATTAGTCACTCCTAGCGTAGGCTCTAGGGCATGGCACAGTGTATTTAAAAATTTGGACATGGACTTTTAAGTTTTACATGCCCTGGTAGTGAAAAAAACTCTTACATTTGTTTTTATTACTGCAAGCCCTACCTCTTCCATAGAATAACATTGGGTTTACCTATTACATTTAATAAGCGATAACTTTGGATTGGGAGCAGGTAGACTGGTCAAGTTTAGTGTCTAAAGAATTGTAATTAAAAGCCCTCTTTAATGGTAAAGTCATATGTTTAGTCACAATCCTGAAAATGACACTTTTAGAGAGTTGGAATTTTCTTTTCCTAGCCATTTGGTGCCTGCAGACTGTCCCTAGGTCACATGACTAGGTGCAGCTGGCAGTATGTGTTTGTGGCTTGCTCAGAGACAGTGAGACAAAGGGAAGATAGGTGTTAGCAGGATGGGCCGGTCTGACTTAACAAGGGAGAATAGATGTCACCTACCACACTTGCACAGCCCACAGGCCCTGCCTGAACACATTCATAAAGGGGTTGTCACTAGTTGTTTGTGTCCCCAGACACGCTGGGGACAGCGCAGGGAAGTAGGGGATGCCTGATACCTCAGGGGGTGAGGGGGTAGAAGCCTCCAGAAGCTTATCCTACTTCAAAGGAGGCACCAGGTATAAATAATGGGCCCTCAGACACAACTCTGAAGTACACATCAGGGCTTGTGGAAGACTCAGAAAAAGGACTGCTGTGCTGTTTTGCTGCAAGAAGGACTGTCATTCTGCTTCCCTGCTGCCTGAGTGAGAAGGACTGGACCTGCATCTTGAACAGACGACCACCAGAGTGACACCAAGGGCTCGTAGTCTAGCCTCCTGACTAGAGCCTGAGGGACAGAAGGCTTTAACCACCTTGAACCCAGCACCAGGACTCTGTCAGGTGTGAGCCCTACCCCCAAGTTGTGCCCTCCCAATCCTGGACTCTTGGCAGTGGGCCTGATGGCGCTCTGCCAGCCCATCTGTGGACCTAGCAGATCTGATGCAGTGCAATGTATTGCCTTGCAAGTCTATGCATCTGGATCGCTGTGCGACACATCCAAGACGTAGGACTACAAATCGCCACTGCACAGCAATGTATCTCCATGCAAGTACCACGCATCACCTCTGCTGCAAGATGCATCTTCGACACAGAATCTCCCAACACTCCGCAACCAGGACAACAGTCTTGCAGCTCCTTGGAACCAAAGTATCACCTTGGCTGCACAACACATTCTCAGCGCGGGACCTTGCAATGCTCCGCAACCATAATTTAAGGTACTCTTGTTCACTGAGTCTAACTTGGTTCCTGTATCCAGCCCACACTCCATTGCAGTAAGCTTGAACCTGTGACTTTGTTCTGTTTTAGCACAACAAGATAACCACAGTTGGAACTTTTTGCTTTTTGGAGCATTTTCACTTAAATCTTTAGAACTGCATATCTCTGGTTCTACGGATAGCATTTTTCTGTGTCAAATAATGTATTCAAGATTTACTCTGTTTTTCTTATGTTGTGTTTTCACTTTATTACTGTATTAAGTGCTGCATAAATACTTAACACATTACCTCTAAGTAAATCTTGTCTGATTTGTCTCATTTCCAGACGGTTAAAAACAGGTTAATTTGGGGTTTACAAAAAGTATCACTGCATTGGAGCTAATAATAGAAGATCCACGATCAATTCCACAATATTTTTGTAACCAATATTTCAGACTTATTATTTATGGCAGCCATATCTCTGTAGACAATATTTTGACATTCACCCCACAATAATCCCAATAACTGTGATCTCTCAACACTGTTGAATATGGGGCTTCTTTCCAACAATGTATGGTTGTTGGCAGCTAATAATTGTTTTCATGTCACCCTAGTGAGAAATATAGGTGGTAAGCATGTTGTGTGTATTACAGGTAATGAGATATCACTACTTTGTAGATTCAGCATATATGCTTAGACACAGGATGTTGGTATGATCTTGAAAGAAAATTGTAAACCATGCTGGTGACTGTGTCCCCTATCTCACTGCATGTTCTTGTGCTGCTTACCTCCCTTCCTATGTTTTTTGTGCTGACCAGTAAGGCTGGGGTTTTGGACGTGGTGTAGTTACACAAACTCTACAACTGAACAAAGCAGAGACAACTCAGTTTACCTCACTAATTTGAGCAAATTCATCAGGAAAGTCTGTGGTCTACGGGAAGCATCGCCCAGGCAAAAGAACATCTCAAAGGCATGGACACTAAGGTGCCGATCACGATCCGGTAAAAACCGTGTACGAACCGTCGGATGGAGCATATTCTCCGTCCGACGCGTACCAGGTCGAAAAAATATACAAACATGGAAGTACGATTCGCACGGAAATACCATTTCCGTACGAATCGTACAAAACCCCGACCGACGAAAATAAACATACAAATGTGATCCGGGAAAGCGCCGACGTGACGTCGGGACGCACGCAGCCTGCCATTCACGAACCAGGAATTATGATTCGCACCGACGTCATCCCGCACGGAGAATATTTTCCGGCAGCCAAAAACTGCCGGGAAATCAGGACGACGCGAACAAGGAGTACCTGCACGCGACGGACAGACATGGACCCGAACCTACGTGTCATCCCGGCCCTCATAGCAGTCGACCTCCTCTACAGGTTACGACGCAGACGCCGCAGAAGGTCAGAACAACAAAGGGAGGAGGGAAAGGGGGGGGCAGGACCAGGGGCAGGCCACAAAGCCCCACCAAATTCACACAGCACACATGCCCTGGACATACCTGACCCCCAGGACCTGGTCACTACGAGGGGGTGGGGGCGTGTCCAGCAAAGCCAGCGTCCGCCACAACGGAAGTGCTTGACGACGCAAACCGGCAACACAACAATACAGGTATGTCCTGTACCCACGCCTTAAGAGCGTGGGTACGAGTCGTACCACGCCCACACCTACGTCACCCCAACAATGGCGGGAGGGCTGTACCCACGTGGCAAAGGCCTGGGTACGGCCCGCACAAGCATTACATAGCGTGGGGACGGATATGTACGGACCGTACCCCCACCCCCGTATGCATGGAGCGTACCCCCAACCCCAACAGTGTAAGTACGACCCGTACCCTCACCCGCGTACGTATGGAGCGTACCCCACACCTCAACAGTGTAAGTACGACCTGTACCCTCACCCGTGTACGTATGGAGCGTACCCCCCACCACAGCAGTGTAAGTATGACCCGTACCCTCACCCGCGTATGCATGGAGCGTACCCCCACCCCAACCGTGTATGTAGGACCCGTACCCTCACACGCGTACGTATGGAGCGTACCCCCCCAACAGTGTAAGTATGACCCGTACCCTCACCCGCGTACGTATGGAGCGTACCCCCCACCCCAACAGTGTAAGTACGACCCGTACCCTCACCCGCGTATGCATGTAGCGTACCCCCACCCCAACCGTGTATGTAGGACCCGTACCCTCACACGCGTACGTATGGAGCGTACCCCCCAACAGTGTAAGTACGACCCGTACCCTCACCCGCGTATGCATGGAGCGTACACCTACCCCAACCGTGTATGTACGACCCGTACCCTCACACGTGTACGTATGGAGCGTACCCCCCACCCCAACAGTGTAAGTACGACCCGTACCCTCACCCGCGTACGTATGGAGCGTACCCCCAGCCCAACAGTGTATGTGCGGACCGTACCCCCACCCCAACCGTGTATGTACGACCCGTACCCTCACACACGTATGTATGGAGCGTACCCCCCACCCCAACAGTGTAAGTATGACCCGTACCCTCACCCGCGTACGTATGGAGCGTACCCCCACCCCAACAGTGTATGTACGGACCGTACCCCCACCCCAACCGTGTATGTACGACCCGTACCCTCACACGCGTACGTATGGAGCGTACCCCCCGCCCCAACAGTGTAAGTATGACCCGTACCCTCACCTGCGTACGTATGGAGCGTACCCCCACCCCAACCGTGTATGTACGGACCGTACCCCCACCTCGTATGCATGGAGCGAACCCACACCCGTGTATGTTCTAAGCCTACATATCCTGAAATAGGAGGGGTGTGTGCAGAGTCCTCCCAGCAGTGCCCAGACACAGGAGGGGTGTGTGCAGAGTCCTCCCAGCAGTGCCCAGAGACAGGAGGGGTGGGTGCAGAGTCCTCCCAGCAGTGCCCAGAAGCAGCAGGGGTGTGTGCAGAGTCCTCCCAGCAGTGCCCAGACCCAGGAGGGGTGGGTGCAGAGTCCTCCCAGCAGTGCCCAGAGACAGGAAGGGTGGGTGCCTATCACTCCCAGCAGTGCCCAGAGACAGGAGAGGTGTGTGTAGAGTCCTCCCAGCAGTGCCCAGAGACAGGAGGGGTGGGTCCAGAGTCCTCCCAGCAGTGCCCAGACGCAGGAGGGGTGTGTGCAGAGTCCTCCCAGCAGTGCCCAGACACAGGAGGGGTGGGTGCAGAGTCCTCCCAGCAGTGCCCAGAGACAGGAGGGGTGGGTGCCTATCACTCCCAGCAGTGCCCAGAGACAGGAGAGGTGGGTGTAGAGTCCTCCCAGCAGTGCCCAGAGACAGGAGGGGTGGGTGCCTATCACTCCCAGCAGTGCCCAGAGACAGGAGGGGTGGGTGCAGAGTCCTCCCAGCAGTGCCCAGAGACAGGAGGGGTGGGTGCAGAGTCCTCCCAGCAGTGCCCAGAGACAGGAGGGGTGGATGCCTATCACTCCCAGCAGTGCCCAGAGACAGGAGGGGTGGGTGCAGAGTCCTCCCAGCAGTGCCCAGAGACAGGAGGGGTGGGTGCCTATCACTCCCAGCAGTGCCCAGAGACAGGAGGGGTGGGTGCAGAGTCCTCCCAGCAGTGCCCAGAGACAGGAGGGGTGGGTGCAGAGTCCTCCCAGCAATGCCCAGAGACAGGAGGGGTGGGTGCAGAGTCCTCCCAGCAGTGCCCAGACGCAGGAGGGGTGGGTGCTGAGTCCTCTCAGCAGTGCCCAGAGACAGGAGGGGTGGGTGCCTAACACTCACAGCAGTGCCCCTGCAAAGAAAAGGGTGGAGTACCCACAGATCCAATGCCCACAAATGTCAGTCAGGTGCACAAAGATCCTGCAGTACATGTACCACATGTGTGCGAGGCTGGGAGTATACACATGCATAGCGCCAAAAAGAAAACATGTACACATGAAGTCATGGCAACAGTCTATATACACAAGTACAGTGACCACCAAGGACGCCACAGTGATGCAGGTGGAGACATCGCTCAGCATGCATGGCCGAAGTCTAACGAGTCTGTCACACATCCAGCCAATGTAGACACAGCTCAGCACCACATATTGGAAAGACCCTGCAGGGAAGAAGTCAGGTTACACAGAGGAAGGAACACACCTTGGGACGATGTCACCATGCAGTAACTGCTTACATGAACAAAGTTATGTAGCCAACAGCTTGTGATGGCACACAGATACCAGGGTCCACCCTATGACCAGCACAAGACTACAGTTCCCACACACCCAACACATTACCACCACCCAAAATAATGGAGCAGGTCCACCAACAGCAATACCAGATAAACAGTAGTGTTCTATTAAAAAAAAAATATAAATGCTTTATTCAGCAGGATCTAACGAATAATCCTTATAAATGTCAATATATACAAGGCCCATACGGCAGTCCATGACTCCAATCCGGAAGGGGGACACAGTGGGACGCGTGTCCCCTAGCTTGCCTGCACAGTCAGACTCCTTCGTCTTCCAGAGCGGGGAGGGCATCATGAGGGGGGGGAAGGACCAGGCACCGCAGGGACATGAGGGCAAAGGGTAGGCGTCGTGGGTGCAGGGATGGAGGACTCCACCACAGGGGGTGGGGCAGAGCCAAAGGCGGAGGCCAGGATGGTGCTGCACACCTTAGCAAGGTCCTCCAGCGACTCCCCTGCACCCGAAGGAACCACAGGCACCAAGGAGGGGGGGGGGCGGAGGGATGGGTCGCAGCGCCACTGGGGGAGGGTGTGGACGGGGGGGACTCAACCACCCTGACCGGGGACTCCCTTGACCGCTTGCGGGGTGGTGTCACTGTGGGGCTCAGGGACAGAGCGGCCATGAAGGAGTCTTTGCCGGATATGTGGCCAGGAGAGCTGAGGGGAAGGGATTTGGAGGGAGTGGATTTGGTGGAATGCGGACTCCCACTCTGGCTGCGTGGCTTATGTTTGCTCCCCGACCCAGTGAGATTGCCTGCTTCACCCTGTGTGTGCGTGCCAGGAGGTGTGCGTTTGACCTTCCCTGCTGGTGTGGTGCCTGTGTCTGTTGTGGTGGGTGCACGCTGACGTCTGGGTGTACGTGGGACAGGCATGGGAGTGGGAAGTGTGGATGGGTCAGGGGTAGGGGGTTGGACGTAGCGCTGCAGGAGACCCACTGCTGCAGTCAGTGTCGAGTCAATGGACCTCAGCAAGTTGCGTTGGTCAGCCTGCGATGATAAAATGCCCTCCAAGTATGCCTCCATGTTGTTCAGCACTTGGCTGTGGCCATGGAGGACATTAAGCATCGCAGCCTGACCAACCTGCAACTGCCGCTGGATGTCCACAGACTCGGCATTGGCGGCAGCAGTGGAGACAGGGGCAGGGGGTGCGGTGCCTGGCAGGAAGGAGACATGTGGTGACCGGGCACGCTGGGAAGGGACACGAGCAAGTGGGAGGCGGCTGATGGCAATGGAGGGGGCGGGGAGAGATGTTGTGCCGCTGTCAGCTGCTGGTGCAGCCTCCGCCCACTCGGAGAGATCATCCTCGGACCCGTCAGCTTCATATTCTGTCGTGCCAGTGGACAGGTCCTCGGCCTCACTCTCCTCCGCCTCAGTTCCACTTGATGTGCCAGGCACGATGTCACCGCTGGCACTGGTGCTCGGTCCCTCCGCTCCGTCTGTGCTCATGTCTCCCTCCGTGTCCCCCGACGATGCTGTGGGCAAGGTGAAGAGACAGCAATTAATCATACACCTGTATACATATGTCACATGAGTCCAATCTACATAGGTTACAGTGCATAGCCTGAAAAGAAAGATCAGTAACATCTACAAAACAAAGTACAGATGTAGGGCATGCAACACACAGTAGGTTGACCCACCATGCCACAGAAAAACTATGGAGAGCATGACACAATAGTAAATGACATGAAATGGAGTTTGACAGAGGAGCCAGGCCCTGGGGACAATCCAGCACTGCATCTGCACCACACAGCGTTGCCGAATATAGGGATGAGCAGGGACCATATCCATGAACTTGAGGCTCATGCTGCATAGGTAATACTAAAAAACATGCCCACCATGACTGGCTCACTGCACCTTGAGTGTATGTGCAGACAAACATCACACACTGGCCAGACCTAGCAAGGAGATATCAGGTTTTGACATGTAGGCTTTGCCCGCACCAACCACCCCCTACATGAGACAATTTGTTGAGACACAGGAAGCACTTACATCTTTTAGTCTGGGTGAAATACACATGGGCTGGATAAATGCAAGATTGGACACAAAATACCCAAGGTGCGCCTGTCCAAATAATCATGTACAAATGGTCACCATCAGATGAATGTAACAAGACACACAGGCACTGGCCACCGTGAGTATGAACAAGGAAAATCAGGTCAGGCTGTACAGTGGACACTTGTACTACATTTTACGTCAATATACATGGTGCCAGGGGACAATGGCACAGAGCACAACCTATGCTGTAGACACTGAGAGTGTCCACGTTTTGTGATGACACACATGACACCTAGGAAAATATGCCCCAGGGGACAGTACTGGCCACACAACTCCATGGTCCTGAATGGGAATGACTGCAACACACGCCACCATCCCTGCACTATGCGTATCGCACACTCATGCACATCATGTCACAGCCTACAACATAGGACATGTGTGCTGTAAGGCATGACACTTGAGAGACTAACTCCCATGTCTGGACTCAGCATCAGTGCCAACTGACATGGAACCCACAAGTACTGAACTGGACAGGGCACAGGCAAGGT
Source organism: Triturus cristatus (assembly GCF_964204655.1). Classification (NCBI taxonomy): domain Eukaryota; kingdom Metazoa; phylum Chordata; class Amphibia; order Caudata; family Salamandridae; genus Triturus; species Triturus cristatus. Next base: position 236,678,439 of record NC_140583.1, read on the forward strand.
CCCAAAACCTGTTACACACCACCCCCACACATGATGCTACAGGCATAGTTCACGTGGAGAAAGTCCCAGCCTACATAACCCATAAGGAGTGACTACACACAGACCAGGGAACACATTGCAAGGAGGGGAAGGGAGGCAGGAGAGCACCGCTATACTGTGGGTAACTGGATCTGCACAGCACCTTTAAACCCTGGCAGTGTATCCATGCAACTGTGCACTTACAAATGCTGGTGACACACAACAAACACACATGTACCTACCCCCTTCCTGCTGCTGCTTCTCCTGTAAGCGCCTGTCCAAGTCTGGAAATACCACCGCCAGCACACGCTTGTGGATGTGGGTCAGACGGCGGCGCCCGTGGTTCTTATGGGTCTCAGGTGAGTCCCCCAGCAGGACCTGTGCGATCCTCCACGTCCAGCACCGGATATCCTGCCAGCGTTTCCTCACCTGGGCCGGGCGCCGCTTGCGACCCTCCGTCCTCCTCACGGCACTGATGGCATTCATCCATATCTGCTTCTTGGCAGAGACGCCTACCTGTGAGGATGAACAAGTGACACTACATCAATACACCTGGCACATGTCACAGAGACACATATTAGAACAAATTAGCTGTTTACAACAAGGCATAGTATGCAGCCAACGCATTGCACCTTTGTCATAGGGACATGATCCTCTGGGGAAGGGCAAAAGCAGTACGTGCCATTGAAAGTACACAGGTGGAATGAGGGCAACGACACAATCAATGATCCAGGCTCACACTGTGCATCACAAGCTACACCAGGATAATGTGCAGCACCTCTAAGCAGTCACATGCCACAGGCCACTGACGCTACCGCAGCAGAGTACACAGACACACACAGGCACAGGACATTCACGTGCCATTGCCAAATACAGCGACAAACCTCACTCTGCACATGTGCCACTAGTGGGGGGGGCTCACAGGTGTGGGGCTGGCTCTGCACGTCAGACACACAGCACTGCTCCCTGCTCACATCACATGGCCCGGGTATATCCATCCCTCATGCAACCCGGGTGCCACATTCCACATATGCACCCACCCACATGACAGGGGACTTACACACACACCGATGTCCAGGGTACGAACACATCATGTGGACACTCTCAGCACAGGTACACAGAACTAACACACATCTGTGGGTACAGTCACCTGTCACACTGGGCTGACCACATAATCAAATGAGGACTGTAGAGGCTACAATCCCAGGAGGACAAGACAGGCAGAATGTGGCATGCACCATGCAGTGATTGTCACAGTAAACACAATGCAAGTGAGGACGGCAGACATGCACCACAGCATGCACTGGCTGGGAGACATCAGGCATTCCCCCCCCTGGGACCCCCCCTACAGTACATAGCATGTGTGTCACACCTGGACACAATGCCAGGAGTCACAGTCACAAACAAGGGACACAGTCTGTGCTAGTAGACTCTGCACTCACCTGATACCCTGGTCGCCCATACAGCAGGGGGTACTGTGGGAGGATCACATCCAGCAAAGCCAGGTTCTCCTCCAGGGTGAAAGGCAGTGCCCTCTCAACAGACCTTGACAAGGGTCCAGGGAATCAGTAGCAGCAGCTGGGTCGTAGAATCCAAAGATGTGCAGGCAAGTGCTCCCTCATGGGACCTGGCTGCCTTATATCTGCCTTGCTGGCCTGTTTCATGCACAGGAGTACAGAGTGATTGGTCACTCACATTTGCATCCTATGTTTCCTCCAATCCCTTCACACCTAGCACAGTCAGTGGGTTCTTATTGTGTTTTTTTCTTGAGCATGATGTCAACTCCAGAACCACATTGCAACAAAGTAGATTCATTCAAACTGACAACTGCTGTGCACCTGCTGAAAAAAAATCTAACTTTAAACTTGGTCTCCATGACAACCAGCATGCATGTAGGCCTTTATACTTGTCCCTCATGTGTCCCCTATGTAATTTGGAGTTTCACACACAGGTACGGTGCGTACCGGGGCCCTAGGGCACCCCAAATGCATAGCAACGGCCCGTACAGGCGTGTGTACGGTCCGGTCCGTATCACTATGGGTGTTCTCGCGTATGCGTACCCATAGTGATAGTGAGCGTATGCACGCGTGTACGGTCCGTATCACTATGGGTGTTCTCGCGTATGCGTACCCATAGTGATAGTGAGCGTACAGGCGTGTGTACGGTCCGTACCACTATGGGTACGCATACGCGAGAACACCCATAGTGATAGTGAGCGTACGCACGCGTGTACGGTCCGTACCACTATGGGTACGCATACGCGAGAACACCCATAGTGATAGTGAGCGTACAGGCGTGTGTACGGTCCGTACCACTATGGGTACGCATAAGCGAGAACACCCATAGTGATAGTGAGCGTACAGGCGTGTGTACGGTCCATACCACTATGGGTGTTCTCGCGTATGCGTACCCATAGTGGTAAGGACCGTACACACGCCTGTACGCTCACTATCACTATGGGTGTTCTCGCGTATGCGTACCCATAGTGGTACGGACCGTACACACGCCTGTACGCTCACTACCACTATGGGTGTTCTCGCGTATGCGTACCCATAGTGGTACGGACCGTACACGCGTGCGTACGCTCACTATCACTATGGGTGTTCTCGCGTATGCGTACCCATAGTGGTACGGACTGTACACACGCCTGTACGCTCACTATCACTATGGGTACGCATACGCGAGAACACCCATAGTGATACGGACCGTACACGCGTGCGTACGCTCACTATCACTATGGGTACACATACGGCAGCACTCCCATAGTGATAGGGAACGTACACAGGCCCTCTGAGCGAATGTACGGTGCCTTTCACACATCACAGTGGTGACAGGCAGCACACAGGAAGGAATAGGGCTGACATACTTGTCCATGGATGGACATCAAGGCATTGTCTGGGCAGTACTACATGTGTGGGGCACAGGTGTGAAAGGCTGTGATGTGGCACCACACTCCTGAGTCGAGAAGGCACCTGATGTATGATGAGATGTGTACAGATGTTATGTGTGACGGTGCAATGTGTGCCAGGCATGCCCTTAACTCCTTTGACATGTGTGCATGTCGTACTGCACACTTGGGATGAGCGTCACTGGCATGGCACAGTCAACAACACACGCAAGTGTCCCCTGATGCCCGCTACAGGGGTTACCACACCAGACATGTGACTACCCACGGTGCACGATGTGTCTATGTCATGTATGTGTGGGGTGTTCCCATTAGCTTGATGTTGGTGCTCCCTCAAAAGCATCAGCTGTTGCAGCAACCAACATGTGTCTGTGTGTAGATGGACATGGCACACTGTTACGCACACCAGGCCACATGTGGTATCGGATGTGAGGTGCGTATGTATGCATGGGACACGGAGTAGCGTAACAAGGACATGTCTGCATCCTCTCAATGAATGTGTGGTGAGTCATTACATGTACACCTTATTGGCAAGGTGTGTGGGCTGTCCTAGTGTAATGTCATGTGACCTGTGGCTCTAGTGTTCCGCTACCAGTCTCTGAAATCGACATCCTACTTCTGCTGATGTGTTGATGTATGTCACTCCTGTGTTGCGTCTGGCTGTTCACTTACACTGGGACACAGCTAATCCCATGCCATGGCATGTGGAGGTTCACAATCTCCATGTGTAGCTGGGTCTTGGTAGGAGTGTCACCTGGCAGCCATACGTGTCCAGGGCATGTGGCACATACCTGACTCCGTATGTCGTATATGTGTATTGACAGATTAACATGTGCTCAGTACCAAAAAATTGTTGTTGTAGTGCACTCACTCTTCCTTGTCACTCCCAAATTACTGCAGAGCGCCGCCTCTTCCCCGAGCAATTCCGGACTTGGCTGACATGCGGGAGAATGACTGTATCCGGTGCTACCGCTTCCCCCAACCATTGATTGTGGAGTTGACGGCGAGGCTGGCACCACACCTGCAACCGCTGCACAGGTATCCTACGGCACTGACACCCAAGCTGAAGGTAATGGCAGCCCTACATTTTCTTGCCACGGGTACCTTTCAAAATACCATAGCTCATGTTGGTGGCATGTCCCAGAGCATGTTCAGCCGTGTGCTGCATGATTTCTTAGAGGCCATGTTGCTTCACCTGGATGAGTTCATCCATTTCCCAACCCCTGAACTGTTGACTGGGGTCAAGCGTGGATTCTATGCCCTGGGAGGGCTGCCCCATGTCATTGGGTCCATAGATGGGACACATGTGGCTTTGGTACCACCTCAGGCACAGGAGGTAGCGTACAGGAATCGCAAGCACTACCACTCCATCAATGCCCTTGTGGTGTGTCTGTCCAACATGGTGATTTCACATGTCTGTGCCCGTTTTCCAGGATCAGCACACGATGCCTACATCATGAGGCGTAGCAGGGTGCCTGAAATGATGACGCAGCTGCGCAACGAACGAGCATGTGTTGTTGGCGGGTACACTCTGTCTGTCCTGTATTTTGCGAAGACTTCCTGCACGACCGCTTCTCCTGTCCTACTTATGTCCATGTGCTTTCCATGTAGGGGACGCTGGCTATCCCAACATGCCATGGCTGATCACACCTCTCCGCAACCCCATCACGCCGGCCCAGCTCCGCTACAACACCGCCCATGGCCGGACAAGGCGAGTGATAGAGAGGACATTTGGCCTCCTGAAGAGCCGATTCAGATGCCTCCACAAGACCGGCGGCGCCCTCCCATATGCCCCGGCGAAGGTCTGCAAAATCTTCATGGTCTGCTGCATGCTGCACAACATGGCAGTAGAGAAAGCTGTGCCACTCATCCTGGATCAAGATGATCAGGACCATGCACCCGTGGAGGACCAAGGTCTTGGCAATGGGGCTAGTGATGTGGAGGATGTGGTTCCGCAAGAGGACATCCGGAGTCGGCTCATACGCGACTTCTTTGCTTAGTGGTGAGTACCAGTGTCTGTGTGTGCACGCATTGGTCCCCGTGTGGCATGTGTTGCGATGTGTCTGTCCATCTGCATGTATGGCACGTGAGTCAGAGGTGTGTGTGGATGTGTCACTGGAGTGATGGTGCCAGTGATGAGTGTATTTCCCCAGTCATAATTGTGACCTGGCATATTGTCATCCTTACATGTGTCGAGTACATGCACATGCAAGTGGCTGTGCTTTTTGTTGCTGACTTCTTGTGTGTCTCTCATCCCCAGGTACTTGCGCATGCCGTCTGCTGGTTGCATTGTTGTGGCACTGCTATTCCTCATGGACACGTCATCGTGTGCTGACTCAGCGTTACACGCACGGACAAGTTAAGAAGTCTCCTTAGGGTAAGGGATGCATCAGGGGTGTATTGGGTGTGGCAGTTGTTTACGATGTGTGCACACTGCCCCTGTCGATGTTTGGTTCCTCTGCAGACATGTCGCATCACCATGGGACACATGACATGCAGCTGGGTACACCTGAATAGATGGTCAGACTTGTAGACAGTCATCTGTGATGGGATTGTGGATTGTGATGATGGCATCAATGTGTGTTACACTGCCCTCGGACACATACGGTTTGCATTGGCTTGACATGGTGTGGGACTTCCACATCAGAGGATCAATGGTGTATGGCAGCCTCTCCGTGAGCAGCAGGGGTGTTTAGCTGTTAGCCGACACTTGTGTGCCAGTTCCATGGCTATCACGCATTTGTGCTGCAGAAGGGGGGTTCCAGTGTTGGACCCACGTTAATCCACATGACCCGTTCATGTGTACTCCGAGTTGCCTCTGCATTCCCGAATACATGAATAATAAAGGTGTCCCTATGCTTCCAAGGTGCCTCTTCTCAGTCAATGCTGGTGTGTTGCCACAGTGCATCCGGCATGTCTGGCATGGTTTTCCGTGATAGTGGCTATGTGTCTATGTGTAGAGTAGCAAGATGCAAGCTGTTTGTGTGGGATTAGACTGTGTATTGTGCATGATGTCCATGACTGTGTGGGTATTGTGACATGTGCCATCCCCATGCATCCAACGTTGGCCAGGCCACCATTCTCTGCATCCACCTGACTCAAGCTTGCAGGACATGGTTCTGTCACCTGTCCACACATACCTGGGTGCCCCCCAGGACACTCCACATGATCCCTGACCTCTGCGCATGGCTGTCGCTGTACTCAATATGTCTGTCGGCACGGTTGTGCGGCCACCCCCTCAGCTGGCTGGGCCCATCACGGGTGTGTATGGTGCTCCATGTCTGTCTTGCCTAATACAATGTGACCCATGTGTATCCTGTGCCAGACTCAGGCCCCAGGGTGTGGATGGTTGAAGTCAAATGAGAACTCAGGCATGGTTAGACTTTACAAGACACATGTAAGGTAATAATGCAAAATGTAGGCATCTTCTCTTTATGGTGTAACTTTTTATTTTGGTTGGGGTACGTGGGGGGGGGGGGGGTATGACATGAGGGGCTTTCCGGGTGTGTGGAATCCAAAGTTCACTAGGGGAGTTGGTGTCCTTGCCATTTGAAATCCTCAGAGTCCATGCCACAGTCTTTGTCAACATTGGTCAGACAGTGACCAGCAAGTCCATGTGGCAGAGAATGTATTTTGCTGCTGTGCTGCTGTTGGTACAGTGGGCCAGGTGCCAGGCCAGGTGTCCTGGGAGATGGTGCTGTTGCGCTGACCCTCACGGTCTTTTCCGTGGACGACCCGCCCTCCTGCGGGGACCCTCAGAAGCAGGCCGTGACGATGTTTGGGATGCTCCGTCGGATGTCTCCTCCTCCTCCTCATCCCTCCCTGTGGGTGGTGATGTTCTACGCCTGGTGGCACAGGGAGGGTTGCCCATGTTGTCGGCTATCCGACGGAGTGAACGGTTAATTCCCGTGAGCACCGTCACGAGCTCAGCCTGTCTGTCCTCCATCCGCCCTTGGTGTCGCAGTAGACAGGCATGTTGCTCCGCATGTTGCTGGGCCTGCTGGGTCTTGATCTCCTCGAGGATGGACACAACCTGGGCCATGCCCGTGGTGTCCTGCCGGTATGTGTCCAGGATGTTTCTGACATGGGAATATACCGGTTCCGCAGCCAACTGGTCAGGCTCGCGCCTCCGCCGTCCTCCACTCCCACCACGCCTGCCCACTTGCACCTGGCCTGCCCTTGTGGGCACATCGGGTCTCCGGGACCCCTGAGGGGTGGCATTGGCGTTGTCGCCTGCCTCCTCCTGGGTGCCCGGTACACCGTGTCCCTCCTGGCCAGCCTGGCTGCATTGTGGTGGTGGGGCAGGGATCCTGGGTGTCTCCTGGGATGTGGCAGGAGTGGGTGTGGTGGTTGGCCCAGTTGTACCTGACACAGGTGCTGCAGGTGGTTGGACACCAGAGGGGCCAGGTTGGTCGGGGTCGGGTTCGTCCACAGAGTGGTGAGAGTCGTCGCTGCCGGTGGGTCCGTCATCCCGCCGAGCCGGGTCCTGTGAGTCTTCCCCCCCAGTGTTGGGGGGTGATCCACGACGTTGACCTGTGTGTGAGAGAGACAATGTTAATTTTGTTCCATGCAACATCCATGTTTCATTCGTTTCTAAGTTGGCACATTTCCTCTGGGAATTTGGATATGTCTTGCATTCCACTCACAGTGCACCTGTGCATGGGTATGTCCCTTGGCCACAGCTTTTGCGACTTTACCTATGTGTGGCACAGTCTTACTTGCTGCGTCAATTGTGACTGCAGTCAGCAGTGGAGTGAGCAGGTGTGGCGAGCCATGCAGTGGCGCCTTCCGTGTTGCACTGTACGTGGGCACATGGAGTTGTTCCACACACTTAGATAATGCAGGTAGCTGGCGTTGTGCTCGTGCACAGGTTGAGACATGGCCCAGTGTTTTGCTATGGAGAAGAGGGGGGGCTCAGGCACTGGCCACCCTTGTCTACATGCACGCAGTCCACCTGCTGACGAGCAGACATTCCCAGACCCCCCAAGGCTGAATTGGTCTCCCTGTGTGTCCCTTTCTCACTCCCTCTCTGTCCCCCTCTCCCTCCCTCTGTGTGTCAGCCTCCTCCCTCTGTCCATCTCCCTGTGTCTCCCTCCCTCTCTGTCCCCCTCTCCCTCCCTCTGTGTGTCAGCCTCCTCCCTCTGTCCGTCTCCCTGTGTCTCCCTCCCTCTCTCTCCCCCTCTCCCTCCCTCTGTGTGTCACCCTCTGTCACCTCAGCCCAGCTTCCTAGGCACACACTTTTTGCAGATCTTTGAATGGCCCTTGGCTTGTTGATGTGAGTTTGTTTCTGATCTCCAGGCACCCATTGGGTGTAGTGTCTGTGTCTGCGCTGCTGTTGTGGTGGTGTGTGCTGCCACTCTTTCACAGTGTTGGCTGTTCATTAGCTGCTGTCATGTGCAAAAACGTGCCGTCACCCCCATGTGTTAATGCAAGGCGTCCGCCATTTGCTGGCAAGTCTTTCCTGTGTGGGGACACACTGTTTGTCTGGCTGTGACCTAGGCCATATGGGCAGGGGGTATTGTTGTCTGCTTCTGAGTTGCACTATGTGATTTTTGGGGCCCACACTCCCGCCATCCGGGTTACCGTGTCTTGTGTTGGTGTTATCTGTGGCCTGTGACTTTGCATTGTCCAGCTGGGTGCATGGGGCATGGTGGCGCCAGTGGCATGTGCGTGTTCATGGAGTGTAGGTTGAGTCATGCGATAGCTTGGGGTGGTTGCGTGCCTGTTTGTGAGTTTGGTTGTGGATGACGTTCCCCCCATGTGAGTTGAGTTGTTTGTGTACTCACCCAGGTCTCGGAGTCCTTCTAATCCGTCCACTGACACCACCGGCAGTATGGCCATCACCCTCTCCTCCCAGGGATGGTAGTGTACGGGTCTGCGGGGCGGCCCACCTCCAGTGACGTTGGCCTGGTTGTGGTCGTCGGTCATTTTGGCTCGGACCCTCCTCCGCAGATCGTACCACCTGGCTTGGCATTCATGCCTGGTCCTTCTGGTGGCCGCAACAGCATTCACAGCATCGACAATCCTCTGCCACATGGCTGTTTTTTCGGACATGCAGGTCTGTCTGACCAATGTTCCAAAGAGGTGTGGCTCGACTCTGAGGATTTCGTCGACAACTCTTGGCTAGTGAACTTTGGATTCTTGTTAGTGGGCATGGTGAGGGGTGTGGGTGTGGATGGTGGAGGGGGGGTGTGTGGATGGTTGTGGGTGTGTGGGTGTGGTTGTGCAGTTGTGTGTGTGAATGTGATGAGGGGGTGTTTGTGAAGGTGTGTGTGTGAAGGTGTGCAAGTGTAAGGTGTAGTAATGGTTCAAGTGTGGAAATATGGATTTTTATGATCAGTTATGTCCCCTATCTTGGACCCCAACGGTTTCATGTATAAATCACTAGTACATGTATGTTTCCTCCAGTTCCAGTTATGAAGATGCAAACACATGTGCGTCCACCGTCAACATGTCCTCTTTCAGATCCGCCCTGAATGGGCCGGATATTCTATTCCTAAGTATGAAAGGCCACCGGCTTTATATGGTTCATTCATCCCATTTTACAGTCCAGGCGAGTAGGCCCTGATTCTGCCATCAAGCCTTTTCCTGCCTTCTGCCTCTGAAAGCTCCAGTCTGAGCTCGCATCTGTATCCATGAACTTTGTCCTATTCCCTGCGCGGCTAACGGTGCCTGACTCCAGCCTGTTGCCTGCCAAAAACTGTATTTCACCTTGTGATTATCTGCTCCGCTCCCTATCCAATGCATTCCTGTCTAGTAGTTTAAGTAAACATTCTTCCAGCTACCGAGCAAAGGGCCCGGCTTCTCTGTCTTTATGCAAGTAATTCATAGCCCTGTTACTATGGACGATTTCTGCCCTCGCATCTAGTGTAGACACTTAGACGCTTGTACACGCACTCACAGTCAGTATAGAATAGATTTTGTTCGAAAGACCTTTCTTTTTGGATAACATAGTTCTTTAAACATAGGATGTTAGATATGATTTGGGATTAGGTTGACTTGACCCCCCAGACTTCTGTCTCCACATGTAGAGCTAAATGTCAAGTCCCCTTCACCCCCTAGTTGCACGTCAATCACACGTCATGCTGCTGCGCGCGCATCTCTGCCGAGTATTTCTGCTGACATTGCGAAATTCTTTCATGGAACCACCCTATTGTGACATCATACCTGATGACGTTCTTTAAGTTACGCCTAGTTACACCCACTTTAGTTACGCATGTATGTGTTATCAATTGTTACGCCTCCTGCATCTGTTCCACTGTAATGCCTATTGTATAAAAATGATTACTTGTCAATAAAGTATGGTCCTTCACTTCCTGAACCTTCGTGGTGATGGAATATGGAGTCCATCAATTCGAATTGATTTTGGAATAAAGCCCGTTCCGAACCTCTAATACCACGGATTCTGCCTCTTATTTTACTGAGCTATTATTATAGATTTTCCGCATCAAATTAAGAACCGGTAATTAAATTATTTACCACACAAGTATGGTGCTGTAGGTTGTCTGTGGGGTCTGGCAGCAGTGAGTCTGTTGCAAAGGCTCATGGTTTGTGTCTGTGGGCCCTTTTTATTGGTCCATTGGTGGGTGTGGCTGTGTTTGAAGTTTGGGTGGGTGTGTTATAAGGAGTGGTTGTGTTTTGTGCCTCTGTTTGGGATTTTGGCAGTTGCAGGTCAGTGAATGTGTTGTTTTTGTGCTTGTTGGACATGTTTTGTGGCTTTGTGCCATTCGAATGGTGTATTCTTGTGTTGTTTTGCTTTGTCCTGGTTGTGTATGTGCGTTTTTAGCGTGTGTACGGTGTGTACTTCGGGAATTTTGTTGTACAGTGCTGTCCTTGTGTCTGGCTTGGTACGACTCGTACATGCGCGATGTTGTGTGAAGGTGCTGGTGTTGGGGCCTGGGGTGCGCTCCGTACTTAGAATGTTGGGGTGGCGGTACGCTCCATACGTACGCGGGTGAGGGTACGGGTCATACATACACGGTTGGGGTTAGGGTACGGTCTGTACATACACGGTTGGGGTGGGGGTATGCTCCATACGTACGCGGGTGAGGGTACGTGTTGTACATACACTGTTGGGGTGGGGGTACGGTCCGTACATACACGGTTGGGGTGGGGGTACGCTCCATACGTACGCGGGTGAGGGTACGTTTTGTACATACACTGTTGGGGTGGGGGTATGCTCCATATGTACGCGGGTGAGGGTACGGGTCATATGTACACGGTTGGGGTGGGGGTCCGGTCCGTACATACACGGTTGGGGTGGGGGTACGCTCCATACGTACGCAGGTGAGGGTACGGTCCATACATACACTGTTGGGGTGGGGGTATGCTCCATACGTATGCGGGTGAGGGTACGGGTCGTACGTACATGGTTGGGGTGGGGGTCCGGTCCGTACATACACGGTTGGGGTGGGGGTACGCTCCATACGTACGCGGGTGAGGGTACGGGTCGTATATACACGGTTGGGATGGGGGTACGGTCCGTACATCCACTGTTGGGGTGGGGGTACGCTCCATACGTACGCGGGTGAGGGTACGGGTCGTACATACACTGTTGGGGTGGGGGTATGCTCCATACATACGCGGGTGAGGGTACGGGTCGTACATACACGGTTGGGGTGGGGGTACGGTCCGTACATACACGGTTGGGGTGGGGGTACGCTCCATGCATACGCGGGTGAGGGTAAGTGTCGCACATACATGGTTGGGGTGGGGGTACGGTCCGTACATACACTGTTGGGGTGGGGGTACGCTCCATACGTACGCGGGTGAGGGTACGGGTCGTACATACACGGTTGGGGTGGGGGTACGGTCCGTACATCCACTGTTGGGGTGGGGGTACGCTCCATACGTACACGGGTGAGGGTACGGGTCGTACATACACTGTTGGGGTGGGGGTACGCTCCATACGTACGCGGGTGAGGGTACGGGTTGTACATACACGGTTGGGGTGGGGGTATGGTCCGTACATACACGGTTGGGGTGGGGGTACGCTCCATACGTACGCGGGTGAGGGTACAGGTCATACATACACGGTTGGGGTGGGGGTACGCTCCATACATTCATGGGTGGGGTGGGGGTACGCTCCATACGTACGCGGGTGAGGGTACGGGTCGTACATACACGGTTGGGGTGGGGGTACGCTCCATACGTACGCAGGTGAGGGTACGGGTTGTACATACACGGTTGGGGTGGGGGTACGGTCCGTACATACACTGTTGGGGTGGGGGTACGCTCCATACGTACGCGGGTGAAGGTACGGGTCGTACATACACGGTTGGGGTGGGGGTACGGTCCGTACATACACGGTTGGGGTGGGGGTACGCTCCATACGTACGCGGGTGAGGGTACGGGTCGTACATACACGGTTGGGGTGGGGGTACGCTCCATACATTCACGGGTGGGGGTACGTCTCGTACATACACGGGTGTACATACACGGGTGGGGATTCGACTCGTACATAGGAGGGCTGGGGGGAGTGTTGGGCCGTATGCGGGCACATGTCTCCATGGTTGCTATGGGAGTTCGGTGCGGACGGTGTTTTTTCCATACGGTTGTAACATCGGACGCACGGGATGGATCGTACTTCCGCGGTCGGACTTCACTTTTCACATTTGTACGGTAAATCGTCCGAGGACGTGTCGGACACATTTTCCGACCCGAGGACGTGTGGGGAATAATTCCCAATGCGATTCGTATGGACTTTTTCCCATGCGAATCGTAGTTGGCAGTTTGTACGGCACTTGTACGATTCGTACGGGAAAAAGAACGGATACGAGTCGTACGGGGAATTTTTTTACCGGATCGTGATCGGCACCTTAGACAGCATACCCTGTGTTTAGCACAGCAAAAGCATCTGCTTGGTGAAGGCCTGCCTGCAGTGTATCCACAGTCCCGAGTAGCATTGTGGGATGTCTTCCTTCACCATGGATTCTGAAACATTGTAGCTATTATGGGATATTTTTCACCAAGGGACTATATATAAAAAGAAACTTAAATACAGTTGACTCCTCTCATATGTGCTGGTGCAGCACAATACCTGAGAGGATGGGTGGCCAGATACCGACTGCCACAATTCCTTGACATAAGATCACCTTTGAGGTCAGAAGATCATTATATTTTTGACTTCAGCAAAGCTACAAGCATCAGCAAAGGGGTTGTTTCCTCCAATCCTTAAAAGCCAGAGATATGCTTTAGGAGCCCGATATTCCTATGAACTGCAGAGAAGGAGTTAGACAGCCCAGAGTATTGCTGAGTTCTGTCTGAACTCATCTTGAGAATAAGAAGACCCGGTTGGTTTGTATCATGTCATAAGGACCCATTGCCTGTGCGAGGAGCTAACTAAGACCCCCTGCCACTGCAGAGTTGAGTATAGTTGTGTATAGAGTTGTTTCTGCCGACCCTTCCCTGTCTACCTGTGAGAATGCCCCTTTGTGCAATGCATGGTGGGCATCTCCAAAGGCATAGAAGAGCTCATGATCCCGCTGGTAAAACCACTATTTTTCCTTTCGGTTGCCAAGGTGTTCCCATTTTTTGCACTTTATCTACCTCCTGTGATGAACTAATTTATGTCATATACGCACACTTGTTTCTTAGCCCAGAAGTTCAACTGCCTTAAAGAAGAACTTTGAATCAAAGCATCCTACCTCAATAAGATACTGTGGGTAGGAGTCACTTTGTCTGACTTGGGAATTCCTGACTAATGACGCCTGCACCACTGAGAACACATCTACAGTCCATTCTTCTTCCGGCTGACTGACACTTGGTTGTGTGCCAACTGAGCAAGCTATTGGTACCCTTCAGGCCCAATAAAGAACAAGATTCCTCTGTTCACAATCCTAGCACTAGACAGTAAAGATGTAAAAATGTGCTGTTAGCTGCTTATGCTTCTGACACACAATTAACACATGTAGCATACGAGACTCAATAGCCACACTTGTGAAGCTTGTCCTGAGCCCGCCCACTGCCCCCTCGCTCCTCCTACTTTCCAGGGATTTAGTTAATGGAAGCCGCGGAGCGCCTGTAAGAGTTGTAGCTGCTATTCCCAGGCCATTATTGTTTAATTAAACTTAAACTGTTCCTGATTGCCAAGCCTTGCTGTTCTCCTTTTAGATAATCAGAACCTGCTTCAACAAGATCATCAACAGACAACTCTCTCATCACCTACAATGCACTAACTCCTGGACGACTCGTAATCAGGATTCCACAACAACCACAGCACAGAAACAGCCCTCATCGCTGCCACCAACGACATACGTACCATCCTTGACCACGGACAGGCTGCTGCCCTCATCCTCCTCGACCTCTCCACCACTTTCGACAAAGTCTCCCACCATACACGTCTCCCACTGTACACACATTGGGAATAAAAGGACCAGCACTCAAGTGGATAGCTTTCTTTCTCTCCGGAAGAACACAAAAAGTCAGGCTCAGAGCATTCACATAAGAGTCCAAGGACCTCATCTGCGGAGTCCCATAGTGATCATCACTCATTCTCACACTTTTCAACAAATACATGACTTTTCTGACTAACATCATCAGGTCCAGCGACATCAACATCATCTCCTACATTAATGACACCCAGCTAATTTTTTCCTTCTCAGATGACACCACCAAGTCAAAATTCAAAAAATGCATAACCAGTGTGGCCAATTGGATGAAAGAGAACTGCTTTAATCTCAACACCAACAAAACTGAAATGCTGATGTTAGGGAATAAGAGCTCACCTTGGGACTCCATCTGGTGGGCCCACTGAACTCTGACCCACCCCAACTGACCACGCTAGGAACCTAGGCCTCATCCTGGACATCGACCTCACCATGAAGTCCCAGGTCAACACTGCTACCTTTGTATGATTTACATCCTCGGCATGCTATGTAAAATCTTTAAGTGGCTCCCACTGGACATTAGAAGTGCCATCACGTAGGCCTAATTACAAGCAGATTGGACTACTGCAACGCACGCTACACTTGCATCCTAACCTATCTACTTCAGAGACTTCAAACTATTCATATTGCCGCCACCAGACTCATTCTCAACGTCTTGCGCTGATCCCACACTACTCCTCAAAGAGCACCACTAGACTCCCATCCAAAAGCTCAAGCTTCTCACGCATGCATTCAAGTCACTACACAACACGGGACCCACATACCTCAATCACTGGCTTCACTTCCACCAACCTGCCAGACAACTTCAATTAGCCTCACTCGCACACACACACTGCATCCACAGAAGCAGAACTGGAGGTCAGTCATTCTCCTAACAAGCCGCCAAATCCTGGAATTACCTTCCCCAACACATCAGGGCCACCTCCTCACTTCCTGAATTCCACAGGAAGCTAAAGATCAGGCTTTTCAATTAGTTTTCTTGCGGGATCATCGAGACTGCCTGTACTCAGGACCAGCCTCACCACATGCCTACTCTCACCTACTCTGTGCCTGGATATCCTCATGGGTGACAAGCAACGTTATACAAATCCGCCTTACATTACATTACAAGGTTGTCATTTTGACTTCAGCAGGCAGCCCACCAGTTTACGAGATAAGGGTGGCCATGGCTTCCACTCCATTAGTATTACCCAATATATTGTGAGAAACGTGACTGCTTACAGGAATCTCCCTGTGTAAAGAGCATTCACCTGTATGGTGGTCACTCTTGAGACTGAGAAGTTTACAGAGAAGAAGCCCTGTTGTTTTGGCCAAGCACTGCAAACTGTTTTGCTTTTCTGAAAATAAAAAAAAACTATTGTCGAGGACACCGTGGGTGTTTTCTTCCAGCGTGGTGGCATAATTTGCATTATTTCCTGATCATGACCACCAGGCTTTTCCTGGCGGTCCTAAACAGGGAAAATGTATGTCGGAAATTCTGGCCTAAATATGGTGGGCTTTCTGATGTACATTGACTGATGGCCATGTGGTCAACAGCTCTAAATGAGGTGAAAGAGCAGCACATTTGACAGAGTAGTCCTGTTTAGTGCTAATGATTGGCAGGTCAATATGTACTGCATAGGAGGGGACCTTTTGGAATCGATCAGCATTTTGGACAAAAACATGCACGTTTTGCATTGCTTTCTATTGCAACGCATGCACGTTTGGCGTTTCCCTTGCAGGAGCGAGCTTTGGCGCAATCTGTTTGTAATTATGTTGAAAACAGATGATGCCCCTGCTCGCTCCTGCAAGGGAAACGCTATGTCTACCACCACCACCACATCCACCACCTTGTTCACTACCACCACCACGTCCACCGCCAACACCACCACCACCATATCCCCTACCACTTCCACCACCACCATGTCCACCACCACCACCACGTCCACCACCACCACATCCACCACCACGTCCACCACCACCACGTCCACCACCACCACCAACATGTCCACCACATCCACCACGTCCACCACCACCACGTCCACCACATCCACCACTACCACCACCACCACGTCCACCACCACCACATCCACCACCACCACCTTGCCACCACCATCACGTCCTTCACCTTGTCCACCACCACCACATCCACCACCACCACATCCACCACCACCATGTCCACCACCATCACCATGTCCACCACCATCACCACCATGTCCACCACCACAACGTCCACCACCACCACCATGTCCACTGCTACATCCACCACCACATCCACCACCACCACATCCACCACCATGTCCACCACCACGTCCACCACCAACTCCACCACCACCACCACGTCAACCACCACCACGTCCACCACTACCACCACCACGTCCACCACCACCACTACCACATCCACCACCATGTCCACCACCAGCATCACCACCACGTCCACCACCACATCCACCACCACCACGTCCACCACCACCACGTCCACCACCACCACCACGTCCACACCATGTCCACCACCACCACATCCACCACCACCACACCCACCATCACCACGTCCACCACACCCACCATCACCATGTCCACCACCACCACCATGTCCACCACCACATCACCACCACGTCCACCACCACATCCACCACCACCACATTCACCACCACCACGTCCACCACAACGTCCTCCACCACATTCACCACCACCACGTCCACCACCACAACGTCCTCCACCACATTCACCACCACCACGTCCACCACCACAACGTCCTCCACCACATCGACCACCACCACGTCCACCACCACCACATCCACCACCACCATGTTCACCACCACATCCACCACCACCACCACGTCCACCACCACCACGTCCACCACCACCACCATGTCCACCACCACCACCACGTCCACCACCATGTCCACCACCACCACCACCACCACATCCACCACCATGTCCACAACCACGTCCACCACCACATCCACCACCACATCCACCACCACCACCACATCCACCACCACCATGTCCACCACCACCACGTCCACCACCACTACCACGTCCACCACCACCATTGACAGGTAAATTGTCAGTGTAGGGCAGGGGTAATAGGAGTGTCAACCCCGGCTGTACATGGGACATTTAAGGATGCATTGGGTGTGAGAAGACGGGAATGGGGGCTAGAAGGATTACACCAGACCCAAGATACATTTTGAAGAGGCACAGTGCCACAGGGGCTCCTGTAAAATCACTTGCAGCATCTCTACCTCACAGTGGCATACCTGCACGAGCCACTCACTCAAAACAAGCATTGGCTTAACCAATAAGTCTCGCCTTTGGGACCTTATAAGTGTTTAACCATGCAACACTTGATGTTGTTGCACCAAGGATATTGTGCTGGATAACTAAACACTTATAAGGTCCCAAAGGCAAGACCTATTTACTATGCCAATGTTTGTTTCTTTTGCAAGTTCATGGCAGTGCCTTAGCCTTGCTGATTGCATGTAGTGCACTGCATCCATCACAGGCACTGCTACCAGCACCCATCTTTATATGGATTTACAAACGTTCTAAGATCACTGTCTGTGCATGCATGAGGAAGTACAGAGGTGAGGGGGTGTCATAGGTGGTTTTCTGCATAACAAAAAAACATTCAAAGATGGCCACACGTACATATAAGTGTTTGTGCACGCACAAGCATATAATTGCTTTTGTTCTACTTTATCATAAGTTTAATGTTCCAAGATGGGTAACACGTGACTTTCTTGGGGAAACCTTTTTCATCTTGCGGAGAATCAACGCGTGTGCAGTGGCTAAAGCAGGACCTTGTATCAGGGGCTAAAGCAAGACCTTGTATCAGGGGCTAACTTTAATTATTCTACCGGACGCCTCCAGCAGCTACTCCTTGCGTTTCCCGCTTTGCGGGAAATGCTCGCACAGGTTCCAGCGAGTAGTCTTCCACAAAGTGACTACACCTCCCACAAGGCAGTGGGGCACCCAGAACACCGCCGGCAACGCCCAGAGCAGACCAGGTGCTTTAAATTTGCACCGGAGGATCAACTCTTGGTAAACCTTTTTCATCTTGCGGAGAATCAACGCGTGTGCAGTGGCTAAAGCAGGACCTTGTATCAGGGGCTAAAGCAGGACCTTGTATCAGGGGCTAAAGCAGGACCTTGTATCAGGGGCTAACTTTAATTATTCTACCGGACGCCTCCAGCAGCTACTCCTTGCGTTTCCCGCTTCGCGGGAAACGCTCGCACAGGTTCCAGCGAGTAGTCTTCCACAAAGTGACTACACCTCCCACACACCCAGGACACCGCCGGCAACGCCCAGAGCAGACCAGGTGCTTTAAATTTGCACCGGAGGATCAACTCTTGGGAAACCTTTTTCATCTTGCGGAGAATCAACGCGTGTGCAGTGGCTAAAGCAGGACCTTGTATCAGGGGCTAAAGCAGGACCTTGTATCAGGGGCTAACTTTAATTATTCTACCGGACGCCTCCAGCAGCTACTCCTTGCGTTTCCCGCTTCGCGGGAAACGCTCGCACAGGTTCCAGCGAGTAGTCTTCCACAAAGTGACTACACCTCCCACAAGGCAGTGGGGCACCCAGAACACCGCCGGCAACGCCCAGAGCAGACTAGGTGCTTTAAATCTGCACCAGAAACACGCACCGCGGGACGCGCGCTGGACATGCCGGGCTAAGCCCGGGCAAAGGGCGGGCCGTCTGTGGCCGTCCGAGGCTGTGCAAGGCTGGGCTGGGCCACCCCCTTGATAAGTATCTTGTGCCTGTGTGGTTTGCATTGTTTGTTTTATTTAGGTTGTATGTCCATAGGTTTATTTGACTCTTTCTGTCTAGAGTGCTCAAGTTAATGTCTACCCGTTCGGGTAAGAGCTTGAGAGGGAGTGCCGGGGGAGGCCCTGGGTGTGTAGCGGTACCATGGACCAGTTCATCACTCGTGTTGTTACTGTAATTCAGAAGGAAATTGCCATGATGAAGCGGCGCCTTTCTCGGGGGCTTCCCGCTGACAAACGGTCCTCGTTGGGGCCGTTGGCCTTAGTTCCATCCCCAGTACGCTCACTGGATCCTTTGGTGGCTGCCTCATCCCTTTTAGATCACCCATGGGTAGCAGCTCTAAGGGTCAGATTGGACAAGCTGGAGGATCTAACAGCCACCATACAGCTTAATGATGAGAATACTGTACCAGTCCCTCCTCTTAGTGAGCCCCCTGTTCCCGAGCTCCCTCCGGCCATTACTCCCAGTATTGGGGTCTCCCCTCCTTAGCCAGTATTGGCCACGCTGGCAGTTAATAATCCAGCCCTCAACAAAAGAAAAAGAACTGCTAGCCCACGCAAAAGTTGCCATGCTAAACTTTACAAGAAGCTTAGGAGGTCAGGTGCCAGGGGGGGTGGGTTCCAGAGAGAGGGGCAGGGCATTAGTCGCCCCTGGGGGAGAAAGGGGAGGTATCCCAAGGTTCCACAGCAGAGACCTCCTGTGTTGACTTGACGGCTGGTCTTGTTGAGGCTTCACCCTATGATTCTTATTTAGAGAAAATGATGAACTCATTATTGTTGCCGCTTTTTGAGAGTGTTAAGGGGCTCTTAGAGCGGCTAGATAGGTTTGAACAGGCAACCCTGGACACTTTTTTCTCTATAAAATCTCTTATAAAATTATATTCAAGAACTAGGGAAGATGATCTTGGGGGGGAACCTGTACCCCGGGGGTCATTTGTATCCCTACAGGGGCCTACCACTGTAGCCGTATCAGCTCCCGGTGTGGTCGTGGATAATGTTCCCATTGTACACCGTGAGGTTATCTCCGGGACCGCTGGGAAGTCAGGGCCAAATATAACAGATGGCATAGTGCGACCTAAGAAGCCTAAGGGCAGTTCCATTCTAAAAAAAGGGTCGGTGCAGACAAATGTTGCTGCTAGTAGTTGTCCAGTGTCCTCATTGAGCCCTATAAATAGTATTCGTCCTGTGTCGATCAATGCCAATATTGGTGGCTTGATGACAACACCGACCCCGCTCCCAGGAATGGAGCTGGATGCGGGGCTGGTCCCTACTGTTAATTTACCACCTGACTGCCAGCCTTATGTGGCAGTCCTTGCTGGGGTCCCAGTCCTTAAGCTGGGATATAAAGAGACTTACGTTGAACTCAGAAACAAAACACTATTCTGGCTTAAGGAAAATAGACCTCTGCCTAGTGCATTGGGTGGTCGGGTTCTCCATGTCAGAAGGGTTAGTTGGTTAGGCACTAGGCCGAAAGATATTAGGGGGGACTGCATTATAATTAATTTTGATGACCCTAGGGTTGCCAGCTATGTATGTAGTCTCCCCTCTAGTGAGGGTAGTCTAACTGGAGGTAGTGGAGGCATTGGTATGTATGACCTTAGCTATTTTTATCCCCAAAAAATCCCTGTCATGCCAGCCAGACCCCCTGTTTGGGAGGGTTGGGAAGGCAGACAAGCCCATCGAAATCGGTCTCAATTTAGCCTGTTCTGGAATGATACATGTCCCCTGTCTAACTGGTCATGTCACGGCTATTGACACGCTGTCTGCCAACCTACAGCGAAGCTTTTTGCCGTGCCAGAGGAAAATGATTGTGGTATTCTTGCCACAAGTCTGGAGGTAGTGAGGCCACCGTCTTATCATTCTGCACCTCCTGTCGTCAAGGTTGGCCTTCAAGGTCGGGAGTTCAATGGCCAATCTGAGCCTGTTATCCCCATACTGGAGGCCCCTAGCGGGGAGGACTTAGCTTTGGGTGTGTTATCTCATTTCCACCTGGGGGACGGCCCTCTTTCAATTGGGTCTTTACTGGGGCAGGCTATGGATGGCATTAGGAGCCTGAAGGTTGTCAGCTGGAATATAGCTGGTCTGGCACGGAACATGGATATTCCCGAATGGAACCTATTTGTTGAAACATTCGGGATATGTATGTTTCAGGAAACTTGGTGCCTGGAGCCCCGGCATAAAATGGGCTTTACTCGCTATTTTGTACCCGCTATCCCATCGCCCGGAGGGAGAGGTCGCCCTTCCGGCGGCCTATTAACCTGGGTAAACATCTCCTTGGGTTATTCTATTCGATCCGTAGTCACTAAGTCCCTTGACCTGCAGAGACTAATAGTTAGAGGGCCACGTGGGGGGAGGGCGCTTGAGATCCTTAATATTCATGTTAGAGGTTCTAGGGGCGGTACATCGACATTGTCCCTCATGGGCATCGATGATGAGCTTAGTTCTTGTGGTGTTGACTCGTTTGTTTTACTTGCTGGGGATTTTAACTGTACTTTTGAACCCCTAGCTGTAGAAGATATATTGGGTATCCAGGAGGATGATGCTAGGCGAGGCATCCCCTACCTCTCAGTACCTCCGATTAAGAGATGGACCCAAAGTGCCATTGATCTCAATGCTCTCTCCTTGGAACATGGTATAAGGGCTGTAAACGGCAGGTCAAAGTCAGACTCCGGTAGGGCACACACATTCAACAGGGTTGGTCAATCCTCTAGAATTGATTATATCCTGTTGAACTTTAAACTCTTGGGGCATTTGATGGATATGGTGGTTCTTCCTTCTACTGACAGTGACTACAATCCCCTGTCTTTGTCCCTTTCCCCTTTGTGGACCGTAGGGCCTAATGATCAAACTCCCCATGATTGGAAGTCATCTCGTGAAGTATATCCTTCAAATTGTGGGAGGCGGCTAAGATGGAGGAATATTGTTGACAATGAGGATAAGATGCAGGAAGCTAGATTAATTATGGCAAACGTCTCGTCCAGTTTGGACCTTGTCACAATTAGTGCCCACGAGATTTCCACACTGTTCGTCCAAACCACTAAGCTTTGGGTGATCTTTTTTCAGTTTGTAATGCAAGCTCTAGGGCTATCAAAAGTTGTCGCCCAAAGGGCAATCCTGGCTGGTATTCGCCTGCTTGTCGTAATGCCAAAAGGGAGTTAATTAATGCAGTCAAACTTAAGGATGTTGGTCTGATTCGTACCGCTAGGATAAGCTACAAAGGTGTCATTTTCAGGGCTAAGTTAGACTGGGAGAACCAGTTTTGGTGCGATCTGAAACTGGCAAGCTCCGCTAGAGATTCGAAGGGCTTCTGGGAATTGATTAGAGCTAGAGACAAACCTGTGGACTCGCTCATAACATGTAATATTCCTGAGGCCTCGTGGTTCACTCACTTTTCCCACTTATATTATGTAGCAATAGATAATGGGGAAACTTCCATTGATGCCCCCCTACTAGCTCCTCATGAGCTGAGCCTAGAATTTACGTTTACGGCCAAAGAAGTGGCGGACTTAATTAAGCGTCTTGTTCCTAATAAAGCTGCGGGCCGGATGGCCTACCTTGGGATCTGCTACGCGTTAACCCGGTAGTTTGGGGGAAACTTATTGCCTCATTACTAAATGCTAGCTTTTCTGACGCAGTTTTCCCAGAATCTTGGAGGGGCGCTGAGGTCGTCCGAATTTTTAAGAAAGGGTGTCGGGAGGACCCTGCTAATTATCGCCCCATAAGCCTTCTAGACTCTTCACAGAGGTGGCGGGAAAGGTGGTTCTGGGGAGGGTCTTACAGTGGGCAGAAGAGAAGGGTATTCGGTCTGATTTTCAGGCAGGTTTTAGAACAGGTACTGGAACTATTGAGCGAACTTTCCGGTTGTTGATGCTTTTTTGGAAAGTGGTTGTTCTGGGCAAAGGCAGTCTGTATTTGGCATTTATAGACCTGCGGACTGCTTTTGACCTGGTTCCCCGTAACCATCTCTGGAGGGTGTTATCTGGGTTGGGCTTGCCCCCATATTTACTGTCTTTGTTAATTAAGTTGCATACAGGAACTTATGCGCAGATTAGGTGGGGAAATCAGGGCCAAAAGACTTCACGACTACCTGTAAACAGAGGCGCCCATCAGGGATGTGTATTAGTCCCCACTCTGTTCTCATTGTATGTTAACGGTGTGGTGGATTTCCTCCTACAGACCCCTTCAGATGCCCCTTCGTTGGCAGGCAGGAGGGTACCTACCCTTCTGTTTGCAGACGACACTTTACTGATCTCGAAGACCCCGGTAGGTTTGCAGAACCTTTTAACCAATTTCCAGTCCTTCTGTGACTTGCGGGGATTGGAAATTAATACTGATAAGACTAAGTATTTGGTCTTGAATCCCCCAAAGAAGCTTGGTAGGCCACCGACACTAAACTCAGTTCCCCTAGAAAGGGTCAAAGAATTTGATTATTTAGGAATTCGCATCTGTGATACCATGAGATGGAATGGCCACCTCCATAAGATGTTACTGAACCACAAGAGGGTGGCGGGGGCATTACTTAAAGAACATCGGGCCTCCTCCCTCAAGCCAATCGCCCCGGTACTTGATATATACAGGGCAAGAGGCGTGAGTGCGGCGCTCTACGGGGCGGAACTTTGGGGTGTGCAAAAGGTGGATCAGTTGTCGTGTTCTGAAAATAAATTTCTTAAGGACCTAATGGGGCTTCCTTATAGCACGCCTACCCTTCCACTACTGCTTGATATGGGCAGTTGTCCCATTAGTGACCTGGTAAGGTTGCGTCCTCTCCATCTCTGGGCCCGTATTTGGAGAGTCGCCGAATTGGCCAGCTACGCAGACAGTTTAAAAGAGATCTTATCGATGCCTGGCTGGTCCAAAATTAGTTGGCTGAGGGAAGTAAAAAGATTAATGTCAGATTTGGGTTTAGAAGAAGCTTGGCAGACAAGAACTGCTCCCCCTAAATCTGTTTTGAAGAAATTGTATTGGTGTTGGGTGATAGACGGGCGAAACACCAATTCCAAGCGTTGTAGGTCCACTGCTGAATTTTTACTAGTGAAGGAGATCCCATTCCGCGAGCCCTATCTCGATATTATAACAAAATCCAGAGACAGGGCATTGTATTTTAAATTTAGACTTGGTTTACTTGCTGTGGGTGAACTGACTGCTAGGTGGAGGGTCCATGCCCAGACTACTTCTGTGTGCCCGTATTGTTTGTCAAAGATAGAGACTGTTCCTCATTTTTTCTTCGAATGTCCCGCTTATGAAGCTCCACGTCGCAGGTGGTTGAAACCTCTTCTGTAGAGAGTTAGGCACCAGACACCATAGGGAGGCCTTGCGAATTTTGAAATCGGACCCGCGGCCCCTATATGCCTGCGGCCTGGCGAAGTTCCTAAGCTGGGCATGGTCGATTAGATCAAATAGGCTTTTGAACCTTGTTTAATTCTGGTTTTAATATATACTCTTTTTACGTAATTTATTGGCCTCTTCGTTTTGTGAATTGAATGCATTTTTGTTACGAATTGGCTCTTTTTATTGCTTTTAAAAATTGTTTGTGTATTTGTATTGCTTTTTAAGACATGTTTTTCTGTCGAAATAAAGCCATTTGCCTTGGAACAGTAAACTAATTATCAGAAAACAATACTTGGCAAAGCCAACGTAACGTCTCTCTAGCCAAAGTCAGACCTATTGGCTTTGTCAATGCTTGTTGCTTTTTGAAAGACATTCACTTGCAGCAACCACCCCTGTTTGACAACTACTTTGTCTTTGAACGGAAAAATTATGTTAGTACGGCATTATTTCTTTTACTGTTTCTGGCCATAGATGGGTTAAATAAAAAAGGCAAAACTCTAACCAAAAATGTAGAATCAAATATTTGTATGCACCAACTTTGCACCATTTTTGATTTGCTGCGAACCAGATGCAACATTGATGACGTGCAGGTATTCGCTCAAATTAAAGGCACGTGCTAAATAAACAATAAGAAAGTAATAACGTGAGAAAACAGGCTTTGGCTAATATGTTGATGGAGGGTTCGTCCACGTGAAGAGCATACATCAATCTGAAACCCCAGCTGCACACTGCAATCTCTTGCCTGGTTTATATCACACTCGCTTGTCGTTTTGCTGTCTCTGCGTTTAATCAAAAAATGAAAAGAAACAAGTTTCCTAACACATACAGCCCTTCCAATTCATAGAATGATTTATGGAGAGTTTGTCATGCCACTGCCACCTACTGCTTGAAAGGGAAACTACACCGATTAAGAAGCTGGCTGTGGTTGAAAAGTGTAAACCATCTTCAGTTGTCACGAAGTTACTAATGTTCAGGTCCAGGCGTTCGTTCGAATGTGCAGACGATTTTCACCACTAAAGTCAAACTATAAATTACGTTTCTCAGCAAGTGTCATCAAGGTTTATTATCTGCAGTATTTGTGGTTTTCTGGTGCTGTGTTTGGAGTTTCCACACTAACAGTATTTGATTTTACCTTTATTCTGGATTCCGCAACAAGGGGGTGGAAGGGGTACGGTATAAAGTGGAGAGAGGTCGTGTAGTGTAGTGTTTTAGGTCTCGCCTGACCCAGCGCATGCGCTGGTCTGGCGAGACGTATTGAGAGGGCTCCAAAAAGTGCTACCAGGCCAGCCTAGAGGTACAGTGCATGTGCGCGGGCGCGCGCGCCGCGCTTTACCGCCATTACTTTCATTTTCGCGCTTTACCGTGATTACTTTCATTTTCGCGCTTTACATCGTGATCGCGATCAATTTCGCGGCCGCATGGCCGCTCTGCATAGCCAATAGGTCTCGATTTTGGGACCTTATAAGTATTTAGTTATGCAACTGTTGCATAGCTAAACACTTAGAAGGTCCCAAAGGCGAGTCCTATTGGCTATGCCAATGCTTGTTTGTTTGTTGATGTTCAGTGGGAATCAGAAGACAAGCGCCAGATTTCGACAGGTCTAAGTGGTCCCAATGACCATGAATGAAGGAAATACGGTTAGGATGATATGCCGCTGAAGTTGAAGGGCATCCTGAGGTTGGGGGTATCACTTAGGCAGGGCCAGTGGAAGTATGTGATGCTGCAGCGTTTTCCGCATAACTATTAATGTTCCACATTTGTTACCCAATCCATCCTTTGCTGCATTATAGATTTTAACAACAACAAAAAAAATGTTTCTAGATTAAGTAATACTAAAACAAAATGTGTCACATTGCATTACATAATTTGCCTTTTATTGTTGCATCATTTAGTGAACACTTCACATATTGTGGTCAACCCTGCAGCAAGATCTGGTCTAGCAGCATAATTCCAGTAATCCCAGTAAGGGAGAGGGTATGGCCTATCGGCTAGGGTGATCGACCTCAAATCTCGGAACCGGGTTCGAGTCTCAGCAACCACGCTCAACATCATGTGATTCTGGACAAATCATTAAATCTCCCCGGGCCTAACAACAACAAAAAATGAATGTGTCCTCGTGTAATGAAACTGTTGCTTGTGTAAAGCGCTCTGATACCCAATACCTTCGGGTCAATCAAGTTTATGCTGCAGAAAACTCGTAAAAAAACCCTGGGCCTCATTTATGAGAAGTGACGCATCGCTGCGTGAAAGCAGCGATGCGTCACTTCTCAGTGCGCCCTCCTTGCGACACCAATGATGCGTCATATTTATAATATGACACATCATGTCGCAAGGAAGTACAGATACGTCAGTATAACTGACGTATCTGTCAGCGCAAAAAGTGACGCATTGCTGGAGTTGTGTCGGAAGCCCGACGCAACTCCAGCAATGTTCCTTTCACGTTGGGCAAGCCCCATGTGAAAGGGCCTGCGTCACCCTTACGCCTGCCATGAGGCAGGCGTAAGGTTTTGACGCATTGGCGTCCTAGAAGTGGCGCAGCGAAATCTCATAGATTTCGCTGCGCCACTCCTATGACCCTTTCTTGCGGGGGTCGCCCACCCTGCATACATTATACCTGGCGCTGGTATAATGTAGCGCAGGGGTTTACGAAGTGACGCATCTACCTAGATGCGTCACTTCGTAAATATGGCGCAACATGGCGCATGTTTTACGCCACTGGTGCGTCACAAAAAGTGAAGCACCGGCGGCGCAAAAGTGATGCAGGGACTCATAAATGAGCCCCATGGTCTTTAGGTTCTCCTAGATTGACAGTAGGGTTAGAAGCGAAATGAGGCAGTTGGAAACCCGGTATTGTATAGTAGGTTGAGCTCTTTTAGGAGGAGGGTAAACGTAAATGAATACATTAACTGACAGTTTCTATAAGATGAAGGAGCCAGGCTGCTGATACATTTTCAGCTGATACCTATCACATTTAAGGATTCTTTCCACACAGAGCTGTGTCTACGGCTTTAGAGCAGCACCACGCAGTTTCACAACGTGGAATGGGTGTGTTAAACTCATCTTCTTATATGGTCAGTTCAGTGCCATCTTAACGCCTGAGCACACTGGGCAGTTGCCCGGGGGCCCAACGAGAATGGACCAGAATTTAACATTAATTTTCCGTTAAACATTTGTATTCCTGTGAGTGGGTTTGTAGGCAGGGCCCAGTGCATATATCAGGGACATACTGCCAAAATGAAAGATCTCACAAACTGTAGAAGTCGTAACATCATTTATATCCTCCTATGTCCTTGTAATCTAGCTTACATAGGAGAAACAGCACGTGAGTTCAGGGTACGTTTTAGCGAACATAAATCTGCGATCCGTACTTGTAAGGCCTCTGCTCCTCTTGTTCAACACTTTTGTACTCAACATCACACTGAACAAGACATTAAATGGTGCATTCTGGAGAAAGTGAAGGGCCAAGCAGGGGTCCCTATGGAAACCCTGCGCAAAAGGAGAGAGACTTTCTGGATTTTTACTTTCGACAGTGTGAAACATGGCCTTAATGAGGAAATTTAATGGAATATTACTAAAACTTGGTAACTGTTTATGTAGATATTCTCCATTTCAACCTTCAATGTTAGGCTTGCCTATACCTATGGATTCGTGTTATATTCTGTTAGGAATCTGATTGAGGGATTTACCGGTAATAGCTATATAATTTGGACAACCCACGGTTACCTCGTCACGAGACTTAGGACCTAGTGTAACTATCACCTGAGACTTTCCCTGTATGTTCTATTGGGAATAGTCTTAATGAGTTTTCTAAATGAGCTGACTTTTCTTTAGGTTGGGCTTCCCCTACAGTCCTGGAGTAAAATGTTCACTTGGCCACAGTGTTTACCTATAATTAAGCGTAATCTATTAGATTATTACAGGTTTTTTATATTTCTCCTTGTTCTTTCTGAGTGAGCATATGTATTATCAACTCTGATGGAGACATATATATATATACAGCTGGTTGTACACTATGATGTTGAGTCTGTCCGTTGTCGGATAGCTTTGCGTGGATAGTTCATGTCGTAAGAGAAGTTGTGCCCTTGCTCGAGGGATTTTCTACATTTTGTTTCCAGATTTCGTGGACAGATGGTCATACATGGACTGCTTGCTTGCAGTAGTGATGCGAGTTTGTTGGCCTTGATACGTTCCTTTCCGTAGCGGTTTGTGTGTGCACTTATTGGTATAGTAGGTCGGGCTGAGGTGTGCATGCCTCCTCGGGTTGTGTATTTTGGGTGGAAGTCTTCTTTTTTTTGGGAGCTCGAAGGTTGGGTTTGATTGTTTGTGGTGTACTGTTCCAAGATGGCGTCCAATAGTGGCGGTACCAGGTTAGTCCCCTTTTCTCTTTCTTAAGATGACCTGACACACACCACTACAAGATGGCGCTGACGATAAATCCCCTCTCTGTAATTAGGAATCGGTGTGCCGGTAAGTCATGGCCTTCACATAGACCTTTCTTGCTTATTTCAGGCATGATACTAGTACTTATACTCTAGAAAACCCTGTCTTTGTACAGCATGGATACTAAGTCGGACTAATGCGGTCTCTGCTGATATAATATATTACACCTTTCAAAGATGGCGCTTTGATTAGCGTAAATTTGTTAGTCCCTTTTTAGTGACTGCCTCATCTACTTATTGGTATAGTAGGTCGGGCTGAGGTGTGCATGCCTCCTCGGGTTGTGTATTTTGGGTGGAAGTCTTTTTTTGGGAGCTCGAAGGTTGGGTTTGATTGTTTGTGGTGTACTGTTCCAAGATGGCGTGCAATAGTGGCGGTACCGGGTTAGTCCCCTTTTCTCTTTCTTAGATGACCTGACACACACCACTACAAGATGGCGCTGACAATAAATCCCTTCTCTGTAATTAAGAATCGGTGTGCCGGTAATTCATGGCCTTCACATAGACCTTTCTTGCTTATTTCAGGCATGATACTAGTACTTATACTCTAGAAAACCCTGTCTTTGTACAGTATGCATACTAAGTCGGACTAATGCGGTCTCTGCTGATACAATATATTACACCTTTCAAAGATTGCGCTTTGATTAGCGTAAATTTGTTAGTCCCTTTTTAGTGACTGCCTCATCCACAGGTGATACGGTTTTTGACAATCTTGATTACGGAGGGAGGAGTATAAGTAGAGACACGCATTTGGATGTAGGCTCACTTCTTGACGGCAGGACGATCTGAGGACGCCTACGTGTGGCTGAAGGACTTAGATGTTTTGAACGCTGGTGAGTTAGGAGTAAAAAGCTTGAATTTTTGTTTCCTTTTTTTTAACTGGGGCAATTTGTATGTTTGCTCCTTTATTCCTTGTCAGTAATCCAAGCTAGCGCCTACTTCACTATTACCTTTGGTTAGTTGGGTACCCAATTTCACTAATAAGTTTTTAATGACTGCCTCTTTCATAGATGATACGGCTTTGACAATCTTGAATACGGAGGGAGGAGTAGAAGTAGATACACGCATTTGGGTGTAGGCTCACTTCCTGACAGCAGGACGATCTGAGGATGCTTACGTGTGACTGAAGGACTTAGATGTTTCGAGCGCTGGTGAGTCAGGAGTAAAAAACGTTTGAATTGTTATTTTTCTCTTTAAACTGGGGTAATTTGGGTCTACTATTGCTTGTTAGTACTCCAATCCAGCGTTTGCCTCACTATTATCTTGGGCTAAATGGGTACTTAGCTTTATTTAAGAGTTAAGCATTGTAACTTTCCACCAAACGAAGGTAGGCTTAGACCTATATAGAATGGTGAAAAATAGCAGGTCTCTATCGAAAGTGTACTTACTTTTAAGTAAAGGGTGCATCTTGACATACCCCCTTATACTCATCCCCACTATTTTAGTGAAGCACAGTCATGATCTTGGACGTCCGCTGACTTTACCATTGGTCCCATGCTTTGGGACACAGACTTTATACATGGGTCATTAATATAAATTGACCGTTATCGTTTTGGCTGTCTCTCTGTATCTCTTTTAGGGACACCGTAAAGAATTGCAACAGCGTGTATTTGTATGGTTGAGACTCTGCCTATATCTGGTTATGGATGGAAATAATATACTTTGGTGATCTTTAAACAAACTTTCTTTTAAAGGTATTTACAATCATTTAAATCTGGTGATAGTGAGTAACAATTGATAAATAGGAGACAGACTATGATGCAGTATATTTTTAACTTCCCCACACAGATACATGGAGTACTACGGAATCATTGTTGGATGTCTCCTAGCCGCATACTACATTTAGTGGGATTTAGAGTCTAACCACTATCGGTATGTAAACTCTATGTGGATATCGTTTCCCTCGGCCAATATAAAAAGAACTAGCAGTACCTAAATAGAGAACTTGGAGCAATAATTAAAATATGCTATAATCTTGATTTAGGTTTTTTCTGCCTTAAATTTCACTAGCAGTCCAGGAAAGACCTGGCTTGGCAGTTCGGGCTGGACTGTTCCCATGGGGCACAGGGTCAAGACTGATTTGCATATGGCTGGGTTCAAACTGGAATGGCATGGTGAGCAAAAAAACGATGGATTTAGGCCCAGATCTCTGTACTGGGGTGAATGTATGACATTGTTCTGCATTCTGTCCATCAATTGTTGTTTTTGCATTTGTCACCCCGAGTGGGAAGGGTATGCTCAGACGTGAGTCCCTTGCTCTCCATGCCACTGGAATCAGGCTATCCTGGCTGACGAGGGCTGAAAGCCCGAAACCGGTCCTAGGATGCTTGTTTCCAGTCCAGGGAGGACCTGGCTTGGCAGTTCGGGCTGGACTGTTCCCATGGGGCACAGGGTCAAGACTGATTTGCATATGGCTGGGTTCAAACTGGAATGGCATGGTGAGCAAAAAAACGATGGATTTAGGCCCAGATCTCTGTACTGGGGTGAATGTATGACATTGTTCTGCATTCTGTCCATCAATTGTTGTTTTTGCATTTGTCACCCCGAGTGGGAAGGGTATGCTCAGATGTGAGTCCCTTGCTCTCCATGCCACTGGAATCAGGCTATCCTGGCTGACGAGGGCTGAAAGCCCGAAACCGGTTCTAGGATGCTTGTTTCCAGTCCAGGGAGGACCTGGCTTGGCAGTTCGGGCTGGACTGTTCCCATGGGGCACAGGGTCAAGACTGATTTGCATATGGCTGGGTTCAAACTGGAATGGCATGGTGAGCAAAAAAACGATGGATTTAGGCCCAGATCTCTGTACTGGGGTGAATGTATGACATTGTTCTGCATTCTGTCCATCAATTGTTGTTTTTGCATTTGTCACCCCGAGTGGGAAGGGTATGCTCAGACGTGAGTCCCTTGCTCTCCATGCCACTGGAATCAGGCTATCCTGGCTGACGAGGGCTGAAAGCCCGAAACCGGTCCTAGGATGCTTGTTTCCAGTCCAGGGAGGACCTGGCTTGGCAGTTCGGGCTGGACTGTTCCCATGGGGCACAGGGTCAAGACTGATTTGCATATGGCTGGGTTCAAACTGGAATGGCATGGTGAGCAAAAAAACGATGGATTTAGGCCCAGATCTCTGTACTGGGGTGAATGTATGACATTGTTCTGCATTCTGTCCATCAATTGTTGTTTTTGCATTTGTCACCCCGAGTGGGAAGGGTATGCTCAGACGTGAGTCCCTTGCTCTCCATGCCACTGGAATCAGGCTATCCTGGCTGACGAGGGCTGAAAGCCCGAAACCGGTCCTAGGATGCTTGTTTCCAGTCCAGGGAGGACCTGGCTTGGCAGTTCGGGCTGGACTGTTCCCATGGGGCACAGGGTCAAGACTGATTTGCATATGGCTGGGTTCAAACTGGAATGGCATGGTGAGCAAAAAAACGATGGATTTAGGCCCAGATCTCTGTACTGGGGTGAATGTATGACATTGTTCTGCATTCTGTCCATCAATTGTTGTTTTTGCATTTGTCACCCCGAGTGGGAAGGGTATGCTCAGACGTGAGTCCCTTGCTCTCCATGCCACTGGAATCAGGCTATCCTGGCTGACGAGGGCTGAAAGCCCGAAACCGGTCCTAGGATGCTTGTTTCCAGTCCAGGGAGGACCTGGCTTGGCAGTTCGGGCTGGACTGTTCCCATGGGGCACAGGGTCAAGACTGATTTGCATATGGCTGGGTTCAAACTGGAATGGCATGGTGAGCAAAAAAACGATGGATTTAGGCCCAGATCTCTGTACTGGGGTGAATGTATGACATTGTTCTGCATTCTGTCCATCAATTTTTGTTTTTGCATTTGTCACCCCGAGTGGGAAGGGTATGCTCAGACGTGAGTCCCTTGCTCTCCATGCCACTGGAATCAGGCTATCCTGGCTGACGAGGGCTGAAAGCCCGAAACCGGTCCTAGGATGCTTGTTTCCAGTCCAGGGAGGACCTGGCTTGGCAGTTCGGGCTGGACTGTTCCCATGGGGCACAGGGTCAAGACTGATTTGCATATGGCTGGGTTCAAACTGGAATGGCATGGTGAGCAAAAAAACGATGGATTTAGGCCCAGATCTCTGTACTGGGGTGAATGTATGACATTGTTCTGCATTCTGTCCATCAATTGTTGTTTTTGCATTTGTCACCCCGAGTGGGAAGGGTATGCTCAGACGTGAGTCCCTTGCTCTCCATGCCACTGGAATCAGGCTATCCTGGCTGACGAGGGCTGAAAGCCCGAAACCGGTCCTAGGATGCTTGTTTCCAGTCCAGGGAGGACCTGGCTTGGCAGTTCGGGCTGGACTGTTCCCATGGGGCACAGGGTCAAGACTGATTTGCATATGGCTGGGTTCAAACTGGAATGGCATGGTGAGCAAAAAAACGATGGATTTAGGCCCAGATCTCTGTACTGGGGTGAATGTATGACATTGTTCTGCATTCTGTCCATCAATTGTTGTTTTTGCATTAAATTTCACTAGGACATCTACAGATAAACAGACAAATAAGAGGAAGAATTTCCACTGTGATTACGTCTTACAGTACAAACAGCAGGCTTTGTAGGGTGATATTGTCCCCCTAAATAGTAAGTATCTTTCTTTACTGTATTTATAGGACTATTACCAAAAAAACAGGATTTCCTTACATAGATCCATACCTTTCTGATCAGAGTAGAGTAGAGTATTATAGGGATTATTTCCACTCACACACTTTCTCTTTTTAATTTCTGTCAAAGCTAACTCTCTCTCATTAGAAATTGTACTTCATATCGTACTAATTTGTGTGTTGATTTTCTCAGACTATCTTTATTATTCTTTCTTCTTCTCATTTTTACTTGAATGCTCAGTTGTATAGATTGGCCCAACCGGTGTCTTTTATTATAGCACACAGTATTGACAATAATAATGTTTAGAGACTAGTGACTAATTTGTCTTTTGTATGTAAAAATTCTCTTTTCTTTAGATACCCCAGGTTTTGAGAACTTGCGCTAAGAGAAGTAGCTGGTCCTGAAGAAGGTGGTTTCCACGTTTGCTTATACCACCGAAACGCGTTGACCAAATCTTCTTTTAGATCCTACAAAAATTTTTTTGTAGCATCTCCTTTTTTGGGGGGCTATTAGGACTACCTTACCACTCATTATGTGTTAAGTGGTAAAGCTACTGAGATATATGTGTACGGAATGTCTGATATGTGTCTGCATGAATGAAGAGTTTGTATGTGCAGTGTTCTTTCTCCCTGGGTTTTGTTTTCCTTTTTTTGTCATGAATCAAAAGAATATCTTTGTCTTATCGTATTGACATGAACAATGTGTAAAGTATAAGTGAAACGTTCATTTATGAAAAATTTATTTATCTGTTCAAAATTGATTATATTTTTATACAGAAAAAATGAAAATATAAAAATACGAAAAATAAAAAAAATATTAAGAATACACTTTTGTGCTTTGTGTGCTAGTTTATATATAAATAACTGTTGTTTAGGTCAGGAGGGAGTATTATTAGGTAGATTGGCTTCATTTTCCCCTTTTCTCCCTGACCTATTGGAAGATTATCTCGTATAAAGGGGGTCCCAGTATTTTCTGCATTGCGGTCGCCCACCCTGCATACATTATACCTGGCGCTGGTATAATGTAGCGCAGGGGTTTACGAAGTGACGCATCTACCTAGATGCGTCACTTCGTAAATATGGCGCAACATGGCGCATGTTTTACGCCACTGGTGCGTCACAAAAAGTGAAGCACCGGCGGCGCAAAAGTGATGCAGGGGCTCATAAATGAGCCCCCTGGTCTTTAGGTTCTCCTAGATTGACAGTAGGGTTAGAAGCGAAATGAGGCAGTTGGAAACCCGGTATTGTATAGTAGGTTGAGCTCTTTTAGGAGGAGGGTAAACGTAAATGAATACATTAACTGACAGTTTCTATAAGATGAAGGAGCCAGGCTGCTGATACATTTTCAGCTGATACCTATCACATTAAAGGATTCTTTCCACACAGAGCTGTGTCTACGGCTTTAGAGCAGCACCACGCAGTTTCACAACGTGGAATGGGTGTGTTAAACTCATCTTCTTATATGGTCAGTTCAGTGCCATCTTAACGCCTGAGCACACTGGG
This sequence comes from Triturus cristatus, assembly GCF_964204655.1. NCBI lineage: Eukaryota > Metazoa > Chordata > Amphibia > Caudata > Salamandridae > Triturus > Triturus cristatus. Next base: position 236,713,383 of record NC_140583.1, read on the forward strand.
CAGTTGCCCGGGGGCCCAACGAGCATGGGGGCCGCATGCAGACCAGAATTTAACATGAATTTTCCGTTAAACATTTGTATTCCTGTGAGTGGGTTTGTAGGCAGGGCCCAGTGCACTGCATTGCCTGGAGGCCTATAATGCTGTTAAGACTCCCCTTGGTCATTACCCAAAAAATATAACAGAAATGTTATGACTGATGCCGTCACTTCAAAAGAGATCACCATAAGGCAAAATTAAATGAGGGCACCTCCAGCACGGGGTACCATTTACCCACTACTAGAAAGCCTTCACTCCAGTGCGATGGGAGAGGTAGCACCTACTGAGAGAATCTTTCTGAAGCTGGTAGCGAAGGAGTAAGGGGTGTAAGAAGGTGGTTCTGACACTATGGGCCTGCCGGATTTTCCTCTTTTTGAGCACCTAATTATTGAGCTTTTACTGTGGGGGAGCCTCATAAGTTGGGACTCACCCACAGTGAACTCAGGATGTAAGAGGCTGCATGGGGATTTTACTGGTGTTCCCCTGGCTTGACCAGGCCACTGCGCAGCAGCTGGAGTGAGGGACACCGGGCTGGTTACATGCAGACACATGTGTACATGCGTGTGCACACGTGTACGGGCTGCACAGGGGAGATTCCTAGCGTGCGCAGTCCGGGAGCAGCTACAAAGTGAATGGTGTGGCAGGACTTATGCAGTATTGGGTGGTGACATGGAAAAGGCGTTATACACTGGAAAGAAACATGCCAGGGAAAGTCAGTGTGTTTTACTGTGTTTACTGTGTTTTCACTTCATTATTCCCCTAATGGGATGTGGGGCCCATGGCTAGATTAACTTCCATTAGGCCTACAGATTCCAGACACGCACTTAACTCCAATGTAGCGAATGTGAAAATAAGTATTCTGCAGAGTCCAAAGTCATATTTGTACTGCTTTTGGGTCATCCAGAACTGTCATATTTTTCTGAGCCAGCCATGACCAGACCCAGGCTGAGGGCTGACCTCAGCTGAATGGATTGATAACCTTTCTTCAACAAGCAAGGGCCTCCTCTACATGAAGAGATGATGGGTGGGGCTACAGGCTGATCCATCACTAGGTGCCAGGCACCAGGCTGCACCAAGGAAGGAAGGAGTTGGGTTTCAGAGGCCATGTGGCCAGAGACACTGGACAACGCTATTTTGAACAAACCCAGAGGCTGGACAAGAAGGAGGGAGCAGGGGCAGGAAAGTGATGTGTCGCTGTTTAATAGGACCAGCAGGGACTTCCTGCCAGCCCCCTACTCAACTTTTAAAAAGTGCTTGCACAGGAAGAGAAGCTCTCTCTGGGGTGTGGTCTGCTGAGGCTGAAGGTGCTGGCGCAATGGCAGTTGGAAGAAGAGACCCCCTGACTGCCCCAGGACCCTAACAGCACCAGAAGAAGAGCCCAGGACCGGTGCGCAGGAGCAGTGGCCTCTGTGCAGGGAGAAGAGAGGCCAAGGACGAGAGCCAGGCAAAATGCTGGCGCAGGGAGCCAGTGAAGACAGATCCCTGCTGAATCCACCCTCTCAGAAAGGAGACCCCCTGACTGCCCCCAGGACCCTAACAACACCAGAAGAAGAGCCCAGGACCGGTGCGCAGGAGCAGTGGCCTCTGCGCAGGGAGAAGAGAGGCCAAGGAGGAGAGCCAGGCGAAAGGCTGGCGCAGGGAGCCAGTGAAGACAGCTCCCTGTTGAATCCACCCTCTCGGAGACCCTGAGGGAGGAGGAGAGTGTTCCCAGTGGCTGGGGCGGGTAAAGAGGAGCATGAAGCGCCCCATAATGCCTCGCCAGGCATTTGGAAATCTGCCGTTTTGGTGCTTTGTGGCCCCCAGAGGAGGGGGTCACCCCACTTGTGAAAAGGTGCTGGGGGGAGCTACTGGAGAAGCGCAGTCTTCCCCGCCCCAGCACGAAGAAAAGTCCCACCCTCAGTGTCATGGGGACCTAAAGGAAACTACCCCTCAAGGGCTCAGCTAGCATTTAAACACTTTCTAGGCTGGAACTTTTGTTCTACAGCTGAGGGTGTGTGGAGAAGTGCATCATGAAGTGAAGGGCTGAGTTGGGGATGTGTGGAGAAGTGCATCCCCTGGAGGTGAAGTGGTGTAATTGCACCAAAATGCATTTACTAGTGTTTATTTCTTTTTAAGTGGACTGAAAATCACATGTGTAAAGTGAAGTACCTGTGTAAGGTGATGTTAAACTAAATGGAGTTATGTTGCTGGACCTTCCTGCTAGGGTGTCTGGCTATATTTACGTAATCCCATGCTTTTACCTGTGATTCCTTTTAAAGTGAAGAGGCGCACTGCAGGAGAAGTGTAGTTGCCAGGAGTATTTCTTTTGAAGGGACTGTAAGTCACATGTGTAAGGAGATGTCATAAGCCAAGTGGGGTTATGTTGCCAGACAGTCCTGCTAGGGTGTCTGGCTGTATATGCGCAATCCTGTGATTTCATCTGTGATGCCTTTAGGGGCTGTAATTGCAATGCATTCAAATGATCAACCAAGGTGATGAGTACTGTCATTCTATAGTGTGCGTAAACATGGATTCTTGCTGCTGCGCTTAGGTGAAGACCCCAGACTGCTAGATCTTAAGATATAGAGGTGCATACTTTATGGTCAGTAGGAGTTGCTCAGTCAGGGTCATGTGTCACCAAGGCAGGTTTACCCCTTTTTAATGCTTGTTGAGGTAATGGGGTGGGTCGCCACTGGGATGGTGCCAGTGCGCAGGGCTCTCGCTCCAGGTTATGTTCAACTAACTGCATTGGGGGCAAGTTGATGTCCATACATGGGAGTGGTGGTACTAGACCCCACCCCCCCTGCGGGAAGGGTGGAGATGTTATGCAATATCACAAAGTAATTCCAACAGCTTATGTATATTTGTAAATTAGTGCATAGTATTGAGTAGTGTGTGTCTTTAATAAATGTACTCTTACTTTTATAAAGCAAAGTACAGACTGGACAATCAATTATTGAGTGTTATTTTTATGCACCTGCAAATGGCGATTACTAGCCCACACCACCTCCCTTGAGTAAGCCTCAGACTGCTCTGTAACGCTACCCTCTGAGAGTCAGGCGCTACAATTGGGTGTTTGGTTCCCAGTGAAGGACAAATGTAGTCATGTTATTTGTGCAGGCCTCACAGATGCTGCCTCGTTTGCCAACAAGGGGTTAGAGGCTTTTCACTGTATGAGTGTGCAGCATATATATCTCTTCAGTGCTGTGGGAATGAATAGCCGTGTATCGTTCAGTAACACATGCAGTACACAAGTCCTCATATACAACACTCCCCACTCGCGATGCATGCGCTATTTAAAAACACCTTTCACATTTCTATAGTTTCCCTATCAAGCGGCATCATTTTAAGTCTAAATTGAAAAAATCCTAAACCAAGTTCTTGCACTCAGCTGATTATTGTGCCGTCTTGGAACGGAATGCGGAATACGGAGCCTACAGCACTCGTTGAAATAAAAACGACACTCACACCTCATATACTCGTGTAGACTCTGACCCCAGGTTCCGGGTCAAAGTTTCCATTATTCTCCTCTTGCCTTCCGGCCCCTCCCTCTCCTGGACTCCACCACATAGTCCATCAGAGCAGGTGCTGACACAGCACACCCCTCGTGGTTCAGCCGAGTGGGGCAGCCCACCAAACATAACATTCCTTCTTTATTTTGAATGAAATAAACGTTGTCAAAATCAGTATCATTGCGAGAAACAGAGAGAGAGAGACAGAGAGAGAGAGAGAGAGAGAGAGTGAGAGCGAGAGCGAGACACACCTTAATATCGCCTGCACCTAGCGCTACCTGGCAGACGCTGCTATTATTTTAATTGCCCTCGTTCTGTCGCTTATTTTATTTATAATTTGACTCACTTTGACCCCGCTTTTAACTAGTTCAGAACTGCGTAAGATAGTCTCTTGTCGCCCCTACCTGTGCTTCTGCTCCCGGACCTCATCCTTGCACAATAAAACTTGGCTGCTTTCACCGCCATTTCGGCGGCCCGGTCCCCGCACTCTGTTTGCCTGGGGCGCCATCTTGGGTTGGTGTGGGAAGCACTCTGCAGCCATTTGCTGGCACCGTCACGTGATCGGGCTAGAGGCTGTATCCAGAGCGCATATTTAAGGTGGGTGTGAGAGAACTTCGCTCTTAATATCGCCTGCACCTAGCGCTACCTGGCAGACGCTGCTATTATTTTAATTGCCCTCGTTCTGTCGCTTATTTTATTTATAATTTGACTCACTTTGACCCCGCTTTTAACTAGTTCAGAACTGCGTAAGATAGTCTCTTGTCGCCCCTACCTGTGCTTCTGCTCCCGGACCACATCCTTGCACAATAAAACTTGTCTGCTTTCACCGCCATTTCGGCGGCCCGGTCCCCGCGCTCTGTTTGCCTGGGGCGCCATCTTGGGTTGGTGTGGGAAGCACTCTGCAGCCATTTGCTGGCACCGTCACGTGATCGGGCTAGAGGCTGTATCCAGAGCGCATATTTAAGGTGGGTGTGAGAGAACTTCGCTCTTAATATCGCCTGCACCTAGCGCTACCTGGCAGACGCTGCTATTATATTAATTGCCCTCGTTCTGTCGCTTATTTTATTTATAATTTGACTCACTTTGACCCCGCTTTTAACTAGTTCAGAACTGCGTAAGATAGTCTCTTGTCGCCCCTACCTGTGCTTCTGCTCCCGGACCGCATCCTTGCACAATAAAACTTGGCTGCTTTCACCGCCATTTCGGCGGCCCGGTCCCCGCGCTCTGTTTGCCTGGGGCGCCATCTTGGGTTGGTGTGGGAAGCACTCTGCAGCCATTTGCTGGCACCGTCACGTGATCGGGCTAGAGGCTGTATCCAGAGCGCATATTTAAGGTGGGTGTGAGAGAACTTCGCTCTTAATATCGCCTGCACCTAGCGCTACCTGGCAGACGCTGCTATTATTTTAATTGCCCTCGTTCTGTCGCTTATTTTATTTATAATTTGACTCACTTTGACCCCGCTTTTAACTAGTTCAGAACTGCGTAAGATAGTCTCTTGTCGCCCCTACCTGTGCTTCTGCTCCCGGACCGCATCCTTGCACAATAAAACTTGGCTGCTTTCACCGCCATTTCGGCGGCCCGGTCCCCGCGCTCTGTTTGCCTGGGGCGCCATCTTGGGTTGGTGTGGGAAGCACTCTGCAGCCATTTGCTGGCACCGTCAAGTGATCGGGCTAGAGGCTGTATCCAGAGCGCATATTTAAGGTGGGTGTGAGAGAACTTCGCTCTTAATATCGCCTGCACCTAGCGCTACCTGGCAGACGCTGCTATAATTTTAATTGCCCTCGTTCTGTCGCTTATTTTATTTATAATTTGACTCACTTTGACCCCGCTTTTAACTAGTTCAGAACTGCGTAAGATAGTCTCTTGTCGCCCCTACCTGTGCTTCTGCTCCCGGACCGCATCCTTGCACAATAAAACTTGGCTGCTTTCACCGCCATTTCGGCGGCCCGGTCCCCGCGCTCTGTTTGCCTGGGGCGCCATCTTGGGTTGGTGTGGGAAGCACTCTGCAGCCATTTGCTGGCACCGTCACGTGATCGGGCTAGAGCGCTACTTTATTGGTTGGTCATGACGCGCAGCGTGTACGCGCATCGGGGACGCCATAGTGACGCCGGAGTCACGCCAGAGTCCAGCCCGTCTGCGCCTGTCCGCGCTGAGGACGCGCTGGGCGGCTGGACTCTGGACTTGAATGGGGTTGCTGCCCCCTCACGGAGATATACGCATCAGGAGATGCTACGCCTGAAACCTTGCTACATGAGATGTTCGCACATCTTTGAACCAGACGATTTTCTTCGTCCCCTACTATGTGATTGTCACTATACGTGTCCACCGGGAAATCCCGCTTCCTCCCCCTTTTACCCCCCTTGTAATCCCCCTGTCGTTAATAGCCCCAGGACAGTGGGAGTAGAAGGCATATTGATCAATAGTCGCTCCTTGGTCAAAAATAAAATAATGTTTAGAGAGATGGTCTTGGATAGAAAGCCGGCACTAGTGTTTATCACTGAAACTTGGGCTAAAGATTCATCTGGCCCTGATCTGATTGAAGCGGTCCCGGAAGGATACTGCCTGGCCAGATTAGATAGACAGGGACGAATGGGAGGGGGGATAGCCATTCTCTATCAAGATCACCTGCAATGCCACACAGTGCCTATACCTGATCTTCAGGATGGCGTTCAGGCTCTCTTTTTTGTGATAAAGGAAGGGCGTTGCCCACTTTTTAATGGAATGCTACTGTATCGACCTCCTGGCCCGAGGACCAACTTCTTGTGTAATCTTCTTCAGTACTTGGAGCCCTACTTTGGTCGAGAAAATCTTTCCATTCTTGGGGATTTCAATTACCATTTAGAAAGGCTTGATCTAACAGATACTTCGTGTCTTATTGATGCCCTGGCGTCTTGTGGACTCACGCAGCGAGTCCGCGGGGCTACTCATCGTGCAGGCCATATTCTAGATGGTATCTTCTCTAACGACCATCGTTTGATCGTTAAGGATCCGGTACATCTGTCCTGGTCAGATCATCTTGCGGTCCCATTCCTGTTGGAATGCCCTCAGATGGATGGTAGCAAAATAGGGAAACACATTATGGGAACTGGCAGAAGTTTTAGAAACATCAGTGCTGATTCCCTTACTCCTTGGGCTGGTAGTCTCTCTACCGCGGGCTTGGATAGTGTCCAGACCGCGGTCGGCCATTTTGAACGGGTTATTACTGAGGCCCTGAATGAACTGGCTCCATTACAGACCCGTCGTCGAGCCAGGAAGAGACCCTCTGCCCCATGGTACTCGGAATCCCTTAGACTTCTCAGGCAAGAAGTGAGGAGGATGGAGAGGCTTTGGCATGCTAGCTGGGATCTTAAGAATAAGGAAGCTCATAGGCTCTTGGTCAGGAAATATAAGGCTGAGATTGTGCAGGCCAAACAATACTACTTCGTGGCCATGACAACTTCCCTTTCCTCGCCGAAGGAGCTCTTCAGAATTGTTGACTCTTTGGTCAACCTACAAACATCTGATCCAGTCATCCCCTCGCAAGATTTGTGTGACAAAATTGCTTCCTTTTTTCACACAAAAATACAAGATATCCATCTAGCTCTCGAGATACAAAAAGCTTCGATTAGTGGGCCCTCCGTATTGGCTGAGGGGGACAGGACCACATCTGACATCTCCCCATTGAGTATTCTCGACTCCTTCCCCCCGCTGGTCCTACAAGATCTGGAGATCTTGCTTGACAAAACTAATTCTGGCTCCCCCTTAGACATCTGCCCTTTGAAGATCATCAAGCAGTGTAGGGAATCTCTCTTACCGCCTCTACTAGAAATTATGAATCGATGTATGAGAGATGGCATCTTCCCCTTGGAGTGGAAGAGTGCAGTAGTTAAACCTCTGCTAAAGAAAGCTTCCCTTGATCCGGAGGTCCTAAAAAACTTCCGTCCGATCTCCCTGCTTCCAGCCCCTGCGAAGATGCTTGAGGCACATCTTAACAAGCATCTCGCTGCCTTTGTGGAAGGCTCGGGCTGCTTGGACTTTTCCCAACACGGATTCAGGAGGGAATACAGTACTGAGTCGGCCCTCACCATCGTGCTTGATAAGATCCGCACTAGAGTAGATGGGGGCCAGACCACCCTCCTTGTCCTGTTAGATCTAACCGCAGCCTTCGACACCCTCTCCCCCTCAATACTTATACATCGTCTGAGGGAGGTGGGGGTGAGGGACGCAGCCTTAGATCTGATGACCTCCTTCCTTAATGGAAGGGAACAAAGAGTCAAGCTGGGAGAGTTCCTATCTCCATCCCGACCGGTGCTCTGTGGGGTCCCGCAGGGGTAGGCTCTTAGTCCGACCCTATTCAACATCTACATGACCCCACTGGCCAGATTAATTAGAACTTTCGGGATGGAGGTAGTCTCTTATGCAGATGATACCCAGATCCTCGTCTCTCTCTCCCATTCAGATGTACCAACTGCCTCCAATTTTAGATCTTGTATGGAGGCAGTTGGTCAGTGGATGGTTCAAAATTCGCTTAAGCTGAATGGGGAGAAGACTGAGGTGATGGTGTTTGGAGGGAATCAGAATACCTGGTCAGCCAGCTGGTGGCCTGATTCGCTGGGAGTATGCCCTTCCCCCACGATATCTGCTAGGAATCTTGGGGTGATGATAGATCCTGCCCTGAATATGGGCGGACAGGTTAGTAGAACCATCTCTACCTGTTGGGGCTTAATTCACACCCTGCGAAGAATCAGGAAGTATCTTTCCCTACAGTCCAGAAAGCAAATAGCTGTTGCTCTCATCGGCTCACGACTGGACTACTGTAACGCGCTGTATGCAGGGCTTAATAGGAGCCTACTACAGCGCCTGCAGGTAGTCCAGAACGCTGCCGCTAGATTTGTTTTGGATGTCCCCAGACGCTCCTCGGCCACTCTGGCTAGGAGAACACTGCACTGGCTACCGGTAGAATACTGAATACGGTTTAAAGTTTTATGTATGACTTACAGAGCCATTGCAAGGAATAATGACATGGGAGTTGGTTCTATCATCTCCCATTATGTTCCTGGAAGGGACTTGCGTTCCTCCAGGAAATTGCTCCTGACAGTCCCCCGTATACGAAGAGCCAAGTGGGGTGGTAGGGCTTTTTCCACTCTGGCTCCTAAATGGTGGAATGATCTTTCTTTGGATCTCAGGTCGTTGCCTTCCCTACAGAGATTCCGAAGCGCCCTCAAAACTTGCCTCTTCCTGCAAGCCTATGTGTAAGGTGGTACACTGATATTTTTATCTCTTTTTAATAGGCGCCTTGATACCTGCGGGTTATTGTCTTGCGCAATATAAATTCTCAATCAATCAATCAATCAATCACCAGAACATTTCTCATATACATTAGAGTAATACAAAGTCCTTCAGGTGAGAGTATGCTGCTGGACTTGGTCTGAGGTGGTGCCTCTCACTCCCGCAGCGGCCATCATTCTCTCGACCATCACCTCCTCTGGTCACTTGTGAGCGCTGACGGTCATCACGGAGCTTCTGGCGAACTGGCCTGTTGCCTGGTGCAGGGGGCAGTGATGAACAGTCTGCTCCACAACGTTGTCAGGTTGGGAAACCACACTTTACAGCGCAGGCAAGATTTAGTCTTGACAATCCCTTGATGGGCTACGTGCACTAGATCGACCACCCGCTGCTGGAGGGTCCTGGGAATCATCTCTCATGAGGCAGCCTTCCGGTGACATGGCTAGTTCTACACTAACTTTGTGCAATGCGCTTAGGGCTGCGCGTGCTTCTTCGGTTCTGCAGGTTAGCTTATCCAGCAAAAGGTGCCATCCTCCAGAAGTCTCGGCAGCGATGGCCAGCTGCAATCACTTGTCTTCCGTTGTGACGCTCACCATCTCCTCCTAAGAGATGGGGCACGGACGTGATCGCTCCACCACCAGTCCGACGTATTCCTCTATCTCGTCTGCTGCACATTCTTCCTCCTATGTGGCCGGTCCGGTGTGTCTGGATAGGAAATCTGCGGGGTTTTGCGCATCTGGATGATAAGACTACCTGAATTTGGTATTCCTGTAACTACAGGATCTATTTTTCAATCCTCGGTGGAGGTTTTGAGGAGAGTCCCATGAACAGTGGGATCAATGGCTTGTGATCCGTGTGAACTGTGAATGGCTGACCATAGAGGTATAAATGGAAATGACGACAGTTCCAGTGGACTGCTATTGCTTCTTTCTCGATGTGCGAATATCGTTGCTCGGTATCCATCAGAGCTCAGCTCACCTAGGCTACAGGAGCCCATTCTCCAACTTTCTGCTTCTGCGACAGCACTTCCCCCCAGGCCAATGGGACTCGCATCTACTGACAGTTCAGACTCTTGGGTTGGATCACAATACACCAGGGTAGTGTCAGCAGACAGTGCTTGTTTGGTATCCGAAAAGCCTTTTCTCGAGCCAGCCCCCAGTCCCAGCTGGTGTTGGGTTTTGTTGGTTCTCTCAGAGGGGCAGTGAGGTCCGTCAAGTTTCGAATGAAACGTCCACAGTAGGTGACGGTACCTAAAAAACTCCTTATGGCTGTCACTGTAGTGGGAGCCGGCACCCTCTGGATGTCATGGACTTTGGACCGATCAGGTGGCACCCCGTGCTGGGAGAAATGATATCCGAAGAATGCAATTTCCTTCTGCAGCAATGCATATTTCTCTCGGGGGAGAGTAAGGCCACACTCGTGCAACCGCTGAAAAGTGTCCCGCAGGCAGCCCATGTGTTCCTCCAAAGTGGGGGCATGTATGTGAATGTCATCGCTGACGTTAAGGACCCCCTTTAGGCCAGCTAGTACCCCTAGAACGGTGTCTTGGAAGACTTTGGCGGCACTGGACACTCCAAAACCGAGGCGTTTATACCTCCGAGGCCAACATGCATCAAGAATGTTGTTATGGCGCTTGACTCCGGGTCCAGTAGCAGTTGATGGTATCTGGCTCGCAGATCCATTTTGGAAAACCACTGAGAGCCACTCACCTCAGCCACAATGTCATCTACTGTGGGAGTCAGATGACACGCTCTTCTGATTGCGTGATTGGGTTGTCTCATGTCCACGACGCAAATTCGCACCTCTCTGGCTGTTTGGGCTTCCATGCTACAACGATGGGAGACACGCAGCGAGTTGGGCCATCAAATTGTTCGATGATGTCAGCCTGTTCTAACTTCCTCAGTTCTTCCTCCACCTTTGGCCTCAGATGAAATGCCACTCTTCGGTGCTTGAGGGCCACACAGGCTGACTGGAGCAATCAATGTGAAGGTGGACCATGTGGTTTTTGAGGCATCCTATGCCTTCAACCAGACAACTAAATTTTGCTATCAACGACTCCACACTCTCCTGATGAATGGCAAAGGCGAGTGCCACAAGCTGAAGATGCTCGGCAGTTGGGCAGCTTAGCAGTATCCTGGACCCCTCCTGGGGGACATATACTTTGGCTCGAGTGGAATGTGAGTCATGGGTGATACTAGTGGTAAGTACTCAAGCCAGAGGAAGAGGAGTAGTGGATCCATATGAAAACACTTAGGTTGATGTGTGCCATAGAGCTGGTTACACAGGGAGAGTATGCAGCATTGAGTGCGCCATGATGTTTATGGACGCCCCAGTGTTGATTAGTGCTTGGAATGGGTGTCCGGCAATCAGTACACTGCATTTCGGGATCCACCTCCTTGGATCTCCTTCTCCGCCCGGTTGCATGGCGTGAATGACATGGATGGCTCCCTTTTTGCATCATCATCCATGTCCTCCTAGTTTTCCATGGGTCGGGGATGTCCATGGTGTTGACTTGGTTGTTCCGAGGTCCATTCCGTGTGGTAAAGCGAGACACCTTCCTGAAATGGTGAAGTTTGTTGCACGCCGAGCATCTTTTACCTTGAGTAGGGCATGGGCCTTGGTGAGGAAACGACCCACCACATCCATCGCATGTTCTGGTGATGGCTTGTGACTTGCTGCGCATCGGCTTCTTGACAGAGGCTCCAGACACCACTGCATTGACTGGCTCTGTCTTCACCTGGCGTTGTACCGCTGCCTCCATGTGCGCAGTTCACACCTTCGACAATTCCTTATACCTCCCCATTGTCAGCACGTCTGTCATTGACATCTCTGGAACTTGGAGTATGTGTTCTCTCAGTTTGCACCAACGCACCCTTCAATGAATTGTGCCCTTATCTCATCATTGGCATCCGGCAGTGTACACATGCTTGCTAGCTCTTTGAGTCGGGCGTAGAAACTGTCCACAGACTCCTCGGGGAGCTGTCTCGCTTGTCGCAGTAGGAAGCGTTCATAGTCAGGGTTGGCTAGAGGTTCAAAGTGTGAAGTCTTAGTCAGGGCTGTCTTCAACGTATCGTATGTATGCGGCGGTCCAGCTTCCACCACTGACTTCCCCAGTTTGTGTAGTGCAGCAGCACCCAGATGCAGTAACATGGGGCGTTGGCAGTCGGCTTTTAGGCCCACTGCCGCAAAGTATGTCTCAAGACGCTCCAACCAGTCCTTCCATTTGGCTGCCTGCACAGATAGTGGGCCATCGAGCAGGAATGGTTCAACGGGTGGCACAACAGACATGATGTATGTGTTCCCCCAAAAGCTCATGAGCTCCTGACAAATCTGGCGGATGTGCACTTGCGTGACCATGATCCTGGTGACGCAGTCGTAAGGTTTAAGCTGGGACACTGAGGATGACTCACTCTCTGTACAGTAAGGTGTAGGCCTATGCAGGCTCACTGGTCTGAAGGGTCTCGGGCTGGTTTGTGTGCTCCCCTGACTGATGGCAGTGCTGCTCCCTTCCTGTTCATTTTTTTTTCTTTATTTATTTATGTACTAGATAGATTTGTTTGTCCTCAGTTTAGTTGTGGCAGGGGAGTAGGTGTGGAGAAAAAACCCTCTGATGCACCTGGATGCGTTGCGCGCTGGATGCAACTGGAGTGCGAGCGGCATAGCAGCACATAGCGGGATGGGGCTAGCACCCACAGCCTCTGAAGCGGTGCACGTTGCACTAGCAAATCGCCCTCATGAGGTGAAGCTGCAGAAAGGCACTGGGCTGTGGTGCGGCGGCGCTCACACGCGGGGCGGCAGGCATGCAGGCTAACGGCAGTCTCACCTGCTGCGTCGCTGCACGCCGCACTCTTCAGCCACCTCGCCCCCAAGTGGCAGGAATATGATCGGCCTCGATCAGGAGACCTGGCGCAGGAACAGAGACCACTGCCATCATATGTGGGTAGGAGCGCTTGCGGTCACCAGGGCTGACCACCCTCGTCGCCAGTTGTTCCGTCTTGGAACGGAATGCGGAATACGGGGCCTACAGCGCTCGTTGAAACAAAAGGGACACTCACACCTCATATACTTGTGTAGACTCTGACCCCAGGTTCCGGGTCAAAGTTTCCTTTATTCTCCTCATGCCTTCCGGCCCCTCCCTCTCCTCGACTCCATCACAAGGTCCATCAGAGCGGGTGCTGACAGGGCACACCCCTCATGGTTCAGCAGAGAGGGGCAGCCCATCAAACATAACAATTATCACGCTCTGCGTGAAAACATTGTTTTGTTCTTATTATGCAAATGAAAATCAGACCCAAACATTATCAGTGTTCACCCAGTTTATATTTGGACAGCGTAAAATTTCACGGACAACAAAAACTTAAGATCAAATTGAAACAAGCATTGGCAAAGACAACAGATCTGGCCTTGGCAAACTGGGGCGATGGTTACAGTTTAAATTTCTTTTTTTTTTGCAAACATATACCACAAATGTAGGAAAAAGTATGCTGTCACCTAAATATAGTGCCCATGTGGTTGCATTACAAATGTGCCTTAAAAAAATGTACTGTTGCATATAATTTTTACAACAGAGTATTGGTGCTTTCTAGCATGCAGGTCTTCTAAGAACAGGTATGAAAACCCTTTCAGTTTAAATGCACATCATAGGAAAATATGAGAATCATATGCAAGTGAAATGAAATGAAATGAAATGAATGAAAGGAAATGAAAAGTGGATTTATAAAGTGCAAATTGCTGCCCTAAGGCGTCCAAGCGCTACTTGAAGAGTGAGGTGGGGGCGACCAAAACGATTCAAGGAAATTAATTTTGGGAGGTGAAGAGAAAGGTCTTTAAATGTTTTCGAAATGAGGAAAGGTTGGGATTGGATCTGAGTTGAGGGGGCAAGAGGTTCCACAGCTTGGCGACATTATATGAAAACATCCTGCCGCCGGCCCGTGTTCTCCTAATTCTGGGTACTGTTGCTAGAAAGGCCTGGCTGGAGCGGAGGTGTTTTCTAGGATGGTAATGAGTAATAAGGTTTCGGCAAATTGACGGTCCTTTGTCCCAGAAGGCCTGATGGGCAATTCACAGTGCTTTAAAGGAGATTCTTTGACGGACCGGAAGCCAATGCAGGCTCCTCAGTCCGGGTTTAGCTGATAATTTCCGTGGCAGCTGTAATAATGTGCGAGCGGCACAGCTTTGAACGGTCTGCAGCTTACGGAGGGTATAGTCAGGGGCACCAAGGTATAAGGAGTTGCCAAAGTCTAGTCGAGACTGAATCAGACCCTGTACAGCGACTTGCTTGGCCTCCATGGGTAATAGTGGGCGTACTTTTCTAAGCATCCTAAGTAGGCCAAAACAGGTCGCAGACAACTTCGTAGCCTGTGTGTTGAACGTTAGGGCTTTGTCCAGCCATATTCCCAGACTTTTTATATTATCCTTGGATGCCGGTGGAGTGCCAAGGCAGGGGGGCCAAAGAGAGTCGAAAGATGTTGGGGCGACAGGCCCCAGAAGCATCAGCTCCGTTTTGTTAAGGAAGGATCTCGTCATCCATACTTTCACATCCTCCAGACAATCCCTTAGTCCCCTTTGCGAGGAGCCGCTATTCTCCTGTGCCAGGGATACCACTAGCTGAGTATCGTCCGCGTAGGAAACTATCTTAATACCAAATGGGCGGACGACCTCAGCCAGTGGTCGCATATAGATGTTGAATAATGCAGGGCTTAGCGATGAGCCCTGAGGGACCCCACAGCTCAGAGGTTTACTGGAGGAAACGATGTCTCCCTCGAAAACCTGAAAAGATCTATTACTTAAGAAGGATCTAAACCAGCATAAAGCCTTGCCCGAAATACCTATTTCAGAGAGGCGGCAGAGAAGCACATCATGGCTAACAGTGTCAAAAGCTGCGCTTAGATCAAGGAGAATCACTGCCACTGACCCTCCTTGATCCAAGATCCTTCTGGTTTCTTCAGTTACCGCCAATAAGGCGGTCTCCGTCCCATGTTTTGGTCGGAAACCTGTTTGGGTGATGTCCAGCAGCTGGTTGGACTCCAGAAAAGCCGTCAGGTGGATATTGATGTGCTTCTCCAAGATCTTGCTTATCCAAGGGAGCAGGGAAATGGGGCGATAGTTACTAAAATCGCCAGGATCCAGATTGTTTTTTTTTTAGCAAGGCACGGACCATAGCCTGCTTCCAGTGTGCTGGGACTATGCCGGCAATGATGGAAGCGTTGAGGAGATTCTTGATGGTAGGGAGAACCGCCTGAATAACCGAAATCATAGCCTTTGGAGGGGCAGGGTCACAAGGTGATCCGGATTTCACTTGCCGTGCTAAAGACTCCAAAGAGTCCTGTTCCAACATAGGGAAACATTCCAAGGTGGCCAAGGATTGAGGAGAACATTCCGCATAACAGGGCCATTTCTGAGAAACCAGATGAGAGTCAGTGGCAGAAAAGGAAGAATATATTTGGAGAACTTTTTGGTGAAAAAAGGCTGCCAGGTTGTTACAATGCGTTAGCGTTTTACAAGGTAGCGTGGACGGCGGAGGAGGTTTAGTGAGACTCTTTACTACTTGAAAGATTTCCTTGGGTTTAGATTTAGCCCGCAAAATTTGAGTGGAAAAATAAGTTGCTTGGGCGAGTTTAACCTCATTTTTGTAGGCTCTAATTGCCTTTCTGTAAAGAGCGTTGTCACTTGAGAGAAAGTCGAGTCGCCAGCGTCTTTCCAATTTCCTGCAATGCCTCTTTTTTTTCCTAAGTTCCTCAGAGAACCATGGGGCGGATTTTTGTAGACGTTTTGTGGTGATTTTTTGAAGGGGGAGAATAATCTCAAGAGAATGAGAGATCCACTCTTCATACTCCTGATTGGCTATGTTAGGATCCATGTTGAGGGGAGGGCGTGCGCTGGCAAGGCTGTTGGACCAGGATTCTGCAGAGAGTTTCGACCAGTTTCTAAAATTCTTCTCGCAGTGAATTAAGCGGGGAGGTGTATAGGTAGACCATAGAAGAGGGACAAGAAAGTGATCCGTCCATGGAAGAGCAATGGGGTGTCCAGCCTTAAGATCAGAACAATTGCTGAACACAGGGTCTAATAAATGGCCCTTAGAATGAGTGGCAGAGTCAACCAGCTGCTCCAGTTGTAAGGCCACTAGGTCATTCGCTAACTCGTTAGCGATATGGTCATGGGCGGCATCAAAATGGAAATTGAAGTCACCCAACACTGTATAGTTCGAAAATGTTGTAACATCTTCAGCTAGAATCGAGGGCAAGACCTTGTGAAACTGCCTCGAGGGGCCTGGGGGTCTATAGACCAGGGTGCCTGAGAAGCAGGTATTAGGGGAGAAGTTAATCTAAAAGCAAGGCTTTCGCAGTCGGGAATAGAGCTGGCCATACTTCGACAGGGATATTGTTCTTTATATACAATTGCCAGGCCGCCTCCTCTCCCACCCGATCGATCCTTTCGTAGAATCTGAAAACCCGAGGGTAAGGCAGATACGATATCTGGGTCAGAGTCTGGCGTCAGCCAAGTTTCTGTTAGGAAGGTTACGTCGGGCCTGTGTTCTTCCAACATCAGATTAATTTTGGTCTTGTGCTTAGGTAAAGATACACAGTTTAAAAGCAGCAAATTAAAATCCTGTTTATTGGAAGGAGACAGAGTACTATGGAACACATGTTTGCACAAAGGACAGACCTCAGAGAGATCTAATGCATTAAAAAGGTGCAGACAGTCTGTTTTCCTGATATCGCGCAGATTTAATAGATCATCTGTGCTATAGAGCCTTGTTTGGTAAGACCGGGGGACAGGGGACATGGCCCCTGGTCCCGAACGGTCGCGGACGGGCGCAGACGGGCTTGACTTTAGCGCGCCTTTGGCGCGCTGGCGGCGCGCCCGCTGCGCACACGCGCTGGCATGCGAACTTATAGTCCTGGTCCTCAGATAGACTAGAGCGCTGTCCGCTCTCCACCCCACCCAAGATGTCCGCCACAGTCACCCCGCTAGTCCTCCTACACCGCAACTCACCGAAGCGGCGAGGGTGTTAAGGCAGGGGTGAGACCAGGAGGGATGCGGTCCCAATGTGCGCGTGATTGGTAGGCCGAGTAAGCAGGTAATAGTACACAATAATGATTAAAAGAGCAATTTTAAAATTTAACAAAACCTCCCGGCTTCCGCTTCAGGAGAACTTCAAGTAGATAGGATCATGCGATTCCTATTGGTGCACAATAACGGTACTATTGCCTTTGAGTTACTTTAAACTGAAAAGATAGTTTAAACACAGGAGGATGGCTTCAAAAATGTAAAAATCATACAGAATGGAAAGCAGCCCTGGTACTGAAGTTGAATATGTGCTCATTCGATGTCCTTGCTTCAGTTTGTACGAAGTGGAGGTTGCCTCATTCTGCATACAGATTTTGTGTATGGAAGCCTTAAAAGTAATGCTTAACATTCTGTGCTATTTCCATAGTCCCTAGTTCAGTTTCTATGACTAGGAGTCTAATAAAATGGGGCCACACCCCTAGTACTTCCTGCTTCTTTTATGCTTCGTGAGACTGACACCATGTCTCTAATAACACCGGAGAAAGGAGTGGAATTTTTACGAGTAACCAAGTACCACCCCCATATTATTACCAATAGCTCAATAAAGAGACGTGGGTGCTGTTTTAATGTTTGGTGCTAAAAGGGGTGGCTGTATCATAGACTGTGAGATTCTCAAAGTTGTCCCATAAAGAGTTTTCAGGCTGGGTGCACCGGCAAATCCCATTCTACACCTGCCTATTTCCAGAAAGAATTATGGTTCAAATAGGAGGAAATGTTTTATAAGAACCAACCTGTAATAGAGATATACTGAAGACATGCAGGTGATCTCGGAAGGAGATGATTCAAGTAGAGTGGAATTGTTGAACTGGCTCAGTTCCAAGGATCCACATGTTAAATTTACAATATAGATTAGAACATTGGAATGTTGGGAGCTCCATGAAGATAATGAAGAGGCTCAGGGCCAATAATGGCTGGCATAAGCCTTCTGCTGCAACATGCCAATGTTTGCCTTTCTGTTCCTCCCTTTTTAATTTCTAAAATTCTACCCTCAGTCTGTGGAATGAGCTAATAGTCTTAAAGCCCTTCTGCCATGGGTATATCAGGATGGCCAAAGTCCTCTCCATCGTTATAGGCTATAACTCGGGTTCAGGGCCTTTAGCAGCCAATATAGCTCTCAGCAGCGGGGTATAAGGCTATATAAGTGAATTGGAATGTACCTTTTTAGACCTCAATATTAAACAAGCATTGCCAATGACAATAGGTCTCACATTTGCGAGAGTTAGATCTATTGGTGTTGTAAATGACAGTGTCTTTTACCTATGTGTTTTGGTTTGGAGTGGAGTGGAGGCATGTGGTGTGGAATCAAATTATGTGGGTTGGATTGGAATTGTTAGCTGGGGAATTGTGTGGTGTGGAGTGGATTTGTGGAGTGGAATTATCTGGCATGGTGGATAGATGGGGTGAAAGCTGCACAGAATAGATAGCTCATAGTAAGATGTGTAGACACAAATATATACTGATGTCAAGATATGCTGACGTCAAGATACACCAACATTAAGGAATGCCAATGTCTTGATAAGCTGATGTCAAAAGATGCCGCTCTCAAGACACGCCGTTGTCAAGATATGCCAACTTTAACATACAGCAACATCAGAATATGCGATGTGAAAGCCTGAAAAGGTTGTAATGCTAGTGCTTGCATTTCACCTGTCTTGAACCCCCTTTAGCTACATAATTCTATTTGCATATTATACACCTGCATGGGAAATAGATGGACGGGCGGAGGTGGGTGTTGGAAAGACAGTGGGTTTTCTTGAGGTTTGCTTGCAGAGAATATACCAAGGCTACTCAGGCAGTAGAGACATTTGAAGTGGGTGGTAAAAGGGAGACAATTGCTTCGCTGTAAGAGGGCGCCACCTACAGAGGAAGCTGCTGATTGAGCTGTCCACTTACATATGATTCAGCAAACGGCTGACAGCACACAATGCCAAGAAAGACATACAAAGCATATAATAATTAAACAAAAACTAAGATCAGTCTTGTGGCAGAGTCTTATGCAGGGTGTTGGAATTATGCGATTCTGCAGCAAAGGCATTTTCTGCTTAATTATTATTGATTTGCCATATAGTTCTTTGCTGCACAATCTGAAGATTTTACCCCTAGCACAAAGCATAAAAAGTTACTAAAAACGTTGCGACGTGTTGCCACAGAGGAAGTCTCTTTGCAAAAGTTGACTAGTTATCCTTTAGTTGTTTATTGCTGTATTTGGTTGTTAAGCAACTAGTGCTACTGAGATGAAATCCTTGACCGGAGAGCATATCAGTAAGTAAAAATGACAAAATAATGAAGTAAAATCATCACTAAATGTGCAGCATTATGCCGCATCATTTGCCTTTTCTTGCTCCATAATTTAGCACCCTTGCCGCATAATTCCAGTGGACCTGTTTTTATGTAATATTCCAGCAATGCCTCCTTCTCCGGGAAGGCGCCTCATTCATTTCCCAGATCAAGTATGACAGACAGTGCTCCACTTGGTATGGATTCATGGATCTGCCCTCTGCACAACAATAGGATTTCAACAAAAAACAGCACAATCTTTGTACAGAAAAAGAGCAAGGAAATAACGTCCATTTGTTATTTAGAATGCAAGCTGTAGATCAGGGAACAGAAAGAACAGTGTGCCCAATAGTTAAAGAAAGCTGATTAAAGCCATTGATATGCCAGCATGGAGTCATCCTCCATGTGCTACTCAGTAGCATGTTTCTGAGGCACTGCAGCACTCCCACCCCACAAGGGTCCAAGGTAAAGCTGGATCCCACCAAGCGAACACAAAGTCCACCCCCTACAAAAACTGCTACAATACCGATCTTGTATAACAGTCAGAAGGAAATTTCAGCGGGCGCTACAGCAAACACTGGATGTAAGCTTAAATCGCTGCAATAATAGGCAAGACGCGGCATCTGTGCGGGGGTGGGGGGGAAGTGTCGGGGAAGTTAGCTGGATTCAACCCTGCACTACTGTAGCCAGGGTCATATCATGGCTGCAAGACGCAACATATTGCCAGGAACAACTGCCCACCCATTGAGAATTGATGCCCCGACAGCCTGATCAAAAGACATCTGGGAGCCATTTTTAAAATATTTGAGACTGCAAGACTTTACCCCACCTTATGCACCTGTAGAGTAACACCTACAACTGAGTGTCTACACCAAGGACAACATGGGGAGAGGCCTCGTATAAGGAATATGACACAGCGCTGCACTGCCTATTCCTCGCCCACATTAAACTGTCCTACGAGGCGCACCTTCTTCTGTCATACCCTGTAACATTGCTCTCCACAGAGATCCTGTCTGAACTCTGGAGTGCCACAGCTGAAGTTTGGTCCATAATATGTAATCCGTCAAGATACTATTGTGATGTCCTTATATGTTAGCTACGCCTTTCCTTCTCCCCCCTTTTTCTCCTCCCCTTCCTCCCCGCTCAGTTACCTGCCTGCTGTTTTAGGCTGTCTTCTTGTATTGTATTAATTCACTAAATGCCAATAAAAAGATTTTTTTTTTAAAAACCTGCACTTAGTGACAGCCACTGCTGCAAAGCATATGAAGGTCAAGTCAGCCGGCAAAGGTCGGATTAGAGACTGCTGATTCGTGGTTAGAGGAGGAAGCCCTAACACCCCAAGCTTCTTACCAGCAGATTGCCTTGAATACTTCCTTCCAAGGTGGTACTAGGGAGGGGGTCCAACAAATACAAAGTATTAAAAACAACAGTGCTTCAGTGGAAACTGTGGAACGAACTTTGCTTGCGGCGGTACAAGCACCCAAGCTTTGGTGCAGAGTTGGCAGCCAATGCCTCAATGTCAGGTGAAATGCTGTCCTATCTTCCTTAATGGAGGTGATAATGTTCTGATATATGAGGTGACCCTCAGCTCGAAAATCTACAAAGCAGCAATAGAAATTTCGAACTTGGATTATATTACGTGCTAAGTAAGGCCCATAGGTTAAAACAATGATCCAACTTTGAGTGATCCGCTCTAAAACTCCCCATCTCATTTGGGATCAAACTGTTCTCTTCTAGCTTTTATTGTCAGAGATTTAATCTTAGCATACTTCTTGGCATAGCTGTCAGTTTGACTAATCAATCTATGGTGTTCAAATGGGACAAATCTTCGTGTGTAGAGGTTAATCGCGGATCCTTCCAAGATCCTGGAACAAACAGTTTTAGTAACCCAACAGAACAGGCCCACCAGTCTGTGTTTGACCTAATAGTTACTGTCAGGAAAGTATCTGAGCCAACTACTCCACTAAAGTTTAATTGGCAAACCAATGGATGAGATTTTTGAGAGACATGACAAACCAATCACAAACATTTCCTGGAGTCTTGAGAGCTCATGTCTTCTGGCATTACAGGCCAGCATTTATTATAATACTTGTGTTTCTTTTCAATTAGTAAATGTTCAAATCTAATTTGGAAGACTTTATAAGCCCAGCTAATGCATTTTATATCCTGCAAATCTACATGATGAGGATTGCTTTGGAAAATAAGCTGTTTTAACTGCCCGTTCTTAAACCTAGTTGTGCAATGAAGGAAGTATTTACTTCCTAGGGGTAAAACTTTGTCTTGAACTGGATGTAGGTTATGCAAGATTCTAACATACAGGCACCAACGATCCCTACTGTTGTATTTTATAATTTTAAAATCAACAAACACAAAGTCCCATACTGGAAATAAAATATAGTTGATTGGGCAGAGTAAGGTGATTCCCAAATCAAAATGTCGTGCAACAGGAGAATCTGTCTGATTCCACTCATTCAAACATTGCAAGCCATAAGAGGCATGCAGGTTAAACATTTCAGAAGACATCCTGAAAATATTACATACCTAGAAATTGTCTGATGTAGCTTTACAGGAGGACCAAAGGTCCTCTTGGGTTTTGTCTACCAATAGTGAGTTTAATCTTAAAATCCGTGTAGGAAGCTGGCTCTGTATGTACTATACTAAAGTGAGGTATAGTGTGCAC
Source organism: Triturus cristatus (assembly GCF_964204655.1). NCBI lineage: Eukaryota > Metazoa > Chordata > Amphibia > Caudata > Salamandridae > Triturus > Triturus cristatus. The sequence continues at coordinate 236,735,202 of NC_140583.1, forward strand.
AGAGTCCAGTGGAACCCCAAAGGTAGGCAGTGGTAAAGTTAGATAGCACCTTACTACCTATTTGTGGTAGTGTGGTCGAGCAGTATGGCTTTGTCAGAGGACAGTGTTAAGCATTTGTTGTACAGACTCAGTCAGCAAATGAATTCACACACTCAAAGACTGAACTTCAGACCAATTTGCTTTGTATAAAGATATTCTTTTAGTTATTTCATTTCCTAGAACCAAGCAAGCCCTGCACAGGTAAGCAATAAGTACTTTGCAGTAAAGGTACAGATTGTAAGACAGTTTGGATTGCAACTGTAAATGTACTTTGATTTCACTTACAGTATTGTTTCAGAGAAATGCAATGATTTGTAAATGCAGTACATAGACTTGAATGGGGTTTTCAGTAAAATACCAGGTAAGTTACTTTTGGATCACTTTTCTTACAGAGTGTAGTATACCTGGATATTACACTGGGACATTTTTCCTGTAAACAGGTAAGTAAAAGCGTTTTGGTAAAATCGTGCAATTTTAAAGAATTTCTTTAGGTTCTCAAACTCCACACTTTTCCAAGAAAAACAGTCAATGTTATCCTATGGAGGAAAATAGTGTTATCTGTTTTAAGGTAAGTTTTCGGTAGTGGGAGTTGAGGTTCTGGGAGTAGACTCAGGGGTCCCTCAGGGTCAGGGATGCCTCAGGGGCACTAAGGCGGCCGGGTGCAGAGTGCTGAGTCACAATGTTATCCAATGGATGATAGGGGTCTCTGGTTGGTGGCTGCTGATCAGCAGGCCACGTGATTGTGGGAGCAAACCTCCTGGACTTTAGCTCAGGGCAAATGGGGAAACAAAGTAGCACCAAAGGTGCACCCTCATTAGCACCAGGGCGGCCGGGTTCAGGGTGCTGTTTCGACGTCGGGCGCCCTATTGTTTGCAATGGGGAACCTCCGGTTTGCAAAAGCACTGCAGGCTCGGGGACGAAGGTCTTCTGGTTGCGACTACCACTTCGAGAGGTTAGTTGGGATTTTGGGGGGTGGCTAGGCCGTGGGGCGTCGGTTGCAGGGGTGCCTTTTAGGGGCGGATCTTCTCACTAGCTCCTGGTTGCGGTTGGGGGGACCTTCCAGATTTAGGCTGCAGGCATCAGTTGGAGGCTTGAGGCAAGTTAGGGATCACTAGATCTCGGGTCATGATTGCTGGGGAGATCTCCTCGAGGTGTTTTCCCACTCGTGCTCGGGCCATGGACGGTGAGTGCAGAGTGAGGCAGATTCGAGGTTTCTGGTCGGGGCCAGAGGTTGGAGAGGAACAAATCCGGTGTTTATGGAAGACAAAGTCTTTGGGCTTGAAGGCAGGCAGGTCCTCCAGGTTTCTCGAGGTTGTTGGCTGCAGGACACACCGGGATTTCGCAGGACCAGGTTCGAGGTGGAGACAGGACGGTAGGGCTGGGGCTAAGTCAGTGTGCGTCTTCCTCTTGTTAGCTTCGGCATGGCTGCTTGGTCCTTCTTCTTCTTTTCTTGTAGTTTCTTCTTGTCTGAGGAGCAAGGTTCAGGGATGCCCCTAAATACTAGATTTAGGGGCATTACAGGTAGGTAAAAAGGTTGAGACCAATGGGTCCTTTCCCTGGGGTGGACACACTGCCTATTATGCCACCCTCCTGTTGGAGGGGGCCATATGCCTGTCCCTGGTTGGCTGGTTCCCTCCATCTGCAAGATGGCGGGGACTGAGAGTTATGCTTCACCTCGCCTCCCCCACCTGAGGGGTGGAGTTGGCAGAGGTGGGCACATCTCTCTTCCTCACTTGTTTTTCCCAACGGTTCTCCTACCCAAAGTGGGGGTCAGAACCAGTGAGGACCAGGTGCTGAAAGCAGCAAGTGGCCTGGGGAAGCTCACAAAGGTGGCAAGCCTTTGAAGCTTCCCCTTCATGCACTCTACCCATCCTGGGGAGGAGGCTTAGCACCTCATCCCAGGATGTGCATTGTTTCAGGCCCCCGAGAGCAGCAGGCTCTCATCCCAGGGGCCCAGAAACATGTCTGGTGGTGGCAGCTGAAAACAACCACTCAGCCAGGACACTAGTGGTAGGTAAGTTTTCAGGGATGCCTTCTGTGTGCATTGTTCATTAAATCCCACACTGGCATCAGTGTGGGTCTAATGTGCTGAGAAGTTTGATACCAAACTTCCCAGTTTTCAGTGTAGCCATTATGGTGCTGTGGAGTTCGTAATGACAAACTCACAGCACCATATACTCTTAATGGCAGCACTGCACTTACAGGGTCTAGAAATTGACTTAGACACTGTAGGGGTACAGGGCTGATGCCCCTGTACCCTCACCACTGGTAAAGTGCACCCAGCTAGAGGGGTGACTGATCAATGCCAGGGCAGTGGGTTGTAGGCATGGGACCCAGGGATGTGTGCCATATTGACTCTTCACTGTGTTCTGCACCAAGACACGCAGCCTGCAAAGTGTGTGTGTGTGTCAAGGTACAGGGCCTCTAAGGGTGGCACAATAAGTGCTGCAGACCTTAGAGCTCTTCCCTGGTCACAGTTCCCTGGGTACCTGTGGTGCCATTTATCAGGGGCTGACCTGTGGCCAGAGAAGCCAATTGGGTTTAGGCTTCAATGCAGTTTTAGGGAAAGAACATAGGCCCTTGGTACCTGATTGGCAGGAGCCCAGGGCACACTCAGTCAAAGCACATCAGCAATTTAGCAAAAAGAGGGGACAACCATACAGAAAGAGGGCACTTTCTCACAATCAACAGCTGTAACTATAATTGCATTTGGATAATATAAGGCTAGTGCTGACATCCTTTTGTAGTTTTTTTAAATGTCTGGCCATTCAGCCAAGTTCTCTGTAGAGATGTACACATTTGTTAAAATGAATATATTTCTGGTTACTGCACTTGAAAATATCTCAGCCTTACTTGCTAGGATCCAGCTACACACCGTATCTATTTTCTATACATTGCATGCCCTGTTTGTTGCGAACAAAGTTAGAAGACTTCCAGAGGGATAGCCAACATTATTTTGAGATGATTCTAACAATACAGATTCAAAACCTAAGAATGAGGGCTGCTCCCACAACCAAGTCAACTGAAAACAGAGAAAACAGATTAAGTCAATCTGTGCTAATACCTTCAGCAGGCCTGCCTTTATCATCCTATTGTCTTTCACACCAGAAGACAACTGGTCCGTGAACCCTCATCTTAGGAGGCATTGCCTAGAAACGACACATTAAGGGAGTCATTTACAGATCTGTTGAGGGGAGAAAAATGGTGTGGGTGCATTGGAAAAACAGTTGGAATATAAAATGAGTCATTGGGAACAACAGTTCTGTTATTTTCCTTCAGCACCACCATTAGGTACTGTACTTCAGAATAATGAAATGTGGCTGGAAAGAAATTTCCAAAAGGAGCTTTAAGCTCGAGTTCTACTTTAGTAGTGGGCGTGTATCCGATTTCCTACTTACAATCTCATTTCAAGGTAGTAAGGTTATTGATAATATGGCTAATTAACTATACTTCATATTAATGAAATGTGGTTGGAAGGAAGGATCCCAAAGGAGGTTTAAACTTGAGTACTACTATAGTAGAGGGTGTGAACCTGATTTCTTACTCACAAACTCATCTCAAGGTAGTAAGGTTATTCCTAGTAAGGCTAATTTCCCTTGTACTTTCAAAATCAAACTTTTTGATACGTTTGTGAAAAGATGTAATTTCATGAATTCTCTCATCTTTTTGTTGTTCATGAAACCTATCAATTTCAAATCAGCCAAAGACATGTCCTTTAATAGAGGAATCTGAGTACACTACTATAGATTATGTGATCAATTTAATGGTTGCAACTTCTTGGCCTTCGTCCCTGTTGCAGCTATAGCCAAATACACAATAGGGACATCAAGATCGTTAGCCTTCAATTCTACAGATGGAGGTTCTTCTTGCCATGATAATCTTTTCTCACTTTTCACTTGAATTTTATTTACCGTGGTGCTTACCACTGTGCTTATACTTGGGTAATTCTTCATATCAAATACAGACATTGCTAATTTTGGGTCGGTCTTGTTGGTAAAGGAAGAGGGCAAGTGGCCAGCAATGTTCAAATAATTGCTGGCAAAATTAGTGGGACTTAAGAATTTACTGTACTTTGCAACTTGTTGTACCAATGTCTGGGGATTATTTTCTACTTTATCATTCTAGGAGACAGGGGTAAGTGGATATCTTTTACATGTAATAATTAATTTGAAAGGCAGTGAAACAGTGTCAGAATCTGTGCAAGAGTAGCCTTTCTTTCTATAATCATTGGTCTATGTGAGATGTAAACTTAGGTAGACAGCTTCTGTGTAAAAAGAGTTGTTCAGTGCAGATTCTCCCTCCATTGAAGACTCGCTGAGACTTTTGATTGACAAATAGGTCTAACAAGAGATAGGATAAATGCATTGCTTGATTTTAGTTCAGATGATATTTCCTTTAAATAAGTGGTTTTGGGCCTTTGATGGCTCGTTCCCAGGTACTAAAGCCTCTCTCATCGCATGTAGGGTTTCCTGCATTAACAATAACATATTTAACATTAAGGAAGAAGGTGATGCAGATGCATTATGCAACGCAATTGTAGGAGAATGAAGCATATCCTCTCCTTCCTGCTGTAACATATGAGGGGAATATCGTCTTTGTCCCCAACTAAAGTCCTTAAGTAGAGGAGACATCATGGGCACGTAGTGTTCCTGAAGAGAGTTACTGCTTTCTATAGTAATTCTCATCAATAAGGGGCTTGTTGTGCCAAACAAGCACAATATGAAAGACAAGACTCTGTTAAATTGGTATAAGGCCCAGATGACATTTGGCAACACTTTGAATTCAATGAATAGTGGGCCCTACAGGGCTGCATTAAGGATGGTTCAGACTTTCCTGAAGAGGAATAGACTCTGTAGATGCACTCCAATTAGCTGAACTCTGCAAGTGCATCGAAGTGTGCCCTTTGATGTTTTTTTGACAATAAATGATATATTGATGCTACTAAAGAAGAGGAATGTGAATGGAATTTGAAATGGACCGTATTCCATTGTCTGCAGTTTGGAAATCTTTAACATTAACTGCTGAGTCTAAAATTCCCTTATTTGTGTTAATTGTATCAGTTGCCACCCTGATACCCCTTTTCTTTGAATTTCATGACTGGTTTTGACTGAGACCATTAAGTACAGTTTTTTCTCAGCAAACTAGTTAGATGAAGGCATTTCCAAGGTGAAGTGCTAACAACAAAGACACCAAGTGTCCTCTATAACATAATATGCTCCTTCTTGCAATCGCATTCAGAGAAAGATGACAACATATGAATTTAGAACTGGATCTATGGCGTGACCCCTGTTTCTTAAAGATGTAAGAACCTAAGTTGTGGTGCATTATCGTTAAAAGTTAGAAACAGAAATTCTTATAGACCATTCCAGTCAAATAAATACAAAGACAGTCTAGGGGTTTATCCATGGATCAACGAATAAGCCTGTATGGAATTAAAGATACATCACCTTACCAGATGGCTCAAATCATTTCACCTCACTTTTAGTCTTCTTCTATATAGATTTCACAACCTTACCAAGCAACAACTTACACTCAGTGTGCTATTATACTGAAGGCATATGAGGGAGGAGCTGGACTCAGCCTGACTTAAACATGAATAGGCTGTGTTCTCGGGGATGTATACCCCCTTGTAGTGATTCTGGAGCCACAGCAGGATGGAAGGTCATCCGTGCCCTTCAAAAGCATCTATTTGAAGTCTCCCCCACGTCAAAGGCCTGGGTGTAAAATACTGGACCTCTGACACCACCACTCCAGTAACTTCTGAACATGTAAACTCTGCCAGGAAGAAGCACTGCTATGCTGCTAAAGGACTGCCACTCTGATGGACTGCTTAATTTCTAGAATTCGGCCTTGCTGTGCTGCTGCCTGCTGTTCCCCTGCCTGGGTGAGAGGTACTGGACTTCCATCACTTGATCTCAGCGTGACTCCAAGGGCTAACTTGCTGGCCTCCTTATCTTTAAGTCTACCTCCTTCTGCAACTGGACTCTGCCATCTGTGAGTCTGACGTGCCATGTGGTGCCACCCCAGTCTTGGACCCTTGGAAGTGGGCGTAAGGTGCTTGCATCAACAAAACCCACAAATCCACTGTCATTCCAGCACATCACTGCTGTTGCGTGGATCAAACCGGCATATTGCTCCTGTTACGTGAACCAGAAGCGGCACATCGCCTCTACTGAGTGGATCACCCCCAACGCATTGCCTTAGGAACCACCACTGCGCGACGCTCTGTCCTGGAGCAAGGCATTCACATCCCTGTCAACGGCATACTTGGCATCGACGAATCTCAACCTCACAGCTCTTCACTCATCAGAGCCAACGTATCGCTGCTGCTGCGCATATCAGGACTGGCGCATTGCCACCACTGTTTGGATCAACACCGACGCATCACTTCAGCTGCACACCATACCTTTAATGTCGACACAGCCAGGATCAAGGTAATTTTGTTCAGCGGGCATCACTGGGTCTTTGTATCAAGCGCTCCATCACTGTCAGCTTGAACTTTTGACTTTGTCCCGGTCTGGGGAGACACCATTTCCCAAGTAAGCGCTTATTGCTTCTAAGCGCTATTTTACAGTTTATTCTTTAAGGATTCATGTCTCAAGTTGTACTTATTGGATTTTTGCTGTGTTGGCCTTGTTTTACTTATTAAATTAAGCTTTATTTTGCTAACCTGGTGTGGAATCATTTTATGTGGTATTTTCACTGTTAAACTGTTTGAAGTGTAGCACAACTACTTTACACATTGCCTCTTAGTAAAGCCTGACAACTCTGTGCCAAGCTATCAGAGGGTGAGCAAAAGTTTATTTAGGGTTCGCCTGCCTCTGTACTTGACTAGGATAGTGGTTACTGCTTGCCTGAGGCTCATACCGCAGTCAACCTGCAACTGAATTTCTAACACATTCATAGCTGTATGTGGGGATGCAAAAAAACATTTATCGCTTACAATTCAGGAAAACACTACCTGTGATAGACTGTAAGTATGTATTTATGAGGTATTTCTATGGCACAATTCTAATTAAAAGGAGCCGGAGCACAGTACACGATCATAGACAAGCATAAAGCCAATGAGTGATAGGAGAAATAACAGGTTTCAAAACTGTTAATGATTGTTACGTAGTGTTCTTTGAAGAGGTGCATCTTTCATCTCTTTCCCAAATTGAAGCTGTGTAGGGGTGGTCCTGATGAATAAGGAGTGGTTGTTAAAGGTCCTGGAAGCATACATGGAAAAGAGCTTCTACCTTGTTATTTCTTATTTACATTTCTTAGTCTTCATTGTGATTGTGTCCAGGCTATGGGTGTCCTTAGAACCACCGAAATTGTGAGCTTCTCTGCAAGATAAGCGGGGTCTGATTGTGGTGGCTTTGTAAATGGTACAGCTGGTTTTGAAAACAGTAAGGGCCAGCGAGCAGAGCCAATGAAGTTCCAAGGGGGAGATGTGATCGTATTTTCTCAGGCCCTGAATGAAAGATGCTGCAACACAAAAATGCCTTTAAGTGATGCCAATGTGGAGTCTGTGAAGCCACGGAGGATGGCGTTATCACCAACTAGATGCAAGAGTATGAGGGCTTGAACATCATCCAGACATGAGAGCATGATGACTAGAGCAGCTTTCCTGAAGTTGCTTTCTGGAAGAAGCGGTCTTTTTTTCTTTAAAGAGAGAACTGATAGATGGCTGTCTTTGCATTTTTATTAAATCTATTCTTTGAAGATCAGGTTAGTGCATATGGTGAATCCAAATAACTTGTCATTCAGTCAAAGTTGAGGTTCGAAGCCATCAACATTCATGTCATTGAGCCAGATGTGCATTGTGTCTTGTTTGTTATTTTTGGCAAATAACAGGAACTTGGTTGAGTTGAACTTTAGGTATACACTGTACACCTAGGTCTGCATGGCGTGCAGGCAGTGGTTCAGGTGGAAGGGGAATGGGAGCACACTGCCTCACCTCCCAGCACAGTTCGCTCCTTAGAATTGTGGTAAATACAGTTCACAGTAAATGCTTACTTGAATATTAGCTGTTGTGTTTCACCAACATTGGTGGAGGGCAGTGTTGTAACATTTCTAGACATGTGTTTCTTGATATTATCCTTCATCATTAGAGACAAAAAACGAATTTCATCTGGGGTTGCTGAAAAAGCTACAATAATCCTCTCAGGTCTCAGTACCTCTCACTGGTGCACAGGTGCATCTCCAAATGCGCGTCAGTTCAATGGCTCAAGGGAGCCTTTCAAACAGTAGGGGGATGGGAGCACACTGCCTCACCTCTCAGCAGATACATTGGCTGTCTGAATCACAGGATACTTTTAAGTAGAGTTGTGTATCATCAGCCTACTGGTGAATCTTGATGCTGTTATCTGTGAGTAGTGTGTATAAATAACAAGGGAACCCAACTGTAATGATCAGGGACCTTGAGTAGTATTATGTTACAATTACAAAGTGGTCCCTGACAGGAAAGATTCACACACAAAACAATGAATATAGGCCTGAGATCAGTACTATATTAAAGCTGTCCAGCCGGACAGAAATATTTAATAATGTATCAAATCACATAGAATACAAGAATAAAGTGGGACACAATCCTGCGCCCAACGCAACATATATAACAAAATGACACAAATGAACAGAAATTCACAAATTCAGAAGAAGGCTCAGGCAGGGCAAGAAATGCTTGTAAATTGTATAAAGAATTGCAACAAGCAAACAATATGTAGTTACACCGTTACACATCAGTCATTAATTCAATTACGTTTACAGTGCATATAAGGTCGACGACGTTTCGATCCCGTAGAAACAATATTGGGATCTTCATCAGGACGTAAAAATTACATGCCTGAAGGAATTGTGGCCTAAAAGACAATGGTGAGAGGTAGAAGGGGACAAAAGAAAAGTAAGTAGCTAAAAAGGACTTTAGAAAAAATGGTCTATAGCCTAGTGCTAGTGAGGGACAATGGTGGTACAACTCATCCATCCAGACGTTGTGTACTAGGTGTTGATATGATACACATGCTGGGTGAAAATTGATAAGAAACAACAATCTCAAAGTGCAACAATGGAGCAAGACCTTAAATTGTTATGGTGTGGATAGTGCCTTGCATACAAGTGCTACAGCGGCATGAGTTTGCGCAGCTTACCAAGCACAATAGCAAGGGGCAAGCAATAAGGTGGTTACAACAGTGCCAGGAAAGGATTACAGCGGACGCATGGAGGCACGTTAGGTCAATCGAGCGTCTTGTTGCTGGTGAAAATGAGACGAATATCAGGAATAGCCACAAATTAAATTGCTATTATGCTTGGTAAGCAGCGCAAACTCACTAGGCCCTTCCTGACTATCTACTTCGGGCCTGTCCCCTACTTTTTGAAATTTTTGAAAGTTGCCATTTTCCTGCCTGAGCCAAATGTGTCCCTCTCTGCCAGTGTTCAGTGTCTCCTCTCTGTTGATGGCTTACATGTGGTGAAATGTGTATTGCTCCCAGACAGTTCACAAAGGGCTTGAGTTTGGGGAGATGTTTTTCACCCCGACAGGATGGCTATCTGGGCTGTTCCCAGGAATTTAACTAAATCTCAAAAGCTACCTACACTGTCACAGACAGATGGGGCTCACACCTAGGCCTGCCCCTTTCACTGTCCTGCTAGCCAACCATGCACCAATCCCAGTGGGGAGGGGCTGCCCCAGAACTGATTTCGAGTGACCATAAGGGAGGGTTTGACCATTATCATAGCCACATTTCTGGGTGGGCCCAGGATGCTCTGGACAGGGAAGAAAGGTTCTGCCATGTGGTTTTAGATAGAGAAGAGCACTGTAGGATAGACTGCAGTAAAACACACAGGAAGTGCTGGAAAAGTGTGTAGGGGTTCCCCTTGGAACTGTCAACTGGTTGGTTGGGGAGTGACCAGGAGTTAGTTCCCCCCCACACACTGGCACTGGGCACCCTCTGTACCCCCTTCAGAACACATACGGAGCTGTAGAAGTCAGGTGGACTGAACCTACTGCTTGAGCTGTGGAGAGAGACCCCAAGGGCTGGACCTGTGCACTCTTTTACCCGGGACTGAAAATTGGAGTCAATGGTCAATTAGCTACACGGAGACAAACTTTGCAAGACGCCTACCTTACTGAAGGGACTAACTGACCAGCTCCAACTGGAACTACCCTGGATCTTGCTGGTGACTTCACCTGGAGTGAGTCCTGATCCCCAAATGGTGTCCCTAAGGGCCTGGGACCCTTGTATAAGTGTCAGAGAGTACTTCTCCCGCCTAACCCTAAAAGCTGGGACTTAGAAACGTTTTCAAGGATTTTCTATGGAGAACGAACAGAAAACCAGGACCAGCCTGCCAAGTCAATCAGACAAAAGTGCTTTGCCCTTGGGCCAAAGATTCAGGTGGCTCCCGCTCAGAGCTTTTCCAATGCAGAAAATCCATTTTAAAGGAGCATCTCGGAGAAGTTAGCCAGCCTTGTGGAGCCTTGGTCAGCTCCATTTAGACTCCTTGACCTGCTGTAGGACTCTCAGTTCCAATAACATGATTACGTCCGAAGAGAGAAATCTTCAGGCCAGCATCACCGCATACATGCCCAGGCAGTGAAGGCCACCATAAAACGAAAGTGGGAGGGAGGGGAAGGCGTACCTTTCCGTTCGCTGCCTCTGACGTTTGCCTCAGTGCTCTCCCAACAGTTTCTGTGAAAGAAAGCTTCCTACCCAATCCAGAAGCTGTTCTCATGCTATGAGAGCAGCGACAGAATTGGTCTGAGCGGGCTGGTCTGCTGCTCAGACTGCCCCTGGGAGCTTGTGACTTTTCTTCAACCCAAAACAGCTATTCTACCTAAGACGGCCGGCCAAACTTACAAGGGCAGTTCTAAGTGCCCAACATTCCTCCCGGCCTGGCCCAGCCCGCCCGGCACGCATGCCTAAACCAGTCACAGAAAAACAAAATGATGTTGTTTTATTATCATTTTATTATTCTGTAATGAGTGGGGCGACCCTCCTCTGCCATTACGGAGGAGCCGCCCCAAAACCCCTGAAGTGCGTAAGCACCAATTTCAGTCTGTACTCACTTACCTCACGAGTAGTCCAGGGCATCATAAACTAGCCAATCGCAAAAGTTCCTCTACTTGGGGGCGTAGACAGGAGTGCGGGCTCTCCTCTACCATGCATATTTGCTACCCTCCCCCAGAGATATCAAAATATGCCACAGTCTGGGTCAGATACTGAAACTCGAGCAAGACCAGGGGGCCTCGCGCAGGACAGCACAGCAGCAGGAACTGGAGCTCCGCAGCACCACATCCTGCCCACGCGCCACCTAATGTACCGAAATCTGCGGTCCACGTTCATTTGACCTGACGCAGGCCCTGACCTGACGTTGCCCTGCTTTAAACTATTAAAGTATTGCGTCTCGTGGGGCGCCAGAACACACTGAAATTATGTATTTGCAAGCATCCTGAACTTGTTAATGCCTTGCCTGGCATTGGCCTTGCTTATTCTGTGCGCACGATGGGCCTGTCGGTCAGCCGTGCTATACAAATCCCAGTGTCATTATTACTTTTAAAACCCTAGTTTTGCGGCAGGAATCACCAGATGGCTAGTCGCTGCGTGTTAACGCTTAAAGTTATTTAACTGAGCTCAGAATATTGTTACACATCAGCTAATGTCTGTCTGTTGCCCGATTTCGTGTTAAAGGGAACCCTCTTGCACACACTGCCACTGTTCCATGGTAAAGTTGATAGATGAGTTTGAATACCAACAACGCCATCTTAATTTTCCACCCTTCCCAGATGTGCAAATTGTGTAGCAGTATAAATGTTATTTATAGGGCTTAGAAATACAAAATTTGGTATTATTTAGCGCTATACAAAACAAGGTATTATTACTCTAGAACAGTTCGATTACTGTATCATTTCTCTCAGCTCACACATGTTGCAGGTCTGTTGTAGGCGCTTTAATCCCCTTTCAGATTGGGCGACTGTTTTTGATTCAAACGGGAATTACCGATTGCAACACTGCCCGACGCTTGGTGATGATGAACACCAGTCTTGCCAAGACCCGGGGGGATCGTGTATCACCTCTGCTGACCACACTTGCTGCTCAGCAGCAGACGTTTCTGGATCGCGGCCAGGAATTTTAATGAAAGAAAACATCAAAGATTCTGAAGAAATGAGAATATTAGCCCAGGAAGATACACAGCGATGCTCCCCGATAACCTCTGGTAATTGACAGAGGAACTATGTGGGAACAGCTTAAATAAACATCTGGACACTGAGCTTAGACATTTCCACTGACACTATCCAGACAGGCCTCTTGGACCTGCAACAATAAATATTTCAACACAGCCTAAATGAGCTGGTTTGAGACCCTGGTTTCAATTATTCACTTTTGTAAAAATTCAGCGGGGTTAATCATCATTCAAGCTAGAATTTGAAGCGACGATTTCGAAATGTGTCCTCTGCAGTGTTCGTTCGAGTGTGATTTATGCACAAAATCCTGTTTGTGTTCATGAAACTCCTGTTTAACAATCTAGCCACGTTTCATCTCCCTAGAGGAGCACCCTCAAAATACTTCTTGTCCTTAAATTTATTTATGGTGGTTATGAAAATCAAAGTAATTCATGGAATGGAGCCCTACATGTGTATGCATTTCACATTTAAGTAAGTGATTTAATTACATATAAAATCATTTCATTTGAGGTGTTTGGGAAGCCTAGACTGAGTTTCAAGAAGAAAAGCAGCGGCGTTGCAAACCGAAGGAGCCGCGTGCACAGCAAGAGGTCGGCGAAGTAGGAGGAGATATCGGCATTTTCTAGGGGGCTGACAGGTTGACATTGGGAGGTCAGGCACTTGTATGTAATGATTTAGGGGTGCAATATATTGAATCAGATGAACCACAAGGTGTAACGCACATAAGGTAGATGATAACATGGTACATGCATGCAATTCACCCTCTTATGTTTAAACACAAAGCAGCGTGCTACACAAGGCAGACGCTTGGGTATAGTTAACGGTGCTCACTGATAATTTAATATTTTTCTTACATTCTCCGTGCATGGATTCAATATGTTTGTAAACCATGATACTTTCTATGCTTAAGAACGTTATGCACAAAGCTACTTTTGCATATCATTAGTAAAGTATGTGTAGACGTCGTGTAATATAACACAGGAATACATACCATGCACGGATGCGAACTAAGGGGCATATTAACAAGCCAGGCGATAACATTATCGCCGCTTTAGCGGCAGAAAACTGCCGCTAAAACGGCGATAATGGGCTTGATAATATGCTCTATGGAATTCCTATTGAAGCCCATGTTAGACGTCCTTCACATTTAACATGGGCTTCAATTGGAATTCCATAGAGCATATTATCAAGCCCATTATCGCCGTTTTAGCTGCAGTTTTCTGCCGCTAAAGCAGCGATAATTTTATCGCCTGGCTTGTTAATATGCCCTTAATATTTCAAGGCGTGGTTAGCCTTGAAAGTTTGTGAACATGAACAACACGTGGGTTGATGAGTATTCTTTAGACTCCTTCATCTCCAACTCGCTCAGGGGCATATTTACAAGGAGGCGATAATAAATTATCGCCGCTTTAGCAGCCGTTTTCGGCCGAAAAGCGGCGATAATTTTATCGCCTAACTAGCTAACGCGTGAAACCTTGCTTTAGCGCGGGGATTCCTAACGCCCAGCTTTGCATCTCTAATGAGATGCAAAGCGGGTGTTCCTGACCTGACATGATAGGAGGAATGTCGCTAAGCGACATTTCTCCTATCATCAAGCCCCACGCTATGAAGCATAGCAGCAGGAAAAGTAGCGATAACCCCTGTTATCGCTACTTTCATTACACCTGCTTCAGGACTGACTTAGCCATGATATCCTATGGAAGGTGGATATCATGGCTAAGTTTGTGAGTCCCTATCAACAAGCTAACGTGAGATTATCGCTGGGTTTTCAGCGATAATCTCACGTTAGGCAGTTAGCGTGAGGATTTTTATCGCTTTTGAGATAAGCGTTGCTAATAGCACGCTATCTCAGCGATAAAAATCCACGCTAGCCAGCGATAATTATCCTAGCGCTAAGTGCGCTTAGCGATAATTATCGCCGGTTGTTGTTGATATGCCCCTTAATGTCTTGGAAATGGCTGGAGATTTACTCTAGCCTAGGGAAGGAATACCTCCCTTTCAAGAAGCAAAGAGGAAGAGAATAACCCCATAGATTGTGGTGTTGTATTGGAACGAGTTTCTCCATGGCTGATATAAAAAATGTGGTCTATAGTTGGCAGAGCTTTGCACCCTGTCCAAGGTGGCACCACAATTCTGGTCTGGGCATGTCAGATGCAAAACCTAAATTAACCTGTGTTCACCCTCTGGCAGCTTGCCACGGAGCAGTCAGGCTTAATTTAAGCGGCAGTGTGAAAAGTATTTCTGCAAAACTTAAATTGCCTACCATAGGGATGACTTATATGTATTAAAAAGGTTTATTTTGACAGGTTGAAATGGCAGTGTATAATTGCACACACAGGCTACCATGGCAGGTCAGAGACATGTTTAAAGGGCTACGTAAGTCTGTGGCACAAGCAGTGCTGCATGTTCACTAGTAGCTTTAATTTACAGGCCCCGGGCACATAATAGTGCCTTTATAGGCCAATTGGGTGATAAACCGATGTAGCCATGCTTTTAGTAGTGAGCACACGCTCTTTGGCACTGGTTAGCAGCAGTAAAGTACACAGAGTCCTAAGGGTAATAAAAACACAATATGAAAAATATGGAGGAGTAAAGCAAATAGTTTGGTAGAAGACCACCCAAAGGCTGACAGGTCTAACATAATACTATTTTATAATAATTTTAAATAACTGTTACATTTCAACTATCTTTAAAATAAATATATAGGGATAAAATTAACACATAAACTTTCATGTATTAACATTATTTTTCTAAAAGATAGATATAACATTTAAAATAAATGCCAATACATGTTAATATACACTTATGAATTACAATACATTGTACAAATACAACACATAAAAACATATATTAGTAACATACTAAAGAATAATAATTATTAGTCCCATAAAAATATGGAAATCATCCATTATAATAATATTTAATAATGTGTACTAGAAAGAAATATTTTAAAATAATAAAAAATTATTTTGAAAATAGTACTTTGGAAATTCATAGTTTTAAATTAAATATCTTCAAAATATATATTAGAAATCTTCCAGGATAAAGTAACATGCACTAACCTAACTCCAAACCAAAAGTCTTTACACAAATTAGCATATAGAAGCAATTGAAATAGACTATGCTAACTACAACCTTATATAAATAGGGGAAATGCATACAATGTGACCAAGAGGGATCCACATTATTAATCTAACTTCATTTTAACAATCATTGAAGAAATTACATACATTAGGGGTCAGATGTACTAGCCTAATTGAGTAAAGTGCATACACACACCACCCTCTGCAAAATTTATAATAGTGAGGGGTTGTGGCCAAGCCGCCGAACGTAATCGCTGCGCGGACTTGAAGCTCTGCAGGCAACTCG
This sequence comes from Triturus cristatus, assembly GCF_964204655.1. Classification (NCBI taxonomy): domain Eukaryota; kingdom Metazoa; phylum Chordata; class Amphibia; order Caudata; family Salamandridae; genus Triturus; species Triturus cristatus. The sequence goes on from NC_140583.1 coordinate 236,750,770, forward strand.
CAGATACGAGCTCCTCCAGGGCGTGTGTGATGGGTGAACAGGCATAGATCCGAGGTGGCAGAGGTGCACAGCTCGTTCACCTCAGCGCCATCAGTAGAGAGTCACTGTGGAGTCGCAGCAAGAGAGACGCGAGTACACGGCTAGAGGCATAATGGCTGCCTGTACCGGTCCTAAGATACTTGTTTCCAGTCCAGGGAGGACCTGGCTTGGCAGTTCGGGCTGGACTGTTCCCATGAGGCACAGGGTCAAGACTGATTTGTATATGGCTGGGTTCAAACTGGAATGGCATGGTGAGCAAAAAAATGATGGACTTAGGCCCATATCTCTGTACTGGGGTGAATGTATGACATTGTTCTGCATTCTGTCCATCAACTGTTGTTTTTGCATTTGTCACCCTGAGTGGGACGGGTATGCTTAGACGTAGGTCTGGTGCTCTCCATGCCACTGGAATCAAGCTATCCTGGCTGAAGAGGGGTGGAGCCCTGAAACCGGTCCTAAGATGCTTGTTTCCAGTCCAGGGAGGACCTGCCTTGGCAGTTCGGGCAGACTGTTCCCATGAGGCACAGGGTCAAGACTGATTTGCATATGGCTGGGTTCAAACTGGAATGGCATGGTGAGCAACAACACAATGGATTTAGGCCCAGATCTCTGTACTGGGGTGAATGTATGACATTGTTCTGCATTCTGTCTAACAACTGTTGTTTTTGCATTTGTCACCCCGAGTGGGACGGGTATGCCTAGACGTAGGTTCCGTGCTCTCCATGCCACTGGAATCAAGCTATCCTGGCTGAAGAGGGGTGAAACCCCGAAACCGGTCCTAAGATGCTTGTTTCCAGTCCAGGGAGGACCTGGCTTGGCAGTTTGGGCTGGACTGTTCCCATGAGGCACAGGGTCAAGACTGATTTGTATATGGCTGGGTTCAAACTGGAATGGCATAGGGAGCAAAAAAACGATGGATTTAGGCCCAGATCTCTGTACTGGGGTGAATGTATGACATTGCTCTGCATTGTGTCCATCAACTGTTGTTTTGGGCCTGCGGAGGCGGCACGCGCAGCACTTACCTGATGGGAAGACCGCGCCCCAGGAGTCCAGCAAGCGATACTGCTGCGACCGCCGTGAGCTGAGTGGCGGAATGAGACAGGCTGGGGCTGACACGATGACTAGCTGGATGCTCAAGGGGCCGGAATGAATGAGACTGCCACGAAGACTGAAGACTTGGAGTCGAGAGGGCGGAGGAATAACCTGATATCATGAGAGTGCCAGAGTCGACGAATAGCGGATGGCTGGACCACTTCGTGGAATGGTTGCTCACAGAACTGTTCGACGCCGAACCCTTTACCTCTACCTTCATGGTTGAATGTGCCCACAGGTCACTGGGGCCACATCTGAACCTGGGCCTACCACGTCGCCTCATTATCGCAAGGTTACTGACCTTCAGGGACCATGATAGTGCGCTCAGACTAGCGAGGGAGAAGGGCCCACTGAATTGGCAGGGTTCCGATCTGTCCTTGTTTCCTGACTTTACATTCATGGTCCAGGAGTCTCGTCGAAAGTCACTGGTGTTAAAGCCATGTTGCGTACCTAGTGCTCCGATATGGAAAGCTATACCCGGCGCGGCTACGAGTCGATGTGCAAGGGAAGACAATCTTTTTTGACAACCCAACGGAGAGTTCCGCAAGGTTTTTTCAGACTCGCAGAATATAGGCAGATGTGGATCACCGGGCAGATCTCTGCCTGAGCTCCATTCCAGTGCCGGCATGGTCCTGTTTCCTACTGCATAGTCCGTTGGGATGGCCTAATGGATGTACAGCTCACAAATAAGTTTGGCGAGACTTTGTCATCATTGTGGCCATACAGCCTGGCAGGGAAGCAAAATTAGACACTATGGCATCCTATCACACACAGTTAAAGACACTGTACAAATTGCTATTTCAGAGAGTGGGGGCTGACGTAGCGTTGCTACACCCCCAGTGAAGTTCACAACACTGAGATATGTTTATCCTTGGAAGGCTCTGGGAAGTTATGCACATGTTACTGTTATCACTTTAGGGTCTTGCTGGGTGGTGTGCTGCTTTGCATGGGTGAGTGGATGGGTAAGGGGAGTTGGGACACAATTTTACCTTTAAGTCAGGGATGGATTTAGAAATGGGGATCAGGCTTGTGTGGTGGTGTATACCGTTGAAATGATTTTACTGATTGTAACGAGTGGTGATGTTACCCAACATTAGAGCCTTTGCAGATATTGTGTTCATGACTTGGAATGTTAGGGGGGCTAAATAGCTTTCCCACACAGGCATCCACACTGGGGTCCACATTGGGAAAGGACATGTTTTTCTCCAGCTCCAGCTCATATGCAAGAGGGGTCGACACCTTGATACACAAAAACCTGCCGTTCAGACACAAGCATGGTGGCAGACCATATGGGACGCTACTTGTTGATACTGGGGGTGATGTTGGTTTGTCGCTATAACACTCCTCATTGCAAAAAGAGAGCTGGCCATTCATTGTGGGCGCAGAAGAACAGCAAGTGTTGAACAATGGCTTAAATGTTTAATGTATTGTGGTACTAACAGTGAGCTGTTTGCCAAGTTACAACAGATTGCATCTAGGCCGAAAGACATTTGGCAGCCCCTGAGAAATTATTTAAATACAAGAGCACAGGATAACAGCCGCCAATAAGTAGGGTGTATCTGCACGATGGGTGAGGGTGATACAGGGGCTTGGTGGGGAGGAGCAAAGGAAGGACAGGGACAATGCACTATTGTAAACAATGTTTAACGGATGGCAACGTTGTAGATATTGGACATTGCATCATGTTTTGTATTGCAATCTGTGACTTATGAATGCAAAGCTGTATTCTTATGTTGGTGCTTTTACGACGTGATTGCAGTGAAGTTGTAGGGACAAATGTGTTAAAGGCATTGCTGCACTGATGGTTGTGATCCCACTGTTATGAAAAACGGATAAATAAAGGTTGATAAAAATAATTTTAAAAATGAAACATGTAAAAAACATAAAAAACAATTTCAAACATTAACAATTTACCATATTAAACACTCAACAATAATACATATGCACTTTAATAGTAACTGTGCCCACACCACTACACAAAACAATTCATAAGAAATCCTAAAATAATTGATGAAAAAACATATAAACACTTACAAAACATAAGCACATAGGATACAATTCTAAATAACCATTTTGAATAACAAGAGATTTATTAAAACAGAGATAATGTTAATGCACAACACTTCAATCAGACTTGAAGTCACTATAAGCCCAAGTTGGGAAACTAAAAGACGCTGTTGCTGCACTAGAGGTAAGGATGGAGGATGCTGAGGGACCAAGCAGCCCCCCGCAGCCCCAGGGACTACCACTTTCTCGGGCCTTATATAATTAAATGTGGTTGGCAACACACCCCCCTGCTATACCAGTGACCACCACCTCCCCGGGGCTATATTGAAGATGGGAGGGGAGCTGCATTTGCCCTGGGGACCTCCACGCCACAGGGCCAGCTCCAGCAATGTTCTGGGGTACCCACCACCAGGACATTGCAGTTTGCTATGGCTTGGCGGAAGCACCGCTGAGCCATAGCAAACTTCAGTCCGCTTCATGGAAGGGAGAGCAGGAAAAATGCTCTCGCTTCCATGGAGCGGAGCAGAATTGCTTTTGCACACAGGGAGCTGCACACTTGTGTCATTTGAGATGTCACCAGTGATTTCATCAGTGATGTCAATGACAATGTCATGAGTGATGTAATATGTGGGGTCATAAGCAGTGCATTGCGGGGGCGCAAGATATAGTTAACTCAGGTGATTACGAAACAACACTTTTCATTGGTTCATAGTAGTTTCTGTTCCAGAATCTTCAAACACTGCACCCACTCCCCTCACTATTTCTTCTTATTTCCTGGGAGAAGGTTGCTGAAAAGCTACTCAAGTGAAATCTTACTTGAAAATGGCAGAACAGCAGTCAACTTCAGGGAGTGAGGAGGAGACCTTTGTGGAACCACCAAGGAAGAGCAAACAAAAACACTCTTTCATCTGGAATTATTTCACATTTCCAGAGGGCCAAAAGAAGGTGAATGCGCCGAAGGTGACATGCACTATTTGCGGAAGTGTCCTATCTAGAAGAGATCCGAGCAAAAAATACTCCCTTAGTAATTATTCCATGCTGAGGCACTTCAAAACAGTGCATCCTATACGCTATGCTCGAGAAACAACTAGAACCCTAAGGGACAACCCTCCACCTGCTCAGCCGAGCACATCATCTGCGGCCGCAGATTCACCGTGCACCAGGCCACTGGACATCCGCCCCTTTTCAAGAAGGTGCACATACATTGCAATGTGTGCAATGCTGTTATTTGCTACAGTGAGAGCAGCATAAACTTGATTGAAAACAGAATACAGCAGCACACATGCTCCAGCCCATAATTTTTTTCATTTTTTTTTTTGTTCCTGTTGAACAGTTTTTCATCACCAGTTTTTTTTTGGTGCTCTAAAAAAATAAAAAAAAAATACAAAATTGTTAAAAAACTAAAAAAAAAATACAAAACAAAAAAAGACAAAAAAAACAGTTCTTTTCAGAACTCACTTCACTTCTCCAAGAAGAGCTATATTCCTAATATACTGGGTTGTAATTTTATTGAATGAATGTGTAGTGTATACATGAATGATTGAAATGATTGAAATGACTGAGTAAAGAGGAGGAAAGGACAGACAGAATGAGTGAGAAAAGGAAAGTATGATCAGTCATGAAAGGGAAGTGAAAGACTGACTGCAACAAAAGGACTAAGGGTAGAGGATACAGGTAAGAAGAGTGAATGAGTAAGGGAATGGCAGTGAGTAATGGAGAGTGATGGAGGGGAAGTGAGAAAAGGGGAGTAAGGGAAGAGATAGGAAAAGGGAGTAACAGAGCAGATGAAGTACAGCACGGTAAAGGGATTGAAAGTAAGAGAAGTGGAGTAATGGTGAGATAAGGGGTATGAGGATTAGAAAAGGGGGTAAGGGAAAGTGAGAGATGGGGAGTGAGGGGATGGAGGGATTTAGGAAACTGGAGTGAGAGAAAGGGAGTCAGGATTTCAATGAGCAAAGGAGAGTGAGGGAGAGTGAAGGAAAGAATGCGAAAAGATGAAGGGGTGTGAGATACAGACAGGAGGAAGTGAAGTAGGAGAATAGGAGTGGCTATGAGTAAAGGGTAGTGACAGTTAGGGAAGGTGAGGGAAGGAGAATGACGGAGAAGGTTACAAAATTAACATAGATGGAAAATGAGTGATGGAGAGAGGAGGAGTGGTAGAAACAAAGGGGCAGATTTATGTTAGACTTGCGCCACTTTTACGCCGCCGTTGCGTCACTTTTGTGATGCAGCGGCGGCGTAAATCCTGTGCCACGTTGCGCCCTATTTACATCGTGACGCATCTATGGAGATGCATCACGGTGTAAAGCCCTGCGCCACATTAAACCTGCGTCAGGTTTAATGTATGCAGGGTGGGCGTTCCAGCGGAAAAAGCCTCGGAGAAGTGACGTATTGAAATCTACAAGATTTCACTCAGTCACTTTTCCGACGCTGCTGCATCAAAACCTTACACCTGCTTGAAGCAGGCGTAAGGCATGACACAGCATGTTAGGTATGGGCAGCCCCTAAACATTGCTGGAGTTGCATCATGCTTGCGACACGACTCCAGCAATGCGCCGCCCTTACGTCATCAGATGCGTCACGCATCTGTTTATCCTTGCGCCACGATGCGCTGCATTGCGCATCTGTGGTGGCGCAAGGGTAAACTTGCGTGACGCATCTTTCCTGGCGCATCCCTGCTGATTTGCAGGGACGCGCCAGGGAACATAAATCTGCCCCAGAGATGTTAAGGAAATTAAGGGTAAGACAGACAAAGGGAGAGAGACAGAAACAGAGACAGAGAGCAGGGAACTGAGAAGGAGTAAGGCAGTTAGAATGACTGAGACATATGGAGACAGGGAGAGAAACATGGTTGAAAAAATAGTGATGGAGGCAGTAAACCTAGGGGAGTAGTAGAGAAGGAGTGAGGGAGTTACAAAAGAGCAGTAAAGGAAGAAGAGAGAGGGAAGGGGAATGAGAAAAGCAGAGTGAGGAGAAGTGAAGAAAAGGGAGCATGAAAGTGAAGGGGTGAGAAATACAGATATTTTAAACTTACTTGACCAACAAAATAACTTAATTAGTAATAAATGGTTTTTTTTAATTACAAGAAAAATGGATTCAATTTCCTAAATTTTCTTTCTCGATCTGAAAAAAAAGAAAAAAAGTAGTAATATTTAACAATACATTTTAAAATACAGTACACATATTTTCATATTTAACAAAGTAATTGTTTGCCCTTTTTTTGCTGTTTTCAGAATATATTGAATTTAATTGAAAATAGTGATATCAATTGCATTCATCACTTAACAGCGGGCAAAAAAATAAACAATCTGAAAGATTGTTTAAAAAAGCCCTGAATCTGTCCTCAGTAAAACATACCTTGATAGAAATGTAACATATTTATTAAAAATATCTTCTGAGAACAATAACTATTTGCAATAAATAACGTCTGTAAATCTTGTTGCTTAAGCACATACACCAAAATAATATCTGTCAAAGAAGTCCACAATAGAAACATTTACCTTTCCATGAGGCCAAATGGTAATTTTTAAACCCTTTTTTGGTGAAATATCCAATGATAATCCTATAAAATCGAAATAATGGTTTCTTCAGATGCTGCAATTTGTATCTAAAATTTTGGTTTTAGAAAAATTAAGTAGGAATTTGGTAATTCTGCAGGCAAACGTTGCTTGAAAATCAATTGAGAATCATTACACAGTGTCCAGCCTTTTTCACATTTTAGATAAACTGTGTAATGACCAGAAGTTATAGAAGGTCCATCATGGAAAATGATTGCCATACCTTCTTTAAACACACTAGATCCAATGTTTACAAAAGCACTATCTACAGTTAATCCTTGAGATTTGTGAATAGTTACAGCATATGCTAGAAAAAACGGAACCTTCTTCCTACGTACATATAAGTCTTTCACAAGCAAAAAACGAACTGAACAACGACTAATGTCTTTAACCTCTTCAATCTGATCAAATTTTATTTTTAAAAATTCAATTCCATCTTTTTTCTGGTAGTTAACAAAACCCACAACTTTACCCATAGCTCCATTCACTAAACCTTTTTCTACATTCAAATTACGTCTTAAAATTACTCGACAGTTCATACATACATAAAGATTTTTTTCTAAACCAGCTGTTTTCGATATGTTTTTCTCTAGAGAATCCAATTTAGTTTTCAATTTGCCTGTCGATATAATAGTTATTCCTTCATGCTGTATTTTATCCACGGCTTCCATTTTCATAATCTCTTCATTTTCCAATTTCAAAAGCTCTTCATTGAATATAGAGCATTCATGTAGTGTTGGCATTAAGCAGATTACAGTATTTGTTTCTGCAATTTCCTTGTATATTTTCTCTGGAACTATTTGTTCTGTTGGAAACAAATTACATAGCAATCGACTCTGTAAAGCTTTTCTGCCATGTTCTGTGAGTAGTCCAATTCTGATATCTTTGAGAATACTTACATAATCATCATCATTTGCTTGCCGCTTATTGGTAATGAGTTCTTCGTACTCAAAGTATGACCAAATATTCACATTACCTATACTTCCTAATGACTTTTTCGTGTCTTCATGTGCAAGAGTATTAAATACTGGTTGTCCTTTAACTGGAGTGAGCTGCAGTAGATCCCCCAAAACTATAACATGTTTTCCTCCAAATAACACGTCATAGTCTGTCTTTAGAATTTGCTGCATTCTTAAATGCACAAAGGCAAGCATTAAGTTTGATACCATACTTACCTCATCAATAAGGAGAACTTTCATTTTCTTCAACACTCTTGAAACTTCAAAACATGCTTCCCCTGTTAGCTTGTGGTATTCTATTTTGTTCTCATGCTCTACTGGTAACATTAGCAAACGATGTAAGGTAATTCCTTTCATGTTATATGCTGCTAACCCAGTTGGAGCAGTAACAACACAAGACAAAGTTGAATCAGTTTTTTTCTGTAGGTAGCTTCTAATTACTTTAATTAAGAAACTTTTTCCAGTTCCAGCTTGTCCACTCACATACATTCTGATTGGTTCAAATGATGTGCATGAGCACTCTTTAATTTCATGTAGCAATCCATGATCAATTTATTTTGTGACTTCTTCATAAATTTGTTGTTGTTCATCATTCAGTTGTTGTTCCAAATTTGGTAAGTCTATTAAATCTTCCTGAGCTTGATTCATAGCTGTTTCCACTTCAGTCATGGCTATTGCAGCTTCATTTTCTACGATTGGTTGTCCTAGGGGATCTTGACTGAGCGTACCAGAACTTTGAATGTCTTGAGAACTGTCTCTAGCTACTTCAGCTGCAATTGTAGCTTCTTGTTCAATTTCTTCATTTAACATTTGTACATAATTTGTGAAAGTACTGCATTCTATGCTATCTTTACATGCATTAAAGGAATCTTCATAGCTCTGAAAATCTCCAAGTAATTCATCCTCTGAACGCCATGGTTTAAACAGCTGTAAAAGTGCTAAGTAGTAAAATTCCTTTTTGTCAGTAGTGTCGCAACTCAGCTTCCTGTCATTAAACAAACTTCCTTTTGTTTGTTTCACCAAACATCCTTCCTCACCAATGACTTTATATTTTCCATTGTTGATGTCTTCTGTGGCATTCCGTGTAAAAATGTAGTTCTGCAGCACTTCATAGAGACACATGTTCTCAAGATGATGACTTCTGCTTGGGTAATATGTGTCCAATATATTTGTTTTCAAAATGTCTGTACTTTCTGGTTCGTTCTCTGCTAAATATTCAATTTCTCGAATAGATTTCAGTACCCGATTTCGCATTCCTGAAAGGCCTAAACTTACCCAAATTATTCTTCTGTATTTGGAGTACAGACTTGCAGATGATAACCTATCTGAGCATTCGTATGACCCAATTTCTCGATGCGATAACATCTTTAAACTGAAACTGTATAGCTTTTTACTGACAGTCTTCTCGTGAGAAATCTCTTCCCACATTTCTTTCAATTCCGTTTTCTCAGATTTAGTGATGTAAGATGTGACATACCGAACAACAGCAATAGAATTGTCAGCTACATACTGAATATCCATGTTAGCATTCCACATGGATAAAATGACTGGGTTGTAGTCATTTATATATTTTGACTCATCTTTTCTTCTTAGGTTATAGGCATTTTTCTGAGATTTTCTTGTAATGGTATGTCGCACAGCTGACATAAAACTGTTTACTCTTCCTTTTGAAAGAACAGGTCGTGGAAATCCAAATCGACATTTTGTGTAGAATTTATCTTTACTCTTGTACTTTCGTCGACAGTATTTTCCACACCGATGACTTTGGAAACGTAAATCTTGCTCTTTTAAGTTTTTTTCTTCTGTGCTTTTAGGTATAGCACATGTTGCATATTCTTCAATGAAAGATAAACCTGCATCATCAGAATCTGTTCCAAATTTTGGGGCATCCTTGATCCACAACAGCATATGAATATGAGGAGCACCTCTTGCTTGGTACTCTTTTCTCCAAAAGAAATCCACAACTTCTCCAAGAGGTGGATTTTTTTATTGCAGATGAAGGACATCATAGCCTCAAATCTATGAGTGAAATATCTGCAAACATTAACCGGATCCAATGAGCACAATTCTCCTGCTGTCTTGTATTGGATGTTTTCAATATTTGAATTTGCCTCTCGAAGAAAATTCCGTAAATCATCCCAAGCGTACTCAGCACAGCTTAGGGTAAGGAACAATGTAGGAGTTCCTAAATTCCGTAACATACATTTCAATTCTCCATGGCGTCGGTACCAATATTCATTAGTTCCACGCTGACAAGCCATCAGATTAATCAATTGAGATTCCAAATGATCATCTCGCTGTTGCACTTTGTTCATAAAATCCTTTGCAGACACATTATGTAGATGTACTCCAGTTTTTAAAATGTGATTTACTGCATAAGATAGTGCAGACAAGTCACTTTCAAATAAAAGATGGAACAAATAAGGAATACTTTGACGAAATCTTGGATCTTCTGCATATAATCTTGTAGTCCGATACTCAGAAGCAGGAATCTGTACTGGACGTTCATCATATCGTCCACCTTTTCCTGTAGGAAACAGCTAGGGAAAATAACGAGCTTCCAAGCTCTCCTCCCATACACTCACCGGAGTTCCTTTTGCTTTTTTCATCTGAAACAGATCAATAGTGTTTCCCATAACTTCTTTAGAATGAAGAGGATGTATGCTGAAATGTTCATAAATTTCTTCTTCTTTTGACTTATCCACTTTTTCAATTTGCCCAGTTGGTATTCCTGTGTCTGCTAGTAAAACTTCTTCATCTTCATCCATATAAATTGATTCATAGTACTTATTATTTCTTTTCAAATATAAATTTGCTCTTTGTACTTTTCGTACATCTACTAGCTCCTGCCAAATATTCTTATTCTTTGTAGGTACACCATTATCCAGAATAACTAATGGTTCAGTTTCCAAACTATCTGCATCAATTGTTTCAATATTTTTTTTCAAATCTAATGGCAAATAGACAACTCTTCCTTTTAAACCTCTTTGTAAATCTGAAGGAGGTAATTTACCTGTTTTGGACTCCATACGAACTATAGTCTGAAACGGATGGACACATTGAATGAGTATAGACTCATACGTATTTAAATCACTAAGTTCTGCAGGAATATCAACCAATTCTAAATTATTATGTACAGCTCTAGCTGGCATTTTATTTTCTTCTAACTTGTTATAACAGTATTTACAAACACGCTGTTTTTCACCTAAATCAAAACAATTTTCCAGAAACAAATACGTAGCAAAATCCTACCACTCATAATTATTTTCTTTTTCACTTTTTTTTTTGAGATCAACATTCCTTGTTTGAGTTTTATAATGGCTTCTCCGGCAACCGCGCAATATTTCTACATTTTTTTGGGGGGGGCCTTAGGGGTCTTTCATGGTCCCCCTGAGAAGACCTAGGGGGTCAGGGACTCTCTACCCTACCCCCTTTTCACGTTCTCCACTTGTGTTTTTAGCTCTCTTCTGCCTCTAAAACTCAAAATGGCGGCTGGGGGGTGCGCGCACCGTGCGCGCACCCCGCGATTTTTTGAAAAAAAATAAAATGTTTTTTTCACCCTTCGGGGTCCTTCAGGGACCCCCTGACAAAGGCTAGGGGGTCAGGAACTCTCTACCCTGCCCCCTTTTCACGTTCTCCACCTTTCTTTTGCACTGCCACACACAAAATGGCGTCCGACACTTCCTGATTTCGACCGATTCGAATGTTGACTGACATCTAACCACCAATCAGAATTACGCTCGCGCACGGCACTGTGCACGCACGGTGCACGCATATAGATATTTATGTACTTTTAACTGCAATTTTCTCAGGAACTACTGAACAGATTGACACCATATATGCAAAAGGCACATGTCTGACCTGAGGACTACCTCTTTGCCAAATTTCAAGTAATTCTCTTCAGCCGTTCGGGCTGTACCTTCGACTAAAGGTCCTACGGGAAAAGGCATGGGGAAAACGCGTTTTGGTACCCCCCTTTTTTCTCAGCCCCCACTTGACGAATCACCCCGAGACTTTCAGGGTAGGAGCTGAGCGGAGCGCCCCATTAGTTTTGATAATTTCGCGAAGATAAGTCAACCGGCGCCAAAGTTATTCAAAATAGAATTTTCAGATTTCCTATGGGAACTCGGTCCTAACTATAACTATCTACTGGCGACCGCCAGTAGATTATATATATATCTATATATATCTATATATATATATATATATATATAGATATATATATTACCTACTGGCGGTCGCCAGTAGGTAGTTATAGTTAGGACCCTGTTTCCATAGGAAAACCGCAACATTCTATTTTGAATAACTTTGGCGCCGGTCGACGAATCCTCGCAAAATTTTCAAAATAGGTGGGGCGCTGCGCTCCGCTCCTACCCTGAAAGTCTCGGGGTGATTCGTCAAGCGGGGGCTGAGATAAAAGGGGGGTCCCAAAACGCGTTTTTCCCATGCATTCTTCCATAGGACCTTTAGACACAGCTACAGCCCGAACGGCTGAACAGAATTCCTTGAAATTTGGCAGAGAGGTAGCCATAAGGTCAAGGAAGTGCCTTTTGCAGGTCTGGTGTAAATCTGTTCAGTATTTCCTGAGAAAATAGCATTTAAAAGCATATATATATGTGGGCGGAGCCTAACCACACATCTCGTCCTGAGATCTGATTGGCTGTCAGCACTTCATCCAAGAAGTGTTGGCAGCCATCTTGGGACCAATATACATGATAGCACCTCATTAAAAAGCATTGCAGTTAATAGAAGGTTTTAAGACTTTAGTTACATTATAAATCATTTGTTGATGGTACCATACTCATTTTAGGAATTGTGGTATGTTCTAAGGTGATTTCACCATGTGAAAAAGCCTTCTGCTGGGATATCATGATTGAGAGAAAAATATTTACTCATGCTTTTACCACAGAGGTTTGGAAGGTGATCTATAAGCTAAACTGAGAGCTTATTTTCTGTAAATTCACATTATCTTTCTCAGTCATGTGAGAATGAAGTCTGACATTCTCAGTAAAACATGTACATCCAACAAGGGCAGAGACTGTCAGTTGATTCCTTTGTGTTCTACTGCAGCTTCCCAGAGTGTTCCAAAGAACTACTAGAGCGCTAACAGCCCTACTTATGATAAACGTATGGCACACCTGAAGCCATCTTGCTTGGATTAAAGTGGTAACTCTTAAAACATTTAATTTAAAAAGGAACAAAATGAGGGGGTTCATTTTTCCATAAAAAGTATGATTAGTGCTGCAGAAAGAAAAATTAGGGCACATTTTGAGTGACTTCTCAAATCCTCTTCTATTTCATTAAAAAATTCTGACATGCAGACTGAAACATGCATTTTCAATACCAGCAGCAGTTTTCCCTGGTGAGCAGTAGCTTTACTACAGTGATCTAATGAGCAAAAAGAGTGCTAACATTCTGAATTTATGGCAAATGTGTGACACATCTGAATGCCTTCTTGATGGAATCAAAGTAAAAAACTGAAAGTATTTCCTACTGAGGAGACTGCAGTAAATGAGGAAATTAGGAAACTTCATAACAAAGAAGTCTCCCAAGATGGCCACCAGAGACAAAAGAGCCCAAATGTAGCCCAAATATCACCCAGATGTAGCCCAAGTATAGCCCAATGACAGAATGTCCCAGAATGTTCTTAAAAACAACTAGAGCGCTTACTGTCTTTATTATGACAAAAGTATGGCACACCTGAAGCCATCTTGATTGGAATAAACTGGTAACACTTAAAACATTTAATTTAAAAAGGAACACAATGAGGGGGTTCATTTTGCCATAGAAATTATGATTAATGCTGAAGAAAGAAAATGAGGGCACATTTTGAGTGACTTCTCAAATCCTCTTCTATTTCATTAAAAAATTCTGACATGCAGACTGAAACATGCACATTTAATACCAGGAGCAGTCTTCCATGGTGAACAGTAGTTTTACTACAGTGATCTAATGAGCAACTAGAGTGCTAACATTCAGAATGTATGGCAAATGTGTGACATATCTGAATACCTTCATGATGGAATCAAAGTAAAAAACTGAAAGCATTTCCTACTGAGGAGACTGCAGTACATGAGGAAATTAGGAAACTTCATAACAAATAAATCTCCCAAGATGGCCACCGGAGACAAAAGAGCCCAAATGTAGCCCAAAATCACCCAGATGTAGCCCAAATATAGCCCAATGACAGAAGTGTGCAAAACACTTATTATTTTGTGTTTTTGCAGTGTTATATAGTGCAGACTTGTCAGGTATTGGAGTGCTTTACATGAGCATTGGTTAAATCACACAAGAACAAATTCATTTTGGTTGTAGACATGGGGAAACTAAGTGATTTGACCAGAATCACAGAATGTCGAGCTGAAGCAGAAACATCAACCTGGTTCCCCAGTTGCAAAGTCTGCAGTTCTGGAAGTAACACCACATCCTCTCCCCTAAGTGCAACATTTAATCAAGTGGTCAACTGGATAAAAAAACATAAAGATAACAAATAATTTAAAAGTGCTTTGTCGCTATTTGAAAACTCAGAAAATATGTCCTTATTTTAGTCTTTTAGAGCACTAACCATAATTTTGATGCCAATAAGACCTTCTCATATATGTAATTTCTAAAGGAAATGCTCTAGGTATTACAGTTTTGATTACATCAAGATGATGTCAGGCGTTCCACACTTTTGTAATAAATATAGAATGTTAGCAATCCAGTTGTTCATTAGGATACTGTTGAGAGGCAGAGGCCAGGGGCACGGACTCTGAAAATTGAAGGCAGGTAGGAGGGTGCAAAGGCAACAATTTAACCACACTGAGCAGGCAGGAAGGGCCGTGGAAGCACAACAGACTATGGAGGGCAGTGGAAAGGGGGGCAGGGGCAACAAACCAACAATACAGGACTTGCAAGAGAGGCTGTTGGAGGGAAGATCTATTACGGGTCAAGGAAGCTAGGGGCGGTCCCCAGAGCCCCGGGAGCCACCACAGAGCTGAGCAGGAGAGTGAGTCAGGGACAAAAGGGGCACCTTAATTTGAGCCGGGGTGCCTAGGAACGCTTGCTCCAAAAATGAAGAAAACAGACATATGAGACATGGAATTGGAGGCAGAATACAATGGCAGTTTAATGAGAAGATGCAACTTCAAAGAAACCGCAGAATAGAGACATAAAGTACAAAATACAGAATCCAGATAATCATACAGCTGTCATGATATTCTCTGTATCTCAATTAATGTACTGACAGAGAGAGAGAGAAAACACATCTATAAATGCATCATGAGAAACAAGTTACACCAAGGAAAATGTTACCTAGGAACACTCACGTTTACTCTTAGAGCAAGCATTCCTGCAATTACAATACAAAATCTTTTAAATGCAAAAGTAAAGAGAACAATGGTTAAACATAACATGACATTTCATATAGGTAAAATAGAATAAGATACTTCAAGCAAAGCAGAGCAAGACATTTTAAGCAGAGGAAGACAAGAGCTCCCAGCTCTTGGGGAAAACCTGCACAGCCTGTTAACCTACATACAGACGGCAAGGTAGTCCCTCGATATCTGTGGGTGCTCCCTTTTTATATCATTTTGTGGGCTCCTTTGCACGCTACATCTACCTACGTATGCTACCCAAAAGCTTCGTCTGCAGATTTTACCAGACATTTCGTCATTTACCCACTTAATGCTGACAATGGACTGGGTGAAAAGGTCAGTCTCTCAGGCCAATCGCTTATCGTAAGTTCCATAGAGCAAGCAGAAAAGAATGGGTATTGTACGGGAATTCAATATATTCATGTATAAAATCTTCTCAGTTCTCCTAACTTGACGCTCTGCGGTTGCCACTTCCTTAAAAGCGGGAAACCTGCCCAGGAAGCAAGTACCAGTCCAGGATGCAGCCTACAGTATATCGACAGCTTCAGGGGGATGTTGAACTTTGATACCGAGCACGGAGCACTCGGGTAGGGTGGGGGCTACTAGTTTGGAGCAGAAGGCCTCGCTGACCTGCCTTCAGACTGCTATACACTAAAATTGCAGAGCTATGGTCAATTTAACAAAGAGGCCTACATATTGAACAGAAGGGCCTACACAGGGGTTTTATGCTGGCTGAGTGGTAAGGATGTCTCAGGATAATTATATAGCAACACAGGACCCGCTGGTCAATTTAATACGGCCTACAAATGCGGCTGGCAGGGCAAGGACAAGGGTCTCATACTTCAGGTGTGGACAGAACGGGCCAGGGGCCCCCTGTGATACAAAATCTACCCTCCTTCAAGGCTGTGGCAATGTAATAGACCATTGTGGGCAGGAGGAAGAGGCAATGGTAGTACAACCATACATGCCAACAGACCCGATTCAGCCAGGAAACGTCCAATGTTTTTAAGCTCAAATGGGCTTTATTTGACTGTCTCCTGTCTACAATATCCTCTTTTTCAATGTAACTCAAAGGGGAAAATCAATACCCCAGATTTTTTTCAAAATCTCCCTCTTACCAAGATCAAAATGTTTGCAAGTATGGTACATTGGATCATGGAAGGAAATGGGATAGGGACATGGACTTGGATAACAGAGGACAGGAGGGACATGGAGAGGTGCACCAAACTGATCCTGCAGGGCAGGCATCAGGGTTTGCAGCAGCACAATACACCACACAGGGCATGCAGGACGGGAGTGCAGCACAACAATCCATAGAAAGCAAGAGGGAGGGGACAGGACCATGCACATGGACAACAGAGAACAGAGGGGCAAGAGGCAATGGTAGCTAGCTGACCATAATGGACAGACAGGAGAGAAAGCTGCAGCATAACAGAACATAAAGGGCAGGAGGGATGGATCAGGGGCATTACAATGGAACAGACAAGCCAGGAGGGAGGGAGTAGGGGTCTGCACATGTAAACAGAGGGCTGGGGGCAAGGGGGCAGGGCAGGAGCAGCAAGATAGCCATGGAGGTCAGGCAGGATGGGCACTAGAAGCAAGACACACCATGAAGAGCAACAGTGAGACTGTGATGGCATTCACACAGACCATGGAGGGAAGGTGGGAGGGGGTCAGGGGCAGCTAACTGACCACCCAGGGAAGGTGGGAGGGGCCATGGCAGCACAGAAGACCATGCATGGCAAGTGGGAGGGTTAGTGGCAGCACAATGGCTATGATGGGCAAGAAGGAGGGTGCAGGGGCATGCACAAAGGACGATGGAGGATAGAAGGGAGGGTCAGGACCTGTGCACAGACAAGAAAGTTCAGGGGAAGGGACCTCACAACAGACCACACGGGGCAGGCAGGAGGAGCAGTTGCAGCACAACAGACCAGGGAGGGCAGAAGGGTGTGGCAGTGCAATGGACCATGTAGGACAGGAGGAAGAGGATAGGGGCATGGCATGTGGACAGGCAGGGTGGAGGTGGCAGGGACAGGTTACAGTCATCTGACAATGCTAGGCAGGTGGGAGGGGAGTGGCAGCTCAACAGAACACTCAGAGTAGATAGATAGGAGTGGCAGGTCCATGGAACATGGTGGGCAAAAAGGATGGAGCAGGGGCATGCACAAAGACATCGGAGGGCAGGGGGAAGGAGAATAGGGGCAGCAAGCTAAGCACAGAGTTTAAGCAGGAGGTCAATGATGGGGCATAGAATTGGGCAATGGAGGGCAGGAGGAGTGGACTGGTACATCATACTAAATTGAGGGCAGTGGCAGCACATCAGACCATGCATGGCAGGAGGGAGGAGGCTAGTTCATGGATTCACACAACAGAGGATAGGGAGGAGGGGGATGGGGCAGCAAGCTAACTGTTCAGAGAAGGCGGGTATTAGGAACTTTATTGGTTTTAAAACATTGTGTCTGTGCGAACTACTTAAAATATGAACAAGTATGCAGCATAATCTCACTTTTATTCAGGAAGAAGAGGACGTTTGTGACTGTGACTCCGGGCTCACTTGGCAGAAACACCCCCTGACCCTCCACCCCCTATCGCAAAATGTAATGCCCGTGAAAAGGGTAGGTGAACACAGTGTTATATAGAACATAGTCCTGAGAGCACGATTGAAAATGAAAACTAGATATAGTGTATGGTATAAACTATGCACCAAAAAGTGTGATATAAGATGAACCTGGGCGTGAAATATAATATGCAATACATTGTGCGCAATGACAGATTCATTGGAGAGCGCGAGATAGCACAGGCACTAGCGCGTGCTATGCGATATGCGCCTTGGAGCGTAATATGCACAGGGCAGTGTTGTGTAACCTAACTAGTCTCTAAAGTTGTAATATAAAATATGTGCTGGGGAGTGTAACGTTGCATATGCACTGTGACAAAGATATGGATCCCAGATTATAATATGTATGACATAGCACTGTGCGTTATAACATAGGCATCGAGGAAGGCACATTAGATGGGGCAATATAACCCGTGCGAAGACAAGTGTGGCATGACATATTCACGGGGTGGTGTTACAGTGCACATGGGCTAGAGAGTGTCATAGCATATGCACTAGCTAGTGGAATACAACACAGAGGTGTGTGGCACTCGGCAGGCAATGGTGGGTGTAACACAGCATTGGGCTCTGTCAGGAGCGCGCTGTGACTCTCAAGTGATGTTCATCCCCTTTCCAGAGAGTAAAATAAAAAGTATTACACATCCGGCAGTGGATGTGTGTTTTATTAACCGTGAGGGGGGTTTCTTACATAGTTTTGGTCGAATTTTTGTCGAATCCTCTTTGAATGGCTTGGTGTGCATGTGTATTAAATGTGCCCGTCAATAGCTACCCATGTTTGTATAAATAAACGACAAGGGTGTCTACCGGCATTAGGCACGGTAGGGCATCAGACATGTCAGAGCTTTACTAGTGGTGTAAATACATTCCACGGGGATTCATTGCATGCATAGTCGCCTTCTAATGAATATCACGCAAATCGTCATGGTGATAGGTACGTACGGTTTGTCCAGCATGTCC
Source organism: Triturus cristatus (assembly GCF_964204655.1). Classification (NCBI taxonomy): domain Eukaryota; kingdom Metazoa; phylum Chordata; class Amphibia; order Caudata; family Salamandridae; genus Triturus; species Triturus cristatus. The sequence goes on from NC_140583.1 coordinate 236,769,353, forward strand.
TAGGTGTGTCTATAAATATATATTTTTTTAAAATAATAAAAAACAGTGGCCGGCCCTGGGGATTGGGGTCAAAAAAATATAATTAGGAGACAGGCCCTGGGGGATGGGGTCATCAGGGCCTATAAATTAGAATAAGAAGGGGAACCACACAGCCCCCTTCTTAAAAAATTAAAATAAATAAAAGACTGGCGTTGTGCCGGAGGCCATACCCCCTCCGTGCAGCACTCTGCAAACGCGCCCCCAATAGGCATCTCCAGTATGCGCCAGGGAGCTGCGCTGCAGACAGGTGTTCTGAGGCCAAGCCCCTATTTACACCTCTCTGCAACGCAGCTCTGTGGCGCTTACTGGAGGTACCTAGTGGTCTAGTTTGACCCTAGGGACCCTTAGGATTCAAGGGGACTTAATCTCTCAACTTAGAACAGCCACAGGGCGCGTTTACACAGTGGTGAAGGGAGGGGACGGGGCCTGAGGTGACGTGTGCAAACACGCACTATGGCACGTTTTAAATTGGGGATATAATTTCCCTTCAATACTGAGGGCCCCTGGGGGCTAACTAGCCCACCAAGTGCTTCCAGTAAGCGCCACTGAGCTGCATTGCAAAGAGGTGGTCCAGGCCGTGCCACTTTTTACACCTCTCTGCAACGCAGCTCTGTGGCACTTACTGGAGGTACCTAGTGGGCTAGTTGGACCCTAGGGACCCTCAGGATTCAAATGAACTTAATCTCCCAACTAAAATTGGACACAGGGCGTGTTTACACAGTGGTGAAGGGAGGGGACGGGGCCTGAGTTAACGTGTACAAAAACGCCTGGTGGCCTGTTTTAAGAGGTAGTTTTAATCCCCATACCCTATTATATACTAGGGGCTTACAGAGGAGGTCATGCTAATCACAGGGGGACCCCAACGCATAATGTTCCCTAGTGTATGTAGGTGTTTTCACTGTATTCTAAGTGTCTTTTAACATAGCACTGGCTCTAGGACTGGTTAGTCAGACTCAGTTACCACCAGTATCCGTCTGAAAAAGTTGAGGGTACAGGATGATTTTGCAACAAGGCTTCTTTCTGCTCTTCTTTTTGTTCTTTCTGCACGTTATCCTTCTTCCTGCACTTATCTTCGTATTTGAGGACTTCTGTTGCTTCTTTCTGCACTTCTTTTGTTTCTTTCTGTGCATTTTGTCTTCTTTCTTCACATGTCCTATCTCTGTAGGCATAGTTAGAAATTAGCATTTAAAAAACCTTTGAAATTCACAGAAAAAACCATAGGTTTCAGGCACGTCATAGTTAGGAATTAGCATTTAAAAAACCTCAGAAATTCACTGAAAAAACCATAGGTTTCAGGGGTGTTATAGTTAGCTGGACTTTTCACTTGTACAAAACCATTGAAATTCCCCCGTTATAGTTAGTTCAGCTAACTATAACTCGCGCGCCCGCAATGCACTGCTGATGACGTCACATATTACATCACTCATGACATGGTCAGTGACATCACTCATGACATCACTGATGACATCTCAAATGACATCACTGATGACATCACTGATGACATCATCCTTGTGATAGAGTGGCAGACCTCCTCTCACCCTAATATAACCTTTGATACACACATTCAGAAATAGAGACTAAAATTTTCAAAACAATGGACATACCAATACCAGTTACAACAACCTCTTCAGTAATTCTAAGATCCACATACACATCCACTCATTCACCAACAGTCCTATACAGTCACTCATACATGTACTCACTCATCATATGTACTCATACACCTATACATCCTGTTACACAATGCCACTCATCCATAGAGTTACTCACACACATAGTCACTCATGCTAATAAAGAATCAAACATACATTTACTTGCATATACAGTTATACACACACCACCACACTTACTTCTACGGAAACTTACACATACTTAGTCTTTTAAACAATCACTTATAGAAACACATACTTATTCATACAGGAACTCTTTCAATCTCTCACTCTCACATATACTCACATATATACACCAATAGTCACATATACTAGTTTAAAACATATGTAGTTACTCATAAAGACACTATTGAGACAGTCATTCACTCACTAACACACCCATACACACACTCATCCACCCATACAGTCCTGCACACATGCTGTGTTCAACACATACAAACAGTGAGTCACTCATTCATGCACCTATGCACTACGTAATACCCCCCACCGAACCATGCAGACACTCAGACTGATACTCAAAAAACCAACTAATAACCTATATAGACACCCATGTAGCTACTCACCAACCCATGCAGCCACTTATACACAAAGTGAGAGACTGATACAGATATTTACATATTTAAACATTACTCACTAAGCCATGTATTCACTATGATACACTTAATCAGTCAGTTACACAATCCATTTTTCAAAAACAAATCATCCATTTAGACACTTATATACCCATTTATTCTTCCATCGACCTTGAGATATACATATATAAAACATATTTAATTTTCAGAAAAACACACATTCACTGGATGATGTCATCAGTGATGTCATCAGTGATGTCATTTGAGATGTCATCAGTGATGTCATGAGTGATGTCACTGACCATGTCATGAGTGATGTAATATGTGACGTCATCAGCAGTGCATTGCGGGCGCGCGAGTTATAGTTAGCTGAACTAACTATAACGGGGGAATTTCAATGGTTTTGTACAAGTGAAAAGTCCAGCTAACTATAACACCCCTGAAACCTATGGTTTTTTCAGTGAATATAGATATATATATATAGATATATATAGATATAGATATATATAGATATATATAGCTATATATAGATATATATATATGTTTCACCAAATGCCACTCTTATGACAGCTGAACACTTTTCAGATTAGGTGCCTCCTTATGCATTGCCTGTTGATTGAAAAAAACACCTTCAGTAGGAAATGTCTCTCATGATGACTGCAAGTTTCACAATGCATCTCAAGTTCTTACAGTTATTAGTTCATGAGCAGTTTTGTCTTAAAATGGTGCAATATTCTCTGACCACCTCGATCAGCCGCAATTACCACATCCAAGGTATCACACCCTTAAACACTTGTTTAGTAACTCACGCTTGCCATTTTGTAATGGGAACTCAGTGTCCATAGGTGTGAATGACCTTTAACTGAAGCAACGTTTCTGTCAGTCTCCATTTCAACATTTCACCAAATGCCACTCTTATGACAGCCGAACAATTTTCAGATCGGGTGCCTCCTTTGGCGTGCAAGTGGCTGCACACAATTAACATTTCCAACAACAACGCTCCAATAGGAACATTCAGGAGCACACATCGGATTCCAAAGACCTTTTATTGTGCCAAGCAAACGCGTTTCGGCGAGACTTCGCCGTTCTCAAAGCTTGTCTCCACCGAGGGTCTGATAATATCAGTTCTCTCATATATATAAGACAACTAGCTCACATTGGTTGCCAGGTCTTATAACCATCCAATTGCAGTGCCTGTTGATTGAAAACAGCATTTCCTCTGCTTGTGGTGGCCCCAGGAGAACGGGGTCACCACCACACCTGTGCAAAGATGCAGGGGGAGCTATAGGAGCAACTCAGTCTCCCCAGCACGAAAATGGATGTGCCCCCCTAAGTCTCATGGGGACTTGAAAAGAATAACCCTTCAAGGGCTCAGCCAGCATTTTAACCCCTCCTGGGCTGGAAGTTTAGTTCCACAGCTGGGGGTGTTGTGAGAAGTGCACCTAGTGATGAAGGGCTGAGTTGGGGATGTCTTGAGAAGGGCATCCCCTGCAGGTGAAGACGTGTAATTGCACCAGAACTGCATTTACTAAGGGTATTTCTTTTAGAGGGACTGGAAGTCACATGTGTAGTGTGGAGTACCTGTATAAGGTGATGTCATAAGCCAAATGGGGTTATGTTGCCTCGGCATTCCTGCTAGGGTGTCAGGGCTGTATATGCTTAATCCTGTGAGTTTATCTGTGATGCCTTTAGGGGCTGTAGTTGCAACGCATTCTAATGACCAACAAATGTGAAGAGTACTGTCATTCTAAAGTGATGCTTAAACATGTATTCTTGCTGCTGCGCTTAGGTGAAGAACAATCCAGACTGTTAGCCCCTAAGATGTAGAGGTGTATCCTGTATGGTCAGTGGGAAATGCTCAGTCATTATGTGGCACCAGAGCAGGGTTGCCAATTTTAAATGCTTGTTGAGGTAATGGGGTGGGTCGCCACTGGGATGGTGCCAGTGCGCAGGACCCTCGCTTCAGGTTATGTTCAACTACCTGCATTAGGGAGCAAGAGGATGTGCATACATGGGAGTGGTGGTACTAGACCTCACCCTCCTGCGGGAGGGGTGGAGATGTTATGCAATGTCACAAAGTAATTCCAACAGCTTATGTTTATTTGTAAATTGGTGCAAAGTATTGAGTAGTGTGTGTGTTTAATAAATGTACTCTTACTTTTATAAAGCAAAGTACAGACTGGACAATCAATTATTAAGTGTTATTTCTGTGCACCTATAATGGCGATTACTAGCCACACCACCTCTCTTGAGTAAGCCTCAGACTGCTCTGCAACACTACCCTCTTAGAGTCAGGCGCTACAATTGGGTGTTTGGTTCCCAGTGAAGGACAAATGTAGTCATGTTATTTGTGCAGACCTCACAGATACTGCCTCGTTTTCCAACATTGGTGACATTGTCCTTTGGTCCAAAACAGCATACATGACTGAGGCTTATAATCACCTTAGAAACCGTACCTGTTACAAGAAAGTTACCGTTGCACATGTTGAAGAAGTGGAGAGAAACTTTACGGAAAGGCATACATATTGGAGAAATGAAGGGCTGATCAGCAGCGATGCGTTTAGCTTTGTCAAAGTCGACAAACCCAAGCTACCTATTGTCTATCTTATTCCTAAGATTCACAAAGATGCCACTAGATCACCAAGTAGACCCATTATTGCAGCACAGGCAAGTCTGTTCGAAAATGTATCCAAATATATTGATACCTTTCTGAGACCTTTTGTTGAAAGTTTACCTTCACACATAAAAGACACCACTGACTTCATTAAGCATCTTGAGAATACTGTGTTGGAAGAGGATTTTGCACTAATGACATTAGATATCCAATCTTTCTACACTAGTATTAAACATGAGGATGGCATTAGGGGCACTGAGCACTTCTTGGAAGAAAGACACATCGTATTTTTCAAACACAATATGATGATTGCAGAAATTATGAGATGGTATTTAAAGCACAACATTTTCTTTTTCAACTATGGCATTTTTGAGCAACAGCAGGGGACTGCCATGGGTACGTGCTTTGCCCCGAGCTTCGCAAACCTACATATGGGGTGGTGGGAGGATCAGATACTTAATAACCCTCACCTGGAAAAATAGAGTAAGAGTATAGTTATGTGGCTCCATTTTATAGACGACATATTTATCATCTGGCGGGGTGACAGTAACCTTAACCTAAAGTTTACAAGTCACATAAGCAGGATCAAGGCAGAATTTCTGGATGTCGAAATTCAAGTGGTCAATAATTAAATAATTAAATTGTTACCTCTCTATTTAGAAAACCCAGTGCTGGAAACAGCTTTCTGCATGCATGCAGTTTTCACCCTATAAGTCAGATTATTAGCATACTGCATGGAGAATACCTCAGAGCGAGAAGAATCTGTAACTTAGGGAAAAGCTTTAGTATCGCCAAAGAGGACATGACATGCAGGTTCCAGGAAAGAGGTTATGATAGAGAGGCTTTAGATACCACAGTTGAGAGGGTAGCTAAAATACCCAGAGAGACCCTACTACACAAGAGCAAACACAGAACTCATAAGAAACCTGAACATCGTTTCATCACCACGTACAACACAGCACACCTAAAACTGAGATCCATTCTACAATAGAATTGGCACTTACTTAAAGGAGATCCAATAATAGGGATGGATCTACCTAAAAACCCTCTGATCACGTATAAAAAGCTGATTCTATGCGTGACAGACAGGTACACAGTGACATGAGAACTGTGACGAAAACCTGGCTGCGTCCAACCGAAGGCTTCTTCTGATGTAACAAATGCAAAGCCTGTAGAAATGGAGAAAATCTAAAAGAATTCAGGGTGCACAATAGAACTCAGAAGATTAAAGAGCATTACACATGCAAAAGTGAAAAAGTGAGTTCATAGTTTACACCATTAAGTGTGGTCATGGGAAAATATATGTAGGGAGTACCACCCTACAAGTGCACAGACAGATTCTACAACATCTGAGAGAGGTCAAAAACAATGATCTTCGTTATGCCCTTGCAAAACACAGCCACACATGCCAAAACAATGCCATGGGAAACCTGAAATACAGTGTCATTGATGGAATCAAGAGTGATGAAAGAAGGGGAGACAGAGAAAAGAAACTCAGGATATTAGAATCTAAATACATTCTTGCATTAGACAACAAGGAACCTAAAGGGCTCAATGCTAGTGAAGAGTTGTATGTTCACCTTTGACTGAAGTATATGAACTGATCTGTGTGCATGCTTATTTGGATAATGTTGACCACCTTAGGAAGCTAGCAGTGTGTTACCTTTATCATTTTGAGCCTACTGTTTTTATGAATTGCTTATGTTAGTTGGTGATATGTCAACTAATATGTTATTATTTGTGTTCTATTTTTTAGAGAATGCAAGCACATTCAGGGTAGTCGTGGAGGCCAGTGAGCATGCTTTGAAGCTACCTTCTTCTTTGGGCAGAATTTCACCCACTAGCTTTGGGTCTAGTAAAAGTGTTTTTTCTTTATTTTGGACCATTAGAATCTAGAGTATTGATATGGAGAGAACAATATCATTGAAAGTATGATTAATTTCTGTCTGGGCCATGGACCCCATACCTTTTGGAAGACAGAAACCTAAGACATTTATTTATATTTATTTATATTTTATGTAGCTCTGGGCGTAGGGGGCGTTGCGGGGTACGCGGAGGGCCACGGAGTTGAGAACAAACTCCGTGGAACTCCGCTCCGCTAAGCCACCCGCCTCCACCCCTCCTATAAACAATTAATTATAAATGACATAAAAGTAAGAAAAACCACTTACCTGGACTACGGCATCTCCTGGCTGCCATCCTCTTCCTCGCTGTCTCTGCAAAAACAGTGAATGCGCGCGCACCCACGCATGCACATTTCTTTTGAGAATTTAAGCCCTGAGGAGTACTCTTTCTGGACCAAGAGCTAGCTTTCTACCAAGTTTGGTGTAATTCCATCCACCAGTTCGGGCTGTAGTTGTGTTCTAAATTCCCTATGGAAATTAACGTTGGAAGAACACTTTTGTTTCCCCCCCTTTCTCTCGGCCCTGCCTTAGGGTCACCCCAAAACTTCCCATACACAACAAGAATCACCGGCACACTTTATTTGGGAAAAGTTTGTTAAGATTCGTCAAACGGCGCTAAAGGTATAGGGAAGTAAAAAAATACATTTCCTATGGCTACATGGTCCTAACTATAACTACCTACTGGCGACCGCTAGTAGGTAATATATGTATGTAGATATATTCCCGCTCCTATCGCACCAAAACCCTCTGCACTCTCGGGCGGGGGCTGGTCGACGAGGGTGCACTCGTTGGTAATCAACGCTCCATGAAAACAAAATACTAGCTGGAATGTAACAAGGAGAGATAAGAGGTCTGATGAGCCCATACAGGGCATGATTGAATGGTATACTTTTAAGAAGGGAAATGACTAACGTCAAATATAAATGTGAAACATTATATTACAATATCTGTATTATTGCCTTGTAATGACATGTTTGTGATGTTAAAATCGTTTCAAAGTATCTAAAAATGTGACCACTCAGACCTCCTGTGTTAGTATGTGTTATATTTAAACCATATCCGTTCCAAGATGGCCGCCAAGGAACAAGGCGGGTCAAAACAAAAAGAATGTCTGTCATTTGTGTTAATGAATGTGATGCAACTAAATCTAACATAAAATAAAGCGGCTGAACAATGGCGACCGCTAACATTGACAAAGGGGTGCAGCCGAAACGTGTCTGTGTGCGATTCGAGTCTAATAAAAATTGAATCATCTTTGCCCCGTGAGTGCTGGTCTACTTTTTTTTAATGGATCGTTGATATATATATATATAAACGCGCTGAGGCAGCAGGCAAAATCTTCGATAATGTAGAGGCCAGTGATGTAACGGAGAATGCTCCATCGGCAAGCAATACTAGCATTACACCTGGAAAACGACAACTATGGGATCAATTATGGAAGGCGCTTAAAACAGAGCAAAATAAATGGTGGGAAGCCACACTTCAAAAATATATTGATGTGGGCAGAATACCAAGAGGTCTGCACATCTTTATTACACCTACCTTCAATGATCCCGATCCTGAGTTAGTCAATGACTGGGCTAGCAATAACCACAACTGTTCAATCAATATGCTAGTACTGTTAGTTAAACATGCTAGAAGGGACTGTGAAAGATTAGCGGATACTATTGCAACTACAACAGAACAAATGAAAGCACTTTGTGGACAGGAGGAATTCAATAAGGAAATGGAAAAAATGGAAAGAAACTTAGAAAAAATCGAAGATGACATAAAACTAAAAAAACTGAGAAAATTTCAACGTGACCTTGTTGACTACCAAAAAGGACAAATCCTAATGTTTGCTAAAAAGTATGATCAACTGCGCAAAAACACCCCGACTCCTGCCCCCATGTTTGAAAACTCAACAAAAACCACAAGCAATCAGGAAGATCAAATTGATACTGAAACGGATGAAAGTATCACAAGTGGTAGTGAATTTTCAAATATTTCTGAGTTCGATGGGGTAAAAACCAGCATTTTAACAGAGTTCAGTCTAGTTGCCAAAGGAAGGCAGACGGGCAACAAACAAGGAAACACACGCGGTCGTGGAAGAGGAAACAAAGGCGCAAGAAAAGGAAATATGTCAACGCAAACAGAATTTGGGAGCCCAGTGGGAAGTCGAACAAGGGGCCAAAGCAAGACGAAGTAATGGAGAAAAGGACTGTCATCAACCTATCTGAACGCGTGCTAAGTGATTTTGAGGTAGAACTTCTCTCATTGGGACTTACTTTTTGTCCGTCTAGTAATTTTAATTTTACACAAAGTCGGATTGACCTCTTCTATTTTACACGTAAATTGCGCATAAAAAAATGGTACACAACTAAGGCTGTAGCAGAAGTAGAGGGCAATGTTGAAAGTCCCAGTACTGTATGCATTAGCAATGTTAAGTTACTTCACACAGTCAACGCATTGGCAGATGTAAGAAATGTTGAAAATGATCCGTTTATTGATTTGATAAATGAAAATGTCACTTTGAATTTTAATGTTAAGAACTCTTTTAAACCCAAGTCCATTTTCCTTCCACAAGTTAAAAATTATGCAATAGAGGTATTTGAGAAGGGAGTCACACAAGAACTTGTTAAACTCTCGAAGAAAAAATGGTATGGGTGGAAGAATGTCACACCAGCACAGAAAGAGGCCATAGACAGTTTGAAGAATGACAATACAATAGTGATAAAAAAATCTGATAAAGGTGGGAATGTTGTTGTTCAATCGAGACAGAAATATATTGAAGAAGGCATGAAACAACTTTCAGATGCAGAGAAGTATCAAAGGAGCAATAGAATGGAATATGAACACTCGAAAAGAGTCTTCCAGACAAGCTTATCTAAATGTAAAGCGGAGGGCTTATTAGAACAGAATGAATATGAATTTTTACTCTGTAAACATCCTATATTGCCTGCTCTGTATTTACTTCCCAAAATTCATAAGAATTTACAGAATCCTCCTGACAGACCGATTGTTTCTTCCAGGGGAAGCTGTATGGAAAACACCTCTAGATATGTTGATTTCTTCCTGCAGACTTTTGTTACAAAACTCCCATCCTATATTAAGGACACAGGAGATTTTTTAAGAAGTCTAGAGAATTTAGAGTGGAAGATTAACTATTCACTCTTATTACTAGATGTCATGAGTCTCTACACTTGCATCCCTCATGATTTAGGACTTACAGCATGTAGACACTTCCTTAATGAAAGATCTATCTCGTACCTTTTCCATACAGGAATGTTGGTAGAAATGATGACCTCTTGTTTAAAACAAAGTTTCTTTATCTTTGATGGTAACATTTTTAAACAATCCCTCGGTACTTCGATGGGGACCTGCTTTGCTCCTTGCTTTGTGGGTCTCTATCTAGGGTACTGGGAGGAGAAAGTGGTCAGAGAACTTGACATTTTTAAAAGCAAGGTAGTGATGTGCGTAAGATATATTGATGATATCTTTTGTGTATGGAAGGGTGATGAAAGTGAAGCTAATGATTTTGTTGAAAGCTTGAATGACAATAGCTTCAACCTCTAGTTAACAAGTCAATGGTCATAAACCAGCATTGAGTTTTTGGATCTCTCACTCACTATCCAGGATGATGGTTTAAAAATTTCTCTATTCAGAAAAAAGACAGCAGGCAATAGTCTTCTTCACGCCCGTAGTTGTCATCCTAAACCTCTACTCAACAGTATCCCTTTAGGGGAACTATTACGAGCAAAACGCAATTGTAGCACACAGGAGAGCTATGATAGAGAAGAGAAAGAGATGACCAAGAGATTCTTTGAGAGAGGTTACTCCAATTCAATCATAGGTAAAGCGAAAGCAGAAGTTGCCAAAAGATCTAAAGAGTCATTGCTAGTCAAAAAAGAGAAAGAAAAGGAAGAATGGATCGATAACATTAGATTCATTACCACTTACAACAATCAGGCTCAGGAAGGACGTAAAAGTCTGAATACATTTTGGCCAGTAGTACACACAGACAAAGATCTTTCCCAAAGTGTTGAAACTTTTCCACAAATTACGTTTAGAAAAGCAAAATCATTGAAAGACACACTGTGTAGAGCTGTAGAACCAACAAGTTCGAAGACTTTAGGAGTGCAAGGATTCTACACATGTAGAAAATGTAAGGCTTGCAAACATAGTGAGAACCGCAAAGAATGTGTACTATCCCCAGAGAATAAGCCGTATAAAATTCTTAAACACACTTCGTGCAATACAGATTTTGCAGTGTATGCTTTGTTCTGTCCTTGCCAAAAAGCATACATTGGGAGTACCATACATAAAGCCAAGATTAGAATTTTAGAACATCTGCGCGCCATCAAACATGGTGACAAACAATACCCTGTAGCCCGACATTTTCGTACCCATCATGGTCAGAATAGCGATCTTCTCAGTTTTTGTGTTCTTGATACAGTTAAAGCTAATGAAAGAGGTGGAAACAAAGTCCAAGATCTTAGACGCCTTGAGTCCAAACTCATTATCCAATACAGAACCCTAGCCCCAATAGGTCACAACTGTGACGAAGAACTGGCAGTGCATTTGGGGTAAAAAGCATGTATCTTCCCTTATTACCTTAGGGCTTATCTGCAATATCCTGAGATTTAGACAGTAAAACGCCACTGCCTTTGTATACAGTGAATATTAGTGCAATATTTTATTGTTATGTGTAGTTTTTGTTAAGATTTTTAAAAAGGTGAAGTATCTATAGGTCAGTTGATATTTTTGTTTGTATTTTACAGATGAAGGTGTTTGTCAACAGAGAAGAAATGTGAAAGAACCAAAGTATCTTTTTTCTGCCCACTGGGGCTTTGATCATTACTGGTATCTTATGCTCATCCACACACGTCGATAATCACTAGAGTTCTAGTGAATAATTTTAGCATCAGTTGTGCCCACATGGGCATCATCGTTAAGGCATATCTCATATTTTGTATTTAATATGAGGGAGTTTGAATTGTATATACTGTACAGTCTTTCTCTGCACATATTGCCGTTTTATCTACACTTCAAACGTTTATTTCACGTTTGAATTCATTATGGGTAAAACGCTTTAATTATCGAATCCGTGTTACGAAGAGCATTTGTCACTATGCGCGTATGTAATCAGTTTGCTCAGCTTTGTCACCAGAAAGATTTATTGATTTTGTCAGACTTTTGTGCACCTTTCATTTTTCAAATCTTTATTGAGTTATCAGAGCGGCTTCGTGAAATAACGGAGAACCGCATAGTCTGTTTTCACTGTAGTAACACGATTATTTAAATGCTTCTTGGCAAAAATCACGATACTCGTGAAAAAGGGAATATGTCCCGAAACGCGTCGAGTTGGTTGGCGTCTGTGCTCTGGATAAAATCACTGCCTGGAAAGCACAAAGTTGTCTGCGGTTTGCTGTTTCTTCAAAAGACAAATAATACAGCGTCCTGTTTATATATATATATATATATATATTCACAAAAAAAACCATAGGTTTCACACACTTTATAGTTAGCTGGACATTTCACTCATACAAAACCATTGAAATTCCACCGTTATAGTTAGTTCAACTAACTATAACTCGCGCCCCCGCAATGCACTGCTGATGACATCACATTTTACATCACTCATGACATGGTCAGTGACATCACTGATGACATCACTGATGACATCACTGATGACGTCATCCAGTAGGTATGTGTTTCTGTGCAGTTTTAATATGTTTAATATATATAGGGAAAGGTCTGTTGAAGAATGAGTGGGTGTACAAGTGTGTGAATGGATGATTTGGTAGGTGTGTAACTGACTCTATAAGTGAGTCATTAAATGTAACTTACTACAGACTAGTGACTAAACTGTGTGAATGTCTGTATGTGTCTGTGTGTTGCTGTATAAGTGGCTGCATGGTTTTGCGAATAGCTATATGAGTGTCTATATGGGTTATTGATTGGTTGTCTGAGTATCTGTATGGGTGCCTGAGTGTTTGTGTGCGTAGGCTGTGTGTGACTCTGTGCATAGATGTGTGAGTCGGTGATTCTATGGTGCATGGTTTTAAGAGTGCAACTGTGATGGACTGTATGGTTGGGTGAGTGTATGTATGAGTGTGTAAGTGATTGAATGTATATCTCAGTTGTACATGTGTCAGTAACTACATATGTGAAAGGCAGTATATATGTGTGTAAGAGTATGTAATTGGGTATATGTGAGAGTGTGTGATTGTGAGAGTGGCTGTATGGATGAGTGTGTGCTTGTATCAATGACTGTATAAGAGCATAAGAATGTGGTACTATTTTTATGAGTAAGTGAACTTGAGTGTGTATAATTGCATAGGTGAGAAATTGGGAGTGTAATTAATTATTTTCATGACTGACTAGGTGTGACAGTACCTCTATGGATGATTGGTGGTGTGTGAGTGTCTATGTAGGTGTATAAATTCATATGATAGTCTTGTACGGAGTGACTGTAAGTATGAGTGACTGTACAGGTGAATGAGTGGAGGTGTATGTAGACCTAAGAGTTAATAAGTGGGTATGTAGTTATTGGTATTGGAGTATCTATGGTTTTGAGAATGGGCGTCTGAAATTTTGAGTTTGTGTATCAACGATTAAATTAGGGTGTGAGAAGATGCAGTAATTTTTCACATGGATGACGTCATCAGTGATGTCATCAGTGATGTCATTTGAGATGTCATCAGTGATGTCACTGACCATGTCATGAGTGATGTAATATGTGACGTCATCAGCAGTGCATTGCGGGGGCGCGAGTTATAGTTAGATGAACTAACTATAACGGTGGAATTTCAATGGTTTTGTACGAGTGAAATGTCCAGCTAACTATAACGTGTGTGAAACCTATGGTTTTTTCAGTGAATTTGCAAGGTTTTTTAAATGCTAATTCCTAACTATAACGTGTGTGAAACCTATGGGTTTTTTTCAGTGAATTTCAAATGTTTTTTAAATGCTAATATTTTAAATTTTTAAAATATTTTTTATATATTCCTTTTACAACAAGTTACCTATGTATACATTTATAGATTATCTGTATCCTTTAATTTGGAATGGCTCAGTTTTTTGAATTTGGATAAAGTTGAACAGCATAGTTAATATCTTCTATTAACTTATATACATTTTAATTCATTCATTTTTTTTTATAGGGTTTTTTTTACCGTGCGCCCTCGGTGTGCGCACCCAGTACGCATGCGTACGTTTTTCGTGTATGCATGCCTACGTTATCTACGTACGCATGCGTACGTGATAGTGCACGCTCGATGCGCGCACCCAGTATGTATGCATGCGTACGTTATCTACGTACGCATGCGTACGTTTTTCGTGTACGCTTGCGTACGTTATCTATGTACGCATGCATAGGTCATAGTGCGCGCTCGGTGCGTGCACTAAGTACGCATGCGTACATAGGTACGTTCGCGCATGTGCGCGTACTATGCGCGTGAGTTCGCGCATGCGCGCGTAGTACGTTCGCGCATGCGCGCTTACTTGGTACGTGCGCAACGTACGCGCGTAATTCGTAGACGCATGCACGCGTAGTACGTTCGCGCATGCGCGCGTACTTCGTATGCGCGCCACGTACGCACGTATTACTATGCGCATGCGCACATACTCGTTCGCGCATGCGTACTTGCTCCGCCGTGCGCGCACCGAGCGCGCACCTCAAGTCATGTGATTAAAAAGCAACACTTTTCATTGGTTCATACTAGTTTCAGTTTTAGATTCTTCCAACACCACACCCACTCCCCTCATGGCAAGTCATGTGATCAAGAAACAACACTTTTCATTGGTTCAAAGTAGTTTCAGTTCCAGATTCTTCCAACACCACACCCACTCCCCTCATTATTACTTCTGATTCACTAGGAGAAGGAGCTAATCTGTTTTTGAGATACAATGGCAGAGCAGCAGCCATCCTCTGAGAGTAAACAGGATACTCTTGTGAGACAGAGTCAGAGGAAGCAGAAAGACTCCTTCATATGGCAGTTTTTCACTTTTCCAGAAGGCCAAAAGAAGGTGAATGCACCAAAATTCACCTGCATTCTTTGTCACCGGACCTTATCACGTGGAAATGCTAATAAGAAATACTCTTTTAGTATTCACACAATGTTAAGGCACGTTGAAAAAGTCCATCCTGCGACTTTTACTCGAGCAGCTGGTGAAAACCCACCAGCAGCTCAGCCGAGTACATCCGCAACAGCTCAGCCGAGCACACCATTGGCAGCTCAGCCGAGCACTTCTTTTGCGGAGGTGCCTTCTCCTACTTCTACACCTCTGGTTATACGCCCGTTCTTTTCGGAGGCTGTATACATGGTGCGTGGACTGTCATGCTCTTATTTCTTTCGGTGAGACCAGTATTGATCTCATTGAGAGGAAATTAGAGCAGCACTCATGCACCAGGCCATAGTTGTTTTCATTTTTTCATTTTTCTCTTCTTCTGACTCTACATTAACACAAGGGCTCTTTTTAGAGCCACCTAAAATCTAAACACAAAAATTTGTTTTTTAAAATCTATTTGTCGATTTTTTTTTAGGGTGCGCGGACGGTGCGCGCACCCTATGATTTTTAAAAAAAAAAACATAATTATTTTTTTCACCCTTTGTGATCCTTCAGGGACTCCCTGACAAAGACTAGGGGGTCAGGAAGTCTCTACCATGCCCCCTTTCCATGTTCTCCACCTTTGTTTTAAATTTAAACACATTTTTAAATGTTTTTTTTTAATTGCAAGTAAAATGGATTACATTTCCTAAATTTTCTTTCAAGATCTGAAAGAAAGAAAAAAAGTATTAATATTCAACAATACATTTTCTTACGCAGTACATGTTTTTTCATATTTAACAAAGCAATTTTTTGCCCTTTTTTTTTTGCTGTTTTCAGAATGTATTGAATTTCACTGAAAATAGTGATATCAATTGTTTTCATCATTTAACAGCGGGCAAAAAAAAAAAACAATCTTAAAGATTGTTTAAAAAAAGCCCTGAATCTCTTCTCACTAAAACAGACCTTGATAGAAATGTCACAAATATATTAAAAATACCTTCTAAGAACAATAACTATTTGCAATAAATAACGTCTGTAAATCTTGCAGCTTAAGCACGTACACCAAAATAATATCTGTCAAACAAGTCCACAATTGTTACCTTTACCTTTCCTTGAGGCCAAATGGTAATTTTAAAATCCTTTGTAAGTGAAATATCCAATGTTAATCCTATAAAATTGAAATAATGTTTTCTTCAGATGCTGGAATTTGTATCTAAAATTTTGGTTTTAGAAAAATTAAGTAACAATTTGGTAAATCATAAGGCAAACGTTGCTTGAAAATCAATTGAGAATCATTACACAGTGTCCATCCTTTTTCACATTTAAGATAAACTGTGTAATGACCAGAAGTTATAGAAGGTCCATCATGAAAAATAATTGCAACTGCAACAAAAGTTTTACCTGATATCGATAATTGGTTTCCTACAAACTTCTTTAGTAAAGTTTCCATTTTAGTTCCATCTGGTCTACAACCTTGCATCATTAAAATTACATACTGTCCATATTTATGTAAAAATAACGTTGTTAACATGTCTGATTTACATTGAGAACATTCCATGTTGTGATTTGCATCTTTAACTAATTTACTAAAAGTCACTGTTTTACTCTCTGGTAATGTTAAATATATGAACCTTTCAGAATCAAAATTACTGCTGCATGTGTTCATACAGTTTTTACAACAATGTTCCCATTTATATGAGACACCTAATATATTTTCTATTTCTACCCCTTCATCTTCCAGTACCATAAGCATATACATCAAGAATTCCTGTGCATCTTGCTGGACATCTTGTGTAAACTGTGTACATCCAGAACATTTATCTAAAAGATTTCTAACATCAGAAGCACTTTCTATTTTAGTTTTATCATTACTCAGCTTCTCATAAAGAAGACTCAGCAGAGAACAGAATCTTTTTTCATGATTTAGTATTATCTGCTCTTGCAAAATTTGAAGATAAAATACAACATTGAGCACTACATTTGCGTAGCAGTTGACACCAGAGCTATTTTCAAAATGACAACCAACAACCTCTACAACACTGTCCTTTTTCTTTTTGCTTGCAATCACATCACTCTCTTTTTGTTTTCTCTTCTGTACATCCTCATTACAGATATTCTCAAATCTCCTTTTCCGACAAACAACACGTTTTTCAAACACAGGATACTGACCTAAATGAGGAGCATAGCTTCTTCTTAATCTATTATACTCCTTTACACAGTTTGCATCAGCACTAACTTTTGAGTCATCAAAGTCTATCATGAATAAACCAGATATTTTTTTCACGCGTGACAAAGCAACATATGCCATACCTTCTTTAAACACAGTAGATCCAATGTTTACAAATGCACTATCTACAGTTAATCCTTGAGATTTGTGAATAGTTACTGCATATGCTAGAGCAAACGGAAACTGCTTCCTACGTACATATAAGTCTTTCACAAGCAAGAAACAAACTGAACAACGACAAATGTCTTTAACCTTTTCAATCTGATCAAATTTTATTTTTAAAATTTCAATTCCAACTTTTTTCTGGTAATTAACAAAACCCACAACTTTACCCATAGCTCCGTTCACTAAACCTTTCTCTACATCCAAATTACGTCTTAAAATTACTCGACAGTTCATACATACATAAAGATTCTTTTCTAAACAGGCTGTTTTCAAGATGTTTTTCTCTAGAGAATCCAATTTACTTGTCAATTTGTTTGTCAATATAATAGTTATTCCTTCATGTTGTATTTTATCCACAGCTTCCAATTTGACAATCTCTTCATTTTCCAATTTCAAAAGTTCTTGATTGAATATAGAGCATTCATGTAGTGTTGGAATTAAGCAGATTACAGTATTTTTTCCAGCAATGTTCTTGTATATTTTCTCTGGAACTATTTGTTCTGTTGGAAACACATTACATAGCAATCGACTCTGTAAAGCTTTTCTGCCATGTTCTGTGAGTAGTCCAATTCTGATATCTTTGAGAATACTTGCATAATCCCCATCATTGGCTTGCCGCATATTGGTAATGAGTTCTTTATACTCAAAGTATGTCCAAATATTCACATTACCTATACTTCCTAATGACTTTTTTGTGTCTTCATGTGTAAGGGTTTGAAATACTGGTTGTTCTTTAACTGGAGTAAGCTGCAGAAGATCCCCAAAAACTATAACATGTTTTCCTCCAAATAGCACGTCATAGTTTGTCTTTAGAATTTGCTGCATTCTTAAATGCACAAAGGCAAGCATTAAGTTTGATACCATGCTTACCTCATCAATGATGAGAACTTTCATCTTTGCAATACTCTTGCAACTTCAAAACATGCTTCTCCTGTTAGCTTGTGGTATTGTATTTTGTTCTCGTGCTCTACTGGTAACATTAGCAAACGATGGAGGGTAATTCCTTTTATGTTATATGCTGCTAACCCAGTTGGAGCAGTAACAACACAAGACAAAGTTGAATCTGTTTTTTGCTGTAGATAGCTTCTAATTACATTAATCAAGAAACTTTTTCCAGTTCCGGCTTGTCCACTCACATACATTCTTATTGGATGAAACGATGTGCATGAGCTCTCTTTATTTTCATGTAGTAATCCGTGATCAATTTTTTTTCTGACTTCCTCATAAATTTGTTGTTGTTCATCATCCAGTTGTTGTTCCATATTTGGTAAGTTTATTAAATCTTCCTGAGCTTGATTCATAGCTGTTTCGACTTCAGTCATGGCTGTTGCAGCTTCATTTTCTATGATTGGTTGTCCTAGAGGATCTTCACTGAACGTCCCAGAACTTTGACTGTCTTGAGAACTGTCTCTAGCTACTTCAGCTGCAATTGTTGCTTCTTGTTCAATTTCTTCATTTAACATTTGAACATAAGTTGAGAAAGTACTGCATTCTATGCTATCTTTGCAAGCATTAAAGGAATCTTCATAGCTCTGAAAATCTCCAAGTAGTTCGTCCTCTGAACGCCATGGTTTAAACAGCTGTAAAAGTGCCAAGTAGTAAAATTCCTTTTTGTCAGTAGTGTCACAACTCAGCTTCCGGTGATTAATCAAACTTCCTTTTGTTTGTTTTACCAAACATCCTTCCTCACCAGTGACTTTATATTTTCCATTGTTGATGTCTTCTGTGGTATTCCGTTTATAAATGTAGTTCTGCAGCACTTCATAGAGACACATGTTCTCAAGATGATGACTTCTTTGTGGTTAATATGTGTCCAACATGTTTGTTCTTAAAATGTCTGTACTTTCTGGTTCGTACTCTGCTAAATATTCAATTTCTCGAATAGATTTCAGTACCCGATTTCTCATTCCTGCAAGGCCTAAACTTACCCAAATTATTCTTCTGGATTTGGAGTACAGACTTGCAGATGATAACCTATCTGAGCATTCGTAGGATCCAATTTCTCGATGCGATAACATCTTTAAACTGAAACTGTATAGCTTTTTACTGACAGTCTTCTCGTGAGAAATCTCTTCCCACATTTCTTTCAATTCCGTTTTCTCAGATTTAGTGATGTAAGATGTGACATACCGAGCAACAGCAATAGAATTGTCAGCAACATACTGTATATCCATGTTAGCATTCCACATGGATAAAATGACTGGGTTGTAGTCATTTATATATTTTGACTCTTCTTTTCTTCTTAGGTTGTAGGTATTCTTAGGCGATTTTCTTGTAATAGTATTTCGCACAGCTGACATAAAACTGTTTACTCTTCCTTTTGAAAGAACAGGTCGTGGAAATCCAAATCGACATTTTGTTTAGAATTTATCTTTACTCTTGTACTTTCGTCGACAGTATTTTCCACACCGATGACTTTGGAAACGTAAACCTTGCTCTTTTAAGTCTTTTTCTTCTGTGCTGTTAGGTATAGCACATGTTGCATATTCTTCAATGAAAGATAAAACTGCTTCATCAGCATCTGTTTCAAATTTTGGAGCATCCTTGATCCACAACAGCATATGAATATGAGGAGCACCTCTTGCTTGGTACTCTTTTCTCCAAAAGAAATCCACAACTTCTCCAAGAGGTGGATTTTTTTTATTGCAGATGAAGGACATCATAGCCTTAAATCTATGATTGAAATATCTGCAAACATTAACCGGATCCAATGAGCACAATTCTCCTGCTGTCTTGTATTGGATGTTTTCAATATTTGAATTTGCCTCTCGAAGAAAATCCAGTAAATCATCCCAAGCGTACTCAGCACAGCTTAGGGTAAGGAACAATGTAGGAGTTCCTAAATTCCGTAACATACATCTCAATTCTCCATGGCGTCGGTACAAATATTCATTAGTTCCTCGTTGACAAGCCATCAAATTTATCAATTGAGATTCCAAATGATCATCTTGCTGTTGCACTTTGTTCATAAAATCCTTTGCAAACACATTATGTAGATGTACTCCACTTTTTAAAATGTGATTTACTGCATAAGATAGTGCAGACAAGTCACTTTCAAATAAAAGATGGAACAAATAAGGAATACTTTGACGAAATCTTGGATCTTCTGCATATAACCTTGTAGTCCGATACTCGGAAGCAGGAATCTGTACTGGACGTTCATCATATCGTCCACCCTCTCCTGTAGGAAACAGCTGGGGAAAACAACGAGCTTCCAAGCTCTCCTCCCATACACTCACGGGAGCTCCTTTTGCTTTTTTCATCTGAAACAGATCAATAGTGTTTCCCATAACTTCTTTAGAATGAAGAGGATGTATGCTGAAATGTTCATAAATTTCTTCTTCTTTTGACTTATCCACTTTTTCAATTTGCCCAGCTGGTATTCCTGAGTCTACTAGTAAAACTTCTTCATCTTCTTCCATATAAATTGATTCATACCATTTATTATTTTTTTTCAAATATAAATTTGCTCTTTGTACTTTTCGTACATCTACCAGCTCCTGCCAAATTTTCTTATTTTTTGTTGGTACACCATTAACCAGAATAACTAATGGTTCAGTTTCCAATCTATCTGCATCAATTGTTTCCATATTTTTTTTCAAATCCAATGGCAAATAGACAACTCTTCCTTTTAAACCTCTTTGTAAATCCGAAGGAGGTAATTCACCTGTTTTCGGCTCCATACGCACTATGGTCTGAAACGGATGGACACACTGAATGAGTATAGACTCATACGTATTTAAATCAGAAAGTTCTGCAGGAATATCAACCAATTCTAAATTATTATGTACTGCTCTGGCTGGCATTCTATTTTCTTCTAACTTGTTATAACAGTATTTACAAATACGCTGATCTTCACCCAAATCAAAACTATTTTCCAGAAATATATATGTTGCAAAATCCTTCCACTTATAATTTTCTTCATTTTCACTTTTTTTATAGAGATCAACATTCCGGCTTCTCCGGCAACAAATACAAGTAATATTTGGTCTTTAATTAGAGATGATAGTAAATTTTGTCATTTCATCTTCAAAATTTTTAGTAACAGTGGGTTCTACATTCTCTTCCACATTTTCCTCAATAACTGTATCATTTCCTGCACTTTCTTGTTCTGTTCTTGTTCTGGACCAAAGTAAGAAAACTGAATATCATCAGTAACCTTCACTACATCTGATACAGATCCACGGAACAGAGCATTATTCAACTCCTTTAACTTTAGTGCTGGACTTTTAGCAAAATACAATGTTCTCACGAACTTTCTCATTTCAGTATGATGTACTGCCAGCATCCTAAAATGGTGACAAACACTTTGACAAACTTTCCTAGATAGACAAGCCAGAGAATGTCCTTGCAAACCAGTATTCTCTCTCACTCTGCATGGATCTAGTCGTTGAAGCACCTTAATCTTCTGTTTAACACTATTTTTACTATATTCTCTTAGAAAGTCACGTAATTTATCAATAGATTCCTGTCGCACAGTACAAATACTACTACAATTCCAAGTGTACACTGGGGCTTTAGGACGTCTCCCCATAACCTCATCAGCTATCACTTCTTCCTCATTTCTTGGAACCATTTTCTCCTTTTCCATTACACAACCATCTTTCACTTCATATGCACGACCAGTGGTGTCAACTGCATGCAACAAACTATTACTTTGAAGATAACTCTCTTCATTAAAAAATGGTTCAGTACTTGAACTATGCTTCCATTCTCCTAAGAACACCTTACAAAAGTTATTTTTTCTAACTTCTCTTTTCCTTTTGCTTTGTGACTTCATTGCTTTGACTAATTTATCTAATCTACGCATCCTATTCAAAAATAAAATGAATAGTTTTCTTTTTATTTCCAAAGCCTTTGTAACAATTGATTCAATATGTTTCTTTTTTTTATAAAATTGGGTTTTCTTCTTATATTTTTTCACATCCTGTAGCAAATTTAACGTCACTCTTGTCTGAAACATTTTTCGACTAATGTTTTTAAAATCTACTTTTCGTGTTAAGTCACTCTTTCTTACTTCTGATTCTACATTAGCGTTTATTTTTTTCTGTCGACTCTGTTGTTGTTTTGTACTTGAAACACTATTTGCAGTGGATACATTTTTAACATTTTTCCTTTGTTTGAAGATATTTTTTAAAAAATCCTTAGTCTGCTTACCAGAAGACTTTTTCTTTTTTCCAACATGAGGTTCACCAACTAATTTTTTTTGTCCAGTTGTCTTCAAATGTAGATGTTGTTGCTGTTCTTTTCTCTTTCTTGACTTTATAGGCATCTTTAACTTATTTCACTGTTGTTCAACAATACCTGAAATAAACTAAGAAAAAAATACCTTCATGTAATTTTAATACATTAAGTTTATTTTTTTGAGCTTTTCAAAACTTATCATAACAGCTGACCCTTTCCTACGAGTGCAAGTCTTACAAAACAAAAGCAACATGAATTAAATCTCTGAGAACAATTCCTGTGTGCACACAGACTCATGGTGTGATTCTAGGCAGAAAACGATATTTGATTGGCAATTACAAAGCACATTTACTACTGTGGAAGAGCAAGTGATAATTACTGTGACAGCCTGACACATTTTCCTTATAGTTTAGAGAGGCAGAAAAGAGCACATGTCCTAACAACTACTTGAGACCATGATCATGTGGAACCTGAGTGAGTGATTAGACTAGAGCAAAGGAAATGACCCTTGGTGACGTTCAATGTGTTAGCGTTACACAATGCTATCTGAAATACCACACAGTGCTGAATAGTTAGCATAGGAGTGCAGGAGAAGCAGCTGCCTGTGTGCTAAGAGTGTGTTCCTGGAGACTGTGTATTGTCAGGTGCAAGAGAGATCTGCATGGACGTTTGCACAACTGCATGAAGACTGCAGAGATGTATGTAAGAGTACATGTGTGGTAAGGGTTAATTGGAGTTTTTAACATGTAGGAATTACCTCACCCATTGCAGGAGTGGAAGGAATATCTACCATGTTGATTTCAAATGTGTTAGCATTTGCCTCTCATTTGTGAGATAGTGATTTCTGCTGAGTGGTATCCATCACAGTTGAAGAAACCTAGCTGCCCCGTTCATGCGAGTGCAAGTCTAACAGAACAACAGCAACAGAAATTAAATCTCTGACAACAATTCCTGTGTGCACACAGACTCATGGTGTGATTCTAGGCATAAAACGATATTTGATTGGCAATTTCAAAGCACATTTACTTCTATGGTTGAGTAAGTGATAATTACTGTGACAGCCTGACACATTTTCCTTATAATTTAGAGAGGCAGAAAAGAGCACATGTCCTAACAGCTACTTGATACCACCAGCATGTGTTACCTGGGTGAGTGATTAGACTAGAGCAAAGGAAATGAGCCTTGGTGACGTTGAATGTGTTAGCGTTACACACTTCTATCTCAAATACCACACAGAGCTGAGTAGTAACCATGGGAGTGTAGGAGAAGCTGCTGCCTGTGTGCTAAGAGTGTGTTTCTGGAGACTGTGTATTGTCAGGTGCAAGAGAGATCTGCATTGACACTTGCACAACTGCATGAAGACTGCAGAGATGTATGTAAGAGTATATGTGTGGTATGGGTTAATTAGAGTTTTAAACATGTAAAAACTACCTCACCTATTGCAGAAGTGGAAGGAAAATCTACCATGTTGATTTCAAATGTGTTAGCATTTGCCTCTCATTTGTGAGATAGTGATTTCTGCTGAGTGCTATCCATCACAGTTGAAGAAAACAAGCTGCCCCTTTCCTGCGAGTGCAAGTCTTTCAGAACAACAGCAACACAAATTAAATTTCTGAGAACAATTCCTGTGTGCACACAGACTCATGGTGTGATTCTAGGCAGAAAACGATATTTGATTGGCAATTACAAAGCACATTTACTACTGTGGTGGAGTAAGTGATAATTACTATGACAGCCTGACACATTTTCCTTATATTTTAGAGAGGCAGAAAAGAACACATGTCCTAACAGCTACTTGAGACCACCAGCATGTGTTACCTGGGTGAGTGATTAGACTGGAGCAAAGGAAATGAGCCTTGATGACGTTGAATGTGTTAGCGTTACACACTGCTATCTCAAATACCACACAGTGCTGATTCGTAACCATGGGAGTGTGGGAGAAGCTGCTGCCTGTGTGCTAAGAGTGTGTTTCTGGAGACTGTGTATTGTCAGGTGCAAGAGAGATCTGCATGGACACTTGCACAACTGCATGAAGACTCAGGAGACGTATGTATGAGTACATGTGTGGTATGGGTTGAATCGAGTTTTGAACATGTAAAAACTAGCTCACCTATTGCAGGCCTGGAAGAAAAATCTACCATGTTGATTTCAAATGTGTGAGCATTTGCCTCTCATTTGTGAGATAGAGATTTCTGGTGAGTGCTAACCATCACAGTTGAAGAAAACAATCTGCCCCTTTCCTGCGAGTGCAAATCTTTCAGAACAACAGCAACACAAATTAAATCTCTGAGAACAATTCCTGTGTGCACACAGACTCATGGTGTGATTCTAGGCAGAAAACGATATTTGATTGGCAATTACAAAGCACATTTACTACTGTGGTAGAGTAAGTGATAATTACTGTGACAGCCTGACACATTTTCCTTATATTTTACAGAAGCAGAAAAGAGCACATGTCCCAAAAGCTACTTGAGACCATCAGCATGTGTTACCTGGGTGAATGATTAGACTAGAACAAAGGAAATAAGCCTTGGTGACGTTGAATATGTTAGCGTTACACACTGCTATCTTCAATACCACACAGTGCTGATTAGTAACCATGGGAGTGTGGGAGAAGCTCCTGCCTGTGTGCTAACAGTGAGTTACTTATGACTGTGTATTGTCAGGTGCAAGAGAGATCTGCATGGATGCTTGCACAGCTGCATGAAGACTGGAGACATGTATGTAAGAGTACATGTGTGGTAACGGTTAATTGGAGTTTTGAGCATGTTGGCATTACCTCACCCACTACAGGAGTGAAGGAAAATCTACCATGTTTTTTTTCAAATGCGTTAGCATTTCCCTCTTATTTGTGAAATAGTGATTTCTGCTGAATGCTAACCATCACAGTTCAAGAAAACAAGCTGCCCCTTTTCTGCGAGTGCAAGTCTAACAGAACAACAGCAACATGAATTAAATCTCTGACAACAATTCCTGTGTGCACACAGACTCATGGTGTGATTCTAGGCAGAAAACGATATTTGATTTGCAATTTCAAAGCACATTTACTACTGTGGTGGAGTAAGTGATAATTACTGTGACAGCCTGACACATTTTCCTTATAGTTTAGAGAGGCAGAAAAGAGCACATGTCCTAACAGCTACTTGAGACCATCAGCATGTGTTACCTGGGTGAGTGATTAGACTACAGCAAAGGAAATGAGCCTTGGCGATGTTGAATGTGTTAGCATTACACACTTCTATCTCAAATACCACACAGAGCTGAGTTGTAACCATGGGAGTGTAGGAGAAGCTGCTGCCTGTGTGCTAAGAGTGTGTTTCTGGAGACTGTGTATTGTCAGGTGCAAGAGAGATCTGCATGGACGCTTGCACAACTGCATGAAGACTGCAGACATGTATGTAAGAGTACATGTGTGGTAAGGGTTAATTGGAGTTTTGAACATGTTAGAATTACCTCACCCACTACAGGAGTGGAAGGAAAATCAACCATGTTTTTTTTCAAATGCGTTAGCATTTCCCTCTCATTTGTGAAATAGTGATTTCTGCTGAATGCTAACCATCGCAGTTGAAGAAAACTAGCTGCCCCTTTAATGCGAGTGCAAGTCTAACAAAACAACAGCAACACAAATTAAATCTCTGACAACAATTCCTGTGTGCACACAGACTCATGGTGTGATTCTAGGCAGAAAACGATATTTCATTGGCAATTTCAATGCTCATTTACTACTGTGGTGGAGTGAGTGAAAATTACTGTGACAGCCTGACACTTTTCCTTATATTTTAGAGAGGCAGAAAAGAGCACATGTCCTAACAGCTTCTTGAGACCATGAGCATGTGTTACCTGGGTGAGAGATTAAACTAGAGCAAAGGAAATGAGCCTTGGTGTCGTTGAATGTGTTTGCATTACACACACCTATCTGAAATACCACACAGTGCTGAATAGTAACCATGGGAGAGTAGGAGAAGCTCCTGCCTGTGTGCTAAGAGTGAGTGTTAATTGGAGTTTTGAACATGTTAGAATTACCTCACCCACTACAGGAGTGGAAGGAAAATCTACCATGTTTTTTTTCAAATGCGTTAGCATTTCCCTCTCATTTGTGAAATAGTGATTTCTGCTGAATGCTAACCATCGCAGTTGAAGAAAACTAGCTGCCCCTTTAATGCGAGTGCAAGTCTAACAAAACAACAGCAACACGAATTAAATCTCTGACAACAATTCCTGTGTGCACACAGACTCATGGTGTGATTCTAGGCAGAAAACGATATTTGATTGGCAATTACAAAGCACATTTACTACTGTGGAAGAGCAAGTGATAATTACTGTGACAGCCTGACACATTTTCCTTATAGTTTAGAGAGGCAGAAAAGAGCACATGTCCTAACAACTACTTGAGACCATGAGCATGTGGAACCTGAGTGAGTGATTAGACTAGAGCAAAGGAAATGACCCTTGGTGACGTTCAATGTGTTAGCGTTACACAATGCTATCTGAAATACCACACAGTGCTGAATAGTTAGCATAGGAGTGTAGGAGAAGCAGCTGCCTGTGTGCTAAGAGTGTGTTCCTGGAGACTGTGTATTGTCAGGTGCAAGAGAGATCTGCATGGACGTTTGCACAACTGCATGAAGACTGCAGAGATGTATGTAAGAGTTAATGTGTGGTAAGGGTTAATTGGAGTTTTTAACATGTAGAAATTACCTCACCCATTGCAGGAGTGGAAGGAAAATCTACCATGTTGATTTCAAATGTGTTAGAATTTGCCTCTCATTTGTGAGATAGTGATTTCTGCTGAGTGCTATCCATCACAGTTGAAGAAACCTAGCTGCCCCGTTCAAGCGAGTGCAAGTCTAACAGAACAACAGCAACAGAAATTAAATCTCTGAGAAGAATTCCTGTGTGCACACAGACTCATGGTGTGATTCTAGGCAGAAAACAATATTTAATTTGCAATTTCAAAGCACATTTACTACTGTGGTGGAGTAAGTGATAATTACTGTGACAGCCTGACACATTTTCCTTATAGTTTAGAGAGGCAGAAAAGAGCACATGTCCTAACAGCTACTTGAGACCATCAGCATGTGTTACCTGGGTGAGTGATTAGACTACAGCAAAGGAAATGAGCCTTGGTGACGTTGAATGTGTTAGCATTACACACTTCTATCTCAAATACCACACAGAGCTGAGTTGTAACCATGGGAGTGTAGGAGAAGCTGCTGCCTGTGTGCTAAGAGTGTGTTTCTGGAGACTGTGTATTGTCAGATGCAAGAGGGATCTGCATGGATACTTGCACAACTGCATGAAGACTGCAGAGATGTATGTAAGAGTTCATGTGTGGTAAGGGTTAATTGGAGTTTTTATCATGTAGGAATTACCTCACCCATTGCAGGAGTGGAAGGAAAATCTACCATGTTGATTTCAAATGTGTTAGCATTTGCTTCTCATTTGTGAGATAGTGATTTCTGCTGAGTGCTATCCATCACAGTTGAAGAAAACAAGCTGCCCCTTTCCTGCGAGTGCAAGTCTTTCAGAACAACAGCAACACAAATTAAATTTCTGAGAACAATTCCTGTGTGCACACAGACTCATGGTGTGATTCTAGGCATAAAACGATATTTGATTGGCAATTTCAAAGCACATTTACTTCTATGGTTGAGTAAGTGATAATTACTGTGACAGCCTGACACATTTTCCTTATAATTTAGAGAGGCAGAAAAGAGCACATGTCCTAACAGCTACTTGATACCACCAGCATGTGTTACCTGGGTGAGTGATTGTTGCAGGGATTCTGCTGATACACAGAACTATGCGAAGAACCCCAGGACCTCAGTGAATTGTGGTGTACCAGAAACTCACCTCAGAACCCAGAACCCAGTATCCGGCTAGCATAAGTGTCCCATTCGTTATCCGAGGTTTAGCTCGGCGGTCCCAATGAATAGACAACCCAGAACAAGCGACTCAGTACATACTCAGGAATGGTGGGAATCGAAGATACCTGTTCGTATATTATTCTCACATCAGTCCACAACAATAATCAACAGAGACACGTTGTAAATAAAAGGGGTTTATTTTTATAGACCACGTGTCCTAAGATGCAGTACTTTGGCTAATACAAGCAGACAAATGATTAATATCAAAACCAGCAACATAGTTACAATACCATAGAATATAAAAGGGGTGATCATATTATAATGACAGTGGATACTACCACCTTCCCTTTACTAAGAAGCTAATATTATTATTATGCTAATAGAAGGTCTCTTAGGCTTGAATAGGGGACCCCATACCTCAAAGATCAGCTTAGTGAAATCACATCACAGGAGCATCAGGAGTCTTCTCGCAGGAAGGCTCGTCTTCGGTCTGAATAATAAACATGATGTCTGTGATACTAAAAGCACTAATTTTCAGGCATTTGCAGCTGCGCGTGTGTTATGGCTAAATAGTGGGCCGATCAACCTAGAGTGAAAAACATGCATTGTGTAATAACCCAGACTGTTTGTCACACCATGTACAGACCAAGGTCGCTGCGCAGAGCTTGGGATGGTAACAACAGATTGCTCTTGTGTGAAGCAAGTCTCGAGTCAGCAGTTTGTTTTAAGAAATAACATGTAAACGCAGTGCCGTGTGCAAAAGCAAAAAGATGGCTTTCTAACATCTAACGTGGTTATGCTAACTTAACAATGCCTGTACGTATTCAGAGAGAACTCACTACACGCCCCCTTGATCGAAGCACTATTTAGTAGGCAAGAAAAGAGAGAACGCAGAGTTCAGTTTCGTCAGAGCAGAACAAGGCGTAACCAATCCAAAGGTTCAGAATGAGTTAAAGTCCGAAACGAAAAAAAATTGAAAAGCAAAAGGGGAAACTGTGGTGTCCGGAAAAAAAATATAATCAATTAAAAAACTCAAAACAACCATCAGGGAGAAAGCAAAAAAAAAAAAAAAAGGTAAATGCCGCGGCAGGGTGCTGTCCAGGAGCGACAGGCGCCAAGGACGATAGTTCAGTCAATCCATGAATGTATAGGCAGCATATGTGGCAACCGCTTCCAACAAAAAATCATTTGCAGGGCCAGCGAAAGTCTCAGCCATCCAATCCATCAACGAAAAGGAACACACGTGTTCTTCAATCAGTGGAGCTTCCAGCACGATCAGAGGGCACCCGGAATGTTCCTCCAAATAGCTCATAGCCAAGAAGTTGTAGGCAGCTGTAGAGATGTCCCAATTACCCAGGATCCCATGTGCTGCTCCACAAGCCATTATCCGGACACCAGAACAGGTCAACTCGTGAGACACTAAGGGCCTCATTAGTCGATCGAAATCCGGCACCGGAGCCACCAGGCTGGTCAAGCACAAATCCAAAGGCCATTCAAAGGGACAATCCAGGCAGTGAAGCACAGGCTGCACGCAGGTGAAGTAGCAATACCGGAAAGATAATCCATATGCCAGGCTTAAGGTCGCCAATGGCAGAGTTCCATAAAAGTCAAGCATCCTATCTCGAAGAAGATGCAGGCGGGACAGGTGCACGTGCGGCACAGAAGGAGCAGCCATTCCGTAGGATGAAAAGGAAAAGCAGCACACCCGCCACTAGCGCCAGAAGCAGCGGAACACCTCCAAAGATGCTCGAGAAAAGGGAATGAAAAAAGCCCGGAACCACACCAAAAATAGTTTGGAAAGAGGTCACGAGACCCGAGCCCACAAGTTTAAAAAAATGAGCCAGGCCGGTCGTGGACGAGGCATTGAAAATAGTTTGGATCAAAGAGCCGAAATGCAGGGGGAGGTCAGTATTCAGAAGCGCCTGTACCTCTGTGCGCGTATTAGCAACGTGAAGGTCGAATGTTTCACGAGAGGAAGTCAAAGACACCTCTTTTTGGGACAATAAGGCTCTTATTCTGCTCAACTTGTTGAACTCTGCTTTCAAGGTTGGAATCGAAGGCCAGATGGAAGCATCCAGCCGCCCATGCGGGGGTGGAAAGAGAACATTATTGCAGCAGACCACTTTCTGGGAGACAGTTACAATATACGGGATTCCCACTAACATCCCACAGCAAGCTTCACTATTCAAAATCAAATAACTACCGTTAGCAAGCAGTGTGAAAGAAGGCGTAATCACAGGCACTGGGACACCCCGTAGGATGCATGCTAAATTCGGTGCTTGTACATTGCATGCGCCGTGTAATTGAATGTGCCTACATACCAAGGAATGGTCAGGTGACGTGGTACATTCCTCGCCCTTCAAATAAACCTCAGTCCCGTCCCTAGTACATCTATACGTAAAGGGGAGGGACCAAACCTCATGTATGAAAGCGGTGCCCAGCGGTTCATATCTACCCAAAGCATAATGTTTCATACAAGACGTAAACTTAAAAAGCGCAAAAGGGAGAGTTATCAATCCGTGGACTAACCACGTAGCCGAATTGATCTCCGCTACAGAAAAAGGCAATGGTTCTAATTTTTCAATATGTAACAATGAATATGTAGCATCCTTCATGGACATAAATCGCTGCTTGTCAGTAAGGTTAAAGGGAAGGAATAACGATGTAGTGTTAAGATAGTCCCAAGGGACTCTCCCTGCCTTTAAAGTCTGCAATGTCCAAGCAAACTGCATAACAGAACGCAACTGGTTTTGACCATGATATAACACAGACATATCATCATGCACAATATCAACTACTGATGAAACAATATTATCTAATGTATAAATCCTAGAAGAGAGAGTGCTAATGCTGTTATCTATAACGGCTAAAACCTTTTCCATGTTGGCTTGGTCAATAGCCCTCAATCTGGAAGCCGCCTCAATCTGTGACAACTTCCAGACTTCGTTGTAAATAGCATACGCCCACCTCTTGGTTCTGCCACCCACAGGACCCTTAACAAAATCATTCAAATCTATTTTGTCATGTAATTGTGATAAATGAACTTTGACAGACGCCAAAGTGGAATGTCGCAGCCAAGATTGACATAACTTGCCCACAGAGTATGTAGTTACAGTATGTGACGACTCAAACCGAGGGTCCACGCGTTCCTGAGTATACCCCGGTTTCAGTCCCAGAAAACGTCGTTGACAGATATCTGAACTGCTTTGCCAAATTAACCAACCCTCACTATTAACTTTCGAAATATTGAAAGATGTATTTGAAACTAAGGATTGCAAAGCAGCAAGGGATAGATCTGTGTGGTTATCCCAATTGGGATAAGCGCCCAGATCCGGCACAGAAGGTGACTTTAATTGTTTAGAAGTAGCCAATCCAAAACAGGTGGTTTGGAAGATGGATGAATTCAAAAATAAAATATGATTTGGTATAAGACAGGCACGATGTAAAGCCTCTGTACCCTGTACCTGCCACGGCTTGGAACCCCAAACCGACTTTAGATCAATAGTAGCCTTCCATACATCATAACCTTTGATTGACAACTCGTCCATAAAGGACTTGGAATAAAGTAACTTTGTGTGTGTCAGTCTAACCTTTGCGGCAGACTCAGGCAGCACCTTAAAATAAAACGCTGCCGGGTTGGAAACACTGAAATCGGTAAAATATGAATACTTGTTAACTAGTGTTTGTGAACTTCCGAATTCGGGAGTAGGACAGTGTTCCCATTGGGTAAAATTTACAAAATTTCTAAATGTATTCGCTTTATGCAGGAAATGATTGCCATAATGTTTGAAAACAATACTGTTCCGCATAATTAGCCGCATTTTCGTATAAATCTTCAGCATCAAAAGCGGCATAATATTTCAAATCAGAAAACAGTGACTCAATGGCGTGTACATCCCAATCATCAGAACGTATGTTCTGCCTAACCACATCACCCATAGAAACACGAAATACATTAGGTACATTAATGACCTCTGTAGGCCCATGAATTTGGAATTTAACAGCATCCCATGTGATTCCATCCAAGACGGGCCAGGCAGTAATATTCACAAAAGTCTGGTCCCTCTTCATGATGTGGGACGAGGAGTGGGGGGCCAAAGTTCCATTGATAAGTCTAATTGTCGATCTCTCACTCAGATAGTGGCCATCCACAAGACGGAAAAAAACTATTACGAATCCAATGGACATAAACAAAAAAACACCGAAAAGCAACAGCCAAATGTATGTCCAAGGGGTAATCAAAAAATGTCTCTTAAACCAGCTGAAAAAAACTGCAATGTTCGATGGGGGGCTTGAGGGCAACGAGTTAGTGTCAAAGGAGAAACGGGACTGTCCAAGCGCCGTAGATTGTAAAACAGGCGAGGGACCACGTGTAGGATAAGCATACTCAGTCTCTTCGGGCAAACCACCAGCCGATGGTATCAACAAGGGATCAGTAACCGATTGCATCTCGATGGCAACATCAGGCAAGGTGTTAGAAGCAAGAGTCAACATTGAATTTCTTTGCATCGTCTGTCATGAAACTGCTGGAGTCATGCTAAGAAGTATCGGCCACTCGCTGAAGTTTGACATTGTCAATAGAGATGTACCTGTTTTCTTTGCGACCAGGAAGTGGAGGTAAAATGACTGTTCTTGTACCCTGCACTCCAAGCACTGGAACTGGTGCACGATAAGAGGGGCCGAACTCCTTCTTGTTCTCCACCTTCTCACGGACCAGATCTCCAACTCGGGGTAGCCAGCCGACTACCGGAACCTGAACTTCAACTTCAGATGTGGAGGGCAAGTGTTCCTTCGATAGAGTGTCTCTGGCTTCTTGTAGAGTCTGTAAAACAGCACAGTGATCATCTACGTCAAAGGGTGCGGTCGACGCCGCCATGTCTAGACCATCAAGGTCCGGTACAAACATTCTGATTCCGAAGAGCATCATGTACGGGGTCCGCCCACCCAGAGACCTTCTAGGGAGATTATTAAGTGCACGTTGAACGTTATACAAATGGGCTAGCCAGTTCCGGCCTGTGCCTAAAACACGGGCTGTCAATGATTGCTTTAAGTCACGGTTCATTCGCTCCACCACACTATTACCCTCAGGTCGGTAGGGGGACGAAAATTTGACTAGGACCCCCAAATTTCTCATAGCCTCCTTGTAAGCCTTAGAGGCGAACGCAGGGCCCTGATCAGAATGGAAGGTACCACACGCAAAGGTTCCCACAAAGACACGCAAATCTCTGATGACAGTCCGCGAGTCAGCACTCCTTTGTGGCCATACCCACAGAAAACGTGTGCACGAATCCACTGCAACCAAGATGTACTTGTACGCAGTATCAGAAGAAAAAGGACCGCAGTGATCCAAATAAACACAACCAAATGGTTTATTGGATATGTACAACTGTGTTTGTGATGGGCGCGCAACAGTAGAAGGTTTAATCTGTTGGCAAATGTCACAATCAAGAACATAAGCGCGCGCTTGTTTATATAAACCAAACCACCAGTAACGTTGTTGTAGCAGAGATATTGTGGCTGACACTCCGGCGTGGGCTGACGCCAACCCCTCATGAGCAGCCAGAATCAGTGCGGGTCTGCAGTCCGCGTTGGGAATAATTCTGTCACCAACGTCGTTAATCCTCACTAATGGGACATTATCAGGACTTAAATGGTAAATGTAACGAGAAGGAAAACCCTTCGGGTAATCGCCTCCCTTTTCTGTAGCAGCAATAGCTGCCAAGATGTCATCATCAATCTTACTCTTTGATCTGGTAACTGCTGCCACTAAGTATGTAGCCACTGCTGTTTTTGCTGCCTCGTCAGCCAAGCTGTTACCGACAGCATGGACACCAAGTCGCTGGTGACCAAGAGTGTGAATAACATTCACTAGAGGGAGACGTTCTTTAAAGTCTGCCACTCGAACCCAAAGCGTTTTATGCTTAATTGTGCCACCTTTCGTGTCTCGATAGTCATTCTGAGACCAGAAGTGTAAATTGTCATTGTAGGACTGGACACAGTAGAAGGAATCACTCACTATAAGAGTAGTGACTCAGGGATCAGCAAACTCCAGTGCAAGCACCAGAGCCCGAAGCTCCGCCAATTGCGCGGTACAATCACCCAATGACTGCGTATGCACTGCATCAGATTGGAATTCACCATTTACGAATGTGCTTCGATCCAACCGCGGGCTGCGCAGACCCGTCAGTGTATATGACACAATGGTATTCTTCGAGCGGGCGCAAAGACAGAGGTGCCGGATGAACGAATTCATACTGCAAGAACTCTTGAGTCTGTAATGAGGCATCAAAGATGTAAGTGACGTCTGGCGACGTCAGTGTTGTGGCCCATTGTATCCACCGAGGATGCAAAGCTTTAGAATTTGGTACACTTGCCTTTGTCACTGCTTCTAAGGCAGGATAGGGTGTTACAACCAGAATCTGTTTCCCATGCGACAGTGCGCGTTCTTTAAGGATCGCCATCTGTACAGCAGTCAGAACTTTTTCGACCGCAGAAAAACGTAATTCAGCAGAGGTGTACAAGTGGGATTTGTACGCAATGGGGACTGTATCGCCCTCATTAAACGTCAAATACGTGAAACCCACGGCGCCTGGCACTATTCTTATTACCAGGTTGGTGCGGTTATCACGTGTCAGCAAATATTGTGAAGCAAGAAGGTCAGCCTGTAAAGACTGTAAAATTTTAGAATGTTCCAGCTGCCAGCTAGACTTCGAAAATGTGGGTTGTACCAAGGCGTAAAGCGGCTTGATACGCTGGGCATAATCAGGAATGTACGTACGGCCGAAATTCAGAAAGCCCAGCAGAGATTGTAATTTCTTTAGTGTCGTTGGCGCACTCAAGCATGCGCACTTCTCCAGAAAGTGGGGAGCTAACCCCTTACCTTCATTATTGAGCTCGTAGCCCAAAAACAACACTGTATATTCCGCGATATGAGACTTCGCAAAATTGAATTTGTAGCCATAGTCAGCAAAACTCACTACAATATTGTCGACTCGAGACAGATGCGGCAACAGCTCGTCATCCGTGAGGTAGATATCGTCAACATAGGAGTATGCCTCGGGGTCTATTCTTTCTAAGAGAGAAACCACGCGAGCGGAAAAGACGCCAGGGCTATTTTTGTAGCCCATGGCTAATCTCGTAAACTGTTTTTGTTTACCGCCCGAAGTAAACGCTGTCCACTGGCTACTCAGTGTGGACAGGTTATGGCTAAAAAAGCCATTGGAAATGTCAAGTGTCGTTTTAAACCGTTTACGCACGAGACTGTCGACTAGAGCCGAGCTATGTGTATTTTGCACCGCGCAGGTCCGGCAATGGGAGTTTAGGTGCCGGTAATCCAAAACTAAACGGTACGAGCCGTCAGGCTTCGTTACAGTGAATAAAGGGTTATTCATAGGGGACACACAGGTTTCAATTACACCCTGATATTCCAATTGTTCAAGGATCGCCGCGACGTGAGGTCTAGCTTCACGACGCATGGGATATTGGGGCTGAGGCTGGGGCATAGACCGCAATGGAATCTCATGGCAGGGGGACAACCGGTCCCAACCTACTTGAGTACGATATACCGCTGGCGCAAGCGCCAGCGCCCACTCACCAGCGTACATTTCAGCTTGGTCCTTAGGCACCGTGTGCGCAAAGGACGGGAGGATTTTCTCCTCCCCTCTAGGAGCTTCCAAAATGAAGGCTGGGGGCCAATCTGCCTCCGCTAGGAGGATATCATAGGTGGTGGTCAGATTATCCCAAAAAATCCCTTTTATAGTACGTTGTATGTCACCCTCTATTAATAAGACTATTTCATAAAGTCTATCAGGGGGAGCCACTCTGGTGTCAGCTGTCTCAACAGTAACCAATACATCAGTTGCTGTCGCCGCCAGAAATGGACGCAGAGCTTGACGGACTATGGTAATTTCTGCCGCGCTGTCCAGTAGCGTCAGCGCCCATGTCCGGTTCTGAAGCTGTGTCCGCACTATCTGAGGCATATTTTGCCGTCAGAGCCGCCACTTTCTTCTTCTGAAACGGGGGTCTTTGTCGAGCAAACTCGTCCTGCTTGCCTTTACCCTCAGTCTGTCGGGGTTGGTCACGCTGTTGTGGAGCACCCCGACCTTTGCCACCGCCTCCGCCACCAGACTGTGTAGCCGATGTTTCCTGTGAAGAACGAGGAGAGCGCGGTTCAGAAACCTGAAATCTATCAGGAGACTTAATAGTAGCACGATCTCGCAGATCATAAGTGCGTTCACTACTTGACTGAACGGGAGAGGCAGGCCGAGAGCCCTGTTTCTGCTGCTGCTTTCCCTGTTGTTTAGTCCGCCAAGGTTGTTTTGGAAAAATTGGCCGACCATCCTTACCAAAAGTTTCTGCCTTACCCTGCTGCTTAGAATCGGGATTTTTGATCACAGGCTTAACTCCTAAAGAGCTACGACCCAAATCGCGATATGCTTCTGAAATTATTTTCGCAAATTCCTGCGGCTTGTCCTCTTCAGCAACTTTCTTCAGTTCATTACGAACCTGAAAGTGCAACGCATCACCCTTAAGGTTTCCCATTATCATGGTAGCCACCAGGCCAAAATCTCCGAGGAGCCGCATCCCCAATTCTATCGCAGACTCCGCTCCATGGTCCTCTTGAACCTGTTTAATTATGGAGGGCAGCTGTAACATAGACGGAGTGCCGAAGCACTGCGCGTACGTCGCAGCAAAAACCTTACCCCAGGATACACAATCATCTATATGGGGAACTAAGTCTTTAGGCAAACTAATGGTGAGGATCCTGTGTTTTTCCACAGGAGTTGTATGCGGATAAACCGCCTCTATTTGGTCAAATTTTTCAGCAAGCCAAAAAGGATAATCATCCCTTGTGAGGGGGCGCTTGCCCACAACAGAATTGACCATAACAGGACTAATGACCACCGCGTGACGATCACTAGGTTGTCCCGCACTAACAGGCGCCCCCGCCTGTACAGTGCGCGACACATACTGCACCAACGCCCTATATACTGATATAAGGGCAGTGTGTAGTACACGCAATTCAGCCACCGTCACCGTGAGGTAACGGGGATGAGGCGTAAATCCGGCTAGTACCGGCCAAGTGGCCCCTGCAATTGATAAAGGGCCCATTCTCGGCGGTATAACCACATGGGGGAGGGCGCCATTAAACCAAATCTGATGTTGCCAAGCAGATATTGGTATCTCCTGTGTCCTATACGGCGCATAGTTAGCAGGCACGGCAGTAGCAGTGTAAGAATGAAAGGTATCGTCATCCCCACTGACTGCCGGAATCGTCACCCAGGAATAGAACAACTCAAACGGGTGAGCCGCATCGGCTCCCACCACAAAGATGACGTCCATGCCCGTGTCCGGCACCCCATACTGCGTCAAATGACGTTTCAGAGCTGCACGGCTGTGCGCCGCAATGTCTACTGCCATAAGGACAAGCTATACTTCAAGTATTTAGTAGCACAAGGGTTCAATAACCTTTTTAATGATCAAGCTTGAAAGAACCTATATCAATAGAACTAGGTAGGTTTAAATCCGTCAGACTTGTTATCCGGAAACAAGAATGAGGGTGCTGTGGACTAAATGTAAGCACTACTAAGGCGTTTCAACTCATAGACCAAACGTTAGGTGCGCCATGTTGCAGGGATTCTGCTGATACACAGAACTATGCGAAGAACCCCAGGACCTCAGTGAATTGTGGTGTACCAGAAACTCACCTCAGAACCCAGAACCCAGTATCCGGCTAGCATAAGTGTCCCATTCGTTATCCGAGGTTTAGCTCGGCGGTCCCAATGAATAGACAACCCAGAACAAGCGACTCAGTACATACTCAGGAATGGTGGGAATCGAAGATACCTGTTCGTATATTATTCTCACATCAGTCCACAACAATAATCAACAGAGACACGTTGTAAATAAAAGGGGTTTATTTTTATAGACCACGTGTCCTAAGATGCAGTACTTTGGCTAATACAAGCAGACAAATGATTAATATCAAAACCAGCAACATAGTTACAATACCATAGAATATAAAAGGGGTGATCATATTATAATGACAGTGGATACTACCACCTTCCCTTTACTAAGAAGCTAATATTATTATTATGCTAATAGAAGGTCTCTTAGGCTTGAATAGGGGACCCCATACCTCAAAGATCAGCTTAGTGAAATCACATCACAGGAGCATCAGGAGTCTTCTCGCAGGAAGGCTCGTCTTCGGTCTGAATAATAAACATGATGTCTGTGATACTAAAAGCACTAATTTTCAGGCATTTGCAGCTGCGCGTGTGTTATGGCTAAATAGTGGGCCGATCAACCTAGAGTGAAAAACATGCATTGTGTAATAACCCAGACTGTTTGTCACACCATGTACAGACCAAGGTCGCTGCGCAGAGCTTGGGATGGTAACAACAGATTGCTCTTGTGTGAAGCAAGTCTCGAGTCAGCAGTTTGTTTTAAGAAATAACATGTAAACGCAGTGCCGTGTGCAAAAGCAAAAAGATGGCTTTCTAACATCTAACGTGGTTATGCTAACTTAACAATGCCTGTACGTATTCAGAGAGAACTCACTACATGATTAGACTAGAGCAAAGGAAATGAGCCTTGGTGACGTTGAATGTGTTAGCGTTACACACTTCTATCTCAAATACCACACAGAGCTGAGTAGTAACCATGGGAGTGTGGGAGAAGCTGCTGCCTGTGTGCTAAGAGTGTGTTTCTGGAGACTGTGTATTGTCAGGTGCAAGAGAGATCTGCATGGGCACTTGCACAACTGCATGAAGACTCCAGAGACGTATGTATGAGTACATATGTGGTATGGGTTAATTCGAGTTTTGAACATGTAAAAACTACCTCACCTATTGCAGGCCTGGAAGAAAAATCTACCATGTTGATTTCAAATGTGTGAGCATTTGCCTCTCATTTGTGAGATAGAGATTTCTGGTGAGTGCTAACCATCACAGTTGAAGAAAACAATGTGCCCCTTTCCTGCGAGTGCAAATCTTTCAGAACAACAGCATCACAAATTAAATCTCTGAGAACAATTCCTGTGTGCACACAGACTCATGCTGTGATTCTAGGCAGAAAACGATATTTGATTGGCAATTACAAAGCACATTTACTACTGTGGTAGAGTAAGTGATAATTACTGTGACAGCCTGACACATTTTCCTTATATTTTACAGAAGCAGAAAAGAGCACATGTCCCAACAGCTACTTGAGACCATCAGCATGTGTTACCTGGGTGAATGATTAGACTAGAGCAAAGGAAATAAGCCTTGGTGACGTTGAATGTGTTAGCGTTACACACTGCTATCTTCAATACCACACAGTGCTGATTAGTAACCATGGGAGTGTGGGAGAAGCTCCTGCCTGTGTGCTAACAGTGAGTTACTTATGACTGTGTATTGTCAGGTGCAAGAGAGATCTGCATGGATGCTTGCACAGCTGCATGAAGACTGGAGACATGTATGTAAGAGTACATGTGTGGTAACGGTTAATTGGAGTTTTGAGCATGTTGGCATTACCTCACCCACTATAGGAGTGAAAGGAAAATCTACCATGTTTTTTTTCAAATGCGTGAGCATTTCCCTCTTATTTGTGAAATAGTGATTTCTGCTGAATGCTAACCATCACAGTTCAAGAAAACAAGCTGCCCCTTTTCTGCGAGTGCAAGTCTAACAGAACAACAGCAACACAAATTAAATCTCTGACAACAATTCCTGTGTGCACACAGACTCATGGTGTGATTCTAGGCAGAAAACGACATTTGATTTGAAATTTCAAAGCACATTTACTACTGTGGTGGAGTAAGTGATAATTACTGTGACAGCCTGACACATTTTCCTTATAGTTTGGAGAGGCAGAAAAGAGCACATGTCCTAACAGCTACTTGAGACCATCAGCATGTGTTACCTGGGTGAGTGATTAGACTACAGCAAAGGAAATGAGCCTTGGTGATGTTGAATGTGTTAGCATTACACACTTCTATCTCAAATACCACACAGAGCTGAGTTGTAACCATGGGAGTGTAGGAGAAGCTGCTGCCTGTGTGCTAAGAGTGTGTTTCTGGAGACTGTGTATTGTCAGGTGCAAGAGAGATCTGCATGGACGCTTGCACAACTGCATGAAGACTGCAGACATGTATGTAAGAGTACATGTGTGGTAAGGGTTAATTGGAGTTTTGAACATGTTAGAATTACCTCACCCACTACAGGAGTGGAAGGAAAATCAACCATGTTTTTTTTCAAATGCGTTAGCATTTCCCTCTCATATGTGAAATAGTGATTTCTGCTGAGTGCCAACCATCGCAGTTGAAGAAAACTAGCTGCCCCTTTAATGCGAGTGCAAGTCTAACAAAACAACAGCAACACAAATTAAATCTCTGACAACAATTCCTGTGTGCACACAGACTCATGGTGTGATTCTAGGCAGAAAACGATATTTAATTGGCAATTTCAAAGCTCATTTACTACTGTGGTGGAGTGAGTGAAAATTACTGTGACAGCCTGACACATTTTCCTTATATTTTAGAGAGGCAGAAAAGAGCACATGTCCTAACAGCTTCTTGAGACCATGAGCATGTGTTACCTGGGTGAGAGATTAAACTAGAGCAAAGGAAATGAGCCTTGGTGTCATTGAATGTGTTTGCATTACACACACCTATCTGAAATACCACACAGTGCTGAATAGTAACCATGGGAGAGTAGTAGAAGCTCCTGCCTGTGTGCTAAGAGTGAGTGTTAATTGGAGTTTTGAACATGTTAGAATTACCTCACCCACTACAGGAGTGGAAGGAAAATCTACCATGTTTTTTTTCAAATGCGTTAGCATTTCCCTCTCATTTGTGAAATAGTGATTTCTGCTGAATGCTAACCATCACAGTTGAAGAAAACTAGCTGCCCCTTTAATGCGAGTGCAAGTCTAACAAAACAACAGCAACACAAATTAAATCTCTGACAACAATTCCTGTGTGCACACAGACTCATGGTGTGATTCTAGGCAGAAAACGATATTTGATTGGCAACTTCTAAGCACATTTACTACTGTGGTACAGTAAGTGATAATTACTGTGACAGCCTGACACATTTTCATTATAATTTACAGAGGCAGAAAAGAGCACATCTCCTAACAGCTACTTGACACCATGAGCATGTGTCACCTGGGTGAGAGATTAGACTAGAGCAAAGGAAATGAGCCTTACTGACGTTGAATATGTTAGCACTACACACTGCTATCTGAAATACCACACAGTGCTGATTAATAACCATGGGAGTGTAGAAGAAGCAACTGGCTGTGTGCTAAAAGCGTGTTTCAGGATACTGTGTATTGTCAGGTGCAAGAGAAATCAGCATGGAGGCTTGCACAACTGCATGAAGACTGGAGACATGTATGTAAGAGTACATGTGTGGTAAGGGTTAATTGGAGTTTTGAACATGTAGGAATTACCACACACATTGCAGGAGTGAAATAGTGATTTCTGCTGAATGCTAACCATCACAGTTCAACAACAAGCTGCCCCTTTCCTGCGAGTGCAAGTCTAACAGAACAACAGCAAAACAAATTAAATCTCTGACAACAATTCCTGTGTGCACTCAGACTCATGGTGTGACTCTAGGCACAAAACAGTTTTCCTTGGTAATACCAGTACACCTTAACTTATGGTGAAGACATACTCCATAATATCTTACAAGTTCAAGACAGTTAAATATCTTTCTAATTTCCGCTGAATGCTAACCATCACAGTTCAAGAAAACAAGCTGCCCCTTTCATACAAGTGCAAGTTTTACAGAAGAAGAGCAACACAAATTAAATCTCTGACAACAATTCTTGTGTGCACACAGACTAATGATATGATTCTAGACACAAAACAGTATTCCTGGGTGATACCAGTACACCTTATCCTATGGTGAAGACATAATCCATAATATCTTACAAGCTCAAGACAGTTAAATATCTTCCAAAACATAAAATGTAAAACACAACTTTAAAAGAAGAAACAATTTTCTATTATTTATTTCAAAATGCACTACATACATCCCCTCTCAAAATCACAACTCACCTTTAAAAGTAGTTAGTTGAGAAAGAAATGTGGCACTCACACAGCAAATTATCAGAGCCAGAATCTCAGAGCTGTACTCCTCTCACCAGAACCAGTAAATGGCAACGTTTCCCTCTCTTTTTTCACACATATACATGTTAACTTCAAATCACATTGCTTCCCAGATTTTTTCAAATGGAAACACACATTTCTATTCGTTGCAAATTTCAACCCTTTCCAAGTGATTCCTACCCCCAACATGACTTTTGCCTGCTACCATAGCAACAGGTCATGGAACACTGGTGTGAGCAGAGAGGTCAGAAGTTCAGCACACAATGTTTCTATTCCAAAGAGCAAGAGTG
The DNA here is from genome assembly GCF_964204655.1 of Triturus cristatus. Taxonomy (NCBI): domain Eukaryota; kingdom Metazoa; phylum Chordata; class Amphibia; order Caudata; family Salamandridae; genus Triturus; species Triturus cristatus. Next base: position 236,812,020 of record NC_140583.1, read on the forward strand.
CTTGACTTTTCAAACCTAACAGCAAATCCAAACTAATGTTCTCTTTGAACACATTTTTCTGAACCAATACAAAACATGCTTTTAAAAATGTAAACATACAACCTAGTTTTTAGTGTAGAATGGTTTGAAACAGCCAATGAGTTCTTTTTATTTAAAAAAAAGTGTGTAAGCCTCCATTTTACAACTATCTTTCTTTTCATATTGCCATTCTACTGAAAGTCACCTTCTGAGTGCATCCAGATCTCCTTGGAAGATGTTCACAGTGTGGATTGTAGGTCACAGCTATGTCTTCTGGAGTGAAAAAATTGCAGAAAAAAGAGGTATTGTGAAAGACCTTGCTTTGCCAAATGTAGACATTAAATGGATTGGTCAGAGAGGGTTAAAGTGGCACCAATTAATGCCTTTGGTGAAATCCTTTCTACATCTCCCACAGCCTAACCTTATTATTGTGCACTGTGGTGGAAATGACCTAGGCACTTTAACTAGGGTAGGTCTGGAAATGCTTATTAAGGACACCTTTGTGCAATTGATGTCACTTTTTCCACAAACTGCCTTTGTATATTCTAATATATGCCAAAGGCAAAAGTGGAACTGGTCCAACCAACATTGTCCGCAGATTGACAAAGCAAGAAAGCACGTCAATAAGTCTGTTTCTGCTTTCCTCAGAGACTATGGTATGGGATCTATATACCACAACAACTTGCGTTACAACATGCAAGGCATTTATAGAGGAGACGGTGTACATTTCAATGATGAAGGGAACAGAGTCTTCCTCTTGAACTTTAGACTCTGCATTGGTACTTACTTGTAGGTACCAAAAAACACTCAATAAACACAACGGCTCTTTTTAGAGCCACCTAATATCTAAACACTTATACTTGATTTTGAATTCTATTTTTTTAATATTTTTTCCGACGTGCGCGCACCCCGCGAATTTTTTAAACAAAATTCAAATCATTTTTTTGGCCCTTCGGGGTCCTACTGTGACCCCCAGACAAATCCTAGGGGGTCAGGAACTCCCTACTCTGCCCCCTGTTCACATTCTCCACCTTTCCTTTTCAGTGCGACAGACAAAATGGCGGCCGACACTTCCTGATTTCGACCGATTCGAATGTTTACTGACATCAATCCACCAATCAGAATTACGCTCGCGCACGGCGCCGTGCGCGCACAGTGCAAGTACCGTGCGCGCACGGTGCGCGCGTATAGATATTTATATGCTTTTAAATGCTATTTTCTCAGTTAATACTGAACACATTGACACCAGACCTGCAAAAGGCACTTCCCTGACCTAAGGACTACCTCTCTGCCAAATTTCAAGTTATTCTGTTCAGCCGTTCGGGCTGTACCTTCGACTAAAGGTCCTATGGGAAAATGCATGGGGAAAACGTGTTTTGGGACCCCCCTTTTTTCTCGGCCCCCGCTTGACGAATCACCCCGAGACTTTCAGGGTAGGAGCTGAACGGAGCGCCCCATTAGTTTTGAAAAATTCGCAAGGATTCGTCAACCGGCGCCAAAGTTATTCAAAATAGAATTTTCAGATTTCCTATGGAAACACGATCCTAACTATAACTATCTACTGGCGACCGCCAGTAGATAATACATACATACATATACATATTGATATAGCTTATAGATATATGTATCTATATATATAGATATTTATATACATCCACAACCTATATTTAAAATATATGAAATAATTTAAAACATTAGTTAATATGCAAAAAGAAGCAGAGAACTCTGGATAGTTCTGAAGTTTAGGTGGAAAGTAGCTCCTGTATAGACCACTCTCAACACCAGTAAAACTCTAGATCTGCTCACCTCAAATGTCTGCTTTTCTATCAAAGTCTTTAAGCATAGGATTAGCACATAGCCATCCATGCCGAGACAGAAAGGAACAAAGTATTTTGCCATTTCTACAGCAAAGTGCTTAAACATAGGACTAGCACAGTGCTGAGCTGTAAAATGACAACAGCCAATTACCACTCCAGGCACAGTATTACAGCTTTGAATTGGTAAAGTACCAACCAAGCCAACCAGAAGTGAGTAAAAGCATCCCCTGACACAGTGTTTTGTTCTACTTAGAGCTCTTCAGAGAGGTATAGCTTTGTCCATAAACAAAGGAGCACCCAGTATACGTCAAAACAATACCCTTTCGGGCATAGAGTGATGCATACATTATGCAAAAAAGTAGCAGAGAACTCTGGGTAGTTCTAAAGTTTAGGTGGAAAGCAGCTCCTGTATAGAGCACTCTCAACACCAGTGACACTCTAGATCTGCTCACCTCAAATGTCTGCTTTTCTATCAAAGTCTTTAAGCATAGGATTAGCACAGTGACATCCACGCCGAGGTAGGAAGGGACAAAGTCTGTTGCCATTTCTACAGCAAAGTCTTTAAGCATAGGACTAGCACAGTGCTGTCCATGCTGAGCTGTAAAATGACAAAAGCCAATTACCACTCCAGGCACAGTATTACAGCTTTGAATTTGTAAAAGAGCAACCAAGACAACCAGAAATGAGTAAAAGCTAGAGCGAAACACTGTGTCACGGTCACGATGAGTGGGTGAGAAAATGAGTAGGTGAGTGAGTGCATGAATGTGATAATAGGTGATAGCAATCTAAAGGCTGAGGCCTTTGGCAGCAGTATGGCAACAGATGCAGAGAAGTGAATGGAGTAATGCCAGCTTGGCCTTGGATATAAAGTGCAGGTGCTAGTTTCGTGAGGATAACGCAGAGGTGCCCACAGTGGTCCACATATGTGAGATTTTGGATTAATAATTTGCGACCATCTGTATTGGAGTGTTCACTTCAAGGTCGGTGTTCCACCATCAAACGAATTGCCTATATTGCCTATAGAGAGATGACCCACCTTAACAATTCTGGAGTTTCCCCCTGGATCTGCATCAGCCCCCTTAGTGGCCTTGTAAATCAGTCTGTTTCTTCAGAAACCACACTATGGAATAGGCACCACACTCAAATGCCCCTTTCCTTAGCTCCCTTCCTTTCCTCTGAGCAAGGGAGTTCTTTATTGTCTTGAGGTACAGCATAGTTATGTTCTGCTTTATTTCATTTACAACCTTATTGCCCTCATACTCCATCTTGTGGCTTTGACTTCGGAAGGGGACAAGCTGTGCACCGACACATACTTTCAGTCTTGAACAGTCAAAGTGAGGATGCTCCCTCTCACAGGTGTTCACAATTATCCTGCCCGCCTTGCTTTAGTCTTTAGTCTCCTCTGATACAGCCTGGTCTGCCCTCATACTCTCTCAGGGTCAGAAGGATGTTACAAAGCCAGGCATCTTGGCTTTATTGTTTACCTTCAGCCTCCTTGCTTTGCATGTTACCTTAATTTATTTGACTGCCAGGCATCCAGAAAATGTTCCTGAAAAGTAAGGTATGAAAATGTAATAATAATTGACTTACATGAAAAGTAAAAAGTGATATGTGCACAATTAAAAATCAAAATGAAATTGTTTTTTGTATACCTGGCAAGTGTGTTTATTTGTAAATTTCCACCTTTTATGAAAGAGATGGAGATGCTTGAACAAACATCCTAATACATCATAGTCCTCTAGACCAATGTGAAATTCGGGATTATACATTTTGGAGGACATACCCCAACAACATAGTAATGCAATATCTTGCAGGTTCAAAATATACAGCTGGATTACGATGGTGGTCGGATGAGCGTCGAACCGCCCGACATGTGGTCAGGAGTTCCACCCCCCAAATCATGATGCCACTACCGTGTAGGCGGTTGGGAAAAGACCTCAGCACAGCCACAATGGAAAAAGGTATTTTGCAAGCATCCATTCACCATGTGGTGCCTGGCACAGGGTGCATGGATGTTTCAAGGGCACCACATGTGCCACCCTGCCCCCATAGCAGAGGCCCACAAGGACAGGGACCCTGCTAGGGGCCCACCTAATTCCCTTTCCGTCTGACTTTAAATGGCATAAAGGTAGAGGGAAAGAGACATCGTAATCCCTATGGTGTAGCCTTCACAGGCACCGCCCCCATTGTAGGATTACAGTCCCAACAGGCTTCTTGAGCCAGTCGGAGGTGCTGATCGGTCCCTCCGACCGATGCGCTGCTTTCCGTATGACTGCATCATTTTGATGCCAGCCTCAGATGTCAGATGGACCACCACCAATGGCCTGTGAGTGACAATCTGCCAGAACTCATAATTGAGCCCTTAATTTCAATGAGAACATATGGGTTTTAACACTGAACACTATGGCCTGAAGCAGAAGGCTTTTCTCTATAGACATGTGCATTAATTATCCAAACTGCACCAAATAATATTGCAATCTGAAAGCCAAATAAGAGTATTCCTAAACTAATTTAGTAAAGTGATGAAATTGTTAATATTAGATTAAGGGAGCTAGAGTAGGAGGACTTTAATCTTTAGGATAAGAAATGGCAATTAAACATAAAGTGCCGATTTAAAGCCAAGTCAATTCAATTCAAAACTTAATTGTTTAGTTAAAAAAGCCACTGTAAAATACAGGAAAAAATCATAGCCAATAAAAACAAATAAAAAAACAACATCAGTTTGTAATTCATTTGAGGAAATGGACTTTATCACACCCTATCAGCACAGGGAATAGAAAGGTGTTTGTCAGCCACGAATAAGTCAAGTAAATTATACATAACTCCAATACCTTAAAACATCATATGAATACAAAAGCATGCATAATATGCAAGAGTAATGGTATTATAGAAGAATTTCCCAGTATGGGCCACAAAGTTCACAAAGCAACTATTTAGTCGAGAATCACAGCATCAGTTAAAGCCAAGACTCACAGTTGACTGGAACCTAGTCATGGTTTCAAGCTGACTATGATAGAGATGGAGTTGGGGCAAGATCAGCCGAATGGTTCACACCGGTCAAAAGTTTGAATTTTTTTCTGGAAGCCATACTACTACAATTTTGGAAGGCATTATGTTGTAGTTGGTGAGGATCGCTTGACGTCAGAGACGCTGAGTCAAAGATCCTATCAAGGCCTTCAGTTTTGGAGTCAAGACCTCCATGCAGGCTGGAGCTTGATTCTACAGTCACTGAGGTTGCATCGCCAGTAGTGTGGCTTTGGCGCCTTCGGATTTAGTTTCATTTTGATTCCCAAAGTTCTCCAGAATGGTAAAGCAGGATGAAGCAGGAAGTGAGGACTCCAAATGGTCCCATAATGACAGATACTTCCTTTTAGCAGTCACATGATAGCTTGAAGCTTAGAACGTTGCTTGAAAAGGCTCAGAGTGGGAAAAAACAACAATTCATAGATGCTGAGGTTGCTTATTTCACAGGGAGCCTTAGCACCTAATCCCACGTTTGCAAAAGTCCAGAAAACGCCACTTTCTATAGCTGCTGACTACTCTTGGTTTCTCCTACCACTCCCAGGCTCCTAAGTTCCCTAGTCCCCTGCTCAGACTCCATACCACTTCCATCTGGACAGCTCCCTCACCCACACATGATCGAGCCCTACTTATGTTTTATGACTCCATGTGGCTAAAAGAAGGCCAGCCTACTGACCCTTGGAGAGTACTTTCAGTATCATGATACAAGTGGAAACCACGGTCAGAGGGCTACAGGGCAGACAAAGGCTGCTGGATCCCAACTGTGGTAGTTGACATTGTTGTCCTCTAGTGTACTGGGGTCTGTCCTATTATGGCTATGCAAAATGTGGCAAATGCACCATTTCGATAATTAACTCCCAGGATAGCGAGGGCGAGCAGACAAAGTCTAAGGCTTCTCAGGGACGTAGGGTGGAGACAAGATCTCAGAACTCAACAGTCAACCACTGTACTATCCTGTGCAGTGTTTAGCTTTTAGGTAAAATAAAGTACTTTAATCTCACAGCAAAACAAAACAATCATTACAGACTACAATCATGGTTATCAGTTACAGAGTTGTAATTATAATTGTGATTATGAGTTAGTGCTGCACCCTTTCAGTACCCTCCACCTGCTATTGGAATTTGTTTGTGTCTGCAACCCCCAATAGGTAACACATGGCTAGGTATGGATTAGACACAGGTGCAGTTCACTGAAAGCACCCCAAAGTTTAGATGCACACAACAGTTCAATTTGCTTTAACCAATTCATGTTCACCTGGTAAAAGTCTTAAATTCATATGGCAGTATTATTCTGCTTAGTCTCTCATTCTACTCACAGTTTAGGCATTGTAGTTACCTCTGTTATTTTAGATGCAGCTCTGGCAGTGCAGAAAGTGCACTGAGAGTGGTTGCTTTCCTGCAGCAAAGGTTTTTTTTTACAGTGAGCGATGTAGCAGATTAATTCCTCTGCGAAAAGCGCCTTTTACACGCTGAGACACCTGAATAAACTCAAACCCTTCATAACTATCGAAGACCTAACGACTGTGGTACAATCCTTAGTCCTCCCCAAGCTGGACTACGGCAACGCAATGATTACTTGTGACCCCAAAACATACATTGCCCCTTTGAAAGCAACACTCCTCGCAGCAGCCAGGCTTTTATCTGTGAAGAGGCGATATGACCACATTACTCCTACTCTCAAGCAACTCAACTGACTTCCAGTTAAGGCAAGTGCTACACTCAAAACTGCATGCATAACCTACAAAGCTCTCTACACAGCTAAACCATTCTACATATCAAACAAATTATCAATAGCCAGTCAAAGGAGACCTCTACGATGCTCAAACAGCCTACTCCTGATTACGCCAAAATTTAAGGAAGAAATCACACACCCGCTCCTTCTCCAGGAATGTTATGTTATGTTATTAAAATGTTTACAGCGCACAAATACCAAGCGGTGTCTTGGCGCTAACAGTCCTGAAGCAAACTAGAGCACTATTCATTAAATAGCCAGGTCTTAAGGGCTTTCCTGAAGGATATCAAAGAATGAAGGATTCTGATGTGAATGGGGAGGATATTCCAGAGCTTCGAAACACCCACTGTGAAGCTTCTGCCGCCCCAGTTAGACTTACAGAATCTCTGAGAGAGCATTCATTTCACCCCTTCAAACCGGAGGCATCTGTTTGAAGAGTACTAATGCAGTGACCGCCTCAAAAACTGAGGACCAGTACCGTGTAGCACCTTATATGTAATACATGAGGCTTTAAACTAAATGCAACACTTAACTGGTAGCCAATGCAGTCTCCGAAGATGCTTTCCCACTGATTGAAACTTTGGGATCCCCAGCAGGAGCCTTGCAGCAGCATTCTGGATCATCTGAAGCTTGTTTAACTGCTTCTCGGGCATACCGAGATAGAGCCCAATGCAATAATCCAGTTTGGCAAGGACTAAGGATGTAACCACCATTTTCCTGCTGTCTGCTGGGATCAAAGGTAAGATTTTCTCGATCACCTTAAGAAGGAAAAAGTTGAATGAAGAAACTGCTCAAAATTGTGCTTCGAAGTTCAGTTTCTCATCTATAATAACTCCCAGATTTTTTGCTTTGTGCTTTGGGGACCGGGATAGGTATTGCTCCCAATTGGTCCAGCCACCAGATCTGCGACCAGGTAGGGGAGTAGTTACCAAACAGGATTATCTCAGTGCAAGCTCATCCATCAGTCGACTGCCAGCATGCAATCCCTGAATCTTTTTACTGGCGGCATGATATTTTTACAGATGGACAAGACAATTTGAGTGCCATCTGTGTAGGATGCTAATGTCATCCCAAAGGATCTAATTAATGCATCCAATTCAGACACGTTTACATTAAAAAGTGGAGGGCTCACTGAGGATCCCTGAGGGACCCCACAAGGTAGAATGAAGGATGGGGAAACGTAGTTGCCCAGGGCAACTGATTGTATCCTGTCAGATAGAAAAGAGGAGACCAATGCTAACGCATTATCAGTGATGTCAAGAGTATTCAGACGTTTAAGTAACAGGTTATGGTCGACCATGTCGAACGCTGCTGTCAGGTCGAGCAGAATAAGGACAAAGGCACCGCCTGCATCTAAAACCGCTCTGATTTCATCAGTAGCTTTTATTAGGGCTGTTTCGGTGCTATGCTCTTCCCTGAATCTGAATTGGGACTCTTCCAAAACGTTGTGTTCATGTAAATATAGTGTAAGCTGATTATTCATGACTTTTTCAACCAGTTTTGCTGGGAGTGGAAGACGCGAAATAAGCCTGTAATTATTCGAATCAGCGGAATCGAGATTTGTTATTTTCAGAAGGGGTAAAATCGATGCCCTTTTCCAAATGGAGGGAAAAACACCTTCCTTACACAAAGTTGAAAATGGAGGTTAGACTGGGACCAAGGATCTCAGCAACTTGTTTGAATATCGTGGGAGGAAAGGGGTCATGGGGAGAGCCCAATTTGGCCTGTAGAATATGAGTTGTTACCTCGTCCACAGTTACTGATCTAAATTCAGTAAAAGCTGGAGCACTAGGGGGTCGAGGGATTACTAAATCATGAGTATCAGATCTTGTCCCATTATCAAAGGTAATATAGATTTGTTCCACTTTATTTTGAAAATGCTGGGCTAGTGAATTACAAAAGTCTTGTGAATGATCATTCATCTTTTTTTCAGGGAGTGAGGACAGTTTGGTCACCAACCGAAACAGCTCTTTAGTGGAATTTTTGCCTCCTTGATTTGTTTGTCGAAGTAAAAATGCTTTTCTGTCAAGATCATATTTTTATAATCGGATAATAGAATCTTATACTTGGCAAGCTCATGTTCATTATAGTTTGATCTCCAACATCTCTCTTGTCTTCTACAATCTTGTTTTTTAGATCTTTGGGGTTCTGAAAACCAGGGAGCTGAAATGGTTTTTGTATTACTTGAGGTTTTTTTGAGGGGAGCTATATTATTGGCTATCGACATGAGCTACTGATTAAAATGAATAGAGGCATGTTCCGCCTTTCCAAGCAGTGTCGTTCGTGAGCGTGACAGCTGGAAACTAAGTAGGTTGCTATCAACCAGTTTCCAGTTGTGGTAGGATTTAGTGGGCATGTTGGGTACACTTGGTTGGTCCTTGAGTAAACTATTAAACTCAAAGATAACAGTAGGATGGTCAGTCCAGGACAGAGGGAGGATCTCCTTAATCTCAATTAGATCATTGTTAGTAAAGATTACATCCAGGGTATGGCCTGCCCAATGTGTAGGCCCCATGACCCTTTGGCTTAGGCCTGCCACTGTCATAGTGTCAAGTAAGGAAGTAATATTTATATTAGTAATGGCCTCGAGATGAACATTGAAATTGTCAAAGATGTAAAAGCTGTTTTCAAGGGCACAGGTTTCAAGAAGAGTGTTAAGAGAGGTGGGGAAACCATTTTTAGTCACATAGCTAAAAAAGCGAACACAAGGAGATGATGGAGGGAGTGCTGAAACTTTTCAGGCACTCACCCTCAGTCACAGATTTGGGTTGAATACATCATCATTCTTTAGATCACTTCGCAACTCCAGTTCAGACACAGCTATATGCAAATCAGGGAGGCAGGGAGAGGGGAGGGGCAAGGTCAGGTAGCAGGATATATCAGTAGTTGTTTAAGAGGTCGTATTCAGGTAATGCCGCAGACCAGTTTCTTTTTCTTCCTAATAAGACCACATTTCTAGATCCTTAAGATATCACATATGCCACACACGGAAAAGTCTATTCACATGGCCTATCAGGGAAGCGAATCCGCGTCGGGTCAGTAACACATTTAGCGACGGAGAGAACAACCAAGATGGACAAACACTTGAAAGAAAGGGGGCGGAGATATCACTTAAACTACTCTCTTGGAACATCAACAGGCTCGGGGACAAACGTAAGAGGGGAATAGTGCTACAATACATTAATAAAAGACAAACACCAGATATAGTTCTACAACAAGAAATGCATCTGGGTGGTAACACTTGCAGGGCACTTGGTAGGTGGTGCTATAGACTGATAACGCAATCAGGTCTTACCTCAGGGTCTAGAGGGACAGGGATACTCTTGCACAAAAACTTTCCCTTTCAAGTAATGCACTCATATATAGACGCACAAGGCTGCTTCGCAGCAGTGTCTGGAAGCTGGGAATAGAGAGGTGTATCAATATTATGTCGATATATATCCCCCGGTGCTCCATGAGATGGAATTACCAGACATGAGCAAGATAATCCTAGATTTACCTGACAAAGACCTACTGATAGGCGGAGACTTAAACATGACCCTTTGTGAACGGATATATCGATTCCCGACTAGGAACACGAAACACACTAAGTTCGTTATGGCCAACTTCACGGGTGCCCTGTGCCTTGTTGATGTGTGGCCTGAGGCTAACCCCCAAGAAAGGCAATACACGTTTCACTCCGGAGCACACAATAGTTTGTCCCGAATTGACCACTTTCTGGCACCGGCCGATAAGAAGCACCACTTCACGCACAAACGTCATCTAGCTAGGAGTATCTCAGACTACTCTCCAATATAGGCAAAATATGTCTAATTACAGAGCAATTTTGATTAACCCCTGGTACTTGAGAATCCCATGCATTAAAACGAGCTTAATTAAGTCCACAGTTGACTATTGCAAAGAGAACGTAGGGTTGGTCCAGTCTACTCAAGTACTCTGGGAGGCTTATACGACAGTAATAAAAGGTCAAGCCCTCTCCCTCACGGAGGAACACAAGAGAGAGAAAAAAAAGAGACTCAAAGAGTTGGAGCAGGATATTTTAACCAGAGAACTGGCTAGCATGGTAGCACATGACGATGCAGCAAAACACACATTAGTACTAAAGCGTCAAGTATACAAAAACCTGACTTCAGAGGCGGCCAGGTACAGACACCAGACAATGCAACATAGAGTATATGAACATGGAGACCAGGCAGGTAAATTATTAGCCTGGCTAGATAGGCAAGAACAGGCAGACCGCTGGATAGCGGCTCTACGAGGGGACGAGGATCAGCTGCTGAAAGAGCCACAGGCTATTACAGAGGCCTTTGGGGCCTATTTTACACAACAATATTCTCCAGTGGCTTGAGCCATGATAGAGGAGTCGAGAGAATTGTTGAGGGACTTAACGGTGCCAACTCTCTTGTTTGAGGACCAACAAACACTAGAGGCAAAGACCACAGATGATGAAATAGTGTCGGCAATACGCAACATACAATTGGGGAAGGCGATGGGCCCTAATAGCCTCCCAATAGAGTTTTTCAAAATGACAGCACCTACGTCAAGTGTACTTAGAAAGCAAACAGGCGTGTAAACAGCCTAAAGATCAGAGAGGTGCATCTATAGTGGTGATCCATAAGTGCAGAAAACAGGCAGAGGACTGCAGTTCCTATCGCCCTATATCGCTGCTGAACGCATAGGTTAAATCCTGGCGAAGTTATTCGCTAAGCAACTGCTCCCAATTGTGACCAAACTGATACACCCGGACCAGTCTGGACTGAAGCCGGGTCGTAATATTGCCCTCAATTTGCGGCTTCTAAATGGGGTACTTGGGCAGAAAGACTCCATAACGCTGAAATACTGTCACTGGACGCACACATGGCCTTTGACACGATCGAATAGCCATATATGTTCGCTGTTCTTGAACAAATGATTTTGGGGAAAACTTTCTCACTTGGATTTGCCTGCTGTATGCAGAGCCACTGGCACAGGTAGTAGTGAATGGGCACACCTCAAAAAGGTTTGCCCTTGGTCATGGAACAACACATGGTTGTCCTCTGTCCCCAATAATATTTGCACTGATCCTGGAGCCACTTGTGGTCTGGGTACGAGGAGATCCGTTGATCAGAGGACTACGATGGACAGATGGCTGGGAAGATAGAATCTCCTTGTATGCAGACGACATGCTGCTATATGTGTCATCGCCACAGTCTTCTAATAATAGGGTACTCCAGATCTGTACTAACTTTGGAAAATACTCTGGATATACCATCAACTGGTGAAAATCGGTAATCTATCTCTTCCATGGCCCTGCCCTGGTCCTATCAGCCAACTGAGAAGCTAAGATAGTGACAGAGGGATTTCAATACCTAGGGATATTTGCTATGGCATGCCCTGAACTATTTTATGAACATAACCTCCTAGGCCCGCTCAAATGTCTACAAGGGGATATACGTCACAGGAGAACGTTGCAGTTGTCACTACAGGGACGTACAGCCTTTTTTTAAAAGATGGCACTACCACGTTTTCTACACGCCTTACAAATTACACCGTATACATTTCCCAAGGTGTACTCCAAACAATAGATGAGGAGGTCAGGACCTTATTCTGGGATGGTAAATCACCTCGCATTGCGGATCAAAAACTGGTCAGAGGATGGTATGATGGAGGGATTGTGCTACCTAACATCCAAATATACTATTGGGCACATATTGGGAACATACTATTGGACCTCACAGTTATTGGTCAATAATAAATTGATGCATTACTCACAGAACAAGCCATTCTGTCGGATGGACAGGTGGCTGATGGGCACAGGGGGGTATAGAGAAGCCCTATACACAAACCAAAATAGGCAGCTGCTCACTGGACCGACCTCCCAAATGATCACTCTATGGCACAAAGTCACCAAGAAACTGGGTTAGAATAACAAGGTGACGTTAGCCACACCCCTCTGGGAAACTGAGAAATTAGGGAAATTGGGCCGATGCCGGGCTTTGACATATGGAACATTATAGGAATATCCAAAATAGGTGATTTGTGGGTGAGGGGGGAACACCATTTCTTTTTTCAGATCTAAATAAAGAATATGAACTATGGGACAAGGAAAAGTTTAGATACTTGCAAATACGACATGCCATAAGGGCAGCCGTGCAGGGCGAAGTGGACATTCCGGAGGCCTCGCCACTAGAAGATAGATTCCTGACAGAATACATGGATGGCATTAAATTATCTACCCGACCCACTTCAGCGTCTTCGCGAGCGCTGGCAGGCGGATGGGGGAAATTTGGTGGAAGAAGACCGGCATGATGCGCTCTCTTGCCCCCATGAAGTAGCTATTCATAGAACATTTTTCTCCTGTGTTACTGTGGCAAAAATGGGAAGGAGAAAAGAGACAGAGTGTAGACGACTATGTGGGATGAAGGGCTCATTCTACCACACACTGTGGGACTGCCCGGCGATTCAGATATGCTGGGATGCAGTGGTGACATGTATAAAAGATGTCAGTGACGATGACTTTCAGGCATCCCTTAAACTGTGTTTACCTAACATATGAGAAGCAACTGATATGACCCACATGTAGCAACTCTGGACTACTATGGTACTTATATTCGCCAACCAAAACATTGCTCGGAAGTGGGGGAGTAGCAGAGTCACCAACCCGGGTGTAGTGGGAGCGAGATATGGATTGGTGTATAGTGGCTGATAGAGCAGTATATCAAAGTAGAGTGTGCCCTCGGAAGTAGGATCAGATCTGGGGTAAATGGAATGCGTGGAGAGGTAACATTTGTAGTTCCCCCTCACTCCAGGGGAATAGTTCCTGGGACGAAAGGTACAATGGCAATGTGAACAAAACAGAAATGTGAATGGTCTGCTATTTAGATAGAGAAAGATGAAAAGCATGTCAACTGCATTTCTGTTCAATAATTTAGTGATCTATATTTTCTGCTGTCTTGTTACCAAAATCAATAAAAATTGTTACAAGAATTAAAAAGGAAGGTGAAGGCCTGGTGAAAGGTTTATCTTTTGTAATGTGAACGTGGCAGATTAAAAATACAGTACAGGCTGCAGTGTCAGGCCTGAGACATGTTTGAAAGGGCTTCTTAAGTGGGAAGCACAATGAGTACTGGTGGGCCACTAGTAGCATTTAATGTACAGGTTCTGGGTACATTTAGGACCATATACTAGGGGTTTATAGGCAAATGAAATATGCCAATCAGATTTAATCCAATTGTACTGTGTTCTAAGGAGAGAGCACAAGCAATTTAGCACTGGTAAAGTGCACAGAATCCTAAAGCCAACAAAAACAGATTAAAAAGACTGGAGGGGTGAAAGAAAAATGTTTAGGAGTGACCACACTAAGGAAAATAGGTCTAACAGTTAACTTCACAGAAAAAACGACCTATCCTGCAGGCTCCTCACAGTGTTTTGTCCGTCTCCTGGTCACTTTTAATCTGGATTTGGAGCTGGAAGGATCACTCTCTGTGTCTGCGCATATATACCATTGGATTTAAGGATTTTGTATTTGAAATTTCACAAGTAAGTTAAAAAACTGCTGTATAAGAGTTTTGGATGTTTGCTAAAGGGCATGCACCAGGATGTGTTTATATTTTTATGTGCTTTTTAGGTCTCGCGAGCCAAAGGCTCGAAGAGACATTTTATATGTGGGAATTACAAAGTGCTACCCACTGTTTTGGCTGGCCTAAACCTTGAGTGCACGATCACATGCACATGCACAGCTGCTCCCACTCCCCCCTCCCTTCTCTATATCTTTGGCTCCTTTGAAGCACTTCAAAGGGTCCGCTCCCCCGCCCCCAAGCGCTCGCGCTCACGCTCCGCCGGGCGTGTTGACATTGTTGTGCACTCGTGCTTTCACTTGCTCCCTTTCTCCTCCCACCCTGCAAGTCTCTGTCTTGCTGCCCCCGCCCGACACCCCTCCCCACCGTCACCGCTGGTTTAAAAAGTAGGCTCCTTTCAGAGTTTTATTTATTGACATTGTTGTGCTTGTACGTTTGAAACCCAAGTATGGAGTTTCCCCAATCCATCTTGCCAGAACGCATGCCTTCATTTCACCGACCACCTCCCGCCCGTCGCTCTATTTTTTATTCATATGTTCACAGTGTGATTTACGATTTTTTTTATTTACTTGAAATGTTTTGTTTGTGGCGCTCGTGTTTTCAGTAGCTAATAAAAAAAGTTGCTCGCATTTCTTCTTTCATCTCCAACCTACCACTTCTCCGTGTTGCTGCCTTCCGTCACCTCCCTGCTGCTCACTCTCTATTTAGGATTTCTCTTGTATGTTTTGCTCGAGACTCTTCCTATTTGCCCCCACCGTGCACTTCTCTGTATTGCTGCCCCACACCATACCTATAGCTTTGGCTCCTTTGAAGCACTTCAAAGGGTCCGCTCCCCCGCTCCCCCGCCCCCAAGCGCTCGCGCCCACGCTCCGCCGAGCTTGTTGACATTGTTGTGCACTCGTGCTTTCACTTGCTCCCTTTCTCCTCCCACCCTGCAAGTTTCTCTTGTATGTTTTGCTCGAGACTCTTCCCCACCGTCCCTGCTTGTTTAAAGGGTATGCTCGTTACAGCGTTTAATTTATTTAAACTGGTTTGATCATTTGTTTGATACCCAAGTATTGTTGTTTGCCAATCCATTGCCAGCAAATGTTTATTTTATCTGCCTTAAGAGATGAGACATAAATCGAGCAGATGTATAATTCAAATATTTGATACCCGTTTTAAAGTATTATTTCATCGTTTGGTTAGCGGCAGCTGTCAGAGAAACAAACTCCACAAATGTTTGACATTTATTTATGCACAACTTAGGTCAAGCACAGGAGATGCAGGGCAGATTCCTCCGCACTGTGTGAAAAGGTGCCTTTTGCATAAACAGGGTGTTGTGATGGCCGCCCTGTTCTCTGGCAGCATCGGGACTCTACTGAGACCCTTCGCAGGGCTGAGCTGAGGACAGGAAGATCTGAGGTAAAAGCAGTGATGGTGCCCTTGCTGGTAATGCACGGCCCAGGTCAGGGGTCAGAGCTTCTCTTATAGCACAAACTGTAGGATACACGCACCTGTGCACAAGAGGGCTTTAGGGGTATGTGGCTCTCAAGGGGAACAGCTTTGCCAGAATGCACTTATTTGGTCTCACGGTTTTGCTCCTCTGAGAAATATAAGCATCAGTTTACCACATCCTCCCTCTCCTCAATACACCCAGTGCTCCTTCGATTACTATATACTTTATTTACTACTCTGAATCCCACGCTGCTTTGCACCTCTGTGACCCCCATCCTTATGTGTAGTCATGCTTTTCATACCTCCCTTGTGGCCCCATGATTCTTTCGCTCACTCTTTCCTTATTTCAGTAGCAACAAGTTGCATTCTATAACTTACAGTTCCGATTTGAACTAAGTATGTACTCCAAAGTCGAAACTTACACAAGAATTGTATAAAAACCAAGACTAACAGAATCTATTGAGCGCCTGGGCTCACTACCAATTCTGATTTGACCCTATCCCTGTATTACTCTGCAACCCCGCCCCCGTTGTATCAGTATCTTCTGTTTGATGCTCCTTCAGCACTTCGCCGATTCCCACAATTCCAGTGCGGACTCATCCATGCTCTGCCCTTTTCACATAAGAATACTGTACCTCTTCTTATCACCTAGGAATCATATATATTCTATTTCAAATATTTTTCACATATGTCAGACCATATTGCTTGGTATAAGCAATTAATGACTACAAGTCACAGCACACATTTGGGTGGCAAAAGATAGGACCGGAAACACTTACTACGGGCTACACAGAGAGATTGAGGCCTAGTTTTTGTTCCTTTCTGCCCTCTGCTCCTCTCGTTTTTGTGCCCTTCTGCCCTCTGTGCCACTCGTTTTTGTGGCTTTCTACCCTCTGTGCCACTCGTTTTTCCCTCTTTTTTTGTGCCTTTCTGTCCTCTGTTCTACTCGTTCTCCCTCTTTTTTTGTTCCTTTCTGCTCCTCTCGTTTTTGTGCCCTTCTGCCCTCTGTTCCACTCTAGTTTTTGTGCCCTTCTGCCCGCTGTTCCACTCGTTTTTTGTGTGCCTTTCTGGCCTCTGCTCCTCTCGTCTTTTGTGCCCTTCTGCCCTCTGTGCCACTCGTTTTTGTGCCTTTCTGCCCTCTGTGCCTCTCGTTTTCCATCTTTTTTTGTTCCTTTCTGCCCTCTGCTCCTCTTGTTTTTGTGCCCGTCTGCCCTCTGTTCCACTCTCGTTTTTGTGCCCTTCTGCCCTCTGTTCCACTCGTTTCCCTCTTTTTTGTTCCTTTCTGCCCTCTGCTCCTCTCGTTTTTGTGCCCTTCTGCCCTCTGTCCCACTCTCGTTTTTGTGCCCTTCTGCCCTCTGTTCCACTCGTTTTTTTGTGCCTTTCTGCCCTCTGCTCTTCTCGTCTTTTGTGCCCTTCTGCCCTCTGTGCCACTCGTTTTTGTGCCTTTCTACCCTCTGTGCCTCTCGTTTTCCACTCTTTTTTTGTGCCTTTCTGTCCTCTGTTCCACTCGTTTCCCTCTTTTTTGTGTGCCTTTCTGCCCCTCTCGTTGTTTGTGCCCTCTGTTCTACTCGTTTTTTTGTGCCCTTCTGCCCTCTGTGCCACTCGTTTTTCCTCGTTTTTTGTCCCTTTCTGCCCTCTGTTCCACTCGTTTTCCCTCTTTTTGTGCCTTTCTGTCCTCTGTTACACTCGTTTTCCCTCTTTTTTTGTTTCTTTCTGCTCCTCTCGTTTTTGTGCCCTTCTGCCCTCTGTTCCACTCGTTTTTGTGCCCTTCTGCCCTCTGTTCCACTCGTTTTTTTGTGCCTTTCTGCCCTCTGCTCCTCTCGTCTTTTGTGCCCTTCTGCGCCACTCTTTTTTGTGCCTTTCTGCCCTCAGTGCCACTCGTTTTCAACTCTTTTTTTGTGCCTTTCTGTCCTCTGTTCCACTCGTTTCCCTCTTTTTTTTTGTGCCTTTCTGCCCTCTGGTCCTCTCGTTGTTTGTGCCCTCTGTTCCACTCGTTTTTTTTGTGCCCTTCTGCCCTCTGTGCCACTCGTTTTTCCTCGTTTTTTGTGCCTTTCTGCCCTCTGTTCCTTTCGTTTTTCTGTGCCCTTCTGCGCCACTCGGTTTTTTCCCCTTTTGTGCCCCTTTTGCCCTCTGTCCCACTCGTTTCCCCACCGCTGTGCCCCCTGTGGACCCCTTCTAACACTACATATTCACCAAAGGATTGTGTGTGTGGGGCTCGGTGTGGGGCTCGGTGTGTGTGTGTGTGTGTGTGTATAGATGCAATAGGTCTCGCCTTTGCGAGAGCTAAAGCTATTGGCATTGTAAATGACTATGCCATTTATTTATCTGTTTTCAAAACCAACCCATAAATAAAAAAGTTTGTCATTTACAATACCAATAGCTCCAATTTATGCAAAAGGCGAGACCATTGCATTGTAAATGCTTTTTTTGATAATTCAGTAACTTATCAATGGTTTGCAACACCAACTGGTGTTACAAACCAAGCCATTGATACATCGTGTTTCACAATTGCGAGGGAAGCCCCTTTGATGCCCATTGCTATCGGCAATTCAGAAAGAGTCAGTAAAACCATTTTACAGTCTGTAAATGCTTTAATGAATTGTTGGCACAAACTCTGCGATTCTGAAAAAAATGCAAAATGGCTTTGTACATCAGGCCCTTAGTTCTCTTCTAATGAGACTCTGAAAGACCGTTGAAATAAAGCCTCTCAGAAGTGCCTCTTTGATATCAAGCAGACACCCTTATAATATGTTCTGTCTATGCTAAACCCAGACCACACCCAGAAACTACTGGATTCATCATAACACACCTGGACTGAGCCTCTTCTTTCTAATCTAAAGCAGAGCGCAAATTGAACTCTTATTTAGATTCTGGCATGCAGTACAACATGAATGCAATAGATTGCAAAATCTCATCTTTCACCACAAAAATGGTTTGCATGTGCAGACGTCAGACACGGTCTACTTGAAGACTAGCTTTAGAAAAAAGCTGGTGTGCTGTACCATTCTCTCAGGGCAGCAGGGACATTAATCCACCCTGGGTAATACCTTAGTAGTGGGAATCCAAGCCAGCCTGCTGCTTCTAAAGTGTTAACAGAGGCAGATGCTCCTCTCGCCCACATGAAAGTACAAAATGATTACTCCTGCCAAATTCACAGCACTGTCTCCTTTTTAATTTTTAATAAATGGCAGTAGGTACAGATTGACATTAACAAATATAAAAACTGAATGGGCCTAATCTGTTTATTTACATAAACCCGAAATATCACAGGTACAAACCCACCACTCAAAGATTTTCGAGTTAACGACCGATGCACGTGATTGTCAAGAGTACTTATACATCAAGAAGTGCAAAAATGCTCTTAGTCAGAGGAGGAAAGAGAAAGCAGCATTCTGGTACTTACGTTTCTAGCCTTATTTTACAAATGCCAACACCGAAGAGTCTTTATGTATCAAGGTCCAAAGGTGGTGAAAGCATTGTGCTTTGCCAACCAACAGGGAAAGGACAATCAGAATATCATTGATGCTAGAATGGTAAGCTGCATCTGTCAAAGTGATTGAAGAGCTCTAGCTGAAGAAAAGTAGGGTTTGACCCCCCTTATCATTTGGTTTCTGCACATTTTACACTCAGATTCCATGAGTAGATGGAAAGCTGCAGACAAATTTATCACCACCATCGGGACCGTGCCCAAATAACAGTGACCTGTAATAATGCCTACACATATACGCTATCATATGAATGTTCCAGGGAAGCTAAAAGCAGTAGCGGTTGCTTGGATATATTTAGGACAACCAGGGTATTTGAAACAGATGATGCAACCTGGGTCTGTTAAGATAGCACACCTTTTTTAACCACACCTTTAAACTACATCAGAAGGTCAAACAGGTCCACCAAGGCCACCTTGACAACTACAATTCCTGGTGGCATCTAAGCTATCTGTGAACCTGGAGACCCTGTGTACAAGTCTAAGCCACGATACAGCGTAGAGGGAGTTAAATCAAGAAAAAAAGGCAGATGTAAACAAGCATTTGCAATGCAATAGGTCTCGCATTATAAAAGTGTGAGCAGCTAGCATTGCTAATAATAATGCAACACTAGCTATTGGCTTTGTAAATGATAAATAAATGCCATTATGTGTTTGTTTTATAAAATAGATTAAAAAAGGCATTGTCATGAACAATGCCAATAGCTTAAACTTTTGCAAATGCGAGACCTATTGCATTGCAAATGCTTGTTAACATTTATTGTGGTGGAGGAGGTCTGCAGTTTCAGTAGGGGCCTAGTTATTTTTTTGCATTACATTTTTCTTTTCTTGTAAAGAAAAAAAGTTGCAGTTTAGTACATTTCCTCCATGTTTTTTTAATACATTTGTAATATTCTTTTAATTCACTGTGTGGGCTAATGGACCTTCTAGCAAGAAGGCCCTGTACTAGTCATGGGGCATGAAACAATTGTTTCTGTGGTGTCTGTTGAATTAAACCATCATTTAGGCCAAAATACAAAATGTGTTTTTGAGGTATTTCATGTTTTTGTTGTTGCTAACAGTGTATAGGTGGGGTAACGCCTTTGGAGGATGTGTGTTGTAATTTTTGTTATCCCAGGTGCCATTTTGTATAGTCAATGTCCATAGGCCTGCATGTGTTCTTTTTATCCAAGCCTCCTGCTTGTTGTTTGACCATGTGGCTGGTGGCCATTTTGCGTAGGCAGCCAGTGTGCTTTTGCCATAGGCATGCATGTGTTCTTGTTGTTGCCATGCCTCCTTGCTTGCTGTTTGACCATGTGGTCGGTGCCCTTTTATGTAGTTCAGACAATGTTTTTTGCACAGAATCTTTCTTCTTTTATAAAGAAAAATGTTGCACAGTTTAGTTCCGTTTCTCCATGTTTTTAAATAAATTTGCAATATTCTTTTAGTTCACTATGTGGCCAAGCCTATTCCAGCCAGTAGGCCCAGTACCAGTCATGAGTGCATGAATAAACTGTTTCTGTGGTGTTTGTTGAATTGAAACATCATTTAGGCCATGAAAGGCATTGGATTCAAATGTAAATGTGTTTTTTGTAATATTTCATGTTTGCAAACAGTCTATAGGTTGGGTAATAAAGTTGGGGGATGTGTGTTTTTATTAAAAAAATTGTGACCATTTAATTTTCGTTTTTGGCATTGCTGAATTAATGCTGTGTTCTCTGTGTTATACCATGCCTCTTTTTCTGGCCAGTGTGTGAGTTTGTTTCCCATAGGCCACCATTTGTCTTTATTCACCATTTCATGTGACCAGGGGGCATTTTGTATACTCAGTGTCCATAGGCCTGCATATTTTCTTTGTTTTCCATGCCTCCTGCTTATTGTTTGGCCATGAGGCTGGTTGCCATTTTGTGTAAGCAGCCAGTGTGCTTTCGCCATAGACCTTCATGTATTATTTGTTTGTGGCTATGCCTCCTTGCTTGCTGTTTGACTATGTGGTCAGAGGTCATATTGTGTAGGGAGCCAGTGTGCTTTTGCCAAAGTCCTGCATGTGTGCTTTGTTTTCCAGGCCTCCTGCTTGTTGTTGTTACCATGTGGCTGGTGGCCATTTTGGGTAGGCAGCCAGTATATTTTTGCCATAGGCCTACATATGTTCTTTCTTTGTGGCTTTGCCTCTTTGCTTGCTGCTTGACCATGTGGTCGGTGGCCATTTTGTTTTGCCCAGCCAGTGTGCTTTTGCCATAGGCCTCCATGTGTTCTTTGTTCGTGGGCATGCCTCCTTTGTTTCCTATTTGATCATGCGGTCGGTGGCCATTTTGTGTAGCCCAGCCACTGTGCTTTTGCCTTAGGCTTGCATGTGTTCTTTGTTTGTGGCCATGCCTCCTTGCTTGCTGTTTGACCATGTGTCTGGTGGCCATTTTGTGTGTTATGCTTGAGGCCCAGTAGATCAATCCTCATACTAATTTACTGTATGAACAGTGTTTCATATATTATTGCATATATTTTTTGTATTTTCTACCTGCACCACTCTTTGCTTCCAAAATCCCATTGGGTTCCAAATTCAATTCTCATGATAGTAAGTAGTAGTCCTCTTCTCCTAATACATCAGAAGTTGCATTACATTTTGTGATTTTAATTTTTTTTTTTTTTTTCACAATCATTTTTCAAATTTAATTTTAAATTGTTTTATAATTTAGTTTTATTTCTTCCTGTAATTTTCTCAAGGTTTTTTTCCAATTTGTTTTCGATATTTCCATTTTTTTCAAATTTGTCAAATTATTTTATGTTGTTACATTTACAAAAAATATTTTTACAATTTTTAAAAGTATTACACAATTATTTTTTTACTTGTATTACTTTTAATTTTATTCCTGATTTAATTTTTCCCATTTGCCTAACATCCAGTATCAACCCGGTGTGCTATTGGTGGCTCACAGCTGCCCAACAGCATTCATTTTCTAAGGATTATTCCATTGTACGTTTTCTTTTGTCACCTGCACCTCCCTGAGTGTCACATCCCATTACCAACTGTTTGCACATAAAGCAAACAGTTACATCTGTGTGTTGTTGTTCTTTCTTAACCTTCCTAGGTGTACATGAAAATGTATGTTTGTGTGGTTTTACGAATCGATATACTGTATTGTTAATTATTTATAACTTAATTAACCAGTCCACAGTAAATGATACTATGAATTAAATTGCAACAATGCCACGTTTCACTGATGTTCTGCTTGTTTGCTTTTAGGTGCATGAGAGACAACATCACCCACAGTACTGCCAGACAGAAGGCCTGTGCACGATGTGACGCATAACCACACAACACAGACATCTCTTCAGCTGGTGAAGCTAAGTGCCATTGCCAACTGACGTCTTCACGATGGCCCCCAAAGAAAGGTGCTGCCAAGAAAGTGGCCAGTGGGGAGGAGAAGAAGATACTAGTTTCCAACACTGGCATGCTGATTAGAACCTTTTGGGCAAACTTGTGCCTGCCACACTAAGCTGGGAGAAGCCCTCTACATCAACCGCCCCACCTCAACCTAGGCCTAAGCCCATGTCTGATGCAGAGGCAGCCCCTCTAATCATGGCAATGCCATTGAGCAGTGACGTTGAAATGGACTTATCTCTTTCCCAAAGTAGTACCAAATCATTGCAGGAAATTCGGATAAGTGGACAGCAACAGACGCAGCCAGCCATAGTTGTTCCTCCGGAAGTAGGAGCAGTTTAGCAGATTGAGCTTCATGCTGAGGAAGTAGAAGAAGCCACTCTTTCAGAAGATCAATTGTCTTCCAGATCTCCAGCAAGAAAAAGGAGGGTTACTCCCCAATCTTCTGCTCCATGCCCCCTTTCTGACGATCAAGACTCCATTTGGTTCCTGCCTCAGTCTGAGACTCGCCAGGACAGGCTAGGAAAAAGGGGGGTTCCTGAAAGGCGTAGAAGAGGATGATGACGAGCTAGTTATCATGGATGTTAGCCCAGCCCCAGTGGAGACCAACATTACCCCATCTCAACCTGCTCGAAGAATGTGGCACAGACACCACCACTACCAGCTGCCATATTTGCAGGGCCCTGGCAGCGACCTACATCCACAAACACCTCACTAGAAGTAGGCACTGCAGAGAGGCAAATGCAAAAAACACCAACCTACCGCCACTTCTTCCACCACTGGCAGTGGCACCATTGTCAGAAGGTGGACCTCCCCAGTTTGGGATTTCTTTACAGTTAGCGAGAAGGAGCCGAACATTGCCATATGCTTCATTTGCAGCGCAAGTGATAGTCGTGGTAAGCTTGGTACAATCTATGGTACCGGAGGCCAAACATCTCATTTGAGAAAACACCACACAATCCGCTGTGAAGGGCACCTTAGCCAAAAAACTGCAAGCGGTATTGGTGAAGGTGGTGAGAGCAGGGAATCTGAATCTGCTCCAATCACGGTGAAAGGTGAAGGTGAAGAAGAGGGTGGCATTATCGTTATGAAAATCAACCCTGTCGCCAGCAATGCATTAGTATTGCCAGCATCAGCAGCATCACAATGGCACCAGAGTCAGGTTGTGACACCAAGGAAAGGGATTATAGTGATAGCTCTGTTGAGACTCACATTGAGCCTAACACCTTCTGCTCTCTGTCTCAAGAAGAAGTTGCCTTCATCAGCAGCAGCAGAAAAGAAAGAAATCCAGGCAACTATTCTTGCATGTTAAGGCAGAAGGGGCAGTGCGAACGCAATCACCCAACGCAAAGCTGGCTAAAATGCTAGCGCTGGAACTCCTCCCTTTTTCTTTTTATGGGACAAGTGGGTTTTGTAGAATTTGTGGCGGCCATATGCCTGAAATTCGAAGGTTCCCAGCCGGACCTATTTTTACAGAGTTGCTGTTCCAGTGCTACATCACTATGTGTTGGAATTGTTTGGACAAGCTTTGCAGCAGAGTGATGCTCACACTATCTACCTGACGACAGACATGTGGACCAGTTCCAAAGCCACTGATTTCATGTGCATCCCTGCACACTGGATGTCTTTTGTGGGGGCTAGAGAAATGATATCTGCAGGTGTTGACACTGTTGAAATGTTTAATGGAGCTCGGAAGCATGCAACGGTAGCCGTGTTAGCCATGGAGAATTCCCATACTGCTGCAAACATCTTAGATGACTTTAACAACAAGGTCTTTGAAGGGGTGCAACCAAGAGGGCTTAACATTGGATTTGTTGCCACGGCCAATGGCAGTAATATAGTTAAGGCCATGGTAGATGGTAGCTATTTAAAGATCCTGTGTTTAGCGCACTGCATCCATACAATTTTACAAGACTTTCTCAAAAAAGAAGACGGAGTCAGCAACTTACTATCTACATGTAGAAGAATCTGCACTAATTTCAGCCATTCTTTTAGAGTTCGGACGCAGTTGAGGGTCTGTCAGCGTGATAGCAGAATCTCAGTTAAAGGGCTCAAATTTCAAGTTTCAAGTTTATTTATTTATGATCTTGGAACTCAAAAGAGATCCACATAAAAAGACATCTCCAAATACAAAACATTAAAATATGATATACAATAACCTGAGTACTATAAAACATAAGATAAAACCAAATTTAGTAATTATATACTTCATATAAATGTTTAAGTACATATTTAAAAAACACTTAAAAAAGTGAAAAATCCTATGACAAAACATTTCATTTGGTGGTTCATAAATAGAATCTGTTAGTGCAGAGGCCAAAAGGATAGATAATTGTTAAAGCACTCATAAAGGAGGTGCCAGCACGTTGGAACTTGACTTACTACATGTTGCAACGTCTGTTTGAACAGAAAAGACTGATCAATGAATATGTCATGCATGAGGGGATGCAACTGTGAAAGGCATGATCATTGAGATGGACCAATAGGGCTTAGTTAAATGTCTGACAGAGATGCTGCTCCCTTTTGAGGTTTTCACATGGGAAGTCAGCAAGTAGGACAGCACCATGAGCCAAACTATCCCGCTGTTGCATATGCTACAGGAACAGCTAAAGAAGGTGTCTGAAATGTACGCAGGTGTGGATGAAAAATAAGATGCGCGTGAGTTGGTGGGGAGCTTAATCCTTCGCTTAACTGTTAATCGGGTGTAGAGAAGCATTGTGTCATCGAAACATTACATGTGTGGCACAATTCTTGATCCACAGTACAAACAATTACTGGCCACTATCATTCCTTTATCAGAGCTAAACACAGTACCTTGGATCCTGGGGCGCAGTCTGCACGGCGAGGCTTTATATTGTCCGGCGTTGGTTCGTAGAGGCTGTGTGGCCAGGCTTTGAGTTGTCCGGTGTCGGTTCTGAGAGCTGTCAGTGCTTCATGGTGCGTCGCATCATATTTAGCAAAAACTCAGCTGCAGAAACCACTTCTGAGGCCCAGGACTTGGAGGGAGCACTTCAGACAAAGGTAGGACTTACAGAAGGCAGCAGAGTCCTGCAGCACCAGCAGAACTGCAGGAAGTCTTTTGTGTCCCAGAAACAGGAGGCAAGCTAACAAACCCTTAGAGATCGCTTTGGAGGGAAGGTAGAGTCCAGCTCTCCTTCCAGCAGAGTCAGAGAGCACCAGGCAGCAGGACAACAAGCAGGAAAGCAGTCCTTCCAGAAAAACGGTCCAGTTGAGTCCTCTGTGCAGTACCGCAGTTCTTCTGACAGAGATTCGGTGTTGGTCCAGAAGTGTCTGATTTGGGAGGGTCAGAGACCCAGTAGGTATAGCCAAATCTACTTTTAATGTGGGGGAAACTTCAAAGAGTGGTTTTAAAGTGCACACGCACCTGTTTCAAGCCAGTCCTGTCTGCCAGGCTATCTATGGGGATCACCAGCCATTTGTGTGTTGTCAGGTCATTACTCCTTGATGTGCCAGTCCCTCCTTTCCTCCTATCTTCCCAGGCCGGCCATCGGAATGCAGATTTATGCAGAGGGATGCCCAGAACCCCCTGGCCTTCCTGGGTTTATGACCCTCAGGAAGGAATGCATAAATGGGTTCTTTCACCTCATCCAGATGGGTATTGGAGCCAGGCTGGAGGTCACATAGAGGAAAGTTAAGAGCAGAAAAATGCCCACTGTCTGAAAGTGGCATTTCTGCACTAGTAGAGTTAAAGTCAACCTTACATGCAAAGCGCATTTATCACTACTATTCCACCCATACCATACGTGATAAAGCTATTCCCCTGGGATTAGGAATTACCACTTAGAAGCACATCAGGGAATTCCCAAAGCTAGTCTATGGGGGAGTAGGCCTCACCGTAGTAAAAAATGAAATATGCTGTTTTTTATTACCAGTGTGGAAATTTAGCTTGTAACTGAACGTTATCTGCGCCATCTTGCCTCTCCCCAGCGCCACGCACAGCGAACGCACGGCCGCCATTTTAGGCACCCCACTCTCTCCCCCGCTCATTGTTGATCGCCAGCGCGTTCCCCTGGCGCTGCAAGCATCCCCCGCGCGCCGACCACCCCCGCTCTCTCATACACGGGCCATAAACCCTCTCCTTCTGCGCGACCCTGCCATGGAATCACACCCCGCGCCTGACCGACATCCCATACATGGTCATGCATCTCTTTGGTAACCCCCTTCCTCTGCGCCCCATTGTCCGAACCGATCCCAGGCCATCACCTAGCCCTGCGGATGCAGTTATTTGCCCCTACTGTAAGGGAAACACCCCACATCAAAGGGATTACAGTAGATCAAAGCCCCTACCCCCTGAGACCCGGCCGGTCGCACACGCCCCCGGGAATTGGCGGAATGTACAGCTGTGATGATAGCCATCTCCTACTGTGGATGGGGTGGGGACTTCCACTGTAGATATGTGTGGGAACGAGCTCGAAGTGGGGATTCCGAGGATGTTCTTTCATGTTCCAAGACAATCTCAAGAATGTGCCATGTACGATAACCCTGCAATAAAGTCATAAACCTGTGTATAAGAGGCTAGGCCTCAGAGATGCAGTTAGAGCACCTCGTGACGATACCTTGCTGTCTGATCTGATGTGTTCTGCTCCGACGGAATAAAACTTTGTTTCCTGCCTTCCAGTCTCCAGCGCCTGCCTCTTTATTGGTTTAACATCGAATGGTATAAGAGGCGATTACCGCCGGGCAATACTTGAAAGGTTATCGACTGAAACTGCCGCTACCGTTTAACAATTGGCGCCCACGGTTGGGCCCATCAGCGACACGTGGATCCAGTGGGAGAGGTCCCGACGACAGAGTGAACGACTGCAACGATCGGGAGAGCTCCTGCCCGATAGACCCTCGTCTGGCAGCCGATCATCCGAACTTCACTGGTTCCGAGCAGACCTCTCTCGAGTGATCTACGGTCCTGACTGGGAACCATCAGGAGTGCCGCGGCAAATACAGAGAGTAGAGGACGATCAGGCGCTGGAGGCGGAAGACGAGAAACTGGCCACGCGGTCCGGGTAAGGTCGTGAAACACGACAAATTGCGAAATAATTGATTGATTGACTGAAATACTAGTATTGCTCATTGATTGTTCTCTTTGAGATATTCGCTGTCTACAAACGGGGAGGAGTAGAAATACTCTCTCTCTCTCCCTTTGTAGATAGTGAAGGGTAGGTAACGCAGACTTTTGTCCCCGTTGTAACCCGTCGTGCCTATCTTTATCTCCCCACTGATTGATTGTCCGAACATTGATTGTTTTGAAGAATAGTGCTCTTTGAGATATTCTCTGTTTGCAAATAACGTAGAATAGAAATATTCTGTCTAGTCTTTGCAAATAGAGAAGGGTAGGTAACGCAGACTTTTGTCCCCGTTGTAACCCGTCGTGCCTATCTTTATCTCCCCATTGATTGATTGATTGTCCGAACACTAGTTGTTCGATATTGGTTCTTTGGAGGTATTCTCTGCTTACAAATAACGAGGAATAGAGATATTCTATCTAGTCTTTGCAAGCAGTGAAAAGATAGGTAGTGCTGACTTTTGTCCCCGTTGAAACCCGTCATGCCTATCTTCTCCCCACTGATTGGTAGTTGGTTCTGCCCGGACCGCTTATTAGAGGTGGACCATCCGGCTCCACTGGAAGGCACCCCTAATAAGGACATGTTCACTAAAATACGAACTAATCGCCGTAGTTTATAGCAAGCTATGGCATAAAATATACAAAGGGGGACCCCGAGAGTCAGTGGCCACTGGTAGGATCCTTTTTGACCCTACAAAACTAAAGAAACGCTAGGAAATAGCCCTTTGTGGGATATATGGAACTAGGGGAAGGAACCAAGCTCACGTCAAGACGGCCATGAGGTAGCCCGGCTCCATCGCTCTCGCTGCCTAAACATGTCTGCCCTACCACCCACCCCGCCCAGTAGACACGACCGAAAGCCTGTTGATACCCACCATCGACGTCACCGAACTTGACTAGGATCACGCACAATTGGACTATGCCATTTTCCGATTACACTGTAACTAGATTGCAAATATGTACAACACTCCAACAAAGTAGTATGATTAAACATTTTAATAATAGGTATAACAACATTCCGACAAGATGAACAGGTTAAAACACGTTTTAAACAACTATTTACATGACAGTCTGCTGCGACCTGCATCCCAAAGCATTTACGTCCACGTGACACCGTCCTCGCCTCTCCTTCCTCGAAGTTGCAACATTGACCTGCTTTGGGCGGTCCTTTTAGTCGGCTTTGGGCTATAGAAGCCATGCAAAATCCATCGACATCAGTGGCGGACGACTGTGCGAATAGGCCGGAGGCTACACGAAGCGCCGAAGCTCTGGCAGCGCCAAGACGGAGTCTGCCACGCTGTGCGGATCTTCCCATTCTCTTCTTCCTTCAATAACGGAGGGTGCCCCGGCGGGGGGAAGCGATGTGGACGGGCCTTCCCCACCTCCCCAGGTGGAGGCTCGCCAGCAGATGAGGGCACCCCAACCGTCTCTTTCACTGGCCAGCCGAGTTGCACCCTGCCATTTTACTCGCCGGCCAGCTGAGTTGCACCCTGCCATTTTACTCGCCGGCCAGCCGAGTTGCGCCCTGCCATTTCACTCGCCGGCCAGCTGAGTTGCACCCTGCCACTTCATTCGCCGTTCAGCCGAGTTGGCGCCCCTGCACTCGACCGCTGGACAACCACCCAAGCACGGGTTCACCAAGATCGCCACTAGCGCCCGACGCGAGGAGTGGGCCCCCGCATCCGAGTGATCGGGGACCCACCCCGGTGGCGATACCATCCGAACTGCTGCTGTCGCTGCTACTGGACCCCCGGGGTGGCGGTTGATCTTTCAGATTCAGGCCCGGCCCGCTGGAAAGACGGCTCTGGACTCAGAAGCTTGTCTGCTTGGGCGTGGGCCCCACCCTTCGAAAAACGCCACCACAGCTTTGCAGATTCTGCGGGGGTCATTGGCCCTCGACTCCCGCGGACTTCCGGGAAGGACAAACCGCCGCCATTGTTCTTTGCCCCGGGCGGCAGCCACCTTGCCTCCGCTTGGTGCAGTGAAAAAGGCTGAGGCAGGACGTCGGCAGAAAGACCCGCCTACTGTCCCGCCCTAAGAACGGATCACGGCATCACCGTGAGACCGTGGTGACGCCATGCTGACGCAAGCTTCTGTTTGAGTTATCAGAAGACACCGCGGCCTATCCGCTCGGATCGGGTCCGGTGGAATCTCAACATGACCCGGTAGGAACCAAAACTGTACCTCCCCATCCCCGAATCACGATTCATGCTGTCTGTTCTTTTCCATCGATGCCAACGAAAGTTCTCGAACTATCGAAAAGAATTCTGGTCCGACAGCTAGTTCATGGAAAGACTTAGACTGTACACTGGCCCGACCTCGCCCCAAAATGGCGCCGATGTAGGAAAGGCCTACAACTCCTTGTGGCGTTCCAGTCACGTGGCATTTGTGTTAAAAGGATATGTATGTGATGTTTCCACACATGATGAGCAGAGGGACGGGAAGGGTACTGACCGAGCATACGTACAACCTTACTGATTGCTGACCTACCCATTTTTATTTAGCGTCTTTATTCTTTTATGCTAAGATAGTGTTGCTCATGATACTCGACGCCTCTCACGCCGTGGCCGGCCTGAACGGTTGTAGGCCCGTATTTGTATACTGACATTGTTTCAAATAAAGGTCTTCTTAAAGGGATTACGGAATCAGTGTAATGACAAATCATCTAGGTTGGTAAAGGTTTTTCTTTTGAATAAACGATTGTTACTCCCAATCAATAGAAAACAGATAATGCAGACCCCATTTACATGAATCTTTTTGATTAACGGAATTTGTGCCCGTCACACCTGTCTTTTCCAAGAGTTGTTAGAAAATGGTCAACCATAGCTTAAGGTATATGCCGAATGCAAGGTATGGTATCTTGCACCATAATACACGACCGATTGAGAAATGCATGTACGACCAGGGAACCCGAATTTAGGAGATGAATGAAATAGAGCATCTTTGTCTCGGGAGAAAAGAATAATAGGTCTGTGGTATTACCCACTCCTGTGGCTAGCCTGGTACGTGGTAAGTAGAACTTTTTCGTGTCTACGCGCGCTAAGGTACTTTGAATACTGCACATCCCCTCCCCTCTTTTCCCTCTCTATAGGTCACGACGAAGTTCCGACTGAAGAATGGAGTGGACATGGACCGCACCGTGTTCAATATCGGGAAAAACATAGACAAACGTTGTGGGATTGTGCGTAAAGTGCAGACCACCATTGGGAACATGAAAAACTGTATGGTATGATTGTGCGTGTGTGCTACGATCATACGGTATGAATGTGTATGCATTTCATGCTTGGGTCGCTTGAAGAGAGCGCCATCGTATGATTGAAGTGCTCGTCCATCGATCAAAGGGAGGAGAGTAAAAGGTCCGACACCCCCCCCAAGATAAACTACAAAATACTGAAAATACGCAGCATGCATAGGAAAGAGGACAGGAAAGGAGAGGTCCCCATACTCAACGTAGCCCTGAGTCTCCGTCTTAAGTTTCTGCGCTTAATGCATGTACTGTCACACCCTATCCGGTATTCGTGTGTACGTGATCACCAAATTTATGTCTTTCCCCCGCTTGTGTTTTCTTACATAGAACAGACCCATGCTACTCCATGTTGTGTGTGCACCAAGTGGCCTATTATCGTACACATGTCTCTCTCTCTCGTTTTGTGTCGTACATATGCCAAATAGCCTACTTGATGCACACGTCTCCGTCTCTCTCTCTCTCTCTCTCTCTCTCTCTCACTCTCACTCTCACTCTCTCTCACTCTCTCTCTCTCTCTCTCTCTCTCTCACTCTCTCTCCCTCCCTCACTAAAGGCTTTCTTGCCCTCTTTCTTTTTGAATAAATTAACGACACATACCTCCTCAGTCTGTGTATAATTGGCCTCAAACACGGTGGTGTTCGAACAAATTGACAGAAACAAAAACGACCATACTTTACCACGTTACTACCTCTCCTTTCTGCAAATATTGAGCTTAATTGGCTGAGAAAGAAAGGACAGGTAAGACGACTGATGTCTCCCAATTTGGCCCTCATCACGGGGACTATATGTCAGTGGTTTTCGTTTTAGAGCTTTAACAACACCATCTCCACCGCCCAGAATTGCCTCCACCCAATTACCCCAAACTAGAATGTCTAAGCACCCCGTTCTCCCAAAATAACCCCAGCCCTGTACTAGCCGTCTCAGAGTATTTCGGACAAAACAGCTGATGACCTTATTCTCTAAAGGTACATTGCCTAAGCTGATGGGGGTTACCTATTGTCTCCAGCAAGAAAAAAAATGTTTAGCTTATGTCCCTCCCCGAAATAGATACCTGTGAACCCATGACAGTAGCACCTCGCACTTTTTTCATAAACTTAGCAGTCCTCGGAGGAAAATGTGTATTAACAGAACTTGTGTTGAGATGAACGAGTCTCTACCGGAGAAGCCGGTTCGAATTTTTTTAATAAACCAGAAAGTCAACAGATGTCAGGCCTCCTGCAACGATTATAGGGCGCAGGAATCGACACCTAGCAGGCCAGACGATGGACAGGGACACCCACAGAAACCTGCACCACAGCAATGATTAATAGATTAGTAACACGCACACTAACATCAGAGTTAATAGACATCAATCATACAGCAACCGATAAAAGCATTTCCCCAACTACTCGGTGGTTGGGAGAGAGGATGAAGTGTGTAAATGTCTTCCCTGCCAACTCTCTAAGATTTTGTTTCTTGTACTCATTTAAAGATAACGTGCAGCCACCGGAAGAGAGGGGTCGGACGTGACGCACAGCCTGGCTACGGACCATGGAGCATCTATGACATCGACCAAGGGGGAAGCAACGAAACAAAAAGGGCGTGAGACGAGGCACCATTATCAGAATGATAAGCGATGGAACGAAGGGCTATCTCGAGGCCCCCTACTCGCTGACCAGCGTGCCTGAAGTCCCAACCCGTCGAGCTCGATTGATGGGCTCAGTGCTGGAAGATTCTGCCCCCCTTGGTCCGCTTTTTGATCCGACCCCACTCCACCCCCTCTTCCCTCGGCATCCCGAAGCACGTCACACCCTTCTCTCTCTCTCTCCCTCTTTTATATGGATTTTGAATTTGACTTAACTACCGAAGAACAAAAAGCGGGTACCCCGTCTCAAAGTACCTATGATGAACTGTGTTAGAGAACAGGACTGTGATCGGAGAACAACGAATGGTCACACCCTGCCACGTGAGAAATTGGATTTGAGCTGGACCTTAGCTCCACCGCCGGTGCTCAACAGTGCCAACAAAAGAAGAACAACAACAAGAGCTTACCAGTGATGGCTCTTTATAATAGGACACTGGAAAGAAGAACTCCCTCCCATGACTGTAACTAATGTTAAGTTGAATTCCTCTCCCAACCACCATTTTATATTAACTATCTTCCTATCGAGTTTTCATGATGTTGCGTCAGTCACTTCCGACTGTACACTGAGAAGTTGAGAAAATCTAACTTTGTATAATGACATTCATACAACACCAGCCATGCACACGACTATACTGACTATTTTTGATCAACACGAAGTCTGGGCCTTAAGTAATGTACGAAATATCCCTTGTTTTGCCAGAAACGTCTCTCTCTCTCTCTTTTTATCCTGTTTGTGCTCAAACAAGCTCCCCTCCTCCTATCCCTGGGCCTGACATGCGGCACAGCTGATGTAATTTTGTATGTACTACCTCCTCGCCTACTTTATCAACTGTATGTAACTATGTACAAATGTGTCAGATTACTCCTGCTTGCCCTAAAAACTCTGTATCTTTAAGGAATGCATGAAAAACATTAACGATATTATAGCTGAAGGATTAACGAAGGTGAATGTCGGCCAGGCAAGCTGGCGAGATATGTTAAAAGGGAGGACTGTGGAAATTTAGCTTGTAACTGAACATTATCTGCGCCATCTTGCCTCTCCCCAGCGCCACGCACAGCGAACGCACGGCCGCCAGTTTAGGCACCCCACTCTCTCCCCCGCTCATTGTAGATCGCCAGCGCGTTCCCCTGGTGCTGCAAGCATCCCCCGCGCGCCGACCACCCCCGCTCTCTCATACACGGGCCATAAACCCTCTCCTTCTGCGCGACCCTGCCATGGAATCACACCCCGCGCCTGACCGACATCCCATACATGGTCATGCATCTCTTTGATAACCCCCTTCCTCTGCGCCCCATTGTCCGAACCGATCCCAGGCCATCACCTAGACCTGCGGATGCAGTTATTTGCCCCTACTGTAAGGGAAACACCCCACATCAAAGGGATTACAGTAGATCAAAGTCCCTACCCCCTGAGACCCGGCCGGTCGCACACGCCCCCGGGAATTGGCGGAATGTCCAGCTGTGATGATAGCCATCTCCTACTGTGGATGGGGTGGGGACTTCCACTGTAGATATGTGTGGGAACGAGCTCGAAGTGGGGATTCCGAGGATGTTCTTTCATGTTCCAAGACAATATCAAGAATGTGCCATGTACGATAACCCTGCAATAAAGTCATAAACCTGTGTATAAGAGGCTAGGCCTCAGAGATGCAGTTAGAGCACCTCGTGACGATACCTTGCTGTCTGATCTGATGTGTTCTGCTCCGACGGAATAAAACTTTGTTTCCTGCCTTCCAGTCTCCAGCGCCTGCCTCTTTATTGGTTTAACATCGAATGGTATAAGAGGCGATTACCGCCGGGCAATACTTGAAAGGTTATCGACTGAAACTGCCGCTACCGTTTAACACCAGGACATGTAAAGCATGTAAGCACATACCCTTCCCTTTGCTTACATACCACCCTGCCCTCTGGGTTGCCAAGGGCCATCCTTAGGGTTGACTCATACATAACAAAAGGGAGAGTACAGGGCTTGGCAAGTACAATTGAAATAAGTGGGGGTGCGCAGCTAACAAAGTCCAACAGGCCAAAATACGTAGAAAAGTCACTTCTTTATTTGAAAATATCTCTCCTAAAAAACATTCATTTTAAATCATCCAGCCAACGCGTCTCGCTCCCACGTAGGGAGGTTCCTCAGGGTGAAAAAAGTATCAAATGGTAATGTACCAATCACAAAGTTTATCTGCCAAGTTCGCAAGAGGTCGTTGTCAATAAGAACACCAGTCGCCGTTCTGAAGAGATATGTAGTACTCACAAATGATCCTGTTATGGATAGAACGAAATATCCAATCCACAGCCCAGAAATAGAAATAGATCCAATAGTGATCTGTTAAACCTGTCAGTTGCAATCCGCGATCTTGGAGTAGCTGATCTCGAACCCGAGCTGCTCCAAGATAGGAAGACCCAAGTCACTCCGGGATTGAAAAAGGTGTCAGGTCCGTGTGGTGACGATAAAAGATAACTCCAATTAGGCCAGTATCTGTAATTATGACCAAACTACTCCTGGTAGGGAGGGCGTAGCAGTTCAATATAGCGAAAAGAATGAAAAGCACAAAATACAGCGAGTATCTATGGCCGATTCATCCGGTCATCATAGCGTGTTCCCAACAAGATGATTATCAATCAGACCACGTGTATTGCATTGCGGCTCAAGAAATGTAATAACTGTATGCACAGTATTCCTCAAAATCCGGAAACGTGCAACATATCGTTCTCCTGTTCAACCCTGTTGGACTTTGTTAGCTGCGCACCCCCACTTATTTCAATTGTCTTTGGATCTGGAGCACAGCGACACCATTCAACAGCTGGCGGAGGGGTTGGTTCCACAGCATCTCTACATATAGGAACTGGCATGAGGTGCGACATTGGAGGTCTGCTGTTGCTCTCTTTCAGGGCTTGGCAAGTAGTTTTACTTGCCGAGTAATAGTGGCAACAAAATGTTCGCGCAAGCCCTTCCATGGCAGGCCTGTGACATGGTTAGGGGGCTAATTACGTGGGCGATACAATCAGTGTTGCGGGTGCAATATTACCATTTAATTTACAGGCCCTTGACACCTGTAGTGCATGTTACTGGGGATTATAAGTAAATTAAATATGCCAATTGGGCACAATCCAATGTTACCATGTTTTAGGGCCGAGAGCAAGCACTTTAGCACTGATTAGCAGCGCTACAGTGCACAGAATTTCAGAGCCAGCAAAATTGTGTACAGAAAATGGAGGGAGGCAGGGGAAAAAGTTGGGGGAAGACCCTCCCTAGGCCGTCAGGCATATCATGTGTCCCTCCTCAGCTGAAAGTGGAGAGAGATACCCAACCCCTTGGGAACGCTTTTCACTAAAGCAGAAGAACCGGGAGAGAACATCAACATAGGGGTGGTTTGCCCCTGGGCGTTTCTCCACCGTAAAGACCATTCCCTGTAGGGAGATGGACCACCCCAAGAGTTTAGGATACTCCCCCTCATCTGCACAAGCCATCTGAGGGGCTTGTGGTCAGTTTGAACTCGAAAGTGAGACCCAAAGAGGAATGATCTCAACTTCTTCAGGACCCAGACCTCAGCATAAGCTTCTCTTTCCATGGCACTCCACCTCTGTTCCTGTGGAAGTAGCCTCCTGCTAAGGAAGGCAACTAGTTGGCCTAGATCCTCCTCATTCAAGTGTGACAAGACTACCCCTATGCTATGCTCTGAAGTGTCTGTCAACATGATGAATTTCTTGGAGAAATCAGGAGCCCAGAGCACCATGTGCACATGGCTTCCTTGAGCTAATCAAAAGCTTCCTGACAAGCCTCTGTCCATTTCACCTACTGAGGTCACTTCCTAGAAGTCAGCTCTATTAAGGGGGCAGCAAGGGTGATCGGCAGTAGTAGCCAGTGATGCCTAGGAAGGCTTTCACTTCTGTTTTGGTTTTAGGCGGTTCTCAGTCCATGATGGTTTCAATCTTGGCCTGGAGGGATTGCACCTTGACCCCCACCTACCAAGTGTCACAAAGATACCACGGTACTCTGCCCCACCTTGCACTTACTGGCCTTGATGGTCAGGCCCTCCTGTTGCCGGGCCTGAAGCACCTCCTCCAGCCCTTTCTTTGTTGTCGCTGTCTGGACAGTATGCATCAAGTGTAACTGTCACCCAGCCCTAGACGTGTATGGGAGGCAGGCTGCAAAGCACAAAGAGTCATAAGCAAAGGGAAATGTCCATTTTCTAAAAGTGACATTTCAAAAATAGTAATGTAAAATCCAACGACACTAATAAGCAGGATTTATCACCACTATTCCAAACATACAAAACATAGCAATGCCACTCCTTTCTGGTGAGAAATTACCACTTAAAAGTATAGAAGGAAATTCCCAATGCTAGCCTATGAGAGGAGTAGGCCTCACAGCAGTGAAAAAAGAAATGGGCTGTTTGTCACTACCAGGACATGCCACACATTGATGCACATGTCCTTCCTTTTGCTTACACAACAACCTGTCTATAGGGCTAACTAGGGCCTACCTTATGGGCGGCCTGAGCGTAATAACATTTATTTCATTTATTTATTAAATTTGTAAGGCGCAGCAGTTCCCCAAAAAGGGTTTCCCGGCGCCGGAGCAGATCAAAGATTGTATAGCAGCTTAAGAGATTACTGGTTAAAGAGCCAAGTCTTTAGTGATTTGCGGAATTGGGCATATACGTTTCGTTCCGGATAGCTGTGGGTAAGGAATTCAAGAGTGAGGGACCAAGGTATGCAAACGATCTACCACCCATCTGAGATAGTCTGATTCTGGGCACAGAGAATTTCCCTTGAGTGGATGAGTGAAGGTGTCGGGGGCACATAGGGGCAATCCAGAGACTGCAGATACTGAGGGGCAGCACCTATTTTGATTTTTAAGATGTAGCTCAGGGCTTTGAACTTGAGTCGGTTCTCCACACTGAGCCAGTGTTGGTCCCACAGGTGACTAGGGACAGAGGTGGCTCTAGGAACCCGGCATGGTAGTCTATCAGCAGAGTTCTGAACCATCTGCAGCCTACGAATCACCTCCTTGTTGGATCCTAGGTAGAGAATGTTACAGTAGTTCAGTCTTGAGGGGATTAGTGCCTGGACTACTGTTCTCTGAATGGGCTCAGACAGAATCCAGATGATCTTTTTTAGCCACTCCAAGATGGTAAAGCAAGTAGTGGCTACCTTGACTGCTTAATGATGCATAGTTAGCGAGTCATCAGTGATGATGCCCAAATTGCGGACTAGACTGGAGGACAGAGGAAGTGCACCCATCTCACTGGGCCAATGTTGTGGGCCCCAGAGATCTTTGTTTTTACCAAGTATCAAGACCTCAGTTTTCTCTCAGTTGAGCTTAAGGTAATTTGTCTGCATCCATGATGCAATTTTGTCCAAGCCCAGCTGAAGGGGGGATGACCCAGCCGCACTCTCCATAGAGAGAGAAAAATTAATCTGGGAGTCATCCGCGTAAGAGAACAAGAACAACCCGACATAAAAGGGGAGTTTAAGGCTTGACAAGTATTTTTAAATGCCAAGTTAATGTGGCTGTAAACAGAGCACACAGGCCCTGCGGTGACAGGCATGAGACAGGTTTGAAAGGCTACTTCTGTGGGTGGGACAAACAGTGCTGTAGGCCCACTAGTAGCATTTAATTTACAGGCCCTGGGTATATGGTATACCACTTTACAAGGGCCTTACAAGTAAATTAAGTATGCCAAACAGGTGTGAACCAATCATACCATGTTTTGAGGAGAGAGCGCATACACTTTTGCACTGATTAGCAGTGGTAAAGGGCATAGAGTCCTAAAGCCAACAAAGAGAGGTCAGAGAAATACGTAGAGAAAGGCAAAAGATTTGGGGATTACCCTGTAAAAAGGGCCAGGTCCAGCAAATACCTTTCATTATTGATAGTGGTGCATCAATAAATATTATGCCTGAGGAGAATTGCAGGAACATAACAACCTTTTCTAAACATGTTGGTCTGTTCTGATACAAAATACTATGTTTCGATGTGTCATCAGCTGCACAGCTTTTTCAAGATGTCATTCGACGTATCATACAGTCTATCATGAATGCTTTGGAACACAGCAATGACATCGGTTACGGAGCTACATAGGACCACGATAAAGCTGTTACCCAAGTATATCATTTGCTGATGCCAGTTTGATGCTAAGAAATGTGAGTTCCATAAGACAAAGATAAAATTCTTTGGCCATTTCTTTTCTGATGAGAGCGTGACAGCTAAAGTGCAAGCACTGTCAACCGCCAATCTCCCATAAGATGTTTCCATGTTAGGTTCATTTGATGGAATGGCCAGCAAATGCTCTAGATACATACAAGATTTTGCCACTATCAGTACACCATTAAGAGACTTGACGAAAAACTTGACATACAAGCTATTGAGAATGCTACTGAAATGGCATACTTTGATTCAAGGCTTCATGCTGAGGTTGCAGTTGAGGTTAGCTTTGTCAGGTTAGGCGCCATCCTTACACAGCACAGCGGACACCCAAATGCTCGAAGATGTATTATTGCATATGCAAGTCGCGGTTTGTCACAAATTGAACGTGCTTATTGACAACCAGAGAAAGAAAGCTTAGCAGTGGTGTGGGCTTGTGAACATTTCCACATATTCTTGTATGGCAAGCCCTTCACGCTTCTGAGAGATCGTGAAGCATTGTTGACCCTCTTTGGCAAGCCAAAAGCAAAATTTCCTTCTCGGAATTGAATATTAGGGTCTGCTAATGCAAGAATACAAGTACACTAATGAGAACCCTATCGACAACTTCTCACGAGTGCCTCTACAGTGCCATGGCACATATACGAAGACGTCTGTAGCATGCATAAATTTCATCATAATAATAATAATGTTAATCCGGTATTTGTAAAGCGCGAACACCTACCCCGAAGGGTGTCAAGGCGCTGGCGGCTGTCGGTAAAATTAAGCGAGCCAATGCCCAGAGTCACATGCTGCTGGACTAACCTGCTGCCGGCGATCTGTGAGCCCCTGTGTTGCTGCACCACACCTCTTCCACCTCAGCTATCATTTATTTGATACAAATTATCACTGCCACGAGTCAAGATAGTGACATGCTAAAAGTGAAAGACATTATTAAACATCAGTCTTGGTACCAGCACTCTCAACCTCTTACCAGTGACAGTGAATACCAGGAGTTCAAAAATGTCAAAGATGAATTGCCCATTACTCAGGAAGCTATTAATCTAAGAGGTTCGAGAATTGTCATTTCAGAGAGTCAGGAATCTTCGCTATATGGAGTGTTCCTGCGATCTTAATTTCTGAGAACAGCCCACCTTTCAACAGTCGACAATTCAGAGACTCCCTCAGTCATCTTAATGTGAAGCATCAGAAGAGCACACCTCTTTGGCCACAGGTCAATGGTCTTGTCAAACGTTTCATAAGTACTTTTAAGAAAGCTGTTCAGTGCGTGCCCTGGTGACCTCTAAATGACATCTATGAGAACTACTTTGTAAGGGTTCTATAAAGATATGTGGGACATAGAGTGATAAACACCAAACCTTTGCAAACATCTGTGAAGACTGCACCATAACAATCATCACAATTACGTACATCCTCATATGTAATGTTTTCTCTAATTTACCATTGAATTAACTGTTTTTAGTCAGTAATTATTGTGCCTACCCTTTTTCTGTATTTCTTCATAAGTGATTACCCATGTAGAGGGCTCTGATGCAAGTCAGCATCGGACTCCCACTCAATGCACCCTGTAAATAAATGAACAAAAAAATTAAACCCTGTTGTCCAACTCTAGCACCTAACATCGTTGTTTTGAAATGTATATTCTTAAAAAGCATTTAGAAGGAATAACTAGTTGATGTGCCTTAATTTGATGTATTTTTGTGACAAGTTTCCTTCTAATATTGGCAACTTAAATCTGAGCTATATGGGGTAGATGTTTCATAACAATTCACAAATCAGGGATGTGCAATTCACATATAGACTGCTTTGTGAATTCAGTTATTTTATGCAACCTATGTACTTATTGGCCGCACCACAAATTGTCCATTTGCAGGTGTTTACAAAATAACCTGCCTAATGAAAATTAATTAGGCAGGTCACGATTTACGAAACCCTGTGATAGACTGCTAATGCAAGGATGAAGGCCTGTAAGGCACAGAATACTTCCCTCCCTGCATTTGCTTTCAGAAACAGGACATTTTTTTTTTAAAAGAAGCCTGTGTCCATTAAAGGCAGGACTGGAGGGTAGACATTCTAGGGAGCTCCTCACTTTGCAAACCAGTCAGCACCCCAGCTCTGGGGTCAGTAACTCATCATTGGCTTGTGCCCATAGCTGCAGTCACAATACATTGGTGCATTCCTCTCCAAATCCTATTTGTGATTACAGAAAGGAATGGAAAAGTCCTTTTACCAGTCTAAAAAAAAATCTGACTTGTAAAAGGGCTTTTGTTTATTAAGATAAGCCCTTTTATGGTCTAAAACCCTGTGATTTTCCGAATTGCAGGGTTTGCTATGACAAAAGCACTTTGGACATCTGACCCTACAATTTTCTATTTGGCTGGGCTAGAAATTTAAAAGCAGCCCTGGGAAAAATGCACAAACTAGCCCAGCTCACTTCTTCTCCTCGTGCAATCCCACTCTTTCCATCTACACATATTCTCTCCTCTCTCCCTCTCGTCTCCCACCCTGATCGCTATGTCTCTACCTTCCCCTGCACTTCCTTTCTTTCTCTCTCCAAGCCACCCATGCCTGATGCAATTAAATAGTGGGTTTTCAAAACCGGCGGCCCTTAAGGGCTCCAGTCCACCATGGAAATGCCCGGTGGAATGAAAGGCCTGTCCGCCCTGATCATCTAGCTTTCCAGCCGACATTTGCTTGACTGATAAACACAACCTCTGACATTTGAGAAGACACGATCAATGAATGCACAGAATAGTTTAAACTCACATTGTTCATTTGGATGTGTTTATCTGATGTTGCACCGTGGAAAATGGTACCTGATGGGCACTGCAGGGAATAACACAGACATGTTTTCGTATTACGTATTTCCATCATATTTGCATTTTACGAGCACAGACCCATGTGTTTTTGAAAACAACCCTCTCTGGATGTGAGTGAAATGTATTGAACGACTCTTGCAAGACAGCTTTAAAGATGTCTAACTAACTTGAAATAATAAACCTGCTGTCAAGATTTTTTTAGCTATAGCAGTGTGTCTGACATTATGTCATCCCCAATAAATGAAAACATGAGAACCCCAAGAGAGCGAAAGCTCTCTGTGGCGAGACCAAAAAGATGAATAATGCTTCGTCCAATATCAGTAATAATTTCTGTGAGGTTATCAAACAATGTTCTATGGATAAAATCTTGTTACAAAAAATGTAATTGCAACATTTATTTTTGATCAAAGACACTTTCCTAACTTTCCTCTAAATATTAATGTTGCACTCTTGGAAAAGGAGCTATATGGACCTAGGAAAAAGCCTGTGACTCAAAAGTTTCTAACCGGCAGAAACGTGACTTTCTTCATTGTGGGACGGCTGCGGTTAGAAATAGCTAGAATGAGCCATTTTTTACCTGATGTACCGCTGTCACTTAGGGCAGATGCTGCTTTTCCATTAGACAGCAATGGCGGGAGGTTGCCTCAAAGTCCCACTTCTTCCTCTTGGATTGTGAGCTCTACCTGTGAAAGCATTTGTAAAACAATGTCTAGCGTTGGCTGCTGAGCTTTTGGTCTTTGCCAGGTTATATTTTGATTGTGGATGTTTTTTGTATGTAGGCCAACATTTTATGAAAACAAGAACTGTATGTCAAAGCGAACATAATTGCACCAATACTGCTTGGTACTGAAGGGGATTAATCATTGTGCGTGCGGATGTGCACATTTTGCAAGGGCAGAATCTGTCACTCACAGTCAGGAAAGCCAATGCCCGAAGTAGATTGAACCTTTACCCTATGCTCTATGCTGATTGGGTGGTACACAATGTGAATGACACTTCAGCAGACTAATGGATAATACAGTCGCCACAGTGTAGTGATTATAGTTAGGACCTACTCACCTGGTTTTCGAATACATTTGTTGCTATTTGCAAATCTTCATGAAACATTCCACAAAAAAAGGTTGTCCACCTCAGCTCGTTTCTGGTACGTTTCAGGGTGATCTATCAAGTGGGGATAAGAAAAAAAGGGTCCCAAAATGCAATTTTCCTATGCAATTTCGATTGGGATTTTTTAACAGTGCTACACCCAAAATGCTGAATGGAATTACACCAAATTTATGAGAAAGCTGGATCCTTATCTAGAAAGCATATTTTTTGTGATGTGGTTTAAATCCATTCAGAAGTTCTTGATAAATTGAGGTTCAAAATGGAGTCCCATGGGCATGCAACTTAAAATAGAGCGATTGGATTGGCTGAGGGTTTTTCTTCCCTGTTTCCCGTCTCGCTCACACAGGAGCAAGTTGCTCTCACGAGTCCTGCAAAAGCTCGTACTCTGAATGGCAGGTTGCAACATCGGGTGAAATGTTGCACCACCATTTCAGGACATCAGGCCACTCTGTTCCCGTGTCCTAAATATTTAGAAAAAAAGTATAAGGGGCTAGGATAGGGGGTACCCTGACCCCAGGACCTTGTGGGGGGTGGTGCCAAATACCACCCAGTCCAAATTTAAGAAAAGGTTTTAGGAAGATTATAGTTAGGTGAAAATGTCAATAAAAGCATGCCATTTTAAGCAGCTAACAAAACTGCTGAAATCCACCAGTTATACTTACCTCAAGTAATTATAAAGTGTGCCTTAAAGTAAACATAGCTCGTACAGTCTTGTAATCAAAGATGTCTGTTGGACATGGACCTTCTTAAGGGGATTTCCCTAAAAAAATTTACTTTTTGTCCTCCTGGTCTTTGCCAACTCTCTTTTCATGGCCTTAGAACTCTGATAACTTTCTCACTGTACTATAGCGGGAAAGTGTGTGTGCCCTTCCTACAGATTCTTCAAATAAGGGGTGCTAGCCCGACGAGGAGCATCCGCCCTGTGATGAAGCATGACATCCCTCGGGATGTCTGAGGGCAACATAAAACAGTCTTGGTGACCGTATCTAACAAACGTATCCAAAACCTAGATTCTTCTCTCAATTCTATCAGGAACTGTGCCCCTTCTTATTTGTAGAATACAAACACTTGGAGCATGGCCGCTGGACCTTTATCAGCTCCTAGTCCCCCTTCTTCCTTTTTGCGATACCCTTTCTACACATGCCAGGAGAGGGTGTTTACTTGATTGGTTTAGGTGTTGTTCCAGCGAATGCCCTGTAAAAAGATACACCACATACCTAGGGCAGGTACTGCACTGGCTAGTACTGGGATGCAGCACTGATTGCGCCACCCAGTGGAATAACCTGTCAAACATGTCTCATGCTCAGGTTGGCCTTCCTCAATCAGCAGGCAACCTTGAGGGGAGACACCCACTACCACCAGAAGGGCCCTAGTGTAAGTCCTGAGGGGTGGAGCTCGAGTAGGTGAGTGGTTGGGTAGGTGCACCTGTATGTTCACTGCCTGGGTAGGGACAAAGCCCCATGTGGGTTTCACCG
Organism: Triturus cristatus; assembly: GCF_964204655.1. NCBI lineage: Eukaryota > Metazoa > Chordata > Amphibia > Caudata > Salamandridae > Triturus > Triturus cristatus. The sequence goes on from NC_140583.1 coordinate 236,855,942, forward strand.
ATCTAGGGAGTCGGCTCTCCCCATGGGACATCTCACAGCTGTGGCTGATTCTCCTGTTGTGGCCTTAGGGCCTGGGGCACTTTCCCACTTTAAATATGGTGTGAAAGTGTGTGGGCCCTTCCTATACACATTAGGAAGTGGTGCTTACCTGAGGGTTCTAAACATAGGTCAGGATGCCATTGCAGCCTGTGTGAGCGCACTTGCACCTACAGTGGTTGTAAACGGGTGTCCAGCCTGCCATTGCAGGCCAGTGTGCACACGGGCACCTATGATGTTTAAAGCCTGTGACCTGCTCCCCATTGCAGGCCAGTCTGCACACTTGCACCAATGGTGTTCTTGAACATGTCTCCATTCTGACATTGCAGGCCAGTCTGCATACTCATTCCAATGGTGTGCTTAAATGTGTGTACTGCCTGCCAATGCAGGCCGGTGTACGCACTTGCACCTATGATGTTTCTAAACATGTCCAGCCATGTCACATGGCCCATAGGGACACGGGTTTTCTCTAAGTTAGCATGAGCACGCTGCAGCTTGCTTGCTTGCTGCTTTGCACACGTTACTACACAACTTTATTTTTGCAATAACCTCTATGGTAGTTTTCACATGAGAACTAATCACTGTGTTCACTCTCTGCAGGTTCCTGGGAGTTAGTCTGAACATTGTGAGCAAGGTCGACAAACAATGCTCCTTGTTATTTTGTTCTGGTCAGGCCTTAGCACCTAGACAGAACACGCTGACGCAGCTATTGTTTGGGACAACGTACTTTGGTCTTATTGGAATACACAAATAGGTAGCACACACTAGGAGAGGGACCTTTCCAGGGAGAAGAGCGAGACAGCACCCATGATGTAGATCTACTCTCTATAGGCTAAGGTATGGGGTCTGCTGACAAAGCCCAGAGATCTACTACTATATAATAATACTGCTTCTTAGCAAGGGGAGGGAGGTTAGGCTCTATTGTCTTTTCTCTATTGTCTTTTCATGATATATGGACTAGCTGCTATGATGACTGTATTTATACTATGTGTCTCTGTCATATCTTATTGTGGGCAAGTACAAGAGTGCGAGCGAAAGGGTGCGTCTTGTTACCGCGATTCCATAGAAATCTGGGAGTATTGTGTTCTGGGGTGTCTAATCATTTGCTTCTCTGTCAGTTAGTAGGAGAGCAAGTAAGACACTATAGCTAGCTGGTCCTGGGCTCATGGATACTAAGGTGGTAGGATGACTCAGTCCCTATACACCAAGGTCCTGTAATCCTGCGCATAGTTCTGTTTATGGGCAGAATCCCGGCAACAGCCTGCCATTGCAGGTCTGAGTGTGCGAAATTGCATATCTATTCAGGCTGGCCATCCTGAGAGGACCTTTCACTACGGCCAGAGCACCCGAGGGTACATCTTATAAGGTGAAACGAGTGGTAGTGAAAGGCAGGGCAGGTACACGTGTGTTCCCTGTCCAGGTAATGGAGAATACCCATGCGTGTTTTTACTACATACCAAGTTTGCTCTTCCCATAGACAATCATAGGGAAGAGTTGAAATTTCTTCAGGCTGCAATAGTCGATTGCAGTAGATCAGCCTCATAATGTTTCCTATCATTGGATTTGCGGTGGTAAAGGTTGTTTTGTCATGACTAATGTAGAAATACCACTACTAGAAAGTGGGCATTTTGTCTGCTCTAAAACTCTCTGTGTGCCTTTTTGCTTGGCTCCGGTCCACACTGAGGGTTGGAGGAGCATATCTGATCATTTGCTAGTGACAGAAGGGGGGCCACACAGCCCCACCTTTCTGGGCCTCCAGAGGCCCTGGTCACCCCATCCCCAAAGGCCAACTTCAATAATAAAGGGGAGGGGGCTGAGAGCCCCAATTCATGAGCCATCACAGGCTCCGGGGGTGCCCACCCCTGGTGCCAAAGTTTCTTAAAAGGTGAACACGCCCCCTCCCCGAGCAGCGCTCTGATTGGAAGCAACATGAGAAACATTGTGGTGGCAGTCATTACAGAACTCTGGACTTACTCCCATATCCTGAAGTTTAAAAAACAATATATATATATATGCATGTTGGGGCGAAGATATGCTATTTATTACATTAGATATCGAGTCGCTATATACAAGTATTGACCATGCATCTGGGCTTAAAGCTTTGGAATTTTTCCTTGGCAAAAGGCCTATTAACTGTTATAACCATAACAAGTTACTAATGGAACTTACCAGTTGGTGCCTCAATAACAATTTTTTCTTATTTGGGAACGACATTTACATTCAGAAACGAGGTGTGGCGATGGGGGCATGCTTCTCTCCCAGCTATGCATGTTTACATGTTGGCTGGTGGGAGGAGCATGTCCTCAGACTGGTACATCACGATATATACAATGAACATGTGGTACTTTGGATGCGATTTATTGATGATGTTTTTGTCCTATGGCGTGGTGATTATGCCAGTGCGACTAATTTTGTTACTTCTTTAAATATTAATCAGGAAAATCTTAGATTCACTTCTTCTATCAGTGAATGTGAAGCTGAATTTTTAGATGTTAAAGTGTTTATACATCAGAATCATTTGGCCACTAAACTTTATCGAAAAAGCACTGCTGGCAATAATACTCTTCATGCCAGCAGTGCACATCCTAGACATGTCATAGATAATATTCCGTTTGGAGAATTATTGAGGCTCAAACGGATCTGTAGTGAAGCCAATGATTTTGAAATGTGTAAAACTGAAGCCCTGGAAAGATTCAGACAAAGGGGTTACAGGGAATCCATCTTGAGGGGGGCAGTTCTTAAAATAGAAGCTAGAACTCGCGAATCACTATTTTTACCAACATCCAAAATTTCTCCAGATAGTGATTGCGCAAATAACAATCAATCGCCCAGACTCATTATAGCCTATAGTAAACGGGCGAGACAAATCAGATCCATTATTTAAGAAAGATGGCCAATATTAAAAACTGATTTAGTCTTAAAACCAAGAATATCAGATGGACCCACAATAACCTATCGGAGGGGACCCTCTTTGAGAACCCAGATTTGTCATGATTTCCCTGAACTTAGAAAACAAGAAGAGTGGTTGAAATCTCGGCCGGGGTTTAAGCGTTGTTTCACATGTAGAGCGTGCAAATTTGGTAAGAATACAACCCAATACTGCACGCCATTCAGCCCAGATCCATTTGATATACGTGGATCCTTTACTTGCAAAACTGAATTTGCTATCTATGTACTAACTTGTACGTGTGATCTTAGGTATGTTGGGAGTACCCGACAGCCTGTACACGTCAGAATTCTTCAGCATTTACGTGCCATCGTAAATAATGATACATCGTATCCGGTGGCGAGGCATTTTAGAGTTTGTCACAACAACAATTTACAATGCCTCAATTATTTTGTAATCGCCTCGGTTCCAAAAACCAAGAGAGGCGGTGATCGTGACAAAATGCTTAGAAGATTGGAATCGGAATTCATTTTAAAATTAGATAGCAGATTTCCAAATGGGCTTAATACAACGGAGGACCTACATGTGTTTCTTTAACATCTTACTATATATTAGCTATGATCAGTTTTTCTTAGAGTGTTGTGCCTTGCCTGTTTCCATGTTAATACATTATGAATTTTGATTATTGTCCCCATTTTTTCTTCTTTTTTCAAATACAGTTTAAAACTTTTTTTTTTCCCCACATGTTTGATTACATGGTTTAGGGATACATAATTTGTGTTTTTTTCACTTAACCTATTTGACATAGACTCAATAATATGTCTGTTCAGACCATAATATTTATTTTAACAATATTGTGGAATTTAAACATTCAGGCGTGAAATAGAATTATATTACTATTCTAATATTGAAAAATGCATTTTATGCTGTTAGGCGCATTTTGTTTTGACATATATGGTTTGGTATCCGTATCCACAAATCTGGATAATTGACATAATTGCATTATTTGCACAATTTATTGTGTTTACATTTTTTGCGTAATTTGCACATTATAGAAATAAGTCTTTTTATATGATATAATGAATTTTAATCCATAATATTTGCACTTTATTGCGTGATTTGCACAGTCAATTGAGATTGGATACCATTATGACATTTACTAAATATATCAAATGCATTTTATGCGAGGCAGCTACATATGTATATATATATATGTTTTCAACTGTTCTATAATATTTGATTTACGCCTGAGCGGCTTTTTGGATTTTAGCCTGTTATTTATTTATGAATTTTGTGCCATTTTGTCTGACACGAATTTGTTTGGAAAACAGACTATATATCAATGAGTAGTGTGTCTTCACTTTTTAAATATCACATGGTGAAAAAAAATGGTGAAAAAAGTGCAGCCAATTGAAAGTCTCAATGTATAAAATAGGCTCATTTTATTTTACTGACTGTCTGTGAGCAAGGGCGGTTGCCCGAAACGCGTCAGATTTTGTGAAGACTCGGCTTTGAAATAAATCAACTATTGTGCCTTACTTTGGATCTGCGTGGTTTCTATCTTCTCCGTGGATACGGATTTTTGTTGAGACTGCAAACGTGGGATATATATATATATATATTACCTACTGGCGGTCGCCAGTAGGTAGTTATAGTAAGGACCCCTTTTCCATAGGAAATCCGCAACATTCTATTTTGAATAACTTTGGCGCCGGTCTATGAATCCTCGCGAATTTCTCAAAATAGGTGGGGCGCTACGCTCCGCTCCTACCCTGAAAGTCTCGGGGGGATTCGTCAAGCGGGGGCTGAGATAAAAGGGGGGTCCCAAAACGCGTTTTTCCCATGCATTTTTCCATAGGACCTTTAGACAGAGCTACAGCCCGAACGGCTGAACAGAATTACTAGAAATTTGGCAGAGAGGTAGTCCCTATGTCAAGGAAGTGCCTTTTGTAGGTTTGGTGTAAATCTGTTCAGTAGATTCTGAGAAAATAGCCTTTAAATCAATATATATATCTGAGCCCGCTTACGGTACGCTTACCGTACGCTTACCGTACGCGTACGGTGGCGTGCGCGAGCGCGATTCTGATTGGCTCTTAGATCTTAGTAAACATTCGAATCGGCCGAAACCAGGAAGCGGCGTCCGCCATTTTGTCTCTCGCACTGAGTGTTATTTATCAAACATGATGCCCAAAAACATGTTACGGGGCTGTTTTGACAACTCCCTCCCACATAGTCATGTTGAGGGAGTCCCCAAACATCCCCCAAGAGCAAAAACGGTTTTATTTTTTTTTCGGCAATTTCGCCGAGTACGCTTACCGTACGCTTACCGTAAGCGTACGGTAAAAAATAGAAATAAAAAAAACACTATCCACACTTACCCCACCCCCTGTGATTTTGGTGGCCGTAGGCCACCAAATGAACAGGGCTTATTACATCAGTAAAAAAACTATATTTTGGCAACATGAAATTATAAAATCGAAATAAAAAAAACACTATCCACATTGACCCCACCCCCTGTGCTTTTGGTGGCCGAAGGCCACCAAATGTACAGGGCTTATTAAAGTTGATAAAAACCGTGCAGTGCACGGAACGCACTGCGTTAAGTGGGCGCGCACGCCTCGAATGGCGTAAAGTAACTTAGCATTTAAAAATCCGTACAAATTCACTGAAAAAACCATAGGTTTCACACACGTTATAGTTAGGAATTAGCATTTAAAAAACCTTGCAAATTCACTGAAAAAACCATAGGTTTCACACATGTTATAGTTAGCGGAAATTTTACTGATAAAAAACCAATGAAATTGCCCCGTTATAGTTAGTGCTGGCAACTATAACTCACGCGACCGCAATCTTCTGCTGATGACATATGTGTCTTTATAAAAAAAAATATTTGTAATATATGTATAGCTAAAAATGTATGGAAGAAGACATGGGCAAATAAGTGTCTAAATACAGTATTAGCATCAGCAGAGGATTGCGGTCGCGTGAGTTATAGTTGCCAGCACTAACTATAACGGGGCAATTTCATTGGTTTTTTATCAGTAAAATTTCCGCTAACTATAACATGTGTGAAACCTATGGTTTTTTCAGTGAATATATATATATATATATATATATATATATATATATATATATATATATATATATATATATATATATACACACACACATATTTATATATATGTTTTCACACACAAAGATTCCTGCCTGCCAATCCTTGGCAGACCCAGCAGGCACGGACCTCAGCCAAACTCAAGGAAGACTTCAGACGTAATGTCATGGAAAAGCAGTGTAGTTTAATCCAAAGTTAACCACAGAATTACACAAGCATAGTGCCTGCCATGAGGCGTTTTACTGGACACAGCGGGCTTTATCACATGATACGCTTCGTTTCCGGGGAACTCTTTAAAAAAAAAAATGTGCACAGTTGACTATAGAGATAGCCACACCTGGTTAGTAAATAGCGAAGACAGACTAAACAAGTACTCAGTGAGGGCGATACGATTAAAAGCATAAATACCAATTTGTCGAAATAAATAGAAGACCCATAAGCTAAGTGTCTTTAAAATACCGATACTAAAAACAGACAATGCTGCAATATTTTAGTTAAATACTTGTAATCCATAATGCATAGGTCTGTTAGAAAACATGCATGTGCATTCTATAAATACAACGAAAACTGATGGTAAAGCAGTCACAAATAAACATATCGAACTATACTGAATTAATGGATGTGCAACTAGGCAAAAAAATATAATAAGAATATTATATATGGCAGTTCAGCTAGCGCGAAACTTAATAGAAAGGACAGTACAGAGTATCAAAGATCCACATTGTTCAGTAAATAAATTGTAAATGACTGATACCGTAGATAATCTGGTGTGCAGCAAAGAAAAATAAGTACAGATATATGGTTCAGGGTAGGGATAACCTGGGTAGACACTGTGCGGGGGACCCTGTGGGACCCCCCCGGCCAGCATGAAAATAAAATTGGCAACCTATGCTGAGATCTCACTAGGTCCCTGCTAGTTCACAGCAAAAAAGAAAGAAAAAAAAGAAAATGGCAGCCACCGTTGAAAAAAAAAAGCTATATGAGAAAGAGGCGTGAGCACGGCACCCCTCCTCAAACTCATTTTGTGCTCCCGGTAACGCATCCCCTGGGGCTGGGTATGTTAATTAAGGGGGGGGAGCACACCTCCTCAAGCCTGAATACCTCCCTGGAACCCCATCCCCCATGGCCGAATTTGATAAAAAAAGGGAGTGGGCAGCGCCACTCCCCAACCCCTTTATTGTGTCCTGAGGAAGCCCCCTGGACAAAGTAGTTTCCCTGCCCACACCAGCGTGGGGAGGGAAATATATGTTTGGTCCCGTCTGGCAGGGGCATTTTTAAATCTCCCGTTAGACGAGCGCAAACATGGAAGTCTGCTTCCACCTGACGGGAGATATAAACATGCTCCCACCAGTTGGAATCAGACTTCTGAAATGAAACAGAACACATATTGCTCCCACCTGGTGGAAGCAAGCAGAAAACAGCTGCTCCCTCCAGGTGGGAGTAATTTTGTCTCTTGCACCATGCGGGGAACCATCTGGGGTTGTGGTTCCCTGGAGCCCACCCCACAACACCCAAAGTGGTTGTTGATGGGTGCGCTAGGTGGGCACCAGGGCACCCACCTATACTTTAGACATGGCCTGGGGATGGGGTCCCTAGGGCCAAAATATGGTATGGTAGGGGGGAGACCCCTTCCCTTTATAATAAAATGCGGCCCCAGGGAATGTGGTCCCCCTGGCCTCATAAGGCTTGAGAGGGGCCACGCAGCCCCCTCCCCTTTTTAAATGTATTTTGCCCTGGAGGATGTGATTCTGTGGTCTGATAATGCCATGGCGGCGCATGAGGCTTCCTCCCCTTTATTATTGTATGTCAATTACCACACGGTACACCACTCCACTCTATTTCACTCCACTCTACGCCACTCCACTCTATGCTTCTAGGCACTAGGCCAGTCCACTCTATTCCACTCCACTATACGCCACTCCACTGCACACTAATCCACAGTCTGACTCTACGCCACTCCATTCTATGAAACTCCAGTATACACCACTCCAGTGTATGCCCCTCTACTCTACGCTACTCCACTGTACACAACTCTACTCTACAACACTACAGTCTATGCTATTGTACTCTATGCCATTCCAATGTATGCCACTTCAGTGTACCCACAGCCCTATATGCTATTCCAGTGTTTGCTACTTCACTGTACGCCAGTCCACTATACATCACTCCACTCTACGAAAATCCACTTTATGCTATTACACTATACGCTACTCCACTGTACGCCTCTTCACTCTGTTCTACATTACTCACTACACTCTGCGCTACTACACTCAACATCACTACACTCTATGCTACTAGACTACGCTATTCCACTGTATGACACTCCACTCAACGCGACTCTACTCTGCTGCATTAGATGCTACTCCACTCTACTTCGCTACACTGCACGCCAGTAAACTCAACTTTATTCCACACTACACCAGTCCACTGTACACTACTCTACTGTATGCCAAACCACTCTATGTCACTCCTCTCTACGCCACTACACTCTATGCTATTCCACTGTATGCGACTCCACTCGACTCCACACCACTCCACAGTACGCTATTACACTGTACCACCACAGACTGCCCCCTACACTCTACCCCGCTCCACTCTACAACCCTCCACTCTACGGTATTTCACTCTACAACACTCCACTATTCACCACTCCACTCTATGCCAATCCACTCTATTGTCACTCCCATCAATCAATCAATTAATCAGGATTTTTAAAGCTTGGCTAATCACCTGAAAGTGTATCCAGGCGCCTACAGGCCCCAGAGGCTTATTTGAACAGCCAGGTCTTGCGGGCTAGTCAGAATTCTGGAAGTGACGTGATGGTCCGGAGTTTTCTGGGTAGGCTATTTCAATTCTTTGCTATGATGTGGGAGAAGGCGCGTCTTCCACTTTGTCTTCAGTAAATTCGGGGAGTATGAACAAGTGAAAGGGAGGCAGAGAGTAATCTTCTTGACCGTTGGTGGGAGTGCAGGTGGTGCTCAATGTAGGTGGGTCCTTGGTTGTGTAGAGCCTTGTGTGCATGAGTCAGCAGCTGGAATTTGCATCTCTTCTGTTTGGGGAGCTAGTAAAGTTCATGAGGTAGGGTGTGATGTGCAGTCGTAGGGAAAGTCCAATGAGAGTCTGGCTGCAGCGTTGTGTATTGTTTGAAGTCTATGTTGAAGGTGTGCAGCAATTGATACGTTGAGAGTGTTGCCAAAGTCCATTCAGCTGGTGATGAAGGCCTGTGTCATGGTGCATCTTGTCTGTAGGGGTAGCCATTTTAGGATCTTACGTAGCATGCGCTGAGTGAGAAAGCAGATGGAGAAGACGGTGTTGATCTGTGATTTCATGATTCAGAGGTTTATGGTGTGGTTGGGGGGAGTGGGTGCGGGTCCTAGACCTGACGGCCACCAGTATTCAAAAGACACACAGATGATGGACGTAATGCATAGCAAATCAAACATTCACCCCCAGTCAAGAGATCTGGGTTAAATCCATTGTTCTTTTGCTAACCATGCCACCCCACTTTAGACCCAGTCATATGCAAATCAGTCTTGATCCTGTGCCTCATGGGAGCAGTCCAGCCTGAACTGCCAAGCCAGGTCCTCCCTGGACTGGAAAAAAGCATCCTGAGACCTGTTTCGAGGCATCACCCCTCATCAACCAGGCTAGCTTGAATCCAGTGGCACAGTGAGCCCGGGTCCCTCATCTGGGCATACCCGGCGAGAAAGCAAAAGACACACAGGAGTCATTCCATGTGCTGCTGCTGTTGATGAAGATCATTACTTCCCTCTTGTATATGCACAGCTGCAGGCAGTTGTTCTTCCTTCAGTCGGTGACATTTGTCATGCATTTATGGAAGTTGGTTCTGGTGGTGGTGGGGTTATTGGTGAGTGAGAGGATGAGTTTTGTGTCATCTGCATTGGAAATTATGTTGAGACCGTGGGATCTGACAATGTTGGCCAGCGGTGTCATACATGCGTTTAAGAGCTTGGGGTTGGTGGATGAGCCCTGGGGGATACCGCAGGGGATCTCCTTAAGTTCAGAGGTGAAAAGTGGGAGGTGGAGCTTCTGGGTTGTTCCAGTGAGGAAGGATATGACCCATCTGAGTGCATCCCCTTGGTTGCCAATGTGATGGAGTTTTTCGATCGGCATGTGGTGGGATACGGTGTCGAAGGCTGCTCAAAAGTTGAGTAGGATCAAAGCTGCTTTTTATCCTTGGTTGAGGAGGGTTTGGATGTCGCTGGTGGCTGTGATTAGTGCAGTTTTGGTGCTGTGATTACTGCAGAAGCTGGATTGAGAGGCAACAAGTAGCTAGCTCTGCTCCAGGTGTATCATGAGTTGCTGGTTGATGATAGTTTCAGTAACAATTCAGAGGCAATGCAGACCCACCTTTTAGTTGCAGTGGTGGTGCTATCTTCACGACAGGACTGCTGCATAAACTTCAAAACCAAATGTATCCACGGTTCGAAGATGCACTTCCAGGCAGGGACTCTGAATTGTTTGTAGTGAAGTTGAGCAGATTTTATTCAACAACTGACATTGAAAGACCCACTGGAGGGCTATGAATTTTGGTAATTTATATGGCAGTGCACACTTACTAAAGGGAACACAAAAAACTGCTAGCACTACAAATTCCAGCATGCATTGTAAAGTTTAAAAGCTCACTTGGGAGCCCATCGGAGGGCAATTCTACTAATTAACATGCTAAGAAGGAGGTGCTGCAGGAGTGTTGGTAAAAAGGTGTATTTCTGCCTGTGACCAAGAAAGGTCTAAAATGTGTTAGGCTGAAGAAAGGAACTTCAATGCCAAATATCGTTTTTTAGCCTCATTAAATACATTACCTGCCTGGGAGTGTGTCTTCGAATCGTGGATAAAATTGGTTTTGATGTTTATGCAGCAGTCTTTTCGTGAACACAGCATCACCACTGCAACTGAAAGGTGGGTCTGCATTGACTCTGAATTGTTTGTAGCCAAGAATGGCAGTTTGAGCAGATTTTATTCGACAACTGACATTGAAATGCCCACTGGAGGGCTATGAATTTTTTTAATGAATTTATATGACATTGCACACATACTAAAGGGAATAAAAAAAAACTGCTAGCACAATAAATTCTAGCATGCATTGTTAAAGTTTAAAAGCTCACTTGGGAGGTCCACTGGAGGGCAATACTGCTAATTAACATGCTAATAGGAGGTGCTGCAGGAGTGCTGGTGCAAATCTGTATTTCTGCATTTGACCAAGGAAGTTCTGCAACACGTTAGGTTAAAGAAAGGAACTTCAATGCTAAATGTCAATTTTTTGCCTCATTATAGTTTTCACTCAGTGCGTTTCAAAAATTCCCCTTTCATTATTAAGATTATTAAGTTGCTTACTCCTAGGCTCTTTCTCCCCTCTTGTGTCCTGGGCCGCATCGGTGCTTTGCAACCAAAGGCGATAGCCTCATCTGTATGATGAAGCTGCCCTTTTAAAACAAAGTCTCGCTAGGTGGAATTTGAAGTCCCAGACACTCTGGTCCGATCGTCTCTAAGAGCTGAGTGCACACCGCTGGAGATTGGTATCTCCCTGTCCACTTCGTAAGTATTCAGGCACCGGGCGCTGCAGTCTGTTAAATTTATTTACCGCAAAAGTGGTCCCAACTGCGGCACGCTATTGCTGCTGGAGCGACATGTAGGGGTAAAGACCACACACCCCATGAAAATCATTCACCAACGGAGAAGAAATGTCGCACTCCCAGGAGTTCAGTAAAAGAAATTATTTATTGTAGACACCAGCTTCATTTCAACTTAGTAGCAGAGCCCCATAATGCATTTCGACTTCCGTCTTCTTCGGATGGTAATTGCTCACAGCTGTTGCACACATTGTGCTTTCGTGTCTGTGTTGCTGAGCATTCTGGTAATTATAGTTTTCGCTCAGTGCGTTTCAAAAATGCTCCTTTCATTATTAAGATTATGAAGTTGCTTACTCCTAGGCCCTTTCTCCCCTCTTGTGTCCTGGGCCGCATCGGTGTTTTGCAACCAAAGGCGATAGCTTCATCTGTATGATGAAGCTGTCCTTTTAAAACAAAGTCTCGCTAGGCGGAATTTGAAGTCCCAGACACTCCGGTCCAATCGTCTCCAAGTGCTGAGTGCACACCGCTGGAGATTGGTAGCTCCCCGTCCACTTCGCAAGTATTCAGGCACCGGGCGCTACCGTCTGTTAAATTTATTTACCGCAAAAGTGGTCCCAACTGCTGCGCGCTCTTGCTGCTGGTGCAACATGTAGGGGTAAAGACCACACACCCCTTGAAAATTATTCACCAATGGAGAAGAAATGTCGCACTCCCAGGAGTTCAGTAAAAGCAATTATTTATTGTAGACACCAGCTTCATTTCAGCTTAGTAGCAGAGCCCCATAATGCATTTCGACTTCCGTCTTCTTCGGATGGTAATTGCTCACAGCTGTTGCACACATTGTGCTTTCGTGTCTGTGGTGCTGAGCATTCTGGTAATTATAGTTTTCGCTCAGTGCGTTTCACGGGTATTTTATTGGCAAACAAAACTGATGTGCTTCGATCTGACGATGTTTTTCACATGATATATATAATATGTATATGTATATATATATTATATCTATATAATATTATATATATTTATATGTTATATATATATATATATATATATATATTACCTACTGGCGGTCGCCAGTAGGTAGTTATAGTTAAGACCCTGTTTCCATAGGAAAACCGCAACATTCTATTTTGAATAACTTTGGCGCCGGTCAACGAATCCTCGCAAAATTTTCAAAATAGGTGGGGCGCTGCGCTCCGCTCCTACCCTGAAAGTCTCGGGGTGATTCGTCAAGCGGGGGCTGAGATAAAAGGGGGGTTCCAAAACGCGTTTTTCCCATGCATTCTTCCATAGGACCTTTAGACACAGCTACAGCCCGAACGGCTGAACAGAATTCCTTGAAATTTGGCAGAGAGGTAGCCATAAGGTCAAGGAAGTGCCTTTTGCAGGTCTGGTGTAAATCTGTTCAGTATTTCCTGAGAAAATAGCATTTAAAAGCATATATATATGTGGGCGGAGCCTAACCACACATCTCGTCCTGAGATCTGATTGGCTGTCAGCACTTCATCCAAGAAGTGTTGGCAGCCATCTTGGGACCAATATACATGATAGCACCTCATTAAAAAGCATTGCAGTTAATAGAAGGTTTTAAGACTTTAGTTACATTATAAATCATTTGTTGATGGTACCATACTCATTTTAGGAATTGTGGTATGTTCTAAGGTGATTTCACCATGTGAAAAAGCCTTCTGCTGGGATATCATGATTGAGAGAAAAATATTTACTCATGCTTTTACCACAGAGGTTTGGAAGGTGATCTATAAGCTAAACTGAGAGCTTATTTTCTGTAAATTCACATTATCTTTCTCAGTCATGTGAGAATGAAGTCTGACATTCTCAGTAAAACATGTACATCCAACAAGGGCAGAGACTGTCAGTTGATTCCTTTGTGTTCTACTGCAGCTTCCCAGAGTGTTCCAAAGAACTACTAGAGCGCTAACAGCCCTACTTATGATAAACGTATGGCACACCTGAAGCCATCTTGCTTGGATTAAAGTGGTAACTCTTAAAACATTTAATTTAAAAAGGAACAAAATGAGGGGGTTCATTTTTCCATAAAAAGTATGATTAGTGCTGCAGAAAGAAAAATTAGGGCACATTTTGAGTGACTTCTCAAATCCTCTTCTATTTCATTAAAAAATTCTGACATGCAGACTGAAACATGCATTTTCAATACCAGCAGCAGTTTTCCCTGGTGAGCAGTAGCTTTACTACAGTGATCTAATGAGCAAAAAGAGTGCTAACATTCTGAATTTATGGCAAATGTGTGACACATCTGAATGCCTTCTTGATGGAATCAAAGTAAAAAACTGAAAGTATTTCCTACTGAGGAGACTGCAGTAAATGAGGAAATTAGGAAACTTCATAACAAAGAAGTCTCCCAAGATGGCCACCAGAGACAAAAGAGCCCAAATGTAGCCCAAATATCACCCAGATGTAGCCCAAGTATAGCCCAATGACAGAATGTCCCAGAATGTTCTTAAAAACAACTAGAGCGCTTACTGTCTTTATTATGACAAAAGTATGGCACACCTGAAGCCATCTTGATTGGAATAAACTGGTAACACTTAAAACATTTAATTTAAAAAGGAACACAATGAGGGGGTTCATTTTGCCATAGAAATTATGATTAATGCTGAAGAAAGAAAATGAGGGCACATTTTGAGTGACTTCTCAAATCCTCTTCTATTTCATTAAAAAATTCTGACATGCAGACTGAAACATGCACATTTAATACCAGGAGCAGTCTTCCATGGTGAACAGTAGTTTTACTACAGTGATCTAATGAGCAACTAGAGTGCTAACATTCAGAATGTATGGCAAATGTGTGACATATCTGAATACCTTCATGATGGAATCAAAGTAAAAAACTGAAAGCATTTCCTACTGAGGAGACTGCAGTACATGAGGAAATTAGGAAACTTCATAACAAATAAATCTCCCAAGATGGCCACCGGAGACAAAAGAGCCCAAATGTAGCCCAAAATCACCCAGATGTAGCCCAAATATAGCCCAATGACAGAAGTGTGCAAAACACTTATTATTTTGTGTTTTTGCAGTGTTATATAGTGCAGACTTGTCAGGTATTGGAGTGCTTTACATGAGCATTGGTTAAATCACACAAGAACAAATTCATTTTGGTTGTAGACATGGGGAAACTAAGTGATTTGACCAGAATCACAGAATGTCGAGCTGAAGCAGAAACATCAACCTGGTTCCCCAGTTGCAAAGTCTGCAGTTCTGGAAGTAACACCACATCCTCTCCCCTAAGTGCAACATTTAATCAAGTGGTCAACTGGATAAAAAAACATAAAGATAACAAATAATTTAAAAGTGCTTTGTCGCTATTTGAAAACTCAGAAAATATGTCCTTATTTTAGTCTTTTAGAGCACTAACCATAATTTTGATGCCAATAAGACCTTCTCATATATGTAATTTCTAAAGGAAATGCTCTAGGTATTACAGTTTTGATTACATCAAGATGATGTCAGGCGTTCCACACTTTTGTAATAAATATAGAATGTTAGCAATCCAGTTGTTCATTAGGATACTGTTGAGAGGCAGAGGCCAGGGGCACGGACTCTGAAAATTGAAGGCAGGTAGGAGGGTGCAAAGGCAACAATTTAACCACACTGAGCAGGCAGGAAGGGCCGTGGAAGCACAACAGACTATGGAGGGCAGTGGAAAGGGGGGCAGGGGCAACAAACCAACAATACAGGACTTGCAAGAGAGGCTGTTGGAGGGAAGATCTATTACGGGTCAAGGAAGCTAGGGGCGGTCCCCAGAGCCCCGGGAGCCACCACAGAGCTGAGCAGGAGAGTGAGTCAGGGACAAAAGGGGCACCTTAATTTGAGCCGGGGTGCCTAGGAACGCTTGCTCCAAAAATGAAGAAAACAGACATATGAGACATGGAATTGGAGGCAGAATACAATGGCAGTTTAATGAGAAGATGCAACTTCAAAGAAACCGCAGAATAGAGACATAAAGTACAAAATACAGAATCCAGATAATCATACAGCTGTCATGATATTCTCTGTATCTCAATTAATGTACTGACAGAGAGAGAGAGAAAACACATCTATAAATGCATCATGAGAAACAAGTTACACCAAGGAAAATGTTACCTAGGAACACTCACGTTTACTCTTAGAGCAAGCATTCCTGCAATTACAATACAAAATCTTTTAAATGCAAAAGTAAAGAGAACAATGGTTAAACATAACATGACATTTCATATAGGTAAAATAGAATAAGATACTTCAAGCAAAGCAGAGCAAGACATTTTAAGCAGAGGAAGACAAGAGCTCCCAGCTCTTGGGGAAAACCTGCACAGCCTGTTAACCTACATACAGACGGCAAGGTAGTCCCTCGATATCTGTGGGTGCTCCCTTTTTATATCATTTTGTGGGCTCCTTTGCACGCTACATCTACCTACGTATGCTACCCAAAAGCTTCGTCTGCAGATTTTACCAGACATTTCGTCATTTACCCACTTAATGCTGACAATGGACTGGGTGAAAAGGTCAGTCTCTCAGGCCAATCGCTTATCGTAAGTTCCATAGAGCAAGCAGAAAAGAATGGGTATTGTACGGGAATTCAATATATTCATGTATAAAATCTTCTCAGTTCTCCTAACTTGACGCTCTGCGGTTGCCACTTCCTTAAAAGCGGGAAACCTGCCCAGGAAGCAAGTACCAGTCCAGGATGCAGCCTACAGTATATCGACAGCTTCAGGGGGATGTTGAACTTTGATACCGAGCACGGAGCACTCGGGTAGGGTGGGGGCTACTAGTTTGGAGCAGAAGGCCTCGCTGACCTGCCTTCAGACTGCTATACACTAAAATTGCAGAGCTATGGTCAATTTAACAAAGAGGCCTACATATTGAACAGAAGGGCCTACACAGGGGTTTTATGCTGGCTGAGTGGTAAGGATGTCTCAGGATAATTATATAGCAACACAGGACCCGCTGGTCAATTTAATACGGCCTACAAATGCGGCTGGCAGGGCAAGGACAAGGGTCTCATACTTCAGGTGTGGACAGAACGGGCCAGGGGCCCCCTGTGATACAAAATCTACCCTCCTTCAAGGCTGTGGCAATGTAATAGACCATTGTGGGCAGAAGGAAGAGGCAATGGTAGTACAACCATACATGCCAACAGACCCGATTCAGCCAGGAAACGTCCAATGTTTTTAAGCTCAAATGGGCTTTATTTGACTGTCTCCTGTCTACAATATCCTCTTTTTCAATGTAACTCAAAGGGGAAAATCAATACCCCAGATTTTTTTCAAAATCTCCCTCTTACCAAGTTCAAAATGTTTGCAAGTATGGTACATTGGATCATGGAAGGAAATGGGATAGGGACATGGACTTGGATAACAGAGGACAGGAGGGACATGGAGAGGTGCACCAAACTGATCCTGCAGGGCAGGCATCAGGGTTTGCAGCAGCACAATACACCACACAGGGCATGCAGGACGGGAGTGCAGCACAACAATCCATAGAAAGCAAGAGGGAGGGGACAGGACCATGCACATGGACAACAGAGAACAGAGGGGCAAGAGGCAATGGTAGCTAGCTGACCATAATGGACAGACAGGAGAGAAAGCTGCAGCATAACAGAACATAAAGGGCAGGAGGGATGGATCAGGGGCATTACAATGGAACAGACAAGCCAGGAGGGAGGGAGTAGGGGTCTGCACATGTAAACAGAGGGCTGGGGGCAAGGGGGCAGGGCAGGAGCAGCAAGATAGCCATGGAGGTCAGGCAGGATGGGCACTAGAAGCAAGACACACCATGAAGAGCAACAGTGAGACTGTGATGGCATTCACACAGACCATGGAGGGAAGGTGGGAGGGGGTCAGGGGCACCTAACTGACCACCCAGGGAAGGTGGGAGGGGCCATGGCAGCACAGAAGACCATGCATGGCAAGTGGGAGGGTTAGTGGCAGCACAATGGCTATGATGGGCAAGAAGGAGGGTGCAGGGGCATGCACAAAGGACGATGGAGGATAGAAGGGAGGGTCAGGACCTGTGCACAGACAAGAAAGTTCAGGGGAAGGGACCTCACAACAGACCACACGGGGCAGGCAGGAGGAGCAGTTGCAGCACAACAGACCAGGGAGGGCAGAAGGGTGTGGCAGTGCAATGGACCATGTAGGACAGGAGGAAGAGGATAGGGGCATGGCATGTGGATAGGCAGGGTGGAGGTGGCAGGGACAGGTTACAGTCATCTGACAATGCTAGGCAGGTGGGAGGGGAGTGGCAGCTCAACAGAACACTCAGAGTAGATAGGAGTGGCAGGTCCATGGAACATGGTGGGCAAAAAGGATGGAGCAGGGGCATGCACAAAGACATCGGAGGGCAGGGGGAAGGAGAATAGGGGCAGCAAGCTAAGCACAGAGTTTAAGCAGGAGGTCAATGATGGGGCATAGAATTGGGCAATGGAGGGCAGGAGGAGTGGACTGGTACATCATACTAAATTGAGGGCAGTGGCAGCACATCAGACCATGCATGGCAAGAGGGAGGAGGCTAGTTCATGGATTCACACAACAGAGGATAGGGAGGAGGGGGATGGGGCAGCAAGCTAACTGTTCAGAGAAGGCGGGTATTAGGAACTTTATTGGTTTTAAAACATTGTGTCTGTGCGAACTACTTAAAATATGAACAAGTATGCAGCATAATCTCACTTTTATTCAGGAAGAAGAGGACGTTTGTGACTGTGACTCCGGGCTCACTTGGCAGAAACACCCCCTGACCCTCCACCCCCTATCGCAAAATGTAATGCCCGTGAAAAGGGTAGGTGAACACAGTGTTATATAGAACATAGTCCTGAGAGCACGATTGAAAATGAAAACTAGATATAGTGTATGGTATAAACTATGCACCAAAAAGTGTGATATAAGATGAACCGGGCGTGAAATATAATATGCAATACATTGTGCGCAATGACAGATTCATTGGAGAGCGCGAGATAGCACAGGCACTAGCGCGTGCTATGCGATATGCGCCTTGGAGCGTAATATGCACAGGGCAGTGTTGTGTAACCTAACTAGTCTCTAAAGTTGTAATATAAAATATGTGCTGGGGAGTGTAACGTTGCATATGCACTGTGACAAAGATATGGATCCCAGATTATAATATGTATGACATAGCACTGTGCGTTATAACATAGGCATCGAGGAAGGCACGTTAGATGGGGCAATATAACCCGTGCGAAGACAAGTGTGGCATGACATATTCACGGGGTGGTGTTACAGTGCACATGGGCTAGAGAGTGTCATAGCATATGCACTAGCTAGTGGAATACAACACAGAGGTGTGTGGCACTCGGCAGGCAATGGTGGGTGTAACACAGCATTGGGCTCTGTCAGGAGCGCGCTGTGACTCTCAAGTGATGTTCATCCCCTTTCCAGAGAGTAAAATAAAAAATATTACACATCCGGCAGTGGATGTGTGTTTTATTAACCGTGAGGGGGGTTTCTTACATAGTTTTGGTCGAATTTTTGTCGAATCCTCTTTGAATGGCTTGGTGTGCATGTGTATTAAATGTGCACGTCAATAGCTACCCATGTTTGTATAAATAAACGACAAGGGTGTCTACCGGCATTAGGCACGGTAGGGCATCAGACATGTCAGAGCTTTACTAGTGGTGTAAATACATTCCACGGGGATTCATTGCATGCATAGTCGCCTTCTAATGAATATCACGCAAATCGTCATGGTGATAGGTACGTACGGTTTGTCCAGCATGTCCTAGGTGTGTCTATAAATATATATTTTTTAAAAATAATAAAAAACAGTGGCCGGCCCTGGGGATTGGGGTCAAAAAAATATAATTAGGAGACAGGCCCTGGGGGATGGGGTCATCAGGGCCTATAAATTAGAATAAGAAGGGGAACCACACAGCCCCCTTCTTAAAAAATTAAAATAAATAAAAGACTGGCGTTGTGCCGGAGGCCATACCCCCTCCGTGCAGCACTCTGCAAACGCGCCCCCAATAGGCATCTCCAGTATGCGCCAGGGAGCTGCGCTGCAGACAGGTGTTCTGAGGCCAAGCCCCTATTTACACCTCTCTGCAACGCAGCTCTGTGGCGCTTACTGGAGGTACCTAGTGGTCTAGTTTGACCCTAGGGACCCTTAGGATTCAAGGGGACTTAATCTCTCAACTTAGAACAGCCACAGGGCGCGTTTACACAGTGGTGAAGGGAGGGGACGGGGCCTGAGGTGACGTGTGCAAACACGCACTATGGCACGTTTTAAATTGGGGATATAATTTCCCTTCAATACTGAGGGCCCCTGGGGGCTAACTAGCCCACCAAGTGCTTCCAGTAAGCGCCACTGAGCTGCATTGCAAAGAGGTGGTCCAGGCCGTGCCACTTTTTACACCTCTCTGCAACGCAGCTCTGTGGCACTTACTGGAGGTACCTAGTGGGCTAGTTGGACCCTAGGGACCCTCAGGATTCAAATGAACTTAATCTCCCAACTAAAATTGGACACAGGGCGTGTTTACACAGTGGTGAAGGGAGGGGACGGGGCCTGAGTTAACGTGTACAAAAACGCCCGGTGGCCTGTTTTAAGAGGTAGTTTTAATCCCCATGCCCTATTATATACTAGGGGCTTACAGAGGAGGTCATGCTAATCACAGGGGGACCCCAACGCATAATGTTCCCTAGTGTATGTAGGTGTTTTCACTGTATTCTAAGTGTCTTTTAACATAGCACTGGCTCTAGGACTGGTTAGTCAGACTCAGTTACCACCAGTATCCGTCTGAAAAAGTTGAGGGTACAGGATGATTTTGCAACAAGGCTTCTTTCTGCTCTTCTTTTTGTTCTTTCTGCACGTTATCCTTCTTCCTGCACTTATCTTCGTATTTGAGGACTTCTGTTGCTTCTTTCTGCACTTCTTTTGTTTCTTTCTGTGCATTTTGTCTTCTTTCTTCACATGTCCTATCTCTGTAGGCATAGTTAGAAATTAGCATTTAAAAAACCTTTGAAATTCACAGAAAAAAACATAGGTTTCAGGCACGTCATAGTTAGGAATTAGCATTTAAAAAACCTCAGAAATTCACTGAAAAAACCATAGGTTTCAGGGGTGTTATAGTTAGCTGGACTTTTCACTTGTACAAAACCATTGAAATTCCCCCGTTATAGTTAGTTCAGCTAACTATAACTCGCGTGCCCGCAATGCACTGCTGATGACGTCACATATTACATCACTCATGACATGGTCAGTGACATCACTCATGACATCACTGATGACATCTCAAATGACATCACTGATGACATCACTGATGACATCATCCTTGTGATAGAGTGGCAGACCTCCTCTCACCCTAATATAACCTTTGATACACACATTCAGAAATAGAGACTAAAATTTTCAAAACAATGGACATACCAATACCAGTTACAACAACCTCTTCAGTAATTCTAAGATCCACATACACATCCACTCATTCACCAACAGTCCTATACAGTCACTCATACATGTACTCACTCATCATATGTACTCATACACCTATACATCCTGTTACACAATGCCACTCATCCATAGAGTTACTCACCCACATAGTCACTCATGCTAATAAAGAATCAAACATACATTTACTTGCATATACAGTTATACACACACCACCACACTTACTTCTACGGAAACTTACACATACTTAGTCTTTTAAACAATCACTTATAGAAACACATACCTATTCATACAGGAACTCTTTCAATCTCTTACTCTCACATATACTCACATATATACACCAATAGTCACATATACTAGTTTAAAACATATGTAGTTACTCATAAAGACACTATTGAGACAGTCATTCACTCACTAACACACCCATACACACACTCATCCACCCATACAGTCCTGCACACATGCTGTGTTCAACACATACAAACAGTGAGTCACTCATTCATGCACCTATGCACTACGTAATACCCCCCACCGAACCATGCAGACACTCAGACTGATACTCAAAAAACCAACTAATAACCTATATAGACACCCATGTAGCTACTCACCAACCCATGCAGCCACTTATACACAAAGTGAGAGACTGATACAGATATTTACATATTTAAACATTACTCACTAAGCCATGTATTCACTATGATACACTTAATCAGTCAGTTACACAATCCATTTTTCAAAAACAAATCATCCATTTAGACACTTATATACCCATTTATTCTTCCATCGACCTTGAGATATACATATATAAAACATATTTAATTTTCAGAAAAACACACATTCACTGGATGATGTCATCAGTGATGTCATCAGTGATGTCATTTGAGATGTCATCAGTGATGTCATGAGTGATGTCACTGACCATGTCATGAGTGATGTAATATGTGACGTCATCAGCAGTGCATTGCGGGCGCGCGAGTTATAGTTAGCTGAACTAACTATAACGGGGGAATTTCAATGGTTTTGTACAAGTGAAAAGTCCAGCTAACTATAACACCCCTGAAACCTATGGTTTTTTCAGTGAATATGTATATATATATATATATCGTCAAAGTACAAAAATACGTGCGCTCTCAGGTAAGTAAACGACACATCCGAGTTGTAGTAGTGATCAGGTTTATTCCATAACGCGTTTCGACTGCGTCCGCAGCCTTGCTCACATGGAACCGTGTACTGGAAAACTAGATGCAAATGTATACACAGGACACAACTTAGAGGGCAGTGGAGTCAAAATAGGACTAAGAGAAAGAAGGCGTCCGCCATCTTGGAAAGGTCAACATTGGTAAACATAGTGAAAGGCAAAATGCAAAGCAAATTCACAATGACGTAATGTAAAAACGACCAACAGTACAATTGCACGAAAGAACATACTTCACTGTTACATATGTGATAGGTCAAATGACCGCAAAAAAGTGTATGGCTCTAAAAACAATAATATATCGTAGCACTTGTAGATGACTCACAGTAAACTTAACGTAAAATGAATACCTAGTGGACTGCGAGCATCGTGATCCTGCGTCTTACATAATTGGAAACGCTAGGCCAGTGTGGAAGCACTGCAAAGTAATAGACTTCCGCTCTTCATGGAATGGTGGCTGAGTAGCCAGACAAAGGGGGGGGGAGAGCTGGACCCCTTACGAGTTATTACAATAAAAGATGGTGTGGTGATAAGAAAGAGTCAGTGATGGCATAGTCAACTGAGCAGTGGTTGCAAACCAATGTCATGTCAGTGCGCGTTGCACGAAGTGCAAAGTTGACCCAAACATAGTTCATGGGCAAGCGAGTCCATGATCTGACGTACATGCATAGTGCTCATACAGTGCAAGACATCTGGTCTTAAATCATGAGGAATAAAATAGGCAGTGTGGCAAGATAAGAAACAAGTTAAGAAACATGTTAGAAAGACAGTGATGAGCAAGTGCCCTGGGTCAAAAGATAACCAAAAACCACTTATCCTGTTGCTCTCAAAGCCCTTCTTGAAGTGTCCAGTTGTGAATCAAGTGCCCCAATTCTCTAAGTGAAGGTGAAGACGTGACTCCGAAGAGAAGGTTAGGCACCTGTGTGGTGATTAGGTGCCTTCCTTATCTCCTGCAATTAAAACATGAGATAAACATTAGCTGACAAGTAGGAGAAATATTCAAAATACCAAGGCAAAATAAAACACAAGAAGGTACATCCTAGAAAATACAAGACATCCCCAGTAAACTGTCGGAACGTAAATAATTACTCTTTTTTCAGATGTATTGACAGTTCCTCGTCCTGGTTCATCCCACCAGGGGCCTTAGTTTGGAGATCTACAATGTATTTAGACTCTCTCTGTCTGAGTCTGAGTGTCCTGTTACCCCCTCTGTGATCTAACCGGACTTGTTCCAAAATAAAATACTTCAGTAGTGAGGAGTCAGAATAGTGTCGCTCTTGGAAATGTCTCGCCACCGGGTATTTGGGGTCTTTATTGGTGATGGCCCGCTTGTGTTCAAGTACCCTTTTCTTGGCCATCAGGGTAGTGCTGCCTATATAGTACAGTCCACATGGGCATTCTATCACATATATAACGAATGTGGTACTGCATGTGAGGAACTGGGTTATTGCTCTCTGATTGTGACCTTGTTCGTATGTTTTACGTGATGTACTGGCCGAACAAGCCTTGCAGTGACCACATGGGAAGAAACCTCTGAGGTTCTGGATACCTCTGTCTCGAGTCAGAGTGATGTCACTGTGTACTAGTATATCCCTAAGGTTTCTTCCTCGCCTATATGTGATATTGGGTCTGTCCTTGAAAGTGTGTCCTATGCTGTTGTCATTCTTAAGTGTGTTCCAATTTTTTGACAGAATATGTCTGATGCCATCAGACTCCGTATTGTAGGTCATGATCACCCTGGTTTCTGCATCCCCAGTTTCCTCCATTCCTGTGGTCTTATCCCTGAGTGTGTCTGTTCTATCCACGGACTCTACTCTGCAGATCGCTTTCTTGAGGACCCAATTGGGGTAGCCTCGAAGTTTAAATCTTTCAATCATGACTTTGCTTTCTTTCTCGAATGCTTCTCTGCTGCTACAATTCCTTTTTGCCCTCAGCAGTTCACCAAAGGGGATACTCCATTTGAGGGTGTCCGGGTGGCTGCTGAGGGCATGTAGGATACTGTTGCCTGCTGTACTCTTGCGGTATAATGAGGTATGTAGTGTGTTGGATCTTACCTCTACCTTCACATCTAAATATTCGACCATGTTGTCGCTAATGCACCCAGTGAGATGTATGTTGCGGTCATTGCAGTTGAGTTCTTGTATGAAATCTAGGGCCTCTGTCCGACTGCCTTTCCATATAATGAAAAGGTCGTCAATGTATCTGAGCCAAAGAGCTACTTTGCTCAAATTCTTGATGGCAATCTTTTCTGAAAAAATCTCCTCCTCCCAGAGGCCCATGAAGAGATTGGCAAAACTCGGTGCCAGACAAGAACCCATCGCGGTACCAATCAGTTGTTTATGGATGGTACCGTTGAAGATGAAGATGTTATTGGTGAGGCAGAATTCCGTCATTTCAATGATCATGTCATTGTGTTCCAAATATTTGATCTCTCTTTGGTTGAGGAAGTGCCTGCATGCATCTAATCCCTGTTGATGGTCGATTATGGTGTACAGTGATTGTACGTCTAGTGTGATGAGTAGTAGGCCATTCTCCCATTTGATCTTTTCTAGTTTGCCCAGGAAATCTTTAGTATCCCTCACGTAACTAGGGAGCTTGGTGACAAATTCCCTGAGAAAATGGTCCACAAATTTGGATATGTGCTCTGCTACACTTCCTATGGAGGACACTATGGGACGGCCAGGTGGAGATGTGGCACTCTTGTGGACCTTGGGTAGAAGGTAGAGCACCGGTATCTTGGGAAAATCCCTCTTGAGATAACAGTACTCTTCCCACTCAAGGATCCCTTTGTCTCTCCAAGTGATGAGTTTGTCCCATATCAGAATGACACTTTCATTGTACACCTCCCTAGTGATCTGCATGTAGGAATTGGTGTCCCCTAGTTGTCTGAGGGCCTCGGCAATGTATTGTTCTCTATCCAGAATTACGACATTACCACCTTTGTCTGCTGGTCGGATGACTATGTCTGTGTCATCCGCTAATGATTTGAGAATTTGTCTCTGATTAAATGTCAGATTATTTTTAGACTTGTTGCCAAAGTGTGATTTGTTTCTCAGATCAATAAGGGCCTTGGTGACGTTGTCGTGGAATGTGTCAATGCCGTCGTGAGGTAGTGTGGGTAAAAAAGTCGAAGGCGGTTTAAAACCAGTAGAGGCGGCTGAGTCATGGGTGATGTCCATGGCATCCAAGATGTCTGTTACCTCCGTGGTCTGACTGTCCCTATTCGTGTCGTTATTAAGTTCGAAAAGGGTGGTAAGAGTATTAAGATCCCCTATCTCTAGGTTAGCTTCATGTTCCTCCTGTGTGTTAGTGTCAGTGGCTACTCTGGGCTGTTGGCGACGTAATATATGCCACTTCTTTAGCTTAAGCTTTCTGACATATTTGAAGAGGTCAATTCTTGTTTCAACATAGTTAAAACTGGAAGAGGGGCAAAATGACAGACCTAAGCATAAAGTGTACTTCTCCACATCACTTAAATGTCTTTTAGACAGATTAATAATAGTTTTATTAACCATGTTGTAGTCCATCAATATGTTCTGTTGGAGCGCGTCTTGTTGCTTCCCATACGCCCCCTTCCTCTGCCTCTTCTGCCACTGTTGTCTGATTCGTTGCCGTCTGTTCCTCCGTCTACTCGGCCTCTTCCTCGTGCTCGTCCTCTCTGGCCCCTCGATCTCGGTGTTGCTGTGTCTCTCGTACTCTGTCGTGTTTGTCGCATTGTCCGGTATTCGTCTAAAAAAGTGATGGTGCGGGTACTGCGTTCCTCGCCTGAAGTCTCCCCTTTGGATACGTCCGATTCCGTATCGCTAGCAGTGGATATCTCTGAGGGTACTTCTTCCACCGGAATAGCCTTCTCTGTTGTAGGTGTTTCTTTGTCCTTGTAGAGATGATCGTATTTTCGGCTAAAAGTTAGTATTCTCCCGCTATCGTAGTCTCCATAGTCTCTGTTAAGTTTCCTCTGTTTACGCCCTTTGATGTCCTCCTCGTGTTTTACCAGTCTCTCTTTCATATTCTCCATTGCCTTGTTGTAGGTCTCAGTACTCATGTTTTTGGTGAGGTCTTCTTGAAGATCTTTAATTTCTTTCAATAGTGCATCGCGGTCGATCCAGGCGTACTTTATCAGTATCTCCAGCATCCGTCTGGAGCTGAGTGCCGAGTTCTGGGACCATTCTTTGAGCATTTCGGGGTTTGGTTTTTCATACGAGGGTGTAATGAAAATCCTCAGGCCTCTCGGAGCCATCTCTTGTCCCACGTAGTTTTGTAGTGAGATGGCCTCCCACCATTTCGATATCTCTGCTCTCTTGGTTTTCTCCAGTTTCCTCAGTTTATCCTCTGTTGTGCGTGTTTCAGGATTGGTGGCCTCTTTATGATTCTTTGGTCCCGGTTTCCTCGTGAATAAAGTAAGAGCAGCTGCTCTTCTTTCAGCCTCATCTTCCATGGTGCACTAATCTGATCACTCAATTCTGTCCAAAACAGT
This sequence comes from Triturus cristatus, assembly GCF_964204655.1. Classification (NCBI taxonomy): domain Eukaryota; kingdom Metazoa; phylum Chordata; class Amphibia; order Caudata; family Salamandridae; genus Triturus; species Triturus cristatus. Next base: position 236,882,654 of record NC_140583.1, read on the forward strand.
AAGTGCGTTTATTACCCCCATCTTACCATAGTAGAGGGTTCTTTCTGCCGTGGTATAAGGTATGTATGTTAACACAGTCAATCTTCTAATGCACGAAAGTGAACTGTTGTGCAGCGAGTCATACGACAATGATGGTCTCTCCCCACAGTACACACAGAGAGAAGCGGGATTACAGGCAGGGAGTAATCGATCCTTCTCACGTCTCCTTCCCCACTGTACCTCCGTAAGTAAGTCACTGAAATCGCGTGTGTATCGCTAGTGTGGTACAGATGATAACTACCCAGTGAGCGGTCCCGCTGCCCCGGTTGGATAAGAGGTCTCGTGCATCCGCCGATGCACGCTAAATCAGATCTGTCCTAGGGACGGAAACTCATACACACGGGCTTACCTCTGCCTGAAGATCCAAGGTCAGCGCTCGTCGTTGATCGTGCTGAAGATTGTTGGTATAAAAAGGGAAATCACGGCCGGTGCAGCGCTGTCCTCAATAATGATCCAAAATCCGCAAACGCTTCTTCCGGACAGCTGGCACCCTTGGAAAGTGGCGTACACGCCGGCGAAGCAACCGGCAATACTATCGTCAAAGTACAAAAATACGTGCGCTCTCAGGTAAGTAAACGACACATCCGAGTTGTAGTAGTGATCAGGTTTATTCCATAACGCGTTTCGACTGCGTCCGCAGCCTTGCTCACATGGAACCGTGTACTGGAAAACTAGATGCAAATGTATACACAGGACACAACTTAGAGGGCAGTGGAGTCAAAATAGGACTAAGAGAAAGAAGGCGTCCGCCATCTTGGAAAGGTCAACATTGGTAAACATAGTGAAAGGCAAAATGCAAAGCAAATTCACAATGACGTAATGTAAAAACGACCAACAGTACAATTGCACGAAAGAACATACTCCACTGTTACATATGTGATAGGTCAAATGACCGCAAAAAAGTGTATGGCTCGAAAAACAATAATATATCGTAGCACTTGTAGATGACTCACAGTAAACTTAACGTAAAATGAATACCTAGTGGACTGCGAGCATCGTGATCCTGCGTGATCCTGCGTCTTACATAATTGGAAACGCTAGGCCAGTGTGGAAGCACTGCAAAGTAATAGACTTCCGCTCTGCATGGAATGGAACCGCCTTCGACTTTTTTACCCACACTACCTCACGACGGCATTGACACATTCCACGACAACGTCACCAAGGCCCTTATTGATCTGAGAAACAAATCACACTTTGGCAACAAGTCTAAAAATAATCTGACATTTAATCAGAGACAAATTCTCAAATCATTAGCGGATGACACAGACATAGTCATCCGACCAGCAGACAAAGGTGGTAATGTCGTAATTCTGGATAGAGAACAATACATTGCCGAGGCCCTCAGACAACTAGGGGACACCAATTCCTACATGCAGATCACTAGGGAGGTGTACAATGAAAGTGTCATTCTGATATGGGACAAACTCATCACTTGGAGAGACAAAGGGATCCTTGAGTGGGAAGAGTACTGTTATCTCAAGAGGGATTTTCCCAAGATACCGGTGCTCTACCTTCTACCCAAGGTCCACAAGAGTGCCACATCTCCACCTGGCCGTCCCATAGTGTCCTCCATAGGAAGTGTAGCAGAGCACATATCCAAATATGTGGACCATTTTCTCAGGGAATTTGTCACCAAGCTCCCTAGTTACGTGAGGGATACTAAAGATTTCCTGGGCAAACTAGAAAAGATCAAATGGGAGAATGGCCTACTACTCATCACACTAGACGTACAATCACTGTACACCATAATCGACCATCAACAGGGATTAGATGCATGCAGGCACTTCCTCAACCAAAGAGAGATCAAATATTTGGAACACAATGACATGATCATTGAAATGACGGAATTCTGCCTCACCAATAACATCTTCATCTTCAACGGTACCATCCATAAACAACTGATTGGTACCGCGATGGGTTCTTGTCTGGCACCGAGTTTTGCCAATCTCTTCATGGGCCTCTGGGAGGAGGAGATTTTTTCAGAAAAGATTGCCATCAAGAATTTGAGCAAAGTAGCTCTTTGGCTCAGATACATTGACGACCTTTTCATTATATGGAAAGGCAGTCGGACAGAGGCCCTAGATTTCATACAAGAACTCAACTGCAATGACCGCAACATACATCTCACTGGGTGCATTAGCGACAACATGGTCGAATATTTAGATGTGAAGGTAGAGGTAAGATCCAACACACTACATACCTCATTATACCGCAAGAGTACAGCAGGCAACAGTATCCTACATGCCCTCAGCAGCCACCCGGACACCCTCAAATGGAGTATCCCCTTTGGTGAACTGCTGAGGGCAAAAAGAAATTGTAGCAGCAGAGAAGCATTCGAGAAAGAAAGCAAAGTCATGATTGAAAGATTTAAACTTCGAGGCTACCCCAATTGGGTCCTCAAGAAAGCGATCTGCAGAGTAGAGTCCGTGGATAGAACAGACACACTCAGGGATAAGACCACAGGAATGGAGGAAACTGGGGATGCAGAAACCAGGGTGATCATGACCTACAATACGGAGTCTGATGGCATCAGACATATTCTGTCAAAAAATTGGAACACACTTAAGAATGACAACAGCATAGGACACACTTTCAAGGACAGACCCAATATCACATATAGGCGAGGAAGAAACCTTAGGGATATACTAGTACACAGTGACATCACTCTGACTCAAGACAGAGGTATCCAGAACCTCAGAGGTTTCTTCCCATGTGGTCACTGCAAGGCTTGTTCGGCCAGTACATCACGTAAAACATACGAACAAGGTCACAATCAGAGAGCAATAACCCAGTTCCTCACATGCAGTACCACATTCGTTATATATGTGATAGAATGCCCATGTGGACTGTACTATATAGGCAGCACTACCCTGATGGCCAAGAAAAGGGTACTTGAACACAAGCGGGCCATCACCAATAAAGACCCCAAATACCCGGTGGCGAGACATTTCCAAGAGCGACACTATTCTGACTCCTCACTACTGAAGTATTTTATTTTGGAACAAGTCCGGTTAGATCACAGAGGGGGTAACAGGACACTCAGACTCAGACAGAGAGAGTCTAAATACATTGTAGATCTCCAAACTAAGGCCCCTGGTGGGATGAACCAGGACGAGGAACTGTCAATACATCTGAAAAAAGAGTAATTATTTACGTTCCGACAGTTTACTGGGGATGTCTTGTATTTTCTAGGATGTACCTTCTTGTGTTTTATTTTGCCTTGGTATTTTGAATATTTCTCCTACTTGTCAGCTAATGTTTATCTCATGTTTTAATTGCAGGAGATAAGGAAGGCACCTAATCACCACACAGGTGCCTAACCTTCTCTTCGGAGTCACGTCTTCACCTTCACTTAGAGAATTGGGGCACTTGATTCACAACTGGACACTTCAAGAAGGGCTTTGAGAGCAACAGGATAAGTGGTTTTTGGTTATCTTTTGACCCAGGGCACTTGCTCATCACTGTCTTTCTAACATGTTTCTTAACTTGTTTCTTATCTTGCCACACTGCCTATTTTATTCCTCATGATTTAAGACCAGATGTCTTGCACTGTATGAGCACTATGCATGTACGTCAGATCATGGACTCGCTTGCCCATGAACTATGTTTGGGTCAACTTTGCACTTCGTGCAACGCGCACTGACATGACATTGGTTTGCAACCACTGCTCAGTTGACTATGCCATCACTGACTCTTTCTTATCACCACACCATCTTTTATTGTAATAACTCGTAAGGGGTCCAGCTCTCCCCCCCCCCTTTGTCTGGCTACTCAGCCACCATTCCATGCAGAGCGGAAGTCTATTACTTTGCAGTGCTTCCACACTGGCCTAGCGTTTCCAATTATGTAAGACGCAGGATCACGATGCTCGCAGTCCACTAGGTATTCATTTTACGTTAAGTTTACTGTGAGTCATCTACAAGTGCTACGATATATTATTGTTTTTCGAGCCATACACTTTTTTGCGGTCATTTGACCTATCACATATGTAACAGTGGAGTATGTTCTTTCGTGCAATTGTACTGTTGGTCGTTTTTACATTACGTCATTGTGAATTTGCTTTGCATTTTGCCTTTCACTATGTTTACCAATGTTGACCTTTCCAAGATGGCGGACGCCTTCTTTCTCTTAGTCCTATTTTGACTCCACTGCCCTCTAAGTTGTGTCCTGTGTATACATTTGCATCTAGTTTTCCAGTACACGGTTCCATGTGAGCAAGGCTGCGGACGCAGTCGAAACGCGTTATGGAATAAACCTGATCACTACTACAACTCGGATGTGTCGTTTACTTACCTGAGAGCGCACGTATTTTTGTACTTTGACGATAGTATTGCCGGTTGCTTCGCCGGCGTGTACGCCACTTTCCAAGGGTGCCAGCTGTCCGGAAGAAGCGTTTGCGGATTTTGGATATATATATATATATATGCATATTTCCTATGTTCCTATGGATAATAGGTCCTAACTATAACTACCAACTGGCGACTGCCAGTAGGTAATATATATATATATATATTTTTTTCACCAAAAAAAACATAGGTTTCAGGGACGTTATAGTTAGGAATTAGCATTTAAAAAACCTTAGAAATTCACTAAAAAAAACCATAGGTTTCAGAGACATTATAGTTAGTTGGACATTTAACTCATAGAAAACCAGAGAAATTTGCCCGTTATAGTTAGCTGAGCTAACTATAACTTGCACGCTCGCAATGCTCTGGTGATGACGTCACCTATTACATCACTCATGACATGGTCAGTAACATCACTGATGACATCACTGATGACATCTCAAATGACATCACTGATGACATCATCCAGTGAATGTGTGTTTCTGTAAAGCTTAAATATTTTTCATATATATCTATGCCAAGGTCTATTGAAGCATGAGTGGATGTTGAAGTGCCTGAATGGATTATTTAGTAGATGCATGACTGACTGTATAAGTCACTGATTGAACGTATGTTACTGAATGCATGTGTGAATGTCTATATTAGTCTCTCAGTTGGTGTATAAGCTGGTGCATGGGTTGGTGAGTAGCTACATCAGTGTCTATATGGGTTATTTATTGATTTTATGAGTATCTGTATTGGTGTCTGAGTGTCTATGTGGGTGGGTGGGGGGTGTCTGACTCTGTGCATACATGTCTGAATGGCTGATTCACTGGGTGTATAGATTCAAAAGTGCATCTCGGAAGGGCTGTATGGGTAGCTGACTGTGTGTACAGGTGTGTTGATTAGTGAATTGATGTCTCAGTTGTATATATTTGAGCAACTATATATGTTTTTAGACAGTATATGTGAGTGTTGGGGTGTTTAATTGACTATACGTAAGAGAGAGTGATTGCAAGAGTGTCTACATACATGAAAGTGTACTTGTATTAGTGATTGTATTAGAAAGTAAGTATGTGTTAGTATCTATATAAATAAGGAAGGTGGTGTCTGTATAAATAAGTCAGGTGGTGTGTATATATCTGCATAGGTGAGTACATGGGTGTGATTGATTTTTGGCATGACTGAGTAGATGTGTGAGTAACTCAATGGATCAGTAGCACTGTGTGAATGTATGTATAGGTGTATGAGTAGATATTATACTGATGTAATGATGAGTGACAGCATGTATGAGTAACTCTATGAGTGTATGTCTAGCTCACAATATATAGATAGGAATCAGTGGATGGGTATCTAGTATCTGTATCGGTGTGTCTATGGTTTCGAAAATGGTAGTCTGTATTTTAGAGTACGTGTATCAAAGGTTATATTAGAGTGCGGGGAGGTGTGTCAGACTATCACGTGAATGATGTAATCAATGATGTCATCAGTGATGTCATTTGAGATGTCTTCAGTGATGTCATGAGTGATGTCACTGACCATGTCATGAGTGATGTAATATGTGACGTCATCACCAGTGCATTGCGGGCGCGTGAGTTATAGTTAGCTCAACTAACTATAACGGGCAAATTTCTCTGGTTTTATATGAGTCAAATGTCAAACGAACTTTAACGTCTTTGAAACCTATGGTTTTTTGAGTGAATTTGCAAGGTTTTTTAAATGCTAATTCCTAACTATAACGTCCCTGAAACCAATGGTTTTTTCAGTGAATTTCAAAGGTTTTTTAAATGCTAATTCCTAACTATAACGTCTGTAAAACTTATGGTTTTTTCAGTAAATTTCAAAGGTTTTTTAAATGCTAATTCCTAACTATAGCGTCTGTAAAACCTATGGTTTTTTCAGTGAATTTCAAAGGTTTTTTAAATATCGAACTACTATTGTGCTATTTGTCATTAGTACAGTTTTTTCTAACTTTTCAACTACATAAAATAAACTGCAAAACTGCTATGTAATGTAATATATTTCACAAATTACAGTAAGTTTTTAAAGAATACAAAATAATTTAACATTCACGAAATAAATCTCCCTTTTTTGCTGTCATCAGCTTCTACTTAACTTCACTATTCACAGTGATGTCAGTGTAGTTTCATCATAAACAGCAGGGAAAAAAAAACAATCAACTAGATTGTTAAAAAAACAAGTCCCTAATTCTCACAAATATAATACAAAATCAACACAAATAACACATCCAATACTATTTCCAATCTTCAAATCTCACCTTTACTTTGTAGTTTCTGTTTACATTTTCCAATACGCCAGATAATGTGTCAAAACTTTCTCTTTGAAATCATCCAGTACGAATTCCTTAAAGTATCTTTACACCTTCCCACTAGGCCGACTGATGTATCTAAAATCTTTGTTTCAGAAATATCAAACATGAGTTGGGTAATTCATAAGGCAATCTCGGTTTCATTTCCAAGTGTGTATCGTTGCATTGACTCCCACCATTATTACACTTTAAATAAACTGTATAATGTCCACTTGTGGTAGTACTTCCAGCATGGAAAACAATAGCAACTGTTGCAAAAGTTCTTCAAGAAATAGATACTTGACAAGCAACAAAATATTTAATTTTGGTTTCCAATTTTCTTCCATTTGGTCTACAGCATTGCAGCATTATAATCAAATAATTTCCATATCTTTGTAGGCATAATGTAGATAGCATTGTTGATTTACAACGAGAATAGATCATCTCGTGATCAGCTTCTTTTACTAATTTGGAAAATGGTACAGATTTGCAGTCAGGTATTGTCAAATATAGAAATCGTTCTCTGTCAACTATAGTGCTTGAAGTTAATGAACACTGTTCACATTTATGTTCCCATTTGTAACTGAGTCCAAATAAACTCTCAATCTGAATTCCTTCATCTTCTAGTACTCCAAGCATAACCATCAGAAATTCTTGTGCATCTTGTTGTATATTAGCACTGAACGTTAAAGATCCAGTATATGTATCCAACAGTTGGCGAAAACCAGAAGCAGAATGGATCTTACTTCTATCAGTTCTCAATTCTTGAAATAATGTATAAAGTGCCGAACATAATCTTTTTTCCTGACTTTCCATAATTTCACCATAAACATCTTCAAGATAAAATATAACGTTTAGAATAACATTACCATAGCAGTTGACACCAGAAGCATTTTCTAATTGGTATCAGACAACATCTTCACTTGAAGCACCATCAACTGATCCACGCCACCAAGAAAACAGCATTCAAGGACCGGCTGGACAACAACGCACACAACTGCAAGGAACTTTTCAACATCGTGAAAGAGCTCTCCAACCCCAACGCCGTAAACAACGACATCACCCCGTCGCAAGACCTCTGCAACTCCCTCGCCTCCTACTTCCAAAACAAGATCGCGGACATACACAACAGCTTCAGCCCACAAACAACGCTCCCAACGACCGCACCAACGCCCCCCACCACCACCCTCAGCGCCTGGACCCAGATCAACACTGAAGACACCATCTGCACGATGAACTCTATCCACTTACGGATCTCCGACCGACCCCTGCCCCCACCACATCTTCAACAAGGCCGACGCTGTCATCACACCCCACCTGCGGGACATCATCAACACCTCCTTCGACACCGCCACCTTCCCTGAGAGCTGGAAACACGCCGAACTCAGCGCTCTACTAAAGAAACCAACAGCGGACCCCACCGAACTCAAGAATTACCGCCCCATCTCGCTCCTCCCGTTCCCAGCCAAAGTCATCGAGAAGACCATCAACAAGCAGCTGGCCGCCTTCCTCGAGACAAATGGATCCCTCGACCCCTCACAGTCTGGCTTCCGAGCCAACCATAGCACCGAGACCGCCCTCATCGCTGCCACCGATGACATCCGAGCCCTGCTGGACAACGGTGAGACAGCGGCCCTCATCCTCCTAGACCTCTCAGCGGCGTTCGACACCGTTTGCCACCGCACCCTAGTGCAGCGCCTCAGCAACATCGGAATCCAGGAGAAGGCACTGGAATGGATCATCTCCTTCCTCGCTGGAAGGACACAGAGAGTTCGCCTACCACCATAAAGATCTGCAGCCACGGAAGTCATCTGCGGCGTTCCCCAGGGCTCCTCGCTCAGCCCCACCCTCTTCAACGTCTACATGAGCCCCCTTGCGGCCATCGCACGCCAACACAACCTCAACATCATCTCCTACGCCGACGACACCCAGCTGATCCTCTCCCTGACCAACGACCCAGCCGCCGCCAGAACCAACCACCACGAAGGGATGAAAGACGTAGCCGAGTGGATGACGACCAGCCGCCTGAAACTGAACTCAGACAAGACGGAAGTCATCATCCTGGGCTCCTCGCCCTCCACCTGGGATGACTCATGGTGGCCCCCCGCCCTGGGCACCGCACCCAAACCGACAGACCACGCACGCAACCTGGGCTTCATCCTGGACTCCTCCCTCTCCATGACCAGACAAGTCAACGCCGTCTCCGCGTCCTGCTTTAACATCCTGCGCATGCTACGGAAGATCTTCCGGTGGATCCCCACCGAGACTAGGAAGACGGTCACCCAGGCCCTCGTCACCAGCCGACTGGACTACGGCAACGCCCTCTACGCCGGAACCACCGCCAAGCTCCAGAAGAGACTCCAGCGGATCCAGAACGCCTCAGCCAGACTCATCCTCGACATCCCCCGACGCAACCACATCTCCGGACATCTGAGAGACCTGCACTGGCTCCCCGTCAACAAGAGAATCACCTTCCGTCTCCTCACCCACGCACACAAAGCCCTACATGACCAAGGCCCGAGCTACCTCAACAACCGCCTCAACTTCTACGCTCCCAAACGCCACCTTCGATCGACCAACCACGCCTTCGCCGCCGTCCCCCGCCTCCGAAGAGCTACAACAGGAGGAAGGTCCTTCTCCTACCTGGCCGCCAAGACCTGGAACACCCTCCCGACCGACCTTCGCCTGACCCAAGACCACCTCTCCTTCAGGAAGAAACTCAAGACCTGGCTGTTCGAGCAGTAGAGGCACCTCACCCCCCCCCCAAGCGCCTTGACACCCTCCGGGTGAGTAGCGCGCTCTATAAATGCCTTGATTGATTGATTGATTGATTGATTGATTGATTGAATGATTGATTTTCTGTTTCTTTACATCTTTTTTTTCTCTGGATTTTGTTTCTGCTTTCCAACCATAGTTGATTCTTCAACATGTTTGCGTTTTGAAGACACAACACGTTTCTCATAAATAGGATATTCACCTAAACTTGGAGCATAAAGCCTTCTCAAACGATTATATTCTCTTACACAATTAACAACAGCACTACATTTGTTATCATCAAAATCAATTAAATACAAACCAGACAACATTCTAACTTGAGATAATGCAACATATACCATTCCCTCTTTAAACACAGTTCTTCCTACATTTACCAAAGCATTATCTACACTTACACCTTGATATTTATGAATAGTTATTGCATATGCTAAACATAAGGGAAACTGTTTTCTACAAACATACAAGTCTTTTACAAGCAAAAAACGTACAGCACAACGCGCAATCTGTCTGACCTCTGTAATCTGATTAAATTTAACTTTCAAGAATTCAATTCCATTTCTATTTTGATATTTCACAAAATCAACAACTTTCCCCATTGCTCCATTCACTAAACCTTCTTCTACATTCAGATTATGCCTCAAAATTACCTGACAGTTTAAACATACATGTAATTTTTTTTCTAAGCCAGCAGTTTGTTAAAGACTTTTCCAGAGAATCCAATTTAGCCAGTAGTTTTTCTGAAAGAAGAATTGTTATTCCTTGATGGTCGATTTTATCAATAGCTTCAATTTGAACTATTTCTTGATTTTCTAATTTCATAAGCGCTCTATTAAATGTATAACACTCTTCCACTGTAGGCATTAAGCAAACTATAGACTTTTTTTGCTTTCATTTTCTTGTATATTTCTTCTGCTGGTGTGTTTTCATTTGTAAACAAGTTCTTTAGTAGACGACTTTGATAAGCTTGTTTACCATGTTTGCTCAGAACACCAATTCTTACATTTTTTAGAATATTTGCATAATCTTCAACTCTTGCTTGTCGCATATTCTGAGTGAGTTCTTTATATTTAAAATGTAACCACAGAATCACGTTTCCAATACTTCCCAAAGATTTCTTTGTGTCTTCATGTAGAAGAGTTTTAAACACTGGTTCTCCTTTTACAGGGGTTAGTTGTAGTAGATCTCCAAATACAATTAAATGTTTTCCTCCAAAGAGAACGTCGTAATCTGTTTTTAATACCTGTTGCAATCTTAAGTGTACAAAAGCAAGCATTACGTTTGAGACCATGCTCACCTCATCAATAATTAATAGTTTCATTTTCTTCAGCACTCTTGACACTTCATGAGAAGCTTCTCCAGACAACTTCTGATATTGTAATTTATTATCATGCTCAACTGGTAACATCAGTAATCTATGCAAAGTAACTCCTTTAACATTGTGCGCAGCTAATCCAGTTGGAGCTGTTACCACAGAACATAAATGTGAACTAGTAGTTTTTTAAAGATAACTGGTCAAAACTTTAATTTAAAAACTTTTACCTGTCCCAGCTTTACCACTGATGTACATCAGATGAGGTTTAAAAGATGAACACACACATTCTTTTTTTTCATGCAACAAACCATGTTCTATCTGTTCTCTCACTTGTACATATATTTCTTTCTGTTCAACATTTAGTTGTTCTTCTAACTTTTCCAATGTAATATTCTCCTTGTGTGCTTGTTGCATTGCAATTTCGACTTCATGCATAGCAATCACTGCTTCATTTTCCAGTATTGGTTGTCCAAGAGGATCTTGACTACATTGATCACTACTTTGACTATCTTGAGAACTTTCATTAGCTATTTCAGCTGTGATAGTCTTTTCCTGTTCAACTTCATCATTCAACATTTTCAGATATGTAGGGAAAATTGTACATGCAAAGCTATCTTTACATGCATTAAAAGAATCTTCGTAGCAGTCAAAGTCTCCAAGTAATTCACTTTCGCTACGCCATGGTTTAAAGAGTTGAAGAAGTGCTAAATAGTAAAATTCTCGCATATCTGGAGTTTCACAACAGAGTTTCTTGTGGTTTATAAGATTACCCTTTGCATGTTTTACTAAACAACCATGACATCCAACTACTGCATATTTTCCTTCTTTTAAATTCTGTTTTACATTTCTTTTGAAGCTGTAATGTTGAAGTACTTCATACAGACATAGCTGTTCCAGATGTCGACTCCTTTTCAGATAGTATGTGTCCAACATATTAGTTTTAAGAATATCTGTACTGTCTGGTTCATTTGCTGCTAAGTATTCAATTTCTTCTAATGATTTCAACACTCTATTCCGTGAGCAGGCAAGACCTAAACTTACCTAAATGATTCCTCGTGACTTTGAATATAAACTTGAAGAGCACAAGCGGTCTGAACATTCATAGGATCCAGTTTCTCGGTGGAAAAGCATTTTCAAAGTAAAGCTGTACAATTTTTTGCTAAGGCTTTTCTCTTGTGCAATTTCTTCCCACATTTGTTTCATCTCTGTTTTTTCTGATTTTGTTATGTACGATGTAACATAACGTGCAACAGCAATTGAGCTATCTGCAACATACTGGATGTCCATGTTCGCATTCAACATTTTTAAAATGACTGGATTGTAGTAATTGATATGCGTTGATACTTCTGTTCTTTTTAAGTTGTAGGTATTCTTTGGAGATTTCCGAGTTATTGTGTGCCTTACAGAAGAAAAAAAAGAATTTACTCTTCCTTTACAAATGACTGGACGTGGAAAACCAAACCGAGATTTGGTGTAAAAGTTTCCTTTAGACTTGTATTTTCTTCTGCAGTACTTTCCACAATGGTGACTTTGGAAACGTAAAACTTGCTGTCTCAACCTTCCATCTTCTTCTTCTCTTGGAATATCACATGTGACATACTGTTTGATGAAAGACAATACTGTTTGATCAGAATCAGTTCCAAATTTAGGTGCATCCTTGATCCATAGTAGCATATGTTTATGAGGTGCACCTATTGCTTGGTACTCCTTTCTCCAAAAGAAATCGGTAACTTCTCCAAGAGGTGGATTCTTTTTATTGCAGATAAAAGGCATCATATGATTAAAATATCTGCACACATTAACAGGATCCAATGAACACAGTTAACCAGGAGTCTCTATTTCAACATTTTTTATATTGGAATTCACTTCTCTTAGAAACTCAAGCAAATCTTCCCATGCATACTCTGTACAGCTAAGTGTGACAAACCATGTTGGTGTACCTAAGTTCCGTAACATACACTTGAGTTCTCCATGACGACGATACCAATACTCATTTGTTCCACGTTGACATGCCATCAAATTGATTAACTGTGCTTCTAAATTTTCATCTGTTTCTTGAACTTTCTCCACAAATCCATAAAGAAGTGATTGATGAACTCCAGTTTTAAGTATGTGGTTCACTGCATACGACAGTGAAGATAGATCACTTTCAAACAAAAGATGAAATATGTATGGAATGTACTGTCGAAATCTAGGATCTTCAGAATATAATCTTGTTGACCGATATTCTGAAGCTGGAATCCGTACAGGTCGGTCATCATATCGTCCACCTTCTCCAGTAGGAAACAGCTGTGGAAAACAACAAGCTTCCAAGCTTTTCTCCCATACACTCATTGGAGTTCCCTGTGCTTTTTTCATTTGAAATAACTAAATGCTGCTTCCTATTACTTCTTTTGAATGCAAAGGACATATTGTGTAATGTTCATGAATCTCTTCAGTCCTTGACTTATCCACTTTCTCTATTTGACCACTTGAAATTTCACATTCATCTTCTAAACTTATCACTTGTTCATCCACATTTACAGTTTCATAATAAATATTGTTCTCTATAAGATATAAGGTAGCCTTTTCAACTTTATTAATGTCCCAAAAATCTTGCCATATTTTCCGACTCTTTGTTGGTACAACATTTACTAGAATGACTACTGCCTCATTTTCCTCTTTCTCTCCAGCAATAGTTTCAATATTTTTCGTAAAATCCAAAGGTAAGTACACCACTCTTCCTTTCAGCCCTCTTTGCAAGTCTATTGGTGGCAGTTTACCTGTTTTAGACTCCATCCGAATTATTGTTTGAAAAGGATGAACAGATTGAATTAGAACCAACTAATATGTATTCAATTCTGCCAGTTCCTCCATAATAGCTACTAATTCTAAGTTATTATGTACTGCTCTAGCAGGCATTTTGTTCTCTTCTAATTTGTTGTAACAATATTTACATATACGTTGATCACTACCTAACTCAAATCGACCTTCCACCAACAAGTAAGTTGCAAATTCTTTCCACTTACTATTGTTCTCCTTTTCACTTTTCAAATACAAATCAACTATCCTAGTTTGACTTTTAAAATGAGTACGTCGACAACAAACGCAAACATAGTTTGGTATTTCAGAGCACACTACATTACATTTTCCAATTTCTTCTTCAAACTGATCAGTGCTAATCACTTCAACATCTGTAATTGTCAAACTTTCGCTTTCTATGGACTGCTCTTCTGAACCAAAGCATCGCATTTCAATATCATCACACTTTTCTTGAACATCTGATAAAGAACCATGTAAAAGACCTGTATTCAGTTCACTTAAACATAATGCAGGACTTTTTACATAGTACAGTTTCCTTACAAACTTCCGCATTTCTGAATGGTGTACTGCTAACATCCTCAAGTGATGAAAAACACTTTTATACACTTTTCTTGAAAGACAAGCCAGAGAATGCCCATGCTTCTCAGTATATTATCTTACATTACATGGATCTAGTCCTTGTAACAACTTAATCTTCTGTTTAATACTTTTCTGTGTATATTCTCGTAGCAAATATCGCATTACACCAATAGATTCCTATCGAATACTACAAATACTGCTACAACCCCACTTATACACAGGAGCTTGTGTATGTTTCCCTTGCACTTCTTCAGCTATTAACTCTTCTGCACTTTTATCAACCAATTCCTCTTTTGGAAGGGGACAACCATCCTGAACTTTGTAGCAACAACCTCCAGTATCAACTGCAAATGGTAAACTATTTTCTTGGAAGTTACTTTCCTCATTTAAAAAAGGCTCACTAGTAGAAGTATGTTTCCAATGTCCACTAAAGATTTTGCAAAAGTTGGTTCTATTCACAAGTCTTTTTCTTCTACTTTTCTCTTTCAACACTTTGATTATTTTATCCAACACTTTGATCCTCTTCAAAATCACAATGAATAAATTCTGTTTTAAAGTGAAAGCAGTATCCAGTGCTTCTGTTCGAATTGCAGCACTTTCTTTTTATATTTGCAGCATGTTTACATTAAATTCTGAATCACTCTAGTTCGAAAAAGTCTCTGACGAATTTCTGGAAATTGTTTTTGTCTCTGGGTAACAGATACTGTTTCTTTATCATGTTTTCTTCTCCTGGTATTTGATATTGAAGTCTGCTTCTCCTTACTTGAAATATTCTTCTTTTTCCTTTGTGTGATGTTATTTTCATTAAATGTTCGTAATATTTTTTTCAGAAATTGTCTAGTGTTTTTACCAGAAGAAACTGTTTGTGTCATACTCTCATTTTTTTCTAATTTAAAATCTTTCCTTTTCTTCAAATATATATATTGGTTTTCAATTTCCTTTTCTTTTCAGTTCTTCTAGGCATTTTCAAATTTTAATCCAAACAAAATAATTTGCTGAAAAATAAAATAGAATAGATTCAATCATTTTGTACATCTGTTCAATATATTAAAATAATAACATACAATTACATAAGTTCTACTGACGGCTTCCAGAAGCAGTGCTGCAATGTGATGGAGCAGGGCAGGGGAGCACTAGGATGACGGGTACTGCCATAGAACATACAGCAAGTATTTATTTAATTATTTACATACACCTTTACAATTTATATGTAACTCCACTACCTCCTACTTTTCACCTCTCCGCCGCACCCCACCACCCCACAGCACTCCCTCTGCAACCCACCACAGACAACTTCATAGATAGTATTTTTAAAAATTTTAATCTATGTACTTAGGATGATATTAGCAACCAAACGGCAAACAGAAAAATTACCATTGTTAGCCTAACAATTTTATCTACAACACTGCACCCAAAGCTTTAAGTGGGGGGCGGTCTGTGGGGGTCTGAGTACAGGCAATTTACTTTTGGGGGCCTCGAAACAGATCTCCTTGGGGCTCTATTTTCGTGCCTCGCAAAGGTAGTTTGTTGTTTTATTTTTTTATTTTATTGGACTGCAGTGAGACAGTGAGAGCATGCACATTGCTCACTACTGAGAAGTGGGGACATCATGCCAGGTGAGTCGCGTTGTTAGAGAAAATAAATCCTTTAAGAAGAGCCATTTTCTCTCAGGATTCCCCTTCTCTTTTTGCAGCGCAGGAGCAACATCATTGTGGCTTGATTAGCAGAGAGACCACCAGGCGCGCAACGCCCGCTGCCCCGGACTCCCTGAGACAGCTTCCCAGGCGCACACACAGAGCCGCAACCGAGCACTTCACAGGTCTTCAAAAGACCATTTTCTTGTATATGAGGCTCTGTTCTTTTTCACCCCTTTTTAGAGCCCCTACATCCCCACTCTGCCTATTGCTGAAACAATTAGCCTCCCCTGAAATTTCGCTCTGGTTGCGCCTTTGGAGACGACCACACGCAGCCAACACCAGCAAGACCCAGCTCTCACCTTTCACAGTGTCTTGTTTTAGTGGTACGAAAACACATGCTTCGCCTGGCTCACTTAGGGGCTTTTTATCAAGAACGGCGTTAAAATTATCCCCGCTTTAGTGGCAGGACACTACCGCTAAAGCAGCGATAATGAGCTTGATAATATGCCCTTGTGAATTGCCATAGAAGCCCAGGTTCACACCAGAACCTGGGCTGCTATGGAAATTCACAAGGGCATATTATCAAGCCCATTATTGCCGCTTTAGCGGCAAGCGGCGTTAATTTTAACACCGTTCTTGATAATATGCCCCTTTGTTCTCACACCCCCTCTTAAATACAAAGATAGTAGCTTTAGAATTACCTTTATATTCCTATACTGTGCTTCACATGGAAATATAGAAGTGCAGGGGCCCGATTCACAGAACTAACTTAAGACAAAATCCTAAACGTTCTACCATTTTCGTATTCACAGAAGGCACTTACTCATTTTGGTATTCACAGAAGGCACTTACTCATTTCGGTATACACAGAAGGTAGGAGTCCTAACTTTAGGACTCCTAAATGCCTTCTGTGAATACCGAAAGTCTTAAAATTAGGATTTTTCTCAATTTAGTAGTAGTAAAGTTAGGACTCCTAACTTTAGGACTCCTAAATGCCTTCTGTGAATACCGAAAGTCTTAAAATTAGGATGTTTCTCAATTTAGTAGTAGTAAAGTTAGGACTCCATCTTTAAACATATCTCTGTCTCTACGAAGGAACTGCATGAGCTACAGACATCCTTCCATACCTCCCAGCCATACCTTCAAAATGCTAGTGTGGATCGTAGGACCTAGCTATGTTTTCTGGTGCAAGAGGTATGCAGAACAGAGACGTATTGACTTAGACCTAGGTTTACAAAATGTGGACATTACATGGTTTGTACAGAGAGGATTGAAGTGGTACCTATTGTTGCCTTTGGTTAAAACATGTTTGCATCTCCAACACCCTCACCTCATGATTGCGCATTGAGGTGGAAACAACCTAGGCACATTGACTGGGGTAGGTTTGGAAATGCTAATCAAGGACACCTTTCAACAATTGATGTTGCTTTTGCCTCAAACTGTCTATTCCAATATATGCCAAAGACAGAAGTGGAAATAGTCAAACCAATTTTGTCCTCTGATTGAAAAATCTAGGAAGAATGTCAACAAAGCTGTGTCTGCATACCTCAGAGACCATAGAATGGGGTCGATGTACAACAACAACATACGTTTTGATATGGCTGATATCTACAGAAGGGATGGAGTACACTTCACAGATCAGGGAAATCAAGTTTTTCTGAATAACCTGAAGCTGTGCATCCGCACTTATATGTAGCTCCAACTAATAAACACAATGGCTCTTTTAGAGCTGCCTTATAACTGATAACTTAGGCCCGCTATTTTAGGGCCAGGTAACGGCAACTCCCGCACCCTCGCCAACATTTATTCTCCACACAGCTGTGGCGCAGCGGTCAGACCATCTGACTTTGGAGCACAGAGCTCTCACTTTGATCACCGACTCTAGCGACAGCTCAGGATAGCACCATGTGGCTCTGAGCAATAGCCGGATTGATTGGAAACGGCAGAATGGAACTTCACACTCCCTCTGTAGCACCACACAATCACCCTACAGATGTCACACTGTTTAAAACAAAACTTCCTCCTAGTACGTATGCACACATGCTGACACTACTTGGACAGGTGTGCCGCAGCGGCCAGAAAACATGAGTTCAGAGCACAGGGCTCACGGTTTAATACCCTGCTCCGGCAGCAGCTCAGCTCAGCACCATGTGACTCTGGGCAATAGCTCACTTAATAACTCACATAATTTCCACGCCGACCTCCAGGACCTTCAGACCCATAGCGGTGAGTAGTTTGCGCTTCACAAATACCGTATTGATTTACCTTCGCACTCCCTGTATAACACCACCTAAGCACCATATACAAATTACCGTGTTCCAAACAAAACTTCCTCCAACTACGTATAAAATATTACTGACACTACTTGCACAGGTGTGGCACAGCTCCCAGAGCACATGACTTCACAGCAAGTGACACACAGTTTGGGCTCACGTTTCATCCCCGAGTCCACCAGCAGCTCAATTTAGCAGCATGACATTCTCGGACAATACCTCACTTAATTTCCGTACCCCGCACTTTCTAACCGGTAGGGGTCAGTAGTTCAGCGGCTTTATCCCCGAGTCTGGCAGAAGCTCAGCTACGCCCCCAGCACCATCAGAGCCGTACGAGTGAGTAGTTTGCACTTTACAAATACCGAATTGATTTGATACACGCAAATTTACCTTCGCACTCCCTGTATAACACCCCCTAAGCACCCTACACAAGTTACAATGTTCGAAACAAAAGTTCCTCCGAGTAGGTATAACTACATGCTGACACTACTTGCACAGATGTGGCACAGCGGCCAGAGCACATGACTTCACAGCATATGACTCACAGTTTGGACTCACACTTTCATCCCCGAGTCCGGCAGCAGCTCAGCTTAGCAGCATGAGACTCTAGACAATACCTCACATATTTTCCGTACCCCAGCACTTTCAGACCAGTAGGCGTCAGTAGTTCGTCCTAGTAGGTATAAACACATGCTGACACTACTTCCACAGGTGTGGTGCAACGGAGAGGGCACCTGAATTCACAATATAAAACACACAGTTTGGGCTCACGCTTTATTCCCCGAGTCCCACAGCAGCTCACCTTAGCAGCATCAGACTCTAGGCAATACCTCACTTAGTTTCCGTAGCCCACCACTTTCAGCCCGGTAGGGATGAGTAGGTCGCTTCGCACCACTGTATAACGCACCCTAAACACCCCACAGAGGTTACAGTGCTCCTACCCTCTTCTTTCCTCCTTTTTTTGCCCTTCTTTCCTCTTACTCACTTCAACAGAATCACAAAATGGCTGCCAACACTTCCTAGTTACAACCGCTTGCACCACTCGCAGCCAATAAGCAGCAAGCTCATGCTCGTAACACCTCAGCCAATCAGATGGCAGAATTCCCAAATACAGATATCTGTATATTTCAACATTTCTCCAAAACTACTGAACGGATTTACACCAAATAAACAAAAGCGTACTTTCTAGACCAAGCCCCTTCTCTCTGCCAAATTTGGGGTAATTCCGTTCACCTGTTCGACCTGTAGCCTGGTCTAAAGTTTCCTACGGAAATTAACAAGGAGAAAACAGGTTTTGGGACCCCCTTTTTTTCTCGGCCCCCCCTTGACGAATCACCCATAAACTTTCAACATAGGGGCTGATATGAACAAAGAATTAGTTTGGAAACTTTCATGAAGATTCATCAAACGACGCCAAAGTTATAAGCAAAACAAAAAATGTTCTTCCTATTGAAACTTGGTCCTAACTATAACTACCTACTGTCGACCGCCAGTAGGTAATATATATATATATATTTCCTAAACTGCTCCACACAGGGCCCTGAGGAAAAATAGGCAGCACATCCAAACTGGGAGCAATCTCCTTTAATGAAATTTGGCAGCATAAAACCACAGGTTGCCTCCCCAACGCGTTTCGACAATCAGTCTTGATCATGGGTATGGCGCCACTTCCGACTTCTGTGAATCACACAGGTGATTTTCAATTTATAATATTCCAATGAACTACGTAATACACGTAATGCATCCTGGTCACAGTAGTCCCAACAAAACAATCATAACCCTCCATTGGGTATACTTTATGTGGTTTATGCACCAAATCAAGCACAATTCAAGAGTCCAGTTTGTCCCGTCATGGGCCCAAAATCAGATGGCCCGGACAGGCCCTCGAATCCGGACATCCCTGCGGGGAGCAGTTTGGGAAATAAATTACATGGCACAGCCTACTGCCGGCGGAGACGTGCACCACCTTCAAAAGGACACCGGGCTGCCTGCCGAATGCAAAACGGGTGGTCCGCCTCATCAAGCGCTGCCACACTGCGCAAAAAGGAAAAATAAAATGACAATAACAAATTGTTATTGTCATTTTATTTTTCCTATTGCATGCAGTCAGGAACCTGTGTGGGGCAGGGCTGGCCAGAGCAGGGGAGGAGTGGTTTTCACTCCCAAAGTGCGCATTAACTGTTTAGCCGGCCCTCTTGTGCTGACCAAACAGTTCATGCGCTCTTTGTATGTCCCTACCAGGCTGCATTACACAGCCTTGTCAGGGACATGCATAGGCTCCCTGTTCCAGTCTGAGCGCTCATACCAATCAAAACACTGTATTGCAGTGTTGTTATTGGCTCTGGGGAGCCTGTGTATTGGGTGCTTCCTGCTGTTGCCAGACTGCAAAAGGAAGAGGAGGTAGAGGAGGAGGCAGCCGGACGGCCGTTCAGAGGTAAGGTTTTTGTGTGTTAATTAACCCCCCTCCCTGACCACCCCCATCCAGTAGCAGCTGCCACTGTTCCAGTCTCTATTTTCATTCTGACCCAGGTATCCATATGCAGAGGCCGAATTGCTATAACTAGGGTAACTGGCATGCCCCATGCTGGTAATTTCCCACACAGTATTGATCTATTTACTTTATTATTTGTAGCACTGAAATCTAGATAGCATGCATACAGTGGTTCCCAATGGCAATTGCTTTCTGAGCCATTAGGGTAATGACCATAATGTTATATAATGTCTCACACCCCTTTCTGAAACCATTTTGATGCAAATGCAATATTTGTGACTAATCCAGCCAATACTCATGTTACTGAAAGACCATAGGAACATAAATACTTCTGTGTCATGTTTTAGTTTATCAGGTGTATCTGATGATATAAACTGTAGTTGTCTCAATGGTTGAGGTGGGCTACAATTCCAGAAGTTCAGCACAGGCTTTATGTTTGTTTCCAAAGTGTCCTTGATGGTTGGACTTGTCTTCCTCACTGGGATTTTTGCATACATTTGTTAAAATTCGTCCTGTTACCTGCTCCATTATTTCCTGTTGGATCGTATGCCAAGAATCACTAAATGCAGAACAATTGGTAGTGTCCCTAATTTTCGACTTCAATTTGGGGCCTTACCTCTACCAAAAAGATAGGGTTTGTTTCCACCCAACCAACTTCCTCAGTTGTCCTAGTATATAAAGATTTAAAATGGGTTCTCCAAACTTCTTCCCCTAGATTTGGCAAAATGGCCAATTTACCTTCGGATTTACCTGTGTTAATTAAATTCCAAACAGCCCTCATGTCATGATTGTCTAGGGCAGTTTTAATAGCATCCCATTTTTTACTTTCCCAATTGCTATTAGCATTAGCTACAGTAATTTTGTAATATTCCCTGGCTTCCTTAATTTGTAGCTTATCATTACTTCTAATGGAGACTAAAAGAGCTTGCGTGGCTACCTTGCAGTGTTTGTTAAACCGTGAATGCCTTGGTTTGGAATTCAACCTAGACCTTGTGCTATTATGGAAAAAAGGTTCCAGGATGGAGAGCAAATCATGATGGTTATTTGCAATTCAAGTTTGGGAAGTTGAAGTTCCGCCAGTCACAGAAAGTTGAAACGCAGCATCGAGAAAGGGAACAAGTGTTGTCCTGTGGTTGTGCAAGTTCCCCCCAACATACTCTCCTCCCACCGTAGGCCAATAATAGGCCAGAATCAGATTTTGAAGATGTGCTATAATGACCTTCAGCTAGCGGGCGAGATCGCTTCTAAAACTAGAGCATTATGGTCACTCTCGTAACGAGGAGTGACCTTAAAGTCGAGGACCCTGTGCCATGATCTAACGTCTACCAGAATATAATCTATGATCGATGCCTGCCCGAGTCTATTAAAGGTAAAATCCCCGGGGCTATCAGATACCGATCGACCATTACAGGCCCTCAATGAGTGGCTCAGTACAAGTGCATTCATTTATAGAACCAGGGGAGTCCATGCCCATGTTGGTGGAACATTAGGACCTGGAATTACCCAAACAGAGTCCTCCTCACTTGTAATACTTGTGGACAAGCCGTTCAGGGGTTGAAGGTGACAGTTAAAATCCCAATAATTCTCCGGTATAGTTTTTTTTTTTACTTTATTTAAATTTTGGTTGCTTTCATTACAAGTAACAGTCATATCATCTTACATCTGATTCAAAACTGCGTATACAATTGTAGAATAAGTGCAATCATGCATATACATGGAAAAAATAGCAGTCCATCAATGTATAGTACGGTGTCCACCATAGTAGTGTCCTTATGCTACGTTGGGCCGGTCTCTAGAAATTGTCAATAGAGGAGAGCATCGACATACAGAGCAAGGCGGTGATCCTGGAATCTGTATAGGGAGTCTTCAAGCACAGAGCGGGGTGCCTGAGTGTGTCTCTATGTAACAATAGGTTGAAAAACGAATGAGAACAGCGGGGGGCATGATGTGGGAAGGGCCCTAGGGTTGCAAAAATGGGGTAAGAGTTCACACTTGTCCATGAGGCAACACCGAACGCAGTTATGTTGCCGCATCAGGAGCTGGGTGCACATTTGGATGTTTGAGTAAGTAACATGTTAGGGACCCCCAGATGTCTGTGGGACCGGAGGCAGTGGGGAGTAATTCTGCATAGTGGGAATGTTGTTCTTGGCAGTATACTAAGTCTTTTATCCAATCTTTAAACTTGGGTGCCCACCCCCTACCCCACCGACAAGCAACTCTTCTTTTGGCCAGCAAGAGACTCAGAGAAACATACTTTCGGTGTGCCTTAGGAATTTGTGCCGTGTAACCCAATAATGCCAGGAGAGGAGTTTTCGATATAGGGATCATGGCCATCTGTTCCAGAGCACCCAGTACTTGAGTCCAGTAATCGTGTACCCCAGGACAATTCCAGGCTAGATGCAGAAAATCAGCATTCAGACAGCCACATCTGTCGCAGCAATCTGTTTCCCTGAGTTTGTACTTGTACATCCTGGCAGGAGTTTAATAGGTGCGTTGTAGGAATTTGTAATGCGTGATCCGCAGTCTGATGCTAGCGGAGATTTGCTCCGTTTGTGTGCCACAGTACTCCCATTGCTTGTCAGAGAGTTCCAAGCCTAGATCTGCATCCCAATGTGTGCGCGCAGGGCAAGGAGGCCTAGGGCGCTGCGAGTATGCCTTAAGATATATTGTCGCGACAAGGCGCTTCGGCGATTTAAAGCTAAGCATTGCATGAAGCGGGAGAAGGCTGCGGGGGTAATGGAATGCATCCCCTGTCGGAGGCGTTTATATAAGAAGGTGTCCAACGGGGCCGGTTGATGCGTTTGAAAAAATTTCGATTGTGCGAAATGTACCCCCTTGATATAGGTCACCCCATGTATTGATGCAGACCCGGCCTAGGAGTTGGTGAAATGCCGTTTCCTGCAGTAGTGTCAATCCGGGATGGTATACCAGCGGCAATGCTGGGGGGTATAGCTTGGGAGTCTGCAAAATGATTTGTATGCGTTGCCATGCCAGGATCGAGCACAAAAGAGTAGTGGGTTCCTTTTCATGAGGCCGAACATCAGTGTAGATCGTGCCAGCGATGGGTATGGGGTCAGCGAGCCAGTGTTCCGCCGCCACCTGTGGCATATACCGAGGCGGGTATACCCAATAGTAAACATAGTGCGCCTGCGCACTGAGATAATACAGCTCCATATCCGGGATAATGAACCCTCCCAGTGCGTATGGCCTCGTAAGGACGCTCCAGCTAACCCATGATTGTTTGCCTGTCCAAACCAGACGGATCAGTTCCGTACGTAACACCTGGAAGAAGTATCTGCCAGGGTGGAATGGGATATTGAGGAAAAGATACAGAAGTTACGGGAGAATAACCATTTTAACCAGTGACGTTCGTCCCGCAAGGGATAATGGCAATGCGATCCGCCAAGTGATGTTGCTCTTTATGCGTTTGATGGCAGTGCCATAGTTTAAGTGCATCAGTTCGTTCCTATCACGGGAGATGTGAATTCCTACGTATTTTATATCCGAGTCGCACCACTCTAGTGGGAATTTAGATGTAGAGGAGGTTAGTGGGAAGAGACTAGATTTCTTCCAATTGATGTTTATCCCGGATAGTTGTCCAAAGCATAAGAATTTGCGCAGGAGAGGTTTTAAGTTTTCCTGCGGGTGCCTAATATACAGGGTAATGTCATCTGCATATAGCGACACTAGGATCTGCCGCAGATTGCAGCGAAGTGCACGTTGCTGATGATGTTGCCAGAGCTTTGCCGCCAGTGGTTCCACCGCAATGGCAAAAAGGAGGGGCGATAGCGGGCAGCCCTGCCTCGTGCCTCTCGAAATCTCTAAGGAGGGGGATGTGTGCCCATTTATGAGTACTTTGGCGGTTGGACAATGGTATAGGAGTTGTATCCATGACAAAAAGAGAGGGGGGAAGCCCATGCACCTCAAGATGGCAAAAATATAGTCCCATTCGACAGAGTCGAATGCCTTAGTGGCATTGAGAAATACTGCAGCCTGTGGGAGCTCAGGCGCTACATTATGGAGTACTGTAAATTCTCCGGTATAGTTGGTAGAAAAGAGGTCAATTGGTCAAGAGTGGGGGAAACTTGCCCATGGCAAACCGGCCATGAGTGGACATTAATTAAAGCAATCCTAGTTGAGGTAGAAAAAGACAGAAAGACACATAAAATGTCAGATGAAGAAGTCTCTATATGTTTAGCCTCGCAACCACGGTGCACGCCAACCCAGGTGCACAAGCCCCCAGAAGGTCTCCCCCTAGCTCCATGGACTGCTGAGATACTATACGACACATAGCCCACTCTATGTGCATCTATCCTGGCCCATGTTTCCTGGAACATACGTAACTCATGCTGATCTATGAATGACCCCCAGTTTCGAAGTGAGTCCTGCTATGTTCCAGGATAATATCCGCATGCTTGATGGTCCTGCTTTGTTGACTAGAGGAGACTGAGGGGGAAGCTTGCCCTTAAATGGGCCTGGTGTAAGTCTTTGGGCCCCACCCTTTCCCAGGAACTGCATTCATTAGCCAGGTTTGGATAGCTAAATAAAGTAGGAGTGGAATCTGTCAGGCTACCCGCAGGGGCCAACTCCTTATCTCTTTTCTGCTTTCCATAACCACCCTTTTGCGCTGGCCCATCCAGATACAATAGTCTCATTCTAGACTCATGGTTACGACTGGGACTTTGGTGGGAAGGCCTAATCAACGTTAGTCAATCTACTGAGTCTAATGGGCGGAATCTATTGGCGACAGAGAGGTTGTAAAGAAGTGATGTGGGATGGTCCTGGACAATTTGAGGCATGGGCCCGCTCTGATCACTTGTTACCCAATCATTGGCCAATCTTCCCACATTGCGCGGCATAAGCCTTGGAGGGAAAAAATATCCCAGGGGGAGAGAAGTAATGCCCCCAACCTCCCTCTGATAACCACAATCTAGAATGTATTGCACAGCCCGTGTATCCCTAAAGTTGATCACTATACAGTCCCCGGCTAAATCCTTTGGCCTCCACCCCAGCCAGCTTACCCTGCATGTAAAAATGATTTTATTTACGTCTTTGTAGGGGAAATGCGTAGATTTGGCTAACCAGTGAATGCATTTATTTTTGAGCTCAGAATGAGATTCCCCAGACCCCCTTTCCAGCTGGGTACTCCTGATTACACAATGACATATGGAGTGGAGGCCGGGGGTAGATTAATACATGGTAGTGCAGACTGTGTTTCTCTGAATTTTGTGTGTGGTACAATCTTCGCACGGGCCTCTTGAGTTGTGCTGGCTTGCTGTGTATTAGATGAAACTATTATAGGTGGAGATAACCTAATAGTAGGTTTGGCGGGTGGGCATCGATGGAGCCTCTGGTGAGGGATAACTGGGTCCAGGCTCTGTGGCGGGGGCGATCTTGGACAAGGAGCTACATCCCCATAGTTGGTTATGTTGGGCCTTACAGGGACGGACAGTGTATCTGATTCTGGTGGGGCTACCTTATTGGGGAGCGAGGCCAGCTCCTTAACCAGGGATTTAGTTGTCTCGACTCCCTTAAGAGTTGACTCTGCCTTTCCCACCCAGTGGTCCACCAATGACGATAGTTTGTCAATTCGATCCGTTAAAACATCAAGTTCAGCCTTTACAACAGAAAATGCGCTATAAGGTTTATCACCAAGTTTGTCACCCACAATGGTTGCTCTAGGGTCATCTGTAGTGAGTCCCCAGTTCCTGATTCCCCCAAGTTTCTGTTTGCTAACATATCAGTTGCTTGTTTATTCTGCATGGCTCCCGTATTTGTGATAGATTTGTATTTCCCCCCTTTCTTCTTTCCACCGCTCCTCGGAAGGGTCTTGAGAGTATGACCCGCTCCTGTCTGTGCGCATGTCCTTGGGGGCTCTGGATCTGAGGCCATGGTTTGTGTTAAGGATGGAGGCGGGGTGCCGGAGTCAGAAGTGGTAGAACTAGGAGCTATGATCTGTGTTAGTGAGAGGCACCTCTCTGTACGCTCAATTTCCGTGGAAACAACTCCAATTGCCCTCTGCAACATTTTGTCAATTGAAGTGGGTTGTGCAGTGGGTTGTGAAAGAGGAATAGTTTGCCGGGTGGTGGAGTCTTTCACTACAGCTGTGCGTTTGCCCATAACTGCTTGTGAGGTGTGCCTTAGCAGTACAATAGCTCCTTAACAGTCCTGGCAAGGAAACAAGCACAGATAAGTTATAAGGGTACTAACCTTGGGTTAATTGACTGGTTACTTGGTATTCCAACAGACCGTCATCTGTATTCAGAAGCAAGGGGTGTGACCCAGCCCATTCTCCTCCGGCCTCTGACAGGTGCAGATGGGCCTGCCCTGCGGGTGTGCAGCGGCCCTTTTGTGCGCCTCCAGTCCGAAAACGAGATCGTGGACGGCCCTCCTGCCGCGGGTGATGCTGGGCGCTGTAGTTTCAAGGTCCCTTGGCAGACACAGGTATCCCACGCTGCGGGAGTGCAGTGACCCTTTTGTGCGCCTTCAGGCGCAAAAAATGAGATCGTGGGCGGCCCTCCGGCCGCGAGTGATGCTGGGGGCTGTAGTTTCGGGGTCCCTTGGCAGAGACTGGTATCCCGCATGGTGGGAGTGCAGCGGCCCTTTTATGCACCTCCAGGAACGAAAAACGAGATCGTGGGTGGCCCTCCTGCCGCGGGTGATGCTGGCCGTTGTAGTTTCAGGGTCCCTTGGCAGAGACTGGTATTTCAGTTTTAGAAAAGTTTAATTTGTAACCAGAAATACTAGAGTACAAACTAATCTCTTGCAAAAAGGGTTCTAGGGAAATGAGGGGATTAGACATATAAACCAAAATATCATATGCATATGCTGAGAGTTTGATTTCTAGGGAATTATATTTAAAACCAGATATATGAGGATTACACAGGATGCACTCAAGAAAGGGCTTCAAACAACTAAGCAAATGCAAAGGTGAAAGAGGACAACCTTGTCTAGTGCCTCTTTGTAAATTAAAATAAGTGGAGCAACGACCATTAACAAAAACACAAGCATGTGGTTCAACGTATAGTAATTTGATAAAAGAGATAAACTTTGGACCAAAACCAAACCTGTGACAGTAGTAAGAGTAGAGGCGATGGATATTCTTTTCCAAAGGCAAGAACATTAGAAAACATTCTATCATTATGGGCGGGAAGTCTGCCCTTAACAAAACCAGCCTGGTCAGGTTTAACAAGAAGGGGGATTACAGTTTCCAAACGAGATGCCAGAATTTTAGCAAAAATGTTACAATCATAGTTAATTAACAAAATTGGACAATAGTTTTTACAGAGAGTAGGATCCTTATCTGGTTTTAGGGATAATGACCATGAGGGCATCCAAGAATTAAAAAGTTCAAGTAATTCAGAAGCAAAAATAGAGGAAAGGGAAGGAATAAGCTCAATGGAAAAAACATACGGACCTGGAGCTTTGGCTTTTTTCAAAGACTTGATAGCATCAATAACTTGCTGAAGAGTAACGTTTTTTTCAAGAGTTAAGAGAGTATCAGGTATGGAGGGAGGTTTAGGGAGGTAAAATATATTTTTTTTAATATCGCACTCAGAAAGACTAGTATCCTCTGTCTATAATAGTTCATAATATGATTGAAAAGCATCACTAATATTAGAGTCAGAAGAGATTATAATGTTGTTGTGTTCATTACGAATAGAGCCAATATTTCTCCGTTCCGATTTGATTTCTCATAATTGAATAGAAGGGAGTAAGGATTTACAGACTAAAATATAATCAATTCGGAACATGGTGTGATGTACATTGGGAAAAAATGTGAATTCATATATGTCTGGGTTATAGTTTTTCCATACATCAAAGAATGGATGAGAGGCAATGGCAGATTGGAATGCTTTATGAGACTTATCAGGTTTGAATTTGTAATTAGATTTTCTATCAGTAAACAGGTCAAACCAGTCATTAAAACCACAAGCAACAATAATATTGGGGTTAGAAATAGAAGATAGCTTTAATGTAACACTTTGCCAAAATTCAGGATCAGATTTAACAGAGCCATTAATATCAAAGAAAGTGACTTGCTTTTGAAATATAATAGCATCAACCCATTGTCCATCATATCACATACAGTTGATAAGATCGGAATATTTAATGATTTGTGGCATAGAATGGCTACACTACCTTTCCGATTAACAGCAGGAGAAAATATAACCTGACCAATTCATTGACATTTAAGTTTAATTGATTCAACATCATTACAATGCGTCTGCTGCAAAAAAGCAACACAACATGTGTATTACGTTATGATAGGTGAGAATGTCCCTTTTGATGTTTGACAGGATGACCCAGACCATGTACCTTCCACGAGACAACATTAAACATGCTATGGGGTGAGGGTAAGGATACAGGAACAATTACAACAATCTGCAAAACTATTAAGAGAAACAAAAAGACATAATTTATCAAGAATTCAATAACATAAAGAAACAGTCATTGGATAAAAATGAAGGACAGAGTAAACACTCATACAAATATAAGAGTGATAGGAAGAGGAAACAAGAAGACAGGAAAAGAAGGCTGAATAAAAGAGAGAAAGAAAAGAAGGAAAATGAATAATAGAAAGGAAAATAGAAGAGAGATCAAGAATAAAAATCCAGATCTGAAGTAAAGAGAATGAAGGGTGAGCAAAGGGCATACTAGGTCCAAGAGTAAGAACGATAGCAGAGAAGGAGAACAATAAAATATATAAAAGACTAGCCAATATACTCAAAGAAATATATAATTAAAGACTAAGTTAGGAAAAACCATGGGTAGAGTTAAGAATATATAGGGATATCAAGCATTAATCTCCATTGTCTGACTTGTAATATTTAGGCAGGGGTGTAGAATGCCACAACGAATGTTCAATTGTCTCATCCAGGGTCGAAGGGCTAGGAATTCTTTTCGCCGAGCATTGGTTGCGTTGGAAATATCTTGAGAGATGAATATGTTATGGTCAGACCATTCAGACAATGTTTTACCTTAGCAGGCTTCAAGGCACGTATCAAGTCAGTGAATTCCAGAAAGAGCATTATGATGCCACGTGGTTTAGTGGAATGAGGTTGAAGACATCCCAAACAATGTACTTGTTGAATATTAAGAGATGGTGCAGATTGAAGGCCAATGAGATCAGGTAAACACTTCTTCAGGAAGGTCAAAAGGTCAGGACCTTCAAGGTACTCAGGAAGACCATAAAGGGAAAGATTATTCCTTCTGTTTCGGTTTTCAAGGTCTTCGGTGGGTAGTTTGACTTTTTGAATTTCTTGTTCTAGCATTGGTATTTTGGTAGCCATGCCATGAAGATCACAAACACGCTGTTCCAACTCAGACATCGTATCCTCCATAACGAGCCAACGATCTTCAATTTGTTGCAATTTTTCATTAGTTGCACACATGAATGGTTGAAGGCCATGCACCTCATCCAGAATAGTGTCTAAGACAGGATTATAAGGTAGTAAAATTGGAGAAGGAGGGTCATTTTTTGCTCTTTTTGGTTTTGTACCTGAAGAAGCCGGTTTGGAAGATGAATATAAGTCACTGGCCTTCTTGATATAATGAATTGAATGCTGCGTAAGCTTTTCAAAAAGATCAAATCCTTCCCATGCACTCTGTCAATTATTTTCGGTACGCAAAGTTGCAGCAAAGCAATGAAGCCAAGGACCTCATTAGAAGAAGCAAGGCGTGGTAAAGAAGGGCTAAATAAAGTGGAGAAGCTCTGTGGTTGTAACGGAGCTTAGCAGTCTGCCACCATCTTGCTTCGGTGCGGGAGCCTTTTAAGAAATAATATGTCCAAACACAAGAATGTGTCTTTAAGGTTTATTGCTTTAAGAACAAACCATCAACCCTAACTGACCACGATCCAGCTTCAAACTGCCAGATCAACATTCCCACACAGAAGATAGGCACAGATAGAACCCCTGTTCATCATACTGTGACATAGTAAATGTTCCTAACACAACACATACCCATAGCACATCTTCCCCTTTATAATGACACACAACATTAAATGAGGATAAAGCACAAGCAAAATGATGTTACAAAGTTGAAAGTAAAGAATGGAGATTGAGAAGCATAAAGGCGAGTAAGGAAAAGAAAGAACATAAAAGTACAATTCAGAATATGTGGGAAAAAATAGCAAAATAATGAGCTATTCATAATAATTACCAATTATTGCAGAACAATTATGCAAGAAAACATAAACCAGAACAATCAATGTCAAAACATCACGTAATCTTTATGCCATTTGGGCTTCACTCTCGACCTCCCAGGATCCCTACTGGAAGTGCCACCAAACTCATTGGCAACAGCACGTTGGCGCATTTGAAAACGCTGGTTGGATACTTTCACCAACCGGGACATGTTCCAAATATCTCCAGAATCCAACACAACCACATTTTTTTTAACATCGGAAATCACAAAAGGTCCCATAATACTTGAACAACCCTTCCTAACCAGACCAGGTCTTCTGACCAACACTGTATCACCAACACACCAATTGGGCACTCTAGTGCAATGTCTCTTGTCAAAATTGATTTTGTGATTGTTTTGATATTGCTCTGTTCGCATACTCAACTCAGCCGAAGAAGGTTGGTTGAAAACAGAGGTATCCAGTTTCAGCCAAGCTGGATTCAACTTACAATGTAGTTTTCTTCCCCTGAGAGCAGCAAAAGGTGACATAGATATCACACTATCGGGTATTACTCTATGTGCCCACCAGGTTTCTCTCAAAGCCACCTTCAATGACTCTTTATTCAGGATAGCATGTTAAGCACAACTTTTAACAAACTTGTTCATGCTCTCCACTAACCCATTAGCCTATGGCCAATAAAGAGTAGTCTTAAAATGAACAATGGCTAAACTAGAAAATAAACGCTCTATTTCCTTTGACACAAACTGTGCCCCATTATCAGTAATTAAGGTCTTGGGAATTCCTTCTCTGGAAAACTCATCTTTAAGGAACTCAATTACAGTTTGAGTATTCACCATGGGCACGCATTTGGTTAAAACCCATTTGGATGTATAATCCACAAGTAAAATCACATAACGCTCATCATGGGTCAATAACTCAAATGGACTAGCAATGTCCATTCCCAATTTAGTCCAAGGCTCGACAGGCACCTCAACAGGTGAAATTGGTGCTGAGTAAGTCTTTTTAGATTTATCATTGTTTAGACATTGCCAGCAAACTTTCATCACACCCTCCACCTCATGGTCCATACTGGGCCACCAGTACCATTTACGAAGTCTTGCTTTGGTCTTGTTATGACCCAAATGCCCTTCATGTGCTAGATTAATCAGTTTGCTTTTTAAACCACTGGGAGCTACCACACGTTTCCCTCTAAAGATCTTTCCATCCAAAATACTCAACTCATCTTTCACACCGAAAAAATCCTCCAAGGTGAAATGCAGCATCTTTCTCTCTAGCCAACCTTTCACAATAAAGTCTTTTAACACATCAAAAGCAGGGTCATTAGAATAAGAATCGGCCCACTCTGTCTTCTAATGCAGACTCACAAATCCAATTTACTGTTACACAATCAACATTGTCCTCATCAAGCTGAATAGGCAACCTGGACATGCAATCAACCATGCAATTCTTTAAACCAGGGATAAATTCAACCACATAATTGTAGTTAGACAAACCATCCACCCATCTGGAGATTCTGGGGGAAAGATTATCCATCTCTCTACACGTGAAAATCCTGGAGAGTGACTTATGATCGGATCTAACAGTAAAAGGTATTCCCCACAAAATAATTTGAAATGAGGAACTGCCCAATATACAACCAGAGCCTCTCGCTCTATAACAGAGTATCTCTCTTTTGCTCCTCTCAAGGCAAGGGAAGCAAAAGCAACCACTTTTAAAACTCCATTGTCAACTTGAGCAAGTACAGCACCCAACCCACTGATGCTAGCGTCTGTGGATAAGATTGGTCTCTTGTTGACATCAAAATGAACCAACGTGGGTAATTTTGCAATACAACCCTTAACATAATTAAACGCAACTTCACATTCATTGGACCAGACATACTGAGAACCCTTTTTCAACAAATATCTCAAAGGTTGAGAAATACAGGCAAATGTTTGAATGAATTTGGAGCAAAACTCCACCAAACCAAGGAAGGAGCGTACCTGATCTTTGTTGACAGGCTTAGGAGCTTCCATTATACTCCTGGCCAAATCCATCTTAGGACTAATCCCTTCACTAGAAATTGTGCGACCTAAATAAGTCATGGATGTGACTCTGAATTTTCATTTCTCTCATTTGATTACCAAACCTGCATTCTGCAATCTGTCCAACACTTTCCACAAAATTCCGTCATGTTCCTCCAAATCCTTACCATATACAAGTATATTGTCCTGGAACAATAAAACATTGTCCAAACCTTGCAACACCTGTTTCATCACTCTCTGGAAACACGCCACAGCTGAGGCAAGCCCAAAAGGCATTCTAATAAACTGGAATGCACCTAGGGGGGTTACAAAAGAAGTTAAGTGTTTAGAGTCCGGATGCAGCTTAACCTGGTGGTAAGTGGAGGACAAGTCCATTATGCTACAAATTCTAGCATCTTTTATGAGGGCCAAGGTTTCCGTGCTATTCGGTAAAGGTTGTCTGTCCATCCAAATGAACTTATTCAAACCTCTCAAATCTGCACACAAACGAATGTCTTTGCCACCATCCTTGGGTACCAACACCACCGGAGCCAACCACTCAGAACTCTCAATTTCTTCAATAACTCCTCTCTCTATAAGCTTCTTGATCTCAAGTTCCAATGGAGCCAACATCATGTATGCAACTTTCCTCACTTTGGAAACACTTGGTACAGTGCCACTCTTCGAAATAATTCTATGTTCAAAGTTTTTAAGTAAACCAAGATTACTACCAAACACCTTTGAAAATTTTGCACTTATGTCCAAAGGCAAATCTTCCTTGGCCAGCACCACAACTTTCTGTTTGCTGTTGGGATTAAGTGTGATATCCATGACTCTCTGATGTCTGCATCGAGGAAGACTGTCCCCCCTTTTTGCAACATAAATTTTACCAACCATTTCACGATCAGCAAATTGAATATTCTTCACACAATACACAAGCACATCAATCCTCACACCACCGTAACCCACAGGGTTGATATCAGGAGGCAACAACTCAACATCCTCACTTCGAAATGTGGTAGTCCAATTCTTGTCACCAATCATTCTGTAGGGTGAACCAGAATCAGCAAGGACCAATATTTTCTTTCCACCAATCATTACTTCACATTCAGGCATCTTAATCGGATCCTCATCCACACGCCCATCATCACGCACACTTGAAATTACCTTCACTTCCTCATCCAAATAATTCACACCTTGCTGTTTGAATCTTCGACATACACGAGCATAATGTCCTTTCTTGCCACATTTCTTGCAAAATGCAAATCTCGCAAAACACCCAGGACTGTCTGACCAATGTTCTTCACTGCCACATCTGAAACATATTGGACCTCCAGGTCTAGAATCAACAGCAGGATATTTTTTCTTGTCAAATTTCTTATCAAAGTCTTTATTAACCACAAACCCAGCTCTGTCATTGTTCTTGTCCACATGTTTATCCGCCTCCTTGACCTCACTGACAGATGACTCTGCACCCACTCCATCTTTACCTTTCTCATCACGCATCTCACATACCCAGATGCTTGTATTCTCCATGCCCTCAATAATAACTACAGCATCTTTCAAGTTAGGATTTCTTGTACTTTAACATTATTTGTGCATTTGACCTCTGAACAATGAATCAGTTAAATGTTAAAAATCACACGTACGAGCTAAGGTATTAAGAGAAGCTACATAGCTACTAATTTTCTCCAGCTTCTCTTGCACCATTGAAAATAATTTATGCCTTTCCAGCACCACATTAATTTGTGACCCAAAATGCTTTTCAAGCATTAACACCGACATGTCATAAACATTACTAGGTTTACTACTGCCATCTCCTATTTCAATAATATCAAGACTCTAATAAATACACCTTCCTTCTATACCAAGATTATGTAAAAGTATAGTCTGTTTCCGATTAGCTGAACATTTCTCACCCCCAATAGCTATAAGGTAAGAATCAAAAATTAGTTTCCTTCTTTTCCATGGTACCAAGGACTCACCATTCTCTGATATAAAATGGGGAGGCTCAGAAGAGGTTGACATGGTAAAAATTGCTATAGATAACCTCCAGAACCATCACTGAATGAAAGAATACCATTCAAAGGAGAGATAAGTACAAACAAAATTATATGACAACTGTAATTGCAATTAAGATAAGAATGTGCATATCACTGTAAGCATTCAAACTCAGTTGGCTGTAAGGTGATGGTGCAGTCAATATAGTTCCATGGAACTCGCAAAGTAAAAAAAAAAAAAAAAAAAAAAATATATATATATATATATATATATATATATATATATATATATATATATATATATATATATGTGCGAAAAGTTCTGTGATGAGCTGTTCACCTTCCTGTTGACGCCGGTGCCTGCAGCGGACACAGTTCTGCTAAATCCGTTTTCCAAAAGGTTGCTATCCAAGATGTCGAATAACTACCAGCGGCACACCCAGGGACGAGTTCAATAAAGATTTATTGCCTCAAAAACACAACAGTACGACGCGTTTCGGCGAAGCCTTTGTCAAGCAAGTGACCTGTGCCCAACTCCCCATTGAAATAGGGGGTTACGGTTTGTCGACAGAAAGGAAATACTTTCAAAATGAAAGGCCTTTGGGAAAACAGACTAAGATCATCGCTTAAGAAATATATACATAATATAAATTCGGTACATAGAAAATACAATGCATTGGTTTGAAAAACAATGATATGCTTACATAAGCAGTGGCTCTGAGAAAAAAACAAATAATTACATTTCTTTACTTGACTCGCGAGTACTCCATAGCGCATTTTCTGATCCATTCTGATAAATCGTTAAATTCATGTCAAGTGGTAAGAGCCACACAAATGTAAAAATAATGGGTAATGTACCCTTTTCAACCAACATCATATCTTGTCGTATGTCCAAAAACACGGGTAATGTACCCAAATTACGTGCATCATAGAGATGCGAGAGTGCGAAGTTAGTACCCCAATATAAAGCCAATAAATTCAGAAAGCAATAGTTCATCATAAACTATGAATTCCGAATGCATTTGTACGTGATACATATAAGCAGGATTTCAAATATTCACAATAGAAAATTCATGTAAATTGATTGATAATAAAATCATAATCCTGTACTATCACAAAACATTTCAGTTGAATGCATAAACCGTCAACATAATTCATTGGTTTCAGAAGGGGCGCAGGTAAGCTACTGTTGTAAGTGCGATTTTTTGTGAATGAATATTGTGAAAAATATGAGTAAAAATCAAATGAAGTGAAAGAAAGTGTAATGAATTGTAATGGTAATTACATTCAAAAAAGAGACGAGGAGAAAAGTGGCCCCGCGTAAGGTTAAATGCAGTCAATTATAGCATGAAACCAATACTATTATTAATTCACAAAAAATCGCACTTACAACAGTAGCTTACCTGCGGGTCCGTGCTGGCTTTGAAGAGGCGAGCAATTTCGGGTGACACGCAAGCTCGGCGCCTCGTGCAGGGTGGTGCCGCCTTGATGCTCCTTTTGGCGTCTGGAGAGCGGGGCAGGTCACGGACAAGACTTGTCATCAATCCACATGGGTAACATTTTTATACTTTGTTCTGGGAAGAAAGTATGCCCACTGGGGACATGTAAACCGTGCACCACAATGACCAGAAAGCTGTGAGAGAGCCACGCCCATTAGGGCGGGTATTTAGAAGAAACAGGTGTGCGGCGAACTTTTCGTTTCTTCTTTGAACACACGCCATTGAGGAAGGGAGCCAGGACTCCCGAAACGCGCCTGGCGTTAGAACACAAGATGCCTGTTCCTTGTCTGATGCCTGCTTGCATTTCGCCAAATAAACAGCGAGCTGATACATGTGTCTGAGGCAACACTCCTTTGGGGCTACCTGCGTGTTTGGATATATATATATATATATATATACATACCAAAGTACATCACCTACAACAGCTCAATGAAAAACGGAGTGAAAATCAGATGTGTGCTTTGTCGACAACACCTTACACACTCAGGATAATTCCCACAACATGAATCACGATGTAAATTAAGTGTGTGTATCACTGGCAACACTTGACACATGCACAATAGTTCCCAAAACGTGAATTAAAGTTTGTGCATCACTGTGTGCACTTCTGATTCCACTTCAGCTTGACTGTACTTCCGGGAACTCCACCAACAGGACAATAAAGCTCATTCAAAATTGCCTGTACTTTATGGGCGACTCAAACAAATTATGACATCCAATAAGGCTGCCGCCGTCAGTGCGTCATGACGTCGACATGTTAGAATTGAAAGTTCCTCCCAAAATGGCCGCTGACAATTAGAAGTCTAGTGTTGCGGCCGCTACACCATGTCACAACGTCAGCATCAATCAATCTCCGAATCACCGTGGAACACTCACGATGGCGGTTAAGATGATCCCCATGTCATCATAAGGATGCAGGACACTGTTCCGTAACCATCCACCTGGATTGCTGGTCAAGCTCCAAGCTGCCTGTTCCTCACAGCGCCGCCACTCACGTATTGACACCTCCCGATACACAGATTTCTCAAGTCCGTCATTCCTCACCAATACACCTCACCGCGGTCAGAGGGAAATCCACAGATCCACAATGTCTATAATGAAGACATGTCCTCAAAAACGTAGGTTCATTTTTCTTCTTTTTGATTAGGGGTTGATGTTCTTAATAAAGTTTCCCAATCTTTGCCAATGTTAAGAAATAATATTTCCAAACACAGGAATGTGTCTTTAAGGTTTATTGCTTTAAGAACAAACCATCAACCCTAACTGACCACGATCTAGCTTACAACTGCCAGATCAACATTCCCACACAGAACATAGGCACAGATGGAACCCCCGTACATCATACTGTGACATAGTAAATGTTCCTAACACAACACATA
This sequence comes from Triturus cristatus, assembly GCF_964204655.1. Taxonomy (NCBI): domain Eukaryota; kingdom Metazoa; phylum Chordata; class Amphibia; order Caudata; family Salamandridae; genus Triturus; species Triturus cristatus. The sequence continues at coordinate 236,920,226 of NC_140583.1, forward strand.
ACCATAGTAGAGCCACACCCTAGTAGTATTTATTCTTGAAGCCTTATAAGGGACTCTAAACTCTACTGAGCTGTTTTCATTTTTCAGGCAGCACCCCGGCCCTGCAGGGGTGGGTCCATCCAGAGCCATTTTCAAGGGTTGGTCAGTCCCTCCTCACCACATTTATTAAAGGAAATATTTACCTTCCTGCCATCCAATGTTTGTTTCAACATGCTCACGTACTGGTTGTCATTCCAGTCTGTTTATTATGTTTATTATTATACTAATATCTACGCTATGACTATGGATATAGGGAATTGACCACGGAGCAGACTGAGTGTGTGAAATGATGACAGGTACACAAGTAAATGATGTATTGTGAGAGAAACCCAAGTTTAGTATTACTCGAAGGGACTTAGTAGACTGGCACACAAGAGGCAGTTTTCTGAGCAATGGTAAAGCCATCTATTTGGCATCACTGGGGCAGCAAGAAAGCAAATGTGGGTCTCTGGACAGATGCTAGTACACAGCTATGCACAAAGCAAAGGCAACAATGTACTTGGTATCTAACATACAGAAACCTTCTAATAACCATTGGTCAATGGTCCATAGGTACATAATATAGAAGAATTTGAGCAAATAGCAAGATTTGTCAAGATAGCACTTATTACTAGCAGTTACAGGGAGTGCAAGTATGTTGGCTAACAAAACAAAGATTTTGACAATTTTATAAAGACATTTATGATCAGTTTGTTTGCAGTCAAACCAGAGGAAAAAAGTACTAGGTTGAACTGGCTGCTGTTTTATAATAGAGAAAAAGTTGTCTATTGATAAAACAGGGTAGCTTAAACAACAAAAGAGTGTGCCTTCTTGTGAGAAGAGCAGGCAGGAAGAATCTTACTTAGATTCTTTAGAAAGCCCTCACTCGCCAACCTAGTTGGTGACATGCTTCATCATCGGACCCCACCAGGAGAGGCCGAGTGCCTCCCCGGTGTGCAGCGACGCCAGAATTACTGCGGAGCTGGGTTTTTTGTGAAGAGGTGAAAGTGGTGGTTTAAAAGTGTCAAGATTGTGTCCAAAAAAGATTTATTAGTTGGCCAATCAGACACACTAAAAACAAAGTGTGGGATACACAACTGAATAGATTGTTCAGTTATATCGCATGGTGTAGGGTCGACATGTTTCTGCCTGAGTGGTGCTATTTACCAGGCATTCTTCAGGACCACAATGGAGAGGATACCTCGGTGGCATGGGCGCGCTAAGACCCACCCTGACCAGAGAAAGTGAATGTGAAAAAAGGTGTAAAAATTGCAATCCTATGTTACAGGGGTTTCTTTCTTGGGAGAAACCGAATTGCACATGCGGTGTAAAGGTTTCTCACGCCATGGGTCTCGGGAGGGGGGGTGGTGGCAAGTTGGCACACCGCCTTCAGAGCCAGGCACCCGCTTGGTACCTGCGGCTAGCCTCGGAAACCGGACCCCGACGGGGCCACCCCCCCTCTCTCTCCTGTTGATAACTATTGCTAAAACAAACACTGCCTGTATTCCCTGAAATGTGTGCAAAGGGTTTAGGACTAGACCTTCTTCAAATTTATGTCTTTCTCTTGCTCTTTTTTCTTTGATAAAATGCACATGCATGCATTATGTGCATTTTGCATTCAGTCCTAGTACATTTCTCAACTTCCACCGCATTTAGGGTAAGTAGAAGAGATTGACCTGTAGACTCACTCTGCGTCCCTAACCATGTAAAATTGTTCCTGCGTCCTTGGTTGTCTCTGGGTGCAAGATTCTCAGGATGACAAGCATGAACTGTGGTTTTGACACCCACCCTTTTCATGAGCGGTCACACATGTCTATGGCTGCTACTGAAAGAGGCTAACAGACATTCTTTGTTGTTTAGCACGTTATTTAGTGTCTGTTGGAAAGTGGGTTATTGCTAGAGGTAAGTATGCATCTACCACTAGTAATAAGGCCACCACCAAATAGGGTATAGGGTCCAATAAAGGTCTCAGTAAATTAGCCTCTTGCTCAACCCTTGGTAGCTGACAAGGAACAGTCAGGCCTAACTTAGGAGATAGGAGTGTAAAGCATTAAAAAAAAAAACAATACATAAAATAAGTAAGACACAAAACACAATAGAAATCTAACACCAATCTATACAAATAGGAAATATTTTCATGAACAAATAGATTCACCACTTGATAATGCTTAAAAACATACAGCGTTACTCTGGGACATCTGGTCACGGTTGGCTGGGACAAAGTCAAAGTTTGAGGCCAAACGGGGTGGAACCCTGGTTGGATACACTAAGTGGGAGGTCCCGGTCAAAATTTTACCTTCACACTTAGAAACTTTTCTGGAGCTTTTTTTTCTGACGTCACTCGACCCTCCACAGCAGGCCGGATTCGGTGAGGGTTCGCCAGCTTGACTTTCTGCAAGACCTTGGTCAATTCTTGGAAGTCTGGAGCTCTGGAGTTTTCAGCGGGGCGAACCTGAAATCCTGGCCGGGTCGCAGTTGAAGGTAGTCCGCTTGACTCTCAATGTCGGGTCGGTCACCTCATAGAGTTTTTTCACAAAAGTTCTTCAAAAGTACTCCACAATTCAGGAGGTGCTTCCTGAAGATCTCCTTGTAAGTACAGTGTCCAATACACCAATTCAAAGGTCTGGAATCTCCTAGATTGTCTCTGAGATATCTGGACTACAATTCCCACATTACACCCGGCCAAATCCTTAAAAGTTCACTGGATGCACTCCAGGATGGGGACTCTTGCTGGAGATGATGTAGGTTGGCTCTGTTAATCTGTAGCTTAATCCTTCTTGAAGCAAAGCATAGTCTCCAGGGCTGTATTAAATTAAATGAAATCTGGCATTTGTAAAGTGCGAACTAATCACTAAGGGTCTCAAGGTGCTGGGGGCCATCGAGGAGATTAAGTGAGCTATTACCCAGAGTCACATGATGCTGAACTGAGCTGCAGACGGCATCGTGGATCATACCGCGAGCTCCGTTGTCTGGTGTCAGCCACTCTGGCCGCTGTACCACACCTCTCTTCAGTACCAGATTGTGCAGCAGGCACAGTCATTCAGAGTAGACCTTTGGGTGCAGATCCAGATCCTTCAGGGCCGTCCTTCTTCTCCTTGTAGTTTCAGGCAGCAGATCTGAGAGACTATGCAGGGGGCACCTCTGTCCAATGAGATTCTGGGTGCCATCCAAAACATGACAACTTCCTCCAAAGTGTGGCATCTTCTTGTCCCACAAAGCACTGCACTTCCAAAATACAAGATGAATGATTTCTCTCCAGAGGAGTAGGGGCTGGCTAAATCAACCCACAGTGTGGCTCATTTCCATTAGCTCTTCTCCCCCTGACCTCTGCAAATTTCTGTCCTAAGTCTGCCATCTGGCTGGAGCACAGGATGTGGGCTTAGGTACACCTAGCATTCCTTACTGATCTGCTCTCTCATTGAGATCATTTTAATATACTCAGCCCTCTCTTTATGACCTATCCTCCGCAGCTTCAGAGCTCTCTCCATCAGATAACCTCTGCTTTGGCCAGGCCACTTATCATCTTACTCACAAGTAAATACGACAGAAACCAAAATGGCTTCCTTCATTCCTTTGAAGCACTGACCTGATTTGGTATTCTTATGAAATACAGGGCATAACACAACATTTGAGCATTGATACACAACTGTGCCACCTATATGTTTGTTTACAGTCAGAGTCAGTTACCACCAGTATAATTCAGCAAAAATTGGGGTGAACAGTGTGAAAGGATGACTTTCCAACAGTGTAAAAATTAGGAAATTGGAAAATAGGATGGTGGTCCTGACAGTCTACGTAATAGTGAAATCCTGTGGTTCTTTAAGCTAGTGGACGGCAATAATTAGATAACATCTCACTGTCTACACAAGCAGTGATTTCAGGTCAGGGTTATAAATCATGGCAAGGCTGACTTCACCTTCCATCCGAGTTCACGTAATTGAGTCATTGTAAAGGCATACGTGGAAAAGGTATATTTGTGGTAAACATTTCTGTGGTAAAGGCATATACATGGTAAAGGCATGTGTGTAGCAATGGATTTATGGTAATGACCACTTTGAAAAGGTTGGGCCCGATTCACAGAACTAACTTAAGACAAAATCCTAAACTTACTACTTATGGTATTCACAGAAGTTAGGATTTTGTCCTAAGTTTGACTTAAGACAAACTTAAGACAGACTTAAGACAAACTTAAGACAAACTTAAGACAAACTTAAGACAGACTTAAGACAGACTTAAGACAGACTTAAGACAGACTTAAGACAGACTTAAGACAAACTTAAGACAAACTTAAGACAAAATCCTAACTTAAGTCTGTCTTAAGTCTGTCTTAAGTTTGTCTTAAGTCTGTCTTAAGTCTGTCTTAAGTCTGTCTTAAGTTTGTCTTAAGTTTGTCTTAAGTTTGTCTTAAGTTTGTCTTAAGACAAAATCCTAACTTCTGTGAATACCAAAAGTAGTAAGTTTAAGATTTTGTCTTAAGTTAGTTCTGTGAATCGGGCCCATAGTTTCCCAGTTGAGTACCATTACATTGGGTCATAGTTGTACATGCTATTTACAGAAAGAAATATGATAATAATTAATAATAATAATACATAATTATAACCATTCCCGTGCTATATAAGAAAGTTTTACTATCATTATTCTTACTAGTAATAACAATAAAAATAATAACCATTTGAATGCATCTACTGTGTTGTCTTTTCTCGGTGTATTAGCTCAGTGTGATAGCAACATCAAACAATCAATTAAATATGTCTTCATGTAAAATGTCTTTAGTTCAGTTGTGAACTTGAATTGGCTTCATTCCTGCATGGCGCAGTTGAAGATTTCAATCTGCACGTGGGCATAATACAAATTCTCCCTGTTAGCCGAACTGGCTCCAATTAATGATTTTACACTTTATCAAATTGTGAAAAAAAAAATTGGTGTCCAACAATGCATCTAGTTATATTTCTCCACAAAGTCCTTGCTCTGTGACAAAAGGTCTATTTAAAGATATTTTTTCTCACATAGGTGTTTTCACATATTCTAGTAGAGAATATTATGGAACGATATACATTTTCAGCCTGATTACCAAAAAATGCTAGTATGAAACAGATGAAAGACACATTAACAGTTTTTCCAAAAGAAAAGGTTATTACCGTTAAAACAAGTGTCAGTCTCACTTTTTTGTTATGACATTTTTCAAAATTCTTTTGATTTTTAGATATTAATTTCGAGGAAAGTAAATAAAAAATTACAAATAACATAATTCTCCTTAAGGTAATACCCTGCGTGGATTCCTGTAAAAGTCTCTACTCTGACTTCTACATCACTCTCCAAACTGCAAAGAGTTCGGAACCATTCTGCTGGTCCTCTGTTCGGAACACAGTGTTACAACTAAGGGGTCGATTCCGATTCCGGACGCAAAACGAACCGACCGACACGGACCCGGACCGAATACCGACCGACACGGACCAGCGCCATACGACCCGTGCAGTACGATGAAACGCGAGTGAATTAAAACCGACACGTACGGAATACAAGCCGTACAACCGAGCCGGAGGGAAAATAGTGATCCGGACGGGAAACCAACGCGATTTTCACCGACCGACACGAACCCGGAATGAACCCGACCGACCCGTACCCGCGATGTATGATTAGCGCAGTACGATGCAATGCGTGTAAAACTAGACCGACTCGCACGGAGACCAAGCCGCACGACCGACACGCACAGACAACCCGGCACACAAGCAATAGAGACCGCCGTGAACGACGCGTACCAAACACAGAAAACAGGCAGCGTGAACGAGTCGGAGAAGCCCGCACGAGACAACAGCAGTGTCCGTTTCCGTCACATGAACGTCTCCTTCATGCCTACAAAACACAAATGAAAAAACACAAAAAAAGGATCAAACACGCAATGAATAAGCCAATAAATACCCTAAAAAAAATAATTGGACAAAGACACGCCCACAACTCCAACTATATAAAGGACTACAATCACTACCATCATCCCTTGCAAACAGGAGACACAGCCAGCAGGAAACACCAGTACACAGCAATCACAGACACACTCACAACTCACCCATCACACAACTCACACACCATCAGCACCTCATACAAAAGCACACACACATACACACAGCAAAACCAACACCAACCCAACATCACTTGCACCCTCACACACACATCCCCACCACCACCACTCATCACCATGCCTCCAAAGAAGAATCCAAAGTTCACAGATAGTGAGTTAGAAGTGCTGGTAGACGAGATCATCAGAGTAGAGCCACATTTGTTTGGTACATTGGTTCAAAGGACCCCCATCTCACAGAAAAACAAGATGTGGGCGAGGATTGTGGACAAGCTGAATGCACAAGCACCAACGTTGCGCACAAAGGACGATATCCAGAACCGGTGGTATGACGTGCGCAGGAGGGTCAAGAAACTCAACGAGAAAGATCACACCTTGAGTCAGCGCACCGGCGGTGGCCCTCCTGCCAAACCAGTCTACTTCAGGACCTGGGAGGAGAAGGTGGGGACATCCTACCACCAGAGAGCGTCCATGGCCTAACAGACATCCCAGAGACTGGTGAGTACACAAACAACATACCCAAGATTGTGTGGCAAGGGGACAGTGAAACCATGCACCCCAAGCAAAGCTACACTAACCAATAGATAATCAACCCAAGATGTGTATGCCAGTCACACAAACACAATACCTGCCATCTCATAGTGACTGGGGACTGTGTCATGACATGCACCAACCTACAAACAAATAGAGCAACCAATGGCACTAAGCCAAATACACCCAGCCAGACAGTTTGCCACCACAAACACACCACCTCACAGTGCAGCTGACTGTCAGGAAGGAATAGTGGGGATGCAGGTGAAGTGAGTGTAGACAAAAGCATGATGGGGCCTGTAGTCACAGATAATGCTCCCCCTCCTGATCAAGATCCCTCTGAAACAGGCCCACATCACAGGGAGGGGAAAATGACTGACAAGATGGCTGACACTGCCTCCTGCTGTGTGGAGCACAAGGCCCTGCTAGTGTGCAAATCAGAAGCAGGACACCACTGACTGACATTCTGAAAGACAACTTGCACGCCCTACAATAGAAGCACATTTCATGATGGGAAGGAGGACTGACAGCCCTGACCATACTAATCAGCATGGGGAGAAACCCCCCAACACAAACTCCACACAACTCACCGGGTACAATGCATTGACACACATCTCATTGAAATATCAGCAAAAGATACCCCGTACTGGGTGCTGCTGTGTGAAGCACAGGGGCTCACTTGGGACTTGTAGCCAAACAAACACCAGGATTTCACAGACAGCCATCTTGCCATTGATTTCACATCCCCTCACAGGGAAGCAGAGTCAAGAGGGAGGAAGCATGGGCATGCTGGGAAGGGGGGTGTAGCCAAGAGTATGATGGGACTCGCAGTCACAGACAACCTACACCCACCCACATGGCCCTGCAAGATCAACCTGAACCATACTCGCCTCACAGGGAGTGGGAAGGGACTGACAAGATGTCTGACACTGGGCTCTGTTGTGGGGAGCACAAGGCCATGCTGGGACTGGTAGCCAAACAAGCACCAGGATTTCACAGTCAGCCATCTTGCCATTGATGTCACACCCCCTCACAGGAAGCAGAGTCAAGAGGGAGGAAGCCTGGGCATGCTGGGAAGGGGGGTGTAGCCAAGAGTATGATGGGACTCTCAGTCACAGACAACCTACACCCACCCACATGGCCCTGCAAGATCAACCTGAACCATACTCGCCTCACAGGGAGTGGGAAGGGACTGACAAGATGTCTGACACTGGGCTCTGTTGTGGGGAGCACAAGGCCATGCTGGCAAATGGCCAACGACAAGATCAAACTCTGTCTGTGACAAGCTGGGAAAAAGCAGTGTACAGGCAGGCATCTGTTTGAAAAGTAGAAAATGTCATGTTTGTGAACCAACGATGCATGTAGAAACATAAATCACATTGTGTGTCTCTTCCAAACACAGGTCGTGCTGGGCACCCAGCGCCAAATGACGAGGTTACCCAGTCCCAGACTCTGGTGGACACTAAGCTCTCTGGTCTGATTCTCTCACTGTCCTCTTCGGATGACGACGACCAATCTGGCCCCTCCGGTGTGAGCCATCATGCAGCACCAGCAGCAGCAACATCTGCCCCCCCTGTACCCACGCCTCCAGCATCTGGACACCGACAGCGCACCCCCGCCAATACGGACAGAGCAAGGACAATCAACACCCACAGCACAGGGACGCAGGACCCCGCGGAAGCTACAGCCAACACCACCAGCAACACCACCCAAGGGGTCCTAGTGTCACCTGTGCATACCGCCGCTGATCCTGCCCGTGTGGAGAGGGGTGCTGGGAGGGGTGGGAGGCACAGGGCACGCCTTGCAGAGGGGTCTGGACTGCATGATGACCCCCAACTGGCCCACATCTTAGATGCGTACCAGGATAGCACCGGAGGATTTGGCCAGGTAGTGGGGATCCTCAAGGACATGCAACACGAGCAGGTCGCCCACCATGCCCTCATGGAGGCAAAGTGGGATGCCCTTACTGCGGTGCATCGGGACATACTACAATGCCTCCGCCAGATCAACACCAACCTGTCCACACCCCCCTGTGTGCCCACAACATCTGTCGCAACACCATCTGCCAGAGCCACAGGGAAGGAGGAGGACTCTGGCGGAGAGTCCCCTGCACCACAGAGGCCTGCACATGAGGATCCCCCACCCCGATGAAGAGGGGTCGTCCGAAGAAGGACATGTGAGAGGCAGATGTCCCAGCACATCCCCCAGGGCCTCTAAACCTGTTCTGGACAATGTTCTTTGTGCGCAACCCGTTCACCTTGTCCAATCGCACACAACTCGCCCACATGACATGGAGGGTTCATATTAGGCCAATGTATCAGATGACTGTGGACTTTACTCTGGACATTTCATCTACCAGCACGTCCAACTCAAATGTGAAGTTTGGATTCCCAAACCATTGTATAGCACCCACCATCCTGTGTACTTCACTCTTACATGTCTGTAAATAAACTCACAAGTACACCATACTTGCCTCTGTTGTGATTCCAACTTGTCATGTTCAGGGCGAAGTCGATCTGCTACACAACACAGTGCATGCCAAATACTGCAACAATGTGACCAATGTAAGGTGAGTCATGGAGATGTGACACATGTGAGGGAGACACACCACTATGGCAACACAAAACATACTCACCATGGCCATGATACTCATCACACACAATTATGTTGACCTGAAACACATTGGCATGCACAGACACAACACCAAGCACAGTCAGTGGTAACAAGTCCACAGGTGAGGTAAGCAGATATCACTCAGATGTGGGAAGACAGACAACGCACCTAACAAAGCGTAGCACAGGTTCATTGCACATCAGCAACACGTTTATTCCACACTAGTTGCACGGTAATTCTACGTAACAGTGGACACACGCTCACAATGTGTTGGAGAATGGAAGTCCAGGGATGTGTGGTACATAAGTTGATGGAAATTGTCAACTTCCACACTGGTGTAGGCTTCTGGGTGTTGGGGGTCAGTGTTGACCACACAACAGGCAAAGGACCCTGGGAAGGACAGACAAGATACAGTCAAAAGCACAGACGAACAGGAGAGAAATGCAATACACATGCACAAAACATGTTGCAAAACGCCTACACAAACACTAGTTAGCAGTACTACCCTATTGTGGAGTACACACCACCTGAATGGACACATCACAGCACGCATCCAGTCAAGTGGCACACAGACACACTCAGACAGCAACAGAGCTGGCTCAACACATTCCAGGCTACCTCCATACATTCACATAACAACACTGGAAACTCACATTCAGGTGAAGAAGTTGTTGATGAGCTGGGAGCAGACGTCACCATCATCTTCATCATCACTGGCATCTTGGCCCAGGCCGGGATCCTCCACAGGTGCCGGACGTTGGTTGTCGTCATCGTCATCCTGGATGAGAGGCACCTGCTTCCGCACCGCCATGTTGTGTAGCATGCAGCAGACCGGTATTATTTTGCACAACTTTGCAGGCTCATATGGGAGGGCCCCTCCGGCCTTGTCCAGGCAGTGAAAGCGGCTTTTCAGGAGGCCGAATGTCCGCTCAATCACCCTCCTGCTCCAACCATGTGCCTCATTGTAGCGCATCTCGGCTGGTGTCACAGGGTTCCTGAGGGGTGTCAGCAACCACGGCATGTTGGGATATCCAGAGTCTCCTACACACACAAAAATGAACAAGTAGCTGAGTTTTGTAGGAGTGCGGAATACAACACTGACAAACACACACAATGAGAAACAGTCAGTACACACCGACAAGCCAGGCACGCTGAGCTGGCGTCTGTGACATCAGCGTTGCAATGTGACTACTCCTCATAATGTAGGCATCGTGCGTCGAACCAGGGAACCGTGCACACACATGTGTGATCAACATGTCAGCAAGACAGACCACCAGAGCATTGATCGAATGTTAGTGCTTCCTGTTCCGGTATGCCTGCTCATGTGCCTGTGTTGGTATCAGGGCAACATGTGTCCCGTCAATGGATCCAATGACGTTTGTCATCCTCCCCAGTGTATAAAAGGCATCCTTGATTTCAGGGGGCCCGATTCACAGAACTAACTTAAGACAAAATCCTAAACTTACTACCATTTTGGTATTCACAGAAGGCACTTACTCATTTTGGTATTCACAGAAGGCACTTACTCATTTCGGTATTCACAGAAGTTAGTAGTCCTAACTTTAGGACTCCTAAATGCCTTCTGTGAATACCGAAAGTCTTAAAGTTAGGATTTTTCTCAGTTTAGGAGTAGTAAAGTTAGGACTCCTAACTTTAGGACTTTATCATCCTCACAGTTTGATGCCCACCAGAAGCAGGAGATCTGGCTGACCATCGCCCGGGATGTTCGTTCTGTGGGGGTCTACAAGCACCGCATCCGCAACTGCTGGAAGAGGTGGCAGGACCTTCGGGGATAGCTAGAGTCCAGCTGAAGCTGTCACCTCCAGGCAGGAGGGGCGGACACCGGACCCTGACTCCCCACATGCTCCAGATACTGGCGGTGGTCTTCCCGGACCTGGATAAGCAGCTGAAGGCCAGACAGCAGCAGGAAGGGGGTAAGTCCATGCCTGATCTGTGTACTATGTCTGACATGCAAATAGCAGTCTTTTGTCCGGGTCACACTTCCACATTACGTAGGTCTTGTAGTCCCAAAATCAGGTCCCTCATCTGTGTGATGCACCCTCCTCATCTGTTCCACAGGTGTGGCCCCTACAGTCTGTTGCTTGTGTCACTAGGGCACTGTGTCCCTGCAGTCAGCTATGTTTCAGGTACCAGTCAGCATCAGTTCCCGTGACTCTGTTGTGTGTTTCATGGGTGGTTCAATTGTTTACACAATGCCTGAGATCTGACATGTGAACTGTGTGTGCCCTTGAGATGTGTACCAATTGCTGGTCTGACTCGCAACATGTTTCTGGGGTATTCAAAACAAAACCATGCAGCAGGGGACTCCAATTTTTGGGCATCAGGAGTAGGTATGGCAAGTATGCCACAATTGCTTAGCCACCTGACTACTGTCCGGGGCAAAACACTGTTTCACTTAGTCCTGCCCAGTCCTGCCCCCTCAAGGGCATTCAGAAACACTCTGTAATCCCACTCCTGTGTGTGAAATTGCAGGTTATGCTTCGTGACATGTGCCCTCAGGTGTGTGCCTCTGTGTCATTAGGGTGTGGCTTGTTGCTACGTACAACTGGGGTGTCCATGATTCTGAGGGTCAGCATGACATCTGCATTGTGACTGTGGGAGACAAGACCTGTGTGACATATAGGTGTGTGAGCATCTGACAGCGCACAATGGTGTATGCAACTGTGTCCCTCATGCAGCTGGGTTATATGCATGGCAGACTGTGATGTGTTAATGTACATGGATTTGTGTTTCCTGAGACTCGTATGAATGATTTTTATGATGTGTGGTCTTCTGGGTCCTGGATATGTTGTTTGCATGGGATGGGCAAGTGCGCTGGTCATCTGCAGAGTCAGATTTACCCCTGAGCTAGGATTGTGAGTCAGTGCATATTGTTGTTGTCTGGATGCCCTGCCCTGTGACAGAAGACAGTGTTGACTGACTTTCAGGGCATCCCAGTGCCATGGCATTGAACTTGCTATGAGCGAGCCTGCGTTGTGCTCAAGTGTGCACCATGCACCCCATTGTGGCCTTGCCCATCAGGACATGAGTACATCAGAGTGTGTGTTGATGGCATGCATCCCAAGCATGTGAAATGAGTCTCTGCCCATCCCTTCATCCGGACACCTGTATGCAAGAGATGTGCTGTGTGTCTAGTGACATACTCCTACATGTTCACTTGCATGTACAACTAATGTGTGGGTGGTGCATGTTGGCACATTGGTGTGTTAGCATCCAACATGCAACGGACATATGTGTGAAAGTCAAGGAGGGATATTTGTGCCATGGTTGATGTTGAGAATGACATTTGTCTCATCCTACACAGTGTTGGCACTTTGAGCTGTGTTCAGCTGATGATGCCAGGGCTTGCCCTGTGATGTGATGTACTCACTGTGGTGTGTGCAGTTGGTGCAGGTGACTGATGTTGTTCTGTTATTTCCTATTCCTATCCAGATACATCCACGTCCACAGGAGGGGACACCTCCATGGACCAGGAGGAGCCACAGAGCCTTACAGGGACAGAAGGAGAGGAGTCTGGTGGACCCAGTGGCACGGAGGGCGAGTTGAGCCACAGAGGAGTTGTCAGCACCATCCCCACCAGCTGAAGGCCACAGCAGCTCTGAGGATGACTCCCCTGTGGAGGCGGGTGTCAGCAGCCACCAAACACCAGCTAGTGAGGCTGTCTCTGCCACCACCACCACAACCATCACCACCCCCCTCCCATCAGCTCCCATCCCAGAGGTCCCTGTGGGCTCCTGTGTTTGTGAGCATGTCTCCTTTGTGCCAGGCACCGCACCCCCTGCCCCTGTGTCCCCTGCTGCCCTGAGTGAGGAGTCTGTGGACTTACTTCGCCAGATCCATGTAGGGCAGACGTCGATGCTGAAGGTCCTCCATGCACATACACGTCTGTTGACACAACTGGTGTCATTCATGGAGGGCATTTCCTCGGGCATGTCTGCCCTACAGAGGACCAACCAGTCCGTGGCCTCCTCCCTGATGGCAGCTGTGTCCCTCCTCCAACAGTCCCACACCCCTCCTACCCCTGCACCACCCACGATTCCTAGCACCCTACCTGTCCCAAGCACAGAAACCCCCAAACCAAGGGCTAGACATGCACTCAAGCAAGCGCAGGGGACTGATTCCACACTCACAGGGGTTGGTTTGCTGACACACACACAGTCATCCACAACCACTCCACAGCCCTCTGAGACCTCTCTCTCCCAGCCCCCTTCCCTTGCCTCACCTGCAACCCCATCCCCCCCTAGCACTTGCTCCTCCACACCTGATCAGACAGTTGGTGCCACTGATGTGGGGACAGGGTCCCCCCCCTGCCCTGCCGACCTCACCTGTGCCCCATTCCGCTCCCATGGATGTAGGCACTGCTTTGGAGTCCACGACCACCCCGTCTGACTTGGGCACTGCAATGGTGATCCAATCCACTCCATCTGACCTGCCCACTGGAGTTGTGACAGCACCCACCTCATCTGACTTGTGCCCCACAGTTGTGACAGCACCCACCACTTCAGTCAGCTCCACTGCAGTTGCAAGTGTCTCGCCTGCATCCCCCACCTCTTCACTGCCTCCTTCTGCTGCACCCTGATCCTGTCCCTGCGGTGCCTGGCCTGCCCCCATGTATGCCCCTCCGAGGGGATGACCCCGGTCCTTAGCAGTGCAGGCAAGCAAGGTGTGACAGTTGTCACTCTAGTTCACTCCTTGGCATTTTGACATGGACTGGCCATTGGCCTTTTGGCTGCACAGACGTTTAGCATTTCATATACTGAATGTGTCACTCTAGTTCACTCCTTGCCATTTGGACATGGACTGGCCATTGGCCTTTTGTTGGAACAGACGTTTCACTTTTCATATGCTGAATAAAGCTTTTTACTTTGTCCCTGTGAACTTGATTTAGCTGTACATCGTGTTGATGTTGTTTTACATGCCCTTGCACCTGTAATGCTTGGTTTACAATGTTGCATACTGATGTGTTGATGTGAGGTACTCCCTGTGGTCCATGAGATATGTATCCTATTCTGGTGGGTATCCATGTCATCCTTTGCAGCTACCTGGGTGTGTCTGGATCAACTATTTGTGTACATCTCTCTGTGAGCATTTCATTGGCATGGTCACATCTGTGGCTTGCACCCCTGCACATATGGGGTGCTTACCATTGTCCAAATTGTCACTTCCACATACTTTGTGCTCATCACTACAGGCCCTACAGGTGTGGGCATCATTATAATAGGAGCAACTGGGTCCTCTGTGCAACTTGCTAGACATATGTTTTGGGTATGTGCAGCTGACTTAGGGGAGACTCCCATACCCAGGCTGTTGTGACCAGAGCCTTCATTGTGTGGTAACTGATGGCTGACTGACCAAGTGTTCGGCAGACATGAGTCGGGCTTGTGGTGAATATTTTTGGCATAGCTGGTCTCCCACAGGAGTTGTGTCCCCTCAAGTTAGTGTGTTGTCCAGTGACATGGCCTGGGCCCATGGTGTGTGTTGTATGTGCATGTGTGTCTGTCCACATCCCTGTTCATACACAGACAGGGTTCCCTTGATATGTTCCTGTTGTTGATGCTTGCTGAGTGGTACTGGGTTCATCCCACTACTTTTCCAATGGGCTACCAGATGTGTGGGTGCATGACACATTACTGTTAATTGGTGTATCATCAGTGTGATTTGTCAGTTCTGAGTGGTGATGATGTTGTCAGACACAGATGGGACACAGTCAGGATTCCTCAAGGCACTTGTTTGTTCGCAATATCATGTAGTTGTCCCTAGGTGGTAGTTTTCAGTGATTGAGACATTTGTATGTGTGTGTGACTGCTCGCACTTGTCGGGTTCACGGCAGCGATGCTGGCAGGTGTCAGCATGGGTACCTTGTGTTGCTCCTTGGCATCTGCATAGTCCTGGGACTGTGGCAGGGATTCTGAAGGTTACATGACCTTTGAGGTCATGGCCATGTACCGCATACTGTGCAGTGTGTCTGTCATTCCCCAGGGTTGTAAACAGTCCTTGTGTGATGTGTGTGTGCACCTTAGTTCCTGGCAACATTCCTGTGTTTGTCATGGGTGCATGTGCAATGTCACCTGTCCATGTGGACTTCACAGATATACATTGTTGCAGTTCAGGTGTGTGGTGTTGATGGTGGACTGATGTGAATGTGTGCATGGATGGTCCCCTAGATCCCGTTTATCCATGGATGATGGGCCATGCTGAGTGATTTGTGTTTGTGTTTGTGTGATGTATGTTTGTGGCACAGGATACATGTCTGGGTTTCCCAGTTTGTACGACATCTGCCTTTGTCATCACAGTGGAGGTGTCATGCATGCTTGTGTCACCCCACTGTCTGTTCCCTGGGGGTAGTGGTGTTGTGTGTCAGTCTCTTGCTGTGTTAGTTGGTGTTCATTCCAGCTTGTGTCACATGTGTCTGTTGTGCTTCCTCTCATCTCCCAACGCCTGATTGCCCACTGAGGGTGTCCCAATGATGGTTTACTTTTGTATGGCACTGTGTCCACATCTGTGTCACTGTGGTTCAGCCCCCCTCATGTGTTGTGTATTTGCCTTGGGATACTGTGACACACACACACACACACATGTTGTGTCCGATGTGCAGTGTGAGTTTGACTGTTTGTGAATCTGCACCAGTGCATTGGTATTGCTGTTGTGGGCCTTGGTCTGGATGCTGTTTCTGTGATTTTGCATGCTGTCCCTGTGAGTCATTTCACATCATTGTACACATTCATCATGGTTGTTGGGTGCCATTGCTGGCATGGAATGTGAGTTTGTGAGCTGACACCTACAGTCTACACATGTTGTTTTGATTGGTGTGTCTATTTTCGAGATGTGTGCATGCTTGGTGATACTCACTTCTGCTGTTGTGTCATTGTACGCTGTGTGCATTGTCAGCCCCCATGTGTGGTGCTTGTCTGCACATGGCCGAGAGTGTCATGGTTTCACAGCACTGTTAGACTCACCACATCTCTGTGTGTATGGGACACAACCACTAGTTTGCCCCAGAAGTGTTTGATGTGTTGGGAGCAGGGATCATACATGCTGTTTGTTATTTGCAGCTTTGACCATGATGACACTTACCTTTTGGTCAATGTGTTGAGGGGGGTTTGGTCCCCATCACCACAATGCTCAACATCTGCTGCATTTTGTGAGCCCCCACTTTACTTCTGCTCTACACAGCGAGGGGTTGTTCTTTTTACATTGCCACAGTGCTATGGTGATGCTTGCCTTGTGTATGTCACACTCATGTGTTGGTCACACATGTGCTGTTACTTACATTGTATGCTAGTAGCCATAATCACTGTTTGGGCATTTGTCACAGACTACACACTGTTGTCATGATGTCACGGGGGATGTATTTTGCGGACATACCTGATGTTTGCGTATGCTGGATGTGCCGCGCATCACCTATCCTATGGGTGTGGGTGGCAGGGCTGATGGGAAACAGGTCCCCTGTGATTGGGGGTGGCAGGGGTGATGGGCAACATAGTCCCTATGGGTGGGGGTGGCAGTAGTGATGGGCAACATAGTCCCTATGGGTGGGGGTGGCAGTAGTGATGGGGAACAGGTCCCCTGTGAGTGGGGGTGGCAGGGGTGATGGGCAACAGGTCCCTGTCAGTGGGGGTGGCAGGGGTGATGGGAAACATAAGCCCTGTGAGTGGGGGTGGCAGGGGTGATGGGCAACATAAGCACTAGGGGTGTGGGTGGCAGGGGTGATGGGCTACAGGTCCCCTGTGAGTGGGGGTGGCAGGGGTGATGAGCAGCAGGTCCCCTGTGAGTGGGGGTGGCAGGGGTGATGGGCAACATAAGCCCTGTGAGTTGGGGGTGGCAGGGGTGATGGGCAACATAGTCCCTATGGGTGGGGGTGTGGCAGTAGTGATGAGCAACAGGTCCCCTGTGAGTGGGGGTGGCAGGGGTGATGGGCAACATAGTCCCTATGGGTGGGGGTGGGGGTGGCAGTAGTGATGGGCAACAAGCCCCCTATGGGTGGGGGTGTTAGTGGTGCTGGCCATGAAACCCCTATGGTGGGCTGTTGTTAGTGGCCAGGATATGGATCCCCTGTGTGTGTGTGCCATTTTGCGGATACGTGTCGTTTGCTTATGTGGTAGGTGTCTGACTTACCGCCTGCGCCATCAGCGTCGGTTCCTGATCCGGTCATAGATGTAGAGTACTGGTATGACCTGCGCGATGGGATTCATGATGTGTTTGTGTCGTACACGCTGCTTGTTGCTCCGTCTCGTACCCGCTGCAAGCTGGTCCGTCTCGTAGCCGTGTATTGATTTGTGGCGCGAATCGTAGCTGATATGCTTGTTTTCCAGATGCTGTGACGTGCCGTACGTGATGACCCGTCCGACGCGTAGGAAGTATGCATCGTACTTGTCATGCCAGAAACTGCTATGGATACTGCTTCCGGGCGACACGGTTCCTCTTTGGGAGTTACGGCTCGGACGGAGAATGGGGCTTGATTCACAGCCTACGTGTCGGTCGTGTTTTTGGCAGTTATGCGCATCGTACTTACTCTACAGGACGGACTGGCTATGGACAGCTGTCCGACCGGCCATCGGAATCGGCCCCTAAGTGCCTCAAAACGATGTCGGCTGGAAAGCTTTCCTATCGACTCGGTGTCAGAATGGTTTCAGACTGACTCAGATTTGGGGAGTCCGACCGATCGATTAAGATGCTTCCGTACACCGTTCGGGCAGACTCCCATTGACTTCAATGGGAGCCTGTGTTCCGACTGCCAACACAGGTTCCCATTGAAAAACGGGGTGGTGGCGAAAAACCTTGCATCCTGTGGCGGGCACCCCATAGTGCCTGCCACACCATGTGTGGTTTTAAAGAGGGGACCCATGGGTATGTCAACGGGCCCCAACCGGAGGCCTCTGGGTAAAGGGGGGCCTGCTGCGGCCCCCCAAAGTTGGTTGACAACAGCCGATCCGTGTCGGACAACCTGAGTCGGAAAGGCTGTCCGAATCTGACATCGCAATGCGTTGGTCGGAAACGCAGTCCGTAGAGCTGTACCAGTTGGCTCTGACCAACTCGGTTTCTCCGAATGCGGATCGGAACCGAGTTGGAAAGACTGAATATCGTAATTGGCCAGTCGGAAATGTTTCTGAATCGGTCGCGAACATGGGCTCCAACACAGATTTGGACAGACCGAATGCCGCTCAGAGCCTTTCCGACCAACATCGTACTGAGGCCCTAAATCACACAGCACATTTCCATGAATTATCATTAAAAGGTCTGCTCACAAAAATGTATAGGCTTTCCATTCTATCGCCAGTTTTTGAGTAGAAATGTGATCCAGCACACCAGCACTAAATGGGCATTGATCTATATGGGATTTGCAGTGTAATCAATGGGCATAATTTTTCCCTATGTGCATTAGATCTTGCTATTGCCATATCTTGTGCCAGTTCTAGGCCAAGACAGGACTTACCTTAGCTATATGATCCTGAGAGGGGGTGTTGAGCTTTGCACATCCCTCTGTGAATGAGGACTGTGTACGATTCTGCTCCTCTAACTCAATTAGTCCCACCTATTTCATCATGTGTACAACTATTTTTATTTGATTTTTATGACGATTCTTTAAAATGTCATGCATTCCCCACAAAATGCAGCACATTTAACTTTCATGCAAAAGATTAAGTGCACCAAAGTCCTAGTTTTGACGGTGTGTGTGCATGTATGTGTGCATATGTGTGTGTGTGTGTGCATGTGTGAGAGAGAGAGAGAGAGAGAGAGAGAGAGAGAGAGAGGCAGAGAGAGAGAGAGCAAGAGAGTGTGTGTGTAGGAAGGAGTGACATATAAAGAAAAGTTCACAAATGAGAAAACATGCAATCATGAGACAATCGCGAAATTCCTCAAATATCCTGATCCTAGTAATGGATACTGTAAGCATTACGTAGAGCACAAAGTTGTTAGTCAGGAAAAGATGCTATGCACTTTCGTGGACGATTTAAAACGTACAACACTACACTGTGTATTCATGAGCAGAAAAGTTTTCAGAAATAGCCAAAAACTGCAATTTATGTCGATTATACCTAAAGGGAGCTGAACTCTTCAAGTCAGTTTAATAAAATTGCAATGGAAAAGAGATCCCAAGATAAAAATATAATCATCAAAACGAACTTTAATTTTGTATTTAGCGCTTTTTCAATTTGTTGGTCTCTGCTGACAATTTTCAGTTTGAATTTACGTGCTTAAGTTGTCGGTCAAAATGGTGCAATATAGGATGTTATGCAAACGTTATTACACTCTTTTTGATTTATTGAGGGCTACAATTATGTGGAAGCAAAAGCGTTCTCTTATGCCTGAGAATATTGCTCAATTAATTAGTATGTTTTGTGACTCGATCGAATACATTTTAACGGAAAATTTGCCAGTTTCAATTGGAATAGTGTGCAGTTCCTTCTGAAACCACTGGGTGGTAATAGTCACTTGTATATTGTAAAAAAAAGAGCACTTTTTTTTTTTTAGGCATTGATGGATTCGTTTTATGCTTCCCAGGGTCGGGTACAACATGCATAGACAGAGCAGACGGATTATATTTACTATAAACACTGGTAAATGAAATATTATGGAGAAGCTTAAAGAGCATAAGAAACGAACGGAAACATTATCATTAAGACAAAAGGGGTCATTTAGTGTGTGGGGGAGAAGCTATTCCCTCGAAATGGCGACGGTGCACCCTTTCCGCCAAACTCACAGTCTTCTGCCCGGTTTAGAGATGGGCGAACCGCCATATGGACGTCGGAGTCTACTCTGGCTCCGTAGACACATCCTCTTCTAACTGCCCGATGGAGCATGAGCCGTCAAAAGTACGCCCTCTGCCGGCCGCCCTATTTAGAGTGGGAGGTCGGATGAGCCCCCCCCCCCCTCCCCAGCCTTTCCGGAGGGGGGCAATCGGCCAAAGGCCAATGAATATCTGTGAGTTATGGGATACGTGTGGTTGGGTAAGTCTTCACGTTCTGCAGGGGGGCCCTATCATTTTGCCTTACACAACTGCAGTGGATAACTAATTTGGGAATCAGGATGCAGCAGGATGGAGTCATTTACTCTATCACCCTGACAGGCATTTTTCCACCCTGTAAAGTATAAATCAGCCCCAAACGTTTTATGCTTATGAAACGCCTATGTCAATTCACAACGCATGTTCCTAGGTGGACTGCATGTGTGCAACATGCACAAGTGCACATTAAATGCAGCCATTAAAAAATGGATATATGATGGGTACATTCACAAACATTACTAAAAATATATACGTAGATGAAATGAGAGTGAAGTAGACAAGAACAGCGGGTGTCTTTCAGGCAAACACTGAAGTACTGGGTTTTTCAGAACCCAGCGGTGCCAGGGAACACACCCGAAGACTTCGAGTTCTTCCTGTTTCAGACTACAGAAACACAGAGTCTTCTTGGTGAAGTCAAAGATCGTATTTATTGGCTGCAGCCAGTAACAGGTATCCTAGAAGTACAACACGGTGTATATTCTCAGGAGACTGCTCAACCTTACAAAGCCAGCCTTCTCTTTTATACAAAATATTATGCTTTAGGCAAACATTCCTTATTTTACAGCTTGATCATTAACATACATTCACTACAAGGGAAAAAAGCAGAGTCATGATGTCAAACACACATTTTAGTTTGTCCAGCCCTAAGTCAATTACCCGGCAAGGTTTAGTATTTTCATCAGATATCGCCGGACACCCAATAAAAACGGGCACCTCCTCCTCATAAAGCAGGTCATAAAGTAGGAAACAGTGGCAGGTGTGCAGAAGATTAGGCACGGTTCGTGTGAGATGAAGGGGTTTCGTAATAGTCTGGGCCCTGATACTAATCTCGTTCGGCCGCAGGGAGGGAACTGACCGAACAGGTTCAGCCTCAGGCAGCGAAGTTAGTTTGCTCAGGTCACCGAAGAGTCAACGAAGGTGTGCGTGTCCTTTAGACCGATGCTTGGCCTAATCCTGGGTTATTGTGAGGGCAATCAAAATGGCTGTCGTTTCTAAAATGGAAACCCGAGTTTCAGAACCAAAACTCCGATTAAAGGTGATCTCGCCACTTGAATGTGACGCAAATGCAATTGCATGGTAGCCTCATCATTCTCGGTCTGCTGATATCAAATTTGACATGTTAGGACCATGACAAATACATGGTTCCGAATTTTAGAGTACCACAGACCCTCCTTTTGCCCTTACATAGGCAATTAACCTATACTCACGCTAGTCTGAGTCCAGGTATATGTCCATAAAGTCATGGAGGTGTTGTTGTAGCATCATCCTATTACTTAGCTCGTCTCTTGATACAGGTTTCCTTACACACGATGTAGCACAGAGGCCACAAATTGCAGGGGCACACTGTACACATAGACAGAACAGGAAAAGAATGGCTAAGATCATTCCAATGACTATCAGAATCTTCCAACCCCAAGCGGATATCAGTTCCCAGAGCCACCCCGCCAATGACCAATCTCATTTATCCACGTGAATAGACTCGGAAATCTTATGCAGTTTGGAAATGGCCTGGTAAACTGTCGGAGCGTTATCTGGAATGAAAACACAGCAACTTGATTTGATCACAGTACACACCCCACCTCGGTCTGCAAGTATGACGTCTAACACGACTTTGTTCTGAAGAGTCATAAGGCGATCCGACTGGAGCTCAGCAGTCAAATTACTAAGGGCACCGGCTGTTTCAACTACCGTGGATTCAACCACTCTTGTCAATTGCCTTATGTTCCTGCTGTTAACCATTGGACCCCAAAACGGCAGAGAACCCTTCACGAAGTCTCCAAACTCCTGTCCTGCAGTGTCATCTTGACTGATGACGCCTCTAACTATCCTTGTCCTATGGTAATCTGCCGTGGTCGTGTAGGTGGGAGGCAGCAGGAATGAAACAAAACATGTGCCCGAAAAGTCCGGGGGCAACCATGTATAGGCCCTGTCATGGCAAACGAAATAGGTACCCTTAGCTGCCAGGAACGAAGGGGAAGTCTGAGATGCAAAAACATAAGTTTTTAGCGCAGATACTTCTCCCTAGCTGAGCTCTGGGATTATTGCCTCTACCTTGCAGACATAGGTGACCCTGATGGGGTACAATCCAAATCGGGGAGGATTTCTTTGCTTGCTGGTTCTCACTCAAAGTAACTCCATATCCTGTTAGGTTCCATCCAATGTATGCTAGTGTCTCATCTCTCGCGATAGTCTCACAGGAAATCTCTTCCCTAATCATATCTACAATCCCCTTAACTAGAGCACTATTCTTGGGATTATCTTTCACGGAACGTAGGGGGTTGGCTTCGTGAGCATACATAAACATTGTTCTATATGCCCACACAGAACCATTATGGCTGAAAGGCAGGACCAGATAAAGGATACCTTTATCAGTAGTATGGGGCATAAGACCACACACCCAACAATTAGTCGTGTTTACTACTAATTGGTGTTGGAGTAGAAGCTGAATGAACGAATTATTGACAAATTCTAATCTTCTAGCGGATTCGTGTTCAGGCAGAGGATGAAACGAATGCGAGGAAACAGTAGGAGGAGGTATGGGCTGTGTAGTGGGTGCAAATGTCACTTGAAAAGTGAATAAAACATATCCTATGAGAATCGCTATTACGCTAAACAACATGAAAATACATAACATCAAAAATCGTTTCCTTGTCATCATTTTACACATTCTGGCTTTGAAGTCCATCGGTTTGGCAGGTCTCTCATTCTCGAAAAACTCCATCCTCTCTAAGTGCTGCTCGCGGTGGTAGGGTGTTCTATGCTTAAGGAAATGCTTCTGTCAGTCCAGGGCAACTCCCTTAGACCGACCAGAACTGTCAACCTGACGTCTCCAGTTGCACTCCAAAGACTTGGGTAACCGCGACCCTGCAGCTGAACCCGGATGGCGATTCGAAAAAGCAAAAATAAGCAAGTTTCTCAGAAGAGAGAGCTGCACTAATCACAAATAGCAAAGGAAAAGAAAAATTTTATTTGTCCATAGTTCTTGACCTCAAATTGTAACGGCTTTTTGCAGATACTGTTTGGTCTTGAAACAAAAGTTTAGGCTCTGTAGTGTCCAATCGAATTGACGGTGGCACAGCTTTTTGCAAAATGTCATCGCTTTCCTGCTCAGAAAGCGTTCCTTTTACTCGTGCATCGCTAAACGGCAGAAAACGAGGCACAATCTCAGTCTCAGAGTCAGCGATCCCCTCCTGGACCCACTGGTCGTAAGGCAAAGGCAAAGGGACCCTCTTGCAGTGAACGCCGTGGATCCAGTTCTTTTTCCCTTTCACTCGAACCGCTGATCTCGTTGAGAGAAGGACGAGATGGGGGCCGGTCCAATGGGGCTCATCATTTTTCGTCCGCTGAAAGTTTGTGACCAGCACCCATGATCCAGGATTGATAGGGTGCCCTGGAGCTTCAGAGACCTGAGGCAGAGTATCATGCACCTGTTGGTGTAAAACACGCAATTTAGCCGTCAATTCATACAAATAGTCAAGCAGTACTGGATGTTCGATCTCACTGAATTTTGTCGGCCTTGGCACTCCCCATATGTTGGCCGGACGGCCGAACACGATTTCGTAGGGACTAAGTCCCACTCGTGAGTGCGCAGTCATTCTTGTTGATAGGAGTGCCAAAGGCAGAGCGTCAGGCCATTTAAGACCAGAGCTTGCCTGTATTTTTGCTAATTTTAACTTGAGCATGCCATTATAGCACTCTACTAGTCCAGCTGATTGGGGGTGATTTGCAGCGTGGAACTTCTGCTTGATGCCTAGTCCCTCACATACTATTTTCATCACTCGACCTATAAATTCACTCCCATTATCACTCCAGACCATTCTCGGCATTCCAAACCTGGGGAAGAATTCTTTGACAAGTGCTTTAGCAGTGGACAAGGCAGTGTTGTCTTTTAAGGGATATGCTTCTACCCATTTTGAAAAGGCACAAACGACAACTAGTACATATTTCAAATTGTTGCACCTTTCCATGTGGATGAAATCTAGCTGCAAAACCTCAAACGGGTATGTTGGAGGCGCAAAATGACCAGCTGGAGTTGGGGTTCCCCAACCAGGATTGTATTTCAGACACACCATGCAATTTTTGACTACATTCTCTGCACATTTAGGAATTCCAGCATTTTGCCATACTGGAGCCAACAGTTTACAAATACCTTTCACACTAATATGGGCCATTCCATGAGCCATTGTCACCACTGCAAGAACATACGCATCAGGTAACAACCATCGCTGATGTTCTGACAAGTCAACCCAACAACCATTTTCATCCAATTTACCCGTACTTTCTCTCCACATACTCAGTTCTTTCTCTGTGGCTTCAGCTTGAAGAGACTTCACACTCTCTATCGTGTCTTCACACATTCCAACATCACCAACCCATCTTGCAGGGCCTGCGACATACATTCGATTCTTCACATCCTTAGCTGTTTCTTTTGCGATTTCATCAGCAAATGCATTCCCACGACCAACATCATCAGTAACCTTCTTGTGTGCACTGCATTTCACAACCGCAACTTGTAACGGCAAGGTCAGCGACTCAAGGAGCTCATTCACCAACTGACCATTCTGTATTTTAGCTCCATGCGAAGTCAGGAACCCACGTTCTTTCCATAATCGCCCAAAACTATGGGCTACACTAAAAGCATACTGACTGTCAGTATATATGGTCACTCTCATTCCTTTCGATAACACACACGCTCTTGTAAGTGCAATTAACTCTGCTGCTTGAGCTGAATTATGTGGTATACGTGCAGCTTCAACAATCGTATGCAAAGTCGTGATAGCAAATGCTGCAGTCGTATCACCATTCGATAACTTGAAACATGAACCATCCACCCATAAGGTACCATCACACTCTACAAGAGGAGTATCTTTAAGATCCACTCTTCCTTTCGTTTCTTCTTCTGTTCTAAAAAGACAATCATGCTGTTCAACATCATCTGTCTCTACTGGAATCGGCAATAATGTGGCTGGATTCAACGTATTGCACCTCTTTATGTGCACATGACTTGCTAACAGTGTCAACTCGTAACCTGACAATCGAGCGCTAGTTAAGTGCTGCGTCTTGGTTCTGTTTAACAACGTGTCCACTGCATGTGGAACCATCACGGTCAACGAGTTATTCATTACTAACCCAGCAGACTGTCGAATAGAAACAGCTGCTGCCGCTGTGGCTCTCAAGCAACTTGGCAATGCTTTAGCTACCGGATCCAAAATCGACGAAAAACACGCGCAAGGACGCTGCTTGTCTCCAAAAGACTGTGTCAACACTGACAATGCACAACCTTCTTTCTCATGAACATACAGTGTAAAAGGCTTACTGTAGTCGGGAGTACCCAACACAGGAGCTGAACACAGTGCCTTACGCAATTCGGAAAAACTTTTCTGGCAATCTTCAGACAATGGAACGGGATTCGGTGTATCTTTACACGTTAATGCTATCAAAGGTTTGGCCAGCAAAGAAAACCCAGGTATCCATTGTCTACAGTAGGATGTAATACCCAAAAAGGGCACGTACTTCTCTCTGTGTCCTAGGCACACTCAACTTTGCAATTGCCTGAATTCTTTCTGGGGTCAGTTTCCTTCCCTCCTTCGATAAGAGATGACCTAAGTAGGTCACTTCTTGTCGACAGTATTGCAATTTCGAAAGAGACACTTTGTGGTGTAAATCAGACAAATGACGCAATAACAACAATGTTGCTTCTTTACAAATTTCTTCAGTATCTGCGGCGATTGGTAAATCGACGACGTACTGAACAAGCGTAGCACCATCAGGTAAAACAATCGCGTCAAGCTGTGTTTTTAAAGCCTGGCTGTATATTGATGAACTTTCACAGTAGCCTTGAGGAGCGCGTTTAAAGCGGAAACTTCGACCTCCTAAACTGAAACCAAAAATATCCCTGCTCTCCTCGGCGATCGGGATGCTGAAGAAAGCATTCTTCAAGTCAATCACCGAGAACAAGGCAGCAGAAGCTGGAATCATAGTCAACAGGGCAGTGATATCAGGAACAACTGCAAACTGTGGCACACCTATTTTATTGACCTCTCTAAGATCAATCACGAACCTGTAAACAGGTGGCTGAGAAGGGTCAGTACGTTTCAAAACAGGCAGAACAGGACTACTACAAACGTTGCCTCTTGTCTCTTCGATCACATCTTTTCCAATTAAATCATAAATGATCGCTAGCAACGCCTTTTCACCTTCACTAGAGATCTTGTACTGGGGAATGCGTGGCAATTTAACATTGGCTTTCAATGTCACAACATATGGCGGTATTTCCAAAAGGCCCACATCATTAGGACCAGTAGCCCAAAGGGCATCAGGAAGAGACGACAATTCAGTCGGAAGGTTATCCTTTGACAAATACATTGGAGAGATCACCTTCCTACCCAATGTGAGTTGTACTCCCAAGGGAGAACAATATAATGTTGCATGCAATCTTTTCAACAAATCCAATCCCAACACATTTTCACCACAACCTGTTGTCAGAATAAGGGGTGCTTCCAATTCGCAGGGTCCAACAGAAAGGGACATAGGGCTAGAAATTGGATTTCGAACCGGGGCGCCAGAAAAACCTACTGAAACATTCATCTTGCCAGACAAAGGCGCGCCAGGGAGTTTTGAGTGCATAATAGAACTCTTTGCAGCACCAGTATCCAACAGAAAAGGCTCCGACACACCTGATGTAGTCACCTTAACATAAGGACCACTTTGATCTACTGGAACTGAAACAACTCCCTCTCTTTGTCTATGGCTGTCCTAGCAATCATTACCTTCCATACTCTCATCTTCCGCGTAATAGTCGTCATTATAGTACTGAGCCCTCCTACCAGACGCGTTATTTTGCTGGTCAAAACTGTTCATTGAATTCTGAGGTGGAAGGGGACGCAAGTTCTGGTGGAAACTTCCACGTCCTCTACCTCTAGGAGCTTGTTGGACACCTCGACCTCTTGCGCCAGAAACACCATTTGTGCGCTGTGATAGAATAGGACAACTATACTTAAAATTACCCTCTTCTTTACAATATGAACACTGATTGGGACCTATAGGAACACGTGGTTGAGAATACTCGAAACTTTGCGAGTTTCTTTGGAACTGTTGGGGTTGCTGATAGTTACTCTGACCACCAAGTGGGGGGTAGGCCTGCTGTAAAAGGACCTTCGTCTTTAATTCTTTGGTTTTCTTTTCCACTCTATCCTTCTCATCTTTATCCCTATTTTCGTAATACTGTGCAGTAGCCAGTATTTGCGCTGAAGAGGAAACAGCCCAAGAACTTTCTGAATCTTTTAATTTCTTACACAACTCGGGAAGCAAATTGTGCACAAAATTATCAACAAACAACCGTTGACCACCTTCAGTACTCATATCTTTACCACTGTGGTCGATAAACGTTTCCTCAAACCTGGTGAAGAAATCAGACACTGTTTCATCATTCTTCTGCTTACACGCAGACAGTTATCCCAATTAACACGCATCGCAGGCATTAAAGTCTTCATGTAAGTGATAATTCTAGCAGGGAGTTCTGCTACCAAGGGCTCAGGCTTGGCACCACCAACTTGTCTATCATTTGCAGCACTAATATTGGCCCATGTGTCACCTAGCTCTTGCGCATGATCTGCATTGCGAATCACTGCCCACAAAGGCTGTGGAACAACGTTCCCAAATAACATGTCTATGTCAGCCAAATTCATAACGCATGATTCTGCAGTCTGTGCTAATTCCTTATAATATCCTGCAGGATTTTTACGGGGGTCAGGCAAAGTCTGCTTAAGGGCTAAAACTTCAGATCGCTTCCATGGCACATGTACCCAAACACGCTGAAAATGAGCTGGCATAGCAACAATACCTCGAGCGGCATTGGCTGCAACAGCGTCTTTCCATACTGGAGGGACTTCTCTCATAGGGTATTGTCTCACCTTTTTATCAGAGGAGTCATGTTCAAACAATGACTGAGAAGGATCCTCAATCCTAAAAGACAACAATGTCGCAACTGCTTTTTCAACATCGGGACCCACAATCGTACCCTTTTCAAATTCAAATCGCACACGGCACAATTCCTGCGGATTCGCTTCCAAATCATTATCCTCCAATTCCTCACAAAGGAAAACACACATCTTTTCAAAAACGTATCTCTGTTTCGGTGCTTCCCATTGATGAAAAACATCCATAACAGACTCCACATTATATCGTAAAGGACAATTAATCCGTCGACGCGCCATACGATCAAGCATTTCTTTCTCTCGAGAATTAGGCAGTTGACTACGCGTCTGCTTATGCGTTAAATCAGGGGTCACACCAGATGATCCAAAGAGATGAAACATAAGGCCAGCAACGGCATCATTCACTCTCTGTCTAATAGAAGGAGAAGCTGACAAAAGGACAGGGGAAAACACAGAGGGAAGCATAGCAGGCGCAGATGCGGATGCAGAGACAGTATCAGGAGGAGCGCCGAGAGAGGCAGTCGATGTAGTAGCGGTAGTAGGCAAGATCGCAGGAAGTACAGAGGGAGCAGGTAACGAAGTTGGCGGCCCTTGAGGGGGCTGCACCATAGAAGTAGAAGCCAACTGAAGGGGAGCTGGCGGAGGTGGAGGAACTGGAGGCACGATAACTGGAGCTTGCACAATTAAATGTTGCGGAGGTGCGGTAGCACTCTGCGCATAAGGGGGTGGTGAACTCAACAAGTGTGACATTAAAGGATCTTTCTCTATTTCTTTTGATGCATCTTGCTGAAGAAGCGGCAAAACTGGGTAACATTTGTCGATCACTAGTTTACGTTGCCCGTGCAACTGCTCACTCATCTGTTCTTCTTCATTATCTTTAAACTGCAAAGCAGCTTGCATTATCGAGATACCCTGTTCTTTTTTCTTCTTTTTTGCTAATTTAATTTCCTTACGCCACAGGCGAAAGAGTCAAACATCGCCGGCCGGGCTTTCTTTTTAAACAGCTTAACCTCTAGATTATCCAAAATCTCTGCGTCGAAACTACCATATTGGGGCCATTTTAAGTCACCATCCTTTCTGGTGTATCGGACCCATACTTCATTATATGCGAGGGGCCCTATGCCATGTTTCACATATAACTCATAAGTTGGAGTTCCAATCGGAGGAACCGGACACGATTCCTCTAATCAGGAATCCCTATGACAACCAAGACAAAACATATTTCCAAATATACTAGAACCAGGCATCTTTGCTCTCTAGTCTAGTTTCAAACTTCAAAGGATTATCGAATACGATAGTCTCGTGAATTCACGAGTCCTTCGGCTTTGGGACTTGCAAGTTCCAAATCAAAGCGATCCCAAGGGGATACCAAACCAAAACCAAACTAAGGACTGGGAGACGCTCCACTTATACTTAACTGAGGTATCGATGACGTCACCAGAAGACTTGTTTAACGTTTTGCTCTACCAAATCAACAAGGGTCCAAAACAGGGCGATAGTCAGGGCAACAGTCCCTCGTAGCCGTCGGGACGCGGGGAACCTCGCAGCAAAGACTTTCGGACCACGTCGACATGCAGGGGTCGATGAAGTGGCGGCCTTCCTCCAGAATTTTCACACGAAGCTCCTCACGAACCTCTGGCTTGGACCGGTACCGCTGAAATCGTCCCGAGTTGGGCGACAACTGAAGTACTGGGTTTTTCAGAACCCATGGTGCCAGGGAACACACCCGAAGACTTCGAGTTCTTCCTGTTTCAGACTACAGAAACACAAAGTCTTCTTGGTGAAGTCAAAGATCGTATTTATTGGCATCAGCCAGTAACAGGTATCCTAGAAGTACAACACGGTGTATATTCTCAGGTGACTGCTCAACCTTACAAAGCCAGCCTTCTCTTTTATACAAAATATTATGCTTTAGGCAAACATTCCTTATTTTACAGCTTGATCATTCACATACATTCACTACAAGGGAAAAAAGCAGAGTCATGATGGCAAACACACATTTTAGTTTGTCCAGCCCTTAGTCAATTACCCGGCAAGGTTTAATATTTTCATCAGATATCGCCGGACACCCAATAAAAACGGGCACCTCCTCCTCGTAAAGCAGGTCATAAAGTAGGAAACAGTGGCAGGTGTGCAGAAGATTAGGCACGGTTCGTGTGAGATGAAGGGGTTTCGTAATAGTCTGGGCCCTGATACTAATCTCGTTCGGCCGCAGGGAGGGAACTGACCGAACAGGTTCAGCCTCAGGCAGCGAAGTTAGTTTGCTCAGGTCACCGAAGAGTCAACGAAGGTGTGCGTGTCCTTTAGACCGATGCTTGGCCTAATCCTGGGCCTATGTGAGGGCAATCAAAATGGCTGTCGTTTCTAAAATGGAAAACCGAGTTTCAGAACCAAAACTCCGATTAAAGGTGATCTCGCCACTTGAATGTGACGCAAATGCAATTGCATGGTAGCCTCATCATTCTCGGTCTGCTGATATCAAATTCGACATGTTAGAACCATGACAAATACATGGTTCCGAATTTTACAGTACCACAACACCAATAGATTGCCATATTTCGCAAACTCAAAAATGATTAATTTCTCATGTTTAGCCTGTTGACACCTCCTCCCTCTCCAACTTGCGGTAAGTCCAGAATTCTTCAGAGGCAAATGTGGAATTTTATTTTAGATTTGGTTTGAGCTGAGGTCTTTTGATTTTACTAAAATGATAGGAATTAGATTCGTATTCAATGCCTGCAGCACGTTCCTGCACAGTGTGGCATGCACCTTGTCATGCATGTCACACCGTGCAGGAACAGGGGTGCAATTCCAGGGGGGCACAACATGTACCCACCCTGCATGCACCCATAGGCCCAGGAGCGGCAGGGGGCCCTAAAAAGTTGCATCTCCGCCACCCTTTTCATGGCAGGTTCCCCGCCATGAATTGGCAGTGGACATGCAACTCATTATATGTTCAGCGGTGCCCCTTTCCGCCGCACTACTGCTGCAGGTTCCTAGATCCTGGCGGAGGCAGCAGTCCTGTGGTAGTCCAACTGCCACACTCGAAATACTGTGGACGGACCTGCAATGGTGACAGTGGTCGGACCACCACTGCAAGTACGGTGGTCCAGAGGACGCCGTACTTGTAATGAGGCCCTTAGCTTCTGGTGCCTAGATCGGAGCTCAGCCATCCATGCATCCTTCTGCACATTCCATTTCCACGTTGCTCATGTTAATGCAGCTTTTGAAATGTTGACTTTTTAATCTGCATCCAATCAGAACACACCTTCAAAAATTGTGTATGCCTCTATAGTGGTTTGGTGATGTTTGGTTGCGTTGGTCTTGGGGACAGTTGCTTTTAAAAACTATTATTGCAGGCAGAGAGAACTTCAGCAGGGCACAGTACATTCTTTTATAGCATATTGTAAATTTGTGCACATTCCTCAAACTGGGGCACTGGATGATTACTGTCAGTTGATACTGGGCATATTTGCACGAGGCCTCATTGATAATTCAATGAAACAAACCAGCCCCACATGTACACGGTACAATGAATGCGACCCACGGCACACTAATGCAAAGAGCAAGGAGCACACAGCAAAGAAAACCCTTCCAATTACCTGCAACCCACTGAAAAATACATGTCATACTTTAAATGTAATGAGCCAAGATA
Organism: Triturus cristatus; assembly: GCF_964204655.1. Taxonomy (NCBI): domain Eukaryota; kingdom Metazoa; phylum Chordata; class Amphibia; order Caudata; family Salamandridae; genus Triturus; species Triturus cristatus. Next base: position 236,952,079 of record NC_140583.1, read on the forward strand.
ATAAATACATAAATAAAAAAAGTTGTCAATATTCCATACTTAGTTGAATCCTATGAATCCTATTATGCTCACAAAGAAAAACGTCATTCCACATACTGCAGCTGATGATAGATGCATCTTCAAAGTATCCCAGATTTTACCTAACCCCCACAAATGCTGTCACAGCAAAAGCTACCTAAAGAACAACATATTGTGGTATGTTTTATACATAACTGCACTGTTTTATATCTGTAATGTTTTTAGTTTTCCTGACAAACAGTCCCATTTGTCCCATACAGAAATCGGACATATTTTCATGAGCCATATTTTTGTAATAATTTATATACAGAAAATCTACATTCTCTTAACATGTATATGATATGCTACTACTACTCCACTTGGTTACACTGCCTTGGAAGTCGATTATATGCCTATACAAAACTCCTCCTGTTTTTGCTGACTTCATTTTTGCTGGCTTTAGGACTCTGCACACTTTACAACTGCTAACCAGTGCTAAAGTGCACGTGCTCTCTCATTTAAACATGGTAATATTGACTTACACCCAATTAGTACATTTTATTTACTTTTAAGTCCCTAGTAAAGTGGCACTACGTGTACCCATGGCGTGTAAAGTAAAAGCTACTAGTGGGCCCACAGCACAAACTGTACCATCCACTTAGATGGCCCTTTAAACATGTCTCAGGGCTGCCATTGCAGCCTGCGAGTGCAGTTTTAAACTGCCATTTCAATCTGGCAAGATAAACCCCTTGTTAATAGCTGGTGACCGAGTGGCCAATCAGTCCCAGGGCGCACAACATTCAAGCTTTGGCTACCAAAATTTAAACAAACTCAGCCATTAATAAAAACAAAATGAGGCTTCCCAATGCTTCAATTGCTTTATTGAAGTCATGGTGATGGCAGTATTCAAACTTCATACAGGATGCTACTCCAAAATTATGTCAGCAGCATCTGTCAGTTCAAGGTTCATCACAATTGTATCATAGACCCAATTCATTTTGCGAAAAACCCCTCATCAGGAAAACTGTAATGTGGAATGTGGAAACTAATTGAGATAAATACTTGTCAATTGATGTACGTGCTACGTGTAACATGGAGATCTATGTGAATATGCAACAAGTCTTTAAAAAAACTGATTGAAATCAATTGGTGCCCAAATAAACCAATGTCTGTGCGTCACGCAACATATGACTCCCTCAAGGTGCCCAGGGCCGGACTGGCTGTAGCGGGCCTCGGGCGTTTCTCCGGTAGGCCGCTAGAGTGGGGGGCGTTTTTGTTACAGATGGCCAGCAATATCGCCCCCCCTGTCACAAAATCGGCCGTAACAGGCCCTTGCAAACAGCTCGGCCGCACCCCTCCTGCCACCCAGGGGGGGGGGGGGGCGGCCAATTTCGGTTCCCAGTCCGGCCCTGAAGGTGCCAGTGTGCACTCCAAGAAACCAAGGTTAAACCGTGTACCCTGATGATCTGTAATACACTGTAAAAAAATAGCGCATCAAAAATCACTCAATTGTCTATAAACCAATCATTGCTAGAGAAACCACACCTGTGACAAAAGTGGGAATGTGCCTCATTCAAACCGCTGTGCTCACTTATGATAATGCTTTACTCATGCACAGTAGAACAGTAAATGTAACTTCACTCGTGTTTAAAGGCAGACGATAAACTGTTGGTACGTAAATGATACAACTAAAATCTGTGTAAAAAAGCAATAACAATGATGACTGTACTAAGTGAATTACAGGAAGTGAGTGCTGGTTAAACTAGTCTGAAAAATATTTACCTTCTGGCGCACGGAGTAAACCAACGTGGTTACTATGCGTGCGGGCAAAAACATGTGTGTCCCAATGCCCAGTCATTCAGAGACGCTAAGCTGTCACAACTATGGCAGGATGAAAAAAAAAAAGGAGCACAGTAATTAGACTACCGATTAAAAGGCATGTGAATAAGTGATAGATCAATAGCTGTGAATATATTGTTTACCTTGCCAAGACAACAAGAAAACGGTCCCTCCAACACAAATCACTGTGAGCGTGCTTTGTGTGCTGACCCAGTGGCATTTCAATGAAACGTGCAGCTGGTCAATGATGCGTGACACAGAAATCGACGGGAAAATGGAAAAATAAACAAAATACTCTTAGAGTCCCATTTAAAGCGACCATAAAAAGTAAATCTACTACCGCCTGGTGTCTAAAATGTATTAATTGTCAAGAGTAACCCGATTGCAAGCTACTCAAAACACAGCCCCAAAGTAATATGACAACATTAATCACCTGAACATAAAGTGCAATAAATATAAAGGATAATAACATATATCAATGATGCTCGAACGTCCTTAACAGCATCCTCGTTGCATGAGACATAACTGAGTGACAATAGGCAAATATCTTACGGTGAACAACATTCAAATGTTTATTTGGGCATGAGTATTTGATTATGCAGGCTGCCTTGGTGTGAAACATAATCATACAGGAATATTATCAAAACAAATGCAATTTGAGCAAAATGCAAAGAATCCAAAGAAAACACTGTTGCGTTGTGAAACATTGCAATAAAAGATTTCATATTATAGGACATGTTGTACCTGTTGGGTATGAAAGATAATGCCTACAGAGTTAAGAAAATGGACAGTACAGAGAGTGGATTCTTACAATATAATGTGCACCAATTATAGGAAGCACAACATCTCTATTTTTTGCATTTAAACCAAGGGGTAAGAGAATGTCAAATTTCCTAATCCGGTGAGTTTTTCGCTGCACAAGAGTTTTATGAATTTTAATTTCAGGGTTGGGCCTGATGACCTAGAATTTGAAAACTGAGTTGTGCTTGTTTTCAAGCCAGTGTGCGGCTAGACTAGAATTCTTGTTATTGTTGAGTGTCATGCTTTTATGTTTGGTTATGCATATCTATATTTGTCTTTCAATCTTTCCAAAATACACTAGACCACATTGGCATTTGATGCTATAAATAACATTTTTAGTGTTGCAGTCTACTGAGGGGCCGATTCCGATTCCGGCCGCAAAACGAACCGACCGACACGGACCCGGACCCGGACCCGGACCGCATACCGACCGACACGGACCAGCGCCGTACGACCCGTGCAGTACAATGCAACGCATGTGAATTACAACCGACACGTACGGAATACAAGCCATACGACTGAACCGTAGGGAAAATAGTGATCCGGCCGGAAAACCGACGCGATTTTTATTGACCGACACGAACCCAGAATGAACCTGACCGACCCGTACCCGCGATGTACGATTAGCGCAGTACGATGTAATGCATGTAAAACCAGACTGACTCGCACGGAGACCAAGCCGCATGACCGTCACGCACAGACAACCGGGCACGCAAGCAATAGAGACCGCCGTGAACGACGTGTACCGAATACAGAAGACAGGCAGCGTGAACGAGGCGGAGAAGCCCACACGAGACAACAGCAGCGTCCGTTTCTGTCACATGAACGTCTCCTTCATGCCTACAAAACACAAAGGAAAAAAGACAAAAAAAGGACCAAACAAGCAATGACAAAGCCAATAAATACCAAAAAGAAAAATATGGGACAAAGACAAACCCACAACTCCAACTATATAAAGGACTACAATCACTACCATCATCCCTTGCAAACAGGAGACACAGACAGCAGCAAACACCAGTACACAGCAACCACAGACACACTCACAACTCACCCATCACACAACTCACACACCATCAGCACCTCATATAAAAGCACACACACATACACCCAGCAAAACCGACACCAAACCACCCTCACTTGCACCCTCACACACACATCCCCCACCACCACCACCCATCACCATGCCTCCAAAGAAGAATCCAAGGTTCACAGATAGTGAGTTAGAAGTGCTGGTAGACGAGATCATCAGAGTAGAGCCACATTTGTTTGGTACATTGGTTCAAAGGACCCCCATCTCACAGAAAACCAAGATGTGGGCGAGGATTGTGCACAAGGTGAACGCACAAGCACCAACATTGCGCAAAAAGGACGATATCCAGAACAGGTGGTATGACGTGCGCAGGAGGGTCAAGAAACTCATTGAGAAAGATCATGCCTTAAGTCAGCGCACCGGCGGTGGCCCTCCTGCCAAACCAGTCTACTTCAGCACCTGGGAGGAGAAGGTACGGGACATCCTGCCACCAGAGAGCGTCCATGGCCTAACACACATTCCAGAGCCTGGTGAGTACACAAACAACATACCCAAGATTGTGTGGCAAGGGGACAGTGAAACCATGCACCGCAAGCAAAGCTACACTAACCAATAGATAAACATACCACGATGCGTATGCCAGTCAGACACACACAATACCTGCCATCTCATAGTGACAGGGGACTGTGTCATGACATACACCAACCTACAAACAAATAGAGCAAGCCAGTGGCACTAAGCCAAATAGACACTGCCAGACAGTTTGCCACCACAAACACACCACCTCACACTGTAGCTGACTGTCAGGAAGGAATAGTGGGGATGCAGGTGAAGTGAGTGTAGCCAAAAGCATGATGGGGCCTGTAGTCACAGATAATGCTCCCACTCCTGATTGGCCCATCAAGACCTCTCTGAAACATGCCCACATCACAGGGAGGGGAAAATGACTGACAAGATGGCTGACACTGGCTCCTGCTGTGGGGAGCACAAGGCCCTGCAAGGGCTTGTGTGCAAATCACAAGCAGGACACCACTGACTGACATCCTGAAAGACAACTTGCACGCCCTACAATGGAAGCATGTTTCATGATGGGAAGGAGAACTGACAGCCCTGACCAGACTACTCAGCATGGGGAGACACCCCCCCCAACACAAACTCCACACACCTCACCGGGTACAATGCATTGACACACACCTCTGTGAAATATCAGTAAAAGATACCCCGTACTGGGTGCTGCTGTGTGAAGCACAGGGGCTCACTTGGGAATTGTAGCCAAACAAACACCAGGATTTCACAGTCAGCCATCTTGACATTGCTGTCACACCCCCTCACAGGGAAGCAGAGGCAAGAGGGAGGAAGTATGGGCATGCTGGGAAGGGGGGTGTAGCTAAGAGTATGATGGGAGTCGCAGTAACAGACAACCTACACCCACCTGCATGGCCCAGCAAGATCAAACTGAAACATACTCGCCTCACAGGGAGTGGGAAGGGACTGACTAGATGTCTGACACTGGGCTCTGTCGTGGGGAGCACAAGGCCATGCTGGGAAATGGCCAACATCATACATCAGGACTACACAGTCAGCCATCTTGCCATTGCTGTCACACCACCTGACAGGGAAGCAGAGTCAAGAGGGAAGAAGCATGGGCATGCTGGGAAGGGGGGGTGTAGCCAAGAGTATGATGGGAGTCGCAGTCACAGACAACCTACACCCACCCACATGGCCCAGCAAGATCAAACTGAAACATACTCACCTCACACGGAGTGGGAAGGGACTGACAAGATGTCTGACACTGGGCTCTGTTGTGGGGAGCACAAGGCCATGTTTGGAAATGGCCAACATCATACATCAGGACTACACAGTCAGCCATCTTGCCATTGCTGTCACACCCCCTCCCAGGGAAGCAGAGTCAAGTGGGAGGAAGTATGGGAATGCTGGGAAGGGGGGTGTAGCCAAGAGTATGATGGGAGTCGCAGTCACAGACAACCTACACCCACCCACATGGCCCAGCAAGATCAAACTGAAACATACTCGCCTCACAGGGAGTGGGAAGGGACTGACAAGATGTCTGACACTGGGCTCTGTTGTGGGGAGCACAAGGCCATGCTGGGAAATGGCCAACAACAATATTAAACTCTGTCCGTGACAAGCTGTGAAAAAGCAGTGTACAGGCATGCATCTATTTGAAAAGTAGAAAATGTTGTGTTTGTGAACCAACGATGCATGTAGAAACATAAATCACATTGTGTGTCTCTTCCAAACACAGGTGGTGCTGGGCACCCAGCACCAAATGACGAGGATACCCAGGTCCAGACTCTTGTGGACACTGAGCTCTCTGGTCTGACTCTCTCACTGTCCTCTTCGAATGACGACAACCAACCTGGCTCCTCCGGTGTGAGCCATCATGCAGCACCAGCAGCAGCAACATCTGCCCCCCCTGTACCCACGCCTCCAGCATCTGGACACCGACAGGGCACCCCCGCCAACACGGACAGACCAAGGACAATCAACACCCACAGCACAGGGACACAGGATCCCCCGGAAGCTACAGCCAACACCACCAGCAACACCACCCAAGGGGTCCCAGTGTCACCTGTGCGTACCACTACTAGTCCTGCCCGTGTGGAGAAGGGTGCTGGGAGGGGTGGGAGGCACAGGGCACGCCTTGCAGAGGGGTCTGGACTGCATGATGACCCCCCAACTGGCACGCATCTTAGATGCGTACCAGGATAGCACCGGAGGATTTGGCCAGGTAGTGGGGATCCTCAAGGACATGCAACACGAGCAGGTCGCCCACCATGCCCGCATAGAGGCCAAGTGGGATGACATCACTGCGGTGCATCTGGACTTACTGCAATGCCTCCGCCAGATCAACACCAACCTGTCCACACCCCCCTGTGTGCCCACAAGATCTGTCGCAACACCATCTGCCAGCACCACAGGGAGGGAGGAGGACTCTGGCGGAGAGTCCCCTGCACCGCAGAGGCCTGCACATGAGGATCCTCCCTGGAAGAAGAGGGGTCGTTCGAAGAAGGACATGTGAGAGGCAGATGTCCCAGCACATCCCCCAGGGCCTCCAAACCTGTTCTGGACAATGTTCTTTGTGTGCAACCCGTACACCTTGTCCAATCGCACACAACTCGCCTATATGACATGGAGGGTTCATGTTGGGCCAATGTATCAGATGACTGTGGACTTTACTCTGGACATTTCATCTAAAAGCACTTCCAACTCCAATGTGAACTTTGGATTCCCAAACCACTGTACAGCACCCACTATCCTGTGCACTTCCCTCACACATGTTTGTAAATAAACTCACCAGTACACCATACTTGCCTCTGTTGTGATTCCAACTTGTCATGTTCAGTGAGATGTCGATCTGCTACACAACACAGTGCATGCCAAATACTGCAACAATGTGACCAATGTAAGGTGAGTCATGGGGATGTGACACATGTGAGGGAGGCACACCACTATGGCAACACAAAACATACTCACCATGGCCATGTTACTCATCACACACAATGATGTTGACCTGAAACACATTGGCATGCACAGACACAACACCAAGCCCAGTCAGTGGTAAGAAGTCCACAGGTGAGGTAAGCAGATGTCACTCAGATGTGGGAAGACAGACAACGCACATAACAAAGCGTAGCACAGGTTCATTACACATCAGCAACACGTTTATTCCACACTAGTTGCACAGTAATTCTACGTAACAGTGGACACACGCTCACAATGTGTTGGAGAATGGAAGTCCAGGGATGTGGGGTACATCAGTTTTTGGGAATTGTCAACTTCCACACTGGTGTTGGCTTCTGGGTGTTGGGGGGCAGTGTTGACCACACGACAGGCAAAGTACCCTGGGAAGGACAGACAAGATACAGTCAAAAGCACAGAAGAACAGGAGAGAAATGTAATACACATGCCCAAAACATTTTGCAAAACACCTACACAAACACTAGTTAGCAGTACTACCCTATTGTGGAGTACACACCAGCTGAATGGACACATCACAGCACGCATCCAGTCAAGTGGCACACAGACACACTCAGACAGCAACAGAGCTGGCTCAACACATTCCAGGCTACCTCCATACATTCACATTACAACCCTGGAAACTCACATTCAGGTGAAGAAGTTGTTGATGAGCTGGGAGCGGACGTCACCATCATCATCACTGGCATCTTGGTCCATGCCGGGATCCTCCACAGGTGCCGGACGTTGGTCGTCGTCATCGTCATCCTGGATGAGAGGCACCTCCTTCCGCACCGCCATGTTGTGAAGCATGCAGCAGACCAGTATTATTGTGCACACCTTTGCAGGCTCATATGGGAGGGCCCTTCCGGTCTTGTCCAGGCAGCGAAAGCGGCTTTTCAGGTGGCCGAATGTCCGCTCAACCCCCCCTGTGCTCCAACCATGTGCCTCATTGTAGCGCAGCTTGGCTGGTGTCACAGGGTTCCTGAGGGGTGTCAGCAACCACGGCATGTTGGGGTATCCGGAGTCACCTACACACACAAAAATGAACAAGTAGCTGAGTTTTGTAGGAGTGCAGAATACAACAGTGACAAACACACACAATGAGAAACAGTCAGTACACACCGACAAGTCAGGCACGCTGAGCTGGCAACGGTGACATCAGCGTTGCAATGCGACTACTCCTCATAATGTAGGCATCGTGCGCCGAACCAGGGAACCATGCACACACATGTGTGATCGATATGTCAGCAAGACAGACCACCAGAGCATTGATCGAATGGTAGTGCTTCCTGTTCTGGTATGCCTGCTCATGTGCCTGTAGTGGGATCAGGGCAACATGTGTCCCATCAATAGATCCAATGACGTTCGGCATCCTCCCCAGTGTATAAAAGGCATCCTTAATTTCAGGGAGTTCATCTGGGCTCGGGAACTTGATATACAGGTCGAGGAAGTGCAACATTCCCTCCAAGACATCGCGTAGTACCCGACTAAACATCGTTTGCGACATACCACCAGCAGTAGCCACAGTGTACTGGAAGGTACTGGTAGCAAAGAAGTGCAGGGCTGCCATCACCTTCACCTCTGGGGTCAGTGCTGTAGGGTATGTCCGGCCAGGTAGCAGATGTGGCACCAACTGCTCCGCCAACTCTGCAATCAGTGGCCTGGTGAAGCGGTACCGTCTGATGCAGTCGCGTTCCTGCATGGTTGCAAGGTCTGGGAACGGACGATGGACAGCTGGTGCCCTGCAGTACAGAGATACACAAAGGAAGATTGTCAGTACATCCACCCATGTGGCCATGAACACCATCACTATCACATGCTAGTTCATGACATTACACAATGTACTGAGGTGTGTGCTGTTGGGCATGGACACATATGTCACCTACAAGACCACCACCTCACATCTCAATTCCACATGTCCACATGAGTGCCATGTAGTGCAATGGGCCAATCATCTGGCTGTGTCACCCAACCTATGTGCTGCTGCAACGTTCCAAAAACACACCCCAGTGACAATGAAGGCCTCATGTCTCCCAGGCATCACAGATCTTTGCCATGCAGAAACCCAGGCTCCCTGTATTGCCACATCAACACAGCAATGGACATGGCGTAGCACGTACACACCACAAGGCAAGCGTAAGTCCCACAGGTTGTGGCCACTGTTGTTCCTGCCGGCCCTACATGTATGTCTCTTAGACACACACCCCATCAAGGTTGATGCATATACCACATGGATGTGGAGACTGTCACCCATTGGTAACATGTGATCAGACACATCTGAGACACAACATGCATACAGACTGTGGGGGCACATCAGTATTGGGGCTACAGGTCTCACGGTGACGTACATGCCATCACCCCCAGGACTCAGGGTGTATGTGACATGTCTTAAACATATCCAACCTGACAATGTGGCCTTGACTCATGACCATTAGTGTCCAATTACACATCACAGTGGTAATGTTCAAAACACACAAAGGATTCTGCCCCCATGTACACGTGCACAGCCTGGGAGTGGCTGCACAAAGTGCCAGCAAAAAAAACAGATGTGGCCCCCCCAAACACCCAGGCAATGCAGCCTTACATGCCATGGGACACTGTGTGGCCAATGCTATAGTGTGGCAGGTGTGCGCAGGTGTCCATGGACAGCATATGTGTGTTGCATCCGTATAATAGTCACACTAATGAGGTCCGACACGGGTGACAATGCGTACGCATTGCACGGTTCATGACCGAGCCATGCGTACGCTTTGTCATTGAATGCAATGAGGTCCGACGCGGGTGACAATGTGTACGCATTGCACGGTTCATGACCGAGCCGCGCGTACGCTTTGTCATTGAATGCAATGAGGTACGACGTGGGTGACTATCATGCATACACGTCGGACAGGCATGGTCCGAGACAAGCGTACGCCTTGGCCATTTAATCGTATGGAGACGGGTGCATGTGTATATTCAAAATACACGTTGTACAGTCAGTTGAACGAGCCGGGCGCCCCCATTGACTCTGGCCTGTCATGGAGACGGATGCGGATTCAAAACTTGTACGAGTTGTGCACTGGAAATTCTGATGGATGCCTACAACAATGTTGCAATTTCAAGTGTTCCGTGAAGGTGAAGATTTGAACGATGCGGAAGGCGTGTACGAGTCGTACTTTTGAATGGATTAGCCAGATTCATAGAATGCAACTGTGTTGGACCTATCACTTGGGACACATGGCACAGAGTCTGCCTCTGCAGCACAGATATGAGGCTGGCTGGCCCCCAGGGAGCTCACTTGCCTGCACTACATGCTACTGGACCACATCCCTGCTACCACTGCTGCTGTCTCTGCATCCTCTGGCTCCTCCTATGGCACGTACTCTGGAGAGGGCCCCAGCCTTCACTGAGGAGGAGAACCAGGCCCTGCTGGACGGGCTCCTTCCAGAGTACAGAAAGCTCTATGGGACACCAGGGGAGCAGGTGAGTGTGCTGTCCACTGCCTTCCTAATTCTGCATGTTGTCTGACTAGCAGTACTAGCAGTGGCAAGCATTCTCACTGACTACTTTCATCCCCCAAAGTGTGTAGATACATGTAATGAATATTTTTCCTGCTGCTAAAGTGCATTATTGCAAGCTTAAACTATCCAGGCTTAGTTAGCATGTCAGACATGCATGTGAGTTTTCATTCCCCATGGTTGCACTACCCGTGTAATTGATTTCCCTTTGTGATGATGACATGTATATCCAAATGTGTGCTGCACAAATCTGGGGCATGTGTGTTAATGTACTTTTCACTTTGTCATCCTCACAGGTTGATGCCCACCAGAAGCAGGAGATCTGACTGACCATCGCCTGGGCTGTTTGTTCTGTGGGGGTCTACAAGCGCCGCATCCGCAACTGCCGGAAGAGGTGGCAGGACCTTCGGGGCTGGACCCGGAGGATAGCTAGAGTCCAGCTGAAGCTGTCACCTCCACGCAGGAGGGGCGGGCACTGGACCCTGACTCCCCACATGCTCCGTATCCTGGCGGTAGTCTTCCCGGGCCTGGATAGGCAGCTAAAGGCCAGACAGCAGCAGGAAGGGGGTAAGTCCATGCCTGATCTGTGTACTATGTTTGACATGCAAATAGCAGTCTTTTGTCCTGGTCACACTTCCACACAATGTAGGTCTTGTAGTCCCAAACTCAGGTCCCTCATTGGTGTGATGCACCCTCCTCATCTGTTCCACAGGTGTGGCCCCTCCAGTCTGTTGCTTGTGTCACTAGGACACTGTGTTCCTGCAGTCAGCTATGTTTCAGGTACCAGTCAGCATCAGTTCCCGTGACTCTGTTGTGTGTTTCATGGGTGGTTCAATTGTTTACACAACGCCTGAGATCTGACATGTGAACTGTGTGTGCCCTTGAGTTGTGAGTTGTGTACCAATTGCTGGTCTGACTCGCAACATGTTTCTGGGGTATTCAAAACAAACCATGCAGCATGGACTCCAACTTTTGGGCATCAGGAGTATGTATATCAAGTATGTCACACTTACTTAGCCACCTGACTACTGTCCGGGGCAAAACACTGTTTCACTTAGTCCTGGCCAGTCATGCCCCTTCAAGGGCATTCAGAAACACTCTGTATTCCCACTACTGTGTGTGAAATTGCAGGTTGTGCTTAGTGACATGTGCCCTCAGGTGTCTGCCTCTGTGTCATTAGGGTGTGGCTTGTTGCTACGTACAACTGGGGTGTCCATGATTCAGAGGGTCAGCATGACAGTGAGAGACAAGACCTGTGTGACATATAGGTGTGTGATCATCTGACATCGCACAATGGTGTATGCAACTGTGTCCTTCATGCATCTGGGTTACATGCATGGCAGACTGTGATGTGTTAATGTACAGGGATTTGTGGTTGCTGAGACTCATATGAATGATTTGCATGATGTGGGGTCTTCTGGCTACTGGATATGTTGTTTGCATGGGATGAGCAAGTGCGCCGGTCATCTGCAGAGTCAGCTTTACACCTGAGCTAGGATTGTGAGTCAGTGCATATTGTTGTTGTCTGGATGCCCTGCCCCTGTGACAGGAGACAGTGTTGACTGACTTTCAGGGCATCCCAGTGCCATGGCATTGAACTTGCTATGAGTGAGCCTGCGCTGTGTTCAAGTGTGCACCATGTACCCCATTGTGGCCTTGCCCATCAGGACATGAGTACATCATAGTGTGTGTTGCTGGCATGCATCCCAAGCATGTGAAATGAGTCTCTGCCCATCCCTTCATCCGGACACCTGTACTAAGTCAGTCGCAAGAGATGTGCTGTGTGTATAGTGACATACTCCTACATGTTCACTTGCATGTACAACTAATATGTGGGTGGTGCATGTTGGCACATTGGTGTGTTAGCATCCAACATGCAATGGACATATGTGTGAAAGTCAAGGAGGGATATGTATGCCATGGTTGATGTTGAGAATGACAATTGTCTTATCCTAAACAGTGTTGGCACTCTGTGTTCAGCTGATGATGCCAGGGCTTGCCCTGTGATGTGATGTTCTCACTGTGGTGTGTGCAGTCGGTGCAGGTGAGTGATGTAGTTCTGTTACTTCCTATTCCTATCCAAATACATCCATGGCCACAGGAGGGGACAGCTCCACAGACCAGGAGGAGCCACAGTGCCTGACAGGGAGAGAAGGAGAGGAGTCGGGTGGACCCAGTGGCTCGGAGGGCGAGTTGAGCCACACAGAGGAGTCGTCAGTACCACCCCCCCCAGCTGAAGGCCACAGCAGCTCTGAGGATGACTCCCTTGTGGAGGCGGGTGTCAGCAGCCACCAAACCCCAGCTAGTGAGGCTGTCTCTGCCACCACCACCACCACCACCACCCCCCTCCCATCGGCTCCCATCCCAGAGGTTCCTGTGGGCTCCCGTGTTCGTGAGCATGTCTCCTTTGTGCCAGGCACCGCACCCCCTGCCCCTGTGTCCCCTGCTGCCCTGAGTGAGGAGTCTGTGGACTTAGTTAGACAGATCCATGTAGGGCAGACGTCGATGCTGAAGGTCCTCCATGCACACACAGGTCTGTTGACACAACTGGTGTCATTCATGGAGGGCATTTCCTCGGGCATGTCTGCCCTACAGAGGACCAATCAGTCTGTGGCCTCCTCCCTGACGGCAGCAGTGTCCCTCCACCAACGGTACCACACCCCTCCTACCCCTGCACCACCCACGATTCCTAGCACCCTACCTGTCCCAAGCACAGAAACCCCCAAACCAAGGGCTAGACGTGCACACAAGCAAGCGCAGGGGACTGATTTCACACTCACAGGGGCTGGTTTGCTGACACACACACAGTTATCCACAACCACTCCACAGTCCTCCGAGACCTCTCCCTCCCAGCCCCCTTCCCTTGCCACACCTGCAACCCCATCCCCCCAGAAGCTCTTCCTCTGTGACCTTGGCCTCTTCCCCATCGACCCTGCAGATCCTGATTACAAGGGGAAGAGGAAGGCCACACACACAGAAGGGAGTGCCCCTCACACCTGGACACCCTCCCCCAGGCGCAGTCAGACTGAGGCGCCCACCCGCAAGTCCCCCAGCGCAAAAAGAGCATGACCCCCCGTCACCATGCAGCTCTAAGGCAAAGTCTCCGTCCTCCATCCCCCAGGCCACCACTCCAGAGGTTCCCCCGCCACTCCCTGCCCTGGGTTCCCCCACACACAGATACACCATCCCCAAAATGCTAAGGCCATCCCCTCCTAGCACTTGCTCCTCCACACCTGGTCAGACAGTTGGTGCCACTGATGTGGGCACCGTTCTCCCCCCTGCCCTGCCGACCTCACCTGTCCCCCATTCCGCTCCCATGGATGTAGGCACTGCTTTGGAGTTCACGACCACCCCTTCTGACTTGGGCACTGCAGTGGTGAGCCAATCCACTCCATCTGACCTGCCCACTGGAGTTGTGCCGGCACCCGCCCCATCTGACTTGTGCCCCACAGTTGTGACAGCACCCACCTCTTCAGTCAGCTCCACTGCAGTTGCAAGTGTCCCGCCTGCATCCCTCACCTCTTCACTGCCTCCTTCTGCTGCGCCCTGATCCTGTCCCTGCGGTGCCTGGCCAGCCCCCATGTATGCCCCTCCGAGTGGATAACCCCGGTCCTTAGCAGTGCAGGCAAGCAAGGTGTGACAGTTGTCACTAGTTCACTCCTTGGCATTTGGACATGGACTGGCCATTGGCCTTTTGTTTGCACAGACGTTTAGATTTTCATATACTGAATTTGTCACTCTAGTTCACTCCGTGGCATTTGGACATGGACTGGCCATTGGCCTTTTGTTAGAACAGACGTTTCACTTTTAATATGCTGAATAAAGCTTTTTTCTTTGTCCCTGTGAACTTGATTTAGCTGTACATCATGTTGCTGTTGTTTTACATGCCCTTGCACCTGTAATGCTTGGTTTACAATGTTGCATACTGATGTGTCGATGTGAGGTACTCCCTGTGGTCCTTGAGATATGTATCCTATTCTGGTGGGTATCCATGTCATCCTTTGCAGCTACCTGGGTGTGTCAGGGTCAACTATTTATGTACATCTCTCTGTGAGCATTTCATTGGCATGGTCACATCTGTGGCTTGCACCCCTGCACATATGATGTGCTTCACATTGTCCAAATTGTCACTTCCACATACTTTGTGCTCATCAAGACTGGACCTACAGGTGTGGGCATCATTGTAATAGGAGCAACTGGGGCCTCTGTGCAACTTGCTAGACATATGTTTTGGGTATGTGCAGATGACTTAGGGGAGACTCACGTACCCAGGCTGTTGTGACCAGAGCCTTCACTGTATGGTAACTGATGGCTGACTGACCAAGTGTTCTGCAGACATGAATGGGACTTGCGGTAAATATGTTTGGCACAGCTGGGCTCCCACAGGAGTTTTGTCCCCTCAAGTTAGTGTGTTGTCCAGTGACATGGCCTGGGCCCATGGTGTGTGTTGTATGTGCATGTGTGTGTATCCACATCCCTGTTCATACACAGACAGTGTTCCCTTGATATGTTCCTGTTGTTTATGCTTACTGAGTGGTACTGGGTTCATCCCACTACTTTTCCAATGGGCTACCAGATGTGTGGGTGCATGACACACTACTGTTAATTGGTGTATCATCATTGTGATTTGTCAGTTCTGAGTGGTGATGATGTTGTCAGACACAGATGGGACACACTCAGGGTTCCACAAGGCACTTGTTTGTTCGCAATATCATGTAGTTGTCCCTAGGTGGTAGTTTTCAGTGATTGAGACATTTGTATGTGAGTGTGACTGCTCCCACTTGTCGGGTTCACGGCTATGATGCTGGCAGGTGTCAGCATGGGTGCCTTGTGTTTCTGCTTGGCATCTGCATTGTCCTGGGACTGTGGCTGGGATTCTGAAGGTATGTCTGTCATTCCCCAGGGTTGTAAACAGTCCTTGTGTGATGTATCTGTGCACCTCAGTTCCTCCCAACATTCCTGTATTTGTCATGGGTGCATGTGCAATGTCACCTGTCCATGTGGACTTCACAGATACACATTGTTGCAGGTCAGGTGTGTGGTGTTGAGGGTGGACTGATGTGAATGTTTGCATGGATGGTCCCCTAGTTCCTGTTTGTCCATGGATGAGGGGCCATGCTGAGTGATTTGTATTTGTGTATGTGTGATGTACGTTTGTGGCACAGGACACGTGTCTGGGTTTCCCAGTTTGTATGACAATGCCTTTGTCATCACAGTGGAGATGTCATGCATGCTTGTGTCACCCCACTGTCCCTGGGGGTAGTGGTGTTGTGTGTCAGTCTCTTGGTGTGTTAGTTGGTGTTCATTACAGCTTGTGTCACATGTGTCTGTTGTGCTTCCTCTCATCTCCCAACGCCTGTTTGCCCACTGAGGGTGTCCCAATGGTGGTTTACTTTTGTATGGCACTGTGTCCACATCTGTGTCACTGTGGTTCAGCCCCCCTCATGTGATGTGTAGTTGCCTGGGGATACTGTGACACACACACACATACACATATGTTGTGTCCGATGTGCAGTGTGAGTTTGCCTGTCTGTGTTTGTGGATCTGCACCAGTGCATTGGTATTGCTGTTGTGGGCCTTTGTCTGGATGCTGGTTATGTGATTTTGCATGCTGTCCCTGTGAGTCAGTTCACATCATTCTGCGCATTCATCCTGGTTGTTGGGTGCCATTGCTGGCATGGAATGTGAGTTTGTGAGCTGACACCTACAGTCTACACATGTTGTTTTGATTGGTGTGTCTATTTTCGACATGCTTGGTGATGGTCACTTCTGCTGTTGTGTCATTGTACGCTGTATGCATTGTCAGCCCCCATGTGTGGTGCTTGTCTGCACATGGCCGAGAGTGGTATGTTTTCACAGCACTGTTAGCCTCACCACATCTCTGTGTGTATGGGACACAACCATTAGTTTGCCCCAGAAGTGTTTGATGTGTTGGGAGCATGGATCATACATGCTGTTTGTTATTTTCAGCTTTGACCATGATGACACTTACCTTTTGGTCACTGTGATGAGGGGGGTTTGGTCCCCATCACCACAATGCTCCACATCTGCTGCATTTTATGAGCCCCCACTTAACTTCTGTTCTACACAGTGAGGGGGTGTTCTTTTTACATTGCCACAGTGCTCTGGTGATGCTTGCCTTGTGTATGTCACACTCATGTGTTGGTCACACATGTACTGTTACTTACATGTATGCTCGTAGCCATAATCACTGTTGTGGGCATTTGTCACAGACTACACACTGTTGTTATGATGTTATGGGGGCTGTATTTTGCAGACATACCTGATGTTTGCGTATGCTGGATGTGTTGCGCATCACCCATTCTATGGCTGGGTGTGGCAGGGGTGATGGGCAACATAAGCCCTGTGTGTGGGGGTGGCAGGGGTGATGGGCAACATAAGCACTATGGGTGGGCGTGGCAGGGGTGATGGGCAACATAAGCCCTGTGAGTGGGGGTGGCAGGGGTGATGGGCAACAGGTCCCCTGTGTGTGGGGGTGGCAGGGGTGATGGGCAACATAAGCCCTGTGAGTGGGGGTGGCAGGGGTGATGGGCAACATAAGCCCTGTGAGTGGGGGTGGCAGGGGTGATGGGCAACAGTTCCCCTGTGAGTGGGGGTGGCAGGGGTGCTGGGCAACAGGTCCCCTGTGAGTGGGGGTGGTAGGGGTGCTGGGCAACATAAGCACTATGGGTGGGGGTGGCAGGGGTGATGGGCAACAGGTCCCCTGTGAGTAGGGGTGGCAGGGGTGCTGGGCAACAGGTCCCCTGTGAGTGGGGGTGGCAGGGGTGATGGGCAACAGGTCCCCTGTGAGTGGGGGTGGCAGGGGTGATGGGCAACATAAGCACTATGGGTGGGGGTGGCAGGGGTGATGGGCAACAGGTCCCCTGTGAGTGGGGGTGGCAGGGGTGCTGGGCAACAGGTCCCCTGTGAGTGGGGGTGGCAGGGGTGATGGGAAACAGGTCCCCTGTGAGTGGGTGTGGCAGGGGTGATGGGCAACATAGGCAGTATGGGTGGGGGTGGCAGGGGTGATTGGCAACATAAGCCCTGTGAGTGGGCGCGGCAGGGGGGATGGGCAACAGGTCCCCTGTGAGTGGGGGTGACAGGGGTGATGGGCAACATAAGCCCTATGGCTGGGGGTGGCAGGGGTGATGGGCAACAGGTCCCTTGTGAGTGGGGGTGGCAGGGGTGATGGGCAACATAAGACCTATAGCTGGGGGTGGCAGGGGTGATGGGCAACATAAGCCCTGTGAGTGGGGGTGGCAGGGGTGATGGGCAACAGGTCCCCTATGGGTGGGGGTGTTAGTGGTGCTGGCCATGCAAGCCCTATCATGGGCTGTTGTTAGTGGCCAGGATGTGGATCCCATTGTGTGTGTGCCATTTTGCAGGTACGTGTCGTTTGTTTGTGCTGTAGGTATCTGACTTACCGTCTGCGCCATCGGCGTCGGTCCCTGATCCGGTCATAGATGTAGAGTACTGGTATGACCTGCGCGATGTGATTCATGATGTGTTCGTGTCGTACACGCTGTTTGTTGCTCCGTCTCGTACCCGCTGCAAGCTGTTCCGTCTCGTAGCCGTGTATTGATTTGTGGCGTGAATCGTAGCTGATATGCTTGTTTTACGGATGCTGTGACGTCCCGTGCGTGACGACCCGTCCGGCGCATAGGAAGTACGCATCGTACTTGTCATGCCGGAAACTGCTATGGATACTGCTTCCGGGTGACTCGGTTTCTCTTTAGGAGTTACGGCTCGGACGGAGAATGGGGCTTGATTCACAGCCTACGTGTCGGTTGTGTTTTTGGCAGTTATGCGCATCGTACTTACTCTACAGGACAGACCGGCTCCGGGTACGTGTGGGTCGCACGGTATGGCACACTCATGTGTTGGTCACACATGTGCTGTTACTTACATTGTATGCTCTTAGCCATTATCACTGTTGTGGGAATTTGGCACAGACTACACACTGTTGTCATGATGTTATGGGGGATGTATTTTGCAGACATACCTGATGTTTGCGTATGCTGGATGTGTTGCGCATCACCCATCCTATGGCTGGGGGTGGCAGGGGTGATGGGCAACATAAGCCCTGTGAGTGGGGGTGGCAGGGGTGATGGGCAACATAAGCACTATGGGTTGATGTGGCAGGGGTGATGGGCAACATAAGCCCTGTGAGTGGGGGTGGCAGGGGTGATGGGCAACAGGTCCCCTGTGAGTGGGGGTGGCAGGGGTGATGGGCAGCATAAGCACTATGGGTGGGGGTGGCAGGGGTGATGGGCAACATAAGCCCTGTGAGTAGGGGGTGGCAGGGGTGATGGGCTACATAAGCCCTATGGCTGGGGGTGGCAGGGGTGATGGGCAACAGGTCCCCTGTGAGTGGGGGTGGCAGGGGTGATGGGCAACATAAGCACTATGGGTGGGGGTGGCAGGGGTGATGGGCAACAGGTCCGCTGTGAGTGGGGGTGGCAGGGGTGCTGGGCAACAGGTCCCCTGTGAGTGGGGGTGGCAGGGGTGATGGGCAACAGGTCCCCTGTGAGTGGGGGTGGCAGGGGTGATGGGCAACATAGGCAGTATGGGTGGGGTTGGCAGGGGCGATGGGCAACATAAGCCCTGTGAGTGGGGGTGGCAGGGGTGATTGGCAACAGGTCCCTTGTGAGTGGGGTCGGCAGGGATGATGGGCAACATAAGCCCTATGGCTGGGGGTGGCAGGGGTGATGGGCAACAGGTCACCTGTGAGTGGGGGTGGCAGGGGTGATGGGCAACATAAACCCTAGGGCTGGGGGTGGCAGGGGTGATGGGCAACATAAGCCCTGTGAGTGGGGGTGGCAGGGGTGATGGGCAACAGGTCCCCTATGGCTGGGGGTGGCAGCAGTGATGGGCAACAGGTCCCCTATGGGTGGGGGTGTTAGTGGTGCTGGCCATGCAAGCCCTATGGTGGGCTGTTGTTAGTGGCCAGGATGTGGATCCCATTGTGTGTGTGCCATTTTGCGGGTACGTGTCGTTTGTTTATGTTGTAGGTATCTGACTTACCGTCTGCGCCGTCGGTCCCCGATCCGGTCATAGATGTAGAGTACTGGTATGACCTACGCAATGGGATTCATGATGTGTTCGTGTCATACACGCTGCTTGTTGCTCCGTCTCATACCCGCTGCAAGCTGTTCTGTCTCATTGCCGTGTATTGGTTTGTGGCGTGAATCGTAGCTGATATGCTTGCTTTCCGGATGCTGTGTGCTGTGACGTCCCGTGCGTGACGACCCGTCCGGCGCGTAGGAAGTACGCATCGTACTTGTCATGCCGGAAACTGCTATGGATACTGCTTCCGGGCAACTCGGTTTCTCTTTAGGAGTTACGGCTCAGACGGAGAATGGGGCTTGATTCACAGCCTATGTGTCAGTCGTGTTTTTGGCAGTTATGCGCATCGTACTTACTCTACAGGACGGACCGGCTCTGGGTACGTGTCGGTCGCACGGTAAGGCTACGGACAGCTGTCCGACCGGCCATCGGAACCGACCCCTGAGTGTTGCAGTTTAATGGATTGACCTGTTTTTGTATGAATGGTTGTATTGCCTACTATGACGTTAATGCAATGTATAAAATTGTAGCATTTTTTTGTGCCATAATGGGTCTCCAGAGTCACAGGTTTTTGAGAGGCTAGTGATTCTTTTAAATTTCTCAATCATTGATAAGCGATGATGGGTTTGTGAGCGAACAGGCCTGTTGAAATCTGGCTCAGTTTGTAGCAGCTCCCATTGGTGTTGGATAATGCATTCAATGGCATATGACTTTGTTAAAAATTTAGTAACAAACACCATCTGCATTGGTTTATACGTAGCAGTTTATTTAAGGAGACTTGCTTGATCTAGGGATGACACCCATTGCACAGCTGTATTAAGTATGTCAAAAGAATACCCTTGAGCGCTAAATCGTGATTTGTCCTGCTCCAATGTTGAATAACATTCCTGACCACCAAAGCTGGGGAAAATCAACATTTTGGTGCCGATTCCGATCCTGTAAAACCCGGGTACGAATGGTCGTACGGAGCGTATTCTCCGTACGACTCGTACCCGGGAAATGCACCTTACAAACCAGCAAGTACGATTCGTACAGAAATACCATTTCCGTACGAATCGTAAAAAACTACGTGCGACGAAAAAATACCCACAATTCCGATCCGGGACATCGCGTACGTGATGTCCAGATCGAGTCAGGCAGCGTTCTACAGACCAGCAAGTACGATTCGTGCCTACGTCACTCCGCACGGATACGTTTTTTACGGCAGCCAAAAACTCCCGGGAAATTGAGGAAGACGCGAAGAAGGAGCAGCGGTACGTGACGGACAGCCATGGACCCCATCCTACGTGTCAACCCGGCCCTCCTAGCCTACGACCTGGTGCACCGAAACCGCCGCGCACGACGCAGAAGGTCAGCACAACACCCAGGGGCAAAGGGGGGGCGAGGGGCCGGAAACATAACCGCTACCTATTTTTAAAAATACCATATACTGCCCATACATTACCTCCAGGGTCTGGTCACTTCGGAGGGCGTGTCCACCAATCCCCGCGTACCCATCACCACTACAATGGTGGTACGGGCCGTAACCACGCCCTCCGAGTGTGGGTACGGCCCGTACCACGCGCACCCCTACATCACCACTCCAATGGTGGTACGGGCCGTACCCACGCTCGGAGGGTGTGGGTACGGCCCGTACCACCATTGGAGTGGTGATGTAGTGGTATGCACCGTACCCACGCCCTCACAGCGTGTGTACTGCCCGTACCACGCGTTCCCCTACATCACCACTCCAATGGTGGTACAGCCCGTAACCACGCCCTCCGAGCGTGGGTACGGCCCGTATCACCATTGGAGTGGTGATGTAGGGGTATGCGCCGTACCCACGCCCTCAGAGCATGGGTACGGTCTGTACCACGCGTACCCCTACATCACCACTCCAATGGTGATACGGCCCGTAACCATGCCCTCCGAGTGTGGGTACGGCCCATACCACCATTGGAGTGGTGATGTAGGGGTACGCGCTGTACCCACGCCCTCAGAGCGTGGGTACGGCCTGTACCACGTGCACCCCTACATCACCACTCCAATGGTGGTACGGGCTGTACCCCCGCACTGAGGGCGTGGGTATGGCCTGCACCACCATTGGAGTGGTGATGTAGGGGTACGCGCCGTACCCATGCCCTCAGAGCGTGGGTACGGCCCGTACCCCGTGTACCCCTACATCACCACTCCAATGGTGGTACGGCCCGTAACCACGCTCGGAGGGTGTGGGTATGGCCCGTACCACCATTGGAGTGGTGATGTAGGGGTACACGCCGTACCCACGCCATCAGAGTGTGGGTACGGCCCGTACCACGTGTACCCCTACATCACCACTTCAATGGTGGTACGGGCCGTACCCACGCTCTGAGGGCGTGGGTACGGCGCGTACCCCTACATCACCACTCCAATGGTGGTACGGGCCGTACCCATGCCCTCAGAGCGGGGGTACGGATCGCATCACCCCTACCTCTAGGGCACCAGTAATTAGTGATACAAGGCGTACACACGACACGAATGTTGGCTTAGGGCCTGGTGCAGCATATAACCAGTATATTGGGGTGTGATCATGGCCAGGACAGCAAGGTACAGCGCCAAGGGTGCGGGTGGGTGTGTGGGTGTCTGCCAAGGAGTCCCAGCAGTGGACAGAGACATGTGAGGGGTGGGTGCAGAGGAATACCAGCAGTGGACAGAGACATGTGAGGGGTGGGTGCAGTGGAATGCCAGCAGTGGACAGAGACCTGTGAGGGGTGGTTGCAGAGGAATACCAGCAGTGGACAGAGACATGTGAGGGGTGGGTGCCTATCACTCCCAGCAGTGGACAGAGACATGTGAGGGGTGGGTGCCTATCACTCCCAGCAGTGGACAGAGACATGTGAGGGGTGGGTGCCTATCACTCCCAGCAGTGGACAAAGACATGTGAGGTGTGGGTGCAGAGGAATACCAGCAGTGGACAGAGACATGTGAGGGGTGGGTGCAGAGGAATGCCAGCAGTGGACAGAGACATGTGAGGGGTGGGTGCCGAGGAATACCAGCAGTGGAGAGAGACATGTGAGGGGTGGGTGCAGAGGAATACCAGCAGTAGACAGAGACATGTGAGGGGTGGGTGCAGAGGAATACCAGCAGTGGACAGAGACATGTGAGGGGTCGGTGCAGAGGAATACCAGCAGTGGACAGACACATGTGAGGGGTGGGTGCAGAGGAATACCAGCAGTGGACAGAGTCATGGGGGTGTGTACATCATGATCAGATGAGCACAACTCCATGGGTGTATGTACGCATCCTAATGCTCGACTATGTTGATAGTGCCATAACAACAGATCACTGACAGCAGTGTCCCACTCCCATGAGGATGGATGTCCTTCCCCCACTGCATGACACAACACATGTGGGTGTGAGGACAAATGACACATGCACACCCACCCCTGGCGGGTGCTGCACAATACACACACAGAGATCATGCCACAAGACTGTATACTCATGTCAATGGCCACTACACTAAGAGAGCCAAAGTGAACACACACTGGCACGCACATCCCAGGACTGATAGGAATGTACAGGTGCTGGGACAGGCACCAAGATGTTGCCTCTCATGGAAGGAATAGGGTGGACTTCCCACAGATACAATGCCCACAATTGTCAGTCAGGTGCTCAAATACCCTACAGAACAAGTACCAAATGTGTGCTAGGCTGGGATAACACACATGCATAGTGCGGAAAATGCTGAATGTCGCCATGACAACATACTCAATACACAAGTACAGTGACTAGCAAGGATGGCACAGACGATGCAGCCGGAGACATTGCTGTGCAGGCATGGCCATAGTTGAAGGGATCCGTCACCAACAAAGGAAATGTAGACACAGGTCAGCACAACAAAAGTGCAACTCCCTGCAGGGTAGATGTCAGGTGCCACAGAGGAAGGAACACTCCTTGGGACAATGTCCCCAAACACAAATATCACACACGACCAAAGATACTTTGCAGAGACATTGTGATGGTACGCAGATACCATGGTCCACCCTAATAGCATCAGACTATACCTTTTTCCTGAAACATAACACATTACCACCACCCCAACTCCGGGACCATCAGCACCCACAACAATACCTGAAATGCAAATGTGTTCAAACTGAAAAGAAAATGCTTTATTCAGCATTAAATGAAAATGTATTTAAGGACACTATTTAAAAAGGCACATGGCCAGTCCAGATCAGAAGTCCTTGGGGGAGACATATGACCACGCGTCTCCCCTAGCTTGCCTGCACATTAAAACCCTCAGGTTCGTCGACTGGGGGGGGCATCATGTGGGGAAGGACCAGGCACCACAGGGACAGGAGGTTTGCGGGCTGGAGAGCCAGAGGGGCTGAGGCCCAGCACAGCCAAGTAGACCTCTTTTTCAGGATGTGTGGTAGGGGAGCCGAGGAGAGTGCCTTTGGAGGGTCTGGGTAGTGCGCCATGCGGCCTTGGACTGTGGCTGCGTGTATGCCTGTGTGACCCAGACCCAGTGGTTGTGCCCTCATCCCCCTGAGTGTGCGTGCCAGGAGGAGTGCGCTTGCCCTTACATGGTGGTGTGCTGCCTGTGTCTGGTGGGGTGCGTGCTTGGGAATGTCTGTGTGTGCTTGGGAAAGGTATGGGAGTGGGAAGTGTGGATGGTGCAGGGGTAGGGGGGGACGAAGCGCTACAGGAGACTCACTGCTGCCGTCAGTGAAGAGTCCATGGACCTCAGCAACATCCGTTGGTCAGACATCGCTGCTGACATGCCCTCCATGTACGACACCATCTGTGTCATCATTCGGGTGTGGTCATGGAGGACATTCAGCAGCGATGTCTGGCCAACCTGCAACTGGCGCAGAATGTCCACAGACCCTGCAGTGAGGGCAGCAGGGGGGACAGGGGCAGGGGGTGCGGTGCCTGGCACGAAGGAGACACGGTGTTGCCTAGCACGGACAGAAGGGACCGGAGCAACTGGGAGGGCGGTGATGGGAATGGAGGGGGCGGTGACAGATGTAGTGCTGCTGGCAGGTGTTGTAGCAGCCTCCGCCCCATCGAGGAGTTCAGCCTCGGACCCGTCAGCGTCGTAGTCAGTGTTGTCACTAGACAGGTCCTCCGCCTGACTCCCCTCGCCCTCCGTGCCACTTGCTCTCGCAGACTCAGCAGCAGTGGTGGCAGCGGTGCTGGATCCCTCCTCCACGTCCATGCAGGTGTCTCCCTCGGTGTCCTCCGATGATGCTGTGGGCAAGGGGAAGAGACAGAAAATAATCAGTCACCTGTATACAACAGACACATGAGTCCAAACAACAATATCACAGTGCATATCAGGAAATGCATCATGAGTAACATCTAGAATAGTCCGCACATATCTAACCCTGCACTCCCCAGTTGGTTGACCCACCATGCCACTTGGAAACAATGGAGATCATGACACAACAGCAAATAACTTAATATTGAATTATACTGAGAAGCTAGTGTCTGGGGACAGTTGAGCACAGCAAGACTATGAAGCCATGCCACCTCTTGTTCACTGTGAACGAAACAGTATTGGTGCACCCATGGCCAAATAACACACCTCAATGCTGAAGGTGTCCCCACACTCTGAGACCTGTGAGTACTTTGGAAAACATAGCCAAAAACATTGCAATCCATTGGGACTCACAACACTTTACACAATGTACATGTTTAGAATGTGTGAATGTGCCACTTTGTGAACAGAAGACACATCTGCATGTATGACAGAAGTGACACAATGATGTGCACACAAAAATACATTTACACTGTCATTGTATGAGATGCCAGCAGAATTCTAATAAGCCACTGTAAAGAAGAAATGGGGTATCAGTAAGTACATAGACATCGCACCACGGTGGTCTGGATGACTTGACATTCGTAAGTTGGTATCAGCAACAACCAAGGACTTACACACATGCAAACACGCCGTGTGAACAGGGATATGTCTAATCAGAAAACAAGTGGTAATCAAACTGTGCCTTCCAGTAAAATGTGCCAGCGTGTCCACGGAAAGTGTAAAATTAGTTTATTTTGCACTTCCCTGGGAGACATCTGTCATGCAGGCACATTATTGTCCTTCACAACCAACTAGCAAAATGAAGCATGTGAAAAATTGAGACATGTTGACAAGTGTAGTGAGTGCCAAGGTACAATACTTATTGACTGAAAACTTGAATCATGCCACCTGTCACGTGGACATCCGTACCATGATGACACAGTTGGCAACACATCTGACCCACTGCCTGTCATGTGGAGTGGCACTCATGTCCAAACACAGGACAATGCATTAGCTAATGGGCCTGCAATGTGTCGGGATAAGGAGCACCTGCACTGAGGAGACACCCTCATGGCAAGCAAGAATGTCCACACAGATGTCAGCACACACAGACCGAACTACGTAGCATCTCGACCACACACTGGTGGCAAAAATGGATGAGCACGAGCCATGTATTTGCATATTTGACACATGCTGCAAAGCACAAACATTAAACCCAGCACAACATGACTGGGTCACTGCATGTTGAGTGTCTGTCCAGACAATTCACACACCGGTCCAACCCGGCAAGGAGACATAAGGTTTGGACATGTAGGCCTTGCCCGCACAAACCCCCCATACCTGAGACAATGTTATTGAGACAGATCCAGAAGTTACACCTCTTAATCTGGGTTTACTCAAATGTGCATCAAGAATTCCTAAATGTACTCCACATCACCTCGTGAGGCTGCCAACACATATTTGTGACCAACAACCATCAAGAGATAGTTGTACATAGACACACAGGCACTGCCCAGTGTGAGGATGCACAAACAAAATGGGGTCAGCCTGTACAATGGGCACATGTAGCACACTTTAGATAAATACAAATGAGGGCAGGGAACAATGCCACAGAGGCCTAACTATGCTGAACACACAGAGAATGGGCACAGTATTGGATGACACACATGATTCCGAGGCAAGGGTGTCTTAGGGGACTGTAGTGGGAACACTGCTCCATGGTCCTGGAATTATCTGACTGTAACATGAGCTACCGTCCCGGCACTATGCATATCTCCCACTCATGCACATCATGTCTGAGGCCACAACATCCGTCATGCATGCTGCAAGTCTGTTCATTTGAAAACTCACACTCCTATGTTGAGACTCAGCATCAGTGCCAACTAGTATGGACCCCCAAATGACTGAACAGGACAGGGCACAGGCAAGGTAACAACACATTTCTCAGACCCCCCCACATGATGCAGAAAGCAATGTGCACTTGAATTAACTGCCAGCCTAGATGACCATGTGCAATAGTGATTACACACAGACCAGGGAACACATGTCAAGGAGGGGAAGGGAGGAAGAACAGCACCGTTTGGGGAACAGGATATGCACTGCACAAATTAACCCTCGCTGTGTATCCAGGTGACTGAGCACTTCCAAAAGCTGGTGACACACAACAAACACACATGTACCTACCCCCTTCCTGATGCTGCAACTCCTGTAACTGCCTATCCAAGTCAGGGAAGACCACCGCCAGGACACGCTTCATTTGGTGGGTCAGTCGTCGGCCCCCGCCGTGCTTGCGTGGAGGTGAGTCCTTCAGCTCCCACCGGGCGATCCTCCGGGTCCAGCACCGGATGTCCTGCCAGCGTTTCCTCACTGGGCGAGGCGCAGACTGGGCCCCTCCACCGATCTCACAGCCCTGACAGCCCACTTCCATATCTCCCCCTTGGCGTAGGCAGTTACCTGTGAGGATTACAAAGTGAGACAACATCACTACACCTGCTCCATGTCACAGAGACACACATTTGAACATCTTTGATATGTTGAACAGGGCATAGTATGCTGGCAACAAATAGCACCTTTGTCATAGGGACATTAGCCTATGTGGAAGCTCCAATGCACTACATGGCATTGTAAGTACACAGGTGTCTTGAGGGGTGCAACACACTCCCTGATCATGGCACACGCTGTGCATCACATGCAACACCAGGCTGATGGACAGCACCTCCAAGCAGTCACATGCCCCAGGCCCCTGACACAACCTCAGCAGAGTACACAGACACACACAGGCACAGATCAATCACCTGCCATTGGCAACAGCGGATACAAACCTCACTCTGCACATGTGCCACTTGCCTGTGGGGTGTCACAGGTGTGGTGCTAGCTCACCAAGTCAGACACTCTGCACGGATTACTTCTCACATCAGTTGGGTGGAGCTGTTGCCTCCTCCATGCAGCTGTGGTGCAACACTCCACATAGACACTCACCCACATGACAAGGAACATTCACACACATCAATGTCCAGGGGGCGTACACATCATTTGGACACTCTCACCACAGCTCCACTCAACTCACACACATCTGTGGGTACAGTCACCTATCACACCGGGGGGGGGGGGGCAGGGAATCACCTCTGGACTATAGGACAAAAATTTCCCTAAGGATTGGGCAGGCTGAATGTGCCATGCACTATGCAGTGAATGTCACAGTAAGCACAATGCAAGTGAGGAGTGCACACAGGAACTACATCATGCTCTGCATGGGAGACATAAGCCATTCCCCCCCTGGGACCCACTCTAAACAACATTGCATGTCTGTCACACCTGGACACAATGCCAGAAGTGACAGTCACAAACAAGGTGGACAGTCAAAGCTAGTGGAGTCAGCACTCACCTGCTCCCCTGGTCTCCCATACAGGCTGGGGTACTGTGGGAGGATTACATCAAGCAATGCCTCATTCTCCTCATGGGTGAAAGGCTCCACAGACCCTGACATGGTGCCAGAGGAAGCACAAGCAGCAGCAGTGGTGTCGAGTGAAAGGTAGTGCAGGCAAGTGCCCTCTCATGGTTTCTGGCTGACTTATATCTGCCTTGCTAGGCTGTTTCATTTACAGAAGTACAGAGTGATTGGTCAGTCTCATTTGCATCCTACGTTTCCTCCAATCCCTTTAAACATACCCCAGTGAGGGCCTTTGCATGGTTCAAAATTTGAGCATAATGTGAAGTCAACAACCACTTTACAACATTGTATTTAGTTGCCAACTGCCTTTTCCAGGCCACATGATTGAAAATTTGAACTTGAAATTCGGTATCCATGACAACCAGCATGCATTTAGGCCCCAATACTTGTCCCTCATGTGTCCCTATGGTATTTAGCTATCCACACACAGGTACGGTGCGTTTCACATGTACCCCTACCGCACCAGTTGCACAGTGCGTTTGACACGTACGTGTATGACCATTGTGTAGACGTACGTGGACTACGGTCGTACCCGTACGTGTACGACCGTAGTCCACGTACGTTTACACACTGGTAGTACACGTACGTGTACACACTGGTTATACACGTACGTGTACACACTGGTCGTACATGTACGTGTACGAGCAGTGTGTACACATACGTGTACACACTGGTAGCACACGTACGTGTACACACTGGTCGTACACGTACGTGTACACACTGGTCGTACACGTACGTGTACGAGCAGTGTGTACACGTACATGTACGAGCAGTGTGTACACGTATGTGTACACGTATGTGTACACACTGGTAGTACACGTACGTGTACACACTGGTCGTACACGTACGTGTACACATTGGTCATACATGTACGTGTACACACTGGTCATACACATACGTGTACAAGCAGTGTGTACACATACGTGTACTACCAGTGTGTAGACGTACGTGTACTACCAGTGTGTACACGTACATGGACTACGGTCGTACACGTATGTGTTCAACCGTAGTACACGTACATGTACACACTGGTCGTACACGTACGTCTACACACTGGTCGTACATGTACGTGTACACACTGCTAGTACACGTACGTGTGTATGGTCCGTACACACACCCGTACTCCGGCGGCAACATCACTGTGATTATACGGACCGTTCCCACGCCCTCTGAGCATGTGTACGGTGCGTTTCACAGCTTACACAGGTGATAGAAGGCGCACACGAATGGAATGGAGGTGTCAGACTCGGGCACGGCTGTACATCAAGTCATAGTCATTGCAGTCCTTCATGTGCAGGGCCTAGGTGTGTCAGGCAGTGATATGGCACATGTCTCCTCATGTTTTAGCACAATAGATGTGTGATGACCTGTGTACACATGTCATGTGTGATGGGGCAGTATGTGGCACACTTCCCCTTCCCACTTTGCAAATATGTGCATGTAGTACAAACGTGTCAAGCACTGCATCATTGGTATGGCATAGTCACCAACACCCGCAAATGTCCCCTGATGCCAGGGACAGGGACACTAACACCTGACATCTAAGTACCCGCGTGCCCCGATGTGACTATGTCCTGTGTGTGTCATGTGTTCCCATGAGCTTGCTTTTGGTGTTCCGTCAACTGCATCTGCTGTTGCTGCATCCAACATGTGTCTGTGTGTAGATGGGCATGGCACACATATACGCACACCATGCCACATGTGGATTCACACGTTACGTGTGTCTGGATGCTTCAAAGATGATTTTATGACATGAGGACATACCTGCGCCGTATCCATGTCTGTGTTTTCGTTTTTCACGTGTACCCCTTCATCGCTATGTGTATGATCTGTACATTTCCAATGAGATGTGACCTGTGCGCCTAGCTTGCCGCCAGCAGTCTGTATGAGATGACATCCTTCAAATGCAGATATGTAGATGTATGTCACTCCTGTGATGTCTCTGGCTGTTCACTTACACTGGCCCACAGCTAGTTTCGGGCCATGTCATGTAGAACTTGACTATCAACGGGTGTAGCTGGCTTGTTGTAGGAGTATCACCTGGCTGGCATACGTGTCCTGGATGTATTGCACAGACCTGACTCTGTATTTAGCAGATGTGTAGTAGCAGTTGAGCATGTGCTCAGTTCATTGACATTGATGTAGTTATGTACTAACTCTTCGTTATTCCTTTAAATTTTCGGCAGGGCATCGCCTCTCCCCCGACCAATGCCAGACTTGGGTGCCATGAGGGAACGTGACTGCATAAGACGTTACCGCTTCTCGCAACAGTTGATTGAGAACTTGACTGCAAAGCTTGAACAACACCTCCAACCGCGACACAGGTATCCTACTGCGTTGACCCCCAAGATGAAGGTAATGGCAGCCCTAAATTTTTTTGCCACCGGTACGTTTCAATTCACCATAGCTGATGTGGGTGGCATGTCACAGACCATGTTCAGCCGTGTCCTGCATGATTTTTTAGAAGCCATGTTGGAGCACCTGGATGAATTCATCCATTTTCCAACTCGTGAGCAGTTGACAGGTGTCAAGGGTGAGTTCTATGCCCTGGGAGGGATGCCCCATGTAATTGGGTCTATTGATGGAACAAATGTGGCTTTGGTACCACCACAGGCACAGGAGGTCGCCTATCGCAACCGTAAACATTACCACTCTATAAATGCCCTTGTGGTGTGTCTTGCTAACATGCTGATTTCCCATGTCTGTGCACGTTTTCCAGGGTCAGCACACGATGCCTACATCATGAGGTGTAGCAGGGTGCCGGAAATGATGCTGGGGCTGCACAACGAACGAGCATGTCTTGTTGGTGGGTATACTCTGTTTGTCCCTTGTTTAGCGCTATTTTTGTATCTCACGGCATCTCCTGACCCACTTCTTTATATGATGTTTCCATGTAGGGGACTCTGGCTATCCCAACATGCCATGGCTGATGACGCCCCTCCGCAACCCCAGGACAGCTGCAGATCACCGTTACAACAACGCACATGGGCAGACCAGGCGAGTGATTCAGAGGACGTTTGGCCTCCTGAAGAGCAGATTCACAAGACAGGCGGGTCCCTCCCATATGCACCGGTGAAGGCCTGCAAGATCTTCCTCGTGTGCTGCATCCTGCACAACATGGCAGTGGAGAAGGCTGTGCCACTCATCCTGGATCCGGATGAGCAGGAACATCCACCCGTGGAGGATGAAGGGCTTGGTCACGAGGCAAGTGAGGATGAGGAGGAGGAGGAGGACGACATCCGGAGTCAGCTCATACGCAACTTCTTCTCATAATGGTGAGTCCATGGGTCTGAGTGTGCACGCCTGGAGCCTTGTGTGGCATGTGTTGCAATGAGTGTGTCCAGCTGACTGTATGCTAAGTGACTTAGATGTGTGTTCAGATGTGTCACTCGAGTGATGATGTCCTTCCACACATTTTAGCTTACACACTCAATTTTAATATAGCATGGTGACACACTTATTCCTGTAGAGTAAATGACCATGCATGCGGATGACAATCTCTTCCCTGACTTCTTGTGTGTCTGTCATCCCCAGGTAGTTTCGCATGCTGTCTGCTCGTGTCATCGTTGGCCTCCCACTATTCCTCATGAGTATTGCAACGTGTGCTGAATCAGCATCCCATGCACGGACATGGGGAAAAGTCTATTTGGTTAAGGATTGCTGCACGGCATTTTGGTGTTGGTAGGTGTTTGTAATGTGTGGGCACTGCTCCTGTGCATGTTGTATTACTATACATACATGGTGACTCACCATGGGGCACATGACACGTTGCATGACTGCCATGTATTGATAGTCACCCTTCGTAGCAGTCATCTGTGATGGGACTGTGGATTCTGATGAAGGCATCAATGTGTGTACAACTTCCCTCTGAAACATATGGGATGCTACGGGTGGACATAGTGTGGGACATCCCCATTAGAGGATAAATGGGGAATTGCAGACCCTCCGTGTGTAGCAGGGGGTGTTTGGCTCACACACTTCACTTGTGTGCCAGTTCAATGGATTTACAGCATCTGTGTTGTGAAGGGGGTGTCCAGTGTAGGTCCCACATGTTCTGCCAATTGACCTGTGAGTCTGCTCATATTGATGCATTTCCCTAGGTGTGAACCTGAGTAATAAAGGTGTTTCTCACCCTCCAAGGTGCCTCATCTCTGTCAATGCAGGTCACTTGCCACTTTGCATGCGGCATCTCTGGCATAGTTGTCAAAGATTGTCCATATGAGTCTATGTGTAGTTTAGCAACATGCATGCAGTTCTTCAGGGATTTGAATATCCATTGTGCATGATGTCCATGGTTGTGTATGTATTTGGGCATGTTGGTGGCCACAACAGACCGTCAACACCTGCTGAGGGTGTGTATACTGTGCGCAGCTCGTCCTTCAGTTTAAGGATCCGGTGTCAGTCATCTTTGGGGATTGTGCATCTCTGGGTGTGCCATGGGAAACCGGACACTCCTCCTTTACATATGCCTGTTGCAGTAGTCCTTTCTGACATCCTTGTCTTTGTGTGCAACTAGTGGCATAGTTTCCAGCTCATGCCGCCTGCTGCTGCGGCCCCTGCAGAAAGGGCACAGAGAGTTTACAGATTCGGCAACACACACACACCTCAAAGATGCTCCTCCCTTCCTCCCTCCCCCCATTCATTTGGTTGGCATCAGCTTGTCTGTGCCACTGTGTAAGGAATCTTGAAGCTTTCTGCAGGAGCGTCAGGAACCAGTAGAGTATGCCTCAATCTTCCCTTGCGGTCCTCCGACTCTATCAAACCCTAGAGCCTCGGATGACACGCCAGGGGAAAACAGGGAAACAAAACAAGGGAAGAGTGGGGTCCAGTCTATGGTTGGTTGAAGAGGACTTCAGGATGAGACAATACTCCGCTGCAATATAAAGAATGGGTTAACTTCAGATATCACAATGTCCCTCTAAGTCTTAATAAAGTGTATTCTGTAATGTCGCATACCACAGTTCTGTTAACTCCGGAGTGGGAACAGGGTTAAATAGGTGGCTTCACTCTGGAGCGTCCTATACCACAAACAACAGAGGGTTAGAGACACCTCTTCCTGAATTTATACACAACTCTCCCTTCCCATCTATGCTAATCTCACAGGTTCAGTGGAAGGGTTCTCCTTTGAGAAGTTGATGCGTGGTTTGCCTAGTAATGCTAGACTCACAGGTTCAATGGAAGGGTTCTCCTTTGAGGAGTTGATGCGTGGTTTGCCTAGTATTGCGCTTCTATGGTAACACGGAAAACTATGAAAAGAAACAACACAAATTACTTCCCCCTTTCAACCTTATATGTGAGAATAAATGAAGCAGCGCACAGCGCTGTTACCGTGTCTCTGTTGAATTTGAAGAATACGGCACAGTGGTTCACGCTAGAAACCCCTTCTCTGCCTATGGGGCGAATGATCCACGCTATATGCAGGATGCAGCACTTTGGATGAGTGGAGCCAGAACATACAAAAGTGCTGCCCCAAGGTACCGGATGCCACTTCAGCTGAGCGACGAACCACTGACAGGACCCTCTACTACTGGTAAGGAGGAGGAGTAAACTAAGATGCCAACAGAAACTAAGGCTGGGTAAGGTAGGGGCACCGCCGAAGAGCGGATAACAATGAAGAAGGACTATGAACACCAATAAGGAGTAGGCAAGGGTATGAATGGTAACAAATGAAAGGAGCAGATAACACTCACTTGGATGCTGGGGAAGTGAGCGGAACCGCTGTGAACAAGGGAACTCGTAACGCCGTGACACAAGAGGCGAAAACAAGCTGCGGGACTCTTGGGACACCAGGAACCGTACAACACACGGTGGAAGCTAACAATCATCAGCGGCGTCTCAACCGCGAACAATACGGCCGCAAAAACACTCCCAGGACGCTCACTAGAACACCACACCAGGACAACGACGCCTCCGGGACCGGAAACAGGAAACAACAAATCGGAAGTCAGGCAATATACCGGACCTTCGTTCTTGTTCGTCCTCGGGGCATGACACACTGTTGCGCACACGCGGTGCCAAAGGCTGGACCGTCAGCGCATGCAACGTGCACATTGCACGAACCTCATGTCCTTACATGACCCACATCACACTACAGTCTGATGTTGCAGCCACCCTCCAAGCATTGTCCATCCAAGGAGCTACCGCCTGCTCTCAGGCATACCCTAGGCGCACACACGACACCTTTGCATGATGATTGTGCAACTCCAACTGCCTACACAGCGCTGCCCCGCCTTCCAGGCCCTGTCACACCAACCAGGTAATGTCCCTCCTTCTCCCCACCGGCTCCGTACACCAGCAAGGGCATGGGAGTGGGACTCAAGCCTTCAGCATGTAGTATAGTGGCATAATCTGGCACATGGCCCAGGTATTATCTCTCAGCGTGTCAATCCTCAATTTGTCCAGGTCCCCCTCACCGGCATCACATGCACACAGCACCTCTTCATCAGCTCGTATGCCATTGACAGCCAGGTGCTCCTCACCCTCACCAAAGACGCAGCCATTGGCAGTTCCAACATTCAAGAAGGCATGAGATCCATTGATGAATGGCTGAACATCAGCCACCTGAGGCTGGACTTGTACAGGACTGAGGTAATCATCTGAGGATTGTCCCCTTACAGGTGGGTCAACTGCTTGTGTCCCACCCGCAAGAGCCCTGCACATGCACCCAGTGGCCATGCACACAAGATGGTGGGCATCATAGATTTGTCAATCACATTTGCCATGCTAATCACCAGCATCTGTACCTCAGGGTGCAACACCCTCTGCATGATGCTCATGATCCACAGATAGATCCACTCCAGGGAAAGACAGACCATGCCCCAGGCCCACGACACCAGCCGTGTCAACTACTGCCCCGCCCTCTACGGAGCAAGTACATCCTAACTCCCGGGAAACCTGTCCACATCCAGGCTGCATGTGCACACCTCAGCTTCAACATCCTGCGCCCCAGCCACATCACCGTCCACCAGAGATAGCTGCAATGTATCATTGTGTGCTGCAGGATGACCTTCAGACTCCTCACCCACACTCAGGAGGCAGGCCACAAACCCAGACCCCACACCAACCTTGGCCGTTTGTCATCCGAGACCCCATTGTGCCAACTCCGTGCATCCAACCTTGCCCTGGCCACCATTCTTCACATCCACCATACTCCAGCATGCAGGACATAGTTCTCCCACCTGGCAAGACATACCTGCTACTCCCTCCCCGGCAACATCCACATGAGCCATGACCTCTACGCCTTCAGGATACTCTTCCCAATTGGTCTGTCCGCACAGTAATGCATGCTCCCCTTCAGCAGCTTGAGGCCATCACGGCTGAGTATTGTGCTCCATGTCTGTATAGTATGATACATTGTGACCCATGTGTGTCCTGTCCCAGACTCAGATTCCAGGGTATGGATGGCTGGAGTTAGTTCAACACTCATGCATAGTTTGACATTTCCTCACACGTAGGTTGTGTACTCATGCAAAATGAATGCAACATGTAATTGTAGAAAAAGAGATTTATTCTCGGTGGGGGGCCTGTTTAGTGTGGACAAATAGGTGGTATACAGTGTGCATGGAATCCAAAGTTCACAGGGGGAGATGGCATCCTTGTCAGTTGGAGTCATCAGAGTCCAGACCACAGTGTTGGTCATCATTGGTCAGACTGTGACCAGCAAGTCCATGTGGCAGAGAATGTCATTGGATGAGGTGCTGCTGTTGCGCCAGAGGGCCAGGTGCCAGGCCAGGTGACCTGGAAGATGTGGATGGTACGCTGCCTCTCACGGTCTTTTCCGTGGACGACCCACCTTCCTTGCGTGACCCTCAGATGCAGGCCTTGATGATGCTTGGGACGCTCCGTCGGACGAATCCTCCTCCTCCTCCCTCCCTGTGGCTGGTGCTGGTCTTCACCTGGTGGCACAGGGAGGGTTGCCCATGTTGTCAGCAATCCGATGGAGTGAACGGCTTATGTCCGTTTGCACCACCAGGAGCTCAGCCAGTCTTGCCTCCATCCGTCCTTGGTGTTGTTGTTGACTGGCGTGTTGCTCTGCCTGCTGGTTCTTAATCTCGTTGAGGGTCCCCACTACCTGGCTGATGCCCCTGGTGTCACGCCGGTATGTCTCCAAGATGTGGCGTATGTGTGACATACCGGTTCCCTCAGCTGGCTAGTCAGGTTCGCGCCTCCGCCTGTCTCCACTCCCACCACCCCTGCCCACACGAGCCTGGCCTGCCGTTGTGGGCACATTGGGTCTACCGGACCCCTGAGGGATGGCATTTGCAGGGTTGTCTGCCTCCTCCTGGGTGGCCGGAGAACCTTGTCCCTCCAGGTCAGACTGGCTCAGTTGTTCTGTGCGGGCAGGGCTCCTGGGTGTCTCCTGGGATGTGGCAAGAATGGGGGTGGTGGTTGGCACAGATGTACCTGATGCAGGTGCTGCAGAGGCTGGGGCACCAGAGGGTTCAGGTTGGTTGGGGTCATCCACAGAGTGCTGAGAGTCATCGCTGCCGGTGGGATTATCTTCCTGCCGAGCCTGGGCCTGTGATTGTTCCCCCCCAGTGTTGGGGGGAGATCCTTGACGTTGTCCTGTGTGTGAGAGAGAGACAATGTTAATGCTGTTTCATGCGACATCCATGTTTCATACATGTTCTGGTTGCCACAGTTCCTCCAGGTAGTTGTATGTGCCTAGCATTCACATCAATGTTCACTTGTGGATGGGTATGTTGCATGGGACTGATTGAAAGGTTATCCTGGGTATTTGACATGTCGCTTTTGGCCTTGGATGCTTTTTTGCCTGTGGCTTGATCTTGTTGTGTCACATCTCCATTGTGAGAGTGTGTGACTCCCTTGGCTGCCCCGGGGGTGTGTGCTTGTGTGAGGGGTGAGTGATCATCACTCAGCCCGACGCTGTTCAACATTCACATGGCCCTCCTCACACAAGTGGCCCGCCACCACAACCTCTAAGACATCTCCTACGTCAACGACACCCAGCTCATCCTCTCCCTCACCAAGGACCCTCACACCGCCAAGACAAACATCCACGAGGGTCTGAGGGCCATCGACGACTGGATGCGGAGTGGCCATCTGTAACTGAACTCGGACAAGACAGAGGTCCTCATCCTGGGACCCACACCCTCACCCTGGGACGACTCCTGGTGGGCAATCGCTCTGGGGACATCACCGACACCCACCAAACACGCACGCAACCTAGGATTGATCCTCGCATCCTCCCTCTCCAAGTCCAAGCAGGTCAACGGCATCTCCTCCTCCTGCTACGACACCCTACGCACGCTCCGCCGGATCTACTGGTGGATCCCGACTTAAACAAGTAGAACAGTGACACAGGCCCTCGTCAGCAGCTGACTGGACTACGCCACTGCACTCTACGCAGGACTCCCATCCACACACCAACGGCGGCTACTACGCTTCTGAAACGCCTCGGCACAAGTGATCGTCAATGCCCCCGCCACAGCCACATCACCCCCCTCCTGAGAGACCTGCACTGGGTCCACATCGACAAGCGGATCACCTGTAGGCTCCTCAGCCACGTACACAAGGCACTCCACACCGTCGGACAAGCCTACCTGCACATCAGACTCAGCTTCTACACCCCCACCCGCCAGCTCCGCTCCGGCATCCTCGCCCTCGCAGCTGTCCCTTGCATCCAACGTACGCCCGCCTGCAGCAGATCCTTCTCCTACCTCGCCGCCAAGACCTGGAACACCCTCCCAACCCACCTACCACTGACCCAAGACCTACTTGCCTTCAGATGACTCCTCAAGACCTGGCTCTTCGAGCAGTATTGGAACCCCCCCCCCCTCAGCGCCTTGAGACCCTGACAGGTAAGTAGCGCGCCTTACAAGTACCCTGATCGATTGTTGATTGATTGACGGTGCCTGCTGGTGGGTGTAGTGTGATTTGGCAGTTGGTCTCCCAGGTGATGTATCTGTCCCCCCATGGAGCATGCTGCCATGTCAGTGAGTGTGAGTTCCTGTCCTAGATATCTGAGCTGGTTGTGTTAGATTTTGCTGTTGTCACAGGAGGGCCTTGTGCTGCCTACAGCAGGGCCAAGTGTCAGCTACCTTGTCAGTACTTTGCCTGTCACTGTGCATTGCGCATGATGCATGGGTATATACCTGGGCCATGTGGGCTGAGGGCAATTGTGTCTGTTTCTGAGTTGTACAATATGTTTAGTGATCCCCACCCTCCCAGCATCCCGGACATCCTGTCTTGGGATTGTGGTTTGTGTAGGCTGGGACATGGCATGGCCTTGCTTTGTGAATGGGGCATACTCATTTTAGTGGCTTGAGCATTGTTTAGAGTGTGGTTGTGTCAGGTGAGGACTTGGGGGTAGGTGAGTGCATTTGTTGTAGTTGGGGTGTGGATGCCATTCCCCCCATGTTACGTGAGTTGTTTGTGTACTCACCAGGCTCTCGAACTCCTTCGACTCCGTGTACTCCCACCGGCGGAAGCAGGGCCATCACCTTCTCCTCCCAGGGATGGTAATGTACCGGTCTGCGGGGCAGCCCACCTCCTGTGATGTTACTCTGGGCGTATTCCTCGTTCATTTTGCGCTTGACTGCCCTGCGCAGATCGTACCACCTGGCTTGACATTCATTCCTGGTCCTTCTGATGGGCGCAACAGCATTCACCCGATTGATGATCCTCTGCCACAGGCTAGTTTTTTGGGATATGCTGGTCTGTCTGACCAATGTTCCAAACAGCTGTCGCTCGACTCTGATGATTTCGTTGACAAGGATGTCCAGCTCCTCTGTTGTGAACTTTGGATTCTTGTCTGTGGGCATGGTGTGGGGTGTGGGTGTGGGTGTGGATGGTTGTGGGTGTGTGGGTGTGAATGTGTAGGTGTGTGTGTATGTGTAGAGGGGGTCTGTGTGAAGGAGGTTGTGTGAAGGTGTGTGAGTTAAGGTGTATGGGTGCAGTTATTTGTGTGTGATGTCTGTCAGCAAAGGCTCATGGTTTGTGTTTGTGGGCCCTTTTTATTGGTCCATTTGTGGGTGTGGCTGTGGTTGAACTTTTGGTGGGTGTGGTATAAGAGGTGGTTGTGAGTTTGGGCCTCTGTTTGACTGTTTGGATGTGCCAGGTCAGTCTTTTATTTGTTTTTTGTCCTGAAGACGTGTTTTGTGGTGTTGTGCGAGTCGAATTGACGGTTCTTTTGCTGTTTTACAGTGTCCTGGTTCAGTACGAGTCTTTTTCGTGTAGGTAAGGTGCGTCCATGGCTATGTTGTTGTACAGTGATCACATGTGCAATGGTGTTGTACGACTTGTACATACGCGATGCTGGGGTACGGTGTTGGGGTACGGTGTGTCCAAGTATGGGGCTGGGGTGGGGGGTACGGGGCGTACATACGTGGGTGCTGTGGTGGGGGTACGGCGCTTACATACGCGTGTGCTGGGGTACGGCGTGTACATGCGTGGGTGCTGGGGTACGGTGTTGGGGTACGGTGTGTCCAAGTACAGGGCTGGGGTGGGGGGTATGGTGCTTACATACGCGTGTGCTGGGGTGGGGGGGTACGGCGCGGACATACGCGGGTGCTGGGGTACGGCGCGTATATGCGCAGGTGCTGGGGTGGGGGGTACGGCGCGTACATGCACGGGTGCTGGGGTGGGGGGTACGGCACGTACATATGCGGGTGCTGTGGTGGGGGGTACGGCGCTTACATACACAGGTGCTGGTGTACGGCGCGTACATGCGCGGGTGCTGGGGTGGGGGTGTACGACCCGTACATACGGGGGTGCTGGGGTACGGCGCATACCGGCGTGGGTGCTGAGGTGGGGGGTCCGGCGCGTACATACGTGGGTGCTGGGGTATGGCGCGTACATGCGCGGGTGGGGTGGGGGTCCGTACGACTCGTACCCCGGGCCCAAGTGTACCCGGGGTGGTGGTCGTACAAAGTTTGCTCCGTACGGGATGTTTTCCATACGCTTGTGTATTCGGGACGCCGGTACGGATCGGACTTGTGCGCTCGGACTTCAGTTTTACGACTCGTACGTAAATCTGTCCGGGGACGTCTCGTAGACTTTTCCCGAGGCAATTCGTATGTATTTTTACGGTACGAATCGTACTTCGCCGTTTGTACGGGACTTGTACGACTCGTACGTAAAAAAATACAGATACGAGTCGTATGGGAACATTTTTTACCCGATCGGAATCGGCACCTTTATGTCAAGACATTATTGCAAGTTCAAAGCTTCCTTAGTAAACAACAAGCTGCATTCTCAAAAAGCTTGAAATTAAATCTGCGAAAAAATGATGCATAATTTGACCGATCCGCACACCTCAATATATCTTGCAATGTCCCCCCCACATAAAAGCTTGCAAAGCAGATGCACCCCTTACCAAATTTGTACCAAAGAAACATCCACACCTGAGTTACTCATCACCTCCTTCACCCATCTCTCAAAATTTGGAAATACACTCCTTTATGAGGATACCTAAAGGAAATTAACAATTGTTTCACATTCATCAATCTTAACTAGAAATGCCCTTCTCTCATATTCCTTGACACACCGTACCACACATAAATTATCATGATCAGCGAAATATGGAAAAGAAATAGACACTAAATTTGTTTTTGTCCTTTTGCTTAGATAAAAGCATACTCTTTCAGGGGAAAGACATACCAAAATTGGTAACTTCTGAGAGAACTTCAAATCTAATAACTCATTTGCACCTAAACCCTCAAGATAACTCAAAACCTTAGTCACATCCCAAACTGAGTTATATCTTGGAATCGGTGGTTTTGAAATACTCCTCATAAGTCTCTTTGCAAGGACATCTTAGCCGACTGTAATGCCAGCAATTAAAACAAGATCAGATGAACATGAATTGTTCTTGAAGATAATCCCTTCTCAAACATCTCAGATAAATATTTTACTACATCTACAACAGCTACTGCAATGGGATCGAAATCCCACTCCACACACAAGAAAATCAATTTTTGTCTTGGAAATCTATACATCATCCGAGTACCTTGCACGTAGGACTCCTTAATAAGATTTATTGCTCCTCGTGAAAGGCCTATCACCTCCCAGACTCACCTGAAATTGTCCATGCCATCAGCCTCAACTGACCTTCCAATTCAAAATGTGCAACTCTCCTGTTGGACCTACCAAAACATCTGTAACCATCGGCAACAGAATTGGATAATCCACGACATCTCCAAAAGTATTGGATACCAGACCTGAGATTTCCAGAGAGGTATTACTACTGCCACCGTCTACTTCTACTTGCGTACCATCACAGTTACCTGAGTTATCATAGAAAAAAGGGAAATATCATAAACCCTATGGGCCCGTCCAATCCTGTCTCAATGCATCTATCCATGCTGACTCTGGGTCTAGATACCAACTGTAAAACATTTTCAACTGGGTATTCAATCTGTTTGCAAAGAAGTCCACCTAAAAAGGGCCCAAAAACTCCATGAATCTCAGAAAAACTGTTCTGTCTAGAGTCTAATCACTCGAATTCCTGTAATTTGTCGAGAACCAATCCACCTTTACATTGCTCAACCCTGGTATGTGCAAAAAATACTCCCAAAACACCTTGTATAAGTCTGCCATATCTTTTGATTTTTGTCCTCCTAACTTGTTCACGTATCTTTGCAGAGTCATTGTCCATCCGCAAAAGAATCGAACACTCCGGCTTTCCCTTCATAAAACTCCTTATTACAAAGGACTCTTCCAGAAGTTTCCAGCAATTTATGTTTAACTTGCTTTCATCTTCCTCTTTTACTTTGGCAATTTCAATTATCCCTCAACTTTATTTATTAAAAACCCTAAAAACTCAGTTTCCTGACTCAGAATCACTCACAACTTCTGTCTGCTCACCACAAACCCCAGATCTTCCAGTTAGTATGCTGCTATATTTTTGTGATTCAACACATTTGATCTCTCCTGATCCATTAAAACAATGTCATCTAGTTATATAAGTAGACACACACCACTTTCTCTAAAAAATGCTGCCACCAGCCGAAGAACCATGGTGAAACACCAAGTAGCTGAAGACAGACTGAACGGCAAGCACACAATCTTCCACTTTTTCCCACCGTGCCTGAACTGAAGAAATTTCTGATGGGGCTTCCAAACTGGAATTGTCAAGTAAGCATCCTTCAAATCTAACCTGGTTAACAAGTCCCCTGTTTGCAGAACGTCCCTTAGTAAATTGCATGCCTTCCATCTTGAAATAGTGATGCTCTACCCAATAGTTCAAACTCTTCAGATTTATCACAGGCCTCATTCTTTTGTCCTTTTTCCTTACTAGAAATATATTGCTTACAAATCTTTTAATTCTCCTCTTACCTACACAATGGCTCCCTTTGCCACTAAACTCCTGACCCTTCTGTTTCACCAAATCTGTAAGTTCTGTATTGCACCATATCATTTCTGGGAGATATACCTGCACTGGTTACCTTTCACTGTTTCCATTTGTTGAACATCCAGGTCTTGAGGTCCTTCCTGAACTGTTGGAGTGAATGAGTTGCTCTGTGGTGTAGGGGGAGGGTGTTCCAGGTCTTAGCCGCCAGGTGGGAGAAGGAGTTGCCTCCGCTGTTTGCCCGGATGATGCACCGGATAGCTGGTAGGGAGAGTGATCAGGAACAGAGTTCCCTGGTAGGTTGGTGGAAATTCACTCGTTTGTTGAGGTACACCTCCTTCATTGTGTAGTGCCTTGCAAGTGTGGGTGAGCAGCTTGAACTGGTTGCGTTTCACTGGGCAAAAAAAGTGTAGGCAGCAAAAAACAACACAGGCTCTACCTCAGTAATTAACTCTAAAGCAAAAGTCCTGCATAGCCTATGCTAACTATATACCTCCTCCTCAGTCTGCTGAAATAAAGTCACCCTGACTCTGTCTGCCTTCTCCTATGGTGATGTGCAGCAAACAGCCTCACCCACCTCGCCATACCAAACAGAGCAGCCCTTGTTGGAAAAAAATAAGTTTTCACCCCTTTTATAGTTTGCACCTGATTACCACCTGCTTCCACTCTATGCAAATTTTCCAGGGCAAATTAGCAAACCAATAGTATATTCAACAAGCATTTGCAATGCAATAGGTGTCGCATTACTGAAAAATTAACCTATTGGCATTGCTGATATTAACGCAACGCCAACAGCTCAAACTTTCAGTAATGCAAAAGCTATTGCATTGCAAATGAATCGATTGTCAAAGCGACTGCATGCAGTTTTTTTCTCTTTATTTACTGTGGTTACAATGGCGGCGCCCACGCTTTAGCTGTAAATATTTTAAGCTAAAGTGTGGGTGCCACAATTGCTTCAAAAGTAAAGAAATTAGATGTAAAAACACCATACTCCCCTAAATCTTGGCATTGTATGGGGATGAAGGAGAAGCTAATTTGCTATTTTTCTACATGGAAAACTATATTCCAGATGGAGAAATGTTTAAAAAAAACTGTATGGAACATTTGCACCTTCAAATTGTAAATTGGTGAATGCCTGCTGGTGTGAACATCTGTCATTTTTAAGGTAGACATATGCTAAAAAATCTACCATATTCACAGCTTTAGGGGCAAATACAATTTTTTGAATCTCTAAAAAGTAATACACAAGCTGCATCTTTGTTAGTTAACAGGCCACAGTGACACGCGAGCATTACAGCCATGTGATAAATATAATAAATAACAGTTTGTGTCCCATAAGTAAAGTCACAAGTTGTGCTATCAATTACAAGATGGCTAACACTTGGACCTAGCAGACCGCAGGATACTGGAAGGACATAATGTTAACCAGACAGCGGCTAAATAAAGGAAATACGGATTCGTGCTGCCAAAAAATGCCAAAGTTCCTGGTGAAGCTGCGGAGAGTCAGAGTGCAAATCATGAGTAGGGTTGGAAACAGGAAGTGAAATTGCTGAACTGAAGTTTCTTCAAACATGACCAGCGTCTTTGGAGACACAATATAACTGATTCAAAACAGGGTAAAAGCATTATTTAAGCATGCAGACTGACAGCGAATCAGTCTGCATACTTAAATAATGCATTTACCTTGAAGTATTGTTCATTGAGCAAAAAGGACATAAATTATAGGCTTATTTTAATTAAAAAGTAAAAGTATGCAGAAAAGATTTTCCTCATTATGTGTGCAATGTGTTTTTGTTTTTTACTGAAGGGTATACAGTTGCAATGCATTGTCAGTTTTAACTTTTGGGTCTGTCTTTCTTGTACTAAGAACACCTGTTCAGAAAAGCACCGTCGGGAGGAAGAGCTTGCGTGGTTTCACTTTCAGGTTCTGCCCATAGTAGGGTGCAATGCCCAGGATGCCCAGTGAAACGCAACCAGGAA
Source organism: Triturus cristatus (assembly GCF_964204655.1). Lineage (NCBI taxonomy): Eukaryota > Metazoa > Chordata > Amphibia > Caudata > Salamandridae > Triturus > Triturus cristatus. Next base: position 236,996,797 of record NC_140583.1, read on the forward strand.
GCTGGGAAAATGGAGCCAGGAAGTAGCAAAGCACGGTTCCGGCGAGGGCAGAGACAAGAGAAAACAAGTAGTTCCTAAGGGAAGAACTAACCAGCTATAGTGTAAGTAAGCTGTAGTTGGTCGGTGCTGCTTGGCAAAACCGGAAATGATGTATAGGGACAAGTAACCAATAAAGAGTCAGGAAAGAAGATTAGCGGAGGAGTGAACAAATCCCAAGGTGCAGGCGGGATTTCACTCAGTACAGTGTTTACACCAGGTCTTGCGACAGCGCATGCACTGTCTAGGCTCGACCTAAAAATACGAAACGCATTCGTAATCAATAGCAGGTCATCGCAAATTCCAGTCATAAAAATAGCGAGTCCATAAGATTTGGTTTGTATCGCTATTTTTGCAAATAGAACAGAAAACCACGTTAATACATTCCAAGCTTACCATTTAATGGTCTCTAACCAAATTGTAAATGCTTCAAACATTTGGCCCTCAGTCCTGCTTTTATGTCCTATTCTGTAGTTTATGTTGCTTTCCCTTAGAAAGACAAACTAAAAATATCAGAAAAGTGAAAAATAAAGCTTTATCATCTATTTACACACAAATAGATGTCCTTCAGTTACATATGCACCTGTTTTGAGTTTCCCAAAACCGTATGAAAAGTCCAGCTGTTAATTTATTGTTTTCTAACAGCACTTTCTTTCAGAGACCTGTCATCTAGTAACATTGCTTTTAATTGATCCCTTGATTTTTCGGTTATATTATTCAGCCTTTTAATTTAAACCTTGTCTTTACTTTTAATTATTGTTAAAATGCACCTTCTTGCTTTCCTAGCTGAAGTATTTGAAGGTTTGAAAAAAATATTCTTTTTTTTTTTGTGGAAAAAAACATTGCATATCTCTTTAACATAAGAATGCACACAGAAACACAAATGGTACAAGTAGAGTGATCATTTTCATTAGAACCCTCACTCTCAAACCACCGTTTGCAGCTTTCTTGCATAATTTAACAGAAAACCTTTATACATCTTTTCATGCAGTAAATAATATTTTTTATTTGGGGAGCCTGGCAGAGCTACCATTTCAGGCACATTTCAAAAATACTTCAATCCTTCAAGAGAGAGTGAGCAATAAATATTTAAAAGGTAGCCCTAATGAATCAATACTGTGCTGGAATGCAGCCATAAGTAGTTTAATATGACATGAGAAGAGCTTTTTGAAATCTAAATCTGTATATAGAATCTAAGGAGGCTGGAGCTACCAAAAAAGCGGCCATTGCCATCCTCCAATGGGGCACATTTTATTATTAGAGCAGCTTCCTTTTTGGGGATAAATATGTAGCATGGTGTATCTGGTGCACTTAGTATGTGTGGTTCCAATGTGCATGGAGGATTTGGCCTCCACCTCCTGGCAACACAGTGGTGGAGCCAATCATCAGCAATGCCAGAAGGTTGCAGGAAACAGCATCAATGAGTTGGGCAGCCGATAGCAGAAGAGGAGCTTAAAGGTTCTGAAAAGAGGATCCGTTCAATTTTGCTATTTCCTTCACCCTATACTTTTCCAGTATTGGCCGGAATGAGTCACTGGAACAGGGGGCATGGATGTTTCCAGTATTCCCAGTTGACAATGACAGTAGGGATGATGATGATCATCATATTGAGACTTTTATTTACAATGAGGAATGACGAGATGTCTCAAGGTAGACATTACTGCTCCTTTTTATCCACTGATATAGAAAGCATGCCACACAACAGAGTTGGGCAAAGTACCACCAAGAGACTGCACTGAAACTGCCCATAGTTTTTGATTATAGACAATGCAACTTATTTGGGCTCCAACACAGCCATGGCACCCGGTTCAGTTATAGTCACTTCTGCACCACTGGAACAACCTCATCCTTGGATTCAGAATTTATTGCCCTTGACGAAGACCTTAGCAGCAGTGCAATCTGCAACATTAGTAACAATGAAGTGCATAGGCAGCTGTGAAGACCCAAGCCACCATGGATCAACAGAGTCATTTGGAAGGCAAGTATTCATTCACAAGGGAAGCACGTATGAAGCTTCAACAATATGCTTGTTGTACTTCTTCAGTTTACATGTTTCAATAAATAAGACAATGAAGACGCATAAGCTGCTACAACCAATACGGATGACAGTACCTCAATCATTGTACCTAATATCTCTTTATTTGCAAACTTAAACCTGGCATAGGGATGAAACATCTGGTCTTTCATGTTCATGAACAATCCTCAATCAAGACTAAATTCACCAGACAAACTAATGCTAAAACAATCCACTGGCCCATTTCCACAAAGAATTTTTAAAGGCCCTTTGTCCAAAATGCATGGTTCTGGGCCACATCTATTTCTTCATGGTTGTTTTGACAGATCTCCGCAGGAAAAAGCTCTCCTTGGTAGCAAATGCACAGATGTTGACAGCTATCCATATTTTGTTAACTGTCAGGGACAAGTGGTGCAGTGTTGGGCTACAGATTACATGTGAATTGCTGTCTATAAAGAGGCTTTCAAGGCCCTTCACTCATATTTTGTTGCAAGGTTTTCATCAACTTACAACCATTGCACCACCCACATTGGGAATACAATTCATAGACACTAAACAAGTGGGTTTACGTGGATAGGGATGGGGACTGAACACCGATCCATACTTGTGGAACACCCACATATACAGACACCAAAGAACCTAGCACCACACATGGGATCCAACGGAAGGGTATTCCCCATTTCATCTTGCTGTATCCTACCTATGATGCAAATTGTATGATGGGATGTTTGTTAAGTGCTGCAATGATACCATCCAACAATTACCTGCACATACCTGTCAACATGTGTTAATAATGAGTCACAACTATGTACCATGAAATGTAAAACTCCCAATAAAATAAATTTAAAAAAAAAAAAAAATGACTTTACCTATTTGACATATCATCAAAGCCCCATTATGAGTGAATTCTTCCAACATGACTGTCATAACCTGTGGTATTTACTTTCTTTTCTGTACTCTGCAGGTGAACAAGCACAATATTCCAAACTTACAAAGGCATTTTGGGGCAGGAAAGGCTGGTGAGGCACTTAGAATGTAGGTGTTGCTTGGCAGCACGCTTCATATTTTGGAGAGTGTACTACGCAGAGGCGTCGCTGAGTGCAATTCAGAAAACTACATTTGCAAGGAAGGAGGAGGCAAACTTGATATTATCTAATGTAGGTCCAGAGCATATTTACAATGCAATTGGGATACTTTGTTGCTACAGGCAGGACCTTGTCAGCAGTCCTTATGAAAACCTAGCAGATAGTCTGTTTTCATTTGAAAGTGTGTTTGCATTTATAGTGGAACAGAGAGAAGTATTCAAAGCAGTTCAATCATATTTACTTCAAAAGATAAGACTACTGTTTCAGTCTAAACTCATATTTTCTTTTTCACTTTTGGATACAAAGCTACACGAGGATCTCCTTAAAGACTATTCATATTTTTCTTGATGTTCAAATTGTACTTAAAGCAGTAGCATATGCTAGGGTAGTGAGCTATTTGCTATCAGTGCAAACTATCTAATGCTGATGAATGTTTGTTTATATAACAATTTACACTGATGTTATTTACATTTCAGTTTCCGGAATGTCAAAGTTCCACTGAAATCACAGAGTCTGAGATACAGAGATATTCTGATGGTATATCATTTGATGCTGCGTAGATGGATAGATGATCCAGTACAGAAACAAAGTACTAAAGATACTAATCTTGTCTTCAGATATCCGCTGCAACACGACAGAGTCAGGGTGGCGCTATTCAGTGTCTTTGGTATATCTCTTATCCCTTTTCCCGAGTCTACTGTTAACCAACATATTCTAATTGGATATGGTTGGGAGTGAATTTAGCGTAGTTGTGAAACTTCATCGCTCCTGCTGGATCCAGAATTCAGGTTAGTGCATTCTGACAATGAGCCAGAGGTTGCTGACATTATTGCATGGTCACAAAATATGCACTTATTTCAGTCATTCCTTTAAAGGTGCCATCTACAGTAAAGAAAAACAGTTCTATTTCTCCAGTCCTGCATCTCTAACAGTCCCCAATAATAGGCACTGCTGAATGTTTGTTTGATTATCTCATCTGGGTTTTTCAGATCTATTGTACCCTCATTCACGAGATTGCTCCTTTAATTATCCAAATCAGTTTATGAGACAACAGAAAACTAATGTCCTTCCTCATAACAGACTTTCTGGCCTGATGAAAGGTACCCTCTGCATGCTTTATGCTGTATGCTTCTTCAAAGAATGTCTTAATGGCAATGTTATGCAGAAGAAGTGTGGTACAACTCTACTGGTTTTCTTTCCCTCACAAAGCAAAGGGTAGTGGATCATTCAAATTCTTTCATCCTTTGAATATGCCGCTTGGACAGGAAATAAAGACAATGTCATCCTCTGATTTTATTATCAAAAAGACCAGATGTAATAGCCGGAAAATGATGACATAGATAACATTGATGCATAAGCTGTGGGTTCAGGCTCACTATTCTGTTTGGAGTGAAGCAACAGGCTAAACATATATTACAAGTGAATTAAAACTAATCTGGACAGAAATTAAGGCTTCTGCCCAATTTTGTATTAGGGATATCACTGTATAACTACATGATGTGCTAACACACAGAGTAATAAAAAACGGATGAGTTATGTAAAACTCTCTACGCATACCTTGGTGCAACCCACATGTTTGGGTTCTAGGCTTATCGGTGGGAAATGTTCGTGTGATGAGCATGTCCCACAGGCATGTAGATGATCCTATCCTTCAGTAGAAATATATGCTTATATAGTTTTGTACATGGTTATGGTGGTTGCCTGACAAGAATGGCATGGCAATCCTTGGGGAAGTGTAGGTCTATACTACTAACCCGTTGCAAGGTAAGTACACTTAGGAGCCGATTCCAATCCGGGTCAGAGGGGCACCGAACGTGATCCGGACAGAAAAACTAAGAGCCGTACGCGTGTTTTCCGGCTGACTCGTACAGCTGTACGAGCGAGCAAGTACGATGCGAGCTACATGTAATTCACCGACGGAGTCATTTCTGGGTCCGAACCGCTCCGTACGTCTCAGTCGTAAGCTAACCGTGGCGTGCAATGGATGCAATTCACGACCGAGCCAGTACGATGCACGCGTCGGAAAGCCTGTGCGAGCCGGAGTGTCCGGCTCGCAAATCGTCTGGGTGGTTGCCTTTGGGGATCCGTGTCGGACCCCCTGTCACCCGCAGCCCTACGACTCAGACACAGGGGGAGACCCATGGGACTCCCCAACACAGGCATGTATGGTGCGGATGGCACCGGCGCGTACCCACTGTAGGGGGCGCTCTTGTCCGCGACATACCCATTCAGTCAATGGGAGCCCATGTACGCGTCGTACGACCGGCTCCCATTGACTTCTATGGGAGTCCGACCAAACCGAGTCCGACAGCATACATCCGCATCCGCTCGGTCGGACTGCAGGACTCCGGCTCGGTCAGAAAACACTCCGGATCCGGCTCGGTTGGAGTGCTTTCCGACCTGGATCGGAATCGGCCCCTTAGTAGCCCATCACTGGGCTCAGTCACTTACAGATCTGTTGCTGAGCAAGACAGCAATGCAACAACTCATTCTAAAAAGTTGTCGCAAAAAGTCAGCATAAAACCATTAGTGAATTGCACATTAGTAAGGTTTGCTATTATTGGAGTTATATGCAATTTGCATGTGTATTTTCACTGTTCAAAAGCCCTTTGTTAGTCACATGTTATGAGGGTGCAGAGCAAGAATATCGACGGCAAAATATCGACTACATAAATATCGAGGTAAGAATATAGTTGCTGTTAAATATCGATGTAAGTAATATCTATGCAAAAAATATCGATTTGTTAGTTGTGCAAAAATATCGAGAGTGTTAAATATCGATGTAAAAAATATCTATGTAAGTAATATCGATGTTATGTTTATGATGTAACTGTTTATTTAGTTGTTTAATAGTTAATTTATGTTATTTTTTCAAATTGCTAATGTTGTATGAAAAGAATAAATGTGAAATAATTTTTTTTTCAAATTGTCATATTAATTTTAGGAGCGGGATGTTGGGTTTATAGGGGATAAGGGTGGGTAGTTATTTAAAAATGTTCTTATAAATGTATTAAATGTATTACATTTGTATATACTTTAGAAGTGGGATGTTGGGTTTATAGAGGATAAGGGTGGGTAGTAATTTAAAAATGTTGTATCACAATTTTAATATTAATATTTTAAATGTAGGGGGAAAAAATATGAAATTAGAAATGTATAATTTAAAATTAGAAATTAGAAATTTTGCTAAATTATGTTTTTAAATTATAAATGATAATTTGTGATTGTAAATAAATTATCAAATTTATAAATTGTGTTTAATAAATGTAATTTTTTTTTAAAAATCATAAAATATTGAATATTCTCGAAATTAATTAATTTTATATTTGAATGTTACAAATGTAAATATAAAATATATGAAAATAATATATTTGTTAGAAGTGACAATATATTAATTTAAATTTTAAAGAGAATTTGATAAAAATCTTAATGTAAATGTAGATAAATATTATATTTTTATAATATTTAAATTACATTTGGAAATGTTTTGTAATTATTATAATTTTTTTATATTTAACTAATTAATAATGAAATAGTTGAATATTAAAAAATATTTATTTATATTTCAAATTTGTAAAAATACTACTAATAATAAAGAATTTTTGATTTTATTATCATTTAAGTTTTTTATTTTTAAATTTAGAAAGAAGTTTTCTAGTAATCTCTTATATATAGTTTTAAGGATATATATTTATTCATACTGTAAACAAAAGGGTGGATATTAAATATTCATTGTTTACAGTTTATATTTATTTGGAGTTAAAAGAGTAAATTATTATGGTTTACTATCCAGCAGTTTCCCTGAGGTTAACTGGATTTAGAGTTAGAATAGTAAATTATTATGGTTTACCATCCAGCAATTTCCCAGAGTTTATTTGCATTTGGAGTTAGAATAGTAAATTATTATGGTTTATTATCCAGTACTTTCCCTGAGTTTTTTTGGATTTGGAGTTAGAATAGTAATTTATTATGGGTAACTATCCAGCACTTTCCCAGAGTTTAATTGGATTTGGAGTTAGAAAAGTAAATTATTATGGTTTACCATCCAGCACTTTCCAAGAGTTTAATTGGATTTGGAGTTAGAATAGTAAATTGTTATGGTCTACCATCCAGCACTTTCCTAGAGTTTAATTGGATTGGGAGTTAGAATAGTAAATTATTATGGTTTACTATCTAGAAAATTCCCTGAGTTTCTTTGTATTTGGAGTTAGAGTAGTAATTTATTATGGTTTACTATCCAGCACTTTCCCAGAGTTTAATTGGATTTGGAGTTAGAATAGTAAATTATTATGTTTTACCATCCAGCACTTTCCCAGAGTTTAATTGGATTTGGAGTTATAATAGTAAATTATTATGGTTTACCATCCAGCACTTTCCCTGAGTTTTGGGAGATTTGGAGTTAGAATAGTAATTTATTATGGTTTACTATCCAGCACTTTGCCAGAGTTTAATTGGATTTAGAGTTAGAATAGTACATTATTATGGTTTACCATCCAGCACTTTCCCACAGTTTAATTGGATTTAGAGTTAGAATTGTAAATTTTTATGGCTTACCATCAAGTACTTTCCCAGAGTATAATTGGATTTGGAGTTAGAATAGTAATTTATTATGGTCTACTATCCAGCACTTTCCCTGAGTTTCATTGGATTTGGAGTTAGAATAGTAAATTATTATGGTTTACCATCCAGCACTTTCCCAGAGTATAATTGGATTTGCAGTTAGAATAGTACATTATTATGGTTTACCATCCATTACTTTCCCAGAGTTTAATTGGATTTGGAGTTAGAATAGTAAATTATTATGGTTTACCATCAAGCACTTTCCCATATGTTTTTTGGAGTTGCAGTTAGAATAGTAAATTATGACATTTAGGTGCCGATTACGATCCTGTAAAAAAATTCCCCGTACGACTCGTATCCGGTCTTTTTACCGTACGAATCGTACAAGTGCCGTACAAACTGCCAAGTACGATTAGCATGGGAAAAAGTCCATTCGAATCGCATTGGGAATAATTCCCCACACGTCCTCAGGTCGGAAAATGTGTCCGACACATCCTCGGACGAGTTACCGTACAAATGTGAAAAGTGAAGTCCGACCGCGCAAGTACGATCCATCCTGTGCGTCCGATGTTACAACCGGATGGAAAAAACACCGTCCGCACCGAACTCCCATAGCAACCATGGAGACATGTGCCCGCATACGCGCCCAACACTCCCCCCAGCCCCCGTATGTACGCGCCCAACCACCCCCCAGCCCTCCTATGTATGAGTCGAATCCCCACCCGTGTATGTACACCCGTGTACGTACGAGTCGAACCCCCACCCGTGTATGTACACCCGTGTATGTACGAGACGTACCCCCACCCGTGAATGTACACCCGTGTATGTACACCCGTGTATGTACACCCCCGTATGTACGGCCCGTACCCCCACCTGCGTATGTATGGCGCGTACCCTCACCCGCGTATGTATGGAGCGTACCCACACCCCAACCGTGTATGTACGACCCGTACCCTCACCCGTGTATGTATGGAGTGTACCCCCACCCCAACCATGTATGTACAACCCGTACCCTCACCCGTGTATGTATGGAGCGTACCCCCACCCCAACCATGTATGTACGACCCGTACCCTCACCCGCATATGTATGGAGCGTACCCACACCCCAACCGTGTATGTACGACCCGTACCCTCACCCATGTATGTATGGAGCGTACCCCCACCCCAACCGTGTATGTACGACCCGTACCCTCACCCGCGTATGTATGGAGCATACCCCCACCCCAACAGGGTATGTACGGCCCGTACCCCCACCCCAACCGTGTATGTACGACCCGTACCCTCACCCGCGTATGTATGGAGCGTACCCCCACCCCAACCGTGTATGTACGACCCGTACCCTCACCCGTGTATGTATGGAGCGTACCCCCACCCCAACCGTGTATGTACGACCCGTACCCCCACCCGCGTATGTATTGAGCGTACCCCAACCCCAACAGTCTAAGTACGGAGCGCACCCCAGGCCCCAACACCAGCACCTTCAACCAACATCGCGCATGTACGAGTCGTACCAAGCCAGAGACAAGGACAGCACTGTACAACAAAATGGCCGATGTACACACCGTACACACGCTAAAAACACACCCACCCAAAGTTCAAACACAGCCACACCCACCAATGGACCAATAAAAAGGGCCCACAGACACAAACCATGAGCCTTTGCAACAGACTCACTGCTGCCAGACCCCACAGACAACCCACAGCACCATACTTGAACCTTTACTACACCTTACACTTGCACACCTTCACACACCCACCTTCACAAACACCCCCTCATCACATTCACACACACACCTGCACAACCACACCCACAACCATCCACACCCACACCCCCCACAACCATCCACACCCACACCCCTCACCATGCCCACTAACAAGAATCCAAAGTTCACTAGCCAAGAGTTGGAGGTCCTTGTCGACGAAATCCTCAGAGTCGAGCCACACCTCTTTGGAACAATGGTCAGACAGACCAGCATTTCCGAAAAAACAGCCATGCGGCAGACGATTGTCGATGCTGTGAATGCTGTTGCGTCCACCAGAAGGACCAGGCATGAATGCCAAGCCAGGTGGTACGATCTGCGGAGGAGGGTCCGAGCCAAAATGACCGACGACCACAACCAGGCCAACATCACTGGAGGAGGGCCGCCCCGCAGACGCGTACAATACCATCCCTGGGAGGAGAGGGTGATGGCCATACTGCCGGTGGTGGCAGTGGACGGAGTAGATGGACTCCGAGAGCCGGGTGAGTACACAAACAACTCACCTCACATGGGGGGAACGTCATCCACAACCAAACTCACAATCATGCACGCAACCACCCCAAGCTATCGCATGACTCAACCACACTCCATGAACACGCACATGCCACTAGCGCCACCATGCCCTATGCACCCAGCTGGACAATGCCAAGTCACAGGCCACAGAAAACACCAACACAAGACACGGTAAGCCGGATGGCGGGAGTGTGTGCCCCAAAAATCACATAGTGCAACTCAGAAGCAGACAACAATGCCCTCTGCCCATATGGCCCAGGTCACAGCCAGACAAACAGTGTGTCCCCACACAGGAAAGACTTGCCAGCAAATGACGGACGCCTTGCATTAAGACATGGGGGTGAAGGCACGTTTTTGCACATGACCGCAGCTAATGAACAGCCAACACTGTGAAAGAGTGGCAGCACACACCACCACAGCAGCAGCGCAGACACAGACACTACACCCAATGGGTGCCTGGAGTTCAGAAACAAACTCACATGAACAAGCCAAGGGCCATTCAAAGATCTGCAAAAAGTGTGTGCCTAGGAAGCTGGGCTGAGGTGACAGAGGGTGACACACAGAGGGAGGGGGAGAGAGAGGGAGAGAGACACAGGGAGACGGACAGAGGGAGGAGGCTGACACAGGGAGGGAGGGAGAGGGGGACAGAGAGGGAGTGAGAAAGGGAGACACAGGGAGACCAATTCAGCCTTGGGGGGTGTGGGAATGTCTGCTCGTCAGCAGGTGGACTGCGTGCATGTAGACAAGGGTGGCCAGTGCCTGAATCCCCCTCTCTTCTCCATGGCAAAACACTGGGCCATGTCTCAACCTGTGCACGAGCAAAACGCCAGCTACCTGCATTATATAAGTGTGTGGAACAACTCCATGTGCCCACGTACAGTGCAACACGGAAGGCGCCAATGCATGGCTCGCCACACCTGCTCACTCCACTGCTGACTGCAGTCACAAGTGACACAGCAAGTAAGACTGTGCCACACATAGGTAAAGTCTCAAAAGCTGTGGCCAAGGGACACACCCATGCACAAGTGCACTGTAAGTGGAATGCAAGACATATCCAAATACCCAGAGAAAATGTGCCAACTTAGAAACTAATGAAACATGGATGTTGCATGGAACAAAAATAACATTGTCTCTCTCACACACAGGTCAATGTCGTGGATCACCCCCCAACACTGGGGGGAAGACTCACAGGACCCGGCTCTGCGGGATGACGATCCCACCAGCAGCGACGACTCTCACCACTCTGTGGACGACCCCGACCAACCTGGCCCCTCTGGTGTCCAACCATCTGCAGCACCTGCGTCAGGTACAACTGGGCCAACCACCACCCCCACTCCTGCCACATCCCAGGAGACACCCAGGATCCCTGCCCCACCACCACAATGCAGCCAGGCTGACCAGGAGGGACACGGTGTACCGGGCACCCAGGAGGGGGCAGGCGACAACGCTAATGCCACCCCTCAGGGGTCCCAGAGACCCGATGTGCCCACGAGGGCAGGCCAGGTGCAAGTGGGCAGGGGTGGTGGGAGTGGAGGACGGCGGAGGCGCGAGCCTGACCAGTTGGCTGCGGAACCGGTATATTCCCATGTCAGAAACATCCTGGACACATACCGGCAGGACACCATGGGCATGGCCCAGTTTGTGTCCACCCTCAACGAGATGAAGGGGACCCTCGAGGAGATCAAGACCCAGCAGGCCCAGCAACATGCGGAGCAACATGCCTGTCTACTGTGACACCAAGGGCGGATGGAGGACAGACAGTGTTGACGGGAATTCACCGTACACTCCGTCGGATGGCCGACAACATGGGCAACCCTCCCTGTGCCACCAGGCAAAGAACATCACCACCCACAGGGAGGGATCAGGAGGAGGAGGAGACATCCGACGGAGCATCCCAAACATCGTCACGGCCTGCTTCTGAGGGTTCCCGCAGGAGGGCGGGTCGTCCACGGAAAAGACCGTGAGGGTCGGCGCAACAGCACCATCTCCCAGGACACCTGGCCTGGCACCTGGCCCACTGGACCAACAGCAGCACTTCAGCAAAAGACATTCTCTGCCACATGGACTTGCTGGTCACTGTCTGACCAATGTTGACAAAGACTGTGGCATGGACTCTGATGATTTCCAATGGCAAGGACACAAACTCCCCCAGTGAACTTTGGATTCCACACACCCAGAAAGCCCCTCATGTCATACCCCCCCACGTACCCCAACACAAATAAAAAGTTACACGATAAAGAGATGATGCCTACATTTTGCATTATTACCTTACATGTGTCTTGTAAAGTCTAACCATGCCTGAGTTCTCATATGACTTCAACCATCCATACCCTGGGGCCTGAGTCTGGCACAGGACACACATGGGTCACAATGTATTAGGCAAGACAGACATGGAGCACCATACACACCCGTGATGGGCCCAACCAGCTGAGGGGGTGGCCGCACAACCGTGCCGACAGACATATTGAGTACAGCGACAGTCATGCGCAGAGGTCAGGGATCATGTGGAGTGTCCTGGGGGGCACCCAGGTATGTGTAGACAGGTGGCAGAACCATGTCCTGCAAGCTTGAGTCAGGTGGATGCAGAGAATGGTGGCCTGGCCAACGTTGGATGCATGGGGATGGCACATGTCACAATACCCACACAGTCATGGACATCATGCACAATACAGAGTCTAATCCCACACAAACAGCTTGCATCTTGCTACTCTACACATAGACACATAGCCACTATAACGGAAAACCATGCCAGACATGCCGTATGCACCGTGGCAACACACCAGCATTGACTGAGAAGAGGCACCTTGGAGGCATAGGGACACCTTTATTAGTCACGTATTCGGGAATGCAGAGGCAACTCGGAGTACACATACACAGGTCATGTGGAGTAACATGTGGGTCCAACACTGGAGCCCCCCTTCTGCAGCACAAATGCGTGATAGCCATGGAACTGGCACACAAGTGTCGGGTAACAGCTAAACACCCCCTGCTGGTCACGGAGAGGCTGCCATACACCATTGATCCTCTGATGTGAAAGTCCCACACCATGTCAAGCCAATGCAAACCGTATGTGTCCGAGGGCAGTGTCACACACATTGATGCCATCATCACAATCCACTATCCCATCACAGATGACTGTCAACAAGTCTGACCATCTATTCTGGTGTACCCAGCTACATGTAATGTGTCCCATGGTGATGCGACATATCTGCAGAGGAACCAAACATCGACAGGGGCAGTGTGCACACATCGTAAACAACTGCCACACCCAATACACCCCTGATGCATCCCTTACCCTAAGGAGACTTCCAAACTTGTCCGTGCGTGTAACGCTGAGTCAGCACACGATGACATGTCCATGAGGAATAGCAGTGCCACAACAATGCAACCAGCAGACGGCATGCGCAAGTACCTGGGGATGAGAGACACACAAGAAGTCAGCCACAAAAAGCACAGCCACTTGCATGTGCATGTACTCGACACATGTAAGGATGACAACATGCTAGGTCACAATTATGACTGTGGAAATACACTCATCACTGGCACCATCACTCGAGTGACACATCCACACACACCTCTGACTCACGTGGCAGACATGCAGATGGACACACACATCGCAACACATGCCACACGGGGACCAATGCGTGCACACTCAGACACTGGTACTCCCCACTAAGCAAAGAAGTCGCGTATGAGCCGACTCCGAATGTCCTCTTGCGGAACCACATCCTCCACATCACTAGCCCCATTGCCAAGCCCTTCGTCCTCCACGGGTGGATGGTCCTGATCATCTTGATCCAGGATGAGTGGCACAGCTTTCTCAACTGCCATGTTGTGCAGCATGCAGCAGACCATGAAGATTTTGCAGACCTTCGCCGGGGCATATGGGAGTGCGCCGCCGGTCTTGTGGAGGCATCTGAATCGGCTCTTCAGGAGGCCAAATGTCCTCTCTATCACTCGCCTTGTCCGGCCATGGGCGGTGTTGTAGCGGAGCTGGGCCGGCGTGCTGGGGTTGCGGAGAGATGTGATCAGCCATGGCATGTTGGGATAGCCAGCGTCCCCTACATGGAAACCACATGGACATAAGTAGGACAGGAGAAGCGGTCGTGCTGGAAGTCTACGCAAAATACAGGACAGACAGAGTGTACCCACCAACAACACATGCTCGTTCGTTGCGCAGCTGCGTCATCATTTCAGGCACCCTGCTACGCCTCATGATGTAGGCATTGTGTGCTGATCCTGGAAAACGAGCACAGACATGTGAAATCACCATGTTGGACAGACACACCACAAGGGCATTGATGGAGTGGTAGTGTTTGCGATTCCTGTACGCTACCTCCTGTGCCTGTGGTGGTACCAAAGCCACATGTGTCCCATCTATGGACCCAATGACATGGGGCATCCCTCCCAGGACATAGAATCCACGCTTGACCCCAGTCAACTGGTCAGGAGTTGGGAAATGGATGAACTCATCCAGGTGAAGCAACATGGCCTCTAAGAAATCATGCAGCACACGGCTGAACATGCTCTGGGACATGCCACCAACATGAGCTATGGTATATTGAAAGGTACCCGTGGCAAGAAAATGTAGGGCTGCCATTACCTTCAGCTTGGGTGTCAGTGCCGTAGGATACCTTTGCAGCGGTTGCAGGTGTGGTGCCAGCCTTGCCGTCAACTCCTCAATCAACGGTTGGGGGAAGCGGTAGCAGCGTATACAGTCATTCTCCCGCATGTCAGCCAAGTCCGGAATTGGTCGGGGAAGAGGCGGCGCTCTGCAGTAATTCGGAAGTGACAAGGAAGAGTGAGTGCACTACAACAACAATTTATATGTACTAAGCACATGTTAATCTGTCAATACACATATGCTACATACGGAGTCAGGTATGTGCTACATGCCCTGGACACGTATGGCTGCCAGGTGACACTCCTACCAAGACCCAGCTACACACGGAGATTGTGAACCTCCACATGCCATGGCATGGGACTAGCTGTGTCCCAGTGTAAGTGAACAGCCAGACGCAACACAGGAGTAACATACATCAACACATCAGCAGAAGTAGGATGTCGATTGCAGAGACAGGTAGCGGAACACTAGAGCCACAGGTCACATGACATTACACTAGGACAGCCCACACACCTTGCCATTAAGGTGTACATGTAATGATTCACCACACATACATTGAGAGGATGCAGACAGGTCCTTGTTACGCTACTCCGTGTCCCATGCATACATACGCACCTCACATCCGATACCACATGTGGCCTGGTGTGCGTAACAGTGTGCCATGTCCATCTACACACAGACACATGTTGGTTGCTGCAACAGCTGATGCTTTTGAGGGAACACCAACATAAAGCTAATGGGAACACACCACACATACATGACATAGGCACATCGTGCACCGTGGGTAGTCACATGTCTGGTGTGGTAACCCCTGTAGCGGGCATCAGGGGACACTTGCATGTGTTGTTGACTGTGCCATGCCAGTGACGCTCATCCCAAGTGTGCAGTACGACATGCACACATGTCAAAGGAGTTAAGGGCATGCCTGGCACATATTGCACCGTCACACATAACATCTGTACACATCTCATGATACATCCATTGCCTTCTCGACTCAGGAGTAATGTGCCACATCACAGCCTTTCACACCTGTGCCCCACACATGTAGTACTGCCCAGACAATGCCTTGATGTCCATCCATGGACAAGTATGTCAGCTCTATTCCTTCCTGTGTGCTGCCTGTCACTACTGTGATGTGTGAAAGGCACCGTACATTCGCTCTGAGGGCCTGTGTACGTTCCCTATCACTATGGGAGTGCTGCCGTAGGCCTACCCATAGTGATACGGACCGTACGCGCGTGTACGGTCCGTATCACTATGGGTACGCATACGCCAGCACACTCATAGTGATACGGACCGTACGCGCGGGTGTACGGTCCGTATCACTATGGGTACGCATACGCCAGCACACCCATAGTGATACGGACCGTACGCGCGTGTACGGTCCGTATCACTATGGGTACGCATACGCCAGCACACCCATAGTGATAGTGAGCGTACGCGCGCGTGTACGGTCCGTATCACTATGGGTACGCATACGCCAGCACACCCATAGTGATAGTGAGCGTACTCGCGCGTGTACGGTCCGTATCACTATGGGTACGCATACGCCAGCACACCCATAGTGATACGGACCGTACGCGCGTGTACGGTCCGTATCACTATTGGGTACGCATACGCCAGCACACCCATAGTGATACGGACCGTATGCGCGTGTACGGTCCGTATCACTATGGGTACGCATACGCCAGCACACCCATAGTGATACGGACCGTACACACGCGCGTACGCTCACTATCACTATGGGTGTGCTCGCGTATGCATAACCATAGTGATATGGAGCGTACACACGCCTGTACGGGCCGTTGCTATGCATTTGGGGTGCCCTAGGGCCCCGGAACGCACCGTACCTGTGTGTGAATCTCCAAATTACATAGGGGACACATGAGGGACAAGTATAAAGGCCAACATGCATGCTGGTTGTCATGGAGACCAAGTTTAAAGTATGAATTTTTTCTGCAGGTACACAGCAAAAGTCAGTTTGAATGAATCTACTTTGTTGCAATGTGGTTCTGGAGTTGACATCAAGCTCAAGAAAAAAAACAATAAAAACCCACTGACTGTGCTAGGTTTGAAGGGATTGGAGGAAACATAGGATGCAAATGTGAGTGACCAATCACTCTGAACTCCTGTGCATGAAACAGGCCAGCAAGGCAGATATAAGGCAGCCAGGTCCCATGAGAGAGCACTTGCCTGCACATCTTTGGATTCTACGACCCAGCTGCTGCTCCTGATTCCCTGGAACCATGTCAAGGTCTGTGGAGAGGGCACAGCCTTTCACCCTGGAGGAGAACCTGGCATTGCTGGATGTGATCCTCCCACAGTACCCCCTGCTGTATGGGCGACCAGGGTACCAGGTGAGTGCAGAGTCCACTAGCACAGACTGTGTCCCTTTTTTGTGACTGTGACTTCTGGCATTGTGTCCAGGTGTGACACACATGCAATGTACTGTAGGGGACGTCCCGGGGGGGGGAATGCCTGATGTCTCCCAGCCAGAGCATGATGTGGTGCATGTCTGCCGTCCTCACTTGCATTGTGTTTACTGTGACAATCACTGCATGGTGCATGCCACATTCTGCCTCTCTACAGTCCTCATGTGATTATGTGGTCAGCCCAGTGTGACAGGTGACTGTACCCACAGATGTGTGTTAGTTCTGTGTACCTGTGCTGAGAGTGTCCACATGATGTGTTCGTACCCTGGACATCGGTGTGTGTGTAAGTCCCCTGTCATGTGGGTGGGTGCATATGTGGAGTGTAGCATCCAAGCTGCATGAGGGATGGATATACCCTGCCCATCTGATGTGAGCAGGGAGCAGTGCTGTGTGTCTGACGTGCAGAGCCAGCCCCACACCTGTGAGCACCCCCCGTCTAGTGGCACATGTGCAGAGTGAGGTTTGTAGCTGCATTTGGCAATGGCAGGTGAATGTCCTGTGCCTGTGTGTGTCTGTGTACTCTGCTGACGTAGCGTCAGTGGCCTGTGGCATGTGACTGCTTTGAGGTGCTGCACATAATCCTGGTGTAGCTTGTGATGCACAGTGTGAGCCTGGATCATTGATTGTGTCGTTGCCCTCATTCCACCTGTGTACTTTCAATGGCACGTACTGCTTTTGCCCTTCCCCAGAGGATCATGTCCCTATGACAAAGGTGCAATGCGTTGGATGCATACTATGCCTTGTTATAAACAGCAAATTTGTTCTAATATGTGTCTCTGTGACGTGCCAGGTGTATTGATGTAGTGTCACTTGTTCATCCTCACAGGTAGGCGCCTCTGCCAAGAAGCAGATCTGGATGAACGCCGTCAGTGCCGTGAGGAGGACGGACGGTCGCAAGCGGCGCCTGGCCCAGGTGAGAAAACGCTGGCAGGATATCTGGTGCTGGACGCGGAGGATCGCACGGGTCCTGCTGGGGGACTCACCTGAGACCCATAAGAACCGCGGGCGCCGCCGTCTGACCCACATCCACAAGCGTGTGCTGGCGGTGGTCTTTCCAGACTTGGACAGGCGCTTACAGGAGAAGCAGCAGCAGGAAGGGGGTAGGTACATGTGTGTTTGTTGTGTGTCACCAGCATTTGTAAGTGCACAGTTGCATGGATACACTGCCAGGGTTTAAAGGTGCTGTGCAGATCCTGTTACCCACAGTATAGCGGTGCTCTCCTGCCTCCCTTCCCCTCCTTGCAATGTGTTCCCTGGTCTGTGTGTAGTCACTCCTTCACAAGGTTATCTAGGCTGGCACTTTATCCACGTGAACAATGCCTGTAGCATCATGTGTGGGGGTGGTGTGTAACAGGTTTTGGGACCTTGCCTGTGCCCTGTCCAGTTCAGTGCTTGTGGGTTCCATGTCAGTTGGCACTGATGCTGAGTCCAGACATGGGAGTTAGTCTCTCAAGTGTCATGCCTTACAGCACGCATGTCCTATGTTGTGGCCTGTGACATGATGTGCATGAGTGTGCGATACGCATAGTGCAGGGATGGTGGCGTGTGTTGCAGTCATTCCCATTCAGGACCATGGAGTTGTGTGGCCATTACTGTCCCCTGGGGCATTTTTTCCTAGGTGTCATGTGTGTCATCACAAAATGTGGACACTCTCAGGGGCCGATTCACAGAACTAACTTAAGACAAAATCCTAAACTTACTACTTTTGGTGTTCACAGAAGTTAGGATTTTGTCTTAAGTTTGTCTTAAGACAAACTTAGGACAGACTTAAGACAGACTTAAGACAGACTTAAGACAAACTTCAGACAGACTTAAGACAGACTTAAGACAGACTTAAGACAAACTTAAGACAAAATCCTAACTTAAGTCTGTCTTAAGTCTGTCTTAAGTCAGTCTTAAGTTTGTCTTAAGTCTGTCTTAAGTCAATCTTAAGTTTGTCTTAAGTCTGTCTTAAGTATACCTTAAGTCTGTCTTAAGTTTGTCTTAAGACAAACTTAAGACAAAATCCTAACTTCTGTGAATACCAAAAGTAGTAAGTTTAGGATTTTGTCTTAAGTTAGTTCTGTGAATCGGGCCCACAGTGTCTACAGCATGGGTTGTGCTCTGTGCCATTGTCCCCTGGCACCATGTATATTGACGTAAAATGTAGTACAAGTGTCCACTGTACAGCCTGACCTGATTTTCCTTGTTCATACTCACGGTGGCCAGTGCCTGTGTGTCTTGTTACAATCATCTGATGATGACCATTTGTACATGATTATTTGGACAGGCGCACCTTGGGTATTTTGTGTCCAATCTTGCATTTATCCAGCCCATGTGTATTTCACCCAGACTAAGAGATGTAAGTGCTTCCTGTGTCTCAACAAATTGTCTCATGCAGGGGGTGGTTGGTGCGGGCAAAGCCTACATGTCAAAACCTGATATCTCCTTGCTAGGTCTGGCCAGTGTGTGATGTTTGTCTGGACATACACTCAAGGTGCAGTGAGCCAGTCATGGTGGGCATGTTTTCAGTATTACCTATGCAGCATGTGCCTAAAGTTCATGGATATGGTCCCTGCTCATCCCTATTTTCGGCAACGCTGTGTGGTGCAGATGCAGTGCTGGATTGTCCCCAGAGCCTGGCTCCTCTGTCAAAATCCATTTCATGTCATTTGCTATTGTGTCATGCTCTCCATAGTTTTTCAGTGGCATGGTGGGTCAACCAACTGTGTGTTGCAGGGCCTACATATGTACCTTGTTTTGTAGATGTTACTCATCTTTCTTTTCAGGCTATGCACTGTAACCTATGTAGATTGGACTCATGTGATATATGTATACAGGTGTATGATTAATTGCTGTCTCTTCACCTTGCCCACAGCATCGTCGGGGGACACGGAGGGAGACATCAGCACAGACGGAGCGGAGGGACCGAGCACCAGTGCCAGCGGTGACATCTTGGCTGGCACATCGAGTGGAACTGAGGCGGAGGGGAGTGAGGCCGAGGACCTGTCCACTGCCACCACAGAATATGAAGCTGACGGGTCCGAGGATGAGCTCTCCGAGTGGGCGGAGGCTGCACCAGCAGATGACAGCGGCACAACATCTCTCCCCGCCCCCTCCATTGCCATCAGCCGCCTCCCACTTGCTCGTGTCCCTTCCCAGCGTGCCCAGTCACCACACGTCTCCTTCCTGCCAGGCACCGCACCCCCTGCCCCTGTCTCCACTGCTGCCGCCAATGCCGAGTCTGTGGACATCCAGCGGCAGTTGCAGGTTGGTCAGGCTGCGATGCTTAATGTCTTCCATGGCCACAGCCAAGTGCTGAACAACATGGAGGCATACTTGGAGGGCATTTTCTCATCGCAGGCTGACCAACGCAACTTGCTGAGGTCCATTGACTCGACACTGACTGCAGCAGTGGGTCTCCTGCAGCGCTTCGTCCAACCCCCTACCCCTGACCCATCCACACTTCCCACTCCCCTGCCTGTCCCACGTACACCCAGATGTCAGCATGCACCCACCACAACAGACACAGGCACCACACCAGCAGGGAAGGTCAAACGCACACCTCCTGGCACGCACACACAGGGTGAAGTAGGCACACCCACTGGGTCGGGGAGCAAACGTAAGACACGCAGCCAGAGTGGGAGTCCGCATTCCACAAAATCCACTCCCTCCAAATCCCCTCCCCTCAGCTCTCCTGGCCACAAATCCAGCAAAGACTCCTTCATGGCCGCTCTGTCCCTGAGCCCCACAGTGACACCACCCCGCAAGCGGTCAAAGGAGTCCCCGGTCAGGGTGGTTGAGTCCCCCCCCCCTGTCCACACCCTCCCCCAGTGGCGCTGCGACCCATCCCTCCGACCCCCCCCTCCTTCGGGCCTGTGGTTCCTTCGGGTGCAGGGGAGTCGCTGGAGGACCTTGCTAAGGTGTGCAGCGCCATCCTGACCTCCGCCTTTGGCGCTGCCCCACCCCCTGTGGTGGAGTCCTCCGTCCCTGCACCCACGACGCCTACCCTTCGCCCTCATGTCCCTGCGGTGCCTGGTCCTTCCCCCCCACATGATGCCCCCCCCTCTGGAAGACAAAGGAGTCTGACTGTGCAGGCAAGCTAGGGGACACGCGTCCCACTGTGTCCCCCACCTGGATTTGAACTTTGGATTGCCCTATGGGCATTGTACATTTTGAACTTTCAAGGGACAAACAGAATTTTGGATGCTGAATAAAGCAATTTCTTTTTCCTTAGTACACTACTGTCTGTCTGGTATTGCTGTTGGTGGACCTGCTCCATTATTTTGGGTGGTGATAATGTGTTGGGTGTGTGGGAATTGTAGTCTTGTGCTGATCATAGTGTGGACCCTGGTATCTGTGTGCCATCACAAGCTGTTGGCTGCATAACTTTGTTCATGTAAGCAGTTACTGCATGGTGACATCGTCCCAAGGTGTGTTCCTTCCTCTGTGTAACCTGACATCTTCCCTGCAGGGTCATTCCAATATGTGGTGCTGAGCTGTGTCTACATTGGCTGGGTGTGTGACGGACTCGTTAGACTTGGGCCATGCATGCTGAGCGACGTCTCCACCTGCATCATTCGTGGCGTCCTTGGTGGTCACTGTACTTGTGTATGTAGACTGTTGTCATGACTTCATGTGGACATGTTTTCTTTTCGGCGCTATGCATGTGTATACTCCCAGCCTCGCACACATGTGGTACATGTACTGCAGGATCTTTGTGCACCTGACTGACATTTGTGGGCATTGGATCTGTGGGTACTCCACCCTTTTCTTTGCAGGGGCACTGCTGTGAGTGTTAGGCACCCACCCCTCCTGTGTCTGGGCACTGCTGTGAGTGTTAGGCACCCACCCCTCCTGTGTCTGGGCACTGCTGTGAGTGTTAGGCACCCACCCCTCCTGTGTCTGGGCACTGCTGGGAGGACTCTGCACACACCCCTCTTATGACTGGGCACTGCTGGGAGGCCTCTGCACACACGCCTCATGTGTCTGGGCACTGCTGGGAGGACTCTGCACACACCCCTCCTGTGTCTGGGCACTGCTGGGAGGACTCTGCACACACCCCTCTTATGACTGGGCACTGCTGGGAGGACTCTGCACACACCCCTCCTGTGTCTGGGCACTGCTGGGAGGACTCTGCACACACCCCTCCTGTGTCTGGGCACTGCTGGGAGGACTCTGCACACACCCCTCCTGTGTCTGGGCGCTGCTGGGAGGACTCTGCACACACCCCTCTTATGACTGGGCACTGCTGGGAGGACTCTGCACACACCACTCCTGTGTCTGGCCACTGCTGTGAGTGTTAGGCACCCACCCCTCCTGTGTCTGGGCACTGCTGTGAGTGTTAGGCACCCACCCCTCCTGTGTCTGGGCACTGCTGGGAGGACTCTGCACACATCCCTCCTGTGTCTGGGCACTGCTGGGAGGACTCTGCAAACACCCCTCTTATGTCCGGGCACTGCTGGGAGGACTCTGCACCCAACCCTCCTATTTCAGGATATGTACGCTTAGAACATACACGGGTGTGGGTTCGCTCCATGCATACGCGGGTGGGGGTACGGTCCGTACCTACACTGTTGGGGTGGGGGTACGCTCCATACATACGCGGGTGAGGGTACGGGCCGGACATGCACGGTTGGGGTGGGGGTACGGGCCGTACATACACTGTTGGGGTGGGGGTACGCTCCATACATACGCGGGTGAGGGTACGGGTCGTACATACACGGTTGGGGTGGGGGTACGCTCCATACATACGCGGGTGAGGGTACGGGTCGTACATACACGGTTGGGGTGGGGGTACGCTCCATACATACGCGGGTGAGGGTACGGGTCGTACATACACGGTTGGGGTGGGGGTACGCTCCATACATACTCGGGTGAGGGTATGGGTCGTACATACACGGTTGGGGTGGGGGTACGCTCCATACATACGTGGGTGAGGGTACAGGTCGTACATACACGGTTGGGGTGGGGGTATGCTCCATACATACGCGGGTGAGGGTACGGTCCGTACGTACACTGTTGGGATGGGGGGTACGCTCCATGCATACGGGGGTGGGGGTACGGTCTGTACGTACACTGTTGGGATGGGGGTATGCTCCATGCATACGGGGGTGGGGGTACGGTCCGTACGTACACTGTTGGGATGGGGGTACGCTCCATGCATACGGGGGTGGGGGTACGGTCCGTACGTACACTGTTGGCATGGGAGGTACGCTCCATGCATACTGGGGTGGGGGTACAGTCCGTACGTACACTGTTGGCATGGGGGTACGCTCCATGCATACGGGGGTGGGGGTACGGTTCGTACGTACACTGTTGGCATGGGGGGTACGCTCCATGCATACGGGGGTGGGGGTACGGTTCGTACATACACTGTTGGCATGGGGGGTACGCTCCATGCATACGGGGGTGGGGGTACGGTTCGTACGTACACTGTTGGGATGGGGGGTACGCTCCATGCATACGGGGGTGGGGGTACGGTCCGTATGTACACTGTTGGCATGGGGGGTACGCTCCATGCATACGGGGGTGGGGGTACAGTCCGTACATATCCGTACCCACGCTGTGGAATGCTTGTGCGGGCCGTACCCAGGCCTTTGCCACGTGGGTACAGCCGTCCCGCCATTGTTGGGGTGACGTAGGTGTGGGCATGGTACGACTCGTACCCACGCTCTTAAGGCGTGGGTACGGGACGTACCTGTATTGTTGTGTTACCGGTTCGCGTCGTCAACCACTTCCGTTGTGGCGGACGCTGGCTTTGCTGGACACTCCCCCACCCCCTCGTAGTGACCAGGGCCTGGGGGTCAGGTATGTCCAGGGCATGTGTGCTGTGTGACTTGGGTGGGGGTTTTGTGGCCTGCCCCTGCTCCTGCCCCCCCCTCCCTTTCCCCCCTCCCTTTGTTGTTCTGACCTTCTGCGGCGTCTGCGTCGGAACCTGTAGAGGAGGTCGACTGCTATGAGGGCCGGGATGACACGTAGGTTCGGGTCCATGTCTGTCCGTCGCGTGCAGGTACTCCTTGTTCGCGTCGTCCTGATTTCCCGGCAGTTTTTGGCTGCCGGAAAATATTCTCCGTGCGGGATGACGTCGGTGCGATTCGTACTTCCTGGTTCGTGAATGGCAGGCTGCGTGCGTCCCGACGTCACGTCGGCGCTTTCCCGGATCACATTTTAGTTGTATATTTTCGTCGGTCGGTGTTTTGTACGAATCGTACGGAAATAGTATTTCCGTGCGAATCGTACTTCCATGTTTGTATCTTGTTCCGACCGGGTACGCGTCGGACGGGGAATATGCTCCATCCGACGGTTCGTACCCGGTTTTTACAGGATCGTAATCGGCACCACAATTTATTACATTATTGCAAAAACTAATACACCTTGTTGTTTTTTTCACATTTTATTAGGAGATTGTAACATTTATTTAGATATGTTCAACAAATTATATTTTATTGCATTGATGTACAAATGTATTTGACAGTTCTTAAACATTTTACATTTTTTGGTATACATATATAATGGTAAAGTAAAACAGTGTAATTTTTACATTCATATACAGTATCTTTTGTATTGTTTAATATTTTTTAATTCAAATATCTAAATATTTGTCGTCAACTTTTTTTTACATTATCATGATTTACAAAAGTTCAGGAGTTGGAATATATATACATTGTACATTTTATTACATTGTGTTTTATTATATAGCATATTAAATATTACTTTAATCAAATAAAATTAGTATATAATTTACAACTTTTTCCCATTGATATTTTGAAAAGTACATATATATTATTGAACATTTGTATAATATTTGGAAATAAATTAAAAGTGTATGTAATAAACATATATTTTAATATACATTAATTATTATATTACAATTTTATATAATAAAATAATTAATGTATATTTTACATTTTTTATATGTTTATTTAAAACATTGTTTAAAAAATATATATATCCAATTGTATACATTTTTAAACATGTTTAAAGCATTTTTTATTATTTTCTATTCATTCCTATGGGGAGTTAGTCCTATTTTTGTTTTAATTATGCCATCATTTTATTTTCCTTTATTCACTTTATTCGTTGCTTGGGTCATATATGAAGACGGAACCTCGCGGTTGTGAGCTGCTTCGTCTCTGTTCCTGTAAGTTTTCTTTTATTTACTTATAAGTTAGTTTTAAGGTAGTGTTAAGTTAGTGATGGTGTCAATGAATTTGTGTTATTTAAATGTTTTTACGAAAGTTAAGTGTTGTTTACGTAGGTTAGTGATTTTGTGTTTTATTTACCATTGAATGTTATTAGAATGCAATGTGATTTTACTTATTACTTTACTATGTGGGTTTATATTTATTGTGTGTTGTTATTTTGATTTGTGGGATTATATATTTGTTATGGGTAGGTGTTGTTTGCTTCTATTTACAGGTTCGGGCTTTGGTGAACATGTGGAGTTGTTCACGCGTTTTTGTTTTAATAAAGGAAATTGTTTTTTCTTGTTTTAAAACAAGTTTCTATACATTTCCTTTTTTTGATCGGGTTGTTGGAGCGTTTTTTACAGCTAAATATTTTCGGGTTTGTATGGTTTCTTTATTGAGAGGATTTCTGCATTGGATTTTTTATCTACAGTTGTATTTTTCCATTTTTTGGGGTGTTTCGTTACTATATGCATTATTTTTGCCTTGGATTGTTTTTTATTTAATCTATTTTGAGGATATTCTACAGCTACACAACTGTAAGTTGTTTTTAATATTATTGAGGGTGGGCAATGTCTATTTATGATTTTCATTTTTTTATTAGTTATATTATGTCATATGATATTGAGTTATATAGAAAATCTTATGACATAATTTAACTAATATAAAAATAAAAATACCTTGTTTGTGTGTTTGACATGTTTTTAATGTTGCTATTTGTTTTACATTAAAGAATAGATTTTGCAATCATGTCTATGTATTGTAGACCTTGGATATCAGGATACATTCTCGTTTTTTGTTGGATGTATTTGTACATACTACTTGTTTGTTTACTCAGGTTTGGTCCTATTTTGCTCGGAGATTGTTCCACCCTGAGCTCTTGGTAACTTTGTTCTTTTTTTATTGATGGTACAAGTTTGTGGAGTGTTGGTTGTCCTCTCCCTCTTGTGCCTGGAAGACATTATGCCATCCTTCTACCGCGTTATTAATTTTTGCTTTTTGTGCAATAGTGCTGGCGTAGACATTCCACCAGGGAATTCGAAATTTTGGTTGTCTACGGTGACCTGAACGATGCAACCTCCCCACCCAGGTGTCCTCAAAGTAATCCAGCAAGGGACTTCATTTTGTTTCATTACTGCGGCAGAAAGGACTATCTATTAACAAGTTATAATAATTCGCCACTGTTGTTGGCACGTATGCTATTGCAATCAATTTTTTATTTGATATGCAAAGTTGCTTTTAGTAGAGTACTCTATATTTAAGGTAGATTTATGGAGGTGTCTCCACATACTTTGATTAAAATGGTAGTAACACCCTTGAATTGTAGTATGTGGGTATATTTTAAGAATAGCTTGAATCATAGGCAGTTCAAAATCTATTATTATCCTTTGAGGATAATAATTGTCCTGTGACATGTTCCGGTACTTTTGTCAACACATTCTTCAAGATTTCAGTGCTTGTCTTTTGGGAGCCTGTGCTTACTTCTCGAATTGTTTCTAAGGCGTCCCTTACTTCTAATTCTGTCACATTGGATGGATGGTTGTGCTCTCATTCACAACGTTGTTATCTATAGTTGTAGCTCGACCATAACATGCAGTTGAATAGTATTTGCTACATTTCCAATGTGTCTTATTATCTTTCGCCTTTTCTTGGGTGTAGGTATAACCCATGTAGCAAAGCATTATTTTTCCCTTTTGCGATGTAAGAAAGCTTGCTCCTTCAGCCATTTCTAGGGTATATCTGTGAAGATATGTACATATGTGTTGAGTAAATATGCTTTTGTGAATTATAAATATGCTAGTTTTAGTAGTAATTTAAAGAAAATACTTACATTATTGTTCTTTCTGTTTTGTTGATGGCTTTATTTGCTGCTTTTTGATTTACAGTTGTAATTTCTGTAGATGGGGTAGAAAATTGTTTATGTTAATTATATTAGAGATTATTTTTAGTTTCATTGTCTTAATCATTTTTTTACACTGAAAGTATACTTACTTTTTGTAGTAAATGAATTTAATTTGGTGGATGTTCTATTGTAGATGCAGTTTGTCAAAGTTGTGAAGAAAAATGTATTTATTAGTTTTGTTTTCTCATTTGAAGCATGTAACAAAATTAGACAATTGTCTTTTATTTCTATGTAAAGTTGCTTTTCTAATAGTTCATGTTTTTTATCATGTAGAGTTAGATAAGGTTCTTAATCACATTTGGATTTTTTTATTTGATGTGGTTGTTAGCAAGTTTAGTTTTGATTTAAAAAGAGGAGAACATTTAATTATTTTAGGTAGTTAAGGATGGTGAGGCATTTATAATAATAAAAAAATGTTTTTTCTTACCTGTGTTGTAGTATAATCTGTTATAGTAGTTTTTGTAGATCTTATTTCTCTCTCGCTCCAGCAAAGTAATGCTTTTCCTCCGTGTTTGGCCGATAAACAGTAATTTTGTTTAAGTTAATTCTTAGGGGCCGATTAGGATGGCGGTCGGAAAACCACCCCAACCGCCATAGAAGCAGAAAACAACTGCCCGCCTCTACCGTGGAAAAACCGGTGTCCAAATTAGGATCATCCGCCAAAAAACACAGACCGCGGCGGAATGGGGCCAAGAAAAACCACCCATAGTGGGCAGAGATGGCCAAAATCCATCCGCGGTGGTCGGATCCGCAGCGGAAAAACCCTAACCCGCCGCAAGTATAGCGGAGACACCACACAGGAAATTAGGATATCCCCGATGGTCCCACGGTACGTTCCGCTGTTTCCGACCACCGCGGTCGCACACTGGGATAAATGGGAGAGCCAGCAGAAGAGCTGCAGCATAGCCACAGCTGCGGACGATCCGTGAAAAATATGGCGGACAAAGCAAAAAACCCACAATACGGACAAAAAGTGCACACAGCAAACTAGCCATGCCCCCCAAATACACAGAACACACCCCAATGACATAACCACATAGCAAAAAGGAAAATACAATTCCCAGGACAACACACACACCACACCTGACAGCAATACCCCATTTCGACACACCCACATAGCTGAGTATAAAACCAGCCCCTTCCCTGACCACAATCCTTTGCAACACTCCGGAAGAGAAGGGCTTGAACCACAACAGAAAGTAGAGGCAAAACATTACACCACACACACATCACCACCACCATCACTACCACACCTGCACCACTAACCCCCTACACATCACACACCATAAACATCACAACCACACCCACCACTCACACCCCTGCACCCACAACCACTTTGCACACCATACACCATGTTAACACATAAAATGCCCAAATTCACAGAGAGTGAGTTGACAGTAATGGTAAATAAGATAGTCAGAGTGGAACCTCAACTGTTTAGTAGCCTGGTCCAACAGACACCATTAGCCACAAGGACACAAATGTGGGCAAGGATAGTCCAAAGGGTCAATGCAGTATGGACCACCCCAAGATTCAAAAAGGAGATCATGAAGCGGTGGAATGATTTGAAGAGGGTTGTCAAAGAGAGGAGAAGCAAGAACCGTGAGCTGGCGGTGGCCCTCCCAGTCCATCAAAACCATTCACATCATGGGAGGAGAAGGTGCTTGCCATACTGCATCCAGAGAGTCTCACAGGAGTAGCTGGGGGAGTGGAGGCTGGTAAGTACAAACAAATGACTACCACCACACTGATATGTACTGTCTTGCACAATTAGAAAGCTACACCGCCTAGGATAAATTCCATTCATTTGCACCACACACTCACAAAAACATGTCTTACAGATCCAACATTCACTCACTCCCATTCACCCCAAACGTAGCTACCAACATTACCTAGGAGGCATGTGCACAGGCAGCCAGCACTACAACTCCCACCAGGCCCCTTTGTCCCACAGCATCAGCAAGATGGAGCCTTCCCCCACCCCAACGAGAAGCATGTGTCAGCCATTACACAACCCACATCAAACTCACAGGTAGGTAGCCATCTTCCCTGGGAGGGTGTTTGTGGGTGGGAGGCCTGCACCACTACTCCCACCATGCCCCCTGGCCCACACCTCAGCAGGATGGAGCACTCACTCCCACCCAGAAGCATGTGGTATCCATTGCATTGTTCACCTCCACCTAACAGGGAGGCAGCCATCTTCCCTGGGAGAGTGTTTGGTGGTGGGAGGCCTGCACTACTACCATGCCCCCTGTCCCACAGCCTAGCAAGATGGACACCTCCCCCACCCCACCCAGAAGCAGTTGGAAGCCATTGCAGTACACCTAACAAACGTACAGGTAGGTAGCCATCTTCCCTGGGAGGGTGTTTGTGGGTGGGAGGCCTGTACCACTACTCCCACCATGCACCCTGGCCCACACCTGAGCAGGATGTAGCACTCCCCCACCCAGAAGCAGTTGAAAGCCATTGCAGTACACCAAACGAACTTACAGGTAGGTAGCCTTCTTCACAGTGAGGGTGTTTGTGGGTGGCAGGCATCTACCACTACTCCCATCATGCCCCCTACCCCACACCTCAGCAGGATGGAGCACTCCCCCCACCCCACCCAGACGCAGTTGGAAGCCGTTGCAGTTCACCTAACAAAGTTACAGGTAGGTAGCCATCTTCCCTGGGAGGGTGTTTGTGGGTGGGAGGCCACTCCCACCATGTCCCCTGTCCCACACCTCAGCAGGATGGAGCACCCCCCCACACCCCACCCAGAAGCATGTGTCAGCCATTACATTACCCTCATCAAACAAACAGGTAGGTAGCCATAATCACAGTGAGGGTGTTTGTGGGTTGGAGGCCTGTACTACTACTCCCACCATGTACCCTTGTCCCCCAGTACAGCAAGATGGAGCTCTCCATACCACCCAGATTTTTGTGGCAAATAATGGCCCACCGCAAACAAACTAACAGGTAGGTAGACATATTATTCTGTCTCATGACACCACTGAGCAGGATGTAACACTCCACCACACACACATAGATGTGTCACATTATAAAGCCAAATGTGAGCACGTAACAGGTAAGTAGCCAGTACGTGCACACACACATTTGTCACAAAAGAAATGGTACCATATGACAACACCAGCCCTCTCAATGCACAAATATGCACACCGACCCCATTGCCACGCACAGTGTGCACACAGGTAAGCAATGGG
The DNA here is from genome assembly GCF_964204655.1 of Triturus cristatus. NCBI lineage: Eukaryota > Metazoa > Chordata > Amphibia > Caudata > Salamandridae > Triturus > Triturus cristatus. The sequence continues at coordinate 237,027,095 of NC_140583.1, forward strand.
AACTGTCACAGCTATCAAAGTGTGACACACCAATGCACATGTAGAATAAAGTCTGGGCACAATCATGCACAGCACATATTGACATGTGCATTGCCATGGGGCCAGAGCTACAAGGACCATTCGAAAAATAAGAAAGCATGTGTGGTGGTATAAATCAAAATATGCACATGACAGGACAAAGGTATGCAGGAGATGACAATGGCCAGTCCATGGCCAGATGTGACGTCTGCCAGGTCAGACAAATCAACAATAAGTCTTCAATGAAAAACATTGTGTGCCAGTCCCTAGATTGTGTGTCTTTTGCTTTCTCACCCTAAGTGCGCTGGGTATGCCTAGACGTAGGTCCCAGGCTCACTGTGCCACAGGATTCAAGCTATTCTGTCTGAAGAGGAGTGTAACCCCGAAACCGGTCCTAGGATGCTTGTTTACGGTCCAGGGAGGACCTGGCTTAGCAGTTCGGGCTGGACTGTTCCCATGAAGCACAGGGTCAAGACTGATTTGCATATGGCCAGGTCTAAACTGGGGTGGCATGGTGAGCAAAAGAATGATGGATTTAACCCAGATCTCTTGACTGAGGGAGAATGTTTTGATTTGTTCTGCATTCCGTCCATCAATTGTGTGTCTTTTGCTTAGTCCGTAGGTGGCAACAGGTCCCTGTAATCATAGATTATGCACGGGTCGCATGGTATGCATTGACACCTCACACCATGCACAAGTAATGCATGTACCACTGCATCATGTCAGGAGGCACAGTAGTGCACACAGAAAACAATGTGATGATCAGTCAATTGTGTAGTGTACAAACAGTGAATGATACACAGCTAACACAAAGGTTGCGGTGTGCACTACAATGACCATTTCCCATCTGATCCACAGGTGACCAAGAACTCACTGCAGAGGACAACACCAGCAACCTGCAGAGCCAGTCTCCCCCCAAGTACATGGACTCTCGGATGTGGAATCCCAGCATTGTCTGGATGATGAGCTTGAAGCCGGCCCATCTGGAGTGCCAGGGAGCAACAGGTCCCAAGACCCCATCGTCCCCCCACCACATCTGCTGCAATAACAACTTCACTGCAGACCCCTGCTGTTATGGCTTGTGCGTCCACTGCCACCACCACCACCACCAATGCTGCCTGCAACACCCTCCCTGTCCCACAGGATGACCACCCCACACCACCGACTGAGAATGGCAGAGAGAGGATGCGGGTGCCCACAGTGGTGAGGCAACAGGTCTGTGGCAGCAGGGTAGGCGGGAAGGGGCAGGATCACCCACAGACACCAGGAGGCTGGGACCCAATCCCTGGAACACATCACCAGAGTCCTTGGCGCATATGAACAGGCCCAGGGATGAACGGGCCTGTCGGACGAACTGTTACGCGAGCTCATCCTGCTGATGAGGTCCATCGACACCCGCATGGGACAAATTGTGGACCTCTTGGACCAGCAAGTGGCGGTACTGAGGGACAGGCCTGCGCCACAACCAACACCTCCACCTCCCTCTGGTGAGCCACAGGATGACAGTTCACCATTCTCCCCTGCGCCCACAGAGAGGGGTGAGTGCTCAGACCCCACTGACCCTGCAGCAGGGCCCCCCTGCCAAGCGACAAAGGTGCCGCCCTGAGAAGACCCTGGGAGTATCTGGAGGCAAAGCACCTGCCAAACGCCAGTCACAGAGCCAGCCCTGATGGCAACCCTCTTCACCACTGCATTGACTTTTTGGACTGTCCTTCCCCACACTGCCTTGTGAATGGCATCTGTCTGTTGGATTGGGTCACCACATCAATGCGGTGACTACGCGATTATCTCATTTACCATAACTGTCAACTCACTGCTCCACCACCACCTCAATGTAAATGTACACCCCCCTCACATGTCACCATTGTAAATAAACAATCCTTACACACATGTTTTTGTGTCTGCTCCTTCTTTATTGCAGGATGTACAGTCTTCAACATGATCACAATGTACCAGGAGTTTGGACTGTATGTAGGCAAGGAGAAGTTAAAGGCACCTAGGGAAACACAACAGAACAACATTGAGTGGTCTGGGTGTGGCATCACAGACATCACACAACAACTACCATCAAGATAAGCCAACATGCACACGTCACAATGGGCAACAAGTGTCAACATACACGTCCTGTAGATGTTCCCAAATGACCTATCCCAGAAACATTTCCAGCCACTGCTGAGTCTACAACTGGCTGCTGTTACAATTCTCACATACCCCTTCACGACAACAGCAATATCATCAGACAATGGGTTTGTTGTACATTGTCACCCACCTTCAAGTGAAGTACCGGGTGATGAGCTGTTCAAGCAGGTCAACACTTTTGTCCTCTCCACTGTCCTCATCACTGGACATGGGCTGGTTTGCAGGTGGGGGCCTTGGGTCCCCATTATCATCCAGGAGCAGGGGAATCTCCTTGCGAATGGCTAGGTTGTGGAGCATGCAGCATGCCACTACAATCTGACATACCTTCCCGGGCGAGTATGCCAGTGCACCCCCAGTCTTGTCCAGGCAGCGGAAACATGACTTGAGCAGACCAAAAGTACGCTCCACCACATGAAGTGTCCTCCCATGGGCCTCATTGTAGCGGACTTCAGCCGTGGTCCTGGGATTCCGCAGTGGGCTCAGCAACCAGGGACAGTTAGGATATGCAGAGTCACCTAGGTATGACAAACACAAATAGACATTGCAATGTCATTGAGGCAGAGGGCAGCAGGTCACACACCCAGCACGCCATACGACTAGGCATACTCACCCACAATCCATGCACGCTCAGGAAGAAGATTAGCCATCAGCTGGGGCACAATGCTGTTCTGCAGGATGAAGGAGTCATGGGTCGAGCCTGGGAATTTGACACACACGTGGGAGATGATCACATCTGCCAGGCACACCACTTGCACATTTATGGAGTGGCAATGTTTGCGATTCCTGTAAATGTGCTCACTTGCCTGTGGTGGCACAAGCCCGACATGGGTGCAATCAGTGGCACCAACAACATGGGGGATGTGTCCAAGGGGATAGAAGTCTCCCTTCACAGCTGGCAATTCAGCACCCCTGGGGAAATGGATATATCGGTACTTGTATATCATCATGGCGGACAGAACATCACGCAGCACCATGCTGAACATCGGTTGTGACATCCCACCAGCGCTGGCCAGTGTCTGCTGGAACGATCCAGTGGCAAAAAAATGCAGGGCCACCATCACCTTATAATTTGGGGTGAAAGCTGTTGGATATGTCTGGCGAGGCTGCAGGTGGGGCTCCAACATATCACAAAGGGTTTTTAGGGTGGCTCTATCCAGATGGCATTTCCGGATGATCACCACATCCTCCATGTCCTCCAGCACTGTCAAGTGACGAAGCAGATTTGGTCTCCTCCTAGTTGAGATGAAAGTGGACACATGTCAATGCAATACATCATGAGATGGCCACAGCATCTCACGTTCTGGATGACACAACGACAACAATGACTGCCATCAAAATTGAGTTACAGACCAGCTTACATGTAGGGACACCTTCAGCTACTCAAAGGGCACACCTGTCAACTTACACAAAACAAATACCTTAAACACCACCATGGTCAATGTGAATGCACACAGGGATATGACCACATTTACCATGGGCACGCCTGGGAGTATAGCATCCAGCATATGTGTAACAAATCAACTCCACTGTCTCATACCTAGCTGCTGTACCTGTCCCACCTTCATGCGTCATTTCAACCTGGCACACATCCACAACACAATGACCACAGTCGGCGCAGAAATGACGACTGTGTGCATGAGCAGACATAAGAGGCCATGCAAAAAACTACATCATTCATTGGGACGAGCATTGCTGTGATTGTCACTGCACCTCAACATATTGACATGTGTACATATTGTATAGAGTCCAGAACAAAACTGTCCTGCCTACACGACCATCAAATTCATAAGTGACATGTGAGGGAGTACAGGCCAATCTATGAAATCACATACACAAATATGGCATGTGTAGTCACCAGTGGAATAAATGGAACATTGGCATCGTGTGCACAATGATGTGCCATTGACCATGTGGGCACTGTGCACAGTTGATGTTTGCCAGATGGCCATTGCCATTGTATGGCACCCATATCGTGGTAGTTACCGCCTGGCCCCAGCAGTGTGTCAACAGCACCACCCATTCACACAAGTGCGGTAGTGATAGGCATGGAGACATGGGAAAATGGCGGTGGGCATGCTCCGCCACCCAAATCGCGATAGCTACTGCCTGGCCACAGCGGTGCATCACCAGCACCCCCATTCACACAAGTGCTGTAGTGATAGGCATGGCGACATGGGAAAATGGCAGTTGGCATGCTCCGCCACCCAAATCGCGGTAGCTACTGCCTAGCCCCAGCGGTGTGTCACCAGCACCCTCCATTCACACAAGTGCGGTAGTGATAGGCATGGAGACATGGAAAAATGGCGGTGGGCATGCTCTGCCACCCAAATCGCGGTAGCTACCACCTGGCCCCAGCAGTGTGTTACCAGCACCCCCATTCACACAAGTGCGGTAGTGATAGGCATGGAGACATGGAAAAATGGCGGTTGGCATGCTCCGCCGCATAAATCGTGGTGCCTCATGTCAATGTATGGCACCCATATCGCGGTAACTACCGTCTGGCCCTAGCGGTGTGTCACCAGCACCCCCTATTCACACAGGTGCGGTAGTGATAGGCATGGAGACATGGGAAAATGGCGGTTGGCATGCTCCACCACAAAAATGGCGGTAGCGCACACCGGGCCCCTGTGGTGTGTCACCACCATGGAGCATACCCTAGAGCCAATGGGAACCTTGATTGCGGTGGCATGATGCAATTTTAAAAATCGCGGTAGGCGTGCTCCGCCACCGCGGAGGCAGTCATTGGATGCATTTGAAAGATGCACCATCGCGGTAGTGCACACTGGGCCCCTGCGTTGTGTCACCGCCATGGAGCATGCCCTAGAGCCAATGGGAACCTTGATTGCGGTGGCATGATGCAATTTTGAAAATCGTGGTAGGTGTGCTCCGCCACCACAGAGGCGGTCATTGGATGCATTTGAAGGATGCACCATTGCGGTAGCACACACCGGTCCCCTGCGGTGTGTCACCGCCATGGAGCATGCCCTAGAGCCAATGGGAACCTTGATTGCAGTGGCATGATGCAATTTTGAAAATCGAGGTAGGTGTGCTCTGCCACCACGGAGGCGGTCATTGGATGCATTTGAAAGAGGCAGACCTGGACCACCAAGTGCTGCAGCTTGGCACCTTTAAAACGACCCCAGAGGGCTATATATGTGTGGGAGGGAGCCTCACATTTCCACTGCTCCTAGAGCCTGCTGCCTGAGACCCCTCACCTGCTACTGCCTCCAGGGACTGCTGCCAGAGACCCCTCACCTGCTGCTGCCTCCACGGACTGCTGCCTGAGACCCCTCACCTGCTGCTGCCTCCAGGGACTGCTGCCTGAGACCCCCACCTGCTGCTGCCTCCAGGGACTGCTGCCAGAGACCCCTCACCACCCAATTCCACTGCTGTTGTCTCATGTCCACAGTGATGGCAAGGATAGAGAAGATCCGTGCCAGTCCCTTCACGAGCGAGGAGCTGGAGGTCCTGGTGGACGAGGTGCTCACACAGTACCCAAGGCTATATGGTGCCCCAAATGTTGTGGTAAGTCCTCAACCGTGGGTGTGTAGGGCGGGGGGGGGCACACATGTAGTTGGACTGATGCAGTATGTGCCTGAGAGTGTGCGGTTGTGTCATGCATTGCCTAACATGCTGTCTCCAGGGGGAAGGTGTGTGTACCCAATGCCACAGGTTTCCCTGCCTGCACATGTATGTATGAGTGACCTGTTGTAGTGATCAAGTCCATTCAGTTCAGATGATTCAAGGAGGTTTTATTGAAGATGGTACAAGATCACAGGGAGACCATAAGTAGATACACCCAAGACTAGAGCAAGACCCCACCAGGAGCAGCCAGCAGGCAGCTCAGCCCAGTCAACTGTCATGCCTCTCTGCAGACTCCCAACATTCTGACAGCATCATCACATTAACATTCCACTGATGGTAGAATGGCATTGCATTAGCAGGATATAACACCTGTGTTGTGTTGTCAGCCATACAGTGACGCAGAAGGTTGTTCATGCAGGAGTCAGGACAGTGATTGCTTTGCTGAATGGCTGTGTGTGCCCCTGTTGTCCATCTCAGTGTGAGCCCAGCTGGCCAGCACAGTCCCCACCCACAAAGACAAGGACACATCACTTCACTTACAGAGTATTACATCAGTCTTTTCTCATTGCACTCCAGCTATGGGCCATCTCAGCACTGTAATTTGCACACGATCGGCCTTGTGATGAGGATTTTGGATTTGTGAGATCATGTCCCTCAATGTGACATCCATGACACAGTTATCTATTCACAGGTCTGGGACATTGAGGGCTGCGCAGTCTTGGACACAGTGAGTCCACCCCCAGACACAGGTTGATATGTGATGTATATGTTGCTCAACCCAACAATGGACTGGAGATGTGAGAAGGCTACACAGGGGTTTCAGTGCTGGCATCCTGCATGTGTGTGAGATGTGCAGGGACTGTGTTCCCCCTCATACCTGCATGCATTTACATCAGCTTTTCCCCATGCAGATGTACCATGTGAGATGTACTCTAGTCTCTGATAGACATATTGTTGGATTTGTGATGAGTTTGTATCTTGCTGCTATACTGATAGATGTCGGTACATAACACTGTGTCACTGATCATTTCCCCCTCTTGTCTCCCAGGCCTGCAGCTCAAGGTACACCAGCTTAAGGCCGTATGGAGGCCATTGCAGCCAAGGTGCGAACTCTGCGGGTCTCAAACCGACGGCGCACCCACTGCCACAAGAGATGGGACAATATCAGCCGGCTGGCAAAGAACGTGGCAGAGATTACCTTGGGGCTGCTTCCTCTCACTGGGCGTTTGGCACGGCGCAGTATGACACCACTAATGAGCCGCATCTTGGCGGTGACTCAGCCTGAGCTGGATGCACGTTTGAAGTAGCATCAGCAGCAAGCCAGGGGTGAGCATTTGGGGAGGGTGACTTTGGCTGGGAGTGGCTGCATGTGTACAGAGCCTGTGCCAGCGCTGGCCTATGTGATGTTGGTAGTGTGATGCAGTAGCATGTAAGTGGCTGCTGGTCTGGGTGCTGGTGTCACGCATTTGCCCTACCTGTACTTACAAAGGTAATTTGAATGCTGTGCATTCCCATTGCATTCTAAGTTGTGCTCTTCAGGTTTCTTCTGCATTGGGGCAGTCTGGGGAATCCCATGGGAGGGAACGGCAGTGTTCCCGATCTGAGTGTGCCTTCATCAATGCGTTCATTGCATGCACCCAGATTGGGGAGGCCTAGACTTCTGACAACAATGTGCACCAGTCTTTGGGCCCCAAAATACAACATGGTGGGTGGCATGTGCTCATGGCCATTGTGGACTGTCATGTTGTAGTCTGTGTCTGTGTTGTCCCCTCCTATTCCATACAGATCTGTCAGTGGTAACAAGTAGTGTGCCCCCATCATGTCCCTAGGTGTGCTCAGAGCTATTTGTGTGTCTGGTTGAACAGAGCCACAGGCAGGGTGTTGTGCTGTCTGGTCATCACATGGCTAACTCATGCCTGAATTTCCAGTTTCCACGCACTGTCTGAGTCTATATAGTGAGTTGGCATGATGTGATTGCACAGGATGGCGTACAACATGTAGATTTGGTCATCTTTTGTTATGCATTGCTTGCATGTTTGTTCTGTTGCTGCCACTGACCTGACCCTACATCTCTCTCTCTCATGCAGTATCTCCTGTGGTCACGGAGGGACTGGAGACTGACACCGGTGGGGGTGAAACTAGCACAACAGCTGCACAGGAGCCCAGTGACACAGATGTCACCAGCGCCTCAGAGGGGGACAGCAGTCTGCTGGAGGAATCCCAGCCTGAGATGCAAAGTATCACATCATCTGTTGCCAGCGGGGATGCATCTATGTTGGCGGGCACAGGGAACAGAGACTCTGCATCATCTTCCACCACACAGCGGCCAGTGCCCACCTTCCCAGCCACTTACTCTGGTGCTGCCTGTGTCTGCCTCAGTAAGAGGGGAAGAGTGTCCTTCCCCCCTGGCACCGCCACCTCTGCCCCTGTCCCCCATGCTGCCATCAGTGCTGAGTCTGTGGACCTTTTGCGCCAGCTGTGTGTAGGCCAGACGGCTCTCCTCAATGCCTTCATTGACCACAACAAAAAATTGGCCCAGGTGGTTGCTTTTATGGAGGGCATACATTCAGATGTGGGTGGGCTGCACCGGACTGTCCAGGCTTTGTCCTCCACAGTGACATCTACCCTTCAACAGGCACATACTCACAGTCCAGCTCCGGTCCCTTTGTCCACCCCCCTGGCAGTGGGCACATCTGACGATAGTGACCACAGTCCACATACATCAAAGTCACGATACGGCACACGAAGCACACAGCAGCAGCAACCCAAGCGGTCCCGGGCGCAGACACCATCCCCACAGAAGACCAAAGCCACCCCAGAGCGCAGAGAGAAAAGCCGGTCAGGTGACACCAGGGGACAAAAAGCAAAGCAGCAGACCTCAGGCACACATTCCTCAGAGGCTTCCCCACCCAAGGACTCTCCGGTCCCTAAAGCATCTTGCAAAGAGAAGCATACAGTTTCTGTGCCCACCAAGGAGGTGGTGCATGCCAAGGGTACACCTAGGAAGGGCTCCAAGGCAGAATCATCCACCACCTCGACTCCCATTCCAAGCCCAGTGAAGCAGGAGAAGGAGGGCACTTTAGGGGTGACACCTAGTAAACAGGCGAAGGGGGGGCAGAGGCGAAGCCAGGCAAAGCGTACCGCTGGATCCAGCACATCACCAGAGGGGGTGCCAGCATCTGCAACCTGATGCAGTTTTGGTGGTGAGTGTTCCTGTTGTGTCCACATCAACTTCCCATTGACCCAGAGTCAGCCAAGCCATTTAGGATCCCCAAGAAGTAGAAAGGCACCCCTCCACAATCTCCCAGCCACACCGTGTCTCCCGTCTGCATGACTCCGCCTCCACGTGCCACTACACCACCTGGTTCAAGGTGCCCTCCGGCTTGCCAAGCCACTGATAGCTCTACCTCAGCTGGTCCGCTCTCTCCCCGGTCAAGTGCCCCGACAGTTCCCGAGACACAACCAGCTCCCAGTCCGCCTGACAGCCAAGTCTGAGTGTTAGTCACCCTCACACACCTGTCTCTCACACAGGTGGGCCTGTACTGCACATTGTTACCCCCGACTGTGTTGCTGACCATGGAAAGGTACAGTCACACACATTCCCTGTGCAGTCTCTCCTGAACATACCCTGTACTTCATTTCTGCCACTAGCCTTGTTGCTCTTTGCTGTGTTCAAGTATTCCCTGTGCAGCTTCTCATGGACCTACTCTGCACCCTGGACTGGCCACTGGCCTTAGTGTTCACTGCTGTTTTGCCCCTTGCCTGTGCAGCTTCTCATGGACCTACTCTGCACTTTGCCCTGCCCACTGGCCTTGTTGTTCACTGCTGTTTTGCCCTTGCCTGTGCAGCTTCTCATGGACCTACTCTGCACCCTGGACTGGCCACTGGCCTTAGTGTTCACTGCTGTTTTGCCCCTTGCCTGTGCAGCTTCTCATGGACCTACTCTGCACTTTGCCCTGCCCACTGGCCTTGTTGCTCACTGCTGTTTTGCCCTTGCTTGTGCAGCTACTCATGGACCTACTCTGCACTTTGCCCTGGCCACTGGCCTTGTTGTTCACTGCTGTTTTGCCCTTGCATGTGCAGCGTCTCATGCACCTACTCTGCACTTTGCCCTGGCCACTGGCCTTGTTGTTCACTGCTGTTTTGCTCTTGCCTGTGCAGCTTCTCATGGACCTACTCTGCAACCTGGACTGGCAACTGGCCTTGTTGTTCACTGCTGTTTTGCCCTTGCCTGTGCAGCTTCTCATGGACATGCTCTGCATTTTGTGCCTTGAATTCTCTTCTCATGGTGCCTATCTGTGCAATATGTGAATAAAGACAGTTGCTACTGTTGTCTATTTTGTCAGTGTCCTCACTGAAAAAAGTTATTTTTCTGTGTGTATATGGTTTACTGTGCCACATGGTCTGTGTGGCACTTCAACTTAGTCAATGTTTTGGCTTACTAACTCTATTTTTTACAGGGGTGACAGGGACTTCAGTGCTTCCTGGCCCAGATGCTTGTGGGGGCAATTATGTCATTTTTTAATGGAACGCAGTTGTCATTTTCTTAATTTGTTCATGTTGGCTATATTGTACACATGTCAGGTTGGGGGGCACTGCCAGCACAGAGTGTGATTCTATCCACAGTATTACAGGCAGGCTGGCCAGGGTCATCATGTATGTGTATTCTTCCTTTACGTGTGCCCAGTTGTGTATGTGTGTGGTCATCTTGTGATGGCCAGTCATCCTAGTCCCATCGCTTACTTTCCATGTGTGCTCTTGGATGGTCAGGAAGTGTGCAGTGTATAGGGGTGAGTTTGTGTGGAGTGTTGATGTGTGCATGCCCCTGCATTGTCAACTACACACATGTGTCACCCAGGATTTGTATACCTGTTGTTTTGATTGTTCAGCCCTGTGGATGTGGTTGTATGCACACGTGTGAGTTGTATGTTGTGCACTGTGCAGTGTGTTGGTGTGTCCAGTTCTGTCTGACTCCTACTTGTTGTTTTTGTCACTTGTGAGTATGCAGAGTGTGTGACTAGCAAGTCAGTGTCGTGTTTTGTTGATTATCCATGTGTCTTGTTACTGTTTGTGGTGACTGTGCAGACCTGCTGCTCCACACTGCCAATGTGGTTGTTTTTTCTCATGCATTGCTGTCACATGGTGCCTTCTTACCTCCAGTGTGGCATGTTGTGTGTGTTGTCATACCATCCCTTATCTGTGCTTCAGATGCCTACCCATTGTGGGTCTGCACTCCCTCTATTTGTGTATGGTACACTCCTGCCATGTTCCCTACTGACATGCAGTACACTTCACTTTGATGTCAGCTGTCCCCTTGGTTTACATGTGTGTGTGCCTCCCCATCACTTCATTTGTTTCCACCTTTGTGTCCCAGACTTGTGCATCTGTTGGTGTAGTGTTGGATGCATGTGCGTTGGCTGTGGTATTGCTTCACTTCCTGGGTGTGCTGTTGTCTTTGTGCTGTGCTGATTGGTGGTGTGTGGGTTGATGTTCTGTCACTGATGTCTGTGTGTGACTGGTATGCTTGGTGTGCACACACTGCTTGTTGTGCATGCAGTGCTGTGTGTGTATGTTGCCTTGTCATTGCGTGGTGTGCTTCCCCTGATGTCCTGCTGTGTTTGCTATGTCTTTTTTGCCTGTGCATCTGTTGTTTATTTGATGTGGCTGTGATGGTGCACTTCTTGTGTGTGTTGTGGTATGTTGTCTGTGCATTGTTACTGAGTGATGAGGTTGTGCACTCCTGTTGTGTCTCTGCTCCCATTGCCTTTCCACAGTTTAGCTGCACAGGGCATGTCTGTTGGGTTATGTGTTTGTCTGTTGTTTTTGTGTAAGACATTTGTTCTGGCATCCCTGTGTGTGTTTGATGTTTGTGGCTACCCCCAGGGTGTGTGATTGTTTGTGTGTGTATTGACTGGCAAGTATTGCCAGCCTTCAGTGTGTTTGACACTGGTGTTGTGTGCTGCGGGTGTGAGGGGGTATGTGTGTAGATTCCTACTGGTGTTTGGCAGTCATGGAGTGTGTCAGTGTGCCCTGTGTATGGTGCTGCTGGTGTACTCCTGTGAAGTAGTTGTATATATGTGTGGCTGTTCACAGTTTAACTTCAGGGCCTTCCTTTCATCCTTGTGTCTATACATGGTTTGCCTTGCTATCTCCCTGTGTTGTTGCACTGTGAAGTCTGTAGTTTGACTTCACTGACTGTACCAACCATGTGTGCTTTGATGGTGTGAGGGTGTTGTTCTCTGTTCCTTGTCTTGCATGTGATGTACACATGCTTGTTGTGTGTCTCCATGGCCTTCCATTTGTGTGCAGCCCACTTTGGCTTTCCTATTTGTTGTGCTCCATTGCTGTTGGCATGTGGGGTGTGTATGGGTCTGTGTGTCATTCTGTGATATGTATGTGTGACTGCGCAGGCTGTGTGTCCATTTGGATGTTTGTTCCTTGTATGTGGTCATTTGGTGCTGGTACTCATTTTTGTTTCCCTGAGTGTGGTGTTGTTGTGGTGTGTGTGTGTTCCCTGGCCCTGTGCTACGGTGCTCTGTTGTGTGTTTCTGTGCAGCCACTCCAGCAGTGGCTGTCTCCCTGGTTGTTTGTTGTGTGTTGCAGGGTGTGTATTCACCTGGCTTGTTGTTGTGCATGGTGGTGCACAGGAGGGGTACATGGCATGTGCCTTCATGGGGTGTGCTAGTGTGTGGTGGGATGAGGTGTGGCCCTGTGGTCTTTGTGCCTTGCCCATGCCTGGCGCTAGCCCTGCCTTCTGCATTGTGCACATGTATTCCCTTGTGTTCACTGCTGCAGTGACGTGACTGGGACATTGCTGCATGATCGCGGAAGATGTGTGTCCAGGATGCAGAGGGGCGACTTGGTAGCAGGTGGGTCATGTGTGGGTGCCCTTGTGGATGTGTTCCTGTCCCCACTAGGGTGTCTGATGTGTATTTGGACCCTGTATCAGCCCATGTGTTGTGTGTTGTGTTTGTGTTATTCCGTACCTGCGGTGGCGTCCACGGCGGTCCATGAGTTGCTGGTGATGTAGCAGGTACAGCACTGGAAAAACGTATAGAGCTGGATCCATGGAGGTTGTGACCGGGTGGTGTGGACCGGAACTCTGGTTTCGCGCTCCGCTGTCGATCGTCCGCCGTCTCTGGTTGGGCGGTTTCTCCGCTGCGGTGCGTCTGCTTGTTTGGGGCATCCTAATTTGTGGAGCGGGGCGGACGTCATTCCGCACGGTGGTGAGTCTCCATTGGCTCCCACCACCACGGTCGCAGGCGCACTTTGATGGCGGTGCGTGTCGCACTGCGGCGGACGGGAAATGGGCTATGTTTGGCCATACTAATATGGTGGACGTGAGGACCGCTGCTCGTGGGTGGAAAAATGCATTTTTCCGCACCACCAGCACCGCGGTGGTGCCACCGCCCGACATCCTAATAGACCCCTTCGTTTTTATATTGTTTAGTTAATTAATTCTCAATTTTAATTGGTTTGTGCTCTTTCAGTTTAAAATCATTGGTTGAAATATATTTTTTGAATTTTGTAGTAGTTACTTTTTAATTAGGTAAATATATGTGTTGTTTGTTTGATGTTAATAATATATTATTTGTTGTAGTTATTTAAAAATATTTTTACTTTATAACGTTAATAATTGTATATATTATATATATGTGAATAATTATGTGTTAGTGAGTATATTTATTGTTTTTTGTGAATTGATATATTTATTAGGGTTTTTATAATTGTTTTATAATTGTTTTAAATCTATATTAATTCTATATATGATAGTATTATTTAATGTTATTTGTTTTAATATATTAAATTACTATATAGTTGTAAGGAGTGTTTATTTAACGTTGAATAGTATTATCGATATTTTTTTATAAGTTATAATTATATTTTTAAGTCGATATTAGTGTTATCGATAGTTTTGTTGTGTCTCTTTATAATTAAATTTTTTTGATATTTTTGTTATCGATGTGCTTGTAGTCGATATTTTTGTTCACGATATTTATTACGGCGATATTTAAATATTGATATTTGTGTAAAATCTTGCTTAAGTATAGGATGGCGATATTTTTGTATACGATATTTTTACATCTATAATTTTGTAAGTCTGTGTTTTTGTTATCGATATTTAAACAGTGATCCGTTATGAGCAATATGTACATAAAGTTGTAAGGCCCTCCAGGCTTACATCTGAAACACAGTAAGGGTAATTATGGAGATAGTGTATTCTATATTGTGGATAAACATCTGCCATGTGGCACAATGAATGACATAAGAAGTAAACCCTCTTCTTGGAGTTGGAAGGTGGGGAACTGGAGGTGGAAACCTCACCATAATATGGCATGCCTCAGGGGTTCTGCCTGTCTCCTATTTTCTTATTAGGGCAGTTTGCCCTAATTGGGTAATTTGGTTGCAGAACCATGTCTTACCAAACACTGATGACAAACAGCTAATAACCAAACTGGACTACTACTCCTAGAAAATGAAATCTGCTGCTGGGAAGATTCTTTATGGCTGCTAGGGAGCTTCTCCTATCCAAGCTGCTCAGGTAAATAGTTGGGAGGAATGCTGGACCAGGAGGCATCCCTTAGTGGACAGTTAAGCCTGTAGCCAGTGTTTGTGTGTACACCCTTCACAGATGAGGATCATCCTCCTTTATCTCCCCTGAGACAGACATGCCCACATGTTGGCAGCCTCTGTACTGTGTACATTAATTACTGTAACATGTCTTTAAGTAGGGCTACCAGACTATATACTAGGGATTCTCCACCGTGCCCAGACCTTTGTGGTGAAGTTGGTGCAAGTACTGTGCAAATTCAGCCATGTGTAGAAGGTGCGAAAGAAATTGCCTCAAACCTGCTATTGACAAGGTAATACAATCTAAGGGGTCCATTACGATCCGCCCGCCATCGCCACGGAGCCAGGGACCGACTACCGAAGTTGCGGCAGTCCCGCAATGCACATTATGATGTGCCCGCCACACTGGCGGGCGCATCCTGGGCCCATTACATTGCGGGTGGATCTGCTGGCTGCAGACCGGCCCGCAATGCAATACGAGTGCGCACATCATTGCCATGCACTACATGGCAGGCACCACGTGGTGCCTGCCACGTATTGCATGGCAATGAGGGGCCATCCCCCCGAACACCCTGAGGGCCCGCAACGGGCCCTCAACACCAGACACCGCATGCCTTTGTTGCCGCCATGGAAAGGCGAATCTCCGCATGCATCACGCCACCATATTGTGACCCGTTTCCGCCCGGTCGACGAGTCGACCGGCGGAAAAGTGGCGGACGATCTTTCCATCCGCCGCGGACATCCCAGCCATACTAATATGGCGGGGAGTCAATCAGGCATGGATGGCGGGTGGAACGCCCCCGCCGGGCCAGCGGTGGCTACCGCCGGCCCAGCGGGGGCGATCCACCCGCTATCCTAATGGGCCCCTAAATGTCTCCATTTGTCAATGATCCATCTGGGGCTAAGGAAAATCAGAAGTGTCTAACTTGCTGCAAACCCATGTCCCCGGTGCCACCTCTGGTCACTAAATCGATGTTAATGTGCCAGTGTAATTGAAATTTCACCTGGGCCTAGTATGTATCCCCTAGGTTTAAAGGGTGCATATGAGAGGATGCTTCTTTCGCTACTTGGGCCTCCCCAATGCAAGTGTTAAGGAGTGGAATTACAGCATGTTTTGCCGTGGTAAATCCACTTCATACTATTTCAAGTTAGCAATATTTTCGCATCTTGTTTTAACTAGGAATGGACGGGAGTGGCGAAATTTGATTCCTTGGAATTCCATTGAAATTCCGCGAGATGGCACGGAATCGTATGGTGGGGTGGAATGGGCATTTGGCGCTATTTTCTTAATGCATAATCCACCCTCACATCCCAAAAGGAGTGCGAGGATGCATTTTGGGCTAAGAAATAGCACTGCCAAATAGCAAATGCACTTACAGTGCATACCCCCTCAGTGCCCTTACATACTACAAAAGGGTGCTGAATGGTATGCATTGTAAGAGTATTTGGAACTGCTCTCCATACCCCTAGATGCCCTTACATACACTGCGGTAACCAGTGCAGCGTATGTAAGGGCACGTAGGGGTATGTACTACAGTTTAAAACCCGTGACTGCACTGCTGTGCATACTCCTCAGTGCCCCCATATACTCAGAGTATATAAGGCTTATATATTCTGAGTATGAAAGCGGACCGAGGGGTATGCACAGCAGTGCCAAATACCAAAGGCATTTACAGTGCATACCCCTTGGCGCCCTTACATAATCCGCAGAAATACTGTAGTGCATAGCCCTTGGTGCCCTTACATACTTTGCAGTGATTACTGCAGAGTATGTAAGGACACCAAGGGATATGCACTGCTGTGTATAACCCTCGGCGACGTTACATAATCAGTGTATATAATCCTTTTATACTCTGAGTATGTAAGTGTGCCGAGGGGTATGCACAGCAGTGGAATCAGTTGCTTTTAAACAGGGCTGGAAGAGATTTTCAAACATTGCAGCTCTGTTTAAAAACCAATACAGCGTTGATTAGTTCTGCCGGCTGAGCAGTGGAATTTATTAGTAATTTCGCATTACCAGAGTAAATTACTAAATTCCTCCAATTCCACTGGTGGACTTAAAAATTCCGCCCACCTCTAGCTTTAGGATATCAGGGGTAGTAAAACTACACCCGAATTTAGTGGGTACAAAAAAATACAATTATATTACAAACAGCAGCTCAAAGTTTCCGAGGTAAGGAGTTAGAATTAAAAATACTTCTTGTTCAGAGCAAGTGGTGACATTTTAGAAACTTAAAAATAAATACTTTCAGGGGACCCTTATTTACGAGAAAGGGGACCCTTATTTACGAGAAACTTTACCTGGACGCCGCCACTTGCCGACTGGGTGAGCAGGGATAACGCCGACTCGTCTTGTGGCCTCCCCGTGTCCCTGGAGGGATTGACCGCCATATCGCCTTCTAACAACTTGCAGCACCCGCTTCGCGGGTGCCGCTGCGCGCCATTTGGCGTGGGGTCGAGGCTGCAGGGGTGCCGGTGAGTTCCCGGAAGGAGGAGGGAACAACTGCGGGAGGTAACAGAGGGCGCGTGCTGCAGGGACTCTCTAGACCAGGAGTCCCTGCGCTGCACAGGTGTGCACGGCCGCGCCCCCAGCAAGACACGCCCCCGGCCGACCAAGCTCTTAAACGTGAAGAATCTCTGAGTGCTGTGGGACCCTTATTTACGAGAAACTTTACCTGGACGCCGCCACTTGCCGACTGGGTGAGCAGGGATAACGCCGACTCGTCTTGTGGCCTCCCCGTGTCCCTGGAGGGATTGACCGCCATATCGCCTTCTAACAACTTGCAGCACCCGCTTCGCGGGTGCCGCTGCGCGGCATTTGGCGTGGGGTCGAGGCTGCAGGGGTGCCGGTGAGTGCCCGGAAGGAGGAGGGAACAACTGCGGGAGGTAACAGAGGGCGCGTGCTGCAGGGACTCTCTAGACCAGGAGTCCCTGCGCTCCACAGGTGTGCACGGCCGCGCCCCCAGCAAGACACGCCCCCGGCCGACCAAGCTCTTAAACGTGAAGAATCTCTGAGTGCTGTGGGACCCTTATTTACGAGAAACTTTACCTGGACGCCGCCACTTGCCGACTGGGTGAGCAGGGATAACGCCGACTCGTCTTGTGGCCTCCCCGTGTCCCTGGAGGGATTGACCGCCATATCGCCTTCTAACAACTTGCAGCACCCGCTTCGCGGGTGCCGCTGCGCGGCATTTGGCGTGGGGTCGAGGCTGCAGGGGTGCCGGTGAGTGCCCGGAAGGAGGAGGGAACAACTGCGGGAGGTAACAGAGGGCGCGTGCTGCAGGGACTCTCTAGACCAGGAGTCCCTGCGCTGCACAGGTGTGCACGGCCGCGCCCCCAGCAAGACACGCCCCCGGCCGCAACGCCTCCTTTAAGAACAGCGTTCTTCCGCTCAGCGGGACGCGAGCGGGACGCCGAGCGAAGCCCGGGCAAAGGGCGGGCCCTCTGTGGCCCTCAGAGGCCAGAAGAGGCTGGACTGGGCCATAAACCCTAGTCGGTTACACTTAGCTTCCTTTTGCTTTTACTGATAGGAAATATAGGCCATGAACTGCCGCGAAACCAGAAGTATGGCCGCTGTAGGAGCTAAAAAACTTACCGGAACTTTGGATGATTTTATTACCCGCACTCATGCGTTAATTGACGAGGGAATAACATTAATGGATAGGAGAGTGTCCAAGACCTGGCCATGGCCAAGCGATCCTCCCTGGGACTTATTGCACAGGCACAGACACCCAACACTGATTCTCGGACAGATATACAGGCCCTAGTACATAGCACTGGAGAGACTGGGGATCTTGATGCCTCAAACACTTTACAGGACCTGGAGGCTTCTCCTAACCTTCATCTCCTAACAGAGAGTGGAGTGCAACAATGTGAGTTAAACACCTCTAACAACATATCCGTTACAAAAGAAAGGGGCCGGAAAGAAGGGGCTATCCCTAAGCAAATTCGAAAGACCAATAAACTATCAATTCCTAAAGGAAAAAAGGTTCGAATTCCCCCTAACCTCCCTAACATGGATAAATTGCCAGTAGTTTTACCCAGTTCCACAGGGGGACCGCATGCTATTAAGAGTGGTTTATCCTTGAGCCTTCCAGACGACACTATTATTGATCAAAGTCTGGAGGAAATTCTGGAGCTGACCGGGGAAGTTGGTAATTTAGCAAAATCACCATTACAGGAGGGGTATGGTTCAAGCACGAATACCACCACTTTTTTTAATATGTTAAAAGTATTGCTGGAACCCATAGAGGCTAGATTACGCTGCCTGGAAACTGTCCTAAAAAACATACATAAGGATATAAGTGCCCCTAGTTTTACCTTGAACAACAAAATTGCCCAGGTTACTATTCCACCTAAAACGGCCAATAAGCCTTCGGTGGCTGTTACCAGATCGCTGGAGTCCATAAATGTGGCCCCCAAGAAACCCAGTAACACTCCAAACCAGGTTGGCACCACAACAAAGGCCCCCGTAACTGACCAAACTCAGACAACAACTAAAATTAATCCAACCGCTCAGGCTACATTAAGTGATCGCTTATCACAGCCTTTAAATCTTGATGCACCCGACAGAGCCAAGGGCATGGCCCGCAGAAACATTCACCTTCCTCCTGATGCCTGCCCCTACGTGATTATTCTCACTGGTGTTACCGAAATCCCTCCATCAGAAGTAGAATCGTATCAGGCTCTTAAAAACAAAGTATGTCACTGGCTTTCCAAAAACTATCCCCTCCCGCCAAACATACCGAGCAATATTCTAATGATTGAGAGAGCTCCGTGGGTGGGAGGCAACAGAAAAAACCTACAAGGGGACTGCGTAGTGGTCACTTTCGAGAATACGGAGGTTGTAGATTTTATTTGTAGTAGTGGATCCCCTAGATTCCAGACGAGCACGGTGGCTGCTAGACCCCTTTCTTATTTTTATCTCCCACAAAATCAAGTTGACAACCGATGGAGCTGGCTAAAAGGACCATATGACAGTAAAATCAGACAGAGACTTAATACCCCCTGGGATATACAATCCCTTGGGTGGGAGGTAGACCGCGTCAAGGCGGCCCTCTTGTCGGTCCACATCACAGCCAACCTTATCATTACCATCAGCTTACAAATGGTCTAGATAATCCCTTGCACTTTCCAATAGCCAATCGCTTTGAATGCCTGTCAACCACAGACTGGGTTGACTGACAAACACAGGGCTCGTCATTTGGACGGAGTTACCAGATTATCCCTATTCAACCAGGTAAGGTTGTTGCCACGGAGGACTCGATTAAATCAAACTTTTCTCCTACGCCTGATAAAGGCCCAGTGGAGGGCGAGTGCCGGGGTGCGCTTACCCCTCCTAACGCAGATTCACCATATTGTAAATTTCTCACCTGGAATGTGGCGGGTTTAAATGTAAAGGCTCTAGACCCCATATGGCAAGGGTTCGTAAAACAATACGACGTCCTGGCAATCCAAGAAACATGGGACACCACTACAAGTTTTTCATTGGATGGTTTCCGCAGTTTTTATACTCCAGCAGTCCCAGGAGCAAGAGGGAGAGCAAAGGGTGGCCTACTCACACTGTGTTCTCTGGACTTGGTGGGGGTTTTTAAAAAACTAGATTCCGCACCCATGAACACGTTAGTTGTGGAGTGGACTCTATCTGACTCAAAAATTTTCTTGCTTATCAATTTTTATAATTCCAAGGAGGTTTCTTATGCGAATGAGCATTTGACCTCCTTGTTAGACTTCCTGTCAGTCTATAGACAAGATTGCATTTCCGTCCCAGAGATGGTCATCCTGGGTGATTTTAACATTCATCCTTGTGAGGGAAATTGTTTTAACGATAGATATGGGGGTTTACCGACCGAGGGCATTCCCCATTTTGAACACACAAATGAGGGTGAGTGTCTCGAGACTTTCCTTGCGAACTTAAACCTATTTGAAATTGAGCAGGGCAAAAATGAACCCAGAGCCCCAACTTTTATAGGGAGAGACGCCAATACCGTCATAGACTATATTTTTGTATCATCCGGGGTCCTGTCAAAGGCATGTGAGTATAGGGTTGTTACTGCTAGTTTCAGTGATCATCATCCTGTCCTCTTAATGCTGGACCTAGACTGTTTCCGGATTAGTAGATTGACAAGTGTGGCAGCTTCAAAAGTCTTGACGACTAAGGACCAGGGAAGGCGTCTTAATTGGGGGATGATTGTCCCTGATCAATTCTTCCAAACATTAGCCCAAGAGTCGGAGGCTAACTTGGCAGTGTGCTTAGATCCAACTGCCCTTGGCTCTGATGTTGTGGCTGCGTATGAGGAAATATGTGCAAGGATCTCTAAGAACTTGGAGCCAAGGCCAGGCACACTAAGGAACAAGACGATTTATAAATGGTTCAACAAGGATTGCTCGCTAAAACACAGTGCCCTGTTGAAAGCACTAAAACATAAACCCAGAGATAGGCCCTTAGTGGCTAACCTAAGGAAGGAATACAAAATTGCAGTCACTAATCGCAAAACCCAAATTAAGGAGGAAGCTTGGGATAGTTTACTATCCATTGATGTATTGAGAGATAGCAAAAAGTTTTGGGCCATTGTGAATCAGCCTTTTTTTTCCGAGGATGGGAAAACCGATATGGACTGTGTGATCGAAGACGATAGATGGCTAGGCCACTTCAAACAGATTTATGAATCCACAGCATTAACTTCACCAGTCAGTGCCCATGTTATATCCCACCTGGTTATGGAGTTTAATACCACCGAGGTTGAAAGGGCGATTAAAGACACAAGTAAACACAAGGCCCCGGGACCTGATGGGGTCCCCGCAGATCTCTACATCCAGTATCCGCAATTTTGGTCAAAAATATTAACCAACGTTTTTAATGCGATACCTGCAGCTGGTTTTCCTTCCTCCTGGTCAACCTCTATTATTGTGCCCATTTTCAAGAAAGGGAATAGGGGGGACCCTGCCTGCTACAGGCCAATCTCCCTGTTAGACTCTGCCGTTAAGATCTTGGGCAGAGTCATCTTGCAAAGAATGGGGGATTGGCTAGTGGAGAGCGGGACCCTTTCGGAACTACAGTATGGTTTCAGAGCACATAGAGGGACCATGGACCAATGTTTAAACCTCCACCTTATTATTAGCAAATACACCGTGGCGAAGGGGGGGCTTCTTTATCTGGGATTTATGGACTTCTCTTCTGCTTTTGATTTGGTTAACCGTTCTAAACTGTGGATTATTTTGCGTGACTTGGGTTTGGACAGTACTTTGGTTAATTTTTTGCACGACCTCCATCAAAATCTGTCCGCCTCGGTTAGGGTAACAAGGGAAGGAAGATGCACGGCGAAGTTTAGGTCAGGGAGAGGGGTCAGACAAGGCTGCATTCTGGCCCCTCTCCTTTTCACACTGTACATTAATTCTTTGGGGAAATCCCTGAACTCAGCTACCTTCGACATACCACGTATGGGGGGGCTACCTATTCCGGTCCTCCTATACGCGGATGATGCTGTTCTTATAGCTCGGACTGGTATGGGCCTGCAAAGATTATTAGATCATTTTGGTGGTTTCATGGAAGCCTTGGACCTAAAGATCAACACTGCTAAATCTCATGTTATGGTTACAGGTTCACGGAAGAAATATATGAAGGTTAGGTCCTTCAGCTGTAACAATTCTCCTATTTCGAGGGTACCCTTTTTTTGCTATTTAGGAGTCACCTTTGACGAGAAAGGAACTTGGGGTGCCCAACTGAAACTAAAGGAGAATGGTGTAAGCAGATCTACCACAGCTCTTATGCATTTTACTAAAAGATTGGGTTCGAGACCCATGGAAGCCATGACTCGTATTTATAGAGCCAAATGTGTGGCAATTGCATCCTATGGGGCAGATATTTGGGGCTACGTTTCAGCCCCAGGCATCCAAATCGTAGAAAACAACTTTATACGAGCCTTGTTATCACTCCCGAAATCATCTCCCACATATTCAATCCATAACGAAATAGGCTTGGGATATGTCACTGATCTCTTAAAAATGTCCCCACTGTTATGTTGGATTAAAACTTGGACAAATGAGGAGATCACATTGAACCATTGCATTCTCAAAGATTGTATGACTTTGGATAAAGCAGATAGCATACCGTGGCTAGCGTATGTTAGAGCGGCATGCGCTAGGCTGGGGCGCCCGGATATGTACTCTTTTCCACAGAATCTTAAGAAAGAGGATGTGAGGTGGGTCAAGCAGTACTTTCGAAATATGTTGGAAGCTGAAAGGGAAACGGTTGAGCTTTGTAAACCAATGGTAAGATCATTTTACCAACTTTCGTCGTCTATGGCCATGGAACCTTATTTAAAATATATAACCAAACCATATCATCGTTTCCTACTTATAAGGTTCAGGTTCAACCTGATACATCTCGTGCTTGGCTCGTATTCAAAGTGGGGCATTCCAGAAGACTCCCCACCCTGCACCTGCGATTTCTTTTCCACACAGGATACTCTGCACCTAGTTATGCTTTGTGAACATTATTTGGTGGCCCGTAAAAAATTTCTTTTCCCTATCCTGAAAGACTTAAACTTTGCTCAGGTACGGCCGGCTCTATTATACTTACAGATGTTGAACTCGGTACAGGTTACATATGGTGTAGCTTGTTTTTTGGTAGCAGCCGTTAGACAAAATAAAACTAGACTGGCCCTAGAAATCAACCACCAAACCTGACACTTGCAAATATGGTACTCCTTATATCTCTAACATGTTTTTTTTATCTAGGATTTGCAATCACTTTTATACTTGTTTAATTGAATTTTAACCTTGTTTTATGTACTCTGTATTGCTTTTATGGTTTTAATTAACCGAATAAAGTTCATTGACTGACTGACTGACAAATACTTTCAAATTGACAAATTACTTTGTAACATCCATAATGACTTTAATATTTTTTGCACAGAAATGTAAACAAATCCTTCAAAAATGTATAATTCCATAATCTCCAAACACAATCATTCATGCAAGGATATACAAAGCCTTCTTGACACAGTCAACTTTAATCATTAGAACGGAGACCAATTTATCAATTTCACCCCTATATAAGTGGAGACCACACCTTCTCTTTCAAATAGCACCATGGCTAAAACACT
Source organism: Triturus cristatus (assembly GCF_964204655.1). NCBI lineage: Eukaryota > Metazoa > Chordata > Amphibia > Caudata > Salamandridae > Triturus > Triturus cristatus. The sequence goes on from NC_140583.1 coordinate 237,050,515, forward strand.
GGCTCTGCCTCACTTGCAACTACAGGAGGTAAATCTGCTTGTTATGCAGCTTTATCTATGGTACAATTACAGCTCCGTGACTAACAGCAAAAGGCTTAACTTCCCAATAAGCATAGACGAAGCCTTAGATGGATCAGAAGATGTCTAAATCCTTTGACTATAACAGAGAATAGTTTCTAACAAACAATCTGCATGTCATGGACACCATCCACAGCCTATTGAATCCAACAGTGAACGCATTGGAGGCCTACACTGGAATATGGACTGCCATTATGATTCTACCACTCTTCCAGTGGGACTTCTTTTGGTCATGGCACAGCCCCACATTTTCAATAATAGTAATATGTGCCCCACTGCAATTAGATCTACAGTGCATTGTTGTGTAAACTGACGCACTAGAGAAAGTGAGTTAAATTGCAATCCTGAGCTGTATGCTTCACAATGTGGGAATGCAGCATCATGTACCCATGGCTCATGAGGAAAACCATGGAGGTGACGCCTAAAGTAATGAAGGTGAACATCCACCGGCCCCATAGCCCACAACAACAACAGCACAAATATACTGCAAATATTAGGGATACAATTATTAGAAATTATTTTTGTTTTTATAGTGTTGCTTGCAGAGTTCTTTCTAGAATTATCACAATCAAATGCATAATTATTCAGATGTTATGTTACGTTTACGGTATTTATACAGTACAGAGTTACTCAGAGAGTGTCCCTGTGCTAGATCAGGCAGCCTGCACCCACAGTGATTGTCTTTCATGGATTGTTGAAAGAGCCATGTCTTTAATTGTTTCTGAAAGATGGGCAGATTGATTATGAAACACAGTTCCAGAGGAAGTTTATTCCATGGCACAGGCCCAAGATAGGAAACGGATCTGCCTGCTTTTCTGGCCTGTTTAGATGCCACATCACGTGAAGTATTTGAAATTCGTATTGCTATGTCCCATTTTTAAACCTCAATCCAATAATACTGTGCACTGCAATCCCTATCTTAAACCCAAAACATTAAAAAAATACATGTTACACACAAACTAGAATCAAATTCACCCTATTTATGCAGTAATGATTACCAACCTATCAACTTCTGTAACTCCACCCTTCCATCCCTCAACTAAAGCTATATCAATCCAAACTAAAGTATCAGCCATGTAAAAGTACTTTTAAAATGAGATTTTGAGGGTGAGGCGGAAAGAGCTTTCCTCTCAGCAGGTGTGTCAGTGTGCTCTGTGAAGCTGGTTGGAGATGCTGATCTGCTGTGAGGCCTGAGAAGGGGAACAGGAGGCTATTGAATGGGCAGAACAGCGGCTGTCCTGCAGGTCCATTCTTTTTTTTTTACCTGGTCTTCAGTTTCACCCACCCCTGTGCCTTATGCTGCGGAGGTGTGTTATTGTAAGGAGTTTCTCCTGTCGACACACCAACTTCAACCCTGGTGTTGGACCTCCTCCCGTGGCCAAGCTTTCTTTCCGATGCTCTGAAAAGAGATGCCTACCTTGTTTTTTGCGTTCATTAAATCTCTTTTTCCAATTCTCTACAGTCGGAGGCTGGGAGGAGAGTGCCCTTACCTTCCTGGCAACGACTTGCTACAGTCCACTCCTGATCTTTGGTGGGGTTCAGAACATGAGGGTTCACAAGGCACGGCTCCTCTTTCACCAGCTCTTTCTTGTGCCAACACCATAAGTTTTGTTTCTATAGTTGTAGGCTTCCTCCATCTCTATGCAGTTTAGGTGAATGATTGGCCCAAAAATGAGAGGGTATAGGTACTCCAGGCCAGAGGATGGCAATGAGTGTGCAGTCACTCTTCCCTTTGCACAAGTGATGACTAAATGTCTGCTTTTATTTATCCAGTCTCTGCTCGTGTGTATCAGACTTCCAGGCATTAAAGATGTATGTTGTATGTATGACTCAACTTCCTGTGGAATGATGTATCTCATGTGTCGTGTGACTCTCGGTCTTTAGTAAAATGTGCGCATGCGCAGTAAAGCCACACGTAATTTCCCGCAGTCGCTAATTCCGGGTGTGATAAAAGCGCATGTGGATTTAAAGCCCGCAAATCGGCTCCATGGAACTCGGAGAATGCGAGGCCCAAAATAAAACGCACACTCGCTTGTCCAAGGCCTTGATTTATAATCCGGTCATTTTGTTAGGGGGACGGGTTTACTGCTCCCAGTAACACAGCTCACCATGAGGGCCTCAGTCCCTGAGCAGTGCAATAATCTGCCCCACGAGTGGAGGAAGCAGAAAAGATTGAGGCGCCGCTTGAATGCATTTTTATCCAGTTAAATGATCTTCCATCGTTGCCCAATTGTACACGATTTTTGGAAGCGGGTACGGTCCCAAGTTAACTTACTTTTTGGAACTGACATTCCTTTCTCCACTATTCATGTTTTTTTAGGTAGTCTTTCATCCTGCTGGGAGAAAGTTACACTTAATGTCAAAATTATTGATGTATTGCTTGCGGTTGCTTTTCACCAAATTACGGTTAACTGGAAAGACTGTACAAAAATCTCTTACAAAGCATGGTGGTATGCTGTTTACCATAATCACAGATTGGACACCTCCTTTGTTTATCCTGTAAATTTGGCATCGAAACGTCTAGAATCGTGGTCTCCTGTTACATTGTATTTAGATGAGTGTGCCAGGCGTCACTCCCATTTGAAACCATCTCAGCAAGAAGTTCTCAAACCCCCTTGATTCCCTTATTCGTTCCTAGCTTATTTAATATCACATGCTTTCTCTTTATGATGCTCCATTCATTTGGTTCTGTTTTCCATGCTTGTAATTATTAATCCAATTCATTTGTTCTCTGTTATTGTAATATACTGCGATGTACTGATTCAGCCTTAATACTGTGAATAATGTATTGACACCTTTATATATTCTTATTTATTTTTTATTTATTTTATTTTCCCTCTCTTCTTTTCTCTTATCAATAAAGCTACCTTTTGAACTTAAAAATTTTTTATCTTCCATCGACATTTCAAGGTTTTGTTTTCCAAAGTTTTAGCTTCTGTCTATATGGGCAGCAGCCCTGCAATCTAAATCAATACATTAAATGAAATAAATAAAATGAAAAGTTTAAAAGACGTGATCCGCATGTCTTTCTTTTTAGAGCATTCCACTGCAGCATGGCAGCTGGAGACAACCATCAAGTTGCTCTGCAGTTTAGGAACCCAGAGCTACCTTTACAGGGGACACTGCAGCTCTTCACAAATGGGGTGGCCCGTGAGCATGTCTTGACTCTGTGGCCAGGGCTAGGAATTCGTCAACCATGGACAATCTGTCTGATGGCTGGCGCAGGAACCTCTGTGCATTTCTGGCACACACAGGGATGTCGTAAACTCCGCTCTAGCAGCTTTAGCGGGGTGGGGGTGTTTATGGGCTTCTTCTGTCTGCAACTGGGCGACAGAAGCTGATAAATACCGCTATTAAGGAATAGAGCAACATTAGAAGAGTAAGCACGAGCAATGAAGAATAAAAGAGGGAAGCATGGAAGGAATATTAGGTGGAAGGATATATGGACGAGTGGGTGAATGAGTGGGTAGGTGACTAAGTGTGTAGATGGATGAGTGGGTGAAAGGATGAGTGAATGGATATGTGGATGGAGTGGACAGTTGAAGGGATGGCAGAGGAAAGGGATGGATGGCTGAGTGAGTGAATGAGTGGGTGGGTGTGTAAGCATGTAGATGGAAGACTGAATGGAGAGGTAGCTGGACAGGCGAAATGATTGCAGAGGAAAGGGATAGACAGATGAATGAGTGAACGGATAGGTGGATGGACAGTTGAAATGATGGCATAGTGAAGGAATGGATGTGCAGATGGATGCATACGTGAAATGATTGAAGAGTAAAGGGATTGATGGATGAATGAGTGGGTAAAAAGACTAGTAAATGGATGGCAGAGTGGATGAACAAATGGACAGATGGGTGGTTTGCAGAGTGAATGGATGAATTAGTTGATGGCAGAATGGGTAGATGGATGGCAGAGTGGATGGATGAGTGGGTGGATTGCAGGATGGATGGGTGGATAGGATGGATGGCAGAGTGGATGGATGAACGATGAATGGATGGATGGCAGAGAGGTGGATGGATGGCAGTGGATGGATGCAAAGGAAGATGGCAGAGTGGATGGATGGACGGACCAATGGATGGCAGAGTGGATGGATGGATAGATCAATAGATTGAAAGGGTAGACGGACGGACCATTAGATGGCAGTATGGATGGATGGATGGATGGATGGACAGACCAGTGGATGGCAGAGTGGATAAATGGATGGTAGGGTGGATGGATGGATGGATGGATGGATAGACGGATGGATGGCAGAGTGGCTAGATGTATGGCAGTGGATGGATGGATAGATGGCAGATTGGATGGATGGATGGATGGATGGATTGAATAGGGAAAGATTCAATGATGAATGAAAGAATTAATTGTTGACAGAAATGTAAAGGTTGAATGGAAGGGTGAAAGGAGAAATGGACAGATGCTTGGTTGGAAGAAACGGGGGAGCTCTTCTAATGAGGTTTGTGTTCATTGGCTTCTCTTTTTTGTGCCATCAGAGGTTTAGATCAAAGTCGGCGCATTTTAATGTTATGTCTACTCCCGTGGGCACATTCCTGGGCTACTTTTCAGAATTCCATTTAATCTATTGTGAAAGTATTTCTGCATGCACACATTCATTCAACATAGAATTATAACATTCTGTGAAAATATTTTGTGTGATTAAATGGACTTTCAAATGCAAATTCACATTTTACGAATCTACGCTATTCGTAAATCAAAACAAAAGGTGCTTATGGCTTTATGGCTCGGGCCCTGTGCGTTTAAAATCGTTCTCCTTCAAATGCAGGTAAAGGGCACTTTCAAGCCAAGCAGTCCATATGAATTCATATATTATGAACACTTCAAACGATAATGAATTTCACATCACGGAGAGGGTTTGGTGCATGCATGTTAACAGTTTATTTAATGGGTGTTAATAGCCCGTGGTGCCATCGCCAAATATTATTAAACTGTGATGATTTCCACATGCAGAATACAGCAGCTGAAAATGGAGGAACAGCAAATATATATCACCCCCTTACATGCCAATCACCTTGAAACGCTCTGCGCTGAATGCCAATTAAAGTGACTGGCAGCTCCCCTGCTGTGAGTGGATACTTGACCTCCACTCCCCCGCCCACCCCCCACCCCCCGCGCAGGCAGAGGCAGCTGAAAGGACTGGTCAGGCAAGTGACTGCAGGTATGTAATCGCGCAGATCGCGATTCCAGGGACAATGGCTGCAAAGTCTACTTTTCCAGCTCTAGACTGACTAGCTCAGCTGGTAGTAATTAGAAATGCGCCTAAAACCCTGCATGGAGACAGCAATTTAAAATGGTAGAGAAAAAACTGCGCGCCTATAATTATCAATATTAATAAATCGAAATAAAATAATACCTTACAAAGTAGAACGACATTTTGATGACAAAGTCATGTTAACTTTTAAACAAAAGCACACATGTTTAAATTAGCAGTTACTTAATAAAACGTCAAACCCCACGCCCTATATTGAAGACGTAAACTGTTGCTAATTACCCGCACTCAAATTATAGTCCCAAATGCCGCAAGACGACGGTGAAGAATGAAGAGAATGGGAAAGGATGGATATTGTATTAACTAGGGAAGCTAGAAACGTTTTTAGCCCTGGTCAAAGTGGGCAATTGCTCGGGGCACCCGCCTTCTACTGGGCTTCCTTGGAAAGTGATATTTCTCTAACTATATCTTACTCTGTCTATGTCTTTCTCTCAACCACTCTCCCTTTCTCTGCCTTCCTCTACCTCACAGTCTTTCTCTCTCTCTCTCTCTCTCTCTCTTTCTCTCTCTCTCTCTCTCTCTCGCAGTGTCATTGCAGTGCTTAATTTGAGCAGGTGGTTTCTGGTACTCGGCACTGGCACTTAATTGTCAGCACCGGTACCTATGACAGTCTGCCACTTGGTGTCACTGTTTTTTGTAATTCAGAAAAGAGAACAACTACTGTTGTTTTTTCATTCAATATACTTTAAGAATGACTAACACATGCTGCCAAAGTCATTCTTTTATCTTTGGGGTCCTGAAAGTGTCAGATTTGTAACACTAGTAGGAGTGTGACCTATTAGTTATGCTGTTACCGTAATTGACTGCGGCAATGGGCAGTGTAAACAGAAGCGGTCTGCTGATTAGAGCCCTGGCATTTTTTTTTTTTTTTTTTACAAATTAACCTCTGTCAGCAGTCATTGTAATGGTGTTCGGGACTTTGAGCAACACCTATTTGTGCTATTGCTATCAGACCCAATTTTTGAAGGGTTAAGAAAAGTCAATATTGTTTCACATCATGTGAGCTTAAATTAGCAGAAAATAAGTAATAAAATTCAAAGTTGACCAGAACAGCAGGCCCCAAACTATATATTGGCCGAGGCGCCAACAATACTTAGGATGACTCTGATAGAAGCATGACTGATAAGAAGCATGACTCTGATAGAAGCATGACTGATAGAAGCATGACTCTGGTAGATGCATGACTCTGATAGATGCATGACTCTGACTCTGATAGAAGCATGACTCTGATAGAAGCATGACTCTGATAGATGCATGACTCTGACTCTGATAGAAGCATGACTCTCGATAGAAGCATGACTCTGATAGAAGCATGACCCTGATAGATGCATGACTCTGACAGAAGCATGACTCTGATAGATGCATGACTCTGATAGAAGCATGATCTGATAGAAGCATGACTGTGATAGAAGCATGAGACTCTGATAGATGCATGACTCTGATAGAAGCATGACTCTGATAGAAGCATGAGACTCTGATAGAAGCATGAGACTCTGATAGAAGCATGAGACTCTGATAGATGCATGACTCTGATAGAAGCATGACTGATAGAAGCATGACTCTGATAGATGCATGACTCTGATAGATGCATGACTCTGATAGATGCATGACTCTGACTCTGATAGAAGCATGACTCTGATAGAAGCATGACTCTGATAGATGCATGACTCTGATAGATGCATGACTCTGATATAAGCATGACTCTGATAGAAGCATGACTCTGATAGATGCATGACTCTGACTCTGATAGAAGCATGACTCTGACTCTGATAGAAGCATGACTCTGATAGAAGCATGACTCTGATAGATGCATGACTCTGATAGAAGCATGAGACTCTGATAGAAGCATGACTCTGATAGAAGCATGACTCTGATAGATTCATGACTCTGATAGATGCATGACTCTGACTCTGATAGATGCATGACTCTGATAGAAGCATGACTCTGATAGATGCATGACTCTGATAGATGCATGACTCTGATAGATGCATGACTCTGATAGAAGCATGACTCTGATAGATGCATGACTCTGATAGATGCATGACTCTGACAGAAGCATGACTCTGATAGAAGCATGACTCTGATAGAAGCATGACTCTGATAGAAGCATGAGACTCTGATAGAAGCATGAGACTCTGATAGAAGCATGACTGTGATAGAAGCATGACTCTGATAGAAGCATGACTCTGATAGAAGCATGACTCTGATAGAAGCATGACTCTGACTCTGATAGATACATGACTCTGATAGAAGCATGACTCTGATAAGAAGCATGACTCTGATAGGAAGCATGACTCTGATTAGAAGCATGAGACTCTGATAGAAGCATGAGACTCTGATAGAAGCATGAGACTCTGATAGAAGCATGACTCTGATAGAAGCATGACTCTGATAGATGCATGACTCTGATAGATGCATGACTCTGATAGAAGCATGAGACTCTGATAGAAGCATGACTCTGATAGATGCATGACTCTGATGAAAGCATGAGACTCTGATAGAAGCATGACTCTGATAGATGCATGACTCTGATAAGAAGCATGACTCAGCTAGATGCATGACTCAGCTAGATGCATGACTCTGACTCTGATAGAAGCATGACTCTGATAGAAGCATGAGACTCTGATAGAAGCATGAGACTCCGATAGAAGCATGACTCGGATAGATGCATGACTCTGATAGAAGCATGGCTCTGATAGATGCATGACTCTGATAGAAGCATGACTCTGACTCTGATTGATGCATGACTCTGATAGAAGCATGACACTGATAGAAGCATGACTCTGATAGAAGCATGAGACTCTGATAGAAGCATGACTCTGACTCTGATAGAAGCATGAGACTCTGATAGAAGCATGACTCTGATAGAAGCATGACTCTGATAGAAGCATGACTCTGATGGAAGCATGACTCTGATAGATGCATATGACTCTGATAGATACATATGACTCTGATAGAAGCATGGCTCTGATAGAATCATGACTCTGATAGATGCATGACTCTGATAGATGCATGGCTCTGATAGAAGCATGAGACTCTGATAGATGCATGACTCTGATAGATGCATGACTCTGATAGATGCATGACTCTGATAAAAGCATGAGACTCTGATAGAAGCATGACTCTGATAGAAGCATGAGACTCTGATAGAAGCATGAGACTGATAGAAGCATGACTCTGATAGAAGCATGACTCTGATATATGCATGACTCTGATAGACGCATGACTCTGATAGATGCATAACTCTGATAGATGCATGACTCTGACTCTGATAGAAGCATGACTCTGATAGAAGCATGACTCTGATAGATGCATGACTCTGATAGAAGCATGACTCTGACTCTGATAGAAGCATGACTCTGATAGATGCATGACTCTGATAGAAGCATGAGACTCTGATAGAAGCATGACTCTGATAGAAGCATGACTGTGATAGAAGCATGACTGTGATAGATGCATGACTCTGATAGATGCATGACTCTGACTCTGATAGATGCATGACTCTGATAGAAGCATGACTCTGATAGATGCATGACTCTGATAGATGCATGACTCTGATAGATGCATGACTCTGATAGAAGCATGACTCTGATAGATGCATGACTCTGATAGATGCATGACTCTGACAGAAGCATGACTCTGATAGAAGCATGACTCTGATAGATGCATGACTCTGATAGAAGCATGACTCTGATAGAAGCATGACTCTGATAGAAGCATGAGACTCTGATAGAAGCATGACTGTGATAGAAGCATGACTGTGATAGAAGCATGGCTCTGATAGAAGCATGACTCTGATAGAAGCATGACTCTGACTCTGATAGATACATGACTCTGATAGAAGCATGACTCTGATAAGAAGCATGACTCTGATAAGAAGCATGACTCTGATAAGAAGCATGCCTCTCATTAGAAGCATGAGACTCTGATAGAAGCATGACTGATAGAAGCATGACTCTGATAGATGCATGACTCTGATAGATGCATGACTCTGATAGATGCATGACTCTGACTCTGATAGAAGCATGACTCTGATAGAAGCATGACTCTGATAGATGCATGACTCTGATAGAAGCATGACTCTGATAGATGCATGACTCTGATATAAGCATGACTCTGATAGAAGCATGACTCTGATAGATGCATGACTCTGACTCTGATACAAGCATGACTCTGACTCTGATAGAAGCATGACTCTGATAGAAGCATGACTCTGATAGATGCATGACTCTGATAGAAGCATGAGACTCTGATAGAAGCATGACTCTGATAGAAGCATGACTCTGATAGAAGCATGACTGTGATAGAAGCATGACTCTGATAGATTCATGACTCTGATAGATGCATGACTCTGACTCTGATAGATGCATGACTCTGATAGAAGCATGACTCTGATAGATGCATGACTCTGATAGATGCATGACTCTGATAGATGCATGACTCTGATAGAAGCATGACTCTGATAGATGCATGACTCTGATAGATGCATGACTCTGACAGAAGCATGACTCTGATAGAAGCATGACTCTGATAGAAGCATGACTCTGATAGAAGCATGAGACTCTGATAGAAGCATGAGACTCTGATAGAAGCATGACTGTGATAGAAGCATGACTCTGATAGAAGCATGACTCTGATAGAAGCATGACTCTGATAGAAGCATGACTCTGACTCTGATAGATACATGACTCTGATAGAAGCATGACTCTGATAAGAAGCATGACTCTGATAGGAAGCATGACTCTGATTAGAAGCATGAGACTCTGATAGAAGCATGAGACTCTGATAGAAGCATGAGACTCTGATAGAAGCATGACTCTGATAGAAGCATGACTCTGATAGATGCATGACTCTGATAGATGCATGACTCTGATAGAAGCATGAGACTCTGATAGAAACATGACTCTGATAGATGCATGACTCTGATGAAAGCATGAGACTCTGATAGAAGCATGACTCTGATAGATGCATGACTCTGATAAGAAGCATGACTCAGCTAGATGCATGACTCAGCTAGATGCATGACTCTGACTCTGATAGAAGCATGACTCTGATAGAAGCATGAGACTCCGATAGAAGCATGACTCGGATAGATGCATGACTCTGATAGAAGCATGGATCTGATAGATGCATGACTCTGATAGAAGCATGACTCTGACTCTGATTGATGCATGACTCTGATAGAAGCATGACACTGATAGAAGCATGACACTGATAGAAGCATGACTCTGATAGAAGCATGAGACTCTGATAGAAGCATGACTCTGACTCTGATAGAAGCATGAGACTCTGATAGAAGCATGACTCTGATAGAAGCATGACTCTGATAGAAGCATGACTCTGATGGAAGCATGACTCTGATAGATGCATATGACTCTGATAGATACATATGACTCTGATAGAAGCATGGCTCTGATACAATCATGACTCTGATAGATGCATGACTCTGATAGATGCATGGCTCTGATAGAAGCATGAGACTCTGATAGATGCATGACTCTGATAGATGCATGACTCTGATAGATGCATGACTCTGATAAAAGCATGAGACTCTGATAGAAGCATGACTCTGATAGAAGCATGAGACTCTGATAGAAGCATGAGACTGATAGAAGCATGACTCTGATAGAAGCATGACTCTGATATATGCATGACTCTGATAGACGCATGACTCTGATAGATGCATAACTCTGATAGATGCATGACTCTGACTCTGATAGAAGCATGACTCTGATAGAAGCATGACTCTGATAGATGCATGACTCTGATAGAAGCATGACTCTGACTCTGATAGAAGCATGACTCTGATAGATGCATGACTCTGATAGAAGCATGAGACTCTGATAGAAGCATGACTCTGATAGAAGCATGACTGTGATAGAAGCATGACTGTGATAGATGCATGACTCTGATAGATGCATGACTCTGACTCTGATAGATGCATGACTCTGATAGAAGCATGACTCTGATAGATGCATGACTCTGATAGATGCATGACTCTGATAGATGCATGACTCTGATAGAAGCATGACTCTGATAGATGCATGACTCTGATAGATGCATGACTCTGATAGATGCATGACTCTGACAGAAGCATGACTCTGATAGAAGCATGACTCTGATAGATGCATGACTCTGATAGAAGCATGACTCTGATAGAAGCATGACTCTGATAGAAGCATGAGACTCTGATAGAAGCATGACTGTGATAGAAGCATGACTGTGATAGAAGCATGGCTCTGATAGAAGCATGACTCTGATAGAAGCATGACTCTGACTCTGATAGATACATGACTCTGATAGAAGCATGACTCTGATAAGAAGCATGACTCTGATAAGAAGCATGACTCTGATAAGAAGCATGCCTCTCATTAGAAGCATGAGACTCTGATAGAAGCATGAGACTCTGATAGAAGCATGAGACTCTGATAGAAGCATGAGACTCTGATAGAAGCATGACTCTGATAGATGCATGACTCTGATAGATGCATGACTCTGATAGATGCATGACTCGGATAGATGCATGGCTCTGATAGAAGCATGAGACTCTGATAGAAGCATGACTCTGATAGATGCATGACTCTGATGAAAGCATGAGACTCTGATAGAAGCATGACTCTGATAGATGCATGACTCTGATAAGAAGCATGACTCAGCTAGAGGCATGACTCAGCTAGATGCATGACTCAGCTAGATGCATGACTCTGACTCTGATAGAAGCATGACTCTGATAGATGCATGACTCTGATACATGCATGACTGATAGAAGCATGACTCTGATAGATGCATGACTCTGACTCTGATAGAAGCATGACTCTGATAGAAGCATGACTCTGATAGATGCATGACTCTGGTAGAAGCATGACTCTGATAGATGCATGACTCTGATAGAAGCATGCCTCTGATAGAAGCATGACTCTGATAGAATCATGACTCTAATAGATGCATATGACTCTGATAGATACATATGACTCTGATAGAAGCATGACTCTGACAGAAGCATGACTCTGATAGATGCATGACTCTGATAGATGCATGGCTCTGATAGAAGCATGAGACTCTGATAGATGCATGACTCTGATAGATGCATGACTCTGATAGATGCATGACTCTGATAAAAGCATGAGACTCTGATAGAAGCATGACTCTGATAGAAGCACGAGACTCTGATAGAAGCATGAGACTGATAGAAGCATGACTCTGATAGATGCATGACTCTGATAGAAGCATGACTCTGATAGATGCATGACTCTGATAGATGCAGGACTCTGATAGATGCATGACTCTGACTCTGATAGAAGCATGACTCTGATAGAGGCATGACTCTGATAGATGCAGGACTCTGATAGAAGCATGACTCTGACTCTGATAGAAGCATGACTCTGATAGATGCATGACTCTGATAGAAGCATGAGACTCTGATAGAAGCATGACTCTGATAGAAGCATGACTCTGATAGAAGCATGACTGTGATAGATGCATGACTCTGATAGATGCATGACTCTGACTCTGATAGATGCATGACTCTGATAGAAGCATGACTCTGATAGATGCATGACTCTGATAGATGCATGACTGTGATAGATGCATGACTCTGATAGAAGCATGACTCTGATAGATGCATGACTCTGATAGATGCATGACTCTGACAGAAGCATGACTCTGATAGATGCATGACTCTGATAGAAGCATGACTCTGATAGAAGCATGACTGTGATAGAAGCATGAGACTCTGATAGAAGCATGACTGTGATAGAAGCATGACTCTGATAGAAGCATGACTGTGATAGAAGCATGGCTCTGATAAGAAGCATGACTCTGATAAGAAGCATGACTCTGATTAAAAGCATGAGACTCTGATAGAAGCATGAGACTTTGATAGAAGCATGAGACTCTGATAGAAGCATGACTCTGATAGATGCATGACTCTGATAGATGCATGACTCTGATAGATGCATGACTCTGATAGAAGCATGGCTCTGATAGAAGCATGAGACTCTGATAGATGCATGACTCTGATAGATGCATGACTCTGATAGATGCATGACTCTGATAGAAGCATGGCTCTGATAGAAGCATGAGACTCTGATAGAAGCATGACTCTGATAGATGCATGACTCTGATAAGAAGCATGACTCAGCTAGATTCATGACTCTGATACATGCATGACTGATAGAAGCATGACTCTGATAGATGCATGACTCTGACTCTGATAGAAGAATGACTCTGGTAGAAGCATGACTCTGATATATGCATGACTCTGATAGAAGCATGACTCTGATAGAAGCATGACTCTGATAGAAGCATGAGACTCTGATAGAAGCATGCCTCTGATAGAAGCATGGCTCTGATAGATGCATGACTCTGCTAGAAGCATGACTCTGACTCTGATAGATGCATGACTCTGATAGAAGCATGACACTGATAGAAGCATGACACTGATAGAAGCATGACTCTGGTAGAAGCATGACTCTGATAGAAGCATGACTCTGACTCTGATAGAAGCATGAGACTCTGATAGAAGCATGACTCTGATAGAAGCATGACTCTGATAGATGCATATGACTCTGATAGAAGCATGACTCTGATAGAAGCATGACTCTGATAGATGCATGACTCTGATAGATGCATGGCTCTGATATAAGCATGAGACTCTGATAGATGCATGACTCTGATAGATGCATGACTCTGATAGATGCATGACTCTGATAAAAGCATGAGACTCTGATAGAAGCATGACTCTGATAGAAGCATGACTCTGATAGAAGCATGAGACTCTGATAGAAGCATGAGACTGATAGAAGCATGACTCTGATAGAAGCATGACTCTGATAGAAGCATTACTCTGATAGATGCATGACTCCGATAGAAGCATGACTCTGATAGAAGCATGACTGATAAGAAGCATGGCTCTGATAGATGCATGACTCTGATAGAAGCATGAGACTCTGATAGAAGCATGACTCTGATCGAAGCATGACTCTGATAGATGCATGACTCTGATAGATGCATGACTCTGATAGATGCATGACTCTGATAGATGCATGACTCTGACTCTGATAGAAGCATGACTCTGACTCTGATAGATGCATGACTCTGATAGAAGCATGACTCTGATAGAAGCATGACTCCGATAGAAGCATGACTCTGATAGAAGCATGAGTCTGATAGATGCATGACTCTGATAGATGCATGACTCTGATAGATGCATGACTCTGACTCTGATAGAAGCATGACTCTGACTCTGATAGATGCATGACTATGATAGATGCATGACTCTGATAGATGCATGATTCTGACTCTGATAGAAGCATGACTCTGACTCTGATAGAAGCATGACTTTGATAGATGCATGACTCTGGTAGATGCATGACTCTGATAGAAGCATGACTCTGATAGATGCATGACTCTGATAGAAGCATGACTCTGATAGATGCATGACTCTGACTCTAATAGAAGCATGACTCTCGATAGAAGCATGACTCTGATAGAAGCATGACGATAGAAGCATGACTGATAGATTCTGATAGATGCATTACTCTGATAGAAGCATGACTCTGATAGATGCATGACTCTGATAGAAGCATGACTCTGATAGAAGCATGACATAGAAGCATGACTCTGATAGATGCATGAAGTTCTACAACTGGTCTTACAGTTTTGTTTTGCAAAATTATACTTAGTTTCCGCATGTGTTTAAATTAAATACATTAAACGCCTCTGCCACATTTATAATGAGGCTAACATTCGTGGGCAGGCGACATATCACATTCGTCTCATGACCTCCAATTGCATTGGCCTTACCTCATCCCCTACAAGCCACTCAAAAGCTTAAACCATCTTTTATTGCAAATTCTTTATTAAACAAGCTGATTATTCTTAATAAATACCATCACATTTTCTTAAATCCGAAGACGTTACTTGATGTCCATAATGTTTTAAAACATTTCTTGTTATAGCAATATTTATTATTATTAAAATTATTATTTTTCGTTGACTTAGTTTTATGGAAATCACATTCGCAATGAACTGGCCTGAACTGAAATATGTTTTTATTTATTTTTCCTAGCACAAACTAGATTCTAGGGCAGGGGAGAATAAAGTGCATTAGACTAGCATTAGAGTAAAATCTAAAAGATGAAAGCCCAGATTTAGAAAGATGTTGCACACCAGCGCCAAGTCATACAAAGTGACGCAAAGTCTTCCAAGGGTATTTTGAGATTCAAAGGTGCCCTTTTCTCAGCGTAAATAAAACTTTGCATCACAAGTGGGTGTTACATGGATGGTACTTGGGCAAATAAGTGCAGGCATCCATAGTTTTTGACACATAGCCCGATCTACTAAGATACTACTTTGTGTCAAAAACAAATGCCTCCTCGAAGCACTCAATAACAAGGAGAGAAGTTTTCACTGCACAGCTCACACACTGTGTAATGTTTTAGAATTTTTCTAGGCATAGGGTTCAGTACTGAATTGGAATGCTTCCAATACCAATCCTATGCTAGGTAGCACACACTTAGCTCTGTATTATAATAACAATAATTCATATTTGTAAAGTGTGAACGTACCACCCCCCCCTTAAGGGTTTCAAGGCGCTAGGGGTCGCGGAGAGAATAAGTGAGTTATTGCCCAGAGTCACATGGTGCTGAGCTGAGCTGTTGCCAGCAATCAAACTGTGAGCCCACTGCTCCAGAGTCAACCGCTCTGGCCGCTGCGCCACACCTCTCCCTCCGTCTGTGGTATAAAGGTTGCGGGTGGCATTTGGCAGCCTTTATAGTTTGCCAGCAGAGGGGATAATAGAAGCAACAGGCTATTCTTAATTCTGTTGTATTGTAATTGCCTATAAAATGCCTATTACTAATGATGAGGCGTGGAGTGCTTTATGGTGGGTGGGTAGCACGCTCTTCATAACCCAAAGTTAATAAATATGCCCCTGCTCTGCTTTCGCTCTGTTCTGGGCAAGCACCGCAGTAACTTCGGTTGAGTTGTGGTAAAAAATTGGACATTTGCCCCCGAGTTTTCTTGATGGCACCTACCCAGTGCAAACATACCCTGGAGATTAAAATAATGCTTCACGATTTCACAATTTGACAAGAGGGGAAAGGGGAATGGAAATAAAACTTGGATAGCATGATGAAGAATATGAGGCTTCAAGCGGACAGACGATCTGACTGGCAGTAAATGACAGACAGAGGTCACAATCTTGTTATCTGTCACTGAGCTCCTGTGCTGCCTTGACACAACTACATAAAAAGGTTTCCTTGAAGGGCAAGCCTGGTTTTACTTTAGTAGCTTCAGCACAGGAGCAAGGCAATCCCAAGAGAAATGCACAATACTGATAAAGCAATAGAGAAAGCAAAGGTGGAAACTAATTTTAATTACAAATGAAACAATTAAATGAGACATTTGTCAAAGTAATTTGGAAAAACCAAGGAGTCTCAGAAGTTATTTATTAATGGAAAAAACACAATTGAAATCATTGGAAAAATGTTTCCAACTTGAAAAGTCTCCTAATGGAAGTCTGACAAGGAAGGAGGGCCAGATGTATTTTTATTCCATTTGTAAAATTTAGTCGCAAATTGCACATCGACTTTTTGCGAATGAAATTTGATTTTGCAAACCAATAGGTCAGTTCACAAAACAACATCTCGCATTAGGTGGCAGAACAGCCTGCCTGGTTAATATTCATTAGGCAGGTCACTATTTGCGAACCCATAAGTTTGGCTGTAAACAAGGGGATGGTGCCCTGAAAGGGACAACAGTTCACCACCGCTTTGAATGCATTCCAAAACAGATATCTTTTTTGATACCAGCCCATGTTCCTTAAAGAACTAGTCCAGCTTGAAAAATATTTTCAAAAGTTTTGTAAATCTTCATGGGGAGCAGGCGGTAGTTTCCTGGACCACGACATACGCCCATTGAGACTGCCTACACGATTCCCAGTGGGGAAAGGGTTGTGATGGAACCCTTCCCATTTGTTAATCCATCACCACTTCCTTTGAGGTTCCTTTCAACCAAATCATCTTTCCACACAAGGTCCGAAAGGTGATTCATTTTATCCAACACAACAGTGTTGGCTGGACCTGCTCTAAAATCACTAACCTCCATCCCTTTGGCTCACACCAAAAATTGTATAAAGAAATTGAAAGAAACATCTTTTAGAGTTAAATCAAAATTATTAATTAGGACATCAACATCAATGCCGAATACGGTGTTACTGAAACAGCCTTCTTCTTCTGCAATACTAACATAGCTTGTCAGGAATCCCACTCCCACGCTCACTCCTCTCATGAGTAGCCATGAGTAGCCCTATTGAACCCCATGGAAGAGGATTCTCTCCTAGGGTCCTTTAGCCGATACCTTCTTAAAAATGAATCTCTATAATGCTGGTAAAGGGGAGATTCAAGCAAACTGGGACAATTTGGCTATCAGTTCTAGTTTTCACCTGCCATGGTCTCATTAAAATCAAGACAGATAGTTCCCATTTGTATTACCTAATTGTTGGAAAGTGGGTTATTGGTAGGGCCAAATGTAGGTCTGCCACTGGCAATAAGGGCACTAACACATGATAGGACTCAGCATAGGACTTAGAAAATTATTCCTATGCTCAACCCTTGGTAACGTGGCTGCGAGCAGACAGGCTTAACCTCAAAGACAGGTATGTAAAGCATTTAAAAACACAATTTCAGTAAATAATCAAGACAATCATACATAATAAAAATCCAACACCAACGTATAAAAATAGGAAACATTTTTATCTTTAAAATGACACTAAAGGGGGCGTGGCCAAGATGGCGGGTTGAGCGGACACTTCCTCCCGTAGCTCCTCCGGCCCGGCCAAGCTTGAGCCCTTTTCTTATGCTTTTCTCCCCCCGCTGAGGCTCAGCGTGGAAGAGGAGCGTGGCGGAGCACCTGGTGCGCACGTTGTTGCCGTTTTGGTTCTGATCGCCTCGGGGGAAGCCCCCAAAAAGTCCGATCGAGCTCGAGGAGCGAAGGAGGGCCTGAGAGGCGGAGCGCATCGGAGTGCTGCCCGGGCGCCTCGGCTGGGCCTGGTGCTGAAAGTTGCGATCTGGAGGGAATCTGGCCCGTCGCTCGACGGAGGGTGAAGGAGCCCTGCGGGAGGGGACCCGACGGTGCGGAAGACTTCGGACGGGTGCTTTGGCACTCAGACCTGTGTCGGCGACACTTCGCACTGTGTAGGCCCCTGTCCCTTGGCCGAAGTACGGCGGACTCTCTGTTGGGGTCGGACCATCTGGGCCCCTGCGTGTGACAGACTGACACCGGCGGTGGAACCTATTTGATTGCTGTGCGTTTTGGGGGCCCCGGTGGTGTCGCCGGGCCTGGTCGCTCTGCCCTGCCTCGCCCTGCCGCCATCTTGTCCCCGTGGGATCAGTGGTGTTGGCCTTCACCGGAGCCCTTGCTGGTGGATGTACGTGACCGCCGCGGCTGCCGGGCTGACTTTTTGGGGGATGTGCTGACGAGGAGCCCCTCACTGTAGCTTCCATTCCTGTCTCGGATGGGCACCCGCGGCTGGCGGTGACCGGACTGGACCGCCATCTTGTCACCTGTGACGCAGCGACCCTGCTTGTGGGGGGACACCCACGTCGAGTGCTTGCCAGCAGCTGGGCATCCCTGGGGCGGCTGGACCAGGGCCCGACCGCAGTGCTTGCGATGTCTGGAAGAGGAGGCTCGAAGAAGGGGGACCGCACCCTGCCGGACATGCTTGGCAGGGCCCAGCAACTGAGGGACAGAACACAGCCTTCGCCGGGGACCTCCCGGGCCTCGGCGGACGTGACTGGGGGGGAGCCACCCGTCACGAGGACCTTTATGGAGGAACTGTTTAGCTCCCTCAGGGAGGACTTCCAGACACTGAAGCGGGAGGTGGCCAGCGAGGTCCGGGAAGTGCGCAGGGAAGTGGAGGGCCTTGGCGAGCGCGTTGAAACGGTGGAGACGGAGGCCCAACGCCGGGAAGAGGAGATAGGCCATCTTCAACAGGACGATCTCCGCCTCCGGGAGCAGTGTGTTGAGCTCCAGGCCCACTCTGAGGACCTTGAGAACAGATCACGGAGGAACAACATTCGAGTGCGTGGTGTGCCGACTGCAGATGAGGGGTCCGATCTGGGGAGCTACCTGCGGGACCTGTTCCGAGAGATCCTGGGGGAAGCTGCAGACTTCCCCATTAGCATTGATAGGGCACATAGGGTTGGCAGGCAGCGCCAATCATCGGCACCTCCACCGGACATTCTGGCCTTCCTGCCCGATTTCCCGCTGAAGGAACGCATCATGACTGAGGCCCGCAGGAAACAGCCCCTGACTTTCCGGGAGCGGCCGGTGGCGCTTTACCAGGACCTCTCCGCCATCACGCTGCAGAAACGCAGGTCCTTCAGGATTGCCACTGACTTTTTGCGCGAGCACGAGACGCCGTACTCTTGGGGTCATCCCTTCCGCCTGATCTTCCGATGGAACGGGGTGCTACACCAGCTACGCTCCTTGCAGGACATTTGTGGAGTCCTGGGGCTTACGGCGGCGGAGGAGGAAGGAGCTACACCGTCGTGGAGGGCCTCGGAGAGACGGAGCCGGCGGAGGTCGGCGAGGCGACGATCAGCGGCCAGCGCAGGGCGTCCTGATTCCCCTACCATCAGGGCGGACATGGCCAACGCTTTGAGGGCGGCGGCCAGGGACTCGGCCGGCTCCACCGGCGTGGCCTTGACGGCCTAACACTCACTCCGGGGGGAGATGCCTTTAGCTTCTTTAACTGCTGGGTTCGGGACGGGGGGGTCGTGGGGGAGAGGCTGGAGGTGAGTGGCTGGACGTCCACTTCGTTCCTTTCTACGGACTTGCCCGTTTTTGGGGCTTGACTGGGACAATGGGGTGTTTGAGTTTGCGTTTGGCTAGTTGCCAGGGTTGTGTTTTGGGTGGGTGTAGGGGTTGTTCTGGGGTTGGGGAGGTCCCTTCCGACGTTGTCCATGCCCACGCTTGGTCTGTTATGGCTTGTCCTGCGCGGCTGCCCCGCGCGCCCCACCCGCTGATCCCCTGCCCATTGCACGGCGCTCCCGATCCCCGAGAGGAATGTCGGCCCTAAAGGTAGTGACCCTTAATGTTCAGGGTCTGAACAACCCCGTGAAGCGCAGAGCGATCTTATCTTTGCTGGAGGGGACGCAGGCGGACATTTGCCTTTTACAGGAGACCCACTTATTGTCCCGGGATTGCCATAGGCTGCGCTCTGCTAAGTTCCCTACCCAGTTCTTCTCCTCGGCAGCGAACAAGACGGCGGGGGTAGCCATTCTTCTAGCGAGCTCCTTTAGGGGGGAGGTTTTGTATAAGTGTGCTGAACAGAAGGGGAGGCTTCTTGCGTATCGCATGCGCTTAGGAGGCATAGCGTTTACGGTTGGCTCCGTTTATAGCCCAAACGACCACCAAGAGCGTTTCCTAGACTCCGTGTTGGTGGATGTCACTGCTTCCCCCAACCGCCACGTCATTCTGGGGGGAGACCTTAATATTGTCTTTGATTCTGTGATGGACAGATCGGCGCAGCGCTTCCCGCAGACGGGGGAACTGTCCCAGGCTGTGAAGGCCCGGATTGCGGAAATGGACTTACACGACCTTTGGCGCTCCATGCACCCCACGGATAGGGACTACTCTTACTTTTCACACGCACATCGAACCTACTCACGGTTGGACTACCTTCTGGTGAGTGGACCGATGCATGCCGCTGCCACGGCGGCGGACATCGGGGTCCTGACCTTGTCTGACCATTCACCAGTCACCGGCGTTTTCCAGTGGCCGGCGGCCTCCCCCTCTCGGGGGGTGTGGCGCCTCCGGGATACCCTTCTACACAAAAAGTCTGTAGTGCAGCGCATTGGGGAGGTCATACAGGACTACCTAACTCACAATAGCAACACCGACACTTCGCAGGCGACACAGTGGGCGGCATTGAAGGCAGTCCTCCGGGGGGAATTTATCTCTATCTCCGCAGCCGAAAATAGGGAGCGACAACGGAAGAGGGACGAGCTGACCGTTCAGGTCCGGGAGCTTGAGCAGGTCCTCCGCCGTACGGGGGCGCCAAGGGTGTGGAGGCAGTTGAAGGCTGCGAGGAAGCTCCTGTCGGCATTGGATCTTGATAGGGCGGAGTATGCCGCCTTGCGCTTGAAACACGCCTTCTACACTGGGGGGGACAAATGTGGCAAGCTCCTAGCACACCGGCTCCGGGTCACGCAGCAGCGTGGCGTCGTGAGGGAACTGGTGGGCACGGACGGGGTGGTCGTCTCCGGGGACGCAGAGGTAGCGGAATCTTTCCGCGGCTTCTACGAGGCGCTGTATGCGGAGGAACCCTCCTCGCCACAGGACGCCGAAGGCTATTTGGAGTCAGTGACCCTTCCGGTGCTGGATCCGGCTCGGGCGGACCACCTGGAGCGGGATATCCATGTTGAGGAGGTGATTTCCGCTATTGCGCGGCTGAAGCATGGTAAGGCCCCGGGCCCGGACGGGTACACGTCTTTGTTTTACAAGACTTTTTGCACGGCTGTGGCCCCTGTCCTTACTCAGCTATTTAATTCCTTTTCCGAACCGGGAGCCATCCCACCGGATCTCCTGAGGGCGACGGTCGCGGTAATTCCGAAATCTGGGAAGGACCGGGCCCTCTGCGGTTCGTATCGACCCATCTCGCTCTTAAATGTCGACCTCAAGTTGTATACAGGGATTCTAGCGTCCAGGCTGGGTCCACACCTCCCCGGATTGGTGGAGGCGGACCAGGCTGGCTTTGTACCCGGCAGACAGACGGTTGACAATACCAAGCGGGTGGCGCATGTTCTGGAGAAGGCCTCGCGGATCCCGGGGAGCGGATGTTGCTGTCCGTCGACGCGGAGAAGGCCTTCGACAGAGTTCACTGGCCGTATCTCGAGCTGGTTCTCAAGAAATTGGGAATCGGGGATAAGTTCCGCACCATGGTATTCAACTGTTATAAGCATCCTTCAGCGTCGGTGCGGGTCAACGGGTGTAGCTCCGGTGGATTTGCCATCGAACGCGGCACAAGGCAGGGCTGCCCCCTCTCGCCGCTCTTGTTTGCCCTCTACATGGAGCCGTTTGCTCAGAGGATTCGCGATAACCCGGATGCGGTTGGGGTCCGGATGGGCCAGTATGTCCACACGGTCAGTCTCTACGCGGACGATGTCCTGTTGACCTTGGACGACCCTAGGAGGTCGCTGCCTGCTTGCCTCCAGGAACTAGACGCCTTTGCCTGTGTGGCCGGCTTCAAAATGAATATGAGCAAGTCGGTGGCGTTAGACGTGTCCCTGGCTGCGGACACCAGGAGGGACCTTCAGCGACTCTTCCCCATGCAGTGGTCCTCCTCCACGGTGCCATACCTTGGGATTCTGCTGGCGCCCACATTACCGGAGATGGTCACGGCTAACTATGCCTCCCTCAGCAGGAATATCAAGGAGGAGCTTGGTCGCTGGAGCAAAGGCCTACTGTCCTGGCTGGGGCGAATCGCGGCGGTTAAGATGACGGTGTTGCCCCAGATACTGTATCTTTTCCGGGCCCTCCCTCTCCAGCCCCCGGTGGGCTGGATACGACGAATGCAGGCTGACATCTCCCGCTTTGTCTGGCAGGGCCGCAAGCCACGAATGAAGAGGGTCCTTTCCACGCTTGCTCCGGAGGCGGGGGGCCTCGGTATTCCGGACCTCCGTAAGTACTTTCAGGCTACACAGCTGCGATATTTGGTGGAGTGGAGCAGGTGGGAGTCCGACAAACACTGGCTCTTTCAAGACCAGGCAGTGGCGGGCCGCACTTTACAAGAGGTTCCATTCTTGCGCCGCGCGCACCGCCCCCCTAACCTTTACGCTTCTTTTATTACGCGGGTCCCCCTGCGGGTGTGGGACGCAGTCTGTGAGGCTCGGGGCCTCACCACCTTCCCTTCGCCGTTCACACTCATAGCGGGCAACCCGGACTTCTCCCCAGGGATGGAGCCGGGAGTTTTCTCCCATTGGGTGCAGGCGGGCTGCAGGGCGCTCTTCCAGATCTATGGCCCGGAGGGAGTGATTCCGTTTCAGCAACTCCGCCAGGAGTTCGGCCTGATGGAGCTGGACAGATTGCGCTACATGCAGGTTCGGCATTGGGCCCTCCAGCCCCAGGTGCGTGACACCGCTGCTCGTCAAATTACACCGTATGAGAGGTGGCTGGCTACCCGGACCTCCGACGCTAAGCTAATTACCGATCTGTACAAGTACCTACAACCCCCGCCGTTTCACTATTACAACCCGGGGAGGGAGCGCTGGCACAGGGAATTGGGTAGGACACTCAGCCACAAGGAATGGGACAAAATTGCGTATCGGGCGCGGCACTCTGCATATCACACGGGCCTTACGGAGACCTTCACTAAGGTGTCCACTTATTGGTATTACACCCCGGAGCGACTGTATGAAATGCATAAATACACTGACAAGGGGTGCTGGCGGGGCTGCGGGCAGGAGGGTACCCTCTCACACATTCTTTGGGATTGCCCCGTGCTGACCGCTTACTGGAAGGAAGTTTTGGACGAGGTGGATAAGCACTTTGAGATAGAGCTGCCGCGCTTCCCGGCGTATGTCCTGCTGGGCCTCCCCAATGACCTAATGTACCCACTGAAGTCCCGCAGGGGCAGGCAGATCGCGATTGCGCTGGGGTCTGCGGTCCAGAACATCCTTATCCACTGGCGCACCAACACTGTCCCCTCCATCACGGGTTGGTTGCATAGGCTTTGGCATGTGCTGGGAATGGAGAAGTTGTCGCTCACGGTGGCGGGGGAAATAAATAGACCAATTTGAAGAGCTGTGGCAACCCTTTCTAGCGCTGCTGTCCACCGAATTCCGGGAGCTCACCTGTCCGAGGTATCTTAGGCTTCTCAGGCTGACGCCGCCGGTGATCCCGGCGGACTAGATCACATGTGAGATAGAGGCCTCGGGGGGGGGGGGGTGCGGGGCTTCTTGGTGAGGACTAATCTGACGCGGGACTATAGGACGGGGGGGGTGGGGTATTGTTTTTTCTTCCTTCCTTTCTTTACTGGGGGGATGGGGGATGGGGGGGGTGGATTGTGCTTTGTCGAGTTGCTGCTGGTTTTCATTGCTCAGATTTGGGGTGTTGGATATGCACGCAGTGTTAAATGGTAGCGGCAGTTTCAGTCGATAACCTTTCAAGTATTTGCCCGGCGGTAATCGCCTCTCATACCACTCGATAATTTACCAATGAAAGAGGCAGGCGCCGGAGACTGGAAGGCAGGAAACAAAGTTTTATTCCATCGGAGCAGAACACATCAGATCAGACAGCAAGGTATCGTCACGAGGTGCTCTAACCGCATCTCTGAGACCTGGTCTCTTATACACCGGTTTATTGCTTTATTACACATAGTACATTCTTGAGATTCTCTTGATGCATGAAAGAACATCCCCTGAAGCCCCGGCTCAGATCCGATCCCACACATAGTTACAGTAGAGGTTCCCACCCTACCCGCAGTGGGAGATGGCTATCGCGCAGCAGGGAATTCCGCTAATTCCCGGGGGTGTGTGCAACCGGCCGGGTCTCAGGGGGTAGGGGCTTTGATCTACTGTAATCCCTTTGATGCGGGGTGTTTCCCTTACAGTAGGGGCAATAAACTGCATCCGCAGGGCTAGGTGATGGCCTGGGACCAGTTCGGACAATGGGGCGCAGAGGAAGGGGGTTATCAAAGGAGAGGCATGACCATGTATGGGATGTCGGTCGGATGTGGTTCCGTAGCAGGGTCGCGCAGAAGGAGAGGGTTTATGGCCTATATGAGAGAGCGGGGGTGGCCGGCGCGCGGGGGATGCTCGCAGCGCCAGGGGAAAGCGCTGGCGATCGAGAGTGAGCGGGGAGAGAGTGGGGTGCCTAAAATGGCGGCCGTGCATTCGCTGTGCGTGGCGCTGGGGAGAGGCAAGATGGCGCAGATAATGTTCAGTTTGCAAGCTAAATTTCCACAGTCCTCCCTTTTAACATATCTCGCCAGCTTGCCTGGCCGTCATTTATCTTCGTTAACCTTCAGCTATAATATCGTTAATGTCTTTCGTACATTCCTTAAAGATACAGAGTTTTTAGGGCAGGCAGGAGTAATCTGACACATTTGCTTATAGTTACTTACAGGTGATAAAGTAGGCGAGGAGGTAGTACATACAGAGTTACAGTATAGTCGTGTACATGGCTGGTGTTGTATGGATGTTACTATACAAAGTTACATTTCCTTAACTTCTCAGTGTACAGTCGGAAGTGATTGATGCAACACCATAAAAACTTGATAAGAAGATAGTTAGTATAAAAAGGTGGTTGGGAGAGGATTTTCGACTTTGACATGGGTTCTTCTTTCCAGTGTCCTTTTTATAAAGAGCTATCACTGGTAAGCTCTCATTGTTGTTCTTCTTTCGTTGGCACTGTTGAGCACCGGCGGTGGAGCTAAGGTCCAGCTCAAATCCAATTTCTCACGTTGCAGGGTGTGATCATTCATTGTTCTCCGATCACAGCCCTGTTCCTTAACACAGTTCACTATAGGTACTTTGAGACAGGGTACCTGCCTTTTGTTCTTCTGTGGGTAGGTCAGATTCATAATCCATATAAAAGATGGTGAGAGAGAGAAGGGTGTGACGTGCTTCGGGACGCCGAGGGAAGAGGGGGTGGAGTGGGATCAGATCAAAAATGTGGACCAAGGGGAGCAGAATCTTCCAGCACTGGGCCCATCAATCGGGCCCGACGGGTTGAGACTTCAGGCACGCTGGTCGGTGAGCAGGGGGCCTCGATGTAGCCCCTCGCGCTTATCATCCTGAAAATGGTGTCTCGTCCCACGCCCTTTTTGCTTCGTAGCCTCCCCCTTGGTCGATGTCATAGATGTTCCATGGTCTGCAGCCAGGCTGTACGTCACGTCCGACCCCTCCCTTCCGATGGCAGCACGTTATCTTTAAATGGGTACAAGAAACAAAAGTCTTAGAGAGTTGGCAGGGAAGACATTTACATACTTCATCCTCTCTCCCAACCACCGAGTAGATGCGGACATGTTTTTATCGGTTGCTGCATGATTGGTGTCTTTTCACTCTGATGTTAGTGTGTGCGTTACTAATCTATTAATTATGGTTGTGGTGCAAGTTTCTGTGGGTGTCCCTGTCCATCGTCTGGCCCCCTAGGTGCCGATTCCTGTGCCCGATACTTGTTGCAGGAAGCCTGACATCTGTCAACCTTCTAGTCTATAAAAAAGAAATTCGAACCGGCTTCTCCGGCAGAGGCTCGTTCGTCCCAGCACAAGTTTTGTTACTACATATTTCTTTCCGAGGACTGCTAAGTTTATAAAAAGAAAGTGCGAGGTGCTACTGTCACGGGTTCACGAGTATCCATTTCGGGGAGGAACATAAGCATTATTTTTGCTGGCGACAATAGATAACCCTTTATCAGTTTAGGCGATGTTTTATTAGTGAATGAGGTCATCTGCTGTTTCGTTCGAAATACTCTGAGGCGGCTAGTATAGGGCTGGGGTTATCTTGGGAGAACGGGGTGCTTTAGACATTCTATTTCGGGGTAATTGGGCGGGGGTAATTCTGGGCGGTGGAGATGGTGTTGTTAAAGCTCTGAAAAACGGAAACCACTGACATATAGCCCCCGTGATGAGGGCCAAATTGGGAGACATCAGTCGTCTTACCTGTCCTTTCTTTTCTCAGCCAATTAAGCTCAATATTTGTAGAAAGGAGAGGTAGTAACGTGGCAAAGTACGGTCGTTTTGTTTCAGTCAATTTGTTCGAACACCACCGTGCTCCAGGCCAATTATACACTTACCGAGGAGGTATGTGTCGTTAATTTATTCAAACAGAAAAGAGGGTAAGAAGGCTTTTTAGTGAGGGAGGGAGTGAGAGAGAGAGAGAGAGAGAGAGAGAGAGAGAGAGAGAGAGAGAGATACAGAGAGAGAGAGAGAGAGAGAGAGAGAGAGAGAGAGAGAGAGAGAGAGAGAGAGAGAGAGAGAGAGATAGGTGTGCGTCAAGTAGGCTATTTGGCATACATACGATATAAAACGAGAGAGACATGGGTAAGATAATAGGCCACTTGGTGCACACACAACATGGAGTAGCATGGATCTGTTCCATGTAAGAAAACGCGAGCGGGGAAAAGACATAAATTCAGTGATCACGTACACACAAATGCCGGATAGGGTGTGACAGTACATGCATGCAAGACGGAGACTCAGGGCTACGTTGAGTATGGGGACCTCTCCTTTCCTGTCCTCTTTTTCTATGCTGCGTACTTTCAGTATTTTGTAGTTCATTTTAGGGGGTGTCGGACCCTGTATTCTCCTCCCTTTGATCGATGGTGAGCATTTCAATCATACAGTGACGCTCTCTCTCCAAGTGACCTAAGCATGAGATGCACACACATTCATACCGTGTAATTATGGCACACACGTACAATCATGCCATACAGTTTCTTATGTTCTCAATGGTGGTCTGCACTTCGCGCACTATCTCACAATGTTTGCCTAAATTTTCCCTGATATTGAACTCGGTACGGTCCATGTCCACTTCATTCTTCAGTCGGAGCTTCGTTGTGACCTATAGAGGGGAAAAAGAGGGGAGGGGATGTGCAGTATTCAAAGTACCCCAGCGCGCGCAGACACGAAAAAGTTCTACTTACCACGGACCAAGCTAGTCGCAGGAATGGGTGATACCACAGACCTATTATTCTCTTTGTCCGAGACAAAGATGCTCTAATTTATTTCATTTCCTAAATTCGGGTTCCCTTGTCATATATGCATTTCTCAATCGGTCGTGTATTAGGGTGCAAGATACCATACCTTGCGTTCGGCATATACCCTGAGCTATGGTTGACCATGGTTTAACAACTCTTGGAAAAAGATAGGTGTGATGGGTACAAATTCCGTTAATCAAAAAGATTCAGGCAAATGGGGACTGCATTATCTGTTTTCTATTGCTTGGGGGTAACAATCATTTATTCAAATGAAGAAATCTCTATCAACCTATGTGATTAGTCATGGCACTGATTCCGTAATTCTTTCAAGAGACCCTTTATTTAAAACAATGTCAGCATACAAGATAC
Organism: Triturus cristatus; assembly: GCF_964204655.1. NCBI lineage: Eukaryota > Metazoa > Chordata > Amphibia > Caudata > Salamandridae > Triturus > Triturus cristatus. The sequence goes on from NC_140583.1 coordinate 237,078,944, forward strand.
GGGCCTACAACCGTTCAGGCCGGCCACGTGGTGGGGAGGCGTCGAGTGTCATGAGTACGCTACTACGGCATAAAATCGGTTCCCTTCCCGCCCCTCCCCGACCATCATGTGTGGAAGCATCGTATATATATATATATATATCTTTTTAACACAAATGTCACGTGACTGGGACGCCACAAGGGTGTGTAGGCCTCTCCTACATCGGCGCCATCTTGGGGCGAGGTCGGGCCAGAGTACAGTCTAAGTCTTTCCATGAATTAGCCGTTGGACCAGAATCCCTTTCAGTAGTTCGAGAACTTTCGTTAGCGTCAATTTTGCATCAGCATGGCGTCACTGCGACCCCGTAGAAATGCCATGGTTCGTTCTTGGGGCGGGGCAGGAGGCGGGTTCTTCCGCCGACGCTTCGAACCAGTCTTTCTCACTGCACCAAGCGGAGGCAAGGTGGCTGCCGTCCGGGGCAAAGAGCAATGGCGGCGGTTTGTCCTTACCGGAAGTCCGCGGGAGTCGAGTGTCAAATGACTCCAGCCGAGTCTGCAAGGCTGAGGGGAGCATCTTGTCAAGGGTGGGGCCCATGCCCAAGCAGACAAGCTTTCGAGTCCAGAATTGTCTCACGGTGGGCTTTAGGCCTGGATCCGGAGGAGTCGACCGCCGGAGTTCAAGGGCAGCAGTAGCAGCAGCTCTTCGGTACAGTCACCGGAGAGGAGCCAGCAGCAGTAACAGCGGCAGTTCGGATGGTACTGCCACCGGGGTGATTCCAGTAGCAGTGACGACAGCAGTTTGGATGGTATCACCACCGGGGTGGGTCCCCGATTACCTTGCTGCGGGGGCCCACTCCTCACGTCGGGTGCTAGCAGCAGTCCTGGTGAACCCAGTGCTTGGGTGGTTGCCTGGCGGCCGCGTGCAGGAGCGCCGGCTCAGCCGAACGGCGAATGAAGTGGCAGGGCGCAACTCAGCTGGCTGACGTGTGAAAGATGCGGTTGGGGTGCCCTCATCTGCTGGCGAGCCTCCACCTGGGGAGGCGGGGGAGGCCCGTCCGCGTCGCTTCCCCCCGCCAGGGCATCAGCCCTTATTGAAGAAAGAAGAGAAAATGCGGGAAGATCCGCACAGCGTGCCAGGGTGAAATTCAGCAGGCCGATGAAAAAGATGGCTGGGGCGTCCTCATCTGCTGGTGAGACTCCACCTGGGGAGGTGGGGGAGGCCCGTCTGCGTCGCCTCCCCCCCGCCAGGGTATCAGCCCTTATTAAAGAAAGAAGAAGAGAAAGCGGAAAGGCCCGCACAGCGTGGCGGGCTTCGCCTTGTGGTTGCCAGAACTTCGGCGCTTCGTATAGCCTCCGGCCTATTCGCACAGTCGTCCGCCACTGAGGTCAATGGATTTTTGCATGGCTTTTATAGCCCAAAGCCGACTAAAAGAACCGCCCAAAACAGGCCAATGTTGCAATTCAGAGGAAGGAGAGGCGAGGACGGTGTCACGTGGACGTTAAGGCTTTGGGATGGAGGTTGCAGCAGACTGTTATGTAAATAGTTGTTTTAAAACGTGTTTTAACCTGGTTACCCTGTTGGTGTGTTCGTTATATCTTATAAGTTATTAAAATGTTATAACTATACTATTTCGTTGGAGTGTTTGTACCTATTTGCAATTTGATGACGAGCACAAGGAGGTTACTGTGCAATCGGAAAAATAACATAGCCCAATTGTGCGCGATCTAGCCCTAGTTTGGTGACGTCGATGGTGGGTGTCAGCAGGCTTCCGTTTGTGCGGGATTTTGTCATGCTTATTGGGCGGGGTGGGCAGTAGGGCAGACAGGTTTAGGTAGCGAGAGTAATGGAGTCGGGCTGCCTCGTGGCCGTCTCGACCGTGAGCTTGACTCCTTCCCTTGGTTTCATATGTCCCACAAAGGGCTAACTCCTAGCGTTACTTTAGTTTTTTTAAGGTCAAAAAGGATCCTACCAGTGCCTTTACTATCTTGTCGATTCCTGTTCGTTCATCCTTCGCTAGCCGATTCATTCTGGTGGACTCTTTCTTTCTCATCTCTGGGTCGTCTAACGTTATAGCTGACGTTGTGTTCAGCACAGGAGGCTCGGCCGGCGCGGAGGCCGTGAGGACCGAGGCCCCTGTACTGCTTTCGCTCGTGTTCGGGGGTTGTGGGTGTTGCACTACTGACTGGGAGGGTGCATATGGAGGGGGCATGTAAATGATCGGGGGACCTAACAGTAATTCATCATTCGTTCGCTGCTTGGAGGACAACTCAGGGTAGAGCAAAGAAGGGGTCCTAACAGCGTACTGGCCTGAGGTTTCGGGCTCCTGTCTTAGTTTAGTTTCCCTTCTCTCCTTTATGTCTTCTTCTAACCTTCTAGCGGCAAGGTGAGCTGCCTTTCGTAATTCCTTTTCTGCTTTTACTTCTTCCCTCTTTTTCCGTTGCGTTGCTTCTTTGCGCCACATGCCGATACTGTCAAGCATAGTAGGCGTCGTCTTATTGCTACGCAGAGCTACTTCTAGCGCTTCTATCTTATGGTCGTCGAAGGATCCCATCAGTGGCCACTGACTCTCGGGGTCCTTCTTTGTATATTTATGCCATAGCTTGGTATAAGCTACGGCGACTAGTCCATATTTAGTGAACATGTCCTTATTAGGGGTGCCCTCCAGTGGAGCCGGATGGTTCACCTCTAATAAGCGGTCCGGGCAGAACCAACTACCAATCAGTGGGGAGAAGATAGGCATGACGGGTTTCAACGGGGACAAAAGTCAGCACTACCTATCTTTTCACTGCTTGCAAAGACTAGACAGAATATCTCTATTCTTCGTTATTTGTAAGCAGAGAATACCTCCAAAGAACCAATATCGAACAACTAGTGTTCGGACAATCAATCAATCAATCAATCAATGGGAGATAAAGATAGGCACGACGGGTTTCAACGGGGACAAAAGTCTGCGTTACCTACCCTTCACTATCTGCAAAGAGAGAGGGAGTATTTCTACTCCTCCCCGTTTGTAGACAGCGAATATCTCAAAGAGAACAATCAATGAGCAATACTAGTATTTCCAAAGCTTTAAACAATCAATCAATTATTTCGCATTTTGTCGTGTATCACGACCTTACCCGGACCGCGTGGACAGTTTCTCGTCTTCCGCCTCCAGCGCCCGATCGTCCTCTACTCTCCGTATTTGCCGCGGCACTCCTGATGGTTCCCAGTCAGGACCGTAGATCACTCGAGAGAGGTCTGCTCGGAACTAGTGAAGTTCGGATGATCGGCTGCCAGACGAGGGTCTATTGGGCAGGAGCTCTCCCGATCGTTGCAGTCGTTCACTCTGTCGTCGGGACCTCTCCCACTGGATCCACGTGTCGCTGATGGGCCCCACGTTTGGGACGCCAATTGTTAAATGGTAGCGGCAGTTTCAGTCGATAACCTTTCAAGTATTTGCCCGGCGGTAATCGCCTCTCATACCACTCGATAATTTACCAATGAAAGAGGCAGGCGCCGGAGACTGGAAGGCAGGAAACAAAGTTTTATTCCGTTGGAGCAGAACACATCAGATCAGACAGCAAGGTATCGTCACGAGGTGCTCTAACCGCATCTCTGAGACCTGGTCTCTTATACACCGGTTTATTGCTTTATTACACATAGTACATTCTTGAGATTCTCTTGATGCATGAAAGAACATCCCCTGAAGCCCCGTCTCAGATCCGATCCCACACATGGTTACAGTAGAGGTTCCCACCCTACCCGCAGTGGGAGATGGCTATCGCGCAGCAGGGAATTCCGCTAATTCCCGGGGGTGTGTGCAACCGGCCGGGTCTCAGGGGGTAGGGGCTTTGATCTACTGTAATCCCTTTGATGCGGGGTGTTTCCCTTACAGTAGGGGCAATAAACTGCATCCGCAGGACTAGGTGATGGCCTGGGACCAGTTCGGACAATGGGGCGCAGAGGAAGGGGGTTATCAAAGGAGAGGCATGACCATGTATGGGATATCGGTCGGATGTGGTTCCGTAGCAGGGTCGCGCAGAAGGAGAGGGTTTATGGCCTATATGAGAGAGCGGGGGTGGCCGGCGCGCGGGGGATGCTCGCAGCGCCAGGGGAAAGCGCTGGCGATCGAGAGTGAGCGGGGAGAGAGTGGGGTGCCTAAAATGGCGGCCGTGCATTCGCTGTGCGTGGCGCTGGAGAGAGGCAAGATGGCGCAGATAATGTTCAGTTTGCAAGCTAAATTTCCACAGCAGGGATTCCACAGTTTGCATTTCTAGCCTTTCATTTACTGTGCTTTTCCCCTGGCCCATCGAGCTATCCATCGCCAACCCTCTTGAGTGGCACCCTTTTTTCTTTGATTGTATTAAATGTACCCTAACCTCCTACCCCCCTCCCCCATGGTTTGTTTTGTTTCAATAAAAACGTTTTAAACATAAAATGACACTAAAACAACAAAATCCAATGTACGGAACCAGAGATATGAATTTTCACAAATTAAAAAAAATATAGCACTTAGAAGATTATAGCACCATATTGTTATACCTGCTCGCGATAGACCAGACCAAAGTCAAAGTTTCAGGCCGGGCGCAATGGAGCCCTGAGCGGCTACAGCTCCCGGCAGGTCCCGGTCTCAGTTCCTACCTTCACACTTAGAAACCTTTCTGGAGCTTTTCTTCCCGAGGGTCCTCAAAGCTCCCAGCCAGTCCGGATATGGTGAGGGTTCGCCGGCTTGACTTGTAACGAGGTCCCGGTCAACTTCCCTGGAGCGGACTTAGAAAATATTTCAAGATTGCTTCAGCGGGATAACCCAGGAATCCAGGTCGACACGCGATGGAAGGCAGGCGGCTTGGCTCTCGTGTTTGCTCCCGGTCACCTTTTCTATGAGCAGACTTCTAAACTTTTCTGGAGCTTTTTCTCGCGGGGTCTCTCGATGCTCCTCATGTAGCCGGATCCGGTGAGGGTTCACCGGCTTCAGATTTCTTCTAGTCCCGGTCAATCTCTGGAAGATTGGACCCATGGAGCTTTTAACGGGGCGAACCTGGATGGCTTGGCCGGCTCGCAGTTGAAGGCAGGCGGCCTGACTGACCAGGCTGAGTCGGTCCCTCTATGGAGCTTTTTCCAAAGTTGCTCCAAAGTTCTCCAAACTTCTTGAACTTCTTCCTGAAGTTCCTCAAGGGGTCCCAAAGTGTCTCAAACTTACTCCAAGGGTCTAGAAGCTCCAAGATGGTCCTTGAAAGATGAGGACGTCAGTTCCCACAATCCACTGGTACAAAACCCTTACAAATCCACTGATGGTTCTCCAAGGTGTAGATTTCGTTGGCGATGTTCCAGTTGAGCTCTTTTAACCTGTAGCTTTCAGGGAGTCCACTCTTTAGTTCTTTTTCAGCAAAATAATCCACAGGTCTGAAGTTTCAGATGGTGCAGTTTTCAGAGGTCAGGCTTTAGAAATACAGCAAAACTTCTCAGCCGGGCACTTCTTGCTTCAGTAAGTTTTAAGCAGCAGATCTGGAGGGCTTAACCCTTGGTAACGTGGCCGCGAGCAGACAGGCTTAACTTCAAAGACAGGTATATAAAGCATTTAAAAAAACAACATATCAGTAAATAATCAAGACACAACATAAAATAAAAATCCAACACCAATTTATAAAAATAAGTAATATTTTTATCTTTTAAATGACACCAAAACGAAAAAAATTCACTGTAGGGAACCAGAGATATGAATTTTTAAAGATTAGTCACTTACTAGTGCTTAGAAACCAACAGTTCCCCTTTTAGTAATTTTGTTTTCTCTGACAGGGACACCTTTAGAAATTGTTTGGAGAATCTCACCAAATGTGTTTTGCTGCCTTCTCCAGCAGGCGGGGTCCAGTTAGAACTCCTTCCTGAAGTTCTGCTTGCGGGTCCCAGAGTATCCAACACACAATCCAAGGTTCTGGAATCTCCAAGAGGGTCCTTGAAAGTGTGAAACATATATTCCGCAATCCACTTGAACAAAACCCTTACAAATCCACTGATACTCCAGGCTGGGAATTCTTTGGGGGATGTCCAGGTGAGCTCTGTTAACCTGTAGCTTGCAGGGAGTCCACTCTTTAGTCCTTTTGCAGCAAGGTAATCCACAGGGCTGCTGAAATTCAGTTGGTGCAGTCTTCAGAGGTCAGGCATTAGAAATCTTTGCACAGCAACACTTCTCAGCCAGGCACATCTTGCTTCAGTAAGTTTCAAGCAGCAGATCTGGAGGGCTCTGCCCCACTCAGATACTTATTCACAATTCTCTGGGCCAAGCAGTAGGTCACTCCTGACCAATGGGAGCAGGGTAACTCCTCAAGGCGATGACTACATCCTGTAGAGTGTGGCTTTATTTTGTCCCAGAGTGCATCAAATCTTCCAAATCCATAATGGTTGATTTTCCAGCAGAGAGTCAAGACCTGGCTAAACACACCCCCAGGGATGGCTTATTTCCCTAGACTCTCCCACTACCATCTGCACATACCTTCCTTAAGCCTAGCCCTGACTCTGGTTCCAAAAGTGTAAAAGTGTAACTGACACCCAGGCCTCCCCTCTGCCTTTGTAGAGTATGGTTTACGACTCCACCCCCTTGCCTGGCATTCCTATGGAACAACACACTGCCCTCACAGCAGAGCTGCTAGCCCCAAGGGCTCTTTATCACCTCTTCAAAGAAGCCTGGCCAATCCACTTAACTCTGACCAATCAGGGCAGACCACTGGAAGGCTGAATTTGAACTTACAAACAAGAAAATCTTATAACTTCTTTTATGTACACTTTAGGAGAAATTCAACAATATGATATTGTTGGATTTAGCACTACTATTCTGAAAAGTCTTTGAACAGTAGATCTATCTCCTCCTATCAGTAGTTATTATTTAATAACTTCCTGCAATGTTAACCTATAGGGCCTGGGATTTGCAATAGGGAAAATGACTTGGGCCAGGTTTCTAGCACCAGGGCTTATAAAAACATATTTTATAAGTATTTTCCTAATTTCTACAGGACCCCCACCCCCTGTGCAACTAGGGGAGACTTTAGGGGTTCTGAATCTGCAGAAATATTGCAGATCCTCCTTCCACAGGGCTCCTAGCATCAAAGTCGAATTTGAGCAGCACTTTACCCTAACGTGGGGAGTGAAATGTGAAATTTCACTTTACCCAGGCATATAAAAACTTATTTTATAATGGTGTACCTTATATATAGCTGACCCACCACCCCTGGGATACCTAGGGGAGACTCTGGTGGTCCCTAATATGCCAAAACATTGTAGGTTATCCATTTTTATGTGCCCCTACCACCAAAGTCGAGTATTGGGCACAATTTAATTTTTAAAAGCAGTCCTGGCACCCAGGGCTGTTTTTAAACTGACCTCAGGCTTCAGCAGTGCACACATGCAAGTGCAGAAAAAGCTGCTGGCTTCTAAACTGCCATGCCCCAGGATACTGGGGACCTCTAGGTAGTTTCAATCCCCTGTCCTAATATATACTAGGGGCTTATGGGGTAGGTCATGCCAATTACAGGGGTACCCCACCATACCATAATGTACCCTAGTGTATGTTAGGTGTTTTAACTGTATTATAATGTGTTCCTTTAAGCTTATCAATGGCCCTGGGCCTGGTTAGGCAGAGCCCAGGTTCAGTCAGAGTCAGTTACCACCAGTACCCGTCAGCAAATATTTGGGGGGTGCCCAGGGCACAGGATGACTTTGCACCATAGCCCCCCCCAAACAAAAGGTGATTGGTTACTAACCTACACCCTGGTAGTCCTCATCAGCTAAGTGCAAAAACCTGGAAAGTCCATCTGCATTTGCATGGGCAACCCCAGGTCTGTGTTCCACTGTAAAGTCCATTCCCTGTAGGGAAATGGACCACCTTAACAGCGTGGGATTCTCCCCTCTCAGCTGCATGAGCCACCTGAGAGGCCTGTGGTCAGTTTGAACACAAAAGTGAGTCCCAAACAAATATGGTCTCAACTTTTTCAGGGATCACACCACAGCAAAAGCCTCTCTCTCAATGGCACTCCACCTCTGCTCTCTGGGAAGAAGCCTCCTACTAATAAAGGCAACTGGCTGATCAAGGCCCCCTTCATTTAGCTGTGACAACACTGTCCCAATCCCTTGCTCTGAAGCATCTGCCTGAACTACAAATTCTTTTGTGTAGTCAGGGACCAGTAACACTGGTGCTGAACACATAGCAGCTTTCAGAGTGTCAACAGCCTTCTGACACTCTGGGTTCCAAATCACCTTTTTGAATCTCTTTTTAGAAGTCAGTTCTGTTAGGGGCCCCACAATAGTCCCATAAGTTTGAACAAACCTTCTATAGTACCCTCTCAGTCCAAAGAATGCCCTGACCTGAGTCTGGGCAACAGGAGCTGTCCAATCCAAAATAGTTTAGATTATAGCTTGGAGAGGCTGTACATGGCCCCCACCTACCAGGTGGCCCAGGTAAACCACAGAAATCTGCCCTATTTAGCACTTGCTTGCCTTAATAGTCAGGCCTGCCTGCTGCATTGCCTGAAGCACTTCCCTTAGGTGGCTTAAGGGATCCCCCAGGTAGAACTGTATACCGCTATATCATCCAGGTAAGCTGCACAAAACTGTTCCAACCCAGACAAGACCCTGTTCACCAACCTTTGGAAGGTGGCAGGTGCATTCTTTAATCCAAAAGGCATTACCTTGAACTGATAATGTCCCTCTGGTGTGGAGAATGCTGACCTATCATTTGCTCCATCAGTGAGGGCAATCTGCCAGTAACCTGAAGTCAAATCAAAAACACTCAGGTATTTAGCAGCCCCTAACCTATCAATTAGCTCATCAGCTCTAGGTATAGGGTGAGCATCAGTCTTTGTGACTGCATTCAATCCTCTGTAGTCCACACAAAACCTTAACTCCTTGGGCCCCCATTGAGGATTAGGTTTGGGTAATAGTACCACTGGACTGGCCCATGGACTCTCAGACGGTTTAATTAGCCCCAGTTCCAGCATCTTAGCAACCTCAGCTTTAATGCTGGCTCTGACATGGTCAGACAACCTGTACAGTTTATTTTTGACAGGTAGGCTGTCACCAGTGTTAATGTGGTGCACACACCACTCGGTGATGCATGGGGTCAAAGAGAACAGGCCAGCAAACTGCTCCAGCACTTGCTTCAAGTCTCTGTGCTGCTGGTCTGTCAATTTGGGAGAGAGCACAACTGCCTCCACTGACCCATCTTGCACATTAGTGGAGAGGAGGTCGGGCACAGGCTCTGTTTCCTCCTCCACACCCTCATCCGTGACCAGTAAAATGGTCATTGTTGCCCTGTCATGGTGGGGTTTTAATCTATTCACATGCAGGACCCTATGAGGGTTCCTGGGGGTGCCAAGGTCAACCAAATAGGTAACCTCACCCTTCTTTTCTATGATTGGATAGGGCCCACTCCACTTGTCAAGGAGGGCTCTGGGAGCCACAGGCTCCAACACCCACACCAATTGTCCTGGAGTATACTCAGGCATAGTAGCCTTTTGATCGTACCAGCGCATCACGAGCTCCTGGCTGCCCTCCAGTTTCCTGTTTGCCTTGTACATGTACTCTGCCATTCTAGATCTCAGGCCTAGCACATTGTCCTTTGCTTCTTTTAGAGGCTTCTCTAAAGACTCTCTTAGCAGGCTCAATGGCCCCCTCACCGGGTGTCCAAACACCAACTCAAAGGGACTGAAATCAACCCTTTCTGTGGCACCTCCCTGTAGGCAAACAGTAAGCATGAGAGGAGAACATCCCATCTCCTCCTGAGTTTCTCTGACAACCCATTTATCATTTCCTTCAGGGTTTTGTTGAATCTCTCAACAAAACCATTTGCTTGTGGGTGATAAGGGGTGGTGAACTTGTAGTTGACACCACACTAATCCCACATAGCAGTCAGATAGCTGGACAGTTAGTTCGTGCCCCTATCTGACACCACCTCTTTTAGAAAACCCACTCTGGTGAACACACCAAGCAGAGCTCTAGCCACTGCAGGAGCATCAATGGTTCTAAGAGGTATGGCTTCAGGGTACCTAGTAGCATGGTCAACTACCACTAAGATATACCTGTTCCCTGATGCAGTAGGTGGGTCCAGGGGACCAACAATGTCCATCCCCACCCTTTCAAAAGGAACCCCAACTATTGGCAGTGGTATGAGGGGAGCCTTTGTCTTGCCCCCTGCTTTGCCACTGGCCTGACAGGTGACACAGGAGCTGCAAAACTCCTTTACCTTTTCAGACATATGGGGCCAGTAGAAATGGTTCACCAACCGGTTCCATGTCTTTGTCTGTCCCAAATGTCCTGCCAAGGGGATATCATGACCCAAAGTCAGGATGAACTCTCTGTACTTCTGGGGCACCACCAACCTCCTGGTGGCCCCCTCCTTGAGGTTTCTGGCCTCAGTATAAAGCAGTCCATCTTCCCAGTAGAGTTTGTGAAACCCACTGTCATCCCCCTCCTCTTGCTTAGAAGCAATCCGCCTCAAGCTCTCAAGGGTGGGACAGCCTCTCTGTCCCTTACTGAACTCCTCTCTGGAGGGTCCACCTGCTCCTGTCAGTTCAGCCAAATCTGACAGCTCTGGCAGGGATGGAGTCCCTCCCGCAGAGGTCAGATCTTCCCCATCAGGGTAAGATTCTTCCTGCACCTCTGGAGTTCCCTGGGCTGGCTCACCAGGTCCAGTGCCCTTGTCCTTGGATGATTGGCCCTTTGTTCCAGGGTCCAAGTGTCCAGCCCCTCCCTTCCGGCTAGTCTGTGACCTAGTCACAGCACATACCCACTCAGGGAGCTCCAATATTTTCATATGGAGTCCTCTCCCCACCTCTGACCACACAGAGGCTTCAAGCTCATCGTCCAGTAAACACTGGACTGGGAGCACCGCTACCTTCATAGGGCCTGTCACACCTCCCCATTCCAAATCCACCACAGCCATAGGATGGAGTTTAGTAGTGCTGTCTGCATAAGTCACCTGGTAAAACTCACCAGGTAGCAACCTCCCTGGAGGCACCAGCTCCTCCAAGACCATAGTTACACTAGCCCCGGTGTCTCTGATAGCCTCAACCTCAGTCCCATTCACTTTAGGCCTCTACCTGTACTTGTCCATGTTTGGAGGTAAGGCCGCAAGGGTTGCAATATTCACCCCACCCAGGGACACTAAGGTTGCTTCCGCCACCTGACTACCCCTCTGTGGGACAGCACTCTCCACCCCTACACTTACACTGGCAATCCCTGTGGATGGCCCCTTAGGGGGTAGCTTCTTGGTGCAGACAACATCTCCCTGTTTGTGCCCGGGCTGGTTACAGTCAAAGCAAATACCCACCTTTGAGGGATCAAAGAACCTACCATTATTTCCCTGATATCCCCTCCCTTTGAATTTGGGTTGGCTCGGGCCCCCCCCTCCTTGTGCAGGTTTTTGTGGGTCCTTGGAGGACTCCTGGTTGTGACCTTCCTTTCCCTGGTCTTTCCCCTGGGGAGGGACCTGTCCTCCTTTCTCCTGGTCACCCTCCTTGTGCTGAATGGAAACCCAGGTTCTCACCCACTCATCAGCTGCTTCTACCAGCTCTCGGGGGTCTCTCGGCTTAGAGTCCACTAAATACTGGCGTAACTTCTCCTCTGCACAATGAGTCAAAATATGTTCTTTCAAAAACAAATTATACAATCCCTCATATGAGTCAACTGTGTTACCAACAATCCAGTCTTCCAGTGCCTTCACTGAAATGTCCACAAAGTCTACCCAAGACTTTAAACTCAATTTCTGGGTGCCTCTAAACTTCACCCTGTACTGCTCTGGAGTCAGACCAAATCTCTTGACGAAGCATGCCTTCATCTGCTGGTATGATTCTGCATCCTCTCCCTTAAGGGTCAGGAGCCTAGACCTCCTAGCTACTGGAATCAACTCCCACAGGAGTGCGTCCCAATACCTAGAGTGGACTATACTCATTTTAAGGGCCCTCTCAAAAGCTGCTAGCCACTTGTCAATGTCATCTCCCTCAGTGTACTTGGGCACTATACCCTTGGGAAGTTTAGGATCAAATGCACCACCCCTGGACATTTCAAAATCTTCATAATTTTCACTGCCACCATTTCTTTTCAACGCCTCCTCCCTCTCCCATCCCTTCTCAGCCAATTCTAGTTTCCTCTGCTCCAAAACTATCAAAGCTAATTGAGCCTTAAGCTGTTTCTCTGCATGGGACAGTGGTGCTTCCTGAGTAAGGGACTCTTTCGCCCTCCGACCACCTGCAATCATATGGCTAACACTAGAAAAAATGGAAGAGGCATCATCCTCACCTCCCTCTGGGGTGAGGTTGGGGGGCTCACCCTCCATCTCCCCTTGAGTCTTCTCAGCTACCCCAGCCCAGGCCGTTAGGCACTTAAGCAATGCTGTCTCCTTAATCTTGTTGGAAACAGGCAGCCCCCTAAGCCTACACTGTACCCTAAGATCACCTGCGAACTGGGACAGTTTAGCCAGGTCCAGCTCCATGGTTCCCTAGTTTTGGGTCACAATAACTAGGCACAACAGGCTTAGAACAATTTGGAAAAATCAAAACAATGGATTAAAAACAATTTAGTCCAAATTCCAAAAATCAAACTCAAAAGTTTTGTTCTAAGGCAATTTAGAGGATTTTTACAATCTTAATTCACTTTACTGAAAGGTGTACACTTTAAATGCAAGTCCTCATCCTCACCGCTGAGCACCAAATGTTGGAAAGTGGGTTATTGGTAGGGGCAAAAGTAGGTTTGCCACTGGCAATAAGGCCACTAAGGACCCAGCATAGGTCTTAGAAAATTATTCCTGTGCTCAACCCTTGGTAACGTAGCTGCGGGCAGACAGGCTTAACTTCAAAGACAGGTATGTAAAGCATTTAAAAAACACCATTTCAGTAAATAATCAAGACACAACACAAAATAAAAATCCAAAACCAATTTATAAAAATAAGTAATCTTTTTATCTTTTAAATTACACCAAAAAGAAAAAAATCCACTGTAGTGATCCAGAGATGTGATTTTTTTTAAACATTAGTCACTTTCTAGTGCTTAGAAACCAACAGTCCCCCTTTTAGACTTTTCGTTTTCTCTGCCAGGGATACCCTTAGAAATTGTTCTGGAGAATCTCACCAATTGTGTTGTGCTGCCTTCTCCAGCAGGCGGGGCCAGTTGGAACACCTTCCTGAAGTTCTGCGTGCGGTTCCTATAGTATCCAACACACAATCCAAGGTTCTGGAATCTCCAAGAGGGTCCTTGAAAGTGTGAAACTGCAATTCTGCAATACACTTGAACAAAACCCTTACAAATCCACTGATACTCCAGGCTGGGAATTCTTTGTGGGGATGTCCAGGTGAGCTCTGTTAACCTGTAGCTTGCAGGGAGTCCACGCTTTAGTCCTTTTGCTGCAAGGTAATCCACAGGGCTGCAGTTTCATTTGGTGCAGTCTTCAGAGGTCATCCCTTAGAAATCTTTGCACAGCAACACTTCTCAGCCGGGCACATCTTGCTTCAGTAAGATTCAAGCAGCAGATCTGGAGGGCTCTGCCCCTCTCAGATACTTATTCACAATTCTCTGGGCCAAGCAGTAGGTCACTCCTGACCAATGGGAGCAGGGTAACTCCTCAAGGCGATGACCACATCCTGTAGAGTGTGGTCCCAGAGTGCATCAAATCTTCCAAATCCATAATGGCTGATTTTCCAGCAGAGAGTCAAGACCTGGCTAAACACATCCCCAGGGATGGCGTATTTCCCTAGACTCTCCCACTACCATCTGCACATACCTTCCTTAAGCCTAGCCCTGACTCTGGGTCAAAATTGTTAAAGTGTAACTGGCACCCAGGCCTCCCCTCTGCCTTTAAAGAGCATGGTTTACGACTCCACCCCCTGGTCTGGCATTCCTAGGGAACAACACACTGCCCTCCCAGCAGAGCTGGTAACCCCAGGGGCTCTTTATCACCTCTTCAAAGCAGCCTGGCTAATCCACTTAACTCTGACCAATCAGGGCAGACCTCTGGAAAGCTGAATGAGGACTTACAAACAAGAAAGTCTTATAACTTCTTTTATGTACACTTTAGGAGAAATTCAACAATATGATATTGTTGGATTTAGCACTACTATTCTGAGAAGTCTTTGAACAGTAGCTCTATCTCTTTCCTATCAGTAGTTATTATTTAATAACTTCCTGCAATGTTAACCTATAGGGCCTGGGATTCACAATGGGGAAAATGACTTGGGACAGTTTTCTAGCACCAGGGCTTATAAAAACATATTTGATAAGTATTTCCCTAATTTCTACAGGACCTCCACCCCCTGTGCAACTAGGGGAGACTTTAGGGGTTTTGAATGTGCAGAAATATTGCAGATCCTCCTTCCACAGGGCTCCTAGCATCAAAGTCGAATTTGAGCAGCACTTTACCACAATGTGGGGAGTGAAATGTGAAATTTCACTTTACCCAGGCATATAAAAACTAATTTTATAAGGGTGTACCTTATATATATCTGACCCTCCACCCCTGGGATACCTAGGGGAGACCCTGGGGGTCCATAATATGCCAAAACATTGTAGGTTATCCATTTTTAAGTGCCCCAAACACCAAAGTCGAGTTTGGGCACAATATACTTTTTAAAAGCAGTCCTGGCACCCAGTGCTCATTTTAAACTGACATCAGGTTTCAGCAGTGCACACATGCAAGTGTAAAAAGAGCTGCTGGACTTTAAACTGCCATGCCCCAGGGTACTAGGGACTTCTAGGCAGTTTCAATCCCCCTGCCCTATTATATACTAAGAGCTTATAGGGTAGGTCATGCCAATCACAGGGGTACCCCACCATACTATTGTGTACCCTAGTATATGTAGGTGTTTTAACAGTATTTTAATGTGTTTCATTCAGCATATCACTGGCCCTGGGCCTGGTTAGGCAGAGCCCGGAGTCACTCAGAGTCAGTTACCACCAGCATCAGTCAGCAAAAAGTTGGGGGTGCCCAGGGCACAGGATGACTTTGCAACACTGATCATTTAAGCCATATAACTTCACCTCCCTGGTACATCGTCCTCTTGAGAAAACTCCACTGCACAGACTTCACTCCCATTTTCTGTGAAGTCTTTCTGAAATCAAGCATGATTGGTCACTAGGACCAATCCATTCATAAGTATGTCAACAAAGCCTATCTTCTAGACAGGAGACATGCTCCTCTTTTTCCTCTCCACCCTTCGCTGTCTCGCAACGAAGCCCATCCTTTGAACTCACCTCTGTCCTAAACATGTATGAGACAACAGCACATATACTACTCTACTCCATGTCTACCTTCATCTGTGTCCACGTTAATCGAAGATATGCATTCTGGCAACGTCCTCAAACTAGTCATCAACCACCTGACGCATTTACTCGTGCTCACGAAGACAAGTTTGCTCGAATCCTCCCACTTGATCCTCTGATATATTTCCAAAAAAGGGTATAACATTACCCTCAAGAAAGGGAATCCAGCTGGGAAACAAGGTTAATATTGATTCATCTATCACATATCACCTGCATCATACTGATGTGCTCTTGCTTGTGAAAAGCTTTATTGGCCCCCAAGTCACACATGGACTAGAGCTTGGACAGTGCCTTCTTCCTGCCCTGCTTGACATAACCATAGCCTTTGACACAGTGGATGGCAACATCGTGATCTTCTATCAGAGGTCTTACAGCTCCAACTTACTTCCTCTCAAAACATGTCCCGTGGTGTGCATCGATCATCTTTTCTATCGCTCTTAGGATCTTTCCTGGCTCCCTTAACTGGTAGCATCACCATCCATATGATCATGTTATCATGGTCATCACGTGTAGCCTGATGTTACCCTGATTAATTCCAGGATATCCAAGCATCTGAGGGATTGTAATGATTATACAAAGATTGTCTCTGACATGTACAGGACTGTCAGGTTTGGACTGTTTGGATCTATCAGTCATCCTTGCCGTCCCTTGATTCCTACGCAGATTTATCAACATGCCTGTCAGGGGAGCCAGGAGAAACACAGGGATAGGGGTGGGAGAGAAACACAGAACTGGATTCACCGTTAGGGTGCTCGTCTCAATCAGTGAAAAGCAGCAGAGACTTCAAAGGCTCGGGTCCATATATTGGGCTAATAATTCAATACTGCGCAATAAGATAATGCCACAATGAATCTGAGGGAAGATGAAATTAATATAATTGTAAAGGTGGATAAATTGATGACCTGCCATGTGACTGGATACTCAGCATGAACCCCAGGATGCCAGAAGAGCATCAGGTCATAAGCTACAAAGGAATGCAAAATACTTAACAAGGTAAAAAAAAGTCACACATATACTGTCGTGTAGTTCCTATAAATGTATATAGGATCTGCACGTTTAGTAAACATAGACTGTGGGATTGGTGTCCAGACTGATTCCAGACACCCCCACCGGGTATGTTCGCCTGTATACCAGCTAGCTCACAGTGCCACTGTAAACTCCTCTTAGGAGAGAATAGTTTCTGGCAACTATCGAACATGACAACCCTGTCCCATCAGGGATCGTGGAAACAGTACAGTCCTTTTCGCTCAGTCAGTCGTGCTCACTTTGTCTCAGAGAGAGATAATCAGAATAAACAGTGGGGATGTTTTCAAGCATTGATTGAACCAGCATCATTCTAGTGTAAAATAGGTGTGCTGAAACAACCATAAGACAGAAACAGATATCAGAAACAGATATCAATGATTATAAGCACCAACAGAGTAAATGGATGGTAGATTCCTACCATAGTGCTAGAATAATGAATACAGGCAAGCATATAAATACATGCCAGTAATAATCCGTACGCCTACGATGCAACCCTAACTAGATGTACCTAAGTGTACCTAGCATGTATGTAGGTGTAGAGCCAAGACTCCCCCTAGGCTGAAGCCAACCCCATTACCTGAAATGAGAGACTGTGGGACCCCGTCTTGGTCTCTAGATTGACACCCCGCAAGGGATGTCAGCCCACTGCGAGCTGGAGTTTCTGGGTGCAGGAACCTCAGCGTCTCACATCAGTGTGTCAGCATGGAAGTCTTTCTCCTCTACCTGCTTGTCAAAGATGTGGTGTATGTACACTCAAAATGTACCCTCAGTGGATTCTACCTGTGTCATGTCAGCCGAGGATGACAGCAGGGATGAACCTTATACATAGTTATTATGCAGAATATGGTAATCCTGCAGTGATTCTGAGAATCTTAATGAATAATTAATGAGGCTAGTTTTCAGGGAAAATCACACGACATTTTATGCGGCACTTAACTAGGTAAAAGGTCAATACCAAAACCTGTTATGTAGTGTAATGGTATGGTAAATGTAGGTGAAAGTTTAGGAGAATACTCAGGCCTATTTTGAGGTACCCTATGAAATATAACAGGGCAAAATCACACAGGACCTAACCCTTCCTGAGGGGAATCAAAAAGAAGAGAATAGCACAGGTGAAAGATGCAAGATCTGGTGCAAATTAATATGAAGCATAAAGCCACAACAACCAAACAACATGTTGCAAGCCATCAACTCCATTTTGTAATGGCCTTAAAAACTAGCTCTGCTGATTATGCCTGAAAAGTGCTCATCCCAGAAGTGAGGATGTCTGTAGTGTGCAGTGTAGTGCATACGCCCAGTCTCCACTGCCATATTCCCCCAGAATGCCTATACCTTTCCAGGCCTGTGAATAATATGATGTCTAATGTGTGAGTTTGAACATTTTCGATGCTAGGCCTCCCCCACCACTACCCCCAGTGTGAAGCCTTTTTTTAGGGTAGTTTGTGACTAGCCCTCCATAACGTTTGGTCCACATAAGCTATTTATGCCAAATTTGTGTCCTTTTTTTCCAATATCCCAGAAATCCTAAGGGGAAAAATTGGAAAAAAGTGCTTTGGCTAGAAGTGCCTTTTTTCTTTTATACGAATGGTATCAACGAACGGTTTGATGTGCTGAAGTCGCCATCTTCCCAGCTTTCAGAGACGAAGAAAAAAAACTAATTTTTACCATAGTTTTTTCATTTTCAAAGAGATAGCCCATTTTTTCAATTTTGTGCTTTCAACCTACTTCCAGTTTGTAGTGCAAACTAGTGTGAGACCCATGGGTGATCTAGGAAAGCTAAATATTTCGGTAAAGTAGGCAGGATTACAAATTCTTCACGGGCCATATGTGTAGATCCCTTAAGGTTGTCCCAAAGAAATTAACTGTTGAATTAAAGAAAAATTGAAAAGGGGTAGGAAAAAACAGGCATTTGTGACAATGTTTTTATCTGTAACATTTTGTCACAATGACCGATTTAAAAATGCAATATAGCCTTATGTTTGCTAGACCCTTCTGGTTGTGTGGATATATTGGGTTTGTAGGTTCTCCAAGATCCCAAGGTGCCCAAAGCCAACAACTGAGCTTCACAGCACAATATTTATTCATTGTGTACTGAGTACAGACCTAATTATATGGTGAAATATGCAGAGTGAAAAATAGGTATCTAGGTAACCTATATTTTTCTGAAATGGACCCAAAATATGGAGTCTAGGAGGAGTGGTTATTGGTAAATCTATGAAACTGTAGATACCCATACGAGCATACGTTTTAGAGAGTATTTTTCAAAATGTCTTCTTACTTACATGCTGGCTCACGTTTGGAAGGCACAAATTCAGGGAAATCCAATTGGTAATATTAAATATCTTACTATTCTATGCCCACACATGTCTTCTGATACAAATGGTACCTCATTTGTGTGGGTAGGCCTAGTGCCTATGGCAGGAAATGGCCAAAAACGCAACATGGATACATCACATTTTTCTACTGAAAACTGACCGGATTTTTTGCAAAGAGAATGATGTGGATTATGTGCCCTATCTCATGTGGCACCTAGGGAAACATAGCAAACCTGTACTCTTTTTAAAACTAGACACCAAGGGGAATCCAGGATGGGGTGACATGCATGGCTCTCACCAGGTTGTTTTACCCAGAATCCCTTGCAAACCTTAAACTTTGACTAAAAAACACATTTTCCTCACATTTCTGTGATGGAAGATTCTGGAATCTGCGGGGAGCCACAAACTTTCTTCCACCCAGGATACCCCTAAGTGTGATAAAAATAGTATCTCACTTGTATGGGTAGGCCTGATGCCCGCAACAGGAAAGGCCCCAAAATACAATGTGGAGACATCAACATTTCCTGTCACAAAAATTATCTGATTTATGTGATTTGACAATGAGGGTAGCAGTGTATTTTGGGGCAGGGATTGATGGCCACCCAGAGAAACTTACCAAGCCTAGACATTTCTGAAAACTAGATACCAAGAGGAGTCCAGGGTGGTGTGCCTCGCATGGAAAACACAAGCATTTTTATCTGGACTAGTGGTGGAACGCTGGGTGGTAGGATGTGTTTTACTGATGATTTTGAAGGTTGCATCACAGAAATGCAAGGTAAACGTGCATTTTTAAGCAGGGTTTGAGGTTTTCAGGACATTGTGGGTAAGAAAACTTCATGGGATCCATGCAAGGCATATCACCCTGGACTCCCTAGGACATCTAGCTGTCAGAAATGTCTGGGTTTGGGAGGTTTACTCAGGTGGCAGATGACCCGAGCCAAATCAGAGCATCCAAAATAAAAAATTTCCTTTTTGCAAAAAGAATGGGGACGCTTTAGTCCCCAGGGCAGCAAAAAGACTGTTGGGTCATATTGGAGGTGGAGGTGGAGGCTAGGCTCAACGTGTGAGTGGGTGAGCAGGCCATCCCCACACCTTGTCGCAATATAAAAACTCCCTGTTATCTAGTGGACCTTTTGCCCCTCCCACCAGGGCAGATTGGAGTTTAAGACTAGGCCTGGGCAGTAAATTTCGTTCCACTCGCGGAATTTGCGATATTTTGACATTTTCGCATTCCGTAGAGAGCGCAAAAATTTCAAAACTTTCGCAATCTGCCACGAAACTGAACTATTTTTCTTGTTCGCGCTTTAAAAATGCGTTCTCGCGCGCGCGGTCGCGCCACAAGATGTTGGATTGTTGGTAGCCGGGCTCGCTATCCTGCGGGAGTTTGCGATCGCGAACACGCCATTGCGATCGCGAAAAGGAAATAAGCATCGCGAGCAAGATGGCCGCGTCCATTAGCGACCACATGGGCAAGTTGGAGATATATTTCCCCGCGAGCACACAAAAACACATCGCAAGCGGGCGGGAAAAGCAATCTCCACATCTTCGCGAAAGTTCTGCATGCTTGCAGAGATTTTGCGCAATTTTGCGATAATTTACGAAAGTCAATTTCGCAAATTCCGCCCACCCCTATTTAAGACCTCTTATCTGCCCCTTGAGGGGGCAGAAAGACTGTTGCAGGTCATTTGATGGGTGAGGTTAGGCCCAATGGCTAGGCAGGCCGCTCCCAACTATTTCTCCGCCAAAACATCATCCCTGGTGTCTAGTGGGCTTTCTGCCTCCTGAGGGCAGATTAGAGGTAACAAACTCCAAAATGCCCCAAGGGGCAGAATGACATTTCGGCCTGGGGATAGGGAGGAGCATTAGCCCCCCATTGGAGGTGTTCAGGAAAACACCTCCAATCTTCCCCCAACGGACGGCAGAAAGACTGCTGAGGCTATTTGGGGAGGGTGAGGGCTGGCCCAATTCCTAAGTTGGCTGACTTGACCCATGTATGCACATATACAAAGTCTCTGATGTCTAGTGGGCTTTCTGCCTCCCCAGGAGCAGATTGGAGATAACAATCCCCAATGTGCCCCCCAACGGGGAGAAAGGCATTTGGGCTGAGGGGGAGCACTAGCCCATTGCTAGGGGGTCGCTCCCCTTTAAAAATCCACTTCTTGCTGATCCTATGGGCTTTCTGACCCCCACCGGAGGCAGATTGGATCAAAACACCTCCAATCTGCCCCGGAAAGAAGGCAAAAAGACTGCAGGGGATTATTTGGGAGTGGTGGGGGCTACTTCTGATGCCTGGGTGGGCTGTCCCCCCACCAATTATTCCCCTCTAAAAAATCCCTGGTTTCTAGTTGGATTTCTGCCCCCTCAGGGAGCAGATTGGAGGTAACAATCCCAAATCTGCCCTCCTGGAGTGGGGGGAGTGTGCAGAATACAATAGGGTCTGGAGAAGAGTGAGAGTCCTAGCCTATTGAAAGGGGGCCACTCGCCTCCCCCTAAAAATTCACTCCCTGGTAGTGTAATGGGCTATCTGCCCCCCGCCGGGGGACTGAAGGAATACACCTCCAATCTGCCTCTGAAAGGGGCAGAAAGACTGCTGTTTTTTTTAGAGGGCTGAGGGCTAGGCTCAATGCCTGGGTGGGCCACCACCACCCCTATACTCCCCTATAAAAATCCCTGGCGACCAGTCAGCTTTCTGCTCCAAGGGGGCAGAAAGACTTTTAGGCCTTGGGGAGGAGGGAAGCATTAGGCCTTTGCGGAGGCCACCCTCACTAAAAAAATAGTCCCTGAGTTCTGGTGGGTGGATTCTTGCTTGAGAATCCCCTTCCTGTGGCGATCCCCAAGCAGGGATCCACTGGGAAGTAGTACCATTGAAAAGGGGCATCCACCCCTTTCCAATGACACCTCCCCCATCCAAATCGGTGCTCGGGGGGCTAAGATATGCCCCGAGCACCAATATAAGTGAAAATAAATGTACCGATCAGCTCATTTTACTTTCACTTTCTGTGTAATGACGTAGGCACGTCATGCGCACTGATCGTAATTGCACAGAAAAAAAACAGCCTCTGGTGCTGGAGAAGCTCTTCCCCAGCTCCTAAGGCTCAAAATAGTGAAAGGAAACCCCTCAGGAATTTACTGCCTCGGGTGTGAGGACCGCCTGGAGCTGTCCTCAGCACACAAACAATGGTGCAGATGATGGCCTGGAGCTGAAGAGGTTAACACGCACTCAGTTGGGCAGGGCCTACGCGAGGAAGATGGTAACCACCGCTTAGAGTAGTACGCCTGGCAGCCTCTCTTTTCGTGCATACCCACCCAATACTAGGTCCCAGCTCTGACAGACTGTGGTGACGGTGGATGGATAGATTGCTTCTTGTCCCTTGGCCAGCACCGCAGACACTTGGGAGGCCCAATTTATAGAACAGCTGGATGACAGGGCCTGCTGTGGCCTCCCTTGTCAGCAAGGGCCGCACGGCATGCCTGGATCACGGCTTACTTCACCCCAAGGATGTAGAAGAACTACCTCTTCCCTATCCCAGCTAAAAGGTGACAGCAGGGGGGACGCCAGAAATTGTGACCCACAGGGGTGGAGCAGCGCATGCGAGTGGGTTGCAGCACCACTGCTGCTGCCTGTGACACACTCTTCTGGGGGGTCATTCATGGGTTCCCACCCCCAGATTGGAGCACCTGTAGTCAACTTCCTTCCCTGACAGATAGGGTTGAGACAGGGAGGGGTACCATAGCAGGAGACCAATGGCCCACGAGTGAACCTACAGTGATTTCCCCATCCACCAGGAGTGGCACCTCACTGCCAGGCCCTTGAAAGAAGTGAAGCTCTTCTCCCCTTCAGCCCCATATTGTTCGAGGTAACACGGCAGGGGCAGCACCGTGGGCTGCTTGGGGAAAACACGTTGGGCTTGGTGTGGCACACAGGGCTGTGTCGGGGTTTGACAACCTCCACATGGTGGAACTGTGGGTGCAGGTGGCTGCTCATGCTGATGCCCGGTGTGGCCCACAGGAATTAGGAACTTTTAGGCTCCCTCGAGGATAGTATTGGGCCTAGGCGCCGACAGCAGGGGCCTGCCCATCAACAAATGGGAGTTTCAAACCGGCTGCACAGGGGGGTGACGAGCCCCACTCTGTGAAACTGTCGGTTCAGGCGGCTGCTCATGCTGCTGCTCAGAATTGGCACCCAAGCGGGCTGCCCGCAAACCAGGCAGCAGGACTACACAACTAGGAATTGGTCCGGGACGCATGTTGATTTATGACTCCACACCAAAGCCCTCACCTGCACGATGGATACTCCTGCTGTGCTCAGTAACAGAGAGCGCCCAGGAGGCCACTTGTGCTACTTAGTCATGTCTTGCGGGACGCACACATGAGGACTGAACACAGGAAGCAGAGCCTCCATGATTCAAAGCCCATGATGGGGAAGCCCTGATCTGCAAGGTCGTATGCGGAGGAATTGATTGCATTCATGACCAGGGAGGAGGCGGGAGGAGTACCAATGCACCAGTCTACAGCCCAGGCGCGCAACTCAGACAGAGATAGAGTGATCCAAATTCTGGCAGCAGTAAATTACTCCTGCATGTCCATGGAGGCCAAGATAGGTGCTGTGGCACTGGAGGTGGGCCTTCTCTGAGAGGACCAAACAAAGCTGATTGAAAGAGCAACCCATACTGAAACCTCACTCCAACAGCTGCAACTCCAAATGGCAGACCTCGATCAACAAGTTAATGACCTATCGGACCACCTCAGACTTCTTGAAGACAGGGTGAACCACCTCAGGGGTGTCTGAAAACCATTGTCGCGCCCAGCAGATTGTCTTCTTTCTTCTTTCTGGAGAGGGTCTGCTGGGTCCTGGCGAGAGCTCCTTTACTGGGGGCCTCACAGCAACTGATAGTGGCCAACGTATTGCTTTTTCTGGGACAGAGAAGCTATCCTGAGGGCAAACAGATAGATCCGCCACTTCGTGGTAGACAAACGCAGAGTCTTCATTCTTCCAGAATAATGCCTGACTGTGTAATGCCACAGTGCATTCTTCATGAATGTGAAAAGAAGACTATGTGACATTGGTCTGAATTATGCCCTGCTATTTATTCCCAATGCGCCTTCGAATAACATTTGAGGTCTCTCTTCTTCACAGATCCAGCAAAGGCATGGGAGGGACGAGACCCATGGGGCATCAATTTAGCAGGGGCTTCCCAGGAATGGTTGCAGCGTTTGAGGCGTGTGAAGAAGCCGAAGCTGGAGAGGGTATGGGGAACAGAGGCCACGTGGTCTTGATAGTTGATAAGTCTCAATTGGACACGAATCGAGCTGCGGCACTGCTGCGGGAGCCCACCATCATTATGGCATTGGATGCAAGCAGCGGGGACAAATCTGGAGATTCTCATCAAGGCCTGGACAGGAGAGATCGGTCCAACCAGGCATTTCTCCTCAATCCACCGAGGAACTGATATGACTGTTATGCATCACCAATACGAGGCCATAGCCATACGCCATAGTGATGCATTGGAGGGCAACCTCAGAGCCTGCGGTGGTGGCATGGAGAGGCGATGTAAGGCAATTGGCGCAAGCAGAAGGCAACATGATACAGCATCTTCGCCATCAGGCTGGCTGGAACATGCAGATTTCGGGATGGGACATGCTACCCCTATGACTGAACGAGGATTCGGACCTGAGACCTCCTTGGCACGCTACACTCTGCACAACCTCTGTCCTCTCCAACCTAATACACTGACCACTTCGGAAAACCCCAAGACTTCTTAAACAAGGACGACCCACATAGTGACTCCTGTAACACTACTCCCTTAAGCGACTGTAATCTGAATGCAAGACTGCCTGTCCATGATGATCTCTTTTATTAAGCCCTGTGTTTGTTGTACTTGTATACATGAAAACCATCAATAAAGAATAATTTGTTCTAAAAAAAATAACGCTGTCTCCCCTAAACCTGCCTTTATTTCAATACAGCAAAGATGAAACTCAGGTTTCTAGTAGCTGGATATTCTTTGAATCCACAGACTGACTGGAACCTCACAATGCATTCTTCCCAACTCCCTCAAGCAAGATTAGGGTTCTTGACACTAGGTTTGGCTGAGGCATTCCCTGTGGATTTCTGTAGTGGAGAAAAGAGACAGGTGCCTCGCTGATGGGACTGTGACACAGGGCAGGTCAGTATGGAGTCCTGCCAGAGACTCAGAACTGAATATCCGGGTCCTGAGAAGTCAGTAAAGTGCACAGGTTCCACCCTATATGTTTATTGTACGCTCTGTGCATATACAGCAAATCAATAATGATTATATTGATACTTTGCAGCACGTAATTGGTTTTAATAAAAAAAATACATTAACAATCTGCATAAAAAAAGGCAATGATGAGAAATACTTCACTAACGAGGCCAAAACATAACATTAGCACACAGCATAAATAAATTAATATATGCATAGAGAAATATCCGCAAAGACTAGTTTTTTCAGGGTCTCAATGAATAAACTAGGGTGAAATGGCTGGGCACACACCTTCTCGCTGCTATGATTTTAAAGTTTGACTACGTTTTAATTCATGACATATGCTTTTAACTTTACATTGTAACGATTTTAAGCAATCACACAATAAACGTATTCATTCATTCATAGAGAAACATTACAATAGGTGAACATCTCATAATAAAAAATAATAATGTGGAGACACCCACAGTATATATTTTTTAAGTGAAAAAAAGACTATGCTTAGTTTCATAGGCATGTCACTGCCAACTTACTGGTTTATGCAAATAACAGATTACCTTGATAGGGTGATATGCCTCTGGAAGAGAGTGGTGCACGTTTTGGAAGGGCACAAGCATGCACACCCTCACCTCCAAATTGCAGCTGAAACAGCAGTATTATCCATTCATGTAGTATTGCAGTGGATCTGCAGCAAGGAGTATGCTAGCTTCAGTGTGACAGAAAGGCCACAAGAGATACATTGATTTGTGGGAAAATGATCCTACTACACAGCCACGTAGCTGGACTTCTATGTGACTGAACTGGTTGTACATTCATCCAATAACTTGCCATGGGTTGTGGAATGGACTTCTGTCGGTGCCAGCCTGGTGACCTGTCAGACAGGCATGTCAGCATCATGTTACAAGGTGATTCACTAACAGGCAGAGGGGAGACTAATGTACACAGACCACATACTGCTGAGACATGGTTACCTGATCCCAGAAGAGTGTAGTTTAGAAAATAGACATCACAAAAACTCTGAGAACTCCCTAGTCTATTGAGATTTCTCACTCTATCGAAAGTGAGTTAACTAGCGATTGGTTACTGGGCAGTGAAAAGGAAGGCATCCAAGTGTTCCCTGAAGTTGAGCAGTGTAGACCCAACTATCTCCGATTGGAACCAGTTCTAAGGTTGCATTTGGCACAAGATAAAGCTCTTAGTGTTGTTCATGTATTTGTTATGGGTGTTTATAAAGCACAGAATGGGTATTTGTGATTCCTGCTGCATGCTCTGTTCTCACTACAGTTAATAAAGTGTCAGGGCAGTGTGGTGGAGACGTTTCATAACTGAAGATGCTCTACCATGCCCATGGGAACACACTTACAGGGATTGTCAGTGACTGAGTGGAGTTTATGTCCTGCTTCTCAGATTGGGCCAGTAGAGGGACAGTTCCTTTAAAGAAGGGTGTGCTCCTGTTGCATCCTTATGGCAGTCAAAGGAATGCCTCACATGACCCTACATTCACAGTGATGACTTGTGGGCAACCAAAGAATGTGCAGAAATATTACAGGATCTGAGAGACCATCCCTGCACCCACTCATCTTCTTACCCATTTATTCATCCATATGTTCACTGACTCATTTCTCACTCATTCATTCAGTCATAGAAACCCACACATTAATTCACTAATCCAAGCACCAAATTACTTACCAACCCATCCATGCACGTAGTCATTAATCCATTCCCTTCTCAATGTACCCTCATTATCTATTGATTCACCCTTTGGCTCAGTCTCACATTACCCCACGCCCCCGTGCACTCTTACTCTGTGATTTTCCTCTTTCTGCAGTTCTCAAACGCTGAAAGTGAGGTGATGCTGTTTGCCTACACAAATTGTGCCAGTGTTTATTCTCTATTGGCACACAATGTATGCCATTCGGGGCAACCTGTAAGTTTGCACCTGAATCAGGATTAGCTTGAGAAGAGGAATCAGACCCTACATATAACCAAATGACAAGAGTGATTGACATCAACTGACAGTAGGTCACATCCTGGTAATGGACCTAAACAAACAGGCACTGGCTTTTGAGATGTCCTTGTAAAGTACAAATTCAGATATGCTTGGTAATTTGGCACAGAAAGCCCTTTAAAATATTTTTAGAACAATAATGTACTCTGTTTATCGCCTCTTTAGAGCAGAACGCACTTCCTGCATTGCGAAAGTGGTCTGTGGTAAAATAGTTCCTCGTTCCTGAGAGACTCTGTGACCTATGGAAGTAGGTCAGTAGAGTGACTTGCATTTCTTGTTTGTTGCAGTTCTGTGGGATCATTTTGCTACTTCTGCATTATGAGGGCCATCTCTAAGAGAAAATCTGTTGTTTTCTCAAAAAGCCTTCTTCCAAGAGATTCCAGTGCAGAACAGGTGTCTCCAACCAGTCCATCACGAGTCCTTGACAGCCCTAGAGTAGCTCACAGCCTTACGTACATTTAAAAAAAGTACAGGGTCACAGTTTTCTTTAAAAGTTAAGGGAAGGCTGTGTTTATTTTACAGTATTCACTTCAGGGTGCAGATAGCAGGGCCTGATAATGAGTAGTGCTGGAGTCAGATTTATGTCCCAAGGCACAGAGGTGAAGAAAGTAGCTGCTGAGGTATTTAACTCTTTTAAATAAGTCCTTGTCAACTCAGTAATGGGTGAGAACAAAATGATGTTTCTGAATGCTTTTAAATGGTAGAAAATGAAAATGAAAAGTTATCGTAATAATTAAGTTAACTCTTTATCTTAATTTTATCCCTTTTCAAAGTGTCACACTTACAAGCAGCCATCCTTTTGCTCCCAGTAGCTAGTGGACACAGTGCCATATTTATAACTGAAAGATACAGTACTATTTTTGAAATGGGAGAAATAAAAAGTGAAGAAAAATGTTTTGCGATTCCCTAATTACAAATCTTTGCGAATTGCAAATAGGGAATCACGAAACGGCATGTATGAAAGTGTGCAGTACACTTTCTGCGATTCCTAAGGGGTCACAAATGACCTACCTCATAAATATTAATGAGGTAGGTTTGCTCTTATTGAGCGACTATGTTCCCCTTGTTATGTTCTCTTCTGTTCATTTTTCCTCCTCTTTCTCCCTCTTTCCTTCCCTCGTCTCTTTGCTTTTGTTTCCACTGCACCCCTTTTCCTCTATTTCACACTTATGGCACCTTATCGTTCTCATCCCAGTTTTTTTCAATGGATACTTCAAGCTTGTTACTCTACTTTTTTTCCTCTTTCTAATTTCCTATCCTCTGCTCCTTATCGGTTTTTACAGGTCTTTATTTGATCTATCTTTGCTCTTTCCCGACGCTGGCATATCCCTTTTTTGGTTGGTTTCCTATACCTTTTTTTCTACTCACTCTTTAAGTTTCATATATTTTTATGTCTAATTCTGCATAAGTTTTACTGATGAATGGCCTCCGTATAATTTCATGGAATGTCAAGGGTATTCGCAACCCTGTCACAGAACAGCGAGTTTTGTCTCACCTTGCTAAACTGAAATGTCATGTTGCGTTATTACAAGAAACACACTTCAAGTTACAAGATCTGCCTTCACTGCGCAAACAATGGGTAGGAGATGTTTTCTGCTCCCCAGCCGTGAATAACAAGAATGGTGTAGTTATTTTGTTTCATAAGTCACTGAATGTTCTTGTACAAAACGAATTTAAAGTTACTAATGGTAGATGGCTTTTATTGAGTACTAAAGTTAAAAACACTCAACTCTCTTTTTGTAATGTTTATGGCCCTAATGGCATTGACTTATCTTTCTGGAATGATTTTTCTACTTTTCTTTCCTCCCACGCAGGTGATAATTTGATTGTAGGTGGCGACTGTTACCAACTTATGGATCCCTTCCTAGACCGGAAATCTCAAACTAAATATATCCCTAACAAGATGCAGAAGACTTTTCATAAGGTTATCACCTCTAGAGGACTGGTAGATACATGGAGAATCTCTCACCCTGACGTCTTAGAATTTTCCTTTTTCTCCCCTGTTCACAGATCTCACTCTTGTATAGATTACATTTTTGTTACACAACCAGCTCTTCAATCCATGACTAATGCAGAGATTGGCTCCATTCTCATCTCAGATCACGCCCCGTCATTTTAGATATGGATTATCCTTCACCTGCCCCTACATCCCGTCGATGGCGTTTCAAAAATTCCCTTCTCCTGGACTCTCAATTTGTTGAACAATTCACACTTTTTTTACAGAAATTCTTTTACAACAATCTCTCCTCTGCCTCTCAATACCATTTTATTTGGGACGCCTTCAAAGCTGCTGCCAGTGGCTACATGATTGACTTTGTGTCCCGGAAAAAAAAGAATGCAGTTATGGACTCAGCATCCATCCTAAAGCAAATTAAAGCTCTAGAACATAAATACTTCACCACCAATTGCCCTGACACACTGTCAAATCTTATCAAAGCAAAAATGCTATACAATAAACAATCTTGGGATGCAGCTTGTAATAATCTCCTTAAATTAATGTTAAAATGTATGGTGGTCAGAACAAGGCAGGTAGATCTCTCAAATCAAAAAACAAAACTCCAAAATTGTGGCCATTACCAATAACTCTGGAGTTCGGCATATTACAGACGCTAAGATTCTCAATTGCTTCACTGAATATTATACTTCCCTCTACACCCCAGAGTCCACCCCTTCTCCCCATCAAATTGGTTCCTTTTTCCAAACCATTCCTAAATCTCCTGAGAATCGCTTTGATCTCACATCTTTGGATTGTCCCATTTTTGAACAAGAAATCACTAATGTAATCATCCTCTTGCCCAAAGACAAAACACCTAGCCCAGACGGTTTTATCGTTCAAATTTTCCTTCATTTTAAACAACTCCTGGCTCCCCAGTTATTCTCATTGATAAAGCACTTTCTTACCACAGGCGAATCACGAGGATCTTTCACCCAGGCAATGCTATGTCTGATCCCTAAAAAAGATAAAGACCCCTCTCTTTGTAAAAATTACAGGCCCATCTCCCTGAGTAATACAGATTGTAAAATATTTGCTAAATTACTTGCTCTTCAGAATAATAAGGTAATTCCAGACCTCATCAATATATACCAATCAGGGTTCGCCAAAAGACGATCTATCACAGATAATTTGAGAACCTTCCTCCATATTATCCACTTGGCTTCTAAAATGTATTCACCAGTCGCTGCCATTACAATAGATGCTGAGAAAGCATTTAATAGGTTAAATTGGGATTTTATTTTTGGCGCATAGAAATCGCACGGCTTCAGCCCCCCTATTATTAAATACATTCAGCCGTTATACTCTGCCCCCTCTACCTCCATTTGGGTTAATGGTTGTCAATCTAATTATTTTCCACTCCTTAGGGTGGCTAGGCAGGGATGTCCTCTTTCCCCATTCTTATTTATTCTCACTTTAGAACCCTTCTTAGAGAAACTTAGGCGCTCGTCACACTATACAGGTCTCCAATTTAAAAATATCAACATCAAATTTACTGCATATGCAGATGACATTTTGTTATATATCTCCAATCCGTCTACTTCCCTGCCGACATTCTTCTCCTTGTTACAAGATTATTCTATAGTTTCCGGCTATAGATTGAATATCGACAAATCTGAAGCCATGCCTTTAAATAAGCACTGCTTTTCTCATATGTTCTATGACACCGGTTTCAAATGGAATTCCAGAGGTATTAACTGCTTAGGCATTCCTTATGCTAATAGCATTAGGGAAACTATTAAAATTAATCTTACTGACATACTTAAAAACATCTCTGTTCTTACTGAGAGCTGGTCTCCACTACTGGTGGGGTAGACTAGCTACAATTAAAATGATGCTTCATCCAATTATTAATTTTTATCTTTCTATGCTCCCGGTCTCCCTCCCATTTTCCTTTTTTAGTACCATCAATCGCCCCCTGACCAAATTTCTTTGGAACAACCGTAAGGCCAGGATTTTACTTTCTCGTCTCCAACAACCCAAATAGTTAGGTGGAGTCAACTTTCCCAACCTCAGACGTTCCCATTCTGCATTCACCTTGAAACAAATATGGCCCTTTTTATCCGAATCCACACATACATCTATAACGGCCTAGAGCTTGTTAGAACAAGCTCAATACACACCTTTCTCATTTGTCACAGCTACCTGCTTATCCTAACCCCCAAAGTGTTTCTCCTCACCTACCTTTACTCACTCCAAAGCACTTGCAACCTCTCTGCTTAGAACTCACCTCTCCTCTACAGATAGACTTTCATGCACCCCAGTCCGGTATAATAAATATTTAAAGATCAACAACAGAGCTTTATTCTGGAAGGAATGGATTGATAAAGGCATCATTACACTTGACCATTTGTTGAAAGATAGGTCCTTTATGGACTTCTCGGATCTCCAAAAGACTTATGGTATCTCCTCCACACAAGCCCTGTATTACCCCTTGCTTAGGGCGTCTCTGACTCATCTTTTTTTCCCAGGGTCGATCCTCTGATACACCTGATCAGGCCTCCCTCCCCCGACTTGATTTTTCTACCCCATTTAAAGCAGCTGTTATATACAAGATATTTTCCCATCTTGTAGATGCTAGAATCAAATCCAATTTAGAACTTTTATGGGAAAAAGACTTGGCCCAGGATTTTTCTTTTCAAACATGGGATTCCATCTGGACAAAAATCCATACTTCCTCACACTCAGCTAGCACAACGCAGACTTTATATTACTTTTATATAGACTTTATCTCACTCCTACTGATTTGCCCAAATTCAAGTTGTTAGACTCCAAAAGATGTTGGTCTTGTTCCTACGAGAACAGTGACTTTCTTCAAATGTTTTTCCATTGCCCTCTAGTTAAATCTTGCTGGTCTCGTATATGGTTGAAATTTATTGAAATTGTATCTACCAATGTTTCTTTTGATATTATACCTGTTTTTTTGGGTAGCCCTTCACCTATCTGGGGGGCCCAGAGGAATGTGGGTAAATTTATTGATTTGTTTTTAGCTATTTCATTCCAGATCATCACTACTAATTGAAAGGATACCTCTAAAATGTCATATCAAGCCTGGTGAAACTTGCTCTGTCACCATCAGAGGCATGATCGTACCCACGCCACCTCAATACCTCTGTTGATCAAAAGAGACTTACTGTGGTCACCACTAACCTCTTTTCTTTCCAGGTTGACTACTTAATTTTACCTGTCTGTTTTCTTTAGTGCCTTTTAAATTGATAGTGTTTAATTGTCTCTCATTATTCTGCATAATTGTTTTAACTTCTGGTGTTTTCCCCTCCCCCTTCATTCCCCTCTTTTTTTTCTTTCTCCCTTTCTCCTCTTTTTGTCTCTCTTAAAATCTAAAAATATTAAAATGCATTTACTCTACGTACAGGTTTTCCCATCTGAGGATTCTATTACCTTTGTAGTCTTATTTATATTTTACTTCGATTTTCTCGCTGCATGACCATATATTGATGTTTTACTCTGTTTATTATCTCAATAAGGCATTGCAAACTTTGAAAAGAAATGAGGTAGGTCGCAATTTGCGATCCCCCAGGAATCTCAAAAATCATAGGAATGGTGGCCTGCTGAGATCAGAAGACCACCATGTCTGTGATTGCTTTTAAATAAAGCAATCATTTTTTTTTTGTAAAGCAGCCCGTTTTCCTTAAAGGAAAACGAGATGCTTTACAAAAAGAAAAATGAAAAGTTTTCTTTTCATTTTTTAAGAGCTGGCAGTGGTTAGTGGGACCAATGCCTGCTCTTAAAAATGCTTCTACAAAAATTCACAAAGGGGAAGAGGTCCCTTGGGGACCCCTTCCCATTTGCGAATGTCTTACCACCTACTTGAAGTAGGTGGTAAAATGCGAATGTTTTGCGACCGCATTCACGGTCACAAAACATTCATGCATACCGTTAGTAATCGCTATTTGGAAGGGACGCCCTAAACACGCCCCTTCCAAATAGCGATTCGCAAACCCATTTTGCAACTTGGTAACAGGTTACCGAATCGCAAAATTGGGTTTGATGCATCGCAAAAGCATTTTTTGCAATCGCAAACGGGCCGATTGTGCGAATTGGCCCGTTTGCGACGAGAAAAATGCTTGATGCATCTGGCCTTTAATGTTTTATGAAGCATATTTCTTCAATTTAAATTCCTGTATACAAATCGCTGTATTTTTCTGTTATCAATATGGCACATTGTCTACAGGCCACTGGGAGCAAGATGTCTGGTGTTTGTAAATGTGACACTTTGAAATGGAATTAAATTTAAATGATCAGTTTTTTGGAATCCATATGAACATAATGTTAACTCTTCAGTTTAATTTTCTCCCTTCATAAAGTGTCACATTTACAGGCAGCAGGCCTCTTGCTCTCAATAGCCAGTAGACACTGTGCCATATTTATAACTGAAAGATACAGTACTCTTTTTTAAATGGGAGAAATTTAAAAGTGAAGAAAAATATTTCTATGAAACATTAAGTCATAATGTTTTTCTCCACTTTTAATAAAGCCAATTAAGTCTTAATGTTTTATGAAGCATGTTTCTTTAATTTAAATTCCTGTATACAAATGGCTGTATTTTTCTGTTATAAATATGGCACCTTGTCTACAGGCCAGTAGGTGCAAGATGCCTGGTGTTTGTAAATGTGACACTTCGAAACGGAATTAAATTTAAATTATCATTTTTTTTGCAATCCATATAAACATAATGTTAAAAATTCAGTTTAATGTTCTCCCTTTTCAAAGTTCCGCCTTTACACAAAGCAGGCAGTGGCTGGTAGACACGGTGTCATATTTATTACTGAAAAATGCAGCCATCATTTTAAGTGGGAGAAATTTAAAGTGCAGACATTTTCTCCATATCATGAACGTTTTTGCAGAACACTTTCTGCACTTTATATGTACCCAATTAAAAAAAATTGTATGTTTTTTTTTATACATGTAACGCTGCCACATATGACGAAAGGTTTATTAGTGCCACAAGTACATACAACATAAGCTGTCAGTCACCCATACACATTTATCCCATTTATACGCACACATGTCCATAGATCCTCATAGACCACACTCTCACTCACGCACATGGCAGTCCTGTCATAGTGCCCTTGGAGTCACTCAAATAGTCTGGGATAAAGGGAGCAGGTCCAGGTTTATTTTACCAAGCCAAAATGACAGTTTAATACTGCACCCACAGGCTGCAATGACAGGCCTGAGACATGTATTAAAAAGACTACTTGAGTGGGTGGCACAATAAGTGCCGCAGGCCCACTAGTAGCATTTAATTTCCAGGCACTGCGTAAAAGTATTACCACTCTACTATGGACTTATAAGTGCATTATATGTGCCAATTGGGTGTATGCAAATTTTACCATATTTAAGAGCACAAACACTTTAGCACTGGTTAGCAGTGGGAAAGTGCAACAAAAACAAATTGAGCAAAACAAGAGGAGGGAAGGCAAAAAGTTTGGGGGAATTCCATACAAAGGGTGTCTAGCATGGCCCATATCAGTGAATTAGATAGCTAACAAAATGGCACATATTTGCACATCTGGACAGTTTTTAGCCTGTGAAGATACACTGTAGAAGTGTTTTGCAAGGTTTAGGAAACTGAATGGATTTGGAGCTGGCAACGTTTGTTTTAAAATCAGGGACGTAAGCAATAATAACTGGCCCAGCATACCATAAAAGAGGTCCACAAACAGCCAAAAAACTGCCCTACACTATGTCCTTTCAGTCCAAGCTCTTAGGCACTGCCTGATTGCCCTACAGGCCAGTCTGACACTGATGTTCATGGCTCTACTCTGTAAAACACTCTCTCTAAAATATCTTACACAGTAGCCAGTAATCCTGAAGTTTGAAATGCACTTCAAAAGAGACTTCTTCCTTTCAGCCTAAGTGAAATTCTGTTCTGTCAACCGAGCCTCCATTTTCTCAACATTTTGCCATGATTCCAGCTCGACCACCTGACTCCTGTTGATGCTCTCTCAGGTAATCTGATAAAATAGACATAAAACCCCTTTGCATCAGCATCCCTTGAGCATTGACATAAAGTCCTCTCGCACCCCCAAACCAAAGCAAATTCACAGTGGAAACCAGGCAAAATGGCACAGTCAGCATTAGGTGAGCAAACGTATCACATGTTGACGAATCAAAATACAGAATTAATGCAACATCTTCTAATACCACCATTAAGGCACTGTCAACTCTATTTACATAAACAATGACAGTCTTATACATGAATGGGCCTTCAGTGAACAAACAAGCAGAGCCCTTTGAGTGAAACTTTATTACAAAAGAACTTCCTTTGAGATTCTGCAGGAACAGAATGTCATCACGAAGCATCAGTGCACATTCTGCTGTTTGCAGTGTCAAGGGGGAATTAAAACATGGCTACGGTGCGAACCAATATGGAGTCGAAGCCAATTGAGGCTTAGTTTTTGTTTTAAATGCAAAATGTGGATGTTACTAAGCAAATATAATTTTACTAAAAAATATCAGCTTCACTTCCAAGACCATGTCCATCGCTGGTCTAGTACAGATGACGCATGGCACATCTAGGTCTTAAATTATGTTTCAAATGAATCTATCATTATCTATTATAGACACATGGAACACAGACCTTACAACACCCTGCATCCTCTTGGAACAGAACAAACGTCTGTATTTCCATCATTGCTCACAATAAACAGTGGATTCATTCAGAGCTCTCCAACCCGCCATTAATATGTGAAGTAATATCACAATAGTGTATGTGCCACCCGTAGCCGCACAATGCCCTCCTATTTGCTGTGAAAGGACCCTGTTAACTTCCTGTTCCTGACTCTATCTTTGTGACTTAGACACCATGGGGCAGATTTACAAGCCCCTTGCGCCACTTTTGCGTCACTTTTAACATGGGAAAAATGACGCACAGGTGGCCCAAGCAGCTTGTAAATCTGCCCCATGAATATTAAGGCAGCACCAGTGGTTTCACATGGAAAGCCAAGCCTATTGGACGTCCATGTGGGAGCTGGTAGTTAATAAAGAAAAAAATAAACACTCATTTCTAATCAGAGACATAATTTAAGAGAGGCTCATATCCTGTCTTATAATTCATTTTTCTTAACCTGTTACAGATCAAATAGAGATATTTCCGATATTATAAAGGGCCATTCGTGTGTACCACCAAACTTCATTGGATAGTGTGATCATGAGGCTGCTACATCAC
The DNA here is from genome assembly GCF_964204655.1 of Triturus cristatus. Lineage (NCBI taxonomy): Eukaryota > Metazoa > Chordata > Amphibia > Caudata > Salamandridae > Triturus > Triturus cristatus. Next base: position 237,114,960 of record NC_140583.1, read on the forward strand.
TTCCCATGAAATCTCATATTCAAAGAGTTTACTGCCACTACCTGTATTGAAATATATGCCAGTTCTTTGACACAGGCCAGAGGTTTGGAGGTAGAGCAACGTGGAGTAATGGAGACAGGTTGGTATAGTGTAGAAGAGATTGCAGCACCACAGCTGCGCTGACTCTCACTCCTCTGTAACTAAGGAGTGAGTCAGTATCAAAGGCCATGAACATATCAAGGAGGAGTCCTGTTTAAAGTCATGCACAAGTCATCGAAGACAGTCTCAAGCAGAGACTCTGTTCCATCTAGAGCCCCAACTGAGCAACATCTAAGATCGTGTTTTCTTCCAGATAACGAGAAAGATATGTGTTGCCCACATCCTCAATAATCTTAGAAGGGAACAGGATTTGAGAGAGAGAAGGAGTTAATTGCTCCTGGGCAAAGGGTCAGATTCAAGATGGTGTACATTTTCCTCGGTAGAAACTGTCAGGTTGGTAAAGGTAATGCTACATGATCAAGGAGTAATAATTCAGTCATGGAGGTCCATAAAATCCGTGGAAGTAAATATGAGATCCATGGTTCTCCCCCAGGAATAAATGGGATCTGTTATCAAGTGGATAAGACCCAAAGTAGTGAGACAGCCCAGAACACATTTTTAGGTCTCGCCTGAGCTATCGCGTAAGCGATGCTCTGCGAGACTTATTGAGAGGGCTCCAAAAAGTGCTACCAGGCCAGCCTAGAGCTACAGTGCATGTGCGCGGGCGGGCACGCCATGCTTCTCCGCTATTACTTTCACTTCCGCGGTTTGATGTTTGATCGCGATCACTTTCGCGCTTGTTTTATATCTTGCTTGTTTAGACTTCCTTTTGGCTTCGTTTTCCCATTGCTCATTTGTCACAGATGCTTTAAAACAATCCGGATGTAAAAGCGAAGTCTATGGATTGCGTTGTGTAAATTAGATTCAACGCCCGGCCTGAGAGAAGACATTTATATGCTATGGCAGGGGGGTTGTGGTGGTGCGGACTGATGCCTCTTCTTCGGCTCGCGTTACCTCTTGTACATTGATGCACCAGCTTTCTGGTGAAAAATGACACATTGTTTTCCTGTTTTTTTACCCTCCCTCTGACATTTGCTTAGTTCCCTGATAGCACGTGCTTGAAAGTTATGAGAGCCACGGTAGTTACCGGGGCCACGTGATAGTAGGCACATTTCTCACTTGTGTGTCTTAAAAGAATGTCTGGTTTTGGTGTCCTCTATTCAAGTGACGGCACGTGACTCCAAACAATGGACCAGAAAGGCTGGTTCTTATCCTGCCGGTCGCCTGCTAAACGAATATGCAATGTTTCCAGCCTTTGAGCCCTCTTTACAGCTGTATCTATTTAACTGATCTGTTTTTCCAGGATCTTTGTATGGATAACTGTAGCATATTAAAAACAACCCCTCTTTAAATGATTATTCCATCACTATTACTGTGTACAGTACTTTGCTGTTCTTTAAATAAACGTAGCTCTTCCTGCCTTCATCAACAACGTCTTGAAATAAGAATGATAATGAATAAAATGTTACTTAGTACCTAAGTAGCGGTAACATTTAGGGGCATATTATCAAGAAACGGCGTTAAAATTATCGCCACTTTAGCGGCAGAAAACTGCTGCTAAAGCGGCGATAATGGGTTTGATAATATGCCCTTGAGAATTCCCATAGAAGCCCATGTTGTGGTGTCAACATGGGCTTCTATGGGAATTCTCTGCGGCGATAATTTTAACGCCGTGCTTGATAATATGCCCCTTAGTTCTTTTTGAGCTAACATTTGATGAATAATTACACCCCAATCATAATCGTCTTTCCAAATTGTTAAGCTGGGGTTTACTCTCTTTCTCTTCATTTCTGTTTTCCTCTACCTTTCTCTCTTCCTCCGTCTTCCCCTCCCCATTAATTGACTCTTTCTCGCTCACTGGATTTTCTCCTAAAGCTCTTCAATCTCTTGTGGTACAGCACCCAGGAAAATATGCTGCATAGCTAAACACTTATAAGGTCCCAAAGGCTAGACCTATTGGCTATGCCAATGCTTGTTTATTTTGCACCGTAATATTATTATTTGACTTTGAAGCCAGGATTTTAGATTTAATTTGTTTGTAGACATGTGGTAATTAGGCGGGGGTATCCATCCAGTATATCTCTGGTATGAATAGAAGAATTATTGCAAAGAACATGTTACAAAGATGGATGGGCGTGGACAAGATCCGAAGAAGGTGGATGCCTGATCGAGTGAAGTGAGAAGTCGTGCTGACCCAGAAGTCACAAGGGCAGACCCCAGAGCCCTCAGAGATGGCCAGTGAGCCAGTGAGTGACATGCTGTTGGACTGATGAAGGAGGTGGGTGCGGAACGGACACTGATAGGAGTAAAGGTGCTGGCGCAGATGCCTCAGGAGACTGGGGGAATGCTCATCAGGAGACAGAAGAATCAGGAGGCATGAAGATTGCTGTGAGGGGCAGTAGGCATCACACGGTCGACACTCTCTCCTGGATGGGCTTCAGTCGCCTCAGATATTTTGGCTCGACAAATTGCAGTGACGTACATATTTAAGAATTGGGCGTTATGAGACCCATCTGGAGGTCGAGCGATACAACTCACTGGCTGAATTAAACCCTCCAAGCCTTCAGAGAACTTCCATGTTTTAAATTAAATCAAAACAGGAAAATACACTGCCTGAGATTAGTAGACAGTGGCCAGTAGAATATGCACAGGACAGACAGGGGATCTGGGATAACATTGAACTTGCACTTTGTTATCAGCCTGCTATAGCCTGAATTGTAACTTATATTGTGGGAAATATGAGACAATTGAAGGTAATATGTTGCCTTTCTAACTATGAATTTGCGTAGCCATTACTACAGCAATGGAAGCCCAGAAATAGTAAACGCCCTTGTCCAATTTGGACCTGCAGTCAGAGGCGCAACTAGAGCCAAATTTCGGGGGGGGCTAAGAAAAAATTTCGGGGGGGGCTGAATCTTTTAAGCCTTAGGCAGAGTGGAGCTGCAGGGGCTCTTAGAAGGGGTGAAACAACAGCAAGGCCTCATTAACATGCAAATGGTCTTTTAAAGACCTGTGAAGTGCTCGGGTGCGGCTGTGTGTGCGCCGAGAAGCTGTCTCATCCCGGGCTGCCACACACGACGGGGGGGGGGGCTGAAGCCCTGTGAGTCCAATGGGTGTTGCGCGCCTGCCTGCAGTTATGCCTTCAAGAATCCCAAAAGGGGAGGACGTGTCCTGCAGCTGGAGGAAATGGCTGCACACTAGCGCGGCTCCAAACCCCTCCCCCCCCCGTATCCAGTCAACACCCGAACAATATCTGGCTGAAAAGATTAGCCCCATGAAGCCACGAGCTACAAAATAAACTGGTCGGGATTACAGAGTCACCAAGCTAAGGCGAAGAGAAAAGCACCCTTGCGGCGGGGAAGGCAATAACGAAAATGGAGGAGCCCAGAGCTTCCTCTGTCCCGTAGCGAAGCGAGAAAGAAACCTGACCAGTAACATCGGAGCCCACGAATGGCCGCCAGACAAGAAAAAGTCAGCGAGAGTGGGCCGTGGTGACAGGGTGCCCAGCGCAACAAGGAAAGTATCGGCGCAGCCGGAGGAATGCAGAAGAACGAGAAGGAGACCGTAAGCGGCTGAGAGACCATCGTCGGAACCTTCAGGCAGCAGCCCACATGGAGCAGTGAGTGTGTGGCACTGCATATGACCATAAGCACCTGCAAAGATCATCTGAGCAGCAGGGCCGGACTGGCCGTAGCGGGTACCGGGCATTTCCCTGGTGGGCCGCCAGGGTGGGGGCCGGTTTTGGGCCCATGGGGGCTGTTTTTGTTACCGGGGGCTGGCAATATTGGCCCCCAGTAGCCAAATTGGTCGAAACTAGCCTTAGTAAACAGCTCGGCTGCACCCCCTAGCCTTCAGGGGGGGGCTGGCCGAGCAGTTTGCCAGGGCCGGTTTCAGTTCCCAGTCCGGCCGTGCTGAGCAGTCAGCAGAAGATGCCAAGGGGCCAAAGCAAGACGAAATAATGGATAAAAAGACGGTCATCAATCTGTCAGATCGAGTGCTGAGTGACTTTGAGTTAGAACTACTCTCTCTCGGACTTACTTTTTGCCCTTCTAATGACTTTAATTACACACAGAGTCGAATCGATCTTTTTTATTTCACACGAAAACTACGCATAAAAAAATGGTATGCGACTAAGGTGGGAACAGGAATAGAAGTCAGCAGAGACAGTCTAAGCACTGTAAGTATAAATGATGTTGAGCTACTCCACACTGCCAATGTTTTGGCAGGTGTGGCGACAGATGAAGACAATCCATTCTCTGATATTATGAGTGATAATGTCGTCCTTAATTTAAATGTTAAAAACCCTTTTAAACCCAAGTCCATTTTCTTACCACAAATAAAGAACGATGCAATTGAGGTATTTGAGAAAGGAGTCACACAAGAGTTAGTCAAGCTTTCAACGAAAAAATGGTATGGGTGGAATAATGTCACACTAGCGCAAAGAGAGGCGATAAACAGTTTGAAAAACGACAATACCATAGTAATTAAAAAATCTGATAAAGGGGCAATGTTGTTGTTCAATCAAGGCAGAAATATATTAAGGAAGGTATGCAACAACTTTCAGATACAGAAAAGTATCAAAGAAGTAATAGGATGGAATACGAACATTCAATAAGAATGTTCCAGGCAAGCCTACTAAAATGGAAAACGGAAGGCGTATTAGAACAAAACAAATATGATTTTTTATTGTGTAAACATCCAAGACTACCAGCCTTATACCTGCTTCCAAAGATCCACAAAAACCCAGCAGTTCCCCCTGGAAGACCCATTGTGCCTTCAAGAGGTAGCTGCATGGAATTCTAAATATGTGGATTTCTTTCTGCAAACCTTTGTTACAAAACTTCCATCTTACATTAAGGACACAGGTCACTTTTTGAGAGAGCTTGAAAACCTAGAATGGAAAAATGAATTTTCACTTCTATCACTCGACGTCACAAGTCTTTATACGTGCATACCGCACGACTTGGGACTCGCAGCATGCAAATACTATCTCAATGAAAGGTCTATCTCATATCTCTACAATACAGAAATGTTGGTAGAAATGATGACGTCCTGTCTCAAACAGAATTTTTTCATCTTTGATGGCAAAATCTTCAAACAATCTCTCGGTACTTCGATGGGGACTTGCTTTGCTCCTTGCTTTGCGGGTCTCTATCTGGGGTACTGGGAGGAGAAAGTGGTCAGAGAGCATGTGGTATTCAGACAAGGTAGTGAAATGTGTAAGATACATAGATGACATCTTTTGCATATGGAATGGCAATGAGACTGAAGCAAATGCGTTTGTTAAAAGTCTCAATGACAACAATTTTAATCTCCAATTCACAAGTCAGTGGTCACAAACAAGTATTGAGTTTCTAGATCCTTCCCTCACTATTCAAAACGATGGCCTAAAAAGTTGTCTTTTTAGGAAAAAAACAGCAGGGAACAGCCTTCTCCACGCACGTAGTTGCCATCCAAAGTCTTTGCTAGCTAGCATTCCTTTGGGAGAATTGTTACGAGCAAAACGTAACTGAAGCTCATTGGAAAGTTTTGGAAGAGAGGAAATGGTGATGACCAAAAGATTTTTGGAAAGAGGGTGCTCTGAATCTGTCATAAACAAAGCAAAAGCAGAAGTGGCCAAAAGATCTAGAGAATCATTGTTATTTGATAAAGTGAATGAAATGATGAAGTTGAAAAAATCAGGTTCATCACCACTTATAACAATCAAGCCCGTGATGTACGTAAAAGTCTCAACAAATTTTGGCCAGTGCGACACACCGACAAAGATCTATCAATGAGTGCTGAAACTTTTCCGCAGATTACATACAGAAAAGCAAAATCACTGAAAGACACACTGTGTAGAGCTATAGAACCTACACATGTTAACACCTTAGGAGTACAAGGATTTTATACATGCAGAAAGTGCAAAGCATGTAAACACTGTAAAAATTGCAAAGAATGTATACTTTCCCCAACGAACAAGCCCTACAAGATTTTGAAACATACCACATGCAATACGGATTTTGCAGTTTACGCTTTATTTTGTCCATGTAAAAAAGCTTACATAGGAAGTACCATTCATAAAGCAAAGATCAGGATTTTAGAACATCTGCGCGCCATTAAACATGGCGATAAACAGTACCCTATAGCACGCCACTTTCTGAGTCACCATAGTCAGAACAGTGATCTACTCAGTTTTTGTGTTCTTGACTCAGTAAAGATGAATGAAAGAGGAGGCATCTCAGACGTCTGGAGTCTAAACTTATAATCCAGTATAGAACCCTGGCCCCTATAGGCCACAATTGCGATGAAGAATTGGCAGTACATTTGGGATAAAATATAGGTACATATATTATCTCACCGTCGTGTAAATGTATCCACAGTGCTAAATTGAGAATCAGTAGCCACTGTATTTTATCGATATAACTGAAGCAAAAAATGTTTTTTAAGAAATTTTTAGCGTAGAAGATCAAGATGTGTTAGAATTAAGTGGTTTATATAGGTAAGTTTTTGATTGATTTATCTGTTTTTTCTTTTTCTTTTTCTAGATACAAAGTATTGGTCAACTATGAGGGAATGCAGAAGAACTAAAGTATCTTTTAGAGCCCACTGGGGCGAAAAATCTGTAGCTGCTGTTATATTAACAATATGGCTGTTTTCTGACATTATGCCCACTCGGGTGATATCTAATTGTTCAAGGTGGAGTTTTGAAATTTTGTTCAACCCGCTTTTCAGATCGAATTGTTACTGTCTGTTTATCCTTAATTGGTTATTCAGTAGGGTAGACAAAGCCAGAAACATCAGTATACAATTTAAATGTTTAATTACCATAGCATTTAAATTAATGAACATTACGTGTCGATTTCTAGTTCTCTTGCTAGCTGTGATCAACCTAATGTCACTCAAGAATTATTGACAAAGTATAAAGTTGCATTGAAAAAACATAGCGGCTTCGTGGAGTAACGAAAAACAGCAGAGTATGTCTTCACTGTTTTCTATAATGAAATCACATGACTGTTTAAAAACACTTCCTGGTTGACTAACGCTATACTCGTGAGCCAGGGATTCTTATCCCGAAACGCGTAGAGTTGGTCGTTTGTTTGATGCTCCAATAAAGGACTGTTTGGAAGCTAAGAGTTGTCCGTGGTTGCTGTTGGTTCAAGCAAAAGAAGAATTACAGCGTTGAGCTCATATATATATGTATATATATATATATGTGTGTGTGTGTGTATATATATGATATATGTATATATATGTAGTGTAAGCTAATTAATAAATTATTTATTTTACATTATATTATTATTTTTATTTTTTTAATTTCATATATAAAACATATATGAAATTAATAAAAATACTTTTTTTACAGTATACTATTTTAAAAATATTTTAAATGCGTTACTATGAATATATATAAATCATTGATCTTATGGTAATTGATTTATGTGACTTTACACAATTTTTCAGCATGAAATGTTGCTGTTATGAGGCTTCAGCAGATGGTGAAAATCAGAAGTAGCTGCACTTTAATATGCAGTGAGCACTTTATCATCACTTCGCACTTTAGTAGGGCGGTTAGGAGATAAGGACACTAAGCACTTTAATTACTTTTTTTTAATGAATATGGATCTGTTATAGGTGAAATGAAGTAAATTGGTATACAATGTATAAAGAGACTTTTGTGAATTCACACTCGCAGGCAATGGCATAAATCAACTTCAAACACAATGCGCGTGGCCGAGTACCAATTCACCAGCAAAGACGTCTTTGTAAACCAAAATACACATAAGCACGAGCTTGAAATTTGAAGTCCACGTTTGTATCCAACCTCGATGTGAGCCAGGATCTAGTGCACAATGGCCTTCCCAAGATACACCAGATGAATTTCCCAAGCAAGAGAGTGCAGCGACACCATGTGCACAGTCACCTCACTTTCTACTGGTGGTGCATGCACTGCCTTATCTGCTGGCGGTGCCCTTTCATGCTGGGCTGCTTCTCTGCTGAAAATATATGAACTCTCCTATGATGGGAAAGGAAACATTTCATAACTCTGAGGAGTAACCACAAGAAGAGAACAACAACTGCCGCAGCAGCTGGTGGCCTTTCAAAAACAAAACTTCTCAGAACTGACGGCAAAAATGTGCAGACTCATAAGGAACAAACGAGGCTTCCTACTTTTCAATACATTTGTTACCTCACAGAACGAGGGCATTAAAATGCGACTTGAAACAAACAGCCTGCGCTTGTGTACATTGTGTACAGATTGTTTGTGCTGCAGAGCACATGGGGAAAGGAACGTTCACATACATGGCACGACAGACTGTGAACAAAGAAACCACATGGCTCTGCTCACAAAGTTATATTCCGACCTAAGCTCAATGTATTTATTCAAACAATTTGATGTGTAATGTGCAAATTTGCATTTTTAGTTCACAATTGGAGAACTTGCACTCATCCACCGTTTTACCACATGTAATATTACACCTAAAAAGTATCATTTCAGGGAGGGTTATTCTGCTTCCAGTGGAAGGAAGTGGGCGTTCCAAACGTACGACTTTGTTGGCATTCACATACTCCAGAAAGGGACCCTCCCTCAGAAGGGTCGAAGCAAACCTAGAGTTGGAACAGGGAGTCAAAATACACAAAATTGGCTGGGATACCGGAAAAACGGTCTCTCCTGGAGAACAAAAACGTGAAACCGCATCTTTGCTAAGCATTTACACATGCATAGATGTACACCATGTACTCCTGGAATATTTGAGCACTCCCTGATAATTGTTCATGTACTCTAAATGTTTTTTTACAACTGCTGTTGTCGGTTTACATATTTTTGTGATCAGGCCCGGGGCCTTGGCTTTTTTACCAGATTAAAGAAGTTGCGGCTCCATGACCTGGGTAAAGAAGAGGAAAATAAATAACAAGATCTGATTTGAATAAAGACTCGTATCTCTAATTTAGCCATCCATATCTGTTCAATTCAAAAACACTCGCATGAATTAGGTATCCATGGTGTAACTCATCTAAGAGATTATAAGGAATTCACAAAACAATAAGCGAGTCATAATGCTGACTCCACCCATGTTGTCCCAATCATATACCTGCTGACTGGATGGAAACTCAGAAATTTCATTCACTTTTAAACTTACTTTTTGTTTTCACAAATGCGTTCTTAATTTTATATAACTTGCTCAAATCTAGACGGAATCAAGTGATTTGCGCAGTTGATTTCACATGTTCTGCAGCACTTACACAGGGATCCGACAGGTGTAACTCACTGTGCAGAATAGTGTGGGAAAATTGCCTTTTCAAATGTCTGTTGCTCATCTGAAATGGTGGATGAATGCTGTGTATAGTATCGCAGAAGAGGAAAGAGGTTTATAGAGATGCACTGTATAAATGTTTACATTCATTCAAATATTTCCTGCTCTGCAGATTATATTACAAAAAAGCCTGGCATAATTTCAAAAAATAAATTTAACAACTAACTGCATCACTGGAAGTCTCCCCAAGTTTGGCCTGTCACTTTTATTGATTCCTGGTCAATTGGCCAACAGCCCTTTGCAAGTTGGGGCCTTTGAGGGTGTGCTGTTGCCTATAAATCCAAGAATGTGTTGTTGACTAAAAGCCAAGACTGACTGGAGGTGTCACACATGAGATGGGGTCATTTCTCAAATATGTATGCGGCATGTGAACACACTTGTGCAGGTGGTCACAAGGGGAATATTGGAAAGTCGTTTCATTGGACAAAAAATGGATCATGAAAAAAATTGATTTCATCCAGATATAGTTGCAGAAGTAAATATCTACAAAAATGCAGACAAATTCGCCCCAGGCCTGTTACTACATGTAGATGGAGCCAATTCTCTAAAGTTCGAAGCAGAATTCAACAAGAGGAAAACACACTGTTAAGGTAGAGTGAGGAGAGAAATATTAAGGGCAAAGATAAATGATTGTAACCATTAAATCTAGTAAAATCTGGCGGCCATTTTAGGAATGTAGATGCAACATGTGCTGAAATGTGACAAGTCTACATAAACAATGAGGGGCAGATTTACAAGCCCCTTGCGACACATTTACGCCGCCGTTGCGTCACTTCAGCGGCGACGTAAATCATGCGCCATGTTGCTAGGGAGATGCGTCACGTTGTAAACCCCTGCGCCACATGAAACCTGAGTCAGGTTTCATGTGGGCGTTCCAGCGCAGGGTGGGTGTTCCCTCGCAGGTATGCCTCGTAAAAGTGACGCAGTGAAATCTACAAGATTTCACTGAGTCACTTTTACGGCCATGCTGCGTCAAAACCCTGCGCCTCCTTGAAGCAGGCCTAAGGATTGACGCAGCATGTTAGCCATAGGGCACCCCTGAGCCTTGCTGGAGCCGCGTCGCGCTTGCGACGCAACTCCAGCAATGCGCCGCATTTCCGCTGGGGGATGCGACACGCATCTGCCCATCCATGCGCCTCAGCGCGCCGCATTGTAAATGCAGTGCATCAGTTGTGGCGCACGGGTGGTTTTGCGGGTCGCAAGTGTTCTGGCGCATCCCTGCTGATTTGCATAGATGCGCCAGACCTTGTAAATCTGCCCCTGAGTTTGTTGCAGAGGTGGTCAAATTCTTTCTGCACCTATTGATACTGTACTTTTCCCCACAGTTTTCTGACACTCTACTTACCTTAAGTAAATGAAACAAGTGTTCCTATTTAAAACTGAGATTTTACTATATATTTTTATGTTACTGAACAGTGTACTAGGTCACTGGTTACCTAGCAGCGTCTGGATGGGGGATCGTAGAACGCTGACATCTATACTTTTCTCTGAGGTTGTGGTAAAACCACGTTAAGTGGCTTAATGCTGCCTTATGAATAGGGCCCCTAAACTTAGCGTGAAAGGGGGCGTGCAGTGGGTGTTGCGGTGGGCGAACCACCACAACACCCATTGAGTTTGACGCTACCGCCTATTATCAAGGGCGGCGATAATAGGAGGTAGCGCCAAACTTAAGACCTAGAAAAATCATGTCTTAAGGTGGCTAAACGAGGAGAATACCTTTATTTCTCCTCGTTTTTGCTTTTCCCATGTGTGCTGCATGTAGCTGCACACATGGAAAAAGCAAACTGGCATTTTCGGTTTGTTAAAGCAAAGAAAGGGATATCTTCCTGTGCATTAACAAACTTCCCTCCTTGGAGACACCCTTGCGGTCTGGTGCAAGGTTGCCTGGTCTGGCGATAAATCGTGAGATTTACCGCCGTCGATGTGGGTAACGCCAGTCTGCACCACATTCTTGTGAATAGGGTGCAGACTGGCGTTTCCGAAGTGGCGGTGAGAGGCGTTAAGCCAAGGAGGCTAACGCCTCTCACCGCCACTTCATTGTGAATATCCCCCTCTGTGTGGCCACCACTCTCCAGATCCTCATGGACACCATGGACCCTGGACTTTTGTGGAATAGCCTCATACATTCTGAGTGTTCTCTCTTCCATTGAACTAATTGGACTTACACACCTCAAATCATTGATTTGTGGGTAATTAGTTCAGGACTGGAGATAGTGGGCCTGATTCTAAAATGTAAACTTACACTTTTGTCTAAGTTTATTTTCTTTTGGCTTTCACAAACTACGGATTTCATTTTACTAAGAGTAATTTTACGACCGAGTAGACTACGCACTCATTGTAGTGATTCCTCGCCTAAAAAGATAGGTCTGGCCTATGTTTTTATGTGTACAGTTCTCCTCCCTGACTGCGGAATCTCCACTTCCACAAATCTACTATTAGTAGAATTAAACTTGTAATTTGTGAATATCAACAAGATAGTAAACTCACACAGAAGTGTAAGTTTACCTTTGTAAATCATGCCCAGTGCCTGCAACGGCCGGGAGAGAAGAGATCACTCAATATAAAGGATCAGGGCGTAAAGGGAAACACCTGATGTTCCACAAGTAATCTTACGTTTAGGGCCTAAAGGGAAACACCTGATGTTCCACAAGTAATCTTACATTTCTATGACTTATTTTCTGATCTCTTCTAAGATTCTGGTCCGGGGTAGCAGTGACAGCATCCCTTGTGTTCTGTCTTAGGGTACACCATGTTACATTCTTGTACAGTGAATAGGTGAATGGCTGACACAAGATTTCTATTGTGATTGAAGTTCAACTCATCATGTTAAACCTTTCTACCGGTAAAAGCAATGTACCCCAATACATGTCTGGTATGTTGTCTGGTGGCACTTCAATTAACAAACATGGTACAGTTTAAAATTTATAGAAAAATGCCGAATGCGAACAAGCTTTTGAAATATAGTATTAGAAACTAAAATGTAGCTCAGAAGATGTAACATTCTACTCTAGTCTCTCTTTACTCTCTCTTTCTTCTTCTCTGTATTCTAGAATTCTTTCTCTTTATCATTCTGGCTTATCTCCTGTAAGCAACAGCTGTTTCCCTGTGGGTCCGCTTGATGACTACATAAAATAAAGAAGAGTATCTTTAACGAGAGTCAGAAGTGATTTGTGCGATACCACATAATTTGGTTCCAGGAGGGGGATGAAGAAAAGTCTCGTCTTCCCGCTGCCCTAAGTTTACAAGATCGTAAAGGACTTCTACGAGAGAACGATCACTCGATTGAAACTTTGTTGCCACTACGGAGTTGCCACTACGGACCCGCAGGACACGCCTTTCAGGTTGGATTAATGATTTATTTCGCGCTGGCTTGCATTTAATTTTAACTTTAACAGTAGCGCGAGACAGGAAAGAATCTTCTTGGATCCTCACGCGCTACATTTAAAAACACGTGTCTTGGCAACCGACCGCGTTTCAAAGCAAGCTTTCCTTCGTTCTATCTCGCGCTGTGCAAGCGCGCTCCTAACAATGAAGGATTCTCTGTCTCTGAGTCAGCGCGAGCTCTTTTGATTCAGCGAACTCTCATGACGCGTTGTGTATACGCGTATCTTAGCAACTGAAGCTTTCCTGCATTCCAGTCAGCGCAAGGGCTAATTAAAGCTCGCATCTTGGAACTTTCCTTTGTTTCTGTTGAACACTCATCTTTAAGACATTCCAGTACCTGGAATACCATGTTAACAAAGGTTACATAGCAACAGAGGTGTTTGTTGCTTTCAGATTTTCTCATTAAAGAACATTCTTTCATTGGAACTCCTCTTTCCAGCACTTTAACCTTCCAATTTAGAAAGTTGATTGTTCTGCTTTAATAAGCTGACTATTCTACATCATTCTTCAAGAAGAATTTTAATAAAAGCAAGAAAAGACTCTTGGAAGAGCTGAATAATGAATAACTTTATTTAAAAAAAAAATATATATATATATATATATATATATATATATATATATATATATATATATATATATATATATATATATATATATATATATATATATATATATATTCACTGAAAAAACCATAGGTTTCACACATGTTATAGTTAGCTGGACATTTTACTGATAAAAAAACCAATGAAATTCCCCCGTTATAGTTACTGCAGGCAACTATAACTCACGCGACCGCAATCCTCTGCTGATGCTAATACTGTATTTAGACACTTATTTGCCCATGTCTTCTTCCATTAAATTTTAGCTTTACATATATTACAAATATTTTTTTTTCATAAAGACACATATGTCATCAGCAGAAGATTGCGGTCGCGTGAGTTATAGTTGCCTGCAGTAACTATAACGGGGGAATTTCATTGGTTTTTTTATCAGTAAAATGTCCAGCTAACTATAACATGTGTGAAACCTATGGTTTTTTCAGTGAATTTGCAAGGTTTTTTAAATGCTAAGTTACTTTACGCCATTCGCGGCGTGCGCGCCCAGTTAACGCAGTTTGTTCCGTGCGCGCACCGCGCGCCCACTTTACGCAGTTAGGGCACCGCGTGCCCACGTTAAGCGGGATGGGCCATGTACGCACGATGCGCTTCGCGCACCGTGCGCACATGGGGGACATATTTTGCGCATCTTTGTGAAATGTATTCTTCGGGCACCATTTGCACACGGGGTGGGGAGAATGTGGATAGTTTTTTTTTTTTTTATAATTTTTTACCGCGCGCGTACGGTAAGCGTAATCGGCGATTTTCCGAAAAAAACATTTTTTGGGCTTGGGGGTGGTTTGGGGACCCCGGTATCAATGCTGGGTGGTTAGGATCTCATGAAACTGCCTCTTTACATATATTTGGGGTACGTTTTTGCTGCCCAACTCAGGAAGCGAGAGAGAAAATGGCGGCCGCCGCTTCCTGGTTTCGACCGACTCGAATGTTTACTAAGATCTAAGAGCCAATCAGAATCGCGCTCGCGCACGCCACCGTACGCGTACGGTAAGCTTACGGTAAGCGCACGGTAAGCGCACCGTAAGCTGCCACAGATATATATATTGATTTAAAGGCTATTTTCTCAGAATCTACTGAACAGATTTACACCAAACCTACAAAAGGCACTTCCTTGACCTGGGGACTACCTCTCTGCCAAATTTCATTAAATTCTGTTCAGCCGTTCGGGCTGTAGCCCTGTCTAAAGGTCCTATGGAAAAATGCATGGGAAAAACGCGTTTTGGGACCCCCCTTTTATCTCAGCCCCCGCTTGACGAATCCCCCCGAGACTTTCAGGGTAGGAGCGGAGCGTAGCGCCCCACCTATTTTGAAAAATTCGCGAGGATTCGTCGACCGGCGCCAAAGTTATTCAAAATAGAATGTTGCGGATTTCCTATGGAAACGTGGTCCTAACTATAACTACCTACTGGCGACCGCCAGTAGGTAATATATATATATATATATATATATATATACATGAAGATAAGCGTTCCTGGCTTGCTCCTTATCAACAAAGAATACATATATATAACACACACAGCGTCTTCTTCATAGAAGGACTCGCACTCGGAAGGAAAAACCAAAGATTTATTAATTACAAGTAATTAATAAATCTTTGGTTTTTCCTTCCGAGTGCGAGTCCTTCTATGAAGAAGGCGCTGTGTGTGAAATATTTACCGGGAGACCTGCTCGGTTTTTTGCTCGCCACCTGCCAATGGGACACGGATTTCAGGAACCTGGAACCTGGGTCATTTGTGGTGAATATATATATATATATATATATATATATATATATATATATATATATATATCCAGCTCCTTACTTCACAGTAAATTTGGACCAGCACTCACGTTAGGTTAAATCCGTTAAAGATTTATTCACAATTTGGAGCCATAGGCCCTTGTTGACTGCATTGAATTTATTTAAATTCGGTGATTCCAATTGATATGGGGAACCTTGAGCAACACGAAATATAGTGTCAATGTATATATCTATATGGAAATCCCATTCAGGGCGATATCACGTTATTATAGAACGCATTTTACTAATGTAATCTCAGCTATGTGCGAGTACTATTAGAATTGTATAATAGACTATCAATGAACTGTGGCAGAGATTTATATGCTGGATGTATAAACCAGAGTAATTTACTGCATAGTAAACTGATTAATTACCTATGCAAGGTACGATATGTGAATGATAACATACTCAAAGATGGCGCTCAAAGTTGAGCACGAGTCCTTTGTTTGTTGCATTGAAATTGATTTGTATTTTAAGTTGCCATGGCACTGGCGCCCGTCGACACTGACGAAGGCTAACGCCGAAACGCGTTTGTTGTGGAGATTAATTTGCGAATAAATCTTTAACGGATTTAACCTAACGTGAGTGCTGGTCCAAATTTACTGTGAAGTAAGGAGCTGAAGATATAGCGGTTTGCCACCGCTGGACCAGGCACCCGCTCACGAGTGCAGTAACGAGGCAAAACAAACGGAGCAGCGACATATCAGAGTGTTACCGCACCACTGCACGAACCGCAGAAGAGTCCCCGAGTTGAAACAAACTCAGCACAAAAGGAAGAACTCGGTAGGGTAAGTGGACGGCGGTATATTCAACTGTGCAGCAGAGCGAGTTAGGACGCGAGCAGTTTGAGAACACCAATGTAAAGTGAGACGGCGCGCCGCGACGTGGCAGCAAGCATATTTGAAGCATGCCCGGCTTCACAGAATGAAGGCACCACACACACAGAACCACAGAGTTTAAAAAGCAAGTACCAACTACTGGAAAGACTCCATGAACGTGAGATAAGGAAGTGGTGGGAGGCCGCTTACTTACAAAGCTATATTGACGTGAACAGGGTACCCAGGGGCCTAAGAATATATACGGTCCCGGCGTACGAAAACCCAGACCCAGAGCTCCTAGAATAATGATTATATGATACAATTTTTCTGGGTAGAATAGATGCGCATTGAATTTAATCAATAACATCTTTAGTTTCAAATCACTAAATATCGTTTGTCAACTTCTAAATGTGTTTGGAGACAAATCTTTCAATACCTGCAATTGCATTTGCTACTACAATCTGTCATAGATGGAGCAGTCTGTGCTCGACATCCTTCCAAACGTGGCGATGACTAAGATTACATTATCATGTCGAGTAATTGAGAAGTTTCTCTTTTGATAGCCATGACTGCTCATGTGTGGAGTAGTCCTATGCTTTGTCTGGTTTAAAAATGCGATTTGTATTGTAATGCAGATGTGGGTGTATAATGCAATGAAAAGCTTACAATTGATATAGTATTATTTCTTTTTAAATCCATTTGAAACACTATTTTAATTTCATTATTAATTAAGCACCATTTCACAGGCATCTTTTATTTTTAAAGAAATAATGTACCTTGCAGATTATTACTGGCCACAAACCGGAACCAGGACCATCATTTTATGTGTCTATTCACTAAATTTTAATGAAATTATGGGAGAAATGTAAAATTAGGTTCCTGACTCCAGTTTGTGCTCATGAAGAACTTCCAAGTCCAAGAGGTACTTTATTTTAAAAAAAAGAAAAAAAAAATCGATGTAAAATGGTGCCTTAAGTTAATGACATAAAGGGAGAAAAAAATGAAGTGTTAATTATATGACACAATGAATATAAAAGGCTTGACACTTCACTTTAAATTGATCCCATTTAAAAAAGTAGCTCACCCCTGCAGAGGCCATATTTTTCTGTTGTAAATGGGGCCAATAAATAACATGGAGAGCTGAGCATGGACATGTGAAGGATCAGTGGCCCATACCTTCAATGAGCAAAGACTTGCAAATAGTGACACAAATGTCAGACAAAAATATGATGGAGTCTTTTTAAAAATCACTGCGTTTATTTCTCCTACATGCAGAAGCATTTCACGTGAACATCAGAGCATATCACTACATTGAGAGGCATTATTTGAAGTAATAGCTTTTGAACATGAAATGATGGACTCCCACCGTCCATGATGACAATGCTATATTAATAATAATAACTAAGTGGCAATTCATGTGCACCATACATGTGGCATAAGTTATTACATGGAGCAAATGCATTGTCTGGCCGGGGGCATTTTTGTACAGCGCACACGATGAACTCAGGCATTTCAAGGTACCGGCATGTGAGAATTTAGAAAATGGAGGCATTATGTAATAAAATAATTGTATTGCAGCATTTATATCGTCATGTGCTTACTACTCTTATGTAGGACACTGAAGCACTTACCTAAATAATCCATGTAGGTAGGTAGGCTGTGTAATCAGAAATGTGTTATTTTTATTTTGTGATTCTCTATGTGGTAAGTGTTTCCATGTTGTGCTTGATGACCACCGAAGCGCAGTTACAGAGTTATGGAACATAGTAGTTTGATGGATGACGAAGTGTGAGAGGCAGATGTGAAGTTTATGGTTTTTAGTACACTGGCAGCTGTGAACAGCACTGTAGGTCTATGATTGTAGTCTTCTTCGCTTGTTATTGGAGAGGTCAGGCGCACACGATGTGTTGGAGAGGAAAGCCGGAACTAATATAAGCTCTCTGGTTTCATATTGTGCATTGCAGGCACTACATGAGTATCTCTTTATCCCTAGTTAGTGAAGCTGGGTGTGTGGGGGACTTTGGAAATAATCTGCACATTACTCGGCCTTTAGTAGCTCACGATGATTTTCACGGATCAGAAGTAGCTCGCGCTATAGAAAAGGTTGGAGACCCCTGTTTTAGAGCAAGGGGATATCCCAACGATATTTTGAAAAAAGCAGAAGAAAAGGTAGCACAGAAAGATAGGTCCGAACTTTTGAGCCAAGAGAGTGCTTGAACAGTGGAAACAAATGTTGATAATAAATTTTGCATGATCACTAGCTACTCCAACGCTGCACACGAAATCAGACATATTTTACGGAGTAACTGGAAAATTCTCAGATCAGACACTATTATTGGTAAGGATTTGCCTTTGGAACCTAGCATTAGCTTCAGGAGAGCGAGATCTCTAAAAGACCAACTGGTGGAGAGCCATTTGGAAGCCAGTAAACGTGAAACAGGTTTACAACAAATGTGTGGCTCTTTTCCTTGTGGCAAGTGTAGAGCATGTGCCACGAGCAAACGAGTTACAACATACAAAGTTGGGAATGGTGTGAGACAGCGACACATCAACAAATTTATGACATGTAGTACCCCATATGTGGTTTACTGTCTGGAATGTCCATGCGGTTTACGATATATTGGGAGTACTATTAATCCTGTGAAATTGCGGATTTTGGAACATCAAAGGGCAATAACCAGTAGAGACAAGAATTATCCAGTTGCACGCCACTTTGCGAGCAAGCACAACAGCAACAGATCTCTATTACAATACTTTTGTCTAGACCATGTCCCGAAGAATATCAGGGGAGGTGATAGAGAGAAGAGTCTAAGGAGATTAGAATCCCGTTATATTATTGACCTGCAAACTAAATACCCAAGAGGTCTGAACAGTGGGGAGGAACTTGCAGTTCATCTATGATGAGCAACAGTATCTGAAATTATGGTAACCTTCATTTGATAGAATTTATGTATATAGTAAACAAACAGAAAATGATTGGCCACATTATATAGTGAATAACAATGAGTACTAATAGTTCTAGGATATATCCAATGTATGAGAAGCATACACTAACATAGAAAGCCCATACAGGGCGATATGATGACATTAGTAGAAAGCACAATCTCATTATCAAAGTATATGATATATATAAATGTTGATACTTTAATGCTGTGTGTTAGAATTATCACGTATTGAAACACGTATGAGAACATGCTTAATGATGGGGCCCAATTTGGAGCCATAGGCCCTTGTTGACTGCATTGAATTTATTTAAATTCGGTGATTCCAATTGATATGGGGAACCTTGAGCAACACGAAATATAGTGTCAATGTATATATCTATATGGAAAGCCCATTCAGGGCGATATCACGTTATTATAGAACGCATTTTACTAATGTAATCTCAGCTATGTGCGAGTACTATTAGAATTGTATAATAGACTATCAATGAACTGTGGCAGAGATTTATATGCTGGATGTATAAACCAGAGTAATTTACTACATAGTAAGCTGATTAATTACCTATGCAAGGTACGATATGTGAATGATAACATACTCAAAGATGGCGCTCAAAGTTGAGCACGAGTCCTTTGTTAGTTCCATTGAAATTGATTTGTATTTTAAGTTGCCACGGCGCTGGCGCCCGTCGACACTGACGAAGGCTAACTCCGAAACGCGTTTGTTGTGGAGATTAATTCGCGAATAAATCTTTAACGGATTTAACCTAACGTGAGTGTTGGTCCAAATTTACTGTGAAGTAAGGAGCTGGAGATATAGCGGTTTGCCACCGCTGGACCGGGCACCCGCTCACGAGTGCAGTAACGAGGCAAAACAAACGGAGCAGTGATCTATATATATATATATATATATATATATATATATATATATATATATAAATATCAAAGGTTGCCTTTTTCGTGAGGAGCACTCTCTGGCCGATTTCCGCTGTTAAGACAAGAGCGCCGCTGATCGAGATGGCGCACTCTCCTTCATATTGCCGACGCGTTTCGGGCTAACCGCCCTTCTTCTTAGGCATTTAGAACAAAATGGCTTGCAGAAACCACCAGTAAATTCCCTCACTTTATTGGTTGGTAACATTTGGACAATTCCACTCAGGTGAGTAAATTCGCATTGCTTTATGGGACTGTTAGTTTAGACGATAATCCCCCAGTGGGTTGCAGCCAGAATGTCAATTTAAAAACTGAACTTTTTCGGGTGAGTGAAGCGTCTCGTCCTGACATTTGCCTGTCATCAGCTTCGACCTGCTCAGGCTTCACGCTGCTCCAGTGAACAACTGCCGACCCACAAGGATATAGTGGTGGTGCTCACTCGTGGCCCAGGCCGGGACACTCAATTCAAATATCAAAGGTTGCCTTTTTCGTGAGGAGCAGTCTCTGGCCGATTTCCGCTGTTAAGACAAGAGCGCCGCTGATCGAGATAGCGCACTCTCCTTCATATTGCCGTCGCGTTTCGGGCTAACCGCCCTTCTTCTTAGGCATTTGGAACAAAATGGCTTGCAGAAACCAACAGTAAATTCCCTCACTTTATTGGTTGGTAACATTTGGACAATTCCACTCAGGTGAGTAAATTCGCATTGCTTTATGGGACTGGTAGTTTAGACGATAATCCCCCAGTGGGTTGCAGCCAGAATGTCAATTTAAAAACTGAACTTTTTCGGGTGAGTGAAGCGTCTCGTCCTGACATTTGCCTGTCATCAGCTTCGACCTGCTCAGGCTTCACGCTGCTCCAGTGAACAACTGCCGACCCACAAGGATATAGTGGTGGTGCTCACTCGTGGCCCAGGCCGGGACACTCAATTCAAATATCAAAGGTTGCCTTTTTCGTGAGGAGCACTCTCTGGCCGATTTCCGCTGTTAAGACAAGAGCGCCGCTGATCGAGATAGCGCACTCTCCTTCATATTGCCGGCGCGTTTCGGGCTAACCGCCCTTCTTCTTAGGCATTTGGAACAAAATGGCTTGCAGAAACCACCAGTAAATTCCCTCACTTTATTGGTTGGTAACATTTGGACAATTCCACTCAGGTGAGTAAATTCGCATTGCTTTATGGGACTGGTAGTTTAGACGATAATCCCCCAGTGGGTTGCAGCCAGAATGTCAATTTAAAAACTGAACTTTTTCGGGTGAGTGAAGCGTCTCGTCCTGACATTTGCCTGTCATCAGCTTCGACCTGCTCAGGCTTCACGCTGCTCCAGTGAACAACTGCCGACCCACAAGGATATAGTGGTGGTGCTCACTCGTGGCCCAGGCCGGGACACTCAATTCTAATATCAAAGGTTGCCTTTTTCGTGAGGAGCACTCTCTGGCCGATTTCCGCTGTTAAGACAAGAGCGCCGCTGATCGAGATAGCGCACTCTCCTTCATATTGCCGACGCGTTTCGGGCTAACCGCCCTTCTTCTTAGGCATTTGGAACAAAATGGCTTGCAGAAACCACCAGTAAATTCCCTCACTTTATTGGTTGGTAACATTTGGACAATTCCACTCAGGTGAGTAAATTCGCATTGCTTTATGGGACTGGTAGTTTAGACGATAATCCCCCAGTGGGTTGCAGCCAGAATGTCAATTTAAAAACTGAACTTTTTCGGGTGAGTGAAGCGTCTCGTCCTGACATTTGCCTGTCATCAGCTTCGACCTGCTCAGGCTTCACGCTGCTCCAGTGAACAACTGCCGACCCACAAGGATATAGTGGTGGTGCTCACTCGTGGCCCAGGCCGGGACACTCAATTCAAATATCAAAGGTTGCCTTTTTCGTGAGGAGCACTCTTTGGCCGATTTCCGCTGTTAGGACAGGAGCGCCGCTGATCGAGATAGCGCACTCTCCTTCATATTGCCGATGCGTTTCGGGCTAACCGCCCTTCTTCTTAGGCATTTGGAACAAAATGGCTTGCAGAAACCACCAGTAAATTCCCTCACTTTATTGGTTGGTAACATTTGGACAATTCCACTCAGGTGAGTAAATTCGCATTGCTTTATGGGACTAGTAGTTTAGACGATAATCCCCCAGTGGGTTGCAGCCAGAATGTCAATTTAAAAACTGAACTTTTTCGGGTGAGTGAAGCGTCTCGTCCTGACATTTGCCTGTCATCAGCTTCGACCTGCTCAGGCTTCACGCTGTTCAGCCGTTCGGGCTGTACCTTCGACTAAAGGTCCTACGGAAAAATGCATGGGGAAAACGCGTTTTGGGACCCCCCTTTTTTCTCGGCCCCCGCTTGACGAATCACCCCGAGACTTTCAGGGTAGGAGCGGAGCGGAGCGCCCCACCTATTTTGAAAATTTTGGGAGGATTCGTCAACCGGCGCCAAAGTTATTCCAAATAGAATGTTGCGGATTTCCTATGGAAACACGATCCTAACTATAACTATCTACTGGCGACCGCAAGTAGATTATATATATATATATATATATATATATATATATATATATATATATATATATATATATATAATATATATATATATATATATATATATCAAGCTCAATGGGGAGTGACCAACAGGTAAGTCGCACTCGGACAAAGGAAAGCTTTTCCCAAAACAGCCTTTATTATGGATCAAACAGCACCGCTTGCCAGCAAGTTATTAGCATGAGACTGCAATCCTGACGCGTTTCGAGAAGTCCTCTTTTTCAAAGGATAGTGCAGTCAGAAAGCGCATGATTGGCTCACCTTCACTTTTCAAACAAAATTGCATGCCCCTGATTGGCTGCTCTGAATGAGTCTATGCATTGCTTTGTGGGAGGTGTAGTCCTTTCTTTACCCCAAATGGATGCGCTTTCCAAATTAGATGCAGGCTCTCACATAAACCCCTGCCAAGCGTGGCTGGTAAATTCCGCGTCCTTTGTCCCACAATCTGAGCCCCTTGTATACGAGCTCTGTGGCCCCCAGCTTCCGGAGTGGTGGTGCAGACTCAGCGGCAGGACGGCCGCTAAAACATCAAGCTCAATGGGGAGTGACCAACAGGTAAGTCGCACTCGGACAAAGGAAAGCTTTCCCCAAAACAGCCTTTATTATGGATCAAACAGCACCGCTTGCCAGCAAGTTATTAGCATGAGACTGCAATCCTGACGCGTTTCGAGAAGTCCTCTTTTTCAAAGGATAGTGCAGTCAGAAAGCGCATGATTGGCTCACCTTCACTTTTCAAACAAAATTGCATGCCCCTGATTGGCTGCTCTGAATGAGTCTATGCATTGCTTTGTGGGAGGTGTAGTCCTTTCTTTACCCCAAATGGATGCGCTTTCCAAATTAGATGCAGGCTCTCACATGAGCCCCTGCCAAGCGTGGCTGGTAAATTCCGCGTCCTTTGTCCCACAATCTGAGCCCCTTGTATACGAGCTCTGTGGCCCCCAGCTTCCGGAGTGGTGCAGACTCAGCGGCAGGACGGCCGCTAAAACATCAAGCTCAATGGGGAGTGACCAACAGGTAAGTCGCACTCGGACAAAGGAAAGCTTTCCCCTAAACAGCCTTTATTATAGATCAAACAGCACCGCTTGCCAGCAAGTTATTAGCATGAGACTGCAATCCTGACGCGTTTCGAGAAGTCCTCTTTTTCAAAGGATAGTGCAGTGAGAAAGCGCATGATTGGCTCACCTTCACTTTTCAAACAAAATTGCATGCCCCTGATTGGCTGCTCTGAATGAGTCTATGCATTGCTTTGTGGGAGGTGTAGTCCTTTCTTTACCCCAAATGGATGCGCTTTCCAAATTAGATGCAGGCTCTCACATGAGCCCCTGCCAAGCGTGGCTGGTAAATTCCGCGTCCTTTGTCCCACAATCTGAGCCCCTTGTATACGAGCTCTGTGGCCCCCAGCTTCCGGAGTGGTGCAGACTCAGCGGCAGGACGGCCGCTAAAACATCAAGCTCAATGGCGAGTGACCAACAGGTAAGTCGCACTCGGACAAAGGAAAGCTTTCCCCTAAACAGCCTTTATTATGGATCAAACAGCACCGCTTGCCAGCAAGTTATTAGCATGAGACTGCAATCCTGACGCGTTTCGAGAAGTCCTCTTTTTCAAAGGATAGTGCAGTCAGAAAGCGCATGATTGGCTCACCTTCACTTTTCAAACAAAATTGCATGCCCCTGATTGGCTGCTCTGAATGAGTCTATGCATTGCTTTGTGGGAGGTGTAGTCCTTTCTTTACCCCAAATGGATGCGCTTTCCAAATTAGATGCAGGCTCTCACATGAGCCCCTGCCAAGCGTGGCTGGTAAATTCCGCGTCCTTTGTCCCACAATCTGAGCCCCTTGTATACGAGCTCTGTGGCCCCCAGCTTCCGGAGTGGTGCAGACTCAGCGGCAGGACGGCCGCTAAAACATCAAGCTCAATGGGGAGTGACCAACAGGTAAGTCGCACTCGGACAAAGGAAAGCTTTCCCCTAAACAGCCTTTATTATGGATCAAACAGCACCGCTTGCCAGCAAGTTATTAGCATGAGACTGCAATCCTGACGCGTTTCGAGAAGTCCTCTTTTTCAAAGGATAGTGCAGTCAGAAAGCGCATTATTGGCTCACCTTCACTTTTCAAACAAAATTGCATGCCCCTGATTGGCTGCTCTGAATGAGTCTATGCATTGCTTTGTGGGAGGTGTAGTCCTTTCTTTACCCCAAATGGATGCGCTTTCCAAATTAGATGCAGGCTCTCACATGAGCCCCTGCCAAGCGTGGCTGGTAAATTCCGCGTCCTTTGTCCCACAATCTGAGCCCCTTGTATACGAGCTCTGTGGCCCCCAGCTTCCGGAGTGGTGCAGACTCAGCGGCAGGACGGCCGCTAAAACATCAAGCTCAATGGGGAGTGGCCAACAGGTAAGTCGCACTCGGACAAAGGAAAGCTTTCCCCTAAACAGCCTTTATTATGGATCAAACAGCACCGCTTGCCAGCAAGTTATTAGCATGAGACTGCAATCCTGACGCGTTTCGAGAAGTCCTCTTTTTCAAAGGATAGTGCAGTCAGAAAGCGCATGATTGGCTCACCTTCACTTTTCAAACAAAATTGCATGCCCCTGATTGGCTGCTCTGAATGAGTCTATGCATTGCTTTGTGGGAGGTGTAGTCCTTTCTTTACCCCAAATGGATGCGCTTTCCAAATTAGATGCAGGCTCTCACATAAGCCCCTGCCAAGCGTGGCTGGTAAATTCCGCGTCCTTTGTCCCACAATCTGAGCCCCTTGTATACGAGCTCTGTGGCCCCCAGCTTCCGGAGTGGTGCAGACTCAGCGGCAGGACGGCCGCTAAAACATCAAGCTCAATGGGGAGTGACCAACAGGTAAGTCGCACTCGGACAAAGGAAAGCTTTCCCCAAAACAGCCTTTATTATGGATCAAACAGCACCGCTTGCCAGCAAGTTATTAGCATGAGATTGCAATCCTGACGCGTTTCGAGAAGTCCTCTTTTTCAAAGGATAGTGCAGTCAGAAAGCGCATGATTGGCTCACCTTCACTTTTCAAACAAAATTGCATGCCCCTGATTGGCTGCTCTGAATGAGTCTATGCATTGCTTTGTGGGAGGTGTAGTCCTTTCTTTACCCCAAATGGATGCGCTTTCCAAATTAGATGCAGGCTCTCACATGAGCCCCTGCCAAGCGTGGCTGGTAAATTCCGCGTCCTTTGTCCCACAATCTGAGCCCCTTGTATACGAGCTCTGTGGCCCCCAGCTTCCGGAGTGGTGCAGACTCAGCGGCAGGACGGCCGCTAAAACATCAAGCTCAATGGGGAGTGACCAACAGGTAAGTCGCACTCGGACAAAGGAAAGCTTTCCCCTAAACAGCCTTTATTATGGATCAAACAGCACCGCTTGCCAGCAAGTTATTAGCATGAGACTGCAATACTGACGCGTTTCGAGAAGTCCTCTTTTTCAAAGGATAGTGCAGTCAGAAAGCGCATTATTGGCTCACCTTCACTTTTCAAACAAAATTGCATGCCCCTGATTGGCTGCTCTGAATGAGTCTATGCATTGCTTTGTGGGAGGTGTAGTCCTTTCTTTACCCCAAATGGATGCGCTTTCCAAATTAGATGCAGGCTCTCACATGAGCCCCTGCCAAGCGTGGCTGGTAAATTCCGCGTCCTTTGTCCCACAATCTGAGCCCCTTGTATACGAGCTCTGTGGCCCCCAGCTTCCGGAGTGGTGCAGACTCAGCGGCAGGACGGCCGCTAAAACATCAAGTTCAATGGGGAGTGACCAACAGGTAAGTCGCACTCGGACAAAGGAAAGCTTTCCCCAAAACAGCCTTTATTATGGATCAAACAGCACCGCTTGCCAGCAAGTTATTAGCATGAGACTGCAATCCTGACGCGTTTCGAGAAGTCCTCTTTTTCAAAGGATAGTGCAGTCAGAAAGCGCATGATTGGCTCACCTTCACTTTTCAAACAAAATTGCATGCCCCTGATTGGCTGCTCTGAATGAGTCTATGCATTGCTTTGTGGGAGGTGTAGTCCTTTCTTTACCCCAAATGGATGCGCTTTCCAAATTAGATGCAGGCTCTCACATGAGCCACTGCCAAGCGTGGCTGGTAAATTCCGCGTCCTTTGTCCCACAATCTGAGCCCCTTGTATACGAGCTCTGTGGCCCCCAGCTTTCGGAGTGGTGCAGACTCAGCGGCAGGACGGCCGCTAAAACATCAAGCTCAATGGGGAGTGACCAAAAGGTAAGTCGCACTCGGACAAAGGAAAGCTTTCCCCAAAACAGCCTTTATTATGGATCAAACAGCACCGCTTGCCAGCAAGTTATTAGCATGAGACTGCAATCCTGACGCGTTTCGAGAAGTCCTCTTTTTCAAAGGATAGTGCAGTCAGAAAGCGCATGATTGGCTCACCTTCACTTTTCAAACAAAATTGCATGCCCCTGATTGGCTGCTCTGAATGAGTCTATGCATTGCTTTGTGGGAGGTGTAGTCCTTTCTTTACCCCAAATGGATGCGCTTTCCAAATTAGATGCAGGCTCTCACATGAGCCCCTGCCAAGCGTGGCTGGTAAATTCCGCGTCCTTTGTCCCACAATCTGAGCCCCTTGTATACGAGCTCTGTGGCCCCCAGCTTCCGGAGTGGTGCAGACTCAGCGGCAGGACGGCCGCTAAAACATCAAGCTCAATGGGGAGTGACCAACAGGTAAGTCGCACTCGGACAAAGGAAAGCTTTCCCCAAAACAGCCTTTATTATGGATCAAACAGCACCGCTTGCCAGCAAGTTATTAGCATGAGACTGCAATCCTGACGCGTTTCGAGAAGTCCTCTTTTTCAAAGGATAGTGCAGTCAGAAAGCGCATGATTGGCTCACCTTCACTTTTCAAACAAAATTGCATGCCCCTGATTGGCTGCTCTGAATGAGTCTATGCATTGCTTTGTGGGAGGTGTAGTTCTTTCTTTACCCCAAATGGATGCGCTTTCCAAATTAGATGCAGGCTCTCACATGAGCCCCTGCCAAGCGTGGCTGGTAAATTCCGCGTCCTTTGTCCCACAATCTGAGCCCCTTGCATACGAGCTCTGTGGCCCCCAGCTTCCGGAGTGGTGCAGACTCAGCGGCAGGACGGCCGCTAAAACATCAAGCTCAATGGGGAGTGACCAACAGGTAAGTCGAACTCGGACAAAGGAAAGCTTTCCCCAAAACAGCCTTTATTATGGATCAAACAGCACCGCTTGCCAGCAAGTTATTAGCATGAGACTGCAATCCTGACGCGTTTCGAGAAGTCCTCTTTTTCAAAGGATAGTGCAGTCAGAAAGCGCATGATTTGCTCACCTTCACTTTTCAAACAAAATTGCATGCCCCTGATTGGCTGCTCTGAATGAGTCTATGCATTGCTTTGTGGGAGGTGTAGTCCTTTCTTTACCCCAAATGGATGCGCTTTCCAAATTAGATGCAGGCTCTCACATGAGCCCCTGCCAAGCGTGGCTGGTAAATTCCGCGTCCTTTGTCCCACAATCTGAGCCCCTTGTATACGAGCTCTGTGGCCCCCAGCTTCCGGAGTGGTGCAGACTCAGCGGCAGGACGGCCGCTAAAACATCAAGCTCAATGGGGAGTGACCAACAGGTAAGTCGCACTCGGACAAAGGAAAGCTTTCCCCTAAACAGCCTTTATTATGGATCAAACAGCACCGCTTGCCAGCAAGTTATTAGCATGAGACTGCAATCCTGACGCGTTTCGAGAAGTCCTCTTTTTCAAAGGATAGTGCAGTCAGAAAGCGCATTATTGGCTCACCTTCACTTTTCAAACAAAATTGCATGCCCCTGATTGGCTGCTCTGAATGAGTCTATGCATTGCTTTGTGGGAGGTGTAGTCCTTTCTTTACCCCAAATGGATGCGCTTTCCAAATTAGATGCAGGCTCTCACATGAGCCCCTGCCAAGCGTGGCTGGTAAATTCCGCGTCCTTTGTCCCACAATCTGAGCCCCTTGTATACGAGCTCTGTGGCCCCCAGCTTCCGGAGTGGTGCAGACTCAGCGGCAGGACGGCCGCTAAAACATCAAGTTCAATGGGGAGTGACCAACAGGTAAGTCGCACTCGGACAAAGGAAAGCTTTCCCCAAAACAGCCTTTATTATGGATCAAACAGCACCGCTTGCCAGCAAGTTATTAGCATGAGACTGCAATCCTGACGCGTTTCGAGAAGTCCTCTTTTTCAAAGGATAGTGCAGTCAGAAAGCGCATGATTGGCTCACCTTCACTTTTCAAACAAAATTGCATGCCCCTGATTGGCTGCTCTGAATGAGTCTATGCATTGCTTTGTGGGAGGTGTAGTCCTTTCTTTACCCCAAATGGATGCGCTTTCCAAATTAGATGCAGGCTCTCACATGAGCCACTGCCAAGCGTGGCTGGTAAATTCCGCGTCCTTTGTCCCACAATCTGAGCCCCTTGTATACGAGCTCTGTGGCCCCCAGCTTTCGGAGTGGTGCAGACTCAGCGGCAGGACGGCCGCTAAAACATCAAGCTCAATGGGGAGTGACCAAAAGGTAAGTCGCACTCGGACAAAGGAAAGCTTTCCCCAAAACAGCCTTTATTATGGATCAAACAGCACCGCTTGCCAGCAAGTTATTAGCATGAGACTGCAATCCTGACGCGTTTCGAGAAGTCCTCTTTTTCAAAGGATAGTGCAGTCAGAAAGCGCATGATTGGCTCACCTTCACTTTTCAAACAAAATTGCATGCCCCTGATTGGCTGCTCTGAATGAGTCTATGCATTGCTTTGTGGGAGGTGTAGTCCTTTCTTTACCCCAAATGGATGCGCTTTCCAAATTAGATGCAGGCTCTCACATGAGCCCCTGCCAAGCGTGGCTGGTAAATTCCGCGTCCTTTGTCCCACAATCTGAGCCCCTTGTATACGAGCTCTGTGGCCCCCAGCTTCCGGAGTGGTGCAGACTCAGCGGCAGGACGGCCGCTAAAACATCAAGCTCAATGGGGAGTGACCAACAGGTAAGTCGCACTCGGACAAAGGAAAGCTTTCCCCAAAACAGCCTTTATTATGGATCAAACAGCACCGCTTGCCAGCAAGTTATTAGCATGAGACTGCAATCCTGACGCGTTTCGAGAAGTCCTCTTTTTCAAAGGATAGTGCAGTCAGAAAGCGCATGATTGGCTCACCTTCACTTTTCAAACAAAATTGCATGCCCCTGATTGGCTGCTCTGAATGAGTCTATGCATTGCTTTGTGGGAGGTGTAGTTCTTTCTTTACCCCAAATGGATGCGCTTTCCAAATTAGATGCAGGCTCTCACATGAGCCCCTGCCAAGCGTGGCTGGTAAATTCCGCGTCCTTTGTCCCACAATCTGAGCCCCTTGCATACGAGCTCTGTGGCCCCCAGCTTCCGGAGTGGTGCAGACTCAGCGGCAGGACGGCCGCTAAAACATCAAGCTCAATGGGGAGTGACCAACAGGTAAGTCGAACTCGGACAAAGGAAAGCTTTCCCCAAAACAGCCTTTATTATGGATCAAACAGCACCGCTTGCCAGCAAGTTATTAGCATGAGACTGCAATCCTGACGCGTTTCGAGAAGTCCTCTTTTTCAAAGGATAGTGCAGTCAGAAAGCGCATGATTTGCTCACCTTCACTTTTCAAACAAAATTGCATGCCCCTGATTGGCTGCTCTGAATGAGTCTATGCATTGCTTTGTGGGAGGTGTAGTCCTTTCTTTACCCCAAATGGATGCGCTTTCCAAATTAGATGCAGGCTCTCACATGAGCCCCTGCCAAGCGTGGCTGGTAAATTCCGCGTCCTTTGTCCCACAATCTGAGCCCCTTGTATACGAGCTCTGTGGCCCCCAGCTTCCGGAGTGGTGCAGACTCAGCGGCAGGACGGCCGCTAAAACATCAAGCTCAATGGGGAGTGACCAACAGGTAAGTCGCACTCGGACAAAGGAAAGCTTTCCCCAAAACAGCCTTTATTATGGATCAAACAGCACCGCTTGCCAGCAAGTTATTAGCATGAGACTGCAATCCTGACGCATTTCGAGAAGTCCTCTTTTTCAAAGGATAGTGCAGTCAGAAAGCGCATGATTGGCTCACCTTCACTTTTCAAACAAAATTGCATGCCCCTGATTGGCTGCTCTGAATGAGTCTATGCATTGCTTTGCGGGAGGTGTAGTCCTTTCTTTACCCCAAATGGATGCGCTTTCCAAATTAGATGCAGGCTCTCACATGAGCCCCTGCCAAGCGTGGCTGGTAAATTCCGCGTCCTTTGTCCCACAATCTGAGCCCCTTGTATACGAGCTCTGTGGCCCCCAGCTTCCGGAGTGGTGCAGACTCAGCGGCAGGACGACCGCTAAAACATCAAGCTCAATGGGGAGTGACCAACAGGTAAGTCGCACTCGGACAAAGGAAAGCTTTCCCCAAAACAGCCTTTATTATGGATCAAACAGCACCGCTTGCCAGCAAGTTATTAGCATGAGACTGCAATCCTGACGCGTTTCGAGAAGTCCTCTTTTTCAAAGGATAGTGCAGTCAGAAAGCGCATGATTGGCTCACCTTCACTTTTCAAACAAAATTGCATGCCCCTGATTGGCTGCTCTGAATGAGTCTATGCATTGCTTTGTGGGAGGTGTAGTCCTTTCTTTACCCCAAATGGATGCGCTTTCCAAATTAGATGCAGGCTTTCACATGAGCCCCTGCCAAGCGTGGCTGGTAAATTCTGCATCCTTTGTCCCACAATCTGAGCCCCTTGTACACGAGCTCTGTGGCCCCCAGCTTCCGGAGTGGTGCAGACTCAGCGGCAGGACGGCCGCTAAAACATCAAGCTCAATGGGGAGTGACCAACAGGTAAGTCGAACTCGGACAAAGGAAAGCTTTCCCCAAAACAGCCTTTATTATGGATCAAACAGCACCGCTTGCCAGCAAGTTATTAGCATGAGACTGCAATCCTGACGCGTTTCGAGAAGTCCTCTTTTTCAAAGGATAGTGCAGTCAGAAAGCGCATGATTTGCTCACCTTCACTTTTCAAACAAAATTGCATGCCCCTGATTGGCTGCTCTGAATGAGTCTATGCATTGCTTTGTGGGAGGTGTAGTCCTTTCTTTACCCCAAATGGATGCGCTTTCCAAATTAGATGCAGGCTCTCACATGAGCCCCTGCCAAGCGTGGCTGGTAAATTCCGCGTCCTTTGTCCCACAATCTGAGCCCCTTGTATACGAGCCCTGTGGCCCCCAGCTTCTGGAGTGGTGCAGACTCAGCGGCAGGACGGCCGCTAAAACATCAAGCTCAATGGGCAGTGACCAACAGGTAAGTCGCACTCGGACAAAGGAAAGCTTTCCCCAAAACAGCCTTTATTATGGATCAAACAGCACCGCTTGCCAGCAAGTTATTAGCATGAGACTGCAATCCTGACGCGTTTCGAGAAGTCCTCTTTTTCAAAGGATAGTGCAGTCAGAAAGTGCATTATTGGCTCACCTTCACTTTTCAAACAAAATTGCATGCCCCTGATTGGCTGCTCTGAATGAGTCTATGCATTGCTTTGTGGGAGGTGTAGTCCTTTCTTTACCCCAAATGGATGCGCTTTCCAAATTAGATGCAGGCTCTCACATGAGCCCCTGCCAAGCGTGGCTGGTAAATTCCGCGTCCTTTGTCCCACAATCTGAGCCCCTTGTATACGAGCTCTGTGGCCCCCAGCTTCCGGAGTGGTGCAGACTCAGCGGCAGGACGGCCGCTAAAACATCAAGCTCAATGGGGAGTGACCAACAGGTAAGTCGCACTCGGACAAAGGAAAGCTTTCCCCAAAACAGCCTTTATTATGGATCAAACAGCACCGCTTGCCAGCAAGTTATTAGCATGAGACTGCAATCCTGACGCGTTTCGAGAAGTCCTCTTTTTCAAAGGATAGTGCAGTCAGAAAGCGCATGATTGGCTCACCTTCACTTTTCAAACAAAATTGCATGCCCCTGATTGGCTGCTCTGAATGAGTCTATGCATTGCTTTGCGGGAGGTGTAGTCCTTTCTTTACCCCAAATGGATGCGCTTTCCTAATTAGATGCAGGCTCTCACATGAGCCCCTGCCAAGCGTGGCTGGTAAATTCCGCGTCCTTTGTCCCACAATCTGAGCCCCTTGTATACGAGCTCTGTGGCCCCCAGCTTCCGGAGTGGTGCAGACTCAGCGGCAGGACGACCGCTAAAACATCAAGCTCAATGGGGAGTGACCAACAGGTAAGTCGCACTCGGACAAAGGAAAGCTTTCCCCAAAACAGCCTTTATTATGGATCAAACAGCACCGCTTGCCAGCAAGTTATTAGCATGAGACTGCAATCCTGACGCGCTTCGAGAAGTCCTCTTTTTCAAAGGATAGTGCAGTCAGAAAGCGCATGATTGGCTCACCTTCACTTTTCAAACAAAATTGCATGCCCCTGATTGGCTGCTCTGAATGAGTCTATGCATTGCTTTGTGGGAGGTGTAGTCCTTTCTTTACCCCAAATGGATGCGTTTTCCAAATTAGATGCAGGCTTTCACATGAGCCCCTGCCAAGCGTGGCTGGTAAATTCTGCATCCTTTGTCCCACAATCTGAGCCCCTTGTACACGAGCTCTGTGGCCCCCAGCTTCCGGAGTGGTGCAGACTCAGCGGCAGGACGGCCGCTAAAACATCAAGCTCAATGGGAAGTGACCAACAGGTAAGTCGCACTCGGACAAAGGAAAGCTTTCCCCAAAACAGCCTTTATTATGGATCAAACAGCACCGCTTGCCAGCAAGTTATTAGCATGAGACTGCAATCCTGACGCGTTTCGAGAAGTCCTCTTTTTCAAAGGATAGTGCAGTCAGAAAGCGCATGATTGGCTCACCTTCACTTTTCAAACAAAATTGCATGCCCCTGATTGGCTGCTCTGAATGAGTCTATGCATTGCTTTGTGGGAGGTGTAGTCCTTTCTTTACCCCAAATGGATGCGCTTTCCAAATTAGATGCAGGCTCTCACATGAGCCCCTGCCAAGCGTGGCTGGTAAATTCCGCGTCCTTTGTCCCACAATCTGAGCCCCTTGTATACGAGCTCTGTGGCCCCCAGCTTTCGGAGTGGTGCAGACTCAGCGGCAGGACGGCCGCTAAAACATCAAGCTCAATGGGGAGTGACCAAAAGGTAAGTCGCACTCGGACAAAGGAAAGCTTTCCCCAAAACAGCCTTTATTATGGATCAAACAGCACCGCTTGCCAGCAAGTTATTAGCATGAGACTGCAATCCTGGCGCGTTTCGAGAAGTCCTCTTTTTCGAAGGATAGTGCAGTCAGAAAGCGCATGATTGGCTCACCTTCACTTTTCAAACAAAATTGCATGCCCCTGATTGGCTGCTCTGAATGAGTCTATCTATGCATTGCTTTGTGGGAGGTGTAGTCCTTTCTTTACCCCAAATGGATGCGCTTTCCAAATTAGATGCAGGCTCTCACATGAGCCCCTGCCAAGCGTGGCTGGTAAATTCCGCGTCCTTTGTCCCACAATCTGAGCCCCTTGTATACGAGCTCTGTGGCCCCCAGCTTCCGGAGTGGTGCAGACTCAGCGGCAGGATGGCCGCTAAAACATCAAGCTCAATAGGGAGTGACCAACAGGTAAGTCGCACTCGGACAAAGGAAAGCTTTCCCCAAAACAGCCTTTATTATGGATCAAACAGCACCGCTTGCCAGCAAGTTATTAGCATGAGACTGCAATCCTGACGCGTTTCGAGAAGTCCTCTTTTTCAAAGGATAGTGCAGTCAGAAAGCGCATGATTGGCTCACCTTCACTTTTCAAACAAAATTGCATGCCCCTGATTGGCTGCTCTGAATGAGTCTATGCATTGCTTTGTGGGAGGTGTATTTCTTTCTTTACCCCAAATGGATGCGCTTTCCAAATTAGATGCAGGCTCTCACATGAGCCCCTGCCAAGCGTGGCTGGTAAATTCCTGGTCCTTTGTACCACAATCTGAGCCCCTTGTATACGAGCTCTGTGGCCCCCAGCTTCCGGAGTGGTGCAGACTCAGCGGCAGGACGGCCGCTAAAACATCAAGCTCAATGGGGAGTGACCAACAGGTAAGTCGCACTCGGACAAAGGAAAGCTTTCCCCAAAACAGCCTTTATTATGGATCAAACAGCACCGCTTGCCAGCAAGTTATTAGCATGAGACTGCAATCCTGACGCATTTTGAGAAGTCCTCTTTTTCAAAGGATAGTGCAGTCAGAAAGCGCATGATTGGCTCACCTTCACTTTTCAAACAAAATTGCATGCCCCTGATTGGCTGCTCTGAATGAGTCTATGCATTGCTTTGTGGGAGGTGTAGTCCTTTCTTTACCCCCAAATGGATGCGCTTTCCAAATTAGATGCAGGCTCTCACATGAGCCCCTGCCAAGCGTGGCTGGTAAATTCCGCGTCCTTTGTCCCACAATCTGAGCCCCTTGTATACGAGCTCTGTGGCCCCCAGCTTCCGGAGTGGTGCAGACTCAGCGGCAGGACGGCCGCTAAAACATCAAGCTCAATGGGGAGTGACCAACAGGTAAGTCGCACTCGGACAAAGGAAAGCTTTCCCCAAAACAGCCTTTATTATGGATCAAACAGCACCGCTTGCCAGCAAGTTATTAGCATGAGACTGCAATCCTGACGCGTTTCGAGAAGTCCTCTTTTTCAAAGGATAGTGCAGTCAGAAAGCGCATGATTGGCTCACCTTCACTTTTCAAACAAAATTGCATGCCCCTGATTGGCTGCTCTGAATGTGTCTATGCATTGCTTTGTGGGAGGTGTAGTCCTTTCTTTACCCCAAATGGATGCGCTTTCCAAATTAGATGCAGGCTCTCACATGAGCCCCTGCCAAGCGTGGCTGGTAAATTCCGCGTCCTTTGTCCCACAATCTGAGCCCCTTGTATACGAGCTCTGTGGCCCCCAGCTTCCGGAGTGGTGCAGACTCAGCGGCAGGACGGCCGCTAAAACATCAAGCTCAATGGGGAGTGACCAACAGGTAAGTCGCACTCAGACAAAGGAAAGCTTTCCCCAAAACAGCCTTTATTATGGATCAAACAGCACCGCTTGCCAGCAAGTTATTAGCATGAGACTGCAATCCTGATGCGTTTCGAGAAGTCCTCTTTTTCAAAGGATAGTGCAGTCAGAAAGCGCATGATTGGCTCACCTTCACTTTTCAAACAAAATTGCATGCCCCTGATTGGCTGCTCTGAATGAGTCTATGCATTGCTTTGTGGGAGGTGTAGTCCTTTCTTTACCCCAAATCGATGCGCTTTCCAAATTAGATGCAGGCTCTCACATGAGCCCCTGCCAAGCGTGGCTGGTAAATTCCGCGTCCTTTGTCCCACAATCTGAGCCCCTTGTATACGAGCTCTGTGGCCCCCAGCTTCCGGAGTGGTGCAGACTCAGCGGCAGGACGGCCGCTAAAACATCAAGCTCAATGGGGAGTGACCAACAGGTAAGTCGCACTCGGACAAAGGAAAGCTTTCCCCAAAACAGCCTTTATTATGGATCAAACAGCACCGCTTGCCAGCAAGTTATTAGCATGAGACTGCAATCCTGACGCGTTTCGAGAAGTCCTCTTTTTCAAAGGATAGTGCAGTCAGAAAGCGCATGATTGGCTCACCTTCACTTTTCAAACAAAATTGCATGCCCGTGATTGGCTGCTCTGAATGAGTCTATACATTGCTTTGTGGGAGGTGTTCAGAGCAGCCAATCAGGGGCATGCAATTTTGTTTGAAAAAACTGAGAGCTTATTTTCTGTAAATTCACATTATCTTTCTCAGTCATGTGAGAATGAAGTCTGACATTCTCAGTAAAACATGTACATCCAACAAGGACAGAGACTGTCAGTTGATTCCTTTGTGTTCTACTGCAGCTTCCCAGAGTGTTCCAAAGAACAACTAGAGCGCTAACAGTCCTACTTATGATAAACGTATGGCACACCTGAAGCCATCTTGCTTGGATTAAAGTGGTAACTCTTAAAACATTTAATTTAAAAGGAACAAAATGAGGGGGTTCAGAAGGTGCAGAAAGAAAAATTAGGGCATATTTTGAGTGACTTCTCAAATCCTCTCCCAAGATGGCCACCAGAGACAAAAGAGCCCAAATGTAGCCTAAATATCACCAAGATGTAGCCCAAGTATAGCCCAATGACAGAATGTCCCAGAGTGTTCTTAAAAACAACTAGAGCGCTTACTGTCTTCATTATGACAAAAGTATGGCACACCTAAAGCCATCTTGATTGGAATAAACTGGTAACACTTAAAACATTTAATTTAAAAAGGAACACAATGAACATCTCACTTTCAGGAAACTCCTGAAGACTGTGTTGTTCAGAAATGAGATCTAGCTCCTTTATTCCTCTGTTTTACCGGCTCCACAAAGCGCAGAGATACTCCAGCTGGAGTCGATTCTAGCGCTATACAAACCCACAAATAAACAAATAAATAAATGAGGGGGTTTATTTTGCCATAGAAATTATGATTAATGCTGAAGAAAGAAAATGAGGGCACATTTTGAGTGACTTCTCAAATCCTCTACTATTTCATTAAAAAATTCTGACATGCAGACTGAAACATGCACTTTTAATATCAGGAGCAGACTTCCATGGTGAACAGTAGTTTTACTACAGTGATCTAATGAGCAACTAGAGTGCTAACATTCAGAATTTATGGCAAATGTGTGACATATCTGAATACCTTCATGATGGAATCAAAGTAAAAAACTGAAAGCATTTCCTACTGAGGAGACTGCAGTACATGAGGAAATTAGGAAACTTCATAACAAATAAATCTCCCAAGATGGCCACCGGAGACAAAAGAGCCCAAATGTAGCCCAAAATCACCCAGATGTAGCCCAAATATAGCCCAATGACAGAAGTGTGCAAAACACTTATTATTTTGTGTTTGTGCAGTGTTATATAGTGCAGACTTGTCAGGTATTGGAGTGCTTTACATGAGCATTGGTTACATCACACAAGAACAAATTCATTTTGGTTGTAGACACGGGGAGACTAAGTGATTTGACCAGAATCACAGAATGTCGATCTGAAGCAGAAACTCCAACCTGGTTCCCCAGTTGCAAAGTCTGCAGTTCTGGAAGTAACACCACATCCTCTCCCCTAAGTGCAACATTTAATCAAGTGGTAAACTGGATAAAAAAACAAAGATAACAAATAATTTAAAAGTGCTTTGTCGCTTTTTGAAAACTCAGTCTTTTAGAGCACTAACCATAATTTTGATGCCAATAAGACGCTCTCATATATGTAATTTCTAAAGGAAATGCTCTAGGTATTACAGTTTTGATTACATCAAGATGACGTCAGGCGTTCCACACTTTTGTAATAAATATAGAATGTTAGCAATCTAGTTGTTCATTGGGATACTGTTGAGAGGCAGAGGCCAGGGGCACGGACTCTGAAAATTGAAGGCAGGTAGGAGGGTGCAAAGGCAACAATTTAACCACACTGAGCAGGCAGGAAGGGCCGTGGCAGCACAACAGACTATGGAGGGCAGTGGAAAGGGGGGCAGGGGCAACAAACCAACAATACAGGACTTGCAAGAGAGGCTGTGGCAATGTAATAGACCATTGTGGGCAGAAGGAAGAGGCAATGGTAGTACAACCATACATGCCAACAGACCCGATTCAGCCAGGAAACGTCCAATGTTTTTAAGCTCAAATGGGCTTTATTTGATCTGTCTCCTGTCTACAATCGCCTCTTTTTCAATGTAACTCAAAGGGGAAAATCAATACCCCAGTTTTTTTTCAAAATCTCCCTCTTACCAAGTTCAAAATGTTCGCAAGTATGGTACATTGGATCATGGAAGGAAATGGGGTAGGGACATGGACTTGGATAACAGAGGACAGGAGGGACATGGAGAGGTGCACCAAACTGACCCTGCAGGGCAGGCATCAGGGTTTGCAGCAGCACAATACACCACACAGGGCATGTGGGACGGGAGTGCAGCACAGCAATCCATAGAAAGCAAGAGGGAGGGGACAGGACCATGCACATGGACAACAGAGAACAGAGGGGCAAGAGGCAATGGTAGCTAGCTGACCGTAATGGACAGACAGGAGAGAAAGCTGCAGCATAACAGACCATAAAGGGTAGGAGGGAGTAGGAGACTGCACATGTAAACAGAGGGCTGGGGGCAAGGGGTCAGGGCAGGAGCAGCAAGATTGCCATGGAGGTCAGGCAGGATGGGACTAGAAGCAAGACACACCATGAAGAGCAACAGTGAGACTGTGATGGAATACACACAGACCATGGAGGGAAGGTGGGAGGGGGTCAGGGGCAGCTAACTGACCACACAGGGAAGGTGGGAGGGGCCATGGCAGCACAGAAGGCCATGCATGGCGAGTGGGAGGGTTAGTGGCAGCACAATGGCTATGATGGGCAAGAAGGAGGGTGCAGGGGCATGCACAAAGGACGATGGAGGATAGAAGGGAGGGTCAGGACCTGTGCACAGACAAGAAAGTTCAGGGGAAGGGGCCTCACAACAGACCGCACGGGGCAGGCAGGAGGAGCAGTTGCAGCACAACAGACCAGGGAGGGCAGAAGGGTGTGGCAGTACAATGGACCATGTAGGACAGGAGGAAGAGGATAGGGGCATGGCATGTGGACAGGCAGGGTGGAGGTGGCAGGGACAGGTTACAGTCATCTGACAATGCTAGGCAGGTGGGAGGGGAGTGGCAGCTCAACAGAACACTCAGAGTAGATAGGAGTGGCAGGTCCATGGAACATGGTGGGCAAAAAGGATTGAGCAGGGGCATGCACAAAGACATCGGAGGGCAGGGGGAAGGAGAATAGGGGCAGCAAGCTAAGCACAGAGTTTAAGCAGGAGGTCAATGATGGGGCATAGAATTGGGCAATGGAGGGCAGGAGGAGTGGACTGGTACATCATACTAAATTGAGGGCAGTGGCAGCACATCAGACCATGCATGGCAGGAGGGAGGAGGCTAGTCCATGGATTCACACAACAGAGGATAGGGAGGAGGGGGATGGGGCAGCAAGCTAACTGTTCAGAGAAGGCGGGTATTAGGAACTTTATTGTTTTTAAAACGTGTGTCTGTGCGAACTACTTAAAATATGAACAAGTATGCAGCATAATCTCACTTTTATTCAGGAAGAAGAGGACGTTTGTGACTGTGACTCCGGGCTCACTTGGCAGAAACACCCCCTGACCCTCCACCCCCAATCGCAAAATGTAATGCCCGTGAAAAGGGTAGGTGAACACAGTGTTATATAGAACATAGTCCTGAGAGCACGATTGAAAATGAAAACTAGATATAGTGTATGGTATAAACTATGCACCAAAAAGTGTGATATAAGATGAACCGGGCGTGAAATATAATATGCAACACATTGTGCGCAATGACAGATTCATTGGAGAGCGCGAGATAGCACAGGCACTAGCGCGTGCTATGCGATATGCGCCTTGGAGTGTAATATGCACAGGGCAGTGTTGTGTAACCTAACTAGTCTCTAAAGTTGTAATATAAAATATGTGCTGGGGAGTGTAACGTTGCATATGCACTGTGACAAAGATATGGATCCCAGATTGTAATATGTATGGCATAGCACTGTGCGTTATAACATAGGCATCGAGGAAGGCACGTTAGATGGGGCAATATAACCCGTGCGAAGACAAGTGTGGCATGACATATTCACGGGGTGGTGTTACAGTGCACATGGGCTAGAGAGTGTCATAGCATATGCACTAGCTGGTGGAATACAACACAGAGGTGTGTGGCACTCAGCAG
This sequence comes from Triturus cristatus, assembly GCF_964204655.1. Taxonomy (NCBI): domain Eukaryota; kingdom Metazoa; phylum Chordata; class Amphibia; order Caudata; family Salamandridae; genus Triturus; species Triturus cristatus. The sequence goes on from NC_140583.1 coordinate 237,155,056, forward strand.
GCAATGGTGGGTGTACCACAGCATTGGGCTCTGCCAGGAGCGCGCTGTGACTCTCAAGTGATGTTCGTCCCCTTTCCAGAGAGTAAAATAAAAAGTATTACACATCCGGCAGTGGATGTGTGTTTTATTAACCGTGAGGGGGGTTTCTTGCATAGTTTTGGTCGATTTTTTGTCGAATCCCCTTTGAATGGCTTGGTGTGCATGAGTATTAAATGTGTCCGTCAATAGCTACCCATGTTTGTATAAATAAACGACAAGGGTGTCTACCGGGATTAGGCACGGTAGGGCATCAGACATGTCAGAGCTTCACTAGTGGTGTAAATACATTCCACGTGGATTCATTGTACGCATAATCGCCTTTTAATGAATATCACGCAAATCGTCATGGTGATAGGTACGTACGGTTTGTCCAGCATGTCCTAGGTGTGTCTATAAATATATATTTTTTTAAAATAATAAAAAACAGTGGCTGGCCCTGGGGATTGGGGTCAAAAAAATATAATTAGGAGACAGGCCCTGGGGGATGGGGTCATCAGGGCCAATAAATTAGAATAAGAAGGGGAACCACACAGCCCCCCTTCTTAAAAAATTAAAATAAATAAAAGACTGGCATCGTGCCGGAGGCCACGCCCCCTCCTTGCAGCACTCTGCAAACGCGCCCCCTGGCGAGTTGTAAGTTGGGGAATTAATTCCTCTTCAATACTGAGAGTCCCTGAGGGCCAACTAGCCCAACAGGCATCTCCAGTATGCGCCAGGGAGCTGCGCTGCAGACAGGTGTTCTGAGGCCAAGCCCCTTTTTACACCTCTCTGCAACGCAGCTCTGTGGCACTTACTGGAGGTACCTTGTGGTCTAGTTTGACCCTAGGGACCCTTAGGATTCAAGGGGACTTAATCTCTCAACTTAGAACAGCCACAGGGCGCGTTTACACAGTGGTGAAGGGAGGGGACGGGGCCTGAGGTGACGTGTGCAAACACGCACTATGGCACGTTTTAAATTGGGGATGTAATTTCCCTTCAATACTGAGGGCCCCTGGGGGCTAACTAGCCCACCAAGTGCTTCCAGTAAGCGCCACTGAGCTGCATTGCAGAGAGGTGGTCCAGGCCGTGCCACTTTTTACACCTCTCTGCAACGCAGCTCTGTGGCACTTACTGGAGGTACCTAGTGGGCTAGTTGGACCCTAGGGACCCTCAGGATTCAAATGAACTTAATCTCCCAACTAAAAACGGACACAGGGCGTGTTTACACAGTGGTGAAGGGAGGGGACGGGGCCTGAGTTAACGTGTGCAAAAACGCCCTGTGGCCTATTTTAAGAGGTAGTTTTAATCCCCCTGCCCTATTATATACTAGGGGCTTACAGAGGAGGTCATGCTAATCACAGGGGGACCCCAACGCATAATGTTCCCTAGTGTATGTAGGTGTTTTCACTGTATTCTAAGTGTCTTTTAACATAGCACTGGCTCTAGGACTGGTTAGTCAGACTCAGTTACCACCAGTATCCGTCTGAAAAAGTTGAGGGTACAGGATGATTTTGCAACAAGGCTTCTTTCTGCTCTTCTTTTTGTTCTTTCTGCACGTTATCCGTCTTCCTGCACTTTTCTTCGTCTTTGAGGACTTCTGTTGCTTCTTTCTGCACTTCTTTTTTTTTCTTTCTGTGCATTTTTTCTTCTTTCTTCACATGTCCTATCTCTGTAGGCATAGTTAGAAATTAGCATTTAAAAAACCTTTGAAATTCACAGAAAAAACCATAAGTTTCAGGCACGTTATAGTTAGGAATTAGCATTTAAAAAACCTCAGAAATTCACTGAAAAAACCATAGGTTTCAGGGGTGTTATAGTTAGCTGGACTTTTCACGTGTACAAAACCATTGAAATTCCCCCGTTATAGTTAGTTCAGCTAACTATAACTCGCGCGCCCGCAATGCACTGCTGATGACATCACATATTACATCACTCATGACATGGTCAGTGACATCACTCATGACATCACTGATGACATCTCAAATGACATCACTGATGACATCACTGATGACATCATCCTTGTGATAGAGTGGCAGACCTCCTCTCACCCTAATATAACCTTTGATACACACATTCAAAAATAGAGACTCAAATTTTCAAAACAATGGACATACCAATACCAGTTACAACAACCTCTTCAGTAATTCTAAGATCCACATACACATCCACTAATTCACCCACAGTCCTATACAGTCACTCATACATGTACTCACTCATCATATGTACTCATACACTTATACATCCTGTTACACAATGCCACTCATCCATAGAGTTACTCACACACATAGTCACTCATGCTAATAAAGAATCAAACATACATTCACTTGCATATACAGTTATACACACACCACCACACTTACTTCTACGGAAACTTACACATACTTAGTCTTTTAAACAATCACTTATAGAAACACATACTTATTCATACAGAAACTCTTTCAATCTCTCACTCTCACATATACTCACTTATATACACCAATAGTCACATATACTAGTTTAAAACATATGCAGTTACTCATAAAGACACTATTGAGACAGTCATTCACTCACTAACACACCCATACACACACTCATCCACCCATACAGTCCTGCACACATGCTGTCTTCAACACATACAAACAGTGAGTCACTCATTCATGCACCTATGCACTACGTAATACCCCCCACCGAACCATGCAGACACTCAGACAGATACTCAAAAAACCAACTAATAACCTATATAGACACCCATGTAGCTACTCACCAACCCATGCAGCCACCTATACACAAAGTGAGAGACTGATACAGATATTTACATATTTAAACATTACTCACTAAGCCATGTATTCACTATGATACACTTAATCAGTCAGTTACACAATCAATTTTTCAAAAACAAATCATCCATTTAGACACTTATATACCCATTTATTCTTCCATCGACCTTGAGATATACATATATAAAACATATTTAATTTTCAGAAAAACACACATTCACTGGATGATGTCATCAGTGATGTCATCAGTGATGTCATTTGAGATGTCATCAGTGATGTCATGAGTGATGTCACTGACCATGTCATGAGTGATGTAATATGTGACGTCATCAGCAGTGCATTGCGGGCGCGCGAGTTAAAGTTAGCTGAACTAACTATAACGGGGGAATTTCAATGGTTTTGTACAAGTGAAAAGTCCAGCTAACTATAACACCCCTGAAACCTATGGTTTTTTCAGTGAATATATATATATATATATACTTACATAATTAATAATATATATTTTTTAAATACTTCAAAACTCTCCAATTTTATCATATTCTACGAGTATTTTAATTTTCTTCTAAACCATGTCCTCTTCGGATAGTGCGTTACATCCTCCACCATTTCTACAAAGGCCGGGCAAACCAGAGATTGAATGGAGTTACTCCCTTCAAAGAATTATGACATATGTGGGTTCCGAGATAGTGAAAACAGCATTTGTTTCAGAAGAGCAGCTACATTACCAATGTTATAATGCAATGCATATAACAACATTGGCCCAGAGTTAAGAAACGTCGGCAGCCAGTTGTCGGACGCATTTTGATTTACACTTTTGAGGTTTCATGTGTCTATTCCTTCTTTTGATGAAGGAAGTCTTGGGATTGTTTCCTTAGAGGCCCCGGGAAGCCAGAACCTAAATTTCATATAAGAATGTTTTCTGTTGGCCCTAATACATTTCACTTTAAAATAAACATTGTTATAGAGGTAAACGCAGGGACCAACAATAATACAGTTTTATAAATTTAAAACATTATGAAGCTTTCCATGAATACCTTTCAGTTTAGTACTCTATTATTATTATTTAGCCAGGTAGATGGCTCAGTGAGCTGAACATTCATCACTGAAAGTGTGCTATACTGGAAGTCAAGGGTTTGAATCCCAGCAAGACAGACTGAGCACTCCATCCTTCTGAAGTATGCAAACTGAGGAGCATAAATTGGGTAAACTAACTTCTGGTACTTCCAAAGATTAGAAATAAATGATGCATGTTATATAGTTCAATCTGAATTTTTGTTTTTTTGTTAAAAATAAAAAAAAGCTCACTGACCACCTTCAGTTAACTATTCCCCCCACCCATTCAAGGCAGCTGACATGATTTACGAAGTGGAAGGTGTCTAGTGGTCACATTGAGCATTTGGTTGCAGGCAAGGCCCACTGGCACTCATTTTTGGGTACCACAACTCATTTTTCCCCCAACAAACTTTGACCAAGAGCATGAGAAAAGGTGGAAGGAAGGAGAAATAGAAAGAAAGACAAACTGTGCCAAAGGCAGAAAGCAGGCATTTTTACTAGCCCCTATTTTCATGGGAACGTCAGTTTTTACAACGTTCCTCTGGCGATAGGGAACGTGGCTTAACACTGCCTTATAAATAAGGGCAATTGGTGTTGCAGTGAGCGTTCCACCGCAACACCCTTTGATTCTGATGCTGCCCCCTATTTACAAAGGATGCGTAAATAGGAGGCAGCGTCATAATTAAGACCAGGGAAAACCTGGTCTTACCCTGGAGCAACGAGGAGAAATGTTTCATTTCTCCTCGTTATTATGTGTGCTGCGTTGTGCAGCACACATGAAAACAGCCAAATGCCAATGATTGTTTATGTACAGGAAGGTCACCCTTCCTGCACATAAACAATCATTTTTTTAAAATGCCGTTTTGCAACTTCTATGTGTGCTGCATTAAGCAGTACACATATAAGTTCCAAACCGGCATTTCAAGATTGTTTATGTGCAGGATGGGGGATCTTCCTGCCCATAAACAATCTTCCGCTGCACGCAGACACCCTTGCACTATAGTGCAAGGGTGTCTGTGTTGGCGCTAGGCTGCTAAGTGTAGCGCCAGCACACAGGGAAACGCAGGGCTGCACCATATTCTTGTAAATATGGTGCAGTCCTGTGTTTCTGAAGTGGCGGAGTGAGGCGTTGAGCCAGGCAGGCTAACGCCTCACTCTGCCACTTTCCCTGTGAATATGCCCCTTAATCTTTTACAAATTAAGCACTAGAGTTGCTTAATTTGCAGCGGGATTCCTTCAGTGTTAGCAAATCCACTTCCCATTGCGAACAGTTAGAATCCAAACTCAGAGGTTGGTAACTCATCAATGGATTGAAACAGTAGATGCAGCCACAAATTGTTGATAAATCTCTTGCTGATTCAGAAATAGGATGGCGCCCATTTCACTCCGCCACTTTTTCACAACTCAAAAAGGATTGTGAAGGCCCTTTTTAGGTCTCGCCTGGCGAAAGCAGCGCATGCGTTGCTCTCGCAATTGCGAGAACCTTTTGTAATCAATTCTGCCGCAGGCTTTCGTGCACGCGTCTTCATGGACAAACATGGCTGCTCTTGCCATTTGTCCATAGCAGACAGCATGCGCGTGTCCGTAGGCACTGTGGACAGTCCCACGCCATTTTGTTGCCATAGCACCGAAAATGCCACTTTTAATTAGCGTCGCTTTCGCGATCGCTTTCACTTTCGCGGCCGCTTGTTTTTATTGGCCTCTTCTCTGTTTCTTGTTTCATGAAGCGGCAACTTCTGGTTTGTTTGCCACCCCCCGCGCCCCCATTAAATCACCAGACACTCATTTGCATTATGTCTACAAGTAAATGAATTAAACTGCTCTTTTGAACGAAGCTCTGGATATGTAATGAGGCTGGCAGAAGCTGGAAGCCTTGCGCGTTATTTACAATCCGGCGAATTTAAAGGCATTTTAATGAAATACACAAGAGCTGGATTTATCTCTGTATGTCATATACACCACAGGCTTTCTCCCTTCTTTGGACAACGGAGCGCGGCTGTTGCTGGTACTACGACTGCCAGGTAGTAAACTCCAAATTGCGGCGGATACACCTGTCTGGCACAAATATCGAAGCTAAAATGCTCAGTCAGCACGGGAGGCTCGTTCACACGGACTCCGGCACACACAGGTCACCTCCCGGATATCACCTTCCATTGGAAGGGTTTCTGAAATAACCAAATAAACACATTGTTGTAATCTGCCCACTTGGTATGTGCCCTGCACCCCTCCCCCGTGATCGCAAATGGTACAGTCTTAGAACCTTTAGATGAAGTCTACCTTAGAATGTTGATGAGGCTGACTTCATACTAGAGATGCGTGGACGACTGACAAGCTGAGGATGCAGTTTAAGTGTTAACCAATAAAGAAGTTGAATCTCCTTCCCAGCGTTGCTCTTTACTACATTTTTGGCGATGAGTGACAAGGGAAGCTGTGACAGGGACGGCGCTGCATCCTCCCCTGTAGAATTTCGGCTTGTGTCGCGGATTAAGGTGGACCAGGTTGGACTGAAGAGCATCTGTTTAAGAAGAGAAAAGAATACCATCTTAGCGGTGAGGCGAAATATTTGGGGCCGGATCACCGTGTTAAATGGTTGGCTTGAAATGCGGATATTGAAGTGAGTCCACCGGAGGGTCCAAAGTAGAAAGGAGTTAAGGAAATAAAAGGTGTGGAAGACATTGATTTTAAACGCTGGAACTAAAGCTGGTGTATGAGCGTAAAAAAGTCCCCCTGCCGGGGTGAGCGTGAAGCTGTGCAGTGCATTTTAAAGGAAAAATTCATGGTACACAGGGTGGAGGTTGCGGAGAAATATACCCCAGTCAGTCAGGTTGAATCGGACTGTGAGGAGAGGTGGATCTGGTGGTGAATGAGGCCGGATTGGGGTAGACCGCGTAACCGATTGCGGCACAATACTGAAGGAGGCGCTTACCTGCTGTGGGTGCCGATGTGAGGAGAATGTGCCTTTGAACTGCTGAGGGTGCCGATGTGAGGAGAAGGTGAGCGAAGAACGAAAGCTCACGAGGCGTAGCCGTAGCAACGGAGGAGGAAGTTTCTGTGAGGAATTCAAAGCGGAGCACAGAACGGACGGTAAAGGATTAAATAAATACGCAAGGAGGTTACTCACCTCTCGTGAAGTGGCGCTGGTGTGTTTCCTTGATTTTCGCAGAAGTAACTCAACAAGAGGAGTTTCAAGTCAGCGCTTCAGGAGACGCCTTCCTCTTAACACCGGCTAATCGTAGGGAAGCACACAACCAGTTCCTGGAGTAGGCGGAGATTCAGGAGAAAAACAAACTCAGTCATAGAAATAGGACTGAAAAAGTGCCTAATACAGTATTTGGAATACATATTCTGTGGTAGTTAAGAGGGCATTCTATTTCAATCTTTGTGAAGCCCAAATATCTGGAGGGACATAATAAGTAAAACTTTAGGACCTCTGTTGCCCAGATATTTTTATAGGGCTGAACTATCCCTCAAGGGACTTTTGTTGTACTATTCATAGAAGATTGGTGTGATCTTTATATTTAAGGAAGGTGCATCTGGAGGAAAATTTGAATTTTGAGTTCTACACCTAGAATATAATGGCAGGTGCAGGGATGAGTCAACCACCCCCATTTTTGAATGAGTAAGGGGAGCCAGATATACCTTGGAGGAGATGGGTAGGAATTTTCAAGTCCTATTTAATTGCCATAGGGGATGGAAACTTTTCAAACATAAGAAAGCAGCATATTTTATTACACAATCTGGGAATACAAGGCAGGAAGGTGTATGAGGATGTTACAGGGAGATTGGTAGAGGATGATCCCCTGGAGGAGGATGAAGGAGCGGATGTATATGAGTATACGTTGAGGAAATTGGAGGAGCATTTCAAGGTGAAACTATATGTGGTCTTGGAGAGACACAAATTTTTTAAACGAAGTCAAAAGAAAGACGAAAAAGTCTCCTCCTATGTAGCGGTGTTGAGAGGCATGTCAGCCACATGTGAGTTCGGTGCCCTCACTGATTCTCTCATAAGGGACCAATTGGTGAGGTGCACGAATGATGGGAAAGTGCAAGAGGAACTACTCACAAGAAACCCAGATCTAGAGGAGGCCATTTGTATAGCTAAAGGGCTGGAACACACGGCACAGTGCATGAAAGAAATGAAAATAGGGGAGGCAGGAAAGGAAAAGTCAGAGCATAAGGAGGGAGCGGTCACTGAGGCGGTGTGTGTGGTGGATCAAAAACATAGAGAGGTAGTAAACAAGAAGATGGGTAGTTTACAATGCTTCAGATGTGGTAGCCATAGCCATTTAGTGAACAACTGGAAGTGTCCCGCCAGGAATATTGTATGTAAGAAATGCAACAAAAAGGGGCATTTTTCAAAAGTATGTAATGTGTTTACGCCTAAAGTACATATGGTCGATCTCAATGATGCGGGAGAAGAAACAGATAAGAATTACATTTTTCAGATTGAGGAGGAGAGCACGGAAAACAATACAGTGTATCCTACGTGTGATATTAGACTGGATGATGTATGTGTTAAAGTCTATGCAGATTCTTGTTCTCCCTTCACACTAGTTGAAAAGAAAATATTTGATGAGAAATTCGCAAAACATGATATCAAATTAGAAACAGCAGACATTTCTCCTTCAGGGTACAACAAGGTCCCAATACACCTAGAGGGCATGGTGAGGATGAGGATATCTTTCAAGGATAGGCACACGGTGGGGAAGGTATACATTACCAAGGAGGGGTCGAGCTTGTTGGGCTGGAAACATCAGAAGGAGCTTGGCATTAAGCTGGATCCCAACAACAGTGAACAGGTCTTACTCATGGAACCCCCTGGGGATGGTGCCGGACTCATTAAGAGTTACCCTGAAGTTTTCAATGAGGAGTTGGGATTGCTAAAAAACTACATGCACAAAATTGTACTGAAAGAAGGGGCAACGCCAGTAGTTCACAGGACGAGATCGGTCCCCTTTTTAATGAGAGAACCATTAAGGTTGGAGTTGGAGAAATTGGTGAGACAAGGGGTTATACAGGAAATTGAGAGCTCAGCATGGTTGGGACCTATTTTCATCACGACAAAGGATGGTGGTAAGAGCATTAGGCTCTGTGTGGACTTGAGAGCCTTTAATGGTAACATAGTTGTGGACAGACACCCGTTGCCAAGGATTCATGAAATGCTGAGCACTTTGCAAGGAGCGAAAGTGTTTAGTGTCTTGGATCTATCATCCGCCTATTATCAAGTAAGGCTACACCCAGAATCACAACATTTAACGGCGTTTACCACTCCATTTGGCAATTACAAATTTCTAAGAATGCCATTTGGACTAGCCTCGGCAGCTTCCGCTTTCCAAAGAGCCATGCAGCATGTGCTCAAGGATTGCCAAAAGTCCATGTGCTTCCAAGATGACATACTTATTTATGGTACAAGCGAAGGGGAGCATAAGGTGAATGCAGAGAGGGTCTTAGAAAGGTTGAAAGAGGTAGGATTCACCACGAAGGAAAGTAAATGCAAGGTGGGTGTCACATCGGTAGAGTACTTGGGACACATAATATCGGAGGAAGGAATCAAACCCAAATATAGTCTAGTGGAAGCAGTGAGGAGGGCGCCAACACCTACGAGCAAGGAGGAAGTGCTTTCATTTCTGAGCCTGGCTGAGTATATGGCGAAGTTCATCAAGAATTTTGCAATGATGGCCCAACCCTTAAGAGAAATGTTAAAGAAAAAATGTGAGTTCACTTGGGGTAAAGAACAGGAAGAGGCGATAGAAAACATAAAAGAAGCCATTGCTACGGCCCCTTACATTGGCAATTTTGATGTTAAGAAGGATACCATCATTACTTTCCACAGTGGAGTGTGCACTTCAAAAGGAAGCGTACTCCCAAGACAAACTTCAAAGATTCAGACCCTAAATCACATTTGGTGTCTTGAATGCACTACCTTTGTTTTCTAGAAATGGACAGTAGGGCTGTATGTTGAGGAGGAGAAGCTATTTAAAACTTTTGCCTGTAACCAGGACTCAGGACATCACCCAGAGAAATCCAAAACCACCTGCTCTTGAAGCCTGGGCCATCAGTGCCTGCATGCTTGCCAAGGCCAGTATGCCCTGTAGGAAAGAGGAGAGCGCTTGAAGGAGCGAGGTCCAGTGGGGGATCCTGGTGAGTGGATCTCCATAGCAAGGTGAGAGGAAAGAGCTACTGCACCGATCAGGTTGTTGCCCGTGTGCAATTTCAAATCAGCTACTCCATATGCTAGAGGGGGCCACTAGGAGTTAGACGTGATTGCAAATGATCGGGCTGTCACCCTTGTGTAGAGTAAGGTTGACAACTTGTATGTCAGATGGGGCGCCGTTCAGAATGCATGACTGCGATGCCAATTGGGCCATAGCCCCTATGCAGAGTGAAGTCAGTAACCCCATATGCCAGAGTGGATCGCTGTGAAGATTGCGTGACTGCTGTATCGATTGGTCCATAGCCCATGTGTGGAGTGAAGTCAGCGACCCTGAACAACAGTGGGGCCACAGGGAAGACTGCATGAATGCCAAGCTGACCAGGCTGTAGATCGAGTGGCAAGTTAAAATGGCAAATCCAAATGCTAGAGGGGGGCCGCCATGATGAGGAAGTTAGTACCATGCTGAATGGGCCGCCGCCCATGTTGGAGTAAGACTGGTGACCCCGTAAGCCAGAGAGGGCTACTGTAAAGAACAAGAAACTTTTTCCTGGTTCTCCTATCATTAAGAGAAGAGGGCACAGTGGTTACCTGTGTGCCCAAACTCTGACTGAAGATCGAAACCTGAGCAATCACTGCCTCTACCTGTGAGAAGGATCAGAGGAACTTACCTTCTCACCACAGGAAATGGCATGGCTGCACAACCACTGTCCCTGCCCCTGCAGAGCCACAAGTGCAACTCATCATCAGCAGCTGCTGCGGCCTCTGCAAACTCTGAGATTGAAACATTCCTGGAAACTTCAGTAGCGCAACCCCGGCAAGAACGGGTGAGAATGATCACAGGAGAACTTGTTCCACTACATAGCTCTTGGGGTTGAAACACTTTTGACTTTGGAAGAGACTTAGACTACTAGTGGGACTTAACAGAATGTTGCCTATTGTGAATGGGGAATAACCACTACCATTAGTGAGCAGGGACCTACCTATCTAACACTAGAGACCTAATCTCAGGGTACTGTGTGTATTGTTTGTGTATGGCGTATTTTACTTTGTGTTCACATATAAATCATCCTTTATTCATAAAAGCAAGTATTTGAGTCGACAATCATGTATTACTGCTATTGAATGTATTTTGATTTGTGAGCCTGTGTTTACCACCCTGTATCAACCTCTTCCTGCTCGACCCACGCAGCTACTCTGAGTCAAGTGCTAAAGGTGTAAATTGCCACTGGACAACAGGAGTAAAATGCCTCAATCCCCACGACTGGGCCCAGTAGGGTCTGCCTGCCCCGTGGCCCTTTGAAAAAGGTTCTGATAACTGGCAGCAAGCAGTGTGGTGCATAACATTTAGGAGCCTTGGATTCAGGTGTGGTATGTACCATTTATAATTTATGTTAGTAGTACAATAAGTACAGTTTTTACGCACTAGGGGAGCACACATAGATAACAGAAACCACAGAGTTGAGAAAATACCTTATCACCATGCCCATAAATCAGATGAAGGATTTATGTAGAGACAGAGGGTTCCCAGAAGTAGGGACATAGGGATCTCTGCTGATTTCATTAGGGACCAGTTTGAAATAGTGGGTGAAAGGGAAGATGTTGCAGTGGACTCCAAAGAGGGACCCATAATAGGGCACAGGCTCTTAGAACCCCTTAGGACTGATTTATCTAGACATTTAAATTAATTTTCTAGAGTTTCCCCCAAAACAATCACCCCCTTTTAGTTTCTAAAATGCCCCAGATGTACACCACCTCGAATTTCTATGGTACCACTGTCACCAATTCCAGGAGTAAATCCCTTTGGTGGATTGAGTCTAGCAGAGACACTAAGCTTTCAGTTGGCTCTCCAGAAGGCTAAGGCTGAGCAAGAGAAGGACAGAGAGTGTAAAAAGGAAAAACTAAAACTATCTCACAAGGAACCAGATGAGAGCAGGCCGGAGAGAAAGGAGGAATATTGCCGGCAATAGAAGTTGCATGAGTGGGAAGAGAAACAAAGAGAAAGGGAGTAGAAAAAGAGAGAGTGTGAGGAGAAACAGAGGGAAAAGGAAAGAGATCTGGAGAGGGAAAAGATAGCCCTTGAGAGAGAGAGAGAAACTTAGGATGGTAGCAATGACTACTCCATCTGGGATAAGTGACTACATCCAATTCAGACCGGGTTGTGGCCAAGGTTCCAACAGATCTTGTGCATGTGGATGGTCAGGACGTCTTGAAATAGTTTGTGAGCTTTGAGATGGCTTGTAAGGTTCAGGCATTGAATGAGGTGGCTAAGCAGCTGCCTTAATTGGGTTCATGCCATTGGAAGGGACAGCCTTCATTGGAAGGATGTCTGTGGCAGACCCGACAGTCTGCAAGCGAATGAAGGAGTTTCTGATTAGACGGTTTGGGCTGAAGCCAGCTCAGTACCTTCAGAGTTTCCTGGACTTCAAGAGTGTGGCTGGTGTTCCATTTTGAAACCTGGATTCATGGAGTATTGCATGATTGGAAGGAGTTGGTGATAGGGATAGAGGCCAAGGACTTTCAGTCTCTTAACCAGTTGATGGTGAAAGAGTGACTCAAGGACAAGTGCTCTACCTCACTTAGGCAATACCAGTCCGATCTGACAGAGAGTGAGCCAGAGAAGCTTGCAGTGTTGCCTGACAAATGGTTAGCTAACAAGGTTCACAAGGGGCTAGAAAAGCACACTCTAAGCCAACCGGGGAGAGGCAATCTCCATAGACTGGCTCCTAACTGGAGGGTGGACCAGGGTATTTCCCATGTGGACCCAAGGATGGCCCAGGCTAAATGGGAATGGTAATGTTGTGTCCGGGAAGGAGCATCATGAGAACAGGTAAGTTCTTCCAAGTCCAAAGTGATAACTTACTACAAGTCCCATCAGGTGGGTCACTTCAGGAGGGAGTGTCAGGCGAAAGATCCTGACCCAGCAGCACCTGTGATCGCAAGCATGTTACATGTGAGTGAAGGAACCAGCGAGTGCCAAGCTGTGCTCAACCTAGTAGCTATGGAGATCTGGGAGAGTGACCTAAAGGCTCCAAAGCACATTCATCCTAATATGAAGGGGTTTGTGCAGGAAGTTAGTATAACTGTGAGGAAAGTGCCTGTGCTGAGAGATACTAGAGACTTCCCATAATGGTTGAGAGGAAGTACCTTAAGCCTGAGGAGATGCTCCCTGGTACCAAGGACACAAGTTTGGTAGCTAGTAGAGAAGGCAAGAAGTATCCACTTGGACGTGTTGAGCTAGATCTCAATTGTAGGTAGTAGAGAGGGCAAGAAGTATCCGCTTGAAAGTGCTGCGATAGACCTCAATGGCAAGGCGCCCATGGTTGATGTATTTATGGCTTGGACCACGTCAGCTATGTTAACCAGAAAACAGGCTACACTTCAGTCTCGGAGTGAGACTGGTATCATTCCTGATTTGCAGGGACCACGACAAGTAGTTTGAAGGAAATGGCAGACTCTGAGAAGGTAGTGGCCATGCAGTTCATCGCTTCTGCTCCAAAGGTAGAGGAGAATGAAGTTCTTGAAGTGGACCAGGTGTAGAAGTCTGGGTAACCCCTAGAGCTGCAGTATTTGTTAGCTGTTAAAGGGCCTACCCCGGAAGATTCCACCAAGGCACAGGAAGCATGACCTACATTTGTTGGACTTCGGAAGGAAGACCGGGAACAGGTCAGCAAAAAAGTGATTGGTAAACACTATGTTGGCTGGGAGGATAACCTACTGTATAGTGAACTGTTAAATCCTGAGCCACGAACTAGCAGGAGGATAGTATTTCCATTAGTGCACATAAATATTGTTGTTATAGGCCCTTGGCAGGACACTTGGGTATTAGAAAAACCCAGGATAGGTTGAAAACACTATTCTACTGGTCAGGGATATGCGGAGACACAGAAATGTTCTGCAGAACCTGTCCAACTTGCCAGATGAGTGGTAAGCCAGGAGGGAGTATAAAGGCACTGTCAGTGCCTCTAACAGTTGTAGGTGTTACATTTCAGTGGGTGGGAATATATATATTTGGTCCATTTGACCACTGCTCACAGTCAGGCAACAAGCATATCTTGGTTATGGTGGATCATGCTACCAGGTACCATCATAGGTTGTAACTCTGAGGAGCATGACTGCACAAGTGGTAGCAAGCGCTCTCCTGGGGATCCTTCCTAGGGTTGGATTTCCAAGAACGGTAATTTCTGATCGGGGAACCAATTTAATCTCCTCTTTCATGAGAGAGACGTGGGAGCAAGCTGATTTGACATACTACTTCTCCATGGTATTCCACCCACAAATTAATGATTTGGTGGAACAGTTTAACTAAACACCAAAGAAGATGATCAAAACTCCACCAGAGAGCCTCGGGAGGAAGTGGAATCTTCTCCTGCCATTTGCTTGCTTACTGACAAATTCTGCAGGAAAGGGTAGGATTCTGTCCCTTTGAACTTCTGTATGGATGGACACCTGCTGTGGGGTCCACTCACCTTACTCAAAGAATGGTGGGAAGGAACCTCACAGTCGCCACAGAAGGATGTGGTGGACTATGCGATTGGCCTCAGGAAGTTAATGGCGCAATACATGAGTCAGGCAAAGGAAACCTTCAGGTTAGCCAAGTGCTGATGAAGGAGTGGTACAACTAGAAAGCTTTGCTGGCTGGGTATCAGCAAGGTCAAGAAGTGTTAGTGCTAAAGTTATCTTGTCCCAGGGCTTTGTGGGAAAATGGTGTGGGCCAAACAAGGAGGTTCAGAAGGTTTCTGAGGTGATCTACTGAGTGGACACTGGTGCCACAAGGGAACCCAAGAGGGTGTTCCATGTGAACAGGCTGAAGCCTTAGCTGCAAGGAGATTACACAGTTAAAGCCTTGGCGATGGCAGAGGAAGTTGAGGAAGACAGTGAGCCTATTCCTGACTTGCTGTATAGTGACTTGAGGGATGGCACTGTGGAAGGGGTTCAGTTAGCAGTGACACACCCAAGCAGAGGAGAGAGTGTAGAGTGTTGTTGGGCAATTTTTCCAACCTCTTCTCACTGGTTCCAGGGTTGACACATGTCTCTGTGCATGACGTAGACACAGGAAACAGTATTCAAGTGAAAGGCAGGATGTACAGAATTACCGGGTTCAGGGAGGCATTAAGGTGGAAGTTGTCAGAATGTCGTACCTGGGGATCATTGAAAGGCTTTGTAGTCCATGGTCTAATCCTGTGTTGCTAGTACCAAAGCAAAGGTCTACTGACTTGCGGTTCTGTGTGGACCACTGAGTCGTCAATGAGGTAACCAAAACCGATGCCAATCCAATCCTGAGAGTGGCTGAGCTTATGGATTGGTTAGGTGCTGCAATGTTGAGCACCTTATATCTGACCTGGTAAATTGCTTTGTCAACTGATGCCAAGGAGATGACTGCATTTTCTATGCCAGAAGGGCTATATCAATTTAAGGTGATGCCCTTTGGGTTGAAGGCTACTCCTAACACTTTTAAGCACCTGTTGAACCATGTTCTTGCATGGCTGGTGGAGTTCTGAGTGGCCCACCTGGATGACATTGCGATGTTCAGCAATTCATTGCAGGACCATCTGAGAGACACCTAGAATAGGTGTTGGCTAGGATACAGGAGGCAAAAGTGGCCATCAAGGCGACCAGGTGAGGCATTCCTCTGTAGTCTACCTTGGGTTGAGGTGGGGAATAGGAACTTTTGCCCATTGGATGCTAAGTTTCAGTCCATGATAAAGTGGGAGGTGCCTACTAACCAGACTGAAGTGAGGGCCTTTTTAGGACTCAAAAGAGATTACAGAAACGTTGTGTCAATGTATTGAAGTAAAGCCGCCCCATTGACTGCTTTGACCTCCAAGAGGCCGCCAATGAAAGTGAAGTAGACTGAGGACTGTCAAAAAGCATTTGAGGAACTGAAGACGGAACTATCCACTGCACCTGTACTGAAAGCAAATGAATACAGTCAGTGTTAGACCTGGCATCTTTGAAGTGGTTTCCCGTGCCTTTTTGCTTTCAGACCTCCTGTTTTGCTGGCTTTTTAAATTAAATTAAATTAAATTAAATTTGTAGATTCATATAGCGCGGCTTATCACACGTGAGGGTATCCAGGTGCTGTCCATGGGCACAGAGAGATTAAGTGATTTGCTCAGAATCACAAGTTGTTGTTTTTTTTGTTTTTTTTGCAGAGCAGAACAGAGCAGAGGATATAACAATATTAAAATAAGGTTGGTCCTCAGGACAGAGAAAAAAACAAATACTAAAACCAATCCGCATTTTACACAGATACACATTCTATACATTTATCAACTGAAACCTTTAAAACAATGATGAACAGAACCTAGTTAATCATTATGATTTAAAAGTGTCCGGCAAAACCATATATTTGTAAACATCGAGAAATAATTGCACCTTCCCGTTACTATAAGACCCTAAAGTGACTTGTGTCTAATTATCATCAATTATAATAACAATGACAACTGGAATACATTGATAATCCATTGATAACTGTCCAAAATCATCTCACTATGCAAATATTTGGCATTACTACAATACAATCAAATTTCCCCTAGTATATAGGGGTTTAAAGTGCAACGTGCTAAAGTGCCATATTTTTATCAATGTATCCCAATAGAAAAAAAAACAATCAAAAACCTTTCAATTGAAAGGCCTAAAGTGCAATGTGCTAATGTGCTAAACTTCCATCGGTACGTCCCAATTATCAAATAATTTCCAAATTGTAGCAAACTTTTTTGTTGCCCCAACCCGTTTAGCATATGCTTCTTCGCATCTCCTTGTCCTTAACATTTTATTTAACCATTTAGAATAAGATGGAACGTCTATCGAGCAGATTGTGATGTACGCCTCTTCAGCTATGGTCAAATCTGACCTTACTTTAGAAAGCCCGAAGAGAGCCACATCTGTCTCGGGATCAATCTTTTTTTTAATAGCCTGGCTTATTGCTGAGAAGATATTACTCCAAAAAGCTTCAAGCTTCGGGCATGTGAAAAATATATGAAGCCAGTCTCCCTCACCGGGAGTCTGGCATCGAAAGCATTTATTTTCCACTTCCGCATGGCGCTTGTTTAACTTTTTCGGGTTAGCCACCGTGACAGAAATGCCATTCTTTTAAAATTGGCTGCTCTCAGGGCTTTATTTCCTGCCAGGGCTATAGCCTGCCATTCCTGGCAAGACAAGGAGCAATTGGTCTCCCGAGTTAATTTCTCCAAAAATTCATTAACCAGGGGGAGTGCCTTGTGTTTTATCAACAAAGAGTACCAATTTCCTACCCCCTTTAATTTAATTTTATATAGGGCATTGACCTGTTCAATTGGGAGATCACTTGGCAGGGGATTGTATTTTTTAATAAAGCTTACGATCTGCGGGTATTCCAGGAACCCAGGCTTGATTCGATTGCCAGTTCTACTTAGAACCTCATCCCACGAGATCACTGTATTTGCAATTAAGAAATGGCCCAAATCCTAAAAACCACTGTCCTTCCATCTCTTCAGGTGACTGGAATGAATTTGCAGACCAAAAACCCTACATTCCTCTAATTTCAGATAAACAAACCGAGAGGAGTTTGTTTGTTTAAAAATGGACTGGAGTCGATCAGAATAGTCACGAATAGGCTTGTAACGGGACTTTTTGAGTAGTTAGATGTTTTTAAGAAGATTGGAATTTGTGCGCCAGACTCACGGATCATTCTTTCAAAAAAATATGTATCTATCTGCTCATTAGGTTCCAGTAGACGAGCTGTAACGTCTAATATAGCTGCCTCATAATAGGTTCGAATGTTTGGTAAGGCTAAGCCCCCTTGATTTATCTCCAATTGTAATACGGGTAATTTAACCCTTGAGGCCTTATTATTCCTAACAAATTCCCTAAACATAGAGTTGATTTCTTTAAAATACTTAGAGTTAATTTTTAAGGGTACATTAATAAACAAAAATATTAATAGGGGAAGAATTGACATTTTTAAAAGTGCAACGCGGCCAATCAATGTCAATGGTAGCAGTGTCTATTTCTCTAGTAGGGTTTTAATTTTATTTCGCATAGCAAGGTAATTCAAACTAAATAATTGTTCCATATGATTAGAGACAAAAATACCCAGATATCTAATCGGCTCTTCTTTCAATGCCTGGGTTCTTAAATTAGTAGGTACAAAGTTACAATCGTATTAAGAATTAAAATCTCCATTTTGTCTTGATTTATTTTGTAACCTCCTATTTGTTCGAAATTACTAAATTCTAAAAGAGCTTCTTCCACAATCTGCTTGTCCGGGCATAGGTACATAATTATGTCATCTGCGAAGAGTTTCAGCTTGGCCATCCCTTCAATTGGGGCTCTAATCAGGGGATTTCCGCGGATTCTTATAGCTAGGGGTTCGATGAAAAATGTAAAAAGTAGGGGTGACATCGGACACCCTTGTCAAGTTCCGCGGTTTATTTCTACAACCCCGATTGAATCTCCATTAACTGTAATGGCTTGGGCACCTTATGTTTATGTTTATATGCTTATATAGCGCTCGATTGCCGTGGCTTCTTGGCGCTCGGGTGTGTGGACAGGAATAGTGCACTATGATTGATAGAGGCCTATACGGACGTAAACAGCCAGGTTTCCAGGCTGATCCTGCAGAGCTGCAAGTTGTATTGAAGCTTCATGGATAGTGGCAGTTTGTTCCAAAGCTTTGCCACACATTGTGATATCGCCCTGCCCCCCCATCTTGCCCGTCTGGTCTTTGCAATCTTAACGAGACCCAGGCTGGCAGATCTAAGAGTGCGTGGAGGGATGTGTGGTGGGAACAGTTTTTGAATGTCCTCAGCACCACCGCCATATATTGCCTTGTTCACAAGGCTGAGCGATTTGAATTCCACACGCTGTTTGATGGGAAGCCAGTGGAGTGATTTAATTCCTGCAGAGGTTGACTGTCCTTTGGGTATGCCCAGGAGTAGTCTCACTGCAGCATTTTGTAAGGACTGCAATTTTCTCAGTTGGAATTTGTCGATGCCCAAGAATAGGGCATTACAGTAGTAATGTAAGTAACTTGCATAAGAAGAGTGCTACCATCACCGTTTTTTGCAACTCTTGAGAGTTATATGGAAAAAAAATTCTCAAAGTTTTTAGTAGGAAAAAGCAGGATGAAGTGAGGCTGTTTACCTGGGCACCAAAGTTCAGTTTGTCATCAAAGATGATCCCTAAGTTCCTGACCTTATTCACCGGGCGGGGGCATTCTCCGGCCTCGATTGGCCACCAGGACCTGTTCCACAGGGGCTGGTCCGGACCAAATTCCATCACCTCTGTCTTGTCTGTATTTATTTTCAGGAAGCTGTGACTCATCCAGGTCATAATCTCAGTGAGACAGACATGGAAACTGGCTGCTGTTGTTTCAGGCTGATTGGTAACAGAAATGACAAGTTGTGAATCATCAGCGTAAGGGACCAGGACAAAGCCATGCCTCCTGATAAGATTAGCCAGTGGGGTGACGTAGAGGTTGAACATTATCGGAGAAAGGGCGGACCCCTCTGGGACACCACATGGAAGATGGAAACTGTCCGATTTCAAGCCATCCCAGAACAGCCTCTGATCTCTTGCCTCCAAGAAGGAGGACAGGAGGGCCAAGGCGGTCCCCTCTACCCCTACAGCCCTCAGCCGCTGCACCAGAACTATGTGGTTCATGGTGTCAAACGCAGCCAATAGATCCAGAAGCACCAGGACCGCCCTCCCCCTCGTCCACCACTCTGCAGATCTCTTCGGTAGCAAGGACTAAGGCAGATTTGGTGGAATGGCGTCAGCGGAAGCCATGCTGGGAGGTGTCCAGAAGATTGTTAACATCTAAGTGATCAGTCAACACTGTATTCAGTTGTTTTTCCAGAATTGTAGCCACAATTGGGAGGCCAGCAATTGGGCGGTAAGTTTTTGGTTCATTGGGGTCCAGATTGGGTTTCTTTAAGAAGGGTATGATCGATGCTTTTTTTACCAAGTTTCTGGATAGCAGCCAGATTCCAGGACTTGGTTTAAGAGGGGGGTGAGATTGTCACAGATCTTGTGAGCAGCCTGATGCATGATAGTAGGGGTAAAGGGGTCGGTAGGTGAGCTGGTTTTTATAGAAAGCAGGAGTTTTTGTGTTTCCTCGCTAGTTATTGGCTGGAAACGGGATAGTCTGCAGTGGGTAGGTCCCATTGGTACTTGTATGTCCTGAGGCCCTGGGGCAGTTAAGAAGTCATTATAGATTCCTTGCACCTTGTCTTGAAAATACCCGGCGAGTTTGTTACACAAGGTTTGATCGGGCTTGAAGGCATTGTCCTGTTGCGGTTTGGCTAGCAGGTTAACAGATTTAAACAGTTCCTTTGTGCAGTTGCCAGCCTCCTTTATTTTGGTTGTGAAAAAAGATTTTTTTGCGGCAATAATTGCCTCCTTATATTGTAGAATAGCTGAGTTGTATGTAGATTTCATTTGATTATTATAGTCTTGCCTCCAGAGGCGCTCGGCTCTTCTACAGCTCATTTTTAAGCATTTGAGCTCTGAGGTGTACCAGGGTGAAGATATCTTAGCTCTTTTCACCGTCACTAGTTTTTTAGCTGCAACCTGATCTGCTGCTGACAATAGCCAGCCATTGAACTGCAGGGCTGTTGCATTGTTATCCTTTCCTAGCGTTGCAGGAAAGTTGTTGAGGGCCGACTCGGAGTCACTGCCCTTGACTTTATTCCAGCGCATGATTTGTACCTTAGATGGCTTGACCTGTGTACAGAAATGGGGCTGCGTGACTTTGATGTTAAAACAAATGGCCTTGTGATCTGTCCACGGCAGGGCTAACACGTTAGTCAGAGTAATATCGGGGTAACTTGTAAAAATCCAGTCTAATGTCTGTCCTGCCTGGTGGGGGAGTTCAGTTATAGGTTGGTTTAGGCTGAAAGCCTTGAGATTATCCAGCAGTCTAATTGTGTCCGTATTATTTTTGGATTCTAGATGGTAGTTAAAATCCCCAAGGATTGTGAGGAAGTGAGGGTCAGTGTATGACTCCAGAAGCATCAAGAGGGCTTGGGAGAAAGACGCTTTGGTACCAGGTAGACGATAGATTAGTATCCCCTGAAATGTCAAGAGGTTGTTTAGCTTTATGCAGAAATGCAGTGCTTCTGCAGGCAAAACAGATATCGCCTCCACGCGTACATTTAAATGATCGCGATAGATAATCGCTATGCCCCCCCTTTACCTTTCTCCCTGTCCTGTGAGAGAAAAGCATAGCCTACTGGTAGAGCAATATTCCAGTCTGGTGTTGAAGTAATATCTGTCCAGGTTTCGGTCACGAAAACTAAGTCTGGTGTGGAAAGTTGAATTAGATCTTCCAGGTCATGTTTGTGCTTGACTACGGAATGGGCGTTTAGCAGAGGACACTTGACAGACACCGTTGCTGTTGCCTTAGGAACATTGATGATCCCATTCGTGTCCTTGTCCCTGCAGCCATTCTCTCTATTTCTGCAGATTTCAAGCTCGTTGGCTTCCCACCCTTTCCCTGGCTTATTTGTAGGTGTTGGGACCAAAAACGAATCAGGATTGATTCGAAAGGGACAGTTAGTGCAGAGAGCCTCAGTCCCATCCGGGTTTTGAGGGAG
Organism: Triturus cristatus; assembly: GCF_964204655.1. NCBI lineage: Eukaryota > Metazoa > Chordata > Amphibia > Caudata > Salamandridae > Triturus > Triturus cristatus. The sequence goes on from NC_140583.1 coordinate 237,176,613, forward strand.
TATGTTGTGAGGTGCACATGTGCTTCCTCACAGTTTTTGCCTACCGTATATATGGGGCCCAGTTCGGCCAGGGGTTCTGGTGCTGGTCGCGACTAGAGCGTCAACCCTGGTGCAGTGCGGTCCCGTCTATCATCCGGGTACCGCGGGGACCAAATGCCAGGCTGGTAATGATTTTCAAAGAAGACTTGGGTGGATATGAAGTTTTAAAACAGATACAGTGCAGATAATCACAAGTTTGAGAGTTAATCAATTGTGGTACAAGAAATCGGAACTGTGCAACAGCGCGGTGGTTTTCAAAGGAAGCAAGATTCAATATAAAAATGACTAGAATACAAACGATCAGGTTGGTGTAAACAGCGCAATGGTTTTGGAAGTAGCGGGATTCACAATGTGGCCAAGTTAATGTCCTGCCACCCACATGCTGAGCGGTCACTCCAGCGTGCTAGATATAGTAGCGGAGGGCGGAAAAGACTAGAGCGTCAACCCCGGTGCAGTGCGGTCCGGTCTAACATCCGGGTACCGCGGGGGCCGACCGCCAGGCTGGTAATGATTTTCTAAGAGGACTCGGGTGGATATGAAGTTTTAAAATAGATACAGTGCAGATAATCAAAAGTTTGAGAGTTAATCAATTGTGGTTCAAGAAATCGGAACTGTGCAACAGCGCGGTGGTTTTCAAAGGAAGCAAGATTCAATATAAAAACGATTAAAATACAAAAACGATCAGGTTAGTGCAAACAGCGCAATGGTTTTGGAAGTAGCGGGATTCGCAATGTGACTAAGCTAATGTCCTGCTACCCACCTTGATAAATGGTTTTCAGCATATTTAGTACTTGGGCCGGAATGCCGAATTTCCCTAGATCAAAAAAAGTGTGTCCCAGTTGACCAAGTCGAATGCTTTTTCAGCGTCGACCATAGCAATAAGAGTGGGTATTTTATTGTTATTCGCATAATCAAGAGCTGGAATTAAAAAGTAAAGCCCAGTATTAGTGGACATGGTCCTTCCTGCTACAAATCCAGTTTGATCACAGTGAACTAATTCCTGAGCAATGGGAGTAGAGCGTTGTGCCCAGATTTTCATCAATATTTTAAAATCCGCATTGAGAAGACTAATTGGCCTGTACGAATTAACATCTTTGCCGTTTTTCCCCTTTTTAACAAAGCCAACCAATATGGATTCCTTAAAACTTGGGGGAACACAACCTCCCTGTGTAATATTGTGGAAAAGTTTTGCCAAAAAGGGGGTCAATTCTTTAAACAAGATTTTATAAAATTTAATTGGGAGTCCATCGGCTCCACAGGCTTTAGCCCCTGCAATAGACTTTACCACCTTATAATTTCTTCTTCAGAAATGTCTAGCTGGAGCTGTTCCACCATTGGCCCTGAAAGAGTAGGGAGCTCAACCTCTTCAAAATAATTAATAATTTGATTCGCTCCAGCTTCATATCTAGTATATAAGTGCGAGTAGTGCTCTTAGAAAACCTGAGCTATTTCTTCTTTATCCATTAAGGAAGTTCTTGTCTTGGGGTAAAAAATTTCAGTAATCATGGCTGCTTCCTGTTTAGTTTTGGAAGTTCCGGCAAGCATCTTACCGATCATTTGACTCTCCTCGTATACTCGCTGTAGATATGTTCTGGAGCTGGCAATCTCTTCTAATAAAAAGAACTCCTTCAAGTCATATTTGACCCTGTCTATCTGGGCTCTGGCGTCCCCTATCCCAACGGGCTGTGTATTCCTTAATTTTGTTGCCTCTCCTACTGCCTGCTGAATTTTGAATTTTTTTTCTCTCCTATGTTTAACTTGAGAGGTGGAAAGAGCAATCATTTGCCTGCGGAGTGCAGCCTTAAACCCCCCCAATCTGAGAAGATTTCTGCCGTGCTCTCATTTATCTTGAAGAATTCGGCAATACACTCTTTTGTGTCAACCACCCATTGGGGGTCCTGCAGGAGGAGACGATCCATCTGCCACCTGGATCTTGGCCTCCTGCATACCCCAATTTCCATTTCAAGTTTAATAAGAGAGTGGTCCGAGAATGGATTGATCTCTATGTTGGAGGTTGTATAGCCAAGGGATTGTGATATTAAAAATGGATGGATTAGTATCACGCCACGGGTCTATCAAAATATGATCCTGTCTTAATACTTCTATCACCTTTTTGGTTTTGGGTTTAAGCTCTTTTTTATTTTTATTCGAAGTATCTTTTTTTAAATCCTGAATAAAATTAAAATCGCCCCCCAAAATTATTTTCCCGGGTACCCCCCTAAGTATCTCACTAATTTTCAGTAGAGCTGTGATGTCATCTACAATGGGACCGTAATAATTAATAAACTGCAATATTGTGTCATTTAATTTGGCCTCAACCCAAATCCATCTTCCCTGGGGATCTCTCCGAATTTGACCGAATTCCCAGGGAAGACTCCTACAGAAATATAGAGCTACTTGCCTTTTAGCCAGTCCTGCCAATGCAAAAAAGGCATTGCAAATACCACCTAGGAAGGAATAATCTTGGAGAGTTCGTTTTTAGGTGTGTTTCCTGCAGAAATAATACCTGCGGTGAAAAAGAAGCTAGCCATCTAATTAAAGCTCCATATTTTTGTTTGTTCAAGATCCCATTTACATTAAGTGAAAGAATACAGCACTTACTTGTCATTATTTAACCATGTATCTGTAAGCCATGCCGACTACCTCAATTCTTCTCACTATCCTGATCATTTTTCCAGTAAAGTCCCTGCTACTGCTCATTTTACTACTGCTTTTACCCCCCGCCCACCCTCCCCTCCCCGAAAATGTGGTCTCTTCTAGCCCCACAAGCCACATTTTTCCCTTTCTCTTGATGGGGTGCCCTGACCCTGCACCCTCAGTGACTGACCCCACCCAGACAAGCGAAGAAATTTTCCACAGTGAACAAAAAATTAATAGCAAATTTATCTTGTAACCGTAATCTCTTTCAGAAATTCCTGGGCTTCTTCTACCCAAGTAAATAAGTGAAATTTCCCTTTAACCTGTACCCTCAGCTTTGACTGCTGTGCGATAGAAGCCTGCGTCCCTGCGCTTTAAATAGCAATAGCAGTTTCACAAATTCCTTGCGTCTTTGCGCCGCCCCTACTGACATGTCAGAGAAAATTCGACATTTTGTACTCTCGTCAATAACGAATTATCTCAACTGGATTGCTTTTGTTAAAACATTTTCTTTGATCCTATATTCAGAAGAGTTAACTAAGATTGTACGAAGGTACTTAGAATTAGGAAAAGGGTGGGCTGGAACCCGGTGGGCCCTGGTTAACGTTAGATCCCCAGCATAATCAGGGAGCACTTTTTGTTTAATAAAAGTTTCCACCCAATGGAGGGTACTAGTCCCTTCACTCCCCTCAGGGACTCCTACTATACGCAGGTTTGAACAGCGCGAGTAATTCTCCAGGTCTTCTAATTTTGACTCAAGAGCGATCTTGTCTGCTGTCACCTCGTTAACTTTCCGAATAGTGGAGCTCATCTGCTCCTCCAGGTAAGCAATCCTTGATTCTGCCTCATCGAGCCTTGCTGGAAATTCAGCAATAGATGCCTCAATTTTCTCCAGCCTTAAATGAATCGTAGCAGTCTCTTGTACCTGGGATTTTTTCATCTCCCTAATTTCCTCCAATATTAGATTCAGTAGGTCCTTTAGTTCCATTTGTTGCGAGCTGACACCAGAGGAAGGAACCTCAGACTTCTCAAGGGGATTTTCATTTCTGTGTCTTGCTGGTTGTCCGCCCTTCTCTGCTACAACACCTGACATACCTTCGGGAGTCTGCACATTCTCTAGCGGGAGCTGTCTTGTGATATTTTCCATACATGAGACTAGTTCAGACAGAGGCTGCTGAGCGGGTATGGTGTCTGTGGCATCTTGGCTTAAGGGGCAAAATACAGGATCTCCTTCCACTAGGTCTGCTAATCATGACGTTGTTGCTAAAGAAGTCACTGGGGATACCACAGGGGGTGTCGTAGCCAGGTGCATAACCTCATGAGGTGGAGTAATATGCAACCCTTCAAAAAGATTGAAAGTTATATCATCCTGGGGGGGGCTGCCAGAGAGGTCGTACTATTTAGTGATGAACCCTGATTCGCAGGAGGCTGTATGCTCTTTTTCGTAAACAAAGGGAACGTTGCACTCCCAGTTACTCCCTTGTTCAGTCCCTTAGAGACCTCCACGAGATTTTTATGTGCAGGGGTAGGAATCTCCTCTTGTGGTGGCAGTAGCTCTTGCAAGGGGTGTGCCACTGGTTGCAGCCCCGCATGATCTTCTGTGGAGCTCTCTGAACTAGAACTTACTTCAGATTGGTTCTTAGAAACAGGGGTTTTTATTACAGAAGAAGCCCCCTTCGCTTGTATTAGGCGCTTTTTAGCTTTCATTCCGGTCGCCACTTCTACCCTGGCTACCGCGTTAGCCTGCTTTTGATGTCTCCCATTTTGGTAATAGATTTCTCCACCCTTGTTGCTGTTCAATATTTCAATATTTGCAGCGTGCCAGCAGATTCACCAAACACATAACACCAATTGCCCCCTCTGCGAACTTCCTCCTGCGAACTTCCTCAATGAAATACCATCCTTCCTTGTCCTGTTCGTGCCCTTGCGGCCTTATGGCTCTGCTCCCCCAGTTACAGCCAGTTCAAAAGACTCTCTAGCCGAGGCAGCCGTCTCTTAATCTCCTCGCACTCAACTGCTGTTGCCTGACTGTCGGACCCTGTTGCTACTCGGATTGAAGCTTTGTTTAACAAAGTTTTCGTAAGGCAGAGCAGGAATAAAACCAGATACTTGCTGCCTCAGTGGCTCTTACCAGTCCAGGCAGTCTAGACGAGGAAGCTCGCTATTCCCCGTACTCTTCCATGCATCTCCTCAGCCGTTCCGCTGCCTCAGTCCTTGATTTAAAGCCTTTAAAGGCTTTCCCGTGGCGTCTCGTTTGCTCCCGCTGCCTTTCCTCCCCGTAAGGTATCTGAGCACTGAAAACCACCTATTCACGACTTCTCCTCATCGCGCCCATGTGAAATAAGGTTTTGCCGGTGCCACTTCGGGAGAAACTTCAGCTCAGCATTCCGCGTTCAGCCAAGGTCGCCATTCCTCTCGTCACTGTGGAATTCATTCTGTGGGTGAGGCCTGGGTCACCTCGGATATGGAGAAGCGGGAATCTCCACAGCAGCTTAGCAGAATCACAGGTTGTTGTTGAGCCAATGCCACCAGGCTTTAGGACTCTGGGCACTTTACCTCTGCTAACCAGTGCTAAAGTCCATGTGCTCTCTGCTTAAAACATGGTAAGATTGGCATACTCACAATTGACACATTTAATTTACTTAGAAGTCCCTTATGAAGTGCACTACATGTGTCCAGGCCCTGTAAATGTAATGCTACTAGTGGGCCTGCAGGACTGATTGTGCCACCCACAAAAGTAGCCCTTTAAACATGTCTCAGACCTGCTATTGCAGAGCCTGTGTGTGCAGTTTAGGCTTCCATGCCGACCTAGCAAGATAAACCCATTGCCGGGCCCAAACCTTCCTTTTTAGGTTCGATGCATCCTTTTTAGGTTCGATGCATCACGCAAAACCTTCTTTTTAGGTTCGATGCATCATGCAAGACCTGCTGTAATCTCTACACAGAATGTAATACCACCTCCTGCTTGCCATTGGTTAATTCTCCCATTGCTCTTCTTTAGTGGCTCCTCATTAGTTGGTGCTCCTGATACATCATTTCCGTTTTTAGCAAGGAGCACCAACCAACTACACTTTACTTACAATGTAAAGTGTTTATGTGTTTCTTTAGGGACTATTTTTTTTCCTGCTATCAATGGAGCCTGCTTCATGGGCCACTTTGCGCAGAACTTTAGTATGCATCGGCGCTGCGCTTGATGTTTTAGTACGACGCCTGTTTTCAAGATTTTATTTTATTAACAGGGGCTGTGCAATTGCACTTATGTGCAATGCGCATACGTTTTACATGTACGGGCACTGCACTTTATATGTTAGCACGGCGCTCGCTTTCATATTTGCAACATGGGAGCCTCTGAATTTGGCAAGTAGTTTCGATTTGTGAAGCTGAAGATGCATTCCCAGTTTCCCCGAATTTGACTTCACATGAAATCATGCAACCATGTTTCCTACATTGAAATAACGGGTATGCATTTTTCTAGTGGAGATGATGTGGCTTACGGTTAGGGCAGCCGACTTTGGGTCTGGCAGGGGGCTTAAACATCCTGTGATTGTAGGCAAATCACAATCTCCCAGTGCCTAAAAATATGTCCCTCTGTAAAGCAACTAGTGCACATGTATAGCGCGCTGATACCTTCGTGTTAATAATGTATAAAAATGCAGAAAACAAATGATAAATTGTAGTACTAAATACATCTTTTAATATCAAGTTATTCCCGCAGTGGAGAGGCCAGTTTTATTTACATCAAATTATGGCGGCTGCGCGTCTTCTTGTACGCAGCTCGACAATTTTATTTTTTTTTAAAACATTTAATAATGGCGACCGCGCGTCTTGTTGCATGTGAGTGATCCAACTCATTGTTTTTTTTAACTTTAACAATAAATCATGGCGGCCATGCGTCTTGTTGCATGTGGGTTGCCCAACTCATTTTTTTTTTTATTTCCTTAAATAATAGTGGCTACGTGTCTTGTTGTGAGCAGGTTGCCATATGAACTGCAAAGCATGAATGTGGCAGTTCGTCCGTCAGAGTAACAATTTGCCCAAGGCTGTACATCGAGAAAATACAGTTGCCATCGAGACAAGTAAGAAGCCATTTTGAAAATGCATGCAAGTTTAAATGCTTGGTAAAGGCTTTGGAAATGATAGAGTCGGACGGCTACGGTGGAGTTCCACGCCTCCACGTAGCACCTGAGAACCCTACTGCTGCTCCTCCCCCCCTGCGAGGTCGAGGTCGATGATGGCGGCCGCAAGGCGTTTGCTGCTCCATGCTGCGACTATGCGGTTTTTCCCTCTGTCTCCGCGCACCTTCGATTTTTGAATCGGAGTTTTCTTCAGAGATTAGCAGCGGGATAACGATAAATGCTGAAGAGATGGTGAAGGATCGGTGATAAGCTGCTGGGCTGAATTCCCCATTGTAGGTGGTTTTCATCATCCGGTTTACCGGGAGAGACGTGATTGACAGCGGTGATTTGTGCTGGGCTAAATTCTTCACTTCAAGGTTGTTTCCTCGGCGATTTTCTGCGAAGCTCCACAGTCTGTCTCCACGCCGAAGCTATCAGCACGGTGATCTGCCTTTACTAACAAACGCTGAGGTTCACACTTCTTGGAGGAGAGCTACTGATGGAGTAATTCTTCACTCATCTTGGTAAGAGATTCCTGTTGCCTCCGCCGCTGTGGCCGGTCCTTTGCTACATTGTATACCTGTTTATGAAGACTGGTGTTAACTTTTCTGCTCCTGATAGCAGTCGAAGTGTGCGAGGTGTGACAAAATTTCAAGTCCCAGTATTCATTTTGATGGATCGAGGAAATGGAAATGTGGAGTTCTTTGCAGCAGTGATTCAATTGGTAGATTACTGACTTTCTACGCCCATCCTATTATAGTTGGACAGAGTGAGGTGTTAGTCCAGGCTGCTAGAGTTGTCTGCCCCACTGCTGCACTTTTATATCTTGTACTGCAGCCGCTGTGTGGGTTAGATTTTCGGTCTCAGTACTTTTTGATGGGCTGGACTCCGCTTTTACTGTAATTTGTCGCACTGTTGCTACTCATATTCACCGGTGAAAAGTTATTTCGCTGTTACCAGTCTCAATAATGGGTAAGCAATTGACGGCCAAGGCCAAGGCCAAAATACGACGCCAACAATTAAAGGAGAATTCCGAAAGGGCCAAGCGGGCTGGGTCAGCCGCGGAGAGAGAAATCTCCTCTGTTGAAAATTCTGAGAGCTCCGGAGAAGGCGAGGACGGCCTCCCGGGCGGCAGCCCGACCCAGGTCCACCATCAGAGTCCTTGTAAATCCGCTGTTAGTGCGGCAAAGGAGGTAATTGAGTCACCCGTGGGGGGAATGGCCTTGGCTCTATTAGGTTCAGAAGCTAAATTACCTGAGATAACTCAGAGCTTTAATCCAGCGGCCTTATTCGATCTACAGGCGTCCAAAGAGGCCACGTCAGTCTCTGCTCTCAAGGCTTCTAAACAATTCCCGTTATTTGAGCGAAAAGCAGCAAGATATGACCCCAATAATACAGCTGGTACTCGTGCAGTATCATCAGGGGCTCCAACTCCCTCAAACCTCTCTACTTCTCCAATAGTCATTCCTCCCATCGAAAATCTCGCTTCAACTGCTGGTCCAAGTACTTCCTCGATTATTTCTAGTGGGGTTACTTTGTCTCAGAGTCCGATTATGGGGATGGATACTGAAACTACTGGGGACTTTCAGATCTCAGTTAAGGACATGCTGAACTTAATCCTGCAAGAAATAAGAGAGATGAAGCAATTTCAAAAGATGGAAATGGAGGTGATTTGTAAGCGTCTGGACAAAATTGAAGACTCAATGGCTTCATTTTCTAATCGTCTGCAAGAGTCTGAGACCAGAATTTCTAGGGTGGAGGACAATCTGATCATCGCACAGAAAGAGATCACCACTGTTTCTAAATTTTCGAAGGCTTTCAAATTTAAATTGGATGAGTTAGAAAATTATAATAGAAGGTCAAACCTTCGAATAGTAGGTGTACCTGAGAATATCGAGGGGTCGGACATGACAAAATGGATCACTTCTTTTTTTTCTCAAGAGGTCGTCCCTGAGTTTAAGGGAGACTTAACAATCACTAGGGCGCATCGAGTCCCAGCTCGTCCATTCCCTAACTCTCCGTTTCCTCGGACTATTATTGTCAATTTTGCCGATGTTCGGGTTAAAGAAATAATCCTATCTCAGGCCTTCAAGCAAAGACAATTTCAGGTTAATCCTACCACTAAGTGTCGGATTTTTTCCGATATGTCGGCTGCTGCTGCTAGACGGAGAAAGGTCTTTGTAAAGATTCTTCAGTTATTTAAGGACAAAGGAGCCCAAGCATCGATTGCACAGCAATCAAAGTTAAAAGTTTTGATTAAGGGCAAATTCTATTTGTTTACAGATGTTGATGAGGCTCGAGAGATGCTTGACAAGTTGGCTCAGGGTTAGGCTAAAGTTGGATAGTTGGATCGTGATTTGATTTGATCAGATGGTTACTGAAGATTCTCCTTTCTTTTTTTTTTTTTTTTCTTCTCTTCTTTTTTTTTTTCTCTCTTCTCGCATATTTTATTTAGGGGGAGGGGGGGGCAGGTGGGAACTGGGGGGTCATGGGAACGGGGGCGCATTACCAAGGCACTCTTATGAGAGGGGTTAGTGCCATGTGACCAGCGTGGGAGGGAGATATAGGGGTAGTACAGGGCCACGGGACTAGGTCTAGGGGGGGGAGCACCTGGGTGGAGGGAAGAGCACTTGGGTGGAGGGAAGGGGGGGTGGGGGGTAAAAATGGAAAATGGAAATTCTTGTGGTTCGCGATGAAAAATATGTTGGCAAGAAGTTATTCTTAATAATTAATGTCTATTGGAGGGGTTAGAGTTGTCTCTTTCAATGTCAATGGATTGAATAATAAAAAATAAAAACCGCACTATCGAGCTCTGGATTAAAACAGAGCGCCCAGCAGTTGTGATGCTGCAAGAAACTCATATTTCTGTGGATAAAATTAACTCTTTTCCCATGTTTAAAAATTGGTCTTCATATCGTGGGTTCTCATGTGCTCAAGAATCTCAAAGGGGAGTCGCGCTTTTTATTAATCGTAATTTAGATGCAGAAATTATCCAGTTTGAAGATGGAGGAGCAGGGCGGTGGTGTTGTTCTACTTGTGTAATTAAAGACAGGAATAGGCCGATTACCTTTGTTAGTTATTATGCCCCAGTGGAAGATCGTGCCCCCATCTATGAGGAGTTATTTCAATCACTACTAATGGTCAGGGGAGATATAGCTTTAGGCGGGGATTTTAATATACTTATTGATATAAAACTAGATTCTACTGGTCTCTTAAAGAAACAATCTAAACCAAAGTCATTAAGGTCCATTATGAAGAACTCCGCATTACTCGATCTTTGTGACCCATGGCGATTAAAATTTCCTCATAAACAAGAATTTACTTATTGGTCGGGAAGACATAGATCCTCCTCTCGTATTGACTTCTTTTTGGCCTCTAGTTTATTAAAATTTTCATATCAGAAATTTTTGCATAATGGCTTTTCAGACCACGCAATGCTGGTAATTGAGTTTAAAGTAGGGGAAGAAATTAAGCCCCCCAAGAGATGGATATTTAATAAAATGTACCTACAAGATAGTAATTGGGTTTCCTTTCTAAAATCGGAAATTGTTGACTTTATTGCCCGTAATTCATACACGGCTCCATTACATATTATCTGGGACTCACTAAAAGCCTTTGTTCGTGGTATTATCATCGCTAAAGACGCAGAAGAATGGCGTACTATTAAACAGACTAGGACCTTACTCTACCAAAGAATCTGTTCCCTAACTCGGCTTCGACAATCCAATTTTTCTAGTCTTGCGCAAAAAAAATTAAATGAGGCCAAACGTGAACTAAGTACGCTTTTTGCTACACAGAGTGAACAGCAATTTCTTATACAATCTCAAAGGAGCTATGAGGAGAGTAATTTTTCTGGCAAACTCCTTGCGTGGCAGGCTAAGGAGCAAGCTGCTGCAAATTTAATTCGTACTTTGAAGTCTCCTATCACCTTGGTAGACACATCACAGCCTGATGTTATTGGTACTATAATGCTCTCTCACTATAAACAGATATATAGTCATCATCAGGAAATAGACCATTCTAGGCTCTTAAATTTTTTAGCAAGATATGATATGCCTTCTCTATCTCAGGCAGACAGTGGAGCAATGATGAGTTTATTTTCAAAGTCAGAGCTGGAATTAGTGGTAAAGAACCTCCCAATTGGTAAGGCCTGTGGCCCGGATGGCCTCCCCGCTGAATTTTTTAAGGTTTTCTTCTGCGCCTTTTCTGATTTTTTACTACAATTAGTTAATTATATGTTAATGGGTGGGCAAGTTCCAGATTCTTTTGGGGAGGGCACAGTTGTTAGTTTTCTCAAAAAAGGCAAAGATCCCAAAGATCCCAATTCATATAGGCCTATCACATTACTTGATACTGATTATAAGATCCTTACTAAATTATTATCAATACGTTTTAATCACATTGCCAATGATCTTATTCACCCGGATCAGAATGGCTTTGTGGCAGGCCGACAATTAGCTACAAATACACATTTTCTTACTGAGGCTTTAGATTATTTTCAGATAAATAAAATTTCCGCTTTAATTTTATTATTAGACGCGGAAAAAGCTTTTGATTTAGTGGTATGGACAACTTTATTTGTTATTTTAAAGCACTTTGGAATTCCTCCACAGATTATTAGCTTAATTCAAAATTTATACACGGGTGCCAAAGCCAATATAATTATTAATTCAGTTATGGTTGGTAAACTATCGGTTCAGCGGGGCACCAGGCAAGGTTGCCCTTTGTCCCCTATTCTTTTTGCATTTTTTATTGAACCATTAGCCACAGCTATTCGGGAATCCATAAATATCTCTCCTCCTATTCCTTCTATGGCAAAAATCAAACTATATGCCGATGATATTTTGTTACTGATTAAGTCGGATATTCAATCTCAAACTGCCGCTCTTCAGCTTTTTGAAGAATTCGAACATCTGGGTGGTTACCGAATTAATTTAAAAAAAACTGAAATATTAGTTTGTGGTGGGGGTGAGGTTGAGCTACACACTGATTTACTTGGCTGTATTAATTCAAGACCGAAGAGGTATTTAGGAGTTATGTATTCTGTTTTGGTTTCCGATTTAGTTATGTTGAATTTTGATCCTCTTCTACGCAAGGTTCAATCTTTATTTAATAGATGGGACTCGTTGCCATTTTCCATCCTGGGGCGAGTGGCACTTATAAAAATGTCTATTCTTCCGTTATTTAATTTTTTATTTTCTGCCATTCCCTGTTTTTTGCCCAGTGGTTTCTTCTCAAAAGTACAATTATTATTTACAGGGTTTATATGGGCAAAAAAAGTCCCAGGATAGCAATGCGGATTCTTTACGCCGATACGGAATTGGGAGGTTTAGCCGTACCCAATGTTAAAGATTACTATAGCGCATATTTTGCCCAATATTTAGAGCGGTTCAAATCTGGAATGCAGACCCCAACTATGTTTATCAATTTTCTTTTTGACAAAATTTGTCATGAGGTTCAGATTCCTTCTCCGTTACATATTCCTAAATTACCGAAACTTACTCGTTATAAGACGATGCTTTGGTTCTTTAAGCGTCAGGATGTCTTTCTCAAAAGATATTCTCTCCCACAATTTAATATTAGAACCCCCTTAAGAAATGCTCTCCTTTTTTTTGGGAATGAAAATTGGAGTCGACATTGCACTACAATGGGCACTTTTGGGATTTCATTCTTTGTTCGATTTCTTGAGGGAGGGGACATGGCTGTTACCTGGAGAGATGCAGCTTATTATTCCAGGGAATTTTATGTTACTTGGTTCGTATGTTTCAATCTTTAAAACGTTGGTACAAGTTGAACCAATAAGCATTGGTTCCTCCAATCAGCTATGGGACGATTTGTTTATGACTTCTAGGACGAGGAAGCCAGGGGTATGGAAACGTGTTTTAGCACAATATACTGAGGACGATCTTAGCCAAAAAGCAATTAAAAAATGGCAAGAACAGGAGAATCATGTACTTACTATCAATACTTGGAAAATTATAAATAAACTGAATTTTAGTGTTCTTCGAGGATCTAATTGGAGAAGAATGCTATTCTTCAGTAAATGGCTTCTGTATCGTACTCCTGCTGCCATCGCTAAAATGTTTCCGAACACTACTGCCACCTGTTTTAGATGCAAGCAATATACTCCTGCAAACTGGTCCCACACTATAGCTAACTGTGTTAAAATTATGCCTTTTTGGAATGAGATATTTGAATACTTGCAAAAGTATTGTGGGATTCTGATTACCTATAATGTTAAATTAATATTGTATGGATACGATTCTGATCTTGGCTTGACAGAACAGAGGGTTAAACTATTATTTATTGCAATGGCAGTTGCAAGGTCATTAGTCCTGCAGAACTGGAAGTCAACTCAAGTTCCTCTTTTTAGTGCCTGGCTGCAAAAAATTAGGAATGTTAGAAAGACTGAAATGCGATATGCACAGCGAATAGGTGGGATTATGAAGTTCAATAGAATTTGGAGTCTTTACTTTGTGTAATGGTCGATTTCCGTATTTCGTAAATTATTTTCTCCATGTTATTCTGTATTTTTATTTTCTGCTTGCCAATCTATGCAAATTATTTTCTTTATGCCATTTATATCTTTATTCTCTGTTCGCCAACTTATGTTATTGTCAAATGGTAACTCTGACACAAGAATTTCAATATAAAAAAAAAAAAAAAAAAAGAAAGAAATGATAGAGTCGAAGAATGTGTGCTTTTTTCAACAACACAAGTAAAACGGGAGTTGGGAGGGAGGCACGTGCGAGAGTTTGAGCTATTGGCATTGTAAATGACAATGCCTTTTATTTATATGTTGGCTTTAAAACAGATAAATAAAAAGCACTGTCATTTACAATGCCGGTAGCTTAAACTTTCACAAATGCGAGACCTATTGCATTGCAAATACTTGTTAATACATATGTCACCACTGAGGCATGCCCTAGGCATTCCTAGTACATGTCCTAGTAGTGAAAAACTCTTAAATTAATTTCTCACTACTGCAAGGCCTATCTCTCACATTGGGGTAACATTGGGATTGCCTTATAATGATATAAGCATAATTTCCAATTGGGATGAGATTAAAACTCCAAGTTTGGTGTCGTGGGAATCACATTTAAAATCAAACTTATGATGCATTGGATTTTAAATTGTAATTCTTAAAATGCCACTTTAAGAAAGTTGAATACAAAAAGGAGAACCTGGCTCCTTTTGACGTTATGCTCTTATTATTTTTGAGCTACAAACAGACCACTATCTTTTTTGTTTGAATGGAATTTTTATTAAACCATTCCTTTCTTTGCAATTGTTTATATTTACCAAAATATTTTTAGTTGCATGAAAAGTGAATAGACACACATTTCTCAAATTAACATACAAAACATGAAAAATACTTATGACAATTCACAATAGACAGTGCATGAAATACTTATATACAAACACATTTATATACAAAAACGTTTGACTTTTGCATCATAACATCAGAAACTAGAATACTCGTATCACTATCTTGTTTTTAGGGCCAAACATATGCCAAACACAGGAAAATGTTTAGAGTGTGGGCGTGGGGCATACTATTCAACTCAAATCCCTCACGTCACAACAGGTTTATTCAAATTCCTCAGTGTTGAAAAAACGTGCCGACGCGTTTCAAGACCCAGTCCTTTGGTACGGACTCACATCAGGGCTTCATGTTAATGGTCAGCGATTTCTAAAAAATGAATGATGCAAGCTCCACATCAGTGAAAATAAAAAATAAACACTACTCTCCTAAAAATGTTTAATTCAATGTTCTGTACCTGAGTGCCTGGGTCTAGGACAGAGCTGCTGCTCTGAATCCTATTTGCATGGTAACCAGAATTTCTCTCAACGGAAATAACTGCAGTGCGCTTCGTAATTTATGCCGGGGGGAATTTCTACAAAACATTAAAATGATTGTGTCTATTTTAGTAGTTTTAAATGCATGGACTTTAGGCAACTCAACGGGACAAGGTTAAAAAGTACCTTTCAAACGTTCCCAGGTTGCTCAGAGGCAGGCGTCTATTTCTGTATTCATTCCATTCCTACAAACGAATGTGGGACATATTACTGAAAATAAAATAAAACATGATCTGGTAAAATTTAAAATCACTAAACTTAAAAAAGATCTGGAAAGATTTACATTGAAAAAGGTCTACTCTTATACTGTAGACGGATACCAAACCTCGGCCAATAAGAAGACGAATAAGAGAAATCCGAGGTTGGAGAAGGGACACTGATGAGTGGACGTCCAACTCAGACGAGTGGAGCGATTCAAATGATTCAGACATAGATTAAACACCTTCTAATACATACAGGCGAGGTAGAGGACGTGGAAGAGCACATACCTGTCATCAACAGGCACCCAGTGGCCACCACAACCATGGCCTTCCAACCACACCCTTACAATCCTTGTCCTCCCTTTGGTGTTCCATCATACCAGCCTTTTTTTGGACAGGACAGAGGAAGGAGAGGACGAAGGAGAGGCAACTAGCTACATACATGTACTATGACATGAGAACACGTAGTTTCAATAACAAGGGATATTATTTGGAATACGTTGTTAAAGAGTTAAGTCCTGTGTAATTCATTTTAATTTCCATGTTATAATAGTATGTTTGTTTATAATTCTCCACCTTCAGACTTTGGAGATCTATCAGTAAAGGACCTCAGGAAGGTGGTGGTACATTAATAGTACCCAAGTGGTGAGATGCTTAATCATAAGCAAGCCTATTTATCATTTATTTTGAGTTGTCACATGTGTTGTGAGGTGGAGGACACAATGGTGTGTATGCACATGGATATATTGGAACAAGTTTTTATGAAGTCTAACAAAGATGCATACTTTTTGCAGATTGTGGACCATACTGCAGCTGGTACCACGTAGATTGATGCCATCAAAATTAAGTATGGTATTTTCTATTCAAATTGGATGTTATTTTCATACTATTGCATATTATTTTCACTTTAAATAGCAGAGTGACAAGAAGTGGGTTCTGATGAATGCCATTGAATCAATAGGTCATCCCAGGCAGAAGCATGTTGACCTTACTTTAATAGGGAACATCTATACCCCTATTCACCTAGCTTTTTAGTCCTAACCACCGGGGACACCTAATAAATAAATGTTATCTCCTGTGAGTAAGTTTTAATATACTTTCTTGACTTTATTTGCACTCTGCACCTCACTCCTGACTTCCATTGGATGATTCACAAACAAAACACCTCACGCTCCTCTTCTTTTTAGGAGAGTTGTAGCCCACACTATGAACCTTGCAGTCACAGTGTGCAAGAGGGAACCCAATGATGAAGCATGTCACCTTTGGGTGAGTGAGGGTTCTCGTCTTTAAAAGACTAATGCCCTTTCCCCTACCCCGCACAAACACCAAGGTCAGTTATTGATACAATAGACTACTTCCCGATATTCTTTGTGAGTATAGAGGACATATTACTGAAACCATCAGCTTGTTAACGATATTATAAACATGCTAGAATCCAGCATGAAGCGCACTTACTATTTCTAAGTCTGAGCACATCCATCTTCTAAATCCGATATGAATTGCAACTTCACTGTCAGCTAGGCATTCCCTGTGTGAACACTTCCTTTATTTTTACCCTATGAATCTTGGGAAATGTTTTGGACCAATCACATTGAAGTTCAGGTCCCATTGTGGTTAAGACCGGAATAGTGCATTCTGGGACATGCAGTTCTGAGCTATACTCTTGAAAGTTCTGTCATCCCATTCAACCCAGTTACTGCACTGTTAGACTTTAGAATTAGATAAGCTTCTTTTTGTAGCAATGCGTTGTCGATGTCTATCAGACGTTTGGTTGTATCCAGACCTGAGAAGACTGTCCACTTGAAGTCTCTTTCACTGTGCAAGTTATCCATGAAATGTTGTACCATTGGTGCAGTAACCACCTTCTTTTAGATCCCAGAACGATGTTGTGTGATGCGTTGGTTGATCTGCTGATTTGTCTTGCCAATATATAATTTCTCACAGGGGCAAAGTATTGCATAAATAATGTTCTTGGATTTGCAATTCGTGAATTCAGAATGACGCCATTTAATGTTTTTGTGTGAGAACTCAATCCCCTCTATTGTGGAGTCACATGCAGCACAAGTTCCGCATTTGTGCTGTCCCTCAACTGGTTTTAATTGCCATTGTGTCCTTAGATTTTGTTTGCTTAGCAATGGAAAAATGTCAGCTCTCACAATCTGCTGGCCAATGTTCCTGTTTTACTTCATGGCAAAGAGTGGTTTCGGGAATGAACACTCCAGGTTTTCCAACAGGTGCCAATTTTTTAACACAATTTGTCTGAATTTGTTGGAATCTGGACTGAAAGTTGTAACACAAACCAATCTTTCCAATGGTGGTTTGATTTTCTTTTGTAGCAAATCATCTCTAGGCGTGTACCACGCTCTTTTTTTTGCATCCTTGAGTAGTTTCTTAGGATATCCTCGCAAGATCATCTGTTCCTTGAAAATTTCCGCATGCTGTTCATAATCAGATTTTCTTGAGCAGTTTCTCCATATCCGCAACAATTGCTCATACAACAAGTTTTCTTTCAGGCTCCTTGGGTGAGCAATTTTGTGATGTAGAATAGTATTCTTATCCGTAGACTTTCTGTGTAAAGTGGTTGTCAATCTTTTCTCATTGGGGGACACCTCCATGTCAAGGAACGTCAGGCTCGTCCTGCTGGTGTTCAAGCTGAATTTTATGTCCTCATGGCGCATGTTGAGCCAACCATAAAAGCTTTCTAACTCTTCCTTGGACCCACTCCATAGACATCAAATATCATCTATGTAGCGCAGCCATTGCGCGATTTTTTCTCTAAATGGGTTGTTGTTGAAGATTAATTTATCTTCATATTTCGTCATAAAGAGGACCACCATCTCTGGAACGAATGGACAACCCATGGCAGTACCCTTCACCTGGATGAAGAATGAATCTTCGAACTTAAAATAGTTCTTCCTTAAAGCCACCTCCACAAGTTGTAGAACAAATGCTGTTGGTACCTTATGGGAACGTGGTCTTTCATCCAAAAAAGCCTATATTACTTGGAGCGCCTCATCCTGAGGTATCTGTGTATACAAGGAGGTTACATCAAAGGAAACCATCCATTGTGAAGAATCATCAAACTCTTGGCCTACAACCTTGTTGATGAAATCAGTGGTGTCTCCCAAGTATGATGGCACATCCACCAAAAATGGCTTGAGGAAAAGTTGGAATTTTCTTATTTTAGCCATTTAGTGCCTGCTGTCTGTCTCTGAATACACGCCTGGGGTGGGTGACAGCTGGGCTTTCTGCATTCCCTCTACACAGCCACAGCAAAGGGAACTTAGGTGTGACTTGATAAGTCATCCACATCCTGATAGGCCATCCTGGGCAGGATAGGAGGGAGCAACTGGACACAGCTTCACACTTACACCTGAATACGCTATGTCCTGTCCCCAAATAAAGGGCTGCATACCCCCTTGTAGTGAATCATCTGGAGCCAGGGCAGGAAGGGCAGGGCTCTGTGCACTTCAAAGTCATCTCTTTGAAGTCTCCCCCACCTCAAAGGGCCAACATGGTATAAGCACTAGACCTCAGACACCACCACTTCAAGTACACTTCTGGACCTGTGGATACTTTGCCAGGAAGAAGGACTGCGGTGCTGCTACAAGACCTGCCACTCTGCTGGACTGCTACTCTGCTGAGCTCCAGCTATGATGTGCTGACCTTCTGCCCTCGTGCCTGGGAGTGAGAAGGATTGGACCTGAATCTCTACAACCTTGAACCAGAGTGACTGCAAGGGCTTGCTGGCTTGCCTCCTGATTGAAGTCTCGGGGACATAAAAGACTTCCAATTCACCTGCTACAGCACCCGGACTCGGCCATCTGTGAGTCTGCACTGCCAAGTGGTGCCAATCTAGTCCTGGACCTTGGAAGTGGGTTTAAAGTGCTGCTCCAGCAGAATCCACGCACCACTGGCCCATTTCCTGCACTGCGGACATATCAACACCGCTGCGAGGATCGACTCCAATGCAGCGCCGACTGCATTGCTCATCTCCTCCATTCATGATGCTTCCTTGCCGTTGCGGAGCTCGTAACTGACACATCCCCTACCTGTGTGGATCGTCTATGACTCATTGACTCATCTGAACCTCACATCTCATGTTCGACGACGTAATGCCTCTTCTGCATCCTAAATCTCATCTTCGACGACAACGCAACCAAGGTACTTTTCAGTAGGCCATGGCTAGCCCCTTTAACCTCCATCGTGGTTGATCTGAACTTTTGGATTCACCTGGTCAAACGCGACCAAATAGCTATTGGTTGGCGCTTTATGCTTTTAATCACTACATTTACGTTTACTCTTTAAAAATGTATAACTTTGGTTCTACTAATTGGATTTTTGTTGTTTTGGTCTCGTTTTGTTCATTAAACTAAGCTCTATTCTTCTAACCAGGTGTGGTATCATTTTTATTGTATTGGTGTTTTCACTGTTTTACTGTTTGAAGTGTTGCCCAAATACTTTACTGTCAAAAAAGGGGGGAGGGAGAGGAATAAATGGGTTCACCCTCCTCAATAGTACAACATGAACAAAAAACTGAACCCAGTAGGATGAAAGGCTAGAGATAGACAAACCCTCCACAGTGAGAAAAAAAAAAGTTTTTCTTAAAAATCCCTCATCCACCACGGTTGCCCCTTGGTGGCATGCTTCATCATTGGGGTTCTTCCCGATCCGCTATGGATCGAGGCATGCCGCGACCAGACAAAATACATGGGAGCACTTTTTGGTATTGTCTATGATGAAGACGGTTGTGTGGGAGGGGAGTGGAGTGAAGGTGCTATACAAGTTTAAAAATATCTAACTAGTAGGTCCCCCTGCTTTATTCATGCCTCTAGTTGGTATGATTAAAATCAAAGGGAAAAAAAGGAAAAAGATAGGTGTCAATGAATCTATTCCTTTCTGGTCAACATGTTTCGCGCCTTGCCCCTATTGGCTCTTCGCCAGGACCAAGGAACCTAGTTCCTATTGGTACCACTCATCAAAGTCCCTCTTAGGAACACATTGTCTTGTATGCCATGCAGATTGTCAGGGAACACTCACTGTGTCAACTGACAGGCTCCGCGTGAAGGAGCCAGCGCCGGCAACAAGGGCAACTTCGATTCCCAGAGGCAGCCAGCGACTGACTTTAGACACACCATTGTGCGCGATGTCCTGCAATCCGGAAAAGACAGAGAACCGGCAGGAGAAGCTGCCGATTTTTTTGTGGTTTACTGGTGGTTGGTGGCCGTATTTCACAGTGGTATTGAGGATATCCTGGTTGGGTAAGGGTGCCTTGGGCACCGCTTTTCTTTCTCTGCATCTTGCTCGTGGAGTTAAAGTTACAAGCTTACTCTGCTATTCTTATTGATTTGGCTGATACCTGTATTTTCCTTGCGTTGGCGAGTCCTCTTTCAGTAGGGGCTCTTGCGAGGGAGAAAAGCAGGATATATACTAATCTGCATAAACCTTTGGTCATGGTTTAGGAAGTCAGTTACCTATTTAGGCAATCCTTTTTACTTCCCTGTTGGTGAGTCCGGTGCAGTGACTCTTGCAGGGGAGTTATTCTTGTGTCATTTAATCCTCTGATTAGTTGATATCGAAGAGTGATGTCAGCTCTCTGAACATTTGATTTCATTGTTGCTTACTGCGGCATAACTCTATTTTGCTGATTGAAGAAACGGATTCATAACAACATTTCTTTGTTTCTTTTGATGAGATACCTTGATTAACTTTGCAGGGAGTTACCATTAACATTTCCTTGTTGGCAAAAAACTTTATTGCTTGCTTCATGATGCTATGAACATTTCTACAACATACTTTAATTCGCTATTTGGCTACGCCTTGTGCTTTCCTTTAACAGGGATGGTCAGTAGTAGGTGGTCCTTCTGGAGTTTTCACCAGGCTTCTTTCACTGATACAGAGGGTAGGTGTAGAGAATTAGAGATATCTACATATCATACATACAGGGGTATTCAGCTCATCTTGTGACCATAGCGTTCATGTTTTCCTTATGTTTTGTTCCTACAGTATGCAGTGTAAAGAGCTGAGATCACCTGCTCACCTCCACGGTTTGTGAAGGTGCATTTTCTTTCCTTACAGGTAGTTACAGTGGTGGGTACATATATTGTTAGAGGAATTTATTACACTTGCCTCCCTATTCTGGAAGAGTATTACTATATTATCTTTTGTATCCACAGGTCTCCCTCCCCACTGTCCCCATCCTTCCCTTCCCCCGCTTGACCATCCTAAAGTCTGCGTATTTCTTAATCCAGACTTGGGATTTTGGCGAGAGGTGGACCCCTTTCAGCATCGGTTCGATCCTGAGGATACAATTGATCTGGGACACAGAATCACACAGCATACATACGAAATTAATCTCAGTTTTAACGTCACTGTGTATATTGTAGAGGCCATGCTAGTGCATCATGATCACGCCGGGAGGAAGGGGCCTGTAGTCACACCTTTGTCAAGGCCGCCATCTTAGGTTAAGCCTGATTGATTTGTGCCAAGTTACCTGGGATGAGCACAGATTAATTTAGGGTGTGTTTGTGACTTACCCTGACTAGGATGGTGGTTCCTGCTTGGACAGGGTGCATACCTCTACCAACCAGAAACCCAGTTTCTGACAAGCAGCTTTTTACAAGGGCATTGGAGCTGTTTTTGCTCAACTGGGTGACAAGGGTAGGGAACGTTTGGTAGCCTTTATTAGTAGGAGGTTACTACACTGAGAACAAAAATAGGCAGCTGTTGAGAAAGAGTGCTTTGCCATAGTGCAGGGGTTGCATAAGTTCTGCCTTTATTTGTTGGGCACTAAACTTGTGGTGCAATCAGACCATAAGCCATTGAATTAGATGATGGCTATGAAGGGGGAGATTCCCCAGTTGTTGAGATTGTTTATTTCTCTGCAAGGGTTTGACTGTGTAGTGGAGCACAGAGCCTGATCAAGACAAGGGAATGCTGATTGACTTTCCAGCTAGTTTTACCTATCTGAACACCTAACCACTCCAAGTTAGGAGCTGGTTCGGGTAGTCTGATCTGGGAAGGGAACCTGTTGGGATAGAAATGAACCTTGCATGATGATAGACTTGTAACCGTGCCTTTGAGTGCTTCAGCTGAAATGATATCTAGATCCCTGGTGCTGATTTTGTTATTGTTGTAAGTATAGTATTTTATTGACACTTTCAAAATACAATACCAACATAAATTAAGCATATTATACCACATTTCAATTGCATACAAAACCCCTACTATCAACCTCTCCCCGGCAAAGGCTAAGTCATAACATATGCATGGTCCAAAACAGTACTACAGTTTACCCTTGGGGCAAAAATAGTGGGGCAGAAAGTCTTCATTAACATCATTATTTAGACGCGCACACTAGGCCACAAATGTCCCTACTCCAATTACCCCCTGCCGGATTGTTGCCTTCTCTAAATCTGGATCTACGGGGGTAGCTCATCTGGAGGAGTACGTATCTCAGAGAGCATTGCCGCCCAGGCCCTCATGTCATCTTCTATTTTTCCATCTTTATTTGTCTTTCTCATGTGGCACTGCTGGAGCAGAGTTTTCTGTTGAAAATTTATCGGGTTTTAAGCTCCAGTTTCGTTTATATGTTTTAATTAAAAATACTAGTTTATAATTACTAATTAATAGTTTGTCTTGTTATGGTCAGTCTAACCAACATTACTAATGAGAGAAACTACACGTGGGAATGCATATATGTTGCTTAATAATAATGTGCGGTTCTAATTAAATGAATGTTGCAAAGTGCTATTTGTTTAAAGCACAAACGCTTTTTAAAATAACGTGTACTAATGCTTTATTGCGTTGCAGAAGGCTAGATAATTACATACACATATGGGTATTAGTGGGGATTGACACTGTTTAATCATTATGCTGTGGTAACGTTGTTTTGTGTTTCTTTTAATTAAGATGGTCCGTTTGGCCTAAAACAAGATGGCTGCCTTTTACAGCCTGCACTCGAGTGATTGAATTTTGATGGAAGGCCTTGCTGAATATGGTCGAGAGTCACCTGATCGCAGCCTTTGCCTGGTTAGAAAACTTTCCGTGAGGACAGTAGCTCTGGGAACGATTCCAGCTGCCCTTGGACTAGGATAAAGTCACAATGGACAATAACCAGCCTGCGGTGGCTCTGCTAAGATATCAAGAAAAGAACATTTACGAAAGATACATTTGCAAACTCGAGTTTCCTTCTTCCGTCTTTTTATTTTTGTGATTTTTCCTGAGCGGAGGTTTCTTAAATGTAACTGAGTGACTTCCTTTCCTGCTCGCTCTGCTCAGCGGCTCAATGGATATTCAACATTTGTTGTAACTTTTATTCGCAACATTTCCTATAAATATGTTAGACTAGAGAGGGTCCATGTTCGTTCGTTCATTCATTCTTTCCTGGTGGTCATCGCATTTGGACGTTACCCATGCTGAGGACGGCAGCTCGAGAGACTTTACCGAGAGACCAGTCCTGACCCTTTTAGCTAGAATAGGTAACTATGAGAATGACAATTTTGCTAATGATTGACTTTCATTTGAATTAATTTAGATAAACAAGCACTTGTTTGAATTTCAGTGCCGGGTGTTTATTCCTTGTCAATTATTGAGTTTCAAATGTATTTCCTATGTTTAAAATCATGACTCAGGACAATAATTTTATGGTTGCATTGACCTCATTGTAGATGCAGATTGGTTTAGGTTTCTCTCCTTTATTCAGTGCGGATAGAGTAAATAGTATGAGTTTCAGTGTGATGGGCCCTAGCGTATGATGTATGTATGTGCGTGTGACTGCAGGTTTACTCTGTCCGTGGAAGCAGAGAGAATTTATATGCGCCGATCTGCAGCAGTTTCCTGGTAGCAGTATGATGGTTTGATTATTGTCTTGATCTGATTAGATTGCTTGTACATTGGCTTTTGATTCATTGATTTATTGATAGATGTTGATATATGTACTAATACTATATGTTGAAATCGTCGTGTTGAGTTTTATGAAGTGCTTCTGGAATTTGGGAGCTGGTGACGGTTCCGTAGTAGGGCAGAGGGAAGTGTGTGCTGCTCTCGGGAAAGACGGGATTGTTGGAATTACCTGTATGTATGCAGGAGAAACGTGTGACAATTGAAGTTGCGCGTCACATTGTCTGGGTTCGGAATCAGTGACATCATCGTGTGTTACTATTAGATATATTTTCGGTATAAAAGGAGTGTGTATGGTGGCGAAGGTTATCTGTGAAACTCTGGTCTTAAGTCCCAGGGATCCGTAAGGTTTGCCGTTAAAGCTTATCGCGGGAGGAGAAATAGGTATTCTCTGAGCTTGTCTGAAGGACTGGGCAGAGGTAAGCGCTGCTTGGTTAACGTATGTTATAATTCTGTAGTGGGACAGACTGTTCGCTGTTCTCGGGAAAGGCAGAATTCTGTGTGCATGTGCTACATTTTCTGGTGTGAAAGTGCGTGAATGTATGAGCATCTAGTTGATTGTAAAACTCTTTGGAGCAGTCCTAGAGGAAACAGTTAATAGATGCATGTTAGAAGGGCAGAGTAGAGGGATGTGCTACTGTGTCAACGAGAGTAATTATTGCGTAGTAGAGCAGAGGTAAGCGCTGTTCTAGAGAGAAGTGGGATTTTTGTGAAAAAGATTTTCTTTACTATTCTGTGGTTAGCGAAACAGACAATGGAGATGTTTATATGTTGTAACTAATAGATTTTGTAGAATCTGAAACGAAGTCTACTGAAAAGGGTTTGTAAAGGAGGGGTAGACGAGTGACAGGAGACAGGAGCAGAAGCTGCAGTCAGCGACTGTTGACGTCATACAGACCGCGCTTTGATTGGATAGTGAATCAAAACAGTGCTCGCGCTAGGATTGGTGCGTTAGTGTGAGCCGCGCAGGGATTGGAAGGAGTACAGAGTGACGTAGACGCTCCAGGATTGGTGCGTTGGTGTGAGTCGCGCTGTTATTGGACAAAAGATCCGTAACTGTACGGAAGGGACTAGAGGATATTGGTAAACATTAAAATGTATTACCAGCCGGAGGAAAAGAAGAGGAAATCCTTGTTCGGTAAAATAAAGAGGTGGTTCGACAAGGATAAGAACATAATAACCAGAGAGGGTGAATTGTTACCTCCAACGAGAACTCCTGCATCCTTTATGGTTGCGAAATATGGGTATCATACCTGTATTTGGTTAGATAACTGGGCTAAGTATACTAAGGAAGATGGTGTATTAGCGTTCCCTGAACATGGTTCATTTAATTTGGCCGTGTTGAGAAATTTACGAGAAAAAATGATGTGTCTAGAGCCTAGACCAAGGCCGACACAATTTGAGGCGTTGGTGGAATGGGAAGATGAGGTGCATGAGCGGGAAAAGCAGAGGAGTGGAAGCAATTATAGGTACTTTTTTGGGAGGAAATATGATCGTGAAACTCATCATGATCGAATGAGGAGATGGCGAGATGCTAGTATGTCAGAGGGACTATATCCTATGAGGACAGTTGAGGAAGCGGAAGGAAGGAAAGGTACAGAAAAGGTGCCTGATACAGAAGTGAGAAGGTATGGGGTTAATGATTATGAGGATGAGGTCTTGGATGACATGATTTACAAGAGACCACCTCCATATAGACCAGAACCAGAAGAGAGTACGCCAGTTGCTACTCCAATAAGAGATACTTTGCGGATTATTAAAACTGAAGTTGTGACACCTGATCTGAAAAGTGGTAGCTCTTTCACGGAAAGGGGGAGAGAGAGAGAGCGAGAGAGAGAGAATCAGATCAGTGATGCGAAAACAAGAGAATTAGGTAGAACAACATCTGAGCTGACTGAGAAAATCCGAGAGCTGACGAAAAATCTTGAAGCAGTTACGGTGCCTGTAACTATTGGTCCGGTTGTGCCTATTTTTGATAAGCAAAGAATGGGTGAAAATGGTTTGACAGTTCCTTATGTTGGAAATGGTTTGGTTGGTACTTGTTCTTTGGAGGAACCAGGAATGACAACTGGTGAAAATAACTTGAGACAGTCGAGATATGACACATATAGTGGAGGATTAGATGTGCAGTCTAATTCAGGATTGAATACTGGTTGTCTGGGAGGAACAATTCTGGAACCACAGAGGGTGACAGAACAAGTGGGTGCAGTGAAAAAGTCTACTGAAATAACAGCTGAGGATTTGAATGATTGGCTGAAAGTTCTTCAAAAGAAGGATAAAGATTCACAGGCAATTGATGTAGCCAGGTTGCGCATAGAACTGGAGGAGCTTATTGCAGGAACAATTCCTACAGATATACTCAAAAATCATCATGATGGGGAGTTGTTATTCATGTGTAAGAGCATCACCTGGAGGGCTAAAAGTACCCATGACAGGTTAAGGGCAATAGCGAGTGAACAAGGAGTTGACATGGATAAGGTGAAGGTTTTGCAGAAGTCTTACAGGATGGATTTCACGGACAAGGATATTGAGAATCTAAATGGTACTGGCAGAACAGGACAGATTAAGGAAATGATTGCCTTATTGCGAAAATGGGGTGATGTAGAAAAGTGGAAGGATAGATGGTACAAGAAAAGGGAAGATTCAGTAGACAGGACTTATTCAGCTTTTCCTGTGAGAGAAAAAGAGAAAACAGTGGATGCTTATCCTATGAGAGAGATTCCTGGAGGAGGATATGTACATGTTCCATGGACTAGACAGGATATTTTATCATTTACGAATGATTTCCCTCGACTGAGAGAAAAGCCCGTCAAGTGGTATAGGCAGGTAGATAGGTTTGTGAAATTGTCAAAAGTGCTGTGGATTGACCTGAATAGTCTGTTTGATATAATTGTTCCAGCAGACTTGTGGGCAGAGTGTTAAATAGTTATAGATTGGCCTGCAAAAGAGTATCCAAGAGATCTGAAGACAGGAGCACCAGATCCAGAGGTTATGAAAAAGTATGATCAGGTTATTGTGTTCCTGAAAAACAAAGTACCCCCGAAAGAGACAGACTGGGTTAAGATAGATCGAACACATCAAGAAGCGAAAGAATCAGTTCATGCTTTTTACGAAAGGCTGATACTTGCTTTTAAACAGTTCAGTGGAGATGAACACCTGGGTGACAAGGATTTGAGTCATTTTGTATACAGATTTGTATATGGCCTGAGACCTGAAATAAGTGAGAGAATACGTGAACATACAGTTGATTGGCAGAGTAAAAAGATTGATGAAATCTTGAGACATGCGAAGTACTTCAGTGATGAGATTGAAGCAAAACAGAGAAAACTGAAAGAGAAAGCAATGTGGGCACAGGTGGAAGTTGCTGAGAGACAAGAAGCACAGTTGATGGAACAGGCAAATAATCCAGGGATTAGACCCAGATATGCGGGAAAAGGAAAAGGGAATTTAGAGGAGGCCACGAAAAAGTTCCCTTGTCACAACTGTGGACAATTGGGGCATTGGAGATCCGAGTGTACCAATCCACCATTAGTGAGTAATGAAAATAAATCCTTAAATCAACAGGTGCAGAACGAGGGGTGTAATCAACAGCAGCAACAGCAGAAGGTGGTCAGACAGCAGAGCCAAGAGCCAAAACCACCTTTGCCGTAGAATAGAGGGTCCCAAAAGTATAACCAGGACTCGGGATTCTACAATGATGAGCAGGTAAACAAACTGAGACGTTCAAACCCGGTACAACAGTACTGGCTAAAGAATGAGGGGAGTGAATCTGAAGGGGACTATTGACGGTGCCGAAGAGAGGAGGAAGAGTGCATACTTGGTGCAACTCTAGAAATAGACCAGGCAGGACCATTTGTAGATGGGAAAATAAATGGGGAGAGTGTTACTTTTTTGGTAGACACAGGAGCGACGAGATCAACTGTCAGGTCAGCAGATATTAGAAATCTTCCTCTCTCGGACGAAGCAATCCAAGTGGTTGGTGTAGCAAATACACAGATTAAGACTCGTCTTACTGAACCGGTAAGGGTAAGAATAGGGAAATTTTCGGACATGCACAGATTTGTAGTCTGTGACACTAGTCCAGTGAACTTGTTAGGTAGGGACTTATTGTGCAAGATGAATTGTACAATTTTCTGTACTCCGGATGGAATAGCTTTTGAGACACCGGATGAGGATGTTTTGTACCGGATGACTCTAGATAATAGAGAGAGTGAGATTGTGGGTACATATGCAGTGTTTAATCCAGATGATTTGCCTCAGGAGTTGAGACACACAGTGAAAACGTGGGATTGATGAATAATGTAGATCCAGTGAAGATTTCAGTAAAAGAAGGGATTGTTTATCCTGATATTCCTCAGTACAGATTGACACCAGAGATAATTGAGGGAATAACTCCTATAATTGACAAAATGATTCAACAGGGTGTTTTGAGAGAGATACTGAGTAGCCCGTGTAATTCACCGATAATGGGGCTAAAGAAACCTAATGGAAAGTTCAGGATTGTACAAGATTTGAGAAAAGTTAACAAAATTGTGGTGGCATGTTATCCCATTGTGACAAATCCTTCAGTGATTTTGTATCAGATTCCTCATGATGCTGAGTGGTACACGGTGATTGATTTGTGTCATGCTTACTTTTCAATTCCATTGCATCATGACAGCCAGCCGATTTTTGCATTTCGGTTTGGCCAGCGTATTTTAGCATGGTGTCGTATCCCACAGGGGTATACAGAGAGTCCTTCGATATTCAATCAGTTATTGAAGAAATCATTAGAGAGTTTGATCATGCCTGAAAGTTCAGTACTGGTGCAGTATATCGATGACTTACTTGTGGCATCGAAGACACGTGAAGCTTGTGAAGTAGATACCATAGGTTTACTGAATCATCTGGCAGATGGAGGGTTAAAGGTATCTCCAGCCAAATTGCAGTTTTGCAAGAAAGAGGTGCATTATCTTGGACACAATATTGAAAAGGGTCTGAGAAAGGTGACTGATGACAGGATCAAAATTATCAGAGGAATGAGAGCCCCAATGACCCAGAGAGAAGTGAGGATGTTTCTGGGGATGGTGGGTTATTGTCGTCAGTGGATAAGTAATTTCTCATTGATAGCAAAGCCACTGATTAAGTTGACAAAAAGTGAGGTGAGAGACCCATTGGAACTGGATGGGGAACAAATGGCAGCATTTGAGGAGTTAAAGAGCAGAATGTGTGAAGCCCCTGCTTTGGGAATGCCAGACTATGAGAAAGAGTTTGAGTTGTATTGCAGTGAGAGAAATGGATGTGCACTTTCAGTGTTAATCCAGAAGCATGGACAACTGAGGAGGCCGATTGCGTACTTCTCATCGACACTTGACCCCGTAGCTGTGGGTTTGCCAGGTTGTCTGAAAGCAGTAGCTGCTACATGCAGAAGCTTGGAACAGAGTGAGGGTATAATAATGGGATATCCTGTAAGGGTGTTCGTACCTCATGATGTGGCAATTCTTTTGACAAGAAGCAGAACTCAGTACATGTCACATAGTCGGCTGACTAAATATGAGAAAATCATTCTAGGAGCATCAAATGTGACTCTTGAGAGATGTGTGAATGTGAATCCAGCGACACTTCTACCAGATGCTGACAATGTGAATGTGGGAGATGATGTTGATTATGATTGTTTGGATGTGCTTGATTACTGCACAAAACCAAGACCAGACATAAGAGATTTACCATTGCCTGAGAGTGATCATGTGTTGTTTGTGGATGGATCATGTCTGAGGACTGATGATGGTGTGCTGAGTGCAGCATATGCAGTGTGCAAGGTTTCAGAAGTTATGGAAGCTTCGCCTTTGAAAGGAGTAAGATCTGCTCAAGTGGCTGAATTGGTGGCATTGACGAAAGCTTGCAAAATTGGGAAAAATCTGAGAGTGACTGTGATGACTGATAGCCAGTACGGATTTGGAGTCGTTCATGACTTTGGCCAGCTTTGGCTACAGAGAGGTTTCTTGACGTCGAGTGGGACTCCAATAAAGAATGCTGAGGTGATTGGAAAATTGCTTGAGGCGATACAGCTGCCTAAAGAGCTAGCAGTTGTGAAGTGTGCTGCTCATGGACAAGGAGATGATTTTGTTACTCTTGGTAATAGATTTGCCAATGATATAGCGCAGTATTGTGCGAAGAATAATCATTCGATTAATATGGCACGAGAAAGGGAAATGTCTTTTTGTTCTGTGATGTTTACTAATGTCCTAGAAACGTGGGATGAAGTGAAACAGTTGCAGGATGAGGCGGGAAATGAGGAAATGAGAGATTGGATAAAGGCAGGTTGTGCCCCAAGAGAGACAGATCATGTTTGGATCTATAGAGATGGTAGACCAGTCATGCCAAACTCCATGCTGTCGACAATGGCAAGAATGTATCATGGCCAGGGACATCTGGGGAGGGATGCAATGATTAGGTCCTTTAAGCAAACCTGGTACAATGCAAAGTTCAGGTTGATTGCAGAAAGCATCTGTCAGAGATGTTTGATTTGTCAACAGTTCAATACCGGGAAAAAGACAGTGGTGAGTCTAGGAACAATAGGCAGAGAAGGAGGTCCTTTTACCAGAATGCAAATAGATTTCATTGAAATGCCCCAAGTGAACAAATTGAGGTATGTTCTAGTGGTAGTCTGTTTGTTCTCAAGATGGGTGGAGGCCTATCCGACTAGGAGAAATGATGGAATAACAGTTGCAAAGTTACTGTTAAGAGAGTTGATTCCTAGGTACGGGTTCCCAGTGACAATTGAGTCAGACAGAGGTGGACACTTCTACAATGAGCTTATGGGTTTAATTTGTGAAGCATTGAGCATACAGCAGAAGCTACATTGTGCATACAGACCAGAGGCTTCTGGAGTTGTTGAACAGATAAACGGCACAATAAAAAACCGAATTGGTAAGATGTGTTTAGCCACTGGAATGAAATGGCCTGATGTCTTGCCTCTAGTGCTGATGACTATTAGGTCTACTCCAGATAGAACCACAAGTTTGAGTCCGCACAAAATCTTAATGGGACGTGCGATGAGACATGCATTTGTGCCTGTCAACAAGTTGATGACAATAACTGATGACATGATTTTGGATTACTGTAAAGGCCTGGCTGACGCAGTTCATTCTGTGTTTCACCAGGTTGGAGAAGACGCTACCACACTTGAGAAGAAGCAAGCCCATGATCTGAGTCCAGGAGACTGGGTGAGGATTAAGGTACACAGAAGAAGAAATTGCTTGGTTCCAAGGTGGGGAAGGCCAAGACAAGTTATTCTGACTACGACAACTGCAGTAAAGTGTGCCGGTGTGAAGAACTGGGTGCATGCAAGTCATACTCTGAGAGTTCCAAATCCAAAAGAAGGGACTGGTAAAGAGTATTTTAAAGAGTCAGATTCAAGTGATGATGAAGAAACTGAGCCAGTGAGAAGGAAGGAGAATCCTGAAAGAGCTGAAGGAGAAAGAGAGTCAGGTGATTCTTTCCTTCCAAGAGAGGCTTCAAGGGAAACATTGGGAGTTTCAAAGGAAAGATCAGATTCTGTAAGAGTGCCTGAAGTTCCAACGAGCAGTGGAGAAGAAAGAAGAGAAAAGAGCAATTCCACAGGGAATACTCCTGAAACAGATGAGGAGGTTGAAATTCCACTTGAGATTACACCTGAAGAAGCAGGGTCAGTAAAAGATAGAGAGGGACAGATTGCGGAAGATCCCCGAGGAGGTGTAGGGAACACTTCTGATAAGCTAGGTGAAGGGACAAGTAGGCAGCAAGAAGATTGCGTGTCGGAGACCCGAGGAGGGACAGAAATAGGGAAATCTCAATCAGTGGTGGTAAAGACTGTGGAACAAAAGAAAACTGCGGAAGAACAAGAGGCAAATGAGGCAGAATCAGATGAGAGTGAGAATGAGAAATCAGAGGGTCGAGTTCTGAGAAAGAGAACTTGGATCGGAGAAAGGAATAATAAAGAAGTGAGACCGAAGAGGAGTGTGAGAGGAGATCTTTGGCCTAACAGGATAAAGAGGCTGAGGTATCGACTGACACGAGTGGATTCGTCAAAAGCTGAACAAGTGAACGAGGTGTCGAGTCAAAATCAAGCGAAGGAAGAAGAGCAAAAGAAATCAAAAGAACCAGAGGAGATCAAAAGAATTAGAAAACCCAACCAAAAGTACAGATCACCGGAATGGTCTTATGTGGCACTGTCTGAAGGAGAAGAAGAAGAGGCAGAGAGTCAAGACAATCCGGAGCGGATCTTGAGAAAAGTGGTTGAGGGAGAGGGAAAATCTGTTGGAATCCTGAAAGTTATCCTGACTGACATTGGAGAAGAGTCGGATGCACAGGATGTTGTTGATGATCTGATACAATTCGATGTTGCTAAAGAAGAAGTGAAGAGTGATGAAAATGCAAACTGAGTGAACTAGAAGAGTCACTTGGAGAAGTGAAAAGAGAAAATCTTAATTAACTGTGTGAGATAATCTGGAGTTCCAAAACTCAGTAGTGGAGTAGAAGAGGCTGAGTCAAAAGACACTGCCAAAGTAGTAAAATGGCTAACACAGAAAATAATCAAAGTAGATGTGCCTTCTTGAAAAGATGGTGTAGAATGTGCTGCTGCTGTATTGGATTATTAATGCTATTATGGGTTGTACTAGCTTTACTAGTTACTTTTAGAGTTACAATAGATCAGTTTGGAATACATACTGAGAATGTGACTAATGTAGAGAAGAGTTCACAAAAAGTATTTTCAACTAGAATTAGTAACATTTACATACATAAAGATAGGTCAATTAATGATTTTTCTAGTAATGTTTTTTCAAAGTTGTTGTACGAATACGTAAAGACAATGGAAGTTAGGGATTGCTACGTATGTATGCAATTACCTGCATCCGTTTCAGAAGGTGTTACTTATCACCATTTACCAGCTACGTATGGAATTTCATGTAGTGTGTTAAGTAGTGTTTTTTATTTGTTAGGGAAAATCGATTATGAGATGTCTAACAAAGATAACATTTTTGGGCAATTGCCTATGAATAAAAAGCTGAATCCAGCTAAAGAAGCTAACATTTTTGGTGAGATTTTTATTGAGAAAGAAGAATTAACATTAGATTACATTTTTAGAAACAATTTAACTTGCAGTTTGAAAGAAGAGGAGAAGGCTTTCCTAAACATGGTAGAGGAAAGGAGAATGAGCATGCATGAAAAGGCAGGGAAATATAAAGTGAGTGAGACAATTTGGGACATTGAAATGGGAAGAGAATTGAAGAATGGAGCTAGTCCAACTTTAGCTTTAGATGCATCACAGAAGGGTAAACTATGCATTACCAGAAAGAAGTCTCAATATGATACATATTTTGTTGGGACTAGTGAATGTCATGATACATACTTCATTGCAACAGGATGGGGTTTTAAAGGTGGAGAAGATCCAGTTTTCCCAGGAGTGTTTTATGTTTGTGGGAAAAAGGCTTATTACAAGTTGCCTGACCATTGGTATGGCACATGTTATGTGGGCCTGGTCTTTCCCAAAATTTTTCATATAGGTAAAATAGAAGATGTAGAACACATTAATTTACTAACACGTTTTAAAAGAGAAACTTGGTCAGAAATAGTGGGTGATATTTTTGGTGCTTTAATTCCAGCAGTGGGAATTTCTTTAAATGCATATGGAATTCGGAAACTGTCAACAGTGGTGGATCGCTTATCGACAAGTACCGCTGGAGGGTCTCTTTTGGTAAATACGGAGATGATTGCCGTACGTGCCATGTCTATGCAAAATCGACTTGCCCTTGATATTCTATTGGCCAAGGAGGGTGGAGTCTGTGGAATGCTGAAAGTTCAACATTGTTGCACTTACATTCCTGACGAAAGCAAAGACCTAAAGGTCTATATCAAAAATATTACTGATTTGCATGAAGAATTGGTACCACTGGAAGCTGAAAGTATCTGGACTAAAATAGCTAATAAGATAGTTGCTATTAAGAGTTTTATTGCTAAAATAGGTAGTACATATATTGGTAAAATTTTATTTCCTTTGACATGCGTTATTGTTGCTTTATTAATACTAAGATTGGGGTGTTTGTGTTGTAAAAACAGGGGAGGGAAAAAGAGAATAATTAGAAGAAATACTGAAAAGAAACAAAAGAGGTCAAAGAGAGACCCACAAGAAATAGAATTAGAAGAATTGAGGGAGAGTGTTTACTTGGAGTCAAAGAGGGATGATGTGAGGGAGTCTGGTGTTTAATGTTGTGTGTTATAAAAGACATTTCCAATTTCTCCTAAAAAATTGGGACTACATTTTTTTTTTTGGGGGGTTGGTTTTTGTGGTGATAAGATATCACCAAAGGGGGGATTGCTGGAGCAGAGTTTTCTGTTGAAAATTTATCGGGTTTTAAGCTCCAGTTTCGTTTATATGTTTTAATTAAAAATACTAGTTTATAATTACTAATTAATAGTTTGTCTTGTTATGGTCAGTCTAACCAACATTACTAATGAGAGAAACTACACGTGGGAATGCATATATGTTGCTTAATAATAATGTGCGGTTCTAATTAAATGAATGTTGCAAAGTGCTATTTGTTTAAAGCACAAACGCTTTTTAAAATAACGTGTACTAATGCTTTATTGCGTTGCAGAAGGCTAGATAATTACATACACATATGGGTATTAGTGGGGATTGACACTGTTTAATCATTATGCTGTGGTAACGTTGTTTTGTGTTTCTTTTAATTAAGATGGTCCGTTTGGCCTAAAACAAGATGGCTGCCTTTTACAGCCTGCACTCGAGTGATTGAATTTTGATGGAAGGCCTTGCTGAATATGGTCGAGAGTCACCTGATCGCAGCCTTTGCCTGGTTAGAAAACTTTCCGTGAGGACAGTAGCTCTGGGAACGATTCCAGCTGCCCTTGGACTAGGATAAAGTCACAATGGACAATAACCAGCCTGCGGTGGCTCTGCTAAGATATCAAGAAAAGAACATTTACGAAAGATACATTTGCAAACTCGAGTTTCCTTCTTCCGTCTTTTTATTTTTGTGATTTTTCCTGAGCGGAGGTTTCTTAAATGTAACTGAGTGACTTCCTTTCCTGCTCGCTCTGCTCAGCGGCTCAATGGATATTCAACATTTGTTGTAACTTTTATTCGCAACATTTCCTATAAATATGTTAGACTAGAGAGGGTCCATGTTCGTTCGTTCATTCATTCTTTCCTGGTGGTCATCGCATTTGGACGTTACCCATGCTGAGGACGGCAGCTCGAGAGACTTTACCGAGAGACCAGTCCTGACCCTTTTAGCTGGAATAGGTAACTATGAGAATGACAATTTTGCTAATGATTGACTTTCATTTGAATTAATTTAGATAAACAAGCACTTGTTTGAATTTCAGTGTCGGGTGTTTATTCCTTGTCAATTATTGAGTTTCAAATGTATTTCCTATGTTTAAAATCATGACTCAGGACAATAATTTTATGGTTGCATTGACCTCATTGTAGATGCAGATTGGTTTAGGTTTCTCTCCTTTCTTCAGTGTGTATAGAGTAAATAATATGAGTTTCAGTGTGATGGGCCCTAGCGTATGATGTATGTATGTGCGTGTGACTGCAGGTTTACTCTGTCCGTGGAAGCAGGGAGAATTTATATGCGCCGATCTGCAGCAGCACCACTCAGCTTTTATCCATTCAGCCATATGTTTCAGCCAGTCTTCAACTTTCTGTGGTCTGGAAGAAATCCATCCTATTACAATCTTATGTTAGGCTAGTGTCAGTCCCAGAACTAGGAACCTTCTGCTCAGTTTTTTCCTAAAGGGGACCAGCCCCAACAGACACTGACCTATCTCTTTGGGGATCTCCCATCCTGTGGCTGTTTCCAGTTTATCCAGAACTGAACACCAATAATCATCAATCATGGGCAACTCCAGAGCATGTGCAGGAAGTCTGCCACATGCCCAACTCAGCGGGGGTATTCTGCCTATCTTTTGGGGATTATAGCTTGTAAACGACTGGGGGTAAGACACATTTGATGAATCACATTATATTGCAACAGCTTAAATCTCGCATTAGTAAAGACTGTCTTAACCCCTTCGTGAATGGTCTCCCAGGTTTTCGCCATTATGGGCGTCTCGAAGTTTGCCTCCCATTTTCGTTGCATCGTGAGTTCAGCCGTAGGCGTATCCTCCCTCAGGGCGCTGTGCATATGTGATATCAGTTTCTTGCCAATTGACAAGGCCAATAAAGCTTCCAGTGTCTGAGAGGCTAACTGCGGTGATATTTTTGTTAGAAATTACGCAGCATGAGCGTGTAGTGGCAACATACCATGTAGTGAACAGTACGAGTGAACAGGCTTTTTAACTATGGAACTGGAGTGAGGCCTATAGGCTCACTCATGCAAAGTTCCACTGCTGTGTAGTTAACTCACACTTGTTCTACATCAAGTTAATATGTAGCGCTCTGCAACGCACATGTGGTTGTATGTGTGTGCTGTGCATATGTGTGCCTGTGAATAGTACAATTCGTGGAAGACTCTGGGAGACCCAAGGCTGACTGTAAGAGCACGAGGAGGTAGAGGAATCCCCCACAGACAAATTTGTGGATTGGTGCATTCCTGAGAGCTAGATGGGACACAAACTTGAGAAAAAAGAGCCAGGCTCTCCAGTACACTTCTCTTTGATTGAGAGAGAGGCAAAGCGTCCTGGGCTCATCTCAAGAAGGAGGTGGGGCTGATAAGAGAATCATGGAGAGTGGGGCTGGGGCTCTGGGGTAACCTTTCCATGCACATATCTTTGTGGCTGGAATCCAGGTATGAACCTCTAAGTTCTCCCATGGCCTGTGCTGCTTCGTTTTCAGATTTGGAGTCACTCGTGCTGTGACAGACTGCTTTCTGTAGGAGGGGCAGAACAGAAGCATGGTATTAAAAAAAAAAGCTGACCCCAAGCATGACTTCAAAGACTCTGACCTTTAATCACATTTGGTGTCTTGAAATGGACTATAAGAAAGTAAACTCAAGGCCTCCAAATTTGACAGCTGTCAAACAGCTAGTCGGGCTGTATGTTCAGGAGGAGAAGCTCTGCAAGACTTCTGCCTGTGACTAGGACTGGGGACTAAGGCCTGCCAGTGTCCCAGCAGGGTGAGGGGACATCACCCAGGGAAATCAAATACCACCTGCCCTTGGAACGCCAGTCCCTACCCGCTTGCTAAGACCAGAGCTCTCTGTAAGGAAGAGGAAAGCACTTAGAGGAAGTGAGGTCCGGTGGGGGATCCAGGCAGTGGATCCCCATAGCAAGGTGAGAGCAGATGGCTGCTGCACCAACTGGGTGTTGCTGTGTGCGGATTAAGGTTGGTGACCCCATATGCCAAATGGGGCCACTGTGAAGTACAAGAAATGTTGCCTGGTGCTCTCATCATTGAAAGGAGAGGGCGCCATTGTGACCTGTGCGTGCCTGAGCCTCGACTGAGGAACGGAACCTAAGCAATCACTCCCCCAACCTGTGAGAAGGATCAGAGGAACTTACCATCTCATCAGAGGAAAAACATGGACACCCAGCCACTGCCCCTGGCCCTGCGTCTTCCTAATGCTACTCACCGTCAGCAGTCGCTGCCGCCCTCTGCGACATCCGAGATTAAAATGCACCCAGGATCTCCTGTTGCGCAACCCCTGCAGGAGTGGGTAAGACTGATCGTGGGCTGGAAGGCACCGAGGGAACTTATTCTGCTGCACAGCACTTCTGGGACTGGAACAGTTTTGAAAGAATCAGAGTGGGTCTTCTGAGACTCGGACAACCTAGTAGGGCTTAACCTCAATGTTGCCTATTGTGAATGGGGAATAACTACTACTGTTAAGTAGTGGAAAGTGTGACTCAAGGACTTCACTATCGAACACTAGAGCCCTGACCTCAGGGGACTGTGTGTATTGTTTGTGTATGCACTATTTTACTTTGTGCTTGTATATAATTTCTCCTTTTTCCATAAAAAAAAGTATTTGACTGGACAATCATTTAATGCTGCTCTTGGACGTATTTTGAACTGTAAGCCTGTGTTCACCTCCCTGCATCTACCTCCCCCAGAGAGGCGTTGGCTTGCTCTACCCACACTACTTAGTGAGAGTTAAGTGCTGAAGGAGTACTTGGCCCAATTGCTCAGTATCCACAGTAAGTCTGGCCCCGGGACATCAGGAGTAAAAGGCCTCAACGCCCATGGTTGTGCCTGGTACCTCTTACTTGCCTCATGGCCCTCTGGAGAGGGTTCTGGCACTTCTATTTTCATTCTTGATATATACCACAGGCTTCTCAGAGTACAGGGCCCTTCTCAGATCTGCGAAGGCCCCTCAGGAATATATACTTTTACATCGCCGATTTTACACCGCAATACATTTGTTACAACAACCACTTTGTACAACGCAGTGCCATTACAACGCAAGTCGTTACAACGACTTGCGCTAGATGGAGCGCTGGATTTAGGAATAGTATGATTTACTATTCCAACTCCAGTGTGTGCAACACTCGGGAAGGTGTTGGAATAGTAAATCATACTATACCTTAGTTTATAGCGCCATCTAGCGCAAGTCGTTGTAACGACTTGCGTTGTAATGGCACTGCATTGTAGCCACGCAGTCGTTTTTATGTACATAGCTCAATGTGTTAGTGCTTTTGTCACAGAGATTCTTTTGTTTTTGTGCAGTTCATAAATTACAATCATAATCCAGCACAGTGAGCTATGTACTGCCATCAAAGAGCTGCAGGCAAACTGTATGGTACAGGTTAGAAAGTTATGTTTTTTCTCAGTCTTTCATTATCCTTATGTTGCAATACAAGGTTTGTTTGGGTAGAAGTAAATTCTTATCATTAAAGTCAACCCTAACAACTGTGTAGGGTTCTGAATCCTGAGTTTGTACTTCTCCAGACCAAGCATTCTTAAAAACGCCTACCAGTATGGATGATATGATCCTACACCTTGTAGTCCCCTTTGCATTATATAACATTTTCTACACACTGATTTACACACATGATTCATTGTCTCTGTATGTGTGTGTGATGTAAAGTGCCCCGACACCCTACACTAGTATGAGAGGTGCTATAAAACCAAATGAAATACAGGTGAGAGAGGGACTATGGAGAGATGAGGGGCACTGTTGGTGATAGTGAGGGAATCGTTGAAGTGCCCCAACAAATATTGTGTATCCTGGTGCACAGTAAGGTCATCATTTACTATGCTTTAAAAGCTAATTAAAAATATAATGACAAATATGTTGTAGAATGCACCATTTTTTCCAAATGTTCTTGGGGGGAGAATCCACAAAGCCCCCTTTGTAGTAGTCAGGCGCGCTCGCTGCACTCACTATGCCCCGTGTAGGGGCTGGTCTGACAACATTTGCCAGGGCTGCTTTGGGTTCCCATTCCGGCCCTGCTTGTATACAGCCCAACTTGGGTATTTCCCCAACTTCTGTTTTTTAGGACATGTGCCCTGAGATACACAGAGTAGGGTCCATGGCCCTAGGAAGTGTGGGGGAATGAGGGCAATCTATCTCTCCAGATTTTGTAGTGGGGGAACGAAGAAGGACGCGGGTGGGGGAGACGAGGAGACAAAAGAATTTCCCTTCTCTCTTTTGTCAGTTGCAGGGCCATTGGCATCAAAGCATTAGTACTTTGACATGCTAATAGCCCTGCACTTGACTTGTGACCTTCCCTTTTGTTGGACTGCAAAGCTCCACACTTCGTCTTTGCCACCACCGCTGCCTGCAGTTTGCACTTCCAGGACAAAGGAAGAGAGGTAGGTAGTTTGTTGATTGCTGTCTGCATCCTGCCCCTCATGAGCCCGGACCCTAACTAAATTTTTCTCCACACTGCGCAATTCAGCTACTCGAAGCCTAATGTTTTATTGAAATGTTTAATTTGAGCAGTTGAACCTCGCCCTGGACCATGAGAACAATTGGCATCAGAAAGTCTAAGCACATATCTTGCGCGGTACACTGTGTTAGATGTGTTGGTCTGTCCTTATATTTACACAAATAACAATTTAAATACCACTATTTTTTCTTATTCCATTTATAGCGCTACTCAACCCAATCCAGAGTGTCGCAGCGCTTTACATCACACTTACACATTATACATTGACAATAAATCATGTGTGTGTAAATCAATTTCCAGGATGTTTTACATAAGATAATGAGAGTTACAAGGTGAAGTAGTCACATGTTATTACTTCAGAGTTCACTGTGCTATATTAGAAGGATTACAATTTGTGAACTGCAAGTACCTGAAGGATCTCTTTGTTAAAAACAATAACCCACTTACCCATCTACATAAAATAAAAAGACATAGTAACCCTCTATGCTACTTTGATTGAAATCTGGGACTAGACAAAACACAGATCTCTCCAGAAAAAGCATTAACCTCCAGAGTTCTTACCATTTTTTATTATTACCTGAGATTTACTGGGTACATAAAGACATATGCAGCAGGTGCCTTAACCCCATTAAATATTTTAAAATGCAGACTTTGCATCCAATTATGCAGAAGAGTTATACAGCCACTTTTCTCCTTGTTGCCAATTTATTTCTGGCAGAGTTTTAATAAATAAATCTATAAGTAAAGACCTAGATCTTGCGCCATGGTTATATCACTTTTTTGGCACAACTCTGACACAAAATCTAATTTGTTAAATGTTGTAATGGGCTCAAATATACTCATGATAGACCTGCTTAACATATGTGAGGCCTTAGAATCCCAATGTCATTTTTGGGATATCTCTTTCTGTGAGGTCATGTGCGAGTCACGTGCTGTGATGTCACTTACATACTGCCTATCTTGGTTAGTGCCCCATTTCATTTTTTAGGACTTGTGCCCTGATGGGAAAAGTAGAATAGAAAACTTGTGTTGCTGGTTGTAGGATGCTGGCTTAGTATATGGAGCAGACTCTAAGGAGTGATGTACCTTGCACTTATCCAGGCAACCCTTATGGTGATTTTAATGGTCTTTGATAACCATAGAAAGCTCTCAAAGTGTTAGCTGTGGAGAGCAGCCTTCAGGCTTATCTTGAAGGAGTGTAAAGCAGCTTGTTTTAATATATTTAGTTGACCGTGTAGATTAGATGAAAAAGAACCACACAGAGTTTTATACAAATAAACAAAATCACTAACACACTGGTATATCTCCTACCCAGAGATATCAACAATACACACAAGAATACTTCAAATGAATCAGGTAAGTAGCCCAAATATACACTGGTCTCCAGTGGGGGACCATACCATATACTAAGAAAGTGGAATGCAAAATGCAAAGGAGAACATGACTTGGACCAGAAGACTCAGAGGAGCTGGGGACACAAGGAACCACCCAAGGTAAGTACCCAGGAACCTCACGGAGGCTGTGTGCAGAGTAAAAACACAGCTGCGTGTCCTCAATGGAAGTCAACAGAAAAGTCGTGGTTGCAATTTTAAAGAAGAAGGACCCTTCCCAGCGCACCCAGAAAAAAACCCTTTGGAAGGCGGTAGTTTGGATACCCACCCCACCTGTGAATGCCCCGGGAACCAGGTTACATGCACCAGGGAAGCCGGGTGCATAGGGGTGAAGTGACGTCAGAACCTGCCGTAAACGACAATGGAAGACTTTGAAGAAGATGCCTCTGGAGAAGCCTGTGAAGGAGTCTAGTGGAATCCAAGAGTGGATTCTTGAAGAAGAGAACCTGCAAGCAGCGATGGTCGATTCTTTGGCACTCAGAAGTGACCACGAGGCAAGGAAGCACAATGCCCACCGATGTTGTTAGGTTCAAGAGTGAAGACGGTGCCCTTATTGCTGCAGCTGTGAGGACCAGGTGATGCTGAGGAAGGCCAAGAGCCGTGCACAAATTGTCCCATATCGGGTGTCGGTGTTCAGGTGGTGGTGTACAGCGGGAGCACCAACAAGCCTTGGTAGCAGCAACTGGTGTGGAAACCAAAAAGATGCAAACATTGGGACCAGCAAGGTCCAAGGGACTCACCAAGTGCAGGAGAGTCAGACCAGGCCCTGGGTAAGCAGGAAAGCCTACTGAAGCAAAGATAGACCCTCGAGAGTACCCACAGGCTGAAGGGGCAGGAGTCGCAAGAGGACCTCAGGCAGCTCACCAAAGATGGAGAACCACAATCAAGAGGATGCAGTGAGGATGCTGATCTTTGAGGGATGAGGTGCTAGAGGCTGGTGCTTCTTGTAGCCCGAAGATCTCTGGAGTGCAAAGTCAACAAGCCTTGGCAACGGCAAGCTGTCGCAGGGCACAAGGGTTTGGTCCCAGTGGCTTCGAACAATTTTCTCAAAATTGCAGAGAAGACAGATCAGGCCTCTAGGGAGCTGCAGAAACACTAGCTGTGTTGCTGGGCCTCGGGAAGTCCGTAGGACGACTGGAACAGCAGACCAGTCAACTTCGCTGAGGTGCCAGCAGATGCAGGGGAGTGACTCCTTCATTGCAAGGGAGGTTACTTTGGATGGCCTTGATGCCCACAGACCTTCTGGAGAACCTGGATATAGCACAGACACACACGACACAGAAGACTTGAAGAACAGTGAGACAAGGAGCAGCAGGAGTTTTTGATGCAGTCTCGGTTCCAGACAAAGTACAAGTGTCCAGAGGGTAGAAGATTGTCTTTGATTCAGTGGTGAGTCGTGTTCCATGACAAATCTGAGGACCCACCCACAGGGGAGCTCTTAGGGCGGCCTAGGGAAAGGGTTGGAACGACTCCCAAAGGAGAGGCTGGACAGAGAGGAGAATACCCCCCTGTCCTTTGTTCAGTTTCGCACCAGAGCAGGAACCGAGGGTTCCTGAACTGGCTCAAACCAGAGTATGCAGGGAGGGCAACAAATGTGCCCTTCAAAGCAGTCTGGTGCTGCGGGAAAGCACCCCCACCCCAATACACTACGCCCTGTCTGGGAGGTGGTCACACCTCCCTGTGACAGAAAACCTATTGTTTTACCTTCCCCCTGCTCCAGCTCAGTTCAGCAGCAAGAGGCTAGAATTATGTCTGGGGTCAGCAGCAGCACTAGCTTGCTAGCAGGCCCTGAAAGGCTCTTACTGGCATGAGAATAGGGTCCTTAAGGAGCCCCATCCCGGTACATGGGACCATACTTCCAGCACTGGAATTGGTGTTGAAGTATGATTCAAACATGATTGATACCAAACATGACCAGGTTTAATACAGCCATTATATAACTAGACATCTTGTAATGACTGATGTCTACTATATACCTTAAAATGGCTGACTGCTATTATAAAGCCTGGAGAATCGACTCCGGGGTTTGTGGGGGTGTCATGCTCATGCAGGGGCACCCTCATACTTGTAACCAAGCACCTTGCCTATCACAGGGGTGACTTATAGGTTTTAAGTGCAGTGACATCAAATATAAGCAAACTTATATCTATCGTGAGATGTGCATACACCATCTCACACAGGCTGCAATGGCAGGCCTGTAGTCAAAGGATACGTGGATTTCAATGATTGGCACAATACATGATGCAGCCCATGGTAGACATCTGGTGTACCCATGCACTGGGTACCTTAGTACCATATGCTAGCGACTTATAAGGGTAAACCAGTAGCCAACCAGAGCCAATTTAGGGGAAAGAGCACTGTTGCTGGTGTTCTGATTATCGGGATCCCAGCAGACTACATCCAAACACACTGACACCAGGCAAAAAGTGGAGGTAACCATGAAAGCAGATTGTACTTTCCTACCACCCCACCCCCACACAAATATAAGGACATGAGACTAACCTTGCCCAGTTGAGTCTTCATTTTCTAAGTGGAAATATCTGGAAAGTCCATCTGCGTTGGCGTGGTTACTCCCGGGTCTACGTTCCACTGAAATGTCCATCCCCTATAGGAAAATGGACCACCGCAAACGTTTGTGGTTTTCACCCTTCATCTGTTTATGCCGTAAGAGGGGCTCATGGTCTGTCTGAACAA
The DNA here is from genome assembly GCF_964204655.1 of Triturus cristatus. NCBI lineage: Eukaryota > Metazoa > Chordata > Amphibia > Caudata > Salamandridae > Triturus > Triturus cristatus. The sequence continues at coordinate 237,220,269 of NC_140583.1, forward strand.
TGAAGTGAATGCCAAACAGGTATGGACTCAACTTCTTCAAGGTCCAGACCACAGCAAAGGCCTCCCTCTCAAGAGATGACCAACACTTCTCCCTGGGGATCACCCTTCTGCTTGTAAAAGCTACTGGTTGATCCTGGCCCTCTGCATTAAGCTGTGACAATACTTCACTTGTCCCTATCTCAGAAGCCTCTGTCTGGACAATGAATGGTTTGGAGTAGTCCTGACTTTGCAGATTTGGAGCAGAGCACATGGCTTACTTCAGGTCATCAAATGCCTTCTGATAGCTAAATTTCCACTGAACTTTCTTAGGCATTTTTTTGGAGGTGAAATCATTAAGGGGTGTCACTATGGATCCATAACCCTTACCGAATCTTCTGTATTACCCAGTCAGGCCAAAGAAAGCTCTGACCTGAGTCTGGGTAGTGGGGGCAATCCAGTCCATGATGGTCTGAATGTTGCTCTCCAATGGTTGAACTTGGCCTCCACCTACAAGGTGACCCAAGTACACAACCTTGCTATGCCGTATCTGGCACTTTGTAGCCTTGATATTGAGGCCTGCCTTCTGCAGGGCCTCAAGTAGATTTCTGAGGTGAACCAGGTGATCCTCCCAGATGGAGCTAAAGACCGCTATATCATCTAGATATGCTGCACTACAGGCTTCCAGACCTGCTGAGACAATTCACCAGCCTCTGAAATGTGGCAGGTGCATTTTCCAAACCAAATGGCATCACAATAAATTGATAATGCCCCTGGGGTTGAAAATTCTGTCTTTAGTTTGGCATCCTCATTGAGTCTGACTTGCCAATAACCAGCAGTCAAGTCGAATGTACTGAGATATTTGGCAGAGGCCAAAGTATCAAGCAATTCATCTGCCCTTGGAATTGGATGGCCATCAGTCCTAGTGACTGCAAAACCTCATCTTTCTCTTACCATCTTGGGTGTGAGGTTTTGGTGCTAGGACTACAGGCCTAGCACAAGGGCTATCTGAAGGCTCAATGCCCCCCAACTCTAGAACTTTTTGGACCTCTGTCCTGATGCATTCTCTGACATGGTCAGGTTGTATGTAAATTGTGCTCTTCACAAGTAGGCTGTCACCTGTGTCCACTTCATGGGTCACCAGGTGGTTTGACTGGGTGTCGGAGAAAAGAGACCAGGAAACTGACTGAGAACTTGTCTGCAACCAGCTTGCTGTTAATCAGTGGGGCTTTCTGGCAAGACTATTCCATCAACTGATCCATCAACAGGGTCCTGAGAGAGGAGATCAGGGAGAGGGTCACTCTCTTACTCCTGTCTCTCATCAGTGGCCATGAGCAAGCTCATGTCAGACATGTTAACAAAAGGTTTCAGGCGATTCACATGAAGTACGCTCTGGGGACTTCTTGGAGCACCTAGGCCAAGTAAGTAGGTGCCCTCACCTTTCTTTTCCAGTATAGTGTGGGGGCCACTCCACTTGTTTTGTGGAGCTTCTGTGACCACAGGCTCCAACACCCACACTTTCTGTCAAGGCTGGTAAAAAGTCAGTACAGCCTTTTGGTCATGTCAAGCTTTTGGAACCTCCTGGCTGACCTAAAGGGTTTTGCTCGCCTTCTTAATGGCAGAACGCAGGCCATCACATAGTCTACTATGTCCTGTTTAGGAGGCTTGAGAGGATGCTCTCATCCTTCTTTGACTAGACATAATGGGCCCCTAACTAGATGTCCAAACAGAAGTTCAAATGGGCTGAACCCTTTGTACCCTTTCAGGAGGAATAAAGGTGGTCCTGCCTCTAGGACCCCCTCTGTGTCACTAGAACTATTCCCTGGGGACTAGAGTACTCCAGTAAGGGGACTTTAGACTCCTCCTGAACATGCTCAGAAGCAGAGTCATGGGTGTTAGACAGCCCTGGCTCATCTTCTGGAGCATCACGACCCAAATCCAAGTTATCCGGCCCATCTAACCTTTTTTCTTGGTAGTAATAACTATTCACCAAAGCTTACTTCCCTGTTAATACGCAACTCTCCAAATTTCACTTGTAAATAAATCATCAAAGTCTTGAGCAAGGCCTCCACGCCGTCAATCATTAGTTTAGTTAAATGTACAATATTTTGGCTCAAATAATCCTAGCACGAAGCTTGTTTGCTAGTTTTGAGCATTTTATAGTTTTTGTGAGCCTCCCATATCTCAACGTTTTTGTGCTTTATTACGTCATAGGCACTACTCATTTGTGACCTTCCACCCTCTGTATTCATTTGTCAGCTTCACACACAAACACTTTGTTTCTAGTGTTCACTAACCGCTCATATCTGAGCTTTGGCACACAACTCACTCTGCATATCTCACTATACCTATCTTCTGTGAGCATCTCATATGTGTCTCTCACATCATGCTCTTTTACATTGGTAAGCATCTCTCTTCCACACAAACACTGTACATCTCATTTTTGTGAGCATCCCACACAAGGCTAATTCACAATGCAAATGTATCTCATGGGGCTTCTTATATTTTTGTGCAAGATAATGTGGTTTGAGTGCACTCCACTCATATCATCCATCTGCAATAACGCTTCTTATAGATTAGACAACAAAGGTTTCTGTATCATGTTGTATACCTTGCGATGCATTAAAGGTTTCTCCACCCTTCAGCCACAGGAATGCAGACGATAAACTTCCACTGTTTGAGAAATTATTGTCCCTCTCCTTCTTGTGCCCTGCTAAACCAGAGGATTCCAAATGGGATCCGACTGACTTCAATACTCAAACAGACACACAGAATCCTATACCATACTATTAGACCTGTAAGCCTTAGGGTGGCCTTCCCCCAAATGTTTTGCCTGCTTACCGCCTCTTTTTGCTGATTCTTTTTCTTGACCTTAGGACACTGAGCACTTTACTACTGCTGACCAGTGCTAAAGTACATGCTCTTCTCCCCTAAACATGGTAATATTGGTGTATACATATTTGGCATATTTTATTTACTTGTAAGTACCTTGATCAGTGTTATACCATATACCCAGAGCCTGTAAATTAAATGCTACTAGTGGGTCTGCGGCACTGATTGTGCCACCCACACAAGTAGCCCTTTAAACTAGTCTCAGGTCTGCCACTGCAGACCCTGTATGTGCAGTATTACTGCCATATTGACTTGAAGTTAAAAAACCCTTGCCAAGCCTTAAACATCTTTTATTACACATCAGTCACCCCTAAGATAGGCCCTAGGTAGCCCACAGAGCAGGGTGCTATGTTACTAAAAGGTAGGACATGTACTGATCTCGGAAAAAAAGATCATACCAAAATTCCAAACTGGATTCAGGCAAGGAATGGGAACAATAACAAACTTAACCTGCCTATCAATTCTTATAGATCAAGCAGCAGAAAAAGGTAAGCGGCTATATGCTTGCTTTATTGATATCAAGTCCGCCTTCGACCGAGTAAATAGAGAGCGCTTATGGAGTAAATTGGAGAATTGGGGGCTGCCTCTCCAGCTTTTAATAGCTATTCAAGCCTTACACGAAAATACTTGGACAAAGGTGAAATTGGGAAATGGCGGTTGTACAACAGGATACATCTCCACGCACGAAGGTCTAAAACAAGGCTGTGTTTTAGCACCCACCCTTTTCAACCTCTTCCTGGCTGACCTCCCTAGGGCAATCGAGTCAGCTGACTGTCATCCCCCACACCTGGCTAACAACCCAATCCACTTTCTTCAATATGCTGACGACATAGTGTTGTTGAGTAAAACCCCAATCGGTCTACAAAGAGCCATTAACAAACTCACTTCATACCTGGAAAAGGAAAGTCTGGAATTAAATAAAGAAAAGACAAAAGTTGTCAGGCTGGTTGACCCGAAGAAACTAAAATATAAATGGACGGCACAAGGGTTACCAGTAAAAGAACAAGAGAACTATAAATATTTGGGCCTAATAATAACAAAAGGAGACAGTCACAACGATCACAAAACAGCATTAAAAACAAAGGCACAAGCCCTTATCTTCGCCCATCGCTCCATAAAAGCTAAAATTGATTGCCCCAACTACAGCCACCAACTAAAAGTAATGGCAGCCCAGATAATTCCGACTTTATCCTACGGTTTGGTAACATGGTGTGGGAAGGAGGCCGATCTACTAAACATCTTACAGACCAAAATTTATAAAGCAGTCTTCAACCTGCCAAAATCTGCTTCGGCTGCACAAGTTAGGCTTGAATTCGGACTGCAAAACCAGAAACATCGGAGTATGAGCAGTTTTGTGAAACTCTGTAATAAACTTCGATCTGCCCACACAGACACACTGGATTGGCTGAGTTGGGAGGAAATAAAACAACGCGGAGAATCCGAAAAGCCGACCACTTGGGGTCAGTATTTGAAACAGTGTGTGGAAATGCTGGAGTTGGATTCAGTCTGGAAATCAGGGTGTGAAAAGGCACTGTTTAGTAAATTAGCTAATGCGGCGGCCAAAAGGAAATCTTTTATGGAAGACAAAGAGACATTGGCAAAACGTCGGCATGGCTGGACAATCATGAACTCTTTCAGACCTTCAAAACCTTTGCCCTACCTAGCTTCTCATTTTAATGCCCATCTTAAAAACGTATTTATCGCTTATAGGATGGGGATGCATGTCTCAAAAGACCTATTACCGTCTTGGAAACCGCCGCACCAGACGAAACAATGCCGTCTCTGCGGGTATTATACAGAAACCTTGGATCATCTTTTCTGTATATGCCCGGCCCTGATAAAACAGAGACGCCTATTTTTGAAACAAATTTTAAATGTGCTTAATATTCGATCTTGCAGACAGGCAGTCACTTGTTGGCTAAGTGGCTCCTCGATTATTTTAGCTTGCCGTGGAGTCAAATTCTTCAAAGAAGTAATGAAACTCCTTTCTTAATTTCTGGTCAATATAAGTATATCTTCTGATAGTAAGACTATTTATTTATTTCCAGTATTAACTACCTTTTAAAATGGAAAAAAGAGATTTTATTCATTATAATCGTATTCACAATGTGTATTTTGTAATAGTATTAATTTATTATGCAAATAAAGTTCTTTGACTCTTTGACATGTACTTTTAAGTTTTTCATGTCCTTCTAGTAAAAAACACCTACATTTGTTTTTCACTACTGTGAAGCCTACTCCTCCCATAGATTAACATTGGGTATTCCTCAATACACTCTTTTTAGCCGTAAATCATGGTTGGAAAAGAGTAGTTGTGCCATGTTTTACATCTTTTGAATTGCAATGATAAATCCTCTTTACTGGTAAGGTTGGATTTCATATTACTATTTAAGATATGCCACTTTTACAAAGGGGAGAATTCTCTCCAGTTGCATTTTGAGGTTTAGAAATGTTGCAAAGAGCTTTCAGTTTATTCTTTCTTTTTTTCCCATCCCACCCTTGTTTGCTTGGTGCATGAAGATGTAAGATTCAAAAACATGTTTTTTCACATTTAGTCTAATTACTTTATGAATGTAAAATAAACTATACCTGCAAACTGTGACTACATGCTGCGATTATATTAGATTTACGTAGGGCTCTTTGACAATGGGCAATTTGTATAGGGTCACTGGAAAGTCCAAAAGGTTGTCCTTATAGCCGCCACCCCCCCCCAACCCCCCCCCCCCCCCAAGAAAGATAGTGTCTCCTATGCTGTCCACTGGCGTAAGGGAAGTTGATGGGGCCCCCCTTCAAGGTACATAGGGGGGCCTCCACTCCGTATTTACTATGGAGCTCTCAGGACTGAGTACGGTGCCGAGGGGGCCTGTGTTACGCCTTGTTTGTGCTCACTTATTTCTACCGCTACTGATTGCATTTCTGAAGACGAGCAGTTGTGTGCCTTATTCTATAGCTCCTCCATTATATTTTTGAAATGAGAGAGCTCTTCAGGGTGTGAGTTGTTCTACATCATTTATAGAAAAGGCTTCATGACTTCCCGGACACTGAGAGGAAGGTGTGTCACCGAAGTGAGGCATGCCGGGCCACGTGACACAGAAACAGCTGCGCTCTGCGGCACGCGATGCAAAGTGTGTCCTGCAGCAGCGGGGGACACCTCGTCATGCCGAAGCAGGCATGTGCTGTGCCTGAGCGGGCGGCAGCCTGGGGCGCCTTGCCGTGCTCTTCGCAGCTGGCAGCGCGCTGTGCACTGTACGTGGGCCCAGCCCAGGATGTGGCTCCCAGGCACAGTCAGCAGCATCAGGCACTCCCGCAGACCACACCCCCGCGCGAGGGCGAGACTCTAACGTGCTCCCTCTGTCACTGCTTATGTAACCACAGGGCAGCCGGCTACAGTCACACCTCCCCGGGCTGGGATGCTCCTCGCCGGGCAACACATGGATATGCAGGGGAAGACTCGGCGGGTGTGAGCGCTGGGGTAAAGGCGCCCCGTGCGGCACCCGACCGGGAACACGGAGCTGCGCCGGCGCCTTTTAGTAAGGGGCACGGGGCTTTCTGGGGATGGCCGCTCTCGTGGACCACTTCGCAGCCGAGTGCCTGGTGTCCATGTCCAGCCGTGTGATCCTGCACACCCCCAGGGGGGACGCTTCCCCGCTTCCCGGGACGCACCCTCTGGCTCTCAGACCAGGTGCGTCCCCAGCCCTGCCGACGGCGCCCACGCCTGGGGCATCCGCACCGTCCCACGCCCTTTCTGCTGTCCACAGAGTTATCCCCCCGCCGCCCTCGGTCCCCAGACCTGGGAATCTCTTCGTCCTGCCCTCGGGAGAGGCTGCTGGGGACACTGCCGCCCTGCTGGACGTGGCCAGCATCTTGGCAGACCTGAACCAGCACAGCCCGAGCCCGGCGGGGGGAGGGGAGCCCGGCGGACAGATGCGATGTCCCACGCCGCCCAGCGACGTCCCCGTGACCGCCGAGGGCGCAGGGCATCCAGAGGTACTCAACACCAAGCATAGGAGGGACCGGAGCGACCCGGAGATGCCCCAGAAAAAGCACAAGTGCCCCGACCCCGGCTGCGGCAAGGTGTACGGCAAGTCCTCGCACCTGAAGGCACATCTGAGGACGCACACAGGTCAGTCCGCGCGCAGCGTGAGGGTGGCTGGCACTGACTTCTCGCTCTCACACCCTGTCCACAGGAAGAGCACATCTGTTTCTCATAAACTCAGCACGAGCCTGCAATGGTGAAATATATTGAAACTTGGAACACTGCAAGAATTGTCCTCAGGGCCGCACCCACCTTGCACGGTATTATTGTATTATGGAATCGTCGGCAATAAAAATTAATAAGATGATCTCTGTTCGGTGATCCAGGGTTAATAAACACCAGGGGCTGCAGCTTAACAAAGTAAATGGCCACTAGACGCCCAGTACCCGCCGGTCTTTTAGCCCCCCTTCGCCCCTCCCATACCACTGCTCTCTGCCGCGCCCAGAAGACAGAGTGAACCTCAGTGCCACGATTGCGTGCCAGAAATACAGCCAAAGGGAACAAGCAGACCTGCGCCATCCACTCTCTTATTATCCAAAGTAGGAGGTCCTGCCAGTACGCAAAGCCCCTTTAAGCACTGTATCAGAGTACTGCTACAATCAAGGTGATTCACTCCCCTACACACACAGTAAATATAGATGCCATGAACAATCCCCCTCAGTGCAATGCGTATTGCAAACACAAACATAGCATCCTGACATTATTAGGTCATATAACGTAACATCACATCAGAGCGCAATGTTATAACACCAACAATTACCTGCATTATGCCATTGCAAGCATTGTACCATGAGTGTGCACAATTGTGCCAAGAATGTCCACTATATCATTTTGCTACAGAGTAGTTTTTCTGTAGGGACGGGCAAATATTCTATAAAGAATACTTATAACATTTCAGTAATAAGCACGATTATTCCAGTGCACAAATTACACAAGAATGTGTAGAGATGCATTTTGCCATATTTATCCTTACTGAATTTTTACATTTGCCCCATTGTTCAGTAGTTATCAGTCTGTGTTTATATATAGCCCATCACTCAGTAACCCTTCGTATGTTTAGATTTACTCTATCGTTCAGTCCCGAGTGTGTGTTCAGATATGCACATAGAAATATTGAGGGCTGGCACTGATTTGCATCATCACTTAAAAGTCTTGGGCGCCTGGCCATCTTTGAACCATCACTTATCATTAGTATGTGTTCAGTTTAACACTCAGTGATTCTAGTGCATATTAAGATTTGCCACATCATTTAGTAATCATTAGTGCATGTTCAGATTCACACCATCATTCACTCATTTTCAGTACTTACCCAAATGTGCACCGCCACTCAGCCATAATCGGTGTGTGCTGGTATTTACAGAAATACTTTTTTTCCTTTTTCTTTAATTTAATTTTTTTTTTATATATATATATATATATGCAATACATTAAAATACAAAATCAGAGTAGTAATTCATTACGACGCCCTCCACCCCCCTCCCCGAGCCCCTCGACGCTATAGGAGAAAAAAAAATTTAACAATACATAAGCATGAAACGCTACAAAGAAAAAAAATAAAAAAATCTTAGCTTTGCAAATCCAAGGTCGCAAGAACAGGAGAGAGAGAAGAAGAAAGAGAAAAAAAAAGAAGGGAAACGGAGTGAGAAAATAAGGAAAAGCATCAGTAAAAACCTTCTACGTGTCCTATGAGCTCATCATGCTGAGCCACCTGGTTAGAGGTTCCCATATCTCTAGACCTTTTCTTTTAGAACGCCTGCCTTTTTTGGCATAGATAGCACTCTCCAATTTACATGTAGCTAACAGCCGAGCTTGCCATTGGGCAAACATTAGAGGATTCGGGTCTTTCCAGTACGAGGCAATACAAATCCTGAGAATAGTCATTGCGACAAAAATTAGAGCCCCCCCATTCTTCCTATTAATCGTATTATATAACCCCAGCAAGATAGTTGGGGTGAGTTGGATGTCTAGTAATAAAACTCCACCCAGGAACTGCTGCACTTTGTCCAATAAAGGTTCTAACTTTGGGCATGTGGCGAACATGTGCACCGAGTCTGTACTGAACTCGGAGCATCTAGGACACACTGTTCCACTACCAGTTCCCCATTTAGCGATCTTGCTGGGGGTTATATACAGAAAGAATCCTGTCTTATAAAATTGCGCCTGTAATTTGGCTGACAGAAGATTGCTCTGTGCAAAGCTTAATGCAAGACAGAAGGTATTTGGGGGGACATTCAGTTTCTGCCGCCACTTTTCATCTATCTTTCCTAGATCGTCGGGCATTTGATTGTTTAATATTGTGTAGATGTATCCGATCCGTGGTGGGCCTAACCCCTGCAGTTTGTCTATGAGATCTATCTTTGCAAATCCTGCTAATCCTCCCAATTTGTGAGTCAGGAAGTCTTTAATGGCATAATACAAGAAGGCCTGATTATTATTCAAGTTGTAGCAGGCTTTGAGATCACTAAAAGGTTGAACGCCTTCGGGAGTCACCAGATCCCCCAACTCTGAGATACCAGCTCTATGCCACTTTTGAAAGTACGTTTTTTCAAAAATAAGTGGTAAATCAGTATTAGTATTAATGGGTGTATAGTGATTTAGTCTGCCCAATCCAAATAGCCTGTGTATGTTGGAGAAGACCCTGTATGCGTTCGTCAAAGTCTTAAATCTGACCCGCTTGTAGTAGCCAAATTCCAATTGCCTCCAGAGACAGTCCCTAGCAGCCTCCCCTTGTAGTGACATATAGGGAGATGGAAGTCCCATGAGACTCGCGTCAGAATATTCATGTAATAATTCAGAGCAGTATTGCAAGACTGCTGCCCAATACTATAATTTTAGATTGGGGAGAGCCCACCCACCACTACCTCTAGGAAGAGAAAGCAGTTTAAAAGCCCTTCTTGGCTGTGAGTAGGTCCAAATGAATTGAGAAAAGATTTGTTCAAACTTATGAAGCATGCTGTTATTAAACTCTAAAGGAATTGTTCTTAAGAAATAAAGTAATTTGGGAAAAAAATCATTTTTAAAACATTAGATCTCCCTTCTATAGTCAAGTGTAAGTTGTTAATTCTATTGAGTGACTTCTTAGTATCAGCTGCTAATGGGGTCATATTTTCTTTTACTATTAGGTCTAGGTCAGCGGCCATAATGACCCCTAGATATTTGGCTTTTTGGGTTACTCTATTATCCACCCAATTTATTTTTTCATTTAAAATGCTCTGTGTTTTTGTTTTATTAAGCGCATATCCAGATAATCTCCCAAATTCTTGGTCCTCCTGCTCCAAGGCCTTGATGGCGGCTTTGGGTTCCGGGGTCACCACAGCGAGGTCTTCGGCATAAGCCATGATCTTAGTATCCATGACAAACCTGCCTACTGCCATTATTTCAGGATTCAATTCTATTTTTTTTAATAAGAGGTTCAATATATAGGGCGAAGAGCAGCGGGGAGCAAGGACACCCCTTCCTCATCCCTCGTGAGATCTCTATTTGCTCCGTCAAGTGCCCATTGATTGAGATGCTGACTGTGGGATTCTGATATAAAGCTTGAAGGGCCTGCACTATTTTAGGACCAAAGCCCATCCGCCTCATGACGTCCCATAGGAAATGCCAGGAGACCCGATCACAGGATTTTTCAGTATCGAGTAGAATTAATGAGATCGGATCTCCCGACACCTTAGCGGAGTCAAATAGAGTTATGGTCCGGTGGATATGCTCTGTAGTGCCCTCATTTGGAAACAAGAGACTCAATATTTGTAGATAATCTGGATGCAATTATTTTGGAGAATATTTTAGAGTCGGTGTTGATGAGGGTTATTGGCCTATAAGAAGACATCTCTAGTGGTGATTTGTGTTTTTTAGGGAATATTACGATTTTTGCTGTGGACCAAGAGAGAGGTGGAGGAGCCTCGTTAAAGATGGAAATTACCACTTCCGCAAGAAGCTCTTTAATTTGCTGGGAGAAGATTTTATAAAACTAAACTGGGTTGCAATCCATGCCAGCGGCTTTGTCGTCCGGCATGCTTGCAAGTGCAGTTGCGATTTCTTCCCAAGTTGGAGGGTTTTCCATTTGGTCATGACTCTCGGTGTTAAGTTCGACCACCGATATTGTCTAAAAGTATTCAGCAATTTCTATTCCTCTGATCTCTAGGGACCTAGTATTCTCTTCTGTATAGAGTTTTTCATAGAATTCCCGGAAAGTCTCCTGTATCTTATCTGGGTCGTTGGTAACCCCTTCTGAAATTGTTTGAATTGAGGATATTACATTAGCAGTTGCCTGTCGTCTAGTAGAGATGGCAAGTTGATGGCCGATAAGTTCACTGCACTCATATAGCTTCTCTCGAGCCGAGGCCCATTTTGCAGCTACTCTCTCCACAAATATGGTCCCAATCTCAGCTTTGGCAGCGGCTACCACCGTTTGTGCGGCTTCAATTTCTACTCCTAACTAAACGGTCTGTATTATTTTCTTTTCAGCTTTTATTATTTTATCTTGCAAACAAGTGACCTGCGCTTTCTCTCTTTTGTTCCTCCTAATAGAGAATTGCAGCGTCTCCCCCCTAATTCTATCTTTAAAGTATCCCACACAACCATTGTCTGCGCTGACCCGATGTTCATCTTCAAGAACTCTTGAATCCAACCCTGCATGTGCTCTCGGTAATTGTTGTCATATAAGAGCGCTTTTTACCCCCGTCCTTCAAAGTTAAAAATGAGTGGCTTGTGATCTGACATGAATCGGGGTGCAGTATCAATGAAGCAGTCATGGGCCAAAGAAGAAGAAACCAAAAAGTAATCGAGCCTTGCCAGTGAGAGATGGGGAGCTGAAAAGAAAGTACAACCATGTTGTTCGGGTTTTGTGTTGGCCCATACATCCTTTAAACCATGGGTGTCCATTAGGTTGTGCATAGCCTGGCTTCTTGCCTCTGTACTTCCAAAATACATCGGATTTCCAGGTACTAGGCAGATTTAGATTTAAATCACCAGAAAGGATTATAGGGAGCGGCCAATGTACTAGTTCCCCATTTGTCCAATTGATTAGCCCCGGGTCGTCTAAGTTGCTTCTGTAAATAGAGCATATTGTGAAAGCAAAGTTTGGGGGTAGAGAACATCCTATTAATTTTTATAGGGAGTTTCTTTGAAGCTATGATCGCAACTCCTTTAACCATGGCTCCTTGTGAAGTTGCCCCTATAACTTTATACCCCAATGAGTTCAACAAAAGCTTCTGTGCTCCTTCGATATGTGTCTCCTTGAGGCAGACAATGTCGGCCTCCAGTGAGCGTAGGCCCTGTGCTACTTTTTGCCTTTTTGTGGAGTCATTTAGGCAACAGATGTTTACCGATACAATTCTAAGTGTGTTCAGCATGCTCATTTTCTAGCCTGGATAGCTTGGCTCTGTGTCATAACCCATTTTTTAATTTTTTTTTTATTTTTGGCGGCAAGATTTCAAATTGAAAAGACCTTGCTTCTAAAACCAACAAAACAATTTTTTTTTTTCCCCCTTCCCCTTCCCCTCCCCGCCTCCCCCTCTCTCCACATCCTTTCGTGTACTCTTGGTTTCCTCCTTACTCCCTTTTACTTTCGTGTCGTTTGTGCTAGATTCCCCGTATCCCGTTCCAAGAAAAAAAACACCCATAAATTTGGAAAAGAACATCCCCCTTTATCCCACTGCAATCCTTTTGCACCCCCTTCCCTACCTAGCCCCCCCCAAAAAAAACTAGCAGTCAGGGAAACCCTGAGTGATGGTGAGCATGTGTGAGTTCCAATCGCCAGGCCACATGGATCCTAAATAAAAGTCGGTATATTTCCAGAGGTCTGACCGACCTTTTGGCCTAAGATGGAAGTCTCAGTTTAGTTTAGTTTTTTTTCTCCCCGTGATATCTTTTAAGTGCTCTCCGGCCTTAATTTCTGACAAAAAGACCCGGGTGGACCCGTCAAATATAACTTTCAGTCTGGCTGGATACATTAGATACACTTGGGCGCCTTGCTGTTGAAAAGGAGCTATCAGTTGGCGAAGTCTCCATCTGCGCTCTACAGTTGCGTGGCAAAAGTCAGGCTTGGCAAAAAAATGTATTCCGTCTACTTCTTTTTGGGAGTTAGGCCTAGCCTGATCATAGACCATCTACCTCAAGAGAAAGTTCCCAAAAAAGACTAAAAAACCCTGGGTTTCTCACTGCCAGAGCTACTGCCACCTCGCCTCTGGTTTAAATTAAAGGGGAAGCGCTGTGCCCTTTGAACCTCTTGGTCCCAGTTCCAGTTTGCCTGCGCGGGGAAGGCAGCTCGGAGAAGTCTGACGATGAACCCTCTTCAACGCCGTCGGGGATCCCCAAAACCCATAAATTATTCCTCCGTTGCCTATTTTCTTGTTCCTCCATTTTGGCCATTAGATCTGTTAGGCATGCTGCATGAGAGGCACCCTGGTCTTTCACATTAGCGACTTCTGACTCCAGGGTCTCTGTCCGTGCTTCAACCAGATCTTGTTTAGCTTCCTTATGCCGCCTTGAAGTTTTTTGGCGGCCCCTTTGGTAGCAAAGTTATCGGATCGAACTTCCTCTTGGAACTGCTTTATGGAGTTCAGTATATAGGCTAAAGAAGGTTCGGACAAATGTTCAGCAGCAGACCTGCTGACCTTCAGGAGGCTACTCAAGATCTGTCTGTTTGACCAGTAGCGGCCCCCCGACCCCACCTCCCAGCGCCTTGAGACTCTTGCGGGTATGTAGTGCGCTCTACAAATGATTGATTGATTGATTGTCTGTGGGCTCTCCTCTTGATGAAGATTAGAGGATCCCCCCCCAAGGGGAAACAAATTAAGGAAATCTGAATAGTCCCATTTAAGCTGGTTGGTTGCGCCATTTGCTTCGGGATTTTTTTTCTTCTGCTTAATGGTTCTTGTGGTAGACATGGGGTCATATTTATTATCAATTGACATATTGCCTTCACTTGAACTGATAATTTCATTTTCCGTGCCGGACATAGACCCATCGGTTACAGAAAAAACGTTTTCACCAGTGGGTTCTGGAGTCTGGGGAGCTGTGGGGCCAGGGTTCTCTTCAAGATCATTGTTGGCCTCCTTATCACTACCACCCTGGGGGTCTTTTCCTACTCCATCAGTGACAACAACAACTTCCGGGTCACAGGTGAGAGGCTCTGGGATCAAAGCTGGAAACGTTATGCCATCTGTCCCAGTATCACTAGAAGCTGTCTGTGAAACAATAGATTTATTACTCTGGTGTGCAACTCTCTGCTCTGGGGCCTCCTGACTTGGTGTAGTTAGGTTATTAAAATCGTTCCCTGATGGTGAATTTAATTCTGTAGTTATGGACGACGCCTTGACTACAAAGAAGTGTTTGCAAATAGAGGGTGATAAGCCCACACCTCCCAAAGCACCCTCTTTCAATGTGCTGACTCCCCAGTTTTTCCCGCGGTCTTCTTAATAGCCCCCGGGTCCTCTTTACCTTTGGGAAGGAGATCCGTTTTATCCATGTCTCCTTGAGTCAAGGCTGCTTTCGTCTTAAGGTTCTTCTGCCCCCGGGTGGTCATGCTCCTCTTGCTTTGTTTCTGCCTCTGCGGCACCAATCCAATGGCTTTCACCGGCACCGTGATCAGCTCGAGTCCTGTTTTAACCCAGTCGGCCAGTGCTGTGCGATCCCCAGGCGCAATAGATATGCCCTCTGTGCGGCAGAAGGTCAGTCGGACCGTGATCGTCACTCGAAATTTTGTCGTCTCAAAGCCCGTACTGAGGCTCTAGGTGTTTTGTCCACGGACATGTGCGTTGTAGGTCAGCGTTGCAGGTCAGCTAATCGACCGCCGACTGCCGATGCTCCCAACGTGCGGCGTATGGCGTGGCAATTGGAAGGGCTGGTGCTCACACTAGCGCCGCCATCTCTGCAGAAATACTTTTAAGGTGTGCTTCGCTTTGCATCATTACTCAAACATCTTGAGGACGATTCTTACCCAGAAATCAGATTTGCACCATCACTTATTAATCCTTAATGCATTTTCCAATATGCCCCATCACTTAGTAATCCTTGGTGCACGTTCATATTTGCCCAGTTCTTCAGTAATCCTTAATTAATAGATTTACCTCATTTTTCTGTAATCTTTTCTGCATGTTCATATTTTCCTAGTCGTTCCTAAAAAATAAATGCATGCTTGAATTTGCACCATTACGGAGTACTCCTTTAGACATTCTGACATGTTCTCCAGCACTCCGAAATCTCGACCACCTGCCAGATTTGCTCCATTACTCAGAAATCTAGCCTGCCAGTCCAGACTTGGATCAGAAATAATTCGCCTCAAACCATGTTCCTTTGCTCCTCTTTCCTTCAAGATACCAGAAAGTAGGATGAGGTTGATGCTACAGACCGTATATGGATGTCATTCACCTGCCTCAGTCTAGCACCAGAGCTAGGAGATTACAACGAGAAGCACAAAGTGGTATGAGAAATGCAGGGACCACTGGAGCCGCGTGGGGGCATGGGAATCCAGTGAGCATGGGAGGCGCAGGTGGCAAAGGAGAAATGGGTGCTAGAGGTAAATGTGGCACTGGAGGAACAGCGTAGCATGGGCTGCACAGGAGTATGAGCAGGCCAGCACAGGGGCAGAGGCACCGGTAGGGTGACATGAGATACACGCTGGGTGGCACAAGTGATGAAGGAGGACTAGGGAGACAAAGGGCTTAAAGAGGAGTGGGGGATGCATGGAGGAGTTACAAGGCAAGTGGATGGTGAGGCAGGAGAGGGTACACGAGCAGTGGTGGGAAGTCACAGGGTGCATACAGGTTGCACGCCACAAGTGGGGTGCTTGAGGCAAATGCCCTCTGTCAGCTCCAAAGGGTCATTGTATCTGCAGGAGGAAAGCTGTGTGCTATGCCGTCCAGTGGGGTGGCATAAAGAACTCCACTGGCACTGTGACTTACCCCGTGTGCAGGACTCCAGCGAGGCTTCCCCTGCTGTTAGGAGACGCGGAATCTCTGATGATGACCTCCAGTTTCCCCTGCCTCTTTATTCTGCACACCTTGCTCGACTCAGACATTTTCCTGGTCTAGGGTATGATTGTTACCTGGGTACCACAGCCCCTAATCTTATTTGTCAAAAGTGGGAGTTATTAGAAGCCTGTAAAATCTATGAAAATAATCAGTCAGTCAGTCAACAGCTTTATTTCGATTGTTACATCATAAAAGCAACAGATAAAAAAAGCACAATCGTTTAAAATTTTGTATCTAAAAACAAGGAAAACAAATACAGGTTTTTATGCAAAAAAGGAAAAGCGAGTTATCAAACAAATAAACAATTAAAAGTCATCAATTAAACAGTGATTAACAGCCGTTTTGCCCTGATTGACCAAGCCCATGACAGAAATTTCGAGAGGCTAAAAACATACAAGGGCCGGGTATCTGATATTAAAATTCGAAGTGCCACAGATGAATGCCTAGTGCCCAAGGCCCTACACACGGGCTTAAGCCACGTTTGCCTTGGGCTAACATAGGCCGGGCACGCAAAAAGAAAATGTTCAATTGTCTCTTTGGGAGTGCTACAGGAGGGACAAGATGCAACTGTCTGGTAGGGCGGTTTCCAGCAAGATGTTAGGGCACGCACAGGGAGGGACCCCACTCTAAATCTAAAATAAAGGGCCCGATCATATGGCTTCCAGACCAAATCCAGGTAGAGCTCCAAACAGGGTGAGTCCTTATGCACTAAAAATTCTTCTGTGAGCCTACCATGAGAAGGATCCGTGGAAATTCTGCTTCTAACCCAATTCCAATATAAAGTTTTCAAGGCTGCTTTCGGAGGGGAAGACCTGTTTTCCCAAGCTTCACTAAGGCCTAGTTTGCCAAGCATAGACTTGACATCAGTAAGCCATCTGATCCTACACCAGCCTACCATCGACATCACCTCTGCTAGGCCTTTAGCATACTTGGCGAGTTCGGGGACGCGCCATAGCCTAGCCCATAAAAGCAGTGGACGCAGTTTTGCTACGTCACTAATTTGCTGGCAACCAAGGTCCAAAAAGAGGGGTAGCGTGGGTGTACTCTGCGGGAGAGACATAATACATTTTAAAAACTTATTCTCAGACCTAGTTAGGACGCTGATGTTAGAGGCACCCCAAAGTTCAGCGCCATACAAAGCGGAACTAACTCCCTTTGCCCTGTAGATATCCACAACAGGGGCAATGGGCTTGGTTGAAGAGGATCTCTGCTCTCTAACAAGTGCCCCTATAACCCTTTTATGGTTAAGAGACATTTTTAATAAATGAGGGGTCCACTGCATGGAATCTGTAATACGGATCCCTAGATAGTCAAAAACAGTGACCCTTTCCAGAGGGGTTTCACTAAGAACAGGGGGTCGGCCTAATTTTTTGGGGGGGTTTAATACCAGGTACTTAGTTTTATTTGTATTTATTACTATGCCCCGTTGGTCACAGAAGGTCTGGAAGTTGTTTAAAAGTCTCTGTAGACCCGCCGAGCTTTTTGAGATTAGAAGCGTATCATCAGCAAAGAGAAGGGTGGGAATTCTCTCCCCTGCCAATGATGGTGCGTCCGAAGGTTGTTTGTGTAGATGGTCCACAACCCCATTCACATAAAGTGAAAAAAGGGTTGGAGCCAGGACACAGCCCTGACGCACCCCTTTTGCCACTGGGATCCTGCTAGTTTTCTGGCCATCGGTACCCCAACGTACCTGCGCATAATTGCCATCATGCAGGCGCACTAAGATGGAGAGGATGTTTAGTGGAATCCCCATTTCAGCTAACACGCCCCATAACTGTTCTCTGGGCACAAGGTCGAAGGCAGTCTTCAGGTCGATGAATGCCAAATAAAGACTGCCTCCGCCTATCACTACCACCTTCCAATATAGTAGTAAGAGCCTGAAGGCCTGCTCTATCGTGCCCATTCCAGCCCTGAAACCAGCCTGATAGTCCGACAGAATCTCTTCGTCCTTAATCCATTGGAGGATTCTTTCCCACAACCTTCTGGGTTGAATCCAATAGACTTATTGGTCGGTAGTTGGCAGGGTCGTCCCTCCGGCCTTTCTTAAAGATAGGGACAACCTCTGCCCCCTTCCAAGAGTCGGGAATGGCTGCTCCTTTGTCGATTGCACTAATCAGAAGGTGAATAAGCTTCCCCCACCTCTGCAGGTTTGAACGCAGCAGATCCCCCGGAACTCCATCGGGTCCCGCTGCTTTCTGTGGCACAATACACCTAATTGCGTGTTCTACTTCTTTAATTGTAAATGGGGAAACCATTTCATTTCTCGTGGGTACTAAGGGTCCGTAGGATGCGGGGGGGGCAAATGCCTCTTGAAGATTCGAATACAAGTTAGTGAAATGTTCGAACCAGGCCTGACCAGTTATGTTGCACGTTATAAGGTTACTATCGGGTCTGTTCCTTTCCCTAATAGTATTCCAAAAACGGGCTGCATCCCGCCCACTGCTTGCTTCTCTTAGAGTTTGCCAGTATTCGTCTTCCCATTTCTTTTTTGCAATCCCAATCACTCATTTGTATTCTGCTCTAGCCTGCAGCACAAGGGGCTGCGATTTTGTCCTAACAGCTTGAATAAGGCACGCCTTCAATTCTCTGCATTTTGACGTATACCACCCCTGCTTATCTTTTGACCTGGGGTGGCCATCCGGCCTACCTACATGTACTTGCGCCTTGAAAAGATTACCAATCGAATTGATGGTCTCCTGGAACATCAGCGTAATCCTAGGTATAGCAGAATGATCTAAGGAGATTGTTGCCATCTCACTTAGTGTAGCTTCCAAAAATTGATCTATGGCCTGTAATTTTGGTGCGTCAGAGGCTACTTTCCGCCATTTGAGACGCCTACCGCAATTACACAGATTGACATCCGATGTTGACCTTTTGGCTGGTGATAAGGTTGGGGTACTATGATTTAACCATAGGTGCCTTAGGGAAAGCGGAAGGAAATTATGATCGCTATCTATGGTAGGTACTACAGCCATATCCACAACAGACTGCCAAAGGTCAAAATCAAGCAAGATGTAGTCGATCCGGGAAGAATGGTTAGCCCTGTTGTATGTATGACTGCCCAATGGGTCAGAGGTGGTTCTTCCATTAACGGCTCGCAGGCCGTGCTCCAGGGTCATAGAATTTAACTGGATCGCCCTCTCTGTCCATCTCTTTATCGGCTCAACAGATAATGCTGGGATACCCCTCCTCACATCATCCTCTACCACACCCAGAATATCTTCTGCGGCAAGTGGTTCGAACGTGCAATTCAAGTCTCCTGCAATCATAACTTGGGCATCCTCACCACACTCATCTAAGACTTTCTCCAGTAATACTATAGTGGGGGGAAAAGAGCTACCTCTAGTACCTCTGGCATACACATTCAGAATCTCTAGGTGCCCCCTAAATCCTGGGCCTTTCAGTGAGATTCTAAGGATGTCCATTGAGCCACTATACTTCTGAGTAATACTACACCCCAAAGAGATATCCACCCAGATGAGGAGTCCCCCCGAAGGCCGGCCCCTCCCAGAAGGTGACTGAAGGGCAGGCAGATAATATGTGGAATATCCAACTTTGTAAACAGGTTCAAGGCTCCAAGTTTCCTGGAAGATGCAGATACAGTGCTGTTCTACCTGTGAGTGCCATTCGGGGAGGTCCAGATTCCTACAAATGCCCGCTATATTCCAACACATAACCCCCATCATCGGTCCATTGCCATCGGATCCTCCCTGTACATGTGCAGAATTCTTTATACAAGAAGCACTAGTGTCGTCTGAATTCACAACCTCCGCTACCACTATTGGATTGCTTAGTGTGGATCAATTAGGAGAATGGATGGCCACTGGAGAGTACAATCCCTGGTCGGGTATCAGCGTCTTAGGGGTGTTACCACAGTCAGCCAATCCCTCCACTTCCATGGAGGCAGGTATAGAATACCCTAAGGGCCCTGACTGTCAATCACAATCGCTCATACCCGAGAGGGCATTAAATCTATTTGACACATCCAAGGGGGTCAGTAGGGTCAGTGGGCCTGTTATACCTCTCCATCTAGGACCACAATGAGTCTGTGGAATATTATGCCACCCAACAGATCTGTTAGGAGCCAAGGGATACAATACATGGGGCACAGGCCAGTTGCTTCGGGGTGCGGGATGATGACTAGGTCTATCACAAGCTAAGATCCCAGGATTTGCTGGGGGACCTACCAAGGGTCTTGGATAGAAATACATTAGGTCGTAGGGAGTGATAAGATTACTTCCACTCCCGGGAACCAGTTTAATATATGCCTAACAACTCCCTGCTCTCTGAAGTTGATAATAATAATATCCCCCTGTAGGTCCTTAACCCTGCGACCTAGCCACGGGAGGCGCCGAACATGCAAGATCTCGCCATCGATATTACAGGGGAGAGGTCTATTCAGGGCCAACCAATGCATAACTTTGTGCTTTAGCTGGAAGAAACCCTCTCTTGTACCTTCTGCTAGCGCGGGAACTCCAGTAAGGACTACCACATATGGTACTGATTCAGGGGGTAGCTCAACTGTACGCCCATTATACTCTGTGGTCACTGCTTGCGCATTACATACCCCTCTATTGCTATCAGGTTTTGGGTGGAGAATACTATGCCCCCCCACAGCTACTCTATCATCATTCTGTGCAGGCTGCTCAATAGTTTTAGGCGGAGCCTTCTGCTTAACACTAATGGTGGATTTGGTGGTTTTATTTGCCTCTTTGCTGCGAGTAGTACTAATAGCAGCAAGTACTGCGGGAGCTGGAGAGGGCAGTACCGATTTCTCAAAAGTTTTTAACAACCCAGTATTAGCAGCAATGGTTTGCTCTAGGGTCCCTAACCTTTGTTCCAACCTGTCTAGTGTTTGTTTGATAGGGAACATGAGGGATTTGATTAGCTGTTCTATGCCACCTAGGAGAGCAGGAGATACTACCTCATTCCCCGTAGGTTGTGCCTGTAGGGATGTGGTTGCTGGCTTATCTAAGGACAATACAAGAGATTTAGATGGTTTACCAAAGTCTGAGTGACTAATTTTGGCTTTAGGTTGCTCACCCCCCCTCTTTCTCCTTTTACTAAGAGGGGGCCCCAGCACCTTAGAAGTTGCTTTTTTCCTAGCTCTATTCACATGTGCGGTCCCTACAACTATAGGACGTGGCTCATGATGAATCTCCACCACTGTAGTTGGGCCTCTAACAGGGAGTACAGGAATAAGAGACAAAGGAGCAGTTATGTCAGGTACAGGAGATTTTTCGCGAAAGAGTACGGGAGTGCTGTCTAATTGAGACGCATCAGGGCCTTCGGATAAGCTAAGGATACTCAGAGGAGGTGAAACAATCAATTGTAGGGGGTCTAAAGGTGGGCGTCTACCCTTCATGGATTCAATCGAGCGACGACGCGCGATTCGTCGCTCAACCAGTGCTTGCTCCCTATCGGCTTCTAGTAAAGTCCTAGTAAAATACCCATCTAGGGTCCCTTGGTTCAGTCCCCCTGCTAACAGTGATATACCAACAGTGGGACTTGAAGCCATGATACTCCCTGACAGCTGTAATGACCACCAACAAACAATCCTGCTCGGGCGAAAGAGACACGGCCCAGCCCAGCCTCCCTCAGCCTCTGACGGCCTCAGACGGCCCGCCCTTTGCCCGGGCTTCGCCCCGGGCGCTCCCGCGCAGCGGGAACAGAGACCAGTAATAAAGTAAGTGGTGAGGAAGGGGCGGGGCAGGCAGGGAGAGCGACCCAGGTGTTGCGGGTCTCGACCTCACGCAGGGACTCCTGGTACTTTGAGTCCCTGCAGGTCAGCTCGCAGCCCTGGAGTTCCCCACACACACACCAACAACAGCAATTATGCCCCAGAGGTCCTCACAGCACGCAGAGTCACCGCAAGAGGGAAGAACGAAGCGGGACCCGCGCAGCGGGTCCGGCGAGGAGCAGCGTTAGAAGCAGGTATAAACCCAGTTCTGGTGGTCCAAGACAGCAGCGAAGACAGTTCTCTGGTCCCAAGCGAAACAAACGGTCCCAATGGTGCTACACAGCTGCAGGAACTTATTTGCTGAGTAAGGGGTGGGGCAGGCAGGGAGAGCGACCCAGGTGTTGCGGGTCTCGACCTCATGCAGGGACTCCTGGTACTTTGAGTCCCTGCAGGTCAGCTCGCAGCCCTGGAGTTCCCCACACACACACCAACAACAGCAATGATGCCCCAGAGGTCCTCACAGCACGCAGAGTCACCGCAAGAGGGAAGAACGAAGCGGGACCCGCGCAGCGGGTCCGGCGAGGAGCAGCGTTGGAAGCAGGTAAAAACCCAGTTCTGGTGGTCCAAGACAGCAGCGAAGACAGTTCTCTGGTCCCAAGCGAAACAAACGGTCATAATTAGATTTACTTAGAAGTAGAGAGGAGGTGGTCTCACTTGGGCCCTCTTACGAATGTTAAGCTTTTTGGTGCTGAAAATGTCAGTGGAAGGGCTAGGCGGGTTGTGGGGGATGGGGTAGAGGCAGGGGGAGCAGGGTGTTTCTGTATGGGTTTGGCAGGGGCCGTTCTGCTCTGCTGCCCCTGTAGTATGTATAAGTGTGTGGTGCTCAGGCCCAGAATTATTGGAGTTTGTGAATCGCTGGTGATCGAATTCCACCTGGAGGTATTGCTTGGGTGACATCTCACCACTCATGAGGACGGCTTGGTGAGACTAAGACAGATGAAGGCCTGATCTTGAAATATGGCATTACTTTTTTTCGTGTTGGTCCTGTCTCAGCTGTATGGGTGATTATGGCCTACGGGGTTTTTGGTAACAATTTATATTTGGAAAGTACACATTCGCCCAGTAGATGATGGTGGCACTGAATAACAATTGTTTACTATTAGTCAACTCAGTAGTTTTCATTTCTTCAACTTCTGGAGGATGATAGGCTGAGTGAGTCTACCAGGATTTGGACCTGTGACCATGGGGTCAGTTACAGGTCCCTTCAGTGGATACATTAGATTATTTCACTACCAAATCAGATGAGGAGGAGACTAAAGGCTCTATTCCAGGATTTACAGTAGTCCCAATCCGGTTGTGTGCATGTGTTTTTGGTTGACCCAGGATTGTGAGTCTGCGGGATCACAAAACACATGCAGTCATTTCTAGAAAAAAACCTGCCGAACTGTGCCCAAATAACATTCCCCAAAATGTGTGAATAATTTGTGGAATCTGTTATGGACACATCTCTTTATTTATTCGTTTTTTTGACATCAGTAACATTTCAATAAGAAACATTTGATGGGATTGATGTTTGAGGGAGGACCTGTTGTGTGATGTTAACTGTCGTGTACAAAGCCATGGTTGAATGAGCAAGGGCGTATTTTGGAAATCAAAATACACCCTTCAGGGAGTTGTGTTGTTCCTAAATATGGCCGAAACTTGCAACAAACAGTTGCTGGTAGGGCCTGACTCTTTGCCACTCTATTGGTGTATCTTTACTGATATCATAAAATACAAGAGACAGGTCTGCCATACCTAAAAAGCCTCCACTATTTCATTAAAACCTCCTGCATTTTAGATGCACCCACTTATGCCAATTAGGCCTATCGGGGGTATATAGCCTTCAAGTATAGTCTTGAAATGTTGTATACGTTGATATTAATATCAACCGTGACTTTCCCATATGTTGTAGAAGTTTATAGTGCCATTTGAATCCTGCATGTCTCCCTCTCTGCTCCTCCTCTCCTATGGGTGCCCCTTGTCTTCGCCACCCTCTTCGTTAACCTTATATCTCCCTCAATGTCTCCACTTCAGTTCCCCCATGGCGTCCACATGTTTTCTCCATGGTCTCCATTTCTTTCTCTTGAGCCAGCTCTGAGTCACCCCATGACTTATAATCAACTTCCCATGTGTTCCCATAATGTGCCAATGTCTCTAATCTGGCAAGTTTATGTCTTGCATGCAGACCTAATATATCCTGATCAATGCCCAATGGCTAATGATGCTTTTCGTTCTTCTTCTTTTTCTTCAGAGTTTTATATAGCGTGAACTTGACCCGAAGGTATCGAGTATCAGAGAGCTTTACATTTGCACCGGTTGCGTTACACAAAGACACATTCATTTTTGTTAGGTAAAGGGTAGATTAAATAATTTTCCCAGAATCACAGGATGTTGAGCGTCATTGCTGAGAATCGAACCCGGTTCCCCAGATTTGAGGTTGACCGCCCTAGACGTTAGACCACATCCTCTCCCCAATGCTTGGCCATCTACTACCATATAATGGGCCCTCCCGCACCCTCTGTATTTCTCCACTCGCCCTCAGTTTTCCCCAAAGCCCCTATCTCTTTCCATCAACCCCACTTAACTTTTACAGCACCCTAGTTAGGCCCCAGCACCTTCCTTCGACCTTCACGTCTCTCCAGCCAACCTCATTAACCCAATGCCTACAATATGGCCCTATTGTCTTTCTTCGAGACACAGTATACCCCTACTTTAAGCTCTGTCTCTGCCTCTTGAAAAAGTTGATTAGATGGACAAGAGCTTGGCAGCCACTTTCAGGGGCCCAGATGTGCTTTATTTTAGCCAGCCAGTAGGATTTTGCCTCCGTCGAAATGGAACATACCCATGCTGGCTGCTCCTATTTAGCCCGATATCCTGTGATAATTTAAATAACATTATAACTGACTGCACCATGAACACCCATTTAAGGCACTGGGTACACTGCTTCCAAAGTGAGCAGTTCAAGTCTGGTCCTTATCACTGATTGGCCTTTGGCAATTTAATCATATTTTGTTTAGGAAGGAGGTTTCATTACCCCATCATATTATTGTGTTAGTATGGCCTGGTATTCAGATTCCCACCCCCTCTGTTCATTGGTTGATACCGACGGTCTGACACACTGTAATCCAATTTGAAAAAGGTCTCAATTTGATGCAAGTCCTTTGTCGCAGGTTTCCACAATTGGCATGGATGCAGATAAAGAGTGTGCAGGCGGATGTTACCTCCTTTCCATCTGGTTATATTACCTTCTTCGATGTGTTTCACACTGGACCATGTGTTCCGCTGTCTTTGGTTGGCACATTGGCATTCTAATTTCCTGATTGCTGTTCTAGGTTTAGCAATGGCTGTATTGTACTACTGTTTAAACTTTATCTTGGGTTTTACCATAATTATTACAGGTTTGACTTTATTGGGTGTAGTCCATTGGCCCTAGGTTGAGGTTCAGAGTGTTTAGCATATCTTCCAAGATTCTTTCATTGCAAGGGCTCTTCTGAATCTCAGAGCCACTGTTTTGAACTTATGTCTTGCTCATTGCTTTGAACTGTCTACCCAGTATGAAAGTATGTTGTGTTTTTCTGGTGTTCTTGGAATATATTGCATATTCATTATCATTTGACTTTATTACTGGTTTAGTACTGCTTAAATAGTTTACACGTTCCTCTAAGTTAAGCCAGTGTGTTCTGTTTAGCTCAGGTTAATTCAGTGACTTTTAGGGTTCACTCTAACAAGGAGTGTTATTATTTCATGAGGCGGGCAATGACCCACCCCTAACAATAATTCACTTTCTTACAATTATGCAATCATTAACCCAATTATCCTTAAACGGAAATGAGTATCACTCAATGGAAACGCTATCACTGCTACTCCCAGTGTTATGCCAGTCCTGTCTTCAGAACAGCCGTGGAACTGGTCATCCAGATTCTTGTGTAGTGTGTGAATGTTGAAGGGTCATGGCATGCTTGCTCACAGCTTAAAGAAAATGCAAAGTAAACTTTGTAGGTGAATCCCTGCAGTAGAGCAATATAGGTAATGCTTTAAAAAATATATATATATGCTTTACTGGAAGGAGCATATGACCTGTGGTGCTTCCCCTCAAGGGAGTTCTTGACATGCTTGATCCATCATACTATCAGGCTTATAAAGGGAAAAAGAAGCATCTGGTGCAGACACTGAGGGACTTACAAGATCTAATTCTAAACTAGTGCAAACTTGACAAAAAGCATTTTAAGCGCATATGATAAGCCGTCAATACACGCTGTTGTTTTGCAAGCATGGAACGAGACATTCGTTATTGGCCTACATCCAACATTGCATAGCCTGGTCATGTCACTTTAGCTTATAGTCGCTTAACTGATGTAACCTCCTTAAACGGTATAAGCCTGCTAAGAGCAGACGAGATCCAACCTCATTTTTATTTTGTTCCTCAGATTTTCTGTCTGTGCTGGTGGAGTTTAAAACTCTACAGCTGAAAATCTTCCAGACATGATTGACTGCTTAGACGGCAGAGTCTTCACAATAAAGTGGCTTTATCCACATGGGAAGAACACTTTGATGTAGAAACATGGTGACAGACCGCGTCCAGCACGAGTGAGAACTGGGAAGGTCTCCCATCTACAGAGCAGAGAATGAAAACTTAGGAGACAAGAAGTAATGGCAAAAGGAAAGAAACATAGGTAACATTAGTGGGTAGGACCAATGACATAATACAGCAATAAGCAGTGAGTATTGCAAAGGCACAAGGAAGAAAGAGAAGAAAGGAGAGTAAAGTGGACAATTTCATTGAACAAAACGAGAAGGGAGATAGTGTAAGCTGGTCAAAAATATTAATAGAGGGACAAGGAGAGGAGATAAGGAGGAGACAAAAGAAAAGAAATACTTGAGTTGACAAAGAGAGAAAGAAGCAAAGGTGTGGGATATTTAGGAAAAGAAAGAAGTGTGTTAAGTGCAGGATGCAGGTAATGCTCAATGTTCATGCCATTCCAAATACTTAGTCTATGCCACACTCTAAACATAACCCTAAGGTTAAGCTCAAACCATAACCCTACCTAAACCGAACCCCAACCCCGCACTTAACTTTAAACGTTACACTAAAACTAAAGCTAATCTTAAACCTAAGTCTATTACTTATCATAACCTGATCCAAATCCAAACCCTAAAGCTAACCAATATCTTAACCATAGTCTAAATCTAGCCCTGACCCTACTGCTGCAACGAAGGCTAACTCGCACCCTAAACCTAGCCCTAAGAAAAAGCCTAAATCTCAACCCTGCCTTAAACGTAACCCTACCTCTAGGCCCAATTTTAAACCTTACCCGTAGCGCTGCACCTCATCCTACATCTAAGTCATTACTTTCCTTAACCCAAACCTACTCCTTATACAAACACTATGCCTAAACCAAACTCGTAACCTTAGCCTAAACTAGAGGATTTTACCATATAAAATGACCCCGTGGGTTTATCTTTATTCTTTCCACTGAATGTAGCATCAGCTGATCAAGCACAAATTATGACAGAAATGACAGCAATTGTTACCAATTTTACCTTCAGTGGAAAATTTAAAAAATGGTCTTTAAAAACGATCTAGTTCAGATGTATGAACATTGCCAGAGAAAACAACATTTACACTTGTGAACACACATATACCATCTTAACTTTCAGAGTTTCAAAAGTCAACGTTGTAGTAAACTCGACAAATAATTAGAGTTTTTATTTTGTGCAGATTGTTTGATGAACAGATTTCTACCAAGTCTCCTTGCCACTTAAGTTTTATGTCCACCTGTCATATTCTCCTCATTATTCTCCTGGAATCCCTCTCCATTGAGTTATGTTTACCTTTGTCACCCCTAATGTATAAAGAAAGGTTGGAGTCATAATACTTTAAAAAATCCCTTTTATCTCCTGAGCAATTTTCATGGCCTACCGCCTTTCAGAGATTTTAGGGTTATCTTCAGATATAGGTTAGAGCTCTGTTCTTTTATTCAGAGTAACTAGTCCACCAGTTACTGCCCGCATGGCAAATTGCATAAGGACAATATGCATTAAACACTTCACATGCCTCGTGCACACATTCTATTCTGTTGATGTAGCTCACCAGTATTTCAGGGTTTTTTGTATTGGTTGGCTGCCAGTAGTGATGAATAGAATAGAGTGCCCTCTCATGTCCAGGACCAATTCTTCACTTACTTGGACAGCATGGCTTGGGGGGAAGGGGTGGTAGGAGCTGAAGACTCTCTGCACGTTGCAAGTTTTAGACCGTGCGCCAGGGAACAAAGCACTGGGTTTTTCAGTGCTTTTTATGCGCAGTGGTGGTCAGTGACAACAAATGAAATCGAATCCCTGCACCGAGAGGTCAACACTGGGCTGTTCTGCGCATGCTTTAAAACCATAGCTCAGCAGGGGGTGGCAAAAGAGTCACTGTTCTTTGCACAAAAAGTGAACGCGTGTCAGGAAACCAAGATCATCACTTTTTATGTTGAATGGTGGTCAGGTGCAGCAAATTAAATAGTCAATGCTCAGGTTCCACACCCTCTCACTATTAAGATTCCCACCATGGCGCAGCCGCCTAAAATGCCTCTTTTGCTACTGGCCGTCCTTCTATGTTTCTCAAAGATCACCACCGAGGTACTAACTGAATGTTCAACTTTCTAACTCATTGCCATGGGTTTTAGGAGATTTGAACATGGATCGCCCCCAGGGGATTTTGCCTTCTTAGCTATCCTCCCTGCTTGTATACTGTTATATGCACCAATATGTAACCAACCAGCAAGTCCCATCGTAGGTTTGATGTTTGGACCAGAAACAAATTGTTACAATTTTCATTTTGAGATCACTATCTTCTAACGAGTCAAATACATGATACCTCCAGTATTAAGTCATCCTCTATTGCAAACAAATCTATGTGTAACTGACACCTTTTCCCTACGGATGACCTTGCTCCTATATTAGTACCTAATATTAACAATCTAAAAAATTTCCATCAGCTGATGGTATATCGAGCCAGATATCGAGGTTCTTCTACTCCTCGATATCTGGTACCTTTAACATCCTGGCACCGCCCAGATTTGTCCACCAGCAAACCAAAATCAATCTTACCCTGGGGTACAGCGAAGAACTTAAACAGAAAAAAAAAAATAGCTCTAATAATGCTGAAAGTGAATGGAGATATGATTAGGATCCCTCCGTGTTAACCTGTTATGAAGTTTAATTAAGGCAATATCAGAAGAAGACTAAACATGCCAAACGTTCTTATTTTTCTAATAGGATAAATTCTATCCTTAACATCTAAAAAGAAATCCTCTCTTTTATCAGAGTATTTTTAAGCGCTGCTGGTGTGGTTTTACAGAATTCTTTATCATTAAAAGTGAAAAAACTCAAAACTTTTTTGTGTCCATTTCGATGTACAGGAATTCTGCATTGGCAATAGAATCTGGCATTTCCCAAGCTAAGTGGAATAAATGTGGCCTTATGAATTCTTCTCATTTGGCAACATTTTTGAAGTGCTATAAATCAAGATACTGACTGACATTTAAATTACGTTGGCATAATGTCTTTAACTATGGAAATTTCATGTTACAATTGTTACACAAAATTTCCCAAATGACGCCACTCACATAGTTACGCGCCAATTGTGGTAAAAATTTATCACAAACTCCATTTTCAGTAAACGTCTATTGTGAACACACAAAAATAACAAAACATGAGCTTCTCTGCATTGCTTTTGGTTTTTTTTCACTATTTTTTAGCACAAATGCTTCCTTGGGTACAAAATTAATAGATTTGCATTTCACTTAATTTTGCATAGATTTCCAAACTTCTACATAATTAGGGCAAATCAAGTTACACAAACTTTGCACACATCCTATCTGGATCCCCTGGCCCCTCCACATTTTATATTTATAGCTAAACTTGGAGAGTTCGGTCACTGAGCCCTGCTGGACGATATCCATATCTTGTTACACACTATAGTCGTCTCTGCTTCGTTGAAATAAGGCATTGAGGTTTGATTATTGAAAAAAAAAACTAATCCGGAACACCGGGTAGTCACCAGCTATCACCCTATTTCTACGCTCTCTGGTGCTGGGAAAACGTGAAGTTCTGGGTAGCCAAGATACTTATTTTCTTTTTGTTTTGTGCTCCCGTGTTTTTTTACAAGAGATTTAATTCCATCTCCCAATATATTAAGGGGCCGCATCGTAATGGGCCTCTCAGTTCCCTTTCCGACCGCCTCATTATGATGTAGGCGGGTGGAAAGGAAACCGGCTGGTCATTCCGGCTGCTCTCCGACACACTCACAGAGACCGTATGCTTGTCGGATGCCGGCTAGTAATCTCAGGGGCGAGCCTTTCCGCCCTTGAGATTACAATGCACAGTTTCTGACATGGTTCCCATGCCGGGCTGTCTGACATGGAAACCATGTCAGAGAGCGTGTTTGGGGCTCGCAGCAGGGCCCCTTTTGGTGCATGGCCTCCGGTTGTAGGCCGAGGTCCCTGCACCTTGTGGAAGGCACCTTGAGGTGCCTGCCATGGGGTGCAGGGATGAACCGCACCTCCCATTTCACAATGGGAGCATGCATTACGGCCGGTTTACGGGATCTGTTCCATTCCTATTCTGGATTCTCCTATTTTTAAGGGTTAACCAACTGTATGCGCATTGCAGGTGTTTAAAACCTCACAATTATCTTCACATTTCGATCTGAAGGTTATTAGCCAACCATTTTGGGGTAAACTTTCCCTAGAGGTAATAATCCCTAAATGAACCATAACCATGCCACTGTTCCCTTGAACCTAAATGCATTTTATGTGGTTGAATGTATTTATGCTACAACGTTGCCAGTTTATTATCAGCAAATTTACAACATTATATTTGTCTATTATTCTTATTTTCTTTATTATTATAGCGTGAAGTGCGCAATAAGACTTCAAAAAAAGCTAATGAAAAGAAGCGAAAAGCATTAAAATAAAGAGTCTCATGAATCACAGTTCTTGTTGTGAGAAAAAAGCAATTAAGCTGTAACCTTCTTCGTCCTTGGAAAAGTGTGAAGTGTCCCGCTACCACACACCTGGACAGAAGCTGCCCATTGGTGGTTGGATTTATATGTCTGGTAAGGTAGGGGAGCTGTATTAGGCAGCTACAGGGATGAAGACTGAAACAAAAGTCCTTGCTGTAGCTTGTGCAGGACGCGTTTCTTCTTCTCACACCTGTACAGTGTCCGCAGGGTGTGTCTGTTCTGGATGCTTTTACTGTAGATAATTGCCCTCAGTCGATGCTTATCTCCTTTCTGTTCTCCCAAGGCCCAGCTTACCTGAGAAGTGCCCCAGGTGTCCTCTTTGTCCCCACACCTCTACAATCTGTACATAGGCCCCCTCATACACTCCTTGAAAAAGATGAAGTTATGATCTATAACTATGCAGGCGATATGCAGTTTCTCCTTGCCATCGCTAACTCGCCAGAATCCAAAACTGCCTTTCAAACTACAATGCTCTTCACCCGTGATTGGTGAACCGCGATCAGCTCGAACTAAACTGTGACAAGACGGAAATCGTCGTAACTAGCAGCACACTTGAAATGTAGAATCCTGCCTTTTGACCAGTAGCACTGGACACCCCTCCCCAGCCCAAGTGTTCAGGGAAGAGCCTGGGATTCTCATTGACAACAATCTGGCCACGAAACTGTCTCGCTTCTTGCAGCTGCGCAAAATAAGAAAGACGGGTATGTTCTTTTACCTTCCAAGCTCTCATCCAGGTCATTACTGCATTAGTGATATCAAGGATAGGCTATGCAGAGGGCCTCAAGTGCAGGTTACAACTGGCACATACCCAGGCAGCCAGGCTGATTTACCAAAACCCAGAAAATGCCACATCATCCCCTTGATGAGGAGATTACACTGGCTGCCGGTAAAACACACTATATTTAAGTCTGGCTGCATCATTTTTAAAGCCCTGTATGGCAACAGGTCATCCAGACCGCATCCAAAAATACTCACCCACCCGCAATCTGAGATCCACCCACCTAAATCTTCTTACCGGTCCCCTCTCTACAAGAAGTGGCTCTAGGTTCTCTGTACTCCCCGCCCGAATCTGGAACTTCCTGTCAATAGAAATGAGGCCACCCCATGCTCTGCCAGATTTAGACAGCTTTAGAAAACTTGGCTCTTCAAACAGGCGTACGAGTGAACTGCGTGCAGTGTGATACGCTTCTGGTATTCTAGCACCCAGAAACCGCTCAGTGCTTATGACATAATATAACCTGGCACAGTCGCAATCTGTTCTGGGTATTTTCAGGTATGTGTTCTCATCTAGTAAGATTATGACTGCATTCTCGATGTTTCAGCTTGACTCCTGCAGGTCGCAGACAGGATTTCCACTTATGTACTGACACAGGCCCCCGCATCACCCGCGGTGCGGGGGGCCCAAGCTCGGAGGGGCCCCCCAGCTCAGAACTCTGGCCAGAGATCTCTTGAGTCCGGAGGGGGCCCCTCCACGTGCCTTGCAGGGGGGCCCCCTCGAGTTTCGTTACACCAGTGTGTACTATAGTATACTGCACATAGCTGCTGAGATTCCTGCAATCCTTAACCACTTTTTCAGAATTAATGCCTGTTATCTCAAAATTTGCCTAGGAGTCCCTTGAAAGTGGGGGCATTGCCCAGCATTTTGACATATTTGCAACAAGTTATGTCTCGTAATGTAGTTTTGCTATGTTTAAAAGAGGAAAAACCAAATCTTTTGCTCCATTCTGTCGGTCTCATTAGTTTACGTGTACCTGTTTGCAAGTAAAATCTTTAGTCAACTATACATTGTCATTGCAAAAATATTTGATTTAGTTTTAAAAGTGTACTATAAGAGCATATATTTTGATTTGTCTTCAAAACTAATCGCAAAATGTAATTGTGCTTGATGGAACATAGATGCAAGATGAAGACAGACTCTTTAATTGCGTTGGCTCGGGGTGTGCATGTTCGCTGGTGTGGAATTTGCAGCCACCCTGTAAGGAGCAAAATAAATCCAAAGTGCATTTTATTCCCCTCTCCCATGTGCACAAACCGCATATGAGCACTATTTGCTCCCATGATTTGAGGAAGCTTTTGCCTGCTGCAAATTGCAAGAGCAAACACACCTGATTTTCTCCCACATAATGTTGTGATGAAGGTCTAAGTATAAAATTGGTTGTTTGCTTCTGTGGGATCCAGGGCCGGCTTTAGCACTGGTGGTACCCTGTGCGACAATGTTTGTTGGAGCTCCTCAGTGACCACCTCTGCCATGGATGCCCTCACTACCACCATTAAACAGTGCCCCTCAAGTCTCCATACCCACTCTCTCAGATTCACTTAGTTTTATAGCGCCACTCACACCACTGTAAGGTGTCAGAGGACTTTAAATCACACACACATTGCACAGAGACAATCATACGAGTGTAAATCAGTGTATAGGAAATGTTACACAAGACAGAGGACTACAAGGTGTAGGAGTCACGTCATCCACACTGGTAGGCAGTATAGTTTAAGAGTACCTGGCCGGAAAAGCACAAATTCAGAATAATGAAAGACTGGGCAAAAAGATCCATTAATATGCACTTTCAAGGCTTTCCTCTCTGATTTTAGCTTCACCAAATCACGCAACAGTCCTACACATAACAAAGGTTCCATACTAGACCTAATCATAGCTAAAGAGAACGTCATACAAGAGAATGCCACTGCTGGTCAGACCACTCGCTAATCTCCTTTCTCATATTGTAAAGGGTGTTGATTAGACAAGAACAACCTCGTAAGCCCAAACAATGGTCCAGAGATCTAAGGAACATTAACGTAAATGATTTTACATACTTGTGTAATAATCTTCTGTCTCAACACCCCCCAACTTGACAAATCTGGCTGACCTCACTGAACACTACCTTCATTCCATGATAGATGTATGTGACTCACTTGCTCCAGTTCAGCTCTAAAGGATTCCAAACAAACATTTAAAAGCTTGGTTAAATGGCTTCCTTAACGAGGAACGACGTAAGTTAAGGATCGTAAAGGTGAACTCCCCGACTACAATGAACCTCAAACAGCTAAGGAGAACAAGGAATGCGTATAACAAACATATCCATAGTGCCAAAACAGGTCACTTTAGGTCACAACCTGACAATGACAGACCTAAAAAACTATTCGAAATCATCAAACAACAAACAAACCACTCCGTCAAGCAATGCTCACTGCATTGAAAAAACAAAAAAGATTGGACTAGAACTGCAACTTTCCTTAACAGACATGCATCATCAGTCTCTGTCCACTCCCTCCACACGACTTCTTCCTGAGAAATCATCTCTTGCTGGCTGACTGGATTTTACTCCAGAAAATGGTGCATCTTGGAATTTCTTTATACTTCCAAATGATGCTGAGCTCCTGAACAACCTCACTGCATTAAAACTCTCAAATTATTTCAACAATCCTATGTCTATCAAGTTCTTTAAAGAGCTTACAAATTCCATTTCCCCCCTCTGGTCTAAGATTGTCCATGAATCTCTCATGCAGGGCACAATTCCAGATTGTCTCAAGATATTACAAGTCACCCCAATCCATAAGAAGCCAAACACTGATTTATCCAACCCTAACATCTTCCAATCTGTCTCCAGTATCATAACTCTAGCCAAACTGCTTAAGAAATGCGTACACACGCAACTCTGCAAGAACATCAAACAGTTTCAGCTCCTGGACCAATACCAATCGAGCTTCAGATCTTTTCACAGTACAGAAACCGCACTAACACACATTGTTGATGATGCAGTAAGACTACTTGACCAGAAGGAACCATGCCTGCTCATACTGATTGATGACTCCTTGACGTTGGACACGATCAAACACGATATCATGATTGAACTGCTTGAAAAAAGGATGGGGTTATCGGGCCCAGTTTTAAACTGGTTTGCTTCCTTCCTTCATACTAGAACACAAAGAATCAAAGTCAACCATGACCTCTCCAATAGTAAACAGTTCTCAATTGGAATACCTCAAGGATCGGCACTCTCTCCCACACTCTTCAATTTGTACATGGAACCTCACCGAAATTCTGAACAATTCAAACATACACTACCACATGTACACAGGCGATGCTCAACTGCACATGAGAATTTCTTCTCCAGATAACATCAAAACATCAAAACTCTTAACAGTTAACAGTGCACTTCTGAAAACCCAACAATGTTTATCTCACAACCACCTTATGTTCAACACACTCAAGATGGAATTCCTCCTGATTGCCCCCCACAATCACTCAAACAACTAACTAACGACCCACAGTTTGTAAACCAATCACCAACTCAACACATTAAGGAAACTCAAACCATTCCTATCGCCTGAGGACATGAAACTAGCTGTCCAATCACTGGTCACCTCCCATTAGGATTAGGAATTGTGACCCTGGCTGGGTTACCCAAATTGTGACCTGGGTTACCCAAAGCTAAACTGGTACCTTTAAGGGCTACTTTGAACTCTGCTGCTAGACTTGTCACGGGATCAAGAAAAAGTGATCACATCAGACCAGATCTAATCCAACTCAACTGGCTTTTTCTCGATGCAAGGATCAGGTAAATGATAGCCCACTTAACGAACAATGCGCTACATTACAACACTCCCTCTTACTTGACAAAAAAACTTGAACTTTCATGCATGAATTGAGCCCTTAGAAGTTCCAATATTGTACTGCTGAACCCACAAAAGTTAAAAAAGAAGAAAATCTACAACCCCGCCATCTCTGGTCTGGCTCCAAGAATTTGGAATGATCTCCCTCCCAAAATCAAAACGAGCCCCTCGACAGCCACATTAAAAAAAAGTAAGTCTGCGACAATAAACCAGTAGCCTCCCAAAGTAACTCTTACTCCTTGTGTACAACTCTGGCCTACCGCACGACTAAGCATTTGTTGCGTGTGTAGCCTATTATTATTATTTATTTATTTTAAAGTTTTTTTATATAGCATGAACTAGACCCGAGACATCGGGTATCGGAGCGCTTTACATGACCACCAGTTTCGTTACAGAGGGACACATTAATTTTTTTTTTTTGGTAGGCACGGGGAGATTAAGTGATTTGCCCAGAATCAGAGGATGTTGAGCGTTGTTGCCGAGACTCAAACCTGGTTCCCCAGTTTCGAGGTCAACCGCTCTAGCCGTAAGGCTACATCCCCTCCTCATATTTGGTGTATCATTTTCTTTTGCACCTGCTTAATGTCTTATGATTCGATGTACAGGGCTCTGATACCCTAGCCGGTCTTGTTCACGCTATATAAAACTCTTCAAATAAAAAATAAAAATAAATAAAATAAATATAACTCTAATATATGCCTTGCAGTTGGAATGCAGCTGTTTGATGCCGGGTTGTAGCTCACTCTTCTATATTAGGATTTTAACTTATTAGCTGCAAAAGGAACTCTCTTATAAAAGCAGTAACCCGCTGACCTATTTATATTATATCCACCTTGTGATCTGCATGGTACACGTTCTTTGCAGCAGGCATATTAACCATCAAGGTGTGAGGAAACATATAATTTATTTAGCAAATAAGAGCACATAGAAAGTAAATGTCATATTGCCTTAGCACCTAAGCAGGAATCCATTGCGTAATAATTATTCAACATCATCATGCCAATGTCACCTGGAGATGTTCAAACAAAATATAAAAAACATTGGCAATAAGACTTTTTAAGTGAATAAGTTCAGTGTAGAAAAGAAAGATGTGGTTCCAAGTAACAATTTTAATCTGCCCCATGGAAAGTTCATTGTGAGCAAAACAATGCACTGAAAATAAACTAATATGACCTCCAATTGACTGTGTAAAGCGGTGCTTATGGGGTGAGTGTTGGAACTGGCACTTTCTGGTTGGCTGAGGAGAGGCCCTAGCCAGGCAGAACCTATCACTCCTATCAGGGGTGTGTGATTACACTCGCTGTATAACCTGCGCTCACTCTTGTGTAGCATGGCACTGAGCAGTCAGGCTGATCACAGAGGCAATGTGTAAAGCATTAGCACAGCACTCACTCACGATAAATATACTGAGCTTCACAAAAGAGACTTCACACATGATGTATGTAAGTAACGTTTGTATTCAAGATACACAATAATCAACACAACATGAACATCATGTATTTGTGGGCATAAATCACACTTGGAAATATTAATGGCATTACTAGGCCCAACCATGTTGAAATGACTTGGTTATATGCACACTTGGGAAACATCCTATACTAACCCCCCTCCCAGCACCCTTATGCAGTGCAACATGTTTTTAACTCTAGCAATTCCTATAATTCAACACCACACATTTATAGGGTGCACCCCAGGATACAACGATTTCAAAAACATGTACATGCAAAGAATTATAACACTTTTTAGCAGCACAGCGAGCCCAGGCAACACGGGCAAAACCAATGTCAAATGTAGTGTTCTCCCGGCAAGAAATCAACATGTAAGACAACACCGCCGGCCTGTGTCGTAAATCACAGGCAGTCCGCAGACTGTCACTCCTACACACACACACAAACATTCACTTAGCACCGATACACGGTGCAACAGATATCAGGCAGGTTCATACAGAACGAGCTCGCACACATACGCACACTGCACCCTAATGGGCTGCAACTGATATCCAGCTGGTCAACTGCACACTGCAGACCCCGTGGGCCAAGCCTCCCTTCACCCTCCAGCTCACCCCGGCTCTCATACACCCATAGATTGAAGGTAACCAGCCCCACATCGCCCCCCAATGCTAGACCGCACACGGCTGAAGTCCTACTTAGTCAGGGTCCCAGGGGAGTAAGTGT
Source organism: Triturus cristatus (assembly GCF_964204655.1). Classification (NCBI taxonomy): domain Eukaryota; kingdom Metazoa; phylum Chordata; class Amphibia; order Caudata; family Salamandridae; genus Triturus; species Triturus cristatus. The sequence continues at coordinate 237,257,659 of NC_140583.1, forward strand.
AGGGGGGTAGGTTGTAGGACTAATTAAGAGGCAGGCAGTTGTCAGATGCGGAGCAGAAGCAGGCTGAGGGCAATAGTCAGTCACTCACAAGGGTTGCACAACGGGCTTCTGGCACCAGCCCAGTTCTGCGAAGCACATGAGGGTCATGCAGGCGCTTGACCCGCTTGCAATTACTCTCGGAAGTGCTCCTTCAGCCCAGTCAATCACTCTCACTGCCCAAGCCCAAGCCAGGCAATACTATTTGGCACACAATGTCGTTGGGGGAGGAGAGAGCAGTTGGTCCGCCGCACTGAGGACCAAAAAGGGAACAGTCAATGAAAGGCGAATGAAGCAGAGGAGCCTCTCGGAAGAAAGAGGCACCCCGTCAGGTACACGTCAATCACAGTCACACACAGGCAATCCGGGCACAATGTCTGGTGCAATGTGACACAAGTCCCACCAGACAATTCCACCTTCCCACAATGAAGAGTCGCACTCTCAGTACCTCACTGGAAAGGAGGCACTATGCCTGGTGCTCGTTGATATGGGTCACACCAGACCGTTACGGTCACACACAAACGAAATGTTGCAAAATACGTACCTCCCTGTAAATGAGGCGCAACATCCGGTGCGTGTTGATATGAGTTGGACCAGACAATACTGGTCAAACACAACAAAGAGTTGCAAACTCCATATCTTCCTGGAAATAGGGCACAGCGCCTGGGGCGCGTTGATAGTGGTCGCACCAGGCAATTCTGTTCACACACACACAGGTGCAAGTTTAGCAATGACACATGAGGTAGAATCAGGCACTTCTGCGGTTGCACCCCAACCTCCGAGGGTCGCATCCTGTGAAGCGGACAACACACGCAATGAGCATGCAGTCAGCATGTCACAACAGAGAGCTGCGTCACAATCAACGATGCAGGCCACACTGGATCCCTCAACTGGTTAATCCGCTCACCACCAAGACACTGATGTGTGTTGAGGTCCCCATGATGCAGGGGCCACAGCCTTAGATGCTGGCAAGACTTCTGGAGTTCCACACAAGGCAATCCGGTCTCCAGGCACAACTATTAGTTCCACGCTCACGCTGCGATACCAGTTGGGATCCAGTAGACGATGTGGTCACTTGAGAGGGTTCCACTCGCCATGTGTCACAAGTAGATGGTGTGGGTCCCTCATAGATCTTAATTTTTGTGAAAATATATTCTGCTCTTAAGTGTCTTACACTTGTTGCCACCATCCCCTGTCAACAAAGCCATGCTGACCATTTCACATACTAGTAATTATGCACTTCACTCATTAATCTATGGACTTCCTTTATATTGGAGGTACTCTGTGTACCTAAATTAATGTAAAGTACAATGGGATAGTTTATGGCTTCATATTTTTCATAGACTTTATTCATTATATATGATATATTAGCTTCTATTTGCTCTTTTCCTTATTTCTCAGAGTTTTACAATACATACTTTCACTTGACTATGCATAGTTACCAGAAATGCCATTGTTATTCCAAGAAGACAGCTGCTTTTTGCACAACTTTCATGCCTTGTATGTCAGGTGAAAAGAGTTCTGTGATACAACTGATAAAGAACCACAGTTCTTTTCAAGTGTTCCTATAGGGAGATTAGAAACAACAGGACCCGAAAGCTTCATAATCATAATTATCCAGAGCAGTGGCCTATCTGTAGACTAATGTTTTACCTTTTTATATGGTACAAATACAAAAATATTTGTTGGTCTCATATATGTATATTTAGTTGAATATTTGTACGTTTTATATAGCAATGCAAGTCACCTCGTGGTTATGGCTTACAGTTCATATTAAAGTCCAAGATTGTTTACAAAGCATGATCTCTAGCTCCTGTTCATCACTTGCTCTCATCAAATCTTGTCAAAGGCCTTTTTAATAGCTTTGGTTTTCAGGAACTTTCGAAAGCACAGATGGGGGCTTGCCTCAAGTCAGAGTTTAGGAGAGTTCATCACTTTGGATTTTGAATTCAAAGGGACTACTGTTTGTTTTTATATGTTGGCTGATTGGCGTGATGTAGCAGATTGGAGATCCCTAGTTAGGATGTAGCTGGGGCACGATTTTGTAGTACCCTGCCAATGTTGACAGTATTCTGTATTTACCATGCCTAAATCTTGATTCTTACTTCCAGAACTCCGCAGGAGCAGGACACTTCAGTGGAGGGGGAAGAGCATGGCAATATTCATAGGGAGGTGTCTGAGCTGTTGGAAGCTGGATTTTTTGAACACATTGCAACACATATTAGGGAGGAACTGCACCCGAATATGGCATGATTGGACACTATAGATCGTGTTTTTCAGGACATAAAGAATGTGAAAGGACACTCTGAAGTCCTTCCTTTTCGCCCAGATTCTGAAGTTTAAGGGGTTACAGGTAGTCCAGGCTTGTTAGAGCATACCCATAGGAACAAGTCTATCTGTGGTGTCACTAATATTTCCTCAAATCCTCCAACTCATCTACCAAGAGATCAAGATACGCCTTATACGCTGGGCAGAGTCAGAGGAGATAATTGTAAAGATACCCCAGTGGGGATGGGCGCAACAAGTAGATAGGAAAATGGAAGGAGCAAGAATAAGGCAAGAGAAGACATATTAGAAGAAAGACAACCTGTATTAGACCTTCCCCCTGAAGTATGTCCACTCAAAGTTATCCTCGCGGGGGGTCCCAGAGTAAGAAAGGGTCACAATGAATCATATGACGAGATATTTTATAAAACCCTAAGTTGGCTGGTCCGTTACAGAGGTTTTCTGCTCTTACAGGCTAATGATATCTTGATGTTTATGAGGGTGGGATGGATTGGCCCTGAGGTCGCAGATCTCCAAGGGGATTGTATTCTTGTTCATTTCAATTCCCTTCTTTTGGCCAAAAGGCTTTTTATTGGGTTTTGGGTATTTTTATAAACCTAGAGTCAATAGCTACGCAGGCTGGAGCTCAGTATGTGCCCCCCTAATTGGAGAAAGAGGTACTGTTGCCAGGGATAGCACTTTAACCATCCCTACCTTTCACGGATTTGATGTACTAGCAAATATTGACTGACTTGCCAGGGCTGAATTAAAAGTATCATCAGGATACCCGCGGGAGGAGAGTGCCTGGTAGTAAATAGAACTATAGATAGCTCAAAGAAGGTGTGACGCTTCAGAAATCCCATGAGGATTCACTGAATGTAATTAGCTGGAATATAGCTGGTTTATGCTTTTTTGGCAGATTAGAAGAGACAAGATAAGTGGACACCATTTGATATCATATGCTTCCAGGAGACCTGGGATGCAGGCGTTCAGTTATTTCTGGATGGTTACATATCCTTTAGGGTAGCTTCAGCTCATGGTAGGGCTAAGGGAGGCTAAGCAACTTTTGTAAGCCTGTGGTTGACTTGTGATGCAGAGCAGATACCTTTCCACTCTGAACTTATATTAGGAGTCATGCTATCATTCCCATGTAAGGTGAAGGTTGTGATCATTAAAGTTTATAATTCTTCCTCTTCAGAGGCTGCTCTAGAAAGTGAGTTAAGGCGATTTTTGGAAAAGGCCTCAAGTGGTTGGCAGATTCCTCCTTAAATAGTGTTACTGGGGTATTTTAACTTGCACCAATGTACGACCTGTTTTTCTAACTATAAGGGCGCAGACTTTGATGTAGACTGTGACGAGGTTCATTTTAGTCACTCACATCAGGGCAATTGTTTTAATTGCCTCCTCTCCGAACAGAATCTTATTAACTTATTAAGTACTTAGGAACATAGGTCATATAAAACGGTACACACTTTTAAGGGCAGGCGTGCGACCTCCACTATAGATTTGATTTTTGTCTCAGCAGATGTGTACTTATTAGTAGTGGGGTTTAGGGCATTGTGGAGCATTTTTAGCGACCACAATCCCCATCTGCCCAAATTTGGCTGGAGAGGTTTGTGGGCGAAGATTCAGAACAGGTACAGCTACCCTCCTATATTAAAAGAGCAGGGTAGGCGAATAAGTTGGGGCAGGAAAGTCCCTGAGGATTTTTTAAGGAAGCTGATCAGAGGTTGTAATTGTGACTTTGAGGTCTGCCTAAATCCCAACTCCCCAGATCAGGCTATTCTGGATGCGTATGTTAACATATGCAGAGAGGTACAAAAAGTGCCCCTTGGCCCGAAATTGAAAGCAAAGGAGATATGACACAAATGGTTTGATAGGCTTTGTTCTAAGGCCCATAAAGATCTAAAGCTATTAGGAATTCCCTGAAGGGTCCCAGAGGAAATTGTTCACGAGGAAATGGGAGCAAATTTTATAGCTGGTTTTATTCTACTCCGCCCAATGCTTCTATGGCTCTCCATATGGTTTAAGAGAGAACTGGAATTTAACAGAAGGATTGTGATTGATTGCATGAATTTGGTACTAAGTCATACCATATCATGGTTACGTTACGTTAAAACAACCACGGGGGTGTTGGGTAAACCTCAGTTGCTAGAGCTGATCAGTAAATCAAACATAGGTTTGGTGAAAGAGGCTTTTAGATTAACTACGTGCAAAGCTAGGCTACAAGTAGCTCAATCCAAAGATAGTTATAAGCACTTTACGATGGTGAAATCCATGAATTAAACAGAAATGTACTTAACCTTGGATTTGATGGCACATCATAGAAGATTGCTAACTTACTTCTGTTTAACCCTGTTTCCACAGCTGCTGATGGGGTTGCATAAGCCATTAGACTGTCGTTTTTAGGTCTCACCTAGCAGCGCGCATGCGCTGCTCTGCGATACTTATTGTAAGGGGGCTTCAATAAGCTGACCACACGCTCATGCGTTGTGGCCTATTGCTTGGGGTTACCTGCACGGGCACCGTAGGTTTTGAATTATCATGATAATTCAAAGCATATGGCCTTGTGCTCGCTCTCGCGTGCACCACTCGTGGGACACTGCAGCTGCTTTCACTTTTGCCGTGCGCGCGCACCACTCTCGGGCTTCTTTGTCAAGTTGAAAAAAAGCTTGTTGCAATTGCTATGTTTTTGTATGGTTTCACTGTATAAAACCAATAAAAAAAATGTAAAAGCTCGGAAGCTGCTGAGTTACTTTCGGCTCCTCGCCATCTACTTTCCAGTCGCACAACCAACATCCTGCATTTTTTGGGGAGAAAATAGAATTGTAAACGGTACCAGTTGCTGCTCGCAGTTGCTCGTGCCATGGAAGGATCAAAGCCAACCTCTCAAACGTAAAACACAGAAAGACCCTGGCCAGAGCCACGTGCAAAGCACTGACATCGTTCAACATACTCCACTTTGATTGCTAATTTTGCACATTAAGCCAAGCTGTATATTATCTCTCCCCTCCTGTCTGCAAATTTAGTCGGACAGCCTTGTAAAATACGATGCCAGTTATTCAGGACGTGGCGTCGTGACTCTGCTATATACTTAATGTATAAATCAGTTTAAGCTGTTTGCGCCAGTGCTCGTGGAGGGTGGACGCTGGCCTGAATGTACCTCTTCACCAGCTCCCGCGCCTCAGTCCCCCCTCGGCCATCTGTCCGAGCCCTCAAGAGGTGCCCGGGCCAACGAAAGACGAAAGGTGCGACCAGCTGCACATGGAAGCAATCGAGACAATTTCCATCCCGCCTATGAATGACGGCGTTTGTCCTCAGCCTGCACACGCCTTCAGGACCGTAGCCACGGGTTCAGCTTTGAGGATTCTGACTGAGGGGGCCAAAAACTACGCAACGCTTGTAGTTAGCTCGCAATCACAAGTATTAGTGTGTGCAGGATCACTTTTCAACAATATTTAATTTCTCACAGGCTTAAAACGCGAAGAACTGCTTTGAAACTAAATCAGGTTTCATCTTGAGCGTTGCAACACTTAAAGATGTCCTCCTCTGAAGACCCCATTGCTAAAGCTATCCTCCTCAAAACCTTATTTAATTGGTAACCTTTCTTTTTCTTCTAAATATTTTGAGGGCATAGTGACCGCCCACAGCCACACAATACCTCTACACGCACATCCTAGATTTCCCAAACTGAAGCAATCCAAACTATGATGCAGCATGTTGATTGCCTGGTAACAGTAAGCGATGAACCACTGGCTGCTTTCAACACTTGGGAGTCACACTATTCTTATCATTCTCATGTAAGCCACAGCCAGGACACGTGATGCCGTCTTCCGATGGATAAACACCCCCCCCCCAAAAAAAAACCCTCATGGACTGGTCCTTCAGGGTTCCACTACAACACACCACAAAAGAGTGAGGTGCACTTCAAGGCTGCACACACTCAGACTTTCTGTTCCATCCATGTCCGCTACTGCACCTCTAAGGGTGAAACTCAATTCCACCAGCAATTTTTAAAGGATCACCCAGAACTCCTTGCACTACTCCCCATCACCTTGGAAAACAAAATCAAAATCTAGGTGTAAGGAAGCAAATCTTATTTAAACTGCAACTGTGGCATCAGCATTATTACAACAAGTATTGGCATAGCCAATAGGTCTCGCCTTTGGGACCTTATAAGTGTTTAGCTATGCAACAGTTGATGTAGTTGCACCAAGGATATTGTGCTGCATAACTAAATACTTATTAGGTCCCAAAGGCGAGACCTATTGGCTATGCCAATGCTTGTTACTAAAGTGACATGTCTTCTGCATATTGTTTTTCTCTGTCCTGACTGGTCAGCCTTAAGACAAAAGTACATTCACCCACTTTTTGCTCCTTTAGATTTTTATTAAGTGAGACCAGCCTTACTTTACTTGCAACTTCAGGAATCAGCAAAAACATGCAGCTTTTTATCTTGCTTTTTGGCAGGGGTATATTTTGCTAACTTGCGAAATTAACTGTGACAGTGAGCAATTTTACAAATGTACTGTTCATCTAACCTGGATAAAATATGATTAGATTAATGGTTTTAGGTGGCCCCTATTATTCTCTACTTACTAAGCGGACCCTTTTGAGGAGGTTTTTGTTTGTTAGGTTTTATTAGGATGAGCCCGACGTCATTTTATACAGTATTTTTAAAGATGTTTTTGCTGTATTTATGTATTTTTAGTAATGCATTTTTATCTTTACAAAGGTTGCATTTAAAAAGAATTGCTGTATTTTAATTTAGGTATGTCTGGGAGAGTATTTTGAGAGGAGATGAATTGTGGATGTTTTATTTTTATGTGCTTTTATGGCCTATTTAGGTCCAATAAAGAATTTATTGGGTTTGGTTCAGTTTCCACTTCAGTATGTGATTTTAACCCAATATTATGGCTTTTTTTTTTTAGATATCTAATATTAGTTTTCAAACTGTTGAATACGAGTGAAGTGCATAATATCGCCCAGGAAGTGTGCTGTTTTATAATTTTACATGTTGAAATTTATGTTTGATAAGCTGACTGACTGACACCTCTGGCGTGCTATGTATCACACAGGCGCTCCCCTATGTTGTTGTCTACAGATATTAGCGCTGGCTCCAGGAGAAGGAACCTGGGGCCATGTTTACATAGAGCATGTTTATTTTTTTGTTCTGTTGTTTTTTTTTTATATATATATAACAGTACTTGTGCCAATGCAATAGCTTTTCCAGCAAGTCCTGCTTCAGCTGATTTGGAAACAAAATGTTGCTGACTTAGCCCAAACATGTTCCCCAATGTGCTAAAACCTTACCGTATGTGTTTTGTGCAGTGGTATACTTGCAGGGTTTGTTTGGTTTCTCCCCCGGCTCTGCAGTTGGAGTCACATGAGCCCCTGAGATCATTATCTCCGATTGTTCGACAGCACTCAGACAATAAGGGTCATGCGAGGCCAAGGACTGCAGCCAGACAAGCTGTATGCGTGTGTTTTGCCGACTCAGCAGCTTTCAGAAGGGATAAAAGCCAGTGCAGGGAAAGAAAACCCGTAAAGTACAGCCTGCCACTGGAAAATGAACTCATAAGTTATTCTTTGTGTAATTGCAAAAAGAGGCCCATAATAGCTAGGAAACTGACAACCCAAACAACATTAGGGCAGCACTGCTCCTTAGATTACCAGAGTTTATTTATAGCTTGCCAAGTCAAGACTTGCCCAGTCTGTCTACAAAGTGTTCATTACTATATAAAACGTGTATTCATGAAAAAAAAGACTAGAAAGTTGCTTTTAGAAAATATACGAGTAGGCAAAAATATTTCAGACTGCATTAAGCTATGATGTGGTAATTAACTAAGATGAGTCGTGTATACATCTATATTTAGAACTTCTCTTCAAATGTACTTAAATGGATCCGGAAGTAACCCTTTTTTTAAGCGCCAAGTTTATCCCAATTGGGGAGCTAAGGGGTGTTTGCACCAGAATTGGGATTGCATTTTGTTTATAAATCTTGCAGACATGGTAATTTTTCCCGTAAACAACTTCTTCCATGTGAATCCTACGAAATTTGTGCAGGAAATTAGACGTGCTTAAAAAACTTGACGGAAAAGGTTAAAGTGAGAGGGGCTAGGATTGTTCGACGGGAGGAGGAGGGGAACTTTGTAGAAAACAGTGTCGAACATAGAACCGGAAGGAGATTTTTTTTCACCAACTAAGGCCTTTCATCCAGTTTGTTTCATCGAAACTGGCTAGACAAAAAAGATTCTTTAGAACCACTTTCTTGAGGTTTGTATTTTTGTTAAATACACACACACACAATTTCATCAGTGCGTTAAAGCGGCTTCCTCACTATATAAATGCGGTAGAAAATTATCAAAAAACTAGACATCACCAACGGAAATGTAAGACTTTTTTATGTTAATGCGTTAAAAACTTGCACTTTACCCCCAAAATTGGCTCAAAACGTTTTCAGCCGAGCCCAGTATCCCATTGCTACCATGCTCTCTATTCTTCCTTCATGGGGCAAAATAGTCTCCTAACAAGCCTATTTGATGCACATGCGCCTCAGTCTGGTTATAATGCTCCTCTGATTTTTAAGCTTCACACCGCCCCATCCCTCAAGGCTCTTCTTTCTGCTAGAGCCATTCTGATTTTTACCCATGATCTCGAAGTGCTATGAATTATGGATTTCTGGATTAACATTCAGCATTGATTCATCATCGATTTGTTCGTATGTCAAAGTTACATGATACGACATGCCGATAGACCACATAGACAAGAGGAAGGCCTTGTTGTCATCTACAAAGATTCTTGGAGGAACCGGATCAGGTTTATCGCCTCAGAGCTCTGGAGTCTGTAGTCAGTTGAAAAACCCTGCGAACCACCCCACCACCTAAATACAGCCTTGTAGTGGGAAGGCACTGCGGGGCATGCCTCCCTCCCTTTCTCCTTTACTATGCCTAGGGAGGGCGGAACTCCCGCTTCTCTACATCATTGAAAGGTCCTCCATGATCTTCAGAGCACTTCCTGCTCATCAACCGCCCCTGGCTCCTGACTGTAACCAGACCTGGGTGAGGCTGCAGAGTACAACATAAGGTGACTAGATCCTTGCCATGCCAGTGAACGACCACCTCCACCTGGGCAGCCCTGTTTGATACTTGTTGGTCGCTGGCCTCTCTGACTGCCTGAGGCACCTGCGTGGATGCCACAAGTGTGCCAGGATTGCAACGAAGCCACGGGGTTCTCTTATGTTTGGTGTTGCCTCCATTACTTTATGGTATCGCCTGTGCTCCCCTGCCTGTAACATCAAGACCGACAACCAGCCAAATTTGGTGTTAAAAGGTCCACCAGGAGCTGCACGTCTAGAAAAGAGAAATAAAGGTAGTATTTTTCTTTTTACCTTTTTCACAAATTATTGAAAAGATACCAATGAATGAGCCTGCAATTGGAGAATTATTGGGATGAATACTGCTGGACTCCTACGCAATCATATGAACCTTTGAGTAGATGCGGAGCAGACTGCTCATCACCAGGCTCCTTGGTCCAGGTTCTGATCTCCTGACATAGTCAGGTGAGGTGAGTCAGCCTGGTTGGGAGTGAGTTGGCTAACTTTAAAGGTAGGCCCACACTATTTCTATGGTTACACACAAAATATTTTTAATGCATTTCCAAGCCGTCATTTGTCCCAGTCTTAAATGTAAAGCACGCCTTTGCAAGTGGAAAGGCCTTATCAGCCTATGCAGTAAATAGCACTTCAATTCTGTCCTCTATAATGTCTCCCTTTATGCTCTTTATACATGTAGGCCTTGTGGGCCCTTAGGCTCCTACTACATCTCACTTAACTAATATTAGAAATGGGCTTTTTAAATATGTATATGGGTTATTTTAATGTAGCTTATGTTGCTTGGCCTAAGGTTATGGCCTGCATCTGCAGCTCTGATGCCATGTTTTTAAAGTCTCCCATGTGGGTGCTGTAAATCCACATTATGGCCCAGATGTGACGTGTAAATGTTATGCCACTGGCACAGTTTCTGCACAACTGACTTGTCCTTACCTAAATGTCAGATAATCAAATTGGGGTTAGCCATCATTTGCAAGTTTTAGGCGTAAGAGTTCTTGCGCTCATAGGTGTCAGCTTCCCACTGCCAAAAGACAGAAATTGACAGTAAACACCAGTCAAACAAATGGGGGAACCACACCGCAAGAAACACTTTTCTACAGAAACCTTCTACTAACTTACTAACATAAGAATCTGTAAAAATACTGATCAAATGTTTCAAGATAGAACATTTTTGCACTAATCTTCACTGGGATGCATGGGGAATATTTCATATGGGGGGAGCACCCTTTGCCCTCTTCTTTGCTATAACTCATTCTGAAGCTTCTTTATGCTTGTTGACAATTACAGAACACTTGTGAGAAAATGCCCCTTTTTGCTTGGTCACCCCCCATTTTTTCAAAATGTTATTGGTAGGTAATAGATTCTGCCCATTGGAGCACTGCTATCCAGTAACCAGTGTATGTGCTCCGACTCCTAAAACATGTACAAACTGGTTAATCCTTGACTGGCATATTTACCTCTCCTATAAAAACCTAGTATTTAATGTCTATGCCATAGAAAGTGAAATGTCACTTGTGGACGGCAGCACTTATTGTGCCATCCACTAGTGTGGCAGGGAAAACTTGGCTTCAGGTCTACCATTGTAGTTTAAACCTGCAGTGCTGTTCTGAGCCCCAATGTACCCCAATATAGGCCTAGGTAGTTACACCTATATTTGTCTACCTTGCTCTGCATAACTGTTTTCACGCTGACCTTTTACCTAGTTAGGTGCCAGATAAACGTCATGTGGTTTTCTCCAAAAACTAACCTCATTTATCATGTATGAGGATTCTCAGTATCACAGCAGGATTACCATCTTCTGCATAATAACTCTGTATAAGGGTCACCACTATAGTCATCCTTGGCCAACATGCCCACAGTACCATGACACATCTAGTAGAACCCTTGAGGGTACCTTTTGGGTATAGAAGTACCACATCTGCACTGGGCAAGCAAGAGGAGAAAAAGCTTACATGCTGACATGAGACGCTGAAGTCCCTGCACGCAGACACTCCAACACGCAGTGGTCTGACATCCTTCACGGGGTGTCCAATTTGAGACCAAGACCTTTGCTCTTTCACATCAGGTAATGGGGTTGGTTTTTTCCTAGGGGGATTCTTGGCTATACACCTACATACATGCTAGGTACACTTAGGTACATCTAGTTAGGGTTTGCATCGTAGGAGTTCCCATGATTAGTACTGCCATGTATCTATATGTCTGCATATATTCACTGTTTTAGCGCCATGGTAGAATTCTACCTATTATTTCCGCTATTGATGCGTGTAATCGTATATATCTGTTTTTACCTAATGGTTGTAGCAGCACACTTATTTTATACTAGAATGAAGCTGGTTCAATAAATGATTATTGAGAACGTCCCCACAGTTTATTCTGTATATCTCTCTGAGATATACAGAAGAGTGAGCTAGAGTGACTGAGCGAAAAGTCCTGTGCTGTTTCCGTGATCCCTGAGGGGTCAGGGTTGTCATATGCGATAGTTGCCAGAAACTGTTCGCTCCTTGGTAAGGTTGAGCGACTCATAGTGGCACTGCGAGCTAGCTGGTCTACAGACTAACATATCCTCTGAGGGTGTCAGAAATCAGTCTGGACACCAATTACTTAGTTTATGTTGTCTAAATGCACAGATCTTATATAGATTTGTAGGAACCACACAACAGTGCGACCTGTTAATATAACCCTTTTTGACAGGTAAAACCTCTATTGTATCAATAAGTCACTCCTATGCAGGCCTTTTAGCTCACCAGGGTAAGTGCATTGTATTTATAAGTTGGACATGTAGAAAGTTCATAATTCCATGCCCCTTCAGTGGTGAGCATTCAAAACCTTTTAAATTTTTGGAATGCCTAGATGCCCGATGTAGAAAACGAGAGTGCAGATTAAAATAATAAGTCTGCTATTTCGATGGTAGGTTCAAGTAGAAAAATGTTAAGCCACCATTTTGTATAGGCATTACAAATCCAAGTCAATGGTGAAGCCAGATTTTTAATAAATATTAAAGAAAAGTAACTTATAAAAATTTCCCCTTTACCCTGCCTGAATAAGGTATGAATGAGGTGTGAAATTCTTCCCAGGGGCAACACAATTGGTCATTGTGAATGACAGGTCAACCTGAAAGGCCATGGATGTCTCATTTGAGCTCAGCAAAAGGGTGGGTGTTGTGCCCCTCCAGTTAGTATCACAGTGTCAAATCCTGCAAGACCGGTCTGTCTGAGAAACATGTAAAACCTCTGTACCCTTCAAAGGAAGCAAACAGGTTGATAAAACAGACGGAGGATCTTGTGTTTCCTATTTATCCTTGCTGCTGTCCTGTGCTTTTGTCCTACCAGACTTTTGACTTTTGTGTCCTGGATTGTGGTGGGTACAGGGCCTGCTTCAAATTTTAATGTTGGTTCTAGGTGGACATTGGCGATTTTCATAGCCCAATCTCCTACACACCTCTAGTCTAGTCTTTAAAGCCCAAGTTTTAAGTGGCTGAAGACTTTAGCCAACTTAGAGTTGCCATAACACGTTGCATTTTGGGCCGGTTTGCAGTAAAGCAAATAGAAACGACTGAAGCTGTAGGTAGGTGAGGGCATGGGAACATTTATTATATTGGTTAAAGAGGGATTAGGAGTATTGTAAGGCGCCCCCACCCACAGGCTGGTGAACCATACAGAGGTAGACCCTCACCCATCTTTCCTCAGAAACCTTTCTGGACCTGTGGAAGAACACAGAAGGACTGCACCTGCTGTTTGAACCCTTCGATGAGACCTGCAGGGCTGGATTTGCTTCCACTTGTACCCAGAAAAAAGACGTGGTCTCTTAGAGTCAGTTGGCTGACCTCCTGTTTAGCTGCAGGGACACAACAAGCTTTGAAAAACCTCTTTCCTAAAATTCCCAGCTGGTCTGTAGTAACTAGACATGGACTGGGCCCTATTGTTGGCCTCTGCCTGACAACCTCTGAGTCTCTAAGTGTCCCACCTAAGGCCCAGGTGGCTCTAAAAGTGAACTTCTGTGATTGTCTGGGCACAGAAGAACGTTTGGAAACTTTTGAAAACGTTTCCTTCAAACCAGTGTGATCTAACCAGGACCAGACTATTTGGTGTATCCGACACAGTACTATAACAGTCGGCATGAAATTGCATCTTGGTCCTGGTCTACCACATCCATTGACTACTATTGCTGCGTTAGCTTTCCTTGGTGATTTTTCACCTACAGCGATATGTACAGATTTTAGGAATAGCGATAACCTAATTGTGATTTTCTGCGAATCGCAATTAGGGAATTGCGATTCCTAATGCATGTACCCCATTTGAATTTCATGTAGAGATTTCTAATGGGCTGACAAATAGACCTACCTCATGAATATTAATGAGGTAGGTTGCAATTTGCGACCCATTAGGATTTGCAGCCATCACAAGGATGGTGGCCTGCGGGAGTTTCTAGATCGCCATGTCTCTGATTGCTTTTTAATAAAGCAATATTTTTTTTGTTTTTTTGTAAATGAAGTCTGTTTTCATTAAAGGAAAATGGCATGCATTTAAAAAGAGAAAATTAAAACGTTTAAATTTAATTTTGTAAGTGTAGGCAGTGGTGAGTGGGACCACTGGCCACTCGTAAAAAATGTTTGTGTCAGCATTCCCATGGAGACCCCTTACCATTTGTGAATGGTTACCACCTCCTTTGTAGTTCCAGTAAAAAAATCATGATTTGCGACTGTAATGTGGTCGCAAAACATTCATACATGCCATTGCGAATCAGTATTAGGAAGGGACACCCTAAACACCCCCCTTCCAAATACTGATTCACAAACCTAAATTGCAATTTGGTAACAGGTTACCGAATCGCAATTTGGCTTTTGTACATTTGAAAAACCTTTTTGTGGTCGTAAACAACCTAAAAAACAGGTTTGTACATATAGCCCTTAGAGCTTTAAAAAGTCATATCTCTGGTTCCTGCTTATTGGATTTTTGTCATTTTGGTGTTATTTTGTGTTGGACTTGGCCCTTTGTGGCTAAAGTTCCTTAAACTTTTGCCTTCCTCCTAGACCTTTTTCTGACATTATGTTGTCAACTTAGATGCTTTGGGCACTTTGCCACTGCTGATCAGTGTCAAAGTGCAAGTGCTCCCTGTATAAACTGTTATGGTAATTGGTTGGCCATAATTGGTATGTTTGCCTTACTAGTAAAGTCCCTAGTAAAGTGCACTATGTGTGCCAGGGTTGATAATGCTACTTGTGGGCGTGCAGCACTAATAGTGCCACCCACACAAGTAGCCCTAAAGAGAAAACTCAGGCCTGCCACTGCAGTGCCTGCGTGCAGTTTGCAAACTGCCATGTTGTCCTGACAAGTGTACCCACTTGCCAGGCCTTACCCTTCCCTTTTTATACACATCAGACACCCCTATGGTAGGCCCAAGGTACCCCCTGGGCAGGGTGCAGTGTATGTGAAAGGTAGGACATTTACTAAGGTGTGTACCATGTCCTGACAGTGAAATACTTTCCATTTCGTTTTTCACTGTTGCAAGGCCATCTTGCCCATAGGACAGACTGGGGAAGACTGTGTAACATGTTTCCAGCCTATTTTCCCATAGGCTTAAGATGGAGAGGTGAAGTTTAGTGTGCCTGAACTCACAATTTAATAACACATCTTTTTATGAAGGTGGTTCTTGAATTGTGTGTTTAGAAACCACGCTTTTAGAAGTGGCTGGTTTCTTTGTTCTAACCATTCTGTGTGTCTCTGCCTGGTTGTGGATTGACTGTCTGGATTTGAATGTGATAGGATCTGGGAAATGTCTTGACCCAGGGAAGGAGGTGAGACGGCAACAGGCTGACCTTCATCTGGAGTGTACGGGGTAGGAGTAGCCTCTGGAGGTAAAGAGGTTTCGGTTGCTGCCATAAAACAATGGCTCCATCTCCTGCTGAGTGATTGAGGACCCAGACTCCCACTATCAAAGGAAGAAGGTGTCACTGGCAGGGAGGCACCCAGAACTGGTTTAGACAGGGGTCAGTGCCCCGTTGAACACAAAGACTTCAAAGACATTTAGGGGTATAACTACGAGAGCTGAAACCCCTGAATGTTGGATTGATCAAGAATGAAAAGGATTGAAACTACTTCATGGTCCAGAGGAAACTCTGCCAAGGAAGAACAGCTGAAGAGACTGAAGGAAAGGACTGACCCTTGCTATGTGTTCTGGGCTGGCCTGCAGTTTGCTGATTTAACCAAGGAGAGGCTAAGGTACTTTGTTGTGTGCTGTGTCCCCCTGCTTGAAAGAACTTTGCTGTGGGCTGTGTCCTGAAGTAACTTGTCCCCAAGGGCCCGAGGAGAGCTGGCTCCCTGTTTTGGAAACTCAGGAACACAAAAGTTTTCAAGTGTGTCTCAGCGGCGCTGTGTGCGTGTGCTTTTTGCAGCCTGAAACCGTCGTAAGCATTGCCCCGGGACTGTGTGGCCCGAAACCCAATACAGTCTCAGCGATGCTTTGTGCGTGTGCAGGCTGAGACTGCATGGGGTCCTTGGGCTGGTTGGAAAGTGCCCCGTGACTGCAGTGCTCCTGCAGCGTGAATCGTGGATCAAGATCGCCGCTGCAGGCCCGACCCACAACGTGCTGAAGGATTTCATAAAGCTAAGGAAGTTGTGGCGTAATCGTTCACAAGAGGAACTCGCCCAAGATCGTCAGCAATGGAGAAGGCAGCATCGTAACCTGTCCGGCTACAGCGCCGCCTTGCATCGGTGCTGCATCATCATCGGGAGCGCCCAGCAGGACGTTCGACGAGCGGGGAGAGCGACGGCGAGGCAGTGCATCCCCCAGGTATGGCTTGGTCTCCAGTCGGGAGCCGCAAGCATGTTTGGCCTGGGGAGGTGCAGGAAGAGTACAGAAGTGCTCCTGTCTCTCTCCTGCTACATAGCGTTAGACGCGCCGAGTCCTCGAGTGGCCCAGACCTGCCTGGCAGTACCGGGGCCGCACTCAGAAGTTCAGGACTGTTTTTTGTTGTTGGGGTCTAGTGGTGACCTTTCTAATCGCGTCGATTGGCCTGGTATTATTCATGCATTACGAACTACCTTATTACTTGCATTGAGGATTGTATTATTCCTGCATTCCGAACTGCCGTATTACTTGCATTAAGGAGTGCGTTATGCTTGCATTACGAACTGCCTTATTACTTGCATCGAGGATTGTGTTATTCCTGCGTTACGAACTGCCGTATTACTCGCATGAAGGAGTATGTTATACTTGCATTAATGAGTGCGTTATACTTGCATTACGAACTGCTTATTATGTGCATTGAGGATTGAATTATTCTCTCATGATGAACTGCCTTAGTACTTGCATTAAGAAGTGCGTTATATGTGCATTACGAACTGCCTGATTATGTGCATTGAGGATTGCATTATTCTTGCATTACGAACTGCCTGATTACTTGCATTGAGGATTGCATAATTCTAACGATACAAATCGCATTACGAACTGCATAGCATTGCATTAGGACTGCATTTGAACATCGTGAACTGCTCGTTAATACTGCAAGAACCTACAAGTGTTTGTTGGCCTAATAACCGGCCAAATGAAATATTACGAATAAACATATGTTGGATAAATATTGTGTGGTCTTACCGTATTTGTTTTCTTGATAAAGATACTGCTATTTTTATACATCAGTGTGGTGTCCATTTGTGGTGTTATCACTGTGTCACTGGGAGCGTAGTTGCAAATACTTTGCACATTGCCTTGAAGATAAGCCTGGCTGCTCGTGCCAAGCTACCAGGGGGTGAGCAGAGGTTATCAAAGAGGGTGTCCCTCCTTTCCCCGATAGAAGCAAGGGTCCCTATTTGGACTAAGGTAACTACCTCAGCCAACTAGAGACCCCCAGTTCTAACATTTTGCATATAGCATTTTTCTCACTTTTTATAAATTGGAGTCTACTTTTTAACGTGTTGTGTTTTTGACTTTGTAACTGTTTCAGTACTTCTAAATGCTTTAACCATGCTCTTGAAGTTACACCCGTCTGCTGAGTTCCACAGCTGCCAGCTCAATCACTGAAACATTACTTAAACATTTGACTGGACCTAAAAGGTTATTGGCTTTATTACTTGTAGACTACCATCCACCGCAATTAATGATTCACTTTCTCACAACTCGGTCTTGGATTCAGTGGAAAAACAGAACTTCAGTGAAAACCCCAGAGCTGAGGACCCTTTGCAAAAGACTTAGGAGAGATATGTATGCCTTTCCTAAGTTGTTATGCCATGTATCATGGAATGTGGGCCTTTATGATGTTTTCTTCACAGGGACATGAGTCTTCAATTTGTTTGCCTTGTGTTATTTGTCTTATCTTTAATAAAGAGACTATACATAATAAAATACTAAGGAGACTAATTTAGCAAATAAGAATGGGCCCTGGAATAAATGTCTCTGGGTGTCTGACCAGGCTTCTGTGGATGCAAAAACACCTAATTTTAATTCTTGGAGCCCCTTTGCAAGTTAATAGCCAGATTAGAATTACTCAGGACTGAGCAAGTCTGATGGGCGCTATTTGAAAGCACTCCATTGTAGATGCAGGAAAGGGTCCTCCTGTGTCATCATCAGGATACTTCATTCAGTTTCAAACCATCAAAGGAACAAAACGTCCATATAAAACATATCAAAATATTTCACTTCATTCAGTAACTTGTTATATAAATATAGTGAATAAAACGATAAAATGCTTTATAAAACTTGGACCCTGCAACCACACACAATATGATTTCATTACCGATGTTGCTCTCAAACTATCAAAATAATCCCTGAAGTTATAATCTTATTATTGCAATTTTTAAAAAATTCGCCCCAGTTCCTAATGGATAAACTTTGTTATGTATTAAAAAGTGCAATGTTCATAAAAGTGTTTTGGAGAGTATTAGCCAATAAGTAATAACTATAAAACATGTTTACATGACGCATAAATACAAAATTGTTTCCTCAAAACAATCTATGCACTGAGTATATTTGAATTACAATAATTTCAAAAACTTCTCTTGCTAAATGCAGGTGTTAAACAAGAACCAGATGGTGTCCAGGGTGAATCCAAATGGCTTGGCATTCAATAAAAGTTGGGTTTTAAGTTGGGTCAAAAGGTATGTAATTGAGCCAGGTTTCTACTATGTCTTGCTTGTTGTTTATGGCAAGTAATCTTCAGGTCTGGATGAGATGCTCACATTGTTTGTGGCCATGAATGTATAGAGTGGAGGAGACTTACATCAGCATATTGGTGAATTTTGATGCTGTTATCTGAGAGTGGAATCCCAGAGGGCTCCATGTAGAAGTAGAAAATGACAGGGGACAAGATTAAATCCACTCATTTCCTCCCTCCCAATCGCCACCCTCTTACTTATCAAGTGAGTAGAAAGCTAGTTGTGAGACTAAATTTAGCAAACAGCTTATTTTTATTATTTGACGCCTCCTACCACTTTTACCTGAGAATGAAAGACTCACCTTTCTAAAACTATTCATTTTTCCCATGATAATCATTATGCTTTTCAGGTGGCATTGTGATATTTACTGTCACTCTGCTGCCAGCATGATAGGAGCGCAACGCCAAGCGACATGAGTCATTATCAGTCATGGGGCCTTTATAAAATGGTAGACTGACAGTGCCATGACCTATTCACCTTTGAGACACATTCACCTAGGGTACAAACTCTGTCCCTTTCTGAGGTGATCCTGGCACGTGACTTACTCTGCTTTAGCCCTGAGGGCTGTGCAGAACTGACTTTGCAGCTCACACGTCACAGACTCTGCCCCAGCCATAGTGACCCTTCAGATATGAGTCTGGCGTGGACCTGGCTCTGATCGACGTAGCTGAGACTGACATGGGGAATGTCTCTGTTTTTACCCATCAGCTTTTTCGCAGTCTAGCCTACCATGTCATCAATTCGTTCCTAGCCCCCCTGATGAGTTCCTGACTCTGCAACAAATCCAACGCTATTTCGATGGAAAATCTGACATATGCTTGTCTGTGTCCCAAATATAAGGCTACTGCAATGGCAAATACGACATGCTCCAGTCTCTGCACCAGAACCAAGGCCATTACAATGGAAAATCTGACATGTGCTTGACTCTGCCCCAGCTATAAATCTGTTTTAATGGGAAATCCAACATATGCCTGACTCTGCCCCCAAACTACATGTGTTTTAAGGGGAAATGTAACATTCTTGATTGTGCTCCAGATCTATGGCTATTTCAGTTGAAAATGTGACCTGTCCCGAACTCTGCAGCAGATCTAACGCTGTTTCCATGGGAAGTCAGGCATGCGCCTGTCTTTGCCCCAGATCCAAGGACATTTTAATGGGAAATCTGATGTGTGGTTGGCTCTGCACCAGATCTAATGCTATGCCAGTAGTAAATCAGGTATGTCGCTGTTTCAATGGGAAGTCTGACATGTGCTTGACTTTGCCTCAAATCTAGGGCTTTCAGTGGAAGTCTGACCATCCATGGTCTTGCTTTTGTCCCAGTAATGGAGCGTATGCCAGGCATCACTATCCTATGTTTCTGAAAAGAATGTGAAGTGCCTCAGTATGGTTGGAGCCTGGGTAGAGATGTCCAGGGATATCTGTCTGACCCTGACCTATAAGGGGTTTGCTAAAACATTTGACAAAAGCCGTGTGAAAATTGTAGCAGCATTCATGAACGACACCGCGAGTTGGAAAAAGTTTTAATTCTCGCCTCATCTAAGAGTTCCACAGACAGTAACCTTGGAAAGATGCTGTGGCCCTGGTGCGACGAAGGAAAATGGCCTCTTTGACTGGTGGTACATTGTAAAATACAAAAATGAACAGATCTAAATGGGTCCTTCTGGGCTGTGGATCCCAGTACCATTGCACCTCTAGTACCAATGGTAGCGGCGCCCCTGGACACTGAAGACGAGGATGGTGTGACCAACTCAGCTCTGTTTATGAGCAATTTTTAGGGTCGTCCCTTTCCTTTCTCCTAGGTGCCAACCTTCAAGTCTTCAACAGGACCCAGGAACAGTATTCTCTGAAGCAGCAACAGATATATGTATCTGAGGAGACCATGTGCGCCTGATGCACAACGCTGGATGTAAAGCATTACAGTGGGTGTGGTGTAGGAGAAACGGCGGCTATTTACTGTGTGTGCCCGCGTGGAATGAACAATCATCTGGAAACATAAGCAGGGTAAATCACACCGGATTTAAATTCTGTGGGAGGAAATGAGGCTCATTAATGTCCATGTGAAGGGTAACAGTCCATCAGAAAGGTTCTGCCGGATCAGAACTGATAATCTTGCATGGATAGAAGCCGCCCTCTAACACCAGGTGATCTCAATAGGTGTGTATCTGAATTTGCTAAAATATTCCAGTGTGCTGCCTGTTGGATTATGGTGCCATACTGGCGAATGATAGCACCAGGAGAAAGACAAGGCTCCCAGGTTCATCAAGTGGAACCACCGCAGGAAAGGAAGCCGCCATTCACGGGCTGAAGGCTGCATTTAGAAGCAGAGATCCTTCTGTAAGCCCAGGGGCCAGATTAAAGCCAGGGCGCATTGTCCCTGTTTGCCCTATGTGCACCGAGCACAAACCGGGACAGTGCACCCTATCAAGGTTACTATACTGTCCCCAAGGGCAGCCACACACCTGCACCTGCCCTGGGGCAGCTCATTATGAAAGGCAGGCAGGCAGGTTTGAAGCTGTGGCTCTGACTGTCCCAGTGCAGGCACAGCCCAGGCTGCTTTAGAAGTAAGAACATCCCCATCATCTTTTCCTTTATTGTGGCTCCTAGAACCATAAAAGGTACGAAGCAAAACATATGTCTTTATGTTATTTTTTAAGGAATGTTTGTTAAAAAGGAACGTAGGTCATTGCAATGCAATTTAAATAAGGCATTAAAAACCTGCATACAGATCTCAAAAAGCAATTAGTGTGATAAAATTATTATAAATATTATAACAATTGACCTCAAACCCCAAGAAATGTATTCCCACTGAGCATAGATAAGACCACTAATGCATACAAATTGTATGCTGCAAATTTAACAATATTTTTAAAAACCCCAGTCTCATTCCCCAAAATCCAATCACACAACACAATATAGTCACTGGGCAAAAAGTGCCCTTACGTTTTGATTCCTATAGGTCTAAATGCCTTCAGCCTAATGTGCTATATTGAGAACAAATATTCTGAGATTGAGAAAACAATACATTCTCTGGTGTTTGTCTTGCATACTCTCAAGGTATAATAACGGTCACCAAAACCGAGGAGACGACAAGGGGGAATAATCCAGTATGAACGCTGCTTTGCGTAAGCCCCTCAAAAAAATAGTACACGGTCATTCATCTTCCTGGCAACCCATAGGGCATCAGTTGGATGAATTAGTTTTTTTGTTCCAAGAACAGGTAAAGTAAGCCAAAGTTCAGAACCCTAGCCTAAATTTTATCAAAAAATGCTCGTGCAGGTGGATTATCAACATAATAAATGACTCAAAGTCAGGTGAACATGTAAAAGACAAAGAAGAATCTATACGACTGCCCGAGAAAACAAAATTTTGTCTCCTATATCAAAATTTCAATAGCCCAATATTAGCTTTTCACGGGCACCTCATGATATTGCAGTAGGATGGAGCCAATAATCACTCAGGGAATTGTGATAACTGATTGCTCATTTAATAATTCTCTAAAACAACCCCTATAGGGGACCAGGTCCTCTGTTGTCCATAGCTTAATCCATTATAGAATGGGTCTCAAAACAGCAATGTCTGAGATTGATCTAAGATTTAGATCAATTCTTAGTGGGAGTGTTGGAGCGCTAGTGGGAAGTTTTGAAGGAGACTTTATAAAGCCATTTTTGCCCTTTTCAAGTCTGTCAGGTTTACAATAGCCCCACAAATCCACCCCATACAAGGCTGACCCACATGCTTGAATCTTATACATCTTTATAGCTGGTGAAATAGCAAAGGAGGAGGCCTGTTGGCAAATCTTGTAATGGACCCAGTTCTGTGTTTTAAAGTCAATACACTTTTCCCTGTCTGGGGTAACCATCTGTGGGAATCGTTGAGTCTCACACACAGATAATGAAACATAAACCCTGTCTAACGTCTCACCCTCTAAGTTTACCTTACAGTTGAGCACTAAATATCATGTAATTTGTTGTATTGCTGGTAATTTCTAATCTGTGGTATTTGCAGAATAGGCTAAATTTCCCGAGAAGGATAGATAAGCATCATGCAATTTAGAAAGGAGCAAAACAGTGCTTAATTTGTAAAATAATAGGTGCAGGTGCTCACAATTTGTCTTAGGCCACACCCACTTCCCCCGGCTCCACCCATTTCCTCCAGTGGCTCCACCCACATCTGCCACTGGCACGGCTGAACACCAGGTGTAATACCTGATCGGAATTTCTGTTAGTGAGCCTTCCTAAAGTAAAGGAGGTTCTCACCCTGATTACATTTTGGAGAAAAATGAAAGCAAAAAGTGCATTTATAGCACAATTTTGGCAAAAAAAGGTGTGTGGTGAAATAAAGCTAATGTGGTGAAATAAAGCTAATCTATGATCACATGATTTGGACAAGCAAGGTAGCTGTGTTTGACCTCAGGTGACTCGGGTTTCACACTGTGTACTTAGAGCAGAGGTGACAAGCAGAATCCGTATTTTATTTCTGGCAGCTTTACATGGTGTGATGAGATGTGTGGTGAGATCCCAGAATGAGGGCAGAAAAGCACTGCCCAACAATCGAGACTACATTATACTTGTTTTCATGCAAAGGGAGGTTTATTGGATTCACAATGTGTTGAGCCCAGGGATTCCTACCGGGTTCCCTGTGATTCATGGTGGGCAGCGGCAGTCACTAGGTCACGTGATCACCTCTCCTGAAAACTCACTTTGTTTTGTGTGGGCATATGACTGGAGCTTTGAATAAATGAAGAAAAAAAACACCCTAACACAATTTAAGCAGAAAAAGTACACAGATCCCTTTGCCATAACAAACGTTTGTAAAAGTTGAATTTATTCTGAAATCCATCTGTTGTGCCTCACATGGATTTTTATATTTTAAACAAAAATTGATTCTGCAGAGAATGCAGCAACTATGTGGAATTCATATGCAAAAATACTTTTCTGCTATTAGCTAACCTCCTTCAGCCCATTTAAATTAAAAAGCGTTTCCATTTCTTTCTGGAAGGTGGGTGCCGTTTTTAAAAGCTCTTCTTTTTTTCTGGTTCTTTTTACCCCCATCAGCCCGTCTCTTCACTCCAATAAATTTAAAAGCAACTGGAACATTAGAAACGGCCTTCTCCTACAGATATCTGCAATTCCTTTTGACTATTTCTTCTAATAAATGTGATCTTGTACCCTTGCAATCATGTTTCCCCACATGAGGTCAGCAGACAGTGTGAACTGGTAAAAGGTGCGGTTAAACGAAAACACTACAAAAATGCACAGTTCTCTTTTACAAGGCCAAGGCAATAACATATCCACCCCACCCCCCTTCCTCCCAGCGCCAGCAATGATTTCCTCCACTTACCTGATCCATGAGGGTGATTCCTGGTCACAGTGGGCCAGCGGATGGGTGCTCCAATTAGCTTGTGCACACCACGTGTTAGTTTGCAGTTCAGAATGCCCTGCAGTGCCTCCGGGCCCAGCTGCTCCCAGTAATGCTGCCACACTCGTGCAGCACAGCTATTTGAGGGCCGGCAGTTTTTAAAGTGTACAGAGGAACACGTCCACACCTGCATCTGACAATGACTGAAGTTGGTAGTGGCCCCAACCACGAGCGCTCCAAGTACAGGATTCTAATCTGCTCTGACATTGTGGAACGTTTGATTGAACTTTCCCAGCCTGCCTCAGCCCACCTCGGCCATGAGCCCGCCCTCAACCACAATTATCAAATAGAAATGGCATGTAAAGGGCAGGCATGCACTGCTGACCTCACGAACGTGATGATGATGCACGTTCAAAATGCCTGGACCAGGGTGGGCCAGCGTGTGAAGACCCACAAGCTGAGGCCAAGGAGAGCAGGTACATTTTTGTTAATAATTACTGGGCCTGCTGCCCAGGGGAAAAACAATCTTATAGACCCGGCCCTGTAAAATAGGTGCCGGTGCTGAGCACTGGAAAGCACCGGCACAAATTAAGCAATGGAGCTAAATATTGTCTGCAAAAGAAGACCAGGTATTTTATGTCCAAACATTTTGGGGAGTCATTTTCACAATCTAAAAGATAGGGAATGCATACATTTATACATAGCAAAAAGAGACTAGAATCCAGGACTCATTCTTGACGAGCACTTCTTTTAATGGAGATTAATTGGTATACAAAGCCTGTATCAGAGACAACAAGCCCGTGGGGAGCCCAACGGTTCCCAAGACCTCCCAAAGTTTCGCCCTCCTGCAAGGTCAATTGTGGCACGCAGGTAGACAAAAGCTACAAATAGCAACCCCTGGTCAATATTCACTGTTTTCCATTTAATGAACAAAAACCTTATGACCTGATGAATTGTGCTTATATTGGGTCAAAACCCCGCCTGAAGGTGAGATAACACTTGTACCGAGGATATCCAATCTCACAACCTTAATAAATATTTTCATGCTATGAAACTTTTTAATGTTATAAATTAAATTTATAGGCCGATAGTTTTCCGTGGCCAGGTTATCTCCCTTTTTGAAAATTTAGATTATTTTGCTGTTTTTCCAAGTACTTGGGATAGGAGCTCCTATCGCTATATTCTTAGACAGAGAATTTACATATGCTCCCCAAATTTGTAGTTCGGAACGAAATAAATCAGCTGGAATTCTTTCTAAGCCAGGGGCTTTCCCAAATTTCTGGACCTTGATTTCAGCAATGCTTTCCTCTAGCATAAATTTCACTGGCTCTCTTCCAGACAATTTCATAGAGCAGGTGTCTATTTTTCATTTACATGGAATTGTATCTGCATGGGGAGCTAAGAAATGCTTGGCCTAGTCCCCTGCAGCAATATAGCATTCAGGGTGGGCAAAGTCTTTACATCCATTGTGCATGACCAAGTGCCAAAAACATTTTGTATCCTTTTGTTTTGTTGCATCCAAATCTCGCCCCAAATTCTAACCTCCCACTGAGCTTTGCTAATCTTAATAGCCCTAGCGTATATCCTCCGTGCTTCAAAAATCTCTGTTCTCTGTTTGTTCTTTAACTTATTCACCAATTCCTTCTTTGCATTTTTACAGAAGTTTTTAAACCATTCATTCACTTTCGTTTTTTGGGGAATTTTGCAATTATTAATATCTTTCAAAAACAGTTTCCCTAGCTTTGGGTTAAAACATTTAATGGACCTTCATAATCTGTAAAGCAGTTGGGCTTGTTTTTCAAAAACATGCAATTAATTGGAGACAATTCTATAAATCACTTTTATGACCCCTTCAGGATATAACGTCCCATTTATACTTTGTTTGCTATTAGTCACACCGGTAAGGTAAGATACTAGAATATACTCCAGACACACTAAGTCGCTTACCCTACACCCTTTCCAATCAAGTGTAATAGGAAAATGGTCAATAACTGCCATATCTTTAATTTCATGCTAAATCCTAAAATCCGTTAAAATATAATCGTTATTACTCTCTCAAAAGTTGGTTTGGCGCTGATGTCCGAGATAGATCGACCATTACACTCTCTTAGACCATGGGAAACCCCTAGATCTACAATCTGGAGGGCAGCAGAGCCCATTCTAGTTGCTTTCCTAAGGCCAAAATAGGAAGGGAATCCCCAACATTCATCTTCATCCCTAGTTAACTCTAATAAGGGATCATAGGGCTCGAAACAGGTGGTAATGTCACCTGGAATAATCATATAGTGACTACAACTAAGGTCTACTAGAAGGGCATTCAGAGCTCTTAAAGTCTGGGAGTTTTTATTAAAAGGAGCTGACCTGTCATAGATGTTGATCAACAGGTATGGAATCCCCGACTTGGGAGACATACTAAGTACTAGAAGATCTGGGGAATCCGAGTCAATTATCTTAACAGAACAAGTGACACTTTAGTCCACATAATAAGCTCTCCCGATGGCCTACCTGCTTTTGAGGACGTAACTTCGATGCTATATGTTATAAATTCCTGCCTATGAATTTGTTTTAGTGTCCAGGTCTTTTGGAAAATACAAATATGAAACTAATCTATAAATAATCCTCCTCTACCAGTTTGGACGAATCCCTGGAATGTTCTAGCTAGATAGGTGCATGGAGGAATCAAAATCTATAAAATTATGTTTTGCATTAAAGAGGGTGTTCGATGACATCAAAGTACTAGGTGCAACTGAGTAGTTGTTGCTTGACACATATACATAGTTGGGGTCCCTCTTTCTACATGGACATGAAATATATGCCCCCAACCCACATGTCAACTGATTATCACTTTCATCTAAAGTCAGTTGGGGGTTTGTAACAAACGGGAAAACATATGAGATTTATAGTCAGTTGATCTCTGCCACACCACTCTCTTGGGAGTTGGCAGAGTTGGCACCATCCTACTGTCCAGGTTCACTCCTATTTGTAATAGAATTACCACACCCACCCTTGCTCTCGACCAGACCACACCCAAGGGCCTTAACTTAAAACAAATTTCATATCTATTAGTGGGAGAGGTACATTGATCTAATTAGATACTGCCTGTTCGGAGTGGCTAATTCCAATTCATTCGAGTCCTAGGGTCCTATAAGGTGTTTTGCATACACAGTGTCTGAGTGGACAATTGAGTAACAGTCGA
The DNA here is from genome assembly GCF_964204655.1 of Triturus cristatus. NCBI lineage: Eukaryota > Metazoa > Chordata > Amphibia > Caudata > Salamandridae > Triturus > Triturus cristatus. Next base: position 237,284,774 of record NC_140583.1, read on the forward strand.
GTGTGCCTGATCCAATGTAGGGCCTTGTTTTTCAATGAATCACTGCCTTCAATGAATTCTGACAATCGCTTCGGGAATTTTACCTTCGGGAATTTTACCAACACAAGGGTGAAGGCTCCTCTGCATTCTACTGGCAGAGGCTGCTCCAAAGGGGGGGCCAAATTATCATAATTCCAATTACCATAAGCTTCACCATTTGCCCTTAGAGAGATAGGATGACTGAATGGCACTGGGGCCTTCTCCAGCATACAGGTGGGAGGTTTAGACTAGTGACTACAATGATCACTTGAGGGATCTACACAATGATAGCAAAAATGGTCTTCAGAAGCAGCTTGTAGACTCTTCATATCCCTCAATCCCTGTAGGGCAGATAAACTCTGTTCTCCATGAGGCAACTGCAGTGAAGGATTTGGAGACCCTAACAATTTGCTAAGAGTGTTCACCACACCCAATAATATATGCTTGAAATTAGCGACATCGTCCCTCAAAGCGCTGACCAACTGCTTAATCGAAGGTAGAAGCGTCCCAGGTAAAAGAAACAGGAAGGGGGGTTGTGGGAATATTCTGTGAGTGAATAACTGTGGAAAGATCCTCTTGCAGGAGGTCATATCTATTAGAGCATTCAATATTAATATGAACTTGAGTTTTCCCCTTGCGTTCAGAGGTAAAATTTGATTTTTTGTGTGAATCCTAAGTGGGTGGTTGCGCCTTGCTATGAAGAGAGTCTGCTATAATTGAGCTCTCCGGGACCCTCGATTTCATCTGGAATATTTCAGGAATATTCTCCACTTTGACGGCTTTCTCTTCATTCGAGGCACTTTTTTAAGATGGCTCCACCTCTTCAATTAAGGTGTCAATCTCACTTTCCACACATTTTGCAGCCACATGTTTTGATTGTTTGGGAAGTTTGGATTGGGCGGCCGCACCCGCTGGACTATGTAGTGGCTTCCACTTCCCCATTCTTGAATCACAGCAAGAGTATAGAATACATGGGGGCTACAGTACCTTCGGTTACCAGGAGCATAGCAACTGTAAAGACCAAACATCCACACCCAAGGGGGGGTGGCCCTGCCTTGGCTCCTCATGGCTCTGACAGACGCAGGATGGGCCCGCCCTTGGCAAGTGAACCACAATGCAATAGTGAAGGGCTGTTTATGTACACCCAATGGCGTGATGAAGAGACCCCGCCTCCAGGTAAGATAATGCAGTGGTTGCAGAGAGTGTCTGTACCTACAAGTGGATTTCTGAGTGGGGCCTCCCAGTCAGGGGGTGCCTTCAAGGGAGCATTAACTGTGTGCCGCCTCCTCTTTGTGGTGTGCACTCCGAGACAGATTTACTTACATTTAACCGAGCACAGCAACTTAAATTGTTTTGCCACATGTGTCAAAGGCAGAGAGCAGAGCAACTAAGATATGGTGCTGTTTCTCTCTCCTTTTGAGTTGGTGCGCTTTAGGCAGCCTTGCTCCACACACATAGCCATGCACCGTAGTGGAAGGGTGTGTGTAGGATAGGCTTTGTATTAGGAATAGGAAAGAACATTTTGTTCAACATTATAGCTGCCTCACAGAGGCGTAAGTCTTTAACACAAAACCCTGTCTACCTTTCCCAAAAGAAAGGGCTTTGGTCAGAATCCATGGGTGGTTATATGGGAACTTCTTTTACCATCCAAAAGATGACCTCTTGATGCAAAGTAACACAAAAGTTACTTTGGGCCTACTTTCCATGCAAATCAAGATTTGCAGTGGAAAGTAAATCTCAATTCAAGCCTTTGTGCTGGTTTTCGTCACTTTTGGTGACATTGCACGAGTTCAAAGGATTGATAAATCTATCCCTCCGTGTGCACCCTGTTAGCCTTTTTGGGCTAGGTACCCTAGTTCATAATATGACCCACGTGCAGAAGCAAAGTATTTCCCTCATTTGTGTAGTGCCGTGCCCCCCACACAAATGAGGGAATTCCTCCTTAGGATAGCACTGGCATGATTTGACTTACCGAAGGTCTGCAGACCCTTCTGTTTAATTATTGTATTTATTTAATAAGCTTCATATAGCGCGAACATGACCCCTGGGGGATCAGAGCGCTTTACAATTGAGCGAAAAAGAGAAGACATGTAGAGCAGACAACAAGGTAAACGAACAGGTACAAGAAGGAGTAACTCTAGGCCAACAGACCAAAATACAATCGTAACAGTTAAATAATACACAAAGGTAAGGGAAACATGTGGTATCGGGCCTGGAGAGAGGAGGATGTAGGGTAATATAATGCTTTACAACTGTGCAAGAAAGGGGAAGCCTAAGGAGCCAGCGACAAGGCAGTCTTGGAAGGTACAAGAAGTAGTAACTCTAAACCAGATCAACAATCGTAACAGTCAAATAGTAAACAAGGGTGAGGAGAGTGTGTCATAGAGTGCCTGGAAAGCGGGGGTTCTAGGGAGGAAACTTGTTCATCAATAGCACTGTATCTTCCTTTTTCAAAGATGCCTTCAAGGGGTTCAGTCTGATTTCAGGGGGCAGGGAAATCCAGATTCTCAGGGCGATAACCAAGAAAGCTCGATTGTAAGTTTTCTATTTATGGAATTTCGGTGGCTTCAGCAGTAAGGTGCTGGCACTTCTAGAGGATGTGGAGCCACCGGATAGCTCAAGTTTTTGTGCGAGGTATATCGGGGTGCTGAAGTATAAGACTTTATGGGTCATGAAAGACAACTTTTTTGGTGTATCCTTGCTTCATATGGGAGCCAGTTTAGGGATTTCACCTCAGGGGTGATATGTTTGTTTCTTTTAGAACCTGGGATGAGCTGTGCAGAAAGAGTTAAGAGTGGCACTTAGTGGAGCCATCTTAGATCTGGGAAGGCCACAGAGGGTTGTGCTTCCATAATCCAACTTGGAAATCACTAAGGCTTGCACAGCAGACCAGAAGTCATTGGAGGGGAGGAAAGGTCTTATTTTCTTTAAGATGCTCATTTGTAAGTTCGCTCCTTTGGGGAGTGTACTGATGTGCATCTGCATGTACAAACTCTTATCTAGCGTTGTACCCAGTGGGCCATGGAGTCAATGATGTGTGGTTTGCAATTAAGAGCTGTTAGTTGATTCATCCATTCTTCGTTGACTGGTGACTGTTTGGGTGGGGCGATTAAGATCAATTTCATTTAAAAGCGCTTAATTTAAGTTGATTATCGGTCAGTCAATTTTGGTTTTTCTCTAGAGTTGTGTTGAGAGGGACCTGATGTCCTCAGGGGAGGAGTATTGTGTAGTTCCTACTAGTCCGTAGGATTTGCGCATTGGAAAAACATAAACTAGGGGCTCGGTGACAAGACTGATTCCAGACCCCCTGCAGGATATGTTGGCCTATTGACCAGCTAGCTCACAGTGCCACCTTAAGCCCCCCCCCCCCCCCCAACCTACCAAGGAGCGAATGATTTCTGGCAATCACTAAACATGACTGCTCTGACCCCTCCGGGATCGTGGAAACAGTGCAGAACCTTTCGCTCAGTCACATGTGCTCACTTATCCTCAGAGGAGTATACAGAGAATACACAGTGGGATGTTTTCAAAATAGTTATTGAACCAACGTTATTCTTGTATAGAATACATGTGCTGCAATGATTAATAGACAGGCATAGATAAAAGTGATTCCAAGCTCCAAAATTGTGAATAGTAGCTATAGTTCTACCGTGGTGCTAAAACAATGTATGTATGCTGGCATATAAAAAGGCAGTAATCGAAAGTACTCCTACCACGCGAACCCTACTATAAAAGTGTACCTAGAGTGTGTGTAGGTGTAGAGCCAAGAATCCCCCCAAGGGATGATCCAACCCCATTATCTGATGGGAGAGAATGAAGTACCCCGTCTTGGTCACAAACTGGACACCCCTCACGAGATGTCAGCCTGATGTGCAGTGAATTCTCAGCATGCAAGGACCCTCGTGTCAGTTGGAGTGCCTCCTCTGCTAATCTAGCGGGATTCTTATCTTTTATAATAGAAAGCAGCCTTGCGATCTGCGTATAGATTAGGGATGTTATGGATATGTGGATAGCCCTGTCGCCACGTGAATGAAGATAGAGATGACATTTTGTACATAGTGTGAAAAGAGACCTTGTACATGGTGTTCAGGGCATTGTGATACTAGATGCTAGAAGCTAGATGTGTAAACAAGTTTAGTTTAAGGGAAACTAATCCAGCATCGGCACACATGCAAATATGTGCAAAAGGTTACTGCTGAAAAATAGGACTATGTAAGAGATAAGCTGCATCCCTACATGGGCCTAACTTGGGAATATAACAGGAAACTTTTAGGTACAGTTCGGTGTCACCAGCATACATGTGATAATGGATGCTGGATAATTTCAAAATTTCAGTTAGAGGCTCCATAGACAAATTGAAGAGAGTGGTTGAGAGCGTGGACCCCTGTGGTACCCCTAGAGTGACCGGTAAGGGATTGGACAGGGACTGGTTAACCTTGAATTTTTGAGTTCGTTTGTGGAGAAATCAGGCGAACCAATTTAGGATGGGCCCTGAAAGCCCCATCCTATGTTCCAATTGGTCTAGTAGTCTGTCATGTTTAACCATGCCCCATGGACACAGAAAGCTGGTGCGCACACCCATTGCAACCTGCGGACATTTCTTGTAATACAGCCCCTGCAAAGCATTACGAGTAACTGTAGACCCTATTTATAGTGAAACAGTTTCAGTGAATGGAACTCCACCCAGTAGAGGGCTGGATGCAAACTGTAAATTAATGCCTTTGAGAGAGACAGAATGAAGCAAGAGTAACAAAATGAATGTTAATTGTGGTGTTAACTTGGTATCGCACTGTATGTCATTGTGGTCTCTTTTGATATCATTTATGATTAGGTAGGGAAATAGTCAGATAGGATGTGTATGATTGTGTCATTATTGTGTTGAGTGAATGCTAATACAAAGTGATCTCACTACTGTGCATTGATATCCGCTCTCTAAATTCCCTATGGAGTGACAATCTTTTAGTGCATGTTCAGTGGCCTTGGGCTGCATTGGAGAACCTCAATCAATAAGACCGAGTTAAGGTATTAAAATAGCTCCTTCCTGGAGAGGGCAATTCAGCTGGGAGGACATCCATTAAAGCTGCTCCCTGGCTGTGGCGTAACCCAATAGTTGTGCAATCATTCTTCTTTTTTCACCATTCACTTGCAGGCTAGATGAGAACTTAATGTGTTTTCAATTCTAATTCATTACCTGTTTATCACGGATTCATTCATATATTCCAAAACCGTTGTCTGTAAGTAGTATAAGAAGTGAAGCGCACATCCGTGTTGCAATTGGTCATTGCTCGGAATTGCTGAGTGCCGCATATCCTATTTCCTTTGCTGATACTTTGGCAGGCTCAGCAGCACTGCGCTCGTAAGTCCCTTCTCTGGGGTGTGATTATCGAAGCTTAACCACTCCCTGTTCCGCTGCTCTTTATAAACAGGTTCCGCTGTGCTTTATGAACAGGTATTCCTAAGAAGCAGCAGTAAGTGTACTGCAGTTCCTGGTATTAGTGATAGAATGTAACATATTTTAATCCTCTGTAGAGCTTTGGCACATGCAAACTCTTCCACTCAATTGCCTAGAGAGCAGCAAAACACAAACACAACCATGAAACTATGGATCAATTATGATGAAAAATTCCATACACAGTTTTAAAGTATAAATAACCCATGCATACCATCTCTTAGATCTCTCCTGTCCCTACTCCCCTACTTTCTCCTTTATCACCCCCTTATTTCATTTTCATATGCTGGGGTAGATTTATTGAGAATATATTTTCATGTGTACCATGTGCCCAGAGGCAAGAACCCTTCATTACAAAGTGCTCCGGTAATGTTCTCTCACCTCTGAAAGACGTGAGGCAGACATCAGCACAAGTTACACTGCCAGTCTTTGAGAACTCTGTCGAACACTCCCTTATTGGGTTGGTTTGGATCCCACTTTTAGATACATTTCCAGATGGGGGATGTGGTTTAGGTTGGTTCTCTTTCAAGTCTCAATTTCCTGCTGTTCTTCAGACACAGCCTTTATACAAGGTGATGGCACTCACATTTAGTAGCAATGGGACCCTTCTCAAGCAAGAATGTCCAGGAGAAGGGCACAATGAAGTGTGAGGTGTCTGCACTTTAATCTCATCAGACTTCCTGAAGTAACAATCCAGGTCAGACTAAAAATCTCTTAACCTTAAACAACAAAAAAAGCTGTTCCACCACTCAGCTTAGCCCCATACCAGATGGCTATAATTCAGGAAGAATTAATCAGCAGTCATTTGCTAACAAAGTCCGTGCTGGGTTTGTAAAGGGAGTCTGTTTCCATTCTCCCTGGTTTGGTTACAGGGTCTTGATTTCCACCGTCCAGCACAGGAACGCAGGCAATACATTTCCACTGTCTAGGAAGCTTTCCGCGTAATTTAGCTTGGGAATGCTAAACCAAGAACATACAGAATATGTGGCCTTAGCCCTAGTGTGCAGACTCGTAGCACTTACACACAGCCCTTCTACCGTACATGTGGTACACACTTACCTCACATACATGCCCTCAACACACACACGGAATGTTAGTGCAAGGTGCTGGAGGGCACATAACAGTAGTGCTTTGCAAGAGAGGGTCGTTATAATGCACTCGCTGCAACACGGAGGAAAGGTCTGGTCACAGTAAAGATCCACCAAACAGTAGCAGCCCCCATCACTTTCTGCAATTGACCCAGGAAATGAACAGGAGTCCAGTGTCCACTATGACAACACTCTTGGTGTGACCCTTCAGATCACAGAACAGATTCCTGACTTTGCATTCCCAGGCACAAGTCTAGGCATTTGTGCACTGGATGTATTAATGTGATGCCAGGGTCAGAAGAAAAAAGTCAGGATACCAATGTGACATGCGGTCGGGCATTCAGGCAGGAGTATAAGCCCATTTCTCATGCAGGAGAGATTTCTGTCCCTACTGCGCTTTATTCAACACTTCTGCTATTTCTGGGAGCTGTAAATGACAGATGTTACTAGTAATAAATGTCATCATTTTATCCACCTCACAAGGATGGGAGATGTAGTCAAGCTTGGGACTTGCAAATCACCAGCAGATTTTGTGTTTCACACATTTCCTTCTGTGATTTTTTTTTTTAGCTCAACGAAAATACCCTTTTTAAACTGGATTGTGTTAGGACATTTTCCTGAGTAAATCTGAGCAAGTAATGTATTTTTCAACTATTTGCCCTTTAAAGTATAGCTCTCAACTCATTTAAATGACTTGCTTTTATAAAGTAAGTTTTTCACTTTGCACTTTGTCCATGTACAAATTCCTATCTAAGGTATGAGCATTGTTGTCACCAAAATTATCATGGTTTCTGGAACTCGCATAGTTTACCTGACCATTTTTCATGGGTGATGTAAATCGAAAAAATGTTTATGTACTAGCAATAATAGTTAAATAACCAATTAAACCTATATTTTCCGGAATCTTTGAGATTCAGACCTAAACTGTTTGCAATATCATTTAGATACTACACTTGAGAAATATAATGTTTAGATACTGGACTAGTAGGAGGTTGTATAAAGCATTTACCATCCATTATACTGGCAATAATTAACATAATCAAACCTGGACATCTGGATTCACCACACGGTCAGCTTGCAACTACAAACCAGTAATCCGAGGTCACGTTCTCCCGCATCGCGCTGCCTGCCTCTAAACATGTGCATGCTGGTCCCACAGAAAGTCCGAAGCATCCTAGCCAATCCAAACACTGCTTTCATGCTGCTCACAATAGTAAACAGCATAAGAGCACGGCCAGGATTGGCTAGGTCAGGCAAACACAGCGCTGCGTCAGAGACTGATGGCTGTGTCTCTTCTGTTGAAACTCCCTGATAGCAATATTTCTGAAGACTGAACTGCGCATGTTAGGCTGACCAGAGCAAAAACACCAGCCAAAGTGATGTGCGCAGTTCAGTTTACTGCTCCAGGTTGTCACAATCAATCTGAGAGAAAGAGTGCTGTAGCCCCGACCCTAATGGGGAAAAAATAAACTGCAGTATGGTAGAAGTAAATAAGGAGAACATAATGAGTGTCTCCGGTCTGAGAGATTGCAGTAGGGGTCAACGTCCCCACGCCCCTATGAAGGAACCGCCACTGGTACCATTGTCCTGAGTAACTGGTAGATAGAATTGAGGGCAGTAGTGTGACGAGTAGATAGTTAATCTAGATCCAAGCAACTGGAATTCTACATCTTGGCCGTACACTCTTGCGATGTTTTGAGGTCTCCATGCTTTATCATAGGCTTATTTGATTAGTTTCGTTTTCAAATGTTTCTTGTCATTTTGTGTATTAGCAAATGTGTGGTAAGAACGTTGCATGTACCAAGTGTAGAAAATACTTTTGTGAAATTGGACAGTGTACCATGTCGCTGTATTCTCAAATATTAGAATTACACTCCAGATAACTGTATTAGTTACACGTGATAAGTTTATCCTCCTGTATGTTCATGTCTGAAATGTCATGCACATTTTAAATTTAAAATGTGTATGAGCTGCATTCAAAGTAAAATTGCAAACTTGCACAAACTCTGCAATGTCAAAGATTGAATATTTGTGAACAGCTAAGAAGCACGCGGAGCCCAGTGAATAGTGCTCACATGCGCATCTTCAGTCACATAAGTAACAGCAGAATATTTTTTAGGCGCAGCTGGCATTGGACATCAGATGGCCAACATTTTAACACACAAAATTAAAGTGAATTTCCAGGAATAATCCTCTCTAATTATGGTTGTAAGCAAGGCCAAATTGAAATTCCGCTGATAAATATCAGTGATACTTAGCGTGGGCCAGTCCTTCAGATAGCGAGGTGCTCCTCGCCATTAAATAGATCCATTTTGCCTTGTTAAAATAAAATCAGGGATCTTTGGTCTGGCTTATAATGAATATCAGTTATTAGAAAAAATAAGTGTGACTATTTCAAGCAATATCCATTGTTATTACAAGACCTGTCAGCCTTAGGATGGTCTTCCTCCAAACCTTTTACCTTACTCCTCCATTTCAGATGATCTTGTTTTTGTTGGCCTTAGGACTCTGTGCACTGTACCAATGCTCAGTCCTACAGATAATGAGAGGCTCTTCTACGTCAAATAGCTCAATTTTGCCATGTTTTAAATACATTTGGGATCTTTGGTTTGGCTTATAATGAATGTCTGTTTTTACTTAGAGAAAACTTATGTAATTATTCCAAGCAACATCTAGGGCCTCATTATGATGTCGGTCGGATCGGTTGCGGTCCGACCAACATCTGGTGCTACAGTCCAACAGCCGCATTTTGATGTGTGGCGGTCGGAGGCAGTGTGAGGAGGGACCGACCAACACTTCCGATGGGTTCAAGGAGCTCGTCCGACCATCAGAACGTAATACACTACAATGGGCCGGTGTCTGCTCAGGTACCGCCGTAGGGATTATGATGTCCAGTTTAGGCATCCTTCTTATGGCGGTCCGACCGTCATAGAAAGGCTGCCGGAAATGGATTTTGGGGGCCCCTACCAGGACCCCCGTACACCCGCGGCCTCCTTTATGAGGCCTGGGGGGCACCCATGGTGCCCCCCCAAAACATCCATATCCTGTGATCCAGGCTGCACTTGATGCCTGGCACACGGATGTCTGAAAACATAAATTTTTCCAATGAGGCTTGTGCTGCAGCCCTTTTCCGGCTGCAACAGAAGCTGCAATGGAAAGATGTATGTTTCCGACTGCCACCTGGGCGATCACATCCTAATTTGTCAGATGCAACCACCGACTACGTCAGGTGGTTTTCATTCCGAAACGATGTCGTTCACATGCGCATCCGACCGTCACTGTAATAAGGCCCCTTGTGTTATTGTTCGACGTAACCTTTTGCCCTCCTCCTCCATTTTTGCGGATCCCATGTTTGTTAGCCGTAGGACTCTGTGCACTTTAGCACTGCTAGGCAGTGCTAAAGTGTGAATGCTCACTCCCTGCAGCACTTATTGCACCACCTGCTTTAGTAGCCTTTCAAACATTTCTCAGGCCTGCCATTGTAGTCCATGTGTGCAGTTTAAACTGCCACTTAAACCTGGCAAAATATAAGTTTTGCCAGACCTAAGCCTTCCTTTTAAATACATACAAGACACTGCTAGGGTAGACCTTAAATAGGCCATAGGGCATGGTTGAGTGTACTTAAAAAGTTGGACATGTACTTTTTCATGTCCTAATAGTGAAAAAACGGATGATATTTAATAAGTGTTTGGGAGCAGGGGGGAATATCGAGTTTGGTGTCTAAAGAATTATAATTTAAAACCTTCTTTAATGGTGAAGTTACATTTAAATTGCAATTCTGATAAGGGCACTTTTAGAAAGGTAGGATTTTCTTGTCCAGACCATTTGGTTTCTGTAGCCTGTATCCTAGGTCACATGACTAGGTATAGCTGGCAGTTGGTCTTTGTGTATTGCTCCTAGACAGTACAATAAAAGAGAAATCGGTGTTGGCAGGATGGGACATCTCTGACTTGATTGGGGAGGGATTGGAGCTACCATCTTCCACACTTTCACATCACAAAGGCTCTGCGTAAGCACACTCACAAAGGGTTTTACACTAGTCCTATGTGCCTCCAGTCAAGCTGGGGCCAGGGCAGTGAAGTAGGAACCCAACACCACTGGGGGTGGAAAACTCCAGGACCTTCTCCTACTTCAAAGCTGGCACCAAGTATAAATATTGGACCATCAGACCTAACGTTTCAGTACACCTCTGGACCTGTGGAAGACCGAGAGGGAATGCTGTGCTGCTCTGCTGCAAGAAGGACTGCTACTCTGCTGCCTTGCTACTCTGCTGTCTGAGTGAGATGGATTGGACCTGTATCTTGATCACCAGAGTGACTCCAAGGGCTAGTCGGCTGGCCTTCTGCTCATAGCTTTGTTCATAGAAAAGGCTCCAACCACCTTGAACCCAGCAGCTGGACTCTGTCTGCTGAGTCTCCCCCCCCCCCCCCCACAAGGGTTGCCACCCCACTCCTGGACCCTTGGAAGTGGGCCAGAAGTTGCTTAGCCAGCCCAGCTGTGATCCATGCAGAACTGCTGAAGAGTGCCGCATCACCTCGCAGCCCTGTATCCCCAACGAAGGAACGCACATCTTTTCGGACGCACCGCTGCCTGAAACCTCCATGATGCAGGACCTTACATCGCAGCCCCGCAACTCCTTGAAACAGCCACTGTGCATCTTCGATATAAGACCTCATATTGCAGCCCTGCATCACCCCGGAATCACTGCTGTGTGGCACACCCTTGATGCAGGACCTTGCCTCATTGCCCTGCGGAACCACCACTGCATGGCGCATCCTCCATGTGAGATTTTGCAAAGCTTTGCAACCCTGATTTTAGGTACTTTGTTCAGCGGGCCTAACTTAGTCACTGTATCTGGCCCGTGCTTGATCGTGGTCAGCCTAAACTTGTGAGTTTGTCCCGGTCCATCGCAGCTGGTGCTTTGTGCTTTTAAGCACTATTTTCACTTAAATCTCAAGTTCTACTGATTGAATTTTTGTTGTTTTGGTCTTAGATAATTTATTAAATGTTATTCTCTTTTTCTGAATTGGTGTGGTATTTTTCTGGTGCTGTGTTTTCAGTTATAGCTGTTTGAAGTGCTGCATTAATACTTTACTGAGTGCCTTTAAGTTAAGCCTGACTGCTTTGTACCAAGCTACCAGAAGGTTAGGCACAGGTTAATTTGGGGTTGCTTGTGACTTTGCCCTGGCAGGAAGGTTGGTTTCTGTCTGAGTTGAGGTTCAAGCTCTTAACCCAGCCAGTAACCCAATTTCATACAGTTATGTTTTGTAAATTTCACTGAAGTCATCTTTCTTCTTTTGCGAGAACAACCCCATCTCTGACATGATCAATTACAGAGACATACAATCATCCCAATGTATGATCACTTACAATAGTTGCCATGGAGATGAGAATTCACAGCTCTTGGTGATATGTTATTTTGCCCAATACGAGCATCTATCCATCCAACTGTCATTCTCCAATTTGCACTAAATATAAGTAGTTCTTGGTCTTCCCCTTATCAATCAGTTGAGATCTGGATAACTGTACTGCTTTGCATACACGTGCTTGTGCACATCAGAGACTGTGTTCAACGTTTAAAAAATGGCGGGTGTGTCTAGAGTGGCACAGTGGGTGAAAAGCGAGGGTCTGTAATGCGGCATCAAGTCCTGACTAGTGGCTGAGATACATTCAAGCATTTCTTCCATCACCATGTTGTTTTGACATTTAGTTGAAAAATTGATACATGGGACAGTAGCAGGTCTGGTATACTGTGCTGATCTGGGGGGCGATGCTATCTTTGAGGCATTTTACAGCACCATTGTTGCCAACACAAATACTTGGTAAACAGAGTTTTTTTTTGGCAGAGAAAAAAAGAGCAACACATCTTAACCTCTTGAGTGCCCCGTCCTTTCCACGCCCTGTGCCGGGCGTTTCATTAGGGGGCGGGGCTCATGACGAGATAGTCTCGTCATGGGCACAGCGCAACAGCGGCCCATGACGAGACCATCTCGTCATGGGCACTCAAGGGGTTAATGGCATTGACAACAACTGTTAACAAATTAATGTAGCACAGTGTATGCACTGATTTAACAATTGAGGTGTATTCAAAATAGTTACCTCGATTAGAACAATATAATGGGTAGAAGTGCAAAGTTTGGGCTGACTGAGTTGGTATTTTTAGAAAGGCCATGCTGTAAAAATAAGTAAAAGCTATTACTACTTTAAGCCGCAACTAATACATTCTAAAATCCATTTTAAAGGATAAAACACAAGAAGCAAGTGCCTTTCAAGTTGTGTACTGCCTGGATTATGAAGACAAACTGGCATTTTACATTTTATTTTCCTGTGTAAATCTCATACAGATGCACCTAGTTAAAGTGGTACACTCAGCCAGAGTTCTTGTTAACCTCTTCCTCTCCTCTGGGAACGTCCCCCACGATCTCAGGACATCACACGTCACATCAAATCTTTGAAAAACAAGGCTTTAACCCAGCCGGCCCGGTCCACTCCAGAGTGATCTGCAATTGACCACCTCAAGGCAAAATCTGCATTCACCTGTGACCAGGTACTACTGAAGCCCTTCCTCGACCTTCAACATCCCTCCTTACTACAGGGACTAAGAGATGTTAGAATACAAGGTATTGCCGCGGACTGCAATTTATCCCACCTTTCCAAAGGATCTGACATAATCTCCCACGCGACAACGGAGTCTTGGTCCTTTCCTGTCCAATGCGAGCATTTAATAAATATCCACCATACCTCCAGTTCCTTTAAATGCTTACCTATACCCTCTACCATACATCAGCAAACCCTTTACCCAATGACACTTAGACTTCTCTGACAAGGGGAAATCCTCCGATGTGGCCTTTGGACCCTGCATTCCTACTTACGCATCACTGAATGTCACAGAACCACGTCAACTCTGCCAAAGCAGAAATCCTCTCAGTGGAAACTGGTTCACACAGCACCCCAAGACCTTCTGGCCCTGTGAATTAGAACTCTGCCATGTGTCAAGAACCTGAGGAAATTATGAACTTTGATCTTTCACTTCTCCTTCAGGTAACTCAGGGAATCGAATGTTCCTCTTTCATCGTGCACACCCTACAAGGTATTTTTCCACACCTCGTGTGCCCTCACAGGGTGCAGACCAGAATCTCTTTGGTCCACCCCTGCTCTCTTTAGGCTGATTGACTAGAACTGTGGATACTTTCCTTTATATGGTGCAGACTCTAGGAAAAGGAAAAAAACTCCCAGTGACACACAGAGGGAACTCTCAATGACAGCCAGAGGGGTTAACCTTTGGAATCTGGTACATATGAAACCAGTAAGAGTGGGGAAAAAGTTGGAAACGTATAGGGTTTGGACAAAACACAATTGTATTTCAGAAGTAGCAATGCAGAGGATTGATGGTTCTAGGTGAAAATGTCATGAGACGTGGCAAATGTGCCACTCTCACAGCTACCTTCGGGATGTGCCACGATTGGATAGTTACTCTAACAGTAAAATTATATTTGTGGCATCCAACTTTCACGCTAATCTGTAATTGGAGGCTCTGAGAAGCTTCTTTGATGTGGCCGTTATCAGCTCCATAGTACATAATAATAATAAATAACAGTCTGCACAAATAGGCCAGATTTAAATCTAGTAAACCAGCTTACCGATCATGCATTTAAAAACATGAAAACCATGCCAATGAAAAATGAGCATGACAATTTTGTAATGGTATTCTGTAAAAGTGGGCTTTATATGAATTTAAAGTTTTCATGAAGTGTGGAGAAAAAATACAATCGCCTTTACTAAGTTCTGCATCTCTAACAATCACCACTACTAGGCATTCCAGAATGTTGCTTTCTTGATGATGTCTCCTTGGGTTTTGAGATCTATGGTGACATCATTCACTGGATGGTCTATTTAAAACAATTCTCTGGCTTGTGAGTTATTAATATATTGATTACCTTTTAGCTATCCTGTGACTATTTGCAGTGTAACTAGAATGCCGCATTGACATAGGATGCAAGTTGAGGGGTATTCGGATACTACTGTTGCTGGAAGAAGATGTGCATGTTTATCTAATTTTGAATGGTAAAGATTAAAGACTGTGGCATGACCTGGAGCACAAATAGAAATTAAAAATTCCTCTACGGTTAAGTTGAAATGGAGTAGACACGCAGCTAAAGCTTTTTGTAACAGATTTACCAAATCGCAGCAAGATTAAGACTGTTTCCCACCACATTTAGTATGAAATAGTAATTCCACCAACATAGGCCGTGGGATTGATCTCGGTGGTTGCTGTTCGAATTAGACTCTCTAGAGTCTACTTCACGAGACATGCAGCGCGAGGCTAGGCTCCTCCCTGCATGTGTTGTGAAGATTCGAATCTAGAAAGGGTGATGCATTGACCATTGGAGAGCTGGCTGGTGGCTCCCTCCTGCTGCTCTTTTGACTTAAATAAAATCATTTTACCAGTCTGTAATTGTTGGCACATCTTTTCAATGGCGACGAGGAGAACCAGCAATGCAGGAGGAGAGCACCCTTTGGGGCCTGCAGTTTAGAAAGTGTGGGACGCATTTATCATCGCAGTGCCACAGCATGAAGAAATTTTGCCGAAAGTGACTTCACCGCAACGAAGGAATCAGTGGTGTTCTCAATGTCTTCTCCTGGTAAGGTGCAGTGTGGCATAGACAGCTGGTTGAGGTCTGCGCATGACTGAAAGCTGTTTACTAGTGCACCGACTGACGCTCCTAAGAAACCATATTGAAGGTTATTGGTGCATCATCATACAAGCCCAACACGCTTCAGAAGAGTCATGCACAGCACGAAGGGTGGCCATTTTGAGGCATTGGGAAAGTTCCCTTTGACTACAGTTGCTCTTGCGGCCCTGTTTTTGAGGTTGGTATAATATGGTGTTTATTTTCACATATCGGTGAGAGGCACACCTAAAGATGGGAATTAAGCTTTGCGTGTCCACTGACCTTTGCCTGGAGAGTTAATTTTGCCAGGATATCAGTGACCGGCATGCTATATACATAAATGTACAACCAATAAACAGCTTTGGCCATCCTAGTGCTCATTTGCTGTGATGCGCACACCTACTGTTTAAGTTCTTGTTATTTTGAAAAGAAAATCTTCCAAGTTCTTGGCAT
The DNA here is from genome assembly GCF_964204655.1 of Triturus cristatus. Lineage (NCBI taxonomy): Eukaryota > Metazoa > Chordata > Amphibia > Caudata > Salamandridae > Triturus > Triturus cristatus. Next base: position 237,300,454 of record NC_140583.1, read on the forward strand.
TAATCTCAGTAGTGGGACTTATGTAGTGCATTTGGCGATACAGTGGAAGTGTTAATAGCACCATCATCATCTTTGAACTTGCCAGGAGAACCAATTGTTATTTGGGATGGTTGGAAGGAAAGTTTCCAAGCTATGTGGAAGCTGTGGGTGGTGAAGACTTTACCTCGTCACAGAAATTGGCCATGCTCAAATGTTTGGGGGCGGAAGGAAGAAGCATTTTAAAACACGTGTCATCATTACCTGATGTCTATGAGGTGGCAATGCAGAAATTGTATCAAATTTTGAAAAGAAGAAGAATGAAGTGGTGGAGTGTTTTGAAATTAAAAAAAAACACAGTTGCTAGGAGAGTGTGTAGACAAATTCATAGCGGCTCTTAGGTTGTTGGTGTCTACCTGCAACTACAAGGGGTTTCTGGATGAAAATGTTCAGAGACCAGTTAGTACAGAAATTGAGAGACACAAGGGTTCAAGAAAGGTTGTTAAACACTGAGGGCTTGACTTTTCAAAAAGCTATTGAAAAAGCCAAAAGGGCTGAAACTACTGGTGATGGGAAGAATTTGGGTGGGCGGGGGGGGGGGGGGGGGGAGGTTCTAGGTGTAGTGTATAAATAATCCAGAGAGAAGAAGGAGATGATGGATTCCCTGAGGTAAAACACTCGGAGATGGGAGGAAACAATGGCATGTTACAAGTGCGGGTAGAGGGGACATGTAGCGACTGATCCTACACGCCCAGTTGTGGGTCAGGTGTGTAAAATGAAGGGACATTTTGCAAGAGTTTGTAAAGGTAAGTGGTTTCAAGCCAATTCATCTGCAGACAAGAGGAGTATTAACATGTTGCATGATTAGAAGGAGGGGCATGATTTGCAGGAAGTGAGTGAGGTAGGAGATGCTGGGGTGAGAGATCATCCGTTTTGTAGTGTCACCAATAATGGAGTGGAAGTGTGTATGATGGCAGATTCTGGGCTACTCTACACATTAGTGGGAGAAGAGTGGGGATGGAAGTTTTCTGGGAAAGAATTGCATGCTCCAGACATCAAGCTTGTAGCATATGGAAACAAGACCATTGACTTGGTGGGTAATTGGATGGGTACACTGGAGTTTCAAGGTGAAAAGACATTTCCCAAATGTATGTGGCCAAGTATGGGTAAAATTGTTGGGTTGGTCACAGCAGAGAGAACTTATATATCAGATTGGACCCCAATCACCCTGATCAAGTGATGGTGGCATTGACCAATGTGAATATAGTGGGTGAAACCAAGTGGGAGAGAATTTTCGGCAGTCTTCCAGGAGATATTAGGCTTGTTAATGCGGTTTACACACAAAATTATCTTGAAGAAGGTGCGTGCCCCATAGCACACAAGCCTCGGGGGGAGGGGGAAGGGTACCATTGGAGAAACTTTGCAGAAGAAATTGCTTTGATTATGCCAAGAGGATGTCATTGAGGAAATTGAAGCTTCAGAGTGGTTGGCTTTGGTAGTTTTAGCTAAAAAGGGAAATGGAGACTTGCAGATGTATGTGGATCGACATGACATAAACAAATGCATTTGGATTGATCAGTATCCTCTTCTTAACATTGGTGATATGTTGATGTCAGTGAAAGGTCACTCACTTCTTTTGTCACTACTGAAGGAGCGTACCAGTTTAAGTGTATGCCTTTTAGACTGGCATCTGCAGCAGCGGTGTGTCAAAGGGCCATGCACCATTTGTTTAAGAAAGAGGATAAGGTGATTTATTTTCAGGATGACATCCTGGTTTTTGGGAAGGACATGGAAGAGCATGATGAGGTGTTAAGGAGAATGCTACAAATTCTGCAGGTGTGTGGATTGACCATCAGACGGGAGAAGTTCCTTAAATGGGGTGGAAGGTATGGAATTATTGGGACATTGGTTGTGCCCAAATTGAAGTTGTTGCGGGCCATGAAGGAGGCACTGGCTCCACTGAACAAAGACCAATTGAGGTCATTAATAGCATTAGTGGAGTACTAATCATGCTTTGTCCAGATGTTTGCTGACAAATCTGTATGAGAACACTCATGGCAAGAATTGTCAAATTGTACTGGAGTGGGGAATGTCAGTAGGAATTTGTCTTGATCAAAAAATGTATTGCATTGGCCTCAGCATTGAAGCCATTCGACACAAGAGATGCATGATGTATAATATGCACTGATGCTAGTAGTGTGGGTTTGAATGCATTGTTGCAACAGAGGAATGGAAAGGATGTGACCTTTGCTTATGCCTCAAGGCCTTCAAGAGGTGCTGAGTTGTCGTATTCTATGATTGAAAGAGAAGGTTTGGCGTGTTGGTGAGGTGAGTGTCACTTTCAAATGTTTGTGTGGGGTATGGAGACTTTGATTCGCACTGATCATTAACCCTTGGTGGATGTGTTTACTATAAAAGGTACAGGTCAGGTTTCATCCAGGATTACCAAGTGGGTTTTGAGATTGATGGAATACACTTTCAGAATGGAACATGTGCCAGAAAGGGTAAATGTGGTTGCGGCCTGTTGGTCTACGTTACCGGTGGAAATTGAGGATGGAGGAGTTGAAGAGGAGGGGCATTGGCTTGTGGCGAGTGTGAAGGTACTCACTGAGGGTCGAATATCTCATCTGGAATGGGTTCATGCAGACTGTGAGGATGCCACATTGCAAGAGGTTAGGGAGTATATGGTTCTCACTTCGACACCGTGTATTCCGGCAATACACGGTGTCGAAGTGAGAAGCTTCAGGACGTACTCGTCAGAGCTTTTTCCACAGTCGATGGCGCCGCGTTACTTTTGCTTTGCCTAAAAGGCGTACTAATGTTCAAAGATAGAAGAGTGGCATACAAACGTCAGTTTCAGCGACAGAAGTCTTGATATTACTACCTTCTTGCATAAGACTTCTTGAAAATTGAAAAGAGAACTTACGCACCGGATTGATCATTAGGACACGCTGGGTCGGAAATATCACCAGCTGAAAGGTCCGAAGACCTGTTTTACTTCACCCGAGCCCTGAAGAATTTAAGGGTTACACACCTAATGACGAAACACGTGTAGGCTGGCCAGTGAAGCGATACAATATTAAATCGAAACTACAAGCAAGAACACTGTTGTTGTTTCTAAATAACGCTCACCTTGATGCTGTATTTACTCCTTTGTGTGTGCACAGAACCTGTTGTCATATTAAGACGGACCTTGGTACAAATTTGAGGGCTTTTGGGTTTTCTCTCACCTGTTGCACCACAATAATTGAATTTCCTTCTCCACACTCACAACACTGGGCAAGCGCCATATTATACCCTGTGATAACTAATACCCACATACCGTTCTTTTATTATATGGTTAATGGATGGCCGGCCAAGGGTAAAGCATCTGACAAGGTAGAGTTGTTCTGAAATGTTGACACAGAATTATCTGTCATTTGTGAAGTTGTTTTCCGGGGTGAGCTGTAGGTTGCACCGGAGGCATTGAGGAATCGTATATTGAGTTTGGCACATGAGAGGCATACTGGCATGAGTGCAACCAAGCGTAGCGTGAGGTCAGAGTACTGGTGGCCAGGATTAAACAAAGATGCAGAAAGGGTAATAAGAGATTGTTTATCGTGTGCGTGGAGTGACAAATCATAAAAGACAGTAGAATATCCACCAGTGGTAGTAGACAAAATGGGTTTGGACATCTTTGGTCCATGCCGAGTGTGGGGTTTGTGTCACAAATTTGCCCTGGTGGCCATTGATTATTATTTGCGGTGGCCAAAGGTGAAGTTTATGGATCATATAGCGTCTCAGGACGTAATGAAATTTTTTAAAGAATTATGGCATAGGAAAGGGTTACCTGAGCACATGGTGACAGACAATGGTGTGCAGTTTGTTGCAGGAAATGAAGAATTTCTTGGGAATGTATGGTGGTGAACATGTCAGGTCTTTGGTCTATTTTCCTCAGAGTAATGAGCTTGTTGAGAGGCGGAATAGAACTTTGTGGGAGGGTCGGAAGCTGGCATTGCACCTAGGTTATCAATGGAAAAGTGTGGTGTAGAAAGTGTTGTGGGCTAATCGTACCATGCCCAACAGTGTCACAAGAAAGGTGCAGTTCTAAGTTATGCATGAAAGAAAAGTAAGAGGGATTATGTACAAAGGAGAGGAAAAAACGAATTGGGCTTAGAAGGTTGAAGGGCCAGGGAAAGGTTTTGGAATTGGAGAATGGGTGTGAGTAAGGAAAGAACGTGAGGAGGACAAAGGATTGGCTAAATGATCAGATCCTTTACAGGTTAAGAAGATGTATCCTTTCACTGTATTATTGAGTGAGGGGTATGTGTGCAATTGCAAGAAGGTGGTGAAAATTGCAGACTGCTGTTTAAAGGGTGTAACAGAGGGTGGTATTAATGGAGATGGAGATGGTGAACTTCGCGTGTGGAATAGAAAGAGGCAAATTGGACAAAAGATTGAAGAACGCAGTGACTGTGATCCTACTCAACATTCTACATGGGTTAGGCAGAAAACGGCTTGGCGTGAAGATTGTCATTGAATGATTACACACATGGGTATGTGGATGTGAAGGATGCAGATCCGATTTGTATATTCATAACTGAGAAAGATACTTTTGTATTACTGTGCACATATATGCATTGATGTTAGTAATGTGCATATATATATATATATATATTACCTATTGGCGGTCGCCAGTCAGTAGTTCTAGTTAGACCCGATTTCTATTAAGAAGCTGTTTTTGATTTGCCAATACCTTTTGCGTCAATTGTCAAAAGATTGCGACCTTTTCAAAACTAATTTGACGCTCACTTCAGCTCCTGTCAAAAAGAGTGATCCGTCAAGCGGGGGCCGAGAAAAAGGGGGGGTTCAAAAAGGCTTTTTCTCCATGTTAATTTCCATAGAAAACTTTAGACACGTTACAGCCCGAACTGCTGAACGGAATTACACCAAATTTGGCAAGAAGGTAGCTCTTGATTCAGAAAACACATTTTTTGGTGAATGGTGTAAATACATTCAGTAATTTCTGAGAAATGTAAAGATATATACAACAGTGGCCGCGGTGGATCCACAACCCCTTCTGATCTTGTGTCTGAGATCTGATTGGCTGACAACACTTCAAACCAGGAAGTGTTGGCAGCTAACTTGTGACATGGTTGAACCGATTCACAAGAAAAAACGTTAAAGAAAAAGAAAAGGGGGCAGGGTAGAAACACCCTGAGCCCCCAGGCCTGTTCAGGGGATCCCCCAAGGACCCCGAGGGCCTAAAAAAAGCATTTTTTAAAAGCGGGAGTCGCGTTGGATAGCCAAGAGGACTTCCTCCCCCTACAAGTAGTGCGTCAGGAGTTGCGTTTGCAGAGTAGTGGCGAAAGGGCACGTGGCCTGCTATCAGATCTCAGCAATCCTACCGTATGAGACTTACTGGAGGTAATAGGAGGGGTAGTTGACCCTCAAGGACGTCCTTTGGGGCCATCTACCCCTCATGTTATCTCCAGTAAGTCCCACACATTAGGATTGCTGAAAAGTTGTTAGAAGCCAAGCCCCCTTTCTCCACCATTCTGCAACCGTGCCTCCCGGTGCACCACTAGTTGGGGGATAAAGTCTCCTTCGCTCCAGAGGGACCTGGGGGCCAAAAAGCCCTCCTGGTACCCCCTGTAAGTCCTACACAGTGGAATTCCTGAGAGCTGGTCGAAGGCCCAGCTCCCTTTCTCCACCACTCTGCAAATGTGACTCCCAGTTAAAAAACCCTAGAAATTCACTAAAGAAAACAAAAGTTACAGGGACATTATAGTTAGGAATTAGCATTGCAAAAACCCTAGAAATTCACTAAAAAAAAAACAAAGGTAACAAGGAAATTATAGTTAGCAAAAAGAATAAATCAATCATAGAAATTCACTAAAAAAAACAAAGGTTGCAGGGACGTTATAGTTAGGGTCAGAGTCTACTCATACAAAACCAGAGAAATTAAGCCGCTATAGTTACCTGAGTTAACTATAACTCGCGCCCCCGCAATGCACTGCCTATGACCTCACATACTACATCACTCATGACATGCAGTGAGTATTTCATGTAATGTTTTCAGGTGTCACGGGTCAACCACGGATTACTGGGCTTAGATTTGAACCTTCTATTACTTGTGACATTGGGCTTGTGTTTACTGGTAAAGCAAAAACTGATCCAGAGTACACTCTTCTAGCACTTGACCCTGGAGTGGTGAGGTCAAGAAGTACAAGGCTTACTCATGGAAAGGGTGTTGGGTTAGAGAATTCTATCTCATCAGGCATCAAATAACAATCAATAAATTACTGTCCAGACAGAAAATGTAACACATGGCAAAGACGATACTCCAACTAGCCTCTAATGCAAAGTAGCAAGCAGCGCAGCAACGGCGGTCAGTGCGGGTAAGGGCGGTGGGGCAGGTCGGAACCGAGAGGTGGGGTGAGATGACAGGCAATGGGATGAGTAAAATTAAACTAAATAAAAAACCTATTCCCCGCCCCGCTCCACCGCCCCACCCGCGAATGCAGCACAGTAAAGCTTTTATGACAGTCATCATGTAAACTGACTATTGCTATCGATAGATAAGTCAGTCAGAGCATAGTGGTAAAATTCATAGATAGTTATCCAGTATATATATATATCTTTTCTCTCCCAACGGGGCAATGGAACTTAATTACGTGACAGAAACTCTCAGCGAAAACTTATTACAGCGCAGGAGGCAGGATCTTCTCCCTGAGAAAGTACGGAACAGCCTTGAGGAAAAAATATTATTCATATGTGTCTAATACTAGACTCAATATCCTCACAAAACCCTGGTTCTTTTTGTGAGGTTTGAAAGCAAGGTTACGCCTTTACAAAATGTGAAAGGTACTACCCTGAACCCTATGTCTTCTGGGCCTCCTAAAACATAAAAATTAGCAAGCATATTCAGGTTTACAGGAAGCATTAAACTTATATAAGATGACATTCATATTTGATTACATTCGTAGCTCTGTGTGCAATCGTTAATACTGTATGATATGGGGGTACTTGAACACAATGAGGTCAGGCGTAAGTTTTGTTTTAACAATACACATAGTTGAGTTAGAGTGAAGCTAGCTGGTAAATCTTGTGGGTAGGTGTAGTTCCAGGTTAGTGAATCAGTCCCAAAGAGTCACACTCTTCTGTCCCTTCTGGGGTTTGCATTGTCAAAGTACCCCTCTGCCCATGGCAAAGCACTCGTTCATGCAGCTGCGTTACTTGGTCGGTGGTCCTGTCACTCCAGGTGCTGCCTCCTGAGTCAAACCTGCGGGTTCCAGTGTCGGTCTGCAGTAGATGTGTGCTTGACTGGACAAGTGTAGCCAGCATCAGATTTTGACAGAGTAATATGTAGCACTTTTAGCACTCCGTACTGTAGACATCTCTTCATCTGATTCATTGGTCCTATTGTCTCCATAACCTTCCAAAGAAATTACTGGGTGGCCGTATGCCCTCTAGTTCAAGCTTCTCTCTCACAAAATGAATCCAGCAAGGGTCAATTTTCGAAACTATTTTCAGAGACAATTTGCAAAAACTTGACTAGCTTTCCCTGTGCAGACTGAGCCATATCCTGGCACCTTATCTTTTTAAAAGCATAATTCAGGTTTTGCAGCGTGAATATTTCTGGATTTTCAGAACAACCTAGTGAAAGCAGTAAAACCTTTTTAGTATCCCACATAGCACCAAATTTCTGTTCTGCAGACTCCATCTTTCACATTGATCAAGGAAGTCTGCTTTCCTCTTCATCTTAGTTCATCATCACAGTTTTTTGTATCTCATTTGCCATTCTGTTTAGTGTTTTTCTCTTGTCTTTAATTCTACTTTTAAGAGATTGAACTGCTTAAGAACATTAACCACTGATGCATTCAGTCAAAAGATCTCAATATTTTTTCTTCCTAAGTATCACGAGTTATCCATAGATCAGTCTGACATGATGGATTAGACAGCTCATAATTAACAATTCTGGGGTACCTGGTGAGTCCCATTTCAACTGATAAATGAAAAAAGCACGGAATTGGCAAATGTGCACATTTTATATCGAAGGCTTATGTTTGATTGAATATCCTCGGTTTAAAAAAAAAAGAAAACTTTCGATAACCTATGTATGCAACTACCGCACAGTCTGATAAAAATGGGCCATTGTTGATAAAATGTAACAAGGACTGTCAGCTTTTTTTCAATAATAAATAATTCACATACTGGCCCAATAATGAACTTGAACATGAGGGTGGGCTCCCTTTTTGAGCTCTCTCTATAAGTGTTACCATGGCAATCTCTTGCTCTTCGATACCCAGACATCCTGTTCTTAATCTGTAAAAGAATAAGTGCAGGTACCCAATTTTTGTTTAGAAGCCAGCCACTAGGGCTGCGAAGCTGATTCTCGTGGTTCCTGGATACCAAGGCTGTCTAGTCTTGATTCCACCTCATGCCTCTTTTTTCACCACAATCACTTCCTGTATTTTTTTCTCACCCTTACCCTTGCAGGTTCTTTTCATCCCTGCTTTAGACTGATGGCAATGCTGTCCCATCTTTCGCTTCCTCCTTTAACCCCTTTTCTGTCTTTCTCTCTCTTGTTCTGGGCCACCGTCTGATGATGACGAATGAGACCTGGTCCTAAGAAAACAATGGCTTTGGATTCACCTGCACCCATCGCTCAAATTAAGTTTAACAGAAATCTTGACTGTTAACCACAATGGAGGCAGATAGATTCACAAAAATAAATTTGAATCTTAGCAACAAAAACTTATTTTGACCTTTTAGCATCCGTGGACATCTTATTGATTTTATAGCGATGTTGAGTAAATGTATACTTAAATATCTTATGTGTTTTGCGAGTTGTAGTCTCACTAGTTGATTGTATTTCTAATATGGTGGAGAAGTGTGGCTCAATGGTTAGAGCGGCAGACCCTGATGCAGAGGTCTGGCCCGGGACCGGGGTTCAATTCCCGCCTCGGCGGCTCTTGGATTCAATTTCCCCGGACCTGATAATTCTCGCCTTGGTGCCTATTCTAATCATGGGTCCCACTGTGCAACTCTGGGCAATAGCTTGCTTAATCCCCACAGCGCTAGGATGCCTGGCTTCACCTTGGGGGTGCCCAGGAGTGGACATCTCACAGGAAAACCAGGAAGGGTTCCACAGCGGTATGAATACAGCGCTACGAGACCCCTGGGTAGAAGTGCGCTATATAAATACATTTACATATAATTGTCAGACCATTGACTGTTTTGCCACCAGTTATGTGATATTCTTAACCCCTATATATGTCTTTCACCCACTCTATCAGGAATATTATAAGAATGTTGGCATACACAGCAATTCTTTTATCTAACTTTCAAACTCAGTGGGAGCAATACCATTTACACAAGCAGCATAATGAAAAAAATCTACAAGTATTCGGAACAGTGAACATCCTTCTTTTCTTCCTCTGGTGATTTTAGCGCCTATGCCTCCTCAGCGTCCACCAATACTTCACACCTGATATTGTACTGCGGGTGAAAAATTGTAAAATGTGTCACCTACACCAGCTTTCTTTAGGATCAGGTCAAAATCATTTTCTGCGTCAACAGTGACATGATAAAGGGCTTCCTATTCTTTCAGCTGCATCAACAGCACCCCACTGCACACATGCCTCCTGGTCTTCATTAGTTAGGTATGGTGCCACTGAGTTCAACACATTTACCACAATCTTACAAAACACCTCCACATATTTGTTAATAAGGGATATTAGTCTCTACCTACACATTTCAATGGTGACTTTACTGGCTCTAATACTAATAAAATGATAGGCAAATTCCAAAAAGAATATAATATGTAAAATGACTAGTGTTTGCACAGAATGTGAGAGCCATGGTGGACATCACAGTAAGTGGCTGTCAAGCAGGTGATCTACCACATTCTGATGTTGGGATCAAATGAGGACCTCACACATGCATATTGAGTAACACAAATGATAAAACTGTGCGGCTCTAATTCAAACATACTACTGAGTAGCTTTTTGTTGGTTTGTGCGATACCTGAGGCTGTAGGAATCGTCAGTGATGGTTTAATGAACTACCTAGTAATCACTATGCCCGCAGCAGAGAACCTGGTCTAATGGAAAACCTAGTAACCCCAAGTCTACTTATAAAACATCTCAGTCTACCAGGGTGACCTCAGACTTGACTACCAGTTAGTCCCTATGTCTATCCACGCTACACCAGACTGCATTAGGATTTAGAGGAGCCGGTCTCCAAGACTACCTCGTAACCCCTGTGGTTACTTGGACAACACTTGAGTCAATCAGGCTTCAATGTAGCCTGTCTTATTCACTACCTACTAATCCATATGACTCCCCGCATAACGTCTATGTTTGTTTGGCATAAGAGAAGCCAGTGTAAAGAACCGCTAAGTAGTCCCAACACCCACCATAGCAGCTTCTGAGACTAGTAAGATTTAGAGGAGCCGTTCTAAGGGGCTTCCTAGTACCACCTATGTCTCCACATGTGACACTTGAGACTATTAGGAATCGAAAGAGCTGGTCTAAAGGACTACCTGGTCATTTCTAGGCCTACCGCTGGGATACATGTGTCCATCAGGCATCAGAGGAGCTGGTCTTCCTTTAGCAGACTACTTATTAACCCTGAGCCTAGTTGTGCTACACCTGAGTCTAACAGGCATCACAGGAACGGGTCTTATGGGACATTATTCCATATGCATACCAGCATGACACCTTGGTCTAATAACCCTCTGTCTGCCAATATGACACCTGAGTCTGTTAGCAAATCAGAGGAGCCGGTCTAAGAAATTACCTGGTAATCCCTGTCCCTGTCCCTTATTGGATGGATTCTATAAATTAGCAATACTCGGGGGTAACTAAGCAAGCTGGCTCTGACTGACCAATGTTAATTCCCGTTGTGTGTCACAAGGAGTTCAAAATGGTGTAGGATGGTCCACAGCACGGTTCCACTGTACAGTGGTTCAGTCATGTGATGGGTCTCTGAACATTTGGGGGTACCTCATCTGATTGAGACTGTCACCCAGGGGGGTTCTGGTGCATGCTAGTACTTCTGAGCTGCACTCTACATCCACGCATTGTGCCTGTGTATGTCTAGCAATATATGGATGCAGCTCCTGCATTCACAAAGAGGTATTGTTCATGATCTAGAATTTAGTCTGAGCTTTAAACTAAAGTTTCTCTAGCAGAGACCATTAATACAAATTGCCATCACTAAATATTACATGGGTAAAAGTACCCCCTGTCGTACCTTATAAGGATATTGCAAATCAACAAGGAGTTCTGTGATCATATTAGAGAGGAACAAGGCCTAAGACGAAGTTTAATTTGAAGATCATGAAACTCTCAGTGACTTGCACCATCTGTAGTGCAAAATAATTAAACACACAAAAAGGAGCCAGTAGTTTTTGCAGGAGCTATTAGAATCTGTTTAATATAAGTAAGATTAAAAAATGCTGTGGCTCAGAATGTATACAAACATGCAAAGAAAGTCTCCCTTTCGTACACTGACCTGTAGTATGCAAAAAATAAAGCTGTTGTCGTGAATATTTTCTTTTTGCTGATTACTGTTCATTTTAGAAAAACCGAAAAGCCAGTACCTCTTTCCCTTACTTAAATTGCTGCTGTTATTGTGCTCTGTGACCTTCATTTCACCTTGACTGCTTGCTCTGGCAGCAGCCATTAGGAGGTCATGACTCTGAGTAGCTACATCATTTCTTCATTACAGGTGGCTGGAGATCCCAGAAGCGACTTTAATAAGGAGGTTAGAGATGGGCTTTTATACCGGGGTTGCAGGCTCACATGTATTTCAATAATAATAATAATAATAATAATAATAACAATAATAATACAGTGCTTACCATCGCAGCGTTGCCTTCCCTCAGCACTGTTAAAAAACAGATCGTCTTATTCCACAGTGTAATGGCGGTAGAGGAATCCTCCATATCCTGAGTCCCTGCAGCATCTCTTGATGACATGTGCCAAGGAATGTGGATACTCCCAGCAAAACAATGAACATTTGCCAAATCCCTTGGCACATTTCATGAATCTGCCCCTGGTTAACTCTGCCTTGAGGGGTGGACTGAGAACCCAAAGTAGCCCAGGCAATTGTCTTGGACCAGCCCCTGGGGAAGGACTGTATGGCCCAGGAGGCTGGAAACGCGTGCCTGCTGCTTTTGTTACTGGGGGGCCCCCACCATTCCAGCCTCCCGGGGAAACGCCCGATGCCCCGTACCGCCTGTCCGGCCCTGCTGACTTGAAAACCTTGATGCCAGCTATACTCCACTGCATGTGCCAGACATGCCAGCTCCCCCCAGGGAACTGTGTGAGCTTCTGCAGGTAATTGTTGGGCTATGCGGTATAATTACTGTCTCCAATATTAGAGGTCTGTGTGCTGTTTACTCGATTAAAATCTTTACTGAACATCCTCACAAAGGGTGTTTGATAAAAACAAAGAGCTACGAAAATGATAATTTGTCACAGCTGCCGCGAGAGGCCTGTGCTCTGCTAGAAGTTCTGCCTGCCATTTTCAGTGACGTCTGCTGTGCACCGCCTGCCCATGAACTGGCCTCATGACTATTGAAACCTTGCTCGCCAGAAATAGTCCATTGGAAGCATCCATCAGTGATTTCAAGTGTCCGGGGATTGGAGCCCTCATGCCAGGATGCCTAGTTCACGATCCCTCGGGGAGCTCCTAGTCGCGCCCACTGGGTGGCTCTTGGGTGAGATCGGCCCGTGCCCAGGGTAATGGAGACCACTGGCGTAACGAAACTCGAGGGGGCCTCCCTGCAAGACACGTGGAGGGGCCCCCTCCGGGCTCAAACAGGAGCTCTGCAGCCCGAGTGCTGTGCTGAAGGGGGGCCCCATGGAGCTTGGGGCCCCCCCGCACCGCGGGGGCCTGTGTTACGCCCCTGATGGAGACTACTCAAAAATAAAACACTTGTAAAAACAGATTAGCTAAAGACAAGACATGCCTGTTAATCGACTGTGCCAGTAGCGCCCGCTGTACTTTGAACATTTCACGTTTTGTGTTTTTTAAGTATTAGTACCATAACATCAACTGTGTTTGTAAAACGCAGGTTCACCCGAGCAGAAATGTTGAGGTGTCTGAAATTACAGATGTTTATTGTTGCCCAGCTCAGTGGGCCCTCATAGTACATTATGTGATGCTACAGAGATTTATGTAAGTAAGACCAAGCGACAGAGCTGCGCTTCACAACATGAAAAGGTAACACTTTATTGCAACTTAGAGAAAACAGGATAAGTGACGATGCAATGGCTGAAGGGGGGGGGGGGGTCGGTTGAGGCGGACCCTTGGGAGCACATCAGTCCAGGCGGAAGGGTGGGCAGAGGATATATTGAGTCAAGATGAGCGGTGAGCGGGATATGAAGGCCATTAATGAGTAACACGAGGATAACGTGAGGGGCCGTTTTATATGATGAAAAAACACAATTACTTCTTTTTCTCAAACCAACTTTGCCACTTCCATAAAATGCATGGATTCTAAAACTTTTTTTTTTAATTTAGAAACCTTATTTGTCTTTTCAGTTGTTTTTTTACCCTAGCAAGTGACTTCTTTCTCCACTCCTCTGTGAAACCTGTGCTAAATAGTGCACATTTCCGTGGTTGCAGCATCTCTTAAGCCTGCCTTTCATATGGACGTGTGGATAATACTTTTGTAATTGTTTGTCAACACATACCAAGTTACACCTGCATAGGTGCTCCTCTAACTTGCACTGGATTTCCCTGAAGTCTTTGTATCCCTGAGACTGCGGAACAGGAGGCCGGCACTCACAGGCCCTTGGAGATTCTTCTTCAAGCAGGTTCAAAGCAAAGTTCCAGTCTTTGTCCTTTCCTTGGCAGAAGCGGCAACTTCAGGCCACCCCACACAGCACACAGCAAAGGGGCAGTACAGCTACTCACAGCTCTCCAGCTCTTCTCCTTGGCAAAGGTCCCTCTTGAGTCCAGAAGTGATTCATTATTTTTCTAGCTATTTACTAACCGAAATTAACATTATTAAATGCAACAGTGTAACACTGTGTTTTACTATGGAACACTTGCTATAGTGAAAATAGCTTTTGGGGCATTTTAGCTGTAAGGACATACCCTAGTGTTCTATACCTTGCATACTGCCTAATGGAAATAAGGGTCACTTATTAATATTTAAAAGGAAGGTTTTCACTTGTCTAAAGAGGTTAGTTTTACAGTTCGGAGTTTAAAACTGCAACAGACAAGCTACAAATGCTAGGCCAGCAGTCATATTTGCACCGTCACTATAGTGGATGGATAGCCCAATGGTTGCTGAAGTGCACTAGTGACATTTAACCGGCAGGCCCTGGGTACCCTTTTGTCCCCAATATTCCGAACTTACAGAAAAGGTAAGTATGCCAGTCAGTGGTATGTCAATTTCACCATGCTGACACTGGGAGCAAACACTTTATCAGTGATTTACAGGGGTAACGTGCATAGTGTGCTACATTCAGCCAAAATATAGAGTCCAGCAAAAGTTGAAAAACCTGGGGTGACCCTGCAGAAAGAGTAAATTTCCTATAACCAGTTGCCATCAAATAAAAACCTCATAAATTGTTAAAGGCTTTATATCTATACTTCAATATTTGTAAATCAGGTTACCTTACGGGGCACAGGAGTGCTAACATCTTGCAAATGAAGCCTTGATTTTGGGAATATCCAGATACCACCAAGATTTCCATCTTGGATTCCGGTTTCTGGCAGTGAGGTAGCGCTTGTCTTCCAGAAATGTGTAAGGAGAACTGGAGAGCTTTACAAGTCAAAGTAATGTAGCTATGGAAGCCACTGAAGAGATGTGTGATGTGACCCACCCTTCGTTGCCCATCAGAAAATGAGGGCAACAGAATGTACAGTCGACTACAGAGGGGTGAAAGTAGGATTAGAGCCCAGCTGCAAAGGGGTTTCACAGTCATATCTGTTATTTTGTACTTTTTGGCATCTGTTTGATGAGAAAGCATTTAAGAAAGGCAATAACATTTTATTTACATTTTCATACTGTTCGCTGTCATTTGTAGGCACTGTAAATATGTGGAGTTATTTTCAGCCACTTTATTGACACTTAATTTATTGACCTTGGTACGGAAGGAAGGCTGAGTTAGCCTTTCTAAGAGTGAAACTCATGGCCTGTAGATCACCACGTATCTCAGCGGCGAGAGTTTACCTCACTAAACCATCCTTCCGGCTCATTCCAAATGCTTCTGTCATCACTGGCACTGCTCTAGAAACAGACAGTCTCTTTTAAGGTAAAAGTAAACCTAGGACTTTATTTCGAGTTTGGCGGACGTGAAACAAACTTCTGTAGCCACAGAGATTTCTTATTATATCTTTTATCATTGATGGTACCCAGAGCTGAAAGGACCTAGGATGGTTAATGTGATTATCTCAGGAATACTAAAATCAGGCACACACAGGGCTTCCATCCAATGAATCCCTGATTTCCGATTTGCATTGTAATTTCGCAAAACCAATATTGATCCATGCACAAATTCCTCCAGGTTCGCTCTGTGTTTCTTAAGGAAATTTGCACATGTGAATGTGTAGGAGCTAGGAATACGTCATTTTCCGATGCAGTATTACAGAAACGACATGCTAGTCCTTAGTCTGATCTGCAGTTCTCAGAATGAGGGCGTAAAACCACCCAGAAGTAAAACTGTGAAGATTCTTATTACAATTTTTGAGTCAATTCTGATTTGGGTGGAGACTCCTGTTTCAGCCCAAATCGAGATGACCTGCATAGCAGTCTTAACCCATGTAACATTCCGCCGCGTCCCTCATTACAACCAGCCTTTAATTCCCAATCCAGCCAGTAGCTGGGTTACCCCCGGGCCAGGAAGTGCAAGCGTTGCAGTATTATTGCACTCAGTGTCTCTGGGTGTGGCAATCCTTATTTTACCGTGGACACACATACTCCATGTCTTACGTGGAGGACATTTTCTTTGGTAAATGCCTAGAGTTTCAAGTATACCTGGAGAAATTGCCGAATCACCATTTCCTGCCAGATATTTCCAGGGGTCTAACGCAGAGCGTGTGGCACAGGTGGAGGGACCACCCTTCAGGGCGCTCTCTATCTACCAAAATCTATGAGTCACTGTGAGATATGGGAGTCTCAGGGGCCCCTTGTCACATTGTACGTGGGGCGCTCATGTTTCATTGCGCCACTGGTTATTTCCCGCTGCATAGGGGACTGGCGGCATCAACAGAGTATATCCTGTAAATACCTGGACCTGGTATAACTGATGCCCCGAGTGTTAGTAATACGAGGTATACAGTATTATCGCCACTAAAATCTGGGCTTCTCGTTATGAGGGTCTTTATAGTATAACCCATGCTGAGGTACCCATTGCCGTGATACCCATAGTTCGTAGTAAAACCTGGTGCATAGGACGACTGCTCAGTATGTGGGAAAAGCAAGCTGACATTGGTGCTAAAGTGTTATTCCCCATTGTAAAACACAAAAACTCATATTGATGAGGTAATACTGCTCCGGGGTGCTATCCTTTGAGGGATTACACTGCAGTATCTGTAATGCTGAGTGCTGTTTTGCCTCGTCATTTATGCAGCCATCTTGGTATGACGACCTAAGCGCGATGCCTCTGTTTCCCCAGCTGATTTTTCCTTCTGGTGTTCCTGGTACACCTGTATCCCATCCGGCACTCTTACCATGCATTGAAACTAGGGACTCGCACAGAGGGAAAGCGGTAAACGCTGGAACCTGGGAGCCTTTTCACAGTGGCGTAGCTAGGGGGGGGCGGTGGGGGCGGTCCGCCCCAGGCGGCACTATTTTGGGGGCGGACGCATGGCACTGGCGGCTCGTTGCGGCCGCTGCGGCCTTTATAATTTATTTGGGGACACAGTGTTCCCCAAATAAATTATAAAGGCCGCCGCGGCCGCAACGGGCCACCAGTGCTGCGCGCGCGGCCCAATTTGAAAGTGCAAGCAGCCACGCACTGCTGCCAAATTGCCGCCGCGACGTCCGTCCCGCGTTTGTGCTTGCTTGACTGTTGGTGCGTCCCAGCCTCCAGGGCCGTCAATCTTGTAGCGCGCGAGCGCTACCAATGACGGCCCTGGGCATCATTTTGGCCAGCCCTCGCGATGAGAACGTAGTAGTGATGCGTCACGCGCTTCACCACTACGCGCTCGTCTCGTGAGGAGTCAGTTCTGGCCTGGGGCAGCAGCCAGTGGCAGTGCTGCAGTGCAACAGAAGTGAATGAAGTTCGAACCAACCCCTGGAGCGAGTGAGGTGAGAGCAGCAGGAGCTAGCTAAATGTTTTCAGAGGGGTGGCTGAGTAGCTCATCACCTCCGCTACAAATCCACTTTCATATGTGAGTGCATTTCCGCTGCAGACAAGAACATTGATAACGCCCAAGTCCCCTTGACACAGTAAACGTACATTAGTAAATAACCCGCGCTCGATGCACAAGGGATACAAACAAAGGTATTACTAGCTCTTAAGCAATGTATGCCCCCCTGAAGACCCCTTGGCCTAAGAAGAAAGAAGGCATGACATCAGATGAGCAGTGACGCAAACTCTGACATTTCCTGGTGCCCTGTGAGCTGTTAATGTCCGAAATTAACATAGGAAGGAGAAGGTGCTTGGTCTGATAAATAATTAACTTAGTAATGAAGTTTCATGATTTACCTACATATTGTAAAACTGTTTTGCCATCCGACTCAATCTTTTGAGATTTGGTTACTACTTCACATCAAGAGCTTACCAAGAGTTCTGCCAAGAGTGGAAAAATATATTGCAGGCCAGCGTTCGGAAATACGTTCCGGGAATATTTCACCATTGAAAGGTGGGAGGATTTCTGAATGCCTGCCTGCTGAAATATTTCATGCTTTGTGATTGAGAAATCTGTCAATCTACACTTGTGTGCACCTGACAGTGCTGGACGATTTGTGTGGGGGTAAGGTGAGTGGGTCTGGGCGGGGTGCTGCTGCAAGGGTATTGAGCCGGGTAAGTTTTCTTTGTCAGCAACATATGGTGCACAGGGACGGGGAGGGTTGAGGCAGAGTTTGCAAGGGGGGCCAGCTGGCGGCCCTGGCGCGGCTTGTGGGGGGCAGTTTGGTGCATCTTGGTGCCCGAAACAGTCGAGTGAAGTTGATGATGTTGGCTACCTGGCTGAACCAAGTCTAGATTGCTTTAACTGCTAGTGTATGTAGCGTCGAGGTGGCGCAGATTCACATTGACATCCGTATTAGTATAGTAGCATTCTAAATCTTCCATTTCCCTGACTACCATGGCAACCTGGGTTGGCTTGTTTTTTTTGCCTGCCTTCGGTCTGTGGAAGTGGCTTTTGTACCTAAGACCATTCTTCTATCATTTGATAGCCTGATAAAATGACTTTGAGGTGGTTATGTAAGTTCTAGTTGTTTGATTGCTACAACCAATTCAACTAACAATCTCTTGAAATAAAAAATAGAAAAATCTATTTAAAAAAAAGTCTCAGTTGTTGTATCCTACAATTTTGACTTTTTTCCTCGTGGCTGCTGCAGCAAGTGAACTAACCTATGATTGCCATAGAGACCCTGGAGTGAGGCAAGAGGAGAGCTAAACTTTTTCAGAGGGGTGGCTGACTCCGAAGCCTCTAGGGTAGAGGCCCTCAAAGTCTCTTAAAACATCAAACCTACTCTTTATCAGGGTCCTCACCTCTTGTTTGAAATGATGCCCTAATACCCTTTGCTCGAGCGTGCCTTCCTTAGCCAAAGAAGTCTTCAAAAGGCTGTTGTATAAGGAGGAGGGCCTCACATGCCTCTTGAGCGAGGATACTTATATTTTTCTAGGACAAGGCCCTTCGTTGACGGCCGCACAAACAGAGCAAGTGCAATGCACTGCAGGAGGTATAGCCAATAGCCTCAGCCAGTAAGTGCGCAAACCAGCTTCAACGCTCTGCCCCAAAAGCGGACCCCAGGAGCCGCCTGGCCTCGGGTGGGGCATCAGAAGTGGGCACGCCATGATCGTGAGTAAGGGAACCAACAGCAAGACTTGGCTCCGTCGCTGAGGAGGGCTGTCACTCACAGGCTCAGCAGCCCTGCCCTGGCGGAAGCGCTGCCTCCCAGCTTGTGTCTCTCTCAGGCAGTGACTCCTGGTTCCCTTCCCATGCCCTGGGTAGACTTGGGGGTATCGGTTACAGGCTCAGCCCACAGGTGGCTCTCAGCTCTCCACCATTGGCTGCACTTCCAGCCCATTAGGAAAATGAAGCCCTCTCGCCAGTTTCCCGAGTGGCTAATGCCGTTTTCTGGAAACCCGAGACATCCTGCGGTGGGTCACGGGGGGCACACAGAAGCACAGGGTGCAGACATTTCTCTCTACTGTACGCACCCCCCTGCTCTTGGGATGCCTTTCTTCCCCAACCTGTGCTATGCTTACGGTGTCCTATGCTGCCTTGTGTTTTGTTAGAAAAGCTTTAGTGCTCACAACCAAGAACTGAGTCGCCTTATGGCACTAAATTGTTTTTCTTTTGTAAACATGTCATGCACACCGCCGCCACTCTTCCTCTTCTTCCTCACTCCCTGACCTCTCTTCCTAATCTTCCTCACTCCCTGGCCTCTCTTCCTCACACCCTCCTCATTCTTTTCATCACTCCCTGGCATCTCTCCCTCACACTGGCCTTCTTCATTCTTTTCATAACTCCCTGGCCTCTCTCCCTCACACCGGCCCTCCTCATTCTTTTCATCACTCCCTGGTCTCTCTCCCTCACACCGGCCTTCTTCATTCTTTTCATAACTCCCTGGCCTCTCTCCCTCACACTGGCCCTCCTCATTCTCTTCCACTCTATGGCCTCTCTCCCTCACACCGGCCATCCTCATTCTCTTCATCACTCCCTGGCCTCCCTCCCTCACACCCTCCTCATCCTCTTCATCACTCCCTGGCCCCTCTCCCTCACTATGGCCCTCCGCATTCTATTCCTCTCCCACCTGTTGGTCGTCCCCTTAAGTATGTGCATCCACAGTCCCTCTACCAATTTGCCTGCCTCTACTGCTTCATTATCTCCCGCTGCTCTTTGACGCAAGCCTGTCCATGTTATTGCACGTTCTCTTTTCTTCCTGCATCGTGTCCTCTTCCATGAGGTCCCCTCCCTGTTAGGAGTGTCTTGCTGTGCATTGCCCTCCCAGGTTCTTTCGTGTCGTCCGTCCCCACCTCTCTTCCCTTGCAGTGGCAGTGCTGGGCGATTTGCTGGCTGCTGCAGCAGAAGTGAACCAACCCCTGCCATAGAAACCCTGGCTCTGGCTGCCACCACTGTGGAGTGCTGCTGGAGCCTGAGTGAGGTAGGAGCTAAATGTTTTCAGAGGGGATATTTAGTGAGTGGCAGCATAGCTGCCAAGCTTTCAAATGTGACATTTACTCATAACTTCAGATTCTTCAGTGTAATTATGATTGACATTTCAACGACTATGAGCATAGCTGCCAAGGTTTCAAATTGCTATGTGTGACATTTTCATAATTAAATTGTAATTATGAGTGACATTTCAACGGCTATGAGTGACACTTTTTGCGAGAAAAACTCAAGCAATGAAGACGAGGGAAACATATATATATATATATATATATATCAGTAATTACACCCATTTGAGCAGTGACAAACTCTAAGAAGACTAAAACTTGTGCAAATGTCTGCGGCGGCGGACTCATAATTACAATAAAATTATGAAAATATCACATAGCAATCTGAAAGCTTGGCAGCTATGTACTTTGAGGCTGCTCTTTATCAACTGACGTTGGAACTACTCAAAACAACAATGTACAGTAGAACTCTTCTTACTGTGTATCATCTGTGACTTGTCCATGCACATCAAGGGTTGAATCTCTTTGGCAGTACCCCCATATAAGTCATGTAGATTGCACAATTTTCTTCTCTAATGTATAATTCAGATGTAGCTTACTCAAATTATTTTAACTTATGTTGGTAATAGATTTTAATGGGCACATCTAACAGGGTGTCACAGTAGTGTAGCACAATACAGCCCATCCCATAATCTCAATGATTATCTCATGCACATCCAGGGTTCGATTCCCTGGCTTTACATCCCTTAATTTTCAGTTTGATTGTTATTGTCTTCTTTAATTTAGCCATATTGTGTGGTATTAGTTTGCAAAATATATTTAAATAGACACACCTAACAGCATCTCATGTAAGTTTAGCATAATGCAGCCTACCTGGTTTGCTCAAGACTCACCTATGTACATCTACTTCCTTTAATCTAAATGTATTTCACTTGTATTTTAGCAGCTGACAATCACACTTAACGTGCTTCATGTCATCTTTGTCTTGTATCTATTTATTTGCCCTGCACATTTCTTTATTTCGAAACATTGACCATTCTTGGCCCACATCACTGTGGTAGAACATGCTTCACCTCCTATCAAACATTAATCCCCAGGGCTTGATTCTCAGGTAGCATCTTTCAATATTCCATTGCATTGTTTGCTTTCTTTTATTGTAATTAATTTCCGAATTATATTTGTGATGGTTAACCCTTAACGTTGCGCCGAATCTCTGTATTTCCACCAGAATCACAGGCTTCGACACTGTTAAGTTGGTTTCGGGCCCCCAGAGCACATCACGTTTGAGCAGGTCCCCACTGCTTTAATGGGGGGACCATGATGCATGGTCATTTAATGTCAGCTGTAGATGATGGAGCCCTGAACAGTGTCATGTATGTGCTGGTTTGCATTGTGCTGAGAGGATTACCAGGTAATTGTTGACGTAGCTCTCTGATGGATGTCACATGCGGTTTTTCTGAGTCCCCAGATAGATCATGCTGTCCGTGTGTTTTCTTTTGTACTGCCAGTCCACGGTGTATTCAACAGTGTTGCCTTGGACCGTGTCATGTATGTGCATGTAACTTGCACGATCGAGGTAACTATTAGCGGCGATACTATGTGTCTCTCAGACCTCTTTCAAGTGCTCGCCGTCCTTTTTCCCCAGAGCCCCCCGTGACCCCCCCCCCCCACCCGGGGCGGCAATCTGAGGTATAGCCCCGGGCGCCACAAGCTCTAGCTACGCCTCTGCCTTTTCAACCCAAGCAGCATTGGCTCCTCGGTTACAGCTTCTGATCTGGCCGGAGTCCATCTTTGATTAACAAGAGGGCCCTGTGGCTGTGATGAACACAGAGCCTGTCTGCACTCCTGCACGGTTTGCTCGTCACACCACCGCATGGCGCCTTGTTCTGAGGAACGCTACTCACAGTTTTCACAAGCCCCTCCCAGTTCTGTTGCCATCTGTCATTAATCAAATAAAAACCGAAAGTAAGTGTTTTCGCATAGAAATGACAATATAGTCACAGTATCAGATTCCTGCTTCAGCAACAAAGCCTCTCTGTATTTAAACATACTGAAGTCACAGAGTATATCGAGGCTTAGATACTGCAGGGTGGGAACGGCTGAATAAAAAAAAAAAGCCCTTTTTCGAAATTAAAGAAAGGAAGGGTTTTATGGCCCATGGACGCCTGATTCCTGACAGATTACAATATCTCTATCTCTAACTACCACATACCGTGCAAGTTAAAATATGAGAAGAGCGCGCTCATTCACCGGGTGCAACTGCATTAGGGAGTATCCAGGTGCTCATATTAAATAATGTGCCTAATCCCTTCCTGACCTAGGCCTTTTTCCTAGTCCACTTGAGGGCGGTTAGCTTCACATCTTTGGTCCCACCGCAGACAATCACCTGACCAGGCGCTCTCAAGCGCCAGATTCGCTTGGGTCTTGCATTGGGATGTGTTTATGAATTGTGGTGAAAAGACAGATTGCATTCAATTTATATCTTGACCATCATCCCCCAAATTATCATCTCTCGTATAATCACAGACGTACTCGCCCAAATCTTCCTCTTCCTGCCTGGGTAAGGATCAGGCTCGCGCCCAGTCATGCCTCCAGCCTCAAGTTGTTTTATGTGGACGAAGCACACCTTTCCTCTGTGTACCACAAAGGATGACCTCCCCAAACATGGAGGGATGGCCACCCACCTTAGAAAAACAGATGTTTGTATTAACCCCTTTACCTGAATGAAAAAAGAAAACGTGTGTAAATGAATGATGGAAGTTACACAGAGTAGTAATGAAACTCGCAGGAACACGCACAAAATAGCTTTGACTCCGTAGCTCAATATACTCGCTGCCCTTCGTGAGTCGAGGTGTCTCTTGCATCATCGGACACATCTTTAGAAGCAGGCCCAGATTGGTCAAAGGCTTGCGTTGACCTTACCTCACATAAGGTGACACAAGGCAGCGCAAGCACTTAAGTCAGATTTGCTATGCCACGTAGAGCCACTCAAGAGCCACGTTGCGTGGCTCTGCATGGCTCAGTTAATCTGGAGTAATGCAAGGCAGGGCGAGTCAGTGTCTTGCGTTACTCTTCGCGAGGAAGGTGTTAAATGGGTGGATGATGGGTGTTCCCATGCATCCACTCATGGCTTTTTGGTGCATTCCTACATTTACTAAGACTAGTACGCATCGTAATGTGTCAAAATGTCAAAACTTCCCAGGTGAGGCGTAACATGGAGAAATCTCTTTATTTCTCCTCATTTATTCCTCTTTCGACGTGTGTTGCAATCTGCAGCACACGTCGAGAGAGGAACGTGCTTCTGGGGATTGTTTTTGTGAAGGAAGGTATCCCTTCCTGCATAAAGAGTCCTGGCTGTAACGCAGAGCACCCCTGCACTATGGCTCAAGGGTGCCTGCTTTGGCGCTTGACAGTCGCAAGTGCCTCAGCACAGGGAGAGGGCAGGACCGCGCCGTATGTTAGTAGTTATGGTGCAGTCCTGCTCTCCCCCTGTCACTTGGCATTTTAGTAAATCTGGACCCCAATATTTAGTTGTGTGTAAAATATCAAATATTTCATGTCAATCAATCAAATCTCAAACACCTCGCATGTTAAGATATCAGAGTTTTATAGGCAAAGGCAATTCTACTCGCTGTAGTAGAAAGGTTGGGGTGACACTCTAAAACCATTCTGTTTTGGCAAATACCCCCCCCCCCTCTACTGCCTTTAAAGTGGCCATTTGAGGTGTGAGTTTGTAATGGCCTTTCATGTCTAGTGTCATAAGTGTTTGTTTTAATGGATCAAATGTCAACTCCTTTAGAAAATTGATGATGTCTATAATACATCTCATATTCAATGGTTGGTACATAAAAGGGCTCTCATGGAATATTCAGAAAATGAAGACGGGGATTTCAGAATCGATCCAGTACTGGATAGTCAGCCCTCTTGGAACTGGATTTATGTCCAGTTATAAAATCGTATTCAGTTTTGCAGCAAAAACAAAGTCCGGGCTATAGTCTTGTTTTCGTCTCTTTGAAATAACCCTTTCCTGTGGGAGTTTCTTTCAGGAAAAAAAAAACATAATTCTGACCTGCTTAAATAAATATGGAGACCACTAAGCATTCAACTCTGCCTTTACTCATCCAACTCAACGGTGGCACACTAAAGACATGGTGATCCCTGCCAGAAAAAAAGGATTTTATGAATATAGTGGCTGATCTTTAGCCGAGAGGGTGAAGGTCTGGGTGCACTGATGTGACAGACATGCGAGACACTCACCAACTTCAGATTAGACCCTCATCATCCCTTGCTCAAAGGAACCTTTTCATATTACACATCTTTTTGTGGTGCTCTAGTCCACAGTATCAAACTGGATAGATACCCAATCGAGAATGTTGCCACTGATCGCAGATAGGGGAGGGGCACTTTGTAGCATATGGTTTACATTTCTATTAAAAGACAACCATTATAGTTAGTGGTCTGGTAGAAATGTCAGATGTTTTACCAATTAGAGACATATTATTATCAATAGTTTGGCCAAAATCAGCAGGTGTGAATTGACCCATTCCACCTTCTCTGCACTCTGACATTCAGTAAAGGTATATGGTGGGCATGGACCATTCTTGGTTGATCAGAATAAGCTTTGTTTTGTGACCATTTACCAGTTCCAAGAAGTACTGATGGTGGCAGGTGTGCAACTCAGAGGTCAGGCACCTGTTATCAGATGATCTACTTAAATAGCTTCTGAGGTCACACACTTTCTGATCACTGTTGCAGAGAGCATTTCAATGTGAGCTGTAAATCTATACAATTGTCTTTAAAATACAATCTTAAATATGGAGCATCAATCACACCTACGGGAAACATCCATTACAGCGCAGTCATTACAATGACCTACCTTTACAACACAACTTTTACAGCACAACTTTACATCTCATGCCATTACAATGCATGCCATTACAACACATGTCACTACAACGCATACCATTACAACGCATTCCAGTATAATGCATTATAAGGTAAGTGATAGAGATTTTTTTTTAGTATTAGGGTGAGTATGGGTTTTGGGGTACATGGTAATAGTAATTTTTACCCCTGCACTATCCAACACTTTCCCTACTGATGCACTCACTGGAGTGAGAATAATAATTTTTACCCCTACACTATCCAAAACATAGTAATTTTTACCCCTACACTATCCAACACTTACCCTACTTTTACCCTAAAAGTATTATGCGTTGTAATGTTATGCATTGCAATGGTATGCGTTGCAATGATATGCGTTGTAATGGAATGCGTTGTAATGGTAGTTTTAAAAAATGTGTTGTAATGGCATGCGTTGTAAAATCATGCAATCTAATGGTAGTTGCGATGTAAAGACTGCGTTGTAAAAGCATGCGTTGTAATTTCATGCGTTGTAACATCATATATTCATACCCGCAGCAGTTATACAATAGTTTTCTGTTTTAATACCACGTAGAAATAATCCAAGACCAATAGCAACATCGAAAAATCACACATGCACCAATGTAATGAAAACAGATTTCTGTGTCCTGAACATATCATTGTAGCCTGAAAAGATGAGGAATCATTACGTTAGTAGATGTCATACACACTAGAGTTTACTGTTCTCCACTCAACATATACATTTCTCTTCATTAGCTAAAACTAATCTTTCTGATAAAATCAGGCCTTTTTCATTTAGGATTAACTCCTACCCTAACTCATAGCATCTACCATTGACGTCTTTTATCGTAGACCCCATCATGGTAAGGAAACACCGCAGTGAATCCCAACAAATCACTGATAAATTGGAGTGAAACCTTTCTAAATAGCCTCTGTGTCTGACTGTTTTTTACCAGCCGAGTGACACAACAAAAATGTTATCCTTGCCAAACTTTTTACACTACTCTGATTGCAATCACACATATGCTTCACATGCTGTATTTGCAATTCAGTTGGTAATGACCTTCTAACTTAGGCCTTTTTAGAGTTCATTCCTGCACAGTTCGATAATTTCCTCTTTGCTGAATAAGAGAACTAACGAACCTTAACAATTACGTTTGAGCCAATATCGATTGAGTTGGGTGAAAGATGTGACAAATTATTCAATCACTTGCTTTCTAAAGGATTCTAGAGAAATCACCTTTCAGGCTATGCTCCATACAAGAGGAGGGGAGCAACTTTGCCTTTGAGGAATTTTAGTGAGGGGCCTACTGCTAAGCTGCCACATGATTGTCAGGTCTAATCAGTACTCAGAGTTTGCCTTTTCGAACTTGGAGCTAGAAAGTTTTAAGGACATCCAAATTACACTGTAGCCCCACAGTAGCATAATCCGTTACACCCAAGAGTGGGTGGAATTGTATAATTTCTTGCAACAGAATTTCATAAAATTCCATAAAACATTTCTTGAAATTATACTTCTAAGGCAAAATGTGTTTCCAGTATCTCTTGCATCATGTTTTATAGTGAGAGCACTTTGAGTTAAAAAAAAAAAGATTTCTGAGATGCCGGTAAGAGACTTTTTCAAACAAAAAATGGCTGTCAGTGACACATTTTCTGTGCCAAGTCTCTGTACTGCAAACATTGCACAAAACTGAATAAATTAAAAAGTCAAGTATATCTGAGAATTCCCCGTAACATGAAATTCAGGAATTAGACGAGTTTCACCAGCATAATTAAAATCTATTTCAGGCCTAATTATGATCAAATCCTTGCCCTATAGACCGAGGCACCATAACCAATGATGTAGAAAGGGCACCAGGGGTGATAATAATTGCAAACTACATATATGCATGCCCGTTTTCCACGTTACCACATTAACTCCAGACCTATGGACTTTGCCAATGCTTGTCATATTTTAAACAGCCGATATGTGTGCCCTTATGCTTGTGTGTGTGTGTGTGTGTGTGTGTTTCAGCGGGGTACAGAGTTTGTGACTCCCACACAGTTCAATTAAAAAATGTCTGCTGCACTGAAAAAATAAAACAAAAAGGGTTGCTTTTTATGTACAGTGCATTTATGAGGTAAAGAATTAAATGTGTGATGATTCAGTGTACTTTTCAGATGCAAGATAGTCCTTCATGCATTTCAGTGTTAGCAGCCAGACATAATTTCATTGACTGAATTTGTTTGGAGTTAAGGAGCTAAGGAACTCTTTGTTACTCACAGCCTCCAGAAAATCACTTTCAGACTTTCATACAACTGTGAAAGATACTTAGGTGTCGATTACGATGTCGTTCGGAAACCATTCCGACCTAATCGGTTTCAGAATGGTGTCTGACCGAATCGGATTCTGGGAGCCCGTCCGAACGCTTACGATGTTTCCCAACTCCGTTCGGACGGATTCCCATTGACTTTAATGGGAGCCTGTGTTCCGACTGAATACACAGGCTCCCATTGATGAAAGGGGTGGTTGTGGAAAATTGTACACCCTGTGGCGGGCACCCTTTGGTGCCTGCCACACTGTGCATGGTTGGAAAGGGGGGACCCATGGGTAACCCTACAGGCCCTTTTCAGAGGCCCCAATGTGAAGGGGTGCAGGTTACGGGCCGCCAAAGTCGGATTCCGACAGCCGTTTTGTGTCGGGCAGAACGATTTGGAACGGCTGCCCGAATCAGTCATGTGATTGCTCGTTTGGAAACCGTGTACGATTTTTTTATGTAGGTAACCATAGGTTTAATGTACGTTTACCGTACTTAACTTCACATACATGTACCTTATTGATAGAAGTATGTAAAAGGTACGTATATGTGGAGTTAAGAATAATAAATCTAGACTTACGTATAGCCACTCATCTTCTCAGTATTTTGGTGCTCGATAATTTCGCCATGATATTTTGGCCTC
Organism: Triturus cristatus; assembly: GCF_964204655.1. Lineage (NCBI taxonomy): Eukaryota > Metazoa > Chordata > Amphibia > Caudata > Salamandridae > Triturus > Triturus cristatus. The sequence goes on from NC_140583.1 coordinate 237,328,560, forward strand.
ACAAAATCTTTGTCTTTGATATTCTGTCCTACTAGCATTGTACCAACGTCTCACATTACCAAGGAGCAGCATGCCTGCTAAATTAGTTTATCCAGTAGTTTAATGGAGTGTATTCATTGGTCAGGCTTTCTCTTTAATTAATTACATAAGGAAAATGATTTATAAGCAGTAAATGCCCTAATGAATTTTTGCAATGAGTCCACAAACCCTTTCCTGCCTGTTTGTTTTGGCACAAAATTGCATGTGCGAGGCAGGTTACATGAACTTTTACCTTGTTAACTTTGCACCTACATTTCACCAACAAACTACTGCAAAAGGGTCACTGACACCCAACTGACTGGTGGAAAAATGGCAACTGCCCTGACCAGTGTTAAAGCAACATTTATAAGACTGACTGGTAAAAACATTTTTTTTTTAACTGTTCTATGAAAAAATGTTTTTGGGCACAGATTGGTCATTGCAAATGTTATTGCAAAATTGCTCTGTATAATGAAATGCCACGTAATATGTCCTATTGTTACTGAAACAAATTAGTTACCTTTATTCCTTATTTTCCATGTAGGGACATACTGTTCCCTACAAAGATCACGGGTGACCTCCTAGTCATTCAGTTGTACAGCATGTAGTTTGGACACTACTAGATATTATCATTTAAATTACTTTTTTAGAATTTGGCTAATGGGATACTCTGTCACAAATGTGGCGGATAGCCCATCAATCTTATTAGAAGTACATTATAACCTACAACACTTGCAATTTGGCGGATGGGATATCTGTCACACTTTTGACTGTATCCTTCTGCCAAACTCAAAATAAGACCCTACATCTCTCTCTCACCAATACTTTCTCAAGATTTTGAAATTATAACCCGTTGGGTGATGAATTCACTAATGAAGTTGTGCAAAATTTAAAAGCTTTACCTCCGTAAAGTTTGCAGAGTTTTGCAAACTTTGCAAATCTTTGCCGGTGTGAGGAAGTGGAAAGCAATACTGTCTTTGTCTCTCGCCAACTGGTTTTAAACGGAGACATACACCACATAAAACTATGGAGGCTTATGAATCAATACAGTTTTATACCTTGGGGTTCTAGGAGGCATCTTCCACCTTGTGCATCGCTCACATTGCCTGCATTTGCACTTGGAAGCCCTTGTGGTAATCAGCCCCCTTATTGATCACTGCATATAAATCTATATGTTTTAGTAAATTACACCCCATGTCTCCTGAAGATATGTGTTGTCTTCTACAACTCGTCTCAAGCACTGAACTACCCCAGCTAGCCCTCTAATGGAATGGCAAAATTCCCATTGCTTTATTAGATTAATTTATTTTGAGCATTGAAATCTATTGAAAATCAGCTAAATAAATTGTGGAGTGATGGTTAAAATATATTAGACTTGTAGCTAGAGAATTACTTTGTATATCTACGACATGAAAAATGTTACAAATTTAAGAAAACTGTAATTCGGGTACAACTGTGGTGCACAATTGTATTTCTCAAATAGTTTATTGCTAATAAGTTCATGATGATTTAATTGTGAGGAAAGATCTTTGTATAACTGTGTGTGTCATATCTTCGTGTTTGCTTAATAATGTTACAAACATTTATGATTAGTCAATATAATTAAACATGGGTGCCTTACACAAAAAAATAAAACAAAAACTAAATCGAATGTATGAACAGTATTGAAATTGAAATTGAAATTGAAAGACTCTTATATAGCGCATGGCTACTCGAAAGCATCCCAGCGCTCAGGAAAGGTAACCCTGCAATAATGGAAAGACCATTAGCTAATCTAGAGAAGACTCTACTTTCTCGGAAAGAGCCATGTTTTTAATTTCTGCCGAAACACAAGTAGACTGGGCTCTTGGCAAAAAGACAGAGGAAGAGAATTCCACAGTTTGGATGCATTTAGTGAAAAGAGACGGCCACCAGAACGGTATCTGTTGATCCGAGGGATCACTGCAAGGTTCTGATCGTTGGAGCGAAGATTTAGAGAAGACTTGTAGGGCATTACCAAGTTTTCTAAAATGGGAGGGCCTTTCTCATGGAAAATTTTATGTGCCATACACAATGATTTAAAATGGACCCGCTCTTTCACCGCAAGCCAGTGGAGAGTTTTTAATGCGGGTCTGGCTGATGTGCGATGGCTAGTGCCCGTTAGAAGCCTTGCCGCCGACATCTGGACGACCTGAAGTCGTTTAGTCGCGGAGGCCGGGGCTCCTAAATAGATGGCATTCCCATAGTCTATCCTAGATAAAATCAAAGATTGTATTAGGATTTTTCTAGCCTTTTCCGGCAATTGAGGGAGAATTTTACGCATGGATTTCAGAAGCCCAAAGCAGATAGCAGCTGTTTTTCTAGCCTGTGTTCTAAACGTTAGTTCAGCATCAAGCCAAAACCCAAGGCTTTTGTTTTCCGATTTAGGGATGGGGCCCGGGCCATACAAGAAGGCCAGAAAATTGCGTTATCAAATCTAGCCTGTCGTCCCAACAGCAGCAACTCTGTCTTTCCACCATTCAGTCTGAGATGGGACTGATCCATCCAGCTTGCAACGGCTTCTAGACAATTACACAGCATCAGCGGGGAATGTGCAGTCTGATTCAGGGAGAACACCCAACTGGGTATCGTCGGCATAACTCACCAACTGAACCCCAAAAGGAGCCACTATCTCCGCCAAGGGAGCCATATACACATTGAACAGTGTGGGGCTAAGGGAAGACCCCTGCGGCACCCCACACTGCAACGGAACCGGGCAGGAGCAATGATCATCCTCAAAGACCCTAAAGAATCTGTCCCCAAGGAAGGATTCCAGCCACTTGAGAGCCTTACCCGTGATTCCCATGTTACTGAGACGGGAGATAAGAATATGATGGTTAACCGTATCGAAGGCGGCGCTGAGGTCCAGGAGGATAATGGCCGCGCTGCCACCAGCGTCCAGAATCCTCCTGGCCTCCTCCACCACCCTCAACAGGGCTGTTTCCGTTCCCTGTCCTTTCCTAAACCCAGTTTGAGATGGATGGAACAGATTATGTGATTCCAGAAAAGAGGCTAATTGTATGTATTCATTACTGTAGGTAACACTAACCAATGCGAGTGGACATTGCAACGACAGCCAGTGCCTGAGTCATTCAATACAGACTCTGTCTCTAGCAGGGAGGGGTAAAAACAACATCTTGACAGCTTACGTCAGACCTAGGGCGTGTGTATTTAAACCTTGTACACATCCATTGTTTATCTAATCCCGCTTCACAGAAGGACTGAAATGATCCAGAGAACTGACTGACTTGACATTCCTAACAATGACTAACACAAATTTTGCGAAACATGATACTTAAAGTGAACATGTTCCTGGTACTACTTTGAAACCCAAAGGACACGGTCACGTGATCAGAAACAAGACGTGCCGTCACAGAGAAGCATTGTGCAAAACCTTAAGAGAATGAAGGGATTTGCATTTTGATGGGTTTGTGTGTGTTGATATGTTAGTTTTCCGCAATCCATCAATGTGTTAATAGCTAGTCACTGCTTGAGCACAATGCAAAACTGCTTTGTGAGTTTTATAACTCTTAACAATTTCTGTAAACCTCCAAAACCTTCCCACACTCTGGTGTTATTATTCAAGCATTACAAAATTAAAGGTGGCGAGCCAGTCCTAGAGACAATAAGTGACCAGTGTATCAACTTGAAGCATTATGGCCAGGTGTACTAAATGTTTTTACAGTCCAGTCTGAATCTACAGCAAATATATGTTTTGTCACATAGTAATGGCGTTTTAAGAGTCAGTACATTTTTACTGAATTCTAAAAGTTGTTTGTAAATTGCATCACCTGCAAATACAAATTGGTATGTGATGTATCAATGTTTTGTGAATGAAATCCGGAAAGCATTGAAAAATGACTCTCATAAATTTGGGTGGTAAGCCATTGCTATAGCGCTGCATGAATAAAGGTTTGTTGTGGAGTAGCAGAGGTTCAGGCCAATGCCAATTCTCTAGTAAACTTATAAAAACAAGTACACTTTTTTCCTTGATGGCTGCATATAAAAATGTTTTCTTTATAGAAAGGCGACCGCAGACATGGTTGTCTGCTTGACCCGAGCTGGCCAACAGACATGGAGGTGTGCTCTGATCCTAGCAGGCCATCATCCCTGTGATGGTCACTAATCAGAGTGAGTTGCTGTTTTCAAAATGTCTCATTAATATTCATGAGCTATGGTGGATTGCAACCCAATCAAATTTGGAATTTTATTAACTGACCCATTAGCACATTGGCTGGTTCATAAATGTTGTTACTTGTTGAAGAAATACTGGTCACAAATTGCAACCAGTTTTTTTCCAAACATTAACTAGTATATCTGGCCCTATTTTCCTTAAAAGTTGGGTGCGGATTCTAAAGAACTCAACAATTGTAAAGACTGAGGTTGCAATCATATTTGTTGAGAAAGTGTGGGTCAATGGGGATTATAGACTGTCTCATGTTACATGATGCCTGATGGGGATGTTGCGAGGTAGCAGTTCCTGACTGTGTCTATTCCCCTGCGTATGGGAGTTGGAGAGGTCTGATTAACTCCTAAGAGTAAAAGGCCCCAACCTTTATTCGAAGACTGGCTGTGGAATTCGGGCTTACACACTGACGAGTACATTGTTTTGTAAATGTAGTGCATCATCTATGGTCAAATGGCTAATGCACAGCTTTGTCTCTCACAAGCCGGTTGGTCATACAATACGCACCATCCATTGTCCGCATATGCACAAGGATTATGAAGGAATTTGATTAGTCGAGACACCATCTCAAATGTTTGCCCCCCAGCATCCATGTAAAGTCCATAGCAAGTCACTCTTGTCAGATATTCCTCTTTGTAGATAAACAGGTCACAAACATTCTTCGTGTCTTTGACCTGGCCAGTCAAAGGGTGGCTCAGTGGGTATGTCATGTTTTGTTAATTTGTTTATGGAGTGCACAAACACACAACTTTTTAGAGCTAATGAAATATATAGCAGGGGTGATACCTGTGGAGACTAAGTTGTAATAGTACTACCAGTAGACATAAAGATGTAATTGCAAGTTACAAAGACATGTTTTCAGTAACAGCCTAAAGTGCCACATGTGTTGGAATTCCTGAGTTTAACTTTCGCTAGCAGAAAGGTATTTTGAGACCAGAAAGAATGGAGATTTTTCTTGAATGTCTTTGTGAATGATACTTAAGGATTCAAAAATAACTCTGGAGGGGTGGACAACTAGTGAAAAGATCTGAGCCCAGAAGTGATATGTGCTCTTTTTGCTTGCTGTTCAAGCCGCAGGTGATGTTTTTCTGGGGGTTCCAGGTTGAAGAAAATGGCGTAATCCAGTTATAATGGGATGACTACACTTGCCACACTAATATTTGAGTTGAAATTGATGACTGGGGAGATCTTATTTCTTAAGAATACATAGATGGGCAGTATAGGTGTTGGGTAGCTTTTGCAGCTTCAACCTATATTGTTATCCAGCAGCACCCATGATTTGCACATTAATTTAGATTGTGAGGGTGAAGAGCCCATGATTTCTGGCCACAAAACTTCTTCCCGATCCTTTTTGCACAACTATGTGAAGTAGATCTCAGCCTTTCCTGAATTCAGCATTCAGAAGATGGTGGCTATCAACCACTGAACAACTGATATAACTTCAGACATGGTACTTATGCTGTGTCTAGGCAATGTTCGAATCCCTGTGAGAGGCAGACCTAAATCACATACACACATAAGCAGACCCATGCTGGTTGGCTCAGTTAAACAAGGTCTGCATATAAAGATCAAAATGAAAGGGAGAAAGGATAGACGCATACGGGGCACTTCAGCTTAATGTTTTTTATTTGAATAACATGTTGATCTCAGAAACATCTCCATTAGAATATCCTTTGTCTAAGAACCTCACGAAAGGCAGGGAGGTGGAATAGCAATGATTCAGAAAACCTCTCTGTACATCAGCTCATTTGAGACATTTAATCGCGATCCATTAGAGTTAAGGCTCTTGGGGCCACATTCACACTATCTTGCTGTTGAGTGCTATCTCTTTTAGGCTCCTATCCATATAGAAGAGTACCTTTGCTCATTTTATTGATCCACTTCTTTCCTAAATGAATAATGGCCACTGGTGACATTAGGCAGAATATTTTTATAAAGAACCTCATCAACCACACAACCCTCACACCGTCTGGACCACGTTTTATTTAATTTTTTCTGTCAAATATGTTGAGATACTCACCACCTCCTTTTTAGGTCTCGCCTGGCGAAAGCAGCGCATGCGCTGCCCTCGCCATGCGAGTGCCTTTTGTAATCAATTCTCCCGAGGGCTTACATGCACGCGTCTGCATGGACAAAGATGGCTGTTCTCGCCATTTGTCCAAAGCAAACAGCATGCGCATGTCTGTAGGGACTGTGGATAGTCCGATGCATCTTGCGAAGCCTTAGTTGTCATAGCAACGAAAATGCCGCTTCACGTATGCAGCTTGCCGCGTACGGGTGTACAAAATATGCACACACGCGCGCATTACGGCGTGCTTTCGATTTCCCTCCCTCCCCCCTTCTTCCATTGTGTGCATGCTTTCGCTTGGCGGCTTGCCATGTATGTGTGGACAAAATGTGCACGCGCGCGCGCATGGTGGCATGAAACAGAAGTGAAGCAAGGCAGTCTGTGGGGCCGGGGTTCGTGCTGGAGCGTGGTGGGGTTTAGAGGTCTTGATTTCATTTCTTGTTGCTGTATTCTGCTTTTTATGTCTATGACATCGCCACTTTGGAAATGTCACAATGTGAGGCGGAGTTAAGTCACGTCATGCCGAGTTTTTTAAAATTTTTATTTGGACAAAGGGTTGTATTTTGTACCATTGGCTGTCAGCCTGGTCTCGTCATGGCACTGTAGAATCAGCCCCGTCCCCGCGCCTCACCGGCTTTCCAGGGGTAGCAAAGATGGCGGGAGCCGGGGCAGAGGACCAGGAACTGGAAGACTTGCTTGACAGTAAGATCTCGAAATGGTATGGGGATGAATGTGGGGTCGACAGCAGCGCCGTAGCACTCACCGCGCAGGTGTCATGGGCCCCTGCTAGAAATCATTTTGATGTACCCTTTCCATCCTGCAAAGTCACCCCTTGTGGGTGCCGATATAGACTGCCAATCGGGAATGTCAAAAATCGTGCGACATTAGGGCTTTAGTGGGGCCGGTCCCGCGAACTCCCACACCCTTTCTGTAGTATAAAACTGACTATGCTTACTACCTTGGCAGATATTCACCTGCATAACTTTATGGGCAAAAAAACACTGATGGAATCAAACTCTAGAACAATGTCTGCGATGTAGTCCGTTTTTACATTTCAGGTTTACTTCGTCTTCCATTCCCTATAAGTATTTGATTTTTTTCGAGATGTTAGTGCAATATATTTCTCGTGTTTCTATTGACTCCTGTGCACTGAGTCGCCTTTGGATGGTTAGTGAGTTGAGGATGTGGGGGGTGATATCCGTGGCATGAGACACAAAGTTAAGGTAACAGGTGTACCTGTTGTAATTACCATTTAATGTTCAAGTTTGTGAAGCGGGTAAAGACAGTTGTTGAAATAATGACGGCTCCAAAGGAAAATAAAATGCTGTGTTTAAAGGTGTGGGAAGAGAGAAAGAGGGCATGGTGAAAGGGAAATGTGGCAAGGAAGTACATGCATAAGGACAGAGTGAAAAGACAGCGGTGAAGGGAAAGGCAATGACGTTTGAGTTATGCAGATGGAAGATTTTAGAAAGATACCTAGAGTAAACAGGCATTGGCATAGCCAATAGGTCTCGCCTTTGGGACCTTATAAGTGTTTAGCCATGCAACACTTGATGGTGTTGCACCAAGGATATTGTGCTGGATAACTAAACACTTTTAAGGTCCCAAAGGCGAGCCCTATTGGCTATGCCAATGCTTGTTCTTTGGCCTGATCCAACGATCTGAAATTTCTTTTAGACAGTACTGTCTTCCACCACTAGTCTATTATTGTTAACAATTTACAACGCACTGGCCCTCATTATGATGTTTGACGGACCGCCACCGTCAGGCTGTTGGTGGCAGTCCGCCCGACATCTAGGGCAACGGTCTGAATGAAGGATTTATATTGGCGGTCAGAGAGCAGCAGGCTGGAGAAAAGACCTCTGCTTCCGACAGGCTCAAGGAGCCCATTGGGCAGCAGTTGGACAGCAATCCCTACATTGGGACCGCTGGAAGGACTACGATGTCCATTTCCCACAGCCATTTAATGGTGGTCCCACCGGCATGGAGAGGCTGTCAGAAAGGGATTTTGGGGGACCCCCACCAGGGCCCCCTCCCCCGTGGACCACTGCTATGTGGCCGGGGGCACTTGTTGTGCCCTCTCAAACTTCCATGCACCGTGTGCCAGGCACCACTCATGCTGCCTGCCACACGATGCATGGATCTCTGCAAACATGCATTTCTCTACTGCGGCTTGTGCTGCTACCCTTTTCTGGGCTGCCGCATAAGTCGCAATTGAAAACTGCATGTTTCCTACCGCCTACACAGCGGTCGTATCATAATATGGCAGGTGGAACCGCAGACTACATGTCGGGCAGTCTCCATCCGACCGCCATCATAATGAGGTCCAACTAAGTCCATAGAGTGAGCAGTGGTTTTTGGAAGAGCCTTAAATGCATGCTACTTATTGGTGAACCATTTCTTAGAGAAAGTCCACATTTCCTTTCTCCTTAAGTTGAACAAATGGTTTGGACACACACAGATACTATCACTTTTCTTATGGCCAGGATGAAAAAAAAAACATTCACCCCGAAAAACAAATGTTCCACAAGTGGCCCTTCTTTTTTGTATTGGCTAACCTTGGAAAAACAATGGTACAACCCATATAAGGCTTAAGACAACAATTATAACAGTGTATTATTAATGTCTTGTTATTTCTGGTGTCTCTAATACTTCCAAGGCACTTCTTACAGGTGTTTGGGGAACATGTAAACTTGTTAACTAGACCACCATTTTCGCTATTGCAATGATGCTCTGTGAAACTTGATATTTTTTATTCCAAAACCAAAGAATATTTTTCAAGAAATCTACATGGCTCAAATATTAGAAGCCAACATACTCAGGAGCGGGCATCCTCCGATTTAGTTTACTAAATTTGACTCTATCTCATTAGCTGACTGTATTGCCCTGTTTTATACACGTTGGTATTTGGGCTCTCCTACTAAGGTAATGGCGTCCAAGCCTTCTCGTCAAGATAGTGACACCTATGTATTTTAGTAACTGACATTCACTTTGTACAGGGCTTGTCCCTGTGACTTAAGTATGGTAGTGGTGACATTGTTTTTAAAGTTTTCCGTCAGTCCCACTAATCCCACTTTTTCTGATAGATTCAAGTGATTGACTTATTTTCAACAGGAGCTTCTTGAAAGATTGAGACAAACTAATTGGTGGTGGGGTTGGTTCACTAATTCTACTATTGTCATGGAGTTATGTTAAATTGGTGAGGATTAATTTCAGAGGCTGTCAGCTTTTTTCCCTCTCATATCAGTCTAGCCTTGGAGCTAGACCAGACATTTTTAGCGTATATCACCGCACAACCTTGTTTTCCATGTTTTTCTTCTTCCAAGTTCAACTTGTGTGGCAGCTATCTAAAACTCAACAGGAATATTGCTAAAACCTTCACTTTTGGAGAAAGAGCAGACATCGGATCTTGAATCGATGGCGCTCTTCATTAGACCAATATCCAGATCAGGTCTCCTTAATCAACCAAGTGAGTTATTGACTGAAGAAGACCTGTAACTTACCCTCGAGCTGAATGTGGTCTGCTGTTAACTCATAGCGCTTTCTTTTCACTGGTTGCCGTCTTTATTATGCAGTCTTCATTATTGCAGAAACCTTTTAGGTTACATTGCCTTGCTACCTTTCAGGTGGCTTTTTCAAGTTCTGAACTCTGCAGTTACATCTCATGTTCAGGATTAAAATCGCAATATATATGTCTCCATGAAAGCCTGTGTGCACTGGTTAACGGCTACCTATTAATAGGTGTGTGCAGTTCAAGCTACTTTTTTACATCCAGAGGGTTTTTTATATTGCTATATATTTTGGTACAACCACAGAATCCATTACAGACCACCATGCAATTTGAGATGTTCTATGGAAAAACTGCTTACCAACCTATGATTATCGGATGTGAGACTGGGGGTGAACCATGGGAGCTGGGCAGTAATGTCTTCAGAGTGGTGGACATTGGCAAGGTCTAGAATCCTCTTTTGGTAAAAAATGAGACTTTACCTTGTCTGTGAAAGACATGTCGTCTCTTCAGTATATATACACCTAAAACTGCCTAGTTTTCAGACATCACCATAAAGTCCCCATTTATATAAGTGTCTAGCACAATATTCTATCTATAACTGCATCTAAATTATGGCCACTGACTGACCACTCACTTGACCAAGCATTTATTTTTTCTGTTGGCATCCACTCCCCTGATGGCTCTTGGATGTTGTGTAAACTTGGTTGCCTCAATCAGTCTGCAACGTATGCTTTTGCGTTAGCGTTTGCTGTTTTTTGCTGGAGTATTAAAAACGTGTTTCATTGTTTTATGGATTTTATCTTTGTTTATTAGCGTTTATGATACCTGCATGTGATTTCCTTCTGCACTGTTAGCTGCTTGTAGCTTTGGTTTTACCTCTAACCATAGACGTTAGATTTTGGCACTATATGATTGTCTGTGGGCTGCTTTGAAAAGTTTTTATCATCTTTGGCTTTAGAACATGTATCTGGGTAATTGTAAAGTTACAATGTATTTCTCTTAGCCCTCGCACATTTCTTGCAAATACTATGATTTCTTCCCACATTATGGAACGATTTCTGATATAGTTTTCACATCACAATAAGGACTTTCACACCCCTTCATCTAGTTCTTTGAGAAAGCATCACAGTTGCGAGGAAAATGTTTTTAAATTTAACAAGATGTGTAGAGATACATAAAGAGGTGCGATAGGGATGTGTACTCGCCCCAACTTTATATTCTCTGTATCTCAATGATGTGGTGGCCTACCTGCAAGATTGTGAGAGTGACGCCCTAAGGATTGTGGGCAGGAATATTCCCCTGCTCTTGTTTGCAGAAGACGCCTTGTTGGTTTCTAAGGCTCCAATGGGCCTGCAGACTTTGGTTGATCATTTTGCTGCCTTCTGTTTAGAAAGATGACTGGTAATAAACCATGCTAAAACTAAATTTATGACTATCCACCCACATAAGTCTTTTTTGGGGATCTATCACCCATGAGGGAAGGAACCTAGACATAGTAGCAGAATGTGACTGTCTTGCCATTAGGCTCACCAATAATATGCCATGGTCTCCCCAGGTCAAGAAAATTAGTATGAATGTATGTCACTATGTGTCTGGGATTCAGAAAGGCTGAAGTTAGCGCCCTCTATGGAGCAGAGCTGTGAGGCTACACAGGGCTGGCTAGTGTGGCCATAGATGAAAACAACTTCCTAAGATCCTGGGTAAGCTTCCCGAAAAGTACACCCTTGCTACCTTTATGGGGGGATCTGGGTGTCAACCCGATTACCCACAAAGCACAGTCCAGACCCGACCTGTTCTGCCAGAGGCTTACGTTTATGCCGGCCTTAGCGGACTATCACAATGCTCCTAAAGAAATAGTTGATCTTGATATAGATTGCAGGATGCATTGGGCACGCTCCATCAGAGACACTGCATCAAAGTGGCCTGGGGGATCACTGGAGAGACCACAGTTGTTTACAGATGTGATTAATGGGAATCAAGGGACCCTTACCACAGCCTCCCTGGACCTAAACACCCACTGTGTGCATGAACCACTTCTAGATTACAGTTTGGTTCCTGCAGCAAGACTCTTGTATGTCAGGTTCCAACATAGGGCATTGCCTCTTCAGTCCTTTTGTGCAAAATGGAAACGCAAAGCAGTCCCGGGCATAGCCTGTCCAGTATGCCTGCAATCTGAAGAAATACAACATATTTTCTTATTTTGTCCTGGCCACGCGCGGCCAAGGTGAAGTTGGATTTTCCCAATTTGTAGACAGCTGGGGGTTAAGCAGTGTCTGTTGACTCTGAGGAGTTTGTGAGCAGAGACTAAAGAATCTACTCTCTCTGCCGTCGCTAAATACCTTCCATGGTGTTGGAGCATCAGGGTCAAAGCGATGAGGTGATTTGCAAAAAGTTCCCCATCAGTTACCAATACTGATATTCCTGAATCAAGACCACTGTCTTAGGCTACAACACGGGTTAATTGCCCTAATATTTTAAAGTCTGAGCTGCCCTCCCTTTTATGACTCTGTGTTGTGTACAGGGAGAAGGTCCTTTTATGTGATTTCGTGCTGCTTCTGAGTGCCCAATGTATGTGGACTCTATAAGTTCCCATATTGCTGCCATGTCTTACTTGTGACTGGTTTTTATCTTTTTGTGTTGTGGCTACTTACCCGGATTAATGTTTTATACCATTTAATGTATGGCGATTGTATCATGGTTGTGTTTTTATTTACCTATTTATTTATATCGTCTATGTATTTATTGCTATTGCTGCACTTTTATGGTCTTAGTACCGAATAAAGTACTTTGTATGAAATGCAGGAAACTCTGGAAGCTATCAGTAGGTTAGAATTTTGGCCAGATGTACTAAATATTTTACGGTCACAAAATATGATTTGCCATGTCGTAATGACGTTTTAAGACTCAGTAAGTTTTACCGACTCCCACATGTGCTTTTGGAATGGGTACCAATTTGCAATTTGGTAGGGGCATGTTGTAGGCATCCATTTCAAATTGGTGTGTGATCAGTATTCTGTGACTGTAATCAAGAAGTAAAACATTGAAAATGTGAATGTTAAAAGAAAGTGTGTTGGGGAGTGGGCAGGGGTCCATGAGCCACCACCAACTCTCAAACAGACCTCTACAAACAACTGGACCTTTTTTTTTAAATGTAGCCCCATTTCCTTTCAGGAAAACTGTCTGCATATAAAAAAAAAAATTCTTCATTGAAAGGCAATTACAGACATGGTAGTCTACGCTGACTCTATCAGGCCATCTGCCACGTGATGGCCACTAATCGGGGTGAGTCACGGTTTTCAAACTGCCTCATTAATATTCAAGAGGTAAGTTGGAATGGCGACCTATTCCAATTTTGCATTTTACATACTAACCTATTAGTACATTGGTTGGTTCATAAAATTTGTTACTACTCAAAAAATACTGTCTGAAATTGGAACCAGTTTTTTGTGACCAGTAATTAGCACATATGGCCCTATGTGCCTTAAAATTTGTCTTCACCCTCCCAAAAGTGGCGATAATGTTATCACCATTCTTGATAATATGGCCCTGAGTATGATCTCATATTTGTTGAGACTGTACTGGGCCATGGAAGTGCAGACTGGCCGGTGTTACAAGATGCATGATAGGGGTGTGCCCAGGTGTCAGTTTCTGTCTGTATCCATTCCTCTGCATATGGGAGTAGGAGGGATCTGGTTAAGTGCTAAAAATAAAAGGTACATGCATTAGTCTAAGACAGTCTGCGCACACTTACGGGGGGGCATTGTTTTGTAACTATGGGGGGAGTCAGAAATTGATCATGTAGTAAAACAAATTGCATAGCTCTCCTTGAGTCCTCTCCCCATCCAAGTAGCCACTTTCTCGTTTCTCACTGCTGGACTAGCTTGATGGCACGAAGAACAGTGAGTGTAATTGAACCTCCACCTGGTCAGCAAGTACTGCATACAGTGTTTATATTGTCGGTTCTTGCAGCCTCCACTTTCTGCTGTTCATTTCCCATGTGTATGCTATATCAAGGCCCACATGCCATTTAGGAAACAGTTTGCAGTGTTCCCTTTATTTTAAGTCCACCCGTGCCTTGTCTTTAGTGATGAATCCCACTGAGTCCTAACAGTGTACGTCACTCTATTCTATCTGGAGCATCATCAGTTACTCTGGTATAGGAGGAGTGTGGTAATGAAGCTCCGAGTCACAGACCCGCCCATCCCAGAGATGCGGGACTAGGTAACAGCTCCTTCTTTTTTAAGAATTAGTTGTATTCCTGTATTTCTACATTGTAAACTGAAAGTGGAGATTTCTTCATTCAATTGGCTCATTGTCTTGGTCCATATCAGAACTGGATGAAGTTTCTATGCACAACAATGACAGGTAAAGATCAAACAGGGCAGAAGGTGTCTGAAAGCTGGACCCTTGACAGAGGAAGGAGGCAGGGATGCCGTCTCTGTTTCTCATTGTCAGTAGAACCTATGGGATGCAGATTGAGGACCAATTTACGAGACGGGGGAATAGACGTTGAAATTACGACACACATGTTATCAATGCACGCTACTGATATCCCAATGTACCTGCGGAAACCAGCAGGATCAGTGCTATTGCTCCTGAGAAAATGAAGTCATTTTGGGCATTATCAAGAGTGTGTTCAAATTTGGAAAATGAATATGGTTCCCTCAGAGTAAGCGATACGAAGGGCAGTGGATCCCAAAACAGTGACTTGCAAAGGGAAACTCCAGGCTCCTTGGATCTAGGTACATGGGCGGCGCTAGACGAGATTAATAACTGCTTGCTCAATCAGGGCATGATGATAGCCAGCTTTAAAGAAGTCACTCACCTTCACCTCTTTTTTTTGTCAGGGATGGTGTGGTGGTCTCAGCAAAAATGTTACTCCTCCCACAATGTTTGTACGTGTGGCAGACTCCATGGCTCCCTTGCCAAGCAGGGAGTTTCAAAAGCTGGCCCAGCTACTAACCCTTAGTTTGGGTTGGTAACAGAAGTTGAGTGAACCATGTAATGTGGACATTCCTGTGGGAGGATAGTGGGCTGGATTTGGCAGATATGGAATTATATTACATAGCCTCGCGGTTAGAGCATGAGGCGTAGTGGCTGAATAACAGGATATCTGGGAAAATAAGCTGATAAAGGGCACATGTGGGCAAGAAACAGTGCTGGCTTTATTAATGATGGGTGAAAACCTTCTTCATTCCTATCCATGTATCACCCATATATAATCTTTACAGTGGGTTGAGGGTGGGAAAGAATTGTTAAAGTTGTATTGCAAGGAATATGTGTCTGTTGAGTATTAAGCCCTTCAGGAAAGTATCTTATGGGATGTCCATAGTGAGACGGAAGGAACTAAGTTGTGAACTGGTAGATCTTTTCCCAAATGACACATCAATCACTTGTATAGAGACACAGGTTGCTTATGGAGCTGATCATGTTTTACAGTACAACAGCTCATCACAGACATTCCTTGAGGCACCAGAACCCACACAAGCAATGGTCTCAGTGATGGAACTAATGTGGGGAGGAAGATTAGTGCCCAACCTTTGTAAGGCACTGGAGCAGATAAGGATGGAACTGCAAGAGAAGCAAGGGAGAAACGGTCTTCTGGTACACCGGAGCCATTCTCAGATATGGAGGGGGAGAGCTCATGTGTACAGATCATCAAAGTGTCCAGGGATGCTAGATTTAAGTTAATCCAGTTTAATTACCTGTTTCATATCGCAGAACCTTAGCAATACATATGTCCAGAAATGCATTTGCCTGCCAGATATGTGGGGAATTTAATGTGGGGTTCATCCATATGACATGGAGATGCCCTTGCACTTGACTTTTCTGTCAATATCTGTCAATTTGTTCAAATTTGCTGCATCGAGGACACATAATGCCCATGAAGAAAGACTGAAGGACATAATAGTGAGGAAGTGTGAGGAAAAATGAAAGAATGGGAGATTGGATGCCCATAGTGGGGTGGTGAAATAGCTTGCGCAATTGATGTATCCGCATGTGCAGATGTTGTTCATAATCAATGCATTTTCTGTTGACGCACGCCCATTGTGTTGCTTTAATATATTGTTGGAGATTAAAAACAAGCAAAATATACTTAAAAGACATAAAAAATATAAAAACACATTTGTCTCGTTTTCTGCCGGGGAGAGTTGTCACAGAATCAGGCTGTTTAATCACTGCTACTTAATAAAGGCACAATACTCTCACTGTTCGTGTAACTGTGGCGGGTGCTCCAAAGTGTTGTATCCTAGTTACCTAGTTTTATATTGTCGTAATAAATGTAGTTTCATTTCTTTTACTTAAATTATTTGCAAATTGTTCACGGTTTGCACTCACTTGCCAACATTTAAAATTTCCTGGCAAATCGAATGCAAATCGTGAGTGAATTCAATTTACCTTCAGCCTCAAAGGGATGTTAGCATTAAAAAAGCTGCAAATACACGTTACACACGTTTATGCACCATTGGAGGGGCTCAAGTGGAGACCTAGCACTCAATCAGTATTCTAATAGATGCGTACCTTTACATATACGCTGTCACTGCACCTGTACTCATTGGAATAAAGGACCCTGTCTCTTTTGCACTTGATATGAGTCAGAAAATAACCAGGAGGAAAAAAATGGCAGCTGCCAAGTGTTAACTTTTACTAACAAAAGTTAGAAATAGGACAAAGTAGCAGCATTGGAAAAGTATTTTGTACTGTGGGACAAAAGCTAAGCAATGGTTTGAGCTCTCCCTTTAACTGTTTTTGCTGAAGTCGTAGACTCAGCAGTAGAGCCAGTCTGTTTCTCGCCTCCTTCTCCTGCAGCAGTAGCCCCTGGCAGGCTGTGGTCGTGCTGCGTGTAGGCAGAGTCACAGGTGTTCCCTACATAGTTAGCATGAGCCCACTGGGGAGCATCACATGGTCCTGGCACCATCTGAGATCACTTCCCCCCGAGAGCCCGTGTGCACCGGGTTTACACAGTCGTGGCTTCAGTTCTTCAACGAGCAGTGAATGATTCAACTATAGAATATAATATAAAGGCTGAAATGCCTATATGTGCTAGATGTGGTGCACTGTGTAGAGAACAGAAAGTGGGGAGTTTACTTGAAAAGGAGAGCCTCGAAATGATAATGTGTCAAGTTTCCTCTTAAATACAAAATCGAAGAACATTCAAGAGTGTTTTTCCTTCGTGGAAAAATGAGTGTGGCTCTCTGGGAATAAAATGAAAGCAGAGACTGTCTCATTTGTCAACATATTTGAAATGTCTCGCGCAAAGCGTCTGCTGAGGTTCTCACAATAATATTCTGGAGTGGACTAGAGTTTTGGGAACAAGACAGAGGCCCATATTTACCAAGCCTTTGCGTCACCCTTGGGTCTCACAAGGTGACACATGGCAGGGCAAATGCTTATTTGGGATTTACAAAGCCACACAAGGCCTGCTTGGCGCGGCAGTGCGTAGTTTTGTAAATCATTTAAATGCAGCTCAGCAGCTGGCACTGCGTTACATTTGTTAGTGGTAGGTTTTCCATAGGTGGAGCATGGGCGTTCCTGTGCATTCACCCATAGATTTCACACAATTCCACATATACTAAGGTCTGTAAAGCTGTAATTGCATGAATTCTGTATGCTTGCCACAGTGAGGCGTAACAAAGAGAAATATGTTTATTCTCCTCATTACTTCTTCTTTCTATGCATGATTGAACTTTATGCATATAAAGAGGAATTTGCCTCTTTGTATTGATTTCTTTGCAAGTAAAAATCCTTTCCTGCAGTAAAACAATCCTGCCTGTAACACAGGCACCCTTCTCCCCTGGAGCAAGTGTGCCTGCTTTGGTGGTAGGCAGCCTCAAGCACGCCAGTGCTATGACAGAACTGAAGTGCATCATAACTTGGTAGATATGGTACTTTTCAACTCTCTCCCGTTCATGCAGTGCAACGCAGCAACTTTACTTGCTGCCCTGCATTGCATGAAGGTTTCATAAATATGTCCTATAATGTCTTACAGAGTGTTTGTGTCTGTCCATGGAATCATTGAGGGTTTTGTATAATCAGGTCAGCGCCATTTTTATTTCTTAAAACCCAATGTAGATTTGAAGTAAGTCAGTCTGGAACCCGAAAAAGATGAAAATGTGCTTATGTAGTCTACACTTGAGGAAGGAGTTCTCTACTAAAGCATCTTTATTATGAGTAATTGTTAGACCTGACATCCTTGGTCTGGTCTTCCCCCAAACTTTTTGCCTTCACCCTCCTGTTTTTGGGAATTTCATTTATGTTGGCATTAGGACTCCGTGCACTTTACCACAGCTAACCAATTGGCACATTTAATTTACTTATAGGTCCTTAGTAAAGTGGTACTACATATACTCGGGCCTGTAAATTAAATGCTACTTGTGGGCCTGCAGTACTTATTGTGCCACCCACCAAAGTTGGCCTTTAATACTTGTCTCAGGCCTGCCTTGGCAGCATGCAGGGCAAATTTAAAACTGTCATTTAGACCTGGTGGCAAAACAAACCCCTTTCCAGGCCTAAACCTTCCTTTTTATTAATTCATATAAGTCACCCCTAAGAAAGGCCCTAAACAGCCCGTCGGGCAGGGTGCATTGTATTTGATTTTGGGTGCTTTTAAGTTTCACATGTCCTAACTTGCTTTTGATTGGGAACAGATAGGGATGTCAAGTTGGGACTCAAATGAATTGCAATTTAAAACCCTCTTAAGTGGTAAATTTGGATTTTAAGTCACAATTCTAGTTTTACATTTTTTTTGTTCAAACCATATGGTGCCTGCTGACTGTATCCTGGGTCACATGACTGTGAATTGCTTAGCCGTTGGCCTTTGTGTATTCCTCCTAGACAGTGAGACAAAGGGCATGATGGGTGGGATCGATTTCTTTCCTGCCCACTTACATTTCAATGGACTACCTCTAGCACACACACAAAGGGACTTACCTCCGTAAATTCAATTCAATAACTTTACTAGGTCTAAAAGCAATAGACTATATAAGTACGTAGAAATATTGCACATAGCTGTAATCACACATAGAGGTTTAAAATAATCATGAGTTAAAAAGCCAGTTCAAAAAAGAGCAAAAGAGACTTTTAAGATTCAGTACAGAAACAACAAATAATACATAAAATATCCATGCTTTAGATGGGCAAAAGAAAATACAGAGCAGAGTCAGATTTCAGTACGCGAATACAGAGTTATGGGCAGTAACTGCATTTAAGAGGGTATGAAGGGGAGATGGAGTGAGAACCTCTTTTAGGGTCCGCCATGTGCTCCTACTGTCCCCCAACAATCAACCCAACATACCTGCCAAGATCTGTGTACTAAACCACAACTGCATTTAGTGTCCGGACAGACTTGCCTGTCATAGTGTATCTAGCCCTGAGTGCTGCTTCATAAAAGACACAGACAGTAAAAACAATTTCAGATAAACGCAGAGATTGTAGGTGGAGAAGGGCTGGTGTACAGCGTCGAAAGCCTCAGCCTTTTGTCACCTTACAGTACTTGGAGTCATGGCAGGTGAAGAAAGAAACCTTCCAGAACCAGCTGAGGGGGGGTAGCCAGGATGTCACCCCACTTCAAAGGCTGGCACCAGGACCTCCTAAACCACCTCTTCAGTGCACTTCTGGACCTGTGGAAGACTCCACAAGGAGTCCCTGGACCCCCAGAGGACTGAGCACTACACTGCTGCTGGAGGCCTGCCTGGTCCCCTGCGAACGGTCCTGCTGTTTGAGGCCTGCCTGGACCCCCTGCGGACAGTCCTGCTGCTTGAGGCCTGCCTGGGTCACATGACTGTGAATTGCTTAGCCGTTGGCCTTTGTGTATTCCTCCTAGACAGTGAGACAAAGGGCATGATGGGTGGGATCGATTTCTTTCCTGCCCACTTACATTTCAATGGACTACCTCTAGCACACACACAAAGGGACTTACCTCCGTAAATTCAATTCAATAACTTTACTAGGTCTAAAAGCAATAGACTATATAAGTACGTAGAAATATTGCACATAGCTGTAATCACACATAGAGGTTTAAAATAATCATGAGTTAAAAAGCCAGTTCAAAAAAGAGCAAAAGAGACTTTTAAGATTCAGTACAGAAACAACAAATAATACATAAAATATCCATGCTTTAGATGGGCAAAAGAAAATACAGAGCAGAGTCAGATTTCAGTACGCGAATACAGAGTTATGGGCAGTAACTGCATTTAAGAGGGTATGAAGGGGAGATGGAGTGAGAACCTCTTTTAGGGTCCGCCATGTGCTCCTACTGTCCCCCAACAATCAACCCAACATACCTGCCAAGATCTGTGTACTAAACCACAACTGCATTTAGTGTCCGGACAGACTTGCCTGTCATAGTGTATCTAGCCCTGAGTGCTGCTTCATAAAAGACACAGACAGTAAAAACAATTTCAGATAAACGCAGAGATTGTAGGTGGAGAAGGGCTGGTGTACAGCGTCGAAAGCCTCAGCCTTTTGTCACCTTACAGTACTTGGAGTCATGGCAGGTGAAGAAAGAAACCTTCCAGAACCAGCTGAGGGGGGGTAGCCAGGATGTCACCCCACTTCAAAGGCTGGCACCAGGACCTCCTAAACCACCTCTTCAGTGCACTTCTGGACCTGTGGAAGACTCCACAAGGAGTCCCTGGACCCCCAGAGGACTGAGCACTACACTGCTGCTGGAGGCCTGCCTGGTCCCCTGCGAACGGTCCTGCTGTTTGAGGCCTGCCTGGACCCCCTGCGGACAGTCCTGCTGCTTGAGGCCTGCCTGGACTCCCTGCATACTGTCCTGCTGCTTGAGGCCTGCCTGGACCCCCTGCAGATGGTCCTGCTGAGTGAGGCCTGCTTGGACCCCCTGAAGATGGTCCT
Organism: Triturus cristatus; assembly: GCF_964204655.1. Classification (NCBI taxonomy): domain Eukaryota; kingdom Metazoa; phylum Chordata; class Amphibia; order Caudata; family Salamandridae; genus Triturus; species Triturus cristatus. The sequence goes on from NC_140583.1 coordinate 237,349,218, forward strand.
GCTGTTTGAGGCCTGCCTGGACCCCCTGCGTACTGTCCAGCTGGTTGAGGCCTGCCTGGACCCCATGCGGACAGTCCTGATGTTTGAGGCCTGCCTGGACCTCCTGCGTACTGTCCTGCTGCTTGAAGCCTACCTGGACCCCCTGCATACTGTCCTGCTGCTTGAGGCCTGCCTGGACCCCCTGCAGATGGTCCTGCTGTTTGAGGCATGCCTGGACCCCCTGCGTACTGTCCTGCTTGAAGCCTGCCTGGACCCCCTGCGTACTGTCCTGCTGCTTGAAGCCTACCTGGACCCCCTGCATACTGTCCTGCTGCTTGAGGCCTGCCTGGACCCCCTGCAGACGGTCCTGCTGCTTGAGGCCTGCCTGGACCCCCTGCGGACAGTCCTGCTGTTTGAGGCCTGCCAGGACCCCCTGCGGACGGTCCTGCTGCTTGAGGCCTGCCTGGACCGCCTGCGGACGGTCCTGCTGTTTGAGGACTGCCTGGACCCCCTGCGGACGGTCCTGCTGTTTGAGGCCTGCCTGGAACCCCTGCGGACGGTCCTGCTGTTTGAGGCCTGCCTGGACCCCCTGCGGACGGTCCTGCTGTTTGAGGCCTGCCTTGCTAAAGGAGAGCTGGACCATCTCTTTGTTCCCATGAAGACCTGAGTGATTACAAGGGTGGTATAAAAGGAACCGGAACGCCTGACAGTCATATTTTCATACAGACAATTAGGTGAGAAAGAATGATTACCCGGGGACTAAAACGGACCAATCTTGGTAAAAAGGGGGTGTATTTGTTTCAATCTTACTTTAGTTCCTTAAATCATAAAACAAATCTTGCGAACACATCATTGCACTGCAAAACAACAAGGTTTGGACCCTTTGAAAACCGCCCTCCCTCCCACGCCCCTCCTGCCAGCTGAACAGACCGTACCATCTGCTGGGGCAGCACTGTTATCAGGAACATGTTTGTTCCCAAGGTAGAGCCCTCTATCTTTTGGGAATCAGAGGTCCCGGCTGCAGCCATGGTAACTACACGTGGGCACAGCAACACATAACTGTGCGCACCCTACCTCGGATCCTCCTACAGGAGCCCGCGCCTTGGAAATCCGATTGTTGACTCTGTGTTAATCATCAGAGCTCAACTTCAGAACACCGTGTGCCTTCGAGTCTCTCGAGCGGTGCGCGTGCGAAGAAGGCCGCAATGGAACTGTTAATGTCAGGTTATACCAACAAAAGCCAGTAAGTAAGCAGTTTGGGTGGTTATGCACCCGCTACTGCACAGATGCATGTCATATATGTGTACGAGAGACGGCCCACGGTGTTACTTGCATTAAGCCTGTTATCCTTCTAAGGTCGATGATTAGAGTATCGACCCCTTAAGGTCATGATAGTTGCGCCTTCCTAAAGCACCCAGAATTCCCCGCCAGAATCTGAAAACTAAACAATTATTTGACTTTAAAAGTCAGCAGAGATTCAGGGCTTAGACCTGGCAGACAGATGGACTCAGACGCTTATCCTTACGACTCCAAAGGTGATCAAATGAGGCCTGCTGAGTTTGACATTAGTGACTGATATCTGCTCTTTGTAGAACCTTAAAAGTACATTAGTGTGAGACTATGACTTACATTGAGACATTATTCTTATTCGGTCAAGTGCAGAGCTTCTTAAACCTTTGACTAATGTGGGCCCTTACTTAATCATTAACGAGAAACAGGGTCCACACAGAGTCATTACTGCCATCAAGGGAGCCCAGGACCTATGATGCCTGTCAGGGCCGGCTCTAGGGCGGTGCGATCGGTGCCACCTCACCGGGCGCTGACTTTGAGGAGTGAGCTGTGTTTTCAAGTACAAATGGTTTTAAAAACACCTGCTGCAGGTTCCTTGACTCCAGCAATTTTCAGGCAACCATCAAAATGTCAAGATAACTGGTGAATAATGACCCTGCTGCAGAAACGTTGGAGTTAGATAACTGGTGAAAAATGACCCTGCTGCAGAAACGTTGGAGTTAGATAACTGGTGAAAAATGACCCTGCTGCGGAAACGTTGGAGTTGGATAACCGGTGAATAATGACCCTGCTGCGGAAACGTTGGAGTTGGATAACCGGTGAATAATGACCCTGCTGCGGAAACGTTGGAGTTGGATAACCGGTGAATAATGACCCTGCTGCGGAAACGTTGGAGTTAGATAACTGGTGAATAATGACCCTGCTGCAGAAACGTTGGAGTTAGATAACTGGTGAAAAATGACCCTGCTGCAGAAACGTTGGAGTTGGATAACCGGTGAATAATGACCCTGCTGCGGAAACGTTGGAGTTGGATAACCGGTGAATAATGACCCTGCTGCGGAAACGTTGGAGTTGGATAACCGGTGAATAATGACCCTGCTGCGGAAACGTTGGAGTTAGATAACTGGTGAAAAATGACCCTGCTGCAGAAACGTTGGAGTTGCGTCTAGTGGAAGTTTTGACTCATCGTAAAGGGGGGCAGGAGGATAAAATGCCCCCTGCAAAGCATGTCTACCATGCAGATCACAAGGTGCATATAATGTAAATAGGTCAGTGTGTTACTGCTTCTGTCAAAGAGATTCTTCTGTTACTTGTAGTTTATAAGTTTAAATCCCAATATATATCAGTGAGCTATTGACTGTCATTAAAGAACTGCAGGATAATTGCAAGGTATAGATTGGGGCGCATTATTCTTTCCCCCAGTCTTTCATTATCCTAATGTAAAAAGGGTTCACTTGGGTAGAAATCAATTCTTATTACTGAAGCCAACCATAGTGTTACGTTTTACATTCTGGGTTTGTGCTTCTCCAGACCAAGCACTCTTAAACTACACTGCTTACCACGAGGGATGACTAGTGACTCCTACACCTTGTAGTCCGCTGTCTGATGTAGCATTTCCTATACATTGAATTACACACTTATGATTGATATTCTTGGTGTAATGTGTATGTGATGTAGAGTGCTCTGACACCTTGAACTGGTATGAGAAGCGCTATAAAACAAAAGAAATGCACAAGAGAGAGAGTGGTTAAGGAGAATTGAGGGGGATTGTTGGAGGGCGGTAGTGAGGGATCTGTGGAGAAGGTGATTAGGGGCGCCAACAAACATTGCCTGTAGGCTGCCTTACCTTCCACTAGCGCCCAGAGCCCTACCCTGCACCAGGGAGGGAGCGAGAGATGTAATCAGCTGCTCCTATGAAAAGACAAGCAAACATATGACTATTGTATATGTATATGTATATAGTCGTGAAAGTTTTCCTCTGCTCTTTCTGCAATAGAATACGGCCTGCGTGTTTAAAAGGAAAACCACGTGGGCAATTCAAATGTCAGAGAGACTGCCTCCCGTGATCAAGGCTCTGGTGAGCAGAAACGTTGGGAGCAGTGAGCCTCTTTGCCTCCGAGTCGTTCCATGAATGAAAAGAATTTGAAAGCAACATTACCAGAGTCAGTGCGCTTCTTTTGAAGGTAAAGGAGGAATGTTGGTATGTTATCTGGAAGCCTCGCACCAGAAGCACTGACCACCCTGCTAAGGTTCGGTCTACTTGCGTGGCAATGGAGTTGGTGATATATATATATTACCTACTGGCGGTCGCCAGTAGGTAGTTATAGTTAGGACCCCTTTTCCATAGGAAATCCGCAACATTCTATTTTGAATAACTTTGGCGCCGGTCGATGAATCCTCGCGAATTTCTCAAAATAGGTGGGGCGCTACGCTCCGCTCCTACCCTGAAAGTCTCGGGGGGATTCGTCAAGCGGGGGCTGAGATAAAAGGGGGGTCCCAAAACGCGTTTTTCCCATGCATTTTTCCATAGGACCTTTAGAACGAGCTACAGCCCGAACGGCTGAACAGAATTACTAGAAATTTGGCAGAGAGGTAGTCCCTATGTCAAGGAAGTGCCTTTTGTAGGTTTGGTGTAAATCTGTTCAGTAGATTCTGAGAAAATAGCCTTTAAATCAATATATATATCTGAGCCCGCTTACGGTACGCTTACCGTACGCTTACCGTACGCGTACGGTGGCGTGCGCGAGCGCGATTCTGATTGGCTCTTAGATCTTAGTAAACATTCGAATCGGCCGAAACCAGGAAGCGGCGTCCGCCATTTTGTCTCTCGCACTGAGTGTTATTTATCAAACATGATGCCCAAAAACATGTTACGGGGCTGTTTTGACAACTCCCTCCCACATAGTCATGTTGAGGGAGTCCCCAAACATCCCCCAAGAGCAAAAACGGTTTTATTTTTTTTCGGCAATTTCGCCGAGTACGCTTACCGTACGCTTACCGTAAGCGTACGGTAAAAAATAGAAATAAAAAAAACACTATCCACACTTACCCCACCCCCTGTGCTTTTGGTGGCCGTAGGCCACCAAATGTACAGGGCTTATTACATCATTAAAAAAGCTATATTTTGGCAACATGAAATTATAAAATCGAAATAAAAAAAACACTATCCACATTGACCCCACCCCCTGTGCTTTTGGTGGCCGAAGGCCACCAAATGTACAGGGCTTATTAAAGTTGATAAAAACCGTGCACGGAACGCACTGCGTTAAGTGGGCGCGCACGCCTCGAATGGCGTAAAGTAACTTAGCATTTAAAAAACCGTACAAATTTACTGAAAAAACCATAGGTTTCACACACGTTCTAGTTAGGAATTAGCATTTAAAAAACCTTGCAAATTCACTGAAAAAACCATAGGTTTCACACATGTTATAGTTAGCGGAAATTTTACTGATAAAAAACCAATGAAATTGCCCCGTTATAGTTAGTGCTGGCAACTATAACTCACGCGACCGCAATCTTCTGCTGATGACATATGTGTCTTTATAAAAAAAAATATTTGTAATATATGTATAGCTAAAAATGTATGGAAGAAGACATGGGCAAATAAGTGTCTAAATACAGTATTAGCATCAGCAGAGGATTGCGGTCGCGTGAGTTATAGTTGCCAGCACTAACTATAACGGGGCAATTTCATTGGTTTTTTATCAGTAAAATTTCCGCTAACTATAACATGTGTGAAACCTATGGTTTTTTCAGTGAATTTGCAAGGTTTTTTAAATGCTAATTCCTAACTAGAACGTGTGTGAAACCTATGGTTTTTTCTGTGAATATATATATATATATATATATATATATATATATATATATATATATATATATATATATATATATATAGTTATGCATGTAAAAGGCATAGAGAACAACAGTGTCAAATTAACGAAACAAACAAAAGAAAGCTGGTTACATAAGCTGCTGATCTGGGGGCTGGTGTTCATGATTGGCAAGAGGGAGAGGGTGGAGCTGAGGCTGGACACAGTGCAAGGTTGGCACAGTGCCTGTCAGTGGGTCAGAGATGGTCAAACCATGCATATCCAGCTCTTGGCGCCTCTGCAGAGCGCACAGAGAGGTGGGCGCATCATCATTCTATGTGGGATTCTATGGGAAAGTGTAGGAGGGAGGTGCACAGCTGTCAAAAAACTGAGAGTGCCTAAGGAGAGGAAAATGCAAAACTTACTGATGAGTGGGTGGATTCTGAAGTAGAGGAGGTGAACAAAAGGAAAGAGAAGAGCGTACTCCATGGAAAGAGATGACGTGTGAAATATGAAGATGGAGGATTTCAGAAAGATGTGGTTAGGAAAGCGGATTAAAAGTGAGAACCTGCAGAGGCAAGTGGTATGAAGAGAACAGGGGAGATTAAGACACTCCGAAGACTCCACAGATCTCATTAAAATTTCAGTTTCAGTCCCATATTTTCAGAACTGAACCGTTTTCTTTTATAGTTATTGCCAGCAAAATAATTGTTTCTAATTTAATCGATTCTGCTAACAAACATTGGCAAAGTCAGTACGTCTGGTTGTTTGAGGCCTATGCAGATTATTATGTTATATGTCTGGATGTGATAACAGAATACTCACAGAGAAACACCTCAATAATGGCGGCAGGGCAAACTATGTGAAGCACAGGTTTCTAGCTTTCCTGTTTCGAGCCACACCCTTCATTGCATAGGCCACGCCTCCTGGAAGAGATTCCCAGATAGGTTTCTTTTGTCGTGCCCCTTTTAGAGACCTTTTTGGTTCCACTGGAAGCACTGGACATGCAGGAGGTCCCCAGAGCCGGGTTTGGACCTTGCTTCCACATAATGGAGACTTTTTGTTCTCACCCCAGAGTTTACTTTATGCCTTCAGGAATTGGTAACATTATTGTCAAGAAAGGACAGTAAAACGGCAGTTGTGCCAGGGTACTTTGCTGCATTGGTGTTGTGCTTCCTTAGGAGTTATGCTGCCCAGCCATCTATTAAATAATTAGGATTTGCCATGTACAGCTTCAGGTTCCTTCATAGCACTGCATGAGAACAGAAACCACAAATGTGTATAGCAGCACCAAGATTCAGTTAGCGAGTTATAGTGTCTGGTAGGTGGGATGTAATCTTTGAAGAAAGAATGATGTGCTGTCATTTGCTCAGGTTCTCTAATTATATTCTGGCCACCATGTTTAGCAATTGGCAATACTTTTTTTGGAGAACAGTAAAACTTCTCGAAGAGTGGCAGCCAGTTACCCAGCTGACACGCTGGTAGTTAGTGGTAGTTGGTGCGAGAGGTAAATTTGTCAGACATGGGAGTGGTAGTTGGGTGCGAGTGGTGAATTTGTCAGTCATGGGAGTGGTAGTTGGGTGTGAGTGGTGAATTTGTCAGACATGGGAGTGGTAGTTGGGTGCAAGTGGTGAATTTGTCACTCATGGGAGTGGTAGTTGGGTGTGAGTGGTGAATTTGTCAGTCATAGGAGTTGTAGTTGGGTACGAGAAGGTGAATTTGTCACTCATGGGAGTGGTAGTTGGGTGCGAGTGGTGAATTTGTCAGTCATGGGAGTTGTAGTTTGGTACGAGAAGGTGAATTTGTCAGTCAGGGGAGTGGTAGCTGGGTGCGAGAGGTGAATTTGTCAGTCATGGGAGTGGTAGCTGGGTGCAAGAGGTGAATTTGTCAGTCATGGGAGTGGTAGTTGGGTGTGAGAGGTGAATTTGTCAGTCATAGGAGTGGTAGTTGGGTGCGAGTGGTGAATTTGTCAGTCATGGGAGTGGTAGTTGGGTGTGAGTGGTGAATTTGGCAGTCATGGGAGTGGTAGTTGTGTGCGAGAGGTGAATTTGTCAGTCATGGGAGTGGTAGTTGGGCGTGAGAGGTGAATTTGTCAGTCATGGGAGTGGTAGTTGCGTGCGAGAGGTGAATTTGTCAGTCATTGGCCTCTGGGAGTTAAATTGCTCCATGCTCTAAGCCTCATACCTGTGACTGTTTTTTTGAGGAGATGGTGAATTTCATATTGCCTCCGTGTCTTTACAGGTGGGATGGAAAAACGTTTGTGAAAAAACTCATGCATGTCTTTAAGCTGGCTTGTGATCGGTGTGACTTTCACTCAGTATTATTTTTTAAGCCAGTAGTGCCAAGATTGCTGGGACTGGAATACTAGCTTGAAAGTCACTTTCGTGACTTTAGACCAGATGACTGCTGTGCTAGAGGGAGAGAGTTTATATTAAAAGCAGACATTGTTTGGCTTTGTTTGAGAATACTGTGAGCTTCAGCTAGTCTGTGGCTCAACATATGTGAAATAAAACACATGACAGATTTACAGAGGGGTAGTTGGGTGCGACAGATGAATTTGTCAGTCATGGGAGTGGTAGTTGGGCGTGAGAGGTGAATTTGTCAGTCATGGGTGTGGTAGTTGGGTGCGAGAGGTGAATTTGTCAGTCATGGGAGTGGTAGTTGGGCGCGAGAGGTGAATTTGTCAGTCATGGGAGTGGTAGCTGGGTGCAAGAGGTGAATTTGTCAGTCACGGGAGTGTAAGTGGGTGCGAGAGGTGAATTTGTCACTCATGGGAGTGGTAGCTGGGTGCGAGAGGTGAATTTGTCAGTCATGGGAGTGGTAGCTGGGTGCGAGAGGTGAATTTGTCACTCATGGGAGTGGTAGCTGGGTGCGAGAGGTGAATTTGTCAGTCAGGGGAGTGGTAGTTGGGTGCGAGAGGTGAATTTGTCACTCATGGGAGTGGTAGCTGGGTGCGAGAGGTGAATTTGTCACTCATGGGTGTGGTAGCTGGGTGCGAGAGGTGAATTTGTCACTCATGGGAGTGGTAGCTGGGTGCGAGAGGTGAATTTGTCAGTCAGGGGAGGGGTAGTCGGGTGCGACAGATGAATTTGTCAGTCATGGGAGTGGTAGTTGGGTGTGAGAGGTGAATTTGTCTCTCATGGGAGTGGTAGCTGGGTGCGAGAGGTGAATTTGTCCGTCATGGGCGTGGTAGTTGGTTGCGAGTGGTGAATTTGTCAGTCATGGGAGTGGTAGTTGGGTGCGAGTGGTGAATTTGTCAGTCATGGGAGTGGTAGCTGGGCATGAGTGGTGAATTTGTCAGTCATGGGAGTGGTAGCTGGGTGCAAGAGGTGAATTTGGCTGTCAGGGGAGTGGTAGTTGGGTGCGAGAGGGGAATTTGTCACTCATAGGAGTGGTAGTTGGGTGTGAGAGTTGAATTTGTCACTCATGGGAGTGGTAGCTGGGTGCGAGAGGTGAATTTGTCAGTCATGGGAGTGGTAGCTGGGTGCGAGAGGTGAATTTGTCAGTCAGGGGAGGGGTAGTTGGGTGCGACAGATGAATTTGTCAGTCATGGGAGTGGTAGTTGGGCGTGAGAGGTGAATTTGTCAGTCATGGGAGTGGTAGTTGGGTGTGAGAGGTGAATTTGTCAGTCATGGGAGTGGTAGTTGGGCGCGAGAGGTGACTTTGTCAGTCATGGGAGTGGTAGCTGGGTGCGAGAGGTGAATTTGTCAGTCATGGGAGTGGTAGCTGGGTGCGAGAGGTGAATTTGTCAGTCAGGGGAGGGGTAGTTGGGTGCAAGAGGTGAATTTGTCAGTCATGGGAGTGGTAGCTGGGTGTGAGAGGTGAATTTGTCTCTCATTGGAGTGGTAGCTGGGTGCGAGAGGTGAATTTGTCCGTCATGGGCGTGGTAGTTGGTTGCGAGTGGTGAATTTGTCAGTCATGGGAGTGGTAGTTGGGTGCGAGTGGTGAATTTGTCAGTCATGGGAGTGGTAGCTGGGCACGAGTGGTGAATTTGTCAGTCATGGGAGTGGTAGCTGGGTGCAAGAGGTGAATTTGGCTGTCAGGGGAGTGGTAGTTGGGTGCGAGAGGGGAATTTGTCACTCATAGGAGTGGTAGTTGGGTGTGAGAGGTTAATTTGTCACTCATGGGAGTGTTAGCTGGGTGCGAGAGGTGAATTTGTCAGTCATGGGAGTGGTAGCTGGGTGCGAGAGGTGAATTTGTCAGTCAGGGGAGGGGTAGTTGGGTGCGACAGATGAATTTGTCAGTCATGGGAGTGGTAGTTGGGCGTGAGAGGTGAATTTGTCAGTCATGGGAGTGGTAGTTGGGTGCGAGAGGTGAATTTGTCAGTCATGGGAGTGGTAGTTGGGCGCGAGAGGTGACTTTGTCAGTCATGGGAGTGGTAGCTGGGTGCAAGAGGTGAATTTGTCAGTCACGGGAGTGTAAGTGGGTGCGAGAGGTGAATTTGTCACTCATGGGAGTGGTAGCTGGGTGCGAGAGGTGAATTTGTCAGTCAGGGGAGTGGTAGTTGGGTGCGAGAGGTGAATTTGTTACTCATGGGAGTGGTAGCTGGGTGCGAGAGGTGAATTTGTCACTCATGGGAGTGGTAGCTGGGTGCGAGAGGTGAATTTGTCAGTCAGGGGAGTGGTAGTTGGGTGCGAGAGGTGAATTTGTCAGTCAAGGGAGTGGTAGCTGGGTGCGAGAGGTGAATTTGTCACTCATGGGAGTGGTAGCTGGGTGCGAGAGGTGAATTTGTCAGTCAGGGGAGGGGTAGTTGGGTGCGACAGATGAATTTGTCAGTCATGGGAGTGGTAGTTGGGCGTGAGAGGTGAATTTGTCAGTCATGGGAGTGGTAGTTGCGTGCGAGAGGTGAATTTGTCAGTCATTGGCCTCTGGGAGTTAAATTGCTCCATGCTCTGAGCCTCATGCCTGTGACTGTTTTTTTGAGGAGATGGTGAATTTCATATTGCCTCCGTGTCTTTACAGGTGGGATGGAAAAACGTTTGTGAAAAAACTCATGCATGTCTTTAAGCTGGCTTGTGATCGGTGTGACTTTCACTCAGTATTATTTTTTAAGCCAGTAGTGCCAAGATTGCTGGGACTGGAATACTAGCTTGAAAGTCACTTTCGTGACTTCAGACCAGATGACTGCTGTGCTAGAGGGAGAGAGTTTATATTAAAAGCAGACATTGTTTGGCTTTGTTTGAGAATACTGTGAGCTTCAGCTAGTCTGTGGCTCAACGTATGTCAGATAAAACACATGACAGATTTCCAGATAAGCACTGGCAAGTTAAAATAGTTTAATTTAGCATTTGCATCAGTGTGGCAGTCCTGGGGCTAGGCTAGGCAAAACTGTCCTGACAAGACGCGCAGGAGCTATGCTAGCAGCCATTGGCTTCGGCTGTATGACGGAACAATGCAGGGAGATACTCTGCATGACTTTACCACGCATTTTTTACTCTGCATTTTTTCGGAACGCATATGCTTTTACAACGTAGGCCTTTACCACGCATTGTTTATATATATTTATATGAACTTGCTTAAAATACGTGGTAAAGGCATACGTTGTAAAAGCACATGCGTTCTATAAACATGCACGATAAAAAATGTGTAGTAAAGGTACAACGTGTGAAAAACCACGTTGTAAAGCATTTCCCGTTGACTTTTTGGCATAGGTGAACACAAAGTACAAGGTGCACATTTTGCCAGGCGTTGTCTTTTTGGCGTAGGTGAGCAAAAAGTACAAGGTGCTGATATGACCAGTTTGGTTTTCTGTGTAATAAAATTAAACCGCTTGCCCTAAAAGTGACAATTACATTCTGATAAACGGAATCAAAATGAACTGTTTTGCAATGATTTTCAAACAAACCTTCATCTGAGTAAGCGCCATTAGTTTTAGGGGCTCACACGTGGCTTTCACTTGCCTAGTGAATTTTCACTACTCTTCGGAGCACATAGCCATGGTTGCAGTGCGCAGAGGGCCTTCATAGCCTCACTTGGAGGGAAAAACATTAGAGGGATCATTTCCCAGAACCAGTGCTTAAGGAATTTCAATGTTTTGAACATCAAAACAATACACAGAAATGCAGAAACAAGCATTCTTCAAACAAATACACATATGATGAAATCTTTTATTTAATTAACAAACAAATATAGAAGAAAAATCGAAATTTTCATTTTAATGGGAAGGTTGGGGCTTTTCTAAATTCAACTGATGCCACTCATCACCGATACTATATTCTGTTTGATGCATTTGCGCTCCTCCCACGAATCAATCTGAGGTACCAACTTAATTTTTACCCTTCAACAGCAAATTCCTTCACGTTTTCTTAACAGTTTACATTTTTCAATTTTTTTATTTTGCTTTATTTACTTACACATAATTAATTTGTTAATATTATTCAATTTTCTAAGCGGTTGTGGACCCCTGATTAGGCTTTGCGGATCCCCAAGGGTCCTCGGACCACAGGTAAAGAACCACTGGTCTAGTGAAGAAATACAAGCGCTTTTCCCAAAAAGTGCTGTATTTTTTATTCTTCTCACTTGCGGGGATAATATATTCCAAGGAGCCAAATGAAGTGAAAAATCTTCATTAGCTTCAGGTCTGACTTTTTGTGTCCCATGTACTCACCAGTTCAAATCTAGAGATAAGGTCCGGTTACCTACACCATATGTTTAAGGCTGGATACAGCCAATTTATACTAGTCAGCAGTGTTGGAATAGAGAGAAAATGAAAAAGGAAACAGTTTGATGGGCGGCTCCATCATGTGGACTGAGGCGTGCACCAAAATTCAAAAAGCATTGACGGGAACTGCTGTGATGGCGGGTCCTGCCAATGCTTTGGGACTGACCGCCAGCTTGGCACTCATTTCTAAATTTGGCAGACGGAGTGATCTCGGCCTGGCATATGTTAAATCCTCCACCAGACCAATAGAGATGATTCTGTCCGCAAATTATAAATCAGTACCTACGTGTTTTTTACTCTGACTCTTTGTGTTGGAAGCATATTTGATCTGTACGAATTTGCGGTATGACACATAATGATAAGCATTTATTTATGCCTTGAAGGTTACTTACATATGTTTGCAGTGGCTGCATTAGTCACTCAGCCATTTTACCTGATTGCAAACCATAGCCTGTAGGATTAATAAGGATCTCTGCAGCAAAAGCATTAACCTCCTGAGTAATTTTATGCACCTTAGGAATCAGTGACATACATATAACTCTTGGCAGCAAACCTAACAACTCTCTGAGCTTTTTATTAATTCAAACGTCAAACGTATGACTAGAAATTATACAGAGTTCTTTCCAGCAAGTGCCTTAATTACCTAAGCTATTTGACTAGTATAATACCCTTGAATAAAGATCTCGGCAGCAGGTGCAGTAACCTCCTAAGCATGCAGTCTATTTATGACTTATGTTGTAAGAATGAAAATCTTATCTATAATTAACTTTGTTTTCATGTTGTCGGTTTTTTCCGGGTTAGAATTTGTAAAAAAAATAATGCTTAGGAGGACTGCCATTAAACATACGCTTAGGGACTCCAGCCCCTTTTTGCTGAAAATCTGTACCCCAATTTGTGGGTTCTGTACAGTCGTAGGACAGTCTAGTGGTCCGAGGGGCGGAGTAGAGGGGTGGAGAGGAAAGGGAGGAGCTAGATGGGATGGGGCAGTCAGGGAAAAGTGAAAGACGAGTGAAGACGTGTAGAATAAAGATCCTGTACCCAGATCACGGTGTCTGCCGTTATTTGGCTCGATAGACACGACAGCTGGCGACGAGGGTGGGATGCATGTGATGCTCCCCTGAACCCTGAGAAGACCGTGGTCTGCACCCTGGCCGAGGCGCAAGAGGAGACGCCTGAAAGCGGCCCGTCCGGAGCGCGACTGGAACCTGTGCGGGATCAAAGGCCCTGAGAGAGCGGGACGAAAGTGAGAGCCCAGCCTCGAACCTGACCCCTGCTGCGTGTGTCAGAGAGCAGCGCTGACCGGAGTGAAGAAAATCCGCCGTACGAAGGTGAGCCCCAGCGTGAAGCCAGAGCCTCGCGTGTGTGCAAGAAAAGGGAGCGACAGCAACTGCGCGTGCTCACCTATAATGAGGAAGGCCCAGGGAGCGAGGGAGTGAAGCTGCCAGTAGCGCGATCTGCAGGGGAAGGAATCCGAGGGATGATTCAGCCTCGTGACAAGCACCGCGTGTAGAACCAGCCCGGCGGCCATCTTTAAACCAGGCGGCCACCATAGGACAGTGCCCTGAAAATAGGTTGGCGGCCATCTTGGAGTCAGGCGCCAAACAAACCCAAGCAAAGGCAATAGAAAAAAAAGAAGCACGAGCCAAAGCAAGCGAGCAAGAAGAGAAGCATAAGCACCAGCAAGCTATAGAGACCCCACAAACTCGTACCACGCAAGATGTCGAACCAAGGGTCGCCTGCACGCCAAGAGGTGAAGCCCGTCGTGATGGGACTGTCTCACCTGCGTCCTCCAGAACCTCTAGCGCTGGTGGTCGGGAGCAGCATGGGCCCCCGCTGGGAGGAGTGGATTGAAGACTTTGAAGACTACATCAAAGGCTCCAAAGTAACTGGCGATGAAGACCAAATAATCGCGCTTCGCAACTTAGCGGGAAAAGACAGCAGCAAAATGATCAAGGAACTCCCCGCTGCGGATGCAGGGACATACGCCAAGGTACGGGAGGCCCTAGACAAGAAATTCCTGCATAAGAAAAATGTGGACTACGAAAGGTATGTGTTCCAGCGGGCGCGCCAAGAAAAAGATGAGAGGATGAATACCTACATAACACGACTGCGCAGACTGGCGCGACATTGCAATTTTGAAGCGTTCTCGACGGATGATGCCATACGACTGCGCGTCATTGATGGCTGCCTGTCCGAGACCCTTCGGAGGAAGCTATTGAAGAAAAGTCACACCCTCGATGAGATCGAAGAAATGACGAGGGTGCATGATCAAGCCGAGGAGCAGGCCAAGACCAGCGAAGCAGGGCGTACAGAACGCAGAGAACAGATATGCCAGGTGCGAACCAGCCGGCCCTGCCGAGGGTCACGAGAGCACAGACGTCACACCCGGCCGCCATCGCGCCGCCGCCATTCGGGGCATCGACGGCCAGACTCAGGGAGGAGAAGCAAGCGCCATGACCACGTACGAAAGACACCAGCACGAAGATGCTATAGATGTGGGTATGATTTCCCACACACCGGAGCATGTCCAGCCATGGGACAGCAATGTCGCAAGTGTGGCCGAAGCAACCACTTTGAGGCCATGTGCGGAGAGTATCGCCGCGAGAAGGAAAAGGATAGACCCGAGTCGTCGCGAGGCGACTCCCACCGGCACCACGCCCGAGCGGTGCATGACCGCCCAAGGTCGTCGTCAAGGTCTTCACAGTCCAGCGGGGAGTCGCGGACATCGCGATGGTCGAGGAAGTCGCCATCGCGGGATTCCAGATCGACATCCGAGGAACGAGACTACTCGGTGGAGTATGCAAACATGATCGCTGACCCAGATCAGCTCAAGAAATATCCCCGACTGGACATCAGCGTCGGTGAACACAACACAAAGTTCGTAATGGACAGTGGGGCGTCACTAAACTACCTCCCAGTGACTGAATACAATAAGATGAATCCCCGTCCTCGACTGAGCCCTGCGCACGTCCGTGTCTACACCTGGATGTCCAGGAAGCCACTCCCGTGCCTCGGGAAGTTCTCAACCACACTACGACACAAAACAACATCTGTCCCTGCCGTGATACACGTCATAGAAGGACCGGAGGCCGACTGCCTTCTTAGTCTGCCGACGGCCGAACGTCTCCGGCTAGTGGAAGTCCTATACCGCGTCAGCAATGACAGTGACATTGTCCACAAGTTCCCGAAGCTGTTCATGGGACTGGGGAAAATGAACAGAAACCAGATACGTCTCCACATCACTGAACAGGTCCGGCCAGTCGCCCAGCACCCCCGGAAGGTGCCATTCCATCTTCAGCAAGCCGTGGAGGATGAACTGCAGGATCTCCTGCAAGCTGACATCATTGAACGTACGGAGGGTCCCACGCCATGGGTGTCGCCCGTAGTGATCGTCCCAAAGAAAGGGACTCCGGGGAAGGTATGGCTGTGTGTGGACATGCGGATGCCCAATACCGCTATCGAAAGAGAGCGTCACCCAGGCCCACACTTAAGTGACATGATAGCCGCGCTGAATGGTGCTCGAGTATTCTCCAAGCTAGACCTCAATAAAGGGTACCACCAGTTGGAACTCCATGACAGCTCTCGGTATATTACAACCTTTGCGACACACCTGGGGTTATACAGGTACAAGAGGTTGAATTTTGGAATTTCCTCGGCCGCTGAAATATTCCAAGAAGCGATACGGCAAACCATTCACCATATCCCCAACACACTGAACTACAGTGACGACATCCTAGTGTATGGGGCAAATGTCCAAGACCATGACACAGCCTTAGATCGAGTCTGTCACGCCCGCCTAGAGGCGAACCTAACACTCAACAAAGAGAAATGTGAACTGCATCAATCGAAGCTGAAATTCTTCGGGCACATCTTTTCAGGGGCTGGGATGAAGCCTGACCCGGACAAAGTGAGCACGCTAAACGACACCAAAAGCCCGCGGGACGTCAGCGATGTGAGATCCTTCCTGGGCATGGCGAGCTACTGCTCAAGGTACATCAAAGACTATGCCACACTAAGTCACCCACTCCGAACCCTGACCAAACAAGGGCAGAAATTCGAATGGACCTCTGAGTGCAAGCAAGCCTTCCAAGAGATTAAACAAGCGGTCGGAGCAGCCGAGAGCCTAGCCTATTTCAACCCTAGCCGCAAGACAGAAATCACAGTAGATGCTAGCCCGGTCGGTCTAGGTGCCATTCTAGCCCAATACGACGATGACACTGATCAACGCCACATAGTGGCCCACGCCAGCCGGAGTCTCTCCGACACAGAAAAAGCGTACTCACAACCTGAGAAGGAAAGCCTTGCGGTCGTATGGGCATGTGAACACTTCCACGTGTTCATATATGGGAAGCATTTCACCTTAGTGACGGACCACCAAGCGTTAGTCACCATCTTTGGCAATCCACGCTCCAAAATGCCGCCTCGCATCGAACGATGGGGACTTCGGTTGCAGGAGTACACATACACCATTGTACACAAGCCGGGTAAGTCAGCCAACCCTGCTGACTACATGTCGCGACACCCGGAGCCATCCCAATCCTCCAGACTGTCAGTTGCTGAGGAATATGTTCACTTTGTGGTGGACCAGGCGCGGCCACCGGCTGTCCCCCTGGATGTCATCCAACAAGCCACCTCGCAAGATGAGACACTACAGAGAGTGATTCGCAAGGTTCAAGCACACTGATGGCGGCACGAAGATACCCAGGAAGGGAGTGATCCGGTGACGAGTCAAGAACTGCAGGCGTTCAGGAATGTGAGCGAGGAGCTGTCTGTCACCTCAGAGGGTCTGCTACTGCGGGACCACCGCATTGTCATTCCCAGTCTACTGCGCCAAGGAGTCATCAACTTGGCGCATGAAAGTCACCGAGGGGTAGTTGCGACCAAGAGAGCCCTTCGTGAACGTGTCTGGTTCCCCTCTCTCGACAGGATGGTGGAACTCACCCTGAAAGACTGTCTGCAGTGCCAGGTGGTGGGGCAGGGAGACCCTCCGGCCCCACTCCAGATGACGCCACTACCGTCGGGTGTGTGGCGCGAGCTAGCCATGGACTTCTATGGCCCCATGCAATCGGGCAAGTATGTTCTAGTGGTGATTGATGAATACTCGCGTTTCCCCATTGCTCAGTTTGTGTCATCTACTAGCGCAGCCGCGACCATTCCAGTGCTGGATGAAGTCTTTGCAGCCTGGGGTGTGCCTACAGAACTGAAAACGGACAATGGCCCACCTTTCAACAGTCAGGAGTTTGGGGAGTTCATGAGACTCATGGATATTCGACACCGGCGGATAACACCGTTATGGCCACAAGCCAACGGCCCGGTCGAGAGGTTCATGGCCACCCTCAAGAAAATGTTCCAACAGGCCACGTTGGACAAAAGAGATCTGCAAACAGCCCTCAATGACGTACTCCGGTCATACCGGACGACGCCCCATGCCACCACGGGCAAGTGTCCTGCGGCACTCATGTTAGGACGTCCTGCTCGGACAAGGATACCCACCTGGGAAGGGGCTCTTCGACCAGTATCACCCAACCGCATACATCAGGAAGTAAGGGTCGCAGACAGAGCCCGCAAAGACAGCATGAAAGCGTATGCTGACGGCAGGAGACGTGCGCGGTCACTCTCACTTCGGAAAGGGGACTGTGTGATAGTCAAGCAGGAGCAGAGCAGAAAGACTGACAGCAGGTTCAGGGCGGAACCCCTGACCGTCATCCGACAAAAGGGCACCATGCTGACCGCAGAATCAGACAACAGGCGCATCACTCGCAATGTGTCGCACTTTCACAAATGTAGTCCTGCCCTACAGGAAGCCTTTGGGTCCCAGGCAGTGACACCAAGAACTGAGCAGACTGAGGAACGAGCCGAGGGTGCCACAAGCCTGGAAAGGGGAGAACGGGGCACCCCCAGAGGTGAGGCAGAAAGTCGGTCTCTCAGACCACGACAAACAATTCAACGGCCCAAAAGGTTAATTGAAGAGATGTAACACAGTGTTTCTTTATTCTGTTAACAAAGGGGGAGATGTACAGTCGTAGGACAGTCTAGTGGTCCGAGGGACGGAGTAGAGGGGTGGAGAGGAAAGGGAGGAGCTAGATGGGACGGGGCAGTCAGGGAAAAGTGAAAGACGAGTGAAGACGTGTAGAATAAAGATCCTGTACCCAGATCACGGTGTCTGTCGTTATTTGGCCCGATAGACACGACAGGTTCCTTGAGTAATTTTTTGTATGCCTAGACTACCGGTCATGTAGCAGGCATGTATGTATTTACTAGTATGGCAACTGTATGCCACATATGCATACAATTAGGCAGTACTAAATCCCACACAATGGGAGGACGTACATATTACAATGGGAGGAGTGGGAAACAGGAAGATCAAGGCACTAGTGAGTTTGTGGGCGTTCACAAACTCCTCTCAGACACTTTCCCACCATTGAAATGGACAAAGATTTGCTAAGTCCATAAAATTCATGAAGGTTTAGGGAAGGGGGTTTCTCTTAGAAAACATGTTTTTTGAGTGGAAACACAGACAAAAAGAAAACCAAATATGCAGTAGCCCAGTGGGACTACATTTTCCAGCGAATATGTGTCTGTGTGTACAATTCTGCACTGGAAAGACAGCAATGTCCTAAAATGTGACTGATATTGTCAATAGTACACTGGGAAAACTGCGACTGGTGTATACAATTGGTCATGTCTCTGATTTGCAAAATGTACATAAAGCTGCACTTACTTACAAAGTGCAGATTTAGTACTTTGTTTTGTGAATCTGTCCTATTTACGAAAATGAAATTTCGGAGTTAATTCCAAGCCAGATGTAAATAACTGTTTGAGCCAACTTCGTTATTGGTACCTTGGCCCAGAAGGCACACCCTGGTTTTTTTACCCTCTCAGGGCAGGCAAGTAGCACACATGCACTAATTGCATAACTTGTAATGGTCAGCAACATATTCTGTTCACTTGTTATGCCTCATTCCAAAGTGGGACAAGAGGAATCCAGTGCAAATTATGCATCTAGTAAACATCAAATCCTGCACAATTGCTGTTCCTGGAAATGCACACACTTGGGCTGCCTCGTGTGATGAGGGCTTAAGTGGTGCAAACAGTCGTTTCACCAGTTCTGCATTCTTTTCTTCTATATTTTTACAGATGTGAGCTCTCAGTAATTGCGCTCGCAGAGCACATGCCTGAGGACCATTTGTGTTCACGTCTAAATAGAAGCTAGTGCTAAAAGAGATCCTATTATTGCGTGCAAACCTTTTAGCACCATTGTCAGTGACTAAATGAAACACACAAAATGTGAAGGGAGGCTGCTTGCAATAATTCTGACTACTGGCAATAGCTTGGGGTAGCATTCCAACCCATCATTCCTTGCTCGCCATGCCATCTCAGCATGCTTAGACCCACATCTAGGCATACCCATACCACTTAGGGCAGTCCATGAAACACACAAACGTGATGGGTGGCATGCTTGCCATGGGCAAAACCGGTCCTGGGATGCTTGTGTTCCAGTTCAAGGAGGACCTGACTTGGCAGGTCGGGCTTCCATGAGGAGCAGGGTCAAGACTTATTTGCATATGGCTGGGTCCAATCTGAGGTGGCATGGTGAGCAAAAGAACGATGGGTTGGGATGCTTCACTGAGGGATTGCCAGTGGTTTGATAAATTGCAAGCATTCGTACCACCCTAAGTGGCATGGGTATGCCCAAACGCGATTCCAGTTCTCACTGTGTCACTGGAACCAAGCTGTAGCAGGTTGATGAGCCCATAATTAGGGTGAAACCGGTCTTGGGTTGCTTGTGTACCGGTCGAGGGCGAACCTGGATTGGAAGTTTGAGCTGGCCTGTTTCCATGAGGAACAAGGTCAAGCCTGAGTTGATATGGCTGGGTCCAAACTCAGGTGGCATGGTGAGCAAAGGAACGATGGGTTGGAATGCTACCCTGAGCTATTGTCATTGATTTTGACAAATTAGATGTATTCCTCACATCCCTTCAGCTTTTGTGTGCTTCAGTGACCTAAATGATGCCATAATCCTAACCACAGGCTGCTGTGTAGGGACTGGAGTGGTGCTATATGCTTGTTCGTTTGCTAGCATACGCATTTGTTTGTGCGGTTTTCTATGCCAATGACACAAGAATGGGCATCGTTTCCTTGAGAAAGTCGAACTGGAGTTGCTGACGACATTGAACTGTCAGAAAGTTTCCAAGGTGATACCTTTGAGGGTGAAACGAATACCCAGTCTTACTAATTAATGGAGAGAAACCTATGCAATATTGATTAACCTCTAGCAGCATCTTTAAATATGAAACAGTATTTCTTGCGACAATTTCAATGTATTGACCCAAATGAGAACAGAGCCTTGTGGTTTTGGCCACTGGAGCTGCAAGAGCGTCCCTCAAAAGACGAGAGTGCATTGGGAGACATACTGAGGAGCTCTCTTTCCTAGAGCACAGCTGAAATTTTTACTGTTTTGGAAATTATTTTGTCTGATAGCAAACCATTCTATATTAGTGTATGATCTTTTAGCAGTAAAAATAAAGCGGGGGTTTCTCTGTTTTCAAATTCAAATGCCAAATCACATTAGTAACTGCACTAGCTAAGACTAAACATATTGTGACTTTAAGACATGCATCCACAATCCATTCAAGAAATATGGACCAATTAAATCTATTTGCGCGAGTGAAGGGCCACACTTTGGGCAGCAAAACCCACTTAAAACCGGCACTGTATGTTAACTGCTTCTCTAGCACAGCTTTCAACCATCACTCGTTTGATTTATACTCTTGGTCTTGTTATTTTTCACCAAGAAGAATTTGATCTTGTTCTTGTTGCCATAGTCCTCCTCCCATGTGGGCAGGTTTGCATCACGCATAGAAAGAGGAAATTTCCTCTTAGTGTTGTTTTTATTCGCATACCTTCCTGCACAAAAACAATCCTGCCTGTAACGCAGGCATCCTTGCACCATGATGCGAGGGTGTATGCGTTGGGGCCAAGCAGTATAAAGTGCACCAGTGGAGGTAAAGAACTGTAGGGCACCATCTCTTAGTAGATATGGAACTGGTCAGTTCTCTCCTGTTCACACAACACAGCATAGTAACTTTGCTTGCTGCCCTGCCTTGGGTGAACTTTTAATAATTATGCCCTGATGGTTCATGTTGGTTAAGTGCGTAACACTGGTATGAGTTGGCATAGTTACTATCCCAGAGCAATCTCAAAAACTGCTGCAGAACGATTTGTAGCCAGTGTCATGTAATCTAAACCGAGGAGGTAGACCAGGTAGTGTTGATATGGCCCTCCAGAAAAGGAGTTTACTATTAAGGTTCTGATACATGTGATCAAGGCAGTATCTCTGGCAGACGATCTCATTGAAAGGAAAATGGTAACAGAACTGCTGTCAAAACATGGCAGAAGTTTTGTGTACCATCCTCAGTGTTCCATTGTACAATGCAGAAGGTGTCCGAAGGCCGATGTACCCCATAAGAGAGCCTCTGCTGGCTGGACGTTTGCGCTTGAATTTTTCCACAGGGCTAGTTGCACTGGCCCCTGCTAACCTATAGGACCTATTAGGTCCAGGGTCATCCTGAGAAGATTGCTTACCCTCTGGAAGTTCCTGTTTCTGATAGGATGGTGCAAATGGTCCTGAGACAGGCAAAGCTGTTGCCTGCCTGGAAGATTTCCAATCCACCATTTGGAACTGAACCTTTCTCTTGTTTTCTCACCATGGCTACTCTTTCGTGTGATCAGATGTTAAAAAAAAAAATGAAACTGAAGAAACAATTGCCTACCAGGGAGAATTATAGTTGACCAATTAGAACTAGACGTTTGCCTGTAGACCTGAAGGCATGGTTGTTGAAGATGTCCTGCTACTGGGAAACATGGACTCGGGCAGACTGTGAGGAACATTTCATAGCTTTCAATCAAGGTAAAAGTCAGAACTGTTCAGAGGAGGGCCAGGACATGGTTCCAAACACAAAATGACTCAATTTAGGTAGCTTTAGTGTAGCAATTTGTCCTGCTCAGACTTTTTTTGGGATGAGACGTTTGAGGCTGCATTGGGAGCCCTCAACCAGTGTATCCAATCATTTGTAGCCCTATATGGCTGGGGCATCTCGGCTTGCCTTATTAAATATTTATGAACTCCAAAAAGGTTTCTGTATCCAAAAGTAATATCTTTCATTTCGACCAGCAAGCAGCTCTTATCAAGCCATGGTCACGTATGGGTTATCCCCAGAGATTACATTGTTCATGGCCATCTGTATAGAAGTCACTTTGGGCTTTTAACATTTCTTTGTATTTCCCAAAGGATAGCATTGTGCACCTTTTTGCAATATTTGTCCTTTATAAGTACAGGGCCTTCATCGTTTCCATCTTTCTTATTGGCACAAGTTACACTTAGTTGGGGGCTGGTAATCTCTGTGCTTCTAATAAAAGCTTGGTTCAGTACTCCACATATTTAAAAAGAATTTAAATGGATATTGCTTCAAAGAGATTTAAATGTTTGTTAAAATATGTATTAATTGTTATAATGACATGTTGTGCAAATACCTAAAAAAGGAATTATAACAACAATAGCCAATTTAAAGAATTAAAACTGGACTGGCCACCTTATTGTGTATGTACAGTTCTATTTCTTTCCCTCAGGGTGTGTTGCTGGGTTGTCTCAAGACCATGTTGTTTTCTAGGGTGGCTGGTAGACCTGTGTGCTCCACCATGGAAGGGTGAGAGCAAGGAGCAGCATAAGGGATGGTCAAGTAGGCTAGCATGACAGTTTGATCTACGCGGGAAGGGTCACAGTGAGTCTGCTTCGGAAACCACACTGCATGTCTTATACATTATTGTCCATAAGGAGCCGGGATGGGTAACAGACCCTGGCAGGGTCTAATCTCTTAATGGGGCAGAGGGCAATTGTTCCAGGTCAGAGTTAACTGCTTTTGGGTTATGGGCACTGGGAAATGTATACATCACAGAGACCACTGAACATGTCTTTTTAATTCTGAAATGAGTTTTAAGAAATGACCTGACCCAAGTGTATCAATGTTCCTAAGGGACTTGGTAGCCGAAGACATCCGGACTATGAGTGTCCTACTTGGTAAAACTGTGAAGCAGAATGTTATGTTCGGCTCGCGCCTTACACACCTTCTGTGTGTAGGACACGCACCCTACACGCCTCGTGAACAGTAGAGGCTTTAGAATGCGGGTTGGTATTCGACATCGGGTGGCACCAACTAACAGTCAGCTTTGGCCAGCCAAGGGAAGAGACCTCTCCTACCTGGGTCATAAAATAATCCTTGTTTCTCCACGCAACAACGTTCCTGCATCATTTGTTCATAACAGATAACTATGACGATGGCTTCATTAGGTGGGCAAGGTGGATTGCATAAAGAAAATTAGTGTTTGCTGTGCTTGTATACATTTTGCATGGGCATGATTTGTTTCTCTTTTTTGCTACAAAGTTTATTTCTACAATCTTTTAGAACCTATTGTACATATTTCTGGTCTTGCGCTACTTTTGTTTGCCTTCCTCTACACAACTTGGGGCATCTATGCATCGGGGGAGGGTGTTTGTGGAAATACTATAGAAACAAGTAACAAACTTGCCATCTGTCGAGCTGCACGGGGCCATCTTGGTTTCTGTAACTTGTACATTAGCAGAAGGAAAATGAATTATGTATATGTTGGTGCAAATAACACGAGCTGATAACCCTGGCTCAAATAATAATTGCTTTTTGGGTTGTATGTGTTATTTCCATCCTGTGTAACTTTATACAATAATAGGGACTAAGATGCACAAATGGCTGCCAGTCGGCGATGCTTCCTATGAAGTGCTTCTCCTCTGCTGTTCCTACCAGGTACCCTCGGGACAAACTGCTCTGAATGCTGCACACTGTCATTCAAGCCTCTTTTTCAACTAAAATACTTGCCCTGTGGCCAATCACTGTCCCTTTTCCCTAATGCGCGGCAGTGCGGAGGAGGCCTCTGCTAGGTTGCCTGTGACAGGCCTCTGCAGGCCTGCCATTTCAACGGGGCTTGTTTCACAGCTCTCTTAGCTCCGTTTCAGCTCAGACAAATGAGGACATTGAAAAAGCTGTCACTGAGCAGGGCAGGCGCTGTATGAGGCGCCTGAGTGTGTCCTTCTGGGGCACTCGAGTAACAATGTGCCGCAGACCCAGGGGAGCTCCCCATCACTTCCGGTGGAGGCGAACAGGCTTTTCTGGGAGGAACACTTGTCAGACATGATTGGGAATCCCAGGCCAGAAGCTAAGGGAGGATTTGTTTTGTCAGAAAATGCAACGATGCCTAAACGATGCATTTTTATAAAACACTTGATTCCGTGCTGTTTTAAATGAGCTTCCACAAGAAGCAGCATTATGTTATATTAATATTTTGTGGTGACGTGCATCACATTTCAGTGTTTCATGACACATTAAAAATGTACCAAATAAGAGAGAGGAATTTTGCCAGAAAAACAGTTTTCTGCGTCCTTAGTTCTGAAGGCTCTACAACGCAACCGTGTTAGAGTGTTTGGGGCTGTTAGATGGACACTAAGATGCATTTTTATGTTACCTTTTATCAACACTCTACAGTTTCTCACTCCTTTGTCTGCTAATCATGCTATCAGACTCTGTTACACAGCCCAGATAGATTGCTTGGCATGTGTTTGGTGAAACACTTTGTTAATGTTAATGGAATTTATAAAAGCGCATGAATACCCAAGGGTGTCTTGGCGCTAAGGACTACAATCACCATGCCCTGCGCCTAGTCCTGGAACAGCCAGGTTTTTAATTTTCACCTAAAGCCTGTTAAGGAGCTGGCGTTCCTAAGTTCAAGTGGAAGAGAATTCCAAAGTTTAGATGTACCGTAATGAAAGCTGCGGCCACCCCGCCACCCCATTGTCAAGCAAAAATCTGGACCAGATGTAATTGACTTATGTTTTTGCTATGCTATGTAAAGTTCGGTACAGAGGATAGGCCAGTAAGAACACTAACCCTTATTTAGGCTTGTTCTGCTAAAGTCAGGGAGGGTGGGGACGAGTGCCTGGACGGTGATGCCCGTATAGGCTTGTGGGAGTAGGAAAAGCGAAGGGAGGTAGGCTTGGTGGAGTAGTGCTCAAGCAGTCGGGGAAGGTGAGAGGAACAGAATGATGTAGGGTGTGTGGTGGGAAAAATAGGTAAATTGCACCTTGGTGGATTACCTACTAGTGGCAGGAATCTGTGAGGACTTTATGCTTCTTACAAAGATCGCTAATATCTAGACAATTGCCTTTTCCAAAAATGTGTATTTTAATCTCAACATATGCGGCCATAAGCCATGTATAATTACCCAGGTTGAGCTGGCTCACGACTTTAGGCAGGAAAGCATTCCCAAACGTTGAGGCTTAATGGCAGATTATACAAATGAATTTATGGATGTATGACGTAACAACGCGAGTCATTACAACGCGTGCAGTTACATCGCGGTCGTTACAACGACTGCGATGTTACTACGCTATGCCATTACAACGCAAGTCTTTACATCGACTTGCGCTAGATGGCGTGCTAACATTAGAAAAGCGTAATTTACTATTCCAACTCCAGTCCACTTAACAGTAGGGAAGGTGTTGGGATAGTAAACTACACTATTTGTAATGTTAGCACGCCATCTAGCGCAAGTCGATGTAAAGACTTGCGTTGTAATGGCATTGCGTGGTTACATCGTGTTCGTTGTAACGACCGCGATGTAACAGCATCGCGGTGTACTGAATGCGATGTAAACGATGTTTACCTGAATTTATAGAGCTGTTAAATGGTAGCGGCAGTTTCAACCGATAACCTTTCAAGTATTTGCCCGGCGGTAATCGCCTCTCATACCACTCGATAATTTACCAATTAAAAATTCGAACCGGCTTCTCCGGCAGAGGCTCGTTCGTCTCAACACAAGTTTTGTTAATACATATTTCCTTCCGAGGACTGCTAAGTTTATGAAAAGAAAGTGCGAGGTGCTACTGTCACGGGTTCACGAGTATCCATTTCGGGGAGGAACATAAGCTAAGCATTATTTTTGCTGGCGACAATAGGTAACCCTTTATCAGTTTAGGCGATGTATTATTAGTGAATAAGGTCATCAGCTGTTTCGTTCGAAATACTCTGAGGCGGCTAGTATAGGGCTGGGGTTATCTTGGGAGAACGGGGTGCTTTAGACATTCTATTTCGGGGTAATTGGGCGGGGGTAATTCTGGGCGGTGGAGATGGTGTTGTTAAAGCTCTGAAAAACGGAAACCACTGACATATAGTCCCCGTGAAGAGGGCCAAATTGGGAGACATCAGTCGTCTTACCTGTCCTTTCTTTTCTCAGCCAATTAAGCTCAATATTTGTAGAAAGGAGAGGTAGTAACGTGGCAGAGTACGGTCGTTTTGTTTCAGTCAATTTGTTCGAACACCACCGTGCTCCAGGCCAATTATACACTTACCGAGGAGGTATGTGTCGTTAATTTATTCAAAAAGAAAAGAGGGTAAGAAGGCTTTTTAGTGAGGGAGGGAGTGAGAGAGAGAGAGAGAGAGAGAGAGAGAGAGAGAGAGAGAGGTGTGCATCAAGTAGGCTATTTGGCATACATACAACACAAAACGAGAGAGACACACAACATGGAGTAGCATGGGTCTGTTCCATGTAAGAAAACACAAGCGGGGAAAAGACATAAATTCGGTGATCACGTACACACAAATGCCGGATAGGGTGTGACAGTACATGCATCAAGTGCAGAAACTTAAGACGGAGACTCAGGGCTACGTTGAGTATCGGGACCTCTCCTTTCCTGTCCTCCTTTCCTATGCATGCTGCGTACTTTCAGTATTTTGTAGTTTATCCTAGGGGGTGTCGGACCCTTTATTCTCCTCCCTTTGATCGATGGGCGAGCACTTCAATCATACAGTGACGCTCTCTTCAAGTGACCTAAGCATGAGATGCACACACATTCATACCGTGTAATCATAGCACACACGCACAATCATGCCATACAGTTTCTCATGTTCTCAATGGTGGTCTGCACTTCACGCACTATCTCACAACGTTTGTCTAAATTTTCCCTGATATTGAACTCGGTGCGGTCCATGTCCACTTCATTCTTCAGTCGGAGCTTCGTCGTGACCTATAGAGGGGAAAAAGAGGGGAGGGGATGTGCAGTATTCAAAGTACCCTAGCGCGCGCAGACACGAAAAAGTTCTACTTACCACGTACCAGGCTAGTCGCAGGAATGGGTGATACCACAGACCTATTATTCTTTTTGTCCGAGACAAAGATGCTCTAATTTATTTCATTTCCTAAATTCGGGTTCCCTTGTCATACATGCATTTCTCAATCGGTCGTGTATTAAGGTGCAAGATACCATACCTTGCGTTCGGCATATACCCTGAGCTATGGTTGACCATTGTTTAACAACTCTTGGAAAAAGATAGGTGTGATGGGTACAAATTCCGTTAATCAAAAAAGATTCAGGCAAATGGGGACTGCATTATCTGTTTTCTATTGCTTGGGAGTAACAATCATTTATTCAAAAGAAGAAATCTTTATCAACCTATGTGATTAGTCATGACACTGATTCCGTAATTCTTTCAAGAGGCCCTTTATTTAAAACAATGTCAGTATACAAGATACGGGCCTACAACCGTTCAGGCCGGCCACGGCGTGAGAGGCGTCGAGCAACATGAGTAACACTATATTAGCATAAAATCGTTCCCCCCCCCCCCCATCATGTGTGAAAGCATCGTATATATATATATATTTCTTTTTAACACAAATGTCACGTGACTGGAACGCCACAAGGAGTTGCAGGCCTCTCCTACATCGGCGCCATTTTGGGGCGGGGTCGGGCCAGTGTACAGTCTAAGTCTTTCCATGAATTAGCTGTTGAACCAGAATTCCTTTCGGTAGTTTGAGAACTTTCGTTAGCGTCAACTTTGCGTCAGCATGGCGTCACTGTGACCTTGTAGCAATGCCATGGTTCGTTCTTGGGGCGGGGCGGCAGGCGGGTTCTTCCGCCGACGCTTTAAACCAGTCTTTCTCACTGCACCAAGCGGAGGCAAGGTGGCTGCCGCCCGGGGCAAGGAACAATGGTGGTGGTTTGTCCTTACCGGAAGTCCGCGGGAGTCGAGTGTCAATGACTCCAGCCGCTTCTGCAAAGCTGAGGGGAGCGTTCTGTCAAGGGTGGGGCCCACGCCCAAGCAAACAAGCTTTCGAGTCCAGAATTGTCTCGCGGTGGGCCAGGCCTGGAACCGGAGGGGTCAACCGCCGGAGTCCAAGGGCAGCAGTAGCAGCAGCTCTTCGGTACGGCCATCGGAGAGGAGCCAACAGCAGCGACAGCAGCAGTTCAGATGGTATTGCCACCGGAGTGGGTCCCCGATTACTCGGCTGCGGGGGGCCCTCTCCCCGCGTCGGGTGCTAGCGGCAGTCCTGGTGAACCTTGTGCTTGGGTGGTTGCCTGGCGGCCGCGTGCAGCGGCGCCAGCTCAGCCGAACGGCGAATGAAGTGGCAGGGCGCAACTCAGCTGGCTGGCATGTGAAAGATGCGGTTGGGGTGCCCTCATCTGCTGGCGAGCCACCACCTGGGGAGGTGGGGGAGGCCCGTCCGCGTCTTCTCCCCCGTCAGGGCATCAGCCGTTATTGAAGAAAGAAGAAAGAAAACGGGAAGATCCGCACCGCGTGCCAGGGTGCAATTCAGCAGACCGATGAAAAAGACGGCTGGGGTGCCCTGATCTGTTGGTGAGCCTCCACCTGGGGAGGCGGGGGAGGCCCGTCCGCGTCGCCTCCCCCCGTCAGGGCATCAGCCGTTATTGAAGAAAGAAGAAAGAAAACGGGAAGGTCCGCACAGCGTGGCGGACTCCGCCTTGGTGTTGCCAGAACTTCGGCGCTTCGTATAGCCTCCGGCCTATTCGCACAGTCGTCTGCCACTGATGTCAATGGATTTTTGCATGGCTTTTATAGCCCAAAGTCAACTAAAAAGGACCGCCCAAAACAGGCCAATGTTGCAACTTCGAGGAAGGAGAGGCGAGGACGGTGTCACGTGGACGTAAATGCTTTGGGATGCAGGTCGCAGCAGACTGTCATGTAAATAGTTGTTTAAAACATGTTTTAACCTGTTCATCTTGTCGGAATGTTGTTATACCTATAAGTTATTAAAAAAATGTTTGACCATACTATTTTGTTGGAGCGTTGTACGTATCAGTGATCTAGTTAGTGTATTCGAAAAACATGGCGTTGTTCGATTGCACGTGATCCTAATCAAGTTTGGTGACGTTGATGGTGGGTATCAACAAACTTCCGGTTGTGTCTATTGGGGTCCCTATTTTTGTTCAGTTCCAGAAGAACCGGGCACTGGGATTTCCAGTGTCCGAACCCTTTGCAGAACGCACATTGGTTCCCATCTAAGTCTCTCCGTCCGTTGTAGGGTGAAGGGGTATGGTCTCTAGGGGGTAGCTTTCTAGGGGCGGTTGGTTGGTAATTCTCTTTCGGGGGTTCCCTTCCTATGGTCACCCCTTGCAACTGTGCTATCATTACCCTCTCCTTTAGTTCCTTTTTCTTCTTCTCTGACGCCCTATCGTTCTCGTTTTTCTGGTTTTCGTAGTATTGGGCCATCTGGAGAATTGCTGCGGGTTTGGAGGCTGCCCAACTACTCTCACTGGTCTGTAGTTTCTGGGAAACTTCTTGTGACAGACCCTTCACATAATTCTGGACAAAGAGGTGATGTCCGGTTGCGGTGGTCATGTCTTGGCCACTGTAATCGGAAAACACAGTCTCGAATCGGGAGAAGTATTCAGACACATCCTCCTGGGGTTTCTGGCGGCAAGCCGTCACTATCGACCAGTCTACCTTTCTTTCTGGGATTAGAGTCTTCAGCTTTTATACAATCTTGTCTGGGAGCTCTAATATGGCTTTCGGGGGTTTCTGTCCTGGTTCTCGCTGTTTATCTATGGTATCGAGTTGTACCCAGGTATATCCCAACGGCTCAGTGTGGTCAACTTTCCGGATTTGTTTCCACACATCAGCCGGCAGGCATAGCCCAAAGAACAAGTCGATATCTGCTAAAGTCATTATCGTTGAGCCTAAGGCTGTACCCAGTTCAGTGTAGAAGGCAGTCGGGTTCTTTCTCAAGTCGGGTAGAGTTTTTCTAAAGGTCAAAATATCTTTCCGATCCCACGGCTGGTAGACCCAGTTATATACAACCCTTCCCTTCGCATCTTGGTGGTTGATGTCGTCATGTGTTCCCTGACCTCGTGGGGGGACCCAGTAGGGGGCAGCTTCTTTGATGGGCATCATGGCATCAGCCCTTCCTTCCTGGGGCTTAGTCGCTATGGGGGTTTCTGCTTTGGTGGTCTGTCTATGTTCTTTAAGGTGTCGGTAGACCTCGAGTGTACGAGTGAAGAGGTTCGTCACGTCGCCCTCTCTTTCTTCTCCGATGTCTACCTTCCTATATAGGGCCGCTAAGCCTTCGGGACCTTTATCGTGGTATCTATTCTCATATGTATTCAGGGCGTGATAACAGAGCCGTACGACAAAGTGTCGTCTGCGGCTGTCGGCATACGAGTTATACACGTCTGTTATATACACTTTCTTTTCGCTCCACTAGTGTCTTTACTATTTTGTCGATTCCTGCTCGTTCGTCCTTCGTTAGTCGATTCATTCTGGTGGACTCTTTCTGTCTCATCTCAGGGTCATCTAACGTTATAGCCGACGTTGGGTTCAGTACAAGAGGCTCAGCCGGCGCGGAGGCCGTGAGGACCGAGGCCCCTGTACTGCTTTCGCTCGTGTTTGGGGGTGGTGGGTGTTGCACTACCGATTGGGAGGGTGCGTATGGAGGGGGCATGTAAATGATCGGGGGACCTAATAGTAATTCGTCATTCGTTCGTTGCTTAGAGGACAACTCAGGGTAGAGCAAAGAAGGGGTCCTAACAGCGTACTGGCCTGATGTTTCATGCTCCTGTCTTAGTTTAGTTTCCCTTCTCTCCTTTATTTCTTCCTCTAACTTTCTAGCGGCAAGGTGAGCTGCCTTTCGTAATTCCTTTTCTGCTTTTACTTCTTCCCTCTTTTTCCGTTGCGTTGCTTCTTTGCGCCACATGCCGATACTGTCAAGCATAGTAGGCGTCGTCTTATTGCTACGCAGAGCTATTTCTAGCACTTCTATCTTATGGTCGTCGAAGGATCCCATCAGTGGCCACTGACTCTCGGGGTCCTTCTTGGTATATTTATGCCACAGCTTGCTATAAGCTACGGCGACTAGTCCATATTTAGTGAACATGTCCTTATTAGGGGTGCCCTCCAGTGGAGCCGGATGGTTCACCTCTAATAAGCGGTCCGGGCAGAACCAACTACCAATCAGTGGGGAGAAGATAGGCATGACGGGTTTCAACGGGGACAAAAGTCAGCACTACCTATCTTTTCACTGCTTGCAAAGACTAGACAGAATATCTCTATTCCTCGTTATTTGTAAGCAGAGAATACCTCCAAAGAACCAATATCGAACAACTAGTGTTCGGACAATCAATCAATGGGGAGATAAAGATAGGCACGACGGGTTTCAATGGGGACAAAAGTCTGCGTTACCTACCCTTCACTATTTGCAAAGACTAGACAGAATATTTCTATTCTACGTTATTTGCAAACAGAGAATATCTCAAAGAGCACTATTCTTCAAAACAATCAATGTTCAGACAATCAATCAGTGGGGAGATAAAGATAGGCACGACGGGTTACAACGGGGACAAAAGTCTGCGTTACCTACCCTTCACTATCTGCAAAGGGAGAGAGAGAGAGTATTTCTACTCCTCCCCGTTTGTAGACAGCGAATATCTCAAAGAGAACAATCAATGAGCAATACTAGTATTTCCAAAACTTCAAACAATCAATCAATTATTTCACGATTTGTCGTGTATCACGACCTTACCCGGACCGCGTGGACAGTTTCTCGTCTTCCGCCTCCAGCGCCCGATCGTCCTCTACTCTCCGTATTTGCCGCGGCACTCCTGATGGTTCCCAGTCAGGACCGTAGATCACTCGAGAGAGGTCTGCTCGGAACCAGTGAAGTTCGGATGATCGGCTGCCAGACGAGGGTCTATTGGGCAGGAGCTCTCCCGATCGTTGCAGTCGTTCACTCTGTCGTCGGGACCTCTCCCACTGGATCCACGTGTTGCTGATGGGCCCCACGTTTGGGACGCCAATTGTTAAATGGTAGCAGCAGTTTCAATCGATAACCTTTCAAGTATTTGCCCGGCGGTAATCGCCTCTCATACCACTCGATAATTTACCAATGAAAGAGGCAGGCGCCGGAGACTGGAAGGCAGGAAACAAAGTTTTATTCCGTCGGAGCAGAACACATCAGATCAGACAGCAAGGTATCGTCACGAGGTGCTCTAACTGCATCTCTGAGACCTGGTCTCTTATACACAGGTTTATTGCTTTATTACATACGGTACATTCTTGTTGAGGCTTTGATGTACGGGAAGACATTCCTTGGAACCCCCACTTCAAGCTCGTTCCTACACATATCTACAGTAGAAGTCCCCACCCCACCCACAGTAGGAGATGGCTATCACGCAGCTGGATATTCCGCCAATTCCCGGGGGTGTGTGCAACCGGCCGGGTCTCAGGGGGTAGGGGCTTTTGATCCACCGTAATCCCTTTGATGTGGGGTGTTTCCCTTACAGTAGGAGCAATAAACTGCATCCGCAGGGCTAGGTGATGGCCTGGGATCGGTTCGGACAATGGGGCGCAGAGGAAGGGGAGGGTTTATCAAAGAGAGGCATGACCATGTATGGGATGTCGGTCAGGTGTGGGATGTGGTTCCATGGCAGGGTCGTGCTGAATGAGAGGGTTTATGGCCCGTGTATGAGAGAGCGGGGGCGGCCGGCGCGCGGGGGATGCTCGCAGCGCCAGGGGAAAGCGCTGGCGATCGAGAATGAGCGGGGAGAGAGTGGGGTGCTTAAAATGGCGGCCGTGCATTCGCTGTGCGTGGCGCTGGGGAGTGGCAAGATGGCGCAGATAATGTTCAGTTTGCAAGCTAAATTTCCACAGAGCTGACTTGCATAAGTACTAAAGATTTTTTTAGACTAAGTTTTTCAATAAAAAATCATGTTTATATGTAACCTGCTTCTCTTTTCTTCATTTGGTCCCTTACTTTCCCCATCCTCTCTTCTGCTAGATATGTAATTTTGAGTACAACATATTACAACTCAGTTACAGAACAGCTTGAAAAGATTATGCTGAAGGTTTGATAGGAACTATGGCCAGATGCACAAAGGGTTTTTGCAGTGGCAAACTCTCTCATTTGGTACAATACCGGGTTTGGGACAGCAAAACCTGTTTTTTACAAATGCATTGAACCGATTTCGTAAATCATAAAAGTTCAGAAATGATTACCAAACAGTAATGTGGAATCAGCATGTGTGGAGTCTTCCATCCAAATTGTGAATTGGCAGCCTATGAATTAATGATTTGCAACCATAATTCCACTCACAAACCATTGGCCTGCTGAGCTGGGCTCTCCCCCCACCCCATCTTCCTCAGCTAAGAGCCTCGGAGTCACAATCAACTGCGACTTATCCATGAAGCCCCAGTTCAGTACGGTAGTCTCTACATGTTTCTTTCAGTTACGTACAATAGGAAAAATCAGTAGACTTCTTACTAGGGAAGCACTGGGTCAGGCAGTTATTGCCCTAGTTATCTCTCACATAGACAACTCACTGTATTTCGGCATGCCGCTATATATTAAGTCAAGACTGCAACTTGTGCAAAACCAGGCTGCAAGACTGATCTTTCATCAGCCCAGATGGCAACATGCTTCTCCTCTTATGAGGAAATTACATCGGCTCTCCATATCACAACTCTGTGCTTTCAAAATCGGGTGCCTCCTCTTCAAATCTTTGCATGGCACGTACCCTAAATTTGTCTCCAATCTTATCCAGAGACACATACCCATCCGTAATTTGCAATCAGCTCACATGAACCTTCTGGTCACTTATAAATCAAAGCGGTTAGGTGGCAGCAGATTTGCAGTGCAGGCCCCCCACTTCTAGAATGGTCTGCCCCACGATATTAGATCCTGTACAGAGCCCTTGAGATTTCAAAAACTCCTTAAGACATGGCTGTTCACTCAGGCTTATGAAGGACTCATCACGAATCAGGCTACTCCTTTATAGCATCAAGAAACCAGCTGGTGTATGTGTTTTAACCAGGGGCGTAACACAGGCCCCCGCATGCCCTGCAGTGTGGGGTGGCCCGAGCTGCAGGGGGCCCCCTCAGCACTGTACACACGCCGGAGAGCTCCGGATTAAATCCGCAGCAGGGCCCCTCTGTGTACCTTGCATGGGGGCCCCTTCCACTTTCGTTACGCCACAGGTTTTAACAAAACATAACATAACATAACATTGATCAGTGACTACTCTCACTGGTGGGTAATTGATTCACAAAGGGAAAGGGATTCCTCTTGCACCCCTTCCCCTTTGTGAATCGGGGTGCCAGCTTTAGGAGGAGTAGGCAGTGGTCTAGGGCACCAATTCCTGCTCCCACTGAAGTTTTCCAAAACAGAAGACATTAATTTTGTTTTCACATTATGGTGTTGTTTATTCGCTCGTGATATGATGTAGCTTGTGTTTAAAAGCTTCTGTTGTCTGCCTTCTGTGGTAATTAAATAGAGTTGGGGAAAAAAACAGCCTTTTCTGAAAGGTATCCACAAACTTTTTGCCTTCACCCTCCTGTTTTCTGAACCAATAATTTTTTTTTAGGCCTTTAACGTGCTCATGCTCTTTTGCTAATACATGGTAAACTTGGCTTATACTCTATTGGCACATTTATTTACTTTAAAATTAAATGCTACTAGTGGGCCTGCCACCTACATAAGTAAAAGACGCAAAGATGACGGACGGAATGCAGAGCAAATCAAACATTCATACCCAGTCAAGAGATCTGGGTTATATCCATTGTACTTTTGCTCAACATGCCACCCTAGTTTTGACCTAGCCATATGCAAATCAGTCTTGACCATGTGCTTCATGGGAACAGTACAGCCTGAATTGGCAAGCCAGGTCCTTCTTGGACCGGAAACAAGCATCCTGGGATAGGTTTCGGGGCATCACCCAGGCTAGTTTGAATCCAGTGACACAATGAGTCCGGGGCCCACTTGGGTAGCCATTTAAACATCTTATGACTGCTAGTGCAGCCTGTGTATGCAGTTTAAAACTGCCATTTTGACCTGGTAAAATATACCTTTTGCCAGGCCTAACCCTTTCCTTTAATACATATGTCACACCTAGGGTAGGCCCTAGATAGTCCACAGGACAGTGTTCAGTGTATTAAAAAGATTAGACATGTACTTTTAATTTTAACATGTCCTGGTAGTGAAAAACTCTTAAATTAATTTTTCACTACTGCTAGACCTACCTCTTCCATAGGATAACATTGGGCTACCGTATTGGGAGCAAGTAGGAATGTTGTGTTTGATATTTAAAAAACTTGCAACTTCAAACCCTCTTTAATGGTAAAGTCGGTTTTTAAGTCGCATTTCTGAAAATGCGACTTTTAGAAAGTTGGCGCTTTCTTGTCCTAACCATTTGGTGTATCCTGGGTCACATGACTAGGTGTAGCTGGCAGTTGGTCTTTGCGTATTGCTTCCAGTCAGTTGAGAGAAAGGCGGAATAGGTATTGGCAGGAAGGGCCCTCTCTGACTTGATGAGGGGGAGGAGCTGTCACCTACCACACTTACACATCACAAAGGCTCTGCTTTAGCATACTCACCAAGGGGTTGACACTAGTCTTTTCTGCCCCCATATAAGCTAGGGCCTGGGCAGGGAGGAAGGACATTCCAAACAATTCTAGGGGTTGAAACCTCAAGAACCTTCTTCTACTTCAATACTGACACCAAGTATAAATATTTGACTCTTAGACCAAACTCCCCAGTATATGTCTGAGCCTGTGGAAGACTAAGAAGGACTGCTGTTCCACTCTACTGGAAGAAGGACAACCACTCTGCTGCCCTGCTACTCTGGTGCACTGCTGCTTGAGTGATAAGGACTGGACCTGCATCTTGAAACCAATCGGAGTGACTCCAAGTGTTAGTTGGCTGGCCTCCTCTTCAGAGCCTTAGAGACAGAGGAGGCTCCAACCACTGTGAACACAGCACCTGGACTCTGTCTACTGTGAGTCTTGACCCCAAGAAGGTCCCACCCCATTTCTGGACCATGAATGAAACTTTTGACAATTTTTATTTTAACTAGTTTTTGTAGATATATGTATATTACTTATTTACCCAATGTCAACAGTATATTTCCTGCACAATTGGCACCAAATCAGCTGTTGGTGTATCTTAATGCGGGTGAACACAGCAGAAAGAGACAATTTACAAAAGAGAGGAATCTGGGAGAAATTATGCTAAGTGAAAAAGACAATGAGTTTGTTTTTCAAAAAAGGTAGTAATTTTACTGGGGAAAGTGGCATTTAATTTACAGATTCGCAGCAACCACAGAGAAAATGTTGGCTACCTAAGCCTTGGACATAAGCAGGAAATGGTGTCCGGTACAGAGCAGAAATTAGAAAGCTGTGTATGAGTCTATTTAGTTCTGAAGGCATTGAGGATTGTTGCAACCAGGCATGTAGAGTGAGGGAACTTATCTTCAGTGCAATCCTTACTCTTATCTGGAGTCAGTGTAAATGTTGGAGGAAGGGGACGATAAGCCACACTTGTCTACCCTTAGAACTTGCAGTTACCAATTTAGTTTGAATATAGTGATTCCAGCATAGAGGTCTTCGAAATAGGGATATTTAGAATAAAGCATGGAATCCAAGGCAACATGCGGAGAATTGCCAAAAGTAACGTGTAAAATGTTGAAAATAGAGAGCGTGTAAAGATTTTGAAAATGTATGCTTAAGGATGGTGGGAGTGGCTGAAACTGAGGCAAAATGCAAGAGACCCAGGTAAAGGCCTCCGCTTTGGAGCCATTAAGCTTCATGCTGCTCATGCCTACCCAATCAATACTCTTCGGTACTTTTTGACTATAGAGAACTATTTTGATTTCTATTTACATCTGTGCATTTTCCTGTGTCTCCTGCTAAAAGTGTAGAGCATTCCAATAAGATACGGCCACCACCATGTTGAAGGTTCTGAATATGGCAGTGCATATAATCAAAGCTAGAGAGCCATTTGCCTTTTAAGCAGTGGACAGGAGATCATCCCATTCATGGCCTGGTAAGAAAGAGTTGAAAATGTATAAAGTTCAAGGTTTGTAATGCACCTTGGCCTAACGTTCTGTTGCACATTTTGGAGAGTCAAGGTGGCTCAGGAATGGGACGGTAGTTTGAGAGGATAGTGTTATTAAAGAGAAGTCTTTTTTATGCAAAGGATGAAACGTTTTGAGTGGGTTGGGGACAATACAAGAAGTAAAGGAGGAGTTATTACTATAGCTCCTTACCTTAGCATGTATAACTGTGAAGTATTTCAGAAATGTGAAATGGCATTTCCATCGGCCCGGCCCTGAACCTGGGTTGCATGTACATCAAGTTGAAGAGCTTTGTCCTCAGCGATAGAATGGACCCAGTAGGGAAGGTTCATCACCTTAGCTAGGAAGGAGGAGATGACAACTCATCAGAGTTAAGCTGGGAAGAGAAGTTGGACTTCTTAGGATTCTCTTGACAAATCAGTTATTTGTGATGTCACTGAGATCCTTTATAAATAATCGGGTCAGTTTTCAAGCAAGTTCTGTCAAATAAAGTATTGCACATTTAAAAACAGGTGCAAGAGGTTGATGAAGGTGTAAATACATCCCATGACTCATGTCTCCTAGCTATAGTATTGTATGATGCTGCATGAAAGACCTGGGAAGAGAAAATTGGACAGCGGGATTTATCGGGCCGGCTGCGAGGAATGAGGTCGTCTTAGCTGAATGGGGCTTTAATTGACGGAATTGGACTGCAAATAAGTAAGATGCTTTTACCAGACCACTGTAATAGCTGTTTACAGGGAAATCGTTGTTGAATTTGGATGCGGATATATGTAAGAACTGCTGATTGGGAATATAGCAGGCACGGATGACCTAATGAAATACGGTGCTCATGACATTTTGGAAACCAATATTTTAGAAGAAAAATCAAAACTAAAAATCAGAACCTTTTGCGTGATAGGTAGAAGTTACACAGAAAGAACACTGAACTATAGCCCTGATGACGTCCTATGTTGGACGAAACGCGTTGGCTGAATTTACTAGGAACTTCTGTTGATGAACTGCTACAAGCTTGTCAATCAATATTGAGAAACTGTCATAATCGCTGTGGAAACACTATCCTAAAGTGACGTGCAATAAATTGTGGATCTGTGGATTCAAGGAAATCTGTCTTTTTGATTGAATCAGTTGGGAACAAATTTGCATTTGCAAATTACTGATTACTGAACACGGCGCTCCCTTCATTGTGGTATTTTTCATTGGAGGTGGTCCTGTAGCGGTGGGATATATAGAAGGTTGAGCGTGATTGATTGGATTAATAACATTGAATTGATATAGCAATAATCCTGTGCACACCAGTTGGAAGCCCTCACCGCTAGGGATTATTATTAAGAGAAAATTGATAATGTCAGTGTTTAGAGTTCAGCCTGTACGCCTGTACGCTGCCAGGCATTTGTGGTGGAAGTACTATCTCTGCTGTCTCCACTACATCCCTTGCACCTTAAGGGTTTCAAGATGAGAGAAGGTTTTCACTGACAGTGCTTCTGAGGACACGGCTGGAGCACATTCAGTGAAATATGGCAGTGTTGGACAGCCTGGATAGGCCATGGTAGTATGGACGTCTGGTCACGTTTTTTTGTCTTTCAAAGAAATGCCCCCCAAACTGGGCTTGTTTTTGGAAAACTAAAAATCAGTGTTAGTGACGTGACAAGGGTTTTCTACCAGTTTACCGGGAACACTGCTTGTATTTTCCTGCCCGTGTTCCCTATGGTTGCGTGTGGAGGAGGGTTGCCTATTCAGATGCCATATCTGTCCCTGAATGCTGGTGGTTGCTCTGTCATGAGGGTGTTTCTAGCTGCAGAGCCTGCGGTGGCTCTGTTGTTGGAAACACAGCAGTTTCCCACCCTCAAAGTGAGGTTAGAGAACCTAGAGGTTGCCGAATTGAACAGCTGTAAAGGTTTGTCCGATGCAACATTACTAAATAAATCACACCATTTTCAGAATGTAGGGAATGTCAAAATAAAAGAATTGCTAAATATATTCTATATCCTTGTTTTTGTATGTGTGTGTGTGGGCAGCTGAGTGTCCTATTTCTGATCTCCTGGGAGGACCACGATACTGCAAAAGACCAATGCCAGAAAACTCTAGATACTTATGGTGAAGTCAGAATACAGTTACTGCAAATATACTGAGGTTTAAGAATAGCATAAGGAAGGTCTTTAGTAAAAGTGACTGTATACATGGAAGATGCCAGGCATGAAGGGGCAAAATCCGAATCTGCAGAGTCTGAGGCCAGATTTACTAAGTCTTTGCACTGTTGAAAAGTGATGTGAGCTGATGGAAAGTGGTGCAAGGCAACACATTGGTATCTACATGCCAGTAACAAAGGTATTTTGTGCTGGAAAGGTCCATTTTTCCTAGCACAAAAAGTGTTCTGTGCTACTTAGCTCTGCTTTGCATGAAAGGGACATTAGTGGGGTCAGCTTGGGCAGATCACCACAAACACCAATAGATATTGATGCAAAGCCGGTCTACTAAGACAAGCAGACTGGTCTTTGCATCCAAAACTAATGCCTTCTTGAAGCAGGAGAAATGTTTTCATTTCTGAGAAAACACCTCCGCATTGCATGTATTCTGGATCACACAGCACCTGTCTATTATCCTTCTGAAATGTGTCGAGGCATAAGGATTTGTACTGGAAATCATCCTCTGACAGATAGCACACACTCATTGCTGCAGCATGTGTGAGGCTGTGCGTCACATAAGGCTGCCTCATTAGAGCACCAGTCCACAGGATGACAGCAGCCGCTTGCCAATCATAGTAGATGTGGCTCTGCACTTTGTTTTCCCATTTTGCGACACAGTGCAGCGAATTTTATTGCGGGGTTTTGTGAAAGATTTGTGAATCTTGCCTTTCTGTGTAGTAATCAGAGCATAAGAACAAAAGTTGAGCAAATGGTGATTTCTGGCCAGATGTACAAAGCCTTTTTACAGTTACTAACAGGCTGATCTGCAGAATCGGAACATTTGCGACCAGAAAAATCTTGTTTATTGTACAAAATGCAAAATGGTACATGATAACTTGTTACGGAATTGCAATTTGCATTTGTAATTCGGTATTTGGAAGGAACATGTTTTGGGCGTCCTTTCCGAATACTGAATTGGAATGGTATGTATTACTTTTTTCTGACCATATTCCGGTCGCAAAACAGTTATACCATTTTAAGTGGTGGTAACCCATTTGCAAAAAGGAATGTTGAAAAAATATTTTTTAAGAGAAGGCAGTGTTCCCATGAACCTCTGCCTACGCTTACAAAAATTAAACTTAAACGTTTTCTTTTTTTTCTTTTTAAACGCATCCCATTGCCCTTTAAGGGAAACGGGCTGCATTAAAAAATATATCTATATAG
This sequence comes from Triturus cristatus, assembly GCF_964204655.1. Classification (NCBI taxonomy): domain Eukaryota; kingdom Metazoa; phylum Chordata; class Amphibia; order Caudata; family Salamandridae; genus Triturus; species Triturus cristatus. Next base: position 237,389,526 of record NC_140583.1, read on the forward strand.
TACTTTATTTAAAAGCGCTCAATCAATCAATCAATCATTGACACTTATAAAGCGCGCTACATACCCGTAGGGTCTCAAGGCGCTGGGGGGGGGGGGGGGTGCCGCTACTGCTCGAACAGCCAGGTCTTCAGCTTCTTCCTGAAGGAGAGGTGGTCTTGGGTCAGGCGCAGGTCGGTCGGTCGGGAGTTCCAGGTCTTGGCGGCCAGGTAGGAGAAGGACCTTCCTCCTGTAGTCGCTCTTCGGATGCGGGGGACGGTGGCGAGGGCGTGGTTGGCTGATCGGAGGTGGCGTTTGGGAGCGTAGAAGTTGACTCGGCTGTTGAGGTAGCTCGGGCCTTGGTCGTGTAGGGCTTTGTGTGCGTGGGTGAGGAGGCGGAAGGTGATTCTTTTGTTGACGGGGAGCCAGTGAAGGTCTTTCAGATGTCCGGAGATGTGACTGGTTCGTGGGATGTCGAGGATGAGTCTGGCTGAGGCGTTCTGGATCCGCTGGAGTCTCTTCTGGAGCTTGGCGGTGGTACCGGCGTAGAGGGCGTTGCCGTAGTCCAGTCGGCTGGTGACGAGGGCCTGGGTGACGGTCTTCCTGGTCTCGGTGGGGATCCACCAGAAGATCTTCCGTAGCATGCGAAGGATGTTGAAGCACGCCGAGGAGACGTTGTTGACTTGCCTGGTCATGGAGAGGGAGGAGTCCAGGATGACGCCCAGGTTTCGTGCATGGTCTGTCGGTTTGGGTGCGGTGCCCAGGGCGGGAGGCCACCAGGAGTCGTCCCAGGCGGAGGGTGAGGAGCCCAGGATGAGGACCTCCGTCTTGTCCGAGTTCAGTTTCAGGCGGCTGGTCGTCATCCACTCGGCTACCTCTTTCATCCCTTCGTGCAGGTTGGCTCTGGCGGCGGCGGGGTCGTTGGTCAGGGAGAGGATCAGCTGGGTGTCGTCGGCGTAGGAGATTATGCTGAGGTTGTGTTTGCGTACGATGGCCGCGAGGGGGCTCATGTAGACGTTGAAGAGGGTGGGGCTCAGAGATGATCCTTGGGGGACGCCGCAGATGACTTCGGAGGCCTCTGACTTGTACGGTGGTAGGCGGACTCTCTGTGTTCTTCCGTCGAGGAAGGAGATGATCCATTCCAGCGCCTTGTCCTGGATGCCGATGTTGCTGAGGCGCCGTACTAGGGTGCGGTGGCAGACCGTGTCGAATGCCGCGGAGAGGTCTAGGAGGATGAGGGCCGCTGTTTCTCCATTGTCCATCAGGGCTCGGATGTCATCTGTGGCGGCGATGAGGGCGGTCTCGGTGCTGTGGTTGGCTCGGAAGCCGGACTGTGAGGGGTCGAGGGATCAGTTCGTCTCGAGGAAGGCGGCCATCTGCTTGTTGACGGTCTTCTCGATGACTTTGGCTGGAAACGGGAGGAGCGAGATGGGGCGGTAATTCTTGAGTTCGGTGGGGTCCGCTGTGGGTTTCTTGAGAAGAGCGCTGAGTTCGGCGTGCTTCCAGCTCTCGGGGAAGGTGGCGGTGTCGAAGGATGTGTTGATGATGTCTCGCAGGTGGGGTGCGATGACAGCGTCGGCCTTGTTGAAGACGTGGTGAGGGCAGGGGTCGGTCGGTGATCCGGAGTGGATGGAGTTCATCGTGCGGATGGTGTCTTCGGTGCTGATCGGGGTCCAGGCGTGGAGGGTGGTGGTGGGGGGTGGTTGTTCGGTCATGGTGTGCGTTGGTTGGTTGTTGAAGCTGTTGTGTATGTCGGCGATCTTGTTGTGGAAGTATGAAGCGAGGGAGTTGCAGAGGTCTTGCGATGGGGTGATGTCGTTGTTTCCTGCGCTGGGGTTGGAAAGCTCTTTCACGATGTTGAAGAGTTCCTTGCAGTTGTGTGCGTTGTTGTCCAACCGGTCCTTGAAAGCTGTTTTCTTGGCGGCGCGGATCAGCTGGTGGTGTTTCCGGGTGGCAAGTTTGAAGACATGGTGGTCCTCTGACCCCAGCAGGCCACCATCTCGGTGATGGCTTCGATCCCTAATCGGTAGCAAATTGCGACCTACCTCATTAAAATGCATGAGAGCGGTCTATTTGTGACCCACCAGGAATCGCTAACGAAACTCAATAGTTTCATACATTAGGATTTCCTAATTGCGATTTGGATTTAATCGCTATTATGAAATCGGTATTCCTAATGTAAGCATATCTGGCCCTTAGATCCACCAGCAAGTGTAAAATCAAACCCAAATGTAATTTTCTCTCGATTTTACACTCTTTCGTGTCTGGACTTGAGACCAAATACCAACATGTACTACCAAAGAGTAACTTACCATGAAAATCCCATTAGTGTGGGTTACGCCACTTACAAAATGTTGCAAATATTCAATTTGGGCTTATTTTTCTCAAGTATTTTACACATAGATAACAATATTGCCCATTTTGCATCTGTGGCTGGGTGGAAATTTTGGGGCAGATCTATGTCGGAGATGCGCCACTTTTACGCCGCCGTTGCGTCACTTTTGTGACGCAGCGGCGGTGTAAACCCTGCGCCACGTTGCGCCATATTTACATCGTGACGCATCTATGGAGATGCGTCACGATGTAAAGCCCTGCGCCACGTAAAACCTGCGTCAGGTTTCACGTGGGCGTGTCGACATAGGGGGGGGGGCGTTCCGTCGCAGGAACGCCCCTGAAAAGTGACTCAGTCAAATCTATAAGATTTGACTGAGTCACTTTCCCAACGCTGATGCGCCAAAACCCTGCGCCTGCTTGAAGCAGGCGTAAGGCTTGACGCACCATGTTAGGGATAGGGATGGTTGGAACAGTGCTGGAGTTGCGTCGCGCTTGCGACGCAACTGAAGCACTGCGCCAACCTTACGCCATTGGATGCGTCACGCATCTGTTTATTCCTGCGCCATGATGCGCCGCATTATAAATGCGGCGCATCATGTGTGGCGCAAGGGTAAACTTGCGTGACGCATCATTCCTGGCGCATCCTTGCTGATTTGCAGGGATGCGCCAGGCAACATAAATCTGCCCCTTTATGTCTTACAGGGTTTGTTTGCTCACTGCTTTCAGTCTAGCAAGCTGCCTTTTCCATCAGTTTCTAGGGCCCAGATTTAATAACGCCTCGCGTCAAGTTTGCATCACAAAAGTGACGCAAACCCGGTGCAAACTGTTGGGATGGGATTTACTATCCAATGCATCTAAGTTTTGATGATAAATTCCTCCAAGTAACGCAAAGGTGTGCTATGCACTACTTTGCATCAAGGAGTTGATTCATGGGTGGTACATGGGCATTCCCATGCCACCATCCATGTGTTTTGATATCGCTATCGCTATCTAATAATATTAGAAAGGAATTTGCGCAAAAATCGGACACCTCCTCGCGGCAGGAGTAACAAGTAGAAATGTTTTTATTTCTCCTTATTTGCCCAACGTTGCATGTGTTCCATCGTACAACAACACACATACAAAGTGTGGGAATAGACTCAAAGGATAGGTTTTATACTGGAAGGGTCTCCTACCAGAACAAAACCCTTGCTTCAGAGAACTCGCAGTCCCTTGAACTGTATTGTTGTGTGTTGGCACATAGCAGCCAAAAGTCTACCAGAGCTGGGGGAGAAAATTGCAGCTCATCTTAGAGATGAGACATTTCTTCTCTCTCCCTTTGACGCAAGGCAGCGCAGGAGCTGTGTTGTGTCTAACATTCGGTAATCTGGGGCTATATTTCTGGGTGATTATTGGTCTCTGCTCTATTAACTCCATATTTCATCCCTTAAGGCAGTGTAATTGCTGACAGGCTGTTTCTTATTTAAACTGCAGCTTTATAATGAGCACGAGTTCACTCCATGCCTCTTCTGAAACTCCATTTCCTGGTTCAGAGGTGAAGTCTCCGCCCATTTTCGCCTCGACTCCAGTCTCGCGCCTTCAGGATTCTGTCTGCAGACCCGTTCCAGTGCCAAGAAAGGCGAGCTGCTCGAACACACGTATGTTTGTTTAGGTAGAAAGCGCAGGGCGTTCGATCGTGTCGGTTGAGCTTTTATTTCTTTATTTTGGCTGGCATCCCCAGACCGGCGTGGCCTTCAGCGAGTCAGGTCACAGATTAGAATAGTCCGGGCATTGAATTATTTTCTTCCTCTGTGGTCCTCCCGCAGACGCAGAGCTCCAGTTTGGGATATGGGAGGCGTGGCCTGTGACTTTTAATAGAACATCTAAAAATAGCCTTGGTTGTGTGGCAGCCTGAAAATAGAGCCGGTGAAATCTGCCTTGCTTCCCGCAGGATGCAGCATTTTGGCAAACTACGAATTATAACCCTACTGTTCACAACACATCCTACCTACCACTCCAGTGCCCCAAGCAAGCGAACGCTGCGCTTTCCCTTCAGCATTTAATTCATCACCTGCTAAACTGTCTGCAAGCTTGAGCTCTCACTACGGGTACCTCAGGGTAATGGTTCCGCACAACTAAGTGAGTTCTGAATGTGTTAATAATTTACAGATATAATCAGCAAAGTGCCTTGCTTGGAGTCATCTAATATGAAACATCATCCCTACATATTCTCACTCTGTGCCTGATTCACAAATATGCGAACAGACACTTTTAAGACGTGATAAGCCCCAAGGATATGAGCCTGAAACATATTCTAGTTGCTGAACACGGGAAACTCGGCAGCAAGTCAGATGGGGTGCTGGCCTCCATGGGTCTGCTCTGTTAGGCATTGGCTCACATAAGCCACGTGGGTGTGCTGATGTCAACTGGCTCCAAGCCCAATGCCCCATCACTAGTGGGAGCATCTTTTACATGGCCCATTTATATTAATGCCTACTTAACACTGCACTCCTAAATTAGGTTCTAGAATGTAAATCCTCTCTGCCTACCAACATTTGTACCACCTGCATGCATTGCGTCTCACTCTGTGGGAGCCCTCCGCTGTGTCGCTATGGCCATATTGGAATGGGGTGGACGCCTGACGCAGTTTCCAGGCACATCTCTCTTTGATAGCGGGATGCACTGGAATCCGTGCCAGCCAAACCAGGCACGGCCCAGTGAAATATTTACATAGGGCAAGATTTGTACGCACAAACCAATTTGCACATATGCTCAAAAGGCATTTTTTTTTCAATTCTGCAAAGGTCCGGCCCAGTGCTGGAATTGAAAGAAATGTACCATGAGAATCCATAAAAGGAAAGGGGGTGGTGGTGGAGCTTGTAAAGTAGAGTCTGACAGTCAATTTAAACATTTATTACAAAATATCTGCTGCAAAGACATTAGGCGCAAGGATATATGTGACAGTAAATCTGTTCTAGATTACTTAATTGGTCTCACAGACAGGCTGGATTTTAAAATATTTTATAGGGTTAAGACACCTGCTATAGATATCATTCAGCACCCAGCAATTTTGAGGGGATTATAATAGCAGTGATATAACTCTAGTGGTTGACACAGTTCTGGGAGAGTTCTGTGTTTTGTCCAGTCACCGTTTTGACTCAAAGTATCATAATTTGATTTTACATCGTGTAACAAGTACATCATAGACTGGTATTTTATTTAGAGAGGTAAGTGGCCTACTACTTTTGATGCTGAGATAATTTTGTTATTTCTGGGTCATAATTTGCAAGCTTTCTAATAGAGCACAGTGCTTTATTTATCGGCTTCAAGGAGCTGCATGCAAACTGTAAGTCTTGGGTTTCGATCCTTAATGTTTTTTCTCAATCTGTTGTTATTCTAAGATTGCAAATAAGTGCTTCTTTAGGAAGTAATACCTTCTTGTTAGTAAAGTAAGTAATAGGCTTTTTGAATGCGGGAATGCCTGCAGGCATCTTGGCACTAACGTCTAGCACAGTGCCATCAAAACGGAGACCGATTTGGCAAGATAGGACGAGAAAAGCCAGGTTTTGAGCTGTTTCCTAAATTGTAGCAGATTGGACTGAGCTCTGAGTTGGAAGGGCAGTGAATTCCACAGTTTACAGGCAGAGTAGGTAAAGCTCCCACCGCCCCATCAAGCCTTGTTGAATCTGGGGGTAGCCACAATTTCAGCTCAGCTAGACCGAAGGTTGCGATTGGGCGAGTGCCAATAACAAATCTTTTGAAAATAAAGATGATGACAATCACTGCTTTGCGGTTTATATCCTGGCTTTGTGTTTCTTTCGATCATTAACTTGTAACATATAGGCCCAGATTTACTATGATTTTGTGTCGGGTAGCTTAACTTTTGTGGCACAGACCCCACGCAAAATCATTTTTGACATTGACTAAGCATCTTTGCGTGGTTTAGTAAATAGAAAGTAGCACAATGAAGTGCGTTACTTTCTATCAAGTAGGCATCCCTTGGGTGGTGCATGGGTGTTCCCATGGATCCACCCGTGTATTTTGACGCAAACACAGATTTGCAAAGACTTGTAAACCTGGGTTTGCATCAAAAAGGAGCACCTACCGGACAGAGGCGTAACAGAGAGAAATATCTTTATTTTTCCTTCTTACTTCCTCTTTCCCTGTGAGCTGCATTCTTCCGCACACATAGAAACAGAAATCTGCTTCTAAGGATTGTTTTTGTGCAGGAAGGTATCTCTCTGTTTAACATCTCATTATCCTGTCGGTATGGCCACATTTCTTTAAGTCATGGTACTTGCTCTTATAACTGCAGAAACTGCTCATTCTTTATTTCTTGGTTGTTTCATCAATCCATGTCCACTCTACGTGTGTCACACACGTCTCCATCCCGTAATCTCTATGATTGTTGCTATATATCTCTGCCTTGTGTGTAATTATCTCCTCATTCAACTTCTCCTATTAACTATGTACCATAGGAACAGTGAATAAAATAATGAATGAAAATATAGGTTGGTTAGCAAAGGTATGTCTTTGAATGATACCAAAAGCTGACCTAAAAAGGGAAGCAGTAGATTTTCAGACCCTACTTAAGTCAGATGATTGAACGTGGTAGACTAATAAAGACTCAGAGATATCCAAAGGGATGCAGGACAGTAAGAAAAGGAACAACTGTTCTGTGCATTTAATAGGACTGCCAGATGGACTAAAGAAGAACGAAAGTGCGAATCGGAGCAAATTGAGTGAATTTGGCCTGCATGTGTCCTGGGCCTAAGCACTCGACAGGTTAATGAACCATGCAGAGGGCCTTGCATCTTCTTATCTTTCCTCCTCCCACTTCTCATTTTCAACCCAAATCTCTACCTGCCTTACAGCTATCCAGTAAGGGATGATCCTGTGCTCCCTCATGCTCTACACCTCCAAAAATGAAATCCTCTAGTTCCATCGCTCTGCTTGTCTACCTTTACGAAACCCTGTACCTCTTCCCCGTGATATCCTTGGTCCCTCCTTCGCAGCTTGAAAACCTGTGAGTGCTCTTCGATTCCTGAATGAGGCTGGACTCCTTTATCTCCACCAAGGCCACAGCTTTATAATATCAACTGCCTACTGCAATAAATATGTTCCCACCTTACTTGCAATCAGAAGCACCCCAAGAAAACACTCCCAGTGAGCGAGGCACACTACTGTTACAGCGTTATCAACTCACAATGAGCGAGGCACACTACTGTTACAGCGTTATCAACTCACTATGAGCGAGGCACACTACTGTTACAGCGTTATCAACTCACAATGAGCGAGGCACACTACTGTTACAAGTTATCAACTCACAATGAGCGAGGCACACTACTGTTACAAGTTATCAACTCACAATGTTACAGCGTTATCAACTCACAATGAGCGAGGCACACTACTGTTACAGCGTAATCAACTCACAATGAGCGAGGCACACTACTGTTACAGTGTTATCAAGTCACAATGAGCGAAGCACACTACTGTTACAGCGTTATCAACTCACAATGAGCGAGGCACACTACTGTTACAGCGTTATCAACTCACAATGAGCGAGGCACACTACTGTTACAGCGTTATCAACTCACAATGAGCGAGGCACACTACTGATACAAGTTATCAAGTCACAATGAGCGAGACACACTACTGTTACAAGTTATCAAGTCACAATGAGCGAAGCACACTACTGTTACAGCGTTATCAACTCACAATGAGCGAGGCACACTACTGTTACAGCGTTATCAACTCACAATGAGCGAGGCACACTACTGTTACAAGTTATCAACTCACAATGTTACAGCGTTATCAACTCACAATGAGCGAGGCACACTACTGTTACAGCGTAATCAACTCACAATGAGCGAGGCACACTACTGTTACAGCGTTATCAAGTCACAATGAGCGAAGCACACTACTGTTACAGCGTTATCAACTCACAATGAGCGAGGCACACTACTGTTACAGCGTTATCAACTCACAATGAGCGAGGCACACTACTGTTACAAGTTATCAACTCACAATGAGCGAGGCACACTACTGTTACAAGTTATCAACTCACAATGAGCGAGGTACACTACTGTTACAAGTTATCAACTCACAATGAGCGAGGCACACTACTGTTACAGCGTTATCAACTCACAATGAGCGAGGCACACTACTGTTACAGCGTTATCAACTCACAATGAGCGAGGCACACTACTGTTACAGCGTTATCAACTCACAATGAGCGAGGCACACTACTGTTACAAGTTATCAACTCACAATGAGCGAGGCACACTACTGTTACAAGTTATCAACTCACAATGAGCGAGGTACACTACTGTTACAAGTTATCAACTCGCAATGAGCGAGGCACACTACTGTTACAGCGTTATCAACTCACAATGAGCGAGGCACACTACTTTTACAGCGTTATCAACTCACAATGAGCGAGGCACACCACTGTTACAAGTTATCAACTCACAATGAGCGAGGCACACTACTGTTACAAGTTATCAACTCACAATGAGCGAGGCACACTACTGTTACAAGTTATCAACTCACAATGAGCGAGGCACAATACTGTTAAAGTGTTATCAATTCACAATGAGCGAGGCACACCACTGTTACAAGTTATCAACTCACAATGAGCGAGGCACACTACTGTTACAAGTTATCAACTCACAATGAGCGTGGCACACTACTGTTACAGCGTTATCAACTCACAATGAGCGAGGCACACTACTGTTACAGCGTTATCAACTCACAATGAGCGAGGCACACTACTGTTACAGCGTTATCAACTCACAATGAGCGAGGCACACTACTGTTACAAGTTATCAACTCACAATGAGCGAGGCACACTACTGTTACAAGTTATCAACTCACAATGTTACAGCGTTATCAACTCACAATGAGCGAGGCACACTACTGTTACAGCGTAATCAACTCACAATGAGCGAGGCACACTACTGTTACAGTGTTATCAAGTCACAATGAGCGAAGCACACTACTGTTACAGCGTTATCAACTCACAATGAGCGAGGCACACTACTGTTACAGCGTTATCAACTCACAATGAGCGAGGCACACTACTGTTACAGCGTTATCAACTCACAATGAGCGAGGCACACTACTGATACAAGTTATCAAGTCACAATGAGCGAGACACACTACTGTTACAAGTTATCAAGTCACAATGAGCGAAGCACACTACTGTTACAGCGTTATCAACTCACAATGAGCGAGGCACACTACTGTTACAGCGTTATCAACTCACAATGAGCGAGGCACACTACTGTTACAAGTTATCAACTCACAATGTTACAGCGTTATCAACTCACAATGAGCGAGGCACACTACTGTTACAGCGTAATCAACTCACAATGAGCGAGGCACACTACTGTTACAGCGTTATCAAGTCACAATGAGCGAAGCACACTACTGTTACAGCGTTATCAACTCACAATGAGCGAGGCACACTACTGTTACAGCGTTATCAACTCACAATGAGCGAGGCACACTACTGTTACAAGTTATCAACTCACAATGAGCGAGGCACACTACTGTTACAAGTTATCAACTCACAATGAGCGAGGTACACTACTGTTACAAGTTATCAACTCACAATGAGCGAGGCACACTACTGTTACAGCGTTATCAACTCACAATGAGCGAGGCACACTACTGTTACAGCGTTATCAACTCACAATGAGCGAGGCACACTACTGTTACAGCGTTATCAACTCACAATGAGCGAGGCACACTACTGTTACAAGTTATCAACTCACAATGAGCGAGGCACACTACTGTTACAAGTTATCAACTCACAATGAGCGAGGTACACTACTGTTACAAGTTATCAACTCACAATGAGCGAGGCACACTACTGTTACAGCGTTATCAACTCACAATGAGCGAGGCACACTACTGTTACAGCGTTATCAACTCACAATGAGCGAGGCACACCACTGTTACAAGTTATCAACTCACAATGAGCGAGGCACACTACTGTTACAAGTTATCAACTCACAATGAGCGAGGCACAATACTGTTAAAGTGTTATCAATTCACAATGAGCGAGGCACACCACTGTTACAAGTTATCAACTCACAATGAGCGAGGCACACTACTGTTACAAGTTATCAACTCACAATGAGCGAGGCACACTACTGTTACAGCGTTATCAACTCACAATGAGCGAGGCACACTACTGTTACAAGTTATCAACTCACAATGAGCGAAGCACACTACTGTTACAGCGTTATCAACTCACAATGAGCGAGGCACACCACTGTTACAAGTTATCAACTCACAATGAGCGAGGCACACTACTGTTACTGCGTTATCAACTCACAATGAGCGAGGCACACTACTGTTACAGCGTTATCAACTCACAATGAGCGAGGCACACTACTGTTACAGCGTTATCAACTCACAATGAGCGAGGCACACTACTGTTACAAGTTATCAACTCACAATGAGCGAGGCACACTACTGTTACAAGTTATCAACTCACAATGAGCGAGGTACACTACTGTTACAAGTTATCAACTCACAATGAGCGAGGCACACTACTGTTACAGCGTTATCAACTCACAATGAGCGAGGCACACTACTGTTACAGCGTTATCAACTCACAATGAGCGAGGCACACCACTGTTACAAGTTATCAACTCACAATGAGCGAGGCACACTACTGTTACAGCGTTATCAACTCACAATGAGCGAGGCACACCACTGTTACAAGTTATCAACTCACAATGAGCGAGGCACACCACTGTTACAAGTTATCAACTCACAATGAGCGAGGCACACTACTGTTACAGCGTTATCAACTCACAATGAGCGAGGCACACCACTGTTACAAGTTATCAACTCACAATGAGCGAGGCACAATACTGTTAAAGTGTTATCAATTCACAATGAGCGAGGCACACCACTGTTACAAGTTATCAACTCACAATGAGCGAGGCACACTACTGTTACAAGTTATCAACTCACAATGAGCGAGGCACACTACTGTTACAGCGTTATCAACTCACAATGAGCGAGGCACACTACTGTTACAAGTTATCAACTCACAATGAGCGAAGCACACTACTGTTACAGCGTTATCAACTCACAATGAGCGAGGCACACCACTGTTACAAGTTATCAACTCACAATGAGCGAGGCACACTACTGTTACTGCGTTATCAACTCACAATGAGCGAGGCACACTACTGTTACAGCGTTATCAACTCACAATGAACGACGCAGACTACTGTTACAAGTTTTCAACTTAGCAGTTTGTATACCATTCGCCCTCTGTCATCATGAACATGCCTCCCACTATCCTCTACATCTTGGCTGCTTTTCGACCAGCTACAAAGGCAAGCGTAAAGGCGTTAGCCTAGTCTGCAAAACTATCCACGATCTTCTCTTGCATATGTCATTGCAGTCTTCTCTCCCTATACCACAACTAAATCTGTATGATCTAGCAACCTTTACCATATTATAGTAAGCAAACCCCGCTGTGCCAAAAATCCCCATTTGTATTCAGCTCCAGTTTCCAACTCGCCCAACCTTAAGATCTTTCTAAAAACTCCCCTTGAATTTGCAATCCCATCAGAATGGCTCAAAGGGTAACTGCCCTTCCTCCCAACTCAGTCACTGCTAATAATAAATGAACTGCAAATATGTCCATATATAAAACAGTAATTGTTGTCTATCTTTGTCGTTTATGCTCATATACAGCATGGTTCAAAATTCACAACTCTACCTCACATCTTTTGTTTTGTGTCAAATACCAAATCTGACTTTTGGCCTCTGATCCTATTCCAAACCCCATGATAAACCCAACCTTTGACCATAATCATTAGACTGACAATAAGCTTACCCTACGCCTGTTTACCATCCCCTAATGGAAACCTGACCCTAGCCTGAATTCCAAGTTTGACCCGGCTGTTATTCAGTGGCTTTTTCTGATCGTAATGAAATTTTATCTCTGTTTAAAGCTTTTTTTTAAGTTCAAAAGATTTTTATTGGATAAAGGAAGGTGTCAATACATGAGAAAGAATACAAACATATCTTCAATTAGAGGAAAAAAGTAAAACATGGTAATGAAAATATACAATTAATCAGAGGATAACAAAAGTATGAGGCTAAATAACAAAAAACAGCGCTGGTAATAATGAGCAATAAAGTAGCTTATATAAAAAGAATAGTGCAAATGAAAAGCAATGTCACTCAGGGAGGCTTAGAGACCTCTTGCTGAATAGGTGATACATGAGAGGAGCGTTTAGCACAGGTATCTAGGTACAGGGTTACAGGAAGCCATAAATCATGTCGTTTAGCAGCTAAACTAAGGGGGTGCACAAAAACAGTATCTAGCCTGTGATTATAACAAACATTGTACCACCATGCTTTAAAAGAAATATTCGTAAAGTTTTTCCAGTTGACGGTGATTTGCTGGAAAGCAACAGCTAACAACAAATCAACAATTTGCGTATTAAGATCATTGTCATCCCAACAAGGAGAAAGGCTCCCTAAAAAAATATTGACAAAAGAGAAGGGAGATGTAGTATGGAATATGGCATTGATTTGGGCCCAAACTAGTGTCCAGAAATTTTGCGTGAAAGTGCAAGAGAAAAGCATGTGAAAAAGAGTGGCCTTAGGAGCAGAACAGGACCAACAAAGATCCGGTGTAGAAGAAAATCTCTTATTCAACACCTGGGGAGAAAAGAGAAGTCTGTTGTATATGAAGAAAAGAGTTTGTGTAAGGGAAGCAGCTCTAGATGTCTTGCGGAGTTTGGTCCATAATTTATCCCAAAGGGAGGTGGGCCAAGAAATGGCAAGGTCAGATTCCCATTGTTCCTCAACTTTGGATTTTGCTCTAGGTGTGAGAATCATATGAAATGAGTGGTATAATGAGGAGGCTGTAGGGTGAGTACGCAAGAAGGAATGAAGTTGTGAGGTAGGATTGGGAGGGTGAGGATGCATGAGGGGGTTAGAGAGAAGAGCATAAGTGGACATGACTGCATTTTTAAGCGCAAGATACTTGCAGGCAAAAGAACGAGGGAGATGGAAGTGTTGACTGAGAACGGAGAAGGATAAGAAGTCAGAATTAGAGAAGAGTTGAGATACCCAGATTAAACCCCTCTGTCTCCAGGTTTTCCAATAAAAGGGCTTGCGATTGATGGTTATACTGTTGTTGTGCCAGATAGTGGAATTGAGAAACTCTGTTACAGAGGAAGGGGGGCCTGGAGAGGTGGAAAGAAGCAGCTTGGCTGTAAACTTGTGGATAGGAATGGAGGAAAAGTGAGGCTTACGAGAGAATGAGAGGTATTCAGCAAAAGTGAAAGGGGATAAGGAAAGTCGCTCAATGATAACCCATAAGGGGGACGGCTCAGCAGGGTCTTGCAGCCAGTGGGAGGCTTGCCGCAAAAGGAATGCCTTGTGGTAAGCGGGAAAATTCGGGAAGTTGACTCCACCCTCAGATTTGGGGAGTTGCAATCTAAGCAGGGACATACGTGCTTTTTTGCCGGACCAAAGAAAGGAAGAGAGAATAGTGTTGATTTTCTTAAAGAACTTAGCAGGGATAGGAATTGGGATGTTGGAGATGGTGTAAAGGACTAACGGGGAGAGCATCATTTTAATCGTATCAAGACGACCCCACCAGGAAAGGTATAATGGGTGCCATCTGGAAGTGAGGTCGGATAATTTCTGGATGCATTTATTGAGGCACAACGAAACAGTGTCAGAGAGGGAGGAAGTAATGTGTAGACCTAGATATTTGATGTGTGAGGGGCTCCAAGTAAAATTGGACGCCATAAAGTCCGGTTTAAAAGTGAACTTAGTAAGGGGTAAAATCTCACACTTGTCATTGTTTAGCTTATAACCTGAAATCTGAGAGTAGTCATGGACTTCAGCTAGGAATGCGGGAATAGAAGTTGCTGGATTAGATATGAATAATAGAATATCGTCTGCGTAGGCAGCAAGTTTAATATTAGTGTGGGAGATTTGGAAACCGTGTAAGTTGGGATTCTGACGAAGTTTTGAAAGAAAAGGTTCCAGGGCCAAATTAAAAAGAAAAGGGGAAAGAGGGCATCCCTGACGAACACCCCTACCTAGATTGAAAAAAGAGGAAACTAGACCGTTGGCGCAAACCGCCGCTCTAGGGCTGGAATAAAGGAAGGAGATAAGAGAGATGAAACGTGGGCCGAATCCAAACCATTTGAGGGCGGAGAAAAGGAAAGTCCACTCCACCCTATCGAACGCTTTTTCTGCGTCTAGGGCAATGGCTGCTAGTGGATGCTGGAACTGTGGAGATTTGGAAAGGACATTAAACAAAAGTCTGGTGTTATCTGTGATGAAGCGACCTTTAACGAAGCCAGATTGTTCAGGGCCTAGCAATTCGGGAAGATAAGGGTCTAATCTAATGGCGAGAGATTTGGCATACAGTTTATAATCAATGTTGACCAACGAAATTGGTCTGTAATTCTTACAATGCTGGGTGTCTTTGCCTTCTTTGGGTATAATACAAATGTGGGCGTCTGAAAATGTACCTGAGGAAGAGCCATTAAATATGAAGGAATCAATAAGGGAGTGGAGTCTGGGCAACAACAATTTGGAAAAATGCAGATAAAATTCAACTGTGAATCCGTCTGGCCCAGGGGCCTTATCCTTCTTGAGTGACTGAAGTGCTGTAAGTAATTCATCACTGGAGATTGGTGATTCAAGGGCGGACAAATCAACAGGGAAATTGGAAGGTGGTTGGATGGTGGCAAAGAAAGTAGCAAGAGAGTGAGCAGTGGGGTGCGTCTCAGAAGAATAGAGTTTGGAATAAAACTGGGAGAATTGCTCTAAAATATCAACATCTGTATGCTTTAAAACAGAGTTAACATCATAGACAGATTCAATATTCAGTTTGTTTTGTTTAACTTTTAAATAATTGGCTAAGACCTTCCCCGCCTTATTTTTACCTCCATAGAATTTTGAACTGGATTTCAACAAATACAATGAAGCATCCTCAGTGGATTGTTTATTAAATTGCATCTTAGCAGCAATGAGAGCAGTCAGACTTTCTTGCGAATGGGATGTATAGAAGGAATGCTCTAATTTTTTAATCGTACAAAGGAGGTCGCTGGTGTGTTTACGAGCATTCTTGCGTTTAGTAGCCACAAAGCTGATAATAAAACCTCTGGCTGCTGCTTTATAGGCGTCCCAGACAACGTGGTTAGGCATAGTGGGTGTGTCATTAATGATGAAAAATTCTGTGGTGAAGTCTACAAAGGAGGCGGAGAATTTGGGGTCGAGGAGTAAAGTGTTGTTAAAGCGCCACCTCTTTGGTCCAAAGGACTTGGGTAAGATGTCAATGTTTATCAAAACGGGGGCATGATCAGAAAATAAGATGGGGCCTATGTCAGCGTGGGTGAGGGATTGGGACATATGGTGAGAGAGGAAAATATAGTCAATACACGACTGGGAATGATGAGTCGGGGAGTAGAAGGTGAATTCTTTAGAGGTAGGATTGCAGAGACGCCAAGCATCAATGAGTTTATGTTGGGATATCGCTTGAGCGAAAAGCTTGTGAGATCTATTAGGGATAAAAGGTGCCTTGGAGTTTCTGTCTAAAAAAGGATCAAAGGGTAGGTTACAATCACCTGCTAAAATAAAATTATCATCAATAAATTCAGTGATACGGGAGGCCATTGCGCGCCAAAAAACCTGATCACCACCAGTAGGGGCGTAGATATTAAGGAGGGAGAGAGGGACGCCTTTTGAGGAGAGTTTGACGTACAACCATCTACCTTCAGGGTCTGATTCAGAAGTCAAGAGCAAATGGGCAAGAGATTTGCGAACTAGTACAACCACACCGTTTCTCTTACCATCACCCGGAGATGAAAATACAGCACCCACCCAACCTCTCTTAAGTTTAGCAGCTTCAGCGTCAGACAGATGGGTTTCTTGTAAAAAGGCAATGTCTACATTTAATTTGGCTAAATGAGAGAGGATTTTTTGTCTCTTGATAGGAGAATGCAGACCTTTAACATTCCAGGAAACAATTCGAACTGACATTAAGGATTAATCAAAAAGTGGACCAATTGGAGAGTAGGACAGCAAGGAAATGCCTCGCAGCGAGCAAGGGCACAAAAGAAAAAGAGAATGAGGTGAGAACTGACGAGATGGAACAAGGGTAGAAGAAAAAATGAGAGAGGAACCAGTGAAGCCATAAAAATAGGAAAGAGCCAAGAAAGTAGAAAGAATGATAAGAAGATACAGTAATACTTAAAGATAATGGTGAGTAAGGTCCAAGGGAGAATCAAATAGGTAAAGGGAGATGAATACAAGCAAGAGAGCCAATATACAATGGGGAGAAGAAAAGATGACGAAAGAGAAGTGGAGGAGAGCCATGGAAAAGGTAATGACACCAATAAATCTGAAAGCAACGAGGGAAAAGGTAAGGTAAGAAAATATAGAACATAGAAAAACATGATAAATAAGGAATGAAGAGTACTTACGAGGGGTAGCATGGGAGAAATACAATCAGGAACTGGGAACAAGCGAAAACACACGTGGAGATGAGGGGAGGGAGGTAGGGCCAACTGGGAGAGGCAGGGCATTCAGGGTGAGGGAGACGTCCAACCAGAGATAACACAACGGAACGCAAAACAATGATCTGTGAAGGGAGAAAAAGAACATGGTTAGAAACTCGAATACAACGAAGATAAAAAACAAACATATGACCAGCTGAGGGGCCAGAACAACACTATCAGACGATAAAATGAAAAATATAATCTTAACTAGAAGTCATACAATCTGAAGAACCTGCAAAATGGAAGGCATTAAAGCAGAACAAATTAGAGAATCAAATTGCAGCTACAAAAACAAGTCATGGTGGGTGGGAAGAGGGACCAGCTATCTCCATGTCAGGTTGACCGCAAGAGTTCAGGAAACTTCGGAGTCGCGCAGGATCCTCATATGTCGTAGTCTTGTTATTATGAGTGACCTTAAATAGACAAGGATGAAAAAGCCCATATCTGGCACCAATGGAGCGAAGGTCAGGTCTCATATCTAGGAAGGCCTTGCGACGGTTTGCTGTGGTCCTGGCATAATCCTGCGCAAAGAACAAAGTGGAGCCCGACCATGTGAGGCGAGGAGAGGCTTTGGCGGCTAAGAGGACTTTCAGCAAGTCTGTGTACTCCAGAAAGTACATTATTACACCTCTAGGCTTTGCTGACGAGGAAGGAGAGGAGGAAGCTCGACCAAGCCTGTGGGCACGTTGGATATTCAGTGAGGTGTCTTCAGGTAGGTGAAGAAGCTTCGGGAGAAAGGACTTGAAAAAAACTGATGGGATCATTTCCCTCACAACCCTCCACCAAGCCGTAAATACGGAGATTGTTGCGTCAGTTGCGATTTTCAAGGTCCTCCACCTGCTTCTGAAGAGAGGAAATCTGCGTGTGCATGTGGGAGACCTTGGACGCGGATTCCTGAAGAGAGGAGACATTGCGCTCCACCAACGACACTCTTTCGTCCATCGAAGCCCAATTGTCAGTGAGAATCTGCAATTTAGCATTCGTCTCCTCCATGTAAGGGCGCAAGGCCCGTATCTCTTCGAGGATCAGCTCCATAGAGATGGGCGAGGAGGACTTAGGAGGCGAAGGCGGGTCTTTCTTTAACCTCTTAGAGTTCACTTTTGCCAAAGGCTGTGAGGAGATATCCGCAGTTGATGTCATCTCAGTTGAAGGTAGAGACTGAGAAGCTTCCAAATGAGCCAGTGCCGTGAATAATTTGGAATTCTTAATATAACTACGTTTTTGAACTTGACTGGAGCAATGCGCCATCAGCACGCTAATGGAGCGCGAGGTCAAAAAGAAGAAAAAATATCTTATTGCCCAACTGAAAAAGGACCAGGGAGCAAATTAATAAAGGAAGGAAAATGCCAGGCCACAGAATTGGAGTCAAAAATGTTAGAGACTAGAGTCATAAAGATGGCCGCCGTTCATGAGGAAAATTGAAACTTCCAGTCAGCTGAAAAAGGCGGCGGAAATACACATAGTTGAAGAGAAAAGAAAAAAGTCACCTTAGAGTGCAGATTATCCACATCTGTGCTTCAGGAAGTGCTGGGGACAGTAGTGTAAGCATGAGGCGTCCAGGGGATCCATGCGCGATAGGGCGCGCTGCTGAGGCGATCACGGGCGAGAGTAAACAAGATGGCGGCCGCGGCCGAAATCGAGCCTCGACCGAAAGTAAAATGGGCTGTAAGTCCCAAAATAACTGTGCCTCAGCGCCAAAAAAGGATTAAAAATGATCCTGGCATGTTCCGACAGGGAAGACTGCCCTTCGTTGGTGGAAATTGAGGCGCGAACCGCCGGTAGACCCTGGTGCGAACGGAGCTCCTAGCCGAACGCCGCCATCTCCTTCGGTCGCCAAGCCACGCCCCCCCCTCTGTTTCAAGCTTTATCCTAATACTAATCGTTTCCTCAATTTTTTATTCTTAATGATTCCGTTTATCATACTTTCAATGAAAAGTCTTTTTATGATTTGTATTTCACTGATTTTGTCTGTAAACTAAATTTTTTCAATTACATGTTTTAAATGAAAAGTTATTCTCCGACAGTGTGACAGTGGTTTAAGTTCAATGGCATGATGCATATATACATTTGCATAACAATTACTTTTAACAAACCCCCCAAACACAAAGAAGCCGTAAATAAAATCGAGAATAACAAAATACTAAACAGATTCAGTAGAGGTAACACATTATACTGAAAATTGTAGAAAAGGTTGACTTTGAAACAAAAAGAATAACATAAGAAAAATGTCAGAAAAAGAATTCTATAAAAGAGAATTAAGAACCAATTTGATATGGAAGAGTGAACTCGTATAGTAAACACAGAAAGATGGCTAAAAGAAGTAGAACAGAATAAATAAAAACACATACACATATATCT
The DNA here is from genome assembly GCF_964204655.1 of Triturus cristatus. NCBI lineage: Eukaryota > Metazoa > Chordata > Amphibia > Caudata > Salamandridae > Triturus > Triturus cristatus. The sequence continues at coordinate 237,408,740 of NC_140583.1, forward strand.
TCTCTTTCTAAAATCCTGTACAATACCAACAATATGTTTAAGAGATACTCAACCAGCGATGAGAGCTATAGAAATGAGCAACTAATTGAGGTTTAGCAAATTTATCAGACTAGCAAAATACCTGGAAATAGACAAAATGAGGTTAAAGGAAAACAGAAAACATACTTTTATTCGCCTAAAAAAAAATAGACAATAAAAAACAAATATTGCACTATGCTTTAAAAGAAACATTTCAGCATCTTATCACAGTGTTATTTCTCTTTTTTCCTGAATATAGTTTCTACCTAGCACAGTGACTGCTGTACATTTAAGTAAGGTCCCCTGTATTTCTTGGAATTAAGAGATGCTTGTTGCTTTCTTGACTTTAGCCTTTGTGTATGTATAGGGTAGACTCCAAACTCATATAACACATTAGATTAACGATACAATATCATTGTTTCCACTAGGTGAGAAGCCCTTTGAATGCAGCTGGCAGGAATGCACCAAGAAGTTTGCAAGATCCGATGAGCTGGCTCGGCACTACCGCACACACACCGGAGAGAAGAAGTTTGGCTGTCCCATATGCGAGAAACGCTTCATGCGCAGCGATCACCTGACAAAGCATGCCCGACGTCATGCCACTTTTCACCCTGGCATGCTAAAGAGCCGGGGCAGCATCAGTTCCAGAACAGGGTCTGTCAGTGACTATAGTCGGTCAGATGCGTCCAGTCCTACGATTAGCCCAGCTAGCTCACCCTAAGACCCTCTGCACTGGATATCTGCCACAATTGGTCCACATAGTAGGACATTGTTTGTGTTACATTCATTATATACTTTTGTGATTCTCATTGTGTAGCTAGTGTGTAGCTGCCTTTTGCTGCAAATACTCAAGTTATTTTTATCCTAGTCAAAAATGGACGGCTAGAACTTATGTCAATTATGACCGGATTTAGTATTTCAGTTCATCAACTATTGCATTTTTTCCATGTTTTCCTGCCATAAATCGCAATGAACATGTTTTAACTATAATTTTATCCATCATACACGAAGTAAAGATTTCATTTTTCTTCAACTCAGGTTTCAAAACAGCTTTTTGAAGACAGATTGAAACTTTCTCCTGATGATCAGGAACCAACTCTTGAGAATCTTCTGTCTCGCTTTTCCCCTTTCTCAGGGAAGGATTTGATCAGGTCACACTACTACAGCCTTACTTTTTAACATTCCATTCATATCAGGAGATGCCTCCCGTAGGCCTTTCATCACTGGAAGAACTAGTTCAGATTTGTGGTGCTGGGCCTCTCCAGAAAACTAGATGTCACTTCAGTGGAGTAATGTAATAAGCCTAATTTTGGTGTGATAATATGCCTTCTATGAATTATTTAACATGTTGGTTAAATTGCCATGTCTCATACAATCACCTCTTCAGTTATGTGTACCAATGAAAGAAACTCTATTAAGTTGTTGCAGATGAATGCTCAGGGCCAAGCTCCTTGTAAAAACCCTCCAAAGATGGTCTAATGCGGATCATTAGCGTTTCATTTGAAAAGAAATGAAGGGAAATTAAGTGCCTTTTTGCTTTCCAACTGGTGATGACTACAAGGAGGCCCAGCTTATTATTTTTCCAAGAAATGTTTTTAAACAGTGATCACCTGTGAATATCTGGGTATTTCGGTTGTGATTGGTCGCTTCCTTTCGACGCCGATAACGAATGGAATTAAGGAGCATCGAAGTAAAGTGACAGTGTAGTCGACAAGCTAAGCCAATATCTATAAAATGTGCTGTTCATAATGCTTCTTTGACTCAGTCTTCTCTATACATGGCAAAAATAAAATGTTGCATTTTAAAGGGTTGCTTGTTAGAGGAATTTACATATTCAGTCGCGTAAGTCGAATTGTTCTACTTCCAGCGACCTTTATTTAGTCCTATGATTTATTTAGTCATACTTTGGAGGTTTTAGGCTCAGTTTCACCGAAGATCCCCTCTGACATTCTGCAATTCATGAAAGTGTAACCATCTCACTACTAGGTTGGAGCTATTTAAATCAGCCCCTCCCACCAGCAATGCAACATGCTTGGAAAAACCTGTTTCCCTTTTTCTCGAATGGTGGGACGACTCTTAATGGTATTAACATTTCTTACTGGTAGTACTTATGTTTCTTTGGAGTATGAAAAAGTAGGGCAGTGCAACAAAGTAGAAGCGTAGGCACCAAAATTGACTCCACCCACCTCCTAATCAAAAACTCCATTTTAAATGTAGGCTAATAATTTCGATCCAAATGGGAGAACCTATCTTGTAAATTGAAGCCACCCCTTGGGTCTTAACACCTTTTTTAACCTAGCCAGGTATATTATCACTGCCAGTTTCAGTGCTGTAAAACCGCAAGTTCGTAGCACGCAATACCCCTAAGTAACTTAATCCTTACCTTACAGAACTGCTGCATTCTGAAGAAATACCTTCTTACTGACTCACTCACCAAAATCTCTTAAAGAACTCATAGCTACCAAGTAGTCAATTAAAGTGATTTGTTACTTTCAGCTTCCAACCTTTTACAGCTAGAAAGGGGCAGAAACAAACCAGAACATCATTTTAGAAAACAGTTTGCAACAACTGCAAATATTGCAGCACAATGTAATGGAAATGAGGTGAAGTGAAAGAAGATCAACAGATGCATAAAGGAATCGAAGAGAAACATAAACATGTATAGGGATCTATCAAGGCCGGTGTATTCACTTATTCCCACTCTCAGCCGAGACCCAGAAGGAAAACAATGATTTAGCCACAGCCCGTGCAGGTAAGAGCGGTGGGGTCGGGTGAGGGGGGATTTCGATGGACGATGACCAGGGTAAATTAGATATTCCCGACACCATCGCTCTTACCTGCACAGGCCGCGGCTGCAATGATTGTCAGTGCTGCAGGTAGAGTTGGCTAAATAAAAGTCTGTATGGTTCTTGTCAGAGGCTCCCTTAAAGTCGCAAAGTGGGATACGGCCTGAGAGCTCCTGTAACAGTTAAGGATCTTGTGAGTTTTGATGACAAGTTTTTCTATGGTTAGTCCATTTTTCCAGTCCTTGCCCTTTTATTTTCTATGGTAACTGGTTGCTTCTCATGGTTTTTCATGGATGTGTTTGACAAATGCTCTCTAGTGACATCCATTAGAAGCAGGGAACAGCAAACAATTGGGGTTGAAATGGAGCCAGTGAAGTTTACGGTTACAATAAAGGATACATGCAGGAAATAGGATGCAACAGTTTGGAGGTGCAGAAAATGTCATAAGCCTTGGATTGGGAAAACACAGTATAAATCCAAACGTATGGAATGAGTAAGTGGGAAGGATTCATTGGGAATAAGTGAGCATAAAATAACAGGTTCATTGGGGGCTCAATGAGACATTCTCAGAGTAAGAAAAAGCACAGAGGGACATGAGTTGAAGAATTTCCATGGAATAGTTTGGTGACTAAGCTTTCCACTGTCAACAAATTCAATTACTTTCTTGGTTGTATTTCTTGCTTTTTCAAATAGCTGTTATGGAACAGGGTATTTGGGGAGAGTGGGTGGTAGAGGGATTGGTTAACAGAATAATCAAAATGGGTGGCTCAACAGTTAAGAAATTAGTGGTGCCTGGCTCAAATTGGAGATATAAACCCTTATGGGACAAAACAGGACGACAGACTTTCCTCACAGTCACTTATTAGCTTGTGTTTTATAATTGTATGGTGTATTACATGGCATTTATATATGATCGGTAAAGCTCATGCCTCTCAGGAAATTTCTTTAGGGTGAGTTTAAAACCGATTTTAATTTAGGTGTGCAATCCTTCCCTTTTGCCTAAGTAAATATATAGCATTTTTGTTTTTTTTGTTAACCGACGTGGGGTTTAATTCTCCAAGGTTAAGTAAACTTGAATTCTTAGGCACAGATACCAATGTTAAGGAAGTTTATTAGAACAGTGTTTTATTAATACCAACAATTATTTACTAAAATAATTGTAACTTAAAATAGTGCCTCAACTCCACCTAAACACTTCTAGGCAGTAGTGGGAGAGGTAGAGATAGTACCATGTGTTTAATAATTTAACCCCTCTAGGAGAAATAGAACTCTGAGTAGAATACCAACTATAACTAACATAACTAAAATCCTAATACCTTGCAATAATAAACCTGTTAATCAATTACTAATGATCATGTAAGTGCAGTCAATTAGAATGTGCCCACTGATAAAGTCTCTCCCTTTCTGTTTCCATTTATTGTTATAACTATGTTGATTTATTATATCAGCAGTAAACTGTAGACCGTGTCAACACATTGATTGCTTTTAAGATAAAACTGTACTTGCATTCTATCTTGTTAGTACTTTCTGTTCTTAGGCTTTTTAAGTTAAAAAATATAGCTTCATGTGTATTTCCATAGAAATACTACAGTATGTTAAAAACTGGTGAGTTTGACCATGCGTGTATTAAAAAGGCAGTCTTTTTCTAAGAATACAAATCTAGACGCCTATTTAAAGTAATAAAAATAGCTTAACACCAATACATATGGAAAATAAAACCTCCCCTATATACCTTTCCTACATACATGTTGTCTGCAATGCAATGAAATTACAACATGAGTACTTGGCCCCCGAGCAGTTTCAAGGAGTGTGTTTGGGCAGGGCTGAAACTAACACCTCAGGGACTCGTGGTTGAAGGTATGATTATCACAGTAGCTCACTAATTGAGAGATGGGCTTCAGGACTCCCACCTGGCACTCTGTCTCTGCAGATTTGTAATTATCTCTCTCAATTTTGTGGTATACATCTTCAGAGAAACCAGAGCAACCACTGCTGCATCTGTGCTACCAGTGGAAACTGATCAGTTAACCCCCACTCCTCAGAAAACACTGATGAGAGCATCTGCCTATGTCTGCAGCAAACTTCTCCCTCACTCAACTTTCTTCTCCTACTAAGCTAGGGAGTTTCTATGGCAACGTTCCTTCAGACAATATCTATGGCATCAATTACAATGTGAAGGAATATTAATTCACCAGAGTCCTGGGTGGTCCTTTTACCCTTTATACTCCTAAACTACCACTAATACCATAACAAAGCTTGACGACTTCAGAGCCATAGTAAAGCTCAAGGTAGATCTCATATTTGAAATATCTCATAGACTCCACTGTACCTTGCCTATTTCGTTGTTCACTAAGTCAAGACAATTTCTCCAATGTATTGAAGGACATTTATTTATTATTCTTTATTTATTAGCTGATTTCTGTAGCAGGAACTAGGATGGCAGGACACTTTACACCAGGCAAAGTTACCATTTATAGGTTCTACAAGAGAGATAACAAAAATTATAAAAAGTGAGCAAAGTAGAATGTGGGGAAAACAATATTCTACTGTTCACTAATATTACATGTTAGATGAGTAGCAACTAGGAAAAAATACATGAAAAATAGATAATAGTGAGAAATATTGTGAACATACAAATTAGTATCAAATATTATGGCAGAAGGCAGGCTTTCCAGAATAGAAGCCATTGCCTGTTATGGTCCATTAGTATGTGAGGTAGCATTGCAATAGCACACATTTTAGTTTTGTTAAAATTGTACTGTAATGTCCCAATGGGCAGAGCGATGGAGTGGCACACACTGGGGCCACTTTCAGAGAAGTATTGCTTTAGTGTCTTTGTGGACCATTTGGAGTTTGGTGGACAAACGTGACAGAGTACCCTGTCTGTCAAACCCTCAGTCTGCCTGGTGTAGTAAGAGTCAGGTAGACCATCATCTTCCCAAGCAACGCTGGTACCCCAGCTTGCTCTGATCTTGGAAAGCTTACTCTGGTGGAGTCCAAACGTGTGCTAAACAGAAGACAAGTAAATAAGTTACCTAGAATATGACAATGAATGACACATATAGGGCACCTCATTGTATATGTTAGGGAGTTGCAAACCGAAATGTGGCTATTCTAACAAGATACTCATTAACAATGGTACCCAGAGCAGGATAAACATTGTTTTATTAGCCTCTTTAAATTTGGCACGCTTGTAGAATGTGGGCATTACCACTTGGTTCTTGAAGAGGGTTCCCAAAAACAAATATTTCCTCAACAAAGTAAGATATATAACACATTTTATGAAATGCATTTACTGCTCATAATGGGGGCAGTAGAGGAAAGAAGCAATCATGTATCTGTCAGTGAAATCCATTGTTAGTGTTGGAGCATGATATGTGCATTTCTTAGATACATTAAAAGGAAAAAAGAAAAATATCTGGGATCAGTGACCATTTTGTAAAAACAGGCAGAAATGCAGAAAAGCATACATATTGTGTCCCAAGTTTCAGATTGCATTTTTAGATGGAAATAGCTCGTTTCCTGCTTACACGTATCAGCACAAAAAATGTTCAGATGTATGAGGGCAGTCTGCTGCTGATACTGTATGGAGGGGACACAATGAGGGGATGTCAGCCAATGCCATACCTTGTACCTGCTGGGCACACTAGAGAGTCTCATGCAGCCATTGAGTATTCCCATATAGAAGTGTCACTGCCAGGAGTACAGGTGCGACACATGTCCGTGCGCCCTCAACCTACCTGCAAGTTCAGAGACAAGTGGTCTCACATGCCATTCTCTGGGTGTTCAATAGGCTGTACATGGACTTTAGAGAACCTGTTGTCTCCTATAGGTGTGGTGCAGTTAGAGGCTCCACCATCCCTCAAGGAACATTGAGGCCTCTGGTGATGGCTGATGCAGGCATGCACTGCTGACTCCTGTATGGGAAGAGATACCCTGGGTCTACATAGTCCCTCTTTGAGAACCCCCAACCTTGGGAGGATCATTTTAGCCCAGTGCCATATCTGTAATGGGGATTATTACACTGGCGTGTAACAAGAGGGAGAGAGAGGACTAGTTAGCTAGTCCGAGTCCCCGAGGGTTTATATGTGATTAAACAAAGAGGACTAGCTTAAGTTGACCAGAGTGTTACAGTACTCAAATTAGTTCTGTCACGGGCACCTTGTTGGTGTATTCATGAAGCCCTCACCCACCAACCTAGTTGGTGGCATGCTTCATCATCGGGCCCACCCAGTGACACCTAGTATGTCCCGGGTGTGCTACGATGCCTGATTACAGCGGAGCTGGTATATTGCTGAGAGTGCAGTGAGGTTGGGTGAGTTGTGATTTAAAACGGCTTGGTGGTGGTCCCAGTACCCGAGGGTAAATTACATTTTAATAACTGGGCCGTCACCAGCGGTTAAAAGTAAGGCTACAGGACGCGTGAGGGTGGCGAGTTACTGCCCCCTGCGTCCTTCAGATGGTCGACATGTTTCAGCCAGTGCCTTAGAGTGTTCTGGCTTTCCTCAGGACCGTTTTTTTTAAAAAAGGTGTGGTGAAATAAAACAGACTTAGTGTTGTGGTACAGACTATGTGATACACTCACTAAGGCGTTTTTCTATATGTGAGAGGGGGATTCCCTTCTCATGCATATGCTTTGGGTTATTAGCCAAGGCTTCCTGGAGGGAAGCGGTAAGGGGATGACCAGTCTTTCTGGTCAGTGCCTGCCTTGTACCTGTTGTCCTGCTGTCGTCCTCCGGTAGTGTATCACATAGTCTGTACCACAACACTAAGTCTGTTTTATTTCACCACACCTTTTTTTTTAAAAACGGTCCTGAGGAAAGCCAGAACACTCTAAGGCACTGGCTGAAACATGTCGACCATCTGAAGGACGCAGGGGGCAGTAACTCGCCACCCTCATGCGTCCTGTAGCCTTACTTTTAACCGCTGGTGACGGCCCAGTTATTAAAATTTAATTTACCCTCGGGTACTGGGACCACCACCAAGCCGTTTTAAATCACAACTCACCCAACCTCACTGCACTCTCAGCAATATACCAGCTCCGCTGTAATCAGGCGTCGTAGCACACCCGGGACATACTAGGTGTCACTGGGTGGGCCCGATGACGAAGCATGCCACCAACTAGGTTGGTGGGTGAGTGCTTCATGAATACACCAACAAGGTGCCCGTGACAGAACTAATTTGAGTACTGTAACACTCTGGTCAATTTAAGCTAGTCCTCTTTGTTTAATCACCGATTATTACACTGGGCCATTACATCTACAAATGAGGGAAACTCTACTAGTACTTCATATCTCAGAAGGAGTCTGCGTTAGTGGGTTACGCTAATGAATTCTCCTTCAAGAGGGGGAAGCAGCCCCCATAAACAACCAATGCGTATGGTACAACCAGTTCATATGAAAATTACTTCTTTTAGGCATGCAAGCTTTGCAAGCTCTTTCAACAATCCATCTCCAAATCAGCTGGATTCTTTCTATTGTTATATCTAAGAAATATCCTTATTTCTCACATTTTCCTTTTACAGATGTGTCTGCTTTTCCTTTCTTTAGATGCTGTTTAAAAAAAAAAAAAAAAAAAGGGAACCATTTTTCATTTGTAATATTTTAAATGCTCAGACATTGTATTTGGTGTTAATATTTACTTTCCTGTGGGGTAGCAGGCTGGGTTCGACGCTAGCAATTTTCCTGCTCAGTGTAAGTGAATAAAATATGTAATTCGCTGGTGCTAGCCGTTTAAACCCACCCCTCTCTTTTACTCTACTTTTTAGGTATTCAAATGCAGTCAAATGTAGCAAAATGAATGGCAGTTGTACTGTAGACGGGCGCCTGGAATTTGTTGTTAACAATGCTTTGTATTCAAGTTGAGTTTGCATTCATGTCTCCTTTGTACAATGACAATTTTGTATGTTATTTTGTACTGTAAATATTGGCTTTTCAGGGATTCTTAAGCAGCAATGGAGCAGAATTTTTCTCTCTTCCAATAAGGGCTTTTGTGCTTGCCTAGTATTTCATATACATTATTGGGGGACTTTTCACTTTAGCCTCCAGCCTCACCTAGAAGAGAAGCAAAGGTCTGCCAGTCTAGCATGTTCCTGGTGGTATATCCGTGTCAGACCTGCTTTCAGAGCAGGATGGGCTGCCATGACCTAACCATGACCCTTTGCTAGTCACAACCTCCTGAGCTGTGAGGTTGCTTTGAACATTTTTGCCAAGCCTGGTTTTGATTTCCAGTACAGCCATGTAAGAACAGCACATATCTAGCTGCCATATGCCCGGTTTAAATAATGGCCTGGATTGAAATTCATAAACATCCATCTAAGGCTCAGGTGTACAAAGTAGGTCCTAGATGGCAGGAGCCGCACCAAGGGCCAGGTTTATCATTATTTGACGCAGCGCAGAAAGACCACTTGCTGCGCTGTGTCAAATGGAGATAGCAGGAGTGTACCATATTTACTAAGATAGGGTGATTCCTGCTCTCTCCCAGCACTGCCACTCTATGTGCTGCCTTGCGCCAATGCAGGCATGCTTGCACTAATGAGCAAGGGTGCCTAAGTTGCAGACTGGATTGTTTTTGAGCAGGAAGGGACACCTTCCTGCACTTAAACAACCCTTAAAGGTGTTTCCACCTTCTAAGTGTTCTGAAAAATGCAGCACACTGAGAAACAGGAAAAATGTGGAGAAATAAAGATATTTCTTATCATTGTGCCTCTACCGGGAAGGCAGCGTACCATTTTGACACATTCTCAGGTTTACTTGTCTTGGTAATTCTGTGAATATGCCAAAGCATGGGTGGATGCATAGGAGCACCCACTCTCCACACACGTGACACTTTCCCGGAGCAGAGTAACCCAAGGCAGCAACGTGGGCTGCCTTGGGTTACTCCAGATTTACCAAGCCACGCAGGGCCATGCAAGGTGGCTTTGAGGAGCTTAGTAAGTCTGACTTACGGATTGCGTTGCCCCTGTGTAACTTTGCTTGACACAAGGGGCAGAGCAGGCCTCTGATAAATCTGGGCCTAGATTTTTCGGACATTGAATTACTATGTAAATGAGTTCCATTAAATAAATGGTTTATATATGTATTTTACATGGATGTTTTGAAAGCATGGCATGGATCTGGCCCTCTGTTCTAAGATAAATTACCCTTTCCTTAACTCCGCTAAAATAATCTCATTCTGAGCATAAACCTGTCCACACTAAGTTTTGTTGTGAAAAGTATTCTTATGGGTATAAATTGAAAACAATTATAAGCTCCATTTGAATTAATATGTGTTAAGATTACCTGTATTCTGAATTTGGATTTATAGGTATTGGATTATAAATGTCCTTTGGAAATAGCAAGGGAGTGTATGTTAGTTAACTAAGAATGTGAATTCAAGCCATAAAAACCAAGATGCAACTGGAATCAACTCATACTTAAAAGTTTATTACATGTCCCAACCCATATGCTAGCAACTCCCTTCAGTACAAACCATTTCTGGTAGTAGTTAGCTGGGATTCGCACCAGAGTGGGGCTGCAGCATTAAGCGTATTCAACCTTTTACTCAAGCGCTGCTATGAAACGGAGTGTCTGGGGATGCAGGTGGGGCTCTGTGTCTTGGTTCCATTCTCCCCTTGGATACTGGGCGCACTATTTTTCCTAGTTCATTCTTAATAATCACATATTCACATGCCATGATCCCTACTAAGAGTGACATGATATACTCACAACACAACTGGCCTGTTAGACACAAGTACCAGTCCCAGCCCAAAAGGTCAAGTTATGGCTGTCACCTCCCTACCATGTTATTCCAAACCATTCCATAACAATGATTTGCTTTGTGACAAGAAAACACAGGAATGGCCTCCTAGCAACATGGATTTAAGATACAACTTTGGATTGCGTGTCTGCGTCACATATACCATCAAAGGTGAATGTTAAAGTGCACCTAGCAAAGCTAGGCCAGTGAGAGCTTACTTCACTGCTAATTATGTGTCACTTATAAAAGTCAAACAGTTTGGAAACTATGGGGCATATTATCAAGGACGGCGCTAAAATTATCGCCAGTTTAGCGGCAGAAAACTGCCGCTAAAGCAGCGATAATGGGCTAGATAATATGCCCTGGAGAATTCCAATAGAAGCCCATGTTCACACCAGAACATGGACTTCTATTGGAATTATCTGCGCATATTATCAAGCCCATTATCGCCGTTTTAGCGGCAGTCTTCTGCCGCTAAACCGGCGATAATTTTTAACGCCGTTCTTGATAATATGCCCCAAAATTGTTTTACAGACTATGCCTTCCTTACTGTAATGAATCAAAGGCAATTTGATGCGTCCAGAAATCAGGTGCCTGCTGGCTTCTTAGTGGGCCATTGCTTTTGATTGGCTGGTGAAGCAGAATCATCCCACATAGGTGAATCTGAGATGTGACTAACTCTCTCGCAGCTCAGTGGATTCTTTTTTGGCGTATGCCTGTTGTGAAATCTCCCAATTACCATATTGCCGATTCCATCTCTTTAATAAACAGTATGCATTAAAGTGTTCAATCTTGACAGAACAAAGTCTCAATAAGTGGACTGCCTACCTGCATAACATGTTTTATGCCCATGATCTCTTTATTAGGTACTCACATTTTTATTTTCTAAATTGTACATAATATTCTCTTTCCAATGTATTGTATTGCGAGTCAACATACTCCTAAAATACAAAATTGCACTTAATCATGTCAGTCTTTGTTATGTATGTTTTGTATGGCCTTGATAAACCATTATTTCAAACCATTTGCAGTGTCCATGGCTTGACTATTTGCTGTGATCTTTTAAAGTAATAGAGCGTAAATCGATGTCGCATTTTGTAATGAGGAGGTGAGTGAGTAAAGTGAGCAAGGCAGGAGTACCGTTCACATATTTAAATAATTTAATTTTGTGGCCGAACCACTCCCGGCTTTGCCTAAGGTGATTAGGAAAGTTTGCTATGAAATTCTTTTTTATACAAAGTAATTATTTTGTATACAAAGTAATTATTTTGTACTGTAACTTCTACCCAAATTTGGCTAATTACAGATAGTTCGAAGAAATATTGATATTTAAATTGACATGGGCTCTTATTATTTTTATTGAATATTCCTTCAATTCTGCCTTCCATTTTCCTTCATTTTCCCATCCTGCCTCTGCCAAGTAGATTTTCAGTCAAACAATAATAAAACAAGCATTGGCAAAGCCAATAGGTCTCACCTATACGAGAGATATTGCCTTTGGCAATGTGTTTTAGCCATGTTGTACACCAGTGCAGATGCTGTTCAGCATGGATAAACGTGAGTGGGGTGGTGGAGGGGTGGAAGAGTGTGGTAGTTTGGGGAAGATTGGGGTGAAGTGAAGTAGATCAGGGTAGAGTGGAGTGGGGGTATATTGCTGCATCAATCAATCCAATCAAGCGGTACTTAAATAATACGGCTTGTCACTCGGGAGGGTATCCTGCTAGTTGTTGAAACCCACCCCCTTCTTTTACTTTACTTTTTAAGTATTCAATGCAGTCAAATGTAACAAAATGAATGGCAGTTGTACTGTACACGAACTCCTGGAATTTGCTTTTAACACAATGCTTTGTATTCAAGTTGATTTTGCATTCATGTCTCCTTTGCACATTGCCAATTTTGTATGTTGTTTTGTATTGTAAATATTGACTTTTCAGTGATTCTTAAGCAGCAGTGGAGCAGAATTCTTTCTCTTCACATAAGGGCTTTGCCGTCCACCCAGTGGTTTGTGCTTGCCTAGTATTTCATATATATTATTGGGGGACTTTTCACTTTAGCCTCTAGCCTCACATAGAAAAGAAGCAAAGGTCTGCCAGTGTAGCATTTTCCTGGTGGGATGTCAGCGACCGACCTGCTTTACAGAGCAGGGTGGCCTGCCATGACCTAACCATGACCCCTTGCTAGTCACAGTCTCCCGTGGTGTGAGGTTGCTTTGGACATTTTTGCCAAGCTTGGTTTTGCTTTCCAGTACAGCCACGTAAGAACACCACTGATCAAGCTGCCATACGCCCAGTTTGAATAATGGACTGGATAGAAATTCATAAATATCCATCTAAGGCAGAGGTGTACAAAGTAAGTCCTAGATGGCAGGAGCCACACCAAGGGCCAGGTTTATCATTATTTGACTCAGAAAGACAACTTGCTCCCCTGTGCCAAATGGAGAGGGCAGGAGTGTACCATATTTACTAAGATAGGGTGATTCCTGCTCATTCTTAATAATCAAATGTTCGTATGTCATGATCACTGCTAATAGTGACATGATATACTAGCAACACAACTGGCCTTTTAGGCACAAGTACCATTCCCATCCCAAAAGGTCAAGTTATGGTTGTCACCTCCCTACCATGTCATTCCAAACCATTCCATAACAATGATTTACTTTGTAACAAAAAACAAAAACAGGAATGGCGTCCTAATAACATGGAATCAAGATACAGTGCTAGGCCGTGTTCCTGAGTAACGTATGCCACCACAGGAGAATGTTGAAGTGTACCTAGCAAAGCTAGGCTAGTGACCGATTACTTCACTGCTAATTATATTTCACCTATAAAATTCAAACAGATTTAAGCGGAAAATGGAAATTGTTTTACGGACTATTGTTTCCTTACTGTAATGAATCAAAGACAATTGTAGAGTGGGGCAGATTGGAGTGGGGTAGATGTAGGCAGATTAGGGTAGAGTGCAGTAGATTGGAGTGGAGTGTTGTCTGCTATATAACAGTGGGGTAGATTGGAGTGGAGTTGAGTGCTATATATTTGAGTGGGGAGTAGAGTGAGATGAAGTGGGGTAGATTGAAGTGAGATGGATTTGGGATGGAGTGGGGTACATTGGGGTACATTGTTATGGAATGGGGTTGAGTGGGGTAGATTGTAGTAGTGAAGTGGGATAGATTGGAGTGCAGGGAAGTAGGCTGGGGTAAATTGAGGTGGGGTAGATTGAGATGGGGTGGGACAGAGTGGGGTTATTGGAGTGGAATGGGTTAGATTGGAGTGAAGTGGGGTAGACTGGTAGATTTGAGTGGGGTGGTGTATAATATGTAGAGTGGGGTGGAGTGGAGTGGGGTAGATTGGGGTTTGGTGGAGTGGAATAGGGTAAATTATGGTAGATTGGTGTGGCGTAGAGTGCAGTGGAGTGTTGTGTTTTGGAGTGGCATCGTGTGGAGTATGCATGGTGTGGTAGCGTGCTGCCATTACAGTGAGTACATTTTTCACATCATGCTCCTCAGATTATGCCCACCTTGTTCTCTGATTGCTCTAGGTAAAAATGCAACGCCCAGGGTATGAAGTTAACCAGGTGCAATAAATACCACCTATGGTGAGCCCCCCCCCACCAAATGAGGAATAGCATACAGATTGTCTTCCTGTGAATTTCAGCAGATCTACTCTGCAGGAATTGACAAAGCTAAATTACAGGGAGGCGATTTTAATGCGCTCACAAACTCCCCAGGCATGATAGACCACATGAATCTGCGCCCTAATATGTGTGGTAACAGAAGTTAACACACACATTGGGATTTTAGAGAGCACTCGAAATCAGCCCCTGTGTGCAAGTAGAGTTTTGTGCACAAATCCTGATTCTTAGTTGTGCAGTAACAACCGTATGTTATAGTTTCTACACACAGTTATTGCTATAACAAGTTTCTCAGTGTCTTTTCACACAAAGCCTGGAAATATGATTGTGGCGTAAAAGAAAAAAACATGAACTAGTCAGTGTGCCTCATTATGCTATGCAAAACTCAGAATAGGTTCAGTTTCACACCTTGGGTATGGTATCATGGGATGCAGTAATCAGGGTTGGACTGGTACAGAAAATAGGCTCAGTCACCAAAATAAAAGTGGCCCCCATTACTCAAATAGATACATAAAAATGTGACCCATGTTTGCAAACTGGGGCAATTTTTTGAACTTTTAAAGACAAGGTATGGGAGACTGTATGGATTTGAGCTTGCTGCAGGCAATGTTTGTTTTAATATCAGGGAAATCAGCAGTGAATACCTGCCCAGCAGATTATAAAAAAAATCCCCCAAACAACCAAAAACCGGCCCACTCACTGACTTGGCAAACTTGCCCATGGGATGCTGCCTGATTGCCCTATTGTCCAGTCGAACCTTGGCTGGTGGTAATTACCACGCGTTTTCCCAGGTATGTGACATAGAGGCTTAATGTGTGTGCATTATCACAACACTCGCCATAAACAATTTTGTCTCTGTGGAATTGTCCGTATCTGCACACAGATGGCAGACCACATCCTCACATCCCCTGTGGCCTCCAGTGGCTTCATGCTGTGCGGCACTTTGAAGAACACGTTGTTTTATTGAGATCGGTGGACAGATGCATCACGTTTTAATACAGCCACCAGTGCACAGATGTGACAGACATGAAGGGCTTCACTAATTAACTTGAGCGCGACAAACTCTGCTACCAGCTGCTTCCTGTTATTGAAACGCTCACACGAGTCCATGTGTGGCAGTGCACCTCTGTTTTGAAAATTAGACTGGAGATTTCACCTTCATACTGAAAATCAATTTCATGCACATGTGAAAATGGCATGTTATTTATATTATGTAATATTTCTTTGTTATTGTGTGGTAGCTTTTGTACAGAGCTTCATAGTTCTTGTGTGGCACTGAAGTGTGGTTATGGTATTTTATGCTTTTTTATGTTATGCTATGTCATGGTGTTGTGTTTTAGCACTTGAATTGCATTTCTTACTACTGGCATTACCCCTAAAGTACTATGTTATGTTACTCAGTAGTTGGATAGCACACAACTGCCACTGGTGTGATATCTCTATTAACAAGCGCTCTTCCTAAGTTCTTAAGCTTGCGGCACTCCCGATTTGGGCACTAACGGGAATTGACACACAAGTTAGAATTTCAAACTTCACTGGAAAAAAAGAAATTGGAGATGTTCTTCCCTTCGTGTAGCGCCACGAAAAATATAGTGAAATGTGAATGGGGTAACTATTTGGAAAGAAACAAAACATTCGATGATCGATGAGGCATTCCTTGAAAGCCATAACGTTAGCAATACAAGGCGGAAAATGCCAGTAAACTCTGCCCCACCCTCAGCTAAACAAATGAGCAGCTGCTACAACAGTTGTAAAAATGCAAAGTCAGCGCTCACAGGAGGAAAAAAAATGTAGAAATCAGGCTGCTTGAGAAGTGTTAACTTAGCAGCCATGCCTGGAGAGCCTTCCCATGCTGTCAGCGGCACCGTGGAACACGGCAGAGGAAGAAAACAGTACCTTCCTGAAACATATGCATAAACAAAAGAAAAAAAGGTAGTGAGCAAAACCAAGCCTAAATGCACACAAATGGAAGGGTACAAGTAATGGGACACTGTTCCCTGGGAATGAACAACCGATGAAAAGAAGGGAGAAATAAGAAAGATTTACCACTTGGAAGCATGGATTTTTAAACAACACTGAAGTTTTTTGAAGGACACTGAAATTAACAAATGAAAAGTAATAGGTGGGCTGTAAGCCCACAAAGTATAAACAACATGTCTCGCTGTCTATGCCAGACCTAACAAGTAGGACCGATGAAATACCCCCACTTCCTAAATAAACAATTTACAAAACAGTCAGAAAAGGAAGTCGGCTCTAACTCATATGCCAACAGTCAAGGGTCCTGTCCCCGCATCATCTAACCAAGTAAATACTTTTTCTATTACTGTTCCAAATATTAATCAAGGCATAAGGCTGGTAAATATCTCAGGGGTTCAGGAAAAAATCTCCAGACCAATGGCCCACTTCTGATGAAGGCAAGGGAGGGCCAGATGGTAACCTAGTCTCCCAGAAAATATGCTCATGGAACATAGCAGGGCTGGACAGTCAATTGAAGGAACATGACCGTAATTTGCATTTATTCCTTAACTCTATTTTGAAGGAGAAATGGGAGGTTGCAGACACAGCTTTTCAAAACTATATACATATTGATGTCCCAGCAACTAAAGGGCAAAAGAAAGACCGACTGGAGGTTTGTTAGTATTGCTGAGCTCTAAATTGAGAATTTACAACTAGAGTATCTTGTTGAAAACAAATCATTTTTTTGCAGTTCTTGCTAAAATTTTAGTCAACTTTTAAGATCTATCAAATTAACGTATACGTTTCTCCTACACTGACAATGGAAAGAAAAGATTGAAATCGATTGAAATTCCAATCTGCTCAGCTAAAAACGTGACCGTATTAGTTACCAGTGATTTTGATAACGTTTTATTACATGCGGCTGCTTTAGAAGATGATGATGATGACACCAGTGACCTGAAATTCAAAGTACCTGGAGCAATTTTTGTCAGAACAAAAATGAACTTTTCAGGGCATATGATCAGTTCAACGTTTTATGACCTTGACCTTTAATACTTGAATGGGAGATATGTTGGAGACCAGCTGGCTCAAGCCACCTTCAGGGCCAGAGGGCATCAATCTGTAGTGCATTACACCTCCATTCTTGTAGCAAACGTTAACATTATCAAGAAATACCGAATAATTGTTAGAGTGGAGAGTGATCATAATAACATATTGTCATTAACAAAAAAATTGAGAGGCTTGACTAGACCAACAAGCTATATAGGGAGCACTTATTAGTGAAAGGAGAAAAAAGGCTTCATAGGTATTCTAAACTGAACATCTAGCTATAGAAGATTTGGTAACAACCTTCGTTATTGAACTCATGAAAGCCACTATGGACATTCCCCTCTAACCTTACAGGTATTTTTAATCTTGTGGTACAATAGCCAAGAAGGGAATAAGAATTTTTAACTACAAAGCTCACTTAATCAAAAATAAGATTCCTTAACAAAAAGGGACCTTCAGTGGTCCTATCTATGTAGGTAAAACAACTCGGAGATCATTTAAAAAAGGAAATCATCAAGATTAAACGCACCCATCAAGAACTGATCTGGATGGAGCACCAAGATGCAATTTCCTCAAAACACTCAATAAACTTCTGGTTACCAGAGGGTACTAGAACCGAGTTTTACAAACTAGGCAAGGATTATCACATCTCATATAAGGATTGGAAAAATTACCTGTCTGACCTGTATGTCCATTCTCAAAGCTACTGGAAGGTCTCAGACTTCAAGAAAGAGCTGGAAGAATATGCTATTCTCACAATCAGAAACGTAAAGTCTTATTACCTCTTCACATAATTTGCATGTTCTAGGCCCAAACGGACTACCACTGGTGGTCATGAAATGTGATCCATGGCGATGAGGAACTCTACTAGTATAATTGACTCAGGGATATTTTCGGACCACGTTTTACCATCCTGGAAGGGCTCAGTTCTACATCCCATCTATAAAAGAGGCATCGGAGGAGCTCCTGAAAGCTATTGTCTAATTGCAGTGTTAGAAGCTGAGGAAAAAGGCTTTGCGAAGCTTGTTATACATCATCTTCAATATAGGGTGCATGAATCCAAGAGAACATCTTTTCATCAGACTGGAGTTCCACAGAAATATCTCACATTACGTAATATAGTGGCACTGTATATCTTGGCTCAGAAAGCTACTCACATCAAGAATCAAAAACTTTTTGCATGCTTCATTGATTTTTCTAACGCCTTTGATAAAGTTAACAGATCTAAATTGTGGTCTAAACTGTGCTCGTGGGGGATAGACCAAGGCCTGTGATAGATTTTAATTGAGCTGCAAAATGATATATGGGTACAGGTGAAATTATCAGATGGGAAAGGGTTGACCCTGAAAATTACTACCTTTAATGGTCTTAAATAAGGATGCATCCTGGCCCCCTTACTATTGAGTTTATACATCTCTGATCTAACTGGGGATTTGGAGCAAGAGAAGGGCAATCCACCCAAATTGACTAATACAAAAGGTTCATATTTGTCGTATACGGATGACTTAGTGATTCTATTCACTACACAGGTTGGCCTAAAAACCCAATTAATTAGGATATATTATTTTATCCAGAATAATGACCTACAGATTAACATCAATAAGACAAAAACCATGGAATTTGGTTGCTGTCTCCCAAAATATACCCAGTACATAGGCCACAGTAACATTGACTTGGTGTCAATGTATACTTTGTTGAGCTTGACATAGGACAATAAATTGAATTGGAAGGTTCAAATATTGTATTAGTGACATAGATCATCAGTAATAACCAGAGCAATAAAAATATTTCTGACAAAATATGGAGGAGTAGCGAAGAGTCCTACACTCAGAGTTACCAATGCTAAATCAGCACTTGTGTATGGGCCCGTCTTTTCATCCCCAGACTTAATAAGCAAAGTTGAAACTATAATTCTGAGCAACATTATGAAACTTTTCAATCTACTCAAACTCAACTCACCAGAGTCAATTAAGATTGGAGTCCAGAATTGTATCCATGCATGCTCGGGCTACAATTAACAGCATCACCTCCTTCAATTATTGGTACTCATCTGAGGATGATACCTCAAAGTTTCATTCTCAGAATGAGCTGCTTAATCCCACCACTGTCGTACCGGTAGCAGAATAAGCCATTAAGTCTGGCCCGGCCAGTAATTATTTGCCAGATTTGGCTGAAATCTATAAAATGATGAAGTCAGCCTGAAGACCCTGTTTAAACAAGAAATAACATTTAGTTGTCTGTCGGACATTGAGATGTTAATTAAATATAATAACATGAAGTATACTTTGAAGCAACAACCAAGTATTGATTTTAATATGGGTATCAAGTGAGAAAAATATACTTACGTTTTAGACCTTTTAACCTACCCTTTTACCAATTGGACAGTCAATGAAAATGCAAAAGAAGGTCAACAGTATGTGCCAGCTATATTATAAGGGGGAAGGAAACTTTAGAACACATCTTCTGCCTATGTCCTGAGCTTCTTGACATTTGTAAGAAGTATTTGAAACTATTTTTTTATCGAGGAGGGTAAGAAGCATCACTGAAGGAACTTTTTTGGGTTTTCAGGGAGCGACCACAAAAGCGACTGGTTATATAATGAATTATTTGACACAAGCTATAAGGATGGGACGCTATATCGACCAGAAGAAATTTCAGGCTATCTGATTGTTCATGTTTTTATATGTTATGTCTTTTGTCTAGTCTTAATGAGGTATATTTGTATGTTTTTATTTGAATTAGTTTATATATTGCTCTTGGGTTTATATTCTACATGCTTTCTAAAAAAACTGAGACAAAGTTACTTACAGTCTAACGACATGGCTGTGAATCAACTTGAAAAGGGCAAGTTGACAACAATAAAACGTTAATACATTTCAAAGTCTCAAGGTTTAGGCATCAAAGCTGTCCCTCAGTTAGACAGATCTTAGAGACTACACTCAAGTTACAGATACTCTACCTTTTCAGACAGCAAACATCCTTTACATTACTTACATCAGTCAGAACGCACTAACAGTGATAATGTCCTCAAATATTAGTCTATATGATCACATATCTCCAGATTAATAATGAATAGCCAAAAGAATTGCAGGTAACCTGTGTAATATTCGTAGTAAATGGTCCAAATGTCACATGAATCATTACTCAAATATCCATTTTAAATACATTTTAGAAATGCACTCATTTTGTCCCGCAGCATCAAATATAAATTTTTCCTCTTTGAAAACCAGTCTGTGATTTTTGATGACTAATTAAAATATTTCTTCAAACATCAGCTTGCCAGTTATCAAAACAGCCCACATTTTACCATTTAATACCTTGCTTTAATTTTTTTTAAATACTCTATATTTTTCAAAAAAACACAGCTCACCTTATCCCTGCAAATAAACTTTTTTCATTTTTTGAAACCACACTCTTATTATGTAACAGAGGCTCTTTAGTTTTAGGAAATAACCATGGTAGGTCTACATAGTTCAACTTGAAATTTTCATATGGTACCCACCTTTGCAGCTGCCCCACATAGACAGATTACACCACACGTGCCCACCATTACATGCCTTGAATGGGCAACATATAGGTAAATAGCCTCTGGATGGCCAGGAGCAATTGCTGGCCAGAGTATTCCAGGAATGCCCACAAAGTGCCCCTATGTCTTATATACACACAGGATTGTCAGCGGCAGCCACCAGCGGGAAGGGATACCCACCATGCAACATGTACTAGGGTCATTCTGAAATTGTCAGTGGTACTTGCTAGGTACCATTGATGTACATCACATTCCAAAAGGAGGCTTCAAGATGTAAATGTCCATCAGATGCCAGAAAGTCACCTTTTGTAGTGCTAGGATTAGCCACCAGATGAAAACAGTGGAAACCGATGTAGACAGCACACATGATTTTTCATGTTTCGGCATTCAACTATTATAACTGGCTTTTATGACTGGCTGATGAGTGGGGAGTTTAGAACTGGTTAGGAAAATTGCTATGTGAGTTTCCACTAAAGTCTTATGCACAATATATCAAGCATTCCTCAAATGGTTACATAACTTTAGTACAGGTGACAGTGCATATGAAGTTCACCTATGGATTATCACTCTCATATCTTAATCCATGGACCCCAAGGGAGTGCAGGTACAGTAACACACTTAAGCAGACCAGATCTTTCAAAGAGCAAACATTTTAAATATTTAAGGGTAGATTTTGGTATCTACACAAGAGTAGCACCCTGGGCAATGATGATCAACATAGCAATGAGAAAGGATCTTTCACCGGATGAGGATTCAGATAATGAGGAAGACCTCTTATCCACCACAACGTGGACAAGACACTACTAGGACCAACATCACCAATAATATGCACACATGACCAACATCACCAATTATATGCAGACAGTGGGATTGCATGTTCTAAACAAAAAAACTTAACACTTGAAAAATGAAAAATACAAGTCCTGCAAATATGAACAAGAATTTTTCTTTTTGTATAGATGCATAGCCAAAACTAAAGACAGTGTATGTAATATAACTACTTCAGTTTTTCTCTTCTTTTGACACCTGTTGTTTCCTCAATGTGTTGCTGTGTGAGTCTGTACTCTGTTACCACTGCTGCTCCTTCATGACTTTCCACTGGCAACCTCTGCTAAAGACATGCTGCTCATAATTGATGCCTCCTAACAATAGCCTGCAGGCAGTGCTCCAAAAATAGAGGCACCGAAGGTCTACAATTGCCCTAGGACATGAGTGACTTGGGAGAGGATTCTTCTTTAAGTCGCCACTTTGTTCAACAAGTACCTCCGCTATGTTAGTGACAAGGTGGGACAGAGTGGTTATTGAAGATACAGTTCACTGTACTGACCTGCCAAATCTTGCTGGCGTTCCTTGCATGGCTTTATTTATACTCTGTCTGACAAAACCCTCAAGCTTAAGCAAAGCCTTCATGCATGGTATCCTTTAGCCGACCCACTTTGCGGCTGATTATATGCAGTGCTTTCTTTTTTTGCACCTTTAGCATTTTGGATTTCGATTGATTGTAGCTGTGCTGCTTATTGTATACTAACAGCCATACTTGCTCTGGTGTTGTTTGATTGCTTTTCACCTCTCTTATTGTTGACAAGGTGTAAAAAGGGCCCTATATGCTTTAGCTTACAGTCAGTGGGTTAGTAGTGTTTGTCTCCTACACTAGCAGTTGTTACAACACTTTAGCTGTCTCCTTGTATTGGAGCAAAATGTATTCTCTGCTGACTACTTCACATGCCCTGCCTGTCTCCTCAGATAGATTCTGTGTTCTGCAACATTTCAGGTGTCATCTGTAAGGAGGCAAAACAGGTGACGTGCCAGCAAAATATTGGGTAAGAAGCATGAGAGAAACTTCACATTTAGACATTCATGTCAAAGCCATCGTGTGTGAGCATTTGCTAAAGTTAATATCATATAAATTAGGTTGTAATCAGGAGCATTTGAGTGAGTGGTTGTAAAGCATTTGGATATGGTGTGTGATGTGCCTATAAATGTGTGCCCCTTAGAACAAATGTCTGTTACCAGTTCCTATATCACACTTACCTCATGAACTTGGTGTTTTCTCAGATGTGTCTATGCTGCTGAGATCTGTTGCAGCCTCTGGTTGCAGAATTGACACAATGAGTTCTTCCAGGGTTGTGGGTGGTGGTTCAGTACTCTGGCCACACCCTGAAGCTGCAGCCTCTTAACTTCTTTTCGCATATTTATTTTATAATGCATGAACGAGGTTCTATCACCATTTGTGAGTCTATTCCACACTCTTGTTGGTAATACCAACAGCATTGATTCTCTGTAGTAGATGGGACAACTTTGTTTTATAGCCTCAGACACTGTGAGGCCTTGCCAACTAATTTGTCATTTTGAGCATCACACTTCTCACTCAACATGCCTATCTCCTGATCACTGAATTTTAGGTCTATTTATATCCTGTAGCCTGCTGCCCTCCTATGGGCTAATTTCCTCCTCCACTGATGTCATTACTATGTGTCAGGAATCAGGCTTGTGGCACATGCAACTTCCTTAAGAAAGAGGCTTGCGATACTTAAGTCTTCATTAGGATAGTCTACGTCTCTCACTTGCATTCTGGGGCTTCAAAGTGGGGCCAGTGGCATGCAAGGTATGTCTGCTCAGTACCCTGAACCACTGTAACAGTAAAGTTTACACATTTGTGGAGAGTACAAAACAGGAAAACATAACACTGTTTGAAATAAAGAATAATTACATTTATTTGTTGAAGATCTCAATACAATATAAATTTGATTAGTTCTTCATTTCATTTTTGCAAGTTGGTATCTTCACGTAGTATAAAACATTACTTCCAAAATTCTGTGCTGCTAGTTTAAATGTTATTGATGTAGTACAGCCAACCTTCAAATTTCAATAAAGTCACTTTGCAATCATATTGGGTCCAATAATTGGTTTCTTTGAAATTGTAGAGCCAACACATGTTTCACAGCTTAAAGAAAACTGCAGCTTCTTCCGGCCAGTTAAAATTAATATTCACAAAACTTTTTGAAAACTTGCTTTAATTGATTAAATAAAAAAACACAATCTCAAATATAGACAGCAATGTTCTCAAATGATTGTACATTTATTTACCTAATATTAAACAATGAAGCAGAGATCATTAAAGTAAACAGATTGAACCATACATTACATTACAAATAAGCATTCACTTAAATACCATTGACCTGAAGGAATCACCATTTTGTCAGGATGTACTTTTAAAAACAAATCCTAAATTGCGGGTTTAGAGGGCTCACATGTTCAATGACTACTCTAAATATATCCCCTTGCCTTAATTTAACTCCTCAAATAAGTTGCCTGGATTAGTAGGGAAGAGAACTCCCTATTCATTCAATACAAAGTACTTTCTTGTGGTTTACCTTTTTGCTATTTGCCCATATGCATTTCTGCTAACTTAAAGTGATTGTATCTAAGTCAGGAAATTTTGGGTTTGAGATGCTGACATAATTTCTGACCACTCTCAGTGTATCTGCTTACCTTAATCAAATCTCCTCATGAGATAATACCATAGGAATATTTTTAAAAAGCAGCAAATGTTCTCTTTTAGTTCCACTATCACATTAATCCTACCAAAGTGCACTCATTATAAAAAGACTCTATTTACTGTCAATATAAAATATAAAAGAAGAAGCAATGAGAATTAACTCAAAAGTATCCAAATTCCATTCTACTCACAAACTCTCTAAAACTCATACTTTAAAAAAAATTCCCTTACTGGGATGGAAGTATGTTTAAAAGGGTTTGCTAAATAAGTAAGTGTATTTGAAAAGGTTTGAGTTTTAGAGAGTTTGTGAATAATTTAGTTATCATTTGAATGGATTACAGAACGAAAAATACAGTAGTACGGTAATTGATTTACAATTGTTCTCTTGATTTTGTAAAAAGAATTATAGGTTAATGAAGAAATGCAGGTATTTGACCTGATATTGAAATTCAGGAGCATGAATTGGTGAATTGTTCTACAAGGAAGACATTTATAAGTAATGGAATTAGGATTCTTTTGAGTCATGGTTCTTTGTTTCTTCTTTTCTATTATATTTTAGCAGCATATAGAATCTTTTTAAAATCTGTGCGTTTTGGGAGGATTAATGTTATGGCAGAACTAAAAGAGAACATTTGCAGATTTTAGAAGGATATTCTTATGGTATTCGCTCATGAGGAGATTTGATTAAGGTAAGCAGATACAGTGGGAGTGGTCAGAAAATATGATATGTCAGCATTTCATACCCTAACTTTGGTGACTTAGATAAAGTCGTTTTGTGTTCGCAGAAATGCATTTGAGCAAATAGTACAATGGTTAAACATAGGAAAGTACTCTAGAATGAATGAATAGGGAGTTTGATTCCCTATTAATCCAGGTAACTTATTTGAGGTGATTTGATTAAGACAAGAGGATATAGTTAGAATAGTCAGGGAACATATGAGCACTATTAACCCCGAATTTAGGGATTAAAAAAAAAATACACCCTGACAAAATGGTGATTTCTTTAGAGGTTCCGCCAGCTAAATGTTTAAGTGAATGCTCATTTGTAATGATGCCTTTGCTGTTCAATCTTTTTTGGTTTTAAGATCTTTGTTTAATTTTTGAATATTGAGTAAATAAATCTATATAAATTTGAGAATATTTCTACCTATTTTTGAGGTTGTGTTTTTTTTAAATTATATCAATTAATGCAAGTTTTCTAATTATTTTGCAAATATTAATTCTTAACGGCGCTGAAAAAGCAGCAGTTCACTTTAGGCCATGATACACGTGTTGGCTGTACAACATCAAAGAAACCAATTATTGCACTTGATATGAATGAAAAGTGATTCTATTGAAATTTTAGATTGTGTGACTGTTCTACATCATTAACATGTAAACTAGCAACACTTAATTTTGGAAGTAATGTTACGTACTATGTGAAGATTTGAACTTGCAAAATTAAGAACTAATGAATTTCATTATTGTATTGAAATGTTCAACAAATAAATGTAATTGTTCTATAATTCAAACAGTGTTATTAAGTTTTCCTTTTTTGGACTATCCACCAATTTGTAAGGTTTATTGTCACTGTGGTTCATGAAACTTTGGCACTGGGGCTGTTTTTCCAGGGTTTTGTTGTCCCGGTGGGTTACGTCCAGCAGGGCCATTATTACCCAAAATACCTTGGTTTGGGTATGTCTTCTCAGTGGCTTATTAACTCTGTCCAAATTATATCTCCGGAATCGAAGGCGAAGCATATGGAGTGTCTGTTGGAGAAATGCGTGTTTAGTGTAAGGGTGGGTGGTGAACTCTGCTCAGCTGGCGAAGTTTACAGAGTTTTGCCACTCCACGCTCCGTTGGAGCACGGAGCTTGGCAAAAACTCATCCACCAGCCATGTCACAGAGTTTAACTGGCGCCGCCCACCCCTTCCATATCATAGGAGAGCAATGTTGAACAATTTGAGTGCGCTTCGGGCTGTGCATGTTGGTGATTGTACAGCAAGTACACTGGTGTCACTGTTAGTAGGCAACTCCAGCCTGACTAGTGCGGTGTGTGTGTTCAGTGTGTGAGCTGCGAGGAGCTTGGATGGTGGATGGCTCTGGAAGATCCTCCAATGAAAAAAAAGTTAGCAATAACCGCCACTCTCACTGCCCAGGCTCCACATGACTTCCAAATTTAATGACGCAAATGGTAAGGAAAAAATGCGAACACAATGGATGATATGCCTGGGTCATCAGAAGGTGGGTGGATGAATGCACGTGAGTGCGAGGCGTGTTGGATGAAACCTGAATATGTATGGCTGGATTGTGCAGAGGAGGGCAGGGAAAGGGAGGAGCGGGGAGAAAAGGAGAACCATACTAACTCTCCATCCATCTATTAAAGGATAAGTATTCCATATCAAATGATCTACAGGCAGATGGAGTGTCAGAAGGTACCAACACAATGACTATTATAGTACAGTAAAATTCTTTGAATACACTTAACCCGTTGCATTGTTCATTTCATTATCTATACATACATCGATTGTTGGTTTACAACTGCTGACAGTCCTTAATAGCTCTGAGTTCACAAGTTAACAAATGTACCACATTGTGTCCTGGTCACCGTTCATTTACGTCAGATGTGGTCCATGTCAGTGGAGGTGAAGCCAGTAGGAAGCAGGTGGGAAGATATTATCAAAGAGCCTGAAGGAAGCTTGTGCTTGATGTGTGTTAATAACATTGCCCATTAACCCCCTGAGTAGGCTGTGTGAAAGCGTCGCTCACGAGGCACGACACAAATCTAGTGTAACACAGTGCTCTGCCGAGGTCCAGGACTGTGATGACAGGACAAACCTGGGTGGGCAAGGCTCGAAGTGCAGTGCTGTGACAGCATCCTGCTATGTGGTGCACAGCCATAGAGAGCACAGCTTGAAGTGCAGCACTGCGCCAGTGCTGGGCAGGGAGCCCTCTCTGTGGTGCACAATCCTGGTGAGCATGGCTTGAAGTGCAGCATTGTGCCAGGATCCAGCTCTGTGGTACACAACCCTGACAAGGCTTGAAGTGCAGCTCTGCACCGGGACCCCGCTCTGTAGTATAGAAGGGAGTGAAGTGCAGCACTGCCATGTTCACTCTACACAGCATTTAAGTGCAGCAACAATGGTGTGAGGCTGGGGGCGGGCAAGGGTGCAATCACAAGATGATAAGGAGGCCAAATAAATTGAAAATTGTGCTCTTATATTGGTGGGCGGAACTCTGCAGAATCTCTTGGATTTCTTATGTAACTCTGCGAGTTCTGCCGACCCCTAATTTAGTGTACAGTTTGCAGCCCTTTCCGTTCCACATTGATATTCTGCAGCATGTGAACACTGGTTCTTTTGACTCTTGAGCATAAGAACGTGGATTATTATTTAGGGTGTGCGGTCATCCACCTCAAGGAATAATAACACTAACTTGTCAGGGTATACCTTAAATGCCATTATATTAACCTGAGCTTAACCACCTGGTACTATGGCACAGAGCAGACAAGCTTAACTTAAAGCAATGTGTAATGCTTTTATGCAGAACCAATACAGCAATAATGTCAAAACAATAAAAATCCCACAACAAATTGTAACAGACTAAGACTGCAAAACGGAGGAAAAAGTCTTCCAGTGAGGGAAGGAAACCGGCTGTATCCGGTGAAGTCAATTCAAAGGCAGGGAGCCATTGGGCGAGGTCCTGCAGAAGCCGTGTGTTTCTCCCAAGCAGGAGAATTTGAATTTCCCATCCACTGAGGTCCAACTGACACTTTGAGAAAGTCCTCTTTTAGCCCTAATCACCCCCCTTTCTTTGACTGATACTGGTGGTTACTGACTCTGATTGTGCCCTGGGCTCTGCTAACCAGACCCAGGGCCAATGCTCTGTGTAAAAGGTTTGGCATGTACGTTTAGAGGCCAATAAGATTTAGTGCACTTAAGAGTGCACTGTTGTGTTGCCTGCCTTCATTTTAAAGGCAGCCTTGCTTTGCAGGCTGCTATTAAAGTAAAATTATATTTGACTTTAAAGTAACTTCCAAAGTCTTAAACTGCCTTAGTTATTTTCACATATAGGTCACCCCTAAGGTCTCTCCTAGGTGCTCCAGTGGTAGAGTGCATTGTAACTAAAAGCAGGGACATAATACAATATGTTTTATATGCCCTGGTGAGGGACAAACTGCCAATTTAGTTTTTTCCCATTGCAGTACATCAACTCCATAGGCTAACGTGGTAAGCCTTTATTAAACTTTAATAAAGCCTAACTATTGGCAGGAGTGAGCTAAAATGATACTTCAAAGTGGCTAAATAATAGTTAGAATAAATCCAACAACTTGCCAAGGTTAGATTTATTATCACTATGAGAGAACATAAATTATAGAACTTGCTTTTCTGATATGCCTAAATCCAGCTTTAGAGTGTCCTCTCCTGATTGGCCAGCCAAGCTGCTCTGATGAGGTGTTTAGTGGCCTGAAAGGAAACAAAGAGACATCTGGTGGGAGGATATATACAGTGGCAGAGCAAAAGGCAAGAAGGAGGATGGGTAGCCAAACTTGTCTTCAAAGAGGGAGTCATATTTAGTACAGGATACAGACACAGACCCAGTCCCAGCCAGATGGGAGCCCCTGTAATTGAATTAGCAGAGGGGCTGAATGGGGACTGTTAGGGAAAGTTAGCCATGCCAGTAGATTGGGATAGCCGGACCCTAAGCTTCAGGAGAGATTTTCTCCATTTTGGATTTTAAGAACGGGGCTTTCTGGAACAAGAATATGCCACACTTGGTGGAAGTTGTCATACCTGAGGCTGGGACCCTGCACCCCATTGTACAGGGGTGCCCCCATGCTTGTCACACCAGAAGACTGGATAAATATGGGAGAGGTGCCCCAGCAACTCATATCCCTGCCTGAAGAAACATGAAGAAGGACTACCCTGCTGGATACCGGGCCTGCACCAAGAGGACGGTGCTCTGAATGACTGCACCTGCTGCACACTTTGGAACTACAGCAAAAGAAGGACGCTGCCTTGCTCTGAAAGTTTGAGGAGTGGACTCTCTGAAAGCAACAGGTTAAAAGAGCTCCACCTGCATCATCTCCAGCAAGAAGAGACCAGCTGACCACCTTAAAGGATTTGGCCAGGTGCATCATAGGTACTGTAGTCCAACGTCCCAAGGAGCAACTTACAGATTGTGGATCCTTGGATTCATGTTGTGAAGCACTTTGGAACCCCAAAAGGACCTTCTGGAGCAATCTCTAGAAGTTTGAGATCATTTAGAGCATTTTGACCAAAAAGCTCCATAAGTTGACTGACCTGTTGTTAACAGTCAAGCTGGCAACATTGAACCGTGACCCAGCCTGAAATCCAGGTTTGTCCCGCTGAAGCTCTGGAACTTTTCGTCATCGATGAGACTTTCAGGAGTACACCGAGGCCTTCTGCTGGACTAAGCCGCAGTCGTCAAACCCAAAGCAGACCTGATGAGAAGCCTCGACAGCGAGAGAAAAAGCTCCAAAAACGTGATTAAGTCAGAAGGTAAAAACGTGACCGGGCCCTACCGCTCACTGTATCCAACCTACGCTCCACCACGGTCGGCCTGAAATATTGACTTTGTCCTGGTCATGCATGACCAGATGTCCCAAAGTGGCACTTTTGGATTTTAGGTACTAGAAAGTATTTATTCTTTAAAAATTCATATTTCCAGTTACCCCCAATTTGATTTTTGTGATGTTGGTGTCATGTTAATTATAACAATATTTCCTATTTTTATAAATTGTTGTTGGATTTTTATTGTGTGTTGTGTCTTATTTATTTAATGTATGGGAGTTTTTAAATGCTTTACACAACTGTCTCCTAAGTTAAGCCTTCCTGCTCGAAGCCAGATACCAAGGGTTGAGCAAGAGAATAATTTATTGAAACCATGACTGGACTTTATATCGTGATTGTGGCCATTTTGCTAGTGGTAGGTACCAACCTACACCTACTAATATACCACCTTTCAACAGTCACCCAAATTCTTTTCTCACCTTCGACAGGTCAAGATTTTCTTGGAACTTTCGATCTGCTACTGTGGAGAAGCTCCAAGCAGGACCATTTTGTTTCTTCAGTCCAGCGAAGTTGAGCCTTTGCCGGATTGCTTTGCCGGTTGGTCCCAGTCCTCTGGAGGCTAAAAGTCAGAGTTTTTCTAAGTCTCATAACTTTGCCAGAGCAAGTCCCCTTTTTCCACATCTCTTCACCTATTGTTCCCAGTATTTGGGGAAGATATTAAGGGTTGATCCAGAAGAGGACTTGAATAGTGTCCAGTGCAGGTCCAGTAACGAGTGTGTAACTGAGAATCCCTAAAAAGTGTTTTGTTCAGTTTATTTTGTCCCTGTTACAATGCAGGAGGTCAGCCCACTAACCCTTAGTGTCCCCTGCTTTGCCCTCTATATAAGAGGGGGCAGATACAGTCCTTTAGAACTCCTCTCAGGGTACAGCTAGCTGGTTCCAGTCCTTTTTGGATCTTTTGCAGGTACAGAAAGTGTTCTTGAGAGGCTAAATTGATATAGTTGCCACTAGGCAGTGGGTGGGGGTAACTTCAGTCTCCTCCTTAACTAATGGGGTTCCTATCCTTTTTGCAGCAGTTCCTAATTGTCCTACTCAAAGCAATCCCACAGTGCACCAGACTTTTACAATTCAAGATGGGGGGAACCCTTCCTTCCTTGTGCAGAGCCCTTGTGTCCACCCAGAGTTGTAGCCAGAGTAATGAGCTGCCACCCTCCCTGGTGTCAATTCCAAACTGAGTTTGAGGTTAGCATCCCTCCAACTGGGTTTGGAGCCAGCCGTGCTAGTTTGGGCATAGGAAACATAGGCTTGCCTTCTTCTAGATCTCACTTTACATCAGCCTGTGAAAGGGCAGGTCTCACCCTTGGTCCATTACAAGTTAATAAAGTTCCTGGGCCCACATCAACTGTTGGTCCTGCAAGGGGATGAAAATTACCACACCTCACTCAAACTATTGTCTCTGCTGTAGGAGCAGTTTTTACTTTTCATTTCCAGGCAGGAAAGAATAACTTTCTAAAAGTTACTTTTCTCAAATATTGAATACAAATCTGACTTCACCAATGGATTGGAGTTTTAATGAACACGACAAATAGACATTTGAATAACTATTCTAGCCATTTCCTGTCAAAAGTTAACAGACTAATGTTTATAATCTATACTTTAAGATTTTCCAGGATCCAGTAATAACCCTTGCAGTGAAAATATCTTTTAGGGGCTAGTCACATCAGGAACATGCCAACTTTAATTTTGCACATGTTCCACTTTTGAATATCAAGCACCTATCTTGTGGAGAATTATATCCACAAGATATAGATGTAACAAAATATTTAAAAGCAGGGTTTCTCACCTGTCAGAAAAGGCTATTTTGACAGGGTTGACAGCATGTTTTCAGCCCCTGAGTAGGCTACGCATGGTAGGCCTGAAGCTTACAGGCTTATGCTGTTGACGGCATAATAGGTACTGCAGTCAACAGGGGGCATTTAACTCCCCGGCCCTGTGTGCATTTACTAAATTATATACTAGGGACTTGTAGGCACGTTAAGTATGTCTTTTAAGGGTAAGTCAATATAACCATGCTTAAAAAGGGAGCACAGGCACTTGACTCCTGCTTTGCAGAGGTAAAGTGCACAGAGCTTTTAGTCCAGCAAAATTTGGGGACAAATGACACCAAAGAGGGTAATTTCCTGCATTGTGAATGTGTTGACGCCTGTCCTTCGCTTCCGCTGCTGGTTCAAAGTTACAAGTTTCATGAGATTTGGTTTCTTCTGAGAGAGTTGGAAACCATGGCCATTTTTCATAAAAAGTGTCTCAATGCTTTGCATTGAGATACCAAGAGGTGGCGTGTAACAGTGCAACCTTCATCTAATTTCTTCATGCTGCTCCACATCAGAATTGTCAGTTCCAAGATTCATTGGTTTCACCAACAGATATGTGAAGCCAACCTTGATGTACTGTGACTGAGGATGATATGGTGTAACTTTAATGAAAATAGAGTATGTGATAATAACAAATGCAAATTTCAATACATAACTGTTTTGGAAAATGAAATGTCACTGAGAAAGTTTAGTATGAGATTCGACACAGTTTAGGCCTAAGATTCCAGCAAATTTTAAATATTGTGATTTGTAGTGGCCTATTTATATATGTATGAGACCCACATTAATTCAGTCATCCTTGCTATCAACCAGAAGTACAGGAACTGTAAAGTCTCTTCCTATATAAGCAAACAACTCCAATGAAGAAAATGTGCAGATGTGAAGAACTTTTGAAGGAGAAAAGTGTGGAACAGTTCAAAGAATATACCTAAAGTTGTGCATTTATTAGGTAAAAGCATGCAACATGGACCAAGCATTAGTTATGCCAAATTGTAATTGTAAACATTGTAGGCAGTGGTGCAAGTGCTACAAGCTGCTATATTGGAAAACAGCTGTCAAAATTTGTTTTTTACTCATAACTCTTGAACCTTTTCACGTTATTAAATCTAGTCTGTAGTCAGTTCTGTGTAGAAAACATACACTAATATACTCCATACTAGACTCAGTTGTATCTCAAAATTATGCTAAAGAGTGATATAAATAATTCACTGCCTATCTAGGGTCTAGGTTTTTTCTTTTAGATGAAGGAAAGTGCCTTAAAGACGACATGATTTGTAGCTAACTTACCCCATTGCAATTCTCAGTGCTTGAATAAAACAGTAGTGGTATGAATGAGGGGTTAGATGAGCCACTTTTTATGCCTTTATAGCAGTATTTGCAATGCGAAAGTTGTAAAAAAGTTTTGTTTTATTACGGGTTTAACAAGACTCCAAGATTACAGGTTCAAGAACAGTAGAATCAGTAGTATCTGTACATGCACAAAGTGTGTATTAATCAGGCCTGGGCGTTGTTTGCGGAGTTTTGCTACGCGAAACTCCGCAAAGTTACAAAAAAAACTCCACAAAGTTCCGCGAGTGGCAGAGTGCAGTGCGAACTGCAGTTTGTGATGGTATTCCTGTCGCTCGGGTAAAAATTCTACCATAACGTACCATTTGGGATCGCAAACTTACTGTTCGTGAGCGGGAAAAAAACTCCGCTGCACATCGCGAAGCGGAGTTTTTTGCACTCCGCGAACTCCGCAAAGTGCAGCAAACTCCGCGAACGGAGCGAAGTTCACCACCCAGGCCTAGTATTAATTGGAAACTGACTTTATGGAATGAAACCATGAAGAGAAGAAAAGATTTAAGTTAGCTTATTAGCTGATGTTGATGGTGATTGTGCAACCCACAAAGAAGGTAATCATTGGACTGGGAGAATTTAAATTTTTGCCAGAAACAGAAAACTGAAAATCTAATACATCCTGTTGATTATGCTAGTAAGAACAGGGCTGCAGAATATGAAACCATATAGAATAATCTTCAGGGTCTTGAATCTTGAATCTGTAAGTAGCTTACCAGAAGAAATTGGGCCTTTGAATCGACTGAATGATGGCAATGGAATTAAAGTGACTGTGCTCTAATTTACAGCTATGATCCACAAAAATTGCAATTTGTGCTAGAATCAGAAGGAAGTGAAATGAAACAAACTACAGAGCCCAGGAGGATGAAAAGTAGTCAAGAAGATCCTTCTGAAACTAACACTGCACAGGTATCAGAAAGTGAATGTGATGTCCTTTGTACAATTTCATTTACAAGATAAAAGGATGCTTCCAGTCATGATATTACAGAATAGAATTGTTTCACAATAAATACCCTTTTATACAGAAAAGGACTATTGCCCCTTCCATAAACTATTAATGTGGATACCTGTGTAAGACAGTATACAGTATACCATTTGGGATGCTTCATGGGATTGTAGTATAAAAATAGCAAATAACTATCCAGAACTTAAAAAGATAATACACATTATCCGTTTGGAAGTGCATATGTAAAATAAATATGCCTATTTTTACAGTTTGTGTTCTTGGGTGGCTCTAGTTTAGAATTATTTAGCCACTTGGAGGAAATTAGTTCAGTGCTCATTCCACAAGCTTAAAACTAGACGTTCTTTCTGATTTCCCTCAGCTCGAACCATAAATATATATATATACATATATATATATATATATATAACACTGCAGTCTCACAGCAGGAAGCCGACTTTATTCGTCTCGAGCACTGCAGCTAGTGACACACTAAAGTAGTCCTGACGCGTTTCTGCGTTAATTCGCCTTAATCATAGGTAGGTGTGTCATAATTGTTTCCAAGTGGGCTTGGTCCCGCAGTTGCTAAACTACGGGTCCCAGCATGCATCAGGTAGGTATCCACTGGTATGTACTGGACTTTTATCTTTCTGCTGAATAGCGTTATTTCACCCAGTATTACAAATCCTTTTGCCGGCCTGACATTGCAATTATGTTTCTGCTGCCAATTGCTTTCCAATGTATTTACCAAGTGCTTAAGCATAAGCTGCAGTGTTCCCAAAATATGCGCTCCGGCAGCGAAGTTGTAGGAAAAGGGGAGACACCCTTCTCCTCTCCCTTTCTTCAACGAAATGCCAAATAGCCTAGGATGTCCTTTGATGAGGCTGGCAACGTTGTAAGCGGATCATCCCCCTCCAAAAATATTTCACAAAGAGTTCCATTTGTCGGGGGCTCTGACCCTGCAGGGCGGGCTCTCAAAGGCAGGAATGGAGATCTTGCCGCTTGTAACTTCACACATAAAACTCCAGAGCCCAACTTCGTCTCACAGCAGGAAGCTGACTTTATTCGTCTCGAGCACTGCAGCTAGTGACACACTAAAGTAGTCCTGACGCGTTTCGGCGTTAATTCGCCTTAATCATAGGTAGGTGTGTCATAATTGTTTCCAAGTGGGCTTGGTCCCGCAGTTGCTAAACTACGGGTTCCAGCATGCATCAGGTAGGTATCCACTGGTATGTACTGGACTTTTATCTTTCTGCTGAATAGCGTTATTTCACCCAGTATTACAAATCCTTTTGCCGGCCTAACATTGCAATCATGTTTCTGCTGCCAATTGCTTTTCAATGTATTTGCCAAGTGCTTAAGCATAAGCTGCAGTGTTCCCAAAATATGCGCTCCGGCAGCAAAGTTTAGGAAAAGGGGAGACACCCTTCTCCTCTCCCATATATATATTGCAAGAAACTGGCTCTATATATACTGCACCAAAGTGAGGTACAGTATGTATAGAGTCCAAGGGTCTCCAGAGGTAGGCATAGGTTAAAGTTAGATAGAACCTTACTCTCTAAAGTGGTAGCTTGGTCGAGCAGTAAGGCAGTATCAGAGGACAGTGTTAAGCATTTGATGTACCCACTCAGTCAGCAAATTAATTCACGCACTCAAGAACTGAACTCTAGGCCAATTGTTTTTGTATAAAAAATATACTGTTGTTTATTTTTAGAACCAAGCAAGTTACTGGATATAGAACTGTTTGAAAATGCAATTGGAATGGTACTTTGTTTGATTTACAGGGGAGCAGTAGTATGCAACACTTAGACTTAGCAAATACAGTACATTGGAATGAATAGGCTTTTTCAATAAATTGCCGGTAAGTTACTTTTCAGATTACTTTTTTTAACACAGTGCTGGATCTTAGATTCAGCACTGGGACATTTACTGAAAACAGTTGAGAAAAGGCATTTTTGTTAGATGTACGATTTTGAAAGAATATTCTTGTATTTCAAAAGTTGACACTTTGAAACTTTTTCACAGAGAACCACCAATGTTATCCTATGGAAGGAAATTCAATTCACAGTTAAGTTACTTTTATGTTACTTTTCCTACTCAGTGCTGGATACCTAGATTCAGCACTGGGACATTTCCTGAAAACAGTTGAGAAAATGTGTTTTGGTTGTTTGTGCGATTTTTAAAGAATATTCTTAGTTTTCAAAAGTCGACACAAACTTTTTGGGAGGAAAAGTGTCAATGTTATCCTATGAGGAAAAACAGGTTATCCGTTTCGAGGTAAGTACTTGGTCTTTGGAGTTGGGGTTCTGGGGTTAGACTCAGGGGTCTCCCAGGGTCAGTGTTACACTGTTGTTGTACCCTCAGCGGCACTTGGGTAACCGGGTGCTGAGTGTTGAGCCCCAATGTTATCCTATGGAGGATAGGGGGGCACCGGTTGGGGCTGCTGGCAAGCAGGCCACGGGGTTGTGGGAGTAAAGCTCCTAGGGTTTATCTCAAGGCAAGTTGGGGACCAAAGTAGCACCAAAGATGCACCCTCAGCGGCACTAGGGCGGCTGGGTGCAAGGTGCTGTTTTGAGGTCGGGTGCCCTGTTGATTTCAATGGAGATTCTCTGGGACAAAGAAACACTGCAGGCTCGGAGACGAGGATCTTCCAGGAGCGACCACCACTTCGAGGGGTACGTTGGGATGTTGAGGGTTGGTTAGGCACCGTTGGTTTGGGCACACAAGACCGTGAGGCGTCGGGTGCAGGGGTGTCTTGGGACATCAGATTTTCTTACCTGCTCTGGTCACGGTAGGGGGTGTCCTCTGGATTGAGGCTGCAGGCATCGTTAGGAGGCTTGAGGCAGGTCAGGGGTTGCCAGATCTCGGGTCAGGATCACCGGGGGGACCTCCTCGGGGTGTTTCTCCACTCGGGTCGGGTTCGGCGGGTGCAGAGTGGGCTGGATTCACGTTCCTGGCTGGCACCAGAAGCTGCAGTTTAAACACGTCCGGTGTTCACGGGAGAAACAGTCTGGAAAGTGAAGGCAGGCAGGTCCTCCGGGGTTTGTGAGCTCGCTGGCTGCTGGACACGCCGGGATTTCGCAGGAGCAGGTTCGAGGGGAGACAGGCCTGTAGGGCTGGAGCCAAGTCAGTGGGCGTCGTCCTCTTTTTAGCTCTGCACGGCTCTTCGTCTGTCTTCTTATCATCTTTTCTTGTTTTTGCTGGATCTGAGGAAGAAAGGTTCAGGGTGCCTCAATACTAAATTTAGGGGTGTTACAGGTAGGCAAAGGGCAGGGACCAATGAGTGGGAGGGGGCAGGAGCCTGTCCCTAGTTGGCTGGGTCCCCCCATCCTCAAGATGGCGGGGACTCGAGATTGTGCCTCACCACGCCTCCCTCACCTTAGGGGTGGAGTTGGCAGAGGTGGGCACACCTCCCTTCCTTACTTGTTTTTCCTGCCGGTTCTCCCGCCCAAAGTGGGGGGTAGAACCAGTGGGGACCAGTTGCTGAAAACAGCAAATGGTCTGGAGAGGCTCACAAAGGCGGCATGCCTTTGAAGATTCTCCTTCGTGAACCCTGCCCATCCTGGGGGAGGAGACTTAGCACCTCATCCCAGAATGTGCATTGTTTCAGGCCCCCAAGAGCAGCAAGCTCTCGACTTAGGGGTCCAGAAACATGTCTGGTGGTGGCAGCCTAAGCAGCCACTCAGTTAGGTTACTAGGAGTTGGTCAAATCTCAGGGGGCATCTCTAAGATGCCCTCTGTTGTGCATTTTACATTAAATCCCACACTGGCATCAGTGCGGGTTAAATGTGCTGAGAAGTTTGATACCAAACTTCCCAGTCTTCAGTGTAGCCATTATGGTGCTGTGGAGTTCGTAATGACAAACTCCCAGCACCATATGCTCTTTAATGGCAGCACTGCACTTACAGTGCCCAGGAATGGCTTTGGGCACTGTAGGGGTACATGGCTCATGCACCTGTACCCTCACCACTGGCATAGGGCACCCAGCTAGAGGGGTGACTGATGTATGCCAGGGCAGTGGTTTGTGGGCATGGCACACAGGATGTGTGCCATGTCGACTCTTCACTTTGTTCTGCACCAAGGTACACAGTCTGCAAAGGCAGTGTGTGAGTGTCAGGGTACAGGGCCTCTGAGGGTGGCACAATAAGTGCTGCAGCCCTTAGAGGCCTTCTCTGGTCACAGTGCCCTGGGTACCTGTGGTACATTTACCAGGGGCTGACGTGGCCAGAGATGCCAATTGGGTTTAGGCTTCAATACCGTTTTAGGAAAGGAACATAGGCCCTGGGTACCTGATTAGCAGGAGCCCAGGGGAACACTCAGTCAAAGAACATCACCAATTCAGCAAAAAGTGGGGGCATACCATGCAAGAAAGAGGGCACTTTCTCACACAACCCCCCCAAACGAAAGATGATGAGACTAACCTTGCCCTAGAGAGTCTTCATTGTCTAAGTGGAAGAACCTGGAAAGTCCTTCTGCATTGTCATGGGCAGTCCCAGGTCTGTGTTCCACTTCAAAGTCCATTCCCGGTAGAGAGATGGACCACCTCAACAGTTTAGGATTTTCTCCTTCCATTTGCATTAGCCACCTGAGAGGTCTGTGATCAGTTTGAACTAGGAAGTGAGTACCAAACAAGTATGGTCTCAACTTCTTCAGGGACCAAACCACAGCAAAGGCCTCCCTCTCAATGGCACTCCAACTCTGCTCACTGGGGAGAAGCCTTCTGCTTATAAAAGCAACAGGTTGGTCTTGGACTTCATCATTGGTCTGGGATAGGACCGCTCCTATCCCTAACTCAGAGGCATCATGCTGCACTATGAACTGCTTGGCATAATCTGGAGCTTTCAGAATTGGAGCTGAGCACATTCCTTCTTTCAGGGTGTCAAAAGCCTTTTGGCAACTAACTGTCCAGTTAACCTTTTTGAGCATTTTTTTGGAGGTGAGTTCTGTGAGAGGAGTCACAATGGACCCATATCCCTTCACAAACCTCCTGTAGTACCCAGCCAAGCCAAGGAATGCCCTGACTTGCGTCTGGGTTGTTGGAGCTGCCAAGTCCAGGATGGCCTGGATCTTGGGCTGTAAGGGCTGTACCTGGCCTCCACCAACAAGGTGGCCCAAGTACACCACAGTGCCCTGCCCTATCTGGCATTTGGATGCCTTGATAGTGAGACCTGCAGTTTGCAAGGCTTTTAAAACCTTCCCAAGGTGGATCAGGTGATCCTGCCAGGTGGAACTAAAGACAGCAATATCATCAAGATAAGCTGCACTAAAGGACTCCAACCCAGCAAGTACTTGATTGACCAACCTCTGGAAGGTGGCAGGGGCATTCTTTAAACCAAAGGGCATAACAGTGAACTGATAGTGCCCATCAGGTGTGGAGAATGCTGTTTTCTCTTTTGCTCCTGGGGCCATGCCAATCTTCCAGTACCCTGCAGTTAAGTCAAAGGTACTTAGAAATTTGGCTGCCCCCAATTTGTCTATCAACTCATCTGCTCTTGGGATCGGGTGAGCATCTGTCTTGGTGACAGAGTTGAGCCCTCTATAGTCTACACAGAACCTAATTTCTCTCTTTCCACCCTGTGGATGAGGTTTGGGGACTAGAACCACTGGGCTGGCCCAGGGGCTCTCAGAGGGTTCAATAACCCCTAACTTCAGCATCTTGCTGACTTCAGCTTTGATGCTTTCCTTGACTTGGTCTGACTGTCGATAGATTTTGTTTTTGACAGGTACACTGTCACCAGTGTCCACATCATGGGTACACCAGTTTGTCATACCAGGGGTCAGGGAAAAGAGCTTAGCATACTGTTGCAAGACTTGCTTGCAGTCAGATTGCTGTTGGGCAGAGAGGGTGTCTGAAAAGACAACTCCATCTACTGACCCATCTTTTGGGCTGTAGGAGAGGAGGTCAGGGATAGGTTCACTCTCTGCTTCCTGTTCCTCATCAGTGATGGCATCAGCATGGTGATGTCAGCCCTGTCATTGTAGAGCTTTAGGCGGTTCACAAGGATAACCCTTTTGGGTGTCATGCTTGTGCCCAGGTCAACTAAGTAGGTGACCTCACTCTTTTTCTCTAGGATAGGGTAAGGGCCACTCCATCTGTCCTGGAGTGCCCTCGGTGCCACTGGCTCCAAAACCCACACCATTTGCCCAGGTTGAAATACAACCAGTGCAGCTTTTTGGTCATACCAGTGCTTCTGAAGCTCCTGGCTGGCCTCAAGATTCTTGGATGCCTTTTCCATGTACTCAGCCATTCTGGACCTTAGGCCACGCACAAAGTCCACAATATCTTGCTTGGGCTCTTGGAGAGGCTTTTCCCAACCCTCTTTTACAAGACAGAGTGGTCCCCTCACAGGATGGCCAAACAGAAGTTCAAATGGGGAAAATCCTACTCCCTTCTGTGGCACTTCTCTGTAAGCAAAAAGCAGACATGGTAAGAGGACATCCCATCTCCTTTTGAGTTTCTCAGGGAGCTCCATAATCATACCGTTCAATGTCTTGTTGAATCTCTCAACAGGACATTTGTTTGTGGGTGATAGAGTGTAGTAAACTTGTACTGCACTCCACACTCTTTCCACATGTGCTTGAGGTAAGCAGACATGAAGTTGGAACCTCTGTCTGAAACCACCTCCTTAGGAAACCCTACCCTGATGAAGACATCAATGAGGGCCTTGGCTACTGCAGGAGCTGTAGCAGTCCTAAGTAGAAATGCTTCAGGGTACCTAGTGGCATGATCCAATACCACTAGAATGAATGTGTTCCCTGAGGCTGTGGAAGGTTCAAGTAGACCCACTATGTCCACACCTACCCTTTCAAAGGGAACCCCCACCACAGGCAGTGGTATAAGGGGGGCCTTTGGGTGGCCACCTGTGTTGCCACTCGCTTGACGGGAAACACAGGAGCTGAAAAACTCCTTCACCTTTTGGTGCATCTGAGGCCAGTAAAAGTGGCTGACTAGCCTTTCCCAAGTCTTGATTTGGTCAAGATGTCCAGCTAGGGGGATGCCATGAGCTAAAGTTAGGAGGAACTCCCTGTACTTCTGCGGCACTACCACTCTCCTGGTGGCTCCAGGATTGGGGTCTCTTGCCTCAGTGAACAGTAATCCCTCTTCCCAATAAACTCTGTGGGTACCACGGACATCTCCCTTTGCTTCTGAAACAGCTTGCTGCCTCAGGCTTTCAAGAGTGGAATAGTCTTGCTGACCCTGGCACAGCTGTTCCCTAGAGGATCCCCCTGGGCCCAAGAGTTCAACCTGGTATGGGTCAAGCTCCATAGGCTCAGTTCCCTCTGGGGTGTCCAAGTTCTCTCCCTGAGGAGAGGGGTCCTGATCCTTTTACTGTACAGAAGCTGGTTCCCCAGTCTTCTTACCTTTTCTCTTGGTAGGTTGGGTCATTCTTTCAGGCTCCAACACTATTTATTTTCACCCTGCCTTTTGCACTGTGCTCTTGTTTTTACACACACCAATTCAGGGATATCCAGCATTGCTGCATGGGTTTTTAGTTCAACCTCAGCCCAGGCTGAGGTTTCCAGATCATTGCCAAGCAGACATGAAGCTGGTAGCTTCGGAGAGACCACTACCTGTTTCAGGCCAGTAACCCCTCCCCCCAGTCTAAAGTCACCATAGCCATTGCATGATTAGTGGTAACACTGTCAGCATTGGCGACTGGGTAAGTACGCTCAATCAAATATTGCTCAGGGGAAACCAGTGTGTCTCTCAACATAGTGACACTGGCACCTGTATCCCTCAGAGCCTCTATCCTAGTTCCAATAATCCAAGGGTACTGCAAGTATTTATTTAAGTTGGGTGGCCACACAGCTACAGTGGCAAACTCAACTTCCCCCTCTGAAACTAGAACTGCTTCAGTGTTTTGATTTGCTCTGGGCACACTGTTGATCCCATCTGTAGACTTCCTACACCAGAAGTAGCTGTACTTGTAGAACTAAGGGCCTTATTGCTAGGGCAAGATTTGTCTACAGTTAAGTGTCCCAACTTCTTACAGTTGTTACACCAGGCCTTTGAAGGATCAAAGTTCATCACCCTATAGGGCTGTGGAGTATAGGGAGTAGTTTGGGACCCACCCCCCCGTGCAGGTTTTTGGGGCCCTTTGGAAGACTCAGACTTTTTAGTTTGGGGAGTCTCACCTCCTTCCCCCTGGGGAGGTTTTGTAACCACTTTATTCTGGTTACCCCCAGTGGTTTTCCTAGTCACCCTAGTCTTGACCCAGTGGTCTGCCTTCTTTCCCAATTCTTGGGGAGAAATTAGACCTAGGTCTACCAAATGCTGATGTAACTTTTCATTCGTGCAATTACTGAATTTTTTTTTCTTCATAAACAAATTGTAAAGTCCAGTACAGTCATGCACATTGCGTCCAGTTAACCAACTATCCAGTGTCTTTACTAAGTAGTCTACAAAATCAATCCAGGAACGGTTCTGGGTTTTGTGAGCCCCACTGAATCTAATTCTGTACTCCTCAGTGGTGAGTCTAAATCCCTCAATCAGAGTTTTCTTCATGAGATCATAGGACCCTGCACCTGGCCCAGAGAGGAAGCCTGTCTCTGCAGTTACCAGAGAACAGTTCCCACAGGAGTGCCCCCCAGAGAGGTTTCTTCACCTTTCCCATGTCACAGGCCCTCTCAAAGGCTGTGAACCATTTGGTGATGCCATCACCCTCCTCACATTTAGGGACAATCTCTTCGGGATATTAGGATTATAAGATTGCTCTTTATCCTTGTTATTTGTATTGCTGCCACCATTGATGGGTGCTAAACCCATCTCCTTTCTTTCTTTTTTCAGAGCCAGGAGTCTGGACTCTAGATCCAATCTTTTGGCAAGCCTGGCTAACAGGCTGTCCTCCTCATTGAGGCTGTCCTCAATGCCCTCACTGGAACCTGACCCACCTATGTGGCCTCTAGGTCCCCAGGGGTTGATTCTTAGAGTCAAGGGTATAGGGACCCTTTCTTCCCTAGTAAGTGATGGAGGTGGGTACCTATCTCCAACCACCTCACCTCCTTCCTCTTCTGGTTGGTCATCACCATTCTCAGAAGGGTGGGCCTTAGCATACTCAGACAACAGCTCCTGGAGCTTTTGTTTGGTTGGATGTTGGCCCATGGTTATGTTTTTAATTTTGCATAAGGACCTTAACTCCTGAAGGGACAGGTGAAGGCAAGGGGTAAGGTCAAGCTCCTCAACCATGTCCTCTATGCCATTATGCTTATCTTCACTAATAGATGGGTTCTGTTTTTGAGACATTCTAACAAAAAGTTCTAACCCCTCTACCCTTGACTATAGTGACTTTTTATTTTCTAAAATACTAGAGGGACTTAAGCAAGGCCCCAACAAGACTTTTAGTAGTTTGGTAAAAAAAAAAGCCAATTTGAAAAAATCTAAATTCTAAAGGCAATTTAAGAGTTCTGTTGTGTGATCAGGTGGT
Source organism: Triturus cristatus (assembly GCF_964204655.1). NCBI lineage: Eukaryota > Metazoa > Chordata > Amphibia > Caudata > Salamandridae > Triturus > Triturus cristatus. Next base: position 237,452,029 of record NC_140583.1, read on the forward strand.
AACCAAGTAGTCCAACAAATGCAAGTTGTGTCCCACCGCTGCCACCAATGTAAGAAACTGGCTCTATATATACTGCACCAAAGTGAGGTACAGTGTGTATAGAGTCCAAGGGTCTCCAGAGGTAGGCAGAGGTTAGAGTTAGATAGAACCTTACCCTCTAAAGTGGTAGCTAGGTCGAGAGTAAGACAGTATCAGAGGACAGTGTTAAGCATTTGATGTACCCACTCAGTCAGCAAATGAATTCACATACTCAAGAACTGAACTCTAGGCCAATTGTTTTTGTATAAAAAATATACTGTTGTTTTTTTTTAGAACCAAGCAAGCCTGGAACAGGTAAGCATTACATACTTTTCAGTAATAAGTTACTGGATATACAACTGTTTGATTTACAGGGGAGCAATAGTATGCAACACTTAGCAAATACAGTACATTGGAATGAATAGGCTTTTTCAAGCAATTGCAGGTAAGTTACTTTTCGGATTACTTTTTCTAACACAGTGCTGGATCCTAGATTCAGCACTGGGACATTTCCTGAAAACAGTTGAGAAAATGCGTTTTGGTTATTTGTGCGATTTATAAAGAATATTCTTAATTTTCAAAAGTCGACACTTAGAAACTTTTTGGGAGGAAAAGTGTCAATGTTATTTTATGAGGAAAAACAGGTTATCGGTTTTGAGGTAATTACTCAGTCTTTGGAGTTGGTGTTCTGGGGTTAGACACAGGGGTCTCCCAGGGTCAGTGATGCACTGTTGTTGTACCCTCAGCGCAGTGGCAGCTGGTGGAATTTGAAACTGGTGAGGCGTATGCCAAAAGAATGAACGTATGGGAGCGGGCACAGCGCGTGAGCCCGACGGCAATAAGGCAGGTTCGGGGGGTTCTCCTCACATGAATAATTTGTTTAAAAATTGGCATCTTTTTGGTGCGATTTTCAGCACTATTTCTGTAATAAATGGATTAAAAATTAAGTTCTTCTAGGAATTCATAAAAGAAAACTCATACATTATTTCAGAGAATGTCTTGGTTGCCAAGCAAGTCTAATTTCTGAAGAGGGCCAGGGAACTAAGGAAGACTGCTTTGGCTCTACCGTTTCCAATAGAAAACACTAGTTTGCGATGTGAACAAGTTCAATGGACAAACTTGGAGTCTAGGGAGAGTCCCTCTCCTGAGAAAGAAATTTAAAAAAGATTGGCAAATGGTGCATTTTAAAGCAAATTAATGCAGCGATAAAGCAAGGCTTATTAAGCAGTGGGAACGTATAGTCTTGAAATATTAAATACATTAAAAACTGCCCTGTATCTTCTTGCATTAATTTGTTCAACAGTTACTGTAATATGCAAATTGTTCTGCATGACAACTTTAGCCCTTTAACCCCTTGCCTGCTCATGACGGAACCACTCCGTCATGAGCCACGGGCGTGCTGTGCTCATGACGGAGTGGTTCCGTCATGCTGCGGCCGTTGGCGGCCCCTCCGCCCACGCGGCACTGATTCCCCGCCTGTGCGGGCGAACAATGCAAGTGGGCGGAGTCGTGACGGAACTACTCCGTCATGAGCACAGCTCGCCCGTGACTCATGACGGCGTGGTTCCGTCACGAGAATGGCGGCGCCGCGCTGACCCCGAACCCCCCCAGCGCCGCAGCGGAATTCGTGCCGCGGCGAAGGGGTTAAAATGTATGCTTGCCCAGGTGTCTTGCACTGCATGCAGCATTAACTTTGGAAAAATATGCTCTCCTTCTTGTACTAACGGGGGAGTCCAGCAGTTTGTATTAGGATTGTCATTTCTGCACCTAGAAATACGGGTAGGACAAAATTGCACCTCACTAGTACCAGTTTAACACCTGAACACTGCAATCGGCCACCAGCTGAAAGGACATCAGTTAACACTTGTAAAGAGTCTGCCATTGCGCTCTTTAACAGCCTTTAATCAGTTTGAGCTAAAAAAAACTATTTTTATTGGAGAAGTCTGCTAGTTGTGCAGAAGATGCTGCATTACATGATGCATCCATAATCATGTAGAAAAGGGCCAGTTTTGCATCATTCCAGTAGCCCGGAGTATAGTTAAATTAAAGTCACGTTGATGCCAGTGCCCGTATTACTATCTATCCCTCCTTCACAACTGTTTGAAGTGTGCCTGCAGTTTATACGAAACTCGAAAAAACGCGTCTGAATGTTGTCGCATTAAACGACAGAGAGCGGCTCACAATCATTGATCCATACGTCTGCCATATGCGTTCAAACGCACATCCACCGTCAGCAAGGGGAGACTGGAGCAGTGCTAGTGCTCATGGGTGTATCGGTGCAGTGAATCTGGAAGCACAGAGACTAATGAAGCAGCAACAGCAGCATTGTTCCTCAGAGGTCGTGCACTTTGGGAAACTGAACACACAGATGAAGACACTAACAGAAAAGGTAACATAAGCCCTGACAGGTTTAAAGCACAACTAATTCACTGACCGCCATGGCCAAGCGCAGCAGCCCACCGAGAAGCAGGCGCTCGCGGAAAGCATGGCAAGCAGCACACATCTCTTCATAGCAAGGACTTTGCGTCAAAGTAAAATGCTTACTGGAGACATTTAACCATTGTTGCATCCATTCCCTCTTGAAGCTGGCTTCTCTCCTTAACTTCTCGCTGCTGACATCAGCCGTTCATACCTGCACTCTCGGCTCATGCTGTCTCTCCTGCAGTCTCTTCTCCTCCACCCTTCTTCCCTCTCTTCCTTCTCTCCCCTCCAGTCTTCAGAGATTGTTGCATCCATTCCCTCTTGAAGCTGGCTTCTCTCCTTAACTCCTCGCTGCTGACATCAACCATTCATACCTCCACTCTCAGCTCTTGCTGTCTCTCCTGCCGTCTCTTCTCCTCCGCCCTTCTTTCCTCTTTCCCCTCCAGTCTTCAGAGCTTGTTGCGTTCATTCGCTCTTGAAGCTGGCTTCTCCCCTTAACTCCTCGCTGTTGACATTAGCCGTACATACCTCCACTCTCGGCTCATGCTGTCTCTCCTGCAGTCTCTTCTCCTCTGCCCTTCTCCCCTCTCTCCCCCTCCAGTCTTCAGAGCTTGTTGCATCCATTCCCTCGTGAAGCTGGCTTATCTCCTTAACTCCTTGCTGCTGACATCAGCTGCTTATACCTCCACACTCGGCTCAGGCTGTCTCTCCAGCAGTCTCTTCTCCTCCGCCCTTCTTCCCTCTCTCCCCTCCAGTATTCAGAGATTGTTGCGTTCATTCCCTCTTGAAGCTGGCTTATCTCCTGAACTCCTCGCTGCTGACATCAGCCGCTCATACCTGCACTCTCGGCTCATGCTGTCTCTCCTGCCGTCTCTTCTCCTCCGCTCTTTTCCCCTCTCTCCCCTCCAGTCTTCAGAGCTTGTTGCATCCATTGCGTCTTGAAGCCTGCTCCTCTCCTTAACTCCTCGCTGCTGACATGATGACACTTGCCTCTCTTCCCCCACCCCTCCACCTTGCTCTCGCCCCCTCCCTCCTTCCATCTCGCCCTGTTTGTCCCTTCTCTGTGCCCATTTACCTTTACCTCCTCATTCAAGGTACTCTCTTCGCCCCCCCCCAATCCTCGAGCCCCCACCCCCCCATTTACCCCGAGTGTCTCTCTTTCCGGTTACTTCTCTCTCTCTGTCTACCAATCACCTCCCGCATACCAATAGAGCGCAGCGAGGCGAGGCCCCGCTTTACAAGCACATTTGTCAACATAAAACGACAGGCCGGGCACCGCCTGGAAGCTTCACTTAGGAGGTTAAGCCTCAATCTATAGCATATTTTAAAGTTTATCAATGGTAGTTGTTCATAGCGATCTCTATCTTTGCTTCTCTTTGAGCCTTTGGCAATTTGAGCTCGTCATACGTCACGCAATGTACAAAATATTCCGTTTAGGATTAAACATTTAACTTTTAACCTGCATAATTCACTATTTGCACATGCGTATTTCGGTTCTTTCTTGGGCCCCAAACAGAAGAACGTTTTTAATTACCCTGACAATCCATGGCCTGAGATCCTGGTTCAATGAAGTAATTCAACTAACTCATCCAGTGTTGGAAGTAAATGTGACCCTACTACTGCCACCCATAGGAACATCATTCCTGCACCAACAAGTACCAGTGGAAGTCTTACTGTAGTTGATATGACAAGCTGCATTACCTATACATGATTTTTCCTTATTCCAGTCATTACTGTTATCCCACCTGCTTGGCCAGTTTGCAGAGCCATCGGGTGGCGGACTTCAGGACACCGAAGGCAAATGACCCTAAACAACACGGCTGAAGCCCACTCGGCCCCAGGTGCTCTGTGGCCCCTGAATGGGGTCTGAGAGCCCTGCTCATCTTCTTGGTGTCAGTACACTGTACATGAAGTAACAAATGAGATGCAGGACACCTTTTACAAAAAAAACAGAAAAACAGTTTTCACCAAGATACCTATCATTTCAACTCAACTCAACATAGTTAAAGCTCACTCAATAATAATGTAAGAGTAGAGAAAAGAAGATGCAGGTTGAGAGTCATATGGAGGAGGTTGCATGTGAGAGAATATAAATAACCCCACCAAGGAAGAGATGTGAGACATTGTGTCTGCTCTTCCAGAGGAACTAGCAGTACATTAACACATTCATCTGAAAAAAGTGTATCTTGTTCTGAAATGACAAGGTTTATTTAGATTATGAGTCTGAACATGTCAACGGAGAGTAGTTCATTCAATGTGATCTAAAAACACTTTTGAATCTGTACAATCCTCTGAAACAGCGAAGGCAAAGGAGTAATATTCACAGAAGATGCAATGCAGAAACCACAAAGAACTGGGGGCTGGTCTGCCAGAGGAAGCGGTAATGTAGTACAGCTCCCCTTTCTCATGTCCCCTCTGGGCCCCAGAACAGCACAGAAATGAACAACCTATAAGGAATGTGCGCCAGTATTAGGCACATCAGAACACAACTAGGGAACAAGGACAGTCGTGGCTCGCATCGCAATACTCGTGCAGGGGGGGGTTGGCGCGGGTGGGGTGGGCGGGGAATTAAATTAAAATAAAAAAAAGAAAACTTACCTGGCCGCCGGTCCGCGCCGCCTCTGCTCCTGAGCCCTTGGCGCCTTCATGAACAGCACTGGAGTGGCAACCCCTCTCAGCCAATACTGGCGCCAGGATTGGCTTAGCAGGGTTACTTGCCACCTGCCTGCCTATTAGGAGACCGAGGGATGCGCCTTTGATCAACCCTTGCTCACCTAATGCGCAGCCGCCAGCCAGAGCAGACACTAGTGCGCATGACTGGGCTGGTCGGAAAAATTCTCTGACATTCACCAGTCATGCGCACTTGTGCTGCTGCCTGCCCCTGGTCTTCACTCCAACACTGCATGTCAGTCTACATGACGCCGGACCGCCCACCCCTTCAGACTCTGAAGGGGGTGGGCGGTCCGACGTCATGATCGTCAGTTCTCCCTCGGCGTCTCTGAACTTAAGTAAACTGAGTCAGTTTACTTAAGTTCAGAGATGCCTAGGGAGCTGTGGGCGCGTGCGGCTTCAGTGGGGCAACGCCCCAGCGCCCCAATGGACGCACCGCCACTGCCTCAGCTGCACTAGGGCGGCCGGGTGCAGAGTGTTGAGGCCCAATGTTATCCTATGGAGGATAGGGGGGCTCCGGATGGTGGCTGCTGGCAAGCAGGCCACGGGGTTGTGGGAGCAAAGCTCCTAGGGTTTAGCTCAGAGCTTGGGGACCAAAGTTGCACCAAAGGTGCACCCTCAGCGGCACTAGGGCGGCCGGGTGCAGGGTTCATTTTTTAGGTCGGGCGCCCTCTTGATTTCAATAGAGTTTCTCCGGGACAAAGAAACACTGCAGACTCGGGGACGAGGATCTTCCAGGAGCGACCACCACTTCGAGGGGTAAGTTGGGATGTTGAGGGTTGGTTAGGTACCTTTGGCTTAGGCACACAAGGCCGTGGGGCGTCGGGTGCAGGGGTGTCTTGGGACGTCAGATTTTCTTACCTGCTCTGGTCGCGGTAGAGGGGGTCCTCTGGATTGAGGCTGCAGGCGTCGTCAGGAGGCTTGAGGCAGGTCAGGGGTCGCCGGATCTCGGTTCAGGATCGTCGAGGGGACCTCCTCGGGGTGTTTTTCCACTCGAGCTCAGGTCGGATTCAGCGGGTGCAGAGTGGGCTGGATTCGCTGTTCCTGGCTGGCACCAGAAGCTGAAGTTTAAACACGTCCGGTGTTCACGGGAGAAACAGTCTGGAAAGTGAAGGCAGGTATGTCCTCCGGTGTTTGTGAGGTTGCTGGCTGCTGGACATGCCGGGATTTTGCAGGAGCAGGTTCGAGGGGAGACAGGCCTGTAGAGCTGGGGCCAAGTCCATGGGCGTCGTCCCCTGGTTAGGTCTGCACGGCTCTTCGTCCTTCTTCTTATCTTCTTTACTTGTTATTGTTGGATCTGAGGAAGGAAGGTTCAGGGTCCCCCTAAATACTAAATTTAGGGGTGTTGCAAGTAGGTAAAGGGCAGGGACCAATGGGTCCCTTCCCTGGGGTGGGTACACCCCCTTATCTTCCACTCTCCAGTGGGGGGTGGAGCAGGAGCCTGTCCCTGGTTGGCTGGGTCCCCTCATCCTCAATGGCGGGGACCCAGGTTGTGCTTCACCTCGCCTCCCCCACCTTAGGGGTGGAGTTGGCAGAGATGGGCACACCTCTCTTTCTTACTTGTTTTTCCTGCCGGTTCTCCTGCTCAAAGTGGGGGGTAGAACCAGTGGGGACCAGTTGCTGAAAGCAGCAAATGGTCTGGAGAGGCTCACAAAGGCGGCATGCCTTTGAAGCTTCTTCTTCGTGAACCCTGCCCATCCTGGGGGAGGAGGCTTGGCACCTCGTCCCAGGATGTGCATTGTTTCAGGCCCCCGAGAGCAGCAAGCTCTCGACGCAGGGATCCAGAAACATGTCTGGTGGTGGCAGCCTAAGCAGCCACTCAGTCAGGTCACTAGGAGTTGGTCGAATTTCAGGGGGCATCTCTAAGATGCCCTCTGTTGTGCATTTTACATTAAATCCCACACTGGCATCAGTGTGGGTTTAATGTGCTGAGAAGTTTGACACCAAACCTCCCAGTCTTCAGTGCAGCCATCATGGTGCTGTAGAGTTTGTAATGACAAACTCCCAGCAACATATACTCTTTAATGGCAGCACTGCACTTACAGTGCCCAGGAATGGCTTTGGGCACTGTAGGGGTACAGGGCTCATGCACCTGTACCCTCACCACTGGCATAGGGCACCCAGCTAGAGGGGTGACTGATGTCAGGGCAGTGGTTTGTGGGCATGACACACAGGGTGTGCCATGTCGACTCTTCACTGTGTTCTGCACCAAGGCACTCAGTCTGCAAAGGCAGTGTGTGAGTGTCAGGGTACAGGGTCCTGAGGGCGGCACAATAAGTGCTGCAGCCCTTAGAGGCCTTCTCTGGTCACAGTGCCCTGGGTAAAATCTACGGGGTTCGAAACGCGTCGACCAGTATATATGGTTTCTTGTCCTGTTTTTCTTGGGCTGTGTAACAAGTGGAATGTATTTATAGGTTCAAGTCAACACTGTTACCTGTGATTGTCTTTTAATTTGTCAATCATGGCCTATCTTGTTGTGCAAAAAATGTAACAAGACTTTGATATTTTACATGTTTTATGTTCCTGTTGTCTGCGTAAGTGAGTGACTCGTCTTTAATGTTGTCCAGCATCTGTGCTTTTTTCGCTGTGAGTCTTGTAAGGCTCTTGAAGTCAAATTATGTGTTGTTGGTTTTTGGTATAACATATAAATTTGTTGAAATATATGAGATTTTGTTAAAATAAAATAACTATTTTTTGAAAATATTACATATATGTATTTGAATTGATTTCGAAAGATAACCATCTTTGACGTTGTTGGTGTCTGTTTCCCTTTGGAGGTACTAATATAAGTATCAGTATTGGCCCTCTTTTTGTTGTTTATGGATTCAATAGTGGTCGCGCCAGGCACTATCCTTGAGGGGAGCACCCTCCATGCTGTAGATTATAGTATGCAACATCATTTCTGATTTTTGCTCATTTTCACTGCCTCTAATTACTCTCCCTAAACTCAGTTGATTGTCAGAAACCCCTGCATGTTTTAAGGCAGATTAGCGACGACAAACGAATGAGCGCCAAAAAGATGAAAAAAGTGTCTGTGATTGTTGAAGACCAGTGCACTGAAAAATCTCAGTTCGATGTGTGAGCTGCTTGTCCAGTCGGTGTTAATTTTTTGCAATTTGGTAGTACTACTCCTGGTTGTATAATGCAATTATCAAGACTACAGGAAGAGGAGGTGGCGTACCGTCCAGTGCTAATGACTTTGGAGCTGGAGAACCAGATTCGAGTCTCAGCGGCAGCTCAACATCCTGTTATTCTGGGTGAATCCCTTAATCCCGTTCCTGCCAAAAAATGAATGTGTCATTGTGTAATGTAACTGATGCTCATCTAAAGTGCTTCGAGTCGAGTTTGCGCTATATAAAACTGCCCAAAATTACATATAAAAGCAAATGAAAAACCAGGACTGGATGAATTATTCCCGCTGGATCAGGGTAACACAGCCCCTGGTCGAGTAATATGTGGTAATGGAAAACGCTAAGATTTGCGGAGGTCGTGCTAAATGTGGTGGAGAATCTACCAGTTGATTTGCTTTCTCCTAGGCATAATATGTTTGACAATATTATAGGCCCATTTAGCTGTTCCCCCAGTTATAAAAGCTTTTTCCATTACCACCCAGGCTCTAGGTGTATCCAATGCCAAAATGCATTGACTCAAATGACATTTTTTATGGCCAGGTGATGCTTAAGTATCGTTGTAGCAGTGAACAAACGGCGTGATGCAACACGAATTTTAGGCGCGTGAAAAAGTTGCTAGCCCAAGATCATAAAATTTGGTGTCTGAAAACCAAGGATTAGAACTGCTTACATCTTCCTCCCAAGTCAGTCAATTAGCTACTAAACATCAGTTCTTCCCCTCATTTAAGGTTTCTACATGTTGTTGGCGTGACTAGTGACGATCATTTTGAGTTGCTGGTTTTAATGGTAAACGTGATGGCAGATGCACACAAGGGATCGGATAGTTCATAGCGCCCCGAGGCAGAAGATTGTGGAGGCGTGCTTTGATGTATTATGGAAGTAGTGAACACGCTCTGACAGAGCACACGCTGCATGTTTGTGGTTGAACAGTGGCAGGCGCATGCCATGGCTTTGCACTCGCAGTCCAAGGGGAGACAGTTCCAACAGCATTTACTGGGTCATTTTGCGGCCTCAATAGTGAAATAGCGTTTGGGTCTGGGAAAAGCTAAACTGCCGTCAATAAACTAGTGTGTTAAAGCAAAGGGTAAACCCACCAATCACTGGGACCTGGGTAATTAAGCAGTATAAGGGAGAACGGGTCCCAGGATATACAGACTTATTAAAAACTGACACACAATCAATAACAAAGAATACAAAAAGAATGATGACAAAGTGTTATTTAATCACACTTTGGCAAAATACACATTTTTAATAAATACAATCGACTGTGATCAAACAGTGCGTGGTGCCAAGGAAGGGAATGATGGGGGTAGTGAATTGAGTGAGGTAAAAGGGGTAAGTGACATATAAATTGTATGAAACTGTCACAACTTAATTGTAAGGCAAAACAATTTTAAGCCATAAAATCCAGATCAAATTCATTGGGTTGAACAATAGAATTATTAACAAACCCCATTTACAAGCAAGAACACAGTGTGAAATGCACTTTTGGAAGTACTGGCAATGAAGTATTGTCGACGTTTCGACCCCTGGACATAGGTAGGTACGTAGGCTCCTTACTAACGGGGTCTTCTTCAGGACAAAGAAAGTGTGACAAGGGGAGTGGCACCTATAAAAATATTAAGTTGATATTGTAAATAAATTCGGAATCCCAAACAGACGAAATGGAAGGGACTCGATATGGGACAAATGACTATATTTACCCAATTAGAAGGTGGACACGTAATCAATAACTTCTTGGCGTCAAATGGCGCAGGGGCTGAAAAGCTCCCGATGGGGGTGGAGTGAATGACACCTAAAAGAAATTATAAAGTGTCATAATGGAGATCCGTAAAACAAATAAAGGATAAGAATTCAAAATGGTTTAGGTATGATTGACTTACTTAATTGCCAATGTCGAAAAGATCGGAGAAATTAATAGCTCCCACATCAAACGCCATGGCGCAACATCAGTGGCGAGAGTGAAACTAATCACAAAGGAATCCAGCCTCTAGAAATAAAGTAGAGGGGTAATAATACAAACATCTTAAAAAACCCAAGCCTAAAGGAAGTACAGCATATGGCTGAGAAAACAACGACTTACCTACGTGATACTATGCAAGTTATTACCATCATCGACCAAAAATCATTCAATTCCAGTGAACAATTACTTGTCACGTGTGATATCGTCTCACTCTATACCAGCATCCCTCAGGAACCAGCTTTAAATGTGATGCGAGAAGTTCTGAATTCCAGACCAGCACCAATGAGGGTACCTACGGATTTCATTATAGCACTTCTCACTATTGCAATGAAGAAGAATTTTTTCTATGTTCAGGGCAATTACTACATCCAAAAGAAAGGAGTAGTGATGGGAGCTGCCTTTGCCCCAGATCTGGCGATCTTGTATATGGACAATTTTGAACAGCGCCATGTCCTTAACAACAACCCCTTCTCTCAAAATGTAGATCTATGGAAGAGATATATCGACGATATATTATTGATCTGGAATGGCGATATAACTCAACTTAATATGTTCCATGAATGGCTTAACCAGTGTGACCAGGATATCCAGTTTACCATCCAGTCTGATCCTCTGGAGATACCATTCCTTGATCTAAAAATCTTCAGTGAAGATGACAAGCTTTGCACGACCCTGTACAGAAAACCCACTGAACGGAATTCACTTCTAAGATACAGCAGTTACCACCCCCGAGGCTTAAGAGACAATCTTCCAGTGGGACAATTTTTACGGATTCGTAGAAATTGTACGAAGAGATCTGACTATTTAACTGAGTCCGAAGACCTGAGCACCAGACTCATTTCAAGGGGATACCCAAAGCGTTTGGTTAAAAGGGCCCAGAAGAGGGCGTGGTTCAATCCACGGGAAACCCTACTAAAGGCTAAAAAACCTGCTGCTTCAGCCCATAAGAAAATGATTTGCGTTACTACCTTCTCGACCAGAAGCAACGCAGTAAAGAGGATAATCAACAAGCACTGGAGCCTTGTATCAACTGAGATTGATCAACCATCCCTACCAATGCATTCCTTCAAAAAAGCAATGAGTATTAAGGATCATGTCGTCCATTCCTTTCTTGAAGACCCAGTGGAACCGACCATCCAGTCACTTTGGAATTTACCACCTGTTATAGGCCATTTCAAATGTGGGTCATGCAAAGCATGCCCAACAACGATTCAATCCAGAAACTTTGCCTATAAACATCATGTTGTTACACTTGATTCCCATACTAACTGCAATTCTACCGACGTTATTTATGGGATCCTCTGTCCATGTGGCCAATTGAATGTTGGCCAAACACAGCAGAAGATAAAAGTGAGAATATTGCAACACCAAAGCAGAATAAGATGCCAGGTTACAGGTGCGTCCTTAGTTGAGCATTACAAACAGGTGGGACATAGCCCAGACCAAATGCAGTGGATTGTGTTAGAAAAAACAAGACTGGGGCCAAGGGGAGGAGACATATCCTCTATACTTACTGTTAGGGAGTGTAAATGGATGATTCGCTTTGACACCATCAATATGGGTTTAAATGAACAAGATCCTAGCAATGCACAGTTAGCTAGTTTAAACATTTAGGCACCTTGGGTTACTGTTGGCCTCTTTATGCCTTTAACTAGCTTGATGATAATCGTGTTCTCACAATGTATCTGCTTGGTTGTTCTTTGGATTTATGTATCAATTCATTGTACACATACATTTATTTGACCTTAGATCCATCTAATATGTAATTTTAGTTACCATCTATAGCCAATTATCTATCGATCTACGTATTCCTGAATTTGACCAAGGAGACCTTTTTCGTAATCTTTGGCATTATTCACGGGTCATAATACATGTCAAACACGTCTGTATATACTTTGACGACTAATGTTCACATTGATGGTCATTTAACAATGTTAACCAATTCTGAGATCTTTTTTACCCATGTATCTATCTCGAATTAATGTTTAAAATCTAGATCTATGTTGTTTATTCCTTTAAACGCTTCAACGAACTTTATGACATTGTTTCCTCTAAGTTGTAATTATGTGTATAGAACTATTTATGTGGCTCTTACAACATCCATTTGTTAATAATGTTGCTTTGCCCTTTTTAACTAAACAATGATTATTGCTGAATCACCCCGAAGAAAACAACATTCGTTGTCTTTCTTCCAATACATTTCTGACTGCAGGCATTTAGCGTCTGCGCCGCGTCCAACGTCACGCGGCGCGTTTCTCTACTTTAATGCTTACTCAGTGCTGTATCAGTGCTTTTCCTACGAACTCTGAGGATAGTGGGTGCTGCCGCCTCTAACGGTAAGGGTTACATCACTCTTTAGTTATTGAGTGAAGAGCTGCCGAGATATATTTTACTTTTCCGGCATGCAGCTCATATCGTAGCGCTTTATCTGATTTTTCTATCATTTGACGGGGTTTAGAGCCGTTTACACTGCATTCTCTGTCATTTTATGTCATACCTGTAGGGGCCGGGTTTTATTCACCACACTCGACCCTATCAATGTTTGAAATAATTGTCGGACATATACCTTTTATGCCGTTGCCATCCCCGCTGCTATCCAGAGCTTTCCTTTCGAATGTGCCGAACAGCAGCACACCCTTTAAAGTTTTAAGTCATGTTTTCTGGTGGAAGTTTTTGGGTTTCTTGTCCCTTATGCTGTACTTCCTTTAGGCTTGGGTTTTTTAAAAGATGTTTGTATTATTACTCCTCTACTTTATTTCTAGAGGCTGGATTCCTTTGTGATTAGTTTCACTCTCGCCACTGATGTTGCGCCATGGCGTTTGATGTGGGAGCTATTAATTTCTCCGATCTTTTCGACATTGGCAATTAAGTAAGTCAATCATACCTAAACCATTTTGAATTCTTATCCTTTATTTGTTTTACGGATCTCCATTATGACACTTTATAATTTCTTTTAGGTGTCATTCACTCCACCCCCATCGGGAGCTTTTCAGCCCCTGCACGATTTGACGCCAAGAAGTTATTGATTACATGTCCACCTTCTAATTGGGTAAATATAGTCATTTGTCCCATATCGAGTCCCTTCCATTTCGTCTGTTTGGGATTCCGAATTTATTTACAATATCAACTTAATATTTTTATAGGTGCCACTCCCCTTGTCACACTTTCTTTGTCCTGAAGAAGACCCCGTTAGTAAGGAGCCTACGTACCTACCTATGTCCAGGGGTCGAAACGTCGACAATACTTCATTGCCAGTACTTCCAACAGTGCATTTCACACTGTGTTCTTGCTTGTACATGGTTTTTGTTAATAATTCTATTGTTCAACCCAATGAATTTGATCTGGATTTTATGGCTTAAAATTGTTTTGCCTTACAATTAAGTTGTGACAGTTTCATACAATTTATATGTCACTTACCCCTTTTACCTCACTCAATTCACTACCCCCATCATTCCTTTCCTTGGCACCCCGCACTGTTTGATCACAGTCGATTGTATTTATTAAAAATGTGTATTTTGCCAAAGTGTGATTAAATAACACTTTGTCATCATTCTTTTTGTATTCTTTGTTATTGATTGTGTGTCAGTTTTTAATAAGTCTGTATATCCTGGGACCCGTCAATAAACTAGTGGGCAGACCCATAAACAAATGGAAGACCGACTGCACATGTTAAAATGTGGCCGAACCGTGTAAGGCGCTTGAATTAAGCTCCAGCCTCTCTGGAGGTGTGGGTTCGAATCCCACCGCTCCCAATTATTTTTTTTCAAAGAAAGATCATTACATTAAATAGTGGACTTACATTACACTGAATACCTGAACTCATATTTCCTTTTATTGGTTCCAGACTTTAAGCACACGTTGAAGCCTCAGCTCCCACCTGTGTAACTAAGATATGAAGTGAAACAGAAACCTAACACTGTACATTCGGTGACAACATAGCCGCACAAGCAGGCTGAGCAGACGGCTTTCGGAAAAATATGAAAGCAGGCTGAGCAGACGGCTTTCGGAAAAATATGAAAGTGAAGCAGTGCCTATAGAAATCACAGCGCCTGTTCACATAAGTTAGAAGCATGGCGGCCTATGAAGCGGGCAACATGGTAATACCGCTTGTCGCCGCCTAAAAGAATATAGTGCTCACTGATTACACATGAACACACAAAAGCGTACGAAAACAGTAGTTAGGCACTGCTGCTTCCGGACTAAACGGAAGTGAATATCTCAACAGCCAATGAAAAAAACAGCTAACAAGAGCAATAACAAAGTTTAACTAATGGCAAGCAGCAACAGAAATTACCCGGCAATAGGCAGAGTTTTACCCAACATACTTATTACTTGATGCCTCGGAGAGACAGCACATGCGCTGCCTATGCAAGACCTAAAAAAGGAAGAGAAGTAAACTCAATTTCCATAGTTAATTTTATTTTCATTATGTAGAATGATTACAAGAAAGAAAACATTTCTTGGACTCAAATCTTCCCTTTGATTTTGGAACTTTATATAGTACACATTATAAATCCACTTCTTGGTTTCTTTACGTTTTTTTTCCGGGACCCTTTGCTTGATCTTTAAACTTCACAGTAATCAAATTTCATTTCATCGTCATTTACCTACTATACACATTGCAGCACGTCAAGATATCCTTTCAAATCCATGTATAAGTTGGGCCATTTGGATTTATCCAGACAAAATTTCAGAATGTTAGGGGAGCCACTGATATCTTGCCACAAATATGTGGCATCCCCACTAATGATGCATAATCGGCATACAAAATAATTTGCATAGCTCAAAAAGATAACTATTCTATCATTCAATGTCTGCGCTAACTGTGAATCCACAAATCCCAATATCGCAGGAGCGGAGCCAAGCCACGGAGCGAGATGGCCCCTCGATAGAGGGGCTCTGCCGGTGAACAAAGAATCCTGCACAATCCTCAGCCCAATGACCACTAGAGTCATGGAAATCACCTGCCCATGTGAAAAGGCGACGCTGTGATCCCTGAGTTGCCCAGGCGGGGTGCGTCCAGGACTGTCCGGGGCTACTATGATGAGAGCATGCAGGCACCCTGTGATCCTGGATGACGCCATATTGGAGCGCCCACCGACCACGGCCCCTTACGAGACCTACTTCGCCGGGGCAGCGCTCTGGGAGCCGGTGGGTTTGATCCCCAGATTGTGATGTTGCTTTACTCTTCAAAAAGAGCCTACATTGTGAGCCGTGAGCCCCGACTGAGCTGCCCCGAAGTTGCGTGGCCGACTTGTAGTCTGCTTCCGACAGACCCGAGGTGAGGAGTCTACAGGCGGGCCCAGGCTGGCTGGCTGAAGGTGGCGTCTGGGGAAGGTAGTGGTGGTGGGCGCTGACCGTGGCACACTGGACTTTCCAAGGTTGCTGCTTAAGCTACTTACCCACACCAATATGACTGCAGCCTACCCAGCCCAACACACTGAGGACACTGTGCTTCACGCGCCGAGAATTGATGCTTAGACCCCTCGGCACTGCTGTGTGTAGATCCGCAGCCCCTGTTGTGCACATTGATCTCGTGCTGCAGAGTCTAGGAGCGGAAAGACACGAGCCCCGCATAGAAGTCTGCTTAAAATTTGCCCTGGATGCCCTTGAATGTTCTGCCTGGAGGCTGAGTTCAGACAATTGGGACTGCTCAGGCCCCCGCCCAGACTGTACTTCAGAGGTGGGGCGGAGCCTACCACTGTTCACTTCACTCCTGGTGGTGATCAACCCTCGCATAGAGGTGGATCAATTAGCAGCTAATCACAACAAATGGCCCCCTTGCTGCGCCCTCGGTTGCAGAAGGCAAGGATCAACAAGCTGGGAGGAGCTTGAAGAGTTACACCGGACTATACTTGGATGTGACGGGGCTTGCCAAAAAACGGAATTCTACTGCTCCCCAGTGCAATCTGGTCTTGACCCCTGCTGGTAATAACTGGATACACTGGAGACTCACCAACCCAAGATGGGCAAACACGACACGCACCAGTGTAAGCTTCCATTTGAAAGCAAAAACACTCACCTTGCAGTGATGGAACAAACGCGGGGTCGACTTCGGAACCCCCCCATGGAAGAGGCAAGCAAGGATGACGACCTCAAGATGATCCTAGTAGATGTCAAGTCAAGCCTCAAGGCAATCGACACCAAGCTGGAACTCATGGCGCAACGTCTTGACAAAATTAACGAGCGAGTTGACAAAAACAAAGCTCACATAGACCATCTCAAAGCCAGAGTCTCAGATATTCTTGATAGTCCAGTTACAACAAGAGAACAACTGCTCAGGATGGACAAAGTCCTTGCTGTCATCAAAGCCAAAAATGAGGACTGGGAAGCACGATCAAGGCGCAATAATTTACGCATTCTTTGTGTACCGGAATCCACCTCTATGGACAACATGGAGGACTACATCACAGAAATGTTGAAAGACCTCTTTGTGAGGCTTTGTCCCTGGTATTTGTTGTTGAGAGAGCGCACAGGTCTTTGGCACCACAGCTGCCTCCAGGCACCCCGGCCCGCCCTATAATTGTACGCTAACTTAAAAACTATAAGGACAAGGATGTTGCCCTACGCCTCTCATGGGAACGAGGCGAAATACAATATATGGGCATCATGATTTCCTTCTATCCGGGCTTCACCACTGCAGTCCAGGCTGCTTGTATAAAATTCCTTCCTGGCAAGAAAATCCTACAAAAGGCATAAATCAAGTATGCCCTCCTCTACCCTGACAAGCTGTGAATCACCCATGAGGGGAAGACTCAACACTTTACCAATGCTTAGGCAGCCCTCAAATTCACTAAAAGCATCACACCTGGAGCATCAAAGTGATCCCCACGACAGAAATGGAGTCACAGTTGGACGACAATGACTATTACCACTCCTGCCTGAGCTTTTTGTTATGACAATACCAGCTGCGGAGTGGAGTGGGAGTCTGGACGCGACTGCCTGGCAATGTAGGCGGATGACATGTGGCTGTGGATGTTGACAAACTGCAATTTTTGTTCAGTTGGTCATTACCTTGGGCAATATTCGTTGTTTCAGCCACCCAGCCTAGATCTGACTGGGGTGTATGCCTGGCTCTTCTCTGCCCTCCGCAGTAGCAGTACTGACTTAGGGTTATGGGGGGTTGATTGATGGGAGTGGGTCTTTCAACCAGGTTTGGGGGGTGGTGGGGGTGGGTTTCAGTTACGTTGTTTTTTCTTACCTTTTCTGTTTGAGTATGCTCACGCTGCATGGCAGGCTTCCTCACTAGCACCTCCTCCCCCCTTTTCTTTTTCTTTTTTTCCCCTACCTGACTGGTGCGCAAAACACGCACTACCTAAGTCTCACTTCTCACAGGGCATTGGACCATCACTACCCTCTATCAGCACATTGCATATATGACTGCACCTCTGGTCGATGTCCAACCTATTGCTTCCGCAGTATTGACACATGACTACGGAAATAAATGCCTGACTTGGAATGTAAGGGGGCTAAATAACATAACATAACATGTACTTTTGTATAGCGCACGTATCACCCGAAAGGCTCAAGGCGCTGAATAACAGATGTATATTGTTACCCAACTCAATGGAACTCATTTTATTGACCTCAGATGGATGAAAGGCTGAGTCGACCAGCCGGGATTAGAACTTGTGACCATGAGGTCGAACACAGGCCCCTACAGTGGTTGCATTTGTCCACTGCGCCACCAGACCCGGCCTAAATGATGCAAGAAAGGCCCGTCTTGTACAATACTTACCTCACCAGAAACCAGATATACATATTTTTTCTACAGGAGCTTGAGCTCACCCCATCTACTGCTTACATCTACGCATTCGCAGGTGCACAGAAATACACACATACTATTATTCCAATTAACCTAGAGGAACAGCTATCTTAATTCGCAAAGTTATACCATGGAAACTCTCACAAGCTAAAATTGACAGGGAAGGGCGCTTTGTCCTTTTGGCTAGGACCCTGCATCAACACCCAAATATGGGGCATATTATCATTATAATATGCCCTTGAGAATTCCTATAGAAGCCCATGTTCTGGTGTCAACATGGGCTTCTATTGGAATTCTCTGCGGCATATTATCAAGCCCATTATCGCCGCTTTAGCGGCAGAAAACTGCCGCTAAAGCGGTGATAATGGGCTTGATAATATGCCCTTGAGAATTCCCATAGAAGCCCATGTTCTGGTGTCAACATGGGCTTCTATTGGAATTCTCTGCGGCATATTATCAAGCCCATTATCGCCGCTTTAGCGGCAGTTTTCTGCAGCTAAAGTGGGGATAATGTTAACGCCGTGCTTGATGATATGCCCCTATATTCGCTTGCATATATGGGCCTAATAATGAGTGCCTGGAATTCTTTAGCAATGTATGGCAACATATTGTCAATCTAGGACCGGCTGCTATAATATGGGGGAGAATTCAATGTTATTCTGGACCCGAACTTAGATGCATCTAGCACCTCCCACAGACCACCCCCAATGCAGAAGCACAGATCCACACCCTAATGCAGCTTCAGGGCTTGACTGATGCCTGGTGATCTCTGACCGGAACTCGTAGAGAAGGCACATGTATCACATCAGCGATGGAGGCCTGGTCACGCGTTATTTATTGGTTAATTACCCAAGAATTCTTAATGTGACTACCGGGACAACGCTGCCACCCGCACACTTTCTTACCACGCCCTCATGCTGTTGGAACTAGCAATGCCTTCAGCTATCGTGTGCGCCTTTACCTGGCGACTAAAGCTGAAGCCTTAAGAGATCAAGTGTTTCGCACCGAAATACGACTGCTAATGTTGATTACTTTGCAATAAACGCAGGCTCAATTGAGCCCCCATCAGTGCTCTAGGAGGCATTTAATGTAGTCATAAGTGCATGTATTGCAAAACACATGGGGGTCCTTAAGGCGATACGAACAAGACTTACACACTTGGGGGCATATTATCAAGAAGCGGCGTTAACATTATCGCCGCATTAGCGGCAGAAAACTGCCGCTGAAGCGACGATACTGGGCTTGATAATATGCCCTTGAGAATTCCCATAGAAGCCCATGTTCTGGTGTCAACATGGGCTTCTAATGGAATTCTCTGCGGCATATTATCAAGCCCATAATCGCCGCTTTAGCGGCAGTTTTCTGCCGCTAAAGCGGCGATAATGTTAATGCTGTGCTTGATAATATGCCCCCTTGAGAGCGACCTGAGAGCATTGGAACATTTGGAGTATTTTCAATCCAGAGCCCAAACTACTGTGGCGTGTATACAAGAAAAATTATTAGAATTTAATGAAGAGGCAGAACGTGAATTGCACTATCTAGGTCGTGAGGCGACAGTTCGTAGATATGGGGAGGGAGAATGCACTGGCAGGACGCTGGCCCATATGATCAGACCACACAAAGCTAATTAATATATATTGTAGACCTTGTAGATGAACATATGGAACATCAAATTAACCCCACTGCTAACCCCACTGCTATTCTCAATTCGATGACCACCTACTACTCAAAACTCTATCAAACTAAATCTCAAACATTCATCAACCAAATTAAGACATACCTGGAATCTATACAGGTAGTTAGACAACGCACATCGCCATACTAGAGTTCCCAATGATGGAATAGGAAGTCCTGCATGTAATCTGCAGTCTTCCCAACCTCGCTTGGATGGTCTTACAACTTCCTTCTACAAGGAATATGCCACTATATTAACTGCACATCTCTTCTCATTGTATCAAACTTCTATGGAGACAGGTGAACTGCCTCCGTCACTGCGTGAGGCGGTTATTATTATCATACTCTAGCCTGGCAAACCCACTGCTTACTGTGATTCATACAGGCCACTCTCCATGATAAATGTGGATAGTAATTTTCTGGCCAAACTCACTGCTAACCACCTAGCCCCTCTTCTCCCAGACATAGTTCAACCAGACCAGTCGGGCTTTGTACCTGATCGCTCAACCGCATATAACCTCCGCACCTTATTTGCAGTTATGCACTGCATGGATCCGAGCATAGCAGCAATTGCTACTCTAATAGACGCCACCAAGGCTACTTTTCTTCGACATCTGGGTTTGAGCCAGAGGTTTCTGTACCTTATTCGGTTGCTGTACACCTCTCCCTCCACTAGATTGCCAGTGAACGGACTACTATTCAACCCATTCCCGATCACACATGGCATCCGCCAGGGTTGCCTTCTATCCCCGCTCCTATTTGCCATACCCATGGAATCCCTTGCAGCCCGCTTGCGTCAGCATTACGCTCACAGAGGCCTCAGATTCCGTGAGAGAGGAATACTAATCTCCATGTAGGTGGACAATATCGCGCTATACATCAGGATCCCTCAGGATAATCTAGACCCTGTCATTCGAGAGGGATTTCAGTTTGTGGGACTGTCAGGTATAACAATGAATTGGACTAAGTCTGTCATATTTCATCTCACTGACAACACCGTACAATTTGATTCTGAATTCACACCGAAGTGGGCAACGGAACCAGTGCGATATCTAGGTGTTTGGTTGAGTCGCGAAATGGGTGAACTATGGCAAGCCAAATATGGCAGGGTGATGTCCTGGCTGGAAGAGCGGATCCCAACCTGGAACAGCCTTCCTCTCTCGTTAACAGGACGATTAGCAATCACAAAAATGGTTGTGTTACCTAAATTCTTGTATCTCTTTCTGAACCTTACCATACCGCTCACTCAGAAATTTTTCAAACGCCTGATATCGAACATGATATCACTGCCATGGCCGGCAAACAGCCCTGAGTAGCATGGGAAACCCTCACGCTGCCTCTGAGACAGGGCGGCCTCAATGCACCTGACATTGCATTATATGCGTGGTGCGCCCAGGCCCAATACCTACATTTTTGGTTATTCCCGGTTATATTCCAGCCACATGTCGCAGTGAAGACAGACCTGACTTCCTCGATCCCACTATCCACTATGCTCTACCAAACCTATAGACCTACATGCATGGCAGAGGACACTGTGGATTGTGTCAGATTGGCGTGGTATGGATTACGACAACTTTAAACTGAATATACGCTCCCTCCATCCCTATTGCGTGCAAACCTATGGTGACAGCACTGCTGGACGATGGAATGCACGCCTGTGCCAATAACAGACACTTATTCACATTTGCTGATTTATATCCGGATGGACAGTTCTTATCATCGCCCGTGCCAACTGACAACCCGAAGCCCACTATGATGGATATGCTTCTTTATAACTAACTTCGAGCCACGTGCCGAGTACGACATGCCACTTTCCCTGAACACCCTCCAACACTGCACGCCCTTGAACATATACTCACGAATACCTCACATTGAAAGCTTGTCACCAGACTCTACACGGTGATGCAGGATAGGGCACCGGTATGTTCCCCCACATCGCATGCCCAATGGAGATTGGATACAGCCCCCACCATATCCGCTAAGCAATTGTCATATTGCTGTGCACAAACTGCAGCTCTATCACCTAACTACAGACTGCACCTTATACACTTTAAATGTCTACATCAACTATACCGTACACCTCTACAACTGCAGAGCATGGGGTTGAGGGAGGAGGAACGAAATGAAAGATGCTCAGCACCTCAGGCCTCATTTCTACATTTAGCCTGGGAATGTCCTAAAATCGGAGACTATTGGCGTGAGATACACTCTATACCTCAGCAAATTACTGGGCACCAAATTCCATTAACTCCGCTAGTCAGTCTCCTTGGCTATGTTAAAGATTTGCCACAGACCTCCTGTCACTTAATTGCAATTCTCTTGATACTAGCTAAGCGCCAATTAGCTAAACTTTGGGGGAGGAGGGCGGTCCTTTAGGTTGCACTATGGCTACACGAAGCTACTATTGCCAAGAACAATTGGCCACCTACTGGGAGCTGATGCCCATGCAAGCCCGCCCGAAAGACTTTTTGTTGGCAACCTTCAAGAACATTATATGTAGTTTAGGGTATTGTGAAATATTATTGTTTTGTGAAATGTAAAATTTTGTGAAATTCATGAAATTCACTTTGTGGTATTTTGAATGAAATATTAATAGATACCTTGTGTTCAAAAGTCATGCAAGATTCGCCAGCTGATTTGTTTGAAGAAAAATGATCTCAGCTGGGACATCTTTGTCAACCAGTTGTCCTTAGAAAAAACTTAATTAAAATTTCATGCCCACCAATTGATGTGTAAAAAAATAAATCAACCAGATACAGTGTAGCTTCTTCATTTCAATGTAGCTAGTAAAATAGTCTATAAAAACTTGCAGGTCATTCGAGATAGTTAATAGCAAAAGTGCGTCATCCGTGTAAACAACAAATTGATGGATGTCTTATTTTTTAACTTTAGGGTTCATGACTCATTGGGAAGACTGTTGCTGTGCAGTGAAAACAAAGAAGTTGCCTACATCACAATCGTATCTCACTCCATAAGTGTACAGGATGTGTTACAAGGTTCCGGTGAATGTAGTAGGACTGTGGATTGGATCAACAAAACTTCATACTATAGGGACTGAGTCTTCTTATATAATTAGTAAATGTTGGACCGGCTAGCTCACAGTACCACACCTAAACTCCTAAACCTCCAGAGCTACAGATGCTGTCGGCAACCTTGAACATGACCACTTTTTTCCCCAAGTAATTAATAAAAACAGAACAAACCCTTTTGTTTGTCAATTTTGCATGCCCAAGGTTTCACAAAGATAAGAGACAATAATACATTTCCAATTGTTTATTGAAAGATCTAATCCTGCGATTATCAGACAGATGTGACACATCCTTATTATAAGCATTAATAATATAGTGAAAAATAAGAATAGTTTGTCTGTGTTCATTATTTCTAAAATTACTCCTATCACTAATATCCCTACACTAGCGAAAGTATGGTGGGAGTACCTTCTGCCAGACACAGTTGGAATGATCTAACCCAATACCTTGGTGTAATAATTGCCTTATCTCATTCTGCTAGAGATGTAGAAAAAACACTTTACTTAGTCTGGGGAAAAGAGTTGTTTCCTATGAACACAAAACAAAGCAAGGACATCGCATTCTAGTATGAGTCTCTGAAATAATGTTACTGACTGCAGAACAACAATGTCTAACTATAATAAATGTGTATGTTGCATTTTGTTGTGTTAGTGAAAACATGCGCGGAGAAAGCAAGATGGCGCTGGCGTAGTTTCACTGTAGCGGAGCACGCACCTTACTCACCTCACTCTCCCGAAGGCACTATGTGTGATCCCCGCGGGCTTACCTGCAGAGAGTCTAGGGAAGGCCGGTCACGGATGCGGATCAGCTGGTGGGCACCAGTGGCTGGTTTGTCCCCGACGGAGAGCGAAGGCTGCCGGCGGATCAGCGGGACGAGCATCGGAGTTCTCGGGGATGCGGGCTCGGGCTGCTGCTGAGGCGGAGATTTGGCGTGATTAGCGTCCTGACTGCCAGGCTTACCCGATCTCTGTGTAACACCTTGAGGTCAGGGGCGGGTCTTGCAGCTTCTGTCAGCCGCGCATTTGCCTGGGAGACGTGGAGGACACGGTCTGCTGTAACAGACAACAGCAGGATTTCAGCAATGCCTCCTAGAGCATTAAAACAATTAAAAGAAACACTGGCTCGGAATCTAGCTCAACAACAGGGAGCAAGACAGGAGTCCCCACCAGCAGGCTAATGCAGGGGCCGGGAATTGTTCCTAAAACTACAGAGGATCATGGTGTGATACTGGTGGTAGACAATGTAACGATCAACCCTGTCCCACCGCAGCAAGCCATTGCAAATTTCTTTAAGACTAAAGAGGGGGTAAGGGAACAGATTCCCGGCTCAGACCAGACTTCCAATGAATCACTATACAAAAATGACCAGAAGACAATAGAGTCAAACTTAAGCAAATATGCGAGGGGTATGACTGGAGCACAAGGCGAGAAAGCCTCTGAAAGTACTGAAACTCTATACATTGAGACGGATAATGAAATATGTCAAGCACCTCAAAGCATCGCCTCTTGGACGCCCCCTCAAACTGGGATCAACGATCATGTAACAACAGACAGCTCAGTAGACACTCTGAGAGGTGGTATGCAGTTCGATACAATGGCTGAACCCTGTAGTATGGTAGACTCACAATCTTGTGTGCAGCCTCCTCAGCCTGAAGGTTCAGATAATTTTGAGGGGTCACTAGGAGCCGATATTATATCTGATGGAGCAGACAAATTATTTTCCCTTACAGAGGATTCGCCCTCAGGTACGTCTGAGACTGGGCAAAGTGACACCGAAGATAGCATCTCAGCCTCTGGCTCAAGTACACTGGAGGCGCCTCAGACCACTTTAAAACACCCAAAATCTCGAAGGAGATCTAGAGCATCTAGAGGGTCTAAAAGTTAGTCCGAGGCCCGAAAAAGAAAGGAATATACAGTTCTGGAGCAGGGCTGAAATGGGACTATTCGCATTCAAGGATCATGGGCCCCATGGGTCCAATGTCTATGCAAAATGGCAGCTCTTCAGTCGAGCAACAGGATGAGGCTGCGGCGAATATAAATCCGGCTTTGAGCCTGATCTTGGAGTCAATCAGTGAACACCGAGCAGAAACCAAGGCTGAGGGAAAAAAAGCGAGTCAGGCCACAAAAAAACTGGAGGGCGCAGTAAGGAAAGTGAGGAGAACCTGTTTGGAGATTGGAGAACGGTTGGATGCTATGGAAGAAAGAACTTCTCTGGTAGAAAAGGATTTGGACGTTGTGAAAGAGCAGACAAAGAACCATGAGGCTCAACTCACGAACGTTATGTGGAAGCTGGAAGATCTCGAAAACCGACAGAGAAGAAATAATCTCCGCTTCCTAGGCATTCAAGAGGGACTGGAAGGGGCCGATGTCCGTTTGTTTATTCTGGACCTTCTCAGAACTGCTTTTCCTGAGCTTGCAGGGTGGGATTGGGAGCGGGAAATACAGAGGGCTCATAGATTTCCTTTTGTAACAAAACCCACAGTCAGGGGTTAAATCAGCCAAGGGCCATTTTGGTCTTTTTTGGCAGTTTTTCTCTAAGGCAGGAAATATTTGGAAAGCTCGGCCTGACGCAAGAAGGCAGTATGAGGAATCATAATTTTTCGTCCGACCGGACTTCTGTCATATAACTGTGGAACGCAGATGGAGCTTACGGCAGCTAATTAAACCTTATCAGGACGCTGGTTATGAGGCATTTTTGTCGGCCAGGCTAAAAACTATTGTGAAAGGGTCAGTAAAGTTTTTCACATCCGAAATACAGGCAAGAGACTATCTGGCTCAGGCTCAAGCAGAGAAAAGAAATGTATAATCAGTTGGTAACATTTATTCGAGATGAAATATTGAAGACAGGGGGTGATTGTTAGATAATCACTATATGGGAGAGCGGTTATGGCTATTTCTGCTATTCTCTTTTTTTTTCATCACCGGGGGTATCTCTATTCTTCCATCTTCTTTTTTCTCTCTTTTTTTTTGCAGCCCCTGTCTTCTTCTGCCTGTTATGGGGCCCTATATAAAAAGAGGGATCCGGTTTCCACAGGTCTACTTCCATAATTATGGTTTGGTGCATAGGGAGGTAAGGAGGTGAGGTAAGGTGCTGCGGCGTCTCTCGCTATCTCCATCACACAGACCTGGGTGGTCTGGATGCTTTCAAGGGTAGAGGGAGGGTTAAGGGGAGAGGGAGGGGTCAAGGGGGAGTTTTGGTAGAAGGGTCATTTGGTGGAAAGTCAGTATGCAACTTGCAGCTTAATACAATTTTGTGTCTATTAGACTTTTGTGAGATATTAAAATTGTTGAACATTGTATATATGATAGTCAATCAGAAAATGTGGTATACAGACAACTCTAACAGGGAGGATATTTGCTCGGACAAGCTGTCACAGTATCATTAGGGCTAAGATTCGTATAGCCTCTATAAATATCTGTGGTTTAAATGACGGGGGTAAAAGAAGGAGGATTAGTGAGGATCATAAATTTCTACAAGCGGATTTGGTGTGTTTTCAGGAAACCCATATAGCCTGCAATGATAGTAATTTGTTTAATTCTTTAGGCTTAAAAGTTCTTCCCCATACAACACAAGACGTTTGGACTAAGGGGGTCGCCATTTTAATGAAAGGTGGGGCCCTCATGCCTGGGAGAAAGGACAGGAAAGTTCACGTTATGCACCGTATATGCTCCAGTTCTGGATGATCCTGAGCTGCTGAATTTTCTGTCTATCGAGCTACCAGAGGGTTCAGGAGCCAGGCTATACTTATTATTCAGCACCTCATGTTAAGTTTGCAAGACTTGATTATTTTTTTATCTCACCATCCCTACTTCAGGAGGCTCGGGTGGAGCTTTTTCCCAGGGTGATGTCAGATCACAATCCCCTTGTTTTGGAATTTTCGCTGGTAGGGCTAAGAAAGGAGCATAGGAAGTGGTCCTTTGAGAGAGCACTCCTTACAGATCAAGAGTATGTCGAACATATGAAGGGGTGGATCGCAGAATATTTTAGCGATAATAAAAATAGTGCCCCTCCTGGAATGATGAGCTGTTCCTTTTTCCTGTTTAGTCAAACTATAATGAAGCGTTTCTCCTCTTAATGATGCCTTTAAAGCATCATTAAGAGGAGAAACGCTTCATTATAGTTTGACTAAACAGGAAAAAGGAACAGCTCAGATTAAAGAGTTCTATCAAAAACTTGCCCTTCTTGAAACAGAATTAATTCATATTGTGAACAACAGAAGCGATATTACTTCACTTAAGAATTTAATAGCTATCACTAAGGCCTCGTTAAACGATTTTAATGTTGAGAAGACAGCAGGTAAATTTATCGCAAAAAGACAACAGTGTCACGAATATAGCGAGAATGTCGGCCGACTGTTAGCTGTTAGGGCTAGGCAACAAATTGCTGCAGGACATATTAAGCAGGTTAAGCAGGTTACGAATAAGGAAGGAGATATAGTCTCTGATCCCGCAGATATCAGGGAGGCATTTAGGAGGTTCTATGAGGGGCTTTATACAGCATTACCTGGAGGGGACTCTTATAATCAGGAGAACTGGGATGAGTTTGCTCCATGGATAAGGATCCCTCAGGAGGAGAGCCTCCTGCTGGGATCAGAATTTTCTCAGGAGTAACTTCATATAGCTTTGCAAGCTCTTCCATTGTGAAAGGCTACAGGGACTGACTGTATTCCATTAGAATTCTACAAACATTTTGCCAAGGAAGTTACCCAGGAATTACTTGGATTATTTAAAGAGGTAAGGGAGGGGGCGGCGCCACTTAGTACATGGGGCACTGCAAATATTGTTATTTATTTAAAGAAAGGTAAAGATCCCATGAATCTAGGTTCCTACAAGCCTATAACACTCTTAAATAGCGATACTAAGCTTTACTCGAAGATCCTCGCCACTCGATTGAACAGTGTAATGCATCATTTAGTTTCAGTATGGCAGCATGGATTCATTCAAGGGAGAGGGACGGCTGACCATATGAGGCCAGTCATCTCACTTTTTGATGCTACTGAGGCTCTCACGAAACCAATGGGGGCGGCCTTTCTCGATGCCAAGAAGGCTTTCGACAGGGTTTCATTGGGGTATCTTTGGTGGGTCTTGGAAACTAATGGTCTAGGGAGTTCCTTTATCAGATCAGTACAGATTCTGTACTGTAATCCTACCGCACGACTGCAGGTTTTAGGCGGAAAGTCTGGGACTTTTTTTATCGCTAAGGGAATCAGGCAAGGGTGCCCCTTATCTCCTTTATTGTTTGCGTTATACATAGACCCCTTTCTTAGGAAATTGGAGGCATCCCCAGATAAAGCACAAATAACCCTACATGGCTGGGATACGAAAGTATTGGCCTATGCCGATGATGTGGCAATAATAACGGCCAACCTTGATAGAGCAATGGCGGCGGTAGAAACCATTGCCGAAAATTTGGGAATATACTCAGGATTCGCTCTGAACATAATAAAAACTCACATTTTGACAAATAAATGTATCATTTCCACTGATAGTAGGATTGTTGAAGCTGCAGTTTATTTAGGAATACACATCACAACAAAGATAGATGACATTGTTGACATAAATTTGGCTCCTATAATAGGGAATTTAAAGAACGATCTACGATGATGGTATAATTTTAAATTGTCTATCATAGGAAGATGCAATCTGATCAAAATGATGATGTTACCGAAATTACTATATATTTTTCGCACGATTCCTCTGGAAATACATAATGATTGGTTTAGGTTAATTGAGAGAGAGGTGGCTTGATTCATCTCGTCATATGGTAGAATCAGAAGATCTAATGTATTTTTATCCCTTCCTAGGGACAGAGGCGGGCTAGCGATCCCCAATTTTAAACTGTATTACCTAGCCGCATCTCTGCAATTTTATTGGCCTCTCTTTAGCCCCAGGTCTAGGAAGAATATGGCTCCAGTTTTATCACATCAATTTACGAGATGTTGATCAGACCACGAGCTAATGGATGCCTCTTAAAGATCTATGAACCAAGTTATTTCAAAAGGACACGGTTCAAGACCCTGATCACCGCATTTCGTAACAGGTTGGGCGTTCGGGAAAAAACTGGGAATTGGATGATTTAGCAGATACACCCCCCTGGTTTATAATGATCAACTGCCAAATGCTCTGCAGGATAACTGCCTGGCAAGGTGGGGAAAAGCTGGCTTCTTTAGGATAGTGGATATGTTGGCAGAGGATTATATAGTATCGTTTGAAATGGTTAGGAAAATTTGGGTCATCGGGATTTCTTCAAATTTTTGCAATTAAGAGACTTTCTTTTAGAAAAAGCAGGCGGAGCCGCCGGCTTCTCAAAAGTATCCCTGATAGATTTATTAAGAAGGCCTTCCAGCACTACGATCTCACAATTATATAATTGTATGCGAGGAAGATGTGATGGACGATGTGGATAGGCATGGGCAGAAGTGGAACGATAGGCTTGCGGTCCGGGAGTCACATTTTATGAAGTCTCTGGAGATGGGTAACTCTATACTATGTTCTGCAAACCTCTGGGCACAACATTTTAAAACCCTCTTCGATCTATACATTACTCCTACAAAAATAGCAAAGTGGGGAAGAGGGGAAGGGACCCAATGCTTCAGGTGTAAAACATATGGGGCGGACTTGGTTCATATATTTGCTACATGCATATTAATAGAACCTATTGGGTGAGAAATAGTGGGATTCTTGCAGCATATATTGAAAGAAGATGTTCTGCTTTTACCTCAGCTGATGTTTCTAGGAGTAAATGAACGAACTGGGAAAATTGGGGAGGAGATTACGTTTATAGCAATGGCAGTGTTTAGACTTTGCGTAGCGTCAGCCTGGTTAGATCCCTCTCCGCCAACTTTCAGTGGAAAGGTCGCTTCTTACATATATTTAGTCTTGAAAAAACACTATATGATCAGAGAGGCAGGAAAAGTAGGATCAAAGGTAAAGGAATCTGGGGGCCATTATCAATTTGGATGGACCAACTTGCTCAGACAGAATGAATACCCAGGTTTATGTTTAATTTGGATTCTTTAAATAATACTGACAAGCTTGTTTGAATTTTGAGTATACAGCAGTGTGTACTATCATTTTTTATTTTGAGGATTCCGTTGTTATTTGATAATATCCTGCTCTCTTTTTATTTTTGAAAATAGAGAGAAATTAAAAGTCTATTGGTAGGAGTGTTTAATTTTAGGTGTTTATATGAAATGTTTGAATCGATAATGATTGACGAAGAAGAAATATGGCATTTCTAAACTGTAATGATTTTTCTGTTAATGGTTTTTTATAATGTTATCTTTTAGTTGGCTTTTTCTTTGCTGCAGTTGCATCTAATCTCTGTATTATGGTTTGTTAATAAAGGGAAAAAAAAATAATAATAAAAAAAAAAAAGAAGAAAACTATGTTCAAACCACCATCTTGGAAAGAGGCTAAGTTAAATAGGAAAACTGTATGGACATAAAATGTAATCCCTATAACAGATGAAAGAGTTCTGCTTTTGGCCAAATCTAACTTGAACCATAACAATCATATACATTATGGATAATTTCTTCCATGAAGTCCCAAGAACATTCTTTTGTTTACCCCATCAAATAAAGTAAGCCATGAGCCAATGGGCCACGGGCATATAATGCAACCTTATATTTCTCATACTTTTAGTTAATGAAGTGTAGAGTAAGACAAGTCCCTCCCTAATCCTATCTGCTCTTTAAAAATTATTTCTACTCCTTCCATTCATGTTTGCAGGTGTATGAGTAATAGTTGGTTATGACTTTACAGGAGTATGCATCAGATAAATAGGCCTATAACCTGAGGGAAATTGTCTTACATTTCTGTACAAAAAATGGCTTTCCAAATGTCTTTACATCTAAATGTTATGTGGCAAAGGAACCCGAAAGAAAGGGAATTGCTCTGTACTGTAATATGCAAGCAATATGAGTGTAATTAGGGGGTCCATGTATGATCTGACCCATGTCTTGCTAAGATACAGGACTTGCAGCACAGGTTGGAAGTTACCCTTGTGTATGACATCCCGCATGAAGATTTCTGATGCAATCTCTGTACTCTGTCTTAATGCATAAAAGTCTGCATTTAGCTGGCATTGACCAAACTGTGATGCCTGTACACCTGAGGATCAGATACGTGCTTTAATCATCAAAGATCTGTACCTACCAGTGAACTTCCACTTCCTCTTAACGCGCTTGACTTTATGGAAGCACACATTTCTAAATGCTTGAGAAGGAAACAAGGTTTTTGCCATTTGATCTTATGTCCTTGATTCTGTTGAATTGGCCGTGTATGTTATGTTTTGCCTTAATTTTTAGCTAGTTGGACCATCTATTTATCATGTGTAGTTCCAGCAACATTACCATCTGAAAGAGCAGTATGGTTTTACCCCGAAACCAGTGGGACCCAGTGTATGCACCAGGTCCCATGTTTGTCTACCAAAATGAAATATTTTAGGCTGACGTTTACAACGTATAGGTTCCTATCATTTATA
Organism: Triturus cristatus; assembly: GCF_964204655.1. Classification (NCBI taxonomy): domain Eukaryota; kingdom Metazoa; phylum Chordata; class Amphibia; order Caudata; family Salamandridae; genus Triturus; species Triturus cristatus. The sequence goes on from NC_140583.1 coordinate 237,483,184, forward strand.
CTTCAGAAGCTATGTGCCTTGCAAGGCCAAGCAGCTTCCTTCTTAGAACACTGACTTTTGGGACCAGTTGGATTTATAACTCTTCTCCCTGAAGGATGTATTTGGCCCTGTCTCCGGGATGCATATCTTCAGTGGTCCTGTTAATGGAACACTGGAACTCTGACTGCAGAACAAACTTCTCATGTCAACCAGATGCCATTCTTGTGAGTTGGGAACCTTAGTTCAGTATTGAGTGCATTTAGGTGTTTGGCGAAGTACTCAGTTATCTGCACTCTAACCCACTGAGTTCCTCAGTGAATCTGCTTTGAATCTAGGACAAACAGCAGACATACATTAGTATCCTCAATATATTTTTAACATTCTGTCTGGCACATAGAATCATTGAGAAACATGGCCCCTAATAAAGAACTTAGGGGCATATGTATCAAACTCCCCATTAGCGAATCCTAATTTGCGAGATTTTGCGATTCGCAAATTCAGATTCGCTAAACGGGATGTATAAAATAAATCGCTAATCATTTGCGATTACTTAAAAATCGCAAATAATTCGCAGAATCCCGTATTGCGATTTCTTAATAGCAAAATTCGCTAATTAAGAAATCGCAAAAACGGGAATCTGCAAGCCTGGTGCAGGCTGATGACATCACAAACAGGAAACTGTAGTGATTGCCTGCACCTGCTCACCTGAGCCACACCCAGAGGCTGCTTGTGGAGTGTGAGGAGGCTTTCCTGGAGACAGCAACCAGCAATGGATCCCAAACAAAACCAGCAGGGCAAGGATGCAGGAAAAAGAAAGAGAAAACACAAGTTTTCAGAAAAGGAGCAGGAGGTCCACATTGAGGAGATGGTCTGCAGCCATGAGCTCCTCTTTGGGAAGAAGGCACTCAAAGTCCCAGAGGCCAGGAAGAGGAAAATCTGGCTGGAAATACAGAGCAAGGTGAATGCTGTTGGAGTCACCACACGCACCATCGAGGAGCTGCGCAAGCGGTGGTATGATATGCGCCAGAGGTCCAAGGAGAGGGTGGCAGCCAGACTCAAGGATGCCAATCAGACTGGAGGAGGACCATCCACTGTAGAGCAGCCAACCCCCCATGAGAAGCTTGTGGAGTCTACCCTCCTGCCTGAGAGCGTTGGTGGTTTGGCTGCAATAGACAGCTCCGACCCCTCATCCAGCAGACAAGGTAAGATGCATGCCAAATCACCCTGCACTCCTCCCCATCCCTTGCACACTCCCCCAAATGCGCATAGTAAACTCCCAACATGCCAATCCAGCCCAGGTCTCACAGCACACCCAGCAATGCATCATGGGACTCGTAGTACTGTGTCTGACTGTGTGTCCATGACACCATCACAATTAAATGCAACATATGTGTTTTGGGGATCATTGAATGGAAATATGTCAGAGGTTAGCCGTCAAAGAATTGTAACTTTATTGAGTGCCACATGCAGACAGTAACACAAACTCATGTAGTCCCCTTTACATCCAGAGCACACGGCATGCCACAAGAAGACAGCGCAGAGGGAGAGGAGCCTGCAGACCCTGCGGACTCCAGCGATGACACAGAGCAGCAGCCAATTCAGCGCAGGAAGCGCGCACATGTGCCCCCACTGCCTCCATTTGAGGACGAAGTCCCAGCAACAGGCGATGACACCGACAGGAGAGAGGGGAGTCAGGGTGTGACAGACATGCCCCGTCATGACGCACCAACACCAAGGCAAAGGGAACAAGCCATATCCAGGTCAAGGCCCAGGAGCAGCACTGCAACAGAAGGAGAAGGCACCGTGTTCTCCGGCTTGGAACAGTGCATACTGCAGGAACAGCGCCTGCAAAGCAAGGCAATGCGGTCAATGAATCGCCAGCTAGGCCGCATACATCAGGACAATCGCAACATGGTAGCGGCAATACATGAGCTCTGTGCCACTTTGAGGGACACCCAAGCTGCCAATGACAGGGCTGGACGACGTGCCAATGCACGGCTACACAATTATACAAAGGCAGTCAACCGCCTCTGCACCACCACCAGCGCACTCACACGCAGAAGCGTAACCATGCAGGTGGACATGGCACATTGCTGCCAGGACATTGCACGAGGGCTAGAGCAGGTAACCACTGCTGTGGAACAGCTGCAGACAGCCAATGCTGGTGGCAGCGCACTAATGGCCTCTGCTGAGAGTAAGGACACATCGCGTCGCAGCAGCATCACTCCAACCTTGCCAGGTGAAAGACGCCGCAGTGGCAGACAGGTAGCAGGCCAAGGGCGCACCATGGGGGGCACTCACCCTGGACAGCACCGACGGAGGTGATCATCTGCGGGGACACTGACTGCAACACGGGTGCATTTACCCGAAAAGGCTGTTTGCCCTATTACTTGTGCCTTCTCTGCACTGTGTGTACAACATGTGCTGGGGACAATTACAATTTCTTTCATGTGAAGTGTGATTAAACACTTGACACATCATCAGGCTTTGTAGTCTCATTTCCTCAATACTCACCTAAAAGTAGTTTCGTGTGATCTCAGTCCGTCTCTGGCATCCAGCAGCTGCCCCAACTCCTGGTGCTGGTCTGGCAGGGGGAGCAGGGCGCTCGTCATCCGATGTGTCTGTATCGGTCACATCAATTGTGGTGCCTTTCCTCATTGCCATGTTATGTAGCATTTCACAGCTTGCCACGATTTTACAGCAGGTCTCAGGGCTGTATTGCAGTGCGCCTCCACTTTTATGCAGGCACCTGAAGCGGCTCTTCAGGATTACGAAGGTTCGCTCAATGACACAGCGTGTAGATCTGTGTGCCCTGTTGTAGCTCCTCTCACTTGCATTTGCAGGATCCAGGTATGGGGTCAGGATGAAGTCGCGCACTGCATAGGCACTGTCACCTGCATGGAAAAAAACACAATAGGTGAGTCAATGTCCCCCCCCCCTCAAGTGATGTAGTGGATGTATTGATGTGTGCAATGTATTTACCGAGCAGGTACCCCTCCCCAAACTCTCCAGCACTCAGACGTCTGTGTATTCCACTGTGTCTGAAGATGAAGGAGTCATGTGTACTGCCGGGGTATTTGGCTACGATGTCTGTGATGTGATACTTAGCGTTGCACACAATCTGTATGTTGAGGGAATGGTAGCATTTCCGATTCCTGTAGACATATTCAGTTTCTGCTGGGGGTGTGATGGCCACATGGGTCCCGTCAATGCAGCCAATGACGTGGGGGAAACGTGCAATCTGGTAGAAGTCCAGTATCGTTTGCTGTAATGCCTGTTGGGTGGTGGGGAAGTAAATGTGATGTGAGAGCCTCAGTAGCATTGCATCTATGAAGGCATGGAAGAAGCGCGAAAGTGCACTCTGTGACACGCCACCAACCTCCGCTATGACCCGTTGAAAACTCCCTGACGCCAGGAGGTGCAGGGAGCACAGGACCTGCACATGTGTGGGAATTGTTTGTGTCCTGCGAGTAGGGTGCTCCAAGTGGGGTTTCAGCTCCTCAATCAGGTCCATTATGGTCTGTGGGTGCAGTCTGTACTTGTCATAGATGTCCTCTTCAGTGTTCTGGAACAGGGTGATGCGCAGCCTGAAGATACGTTCCTGTCTCATTCTCCTGTGAGCAAGGGCCCGAATACGCAGCCTCCTGGCTATCACGTACATTGCAGCCATTGTGGGTGTGTTTGTTGCATTGTTGGCTGGTTTTTGTACCTTGCACCAGTTTACCACCTGCAAGCAATTGGTGTTAATAGCGATTTCTTAAATTTCGAATTTTGTGAAATCGCAATTTGCGAGAATTTCATGCATGTGTTTGCGATTTCTTAGCTAGCGATTTCTTGTTAGCGATATTCGCAACGCTAAGGAATCGCAAATTAAGTATGAGCTAGGAAATTCGCTGTTTTCTTGTTTCGCAGCCTAAGAAATCGCTAATTTAGCGATTTCTTATTTTTCTGTTTGGAAGTGTGTCATACATATGAAATAGCGAAAAATCAGTCGCAAACGCTGTTTTTTGCGATTCGCAGCATTTGCGACTAATTTTTCCTTTCATACATATGCCCCCTGGACTCAAAGGTTTCTTAAGGCGACTGATGACTAATGATGGCTGGTACGTATGATAAAAATGTCTCTAATGTCATTGATATTTTTAGCATAAATGTGTTACCTATGTGTAAATAGAGGCACATTCCATCAAATACAAATAGCTAGTACTGAACATTAGGAGGGCCTTGTTGGTGGATGGGGCATATCTACCAAAAAATGATGGACCTTCCAACTTCCATGTTTCCCTGTACCATTTAGACAGGGTTTCCAAATGGAAGAGGCTCGGCTCACTCAAAGTCAGGCTAAAAAGCCTATTTGTGAATTTGACTTTATTGATTGATTATTTCAAACCATTACAATTAGAAAATACTTCATTTGTATAAAAAGAGCTTGTAAAAGGCGAACCGTTAATACAAAAGTTAAAAAGCAGTAATGTTTTGAAATTTCATTAAGGCATAGTGTCCCGGATGTTAAATGTGCACTATTTTCCAGCGTCATAATTTATCTAATAAAGGGTGTGGGCCAGCAGGGACTAAAACATCATTGTTAAAAAAGGGTGACAGGCCCGGCTTAGACAGACAAAAAAGAGAAGAGAGAAAAATAGGGAGGCAAACTTGGCGATTGTCTCGGGTATCATCAAGAATGTGCAGACCTAAGTGGGGTTACTTGCGGGCCGGCTCCGCTAAGATTTTTGGCTGCTCTTGTAACAAATTTGGTGAACCGGATATTAAGCATCATATTTTCTGGATTCATAGCTGCTATGAAGGCTTGTCGGCACGATCTAACACCAAGTTTGTTCCATTCGCCCTGCCGCAGAATCCTTCTGCCATTAAGTAAGGTGGGACAGACACATACCATATGCTCAATCTATACCAAGTGACCCCCGCACCACCGGCAATCGGTGTTGGCACTTGGACAGCACCAATCTGGTAGGTATTGTAAAAAAGGCCATTCACCCATACTCAGGGCCAAGAACCCTTTTTTTCCCAAAGAACTGAGTAAGTGCTTGATCTGCTCGATTTTCCTGGCCTTCTTGTGTTAACAAGTGATTGGATGTGACTTCAGTCTCTTATCATTCAAGCCTAAGGGTTAAAGTAGTGAATGGAGCCTATTTACTAGGCACTTTGATATGATTCTGTGCTCTTCCCCATAGATCAGGGCTTGCATATATAGCCTAGGGGATAGATTCGTTAGTATTAGGGATAACCTGTCCTATAGTGAGGGTATTTCATGGAGCTGTGCTGAATTCAGGCCTGGTAGGCCTCAAACGGGAGAGACTCCATCTTTCTTTCTGCTTCGGCAGCTTGGGATGCTTCTAGGCCAAAAGTTATGTTTTAGTTATGAGGTGTTATTCGCTTGGAGAGAACCGGTTCAGGCCGGCCCTTATCGAAGGATTGTATTTTTCTTCATGCCGAAGACACTACATCAGGCCGGCCGGCTGGGAACGTGTCCTTGGTACGGGGAGGTACAAGAATTTGGTGGGCGGCAGGTTACGGGCCGGAATTTTCCATGAGGAAATGCACCTCTATATTAGTGAAAGTCTGAGGCAGTTACATGTTCAGTCCGTAGGCGGCATCTGGCCGTTAGCAGTAAAGCTACTACTTATTCCAGGGAAGACAGACGCCATCTTGAAGGCGGAGAAGAACCGAGAGACAGATGCTTTCCTAGCAGAATAGCCAGAGAGGAGAGAGTAGCCGATAAGGAAGAGGTCCCAGTGACTCGAAGAAGGGTGATTCCAGGCGAGTCGAGATACAGACGAGAAGGGAACCTAGATGACCACTGAGTGCAGGCTACATACTACTAAGGTGATGTCGACCCTTTCTTATTAGAGTGTACAACTTAATCTTTCACTTTTCTTTACAGGTTATGTGTTATATCGTAATGTTATGTGATTATGTATGTAATGAGTAATAAAGTATCCAGTTTGTAGTGAACCAACATGTGCTGCGTGTTCTTGTATAAGAGGGTAGCCTATTCTTCTAGTCAGCTGCGGCTACATGAACAGATGTTAACCCTGATCAGGTAAGTGGTAACTGAATAAGGGAAAGAGGAGCCCCTCGAACCTGAGAACAGGCTGTACTCAAACTGGCAATCCTTGTGTGATCTGATGAATAGTGAGCCCTTTTTGTATGTTATGGTGACCATAGGATGAACTGTCGTATGAGACTGCCATCTGGGTAGAGAGGTCTGGGTTCGTATGGGACCGCGAGGCCGCCACTTGTGATACTGTCGTATGGGCAGAGAGGTCTGGGTTCGTATGGGACCGCGAGGCCACCACTTGTGATACTGTCGTCTGGGCAGAGAGGTCTGGGTTCGTATGGGACCGCGAGGCCGCCACTTGTGCTGATACTGTCGTCTGGGCAGAGAGGTCTGGGTTCGTATGGGACCGCGAGGCCGCCACTTGTGATACTGTCGTATGGGCAGAGAGGTCTGGATTCGTAGGGGATCGCGAGGCCGCCGATTGTGCTGATACTGTCGTCTGGGCAGAGAGGTCTGGGTTCGTATGGGACCGCGAGGCCGCCACTTGTGATACTGTCGTCTGGGCAGAGAGGTCTGGGTTCGTATGGGACTGCGAGGCCGCCACTTGTGCTGATACTGTCGTCTGGGCAGAGAGGTCTGGGTTCGTATGGGACCGCGAGGCCGCCACTTGTGATACTGTCGTATGGGCAGAGAGGTCTGGATTCGCAGGGGATCGCGAGGCCGCCGATTGTGCTGATACTGTCGTCTGGGCAGAGAGGTCTGGGTTCGTATGGGACCGTGAGGCCGCCACTTGTGATACTGTCGTATGGGCAGAGAGGTCTGGATTCGTAGGGGATCGCGAGGCCGCCGATTGTGCTGATACTGTCGTCTGGGCAGAGAGGTCTGGGTTCGTATGGGACCGCGAGGCCGCCACTTGTGATACTGTCGTCTGGGCAGAGAGGTCTGGATTCGTAGGGGATCGCGAGGCCGCCGATTGTGAGATCTTGGTATACATAGTAGGAATCCCCTGTCCTTAGGTGATAGATATATGTGGTTGTAGGATTGTAAATAGGTTCTAGGGAGGGGGTAACGTTCTGGCTGGGTTAGTGAGGCCCTGATGAGTGGGTTCTATCTGATCCAAAAACCCAAGCAGAACATTTGGCGTCACAAACCGTTTACGAAACCTGTGTGCGTTGTGGTTGTATCGTGTTTGCTTCTGGTGCGTGCGTGGTTTCGTTTGTATATTATTTTTACATAACTGTGAGTGTAGTTTTCTTTTCTCTTTCTTCTTTTTCTTTTTCTCTTTTTCTTTATTTTCAAACATGTTTTCTAGAAAGTCGAAATCTACTTTTAAGTTGCCCGTTGATATTCCCGGCTGGGATTCAACGCCTTATGAGGCCTTAGCCCGTGAGTGGGCTGATTCTACTGGTTTGAGTGAGAATTGGAATTCTTTTTTGGAACTGGCGGAGCCGGCTGATGTGATTGCTTGTTTACAGAAGGCGCCAATATCTAAGGGTGATGAACTTCCCGTTTTGGGGCGCAGAGGTTGGATTGTTCTGTCTGCGTACAGGATCCTGCATGAGAGGTTGTTGAAGTTACAGAATGTGCATAAGGATGTGGAAGCGAATTTTGTTGAGATTCAGAATGCTCATACTTTGTTGCGGTGTCAAAATAAGTTGCTTGCCGACAAACTTGAGACGTACCAAACTATTGCCGAGAGGGCGGCTGTGCGAATTGCTCGTTATAAATACAAAAATCGGCGTGGTCGGGTTTCGAAGCGAAAGGTGCGTCTGGTCGTGGCGAAAGCCGGTCTGGATTGGAATCCTGATGAATGGGATGGTAATATCTGGAACTCGAGTGATTCTCCTTCCTCGGGTGAGGAGTCTGCCAAGCGCGAGTCCTCTCGCTCCGGCCGTGATTGTAAGTCTGCTTCTTGCGCCTCTGATGGTGCACTCCATGATTGCGCTCGTCCTTCGAGTGGGGTCGATGCTTCTTACACCGATTGTTCGTCTACGTGTACTGGTCGAGCTCCTTGTGCTGCTCGTCCCGCGGTCTCGGTGCATCCGGTTTTTCGGCGGAAGTTGCAGCAGGCTCCCGGTGCCCCGAATGGTATTGCTTTAGACTCTTTGGAGGATTTTACTCAACAAGAAATTAGTGATATTTTACAAAGATTTCGGCAGCGAGCTGGTGAGTCCTTACTCACATGGATGGTGCGCCTTTATGAACTGGGCGCTGCTGGCATTATGTTGGATGCTGGCGATTGTTTGAAGTTTTGTTCCTTGAGTTCGGATTCTACTGTACAGGATCATTTTCGTAACTTTAATGTTGGTGGTCAAATTTCTTTGCTTCAATTGGCGACTGAGGGTTGTAATCAAAAATATCCTACTGAATCTGATTGGCCTGTGAATGACAAACCGTGGTATACTTTGCGCGATGCTACGCAACGTCTCAAAGAGGAGGTGATGAAAACGGCAATTTTTCTGAATGCTGCTGACAGGTTGCTTGATGGTTTCTTGACATCTTCTGTGCGGAATCGTATTATTCGTTCTTCTCCTGTTGCTTATAAGCAGGTTATGATGACTTTATTGATTAATCAGACTGGTAACATGTTATCTGTGGTGCTGGAATCGGTATGCCAACTCGGTGAGTTGGGTGAGTGGTTTAAACCTGAACGGCAATCCCGGCCTGACACTCGTACTCCTGGTGACAATAAACTTACTAGACGTGATATGTTTCTTGGTCTTCTGGCCGATGGTGTGCGGAAAGAGGACATTGATGGTGAGACTACTTCTCGTTTGTGGGAAATGTTTCGCAAACGTGGCTTGGATCGGAAGGAGGGTGCCCGGCGTGTTCGGACGACTGAGTGTGATCGTGGTTTTTCTGACGGTAGCGGTGATGACGACCGCCGTGGGCGCTCTGATCGTCGTGATGATCGACGTTATGTGCGTGACTTGTCCCCCCGTCGTGAGAGAGACAGGGAGAGAGAGGGGGAAAGAGAGAGGGGGAGAGATGATTATGTTAACAGCAGACGCAGAGATGATAGGGATCAATCCCCTGAGTTGAGAAGGAGAGAGGATCGACACACATTGGCCGATCGAAACCCGCAGTACAATGCAGGGAACAGTAATCCATTTCGTAATGGAGATGGATATGAACAGGAGGTATCGATACCTAGGAAACGTGAGAGTCTTTATCCTGATTTATCCTGGTACACAGAACGCAGTAAAGATGACTAGGAAATAGGTCAAGCTCCAGTACACAGATGGGCTCACAGAGATAATAGACCCTATGTAGATATTGATATTTATTGGAGACATCGTAATGTCCAAAGGGCCCGAGCATTGGTAGATACAGGAGCGGAGGCCACTCTTATTCATGGAAAATCAAAGAAGTTTAAAGGTCAGCCTTTTACAATTACCGGATTAGGCGGAAAGGAAACTCCCGCAGTTCAAACCTTACTTGAAATGAGAATAGGTAGAATTCCTAGAAAAGAATACTCTGTATTAGTGGTGCCACTCTTAGAATTCATAATTGGAATTGATATTTTGAAAGGAATGACTTTGCACTTAGATGATGGATGTTACCAATTTGGAACTAAACATTATATATCGTCCAGGCCTGTACGGGTTGGTCGTTTAAGAATGCCCCCCATAAAAGTTCCCCAGGCGACAAAAGTGGTTCGTCAGAAGCAGTATCGTATTCCGGGTGGTCATGAAGAGATTAGTACCACTATTCAGGAGTTGGTGGATGCAGGTGTTATCACCCCAGTTACTTCTGCTTGGAATAATCCTGTTTGGCCTGTACGTAAGAGTGATAATTCTTGGCGCATGACTGTTGATTATCGAGAATGGAATAGACACACACCCTCTTTGACTGTTGCAGTACCGGATGTTATTACCCTAATTGAAAGAATCCAAAAAAATCCAGGTACATGGTATGCGTCCATTGATATTGCTAATGCTTTCTTTTCGATTCCGATTGCCCCTGAGTGTCAGGAACAATTCAGTTTTACGTGGAACGGGCGTCAGATGACGTTTAGAAGTCTTCCCCAGGGCTATGTGCATAGTCGTACGATATGTCACCGGCTGGTGGCAGAGCATTTGGCTGAGGTACCGGTTCATCCACAAATTCAGATATGTCACTATATTGATGATATTTTGATCCAAGGCGAATCACGAGCGGAAGTTCAGACCCAATTGGACAGAGTCATTGAGTGCCTGCGTGAGAAAGGTTGGGAAATCAACCCGGATAAATTACAAGGTCCGTCCCAAGCTGTAAAATTTTTGGGTATTAATTGGCATGAAGGGCACCGAGAAGTGATCCCTCAGGTTAAACAGAAAATTCTTGATTTTGCCGTTCCGAGAAATAGGAAAGAAGCCCAAAGCTTCATTGGTTTGTTTGGATTTTGGCGCCAGCATATTCCTCATTTGAGTCAAATATTGGCCCCTTTGTACCGTGTCACTCGTAAAAAGAATGCATTTGAATGGGATAAACCACAGCAAGATGCGTTCAGTCTGGCAAAAGAAGCAATTCAGCATGCTCTGGATTTATGGCCTGTATGTGATGGTGATGTGGATTTGAATGTGTCTGTACAAGGCCTTTATGCGAATTGGAGTTTGTGGCAGAAACAAGGCAAGAGTAGAGTACCGTTAGGTTTCTGGACCAAAAAATTACCTGATGCTGGTGAGCGTTATACACCTTTTGAGAAACAGCTACTTGCATGTTATTGGGCTCTGGTGGATACCGAGCAGTTGACTTTGGGACATGATATAGTTTTGCGACCTGAAATTCCTATCATGCAGTGGGTTATGAGTTCGCCGAAAACTCACCGAATTGGACACGCTCAAGAGGCGAGTGTGATTAAATGGAAATGGTATATACAAGATAGGGCACGTGTGGGACAAAAAGGAGTTGCATCTTTGCATGAGCAGGTGGCACGGGCGCCATCAACTGAAACTGAGAGTGAATGTTTCGTACCTTTAGTACAGGAATCTCCTGTTAAGTGGGGTAAACCTTTTGATGATTTGTCCGCAGAGGACAGAAACCATGTCTGGTTTACGGATGGTTCAGCAAGGTTCATAGGGACGAAACGGCATTGGAAGGCAGTGTCCTATAATCCGATCACACAAAAATTGCTGAGTACAACTGGTGAGGGTAAGAGCAGTCAATTTGCTGAACTCTATGCTGTTTATCAAGTTCTGAAACAAGAGTTACCTGGCATATGTCATATTTTTACCGATTCTTGGTCTACTGCCAATGGACTGGCAGTTTGGTTACCGACTTGGCATTCCCATAGTTGGAAAATCCATTCCAAGGAATTGTGGGGAAAAGAATTATGGCAGGAGATTTGGGAAATGCTCCCACAGAGTACTGTTACAATCTTCCATGTGGATGCTCATACCCCGATAGACTCTCTTGACAAATTCTTTCATAATATTGCAGATGAGAAATCTAAAATTGCTGAGGCAGTGGTGGACACGCAAGATTCTGATATTGCGGGATTGGCGAAATGGGCACACCAGAAAGCAGGACACTTTGGAGAGAAAGCCACTAGCAGGTGGGCTGCTGATCGAGGAATTTATATTCCCCTAGATTTAATTAAAAATGTTATTTTACATTGTCCCATTTGTCAGCATATCAGGCAGTGCAAAGTGCCCCAAATTGTTAAAGGTCATTTACATCGCGGGAAAGTGCCCGCTCAAATTTGGCAGATTGATTACATTGGTCCACTCCCTATGAGTAGGAATTGTCAATATGTTTGCACCATTGTTGATACATACAGTGGCCTGTTGGTGGCCCTTCCCTGTAAGCAAGCTACCCAACTGAATACTATTAAAACATTGGAATTGATTATGATGTATTATGGTGTGCCATTCCAAATTCAATCTGACAATGCATCCCATTTTCGTGGAAGATTGGTACAGGAATTCTGTGTGGAAAACAATATTGAATGGGTGTTTCATATACCCTATTATCCACAGGCCTCGGGTCTTGTGGAGAGGTTGAATGGCCTGCTAAAAGACCAACTACGCAAATTAACAGATGACAAGTATAAGAATTGGCGAGATTTTTTACCTCAAGCGCTATTGATTTTGAATAACCGTCCTTTTCTAAATGCTGAATCCCCACTTATGCGTCTGTTTCCTCCGAATGTTGTTGCTGAACCCAATGAGATCAGAGAGACTGTGATGTACTGGGAGATTACTCCCGGAGCTTTGGCTCCATGCAGAGCGACCCCAGGGTCGGCAGGTTTAGACTTGCATGCCATGGATGACTCCATTATAAAAAGTAAAGATCGAGTCATCATCGAGACAGGTGTTGGTGTTCAGATACCACCTGGAAATTTCGGATTAATCGCCCCTAGATCGGGGCTGGCTGTAAAAGGCATTCAGGTCCTTGGGGGAATCATTGATAGTGATTATCAGGGAGAGATTAAGGTGCTCCTGCTGAATGGCAGTGAGGTTGACTTACTGATACATAAAACTGACCGAGTGGCTCAATTGCTAATAATGCCTGTCTTCAGTGGTGAGATGGTAAAAGGCACTGCCCCAACGTTGCTAACTGTACGAGGTCAGAAAGGTTTTGGCTCTACAGACAATCCTGGGGCCAGAGTTTGGGTGCAGTCGCCTAAGAATCCCCCTGAACAGGCAGAGGTCATTGCAACCGGTCACGATAATACCATTTTAGTTATGAGACCAGGGAAAGATAGCTGGGAAGCAGTCCCGGCTGACAAATGTTACTTACGAGAATGAATAATGCCTGTATTTGATTCTCTTTCAGATCATTCTTTGGACTGTTGCTGCGGGATGTGTCGGCATCGGACTGTTTTTGGGCTGGTGCGGCGAGAGAGGAGGGATCCCATCAACCCGGGATGAATGGAGAACCCGAGTGTCGCGTTCCTTCGCTGCGTGGGATTCGTCATCGAACTTTTGGATTTCGCTTGCGACACGGGTGACTAGCGCCCCTCATTTCTGCCTGACACCGATGAGATCAGTGAATGATATTTTGTCAACTTGCTTGGTTGCTGTTCCTGCCTCGTTGGAAACTTTAACTCATATTTTCAATATATCAACCGCTCGCCCCAATGTTCTTCTGGGCGATTTCGCTACCCATCAATATTGCCCCTTGTGTACTGAACTGTCAGACCCGATACCCCCATCCAGTCCCAAATAGTTACCTATAATATCACACAAGGTGATTTGTGTTTTTTCCTCACGTGTAATCCTAGTGCAATTTCGGAATGTATGCGTTTAAAATTGAAAGGGGCCACCTCATTCACCGCTCATGAACGAACTTTGTGCCTTCAAAGGACGCCGAAAATATGTACTTCTGTTCAAAATAACATGACTTGCAAGAGTATGGTAGTTGCCCCCAGTCATTATCGCACGATGTTACTACCTGCCGGATGGCTTTTCTCATGTGGTAATACTTCCTGGCCGTATGTCCCCGCAAATATTTCTGGAGGCCCTTGTGCCATTACTAGATTAAGTTTGTTAATGTTTTCCTCGCATCCGAATGCCAACTCTCGTGTGATTCGAGATACAGTGAGATTACAGGAGGATTGTGACTCATCTTTGCATTTATATTCTAAGTCCGAATATCTTAGCCTGGCTGTTTCAATTATTGGTGTTCCTGCTTTGGCAGTTTATAATGCCAAATCTATTGAGAAAATGGCCTGCTGGATGGTGAAATCCATTAATAATACTTCCACAGTCCTGTCGGACATGCTATTAGACGCCCAGGGTGAACGAAGGGCTATTTTGCAAAATCGAGCGGCCATTGATTATCTTTTGCTTAAACATGGACACGATTGTTCTGATTTTGAGGGTCTTTGTTGTTTTAACTTGTCTGATCATACACAATCCATTCGAGCTCACATTAACAAGCTACATGACTTGACAGAAGAAGTTAGAAAACACATTGATCAGGGCTGGTTTGACTGGCTCTTTAATTGGTTACCTGATTTGCATTTGTTACGTCAAATATTAGGAGGTATTCTGATTACTATCGCCATTTTGATTTCCATCTGTTGCTTTATTCAGTGTGTTCCTTCACTACTTCAATTCTGCACACCTGGTACTCGACATAGATCAGTTAGTTTTGTTTCATATTATTCTTCCACAGATGTTAGTTCCATTTAATGAATGTATAATAGACTGAAGTCAAGGGTGAAATGTTCTGCTCGATTTTCCTGGCCTTCTTGTGTTAACAAGTGATTGGATGTGACTTCAGTCTCTTATCATTCAAGCCTAAGGGTTAGAGTAGTGAATGGAGCCTATTTACTAGGCACTTTGATATGATTCTGTGCTCTTCCCCATAGATCAGGGCTTGCATATATAGCCTAGGGGATAGATTCGTTAGTATTAGGGATAACCTGTCCTATAGTGAGGGTATTTCATGGAGCTGTGCTGAATTCAGGCCTGGTAGGCCTCAATGGGAGAGACTCCATCTTTCTTTCTGCTTCGGCAGCTTGGGATGCTTCTAGGCCAAAAGTTATGTTTTAGTTATGAGGTGTTATTCGCTTGGAGAGAACCGGTTCAGGCCGGCCCTTATCGAAGGATTGTATTTTTCTTCATGCCGAAGACACTACATCAGGCCGGCCGGCTGGGAACGTGTCCTTGGTATGGGGAGGTACAAGAATTTGGTGGGCGGCAGGTTACGGGCCGGAATTTTCCATGAGGAAATGCACCTCTATATTAGTGAAAGTCTGAGGCAGTTACATGTTCAGTCCGTAGGCGGCATCTGGCCGTTAGCAGTAAAGCTACTACTTATTCCAGGGAAGACAGACGACATCTTGAAGGCGGAGAAGAACCGAGAGACAGATGCTTTCCTAGCAGAATAGCCAGAGAGGAGAGAGTAGCCGATAAGGAAGAGGTCCCAGTGAATCGAAGAAGGGTGATTCCAGGCGAGTCGAGATACAGACGAGAAGGGAACCTAGATGACCACTGAGTGCAGGCTACATACTACTAAGGTGATGTCGACCCTTTCTTATTAGAGTGTACAACTTAATCTTTCACTTTTCTTTACAGGTTATGTGTTATATCGTAATGTTATGTGATTATGTATGTAATGAGTAATAAAGTATCCAGTTTGTAGTGAACCAACATGTGCTGCGTGTTCTTGTATAAGAGGGTAGCCTATTCTTCTAGTCAGCTGCGGCTACATGAACAGATGTTAACCCTGATCAGGTAAGTGGTAACTGAATAAGGGAAAGAGGAGCCCCTCGAACCTGAGAACAGGCTGTACTCAAACTGGCAATCCTTGTGTGATCTGATGAATAGTGAGCCCTTTTTGTATGTTATGGTGACCATAGGATGAACTGTCGTATGAGACTGCCATCTGGGTAGAGAGGTCTGGGTTCGTATGGGACCGCGAGGCCGCCACTTGTGATACTGTCGTATGGGCAGAGAGGTCTGGGTTCGTATGGGACCGCGAGGCCACCACTTGTGATACTGTCGTCTGGGCAGAGAGGTCTGGGTTCGTATGGGACCGCGAGGCCGCCACTTGTGCTGATACTGTCGTCTGGGCAGAGAGGTCTGGGTTCGTATGGGACCGCGAGGCCGCCACTTGTGATACTGTCGTCTGGGCAGAGAGGTCTGGGTTCGTATGGGACCGCGAGGCCGCCACTTGTGCTGATACTGTCGTCTGGGCAGAGAGGTCTGGGTTCGTATGGGACCGCGAGGCCGCCACTTGTGATACTGTCGTATGGGCAGAGAGGTCTGGATTCGTAGGGGATCGCGAGGCCGCCGATTGTGCTGATACTGTCGTCTGGGCAGAGAGGTCTGGGTTCGTATGGGACCGCGAGGCCGCCACTTGTGATACTGTCGTCTGGGCAGAGAGGTCTGGGTTCGTATGGGACCGCGAGGCCGCCACTTGTGCTGATACTGTCGTCTGGGCAGAGAGGTCTGGGTTCGTATGGGACCGCGAGGCCGCCACTTGTGATACTGTCGTATGGGCAGAGAGGTCTGGATTCGCAGGGGATCGCGAGGCCGCCGATTGTGCTGATACTGTCGTCTGGGCAGAGAGGTCTGGGTTCGTATGGGACCGCGAGGCCGCCACTTGTGATACTGTCGTATGGGCAGAGAGGTCTGGATTCGTAGGGGATCGCGAGGCCGCCGATTGTGCTGATACTGTCGTCTGGGCAGAGAGGTCTGGGTTCGTATGGGACCGCGAGGCCGCCACTTGTGATACTGTCGTCTGGGCAGAGAGGTCTGGATTCGTAGGGGATCGCGAGGCCGCCGATTGTGAGATCTTGGTATACATAGTAGGAATCCCCTGTCCTTAGGTGATAGATATATGTGGTTGTAGGATTGTAAATAGGTTCTAGGGAGGGGGTAACGTTCTGGCTGGGTTAGTGAGGCCCTGATGAGTGGGTTCTATCTGATCCAAAAACCCAAGCAGAACAGTGCTTGATAAATAGGGTGCCTCTGTTCCAGGCTAAAACCCTAAAAGAAACATCCAGGCATGTTTTCTTTTGGCTAGTTGCGCTCCATCCGAATGAAAAGTCCAGAGTCGGACTCTTCTTTTGATGGATATTTTTAGTGCCTGCTGGGGTGGGTTAGTTCCCCAGTATTCCTTTACGTCAACCAATTGCAGGGCGTGTTCTAGGTAACGTTGGTGTTTTTGGCCAACTTGGCTAGCCGATATTTCTTGCCACAGCCTAGCCTCCAGACTTCTTCCTGGGAATTACACAGACTGTTACACAACTTAATGAAGGCGTCGGCCCCAGCCCCTTGATGATCTAATAGGCCGAACTCTAGTCTTATCTGGGTTGGGGATGAGGATTTCGGCAGGTGCCATACTCGCTTAAAAGGTCTTGTTATTATTTGGTTCACCATATTGAAATTACACCCCAGCATTATCTCTTGGCCATACAATAAGTAATTTGTCATCTTAGCTTTCATAACTGTTAAAAGAGGAGTTAGGCTTGGTCCTAGTAGCTGCCTCACAAGCTTTGTTAATGCTGCCTCGATTGACAGGGCTTTTGCCTCAACCACTTCCTTCGGTTTTGAGAAAGTTCCCTTTGAGTCCATATGGACCTCCAAATATTTATTGGATGTCACAGTTTCAATGCTTTCGCCATTAAAATTCCACCCACCACTCGGCTGCTTCTGTTTCCCGATAGAGATTGTCTTTTTTTTTTTTGTCATTACTTTTTGTATAGGGAAGCAGCTGATCGAGAAGCCTCTGTAGACCGACCCTTTTGTGACTGAGTAAAATAAGGTCATCTGCATATAGCAGATTGCTTATTCACGATCCACCTAGTTGAGGAGAGTGGGAGTTGACATTGTCCAGTAACTGTGATAAATCAGAAATAAAAAGGTTAAAAAGGAGGGGAGCCAGCACACATCCTTTTTTAACGCCACAGGAGGTTTGTATTTTTCTTAAAACATGCTATCCCTCTCCCAACTTTATACGAAGCCAAGTATTTGAGTGGGGTTGGATTATTGCCTTTAACCCCTTCAGCGCGGCGCGGATTACCGCGCCGTGCTGAAGGTTCTATTGAGCGGGCGGGGCCGTGACGGAGCGGTTCCGTCATGCGCACAGCGCAACCGACGCGAATGACGGAACTGCTCCGTCATGCGCATTGAAGGGGTTAAGAGGACAGGAGGGATTCCACATTTCTGCAGTATATGCCACAGCAGACCCCTGGGCACCCAGTCAAAGGCCACTTTAAATTCAATGAAGCAACAGTGGAGTGGAATTCTTAGAACTGTTGCTTTCTCCATCAATACAGATAAAGCGAGCAGATTACCAGTAGTTCCTGATTTGGCCACAAATCCGGTCTGATTAAAATGTAGACAATGGTTTTATTGTGCCCAGGACGACAGCTCTATAAGCAACATACTGGCGTAATGTTTATATTCGACGTCCAGGAGAGCTATCATCCTATAATTTTTGGGATCGTCTCTCCTATCTCCTTTAAAGATGGGGCGGATAATGGCTCCCTTCTATGACTATGGTATATGATTGCTGAGCCAGCAGTAAGAGAATAAAGGGGCTAGATGTTCGGACCACAGCTTAGAATCTGCTTTATATAGGGCCTGGGGGAGACCGTTGGGCCTGGTAGCCCCGTCTGACCGGGCGTTGCTTATGATGCGTGCTATTTTTAATCTCAGAACTTCAGAAGCCTTTGAAGCCTTAAACAGGAGGTCTTCTTGCTGGTTCCCAATATCGATAGTATTAGTAACTTGAGCGTGAGCGGCCGGTTCATTTTGCAGAACTTTCCTACTGGCACTCGTTGTTTCCAATAGGAGCTGCAAAGATTCAGATGGTATGTAGATGGCAAATCAGTCCTCTCCATTTTTGGATTCTTTAAAGTGGTCTGTTAAAAAGAGTACCCATTCGGCTTTGCTTGTGTTTGCGCTGCTTTGCCCTCTGGAGCTCAGAATCCTCCTGTTCACAAGATACCAAAATAACTTTGGATTGGGGTTTTTGCTGGCATGATCAACGGTTTTTTGTTTATCTCGGTAAATAGCTTGCCTAAATGCTTTTTGGGATTGCTTGAAGATTTTAAGTAACTGAGCTTCTCCCGGACTCTTTCTGGTGTAACGTAAAGCTAAGTTACTTTGAGTTTTCATTTTTTTGTCTCTGCCAAGATACCTAAGCAGTTGCCAGTTGCCGGTTTTTTGTGAGGTTGATGGAAATTTACTGAGTAGTTGGTTTGAGAGAAACTCCCATGCTTCTATTGTTGCAGTGTCAACTTCTCTCCTTGCTCCTAGGATAGCTCTGCACTTTGTCATTATTGCAGGGATTGAGCGATCTGATCATTTTAGCCCTTTTAGATTCTCTGTGCGAATTCTGGTTGTTGTTTGACTTGTTGAGTGACAGGCGGCATTGAGGGATAAACTGATTATTTGAGGACGGTGATCACTCTTTCCCAGTGATGCGATGAAACAATTCTCTATCAGGGGCAATGTTCCCTCTAATTTTTTTCCTCTGTGTGCGACAGAGTAAGATCTCTGTGTGCTGCAGCCAAGGCTATGTGCGGCAAGAACCCGAGAGCGTGTGTAGACCAGGGCTTTAAGTGGAATGAAAAAACTAGGGGGTCTCTCAAAGGGGCGTGACCGATGCAATTGAGAGCATGGCTTAAAAGCAATTAAGCTAAAAATCTGTGCTTAGCATACTGTGCCACCCGACTGATATTTTGATTCTTCTGTCATTGCATCCAGATATATAATACAAGTAATATTACACCTACAAGATTGTGGCATAAAGTTGTATATAATATTGAAAATGCTTCCGCTCTTGTGGTAGAGGTTGTGGCTTAATGCTCGAGCTGCCGACTTAGGAGATGGGTTTTGAGTCTCGGGTCAGATTAACAACCTGTGATTCTCGGCAAAATAATAAATCTCCCTATGCATACAAGTAAATAAATAAATCATGTTAATCGCACCAATACTTTTGGGTTGAGTTTGCACTATATAAAACTTGCTGCATTTCTTTTCTTAATGCAGCGCTGCTGCGGTCTGATTGTGCCTTTTGAAAGTATATATGTTAGTCACAGCGCCCATCAAGGGCTGCATTTAACATGAATACTTTCGAAAGGCACAATCAACCCCGCAGCCGCACTCTAGTCAGAAAATAAAGGCAGCAAGTGCATGAACATTTACTGCCTTTTGGTGAAGGAAAGCTCTTCTGGGATGTGCTGTGTGTGCGTGCTTCACACACAGCACTGTGCGCTCGGGAGGACAGAGATGCGCACGCGCGCACCTAACAGGGAACAGTGCCTCTAAGCAGGGCCGTTTCTACCATTAGGCAAGAGTAGGCGGACGCCTAGAGCGGTAAAAGGGGGAGGGCGGCAAAAAACATGAGTTTGGGAATATCTAATGCATTAATTCTTCCAGCCTGATTGACAGGGGGAGAGAGTGATGGTAGTAAACGGGAGGGGGCGGCATTTTTCAATTCTCGTCTAGGGCGACAAAACACCTAGAAACGGCCCTGCCTCTAAGTCATTAGACATTGGGTTGTCAACAAAAACGGGACAATTGCGAAGTATAAGTTGTTAAATAACTGCCGATATGTTAGGTATCTCTGGGTGAAGACTTTGTCTTGTATAGTGTAGTGTCATGTGCGTTAGAGATAGCGGGACCCCTCTGGTCGCTAATGGACTCCGTAGAATAGTGACACATAAGTGTTTGGGTGTGGTCAAGAAAAATTATGATGTAGTAAGCACAGTTAATGGTTATACTCAGATGAATAAAGATATGTAATACCTTGGTGTGAATATTTGCCAGCTCCCAGTCCCGAAATGCTGTCTGCCCTGATTAATCCATCAATAGCTAAGTGGCGAAATATATCGACATTTTTGAGAGTTTTATTTTATTTGATCAATTTCTGATTAAAGTGAAGCGCCTCAGGTAGTAAAGTCTAGGGGTGGATTCGTCTGACAGCTTTTAATTGGTGAGAATATTCTCTCAGAATAGGGGAATGTTAGGTCAGCTTACTTAGATAAGGGATAGTCTCACAGTGTAAGACGGCAACACCACCAGGCACTGGTTAGGCAGGAGCATTGTCAGGAGGCAGTGTCAATGGCACACAAAGCAACACTGAAGACTAGCAAGGGCAATAAGACATGTTCTTGTATCTCTGGCTATCAGTCTCATGGAAACTGATGATGAGAAACACTGGTGGTCAGAATAAAGGGCTGAAGTGACCCTTCTGGTGCTGCTCTTGTGAGGTGCCCACTCCCTTTTACCTCCACTGCATCCTCAATCTTAATCTTCTTGCACTGCCCTCTTTTTCTTTAGAATATAGTCCTATCAGCGGCTGGGCCTTGATTATGAAATCCATGCGACCGGTTTTGTATGTACTTTTCATGTGTGATGTCTGAAATTGTATGAGTTTTGGAATAGAATCCGTTCACTGATGGTCTGTAATGGGCAGTGTTTTTTGTTGATATTAACTATGGGAGTTAGCCCAGACAGATAAAAAAAAATCCCTCACACTCTTTTTTTTTATTCAACCTATTACTGTCTGCCTCTTTGGCCCACTGTGTATTGCTGATGCCTGGGGCTTAGAGATGGCATTGCAAGGAAAATCGCTCATTGTACCTCGTTCTTTTTGTTGCAACAACAGAAAACTTGAGGTGCACACAGTGTGGAGTAAGCAAAAGCTTGAGCAGGAGATGGGGGTACCACACGGCTACAGTTCCCCACATGCAGCCCCATGTAGGAGGTGCTACAGCAGCTCACATGCATAACTTTGTGAGTCATTGTGAATACCCCAGAAATGTCGTGGGCTGATCCAATATGTGCTGGACATCCCATGTAGCCAATGAGTGAAGGGTTCTCACCCAAACAATCCAAGAGCTTCGGAGGGCTGATCCAAAGCACCTTTCTGTATGTTATGATATGCTGGGCAGGGTAGTCCACTCCATAACATCACATGCATCTGCAACTTGACACAGAATTTACAGATGTTTACTTTATTCTTTTAACAACAATATGTATGAAGAATATCTATACAGTGCAACTATCAGACTATGATCAGGCCACATATATACCGGGGCTTCTCAGGAGTGTCCTTTAATAGGAACACATCATTAGATATGCATATTATGAAACAACACAAATGTCCAAGCAGTAAAGGGAGAATAGGCAATTAAACGTGCAAATGTGTTAAATAGACCGACGTCCACTATGCGGACTGATCATTCTGGAACAACCTTACGGCTTTCGGGATAACATCTAAATATTCATAAAACTGCGCTATAATGAAACTTCGGAACTGCCTTGTAACACATCAAATTTGGACGGTACTTCTTTCAAATCACACACATATATGAATTTACTGACAATTTACAATGCAATAAAAGTGTCCCCATAGACAGGACTGGCTCCAAGACTGAGGTTCTCATCAGACACATATGTACATACCTCAGTTTATAAACAGAACACTCCCAAAATGTGTGCATCCAGGAAATGACTCCTGACACCTTCTGTAGTGAGTGCAAGAATGCACAGTTTCATAGCTGTCATCACTTGTGGTACACGATCAGAAGTTTCCTGACGAAGAACAATACTTACTAAATGAACAAGAGATAATTGTGGATTGTAGAACCCAAACACACATATGCCCTTTCCTGTTTCAATAAACTATCTCTCTTTAACCTCTACTTATCATAAGACTAAATTCATTCATTCAATACTCTTCCTCAAAGAATCAATCTGTATTCTTCAGGCGCAGTTACATTAATTGCTCTCTGTTCAATTTTATTGTACTTACATTGCTATTTTATGCTGTTTGGGCGACCCTGCTATTTTCAGCCTTCTATATGCTCTTCCCCACTAATACAAAAACTGTTTCACACAGATTCATTCAAAAGCAATACAAATAATAAGGAATAATCAATTACCAAAGTTCCTACATCATTTATCCTCCTGTCGGAAGCCATGCTGCTCAAGAAGGTTAGAGGGCCGGCTGCAGGTAATGCCTGGAGAAGAGCGTCCTATCCCTCTCTTGTAGTGACGCCAACTGGAAAGCTGCATTTCTTCTCTTAAAGGAGCGCGACTGGAGGCCGATTGTGGGCCATTGCGAAATTATTTATGTTGTTTGCAGCGCATGACGGTGCTGCAATTAACAAATATTTTCACAAAGGTCCACAAACAGCCCCAGAAAGGAATTCAGCAAGTGCAGGAGCCACTGCTTGCTTCCAGCAGACAGGAAATTAAAAAAAAAAAATTGCGCCACTCGCGTTTTAAAAGCAGCTGCACGAATAGTCTCCCGGGATGTGCTGTGTGTGCGTGCTTCACACACAGCACTGCGCGCTCAGGGGAACAGACGTGCACGCGCGCTGGCACGCACGTTACTGGGAACACTGATCAGGGGGAGCAATTCATTGTTGCTCAGCGTGAAGTCCAGAAAGGAATGGGTGTGACTGTTTGTTCTTGTCCAGGATGATGGAGTATCCATTGGAAAATGGCCATTCGGTATGTGTAACCCACGCTGTTAAGCTATAGAACTGTATATTCTCCCAATTTGCTCGGCCTGTTGCCGGCAGGTTTCGTTTGGGCCACTAGATGTAGACCGCTGGATGTATATCATTATGCTCCTCTATAATGTTTTGACAGAGGTTTGTGTTGAAATCACCTGAAATTAAACAGGGTTTGCTTCCATGTTCGCTTACTAAGTTACGCACAATCTAGGTCAGACGATCCAATGTAGCCTTTTCTATCTGCCTTATGGAGAAATGTATACTTGAGCAAGAGCAGTTGTCTTGTCGGGTTAAGACTTCTCACTCTAATGTCGATAATCCAGTCTTCATCAATTTCTAGCTTGTTGATGTTTACATTTACTTTACAGGCAGCATACATCGAAAGACAACCTCCAGATCTGCTGTTCTTGTGCTATTTTGAGGTGGGAGACCTACATTGCAGGAAGCCTTCTATTGGAATGCTTGTCACTGACCAAGTTTCCTGGAGGAATATGATGTAGTTTTTTTTTTATACATTTGAGCGTATCAATGGATTGAGATTTTGTGATAAAGCCGTTAATGTTCCAAGAGCATATTGTTAGACCAAGAGGGTTGATGTTTAAATCTTTTGAACCCCGGGACAGGGCTGCTGGCAACCAGGTCCAGTAGGCCCTTGAGGTGGCTTGACACTCGGCTGCTGGATCATCATTTCCATCTAGAGTGCGGCTTCGAGCCAATTTTAGTATTGAAAAAGGTGGATGTTATGAGTGACTGGGAAAAGTCGGGTAATTTGCGAGTATTGATGGATACCGTAGGTCACTGGGAGTTATTAATTTAATGCCCCAACTGTTAAATTGGTCTGCCTTTGATTGTACCAGTTCCTTTATTGCCTTGGATGCTAATGTAATTAGTGTAATTTCAGTTGTTTGATTGCTGTTGCTGTCTTTAAATTCAATTGAAATTATGTCATTGGATTCCAGGTTACGTAGCTCTGGAATTGATTTAAAAAGCCTGAGGATGTTTCCTCGGTTTAAGATGTTGTATGAGCCTTGGGAGGTATACTCCGGAATTATCAACAGTTTGGTATGAGAGCAAGTTATGCTCTTTGACGGTAATAAAGTACTATGTCTTTTTTGCAGTTTGATCCATTCTCCATTGATCTGTAGGTAGTTGTTGCTGTGGAGCTATGGATTCAAAATAAAGATTTAAGGCCGCTTTGGTAGAGACTGTTTTGCACAAGGACGCTGAGGCGGGTTTCTTAATTAGTGTTATTAGAGGTCTTTCTTCGTCTCCTTTATTTGCCTTGCCTATGAGTTTCTCTGTAACCTCCATTCTCTGTACTAGTCTGGTATTACTTACTGATGTCGAAGGGGGTGTTCGAATGTCTAGGTTCACTGCTGGAGGGATCACAGTGAGAGCTCGCTCCAGCTCTGCTTCGCACTCCGCATCAGACTGAGGTTGAACGTTCCTTGATGGTACTAGCTGATTGAGCTTTGGTGGTTGACTTGGCTCAACCTGGGAATATATTGCTGATGATAAGTTACTTGTTGGGGCAAATGTTGGGTTCGGAGACAAACTGCTGAAAATACTGGATGTACTTATTAAACCTGGTGATGTAGTAATTTTGTGTTTTGGAAAATAGTTACGGATTGTATTTTGAGCTTCTATTATTTGTCTATTCCGTTTTTTTCGAAGTCTTTTCTTTTCTCGTTTTCTCAGCCTGTGTGCTTGCGGTGAGTTATTTGTCTATTCCGTTTTTTTCGAAGTCTTTTCTTTTCTCGTTTTCTCAGCCTGTGTGCTTGCGGTGAGTTATTTGTTATGCCGTTGTCTGGTTTGATACGTGCTGTGACCCCCGTTGCCTGATGAAACTGTTGGCTTTTGCACGATCGGCTGGGCAGGCCCTGGTAGCTTCGGGTCCACGTCAGCTAAGTTATCTTGATGGTTGGGGCTGCTCTTCATAGTAACACTCCGGTTAGCGAGTGTAGATGTGGCAGCTGTGGAAGCTGTTTGCGTAGTAGACATTGAAGCAACAGGGGGTGTATTACAGATAATGAAGCCTTGCTTTGTGTTGTGCTCCTTCTGAGCGACCGGGTCAGTTGCGTCTGTTGGGCAGGGATCCTGTTTCGAAATACGAGCCAGCCTTGATGATGGTCATTTCTTAACTTTGGCTCATACTGTCGAAAGAAATTGAGGAAGCTAGGACAGACTGTCCATTATTGGGGGACAACAACACACTGCATGTGCTAATTGAACTTTGGATTGTGCTTTTATGATCAGCATGTTGAGGGCTTCTAATTTTTTATCTATCCCGGCAGTGTACACTGCAAGTGTTTTTCAATAGGTCAACCTGTAGATCTAGTTTACCCGAATTGTAATTTAACGCTGATACCGTAGATTGGAGAGTTTGCAGAAGTTGTGACCAAAGTATGTTCAGTTCAGCCGGGTCGCGTCCTTCCTGGGGGTCCGGGGTCTTGTTAAAATCAGTCTTGAAAAAGGATAAATATAGAGGAGTGCAGAATACGGGGTCCCTGTGATTATACTGATTGACTAAGTTTGTCGAAATGTTTGGGGTCAGCAACTTGATTTTTCCTGGGGGTGACCTAGTCCATTGTGCAGCTTGGGGGCTTGGTGCTTTTTTACTCCCAACTGAGTCGTCTGTTTTAGTTTGTAGTTTAGGTGAAAGACACGCGGGTGGGCTAGGGTTAGATTTAGACTGGGAGTCGTCACTTGGTATGATGATTAAGAAGGAGGCATGCTCGGTATGTGCGTATAAAGTTAACAGGTCATAAAGAGTTTCCTCAGATCCCTGCGGTGATGTGTATCACTTTCTGGGCTGATGCCTAAAAGTGGGCTGTGACCTTGCCCACTGGGTCAATTGTGGACCATGGCCTGTACCCGTATTTGAGCCATGTATGAAGTTGGGCATGTTTGGTTGGCATCCGAAATTTCTTTGTGGTTGTTTAATCTCGGTTTTCGTGTAACAGTATTTCTGAAATAGTCCCTCAAAGGCGCCTTTTTTATGGTGGCCTCTGTGGGTACAGTTGCTCCATGTTTTCGGTTGTGGAAATTAGGATTAATCGTTGATGATGACACCCCCATAATTGTATGCGCAATGGGTGTACTGCAGGGGTCATGGGCTGTTCGAAGGGTTGCTGCCCACATCCCGGTAATGCGCTAGATTGAGTTAAGTCTCACTATGATAAGGCTACAGACGTATCCGTGGCTTCAAGGGTGGGCTCCAGCCTAGGTTTTTTGTGGTTTTTAGCTGGATCCTTCCTGACTCTCCCTGACCTCACCATAGGTTAGGGTGATTGTACTGATTGGCATTATTGGCTGGATGCTGAGTACTGCCTTCAACGGTGTGAACTGCTGGTGAGGGTTACTGACCTGTGGGTTCTCACTGGCTACCACTGGGCCTCCATGGTTAGTGCTCTTTCTCCTGTTAGGGGATTGAGAGGTGAGGCTCTATGGGGGGGCGCAGCAATAGTCCCACACTACCCTCACTGCTTCTTAACAACCCCTGCTGCGCAGTGCACCCGCCAACCAGCTCAGCACCACAGAAACTTTGTGGGCTCTTGATAGACTTGAGGTGTGGGCATGAGCTGGCTGCCACAGGGTGGTTATGCTGATGCCTGCGCTGGTCCCGTGGTCTGGCCCCTGGGGTCCCTGGCAGTCCCTGACAGTAGGGGGGGAACTGCTTGAGTCCACAACTGGTGCGAATGGAGGCATGTCGGGAAACCACAAACCACACCCGGTCTGATCAGGCCGTCTCCGTGGCATCCGGGGCCCACACTTTGCAGTAGCCTGCTATTGCTGCAGCACTCCCTCCTGCCGGCAGGCCCTGGATGAGTTGATGGGCCGCTGGTGCTGGGGGAGAGACCACGCCTATGCCGAGCTGAGCGGGCCGGGAGTCAAGAGCCGGGCTCCGAGCTCCGAGCTCCCCGCTGTGTGCACCAGGCTCAGTGCCGCCTCCCAACACTACGGTCTCCTGGGGCACTACAAGGCGGCGGGCCCAGGCTCCAGGCTCCGGACTCTGAATGCCGGGCTCCGAGCTCTGGGCTCATGGGCTGCTCTACGTCGCGTCGCTTTGTGTGCTCAGTGAGGGTCTACTTCCGGAGTCGGGACGCTAAAAGCCTATATATATTGTGGGGGCCGAGATCTGCCATTAAAACTTTATATGGAGAGCTAAAAGAGTAGGAAATTGTGTACCCGGTCTGGGCGTTACCTCTGTGAGGGTGTTTTTAATGTTCTGTTAAGGTCTAATGGGGAGATGAATGATGATTTGTGGTTTACAATGGCATTATTATTTGAACTGGCTCACTCTTCAAGTGGACTTGTTTGACCTCATAGCCAATCTGTCTCTGGGCTGACAAGTCACAATGACAACCGTCCTGCCCTATTCAGGGTAGGCGACAATTATTTGTTTTCCTTGATTGAGTTCACCATGTGAGGCATGGCAGACCCAGTCAAGTAAAGCCCACAATGGCCCCCATGCACTTTCTTCACAGAGATCTCTGCAAGACAAGCAGGCATCTTTTATTCTGGAAGTTGGTCCCCTGCCATGTAAGCAGCAGTGGTCCATTGTCTGCCATCATAGCTATGGGCAAGATTCATTCAAACACAGCAACACATTTAAAAGGCACTTTTCTGGGTGTATTTTTCCAGCACTAGGTCTCGGCAGTAGAAGTAATTGTTAAAAAAGTGATAATATATGTCAGAGTTGCGTGTCGCGGCATCTTTTTCATTCCTTTTACCGTTCCAATTAGCAGGGAAAGTGCGTAGTTTGATGCCAATGTATCCGGCACATTTCTTACTTACCCCCTAGTTTCCAAACGTCCGTGTGGCGTGGCAGTAACACTACCACTGTTATAGTTTCCAGGCTTACTCTGTTTCCCATTACTGCACTGCGTTAGTTTGTTCGGCGACGGCAAGGTGAAAAAAATATGCAGATGTAGGTTTAGGAACAAAACAGAAGCATCTATTCAATATCACACGCAAAACACCCCCACCCCAGACACCCCTCTTGGGTCCCGGGCCCCTTGTGAACACGTAAAGCATCGCGGACCAGGGGTTTCCAAGTCGTCCGATAGTTTGTCATTTCTTCGTACCATTTTCATCCTGAGTTCCTCCGGGGGATTGTGCAGAATTGTCAATAATTCATTCACAGTTTGTATCATCGCACGGCGTGTTTCTCATTCTAAAGTTTATTTGCCATTTCGTGAAACTAAGGTGTAAAAGCATCATTAGGGAGGTCGGTTGTTGGCATATTATAGAAAGATTGCAAGTTCAGGGAGACTTGAAACGTCAGCCAGATAAATATTTCTTAATGTTACTCCTGAGCCTGCACCACCCCTTTTAAGCGCATTTAAGGACCTTTGTTCTAGAGACAGTCGATCACTAAAACGTGTTTGCCTATTTCATGTCATATCTCTTTCTTCACGTCCTCTCAGGTACTACTTATAGCAAGTAGTGTAAGTTTCTATACAACCTTGTCTCTTACAGGGTGCAGCAACAGTGTTTTTTAGGAGTCTTCTTTTTAAATCATATTGAAACTCTCTAATTTGAATTTAAAAAAAGCATGAAAAATGCTTAAGTTGTTAAAAGCCCCTTACTACTGCATAGCGACCTAGCTGCTGATAGAATTAGAAAATCCAGATGAACCTTCCTGCTTTCTCAAATTTGCTTGAAAATGCACCATTTGTCCACTCTTTTTTCAAAATTTTCGCTGGGGGAAACTCCCCGAAACCCCCATAGGTTGGTCCGGCTCGCTCGCTCGCTGCTGTGAAGTATGACAATTATTTTGCGCTGTACCACTTTCAAATGTCACCAGCCGCCACTGGTCCGTTCAGATAAGCGCAGTGGGGTGGGGCAGGGCGGAGAGATTGCAACAGAAGACGGAATAGGATTTATTTATGTAATTAATTTTCCCTATTCCGTTGTCTGGTGACTTTCCCGACCCTCCTGCCCTGCCACCGCCTCACCGAGTTGACCTGAATGGACCGTCGCTGCAGGGGAGTGGAGACCAGGGTCACTGCTGAGCTGGCATACCATGGTCTAAATGACCACTGGAGCTTTTTGAGTATTAACATTGTGCCAAACTGTAAACGAGTTCCAAAAACACCATCACCAAACATCCTGTGCTTGAAGATTCAAGGGTAAAAGAGAACATAGTAGTTGAGTTCCTGAGATACCAGTGCCAAACAATAGTAGCTTACTGTGCATACTGGCCTGCAGTGCTCAATTTGAGCTGGTGTTTGCCAGTGGGGGGGGGGGTCCACCGGCACTTATTTTTGGAGACCAGCACTTTTTTTTCTGCATCACAAATTTACTGAGTGCGAGAGATGGAAAAACACAGAAGGCCCGATTCACAAAGGGCCTTCATATTTGTGGCAGAGGCCTTGCAAACAGAACCGGGGTCCAAAACTCATGGTGGGACCTTCGTACAGCAGTTACCCAATTGTGGAGGTCCCGCCCCGAGTGCAGGCCCCCCCACCATGACTGCGGGGTCTCTTCCACAAGTGCGGAGGACCTATGGGAATTGACCGCAGTGACCGGAAAGACAGAGTAAGAGGGAGACGACAAAACCATCACAAAAGGTGAAAAAGGGGCGGGAAATGTCTGGTATTGGATTAAAGCCTACCAGCCTTGATATACGGCCCGCTAAAGTTTATTTGCATCGGCTGGCGACTTCTGTGCAAAGCTTCAGACACTTGCCCTCTTTAGTTAAAAAACTAAGCACTTCTAGCCTTAAATCATGACTGCCAGGTAACCAGAGAAAAGGCATAGCAAACCTGCAGCTTGAGTTCATGCATCAGGTAAAGGTCATTAACTAGCATAACTGACTAGTACTGCAATCACTATTGATATTGTTCTGCTGGTGAACACAATGAACATGTTATTGGAGTGATTACTATTACCGTGCATGCTTATGATTGATGCCTTTATTTACATGGGCACACACATCATACTTTTGTGTGCAGTTCTAAGCACCTCTTTGTGACAGGAAGGTAGTTTGATATGCTGTATAGGCAGTGTCTGGTTGCCAGCATGCTTATACAGTGCATAATTGTCTACATGGATGTATAAGTATGTCTTAACTTTGCTTTGGCTGAAAATGATGGGTCTGGAGGAGGGGGGTACCTGAAAATGAGGATTCCTACTGCATTCCAGGTAGTCTTTTTAATGGACCTTCTCCTGTGATGGATCTCCCAGTGCTGGGACAGAAGCTAGGTGCACCATAGGAGTCCGACAGCTGGACTGAAGTTCCAGCCTGAGCCGCAGATAGGTATTCCCTGGGGCAACAGTTTCCCTTCATCATCCCCAATCTCATAAGAAGGGAATGGCCTCTCTCCTGAAGGGGGCATGGATTAATGAGGCTTGATTATGAAGAGTCATGGTAGTGGAGCCATGAAGCCAGTGGGTGCAGTCCCTTAACGTGTCATGTGTGGGGGTGTCCCCTAAACTAGCAGGTGGTCGACATTTCAGTTTAGACATAATGCTAGTCATTGCACCCATTCCTCAGACATTTCCCTAGTTAGAGCTGAGGGGTGAGGGACTCACAGGGCTGGACTGGGAACCTAAAGAAGCCCTGGCAAATTTCTTGGACCAGCTCCTGGGGAAGCACTCTATGGCCCCCGGAGGCTAAAAACACTTGCTTGCTGCTTTTGTTATTGGGGTGCCGATATTGCAGCACTGCTGCAAAACTGGCCCTTAGTAAAAAAAATGGCCTCCCGCTACAAAACCGCCCCCACCCTTCCAGCCTCCTGGGAAAATGCCTGATGCCCAGTATGGCCAGTCCAGCCCTGTTCACCCGTACAATAGTCCCAGAGCTCCTATTGTGACCATTTCACAATACTGCTGTTGTTGCTTTTGGGTCAGGAAGGTCTCACAAGGTAAGCAACGAGACATATAAAAAAAGAAAGGAAAGCCTGATGTGATGAGAACCACTGGACCGAAGGATATTTCCTGATCCAAATTATTCATATCTCTGTGTGTGTAGAGGCCACAGAGGACCGGAGCACGTGTGATAGTCCCTGATCGAGTGATTATGTGTATGACTAAACACAGGTTTAGAAGGTATGAGTGGGCTTCATCCCTTCAAATTGCCCCCCAGCATTTGTCCCCTAGGAAGTGCTACTCAGCTCTATAGGTGAGATTTACTATGATTTTATGCAGCATTTGCGTTGCAAAAGTGCCACAAATTAGTGCTGAATCTTTTTTTCAATTTACTTACAGGGCTAGACTTGTTTAGCGGTGAAAATAATGTGCAAGTAAAGCAAAGCAGCGCTGCTTAGCATTACTCAGCACCAAGGGGGCGTACCATGGGTGGAGCATAGGCGTTGCTATGCGACCACTCAAGGTTTCTGACACTAAACCCTATTTATTAAATAAAGTAGACAGGGTTTAGTGTCAGAACACTGCGCCCTTTTGAAGTAGGCGCAATGAAGGAGAAATGCTTTCATTACTCCTTCCGTTTCCGAGTTTGTACATGTGCTGCACTTCATAGCATGCATACAAAGAGGGGAAAGGGTTAAAGTCAGTCTATGCATAGTATTTTGTACAGGAAGTGTACCCTTCCAGTACAAAACCTATGCTAGACTCACAGACACACCCTTGCACTGTTGCGCAAAGGCATTTACATGATGCGCGGCAGGTGATTTCAGCACCGGCCTTAGGGAAGAGGCAGGAGAGTACCATATTTCTGTAAATATTGCGCTCTCCTCCTCTCTCCTTTTCACGCAGCGTTAGCTGCGGTCTGTGCAGGTAACAGCGGTGGGGTGCGTGGGGGGGATTTCGAGGGACGATGCCGAGGGAAAATGATTTATTTATTTAATTTTACCTCTGCATCATCCCTCGCATTCCCCCCCCCCCCCCCCCCCCCCCCCACGTGGCCCACTGCTGAGCATTTGCGGCTGCTGCACTGTGCTGCATGAGTAAGTGGTAAATATGGCCCTATGTGTGTTGAGTCCCCACCAATAGAGCTTGACAGATCAGTACCGAGTGTCTGTGGCGGTTCTGGAGATGATACGAGTTCCTGGAGATGACGAAACACATTTAGAGGCACCAATAGTAAATACCACATAAACCACGCATACACCTATCAACCACTCAGGCATAAGCCTCTGCTCGTACACTAT
Organism: Triturus cristatus; assembly: GCF_964204655.1. Lineage (NCBI taxonomy): Eukaryota > Metazoa > Chordata > Amphibia > Caudata > Salamandridae > Triturus > Triturus cristatus. The sequence continues at coordinate 237,515,213 of NC_140583.1, forward strand.
GCACGTTTGCTTGTCTCTCTCATTGTCCCCACCGGGATAGAAAACATCACCCTAACATGTGCGCCTTAGGTGTGACGTGAAGGTACAAAGGGTTGAACCACATTGCTCGAGCCAGATACATAAACAAGCTGTGCAGATCCTGTGTGAGCTGAAGTACCACTTCCCTGAAAGGACAACTGTAGACGAGGCAACCTAGTTCTGATTAAGTTGTGCATGATTCAGGACAGGCTCAATGCAATCCACAGGCTTCCTCATTGTGGCTTTAACATAATTAACACAGACCGAACGTCAGCGCGACAAGGTCACAGGAATATTACAAGTCACTTAGGCTTTCCAGGAAAGCGTAGCAATGAACTGCCTGTCAGTGGCCGTATTCTCATCTCAGGAAGAGTGAAATTCTAGTTTGTGCAGACAGCTGCAGCTGCGTGACAACAACAGGGTCAAAGGTTTCTTGGAGTACATCTACGTGCCTGTTCACAAATCAATTCTGAAGTACATAAAAATGCACCTGCCCCTGGAATTTTCTTTTATGCCCTCTTACACGCGTTTGTAAATCATGCCGAAACTAATAAACGTGCAAAGAATTCAGTAATTTCTAGTTGTATTATTTGTACATGAATATTCCCTCAACAGTCCCATTGTAAATGTTTTGGGGCTAATTCAAAAAGGCAAGCGACAGTACCGCAGGAGCAAGGTTTGATGCCCCCATGCCTTTGTGAATCGACACCTATATTTTGAAATAAACGTGTAGCCATAGATGAAAATGAATGTGACTGCACATGGTTTACATTTCTAATGTCAGGTAATGTAAACACACCTTTTCAACAGCTGTGTTACCTAAAAAGGTGTGCTGGCGTCGGAAGAGCATTAGCAAATGACAGGTATTAGCAAGTCGAAGCCTGAAGAGAACAGGGCCAGGTATGGAAGCATTTTCTGAAAGGCAAGAACTTGTTGCAAAGGAGCAAATGTGCTGCCAGCTGGTTCCTTAAAAAAGATAATTCTCTTCAAAATGCTAGTCCTAGTCTATAGAGCATTACACCATTCTGGGACAGGCTATCTCAGGGCTAGATTTAGTTTCTATGCCCCCTCCAGAAACCTACAGTCAACCCATGGCCAGTTGGCCAGGATCCCAACGGTCCTATCTTGGATCGGTGGCCTAGAATAAATCCCTTTAGAGCTATGCTCGGTTGCGTCCTCCGACTTGTTCAAGAAAAGACTGAAGACATGGCTCTTTCAACCAGTATGGGTGTGTGGTTGCATTTCGTGGACAACTGCAGCGCAGTGCCGGGACAGTCCAAGGAGTAGCTGTGTGCTTCAGAAGTCTCATTTCATTCATTTCAAAGTGTTGCAGCCCTGACATGGAACGCCTGACCATCGAATCTAGAGCAAACAATCAGTGCAATGCCAGCAGGTTTGCAAAAGATGATCTAAGCCTACATGTTGGGACACATTGGATTAATTTCTGTGGCAAGGACCCAGGGACATGTTGGTGTAAGTCCTGAAATACGTAAAAGACTGATTTGAATGTGAATGCTTGGGTAGTGGTAGCCAGTGCAGAGCACCCAGACTAGTATAGCTGAGGGGCTTTGTGGCCTGTGAAGAGCAAGCTTCACTGCCATGTTCTGAATGGGCTACAGCTGAGACAACTAGCTGGTGCCTGAGCCCAAGAAAAAAGAGTTGCAGTAGTCAAGGCTGCTCAGGGTTAAGGTCTAAACAACCAAGGGGACAAGCCTTGGCAGGCTGAACGGGAAGAAGTTTACCAGAACCCTCATCTGGTGAAATCACACAGGTGACATTTGGTTCACTTGACTAGGGAAAGATCTCCATTCAAACAAAACCCCAAATTCAAACCTTGGCCCTGACGGAAAGGAGAAAGGGCCAAGCAGCGATGGCCAAAAGTTGGTAGGGAAAGTATTTAAAACCAGCTGATCTGTAACATAGAGCACCAGTGTCTTGTTCGAATGAAATTTCAAAAGGTTTACCTTAAGTCAGATTGCAATTGTTGTCATGCATTCATAAAATTTGGCCAATGTTTGGGGTGAATGATAATCAAATGATTTACATACAGTCTGCATAGTCCTTAACGCAGAATATTAAAGGTACGGATTAGAAGAGCTACCGGACGAACATAAAAGTTAAAAAGTATTGGGCCCAAAAATTAAATTCTGGTGGACACCCTGATGCAATTACTTGAATTCAGAACAGAAGGGAGCAAAGAATATTGCATGTTAGAAATGGGGTTTCTGGTTGGCTAGGGTATGCACCTAAGCCAGGCAGAACCCACCACTCTAGTCAGGTCAAGTCAGTTACACACCAAAGATAACCTGTGCTCCCCCTCTGGTAGCTTAGCGCAGAGCAGGTAGGCTTATCATCGTAAGCAATGTGTAAAGCGTTTTGTGCAACACACTCAGACAGCAACACAATTAATACACAACAAGGATTCTATAAAGATATAGAGTATTTTGTACATAAAACCAGACCAAAATGACATGAATCATAAAGTCTATGCATACTATGCATTTACTCAGATAGTACTCGTTATCCTGAACAAGGCAAGACTAAAACGACACACATCAGGGGCCTCATGTAGGAAGCCAAATACCGGTCGGTAACGGCCGATTTTCGGCAATTATACCGTTACCGACCGGTATTTTGGCTTTTGAGATGTAGGGGGAGAATTTCATGATTCGGTATTTACCGAATCGGTAAAATTACCGATTCGGTAATATTACCGATTCGGTAAATACCGAATCATGAAATGAGATGTAGGGGGAGTGTGTGGTGGGTGTGGGGATTCGTTATTTACCACCAACTAAAGGTTGGTGGTAAATGACGAAAAGGTGACAAAAAGCATTTTTGTGCACGTTTAAGTGTGCAATGTGGCAGACATACATGCCCTTAGGGCATGTATGTGCGCCACATGTGCACACATGGCCGAATCAGGGGTGCAACAGGGTGTCAATGTGACACCCTGCCACCCTTGCATGTGCTCCCCCATTACCGTATCGGTATTTACCGATTCGGTAATGAGGCATACCTTCCCATCAATGGGAAGGTATGCCTCATTACCGAATCGGTAAATACCGATTCGGTAATTACCGAATTTTTCCGAATCGGTAATATTTACCGACTCATTACCTACATTGCATTTACCACTTCATAAATACCGAATCGGTATGATTCGGTATTTATGAAGTGGTAAATGCAAGCCCACCTACATAAGGCCCCAGATCTTTAGTGCATGTAATGCAAGTTAGATTAGGAAAAAAGACACATGAATCAAAATATACAACCATAAACACATAGGGCGCAGCACACTTGCGCTCGTACTAAACTTTATATGGTAATTTTTAGAAATGGGGGTCTCTAGTTGGCAGAGGTAGGCACCTTTGTCCAAATAGGGAACCTTGCTTCTAGTCAGGGTAAGGGGGATACACACATTAGATAACCCCTGCTCACCCCCTGGGTAGCTTGGCACAAGCAGACAGACTTATCCCAAAGGCAATGTGTAAAGTATTTGTACTCAAAACACACAGTAGAATAGTGATAACACCACGAATAAATACCACACCAGTTTAGAAAAAATAAAGTATTTTTATCTAAACTCAACAGGACCAAAACTACAAAAATCCAACATATAAGAATATGACTTTAAAAAGGTTTCAAACAACTGGGTCCATAGAAAACTATGGATGCGTGATTTCTTACATAGTACCAGTAGATGCATCAAAATTCACAAGGCCAAACAGCTGCAGGCATGGGAAGCGTCGAGAAACAAAGAGATGCGTCAGTTCCTGACACCTTGGGGAGGCGATGCAACAGTTCTGCTGCACACAGGAGAAGTGATGTGTGAAATCCGGTCTGTAGGGGAAGTGATGCGTCGACTCTAAGATGGTTCTGGTCTGCAGGTGAAGCGTCGGTAAAACCTGCCGCATAGGTACGATACGTGGAAATCGGAGATGTGTCGGCGATCCATGTGGCGGCGTCGAGCGGAACTGCATCAGTTTATTCTGCCGCGATCCCTTGAAGCGCGGTTCTTGCAGCGGCTACATGCGCTGCAACGGTTTCAGCAGCAACGATGCATGGAGATTCTTCTAGCACAGCGGTGCTGCGTCAGATAAACAGCCGCAAGAAGAGCGATGCATCAATTTCTTCAGTTTTTTAGGTTTCTTCCAGCTCCTAGCAGCAAGCACAACCTCCAGAGGCCCAGAACTGGAACAGGCCCCTCCTGGCAGGTCAGAAGGCTCAGTAGCAGAGTTCAGGGGAGCTGGGGGTGAAGTCTTTATATCCCTGAGACTTCAGAACAGGAGGCCAGCACACACAGACCCGTACAGATCTTCTTCAAGCAGGTTCAAAGCAAAGTTCCAGTCTTTGTTCTTTCCTTGGCAGAAACAGCAACTGCAGGCCAACCACACACAGCCCACAGCAAAGGGGCAGTACTCCTCCTCACAGTTCTTCAACTCTTCTCCCTGGCAAAGTTTGCTCTTGAGTCCAGAAGTAATGTAAATCTCTGGGGTTTTAGGTCTAATACTTATACCCCAAAATGTCTTTGTTCTCTTTGTGCTAGAGCCTCTGAGCCCAGTCCACCCCAGTTCTGTCCTCTCTGGTGCAGTATGACCACAAGGGGTGGAGATAGCATTGTGCAAGTGAGACAGGTCCTATTCAGGTGGAAGGAAATCTTCTCTACTACTCTAAATTCAGCCAAGCCCCATTCAGCTCAGTTCTGAGTCATCCAGGAAGGGCCAGGCACACCTCAACCCCCCCCAGTGGCTGTCTACAGTGAATGCACATCCCTAGCCTCTGTCACTCCCAAACCAGACAGTCAATACAGAAACAGGCAGAGGCACACAGAATGGTTGGACAAGAAAATGCCTACTTTCTAAAAGTCAACAGTATCTGGTGCGTCGCCATGCACCAGCTTCTAGTTGCACTGCTATACGACTTGAGTTTAAAAAAGGTCAAGAAACTTAAATCCAGTGTTCATTGAGGTAATTTTAATTTTATTCATTATTTTTCAATCAATTTTGAAACAGAGGCAACATCATTCTGAGCTTCAAATGCCAGGGAAATGCCCATCCAGGCCTTTATCCCAAAGCACGGCAGAATACGCTTTACATCCGGGGTAACCATGCTGATAAAAAACCCAATGTATTTCGGGCCGGGGGCCCTTCCTCAGGGGTAACTGTAACATAAAGAAAGCCAATCAGAGTCGTGGAGGATCTCATGCATCATAAATGAGCAAGCCTACAACAACCATCATGCACTCTACACAAATAAACCAGCATGCTACGTGCTTTACAAATGAAGATAAATGTCTTCAGAAACAACACGCGCTGTATGTGAATAAGATGAAATAAAGATAAAATAAAGAGTTATCTATCCCATACTGAACTAAACTATGTGCATAAACTTAAACCCACAATAACCATCATGAACTATGCCTGACTACACCAACATGCTATGTGCTCTATGTTAAAAAAACACTGCTTGTGAAAAATATATAATCTCCTGCATGTAAATGAAACAAAAACGAAAATAAAGTGTGCTAACCTGCACTTTGTGAATAAGCTTAACAATAAACATACGTGATCACTGATGTGAAATCTATAATCACGGTATCTCAACGCGGTAATTGACCGAGTTGCCGTTCATAAAAAAAACAAAGTTGTCTGTGAAATAAACTGCTCATTTTGTACCCGTTGTCAACACCCCAGGTGCAACCAATAAAATTAAAAAGTACACATAGAAAAGTGAACCAAAAACAGGTAAACTTAGAAAAGATCCACGTGCGAAAACCACTCATTCTCATCCTGTAACTACCGATCAAAATCAATTAATACATACAGTATAAATATCGCATAATGTGGTTAAAAATATAACATAATCTGGTAACAATTAACATCTCTGTAAAGAGTAAAATATGGTAGAATTCGTGAAAGTTCACAATCCTCTACGATCGATAATACGATGTTGACAAGCATTTCTTCCCGAGGAAATCTGATATAACCTCATATATTGTACTATCTGTTCAATTAAACCATAGGTGCAAACCGTCGGAGGGACACAATTGTGAACAATGAGAAGAGGAAGTGAAGGAATGCGCTCCACGTATACAGTTTAGAGAAATGTTCAAAGATACATGTTTGCGTGCAAGCCTGAAGTATGCTATGTCCCAGTAGCACATATATGAATATCAATACTATCTGCGCATCGTCACGTCACGCACCAGCTTCGAGTTGCACTGCCAAACCTAAATCCAGTGTTCATCCAGGTAATCCAAGTTTATTCAGTATTTTACGACAGCTGCTTCTGTTTTCCCCAAACTCTTTCCAATAACTATTACTGTTATCTAACACAATTGAGACTCGGAATAGTGGGTTGGAAAAGGTCCTTAAAATATTGCAGGAGAAGGGTATGACCCTGCAAATGGAGAAGTGTAAATTCTTGGTTCAAGAAGCAGAGTATCTTGATCAGAATAGTATTCAACCAAAAGAGAATATACTGTCATTGAGAATTTGAAAGTACCTAACTTCATGGACCATCTTTGATCTAGGCCTTTGAGTATTTTATTCATGCTTTGTTCAGAATTTTGCCTTATTAGCTTCACAACTCAGAACTCTCTTAAAAAAGGAGTAACATTTGTATAAGATAGTGTTCACACACTAGCATTCAACAACCTTGAAAAGGTCCTTGTCAGTGCTCCTCCGTTGGTGCCATAGTCTCACTTTAAACAATTTACCCTATCTCTTGACGCTAGTGAAGAAGGAATTGGGGCAGTTTTATCTCAAAACACCACCAATGCTGAGAGAACTATTTGCTTTGCCTATGGGTCTTTGACTAATACAGAAAGACATTATTCCACCATCAAAAGGGAGAGTTTGGCTTATTTGTGGGCAGTTGAACAGTTCATGTGGGTGGGGGTTTTACATTTATCATCAAAACGGAGCTCAAGCCACTTCTGTCTTTACTCAGTAAAGTTGGTACTGGCAGAGTATCATCCGATAATGTCAAAATTGTACAAGTACAATTTTTTGTCAAATATATCCTAGGGGATTGCAATATCCTGGCTGATTGTTTATCCAATATCTATAGCAAAGGGGATTCTTACCCACTATCTTATATTAGGTCTATCAGACCAGTTACCATCTGCTCAGAAATACAAGTATTTCTTTTTAAAGACCCTTACCTACTCTTGTAGTGGCATACTTCATCATCAGGTCTCATCCTGGTCTCTAAAAACCAGAATGGGCTTGACAATGTTCCAGTGAACACTTTGAATAATAATTAGCAGCCGGCGTCTGTAAAATATTAAAAGGCCTTAAGCAACCTAGGTATCCCCTTTACTTGTAGTTGCTCGGGGGTGGTATAGTTAAAAAACTATGTGGAGGATAACAATGGGAAATAATTACCCTATTCACTTGTCAACAATTTTCAGCCCTTGGATTGTGAGAAACAAGGATACTTGAGGTTACATCAGGACAAAAACCTACCCCGGATCTTCTGTACCCCTTACTATGTCACCAGTCAGAAGGTAGGAGAATAGGAAGAAGACCTACCGGGAATTCCATATTGGCTGCGTCTGTGTCGTACGTTGTAAAACAGACAGCAAAGTTATAGAAAGAAAAGACAGGCACAATGCTTTATGGTTACAAAAGAGAAAGGATGGACTACTATTTTCAGAGGAGGAGATGGAGAGAGAAACAGAAAGTGAAGACGGACCAGGAATGACAGAGGTAGAAAAAAGGAGGAGTCAGAGTTGGGCATGGGATTTAAAGAGACACCGGAAGTGGAATACGAATTAGAAGATTGAATGCTGATGGAGTTGTGATGTGGAAGGGGATGGGCAGACTCAGAGCAGGGCTGCTTACCAGGACAGGTGAAAGAGAGAGGAATCGAATTGGCGTAACATCCCAAATCCCACCTGAGCAGCGCATATAGCTGCCATCCTCCAGGAGAAGCATGGCTAACCCAGGTGCATAAGAAGGTCACTGGGTGGGGAGGGGAGAGGGAGAAACAGCAGAAAGTACAGTGATTACACAGTCTCTAAAAATGGCAAAATAGAAATCATTTGAGTTGTGGCAAGTGCCACTTTTGATTTATGTTCATTTGGGCTACGTCATAAATAGACGAATTTAGGATATTTTACACCTATTTTTTTTTTCATTGATCACTAAGCAGGATCCTAGATACGAGGAACACCCTATCAGATAAGCTATAAGGGGATTGATAGAACAGATAGTTAGCAGAGAAAAGAAGTCAGTAAAATAGAACTAAGTACACCAGAAATCAACAGGAGAATAAAATGAGTGAGAGAAAAGAATCATATCCTGAATACTAGGAATTGATAACAGATTAAGCAGGAAACATTAGTAACGCACATATAGTTCAAGAAAAAGAGAGCAAACATTAAATGCATGTTTAGAAGGAAGAGAAATACAGAGATAGTTAGGTCACAGAAGACAAAATAATGTTAAAATAGATAACCTCGAGAAAATGAACACTCACCTGTGTTTATTTTTTGCTCTGTTTGAGCTTTCCGGATGGGAGGCATCCTAAAATCCACTAAAGGAGATCAAGCATCCAACACGGGACCACAATGCTACGAATGTGGAGAGTGGGGCCTCATAGCTCGAGTCTGCTGCAACAAGAAATCAGAAGAGGAACCTAGGGAGGTTAATTATGTACCCCGTTCTATTTACTTCACTCAAGAGATGGGACCCAGCTATTATGTGAGTCTACATGTTAATCAAAAGTGGGTTACTGCTTTGTTAAACTCTGTGTGTATACAGTCAGTAATAAAGGACGACTTAGTCTTACCCCAACAGATAGTTCCAAATTGACATGTTTGCATTAGATGTGTACATGGAGACCTAAAAACCTACCCAGTGGCAACAATGAAAGTAAAAATTATGGAAGGGAAAGCCACTTTAATTGAGGTGGGAGTCCTCAGGAATCTTCCCAAAGATGTTATATTGGGTATAGAAAACCCCCAATTCAACTCCCTCTTAAAGCAAACACTGCATGAGAGAAATATCTTAATTGCCGAAGAGCCATAGACCTTGGATTGTAATTTTCGGGCTGTCCAGATAAATTATCTAACTCTCTATAATGCATGGAAGAGGTCTACACAGGAGGAAGGGAAACTCATAACGGGATACCCAATGTAAAGAATACAAAATGAGTTGTTATACAGAGTGGGAAATGAAAATGACACACCCAACATTTTTGTTCCAAATCCTTTCCGAGAACAAGTTTTGTTCTATGCTCATTCTCATCTAATGGTAGGAAATTTGGGACCCGAGACAACAATCCAATCTTTATTACCTAACTTCTATTGGGCAGGAATTTTAGCACAAGTGAAGAAATATTGCCAGGAATGTGAAATATGCTAACAGAATAATCCATACCAACCTCCCAAGGTTCCATTGCAACCAATGCTTATAATCTGCAAGCCCTTTGCAAGAGTAGAAATAGACCTAATTGGGCTCTTACCTTGCTCTTGTAAAATACATAAGTATGTAGTAGTAGTAGATTATGCCACTAGATATCCCGAGGCAATACCTCTATGAGAAACAAACACTAAAATAATAGCCCAGAACTTAATTGAGATCTTTCAGTGAATGGGTTTTCCAAAGGATATATTAGGAGATCTGGGTGCACCTTTTATATGTAAGTTAATGATACAAATCTGTAAACAACTGGACATTCGGCTTCTTAGGACCTCCGTATACCAGCCACAAACTGATGGGTTGGTAGGAAGATATAATGAAATCCTAAGACTCACATTAAAAAAGACATTAACTGGAGATGGAAAAAATTGAAACCAGTTACTACCTCTTGTCCTGTTTGTTATAAGAGGACAAGTCCAAAGTAGCTTGGTTTGCTCCCTATTTGAGCTGCTCTTTGGACGGAATATATGACGTTACAGCGCACACCATTACTACACATGCTTTTTTAATGCAGTTTCTACAACGTGACTACCTTTACATTGCATATTTTTACAACGCATGCTATTACAACGCATGTACATAGGGATACATTGACACTACCATTGCAACGCAGACTAGTACAACTCATGTATTTACTACGCATAATGGATAGTAATTTAGAATATTAATATCATTTTGTCTTTTGTCACCCACCCTCTGGGACAGGATGCAAGGGAAACAGGGGTTTTGGGTGGGGAAGCGTATGAATACCCGGGTATTAATTGTAATACCCGGGTACCAGGAGTTACCCATAAATAAAAATATACATTGATGTAGATATAGAACACTTTTTCACAGAATAAAAACACTAGAGACATTTTGAAAAACAGCATCCACATACAAGGCTTTGACGGCATACAAGGCAAGAGAAAAATTGTGTCCAACTATTTCTACAACTTCAGGCAAGCCATCCTCTACTCAAAATGCGTGCCATTCTAAGACGAAACTTAGAAATCAATCCTTCACACACAAAATTAAAAATATACCTTCTGTCAAGTTCTAAATCACGCGTAAAAAATTGTTTATGAAACATATTTTCTTTTACATTTTCGTTTACCCATTCTAAATGTATAAATTAAGCCAACCACCATTTTGTCCTCAGTGGTGCTCAGACTTTCCTGACAACCACACGCATCTGGAGTAGGAGGAGAAAGCCACTTTTGACTGTTAAATGGTAGCGGCAGTTTCAGTCGATATCTTCCAAGTATTTTGCCCGGCGATAATCGCCTCTCATACCACTCGATAATTTACCAATAAAAGAGGCAGGCGCCGGAGACTGGAAGGCAGGAAACAAGGTTTTATTCCGTCGGAGCAGAACACATCAGATCAGACAGCAAGGTATCGTCACGAGGTGCTCTAACTGCATCTCTGAGACCTGGTCTCTTATACACTGGTTTATTGCTTTATTACACATAGTACATTCTTGTGATTCCCTTGATGTGCGGGGAAATATCCCCTGAAGCCCCGGTTCAGATCCGATCCCACACATAGATACAGTAGAAGTTCCCACCCTACCCGCAGTGGGAGATGGCTATCGCGCAGCAGGGAATTCCGCTAATTCCCGGGGGTGTGTGCAACTGGCCGGGTCTCAGGGGGTAGGGGCTTTGATTCTACTGTAATCCCTTTGATGTGGGGTGTTTCCTTTACAGTAGGGGCAATAAACTGCATCCGCAGGGCTAGGTGATGGCCTGGGACCAGTTCGGTCAATGGGGCGCAGAGGAAGGGGGTTATCAAAGGAGAGGCATGACCATGTATGGGTTTGTCGGTCGGAAGTGGTTCCGTAGCAGGGTCGCGCAGAAGGAGAGGGTTTATGGCCTGTATGAGAGAGCGGGGGTGGCCAGCGCGCGGGGGATGCTCGCAGCGCCAAGGGGACCGCGCTGGCGATTGACAATGAGTGGGGTGTCTAAAATGGCGGCCGTGCATTCGTTGCGCGTGGTGCTGGGGAGGGGCAAGATGGCGCAGATAATGTTCAGTTTGCGAGCTAAATTTCCACAGTCCTCCCTTTTAACATATCTCGCCAGCTTGTCCGGCCAATATTTGCCTTTGTTAGCCTTTCAGTTACAGTATCGTCAATGTTCGTCACACATTTTAAAGATACAGAGTCTTTAGGGTAGGCAGGAGTAATCTGACACATTTGTACATTGTCTCATACAGTTTGATGAAGCAGGCGAGGAGGAAGTACATTCAAAGTTGCAGTATAGTTGTGTACATGGCTGGTGTTGTATGAATGTTACTATACAAAGTTACATTTTCTTAACTTCTCAGTGTACAGTCGGAAGTGATTGATGCAACACCATGAAAACTTGATAAGAAGATAGTTAATATAAAAAGGTGGTTGGGAGAGGATTTTCGACTTTGACATGGGTTCTTCTTTCCAGTGTCCTTTTTATAAAGAGCTATCACTGGTAAGCTCTCATTGTTGTTCTTCTTTCGTTGGCACTGTTGAGCACCGGCGGCGGAGCTAAGGTCCAGCTCAAATCCAATTTCTCACGTTGCAGGGTGTGATCATTCATTGTTCTCCGATCACAGCCCTGTTCCTTAACACAGTTCACCATAGGTACTTTGAGACAGGGTACCTGCCTTTTGTTCTTCTGTGGGTGGGTCAGATTCATAATCCATATAAAAGATGGTGAGAGAGAGAAGGGTGTGACGTGCTTCGGGACGCCGAGGGAAGAGGGGGTGGAGTGGGATCAGATCAAATATGTGGACCAAGGGGAGCAGAATCTTCCAGCACTGGGCCCATCAATCGGGCCCGACGGGTTGAGACTTCAGGCACGCTGGTCGGTGAGCAGGGGGCCTCGAGGTAGCCCCTCGCGCTTATCGTCCTGAAAAAGGTGTCTCGTCCCATGCCCTTTTTGCTTCGTAGCCTCCCCCTTGGTCGATGCCATAGATGTTCCAAGGTCTGCAGCCAGGCTGTGCGTCACGTCCGACCCCTCCCTTCCGATGGCAGCACGTTATCTTTAAATGGGTACAAGAAACAAAAGTCTTAGAGAGTTGGCAGGGAAGACATTTACATACTTCATCCTCTCTCCCAACCACCGAGTAGTCGCGGACATGTTTTTATCGGTTGCTGCATGATTGGTGTCTCTTAACTCTGATGATAGTGTGTGCGTTACTAATCTTATCAATTATTGTTGTGGTGCAAGTTTCTGTGGGTGTCCCTGTCCATCGTCTGGCCCCCTAGGTGTCGATTCCTGCGCCTGATACTGGTTGTAGGAAGCCTGACATCGGTCAACCTCCTAGTATATAAAAAAAAAAGAAATTCGAACCGGCTTCTCCGGCAGAGGCTCGTTCGTCCCAACACAAGTTTTGTTACTACATATTTCTTTCCGAGGACTGCTAAGTTTATAAAAAGAAAGTGCGAGGTGCTACTGTCACGGGTTCACGAGTATCCATTTCGGGGAGGAACATAAGCTAAGCATTATTTTTGCTGGTGACAATAGATAACCCTTTATCAGTTTAGGCGAGGTTTTATTAGTGAATAAGGTCATCAGCTGTGTCGTTCGAAATACTCTGAGGCGGCTAGTATAGGGCTGGGGTTATCTTTGGGAGAACAGGGTGCTTTAGACATATTACTTCGGGGTAATTGGGCGGGAGTAATTCTGGGTGGTGGTGATGGTGTCCTTTAAGAACAAAAACCACTGACATATAGTCCCCGTGTTGTGGGTCAGATTGGGGGACATCAGTCGTCTTACCTGTCCTTTCCTTCTCAGCCGATTAGGCTTAATGTTTGTAAAAAGGAGAGGTAGTAACGTGGTAAAGTATGTTTGTTTTTGTTTCTGTCAATTTGTTCGAACACCACTGTGTTCAGGCCAATTATACACTTACCAAAGGGGTGTATGTCGTTTAATTTATTCAAGAAGAAAAGAGGGCGAGAGAGAGAGAGAGAGCCTTTTGCGAGGGAGGGGGAGAGAGAGAGAGAGAGAGAGAGAGAGAGAGAGAGAGAGAGAGAGAGAGAGAGAGAGAGAGAGAGAGAGAGAGAGGGAGAGAGATGGGTAAGATAATAGGCCACTTGGTGCACATACAACATGGGGTAGCATGGGTCTGTTCCATGTAAGAAAACACAAGCGGGGAAAAGACATAAATTCGGTGATCATGTACACACAAATGTCGGATAGGGTATGACAGCACATGCAACAAGATGGAGACTCAGGGTTGCGTCGAGCACGGGGACCTCTCCTTTCCTGTCCTCTATTCCTATGCACGCTGCGTACCTTTAGTATTTTGTAGTTTATCTTATGGGTTGTCTGACCCTTTTATTCTCCTCCCTTTGATCGGTGGACGCACACTTCAATCATACAATGACGCTCTCTTCAAGTGACCCAAACATGAAATGCATACACATTCATATCGTATAGTCGTAGTATACACGCACAATCATGTCATACAGTTTTCCACGTTTCCAATGATGATCTGTAATTTTTCGCACTATCTCGCAACATTTGTCTATGGTTTCCCTGATATTGAACTTGGTGCGGTCCGTGTCCACTCCACTTTTCAGTCGGAACTTCGTCGTGACCTATAGAGGGGAAAATAAGAGGGGAGGGGAGGTGCAGTAGTAAAAATACCTTAGCGCGTGTAGACACGAAAAAGTTCTACCTACCATGTACCAGGCTAGCCGCAGGAGTGTGTGATACCACGGACTTATTATTCTCTAGGTCGATGCGAAGATGTTCTAGTTCATTCATTTCCTGAATTCGGGTTCCCTGGTCGTACATGTATTTCTCAATTGGTCGTATATTGTGGTGCAAGATATCATACCTTGCGTTCGGTATATACCTTATAGTTGATCATTGATTTGACAACTCTTTGAAAAGGACAGGCATGGTGGGTACAAATTCCGTAAAACAAAAATGTGTTAGGCAAATCGAGTTTGTATTATCGGCATGCTTTCGCTTAGGAGTAACAATCATTTGTTCAAAAAGGAAAAAACTTTCAACAACCTAGATGATTAGTCATGACACTGATTTCGTAATTCCTTTTTTTTTTTTTTTTAAGAAGCCCTTTATTTAAAACAATGTCAGTATGGAAATACGGGCCTACAGCCGCCATAGATCGGCCACGGTGTGAGAGGCGTCGAGCAACATGAGCAACACTAGATTAATATAAAAAAATTTGGTTCCCCCCTTTCCCCCACCATCATGTGTGAAAGTATCGCATACATATATATATGTCTTTTTAACACAAATGTCACGTGGCTGGAACGCCACAAGGAGTTATAGGCCACTCCTACATCAGCGCCATCTTGGGGCGGGGTCGGGCCAGTGCACAGTCTAAGTCTTTCCATGAATTTAGCAGTTGAACCAGAATTCCTTTCGGTGGTTCGAGAACCTTCGTTAGCGTCAAGCTTTGCGTCAGCATGGCGTCACTGCAACCTTGTAGCAATGCCATGGTTCGTTCTTAGGGCGGGGGCAGCAGGCGGGTTCTTCCGCCGACGCTTTACTTTCTCACTGCACCAAGCGGAGGCAAGGCGGCTGCCGCCCGGGGAAAAAAGAGCAATGGCGGTGGTTTTGTCCTTACCGGAAGTCCGCAGGAGTCGAATGTCAAATGACTCCAACCAATTCTGCAAGGCTGAGGGGAGCGTTCTGTCAAGGGTGGGGCCCATGCCCTAGCAAACAAGCTTTTGAGTCCAGAATTGTCTCACGGTGGGCCAGGCCTGGAACCGGAGGGGTCGGCCGCCGGAGTTCAAGGGCAGCAGTAGCAGCAGCTCCTCGGTACAGTCACCGGAGAGGAGCCAGCAGCAGTAACAGTAGCAGATCGGGTGGTGCTGCCACCGGAGTGGCATCAGTTGCAGCGACAACAGCAATCCGGAGGACATCATCATCGGAGTGGGCCCCTACTTACTTGGCTGCGGGGGCCCACTCCCCGCGTCGGGTGCTAGCGGTAGTCCTGGTGAACCCTGTCCTTGGGTGGTTGCCTGGCGGCCGCGTGCAGGGGTGCCGGCTCAGCCGAACGGCGAATGAAGTGGCAGGGCGCAACTCAGCTGGCCGACGTGTGAAAGGCGTGGTTTGGGGTGCCCTCATCTGATGGCGAGCCTCCACCTGGGGAGGTGGGGGAGGTCCGTTCGCGTCGCCTCCCCCCGCCAGGGCACCCTCCGTTATTGAAGGAAGAAGTGACTGGGAAGACCCGCACAGCGTGCCAGGGTGAAATTCAGCAGGCCGATGAAAAAGATGGCTGGGTGCAGCTCAGCTGGCCGGAGAGTTAAAGGCGGTTGGGATGCCTGGCAAGCCTCCACCTGGGGAGGTGGGGGAGGTCCGTTCGCGTCGCCTCCCCCCGCCAGGGCAGCAGCCATAATTGAAGAAAGAAAGAAAACGGGAAGGTCCGCACAGCGTGGCGGGCTTCGCCTTGGTATTTGCCAGAACTTCGGCGCTTCGTATAGCCTCCGGCCTATTCGCACAATCGCTCGCCACTGATGTCAATGGATTTTTGCATGGTTTTTATAGCCCAAAGTCAACTAAGAGGGACCGCCCAAAACAGGCCAATGTTGCAATTTCGAGGAAGGAGAGGCGAGGACGGTGTCACGTGGACGTTAAGGCTTTGGGATGGAGGTTGCAGCAGACTGTTATGTAAATAGTTGTTTTTTAAAACGTGTTTTATCCTGTTCATTTTGCCGGAATGTTGTTATACTTGTAATTTATTAAAAAATGTTTGACCATACTATTTCGCTGGAGCGTTGTACGTATCAGCGATCTGGTTAGCGTATTCGGAAAAAAATGGCATTTGCTCGATTGCACGTGATCCTAATCAAGTGTGGTGACGTTGATGGTGGGTATCAACAAACTTCCGGTTGTGTCTATTGGGGTCCCTATTTTTGTTCAGTTCCAAATGGACCGGGCACTGGGATTTCCAGTGTCCGAACCCTCTACAGAATGCACATTGATTTCCATCTAAGTCTCTCCGTCCGTTGTAGGGTGTAGATGCATGGTCTCTAGGGGGTTTTTGTCCTGGTTCTCGCTGTTTACCTATGGTATCGAGTTGTACCCAGGTATATCCGAACGGCTCAGCGTGGTCAACTTTCCGGATTTGTTTCCACACATCAGCCGGCAGACATAGCCCAAAGAACAAGTCGATATCTGCTAACGTCATTATCGTTGAGCCTAAGGCTGTACCTAATTCAGTGTAGAAGGCAGTCGGGTTCTTTCTCAAGTCGGGTAGGGTCTTTCTAAAGGTCAAAATATCTTGCCGGTCCCACGGCTGGTAGACCCAGTTATATACAACCCTTCCCTTCGCATCTTGGTGGTTGATGTCGTCGTGTGTTCCCTGACCCCGTGGGGGGACCCAGTAGGGGGCAGCTTCTTTAATGGGCATCATGGCCTCGGCCCTTCCTCCCTGGGGCTTAGTTGCCATGGGGGTTTCCGTTGTGGTTGTCTGTCCATGTTCTTTAAGGTGTCGGTAGACCTCGAGTGTACGAGTGAAGAGGTTCGTTACATCGCCCTCTCTTTCTTCCCCAATGTCTACCTTCCTATATAGGGCCGCTAGGCCTTCGGGACCTTTATCGTGGTACCTATTCTCATATGTATTCAGGGTGCGATAACAGAGCCGTACGACGAAGTGTCGTCTGCGGCTGTCGGCATACGATTTATACACGTCCGTTATATACTCCTCACTTTCTTTTCGCTCCACCAGCGTCCCTACTATCTTGTCAATTCCTGCTCGTTCATCTTTAGTTAACCGATTCATTCTGGTGGACTCTTTCTTTCCTATCTCATGGTCGTCTAGCGTTGTAGTCGACGTTAGGTTTAGTACAAGAGGTTCAGCCGGCGCGGAGGCCGTGAGGGCCGAGGCCCCTGTACTGCTTTCGTTCGTGTTCGGGGGTTGTGGGTGTTGCACTACTGATTGGGAGGGTGCATACGGAGGGGGCATGTAAATGGTCGGGGGACCTAACAGTAATTCGTCATTCGTTTGCTGCCTGGAGGACAACACAGGGTAGAGCAAAGAAGGGGACCTAACAGCGTACTGGCCTGAGGTTTCGGGCTCCTGGCTTAGCTTAGTTTCCCTTCTCTCTTTTATGTCTTCTTCTAACTTTTTAGCGGCAAGGTGAGCTGCCTTTCGTAATTCCTTTTCTGCTTTTACTTCTTCCCTCTTTTTCCGTTGCGTCGCTTCTTTACGCCACATGCCAATACTGTCAAGCATAGTAGGCGTCGTCTTATTGCTACGCAGAGCTACTTCTAGCGCTTCTATCTTGCGATCGTCGAAGGATCCCATCAGTGGCCACTGACTTTCGGGCTCCTTCTTGGTATATTTATGCCACAGCTTGCTATAAGCCACGGCGACTAGTCCATATTTAGTGAACATGTCCTTATTAGGGGTGCCTTCCAGTGGAGCCGGGTGGTTCACCTCTAATAAGCGGTCCGGGCAGAACCAACTACCAATCAGTGGGGAGAAGATAGGCATGACGGGTTTCAACGGGGACAAAAGTCAGCACTACCTATCTTTTCACTGCTTGCAAAGACTAGACAGAATATCTCTATTCCTCGTTATTTGTAAGCAGAGAATACCTCCAAAGAACCAATATCGAACAACTAGTGTTCGGACAATCAATCAATCAATCAATGGGGAGATAAAGATAGGCACGACGGGTTTCAATGGGGACAAAAGTCTGCGTTACCTACCCTTCACTATTTGCAAAGACTAGACAGAATATTCCTATTCTACGTTATTTGCAAACAGAGAATATCTCAAAAAGCACTATTCTTCAAAACAATCAATGTTCGGACAATCAATCAATGGGGAGATAAAGATAGGCACGACGGGTTTCAACGGGGACAAAAGTCTGCGTTACCTACCCTTCACTATCTGCAAAGGGAGAGAGAGAGAGAGTATTTCTACTCCTCCCCGTTTGTAGACAGCGAATATCTCAAAAGAGAACAATCAATGAGCACAATCAATGAGCAATACTAGTATTCAATCAATCAATCAATTATTTCGCACTTTTGTCGTGTTTCACGACCTTACCCGGACCGCATGGACAGTTTCTCGTCTTCCGCCTCCAGCGCCCGATCGTCCTCTATTCTCCGTATTTGCCGCGGCACTCCTGATGGTTCCCAGTCAGGACCGTAGATCACTCGAGAGAGGTCTGCTCGGAACCAGTGAAGTTCGGATGATCGGCTGCCAGACGAGGGTCTATTGGGCAGGAGCTCTCCCGATCGTTGCAGTCGTTCACTCTGTCGTCGGGACCTCTCCCACTGGATCCACGTGTCGCTGATGGGCCCCACGTTTGGGACGCCAATTGTTAAATGGTAGCGGCAGTTTCAGTCGATATCTTCCAAGTATTTTGCCCGGCGATAATCGCCTCTCATACCACTCGATAATTTACCAATAAAAGAGGCAGGCGCCGGAGACTGGAAGGCAGGAAACAAGGTTTTATTCCGTCGGAGCAGAACACATCAGATCAGACAGCAAGGTATCGTCACGAGGTGCTCTAACTGCATCTCTGAGACCTGGTCTCTTATACACTGGTTTATTGCTTTATTACACATAGTACATTCTTGTGATTCCCTTGATGTGCGGGGAAATATCCCCTGAAGCCCCGGTTCAGATCCGATCCCACACATAGATACAGTAGAAGTTCCCACCCTACCCGCAGTGGGAGATGGCTATCGCGCAGCAGGGAATTCCGCTAATTCCCGGGGGTGTGTGCAACTGGCCGGGTCTCAGGGGGTAGGGGCTTTGATTCTACTGTAATCCCTTTGATGTGGGGTGTTTCCTTTACAGTAGGGGCAATAAACTGCATCCGCAGGGCTAGGTGATGGCCTGGGACCAGTTCGGTCAATGGGGCGCAGAGGAAGGGGGTTATCAAAGGAGAGGCATGACCATGTATGGGTTTGTCGGTCGGAAGTGGTTCCGTAGCAGGGTCGCGCAGAAGGAGAGGGTTTATGGCCTGTATGAGAGAGCGGGGGTGGCCAGCGCGCGGGGGATGCTCGCAGCGCCAAGGGGACCGCGCTGGCGATTGACAATGAGTGGGGTGTCTAAAATGGCGGCCGTGCATTCGTTGCGCGTGGTGCTGGGGAGGGGCAAGATGGCGCAGATAATGTTCAGTTTGCGAGCTAAATTTCCACATGACCTGAAAACACTACCATCTATTTACTAAAGTAGCTCAGTTTTGAGGGAGGTATCCCAAAACATTCCTATGCATGTAGCTAGTTCTATGCGGAAAATCTCTAACTTAAGAAGAATTATTCAAAGGAAAAAGCAGGTAAGTAACCCCCAACGTGTACCACCTCAAACATTCTCTGATATTAACATTCTCCTCAACTCTCTGTTACTGTTACTAATTAAACCTTTCTATTGCATGACAACAAAAACCCTCAAAAGAGCATACTAATCTTTAGCACACCCCGTAACCTTTAGAAATTGGAGAGTAGTGATATTTGGATGATGAATGGGTCGTTTAAATCCACACCCCATCAATTCACCCTAATAGACACTATTCATGCCTACATTAATAACACTGTAGTTCCCTTAGTATACTATATACTCCCTGATAATCAATCCTCAACATACACTGAACTTTTATCAGTGGTAAATTCTAAAACTCAAAACAAAAGTCCTAGAAAAGTGATAAGTGACTTTGAATCATCAATGATTAACACCATTACTAAAACCTACTCGGAAACCCAAATTCAAGGATTTTTTTTCACTTTTCACAGGCATATTGGCGAAAAATTCAAAATTCATCCTAAATTAAGGATTACATATCAGACAGTAAATTACACAATTTGAATTAAAAAAACTAACAGCATTGTGCTTTGTTCCGCCTGACAGTGTGGATGAATTTGTCACATCAATTACTGAATCAGAGTATTTCACTGCAAATGAAGAAAAATTGGGCACCCTACTATAATACTTCGAGGACACTTGAATTGGCCATCTGAGCAGGTCAGGTCGCAGAAGGAATTCGAAGTTTCCTATCAAGTGGTGGAACTGTTACACGTCCTGCTTAGAGGGAGGAGCAAAGACCAATAATGCCATAGAGTGATGGCACAATTCCTTCAATAAATCGATTGGCAAACCTCACCCTAACTTTTATCCTTATTTGGAAATTTTGAAGAAGGAGCAAAGTTTCCAAGAAATATGAATAGCGCAATCATTGACTGGTAGTCTGAACCTACGAATAACAAAAAGAACAAAGGAAATCTCTGAGAGACTATTGGGACAAATTCAACAGTTTACGTTGATGGTGGCTTCAGACTACCTAGACAATATTGCTCACATACTAGATTTCTAAATATGACCCCTATTCTATCTTACTTGCCTGTTTTGTATTCTTTTTAAATTCACTGTATTTGGATTTCTTTTTAAAAACCTTTTTTTTTAATTTAGAAAAAACGTATCCTACCTTCAGTTATCTTCCTTCTTCGACTCTTGTTCCTCTCTAAAAATCCACTTTCCTGCAAGAGTCTGCAGCTCCCTAAATGTCCAAAGTGTGTAACCATAGTCCACAATTCGATTCAAAGCCTGCGTTTAGGTTTCAAACAAAGATACAGATTGGCATAGCCATTTTTATTTGCAAATCAAATGCTGCAAATTAATCTGTGTTCCCTAACAAAAATCCAGAAAATTTTAACAAAACTGGCAAAAAGAGCAATAACAAATCCAGCGTAGCAATACTCTTTCCATTCGTTTTGATTCCAAGATGTCTCAAAATCAAAACCAAACAATAAGATGATTCAAAATCAATCGTTTTTCAAATAATAGAGTTTAAAAAATACTCCAAAATGTCTAAAGATTTTGTAATGGCGAACAGTCACATTGTCGTAGTCCAAAAATCTACGTGGTTGAAGATCCATGAAAACGCATCTTTTCAATAAAGGTTGCGACGTCAAATAAAACGTTTTGAAAAAAAACAATCCATCTATTACACTTTGGTTTAAAAAAAATTGAAATTCTTCCCAATTGAGAATTCTTTTTTTTTTTATTTAAACCAACAGTATGAAGTTCACAAACAAAAACACCGCCATGAGCGTACAACTGCTACCTGTATAAGAATGAAATTGGTGTTAAAAACATTAAAAAACACAGGTATCTCCCTCAACTCTACCTTACAATAAAGTATGCCTGCCACAATGTCTAATAAAAAAGTAAAGTTTTACTTACCTGAATGCAGCTTTTCCTTGCATCTGATCTTGATGTGACGCTCCACCAACTGTAGAAACATACGCTCAACCGCGTACGTCATCTGAAAAAATAAAAACTAAAAAGGGACAATTTCACCCTTTGAATACTATTGGAAACCATGGAAAAAATGTTTTAAAAATGTAAAAATCTTTTAATTTTGTTTCTATTAATAAATTGTTTTACAAATATATGTATGTGAATGTGTAATAAAAAGAATTGGAGTGTTAATTTTATATTTTTCTAAATAAAAGATTATTAAAAATAAATTTGTTCATGTGTCCTATTTATTGTCTTTCATTACAAAAAGTATTATAAATGTTTATTTAATTTTTATAAGTTAATCAAATGTATTTTAAAATGTTATTGAGTACATAAATGCTTTGTTATAAAATTATGTTTAATTTCTTTAAATTGTCATATATTTTAAATTTATTATTTTTAAAAAACTACTGTCCCTTGTATTTAATAATTGATAAACTATTTTGAAAAAACTACTTTAGTAGGTTTTATTAAAAATGTTAAACACATCTTACATTTAAATTATTAAATTAAAGTTTTACATATTACAGCATTTTTGTTTTAGAAGTAAAATTTGTTAAAAAATGAATACCTGGGCATTTAAAAAAATACCCAAGTATTAATACACTTCCCCACCCAAAAAAAACTATTTACCTGGCATCCCGTGCCAGAGAAAAGGTTTCAAAATCCTTTTAAGGTATTCATAATTATTTAAAAAAATGTTATGTAATAAATGTTACTGGGGTGAATGTTTTGATTTGTTCTTCAATCCGTCCATCAATTGTGTATCTTTTGCTTTCTCGCCCTAAGTGCACCAGGTATGCCCAGACGTAGGTCCTGGGTTCACTGTGCCACTGGAATCAAGCTATCCTGGCTGAAGAGGGGTGAAACCCCGAAACCGGTTCTAGGATGCTTGTTTGCGGTCCAGGGAGGACCTGGCTTGGCAGTTCGGGCTGGACTGTTCCCATGAGGCACAGGGTCAAGACTGATTTGCATATGGCTAGGTCTAAACTGGGGTGGAATGGTAAGCAAAAGAATGTTGGATTTAACCCAGATCTCTTGACTGGGGGTGAATGTTTTGATTTGTTCTGCATTCCGTCCATCAATTGTGTGTCTCATGGAATAAATGTTAAACAATGAATACCTGTGCATTAAAATAAAGCATTAATACACTTCCCCACCCAAAACCCCTATTTCCACGGCATCCTGTGCCAGAGAAAAGGGGTCAAGCACCTTTTCAGATATTTATAATTACATATATATATCTTTTTTTTAAATGAAATAAATGGCCAAAAAAATCCATACCCTGGTATTAAAATAAATACTCAACTATTCATACACTTCCCCACCAAAACTCCCTGTGCATCCGGTGCCAGAAAAGAGGTTTCTAAACCCTTTTTAATGTTTAAATATTTAGATTGTAAATGTATTTGAAAAATGTATAAATGTTAAAAAAGATAATACCTGGGTGTTAGAATAAATACCTAAGTATTGATATACATCCCCACCCAAAAATCCCATTACCCTGGCATCCAGTGCCAGAGAAAAGATGTCAAAACCCTTTTCAAATATTAATAATTATAATTTAAATATAAATTAAAAAGTAATACATGGTGATATAATTAATATCTGGATATTAAAAAAAAAAAAAAGTATTAATTGCTTCTCCACCCGTTACGCCTATTTTCCTGGCATCGCATATCCCCTAATAATTTTAGTTATATATTTTCATTTTTACTATACTTTAAATTAGTACACAGAAATATATTTTAAAAATACACTACTTTAAAATGAAACTACTTAAACAAAAATTAAAAAGTTCAAAAAATAATACATATAAAAATTAAAAACTTACCTCAAAAATGCCTTGTAAAGGCATGCGATGTAAATGCACATGTGTTGTAATAGCATGTGTTGTAATGGCCTGCGTTACAATGGCACTAACGATGGTATGCCTACATTGTAAAGGCATTACGATGTAGTGCCTGCGTTGTTATGGATGTTTCCCCTTTGGACGTAAGCCCTGCACTTAATTGGAAATCACCAAAGAAGCATGGAAAAGGTAGTTAAGAGAATGCCACAACTTCCAGTTAAGAACAAGATTGGGTAAACTGAGGGAACTGGCTCACATGATTCTAGAGAAAGACCAACAGAAACAGCAACAATTCTATAATAAAGGAAGGAAATGGAGAGAGTTGGTGATAGATGAATGGGTATTGGTACTATTACCCAGACTTCTTTTGACATAAACCATACGGAAACTACCCTAGACCAAGTCTCTGTAAATGATCTTCTTACTGACCTACAGAAGAATGGACTCATCCAAATTATCCCTTTTTTCCTCCATCGTTTCTGACCTACCGGGGAAATGCATCTCACTGTTCATGCTATATATACAAAAGAAGGCACTGTAGTAAAGCAACGTCCTTGTAGAATTCCAGAGGCCGGAAGAAAATCCATAAAGGAAGAGATCGTAAAGATGTTACAACTGGGGCCTATTGAGCCATCAACGAGTAGCTGGTGTTCACCCATTTTACTGGTTCCTAAACCTGATGGAATTATATACTTTTGTATTACATTTCAAGCAGTAAATAATATATCAAAGTTCGATAACTACCCATTAGCCCAAATAGAAAAATTAATTGAACAACTGGGGGAAGCCTGCTACATGTCTACCATAGATCTTACCAGAGGGTATTGGCAGGTTCCTCTGACGGCAGAGGACAAAGAGAAGACTGCTTTTTGTATTTATTCCAGCTTCCAGTCCTCCCACCTGGATTACACGGGCCGCCTGACATCGTTCAGAGATGAATGAATTAGCTCTTAAAATCACATCACTCTGCTTATTTAGATGATATGGTAATATATATAGCAAAGATTGGGAAACCCATTTTAAACATATGAAGGCAGTGATCACAGAACTACAAAACGCAGGGCTCCATATTAATGCCAAGAAATCCTAATTTGCCTACAACCATGTGAAGTATTTAGGATATTTATTAGGAGGTTTAATTGAACCCCAAAACAAGAAAGTGAAGGGCATCACAGACACACCTTTTCCTACCAATAAGTTAGGTATGAGATCCTTTTTGTGTCTTGCAGGATATTATCAAAGATTTATTCCCCAATATTGTATTGTAATTGGTCCCTTAAGAAATCTACTTAAAAAGAATGTCTCTACTAAAATTTTTAAAACTCCTTCCTTTAAGGCTATAGACGCCTTTAAACATCTAAAACAGATTATTGCCTCAAAACCGATTCTCCTTTCTCCTGACCTCTCTAAACCTTTTTTTACTACAGATAGATGCATCTGATTGTGGCATTGAAGCTGTCCTGCCGAAGACAAATGAGAAGGGCGAGGAGAAACATATACTTTTCATAAGCCACAAACTGGTCCCCAGAGAAAAGGCCTACCCATTTATAGAAAAAGAATGTCTGGCCATTAAATGGGTGATTGAAAAGTTTAAATACTATTTACAGGGTAGACAATTCGTCTTATTAGCTGATCATGCTGCTCTAACATGACTCAGCAGGAATAAGGGGACCAATCCGTGGGGTATTTATTTATTTATTTTATTTCAATACATGTTTTTATAGCACGAACATGACCTTTGCGGGTATCAGAATTACAGTTAGCAGAATATCACATTCACAACAAATTCACCACAAACGAATATCCTAGTTCCGTCATTAATAAAAACATATTGTCATGGTTCAGACCTCTGCAAGTACCAGGCAGCATTGAGAAGCAAGGGGGGTAAAGTTGCTACCGCATGGAAGAGCACATTAGGTAGCTGAGATAAGTAGTCAGGTGAGCGACTGAGGATACTAGAGTCATGGGATCTAGGGAAGAAATGTGTTCATAAGGAGTTCTTTGACTTCTTTCTTGAATGATATAATTGAGGTATTCGTTCTGATTTCAGGAGGTAAAGAGTTCCAGATTCTTGGGCAATCCCCAAAAAGGCAAGGTTGTAGGTTTTCTTCTTGTGGAATTTCTGAGGTTTCAGGAGAAAGGTGTTGGAGCTTCTGGATGCTCTGGAATTGCCAGAGTTCGAGCTTCTGGACAAGATAGTTAGGGGTATTGTGGTGAAGGGCTTTATGCGTCATGCAGGCAGTTTTTGGCTGGATTCTTACTTTGTAAGGGAGCCAGTTGAGGGATTTGAGATCCGGGGTGACGTGATTGAATCCTTTTGAGCTAGTGATGAGTCTAGCAGCAGAGTTGAGCGAGACCCTTAGAGGAGCAAGTTTGGACCTGCGCAGTCCAGATAGGGTTGTACTACCATAATCCAACCTGGGAATCACTAGCACTTGTACTGCTTGAAATCATTTGTGGGGAGGAAAGGTTTTAATTTTCTTAAAATAAAAATTTAGTGATTTGCTGCTTTGGTGGAGGCACTGATGTGTGTCTGCATGTTGAGATTCTTGTCAAGAGTAATGCCCAGTGATTTTTCAGAGTCAATGATTGGTGGAGGGAAGTGAGGGCTTTAAGCTATTTCAACCATTCTTCTATGACCCATGCCTGGTTGGGTAGACGATTAGAAGGAGCTCAGTTTTTTTATTATTTAGCTTGAGGTGATTGGTTGCTAGCCAGTTTTGAGTTTCCAATGGTGTTATGTTGACGGAATAGTTGTCTTCTGGGGAAGAGACTTTTAGGTATAGCTGGTATTGTCAGCGTACATGTGGTAGTGGATGTTGGATGAGCTCAGAATTTCTGTTAGGGGCTCCATGAATAGGTTGAAGAGGGTGGGAGATAGAGATGATTCCTGTAGGACCCCTAGTGTGATTGGCATAGACTGAGATAGAGAGAGATTATGCTTGACTCTTTAAACTGGTTAGGAAATAGGAAGAGAACCAGTTAAAGACTGGTCCTGTTAGGGCCATACGGTGTGCCAAAAGATCTAAGAGATTTGTGTGTTTAACCATATTGAATGCCGATAATAGGCCAAGAAGGAATAAGAGACAAGCTTTGTTCTGATCCAGCATTGTTAGTGCATTGTCTACAGTGTGTGTTATAGCAGATTCAGTGCTGTGCCCTGCACGGAAGCCAGATTGAAATTTGTCTAATAGATGGAAATGATCGATGTGGTTACAGAGTTGAATGTGAGCACATTTTTCCTGGAGTTTCACCAGGGTAGGGATATTAGAAATAGGTCGGAAGTTGTTAAGGTCAGTTTGGTCCACTTTTGGTTTTTTCAGAATGGGGATAACTTCATAACTGGATTACTAACTCGCTTGACGTCGTTCTCCCTAAAAAGGAAATTACGTTCAAACGCTCGCATAAAACAGCTCCATGGTATACAGATGTTCTCAGAGAGAAGAAGCGTCTCTGCAGGAAATCAGAAAGGCACTGGCGCTCTGACTACTCCGCAGTCAAAAGAACCCTATATCGCGAAAGCATCAGTGAATACAAATCACTGATAAAAGCAGCCCAGGCCACATATTTCTCAGAGAAAATCCGGCATGCCAAATCTAGACCTAAAGAAATCTTCCAGATCATTAAACAACTATCCAAACAATCGCCATGTCTGCAGGCGGATAAGCCATCCTCCCATTGTAACAATGTTGCCGAATTCTTTCATCAGAAAATCAGCTCCATCTACTCTGCTTTCTCCCCGGAAAATTCCACCCTCTCAGTCACTCCCCCTCTCCCCACAGTCTCCCCGCCCAGCCCACACCTACCTATGTTAAACCACTTCCCCCTTCTGGACTTAGCATCTCTCGAGCCCTTAGCACGGAAAGTAAAATCCGGGTCTCCGAATGACCCAGCCCCTCCAGATATAATAATGGCTGCCGCACACACGACTCTCCCCATCATAAGGGAGGTCTTAAATACCTCCATCTCCTCCGGTATGGTCCCAATAGCGTGGAAGCGGGCTATGGTCAGAGCCCTGCTGAAAAAGCCTAACCTGGACTCCGCCGACCTGAGCAATTATCGCCCCATATCACTGCTCCCATGGCTAAGCAAGATCCTGGAGAAACATATAAACCAACAACTAATAAACTTCCTAGAAGCTCATCATCTACTGGACCCAACTCAAACAGGCTTTAGACCGAAACACGGGACCGAGACCGCTCTCCTCATGGTCACCGAAGAAGCTAGACATATTCTGGATCAGGGAGGATCAGTGGCAGTGATCCTCCTTGACCTCAGCGCGGCCTTTGATACGGTCAGCCACAACACCCTGCTGTATCGTATGTCCCAGGTCGGCATTAAGGACAAAGCCTGGTCCTGGTTCCAGTCATTCTTAGAGGATAGGTCCTTCCGCGTGTTTGACGGTGAGTCTGTCTCCACTAGCAGGCCCCTGAAATGTGGAGTCCCCCAGGGTTCCTCTCTAAGCCCTGCACTCTTTAACCTGTACATGAGGCCACTGGCGGATGTCGTCCGTCCTTTTGGGATTAAGATCATCTCCTACGCGGACGACACACAGCTAGTGGTCTCCCTGACGCAGGTTGCCAATTCTTCAACACAGGGCAGGCTTAGAGAGTGCCTGGAGGAAGTGAAAACCTGGATGTCCCGCTCATCTTTAAAATTAAATGGAGACAAAACCGAGCTGATGCTCCTCGGGCCCCCAGACCTCAGTCTCCCCACCTCCATGTGGCCACCTAGTCTGGGCCCTCCACCTACCCCTAAAAATAGCATCAAGAGCCTCGGAGTCTGGCTTGACAGATCTCTGTCCTTTAGTACGCAGGCCACAAAACTCTCAGCAACTTGCTTCGGCATCATGAGGATGCTGAGGAGAATCCTCCCTCTCCTTCCTATGGAGGCCAGACAAACAGCTGTCCAAGGTCTAATCCAGTCGCGCCTCGATTTTAATAATGTACTTTACCTCGGGGCCCCGGAATACACTCTGAGCAGGCTTCAGATGGCCCAGAACTGCGCAGCCCGCATCCTACTCAACATTCCTCGCAGACAGTCAGCTAGGGCCGGACTGATAACCCTTCACTGGCTTCCAGTGCGCCAGAGAGTTATGTTCAAGGCCATGTGCATAGCTCATCAGTCCTTCTGGAACACTGGCCCCAGTATCACTCAAGATCTAATAACCCACTACATACCCAACAGAAGTCTACGCTCGAGTCAGACCTTCCGGGCAATAGTTCCCAGGATAAAGAGATCCAGATCCGGAGGCAGGTCTTTCTCACATAACGCCGCGAGGGCCTGGAACGCCCTTCCGCTGCATCTTAGAGCCAACCCTAACCTTCTAGCCTTCCGTAAACAGCTGAAAACCTTTTTATTTCACCCAATCTAACCTACCCCCCCTTCTCCCCACGGGTGCCTCAGTCTGGTCTTACGGTATTCTTAGCGCTTGGACGCCTCCGGGCAGCAATTCGCGCTCTACAAATGCACATCCAATCCAATCCAATCCAATAACTTGACCGGACTTTAGGCAGTCACGGATGGAGCATTGAAGGAGGGAGGCATTAACAATTTTGGTCCAGATTGGGAGTATTGCAGGTATGATTTCCTTGAAGTATTTAGTGGGGAGAGGTTCCCTGAAATAGTTTGAGGGTTTCGACTAAGTAAGATTTTATGAATGGTGTCTTCATCAAATGTTCTTAAAAGAGTTCCATGTGGTGTTGTTTTTTGTGGCAAAGGTGGGTAGAAGACACTGGAATTAAAGACCTGGGAGGAGAGGTGGCAGGGTTAAGGGGGGATCGGGCATTGTTCCAAGGCTATCTGCAGGTCATTTCTTATGGTTTCAGACTTCTTCAGAAAGAAGGAGGCAAATTCCTCACAATTTGGTGGAAAATTGGTTCCCACCAGGTGTGCAGTTCGATTGTGATTTTACAAGATCAAATAGTTTTATTAGTCGGTTACTGGCTTGATCTAGTTGGTTTCTGAAGAAATTTGCTTTAGAGGTTCTCATGTTTTTGTAGTATGTGTTCCTCAATGATCTCAGGTGCTTGAGGTGCTCAATGGACGGGTCAGATCTCCACTGACGTCCGGCTAGTCTCAATTTGTGTCTTTCTATGTTGAGACTACTATTGTACTAAGGTTTAGAGATTTTAGTGGACATTCTTTTTAGTTGGAATGGAGCGATTGAGTCAAGAACAAACTCCATGGAGCGAGTGTAGTGATTTGTAAGATCAAGGACATCTGAGATATCTTTAGGGGGACTCAAGCTGTTGTGACTGAGAGAAGTCAGAGCATTCCCGTTGATGTTGTGTATGTTCCTTTTCCAGACTTTGGGCTTGGATTGTTGTGCTGTACTGGTTATCAGAAGTTCTGTGATGAGGAATATGATTTTATTTGCAAAGTTTTATATTGTGTTTGCTAGACCCGGAGGTATCAGAGTGCTTTACATGAGGATCAGAGAGTTATAGGTTACATAATTACATAGCTAGTATAGACATAGGAGAAAAACATGAGATAACACAATAATGTGAGTTATTAGCGCGTACACATGTCTTATGGGGAGTGAAAAGTAGAGGGGGAATGGTAAAACAGGGGTAAAGAGTGCAGGTAAGAAACACAACGGGGAGGCGAGGAAAACTATGTCCGATATCCGGTTGGGTAGGTGACAGCCGAGGGGTGAACCAGAGCCAAACTCTTCTATAACTGCATAGGACAGCTCCACCGGGCATCGGCCAAGGTTGCTCAGGCACCGCTGTAGGTACAGACAGATCATGGTTTCCGCCCAGGGGGCATCGTCGTAGTTCCCACAAGAGCACCGATCACAGTGTTGCTGGGAAGCGCCATGCGCCTCATCCTCCAGCTCGCCCCCAGGTCACAAGTGGTGAGAGGAGATGTGGAAAAGACAATTTCTAAATCCGCATATTTAACCCATTCCCAGCAGCAGTTGTGAGTGTTGGGCATTTGGGCAGGATCCCAGTGGTAGGGGGACCCTGCGCGCAAAGGGGGAGATCGTTGGCGGCGGCATAGGAAAAAAAGTTCCCTGGTGGTGGATGGTATGGGGTCATCTTGCTCAAGGGGGAGTTCACAGCAAGATTGTGCCTGCAGATTCTCTCCCCTGAGACAGGCCAACTCCATTATATATGCTGCGGTGGTGGTCGGTCCAATTATAGGGTAGGATAGATTTGTACTGAATTGAGTGAAGCTTTGTAAAGGTAAGATCTAAATGTGATCATTTGTTGTGAGTTGGCTTATCACAGAATTGAGTCAGTTTTAGGTCTTCCAGAACGTATTTGAAGCTGTTGACTGCTAGATCATTCAGGTCACTCCAGTGTAGATTGAAGTCTCTGAGGAAGATTTGAGGGCAATGCTAATCAGCGTTTGTCCCAATGGTTTCCATGATTTGTCCAATAAAATCTAGGTTGTTGCTTGGAGGGTGGTATAGCATGTGCAACTTGCGTAGGGATCTGTTGTTGCATGAAATATCAAAGCAAAGGTATTCACAGGTGGATCAGACAAGAGTTTGTGTGTGTATGACTGATAGGTTGAGGCTGTGTATGCAAGCGATGCCTCCACCTGGACTATCCAGTCTGGTAATTGCATGGTTAGGGGGGACTAGAATGTCCATGACAGGTGCAGAGGAGTAATTTAGTCAGGTTTCCTTAGGATTAGGAAGTCACAATCATGTGCGAGAATCAGGTCGGCAACATCTCCAGCATGTTTTGAGCCAGATCTGCAGTTGATTAGCATGCATTTCAGTTGGGTTTTGTGAAGTGCTGGGTTAGGGTGTGTGAGGTTAATTCATCTAAGTTTGTTTGTTGACAGCTCTATGGTTGAGTCCTGGAGCTCTGAGAGTGTTAGTTGTGATAACCTGGATAGTTTCCTGACTATCCAAGTTCTGAGGGTGAGAGGAATTGTATGATAAGAGTAGGGTTGGAGGTCATTGTCCGATAGGGGAGCTTTATATCTAATTAGTCATGAAGGTGTATTGGGGCAGAGTCTACTCCTCAGAACCCAATGCAAGGACAAAGTGGAGGGAGAGGTCTGGTTGGTAGGGAGATATTTATGGGTTGTGGCAGGGTGGTTGATGGCATGGTCATGTGGGGGGTTATGCGTCATGTGGATCTTATTAGGCCCAAATAGCTGGTCATCATCATTGTGAAGTGAATGATCCTGTGTAGGTCCACTTTGAGATCTAGCAAGCTTTTTTAAATCTCATCCAGTTTAGAATCTAGTGAAGTTTAGGGGCAGGTTGACAGGTCTGAGGCATTGTACAAGAATGCTTAAGTGTGAGGGTGGGCTGCAGTGCAAATATATTGAGGAGAAGGCATGAGAAAGGGTGGATTTTGGGTTGAATTACAGTCTGAATTAGGATGGGGAGCGCTCGAGAGATGAGTGCTGAGGCATGCTAATGGTGTGTCATTGGGTGTTATAGGAGGAGCAGCAATCAGGGCACACAGAGGTTGAGGGGGAGGTAGAGAGGTAGAGATGGAGAGGGCTGTTTGGTTATGTAACTCCGGAGTGGTTACTCTTGGTGTAGGAAGAGTCGGTGATCTAGCGTGGTCGACAGTGATTACCAAATCCATGGTGGATAGGGGTGTGTTGAAGTTTTCAAACATGGTGGGAAAAAATGAAGCGGTGGATGAATCAGAGGTCGATGCCGATTTTTTGAAGAGTGGAAAGGATTCTTCGAATAGTTTAAGGTGGCCATCCGATGCCTGAATGAGGATGAACCCATTGTTGTAGATTGTGATGGTGACTGCTGCTTTGTATGCCGAAGAAGGGGCAACCGATAGTTTGCGAACATGTGGAGTTTGCCTAGTTGTAGAGATCAAGAGCATTGAGAGCAGGGCTTTCCTCCATTGTGTGCTCCTATTCATATAGAAAATGAGGTCACTTATTATCGTTTCATTTGTTGGCACAAAAGTAGGGGTTGGAAACCTGTGTTTCTGGATGTGATTTGAGGAGTCGGTGTTCTAGGGTCTTGGAAGCTTTTTTCATAGATTCTGGGGGGGGGTTACTGATTTTATGTGCAAACTGGCCCAATGGTTCTAAGGTGATTTTGGTAGCACTGTGGATCCATGTCAGAGAAAAGGAAGTAACTGGGGGGTCGTATGTAGGGGGATGATATGAAATGGAATGGGGTCCGCAGGCTGGACTTCTTTCTTGGGAAAAGGAGCAAGTTTAAGAACTCTTACTTAAAAGAGTTGACAGTGAGTAGCGATTCTTCATTCACCATTTGTGATCAAATCCTAGTAGTGGTAGTGGATAGTGGCGGCTTTGGTTAGGGAGAGCCCACAGGCTGGTAAAAACTGGTAAAAGGTAGATTCTGGAGATAGGTAGGTGAGAATAACATCACAATATGGCTGCTGTTAGCGAAGTAGAATTCTAATGGTCATAGAAGGGCACATCTTAAGATGTTAATAGATTAACTAGAGTACTTTCTTTGTGTTTTGTTTTAGAAGTGACCTTTAAAGTAAATAGGAGGTTGGACAGAGCAATGTGAGTGAGTCCTTCTTCACTTTTAAAAATTAAAGTGTTTCAAGTCCTTTGTTTTTAGATTGGCCGCCATTTTAAGTGGATGAGGACGAGGGGATTGCAAAATGATGAAAAAAATTCCACCATGCTACACAGGGATCCGTGCATTTAACCCTGCACAGCAATCGAAGTGTGATACAGCAGAAACAGTGGAGGCTGGGAATGTGCACCAGTCAACACAATGTCAACAGCCGACGCGGGCCCTGATTAAGACTACCTTCAATGGTGTTTGAGGAGAACAGGCAGCGCAGCAGCCACGTACAGGCCAGACATCGCCCACAATCAAGCCGTGAGGGAATGTAGTTTCTCGAGTGCCCACACCAGTCCAAGAGACCATGTGCAAGACCCGCCCCGGGGACAACCCGGAGGGTGGGCGGGGGAACCGCACGTTACGGCCAGGAGACAGCACAATTAGCAAGGCCCGCAATGTCCCAAGAAAGGCTGTGTCTGGCAAGGAGAACCCCGGAGGGCAGGAAAGGGCAGACCGCGAATGGGCCAACAGAGACTAAAACAGGCAGGTCAGCACACATTCAGCGGACACATCAGAGGGGGACTACGCCAGAGTGCCAGGCATCCCCCCCTTCAAGTGGTCAGAGAGAGCAGCTGTGAAGAAGAGCAGTGTCGTACTTTAATATTCGGGACCGCGTAGGGGACAGGGCCCTACCCCTGTCTATCTTGGTATTAACAAACCGCAAATGGTAAATGCGGCATGTACAAGTGCTTTATATATCGTTCTAGCTATGAATGCACTGTGTACACGTTATTCTGCTTCACTACGCGGGTTCCATTTTGGAAGCAGTGGCCATCTTGTCATTGCCCTCACATAGGCTATAATGGAGTAAATACGGGCCTCACAGTACATGGGCTTCTCCTTTGACTTCTCTGTGACCTGGGCAGCTGGCTCTGCTGCCCCAGGTCAAACCGGTCTCACGAGCTCCCCTTCCTCCGTCCACCTGTGATTAGCATCAGGGCTTGACCCGTCATAAAACCCTTTCATTCTATACAATCCCCCGGCTAATCTCTTCCACACCTGCTTGTTCCTGCTTTATGACTTGTTTCCCAAAACAGGAGATGCTCATGTTTATTGGGGGGTCTATTGACATCAAATGTGGGATCTGAACCTTACTGTGTAAATCATTGTGGGCTGGCCGAACTGGAATGTGGGATGGTCATCATGACTCTGCTTTTTCGTTTGTAATGTATACTTATAATGGCCATATCGTAAACCAAGGAATGTGTGCCTGGAGCATGATATTTTGTACTTAAGGAGAAGCCCGTTCCTATGATTTTCAGCAGTCTCCTGAGAACATACACGCTGTTGTACTTCTAGGATACCTGTAATTGGTCTGCAGCCAATAAACGAATCTTTGACTTCACCCAGAAGACTCTGTGTTTCTGTAGGTCTGGAACAGGGTGAACCCAGAAGTCATAGGGTGTGTGCCCCTGCACCGCTGGGTCTAAAATACCCAGTACTTCAGTTTGGCGCCCAACTCGGGACGATTTCAGCGGTACCAGTCCAAGCCAGAGGTTCGTGAGGAGCTTCGTGTGGAAATTCCGGAGGAAGGCCGCCACTTCATCGACCCCTGCATGTCGACGTGGTCCGAAAGTCTTTTCTGCGAGGTTCTCCGCGTCCCGACGGCTACGAAGGACTGCTGCCCTGATTAATCGACCTGTTTTGGACCCTTGACGAGTTTTGAGAGAGCGAAACAATCGAGAGAGTCTTCTGGTGACGCCATCGATCAGCAATATTCAGTTAAGTATAAGTGGAGCGTCTCCTATTTGTTTTTGGTATCCTTCGGGATCGTTTGATTTGGTAATTTGGTACTTTGGAGTTTGCAAACGCCAAAGCCAGAGGACTCGTGTATTCACGAGAATATCGTAATCGATAATCCTTTGACGTTTGGATCTAGACTAGTGAGCAAAGATGCCTGGTTCTGGACTATTTGGTAGATTATTCTGTTTGGGTTGTGGAAAAGATTTCCAGCTAGAGGAATCATGTCCGGTTCCTCCGGTTGGAACTCCAACTTATGAGCTCTATGTAAAACATGGCGTAGGCCCCATTGCATATAACGAAGTATGGATCCACTACACCAGGAAAGATGGTGTTTTAAAATGGCCCCAAAATGGTAGTTTCGATACCGATATTTTAGATAATCTGGAAATTAAATTGTTTAAGAAAAAAGCCCGGCCGGCGATGTTTGACTCTTTCCGCTTATGGCGAAAGGAAGCCAAACAAAAGGAAATTAAGTTAGCGAAAAAGAATAAGAGAGAGAAAGGTATGACAGTAATGCAAGCAGCTGTACAATTTAAAGACAATGAAGAGGAGCAGATGAGTGAGCAATTGCATAGGCAGCGCAAGTTAGGGATTGACAAATGTTACCCAGCTTTACCACATTCTAAGCAGAATGAGTTAGAAGAAAAGGAGAAAGATCCCCTGATGTCACATTTGTTGAGTTCGCCACCCCCGTATGCTCAAAATGCCACGGCGCCTCCCCAGCTTGTAAATATGCCACCTCCAGTGAATATACTGCAAGCCTTGCCGCAACCGCCAGTTGCTTTGCAGCCGGCTCTTATCCCTGTAGCGCAGCCCTCTCAAGGACCGCCAGTTGTGCTTCCAACTGCCCCCGCACTTCCTGCGACTTTGCCTAATACAGCAGCTGCCTCCGCTGACACTCTTCCTTCCACCACTCCAGTACCTGTCTCTACATCCCTCTGTTTTTCCCCCTGTTCTCGCCTCAGCTTCTCCTTCAGCGCGACAGCGCTTAGCTAATGTGGTTACTACATTAATGTCTCCTCTCTTTGAGTCATCTGGTGCGACTCCTGGTTTACAGCGTAAGCAATTGCGTAGCCAATTGCCTAACCCCGATGAGAAAAAGGTAATAGATAACATGGCGCGTAGATGGATTGTTTTTCCTTCACTGTATGATGTGGAATCAGTTGTCAATGTTTTCCATCAATGGGATGCCCCAAAACAGAGATATGTGTTTGAGAAAATGTGCGAAATTCTCTGTGAAGAATTGGAGGATAGTGGTAAAAATCCGAACCCGCAGGAATTGTGTAGAGTGAGGTTCGATTTTGGAACTGGTATAATTGTGGAATGCGAATTAGATAAAGCAGTTGCGGTCGTATTGTCCTTTAGGAATGATGATTGCCAACAGTCATTGTTCGAACAAGATGTCCTTGTGGGGAAAAAGGTAAAAGCGCGACAATACCCTATGAGAGAAGTTCCCCCGGTATGGAAGGAAGCGGTTGCAGCTGCCGGTGGTAACCCCGCTGTGGCAGCGCATTTCCAGCGTGTTTGGGTGCATGTTCCATGGAAGCGCTCTGAGGTGTTAGCGCTTAAGCAGTCCTTGCCTGATCCCCGTAAAAACCCAGCAGGTTATTATAAAGAGTTGTCGCAGACGGCAGGGTCATGCGTTATGAATCTGGCCGACATAGACATGTTGTTTGTTAATGTTGTTCCACAGCCTCTATGGGGATCAATTCGTAATGTAGATCACAATGCAGAACTAGGGGATACATGGGCTAACATTGTTGCTGCTGATGCTAGACAAACTGGTGGTGCGAAACCAGAACCTTTAGTAGCTGAACTGCCTGGTAGAATCATCACGTATATGAAGACAATAATGCCTGCGATGCGCGTAAATTGGGACAAGTTATCTGCATGCAAGCAGAAGAAAGATGAGACAGTGTCAGACTTCTTTACTAGGTTTGAAGAAACGTTTATTGACCACAGTGGGCAGGATATGAGTACTGAGGGTGGCCAACGGCTGTTTGTGGATAAGTTTGTGCAGAATTTACTTCCTGACCTGTGTAAAAAGTTAAAAGATTCAGAAAGTTCTTGGGCTGTTTCTTCTTCAGCGCAAATACTGGCTACTGCACAGTATTACGAAAATCGGGATAAAGACGAGAAAGATAGGACAGAGAAGAAAACGAAGGAGTTGAAGACAAAGGTCCTTTTACAGCAGGCCTATCCGCCACGTGGAGGTCAGAATAATTATAGGCAACCCCAAGGTGTCTATCACCAACCCCAACAGTTTCAGAACAATCAGCAAATGAACGGGTATTATCAACCACGTGTCCCTGTAGGTCCCAACCAATGTTCATACTGCAAAGAGGAAGGTCATTATAAATATAGTTGCCCTAAATTAATGCAGCGGAACGGTAATGCGTATGGCGCAAGAGGTAGGGGTGGTCAGCAAGCTCCTAGAGGCAGAGGGCGTGGAAGTGTTCCCCAGAACGCGCGTCCTCTGCCGCCTCAAAATACCATCAATAGCTTTGATCAGCAAGCTAACGTGATTAGTAATACGGCCCAGTATTATAATAATGATTATTATGCAGAGGACGGTGATGCAGAAAATAATGATTACTAGGACAGCCATAGACAGAGAGAGGGAGTTGTTTCAGTGCCAGTGGATCAGAGTGGACCGTATGTTGAGGTGACTACAGCAAATGTAACGGAGCCTTTTCTGCTAGACACTGGTGCTGCAAAGAGTTCAATCATGCATTCAAAACTCCCTGGCGCACCTTTGTCTGGCGATATAAATGTTTCGGTAGGTTTTTCTGGCGCCCCAGTTAGGAACCCGATTTCTAGTCCCATGTCACTTTCTGTTGGACCTTGCGAGCTGAAAGCACCCCTGATTCTGACAACAGGTTGTGGTGAGAATTTGCTGGGATTAGATTTGTTGAAAAGATTGCACGCTACACTGTATTGTTCTCCTTCAGGAGTACAACTTACATTAGGCAAGAAAGTGATTTCCCCAATGTACTTGTCTAAAAACACAATGCCGCCTGAATTGTCATCCCTTTCGGATGCCCTTTGGGCTACTGGTCCCAATGATGTGGGCCTCTTGGAGATACCGCCATATGTGGTGACTTTAAAGGCTAATGTCAGACTGCCACGTATTCCCCAGTACAAGATCTCTAATGAAGGGCAGAAAGTATTGTTAGACATTGTCAGCGACTTGATTAATAAGGGTGTGATTGAAGAGACAAGAGGCAACGTTTGCAATAGTCAGATTTTACCTGTCTTAAAACGAACGGTTCCTTCACAGCCACCTGTTTACAGATTTGTGATCGATCTCAGAGAGGTTAATAAGATTGTTGTGCCACAGTTTCCGGTTGTCCCCGATATAACCGCCTTGTTAACAATGATTCCAGCCTCTGCTGCATGGTTTTCAGTGATTGATTTAAAGAATGCTTTCCTTAGCATCCCAATTGCAGAAGAGAGCAGAGATATTTTTGGTTTTAGTCTGGGAGGCCGAAGCTTCCGCTTCAAACGCGCTCCCCAGGGCTACTGTGAAAGTCCATCAATATATAGTCAAGCTTTGAAAGCGCAGCTTGATGCACTTGTTTTACCTAGTGGCGCTATCCTGATTCAGTACGTGGACGATTTACTGATCGCTGCGGATACTGAAAAGATTTGTAAAGAAGCCACATTGTCACTGTTGCGTCATTTATCTATTTTCCATCACAAAGTGTCTCTCTCTAAGCTGCAATATTGTCGACAAGAAGTGACCTACTTAGGTCATCTCTTATCGAAGGAGGGAAGGAAACTGACCCCAGAAAGAATTCAAGCCATTGCACAGTTGAGTGTGCCAAGAACACAGAGAGAAGTGCGTGCTTTCTTGGGCATCACTTCATACTGTCGGCATTGGATCCCTAGTTTTTCTTTATTGGCAAAACCTTTAGTAGCCTTAACATGCAAAGACACACCGAATCCTATCCCATGGTCTGAAGAGTGCCAGAAAAGTTTTGTGAAATTGCGTAATGCATTATGTTCAGCACCTGTGTTGGGTACCCCCGACTACAGTAAGCCTTTTACATTGTATGTTCACGAGAAAGATGGTTGTGCGTTATCAGTGTTAACACAGCCTTTTGGCGACAGACCGCGCCCATGCGCATATTTTTCATCAACCTTGGACCCTGTAGCGAGGGCATTGCCAAGCTGTCTGAGAGCGACAGCTGCTGCAGCGATGTCTATCCGACAATCTGCTGGTTTGGTAATGGACAATACATTGATTGTTATGGTTCCACACGCTGTAGACACATTATTAAATAGGACCAAGACACAACACTTGACTAGTGCGCGATTATCAGGTTATGAGCTTACACTGTTAGCAAATCACATACACATAAAAAGATGCAATGCGCTGAATCCAGCTACATTGTTGCCAATTCCAGCAGACTCAGATGAGATTGAGCAACATGATTGTCTGTTCAGAACAGAAGAAGAGACGAAAGGGAGAGTAGATCTAAAAGATACTCCCCTGACTGAGTGTGATGGCACTTTATGGGTAGATGGTTCTTGTTTCAAGCTCCCTAATGGTGACACGACTGCTGCATATGCTATCACGACTTTGCACACGGTCGTGGAAACTGCACGAGTGCCACATAATTCGGCCCAAGCAGCAGAATTAATCGCCCTCACGAGAGCATGCGTGTTATCTGAAGGAATGAGAGTAAATATATACACAGATAGCCAGTACGCCTTTGGCGTGGCTCATAATTTTGGGCGACTGTGGAAGGAGCGTGGGTTCCTGACGTCGCATGGAGCTAAAATTCGGAATGGCAAGTTGGTGAATGATCTCCTTGAGTCACTGACCCTACCGTTGCAAGTTGCGATCATGAAATGCAGTGCGCACAGGAACGTCACAGATGATGTTGGACGTGGGAATGCGTTCGCTGACGAGATCGCGAAAGAAACAGCACAGAATGTGAAGACTAGAATGTATGTTGCAGGCCCCGCAAGATGGGTTAATGATGTGGGAATGTGTGAGAACACAATAGAGAGTGTGAAGTCGCTTCAAGCTGAAGCCACAGAGGAAGAGTTAAGCAAGTGGAGAGAAAGTATGGGTAAGTTGGATGAGAATGGTTGTTGGATTGATCTGACAGAACATAGGCGATGGTTGTTGCCTGATGCATATGTGCTTCCAGTGGTTACTATGGCACATGGAATGGCACATATCAGTACGAAAGGTATATGCA
Source organism: Triturus cristatus (assembly GCF_964204655.1). NCBI lineage: Eukaryota > Metazoa > Chordata > Amphibia > Caudata > Salamandridae > Triturus > Triturus cristatus. Next base: position 237,555,212 of record NC_140583.1, read on the forward strand.
AGTTGTTGGCTCCAGTATGGCAGAATGCTGGGATTCCCAAGTGTGCAGAGAATGTGGTCAAGAATTGCATAGTATGTCTGAAGTACAACCCTGGTAGGGGAACCCCAACTCCAGCTGGTCACTTTGCACCCCCATCATGTCCATTTGAAGTTTTGCAGCTGGACTTTATTCACATGGAAAGATGCAACAACCTGAAATATGTACTGGTGGTTGTTTGTGCATTCTCAAAATGGATAGAGGCTTATCCTCTGAAAGATAACACTGCCCTATCCACAGCCAAAGCCCTTGTGAAGGAATTTTTCCCTAGGTTTGGGATGCCAAGAATGGTGTGGTGTGATAATGGAAGTGAGTTCGTGGGTAAAGTGATGAAGAATGTATGTGAAGGTTTAGGCATCCAGCAGAAATTCCATGCTGCAAATCACCCCCAATCAGCTGGATTAGTAGAACGCTACAATGGAGCCTTAAAGCTCAAGCTGGCCAAAATCCAGGCGAGCACCGGTCTTAAATGGCCTGACGCTCTGCCTTTAGCACTCCTGTCCACCAGAATGACCGTACACTCACGAGTGGGACTTAGTCCTTACGAGGTAGTTTTTGGCCGTCCGGCCAACATATGGGGTGTACCGAGGCCTACGAAGTTCAGTGAGATAGAGCATCCAGTACTGCTTGATTACCTGTATGATTTGACTGTTAAACTGCGTGTTTTGCACCAACAGGTACACAATACTCTCCCTCAAGCCTCTGAAACTCCTGGACACCCTATCAACCCTGGTACGTGGGTGCTAGTCCGAAATTTCCAGCGCAAGAGCAACGACGAGCCTCGCTGGATCGGCCCTCATCTTGTTCTTCTTTCGACAAGATCAGCAGTGCGAGTAAAAGGGAAGAAACACTGGATCCATGGTACCCACTGCAAAGTAGTCCCCTTGCCTCTGCCATATGACCAGTGGGTCAAGGAGGGTATCGCCGACTCTGAGACAGACACTGTACCTCGTTTTGTACCATTCAGTGACGCACGCATAAAAGACACAGTTTCAGACCAAGAGAGTGACAATATTCTGCAGGAAGCTGTGCCACCATCAAATCGACTGGACACCACTGAGCCTGAACTTTTGTTTCAAGACCAAACAGCACCTGGCCGTCTCCGCTATAATTTGAGACCAAGGCCCATGGACAAATAAAGATTTCCTCACTATTTCCTTTTTAACATTTTTGCTCTCCCATCTGAAGGACTTTCTTGATTTTTGTTTTTCGAACCACCATCCGGGTTCTGCCGCAGGGTCGCGGTGCCAAGACTTTGGGGTACAGGCCGAAGACGCTAGGTCAACGGTTCTGGTTGGTCTAGGGCGTTTCCCTGGACTGACAGGCGTACTCCTTAGCAGAAGAAACTCATCCGCCGCGAGCGGCCCGAGTAGAGGATGGAGTTTTTTAAGATGGAGAGACCGATTGAGGAAATGAACTTTAACGCAAGGATGTGTAGAATTGTAAAAAGTAAATGTTTTGTCTTTTTATGCCTTTTTACACTGTGTAGCATAACAATGTTTATTGTAGGATTTGTGTTTTTCTCCGCTCAAAAGCCCATTGAACCCACTGAACAGCCTATACCTCTTTCTACTGCCTCCTCTCACTCTTTTCACCCTTTGCCTGAGCACGAACAGACCAGACGATCAGAGTTCGTAAATAACTCGTTTATCCAACTCTTGCACCAGCACCAACTGGTAATGAATACGACCAATTGCTGGGTGTGTGGGTTAATGCCACATACCATTAACAAGGGTATTCCCTACCTGGTGCTGCCGTATAGTTACAATGGATCGTCATGGGCATTCCAGACCATGTTTCTCTATGCTCTAGATACATATTCCCCTCGCCAACCGCGTTCCATCAGATCTATCACCAATAATAAGGCTTTGATGAAAGGAGTTGCCGATATGAGTAGGGATATCGATGCATACTCATCCATTCCCAAAGAAGAGTTGAGACCTTATGTAGGATGGAACGCGACGGGGTATAGTATTAGTCTGGGTGAAAGACAGCGAAAAATCTCATCTCCAATCTGGGTCGTACCCCACATGGGTCGGTTCTGCTTACAGGGTAATGGTCAGAATCCTAGAGCTCAACTGGGAAGGAGTGACTGTACTGAAACGTACACCTTCCCGTCGCAGTTTTCCCCTGCGTTTTTGGCTGCCAAGGGCACATATTTCATCTGTAATGACCGAGCATATACATGGCTGCCCCCTGATTTCTCGGGCACATGTTATATTGCGAACTTGCTACCGCCGACATTTACTGCTGCCTCTGACTATCACAAGACCAGAGTTGTGAGAGGTGTGATTAGTAAGGAGGATACTGCCGGTCAGGAAGCGGGAGACTTCTTCTTGGGTTTCCTGCCATTTTGGGGACCTATGGTCAATAGTAGGAATCTGAGACAACGGACTCGTGTGGTTGAATCCACTGTCAATGTAACGGCTGGTGCCCTTAGTAATCTGACAGCTGAGCTCCAAGCGGATCGCCTTATGACTCTGCAGAACCGCATGGTTCTAGACGTTATTCTTGCAGACCGCGGTGGGGTATGCAAGGTCATCCAATCCAGTTGCTGCATTTTCATACCAGATAATGCTCCAACAGTGTATCAAGCCATCTCCAAACTCCATAAAATATCTGAATCCATACACATGGATAAGGGAGATTGGTCACTGGTGGGGTGGTTCTGGGAATTGATATCTGCCTGGGGTTGGAAAGTTCTGATGGTCATTGGAATGATCTTAGCCATTCTTTTCCTGTTCTGTCTGTGTATACAGTGTGCTCCTGCGATATGTGGCCTCTGTGCTACCTTATGTGTAAGGAAACCTGTATCGAGGGACGAACTAAGTAATAGGATGATGCTACAGCAACATCTCCATGACTTTGTGAACATTGACCTAGACTCGGATTAAGATGAGTATAGTGATTGCCTATGTAAGGGCAAAAGGAGGGTCTGTCGTACTTTAATATTCGGGACCGGGTAGGGGACAGGGCCCTACCCCTGTCTATCTTGGTATTAACAAACCGCAAATGGTAAATGCGGCATGTACAAGTGCTTTATATATCGTTCTAGCTATGAATGCACTGTGTACACGTTATTCTGCTTCACTACGCGGGTTCCATTTTGGAAGCAGTGGCCATCTTGTCATTGCCCTCACATAGGCTATAATGGAGTAAATACGGGCCTCACAGTACATGGGCTTCTCCTTTGACTTCTCTGTGACCTGGGCAGCTGGCTCTGCTGCCCCAGGTCAAACCGGTCTCACGAGCTCCCCTTCCTCCGTCCACCTGTGATTAGCATCAGGGCTTGACCCGTCATAAAACCCTTTCATTCTATACAATCCCCCGGCTAATCTCTTCCACACCTGCTTGTTCCTGCTTTATGACTTGTTTCCCAAAACAGGAGATGCTCATGTTTATTGGGGGGTCTATTGACATCAAATGTGGGATCTGAACCTTACTGTGTAAATCATTGTGGGCTGGCCGAACTGGAATGTGGGATGGTCATCATGACTCTGCTTTTTCGTTTGTAATGTATACTTATAATGGCCATATCGTAAACCAAGGAATGTGTGCCTGGAGCATGATATTTTGTACTTAAGGAGAAGCCCGTTCCTATGATTTTCAGCAGTCTCCTGAGAACATACACGCTGTTGTACTTCTAGGATACCTGTAATTGGTCTGCAGCCAATAAACGAATCTTTGACTTCACCCAGAAAACTCTGTGTTTCTGTAGGTCTGGAACAGGGTGAACCCAGAAGTCATAGGGTGTGTGCCCCTGCACCGCTGGGTCTAAAATACCCAGTACTTCAGCAGTGGGCTGAACAGAGATACCAATGCCGATCCCCCTGGAAGACAGGACAGTGCCGTTACAGCCAAGTTGGTCCCTGGGTTTTCTGGGCTCCCACTCTCTATGTCTGGTTCAGACGCGGCAGCAGAGGGTCTCCCAGGACGTCAGTCATGTACCTCAGGTTGACGCAGAACTCTGGTGCAAATGTGGTCATAGAGGGTCTCCTAGGTCAGCAGTCGGGTCTCCTAGGTCAATGCAGATGTGAGAGGCATGGTCATCAGCCTTCCACAGTGAGTCAAGTCGAATTTCCCTTAGATGGTTTCTTTCCCTCCAACCCTTCCAGTTTGATGTCCAAAATAGTAAAGGGAAACAATAGGGAAATGTTGATTTCCTCTAAAGGTGACCTCTTTTCCCCAATTATGAAAATCATGGAGAAGGGGTAAGTCAGCAAGTAGTAGAAGAGGAAGAAGACCTACCTGAAATTCCATGTTTGTTTGCTCCTTAGTTGGATGCTGTCAAACAAACAGACAGCAAATTTACAGAAAGAGAAGACAGACACATTACTACAGGGTTACAAAAGACAAAGGAAGGACTATTATTTTTACAGGAAGAGAAGGAAAGAGATACAGAAAGCGAAGACGGACCAGGAAATAAAGAAGCTGAAAAAAAGGAGGTGCCAGCGTTGGGTGCAGCATTTAAAGAGACAACAGAAGTGGAATACGAGGAGGAAGAACGAACGCTAATGGTGTTGCAGTGCAGAAGGAAATGAGCACACTTAGAGGAGGGTGGCTTACCAGGACGCGAGATACAGAGAGAAATCGAATGGGCGTGGTGTCCCAACCCCGCTGAGCAGCGCTCAGATTTGCCATGATGTATGAGGGGAGTGCATACCTGCCAACCCACACGATGCCACCGTGTGACACACGATATTGGCTTCCATCACACGGTCTTCCGGTGTGGAGCCAATATCACACAGTGGAAGGAAAACAAGCTGAAAACCACTGTAAATAGTGTTTGTCCTGCTTGTTTTCCGAGGCTTTGAACTACCAATGTCCATTTAGGGGTGCAAAAACACCCAAGGACGTCGACACCAGCCTCAGCAGCTTTTTGCTTTTTGGGGGAGGCGGGGACTTGAGGTTAGGGTGGGGTTCAAAATTGCATCGTAGGTACTTCTCAGCACGAGGCCCGCTCCCTCCTCACACCGTGAGATTGTTCCGTAAGTTGGCAGGCATGAGAGTGGCTAACCCAGGGGCATAACAACGTCACCCAATGGAAGGGGAGAAGGCGAAAACTCAGAAAGACCAGTAATTACACAGTCTCTGGAAATCGCAAGAACTTGAGCTGTGGCAAGTTTTGATTTATTTGGGCTCAGTCATTAATAGAAGCATTTAGGATTTTGTTTTCCCTGGGTTTTTTTCCCCTCAATCAGTAAACGGGACCCTAGATATGAGGATCATCCTATCAGATGAGCTGTATAGGTGAACAACGTAGAAGATAGATAGGAGAAATAGGAAGTTAGTAAAATAGAACTAAGTACACCCGAAATTGTCAGGATACTAAAACGAGTGAGGGAAAAGAAACATATCTCGAATATTAGGAATTGATAACAGATTAAGCAGGAAACGTTAGTAAAGCACATACAGCTCAAGAAAGAGAGAGCAAACTTAAGAAGCTTGTTTAGAAGAAGAGAAATACAGAAATAATTATAGCGACAGGTAAAAGAAGAACGCTCACCTGTGTGTGGTTTTTTTTCAGTTTGAGGGCTCCGGATTGGTGAAATCCTAAGGGAAGAAGAAGAAAGAGGATTACCGAGAGCTGAAGACATATTTGAGTTGAGACTGCATCAAGACCTTTAAATCCAGAGAGAATAAAATAACCAAAGCATAGTCCATTAATATCTTAAGAAGAAAAACGCAACATCAACTTTTGTGGACGGAAGACAGACAAAACATTTTACATAGCAGCACAAGGAGATGATGGCCGGAGCTCTGAAACTTTTCAGACTCTCACCCCCAGTCACAGATCTGGGTTTAATCCATCATTGTTCCTTAGCTCACTTCAGTATCCAGTTCAGACCCAGCCATATGCAAATCAGTCTTGACCCTGATCCTCATGGGAACAGTCCAGCCCTAAATGCCAAGCCTGGTCCACCTTGGACCAGAAACAAGCAGCCTGGGACTTGTTTCGGGGTTTCACCCCTCATAAGTCAGGCTAGCTTGAATCTGAGACTGGGGGTGAGTGTCTGAAAAGTTTCAGCGCTCCGTCCATCATCTCATTATGTTTGCTTTGCTCGCCCTAAGTTGGCAGAGTATGCCCAGAAGTGGGTCACTTCCTGGTCAGTGTCACTGTCTCCCCCGTGCAGCTCTACTATTGAGGGACTGCCCTCTGAGCCCGAGCACCGAGACAGGTGGGTGTTTGAGGCCCTCCTCCACCCGCAGGCTCCTGCCTGCGCCTCATCTCTGGTGGTCTAGTGGAAGAGAGCTCTGCTCTTCTGCTAATCCGCCCTGTTTCCTGTGCCCGTTTTTCTCTTTTTGCTCGCTCTGTTTTGTTCTTTCTCTTTTTTGGTCTTTCTGTTTTACCCTTTCTGTTATGTTCTTTCAGTTCAGCATTTTCTTTTTTTGTTGCTTTCATTTCTTATCCTTTTCCCGAGCTCCCCACCGCTGCTATACCCGTGGCCCCTCCTGCTCCTACCTCCCAGCTGATCACCCTCCCCCTGACCCCTACATAATGGCAGGCGTGTCGCTGATGTACCAAAGACACGCCAAAGGCAAGCCGAGCTGCGACCCAACTGCGACCAGGGACCCTGGTCCCCCGACTCACCGAAGGTACGACCCCAGCACCCTCCATGCTCTCAATGCTGGACGCAGCAACAACTACCAGCTCTCGATGATGAGCAACACCCAAGGCCCTCTCTCCTGCCGACACTGCTGTCGCACTTTCACCCACCTCCGGACCCCAGCAGTGGTCCCCAGCCCACCTGACGTCAGCGCACACAAACCACTGAACTGCATCCTCCTCAATGTGCGCTCCCTGCACAAACACCAAAGAAATCTGGGACCTCCTCAACACTCACACGCCTAATGTCGCCTTCTTCACAGAGACCTGTACAAACGCCAGTTCCGCACCCGACATCGCAACAGCCATCCCAGAAGGATACAAGATCCTGAGGAAAGACCGCCCACCTTGCCATCTTCCACAAAAATTCCCTCCACATGACAACCACTGACCCGGACAACGCCTCACCCACCATTAAACATCTCCACTTCCAGATCCAGACCAAACCCCAAAACAACGCTCCTCAGAACCCTCATCTACCGACCACCTGGCCCCGTGCTTCGTTCACCAACATCATCGCCACCCTCATCGCACCCACGCCCTCATCTCCACAGACTACATACTACACGGAGACCTAAACTTCCACCTGGACAACCACGACGACCCCAACAACACTGCCCTCCTAGAGAACCTCACCAAGATAGTACTGAAGCAACTTGTCTCCGCCCCCACTGACACAGCAGGACAAACACTCAACCCCATGAAACTGATCTGGACTGACCACCGCTGCATCACAGCACATCCGCCCCCATCCACGCCAGAGGCCAACACCGCAGCAGGTAACCTCCACCAATGGATCACCAACTGCGCCGACACACTCGCCCCCCTCCAGAAGGCTACAGGGCGACACAACAAGAAAGCAAGCTGGTTCACCACGGCACTCCAAGAATCCAAGCGCTCCTTCCGATGACTTGAAAAGACTTGGAGAAACAGCAAAACCCCGGAAATATGCACCACCTACAGAACAGCCACCACAGCACACCACCAACTCATCAAAGTCACAAAGAAGAACTGCCTCCAAGACAGAATCCTCTCCAACGCCCACAACTCCAAGGGACTCTTGTTCGTCATACAGGAATTTTCCAAATCTGACAGCGAATCAACAGACATCCCACCCTCCCAAGACCTCTGCAACAGACTCAGCTCCTTGTTTCACCTCAAGATCAAGACGCTTTATGACAACTTCGACGACAAAGACCTCTGCACCACCTCAGCTCCCAACCCCAGCGACGCCTCCCAACAGACCCAACTCACCTGGAACCTGATCATGACAGAAGACAATTTAAAGACCATGAAGAGCAACCACTCCGGAGCACCGTCAGACCCCTGTCCGCCCCATATCTTCCACGGAGCCACCACAACCATGGCACACGAGCTACGTCGAACGATCAACTACTCCGTTGAGACCGCCACATTCTCCGTCTGGAAGCACACCAAAGTCAAACCCCTCCTCAAGAAACCCCCCTCAAGAACTTCAGGCTATCTCGCTGCTTCCATTCACAGCCAAGGTCATCGAAAAGGCCGTCAACACCCTACTATGATATTTCATTGAAGCCAACAACGTCCTAGACATCTCCCAATCCAGATTCTCCAACAACCACTGCACAAAGGCTGCCCTCCTCACCGCCACTGACGACATCCGCGCCTTCTTCGACCAGGGCCAAATGGCAGCCCTCATCCTCCTGGACCTATCAGAAGCCTTCAGCACCGTCTCCCACCGCACAATAGCCACCAAACTCCACAACACCGGCATCCGAGGAAAAGGCCCGAGACTGCATACGCTCATTCCTCACAGGCAGAACACAGAGAGTCAGACTCCCGCCCTGCCTCTCAGAACTGACAGAGACCAGATGTGGAGTACCCCAAAGATCCTACCTCAGCCCCACTCTCTTCAACTTCTAAATGGCCCCCCATTGTCAGAAACCACAGGCTCAACATCGTCTCCTACCCCGATTACACCAAGCTCATCTTCTCCCTCTTCAAGGAACCCAACATCACCAGGCACAAATTCCAAGAAGGGATGGAAACCATCGTAACCTTGATGAAGAACAGCTGCCTGAAACTCAACTCACCAAAAACAGAATTCTCATCCTCGGCTCCACCCCCTCAACTTGGGAAGACACCTGGTGGCCCCCTGCCCTTGGAAACCCACCCACCCCGACAGACCATGCACGTAACCTCGGCATCATATTGGACTCATCGCTCACTATGAACCGCCAGATCAACTCCTTTTCCTCAGCCTGCTTCAACACCCTCCGTAAACTCCACAAAACATTCAAAAGGATCCCCCACAAATCCAGAAAAACAGTTGCATATGCCCTCATCAACAGCAGACTAGATTATAGCAATGCCCTCTACGCTGGAATCAACAAAAAATTCCTCTACAAACTCCAGACCATCCAGAACGCCTCAGCCAGAATAACCCTCGACATGCCGAGGCATAACCACATCACTCAACCCCACCATGATCTGCACTGGCTCCTTTTCGAAAGAAGGCTAACTTTCAAGCTGCTCACGCACACGTACAAGACTCTCCACAACATCGGACCAACCGTCTCTCCTTCCACAACCCCAAGAGAAACCTCCATTCAGCCAAGCTCTCCCCGGCCACCATCCCACGCTTCTACAGGAACAGAGCGGGTGGAAATCCCTTCTCCTACCTCACAGCCAACACCTGGAACAACCTCCCCCTCCACCTCCGGCAAAGCCCTACACTGCTACAGTTCAGGAAGTACCTCAAGACCTGGCTCTTCAGATGACTCCAATGGAACTGCCCTTACCCAGCGCCTTGAGACCCTAGCGGGTGAGTAGTGCACTCTATAAACCCCTGATTGATTGATTGATTGGCTTTGCCACTGTATTCAAGCTAGCCTGGCCGATGAGGGGTGTTACCCCAAAACCAGTCCGAGGATGCTTTGTTTTGTTTTGTTATAGTCCCCATCCTGTTCCTATTTGTGAGAAGCAAGAGCAGCACATTGAACATGAGTGGCTCTGGAAGTATTACCTCTCCGAATCTTAGGTGTAGGGTATTTCCCAGTCTCCTGTATGCCAACAATTGTCATGATAGGCTGTCTTTTCAGTATTCCTTTTTTTGTGGTTCGAACATAGCATTTATCAGCACAGTCGGTATGTATATTGCTTCTGACTGTAAGTAAGTAAGTAACTTTATTTAGATATAAAAATATCCTTAAAAGAACACCTCAAAGATACACAGCAATACATTTTAAAAACAGAACCTTAGCATAAAAACAGTAGTTGATAGAAACTTCAAATTACAATAAAAAAACTTCACCGATATATCAATGGAATGAAGACTTAGGGCCATATGTAGGTAGGGACCCATTTACCACTTCATAAATACCGAATTTTACCGATTCGGTATTTATGAAGTGGTAAATGATATGTAGGTAATGAGTCGGTATTATTTACCGATTCGGTAAAAGTCGGTAATTACCGAATCGGTATTTACCGATTCGGTAATGAGGCATACCTTCCCATTGATGGGAAGGTATGCCTCATTACCGAATCGGTAAGTACCGATTCGGTAATTAGGGGAACACATGCAAGGGTGGCAGGGTGTCACATTGACACCCTGTTGCACCCCTGAGACGGCCATGTGTGCACATGTGGCACACATACATGCCCTAAGGGCATGTATGTCTGCCACATTGCACACGTCTAAGCGCTTTAAAATGCTTAAACACATCCATTCATTATTTACCACCAACTAATAGTTGGTGGTAAATACCGACTCCAAAACACACACACACACTCCCCCTACATCTCATTTCTGTATTCGGAATTTACCGAATCGGTAAAATTACCGATTCGGTAATTTTACCGATTCGGTAAATTACCGAATGCAGAAATGAGCCCCCTACATCTCAAAAGCCAAAATACCGGTCGGTAACGGTATAATTACCGAAAATCGGCCGTTACCGACCGGTATTCGGCTACCTACATGAGGCCCTTAGTGTGCAAAGTGCAATGACCAGTATAACGTTTAAAGTGCATTTAAATTCAAGTATTTGACAAAGACCGTGAATACAGCCCATGGACCATAAAATGACAGCCAATTGTGCAAAGCAACAGTCAGATAAGAAAGTGTAAGCAGCATTTGAGAAATCACAAAATAAAATAAAGTGGCCCATCAAAAAAGCATAAAAACAAACCAACCCGTTGCTGCTTAAGAGAGCGGTAGGCATGTCGTAAAAGAATTGTAAAAGCAATATTTAAACCTGTGTTTTCTGGCATTAATGCTGCAATAATTGCTTGTCTGCACGTTCGGATTCCCAGCCTGTTCCACTCAGTTTTCAGTTTGCGTCTACGTTGTGACATAAAAGATGGACAAAGACAAACTATATGCCGCACCCCCTGCAGATTACATCCTCTGACAGACGGCGCCAGTCTGGCAACCGTAAAGCTTATTTTTAGGTGCAAGGAGTAAGTGCAAGATAAGTAAGATGCGGGGGATAACCGACCATGTTGCCCAAGCATGTCTGCGTTTGGCAAATTGGGCTTTATCAATGATCAGGGACCTCATTCGAATACAGTTCTTAATGCTAGTTTTAAATGCTGATTTACTAGGGTTGAGGTCCCATAATGCACCTGCAGACATTTCTTGGATCGAGTCCTTAAAAAGGCGGCTGTAAGAGCCGCGTGGATTTGTGTGGGAAATATCCAACCAAATTAAGGACTCCAATGAGCCTGGCTTTGCCTGTCTCAATTTATGGCACAGGTTTAGATACAGACCAGTGGCTGAAATTTCATAGTTTAATAGACCGAATTCTAGTCTGATCTGTGCTGCAGAAGCTGATTTGGGCAAGTGGGGGATTTTTTTGTAAAGTTTCGTCACATGTTGGTTAAAAGAGGAGTTTAATTTCCCCCTAAAAATCTCAGCACCATAAGTCAATGTAGGCCCTATTTTTGCTCTCATAACTTCCAGTAATGAGGACAGGCTTGGGCCAGACAAATTTCTTGAGAGCTTGCAGAAATTTACCTGTAGGTTCATGGCTTTTACTGAGATGACCTTACGCTGTTGGTTAAAGTTACTCCTAGAGTCAAAGGTGACCCCGAGATATTTATAAGTGTTTCCTATTCTAAGGCTAGAGTTGTTGAACAGCCAGCCTCCCCCACGGTGTAGTTTTCTACCAAAAGTGACCACTTGGGTTTTCTTTAGATTGACCTCCAACCCGTTCATGGATGTGTAGACTTCCAGTCTGTTTAATAGCCTCTGCAGTCCTACCCGTGTCAAACTAAAAAGGACCAAATCGTCGGCATAAAGAAGATTGCTTATCGGTACACCTCCCATCTTGGGCGAGTGACTGTTCATTTTTTCAAGGGAGGAGGGCAAATCTGCTATAAACAGATTGAAAAGAAGGGGGGCCAGCACACATCCCTGTTTGACTCCTCTAGTTGTCATAATTTTCCGAGAGAGATGTGTGCCGGTCCCCAACTTCACTTGTACCCATGTGCCCGAATGGAGTTGGATGATCGCATCCAGGAGCTTGTCTGGGATCCCCCATTTTTTTAGCTACTCCCATAGAGCGGCCCTTGGTACCCGATCAAATGCAGCTTTAAAATCTATAAAACAACCAAAAACCATGCTGGATGTGACTAATGCTTTGTTGACAATAATAGACAATGACAGTAAGTTGGTCATGGTGCCAGAGGTGGCGGTGAAGCCAGTTTGGTTCAATGGAATCAGATTGTTCTGCTCTACCCAATGTCTCAGTTCCCCCAATAATGTTCCTGCAAAAAACTTGGCTTCAATATCTAACACAGCTATTAGTCTATAATTATTTGGAGAAGCATGAGAGCCGGACTTGTAAATCGGATGGATTATTGCCCCTCGCCATGAATCCGGTATGGTTGAACTTGTCAGTGCACAATTGAAAAGATTGGTTAAATAGCTCGACCATAAATCAATGTTTGTTTTAAACAGGGACTGTGGTAGGCCGTTTGGACCCGGAGCGCCATCAGATCTTGCTTTTGAAAGAACTTTGGTGACCATTTCTTGAGTGACTTGTAGATCTCCACTTCGTAGATCTGAGCGGACCATAGAGCCATTCCTGATCAGTTGTGGGTTGAGTGTCAGTTGTTTAGGAACAGATAAAACTGTAGACACAGAGACCTCTGAGGCCCTAAAATGGTCAGTCAAATAGGCAGACCAGGCCGCTTCTGCGATGTTTGCTGACCCGAATCTAGAGGAGCTGAAGTTTTGGCGGTTGATTAGGGACCAGAATCTTTTAGAGTTACACCTTTTGCTCTCCCGTAGAAGTTTGCACCAAAAGTGGGCTAGATGGCGTCGTTTATCCGATTGTATTGCATCCCTGAGTGATTTTTGGATTGCTTTATACCCATTCAAAAACTCATTGTTTCCTGGAGATGTCTTAAGAGTCCGCAGAGCTTTGTCTCTAGATTTCTTCAATGCCCTTGTTTGACTGGAGATTTGGAACTGGCGGCTAACGAGAGCCTTGTGAGCGTGTTGGCTAGAAGGAAAGCAACTTGTCAGTTGGGAGCAAAAGGATGACCAGGCACCAGTGGAAAAAACCGCTGCAGTGGTACTTCCTGTGATAAATACCAAACAAGCTTCCATGATATTAGGGCTGATGTCGTCATTCCATTTTAACCGTTTTAGGTTTTCTGTATAAATTCCTGGGCATGTCGTTGAGGCAGGTTTATGAAACTCTGGCTGAATATTAAGGATGACGACTTGGGGACGGTGATCACTTCCTGATCGAGGAAGAATACTATAGTTGCTCAGATGATGGAGCAGCGCTGAATTACAGATGGTGTAATCTAAATAGGAGCATTTGCGGCCATTTGACCAGGACCAGTTGGGAGGAGTATCATTCGTAGATCTGCCGTTCATTACCAGAAAACCAATACTTAAAAATTGCAGCACACAAAGCTCACCAAGGCCGCAATACACTTGGTTTGGGGGTTTAGACTGGGCCTTGACTTCTGGGGTTGTTGATGGAAAAAGCCCTTCGTAATCGGTGGAATTACCCTGGAAAAAGTTAGTGTTGAAATCTCCAGTAATAAGGTAATCAAAATTGGGATAATCCACCACCAGGTCACATACAATTTTCATTAAACGCGTTAGATGGGCCTTTTTTGAACGGGTATTAGGATTGATATAAACATTAGGAAGTAAAAGAGAACGCTGATTATTCCATGCACTAATTTTTACACCAAGTAGCAGTCTTCGTAAAAGGTCAGTATCTCTATCGGGCCTTTTAGATTATTTGAAACATATATCGACAGACCACCTTTAGGGTGGCCGTAGAGACAGGTTCTGATTGCCGGTTTCCAGAATTCAATGAAACCAATAACTGGGCTGGTTTGAGAAGCCCAGGTTTCCTGAAGGGCAATTAAGTCATGACCAAAAATGAAAGAGTGGATCTCTGAATTTGTGAATTTCTGAGAGAGACCACTAATGTTCCATGAACAAAGGGTAAGCAAGGACTGCGGCTGGGGGAACGGAGTAGTTGAAGAAAGATGTAAAAGGCGTCCTGATTGAGCCTGGGCTGCAGGATGTTCGTCACGTGGTCAATCTAATATATTACGGGACAGAGTGGCTGGTAGCCAACCCCAATCAGAAATTTTATCAAAATTCAGGGGATTAGACCGTCCATCTTCGGTCGATTGTAATGATCCTAAGGCGTTTTTAAGGATTGAATATGGCCTATTTTTCTCCCCACTTAGCAAAATAGGGGGTTGTTGAGATAACACTGTGGGGTATCCTGGCGTGCAGTAGGGGTAGATTTTGATGCCCCATTTCCGAAATAAGGGCTTTTGGTCTAAGAATAGAAGTGCCCAAATAGTAGACTTAAAGGACACCACGGTTACCTCAGAGGGTTGAGAGCCCCTGGGGGAGAGAAATTCGATTGACTCGATGTCGTCCGAAAACAAAGACTCAAATCCCGGAACATTGTTGACTAATTTAATTATATTTGATCTGTTAAGAATATCCTGCCGACCTTTTGATTTATATTCGGGAGCAAGGAGAATTTTTAGAGAATGTGTGTCTCTAATAACAGTGTCGGAAATCCGGGATGAGTTAGGCTGTAAGAGATTGGCACTTGGAGTATCTGAGTGTGCTCTCTGATGAGGTTGGTGAAGGGCCCGTGTGCCTTGCCCGGAAGACCGAGAATCTTTTAATAAAGTTGATATATTGTTGTGGATTGTAGGACTACGTCGAGATGGACTTAGCAACACAGCCACTTGGGGTTGGGGTGATGTGACTAATGACCTCATTGTGGTTATCTCAGTGAAATTGCCTCTTGGTTCGTTTGTGGCCAGCTGAGATTCTGAAGGCCCGTTTTCCGGTGGTACAGGGCTTTGCTCAAGACTGCTCAGAGGAATCTGTAGGTTGGTGGTTGTGGTTATGTCAGCCTTGTGAGGGCTTCGAGACAAACTTACTGGTGTTGCTAAAGATAGTAACGTGCTTGAGATGTTTTTGTGAGTAGCGATTGAAAACAACGGGAATAATTTGGGAGGATCAACTTTGGTGTTAAGTCTTGATTTATTCCTTTGTTTTCGTTGATGCTTACGCTCTCTCTTACTGCAGGGTGGCAAGGGGGGGTGGAGCCTTTCCGGTATGGGGGGGCCACGACCGCTGAATTGACACTTGACCCTGCCTTATTACTAACGATGCCATTAGGAAGCCCATTTAGTATCTGAGGGCTTGTAGCGGCTTGTACCAACGGTACCGTCAGACATAAGGAGCCTTGGGCTGGGTGAGGGTCGTCTTGATGATCGGTCTGTGTCATAGAACATTTTCGGTCCTCTCTCATCTGTACCCCAGAGGTCGTTGATGTTGGGGTAATCACCTTATCTGAATCGTGGGTTAAGAGAGATCGAGGGGGTTGGTCAAACCGAGACGGAGCAGCGCCGCCCTTCAGCAGTTTTACTTCATTTAGGACACCAGTTAAAAAGTCTGGGAGCGAGGAAAGGGAATCAATAATAGGTGAGCAGCAACAGATTGACTGAACCAATTTTGAAGATGCTTGCGCACTCATTATTAGATTGTTGAGTTTGTCCAACTTGCTATCGATCCCTGCTGTGAACAAAGCTAAAGTGTTCAATAGGTCCACCTGAGTGTCCAATTTGTCCGAATGGTAATTTAGGGCCGTAACTGTAGATTGAAAGGTCTGAAGTAATTGGGGCCAGAAGGTCGGAGTTGTGACAGAATCATGGTGAGGCTCCTTTTTTGATCCAGAGTGGGGTGTGTTATTTGGTGAAGTGAAGGTGTTCATGAAAGAAAAAGACAGATCTACTAGACGTTGATCTTTTAATTCTGTCGTTTGTAAAACCTTTGAAAAGGTTGAAGTTACTGCTTGGGGTGAAAGTGGACGCTGTTGCGGTTTAACTTGATCTGGGCTCCCCTCCAGAAAGCTTAGGACCTGCGGTGAACCGGAACTGAGCGTATCAGAAATGGGAATTAAGTCATTATGGCTATGAATTTGTGGAAAAATTAAATGAGAATGAGACACAATGGGAGCCGTCTCAAACTCCTGATGGTTATGTGGAGACATAACCAAAAAATTCTCTGATTGAGAAACATGCGGAGCTAGGAGACTTGGATTGTAAGTTGGACTCACAAGCGGTTGCTGATTAGAGCAGTGCTCTTGATTAACAGATACATAGGGGAGGGAAGGCTGACTTGGTAAGGATTGATGATGACTTAAACCCGGTGTTTGAGAAGTAATCAAAGCACATTCTGACACAGGTTTCCGAAAGTCGGGTGCTGACCCAAAGATGAAAACATCCGGATCATGAGCCGGAATGATAGATGATTTAGGGAGCAAATTTGGCTCAGTGGCTTGAATAGGCTTGCAAGGTTTGGTTGCCTCAGGTGCTTTTTTAAAGTAATCCAGTAACGAGTAAGATTTTGAGGAGCACGCAGAGGATATATGGGGTGGTTGCATGTCGCTTTTATTAGTATGTTGCCGTCCCTTTGGGTTGGGAGACTTCAGTAAATCCGAGAACTCTGGAGCAATTACCGGAATGGCGGGAGCAGACTCCGCGGCTGCGGCCAACCGTTTTAATTTCTTCCGTTTTAAAGCTGGAGGTGCTTTTCTCGTATATTCCCGGATCTCATCTCTTCTGTTGTTGTACAAGGCTTATTAAAGTCTGTAAGTTGATAGACTGGGTCGTTCAGCCCTTAGTCAAGTACACCCTTAATTGCTGGGAGAGCCAACCAAACTGGAATGTATTTACAGGAACACGAGGGGGCGTAAGAGACCAGATTGACTCCCGGACAGGCTTACTGGGATTATCCGAGCTCGGCCAGGACAGAAAGAACAGACTCAGCTGATTTTGACAGCTTGCACAAAGGCACCCCCCCGCTTGCTAGGACCCCACCCAACCACTTGCTAAACCTTTACCCTTGGCCGCGGCCTCCCAACAATTGCTCCCAACGGCTTTGGGGGGGAAGACCCTTGAGTCTAGACCCCCCACCAAGCTCCCAGTACCCTGCCCCCCCCAAGACTTCGCGTCCGCGACTGACCGGTCAAGCAATACCCAGTTCGAGTAACCGGTAGAGACGCAGCACGGCGGCAAGGGGGGGTGGAGGGGGACTGGGCCAGCGGAAGGGGCCGAATTCCCCCTAGGCAGTGGGAGCAATGCTGGATGTTGGTAGCGACGGGCTGGGGCGGTTGAGGGGCACGGGGGGAGCAGAACTAAGGCTGGAGAGCCCGCTAACTGCCGAGCTAACAGGCGACCAGAACAGCTGACTAACTGCCCAATTGGCTGACTGAGGCGAAGATGGGGTAAAGATGGAACCAAGCGAGGCAGAACGGTGAGCGGCGATCTAGGGGTCCAAAGCTGGCAGAAGCCAGACGAGATGGAGAGCCAGAGAGGCAGAGAGGCTGGAACCTGGGCGGTCAGGAAGGGGAAACCAAAGGCTTAAGAGACCGCAGCGGGGGTGGGGGGAGGAGGATTGCGGGGGCGGGAGCACAATGCGACGTGTAAAGGAACTTGGTGCATAGGGCGTAGCAGCCACACACCCCCAAGTCCCCAGGTCGACTTACTTGGTGCTAAGTTGATGCGGCTCCGCCACCTTGTCTTCCTCAAGGCTAGCTGGCCTCTACCCCCTGCTCTCGGACGCTCACAGCCGCTGCTGCTGCCGGTCGCGCCCGCAGGACCGCAAATATCAGCCGGGACTCTGCGGCCTCTCACGGACTCTCGCGGACCTCTCCGCAACGCTCACTCGCAACGCGACGCTCAGCACGGCTCCGCCCACAATGCTTCGCCGCGGTCACGGTCAGCTGACTGATGCCCGATGCTCGTCACGTTGTGACGCTCCTCCAAGGTTCGCGGCCGTGCTTCTGACTGTATTTTCTTAGTATTTCACATACGGCTGTGTCTGGCTGTTTTCGGTAAATGCGATAGCTCTTTCCAGGGGCCCTAAGGTAATATTAGTGCACCACCATTGTGTATTTCTTTTCCTGCAGCGGGAGGGTCAGCAGCCTAGCTTATAGTCCCCCCATTGCAAATGAGCCAGCAAGTAACAAAGTTCATTGTGGGGGATACCCAAACCTCCCTCCAAAGTGGCAACACCTCATGTCTTTTGTGTTTCCATATCAGTGGGAGAAGGGCACTGTCTAGGTTTTTAAGTATCCTACTAGACAATATCACTGGCATATTAATAAAATAATATAGTACTCTTGTTAAGGTGACCATTTTCGTCAGGGCTCTCCATCCCACAATGGAAATAATGGATTTTTCAAAATGTCTACACAGTCCTTAATGGGGGTTATTGCAATATTGTGAATATTCCCTGACATAGCAGCCTTGTCATAATACAGTTAGATTCCCAGGTATCTTCATATCTGCTGTTCACATATAAATGGCCTGGGCTGGTACTTTGATGGATATTATAGTACGCAGGGATTGGTGTAGGACACTCAGGATTCTTTCCAGTTCAATTTAAACCTGAGGTCTGCCCAAAATATGTCAGTCCGTCTATTTCTTGATTCAGTCCAATGTCACATTCCAAGATGCATCAAATGTCATCTGCATATAATGATATATTGTGTGTCTGGCCGATATGTAAATGCTTATCTGTTTCCTCCCAGTTCGCACTATGGATATGAGGGGTTCCATGGCCAGTGCAAATATCAGCAGGTAGACCAAACAGCCCTGTTACGTTCCCCTCTCAATTTTGAATGAGTCTGAGATAACGCAACCTGTGCGGACCCTCACCATCAGCATTATGCACAGCATTTGGTTATGTAACATTATGTTAGGCTATGACTATTTATAGAGTGCACATCTCACCTGGGAGAGTATCCAGGCACTTCATAAGGTGGAGGCTGTTGTGAGGGCTGTGAAGGGCACCCAGTCTTGCACATATTAGTATCCTTCTGGCATATGTACTAAGCAAAGAGCACAAAACAACGGTGGACCACAGATACCGCACCTCACTGTGAGTTTCAACAAGTTATGTCCTTGCACTACTTGTCCGGTACCTGCTGTTGTTTGGTACCACTGTCCAGCAGAAGCAAAAGGAAACCAATGTGGAAAGATGCACCCGGAAAGAGGATGTAGTCCGTAACAATCCAAAAAATGGTGCAAGATATCTGGGGGTTTTTTCCTTTACTTTATTTCAACCACAAAGAACATCCAGTCAACGCGTTTTGTTCAAAAACACCTATTTTGAACTTCATCAGGGCTGTGACCAACATACAAAAGGACATGAATAAGATACTCATAATTGACATATTTAGAGGACAAAAGGACATAAATAAGACAGTCATAACTGACACATTTAGAGGGCAATGCATAGCTATATACATTTACACAAAACACAAAAATACACCAAATATAAAAAGATAAATATACAAGTAACATAAAAAACCTAAACCCGAAACACAATATAAACTCCATTAGAACATTGAATCAGACAATAGAAAAACACTTGAAGCAGGACTTAATAAAATACCACATGGGTTTTCTATGACCAACCAGCAACAGAATAATTGACTTGCATATATATATTCATTATCTGCCTACACATTTTAGTTGACCGCAAAGAGCACAATGTTCCAGTGTAGACACCTCTCAATGTCTACACTGGAAAGTAAATTTCAAGTATTTACCACCTGTTTCTTAGGATACTAGGTTGTTGAGACATATTTGCAACAAGAAACTTTCAAAGGAATATTATTGGAGAAACATGTTTTATAAACAGTACCCATGGGGAGAAGGGTCAAAACTGATTTGCATAAGGCTGGGTCTAAACTACAATGCCGTGATGAGCAAAAAAACTATGCATATAAACCAGATCTGTGACTAGGGGTGAGTGTTTAAGTACTATCCTTAAGATTAGTGCACTAACGGAAAGTGTATCAACCAAGGACTTCTTTTTGATGCAGGACAACTCTTGAACATTCACACACTGTAGGTATTATTAAAAGCACATATTGAGGCCTTGGTATTAGCGCCCAGTGACATTCATATGTGCCATCCTTTATTGTGCTGTAGTCTGTGAATTCAAAAGCACACTCTTGCATGTCCCTCCTAAAATCCTATTTTGCCTAGACCCGCCCAGCACGTCCACATCCTCCTATAGCTATCGATGGACACCTGGAATTCAAGGTTCAATGCCTTGATGCCAAATGAGTGAAATAGCATTTATATTACTTCATAGACTGAAAAGGGAATGGGCCAGACGATTAATCATGGGAACCAGTTGCCAACGTGCATACCCCCAAACTGGTTTGCCTCTTTCATGCATGCCATACCAACAAACCCCACCTAGTAAGCCCTTCTTTGCGGGGTGAACTTTCATGACTCTAACCTCCTTGTGTTTTCACTCCTCCTGTACCCTATGTGTGGGGGACTTGTGAGATCGAGCATATGTCTCAATGCCGCCCTGGCTGTTCACGGGACTTATTGCTTGGTAGGCTTGACAATGTACTTGGCATGGTGAGTATCCCTCGGGACCCTAGGCCACCGAGTCATGAAACACCAAAGTACAAACAGTAACATCCCCCAGGGCCTTCAGGACGACTCATCATGACTATGGTGGCATTTGGGTAGATTTATCATGACAACGATGATATTTGGGCTGAATCATATGCACGTGACTATAGGAATATTTGGGCTGACTCCTAGGCACATGACTATGGAGATATTTGGGCTTACTCATGAGGATTTGGGAATGGTATTTACACTGTACTCAAACCATGAGGTGGTGCTTGGCTTACCCACTGGTTGAAAAGGACGGATTCTCTTCAGCAATCCCGCTCACCTGAACATCTCCACGACCCGGCCAAGCTTTGTCTGCATTGCATCTCTACTGCAAATTTCCAAACAGCGGACATCCTCCACCCTGAAAATCCAACGACTCAGCGAACTCCATCCCTGCAATGCTGCATGGCTCTCCTGTGAATCTCTGACGCTGCGGACATCTTCTTTGTGCAAATCCAGCGACGCAACGATCACCAACCCAGCTACGCCACACCTAAAAGGAGAAAACATGGCTGAGTACCATCCTGAAGGTTAGTACACTAACGGAAAGCGAATCAACCAAAGACTTTTTGTTAAGATGCAGAAAATCAGAAAACAAGACAACTCTTGAACATTGAGACATTTTGAATATTATTTAACGTGCATACCGAAGCCTTGGTAATAGCACCCATTCACATTCTTATGTGCCATCTTTTATTGTGCTGTAGCCTGTGAATCGAAAAGCGCACTCTTGCGAACTTTGTGCCTAGTGTGGAACAAACAAGGTGTACCTTACTGTGTGATATGAAAACACGATATAGCCTCTGCTGAGAGTGCCGCAACTCCAAGGATAACAGTTGAATATTGGAAGTCTATGCAGCAATAGATGCATTATCTTGTAAATTATGTTAATACACATTTCAAAGGCGGGAAGGAATATTTCACTACCGCTCAATCATTGAATAACCTCTCTACTTGTATTTGCAGTTCAGCTCACCACGCACTTCATCACGCACATATCACAAATATGCTTTACAGGACTGAGAAGAGACATATGTATGACTCCAAGAAGACGGTGGCTGAGCTCGGAGGAACGCAAGTCTCTTCGTTTTTTTTTCCCTCAACCCCCCTTTCTTTCTGCGGCAGCAGTTGATTCACAGTTACACTTCTGTGATCATACGCCACTCTAGGTGAGATAGGAGGTCCAGCATCGGCTCTGTGGACAAGAGCCAGGTGAGTGGCATGACAACACGTACCCAGGGCCTGTACATTAAATACTAATAGTGGGCCTGCAGCACTGATTGTGCCACACACTTAGGTAACACTTTAAACATGTCTCAGCTGGCCGTTGCAGCCTGTGTGGGCAGTTTTAAACTGTCATTTCAATCTGGCAAAATAAACCTTTTTCCTGGCCCAAACGTTCCTTTCTACTACATATAAGTCACCCCTAGGGTAGGTCTTGGAAAGCCCAGAGAGCAGGGTGCAATGCATTAAAAAAGTTAGCCATGTACTTTTAAGTTTTACATATCCTGGAAGTGAAAAACTAAAATTCATTTTTCACTACTGCAAGGCCTACTTCTCCCTTAAGATAGCATTGGCATTACTTTATTACATTTTCTAAGTGTCATTTCCAAATAGGAATGGGTAACCAGTTTGTGTTTGGTGTCTCTAGAAATGGAATTTAAAATCATAAATTATGGTGAAGTTAGATTTTAATTTACAATTTTGAAAATGCCCCTTTTAGAAAGTTGGCATTTTCTTGCTTTTGCCAATTGATGCCTGCAGACTGGCTCTGGGTCACATGACTGGGTGTAGTTGACTGCTGGGCTTTGTGTATTTCTCCTGGACAAAAACACCCACTGGAAAGCTTAAGTGTGCCTGAATGGGCCATCAATGCCATCATTGGCAGGATGGGAGGGAGGAATTTGGCCCAACCCCCACTTACACTTGAATAGGCTGTATCCAGTCTCCATACACAGGGCTTCATACCCCCTGTAGTTAGTGAAGGCAGGACACCTGTGTACTTCAAAGGCATGCCTCTGGAAGCTTCTTCCCACTTCAAAGGCACAACTGGGTATAAACACTGGACCTCAGACACCACCTCATCAGGTCACTTCTGGAACTGTGGATATTCTGTTAGGAAGAAGGACTGCTATATTGCTGAGAGACTGCCACCCTGCTGGACTGCTACTCTGAAGGACTGTTGCCCTGGTGTGCTGACCTGCTGCTCTCTTGACTGGGTGAGAAGGATTGGATTAGCATCTCTTGAATCCAGATCCCAGAGTGACTCCAAAGGCTAGTTGGCTGGCCTCCTGATCTGAAGCCCCAGGGACATAACGGGCTTGAGACAACCTTGCATCTTCACCTAGACTCTGCCGTCTGTGGGCTCCATTATTATTCACCCGCCATCCTACCGGTGCTGGGACCGGCCACCAGGGGTGCGGCGGTCCCGCACCGCCAATTAGGATGCGACCGCCACCCTGGTGGTCGCATCCCGCATCTTTAACATTGCGGCAGTCGCTGCTGTAAGCAGCACCTGCTGCAATGCCAAAGAGGCATGCTGTGCAGTGCCAGGCACAGTGTGACAGACACCACGCGGTGCCTGCCACCTTGAGCATGGCAAAGAAGGGGGGTACTACAGGTACCCCCCAAGTGCAGCTACCCACTCCCCCATACCCCAAGGGGCCCACAACGGGCCCCCAAAGCAATTCCTACCAGCCCTTCCATGGCAGCATCGCAGCCATGGAAAGGCCTGAACCGCCAGGCATCATAATATGGGCACCACCACCATATTATTCCCGAGTTCTGTCCGTCCATCAATCGTGACGATTCCTGACCACTGGAAAAGCAGCGGACGGACTTTCCGTCCGCCGCGTAGCCCCCACCATGGTAATATGGCGGGGGGAAATGTGGTTGTGATGGCGGGTGGATCGCCACCACCAGCAGGGCGGTGGCAATCCGCCCGACATCATAATCACCCCCTGTGAGTCTACCCTTCAAAGTGGTGCCACCCCAGTCCTGGAAACTTGAAAGTGGGCCTAAGGTGTTCTACCAGCGTCTGTGGATCCAGCAACACTGACCATTTCAACAGTGCAGAACCTATTCATTTCTACTGCAGCATGGATTGAACCTGTTGCCTCACCGCCGCAGCCTGCAATGCCTTCAGACCACCTCTGCGTGATGTATCCTCAGCTCAAGCCCTTGTATCTCTCATTGATGGCAGCCTCTATGATAGACTCCACATTGCAGCCTCGCAGCTCCTTGGAACTTACACATCACCTTGACTGCACATCGCCTCCTTGACACAGGACCTTGCATTTCAAGCCCTGCCGATGAGATACTCGATGACGATGCAGGTACTAGCATAGTAGTCTGGCCACATCTTGGAACTATGCATCGCTTCAGCTAAGTGACGCATCTGTGACGTAGATCCTCTCAATGCTCCGTAGAGCAGGATCTAAGGTACTCTGTTCAGCGGGCCTAACTGGGTCCCTGTAGCCGGCCCGCGCTCCATTGCCTTTGTCCCTTTCCGGTGCAACCAGGTCTCCACAGATGGCGCTTTGTGTTTTTGTTTATATTTTCACCAAAATCTTTAAAATTGCATATCTCTGGTTCTACTGATTGGATGTTTGTTGGTTTGGTCTTGTTTCATGTATTAAAAGAAGTTTTATTATTCTAACAACGTGTGAGATCCTTTTTGTGTAGTGTTTTCATTTTATTACTGTTTGAAGTGTTGCACAAATACTTCACCCATTGCCTCTAAGTTAAGCCTGACTGCTCTGTGCCAAGCTACCAGAGAGCAGCAAACAGGTTGATTTTGGGTTGGCTTGTGCTTCACCTTGACAAGGATTGTGGTTGCTGCTTGACCGAGGCTCACACCTCAGTTAATCAACAACCCCATTTTTCACACACACCATTCATACATCTGATACCGATTTGGCCACAACATGACCCTACTACTGAATCAGTATCAATTCACAAACCCACTTTAGGAGGTATTTCTCATGAGAATAAGGACATTCATGTTGCATTTTAACTTGCTGAAAATCATCAACAACCACTCCTGTAAACTCGTGAGGAAAGGCCATGTCCATTTTCAGCACCAGCTACCACTTTTCTATTATTGCAGGAAAATTATTCCAAGGCGCAGTAGGACAAGACACAGGGAAACAGGAGACAGGAAAATAGTGAGGATCTACTCAAGCCTTAATTTGCTTCAGAGCGCCTCGTGATTTGGAGTACTGGGAGTGATCTAATTAGCTCTCTAATTTAGCTGCCTTGTAAAACATTCAACTTTCATTTTCTATGACCTACTCCTTGATTTAAGACATCCTGGGCAGGTAGACCTCAAACATCTCTCTTTCGAGCGTCTGGACTATCATGCATTCCATTTTTTCGCTTCTCAGAAACACTAACACTGCTGTGTGAGATTCTATAGTTCATTTATTACAAGCAAACATTAGCTCATCTGCACAGCGTGCAACCAGAACCCAATTTGCTTGAATTGAGACAGAGAAAACATACTGAAGTGGCATGATGGAACTTTACTGAGCAAGCATTGCATTCAAAGACGAGGTGCTGCAGGGCTCGGCTATTTGAACAGAATTGTACCATATTCACAAAGGAATGGCTTCAAAATGTAAAAATATGCTCAAGTTAGTAGGGCCCTAGTTTGTTTGTGGTCGTTCTCTCACTTTTAGGATATTCACAAAGAATCTACAGCAGTCAAGGAATTCCAGCACTACCAAAACCTTGCCACATTTACTTATGTCGATGAAAGATTTTCCAAGGAGTGATCTAAGCAAACAATTACCCAGGGCTCCTGCTTTCCAGTGGGTGGCCTGGTAAAGTGAGAGGACCAGTTGAAATTCCTGCCCTAATAATCTTGCTCATAAAAAAACATCTTATTTTTCTAATTTTACAACTGAACCTGCTTAACAGAAACAGGGCCACATTTATTAAGGATTTGCACAGGGGCAACATGAGTCAAAGTGGGGCAAAGCAGCACAGACTCTTGCAAGGACACTTACATTCCAATGCAAAAGTTATTTTAGGCTGGAAAAGTGCGCTTTTTTGAGTGCAAACAGCGTTTGTGCTGCTTTGCACCTCTTTGCATCAACGGAATGTTACTTGGGTCAAACTTGGGTCGATAAGTGCAGGCTCCCATATTTTCCAATACAAAACCCAATCTACTCAGATAGCCAGGCCAGGATTTGCATGAAAAAGTAATGTCTCCTTGAAGCATGCACTATCATGAAGAAATTGTTTGATTTCTGCAAATATTCCACACATTGCATGGGTGCTGCACTGTACTGCACATATACAATGCGCGGATGCTTAAGAAATTGTCTAGGCATAGCATATCATACTTGAAGGGTATGCTTCAAGTACAAATTCTATGCTACGCAGTACACATACACACACCTCTGCATCACTGTGTAGAAATTGTGTGTGGTGCTAGGCAGCCTGCTGGTGTGCCAGTGCAGTGAGCAGCAGCAGGACATTTTGGATCTGAGCTGCGTTCTCCCCCTTGCCCAGCCAAACCCCTTGCACTCTCAGGCAGCTGGTGACAATTGACAAATAATCCTGTGCCATTACTCTTCCCTTACGTCTCCTCACTTATTCTACCTTAACCCTTTTACACTCTCATTCTATCTCTACTTCTCTCTATCTCAGTTCTCTCTACCTCAATTTTGTCACCCTCACTGCTGTCTCAATATATCCAATATACCTCATTAACTTTGTCTCTCTACGCCTCTCTCTCTCGAACTTGCCCCTCTCTCTACTGTACCTACATTTATATCACTTTTGATTCCCTCTCTCTACCTCAATTCTCACTCTACCTCATCTATCTGTACCTCATTGAACAATCTTCATCTGATCTCTCTGTATCTCTCCTCCTTCTACTTCACTTCCCACACATCATCTCTATCCTTACCTCATCTGGCAATATCTTTCCATGTCTTTACGACCCCTACCTCTCTCTACCTCTCTATGAGCCCTTACATTACATCCTCACCTCTCACCTCTGTGCCTCATTTCTTCATTTCTCTATTTTGACATCCCCCGTAAAAACTCAGCTCTTTCTCATTCACAGCTGTCACACTCACTACCTAACATCTCAATTTACTTCACTATTAGTTCACTGCCTCACCTCTCCTCCTTATCTCTTTCTAGCTGCATTCCCTTCCCTTCGCCTCTATAAATATTGTACTCCTCTCTGGCTCCCTCTCTTTCTCTTCCTTTACCATCACCTCCTCTTCCCCCTCCTTTCTCTCTCTCTGTCTTTCTCTTGCACAAACACATATCTCTCCGGACCTTCTTCTTCATTACAACTCATCCCTTTAACCCCAACTATCCCTCTCAATCTCGATCTTTATAGATCTCTCTACCTCACCATCTCTTCCCCTTTTTATGTCACAGTCTCACAACTCTCTATCTCTAGGTAAACTTCAGCGCTCTATCTGTATTACACGTTTCTCAACTTTCTCCTTTAGTTCTACACCACATTTCTCTTTCTATCCCTCATCCCTCTTCCTATCTTTCTTTCTTTCACACTACTCTCCTTACTTGACTCATTTTTCTTTACCTCTTCTCATTTATCTCCCTTGGATATTGTTGTTTTTCCTCATGTTTCTTTGTCTATGCCTACCACTCATTGACCGTACCTCTGTTATTGACCTATTTTTTTCATTACCCATCTCACTACCTCACCCTAACCAGTACCGCACTCCTCCACCTCTCTCTGCATTTCCTTCTCCCTATCTCTCTCTCTCTCTCTCTACCACTCTACTGCACTCTTAAACTTTACATATGTGTCTCCCTCTCTTTCTCTACCTATATCTTCCTCTTTCTACCTCTCCTTATCTTTCTTTCTGGCTTCATCACGTTTCTCTAGTATCTTTACTTCTCACCTTACCTTCCACCCATATCTTTCTATATTATCTCTACCTGCTACTTCAAGTCTCTCGCTATACTGTTCTTATGTCTCTGGCCAGCTCTTGGATCTGGCCCTGTCCCATTTCTCTTACTCAGGAGGGTCGCAGGTAACTGTCTAGCCAGAGAATTACACATATATAAAGAGGAGCAGATGGGCAAGAGAGGCGAAAGCTAAATCGATTTCACCCAATAGGATGGTGAAATTCATCAGAGCAGTTATTTACTTTTCACTG
This sequence comes from Triturus cristatus, assembly GCF_964204655.1. NCBI lineage: Eukaryota > Metazoa > Chordata > Amphibia > Caudata > Salamandridae > Triturus > Triturus cristatus. The sequence goes on from NC_140583.1 coordinate 237,582,989, forward strand.
TTGCAGCAAAAAGGCAAGTAGTGAAGGGGGCTATCCTTGTGATTGCTAATATTCAGCAATTAAAGTTACAATTTCAAATACTATGTACATGTCTTACTTTAACAATAAACATTTAAAAAATCACACTTATTTTGTTTATGTTTTAACACTGAATGTTACATAAAATGTTGTTGTTGCATGTAAAATAAGCATGGGCAAAACCAATAGGTCTTCCCTTTATGCGCATACCGAATTGTTGCGTGTGCAAATGATTGTGTAGTATTGTTTATAATAAAATAAAAAATCAACATACTGAGGGAAAAGCAAACACATATCTTATGGTATTTCAAAACTGTACATTGACATCAACGTTTTCAATGTTCATAAATGGCACTGCTTATTTTCAAATATTTGGCACTGAGGAAAATCTGAAAAAGAATAGCAAAGTGTCACAATGTAAAGGGAAAGATTTGCCATGGCCCAATTTACTTTCCACAGGATTCAGCATTGGATTCTCATGGAGCACAGGGATCAGATTTATGGGCCTCCAGGAGAAGTGTAATGCTAAGTACACTTTCTATCTTAGATGTCAGGTGAGTGAGTGCAGCAAATGAACCTTCCCCCAGCGTCATAAAAGCGTTGTGTCCAAAAGCTTGTGCTGTTGAACAACCCTTAAAGCCTGCTCTTCATTCATATCTCATCAAACATACCCCTGTTGCTATACTTCTATACACAGGTGACTCTTTAAGGGGGTAAAATATCACAAGAGGGAAGGAACTCTCATTGAGTGGTGAATGAAAACAAAAATGTAGTTACCTAAATGTGAGTAGTGAAAGAAAGCAAGTCAGGCAAATATAAAGAGGCATTGTGCCAGCAGCATGGAAACACGCTATTATTAAACGCCTGCTAAAAAAAGTTAACGCAGATCCATCACAACTTACTAATTATTGCCCTATTTCCCTGCTGTCATTTGTGGGTAAGCTTGTGGAAAAGCACGTTAATAGAGCATTGGCGGAATTTCTAGAAACGCCTCCACCCAACTCAGATGGGTTTCCGGGCACAACACAGCACGGACTCCGCTCTGGTGGTGGTGGTAGATGAACTAGATGAATAATCAGCGGCCTTACTCCTCTTAGTCCTGAGTGCTGCTTTCAATACGGTAGACCACCACATACTACGAAGGAGACTCTCGGCCATCGGGGTACTAAGTACTACGCATAAGTGGCTGGCATCATTTCTGGAGGGAAGAACATTCCACGTTTTGGAAAATACCACCCTCTCTAAAACTATGTCACTAAGTGTGGGGTGTATGTATTTAACAACAAGAGAGAGAGGGATAGTCACTCTTATTCCCCCTGACAGGGATACTTTAAAACAACAAAAGAGTGACTAGTCACTCTTTTGTTGTTTTCAAGTATACTAAGTGTGGGGTACCACAGGTCTCCTCACTAAGCCCAACACTATTCAACATGTATATGGAACCACTAGCGGAGATTGTACAAGAGTTTGACATCCCTATGACGTCTTATGCGGACAATACTCAGCTGGTGATTTCCTTGGACCCGAAAAACAGTAGGGACTCCGAGAGATTATCACCCTGTATGGAAAAAGTCAAGGAATGGATGACAAATAGCTACTTAAAATTAAACGGAGACCAAACAGAGCTAATGGTCCTTGGGAACAAGCAAATTCCCAGGCCCTCCATAAACTGGCCGGAATATCTAGGTAGCCCTCCTGTACCTAAAGGAATTATCAAAAATCTGGGTTTCTGGCTAGATTAGGATCTTTCCATGGCAACACAAGCCAAGAAAGTCGCAGCAACCTGCTTTGGACTACTCAGAAGTCTCTGAAAAATCCTAGATCGAATCCCTATGCAGTACAGGAAGACGGTAGTCCACTCCCTGGTCACCTCGCAGCTGGATTATGGAAATGCGTCACTCCTAGGGGCACCAAAATATGTGACCCACAGACTGCAAGTGCGATGCTGCTGTGCAATGTCCCCACTTGGGAGTCGGTGAAAGAACCCCTCAAAAGGCTACACTGGCTCCCAGTAGAGGCGAGAATCAAATTTAAGGTTCTGGTCACGACGCACAGAGCACTACATAATAGGGGCCCCAGAAAAATCAAGAGTCTATTATACCATTACACCCCAAATAGGTACCAGAGATCAAGCTCGGAGGGACTTCTAAAACCAACCAGGGCCACAAGCGAGAGAGAGGTGGGGTGGAAGATCTTTTTCCCACCTAGCTCCCAAACTCTGGAATTCTCTACCATGTGAATTTCGGACATTAGATAAAGAACTGCAGTGCCGCAAAGCAGTTAAAACATGTCTGTTCAAGCAATACCTTTAAGGCCATTCCAATCCCACTCAACTACGTGTTTCTTAGTGCTGGGAAGCCCTAGGGCAGCCATGCGCTCTATAAATCTATACTAATAATAATAATAAGGCTCTAGTGGAGGGACAAACAGAGGAAAAGGAAGGCAAACCACTGAATAAGAATGAAGCAAAGGAGAGTGACAATAAAGCCAACCAGTGGCAAGCAATAGGCACACTATAAGCCCATTGTTAGCTCACAATAGATGGTTAGTGCTCAGACAGCTTGTTCTGTAGGCTCGACCCAAAACTCTATATCCAAACTCAAAATGAAATGGTAAATATTAAGATTCAAACTCAAGAAGAAATGGCCTTATCAATTCTTCTTCAAGCTTTATTTGGTGCTACTAGACCTACGGACGCAAAATAGCTTGAGCCCTTGGCTGTTTTTTTCCATACCAGGATTTTTGGAGGTTTAACATGTATTTCAATATTTCTTAGCACCCCAAGAGCCTGAATGAGCTGGAAAGGGCTAATAAATTAAAAATAGACAGAAATAGGGGACCCCAAAATATATCTTGCCTTGTAATGTGGGTGTTTACTGCAGTTTTTCAGGCCAAAAGGCCTCTCCTAGAATACCCCCTCTTTCACTCCGTGGAAAATCTGCCTTCCTATTGTATTTACTACTGTCCTCAGTGTAATTTATAGCAATACAATACCATAAGTAACTTTCTGTGACTTTTTTTCTGCATGCAAACAGTGCTTAAGAATATATGAAGGTTTGTGAAATAGGTCATGTTTACCTCCATCAAGAATCATTGGGCACTAGCTAATTATTAAATAGGTCCAGTGATATTTTTAATTCAGGTAATGGATAGCAGGAGAAAGAATTTACTATTTTTAATTAAATTAAATTTGCAGGAGCCCTGTCCCTACCCACTGGTTCATGTAAGTTGAGGGCATGTGTGACATACGAAGCCTCCCAATAAAAGCATTCTTGGGTTGGCACTCGGGTGGGTGTACTTAGCTTTGGGTGCTGCTGTGTCAAGCTTCAACCCCCAAATGGCCTTCACATTCTAACTGAATAACCCTCTTCCTAAGTCAAGCTAGATGAATCAATCTCACCCTTCTAAATAACAACCATCCCTTCCTGATAATCCATCTTTTTCACCAGTCGAAATGTCTTTAAGTCACCACCAACACCTTCCCCTTAGAACACACCCCTTGAACATACATTTCTACTTCTGAAAGGTTTACATCTTTAGTCAACTCTTCCTTCCATTTCTTCTCTGAAATTGATGCCCAGAATGTAGGCTCAAATTTCAGACATGATCTGCTGGCAGATAACTTTGTCTTTGGTAATCAGCTTTGGATTGACTGAGTAAGGAGTAGGTTTTAGAGTTATGGTGATTTGCTGTTTTGCCTTCGGAGTCTCTGTAAGATCCAATCATTCTTTAGGGTTGTTTGCGACGACCTTTATAAACCTCTGTTATGAGGTAACCTATCTCAGTTGACATGACTGATTTAGGATGTTGTGTCTGTTGGGTATGTAACAGAGATGGTCTTAGGACCTGCACTTTGCAGCTAGTATTCTAGATCCCCACTCATTTTCCATGGTGCCATGTAGCCTGGAAAGGTCACTAAGATAAAGACTTTATACACTTACCCAAAGTAATTAGGAGTTTACTTTGAGTCTATTCGCAAGTATGGTTTATCTGTGAGAGGATACAGACGACGAACATGCTTACTGCTCTTTCTTAGGTGGAGAGTTTTCTCACGAGAAGATGCTACCCGCCATGTTTCCACGCATTTCCTGGGCTCTGAAGCTTGACATAAGTTGAGCCTATAAATTATGAGTAGGGGTATGCAGAGTTTTTCCACCTAGATAAAGCTGGTGTACAATGGGACAACGTACAGTGGGAACATTTTACCTCCACAAAGATTCGAAAGTTTTCCTATTTCCTTCTTCTATGCAGGTGTAATAAAAATGCTTTCTAAAGTCAGGTCTATACATTTCAGTTAGATATGGGAGAGTTAGGGGCCCTCACCACATTCTGCAGGAGGCCCCAACAATTTACGTTACACCACTAAAGGAAGGCAGTAGCACGCTGGGGAATTAGGAGATCTCAGATTGGATACTGGCCTTGGGGTTGTGTGGAGAGGTTGCGAATGGTTGCAGAAGGGCTCTGGCAAAGATAGTGGGAGGATAAGTGGGCCGAATGGCCGTGTCATCTTAAGGATTTTGTGGGTCCTGGGTAAGAGTTATTTTGGGGGCCCCTGTAAGGAACAAATTTGAATTTTTATAAACTATTTCATGCAAAGTCAAGCCAGCATGTTTCTAAACAATACTAAATACCATCTCAAACTTTAACAAGGTCACACAAAAACTGTTGAAATGTGCCTTGCTTGGCACCTTAAATGACATAGGGTAGAGAGATAGAGGCAGGTAGAAATGTAGAGAACTTTAGATAGAGAAACAGAATAAACGAAGGGAAAATAGAGAGAAACTTCACCTTCCAGGGGGGCCATAGGTAAGAGGGGACCCTGGGCGATTGTCCATTTTGTGCATGCCTTAGTTAGAACGTCTGTGCAACTGGGAATCTTGACTTCTGTGGATTGCAGGGGATGGGGTGGGCGAATATGTCTGTCATCTGGGACTGGGGGTGGGGGGGTGTTGTAGTGGAGGCTATCACGAGGTGGCAGTTGTCCCTGTTGTAATGTGTGGGCAATAATGAATTTTCTTTTAAAACTGCAAATAGCTCGACGTAGTTTTTTAAAATTATTTTTGAAAGATTTGAGCTGTGCAACTACGCAAGTTCACACACATTTAGTTAAGAGTCCCTCAGCACTGAAAAGATCCCCTTTTCGAAGAGATATAGGATGCAAGCTGTCACCATCCTCATATAATAATATTGCTAATAATAATATTAATAAAAAATGGTTATAAGGACTATATTATCATGTATTCATTTAATATTTAGTATTAATAATAATAAGAATGATAATAAGGAATGTATTAAATTATAATAATAACTATTATTATACATTGTGGGCCTTATTTATGAGGCCTTGCTACACTTTTATGCTGTTGTTGAATCACTTTTTGTGATGCGCCTGCAGTGTAAAAAATGCACCACGTTGCGCCCTATTTACAAAGTGACGTATCTAAGCAGATGCGTCACTTTGTAAAGCCCTGCGCTACTTTATACCTGTTTCAGGTATAATGTATGCAGGGTGGGTATTTCCACGCAAAAAGCCTCGTAAAAGTGGCGCAATGAAATTGATCAGATTTCACTGCGCCACTTCTAGGACGCAACTGCGTCAATACCTTACGCCTGCATCACAGCAGGTGTAAGACTAATGCAGGCCCTTTGACACATTGCTGGAGTTGCGTCTGTTTTCAGACAAACCTCAGCAAAACGTCACTTTTGTGCCTACAGACCCGTCAGAAATACTGACATATCTTGGGACATGAAGCGATGTACATTAAATACGGTGCATCCGTCGTGTCGCAAGGAGGGCGCAGTGAAAACTGTCACATCACTGTTTTGTCGCAGCGATGCCACCGTTTTCATAAATGAGGCCCTCCATTTTTAAAGAGCATTTTCTACTAAAGATTGACCATTTCTTACACGCTCTTCATACAGTGCATTACTGATACCTGCTCACTTTGTTGACAGCCTCAGGATGTGGGGGTGAAGCAGCTTTTGAGAGTGTCCAGGGAACCGGAAGAAGGCCCCTCATACAAAGAGCATGCGTGCAGTGCCGCAACAATGCCGCAGCATTCACTATTATCCGCGTATCTTGCTAGTTATCTGAGCCCACTGGTGGGTTCTGAGAATCATTTCGCTGAAAAGCAGAGACTTTTCTCTGCTGAGAGCGAGTTCACTTTTAACCCAGTTAACAGCAATGCCCTCGGGCTGCGCCTGCAAGGTCAGGCTAATTGAAGCTTTTCTTGGAAGAATTCATAAAGGGCCCCATTTCATTCTAAGTGCACCACTCCTGTAACATACAAGTCATTTCGTCTGGTATTGTATATTAGACCATGTTTTATTTACAGCTCCTTCCAACCGCTTGTCTCAGTGCACTTTGACTTGAACTTACTTTCCTGTGATTGTACTTTTTATGGTAAGCATTAGGATACTTTATATGTAAACAATGTATTAATCTGTTTTCAAAGGCCCTATTTGCAGTGTTCATTTGAAACATTAACATCAGTGAAAGGAACAACGCACCCGGGGCTATGTTCCATATGTATTAGTGCAAAAATGGAGCATTTTAGCACTGCGACGTAATTCCAGATGCAGAGTCTGTTCTAAAAAATGAGTCGATATAAAACATCGAAGTTACCTTAAATTGAGTACGTGTGCAATATGTGAACAAGCTAGGATGAGAAACAACCTGCAGGAGTGGGATAAAGAGACAGAGAGTGTAGGATGGTGGACGAGGCTGCCATCAAGACAGGCAGCCTCGGTAATCCGTAGCACAAGCATTCGGCATCACTGACAACTGTCTCCTACACCTTGTACCCCTGCACCTCTTTTTGTTACAAAATAAACGAATCGCCTTTCTTGATTAGTGCACCTGCGGTGTTAAAATTAATGCGCTCAGCTGCTTATTTTACATGGGGCTGTGGGACCTGCCCATATTTATTTGTACTGCATAATGTGGAGATTGCAAGTTCCATTTTATATGCTGTTCCTATAGTGAAGCGCTCCGACACCTTCGGGTAAAGTCCGCGCTACATAATAACGCATAAATAAATAAATCTTCTTTATTTAGGAGGGAGTGCTGAAACCCCTACTAAGGGCAGCAGCCCCTAGGTCTACCCCACCTTGGCAGGGGCCTTCAACATTGCTTCCTTCACAAAGTGCCAGTTTGTATGTAACGATATCCACCACAAAAATATTGTAGCAAAAATATTAGCAGCAAAACTATAAAAATATTGTTTGTGGTTATTTAAAGGAAGTCCCTGAGGGTTGGGGATTACTTCCTGTTTTTTCCAAAGCGCGTTACATTCCATAGTGTGGCAAACTCTAAAATCACATTCCACTGAAGTACCAACATGTTTGTCTACGGAGCAAGTGCTGCATTTAAAATATATATATATATTCACTGAAAAATCTAAGGTTACAGGGATGTTATAGTTAGGCTCACATTTCCCTAACACAAACCAGAAAAATTGAGCAGTGCACTGCTTATGACGGCACATATTACATCACATATGACATGGTCATTGACATCACTGATGACATCACTGATGACATCTCAAATGACATCAATGATGACATCATCCAGCGAGTGTGAGTGTTTTCTAACCGTTTATGAGTGTTAAACATATATAGTAAGGTACTACAAAAGTTGACATTGTATACTTTGTGAACTACTAATGAGTGATACTATTTCTAACATGTTGTGTGAGTGGCTGCACGATTGTGTATCTGTGTGTGAGAGGGTGTCTAAGTGTCTGTATGGGTGTATAAGTGGGTGTGTGAGTGGCTGTATGGGTGTATAAGTAGGTGTGTGAGTAGCTGTGTGGAAGAGTGAGTGGCTGTGTGAGTGACTGTTTTGGTGAGTGAGGGTGTGACAGTGGCTGTATAGGTGAGTGAGTTGGTGTCTGAATGGCTGTATTAGTGAGTGACTGACTGTGTAATTGGCCTATTGGGTGACTGAATGGCTGTTTGATTGGGTCTTTGGTTAAGTGGGTTGGTGTGTGAGTGGCTGTATTGTAGGGTAAGTGTCTGTGTGAATGGATACATGGGTGAGTGAGTGGATGTGTGGGTGTTTGTATGGCTGTTTGAATTAGTATGTAAGTGGTTGTGTGGGTGTGAGTGAGTGAGTATGTGAGTGTCTGTATGGGTGAGTGAGTGTCTGTGTTGAGAAGCTGTATGGGTGAGTGAGTGGCTGTATAGGTAAATTAGTGTGTGTGTGAGAGTAGCTGTATGGGTGGGTGTGTGGCTGTGTGAGTGGCTGTATGGGTAAGAGACTGGTTGTATGAGTAGCTTTGTGGGTATGTGAGTGGTTGTATGAGTGGCTTTATAAGTGAGTGGGTGTGTGAGTGGCTCTATGGATGATTAATAGGTTGTGTAAGTGCTTGTATGGGTCTGTGAATGGGTATGTGAGTGATTGTGTGAGTGGGTGTATGAGAGGTTATATATGGGTGTGAGTGGGTGTGTTAGTGCTACTGTGGATGATGTCATCAGTGACACCATTTGAGATGTCATCAGTAATGTCACTGACCGTGTCATAAGTGATGTAATATGTGAGGTCATACGCAATGCATTGCAGGGCCATAAGTTATAGTTAGCTCAGCTAACTATAACTGTTGAATTTCACTGGATTTGTACAAGTGAAATGTGAGCCTAATTATAACATCCCTGTAACTATTTTTCCAGTGAATTTCTAAGGTCCCTTTTAGTGTTGTTTCCTAACTATAATGTCCCTGTAACCTTTAGTGTTTTAGAGAATGTCTAAGGTTTTAGAAATTATATTTCCTAACTGTACATCTGAAAGTGAGTGAGTGAGTGAGTGAATGTATGAGTGTCTCAGTGGGTGTGTGAGGGATTGTGTGAGTGTCTCAATGGGTGTGTGAGTAGGTGTGTGAGTGGCTGACTAGGTCTGTGAGTGGGTGCATGTGTGTCTCAGTGGGTGTCTCAGTGGGTGCATGAGTGTCTGAGTGAGAGATTTAGTGGGTCTATGAGTGGGTATCAGAGTGTCTGAGTTGGTTTGTGAGTGTGCACAGTAGTCTCTTAGTGGGTCTGTTATTGGGTGTGTAAGTCTCCGAGTGGGTCTGTGAATGGCTGTGTGAGTGACTGTATGGGTCTGTGAGTTGGTGCATGAGTGTCTGAGTGGGCCTGTGAGTGGGTGTATGTGTCTGAGTGGATCTGTGAGTGTGTGCATGAGTGTCTGAAGGGGTCTTTGAGTGGCTGTGTGATTGGCTATATGGGTCTGTGAGAAGGTGTATGAGTGTCTGCATGAGTGTCTGATTGTGTTTGTGAGTGGGTGGGTGAATGTCTGTGTGGGAGTGTCCGTAGTTGTGTGAGTGACTTGGCCACAAAGGAACCACACTTGCCCTTTTCTCCAATAAGATTCTACAGTTTTACACAAAATATCTACCCAATTGGAGTTATTTCTACTGGTTAATTACTAAGTAATACCTCCTTGGGGAAATGTCCAGTACGTATTCTACATTACAGCTGCATAATGGAGTACAAGGAATTATCACGTGTGACCTTGTGTGCCTTTTGGCAATGTGATTGCTCCTGGTGCGTCTTTATCCAGAAATATGTGATAATACGATTCCTCCTATAGAGAAGACAAAAAGATTACAAAGACATAGATCTCCACCAAACAAGGGTCCATCCTCTTAGCGATATCAAATAAGTGCTTCTTTGCTTGGTGGAGATATCCTTATATTCCTCAGCATGAAGAACTCCTCACCAAAATCATTGGCATGTAACACGCCGGGGAGACTACTTGTTAAGCTGTCCATTATCTCGGCAAAAGGCAGACATATCTTTAGATACTAACAAGGTGGGCAGGGCCAAACAGAGAAGCATCCAAGTCATTTCCACATTTGCATACTCTTAGCAGTTTAAAGGGAGAACCATGGACTCAATCAATCAATCAATCAGGGGGTTTATATAGCGCCCTACTCACCTGTGAGGGTCTCACGGTGTGAGGGAAGAGCGGCTACGGATCAGTCGAAGAGCCAGGTCTTTAGGTCCTTCCTGAACGTGTGCAGGGCCGGGGAGCATCTGATGTTCACAGGAAGCTCGTTCCAGGTCTTGGCAGTGATGTAGGAGAAAGCTCTCCCACCAGTTCTGTTTCTGCAGATACGGGGGACCTCTGCCAGGGCAAGGTCGGCGGAGCGGAGGTTCCTCTTGGGTACGTGGAAGGATACTCTTTCGTTGAGGTATTTGAGTCCGATGTTGTTGAGGGATTTGTAGGCATGGGTGAGGAGTTTGAAGGTGACCCTCTTCTCGATGGGGAGCCAGTGGAGGGCTTGTAGGTGTTAGGTCATGTGTTTGTGATGCGGTGTCCCGAGGACGAGTCTGGCTGCAGCATTCTGGATGGTTTGGAGTTTGTGTAGAATGGTTCTGTTGATTCCGGTGTAGAGGGCGTTGCCATAGTCCTTCTGCTGGTTATGAGTATGTGGGTGACGGTCCTTCTGCAGTCGGGGGGGATCCATTTGAAGGCCTTACGGAGGATCCGAAGGCAGTTGAAACTAGTTGAAACGACCGCGTTGATCTGGCGGTTCATGGAGAGGGAGGAGTCAAGGATGATACCGAGGTTCCGAGCATGGTCTGTAGGGGTGGGAGGGTTTCCCGAGGGCAGAGGGCCACCAGGTGTTGTCCCAGGCAAAGGTGCAGGGTCCGAGGATGAGGACCTCGGAAGTTTCTGAGTTGAGCTTCAAGCAGCTGTTTTTCATCCATGCTGCCACGTTCTTCATTCCTTCCTGTAAACAGCGTCTGGTGTCTTTGGGATTCTGAGTGAGTGAGAGGATGAGCTGGGTGTCGTCACATAGGATACGATGCTGAGCCCATGCTGTCTGACAATGGCGTTGAAGGGGGCCATGTAGATGTTGAAGAGCGTGGGGCTGAGTGATGATCCCTGTGGTACTCTTCAGTTGACTTCCGTGGGTTCGGAGAGGAAGGGAGGGAGTCGAATCCTCTGGGTTCTGCCAGAGAGGAAAGATTGGATCCAGTCGAGGGAGGCTCCTTGTATCCCCGCGTCATGAAGTCTGGCTGCGAGCGTGCGATGTGACACGGTGTCGAAGGCTGCGGAGAGGTCTAGAAGGATGAGGGCCGCAGTGTGTTCCTGGTCGTGTAGTATGCAGATGTCGTCAGTGGCAGCGAGGAGTGCGGTCTCTGTGCTGTGGTTGCTGTGGAATCCAGACTGGGAAGTACCTAGGATGGAGTTCTCTTTGATGAAGGCAGCCAGCTGGGCGTTTACGAGTCTCTCTGTGACTTTGGCCGCAAAAGGGAGGAGAGAGATTGGCCGGTAGCTTTCCAGGTTTGTTGGGTCAGCCGTTGGTTTCTTAAGGAGAGTTTCACCACCGTCCATTTCCTGTCATCTGGGCAGATGCCGGATCTAAGGGAGGCGTTGATGGTCCCTCCTAGTTCGGGTGCTTTGGCAGCGGCAGCCTTGCGTATTATGTGCGGTGGGCAGGGGTCTGTTGGGGCTCCTGAGTGGGTTTTCTTCATGGTCGCGGTGATGAGTTCGATGGTAGCGGGATCCCAGGTCGTGATGGTCGGCTTATGGGCGGTGGTGGGTAGGGGGGTGGTGTCCGGCACTGGTTCGCTGAAGTTGTCGTAGAGGACCTTGATCTTCAGGTGGAAGTAGGAGCTGAGTTTGTCGCAGAGTTCCTGGAAGGGTGTGATGTCCGTGGCTTCGCTGGTGGGTTTTACGAACTGATGTATGACATTGAACAGTTCCTTGGTGTTGGTCTGGACTTTGTCTCTTCTGAAGGTCCGTTTGGTGTCTCTTATGTGCTGGTGGTATTCCTTCAGGGCGCACCTGTGGTTGTTCCGTGCTTCCGAGGTTTTCTGGTTTCGCCAGGTCATCTCTAGGTATGTGCAGGAGCTTCTGGCTTCTTGAAGTTCTGTGGTAAACCAGGCGACCTTCAGAGGGCGTGGTTTGGCGGGGTGGAGGAGGGGTACGAGCTTGTCGGCGCAGCAGGAGATCCAGCGATGAAATTCCATGGCTGCGGAGTTGGTGTCGGTCGTGGCGCTGGGGGGGTTTTGAAGGAGGGTGGTTTTGAGGTGTTCTTTTGTGATCTTGCTCCAGTTTTGTTGTGGCGGGCGTGGGGTGGCCTTGGGTGCGGTGGTGGGTTTGTAGGTGAAGTAGACGCAGTGGTGGTTCATCCAGAGGGGCTGGGTGGTGTGGCTGAAGCGGATGTTTGTTCCTCCCGTGAAGATGGGGTCGAGGGTGTGACCCGCTCTCTGGGTGGGTGCGTTGACCAGCTGCTTCAGTCCTAGGTTGGCGAGGTTGTTGAGGAGAGTGGTGGAGTCAGGGTTGTTGCAGTTGTCGAGGTGGAAGTTCAGGTCCCCGAGTAGGATGTAGTCCGTGGAGGTGATGGCATGGGGCGCAGTGAGCTCGGCGATGGTATTAGCGGGCGGGGTGCGAGGTGTAGGTGTAGATGAGGGTGCCGTGCAGCGGGGCTGGTCTGGATCTGGAAGTGGAGGTGTTTTTTGTTGGGAGTGGGGGTCACTCGTGCTGGAGGTGGAGAGTCAGAGGGGGGTCTTATGTGTGATGGCAAGACCTCCTCCTGGGCAGTGCGGGCAGTCTTTTCTCTGGTTCTTGTAGCCATCAGGGATGGCTGTGGTCCAGGTTTCCGTGAAGAAGGCGACATCGGGAGAGAGGGTGTCTATCAGGTCCCAGATTTCTACGGTGTGTCGGTGCAGGAAGTGCACGTTGAGGAGGATGCATGTCATGGTTTTGACAGTGCGTGCATCAGGCGGGCCTTCGGCGGCAGTGGGGGCTTTGTTGATGGTGAAGGATCTGCAGCAGGGTCTGCACGAGAACTGTTCATGGGTGGTGTTCGGCGGCGAGGCTCTTGCGCAGTCGGCATGTCTTTCGGGATTGAGGGTGGTTGAGTCGTAGCGGTGAGGCCTCAGAGAACCAGGGTTCCTTATGCTGGTCACGGTCGGGTCGTGGACGGGCGCAGACAGGCTTGCCTTAGGCGCGTCTTTGGTGCGCCAGCGGTGCGACTGCGCAGCGTCGGCATTGAGTAGGGGACGGGGGTGGGCCCAGAGGTAGAATGGCAGAAGCGGGGCTGTGTCGGGGGCGGGGCCGCAGGGGCAGCAGCAGCAGGAAAGAGTACACAGAAAACACAGTACACAGTAAAGCACGGTAAACCAACACACAAAGGACCAGGCAATAAAGAATAAATGAATAAAGTGGGGTTTACAATACAGAACGGAAAGGCAGGCAAAAGGAAAAAAAACACCTGAGGCGTGCTGCCGGCGCGAACCCTGCTAGTGGAGGGGCTCTGAACCGGAGTGGTGCGACTGCGAGCCGGAGCTGCTGGGGAGTGCTGGCCAGGACTTTGCTCTCATCAGGACAGGACAACAAAGAACCCGCTTATCACAGTAACTTCAGATTGTGTTCCAAGAGATCAACGATGCAGTCACCTTCACAGAAGATATCAGATCGTTTTTCAAATTGGGATTGCCGATAAAACACACTTGCTTTGCCTTCACTATGCCCAGGAATTAGGATCATTGGTCCTTTAAAGAAGTGGAGCTTCAACGGAGCACATTCTACATTTATATTTGTTAGTGCTTCCTGTTCGGGTTTAATTTCTGTGAAATGGGCATCAGGGCCAGGATGGCCTAATCCCCTGGGGCCCAGACAAAATCTAATTGGGGAGGAAAGCCACTCCACCCCCCTCTCCTGGCCATTTTTGGCTCTGGGGACCCATTCCGTGGGGCCACCACAATTCAATGGGGGAGGGTAGTCGCATGGCCTCCATCCCAAACCAATTTTTAGCCCAGGGGACCTCATCGCCTGGGCCAGGCCATAACTGAATGGGGGACACAGGGGAGCCTCAAGACCCCCACTGTCTCAGATGTCTCTCCACCTCCTGCGGGAGATGGAATTGCTATTGCTATTGCTATTATAAGTTTCATCTTTTTCCCTGCCTGCATGTCTGCAGGCAGGGAAAAGAGATGAAACCTCCACTTCCAGCAAGCAGGAGCACTTTAACAGTGACCGCCCACCAGAACCAGTGTTTGCTTTTCCTTGGCGGGAGCTCTCAACTCCTGCCAAGCAAAAGCAAACAGCTATGTCCTGGCGGTGGGCACCCCGAGACATAGCAGGAGCTAGAACTGGGTGGTGGTGGTTCCCAGGGCCATTAATAGCTCCAAGAGTGGGGCCATGTGGCACCCCTCCTTCTGTTTTCACAGGCTGGCCCTGGGGAGTTTGCAGTCCCAAGGGCTGTATATGGCCCATGACATGGCAACCCCGCCCCCCTCCTACATGCAGTATAATAGCTGGCCCCAGAGATGTGATTGTCCCCAGGGTGCGGGGGTCCGTTTGGCCCCTGCTAATTATTGGTGCAAACCTAGGGAGGTGGCGGTCCCAGGGGTTCAAAAGAGCCTATGGAGGGGGCCATGCAGCCATCTTCCATTTTTATAAATAATGCCCCAGGGATGTGGTGGTTGTTGAATCTCCAAGTGCCTCAGGAGGGGGGCCCTGTTTGCCCCCATCCTTTTTTAAACAATGCCCCCAAGACCTGGCCCACCCGGGGACTCTTTTCAATACAAGCACGGGATCCGGTGCTCATTTTTTTTTCACCAGAGCAGCTGTACCAAAAAGGGGAAACTTTGTGAAAATTTTGTGAAGATATATATATATATATATATAGATATATGTGGAAAGAATCACAGATCGCGCAGCAAGAATCCAGCACTCCGTGAGGCTAATTTTACTAGACTTTTATTTAATGTAATGGCATCATCTACACGTTTCGACAGCTGCCTGCTGTCTTGTTCACGATGCAGTGTGCCATTTCCCATACACTTTTAAAATAGTCTGTCATTAACAGCAACAAAGGACAAACACTGGCACAGTCAACTCTTGTCAATTCATTACATTATTCAGGAGCCATCTTTTAGCATAATTTTTACACCAACCTTTGGTATATACTTTTACTTTTACTACAAGTTTTATCATTCTCCTTTGCAAGTGCAAATATAGACAACTCAATTATTGACACATATGTCAGTGATTCGCTTGGCAAATCCACTAAAATTAGGTGAATGCCTTTTCGTTAACATGCTTAATTTTATAACTGCCTTTTGTAATAATAGCTAACAATTCATATTAGAGATCATTCTCCGAAAAGTGCACTTGCTTAGATTTTAACTCACTTTCTTCATCTTTTCATGATTCTACAGTACTCAGATTGATAAAGTGCTAGTGCTTTTATATATTAAAATTCATATATATACACTACTGAGGTATTCTCCCTTCTTCATCTCAAGGTGCAAGTGCCTAATATAGTGCTAGTGCTTCAGTATATTATACTCAAATACTTATCACAGTACTTCATTTTAGTAAAGTGCAAATTCATCAACATATTCTTAAATTCATATGCTTATTTCCAAATTCCTTTAGTACACAGTTATAATATAATTTAATTTTCCATAAAATGCTTAGCCTTAAAGTACATATATACTAAAGTGCCCAATGTCCCTTATTTTGCTGTTAATAAAAACCTTATTGAACTAAAAGCAATTGGTCTTTTAAGTGTGCTGGTTCGTTCACTCTCCTCAATCTAGGCACGTGAATAAATCCTCATCTATGTTTAAACCATTTGGTTCTTTACTGTCGAACTCCAGGGTATAATATGTCTCTAACCTCCGGAGTTCCTTCTCCCTGTTTCCGCCTCTTTTTTTCTTTGGGATTTCTGTAATACAGCTGTATTGCAGGAAAACAGGGTCACTTTGATGATATTTCTCAAAATGCTTAGCTACCGGTACGTTCTATCCTTATTGGCAATTGCTCTACGATGCTGTAATAGCCTTTTATAGGCAGTCAAAGTGGTGCTACCTATATGCATTTTTTCACATGGGGGCATTTCAACATGTAGACCACAAAACTTGATCTGCATGTTAGAAAGCCCCTGACATTAATGGTTTCATTAAAAGGTGTTTTAAAACATGTTAAATTCACTCCATTCTGACATGCTACACACTTAAAACACTTTCTAAAACCCATCTTTTGCTGGAGGCAAGTAGAGATTCCTTCTTTTTCTTTATATTCACTACTTACTATTCGATCCTTTAATGTCTTTGACCTCTTGTACGTTATTTCAGGATGTTTTTTGACTTTTTGGGCCTATTATTGGATCTCCTTTAATGAGATACCAATGCTTGTTTATAATGGCTCTCACATCCTTATGCTTGCTATTAAAAGTCGTAATAAATCTTTGAGTTTCTTTAATCCTTCTTTCTTAACTCAGTTCTAGATCATTCGATTAGTACTTTACCCTGATCTAGTTTTCTTGCTATAGAAGCGGCCCCACATATAATTTCAGGTGGATATCCTCGCTGTAAAAACCGGTTGGTCATTTCCTGTTCTATTTTTTCCATACTCCATCGTATTACTGCATGCACTCCGTGACCTGTAAAACTCACCAAAAGGTATACTCCTGATGAGTGGTGCAGGGTGGGAGCTCCCCGCATACAGGATGGTGTTTCCAGCTGTCAGTTTGTAGAACACAGTAGTTTCTAATCTGTCCCCTTCTGCTCTAACTCTTATGTCAAGGAAATCTATGGAGGTTTTACTATGGTGTCCTACAAATTTTAAGTTCAAGTTGTTTAAGTTGAGTTCCCCGATGAAGATATCTATATCTGTTTCCGCGCCCTGCCACAGCACGAAAACGTCATCTATGAACCTCACCCATAATAGGACATTATTAGTCCATTGTTCCAGCTCCGGTCCTCCGAGCACCTGTTCCTCCCACCAGTCCAGATGTAAATTGGCATAACTGAGGGCGAAGCAGGTGCCCATGGACGTGCCCTGTTCTTGCTGGAACATATCTTTACCTAACAGAAAAATATTCTGTGTGAGACACCATTCCATCATTTCTAAGAGCATTCTATTGTGTTTTGGAAATCTTATGGGTCTTCTATTTAAAAAATATTCAGTAGCTTAATCCATCGCTGTGTTTTATACTGGTGAAGAGTGTTTCTATGTCAAGGGTTAATAAAACTATAGTATCATTCTACCGTAGATCATAACTATACTTCAGGAAATCGGTAGAATCTTTTATATGTGGTGTCAAAGATTTTCCAATTCAAGTAATAATCGATCTAATTGGACGCATTTTCAAATAGACCATTACATGAAGATATTATCGGTCTTCCTGGTGGACAATTGATGTTCGTATGCATTTTCGGTACCATATAAAAGACTGGTATCACTGGTTTATTTTGCTTTATAAACATGTATTCGTCCCAGGTTAACAGTTCCTGTTGATGCCAATATACCAGTCTCTCACAGAATTTTTCTTTCACTATTTCATAGTCCTTCATTTCAATCCGTTTATAGCACTCTTTGGGGCATATTCTCAAGGATCTGGACCGCCGGGACAGGGCATCATCGCAGGCTGCACACCTGCTCAGCACTTAAGGTGCCCTTACCTCAGTGCACCCGAAGTCACCGTCCCATGGCGGTATGCCTGTGCCGGCCGCAATGTATCCGGTGCCAGCAAGTCATGGACCCTCTATGAGTGGCTATCGTGATGCGGGTGCCATCATGTCACCTCCGGGCCTGAGAAATGTGATGTCACAGGCCCCTGGGCCTCCATGCCTCCATGCACACCACATGGATACACCCCGAGAGAGGCGGGAAATGGCATTGAGAACGTGCGCCCGGCCCTTTTTATTGGCAGGGTCACATGTGCTGTGACGCGTGTGCTGGATGGGTGTGGTGTGGGTGTACACCAGCCATGAGGGAGTGGCTGTGGCATGCAGACAACTAGACCTGTGAGCAGCAGATCCCTACAGGGAAGACCCGGGACATGTAGCGTTGTTGTCCCCCCCGTAAGCGGAGTGGGCTGGCCTGGTGTATGTCAGTCCAGCGTAAGGGTTTGAACAATGACTCCGGTGCTCTGGGCATTGATCCGTATGGGGCTGGACATGGAAGTAACAAATGTTAGTGTCGCTGTTGTTGCTTCGGTGCCACCCAGACAACATTCAGCAATGTGTCACCCTGTGCCTGAGTCCAACGACATGAGCCACATGGACGTCAGAGGAATACACTGACCCAACATTCGTCCATACTACCACACTTGAAGGCCATAGACACAACACATCTGTGTGATTCGGAATGTTTATTGCACATTCAGTGGAGTCTTGCATCTGGAACAGTACAGGGATATGCCAAGCCCACTGTACAATGTTGGCCCATGGAGGGCCAGCCAGAGTCCTTCAGGGAATGACAAGTTCAAAGGGAGGGGAAGAGTTCAGTCCGCAGTCTGTTAGCTGTGTCATTGGCGATCAAACAGCATATGGCAGTCCATTGCGAGGTACAAGGTGAGTGTTGCAGAGTGCATCGGGGGACAGTGGAAGGTGATGATGCAGAGGTCAGTACCAAGCTGAAACCGGACCTATGGCTGAGATGAATGCTGCTGCGTCCTTCTTACCACGAGGGCAGAATCGTCCACATCTTTGTCCTCTGCTGTCTCATGTGCCTCACGTGTGGGTGGTGCTGGCCTTTCTCAAGCACTGTGTGGCAGTGACACCTCAGGGGCTGGAGGCGTGGATGTAGTGGTAGCAGCAGCATGCATCTGCGCAAGGCCTTGTGGCAGCAATGCCATGAGGATGGTTTTGAGGTAATTGTGGAACCCAGCTACCTCTCGCTGTGCAGCCGTGGCAGCCGCTCTTTCCTCATTGGCCCGCTCCATGGTCTCCATGAGCCTCCGCATGAGTCCCAATTCCCGGGCGAGCTCGCTGGAGCCACTCTGACTGGACAGTCGTTCTTGTCGCAGAGTCAGGACCCTGGTGATTTCAGCCATGATTCGTTGGAGGGCAGGGAGTGGACTGTCGGTGTCCGTTAGGGACTGTGAGTGTTCCCTGATAGGGCTTAGATACCCACGTATGGCATCTAGTTTGTCTGTCATGCGGTCGAAGCCCACACGCACCTGTTCAGCCAGATGCTCCTGGCATCCCAACACACAGTGTTGGAAGGCCATGTGTTCGTCGTGGGGGTCCTGGGAGGCAGCCATAGTGGTGGGTGCTGCCTGCTGTGTAGTCTGTTCAGGGGGTGGGGTGTCCCCGTTGCAGCTGGGCTGCCCTGCTCCTGGAGGTGAGCTGCTGAGACTGTAAATGAACTCTTGGAGGGTGTCGGAGTCGAAGCTGTGGTGGTCCTCTTCGTCATCAGATAAGAGTAGTTTGGGCTGCTCTGCTGGAGGTGTTGATTGTCCCTCTGCAATGTGAAGGGGAGATACAGTTTGACAATGTCTTCACATGTGTGTTGTCGGATTGTACATGTTCATATACAGACTGCATGACTGTGTACATCGTGGCTGTTTTGGAGGGGCTGCCTATTTGTTGCGGGACAGTGGACATTTCGACAACTTCACGGATGTGTGTTTGGAGTTGTACATTGTCGACTCACATTTCCCTGTAATGCCACTTGTGATTGGCCAGTGTCTACACCCAGTTTGCGCCAGTTGTGTCCTGCGTTCTGATGTGGGCGTGTTGCGGTTTGTGCCACTTTGTTGTCAGTGGTGATGTGCTATGCATGTCATGTGTGTGTACTGCATGGGGGGGTGGCCCCTGCTGCTCTTTTTTGCTGCCCCTTATCCCTTTCATGCAATGTGCCTTTGACTTCTGTGCTTGTACAGTGCTGAGATGTAGCATGCTTGGGTACCTTGTTCTCTTGATGTGAGTTAGGGTCTGTGGAATGGTTTCTCCACAGTTGTGCTATGCTTAATTGTGAATGGGTGCCATTGTGCCCATCTCCCCCCATCCCCCCAATCCCTGTTCGTTACTCACCCTGTTGCTGTTGTGTCCGGTCGTGTTGAGCAGTGTCCTGGCCCCCAACTCATGTCACTGTCTCCCCACTAATGACTGTGGACACCATTTCCTCTATGTCGTCCAGCTCCTCCTGTGGCACTGGACTACCACCTCCAGTCTGCATTGCTGCCTTCCAGTTGTTGGAGAGTTTCAGCTTGGTTTTTCGCTTGACATCGTTCCAATGCCTCTTGACCTCATCCATTGTCCTCTTCAGCACTCCAACTGCATTCATCTTGTCCACGATCGACTGCCATAGTCTATTTTTAGTTGCCCATGACACAGTGTAGGTGAAGAACAGTTGTTGATGGTGTTCGACCACCTCCGTTATCAGGATCCTGTTTTCCTGCGGACTGAAACGCTTCTTCATAATCTTCTTCTCCTTGGCCTTCCCTAACCCAGAGGTCCCAGGCAGGTCCTCCGGGGGGCTTGTGGGGTTCTGGCTCTCCTCCATACTTACTCCATTGTGCTTGGCTGTTGTTTGG
Organism: Triturus cristatus; assembly: GCF_964204655.1. Lineage (NCBI taxonomy): Eukaryota > Metazoa > Chordata > Amphibia > Caudata > Salamandridae > Triturus > Triturus cristatus. Next base: position 237,603,295 of record NC_140583.1, read on the forward strand.
TATTTGTTTGTCATTTTTTTCTACTTTTATGGAGATTTTTCACGCCTGACGCGTGTGAATTGCAGGCCTATAGCTGGTTTTCGCAGATTTTTGTATCGCGATTGACCTCATCGTAGCTTTCTTGCTTTCGTGTTTCGCATTATTGCGGCATGGCGTTGATTTTAACGCGGTCAGTTGACGCATTATCTGGGGAATATCACATGGTGCCGCCGTGTTGAGAATGCTTTGTTAACACTGCGTAATTTTCTCGCGAAAGATTGCGATGTTGGAGGTTGCGCTAAGTAACTTTTGCGATGGTTATCACACGTTCTTGTGAATTTCCCCCTTTATTGTTAAGTTGACTTAGTGCCTCTTTCTTATACAGTTCTCATCCCCAAAGTATGACATTCCCTCTTTTATCTGAGAGTTTCACCAGTATTCCATCCTCATTTTGGACTCTTTTTATCATTCTTTGAATTTGCATTTGTTTTGGGTTATATTTTCTCTTGTGCTGGTTTATACTGTAGATTTTTTAAATCCTGTATCACATTATCCGAGAAGACATCCAAGTTGTTGCGTGCCATTTGTGGTATAAACCGAGAACTAGGACGAAAGGGTGTACGGTCCTCTTTTTTCAATTTCACATTGTGGAAACTGAGTTCCTCATCATTAGTTTCTCTGTGCTCATTTCTATTTTCTGCGTATTCACCATTTTCATTATAGAGTGACCAAGGTCTTCAAGGATCGGTACATCAGTTACAGCTAGAGTGCCATGTTCAATTTGGGTGTCACTATCTGTTGTCACTGTAGAGGACAGTTGGGGGTTCTTGCTACTATGAAATTTCAGTAACTTGAGTTTTTGCACAAATCTGTATAGATCCATCCTGCTGTTGGCATAGTTGAAATCATATTTGTCACAATATGAGAGTCCAAGTTCCAGTACTGTTTTGTCTTTCCACTGATAGCTTGATATCACTCAATTTGATTATTGTCGCATTGAAGTTACTTTTTCATTGTTTTCTTTGTATTTGAGCGCATTTATCTGAGTACTGGCTCTCCTCGTGCTTCTCCGGTATCCTTCTCCCCCTCTTCTCTGTTTCCTCATCCTCGTCCCCTGCCTCTGCCTCTCCCTCAGTCCCACGTTGTTTGGTGGTCCGTTTTCTGATCTAGTTGTAAAACACGAAGTTTATCTGTGACCGTTAATTTTGTCTTTGTTGTCCCTCTCTTCCTTTGTTCTTCCTGATCCACCTCAGAGCCTGTGTCTGAGCTGGCCTCACTCTGCGAGGGTTCTGAGTGCGTGACTACGCCACTTTGGACTTTTTGTCTTCTTTCAGAGTTTAACCTTTTCGCAAATGTATAAATTTGCCCTGTTTCATAGTCCATACGGTCCCTTAAAAACTTTGTAGCTTTTCTATCTTTTAGTCTCTTTTCATATTTTTCCAACCTATTCTTGGCACCTTCTTTAAATTGCATCACTTTTGCTTGGTCACTACGTTTTTCCATGCTGCAGTTCAATTCCTTCAGTCATCACTTCATGACTTTCAATTTCAGCATACTTTATTAAAATATGGATCATATTTGTCGAGCTGTTTGTGCTGTTATCAGCCCAGTTGCTTAATAATTCCGGTTTCGGATTTTCGTAGGTTGGGGTGATCATTATTCGTAGTCCTCTCGGGACTTGGCCCACTTGAATATACTGTCCTAGGGAAGCAACCTCCCACCATCGGGAGAGCTCCCTCTTTTTTAATTTTTCCCACTCCTGCAACTGCTTGCAATTTCATTTCTCTCCAATGGGACAGACAGTCCTCGATCCCTATAAGCTGGTATTTCTGTTTCTGTGAAGAGTTCCTACTCCCGTACTGCACATTACTTGTCCCTCATTATTGTAAAACTATAATATCTAGATATTTAAATCTATATCTATATCTATAGCTATAAATATATATGTATGTATAGCTATAGATATAGATATATATATATAAGATGTATATATTAAAGGCTAGGGGTTAAATATGTGTTATCTGCCCTTCCTCATACAGGGGTTTAAAGAGAAAATTAATGTTGAATATTGGAACTGTAAGGGCCCGATTCACATAAGTAATCTGAGACAAAATCCTAACTTTATGACTTACGGTATTAACAAAAGGCATTTAGGAGTAGTAAAGTTAGGATCCTAACTTTACTACTCCTAAATGCCTTTTGTGAATACCGAAAGTCGTAAAGTTAGGATTTTGTCTAAGATTACTTTTGTGAATCGGGCCATAAGAGTTTAAAATCAATGGCAAGTTATGCATGTTTGAAAAAGTTACCCTCATCCAAGTCAGCCCATCGACGAAGAGTGTTAATGTGCCATTTGGGACTTATGATATTGTGGATGGAGTTACGATGTTGTAATGACATGGCTGCCGTAAAAAGACATTGTGAGAATCAGTCCTCCTATTGGCCAAGGGTCCACCAATGAGAATGGTGCTTATGGTATTTCAGCCAATCATATGTTGTGCACGACCTTGAAAGCGGTCTATGGCATATGGCATTGTAAAACTATAATATCTAGATCTATCTATCTATCTATCTATCTATCTATCTATCTATCTATCTATCTATCTATCTATCTATCTATCTATCTATCTATCTATCTATCTATCTATCTATCTATCTATCTATCTATCTATCTATCTATCTATCTATCTCTATATAAATATATCTATCTATATATATATATATATAGATATATATATTACCTACTGGCGGTCGCCAGTAGGTAGATATAGTTAGGACCTATTTTCCATAGCAAATCCGCAACATTCTATTTGGAATAACGTTGGTGCCGATTGACGAATCTTCGCGAAATTTTCCAAACTTTTGGCCAGCTCCGGTCCCCTCCTATCCTGATAATTTCACAGGGCCGAGAAAAAAGGGGGGTCCCAAAACACGTTTTTCCCATGCATTTTCCCATAGGACCTGTTGACGCAGCTACAGCCCGAACTGCTGAACGGAATTACACCAAATTTGGCAAAGAGGTAGTCCTCAGTTCAGACTCGTGCTTTTTGCTTAAATGGTGTAAATCCGTTCAGTAGTTCCTGAGAAAATTAGCGTAAAAAAGTTAGTGATATCTATGGCCTCGGAGGATCTGCGCACCCTCCCCGCACCCAGCGCGCACCCTGCCGTGCACAAGCTGAATGCTAATTGGCTGTCAACACTCCAGATCACGAAGTGTTGGCAGCCATAGAACCAAGGCACAAGAAACCTATAAAACAAACGCGAAAAACACGACAAGGGGGCAGGGTAGAAACACACTGACCCCATAGGCCTGCTCAGGGGGTCCCACAAGGACCAGCAGGGCCCAAAAAATCATTTTTTTTTAAAACAAATCAGCGAGATTCGCGCACCCAGGGGCTTAAAACTATTTGATGTGGGGGGGCTCTCAGGCCCCCCCAGCCCCGGGGACCGCCACCCCCGGGGCAACTTGTACATGTTGGAGGGGGGCCATGCGGCCCCCCTCCTGGAGCCTTGTATTGGCCCTGGGGACCGCCACCCCCCAGGGCCGGCTCCTGCAGTGTCCCGGGGTGCCCACCCCCGGTACACTGCTGTTTGCAATTGCAGGGCGGGAGCCTCGCGGCTCCCACCCTGCTATTGCAAACTGCTTTGCTTCATTGAAGCGAGAGCAGGGAAACCTGCTCTCGCTTCAATGAAGCAAAGCAGATTGCTTTTCCACATGGGGAGCAGCATGTTAGCTGCTCCCCATGTCGCCACGCGGCCCCCTTCCCGATTTTTTTTTTCAAAAATAAAAATTGGGGTCAGGCCCTGGGGGATGGGGTCCCCAGGGCCAAAAAAATAGAAAAAGAAGGGGGGCTACACAGCCCCCCTTCAAAAAAAAAGAAGGAACAAAAATAATGGGATTGGGCCGGAGGCCATGCCCCTTCCTTACACCACTCTGCAAACGCGCCCCCTGGCGAGTTTGCAGAGGGGTAACTAATTCCCCTTGAATACTGGGGGTCCCTGGGGGCCAACTAGCCCACCAGGAACCTCCAGTGTGCGCCAGGGGGCTGCCTTGCAGAGAGGTGTAATGAGGCCACGCCCCTTTTTACACCTCTCTGCAATGCAGCTCTGTGGCGCTTACTGGAGGTACCTGGTGGCCTAGTTGGCCGCTAGGGGATCTCAGGATTCAAGGGGACTTAATCCCCCAACTTAAAATGCGCCACGGGGTATGTTTGCACAGTAGTGAAGATAGGGGGCGGGGCCTGAGTTGATACTGTGCAAACACGCCCTGTGGCGCGTTTTAAGTTGGGGAATTAATTCCTCTTCAATCCAGAGGTCCCCTAGGGGTCAACTAGCCCACCAGGTACCTCCAGGAAGCGCCACGGAGCTGCATTGCAGCGTGTTGTAAAAAGGGGCGTGTCCTCAGAACACCTCTCTGCAACACAGCTCCCTTGCGCATACTGGAGGTACCTGGTGGGCAAGTTGGCCGCCAGGGGACCTCAGGATTCAAGAGGACTTAATCCCCCAACTTAAAACACGCCACGGGGCGCGTTTGCACAGTGGTGAAGGTAGGGGGCAGGGCCTGAGGTGATATGTCTGCAAACGCGCCCTGTGGCGCATTTTAAGTTGGGGAATTAATTCCTCTTCAATTCAGAGGTCCCCTAGGGGCCAACTAGCCCACCAGGTACCTCCAGGAAGCGCCACGGAGCTGCGTTGCAGAGAGTTGTAAACAGGGGCGTGGCCTCTGAACACCTCTCTGCAACGCAGCTCCCTGACTCATACTGGAGGCACTTGGTGGGCTAGTTGGCCCCCAGGGGACCGCAGGATTGAAGAGGAATTAATTCCCCAACTTAAAACGTGCCACAGGGTGTGTTTGCACACGTCACCTCAGGCCCCGCCCCCTTACTTTACCATTGTACAAATATTCCTCTAAAATCAGCCGAACTACAAATTCCGATTTACTCACCTGTTATCAGGAGAGAATCCAGGGCTGCATCTTTTAGACCAGCAATGACCTTGAAAAGTAATTCTAAGCATACTTACCAGTAACTTGTATTTCATTCCATAGGAATCCATTGTGTGGTTTTCAGCAGAAAAGTTTCTAAGTGTCCATTTTTGAAACGTACAAATATTCCTCTAAAATCAGCCGTACTACGAATTCCAATTTACTCACCTGTTCTCAGGAGAGAACCCAGGGCTGCGTCTTTTAGACCAACACTGACCCTGAAAAGTAATTCTAAGCATACTTACCAGTAACTTGTATTTCCTTCCATAGGAATCCATTGTGTGGTTTTCAGCAGAAAAGTTTCTAAGTGTCCATTTTTGAAACGTACAAATATTCATCTAAAATCAGCCAAACTACGAATTCCGATTTACTCACCTGTTATCAGGAGAGAACCCAGGGCTGCATCTTTTAGACCAGCACTGACCCTGAAAAATAATTCTAAGCGTACTTACCAGTAACTTGTATTTCCTTCCATAGGAATCCATTGTGTGGTTTTCAGCAGAAAAGTTTCTAAGTGTCCATTTTTGAAACATACAAATATTCCTCTAAAATCAGCCGAACTACGAATTCTGATTTACTCACTTGTTATCAGGAGAGAACCCAGGGCTGCATCTTTTAGACCAGCACTGACCCTGAAAACTAATTCTAAGCGTACTTACTAGTAAACTGTATTTCTTTCCATAGGAATCCATTGTGTGGTTTTCAGCAGAAAAGTTTCTAAGTGTCCATTTTTGAAACGTACAAATATTCCTCTAAAATCAGCCGAACTACGAATTCCGATTTACTCACCTGTTATCAGGAGAGAACCCAGTGCTGCATATTTTAGACCAGCACTGACCCTAAAAAGTAGTTCTAAGCATACTTAACAGTAACTTGAATTTCCTTCCATAGGAATCCATTGTGTTATTTTAAGTAGAAAAGTTTCAAAATGTCTATTTTCACAAACTAAAAATACTCCTAAAAAATCGTCTGTATGGCTTAAACACATTCTTTCAACTGTTTACAGGAGATTCACCTGTGCTGGATCCAGGATCCACCACTGAGTAAGAAAAAGTAACGATAACACTACTTACCTGCTAAGTGAATTTTCTGCCGTAGAATAACATTGGTGATTCTATGTTAAAAATGTTCTAAGTGTCAACTTTTAAAATACAATAATAATCCTTAAAAATCACTACTGTAACCAAAACGCTTTTACTCAACTGTTTACAGGAAATGTCCAAGGACTGAATCTAGCATCCAGTCCTGCGGTTAGAAAAGTAATCCATAAAGTAACTAATTGCATTTGACTAGAAATTCACATTGAGCTCAATGTTGCTTTGTGTTTGAAATTGTGTTGCCCATTGCAACAACTATAACTACTGTACTTAAAAGTCTATTGCCTATTTGCAAAGTATTGAAACTAAAGTAATTCATTCTGAGAAAGTATATTTTGTATTGTAATGTATAATGTAATTAAAAAAATAAAATATCTAAAAATAAACAGTTTAAACAATGTAGTAAATCAGTATAAAAAAAATCAGTATAACAATTAATACATTAAAAATTGTCATTTACAAAACCTTTGAAATTCACTGAAAAAACCATAGGTTTCAGGCCTGATATAGTTAGGAATTCGCATTTAAAAAACCTTTGAAATTCACTTAAAAAACCAAACGTTTCAGGCCTGATATAATTAGGAATTAGCATTCAAAAAACCTTTGAAATTCACTGAAAAAACCATAGGTTTCAGGCCTGATATAGTTAGTGTTAGACCTGGCATCATTGGCATGAGTCTCTCCTCCATTTTTTTCTGTTTGCCTCCTCTGTTTACGATGTTTTTGCTGGATTATTGCTTTGGGCACTGTGCCACTGCTGATCAGTGCCACAGTGCAAGTGCTCCCTATGTTAAATTGTTACATTGATTGGTGTTACCATGATTGGCTTGGTTGACTTACTGTTCAGACCCTAGTCTAGTGCACTGCGTGTGCCAAGGGCGTGTAAGTTAACTGCTGCTGGTGGGCTTGCAGCACTGGTTGTGCCACCCACAGAAGCAGCGTGCAAAATGTGTCTCAGGCCTGCCACCGCGGCGCCTGCGTGCAGTCCCTGACTGCCATGTCGACTTGGTAAGGAAACCTACTTACCAGTCTCTAAACCTTCACTTTGCCACATTTCAGACACCTCTATGGTAGGCCCTAGGGCAGGGTGCATTTTTGGTAAAAGGTAGGTCATGCCCTGACGTGTGTGGCATGACCTAATAGGGAATTACAGCCATTTTCGTTTTTCACTATTGAAGGGCTACCTGCCTCCAATAGGCCAGACTGGGCAGACTGGTTATTAACTCCATTATAATCTATCTGACTCAGGGAGCATGGTAGCAAGTCGAGTTTAGTATCCCTGAACTCAGAATTTAATAACACACCCTTTAGGATGGATGGTTTTTAAATTCTATGTTTGAAAATAGCACTTTTAGAAAGTGGCTATTTTCTTGTCCAACTATCTACCGGTCTCTGCTGGTTTGGTGTGTGTGTCAGGGGCTGGGTGGCTCCAGAGGTCTGAGTGAGTCAGTGTGGGGTGAATGGGGCGTTTACACGTAGAGTGAGGGAAGAGTAGCCTGCCCTGCCTGACACAATACTGGCTCCGCCTCCTGCTGGGCGACTGATAGCCCTGCTCCTGCCAGTGACAATACTGGCTCCGCCTCCTGCTGGGCGGCTGAGGACTCTGCCCTGCTCAGTGAATAGGCCAGGTGCCTCTGCCTGGCAACACCCACAACAAACCTGAGATGGTGGGAATCGCCCTGCTTGGACAAAGGGAACAAAGGGAAAAAGGGGTATAAGAGAAGGACCCCTGAACCAAGAACTCAGATCACTTCTGACAAGGAAACCTGTACCAAGGACAAGAAGCCTGCTGATCTAAGGACTTGCCTCCCCTTTCTGCCAGAGTGCTGTTTTGCTGTGGAGGAACCTGAAAGCTGCTTCTTTATTTTTGCCAAGGAACAAGGAGAGAGGAACTTGGTGTGTACTCTCTGAACACTTGCTAGGAAATCTCCAAGGACTGGAAGAGTGCCAGTCTCCTGTTGAAGTCACAGGGCCAAAGGACTTCACCATCTACTGAATTGCTGAATTGCTGGAAAGTGTTGTTTCCAGTACACAAGGGAAAATCTGCAGTCTCGACGCCAGCAGCAACGCCAGTGAGCAGTGGGTATCGGCCCCGGCTCCAAGTGACCCCGTCTCGACGCCGGTATCGACGCCAGTGAAGAGTGAGTATCGGCTCTACCTCCAAGCGACCCCGTCCCGACGCCGCTGCTGATCGCATCGACTCGACGCCCTTCTCGACGCCGTGAGCGCTGCTCCGGCCCGACATCCCTCGACGCCGCTGCGGATTGACCCGACTCCGAGGCACGACCTCGACGCCGATCTCGACGCCGTGGATCATCGTTTTCTTCGTTTCTCAAGGTACTGTACTTGTGGGGTCTGTTGCGACTCCAGGCTCGACGTAGCGCTCCTCGCGGTCGACGCCGAACCTTGGGAATCTTGTAGACTCGACGTCGTGTGACTCCTGTGGGGGCTACATTGTTGCCAAAGAACTATTTGCCAAGAAGAAACCTTACTTGAACTATTAGTTTCCTTCCAAAGAGTATTTATTAAGACTGTGGTATATTTTTGTCGTTATTTGGTCTTGTGCTAAGCCTTATATAAAAATACTATTTTTATAATAACTTCTGTGTCGTGTCCGTCTGTAGTGTATTCACTTTATTACTGTATGTGGTCATAAATGCTTAACACACTGCCTCTGAGATAAGCCTGTCTGCTCTGCCAAGCTACCAAGGGGGTAGCAGGGGTTATCTGAGTGTGTAATCCCCTTTCCCTGACTAGAGTTGGTTGGTCCCTATTTGTCAGAAGTGTATACCTCTGCCAACTAGAGACCGCCGGTTCTAACGTTGGTGGTCAGCGGTGAGGATTTGGACTTTGCATTTATGACTCATGTGCAGTGATTAGTGTACGCTACATAGTGAAAGCAGACCATAACGCAGCCACAATCTGTTTTTGGTAGGATATTCTATTTTTGTTCTCCGCTTTCCTGGAGCTTATTTTCTTAAACACTGCCAGTTTTGACCATGGAGAATGCCGGTGCTGCTACACCTGTGGAGAATGTTGTGGGGGAATTCGATAAGGAGAAGATAGATTCCTACACGCTAAAAGATCTAAAAGGATTTTGCAAGCAGTTTAAAGTCCCTACCACAGGTGTCTCAGAGAAAGAGGGCTTCCTCAAAGCGCTGAAGGCCTGGTTAGAGGCCAGAAATCCCTCTGATCCGGTGGTGGTACCGGAAGAGGAAGAAGAAGAGGAAGAGGAAGAGCCCACAGGTGGGCCAGTGTCATCTCCAGGCAGTAGTGCGTCCTCTAGGAGCCTTTCCCCCAAAGAATTAGAAGACAGGGAGAAGGAGAGGGGGTACAAGTTAGAAATGGCAAAACTTAAATTAGGAGGGCAGTTGGAATTAGAGAATGCAAGAAGCAAGAGAGAAGCTGAAATGGAGAGCAAAAGATTAGATTTTGAGAGAGAGAAATTAGCGTTTGAACGTGAGAAGATGGTGAGGGAGATGGAGCTTAAAACTAAGAGTTTAGAGTTGAATCCCTCTGGTGGCAGCACTCCATCTGTGCCTGCAGAAAGTAGGTTTTATTTTCCTAAAGATGTGATCAAGGATTACAGTAAGAATGAAGATATTAGCCAATGGTTTAAAGCGTATGAGTTAGCATTGTTGGCCCACCGGGTCCCTGAGAAGGATTGGGGAACGGGGTTGTGGAGCCGCTTTACAAACGAGGGGAGAGATACCTTGTTGAGCCTTCCTGCTAAGGATAGGATGTCTTATACTCATATGAAAGATGCTTTAATGCTGAGATATGGCTTAACTCCAGAAAAGTAAAGACAAACCTTTAGAGAATGTAAGAAGTTGCCTGGTACTACGTGGGTTGAATAGGTGTCTTTTTTCTGCAGAACCATGGATGGTTGGATAAAGGGTAGCAAGGTTGATAGTTATGATGCTCTTTATGATTTGTTTGCTTGGGAGCACTTGTCTAATAACTGTTTTCCAGAGCTACGCCAGCACCTTGTTGATAGCAAGCTATCTAACCCTAGAAAACTTGCTGAGGAGGCGGACTGCTGGGTCAGTACCAGGGTCCACAAGGGTCCAGTGGGAGACTCAGCCAAAGGTGGGCAGGGTCCCCAGCAGAAGAGTGGGGGGGACAGGGGTAAACAGAGGGAGTTTCAGAAAGGGCCCCAAAGTAGTCCCCAAGGGAACCAAGGGAAGGGTTCCCAGCCTCCCCCTGTAAAGAAGCCAGAGGCCCCGACAGGTAAACCTGTTCACAGGGGCCCCATGACCTGCTATGCCTGTAAGCAGGTGGGACACCGTTATTATGATCCCCAGTGTCCCATGAAGGATTCAAATGCACCGCCGCGTGCACCCCCTCGTCAGGTAGCGAGTGTAGCCCTGGGAGGGGATGAGATGGGTGCCCCCGGTGGGTGGGGTCCCGCAGAAATGTCCCTGGTCTCTTTAGGAGACGTGGAAATGGTCCCTCCAACCCCTCTGCCTAGTAACACTAAGAAATATAGGCAGTGGGTGACCATTAATGGCCATAGGGTGGAAGCTCTCAGAGACACCGGAGCGAGTGTGACAGCTGTCAAGTGTCACTTGGTGTCCAGAGAGCAGGTGGTCCCTCATGCATTCTACCCCGTTGTAGCTGCTGACAACTCACAGAGTCAGTGTGAGGTAGCTCAAGTTCCCTTTGAGTGGGGGGGGGTCTCAGGTACTCTTCAGGTTGCTGTGAGGCCCGCCATGCCTGTTGATTGTCTCTTGGGCAATGATTTGGAGGACTTCCCTTGGGCTAAGGTGGAGAGAAAAGCGCATCTGGAAATGTTGGGTCTGCCTGAGTGGGTGTGTGCGACCACCCGGTCCATGTCAGTCAGTAAGGGTGTTGATGGGGGCCCGGAGCCTGAAAGTATGGCCCTGGTCCCAACCGTGAAGAGAAGAGGCAGGGGGCGCGGGAAACCGTCCCCCATCGTTCCCGCGGTCCAGGAGGGAGCAGACCCTGAGGGGGATGCCCTGGAACCGACAGGAGAACAAGTGGCCGAACTGGGAGACCTGCCCGAGCTAACCCATTGGCAGCAGGATGGTGGTCCCTCCAGTGAGGAATTTTGTGCTGAACAGAAAGTGTGCCCTTCTCTTGTGGGTATGAGGCAGCAGGCCTCAGCCCAAACGACAGGTGATCAGTCAGGATCACATTGGGTCTACTGGGAGAACGACCTCCTGTATAGCGAGCCTAAGGCTGCTGAACCTGGGTCAGCCCGTGTGCTGGTGGTACCCCAGCGCTTCAGAGCCTTCCTACTGGGGTTGGCTCATGACGTTCCGTTAGCTGGACATCTGGGGCAGGACAAGACCTATGACAGGCTTGTCACCCATTTTTATTGGCCCCAGATGAGAAGGGATTCAGATATCCATTGTAGGACCTGTCAAACTTGCCAGGCAAGTGGGAAAAGTGGGCGGAAGCAGAAGGCTCCCCTCCAACCTTTTCCCGTCGTCAGTACCCCCTTTGAGCGAGTGGGAATTGACATTGTGGGGCCACTGGACCCCAAGACAGCCATGGGCAACAGGTTTATCCTGGTCTTGGTGGACCATGCCACCCGGTACCCGGAAGCCATCCCTCTCCGCACAGTGACGGCCCCCGTGGTGGGACGGGCACTGATGGGTGTTTTCTCCCGCATGGGGTTCCCCAGAGAGGTGGTGTCAGACCGGGGCACCAACTTCATTTCGAATTATATGAAGTCTCTGTGGAAGGAGTGTGGGGTAACCTACAAGTTTACCACTCCTTACCACCCTCAAGGTAATGGGCTGGTTGAGAGATTCAACCGGACCCTAAAAGGCATGATCATGGGTCTTGAAGAACTAATGAGGCGTAAATGGGACGTCCTCTTGCCATGCCTGCTGTTTGCTTACCGTGAGGTGCCACAGAAGTCTCTAGGGTTCAGCCCCTTTGAGCTTTTGTACGGTCACCCGGTAAGAGGACCTTTGAGTCTGGTCAAAGAAGGCTGGGAGCAATCTCCCAGGAAACCTCCCCAGGATGTATATAGTTACATGCTGGCCTTTAGGAACCAGACTCGGCGCTTCAGAGATCTTGCTCAGGCAAATCTGGAGGCCAGCCAGGAAGAGATGAAGCGGTGGTACGATCAGAATGCCACTCTGGTTGAGCTTCAACCTGGTCAGAAAGTTTGGGTCATGGCCCCTGTGGAACCTTGTGCGCTCAAGGACAGGTGGACTGGACCATTTGAGGTTGTGGAGAAGAAGAGCGATGTCACCTACTTGGTGGACTTGAAATCTCCCAGGAACCCCTTAAGGGTCCTGCATGTCAACCGGTTAAAGCCCCACTTAGAAAGGTCCGAAGTGGGCATGCTCCTTGCCACAGATGCTGGGATGGAGGAGGAGAGTGAGCCTCTTCCTGACCTCCTGTGTGCAAAAGAAAAAGATGGGTCAGTGGATGGTGTTGTCCTCTCTGACACACTGACCCCTGAGCAGCAGCAAGATTGTCGCCACCTGTTGGTACAATTCCCTGATCTGTTCTCCTTAATCCCTGGTGTCACTCAGTGGTGTGTCCATGATGTGGACACCGGGGACAGCACTCCTGTGAGGCACAAGGCCTACAGGGTGACTGACAAGGTCAGAGCATACATCAAGGAGGAGGTCTCCAAGATGTTTGCCTTAGGGGTGGTTGAGTCCTCTAGCAGTCCTTGTGCCAGCCCAGTGGTCTTGGTCCCAAAGGCTGCAGCGCCTGGTGCTTCACCAGAACTTCGGTTCTGTGTGGATTACCGAGGACTCAATTCGGTCACCAAGACTGACGCGCACCCCATCCCCAGAGCTGATGAGCTCATCGATCGGTTGGGGGCTGCCCGGTACCTTAGTACGTTTGATCTAACGTCTGGGTACTGGCAGATCGCCTTGACTGATGGGGCAAAAGAGAGGTCTGCATTCTCCACACCAGATGGGCACTACCAGTTCCGTGTGATGCCCTTTGGGATGAAGAATGCACCTGCCACATTCCAGAGGTTGGTTAACCAGGTATTGGCCGGGCTGGAAGATTTCAGCGCCGCCTACCTGGACGATATAGCAGTGTTCAGCGCCAGCTGGGAGGAACACTTGCGCCACCTCCAGGAAGTGTTGTTGGCCCTGCGCAGAGCAGGCCTCACAATCAAGGCTAGTAAGTGCCAGATTGGGCAGGGTTCAGTGGTGTACTTGGGGCACCAAGTAGGGAGCGGCAAGGTGGCCCCCCTGCAACCCAAGATAGATACCATCCTGGCTTGGGAACCGCCCAAAACCCAGACTCACGTGAGAGCCTTCTTGGGTCTCACGGGTTACTACAGGAGGTTTGTCAAGGGGTATGGCAACATTGTGCACCCCTTGACCTCGCTGACTTCCCGGAAGCAGCCGAGACTTGTGATCTGGACTGACGCCTGTCAGAAAGCCTTTGACACCCTGAAAACTGCAATGTGTACAGCACCGGTCCTCCAGGCACCCGACTTTTCAAAAGAATTCATTGTCCAGACGGACGCTTCAGAGCATGGTGTGGGGGCTGTTCTAGCACAGATGAATGAGGAGGGCCGAGACTTACCTGTAGCCTTCATCAGCCGGAGGTTACTTCCCAGGGAACAAAGGTGGAGTGCGATAGAGCGTGAGGCATTTGCTGTGGTCTGGGCGCTGAAGAAGCTAAGACCCTACCTGTTTGGGACTCACTTCCGGGTTCAGACAGACCACAGGCCCCTCAGATGGTTAATGCAGATGAGGGGTGAGAACCCAAAGCTGTTGAGGTGGTCCATTTCCCTACAGGGGATGGACTTTACGGTGGAACACCGCCCTGGTACAGATCACGCCAATGCTGATGGTCTGTCCAGATTTTTCCGCCTTAGTGATGAGGACTCCCTGGCTGAAGGGTAGTTCTCCCCACATTTCAGCTGGAGGGGACACGTGTTAGACCTGGCATCATTGGCATGAGTCTCTCCTCCATTTTTTTCTGTTTGCCTCCTCTGTTTACGATGTTTTTGCTGGATTATTGCTTTGGGCACCGTGCCACTGCTGATCAGTGCCACAGTGCAAGTGCTCCCTATGTTAAATTGTTACATTGATTGGTGTTACCATGATTGGCTTGGTTGACTTACTGTTCAGACCCTAGTCTAGTGCACTGCGTGTGCCAAGGGCGTGTAAGTTAACTGCTGCTGGTGGGCTTGCAGCACTGGTTGTGCCACCCACAGAAGCAGCGTGCAAAATGTGTCTCAGGCCTGCCACCGCGGCGCCTGCGTGCAGTCCCTGACTGCCATGTCGACTTGGTAAGGAAACCTACTTACCAGTCTCTAAACCTTCACTTTGCCACATTTCAGACACCTCTATGGTAGGCCCTAGGGCAGGGTGCATTGTTGGTAAAAGGTAGGTCATGCCCTGACGTGTGTGGCATGACCTAATAGGGAATTACAGCCATTTTCGTTTTTCACTATTGAAGGGCTACCTGCCTCCAATAGGCCAGACTGGGCAGACTGGTTATTAACTCCATTATAATCTATCTGACTCAGGGAGCATGGTAGCAAGTCGAGTTTAGTATCCCTGAACTCAGAATTTAATAACACACCCTTTAGGATGGATGGTTTTTAAATTCTATGTTTGAAAATAGCACTTTTAGAAAGTGGCTATTTTCTTGTCCAACTATCTACCGGTCTCTGCTGGTTTGGTGTGTGTGTCAGGGGCTGGGTGGCTCCAGAGGTCTGAGTGAGTCAGTGTGGGGTGAATGGGGCGTTTACACGTAGAGTGAGGGAAGAGTAGCCTGCCCTGCCTGACACAATACTGGCTCCGCCTCCTGCTGGGCGACTGATAGCCCTGCTCCTGCCAGTGACAATACTGGCTCCGCCTCCTGCTGGGTGGCTGAGGACTCTGCCCTGCTCAGTGAATAGGCCAGGTGCCTCTGCCTGGCAACACCCACAACAAACCTGAGATGGTGGGAATCGCCCTGCTTGGACAAAGGGAACAAAGGGAAAAAGGGGTATAAGAGAAGGACCCCTGAACCAAGAACTCAGATCACTTCTGACAAGGAAACCTGTACCAAGGACAAGAAGCCTGCTGATCTAAGGACTTGCCTCCCCTTTCTGCCAGAGTGCTGTTTTGCTGTGGAGGAACCTGAAAGCTGCTTCTTTATTTTTGCCAAGGAACAAGGAGAGAGGAACTTGGTGTGTACTCTCTGAACACTTGCTAGGAAATCTCCAAGGACTGGAAGAGTGCCAGTCTCCTGTTGAAGTCACAGGGCCAAAGGACTTCACCATCTACTGAATTGCTGAATTGCTGGAAAGTGTTGTTTCCAGTACACAAAGGAAAATCTGCAGTCTTGACGCCAGCAGCAACGCCAGTGAGCAGTGGGTATCGGCCCCGGCTCCAAGTGACCCCGT
The DNA here is from genome assembly GCF_964204655.1 of Triturus cristatus. Classification (NCBI taxonomy): domain Eukaryota; kingdom Metazoa; phylum Chordata; class Amphibia; order Caudata; family Salamandridae; genus Triturus; species Triturus cristatus. Next base: position 237,618,707 of record NC_140583.1, read on the forward strand.
CTCGACGCCGGTATCGACGCCAGTGAGGAGTGAGTATCGGCTCTACCTCCAAGCGACCCCGTCCCGACGCCGCTGCTGATCGCATCGACTCGACGCCCTTCTCGACGCCGTGAGCGCTGCTCCGGCCCGACATCCCTCGACGCCGCTGCGGATTGACCCGACTCCGAGGCACGACCTCGACGCCGATCTCGACGCCGTGGATCATCGTTTTCTTCGTTTCTCAAGGTACTGTACTTGTGGGGTCTGTTGCGACTCCAGGCTCGACGTAGCGCTCCTCGCGGTCGACGCCGAACCTTGGGAATCTTGTAGACTCGACGTCGTGTGACTCCTGTGGGGGCTACATTGTTGCCAAAGAACTATTTGCCAAGAAGAAACCTTACTTGAACTATTATTTTCCTTCCAAAGAGTATTTATTAAGACTGTGGTATATTTTTGTCGTTATTTGGTCTTGTGCTAAGCCTTATATAAAAATACTATTTTTATAATAACTTCTGTGTCGTGTCCGTCTGTAGTGTATTCACTTTATTACTGTATGTGGTCATAAATGCTTAACACACTGCCTCTGAGATAAGCCTGTCTGCTCTGCCAAGCTACCAAGGGGGTAGCAGGGGTTATCTGAGTGTGTAATCCCCTTTCCCTGACTAGAGTTGGTTGGTCCCTATTTGTCAGAAGTGTATACCTCTGCCAACTAGAGACCGCCGGTTCTAACAGTTAGGAATTAGCATTTAAAAAACCTGCGAAATTCACTGAAAAAACCATAGGCTTCAGGCCTGATATAGTTAGGAATTAGCATTTAAAAAACCTTAGAAATTCACTGAAAAACAATAGGTTTTAGGGGTGTTATAGTTAGCTGGTCATTTCACTCGAACAAAACCATTGAAATTCCTCCGATATAGTTAGTTGTACTAACTACATCTCGCGCGCCCGCAATCCACTGCTGATGATGTCACATATTACATCATTCATGACATGGTCAGTGACATCACTGATGACATCTCAAATGACATCACTGATGGCACACCTGAATCCATCTTGATTGGAATAAAGTGGTAACACTTAAAACATTTAATTTACAAAGGAACAAAATGAGGGGGTTCATTTTGCCGTAGAAATTATGATTGGTGCAGCAGAAAGAAAAATTAGGGCACATTTTGACTTCTCAAATCCTCTTCTATTTCATAAAGAAATTCTGACATGCAGACTGAAACATGCACTTTGAATACCAGCAGCAGACTTCCCTGGTGAGCAGTAGCTTTACTACAGTGATCTAAAGAGCAACTAGAGTGCTAACATTCAGAACTTATGGAAAATGTGTGACTCATCTGAATGCCTTCTTGATGGAACCAAAGTAAAAAATTGAAAGTATTTCCTACTGAGGAGACTGCAGTAAATGAGGAAATTAGGAAACTTCATAACAAATAAATCTCCCAAGATGGGCACCAGAGACAAAATAGCCCAAATGTAGCCCAAATATCACCCAGATGTAGCCCAAGTATAGCCCAATGAAAGAATGCCCCAGAGTGTTCTTAAGAACAACTAGAGCGCTTACTGTCTTACTTATGACAAAAGTATGGCACACCTGAAGCCATCTTGATTGGAATAAACTGGTAACACTTAAAACATTTAATTTAAAAAGGAACACAATGAGGGGGTTCATTTTGCCATAGAAATTATGATTAGTGCTGAAGAAAGAAAAATTAGGGCACATTTTGACTGACTTCTCAAATCCTCTTCTATTTCATTAAAAAATTCTGATATGCAGACTGAAACATGCACTTTTAATACCAGCAGCAGGCTTCTGTGGTGAGCAGTAGCTTTACGACAGTGATCTAATGAGCAACTAGAGTGCTAACATTCAGAATTTATGGCAAATTTGTGACATATCTGAAAACTTTCTTGATGGAATCAAAGTAAAAAACTGAAAGCATTTCCTACTGAGGAGACTGCAGTAAATGAGGAAATTAGGAAACTTCATAACAAATAAATCTCCCAAGATGGCTACCAGAGACAAAAGAGCCCAAATGCAGCACAAATATCACCCAGATGTAGCCCACATGTAGCCCATTGACAGAAGTGTGCAAAACACTTATTTTTTGCGTATTTGCAGTTTTATTATAGTGCAGAATTGTCAGGTATTGGAGTGCTTTACATGAGCATTGGTTACATCACACAAGATCAAATTCATTTTGGTTGTAGACATGGGGAGATTAAGTGATTTGACCAGAATCACAGAATGTTGAGCTGAAGCAGAAACTCCAACCTGGTTCCCCAGTTGCAAAGTCGGCAACTCTGGAAGTAACACCACATCCTCTCCCCTAAGTGCAACATTTAATCAAGTGGTCAACTGGATAAAAAAACATAAAGATTACAAAAAATGTAAAAGTTCTTTGTCGCTATTTGAAAACTCAGAAAATATGTCCTCATTTTAGTTTTCTAGAGCACTACCCATAATTTTGATGCAAATAAGACCCTCTCATATATGTAATTTCTAAAGGAAATGCTCTAGGTATTACAGTTCTGATTACATCAAGATGACGTCAGGCGTTCCACACTTTTGTAATAAATATAGAATGTTAGCAATCTAGTTGTTCATTGGGATACTGTTGAGAGGCAGAGTCCAGGGGCACGGACTCTGAAAATTGAAGGCAGGTTGGAGAGTGCAGAGGCAACATTTTGACCACACTGGGCAGGCAGGAAGGGCAGTGGCAGCACAACAGACTATGGAGGGCAGTGGAAAGGGGGGCAGGGGCAACAAACCAACAATACAGGACTGGCAAGAGAGACTGTGGCAATATAATAGACCATTGTGGGCAGAAGGAAGAGGCAGTGGTAGTACAACCATACATGCCAACAGACCCGTTTCAGCCAGGAAACGTCCAATGTTTTTAAGCTCAAATGGGCTTTATTTGATCTGTCTCCTGTCTACAATCTCCTGTTTTTCAATGTAACTCAAAGGGGAAAATCAATACCCCACTTTTTTTAAAAAATCTCCCTCTTACCAAGTTCAAAATGTTCGCAAGTACGGTACGTTGGATCATGGTAGGCAGGAGGAATTGGGGTAGGGACATGGACTCGGATAACAGAGGACAGGAGGGATATGGAGAGGTGCACCAAACTGACTCTACAGGGCAGGCATCAGGGTTTGCAGCAGAACAATACACCACACAGGGCATGCGGGACGGGAGTGCAGCAGAACAATCCATAGAACGCAATAGGGAGGGGACAGGACCATGCACATGGACAACAGAGAACAGTGGGGAAAGAGGCAATGGTAGCTAGCTGACCATGATGGACAGACAGGAGAGAAAGCTGCAGCATAACAGACCATAAAGGGCAGGAGGGACGGATCAGGGGCATTACAATGGAACAGACAAGCCAGGAGGGAGGGAATAGGAGTCTGCACATGACATGAAAACAGAGGGCTGGGGACAAGGGGGCAGGGCAGGAGCAGCAAGATGACCATGGAGGTCAGGCAGGATGGGCACTAGAAACAAGACACACCATGGAGAGCAACAGTGAGACTATGATGGCATACACACAGACAATGGAGGGAAGGTGGGAGGGGGTCAGGGGCAGCTAGCTGACCACACAGGGAAGGTGGGAGGGGCCATGGCAGCACAGAAGACCATGCATGGCAAGCAGGAGGGTGAGTGGTGGCCCAATGGCTATGATGGGCAAGAAGGAGGGTGCAGGGGCATGCACAAAGGACCATGGAGGATAGAAGGGAGGGTCAGGACCTGGGCACAGACAAGAGAGGAGGGGAAGGGGCCTCACAACAGACCGCGTGGGGCAGGCAGGAGGAGCAGTTGCAGCACAACAGGTCTGGGAGGGCAGAAGGGTGTGGCAGTAAAATGTACCATGTAGGACAGGAGGAAAGGGATAGGGGCATGGCATGTGGACAGGCAGGGTGGAGGTGGCAGGGACAGGTTACAGTCATCTGACAATGCTAGGCAAGTGAGAGGGGAGTGGCAGCTCAACAGAACACTCAGAGTAGATAGGAGTGGCAGGTCCATGGAACATGGTGGGCAAAAAGGATGGAGCAGGGGCATGCACAAAGACATCGGAGGGCAGGGGGAAGGAGAATAGGGGCAGCAAGCTAAGCACAGAGGCTAAGCAGGAGGTCAATGATGGGCCATAGAATTGGGTAATGGAGGGCACGATTGAAAATGAAAACTAGATATAGTATATGGTATAAACTATGCACCAAAAAGTGTGATATAAGATGAACCGGGGCATGAACCGGGGCGTGAAATATAATATGCAATACATTGTGCGCAATGACAGATTTATTGGAGAGCGCGAGATAGCACAGGCACTAGAGCGTGCTATGAGATATGCGCCTTGGAGTGTAATATGCACAGGGCTGTGTTGTGTAACCTAACTAGTCTCTAAAGTTGTAATATAAAATATGTGCTGGGGAGTGTAACGTTGCATATGCACTGTGACAAAGATATGGATCCCAGATTGTAATATGTATGGCATAGCGCTGTGCGTTATAACATAGGCATCGAGGAAGGCACGTTAGATGGGGCAATATAACCCGTGCGAAGGCAAGTGTGGCATGACATATTCACGAGGTGGTGTTACAGTGCACATGGGCTACAGAGTGTCTTTCAAGTGAGGTTTGTCTCCTTTCCAGAGAGTAAAGTAATAAGTATTACACATCCGGCGGTGGATGTGTGTTTTATTAACCATGAGGGGGGTTTCTTGCATAGTTTGGTCGAATTTTTGTCGAATCCCCTTTGAATGGCTTGGTGTGCGTGTATTAAATGTGCCCGTCAATAGCTGCCCATGTTTGTATAAATAAACGACAAGGGTGTCTACTTGGAGAGTACCCACCGGCGGGGGCGTCGGGATTAGGCACGGTAGGGCGTCAGACACGTCAGAGCTTCACTAGCGGTGTAAATACATTCCACGTGGATTCATTGTATGCGTAGTCGCCTTTTAATGAATATCACGCAAATCGTCATGGTGATAGGTACATACGGTTTGTCCAGCATGTCCTAGGTGTTTCTATAAATATATATTTTTTAAAAATAATAAAAAACAAAGGCCGTCCCCGGGATGGGGTCCCCGGGGCCATGAGTGGCCTGAGGTGGGGGGCAACGCAGCCCCACTCCTAAAGAATAAAAAAAAAGGCCATGACACGGGGGTTGGGGTCCCCGGGGCCGATTAAGGCCTTGGGAGGGGGGCCACGTGGCCCCCTTCCAAATTTATTTATTTTTTCAACAAAAAAAATTAGGGTGCAGGCCCTGGGGAATGGGGTCCCCAGGGCCAATAAATTAGAAAAAGAAAGTGGGCCACACAGCCCTCCTTCTTAAAAAAATTAAATAAATAAAAGACCGGCATCGCGCCGGAGGCCACGCCCCCTCCTGGCAGCACTCTGCAAACGCGCCCCCTGGCCAGTTGTAAGTTGGGGAATTAATTCCCCTTCAATACTGAGGGTCCCTGAGGGCCAACTAGCCCAACAGGTATCTCCAGTATGCGCCAGGGAGCTGCGTTGCAGACAGGTGTTCTGAGGCCACGCCCCTTTTTACACCTCTCTGTGGCGCTTACTGGACCCTTAGAATTCAAGGCGATGTAATCTCTCAGCTTAGAACGGCCACAGGGCGCGTTTAGACAGTGGTGAAGGGAGGGGACGGGGCCTGAGGTGACGTGTGCAAACACGCTCTGTGGCGCGTTTTAAGTTGGGGAAATAATTCCCTTTCAATCCTGAGGGACCCTGGGGGCCAACTAGCCCACCAGGTGCTTCCAGTAAGTGCCACTGCTCTGCGTTGCAGAGAGGTGGTGCAGGCCGTGCCCCTTTTTACATCTCTCTGCAACGCAGCTCTGTGGCGCTTACTGGAGGTACCTAGTGGTCTAGTTGGACCCTAGGGATCCTAACTTTACTACTCCTAAATGCCTTTTGTGAATACCGAAAGTCGTAAAGTTAGGATTTTGTCTCAGATTACTTTTGCAAATCGGGCCATAAGAGTTTAAAACCAATGGCAAGTTATGCCTGTTTGAAAAAGTTTCCCTCATCCAAGTCAGCCCATCGATGAAGAGTGTTAATGTGCCATTTGGGACCGTATGCAGACTTATAAGATCGTGGATGGAGTTACGATGTTGGAATGACATGGCTGCCGTAAAAAGACATTGTGAGAATCAGTCCTCCTATTGGCCAAGGGTCCACCAATGAGAATGGTGGTTATGGTATTTCAGCCAATCATATGTTGTGCACGACCTTGAAAGCAGTCTATGGCATTTCAGAAAGGCAAAACGCCGAAATGCATCAGCTGGAAGAACTGCTGCTAATAAAAAAAATGTAATACTCTGTGAGTGCTCAAAAGTTTGTGAAATGCTTTGCTGTGTGGCACGCAACTTCTCACCTCACAAACGGATGCATCTGACCTGAGTGCGGTGGCTGTGTAGGACTTTTTGGAATATATATATATATGATCAAGGCTCGGAGGAGCCGAAACGTTATGGCGGCAGAAAGGCACAAAATAAAATAATCAGCACTTCAATTTTGGTCCGTGTCCGTGTATGCTGTGACGGTGTGGAGTGGCATTCGCAGCAAGCTCACGGCTTCTCTCATATATATATAAAGTTCATAGAAAAAGAAAAACGCACTCTCAGAGGTTGATCGTATTTTACTAAACCATCGTTACGCGTTTCGACACAGCAGTGTCTTGGTCACACGATGTCTACAATGTTTTCAAACAACCATATATGCACATAAACATAAAAGAAGTACTAACGTATTCCTGGATCTACAATGTTGCAAGTAGTCACCATTTTGGAACGGGTTGCAAACATAAACTCATAAATGAGTACCTGCGTGTTTTCTTGGCGATAAATCGCAGAATTTACAAAACAAAATGAATTTAAGTACTTGTACAATTCTTACATATTTGCATACTTCATTAACATCGGATTTAACCAAAAAGTCCGAGTTTCTCGTATTATGAGATAATTGAATTTACAAAGCTTTATCGATTGCATACCAACACAAACACGATTGCAAACCAGGGCTTAAGCAGCCTCGTACATCAGTTTTAATCTAAATACCAGGCGGACTAGTGCCGCATCCGGATCCACGTGCTGATATGTTAAGGTAAGTATCATGAAAGCATGCTAAAAGCCTCAGGAATTATCCGGACTCCGTGCCCGAATAGTGACTTATAAGGACTAGTGCCTCTATATTTCTTACGGTCATGCAGACTCAGGAAATGCCTCCGCACAAAATCTATCAAACGCCAAATGGCAAAATCAGAGTGGGAGCAAGTAGTACTTCTAACTAAGAGCCCTGTAGTGCTATACCCGAAGGAATTGGCAGTACAGGCAATCCATTGAGCCTAGACTAAATGATATAAAGATCCGTGCAATTAAAGATAAAGAACAGTGAACAACATAAGTGCAGTCCTTATCTTATTGGGCGTGTGGTGGCATCCTCATGAAGAAAAGGGTAGGGAACCGGTGCCGTATCTGTAAGAAGTGAATGGTCCCTTCCTTTCCTCCTGGATAATAAAAGAAACAAGATAAAATTACAAATAGCCCAAGAAAAATATTTTTAGCTCAAAATACATTTTTCTCTATATAACATGAGAACTACTTGGGTTACCATGCAATATCATGAAGAGTCACAGTAAATGGCAACAAAGAAAGGGCAATGAAGGGCAATTAAAGGCAATAGGATTGGTACACAAGTTCAGTCATCATGTAAATGAGTTGCCAGTTCCTCATCAAGATTGTGTCCCCCCGGAAACTTGGTTTCCAATTCCATTATCCATTTCGATTCTCTCTTTCTGAGGGCTAACTCTCTGTTTCCCCCTCTTTTTGATGTATTGACTTGTTCTATGGCAAAATATTTGAGAAGAGAGTGGTTGGACTGATGTCTATCTTGGAAATGTCGTGCAATGGGATAGTTACGATCCAAGTTGGTAATGGCTCTGAGGTGTTCCAGTATCCGCTTCTTAACCATACATGTTGTACTCCCGACATACCGGAGTCTGCACGGACATTCCAGAATATACACAACAAAGTTGGTGCTGCATGTGAGGAACTGTGTTATGGTTTTTCTTTGACCTGATCCTGCAACCTCAAATTCCTTAATCATGTGGCTGAATTTGCATGCCTTGCAATGGCCACATGGATAGAAACCCTTAAGATTGAATGGGTTCCTATTCGGGTTTTCCGTAATATCTCCCCTGACCAGCATATCCTTCAAATTTTTCCCTCTCCTATAGGTGATCAGGGGTCTGTCACTGATGTTACCGCCAATAATGGAATCTGATTTTAAGATTCTCCAATTGTTGGCCAGAATTTTTTGGACATGTTTGGATTCCTGGTTAAATGTGGTTATAACCCTTACAGGTGTTTCTTCTTGGTCATCTTTGGCAGAATACTCAAGGGCTTGAGATCTACTGATGTTCCTAATCTTGTCCTTAGCCTTCGATAGCACCCATTCAGGGTAGCCTCGCTCCTTGAATCTACATAGCATGATACTTTGTTCCTGCTGAAAATCATCCTCAGTGCTGCAATTTCTCCGTGCCCTGAGTAGCTCACCAAATGGAATGCTCCATTTCAGTGACCCTGGATGGGCACTACGGGCGTGTAACAAGCTATTACCGGAAGTTTCCTTCCGGTGTAGACTTGATACCATGCTGCCATCCTGTATTGTGATGAGAGTATCTAGGAATTCAATTTTGTTATTGCTTATACTCGAAGTAAGCTGTATACTGTAGCCATTGTTATTCAGTTTATTTATGAACTCCCTAGCTTCCCCTTCACTGCCCTTCCAAATGACGAAGAGATCGTCAATATACCTCAACCATACTACCACCCTCCTGAAGTCAGAGTCCATATCACTGTTCTTGCGGAGCTCCTCCTCCCACTTACCCAGGAAGAGGTTCGCAAAACTAGGTGCGAAACACGTTCCCATAGCCGTGCCTCGCACCTGTTTGTACAACTCACCATTGAACAGAAAGATGTTATTTTTGAGGCATAACATCATCATGTCAACTAGCATGTTAGTATGCTCAAGATAGCAGATGTTCCTTGCCCTAAGAAAGTGTAAACAAGCCTCCATGCCCTGGGTGTGGTCAATAATGGTATATAGTGAACTCACATCCAGGGCAATGAGCAAATATCCCTCCACCCATGTGATGTCTGCGATTTTGTTCAAAAAATCTTTGGTATCCCTGAGGTAAGATGGTAATTGGATGACATATTCCCTAAGGAAAAAGTCAACGTACTTGGATACATTCTCGTTGACATTTCCCAAAGACGATACTATGGGTCTCCCTGGTGGCACTTTGGGATTTTTGTGTACTTTCGGGAGTAAGTACAAAATGGGTAGTTTGGGAAAATCTTTTTTAAGAAAACAGTATTCTTGCCACGAGATGAGCCCTTCCTTTTGCCAATTCGTTAATTTCTCCCATGTTGTTGTTATGCTACAGTTATAGACATCAGAGGTGCATTTGCAATAAAAGTTTACATCAGATAATTGCTTCAGTGCTTCCTCGATGTACATGCATTTATCCCACAGGACGATGTTACCCCCTTTATCCGAGGACTGATTACCATTCTGTTGTCTTGTGCTAGTGAAAGAATAAAGGTTCTTTGCTGTTTGGATAAATTAGAATCTGTATGGCTGCGTGTACCAATCCTGTGTTTGTGTTTAATCATTTCCTTAGTAACCACATCATAAAAGGTGTCTATTGAGTCATGTGGCAAAGTTGGAAAAAAGGTTGACTTAGGTTTGAAGGTAGTGCACGCAGCCCTGTGAGTGTCGATGTTGTCCTGTTCATCTAATGTTGGAGTGTCCCCAGTGTCAGATAAAGGGTCTGCCAGTACATACATGGTTTCAAGGACATCAGCATCACCCACATTGAGGTTTGGTTGGGACCAACTAACAGCTTGCCCTGCGGCACTTTCGGGTGGTCTGGTATTCCTCAGACTATGCCATTTTTTCAACTTTAGTTTCCTTATAAACTTAAAAATATCCACCCTAGTGTTAGCATAGTTGTACAGTTTGGTAGGACAGAAGGTCAGACCCAAACACAGTGTAGTTTTTTCTGTGGGTGTTAGAGATCTTGGAGATAGATTAATAATAGTTCTATTTACCATTTCTTCATCCATGGTTAATATACTTTCTTCTGGCCTCCTCTTATGGTTCCCACGAGTGCCTTGCTTGTTTCTCCTTTGTTTGAGCTTGAGTCTCCTCTGTTTAGACTGCCTCTGCCTCTTCCTCTTCCTCGTCCTTGTCCCCGGCCACGGCCACGTCCTCTCTTCGGTGTGGTTGATTGAATATCTTCTTTTTGTCGTCTTGTCCTCATGACCCGGAATTCGTCTAAAAAAGACGCTGGTTTGCTTGTTATTTCCACCTCAGAGGAAGTGCTTGCTGTCGTATCTGATAGGTCCCCGTCAGACTCATCTGTTATTAATACTTAAATCGCTGTTTGTAAAGTTCCGGATGCATTTCCTTGACTGTCTTGTTGCTTGTAGAGATGGTCGTACTTCTGACTGTACGTTAAAATGCGTCCACTCTCATAATCAACACAGTCTCTGTGTAGTTTCCTCTGTTTCCGCAACTTAATGTCCTCTTCATATGTTTTCAACCTATTTGCCAGATCATCTTTGAATTTTTTGATATCTTCCTGATCGGTACTCTTCCGGAAATCTTCATCAATTGATTCCAATTCCTTGATTATTTCTTCTCTGTCCTCCCATGCGTATTTTCTGAGAATCTGAAGCATATTCCTGGAGCTTAGGGCCGAATTGCCTGCCCATTCCTCAAGCATACGTGGATTCCGTGCTTCGTGCGATGGAGTAATATATATTCGTAATCCACGTGGTATCATTTCCTTATCGACATAGTCTTGGAGGGAGACTGCCTCCCACCATTTAGATGTTTCCTGTTTTTTTAATTTCTCATACCTGCGCATTTTGGTATTTAGCGTATTCAGATCTGGTTTATTGGTTGGGTCCTGTGCATGACTCCCTTTGCCTGGAGCTCTTGCAAACAATGTTTGTGCTTCTTTCCGCCTTTCGCTGTCACTCTCCATGTTACTATACCAATTCCTTCAAGCAGTGGCACACACTGTGTGTTTATCGTTGTGCGCGTTTGAAAACAATGGAAAACCAGTACAAGGTCTTTGTTTGTTTCCCATCTACGTTAGTTTCAATACCGAAAAACCTCCCCGCCTAAACGTAGGCAGTTCCTGATGCCTTCGAATATGTGAGTATTGGAATTCAATAGGGAGTCGGGGCCAATTCCAATGCTGCTCTGTTCATCCGCCCCGTTGCGTGTATATAGCCCTGTGAATCTAGAGGCAAGTACCGGACCCCCTCGCGCCCGCGCTGGGAGGGTAACCACTCGCGCACAAAGTGCCCGCCTGCCACCCTCCCAGGCAGCGCACTCCGGGACCCGGCTTACCTCCAATATATACAGGCTCGCGTTTTCCTCCCGATTCCTTCCTCGAGTACACTCAGCGTTTCAAAAAGGCCGGCATGCCATCCCTCCGTATGCAATCAGTTTCCGTCAGGTCCTTCCGGGATGAAACCCTTGTCAGGTGGTGCGTTGTCCGGCGAACCCAAGGCCGGATAATCCAACAAAGTTCATAGAAAAAGAAAAACGCACTCTCAGAGGTTGATTGTATTTTACTAAACCATCGTTACGCGTTTCGACACAGCAGTGTCTTGGTCACACGATGTCTACAATGTTTTCAAACAACCATATATGCACATAAACATAAAAGAAGTAGTAACGTATTCCTGGATCTACAATGTTGCAAGTAGTCACCATTTTGGAACGGGTTGCAAACATAAACTCATAAATGAGTACCTGCGTGTTTTCTTGGCGATAAATCGCAGAATTTACAAAACAAAATGAATTTAAGTACTTGTACAATTCTTACATATTTGCATACTTCATTAACATCGGATTTAACCAAAAAGTCCGAGTTTCTCGTATTATGAGATAATTGAATTTACAAAGCTTTATCGATTGCATACCAACACAAACACGATTGCAAACCAGGGCTTAAGCAGCCTCGTACATCAGTTTTAATCTAAATACCACGGAGTCCGGATAATTCCTGAGGCTTTTAGCATGCTTTCATGATACTTACCTTAACATATCAGCACGTGGATCCGGATGCGGCACTAGTCCGCCTGGTATTTAGATACATAGCAGCCTTAAGGGGAATCTACTTGCGCTAACTCATCGTACAGAGGTACTGGAAAACAAAGTTCTGGAAAACAAAGTTCAGACGTGAATGACAAAACCTGGGAAGTGGCTAGGTTAAAACAAAGGGAGAAAGACCTATCAGAAAGGTTAGAAAGACTGGAGAATAATTCCAGGAGGAATAACATCAGGATCCTGGATGTTAAGTAAGGGGTGGAAGGAGTTGACGTTAAGTCTTTTGTAATAGATCTCTTGACCAAAGCCTTCCCGCACGTCGTACCTGCTACAATTCTGGAATCTGAAATTCAGCAGGTACATCGCGATCCATTTAAACTGAACTCGGAAGAAAGCCAGGAAAATTCTGGTGAGCCTACAGACTTACTCACTTAAGGAAAAAATTCTGGGGGATGCCCTCAAGCACAAAACCACACAGGTCCAGGATCTAACCTTCAAAATCAGGTCTGATATCTCTTGTGTGACAGAAGATAGACGGTGGGAGATGGGCAAGCGAATAGATCCTTTAAGGGAAATGGGTGCCCAAGTGCAGCTAAGGTTTCCAGCAATTCTGAAAGTGATGTGGGTCAATAAAATGCATAACGTTCAATTCCCAGAAGAAGTGGATAGTAAGGCTGGTAAATAGATAAGGCAATCATGATAGAAGGCGGTTGGTGGTGGCACTTAAGTCTAGTAGTAATACCGGATTCTGAAGGTAGCAGCTCAAATTGGCTTTGCCAATAGGTAGCAAGAGAGGGTTCCCTGGGAAGGAAGGGTCCTTAGGCGGTGAGCACAAGTGGTGGGGAGCATAGGGAGAAACATATATCAAATAAATTGTCCTCACTGACAATAGAAGGGGTTAAGAAATGTTGTGCAGCCATGACAGAAGATGATGGGGGATAAGGGGAGATCACAGGGGGGGTGAGTTCTTGGAGGTTAGGAGTTGGAATGTGAATGGTTTAAGGGCTAAAAAGAGGCAGCGTGTGGTCCTTAAATACTTGAAAGAAAGCCCAGCTAGGGTCCTTTTGATCCAAGAAACTCACCTTTTACGGCCAGAATATTTAGCACTATTTACAAGGCAAAGATGGGTAGTTAAGGTTACAGCTACAGACCAGCAATATTGCTCTAAGGGCGTTGCTATAATAATTAAAGCAAATTCAAGGATAGATCTGGATAGTAGCGGAAGTTAAAACTGGCTGATCTTTGTATGCTTTAGCTAGCTACTACGGCCCAAATGAAGATGATACGTCCCCCCTGAATAACATTTGTTGTAGTTTACTTGACTTTAAGGCTCCACTCATACTAGGTGGAGACTTCAGTGTCCTTTTAAACAATAATTTGGATAGATCCACTCCCCGCATTCAAATCACTTCACCACGAGTTAAAGTCTACCTCCTTTCTATGCTAGATAATCTAAATCTATGCGATGTGTGGCATAGGGTCAGTGGGAACTCTAGAAACTATTCCTTCAACAGCAAAAAGAATAGTCACTATTCTAGAATCAATCACTTTTTTATGGAAGTGCCAGAAATCAAAAAAGTTTAAAAAAATAATAATCAGCCTATTCATTTATCCGATCACGCTGCAATTCAGTCAAAAATCAAGCTCCCCTTAAACCCGACTCCCAGAAGGTGGACCCTGAATAGAAGGTTAATCTTGCAATCAGATATTATTAGCAAGATAGAAGGGGATACAGCAGATTTCTTTAAATGGAACTTAGCTTCAGCCCACACATATGTGGTATTGGATGCTTTTACGGCCTGGTTAAGGGAGTCCTTAAAGGGTGCCTCGTCTGCTTGGGTTAGAGCAGAACAAAGGCAGATTGCTTCATTTGAAGATCAGCTAGCCATAGCGGAAGCTAATCTGAAGTCAGGGCATTTCTAGGGGGCAGAAAAGGTGAGTTTAGCTGGTAAAGTTGAGGACTTGCAACTTATGATGGAGGAGAATCTTATGCAGAAATGGAAAATTAGTAAGCTGCATGAATTTGATCAAGGGGAGAATTGTGGAATTTATTTTTGCAATGAGAATGGATAGGTCCCGTAATTATATCAGGAAGATTAAACGGGAAGGCGGGATTAGGTTGTGGTGGATAGGGAAGACATTGAGTCGGCCTTTACTAAATTCTTTCAGGATTTATATTTCAAAGATCTGGTGGTAGATGAGGCTGTGTTAGATCATTGGATTTCTGAAAAACAACTTCCACTACTGAGTATTGAAAGTCAACAATATCTTAATCAGGTTATATCAGGGAATGAAATCCTGACTACTCTTTAAAAAAGTAAGAAAAGGAAATCAGCAGGGCCAAATTTGATTCCAAATGAAATTTATGTGTTATTGGCTGAAGAAATTATTCCGGTCTGGCTAGAGTTATTTAATGAAGTGTTGAGGGGCATCTTACCGCTTCCAGACTCTTGGAATGAAGCTGTTATTACCCTAATTTTAAAACCAGGTAAAGACCCACTCAATGTTAGTCTTATCGCCCAATATCTCTTCTGAACTGTGATTATAAAATCTTCACAGGAATACTAACAGCCTGTTTAAGTAAAATTGTTGGGCCCCAATTAATGAGCATCAGAAGGGCTTCCTTCCAGGGAGGCAGATGAAGGAGCTCATACATACCCTGATAGGCTCAATAGACCTTGCCACAATACATGAAGCTTCGTTATCAATAATTACCCTAGATGCAGCAAAGTCCTTTGATTGGGTCAACTGGAAATATTTTAGCGGGACTTTGAAGGCTTTTGGCTTTGGTGAGACATTTAGGGAGATCCTCAAAAAAATCTATAATACAGGGAAGAATCTCTGCATTTAAATGGGCAGGCAAGGGGATTGACTTTTCTGGAAAAAGATAAGACGGAAGCTTGTGCATGGTGGTCTAGGACTCCCAGATTTTCAACTGTACTGTTGGGCATACCAGCTAAAAAAACTGTAGGATGCTTTTACTCAGGCCCGATGATACTTCAGTGGGCCGTATGTATAAAGCTATGTTGGTGGGCAGTGTGGAAGACGGTTTCATGCATACATTTCAAGCTCCCAAATTATTTTTAAAAGTCTGCCTGAAGGTTCTGTATTCCACAGCCAAAGTACGGTTTGAATATCACCTACGTATGGGTATCCCTTACTACAGTGAATGGGCCCCAGTGTGGGACTCTCCTGGAACTCCAGAGTGTCTCTTAGATGCCCTCGCAAAACCTCTGCAAACTCGTGGTGTCTCACGTTGGGGGGACATAATAGAAGTAGATAGCTGTCTGTCCTGGGATACCTGGAGAATTTTGGCAAATGGTACGTTATCAAGGTTCAAGTTTTTCCAAATCTCAGCGTGGTGTAGGAACAAGCAGTGGCAATTCCCAGCTGACAAATCAATGAAGAAAGACCTTTAAGATTTTAGACCGAGAAAGAAGGAGGTGGCCCTCTGGTATGGATATCTGCTTGCTGCAATGGAAGAAAGCTCAAGACCCCCTTACCTTGTCTGGGAAGACTGCTTGCCTGATGAGGAGCTGAAAAATGTATGGCAAGTACCTTTAGACATGCTTTATTCTCTGAATAAGTCCGCTGCACTAAGGAGAAATCATTTCTTCACTCTACATAGGATCTACTGGTCTCCACTTAACTGTCCAAAATAAGAGGCGGTGGGGATGCCAAATATAAAAGATGCTGTGGCCAGGAAGCAGATGATATCCACATATTTACCACCTGCCCTGTGCTGAAAGAGTTTTGGGATAGTGTGGGTAAGACCATGTTGGATGCTTTGAGCAAAGTAAAGGTAAGCCCTTCCCTAATCTTGTTTGGCATTATGCAGCCATTTGAGGGCTTGGAAGGTTCTTTGGGGTTGCAGTACAAGCTTGTATTTTACTTGATTCTTTTGGCAAGAAGGGAGATATGTAAGAAGTGGCATCAGGTGGCTCCCCCTACATGGAACGAGTGGTGGAATTCTGGTAGATTCTTTAGAGATCTTGATCAAAAGGCTAATCGGCTGAGAAAAAAAACAGAGCTCGGGCTATTTTGGAACTTATTGGACAATGAACACCGTGACTAGGAAGTCCAATGATTAC
Source organism: Triturus cristatus (assembly GCF_964204655.1). Classification (NCBI taxonomy): domain Eukaryota; kingdom Metazoa; phylum Chordata; class Amphibia; order Caudata; family Salamandridae; genus Triturus; species Triturus cristatus. The sequence goes on from NC_140583.1 coordinate 237,634,922, forward strand.
ACCGCTCGGTCAGCTCATGATGTACAACATGGGTTGGAACTCGTAGTGACTTCAGCTGAGATTAGACCCCCAAGATATAAGCTATTGAGTTGTAGAGACTAGGAGGATGCTTATTTTATCTGAGGAAATATGAGGACTAAAAAAAAAATGAATACAGACTAACCGCAAATCTACGGGATGAATATACACAAACTTTTCTTTGAATATTAGAGCAAGGTACTGCAAGAGGGTACAAATCAGAGAGATCTCTGTACCTCCAGGGAGTCTAGAGAAATTGACTCTCCTTTGGCCTGACCCTCCACATATAAAACAAATACCGGGAGACAGCAAGGACCAGGCTTTCCCTTGCATCAAATTTTAGTATTCGGCGGGCCTCTACATGTTGCCTGACTCCTGGATTCTACCAGACTGCTACTAGCCATTTTCTCCTTCAGGCCAGATAGGCTGGGCAGAAGAACAGGACATGCTCTTCTGTTTCCCTAGTATGCACACAAATGGGGCAGGCTATCCTGGCTGGCTCTGGCACTCTAGCCCAATTAGCAGTAAACGTGGCAAGTGATGATGGGCTATATCAGAACTGTAGATATAGGTTACTCGCTAGTGAAGTCTGAAATTCATCAAGAAAGTGCTCGCATTAAAATTCAACATTTGTCAAAAGGAAATATTCTGTCAAGATACAAAGGTGGGTTGTGTGTGCAAAAAGGCTCATCCTACACCGAGTATAGTTCCCCTTTAAAGTTGATTTATCAATTGCGGCGGTAAGCATTGGATCCTTGCATAAGTCACAATAACCTATTTTTCTCAAGGTCTCTCTTATATACTTAATGCAGGGTATCCTTCCTGCAGCAAGAATTCCTAAAACTTCCTTCAGCCCCTCTCAGTAGGAGCTGAGCTCTCTGAAATTGGCCTATGCCCCAAATCAAGCCTAAGGGGGAGCAGGGGTGTGCTGGTTGGTAATCCTATCATTTGACATAGGAAAAAAATGTCCACTATTGCCAATTTGGCCACATCATAATGACCCTAGAGCTCTGCACTATTAAGGGCTGCTCCCAGGGCCTGCTGTTTATATATTTGCGATCTTTGTTGTACTCAAGCCAGCCCCCCAATTTGTTGTTCGAGTTTAAGCCTACTTTTTCAACGTGGCACCGCCAGTCAAGCTCCTCTGTTAATGTTAGTCATAGGTATTCAAATGTGTTAATAACACAATCAAAGGGTGACCCTCTAAGCTTAATTTAGGTCTTTTAGTGTGGCAAAGATTTAAGACCATGAATATTTGGTTATTGCCGCATTAATTTCTGGCCCCCTCTGGATACAATAAGTTTCAAAGTGACTTAAACATTTTTGGAGCCCCATAGGTGATTTCGAAAATAAGAGTGTATAATCGGCAAACATTTTAGGCAGACGCCTTAAAAGTTTCCAACAGGGCAAAGATTAGACAGAATCGTCTCAGAATGACAATTTCTACATAACATAGCAGTCTGTGTGCACCAGGTATTAACCTGTGTACTTGTTTAGCTTTAGAAGATGGTGTAGCTGTAAAGTTTTCAGCACAATATGATGGCTGCCAGAAGAATGACCTTTAGCACCTTCAGACCTTGTTTATTGTAAGTAACTAGTGTTAGTGTCTCTTTGGACAAGTTTTGCAGAGTGTACACTCTTCTTAGTAGACACTTTTTTAAAACTTTGTGGTGTATTTCTCATGAGTGATAACAACAAAGCAACCAACAGCTGACGTTGGTCAAGCCCTTAAATTCCATTAATCATATATATCGAAGCGAGTGCAACATCTCCCAGTATCTGCTGTTGAAAGATACTAGTTTAACATAAAAGTCCACAAAAGAAAGGAAGGTGCACACTATCAGAAGTCATACAAGACCAAAACTTGTGGTTGAGATAATTTTCTTCTTTTTATTTGAAGTTGCTTGATAAAAACACAGGCACACAGCCAACGCGTTTCATTCCCTAGTGCCTTGGGAACTTCATCAGGGCTGTAATGATTATAAAAAAACTCACATAAATACACATGTATAATATATATATATATATCACAATACACAATAAGCAAATAAATAGACACCAATAACAAAAATCAGAAAAAATCAAAAAGAGAAATTAGGATTATCTAATTCTTTTGGCTTCTACTTTTTACAGAGTTCTCACCATCCTGCACTGTGGATTTTTTCGGTGATTTGGTATATATATATGTTATTTTTCTGACTATTGTCACGTTGGGTTACTTTTGGATATATCTCGTTTTGACTATAGTATTGGAAATGTTTGATATAGACTAGCTTTTCTTTTCTCTTCATCTCTCTCTTTTTTTCCTTCCTCTTTTTTTCCTCTTTTTTCTTTCTTTTTTCTCCTTTTCTCTCAGTTTTATTCTTATGTCTCTTAAGAAATTATTCTTCCCATCTTTAGATCTTGCACTGTGGCTATGTGCTACATTCTTTTATACAAAGTAATATATATGTGGTATATTGTATGTATATTCTGATCTTAATAAGATTTTGATTTTGTGGTCACGTTTATTCCTTGTTGTTTTTTGTATTGACTCTGGGCTAATTTCTCTTTTTGATTTTTTCTGATTGCTATTTCTCATGAGTATTTCACTGTCTGTAAACTCTCTCCATAAAGTAAATAGTGTTTACAGTACCTACTTTTCTACTCATATGTGCTTCATTTTTCAATTTAGGTTCACTGAGTGTGAGAAGTTTGATGCAGATAAAGGCTGTCCATAGTAGGTTATTCATTTTGGAAAAGACTTTGAGTATCTTGAGGGACTTGGCTTTCACTGAACACTTATATATAGATTGAACACTATGTTCAATAAGGGATTCACATATATCTGTGGCTGTTTGTGGACTAGGTTATCCATGAAGTCTATGGTACAGGGTTAATGTTGCACATAACCCATGCTTGTGGCACCAACAGGAGTTGTAATTATGATAACCTTAATGATGCTTCATATTATGCTTCATATATTCATATTATTCCAAACTATTTTGCACTTACTTTCAGGCCTCTAATGTCATACTTAATTGATAGAGTACTGTGTGCAAAAGAAGCTTGGATGATGTCATCAGTGATTTGAAATGTCATCAGTGATGTTATAGAACATGTCTGAGTGACGTAATATGTGAGGTCAAAGCTCTGCATGGCATGGCAAGGGCACAAGTTAGAGGTAGCTTTGTTAACTATAATTGGTGAATGTCTGTTTTTTTTTTTAGTTCAAAACATTAATATTGTCTCTGAAGTATTCACCTAACCATAATGTTGCTTTAACCACTGTTTTTTTCAGTGAACAAAAAAAAATATCTCTCTCTATATGTATATATATAAATATATACACACACCAAAGGTTAAATATAAGTTAAAGTTAGGAAAGCTTTCTTTATCTTTTGTAGCCAAACCTAACTTATACTACAAAAACATTATACAGTTATAGTTATATCTTTAGCATTTAAGCACCACTTTCAAAGTAATATGTCATACTTATAACTCACATTTTTACTTACGCACCACCTAAAAATTCAGATAACTCACGCACCTCTGTACAAAGTCTTGTGTCACCTCATTTGCCACATTATATTAACTATAATCACCACTGTACCATGGAGTGTGTTCAGGCAAATCATGTAATTTGAGATGTCATAAGTGTTGTTACTAATGCAGTGATTTCACATGCTTTAACTTCTGTAGTGAGCAAGGTCATAGGTAGTGCGTAGAGAAGGGGTGGGTTATAGTTAATGTAGTATGATCAGTGAGGTTAGAAGATTGTGTATGAAGGCGTGCAAGTTATCTGAATTTTAAGGTGGTACGCAAGTATAAATGTCAGTTATAAGTATAATATATTACTATGAAAGTGGTGCTTAAATGATAAATTAAAGACATAACTATAACTGCATATTTTCAACTGGTTGTGTAGTTTAAGTTGAGTTTGTATACCAAATATAAAGAAAGTTTTCCTAGTTATAACCTATGTTGAAATTTAGTTTTTTCTGTGTGAATTTCAATGGTTCTACTACTGTTTGTAACAAATGTTTAATATTGATACAGTTCAGTGGTGTGGAGTGAAGGGTCATTAAGTGGAGTGTGGTAAAATATAGTTTAGGATAGTGTTGTAAAGTACACTGTGGTACAGTATATTTTTAAAATACTGGAGTGGAATAAAGTGGAATTAGATATACTGGAGTAGCGTACACTGGAAAGGCATATAGTGGAGTGGTGTAGAGTGTGGTGGCATACAATGGAGTGTCATACACTGAAATCAGATGGTATAGAGTGGAGTACATTGCAGTGGCATAGAATGACATAGAGTATATTTGTGTTCAGTGCACTGGTAAACAGTGAGATAACATAGGGTGGAGTGTGGTAAAGTGGAGTTACATCCTGTAAATATTGTAGAGTGTATTCGCGTACAGTGGAGTGCTGTGGAGTGTTGTATAGTGTAGGGACATATATTGGAATATTGTATGCTAAAATAGCATTCAGTGTGGTACAGTGGAGTGGCGTTAACTAAAAGAGCGTTCATTGGAGTGGGGTACAGTGGAGTGGAACACAACGGAGTGTCATACAGTGTAGTGTTGTAAAGTACAATTGCTTAAAGGGGCTTGACGTATATTGAAGTGCCGTACAGGGCAGTGGTACAAAGCTGAATTGTGTATACTATAGTGGTGTACAGTGTTATAGGGTATACTGCAAAGGTGTATACCAGAGTAGCCTAAAGTGTATTGCCATACAGTGGAGTAGCATACAGTCAAGTACTGTTTACTGTAATAACATAGAGTTTACTAGTGTTCAGTCTTGAGAAGTACATTAGAGTGGCATATAGTGGAGCAGTATACCGTAGAGTGTCATACAATTCAATAGTGCTAAATATAGAACCATAGAGTCTACTGATTAGTGGAGTGGCGCAGAATGTAGTTTTCTAATATGAAATAGCATACAGTACATTATGGTTACATTGTGGTGCACTTCAATGGCCTATACTGTATTTACGTAGAACTGGGTACTGCAGAGTGGAACAGCTAACATTGGAATAACGTGCACCCCAGTAGTGTACCATAAAGTGGGACATAGTGGAATAGCATATATGGGAATAGCATACAGTTACGAGCAGTAGAATATAGGCTAGACAAGGAAACTGTCATACACAAAAGTGTAATAGAATACAGTGGTAAACAGTATAATAGCGTAGAGTATAGTGGTGTAGACTTGACTGGTGTACAGTGGAGTCAAGTGGGGTAGAGTGGTGTAACGTACAGTGGATTAGCGGAGAATTTAATGGCATATAGTGGAGTGTCGTCAAGTGAAGTGGCATTCTGTAACCAGTGTGGACTGCAGTGGCATAAAGTCAACTCATACACTGGAGTGGCGTAAGGTGGAGTGCATAATTAAAATGAAAGGTACCATAAAATTATGTGAACATATGTGAATGTTATATCTGAAAAATATGAATTTTAATATCTAAAAGTTAATTTTCTGCTGTATATATCAATAGTGTAAGTAATAGGAAACGTATACATTATTTAAAACATAGTTATATATTGTGCTATAGTATAGCTTGCAAAGTACATGGTATACCACAGTACATGGGGCTTAGAACCGGAAGTGTGATTGTTTTATGGCTGTGTTTCCTAAGGTAGAAACTGGCCATGTAGTTTTTATGACAATTTAGCATTTATGTACAGTCAGCTGACTTCTGGGTTAGGGTGTTACATATAGTTCACAATTAAGTTTTATTATTATTAACAACCAATCACCACTTTCATGAAGTTGTAATAATTTAATATTTTTGTTTAGAAAATTGTATATATTATCGACCTATGGAAATTTAAAAATATCATACCTTGATAACTTTGCACCCTTTTGAGGAATGTCTGCACATTTTAGCAGACTCCTTCCACCAGTTTATTTGTTGAAGAAATAAAAGTTTGATGGGGTTGGCTGAAGCGGGCATAGAGAAAAAAGGGGTTCTCAAAATGTGCTTAAATCGAATATATTTAACATACACTTTTAATTTGTGCGTTGCGCTAAAACCAGGAGTCGTATTTTGTTTCAATTTGGCTGGATTACATATTATGGTGCACACCATTTAATTTTTTGTAGTACAGGTAAGTAATGTTAGTAATATTTGCTATTGCAGTATCTTTGTGAAATTTGGTGGTATTTAGCGGTAGTACCACGCTACATAGTTATCACAAGTCATTAGCTGATTGGGTAATCATTTGCTTTACAAAAGTTAAAGGCAGACGTTGTTTTTAGGTAAACTTTCCCATTCTTGTGTGTTACGCATTCCAATATAGGTAAGTTTTAGGTTTGGTATTTTTACCCTACCTATTACCACTTTAGGAAAGTGGTAATAGGTAGAGAAAAATATTGACAACTTTCTAGAGGGAGCAGCATGTTAAGCAGCTCCCTCTGTCCAAAAGTGATGCCATCTCACGCAGTACGCAGGTACCTGGCAGGAACCATGGGGGCCTTCAGGTTCCCCTGCGGACCCAGTGGGGGGTGTGGTCACTGGGCCCAATAGGCCCGGGGATTGGAGTTGTGCAGCCTCATCCCCTAGTATTAATTATAATTATCTTTTAAAAAGGCTGGGCCCCAGGGGATGGAGTCCCCGGTGCTGAAATCAGTGAGGGCCCCACAACCCCTTTCAGAATTGCCTGGTCCTGAGGGATGAGGTCCCTGGTTTGAAATTTTGTAGGTGAAGGGGGGCAATGCAGCCCCCCTTCCGTTATAAAGAAGAAAAAAAGATAAAGGGACTGGCAAGTCACTGGAGGCCCCACCCCTTTTCTGCACCAGTCTGCAAACGAGCTTCCTGGCACAAAACTGGTTGGGGGATGAAGTTCCCCTGCCTGCAGTGGGTCCTTGGGGGCCAAGTTACCCTCCTGCTACCGCCAGTAAGTCCCACACAGTGGGATTCATGGGCGGTCATTGGCGGCCACGCGCCCTTTCTCCACCATTCTGCAAACGCACCTCCTGGAGCACTGCTGGTAGGGTGAGGAAGTCCCCTTAGCTCCAAACGGTCCTTGGGGGCTAACTAGCCATCCTGTTACCTGCAGTAAGTCCTACAGAGCGCAATTGCTGAGAAGACTTCGGAGGCCATGCCCCCTTTCTTCACCACTCTGCAAATGCACCTTCTGATGCACTGCTGGTTGGGAGATGAAGGCCCTTTGGCTCCAGAGGGTCCGTGGGGGCCAACAAGCCCTTCTGTTCCATCCAGTACGTCCCACACACGGAGATGCCTGAGAGGTCTACGGAGGCAACGCCCCCTTTCTCCACCACTCTGCAAACTCACCTCCTGGTGTACTACTGGTAGAGGGAAGAAGTCCCCTTGCCTACAAAGGGTCCTGGGGGGTCAACTAGCTCTCCTGTTACCTTCAGTAAGTCACACAACAGAGTGCGATTACTTATAGGACTTCGTAGGCCATGTCGCCTTTCTACACCACTCTGCAACGCACCTCCTGATGCATTGCTGGTTGGGGGATGTAGTTCTCTTGAATGCTGAAGGTTTTTGGGGTCCCAGAAGCCTGCATGTTACCTCCAGTAAGTACGACATAGCAGGATTCCTGAGAGCTGGCCGGAAGTCCCACCTCGTTTTCCACCACTATACAAATGCGACTACTAATTAAAAAAACATAGAAATTTATTTTAAAAAGCCAAAGGTTACAGGGCCTTTATAGTTAGGAAATGGAATTTAAAACAAATCCTAGAAATTCATTGAAAGAAACAAAGGATACAGGAGTGTTATAGTTAGGCTCAGGTTTCACTCATACAAAACCAGTGAAATTCAGCAGTTATAGTTACCTGAGCTAATATTGACTCTCCCCCGCAATGCACTGCATATGAACACATATATTACATCACTCATGACATGGTCAGTGACATAACTGATGACACCTCCCAAACCACGATGATATTAAGGATAACTAAGCGCGGTAGCAGGGACTTTTACTTTGGTACCGCTACCCTATGGTCCGTTTTTTAACCTGCTCACTTTAAAAAAATTGCTCATTTAAAATAAATTGCACCGTGTTGAATTTGGAAAACTGCTAATTTAAAAACTGCATTTATAAATTGCACCGTGTTGAATTTGAATTTGTATTTTACCTTTCTTCTGCTTCTTTGTGCACTCGTTCTTGGGCCCAGTTACTTCCGGCTGTTACGCCCCCTCGGGCGCCTATTACTGAGAAGGGGATGGAGCCAAGGCTGACACCGGATATTTCATGCCGGTCACAGCACGGGAGCGCAGCGGACGAGTGACGGTGGCGCGCCGAAGGCGTGCCAAAGGCAAGCCCGTCTGCGCCCATCCGGGGCTAGGGGCCAGCCATTATGCCCAAAAAGTAATCTATTCCACTGCTGAGCTCAAACAACTACATGTGGATAAACTTAAACTCAATCCTCTCATTTATTCCAGTTTGGTTGAATATGGGATTATGGCAAAAAGAACATCCTATCCTGAATTGGTCTGCCCCGCTCATAGTGCAGCCCCCCCCCAATGAAATCAGGGAATTGGAGCTCGGAGGCTTTCTGTTATATAATCGAATACCCGTTCTATGGTTAAACATCAGCTAGACATCTTTCTTTTACTTAAGTTTGAGCAGCCAGATATCCTTCTGCTCACAGAAACCTGGTTGACCCACGAATCTTCACCAGATATCCTTGCAGCTTTACCCACGGACTACTACATCCTCCAAGCCAACCGTCCTCTGAGGATAGTTGGCAGAGGTGTAGCTGCCATCATACGCCATGGCTGGAAATTCAATGCCTTAGCGCCTCTAGACCTACCATTAGTAGACAACCTGGTAGTTATATTAGAATACGATGCCGCCCCCCTAATTTGTGCTCTGCTCTACAGGCCTCCCCACAGTATGCCCCTATTCCCTCATTCTCTGGGCGAGCAGGTAGCTCATTTAGTAACCAACTATGAAAAAATTCTGCTGATTGGTGACTTTAATTACTAGGCCAACGAGACATTGGGTAGCCCCCAATCAGTTAAACTCTCTCAGCTACTCACAGGGCTAAACCTTACACAACAGGTGCCCTCTGCTACATATTAAAGGGCACACCCTAGACCACGTTTGGACAGCTAACCTCACCATATCCACTATGCCGGTCTTACTCTGTACTTTGTCGGATCATGATTTGATTAAAATCACTACCAATGACAGTTTCACAACCAAAATCTCCATTCCTGAAGGGGTAATAAGAAGAAATTGGAACAAACTTTATAAACCTCTATTCCTTAACACACTTGCCAATTCCGTTCCACCGCCTAACCCTTCCATAAATATGGTCGATGGACACTTAACCACTTGGCTAACAACAGCCAGCGACAAGTTCGTCCCCCTCAGGAAGATACACTCTGCCCGACGCCATGACGCTCAGAAATGGTTTTCTACTGACTTAAAAAATCCAAAATTGGCTCGGCAGCAACTTGAAAGAAAGTGGAGACATAACTATCTATCTGCAGATAAAAGGATCTACGAAGGATCTATGAAAGCATATAAAAAGTGTATTCTGATTGCCAAAGCGGCATACTTCTCCAAAATCCTGACTGCAACCAACATGTCAAAGAAGATCTTCTCAATCTGGAACAAGCTGTCTAATCCTGAAAGTGTTGTAATTAAACCCACTCCGTCTCAAACCTTTTGCAACTCTCTGAACTCCTTTTTTATTGACAAGATCATAAAAATTAAGGCCAGCATCCAAGGCCTGCCTTACCTCTGATACTAGTTTCAGTACCACTAAAAATCTTTGTACCTTCACGCAAATTCCTACTATCAGTAACCAGACTTTTGTTGATCTCCTATCCAAAGTCAAATCTGGCTCCCTTAGGGACTGCTGCCCCCAGCATTTTAAAATAAATATTTACCGCTTTTCCGAGCCCGGCCCTAAATCTTCTGAATGAGTTGTTGTCTCAGGGCATTGTCCCGGAAACCTTCAACGAGGCAACTGTTGTCCCCCTCCTGAAGAAACTAGGTTCGGACCCCCAGATCCTGACAAATTATCACCAATTTCTCTCCTCCCATACCTAGCTAAGGTCCTGGAGGCCTATGTAACTAGATGCCTCTCCGAGTTTCTAGAGGACTCTGAATATTTCGATCCTCACCAAGCTGGCTTCCGTCCAGCACATTCAACTGAGGCAGTGATACTAACAGTGTTGGACACTCTTTGTAGTGATGCCAACAATGGCTCCCCGCAGACTCTTGTCCTGCTCGATCTTTCCGCGGCCTTTGACACGGTTGACCATGGTTTACTGGTCGACCGTGTGAGAGACGCTGGGATTCAGGGACCTGCACTGGGTTGGATTAGCTCCTTCCTGGAAAACCGGTCTCAAGCAGTTTGCACCGCTCAGTTTACCGCTCCCAGAATCAGGATCTCATGCGGAGTCCCACAAGGCTCCTCACTTTCTTCCCTGCTGTTTAATCTTTACCTTCTCCACCTCATCCGGGCTCTGAAGGAACGACAAGTTTGCACGTTCAACTATGCTGATGATTTCCAACTTATATTCTCCATCAGCAACTCCCCCGACTCGGTCCATGAGTTTCAGTCCACTATGCTGTTCATTAGTGAATGGATGAACAGCAACCACCTAAAACTTAACCCGGATAAGACGGAGTTGGTTCTAACAGGAGGTATTCATAAAAATCCCTGGGACCCTCACTTCTGACCCAAGGAATTAGGTTAACCTCCCTCCTTCCCAGCTCAGCCAAGAGCCTTGGGGTAACATTCAACCAGGACCTCACCATGAAGTCCCAGAACGGGTCAGTAATTTCCACCTGTTTCTTCCATCTGAGGAAAATAAAAAAGATCTGAAGATTACTCACCCAGGAAGCTCTGATTCAGGTGACTCTTGCCATGTTTATGTCCCATATTGACAAAGCCAATTCGCTGTACTTTGGCATCCCCTTAAACGTCTGCAGCTGGTACAGAACCAAGCCGCGCACTTGATTTTTCATCAACCCAGGAACCACCAGGTCACTCCGCTCCTGAGGAAGCTACATTGGCTCACGATTACTCAACGTTGTGCCTTCAAGGTTTGCTGTCTCATTTTTAAATCTCTAAATGGAAGAAGTCCTACATTTTTGAATAGCCTTATTAAAAGGCATGCACCTACACGCAATCTGCGCTCGGCCCACAAGCAATTCTTGTCCACTCCCTCATTTAAATTGAAGCGTGTAGGCAGTGCGAGGTTTGCTATCCTGGCCCCTAAACTCTGGAACTTCCTTGCTTTCTGAAATTCTTTTTGCACCGATCTCCTAGGTTTTAGGAGACTCCTTACAACCTGGCTGTTTCGACAGGCTTATGAATAATTCCTTAGGGCAGTGTTTCCCAAACTGGGGTCCGTGACACATTTCCAGGGGGTCCGCAGGCAGCAGTTTTAAAAACACTGGAAAGTTCCTTGTAGAATTAGCAGTTTTCGAGCAGCAATAAAAGTGTCAAGATAACACTAGTGATTAATGTACCTGCTGGAGAGAGATGCGTGTTGTTCAATGGCAGGTTTGACTTATCTAATGTAGCACAGAGGGTTAATTTGGCTGCTGCAAAGAACGCGTACCATGCTTTTTAATAAACAGTATCTTATGTGCATAGGTCAGTGAGTTACTTCTTCTGTCACAGAGATTCTTTTGTTACTCTGCAGCTCATAAGAGACAATCATAATGTAGCACAGTGAGCTATAAACTGTCATCAAAGAGCTGCTTACACACTGCATGGTACAAGTTAGTAACTTCTGTTTTTTTCCCAGTCTTTCATTAGCCTGATGCTGCTAAACGGGTTTATTTGGGTGGAAATACATTTTTATTGTTAAAGTCAATGCTAACCACTGTGTTATGGTCTGAATCCTGAGTTTGTGCTTTTCCAGACCAAGCACTCTTAAAAAATGCCTACTAGTATGAAAGACATGTGAATCCTACACCTTGTAGTCCCCTTTGCCTTATGTAACATTTTCTCTACACTGATTTAGAAGAATGATTCATTGTCTCTATATGTGTGTGATGTAAAGTGCTCTGACATCCTTCAATGGTATGGGAGATGCTATAAAACAAATGAAACACATGTGACAGAGGGGCTATGGAGAGATGAGAGGCACTGTTAAAGGGTGATAATAAGGGAATGATTGAACCCCAACCAATATTGTCGTATCCTGGTGCATAGTAAGGTCATAATTTACTATTCTTTAAAAGCGAATACAATTCAATATATAATGATAAATGTGTTGTTGAATGCACCATTGTATCCTAAATTTTCTTGGGGGGAGAGCATCCCAAAGCCCCCTTTGTAGTGGTCAGGCTCACTCACTGCACTTGGTGTGCACTGTATGGGGACTGGTCTGAAAAACATTTGCCAAGGCTGCTTTGGGTTTCCACTCAGGCCCTGGCAGAACTCTTTCAATACAAAATACAAAAATCCTTAGTAATTCGAGTATTTGGTTTGTGTGCAGATGTGTGTTTATTTTTTTCGAATTACTCTTTTAATGTTTAAAATTTAAATCATACTGATTACTGCGGGTCCCCGGCTTTCAGTGGTGAGTCAATGGGGGTCCTCAGGAGTCAAAAGTTTGGGAACCACTGCCTTAGGGCACAGGTATCTATCAGAGTAGTGCCATGAAACCATCCCCCTATACAAATCCTTTTAACATAACATAACATAACATAACCAAGTGTACAATATGAACGTGGTGCAGTGTGCACTGCGATACATCCGGAGTGACAGGCCTAGTCAACATTTCCAAATATTGTGGTAACAGATGTACATGTCGCGGCAGCTAGACTGGTCTGTAAGGTCCCGCTCCGCCAACGCATCTCGCCCCCAACTTCATTGGTTGCCGGTAGCCAAACATATCGAATTTAATGCCCTTACGTTTGCCTTCCGAGCGTATCAAGGGAAAGGGCCCAACTACCTGAGGAAGAGGCTTCGTCCATATCATCAGGACAGATCCCTAAGGTCTAACCACAAACGATACCTCACCACCCCCCGTTTTGCGACGGCGAGAATGGGGGGTAGGACATTCGAGGTGGTTACCACCAAGTGCTGGAACAACCTACCTGCCCACCTACGCAGGATGCATTCCGAACAGGAATTCAGAAAGGCCTTTAAGACCTGGCTCTTTAGTCGTAATGACTAGATATGTGCTCTCCGCTATCTTGGGTGCTGTCTGTGTTAGTGCCGGGACACCCCATTCGGGGTAGCTGCGCGCTTTATAAATGTCTTTTATTATTATTATCATTATTTATTATTATACATTAATGTTTGTATATTTAATATATGCAACCCTTGCACAAAGTATGGGGGGCACAACACATAGCGCTGAATTGCTCAATGATGCAACTGGCCTGCATCTATGCAGTGCGAGCTACAGATAGATCACATTTAGTGAGCATGGACAACACAAACGTAGAAGCAAACTCTTAGCGAAGTATTCAACTTCTCGAAGTGTTTAAATGTGCTGTTGAACTCCTTGACAATTCACCTTATTAATCTACTAAAAATAAATCTCGGTCCAATGATTTGTACGGGAAAAGTTCAGCTTTTGAGACAGTGTCTGTAGGCACTGCACCAGGTACCTTCCTCCAGACACTGTCTCAAAAGCTGAACTTTTCCCGTACAAATCATTGGACCGAGATTTATTTTTAGTAGATTAATAAGGTGAATTGCTGCAGCCTGGGTAAGGGTGTGCTTGCACCCCTTACAGTGGTATAGGCTACCTATATCCACACATATATACAGACACATATAAACCTATAAGCCACTCCTATGGCAGGCCTTGACAATCCTGAAGGCAGAGTGCTTGGTTTTATGTGAGAGGGTGCACAAGCATGAGCTGAGTCCCTCTGCAGCTTTCGAGAATACTTCCTTATGGCTGTTCTGTGATACAGCCATACCATATACTCTTAAGTGCATTATAACCTCGCGGTAAATGCTAACTTTGGAATGGCTGCATCAAAACATGTCGTGTTTGGTGTCAAATGCTTTGGAATACAACCCCTCCACCAGTTCTGGCGGTGGGGGTAGCATTCCACCCTTCTAGAGGGAGAGGCATTTTCACACTGGTCTACCCGATTGAAACTTTCCAAAGCCTTGGCATCACAAAATGGATGCCACTGTCACAGACACGGGTCTGGCCTCCTGCTGCTGAGGGAAACTCTGGCAGGGGAGGCCTGGACAATAGGTTTCCTGTCACAGGGACACTGCCTGGGGCACACAAGGTGTCCCTGTGCATAGCCCAGTTCAAACTGGTTGCAGGGGTACTCAGCCCCTGCTCTGGCGTGAAACTGGACAAAGGGGAAGGGGTGTGACCACCCCACCCCAGGCCCACCCATAGGTGGGGCCTTAGAGTTAGCCCATCCCCTAAACTTAGTATAAGTATAGGAATCAATCAATCAATCAAGAAATTTGTATAGCGCGCTACTCACCCGGAGGGTCTCAAGGCGCTTGGGGGAGGGGATCCGCTACTGCTCGAACAGCCAGGTCTTGAGTTGCTTCCTGAAGGAGAGGTGGTCTTGGGTCAGACGGATGGGGAGGGAGTTCCAAGTCTTGGCTGCCAGGTAGGAGAAGGATCTTCCTCCCATGGTGGTTCTTCGAATGCGTGGAACGGCGGCGAGGGCATGGCTGGTCAATCGTAGCTGGCGGGTGGGAGTGTAGAAGGTCAGGCGGTTGTTGAGGTACCTGGGGCCCAGGTTGTGGAGGGCCTTGTGTGCGTGGGTGAGGAGTCGGAACGTGATTCTCTTGCTGATGTGGAGCCAGTGCAGGTCTCTCAGGTGTCCGGAGATGTGGCTGTGTCGGGGAATGTCCAGGATGAGACGTGCGGAGGCGTTCTGGATGCGTTGGAGTCTTTTCTGCAGTTTGGCTGTGGTTCCGGTGTAGAGGGTGCTTCCGTAGTCCAGTCGGCTGGTGACGAGTGCCTGGGTGACCGTCTTCCTGGTTTCGGTGGGGATCCATCGGAAGATCTTTCGGAGCATCGAGAGGGAGGAGTCCAGGATGAAGCCCAGGTTGCGTGCGTGGTCCGTTGGTTTGGGTGTGCTGCCCAGGGCAGGGGGCCACCAAGAGTCGTCCCAGGTAGAGGGTGATGATCCAAGGATGAGGACTTCCGTCTTGTCTGAGTTCAGTTTCAGGCGGCTGTTCGTCATCCACTCGGCTACATCTTTCATCCCTTCGTGTAGGTTGGTTCTGGCGGTGGCTGGGTCGTTGGTGAGGGAGAGGATCAGCTGGGTGTCGTCGGCGTAGGAGATGATGTTGAGGTTGTGTTGGCGTGCGATGGCTGCGAGGGGGCTCATGTAGATGTTGAAGAGGGTGGGGCTGAGTGAAGATCCTTGTGGTACGCCGCAGATGACTTCGGTGGCCTCGGATCTGAACGGGGGGAGGCGGACTCTCTGGGTTCTTCCGGCGAGAAACGAGATGATCCACTCTAGTGCCTTCTCTTGGATTCCGATGTTGCTGAGGCGCTGCACTAGGGTGCGGTGGCAGACAGTATCGAACGCTACGGAGAGGTCCAGGAGTATGAGGGCCGCTGTTTCCCCGTTGTCGAGCAGGGCTTGGATATCGTCAGTGGCTGCGATGAGGGCGGTCTCGGTGCTGGGGTTGGCTCGGAAGCCGTACTGCGAGTGGTCGGGGGATCCGTTCATCTGTTGACGGTCTTCTCGATGACTTTGGCAGGAAACGGGAGGAGCGAGATGGGGCGGTAGTTCTTGAGGTCGGTGGGGTCTGCTGATGGTTTCTTCAGTAGGGCGCTGAGTTCGGCATGCTTCCAGCTCTCCGGGAAGGTGGCGGTGTTGAAGGAGCAGTTGATGATGTCCCGGAGTTGGGGTGCGATGACGGAGTCGGCCTTGTTGAAGACGTGGTGGGGGCATGGGTCGGTTGGAGATCCAGAGTGGATGGTGTTCATCGTGTGGATGGTGTCTTCGGTGCTGACCAGGGTCCAGGCGCGGAGGGTGGTGGTGTGGGGCATCGGTTCGGTGGTCGGGTGCGTGGTCTGTGCACCGAAGCTGTTGTGTATGTCGGTGATCTTGTTGTGGAACAACGAGGCGAGTGAGTCACCGAGGTCTTGTGAGGGAGTGATGTCGTTGTTTCTGGCGCTGGGGTTGGAGAGCTCTTTGACGATGCTGAAGAGTTCCTTGCTGTTGTGTGCATTGTTGTCTAGTCGTTCCTTGAATGCTGTCTTCTTGGTGGTGTGGATCAGCTGGTGGTGTTTGCGGGTGGCGTGCTTGAGGGTGGTCATGTTGTCTGTAGTCGGGTTTTTTCGCCAGGCTTTCTCGAGGGTACGGCAGTTCTTCTTGGAGTCCTTGAGGTCGTCGTTGAACCAGGAGGCTTTCTTGCTGCCGGGCCTGCTGGGATGGTTTTTCAGCGGTGCGAGGTCGTCAGCGCAGTTGGTGATCCACTGTGTGAGGTTGTTGGCTGCTTGGTTGGGGTCCGTTGAGCTGGCGGGAGGGTTCTGGCTCAGTGATGTGGTGAGCTGGTCAGTGGTGATATTGTTCCAGCTCCTGCGGGGAACCTGTTGCGGGTGGTGGTGAGTCGTGGTCCTTCTGAAGCTGAAGTGGACGCAGCCGTAGTCTGTCCAGTGGAATCCGGTGGAGTGGCTGAAGGAGATGTACTTGCTGGAGGAGAAGACTGGGTCAAGCGTATGTCCGGCGTAGTGGGTGGGGGTGTTCACCAGTTGCTTGAGTCCGAGGTTGGCGAGGTTGTCCAGCAGGGTGGTGGTGTTGTTGTCATTGTTGTACTCCAGGTGGAAGTTGAGGTCCCCTAGGAGGATGTAGTCAGCGGAGGGGAGGGCGTGTGGGCTGATGAAGTCTGTGATGTCTTCGCTGAATTGTGTGCGAGGTCCTGGGGGTCTGTAGATGAGGGTGCCTCTGAGTGTGGTCTTGGGGTCGGTGTGTATCTGGAAGTGAAGATGTTCGGCGGCTGTGAGGGGTCATCGGAGTTGGTTGTGATGCGGATGGTGTTCTTGTGGACGATGGCGATGCCTCCTCCTGTTTGGTTGACGCGGTCCCTCCGGGTGATCTTGTATCCGTCCGGGATAGCGATGGCGATGTCGGGCGCTGAGGAGGCGTTCATCCAGGTTTCCGTGAGGAAGGCGGCGTCTGGAGATGTGGTGTCGAGCAGGTACCAGAGTTCCACGGCGTGTCTGTGGACGGAGCGGGTGTTGAGCAGGATGCACTTCAGGTGGTTGTTGCTGGTGCTCGGCTTGGCGGGTGCGGTGCAGGTCCGGATGCAGGAGAACTTGCAGGATTGGCAGGCGAAGGGCCCGTGGGAGCGTCTTGGGGTGGCTCGGTAGCAACCGGGGATCCGGCCGGTGTTGAGTGCGTTGAGGGTGGTGGCGTCGTAAGTCCGGCGGGTGGGCTGGCGTCTGCGGGGGCCAGGGGGTCTGGCGCTGGGCACAGGACAGGCGCGGATGGGCGCAGACGGGCTTGCCTTTGGCGTGCCATAAGAGGGTAGAAGGGGAGGAGGGGTCAGCTGGGTGGCGGGAGGCGGGAGGGTAGGCCCTCCAATGGGAGAGCAGGTGGGCGGGGCCGCAGGGGAGCAGCGGCGGGAGAAAAACACGGGCGCGGGGAGGCGAAAGACAGCGACAGCACAGGTAACAGGACACGGGGGTACAAAAGAGAAAAGGGGCGAGGGAACGGCGACAAGACAAGCAACAGCACACGGGGGTACAAAAGAGAAAAGGGGCGAGGGAACGGCGACAAAACAGGCAACAGCCCACGGGGGTACAAAAGAGAAAGGGTCAGTCACACGGGCGAGGGCGGGAAAACGGCGGGAGAAACGGCAGAGAAGCGGAGGAAAACGAGCTGAGGAGCACCGAGGGGCAAGTCCAGGAGCAGGACACAGGTCAGGTGGAGCTGCAGCGGCGGGGGGAGCGACCAGCCCAAGGGTCAAGGACTTTATATCAAGTTTAGCTACAGTAAGTTCTACTGAACTTAGAGTTGTGTGTTAAGGGATAGCACACCCTTTCTACAACTCAAGAGAGTTTAGTAGGCCACACTAGTGTAGGTAGTGCAATACACCACACCACATTAGTAATGTCTAACCAGCCAGGAACCAGTGGGTCCCTACCAGGAACCAGTGAGCTCCTTCCCTATAAATATGAGGATCTCTCCTTTGCTCAGCTTAGGGCCTTGTGTACCACTAAGAAGCTGAAGACAGGCAAAAGTCCATCCACCCAGCATATCTTAAAGATACTGAAACTGGATGATATCACAGGGCCTAGTGGGCCTGATGATGTAGACAGTGTGGGTGGGGCAGCACCTGAGGGTGGGTCCAGGGGTGGAAACTCCCCTGATCCTAACTCTAATGCTGACCAGACTGGTGACAATGACCAGACTCTGGTGAACACAGACCACCAGGATTAGGATGAGGAGGATAACAATAATGCCACTTCCTTTATTCCTCCTGGTAGGCCTGACAACAGGGCTAGAAGGGATAGATCTCTGTCAAGGGGATCTATCCAGTCTAACTCCTCTATAGGAACCTCTGTTTCTTCTCACAGAGGGAGGGAAACCTCCCAGGAGAGAGAGACTGCTGAAGTATGAGCAAGACAAGTTCCACCTCAGAAAGCAGCAGATGGCCTTAGATAGGGAAGCCCTGGAGCTCTACAGAGCTAGTAAAAAGGAGGGACTAGAGTCCCTTGGTGGCAGCAATTCCCTAGAGATAGGGAGAGGTCTTATGACCATAGAAACCTAAGTAAGATTGTCCCTCCCTATCAGAGTGGGGATGACGTCCACAAATGGATAACTGCCTTGGAGAGGGCCTGTAAAGTACAGAAGGTCCCTCAAGGTCATTGGGCATTAATCTTATGGCTCTCCTTTGCAGACAAAGGTAGAGACAAGCTCCTCACTGTAAGAGAAGAGGATGCTCATGACTACAAAGTCTTGAGGAGAGCTCTGATTGATGTGTTTGGCCTAACCACTGAACAGTATAGGTTGAATTTCAGCGACACCCAAAAAGCTCAGACTCAGGACTGGGTTGACTTTGTTGATTGTGCTACTAAGGCCCTGGAAGGTTGGATACATGGCAGCAAAGTGCATGACTTTTCAGGATTGTACAATTTGATTATGAGGGAGCAGATCCTTAGTAATTGTCAAAACCAGCTTTTACACCAGTACCTGGTGGACTCTGGTCTGACCTCTCCCCAAGAATTGGGAAAGAAGACAGGCAAATGGGCCAGAACCAGGGTAAGGCCTGAGAATCAGTGGGTGACCAGAAGAAAGATTCTACCAAGCGCCAAGAGAAAGGTGGGGACAAATCTAAAGATAAGTCCACTACAGGGCCCCAAAATTCCTCTTCTGGGGGTGGGTCCCAAACTCCTTCCTCTCCTGAAAAGAAACCATATTGCCATGTCTGTAAAAAGCCTGGACACTGGAAAACTGATCCCAGTTGCCCCAGGATTGGCAATAAAGAAAATGTTCCTAGAGCAAATACTACCATTCCTCCTGGAACTACTAGTAGTAATCCCCCAGGTGGTAGTATTGCACCCATAAAGTTAGGTGCTTTTGCAAGTGGAACAGGGGTAGGCCCCAATTTAGGAAGGTCCTCCTCACCTGACTCCTCTGACTCTAATGGTGGCATGGGATTTGCCACTTTTACCATAGGTCCCAATGCATTGGGCAGGTACAGGTTGGAGCCACTGATTAATGGAGAGAAAGCTGTGGCCTTCAGGGACACAGGGGCTAGTGTCCCCATGGTGACAGGGAAACTAGTCCCCCTCAGCAGCTTTTACCTGAGTTTAAATACCAGGTGACCAACATAGATGGTGTCAGAACAGATCACCCATGGCCATAGTCAATCTCAGCTGGGGAGGGGTCACAGGCCCAAAAAGAGTGGCAGTGTCCCCAAACTTGCCTGTAGATTTCCTGATGGGCAATGATCTGGAAACTTCCACCTGGGCTGAAGTTGAACACTAAACTCATCTAAGAATGCTGGGCATCCCTGAAAGAGTTAGTGGGGCTGTGATGGCCACAGCCCAAACCCAGAAATTGTTTGGAGTGTTGGAGCCTGAAATAATGGCCCACTCTCCTCCACAAAAGAGCACAAGGGTTGAGGATAAGTCTTCTTCCCCCCAGACAATAGGTAAGGGTCAGCTTCCTCAGGGAACTGATCCTACCCCTTGTGAAGGGACTGCCCCAGAGGTAGTCAGGCCTTTCCTGGCAACACCCCTGATGTCAGTGGAACCTTCCAAGGTGGTACCCAGTCTGGAGCAGGTAACCTGCCCCTCTCTACCCTGTCTCAGTTAGCCCAGGGCTGTAGAGGTCAGGAAGGTCAGTGGATTCCCCAGTGCCCCCTGTCCAGAGGAACCCCCCCATCGAAGATTAGGGGCACCCTGTCTAGTAGCCCTAGCCAGGTGAAAATTCCTCAGCAAACTGAGGGATCCCCATTACCATTGTGTAGGGACCTCCACCAGCAGGACTCTGTTGGGCAAGGGCAAACATGGGACCCAAAGGTTCTAAACCTGCCCAGCCCCTCCATTGTTCCAACCAAAGGGACCCAACCCCCAGCTGTAGGCAGCCAGAGGTTGACCCTTAGAGCAAAGTACAACTTAGTCATGGAAAGCAAGGCATCCATGGTGACAACTGATCTGGGGAAGCTGAGGCAAACCTTATTAGGGCCTCACTTCTCTACTCAGCCACCTCACCAGCCTTCTACTTTGCCAAAACACACCACAGGTAGTAATTCCCCATGGTGGAGATCCTCTAATGCCCTTAGGGTGAGGAATGGCTTAGTGGACCATAAGACAGGGGGAAACCATGCTAGTGCAGGTGCTTCCTTATATGACCACTTAGTAAATAAAGGCTCAGCTGGCCAAGGTTAGCCTAATCTCCTTTCGTTTGGGGGGGGGTTATGTAGGAAGGTGGAATCTGACAATATGGTTGCCCCCACTTTTTGCCTGGTGTTTTGCTGGTTTATGACTTAGTTGGACTGGGATCCTGTTATTCACCGCAGCACTCGACAGACTTCGTGGGACAGCTCGAATCCGGCTCGTGGACTTCGTCGACGCCTCCTGGACCTCGTGGCTGAAGAGTCAAGACACCCATCAACTCACCTGAAGCACCCGACATCTGTGGGGATTGGTCCATCCTGCCCTAGTTCACTGGCAAGTGACCCAGACTCTGTCCCCTCTGCTTTTAGGTTCCTTACATCCTAGATCCAGGCTTGCATCTCTTCAGACACTTCTCCTCTTCACGGCAGCAGCAGTTCTTTGCAGGCTTCCATTGAAATCGACGACGCGACCCGACACCAAAAGACACCTATGCACCCGGCTTCCCTGGGTGAGGTAACTCGAGTACTCCGGTGCTCTCGTGGGTGCTAGCCCTAGAACTTCTCAAGTCCAAAAGGGTTTGGTCCAGACTCGATTAGAAGTGTCCCTAATCTTTAAATTTCCAACCGCGACATTTCCCATAGAAGATAATAGGAACGCGCGGTTGTGTTTCCACACTGCATACAGTTCCCGTGGGTCCCCTGTGTCACTACCTTGGGTGGTTCCTTGGGGTCCCAGCAATTCTAGAGGCAATAGGCTTAGTGCCTATTCCAGTCGTGGTTCTTATACCACTTTTTTGATATATGGTTTGGTACGCCCCTAGGGCTCAAACGTGTATTTGTGCTTTTACTGATGCTTGCTCACTTGTAAACTAAGTACTTCGAACTCCAGCCTCATAAAGAGACTAGAAGCTGTCGTCATCAGGACCCAGGAGGAATGTAGACCATGGCGGTGAGTCGAGAGACTTCTGCTTAACACTTACCGGACCCTGCCACTGTCTCAACTTCGTGGTCCCAGCAGCACTCTCCCCTTCTCCTCGTTGCCGTTCCCGTCTCCCGCCGCCGCTCTACCACCCCTTGCGGTCGCGGAGTGGAGACGGGGACCACAATCCCCAGATGCCATAGCGGCAGGAGAACTGCTGACGACGCTGTTTCCGCGCCAGAAGGCGCTTAAAGGCCTGCACCAACCCCGGCAGAGCGGGCTTCTGCTTAACACTTACCGGACCCTGCCACTGTCTCAACTTCGTGGTCCCAGCAGCACTCTCCCCTTCTCCTCGTTGCCGTTCCCGTCTCCCGCCGCCGCTCTACCACCTCTTGCGGTCACGGAGTGGAGACGGGAACCACAATCCCCAGATGCCATAGCGGCAGGAGAACTGCTGACGACGCTGTTTCCGCGCCAGGAGGCGCTGAAAGGCCTGCACCAACCCCCGCGTAGCGGGACCGCGCGCGGGCCTCACCGGGCTAAGCCCGGGCAAAGGGCGGGCCGTCTACGGCCGTCCAAGGCCGACCGAGGCTGGGCTGGGCCACGTCCCGTGACTGCTCACCGTTGAGAACTTGTAAGACTTCTGTGTTCTTCATTTACTTGCCGATTGACTGCTTGCACTGTACCGCTCTGAGGCTTGTTAGCGCTCAATATTTTACTGCCATATAATGACTTCCAGTTCCAGTAAAGCCAGGAAATCCTTAGTGGGGGGTTCAGTTAGAGGGACACTAGATCATTTTATCACCTGGGCTGCCAATGTCCTAGAGCAGGAGATAGCCATAACAGAGCGCCGTCTTTCTCTGGACCCTCTGTTTCACAAACGTTCGTCCTTAGGTCACATTGAGCACGCTCTTTCACCCACAACCTCTAATACTGACATGGTCCCCGCCTCTGACGTGGGTCCCACTCTGCAGCCTTACGATGTAATAGACACACCGGCTGCGCATAAGGCTATCGTTATGAATATTTCAAATACCCAACTCATAACGGATACCTCCTCTGTGGACCAGATCCCAATAAAAAACCCCAGGAAAAACAAGAAAAAGGTTACTAGAAGCAAATCCTCTGTCCCTAAACCTTCAGTGAAGACTACAGCTCAAAAAACAAAAGGGAGAAAAAACCTTCATCCAGAGTCCTTTAAATCCACCCTTTCAACCCAGCTGATCCCATCACTTGCAGAATCTCTGCGAGATGGTACCCAGATGCCTATGTCTTACCCTCTCAACTTATTACATGATATAGAGCATCTAGTAAAATCTTTACATTCTCCCTTGGTGGAGAGGATTAAAAATATTGCTCTACAGCTATCATCTCTAGAAACATCACTTGCATCACTCACTGCAACTAATAGGGACTCGAATACCTGTCCATTAAATGATCCAATTGTCTCTTCTAATATTGGACTCCCCCTACCTGATCACAGAGCTAGTCGGTCAACTCCATCAAATAGAAAGCTGAATACACCCGCTGTCATACCTATATTGGAGAAAAGTGCCCCCGGTGGAAAACATAGCAGACCAATGCATAAACCTGCTGTGATAGTGCAAACATGCAGCCATCTGAGAATAGCAGGGAGGGATCGACTCACCACATCGATTTGCCTCCAGAAGCAGCCCCATATGTGGTGATACTTTCTGGCGTGCCGGAGCTGGTTACGGGCAAAGTAGAGGGCTACCAAGAACTAAAAAACAAGGTAGTTCACTGGCTGAGTAAAAATCGGCCACTTCCCAATGACATCAATGGGGAAATACTTCACGTAAAGAGACTGGGTTGGGTGGGTTACAGACCGAAGGATATCCTGGGAGATGTGATCATCATAAACTTTAGAGATCGTAGGGTATTGCATCATATAGCAGACTGGTACACTCCGACTAGTGGCGTAGGTATTAAGACTCACACCCTAAGCTATTTTTACCCCCGCTCTCTCTTATTAAATCCACCGAAATTACACTCATTATTTGCGGCTAATACAAAAGCTCATTATTCTCCTCTTCCAACTTCAAACAGATATGTTATTCTTTCCGGACTGGATGATTTAGATTTACTTTTAAATCCTGTGCACGAGACTGGTAATATTGCCAGCGTTAGACCTTTTCAATCCACCTCAGACTTTGATCTTTTTAATCATAAGATCAACTCTACGTACTCTGGCAAGGTTGAGATAAAGTCAAAAATATCTCTTGATTCCCACCCCTTAAACTTTGAGCTTAATCCATTAAGTAATAGTTCAATATTCAATTCTCTGCCGACCCACCGCTCGATGAGCGATACTTTACGCTCATCGTTTGCCTGTAAAGCTCAGGAAATTATTGAGACTCCAAAGGGCGTTACGAACGGTAAAACCGGCATGATTAATACCATACTGGATGTTGGCCTATTGTCTTGGAACGTGGCAGGTCTCCTCGACAAATTGACTAACCCCCTATGGGTACAAATTGTTTCCACTTATAGCATCATTTGCTTGCAGGAAACCTGGAACATCGATGAACTTCATCTTGTGGGATATAAGACCTTACATACTCCAGCTATTCCTAGCTTATTTGGCAGAAACAAGGGTGGTCTCGTGACTTATATATCTGTAGAATCTGGATTATCAAACACAAATTTCATCGGGACTGAAAACTACCAGATTATCTCTTTGGTACGGGGTCGTTTTAAAAATATCACCCTGATTAACTTCTATAATCACATCCCCAGCTCCCGCTACGAACTGGTCCTTAATGGCCTAAAGGCGGACTTAATAAAAACTGAGACTAACCTTAAAACCGATATGTTGCTTATCTGGTTCGGGGACTTCAACTGTTCTTTGTGCTCACTGAGTAATGGAGGTACTTGTGGTTTGGACTCTATTAATAGTGACACCTCTTCCCATTTTTCGCACAACAAACTAGGAGACCTCTTAAACGGCTTATTGTCTTATTTTAATTTATCTTATATGAATGAGCTGTGCTCCCCACCAAAGTGCTTTAAACCTACTTACAATGGGAGAGGTTGCGACTCTACAATTGATTATGCCCTGTTATCCTCCAGGTATTCAGAGATCATATTAAACTGGGAGACTCTTGATTGCGCCATCAGTGATCACTATCCAATTGCGGTGACATTAAAATTAACCTCACCTTTTGACACTGATATAAGGGTGAAACGGCTCCATACCCCGCCACCTAACCTGGGAACTAACACGGGGCTCTACTTAAAATGGGATAAAGTAGTCCCCCCAGTTTTTCTCAGCTCCTTGATTAATAATACATATGACCACATACAGATATGCCTGTCCACCACTGAAAGTTCTCAAACTATTAGGCACTCTTTTTCCGTCATTTCATCGGAAATTAAAAAATTACTCTCTAGAGCTCCAAGGAAAATGTCACAAGGTAGCACAGGCTGGTTTAACAGGACTTGCTCTAAAGCCCTGAAACATCTAAAAATTACTTTAAAAACTAAACCTAGAAACCAGTCAGAAATACGGCAGGCCAGGCAAAAGTATCGTGCAGCCCGGCTAACCAGAAAAAATCAGCTGAAAGCAGAGGCCTGGCTGGCTTTACAGGAAGCTTCTAGTAACAGGGATAACACCGCTTTCTGGAAAGCAGTTAACGCACCGTTCCTGCAGTGTACCCAGTCAACAATAATCGATATGGCCATAACCGCTGAATCCTGGGTTAACCATTTTAGCAACTTATATGATCTATCGGATCCTACAGTGCACACGGGTGAGCTGGATACTCACCATAACCCTCATAAAGAGCCGAATGTTCCTAGTCTTTTTCCGCTGGACCTTACTTTTGATTGTGCTGAGGTATTAGTTGCACTAACAGAAAGTCCATCTGGGAAGGCCCCCGGTCCGGACTGTGTACCAATCGATGTTTTTAAATCACAGTTGGACTTATGGGCTCCCCTGCTTACCAATGTCTTAAATTCCTTGAACATTACAGGTTTTATTGATACATGCCCCGAGGCGGTTGTAGTGCCGATTTTTAAAAAAGGCGATAGGAACAACCCTTCTAATTATCGCCCTATTTCTTTGTTGGATTCTCTAATGAAAGTTGCAGGGCGAATTATTCTAAATAGAATCCACGATTGGTTGGGTGAGCAAGATATAATTTCCAATTTACAGTACGGCTTCAGACAGGGTAGAGGTACTTTTGAGCAAGGTCTGAACTTGACCCTCATAATTGCCAAATACACCCAGGCAAAAAAGGGGAATCTCTTTGTGACCTTCGTAGACCTTAGCTCCGCATTTGACTGCGTCGACCATGAGCTTCTCTGGGAATCCCTTGCTGAGATTGGTATTGAGCCCCCTATTCTTGCATTTATTAAGGAGCTTTATAGGGGTGCTTCAGCACGTGTTAGATACGGTAGACGGGGAGAGTGCTCCGACAGGTTTTATATTAGGAGAGGTGTTAGGCAGGGTTGCATTTTAGCCCCTCTGCTTTTCACCCTTTATATAAATGCTGTTGGCCACTACCTGAATAGAAACTATTATGACTACCCCACCATAAATAGGAAACCCATACCTATACTCCTTTATGTGGACGACGCAGCAATAATGTCACAGACTCGTATGGGCCTTCAAAGGGCAGTAAAAGAATTCACAGAGTTCATGTCACAAAGAGATTTAAAAATCAATGCCTCTAAAACCTTTACTATGTCTTGTGGGCTAGGAATTGGAAAGAAACAGTGTTCCATTTTTATAAACGGTAGTAAGCTGGAAAAGGTTGATAGGTTTCCCTATCTTGGCATTACCTTTGACAAGAAGGGCACTTGGCAGGCCGCTGTTCAAGCTAGAGGAGCTGCATTCTCCAAAGCTTTAGGCGCACTAACTAACTTTTCAAATAAATTGGGAGGACGCCCGATCAATCCCTTAATACAGATCTATAGGGCCAAGTGCGTCTCGACTGGCACATATGGATCTGGGATTTGGGGAATTGAGCAGGTTGATTATATCCAGCGTTCTGAGAACCTCTTTCTTCGTTATCTTTTGGCTACCCCACGCGGCACTTCAACATATACAATGCATAATGAACTTGGCCTGACGTACATTACGGACATTATAAAATCTTCTCCCATTATTTTATGGCATAAAGTCTGGACAACTCACGAAACACACTTTAACAGGGAAATCATTAGCGACTGTCTCAGCCTGGATGAGGCTGTTAATATCAAATGGTTGAACTACGTAAGAAACCTGTCACTTGATATAGGGCATCCAGAATTTTTTACTAATCCTTCTACTTTACTCAAAATATCTAGAGTTTCATTGAAAGGATTGGTCGCTACCCACCTGGCCAATCGTCGCTGGTCCCTTGAAAAATCTAAGTGTATGGTTGTGGAGTACCAACACTGCACTATTGTTGAAGGGATGCAACAGTACTTGTCTTTAATTCCATCCCCTTTCATTCGCATGCTCGTGACTCGTTTCCGTACTGATACCTTTTTCAGATTGTTAACATTTCCCAATCAGAACTGCTGGTCCAGAAATCTGGAGAAATGTCCATGCGATGGCCTGTCATCTCAATCCAACATTCATTGCATTTTATTTTGTAAATTTTATAAATTGCCAAGGGCCACTTACCTGAAACCATTGCTCAAATCATGGGGGTTACGTTCCTGCAGGACAGCTTACCATAAATTGAAGACATTAGATAGTCCACTAGCTATAGCTGTGGTCTCCTTTTATTTGAAAGTGATTGTCAGACTAAGGGTTTCTATGCAGCCTTAGACGACAATAGATAAATGTATGT
The DNA here is from genome assembly GCF_964204655.1 of Triturus cristatus. Lineage (NCBI taxonomy): Eukaryota > Metazoa > Chordata > Amphibia > Caudata > Salamandridae > Triturus > Triturus cristatus. The sequence goes on from NC_140583.1 coordinate 237,662,393, forward strand.
TATGTACTTTTCTCTCTGAAATGTTTATGACAAGGGCTGCTAATATATTGAAATTACGCTTACTGCAATCTTTCATCTTAAAGTTTTATCTCATTTTACGACATTTTAAATCATGATTTTTATTGTACTTTTTATGATTATGTTTTTACATATCGAATAAAGATAATATTGATTGATTGATTGATTGACTAGAAGGGTGTGTTTTATCTTAAATACATATATTTTGAATATAATCCTGGTGTGGTTGTCTTTTCATTTGATCATTCAAGAGATTATAGACTGGTAAAACAAGCTGCTTTACATTCCTTCAAGACTTAGCCTGAAGGCTGCTCTCCATAGCTACCACTAGGACAGCTTTCACATAAGGTTGTCTTTACCATTCACCATAAGGGGTTGTTTGGACTGATACAAGGTGCCCACTAGAACGAGTGGACAGCATATAGCAGGCCACCTTCTCACAGTGTGTATTATGAACTGGAGTGAGATGACCGCCCTAGGTGGAAGTGTTTCAAATTATGGTAGTCCAAAATTATGACCAAGAGTGCAGGAGGAGCCAGTACAGTGTGCAGAGTAATTGTGAAAATGTGACAACAGATTAAATGTACTTAGTTTAGTAATACCTGTTCTTTCTCAGCAGAGCAGTACCAAAGATATGATCTTTCCTAGAGGAAGGTGAAGTGGGTGTGAAGACAAGTCTGTGCAGAAGGCTTCCCCATCCTCCTACCAGACCCACCATCTGCTCCACCCTCTGAAAGATGTCTGCAGGAACAGGAACTTAGAACGGCCCTTAAAGGGTCAGGCGAGAGTTGGTAGCCCCCTGTCAGGATTGACCCACCCACTCAGGAGGTAAAACAACTTTCTTCTTCCATGAGACCTGTTCTCCTGGGGCGTCCAAGCGCCAGACATCCTTTCAATCGGTATTTTCTGAGGACGCTAGGCCTGTCAGGGCCTCAGACAGTCTTTAGGACAAGAGACTGTCGACCCGATGTACTAAACACTTTCCCATTGGATCACCTGTAATTCACAAACTCACGCGGTTTTCAAATGAAAAAGTGTTTTGTGCAATGCACTAAACCCATTGTGCAAGATGGAAAATACTTTTCAGACTAGCAAAATGGGTTTTGTGATCCCTTCTGAATTACAATTAGGAACATGCATGAAAGGGGCACTCCTTCCTAATTGTAAGTCACAATAGTACATATCTTCAAAGAAGGTGGTAACTGATTCGCAAAAGGTTAGGTGGGCTCAGGACAGGGGGAGCAGGAAGTGGAAACAGAAAACATTTTTCTAAAGCAACACCAGTATCTTTAAGAAACATGGGCTGCTTTAAAACAACAGATTACCTTTTGGGAAGGTAAACACTGGGGTGGTGGTTTGTTGCTCGTTGCAGACTATCATGCCTGTTTTTAGGTCTCGCCTGGCGAACACAGCGCGAAAGCGCTGTCGCCAGCGAGATCTATTGTTGCTGACTTGCCTCGGAAGTGGGACAGGAGATGGGCACGCGCTAGGCTTTTGGTGGATTTGAGCCGGTGTACGCGCACGTGGACACGCACGTGCACACACGCGATGTGTACATCTCCTGTCCCCCATTGTTATTTACAATGTCAATATCTCAAACTCGTGTCAAAGCGAGACCTATTGCATTGCAAATGCTTGTTTAGCCAGTTACAGGGGGTCGCAAACAGTGATCTGTCTAAATAATAGTCATTAGGCAAGTTATTCTAAAAAAAAAAAACAGAGACTGGAGAATTACTGGAATGACCTATCAGTATATAGGTTGTATCCCAAAATCAGAGAAAATCCTCAAAACGTTGATGCACAGGGTATAACCACTTTTATGACCTGCCTCATTGAACATTGCGCCCCATGGCCCAACATATGTTAAGAAACACATAGCTGCTACATCATTGGGTGACTCACAATATTTATACATTTCAATTTCTAAGTCAAATTTGCTGCTCAAGACCGTCGATTCGGGGAAATAGCCCCTCACATCAGGTTTACCATCATACGCTGCGCTGTAATGATGCTTATCGATCTCAAATGTTTTCACTGTGACCTGCTTTAAAACAAATATTATTTACCTGTGATTAAAATCGACTATTTCTGCTGCTACCGACCACAAAGTGTGCTGTAGCACCAAAAATTACAAAGGCATCCCGAAACTTGCATTTTCCTCAAAACTACACAGAATGCCCCTATTAATGTTAGTAACGTCCCCTCATCCTTTTCTCAGCCACTGGCGCTATCGCTGGCAAGCTTTAGAAGTCTCGATAATTCTGGAAACCTCAAAAGAATCACTCAGCTCTGCACACTCCAACCAGCCCATTATTCAGAAGTCTCAATTAAACACCAGACCACATCAGTATAATGGGAATTCTAATACAGAAACTTCTGACACCGAAACCACTGTCAGTCACCTATCTTCAACAAGCTCACAATCTCCCTCAACCAAGGTTCCACAGCATCCTCCCCTCCAGGGGACATAACACCCTTAACCGAGGAGCCTCATCCATCTCCTCGGGACAAGACACCTGCATCTGACTCCCTTACCTATGCATTAAGACATGTACATTCCGGCATCTAGGAAATGTCTCTGATGCACACACCCAAGAGTGCAGGGATTGTGCAGTGAGTGTGTGTCAGAAGAGCTTTAAGGCTAAAAGGAAATCTTATTTTTTCAAAATGGGATGATGGCACCTGGGATTGCACTGCCATTTGTTTTTCTTACATTTTCCGTAATAAAAGATGTAACTTAGCAGTTTCAGAGTGGGCTATTCACTTTGGAGTGAGACTGATTTGTATAGAGTTGCCCCCTGTCTGAAGGGGCAAGGAAACAATGGAAACATGTTTAAAAGGAAGTTTTGTTTGTATAAATGTTTAATAGACTTTAAATCCGGATGATCTTTTATGATGCTCTGCTCCTTCCCAAATCAATAGCTCTTCACAGAAGACAGCGTTGTGTTTCTCCAGGTTCCTTCAGTGATGGCCTAAACTAGTACACCCTGAATCGGGAAGGTGCAGATTGCAGCTCTCAAAAACTCCAAAGGCATCCAAATGTGAATGCCAATGAGATATTGATTTTGCCAATGCTTGTTTAACATTTTAAATAATGTTTTACAATGCTTCATTTGTTAATGTAAAATTGCGGTTTCCATATTAAAACATTGTGGAGGAGTAAGTCATAAACTAAGTTACACTTTAAAGATGTTTGTGCTATATAATACCCATACCTACACACAAATACAATCATTTTTATTTTTTCTCCATTCTTGATAGCATTGAATATTTCAAATTTGTATTACTACCGTCTGATTTTAGTTTGTGGATTTAATGAGGCTATAATCCCAAAGTATTCTTTTGGCAAAGTTAGTGACTCTTTAAAATTCCCCTGTCACTCACACGCCTTCCCACCCGACTGAAAAGCATTAATTACTACAAAAACACACAGGCTCACGTCAAATGGGCATTTTCTATTTAACCGAAACAACAGGGCTGGTCTTGTACATTTCGGCCGGGCTAGCTGGTGAGTCTGTAGCCAGGACGTGGATGCATCTCTAGGTGTAACTGCTGCATACGCCTTTTCTAAAATTAAACGACTTAACCCCACTTAAAGGATAGGTAAATACATGGCGTCACTCTCGCCTGAATCCTGCATTCATAGACGTCTTTGGAAGCCTCGCTAGGGACAAACTCGACAGCCTCGTGCTGTTCCTGACCAGGTGGCTCCACCGCATAATTATCTCATTTAGGTTTTCTAAGAAAACTTCCTGGCGGTTCGGCTGACTCAAGGGATAACATCTAGTCGGCTCAGGCCCTGCAGTATTATTGGAGGAAACACGGTACTATATCCACCAAACCCTGTCATCTTCGAAGGTACGCTCCCCTTTTACTCCACAGCCATAGGACCGTGTGGGGAACCTTCGGTTAGTAAAATAATGACAAGTTTTTAATTTACGGAACAAAGGAGCTTTGAAAATATGTATTTTGTTTTTGTCTTAATATGAATTTGAATTTAAAAGCATTTGTTAAGCGCACGTATACCATGCGGTTTCATGGCGCTTTAAGTGATGCAGTAGCGGTCGGCAGAGGGCTAGACAGTATAAGCTTGCTCAAATAACAGGGTTTTAAGGTCTTTCCGAAACTGTGTGTATGACGGAGAAGATCGGAGAGCAGGAGGGAGAGAATTCCAGAAAAGTGGGGCGAGAACAGCAAATTTCGCTCCGCCAGATTTCTTTTTCTTGAAACGAGGAATGATGAGGAAAGCCCTATGGGCAGAGCGGAGTTCACGACCTGGGAGGTACGGTTTTATGGCGGCGCAAATGAACTCGGGGGCTGTACCTGATCTAGCCTGAAAGGTGAGGCAACCCAGTTTAAAAAGGGCACGCTCCCTCACCGGGAGCCAATGCAAAGCTTTAAGCAGGGGAGTGGCACGATGGTATTTGGGTAAGCCATAGATCAAACGAGCCGCTTGATTCTGAATGAGCTGCAAACGATGGAACGCATATGCTGGAGCTCCATTGTAAATGATGTTACCATAGTCAACTCTCGACAGTACCATGGCCAGCACAATGATTTTTAAAGCAGGAAGGGAAAAAAAGCGGGATACTTTCCTAATTAGTCTTACATACAGATTCGTGCCAAAACGATCTAGGAACACATCGGCTTTGAGCTACAAGGCTCAAAGTGCAGGACGCTGAGAGGGGGGGCCATTTCGCACTTGATATCATCGACGCTATAGCGGCTCCTGGAGGGAGTGCTGCGGGGCGGTGGGGCGGGGGAGGGTGTTATTAACCTGTGGATTAAGGCTGAACGGAGTTCAATAACTAAATATATAAATAAAACGAATTACATTGTGCGCTGCATCACCGCTGGGCCTGCCCGGGCTACCTCTCTCATGCCTTTGGTAAAACGTGAGTGTATTGTCCAGGCCTAGCTGGACACGTGCTGCGCTGAGACTAGGCCTCTGACGTAGGTCACAGCAAAGAAAGGCACACACACTCGTGACTATGTATGAGCCAAGACCCCGAGCGGTCTTGTACTCCTTTATTTTATCCTTCGGGCGAGCCTGCCCTCCGGGTGCCTGCACCAGCGCAACAAAGTATAGTGCGGGACGGGTGGCACAGTCACTACATCCCTCCAATCTTTCAGATGCTATGTTATCATAATGTTCATATGTTATGCCTCCGACATGTAGCACACAAAGTCTCTGAGTCTTTGGGTAGGGACAGGATTCGGCCTAAGACCATACTTCTGGCTCTGACAGTTGTAATCAGCCTTTGTCCCCGCAGAGTCGTCTCCTGATGACGGCATTATTGCACTGGGGCCTGCCCCTTCAACACCAGCCGGTGTTCCTTCTTCTAGACGGGTTGGCGCTGTTAGCTTGTTGTCCCTTGAAGTACTTGGTGGAACCATTTCATCTCCCCATTCTTCCGTTCCAGTCTCTTCACCTTCTGCGAGGGGCCTCGCCTCCACTTTCCGGAACCAGGAGACATTTCTCGTGACCATCCGAGTCCCCTGTTTTGCTGACACCATGGTCCCTTCACTTTGTTGACCTTCCACCCGTCTGGTTCATACGGGGTGCGATTTTTCCAGCCAGGGTACCGGTCCTTCGCAATGACTCGGTCTCCGACTTGAATGTTTGCCATTTGGGCCCTGCACACTTGTCATTGGTGCTCTGTCTCCTGCCTTATGCAGCGGCTTGATCCAGATCTGGGGGACCCCAGGGCGGGTCTGCGGGAACGATATCTCGAGGGGCCTTCCGGGAAACAAGTGGGCCGGTGCACACTTTGTCGTACAGTGGGGCGTCTGGCATTATGCACTCAAGAATTGTTGGAGGCAGTGCCTCATCACCCTTTTCGACGCCAATCCTGAAAACCCTGTTCAGGGTCTGCATGAAACGTTCTACCTCCCCATTCGCTTGCACCCATTGCGGCGTGATCTTGCGATTACGAATAGCAGGGGACGTCATGTATTCCTGGAAGTCCCTCCCTTGGAAGGGTGGCCCATTATCTGACTTGACTTCTTCCGGAAGTCCCATCATCGCAAAGACGCGATCTAGCGTGACTTTGACCTGGGGAAACGCTGTCGACCCCACCACCTCTACTACAGGAAATTTGGAGTGAGAATCAATGAGGACCAGAGTGTTTCGCCCATCGGGGAATGACCCAAAGTCGATGCTGTCCACAGTTCAGGACATAGTGATTTTGCGATTACCGGATGAGGAGCCGGGTCTTGGCTTGTGATGTTGCACGAGTGGCAGGTGCTGAGGACTTCCTCGACCATGGAGTCCATGCCTGGGAACCATACTTTGTTTCTGAGACAGGCCTTTGTTTTGGCAATCCCTTGATGCCCTTGATGTGCCAGGTCGATCACTCTCTTTTGAAGGCTCCGGGGTATCACCAGGGTCGTGCCGCGCAGGACGACCCCATGCAAACCTACACTTAGCTCACTGCGTGTCCTCCATAGTTGTTGGCATGACAGTCTTTCCTCTTCAGTTAGGGCCCGAGCCCCATCGAGAAAGTGTTGCCAGCTCCGGTCGCTCAACGTTTCCTTGACTTTGGACAAATCTTCATCGTCCTTAGTAGCTCTTCCCACGTCTTCCAGCATGAGCGCATTTGGGCACGCTTCCTGTGATATCATTCGGACAAACTCCTTCGTGTTGTCCTCATCGGCAAGCCGTTCTGTTGAGGCAGTCTTGGCAGGGTGACGCGATAAAAAATCAGCTGGGTTGTTAACTCCGGGGTGAAAGACTACATCAAATCGATAGGCTTGCAGTTGTACTGCCCATCTCTCTATTCTCGGGGGAGCCAGTGTGGAGGTGCCGGCAAGAAAGAGAACCAGAGGTTTGTGGTCCGTGACCACACGAAATTCCTGCACGTAGAGATATAAGTGAAAGTGCTGACACGCCCAATTGATGGCCAGTGCTTCATGCTCTATCTTGGCGTATCGCATCGCCATTTCTGTTAGGGTTCTGCTGGCATACGCAACTGGGACCCATTCCTTCGCTGTTGTTTCTTGCAAGAGAACAGCTCCTAGTCCGCCGGGACTAGCATTTACCACCACCTCGGTGAGTCTGCAGGGTTAGAAGTACGCCATGACCTTTTTATCCATGAGCGCCTCCTTCACGGCATGGAATGCTGTGTCTTCTTTAGCGGTCCATGCCCACAGTTGTCCTGACTTCGTGAGGTTCCGGAGAGGCTCCGAGAGGGACGTCAAATTCGGAATGAACCGGCCACAATATGAGCCATGCACAGGAAGCTGCGGACTTACGTGGGCGATGTGGGTCTTGGGGCAGCGTGTATGGCAGCGGCCTTCTTCGGGTCAATCTGGAGGCCATCCCGAGAGAAGATGTAACCGATGAACTCCACCGACTCTTGACAGAATGAGCACTTGGCTTGGTGGAGGGTAAGTCCACTTTCCACAAGTCGTTGAAGGGTGTCTCTGAGAAGCACATGGTGTTCCTCTAGTGTCTTAGAGAACACCGGGATATCATCACTCAAGTTGATAACTCCCTGTAGTCCTGTGAGTGTTTCCCTTATAGCGTTCTGAAACACTTCCGCGGCAGATGATACCCCGAAGCTCAACCTCTTGTGTCGTCGTAGACCTACATGATTGGAGAATGTTGTGATATTCCTGCTTTCTGGATGGAGTTCCAACTGGTGGTAACCAGCGTTGAGGTCGAGTTTCGTGAACCACTTGGCTCCATTGAGGTCTGCCACAATATCATCCATGGTGGGGTTGAGATGTTGCTCCCGCTTTATGGCTTGGTTTGGAAGGCGAATGTCGACACATAGCCGAATGGCTCCAGGTTGCTTTGGCTACGACCAAGGGTGACACCCAAGGGGTGGGGCCCGACACCTCTTCTATTACGCCCAACTGCTCCAGCTTCCGTATCTCCTCCACTTCGGTGCGTAGGTGGAACGGCACCCTCCTGTGCCTCAGAGCTGTGGGCTTGACCATTGGATCAATGTGAAGTTTGAATATCTTTCTCATCAGGCACCCGAGCCCCTCGAATAGCATGGGAAATTCTTTCAGGATATCTAGGGCGTGTAGGTTATGCACCTGGTTGGCGAAAATAACCAGCTCCAGGTCTTCCACCGTGTGGCAGCTGAGGCGTGTTCCTCGCTTTCCCTAGGTGACGTGAAACCGCGTGTGGATGCGGTGTCCTTCACTGGCTACTTCAACTTTCATGACTCCTCGTAGGGGAAGTGGCTCCGTCCCTCCGTAGGTGTATATCTTTGCCCTGGAGGGTGCGAGCGAAGGTTGCGGGGATAGCCGTTCATATTTATCACTGTTCATAACATTCACTGATGCCCTAGTGTTACCAAAAGTAGCCTTGCAAACCTATCTCAGGCCTCTGCCATTGTAGGGCCTGTGTGCGCAGTGTTACTGCCGCTGTGAAGTGGCACCTAAAGTGTGTGCCATCTCTGTGACCCCCCCTCGTTTACTGCATGTCAGTCACCCCTAAGGTAGGCCCTAGCTAGCCCTATCGGCAGGGTGCATTGTAGGTAAAAGATAGGATATGTAGCTTAAGTGTATGACATGTCCTGGTAGTGATAAACAGCCATTTTGGTTTCTCACTACTGTGGGGCTGCCCTCCATTAGGAATGCATTGGGGATTTTCTGATAAGTGTTTCAGTGGTAATTCCTGATATGAGAGGCGCAGCGTGGTCAAGTTGGTATATTTAGAATAGTGATAATAAATGCTGCGCAATGGTGTGTGCCACTTTTAGAAGTTGACATTTCTGTGTGCTATGTGTCTGCCTGCCTGATGTGAACTGCATGTCTGGCTGTTGAGTGACAGGGGCTGGTGAGGTGTGTATGGCTCCAGGAGGGGCAGGGTGAGTCAGCACTAGCCTGAATGGGACATCTGCATTTGGAGTAGTGGGAGGAGTAGTCCCTGGTCCCTGAATAGGCTTGTGCCTAGCCTGCACAATGCTGGCTCCGCCCCCCCTGTGGTGTGTCTGACGACGAGCCCCCACCTGACAAAGGGGAAGAGGAGCCTTGTAAACAAAGTGCTCCAATTTCCCCTGAACCAGTTGCATCTGGTTCCCCCAAAGCCCTGTACTGCAGAGAAAGGAAATTGTGATATAAATATAGGGACTGCGACCCCATGATTGTTGTGTTGTTCCTGTGCTTGGGGGGCATGCTGCTGCTGGGCCTCAGGAGGAACCGCCACGAGGGACAGCCTCCCTGCTGGAGGGCCCTGTATGCTGGCCTGCCTGGGCCCAGATTTGCCCCCTTCCCTCTTTAGACTTTTTGCTCCTAGCGCCTCGTGAGCGCTCTGATTTTACTTTCCAGAGGAGCGTTGTGTGGGTCTGCAGCGCCGCGCTGTGTGAAGAGAGGGAATCCCCGGCGTAGGGATTCCCCCGAGTTGCGGCAAGGAGCGGGTGCCCACCCCGCTTGGCGTGCTGTGGAGCCTACCCCGCCTTTTTGCCAGGTTTCAGCGGGAGCCCACCCCGCTGTTTTGTGCCTCCGTGAAGCGGGTGCCCACCCCGCTGTATGCATATCTAAGCAGAGGGTGCCCTCCCCGCATTGTGTGCTTTGCGGGAGACCGCCCCGCACTTTGAAATTGCTGAAAGAGCCGCCGCTCCGGGAGCGACCAGGAATCCAGGCGGCTGTGCCTGGTTGGGGGCGGGGCGCAGCTACTGCGGCCGCCAATTGCAGCGTGGTTGGAGCAGAAGAGGCAGCGGAGCTGACCAAAAGCCAGTTTAGGCCAGAGTGGGGCTCCCGTGAGCCGGTAGGAGCCCCGTTGATGATGTAGAGAGGAGCAGTGCTGGTGAGAACTCCCTCCGGACCCGTCCAGAGGCTGAGGAAGGCTTGACGTCACCAGAGGAGCCCCGGTGAGTAAGTCTGCCATCCAGCAGTGTGGCGCCACGAGCAGCAGTGGGAGAAGAGCACATATTTGTTTAGAGAGTCCCACTGGGGAACCCAGAAGGGCCCACAGGGCACAGTGAGTGCCAGCGTCCACATTCTCACAGCTGTACAGCAATTAGTGGCAGCTGCAATGTTTAGGCCAGTTGCTTACAAGTCCCAGTGGGGACCCAGGAGGCACAGTGGTGCCAGGGCAACCACGCACTTTTGAGTTTGCTGTATTGGCAGCCAAGCCCTGAAATTCTGGACAAAGGGCGTTTAGGGCCCAAATGAAAGACCAGTTGGCCTGGGGTCAGTTTCAGTGTGTGAGGCCCTGATTCATGAATAATGTGTTTATGCTGATGAGGTTTGGTCCTAATGTGTTGATGCCTAATGTCATACAGGATATGTTTTATGCCTAATGTGATAATGTTGAGGTCATTATGGTACCAGTAGTTACTGGTTGTGTTTTATATTTACTATCTGCATTATGATGGTTCTGACAGTGGCCCGATTGGCCCTGTCTTGTATATAATCCCCTGTGAATATTGCCTAGTGCCAGTTGGCACAGTGTAAATATGTGATTATGTTTCTAATGTTTTTATGGTAATACAAAGGCTATTTTTGATATAACCTTGTGTGGAGTTCCTTTTGTGGTGTGCCTAGTGTGTTGCTGCTGTCTGTGTGTTGCGCAAATGCTTTACACATTGCTTCTGGGATAAGCCTAACTGCTCGTGCCAAGCTACCAAGGGGGTGAGCAGGGGTTATCTTCAGCGTGTAACTCCCTTGCCCTGACCAGAGTGGTGGTTTCTGCCTGGCTTTGGCGCAAGCCTTAGGCAACCTGAAATCCCGTATCTGACACAGGAGTAGAAGACGTCTATGTCTCTGCTTCTCCTTGCCTCGCTTGGCGGTGCTTGAATCGCTCAAAATCAGGGTTTATTTGAGGGTCAAAGTGCCTGTTTAAAGCTGCCACCGCTTCATTGTAGTTGTCATCAGCCCCGGTGTTTGGCAGTTTCAAACAAGTCGTATAGTTCCCCACCCCCGTAACACGTAAGGAGCGACCTTTTCACCCTACCACCTGTCTCTCTCATGCCCACAAAATAATGATCCAGGTGACCAATCCAAGATTTCCATCGCACCGCTGCCGTGGCCGGATCTGCCTGTTCACTGAACGGGGCAGGGGGACTGCCGTGGCATGGCCTGGTTGCGATGGGACGTGCAGAGGTGCCTGTAGTGGGACCTGTTGTTGTAGCGCAGGAGCATTAGCTCCATCTGGGTTGTGGAAGCTTATGTCTGCTCAAGCGGAATGCCTCTGGGCGTGAGCGGCACCATGCCGTGCTCGCAGGGGTGCAGCCGTGGGCAGAGTGTGGCTGACACACTCCTGTTGTTCACCTCAGTGCTTGATGGCTGGGCTTGTCTGGGTGGCCTGCGTGCTGTGGGTGCTGAGCATGTAGAGTCTTGCTATGTTTTATTTGTCCTTGCTGCTACCAGTGCTTGTTTATTTTTCAGGGCATGTGACTGTGCTGCTGCTACCTGACTGACATCAGTAGAGCATGAGGGTGCAGACAGGCTCTCTCCCGCTGGGGCTGCAGGCTCGAACAGGTGACAGTGGGAGTGACGTTCCCTGCCAGATCGGGCTCTCTCTCGCTGGGGCTGCAGGCTCAACCACTTGGCAGTGGAAGCGCTGTTCCTGGCCGGAGGGGGTGTGCACGCACAAGACAGGCTTGGCCTCAACTGCGTCACCCGGCACCGATCGCCGCCCGCTTAGCTTCTTTCGCCTCCTGCTGGACAATTGCGACTGATCAGGGTTTCTGGCTGCTTCACAGTGCGGGATGGGCACCCGCTGGGGCAGCACGCGCCGAGGCTCTTCCTTCCAGGGTGTCATCACCGCTCCGGATACCGTGGCGGCGGCAACGCACCATGCCCCTCGTCAACAGGGAAGGCTGCCAGAAGAGGTGAGGCGTGGCAGAGGCTTGGGTGGGACCTGCCTCTTCGCCAGTGGGATGTCCAGGCCTGGCTGAACACACGCTGCGCTGAGGCTAGGCCTCTGACGAAGGTCGCAGCAAAGAAAGACACACATACACTCGTGACTATGTATGAGCCAAGACCCCGAGCGGTCTTGCGCTCCTTGATTTAAGCCTTCGGGCGAGCCCGCCCTCCGGGTGCCTGCACTAGCACAACAAAGTATAGTGCGGGCCAGGTGGCACGGTCATTACAGTGGGAAAAAGGAAAATAGTAGGTAATGCTCCAACTGCCATTTCCCTCGAGACATCACCACAGACTCTTACCGTTTGCAAGTCTAGCCCATCTGCTCAGTCCTGAACCAGCAGAAAAAACGAATAAGTGCGGTATCGCTTCACACAATATCATGGACAGAAACGTCACTGTAAACACTTCTGATTCAATTTCCTTTGTATCCCTGTCTGGCCTTAACTCCACTGACCTCATTGAATAACTATACTCTATACTTGGTTCCACTTTAAGACAAATATTCCAATAGCTTTTGTTACGGGTCAAGCGAATGGAGCTTTGCAGTGATCAGGGGGCATATGTATGAAAGCAAAAATTAGTCGCAAACGCTGCGAATTGCAAAAAACAGCGTTTGCAACTGATTTTTCGCAATTTCATATGTATGACACACATCCACACTGAAAACTAAGAAATCGCTAAATTAGCGATTTCTTAGGCTGCGAAACATGAAAACTGCGATTTTCCTTGCGAATTCTAAATTTGCGATTTTTTAACTTTGCGAAAATCGCTAAAAAGAAATCGCAAATTAAAAATTTGCTAACACGTGTATGAAAAAGTCGCAAATTGTGATTTCACGAAATTCGCAATTTAAGAAATCGCTATTAACACCAATTGCATGCAGGTGGTAAACTGGTGCAAGGTACTTAAACCACCCCACAATGCAACAGACCCACCCACTATGGCAGCAATGTTCGTGATAGCCAGGAGGCTGCGTATTCGGGCCCTTGCACAGAGGAGAATGAGACAAGAACGTATATTCAGGCTGCGCATCACTCTGTTCCAGCACACTGAAGAGGACATCTATGACAAGTACAGACTGCACCCACAGACCATAATGGACCTGATTGAGGAGCTGAAACCCTACTTGGAGCACCCTACACGCAGGACACAAACAATTCCCACACATGTGCAGGTCCTGTGCTCCCTGCACCTCCTGGCATCAGGGAGTTTTCAACGGGTAATAGCGGAGGTTGGTGGGGTGTCACAGAGTGCACTTTCGCGCTTCTTACATGCCTTTCTAGATGCAATGCTACAGAGGCTCTCACATCACATATACTTCCCCACCACCCAACAGGCATTACAGCAAACAAAACTGGACTTCTACCAGATTGCACGTTTCCCCCTCGTCATTGGCTGCATCGATGGGACCCATGTGGCCATCACACCCCCATCAGCAACTGAATATGTCTACAAAAATCGGAAATGTTACCATTTCCTCAATATACAGATTGTGTGCAACGCAAAGTATATCATCACTGACATCGTACCAAAATACCCCGGCAGTACACATGATTCTTTCATCTTCAGATACAGTGGAATACACAGACGTCTGAGTGCTGGAGAGTTTGGGGAGGGATACCTGCTAGGTAAATACATGGCTCACATCAATACATCCACTACATCACTTGAAGGGGGGGGGGACATTGACTTACCTATTGTGTCTGTCCCTGCAGGTGAGAGTGCCTATGCAGTGTGGGACACCATCCTGACCCCATATCTGGATCCAGAAAATGCAAGTGAGAGGAGCTACAACAGGGCACACAGATCTACACGCTGCGTCATTGAGCGTACCTTTGGAATCCTGAAGAGCCGCTTCAGGTGACTGCATAAAAGTGGAGGCGCACTGCAATACAGCACTGAGACCTGCTGTAAAATCGTGGCAAGCTGTGCAATGCTACATAACATGGCAATGAGGAAAGGCACCACAATTGATGTGAGCGATACAGACACATCGGATGACGAGCACCCTGCTCCCCCTGCCAGACCTGCATCAGGAGTTGGGGCAGCTGCTGGACGCCAAAGACGGACTGAGACCACACAAAACTACTTCTAGGTGAGTAATGATGAAATGAGACAAAAAAGCTTGATAATGTGTGCAGTGTTTAATCACACTTCACAATAAAGAAAATTGTAGCTGTCCCCAGCACATGTTATGCACACAGTGCAGGTAAGGCACAAGTAACTGTGCAAACAGCATTGTAGGGTTCAGTCACCCGTGTTGCAGTAAGTGTCACCGCACATGTTTACCTCCTTCGGTGACGTCCAGGCTGAGTGCACCCTATGGTGTTCCCTTGTCCTGCACCCTGTCTGGCACTGCGTCGTCTGTCTCCTGGCAATGTAGGAGTGATGCTGCTCCTACTGGAGGTGTCTTCACTCTCGGCAGAGGCCATGAGTGCACTGCCACCTGCGTTGGCCGTCTGCAGCTGCTCCACAGCAGTGGTTACCTGTGCAAGTCCTCGGGCTATATCCTGGCAGCAGTGCGCCATTTCGACCTGCATAGTGATGCTTCTGCGTGTGAGGGTGCTGGTGGTGGTGCAGAGGCGGTTCACGGCCTTTGTATAGTTGTTGAGGCGTGCATTGGCACGTCGGCCAGCCCTATCACTGGCGGCTTGGTTGTGCCGCAAAGTGTCACATAGCTCACGGATCGCCCCTGCCATGACCATGAAGCCATCCCCCATGTTCTTGTGGTCCTTGTGTATGCGGCATAGCTGCCTGTTGATTGACCTCAGTGCTTTGCTTTGCAGGCGCTGTTCCTGCAGCATGCTATGTTCCAGCCCTGAGAAGACGGATCCTTCAGCTTCAGTCGCAGTGCTGCTCCTGGGCCTTGACCTGCGTGTGTCCTGGGGTCTACTCCTTGGCCTTTCTGTGTCCTGAATGGGCATGTGTGACACACCCTGACTCCCCTCTCTCCTGTCACTGTCATCCCCTGTGGCAGGTAATTCGTCCTCAAATGGAGGCAGTGGGGGCACATGTGCGCTCTTCCTGCGCTGGATTGGATTCTGCTCAGTGTCGTCACTGGTGTCCTCAGGCTGTGCAGGCTCCTCTCCCTCTGCGCTGTCTTCCCGTGCCCTGGATTGTGCTGTGGATGTAAAGGGGACTACATGAGTTTGTGTCTTTGTCTGCATTTGGCAATCAATAAAGTTCCTACAGTTTGTTTTGGCTAACCTCTGACACTGTATCATTCACTTATCCCCAACCCACATGTTGCATTAAATTTCCTTTGTCTCATGGACACACTGTCAGACATAGTACTACGAGTCCCATGATGCATTATTATTATTATTTATTTTTGTAGAGCGCGTAGTCACCCGGAGGTATCCCAGCGCTAAACGATCCTATCTCCTGAGTTCAGTGGGAAAAGGGAGAGAGGAGGGAGAGGGGAGAGGAAAGGGAGGGGGACACGAAAGATCAAGGTTAAGTACAGACAAAGTTCACTGAGGGAAAAGGTGAGTTTTGAGCCGTTTCCTAAAGCGGAGATATTGTGGTTCGAGTCGCAAGACACGGGGGAGTAAGTTCCAGAGTCGTGCAGTATGGACTGAGAAACGTCTTCCTCCTGACCGGGCTTTCTTGAATCTGGGGGTGGCGATGAAGTTTTCCGTGTCCGAACGGAGGGGTCTTGAGGATTTGTAGGATGTGATGAGTTTCTTAAGAACAGGGGGGCCTTGATTTTGTAATAGTTTGTGAGCTAGACACAGGGCCTTGAATTTGACCCGCTCTCTTATGGGAAGCCAGTGGAGGAGTTTTAGGGCCGGTTTGGCCGACGCTCTGGCAGGAGTCTTTGTGAGAATCCGGGCCGCGGTGTTCTGAACTCTCTGAAGTTTGTTCAGCGTCGCTTCAGGGGCGCCCAGGTAGATCACATTGCTGTAATCAAGCCTCGAGAGTATTAGGCCTTGAATAAGCAACTTTTGGGAGTTGGTGGGCAGGAGGGGCAGGACTTTCCTTAACGAGTTCAGGAGCCCGAAAAAAAGTCCCGGCTACTTTCTTCGCCTGCACGGTAAACGAGAGGTCGGTGTCGAGCCACACACCCAGGCTTTTTACTTCTTCTTTGGGTTCAGGGGGAGGACCCAGACAGGCTGGCCAGATGTTCGGGGAGAGTATGGGTCCTTTCGGGCCGAGGAGCAGAACCTCCGTTTTTGATCCATTTAATTTTAGGGCTGAGGTGTTCATCCAGCGGTGGACCTGCGCAATTAAGTAAGTCTGCTGGTTGTTGTCTGGGGTGAGATAGTGAAACCACTAATTGTGTGTCGTCGGCGTAACTGACGACGCTCACTCCGAATGGGATGATGACTTCCTCCAATGTGGACATATAGATATTAAATAATGTGGGGCTCAGGGAGGAGCCCTGAGGCACGCCACATTGGAGGGGAATATCGGAGGAGCGGGCGTTATTCTCCCAGATCTGATAGGTCCGTTGCGCCAGAAAGGATGAAAGCCAGGCTAGAGCAGAGCCCTCTACACCCGCTCCCTTGAGCCTTTTGATGAGAAGTTGGTGATTGACGGTATCGAAGGCCGCACTTAGGTCGAGGAGGATCACTGCCACTGATCCTCCTCCGTCCACTAGCGCTCTGGCCTCCTCTACCGCTGCCAGGAGGGCGATGTCCGTGCCCTGCCCTGGACGAAAGCCCGCCTGGGAACTTTTTAGTACGTTATTGACCTCCAGGAACTGGGAGAGTTTTTTATTAACCAGTTTTTCAGCAATCTTGCTGATTCCCGGAAGTAAGGAAATGGGCCTATAGTTAGCCAGATTTTCAGGGTCGAGGGAGGGTTTCATTAACAAAGCTTTCACAACTGCCGCCTTCCAGCTCGGGGGTACAACTCCCTGTTGAAGTGAGGTGTTGATCAGGTGGGTCATTGGGGGAATAATCGTGGGGGCTACCTCCTTAAGGATTCGAAGCGGGGCGGAATCCCTGGGAGAGCCGCTTTTTATGGACTTTAACGTGTTTCCCACTTCTTCGGTCGTAACTTGGCCCCAAGAGAAAAGATGACTGGATGTTGGGGGATGCGGGAGATCGTTTTCTTCGCATGAAGTCGCGGGAGGAATTAAGTCAAGAATTTTTGGGATTTTGTCATGAAAAAAAACCGCCAATTGTTGGCATTTTATCTGGTCCACTTTGGGGTCGGTGGAGTGTCTCGGTCCAGGAACTGGGGTTTTCAGAAGATTTTTTAGGATAGCGTAAGATTCCTTGCTGGAGCATACTGCTTTCTCTATTCTTTCCTGAAAGAAAGCGCTTTTAGTTTTTCGAATGGCAATTTTATAATTTAAAAGTGAGGTAGAATAAGCATCTTTGTTTATCTCCGATTTATCTTTTCTCCAGGAGCGTTCCGTTCTCTTGCACTCTTGGCGAAGGACTTTAAGCTCTGGAGTATACCAAAGGGCCGAGGGTATTCTTTTAAAATGTTTGAAGGAGGAAGTTTTGGGGATGAGTGCGTCTAAAGAGGAGGTGATCCATTCGTTAAACTGCTTATAGGCTGTGGCAGGATCCGTGGAGAGCTCAGGGGTGGACTCTGCAAGGGCGGCGGCCCATTCCTCAGGTGCAAGTTTGTGCCACCGTCTGTCAGTGACCTGAATTTTAGTAGTTTGGGGGTTGGTGGTGGGTATTTCCCAGGAGATAGGGACAAGAAAGTGGTCCGTCCACGGAAGGACCAAGGGTGGCCTAGTGGTGATGGTTGCAACATTAGTGAGGACGGGGTCCAGTAGGTGTCCCTTCTCATGGGTAGGCTCATTGTTAACCAGTCGGATGTTGAGTGACAATAGGTCTTGAAGGAGGTCGGCGGCTATCCGGTCCGTGGGGTCTTTGAAGTGTAAGTTCAGGTCACCTAGGACGAGGAGGTTAGAGGCAGAAGATGCTAATTGTGAGACTGATTCAGTGACAGCATTGAGGAATTTTCCAGGGGTACCCGGGGGACGCTAGATCAATAGCCCTGACAGAGAGTGAGCTGGGGAGGATTGAATGGAAAATTGGCAGCTTTCACAGTCTTCGATATGGGCGTTAGAAATTCTACACGTGAGTTGCTCCTTAAAGATTATGGCTACCCCCCCTCCCCTCCCTTTAGGTCTGTGTACAGCTTGACAGAGGTACCCTGGGGGCAGAGCCATAACAATGTCCGAATCGGTGCTGTCTGATAGCCACGTTTCGGTAAGAAAAAACAGATCAAAGTCATGATCTTGAATTAACAAATTTGTTTCGAGCGCGTGTTTTGGAAGGGAGCGGCAATTGAGAAGTCCAATCTTGAGTCCGGGTTTTGTTGAGCTGAAGAGGGTCGGAGTGCAGCGTGTACAGTTAAAGAAGGATTTACCTTCGGTGTGCGTGTGGTGGCAGGCCAAGATTTCCTTAGGTTGAAGTGCGCGGAGCATGTCTCCGGTATACATCACGCGATCACAAGGAATATCCGACAGAGTCTCTGGGCCTGGGTCCGTCTGGGCCCGGATGGGCCCAGACGGGCTTGCCTTTGGCGCGCCTTCGGCGCGCTGACGGCGCGCCCGCTGCGCCCGTCCGCTGCGCGTACGTGGGACGCACATGTTTAAATAGGTGAAGGGGGCGTGGCCTCTAGCGAGTGGGCGTGGCCAAAGACCGGCTCACAGGCAGCTGGCGCTGACGCCGATGATTAGGGCGTTTCCCGGACGATCGTGGTCTCACTGAGCACAATCAGGTAAGGGAAAGGGTGACAGTGCAAATAGTACAACAAAATTCAACATTTAAAAACAGAGATTCAAATGAATTAAAATTAGCGCTCCCGGCTGTGCCTCAGGAGAAAGGGTCTAACCAGAGCTCAGACGCCGCTCTGTTTAAGAAGGGAAAGGGGGCGTGGCCTCTAGCGAGTGGGCGTGGCCAAAGACCGGCTCACAGGCAGCTGGCGCTGACGCCGATGATTAGGGCGTTTCCCGGACGATCGTGGTCTCACTGAGCACAATCAGGTAAGGGAAAGGGTGACAGTGCAAATAGTACAACAAAATTCAACATTTAAAAATAGAGATTCAAATGAATTAAAATTAGCGCTCCCGGCTGTGCCTCAGGAGAAAGGGTCTAACCAGAGCTCAGACGCCGCTCTGTTTAAGAAGGGAAAGGGGGCGTGGCCTCTAGCGAGTGGGCGTGGCCAAAGACCGGCTCACAGGCAGCTGGCGCTGACGCCGATGATTAGGGCGTTTCCCGGACGATCGTGGTCTCACTGAGCACAATCAGGTAAGGGAAAGGGTGACAGTGCAAATAGTACAACAAAATTCAACATTTAAAAACAGAGATTCAAATGAATTAAAATTAGCGCTCCCGGCTGTGCCTCAGGAGAAAGGTGGGTGTGCTGTAAGTCTTGGACTGGAATGACATTTTTGGAGGTTACTATGTGCATTTGGGGAAGTGTGCATGGGATAGGGATGAGTGCAGATTGATTTTGCATGCATCTTACCTTGGCTGCTGGATGCAGGGTCGGAGCTGTCTATGTCAGCCACACCACAAACGCTCTCAGGCAGGAGAGTTGACTCCACAAGCTCCTCGTGGGGTGTTGGCTGTTCTGCTGTGGATGGTCCTCCTCCAGTGTGATTTGCATCCTTCAGTCTGGCTGCCACCCTCTCTTTCGACCTCTGGCGCATGTCGTACCACCGCTTGCGCAGTTCTTCAATGGTACGATTGGTCACCCCCACTGCATTCACCTTATTTTGGATGTCCAGCCAAATTTGCCTTTTCCTCGCCTCTGGGACACACAGTGCCTTCTTGCCAAAAAGGAGCTCATGGCTGCACACCATCTCCTCAATGAGGACCTCCTGCTCCTTTTCTGAGAACTTATGCTTTCTCTGCATCCTTGCCATCCTGTTGTTTGTGGGAAGCCATTGCTGGTTGCTCTCTCCTGGAATGCCTCCTCTCACTCTCCAAGCAGCCTCTGGGTGTGGCTCAGGTGAGCAGGTGCAGGAAATCACTCCAGTTTCCTGTTTGTGATGTCATCAGGCTGCACCTGGATTGCAGATTCCCGTTTTTGCGATTTCTTAATTAGCGAATTTCGCTATTAAGAAATCGCAAATGGGGTTTCTGAGAATATTTTACGATTTTTAAAAAATCGCAATAAATTTGCAATTTATTTTTTACATCCCGTTTTGCGAATCTCAATTTGCTAATCGCAAAATATCGCAAATTGGGATTCGCTAAACGGGAGTATGATACATATGCCCCCAGGTCTTCGTGGATTTCTCCCCCGAAACAGTCTCTTCAGAAACAACATGTCGGCTTTTACTTATAGACGTACAGCCAGGGCTTTAAGAGAGCCGGGTCTCACCGGTACTGAGCACTGCAGTTTTTAGGTCGAGCCTAGCGGCAGCGCACATGCGCTGCAGGGCATGCTGTTGTAGAGTATGCTGTGGAAGCCTCGCCTACTCTCCTCCCATATTTCTCATTGTCTGGTGTCATTGTCCTTGGTAAATACTGGCTTCTGATTCATTATGAGGCTTATTAGTCCCTCCTCGTTACCGCCTTGTCGCCATTTGTTACCGCCCATAACAACTGGACCTTTTACTTGTCACGTTACACGGTCGGCTTTATCTAGGAGGTCAGCACTATTTTGTTTATGGGCACTTATGGAGGCAATGGCGGATGCTATTTTTTTTGTATTTGTATCCTGAGCACAGCGCCCGTTTTAGGGACACCACGCTCAGTTTATTTATGTATATGTAACTTTAATGTTGAGCATGGAGTCCACTTCTGGGACACCGCGCTCTGTTTATTTATTTATTTTTTTAACTTTCATAGTAAGTGCGGTGCCCACTTCAGGGACACTGCGCCCTGTTTTTTTTACTTTAAAACTGAGCGCGGCGCCACTTTGAGGACACCGTGCTCGGTTTCTTTCTTTTTTTAAAAACCTTAACACTGAGCACGGCGCACGCTTCAAGGACACCGTACTCAGTGTTAAAGTAAAAAAAAAAAACGAAACTGAGCGCGGTGTACTTGAAGTAGCGCCGCAACTCAGTTTTAAACTTGAACAAGCATTTGCAATGCAATAGGCCTCGCATTTATGCAAGTTTAAGCTATTAGCATTGTAAATGACAATGCCTTTTATTTATGTTTTAAAAAACAAAAATAATAGGCATTGTCATTTACAATGCCACTAGCTTAAACTCGCGTAAATGCAAGACCTATTGCATTGCGAATCTTTATTTAAAGGGGGCCTCGAAACGGGTCTCTATCGGGCTCTGTTTTGGCAAATGGTCCGTTTTTTCCGGAATGCAATGACAGCAGGCACATCAATGTGCACGTGCTCACACTGCTCACTTCTCACTCGTGGAGAAGTTACGGCATGACTTCATGCCAGGTGAGCGTAGTAAGCGAAGGGAAATCCTTTAAGGAGTGTCAATTTCTCTCTGGATTTCCCTTCTCTTTTCGTACTTAGGAGCAGCAACATTGTCTTGGTGTCACCAGGGCTTTAAGTGGAAGCTTTTTAAATATTATATACAAGCCATTGTTGCTGCTTATATATCTTATGCAACTAACAACCATTGACAAAGCCAATTGTCCTGACTTGTTGTAGGTATGATGCTACTTGTTGTATCATATATCTGGATGCAATGACAGAAACAGCTAAATACAAGTCGGGCAGCACACTACGCTAAGCACAGATTTTTAGCGAACGTGTTTTAAAGCCACACCCTTAATTCCATTGGCCACGCCCCTTTGAGAGACCCCCAGATTTTCATCCCACTTAAAACCCTGCGTGCAGCCTGTGCCATTTAAGCTGCCCCCCACATTACTATCCTTGCCCTCATCTAGCGCTAATGGAACTGTGGACGAGTTTCCCATCTCTACTTCTGCTGCAGGTGGTGGGAGTTTGGAGCTGCACAGATGGTACCATCTCTTATATGAACCCAGAGGTGGAACCCTAAGGCGGTTACCCAGACGGTCATCCAACTATTAGACATCGCCCTCATACTCCTCTACCTACTTTGAGCCTGCTGCCAGAAGCATGCCTGTATGCCCTGTTTTAAGCCAAAGTACCCAGCTGACACCCAGATACTAGTGAGGACGGTTCATAATTAGAAAAGAAGGTGACACACTGGCTGGCTAAAAATCTGTTAAATTTAACACAATTATCTCAGCTTATATTCCATTGGTTAGAAGGTTTGCCTGGATTGCCCCTTCAACTAAAGAAATCTTTGATGGGCGATTGCATAGTCGTTAATTTTAAACATAGTAGTTACGTGGAAAACATTCTATTATACACTTACAGGCGGCCATGTGAAGATAGTACTATTGTAGTCCCGCCACTGGGGAATGTTTATTGACTGGGCCGCCCCTGCTTCAAAATTATCCTCACATTGTCAACCATTCTGTCCCAACCTTTTCAAATTTTGGCTTAACCTTAAACAACAGATTTAAGCAGACTGACTCCCTGGCCCTATGGAACATATTACTAATTCTAATAATCCATCTACTATTCATGACTGTCACTTTCCTGGTATAGTGTCCCGACCAAAGATGATTAGCTGAAATATGGTAGGAATTAATAATAAGATTGATATAGTAGAATAAAAATAATTCATAAATTGGTATATTACTTTGATACAGAAAACCTGGGCTACAGCAATTTTTTTTTTTGATATATTTCTTTTTATTCCAACTACGCTGTATCAATATAATAATTATTTATTTAGGACAATTGACAGTATAAGGAAGTCCACTGCGCTCTCTCATAAGGAGTTTAAACTAACTCTGTGTGGGGAGTTTGGGCCAGATGTATGACCCTACCAATTTGCGAGTCACAAATTGTGTTGTTTTGGTACTCGCAAATAGGAATGCACAACAGTGTCTCAGGCACTGTTTGCAATTCCTAATGGGTTCGTAAATTGCCTGCCTCATCAATATTCCTTAGGCAGTGCAATTTGCGACCCAATAAGGAATGGCTAGCACTCCCAGGGATGGTGGCCTGCTGGGGTCAGCAGACCACAATGTCTGTGACTGTTTTTTAAATAAAACAGTTTTTATTTTTAATGCAGTCCGTTTTCCTTAAAGGAAAATCGGATGCATTTAAAAAAAGAAAAATGAAACGTTAGTGTTAAATTTTTTAAGAGTAGGCAGTGGTTTGTGGGACCACTGGCTGCTCTTAAAAAATATTTTGAATGCCTGTCACAAAGGGGAAGGGGTCCCCTGGGGACCCCTTCGTGTTTGCAAGTGGCCTACCACCTACTTGAAGTAGGTGGTAAACTGCGAGTGTTTTGCGACCACAATTGCGGTCGTGATACAAACAATGATATATACCTTTGGACTCGCTATTTGGAAGAGATGCCCTTGGCACACCCCTTCCTAATAGCGAGTCGCAAACCCTATATTGTGAGTCGGTAATAGGTTGGAAGAGGTGTGACGCAGCGGCCAGGGTGACTGACTACGGAACCCGGGGACTCACGGTTCGATCCCCGGCACTGGCAGCCCAGCACCATGTGACTCTGGGCAATAGCCCGCTTAACCTTTCCGACGGCCCCCAGCGCCTTGACACCTTCGGGTAATTGTTCGCGCTGTACAAATACTGGACATTTACATGGGCCACCTATTTTGCGGTTGCAAATGGGCGTATATCTGCCCCTTTGATGCTAATTTACATAGAGACAAAGACACTGCAAACTAACATACGGATGCTAAGGGCAACAGTGTTGTGTAAGTATGTTCTAGAGCTGGACCTTGTTAGCAGTTTGGCAATAGATGCTGGGGACGCAAATTCTATTCTTACATTGTTTGGGAAGAGGTAGTAAGTGTGCCATCTATTATATATTTTTAGAAGTATAATTGTTCAGTTCAATGCATGAGAGGTAGTAGGGATGAATATTGAGGATCATAATCCTCTGGCTATTTTTTTTAACAACTTCAGATACCTATTTTTCTCGCCCTAATGAAAGATAATGCAGTAAGGGCCAGATGTACAACCCTTACAATTTGCGAGTCGCAAATTACGTCATTTTGCGACTCGCAATTTGCGACTCGAAAATGTAAGTTACAACAGTGCCTGCCTCATTAATATTCATGAGGTAGGTACAATTTGCGACCCCATTAGGAATGGCTAGTACTCCCAGGGATGGTGGCCTGCTGGGGTCAGCAGACCACCATGTCTATGACTGCTTTTTAAATGCAGACAATTTTCCTCAAAGGAAAACAGGCTGAACTAAAAAAAAAGAAAAATGAAAGGTTTCTGTTGAATTTTTTAAGAGTAGGCAGTAGTCCGTGGTCGTTCTGATCAGTTTGATAAAAAATGGTATGAACCTCTTTAACACGTTTGTATGTAGATGTTTTTAGTCCTGAAGATACAATTATGTGTTTTTTAGATTTGAATTTGTTGATTAAAGTTTCCCTTTCTAAACCAACACATGGTATCCCAAGATGGTTTAATTCCACCTGTTCTGTAGCTAACAGATGCCTTTGGGCAGCTCTTTCTATTAAACATAGGGATAAGGTGGAAGTGGCATTATATAGAGCCTAGTATAGAGCCTCTCTAACACAAAGGAAAACTGAGATCAACAGAGATTCATGGGAAATTGTTTTGGAACACTGTAACAGGAATTTTGGCGACTTAGGTTTGTCATCATTGAAATTTAGAATGCACCAATGTGAGTTGATGATCTGCCATATATTATTATTGAGGTTCAAGTGATGGGTTACATGAACTAGTTTCTCGTACTGAGTGCATTCATTTGCACAAACAAAATTTCTGTATTTTAGAATTTGGCTCAGTTGAAAGAAACCCTAACTAACCATTAGTGAGATTCTCTCCTCAGAACCTTTTCTTTGAGAACTTCTGTGTTGCGTATAAAGTCTTGTATTTTGGTAGAAGTCCACCCGACAAACTGTTCAAAGGGAATGCCTTGTTTTTGACTTGGAGGATAAAAGTTGTGAGAGTGAAGCTGTATGTTTCTTGCAGTTGGTTTGGTATGGAGCTCCACCTCCAGCTTATTTTCTCTGTGTAGAATCCAGATACCCAAAAGTCCAACCTTCTCTAATGGATGTTAGGGGTGAACCTCAAGTTATAATCGCATACATTTATCCATTTAATCGACCTTCATCATCAAGCCATATGAAAAAAAGGTTGTCTATGTACTTGGAACAATGCTTGATGGTCTCATAGAACTGGGCGATCTGGGTTATAAATTGCTCCTCAATAAGGCACATGTAGGTAGGTTTTCGCTTTGGTGGAAGCACATGAAGCTCCTATGCTGATCTTTTCAGTAGTTGGATGACTAAAAGTAATCATCTACGGGTACAATTACAAGTGTAATCTCGAGACATTTAACCATAAACTCATTCACTCTACTGCCATCTGTATGTTCCAATACATTCCTGTTCCCTTCAATGGCTGGCTTTTGAGATGTGTTGGTATGCAATGCCTCGATAGACATTTTGACCAAGAGTTCTTTAGCTTCATTAAAGTCTAACCCTTCCACTTTGGATATCACATACCCTTTATCCTTTATGTAGGATTAAAAAGCAGTGACCAGAGGTCTCCGAAGCATGTCCACATACTTCGAGAGGGGCTCCGTACCTGCCCTGTGGTGGGCACTATAGGGGAAAAAGTTGGATTGTTTGGGTACAACAGGAGCCTTTTCCTTTTGAAGCACTTCCCCAGTAATTTCTAGTATTTTGGCAGTGACTCTGGTGAAGGGGACTACTTTGTGTGTGAATATGCTCCTTGTGAAAGGGCAGAATGCCTTCACTCACTCAATAGCTGAAGTTGGCTGACCCATCTCCCCATGCTGTGTGCTCTAGTGGGCGGAAGAAATATATGAATGACACAACATCAGACCAATGGAAGAAGAGGGCTAGTTGAAAGCTACTACATGTATATTATATATATAATTTTAGTAAAATCAAATGATGTTGGCTAATTTCATACCTAAAAAGACATGTCTGGGGTACAAAGATTGCACTGGTTCCAAGGCAATTTTACCATAACATTTCACTGAACTTCCGAAGGTATTTTTGCACTAGTGAGTAGAGGCCAATGCTCAATTCTTCTCACTTGTTGGATGGTGAAAATGTCAGCAAAATAATTGCACTGTCATGAGTGTAATCTTTGTAATCAGCAAGTGATGGTGCAACAGTAGATTGGCAACCGTACTGTGCATTCACTTGAACTATTCACAGGTAACAGCACTGTGATTTCTGCTTGTTCAAACGTGTCTACATGAACAATATACACTTGTTCTTATCCTAAGTTAGGGTCCACTGTTCCCATGGGTTCTCCTGATCATTTTCAGCTAAAGGATGCTCGCAGATTCATTTCTGACACTTAAATAGGGGTGTAGACATTCACGGCAGGTCCAAGCGTTGTTCTCTTCATAACAGGAGATTATGTGCAGAAGCCCACCCCGCCTCCTTTTTTAATGATTTAGCATGTTCTGATTCCCAGAGCTCTCCTGTCTTTAAAATTAAATGTTTAGTTACCATGACGATTGGGCTGGGAACATTCTACTAATTGCATTTAAGTCTTTTTATGGACGTCTCTGGGTGAGCACTTCTGCCAGACTGGCAATTATCCATGAATAAGTTGAAAGAGGCAACTGACTTTTTTTTTTTTAAAGCAGGAAATTATCTTAGGTTCTGTTAAATGATATGATTGAAGAGACAGAGGGCGCTGCTAAAGATCAACCCATGCTTACCAGAAGGGTGAGGGGGGGATGCAGGCTCGAAGGATTTATCAGGCAATCCCTGGTGTAGGTAAAGTTAGTACTCTGTTGCTTGGTTGGATGGGTGAACGTGTGCATCAGCACCATACAGCGGGTAGAAAGGCGCCTCGACAGCAGATAAGGAGCGAAAGGCAGCAAAACACTACGGGGCAGATTTACTGAGATTTAATGCCGCGTTTGCTTCACAAGAGTGTTGCAAATTGGTGCAAAATCTGTTTGATTTCTTTCTAGTGCTAAACATGTTTGGCGCTGGATATAACGTGAAAGTAATACATTACTTAACGCCAAGGGAGCGTACCATGGGTGGTGCATGGGCGTTCCCATGCAACCACCCAAAGTTTCAGATGCTAAACCCAATTCACTAAATAAAGTAGACAGGGTTAATCATCAGAAAATAGCGCATCCTTCAACAAGGTGCTATGAAAGTGAAATACTTTTTTTCTCCTTTACTTTCCGATTTCGCATGTGTGCTGCACTGTAGTGGGAAAAAGTTTAAAATTAGTCTACGCATGGCATTTTGTACTGGAAGGGTATCCTTACAGTACAAAACTTATGCTTGACTCACGGAAACACCCTTGCTTTATGGCGCAAAGGTGTGTCTGTGGCGCACGGCAGCTAATTTCAGCACCTGCGCTGGGGAGAGGGGAGGAGAGTGCCATTTTTCAGTAAATTTGGTGCTCTCCTACTCTCCCCTTAACATACAGTGCCGCATTTGCAGCTGTTGCACTGCGCTGTGCGAGAAATTGGTAAATCTGGCTCTAAGTACTCACATTACGTTGGGACCGATTCACAAACTCTTTTGTGATTGCAAACAGAGTTTAATTTTCTTACAAACTTCAAAGGGCACAGAGCGAAATATGCAAGTTTCCAAATACTCTCATCATAAGAATAGGGTGAGTGGTATTCTCAGGGGACAATAAAAAAGTGGTGAACACCACCAATTCAAAACATTTTTGATGTACACAGACACTGGTTTTGACACACAATTTGTACTCTGGAATAAGGGTGTATATTTGGTGCAAACCTCTCCCTTCTCAAGGACACACGTATTTTCAGTGGCTGTAGAAAAAGGCCGTTGTCCATTTCTGTGAACCACCGAAAATGCAAAATCTACACAAATGGAAGGTGCACATTCTATAATGCACAAATGTACACATCTTTGTGTAATAGACCTTTTGACTAGAACATCTGACCTCCACCCAAAACTATTTCCATGTCAAAAATCCTCAATGATATGCACAAAGAACTTGAATTCTGTCGAATGTCAATATGAGGGTGCCACCATCTAGCAGCAGTGTCTTCTGGTCATGTTGACACTGTATCATGCAGATAGGCTGGTCATCCGCCTATCTCTTCATATCTCCCTCTTGGCTCCTAACGAGCACAGAGCAGCAGCTCTGCATCCATGAGAAGATCAGTGGCGTAACGAAACTTGAGGGGGCCCCCCTGCAAAGTACATGGAGGGGGCCCCCCATTCTCCTCGCCAGTCAAGAGCCCTCAGGCCAGCGACCCGCCATACTGCAGGGGCTCACCCCAGCCATAAAAAAAGGATTCTGGTTCCTCTATTGGTCACATCCGCCCTCTCATCGAGCGATTTACATACATCAGTAAATGCTGCTGCGCCCTCCAGCAAAGTTACATAACACTGCCTCCAGCCGGCCCACCAAACACATCCTCCTACTTGATGAGCCACCTTCAAGCGAAGCCTGCTCAGTTAACCACCTCCAAACACAGACCACTGCCTTTGTGCCTGCTACTAACTCATCCATTACACTCTACCCTCACCCCTACGAAACCCGCAATTATGCTTTTCTGCCCGCCTTTAAAACCACCCCTCGGATGTCACTGCAAACCTGTGACCGCCGCCTACTGCTCCCCTGTCCATCACCCACAGAAAGACTGATGGCCGGTCACCATCTAACCACTGCCTACCAGTAAAGACAGAGCCTTTCAGCTGCTGGCCTCCCCAATGCCACTATGGAAGTTTTAAAAATGTTGAACAATCTCTGCAACTGACCACCTCAAAACATTTCTTCCTGCTAGCCTATACGGCATCAAAGCCGTTCCTGCTACTTTTCATCCTCTGCATGATGCACACAATAATATCAAATGTACAAAGGGTCAGATTTTTGTTTCCTCACGCCAACATTAATTTACACTATGTACCCCACTAAACCATACCTGCTGTCAAAGGCAAACCAGATCCCATATGTAGCACCAGTCAACAAGTACCCCAAGGACAAACACCAGAGAGAATGAGCGATTCATGAATTAAACCTACAATGACAACGTAGCATTTCCCCACCAACTGTCAGCCCAGCGAAGTCTGCAACCGCACAGTAGCCATCAATACCAGCAACGTCTAAAGCGCATTTCCACTTCCTTTCTTTGGCAGCTCCTGATACATATACGTATGCCTTCTGGGCGCCATCTACCACAGACCACAGCATTCTTTGTGTCCCTAAGACTAACCGAATGCTGTCGGTGAACGCTTCTCTTCCCCCTTCCTTACTAATAACTAATGGAGGATAACGAAAAAAATATATAGTATTTTCTTATGCAAATAGCGTATCAAGTACTTGCTGCCCGCAGTCCTCGCCAGATCCACCCAAATCAATATTCTGCTATCGCACCATCCTGTCACCCCTATTATTATCTGAAGATATTTTTGTATCCCTTCCTTGAACTGGGAAAAGCAATACTTTGCACAAAAACAAGTCCCTTTAAAACCTTTGCTACTTACAGACTCGCAAAGCACTTACTTGTTTTACTAACTGTTGTAAAGCAAACGGATAACTCATTCTAGGATTGGGATTATTGTTTAGAGGTGTGGAAGTTAATACTGAGACATAGGATGATTTTTTGCATACACTCGTTCTTCCCTGCATGTGCACACAAAGCAACATTACAATTTAGCTAAACAAATTGTTCAGAAATGTACCGGAAGGTAAAGAAACAGCCCAAATTATTTTTACAAAGAAAAATAGACAATCGTCAACTTTATACCCCATGACATAAAAGCCTTAGCGTGCACAGCTTGCTCAAATCCACGCTACCTAATTCTACCAAACTCAGCACATTTGAACATCTCATAATTCCATGCCACACAATTCAACTATAAATAATTTAACCCTACATTCCATACCACATAATTACAATCCTAAAAATGAAAAAACATATATTTCTACTTCACTCCATACCACATAAGTCCACATCACATAATAACATTCCACACAACTTAATAGCACTCCAAACCACATAATTACACTCCACACAACAAAATTTAAGTATACATAATTTCACTTCAACCTATATAATTATACGTCACACAACATATTTACACTCAACTTTAAAACACAGAATTACCCTCCACAAAATACAACTCTGCAACATGCTACATAATTCCACTCCGCACAATTATACACCACACCATGCCACATAATTCCACACGTCTCACAATTCCACAATTCATCCCCACACAATTCATCACACATAATTACTCCACATAATACCACTCAGCACCACATAATTAACCTCCACATAATTATGCTCTCATCCATATTGCATAAATACACTCCACATAAATCTAGTCTATGCCACGTAGCAACATTCCACATACACTCGTTCTTTCCTGCATACGCACAAAAAGAAACATTACAATTTAGCTTAACAAATTGTTCAGAAATGTACCGGAAGGTAAAGAAACAGCCCAAATTATTTTTACAAAGAAAAATAGACAATCGTCAACTTTATACCCCATGACATAAAAGCCTTAGCGTGCACAGCTTGCTCAAATCCACGCTACCTAATTCTACCAAACTCAGCACATTTGAACCTCTCATAATTCCATGCCACACTATTCAACTATAAATAATTTAACCCTACATTCCATACCACATAATTACAATCCTAAATATGAAAAAACATATATTTCTACTTCACTCCATACCTCATAATTCCACATCACATAATAACATTCCACACAACTTAATAGCACTCCAATCCACATAATTACACTCCACACTACACAATTCAAGTACACATAATTCCACTTCAACCTATATAATTATACGTCACACAACATATTTACACGCAACTCCAAAACACAGAATTACCCTCCACAAAATACAACTCTGCAAAATGCTACATAATTCCACTCCGCACAATTATACACCACACCATGCCACATAATTCCACACGCCACAATTCCATAATTCATCCCCACACAATTCATCACACATAATTACTCCACATAATACCACTCAGCACCACATAATTAACCTCCACATAATTATGCTCTCATCCATATTGCATAAATACACTCCACATAAATCCAGTCTGTCACGTAGCAACATTCCACATAACTACACTTCACACCATGCCTCATAATACCACTCAACATAATTTTCACCCAGCAGCGAACACTTCCACGTCACACATTTCAACTCTACACATTTCCATTCCACACCACATAATTCAACAACAAACTACATAATTCAAACCAACAACAGAATTACATAACACACCACATACATCCAATCTACACCACAAAATTCCACATCATGCTATAATATTTAACAGCACACCCCATAAGTAAACTCCACTACATACCACTCCACAACGCAAAATACCATTCCAGATAATCTCACTCCAAGACACACAATCCCACTCCATGACACACAATCCCACTCCACATAATTCCAGTACACTCAATACCACACAATTACTATCCACATAATTACATTATTTCGTTACACAGATCCAATCCACACAATACAATTCCACAACTAACAATTCCAATCCAAACCACATATGTCCACTTGACACCACACACATTCACTCCACTCCAAGCAGAAAACACATAGGTAAAATACACTGTCCTTTACAATGTCAATAGCTCTAACTCTCACAAATGCGAGACCAATTGCATTGCAAATGCTTGTTTACCTTCCAATGCGACCGAGCAGATCCTGTTCATTTTTTTTATTTTTATTTATTTTATGGAGTTTTATATAGCTCGAACTTGACCCGTATCGGGTATCATAGCGCTTTACATGAGCACCAGTTGCGTTACATGAGGACACATTCATATTTGTTAGGCACAGGGAGATTAAGTGATTTGCCCAGAATCACAGGATGTTCAGCGTCATTGTTGAAACTCGAACCCAGTTCCCCAGATTCGAGTTCGACCGCCCTAGCCGTTAGGCCAACTCCTCTCCCAAGTATGAGTAAGAATAGGCATAAGAAGGGCTAAGCAGAAGAGCTGAAGTATTTAGATGTAAAAGTAGTGGAAGGTAGGTTCAAGTAGGAGTATGCAGGAGTAAGAGTGCAAGTAGGAGTAGGTAGGACTAAGTTAATGGTAATAAGGGCATTGGTAAATACGGTAGCAAAAGTAAGAATAGCAGTTAGAAGACGTAATAGGAGTAAGAGGAGAAATGAGTAAGAGCAGGAGGAAATAGGCTTTAATAAGTTGTAAGTGGAAGCAAGAGTATGTTGGAATAATAAAACGTAAGAGTGGGAACAAATATGAGGTGTAAGAGAAAGGTAAAGTTAAGAGGTTACGTAGCACAGTAAGAGGAAGTATGCAACATATGAGTAGAAACAAAAATCAGCAGTAGGCATAAGTAGGAAAAGTTAGTAAATTAAGTGCAAGATTAACGAAAGTAAGATTGAAAGAGACCAAGATGAGAAAAGAAAGACGAAGACAGCAAATCCTTCCATATTCTTCTAGGACTCCAGTGCTAACAAAGCGTGACATGCTTTTCATTTTATGTACACATCAGATGAAGAGCAAGGACCTTCCATTAAGCGCTATTGTAACACGCTTCAGTTGGTAACTTGCGTGCAGCTGAAATAGGCACAATTTATGTGTTTTATAGCGCTCACAAACAGCATAAGCGTGTTTCTTGGCACTATTTCAACAAAAGTTAACACTATGCCACTGGCAGAGGTGCAATTTGTTTTATTAATGGGTTGCACACAGACCGGTCTCTGTGACGTGCTGTTCGACGAAAAAGTGCAAGAAAAGACTTCTTAATACCACGTGAGCAGCACTTCAGAACAGTTTGGATAAAGCTTAGCCGATGCCCGGGAGCCGAATAGTGATTTTTGTGTGTCTCTGGCGCCCAGTAGCAGTGCGTTTACCCCGAGGGCCACATTTGGCATGTTCTGATTTGAACTCACCAATATAGAGAGAATGTAATACTAGGTCATTTATTGTCACATGCAACAAGGGTTGTCAATCCCGGCCCCCTTTCTCTGTAGTCCCCGGCACCTGTTTAGAGGTGGACAGGAAGGAGCCCTCTCTCCTTCCAGCACAGCAAGCAATACCACAGAACAGCGCCAAGACCAACACAAACGGCTCCCGGTAGCTCAGCTCATGTGCCCCGGTAGATGTGAGGCTGTGAGCTGATGAGTAAGAGGTTTAGGAGCAGGGTGAAGAGCTGGCAGCCTACACCAGGGTGGAGCAACAGCACGAGGCGTCTACAGCAACAGGGGACGGGTCTCCTCAGCTCCGAAGTGTGAGGCCAGCATGTGGGAGCCATGCAGTGGCAGCCAATGCTTGTGAAGCAAGTAATCAAGCATTGGCAAAGGTAAAATAAAACCAAGCTAGTGCCAACTAACACGAAGGGTAGGACGGGGAATGGTAAAATTGGGGGCAGGAGGCAGGCCCGGCTCCAGGAATCTTTATTTGGGTGGGCCAAGGGTACATTCGGGTGGGCCACTGCTGGCCTGATTTATCGCTTATATAGCTAGCCAGGCCTGCTTCTGGGCCCTCCTTTATCTCTCCTTACTCTTACAAGGCACAGTAAAACGCACTCTTTTCAAAGTCTCTTTCTAAATGTTATCACTCTCAAAAAGTGCTTTTCTTCCATGCAATGTCCCTTTGATGAGAAGAGGAAGATTCTAAGGTGGGAGTATCAAGCAAGTGACACTACCCGGGCTTCCTCTGTGCGAGCCTTCAGGGAGAAACCCTCTTCATTACTACCTCCACCTGACCTCTGACTCTGCAGCGCACTCTCTTACAGGCTTGATTATCCACTTTTCTACCACCCTTCTCCATCACACCTTATCTCACACCTGACCTTGGGCCCTAGCCCCATATCAGCCACCATTCAGTTCCACTTTCACTATTCCCAGTAAAAAACAATAGTAAAATCACCTTCAAACTTGAAACATTGAATATAGCAGTAAAAATAATTAGCATGCATGATAAAGTATGCTCCACAGTTGTCCTAATCACCTGACTATTAATTAAATAAATGAAAACAGAAAGGCCATGACAGGGCCGGCTTTATTGCTGGTGCAAACGTCTTTTTGACCTCTTTCTCTGTAGCTAGCTTAACTACCACCCTCCAACAGTACCCTTCATCTCGCCATAGCCACTCCCCCTCATGGCCTCCTCCTCAGACTCCCTAACTACCACTCTCCACCAGTGTCCCCCATCTTTCTGTAGCTCCCCCACACCCCATGACCTCCTCCTCAGATTCCCTCACTGCCACCCTCCACCAGCGCCCCTCATAGCTTCGTATTTCCCCCCACTCCATGACCTCCTCCTCGGATTCCCTGCCACCCTCCACCAGTGCCCCTCATCTCTCTGCAGTTCCCCCCCATGACCCCCTCATCAGATTCCTTCACTGCCACCCTCCACTAGTGCCCCTCATCTCTCTATAGTTCCCCCCACCCCATGACCTCCTCCTTGGCTTCCCTCACTGCCATCCTTCACTAGTGCCTCTCATTTCTCTGTAGCCCCCCCACCCCATGACCTCCTCCTCAGATTCCCTCACTGCTCCCTCAACCAGCGCCCCTCATCACTCTGTAATTCCCCCCGAGCCCCATGACCTCCTCCTCGGATTACCTCACTGCCACCCTCCACCAGTGCCCCTCATCTCTCTGTAGTTCCCCCCCACCCCTGACCTCCTCCTCAGATTCCCTCACTGCCACCCTCCACCAGTGCCCCTCATTTCTCCATAATTCCCCCCACCCCCATAACCTCCTCCTCAGATTCCTTCACTGCCACCCTCCACCAGCACCCCTCATCTCTCCGTAGATCCCCCCACCCATGACCTCTTTGGATTCCCTCACTGCCACCCCCCGCTAGTGCCCCTCAGCTCTCTGTAGTTCCCCCACCTCATGACCTCCTCCTCCGCTTCCCTCACTGCCAACCTCCACTAGTGCCCCTCATTTCTACATAGCCCCCCACCCCATGACCACCTCCTCAGATTCCCTCACTGCTCCCTCCACCAGCGCCCCTCATCTCTCTGTAGTTCCCCCCCACCCCATGACCTCCTCCTCAGATTTCTTCACTGCCGCCCTCCACCAGTACCCCTCATCTCTCTGTAGTTCCCCTCCACCCTGTGACCTCCTCCTCGGATTCCCTCACTGCCACCCTCCACTAGTGCCCCTCATCTCTCTGCTGTTGCCCCCACCGGTGACCAACTCCGCTGACTCCCGCACTGCCACCCTCCACCAGTGCTCCTCATCTCACTGTAGCTCCCCACCCCATTACCTCTTCCTCGTTTTCCCTCAATGCCACCCTCCACTAGTGCCCCTCATCTTTCCGCAGCTCCACCCCCACTCCAGGACCTCCTCCTCGGCTTCCCTCACTGCCACTCTCCACTAGTGCCCCTCATCTCTCTGTAGTTCCACCCACCCCGTGACCTCCTCCTCTGACTCCCTCACTGCTACCCTCCACCAGCGCCCCTCATCTCTCCGTAGCTCCCCACCCCATGACCTCTTCCTCGGATTCCCTCACTGCCACCCTCCACTTGTGCCCCTCATCTCTCCGTTGCCCCTCTCTCATATCCATTCCATTTGTTGTACAGTGCTACTCATATATGAGTGTAGGGTGTCACAGTACTTTACATAACAGCACGCATTATACAGAGACAATAAATCAGTCTATGGGGAATGTCACATAAGCCAATGAGGATTACAAGGTGTAGAAATCACGTCATACATACTGGTGGGCAATATATTTTACGGGGGTTTGGACTGGAGAAGCACAAACTCAGGATTTAAAGAGTACTCCAGTGGTTGGGGGTCAGCTTTACTGATAAAAATGTATAACTGCCCAAACAAACTCTTTTTGGCAACATTAGAATAATGAAGGAATGGAGAAGTTCTAACTATATCACAATACAAAAAAGCGAAGTTTGTATGCAGCTCTTCAAAGACAGTTCATAGGTCACTGTCCTATGTTAGGATAGTAACTTCTGAACTGCAAGTAACACAAGGATATCTGTGACAGAGGTAGTAACCCACTGAACTATTCCCATAAAATTCAGTTTATCAGCATTTAAAAACTACCAACAGACAAATGGTTACTCTGCAGCAGGATCGTAAATCACCAGTTATCTGCACAGTTTTTATTGTAGTTGTACATCGGTGGCAGATTCACTGGGAGGGCCATGGCTCATGTTTGGGTGGGCCAGGCTCATGTTTGGGTGGGCCTGGCCCACCCGGCCCACCCCACCCTCTAGAACCGGGCCTGGCAGGAGGTAACATATCCTGCACTTGTTAGTGGTGTGAGACAAAGAAAAGGGTCAGCGACAGGAGGATATTTACAGCTGGGACTAATTAAAGTCCCAGATAACCTATCTGTAGAAATGTAAATGCTGCATTTTAAAACATATCAGGCATTTGTTATCAACCCACAACATAGCATGTTTTTTGGAGCTCACAATGAAAACTCACAATTAAAACTGCTAGACTTACCGACAACGCTGCAGAATGTGATCTGTCCTGCTCCTTACTTGTCTAACCTCTCTCCCCCGGTGTTTCTGAAGAGTGCGGGGCCCCATCCCTTTTCCGCCCGGCTCTGACTGAAGAGAAACAATGTAACTTGTTACTTTGTTTCTCTTCAGTCCTGCCCTGGGTCAGCACGAGGAGCTCTGAGCAGGCTGCAGACTGCACCTGCTTTCTAGAGCAAGCCTTTCTCTCCCAGCTCTTTACTGAAGAGCTGAGGGGGCCCCCTTCATCTACCGAAGACTGGGGGCCCCCCCGCACCGCGGGGGCTGCGGGGGCGTTTGTTACGCCCCTGGAGAAGATACAGGAAGCTGCACCATACCATGCTATCGAATCAGTACAAGACTAAACGCTGGTCTATTAATGAACTGACACAGGCATGAGGTCATTTCAAAGCTGGAGCTGGTGAGATGCATAATAAGCCTCAAGCATGCTATCTGACCCCCTTTGTGATGTTGACTACAGAATGAAACTATTTTGACAAAAAAAGTGGACAATCATTATGCTGATGGAAGCAGAATGCAGTCTTGGAGTCCCACGGACCAGTTGGGACACTATGGAGGTTTGCTGTATATATGTCCCTGGTTACACTGAGGGGCATATTTGCAAGCCCCTATCACCACCACAATGTCATTTGTAAAGACGTTGTGGTGGCGATATGGGCTTCGCCTTATTTACAAGGCAGGGTAAAGCCACTTAATGTGGCTTAAAGCTGCCTTGCAAATAAGGCCCCTTTCATGCTATACCTAGTATTAAAGGGGAGGGCAATGGGTGTTGCTTTAGGCGTTCCACCGCAACACCCATTGATTTTGATGCTGACCCATATTTACAATTTTAAAGAACAAAGGTCCTTAGCATAAGAGTAAATAGTGAAAGCATTTCTACATAGACTACAATGAGCACTATGGGTAGTCTTCCAATGTCCAGCCGGACAAAGGAACATTTATTCATACAAATACAAAGGGAATGAACGGGATAAAAGAAACAGCAAGGGTGGAAAAAGGCACAATCCTGTACCGAGCTTGGAAGTAAAGGGATGGAAAGAATGGAAACAAGAAAGAAATAAAAGGCAAAGGAATTAGTTGATTAAAGAGCAAAAGGTGGCTTACATTACACAATAATCTTAAGTAAGCTCATACCAGCAAACAACACAATAAGATTTACACAGTGGTTAAATTGTGGTGTTGCTAAACAAGTCGACGTTTCGATCCCTAGCTCTTAATACTGTGGGATCATCATCAGGACAAGAATGTGAACTGTTGCCTGATAAGTTTTAAGAAACAGCCTGTAAAGTTTTAAAACAGGAAAAAAGTGGGGTGAAAAAAAAAAGAGAATAGAATATAAAAGATTTACACAATTATTAAGGTCCACCATTCGTTGAGCATATCGAGTAGACAACCGTTCGGATAATGTAGAACATATATACATATGATTAAGGAGAAAGTGAGGTGAGCATGGCACTCGACATGCGAACGAGAATGACAACGTTGCTGTGTGCTGCAACACACAGTCCGAGTGAGAGACCCATATGGTGAACGGCGGCAATTGAGCCAAATTGGATGTGTATTTACCGACTGTTGGCAGTGAGAGGGGTGTCAAGAGGGCGTCCTATGCGGGTGGCGAAAGGCGGTGTCGAGCCTACCTGGAGATGGAACGGGAAGGTACTTAGTGCCGCTCAGAGATATAACGTTGTGGGCGATGACAAAATTGCGGGGTGTAGTGGTGTGACAAGAAGCGGCGCGGTGTTGGTGGTACATGCTCGCAAGAAAATTTAGTGCGCTAACCTTGCGAGCGGCTCTGCGGGTGCCTGATGCAAGGAGGGAGGCCCGTGAGTGTCTCGGGACAGACCTAAGGAAGGAAGGAGGGTATGAAGTAAAACTGGCAATGGAGAGTGAAAAAAGGAATGCCGGGGGCGGGCTGTGTGTTTACCTCGGACGGAGAGAGAGGAGACCTGGTCAGAAGAATGCCGGGCTGGCAGCCAAAGTGGGCGAAGGCAATGCGAGAATGGCACAGGGAGGAGCCAGCAAGCGCTGTGGAGTGCTTGAGCTGGGGGAGAGGGAAAGGTAGTTAAAGGGGGAAGGCGGTAAGCATGGGACTGCTGAGTGCAGTGGCATTAACTAGCGGGAGGCCGGAGAGAGTTGTCCTTCAGGGCCTGAATGAATGGTGGGCTTTGAAAGGATTTCGAGCAGCAGCAATAGCTGCGAAACGGTACGGGACCGGAGCTATAAGAGCGTGAGAGGGTAGTTAGTGGGGAGGAGATTGGAGCAGGTATTGGCTCTGGCGAGTGGAAACTCAAGCATTGGCTTACCTCAAAAGGAGTCGCCGGGGGCCGGAGGGAGCAAGGGTCTGCTGTTCCTTGAGGCGTAATAGCAAGGAACTACGGGGTGGCTGGCGTGTTAAGTGGGCGGCATGGCCAGGACCAGGGGGAGGAGACACAGAAGGAGGACTATGGAAACGATCAATTCGGCCGAAAACGGTGGCCATGATGAAAAGGAGTGCTGCAGTGGCGGACATCTTGTGATGGTGAAAAGGAAGTGAAGTGAATTTCTTCAGGTGCTGGCTACAGACAACAGTATAGTATGGTGCTTTAGTGCTCAAGCTTGGATAATAAAGAACTGTTCAATACATATTAACAATTTATGTAATACATTACTGACCATGGTGAATAAAAGCATATAATTGGTGGTAACAATTGTATGAGAGTTGGGAAAAGTGACAAACAGGACTTCAAAGTAATACAATATAGTTACTGGAGGAAAAAAGTGCCATAATGTGTAGCCATGATGTTCATACATTTACATTGTTCGTTTCAAACTCGGGCAGTTAGGCCTGAAAACGGCAGTCATGTTGGCTGAGAGCGACTGGGGTGAAAAATTCAATAATGTAAAATTACACTTGTTTACAGTAAGGATGTCCATTCCTCTGTCCTATTGAGCCCATTATTGATGGAATCAAAGAGGATGATTGACTTTAATTCCTCTCTGTTTAGCAATTGGGCCATATTGCCACCCCTTTGGGGTAACTTCAGCGATTTGAGGACTGTCCAACGTAAGTCGTCTTCGTTGTGATTGGCGTCAGAAAAATGTTCAACAAGAGCAGCGTTCGCCCCCGGCATTCCTTTTTTCACTCTGCATTGCCAGTTTTACTTCATACCCTCCTTCCCTCCTTATGTCTGTCCCGAGACACTCACGGGCCTCCCTCCTTGCATCAGGCACCCGCAGAGCCGCTCGCAAGGTTAGCACACTAAGTTTTCTAGCGAGCATGTACCGCCAACACCGTGCCGCTTCTTGTCACACCACCACACCCCGCAATTTTGTCATCGTCCACAATGTTATATCTCTGAGCGCACTAAGTTTTCTTGCGAGCATGTACCACCAACACCGCGCCGCTTCTTGTCACACCACTACACCCCGCAATTTTGTCATCGCCCACAACGTTATATCTCTGAGCGGCACTAAGTAACTTCCCGTTCCCTCTCCAGGTAGGCTCGACACCGCCTTTCGCCACCCGCATAGAACGCCCTCTTGACACCCCTCTCACTGCCAACAGTCGGTAAATACACATCCAATTTAGCTCAATTGCCGTCGTTCACCATATGGGTCTCTCACTCGGACTGTGTGTTGCAGCACACAGCAACGTTGTCATTCTCGTTCGCATGTCGAGTGCCATGCTCACCTCACTTTCTCCTTAATCATATGTATATATGTTCTACATTATCCGAACGGTTGTCTACTCGATATGCTCAACAAATGGTGGACCTTAATAATTGTGTAAATCTTTTATATTCTCTTCTCTTTTTTTTTTCTCCCCACTTTTTTCCTGTTTTAAAACTTTACAGGCTGTTTCTTAAAACTTATCAGGCAACAGTTCACATTCTTGTCCTGATGATGATCCCATGGTATTAAGAGCTAGGGATGGAAATGTCGACTTGTTTAGCAACACCACAATTTAACCACTGTGTAAATCTTATTGTGCTGTTTGCTGGTATGAGCTTGCTTAAGATTATTGTGTAATGTAAGCCACCTTTTGCTCTTTAATCAACTAATTCCTTTGCCTTTTCTTTCTTTCTTGTTTCCATTCTTTCCATCCCTTTTACTTCCAAGCTCGGTACAGGATTGTGCCTTTTTCCACCCTTGCTGTTTCTTTTATCCCGTTCATTCCCTTTGTCTGGACATTGGAAGACTACCCATAGTGCTCATTGTAGTCTATGTAGAAATGCTTTCACTATTTACTCTTATGCTAAGGACCTTTATTCTTTAAAATAAGCAATTACCCGAGGTCCTTAGGCTACCAGATTGGGTCCCCTTGTTATTTCTTCTCACTCTCGACCCATATTTACAAGGGTGGTGTAAATATGGAGCAGCGCCAAAATTTAGACTAGGGAAAACCTGTTCTTACCCTGGCAAAATGAGGAGAAATGTTTAATTTCTACTTGTTTTTGCTATTACCATGTGTGCTGCATTGTGCAGCACACATGAAAACAGCAAAACGCCTTTGATTGTTTGAGTGTTGGAGGTGGCCCTTCCTGCACATAAACAATCATAAACAAAAATAACGTCTTGCAACTTCTATGTGTGTTACATTAAGAATACATAGAAGTTTCAAATCACCATTTCAGATTGTTTATGTGCAGGAAGGGACACCTTCCTGCTCATAATCAATCCCCTCAACGCAGGCCCCCTTGCACTATGGTGCAAGGGGGCCTGCGTTGATGCTAGGCAGCTAAATTTAGCGCCAGCGCAGGGGGAAACATAGGGCGGCACTATATTCTTATAAATATGGTGCAGGGCTGCGTTTCGAAGGTGACGGAGCGTGT
Source organism: Triturus cristatus (assembly GCF_964204655.1). Taxonomy (NCBI): domain Eukaryota; kingdom Metazoa; phylum Chordata; class Amphibia; order Caudata; family Salamandridae; genus Triturus; species Triturus cristatus. Next base: position 237,703,483 of record NC_140583.1, read on the forward strand.
CATTAGCCTTCTTGGCTTAACAACATGCTTCGCCATTTTCCTTGTTAATATGCCCCCTGAATACCTACAGCATACAGGACCCGGATGTATTACAATTCCAAAGCTACTTCCCGGTATGGGTGATTTTCTACAATCCCCAGAAAGCAAAGAGTTGAACCAGCTGTAAAAATTGTCCCACAGGCTAAAGGGCTTTATGTTGAGTGTGCTAGATGACGCAAATCTTCCAAAAGGTGGCAGATGTCCCTTCTGCCATATTTACAGTACAACTGAGATCAATTTCCTTTTAATATGGTGGGAGGGACATACACCTCGTTTGTCGGATATCTTGGATCCTCCCAACCACCTCTACTGGCTTGATTGCCAATTTCTTAGATGAATTCTCAATTCTACAAGGTCTTCCGACTTGGGGTAGTAAATGTGGTGAGAGATTTTACAGTTTGCAGTTAGCAAAGTCAAAATCATATGGCTGAGAAGCATGTCAGGGTTTTAGAAAAAAGGTTTCAGTTTTGTCCCCTCTACCCAGGTTAACAAGTTTGAACTGGAGAAAGATTTGCGTGCTTTTTTTCGCAAAATTCAACTTAATCGTTTTTTTTAAAACCGACCACCTAGTGATGTGGTCAATCAATTAGGCTTAAAACCTAAATCCTCTTTTACTTCTTCTCTAGGAATGGTAGGAAAAATGTAGAGGTATTTGAAAAAGCAGTAGAAAGTGATATACAAAGAATCCTAAATGATAGTAATCAATTTTTTCCCCACAACACTAGCAAAGAGGAAAGAGAAGCCATTAACGCCTTAAAAAATAATGAGAGGCTTACTATAAAACCAGCTGATGAGGGTGGGGGAGTGGTAGTCTTTAACACCACTGACTACACTGAAAGGATGACTAGGATGCTTAATGTAGTTGAGCTTTATGAACCTGCTCAAAGTAGCTCCCTTACCATGTTGTCTAGAGATTGTCTACGATTGCTGAATGAAGCTAGAGAGAACGATTGGATATGTGAAGAAGAGTACAAGTTTATAAATAATGTAGAACTGAAGATTCCTGCACTATATGGCCTTCCAATGGTGCATAAAAACCCTGACAATCCTCCAATGAGGCCTATCGTTAGTAGCATAGACTCTCTTTTAGAAGCTCTCAGCAAGTATGTAGATTGTTTTTTACGTCCAATGGTAAGTGCTCTTAAATCTTATGTTAAAGACTCATCACACATCATTTCATTGTTGGAGGGAAAACCGTTCTGTGGAGAGACTCAGTGTCTGGTCACCCTTGACATTGAGTCTCTCTACACAAACATCCCCCAAAATGATACCATAGTAATGTTGTGTGAATTGCTGAAGGAGGTGGATTTGGAAGGGGTCAACCAAAACTTTATTGTTGAGTGTGTGAAAATGATTCTAAAGAATAATATCTTTCCTTTTGTCGATCAACTCTTTAAACAAAAGAAGGGGACCAGCATGGGGGCTACTTGTGCCCCAAGTCTGGCCTGTCTTTACATGGGAGAGTTTGAAAAGAAACACATTTTTAATGATCTTGCTCCCTTTTCTGACAATGTAGCGGGCCGGTACCGCTACATTGACAATATTTTTTTCATCTGGGATGGTGACCTGGACCTCTCGAATGAATTTTTAATTTGGCTCAATTTGGGGGACCCCAATCTTAAATTTACCTCTCAGATTAGTACAACTAAGGTGGATTTCTTGGGTATAACAATTAAGGTTGTTAATGATGTCCTTGAAGTTGAACTTTTTACAAAGCCTATGGATAAGAACACCCTTTTACATTATTCAAGTTTTCATCCCAAGTCCCAAAAGGACAATATTCCTTTTAGCCAATTTCTCCGTCTCCGGAGAAATTGTTCTAATCTTGAGGAATTTTACAAACATTCGGAAATTTTGAAGAAAAAGTTCAAAGGATAGAGGATACCCAAAAAAGTTGATTTCTCATTCTTTCAAGAGAGCCAGGTTTTACAATAGAGAAGCCATGCTCGAGAATAATGCACAAGAAAAGAATACCAAAAATAAGAATAAGTTGGTCTTTGTAAGCAAATATTCAAATGTGAGAAACAAAATTAAGAATGTTGTGAACAAGAATTGGCAGATTCTCAACTATGAAGATCACAGATTAGAGAAACCACTGTTTGCGTTTAATGAGTTGATGAGTTAATGAGAAATGAGTTGGTACATACGTACCGTGAGGACTGTACACGAGGGCCACTGGTAATGTGAAATGTGGCACATGTAATATATGTGTGTCGTGTATACAGTCAAAAGAATTGTAATTTAACAAACAACACTTGATATCCAAAACCCTAAATAACTGTAAAAGTAAGAATGTGGTTTACCTGCTGCTTTGCCCATGCGGCTTAGGCTACGTGGGGGAAACCAGCAGAGAACTACGGGTAAGGAGTCAGGAACACAGGTCAGCCATTAAAACAAGGAAGGAGAATGCCCCATTAGTCTCCCATTTTACTGAAATGGGACACAAGGAGAATGATCTAAGATGGTTTATACTAGAAAAGGTAACCATTGGTAGACGAGGTGGAAACCTGGAGACTAAAAGAAAATCTCAAGAACAATGGTACATTTCCCTCCTGAATACTATGTGTGACGGCCTTAATTCCAAAGAGGAATGGGAAAGACTGGTGGGCCCGAGGTAGTCGAGCCGTTTTTTTAGGGATATGCTCTCATGAGGCTGTAGGGGTAACATCTTCTTATTTCCATCTATTTACTATGGATCAAAAGGTGATTATAAATGTATGTGACTATTGGAAATCTATGTTTCAGATCACGTATGTTATTGTATGGAGAATACACCACTATTCTTACCTAATATTTTCCTGCTAACATCACTGTTGGTACTAACCACGATTTTTATCTGGTCCGAGCTGTACAGTGGGTTATTCTAGTTAAAAAGTACATTGGGGTTTAACAACTCCACGAGTTGGGGTATTAGTTGGGTCAATTGGAAACCGGGGAGTTAGGCGTTATAGCTGTATCATACGCCACCTCCGTGTTTGCCTATTTCAAGATAGCACCACTGTAATTTTCCCTCTTTTAGTAGTTAAAATAAATTTTTAATCTTCTAGTTTCATTTTTAAAATAGACAGTATTGTTACTTGCCCGTAGTGGTTTTTAACTTTTTTAAACACTGTGGGTATTTCGCCAATGAGGTCGCCGTACGTCAGCTTTAGAGTAGGTTTGAGTTCTCTCACCATAGGCGATATGACTTGGATATCCGTTCCAAGATGGTGCCATTTGGAACTCCTCTACACCACGTGATATCTGTTATCACAGCTGCGATCGATATGAGATTTGTTAGAATAGTGGCGGTTTTTTCTTTTGGTTTAAATAGAGATTTGTAATTTGTTGCACGGCAGAAAGACATACATACGGAGGCTGAAAACCCCTTGTTTGAATCCCCGATACGAGGAACGTGTTTTTATTTGTGAGGTAAGTGGGAGTAGTTAGACTGGTTTATACCACGCCATTTTTTTAAGGGGGCTTGATTTTAAACAGCTCTCAGTATCCAATTTACAGTGTTCAAATTGGGGATAGCTTTCCTGCACCGTTAATCTGCTGTGTAGCTTGATGCTCTAGCCATATAGTTACAGGACGGCTGTAATTCTGTTCTATATTCTCAGGATATTAGGGATCACCATTAATAGATCGGCACTAAGGCGAACTTTGTTTCACCTTTGTTTTATTCAGAGAATATCTTTCCTGGCACACACCGTGTGGAGTGAGAATCTGCCTTTCTTCCGTCTATGTGATCGAAAGACGGTACGAGTCTTGACATTTTCAACAGGTACTTTTTTGCAGGCTCTATCTACAATGGCCATAGTGGGAGAGGAGTGAATAGAAAAATAACTCTCCGTATACTTTGTTTCCATTTAGACGAGGAGTACTTCCCTCTTGCTTTGTTTATTCACATAAGGAAGTGAACTTCCAGCAACAAGAGTTTGCATGCCACTTTCTGAATAGGGATTCTCCTTTTTTATGATAAGGTAAACGTCCTAGCTACATTAAACAATGGGATTTTTAATTAACAATTATGAGTGAGTTTTTTTATTATGAGATATTCTTTGTGTATTTTTTTTACAGTTTTGTATGTTGAGGATCAGAGTCTTCGTCATTCGAGTACACCTGAGTTCGGGAGTACTTTCTTTTGGAGGTAAATTTGCCCCTTGTTCTTGCAGCAAATAGTTAATGGAGTTTTGTTGAGACTAGTAATAGGTCCAACAGCATGCTTGTGACAATCCTTCGGCATGTTGTTTGGGAATTTGGGAATGTGCCTGCAGAGCTTTAGATGGCCCGCATCTTTCAACTTTACCCTTTCTGGGGAGTTAAAGCACGTAGAAAGCTGTTTGTTCCTTTGTGCCATACCCTTGAATGGATGTAGTATGAGTGCTACCTCTGACAGGCCCAAACATACAGTGTTTGGTCAGATGGTGTGAGTGATAGAGGGCTCTTGATGGTGTGTACCATTCTCGAGGGTGTTATGGTGGGCTCTTTAATCGAATCAGTTCAACATTTTTTTCATATGTGTATAGAAAAGTTTTGTTTTATTTCATTTTTATTCAGAATTATTAATACAAGGTGGGAAGAATTTTACTTTCCTGAAGAAGGTGGGGGTGATATTACGTTGGACCCACCGAAACGCGTTGATGCCTTGTGTTTGAATACATCATGGATCAAGGACAAATGCAGCACTCTACGATTAATATCTAACTGGAATCTGCTGTCTGAGTAGTGTGCATTTACATTTTATTTATCTGTCGCTTTGACTTTCGTGATGTCTTCTTGATTTGAAATTACATTTCTTGCTGTCTTTTTGTCCCACTTGTTGTTGTAATTTTTTAATTTGTATGGATCATTATGACCATTTTGTTTTTAAAATTTGAATGAGATCTCCGAATATTGAGTCTGTTTTTAAAATGTATGATTTTTAATTTTGTGATTTGATATTATATGTATGAATTTTTAATAAATTGTAGTAATTAATAATATTACGACTATATAATTTGGCACTGATTTGGTTCTTGAGTCCATGTAACCTGTGTCCTTGGGTTGGCCCACCCTGGTGAATGAGAACTTTGGAATGTGATTGTGATTAATAGTGTTGGTTGCTTAATATTTACTCCCAAGGGGATTGTTGTTTGACTTTAAGAAGCATGTCAGTCAGTGATGTCTCTGGATAGGATGATTGGTGTCCTCCTACAGGGTAATGATGTGCCAGTCCCTTTTCAGCCTCCTTCATGCACAATAGCAACAAACTGAACAGATCAGCATATAAGCAGCTGCAGGCCAGTAGCAGGTCTTCTCTTCACAAAGGCCTTCTCCCAAGTTCTCAGCACAATGTTAGAACGCCTCTAATATGCCTTTCTCTGCTTGGGATGACTGAAAGGTACAACTACCCATTTCCCAAGTGCAAATAAATACCCCAACCAAAGAATGTCATGCTTTTATCAAAAAATCCCATTGCGCCCTGGCGGTTATGATTATGCTGATGGCACAACCAAATTAGGCTATGTGGGAAGCATCCTCTTGCTCACCTATGGCAAAACGTGGAAATACATCATTGACTATCTGAGGCTTGCCTCTGGCTAAAGCTAGTCATGAGTCAACCCATGTAGCAGCAGCTACTCGGTGAGATGCATGGTTCTACTTTCTTCACTGGGGTGAATCAAGTTCTAATCTTCCAATCCTCCCCAGAGTGGCATATGCAGTAAAGGTACAAATTAGGCCCTAGCAAAATTTAAATCACGCAGGCATAATTTATGGAATTTCATGTTACACTTTATATGAAAAATTTGCCAAACAACACCATTACACTACTTCACATAATTACGCCACCATTCGCAGAAATATTACACAGTAGAAACAGCACTATAAACCAGAATGTGAGTGGGTGCGGGTCACAGCAATTTTGTTTTTTGCGGTATATTTAAGTTTCACATGTTCCTCGCATTGATAAAGAAATACAGATAGACAAGTATAAATTGTGCACACCAAAAGTTGTATTCTAGTCACATTCATCAGCTGAGGATGATGGGCCTCGATCCTTTTTAAGGAATGCACCTCATGAGGAGGAAGGTATAATGGAAGCGTTTTTCTTCTTAGGACCTGAGAAGCTCAAAGAAAAATATGCATATGATAGGCTTTAAAATAGACCCCTTCATTTTCTAGGAAGCAAGTGGTGTGAGATAAAGATTCTCTAGCATAAGTGTTAGACCTGTCAGCATTCTGGAGGTCTTTGTTAGGACCCTGTGCATGTTGCCACTGCTGACAAGTGCTAAAGTGATTGTGATCACTCTATCAAACATGGTTTAATTGGCTTATGTCTGATTGGCATATTTATTTTACTTATAAATCTCTTGTAGAGTGGAATACCATATACTCAGGGCCTGTAAATTAAATGCTACTAGTGGGCCTGCAGCACTTTATTTTGCCACCCACGTAAGTAGCACATTACCCCAGGCCTTTCATTGTAGCCTGAATGCAGTATTAAATTGCCAATTCAACTTGTTAATATAACCCCTTTGCCAAGCCTTAAACTCCCGCTTTATAGCATATAAGTCACCTCTAAGGTGTAGGTCCGAGGTAGCACATGGGGCAAGGCACATTGCCATTAAGATGTTGGACATGTGCTTTTAAGTTTTACATGTCCTGGTAGCAAAAAACTCCTAAATTAATTTTTCACTAATGTGAGGCCTACCTGTTCAATAGGATAACATTAGATTGCCTTATTACATTTAATACGTGCTAACTTTTGATTGGGACTAGGTAAGCATTTCCTGTTTGGTATCTATGAAATTGGAATGAAAAATTCTCTTTAATGGTAAAGTCGCATTTTAAATTACAATTTTGAAAATGTCACTTTTAGAAAGTTTACATTTTCCTGCTCTCAGCCATTTAGTGCCTACAACCTCTCCTGGGTCACATGACTGGGTATAACTGACAGTCTTTGTGAATTCCTCCCAGACAGTCACACAATAGAGAGATTAAGTGTGCCTGAAAAGGCCATCTTCTGGCAGGATGTGGGGGTGGAACTGGGTAAAGCCCCACTTGCAACTGAATAGGCTGTGCTCTGCTTTCCTACAAAGGGCTTATCACCTCCACATTGTCACTGCAGCCAGCTTGGAGCCAGGACAGGGGAGTCAGAAAACTACAAGCACTTCAAAGAGAAATCTCCAGAAACGTCTCCTAACTTTAAAAGAGGCACTAAGTATAATAATAGGGTCCTCAGAATCACTCTTCAGTTTAGGTCTGGACCGGCGGAAGGGCCCTGAAAACTGCCTGCTGCTGTTGCCTGTTGTACATTTGCATGACTACTTTGCTGTATTTGGAAGCACTGCTTTGTTGACGGAAATCTGCCTTGAAATCTCAGAGGACAACGCTGTTGTTTGAGCTTTGCAACTTCACCTGAACCCAGGAATACTAGAGTGACTCCAAGGGTCAGTTTGTTGGTCTCCTGTTAAGAGCCACTGTGACACAATAGGCTCCCACCATCCAGAACCGACACCTGGACACAACTTGAGTGAGTCCTAAACCAATAAGTGGTGTCCCACCAGTCTTGGACCCTTGGTTGTGGTGCTAAAGGTGCCCAGACAGCCAAAGTCTAAAACTTTGGATTTTTTGGCTTAAAACTGCTATGAGAACCGAGGGATGATCGGGACCAACCTGCTCATCTTCCAGCCCGAGGAACATCGTCGGTCGGCTTGCCTTTACCGCTGCACCCACTACATTTTCCGCAGCAGCAAATACTGTTCATCAGTCCTGTGCCAAAGGGATATTCGAGCTCCTGGAACTATCTTTCACTACAGTCTGCCGCCTCATCCTGCTGGAGATTTTCAACTTCCAAAAAAGAGGCTAAGAACCCGATTTATATATTGGCTGGGAGGGTACTGCACTGCAATGGTGACAGAGTGCCCTTCCCACCAATTTAGTGGTCCGCCTGCCACATTTAGATGTGGTCGGAACTTCAGATAAATCACAGCTCACTTTGATTCATACCCTCCTACAGCCTTGGAGAGTAAGGGCCATCGGGGAAATTACTACATGTCCTCCTACCCAATTTGGATGGGTGGACATGTACTATTCCTTGCCGCCAGGTAAATTCTGGCGGTAAGGAACAACGAAAACATTTTAATGCTCCCCGCCATGGAAGAAGTCTCTCAATGCAAGAGAAGCATTACTTTTTTCCTATAGAAAAAGAAAATCCCATTTGAGGAAAAACAAATTACTGTTTGTCCTTCTGGCGCAGCCTTGTAACAAACAGTAAAATGCATTCACAGAAACAGCCAGACAGTAGTTACTGAAAATGCCTTTATAAATGACTGCATGCTTGGTGGTCATTTATAAATATGGCAGGTGGAATAAACCCTTCTCCATGCCAATGGTGAGTAATCCATCCCCTAGAATATAAATCTGTCCCTAAGCCCGAATGTAGAAGTCTTGACCGCAGCTTAAACCCAAGGCTCCCTGATGATGGCGCTTCCTCCTTGGACACTGTCAGCAGTCTTATCCCTGCTGTACTTTACCTTCTCAGAACATTTTCCTGGAAAATTCTTCTAAGTCCGAAGGTAAGCGCTGACCGAGCCCAATCCACTGCTTGCATCCGAACTTCGCTCCATCGCGGTCCTCCATGTTTTTTTAATTTGACCCAGTCTTGCACCACTAAATGTCCGCAATTGGCACTTTGATCTTTTACTCGTAATCTCTTTATTTAAAATTAATGAGAAAGCATAACAAAATACAACATGTCTTCTATAAGCGATTGTAATAATATAGAAACAGGGTGATGTTCAGGTAAATATAAAGTGGTGCCAATAAGGATTCGAAGCAATAGGTAAAGCAAGTGCTAAAGGTCCATATAAGGGAATCTCCCACAGCATGATGTGTCACAGGGAAAGTAAAAACATAGAAACAATAGGGTGCAACAGGTTCAGGTCAATGCTTTGCAAAATAGTTTAGGAACATGAGTAAGGTTGTGTGGTAGTGTATAGGTGGACTTTTCTGACGGTGGGGGAGAGAGAACTTGTTGTTGAAAATATGCATAGGAAGGCAAGTTATTCAAGAAAGCTGCAATGCCCTGAGCTTCAGTGGGCTGAAGCAAGTGAACTCCAATCGGTCAGATAATGTATTAGTGGACGCCAGACAGACCGGAATTTAGCATTGGTCTTGGCTAAGTTGGGGGAGAGTTGTTCCATCGCCATCACATGCCATAGGCGAGTGAACCATTGAGCAATGCAGGGGGCAGTGGTCTTTTTCCATGCCAATGCCACAAGCTGTGGCGCAGCATTCAGCATATGGGTGATAATCCTCCAATTAATGTGGGTCATTGCTTCTAGGGGATGCATGCCTGGCATGACTGTGAAGTAGGTAGCAGGAAGTGGGTAACCTACGGTGCCCTTGATGTGTCCTGGGATCTGTTTCCAGTATGTGGTTGCAAGACTACCAGATGCGACAAAAGTCCCCGGGTTCCACTCCGCTCTACCAGCAGAAGGGAGACATGGAGGGGTATACGGTGGAGAGGCAGGCTGGCATATAATACCATTGAAACATGATATTATAGGCTGTTTCCCTTTGGGTAGGCTTTGCTAAGTTTTGGATATATCTTGACAAAGGAGATCCCACTGCCTAGGGGAGATGCCTTCTGTATTGTTAGTCTGCCAGCAAGATTGATATGTGTGGGTTCAGGGAGTGTTGAATATTGAATTATCTGGTAGGTATTAGAGATTAGTCCTTTAGATCTGTCATAGTCTCTCACTAGTTTTTCAAAGGGGATATAGGATCAAGTAGCCCCAGATGGTTGGAGGAGTGCAGTGCCCAGTGCTGCAGCTGCCAGTACTGCAGCCTCAATGGTTCAGGTAGGTGGTAGTCAGCCATAAACTGTTCTAAAGATCTTATGGATCCCATGAAAGATCCCTTGGCATCCTACAATCCCCCGCCTCCCAGATGGGAAATTAATGGGGTTTGAGCGCTGGAGTGAAGTTGGGGTTGTGCGCAATTGGCTGGTATGGGGAAGGGAAGGTGGTGAACCCCCTCTTGAGTGCTAGTTTGTCCCATATTTCGAGCACTGTCCTAGTGGGGGAGACTATGTAGGCGCTGTGTGGCCTGGCGTGTCTGGGTAACCAGGCTAAATCATAAAGGGATTGAGCATTGAGTAGCTCTGCATGTTGCGGATGGATTAAGTCCCAATCAAAGCCTCGCAGGTACTCATCTATCACGGCTTCAAGGAAATCATCCCGGGTGTAGAGAGGTTTATAGTAGTCATGATATGCCCGCTGCTTGTCCCAATCAGAAGTCGCCAGGTTAATAAATATAGATATCTGGGGTTGCGCATCCTTGTAGTGGACTCACGGATCCTACTGAAATTCGATTGGCTACTAACACTTCAAGCAGGAAGTGTTGGCAGCCATCTTGGGACTGAGCTTGAAGCCGAGTTCCCAAAAATATGTACAAAATAAAAAAAGGGGGCAAGGTAGGAATACCCTGAACCCCCAGGTATGGTGGGGTCCCACAGGGACCCCGCCGGGGTATAACCATTTTTTCAATTACATTTTTCTGCAAATGTGTGGCTAGGCTCGCGGATCTGCTGCAAAATTGTAAAAAAGGCGTGCAGGCTCACGTGTCTTTTTCAGGAAGCCGCCGGTTGGGCCAAATCTTGGAGGCATGTACAAAATAAAGGAGTGGGGCAGATGAGGCCACCTAATAGGGTTTATTAAAACTCCGGGGACCACCACCTCCTGGGGTACCTATAATAAATTATGTGGGGGGCCCTAAAGGACACCCAACAGCCCAGGGGACCACTCCCCGGGGCATAACTTTAAGAAGAAGGAGGGGGCTGCACAGCCCCCTTCCGGGCCATATACACTCCAGTGACCACCACCTCACCTGGGTGGCCCGTTAAACTGAAAGGAGGGGGCTGTTCGGCCACCCTCCTGGAGCCATAGATGAGCCTATGGACCGTCACCCCCAGGGACGGCTGCTTCTATGTCTAAGGGTGCCCACCCCCGGGACACAGGTGGGAGCTTTATCGCTCCCGCCAAGCCACAGCAATGCTTTGAGCAAGCATGAGCATTTTCCATTTGTTTGATCAAAGCGGAGCACAATTGCTTTGACAGAGAGGGAGCTGAATGTAAGCAGCTCGCCCTCTGTCAAAGCAATGCCGGCTCATGCCTGTTCCATGACACTACAAAGTGGATGCCCTTGGTAGGACCAGGGCACCCACACTAGAGGCTTGGTCCTAGGAAATGGGGTCCGCAGTACTATTTAAATGTGTGACTTTTTTTTTTTTAAAGCGGAGCCTCTGGGGATGGGGTCTCTGGGGTCAAAATTGGCCTGGGGAGTGGAGCCCCTTCGGCCCCTCCCCCTGTAAGTTATTAAAAACATATATTTATTTTTAAAAGGCTGGGCCCTAGGGGATGGGGTCACTGGGGCCAAAATCGACCCAGGAAGAGAGGCAACGCGGCCCCTCCCCTATTCAAAATAGGCCTGCCCCCAGGTGATGTGATCCCCACCGAATAAATGAAAAATAAAATAACAAAAAAAAAAGACCGGCAAATCGCCAAAGGCACCGCCCCCTTTCAACACCACTCTGAAAATGCACTTCCTGGCATATTGTTGGTTGGGGGAAGTCTCCTTGGATGCTCAGGATCCTTAGGGGCCAACACGCCCTACTAATATTTCCAGCAAGTACCAAACAGCCTGATTGCTGAGAGGACTTCATAATCCACGCCTCCTTTCTCCACCACTCTACAAATGTACCTATTGGCGCACTGCTGGTTGGGGAATGAAGTCCCCTTGGCTTCAGATGGTCCTTGGGGGCCAACAATACCTCCTGTTACCACCAGTAAGTCCCACACAGTGGGATAGCTCAGAGGTCTTCAGGGGCCACACCCATTTTCTAAACCACTCTGCAAACGCAACCCCTGGCGCACTACTGGTTGTGGGATGAAGTCCTCGTGCCTCCTAAGGACCCTTGGGGGGCCAGAAACCATTTCAGTAAGTGCCACACAGCATGATTGCTGAGAGGTGGTCGGAGCCCATGCCCCCTTTTTTCACCACTCTGCAAATTAGCCTTTTGGTGCACTACTAGTTGGGGAATGAAGTTGCCTTGAATCCTGAAGGTCCTTGGTGGCCAACAAGCCCTACTGTTACCTCCAGTAAGCCCCAAACAGCGGGATTGCTGAAAGTTCTTCGGAGGCCACGTCCCCTTTCTTCATCACTCTGCAAACCCATCTCCTGGCACACTACTGGTTGGGGGATGAAGTCCTCTAGGAAGCTAAGGGTCCTTAGGGGCCAAGAAGCCCTCCTGTTACCTCTAGAAAGTGTGACACAACAGGATTCGTGAGAGCTGGTTGGAGGCCCCACCCCCTTTCTCCACCAGTCTACAAACGTGACTACTAGTTGAAAAACCATTGAAATTTGTTGAAAAAAATCAAAGGTTCTAGAGACCTTATAGTTAGGCTGACATTTGGCTCGCACAAAACCGGAGAAATTCAGTAGCCATAGTCAATAATCTTGAAGATCCCGGAGAGCAGAGATATGGGTCTAAATGTCAAAAGTATTTTAGGATCTGTATTTAGTTTTTCAAAAGGGCTATAACGTTTGCCTTTTTCTAAGAGGTGGGTACTATCTCGGATCATAGAGAATTAGTAAAAAGATCATGGTAAATAGGGAATAATCTATTCCCTATAAGCCTTGTAACCTGGGGAAGAACTGATCAAATGGGAAGCCAGATTTACTTTTGGTGAATAAACTTTCCCGCTCTTCGACTGTTGGAGGATTAAACTGCATCGGTTTATCCTGAGCCAGGGGCATTAAATGACATACATCGTTCAAGGGCTCATTGACTTACATTTCTTGCAAGGTTGTCCTAATTTTTTTTTAATGTTACCTTCAAAGAATATGCTCATTTGACACAGTACACAGGGAGGCACTTGTTTTAAGGGGGGTGCAGTATAAAATCATTGCATTATTGTGTGCTTTCCCAATTCTATTACAGTAAAAAGTGTAACATGCCAGTTTCAGATTTATGTGGTACTAAGAGCCACTTTGCACTTGTTTTTGTTGGCTTTTTTATATTGTTTTCTCCATGCGCGTTCTAGCTTTTTACTATGTTTTCTTTCTTCTGCTAGTTCACTCCTAAACCAAAGGATGGACGGTTTGTGTCAAAGAGTCCTGTCACTTACTTCAGGGGCAGCTATAGAAGCGGCTTCCAGGAGCCAGTTGTTCACACTGACCCCATCTAACACTACGTCACCAGTCAACATAGGTTTGGTGGCAGCTAGAGTATCCTTAAATAGGGATAAAGCCACCTTATACCAGGCACGATAAAAAAAAACTACAATCGTTTAAAAACCAAAGAAAACTGGGGAATTCAACTGGTATACATAACTGGCATAACTCCATTTCACTAGATTTCTATTTGTAACATATTATGTTAGGTTAACAGCACTTGCACCATGTGTATGGTCTCCATACTAATGCCACAGAGCTAAGATACAAAAATATTGATGTCACATATATTCAAGTTTGTTTTACATCACACATTCAGCTATGCAAAGCGTACATTTAGTGTCCTCTGTGTCTCTATATTCCTTATAGAGACACGAGAGATGTGCTCGCAAGCGCTATAACACGCCAGTATCAACCAACTACTAGTAATCTTAATAGATAGTCATTCACCTTTAAATAGGAGACCTACGGGCTTCTCCAAAGCTCATTTTGTAATTTAATTCACATTTTTGGCTTGAAACTAGCCATTATTCTGTGCACAATGTACAAATAAATCAGCAAGTAAAATACAAATTTTCTTCCAAAGTTCAGAACTTTTTTAGATTTTATCATTCGTTGCCAAAAACATCTGCTGATGGTTTGTAATCAATGAGACAGATTTACAAGCCCCTTGCAACACGTTTGCGCCGCAGTCGCGTCACTTTTGTGATGCAGCGGCGGTGTAAACAATGCACCACGTTGCAACACATTTACAACATGACGCATCTAGAGAGATATATTACATTGTAAAGCCCTGCGCTACATTATACCTGCATCAGGTATAATGTATGCAGGGTGGTCGTTCCAACTCAAGAAAGCCTCATAAAAATGACGCAGGAAATCTATATGATTTCACTGCGCCACTTCTACGACATCTCTGCGTCAAAACCTTATGCTTGCTTATAGCAGGAGTAAGGAGTGACGCAGCACAATAGGTATAGGCATTGCTGAGCATTGCTGGAGTTGCGCCGTGCGTGTGACACGACTCCAGAAATGCGCAAACTTTGCGCAAACAGATGTGTGTAACGCATCTGTCAATCCTTGCACCATGGTGCGCCGCTTTGTAAATGTGACGTATCCATGGTGGCGCAAGGGTTTTTTTGCGTGACGCAAGTAAACTGACACATCTCTGCTATGATGCAGAGATGAGTCAGTTTCTTGTAAATCTGCCTCTATGTTTTTACCTTGATAAGAATTATCCACTCGTGCAGTCCATTTAGAGGAACGCTAAAGAGACACAAAATGTTGCGGGATTACAAACATGTATTGGCAGTCCCACAAAAAAAGATGACAGAATAGTTGTATGGTAAATTTGCATCAAATCATTCGATAGCATCTCCTGTTGTTTACAAAAGAAGCAAAGGAAACATTTTCAAGAAAAGAAATGCCGAAAAACCAACAACAATTTCCGCATGAAAAAATAATTTCAAACATTGAGTAGCATCTGCATTTTTATTCAGCGTAAAAAAAATAAAAACAATTCTTAATGAAAAGACTGCTGCTAGAAATTCTTTTTTTAGGGAAAAGAAACAGAAACAAGGCGAACATGTGGATTAGGGAAACCAAATGAAACGTTTGAGGTAAAAAAAAGTAACATGAATATTTTCTAACTTTGACAGACATTTGAGTGCATAACAATGATTAGCATTCTTAGCTCACATTAATTCTTACAAAGCTTTTTCCGTCCTAGAGCAGCCTCTACCTACAATTCCGTAGTTTACCCACTAAAATGGCAACCCTGTTTTTAATAAAGGCGCAAAATATTGCTCTGTAGCATATTTTGAAAATAATATAAAAATAATTATTTCTATATTACAATTTTTAACTTGGCTTGTAAAATTCCAACATAATACAGCCTTAAATCTACAAACAGGACATACATACAAACACCTTTCTTGTTTCAACAACCACTATTCGTTTTTATCACATACATAGGCAATGTGCAAATGAACGGAAAGTAGAATACATTTCTGAGCCCCTTCCACTTCCTTACCACTGATAAACCCATTTGGTAATAAGTCTAGAAAATTCGGCCCAGCTTTCACAAGGATACCTGTGGTACATATAAAGTTACAGTGGGTAAAGCTGAAGAGTCACCTACAGTCAGAGTCCATGACCTTCCTCACTAGCAAGAGTGCTGCTAGGTCTTGCTATAACTACTGAGATTTCTAGGGTCCTGACAGCGTGAATATACTTCCAAGAGGCTAAACCAATAAATAAGTCATGCCCGCCCAAATATCCCCTAGCGGTGGGTGTACAAGTTGCATTCTGTATATATGACAGGGAATACTTTACCTGTTCAATTGCAATGTACGTGATGATATGTCCACGCCTATTCATTTCTACATTTGTGGAATGTGAATTTAAGTGCTAGTCATGGTGGCAAATTACACAATTATGATCCAATGTTTACACAATGCCATATTTACTGGATCATACAAACAAAGTGTACGTCAAAATGCATGTGCAAATGCAGAGGCCAAGGTCTACTGGATATGTAGATGAGCAAGTTCCCCCACAATTCCCTAGCATGAAGGGACCTCAAAAGCCAGGGGACAGTCGTAAAGCCACGTCGCTCAATCCTATGGCCCTTTGGGTGGAATACCTATTGAGAACCTGCCAGCTAAAATCCAATTGTGAATGTTTTTATTTCTGTGCACACAGGGCAGGTATCGAACCATGATGGTCATGACTAAAGCTAGCCAACAGTGAAGCAAAGCCAGATAGGAAAGGCATTCAGTCGCCACCAACCTTAGCTGGTTAAAAACCAGGCACCTGAATTTAACACTGGAGCAGTCCTGTCAAACCATATCAACTCACGCATCCCAACAATAAAATGTATCTCATAATTAGCAAGCATAGTCAAAACACAGGGTGCACCCCAAGGGCTACTCTCAGAGAGGCAAACGGAGCCTCTTAGGTTTGCTCCAATTAGCAGCTGGTAGACCTGTGCAGGAAGTCTGCTTGGCACTTGTCATATAAGGGTCAGAAATGTGTAGCCCAGCTTCAGATCTTAGGAACAACAGACAGATTAGTTGCGAATTTTGCATACATAGAACCCACAGGCAAAATGGTGTCCAATTTCTTAAAGGGTTCATCCTGAATTGTGTCACAATAGGCCTCTGAACACAAGCAGATATCATCAAACAAAGGAACATTCCGGAATGCCTTTTTTGGTGATTGTTACAGTTGCAGAACAGAGTAAAGAGAACCTTTTTTTCTTCTCAAAAACCAGTGGCTACTTTGAGAATTAGGTTGTTTTTTAACATATTGTTCCTGAGGTCCTAACCCATCTATGGCTAGTGAAGCTTGGTGAGCGATACACCGTAAGATGTTTGTCTATACATAGGGCATGAGCATTAGTGAATCAAGATGGCCATTTTGTTATAATCACAACATGTATCTGTTCACCGAAGGCTCCCATTCTGCTCATAGTGAACACACAAGACTCTAGGTGCCACATCCCTCATGACAATATACAGTTATGCTATCTTTGAATTCTTCAAGATTACATTAGTATTAAACACTTACAAAAGCACAAGAAGATCCCCCATTATACAAAAAAATGTTTCCTTACTCTACAGCGCATCTACCTGGGGAATCTTTGCATAGCAACTGTTAAGATAGCATAAGAGTGAGAGGAAAAACACTGGTCAATACAGAGCTGTTATCTAACCTACCTCCTTCTAAATCGAGTCTCACCCGTGTCAGTTTTGTGCATTACGGAGATTTGTACATGAGGTTATAACCATATGGAAAGACGTGACACATCCACTCTGCTCACAGCACATGATTCCCTTTCAAAGTTTTCCTATACAGAATTGAAACTAATAACTGGTGACTGAGATGGAGAAGCGGAAAGACAGTAGGGAGCAAGGCCACTTCAGTGAAGGCCGCTCTTTTGACGTCACCTCCTCTTCCTTCTTCCCACCCATGCCCTTACTGGCTCGAGGACTGAGATGAGGAATAACAGGATTTGGAGGAATGAAGTTTACATGTAAATAACTGGGTCCTTCACTCCTTGTCTGTCTTTTTCATCCAAGTCCTCATGTGGGAAGGACTGGGAAGAGAAAGCCTAAAGTGTGAAATAATGAAGATTATCAATAAGTAATCAAGCAAATAGCTGTTCCATTGCCGCCTCCTTAGCTGGAGAAAGCCAACAGGCTCCCTCCACACCTGTTCTGGAGACCTCTCTGCAACATTTTTTAATACATTTTTCTGTGGATCACAGGGCAACAAATACTAACCCGTGAAAAACTTCTGATCGGCCTAACAAGTGTCAGCATGTTTGTAAGTGAGAGTTCCTGTGTGACATTAAAAGCAATTTCAGCTCATTCCTTGCAACACATTTTTTGCTGTGGGGGGGTGGGGGCTGCACAACAATTCTTTAAGTTACAGTGGAAATCCCCTGAAAAATATCAATGAAAATAACATGTATTGCTTGAAATGTGGTACTTGTTGCACTACAAAGAGTTAAAGGAAAGAACCAGAAAAACGTGTGTGATTAAGGGGACACTACTAAAAAAAAGAATTCTACTTTAGTATCGTTGTTTAATCGTGACTGCTGCTGTATGTATAAATATATTGTTTGATTATATAGAGTTGAATATTGGGGGTTATATTGCTTCTAAGTGCTTGCAATTGTTGCAGGAAAGGGAATGTAGGCTAAGTGCATTGTGCATAAATACACCATCTCTTCAAGGGGAAGAGTAGGGATTAAACTCCAGGGTCCAATCTTCATTCAACTACAAGACAGACCTCCCTTCATGGATGCTGCACTGGAAGTATTTTCACACTTTTGCAGCTGTTCTTGGGTTTTTTCACTTGGTCCTTTTGACTTTGTCATTCATTACTGCCTCTTCTACAAAACTCTTGTGTGATTGCATCCAACGCATGGCACTGTCAATAACTGGTCTACCAGCGGGCTACTTCCTGGTTCTTTTGCAATGTGGGCACATTCATGGTATTTGCATGACCCACCATTTTGAAATCTCCCCTGTCTCTATTTAACAAAGCAGGTGCAGTTTGGAACTCTCAGTGTTGATGCAAAGGAACTGTGATTCACATTGACAGTAGCAAGGAATGAAAACAGGACTAGCCCTAGGCAAATTTAAGGGAGCTTGTAACCTGAATCAGACCTCATAATGGACATAGTGACGAAAGACAGGTTTTAAGTTTCCTTATTTCGGCCACAATTGTTGCGATTCCTGTACTAGTAATGGCTGGGAAGTCTAAATTGAAGGAACTTAAAATAGATGCATTCTGCCTGAATGTGCACTAGAAAGCTACAATAAATTGACTTTAAAAAGGTTTAGCAGCTGTACACTGAGCTGCTGTTGCACAGACAGGTCTATTGATCAAGGCATATGGCAAACGGCTGCTGCTTCCAGTGCGGATTCCAGAGCGCAGGAAATTGGAGACAATTATGGCATTGAAAGCAAAGGTCAGAAATGCTTTTCAAAAATCAATATTGGTCTAATTAGTGCGCATTTATTGTTTTTTCGTGTGCTTTACTGAATAAAGATGGAAATGTTAGCTTGGTATCCATTTCTGTAGAACCGTGACCATCTTAGGTTAGTTTAGATTGATTGTGCCGATTAAATTATTAATTTGCTTGTGGAAAATATAATTGCATATTGTGGATTTTATCAACATACGTTTCAATTGGCAACAGTATGTGTCTAAAGAACAGTATCTATACATTTCGCAACTGCAGGTTAACAAAGGATCATCTTTTGTGTAATTAATCAAAAAAAGTAAGTAGCACAGAATTGGCTTAACGTAGGTGCTTTTTGCTTAAAAAAACATGCTTCATGAGCAAAATTTAGTTTTGAGTAGTTTTACATCTTAAGTAAAGCCTGATAGACAGTGTGCAGAAATCTACAGCCAAAAAGTGATTACTATGGGGGGTTGAATATGTGAACTAGCACTGAAGGAGCACTCCTTTCCATACTCTTATACGCCATTTGTGAAAAGGCACGAACAATTAAAATTCGAATAAAATATTCGAAGAACATTAATATACAATTAGTACAAATAGTAAGGACTGTGCCCTCTTTGCACTTTTACTTAATAGGGAGTTGGACGTTGCGGGTTGGATCGGAAAGCCAAGTATGAGTATGTAAAAGAGTACTCTTGCAATGTTACTTCCCTTACTCAGAAATGCTTTTGTGAATCAGTGTAAAATAAATATGTATGCTATCCCATCATATTTTCACATTTAAAATAATATGCTCCTGTAGCAGGGTTGTACACAACACTTTTAAATTGCATTCAATAAGATTGCATTTAGTTTACAATGATACATGGACAAATTCATCTATCAAAAGGATTTTGTGATTCTAAGTGCAAAATGAAGATTGCATCAGTGCTCCTTAAACAATGGCCATTATTATTTACAGAGACCCAAAAAGAACAAAAGGCAATGTCTGCGTTTAAGAAGGCGCAGAGCAGTTGTCCATCTCTGAAATAATGATAATGCGCTTTCAAACCGCTCTAATTATTATTGTAATTTTTCAGTGATGGTACGCCTTCTAAGGAAGATTTGTCAGTTTTCAAATTTATCTTGAAATGTCGGTGTCAGATAGGGAATGTTTTTGGTTAGTTTTTGATTGAATATATATACGTATTATTCAATTCATATTTTAGTATTTATATAGAGCTTTTTACCATTGACAGGCCTGTAAAGCGCTTATTGCTTCAACCACCATTACTTCTATCGAGCCTTCAACGTAAATGATTAAGGATATTTAATGAGAAAAAGTATAGCAAAGGATAATTTGCACACAATGCAATCTATGAAGTAATATGATGCAATGGGATCTCATATCATACTTTGTGTGGGGGCTTTCAGGTTCCTATTTGGTTTTCAGATAGCAGTCCAACAGTTCTTACTGGGGACACCAAGGACCTATCACCTTTTTGGCATCAACTACCACCAAGGGTGACACCGATCAAGGCCTTATTGTCTTTAACATACAGGTGCTTTTTTGATAAGTAATGGCAATTTCCACGGAGGACTTCATTTAAGTGAGTTCAAAGAAAGGTCCACAGGCATTAAAGGTGAAAAATGAACTGTTAATGTTTTCACTTAATTATTGGTGATCATATCACCTGTTGAGGGGTATAGAACTACAACAGAAAACTCAAGGAATAACCATGTTGAACAAATCTCGCAATGAATCCCAGGTGATCCCAAGAGGGTTCAGAGGGTGATGTGGTAATGGAAGATAAGAGCTATGTTTTTTTAGGTGAAAGAGCATGTAGGTCACAATGGGCTAGATGTGCGTCAATGTTTTCTGCACCCAAGTTGAATCTGGGTGGTCAAAAAAGCAATTTACAAATATAAAATCCCAACCCTGGTTCATATGACCCAGAATGATGGAATTTTACACAATGTAGGGTCCACTTGTGAATGCAAACGTTTACCATTGCAACAGAATTTTCACATCACGTTTAGCCTTTCAGAGTAGATTTGTTGGTGTTCATGGGTGGGGAACTGCAAAAGTAGATAAGCATCCACAAATGCGTTCATTTGTAGGTATTTACATACCTCTTTTAAGTTGTTTCATATTCAGCTGGAACATGTAAACTTGCTTCTCTTAGAGACGTTAGTGCATTTCCATTGTGGAAAGGGAAGAGCACATGTACTGAGGGTGGAAATAGAAAGAGAACACGTTCCCCATAGAGAAGAGAAAAAAGATAAATGTACTAATGCACGGTTAGGTCACATTGTTGCATTCAGGATTTATCAGCTAGAAATTGCACAGAAGCATATTTTATACACTGGAGTACTTTAGGAACTGCATGACTGTAATAGATTTCTGGTAGTACTCATGGGTTTACTTGCGAATCCCTAAAAAGTCATAAATGTACTTTAAGTATAGGAATATTTCTATATTAGCAAATCTCTGACTTTTGCACCTGGTTCATGTTTAAAAGTTTGAGCAGAAAAGGTCAGAATACAGCAAACTAGTGGTATCAAGCATCGAGTTAAATAAGTCTTCACCAATGACTGCATGAAGACCTTCTGGTAAAAAGAAAGGAGAGATCGAAGGTGATAACATTAAAAAGAGTAGACTCAATTACTACTTTTAGTTGGAGTCATAACTTTATATCAGGGACAAAGAGATAAACCATGGTGCAAGCTGATAAAAAGACGGGAGAGGTATGTCTAAGAAAGTGACAAGTGAAAAAAGGGAGTTCTTGCTCTGGTAGTGAAAAGCCACAATAACAAACTTAGAGAAAGTTTTGTAATTGACAGCAGTTGAGAGATGATGACATGCTTCAACATGAAGGAAATTTGTCTTTATTAAATATTCTATTAATCCTGTGCTGATATCTCATATTTGCTGTTGAAGACTTAAGTTAAGTTGCTAGGAAAGCTCCAAAGTAAATGTTTTCCAGGTGGGTCATACTAAGCACCATATATTTCAACATCCCACTTTGGATTTAAAGTGTTTATATGTAGCAAATTTAAGCGAAACACAAAGGTGAGATGATTACAATAGTTCAATCAAAATGTAAAATCCTGGGCATTCTTTGGGGGTCATTTGAAACTTTTCTTGTTGCTCTGGAACTACTCCATCCTAATCCTCCTCACAAGCATCTTACATACTTGTGTCATGATTTGATAGGACTCTGATCTCCTCCCACATTTCTGGTGATATGCCAGCCTAGTATGATCTTTTTGTCATCATTTGTTTGAACTATTTAAACATTAATTAATGTGACTTACTCATTGATTCTTTTTGCGACCCATGTCTTAAGGCATTTTCACCCACTTACCCTGTCACAACTGCTGCTTCACAGCTTTAATAAGTATTGGTTATACTCACTGGGGGAATTTCTCCTGCTGAAGAATTCTGTGTTTTCAGTTTTATTTTACAAAGTGTGAGACAACATGGAATGTTCATTATTCTTCACACTATTCAATGTGAGTGTAGCTGAACACACCGAAGTTTGGTATAGAGTGACTGATTTTTAAAAGGCCGAGTTATAGTGCAAAATGAAGAATGATCAAATGATCGGTACTGCAACTAATATTTGATACTTAGAGTACTGCAATGAAATAACAAGTTCCCCAATTTTATTTTTGATATGTTTAATTTTCACTCTCTTCCCAATTGCAACTGCACTTCAGGATTTGAGGGCCTCTAGGCTTGATGTGTAGTATATTAAAACAAATGCTATGTGTTAAATGAGCTCTTCTGAAATATTTATGATCACTCTTGGGACATTATGTCTCATGAAATAAGTAGTGATGCTCAGTTCTCTGACTGAAAGACATCTTCCTCATAATAGGGGACTCAACTATAGCATGACTCAACATCAAGCATTAGTTATAAGGGTTTAAAATGAAATTGAACCCACCAATTAGTAGAGGATGTGCAGTAAGTTGGAGGTGACCCAATAATCCCAAGGGAAATTGGACTCGGAGGTATCATGTCAACATTGCCTATGGTGACTGGCACTGTATTGTCAAAAAGCCTTATTAACATGTATTCTAAGGCTCAGATAATATATGAAACCCAGATGATGTACGAACTAGGTCTGATTTAAGTCAATATGTATGATACACAACCTTTTAACTCATTCAATCTGCCTTTGCCATAAATACCAGACATAGAGGCTGTGTTTCATTCAGGCACCATTTGTTTCTAAACACACCCACTTGTTTAATGTAAGATGTCAGCAATGAATGTACAAGAAATGTACACCTGGCGGCTGCTACAGATACACAGACTTTGTTTTACTTAGGATCACCTTACCTATGGCATCTGAAAGATCCAAAAATCTTGGATTAAGACCATTCTAAAGCAAAGTGTTCTCATACTAACTTATTGCCCCCCTGATGACCTCCAACTACCTGAGTTATGTCAGTGTATTTTCAGGCACATTTAGTAATCTAGTACCAAAACATTTTTGTCACTGACAAAGGAAACAGCTGCATCTCAGCGTGACCAATGTACATCAATGAGATGTGGACAATGAAAAATAATTAATTCATTAAAAGTTTGCCATTTCATTTCCGCACAACCCCCACAAAATCAGCCATGTAGATCCAGTATCACATCCTTCTAAACATTTGTTTTGCTCCAGTGTTTCCGTTTCAAGTTGGAAAACAAAACAAAATACATTGTCTGTGAAAATCGCTATCACATTCAGTGCCTGTGGGCCTTGTTTTCCTTATCTCTCCTCTTCAGCTCCTCTTTGTAGCAGTAGGAACAGTAATTTCCAGTCTCAGCGCGTCCATAGAATGAACAGTTTTCCCGCTTACAGCGGCTCTGATGGAGGGAATATATAGGAAAAACTGAGTTTCGCCCCTTGTTTTTATCATTGTTCAACCAGGTCTGTGGAGCTTCGTGGTCCGCATATTCTAAACAGTCTCGGATATCAGCAGTGTTAAACCCGTTCGTGTATGTTTGAGACTTATGCTCAGTCGGCATAGCATACGCCAATGTTTCCACTGTGTTCACTGTGCGGATGCCTGCAACCCTGGCGGGGCTGTAGCTTTGAGAAGACAAGGAGCGATTTTGTTGCGGATATGTCGCACATGTTTTTAAGGTGCCTATTGCTGGCCGGTAAGCATCCTCTTTGAAACTTGAGGGCTTAGAGTTGACATCATGCAGATGGATCACACTCTGCCTTTGGACAGGAGGTGTATGGCTGTAGTGAGCAGATACCGGAATGGGACTACTTCTTTTAGCACCTGTGTTGGGTGAGGAACAGGTTGTGGGAATGGGGCTAGTGCGGTCCTTCAGTTTTAAAACAAGTTGTGTTGTATGGCTTTGAGGCAAGACTGGTGAAGCTCTATCCTGAGGAGAGGCATCTAATTTCTCTTTCACAAACCCATCTTGCTCCAGCTTCCTGCTTGCCAAGCCATTCAAGGATGCTTTCTTTTCCGCCTCTTTCCTCTTCTGCTCCTGTTCTGCAGTGAAGCGCTCTTGGGCACTCGTCAGGTAGAAGCCAATCATCTCTTCATGAAATTGATGCCTGTGGCTGGTTAGCAGGAGGCCGGAGAAGATGAACTTGCGTTCACCTTGCATAGCAGCCCTCAAGATGTTAAGACTGAGCTTTACGTCAGTGCTGTATTTCCAAGGATCACACTGCTTGTCCGAGAGAGACTTTGTGAGGATTCTATCAACTGGAGAAGTGCTTGCTTTGTCTGTTGGAGAGGGGCTCAATGTCTTCTCCGAAGGAGATGTACTGGCAGACTGACCAGACTCTTCTTTGCTTCCTTTCCGAGACTTGGACTTTTTCACTTTTTCAGTCGAATCTCCATTCTTACCATTACCTGAATTTGCCCGGCTCATTTTACCATGAACCAAACCTCCCAGGCCTCCCATGTTTTTTTTCAGTTTGATGCCCAATGTTTTGCTTAGACTCCCAAGTTTATTAGCCACAGAATCTGCCCGGTTCTTATCTTTGTCTTTTCGCTGTTTCTCTTTTTCCTTTTCCTTCCCATTCTTTCCATTGTTGGTGTTGGAATTACTGCAGATGGAATCACGGTCCGAGTCCATGGAGTCTGCTAGAGATTGGACATCTTCTCCCACAGAAGCCGTTGGAGATTCTGGTTGGGCCAGTGGAGCCTGTGTGAAGCAATTCAGAGAGATTGTCAGTGCTTTGAAAGTTTTTAACAACTATTAAAAATGTATTAAATTATTTTTATGCCTTTAATGTTTATTAAGGGATGCATAACAGACTGTGAACTAGTTACAGTTGGTGCGGCAAAGTGTTATACAGCATACAAATGATTAAATGAAGGATAAAAAAACATGCACCAGCCTGCAACACACAGATGGAGCTGTTATGCAAGGCCTCCCTGACCTATACTGAGAAGGCAGAGGAAGGAGGCTAAATAATGAGATTTAGAACACTAGCCTTGGAGTGGAGGCCAGACAGCAAACCATCAGGAGGGGGAGGAAGAGATCCCTAACAACACCTTCATACTTGAATGCTTGTATGGATCCTTCTGGTCCGTCTCAAATTTTAAAGGTAGAACAGGTGGGATATGTGACATCAGATTGTCAAATCATGCACATGAAAGTGAGAAGCATTGGCCAGCATGTCATTTCACACATTCCTGAATATTGTACATGCACATATCAAACCTATGCGCATACTGAAATTCATCAACATTGAGTAGGCTTGTTGATAATGTAAATTTGCATGTGCGTATCTTGTTGATTTCCAAAAGAGAAGCAATAGTAATTGCACTCTCAGACAAGTAACATAAAATCTATAAAAACCCACTCATTAAGGACATTAGTCTGCCCTTGAAGCAATCCTATAATCAGTTATTTTATGTTGTTGTGTTATGTGTATTTGTAAAGCACACTATCACCTGCGCGGGTATCTTGGCACTGATTGGCCATATAAACATCATATCAGATATGCAACAAAAACAGGGACAAACGTATGCAATTCTAATTGTCTTACAAGGATGCCATTAAAAGCAATCTATTGATCTAGTGCTCCTCCTGATCTTTCTAGATAATTCACTCATATTTATCCGAAGTATGTGCAGATATGAATTTGACATTAAAGGTGGAGAGCTAGTTCTCTGTATCATATCATGTTATAATTGCATTACGTTGTTGATGCAAATCATCCTGCTTCAGGGTGCTATATGTCCAAAATATTAGATAGAATATAAAATATAAACACTGGCAAACATCATATTCAGATAACTGGCGGTCGGTTAACCAGTTATTTACAAGAGACGTCTGCGTGAATAAGCGGAGGTTTCCCTCTTTGGCTGTAGTTCATATACACTGTTTCCTGGTTTAGTTGTTCTGGTGATGGCATTCCCAAAGTGGGCACTTGTGCTTCTGTGAACCTGTCTGGAGTTGTGTTATTAGTGGCACAGGGATGTAGCTCAATCAGCATGAACGTGGCTTCGACGCCAGTTAGAGACTTTTGAGGCGTTATTATTCAGTGGCATGTTTGGTTGACATCATTTAATGTCTCTCTGTGGCTGAACAGGAAGCTAAGATAGCTGTTTCAACAGTGCTGATGTGAGAGCTCTACAAAGCAGGCCACATTTCTTGTTCTTTTATTTTAATGGGACACAGCCATTTAACAATATAGTTCAGATATGGTTAGACTCTGTGGAACATTGTATAAGATTAGAGAGCATATGAGAAACATGACATAATGTAATAGTGGGCTTATCGTCGTGGTCTAAGGGATCGAATACAATGGACAGCAATCAAAGACTTTTACGTCTCTTTGACCGTGGTCTTGCATCTTATTTTGGGATGGGGTGAGCACAGTGCCCTTTCTAGGTGAGAAGGTAAGCCTTGAGAGCAGATGAATGAATAATTCTGTTGGGGGCCCTCAACAATGATGATGTTTCTAGTTCAGCCGGGTGGGGCCTAGCACTGTCCTGATTACAATGCTTGGGTATTGCTGCGGAGTTTGAAGCAGGTTCAAGGATACGTTTAAAGCCGCCTTGCTACAGTGTGGCAAGCTACGGTGGGATTGTGGAAGATTGTGCAGTGAATTTCTAGCACAATAAAGGACATTGACTATTTGGCTGAAAGGAGCAGAGGGAAAGCTCTAGAAGAAGGCTGCTGCAATAAGCTAGTTGACTGTTTAATAGAGTGTGGAAGAAGGATTTGGCAACAAAGTATGTGATCTGGGGGATTATTACTCATGTGTTGAAAGTGTTCTACACCGGTAGAGAAGATAATGAATGCAGAAATAGGAAGAGCGCTGTCAAGCAGCACTCCAAGATTCTGGCCTAGTACAACAAGGTGGTGGTGTCTGGAGCAAAATGTTGTTGACGTGGTACAATATTTTCATTTTGCAAAGGTTGAGTATTTAGCAACTTCGAATAAACCAGGGGGCAAGAGCGTAGCATAGCATGAGTGAGAAATGCACCCAGGGAGCGGAGGTGAAAGGCAGGAGAAATATTAATTGTTTTCAGTGAAGGATTGGTTGGTGGAGCCAAATGAAAAAGATGTCGTTGATGAAGGTGGTGTTTAGAGTGATAGCCAACTGCAGAGTTCTGTGGATCCGAGATGTGGAGAGGAGGTGATGTTGCCTATCTGATGATACTAAAACCTAACAGTGGCAGAGGTAGGTGATCATCCGGGGCCCAGCTCTATTTGTGATTCTGCAAAAATAACTTTATCTGTATATTTGGACCCAGTGGAAGATGTGTGCCTAATTAGTGCCGCCAGGCGCTTCAGGGAGTGCTGCACATGTGACAGAATGGGTGTACTGTGTCCAGGCTGCACAGATTTACGATCTTATTGAGCCTTGTATGATTTTGGAGATGGTGCATACCCATGGAGCTATAGATCTAAATGATGGTGATCTGTGACGGTTGAGTGTAGCGATTCCGGCCTGATCTGTGGCATGGAAATAGAGCCAACATGACTAGGTGACAGACTACAAGTGCAGGACAGAGCAAAGGAAGTGTCCCATCATGGACAGCCTGGACCTGTTGTAGTGGAGACAGAGTTTTATGTGCACACATTGCTATGTTAGCATAAGCGCTTTAGAAGATAAACGCCATCTTGCCACTTAGCTGCTCTTGCACACGACACTACGGGTAGCTGTTATTACAAGTGAAACTGCTTGCTCGCTTTTTCTTCACATGAGAACGGTCTGTTGTGCACATCCCTAGACGTGCACCGCGACCTTAGTCTGAACACTGTGTGCAGAAGCCGTCAAGGTCAAATAACAATCTATGCTGTTGAATTCAGGTTGATCGGCCCACGTTCTAGACACAACAAACACACAGCTGCAAATATCTGAAACTCGGGTGCCTTTAATATTGCATTTGCATGCATGATTCGGGCACTTGGAGAAAACCTTTCCAGACACAGAGAGCAGAGCTGATCCAGTGATGTGATTCACTTAAGCTGATCTTTGAGGTATGGGAATCCCCATTCAAACCGAGAGACCTTCTATTAGCCTATAAAACTAGCTTACTAGTGAAGGCGGGGTGGTTCACAAGGTATTATAGGACCTGTTTTCCACTATCATTTTTAATATGATTTCTACCTTCATTTTCTATGGAAACAATGCTGATGGTTTTATTTCTAATCATTTGTCTGCTTATGTTAGCCAAAGTACTGCACCTTGGAGCACGTAGTTAAAAATAAACATTTTAAACTTTTCCGTGTCTCTGATTACTCT
The DNA here is from genome assembly GCF_964204655.1 of Triturus cristatus. Classification (NCBI taxonomy): domain Eukaryota; kingdom Metazoa; phylum Chordata; class Amphibia; order Caudata; family Salamandridae; genus Triturus; species Triturus cristatus. Next base: position 237,731,917 of record NC_140583.1, read on the forward strand.
TGTTGTGGACTGATATGAGAATAATGACGCAAAGGTGTTTCTGATTCCCACCATTCCTGAGAGTACTCTAAGTCGCTTGTTCTGGGTTGTCTAATCATTGGTAGCTTCGAGATGATAGGGAGAACGAATGAGAAACGGATGCTAGTCGGATAGGGGTTCTGGGTACTGAGGTGAGTTTTTTGGTACACCACAATTCACTGAGGTCCTGGTTTCCTGTGCATAGTTCTGTGCATGAGCAGAATCCCCGCAACATGGCGCCCCTAACGTTTTGGTCTTATGATTGAGACGCCTTAGTAGTGCTTATATTTGTCCACAACACCCTCACTCTACTTTCCGGTTGACGGGAGTGATGGTTTAAATCTACCTATATAGTTGACTTATAGGTTTATTCAAGCTTGACAATTAAAAAGATTTTCTAAACATTACTGACCCTTTTTGCGCTACGGGTTAATATAAATTGTTTCTTCTCTGCGTCCTTATGGCTGAGGTCGCTATTGCAGCGCATAGTCGCGCACCTCTCTGGCGTCATTTGACGCAGTTCGGGGTGCCAGATGATGGAATGTCTATTATCTTTGTAGTGAGTGCCAATTCCTCGTTCCCCTATGAGCTGTTTTACTCTTGGGTTACTTTTCCGGAGGTGAATGCGGATGATAAGACGTTTCACGCATACACTCCTATGGCTGTTCCAGCTAATTACACGCCATATAGGATGCAAGAGATTCCTATTTCTGCTTGGCAGCATCGTATTTGGTTCAATGGGGCCCTCCTCCCACTCCGTTACACCGGTTCGTTTGGGTTCCTTGTCTATTCCAGGGGCCACTTGGCCAGTTTTGGCCGGGTTCACACCACATCCACGATATTTGCAAGCCCTGCTGGATGACTTACGTCAACTCCAAACTGCCTTGATTGCGGTGCATAGGGCTTTAGTGCAATACGTCTCTTGCAATGTCCAGGTGGGGGCACCTGGGGTTGCGACGCAACCAACTGGACCGGCCGGGATTACTATTAGTCCCATCATGGTTAATTCGGTAATGGGCAAGTGCCCACAGAATAAGGACGATATGCCTTATTGGCTTGCTGAGAAATTTGACCAGCTGGAAGTGGTATTTCCGAATTCTACTCCTGTGGAAAAACACAGGATCCTTACCATTAGTTTGCAGAAAGACTTGGTCCCAGAGGTAACTGATTGTGAGAACTGGAGTAAAGTGTTTGCAGCAGTCTACTCGAAGTGTTTCGGCACACCGTCTATGACTGTACTGCCCTCCGTGATCAAGCGTGTTCAGGATCAGCACGGTCCGGAGGCGGCGGTCGAGTTAGGAATGAGGCTTGTTGGCGTGTTCGACATAGTTGCTGATCTCATCCTTGCTAACGTCAAGGGAGATGTAATTAACTTTCAAATGTCGAATGAGCTGCGCCTCGTCGCCGATGTCGATAAACCCCAGCAGTTACCGAAAATTATTGTGGAGGCTTATAAGACCATTGGCCGCAACAGTTTGGGCGTTAAGCCTTTTGCTAAAACAGCAGCGCAACCGCAAACTCAGACGGTTACGTCTACTAAAGACGACCGTCCAACTTTTCCTAAACATAATTGGAGAACTAAGAAACAGGGGAAGCAGCAACAGAAACAGGGGTCTCGTCTAGCGTCACCGGTACAAGTGACTGCTGAACGCACTTATGAATTGCGCACTAGAATTAGGTCTCCTGATAGATTTCAGGTCCCTGAACAACGTTCTCTTCGTTCTTCACAGGAAACATCGGTCTCACAGTCCGGTGGAGGAGAACGTGGCAGAGGTCGGGGTGCCCCACAAGGACGTGAGCAGCCCCGCCCGGCTGACGGTAAAGGCAAGCAGGAAGAGTTTGCACATCAACGACCCCCGTTTCACAAAAAGAAGGTTGCTGCACTAACAGCGAGGTATGTCACAGATAGTAAGAACGCAGCTTCGGAACCTGACATGGGCACTAACTCTGCTAGACAGCACAGCGGAGGTTACAAAAGTGCGGCAAGCACTGCGTCCATATCTGAAGGCGACAGCAACTGACACATTTATCACTGTAGAAACTGCTGACACAAGAGTGGCTCCCCCTGACATACTATATGACATAGTCCTTTTAATAGAAGGTGACATACAATGTACCATAAAAGGGATTTTTGGGGAAAATCTGACCTCTACATATGACATTTTGCTAGCAGAGGCGGACTGTGCCCCAGCTTTCATTTTGGCTGCTCCTAGAGGGGAGAAGGTAACCCTCCCATCTTTCGTGCACACTGTGCCGAAGGATCAAGCTCAGAACTTTGCAGAAGAGTGGGCACAGGTGCTTGCTCTGGCATTGTACCATACTCAGGTCGGGTGGGATAAAATATCGCAGAGCCATGAGATTCCGTTCCGATCTATGCCACAGCCACAACCCCGATATCCCATGTACCGCGAAGCTAGATCTCACGTCGCAGAAATCCTTGAACAATTGGAATATCAAGGTGTAATTGAAACATGTATGTCACCCATGAATAATCCTCTGTTTGCTGTAACCAAACCTGATGGGTCGTACCACCTAGTTTTGGATTATCGACATTTGAACTCTCATTGTCAAACATGCGTGGTACAGAATACCCACAGTTCTGCCCTCGTTGATAGTCTCATGAGAAAAAGGTTTAAAACCACACTCCAATGGTTTTTATAGCCATAACCAGTGTTCTATTAGTAGTCAATTGACAGCCTTTACTTCTGGCGGCAAACAGAAACAGTTTAAAAGATTAAAACAGTCCAGGTGTCTTTGCCGCACGTGTAGTCTCTCTGTTGGAGAGCATTGACCCTGATGCGTACTCATATGCTGACGATATCTATCTCACAGACAACAAATTATGGCTGCATCTGTGTCGCGTTGACCGCATCATTGTTATGTTTGTGGACATCGGTTACAAATTTAACTTTGCAAAATCACACACTGCAGAGTTTACAGTGTTGTTTTTGGGCTACAAACTCAACAACGAAGGTCGAGGTTTAGCACCTCACTTCCTGGAGAAGTGCGCATGTTTGTGCGCTAACAAAAACTCTGAAAAAACTACAATCTTTGCTAGGTTTTTTGCATTTCGGGAGTACATACATTCCCGATTACACCCAGCGTATCAAGCCGCTATATGCCTTGGTACAACCAACTTTTTCCAAATCGAGCTGGCTGCCAGAACATTCAGCTATCCTGCAATCTTTGCAGGCTGATCTTCTTGCTTCTAAATACTTATTGATGCGTGATAACCACACAAACCTCGTAATAAGAATTGTGCCTGGCGCAGTGGGTTTCACATACTTACCGTTCAATGAGGGAGACACAGTCCCTATTGCTTACAACTCACACCTGTACACTTCGGCTGAAATGCGCTTTTCCACTGTTAAAAAAGTAGACTGCAGTGCAGATGGCGATTCTGAAAGAGAGAGTGCTGTCGCAAGGGAAACACATGTTGGTTGTCACACAGTATCCTGCCCTGGAGGCAGTGACGAAAGCTAGTGTACCAAATTCTAAAGCTTTGCATCCGCATGGGATACAATGGGCCACTTCTTTGACGTCTCCGGATGTCACTTTCATCTATGATGCCTCATTGCAGATTCAGGAGTATTTGCGGTATGAATTTGTTCATCCAGCTCCTCTGTCCTTACGCCCGCTTGAGGATTACCATTGTATCATTTACACTGATGGTTCGGCGCAACCGGCGACGGTTTATAAACATGCTTATTCAGCGCCCTGCGCAATAGTGGCAGGTACTTTCGTGAATGGTGAATTCAAGTCTGATATCGTGCACACGCAGACATTGGGTGACTGTACCGCCCAATTGGCAGAGCTTCGTGCTCTGGTGCTTGCTGATCCTCGAGTGACTACTCTTACAGTGAGTGACTCTTTTTACTGTGTTCAGTCTTTCAACGACAATTTATTCTTTTTCTCTCAGAATGAGTATCGTGATTCCAAAGGTAGCACAATCAAACATAAAATGCTTTGGGTTCGAGTCGCAGAACTTAAACAACTTCTGCCCCTCGTGAATGTAATTCATACTCTTGGTCACCACGCTGTTGGCAACAGTTTAGCTGACGAAGCAGCGAAAACAGCAGTGGCAACATATCTAGTAGCAGCAGTTACAAGATCCAAAAGTAAGATTGATGATGACATCTTGGCAGTCATTGCTGGAACAGAGAAGGGTGATAATTACCCTTGTGGTTTCCCTTCTAAATACTCTTATCATTTAAGTCCTGATAAAGTTCCCTATGTGAGAATTAACGATGTTGGTGGCAGATTGATTTCCAACGTGGACTGCAGAATTTCCTTGATAACAGCAGCTCACGAAGGTATGGCTTCTGACCATGCCGACGTTTCAGCTACTGTTACTATCTTACAACAACGTTACTGGTGGCGCAAATTGTATAAACAGACTCGTGCTTATGTCCTTAATTGTGACATTTGCCAGCAGATTAAACCTTCGACTGCTGCGCGCCCACCTCAAACACAGTTGTGCATTTCTAATAAACCACTTGGGTGTGTTTATTTAGATCACTGCGGTCCTTTCTCCTCTGATACTGCGTATAAGTACATCTTAGTTGCAGTGGATTCGTGCACACGTTTTCTATGGCTCTGGCCACAACGCAGTGCTGATGCTCGAACTGTCATCAGGGATTTGTGTTTCTTTGTGCAAATTTTTGCATGTAGTACCCTCCATTCAGACCAGGGTCCAACGTTCGCCTCTAAGGCGTACAAGGATGCCATGAGATCTTTGGGGGTCCATGTAAAATTTTCATCTCCATACCGGCCTAAGGGCAATAGTGTTGTGGACGAATGAACTGTGACTTAAAGCAATCCCTGACAGCTAGGGTTTTAGGTACTGGCAGGAACTGGTTGGCCCATTTGTATAGCGTTCAACGTGCACTAAATAATCTCCCTAGAAGGTCTCTGGGTGGGTGGACTCCATACGAAATGTTCTTTGGCATAAAGATGTTTGTCCCAGACCTTGATGGTCTAGACATGGCGGTGTCGTCCGCACCCTTCGATGTAGATGATCATTCTGCTGTATTACAGAATCTACAAGAGACCCGATACAGTCTTGCAAAGGAACACTTGCCCTCCACAACTGATGCTGCACTTCAGATTCCGGTACTTGTCTGGCTACCTCGAGTTGGTGACCTGGTCCGTGAGAAGGTGGAGAACAAGAAGGAGTTCGGCCCCTCTTATCGTGCACCGGTTCCAGTGCTTGGCGTGCAGGGTACAAGAACAGTAATTTTAACTCCACTTCCTGGTCGCAAGGATAACAGGTACATCTCCATTGACAGTGTCAAACTACAACGAGTGGCCTATTCTTCTTAGTATGACTCCAGCCGTCTCTTGTCCAGCAATGCTGAGAAATTCTGTTTTGGCTCCGGCAAATACCAAAAGGCCTGACATTGCCATTGAGATGCATACAGTTACTAATCCTTTATTGACTTCACCGGCTGGTGGTCCAGTTGAAGATACTGAGTATACTTATCCCACAGATGTGTCGTTGCCTGGTTTACAATCAAGTGCAGTTGACCAGTCACGTTTTTCATTTGACACTAACTCTATAACTTCGAATGCCCCATCGAAAACTTCTATTTTTGCTGTTTGGTTTAAAAGACGTTTTTTAATTCCCCCTTGGACTTACATTTGGCTGGTGCTCATATCTATTTTTTTTTTCATGTCGATTGGATTTGTAGTTGTCTTTTTTCGTCTAGTAAATGGACATTATCTAACCGAAAGATCTGCAATTAGATTAATTGATGGAACTTTGGAACCCCACTCCTCATCACACATCATGAAGAGGGACCAGACTTTTGTTAATATTACTGCCTGGTCCGTTTTAGATGGGATTATATGGAATGCTGTAAAATTTCAAATGCATGGTCCCACAGAGGTGATTAATGTCCCCAATGTACTTTGTGTTTCTATGGGGGATGTTGTGAAACAAAACATACGCTCTGATGATTGGGATGTCAAGCCGTAGAGGCTCTTTTTCTGATTTGAAATATTATGCTGCTTTTGATGCTGAAGATTTGTATTTAGACACAGCAAATTATGGAGAATTGTTTTGTTACTAACACTATGGCAATCATTTCCTGCATAAAGCGAATACATTTAGGAATGTCGTTAATTATACGCAATCGGAACATTGTCCAGCACCGATTGAAGGAAGCTCAAAAACTGTGGTGAAAAAAATTACGTATTTTTCTGATTTCAGTGTATCTAAACCTGAAGCCTTTTATTTTAAAATGGCTGCTGAGTCAGCTTCCAAAGTTAGACTGACCCACACTAAATTATTGTATTCAAAGTCTTTTATGGATCAATTAGCTGTAGGGGGCTATGAGCTGTGGAAAGATACCATTGATCTTAAATCTGTTCAGGGTTCTAAAGCATGGCAGGTACAAGGCGAAGAAGCACTGCATCGTGCATGCCTTATACCTAACCACCTGTTGTTTTTGAATTCTACTATTTTTCAAACCACCTGCTTTGGATTGGCAACTTCTAAAAAGATGAATTCCCCTTCTATTCCTGATCTGGGCACTTATCCAACATGGGATAATCACACAGATCTGTCCCTTGATGAATTGCAGTCATTCGTCACTAATACGTCCTTCAATATTTCAACCTTGGATCCCAAAGGATGGTTGTTATGGCTGAAAAATTCAGATTCCTGTCAACATCATTTTCTGGGTCTCCTCCCCGGTTATACACAGGTTAGGGTGGACCCCGATTTGAAACTTTTCATTTGGTCACTACATATTCCGTAGGTAAATTATGACAAAATTGGCTGCAACACTCCACCTTGGCATCGGTTAAACTTAATTTGTCCAAATTAAATGACAAAGTAGATTTGAATGATTTTTTTAAGGCCCCTGTGGGTGGCAGGTCCAAAAGATGAGTGTATGCTGTTTACAACGAAGTTTGGAAACAATCAAAGAGAAACCATCCCTCACTGTGGCCTTGAATACAAAAGCTATCAATCTGTTAGATAAGTAGGTGGTGTGGAGCCAATGGGTGCTGAAGGCATTCCTGGAACAGGGCATTAACAAAACCTGAAATAAAAGGAAATCTGGCTGTCATTTTTTTGACTCGTTGATATAGACATCACGACTCACAATAAACCTACATATGTGGCTTTGCCTGATTGTACAAACTCATGGCCATATGCTGCAGGGCTACCACATTAAAATGCACAAAGATAAAATACCTGATAAATCTGAGTTGCTGAATAATAAAACTGAGGTACTGTACTACCCGGTGACACTGTGCAGTGGCTGTCATTGTTGCCTCTCATGGCTCTGAGTAATTAAGTGTATGCGGTATCACCACAACACTGGTGTACCCATTAACACATATCCATAAGAAAAATAGTGAACAATAGCCCAAACTCAAGTTTGACCATAAATATACTGAAAACTGGACAGACAAAGGGGCAGAACAAATGGAGGTTCCAACTGATGGCCCGAACTGTATGGCTGAAGACATGGACACCAAGTCTCTGATAGATATGCAACAAAGCTTTTAAACACTTGATGGAAAAAGTGACTTCCTAATTCTAAGAATCTAACGCCAGAGAGAGTGACTGCACAAACAAGCATGGCAATTGTGGATGAGAGGGGCATATCTGTTAAAGAAGACAATGCACATGGCAGTAGAGAAGAAACTCTTACAGATGGAGAAACTCTTAGATACCATCCAAGCACGGAATGAAGACATGGAGGCCCGTTCCTGCCGGAAGAATATCTGCCTTACAGGCTTACCAGAATCCACCATCAAAGATGGAAAAATTAGACTTTATGCTGAGGAAATGCTATATGAGCTATTTAGTAGGGCAAATTCTGAACATAAAACAGGGAAAAGAAGACCTGCAGGATAATGATATATCAATTTTACTTTATACAGATTTACACCAATGTGCAAATTGCAAGGAAAGACTTCTTTGAATAAAACAAAATATGGCAGCTGTAGATATCATACGCTATGATGAAACTGGCCAGGCTCAGAATTACCTACATGTGGAGAGTGCACAGCTTCACTACCAAAAAACAGTCAAGAAATTCCTAAAACCCCGCAACAGACCCAAAGACTCATTGAATACATATGTCGATGCAGCCAGCACACCCTTTGCTTTGAATGAAGGGAGCTGAACTTCAATGTATGCCCACAAAGCCAATGAGGAAGTCTGCTGATGAACCTACCAATCATGTAGACTGTGTTTAATAAGAGTACTCATTGCTTCTATGCTTTTTTTTTTTAATGGAATATAGTTAGGCTGGAATAGCGACTTCTAATACCCAAGGGTTGGCATGGCAGAATTTACAAGTATAGGACCACTAATTACTGAGCTTGGTAATGCTATTTTGGGATAACTGTGTCGTTCACGCCTTGTGTGTAGTATTCTGGCACACGTTTATCCATGTAAAAGTTGGTATTGGTGAGACCACAGGCCATCAAAGCACAACTACAAGAATACTGATTGAGGTGTGATTTGTAGAAGTGATTACTGTATTTGTAAAATATTGCTATAGTGCTATTGTCACCTAATAGGCATCCTGGTAAGAATTGTTAACAGAAACTTATCCCGCCTGTGCAAACAGCAAACATTTATGGGTCATTATCCAAGTCTTAAAGGCTTTTCTGAAAGGCAGCAATCACTTAATTGCCATAATCTTCGGCAGTAGGCTGTCCCACATTTTAGCCCTTAATACAGAAAGGTTTTTGCCTCCCACCTTCACTTGTCTCCAGGTAGGGTCAACCAGTTGATAGGTTTTCCCTAGGTGATTACCATTATTAGATGCCCTCCCCCGTAAGATACTCTCCTAATATGCTCGGTCTATTTTGTTTATGCAATGAGCGCATGATAACATTTGACAGACTTAAATCCATGCCCAGCCTTTAATATACATGACTGTCCACAGGCTTGCATCATTTTTACTAACCACTACAGTAGCCAGGGTGCACACTATATTGGACATGACTGTCCACAGGCTTGCAACATTTTTACTAACCACTACAGTAGCCAGGGCCCACACTATATTGGTACTTTGACAGGCTGAACTGCAGCCGCCGTAGGGTTGGAGGTGGTTTTATTGGTAGCGCCATGCCCTAGCCTGTACCACATCATTTGACTGACATTTTGAAGCATTGTAAAGTAATGGCTTGATATGGCACATAATGGGGAGATCATTTTAAACTGGAGATTGGGGTGTTCTCTGTGGATAATGGGAGAATTGTTAGGGAATAATGTTCTGTAGCATCATGTGCAATTTCCAGAATGGTTGCAACAACTTTAGGGAAAAGGCAAAAGAGGTGAAAAAGCACACCTTGATGACTTTACCCAGACCGGAGGTGGATTGACCAGCGCGTCGTTTTGACCAATAAAATTAGGAGCACACTACAGCTCTCATTTCACAAACTGCCCTACCAAACAAGGGCATATTATAGACCGCATTTACTAATTCTCGGCACAAAAGGTTTTTATCACAAACCCTAATTTTAGAATACTACAGTGTTCCTGTTTGAAACTAAGATGGCACTCCAGCATAGACCTTTTTATGTAAATACTGCAACCAATGGGATGCTGAACAAGCCTCTTCTGGGACTCGGTCCCCCTGAAGTGGAATTCCCTTACAGTTTTCACTGTGCCCCAGTATTACTGATTATAAGAGTCTTCTGAATTTCATTGAGAATCCTAAATAGTTTTAAGTTTCAGGCTGACCACATGACTTTGTGCATCTATACCTCTAAAAACTTTTTAAGCCTTGAAGAAGTTACGTTTGTAACGAAACACGTATCGGCAGCCATCATCTTTTGCCATCAAGGTGGTTACAAGAATTTGACCTTCTTGTGTATTTGTGATAATACAGCTCAAATGTGACAAATAGATGTATGTTCTGTACCCAAAAATTCAATAGCCTATTATGTACAGAGTGAAATATTGTCACAAAACATTAAACATAACACTTCAGAATTATTCTCTAGACTGATGTTTCCTGTAAGTTGTCAAAGTAGATCTAAATAGGACCTCTGGTTGGCATATTGCTTATGAATAAAGATATGAATATTGAGAGTGTCGAGGTACAGGTTTTGTCTTAAGTATGACAAAGGGTTCTGGAAGAACTCTTGTGTAGTGACATCCGAGGTAGTGGGGTGTTTTTTGTTACCTTGAGAGGTACCAAGACATTGCTTCCTGAATTACTATGCTTGATATTACTTTTCCAAGAACTGATGTGCGACATTCTATGCCATCACTACCTCTTGTATATGTTGACTTTAATGTATGAGGACTAATGACCACCAAATCCTTCATACCTGCTTAATATTATGGAATATTATAGGGTTTAATTATCCCAGAAAGGAATGTAGGGGGACTGCCTTATCTGAACAGATATAAAATACCTGTGACCATGTTGCAGAATGCCCATATCACCCTGGGTCAGACACGGACTTTGAAACAAGCTAAGGAACAAATATAGACTTCTCATCATATAATACTTACTCCAGGTGAATTGCTATATTAATTTGGAGACATCTGCAATTTAGACACAGACAAACAATAACAGAAACAGTTGGTAGTTACCTAATTGTTCAGTGAATCCTGGGACACACTGTACATTCCTTAATAGATATGGGTCAAATTATCTAAAATCTGAAGTAGTTTGAAGAATTGATGGCCACACTGATGTCCCCATATAGATGAATAGTCATAACTGTTAGTCAACGACTTCAATGTAATAATAGATTCTACATTAGATAGAATAGCGACCAGGCTGCATGCGGTCTTGATAATCTTTCCACTGATGGGGGCAGAAATATGTTGTATCTAGAAATTCCTAGATAGTGTTTATAGGATGATGTGCGACAAGGCACAACAGGATGTTTTCAGTTGAATATAGACTCAATGCCTAACCCCGTGTGGTGTGGGATGCATTTAAAGCCTATTTAAGAGGCATATGTATTACCAAAGAGGTGGAGGCTACCAAAATCAGTCAATTTCATCCTAATCAAATTAGAGAGAGATATTCATAACCTAGAATAGATTCAGTTTCGGTTCCACAGTCCAGATTCACAAGCGGCCCAGAATAATTTTTAAAATTGAGAAGGGAAGCGGATCAGATCAAATTGATCAAATATATGATGAGGGAGACTCCCCCGAATGAACACGTACCAGACTATTGAAACACTTGAAGTGTTCAAAATTGTAGTTGCCAGTAGATATGGCAAAAAAACAGATGCCAGTGGATGTAACACAACTATTCCAAAAGTCCAGCACTCCCTAAAGCAAGTCGTTGTGATGACTTGCGTTGTAATGGAACTTGTGGTAATGACACAGTCGTGGAATTGACTGCGTTGTTAAGCCATGCATGGTTTTGGCATGTGTGGTAACAAATGCTATTCCATGGTCACAGGTTCAAATCCCCATGGGCCCACTCAGCCTTTCATCGTTCTGAGGTCGATAAAATGAGTAACATTGAATTGAGTAACAATAAACATCTGTTATTCAGTATCAAGATACCCTTGGTTGAACATGCGCTTTACAAATACACATTATGATGTTATATAGACTTTATTATAGCCCAAAGAAACCAAGATCCTTCGGCTTAAATATGCACCCAAAGTGCACCTTTTATCATTATCCTGAGGCCTATTTCGTATGCCTTTTGCAGACATGTCCCAAATTAGTGTCATACAGGCACCAAAGCTTTACCACTAAATCCAACATGATAAATGGGTTCCTCTGCCCCCACCCACTGCTGGTGCTATTGGGTCATGTCAATGAACTTCCACCATCCACAGGGCAATACCTTGCAATTGCTTTGCTGCTGACCAAGCATCAAGTGGCGATTATTTTGGGAAGCGATCCGATTCCAAAAACTAAAGACGGGTTTCAGGATCTGTATTATAATGACCTTGTAGTTATATATTTCAATCTGCAGCCCCAGTCATTGTGCCTTGGGGCCATCTGCGCCATCTTTGAGACTACTTACTGAAGACAGAAAGGGAATATACTGAAGCACCAACTCAAGATGACAGCGATTGACGCTAATTTATTTTGAGTGGTCAGACTCCACAGTAAGTCCTAACAGAAAGATGCGCTGGTCTCTGACCATATATACGGGCACCAAGCCTAACAAAACAAGATGACATCTAGCAGCATAGGTATCCGAGGCGGGATTCACTTAGCTCTACTAATGGCACAGTTTGGCTGTATCTAAATTCATCCTGTTGGTCAGAGGATACTAACACAGTATGTATATCTGATGTGCAGTGGATGCGGTACCATAGATCTAATGTCTTGTTCTTGGTCTTGGTATTTTTAGTGACCTTTTGTGCAGATACCTTCATCGAAATGCCTCTAAGACTTATGTTTTTGAGGAAATAATTAGAATATTCAATAAAAAAAGAAACCCACATGCAAAAAAGGGAACCAGTAAAACCTGGTATTCACAGCAAGTATGAAAACCACTGGTGGCTTGAACACCTATTCGGTCCCCGAGGCAACATAACATGGTGTTGAACAAACAAGAGAGGTGGCCTAAAAGAATCCCTGCAGAGATCTCTCATCTCTACTAAGCTCTCCACAATGTTAGAAGTACTCCACAAAGAGGCACCTACGCCCGACCGCACAAAAACAACAACCAAGACAAAGGACAGATGTGAAATAACATTCCACCCATTCAGAGAACAAAAAATGAATAGACTATTATTAAATGGCTAACAATCCTACTTTCAGATACGCCTTTTTCTGGCTTCTGTTGCTAGGGATCACAGATGACTTCATCAGAGGTGGACTGTCTGCCTTTCAGGCAAGGATTGGCAGGCAGGTCCCTCCCATTAGATTTAACTAGCAAATTCAGCAATGGCTGGGCCAACCAAATTAGAGGCACTGGGGAAAAGGATAGCTACCTGGACTCCAGCAACTCTCAACAGAGGTTGATCCCTTTATGGCTCCCATTTTGAACCACTTAGAAGGGTGTGGAAGATGACGTACAGACTTTGTATAATATCGAATACATACATTTGGGATAAGAGATGTCATATATGAAGAGACAAAACCATATGTATTGGTACACCTGATGTGGTTCACTACCAAATTATCTTTATCTTTAAAACACTTCAAAATGATAAGCACCAGTGGGTTAGGATGCATTGACTAGAGTTGTCAGGAAGTTGTCACCTTCCTAGATAGAAGAAGGCTTTTGAGCACAAGTGGAGGGATTCTTAGAGAAATCTGTGACACTGCACTTGTGGGTTTACGCATTGGTTTCAGTATAGTCGCTTGATTTCTGGGATTCACAATCGTTTCCAAGAGAACCCAAAGGAAGTTAGAGCTGTCATAGGTTTACGGGAGTGCTTCTGGGACACAATTGTGAATTACCTCTTACACTCGTGTAAAGCCATTCGTAAATGTACAATACAGACAGAGCAAGTTCACTTTCATCAACGCGTTTATCCATTATACATTTTTTCCCACTAGTGGAGAAACCACATCTCCTACTACCCTCAGGGCATTTATAAACTTTCTTGGGCATCCCAGCCTTAAAACACCCATTTCATACCCATGGGAGATGATTTATGAAAAAGGGGTATTACACCATACTAAAAGGGTAAAACTATTTGGTGAATTACAAAATGTAATTTGTCCTTGGAATCTAGCCATGTTAAATCGAATTTACCTATGCAATGGCTTTATGTACCGGGACCGAAAAGTCCTGATTGTGTGTTCAGAGTAACAGAGGTCGACACCGTCTCCATTACATACTGCTGCTCACATGTAGCATGTGATCTGTCTCTTTTCCTGATTGATTACAATGGCAGGCGGGGATTCTGAAAACTGCACAGCAGTGACTGTGGTTTCAGCAGACAACATTAAGGCGCGCATTACCTGTGGCCTGGGAAATGGCTGGATTTTCATCATCTCTGGAATTACTAATATGGGTTTGTATGGAATGTGGAATTACAAAGGCAATTGGTAACTCGGCTCTGATTCCCATTCTATATAAAACCGTTAAAGACACCTTATGTAAAACCGCTCACTAGTTTCAGCAAGCCTGTAGCAACGAGTATAATTGTGTCTCTACTCTGTATGTTCGTGCATACCAATTGTTACAGTGAAAGCATGCTTCTATGCAATTTTAAAATTCACTCTGTGATTAGATTGCACATACTGTGCTTTTTATTGTGCCTTTACTTATTGCTTCTGGACTGTCTGTATGGGATAGTTTCTTGAACTGAACAAGAAAAGCATCCGCAGGCATTCACAAAGCCTCATTGGAAATTCCCTAGTTTCTAAATCTGTACTCTACCGCCATCTAGTGCATTATGTCAATTTCTGTTTCAGGATCGCTTACCGAGCAGAAAAGTATGTCACATAGTATGCAGCATAAGCCTCTGTCCTAGCAGGTAAAGTAGGGCCCGTAACTTTACATACTTGGTGGCCGGGATCCGTTGAAAGAATTTAAACTGTAGAATAATGTGACCATAGCTTTCCAATCTAACATGAAACATGTCTGTTGCCTCGACCCAATCTGTCAACACGCCATCAAAGTCACAACACTATACTAAATGGCAGACTGTGTGCTGTATGCATGTCAATGACATAACATAAACATGGATAAAGGGCCTATGACACATGGCCAACTGTGCAATTGGTGACACCATTGCCATAAATGGGAGTCTGCAATCCATGTGCAAAAACCGGTCTCTAATTTCCTTATTGCACGCCACTTGTGGCCTCTCTAGTATCCTCTAATAAAGGAATGACATGGTACTGCTGTAATAAGTTATTACAGTTTAGCTCTGTCGCCATAATGCCTGCTGCTAGACTCAGCAAGATGAATGGTAGGCCACCTTACATAATTAGAGCTGCTGTTTAAACAAACCTGGCTTTTGATCTGTTTTTCCATTGATGGACAGAAACAAGATATCTTTGGCAACGATTTTATTTTTTACACACTTCAGACAATTATTGTTAAGATAGAACACCTGCATGTTTATTCACATTTGAGAGACGGTGCTTTTTAAGTTTGACTTACATCAAACTGATTCTAATATCTTTTTGCAACAAATACCTAACAGCTTTTTGGTGTGTTTAATTTTGCACTACAGATTCAACTATCATTCTTCGTGTCTGCAAACAACTTCTCTCTTTCATACAAAAGAGCAACACATCAAGGATTTATGTCCGTTGTGGGACGTGTGATGGTGTCGCTATGTATTATAAGGAATAAAGTACCCCTCTGAAATATATTATAAGAATATTTCAAATCATGGCAGTACTTGACCGCTCAACAGTGGGTGGGTGGGCTCAGTTTTTGTTTCTCCAGCCTCTGATAAAAAGAATGGAGTAATCATTTTATGCAATAAGACATTAAAGTGTGTAACTATTTCCCAAGAATCTGATACTGAGGGGAGATGGCTTATTATTAAATTACATATCAATGATATTCCCTTAACGCTTTTTAATATTTATGGTACTACTCAAATAGATTATTCCTCCTAGCCTAATGTCGCCAATAAAAGTTTTTTTATGCAGGGGTGATTGTAATCAAATCATGGATCCTTTTGTTGACCGCCACACTCAAGTTAAATTTACACCTCATAAAATTTACAAACAATTTCACTCTTTTCTCGCACAACGTTTCCTTGTGTAGTTCATGGAGACTCTGTAATCCTTCCACCAGGGAATGTTCTTTTTTTTCTCCACCTCATGGCTCTTTTACTAGGCTGACCATATTTTTGTAAGTAAATCGCTTTCCCAAAATCTTGCTAACTCTACTATTTAACCTATTGTGATTTCTGATCACACCCTAGTTGTTACAGATCTAGATCTGCTTCCAGTACATTCCAAGTCAGGTCGATGGAGGTTTAATAATTCTCTTTTACTTGACCCAGCTTTTTCCTCCTCATTTGTTACTTTTACCGATTAATTTTTATTAAGATCCAAGTGGATACTAGCATCTCTGCTCAACTATTATGGGTCACATTTGCGACTACTGCTTGTGGACACATCATCACCTTTGTTTAAAAAAAAAAAAGAACATTTTGTCAAACTCATAAATTGTTAAAACGCTTAGAACATCAATATTCTATCAAATCTTCCATGGGAAGCACTGTGGTTAAAGATAACAGGGATTATGGATGGCTTGTGAAGTTTTACCAAACTCTCTATATGAATGAATCTTCAGCACATCCTTCTCAGATTGACGACTATTTAAAAGCTGTTGTAAATCCCAACTGTGACCTTTTGAACTTTTCTCCTCTAGAAAATGATATTCTCTCTCAGAAATTCTTCAGGCATGTCAATCCCTCAAGAAGGGAAAGACTCCAGGGCCAGATGGCTTTACAGTAGAAGTTTTTCTTCACTTCTCAAATATTTTACTTCCCAGGTTATTGCACCTTTTCCACACTTTGTAAGAACCAATTGTTCTGGTAAACATAGACTATAAAATCTTCACCAAACTTTTGGCCTTGCACCTTGAACCTTTCTTACCCACACTGATAGGCACGGAGCAATCATGTTTTGTCAAGTGTAGACTGGCATCAGACAATTCGAGAATGC
This sequence comes from Triturus cristatus, assembly GCF_964204655.1. Lineage (NCBI taxonomy): Eukaryota > Metazoa > Chordata > Amphibia > Caudata > Salamandridae > Triturus > Triturus cristatus. The sequence goes on from NC_140583.1 coordinate 237,748,490, forward strand.
TCTAAAAAAAGCTTTTTCTTTGCTGTATTCCTTAGAGGCTGTATCTATTGACATAGAAAAAGCATGTGATCGCATTGAATCTACCTTACTCAAATCGCTGTCTTGGCATGGTATGGGGCCCCATTTCATTTCACTTACTTCTTTGCTTTATAAATCTCCCATGGTATACATTTTAGTTAATGGATTGGGTCAATAAACTTCTGTCATCTTGGAACCTAATGTTTCTTTCTTGGTGGGGTCTTCTTGACTCCATCAAAATGATGATTACACCCACTAGCTTCCATACTTTATCCATGATTCCAGTATACATACCTATCACATATTTAAAAGAAATTGGATTAAATACTTTCAAAATTTCTTTGGAGTAATAAAACAATCTAGAATTTTTTTACTAAGCCCTAGAAAACCAAGCCGGAGGGTGGTGTTAATTTTCCAGATTTTCCTTTACCCCATAAAGCCTTCTGCTTTATTCAGATGGATTTCTCGATTTCACTCTTAATTTCTGCCTTTATGGCTGGATACAGAATGTTCCTTACTTGCACCCTTCTTGCCCTTGGAGGCTCTTTCCTTCTCCTCTAACACTAATATTACATCTTCACCCGTTTTATATAGCACTTCAGTAAAAACTTTTTATAGAGCCACAAAAATTGACTTGAGACTCTTTCTTACAATCTCCACTCTGGTATACTAGTCTCATTACTATAAACAAAACAATTATTTTGGAAATCTTGGCTACAAAATGATATATTATGGCCCAGTGATTTATTTTCTGATGATGGACCTTATTCTTTTTCACACTTCCAATGAATGTTTAAGTGTCCACACGCCTTCTTACCTAAATATCTTCTCCTCGCAAACATTACTTTGGAAGTCCTTTACAATTTATTGGTAACTAACTACTTCTACAATGCAGTCTATTTTAACCTCTATTCCTAAAGCACCTCCTATTTATAAATAGCATCACTCTCCAAAATCTGACTAGAACTAAATCTAAGGTTATGCTTCACTGGGAATCACATTTGGGCTGTACCCGGCCTCTCTCTTTCTGGAACAAAATATGGGATAGAATCCATGGGATCTCTAGAACAGCTTCTACTACTCAGTCATTATTCTTTTTATATCACAAACCCTATCATACTCCCAGCAACATTGTTAAAACAGACAATAATACTAACAATCAATGTTGGTCATCTGATCATCCTAATGGTGATCTTACCCACTTGTAATTTCATTGCCCTTCCCCAGCATATTTTTGGAAAAGGATTTGGTCTCAACTCACAAAAACTTCCCATGAGTCACGTGGGGAAGGAAGATGGCGGTGAGAGCTCGCAACCGCGTCAGCTCCCGCTCCCGCTTTTAATCCTGTTGCTCCTGATATAGCCGGTATTATTATTGAGGACATTCTGATAACACCTGAGTGTCCTAGAGGGGATGTAGAGGCAGGGGAAAACTGATGTTAATTGCCGCTTGCCGTCCGCTGCAAATCTGCAGAGCCTCGAGGTGGGCTTTGCATGTGGCGCGACGGAGCTCATTCAGTGCTGGTTCACTTTGCTGGTCGGGACTACACTATCTGTGTGCGGGTATGGCTCCCCCTCGTGGTCGAAACCAGCGTGTTCCTGCCGTTTCTGCTGCTACACCGGAAAACAAAAAAACTAAGTCTGGCGATGTGTCTGGCCAGCGCGCATTCACTGATGGGAGAGGGGAAAGCTCTAAACTGGGGAAATCTGTTTTTAAGTTTCTTCAGTCCAGCAAGGCAGCTGGCGTCATACAGGCCTGCGCCCCTCCTTCACTGGAACAAACTATGGCTGTTGCTCTGATGGAGGCAGTGCAGACGGAACGAGGCTGTGAAGGCGACAATGTTGCAGCTTCCTCCTCCTTTCCCTCTAAAGATCAAGGCAATGGCTTGGCGAATCTCATAGTGATACAAGGTAATGCTTCTCTACTACAACTTAGCTGTGTATAAAGCTCAAATGGAATAAACAGTCTGGTTACTGAGACTCTGCAGAATGTTGGTTTGTGTAACCAAAATGTAGAACCTGACATAACTGACTCAACAGGGAACTGTAAGCTCAGATATTAGGAGTAACTCCGTCATGATTTACAATGAACAATGCAATGAGCACTTGACTAAAGGTATTCAAACTGCTACTATACCGAATGGCAAAGAGGGTGCTGGAGGGGGTGAAAGCCATAATGAACTTGAGGGAGATGACGACCCTGGGGGAAACAGCCTCATAAAAAAGGATCTTGCATGTACAGCGGATGGGGAAGATTGCCATATAATAACGCCGATAACAGATCACCAGGACACGGCTATGCTAGGAAACAATATTGCTGACAAGGGTGTGTTAGCTGCTTTCTCCTCAGCCTCTACCCCCGATATAACAGGGGATTCTGGCTCCTTGGGCAGCAACCCAATTTGCAGCATTAGAGTCATCGGTGCTCAGAAAAATAAACAGACGGATGCTGTCACTGGGCTTAATAAGGGGGCTAATCAGAAAAAGAAACAGAAAGCCAAAGAGCAAACTGTAGCATATTCTAATGTTTCAAAACTAGCAGATACTGGCGACTGCTCTACCAAACTTAGCCCTCTTCGGGTTACCACTAAAGGGGATGTTAAAACCATTATATCAAGACTATCTGGGTCATCTCCTAGCAGTGACGTGCTATCATCCATCAACATTAGCCCCGGATCGGCCAATCAAATCGGTGCTACCTCTGGTGACTTACCTCTGGGTGGCAGTATGGTAGTTACTGGACTAGAACCTTCTTCTCCAGCAGCCTCTGTTCAATCTATTAAAGAGGGAGAGCAATGGGCCGCTACCACCATTGAGCCTTCCTTATCCACTATCCTTCAATGCTTCACAAACAAAGAGCTGAGATCCAAATCGAACAGGCTAGAATGAATAGCTGCTTGATACAACAGGGTTTGTCAGAGGTTTCAGCTAAGGTAGCTGGTCTCACACATGAAATAACAGAGCTACAACATCGCCTGTCGAATGCTGAAGACACTGTGGCAGCAACAACAAATACAATTGAAATACATGAAACTTATCTCTCGTCTCTTAGAAGCAAGGTTGAAGATCTTGAAAATAGACAGCGTAGGAATAACTTACGAATTTTTGATATTCCTGAAGAAAAAGAGGGGGCGGACCCTCGGGCCTATATTGTCCAATTATTTCAGAAGCCATTTCCAGATCTTTCTGACTGACATTGGAATTCTCAGATCCAACGGGCCCACAGACTTCCTTTGTTTCTGAGCCAAGATGCACGAGTAAGTAGAAAACATCCCAGGCCTATGATTATTTATTTTGGGAACTTCTTGCTTAGACAAGCTGTTTTCTTTCGAGCTCGCCCAGGAATGACTAACTCATTGCATTTTCTGTGATGTCAGACCTCTGTAAGGAAACAATGGAACGACGCTGGAAGTTACGCCAATTGATCGACCCTATGAAGGCAGCTGGTGCATAAGCGGTCCTTCAAGAGCCAGCAAGACTTAAAATTATACGTGGTGGGCACACCTGGATGTTCCATACAGCCACTGGGGCCCCAGCAAACTCTCAATTCTTGGAAGTCTTCGGAGAAACCGGTCTCTTAAAAACTGAGCATATACCTAGATGGTCCTCTCTGGTGATCTCAACTCCTTTCTTTTTTATAGTATCTTAGCCTCTGTTTCTCTCTCAGCATTCTTTCTTTGGCTCTGCCAGGTTCTGCTTATTATCTTTATGACCACAGTATATGATAATGTATCTATGGACGGCTGCCTCAGTCTTCTTTTGTTTATGACAGGGCCAATGTTAACATGTAGCGGGTAGCCCTCGCGGATGCAAAGCTCTTGTTGGCTGTCAGGTCCACCAACAGCCTGGTTAGGGTGGTTCGTTCTCTAGGATACAGGGTTGGATGGGGTTGGGTGGGTACGGTCTGGGTGGTTTGGGTAGTGGGGGTTAAGATAAAAATGTCAAAAGGAGTAAACAGTGGAATAATTTCTGATTTGAGCTTTACTGCTTTTAACTATAATACTGCTAATATGTATAGTTTAGGATTTTATCAAATTATGGTTGAAACAACTCTTTGTTTGTCTAAGGTGATTGAATGGACTTTAGAACGTTCTATGAAAATGCCAGAAGGGGCAGTCATTGGTACAATCTCTGATCTGAACTATAATGCTTATAGCTACAGCATTGCTAGTGTTGCTAGTATATATAGCTTAGAAGCTTATAAATTCCTGGTCGCAAAGTTTCCTTGCTTGTTTATAAATGATGTTAAAGATAATGTGCAGAGGTATGCTTTGTGGGCTCTAAGTTCCCATATGATTTATAAATGGGGATAATTAAGTATCTATGTTGGAATGTCACCGGATTAAATTCAGTGAGCAAAAGGCAGTTGGCACGGGCAGAACTTCAGAATTATAAACCTCATGTTGTTGCTCTGACCGAAACACATTTGGCATATAAGGACAGACATTTGTTAAAACAACTGGGCTATAAGACAGTTGCTTGCACCTCGCAGATGATCTCTATTAGAGGTGTTGCTTTGCTAGTCGATAAAAGGCTTGACTATACTCTGCTCAGAACTTCCTATGATAATCGAGGCAGAGGGATAATTGTGCAGCTGCTTATTAATGGCCATAAGTTTGTACTATGTGCTCTTTATGGTCCAAACCTGGACGATCCACCTATTTTTTAATGACTATAATTGGACCTTTTTGAGTGGCAGGGGGATTTAATAATTATGGGTGATTTTAACTGTACTATGAATCCACATATAGACTCAACTAAACAAGGCGCTTCAAATAGAATGAGGAAGGTCAGGGCTGCTATTATGGAAATGGCTCGATTGCATGATTTGAAAGACGCATGGTATCTATTGCATCCTCTAATACCTAGTTACACTTATTATAGCATACCACACCGACAGTACTCAAGAATTGACATGATATTCGTTAGTAATTCTATCCTTAATATAGTCAAATGTGAAGTCTGTCCTAAGATAGTTTCAGATCACAATCCTTTGATGCTGACACTCATATCTAACTCATCTAATAAACAAACACGTCAATTCTCTTTCCCTCGCTATCTGCTGACTGACATGGAGTACCAATCCTTTATGAAGGAGCGTATTAACAATTTTTTAGCTGATAACGAAGGCTCTGCATCCCTTTTTTCTGTTTGGGACTCGCTTAAAGCCTGTATAAGAGGAGTCACTCAGCAGTATGTTTGGAGACAAAATCGTATTAAGAATCAGACAAGTGAAGATACCAGAGAAGAAATCCGACAACTAGAAAGAACACATGCGGATTAAATTAGACGTGGGAATACTCAAAAGACTGCAGCTCCTACATACTCTCAAACATACTTACTTCTAATCGAAAAACGTGCTGCACTAGTACGGTCCCTAAAAGAGAAAACGGTGGCTAATTACAATAAGAATAGAACTCTTCAATATGAGTATGGCGTTCCGTTTCTCTGTCATTTTGGAGCCCTTGAAGCCCATCAACATTTAAATCCTCCATCCAGTCAAGGGTGGACTCTGGTGCCCCTTTCTTAGTCCTGAGGAAGACCCTGGCGTAAGGAACCAAACAGCCTACTTACCTTTCGGGGTCAAAACGTCGACTACATCACTGCCCTATGCCAGTTTGATCAACAGTGCTTACTTCACTGTGATAGTGTATTGCAAACAATGGCCTCTTTACATGTCTCCACAATTATTTTGTAGCCGAGTGAAACCGACTCTAATTGTAATGTATTTGATGTCACTACCTTTCTCTCTCACTCCCCCAATCCTCACAAAGCGCACCTTACTATTTCCCCTTTCTTTCCCCCACCTCGTGGGACACTAAATATAATATGCTGTCTGAGATTTATTCTGATGCTCAATATGATTAAATAATATTGAACGCTTTATTGTGTTGTGTAAATTGAATTAATGCCGGCTGGCATTTAATTACGTGTTTTTTGTATAGAGTATTACAGCCAGAAAAAACATTTTATTAACATCAGTCATAAAAGGCTACTTCTCACACTTTTATGATTTCACTTTGTGTGGATATTTGCACTTTATTTCATTTGCAATATAATTTCTCTGCTGCCATAATGAGTATGCACAGTGGAATAGCAAACCATAACCTTATGCTTTTCTTTCTGTCTCTGCCAAGTCATGAAATTACTGACTTTTATAAAGAAATCGAAGCAATACCTTAACTTGGACCAATGTCTGCTCAAATTGCTAACAGTTTTAGATTACTCCATGTGCCAACATTTATCTGAATTCCTTTATGGTGTCATGTAGTTTCTGCAGTCAGCTGTAGATGGCAATAAACGAAGGTCATCAGTGTTACCAAACCTCAGACCTCTCACTGCTATCACTCTGCACTACACTGGTTGAACAATCCACCAGGAAATTGATTCCTGACTTTTTTAGAGGCCAATCACCTTCTAAACAACTTACAACCAGGCTTTCTAGCAGCTACGGTGGCAGCGAGTCTTGTTGTCCAGAGTTGGATGTCCTGCACACAGCAGTTGATGGTGGGGTGTTGGTGAATTCTGGGAGAAGACTGCACCATCACATTTTGTAGTAGAGTATTTGGGTGGTGTTACTGTAAAGTGCCCAGATTAGTCTATAGGTGCCTCAGAACAAATATGCAACATATCACACTGTGTTTGACGCAACGCAACTGTATAAACAGTACACAATAAATGTCATGGTGTATGAATGGAGTATTACCCGTGTTTCCGAGGGGATGCGTATCCATGTTACATTCATGTAGCTGTGCAGAAGGTTCAGCTTGGCCTCCAGAGACAAGATTAAGCTGTGGAAACAAAGCAGGTAACATTATGTGCCAACTACTTACAAAACTATAGGTTGAGAGCTCTTTTACTACCCGCTGAGCAAAGTTCCGAAGGTCGGTCGGATCCTTACTCATTACTCCACCTCGGCGCCTCTTACAACCGTAGTACAGAGACGTATCAAGTAAGGCATGCAATGGTTGAAGTAGTGTCTTAGTGCGATCAGTTTCTGCTAATGCAGGATGCCTCCAACCACCCAAGTCCTAAATTATCCTCATGTCCATCCAGACTCATTTTATATTAGTCTCTGAAACTCCTTTCATGATTAGAACATCCATAATATTATTAACAGCTGTAAGCTGCATGAAGAAAATTTAGTGGGCGCAATGCACAAAGGCATTTTCAACTAAGTTCGATTTAGGTGCACAAATGGCATCATATAGAAGCTTGGAGTTCACAAAACCTGCATTTATGCCTGCAAAGCGATTTACTCACATTTAAAATTAAACCACGTTAGTGTAATTATCCACAGGGGCAAATCTTCTCTCATGAGAGGGTTTGGGCATTCCAGGTCATCGATGCCACAGAAAGCTTGTGAATACCGACAAATCATTGATTTTGTGGGTATTCACAGAATATTTCACGACCATTCTCACCCTGCATAAGATATTTACTTCTGTCAATGGCTGGAGTAAAGCCATATCCAGGGCGTAAAAAGGGAGCAAAAAGGAATAGGACACACCCAAATGTAACTCCACAAAGATGAAGAGAAAAAAGCTAGCAAGAGAAGGTACATTTTTGCTACCTTTTTACATATGTGCAAATTCATTTTCTGTATGTAAAGGTTTGCACGTGCAAAGGTTTATGATTGTGAGTACTGTTTGGAGCCTGTGGCTGGCTTTGCTTTCCAGGAGCACTCTGGGATTTCATTTTTTTTTAACAATGTGATTTTTCTCAAGACGAAGGCGTAAACCTACAGAGGAAAAGTATGCCTTTTATATGCTTTATATGTTCTGTAACCACAAAGCGCTACACGGTAATTCAAGCTGAGTTTGCAAATTACGTTATACTTTTATTGGAACGCTAATTATATTAGCTAGACTGTACTATTCTCTGATCTAATAAGAGTATAGTTACCAGACAAATGCTTCCACTTCCACCACCACGAGATACAACAGCACAAACAGCTGAGATTCTATGGCAGGACCGGAGGCTTCGGATTATGCTTTTCTCTCTTCGCTTTATTACATATAAATTTGAACAGCAGCCAGAGAGATTTCGAAATTTCTTTTCAAAAGGATTATAACAATACAATTTAGGAACTACAACTCCCTACAACCAGGGAGGAACACGAGTATACAGTCCTTCCTCTGTCTCCATTGCATCAGGTACATAACGTCTTGTCTATCCTGTCACTTTCTCTTTCTTCGCTGCTCCCGCAGCCAGATAAGTTCCTTTCTCCATTCTCCTTTATTTGTTGTTTCTGTAGCGGTTATTGCTTTAATATTGCTTTAATATTGCGCGCTATTCATGTGGGAGTTCTATTGTTTCTATTGTGCTCTGATTACAGATCCCTAAGCCGGCCGCGGGCACGTTTTCCGCTCCTACGCCTGTTGCGGCGCCTTCTCGGGCCACTAGGGGGACTCTCTCGTCTCGCTGCCCTCGCGACGTGGCTCCTCAGTTGAGAAGTCGCGCCGCGACGGTAACGGACCAGAGCCTTGCCCCAATACTGCCTCACCTCTGACGTCCATTTAAGGGATTGTATTCCCGCATAATATAACTAAACGCCCCGGCGGGGGTCCGTATAGCAGGTTTTACCCGCGGTGAATGCGCGAACTCGCGCTTGTATTTCCTGCACACTTTGGCCCCTTTTTGCATATCCAACTCGCGTGCTACGCGATAATAAACCAATTCCAGCATTATTTTGGCCTTTCTTGTCTGCTGACATTGTGGTGAACGCGCAGGGAGGCAGTTTGCCCTGTCAGGTTCTGAGGGCAGTGGCGCGTTCTGGGTTAGTGCAAGCCCATTGTGATCCTTGGGGTCACGCAAAAAACTCTACACCGTCCCTGGCCTGCCCCTAGCTGGTAGTTTTATCCTACCTAAGCCTCCTGGTTGCGCAGTGCACTGTCAGTGGTTACTTACCTTTTTCCTTTATCATGGCTGCCCAATCAGATTATTATGAGGAGGAAGTCCATGAGTATATGCCCTGGGATGATGAGTTCTTTGCCGCAGTGGACTCTTCCATCTATCGGGTGGTCCATGAGGTTATGGGTCCGATGGAACAACGCCTTTCCGACAGAATTGTGCAAGAATGCAGTAGGTTAGCGGCTGCGCGCTCCGAGCATCCGATGCCAGCCGGCAGGCAGCCTGCGGAGAGTCCTCCGCCACCAAAAAACAGCATCCAGAAGGGGTGGACGTGGATGCTTTTACGCGCCTAAAGTCGGCGTTTTTGGCGCAAGCGTCGTTGGGCGCCCTAGCGATTCCTCCAGCGAACGCCCCTCAGGGTACTTTCGATCCTCCTTCCCCCGGTTCAGGTCAGGATGATACTCAGGGGGACATGGATGAGGAGGCGGGGACTTCCCGTCCATGGCGGCCGTCTTCTACTCCCTCTACTTCCGTGCCGCCGGAGGAGGACGCAGACATGCTTAATTCCGACGAGATTATGCACCCCCGGTCTGCATCCAGGGTTCCCGGAGACAAGGTGGTAAGATTTGTTTCAGGTCGTCTCCGTAAACCCCTTGCGCAGGAGGCCAGGAGTTGTTTACGGGCGGAGTGTCCGAGGCCTACCCTGCCTGACAAGATAGCTTCTACGCCGAAATTGGACCCAACAATGGCCACATTCCTCGCTAAGTATGTGAAGGACCCTAGGAAGGGTATAGATAGATCCTGGAGGTCCTGTCAGGACAAGCTCCTCGACGCTATCGGACCGATGACCAAGATATTGGATATGGCGGAGGAGTCAAAAGTTTCAGGGTCCCCTATTTCCCCAGAAGTCCTCTCCAGTTGTGCCCAGCGGGCTATTATATTTGTGGGCAATGCTAATTGCGCCCTTTCAACTGAGCGTCGTCACTCGTTGTTGATTAAGCTTGATCCAAAGCTGGGAGACCTGGCCTCCTCCGAAGCTGGTGCGGTGGCCCAGGGTGGCCTGTTCGGGGAGCCCTTCATTAAAGGACTGGGCAAATTTGTTTCTACATTCACATCGCTGGACAAAGCTCAATCCAATATCAAAAGAGTCTTTAATCAGCGGGTTTTCCGTGGGGCCGGACGAGGCAGGGGCCGCTCGTCCGGCCGAGGCTTTCAGCAAAACCCCTTGAAGGGACAAGGCTCTGGTCACGGACAGTATAATTCGACCGCGAATTACACCAACTTCTACCCCACGCGAGGACAACGTTTCCGAGGCCGGGGAGGCTTCAAATCCAATTCCGGAGGAGCCAATTCCAGCGGTAAGTGTTATTCCTGCAATGCACGTTCGCATTGGCGGTCGACTAGCAACCTTTCACAGCGCATGGGCAGCCATAACCTCAGATGCATGGGTTCTTCAGACCATTCAAGGTTTCCATATAGAATTTTACGGAGATCCACAACAGGAGGCTCGACCTCGACCTTATACATTCTCAGACGCTCAGTTGATCGACTAGGAGGTCTCCGAGCTGCTCCGCAAAGGAGCCATTTGCCGATCAACTTTGCACCCTCGGGGATTTCTCAGCAATATATTCCTGGTAGACAAAGCCGACGGGGGTCGCCGAGCAGTTATCAACCTCAAAGAATTCAACGGTTGGTTGATGTACCGTCACTTCAAGATGGAGGGGATCCATCTTCTTTGCGACGTCCTGTTGCCAGCGGATTGGATGGTGCACTTAGACTTGACGGATGCTTACTTGGTGATTCGCATCCATCCCCCCCATCGGCGATTCCTCCAATTTTGTTGGAGAGATTTAGTATACGAGTTCACCGCTCTTCCATTCGGTCTTTCCTCGGCCCCTTGGTGCTTCACCAAGGTGCTCCATCCTGCGGTGGAATTCCTCCGAGCTCGGGGAATACGCATGATCGTATACTTGGACGACCTCCTTCTCATGGCACAATGTCCTCGAATACTATTGCGTCAGCTCCATCAAACGGTGTCTCTTTTACAGGGCCTAGGTTTTATCATAAATGAGTCCAAGTCAGTTCTAGCTCCTTCTCAATCAGTCACCTTTCTCGGGTTCATAGTGGATTCGGTCCATGCAACCTTGAGCCTTCCGTCGAGGAAGATGGCGAAAATCCGCCACGAATTGCGGCAGACAATTTCCAAACCGTACAACTCCTTGAGGCACCTGGCTCGTTTGGTGGGTTTCCTTTCGTCCTCGAATCAGGCGATTTTTCCGGGGCCCCCGCATTATCGGGCCCTCCAGCGCCTAAAGGCGTATCATTTGCCGAAGGGCAGGTCATACGACCACTCGGTTCCTTTTTCAGCAGAGGCGAGAGAAGAGATCGCTTGGTGGCTATCCCATATGGAGGCATGGAACGGACGCGCGATTTTCGGCTCGGTTCCAGACCTTGTCATAGAATCCGAAGCCAGCAAGTCGGGCTGGGGCGCTCGTTGCGGGGACTTCTCCATCGGGTGAGTTTGGTCCTCGGACGAGCAAGCTCTCCATATCAACTGCTTAGAACTTCTCGCAGGTTTGTTTGCAGTACGATGTTAGACCAAAGACAGAATTCAATCCTGCATCCTTTTGAAGATGGACATCTCTGCCATGCGGTATGTCAATCACTTGGGGGGCACCCATTCCCGGGCATTGGAGAATTTGGCAAAGGATTTTTGGGGGTTCTGCCTGGAGCACCACATCTCAGTCACGGCGGAATATCTTCCAGGCCACAGCAATCGGGTGGCGGATTGGCATTCGAGGCATCTTTACGATTCCAGCCTTTGGAAGCTGGACCCTCAAATTTTTCAATGGTTTAACACTCGTTGGGGCCCCTTCTCGGCGGACCTCTTTGCCTCTCGGCTAGATTATCAGATTCCCCGGTTCTTCAGTTGGAGACCGGACCCAACGGCCCTGGCCACGGACGCCTTCCTTCAGGATTGGAGCATGGAACAGGGCTATGCGTTTCCGCCTTTTTCCATGATAACAAGGACGGCGGCGCAGATCCGCCAGTAGAAGGCGGAGGTCACTCTGGTGACGCCTTGTTGGAAGTCTCAAGTTTGGTTTCTGGTTCTTCTGGAACTTTCTTAGGATTTTCCAATCCTACTCCCCCGGTGTCCTCAGTTGCTTCTGAACCCGGACGGGGTTCATCATCAACTAGTCACACAGGGGAAGCTCCACCTTATGGTGTGGCGACTTTCCGGCATCGGTGGGCGCTGCCGGGCCTTTCGGGACACGCTGAGACCCTTTTGTCAAAGGCTTGGGCAGATAGCACCACCAAACGTTACCGATCCGCTTGGTCGAGATGGGTTCATTGGTGTCTTCGACGGAATTTGGATCCCGTGGTCGCAGATGTCGTTTCCATCTTGAATTTCTTGGCAAGCTTGGCAGCAGACGGATTGGCATATCGTTCGATTAATGCGATCCGGTCAGCAATCTCGCCGGGTCATGCTCCGCTGGACGGACATCCTTTAGTCTGGAGGCTTTTACGGGGTATCCGGTTGTCGCTGCCGCCGGAGCCTCGTTATTCGGTCCTCTGGGATGTCAATCTTGTGTTGAACCTTTTTCTTTCTTGGCAATCCAATAAATACGTCTCATTGAAGGATTTGTCTTCTAAGCTCGCTATGCTACTATGCTTGGTCTCCTGTAGGAGAGTTTCAGATGTTCGAGCTTTGGACATCTCGGCACGCGTTTTTTCTCCGGAAGGGGTCGTTTTCACGATCGGCCGGCGTACCAAGTCTCACTCACGATCGGTTACCTACCCGGCTTTTAGGGATAACCCAAAACTGTGTGTGGTAGACTGCTTAAAGGCATATGAGGCCTTGACACTAGAACTCCGCCCTCCGGGCGAGCAGCAACTTTTGATAGCTCTCAAGAAGCCACACAAAGCTGTCTCTTCTCCTACCATAGCTAGGTGGGTACGTTGGGTCATGCAGGAAGCTGGCATTGATACGAAGCAGTTCGGCGCTCATTCCACCAGGGGTGCTAGGGCCTCTAAAGCTTTTGCGCTGGGAGCGCGTTTGGAAGATTTGATGCGGGCCGATGATTGGTCTTCGGACTCTACTTTTAAGAGGTTTTATTTTAAACCGGTGCTGGATGTGGCGCAGCTGGTAGTAAGTAAGCTTTGAACTAGCATAATCCGAAGCCTCCGGTCCTGCCATAGAATCGGAATTTGCCTAGCATCGTGACGGTAAGTTCCAATTCTATTAAGGACACGGAGGCGAGTAAGTCGGGCCGGGGCGCTCGTTGCGGGGACTTCTCCACCGGGTGAGTTTGGTCCTCGGACGAGCAAATTCTCCATATCAACTGCTTAGAACTTCTCGCAGGTTTGTTTGCAGTACGATGTTGGACCAAAGACAGAATTCAATCCTGCGTCCTTTTGAAGATGGACATCGATGCCATGCGGTATGTCAATCACTTGGGGGGCACCCGTTCCCGGGCATTGGAGAATTTGGCAAAGGATTTTTGGGGGTTCTGCCTGGAGCACCACATCTCAGTCACGGCGGAATATCTTCCAGGCCACAGCAATCGGGTGGCGGATTGGCATTCGAGGCATCTTTACGATTCCAGCCTTTGGAAGCTGGACCCTCAAATTTTTCAATGGTTTACCACTCGTTGGGGCCCCTTCTCGGCGGACCTCTTTGCCTCTCGGCTAGATTATCAGATTCCCCGGTTCTTCAGTTGGAGACCGGACCCAATGGCCCTGGCCACGGACGCCTTCCTTCAGGATTGGAGCATGGAACAGGGCTATGCGTTTCCGCCTTTTTCCATGATAACAAGGACGGCGGCGCAGATCCGCCAGTAGAAGGCGGAGGTCACTCTGGTGACGCCTTGTTGGAAGTCTCAAGTTTGGTTTCTGGTTCTTCTGGAACTTTCTTAGGATTTTCCAATCCTACTCCCCCGGTGTCCTCAGTTGCTTCTGAACCCGGACGGGGTTCCGCATCAACTAGTCACACAGGGGAAGCTCCACCTTATTGTGTGGCGACTTTCCGGCATCGGTGGGCGCTTCCGGGCCCTTCGGTACACGCTGAGACCCTTGTTGTCAAAGGCTTGGGCAGATAGCACCACCAAACGTTACCGATCCGCTTGGTCGAGATGGGTTCATTGGTGTCTTCGACGGAATTTGGATCCTGTGGTCACAGATGTCGTTTCCATCTTGAATTTCTTGGCAAGCTTGGCAGCAGACGGATTGGCATATCGTTTGATTAATGTGATCCGGTCAGCAATCTCGGCGGGTCATGCTCCGCTGGACGGACATCCTTTAGTCTGGAGGCTTTTACGGGGTATCCGGTTGTCGCTGCCGCCGGAGCCTCATTATTCGGTCCTCTGGGATGTCAATCTTGTGTTGAACCTTTTTCTTTCTTGGCAATCCAATAAATACGTCTCATTGAAGGAATTGTCTTCTAAGCTCGCTATGCTACTATGCTTGGTCTCCTGTAGGAGAGTTTCAGATGTTCGAGCTTTGGACATCTCGGCACGCGTTTTTTCTCCGGAAGGGGTAGTTTTCACGATCGGCCGGCGTACCAAGTCTCACTCACGATCGGTTACCTACCCGGCTTTTAGGGATAACCCGAAACTGTGTGTGGTAGACTGCTTAAAGGCATATGAGGCCTTGACACTAGAACTCCGCCCTCCGGGCGAGCAGCAACTTTTGATAGCTCTCAAGAAGCCACACAAAGCTGTCTCTTCTCCTACCATAGCTAGGTGGGTACGTTGGGTCATGCAGGAAGCTGGCATTGATACGAAGCAGTTCGGCGCTCATTCCACCAGGGGTGCTATGGCCTCTAAAGCTTTTGCGCTGGGAGCGCGTTTGGAAGATTTGATGCGGGCCGATGATTGGTCTTCGGACTCTACTTTTAAGAGGTTTTATTTTAAACCGGTGCTGGATGTGGCGCAGCTGGTAAGTAGTAAGCTTTGAACTAGCATAATCCGAAGCCTCCGGTCCTGCCATAGAATCGGAATTTGCCTAGCATCGTGACGGTAAGTTCCAATTCTATTAAGGACACGGAGGCGAGGATTTTCCCGCCGTGGCACAGGGGTGCGAACCCTCCCGTATGGTAGTAAGTAAACGTTTTATCCTTTTATTATAGTTTTGATGACAGGTTTGCATACCTCATTGCAAGTTGTTTGTTCTTGTAACATTTGCATTAGTCGTAGGAGGCTTCCTCGACTTACATTCTTTTGTTTTTTTCAGGCAACGATGATTCAAAACAGGACCAGTAGTGGAATGGCGTGACTTACGCGAAGAAAGAGGAAGTGACAGGATAGACCAGACGTTATGAACCTGATGCAATGGAGACAGAGGAAGGACTGTATACTCGTGTTCCTCCCTGGTTGTAGGGAGTTGTAGTTCCTAAATTGTATTGTTATAATCCTTTTGAAAATAAATTTCGAAATCTCTCTGAATGCTGTGCAAATTTATATGTAATAAAGCGAAGAGAGAAAAGCATAATCTTCGCCTCCGTATCCTTAATTGAATTGGAACTTACCGTCACGATGCAAGGCAAATTCCGATTCATAGTCACTTTTCTAACTGTACGAAAAGCTGTTCAATGCTAGAATATTGTTAGAATTGCATTTTTGCAATAATAGATGGCCTGATTCACAATATATTTTGCACTGCTGCATGCAACGTTTTGAAAGAACAAGTTCTCCGTTGCTCAGCTAATTGAACAAAAACTAATTAATAGTCTAAATGCATGCAGGCAGCACTCAAATCCAACTCCATTTGGAAAAAAGTGAAATGCCAAGTCAATAAAACTAACCTAGGTTTGCCTGACAACGCCTGTCTCTTGTAAAGGGAAAGGTAATGTGTCTTAATGGAATCAAAATGGAAATGTTGCTATTTTGCGGACCTGAAAAAAAACATTTGCCATTTTTCTGACCACCAGCACCAGTTCAAAGTGTGAGAAACTTTAGGGAAATTTTTATCTCAAAACCGATAAATAGCTCCTACATAAGTGGAATGGTAAAATGTATTAATTTCCAATTGTTACTAATCCTCAGAATTCTACGACTCATCCAAAAACATCATCGAGAGGAGCTGACCAGACCACTGGTCAAGGCCCGACTGAATTCGCACTACGTTCTCATATACGCCTTTCCAAGAAGCGCAATCATATTACAACACATAACGCAACAGGGGATAAGAGTGGCCTACAACTGCAAGAGACACCACTACACTAATCTAGCTCTTGAGAGTATACTGGATGAAATTGGAAGTGTAATTGACTGTGCAGGATCCTTCTGAAACAAGGGCACATGGCAAGAGTGGACTACCTCTACATCCCAACAAGGAATGTCTGGTTAGCTAAGGCTCAGCCTATCTGCCCACCTTATTTCATAAGTCTAAAACTTGGGGGCAGCCTGAAATTAAAGTTCCTCCAAAATGGCACCATTGCCCAGGCACCACCACAACATGGAGGAACTAATGATGCACATCCTGTAATATACCATACAAATTAAAGAAGGATGACACACACTAAACCGGAATTTATCAACTACCATGCCAGGAGGGCAGGACTCAGGACTGCATCAAGGAAGACCAGGACTCAGAGTAATGAAGCTTACTGGTAAGAAACCGGGGCATTATCTACATAGACGTGGGTCCCGTTCTCTCCATGCCACTGGAATCAAGCTATCCTGGCTGAAGAGGGGTGAAACCCCGAAACCGGTCCTAGGATGCTTGTTTCCAGTCCAGGGAGGACCTGGCTTGGCAGTTCGGGCTGGACTGTTCCCATGAGGCACAGGGTCAAGACTGATTTGCATATGGCTGGGTTCAAACTGGAACGGCATGGTGAGCAAACACCGATGGATTTAGGCCCAGATCACTGTACTGGGGTGAATGTATGACATTGTTCTGCATTCTGTCCATCAACTGTTGTTTTTGCATTATCGACATAGGTCTGCTGGCATCATACGAAACCCCAAAGTAGCTTATCAGACAATTACGCTTACTCTTTTAATGGATTCAGGAGCATCTCAGATTATATTAATAAAGTTAATAATGACAAACAATGAATCAGGCAGATAAATAAATATAAATTAAAGATCAAAAATATGTTGGTGCCTCTAACTGTTAACCGGGTTTATGGTAAGTGCTATGGTAATATTGCCTAAAGAACTTGAAACTACCTACCTCTTTTATGTTTTTGGTTAATTAAAATTCAGACATTTACCTGGCCAATCGTGTGTTATCATTATCATCTTTCCCCCACTCCCAATCACTTCCAGGGTCAACGGCAAAGTGCAAAGGCAGCAATTTGTGTTCTGAGTCGGTCAGAGGGATTACAGCTGCAGGAAACACAGAGATTGTTAAAATTGCAATAAGAAAAAAAACAACAACAGAAGCAATAAAAA
This sequence comes from Triturus cristatus, assembly GCF_964204655.1. Lineage (NCBI taxonomy): Eukaryota > Metazoa > Chordata > Amphibia > Caudata > Salamandridae > Triturus > Triturus cristatus. The sequence goes on from NC_140583.1 coordinate 237,765,756, forward strand.
TACAGTTATGTTTCTACAGACTAATCATGACATATTATGATATTCTAAAATTGTAAAATATATTCCTCTCCCTCTGTAACTTGGAGACGTATTCTTTAAAACATTGGAACCCTCACAAAATTGATGACGCATGCAAAGTTTTTCAAAAATAAATAGGATTAGAAAATTTTAGATGAAACTAGATTTACATGATGAAAAGTCTGCAAAAACCATGGAAGAATTCTCTTGCATAAAGGTTTCTGATAGGAAACTCTCTTACAAAATTGTGTCTTGCACTTTTTATCTCACTTAGTCTTTCATATGTGCATTCTTTCTCTTCCAAGTAGATTTTCATTCTCATATAATAAGTGCAACTTCACTTGAAAGAGACAGGTGGGAAAACAAAGTTGCATAGATCTCAAGAGCAATATCTTGGGGTATACAGATTTCACAGGGGCAGACTTTAGAGCGAACACTAGGTTATACCACTCCAATAATCTCATCAGTAACAGTGATGATAATGTAATTACAATTTCATGTAATAAGCCTACATTTTGACCCCCGCCCCAACTGCGTGCCTGTCATTTTGATCAAGTATTCGCATATGACGAATGACATTTGGAAGTATTAGCCACCAAATATAAGATATGTCTCCATTGCCCATCAGAAGCCATTAGGGCAAATGTTGCCCTTGGTAATATAATGCCGATAAATAGGATAGCCATTTTAAACTCCAGCCATCATTTCCTGTTTCTTTCTAAAGCAAGAAGTCAGTCTTTGGCTGTCTTTAGAACAAGGGAACGGAACGTGCTATCTTTATGTATGTGGAAGTGCTATACCCCTTAAAAATTTGTATGACAGCGGGGCACCCAATATTGGGTGAATCGGGGACGTTGTTAACCTCGAGGCCTATTGGGTAAGGTGTCCCCAGAGACCAGATTCAAAACAGAATTTCTAAATACAGTCAATAAGAAAGGACTGACTCAAAAACGGAGTTTGAGATTATATTCAAGGGAAACCATGAAGATTTTCTAAAAATATGAGAATGCAATAGTAATAATCTCAATAATATTGGTAGAAATATTTTGCCATGAAGTCTCTCAGTGACAGAGTAGTAAAATAAGAGATAAAATCAGAATTAGACTGTCTCAAATGTACTGCAAAATCATTAAGAAATAGGACAGTACCCCCAGAAGCTCAAGAAAGGTCTACGGTTAATCCCAAATTCAAAGGTATATATACAGTTTTCTGGAATAGAAAATTATTGAAACTGCAAAGTCAGCGTGGTGCAATCATTGCTCCAACAAATCACATGCTCTCAATTTAAGCATCACATACTCTATCACATTAGTATTAATCCACTACATGAATACTGGTGCGCCCCCTTCTGGCCTTGGCGGTGGTTATATACTCAACAGCGAAACATTGAGAACAAATGGAATTACAGTGCGTTAGCTGGAAGAACCTTGACATGTTGCTAAGGCTTCTCTTATCAGGTTCTTCAAGAACAATATGTCATACATAAATAAACAATTCATGAATTGCTGCATACACTAACAAGAAACACAAACACAAAATGTGCATCATGATGCAGCATCCATTTTAAGCAAAATGTCGCTGAGGTCTAGTTGAGGCCTAGCTAGCCAAAGCTAGAAAAAGACACTTAAATACATCATAATGATTTTGTTTCAATTGCTATAGCTCTATGTTAATATACACATGTGAACTTTGGTGCAGAGCAACTAATGTTATGCACATTGTAATTCAAATGCACAAAAACATCGTTAGGTCTTACAGAAGAAACTAATATTTTGTCTTATAAGAAAGGGTTGAAGACTTTGCGCTTCCTTAAATAATGAAGGTTTGTGCTTTGTTAGATTTTTTGTGATTTGCTTGCCTTTGATCACTTACGCAGGACCAGCACAGCTATGGATAACAGCAACCTTTAGAAATGTAGCAACATAACAAAATATTACAAGGTGGCCCCTCAGAGGCCTGATTAACCATAGAGCCTAGAATGCCTGCAATATGCCATTGGTGGAGCATATTACTAGTCCAAATCCACCATAATGTCTAGAATGTCCACAATATGCCACTGAAAAAGCGCTATATATCAATGGATGAATGGGGCTATCATATTGTCTAGAATTCTGGCATATGCCAAATGGGGCCTACTTATGCCAGATTCACTGTGAAGGCTAGGTATTAGGCTAAAGATGGATGCTGGAGAACTTGAATTATGGAGCGAAAGACTGTAAAGGCTTATAGATTGTACTCACAACTAAAACGCAACAACATTGAAAATGATTACTGAATTAATGCATCAGTAATTGGATCTAACGTTTAGAGTGGGAGGCAAATACATGAGTCTACTGTAGTAAATTGGGTATAATTTTATCCAGTGCAACAAAAGCTCTGGAATTTAAAAGTTAAGATGGCTGCTCTGTTTACAAATTAACGCAGTCAACTTGAAGTCGACTGATCAACAAATACATCAGTGTAGCAAGACTGAAGCGTTTGGAAATTTAAGATGAAGTGATTACACTCCTGGGTCATACCCTCATACAATACATGATAAAATTATCCCTGTACTTTCTGGCAGTGCACAGGCAATTCAAATTCCTTGATTATTCTAATGCACATTTTACAAGGTAAAATTAATCAATATCTAACTTAACATCCTACAGATGACTAGTACATAATTCATTGGTAGCCTGAAGGGGCACCACAAAGCTGACAGTCATTGACTAACCTAGAGCATGCCTTTGATTTCTGCTCTTTATTGTTCACCTTCAATAAAATATTATAATATTTATGGCTATGGTTCCAAATGTTTTCTTAATTAAATACATATGTACAGCTGTCTATAAACTGCCTGCACAGGCAAATTCAATCATTACCTTCAAAGTAATAAATCATCATCATGCTCCGTGATAGTGCAGCTCATTACTAGGTTTGTGTACAGAGAGAAATGTAATCAGATAGCAATAGGCTATCTTGTCCAGGGTCAGACTGGTCGAGGCACCCAAATAAAAGTAGCCCGATTAGTAAATTAGAAAGCTAAACAATGCCCAGGGTATTGGCCTTGTCAATGTGAATGTCTTTTAGCCATGTTGTCTAGAAGCGCATCTACTGTTTAGCATGTTTGAAAGTAACTGGTGCTATTGTAAAGCACTCCAATGTCTTCGGGTGGTGCTGGTGCTACACAAAACTGCACACCCAAAAATTGAAAAACAGAGTCAGTGGAGGAGGGGATCTGTGCAACAGAGTTCAGCGGGGGCAAGCAGCGATGGGCGGGAAGTGACCTCGCAACTAACATCAAATGCGGGCAGCCTGTGAGAGATTAAGTGATTTGCCTGCAATCACAAAATTTGGAACTGAGGCTGAGGCTAGGGAGACGATGTGGCATCTTCTTGGGCGAGGATGTGGTGTAAGGGAAACAGCTGCCGACTATGAAGCTGGGAAACCCGGTTCGAGTTTCAGCACAGGATTAACATCCTTGATTCTGGGCAAATCACTTAATCTCCCTGTGCCTAGAAAAATGAATGTGTCCTTGTGTAAAGGAACTGGTGCTAGTGTAGAGAGCTCCAATACCTTTGAGTGGTGTTGGCACTATAGAATACTGCACAAACAAAGTAAATGGTACTAATATAAAGCACTCCACTATCTCCGGGTGGTGTTGGCGCTATATAAAACAGTTCTAAACAAAAAAGAGAGAGAGGAGGAAACAAGAGGGCTCATCTGTCTCCTTAAAGTACTATTAACAAACAAAAAGAACAACCTAAATTTAATCTCCAAAGACCAGGATCCCACAGGTTACGTAAGTTGTCTCCCTTAAGGAAAACCCATTGGGTTTTTAAAAGATCCCTCACCTACTGACATAGTTGGTGGCATGCTTCATCATTGGGTTCCCACCTAGGGAGCCGAGTGCCTCCTAGGTGTGCTTCGATGCCTGATTACAGTGGAGCAGGATTTTATTGGGTGGGTAGGTAAATAAAGTGGGAGTGAACCTCAAACTTGCCTCCAGGACACAAGGTCAAATTACAGAAGAACATTTTAATTAGAGAGTTCCTGGGGCACGGGTAAATTCAAGGATGGCCTTGAAGGAGAAGGAATGATCTCGCACATCCCAAAGAAGTGAAGTGGTCTACATGTTTCAGCCAAACAAGCCAGTGTCAATTGGCTTTCTTCAGTATCAGTGCTACCAGGACCTGAACGGATGCTAAGCAGGTATTGTGTATGCACACACACTAAGGTGTGCGTAAGTGAAAGAGTGGCTCCGTAACATAATCATTTCCACCTACAATGAAAATTACTGCAAGAGAATGTGAAACAAAACATTTACATTTAACCGTGACTACATCAAACAGTTAATAGTGGATGCAGAGTGGACCATGGTGGTAGTACCCAGATATATGTTCACACTCTCACCCTGCATGGACCACAAACCATGTGCCCATGCCACCTGAAATATGTTGTCTCTGCTGCCTGGCTACGATTGCCCGTGGCGGCACCCCAGGAGTAGGCAAGCAGCCAAGAACTCTGTGTGAGAGTTCCTCTGTAAACCACTTCAAGATTTTGCCCACCAGGACTACGGCTGACAGACACTCTTCCAGACACAGTGCCATACTTGGGCCTTCCTCCGTTTCCGTGACCCCGACCACACTGATGTTGTTATGGTGGAAGCTTCCCTTCACGTCAAGTTTCCCTGGCAGGGTTGTCACTTCTTGCTTCAGTTTGTGCATATGAGTGTTGTTTTATGCCTACGCGGGCTCAAGCCGGGTCATCGTGGGCTCAAGGCGGATCATCGTGGACTCTGCCTCCAAAATCTTTTTGGCCAACGTCTTGTGATCTGTCGGGAGGACACCAATGTTCTGAGCCACAGTATCTTGTGTTCCACGGCTCATCTTGTATCCTTAATAGCTGCTAGTATTGCCGCAGAGTGGGCCTCCAGTCCCGGGTCTCTGGACTCCCATAGTATGCCGGCATTGTCCTCACTCCCAGTGGAGCTTCCACAGGGGTGGCTTCCTGTGTGGCTTTGTTCTGATCCATACCAGCCCCTGCTTTGGCACCCACATATTCGCCAGCAACCCATCGCCTTGGTGCACACTGACCAGGCTGGAAACATCACCGACCCAGAGCAAGGCCCGCCACCTTGCCCCTCTGGCACGAGCACCCCAAGTGCCCTCAGCACTCTCGTACCGTCCTGTTCTAGTTGCTGTTGCATGCACCTCTGCATCTTCTGGCTTCTACCACCCAATTCCAATCTGCACCAGCTCAGGACTCCTCTTGCAGGCTATTGCTGTCCCCAACAGGGAAAAGGCACCCTCCATTTAGTGCATGAGCCCCTGTGTTATGCCTCTGGCTCACTGTCTCTGCAGTACACCCAGGCATGGAGTCCTTCTGTGGGCCAGCCAAGCTCCCTTCTGGACCCCATGACAGGTCCATGGGCCCTCCTAATCCTGTAGCTGCTGGGTTACTTCTGGGTCCAAGCTCAGCCCCTCTTTGTACCAGTGTGGGTGAGGGTGCCACACAGCAGTCCGGCGGCAATCCTCTCTAGGCCCCGTGTGTACCAGGAAGGGTCCTCCTCCTGTCATCTCCTGGCCCCTCCTAGACCCTCTCTATGGTCTTCCATACTCTGGTGAGGGGGAGAGAGAACTGCAAGGCTCCTCTAGTGGGCCATCTGATGCCTCCTGCATTCAGAGAGCCGTGTCCTACGGCTGCCGCCATTTTGGAGCCGTGGTCTAACCCGCCACAGATGCTGCTTCTTAATGACTCCCCCAGTGTCTGGGGAAATCATCCCATCCCTGCCTCCTTCTCACCCCATCAGGGGGCCCTGGGGAACCAGGATTGCTGCCTTCATTGGCCATAGGGGCTGGAGCTCGGTGCCTATGCGTTTGACTCCATTTGCCAGGCCACGCCCCTCCTTCCAGGAATGCACTTTTGTACTTTGCAAAAAAGGACTGTGTATTGACAAAGCCAGATGAACTCGCTTTTCGAATGCAAAGTCTTTTGTGCATCTAGAAAAACATCTTAAATTGTTTGAGCATTGAGCATAAAGATGCTTTTGTGTAAAGCTTTGTAAGATTCACAATCTTCCTGTCAATCCCTACTCCTGCCTGAATCGCCCAAATGAATTTCATTTAGAAACCCTAAAAGTGACATTCAGGGTGTAGAAATTCCAAACAAGAATAATTTTAACCTCTAGCCTTCAACCTAGGGCTTTATTTACAGTCCTCCACTTCATTTATAGTCAGGGGAGATTTTAGGTTTACACTGCCTGGGCCACCAGGGGCCACCAGGTCACAGTGACGTTATCCCCATATTGAGGGCAGGATAAATGTCACTGAGTTTCCCCATCAGCATCTACAACAGAATTTCTGGTGGACACAGACAGGAAAAAGGCGGAATGGCACCTACAAATGCAGAATGGCACCCACAAACAGAGACAAAACTTTATGTGCATCGCAGCCATTCGCTTGTTGTTTAGAATAAACAGTGTCCGACTTCGGCAGTTTATTTTCTCTAAACAAAAAAGTTTTCAGAACAGTCGCTGCGGAGTTGGATATCTGCACAACATTGAGATCCCCCCAAGCAGGTGGGGATTTCTACATATGGCGGATGGTCCTCCGCCAAGCTGCCACAGATTACGGTCTTCTTCCCCTGACAGACCAGTGACTGCCTGGGTCTACATGACCTGCCTGGTTTACTAAAACTTTCAATAGGTCTCCAGTTGTCATTGAAAATTCTGTAAGGTAGTAAGTAAAACAAATCATTTTTACAACCAACCAAGCTTAATTTGATGTGAACACTTTTGTCCCAAATTTACACCTTTAATTTAGCCAGAATCTCCATTGAGGTTGTGGTGCTATATTGTAAAATAGTGTGAAATATTATGTCTTTTTTATCTTCTACTTAGAATTTGCCTCTTTTGGTCATTTAGTCCAAATAAGCCATCATCCACCATTAAACACGATGAGGAAAGGTGAGCTCTTATTTGCCCCCATATGTGCAGTCACCTAAACCATTAGCGTCTTTCTGTTATAACCTTTCATAAAAGAACCTTATATCACAGGTTCCCTTTCTGGAGGCACTGTTCAAACAGATGTGCGGACTTTCATGCTATGATGAATAGAAGGCAGCCGCTAGAATTCTTGGAAAGCTAACTCATTTCCAGTTGAACTCAGTCATTTGTAGTAGGGGTCATACAGAAAAGATTCTTCTGACCTACATATTTTTCACTCTTCTGATCACCTCTGCAAGGAATGCTCGCTGCCTACAGACAAGGAAACAAAAAAATAGAACTTTCGCCTACATCCACTCAAGTATCAATGTAACACATCCTAGCAAACCATCTGCGGTGCTTTCTTGTATAATATCATCACTTTTCACTGTATGGGAAGGGCATTGTTTACTATTAACAAGAACATCATATAGCCTATTGACTCTACACTAAAAGAGAAACTGTTAGGCATGATAACTGTGATAGCAGCACCCCAAACAACCGTGCTAGTGACAGAACTCTGAAAAGATGAAGAGTGCAAATGTACCCCAACATTAACACTAGCACCACCCCCACAGTTAATACTGCCCACTCAAAGTCCATAGTACTGTCTTCCATTTTGTTCATTATGCTTTTTCTAAAGTGCAGTGTGCACCAATTCCTTTGCATCTCTAATTCCTTTCGTAAACTGTCTCAGCAGGCTAGAGTTTTTTAAGTAGCTTGTCTCTGTTGTGGAATGGGTCTTGATGCCTTCTGTTTAACCCATTAGAGGGCCGTCAGGAGGTTGTGGTGTATCGTCTGTGGTCGAAAGGGGATCAAGTCTGGCAACTTTACCCATAATAACCGTTCTGAGGGTATCTATGTGGTTTGTGTTTCTCGTGTGGTGTGAGTCAGTATCTCCCAGTCCTTCATGTGCATGCGTTGTCTGTTGTTGGTGGGATTCTGTGTGGTATCTAAGAGCAAGAGGGACTTGTAAACATACAACGCAACCAATGTGAAGTGATCTGTTTGAAAGGTTTCGTTGAGTACACATGTTAAAACCTGCCTCATGATTTGAGACCCACTGAGGTCAACAGTTAGTTGTCCAATCTAAACAGGTCAATATATATTTATCTCATCAAAATAGACAGACTAAGGGTATACAAACTTCAGCATTTCCTATCATAGAAGCAGCTGTTAACTTGAGATACATAGTGTAATAAATTTAGAGCTATTACAAACATTCAGGGTTCATCCCAAGAGTCTTCCCATCCAGTAAGGTGCATTGATGTTTACACCAATCAGCAGAATATTTCAGAGTTTCACTTGCAGCATGCCTTGGAACTCTGTGTCCTATTAGTATATTCAAAGAAGACGGAAACAAGACCCATCTTGTAAATTTTCTCCAATATTATTTAATAAACTTGTCCAAGAACCAATTATGTTTTGCATGATCAACTTGATGTGACATGAAGAATCCAGTTCTAATCTACTACTCAGTGAGCTCGTCTATGACAATGGCCTCTACGTTCCACTTGTGCCTTCATTTCATCACAATCATCGAGGTAGTGAAAGGGCATCACAACTCTTTCAACTTTGATAACATCGCAGGAAATGACATTACACAATATTTTACTCAGGGATGGACAGGTCTAATTCTTTTTTTTGCAACAAGCTTTACTGAAATCTCAAGGTTTGAACGTCTCAATAAACAGTGACATACAACTTGCACAAACAACCAGCTACAAAACCACAACAGTTTGAGACATAGTTTTAGTTTTAAAAGATCAGTCTTGACACTGATTAAAGTAAGGAGGTTTCAATGAAATCTGTTATAAGAAGGAATTGTAAGAAGCAATATTGTTCAAACCAGGTTTGATTTATGAACGTTGTAGAAAATGACAGCCAGGCTCGTTTTCTGTAGTCAAGCCACCAAATCTAAGATTTCCAAACTAAATTTAGGCAAAACAAGACTTAAGGGGTTACCTCCTCATTGGATTTATGGCTATGGCTGCAATCAGAAGCAAGAAATCAATCAACAGCGCTGAGGAGAAGGTGGAAATCTCGTTGTGCCGCAGGTCATGAATTATTAGTTTTTCTAGGGGTACAATGGGAGTTTCTGAGTTTATTCTGTAACAAAGTTACTTTTCTGAGCACCTGCTTTGAAAAAAGTTGTATTGCCTTCTCTGGAGGAACTCCAGTGCAGACTCCACTGCAGTCCTGCTGGTCTGGGGGGACCCCTAAGTATGGAAGACAGTCTTCAGCCTGGAAGGAAGCAATGGCCTCTGCTGACATGGCAGCTTGTCTGAGAGACCGCCCTTCACTAGGTGAAAGTAGCAGTAATACCAGATCATTTAGATATACAGGGGTACATATGAAAAGTAAGGGTGTTCTTTGGCTATTGAATGGTTGCATAGTGCCACATTTTGTATCTACAGTGCACTGATTACCGACCTTGCACTCACTGTAATCCTGCTCTGAAGTCCTGTATGTGTTGACTCACTCAAGTCAGGATTGAAAAATCCTCATCTTCTTACCGAGAACTCTAGTGAGCTAAAAGGAGGAAAATCCGTCCAAATGTATTTGACATTACTCTTCAAAGAGGCTCTCCCATGCACGTTATGTTTGAACTCTGATTTCAGATTCCATAAAATGCTCTTCGTCTAGTTTTAACTGAAAACATTAAATAGATTTACAGCTATTACAGCCACGGCATGCAAATCTTTATTGCTTTTTCTAAGAAGGAAGAGTGAGAGCTAACGTTTTTGTATGATTTTTTTAAATGATTTACAGTGTTTTTAATATTATTTATTTTACAATGTCTTACGTAACCTCAAATGTAGTCATTTAAAAGTTATGCAGAGCTATTTTATAAATCATATTGTATTATAGATTTTTTTTATAGACAATACATATATATTTGCATACATGCATATACATTCATATATACATATGCAATAATTTTTATAGACAATCAATATATGTTTTTGAATGTGTTTATCTAACCCTTACATTTAACTCACAAAAAAGGATTCTGAAGCCAGTGAGCATTCATGCAGTAAGATACACCTACCGAATGGGGTGTGAATTACAGGGGCCATATTCCATTAGGTGCCCCAGGGGCGCAACAGGCATTTGCGCCTGCTTTGTGTGACCCCGGGGCACTTTGGTAGTATAGAAGGGGGCACAGACACTTGTGCGTTCCCTTCAATAATATCAAAAGCGCTGGCGCACTTAAAGCGAAAACTCTAGCAACAGAGGGTGTTCCCTCATTTTCATAGGGGCATGCCCTATGCAAATGAGGAAATTCCATTGACTCTGCGCCCACGCCATATTACAGATACGAGTGCAGAGTCAAAGAAGCCCTCAGGAGGCAGGCTGACAGTGCGCCATTTAAAAGGTGGCATACTGTCAGTGCACCTCCTGAAAGCAGCCCTCTGCAGGGGGTAAATGGAGTCCCATTGATCCCCCAGAGATCCCCTTGCAGGCAGGTGCAGTCTCTGACTGCATCCACCTGCAAAGGGATCTCTAATTCCCTTTGAAAGTGCAGGTGGGTGCAGTCTTCACTGTGAAAACACGGAGCTACTGCTTCGTGTTTTCACATGAATGCGCTGCCCTGAGGGCAGAGCGAGTTCGCGGCTGCCACCAGGGCAGCGCATTCCCTATAATGGGGCGCATTGGCATTGTTTGTGTCCGGCACACCTTTTCAAAGATGCGCTGGGTTCAAACAATGCCAATACATAATACGGCCCCAGGTGAACATGTTCGGGACCGCAATTTGGATGGCCATATCTGCGAGGGTCACCTGCCGGTGTTGGCCAACAAGAAAGATGTAGAGAAAGTGTTCTATAAGTATGGGCATATCCATGACATCGAGCTCAAATATCACCACAGGGTGGTGCCCTTCACCTTTGAGTGCTTCGAAGACCCCAGGGACACAGAAGATGTGGTGTATGGAAGGAACTGCTATGACTACGGCCACTCCCGCCTGCGGGTTGAGTATCCCTGTGCCTACAGAGACCATGGTGGCATTGGTGGAGGTGGTCTTCGTGGGTGGCCGGAAAGGACCGCTTCCTGATGATCTGATCACAGAGTTACTGTTTCAGGACATCATCCTTCTGAGAGCTGGCAGGATCTAAAAATCATATGTAATAATCTGGAGATGTCTGTTATGCTGATGCGCAGAAAGAAGGTATAGGAGTAGTTGAATTTCATCACAAGGAAGATATGGAATATGCCAGGACTGACCCATCAAGGCTCAAAGGAAAGATGCACCATATGAGCAAAAGCATGCAAATACACCCACTTCTGCACTTTGGACAAACACAGTGGCTAATAAAAAAGTGCATTTTGTTCAGTTTGTCTTTTTAAAAGAGGTTTGGGGTAAGGAGAAGCCAAAGTGAGAGGTGGAGTGAAGAAAGAAGTGGAGAGGAGCAGACCGACAAAATATTTTGTGGACGGCAAGGTTTTGATCACTGGGTGGCTGAGTGCTGTACCATTCCGTTTTTTGGTGCGGCTCTCTTTTGTGAGGGACCTGTGAGTTTTTTGTTTTTGCATGGTGGAACAGGAAGGTCTGAAAGCTCTCATTTAAAGACCTTTATGGTTCATAAGCCCTCTATGGTTGTCATCTGGGAATTCAGCTTCGACTGGTCTATTCTGGTTGACCATAGCTCCTAGACATTTGGCCCATGCCATCTAGGAACTTGCCAGCAATAGGTACATCCTATACTTTCTTCAACCTTTGACTGTAACCTTGTGTAGGTAATATCAACTTCTTGACCATTTATTTGTTTTGCGAAAGCCCAGGGCTAATCATATAGGGAAAATGTTATTCCAAACTTAGATGCACTCAAGATCAGACTTGTGGCAAGTGGGGAATCAGATTAGTTCTTCACACCAGATTGAATTTTAGTGCACAGGGGCACAGACAGTAATGCAGCCTCTTTCTAGTGAAGATCATAAATTATCACTTACACATGTGCTCCGAAAATTGGCTAGTCTTCTCTCTCTCTCTAAAGATGCTCCTCCTGAAGCATGCCATTGTCAACAGCATTATTACATTTGGCTATAGTTAATGTACAGGTATGTCTAAGTATATTAAGGCCTCCAGCACAGGATGCCATATTGAGTCATATGTTTGTTGATTAAAGTAAAGTTGTGGTGATTAATGGCTTTGAAAATATGTCTATGTGTGATTTTACTTTAGGATGTTAGCAATCTTCTTCAGCTCCTCCTGGGCAAGCCTGTGAGTTTTCATCAGGGGAGTGTTGTACATGGTCAAAGGCAAGCATAAAGTTAGTGAATAACAGGAGAGGTAGCTGGGTCGCAGACACTTAATGAATTGTGATATAGTGCTCTTTAAAGAGGTGAGTCTTCACCTCTTTTCTAAGTTGGAGGAGTGCTGGAATGGTCCTAATGGATATGGGGATATTTTTCCGGAGATCCTTGGTGCATCCATGGAATAGGCCTGCTGTCTTTTTCTGTATTCTTCACAGATATTGTTCTGCAGTCTGATGGTCTTCTGGCTTCAGGTGTGCCAAGAACCTCCAGAGATGGACACCTTGTCTGCAAGATAAGTGTGGATGCTGATCTTGATAGTTTTGTAAATGATGCAGCTGGTTTTGAATATGGTGCAGGCCAGCTTGTTGAGCCAGTGTAATACCATCAAGGTGGGAATTATGTGATCATATTTACGCAGGTCATGGATGAGACATTCTGATACATGTAGGATGCCCTTAAGGGGTACCAGTGTGGAGTCTGGGAGGCCATGGACTAGGGCATTAGCACCATCCAGGTGCAAGATTATGAGGCATTTCTGAAGTCACTTTCTGGAAGAAATGGTTCGACTTCTTTAGAAAAGACTTTAGAAGAGACAGCTTAAACCATGTGTTCCTTGAGGGTGAGGTTGGCGTCCGTGGTGATTCTAAGTGAATCAGGAATCAGTGAAAAGTTGGAATCCCTCAAGATTCATGTCATAGAGAGTAGTTTATAATGTTTCTTGTTTGTTGTTTTTGACAAATAACAGGTATTATGCGTTTGTTGGGTTGAGTTACAAGGTGTAAGAGACACCAATGTTGGAACTTTTGTCTTTTTTGTTTTCTATGGTATTTCCTTTTGTGTGTAACTTCAAGTTAAAATTGTGCTGTTTTCGAAGAGTTCTTTACCAGATTTGTAGCGGAAGGGATTTATGCAAAGATAACGAAAGGCTCCTGTGCTGAATGGCGTATTTATGTAACTCTAAGCCAATGTTTTGTTTCAGTCTGTAAACTGTATCTTAATAATATTTATTCTATCCACAAATATTTAAAGTACATTTGGAGATCAAAGTAGATCTGTTCTGTTTTCTTTTCAAACTTCATGCACAGAATGGGAGAATTTGTTCTGTTTGGGGACAGTGTGTACTCTGAGACTCAGTTCTTCATTGTACAAGTAATTTCATGCAGTTGGGCAGACACCACCACTTTGTGACACTTAGCAATGACGTACCGTCCACTGCCCACTGCGCCTTCCTAATTCATATGCGAACAAAGCACCATTTATGCTTGAAGAAATCACTGCCGGTGTGATCTACGAACAGTAATGCTGGCTTGAATATGTGGCGATAAAAAAGAAAATCATATGCAGATTGCCCAGTCTGAAGATTATGAATCTAATTGGCTCCAATTTTAGCAGGCTTTGCTGACTCACTGTACTATAATTGTGTGCCTTTAAACCATGGGATAGTTTTAACAAAAGCTTACCTTAACCTGCTGATTCATAGCTATGTCTGAGCACTTCATTACTTATACAATTAAACTGGTGGGTTGGCATATGTGATTACGTCTTAGGAAGCAACTCAAGACCTGGCTGTTCGAGCAGTAGCGGACCCCCCTCCCCTAGCGCCTTGAGACCCTCTGGGTGAGTAGTGCGCTATATAACTGCTTTGATTGATTGATTGATTGATTGACATATCTTATAATGTATCATTCAGACAAATTTGTTCAAATGTACATCGATTGGTTTTAGGTGAGCATTAGTGGAGAGGACGGAGAAGAGAAGTGCTATGGAAATTTAAGTACAAATGCTTTGTAGCATTGGTAAAAAGAGTCTAACTTGAACCAAGGTATGTTCTCTGAATTCGCCAGTTGCTGCACACAACTTTGCACCACTGGGCATTTTTTAATGGTAATTCTTGGCTGCAGTGGGAATGTGTTTAGATTAATGATCTGCTGTCCTCGACTGTGAGCTCCTGCTGCTCCAGTCATCATGCCCATGTCTGTGGGAGGTGGAGCTTAGGATGTATTTGGAGCAGAAAAGGCGTATTAGTTGTAGTAGGAATAGAGGGTAGTAGGAAGTGGGGAGTGACTCAAAATCCACACACAGTGGCCTAAGGCGACCATCATTATATCATCGATATTCTTTAAATATCGTGAATGTTGGCTGGGAATTGTGCTTTATACCTTTCTGTTAAGCACATCTCTCTGATCTCGATTGATGACTGCCTGTCCCTTATCATCTGTAAGTGAGGAAACTGAGGAGGAAATGACGGCTGGATCAATGAAAGTACCCAGAGATGCAGAAAAGGAAGCAGTCTCCCTACCTTTCCGCAAGGGATGAGCAACGTATAGGCCGGGTGGCATCCTAGCTGCTCAGCAAAGTTTGGACAGTTTTTTCAGGTTGTGAGGGCTTTCCATCTCATGGTCTCGTACATCTATGTCCTAAACTTCTAATAAGGTTATCAAAGTACTTTCGTCTTGAGGAAGTGGGGCTTTCTATACCTTAGTCTTCAGATATAATCATTAAATAACCCCGCCACTGGCTGTATGGACATTTGTTCATCAACAAGGAGAATTTAAAAGGAGCAAATGTCTGCATCAATCCAATGACATGAAAAATCATTTTTGACTTTTAGCGCATTCAAAAATGAGAATTTTGTAAGAGTTAAAGGGTTTTTATTTTCAGTTCTTTTAGCATTTGATCATTTTTTTAAAACGTAGCCTCTTTAGCATCAGCATTAGAAATGAACATATTCCAATAACTGATTTAGAGAAAGGTCCGCTCTTTTCCAGGAACACACACATATATAAACACTAACATAAACACATAATATTCTAAATGGCAACAAGTGTCTTTTCATCTCCTGTATTATCCAATTGGATTGTAGTAACTCCTACTGACATTTGTGCAATAGTCTTTAGTGTTAGACCTTGAAAAGTTACATTATTCACATTCTGTGGTCCAGGCTGTTCTTCTTATGAATCATCCTTCCTGTTGCCTCTTCTTCTCCCGGTGAGAACCTGACTATCAGTTGTCTAATAAAAAACAAATGCCTATTCACTAACTAACAGACGGCTTCTGGAAAGTTACAACATCTGCAGCATAAGGGGAAAACATCTTGTGGCAAATAATGATTTAAATCAGACCTTTATATGTTGTACATTGTTTTCAGTTAAAATGGCATCGACAGCTACGTTAATTGAAGTCAGCATTTGCTTTCTTCAGTTGGAGGCTTATATCAATAAAGTATGATTACCTAGTAGTTACATTTACTATATGAGCTAGTTAAATGCAGGCTTTTATATAGTTTAATGAAAACCATTTTTGTTTGCAAATGCAATTCGCTCTAGCAGTCTCAAGGCAGACCGACTCATCTGTGGAACCCTAGACTTTCCACATAAGTTATACCTAAAGGTTGAGTTAAGGCAGATACAACTAAACAGAAACTTTGTATGATCTATATTTCAGCAAGTCGGGATGAGCATAAAAAACCATCCATAGCAATACCATAGTTCAGGTGCCATAGGTAATCCAGAAAGTGTTTTGCCGGATCCCTCCTACTATCCCCCTTCGAATTACAGTATCCACTATTTTGAGGCAGAAATGAAACTGTTTGTGTGTACCTTGGACCATTGTATTTAAAAGGCTGGAAAACCTCACTGATGTCAGAAAAAGATCCTTTTTTTATTGATTTAGATCTGCCCCAGCATGTATGAGTTAGGAAGTTTTCTCTCTAGCTGTACTGTTGCCAATTCTGCTTTTGAATGTGTACTTTGTGTTATACGCATCATTTGATTTTCAAGTAAAACAAGCAGGCTCTTTTATTTCTATGGAATCTGAAAAGCTGTACAGTTAATCCATCTTAATTAAATAATCACAGCAATTGTATTTGACTAATAGGGTGGGACTATTCCTATACTTAATGAGTAACATGGCACAGCCTCAATGTAACTCTATTTAGCCATTCATTATTCACCTTCAAAACAATTTTTTTAATCGCTCCATATAATTTGAACAAACATAACTACACTCTCTACACCATTACTAAGAAGGCTCCATTTCTGGTTAATACTTTGAAGGGAGAAGCACTACAGCTTCCAGTGGCACACCATTCTAGGCACAGTCTGCATTCCATTTCTATTGTGGTCACAAGTGACTTATTTATGGCAAGCCTCTTAAACTTTTATTTCATTTACTCTCAGGTAAAACCAGCATTAAAGTGTGATAGGGAGAAAATATACATAACAATGGTGCTTCCTTGAATCACAACATGCACTCTATCACTTCTGATGAGTTTAGCCAGTAACAATCCCTGCCCACTCATACGTGTTCTAGACCCATAAAAATAAGCCAGGAGGAAGTGACATCTACCTTTCTGCACAATCTGGTTAATATAAGTATGGCACGGAATATGTTCTTTAGTGTAATATAGATCACTATTACCTGTAGCATTACAAAGTATCCGCTAAATGTCCATTAAGTGTAGCCAATAACTAAGAATGTATTGTGACTTTCCCCGTACTTGGCTGCGTGTCCATTATTTTCAATAAGGAGGAGTGACAAGCTTATCTCGGTCCCTTTATCACTGCAAACTAGTACCTTCAACTTCCTTAAAACCATGAGGCATTCTTATTTCTTAACAGGCCCCCTCTAAATCACATTTCACACAGACTCAAGTCATTACATCGGCCTTTTGAACAAAAAAGATCTGATTTCAAAATACTCTGCCTCATTCACAAGTCTATTCATTGACCCAGCATATGATAGACAAAATACCTCTTTATCATTCAATCCATGATCCGTAGAGCAAATTCCAGTCACACATCCTCCTTTCAGACGTACCATATTTAAAATTTGCAAATGACGGGTCCTTGTCCAGAATGGCACAGTGGGCGAATGTGGCCCCAAATGATTGCTGTGGCTGAAATTAATCTAAGTGTTCCTGGTAGGGACCTGGCCTGACAGTAAGGGATCTACTGTTCCTATTGGAGCAGGACCAAGGCTGATCTTTATAAGGCAAGTTTTTGTCTAGAATGGCACAATGGGTGAAAAACGATGATCTGGAATGTGGCCAGAGTGATTGCTAGTGGCTGAGATTAGTTCTAGCATTCTTTCCATCACCTTGTTGTTTTGCAGTAGATGCTCTAAGTGCAATGAGTATGCTCATATGTGAGTCCCGTGTTCACTGTGTCATAGGACTCAAGCTAGACCTCAGTGATGAGACCTAACTAGGTCAAAACTCATCTGGGTTTGCTTGTGGTTCCACCTGAGGAGGACCTGGACTACGGGCTTTAAAGAAATAGGGAACAAAACCAGAGATCATGGATGCATTAAAGGTAGAAGAAAGGAGGAAAAAAGATTAAAAACACATACTGTAGAACTGCTATGTAAAACTAGCATTGGATTGAAAAGGGAGGCAATCTAGATTGTGCCAGACAAAATATTATATATTAGATTCTGATACCAAACAGAATGAAGCTAAGAGTGGTAGAGATTTAAGAGATGAACAGGAGTTTGTGGAATACTGAACAGACATATAAGAGACTCATGAATGCTGGAAGAATATCTATTTTAGTAGTCTAAAGCAAAAGGAAGTCTCTAAATGACAAAAATATTTAAAATGTTAACAAAAAAATCTTTTTGGAGTTTCAATGGTATGACTCGGACTAGAAGGCTGAAAGGAAATGAGAGAATGGAAACATTGTACAATGGCAGTATTAGAATAAAACTGGGTTTGATAAAATGTTGATTGTAAAGGTATGAGTGTAAAAGTTAATCACAGCTAAAGAATTAAGAAGTAATTGTAGAACATATGTGGGTGTTCAACCTTTCCTTGGTAAAACATCACGGAGCTCCAGGTTTCTGGTTGACCCATTAGGTAAGACTCTAACTTCCAATGATTACACTGTTAATGTGAGGCCTGAACAGAGTATATCGGAGATCTATTAAACCTGGAAGCAGGGAGAAAAATGTGAAAATGAGTGGTGCCTTCCTGTCCTTCATCGAAGTTAAAGCAGCTGATCTCCCCACCTTTATCACTGTATGGAACCATTGTTCTTCACAATACATTAATCATCTCTGAATTGTCAATCACATGCAGGTAACTTATGGCAATGTTTTTGCACATGGGTTCAGCCCATTTAGTACACCAGGGGGCATATTTATTGCCACCACAATGTCACTTTTCTCGAAATTGTGGTGGCGATAGGGGCTTTGCCTTATTCACAAGGCAATGTTCAGCCACTTAATGGGGCTTAACGCCGTCTTTTGAATAAGGCACCCTTTCACGCTATACTTAGCGTGAAAGGGGCAGGTAACGGTTGTTGTGATAGTCGTTCCACCCCATTACCCATTGATTTTGATGCTGCCTCATATTTACAAAGGTGGAATAAATATGGGGCAGCGCCAAAATTAGGACCAGGGAAAACCTGGTCTTACCCTGGCGCAACGAGGAGAAATGTTTAATTTCTCCTCGTTTTTGCTGTTTGCACGTGTGCTGCATTGTGCGGCACACATAGAAACAGCAAAACGCCATTGATTGTTTATGTGCATAAAGGTGTCCCTTCCTGCACATAAACAAATGATTTTGCAACTTCTATGTGTGCTGCATTAAGCAGCACACATAGAAGATTCAAAATCCCATTTCAGATTGTTGATGTGCAGGAAGGGACACCTTGCACATAAACAGTCATTCCCTTCAATGCAGGCACCCTTGCACTATGGTGCAAGGGTACCTGCGTTGGTGTTAGGCAGCTAAATCAGAGCCAGCGCAGGGGCAACCACAAGGCTGCATCGTATTCTTGTAAATACAGTGCAGTCCTGCATTTCAGAAGTGGCAGAGCGTGGCATTAAGCCAAGGAGGCTAATGCTGTGCTACACCACTTCCTTGGAAATATGTCCCCAGGCTTATTTTGCTTTGGGTCAACTATTTTCTTTTACTTTATTGTGGTCGAGTCTCACTACCCGTGTTTCACTCCCAGTAGATGCTTGTTAGTTGGACTGTGCATATTTACCGCCAGTGCCCACCTTTCAAAGTAAATCTGCTGCAACACAGATAGGGAAAGGGGCACCGCAGCAGTACAGGTGGACACATGCATTTGTATATGGTGTAGGCTGCACTTGACAGACTACAGTTGTGCACAGCCTGGTAGCTGCACACAGGAAACCTGCCTGTGGCAATTTTAAACTGCAAATTCAACCTCTCAAAGTAACCCCTTTCAACAGGCCCAAACCTTCCTTTTAAATATTAATAAGTCATCTATATGTAGGCCTTAATCCCCCAAAAGACAGGGTGCATACTGTTTAAAAATAGGACATGTAGAAAATAATGTTGGATATGTACGTACAGTGAAATATACCCAAAATGATTTTCACTGTAGCAAGGCTGGTTGCTTCTATAGGGAATCATGGGGCTACACTGTTACATTAATTAAATGCTAAATTATGATTGGGATCAGCCAGAGAACTACTTCTTTCACTCTTTTTATTTGTAAATTTAAATCCTCTTTAAGGGTAACGTCAGATTTTAAATTCCTATTTCAAAAATACCTCTTTTAGATAGTTGGAATTTCACTGCCTAACGTTTCTGGGTCTTTCTGTGAGTGCCTGTTCTCCCACCGAGCAATGAATATTGGGGCCATACAGGAAACAAAGGGGCCTGTGTGTTGTGGGGAGTGTGTCTTCCTGACAAGATGGGTAGGGAGGAGCCATGCCCTGCCCTGATTCCACTTCACAGGAACTTGCCTTCAGCACACACAAAATAATCTGACACCAGGCCTACCCCTGCCTTTGTTGAACTAGCCTGGCTGGAGCCAAGCCCAGGGGAAATGGAAGAACTAACCAGAACCAGTTTTAGGGTTAGACAAAGGGGTGTCTCCCACCCACAAACTAACCCTGAGCATAAAAGTGGCATCCCCAGAACCTGAAGGAGAGCAAGACCCTAGACCTGGACGGGGACTGCAGCAATACCATGGACAGCTGCGAGGACAAGCTACCATATGCACTGGTATATGAAAGAGTCTGCAGCTGACCCTCAGGACTAAATGGGTCTTTCTAGGGCCAGTGACGCTGGCTCATTGAAACCCCATGAGTCCAGTTGGGGAATAACCTCGACTTCTGGGCCCTAGCAGAAGGAAGGGAGCCCCAGGAGCCAGGCAAAGCAGAAAGCTGATGCAGGGAGCCAGTGAAACCAGCTCCCTTCAGAGTGCGCCCTTTTGGATGCCAGGAGGCCTGCTGAAACTGCTCTAAGTATCTGGGGCTCGCCACCAGGAGCATAGTGAGTCCCAGATTATCAAAATTGGCCCAAAGGGGGCCTAGATATGGCTGTTTAGAGGATTTGACCTTTGCAAGCAACAGCGTGTGTGGGGCTCCACCTCTGCTTTCTAAACAACCCTGGAGTGGACCGGGGGCTGGAGAAGATATGATTGCTTTAAAAAAAACTGTGGGAGCAGTTGTGCATGGGACCCCCTCCCTTGAATGCTAATTGCCCCCATGTCCCTGGGTGCCAACGCAAAAAGAAGATGTCCTGCTGGAACAATGCAGACATTATTTTTCTGCCTGAGGGCTCGTGACCCCCTTACCTGAGGCAGAGAAAATTAAGTCACAACCCCCTGGCCAGGGCGTGGGGGTGCCCAACAACACTGAGAATGGACCCTTCTGTAGGAGCAGCGAGAGGGGGCTGGCTTCCACACAGAGGAAGCAGGAGAGCAAATTCCAGTTCCTGCACAACACACAAGCTGCATGTGGGAAGCCAGTGGGGTTTGCAGGCACCTTAAGTCTGCCCTCGGAGGCTTCAAAGCTGTGCACAGCTATGGGTGCCCCAGGTGGGACCAAACTTGTAAAATAAAACAAATTTATAAAACAAACAGAATTCGCTAAAACTGTAAACCTCACAAAAAATGCTGGTCATGCTGGGGGTCGCGTAACTAGACCCATTGTATCTCAAGTAATTGTCAGGGTTAAATTCCAAATAAACTGACCTGAGTCCTTGTTAGGACCCAAGCCAACCGTACCATATTCACAAAACAGATATTAACAAAATAAAAGGTCCAGGATACTCACGACTTGCCTGCAAGAAGTGTAATGTATTAACAAATGAGAATACCCACAATTAATATACAAACAATTAAATCCCCTGAACCAAAGAAAGAAAAACCACATACAATATAAAAAACAAAAGGCCGAATACACCCACAGTGAGGACATACAAGGAAAACGATAAATTTGCAAAGATATGCCAGTGTAAAAGAAAAACAAAACAGAATAGTGATAGGTCCCTATCAGAAACAATTAAAGGTGTCTTACTCTGAGAATTACATGGGTAAGAAACCTCACTCAATACATAATAATGTTGCAGCTTTGAATTAATTTGAGCATAAAAGACCAAGACATCATCTTCTGTCACAAAGATGTGACTGTGTGAATCAAGAAATGTCCAATAAATGTCACACAATATGCATAATCAAAAACAGTTGATTTCAAAATGATATGACAAACAATATCGCCATGAACCTTTCATTATCATAAACAGGCTTCAAGATACCAGATATACACAAACACCCAATAGCTGATCAGCCGATATACACAGAGATCTAACATTGAATCTTAATAGAATGCAGCAGAAATATCATGACAGTGTACAATCAACAGATCTAACATTGAATCTTAATGGAATGCAGCAGAAATATCATGACAGTGTACAATCAACAGATCTAACATTGAATCTTAATGGAATGCAGCAGAAATATCATGACAGTGTACAATCAACAGATCTAACATTGAATCTTAATGGAATGCAGCAGAAATATCATGACAGTGTACAATCAACAGATCTAACATTGAATCTTAATGGAATGCAGCAGAAATATCATGACAGTGTACAATCAACAGATCTAACATTGAATCTTAATGGAATGCAGCAGAAATATCATGACAGTGTACAATCAACAGATCTAACATTGAATCTTAATGGAATGCAGCAGAAATATCATGACAGTGTACAATCAATTAACACACAGGCGACTGTCCATCTGTTGGTATAACAAGCCCACCCATCACTGATATACAGAGCACCTAATCACCCAAAAAGTATTGCATCTCTGAATCACAATTGAGACCATGCTCTACCGTATGTAAGCGCATGATCCAAAATGCCTCTGTTCTCCTAAGTAGCAACTCCCTGTTACCCCCTCGACTGCTGGGGTCTATTTGTTCAATTCCAAAGAAACTTATTTCTCTGCGTGGGCCCTGTGATGGGCAGGCCCATGCATGCGTGGCTACTGGATACCTCACATCCTGCTGATGGAGTGCCCTGACATGCTCACTGATTCTCTCTTTAAGGGGTCGGATAGTACTCCCCACATATTGTTTGCCACATTGGCATTCAATAATATAAATCACAAACTTAGTTAAACAATTAATGTTGGATTTAATAGAATAGGTTCTGTTGTTATATCCCTTGAAAGTTTTGACCTTATGTTGAGCCCACCTGCACACCCCACATGCTCCACATTTATGAAAACCAGTGTTGTGTGTGGTGAGCCACGTCTCTTTGGGATTGGTCTTGGGTACTGTAGGGCTGAGTCTGGAACGAAGTGTTCTCCCCCTTCTAAAAGTGATCAGTGGAGAGTTGGTAATGCAACCCGACAAAGAGTTGTCTGACAAAAGTAAACCCCAATGTTTTTTTAGGCTTTTGCGCAGGATTTGGTTGAGATCAGTGTAATCTGTGATCATTCGAATTTTCTGATTGTCAGATCTATGTTTGTCTTTGGTCAAAAGGGTATCTGAACGACTCATGTTAGAAACTCTTTTTTCTGCTCTATTGAGATGGGTCGATGCATAACCCCTTCTTTGAAATCTGGTCTTCATGTCCTTAATACAATTTCGAAATTCCGTCTCTTCACTGCAGATACGTCTAGCCCTAATGTATTCGCCATAGGGAATAGATCTAATTTGATGTGCTGGGTGATGACTATCTGCGTGTAAGACAGAGTTACATGAAGTGTCTTTACGAAAAAGACGACTGTGCAAATTGCCGTCCTTAACATACAGTTCAATGTCAAGAAAACTGATTCTTGTGGGGCTGGATTCCATAGTGAATTTCATGCCAAAATCGTTGGTATTCAAAAAGTGGCTGAATTGTTCCAATTCCGTTTGAGTACCGGACCAACACAGAAGGCAGTCGTCAATGTACCTGCCCCAAAAAATAATATTTTTCGGAAGTGAAAACGTTGTCCATTTGACCTCTGTCTGCTGTTATTTCACTACCTAATGATTCTCCCTCTGTCTGCCTGCTATGCATTTAGCTCTGTCTCTGTTGACCCAGTGACAGTTTAAGGTTTTTTGTGGTCCGTGCAAGGCATATTTCAATTATTTTTGTGAGACTCAGTTACTGAAAGTTTACACATAATTCAGTATAGTTTGGGATTATGCATTCTTGAATTAGCAGGAAGTGCGTAATAAATGTCAATGTTCTCCCCCCCTCCCCCGAATATATGTCGTTAAGGTGGCACTGCTAATGCGTCTATCTGAACTCCAGCTGAATTCTAGTATTCAAGAATTGAAACAAGCTTGTTTCTCAGAAAAGCAATCCCATTGGCAGATAAACTACCTCTGTGTTGTTCAACAGCCGCGCCTGCATCATGGCTACTCGATGTAGGTAGAAACAAGTGCGGCTTCGGAAGGTGCCACAGAGCTGAATGGTGTTTTTTTCTCCCTTTCTCCATTCACATACTTTTCTTCTGCTTAAGGGTTTGTTTGCATTTGGGAAAATATATTTGTGTCAAATATGAACACACCACAGATTTAAGACTTGCTGATTTGTGCATAATGTGAAATGTTTTTGATTAGCTTTGATTTGGGAGCTTGATTAGATGGGATTTTGTCTCAGCAGGTGGGAGCAGGTGCTTTGATTGCACGGAGGAAGAAATCTCATCCCCACCCCTGCTCTATCATCTCCTTGATTAGGTGTCAAATCGATTAATTTTTCTAGTGGTTTATGTGTTGATGATCCACTTTCCAGGTCATAGCATTGATTCAGGAACACAACTGAGTTGTGCAAGTAAAGTCCTCATTATGAACTTCGTTGCAGGTCTGTTGTTGTTTAAAGCATCATTTCCATTACGTTTAATTTGTCTTTTTTGCTTTCTACGCACGCATGTGTGGGAAAAATAGGCCAGCATGGCAGAAGAACCTCTGTGGGAATCGGGATGGAAGCACCAGTTCCGGAGGTTATTCCACATTTACGAGACAAAGATTTGTAATGGTCTGGTACTCCTGCATCCTAGAAATACCAATACGCCGAAAACAGTACTTCCAGGGGTTGTATTACTGATGCAGCTCCCCAGCTTCTCTAATAATGAGGGTCTTAGAGTTTGAGCAAAAGGGCATCTCAGTTGCAACAAGTTGGCCACCTAAAGCATTCATGTGCAGTGTGATGTTTGCATGCGTCATGACGCATGGCAGGCAGTTTTAGTTTACTGTTCGCACATGATGGAAATCTATCTCACATCAGTAAATTAAAATGTCAAATAAAGAAAACAATTTGCGCAGCACGAAGCTGAGAGGCTTCAGGAAAGAGACCGCTACAAAGAGGAAAAGTGGAATAGAGGAAAGAATCATGGAGTGCCAAAAAAGAAATAGAAAAGATTCCATAATAATTGTCATAAAAGTATACAACTCATCCAATCAGAACACCGTGAGACCAAAATGCTCCTGGGTATGACAAACACACAAATAGTAAATAAAGGGTTCCTTCATTCCTGCTCCTGCTTTGTGGCGCCCGGTCCTGGAGGACCACAACACCCAGCTTGCCTCACGCTCGAGGCGCACAGCTGCCACCAATACCAACAGCGCCTGGAGGCGCTACAAAGACTGCCAGACTCCCGCAACGCGGGACGCGCGCGTGGACCAAGGGAGGGCTCGTCTACGCCCGGAGGAGGCTGGGCTGGGCCACCCCCCTGACACCTGGACATCGAACGGTTGGTCTCAGTCTTTAAGTACTGTCCTTTCACCTTAGTCCAGGTTTATTATTGCCCATATCCCCATTAGCAAGAGAAACATAAGGGAAAAATGGGTAAAAGGAAAGCCACTGACGTTCCGGGAGAAGGCCAAAGTGGGAAAGGCAAGAAGGTTAAAAAAATGGGGAAATGGTCATCCTTGTAACCAAATTATAGCACGAATCGACGACTAGGTCAACGAATGTAAGGTGATATTAACAACGCCAATACCCATGGGTCCAGGTCACAGCATGATAGAAGAGCTACCGACCCCGAGTACTAGTGTCAAACATGGAAAACCTTAATTATATGTTCCGGACATTTTTAAGAAAAAGGTGGACCCTGAGGGATTAATTGTGGGCAGTGTAGTAGCACACACCAGAAACTCTCAAATTACACCTTTGAGCACAAATAGTTATACATGTTCAAACATGTTCGCTGTGTTAACCTCGCTGAATGATGAAGGCCCTGGTATAGTATGTACTGAGGAGGTTGCAAATGTAACACGCGATGTTATTCCATCTTGTCGGTGTAAGACCCCATGCTCAGATTCACTACGTGGGCAGTTGACCTATTTAAAATCACAAACCACCAAACTTAACGAGGAAGTTACCTCACTTAGAAGCGTAGTGGGAAAGCTACAGAGCTACTGGGAAAATATCAGCAAGTTACTCCTGCTGGCACAAGTAGATCCCTATTGCCTCAGCAACCATACAAGAGTACATCTAAAAGGGTAAATTCGGGAAGTGGCGAGAGTCTAATAATCAACTCTGTTGCTGACCCTCCGACAATTAATAACGATAAACATCATAGAGGCATGAATTCCAATTAACCTCCAGTTTCAAATGGCATAAAATGGAAGCAGGGCCTCCAGAGTCAAAATGAGGGAGTAAGTAGGGTCCGTACTTTGTTGCCGAGATCTCATCCACTCTCTGGGTTGAAAAAAATCGAAGATAATAGAAAATGGGACAAGGTAACATCACGAACCGCGAGGAACCACATATTTCTAACTAGCGTGCCAAAGTTATCCCTTAGTTCAGCAAAAGAGGATGAATTCACCCTGATCAATACAAGTATCCATTGGCTTAGACAGGTGCGCAAATGCAGATCTGTCATAAGGAAGGACATATCCTCAGCAAAAAGGTTCAAACTTAGATTTTATTCGGCTCTCCTTGGTTTCTCCAGACCTGGTGGACAATTTGGTGGCCTTTGAGATCAGGACATCAAATTTGATTTCCACACAAATAAAAATGAAGTATGATCCCCCAATTCCACCGATAATGCAAAACCTAACAGCCCCTAGCTTATTAGCCAGTGGGGGATCTAGTCTGTCAAAAATAGATTGAAGTTTAAGGAATTCAACTTCCCCTACAAGCCAATTGACAACTTTATTCCCAGTGGTAATGGTAGGAAATGTTTCACAAGGATGTATCGGCAGCAATAGGAGTGGGTTGGTTAGTGAAGTGTTGTCTGTGAGAGAGTGTAGTAGGAAGGCCCAAGATGACCACAGTTCCAGCGAAGTTTCTGTCCAATGTACGAGGGTAGTGGCAAAAGGTGCACCTACATCGACCGCTAGTACTCTCTCTCTACCAATATTTGATCAGTTGACCCTCGTTACATGGAACATTGCAGGCTTACATACTAAAGTACCATTCATGGATTAGTTAGACTTTATAGATAAACACGATATTTGTGTTTTCCAAGAAACGTGGTCATTAAACCCGATTTCCCGTGTAGGTTATTTAATTTTTTTTAAACCAGCCACAAGGGGGCAGATGGGTAGATCTTTTGGAGGTCTTACCATTTGGGTGAAACAGCGCTTAAGCTTTAAAATCGAGGAAGTTCATGTTGACAGCCCCGATATTATGGCCATCTCCCTAAGCCTAAAAAACAAGTGTCACTTAATATTGATAAATGTGTACGCAAGGGGGCTTGTCGGAGGTAGGCAATCTGCCACAATTACCAAATTAGAGCAATTTCTAGACGACCTTAAAGGCGTAAATAAGGTGACGAATGCAGGAGATTTTAATACCACCTTTGAACCCCTTGACAGGGATGATGGCAATCTTAGCGAGGAGGAAGATGCCCAATGCAATATTTCATCACTAGAGTTGCCACCAATTAGAAAATGGACTGAGACCGCTTTACAACTAAAAGCGTTATGCTTGGAGAAGGGCCTCAGGGCTGTTAATGGAGGAATGCCATCAGATAGACTGCGTTCTCCTACATATAGTAACGGGTTGAGAAGTAGCCGCATAGACTATATTCTTGTTAATCTCGAACAATAGCCAGCCCTCGTTGACATGGTGGTAAGTGAGCGTAATGAAAGTGGCCATAACCCGCTTGTGTTATTAATGTTATCCCTGGGTTCTAAAGAGCCTCGGAGAACAATACCTGAGAGCGAAACTGCAGAAACTTTAATATGTAATGATCAGAGGAGGGTGAAATGGGATAGGATTGTAACAAATGCTAGCCCTCTAACACAAATGAAAGCAGCGGTGGAGAGCACGCAAGCAGATTTTTATATTATGTCTGAACAAGAGAAATGTAGTGCTATAATCACCAAAGCTCATGATGTTTTGTTTGCAAAAATAAATTGCTTTTTTACTAAAACATATAAGCCAAATAATAAAGGAATAGCGAGGCAGGATAGGTGGTACAACAAAGGCTGTAGAGAGGCAAACAGGCAGATGTCTTTAGCCATCAAATCAAAAGACATGGGGAGAATAAGAACTACCCGAACCTCATACAAGTCAACATTAGCAGCAGCAAGAAGGGAATGGGATGAACAAAGATGGTTAGAGCTCCTCCAGGCTAGCAGGGGTAAAAACATGCAGTTCTTTTGGAATATGGCCAAATGGGGGAACGCTGGGTCAGGGCAAAAGCTGCAAAACCACGTTGCCCAGGACATGTGGGTCTCCTTCTTTGAAGAGCAATTTGCCACTAAAAATGATGACATCCAATTTCAAATTCCCATGGCCGATTAGCCCCTGTTATTTACCCATGAAGGGGTGGAGAAGGCTCTGATGGCAGTACCCAGGGGGAGAGCACCAGGTTTATATTGCATCCCTGCAGATCTGTTTGTCCACGATAAAGAGAACTGGGTAAGGTACATTCTTTGGCTAGCAAATGCTATCGCCAATGGAGCCCCCATTCCAGAAACATGGCGCGGTTCCGAAATCCTCCCTATTTATAACAAGCATTGGCATAGCCAATAGGTCTCGCCTTTGGGACCTTATAAGTGTTTAGCCATGCAACAATTGCATATCTAAATACTTATAAGGTCCCAAAAGCGAGAACCATTGGCTATGCCGAGCGGCCGTGCGGCCGTGAAAGTGATCGCGATCAAACATCAAAGCGGCCTCGAAAATGAAGTAAATCGTGCCGCGCCCGCGCCCGCGCACATGCACTGTAGCTCTAGGCTGGCCTGGTAGCACTTTTTGGAGCCCTCACAATAAGTCTCGCCAGACCAGCGCATGCGCTGGGTCAGGCGAGACCTAAAAAAGGGGACCGTTCCTGTCCCAGTAATTATAGGCCGATCAGCCTTATCGATTCCATACAAAAGATTACCGCAAGGTTAGTGCTGAGCAGGATACAGGAGTCGATGGAAACCAAAGAAACACCATCCCCCCTACAGGCAGGATTTCGTTCTCACACAAGCACTGTTGACCAAGTTTTCTGGTTTATATTAATGTATTGGTGCATAGTTATAATAGCAAGTGGTACCATTTATGCAGCCTTTGTGGACCTAAAATCCGCCTTTGATATGGTACCGCGTAAGAAGCTTTGGGAAGTACTGCACCACCAAGGGATGGCTTCAGAACTTTTATCAATGGTAGTGCGACTGCACGAGGATAACTTTGCACAGGTTTGCTGGGGCGATCAGGGATGTGTAACCCCACGCTTTCCGGTATCCCAAGGGGTGCGGCAAGGGTGCGTTTTAGCTCCAACCTTGTTTTTATTGTTTTTATTTATGTTTGCGGATGATACTTTGATCATCTCAAAGACACAGGCAGGGTTGGACAGGGCACTCAGGCGATTTAAGGGGTTCTGCCTAGATCATGACCTGGTGGTTAACGTAGAAAAGATAAAATATATGGCCTTACAAAACCATAACGTAGTAAGCGGGAGGGTTTTCATGAATGGGAAGTAACTCGAACAGACTGATGTGTTCACAAATCTAGGAATTACCTTGAGCATACAATTAAACTGGAGGCCTCATATTGATCTTATGGCCCTTAAACATAGTCAATTAGCGGGGGTTCTTTTTAAAGGAATTCAATCTCTCCCATACTAAGCCCATAGGTGCAGCAATTAAGATATATAATACAAAGATCAGGTCTTCCATAATGTATGGAGCAGAGCTTTGGGGCTTCAACGATCTTTCCCCCTTAGTACTGGCCCAGAATAAATTTGTGAGAGCTCTGACTGGACTACCACAAAGCACCCCACTAACACCTCTGCTATCAGATCTGGGTTGCAGTTTGCTGGTGGAGGAAGCACGATTTAGACCAGTGGCTTTTTGGCGCCGATTGTGGTCTACTCCTGAACTCTTACACTATGCAATGGCAGCAAAGGACATAGTAGATGCAGATAAATCATGTAAGTTCGTCTGGCTGCAAAAAGTTAAGGCTACGCTGGTAGACAAGGGCATGAGGCATCTTTGGGAGGACCCGGCTGCAAATCAGTTTCCATCAAAAAAAGCATTTAAGGAAGCATATTGGTTGATGGTCAAGGCGGACCATCTACATTCCACAAAGGCAAACTCATTGACTGGCCTGTTTCTGGAGCACAAGATTGTTCCCAAATATGAAAACTTTTGGGATTTTATAACTATACCTTGTGAAAAGAGATTATATTTCCAATTTCGGGTAGGGAGCCTCCCGGTAAATTTTTATACTAGAAAGTGGTCTAGCACGATCAAAAGTAAATGCTTGCACTGTAAAGAACAGGATGAAACAGTATTAAATATTCTATTTACCGGCCCGCTATACAAAATCCCCTGTAAAAAATGGCTGAAACCAAGCTGCTCTAATATGGGCACACGGTCCAGTGCAATTGCTCTGCGCACTTTAATGACCAACACTAATGAGCCAAATGTAATAGCTATTGCTAAATTTTTAGGTAGGTCGTGGAGAATTCACGCAAATTTTTTCAAAACACAGTTGACTGGGCCCACAGGTAATATTGAGGTAGACATATCCCCTGTTAGGGACTTTGTTTAATTGAGCACATGGTAGAAATCTAAGAATTATAATAGAGATTACGAAAGGATAAAACAGGAACAATAAGATTTTATACATACTTAAAAAAAAACATTTTATTAGTTTAAAGACTAAAGTTTTTGCTTTTATTATTGTATTTTAGATATTTGTTTACTGTAAAATGTGTACAGTGTTGTAAATTTATGAATTGTTATCTTGATTTTTGAGAACGTTAACGAATACAATTGTTTGCACTGGACACTGTAACTTGCGGCAAATGGCTTTTATTATTGATTTAATCGAAATAAAGCATAAATTGAATTGAATTGAAATAAAGGAATTAAATCAGGAGCAAGGTAGTGAAATAGACAACAAAAACATCCATTCACAAAAAAGAGGCTGTACCAAAGTCCACTCTAAGTATATGTTATATATTGGAACAATAGGTCTGCATTCAGCCTGCTAGGACTTCTTGTTGACGAGACCTAAAATAGCAGATAAGATAGACACATTTTTGTAACCACCTTCAATTCAGCTAGTAACAAACTCAAGCATATAATCAATTGACCCTGGAATCTCTTGAATTGCAAGGTTAGACTGCAAAAACCCTGTTTGGATTCGAAAATGATAAAGACATAAAACACTTTATTGTCAGCGCACACATGAAACCAGAGTGACTGCTTACCACACGTTCTAATGCGGTTTTACCAGAAATTGATGGTCATTTTCAATTTAACAGTTGTAGAGTCTTCCCCGCACTAATTACACCAAGATACAGGACATCATTACAGAAATACAAAACCACATTCCATCAACATACAAATTAGTGTCATACAGATCCCTACAAATTAAGTAGGGCTGTGTATCTGGACAACAGAATTGTCAGAATATCGGGACATAGTCCACTCATATCAGCAGAGTATGTTGGCCCAATTCCTAGATAGCTCACAGTGCCCCATCTGCACTCCTCTCATGTGCCAAAAAGAAGGACTGATTCTCCCCTAGAAAGGCCATGTTCACTCCTACTCAAAAAAATCAAACTTTTTCATCCAAGATTACATTTGTAGCTCAATTTAATCTCACATGCAATAAACAGACATATGTTAAAATCTTTAGATAATGACCTATAACCTCCTCTTTTCTCTTCAGGTCATCAGAGACTATTAGTATGAGCTGAAAGCGCATCTAGTGTCCAAAACACAGATTACCCAAGTATGGACCTTGGCACCACTGACTGGTAATTTCACATGTGGAACATTCAGTATAGGTATCGGTACTTTCAATACCAAGACTTTTTTTAAACACTTTATTTTATTGATTGTTACATAAAATACAACAAAGAACAAAGAGACGAGCGGTACAAAATACAGAGTACTTTCAAATAGGAGTATTTCTCCCTCGCGTCCAGCCCATGCCACAATCAACTGAGCATTACCATGACATGCAGGTAGAAAAATGTACATCCAGAGTAATAGAATGATAAGTCCAAGACACTACCTGATTACTCAGTGAGATTATAAGGGTATAAATTATCGACTTGGCAGTCACATTCGGTGCACGGCATTAAAATCTAAACAAACCTCTCACTCATTGTCCGAGCCCTCGCCCGAGCTGGTCTCGCCGTCCTCATTGAATATATTATGAATCAGCTACCAGGTCATGATCTCATCCTCCGCTTTCTCATCAGTACGGGTGAGGCGCATATGGGCCTCCTCCACCACACCCCTTTCACATAGGTCTATAAACCAGGAATTTAACTGTGTCAGCCTGTCACCTAGCCACCCAAAGGATATTCTCCTCTTGGCTAAGAGTAATGCAAGGTGGGCTAGCTTGTAAGGGATCGTGCGGCCCTTGGGCTTTGACACCACTCCCAAAAGGCAAGCATGCAGGGTAACAGGGATCTCCAAACGTGTCGCTCTCACTACGACTGAAACTACAATCCTCCAGATATTCTGGATCCCAGTGCAGATCCAGGCCAGGCTGAATTGAGAAAAGAGGCCCCACCTCCCCCACACAGTGCACAGCCAGCTTCTCACACAGGGTCTATTCTGTACAACTCTCTAGGGGTCACATAAATGTGGTGTAGGAAATTGAAATTCAATAATTTGAACCTGTAGTTACAGGACACCCGCCTCACCTTTTCAAAGTGCAGGATCAATCAGTTATCCGGCCCAAGTTCCTCACGCTGCACACTCCATCTCCACCTCTACCATGCTATCAAACAGGGTAATAAGGTTTTCCCACCAAAGCATCCTGCCAAGCACCTGGGAGGGTCGGGCACTGCCGGTAACCCAGCCCACACCTCTCTTGCTGTATTCTCCAGTTTGGCATAGTATAGGAGGTGACCCGGGCCCACCCAAAACGGCTCCTATGCCTCCTGAAAGGTAAGGAAAATCTTCCTTGGGTGTAGGTCATCCACAACTGTGCATCCACCCACTCTTCACTGCTCCATGGACATATTCCTGACAATAGCACAAAAAGGGGGCCAGGTCCCACAGACTATGCTCCCTGTCAAAGGAAACTGTTTATCACCTTCACGACCACAGCCTCCCACACCATTGCTGTCTGTCTTGCCAAGTAAGAGACAGGGTGTTCTGAGCAACCTCCTCGTATTAATAAACGTGCCAGGGTATCCCCCCCTAACATGTCTGAGTACAATCTATTCTCCCAGTTGTCAGAGTCAGTCACCCATTTCGCTACGTGTTGTAGCATGGTGGCATAATAATACGTTTGTAAGTCTGGGAGAGCCAGTCCCCCATTCTCCATGTCTCATTTATGGACTGACAGTGCCACCCTGCTGCCTCTCTCTGCCCACACCAGTGAGATAAGTAAGCTGTCTTATTTACAAAAGAACTCAGGCCGAAGTAGGAACAACCCGTTTTGGACTAACAGCAAAAATCTGTGCACACGTAAAAGAGTAAGCAGTAACAATTACTGTAAGTGATGAATAAAGCAAACAATAACAATTTCAATAAAACAGTGATCCGATGACGTGTTTTCTTTCTGTGTAGATTTATTCGAAGACCATGTGCCCAGCCAACACGTGTTTCGTCAGGGATTTAACCCTACGACTTCTTCAGGGCTCAAGGGCAGAAAGGCCGGAATGGTAAATCACTATGCCGGTTGTAATTCCGTCCCGGCTGGTAAAAGGAAGTTCAGTCCCAGGATGGGTGTAGAGTAAGTATCGGTAAGTACCACAATCAAATCCCTCTTCAAAGAGTATCGGGTTGTCCTTGCGAGTATGCCAGACAGAAGAGGAGTGTAGCAACCACCGGTCTGCCTGGGTTAGGGTTACCCCTTCATCTGTGGCACCGTATTGAATTTCTATCCACTACTGACGTTTAGATGCAGAGGCGCCTTCATGCACCGCATTATTAGAAACCCCACGCGTGATTCGGTTTTGGACTAAATAGAGACACGGAGACAAGAAGACCATCTTCGGTACTGCCGCCCCACCCATCACGAAAGCGGGGGTTTTAACTAACCCTGGGCGGTGAACTCCACTTCACTTGCGGAGTTTGCAGAGTTTTCGGCACTCCATGTAGCACGTGCTCAAGGTTTTTTACTTCGCTCATCAATGTCAAGCTCGCGACCGAGGAAAATACACCTCCCGGTGCGATTTTTCCTTGCTCGTGCCCGCCATTGTCTAATAAGCGAGCGCAATCGAGGAAAATCAACCTGCCAGTGAGATTTCTCAATGCCGGTGGTCGGATTTCTCAATGTGACGATTTGCGTTGAGAAACCTTCCATTCATGTGAAAAAAGCTGCAGTTCGGGTAGAAAATATACCCTAGTAGCAGAAAAAAGGTGCTGTTCGTGATGATTTTCCAGCGCGGGACAAACCCCTGGCACTGAAAATCACAGCGAATGGCATGACCCTAACGCACTTCGCCGCTTGCAGAACTGCGCATAGTGCAGCAGAGTTTTTTTGTCACTTTTCTGAGTTCCGCATAGCCACACACTCCGCCCAGGCTTAATTTTTACCAGAAAGCTATAGAGGTCCTCAGGCGCTCCAGGAGAGTGTTGACATTTAGGTGTTGAAAGGCAGCCTCCGTATGGAAGATCCTTATTCCTCGGTACCGAAACCCCTCAGTCTCCCACCGGAGGCCCAACTACGGCAGTCGTATACTAACACCTTTGCTAATGTACATTTTAAACTTACTTGCCATAATAATTGCAATTCTTCTCATGTGGTCCATGCCATCTAGTGACCATGCTGTAAAAGACACACAAAGTACACTTGGCATTCCACTGGACAGATCAGCTTATCTCAACAAATGTTGGACTGAATATCTCAGATGAAACTATGAAAACTTTGTCAACCTACATATGATTTCTCCCATAAATTCTTGTATATGTTAGCTTATTTCCCATTTGTCGTCCTGTAGCCAATACTCTAGTTTTTCAATTTCTCTTTTGGATCACTTTAATGTGCTACAACTGAAAACGATACTTACTGTTTTCTGCTCCATTTATGATGTACCCAATGTATCGGCCAATTTTGTCCTTTGTTAGTCCAACTAAATATCCTTTTCTAACGTTTTCCAGTGTTTTCTATTTGTAGTACCCCTCTAATGCACCTTAATTACTGTCCTGGATTACCTCAGTGTGCTAAATGTTGACGTGATTCAATTAAAATTTTCCTCAATTTAGGGCTGTCTGGAGTGTTTAACTTTACACCTACTATTTGAATTAGGCCTGGGTCGTGTACTCTGCTCCGTTTGCGGAGTTTCCTGCAAACCATGCTCGGCGGAACTCCAAAAAACTCTGCTTCCACTCACTAAGTTAGTGAGCTTTAGTGATGAAAATCCAACACTAGGCCACCTTCTATCAAGATTTCTCAACACAGGCGGGGTCGTGGATGGTCGCCTACGCTCGAGTAGAACTTCTACTCGAGTGACAGAAATAAGCAGCACCCTCTTGCACTGCACATTGTGCCGTTCGCGCTGATTTTACAGCGTGGGACAAACACCCGGTGCTAAAAATCATTGCGAACGGCGCAATGTAACATATTCTACTGCTTGCTGAACTCCGTGTAGCGTGGTGCAATTTTTTGTCACTTCCCGCAAACTCAGCCCAGTCTGGATACATTTATTATAGATGCTACGTTTTTCCTATGTTTGTCTGGCTCAGTCACTCTGCGCCCTGCTCTCTCTTGTCTTCCACCCCAACACAAAAACTAAAATTAAGGGAGCTTAAAATGTCCATCAATGTAGAGACGGCTCAGAACACTAATAACAAAACAGAATGTTTGTTTACGTTCGAGAGCCTAACTTCACAGCACCGTCGTGCTCCACTGACAAATGACTGAGTTCCTTGCATCTAAAAACTGAGCGCTTCTACG
The DNA here is from genome assembly GCF_964204655.1 of Triturus cristatus. NCBI lineage: Eukaryota > Metazoa > Chordata > Amphibia > Caudata > Salamandridae > Triturus > Triturus cristatus. The sequence goes on from NC_140583.1 coordinate 237,801,515, forward strand.
AAAGTGTCATAAACTTAGCTTAATGAGCCAGCTACGAATATGTGCTTTGAACTAACAAATTCACAAAGACTTGTTTTCAAGGGCTCTTCTTCACACCTATGATTAAAGGACTGTCAGAATGAAAGCCCTTTATTTTCATGAACTGACTTAAAACCAAAGGGTTTCTAGCTATTTTTTTCAACGTAGTCAACTCTATCGAAAAAAAGAATTAGGAACATTATATAACAAAACATCAGTGCCTTTGCAATGGGCACATAGCATGCAAATACAGTAAGATTAAAACAACTGCGAATGATATTAAGAATCAGAGCTGTAAAGCAGGAATTTTAGAAAAATCGTTTATATTGCCTTTTAATAAGAGAAGAATGTCCAGTGTGGTGGAGGTGATCCTATAAGATGTGCGTCCAAGGAAGCCATCCATGTAAATAAGCATTGAGCTAATTACAAAGGATGCTTTAATTTGAAGGTGGTCACAACGTAGGTAACAGGGTACTGCCCTTTACCAGTGTTAGAAGCGTGCATGGAACACATAGGTGGCATGCCAGAGTAGAGAAGAAACTATTATCGCGTTGGCCTGCTGCCTAGACATCTACTTATAGAGGGGAGCCCACAAAACAAGCAGACGGCAATAAGGATCATGAGCAGGGGGTAGGCTGTTGGGTTCTACAAGATCCCCCCCAGGGCCAGGCAAGTCCCAGGCAAAGTGAGCAGAGAGTGGTTGAAAATCAGAAAGCAGCAATGTGGGAGCGAATCAAACTTCTCCTAAAGAAGACAGACCTGTTATCAACTTGTCAGGACGTTTCAATTAGTGCTGGATCAAATTGAGTCTGAAGTAACCACTTCAAGATGGACAACGTTAAGTGAATCAATCTAGGGAATATATGACTTTGATAGATATCATGCACATTTAACTCATCCTTCCTATCCGAACATCACATCAGCAGTTCCTGTGGTTTGCACTGCTGGAATGTTACTTTTAATTTCCATCTTAACTTTTGGATTTAAAACTTTTATGAGGGTTTTCATAAAGGTCATGATACCATTGGTAGGGATCAGCCAATAAAAAGAGAGTATAGGTTCTTCCTTTCTATGTGACTCACTGATTCATGCACAATAGAGAAAGACGTACAGACTGTGCACAATTTGTCTCGGCAACCTGTGTTATGCTGAGCATGGAGAAGACCCATCTAGATTCCTCATACGCTCTCGAATTCATTGGAATATGATTCCAAAAGCAGCAGCGGAGACATCACCTTCCAAAGATCAAAGTAGGCAACTTACAAAATCATCCTGTCTTATCTATTGCTGGACCTGGCGCTTTCTGCAGGGTTATCTCTAAACTTTGTGCTCTCCTCCACCTATTTTATTTACCTTCTTTTTGTTAGCTTTAGAACTCTGGGCACGATACCGCTGCTAATCTGTGCTAAAGTGGATGTGCTCTCTCCTCTAAACATGGTATGATTGGTTTACACCTGTTTGGCATATTTGATTTACTAGTAAGTCCCTTGTAAAGTGGTATATAATATACCCATGGCCTGCAAATTAAATGCTACTAGTGGGCCTGCAGCACTGCTTGTGCCACCCACAGACGTAGCCTTTCAAACCTGTCTCAGGCCTGCCACTGCAGGGCCTGCATGCTCAGTTTACCACCACTTCAACTTTGCATTTAAAACTACTTGCCAAGTCTTAAACTCCCCTTTTATTACACATAGGTCACCCCTAAGGCCCTATGAGCAGGGTGCTGTGTAAGTAAAAAGTAGAACATGCACCTTTACGTGTGGGATGTCCTGGTAGTGATAATCATCCTATATTGTTACTTACTACCTACTCAGGCCATTGGCTAGCATTAGGAATCATCTTATATTTACTTAAGTGGTGATTCCTGATCTGAAAGGAGTGGTGTTGCCATGTCTGGTATGTTTAGAATTGTACTGGTGTAGTTGGATTTTACATTGCTGTTTTAGAAATGTCGCTTTTAGAAAGTGGGCATTTCTCTGTGCTTAAGACTCTTTGTGCTTTGCAGCCTGACTCCAATACAAGTCTAGGGCTGAGTGATAGCTACACTGGGTGCATACTTCCCCGACAGCCACAGCACATGAAGGGCTGGGTTTGATAGCGATTACATCTGTATTTATCAACATAATGATGGTTTTCACTGAGCTGGGAGAGTTTGATCACACAATTCATTTGTGCAGGTTGTGTCCTGCCCTCACACAAAGGGCTGATTTACTTCCTACTGATTGTCCAGAGCCAGGGCTGGGTTGAAAGGGATTGTTGCGCACTTCTTCATTGAAGTCATACCTTAATCTCTTAAAAACACATATTTTCTTTTTTACCAAAGATTTCATAAAAAGATTGTTAAAAGGGGATTTCATAAGATAATATACAGTGTTACTGACTTTCTAAATAAACACTAGACATAGACTCTTTTAAAAACCTATCTAAGAACCCTACCTAACATATTAAAACCAAAATACATGACCATTTTATATTTGTCAAAAAACTGAACTTCCATCACCACTTATTTCAGTCCCAATATTGGAGTCAACAACGCAACTCCTGCTACCACTTCTTGTATGTTCATAATGGAGGGACGTAACACTATGTACAAACACTACTCAATCAATGGCACTGTGAGTTTTATGTCCATTTTCATTATTTATCTGTGTGTACCGTGTCAAAAATGTAATCACCTTGCAATTTAAAAGGAGATCCGTTGAGTCCAAACCCTTGATTATTGCTGATCTACAAGACCTAATCCCTCTATCGTTAAAGGCCTTTTTAAAAAACCACGCCCAAGTTGACTTTAAACATGGACATATACAGATAAGATGAATTAAATTTTGCTTCTCTGCGCCACATAGTGTACATATTGTAGGCCCAGTATTTATCTCCCTTTTGACTGATCCGCTAAACTTGGTAAGTACCCAAACCTGGTGGCCAGGAGTTTCCGTTTTAAGTAATATGAATATGTTGTGTACAGATATTCAGCCAGTTGTAATTTTGTGTAGGACTGCAATACCATCCAGGCATGAGACCTCTTTACAGACTTATTTTTGTACTCTAATAATGAATGTAGTTTCACCATTTTATTTATCACTTTACGAAAATCAGGAAAGGAGGGGGACTGTGCCCAAAGATCTTTGGAATTTGTTTCTTCCAAGGCCAATTTTAAAAACTTTCCATAACTAGAGTGCTGATCTTCTTCCTGGGCCCGCCATAAGGCATCTTGTAGGTCATTTGCTCGATTTAACCAGATTTTCCGCCAGCTTTTGACATACGCAAAGGTTCTCCCAATCCCTTGATGAATAAGGCCAAATTCCAATCTCACCTGCGCTGGAGACGCGTTCTGAGGTAGGTTAAAAACCCTTTTGTATGCTTTCAGTTGTATCTTGTCCAACAGTTTAGCAACTGTTCCATGTAGAACGATGCTTGCGTACTCTACTGTCGGCATCAATTTGGCAGTCATTACGGCTAACAATGGCTTTAGGGATGGGCCCTTTAGGTTTATTGAGAGGGCACAAAATGCATAGATTAAGTAATTATCTTTTGTTTCCAGATAGTGTTTATATTTTTGGAAGTTTAAACGATCATCAATGTACAGCCCTACATATTTGTGGTTATCAAGTACCACTAATGTTATTTCTCCCAGTCTGACAGGGAATTTTCGTCCTGACCCTTTTGCAATAGTCATCATTTTTGTTTTCTTGTAAGTTAATTTCCAAGGCGTTGTCATTTGCAAATATTGTTCGCTGGTGTAAACCACCTATGAATTATTGCAAAAATATCAGAATGCAAGGCTCTGAGATGGGTTCAAAATCTACTGCCTTCTATTCCAACATAGAAACAGCCTAGATTTCATCAGAGCTTTTGGTCAGGAGTCTCTTCCAGTTCTGGCCTTCATCTCCCATTTGTTCAAGTGTCAACTCCCCATTGACTCTGCAATCACACCTACTAATGTGGTGAAATTGTTACATTTACCCAATACATACTTTTTCAGCATTGGTTGTCACCAATGAAACCAGTGCCCAGGACTTGGGGGGACACTGAGGGTCCTCTTTCAACAGAGTTTTGGTCAGTCCAGAATGAAGAAAGGTTGTCTGACTAGAAGGAATATGTGGCAATCATCATACTCTGCTTGATTTTGCTGCTCTTATGAAGAGACCAGCATAATGGATACATATTACTACATGACATCCAATGTCTACATAAATACTTAGGAGTATACCCTCTTTCAGACTTAGATGGCAGGAACACTTCTTGGACTGTCAGATGGATCATCTTAGCTCTGTGTTCATTCATCTGCTCTTGAGAATTTTCTGGGTCACATAGATAAGTCTGGTTGCTGTTTAAAACGTAAAGATATCCATCTCTTGATCTCTTTGAAGTTTGCCTTGAATGATTTGTGTCCTTTCTTCAGCCTTTTGGACCATATAAGTGACTATGGGGGATATCTGCTATCACGTCCAGGGCTTCTAGAGTTTCTGTATGATTTTTCAAGGATTAGGGAGAATGTTCAAATGGTGATAGCGGTTTGAGTGTTGGCCAAAATGATCAATTAGATGTTCTCAATTAGTCAACAGTAACCTGTTCCCTTCAATCCTCTGCTAACGAGAACCAAAGGGCATTTTTTTAAAAACAGTTGCTCATTTAAAGGGGGATGCAGAACAGGAACAGCTCATCATCTCCAACTCTGCAAGAGGGGGTTGATCTGGGTTTGTACTGTCTACAATTAGACTTCGGTAGTGTGACACTGAGATATTCAGAACAGAAAACATCTGTTGGGGCAACACTAAAGATGATGGAGGCTTATTTTCTTTGCTAAGTAAAGAGCTTTTCCTTGTCATCATAATTTTCCTTGAATTTTCTCAGAACTTCATTTGGTGTAAAGGAGTCTACAAGCGATACATTAGGCTTAGCACATGGGGAACTTTGTTTCCCGGATGCATACATTCTGTAACATTAGAATGCATTTGGACTGGTTAGTGGTAAAATTGTGCTCTTTCTAAGATTGGGCCTTTTTCTGTCTGAATCCGCGGACATTCTGTTCTTGTCTCCACTTCTTGTCTCCACTTCTGAAAATCCCTAAATGTTTTCTTTTCATTACATAGATGCCTGGCAGAGAAGAATTATTTTTTATGAACTGTGGATCTTCTAAGAAGTGCCTGAAACCTTTCACAAAACTCTGAGTAGAAGGGTAATTATAGTTACTTAATTTGTGTACTTTCTGGCGCAAATTAGCATAGCCTTGCAGCACAGCATCCTGGAGTTTGCTAGTTATTTTGGGAGTTTCGCAGAGGAGATATCTTTCTGGCCTTTTCTGGACAATTACCTGAGCTCTGCCTTCTACTTTCCTCCTCCATTGCAGATTATATCCAGGGGATCTATTGTCAATTCAGTAAGGGTGCACAGTGATAACCCTTGTATTACATGACCTAGATGGGGCACTCAAGTGTTTGAAGTATGGTGTCATGTGAGGTAAAAATGTTGCAAGTTCTTCAGTATATCTTGGGTAAATTATTAACTAAGTAAATGACTGGAATGAGGTAGTGTAAGGAGGTATTATAATGAGGCATTTCTTTCACAATGAACCAGTAATATTCATTTCACCAGGACCTCCTCTTCCTCATTCAATTACAACCAGGTAAAGGTGGTACTCAAGCTTCGAAACTAGGCTAAATATGCAGTGAATTTAACTGGACAACAATAGGATGTATGTGTATAGCAGAGTAAGCACTACAAAGGACACATTTTATTTCCTGTATGAAATATAAGATGTAGGCAGCAAGTTTGTTGCTAACTATTTAAGGAGGGGATCACCTCTCTCAGATACTTTCCTAACAGAATTGTATTTATTTTTATTTACTTAGAAAGTAATATATAGCGCGAACATGACCACCGAGGCTATCAGAGTGATTTACAGTTTATACATCAAGAAGGGTACTAGCAGACAAAGCTGAACCCAAAAAATAAAAATAAATTCACAGTCTTAAAAAAGTTCGGGATTCTCGTAACCCCAGCAGCTGTGCCAAACATCAACGGCTGAGGCCTCAGAATCGAATGGAGTCGCCAGACTGAGGCAGAAATTTCTTCATCAGGAGCCCTTTGACCTCTTTTTTGAAGAGGGCAGTGGAAGGGTTCGCCCGGACATCTGGGGGAAGGGAGTTCAAAATCCTTGGAGAGCTACCTGAGAATGCTTGATTGTAGGTTTTTCTTTTCTTGAATTTTTGTGGTTTGAGGAATAAAGTACTGGCGCTTCTGGAGGCTCTTGAACCACATGAGAGCTCCAGTTTCTGAGTGAGGTACAGCGGGGTATTGAAGTGGATGGCTTTGTGTGACATGCATGCAATTTGTAACTGAATCCGAGCTTCATATAGGAGCCAGTTCAGGGCCAGCAGGTCTGGAGAATTATGGTTGTATTTTTTAGTGCAAGTTATGAGCCTAGCAGCAGAATTGAGAGCAACCCTAAGAGGAGCCGTCTTCATTCTGGGCAAGACGCAAAGCGTTGTGCTACCATAGTCTAGCTTTGAGATCACTAATGCTTGTACTGCAACCTTTAGGTCATGAGCAGGGAGATAAGGTTTGAGATTCTTTAGGATGCTGAGTTGGAAGTTCACTCCTTTGGTGAGGGAACTGATGTGCTTCTGCATGTTCAAAGAATTCCGTTTTGAGAGCATTTAACTTCGAGTGGTTACGTGTCAGCCAGCTTTGTGTTTCCAGAAGGAGAGAGTTGAGGGACTGAATGTCCTCGGGGAGGCAATCTTCAGGTATTGTTCAGAATCATCCGTATACATGTGATAGTGAATGCTGGATGATTTCAGAATTTCTGTCAGAGGCTCCATAAACAGGTTGAAGAGCGTAGGTGAAAGCACTGAGCCATGAAGAACCCCCAGAGTGACCGGCGCAGGATGGGACAGGGATTGGTTCACCTTGAAGCTTTGGGATCTGCTATGAAGGAATGAGGAGAACCAGTTTAGTACAGACCCAGACAGCCCCATCCTGTGTTCCAGGAGGTCAATTAGGTTATCGTGTTTGACTATTTCGAATGCTGATGAGAGGTTAAGAAGGATCAGTAGGCACGACTCATTATGGTCCAACATTCTTAGCGCATCATTGACAATGTGAGTTAACGCTGATTCTCTACTATGGCCCAGGCGGAAACCAGAATGGCATTGATTCCGGAGTTGGAAATGATCGATGTGGTTACAGAGTTGGGCGAGCACACATTTCCCCAGGAGCTTTGCCAAGGTGGGGATATTAGAGATTGGGCGAAAGTTATGAAGGTCCGAGCGATCAGCAGATGGTTTCTTTAGAATCGGGGTAACTTGACCAAATTTAAGGCAATCCAGAATAGCACCTTGCCGAAGTGATGCATTGACGATCGTAGTCCAAAGTGTTAGTAAGGAGGTTCTAATTTCTGGGAAAAGGTTCGCTGGCAGGGGGTCGTTGTAGTGATTGCTACGATGTAAACAGGCAATGCCTCCACCTTGTCCACTAGCTCTGTCCAACCTAATGATATCGTAATTGGGAGGCACTAAAATGTCCAGGATGGGAGCAGCGGAGTCATTTAGCCAGGTTTCAGTCAGAATTACAAGGTCAAGGTCCTGAGCAAGGATGAGGTCAGCAATGTCCGCACCATGTTTAACTGCCGATCTACAGTTTAAAAGCACACAGTTGAGTCTTATGTTGGTGTCAGTTGGTGCAGGTAATGTGGTGTTGACTCTTGTGAGGATGTTCTCATTTAGTGTTCTGATGTTTAGCCTACGTTCCCTGAATGGATCCGTGGGGATGGATTCAATTTGTTGCAAGTTCTTTATGGTGGAGAACTGTGCCGGATCATATGAAAGTAGGAGAGAATGAATATCCCTATCAGACAGGGAGGCTCTACATCTGGAGGGGCGAGAAGGGTCGTTAGGGTGAGGAGCGGAGGCCCAACTACGGGGTGCGTGGGTGATGTGGGACGGTGACCGATGAATAGAGGAAGGGGAAGGGAGACAGGAACATCTGTTAGCTGGGAGCGAGCAGCGATGGTGATTATCCATAGTGGAGCATCTTAGTGTAGAGTTATATGACAGTTCCTCGGTGATGTGTAATAGGCTACGTACCTCTGGCCTAAGTTGTTGGAATATGACCACTTTAGCTTAACTCCAAAAGTGTTATCGAAATGATGTATCCTTTACTGCCTGTGAACACAAGTGGGCTGAGAAATGATCACTTAAGAAGATAAGATTATGAACCCTGTTCAAAGGATTTTATGTAATGAGTATTTTTTAAGGCACGCATCTCACCCAGGAGGGTATCCTGGCCCCTAAAGAATGGAGGTGCGGCCTTAGATAGCGTCTATTGGAAGAACCATTTTCTTGCAAAGTTCAATGACAGCTGGCTCTGATTGTGGGGTGGGATTTTGACCGTGAGCCTGGCAGCAGTGTTTTGGTTGACCTGGAGTCTTTTGGTGAGGTGTGCATGGATACTGATATAGAGTGTTCCAATAGCCTAGCTTGCTGAAAACTAGGGCCTGGTGTTGGTTCTCTGGGTGTTGAGTTTGAGATATCTAAAGATTTATTTGAGGAGACTGAGGGTAAAGAAGCAGGACAAGGTGAAAGTATTGACCTGCCTGGTCATTGAGAGCTGGTTGTCTACCATTAGCCAGAGGTTCGTGGGTTGGTTCGAAGGGTTTTGTGTCCACCCCAATTCAGCCAGCCAGCAGTCTGGTGTCCACAGTAAGGTTTCCTTACCGAAGACTACCACTTCCATTCTGTCTGAGTTGAGATTTAAACAGATGGTCTTCTTCTAGATGGTGACTTCAGACATGCATGTGGTGAATTTTATCTAGGTGTTGGAGGAGACATCTGAGAGGATGAGCTAGGTGTTGTCTGCATATGAGATGATGATGACTCCATGAGCATGGACGATGTTGGCGACTGGCTCCATGGAGACATTGATCAGTGAGGGGCTGAGCGAGGATCCTTGGGGGACTCCTCTGCTTAGTTTGGAAGTCGCAGAGCTTTGCAGCACCACACTGACAAACTCGGTGCGTTTGAAGAGAAAGAAGCTGATCCAATAGAGGCAAGTCCTCATGTGCTGGTTTCATGGAGGCATTGAATGAGGATATGATGGGTATGGTGTTGAAAATGGCTAACAGGGTCGAGCAGTATGAGTGCAGCTGTGTCTTCTCTATCCATGATCATGCAGATGCAGTCATTGGCAGGGATGAGGGCAGTCTCAGTGTTGTCTTGGACCTGAATCTGGATTGAGTGGGGTTTAGAAGATGGTTGTTGTTGAGATGATCACAAGTTGTTTGTTTACCAGTGTTTACAGTATAGACCTGGTATGGGGGCAAAGGGTTGTAAATAGTGCTGTTATTATCACTGAAGTAGTTAGAGAGCTAGGTGCTGAGCTCCAAACGTGCGATGATGGTCATGAAGGTGGAAGCGGGGAGGTAAATTCCTTTACTATGGCAAAAGGTTCTTTGGCTTTGTTTCTGCTATTCTCGATATATTCGGTCAGTGCAGAGTGTTCGCTAGATCTGAGTGGCTGGTGGTAGAAGTGGGGGGCAGATCTGAAAAAGGTTCTGTCATTTCCGTCATGGGTGTGTCTCCACCCGTATTCTAAATTTTTTGTGAATCAGTTGGCTTGCGGTCTGAGCCTGGGGCTGGTAATGGTCATAATCGCGGCCAGAAAGTCTGCACCACAGGCGATCCAGACTTTGAACTTGGTGACAGTCTGGGAGAGGTCCTGATTTTGGTGAGGAGGGTGGCAGGTTTGGAGCTCTGAAAACCATGTTTCCTTGGGGATCCTGTTACAGTTGCTTAAGATGGTTTTGGAGGGTGCGGTCCCACGTTAGTGGAGGAGAAGCAGGTGAAAGTAGACGAAGTAGTTGTCGGTCAACGTGAGGGTAGTTGACTTGTCAACAATTATGCTGGATCAACAGAATACACCGCCACTACCCTTCCAAGCATTCTAATCAACGAAACAGAATATTGGGAACACCGCCCTACCCGAACCCCTTACAGTGCTTTTGACACACTAAGTACTGATTTATAATTTGTCATGATGATTGACTGTAGAGTCTCTAACCTCACTACTCATTTTTGTAATTTACTTTTCTATCTTATTGACTGTTGCTTAGGTTGTTATAAGGATATCTCTTAATATACAGTAGACCGGGAGTAACTCTTACTCTAGGATGGTAGCTATGACTCTACAAACCCTATTATAATTGTGTAAACTCTACAAACTCTATTATAATTGTATCACAAAACTGTACTGAAGTAACTTGAGATACTATGTTAAATGTTTGCACCATATTGATATCTGACGGAACTGTACTTCGTACATGACGTTTATTTAAAAAAAACAGTAAACATCCCCCCCCCCCCCCAAAAAAAAAACTCAATGATGCTGGGAAAGTTGGTAAAGATCGGGTCATTCACAGGATGAGTCCAAGTCTATTTAGGTCTTCTAGGAGGTTGTTGGTGTTTTGGTCAGTGTGGTCTTCCAAGTGGAAGTTGAGGTCACTTAGAAGGATGAAGGAGCTAGAGTTAATCACTAGTGGTGCGATGAAGTATCTGATGGCAATTTGGAAATTTGGGCTTGGGCTGGGAGGGCGCTAGAGAAGGAATCTTCCCATAGTTGTGTTGCTGGAGATGTAAAGCTTAAAGGCCAGGTGTTCCAGGAGGCCACTGAAGTTTGGGGAGGTGACTGAGCAGGGGATGCTTTCTTTGTGTATAACCAGTCCCCTTCAGAGTTTGCTGACTATGTCCTGTTTTACAATCTTGAACCCGGGAAGGGGTTTAGCTACTGCAATGTCGGGCACCAAGGTCAAGTGAGGATGTCTTGGTCAGGAAGAGAATGTCCAGAAGGATGTTGTGCAAGAGGTCCCACACTGGTATGTCTGATAGAGCAGGTGTTGAGGAGGCAGGTCAGGGTGAGGTGTGTGGTGTGTGTTGGGGTGTTATGTGCTGTGTGATCGTGACCTTCGGGTGAGGAGAGGGGCTGACAGGGGGTGCGGTTGGGGTGTGCCTGAAAAGCGGTCAGTGGCACAGCCAAAAGAACTTTCACTGTTGGATGGGGGTGTATCAGCAGGGAGCTGAGGATCATCCGATGTCCAGGGCACAGAGGTATGTCTCATAGTAGCGCCTGGGGTTGTGCTGGGTGTGAGCGGGACATGGGGGTCCTGACACTGGATTTAACATAGTCTCGGATGGGTGCAGACAGGCATGCCTTGGATGCGCAAGCAGGGCTTACCCACTGAGCACATTTGCGCTGCGACCACCCTTAAGGATCAACAGAAGAATGTACTGATTTTTAGTAATTTGTATTTAAATGTGTCCTATCAACAAAACAGTGACAATCTTCTCCTAAAGACTGGAACTTCAAATAGAACTTTAATACGGATTATGAAAGTGAGTCAAGTCAATACTTCAATGAGCCAGACAATCAACCTCATTCTTCAGATTTTTCCATTTCACCCCTTGGAGTCATACCAACTCTGATCAGTGAGAGAGACACCTGGTGGGATAGGGCATTGGTAGCTGCACACATTGACCCAGAGTCATGTAAGAATATGTCATATTTTCCAGCATTCAACTCTAGGTCAGTTCTGTATTTTATGTGGACTTTAAGTGGTCATGGGTGATGGACTTCAAACTAGTCTATACATTCCTGTGGCAGTTCACTACTAATTGTTCCATTGCCTCATATCTGATGTAGGATGTAGGCACACCAGTGAAAGAAGACATGACACTTGTACATAATTCCTAATTATGCTTATGCCTTTCTGCAACAGATACATACATTTAGATAACCTGACAGAGTCTGGAACCCTGAATACTGAATATGTTTTTGTGTAGTAGCGAGTACGTTGGGGCTGATTCACAGAACTAACTTAAAACAAAATCCTAAACTTACTACTTTTGGTATTCACAGAAGTTAGGATTTTGTCTTAAGTTTGTCTTAAGACAAACTTAAGACAGACTTAAGACAGACTTAAGACAAACTTAAGACAGACTTAAGACAGACTTAAGACAAACTTAAGACAGACTTAAGACAAACTTAAGACAGACTTAAGACAGACTTAAGACAGACTTAAGACAGACTTAAGACAAACTTAAGACAAAATCCTAACTTCTGTGAATACCAAAAGTAGTAAGTTTAGGATTTTGTCTTAAGATAGTTCTGTGAATCGGGCCCATTGAGTATACAGTGGAAGTTTGTTTATGAGTAGTTGCAATAAATTGGGTTGAGGGGGCTGAAACCCTACCCAAACAGCAACCACAAACATTGTGAGGGTGAAGTCACAAGGAAACCCCAAATTAACCTGTGCTAAACCCTCTGGTAGCTTGGCACAGAGCAGTGTAGAGTGTAAAGTATTTATGCAGGTCTTCAAACAGTAACAAAGTGAAAATACAACTCAAAAAAATCCCACATCAAATTAGATATTGTAGAATACATTTTAATAAATAAATCAAGGCCAAAATGTCAAAAATCCAATTAGTAGAACCGTAGATATGCAGTTTTAAAGATGTCAGTGACTATAGCTCCATAAGGCACAGAGCACCAACTGTGGATATCTGGTCGAGCTGGACTGGGATAAAGTCACAAGTTCAGGCTGACCGCGTTGGAGCATGGGCAAGCTACAGGGACCCCATTAGGCCCGCTGAACAAGAGTACCTGAAATCCTGAATGTGGAGTGTTGCGACATCCCATGTCGAGGACGCGCTGTGCAGCCGAGGTGATGTGAGGTCTCGGTCAGAGATGTGTCGTAAAGCATCAGTTTCGATGAGCTGCAATGCGAGGTCTGGAGTCATCAAGGAGGCTATCAATGAGTGGGGCGTGTGATGCTATGTTCTGCGTGGAGGATGCGTTGCGCACCGGCTGGTTCCAAAGAAGCTGCAGGACTTACGATGTGAAATCCTGCGTCATTGCTGAGGATGCCTTCAATGAGGGGCTAGTGATGTGTAGGCCTATATTGGAGATGCGCCGTGCAGCTGTGGTTACATGAGGCTGCGAGAGCGATGCAAAGTCCTTGCGCCGGGATGGTACTCACAGCAGAGGCGATATGTCGGTTCTGCTGGATTTACAGATGAGCTGGCAGAACATCTTCAGGTCCACTTCCAAGAGTCCAGGACTGTGGTGGTACCACTTGGCAGGGTAGGACTCACAGTTGCAGAGTCCAAGTGCTGGTTACCAGGGACTAGCCCAAGGCCTTACTCTGGTTAAAGGTTAAAGGTCAATGCAAGAGTGCAGCAGGTCGGCACAGAAAGGCAGCAGGGCAGCAATCCAGCAGAGTGGCAGTCCATTCAGCAGCACAGCAGTCGTCCTTCCTGGCTGGGTCTTACACAGGTCCAGAATTTTACTGAAGAGTTGGTGTCTGGCGTTCATTACTTATACCTGGTACCTTCTTTGAAGTGGGAGAAGCTTATAGAGGATTTTATTTGAAGTGCTGCTTCCTACCTCCTTTGCCATGGCTCTAGAATAACTAAAGGGGGTATGCAATCCTTTGTGTGAAAGCAGGACACAGCGTATTCAAGTGTAAGTGGGGCTGTGACAAGTTCCACTCTCCAAATCCTGTCAGTGATGGCCCATTTGGCACACCTAAGCTCTCCGGTGTGTGTGGCTGTCTGGGAGGAATACACAAAGACCAGCTGCCAACTACACCTATTCATGTGACCCAGAGATAGGCTACAGGCACTAAATGGCTAAGGCAGGAGAATGGCAACTTTCTAAAAGTGGCATTTTCAAAATTGCACTTTACCAAAAAAAGATGATTCTTCATTACAATTCCAAAGAAACCAAACATGAACTTCTTATATGTTACCATTTGGAAACTATCCTTGTTAAATGGAATAAGGTAACACCAATTTTATCAAAAGGGAGAAGAGGGCCTTGCAATAGTGAAAAACACCTTTAGGCTGTTAGAAATTGGGTCTCTAATTGGCTAAGGTATGCACCCTGTCCAAGTAGGGACCACCATCGTATTCAGAGTAAGTCAGATACACACTAAAAGACTACTTGTGCTCACTCTTCGGTAGCTTGGCACAGAGCAGTCAGGCTAATCTAAAGAGGCAATTTGTGAAAGTATTTGTGAAACACAACACACAGTAACACAATCAGTACACCACACAGGGTTAGAAAAATAGAGAATTAGTTTATGAATAAACAAGACCAAATCAACAATGATCCAGTAAGTGAAAACTGAGTTATCCATTTTTAAAGAATAAATGAAAATATAGTACTTAGAGTCTTAAAGTGCCAACTGGGGACATTTGGTCGTCCTTGACTGGGGTAAATCCAAACATTAAGGCAGGCTGCGATGGAGCACGGGTCAGATACAGGGATTAGCCTTGGCCAGCGGAAAATAAGACATTTGGAGGGGGCTGTGTCAACGTTGAGATGCGAGGAGCAGGGAGGTGATGTGTCACCATCAATCCATAGGATTCGTAGGCAAAACATAGTTGTCGAGGTGCATACTTGTGGAAATCTTCGTTGTCAAGCAGTACTAAAAGATGGGTGAAATGCGCCGGTTCCGGTCAGTGCAATAGCAGCAATGCGTCTTCGTCAAGATTTGCAGCACAGAAAATCTCACTTTCAAGGGCCCAGGACTGGATTGGTACCACTTGGCAGGGCAGGAATCACTTACTGCAGAGTCCAGGTGCTGTTGAAGGGTTGCAAGACGTCTTTGATATCCCTGAGACTTCAGAACAGGGTGCAAGCCAGCATGCCCATGGAATCACTCTGGGTTCAAGTGAGATGGGTGCAGTCCTTTCCTACAGCAGGGAAGAGGGTAGCAGGCAGCAGGAGGGGTCAGAGGCCCTGTTCTAATACCCAGTTGTGCCTTTAAAGTGGGGGTGACTTCAAAGGAGGGTCTTTGAAGTGCAGAGAGGTCCTTTCTTCTCAGCCCAGGCTCCAGACTATCAGTTGGGGGTAATCAGGCATTTGTGTGGGGACAGGAAACTGCATGTTCAGGTACAAGTGTCAGCTCAGGATGCAGCCGCACCTCGTGCAGGTAAGAGCGGTGGGGCCGGGTGGAGCCGGGTGGGGGGGAGGAATTATGTCAGACGACGAAGAGGGAAAATTAATTATTTATTTAATTTCCCCTCGCGGTTGTCTGTCGAATCCCCACCGAACCCAGCCCCTTCGCGCTTACCTGCATGGGCCACAGCTGCCAGCATGAGCCACCAGAATGCGGGTGGGCACTCATACACACCTACCCTTCATGTGTTTGTGGCTGTCTAAAGAAAATGCACAATGAAGCCAAATTCATGCTGTTTTCACCTCACCGCTATAGCACTCCAGAGGCTTGGGGATGCCTCTTCTCACAGAAACCAGGAATAAAAGCCCACTGGCAAAGGATGACTACAAGGGATGATTGTTCCTGGTCGACACAGTGGTGGTGCAGTCAAAAGGGGGACTTTTTTTTAAGTGAAACAGGAACTAGGACAACTAGGAATCAAATACATGGTGTCACCATTCTGAAAATCATAGATAATAATCACTGCAATTTCTTAAAGGATCCAAGAACAGCCTGATAGTGGGCAGAGTAGCAGACCGCAGAACATGAAATCCTGATTGACATACCTAGGGACAGGCAGCCAGGCAGATGAAGAATGAGAAAAATATGAAAAGGCAACACCAGAAGGAGGCTGCAATGTTGGCTGCCAGTTTCTGGGGTTATAGAGGAACTTCCACAAGGGAGATTGACACTCTTTCCACATGCAAGGAAACTGAATCAAGGAGGACAACAGTGGAGATGAAAAAAAGATATGTACTAATGTTACACCCAGTAAGAAATTGGGCTGAAGATTGAGGGAGGTGAAAACCCTATTCAAGCAACAAACACTATCTTCATCAGGATAAATCACACAAGTCATTGAATAAACCGGTGATTAACCCTCAGGTAGTTTGGCACAAAAACTATCAAACTTAATGTAGATGCACTGTGTAAAGTATTTATGCAGCATACTGACAGTAATAAAGTTAAAATACAACACAAGAAAATTCCCAATCCAATTTAGAACAATAGAGTAAATGTTAATGAATAGAATGACACAAAGATGACAAACATCCAATAAGTAGAACAAGAGATATTGAATTTTAAGGTTTTAGGTAGGTATAGCACCGAAAAGCACAAAGCACTCGCACTCATCTGGTCCTGCTAGACTGGGGCAATGTCACAAGTTCAGACTGACCATGAAGGATTGCTGGCCAAATACAAGGTTAACTCTGCTGAAAAAGTTACCTTCTCAAAGTATAACGCAAAGAGTCAAGAACTTTAAGATTTCTCCGAGGAGTGCACTCGGATATTAGCCAAAGGGATCAGACCCTGGTGAGGCACCTCTTGAGGATCAGGAACTCACTCTAGCAGAGGCCAGAAGGGTAAGGCAGGTCCAGCCCCAGGTCCAATTGCTGCAGGTGAGCGGGGCAGTTGCTGTGAGGCATCTGGAGCTTGTTTTGTTCCTGTAGCTCATAAAAGGAGGTGCCATTGTCCGTTCTTTTGTGGTGATTTTCAAGCAATTTGTTTTGAAAAAGAGGGATCTGTGTGGAGCCTGTGTGTCATCACTCTGGGCAGGCTTCAGGGTGTCTATGACTGCTGTCTTAGGAATGGTGAGCAATGCCTCAGAATCCTCCATCAGTTATTTGAAACAAGCAGTTTGAGGAAGCGGGAACCCATTACAGGACACGGAGGCTCGAATGAGGGAACAGTTTTGTAAAATCAGACAGGCAGCTTTATATAACTGTTGGAAGAAACCGAGTCATTGCTCACCGTAAAACAATGGACACCGCAAAAGAATGGACAATAACACACATAACACAAATAAAAAGTGAGATGGACTCCATATGAAAAAATTGTCCACCAGTCCTTGGCTCTGAGGAGAAACCTGAATTGTGGTGTTTTAAACGTGTGATCATTTTTCTGACCAAGGGAGTTGGCAGAGAAACTCTGGCACCCAGGGAACCTATCTTTTCAAATAATATAACCTGGGCCCTTTTTATGGCCTGATTAAGAAGTGACACTCAATCCCTGGTTATGGTTCACTGAAGGAGTCTGGATAAATGTGATAACCAAATGTTTACTCAAAAAGGTTTGGGAGGTACCCTAGTACTTGGAAAAGGGATGGGTATAGATACTGAAACAAACACAAAGTTCCCTTCTCCTTCTACTCTGAAAACATGAGGATTCGATCCTCTAATTGGATTGGTTAACTTAGTTATAGTAAGGCCATACACTGAGATATAATAAGAAACATTTTATCAGGTTGCTAAATTTACAGACAAAAGTATATAAAATCATACATAGAATTATAAATTTCTAATCGAACATATGAATTCAAAGGAATGTATTATCAATATTTTATTCAAAAGATCATGTTCTATACAATTGATATTGACAAAGTTAAAAACACTTTTTTAAAATCATATATTCATCATATTTTTAAATAAAAGGTAAACAATATGTGCAATAAATACATGAAGAACAACTGTGACGAGGCGTTATATATTTTTGCAACCTGGTAAAATTTGTCTTATTATATCTCAGTGTATGGCCTTATTATAACTAAGTTAACCAATCCAATTAGAGGATCGAATCCTCATGTTTTCAGAGTAGAAGCAGAAGGGAACTTTGTGTTTGTTTCAGAACTAAATGTTTACACCATCTGTTTTCAAAATTAAGGACTTGGACACTATTTCTTATCACCAAATTCTAGATGTTTATGGTTAATATTTTGTTTGTAAAATAGTTTGTTGTTTAACTTTCACTATTAGATGTTATGCTGTTTGTGACATAAGCTCTCTGGGAGTAATGTGGGCTTCAAAATATTGTAGTTGATTGCCATGTACAATTTGGTCTTGCGTTCTAATGTTTATGACATGTTGCATTTAAAAATTACAAGAGTATTTTGATGAAAAGCGAAAGATGGAATTAGAGGGGAGAGGAGTTGGCCTAATGGCTAGGGCGGTCGACATCGAATCTGGGGAACTGGGTTCAAGTCTCGGCAATGGCGCTGAACATCCTGTGATTCTGGGCAAATCACTTAATCTCCCCATACCGAACACAAAATTAATGTGTCCTCAAGTAACGCAACTGGTGCTTTGTAAAGCACTCCGATACCCGATTCGGGTCAAATGGTCTTTGTATATGTTGATTAACATTCTAAATGTGGCATTTCCAAATTTGCCATCTAAAATCCAACTTCACCATAAAAGAGTATTTTTACTTAAAATGTATTTGAATACAAACACAACATTTCTACCTACTCCCAATTAAAGTTAGCAACTAATAAATGTAATTGGGTAACTCAATGCTATCCAATGAGAGAGATAGGCCTTACAGTTCTGAAAAACAAATCTAGGAGATTTTCACTACCAGGTCATGTAAACCTTTAACCCATGTGTTCTAATTTGTATATATAATGCACCCTGCCTTTGGGGCCCTACCTCAGGGGTGAATTATATGTATTAAAAAAGAAGGCTTAGGCCTGCAAAAGTTTATTTTGTCAGGTCATACTGGCAGTTTAAAATTGCATTACTGGCTGCAATGGCTACTGTTGCTTGCGCGTGGCACAATGAGTTCTGCAGGCCCACAGGTAGCATTTAATTTACAGGCCTTGGGTATATGTAGTACCATATACTAGAGACTATAAGTAAAATAAATGGGAGAAAGAGGTGTATGCCAATTTTACCATGTTTTTAAAGAGCAAGCACAAGCACTTTAACACTGCTTAGCAGCATGAAAGTGTACAGAGCTCCAGTGCCAACAAAAACAAATTCAGAAAACAGGAGAGGTGAGGATCATACCACGGATGTCAAATCTAACACACTCATGCAGAGATGACAGGGTAATGAAAACTGCCCTCGACCAATAATGATCCTTCATATAAATCAAACTGTAGAACAAAAATAACCGGTGGAAAGAGAACATTGTAGAAGAACAACTAGCGGATAATGACTCAAGTCTCACATGTATCCTTAAAGTCATCTTTTAACAGTGCATGGTAGGAAGCCTGCAAGGGAGTCTTGTCTTCAAATTCCACCCTTAGCCCTATCCATGAACTTTCAACCCACATCATGGGATAAAACATTGACTGGGTCAGTTGATGTATTTCTTGAGCTTGGAAAGTTGGGGTCCCCACTCTGGGAGGGTGTTACACATAAAAGTAAATGTACACAGGCCATGACAGGCAAGTATACAAACTGTGAGACTGGAAGAAGGTATTGGGAAATCATCTCCACCTACGTTACCCTAGCCAGTCAATGGAAAACTGCACTAAATAGCCTATCTATTGCAACCACCTGTCAGATGCACAAGTCTGATCTGGTTGCATACTTAGAGTACCCACACATAAGGCAACAAGATAGTTGCATCATGGTGACATGGAAGCGAGGGAGATGGGTATTTTGTTCAAATGCTACATAAATAATGCCTGTATAAGACGAGGAGTGGTACATATTGAATTTATGCAGAAAAAAACAGCTGACGGAGGAGATGGAGAGAGAGAATATCTCAAGAAAAGATGAAGGATTCATTTACTCTAGGCATCTTATTCTTCTCATGCAAGAGGTATGCTACTATGAATTACGCAGGGAGCCCACTTTACTGTGAAGAACACATTGATTGATACCACTGCCAGGTATGTAATAGTAGAAGATATCTTAGACGGGAACTGATATGACTTATAGGTGTGTGCATCCCGAACAGTACACTGTCCAACTTCCTAAACAAAGATATAATCACTAGTGACACACATGCAAAATCTTACCACTGTGTGGTAGGTGACTTCAACTCTGTAGGAGACACAGATTTAGCTAGGTCGCAGCCATCGCAACCCGGAACTATAGCCTTAGCCACTTCTATGCCGCATCAACTACTGAGTACTTACTAATGCATAGCAAACAGCTCACCCTGTGACACCAAACTGCGCCTTCTTCTCCTGTGTGAACTTCAAGACACACTAGAATAGACATTTTCATACACACTGAATATGTAGGGGTCATGTGCTGACTGCAGAATGGTTAACTAAAATAAGAGATCACAACATGCGTTTGATCACGCTGCATAGGGGCAAGCTCCCAACCTCCATATTGAGTTGCCGACCGTAGACATAAGCATTACAGGATAGTGCATACATGGAATAACAAGACCAAAATTACATATTTTACCAGAAACATGGCACCAACATACATCATGCAACTTGAACGGGAAGCATTCAAGGTCTGTGTTAGAGGGAACTGTCTAGGGATAACACAGAGGGTAAGTAAAGCCTTGAGTATGGATGGCTTCAGTCTTGAAGCAGAAATAGGACACCTGAAAAAATCAGGAGTCACAGACCCAGGTGCTAGGGAGCACTGAGAAGAGAAAAAAAGCAGGCTCCACATAACTACTGGATACGCTAAGGAAAATGGATATGTCCGAAAGGCACAATGAGAATCCTAAGGCTGCAAGCCTTCTAGTCTGACTGGTTAGGTCTGATAAAAATAATACCCTCATAGCAGCGATGCAGAAACATGATGACATTGTGGTACATGTGTAAAAACAAGAGGGGGTACTAGTTTCTGTCTAGAAGAGATTTAAGGAGAGTAGTTGGTATAGATAAATATACTCCTGGACCACCAGGGCATGAAACATGTCGACCTGACTAAGTATAAACCACTAAGTAATTATACTTCACTCACCAGACAGTCATGCTTCCCAATTCTGCATCAACTGCCTTTATTTTACCTCTTTAAACCCTGCCAATGGGACCCCTTAATAAACTCGTCACCAGGCACCCTTTAGGTAGTTTTAGATCACAGACACACTCGCTTATTAGCTCCACACACCTGCACGCATCATCATGACTGTTTTATTATAAAGATCTCCAACAAAGAGCCCTCTCGCAGGGCCTGTGGGGCATTGCAGCGCCGGCTAGACGAGGAGCAAAAAGGCTGATGATTAAGCATTACATCCACATGGGTGTGTGAGGCCCTCACTTACTATTATGGAAGATCCCCTCGCATTTTTCTATACCAACCACTCTTCTTAAATCTCTTTTAGAAAGGACAGAGTAGCCCCTCTTGCTGTTAGACATGTTAATCTTCCTAAGGAGCATGGGTACTGGACCTTGATCAAGCTCCTTGTCCCTCTCTTTGTTTTGGTATATGACATTGTGGTACACACAGAAGCTGAAATAAACAGCATACTATCCAGAGTTAGTAACACTAGAAGATTTGAATATCAAACAACATTTGTGCATGAAGTATGCATGAATTTTACACCACCTAACAGAACATAATTGCCCCACGCCTACCAGTGATGAATCTTTTAGCAACAATTTGAACTCCCCATCACTAAAGAGGTGCTAATAGAAGCATTTCTGAGACCACAGAGACCCATTCAATGAAGCATCTTCTTGCTGATTATCAATGATGAACTTGAATTATAAAATACTGGATAAAGTTTTAATAACCAGAATAGTTTTTTTTTTTTTTTAACCCGAAACACACCCCTAGAAGTGAGGCGTTTGTTTTTTGTTGTTGGCAATCCCCTTCTGACCAGCCTGCGGGCAGGAGGTAAAGATACTACCCCACAGCTACCATGGCTTTGATGTACTTTGCCTCTCATTTAACACCCGCTCTGCCTGGATCAAGCTGACAAATGTGTCCAGTCTTGATTTTGCTCTATTCCTTGGGCTGCTCTGCATTTGGTGCATGGATTCCAGTTTGCATTTTCTCATGAGAAGCAAATCAATTCTTCATTGAATCTTAGACCACCTTTTATTGTCAGATTTAAGATTGTCATGTCTTTACTATGCATCTGTTGGTCCTGATGAAGGTGGAAGAAGAAGTATGTATAGTTCACCGAAACGTATGTCAACGCTTTTAATGTGCCTACTGTTGTTGGCTATTTAAGTAAGAAAGAATAGAGATTCTTAGCCTTGGGACTGTGACACACAACAGGGGTCTATTGTTGATTAATGGTCTAAACTGGTTTCGATTTTGAAGGTGTTGGTGGGGGACTCTTTTTCCAAAAAAACTTAATATTTAGACAACAATTCAGTATTTTGTCTTTCTCAGATGAATTGTGATTAATTGGTTTAAAATGATTGTTTCAAATTAATGACATATTTTCATTTGTAAAAGAATAAGGGACATGGAGCCAATGTTTTGCTCAAAGATTCAAGACTTTCACAATCTAAGGTCTGGGTATAGAATGCTAAGCCTGCATAGTCTTAAATCCACTTCATGCCTCTTTAATCCACTACTAGATATTCCCTGCCTGTCTAGCTTACTCTTGCAGTTCTTTTGCTTCCATGGTTTCTCCCTTTGGCCCCGTTTTTCCCTCTTTCGCTTCCTCATCCTTTGACCCATTTGTGTTTTCCCAGTCAAGTCTGGATCCAAATCTGTTCCGCAAAAATAAGTATCTGCTCCAAAAAGGAGGAGTGATGGGTCCCAACTGCAAGCACTGGCTGGGGATCCTGTAGCTGCCCCAATGAGACAGATAAAATGCTTTTACACACAGGCAAACTAGAAGGATAGTTATATACAAACAATAATGGAACAATGGAGGGGCTAGCTGCAGTAACAGGTATAATTGGCTGGGTACTTTTCATCTGAGATATTATGCATTTTGTAAGAGGAGAGTTCTACGTGCAGCGGGTGAAGTGCTAATAATAGGTGAAAACACTTGTATCTGAAAATAGTGCAAAGAAATAGTGATGGGGTTGATTTTGTGGATTAAAGTAACCGGATAGCGGCTTAAACCAATTAGTGGAAGAGAAAAGAGAGCACAGGTGAGCTATTCTCTATTCTCTGTATGGAACATTTCACCCAGCAGAACACAAATCTACTCTTACACACTACTGGGTCACGTGTAGTCAGCGTTCTTAGGGTGGGGCTTCAGAAAGCGTCACTTTAAAACATGACAGTCTGCAGAACAGTGTTGTTCAATGCATTTTATTTTGTGAGTCTCTCACTAGAAGGTTAATGTGATTGTGCATATTCTTGTAAAACATTTGTTGTTTTGAGAACTTTGCGATGCAAAACTGAAGTGCCAGAACAGTAAAACAAACTTTATACTAAAGCATGACTCATTCTTTCCACCCTGATGTACATCGAAAACATATTGACATTTTCATTCCTTATGTAGATAGAAAGGCACCACCCTCCCTCCTCAATTAATACTGATTTTCTGTTGATCAGAAGTATTAAGACAATCTTGTGAAATCCTCATCTCCCTTGATGCCTAAACCCATGACAGCGACCAGTTAACACTTGCAAAGTGTTAGGGCTGCCTTGTGTAAGGAGCTTTCTTAGTAAAGCATTAAACGCATTTGCTGAAATTTGCAGATTAGGCTGCAGAGGGTGTAGGGCGGCACCAGCTCAGCAGTTCCATAAGTATAGAGAAACCCCAGCACTGACCTGCATATAGGTTAATATTTAATAGATGACGGGTATCATGACGAGCAACGACAAACAGAAAGAGCAAATCAAGTACTGGCTCAGTTTTGTCACAGATTTGTTGCAGCTATGCAAGCAAGCTGTGGCACAAGCGAATATAACTGGCTATATTCTAAAGGAAAGTGCGTCGTCATTTATAGGCGCAGTTGTGTGGAAAGGAAATATGTCTCTTTACAACGCGAGTCATTACATCTCGTGCTTTTACAACGCTGTTGTTACAACGGCCGCGTTATTACAACGCAGTACCATTACAATGCAAGTCGTTAAAAGAATGGATGCATGTATGATTGATGAAAATGGTGGATGTAAGGAGGTTTGAGTATGTGAGGTTATAAATATACATAGTTAACTGGATTTTCTTCTCCAGAAATTCTTGTATTTCCTCCGCTTTCTTTTGAACACTTAAATTGTCTTCAATTGTTAAAATAGCTGCAGAAATAATTTGTGTCCTTTGTGAGGTCATCTATTGCCAATATACAGTTTTTTAAAGACATTAACTAATTCTTTCTACAGTCTTGAGAATTTTTAAATAAAGATGGTTTCAGATGGATCCATAACCTGGTGGAATCTGTTATTTATTTTAATATTTATTTATTTTTTATTTATTTATTTAACTTATATGGCGCAACAGCTACCCAGCAGGGTTTCCCGGCGCCTGGACGGAACTACTGAAAAGGAGTAAGCCTATTGATTAAAGAGCCAAGTCTTGAGGGTACAACGGAAATGGGAATAGGACGGCTCTCTGCGTAGGGCAAGAGGGATGAGGTTCCAGAAAGAGGGGCCCAGGACAGAAAAGGATCTACCTCCCATTCTTGAAAGCTTAAACCTGGGAACGTGGAACTTTTCCAGTGAGGTGGAGCGAAGGGGACGGGTCGGAACATATTGACAGACAAGATTCTGCAAATAATCAGGTGCTAGGCCCCATTTGATTTTGTGCATGAAGGAAAGGGCTTTAAACTCAATCCGTTTGTCAATACGAAGCCAATGAAGATCTCGTAGATGGGGGGAGATAGGTGAGCACCGAGGAACTCCGCAAAGAAGTCGAGCAGCGGAGTTTTGCACAAGTTGAAGCCGACGGGATACTGCCTTATTTGCACCCAAGAACAGAACGTTGCCGTAGTCCAAACGTGACGTAATGAGAGCATGGACTACGGTTTTTTGGGTGTCTTTAGGCAGCATCCAGATGATCTTGCGCAGCCACTTCAATATGGTGAAGCATGTGCCTGAAACTTTGATAGCTTGATGGTGCATTTTCAAAGAATCATCAATGAAGAATCCCAGGTTTCGGACATGATCAACAGTATGGGGGAGGGAGCCCAACTCCTTCGGCCAGTGACGAGAGCCCCACAAATCCCTTTGTTTGCCCAGAATAAGGACCTCTGTTTTATTTGCATTTAGCTTGAGATAGTTGTTAGTCATCCAAGCTGCAATATGACGTAGGCCCGACTGGAGAACAGAAACAGAAGATGAGGGGTCAGATTTGGAAAGAGAAAAGATGATCTGAGAATCATCGGCGTAGGAGAAGAAGGATAGTCCTGCATTAACAGCAATGTCGGCAAGAGGCCTTACATGTAGATTGAAGAGTAAAGGACTCAGAATGGAGCCCTGATGGACTCCAAAGGGAGAAGGGGAAATATTAGAACTATCAGATGCAGAAAACACTTGAAAAGTGCGGTCAGTGAGAAAAGAAGAAAGCCAATCCAAAGCTGAACCACAGATACCAGAGGATTCAAGAGTGTTAATAAGAATGGGGTGAGAGATAGTGTCGAAATATTCTGCAACTAATAATGCAGTCAGCTTTTGCCTTGGTTTCTGACTTAATTAAATACTAAGCAGCAACATATGCTTGTTCCCACCATCACTTAATCATACCATGAGATCATCAATTTTCGCTGTCCTACCCATTCAGGTACTCAACTTATATTGAGGCACAGTATTAAAGGTTAAGTGGTTAGAATGGAACTCATTGATTAGGTATTCCCCATATATATTTAATGGGGATCAGGAAATCATTCCAGCAGAGGTCAACCGGGATCAGTCGGGTCCAGTTGCAGGTCCAGTGCAGTAGGTCAGCTGGGCAGTTGCATGGATGCCTCTGGAGTTTGTTATGTCCCTGGAGCTCTGAACCGGAGGTCAGTCAGCTGACACTTGGAGTCACTTCAGGTAGCCTGGTGTGAAGGGAGCAAGTCCAGTCTTCGTTCTAAGACAGCAGGGCTGATGCCAAGCAGCAGGGTGGTCCTCTAGTGCAGGGCAGTCCTGCACTAAAAAATAAGAGATGGTCTGGGAGTTCAATATTTATACTTGGGGCCAGCTTTGAAGTGGGATAAACATCTAGACCTCCCCACACATCTGGAATTTCCTTCCTCCCTGCTCTGGTCCCAGAATGTTTGGAGTCACAATAGGCTAGTGTCAAGTTCTTATTGTGTGAGCTGAGGCAACTTCTTTTAAGTGCAAGTGTGGTAGGTGACACCTCTGTCCTCCCGTAAGGTCCCCCTTTGTGAGACTATCTGTGAGGGACATACAAAGGCCAACTACACCTAGTCATGTGACCCAGGATACGGGCTGCAGGCACTAAATGGATAGGACATTAAAATATCGAAATTCTAAAACTGGCATTTTCAGGATTGTGACTTAAAATGTAACTTTACCATTGAAGAGGGTTTTAACCTACAACTCCGTAGACACCAAATTTGACAGTTCTACCTGTCCCAAAAAATGTTTGACTTATTAAATATAATAAGATAACCCCATGTTATCCTATAGGAGAGGTAGGCATTGCAGTAGTAAAAAACACAAATGTAGGAGTTTTTCACTACCAGGACAGGTTAAATTTAAAAGTACCTGTTTGACTTTTTAAATACAATGCACCCTGCCTGATGAGCGGTATAGAGCCTACCCTATGAGTGCCTTATATGCATAAAAAAGGAATGTTTAGTCCTGGCAAATGCCTTATTTTGTCAGATCGAAATGAAAGTTTAAAACTGCACATGGGCTGCAGTTTAATAAGGCTGCTGAAGTGGGTTGCAAATTAAGGGCTGCAGGCCTACTGGTAACATTTAATTTACAGGCCCTGGGTACACGCAGAACCCCTTTACTAGGGACTAAATGTAAATTAGTGTGAAAATTGGGTGTAAGCCAATTTATACCCTGTTAAGGGAAGGTAGTACAAGCACTTTAACACTGGTCCTGCAGTTCGTAAAGCGCACAGGATCTAACAAACTGGTTTAGAAAACAGGAGTAGTGAAGGCAAAAACCCCAACAGTTACCATCCTATACACCAATCCTCTGTCTTTGGAAATGCTGTACACTGAAAAGGGAATTATCGTCGGTCTCCTATCTAGCTCTCACATGAGCATATTTTAATGAATGGTCCTTCCAATGGGCTTCTTGGAAGGATTTGTTATGTTTCAGTCTCCAGTTCAACAAGGATTCTAGGGAAATAGTCAATAATATTTGACTCATTTCCTCTTTTGAGAGCCTTCTTTGTTTCTCTGTGTCCTTCCATCTAACTGGGTTTTCCTCTTTCTTTGAAATGTTTAAAGGAGCAGTAGCTAGCCATGTTAAATCTTCTTAAGCTGGGGGAGACTTCAAAGCACAGGTACATATCACCCTAAGACTACTGGTTCTGTGTTGTAAAAACTCTATCATCATCAAACTATATGTTCTCATGATCTTTAAGTCAGCGTTTTATATGGACAGACCTTGGTGTCCCTGTGGATGCAAACTATGGGTTCCTTTTAGATTGAGGGAACCTCTAACTATGGATTGATCACTGTTTGGAGACATCCATTGACTACTAAGGCTCGGGCGGCTTTACTTCGTGCTTATATAGTTGATGCAGAGGTATGTTGTTCCACTAGTAATGGCTGCTAGACCAACCTTCATTTGTTCTATTAAACCCTATTCTTCGTTTTTGACCCAAGTCTCCATGCTCATAACACAAGTTCCACCACTGGAATACTTCCTTGTACAGCAGTTTTTTACATATTTCTCTCTTTGAGTTCCCTAAACTTCTTTCTTTCCTTCTGTTTTGGATAAAAAAATGAAAACTCTCCAGTGTCTGGCTTTGCTCCGGAAGATACCTAGAACTAGGACCCGTTTGTATTTCTCTACAACAATAATTAAATGCAATGTTTGCAGTCCAGTGAGATGAAAGAGTTAGACCACCACTTGTTGAAGAATATAGTTCAGGTGTCACTTCACCAATTGTTGCAAGTGCTTCAATAACTTATTTCATACAGCCTAATTGTAAAAGAGCATATAATGCTAATATTTAGCAACAAAAACATCTCCTCCCAATGTGCTCCAGGTACGTTTCAAAAATATCCCTCCAATCTTCCCAATCCATACTCGGAGACCCTGGATCCTATAAAAAACATTGGAGGTGCAGGTATAGATTGCACTGCCATGCTTTCTAGTGTTGATATTTTGACTACACAGAGCAAACCCACTAGCAATATCATAGTAGACAATGCCGGAATTCCTTAAAATTGCTATCCTTTTTGTACAGACCCAACCAGGTGATAGAGCGCCATGTTATTTGAAAAATTGTAGGGGTGCATTATAATTACAGGTAGTCCGCACCCGCATATCTAAAGTAATGTATTAACATGTGGTCATTAGAAATGTAGTACTAAAACAGCATATAATAGTGCGAATAGAAATGTAATCATGTGATTTATGAAGATAAACGTAGTGTTTAATCGAAAAAGTATTTTAGATGATGCATATTAAATTAGTTCACGTATAATGTGATGCATTAGGTTTAAACGTGCACCATATTAAAGTCTGCACGTGTAGTTTTGCTTATTCATGTATGAAGTATAATGAAATCAATGCTTATAATTTGATTTTAGAATTGTGTGTATAAACGTGTAAAGGCCTGATCGCATCTACATTTAAGAGGAAGGCCTATTTGTTTCTTATGTTAGCTGAATATTGTAGGCCGAAAAGTGTTCCCTTGGAAAGGCTCATTTAGAAGCAGTTAGCAAATTCTGCAAGTGGAAAGTTTTCCAATTATACATTTTTGTTGCAGGTGCAAGAACACATAACTTGTTAGGAAGACTAATCCTTTGTTTTGGGAGTTAGTATAGGAGTTAGGATGGTAGGAGAAGCGAACATGGAAGTACACTGGAATGCATATACGATACTTTCAGCGGAGAAGGTGCCTGGGACTCAAGGTCACTCCAACAGCCTTTGGATGAAGTAAGAGTTTCGATGGAAAAATACAGAAGAGGTGTGACGAGGGCCTGTTCTACTGTATTGTGATTTTGTATTAGGGACAGTGCCCGGAGGGTGAAGCAGTTGAGGATTAGATGGGAAGCTAGAAGGAGCATCTCAGAACGAGCTCTATAGCTTTGGCTATTGATTTAAGCAAAGTGAGTGTACTTCTCAGGAAGTCTTCACTACTGACACCTTTTCTCTCTTGCCTGGGAATAATGCTAAGTAGGGATGTCACCTTAGAGATAGTGTAGAGATAGACTAATTGCTTTTTCTTTTTAGGTTAATGAAGTCTAACATAGAGATTGTAGCGGTTCTTGGTTGCCTGATGCTTTTGGAGTTAACTATTCTCCTTATTCTGAATCGGATGAGACTCCTGCATAGGATATTCTTTGTATTAGTGGCCATTTATTTTCTTAACCTCCTGATGAGGTGCTTGTATGTGCAACTATTTTTGGCTTTGTAATAAACCCCTAAATTTGGAATTCGGAGTCAGTGATCTTTAGAGTATAAAATTGAAGTTTAATTGGTTATATAGAGAAATTGGATGTTCTTCCCTTCACACTATTCAGCAGGAAAAAAAGGTTCAGTAGACCTGAGGATTCTTAGAGATGGTAAGATGTGATAAGATAAGAATCCAGTTTTATCACAGGTTATGCTATTCAACAATGTTTTTGTACTACTTTTAGTGTAACTAGAGCACAAACCAGTGGGAGCTCACAAATGTTCCCTAGCAAACATGCAATTCTTTGACTTTGCACTCAATACATGGGCGGGCTCCACACTCATTCCTTTTTTAAATAGCTTAACTTTGGTGGGCTTGTGGCTTTCTGCACCCATGGCACGGGCGTAACCTGTATAATATGCTCCCCCCCAGTGGGACAGACAGACTGATATGACTAAGTAAAGGAGGAGCACAAGGACCTTTGCTATGGGGGCAACTCCAGCCATAAAAAAATAACTCAGTGATCTAGTGGGTGGATCTCTACAAGGGTATTGCTATTCTGTGGTGACCCTGAAAACGGTGATCCCAAAACACAAATCCAAGAGTGAAATATTATCATTCTGAAAGGATAACCCATACAATCATATTGTCTAACGTTAATAGGGAAAGTTCATCGAGATTTTCCAAGAGTATGTGGGTCACATTCTGTCAATTCAGGAGTGTCAAGTGTAAGAAACAAACACTCACAGAAATAGATTTGTGAATTAGACACAATAAGTTCATTTCAATGCATTGCAAATGTAGTCAATTGTGTTTGTTAATCATATTGAATCATAACTTCCCGTGGAAGGAAGTAAGAGGGATGGGAGTGGGTGGTTACATGGATTATGAAGAGAAATAGTTTATTTTCTGTTGTATCCATTATTTTTTGTGCTGCATTAGGTTATTCTGTGGTAAATATTTCTCCTTTACCGGGACTGAATTTGATACAGGAACATAGTAAAATAGCTCAATAAAATGAGAGGCAGAATCCGTGGTATTAGAGGTTCGGAATGGGCTTTATTCCATTAATTCGATTATAATCGGTTGCTCCCAATGTTCCGTCACCACGAAGGTTCAGGAAGTGAAGCACATACTTTATTGACAAGAAGTAACTTTTATAGTACATACATTATAATGAAGTGAATACAGTAGGCGTAACAATTGATAAGGACATTGACGTTTGGTCTGTGTAACCGAAAATGGGTGTAATAATGAGTAAAAAGGAACATGATTGGTTATGATGTAATACATAGGTGGATCTATAAGATAATACTTGGCATAGATGCGCGCGCAGCAGTATGACGTGTAATTGACGTGTAACTAGGGGGTGACGGGGACTTGACATTTAGCTCTATATGTGGAGACGAGAAGTCTGGGGGGTCAAGTCAACCTAATCCCAAATCATATCTAACATCCTATGTTTAAAGAACTATGTTATCCATAAAAGAGGGACTCTCGGACAGAATCTATTCTATACTGACTGTGCGTGCGTGTACAAGCGTCTAAGTGTCTACACTGAATGCGAGGGGGTAGGAATATTCCATGGTAACAGGGCTATGAATTACTTGCATGAGGACAGAGAAGATGGGCCTTTTTGCTTGGTAACTGGAAGAATGTTTACTTAAACTACTAGGCAGGAATGCATCGGCTGAGGGGGAGGCAGATAATTCGAAGGTGAAATACAGTTCTTGGCAGAGAGTAGGCTGATGTCAGGCTTCGTGAGCCGCGTAGAGAATGAGACAAAGTTCATGGTCACAGATGCAGGCTCGGACTGGAGCTTTCAGAGGCAGAAGGCAAGAGGAGTTTTGATGACAGAATCAGGGCCTACTTGCCTGGACTGTAAAGTGGCATAAGTGAACCATATAAAGCCGGTGGCTTTTCATACTTAGGAATGGAATATCCGGCCTATTCATGGCGGATCTGACAGAGGACATGTTGACGGTGGACGCACATGTGTTTGCGTCTTTATAACTGGAACTGGAGGGAACACACAGGTACTTGTGACATGCACATAGAACTGTTGGGGTCCAAGATAGGGGACATAACTGACCAGAAAAATCCATATTTCCACATTCCCTCCTTGTCCCCTACTTGCCCGTTAAGAGATATCAATCTTCATTAATCCATTGATCTGTTCATATAGCATCATTTGTTCTTCTTTCTTCTTCCGTGACGAATGAAATCTTGGTGGTGGAATACACGATGTGGCACACAGACCACAGATCGCTGGTCCACATTGTAGACATAGACAGCAACTGAATAGTAGGAGAAGGCCAATACCTAGGAAGGATAGAACTCTCCATCCCCAGGCTGATATCACATTCCAAAACCAACTGGACCAAGTCCAAGTGCCTGGGTTCTGGTGCATCTGGCTTACAATCTTGTGAAGGCGAGTTATAGCTTTATATACAGATGGCGAATTTTCTGGTATGAATACGCAGCAGCTTGATCCGATGACCCTACAAGCTCCGCCTCTATCAGCCAGGATGACGTCAAGGACAAGACGATTTTGAAGCACAACAATCCGCATAGCAGACTGCTCTTCTGTTAAATTGCCTAAGGCGGAAATAGTTTCATTCACTACTGCTTCAAGGGTTCTAGTTAATCTACGTATCAGCTTACTATTGGTAACTGTACCTATATAGGGAAAGATGCCTTTATTGAAATCTACATACTTGTCCCATGCCGTCTCAGTATAATCGACAATTGGGAGATCTCTCCGCTCTCTATTGTGTACTAAATGAATATTTCTATAATAATCAGGAGGAGCTAGGAAAACAGGTGGCAAAAGGAATGCTATGTAGCAGGTACCATCCCAATCTAGAGGTAGACGCATATATGCAGTCTGACCACATATAAAGTAGGAGTGGCGATAAGCTCTGAATGAAGATTTGCCTTGATCACTGAATTCTACTGTAGTAGTGCATTGACTATGGCCCATATGTATGGAACCAACCTTTCTTACACACAATTCACCTTTTGCTGGGAATACTGACATGGTGGATAAGACTAGCTCAACTTCGGATACGACATTTAGAATCATGAGATTAGGTGTAAAATTACCTAATCCATACACTTCATTTTCTAGATCAGTTCCTGTTCTTTTGGGGCGACCCTCCTTGTCAGGGTAGCAGACTTTGAGTAAAACTAGGTTCAGGTTTCCCCATATCCAATGATCTTGGTAAACTGCTGTGTCTGAGTCTATGGGATTGATTAAACTGAACCATGCTCCACAGGAGCCATTGTGTGTAAATGGGTGTGGAAAGAATGGCAGGACTCCTTCATAATTCTGATAGGGAGGGAGTCGGCCACACACCCAACAATTAGTAGCATTACTAGTCTGATGGGAATGATGTAACATACTAATGAAAGTGTTATTGCGCAGCGCAAGTCTATAGGACAATTCATGCGGGGGTAAGTCACTAAAAGAATGTTCTGCAATAACATTGTGAACATTTCTGGCAATAGGGTAATATATGTGCAACAACATACTGGTAATAATTATTAAAAGACTTAAGGAAAACAAAATTAATAATGTCCCTATACAATGGCTACGCAGTGATTTACAATACGCCTGTCGTTTCATCATTTTTCGCGACTGTTCATGATTCAGGTCTAGAGGATACATGTCAGAGACAGATTCAACCGCTTCACCTAGGAGAGGACTTAAACAATCAAACCGTCTGACGTCCTAGGCCTTAACTTAACTTTGTAAAGTTCGCTTTCAGTTTTTTCCACCAAAGGAAGTTTTGAATCAGTCTGTGAGGGAGTGCAGGGCACAATGTCTATATCCGAGGATTGTCCATGACATTTTTTGATATGGCTTGAATGAATCCAGCCCTTGTGGCCCTCGATCTTCACGGCTGTTCTTGTGGTCAGCAGAACCAACTTGGGTGTCTTCCACCTGGGCTCCAGCTGAGTCTTTCGGTCGAAATTCCTCACAAAGACGAGATCCCCCGGAACTACGTCATGGGGTTTCACCTCAGTGTTGTCAGGAAAGGCTGCAGCTACCTGTGAACGACAAGATTGTAGTACGGACATCAAGGAAGCCAAGTAATCTGTCAGCATATTACAGTCAATATCAGTTATTTTGCGTGGTATAGGCGTCCCCCACATATTTGGTGGTCTACCGAAGATCACCTCATACGGGGATAGCCCTGTTCGTGAATGTGCTACCATTCTCATGTAAAAGAGTGCAACGGGTAACGCTACTACCCAGTCGATACCTTTTTCTCTGCATATTTTGGACATTCTGATTTTCAGTATCTGGTTATGTCTTTCTACGAGACCTGCTGCTTCGGGGTGTCGGACACAGTGGAATTTCCACTGATAACCTAACAGAAGTGAAACGTGTTTCATTAATTCGGATGAGAACGGCTGGCCGTTATCTGAGTGAACAACACGTGGTAAACCGTATCGTGGGAAGAATTCTCGAACCAACTGTTTGGCAGTAGTCGGGGCAGTGTAATCTGAAACCGGGTACGCCTCTGTCCAACGGGACAGAGCGCAGACAACTACGAGAACATATTTGAATCCTCGACATCGTTCCATCTGGATATAATCCATCTGTAGGACTTCAAAAGGGTGATCAGGAGGATGAAATCCACCCTGTTCTACGGGAACACTTTTTCCTGGGTTGAACTGGCAACAGATCATACAGGTACGGACCTTTTGTTTGGCTGCTGCTCGTAAATGTTTATTAAACCAAATGTGTTGAATGCTGTCTAGCATAGCTTTTTCTCCTAGATGTGCCGGACTATGTATAGTGTTAATTATAACTTGGACCATTGAATCAGGAAGGAACCATACAGACTTTTCCTTCACCATCCATCCTTGGTCCGTTTGGATCCCTCCTAATTCAGTCCATTTCTTTATTTCGTCTGGTGTAGCATGTGTCTGTATGTCAATTACGTCAAGAGTAGGATCTTTAACTGTCATACAATGTGTCGGCATCGGGACTATTGTCTTTGTCATGTCGGGAGTTTGAGTTTGAGCAGTCTGTTTAGCCGTTCTGTCGGCTAGATCATTGCCTTGGGAAATGATATCAGTAACTTTCGTATGAGCTTTACATTTCATAATTGATATTGCAGTAGGTAGATGTATTGCATCTAATAAGGCATGAATGAGGGGTCCGTGCTGAATGTGGGCACCGTGGGAAGTTAAATAACCTCTCTCTCGCCACAGCACGCCGAAGACATGTACAACTCCGAATGCATAACGTGAATCAGTGTATATGTTGACTTTTTTATTCGTGGCTTGAATACAGGCTTGTGTCAGAGCGATGAGCTCTGCGGCTTGAGCTGACAAAGTATTTATACGATTAGTTTCAATGACTTCAGTATCTGTTGTGACTGCATAAGCGGCCACTAATTCTCCTGTACTTGTTCTCATACAGGAACCATCTACATAAAATGTCAAGTCTGGATCTGACAATGGAACATCGGTCAAGTCTTGTCTGGGTTTTGTCGTTACAGTAATAACTTCAATACAGTCATGGGCTAGTGGGTCTGTTCCGGTTACTGGCAAAAGTGTGGCAGGATTCAATGTGTTACAGCGTCTTATTTCTATATGTGGCTGAAACAATGTAAGTTCATACCCTGTAAGTCGTGCTATGGTCAAGTGTTGTGTTTGTGTTCTATTTATAAGAACCTCTACTGCGTGTGGTACTTGAACTGTCAATGGATGTCCTAACACTATGGCATCGCTTTGTCTGATTGCTAAAGCTGTCGCTGCCACTGATTTCAGACATGCAGGCAAAGCCTGAGCTACGGGATCTAATGTACTAGAAAAATAAGCACATGGTTTGTGTGCTCCTGCTTGATCCTGTGTGAGTACTGACAAAGCAGTACCTTCGCGTTCTGTAACAAAGAGTGTAAACTGTTTTCTGTAACATGGTGTTGCTAAAACAGGTGCTTGACATAAAGTTTTCTTTAGGCTTTCAAAAGCTTGTGTATGTTCTTGAGTCCAAGGGAGAACAGTCGATGTGGCTGTCTCCTGGGTTGTCAACTGAATGAGTGGTTTTGCTAGGAATGCATATTGCGGGATCCACTGTCTACAGTATGAAGTGAGGCCTATGAAAGCCCGCACCTCCTTTTGTGTCTTGGGTATTGGCATGTTAGCTATTAACTGAATGCGGTCTGGTGTAAGCTGCCTTCCCTCCTTGGACAGCGAGTGTCCAAGATAAATAACTCGCTGGACACAGAATTGCAGCTTAGAAGGGGACACCTTGTGCCCTTTTTCGGCTAGAAATTGTAAAACTGTCAGTGATGCTTTTTCACATTCAGGTTCGCTTCGGGCGGTGATCAGCAGATCATCGACGTATTGAAGCAGAGCAGTGTTAACTGGCATGTGGATACTGTCAAGTTCTCGTTTCAGTGCTTGGCTATAGATGCTGGGGCTTTCTGTAAATCCTTGCGGTGCGCGTGAGAATTTAAAGCTACGTCCATTTAAACTAAATCCGAACAAATATTGGCTTTCCGGATCTATTGGGACGCTGAAAAAGGCATTCTTGAGATCGATTACAGTGAAGAATGTCGCTTCGGAATCAATAGCTGTCAGTAATGACGAGATATCTGGGACCACAGGGAATTGTGGCACAATGCATTTGTTTAACTCGCGCAGATCAATAACCAATCGATATACTGGCGGGGCCTTCGGATCTGTTCGTTTAAGAATCGGTATTATCGGTGAATTACATATATTGGAGTCTGTTTCCACAACTACTCCTTGGGCAATGAGCTCGTCAATGATTTGTAGTAAAGCCACTACAGCATCTGGTGGTAACTTGTATTGTCGCATTCGTGGTAGCACCACTCCTGCCTTTAATGTGACTTGATATGGTGTAATATTCATGCATCCAACATCAGTAGGGCCTTGTGCCCATAGACGTGTAGGTAAAATCTGTAATCGGGGATCCATGTCTCTAGACACATAGTGACCTTTAAAATCACGTAAAAACAATCTTACTCCTTCCGGAGAACAACATATTATAGCTCCTAGAGCTTTTAACGTTTTTATTCCTAATAGATTTTCTGGACATGATTTAGTAAGCAATAAATCTGTAGTTCGGGTCAAAGGTCCTATCGTAAGTGGCAGAGGTTGTGACACTTCATTAACAATAGGTTTTCCTGAAAAACCAAGGGAAATATTCTGTGAGCCTGAGAGGGGTGCCCCTGGAACTTCACTACGTTTTATGGTCGTTCGACTTGCCCCTGTATCGAGTAGAAATTTTCTATCTTGGCCTAATAATTCACTATGTACATAAGGTCCTTCTTGGTCTACTGGGATTTCAATAAGGGGTAAGTCAACTTCCCTCTCTAGGCTTGTTCATGCGTAACGCTGATACTCGGGATATTCATACTGTGCGGTCTGATACATTTGTCGTGTTGTTGTTTGTGTGGCAGCAACAGGCAATGGGGGTGCAGCTGGCACAAACTGTATTGGCTGTTGTGCGGCTGGCATGGCCTGGGCATGCTGCATAGCTCCTTGTTCATTCTGATCTTGTCTGAGTGGCCGTGATCTTTCTTGTGTTTTACCTATGGCGATATTATGTTTTAAAACTGGACAATCGTGTACGTAATGGCCTGGCTTTTTACAATAATTGCATGTCCCTTTTACAGGTCCTGCTGAATCGGAATGTGTCATACCCCTTTTATGCCCTTCAGCTGGAACTGTCTGGGAAACTAACATTTTCATTTTCGTGTCTTTCATGCGTCTGTGTTCATGTTCTTGTTCCTCTCTAATTCTATTGTGATGGTACTGTAACATTTGTAACATTTGTGATGGAGTGTTACCTTGCCAGGTACTCTCGAATTTTAATACTCTATTCTTTACTGGGGGCAGAGCATTTTCTACTAATTTTGTTACAAACAGATGTGGGTATGATTCGCTACTTGCTTTTATGCCACTATTTATACCAAAACATTTTTCAAATCGGGCATAGTAATCACTAGTGTCTTCATCTTGCTTCTGCTTACAGGCTGAAATTGTACCCCAATCTTCCTTTTTCGTAGTTAATAAACGCGGCAGTACCTGTACTAGTAATCCTGGTAATGCCTTAGTTTTGTCCCCAAGCCCTGCTCCTGCAGTTCGGGCCTTTTCTTCAGCTTCTAACACTGACCATTCTATCTTTTGGTCTCCTACCTCCCACTCTTTTTCCTTGAGTTTTTCATAAATGCCAGCAGGCATCAATACCTTTAATATTGTCATAATGTCGGGGTAGGTATACTCTCCCATGAGTAACATGTCTTTAATTTCTCGGTGAAAACCCGCTGGGTCTTTGTCATGACTGGGTACCACTTTCTTCATTTGTAACAATTCTATTTTCGATATGGGCGTATATACAAATACGCGTTTAAACTGATTGTCCTCACCCTTTATTGGGTGCACTTCTCGTAAGGGATTCTGTCTATCTATGTGATACGTAGTTCTTTCCTTGACGGACAATGGAACATGTTCTGAACATACAAAAAGAATATACTGCTTTCTTGATTCTAGAATTTCTTTAATTAATTCAGTACCTGGACCTCTCCATTTATTCATAAGTAATTCAGTCAGTATGTCAGGCAAGGGACCAGGGTCCGAATGCTGACTCCGATATAGTATAATGAGTTGTTGAATCATATAAATCCCAGCTAACCTTTGTTCATCTGGGGTAAGATTCAAAAATGTGCGTACTACTGTATCATCACTATATTTTCCGGGACTGTCCACCCAATGGACAGCTGCCCTGGCTAAATCTTGTTCATCCATAGAATCGAGGAAATGATAACCCCTTCGTTCTCGGAGTAGTTTGTCGGCGGTTTGGAACGAATGCTCGTTAGACCTTATATTAATTATAGGTATTTGAAAATTCCTGTTATTATCTGGACATATCGGATGTATTGAGTCAGTATGATATCTAGTCTGATTCCTATTACAAGATCTTCCTCTACCTACATAGGCTATGGTGTCCGACTGTCCTGTGGGCAGTCCTGACCCTTCTTCCTCGTTTTGTTCGAACTCGTCTACCTCTAATCGCTCTTCGTGTAGGCGTTCTATTTCTTTACGGATCTTTCGGCACATGGCTATTATACAATTTTGTTTATCATGTCTCCCTTCTGATATATTCTGGCTCCATCTTGTAAGAATTTTCATTGCTTCCGGGTCTACCCCCGGTCGGTCTTGATTTCTGATCACACAGTTTATGAGGAAACGTAACAGTTCCCCCTGTATCTCTACTTTCTGGTATTCCATAGCTCTGTAAATACATTCTGGATCTCGCCCTGTTTGGACAAAATGATATATATTATCTAGATGCGCAGTCATTCCTGGTAACTTCGCTAAATACACTGCGGCTCGTCTGATACGCAATGATGCTAGGGTCATTTCGTCCTCCTTTCCAGGCACCAGGTCATATCTACAATCTATAAGAAGTTCCTTAAGCGCACGGGCACTAAGGAGTTTGGGTGTACGTGAATGCGCTGACTCTTGAAAAGTAAGTTTATTTATTCTGGGTGGCGTAGAAAAGATATTGGTAGCTCCTCCCGCGGCCCCATCTGGGGCGTCGGGTGTAAAAGGATTCGTCGAACGTGACACAGCAACTACAGGTGTGGACACAGCCATAGAAGTAGCTGTAGGAGCGGATACAGAAACAGATGTGCTTGCCGGAACTTGTGACTCGATTTGTTGCTGTAGGGATACGGGCACTGGATCTTGGCGTTGAACCTCCCTGGTATGCGGTCTATATGGGGCGGAATTAGCATACTCGGGAGCTGCGTCATCTAAATATGAGGAAAGAAAAACATCTTCTGCGGTTCTAGGATGCCCCTTAGGATGTACCTTTATTGGGAACAATGGGGTTGGCAAGTCTTTTGGTGTTTCTGGAGTAGCCTTAGGTAATCCTTCGGCCAGAAGGGGATACATACCATTCATAAGGGCATTTCTTTGTCTGTCTACTTGTTCTGATTTCACTCGGATACCTTCCTCAATTAATAGATTCTCTCGAACTTTATTGGAATTCTCTTTACTCTTCTCTTCCTGTCTACGTGCTTTTTCTGTTCGTCTATGTGATTCTTTACGCCATAATTCAACGGCGTCTTTCTGTGACTGTCTGACTTTCCTTTTCCATAACTCTTCCTCGACTTTCATGATGCACTCTGCATCCCAGGTCCCCGCTGTGGGCCACCTCTGACTTTCTGGTAATCCCTTGGTATAGTCTACCCATAAATCAAGAAATAATATAGCGTCTAAGCCATGTTTGTGATACATAAAGTGCCCTGGAGTGTCCCTAGGAGGAATAGGGACGGCTTCTTCGAGAACCCCTTTTCTGGTAGTGATCTGTCTTAATTTCGAAAAGAGCGGCATATTGAGAACTGACCTTATACTTGATTTTGACCTGATACTTGAATTTGAACAGACTTAATACAATAAACACGATAATGAACAGTCATTCATACCACGATATACAGAACATACTTAAACACTTTAAACATTAAACATTAAACCTTTAACTGAAACAACAATGATGATCGTCTGCATAACTAATCACCAAGCTTAATTCTCGACAATAACTAGACAATAACTAGACACTTCGGAATACTTCGGAATACTTGATATACTGCTAAACAGTACAGATACACTGCTAAAACAGTGCAGACCGGATTTGTGTACCCAAACCCGTCTTGACCGGCACAACCTATGTGCACGTCAGAAATGCCTCCCCAGCAATGGTACTCACCGGGTAGCTTCGGAAACGGAAGGCCTCAGTAACTTGAACTTGAACCGGACTGGACTCGACTCGACTCGACTCGTCGGACACTGGGCTTGACTTCGGACTGGTGGGTCTCTGTATACCTCGGATCTTGCTCTCTCAGCTAGGCTCTGGTCGGGATACTTCGCACTTCTCACCGCCTCGTCTGGGTGTTGATCGCAGTCTCAGTCGCCCCCGCTTGACCGGAGGGAGATACAGGAAATCCTGCTGGTACGCGTTATTGTCCGTCCAGCTGTGGCAGGAGACCGGGCCTGCAACGCACCGCCGGCGCGTGAGATGAGAAAGTGTCCCTGTTCGGGCGCCATCATGTGGTAAATATTTCTCCTTTACCGGGACTGAATTTGATACAGGAACATAGTAAAATAGCTCAATAAAATGAGAGGCAGAATCCGTGGTATTAGAGGTTCGGAATGGGCTTTATTCCATTAATTCGATTATAATCGGTTGCTCCCAATGTTCCGTCACCACGAAGGTTCAGGAAGTGAAGCACATACTTTATTGACAAGAAGTAACTTTTATAGTACATACATTATAATGAAGTGAATACAGTAGGCGTAACAATTGATAAGGACATTGACGTTTGGTCTGTGTAACCGAAAATGGGTGTAATAATGAGTAAAAAGGAACATGATTGGTTATGATGTAATACATAGGTGGATCTATAAGATAATACTTGGCATAGATGCGCGCGCAGCAGTATGACGTGTAATTGACGTGTAACTAGGGGGTGACGGGGACTTGACATTTAGCTCTATATGTGGAGACGAGAAGTCTGGGGGGTCAAGTCAACCTAATCCCAAATCATATCTAACATCCTATGTTTAAAGAACTATGTTATCCATAAAAGAGGGACTCTCGGACAGAATCTATTCTATACTGACTGTGCGTGCGTGTACAAGCGTCTAAGTGTCTACACTGAATGCGAGGGGGTAGGAATATTCCATGGTAACAGGGCTATGAATTACTTGC
Source organism: Triturus cristatus (assembly GCF_964204655.1). Taxonomy (NCBI): domain Eukaryota; kingdom Metazoa; phylum Chordata; class Amphibia; order Caudata; family Salamandridae; genus Triturus; species Triturus cristatus. The sequence continues at coordinate 237,842,377 of NC_140583.1, forward strand.
ATGAGGACAGAGAAGATGGGCCTTTTTGCTTGGTAACTGGAAGAATGTTTACTTAAACTACTAGGCAGGAATGCATCGGCTGAGGGGGAGGCAGATAATTCGAAGGTGAAATACAGTTCTTGGCAGAGAGTAGGCTGATGTCAGGCTTCGTGAGCCGCGTAGAGAATGAGACAAAGTTCATGGTCACAGATGCAGGCTCGGACTGGAGCTTTCAGAGGCAGAAGGCAAGAGGAGTTTTGATGACAGAATCAGGGCCTACTTGCCTGGACTGTAAAGTGGCATAAGTGAACCATATAAAGCCGGTGGCTTTTCATACTTAGGAATGGAATATCCGGCCTATTCATGGCGGATCTGACAGAGGACATGTTGACGGTGGACGCACATGTGTTTGCGTCTTTATAACTGGAACTGGAGGGAACACACAGGTACTTGTGACATGCACATAGAACTGTTGGGGTCCAAGATAGGGGACATAACTGACCAGAAAAATCCATATTTCCACAATTCGGCAGAATGTTTTTGAGTGGATAAATGTTGGATGTGCCTCTGGCTTTTTCCATGTCACTCATTTCAATGTGGAAGCCAGAGAGTGTGAACATGACAAGAGAAAGTAATGGACTATGGCGTAACTACCCCCATTTAAATAAATATCCCTCTTGTAGATGCATGGTAATATTGTCATTTAAATAATCACGGCAACAAAATATGAACAAGTACCGTGGATCTATTGGAAGTTGCATAAATCATTTACAAGTTCCACCATGGGACACACAGGTCGTTTTTACTGTATTCTTCCATCTCTGTCAAGGGACATTCAATTCCTACAATCAAACGGCCACACAGAAATGGTGCAAGAATGGTTGGCCCTCCAGATACAATAGGATTTCTGAACTCATAATATTAATAAGGGACTAAGCCACATCCCTACAACTCCATTGTGCCTAAACTGCAAAAATGTGTAATGGAAATATGTAAAATAAAAAGAATCAAACATTGAATGTTGTTCTATTTACATTTTCCCAGCCACTCCTCCTTCTATAGTCCGGTCTAAACAAGACCCCCCACACCATAATATTCTGTGTATTGCTCTCATTGTTCCAGATGCTCCTGCTGCAATACAATCTTCTCCCTGAAACACTCTACTCCTTGGAGTTTGGTTTGCACCACAGAAAATCTTAAACTAAATTTTAGAAAAAGGGAGTATTCCCATCTTACCTTGCTCTCTCTGTTGATCTTTCTGTTCCATGGACACAAGTGCAGAGAAATGAGCCTGGTCGTAGGCGAGAACAAGGGGTGAACAGTGACATCTATTAGGAGGAACCTCCAGAGGTAAATAGATCCCTCCAAATGGGATGGGTGCAAATGCTGTAAAGAAAAAGTATTTTGAGAAGCTACAATATAAAAAGTGTTTTTTAAGCTAAATAGCAATGATCAATGTACGAAAGTGGGTCATTAGGGTGGATGTAAGTGCACTACAAAGAATAAGGGCATAAACTTGTCAGGGTAAAGCACAGTTTCAATAGTAGCTGTGGCACAGAAAAGCCATGATCAACTGAGGAAAAATTAGAAAGTATTTAAAAGCAACTAAACAGGTAAAAAGTCAAATCACAACACAAAAATCCCACAACAATTCTAAATATAGAGCAAAAATGTAATAACCCAAATGATTAATAAATTACAAAAATCTCAATAAGGAAAGTGAAGATGTGATTTTTTAAACATTTAAGGCAAAAAGCCTCAAGAAAAAGTAAAGTACCAATCAGAAGTCACTGTTCGTGGTTGACCCGAACCTAGTGACCTAGGCATGATACACAGAGCAACTCACCCTCGTCAGAGATTTTACTTTTTGTTGGGACAGAAAAGTCCCCTGCATGGTTATGGATGTGTACCCCTGACGTGAGTGCCCAACTGTACTAATGTTGGAATCCTTAATAGTGATTTTTGTCGTCATGGGCAAACACAGCTCCTGTGTGTGCGCCATGACATAGCCCTGTCTCACGGATTGTGGTCTTTTTGGACCCGGAAGGAAAACCAAAGGGCTACCCTCGTAGTGGTGGAAGGCCCTTCAGATGTGGCCCGTGCAGGTAAGAGCAGTGGGTCGGGTGGGTGATGTAGACAGACAACGAGGGAAACATTTAAAAAAAAAAGGAAAAATCTCGCGCTCGCCCCATTGCCAAGTCGGCAATTGGGTGAGCGCAAGGTAAGTAGTTTTCTTTTTTTAAATTTAGGTTTCCCTTGTTATCGTCTGTCTACTCCCTCCGAACGCGCCACACTGCTCTTGCCTGCACGAGCCGCGCCTGAGGCTACTGCCTTCCCTAACAGTTAAGCAGCATCAGCACGGTGGTGGCAGTGCAGGAGTGGTGACTCTGCGCTGGATGTATGTGTGCCTGGGAAGGGTATAGTACAGAGATAGAGCAGTAATGTGCATGCATCATGAGCGCATCTACTGGTGTATGTATAAATATGACACGGTACAACGCGTACTAATACCACACGTGTCATTATAACGCGGGTATTACTATGCATAGTTATTCGCCATGACCAACAATTACAACGCATACTTTTACCACGAATATGCCTTTAGCACGCATGCCATTAAAACTCAAAGGTATACTCTTGGTAAAAGTATCTAAGGTAAGTTCCACTACCCTGCCATACTCTAAACCCTAATTTAGTGGCCCTGCAGGGCCCCCCTGAGTCCCACTCGGTTCCCTACACTAAAACATAATCCCTGCATGACCCTCCCCCCAACTGTCCACTTCCTATCCAAAAACACCACCCTGCATGACCCAAGACCCTACCCTAAACCACTACCCTGCACTACCCCCTGATCCCCAGTTCTCTCCCTACCCTAAAACACTACCCTGCAAGACCTCCCTGACCCTACCCTAAACCCTACAACACTACTCCTGCACACACTAAAACACTACCGTTCACAACCCCCCGATCCTACACTAAACCCTAAAAAAATATCCCCTGCACAACCTGGACCAACGCATCTTCCGCCCCGGACATCAGCACCGCCATCCCAGACGGATACAAGATCCAGAGGAAAGACCACCCCAACCACCCAGGAGGGGGTCTTGCCATTGCCCGCAAGAGCACCCTCCGCCCTCACCACCTCCAGCGAAACCTTCCCCTCTGCCGAACACCTGCACTTCCAGATCCAGACCACCCCCAAAGCCACACTCTGAGGAACCCCTGTCTACAGACCCTTTGGCCCCCGAACACCCTTCGCCACCACCATTACCGACTTCATTGCACCCCACGCCATCGCTTCAACAAACTACATACTCATTGGAGACCTGAACTACCACCTCGACAACCCCAGTGACCCCAACTCCACTATCCTTCGTGACAACCTCGCCAGCATCGGACTTAAACAACTCGTCAACACACCGACCCACAGAGCAGGACACACCCTCGACCCCATCTTCGCGGCAGGAAACAGCGTCCAATTCAGCCACACAATGCAGCCGCCATGGACCGACCACCACTGTGTACACTTCGCCAACAACAAACCCAAGGCACCCAAACCAGCCCCACTCCCACCACAAAGGAACAGGAGCAAGGTTATCGACAAGTAACTTAACTCCACCCTCACCCGAGACTACCACACCTGGGCACCCGCCGCACACAACGCAGCCAGAGAACTCCACACCTGGATCTCCAGTGCATAAACGAGCTTGCCCCGCTACACAACCCTGACAGAAAATGCCCCAGGAAATCCGCCTGGTTCACCACCGCTCTTCAAGAAGCCAGACGCACCTGCAGATCCCGGGAGAAGAACTGGAGAAATACCAAGACAACCAAAAACCACACCACCTACAAGGAGGCCATGACAGACTACCACAACCAGATCAGAGCCACCAACAGGAACTTCAACCACAATAAAATCCTGGCCAACTCCATCAACTCCAAGGAACTTTTCAGTGTCATTCAAGCATTCACCAACCCACGCAGCGAAGCCACAGACATCACCCCATCCCAAGACCTCTGCGACAAGCTTGGAACCTATTTCCACCTCAAGATCAAAAACGTCTACGACAACTTCATCGAGCATCCACCATGCGCCACAGACGGCCCCCCGCCCCCCAGAAAAACCAGCCAGCCCACCATCTCCAACTGGACACCGTCTACGGCCGAAGACACCACCTCAAACATGAAAAGCATCCACTCGGGGTCCCTCACCGACCCCTGGCCCCTCACCTCTACTGCCATTGCACCTGAACTACTATGCACCATCAACAACACACTCAAAACAGGCACCTTCCCAAATGACTGGAAGCGTGTAGAAGTCAGACCCCTGCTCAAGAAACCCACAGCTGACCCCACTGACCTCAAGAACCATGGGCCCATCTTGCTCCTCCCCTTCGCAGCCATAGTTGCAGTGAAAACAGTCAACAGGAAACTGACACGATTCATTGAAGAGAACGCCGTCCTCGACCCATCCCAATCCGGATTCCGAAGCAACGATAGCACAGAGACCGCCCTACTTGCTGCCACAGACGACATCCGCAACCTCCTGGACCAAGGCCGCTCTGCAGCCCTCATCCTACTCGACCTATCAGCGGCCTTTGACACCGTCTCCCACCACACACTAGTCGCCATACTACACGATGCAGGCATACAAGGAACAGCCCTGGACTGGATCCGATCATTCCTCAACGGAAGATGCCAAAGGATCAGACTCCCACCCTTCCTCTCCAACCCCACGAAAATCACCTGCGGAGTCCCATAGGGTTTATCACTGAGCCCCACCCTCTTCAACATCTACATGGCCCCCCTCGCCGCTATCATCCGACAACACAGCCTCAACATTGTATCCTACGATGACGACAGCCAGCTCATCCTCTCCCTCACCAAAGACCCCACCACTGCCAAACTCAACTTCCAGAAAGGAATGCAAGCCGTCGCAGTCTGGATGACCAACAGCTGCCTGAAGCTCAACGCCGAGAAGACAGAAGTCCTCGTCCTCGGTACCACCCCTTCTGCATGGGACAGCACCTGGTGGCCGGCCACCCTCGGAAGCCCACCTACCCCCTCAGACCACGCCAAGAACGTCAGCATCGTACTCGACTCATCAGTCACCATGAACCGACAGGTCAATGCCGTCACCTCCAGCTGCTTCAACACCCTCCGCATCACCTTCAAGTGGGTCCCCCTTGAGTCAAGGAAGACAGTTACCCACGCACTCATCACCAGCAGACTGGACTATGGAAACGCACTCTACGCCGGCATTAACTAGCCCCTACTCCGCAAACTCCAGACAATACAGAACACCGCCGCCAGACTCGTCCTTGGCATCCCCTGACACGAACACATCAGCCAACACCCATGAAGTCTCCACTGGCTCCCCGTGGAGAAAGGAGTCACTTTCAAAATCCTTACTCACGCCTACAAATGCGTACACAACAACGGACCCAAATACCTCAACGACAGAATCAACTTCCACGTACCCAAAAGAAACCTCCGATCTTTCATCCTCGTACTGGCCAAAACCCTGCGGATCCACAGAGCCAGAGCAGGCGGAGGATGTTTCTCTCACATTGCAGCCAAGACCTGGAACGAGCTACCAGCAGATATCAGAGGCACCTCCTCCCTGAACACCTTCAGGAAGACCCTCAAGACTTGGCTGTTCGGCTAACCAGATCTGCGGACCCCCCCTTCAGCGCCTTGAGACCTTCACGGGTGAGTAGCGTGCTTACAATTCCCTGATTGATTGACCCTAAAACTGTACCCGGCATGACACACCCCACCCCCTTTTACCTTAAAATAGTAACCCCACCCCAGACCTTATCCCCCTTACCGCTCTCTCCTCGTGGTTCCTCTCACTCCTCCTGGTTTGTGCAGGTCTGATGGGTGGTGCACGTCGTTGTGAGGAAACGGAAGAGCCTCTGTTTCATCACAACGACGTGGATTGCCTAAATTTATTTACAATGTATGTGCTTTTACCACACGTACCTTTACAAAGACATTCATTGTAAAGGCATGCGTGGTAAAAGCACATAAGTTGTAAAAAAATGTGTAGTAATGACTACGCCTTGTTAGAAAGCATGCATGGTAAAGCTTGCGTTGTAATGGTATGCGGGGAAACAGCTGCGTTGTAATGGCTGTTTCTCGTATGTATACCAGAGAAGACTACATTACTTGAGAGATATAGTGCTGGGCAGCACATGTGCAGTGAAAGCATGTGCTGAGTCTATGTGTGCTTCCAAGCAGTACAATACATGAAGGGTGAAATGTTGTGCAGTGGGTGTGTTTGCATGTAGCACACTGTGGCACAATACAGAAAGGATACAGTGCTCAGTACTAACCCCACAGGCCGAGTACCCTGCTCATCCAGCGGAGTTTGCCGCTGGCAAAGCAAAGTTGCCACAAAACTCCAACTCCTTGGCAGAGTACAAGAACAGGCCCTTAATTTATATTAAAAAAAAAAAAACACTTACCTTCTCTTCTGCCTGGCCTCCTTCTTGCCGTGGTGTCTCCTTCTTCCATCATCCTCCTCCTCGCGTACCTGTACATATTACGTCTTGCGTGAATGGCGCAGTTCACACAAGACGTAATAAGTACAGGGAAGCGAGGAAGAGGACGATGGAGGAAGGAGACACCGCGGCGAGGAGAAGGGCAGGCAGAAGAGAAGGTAAGTGGGTTTTAAATTTCTTTTTAACCCTTTTCGTGGGCAGGGGGATGAGCGGAGCAGAGCGGAGTTCATTGGTTTTTTTTAAAAGCTCTGTGGAACTAAGCGGAGCACCACTCTGCATACTCTGTCCAGGGTTACTCAGTAGTCAGTAATGCATGCAGAGGGTCTGTGTGTGCTGAATGTATGCATGCCTGGGGTGGCACAATATACAGAGGTAACAGTACTGGGCAGTGTGTGCTGTGTACGTACTCAGAGTGCAAATGTGCTTATAATGTTACATTACATGGAGGACCCCGGGTTCCATTTTAGAAAGCCAGGGCTTGTATGTTGAAAAAATTAGGATTAGAGGAATCTCCCCAGGTAGATTGTGTATTGCTGCATTCCTGTGAGGCGGGTAGGTCACACTAAAGATGTACACTTCAAAGGGTGCTCTTTGATTCAGTGAGAGATCACAAGGGAGGGGCCTGGATACATCTCAGGAAGCAGATGGGGGAAATAAGGGAATCATATAAAGTGAGGCTGGAAGCCCAAGATTAACCTTTTGATGCACATATCACTGTGGCTGACATCCTGGTTGAACTTTCGTCACTCCCACGAACTGTGTTGTGGGACAATCAGCTTCACAGTCTCGCCTTCTGTGCAAACAGCCTTTCATGAGGAAAGAAGAAAAGGAAAGAAATACACTTCTGTAACAATCGCCAGCAGTCTCACAGACTATGCCCCTTATCAGGAAACCGGGAGTGTTTCCGCGTTTTCCCGATGTCGGGAAGTCACGAACTACAAATCCCTGCATGCACTGGGGCGCATCCGACGACCCTGCCTACATAAGCACTTCCGCGGGAAGCGGACGGTGCTTGTCAATCAGAGAGCTTGTGGATGTTGGTGGCGGAAGGTGTTCCCCGCCGGATTCCAGCGAGAAGCATTTCAGCAGCCATCCCTGTGACGGGCCGTGTCCCGCGTTCCCGAGGAAGCCGAGAAGCATTTCAGCAGCCATCCCTGTGACGGGCCGTGTCCCGCGTTTCCGAGGAAGCCAGCCCAATTTAGCGGCGAGCGAGAAGCCGAGGTATTTGGGAAGGTAGATTCTTCAGCTGTTCTGGTAAGCCACGAGTGTTGCTCCGTCAACACAACTTTATTGACACCGTGAGAGACAGTGCAAAATCCGGGATTACTTGTTCCCTCTTTGCCTGGACATGGTGGGGTTGGTGTAATGTAGACACGGACACTAAGTGCCTCATTGCCGTCCTGCTTCGCAAACGGAAAAGTATCCACGAAGTCCCGAGGAAGGGATTATCATTTGTTTATTTCGAACTTTACTTTCGCTTGACAGTGCACCTACGGAGGGCTCCCGGTTGGACCCGTTCCGTCATTGGCTTGTGGGGGTGAGAGAATATCACTCCCGAAGACCTAGTACTTTGTAGGGAACTGTGGAGTAACCCAGGAAAGGGTGTGTGCGGTTACGGGAGAGTTCCGCAAGAAGAAAGGTATATTTCAGACATCTCCTTTCAGGCGGGTAGGCGTAGTCCAGTGCCTTCACCACATTATATAGAGAGAAGTCTCCTGTTAACCGGTTCTCTCTCTCTCTCGTCCCATGTCTGCAGGTACTCATCTTCCCAGAAGAGATTACAACCCCGACCTTCATTCTGGAGAGTCCCTATCCCTGGCCTCATCTATTTATGTTATCCACTTCCCTTTTTTCCCACAGACCTGATCTCACGCAGTTAGGTTACCTTCCGCTGCTGGGGAGTAGGTTTTTGGGAGTCAGGGACCTTCTCATCTATCGTCTCTGCTGGATTCTACATTGCAGGTTAGTGGCGGGTTATTGGCTTGGGCGCTACTGACAACCTGGCAGACCTGACAGATTGACAAGCCCACGTTTACACCCAGCCCAGACGATGGATACCAGTGTAGTGCTCGCCTCTCTGCTGGACAGCCTGACGGCTCTACAGCAAGAGGTTCAGACATCCCGACAAGAAAATCAGAACATCCAAAGAGAAGTGAGTTCCTTGAGGAGAGAAGTGGCAGGTCTTTCTCGCAGGGGTCAGGGGGAGAGTTCGTATATTAGACCAGCAACCTTGCCCCCTCCTGTCTCTACCTCCACTCACCCGTCTCCTGTAGGGGGCTCTTTCACCAACCCTCATTCCCACGCCTCTACAGACACGATTCCTACGGTTCACGTGGTACAGAATACCAGCATTCCGTTAGCCCCACCTGAACGCTTTTATGGGGATCCCAAAAAGTTCGAGACCTATTTAAATCAGTGTAGGCTTCATTTTCTCTGCAAACCTACAGTATTTCAGGGAGACGCAGCTAAAACGGCATTTATGATGTCTTATATGGGGGGCAACGCAGCCAGTTGGACCATCCCTCTGATGGAAAGAAACGATCCAGTCCTCCATAATTTCACGGAATTCTGCTTGGCCTTACGGAAACTGTTCGACAGGAAATCCCACATGCTGTCACTGGATCGTGAATTACTCACCTTACGACAGGGATCACAAGACCTGCTGTCCTACATAACAACATTCAATCGGTTGGTGGTGGAGACCGAGTGGCCCCCTGACAAAAGACTAACCCTGTTTTATCAAGGACTCAGGGGGGAGCTCAAAGATGTGCTAGCCCAAGTTGTGCAACTGCCACAAACATGTGAAGAACTGATCGACTTAACCGTCCAGTTGGATCATCGTCTCCTAGAGAGAAAAGGGGATAAGAACCGAGGAGAAACCCGATTTTCCTATACTCGGCCACGGAACGTCCCGGAAGAACTACCTAAATCCCCAGAGGGGGTGGAACCCATGCAACTAGGAGGTCTTCGAGGCCCTCTCACCCCAGAAGAGAGAGAAAAAAGACGAAAAATGAAACTGTGCCTCTACTGCGGCAAGAGCGGCCACTTCATACGAGAGTGCCGTGCTCGGACGCCAATCGGTAGCAAAACACCAGTGTCTCGAGTACATGCTGCTATGAATCTGGACGAACCGACGGAAAACTAACATGTCCGAATCAGGTTGAGGTCTCTGGTTTGGACGTTCCTAGTGTCATGATCTCATCGGTAATAGCCAATACCCTGCAAGCAGCTGTTGCCCATCTGAATATCGGGGTGTCTTTGTGGCTCACGCCCCAGAACATGTTGGAAGTAGATGCGCTGTTGGATTCTGGAGCCACAGGGAACTACATAGACCAGGAGTTTGCCCGGCAATTGGGGATCTCCCACGAAATGAAAGATTCCGGAGCATGTCAAGACAGTAGACGGAACAGCCCTTTCTTCCGGACCGGTGACATATCGGACACTGCCTCTGAGAATGACTATCAAGCCGGACCATCACGAGTATATCCAGTTCGACCTCATAGACGCTCCTCAATTTCGTCTAATCCTAGGAGTACCGTGGTTGACCTTACACGACCCTGACATCAGTTGGGCAGAGCGCACGGTGAAGTTGGCCTCCGTGTATTGCCAAGAACATTGCAAAAGTCTAGATAGTGAGGATCCTGAAGTAGGGGAAACACCGGCCGCTTATTTAGCGCTTGCCTGCGAGTCAGAACAGTCCAGTCGCTCCAGCACCCTGCCGGATGACTACGGCATGTATCGGGATCTCTTCGATAAACAAAAGGCAACTACCCTTCCGCCTCATCGAGAGTATGATTGCCGCATTGAGTTGATACCAGGGGCACCCATTCCCTGCAGTAGAGTGTACTCCTTGACTGAGCCGGAAACCCTTTATCTCAAGAAATACCTCGAGGATAATCTGGCCTCCGGATTCATCAGACATTCCTCCTCTCCCGCTTCTTCGCCTCTTTTCTTCATTCCGAAGAAGGACTGCGAAGAATTGAGGACGTGTATTGACTACCGTGCGTTGAATAGGATAACCATCAAGAACCGGTACCCACTCCCTCTCATACCGGTACTGTTGGACCAGTTAAAAGGGGCAAGATACTTTACCAAGCTTGATCTCCGAGGAGCCTACCACCTTGTCCGAGTACGTAAAGGAGATGAGTGGAAGACCGCTTTCAGAACTAAGTTCGGTCTTTTTGAGTACCGGGTGATGCCCTTCGGGCTCTGCAACGCCCCGGCGGCTTTTCAGTTTTTCATGGATGAAGTACTGCGGGGTTATTTGGATACCTTCTGTGTAGTATACATAGATGATATCCTAATACATTCAGCAACATACCAGGAACACCTAACCCATGTTAAGGCGGTGTTAGCAAGATTACAACAACATTCTCTGTATGCTAAACTAGAGAAGTGCCTCTTTCATGTTCAAGAGGTCGCATTTTTGGGATACCTCATCAACGCCCAAGGATTTCAAATGGAAACCTCTAAGGTAGAAGCCATCACTCAATGGCCTACTCCCCAGAATATCAAGGCCGTGCAAAGCTTCCTTGGGTTTGGCAATTTTTATCGGCGCTTTATCCAGGATTTTTCAAAGGTGATCCGCCCCATCTCTGGTTTGCTACGAAAAAACGTTCCTTTCAGGTGGGGAGAGGAAGCTGCGCGATCCTTCCAGGACCTAAAGGACAAATTCACTCAAGCCCCCATCCTACGACATCCTGATACACGGCTCCCGTTTATACTGGAAACGGACGCTTCACGACACGCCGTGGGAGGGGTACTATCTCAGCGTCATCCTGAAACAGGACAAATACATCCTGTTGCATTCTATTCCCGAAAGCTTACTCCGTGTGAAGTCAATTACACCATCTCAGACAAGGAACTCCTGGCTATAAAGAGAGCGTGTGAGGAATGGAGACACTACCTCCTGGGGGCGCAGCACACGGTAGAGATTTACACGGATCATAGGAACTTGTTGTTTCTGAAGACAGCCAGAGCTCTGACCCCTCGTCAATTACGCTGGACCTTGTTCTTCTCGGACTACGATTTCGTTATCAAATACCGGCCCGGACCCCAAAACGGGAAAGCGGATGCCCTTTCTCGCATGGGAGAATCAGACAACAACATCTCCCCGAACGTAGATCCACCACCGTGTATACTCACCGAGAACAAGCAACCCCGACCTACGATAGCTCTTCTCACCTCTTCCGACTTCATCGAAGATGTGAAGGTGTCGTTAGCAGAGGTCGACGTGCAAGCCTGGATTCAAGAAGAACCCGAAATCAGGTCGGAGGTAGAGGAGTTGGCCTATCGCTACCAGGCGCTGTACATTCCTCATCCCAGTCAACAGCAGCAGGTTTTGCAATGGGCTCACGACTCTGTTTTGGGCGGACATCTCGGAACCTATAAGACTATCGCTTGCGTAGAACGATCTTTTTGGTGGCCAGACCTGCGAAAAGACATTCATGACTACGTGAAGAATTGTGCTATTTGTGTGCAAGGCAAGGCCAGACATGTGAAACCAGTAGGTCTACTACGGTCCTTGCCTATTCCCCCACGACCTTGGCACACAATATCAATGGATTTCGTAGTTGAAATGCCCCCCAGCGATGGGAAAACAGTGATATTGGTGCTGATTGATCATTTGACCAAGATGGGTCACTTCATTGCCTTGGGACGGTTACCCACATCCCAGGAACTAGCTGGGGTTTTTCTACAGCATGTGATCCGAGCTCATGGAATACCGAATGTCTTAATTACTGATAGGGGGTCACAATTCACCTCCCGGTTTTGGAAGGCTCTCTGTAAAACATTGGACATAGATGCGCGTCTTTCATCCAGTTACCACCCCCAAACTGACGGCAAAACAGAACGCCTAAATCAAACCATGGAACAATATCTCCGCTGCTTTTCTTTGCAAAATGCCATACACTGGCCTACCTTGTTATGGATGGCGGAGTTCGCATACAACAACGCCACACATGCCACCTTGGGTTGTTCCCCGTTTTATTGTAATTATGGTCATCACCCCAACATGCTCCCGTTTGAATGGCCAGTCAAAACCCCCGTACCCAGTATCCAAGAACATCATGCACACCTCAGAGCCGTATTAACAGAAGCAAAACAAAATCTAGCAGATGCCCAGGCCACGCAAAAGACCTATGCAGACAGAAAGAGAACAAGAGAACCCGAGTATCAGGTGGGGGACAAGGTGTGGCTGTCGACAAAAAATCTACACTTAAGGGGAGTGAATAAATTTAAGCCCAGATACGTGGGACCCTATAGTGTAGAAGAAATCATCAACCCAGTAGCCCTACGACTGTCCTTACCTAGGGCCTGGAAACTCCACCCTGTCTTCCATGTCTCTCTTCTTCAACCCTGTCTCCCCAGCACTAGATTACCTGCAAAACCGCAGCCCCTAGAGATAGAGGGTCAGGAGGAGTATGAGGTGCGAGAAATCCTGGATTCCAAGTTGGTCCGGGGGAGGGTGCAATACCTCGTGGACTGGGAAGGTTTTGGGGTAGAAGAGAGAACCTGGGAACCTGAGGAGCATTTGCATTGCCCAGAGCTGGTAGAACGGTTTCATGAAGAAAACCCAGGTAAACCAGGTCGACCGCCGAGTCGTCGGTCCTTGAGAAGGGGTACTGTAACAATCGCCAGCAGTCTCACAGACTATGCCCCTTATCAGGAAACCGGGAGTGTTTCCGCGTTTTCCCGATGTCGGGAAGTCACGAACTACAAATCCCTGCATGCACTGGGGCGCATCCGACGACCCTGCCTACATAAGCACTTCCGCGGGAAGCGGACGGTGCTTGTCAATCAGAGAGCTTGTGGATGTTGGTGGCGGAAGGTGTTCCCCGCCGGATTCCAGCGAGAAGCATTTCAGCAGCCATCCCTGTGACGGGCCGTGTCCCGCGTTCCCGAGGAAGCCGAGAAGCATTTCAGCAGCCATCCCTGTGACGGGCCGTGTCCCGCGTTTCCGAGGAAGCCAGCCCAATTCAGCGGCGAGCGAGAAGCCGAGGTATTTGGGAAGGTAGATTCTTCAGCTGTTCTGGTAAGCCACGAGTGTTGCTCCGTCAACACAACTTTATTGACACCGTGAGAGACAGTGCAAAATCCGGGATTACTTGTTCCCTCTTTGCCTGGACATGGTGGGGTTGGTGTAATGTAGACACGGACACTAAGTGCCTCATTGCCGTCCTGCTTCGCAAACGGAAAAGTATCCACGAAGTCCCGAGGAAGGGATTATCATTTGTTTATTTCGAACTTTACTTTCGCTTGACAGTGCACCTACGGAGGGCTCCCGGTTGGACCCGTTCCGTCATTGGCTTGTGGGGGTGAGAGAATATCACTCCCGAAGACCTAGTACTTTGTAGGGAACTGTGGAGTAACCCAGGAAAGGGTGTGTGCGGTTACGGGAGAGTTCCGCAAGAAGAAAGGTATATTTCAGACATCTCCTTTCAGGCGGGTAGGCGTAGTCCAGTGCCTTCACCACATTATATAGAGAGAAGTCTCCTGTTAACCGGTTCTCTCTCTCTCTCGTCCCATGTCTGCAGGTACTCATCTTCCCAGAAGAGATTACAACCCCGACCTTCATTCTGGAGAGTCCCTATCCCTGGCCTCATCTATTTATGTTATCCACTTCCCTTTTTTCCCACAGACCTGATCTCACGCAGTTAGGTTACCTTCCGCTGCTGGGGAGTAGGTTTTTGGGAGTCAGGGACCTTCTCATCTATCGTCTCTGCTGGATTCTACATTGCAGGTTAGTGGCGGGTTATTGGCTTGGGCGCTACTGACAACCTGGCAGACCTGACAACTTCAAAAGCAGTAGAACCCGGACTAGCTGTCCCAAACCTACAGGAGTACTATTGGGCAATGCAGCCAAGATCATTTGTGGAATGGTCACGCCCAGAATCCGAAAAGCACTGGCTTTTCATGGATAGGGAGGTAGCCGACCTGTCCCTATGGGGGATACCCTTTCTCACTAGAGAGACCCGCCCCCGTAATATCTACCTCCCGATGGTCACAGGGTCACCCTTGAGGGTTAGGGATAAAGTAGCCACGACCCGTACATTAACCACCTTTCCGTTGCCGCTGAACCCCAATGTGGGCAACACTGCTTTCACGCTAGGTCGTGAGGCAGAGGCCTACAACCAGTGGTCCAGAGAGGGTCGTAGGTCTATCAGCCATCCATGTTACTGGTCCGTTGACATTTGAAGATTTTTGCTCACAACAAAATCTCTCGGAGTCTGAATCCTTCCACTATCACCAGATCAGACACTGGATGCTACAAGCAGGAGTGCACGATAAAGAACAGAGACACCTTACTGCCTTTGAGAAATGGTTAGCGGCTAAACACACAGACTCTCGCCTAGTAACAGAACTATACTGCATACTCATGGGTGCTCCGAAGACCGATAAAACCTCGGGCAACAGAGGTGGGAAATTGGGAGAACACTCGGGGAAAGAATGGGCAGATATATATCACAGAGCGCGCCACACAACACGTTACATCACCACTATAGAGACTGCCACCAAAATAGTTACCTACTGGTACCTAACCCCTCAAAGACTTCACAGAGGCAATCCAGCCTGAGACCCCTTGTGTTGGAGAGCATGTGGCTCACTGGGTACACTAACCCATCTATTGTGGGAGTGCCCCCATATCTCTGGCTACTGGTCACAAGTACTAGATGACATTGACACCCATTTTGATACACAAATCCCTTGCTTCCCCGCATACGTGTTACTAGGCCTTCCAAACGCTCTCACTGTCCTGCCGAAAACGCTTAGAGGTCGACAGATAGCCCAGGCTCCCATGGCTGCCCTCCAGAACATCTTGGCTCACTGGGGGACAGCCACGCTCCCCAAACATCTGGGATGGTTAAACCACTTATAGCAGAACTTGAGAATGGAAAGAATGTCTCTTGCCCTCGCCAATCAGACAGCTTCTTTTCAGGACCTCTGGAAACCATTCTTGTCTCTACTCACCTTTGAATTGAGGGAACTTACCTGTTCTAAATATCTGTGCTTACTACCACTCGCCGAACCCACACCGCCTGTACCAGGCAAAGCAACTAATCATACACAACCGATCTAGCTGCTCACATGGGACCAATACTACAAGTGGCTAGGGGGAGGGCCTCTTTCCTTTTGGGGGCTGGGGGAAGGGAGCTGTGGGATTTATTGTAGTATCTTCATTCAAGAGCTATCCTGCATTAGCAGGGCTGTAAGATTCATTTAAATACCTACTGCGATATTGGTAAATTCATGTATGTCTTGAAATCCAAAATGAAATCTGAAACCTAAAAGCAGTAGAACCCCCAACGTAAAACTTCAAAGACCAGACCCTAAATCACATTTGGTGTCTGGAAATGAACTATAAGAAGATGAGGTTGAGACCCCAAACATTGTCTCCTGCCAAGCAGCTAGACAGGCTGTGTGAGGAGGGAAAGCTCTGTAAGACTTATGCCTGTGACCAGGACCTGGGGGACAAAGCCTGCTAGTCTCCCTGCTAGGTGAAGGGGACATCACCCAGTGCTACCAAGACCACCTGCTCTGGAACTCCAGCATCTGCCTGCTTGCCAGAGCCTGTGTGCCCTAAGGGGAAGAGAAAAGCATTAGAGGGAGCGAGGTCCAATGGAGTGCCCTATCACAAGGACTCCCAGAGTGAAGTGTGAGGAGACAGCTGCTGCATCGAATGGGTTGTTGCCCATGTGCAGAATCAGGTCATGACCTCTGTTTGTTAGGAGAAGGCCGACGTGAAGATAGCTGTGAGTAAAAAGGCTGTGCGGGTAGCCTGAAGCCCGTACTGCATTGTTGTGACTACCCCATATGCCAGCAGGGGCCACTGTAATTTGGCCTGCAGTGCATAAAAGTCAACGGACCTGATTCACAAATGTAAACTTAGACCAAAAGTCTAAGTTTAGACCTGAAGTCTAACTTTACTACTAGTAAATTTAGACTTTTGGTGTAAGTTTAGACCAAATGTCTAACGCGCACATACCTGGTTGCTGACATCTCTTCATTTCCATCGAGCCAGCCGTGAGGGGAACGGCTCCTGCGAGGGGCATAGTCCTGACATCCCTGCCTCGGACCTTGCCTGCATTCACGCCGTGAGGGGAACGGCACGGGAAAGACTACATTGCCCAGAGGCCATAGCGCCCGGCGCGCACTGCAGACGTCATCACGCAGCGCCCGGGTCCTACTTCAGGCCCCCAGTAGCACCGCAGCGCGGGACGCGCACATACCTGGTTGTTGACATCTCTTCATTTCCATCGAGCCAGCCGTGAGGGGAACGGCTCCTGCGAGGGGCATAGTCCTGACATCCCTGCCTCGGACCTTGCCTGCATTCACGCCGTGAGGGGAACGGCACGGGAAAGACTACATTGCCCAGAGGCCATAGCGCCCGGCGCGCACTGCAGACGTCATCACGCAGCGCCCGGGTCCTACTTCAGGCCCCCAGTAGCACCGCAGCGCGGGACGCGCACATACCTGGTTGTTGACATCTCTTCATTTCCATAGAGCCAGCAGTGAGGGGAACGGCTCCTGCGAGGGGCATAGTCCTGACATCCCTGCCTCGGACCTTGCCTGCATTCACGCCGTGAGGGGAACGGCACGGGAAAGACTACATTGCCCAGAGGCCATAGCGCCCGGCGCGCACTGCAGACGTCATCACGCAGCGCCCGGGTCCTACTTCAGGCCCCCAGTAGCACCGCAGCGCGGGACGCGCACATACCTGGTTGTTGACATCTCTTCATTTCCATCGAGCCAGCCGTGAGGGGAACGGCTCCTGCGAGGGGCATAGTCCTGACATCCCTGCCTCGGACCTTGCCTGCATTCACGCCGTGAGGGGAACGGCACGGGAAAGACTACATTGCCCAGAGGCCATAGCGCCCGGCGCGCACTGCAGACGTCATCACGCAGTGCCCGGGTCCTACTTCAGGCCCCCAGTAGCACCGCAGCGCGGGACGCGCGCGGGCCGCGCCCGGGCGAAGCCCGGGCCAAGGGCGGGCCCGTCCTTGCCCGTCACTGCCTGGACCTGACTGGACTGGGCCACCCCTCTAACACTTCTAAGCGTGCATCACCAGGAAGGTAGATTTGCACTTTGTTTTGTCATTTGTGATACGAGTAGTTTGTATTGCATATGTATGATTTGAGGCGGCTGATCCCTCTGGTTGGTAAGGTGAAAAGCAGTACTGTGACTTAACACTTGGACTATCGTCACACCATATCTCCAACACTGTCCTGGGACTGTATCTTGTGATAGGGGTGTATATATTGCCTGATGGCAGGCAAGGGGAAGCGTTTGGGAGGAGGTGGGTCTGTGTCTGGTACTATGGATCATTTTATCACGAGAGCTGTCTCGGTCTTAGAACAAGAACTAGCTATCACCGAGCGCCGGCTATCTGCCGAGCTAAGCCAAGCTAGACGCTCCTCATTAGGCTTACTTGCCTTAGTAAAATCCCCCAAGAACTCTGTATTGCACGGCGCGGAAGATATTGGGCAACAGCGGGACTTAGCAGTTAGCACCGCTACAATAGCCGATCAGAATGACACAAATGACGCCCCGAGAGAGGCTCCCCTTACAGTCACTAGTGCTTTGATTCATTCTCAATCTGTTCCTAGTCATCCACAGACAAGAGCCCAAAAAAAGGGTAGTAATAGTGCAGCCTGTAAGAGGAAGAGAGACGGGCTATCCCAGGGCGGGAGATTGGCAAAACATTCTAACATCACGATTTGCCCACCAGCGAAGCCTGGCATGGTTCAGCCTGCCGATATCACTATTGGGGACGAAACTGTCAATAGACATCAGGACCAGCCTCCACATAATGATCTGATCCCCCAGATTGAACAAATAGTCCGCTCCCTATTATCACCACTTTTGGATAGGGTAAAGGTGGTTTCTGACAAAGTAGATCGACTTGAGCAAACTATCTTAGATAATTTTTGCTCATTAAAAAATGTTATTAAATTAGCCACCAAGGACTGTGTTAATCCCATTAAGGTGACTCATACCCTTCCTGCTCTGACACTTTCTTCCCCCATTACTGTCATACCCCCTATAGTTGACTCTAGGGTAGTTCCCCCTAGAACTTCGATAGCAGACAACACCAGCACCCAAGGTGGTAGTCAGGATAGGGATGGCCTAAGGGATTTACCCGGAACTAAATCGGTTAGTAGGTCATCACACAAAGGTTTAAACATAGATCATGGAGACAGGATAACTAAATCCTCTAAATCCTCTAATGTCTGCATCCATCTACCTCCTGAATCTATTCCCTATGTTGTTGTTTTATCCGGTGTTCCGGAATTGAAGAGCGACACAAAGGAATCTTATCAACAACTTAAAAATAAAGTCATTTTCTGGCTCAATCAAAAGAGACCTATCCCGAACTTTTTGGACGGGAAAATTCTCTTTGCCAGAAGAGTTAGCTGGGTGGGTCCTAGACCAAAAAATGGCCAAGGGGATTGTATCATCATTAACTTCAAGGACAGCCGAGTGGTGCGCCTTATTTGTGACCACCCACCTAGTTGGGATAGGTCAGAAATAAGGGTCCATGATTTAAGGTATTTTTATAATCCTTACCTTAACACTCCTGGAAGCCTCGATCAAACCCAGGAAAGAACTGGAACCAACCCAAATTTTGTAATACTTCCTACTCAGAGTACTGATAACACATATCACACGGAAGCATCAGCCTGACCGGGCTTGGAGGGGCCTTCTTTTAGCATGTCCCCCTCTGTTGATAACCCATGAACTAGATCTGAGGGAAAGGGTGTAGATGTTAGTGTGTCGTATGACTTAACCCACAAAAAAAACACTTGCAAAATTTTAAGCTGGAATGTTGCCGGCACCAGACTCAAAAGCCAGGATGATTTATGGGTTGGTTATGTTCTGTCCCATGATATTATCGCTTTGCAGGAAACTTGGGACACAGCAAACAACCTTTTTTTGGGCGGCTATGTTCATTTTTATATCCCAGCAACACCTAGCTTGGCGGGGAGGGCTAAGGGGGGCCTTGCCTTGCTCATTTCCTTGAACCTGAAAGGATCCGCCAAACAGGTTGATTCTGGCTCCCAACACTGCTTAGTAGTAGAACTAGTGGTGGCAAACTCTCCTTCTCTGCTCTTGATAAATTTTTATAATTCTAAAGATAGTGTCAGTCCAAATTACCATCTAGAATCCGTGGGGGAGGTTCTGGATAAATACAGGGCGCTACACAATAGCTTTGAGGTAATTTTAATGGGTGATTTCAATGTCCATCCTTGCAGTCTAGGTTGCATTTTGGACGATGAGGAGGGTTTTCCCTACTCATCACCCACACATTTTGAACATACCAAATCAGGCGAGGCCTTGGAGAGCCTATTGGCTTCCTCAGACCTCTCTGAACCTGGTCACTGCACGGTGGGGCAGAGACCGTCTACCTTTAAAGGACCGGACTCAGGGTCAGTCATCGATTACATTTTTGTTTCTTCTTTGCTTTCCGTTTTGATTTTAAATTACAGGGTGGAGGACTCCGCATTCAGTGACCACAATCCGGTGATAGTAGAGGTCGCCTCGGATGGGTTTTTGGCCTTTAAAGATCCTAGTATCCTGGGAACTAGAGCTATGGTAGTAAAAGACCAGGGTAGGAGGGTAAAATCGGCTCAGGTGTCCCTGATCTCTTTCTGTCAAGATGTCCTGGCTAAGGTTGAACCTGAGATGAATATATGCCTAGACCATGCCAATACCAACTCTAGTATAGTTGAGGCTTTTGCCATCATTTGCCTACACATAAACGCGGCCCTCCTGACTAAACCCAAGTCAGGTTGTGTCACAGGGAAAAAATGGTTTAACACCAACTGTATTAAGGCCCATTCTGCTCTCTTGAAGGCAATAAAGGGCAAACCAAGAAACAGACCTCTAATCACTTCTCTGCGGAAACAGTATAAATCGGCTATCAAAGCACGTAAAAATGAGATCCAGGAAGAAGCCTGGAATAATTTGCTGTTACCGGACACCTTGCGGGATAGCTCCAAATTTTGGGGATTGATAAATCACCCCTTTTTTTCCGGTAGTGAGAATCAGACCTTGGAATGTAGTATTCCTGATGAACAGTGGTTAGCCCACTTCGGAAAAATGTATAGTTCTGTCTCGCATGGGAATTCAGAGGGGCTGTCATCCTTAAATCAGGTTGGTCCAGTTTCGGCCTTCAGGGTGGAGGAGGTAGAAAAAGCCATCCAAGAGACATCTAAGAGTAAGGCACCAGGCCCTGACGGCGTCCCGGCCGACCTATACAGGTCTGCTCCTAAACTATGGGCCAAAATACTAACTAATGTTTTTAATGCTGCGAGACACAAGAATATCCCCGAGTCCTGGGCGATATCTATAATTATTCCAATTTTTAAAAAAGGCCAGAGGGATGATCCGGCCTGCTATAGGCCGATCTCCCTAATTGACTCTGCCGTCAAAATCTTAGGCAGAGTCATCTTGGGCAGATTGAACACATGGGTGGTAGGTAACAGTATATTATCTGACGCCCAATATGGTTTCAGGGCTAATAGGAGCACGCAGGATCAATGTTTAAATCTCCACTTACTTATTTGCAAATACACTATTGCAAAGGAGGGGTCTCTGTACATGGCCTTTATGGACCTCTCCTCAGCTTTTGACCTAGTCAATAGGTCGAAACTGTGGAGCATTCTTTTGGACAATGGAGTTGATCCCCCTCTGGTTGGATTTTTGGCGGATCTCCATCGTGACCTATCAGCCTCGGTGAGAGTCACCCAGGGGGGAAGGTGTACCAGCCGCTTCAAGTCAGAGAGAGGTGTAAGGCAGGGATGCATACTGGCACCCCTCCTTTTCACGCTTTACATCAATGCCCTGGACCCAGCCCTGGCCAACGCAGCGGTGGGTGTTCCACGTGTAGGAGACACCAAGATCCCAGTTCTCCTATACGCGGACGACGCCGTCCTTCTGGCGCGTTCAGGGGTGGCTCTTGACAGACTATTGGCCTCTTTCGGTGACTTTATGACATCGTTAGACCTGAAAATTAATACCCAAAAATCACAGGTCATGATCACGGGCCAGGCTAGTAGGAAAAAGAAATCTAAATCCTTTTTCTGTTTAGGCCACGAGGTCAAAAGGGTCCCAATTTTTACCTATCTAGGGGTCATTTTTGACGAGAAGGGCACATGGGGTCCTCAACATAAACTAAAAGGCAACTCAATGGCAAGATCTGCGGCAGCTATACTTGGCTTTGCCAAACGGTTGGGTAGTCGCCCCCTGGAGGCCATTTTGAAAGTTTATAAAGCTAAATCCCTGGCAATAGCCACCTATGGCTCTGCCATATGGGGCTATTCTAGTAATGACACCATCCAGAGGGTGGAAAACAAGTTTTTAAGATCCTTGCTGTCTGTTCCCCAGTCCACACCCACTTTTACAACACATTCAGAATTGGGTTTGGGGTATGTTGTTGACTTAATCAAAATGGCACCTGTCACATGTTGGCTTAAAACCTGGCTTAATCAAGACATTCCTTTAACACATTTAATACTAAAGGATTGCCTAGCCATGGATAGAGCCCACACAATTCCATGGCTAGTATACGTTAAAAAGATGTTGAGCATAGTGGGACGTTCAGAGCTTTTCAATTCCCCTGAATGTATTAACAAGAAGGACATTAAGGGGATCAAGACTGCATTAATGACAAGATTAATGGTCGAGAGGGAGGACATTGAATTAAACAAGCCGGTAGTGAGAAGGAACTATGGGTTAATTACTGTTCCTGGCCTTGAACCCTACCTGGCATTTGTTACAAGCCCACTTCATAGGTCTCTCCTGATTAAATTCCGCTTAAACTTGATACCGTATGTGCTAGGTTTTTATCCCACGTGGGCAACTCCGGATAATGCGCCCCCATGTGACTGTGATAATTTTTCATGCCAAGACACATTACATTTTATTATGTTTTGTTAGCATTTTGTACAGATTAGGACAAAATACCTGTTACCTTTACTTAAAGGGGCTGGCCATGTTTAGGTTCGGCCAGCGCTCCTGTCCCTGCAACTCCTGCCTAACATTACCACTGCCTTTTATGTGGCAAACTTTTTAGTCGCAGCTGTTCGCATTAGTAAGAAGCGTGCTAGAGAGCGGCATACTTCTAACATAACGGATGTGGTCGTGACGGGCGGTGGCCCGTAGTTATGGACTATTTCATCCCTGTTAGTCTTTTAGATGGAAATTTTATCCCTAAATTCTATTTATTCTTTTTAATTCAGAATTGAACCGATGAAATATGTTCTCTTCATATTTTTAAATTTTGAATATGTTTTTCAATACCAGATTTGTAATTGATGCACTTTTGCTCTGTATTTCTCGTACTGTGATTTTATGTCTGTTTTGTCTCTTTTTATGATCTTTTATTGATCGAATAAAAGTAATTGACTGACTGACTGACTGTCTAACTTAGACCAAAAGTCTAACTTTACTACTACTAAAGTTAGACTTTTGGTCTAAACTTAGAGCAAAAGTCTAACTTTTGTAGTAGTAAAGTTAGTGTTTGAGTTGGCACTTTTTGAAGGGTCATCCCAGGACTTTTTGCCTTCCTTCTGTATTTTTTCTGACCTGTTGTTGGTAGTTTTCTGACTCTGGGCACTTTACCGCTGCTGATCAGTGCTAAATTGCATATGCTCTCCCTGTAAATTGTTGTTATAAATTGGTGTTTTCATGATTGGGATATTTGATTTACTAGTCAGTCCCTAGTACAGTGCACTTTGGGTGCCCGGGGCCTGTAAATTAAATGCTGCTAATGGGCTGTCAGCACTGATTGTGCCACCCACAAAAGCAGCCTGTAAAATGTAACTCTGACCTGCCATTGCAGAGTCTGTGTGCAGTCTGGTACTGCCATGTTGACTTGGCAAGTGCACCCACTTGCCAGGCCCTAACCTTCCCTTTTCTTACATATCAGTCACCCCTAAGGTAGGCCCAAGGTACGCCTGAGGTCAGGGTGCAGTGTATGTGAAAGGTAGGACATGCCCTGGTGTGTGTGGCATGTCCTGATAGTGAATTATTGCCAATTTAGTTTTCCACTATTGCAAAGCTAACTGTTCCCATGGGACAGAATGGAGAGTTTGTTTATAACATCTTATAACCAT
This sequence comes from Triturus cristatus, assembly GCF_964204655.1. Lineage (NCBI taxonomy): Eukaryota > Metazoa > Chordata > Amphibia > Caudata > Salamandridae > Triturus > Triturus cristatus. Next base: position 237,865,983 of record NC_140583.1, read on the forward strand.
AACTATCCCTGGGAGCAAGGTCGAAAATAAAGTTTAGTATACCTGAACTCAGAATGTTAAAATGCATCTTTTAGTGAGGGGGATTTTTACATTCTGTGTTTGAAAATACCACTTTTAGAAAGTAGGTATTTTCTTGCTTAACTATCCAGTGTGCCTCTGCTAGGTTTGTATATTGCATGTCTGGCTTTTGGATGACAGAGGCTGGAGAGGGGCAATGACTCCAGAGAGCCTGAGTCAGGGCTGGGCTGAATGGACCTGGGCTACATTTAGAGTAGGGGGAGAAAATTTCCTTTCACCTGAATGGCCCTGGTCTGCCTTCAACAATGCTTTCTCCACCTCCTGCCAGGAAGCTGCACAAGTGGGGACAGAACTGGTTTTGGCTGGGTACAGACACTCTCTGCCTTCAGAGAACAAAGGTTTTTTGTGTTTAAAAAGGGGGGCCCACACCCCAGACTTTTAGATAACTTCTGGGATTCAAGAGGGACCTTTGCCAAGGAGAAGTACCAGAGAAGCTGAGGAGGAATACTGCCCCTGTGCTGTTCGCTATCTGGGGTTGGCCTGCAGTGGCTACTTGCTGCCAAGGAAAGGAGAAAAGGACTTTGCTGTTTGCTTTGTTAGTTGCTTGAGGAAAACATCTCCAAGGGCTTGAAATTGAGCTTGCCTCCTGTTCTGAAGTCTCAGGGACACAAAGACTCAATTTCTTCTGTCTCTCTGCATCTGGAACTGCTGTAACAGCTGCCACGGAAGGAAATTGCAACACCGACGACGGTGAGCGACACCGTAACCTGCACTGAAGCCGTGAGCACTGCTTGTGAAGAGCACGACGCACCGCCCTGACATGCACCATAGGCCCGATGCCTGCTGAAGCCGTGCCGCATCGACTCCGAAGCCGTCACTGAGACCGCTGCCTGCACCAGAGCTGAGGACACCGCTTGTGACGTCCATGATGCATCGTACCGACTCGCACCGCAGCCCTGACTTCGCAGACGCCAGTGCTTCATCAACGCGGAGCTGATACATGATGTGGGTGACTCCTGAATCCATTGACGCAGCACTGTCATAAGGAACTGATGCCTCGCCACCACTGTGTCGTCATCTCCCCGACGAGGTAAGGAACTGATGTCTCACCTCCCCTGCACTGCAGTAAGGAACCGAGGTTTCACCTCCCCTGGGGTCGTTAGGAACCAACGCCGCCCGACGTTAACGCAGCATCACCTCTCTGACACTGTGCACCGTCTTTGCTTTAATCAATTCCAAGGTACTGTTCTTTGTGGGTCTGCTTGACTCCGCGCTCAACACCTCGCACCTCGTGGTCGGTGCCGTACTTTGGGATTTTTATCTGTCACGAGGTCGTAATAACTCCAGGTGGAGTTATTTGTTGCGACAAACTTTGAGTGAATAACCTATTTTTAAGGATATCTTGATGATTGTATTCTGGATTTTTGTTGTTTGATCTTGTTTTGGTTTAGATAAAAATTACCTGTTTTTCTAAAATAGTGCAGTGTCCATTTGTAGTGTTTTCACTGTATTACTGTATATGTTCACAAATTCCTTACACACTGCCTCTGAGATGAGCCTGTCTGCTCGTGCCAAGCTACCAAGGGGGTGAGCAGGGGTTATTTTAGAAGCGTATCCCCTTACCCTGACTAGAAGCAAGGGTCCCTATTTAGATGAAGGTACCTACCTCTGCCAACTAGAGACACCCATTTCTAACAGTTAGACTTGAAGTCTAAAATTAAAGTTATGAGTCGCATGCATCTACCTTTTCCCCTCAAATAAGCCTTGAACTGCTCAACCATAGCTCCTACTGAGAGTCTAGTGCAGTAGGGTTACTTGGCCCAGTTGCTCAGAATCCATAGTAAGTCGGGCCCAGGGCATAGGTCGGTGGTTTTGCTTGCCTGATTTGGATGTGACCGTCCACAGGGCGATCGGAAACATCCATTCTACATTGGAAGCTTGAACGGTGGGTGGAATAGGCCCACAGCGTCTGCCACATAGACCAGGAATGATAAGTGCCCCCCAGGACCCAGTGCGGAGGGCCAGGGGGGAAGAGGGACCTGCTAGAGTCCCCCAAAGACACTTTCTGACAGCCTTTTCGTGTCAGAAAGGCAGACATGAAATGGCTGTTGGAAAGTGCCATCATAATCCTTTCATTGGGGGATTATGATGGCTTCTGATCCTCTGAGGGGCTCCTTGATCCCATCGGAACCATGTCGGAATCCCTCTACTGGTTTTGTGCTGGCTGCCGTCATCCTTATATAGCGGTCAGAAAGAAACCTACGATGCTGGGCGGAAAGCCTCTGAGCGCTGGTTGGAGCCTTTCCACCCGACATCATGATCAGGCCCATAGTTGTTGCCTCCTATAGTATGTGAATGAAGGCAACTAAAGCAAGCTATTCATTAAAGACAAGTATATGTACTTCTGTTCTATAGGCAACAACTAAACCCTTGCTGAGTGTGATAGTCTCCACTGTCCTGCACACCAGGCCAATTAGTTATGCCTATGCACCCAAAATCATAACATGTTTTTCCTTGTAGATGTATTAATTCATATTCATAAGGAAATGTTAACTTATATTGAGAAAGGTTCATTGCACTGTTTAATGATTTGAAACTTCATTTGTTAAGGACTTACCTTCTCCACCTGAGTCTCTTAACATGGTATCTGCCACAACCACAATAGGTCTTCTTAGTATGTGAGCCAAAACAAACACATGAAACTCTTCCAAGCTCTCGTACACTGGATCCTCTGCATTGTCCACTCTTTAAAACATAATACAAATTGTATAAGATATTTTCTCACTAATATAAATACTGTGTCAAATTTATTAAACAAAAACTTAATAAGCAATGTCTCAAGAATGGGAATTTAGTGAAAGACCATTTGTCACAATACATTCATTTAGTGATTGAGAATGCTGCAGTAACCTCTAGTTTTATATAGTTTAGACGTTATGCCCATTAGGGCCCTCAGAAAGCTTTACACGCATTGGTTAAAGTTCAACATGTGAGTATGAGGTGTATTTGAGCAAATGACTGTTATAGTGTGGGGGTGTCCACAGAAGTAGGACTTCATTAGTATAAACTTCAGGCTTTTTTTTATTAAACAAATCAAACTTTTAAAGGTTGAAGAAATCCATTAAAAAGCATGTTTGTTCGTGTATAAATGTGTTTTGTCCGAACACACTTGTCCAAATCTGTTTTTCCAGGAATCTCAACCTTGAGCAATAGCATGGGTTCACAACCTTCATACATCATAAACTTAAAAACTTCAGAATTTCACAGAACTTCCTGATTAGAAATTTGGGGCCTCATGTACAAAGAATTTGTTTAGTAAAAGAAGGGTTCGCAAATTGCACACTGGGTTTTACTGAATTATTTTAGATTTTGATAACTAATATATATAATAGTAGGTCAGTTCACAAAATATAGAATCATAGTGGGTTACAATTTGACCTACATCATCAATGTTGACTATTGTAGATCACAAAGTGATGCACACTTGATTTGGCCACTATCACAGGGATGGTGGCCTGCTGGAGTCAGCAGACCACAATTCTGTGATTGTTTTTAAATAAAACAATATTTCTTAAAATGGCTGCATTGGATTATGAATTTGCGCTTTTATGATTATTTTTTAATCGAATAAAGCTTTGTTGATTGATTGAATTGATTAAAAAATTAAAAGTTGCACAAACCTTTTTTAGGAATAGGCAATGGTCCGCAGGAACATTGCCTACTCCTAAAAAACATTTTTGTCAACATTTACAAAGTGGGAGGGCTGTCTTCAGAACCCCATCCAGTTTACCCCTTCCTTTGAGTTGCTGATAACATTTTAATGGTTTGCAACTGGATTTCAGTCACAAAACATGAATACATACTATAAGGAATAAGTATTTGGAAATGGTGCCCCTAACACACCCCTTCCTAATAGCAATTCTGTGTAGTTTTCTTAACACATTTAACAATTCGTAAAACCTTTTTCAAATCATTTACTGGGTTTAGCACATATTAAAAAGTGTTTTTATCATCACAAACCTTCAGGTTTACCGAATCTGAGCATTTGCAACCATTAAAACACTGATTATGAGGCCCTTAGTTTATGCACACTCCTAGTACAGAACAGAAGTGTGCATGAGCATCTGTCATTCAGCGAGTGTGGACTGCTCAATAAGGGTGCGAGAGGAATAGCAACAGGAACAATTAGTTAGGGCCCGATTCACAGAACTAACTTAAGACAAAATCCTAAACTTACTACCATTTTGGTATTCACAGAAGGCACTTACTCATTTTGGTATTCACAGAAGGCACTTACTCATTTCGGTATTCACAGAAGTTAGGAGTCCTAACTTTAGGACTCCTAAATGCCTTCTGTGAATACCGAAAGTCTTAAAATTAGGATTTTTCTCAATTTAGTAGTCCTAAGTTTAGATTTAGGACTACTAAATTGAGAAAAATCCTAATTTTAAGACTTTCGGTATTCACAGAAGGCATTTAGGAGTCCTAAAGTTAGGAGTCCTAACTATACTACTACTAAACTGAGAAAAATCCTAATTTTAAGACTTTCGGTATTCACAGAAGGCATTTAGGAGTCCTAAAGTTAGGAGTCCTAACTATACTACTACTAAACTGAGAAAAATCCTAATTTTAAGACTTTCGGTATTCACAGAAGGCATTTAGGAGTCCTAAAGTTAGGACTCCTAACTTCTGTGAATACCGAAATGAGTAAGTGCCTTCTGTGAATACCAAAATGAGTAAGTGCCTTCTGTGAATACCAAAATGGTAGTAAGTTTAGGATTTTGTCTTAAGTTAGTTCTGTGAATCGGGCCCATAGACTTTAAAATTCAGACTTAGTCCACTCAAAATATATTTGATGGGTTGCATATGGTTAGAATAGGCCTAGGTAAAAAACATCACCATTTTACATGCTCATGTTTCTTAAGTTGCCCTTTTTCTCACGCAGTGATATTTGACATACATTTGCTTGTGGGTCGAGCAGGATAATATTCTCTGAAACTACATTTTTCACATTTCCACTTTGTAGGCATACTCTCAGAACACCTTGAATATTTGTACAAAGGATAAAGTTTATTGCACAAATGTTTCTGTTTGTTGTCGTCTGATAGGTGACTAAGCTATCAGAATAGGATAAACATTAGCGGCCTGACTAGGGCTGCAGCATGGCAGCATGGGTGTTATTATATATACAGCATAGCCTTCTTGTTTAAATTAGAGGAGAATGTTGCTGACACTGCGAGGTTGCTGCATGACAGAATTCCAGCCCAGTTGATTCCTGTTTACCCCTGCAAAGACAGATGACCATCGTAGGACCAAGACAGGCAGCCTGATGACACTTACCCTCAGGTAATGAGGAGTTAGACTACTCGACAGGGATTTGGCAGATCACCAATCTAGGCAAACTAGGTTAGGAAGTGCTAGGTAGGAGTACTCTATAACACAGTACTTATGTGCCAGCATATATTCACTGGTATACCATTCAATGATGGAATTGTTAATCTTTTTCATTATTCTCATATGGCTCATTACATTATTCTGTTTCATTCTACTGATTATCGCAGCACACATATTTCATACAAGAATCAGAATGCTTCAATAAATATTAAAACGTGTTGCTGAGTATGTCTTTTGCATTTCTTTGGGTATGCATTGGTAACCAAATGAAAGGATTCTAGATCTATTATCACAATTTCCTTGAATAGTCAGGATTGTCATGTTCTGAGGTTGCATAATTCACCTGTTACCGGATTCAGATTTGGGTGTAGATGGTGCACTTTGAGCTAGCAGGAATATTGGCCAATATATCCTGAGGGTGTGCATGAAATCAGTCTGGCACAATTCTGACATTTATATTGTCCAACAAATGCACAGTTTTACTGGGAAGGTATAAGCCGTATGGCATGGTCATTGCAAGAGTCAGATGAGCATGTTTTAAAGATGGGAACTACTAAAGTCCCACTACAGTTGCCGGTCCATAATGCCAAACAGAAATTTTGAGAAAATTGAACATTTGTGCAGGGAAATGTAGTTCATAGCCAATTTGCTTACTGGCAAATATAAATGCTGAAAAGTAGGATACATTATTTGCAGTTTTTTCGTAAGCTTTTTGCATCAAACTTCGAGGATAGATACAACAAATAGTTGTACATACGTCTTCTCAACAGTGTTTCAATTTGAAGAATACCCAAATCCAAGTTGAATGTATTTTCTTTAGAATATATAAACTCTCCACTCAATACTGAAGAGTATGACTGTTCAGCTGAAGGTATAATATACAGTTCACCCTGAGACTACAATTCTCGAATCTGCCACGTAATTTGTTTGAAATAAATGTGCGTAACCCCATGATGCTTGAAACATGCTTGGAAGAAGTTGAATGTGTCTCTAATTGTTCCACGTACATGAGACATGCTGAGCAAATCATGCAGTCCTACTCTGAACTCTTGCGTGTTCTCTATAAAGCTAAAGAAGATGTGTCCAGCAACAAGAATTTGCATGCCAACACAATCTGCATTTTTCTTGAATTTAGATTGCAACCATTATTTAGAGGGTGGCATGGCTGTGTGGCAAGTATTTTATCAAGGTGAATTTATAACGTCTACCAGAATTGGGGAAAATGAGATTAAGGCAAATTAATATAATTTTCAGAAAGAAAGTAAGTAACCATTAACTGAATTATCATCTTCTACTACATCACATTAAAATCTAGTCGAAAAACTAAGTACGTTGGATTTTGCCTCATTATGCCTGTAGATTGTATATGCAACACCCACAGCAAACGACTTGGCATAGTCAAAAGGTCTCACCTTTGGAACCTTATAAGTGTTTAGCCATGCAGCACATTATCCTGGGTGTCGTGGTCCAAGGAAATGTAGAGCTATACGATTACTGCACAATGCGTCATGCAGTGTAATTCAGGAATACATTATTGCCTCAGGAAAGATTTATGGATACATTCCAAGGCTTTTTAATGCACGGACAAAAAGACAAGTGCCTCGATGCAAGTCGACAGCACTATAAAATTCTGTTTGCGACAACATCACTAGAGTATTGAACAGCCTATGAAACAAACCATCTTTCCAATGGAGGAGATGTCGTATCCCTTCCCCCCCCCCCACCCCCCCCGGTCTCAATTCACCAGGCACCTTTCTTCAGAGTTTTCCATTTAAAACACTACTCGCACCATCAATTTACCAGCAAGCCCTCGGTTTGCCCTCTGTCCTGGAACCCTGGGTATAGGAGCACTGGAAGTAGCAATAATAACTAAATGTTCCCATTTGTAAGGTAAAGGGGAAATAATTACTAAACAGGGACTGCATCGACATCACTTAATCTCTGCGCACCTAAATCCAAAATAATTAACCTTACTTTTTGTAATAGTAACTGGCACTTTTGTAAAGTGCTCCAAGTCCTTAGGGTAAGTCGAGTTTGCGCTCTATAAAAATGCCCCCACAAATGTATCTGACCTTGCATAATGTGACTAGTGCTCATGCAAATTGTTCCAACACCTTCGGGTGGCTTGAGTTCACATTATATAATAATAAATGTCTCACTGTCCCTGGGTAGCTGCCATTAATGTGCTTTGAAATGGGAGCCCGGAGAGGATGAGGACAACAAGAAGAGGCAATGGGTATGCAGCGATGTGGGAAGGATGAATGCTTCTCCCATTTGCCAGGTAGAGGGGAAATTATGAATAAACAGTGGCGGCATCTGCATCACTTAATCTCCGTGCACCTAAAACTCAAACAAATTAACCTGACTTTGTGTATTGTAACTGGCGCTTTAGTAAATCACTTCAATACCTTTAGGTTAGTCAAGTTTACTCTTATGTAAAACACCCCAAAACCTTCGGGTCACTGAGTTCACATTATATAAACAAGCTTCTGAGAAAATGTGATGGGAGTTGCCCAAGCCTTGCCCTTAACTGCGCTACAAGGTTGGGCAGCAGAAGGTCCAGTGACCGAGGCTCGCTAAAGAAACAAGCAGCGAAGCGGGATGGGTTTGGGGGAAATCTTCTCACTCAAAGAAAATTAGAGAGGCAATTTCGAAAACTGCATCTCAAGCGTCTGACATTTCATCTCGGTACTTGAAAAGGACGGGGAGATTAAGTGACAGGCGCTGAAGCTGAACTGCCGAAGACAGGCAAACAGTGACACTAGTATGCATCAAAGAAAACAATTGTCCCCCAAATGAACACAGAAACCGAGAAGAGCAATGTTAACAGTAATTAGCCGGTGCTCTGTGGGAGGAAACCAAACACAAAAAAGAGGGACAAAGAGGAAGGCTTAACCACTAGCAAGCAAGCATTTTTGAAGAACAATCAAAGGGACGAATAAAAAAGCAATGGGGGGGCTTTAAGCCCACAGAGTGAACACAGCATGTCTCTACACATGCGCTTCCTAGGCTCAACATAAAAAAAAATCTATGAAGAAGAAAAGAACATCTGGAACTACTAACTCCGATGATTTGTTTTTTTTTTTTTTTTTTTTTTTTTTTTTTTTATTATTGTTAGACGAAAATTGTAAACTTCTAGTTCACAAAAGGCACCATATCACACAATACACAGTAAATACAATGATCTGCTGAATGTCTGAGGGTGCAAATCTTTTGTAAATTTCCTAATGCTCCTCAGAATACGAGAAACCATTGTTACTATTCAATGCCATCTTAATCCGCCCAAAGAACAAAAAAAGTTGCCTTTTATTACAATTTAGATCAAACAAATCATGTAAAAATACATGTATCATTTAATCAGGTCAAATTATAAATATCAGAACTTTAAAATCTCACACATGAAAAGAATGACTCACTATTAATACCACAGGTGTTATTTATTAATTATATTACTGAATGTCTAACCTTATTCTTGCTTACACATCTCTTGGAAAAAAAAAAAAATATAGGACATCAAAAACTGTAAATGTTGGTGCTCTATGCCATGGAGGTAACTGTCTAGTAAATTTAATGGGTCAAAACTAGTGGCCAAGACTCTATGCTCCAAATTCAGAGTTTGGCTGAAGCCAGGTGCTCTTTAGCGCACCAGATAAATATCAATACCGAGGGGTACTTTATTTTTTGAGTGCAATAAATAGCACCCTCTATGAGGAATAACATGCAGGTCAGCATGGCACGCAAAGAACTGTACAATTTTTTCCTTGTAAATTCCGGCAGGTTTGACCTGACTAAATGTAACTTAGGATGAGATATTAGATGCACCTGGTAATTACTGGATGCAGTAAGTTCCACCCAACTTGGAATTCCGCTCCCTGAGCAAACAGCGGTTTACGCAGGGGTTGCAAAATTCAGACCACCTAGTATTCAGGAGCTATGGAGGTTGTGAAGCAGATATAAGCAGGAAGAATCACTAGCTTAAAGCCATTTTTTGATGTCCAAAGTACAGGATATTAGGATGAAACCACCTTTAATTTAAGAGGGGTGAGTTCTGAAAGGGACTCTAATTGGAGGTAACATGGCCCTCATTTTCAAAAGAAGAAGCAATTTGATTGGTAAGCAGAAGGACAGGAGAAGCTTTAAAGAGCCACTCAACAAGGCATATTGGACTTGTGCACTCACTTTTCACCTTACAAGCAAAATCACTGGCAAGTGATAAATAAGGCAGTGCAGCGCCTGCTTCAGTTATTTCCAGCTCTGCTGTGAGCATCCAGAAAGATGCATGCAGCCAGCTTTGTTCAGTGCAGCACTAATAGCACAGCCATCCAAGACACCTACCCGGTCACATGAGTCGCCTCTTTCTGCAGCAGACCTGGCAGGAGGAAACTTTCAAACACCCAACTGACCGCAAGGGCAACCATGATAGGAGCAGTCCTATAGCGGCAAACGTAAACACAAATAGTGAGCTGTTCCATCAGTTCAATGAAAGGGCAGAGGGCCCTGAAGTGCCTGTTCTGCTGAATCAGGAACAGGCGTAGAATGCATCTACTCTTTTGAGCACGATTGTAGCCACAGTTTGGCTGAGATCGCGGAGCAGCCTACCACCACGAACAGAGAGCCCGAGATATTGAATTCAGGTGCTTCAAAAGAGGTTACTGAGGCTGCACAAAACTAAAGAAAGGTGAGATGAAAGTGAATAACATGTGAAATTTGGCAAAGGAGTAGGGCACATGTTGTTCTACTAGTACATCCTGCTTTTCAAATCCGGCTTGGGACCCAAAAATTCCTTGCATCCTGCTGTCAATCCTTTGAGTAGCGTCTTTATTAAAGCATCTTACAAGTCACCAGGTAAGCCTAGCCTAACAGTCGTTGATCTGCACGCACAGCCTCCTTTCACACAGGTAAAAGATCCCAGAATATCTGTGGTGACTGGGTGAGCAAATTCGTATACTGTATGCTAACCCTTATTTCAAACTTCTTAACTTGGGACAGGATGGTAAATTCGCCCAGGGGTACGAGTCACAATAAGTCTGGAGAGAAATGATCAGCTGGTAATTTTGTCCATTTCCTAATGATTGTCTTAATTAAAAAAAATTACCAATCAGGTGAATTTTAATATTTGCACAAGCGTTAGAACTAGGGGTGGATGGAATGCGTCATTCCGCCCGCAGATTTGCCAGAATTTGGTGACTCTGCGTTACTCTTGTAATGCGGAGTTCAAGCCAAATGTTGGCAACTGACACTTGGTGGAATTTTTCCCACGAGGCTCCCAAATGAGAGCGGGATTTGGAGCCCCCTAGTGTAATTTCCTAACGCAGGCATGGTCATGGGCGGTCACGGTGAGAGGGCTGCCTCTTGAGTAGATATGATGCCGGCCAGGTAGGTTTCCTCTTGAGCAGCAGCAAAATCATCTACAATGCCCACGCGCTCTTGCGCACTGCATGGCGCCGTTTGCACTGATTTTCTCAGCACTGCTCACGCCACTGGCACTAAATTGCAGTGCGTGGAGCACAAAGTGCATATTTCAAACCTATGGCGGAACTCTGCAGAATCTCCCTGAGTTTATATGTAACTCCTCGTAATTCACCGTAGAGAAACTCTGCAAGTTCCAACCAGATACAGGACTTGGCTCAGAGCATCAAAGTAGAGCAGAGAAACAGTATGTGTAAAGGCGCGCACTGACATATAGTAACTGCAACTATATGGACCATGTCAGTAATCGTTTTGGAATATCGAAGCATCAAGGCATGAGTGATCCTTGAGAGAAGGGCTTGTATCTCGTAAATTATAGCGCTTTATACAATTTGTATCGTTGCAATAAAGTCTACTCAACTGACATTTTCTAGGGGGATTTCAAAGTGTTTCAATAACAGATAATATTTCTTAACTTATAACTACATCTCTGCTTTAAATGTTTCTCAGTGATTTTTCAAAAGTTTTGTAATGTTATACTTCGGCCCTGTGCAAAATCAGCAATCTGCTGTACACCTCGTTCAGCCAGACACAGCATCTCTGGGAGCAGGGCACGAGGTGTACCCTTCATCTATGCCCTGCACCCATCCTATCTGCACCTCATGTGGTGCACCGACACAGAAACAATCATGCACAACCTCAGTCACACCATGCCTCTAGTCCAGTTCTCCTAGAACTAACTGCACATAATAGTTGGCAGTGAACAGCAAGCTCCAGGCACAGGGCACGGCCTATGCTTCCCACGACCTACACTAGCCACTGTGACCCAGCAACCTTCTTTGCACAGCTGAATGCATGGCATGTGCCCTAGAACAGTGTTGGCTTGCTTTTTATGTTATTTTCTTCTCAGCAACACTGTGAAAGGGATCTGTGCATCCAAGACAGAGGTCAGATCCTTTGAATGGATCAGCAGAATGCAGGCTGCTCCAGGATGGAGACTTGCATATCAGATTTTGGAGCTCTGGATCTCTGGATCTTGGAGTTTCCCCGTGTTTGGGGTGGGGGGAGCAGCATCCTCCTTTTGTGGCCCTTAAACATCCTCCCTAGTCAGCACCTTCATCATCCTTACAGCAGTTCACAGTTTTTTATGCAGGGCTTGCAAGGATATCTGTTGACCTAATAAGCACCAAAATGGCGTCAGTGTGTAGATCTACGGACACTACAGAGACAACTGGGATTTCTTTGGTGCTTGTGAAGGTACTATGAGTCTCTTTATGATCTCTACTCATCCACCGTTGGGTGAGGAGATAAATCACCTGCTTTCTAATAATTCCCATTTTCAGTGGTGTAACAAAACTTGAAGGGGCCCCCCTGGAATGTACAAGGAAGGGGCCCCCACACTCCAGATACAGTAAGGAGCTCTCTGGACAGGGGCCCGTGCACAGTCCTGCAGGGAACCCCTAGAAGTCACCCCCTCACACTGCGAGGGCTGCGGGGCTATTGTTACGTCGCTGCCCATTTTGTTCTGTGATGTGAGGTTCACTAATATTTGCAAATCCCTTTCACAGCCAACCCTATCATTTAATGGTGGATCTTGCATGGATAGCAAATTGAGCGTTGTAAAAAATGCTTCCTTAGCCAATCAGATCTTAAAATTACTCACATGCTTTACCCTTGGATACAAATCTTCGAGAAATGTGTCCAGATTTACCCTATACCTCAAAAAGAGCTTATTCCAGGTGAAGTGTTGCGTTCATGCCACATTTGAGGTCCTTCCTGTGATTGCTAGTGTAGAAAACATAAAATGCAATAGGAATTACACTGTAAAATGCTTACTCCTATGTAAATTCTAAATAACCTTCCCCTCATTGACTGATTATCACAGTATTTTAAATTCGAAATGGGTATGGAGAATTTGCACCAGTGATGCCTATGCTGTACTTGTGTGAGGAAAGATTCCCTAAAATATGAAGCCCCTCAGATATCCATTTTGCTTCCACTTGTATTTCCCAGCTTATGCTTCTTTACAAGGAAACACAGTTTGCTTCTTCACATGCTATTTTGCCTGTGAGGACTAGGATGCTTGTCCTGCTGTTGCCTGTAATGTGCCTACTCTTCCCAGATATTTCTTAATTTCACATGCGAACCCCTCCTCACCCACAGGTAGGTTCTTTCTCTTCATGTGTCATGTCATGTGTAGCTGTGCCCACTATTCACCTTCAAAAACAACAATTGATGGATAGAATGCAGAACAATGTCATACATTCACCCCAGTACAGAGATCTGGGCCTAAATCTATCGTTTTTTTGCTCACCATGCCATTCCAGTTTGAACCCAGCCATATGCAAATCAGTCTTGACCCGGTGCCTCATGGGAACAGTCCAGCCCGAACTGCCAAGCCAGGTCCTCCCTGGACTGGAAACAAGCATCCTAGGACCGGTTTCGGAGTTTCACCCCTCTTCAGCCAGGATAGCTTGATTCCAGAGGCATGGAGAGCACGGGACTCACGTCTGAGCATACCCGTCCCACTCGGGGTGACAAATGCAAAAACAACAATTGATGGACAGAATGCAGAACAATGTCATACATTCACCCCAGTACAGAGATCTGGGCCTAAATCCATAGTTTTTTTGCTCACCATGCCATTCCAGTTTGAACCCAGCCATATGCAAATCAGTCTTGACCCGGTGCCTCATGGGAACAGTCCAGCCCGAACTGCCAAGCCAGGTCCTCCCTGGACTGGAAACAAGCATCCTAGGACCGGTTTCGGAGTTTCACCCCTCTTCAGCCAGGATAGCTTGATTCCAGAGGCATGGAGAGCACGGGACTCACGTCTGAGCATACCCGTCCCACTCGGGGTGACAAATGCAAAAACAACAATTGATGGACAGAATGCAGAACAATGTCATACATTCACCCCAGTACAGAGATCTGGGCCTAAATCCATCGTTTTTTTGCTCACCATGCCATTCCAGTTTGAACCCAGCCATATGCAAATCAGTCTTGACCCTGTGCCTCATAGGAACAGTCCAGCCCGAACTGCCAAGCCAGGTCCTCCCTGGACTGGAAACAAGCATCCTAGGACCGGTTTCGAGGTTTCACCCCTCTTCAGCCAGGATAGCTTGATTTCAGAGGCATGGAGAGCACAGGACTCACGTCTGAGCATTCCCGTCCCACTCGGGGTGACAAATGCAAAAACAACAATTGATGGACAGAATGCAGAACAATGTCATACATTCACCCCAGTACAGAGATCTGGGCCTAAATCCATCGTTTTTTTGCTCACCATGCCATTCCAGTTTGAACCCAGCCATATGCAAATCAGTCTTGACCCTGTGCCTCATGGGAACAGTCCAGCCCGAACTGCCAAGCCAGGTCCTCCCTGGACTGGAAACAAGCATCCTAGGACCGGTTTCGGGGTTTCACCCCTCTTCAGCCAGGGTAGCTTGATTCCAGAGGCATGGAGAGCCCGGGACTCACGTCTGAGCATACCCGTCCCACTCGGGGTGACAAATGCAAAAACAACAATTGATGGACAGAATGCAGAACAATGTCATACATTCACCCCAGTACAGAGATCTGGGCCTAAATCCATTGTTTTTTTGCTCACCATGCCATTCCAGTTTGAACCCAGCCATATGCAAATCAGTCTTGACCATGTGCCTCATGGGAACAGTCCAGCCCGAACTGCCAAGAATGATGATGGATTAAACCCAGATCAATTGACTGGGGGTGAGTGTTTGATTTGCTCAAACGCTCCGTCCATCATCCCCTTTGGTATCGCTTTGTTCGCCCTAAGTTGGCAGGGTATGCCCAGACGTGGGTCCCTTGCTCACTTTGCCACTGGATTCAAGATAGCCTGGCTGATGAGGGTTATGAACCCGAAACCGGTCCCAGGATGCTTGTTTCCGGTCCAGGGAAGACATGGCTTGGCAGTTCGGGCTGGACTGTTTCCATGAAGCACAGGGTCAGACTGATTTGCATATGGCCATGTCTGAACTGGGGTGGTGGAGTGAGCTAAAGAATGATGATGGATTAAACCCAGATCAGTTGACTGGGGGTGAGTGTTTGATTTGCTCAAACGCTCCGTCCATCATCCCCTTTGGTATCACTATTCACCTGCGACTTTTTGCCTCAGACTGCTGAATTTCTTGTATTTTGCATATAAAACATATCAATTTCTTTGTTATGCTTAAATATATATTATTATAGTGTGTGTTTTGTTCATATATTGATATATCTATTGGTGTATAGGGTTTTGATTAGTCTGAATGTTCTTTATGTACTCATACAGGACTGATTCTTCACCTGTTGCTTCAGCATCAGAAGAACACCTTCTCACAATCCTCCATTACAAACACTACAGACAGGAAGCCTTGATCTGTCTGAGCTTAAGGGGAGCATTCTTGTTGCCAGGGACATATTGGCTGATAACAAAGCTGGTTGGCCATAGACTGGTCTGTGTGGGCTCCAATTGGCAAATATATATGCGATGGCTGTACTCCACACCGTCTGGCTATTAATTCTCAGTAGGACGCTAATTACAAAAAATACCATGTTATAACTGTTTATAATTGTAAATCCTTTATATTCTCAGCTGAAACTATAATAGTAATAATTAACAGCATTATTTTGCATATGCCCTGTACTAGCTTGGCTTTAAAAAAAAGTCTCTAACAATAGTACTGGAGATTTTTGCTTGTTAGCTAGCTCTGGAAAAACAGTGAAGGGATCCCAGAAAAATAGATCTGTTGTCTCTGGCAGGTTTACCTGTTCCTAACGGGGATGCTTTCCAGTAAAGTTGAGAGTCGCTCAGGGGACACCAGTCCATTTTTGGTGCTCCAGAGAGTAAGTTGGTGCACATGCACTCTCTAGAGGGAAAAGGGGAAGCACGACTGGCAGGGCAATGCATCTTGGCTCATCTTTATGGCCTTGTATACTGATGTGAGTCACACACTATCAATACAGAGAAGTCCAGTTCATATTGGTAGAAACGTACTCCCTCAAATTAGACACAACAACACTGTTCTCCTGAATGGTGTGCACTTTAACTTTTTAAAGGGGATTCCTACTGTTTGCTTGAGTCGTGAACTATAATCTAAATCTGCTTTACAATGGCAAATGTAAATGTGATAAGGCTGCATCTGGTTTGCATATACAACAGAACCATTTTACTCATGGCTAGAAATTGAAGTAGTAGAACAAGCATCTGGGCATATGTGAGGTATTAACATGCATAGCCGCCTGCTAGATATACAGCTCATCTGAGTATGGAGATGCCCATGCATTTTTAGGAACACGTGCAGTGGTTTAGTGGGGAATTTCTTTATGTTATTACATTAGTCAGACTAGGTCCATTGAGTAGCTTTTTGGAGATGAGCATGGGCTAACCTATTGGGATACACAACACACCCACAACTTAACAATGTATACCTTGATCAATTGAAAGTAATACCAGGAAAGTTGGTAATAATAAACTAGAGTTTAGACAGCAACTGTTATATACTTTGTGGACAAATGTGAACACGGGTGGTCTTCATGGTGCACCTGCACTGGATGCTGGTAAAAGAGAGGATGAAGTTTAAATCCCTGGTAATAGTACACTCCGCCCTCTATGGTCACGGCACGGCCTATTTGAGAGTAAGATTTAGCTTCCACTCATCGGCTAGGCAACTACGTTCTTTGAAAAAGCTAATGGCATGTGTCCCTAGGTTTCTCAAACAGGGCCGGTGGCAGATCCCTGTCACGGATGGGGGCTATGTTTTCGAATCAACTCCCAGTGGAGATTCCTGCTGTGAGTGACTCAAAGTCATTCAGAAAGGCACTAAAGACCTTACTCTTGAAATAGTCTTCTATGATACGTCCAATCACCTCGCAGGGCACGCACCGGGACACTCCCTGGAGTAGCTGTGGGCTCTACAAGAGCTGTGAACATAACATAAATCCACAGACTATTAGGACTGAAACTGGCAAAGCGCCCACTGAATGAAATGAGGTACCCTTCAGGATCACCTGCAAAGCCAACCAAGTGGAAGCAGTATCCTCTTAGACAACGCTTTAAAAAAACAGATTATTGACTACGTATCTTCGCAGTGATTTGTTCCACCTGTTCAAGAATGTTCTATTGGGAAGTATATTGTCGAATATATACCCCATTATGCATGTGACTACAGAGGTGTTACTGAAGGTCTTAAAATAAATAAATAAATGCAGGACAAATATGGAGCCAACAAGTTGGATGACAATCCCGCGAATTTAATGGGAAGTGTTGGTAGGCTTGCTGTAACAACTCACAGCAACATTCAGAGTGATGTGGCCCTATTGGCTATATGAAAAAAGGATGAGTGCACACCCACTAGTAATGTTCTTCCATGTTTATATGATGCTCGAGGCAGTTTTTTGATGCGTGCTATCCTGGAGCGTGATCCGTCCTTGCGCGTCAATAAGGTGACTAAACATCAGGGACTTCATCAGGTACCCCATCCCAAGATGCACAACTGAGAAAGGTATATGAACCATCCAATGAGAAAGTGATTTGGATTACATATGGAATAAATTGGATAAAAATGTGGACAAGAACATGTTTGAATCTCATTGGATAGTTCATATACTTTTCTCAACTGTGCATCTTGGGATGGGGTACCTGATGAGGCCCCTGATGTTTAGGAACCTATTGGCGATATGCCAGCATCTTAGTACCCTACCTGATGACTTAAAGGTACCTAAAATAATATCAGAATGTATTCACCTGCCTCCAAGGTAAAAAATACATTGGGTTGATGCGAACCTAAATGCTAATTGAAGGCAAAGGAGGAGGTGGAATGGACCCTGCAAAATTGATGGCAAAACGTAAAGAAGAAGTAAAAGGGAAAACAGACATTTTTGACTGATCACCACAATGCAAAGCTTTAAAACAGCATGATGTGTATCAATATGCTGACAATCATCTTTCACAATATTCAGTAGACACTGAGGATAACAGAAGACAGGACGGGCATTCTGTAATAAGACGGCATGAGCGAACTGAATATCAGGAAAGGAGAAGACGTCTAAAGATGAAGCTTTTGACAAAGGGCAACCTTGACTTGGGGCCTCCAATCAGAGCAGTAAAAGAAGAGAACACAGGTTGGATCAAACGCTTCAGCTCAAGAAAAAGACATTGGTATGATTGACTACTAAAAAAACAGCATAGTCCACAGTTAGAGGGTTCTCCTAATAATCAGGAAATGGGCTCCAGCACTTTAAGACCGCTTCTGGACAGGATAATGGCCAGTTCTTACTGCAATAGAAAACATTGCTAGATCCCTGATTTGCATGTGGCCCTCTCAGAATAATTGTTCTTAAAGATAATGAAAAAGCATTTCAGGGAGGCCGCCATTCGTATGCACACCGGGAAATGCTTTGAATTTTGCATTAAAATAAATCATTTCAAGATCGCTGCATAGGTGCACCTGTATAGCATCTATCCGGTACAAAAAGGCATCCCAAGAGAGCTCTATTGGCTTTGCCAATACTCGTTGCACCTTTCTTCCCTAATCAAATAAGGCTTATGGCTTTTGCCTCATATTAAACATTTAGAAAAGTGCAACCTTACATATACTCATTTATATTTACACACTGTTATTGCTCAGTATCATTCCAGGAGGTGTTGCTTGTATGTGTATTACTGGATATATTTGTTCACAATTCAACTATGGCCTTTGGGCTGCAGAGTGCCTTTTATTGTATTCTGCATATAACAATATATCATTGTATTGTTTATGTTTAACTTTTACATATGAAAATAGCTTTTCACTTGTATATTTAATGTGGTACAGTGTTTAGTTTAGGCTCCAAAAATACACTCTGGCCCATAATAATACACCCAGCCTCCTATCGACTGAATTGGGGTAAATAATGTTTGCTGATTTTTGCTATGTATATCTTCTTGTTTTTGCATTTTTTTTCTCTTTTCCTTTGTAATGATTTGTGAAAATCTCAAGGGTATAAAATCTATGAATTTAGGAAATGTAATTATCCATACTGTATGATTTAAGATGTACCGGACGGCATAAAAGCTAAAAAAATAAAAAAAATAGAATTGTGTGAGGTAAAGACAACATGCCGTTTGGCAGTAGGTATGCGATTGCTGGATTCCTCCTCTTATGATGACAGCCCTTACACATCTCATTATAGCTTCTCCAACTCGTCGGAAGGCGTAGAGTGGTCGGCCATGAGACGTCGCACCTTGACGCATGTGTGACTATAGGGCGGTGTTCCCACTGTAGCTCCGAGTTTGAAGAAGCTATAATGAGACTCCGGTACCAACCGCGAGTGTGTCTTCCTAAAGGCAAGTAAAGCCATGTATCTGTCCTTAATAATTGGTGAAAATAAACCCAGAGGGATTAGGACTATAAAGAGGGATCAGTATCCTGACGAATTCCAGTGACCTAATAGGGTGTTAATTGGTGGCTGAAACATGTTGGTACAGGCAGATGGGGTAATGGAGAAGTACCTCCTCCTGTATACCTGTTTTCAAATCTTTCACCCTGTCAAGGGGGGCCAACAATAAATAAATATATAGGCACCTACTTAGACAGTTTTAAATATAGGATCCCTCATACAAAAATACTCTCCACAAGTGTTGGTCTGCCCCAGGGTCTGTCAGCGGCCCAATGATGAAGCATGCCACTATACAGTGGGTAAGGGCATTCAAAAAACTTTTGGGGCTTTTCCAGTGGGTATTTTCCGTTTCTTTTCTTAAGATTGGTCAAACCCCCTGGGTAACGGCTTTATGCGTCAAACACAGAGCTTTAAAAGAAAACCGTTTCTTTATTGGCAACCAGTGAAGGGATCTCAATGCTTCCCTTACTGAGGCGTGTTTGCGTACTCCCAGGACCAAGCGTGCAGCCGCATTCTGGACGACTTGGAGCCTATTCAAAAAGAGTTGATTGATGTTTAAGTACAGTGCACTACAGTAGTCTAGACGTGAGGCGATGACCACTGAAGGACTGAGCTCCTTCAAAATATGTCAAAGTAATTAACCTGACATTGAGAAATAAAACAATACATAATGCAAGTTAGATACAGAGGCAGGAACATGTCACTGATTATAAGAAGCCCACTGTTTGCCAAAAGGCTTTTGTTGAGAATATGGAAATGACCCTCCCCCCCCCTGATCTGAAGATGAAGTGCTCGACCAAAGCAGTGTCTCTATTAGTATCAAGTGGGTTTCACATAGAAATAAACCCCAGGACTACATGCATGCATTCATATCGCACCTTATGCGGAGATATAGCATGATTAATTATGAATCTGTATAGATTGTAATACTTTTAGATTCAGCGTTCTTTAATACTACTCCTTTAGAGAACTTGAATTAATGTTCATTTCCATACCGACAGCAAAATAGAACTTTATGTTTTTGGCATTCGCAACAGTACTGACATATATGAAGTTTGCATTTCAGGGCTGGACTGAAAATTAATTTCTGCCCTGAGAAAGATTTTCAAACTAGCCCCACTCTGCAGCAGGATGTGACAAGAAAAGCACCATATGGGCACAGTTGGGTCTCAGTACCTTGCAGCCCACTGGGACAATGCCCGAGTGTCAGAATGGCAGTCTGGATCTGATGCTTATTTCGACGTACGACAGCGAAACAGGGTTTTAATGATTTCTGTTATGTATGGACAACCAGTATATGTTTTAACATGCATGTTTTTTCGCTGTGTTGTCTAGCAGCACATCTGCTGTTCAGTATGGCTGAAAGATACTGAAATCCTAACACAAAAAAGCGCTATGGCCTGCACTGGTCGCATCATAGCGCTTCTTTCAGTGACTTAAAGCATGCTGAAACAACAAACAACATGGCTAAAAGACATTGCCGAGATCTACTGACTTTGTCAATGCTTGTTCGGTGTTGCGGAGTCTTGCTGAACAAATGTGGAAGTGATAGTGAGAAACAGCTGAGGAGCTATGAAGTGAAGTAAGGGTGTGGCGTAACGGCCAGAGATGTTAACAGGGGAACTGAGGAACCAGGTTCGAATCTTGGGGGAGGCTGAACAATCTGTGATTCTGGGCAAATCGCTTATGCTTCCTCTTGCCTACTGCAAAGAATGTGTCATTGTGTAATGTAACTGGTGAGCACTGAATGCCCTACAATATCATTGGACGGTATTAGCACTATGGCAAGATTGAGGACAGAACAAGTGCTTCAATACCATTGAATCGTACAAAAAAAAATAAAAGTAGCAACGCAATGAGGGAGGTAGTGGGGGGACGGGTCAAGCAGGGAAGCAGGAGGTGATGGGAGATGGGCAAGTAATGACGGGAAAAAAACCTTAAATTGTGTAATGTAACAGGTGAGCACTTAAAGCGCTCCGATACCATTGGCATGTGTTCACAATATGTAAAGACAGACGACAGAGTGAGTGCTTTAATACCAGATCGTGCGAAAAATGAGTGAAGACATTTTTAGGAAATGCATTTGTTTATGTGCACGCGCATGCATTTTAGTGGTGTGTGTGTGTAGGTGACAAGAGGGATAGCCTGAAAACACAAGTACTCATATGGAGTGCTTGAAAACAAAGAAAAAAACAACTCTGCAAACCGGGAGACATGTACTTGGTCCATGCGCTATGGGAGGGCCTAACACAAGAAGAGGGCATGATGCCCACATACCATGCCGAATGGCATCAAAGAAAATGATAGAAATGCTGAAGTTTACAATGGTAGGAGACGAGCAGCCTGTAATCCCACCGATAAAACACAACACGTCTCTTTGAGGTAGCGCCTGTGCTGTCTAGCAGAGACCTAAAAGGATTTTATATACGAAAACTCAAAACGTTTTATTTCACACGAACACAGTTGCTGTCCCTAATCTTTGACTGCGAGTAAACTGTCAGTAATGAAGCCTTTGATCTACTGTGTGAGTGTATGTGTATGTATGTGTAAGTATGTATGAGAGGTGCTTGCATAGCTATTGTCTGTGCAGCATATGTGTCATGGGTCTATACTGCTGCTCTATAAAAGTCCTTGGCGGGTTCAGCAGGTAGAAAATAAGTTTGTTCGTAGGCTACTGGCCGTTCCCCAATCATGCCCTGCCTCTATGTGCCTATCAGAGTCGGACTAACCTCTAATCTCCTGAGGCGGAAGTCGGGAGACGTCCGCTTTTTAAAAAAATTGTATTTCTTTGTATCACTTCTTATTTCTTGTACTTTTAACTGGGCACTCACCCGGTTGACACCTCGAGACCCGCCTGAACAGCGACTCCTTCGCTGCACCGATCAAAACTTAAAAACAAACATTAGACCGCCATTGTCGGTGAGGAACTGAGGCCACGCCCACTTGAGGCCACGCCCACCCGCCACAGTACTAAAGCGCTGTCATCAGCTCCAACTGATCAGAACCTCTAATCTCCTGAGGCGGAAGCCGGGAGACGTCCGCTTTTTAAAAAATTGAATTTCTTTGTATCACTCCTTATTTCTTGTACTTTTAACTGGGCACTCACCCGGTTGACACCTCGAGACTCGCCTGAACAGCGACTCCTTCGCTGCACCGATCAAAACTTAAAAACAAACATTAGACCGCCATTGTCGGCGAGGAACTGAGGCCACGCCCACTTGAGGCCACGCCCACCCGCCACAGTACTAAAGCGCTGTCATCAGCTCCAACTGATCAGAACCTCTAATCTCCTGAGGCGGAAGCCGGGAGACGTCCGCTTTTTAAAAAATTGTATTTCTTTGTATCACTCCTTATTTCTTGTACTTTTAACTGGGCACTCACCCGGTTGACACCTCGAGACTCGCCTGAACAGCGACTCCTTCGCTGCACCGATCAAAACTTAAAAACAAACATTAGACCGCCATTGTCGGCGAGGAACTGAGGCCACGCCCACTTGAGGCCACGCCCACCCGCCACAGTACTAAAGCGCTGTCATCAGCTCCAACTGATCAGAACCTCTAATCTCCTGAGGCGGAAGCCGGGAGACGTCCGCTTTTTAAAAAATTGTATTTCTTTGTATCACTCCTTATTTCTTGTACTTTTAACTGGGCACTCACCCGGTTGACACCTCGAGACTCGCCTGAACAGCGACTCCTTCGCTGCACCGATCAAAACTTAAAAACAAACATTAGGGGGCGTGGCTTGCAGCCGACAGCGATGGCCGCAGCCTAGGAGAGCTCCGCGCTCGCTAGTTTCTTTCCCCCAAAATCCTGACACAGATCCGCGTCCACGGTGACAAGAACCAGCTGCTCTGACCACCGGGAGGCTCCGGTGCTGATCGAGTGCCGTCTGAGAGCTCGAGGCGTGGCCGCGGGGTCGGCATCGACGAGGCCAGTGGTGCGGCCTACTATCCGGGGCCGCGACCGGGGCCTGGAGTACGAGGGCGCGGCCGAAGAAGTGGCGCGCAGAGTGGGCTCGCTCCAAGGACCGGGACGCCGCGCAGAGAGAAAAAGAAGCGGAGGCGGACCACGACGCGAGGGAGCCCCGTGGCGTTCAGGATCCGGCGGTGCGGGATCGCACTGCGGGACGAAGCACACCCAAAGGAACCGTGACGCGGGCTCGGCCGCGAGTCGCGGAGGGGTCCTGGCCGCCCCCACCCCGGCACCAGCGAAAAAGGGCCCTGCTGACAACCGGCCTGGGAGCGCCCCGGGAAAATCGAGACGCGGAAGGGATTGATGAGCCTGAGCTCCCTCGGTGAGTGGAGGGGACGGCACCGGTGATCGTGCCCGGCGCCTCCGACCCCCTTCCCCTGGCACAGAGCGGACGCGACGTACCGGGAGATGCGTATGGTGCTCCCCGCCGGGACCTGAAGAGAGCGAGTGAGTCCTGGACGACGACCCCCTGCTTGGGCGGGGGGGGAGGGGAACGCCGGGCCTGAGCGCTGACCTGCAAAGCGCGGTCTGGCCGCAGCGACTGCCGACCTTCCCGCTACACCGCGAGGCGAAACAAGCGCCATGGGGAGTAAAGGCCAACGGGGGCCTCAGACTGGCAAATTGGACAAATATGCCTACCGCAGGGAGACCTCGCTCACCCCGGAGTCTCCCGGGACGACTGAAGACGCAACGCAGGCCGGTCAGCCAGGGGAGGTTACTCTGCAGGACATAATGCGCACACTGACACAAATGCAAACGGCGATAGGCACTATCTCTACGGACATTACACTGTTAAGAGCAGACGTGTCAAAAATCAACGACAGGCTGAGGGAGGTAGAAGACACGACGGCCACTCTGTCCACGGAAACAACGCTGCTCACAAACAAAGTGAGGGCACTGGAGCTGGCGCAGAAACAAATGGAGGCGAAATTGGACGACCAAGAAGGGCGCGCCCGCCGCAACAACATCCGCTTAGTGGGAGTGCCGGAGACCGTGCGTGGTCCAGCGCTGGACCTGTATGTAGAAGACCTCGTCAAGAAGAAACTCCAGCCTAGAGGCTTGTCGGCATTTTTCTCGGTGGAAAGGGCGCACAGGGTGCCAGGTGGACCGCCCAAGCCGGGAGCCCCACCACGGCCGATACTAGCAAGAATATTCAACTTCCGAGACCGCGACGCCATTTTGCAAACAGCGCGAGTCGCTCCCCCACTCCGAATCGAAAACAGCAAAATCGAGATATACCCGGACTACACGGCGCTGGTAACGAGGCAACGCAGGGACTTTCTGGACGTGAAGAAAGAGCTCCGAAAGAGAGAACTGAAGTACGCAATGCTCTTCCCCGCGAAACTCCGGGTGGAGGCGGAGGGCAAAACCTGGTTCTTCATGTCCCCGACAGAAGCCACGGAGTGGCTGGAGGGCTGGCGCAAGCCAACGGGACGCACGGGAGCGGCGCAGAAACATGGAAGGTCTGCGGGCAGGACGGAGGCGTCGGACCCATTGCAAGAGGAGGCGGACGTACAACCGTGACACCGGGCCAAGTACGATATATACGCGGTGCTCGCCAGACGAGAATGGACTGACGACCTCGGCCGCTCCGGGGGAAGGGCCGTGGGGGCTGGCCCTGGCGGCCTCCCCGGGGACTTTTGCCGGCGATGGCTCAGAGGGCCTGTGAAGTCTAGAGACGGCGCTCCACTGGAGAGAGCTGGGGAGGAGGCTTGCACGGCTGGAGCCTGAGCCCTCTTCGCAGCCGCGGACATGATGAAGCTCTGAAGGGGACACTGAGACTGGGCGCAGCGGGCATCTCCCCCCCTGGCACGCAAGTACGCAGTTATGGGGATGAAGCACTCTGCTCAGTTGGGGGTGGTGGGTAGTTTAAAATCCGCCGGGCAGGGCAGCAGGGAGGGGGGGGGGGGACTGAGGGGTTTACAGGGGGTTTTGGTTCACAAGGTTTTAGCTGCATACCGCAAGCTTGGTCAGCACCTGCATGGACTCACCATACACCGATCACTCTACACCGCACATACCACATACGATAACACATGGGGCTGGACACGGAACGAACCTTAGGGGCGACGGACAAGCTGCACACATCTGACCACATCAGTACGGGCAAACACCTAGTGGTCCTGTCCTGGAATGTCAACGGGTTGGGGGACAAGATTAAGCGGGGACTGGTGCTCCAATACATTAAACGAAAGGGGCCGACGGTAGCGCTGCTGCAAGAAACGCACTTGGTGGGCACTGCATGTCAAGCCTTAGACAGGTGGGGGTATAAAATGGGGGTACACTCGGAGTTCACCTCTGGATCCCGGGGGGTAGGTATACTGCTGCACAAGCGCTGCCCCCTGATAGTACAGCAGACATGGACCGATGCGCAGGGCAGATTCGCTGCTTTGACGGGGCAATGGGAAGGGAAGCGCTACAACTTCGTATCGGTATATATCCCGCCAGCACTGCATGGCACCGCGCTCCCGGACCTGGGCGCATTCCTGTTGTCACTCCCACAGGGGGCAACGATTATAGGGGGGGATTTCAACGCCGTACTTAACCCTGACATGGATAGGAGGCCCCCCAGAGGCCCCAGTAGCGCTAGTTCGAAACTTAATGATTTTGTGGATACGGTCGGCCTCACAGATGCCTGGCGAACGAAGTTCCCACAGGACAGGCAGTATACCTTTCACTCAGGGGTACACAACAGTGAGTCGAGGATAGACCACGTGTTTACACAGATGCTGGGACTGGAACAGGTCGCAGAGGTGACGCATTTGCCCAGGGGAATCTCGGACCACTCCCCACTCATGCTCACATACTCATCAGACATCCCGGGAAGGCGCAGACTCTATCCAATCTACCCACATTATTTAGCGATTAAAGAGATCAAGAAAAAATTGGTCGCCACCACAAAACACTACTTTAGCGAGAACGAGCGCACGGTGGAATCGCCGTCGGCACTCTGGGAAGCCTATAAGGCGGTCCTACGAGGCCAGGCCATTTCCTCAATATCGCATCACAAGAAGCGCCAGCGCCAACAACTCCACGCGCTGGAGGAAAACATGCAACGGGCAGAGGCGGACTACGCCGCCGATGCTACCGAGGAGGCAGCGCATGGGCTACAGCTGGCGCAACAAGAGTACAAGACATTTGTATGGGAGGAGGCGAAAGCCAGACTACAGACCACGAGGCACACAGTTTATGAGCAGGGTGACAAAGCGGGAAAGCTGCTGGCCTGGCTAGATAAGAAAGACAAAGCTGATAGATGGATAGCTGAACTGGCCGCGCCCAATGGCGCGCCACTCACAGACCCCCAAGACATTGTGGAGGAACTTGCGAGGCACTACGAACGCATCTACACCCCAACTGCAACGGCCACTATGGTGGAAAACATAGCCTTCCTACACGACATTCAAATGCCAA
Source organism: Triturus cristatus (assembly GCF_964204655.1). Lineage (NCBI taxonomy): Eukaryota > Metazoa > Chordata > Amphibia > Caudata > Salamandridae > Triturus > Triturus cristatus. The sequence goes on from NC_140583.1 coordinate 237,892,568, forward strand.
AGTTGGCTCCCACAGCGGTGCAGGCGCTTGAGGCCGACATTACGCTGGAAGAAACGACTCAGGCCATACTCGCACTCCACACGGGCAAGGCCCTGGGGCCTAATGGTATCCCGGTGGAGCTCTTCCGACACCTGCTTACAGTCTTAACACCCCACCTCTTGAACATGTATAATGACAGCTTAGAAAGGGGGGAGCTTCCCAGAGACCAGCGCTTGGCCACGATAGTAGCAATACACAAGCCCGGGAAACCGCCAAACAGTTGCATGTCCTACCGGCCCATATCCCTGATCAACGCGGAGGCGAAGATACTAGCCAAGGTGCTAGCGAGGCGGCTCCAGCCGTGTCTGGGGTCGGTGGTCCACCCGGACCAATCGGGGTTTCTGCCGCAGCGGAACACAGCGCTGAACCTGAGGCGAGTAAATAGCGTCATGGCACGCAAACCCCTCATTCAAGAAGACGCCATAATTCTCTCCCTGGACGCGCAAATGGCGTTCGACATGGTGGAATGGCCGTTTTTATTCGCGGTGCTTCACCACTTGGGTTTCGGTCCCAAATTCATAAAATGGGTGGAGCTGCTCTATACAAAACCGATGGCACAGGTTGTGGCCAATGGGAGGATCTCGGGTACCTTCCCTCTGGCGAAGGGAACCCGGCAGGGCTGTCCATTATCCCCCCTTCTATTCGCACTTGTGTTAGAACCCCTGGCGGCGTGGATACGACAAGACCAGGTAATCCGTGGGCTCAAATGGGCGCTGGGGTGGGAAGACAGAATATCACTCTACGCGGACGACATACTCCTTTATTTGGCCTCACCGGCCCGATCACTCATTGGCCTCATGGATATTTGCGTAGCGTTCGGCCGGGTCTCAGGGTATACCATAAATTGGGGTAAGTCACACATTTATATACTCGCAGGCGATAGGCCCCGCCTCCCACGTAACTGTGCTGCTAAAATAGAGACTGAGGGATTTATGTATTTGGGCATCTACATAACGGCGCAGGAACCCCGCTTCATAGCTGAAAACCTTAAAAAACCACTGGAGCGACTACGCAGGGATGTGCAGCGCTGGCGGTCCCTACCGCTCACTCTCTTGGGCAGGGCAGCTCTCTTTAAAATGATGGCGCTCCCACGATTCCTATACGCCCTACAAAATACGCCATTCCCGGTCGCCCCGGCATATTTTCGAGAAGTGAATAGTGAACTCAGTAAGCTGCTGTGGGATGGCAAGGCGACACGTATAGCGATGCACAAACTAGTGAAAGGGTGGTATGATGGAGGGATAGCTCTCCCGTACATTAAACTGTACTACTGGGCCTCCCACCTGATGGTGATCAACCAATGGCTTCATGCTGATCAGGGAGACCCAGCCTACCGTATGGACAGACACCTACTGGGGGAGGATAACCTAATGGGAATACTGTACAATAGGAATCGACACAAGCATCTTATCGGCCCTACAGCACACACAATTAAGATCTGGCACGCAGTACAGAAGGAGATGGGATGGGAAGGAGTCATCACGCAGGCGACACCACTCTGGGACACCGATACACTGGGCAGGCTACGAAACACGAAGGGGTTTAAACAGTGGGATTTGATTGGTATCTCAAAGGTAGGGGATGTGTGGAAAAAGGGGAGCCCGGTCCCGTTTGAGCAGTTGCAAAGGGGCTATGGGATGGCAGACACGGAGGCGTTTCGCTACTCACAGATAAGGCATGCCCTTACGGCGCTTATACCACAAGGCACTAAGCTCCCAGAATCCACACCCCTTGAAGACAGGCTCCTTACTGATCATATGACGAAGAAGGCTATCTCACTCACATATAAAAAACTAGTAAATAACCAACCGGACCCGACTCAAGCCCTCAAAACTAAATGGGAGGCCGACGTGGGGGATATGGATGAGATGGATTGGCAGGACGCGCTGGCATCACCTCGAGAAGTGGCGATCTCATCTAGATTTAAGTTAATACAACTTAAGATACTACACCGTACCTATTACACCAGGACACTACTACATAAACTACATAGAGCCGACACACCGCTCTGCGTCAGACAGTGCGGAGAACCAGGCACGTTCTGGCACATACTATGGCAGTGTCCACACATCCAGACCTATTGGAGGGCAGTCATGCGAACAGCTGCGCAGGTCACAGGGGCAACACTAGTCCCTGATCCCAGGGGGTGCATTTTGAATATTTGGGATGAAGCGGATATCGCGCAGACAGTGCAAACATGGGTAGCGTTGGGGATGGCGTTGGCGAAAAGAGACATTGCGCAGCTGTGGGGAGCCAGGCAGGCTCCGACCCTCCAAAAATGGTGCAAAGGGATGGACGACCTAATGGTGACGGAGAAAGCGGTCTATGTGCACAGAAGATGCCCCCAAAAATGGACTAAGATATGGGGAAAGTGGAATGACTACCGAGGAAACATTTGTGAGCCCCCGCAGGATGAATCCCTCACGGATGACTCAGACTAACTTGGGGTGTCTGTGGTGGTATCACACAAGATGTTTGGCACGATGGGGGAAGAGGGTGTTAGAGTCCTGAGGAGACGGAATGGAACTTTTGAAGCGCTGCAGCGGCTGACACGAGCAAGCTATGATGTACTTGATAATACACGCTATGGTATTGCAGTATTGGTTATAAATGAAAATGTTAATAAAAAGAGTTTTAAAAAAAAAAACAAACATTAGACCGCCATTGTCGGCGAGGAACTGAGGCCACGCCCACTTGAGGCCACGCCCACCCGCCACAGTACTAAAGCGCTGTCATCAGCTCCAACTGATCAGAACCTCTAATCTCCTGAGGCGGAAGCCGGGAGACGTCCGCTTTTTAAAAAATTGTATTTCTTTGTATCACTCCTTATTTCTTGTACTTTTAACTGGGCACTCACCTGGTTGACACCTCGAGACTCGCCTGAACAGCGACTCCTTCGCTGCACCGATCAAAACTTAAAAACAAACATTAGACCGCCATTGTCGGCGAGGAACTGAGGCCACGCCCACTTGAGGCCACGCCCACCCGCCACAGTACTAAAGCGCTGTCATCAGCTCCAACTGATCAGAACCTCTAATCTCCTGAGGCGGAAGCCGGGAGACGTCCGCTTTTTAAAAAATTGTATTTCTTTGTATCACTCCTTATTTCTTGTACTTTTAACTGGGCACTCACCCGGTTGACACCTCGAGACTCGCCTGAACAGCGACTCCTTCGCTGCACCGATCAAAACTTAAAAACAAACATTAGACCGCCATTGTCGGCGAGGAACTGAGGCCACGCCCACTTTGAGGCCACGCCCACCCGCCCCCTTTTCTACCCATAAAGATGTGCAACCACAGGACGCACAGCGGACGAGCGCAGCGGGAGCGCCGTTTGCGCGCCGAAGGCGCGCTTAAGGCAAGCCCGTCTGCGCCCGTCCGCGCACGATCGGGCCCAGGGCCAGACTCTATGCCTGTCTTTCCAACTACAAAGGTAAGCTACTCTCGTAGAGAGCTACTTAGCCTTAGACCTAGAAAAACCAGCGCATGCCACGCTCCGCAAGATCCGAACCTTCCCTACCTCAGCTGCAGCAATTGCAAAAAGACGAAGCTACTCCTCCCTAAATCCCCGGTCCCACCGCCTGTCCTCAAAATGGCGACTCTCAATTGCAGATCGCTCCCGAAGCATGCCCTGCATATTAATCATCTTATGGTCGATCTAAACTTGGACATACTCTTCTTGACAGAAACCTGGATCACTGAGCACTCCAATTCCGACATGGTACTGGCTCTCCCCCCCGGCTTTCTCATCTTGTCCCAACCACGCCCTTTGGGTAGAGGAGGTGGTATTGCCATCATTTTCAGGGACCACCTCGCCTGCCGCATCAACACGATGGCAACCCCGGAATCAGAGAGCTGTTTCTTCACTTTTCAGCTTACTCCGACCAGCTCCCTGTCAGGCCTTTTGGTGTACCGACCTCCCGGCCACTTCGCCCCCTTCGCAGCTTCCCTTTTGGAAATTGTTTCCTCTTCAGCCCACTTGTCATCAAACTTCCTCATAACAGGTGACCTCAACATACACTTTGACGACCCGCTGGATACAGGTGCTGCCGATCTTATCTGCGACCTGGCATCTCATGGCCTTCTCCTTGCCAACACTGGTCCAACACATGTTAAAGGGCACCTTCTTGACCCAGTCTTTTCGAACATCCCCTCCCTCCAATTTATTAACTCCCAACCACTTCCATGGACGGATCATTTTTTGATCACTTTCCACATTCCTGGGGCCACCAAGAAACCCCATAAAGCCCCCATCCTCACTAAAGATAGATCGTGGGCCAAACTCTCTGCGGTGGACTGGTCCATAGCTCTGGACTCTTCTACCCCGAGCCTTGTGGCTGACCCGTCCGAGGCTGACACCCAAGTAAGAGGCTGGCTCTCCTCCTCCCTCGATAGCCTTATTCCCATAAAAAGTCGGGAGATCAAAGATAGGACAATGGGCCATGCCCTGTGGTACACCCCGGAACTCCGAGACCTCCGCAAGGAATGCAAAAGAGCGGAAAGACTGTGGAGGAAAGACTGGCTACATAGTAATAAAGATACCTACAACATAGCGGTAAGACGCTACAAATCGGCCATTAAACTAGCCAAGACCACCTTCTACGACAACAGAATTAAAAATGCGACCAATTCGGCCAAAGAATCCTTCCTGATAGTTAAGGAACTGCTCAACATCCCCTCATCTCCCGCTGCCTCTCCTCCCCCACCGGACAGATGCAAGGACTTAGCCTCATACTTCGATTCCAAAATCACGCGGATCTTGGAGTCCCTTCCCCCAATCAGCCCCCCCATCCTGGCTGATGCAGACGCCTGCTCCACCAGCCCACGGCTGTCCTCCTTTAGAGGAGTCTCCCTCGATGAGGTCACCACCACGCTGGCCAAAATGAGAAGTGGATCCCCCCTGGACCCGGCACCCGTCAGATTCTTAAAAACCGTTTCTCCCAGTACTTCACCTACCATTAGGGATCTGATTAACACATCTCTTGCCCAAGGCACAGTGCCCTCCTCTTGGAAGAGCGCAGTTGTCAAGGCCTTGCTGAAAAATCCCAATCTGAACCCGGACGATATGGCAAATTATAGACCCATTTCGCTCCTCCCCTGCATCAGCAAGGTGGCTGAGAAATTAGTCAACGTGCAACTCTCCCAATTCCTCGAAACGAATAAAATTCTACGTCAGTCACAAACCGGATTCCGGCCGGGCCACGGCACAGACACCGCACTCCTCTCCGTCATCGAGGAGGCTAGGTGTATCCTGGATTCAGGAGGATCAGTGGCAGTGATCCTCCTGGACCTCAGTGCCGCATTCGACACGGTGGACCACCGTGTCCTCCTCCATCGCCTGGCTAAGGCAGGAATTGTGGGAACGGCACATGCTTGGTTTAAATCCTTCCTCTCGGGTCGTTCATTTCAGGTGTGGGACGGCAACTCCCGCTCAGACCCCCTTCCGCTCACATGTGGTGTGCCCCAGGGGTCCTCGCTTAGTCCCACCTTGTTTAATGTGTACATGGCCCCGTTAGAGGATGTGGTTACCCCCTATGGGATAAAAATAGTCAATTATGCCGACGACACCCAACTCGTCGTCTCTCTTTCCCAGCTGGACAATAACCCTAAAATCCTACTTAACTGCCTACAAGACATACACACCTGGATGTGCGAATCCTCGCTGAAGTTGAACGGGACAAAAACAGAAATCATGCTTCTGGGCAACAAATGGTCCTCCGTCCCTCCTTCAGTCTGGCCGGATTCCTTCGGTGACATCCCCACGCCTAAGACAGAAATTAAAACACTGGGCTTCTGGTTGGAGCAGGACCTCTCCTTGAAGACCCAGGCAGTCAAGACCGCGGGGACCTGCTTTGGCCTTCTCCGTTCAATTCGTAAGATCCTCCCCCTCCTGCCGCCTCTGTCCAGGAAACTTCTAGTTCAAGGGCTCATTCTAGCACGTCTGGACTACGGCAACGCCGCATACCTCGGCGCTCCTGAATCCACCCTGGCCAAACTCCAGCGTGCACAAAACGCCGCGGCGAGACTCATTCTCAACCTTCCTCCCAGAACCCCGATCACACCGGCCCTTAAATCTCTGCACTGGCTTCCGGTCCGCCAGCGAGTAGAGTTTAAGGCCATGTGCATCACGCACAAACTCATCAATGGGGCTGGACCTGCCGCCCTCAAAGATATGATCACACCTTATAAAGCCCACAGAAACCTTCGCTCGGACAACGAACATCTGGCCACAGTCCCAAGATTCAAGAAGTCGCGCACCGGTGGCCGCCGCTTCTCGGTTAAGGCCGCCTCTAACTGGAACGCTCTCCCTCGCCTGCTGCGCCTTGAACCTAGCCACGCACTTTTCCGCAAAAACCTCAAAACCCTCCTCTTCCCCAAATAGTTCCTGGTTTCCGCCTGTCCTGGATTTTACATTCTTATAGCGCGGGGATGCCCTCGGGTCACCAGGCGCTCTATAAATCTCAAAATAAATAATAAATAAACTTAACACTTGTAGGTGACAGGAAATGCTGGCATCACTACTCTTATGGCAGAGGATTTGGGGGAACCACCCTGATGCCCAACTCTCTAAGGAAGAGATGGAGGATTCTCCCTTTGGTCAATGCTCTCAATATACCCTGGTTAGATTTATAAAAAATGAATTCCTAGAATTGGGCAAGCATTGACTCCAGGGCTATCTCCAGGGTAAAGGAGGCCTGTAGGTATAGGCAAGGCAGAGCCCTCCAGATGGCCTTTGATAATTTGCTTGGGATCCTCACTTGTAATGCAATCAATTTGACACAGGGGTGTGTGTCTTATCTCTCCTGGTTTCCAAATGAGAACCTCAGGTTTTATTTAACAAGACTATGATTCAGTCTATTGCACCTGATAGTTGCTTTTCCTAGGAATATAGTCTGGGGAAAACCACTGCCTAGATGTTCCGTGTAACAGCACTGCCACTCAAAGCACATTGCACATTATTGTATTTTGCACTCTGACACCCCAAAAACAGAAACATGGCTCTTCCAATAAGATCCAGTCAGCGCAGCTCCTCCCCTTCTTAGGCGCCAGGAGATCTCCCGGATAATATGCATGCCTTCCAAATCAAAATAACATACTGTAACACTGAAATTTTCTAATATGTTATCAAAATATGGTTATAGGAAATAATACAGAATAAAAATAAGAACATTACAGCTACAGCTCAAGGGAATGTAAGAGGATACACAAATTGTGGAAAACAGCTAAATGCACAAGCTAGGTATTCCATAATTTAACCTTCTAAATCATACTCATCTGAATCGGCCCCTCTTTCTTTTACTCCCAAAAAGCGCCAACGTTATTGCATTTATTTACGGAACAATAGCCCACCTAGAATGGGGCAACAGAATATACGTCTTCTCAATTGGATGTATGGATTTTCTTTGAACATGTCTGCTAAACTGTATAGTTAAGTTTGATACAATGACATGTTGTTTCTGAGGTTCTAATTAAAATAACATTTAAACATTTCTTCATCTCATTTTTCGATTTGATATCAGCAGGATTTACTTTGTAAAAGAATACATTTTTCTCAGAAGCCCGCGGCTGGTGCTATCGAAAGTCAGGGATGCTGAATTAAAAGACAAGCCATAGTTCCTCCCCACGCCTCTTTCATCCACCGCAAGACATTCATTACCTGCTCTTTTATCTCACTCTTTCAGGTTTTTTTCACCCCTGCTTTCTTTCTTGGCCACTTATTCGTGCTTTTCCTTCCCCCTTTGTGTTTTCCTCTCTCCTGTACTGGGTCAAAGTCTGATGAGGAAAAATAAGTACCAGTCTCTCAAAATGAGTGCTGGTGGGCCACAACTTTAACCACCGGCTCAAGTTATGCACTGGATACCAGTGACAGAAGGAACACCTCTCTCATTTCTAGGGGCCAGAGGATCTGCCCTTTCAGTCTGTCCATTGAGCTACTAAATCAAAATCAGATTCTATGGAACACCAAGTCAGTCATGTGCAATTTAGAGCGCCTGCAACAAAGGGCTCCCGCTAGCCTACATGAACAAATGCACCCAGGCAGGCATTCGATGAAGAGCAGCCACCTGGGCATCTTCAGAAACCCTGATACAGCTCTGGCTGAAAGAGCCATTAGCCTTCGCCCTCAAAATGCCCGCAGACAGCTTTACTCACTTTTTTACATGAAAGGAATACCCCAATACAGCGCGCACTACAAAGGAACGGGGATGCATCGCGCCACATGAGAAGGCAATTATGTCAGTGCTAAGAAGCATGTTTGCTTCGTGATGAAAACCGCTTTTTAGATGCCGTGAATTTTTTCAACGAGTGTCAGGAAGACAACGAGGAACATGCATGTTAGAAAACCATCATTTAGTCGCCGACGCATATTAACTTTATAAAGTGTAAATACAGATTCTATTTCGATGTGAAGAAGGTCCAAGAAGGGACTTGGTTTTACTTTGTAAAGGCATCTGTGCAAAACCAAAACAATGCGTTTTATGATCTAGTATATGACACAAACCCGTATATTGTATTTGCATAATATGTCCCTAAAGGTGTAATACAGTGGAGTCAATTGCTAAACTAATGTGCTGGGGTAAAAAGGTCTTCTATTCAAAATGTCAGATATTTTTTTTTTAACGGGTAACAAAGACACCTGGGAACTTCCAGAAAAAGTAGCCCTATTCAAGTTTCATTGACCATTATCTAAACTTCCCATTAAAAATATGTGATTGAAAACACTTCTCTCAGACACTGGCATGTAGTAGGAAGTCAAAAAGTTTGCAACAGCAAAATCACCTTAACATTCAACACAATCCTTAATTTAAGTGATACCAAAACTGTTATCTGAGTGGGTTTTGCAGAAGAGCATGCATACTGCCCTGATTTTCATTGTCAGTGCCCCAGAAACATGAGAAGAAATGTCAGCTTTTTTTCATCAAAAACAATGTAAAGGGATATCACTTTACAAAAAAAAGTACAGCCTATACTCATAATTCCGGCAAACACAAGGAGATGATGGACGGAGCGCTGAAACTTTTCAGACACTCACCCCTAGTCACAGATCTGGGTTGAATCCATTATCATTCTTTAGCTCACTTCGCCGCCCCAGTTCAGACAAAGCTATATGCAAATCAGTCTTGACCCTGTGCCTTATGGGAACAGTCCAGCCCGAACTGCCAAGCCATGTCTTCCCTGGACCGGAAACAAGCAGCCTGGGACCGGTTTCGGGGTAAAACCCCTCATCAGCCAGGCTAGCTTGAATCCAGTGGCAAAGTGAGCAAGGAACACTTTCCTGGGCATACCTTGCCAACTTAGGGTGAACAAAGCAAACACAAGGAGATGATGGACGGAGCGCTGAAACTTTTCAGACACTCTCCACCAGTCACAGATCTGGGTTGAATTCATCATCATTCTTTAGCTCACTTCGCCTCCCCAGTTCAGACAAAGCTATATGCAAATAAGTATTGACCCTTTGCCTCATGGGAACAATCCAGCCCGAACTGCCAAGCCATGTCTTCCCTGGACCGGAAACAAGCGTCCTGGGACCGGTTTCGGGGTAACACCCCTCATCAGCCAGGCTAGCTTGAATCCAGTGGCAAAGTGAGCAAGGGACCCACGACTGGGCATACCCTGCCACATAGGGCAAACAAAGCAAACACAAGGAGATGATGGACGGAGTGCTGAAACTTTTCATACACTCACCCCCAGTCACAGATTTGGGTTGAATCCATCATCGTTGTTCAGCTCACTTTGCCACCCCAGTTCAGACAAAGCTATATGCAAATCAGTCTTCAGCCTGTGCCTCATGGGACCAGTCCAGCCCGAACTGCCAAGCCATGTCCGTGAATCGGTGCAAATACTCAATCACCACATGCCTCCAGAAAACGAATGTGTCCTGGTGTAATGTAACTGGTGGTCATGTAAAGTACTCCAATACCTTCAGGTCGAGCTCGTACTACATAAAAATTGCAAAAAGAAACCCTAACTAAGGACACTAGCGCACCACACTCAACAGCATCTACCACCCAGCAGTGCACCACAAGAACTGTATATTTTGGGACACTAACACACTGCATTTATCTAAGGGATAGCAAAAGTTTGAAATTCCAGAAACTATATGGAGTTAGTAATAGTTATCCACGTGAGACTTAGCTCATGTTTTAAAGATTTTTCACATTAGATGGTTTCCAGGAGCAACATCTCTCCATTGCATAAAACCACACGTATGCCTACAAGAAATAGCTGTAACCAAGAGTAGCAAAAGATGTATTCATTTTCTTCGATTACTAATATCAAAAATGGTTAAGCATTTAACCCAAATGTCTTTGGTCTTAGACTGGTGGGGGGTAAAGGGGTTACCTACACCCATCAAGAATAGCAAATTTAGGGAATTTTCGTACTGGATGATGTACAAATTTCTCAAAAGTAACCCAAAGCAGCATAGTTTCATTGCGTCCACCCAGCAATGCCTGGAACCAGAGGCCCCATTCAGCTTGGATGAAGCATCCACATTGCACGTTCGCCCACTGCTAGTCTTTTTTGTCAGACATATTGTTTGGTGTAGATAAGTAAAAAAAAAAGTGGGAGATCCTTCACCCTACCGAATGAAGAGTAATGTGCCCAAGAAAAGACATTTGATGAACAGTAGTCGCATATGTGTGTACAAGGGGAAGCAATGGCTATTTGATACAGTGCGACATACTGCAAAAAAAATTACTGGTCTTGGGCAAATTAGTAACAGAATGGATGGTTCTACATTCTTTGGCACTTTCAGTATAAATGAGGGGTGCACAAAAATTTCAGGATTTGAAAAATCCATGACGCAGCTTATAGCTAGAGTTCTCGATTTTATAATATTTACGTTTTTTTAAACATTTCCGTCTGTATTTATCCATATTTATGTTGTGTTTTGAGTCGTAAAATCGTTTATTTCTGCATTTAGCTAACTGATAAACATGCACTCACACTTTTACAAATTAAGCAGCCAACTATAACAACACACAACAGGTAAATATTAGCACTATTTACAAATATATGTTAACATATGACTGAATTTAGGAAAACTTCATCCTGTTTTACAACTCTCCATGCTGTCAATCTGTTCAACTGTTGGCCTGGAACCAGTGATTAATTTGTAAAACAATGAGTCCCAGGACCCTCGGCAACTTGCAACTTGCACCACCCTTTGCGTTCGCCAGCGTTACCAAGGACAGTCCCTACACAACTATTAACCATCACACCTCTACAGGTGCGACTGTTTAGACTGTTTGAGTCCTCCAAAGCTATGAGAATAGCTTGGGTGCTTGGTATCAGCTGTTTTTAATAAATATTGAATTAATAAACAACTATTGTTCTGCTCCTCTCTAACTTACAGAAACAGCACCACCAGATGGCATCTGCTATATAGATATATATATATATATACTATATACAATACATCATATTACTCATTACTCATAAGTGCTGGTGTTGGCAATTAAGAGCCAGTGCCGAGCACCAGAAACCACCGGCTCAACTTAAGCGCTGCCTGGAATTCATGAAGGACAGCATGGAGAGTCACTCCTAAGAAGCACAATTCACTGTAATTTTACGCTTTTAAAAATAAATAGAGACTAAATAAAGACACCTTGTATTGAGTCTGTATTGATGTAAAAATCGGTCAAAAGGGAAAACTGGGAGCATTACTTGTAGCACAATTCTCAATAAACCAGCTAGCCAGAGGTTGCCAGAGGCGTCCAGGATGCTGAAATAATCCAGGGAGGCTTATTGTGCTACAGGGCTGCTCACAGAGACAGGAGATGCTTCAATGTATCCTGGATTGGACTGCACTGGACTGATTCTGGTTATAAAGACTTGGATCTCAAAGTGTAGAAAATATGTATCAGTCGGTAGATATTGACGTACTGTCTGTGTCCACATGATATATAACACGATTGCCATACCTCAGTGCCCTTCTATGCACACACGTTTCGTATTTATGTACAATGTATTAAAACATGACCTGCCCTCCAGCATGCACGTGCAGCTTCATGATGAATAAATAGCTCTGTGATCAAAAGGATACTAATATTGAAATCCATAAAACGTATGACATCGTGATAGGAAAGCCCAGAATCGATCATTCTCTTTCATTTTATTGAATTAAACATAAAATCACCGCACTATAAAGCCTGTGATCATTTTCCCTGTGGACGATAGCAGACTACTACCAGGAAAGGTCCATCTCCACCAGTGACCCACCCCACCATTGCCCCTTCCTAATTCACTCCCTTCTAAGCGCCCCATTATGAGTAGGGTGCAGAACAACAAGGTCCCTCCCGCCCCCCAGGGAGTTACCAATGCAGGGGTACCAGTAATTCCAGCAGAGAGGACATTTCTATGACAAGGAGGTGCATCCTGAGGGTACCGTAGAAGTGGGAAATTACCAGGAATTCAGGAATATTGCACCTGATTTCCAAAGACTAATCCCTCATTGTAGACTAGTATTTCAGTCAGACATTTTGCCTAGTTTTAGAAGGTGAAGCGTCGGGGAGGGGGGCTTTAAATACACAGTATTGGTCCCATTGGCATAAGCACATGCTTCATAACGAGGACATTAGAATCTAACATTTTTGTTTTATAGACAAGTTTCAGTGAGTTTTGCGTAGCATGACATACATTCTTCAGTTTCTCGCACAAAAAGTCCTTCAAAGTTAGGATACATATTTGGGGCATACTAGTTGCCTATTGTTCGAAGACATTACTCATTACATGTCTAACAAAACTACAATTAATTAACAAAACTAGAACAAGTGTCAGTGTCTGTCCATCTGTATCATACATGGCTGACGAACAACTGGTGTAATAATTCGGTGTTGGAATCAAGGTTTATTATTTTTGTGTACTTCGATTGGCTATGACACGGTTACCTAATTCAAAGTTTCACATTATATCCAGGCTTCACCCAGGTTCAGGAGGGGACATTATCAGTGCTTTTCTGGGGGAGAGAGGCAATACCCCTTTGTGTATTGTGGTGGAATACACTCCTAATTATCTCCCCTTGAGGGTGTAATGTCTCGACTTTTTCATTGCTATGCTCATAATTGGGGAAACCCTTGTTTTCTGTTTTTTCCAGCTGTTCTAACAACCCACTTCCCATTTTGTCTCCCTGGGCGCCTTTGCTTTCCCTGTATTCTCTACACCCTGTGCATGTCAGTCTTTATCATCAGTGGTCTGAGCGTGTTTCCCCTTCTCTGTGTAGCGCTTCTTGCACCCCACAGTGCCGGATTCATCTTTTTTCTAGTAGTTTATTATGACTATTCAGCGACATCAGAATATATATGGCCCCAGAGTTAACGCATCCTCAGTTTAATGCCCAGCGCCAACATTCATGTCACATTTGCCCCACTGGAGCTCGAGGCTATGGTGAATGTGAGCTGTTTAGTTTACCATTAAGTACGCAATGGGGGAGGCCAGGGATGGCTTGGAACATAAACAATTGTCACTTTTCATACCGAAAAGTAAAATAAAATAAAAAGTTTTATCCAAATTAAATGTACGAGTTACAGTGGGAGGGGGAGGGGGAAAAAGATAAAAATTCCCAAACATTTGGTTTCATTTTTAGAGGGCTGCACATGGCTCCAAGTCATGTATATGCCATCAGCAGGTTCTGGCTTTTCAGCCACCAGAATGGTTCATTCTGGGAATTGCAGTTTTGCTTTTGACACTGCCGCTATGTGTGTCATCCGTGAGGGTATCCTGGTGCTTTGCAGGTCTGTGGTGCCAGCCTTGAGGGGGCTTACTCGAAGACCCAGGACTTCAGCTTCTTGCCAAATTCAGGAGAAGATGAGGAGGCTCTAACATTGGTGTGGGAGGTCAGTCATCCTATGCTTTAAGGGCAATGTATGTGTTTAGAGTTGCTAGAATGTTCCTATGTCACACGGAATATAGTACTAGCAATGGAATGTCTTCTTATGAAGGTAGGGGAGTTGAAGTGAGGGAACTGTAAGAAGAAGCTGGTGGTAACTTGGATGGCGAATTAACCTGGATTTAATCTATTTATATCTGTTGTGGATTATTACAGTATAAGAATTGCACAAACTCCTGATCTGCTTATGCAAATGTGTGGGATGTGTGCTAGTGAGAGTCAAGCATAGTGGGGGTGTCTGGATGGTTGGTGGAACTGCACGCAGCTGTCCAGGTAGAATGGGCATATGCTATGTAATGTTTTTTATGCGTGGATTGATTTGTACATGCTTATGTTTTGGGAGCCAGTGTAATTCCCTCAGGTGTGTAGTGATGTGAGACATGGGAGGGTGACGACCAGCCCAGTCTGAATGGTCTGAAGTCTTTTTGTGAGTTGGTTGGTGATTCCCGCATACAGGGTGTTCCAAAAGTTCAGCCTGCTGGTGATGAGGGCTTGGGTGACACTTGAATAGCTTTTTCAGCTCTCTCAGGGTGTGGAAGCAGGCCATGGTGACAGTGTTGACCTGGTCTGATATGTCCAGCTTGCTGTTGATAATGATCCAGAGATTTCTTGCATGTGTGGGGGGGTGGGAGTGAGTCAGACGTCTGTAGGCCTCCATGTGGAGGCCCACAGTGAGTCATCTTTTCCGAAGATCACCAGTATGGTCTTTTCTAGGATTAGTTTGAGGCAGCTGGACTTCATTGAGGAGGCAATTTCGGTCATGCACAAGTTGAAGTTGTTCCTCGTGTTAGGTGTTCTGTTCGCAAGTTGTGTGTTGTCAGTGTAGGTGAGTATGTTAATGCTGTGGCATGGATGACACTTCCCAATGGCATCTTGTAGATGATGGAGATGGTGGGCCTGAGCAAAGAACATTGTGAGAGTCCGCAACTACGTTTCTGAGCTTCTGAGGAGTTGACTGTTGTTTTCTTCCAATGAAAAAGCGGCAGGCCCATTGGGGGGTGGGTCCTTGGATGCCAGCCTTGTGAATTTATCTGACCAGGATGGAGTGGGAGACTATGTGGAAGGCTGCAGAGATGTTGAATAGGATGCGGGGGTGGTTTCTACTCTGTTGAGGATCATCTGGATATCAACTTTTGCTGTGATGAGGACTGTCTTTGGACTGTGGTTAGGTCTGAAGTCTGATGGTTTGGTGTTGAGGAGCTGGTGGTTGCATGGTGGAGGCATCTGTTGATTTCTTGTTCTATGACCTTGGCTGCATATGGTACAATGGAGGGACTATGGTCTAAAAATTCTAAAATGCAAAGTGATGTTGGCTAAAGACAAGACGGTCTGGGAACTGAAAACAGCAGACCTAGTAAAATATTAATCAATCCAGCTCCCATTTACAGAGGATTGGGAGTAGAGGTGAAGTATCTAGCTACTAACCTAATCAATAGCACCATTGTTATCAACCTGAGAAAAATTAAGGAGCAAGATAAAACCTGAAAGCATCTAAATGACATCCAGCTGTTTGCATTGAGCAAATCCTCACTCAGTTATTTCACAAGGAGTGGAACATCTGACCTACAAGTTAAAGAATAATCTATGCAATAAATATATTAACTCACAGAGGTATTTTACTGAGACTACAGGTCTGGGGTATAGTGGTTGCATACAACTCTTGGACCTACCCTCAGCATCCTCCGCTCGAGCCTCCAGTTGACTGACCAGTCTTTGTAATGCAGCTAGTCAGGATTCTGCACAGTGCAGCCATCCCCACTGGGGCTCCTCGAGAGGCAAGCTGTTGCCACATCCCAGGACTCAATCCTGGGTGGAGAGTTCCAGGAACACACCAGGTAAGATGGATTCATTCCACGGCAGTGCAACGCTCTTTCATAGAGCAGCCACCATGGTAGGCCTCCAAGCCACGCCACCAATCATGATTTTAATGCCAGCTGTTGCTTTCTAGATGAATCCATGAAAGTTATCTAATTAGTTCTATGAACCTCTCCAGTGACAGTGGAGAGAAGAGCAGTGGAGCGGAGCTCCCCACCCTGCCTGGGAGTGAGATGTCGGAAAGCGCCTGGGTCCCACTTCACCTGGGAGGTGAACTCAGCTCCATTTCTAGAGTTTCAGGAGTTTTCTGCACTCCTTGGAGCACGTTAAGTTCTGAAAAACTCCGCCCCACGAAGTGTAGAGGAGTTGTTTCCTTGCTCGCACTCGCAAGCGTGAGTGGAGCAAGGAAAATTCAATGCTAAACCACCTCCCAGTGAGATTTCTCGATGCGGGCCGTTGCGGATGGTTGCGACTGCTTGCATTGAGAAAATATTACGTTTGCGTTGAGGAAGCTGTAGAACATCTACTCAAGAGGCAGAATGAAGCAGCGCCCTCTTGCGCTGCGAGTGGTGCCGTTCGAGCTGATTTTCCAGTGCGAGACAAACACCTAGTGCTAAAAATCAGCACAAATGGCATGACCTAACGCACTCTGCCGTATCAGAACTCCATGTAGCACGGTGGAATTTTTTGGACACTGAACACCGCCGAAGCTAAAGAACAGTAATTTACATCCATCAACGGGGGAGAATACTGTCAATATACTGAGCCTGCCTGTTGGTAAAGGAGCCCTCTTAGTGCCCTCTTAGTGCACGCCTCTCTCCTGGCACTCATAAGCAGAGAGGAGAGACAGCCCAATACCAGGTGCATATAGGAAGGCACTTGACTGGGAAATGGGACTCAAGCAAGGGCAGTGGGACTTGTGGACTGAAAGGAAAGTGGGGGCCCATGATTAAAGGCAAAATGGAGGCTAGGGAGCCTTGTGGATCGTGGGCCGGTCCCATTTGGCACCTAAATTGACTGTCTGATGGCAAGTTGGAGCTAGGATGGTGGGAGAAAATTTGAGTTTTAGGTGGGGACAGTGGCCCCTAATGTCTTGCTATGCTGAATACTGGTATAATTACTCAACAACATGAAACATTGACCCTGTGGGACTTGGTTGGCATGGACAGAGATAGTGATCACTTTACAAACCAAGATGGTTAGAACTAAAAAATATAAGGAGGAAGCAGCATGAGAGGCACAGCAAAGGTTACAAAAGGACTAATTCACAGTGGTGGTACTAGCGGAGAGCCTCTCCAAATTTTATCCATTGGAATGGGCGTACATGTTTCCGGTGCACCATCTGAGACATAGGAGATCCCACAGCTTGTAGTGGCTCTGAACTTTTTATGTTGCTTTTAGGTTTTAATGGCTTGTGTACCCAATACATCACAGAGTGGTAAACTTCCAGAATT
Source organism: Triturus cristatus (assembly GCF_964204655.1). Lineage (NCBI taxonomy): Eukaryota > Metazoa > Chordata > Amphibia > Caudata > Salamandridae > Triturus > Triturus cristatus. The sequence goes on from NC_140583.1 coordinate 237,909,763, forward strand.
ATTCTAGATAGTTCTTGTTAATAGTGTTGAACAGGAAAGACTGCATGCCTGTAGCACTTGGTCAGATTTAATGCTTCTCCCTTAATGTTGTTTAGGAGGATTGAGGAGACTGTAAATAATTTTCCCATTACCTACATAACTAAGTACAGAGCTGCATGCTCATTTTGTATTTGTTTCTATAATTCAGGGAGAAATGTTTTTGAGGGTGTGCTATGTGTTGATGCATGCAACTATACTTCCCCAGGTGCTGTACTCTTCAGGTGGCACTATTGTAAGGGAAACACACATAGTCAATATTCTATGCTGGTCTTGTGATGTCTTATAAGGGTAAACTGCTTCCAATTGGTTGATCTTGTGAGCAAACCAGAAGGCAACTTCATCATGCTTTATGGGCATCCTACCCATGATACTGTTTATTGTCTGTGGACTGATTGCTTGAACTGCAACATGCTCTTGTACAACTGGTCCTGCTAAAGCTGGTCTAGGTTTCATGGTTCATGGCACATACTGAACGGATTTCCTGAATAAGGAGACTGTGTAATGCAAGATCCTTAAAACTTCAGTGATGAGTTTGTTTTCAGGATATGGAAAGGGTGTTTATCCAGGTAGTACTGGTGATGTAGCCCCTTTGCTACTCAGGGCACCCAATTTAACATTTGAGTGTGTGTGTGTGTGTGTGTGTGTGTTGGAACTCACCTGCAAACCAATACTAGTGCTCTTGGTAAGTCAAAGGGATTTCCATTTACTGGTGTACTGTATAGAGTGCAGGCAATGCTGTTGGTTTGTAGGGCAGAAAGTTCCCTGAGGCGGTGCCTATAGCCTTGAACTATACCCATGAGTAAAATGTCCCAAAGGCATATGCTGCATGTGCATCTATTAAAAATGTACCTGCCCCTCCCCTGGCATCTGGCACACCTCTATTCTTGAGATGTTGTGTGACTGCCCCTCAGTAATTTACTCCTATCATAACAGGAGCCGCCATTATAATTGAACAGATCCAAAAGACACTGGATTCAAAGAATACCAAAAACTCACATATGGGGACTAACTTTTTATGAGTCATACTTGACAGACCTATTTTGATAGGTGCTCCCTTATTCCCTGTAGGAGGGAAGTGTGATTGATACAATGTCTCCATGTATCTGTAATAATGGTTTTCTTGTGGGTACTTTGTTTATTGTGGATAGATGAGGGGTTAATGGGGGTGGAATAATTGTACTGTTTAATGGATTGTTTGGCGCTATGGTTTTTTTTTTACTTTGGTGCTTGTCACTTTTTAACTCGGCACTGCTCATGGCAGGCACCTTCACTTCTGTGCTCCAATATTTTGGTAGTGGGCGGCACTTTGTTCTCTTGCCCCAAATACAATTTTGTACGTTCAAAGGGAGGACTCACAGTGGGCGCGCCCCTGGCGAGCCAAAGGCAAGTCCATCGGAGCCCATCACAGTCCCGGAAGCGACCAGCGCCAGCTACTCTGCCCATTTTTTGACAGACAATACGGTAAGTATGATATACTCCAAAGCTGACCTACTAGCCCTCAATATCCCTAATACTTGCCCCAATAAAATAGACCCTCAGGAGGTAGCCAACTACCTCTACTTGCTTTCTCTGCAATTTTAAGATAAAGGTGTGATTCTTGTTGGCTCCCCCCTCAAACAAAGGGATGAATCCCTCTTAGCACTCCTTATTAATGCGCGCTTTCTTCAAAAGTCTCTGTAAATGACCTTCTCTGTGATGAGAGGCCTGATGTTCTATTTATTATGGAAACTTGGTTGTCAGCCTCACCTAAACCTATCATAGAACTGGATATCCTACCCGGATATGAGATGCAGACCCTAGATCGCGCAATAAGTAGAGGAGGCGGCATTTCTATTATTTATCAGCACACCTATACCTGCTCAACTTTCCTCTGCAGCTGATCTACTTGAAGCAGAAGCATTACGCTTCTGCCTGCCATTAAATGCCCAGCAATCTGTTGGCAGCATTTTTATTTATAGACCACACGGACTTACGGGCCTCTTTTTGAACTCCCTCAACGAGGCAGTTTCTTATGCAGTTCGTCTTTTTTTGCAGTGCATCGTCTTAGGTGATTTTAATATACATTGGAACTGCCCCTCGGATTAAGACATGATGGTCTCAAGGATAGTATGTCCTCTTAAGGTCTCCCTCAATGTGCTGATAAACCCACTCATATTGGTGGTCATACTATAGATTAAGATTTTCTAATATAAGTTTAAGCATGTCCAGCTCCCTCCCACTACTTTGGTCTGACCACTACCTGATCCAATTCAGCTGGCACTTATCTCTTTATAGAAGTCAAGACCATTTCCCTTCTTGGCACTTAGCTAGACCTTTTCCAGGATTACACAGAAGAACCTGCTGGGTACTTTTGAAAACAATTGACAAAACTTACTGGGGTCATTAGAGACAATTGAGTCAGATACAAAGGTGATGGACAACTGGGTATTTACCACGCTTGAAAAATTATCCCCCTCTCCCAGATCAAATACCAGGTAGATCGAAGATCTTTTGCCCCTAGTTCAATGACACCCTGAAACAGCAGAACAAATATGTAAAAAAGCTGAAAGAACCTGAGACAGAGGCAAGTATAAAACAGTGCTTGGGAAATGTTCAGCCCTTATTAATTCAATAAAAAGGGGGTTTTAAGAAGGAAGGATCAAAAGGACAGAAAATAAATCGGGAAAAATTTGTAAAATAGTAAAAAGCTTCTCAGGTCCACCTGCCTGTCATCTAAGTAAGGTTCCTTTAGCTGGGTGGTTTTTACAACTGGCCAGCTTTTTTCGCAAAAAAGGACATTCAGAATAGTTTATCTAAAACAGGAGTTTTAGATGCAGGCTACAACCAGGTCCTATTATAATACATCCTGACCCCTCTCCTCTTTTAATTCGAATTTCCTGGATGACTCCAAGGCGGGCGTTTTGAATCTGAAGTCAGGCTCCCCCTCCGATCGCTTCTCCCTGTTTCTCCAGATCTGGGTGTGGACGCTGTTAATCCTGTTATGAGTTTCATGCTAAATTGGTCTCTAGTATCTGACATTGTCTTCACATGTTGGAAACAGGCCAAAATTCTACCAATTAAAAAGAAAAACTATCACTAATGCTCTGAGCAGTTATATGTCTATTTTCCTCCTGCCAGCACCATTAAGACATGTGGAGAAATGTGTTGATCAGCAGGTGTCCAGCTATACCCAATCTAATGAACTAATTCACCCCAGTCAGTCAGGGCTTAGGCCAAAACACAGCACAGAGACTGGTCTTCTGGAAGTCTCTGAACCTATCAAAATCACTCTAGATGCAGGTGGGAAATCAGTCCTGGTATTGTTGGACCTGTCAACTACTTTTGACATGTTCCCTCATTCCAGGCTGACCGCTTTCCTCCATGACATAGGCATCAGACAAACTGCGCTGGAGTGGCTAAAATCCTTTCTGGCAGATGGAGTCCAGGAAGTCTGGTTGCCCCCTTTTTAATCTGGCAAGAGTTGTGTCTCTGCAGGAGTGCCTCAGGGTTCAGCCCTCGACCTCAGGATGATCAACATCTATATGACCCCGTTGGCGGCACTGGTTGAATCATTTGTGGCCAAGATAATATCATATACAGACGATACTCAACTGGCCTTCTCCTTCCAGAAAGGAGAGATAATTGCCTCTTATGCCATCAAACACTGTCTATTGGCTGTCTTTCTTTGGATGGAAATTAAACCGATAACACAGAGATTTTTAGCTTTGGCTAAAATTTCAGCTTCACCTTTCAAGCTCACTGACTTCTCTGCCCAACCTGCAAGTTGACTCGGTACAAAACTTGGGAGTCAAGTTCAACAGTCTGATGACTATGCATTATCAAATCCATATGGCAGTAGGCACACACTATGGACTTCAGTGCTCGGCAAAAGAATGTCTGCATCTTTTTTCTGAACTAGTGAGAATAACAGTAGTACTGGCATTGATTCTGTCCACGTTAGACTATGTTAATGCTTTGCATGCAGGTCCCCCACAATATTTGCTGAGAAAACTGTGAACAGTTCAAAATGCGGCTGCTCACTTGGTGCTCAATTTACCATACCGAGCACGTGTCTAGCCGCATTTGAGAAATCTGCATTGGCTCTCGGTGAACAAGCTGATCTAATTTTGGACTCTTCTCCAAATACACGGAGCAATGAATCACTCTGGTCCAGCTTATCTCTCGTCCAGGATACGCCACCATTCACCTAAGAGAGACCTGAGCACCTCTTGTGGACATTTGGCCATATTTTCCAGGGTACGCCTAACCACATCAGGGAGGAGATCCTTCTCCCTCCTGGGACCGCAGGCCTGAAATAGGCTCCCAGTAGAACTGCGACGAATTGAAAGTGAGGGTCTTTTTAGAAAAAAACTTGAGACGTGGCTTTTTACACTTTAGCTTTTATTTTTCCTTTCTTTTTTCTTACTCTCCTTATAGCACCGGGACACTCTTTCTGGGAAGCCATGCGCTTAACAAATTCTATCATTTATTCATTCATTCAGTCTTTGTCAGGATCTCTTGCAGGATATCCTGCGATAATCAGGGGCGATAACCTCTCTGCTATAGCGGCCACTTCAAGCAGTTTTTATAGTATTGCCTACTAACCTTTATCTTAGATGGGGAATTTTTGTGAAATTTCTATTAAATTCCGAACATAACCTGTATGCATCAAACTGATAGTCTTAAAACAAACAAGTAGGACAAATGTACGTTAGTTGAGACTACATTGTTTATGGTATATTTGCTATCTGACCTTGAAATATAGATAAGAGGGAATGTGTCCCAGACTGATGTGTTTTGTCAAGGTCGTTGTCTGGATGATTTGACACTTTCACAGGTTCTGCAAAACATAAGGACAGACAGTATGTGGGTCAAAGGTAGGCAGGCCAATGATCAGGCAGAAAATGGAGTCTGGCTTGTCAAAAATTGAGTTTGGCCTCTTACACTGTAGGAACCACAATTGCAAACTATAGAAAGCGTGCCTTAAGGGCCCCTTCACTGTGGAAAGCATGACAGTCTCCATTTACCTGGATTGCACAGCACAGATTCAGAGACAACGGGCATCATATATTGCAGTAAAGAGGAGAATGAGAGAGGAAACAAATGCATGTTTAAACAGTTTTTTTGTTTTTTTTTGTTACCTCTCTTGAGGCCACAGAATGGAGTGATACAAACCCGGCAGAGGATCACACGTGGCCAGACACCACGCTGGATCTGCACAACGGAAATGTTGCAGGACACGTCGAGCAAGAAGCACTCATTCGACAACAGGGTGGGACAAAAAGAGAGCAGGTGGTGATGGTGGCCGTATTGTGTAGCACACTCACAAACATGGAGGAATATCTGGACCCTGGCCCCATATATATATATATGGCGACAGAGGAATAAAGGAGATATTTTGCATAAAGTTCTGGGTCTGTGTCCATCCTTTGGGAGAGCCGCTCGTTGGAATTCAGCGGAGGAATACTCGTGATATATATATATATATATATATATATATATATATATATATATTACCTACTGGCGGTCGCCAGTAGGTAGTTATAGTTAGGACCCTGTTTCCATAGGAAATCCGCAACATTCTATTTGGAATAACTTTGGCGCCGGTCGACGAATCCTCGCGAAATTTTCAAAATAGGTGGGGCGCTACGCTCCGCTCCTACCCTGAAAGTCTCGGGGGGATTCGTCAAGCAGGGGCCGAGAAAAAAGGGGGGTCCCAAAACGCATTTTCCCCATGCATTTTTCCATAGGACCTTTAGACACAGCTACAGCCCGAACGGCTGAACCGAATTACTTGAAATTTGGCAGAGAGGTAGCCATAAGGTCAAGGAAGTGCCTTTTGCAGGTCTGGTGTAAATCTGTTCAGTATTTCCTGAGAAAATAGCATTTAAAAGCATATATATATGTGGGCGGAGCCTAACCACACATCTCATCCTGAGATCTGATTGGCTGTCAGCACTTCATCCAAGAAGTGTTGGCAGCCATCTTGGGACCAATATACATGATAGCACCTCATTAAAAAGCATTGCAGTTAATAGAAGGTTTTAAGACTTTAGTTACATTATAAATCATTTGTTGATGGTACCATACTCATTTTAGGAATTGTGGTATGTTCTAAGGTGATTTCACCATGTGAAAAAGCCTTCTGCTGGGATATCATGATTGAGAGAAAAATATTTTCTCATGCTTTTACCACAGAGGTTTGGAAGGTGATCTATAGGCTAAACTGAGAGCTTATTTTCTGTAAATTCACATTATCTTTCTCAGTCATGTGAGAATGAAGTCTGACATTCTCAGTAAAACATGTACATCCAACAAGGGCAGAGACTGTCAGTTGATTCCTTTGTGTTCTACTGCAGCTTCCCAGAGTGTTCCAAAGAACTGCTAGAGCGCTAACAGTCCTACTTATGATAAACGTATGGCACACCTGAAGCCATCTTGCTTGGATTAAAGTGGTAACTCTTAAAACATTTAATTTAAAAAGGAACAAAATGAGGGGGTTCATTTTTCCATAAAAAGTATGATTAGTGCTGCAGAAAGAAAAATTAGGGCACATTTTGAGTGACTTCTCAAATCCTCTTCTATTTCATTAAAAAATTCTGACATGCAGACTGAAACATGCACTTTCAATACCAGCAGCAGTTTTCCCTGGTGAGCAGTAGCTTTACTACAGTGATCTAATGAGCAAAAAGAGTGCTAACATTCTGAATTTATGGCAAATGTGTGACACATCTGAATGCCTTCTTGATGGAATCAAAGTAAAAAACTGAAAGTATTTCCTACTGAGGAGACTGCAGTAAATGAGGAAATTAGGAAACTTCATAACAAATAAGTCTCCCAAGATGGCCACCAGAGACAAAAGAGCCCAAATGTAGCCCAAATATCACCCAGATGTAGCCCAAGTATAGCCCAATGACAGAATGTCCCAGAATGTTCTTAAAAACAACTAGAGCGCTTACTGTCTTCATTATGACAAAAGTATGGCACACCTGAAGCCATCTTGATTGGAATAAACTGGTAACACTTAAAACATTTAATTTAAAAAGGAACACAATGAGGAGGTTCATTTTGCCATAGAAATTATGATTAATGCTGAAGAAAGAAAATGAGGGCACATTTTGAGTGATTTCTCAAATCCTCTTCTATTTCATTAAAAAATTCTGACATGCAGACTGAAACATGCACTTTTAATACCAGGAGCAGACTTCCATGGTGCAGTAGTTTTACTACAGTGATCTAATGAGCAACTAGAGTGCTAACATTCAGAATTTATGGCAAATGTGTGACATATCTGAATACCTTCATGATGGAATCAAAGTAAAAAACTGAAAGCATTTCCTACTGAGGAGACTGCAGTACATGAGGAAATTAGGAAACTTCATAACAAATAAATCTCCCAAGATGGCCACCGGAGACAAAAGAGCCCAAATGTAGCCCAAAATCACCCAGATGTAGCCCAAATATAGCCCAATGACAGAAGTGTGCAAAACACTTATTATTTTGTGTTTTTGCAGTGTTATATAGTGCAGACTTGTCAGGTATTGGAGTGCTTTACATGAGCATTGGTTACATCACACAAGAACAAATTCATTTTGGTTGTAGACATGGGGAGACTAAGTGATTTGACCAGAATCACAGAATGTCGAGCTGAAGCAGAAACTTCAACCTGGTTCCCCAGTTGCAAATTCTGCAGTTCTGGAAGTAACACCACATCCTCTCCCCTAAGTGCAACATTTAATCAAGTGGTCAACTGGATAAAAAAACAAAAAGATAACAAATAATTTAAAAGTGCTTTGTCGCTATTTGAAAACTCAGAAAATATGTCCTTATTTTAGTCTTTTAGAGCACTAACCATAATTTTGATGCCAATAAGACCCTCTCATATATGTAATTTCTAAAGGAAATGCTCTAGGTATTACAGTTTTGATTACATCAAGATGATGTCAGGCGTTCCACACTTTTGTAATAAATATAGAATGTTAGCAATCTAGTTGTTCATTAGGATACTGTTGAGAGGCAGAGGCCAGGGGCACGGACTCTGAAAATTGAAGGCAGGTAGGAGGGTGCAAAGGCAACAATTTAACCACACTGAGCAGGCAGGAAGGGCCGTGGAAGCACAACAGACTATGGAGGGCAGTGGAAAGGGGGGCAGGGGCAACAAACCAACAATACAGGACTTGCAAGAGAGGCTGTTGGAGGGAAGATCTATTACGGGTCAAGGAAGCTAGGGGCGGTCCCCAGATCCCCGGGAGCCACCACAGAACTGAGCAGGAGAGTGAGTCAGGGACAAAAGGGGCACCTTAATTTGAGCCGGGGTGCCTAGGAACGCTTGCTCCAAAAATGAAGAAAACAGACATATGAGACATGGAATTGGAGGCAGAATACAATGGCAGTTTAATGAGAAGATGCAACTTCAAAGAAACCGCAGAATAGAGACATAAAGTACAAAATACAGAATCCAGATAATCATACAGCTGTCATAATATTCTCTGTATCTCAATTAATGTACTGACAGAGAGAGAGAGAAAACACATCTATAAATGCATCATGAGAAACAAGTTACACCAAGGAAAATGTTACCTAGGAACACTCACGTTTACTCTTAGAGCAAGCATTCCTGCAATTACAATACAAAATCTTTTAAATGCAAAAGTAAAGAGAACAATGGTTAAACATAACATGACCTTTCATATAGGTAAAATAGAATAAGATACTTCAAGCAAAGCAGAGCAAGACATTTTAAGCAAAGGAAGACAAGAGCTCCCAGCTCTTGGGGAAAACCTGCACTGCCTGTTAACCTACATACAGACGGCGAGGTAGTCCGTCGATATCTGTGGGTGCTCCCTTTTTATATCATTTTGTGGGCTCCTTTGCACGCTACATCTACCTACGTATGCTACCCAAAAGCTTCGTCTGCAGATTTTACCAGACATTTCGTCATTTACCCACTTAATGCTGACAATGGACTGGGTGAAAAGGTCAGTCTCTCAGGCCAATCGCTTATCGTAAGTTCCATAGAGCAAGCAGAAAATAATGGGTATTGTACGGGAATTCAATATATTCATGTATAAAATCTCCTCAGTTCTCCTAACTTGACGCTCTGCGGTTGCCACTTCCTTAAAAGCGGGAAACCTGCCCAGGAAGCAAGTACCAGTCCAGGATGCAGCCTACTGTATGTCGACAGCTTCAGGGGGATCTTGAACTTTGATACCGAGCACGGAGCACTCGGGTAGGGTGGGGGCTACTAGTTTGGATCAGAAGGCCTCGCAGACCTGCCTTCAGACTGCTATACACTAAAATTGCAGAGCTATGGTCAATTTAACAAAGAGGCCTACATATTGAACAGAAGGGCCTACACAGGGGTTTTATGCTGGCTGAGTGGTAAGGATGTCTCAGGATAATTATATAGCAACACAGGACCCGCTGGTCAATTTAATACGGCCTACAAATGCAGCTGGCAGGGCAAGGACAAGGGTCTCATACTTCAGGTGTGGACAGAACGGGCCAGGGGCCCCCTGTGATACAAAAATCTACCCTCCTTCAAGGCTGTGGCAATGTAATAGACCATTGTGGGCAGAAGGAAGAGGCAATGGTAGTACAACCATACATGCCAACAGACCCGATTCAGCCAGGAAACGTCCAATGTTTTTAAGCTCAAATGGGCTTTATTTGATCTGTCTCCTGTCTACAATATCCTCTTTTTCAATGTAACTCAAAGGGGAAAATCAATACCCCAGTTCTTTTTCAAAATCTCCCTCTTACCAAGTTCAAAATGTTCGCAAGTATGGTACATTGGATCATGGAAGGAAATGGGATAGGGACATGGACTTGAATAACAGAGGACAGGAGGGACATGGAGAGGTGCACCAAACTGACCCTGCAGGGCAGGCATCAGGGTTTGCAGCAGCACAATACACCACACAGGGCATGCAGGACGGGAGTGCAGCACAACAATCCATAGAAAGCAAGAGGGAGGGGACAGGACCATGCACATGGACAACAGAGAACAGAGGGGCAAGAGGCAATGGTAGCTAGCTGACCATAACAGACAAGCCAGGAGGGAGGGAGTAGGGCTGGGGGCAAGGGGGCAGGACAGGAGCAGCAAGATAGCCATGGAGGTCAGGCAGGATGGGCACTAGAAGCAAGACACACCATGAAGAGCAACAGTGAGACTGTGATGGCATACACACAGACCATGGAGGGAAGGTGGGAGGGGGTCAGGGGCAGCTAACTGACCACACAGGGAAGGTGGGAGGGGCCATGGCAGCACAGAAGACCATGCATGGCAAGTGGGAGGGTTAGTGGCAGCACAATGGCTATGATGGGCAAGAAGGAGGGTGGAGGGGCATGCACAAAGGACGATGGAGGATAGAAGGGAGGGTCAGGACCTGTGCACAGACAAGAAAGTTCAGGGGAAGGGACCTCACAACAGACCACACGGGGCAGGCAGGAGGAGCAGTTGCAGCACAACAGACCAGGGAGGGCAGAAGGGTGTGGCAGTACAATGGACCATGTAGGACAGGAGGAAGAGGATAGGGGCATGGCATGTGGACAGGCAGGGTGAAGGTGGCAGGGACAGGTTACAGTCATCTGACAATGCTAGGCAGGTGGGAGGGGAGTGGCAGCTCAACAGAACACTCAGAGTAGATAGGAGTGGCAGGTCCATGGGACATGGTGGGCAAAAAGGATGGAGCAGGGGCATGCACAAAGACATCGGAGGGCAGGGGGAAGGAGAATAGGGGCAGCAAGCTAAGCACAGAGTTTAAGCAGGAGGTCAATGATGGGGCATAGAATTGGGCAATGGAGGGCAGAAGGAGTGGACTGGTACATCATACTAAATTGAGGGCAGTGGCAGCACATCAGACCATGCATGGCAGGAGGGAGGAGGCTAGTCCATGGATTCACACAACAGAGGATAGGGAGGAAGGGGATGGGGCAGCAAGCTAACTGTTCAGAGAAGGCGGGTATTAGGAACTTTATTGTGTCTGTGCGAACTACTTAAAATATGAACAAGTATGCAGCATAATCTCACTTTTATTCAGGAAGAAGAGGACATTTGTGACTGTGACTCCGGGCTCACTTGGCAGAAACACCCCCTGACCCTCCACCCCCTATCGCAAAATGTAATGCCCGTGAAAAGGGTAGGTGAACACAGTGTTATATAGAACATAGTCCTGAGAGCACGATTGAAAATGAAAACTAGATATAGTGTATGGTATAAACTATGCACCAAAAAGTGTGATATAAGATGAACCGGGCGTGAAATATAATATGCAATACATTGTGCGCAATGACAGATTCATTGGAGAGCGCGAGATAGCACAGGCACTAGCGCGTGCTATGCGATATGCGCCTTGGAGTGTAATATGCACAGGGCAGTGTTGTGTAACCTAACTAGTCTCTAAAGTTGTAATATAAAATATGTGCTGGGGAGTGTAACGTTGCATATGCACTGTGACAAAGATATGGATCCCAGATTGTAATATGTATGGCATAGCACTGTGCCTTATAACATAGGCATCGAGAAAGGCACGTTAGATGGGGCAATATAACCCGTGCGAAGACAAGTGTGGCATGACATATTCACGGGGTGGTGTTACAGTGCACATGGGCTAGAGAGTGTCATAGCATATGCACTAGCTAGTGGAATACAACACAGAGGTGTGTGGCCCTCGGCAGGCAATGGTGGGTGTAACACAGCATTGGGCTCTGTCAGGAGCACGCTGTGACTCTCAAGTGATGTTCGTCCCCTTTCCAGAGAGTAAAATAAAAAGTATTACACATCCGGCAGTGGATGTGTGTTTTATTAACCGTGAGGGGGGTTTCTTGCATAGTTTTGGTCGAATTTTTGTCGAATCCCCTTTGAAAGGCTTGGTGTGCATGTGTATTAAATGTGCCAGTCAATAGCTACCCATGTTTGTATAAATAAACGACAAGGGTGTCTACCAGGATTAGGCACGGTAGGGCATCAGACATGTCAGAGCTTCACTAGTGGTGTAAATACATTCCACGTGGATTCATTGCATGCATAGTCGCCTTTTAATGAATATCACGCAAATCGTCATGGTGATAGGTACGTACGGTTTGTCCAGCATGTCCTAGGTGTGTCTATAAATATATATTTTTTAAAAATAATAAAAAACAGTGGCCGGCCCTGGGGATTGGGGTCAAAAAAATATAATTAGGAGACTGGCCCTGGGGGATGGGGTCATCAGGGCCAATAAATTAGAATAAGAAGGGGAACCAAACAGCCCCCCTTCTTAAAAAACTAAAATAAATAAAAGACTGGCATCGTGCCGGAGGCCATGCCCCCTCCGTGCAGCACTCTGCAAACGCGCCCCCAACAGGCATCTCCAGTATGCGCCAGGGAGCTGCGCTGCAGCCAGGTGTTCTGAGGCCAAGCCCCTTTTTACACCTCTCTGCAACGCAGCTCTGTGGCACTTACTGGAGGTACCTAGTGGTCTAGTTTGACCCTAGGGACCCTTAGGATTCAAGGGGACTTAATCTCTCAACTTAGAACAGCCACAGGGCGCGTTTACACAGTGGTGAAGGGAGGGTACGGGGCCTGAGGTGACGTGTGCAAACACGCACTATGGCACGTTTTAAATTGGGGATATAATTTCCCTTCAATACTGACGGCCCCTGGGGGCTAACTAGCCCACCAAGTGCTTCCAGTAAGCGCCACTGAGCTGCATTGCAGAGAGGTGGTCCAGGCCGTGCCACTTTTTACACCTCTCTGCAACGCAGCTCTGTGGCACGTACTGGAGGTACCTAGTGGGCTAGTTGGACCCTAGGGACCCTCAGGATTCAAATGAACTTAATCTCCCAACTAAAAATGGACAAAGGGCGTGTTTACACAGTGGTGAATGGAGGGGACGGGCCTGAGTTAACGTGTGCAAAAACGCCCTGTGGCCTGTTTTAAGAGGTAGTTTTAATCCCCATGCCCTATTATATACTAGGGGCTTACAGAGGAGGTCATGCTAATCACAGGGGGACCCCAACGCATAATGTTCCCTAGTGTATGTAGGTGTTTTCACTGTATTCTAAGTGTCTTTTAACATAGCACTGGCTCTAGGACTGGTTAGTCAGACTCAGTTACCACCAGTATCCGTCTGAAAAAGTTGAGGGTACAGGATGATTTTGCAACAAGGCTTCTTTCTGCTCTTCTTTTTGTTCTTTCTGCACGTTATCCTTCTTCCTGCACTTATCTTCGTATTTGAGGACTTCTGTTGCTTCTTTCTGCACTTCTTTTGTTTCTTTCTGTGCATTTTTTCTTCTTTCTTCACATGTCCTATCTCTGTAGGCATAGTTAGAAATTAGCATTTAAAAAACCTTTGAAATTCACAGAAAAAACCATAGGTTTCAGGCACGTTATAGTTAGGAATTAGCATTTAAAAAACCTCAGAAATTCACTGAAAAAACCATAGGTTTCAGGGGTGTTATAGTTAGCTGGACTTTTCACTTGTACAAAACCATTGAAATTCCCCCGTTATAGTTAGTTCAGCTAACTATAACTCGCGCGCCCGCAATGCACTGCTGATGACGTCACATATTACATCACTCATGACATGGTCAGTGACATCACTCATGACATCACTGATGACATCTCAAATGACATCACTGATGACATCACTGATGACATCATCCTTGTGATAGAGTGGCAGACCTCCTCTCACCCTAATATAACCTTTGATACACACATTCAAAAATAGAGACTAAAATTTTCAAAACAATGGACATACCAATACCAGTTACAACAACCTTTTCAGTAATTCTAAGATCCACATACACATCCACTCATTCACCAACAGTCCTATACAGTCACTCATACATGTACTCACTCATCATATGTACTCATACACCTATACATCCTGTTACACAATGCCACTCATCCATAGAGTTACTCACACACATAGTCACTCATGCTAATAAAGAATCAAACATACATTTACTTGCATATACAGTTATACACACACCACCACACTTACTTCTACAGAAACTTACACATACTTAGTCTTTTAAACAATCACTTATAGAAACACATACTTATTCATACAGGAACTCTTTCAATCTCTCACTCTCACATATACTCACATATATACACCAATAGTCACATATACTAGTTTAAAACATATGTAGTTACTCATAAAGACACTATTGAGACAGTCATTCACTCACTAACACACCCATGCACACACTCATCCACCCATACAGTCCTGCACACATGCTGTCTTCAACACATACAAACAGTGAGTCACTCATTCATGCACCTATGCACTACGTAATACCCCCCACCGAACCATGCAGACACTCAGACTGATACTCAAAAAACCAACTAATAACCTATATAGACACCCATGTAGCTACTCACCAACCCATGCAGCCACTTATACACAAAGTGAGAGACTGATACAGATATTTACATATTTAAACATTACTCACTAAGCCATGTATTCACTATGATACACTTAATCAGGGCCGGCCACTGTTTTTTATTATTTTTAAAAAATATATATTTATAGACACACCTAGGACATGCTGGACAAACCGTACGTACCTATCACCATGACGATTTGCGTGATATTCATTAAAAGGCGACTATGCATGCAATGAATCCACGTGGAATGTATTTACACCACTAGTGAAGCTCTGACATGTCTGATGCATCCTTTTTGCCCACCATGTCCCATGGACCTGCCACTCCTATCTACTCTGAGTGTTCTGTTGAGCTGCCACTCCCCCCCCACCGAACCATACAGACACTCAGACATCCAGTGAATGTGTGTTTTTCTGAAAATTAAATATGTTTTATATATGTATATCTCAAGGTCGATGGAAGAATAAATGGGTATATAAGTGTCTAAATGGATGATTTGTTTTTGAAAAATTGATTGTGTAACTGACTGATTAAGTGTATCATAGTGAATACATGGCTTAGTGAGTAATGTTTAAATATGTAAATATCTGTATCAGTCTCTCACTTTGTGTATAAGTGGCTGCATGGGTTGGTGAGTAGCTACATGGGTGTCTATATAGGTTATTAGTTGGTTTTTTGAGTATCAGTCTGAGTGTCTGCATGGTTCGGTGGGGGGTATTACGTAGTGCATAAGTGCATGAATGAGTGACTCACTGTTTGTATGTGTTGAACACAGCATGTGTGCAGGACTGTATGGGTGGATGAGTGTGTGTATGGGTGTGTTAGTGAGTGAATGACTGTCTCAATAGTGTCTTTATGAGTAACTACATATGTTTTAAACTAGTATATGTGACTATTGGTGTATATATGTGAGTATATGTGAGAGTGAGAGATTGAAAGAGTTCCTGTATGAATAAGTATGTGTTTCTATAAGTGATTGTTTAAAAGACTAAGTATGTGTAAGTTTCCGTAGAAGTAAGTATGGTGGTGTGTGTATAACTGTATATGCAAGTAAATGTATGTTTGATTCTTTATTAGCATGAGTGACTATGTGTGTGAGTAACTCTATGGATGAGTGGCATTGTGTAACAGGATGTATAGGTGTATGAGTACATATGATGAGTGAGTACATGTATGAGTGACTGTATAGGACTGTTGGTGAATGAGTGGATGTGTATGTGGATCTTAGAATTACTGAAGAGGTTGTTGTAACTGGTATTGGTATGTCCATTGTTTTGAAAATTTTAGTCTCTATTTTTGAATGTGTGTATCAAAGGTTATATTAGGGTGAGAGGAGGTCTGCCACTCTATCACAAGGATGATGTCATCAGTGATGTCATCAGTGATGTCATTTGAGATGTCATCAGTGATGTCATGAGTGATGTCACTGACCATGTCATGAGTGATGTAATATGTGACGTCATCAGCAGTGCATTGCGGGCGCGCGAGTTATAGTTAGCTGAACTAACTATAACGGGGGAATTTCAATGGTTTTGTACAAGTGAAAAGTCCAGCTAACTATAACACCCCTGAAACCTATGGTTTTTTCAGTGAATATATATATATATATATATATAAGTTAAGGTAGCCTTCCTAGAAGAGACACATCTTACTAAGGGGGAAGAACAGGCCCTGCAAAAGAAATGGCATGGGCCACTATATAACATTACACTATATATTCGGCATTAGACCGTGGGGTGCTGTACTGAGTATGTCCAGGAGCACCTTTTCAGCCCCACACCCAAATAACAGACACAGAGGAAAGTACATAATAGTGGGGGAAAGGCTTAAGGAGAAGGACATAGCTTCAGGGAACATATATGCCCCAAATGCAGACCACAAGATGTTCTTCGTCAGCATGGCCCAACACATCTCAACTGTGTTACATTCTCTACTAGTTATTGGGGTGATTTTAGTTGTGTAAAATATGAAATAATGGACATTTCTCATCCCCCTGGCTCCTTCCATGGTTTCTTAGCCAGCTAACACTTTTCATAGTTAGCTGCAGCACTGCAGGATGTCTGATGTATGGAGAGCGCGCAATCCAGATGGGCAGGATTATTCGTATTATTCTGGTATGCATGATCTCCATGTTCACAAATTTGTGTGCAACTACCCCATACATGAGAAGGTCACACAGATAGAATATCTCACTAAACCACACTCAGACCACAATCCGTTGTTGCTGACCATAAATTGGGAACCTCTCACACACGTATTCTGAACTAGTAGAGGTGCTTGAAGACCCTATGTTCAGAGATGGGCTGAAGGACGCAGTCCCAAACTATTTCACTGAAAATAGGGAAACCACCTCCAAAATAATGGTTGAATGGAAGGCATTAAAAAATGTGATCAGAGGGCATTAGCTGATGACCACAGCTGGGGTCAGGGTGCAACTCAATGATGAAAACACAGAAGAGAGAAATTACTTAAACACTTGAATGGGAGGCCCTGCATGGACTGACCACTGAATGCCAGGTTAAAGTAGAAAGGAGGGCTTACTCCCTCTGATAGATCACCTCAAAGGCTGTTACTCCCAAAAGAGCAAGAAGAAAGAGAGAAGACGGGGAGGTTATTAGCATGGCTAGCGAACTGAGAGAAAAGGGGCTCACCAATCTTAAGCATCCACACTGCTAACATCTACCCACTTTGCATTCAGGTAGATTTAAATGAGACATTCGGGGTTCAGTATGAAAAACAATATGCTCCGCAGGACTCACTCCAAGTGCAGGAGGCACATGATCACATGATAAATGCCGGGATGGCATGACAAAACTAATTCCCTGTGGGGGGGATCTTGTTTCAGGAAGTCCACGGCACCATAAGGTACCCAAATCAGATAGCTTACCCATAAAATTCTTTCAAACATATGAAGACACACTTGCCGCCAAATTGACAGGGATGTCACTCTGTATAGCCTCCCCGAATGGTTGCCTGCTCTAGCTCCTGTTCTTCTTTATGACTTTACCAATACTAATACCTAGGTGTGTATTTCAGGAAATTGACACCTTATTACTGGAGCCGATTTGAGGGCCTATTAGGAGCAGGAATTGCACTATCCACACTCAGATTCATGATGGACCAGGGTAGCTTGACTATCAATATTATCTTACATATTACATTACCTAGCTGTGCCACTACAATGGCTGACAAGGTGGTGGGACTACCGCTGGGGAGCATCAGGAGATTATACGCCGGACCAAAATCTCATCATGACAATGTTACTTAGTCCATCCATGATCCACTGCTTCTTAGTCCATCCATGATCCACTGGTCCTTAGTCCATCCATGATCCACTGCTTCTTAATCCATCCATGATCCACTGCTTCTTAGTCCATCCATGATCCACTGGTCCTTAGTCCATCCATGATCCGCCATGAAGCCTCACTTTCAGAGGGAGGGGAACTTAATGGGGACACTTGGATATGCATGGACTAGCGCCTCCCAAATTACACACACTTGCCATATTTCCCAAATATCCCTCTAAAGCACTATTGGTGTTGACCCATGCAGGTAACTGGAGTGGATTTCATGACTGGGCAGCAAAGGGAATGACCACACTGGGCGGGCTATTTGAGGCTGACAGGCTCAAGGAATTGCATGAACTCCCATGAGAGTATGGGATCCACTAATGGTAATTTGTATTGCATGTTGCAATAGTTGCTACATTACGTGGGTGGTGGCAGGACTGCCTACAGGAACCCCTCATTACACTGATGCTTTAGCTCTGTTTGCACACTAATCAGTGAGCATAGAGTGACTACCCAGGTATATAAAGTGCTGGTAGTGCCGTGCACATGTGATATGACTAGGCGTTGTGAACTGTGGTCTTTAGACATGGGTACACCGCTGACTGGAAAGGAATGGACTACTATCCTACAAAATACAGTAATTAAGTATTACTACCTGCACATGGTATACATTATCCCTAAAAGAATAAATGTAATGTTTCTAGAAGAACAGGCAGCGTGCCCAAGATGCCAATTGGATGGGGCATATTTTTATCACATGGTATGGAGTTACTGCTCGCTGAGAGAATACTGGGACAAAGTGGTAAAAATCATTAACACTGCTACAAACAAAACTCTCCTGTAGCCCCCAGATGTTGTTTTCTGGGTCTTTATCTGAGAAATAAGGTAATCATTGTTACATTCAGATTCGAAGACCTAGTGATTATTCTTGCTAGACGACAATTGGCAATGAGTTGGAAAATAACTAAGGGCCCTTGCCTCTGGAAGTGCGATAAGGTGGACAGACTATGAGGGTGCAGTGCTAAAAAATGAAAAGATGAGGTCTAAGAAAACAGGAAATGGTGCAGTCCAGGGAGATGATACGCCAAGCTTGTTTGACACAGGACTATGTCGGAAGTATCCTCCTCCCTTTCGATGAGAACGAAAGTGGATAAATAAGCACCTGTGCCTTATGTGCAATCTTCAGGTTCTGAACACACCGATTTCATTGCTTTGCCCCATGATAGGGAAGATCAGCCAAGTCCATAGTGAGCTACCCTAGAGTGCTCCCATACAAGTATAACGCTTGACAAAGAACATTTGAATTTTTGTATTCTCTCTCCACGCTGCTGCTGTTCTTATTTATGGTGCTATGGATGGCTGATGATGTACATGGGAGTGTTATTTATGTGATGGTCTGATTGACTCTGTGTCTCATGGAGATACACTATACCATTTTGACATAATATCAATTCCATAAACTCTAAATGGTACAAAGGATTGGTCATGTTGGTTGTTATGCTGAAATCATTGCATATCTCGAGACACAAACCATCTAGATACCACCGCTAGGCCAGACCCTCCTTGCACATATCCCATGCGTAGACACAACCGGACCGTCAGTCAGGCTTTCCCTTACAATGCTACTAAAGTGTGGAACGAGTTGCCATTACACATCAGAGTCTCCTACTCACTTCAGAGTTCTGCAAGAAGATGAAGACCTGACTTCTTGTCTAGCTACTCCCCCCAAACCACCCACAAGGCTATTCTCACACCTGCTTGGCATACGGCCTGGGCCGAGTTCGCCCAAAAACTCTGTCCCACTACGCGGAGTTCCGCAAGCGGCAGAGTGAATTAGGTCCGTTCAATGAGTTTTTTAGATCCCGCGTGGAGTGGGAACAACTCCACCAACTCTGCCAGCAGAGCGGAATTTCACGCCCAGACCTACTCAGCGCCAGGATCTCCTCCCGGGTGATAGTACGCTCTACAAATACTGGACTCATAACATAACAACCATCGTTTTGCATTACGTCACTGATTTATACCCAAAATAAGTAGCATGCATAGTGCCTCTTGGCATGGATATTTTATTGAATTACACACAAAGGGTACAGGTAACTATTATTTGCCATTACAAAATAGAGTGAGGCCACGTGCTTCTTTAGTACACAATCAAAGAATCCACACGTCAGATGTCACATGGTTTATGTACATATCTCGCCGGTATGGTTGTTTCTAAAGCTGAGGGTGAATTACCCTTGGGAGCCTGACAGGGTGAGAGCACCTGAACATGCATTTATCACAGTCACAGGTTTTACACAAGGAAACCGCACAGATGTTTACCACACCAGTATAGGTGAGAAACGTAAGAATGAAAGAGCCAGCTGCTACCTCGGAGGTCCATTAGTGAGATCATCTCCTGGGGGCGGGAGGAGCGGGCGCCTGCACTAGTATGAAGTCGAAGCCTGTGGTATGCATGCAGAGAGGCATGTCTACATTGTCTCCACATCACTGTGCGTAGCCTTTCCACAAACCTTTTAGTATGACAAAACCAAATGTCTCCATTCATCTGAAGCATTGCAGAAATAGCTCTTCACAAACAGAAAATATATATTATTCATAATCTCTGTGGTGCGTTTGAGCTTTGTAAAATAACAGCGTTGTAGAGATCAGAGCCCCATGGAATGTGTTCCTGGCTAGATGAGTATGTCGTGTTCCACAGCTCTCCAGACGAGGCTGCAATTCACCCCCGACCCACACGTGCAAAGACAAACATTCGCTGACCTGTCCGCGCCTCCTCGAGACCTCGGCGCGCGAGCAGCCACCCGGGAGACTCCGAGAAATGAGGCAAATGTCACCAGGCGGCACAGCGCGCGGGTTTCGCTTCAAGTTATCTCTATGTAATGCAGATAGAAAGGGAAAACCGAAGCAGCAAAATACCCCCGGGGATAGGGAGCAGTTGTGAACATCGACAGTATTTAGAATGTCACTAAAGTTAAGCAGTAAAAAAGCAAATGGTTACAGGAAAAAAAGATGAAAGGAATTGAACAGAGCCCAGAACTACTCTCTCTCTCTCTCTCTCTCTCTCTCTCTCTCTCTTTCTCTCTCTTTCTCTCCCTTCCACCCCCACCCCCCTCTCTCTCTCTCTGTGGAGAATAGATGCCGTCTTTAGGGTGGACTATATTAAAGGGTAAAAGTAACCATTGATGCGGATCAGCAGGTTCACCTGTATTAAGCTGTGTGAACCCGCCCTGAATTCCTCACCTTTGGAAAGTGTTCAGAGGCCAGGAAAAGCTAGAGTTCACCTCAGGAGTCCTGGGTCAAGAGGCACAATTTAGAAACCGGTAAATACTACATGAAGCCAGCCAAAGAGCAGCAGAAACACAAGTCCTGGGGGCATAGTTAAGGAAGCAATACAAATTGAATGGACCTAACACAGGACTTGGAGTGGACTAGGCATTATACACCCCCCCCCTCCGCCCCCACGATAAAAGCTCAGAGGAGTCTCTTCAGGTGCAGCAGGATGAAATTCAGAGGAAGTGTAATGGAGTCTCTGAGAGAGGTTACAATGGGTGACTCTATTGTAGTTATGAAATGAGTTTGCTTAACAAGTATGAACAAGGGTGGAATAGTGGGAGTCGGACAGGGAAAGTTCCAGGGCAGTGAAAGCAGGACAGGGTTTCTGTCACTAGCCCTAGTGTAACCTCTGATGAAGGCCATCACAACCCTGCATCACCCTCCTGTGAGCAGCATGGCAAGAAAAGTGGAATAAGCATTTGCAATGCAATAGGTCTCGCATTTGCGAAAGCTAGAGCTCTTGGAGACGAAAATGACAATGCTTTTTACTTTCTTTTTTTATATGCAGTAGAATGATGATATTTGCATAGCGCTATTGCTATTCATAGGACCTCGCGGCACTGGAGAACCAGAAAATGGGAAATAGGTTATGCGGGAGGGGAGACGAGTAATATGCTGGGTGGAAAAAACAAGCAACAACTATGGTATTATATGCGCCTGAAGCCACAACATTTTAAACGGGGCTACGTATTTGACAAACTTGATGCATAATCCACAACCTACTGCATAATCTCAGATTACAACAACAAACACATCGTAGCTCAAACAAAAGCAACAACAAAAAAAAGCATTTGCAATGCAATAGGTCTCGCATTTACGTGAGTTTAAGCTATTGGCATTGTAAACGACAATGCCAATTATTTTAGTTTTTTAAAATATAAATAATAGGCATTGTCATTTACAGTGGCAATAGCTTAAAATCACGTAAATGCGAGACCTATTGCATTGTAAATGCTTGTTTTTCTTGGAGTCCTTAGAAAACAATCAGCGATGGCACCTTACCTGCATGCTTCGTCCAGGAAGCGTTTCTTACTCCCAACTTTATTTGGAGCTACAAACACATTACACCGAACTGTCCCCCACAGGTGGCTATTGCATAATATGAAAACAGTTAGCAGTGTTAACTGGTGGGGTGGGAAATACAGCCCCATCTAGTGCAGGTTTCATGTGAGAGTAAAAAAAATAAACAAATATATATAAAAACATATCTAGATTAATGTAATAATGGATGTGGCAAACGGCAATCCAGACTTTGAAAGTGCGTTTTAAGCTCTGGGGTGTCCACGTGCCCCTAGTGCTTCCGGGTTTGATTGGCTGAAATCTTGGCACATCGCACTCCCTCGGGTACAGTCCCTGCTTCCCTACGCCGTTCAGTCAGCCACAGCCCCTCGCTCCCATTTTTAACAAGTAATACTCATAAAACTACGAAGGGCAATTATTAAAACCCAATTAATCAAACCATTAACCACGGGCCCGCCTACATAAGAGAGCGGAAAATTAATTTAAACTAACGGGCATTCTTCAACATAAATTGAAGAGCTTCATTCACACATAAAACAGATCGCTTTACTGAGTACCACTAACAAAGTCTGACCTACTATTAAAGAAACGATTTACTTGTGATCGCTGATTTTACTTACACTACTAAGTCTTCTCACAGACATGTTCACGGGCCTGCTCTCGAGGTGAAAGACATGCTTGTCCTCAAGATAATCACCGTACAATAGAATGACTATGCTTCCTAAAACAGCAGAAAGGGATCTCTACTTACAGCTAACCACTGTCAAACTGCACTTCCTCAGTCTGTGTACAGACTTCAACTTAACTTCCCAGTGCAGCTTTGATTTGCTGTGCAACTCTCACACACATAAAAGTTTGCGTGAGATAGGCTGCCTGTCCGTTACATGTTTTCATGACCAATACCGACATGTTCCTGGGCAGATCCTCTGTCAGCTTGAGTTTACATCAGGCGCTTAGTTTCACTATTACCTTGAACACTCCAATTAAGATGAAAAGGAATTATGTGAACAGCGGAGCTGTAGGTTCAACTAATTGGTTTACCTTTTTAACTCATCATGTTTACAAGACTGAATGAAAATTAATTTGCCTTCCCAGGGCTAGTTTCCTTGGTTCCGCTGTTACTGATAATTATAAAAGGTGGAATAAAGCTGTATTTGTTGTCAATGACCCTCAAAGGAAACGCTTTATTTACGGCGCCTACGTTTGGCATGCTAGCCTGTATTTTTGACCAGCAAAATGTTTTTTTCTATCGGGTTAAGTAGTTTAAAAAACCCTTCGAGTCACGAGGATGATACAGTGCTTGTGAATCAGACACATCAGGCGATCCTTTCAATATGCAAGACGTCATTTAAGGAAGTGGCAGTGAAAATAAAAGGCTGATTTCTTCTGCAGGGTACTGCTCATACCACATTGCACTTTCCTTTTATTATGCTGCAAAATGGTGCTGAGACACCAAGAGACAAAAGAGCAGGTAAAACGCGGGTGCCGCTTTTTCAACAATCACGGCACCTGCGCTTAATTAAAGTAAAGTGCTGGTGCCGCGATCATATCGTTTTTGCGTGCTCTGCTCGGGGAGAGAGTCAGAGACAGAAGAATGTGGAAACTGTTGTTATTACGCTACCCCCACAACAGAGAGAACCAGATCGCCGAAGAACATACACTGCCTAAAAGTAAACACCATGAGACGCAGTGCGCATGAGCTGCAACGCTATGGAGTGGGCAGGACCTAATGCTGACAGGGCGGACACCAACCCCGCTTCCACAGAACCCGGACACAGAAGCAACGACAATAGATCGCGCCGAGGCGAAGCAGCGCATGCGCTGCATTCGCAGGCGAGACATAAAAAGGGAGTTAGCCACACAGATTAAAATGTAATTGCATTTATATATCACGTGCTACCGCTGACAAGGGGTTAAATCGCTTCCCAGCAAGTAGCATGCTACTCCAGGAAATATAAATTGTTATTGTGAGTGTTGGGAGTGGTGGACATCTGAGTCTGTTAGTTGGATAAATAGGATAAAAGATGGATAGAGGAGGGAAGAGTTTAGAAAGGGTTATTTGGAAGATCATAGAGAGTGGAGGTAGGGGATATTTTGAAAGAGCAATAGGATGAGTCATAGAGAAGTGGTTCAGAGAGATTAATAAAACAAAATCCCCTGAGTTCAGAGGTAAATTGATAAATTTGAAGATACATAATCCCACATAAAAGGTATAGACACAGTGATTTTAATATGATAAGCATATGCAAAATAATCAGGAGGTATACATTTGTACTAGATAAAGTCCCATATGTACATGCATGGATATATATTTACAAACTCAGGCTTTCCATTTCTGCTGTAAAGTAAGGTGTTTTTTTTTTTATACATGTTCTTTTATTTAATTTTTTTAAATGTTTTTAATTGATATTTGTTCCCGAATATATTAGTAGAGAAGCACTTATAGATCCAAGTGCTATAATCATATGTATACATTGTGAAAGATATGCACTATTATAGGAAAATAAACTCATAAGCATACACATTATTTATCTGATAATATATGGATATAATGATAAAGTTTATTTATATCTAAATATACATCTAAGTATATAGATATAATATTTTTATCCATCTATTCATTTATGTATTTTTAAAATGTATTTACTTATTTTTCGTTCCTCTAGTAAGTATTTTATATATTTGTGAATATATGTATATTTACACATATATACATGGATAGATGGATACCTATCCTAACATCTGGAGTCTAATGGAAGCCGACATCCCTCCCAAACAGGATTTAGAACAGGTAATAATAGTACATAAACTGCCCTCCTATTAGCTACGGACAAACTGAAGTAAATTTTGGATAAACGTGTTTCCTCGGCCTTAATCCAACTAGATCTAAGTGCCACCTTTGACACCATCTCAAACCCGACAGTGATTAAAAGACTAGCTGAAGGAGGCATTGCGGGCACAACACTGAAATGGTTGACATCTTTTCTCTATAATTGATCTATTAAAGTATGTGAAGAAGATAGGCAGTTAAATATTTAACTCCTAAAGTGTGGAGTACAGCAGGGCTCTTCTCTAAGCCCTAAATTGTTTCATTTGTACCTCACACCACTGGAGGAGATCAGAAAGTTTTCACCTTTTCTTCAATCTCCTACACGGACAAGATGCAAATTATTATTAGTTTGCCCCAT
This sequence comes from Triturus cristatus, assembly GCF_964204655.1. Lineage (NCBI taxonomy): Eukaryota > Metazoa > Chordata > Amphibia > Caudata > Salamandridae > Triturus > Triturus cristatus. The sequence goes on from NC_140583.1 coordinate 237,934,992, forward strand.
CAAAGCGAAAGCACCTCCATTCTCCTTAACTTCTGCTTCTCATGCACACAGTAGATTGGATCAGTGGCGTAACAATAGTATCTGCAGCTCCAGAGCTCCAGGTGGCCCCCTGCACACTGTGCACGGGCAGGCCTGAGAGCTCCTGACTGGGTCTGGAGTGTGGGGTCCCACTCCATGCACTTTGCAGTGGGGGTCCCGCAAGTTTGTTATGGACTGGATGGTAGCTAGCAGACTCAAACTTAACGGAGATAAAACAGAGGTGATGTCAGTGGAAAATAATCCCACTAGGTGGATGGAAATGAACTGGCAAAATTTCTTGGTCAGTCACCCCACCCCTAAAACAAAGGTAAAAAATTAAGGAGTCTGTTTTGACAAAAAAAACTGATAATGGAAATTCAAGAAACTGGCATCCTCCTGCTTTGGATAGCTCCGAACACTGAGAAAACTATTGAGATGGCTGCCAGTCTTAAAACAAATGTAGGCTATACAGAATGCTGCAGCTCGCATTCTTTGAAAAATATTTAAACACCAGTCAACAAGGACAGTACTGGCAGCAGTGCATTGGCTCCCATTACCCAAAAGAATCCATTTCAAGACACTCTGCCTTGTACACAGAGTGATGTACAAAAAACGATCCAAGCTGATCATGGGACTTCTTAGACCCGGGATCCCTGGTTGGCTGAGGTAGGTACCTTAGGCCAAATAGGGACCTGCGTTTCAACGTCAGGGAAAGGAAGGTCACCTTCTGAGATAGCCCCCGCTCAACCCCTTGGTAGCTTGGCACGAGCAGCAAGGTAAATGTGTAAAGTATTTGCAACCATGCTCACACCAACCTAACAATGACACCACAAATAGACTCCACACAAGTTTTATAAATTCAAGTATACATTTTATTTAAAAAGATAAACGATCAGACAATACAATATAAATCCAACAAAAGAGTATGAGTAATATTTCTCCTGGCTGGTTGTTAGGCCAGCCAGCCCTTGTATGTTCTGATGATATTAATGAGCACTTCTAAACATTCCACTGTACCATGTTATGCAGTTCATAATGCTAGAATCAGGCACTTCACAATGGAACAACAATGCAATGCATAACGCAACAATCAGGCAATTTGCGATGTAAAAATAATGCAATGCGTAACATACCAATCAGGCACTTTGCAATGTAAAATAATGCAATGCGTAATACATCCACCAGGTATGTCGTTATGCAGAAATAAGGCAATGAGTAATACACTAATCAGGTAGTTAGTTATGCAGGAATAATGCAATGAGTAATAAGCTAATCAGGTAGTTCGTTATGCAGACACAATGCAATGTGTCATACGACAATCAGATAGTTCGTTATGCAGAAATAATGCCATGCGTCATACACTAATCAGGTAGTCCGTTGCCATTTCACAAAGATTGCATCGGAGTCCCAAGTTGTTCGCAGAGGTGTTCCTGAGTTTCCACCACAGGCAGCCAGCTCACCTCGGGCCCTTGGGGATAAGTTACTTCAGGACAGAGTACAGCAAAGTCCTTTCAAGCAGGGAGACACAGAAAAGTCCCTTTAGCCTTTCCTTGGTTAAAACAGCAAACTGCAGGCCAGCCCCAGAACACAGAGCAAGGGTCAGTCCTTTCCTTCAATCTCTTCAGTTGTTTCTTCCTTGGCAAAGGTTCCTCTTGACCACGAAGTAGCTCCAGTCTTGTTCAAACTTGATCAAGCCCTTCTCCAAAGTTCAGGGGCTTCAGCTCTCATAGCTATACCCTTCAATGGCTTTGATGTCTTTGTGTTCAGGGGACACTGACCCCTGTTCAAACCAGTTCTTGGTGCCTCCCTGCCAGTGACACCTTCTTCCTTTGATTATTGGGGGTCTGGATTCTCAATCACTCAGCAGGAGATGGGACAATAGTTTTATAGCCGCAACCCTGAACTCTTCAACTCTAGGGGCTACTCCTCCCCCTACACTCCAGGTGCAGGTCAGCCTGTTGCTGTCTCACCTTCTCCCCTGGGTCAAGCCATTCCCCAGATCCTATCACTTTCAAATCCAGTCAATCCACAACCAGGCAGAGACACACAGAAATGTTAGAGCACAAAGATCTAGCCACTTCTAAAAGAGTGGCTTCTAAACACACAATGCAAAAAACACCTTCATAAAAAGATGTGTTATAACATTGTAAGTTCAGGCACACTAAACATCACCTTTCCATCTTAAGCCTTTGGGAAGATAGGCTGGAAAACATATTGCACAGCCTTCCCATTCTATCCTATGGGCAAGATGGCCTTTCAACAGTGAAAAATGAAATGGAGATTATTTCACTGTCAGGACATAGTACACACCTTATTACATGTCCTACCTTTCACATGCACTGCACCCTACCCAGGGGTTACCCTGAACCTACCATAAGGGTGTCTGATGTGTATAGAAAGGGAAGGGTAAGGTCTGGCAAGTGGGTGCACTTGTCAGACAACATGGCAGTTTAACAAACTGCACCAGGCACTGCAATGGCAGGCCCGAGTTCCGTTTTTAAAGCTACTTGTGTGGGTGGCACAAATAGTGCTGCAGGCCCACTAGTAGCATTTGCATTACCAGCCCTGGCACACATAGTGCACTTTACTAGTAAATGCAAACATACCACTCAAGGACAACCAATTACCATTATACTTTATACAGGGAGCACTTGCACTTTGACACTGTTTAGCAGTGGCAAACTGTCCAAAGCATCTAAGTTGGCAACACCATATCAGACAAAAGGTCTAGGGGGAAAGCAAAAAGTTTAGGGAACTTTAGCCTCTGGAAATTTGCCTTTTAGTGAGCACATGGGTGCAGTGGTCACCCTTCTCTGTCCAGGGGTCCGTAGACCAACAAAATAGAGATTGGCACTGAAGCTGAAATTCAAATAACAAGTTTATTGATCACTCATGAGTGGGACCACATTCATACAACACCCTCAAGTGCTCCAGGAGGTAGTACATTGAATACATAGACCATGGTGTTTATATACACACTTTGTTGTAGAGTAAGCATGTAGATACAAATAGAAGGTACAGGCCTACACAGGAATAGTTACCGGCAAACGGGCAGATGGGAGATCACTAAGTCAGCAGAGTGGGAGGGGGAACAGAACTGTTTACAACAGCAGAAAATAGTTGACAGTTACATCTTTAACCAGGTGCATTTCAGCAGCTACAGGCCTTTGCTCAGCACATACATTGCTTTGGCCTAGTACAGAAGGAGTTAACTAAAGTTGATGACTCAAGCAGAATAAAAGGGCAAGCAACAGTGAAGACGGAAGAATTACATAGCTAACAAAATGGATGCCACAACCAAAATGGCTTCAGCTTATGCTAACGGAAATGATTTCAGATTTCCACAGACGACTCTTGTAGCATATGCTGAAGACATTTTCCTATGCTTTTGAGGGAATACGAAAAATATTGTTTATATTGATCTGCATTATTTCATTAATTTCTTGATCACTTGCTAGTCGGGCATTTACATTCTTAACATTTTGTTTAGTCGGTATACACGAGGTACAAGTACATAGGCAACAAGTGAAAAGAATAGCAAGAAATATACATAGGGCTGACAATAGTTTCCAAACCCATACAGTAAACATGTTCCATAGCCATCCAGTCAAAGTACACGTGCCAGAATCCTGATGGATTTCAGAGGCTATTTTATGCATCTTGGAAATTGCATCAAAAACAGAAGGGGTGTGGTCAGGTATGTAAATGCAGCAGCTACTCCCTATGATGCAACATGCTCCACCTCGGTCAGCCAAGATGACGTCAAGGACCATTCTATTTTGGAGAGTCACAATTCTCGCAATTTGTAGTTCTGTGATGTTTCCAAGCACCATTGCTGATGGATTGGGTACAGCCTCTACAACATGTGTCAAGCGTCTGATCTTTCTACTGTTTAAGGCCGCACCAACAAAGAAGAATAGTCCCAAATTAAAGTCAATATACTGCTGTAGTGCAGTATCAGTTTGATCCACCTCATTATTGTTTATTGTCCTCTTGAATCTGGTCTTGGAAATGTCATTATATAGTTTATAGTCTTTATGGTAGGATGCAGGTGCCAAAAAAACAGGTGGAAGCAAAAAGGACACATAGCAGCTACCTCACCAACCAATAGGTAAATGATAATAACCTTTACTTCCTCAAATGAAATAGGTATTATATGAGGACAAAAAACTGCTATTGTTCATTCCAGTAATATTTAACACTGAACTACAGTTACTTTTTCCCACAGGTATATTGCCAATACTGCTCACTCAGAGATCCGCTCGAGCTCTAGTAACAGCGATAACAGGAGGCCCATTTCCCTTGGTTGTTCGAGTGTTAGGTAAAGCATAGTGCACGGAGGAATTTCCTTGACGATACTCCTCCATTTCTGATACAGTTCCTTTAGCTTGTGTATCTCCTTCATCATCAGGGTAACAAACTTTATTCAACTGAGCATTTAATCCTCATACATCAGCATAAGTAATATTAGCAATTTTAGAAACCCACAACAATGCAAACCAGGCTCTGCCGGAGCCATTATGTGAAAACGGCAAGGGAACAAAAGGGGTTCTTCCCTTTTTCTGATGAGCTGGCATCATTCCACATACCCAGCAGTTGGTAACGTTCGTGGCATTGTGTGTATGGTACAACATCTGAATGAAAGTGTTATTAAGGTAGGACATTCTATGTTTTTGCTCATGATAAGGAAGAGTGAAGTAATTGTGTTTAATGGGGACAGGAGAAGAAGCAGTCAGTAGATTTCGGACAGGAGCTACTTCCTCTACAACCCATGTTATTATAGCAACAATAACAACAGTCAAAGTAAGTCCAGTAACAATCATTGTTCTTTTGCTACAAAATCTTGCAACAGTCTGTTTCTTTTCCTTAGGCATATTCATTTTGTCGACAAACAACAAAACAGATGGCACCCTAAGGTCCTGGGCAGGAGTTGGTTTCTTCATTAACGTTGAGACGAATAGTCACTAAAAGGCTACTCCCCCTTTGAAGTTAGTCTTTAACCACCCAGGACAGTGGCTCAAACAGTCTTTTTTCAGCAACGAAGTGTCTTTCTTCCTAGGTCGCAGCCGATATCGGGATGTATCAGGAATCGTGTGGTCTGGGAAGACTTCCTCAGATCCTTCAGGTGACACAGCTTGTCCTTTCTCGGTGACCAGGATATCGCGGTGATCTGCCAACGCAGCTGGGCTCACTGGGCCTTGCACCACTTTGAGAGTGTGTCGCATGGACCCAGTTTTTCCGGTTCGTCACTCGAACTGCAGTCCAGGTAGTCAGTAGCACTTGTTCGGGGCCTCGCCACCTCAGTGCTAGGGAGCTGATCCTCTGGAAGGATTAAATCACCATGTAGTCACCAGGGCGCACGCAGTGGCCCTCACCTTGTGACCTGTCTGGAAGAGTCTCCTGAACCTGTTGATAAATAGAAGACAAACTGTCAGTCAACTGGGACAAATAGTCATTCATCAATACATAGGGTACATCATGTATAGGGCGTGGCCTAGGAATCCCCCAAATATTCATTGGCCTTCCAAAAACCATCTCATACAGTGTGAGGCCAGATCATGTATGTGGTATCGATCTAATAGATAGCAATGCTAGAGGCAGTGTATCAGGCCATTTCAAAGATGTGGAAGCCAGTATCTTAGCCAATTTCAATTTCAGGGTAGAGTTGTAAAGTTCCACTAGTCCTGCTGATTGTGGGTGAAAAGCAGCATAAAACTTCTGCTTAATTCCCAACCCTTTCATGAGATTCTCAACAACTTGCCCAATAAAATGGGGTCCGTTGTCACTCAACAAAACTCAACAAATGCCAAATCGGGAATAAACTCCTTTAGGAGCACCTTTGATGTAGTAAGAGCTGTATTATCTTTAGTAGCATATGTCTCCACCCATTTACTAAAGGCACAAATCACTATCAGAACATACTTTAGGTTGTTACAATGCTCAAACTGTATGTAGTCCATTTGCAGGACCTCAAAAGGTGCAGTAAGTATTGCAAACCCTCCTGTTGGAGTTCATGTTCCCTTTCCAGGATTATACTGGAGACAGATCAGACAAGACTGGATTATTTTCTTACCCGTACCGACAATCTGTGGATGATCCCAAACTTGCATATGTTGCTTTGCTATTGAGGATGCTCCAAGATGTGCAGGCCCATGTGCCATATGAATCATAGGGTGTAAATAGGCTGTGGGTAACTTCCATTTTGTCATTTCTTTATTCTTCCAACAGCCCTCATCATCCAATGCTCCCTCCTTGGACCATTGGTCTAATTCATCAACAGAGGCAGATCGTTGCATGCCCAGGACCTCTTGTCTGGCATCATGCCAACGTTCAGCCTGTGATTTAACTACATACATAGATGTGGTACTTCACTGCATTGCGGTCTCCCGAGCTGTGTAATCTGCAAAGGCGTTGCCTGCTCCTATTTTATAGGTCTATTTTGTGTGCGCTACATTTAACAATTGCCACTTTATTAGGATAGGTCAAGACAATAAGGAGATTATGTACTAATTCCCCATGCATTATTTGTGTACTGTGTAAAGTGAGAAAGCCTCTTTCTTTCCAAAGCTGCCCAAGTTATGTGCCACGCCGCAGGGGTACTGGCTATCAGTGTAAATGTTAACAAGCAAATCTGTTCTAAGCTCACATGCTCTTGTCAGTGCTATCAACTCGGCTGCTTGAGCTGACTTCTGTGGGATACGAGCTGTCTCAACTACTGTCTGAAGTGTTGTAATTGCATAAGCAGCAGATGTAGTGCCATCAGGCAACTTCAGGCAAGATCCATCGACCCACAATTCTCCATCAACACTAGAAAGAGGTGTATATTGTAGGTCAGCACAACCCTTTGTGTGTTCTTAAGTAAGGGATATACAATCGTGTGACTGAGACTGAGTAGCTGGAAGTGGCAATAATGTAGCAGGAGTCAAACATCTTTTCAACGTGAAATGAGGGGCCAAAAGTGTCAATTCATATCCTGTCAAGCTGGCACTAGTCAGATGTTGTGTCTTTGTTTCATTTAACAAGGCATCGACTGAATAACGTACTAACACAAACAATCTATGTGACAAGACTATTCCCTCACTCTGATGTATGGATACAGCCGCTGCGGCTACTGCTCAAATACAACCAGGCAGCGCGCGGGCAACTGGATCAAAGACAGCTGAAAAATATGCACAAGGACGTTGTTTATCACCGTGTGTCTGTGTTAAAACCGAGAGGGCACAACCTTCCCTCTTGTGTACATAAAGTGTGAAAGTCTTAGGGGTATATTCACAAGAACGTGTGATAACTACCACATGAGTAGTGTAACGCAACTTTCAATATCGCAGCCCATCGCGGGAAAATAACCCCGTGTCAACGTGGAATTCACAACAAGGCGGTAGCATGCAATAGACACCAGATAACATGTCAAATGTCCGCGTCAAAATAGACGCCATGCCGCAAAAATGTGAAACGCGAAAAGTCATGCGATGAGGACAATCACGGTACACAAATCAGCGAAGACCAGCCACAGGCCTGCAGCTCCCACGTGTCTGCCGGAAAAAAGCAACATAAAAGCAAGAAAATAAAAGCCCAAAAACATTTCAAACTGCGTAGCAACATGGATGCAACCGGACCGAGTGCAGAGGACAAGCCGGACACCACAAGCCCCACGGAGGACCAGCCAGGAACCCCGCATTCGTGGAAGGGCAAGGACAAGAGGAAGAGGAAGACCGGGTTTAGTCTGCAGGAAGACCGAATCCTCGTCACGGAGGTGACCGAACACCACCAACAACTGTTCGGCACCTCCACTGCGGCACTGGCAACCCAAACCGAAATATGGCAGGCCATTGTTACCAACGTCAATGCAGTCTGAGTGTCGAGGAGGTCACTGGAGGAAGTCAAGAGGTGCTGGCATGATCTGAAAAGGAAGACCAAACATAAGCTCGCCAACAACATGGAGGCAGCAACGGTGACTGGAGGTGGGCCTCCTGCGACACAGGAGGAGCTGGATGAGCTGGAGCAAATGGTGGCCACAGTCAGCAGTGAGGAAACAGTGGCAGGATTGGGGGGCTTGGACACAGCATGATACGACCTGACCCAACAGCAACAGGGTGAGTATCGACCAGGTACGGGGGACGGGGAGATGGGCACAATGGCACACGTGCACAAGTATGCATAGGACACTACACACCCACAATGACCGTGGAACATGTACCTGATTGCCTTGGCACACTGCAGCACACATAGAAATGCCAAGTAGGCCCCCATCCACAATGTGCACAGAGGGGCCCCCCATCACCAATATCAAAACCGACCCATGCACATGTGCCGAATCCAGCAAAGCAGCGGCTCTGTGACCCACACTGATGCAAGTAACACTGCATGTCCGATAGCATGGCAGCAGCCCAAAAAAATGACATGGCCCACAAATCGACATGGAGGTAGCCCAGTGCGCATCACATCCGTAAAGGAGCAGGTCACACCCTGACATTTCCATGTGCACCCACAACCCATGCCTTATAATACACGCAGCAGACGAAAAATGCACCAAGCCACAAAATCTGTCCGAGAGCACATATGGCCCAAGTCAAAAGGAAATCAGGCCCCCAAAAGCACACAATTCAAAGGCACTCCGCCTCAAAGGGAGAAGGCCACATGAAATCAGAGCTGCAGGGGCAACTCCACCACAATGCAGCACACACACATAGCAATCACAGGACATCAGCAACGACGGCAATGTGGTACGATGTGCAGCACCACAGGACAGAGCCCACAACAGGTTCAACTCGTGCATAGTAACTGTCCACTCACATCTGGCATTGCCTGACACAGTGTGATGATAATGAACGGGTACCACCACACATCCATCATGTATTCAGAAAACACACTGACTGCCATCGAATACCCAGCTCCCCCAAAACATTCATAATGTACATTGGCATGCATTCTGAATGTAAACATATGCAAATCAACAACATACATGTGAAACTCTGTTAACCTGCATCTCCCCTTAACATTGTAGAGGGACAATCAACTCTTACTGCAGAGCAGAACACAAACCCCATCATTGATGATGTAGAGGACAACCTGCACATATGTCAAGATGCCCTCCAACGGATACTGGACAGCCTCTGCACCCACCCCCAGGAGCAGGGCAGGCCAGCTGCCTCGAGGTGACCCCACCACCTGCACAGACCACACAGCAGGAAACACACACCACCACAGTTGTCTTCCTGGACCTCCTCGATCAATACATGGAGCACATACGTGTGTGGTCTTCCCAGTTGGAGTTGGCTGAACAGCTGGGGTGGGTTTCGAGCTCATAGCAGCCAAACTCAATGCCATACGTGGGTGTCTGAGTCCCATCATGGACCACGTACAGTCCCTATCAGACACCCGCTGTCTGCACCATGCTCCGCAACAGACCTTGGTTGACATCGCTGGTGCCATGAATCGTACACAAGAACTGTGTGGGCAGACAAGCACCAGCCATGACAGCACAGAGTTGGGACAGATGCGGAGGTCAATGGAGACCATGAAGCGGATGCAGGCTGGAAGGATGTCTAACATGGATGGACACCAGCGAGTAGTAGCTGGGGACTTCAATGCCCTGCAGTACTTCATCTTGCCATTGCTGCCACTTAGCCATTCCCAGATGACTGCAGCAGGAACATCGACACACACAGCACCGACCCCTGATGTGTCCGTGGCACACAGTGATGCTGCCCCATCACCTTCGCAGTCTGAAGTGTCAGTGGCACACAATGATGCAGCCATCACCCCACCACACATACCAGACACACCAGACACAGAACCCGTATCAGGGGAGAAAGAAGTGGATGTGAACTACTGTGTGGGGAAGGAGGCAGTAGCAGCCATCACTGCCATATGGCCTGTCCCTGTCTGGTTATGACCTATGCATCATGACCTGGGAAACACCTCATAGTGACCCCCAGAACATTCTGCGACTTTCACCCTGACCCTGACACGGACTACCATTTCTTCACCGCTGGCCAATTACACAGCTATCCTGCTGCATACTGCACTCTCCCTCTTCCCAATCACTATGCAATCCCCAAAGAACTCTGGTTGGCACACCACTGGGCTTCCATGTGATGTTGGCTTGGATGCCATGTACAGCCCCAGCTCCCGCAATCACCTGAATGTGAATAAAACATTCTAAATCACACAGATGTGTCATCACTATGTTCACTCACGTATGGAGATATGGCTGGATGGGGGTACAATGATTGCATATGAAGGTACACCCTGGTAACTGACATCTATGCGCATGTGTATCCCTGAGATACATGGCCAATTGGATGACTGTGAAGGTGAGTACTAGCTGTGTCCCCATTGCACATCAACAACAATCTCACAACCCCCAACGTAGGCACACGTCCAAGTATTGAATAGGGCTGTGTGTAGGACTGACCCAAATAAAAGCAGGCCAGGAGTGGTGTCCTACAGCATATGTGACACCAGAAGTTCACGTTGCACACCTATTCACACACATCTGTGTGGACACATTGTGTTGTGATATATGACATTGCTCCACATGGTCAGGGGTTGGACTCCATACTCACATTGCTGCAGTCAAGTGCACATGGCGTCCAGCACATATCCAATAACAATGTCTGGCTCACAGAGGTGGAGCTTGCCAAAGGGACACTCCCCCATTGCACCTGCATCATTCAGTTCCTCAACTGTGTAAGAACGATGCCCACTGTGGCGCACGAGTGGACAATCCAAACAACACACCTCACAGTTAGACACCAGTGGAATTGCATAGACTTTATTTGCATGTGCGTGTCAGTACGGATGAGGCAACAGCCAAAGCAGGCAGGGACACGCTTAAGACACTTACACGCAGCATGGGTACATGTCGAAGTTCAGAAAATGTTGGGGCTACAATGGGCAACATTCATCATGGATGGCAACACTCTCAGCCCACCTTGCCTTGCTGGATGAGTCATGTGTTGTTTGGCGTCTGCCCATTGCCCTGTGTGAGGGTGCATGACTCACTGCCTATGGGATCTGCATAGTGCTCTGCTTCCGGAGTGCGCCGATTGTCTGCTCTGCTGACAGTAACCAGGTGTGAGGGTCTGATAGGTTCACATGTCGTGCCACATTGCCATGTCTGTGCTCTCCCCCAGCAGTGCGTCAGAATTGTCAAAGTTGCCAAACGACGCTGTGTTGCACCGGGCATGGACCTGCATCACCTTGCACAGGTGTGTGTACACACACGTTGTTCCACGCACATGCATCCAGAGCCCAGACGTAGGCAGACGTATCCTCTGGAGTGGAGGGATGTGTGAGCAATCCCCACAATGCAACAAGTTGTTGGGACATGTGCTATGGGTGGCAATCGGATGTGGCTGCAGGAACGTAGTTACTCGTCCATGAATGCCTGTGCAGCTTCATGTGCAATGTGTTTCAATAGCATGTCGTTATCGTGTTCAAGGAACCCCAGGGTGAGCCAATCCATTAAGTGGTCCGGGCATGTGTGCTCAGCCCACGCCGTTTCACCAATCCGCAACACAGCCAATAGGGGAGCACCTTGATGTGGTCACTGCACACGAGGAATTGTGCAATCTCCCATGCACAACTACCAATACATGCTCAGTATGTCAGCGCATTCCATGCATGGCTGTCTCGGTTACACTCCTGTTTGTGATCCAATAGGGGGCACAGACACAAGTCATAGTCCAATTAATCAACAGTTGTGTTGGATAGGCAGACATCCATGGGACACTCGAATGTGCATGTTCGGCAGTGGATCAAGGGCTGGACGCATGTGACGTAGGCAATGCGGAAGCTGAGCCGGTAACTGATCCGCAGCACTGCCAGTGGGACTGGGCTCAGTAAATGCAGCATACGTGCATGGTACTGTTCCACGTGACGGGGGATGTGCATGTGCCCGGTATGGCCTGCAATTGCGTTGGTGCATCTCGTGGAACTAGCACTCTTCTGAACTGCGGCAGTTGTGTGGAGGATATGCCACAGCTCTGAGCAATGATTCAAATGTGTGTGCAATTTTGGGGAGAGTGGGTTACTGTTTATGTGAGCGTCAAGGGCATCCCATGCGGGGGTACCACAGGCAGGGGCTTCTGTGTGTGGGGTGTGGATGAGTCGGATGGTTCATTTGCAGAATGCGTGGTGTGGGAGTCGTCCCCGTCTGCCATGGCATCTCTCTCAGGGTGGTCCAGGCGCGTTCTGGAACAAGGTCAGAGGTGCAGGTCTCCTCCTGCCTTCTGCATTGGAACAATGGGGCTTTCATCCCTGATGTTTGTCTGACTACTACTTGCATTTTCGGAATGCGATGTGGCTTTCGCGCTGAGATTGGGACATGGCCTTGGGCTCATGGTGTACGGATGGCGATACACACACACATGTTGGCATGTGGAGCAAGGTGCCCGACGGCCTTGCGCTGCTTGTGCAATCTCACTCCATCTCTCTCCCTTGCTCTCTCCATGTCTTTCCTTTGTTGGGCACATGGCACACCTTCTTCTCTTGGATTTGGTCTTCCAGGCTGTGTGCTATGGACTGTCCAGTGAGGAGCCGCTAGGACTCATCCTAAGGGTTGTCTGGGCTTTTGTTTGTATGGTGTTTTGTGTTGGTGATTGCATTGCTGCTTGATTGAGTCTCCATTTCCTGGCCACGCATGTCTGTTGATTTTCCTGCTTGTGCGACATCATGCAAAATGTTTGTATTGGGATTCGTGGAGTTGGTGTGCAGTTTCTTAGTCCGGGGTTGGGGGTGGTCCCGGGGGGGGGGGGTTTGTTGCGGGCCTGGGTGTGGTGTCGGAGGGTGTTTTGGCCCTCGTGGGTGTCCGGGCCACATGATGGGTGGGTCCATGGCATCTGTTGCCCTTCTGATGTGGCCCTGGGCTGGTCTTCCTTTTGTTGTGCAGGCTGCCGTCTGACTTTACACCAGGTCAGATCAGGTGTAGATTTCCTGGTGCTAATGCGCCTTATCGCCTGTTTTGTGTTTTTATCGCAGATCTGTCTGGTCGTTGAGAATGTTGAGGTGTGATGTTGTCGCGGCTATTGGCACGGGAACGCCCACTCTGCATCTCATTAGCGATAGTTGCGGGGGGCCTCTGTGGCGATATTTTCTGTGGCTGCTATCGCGGGTAAACTGGTGATATGGGCTGTTAGCACCAGCTTGTGAATGGGGAGGTAAATTTATCACTACTATGGCTGCAATGAAGTGCCGTTAATTTGGCGATGGCTCCTTGTGAATATGCCCCTTAGTGTAGTCTGGAGTTCCTAATACTGGTGCCGAACAAAGAGCTTGATGTAGCTGTTGGAAGGCATTCTGACATTCAATTATCCATGGGAGAGGCATCGGAGTATATTTAGTCAAAAGGGCCAACAAGGGTTTAATAATGTACGAAAAGCTAGGGATCCACTGCCTACAGAAAGAAGTAAGGCCAATCAATGCACGGACATCCTTCTGAGTACGGGGCACAGGAGTATCTAAAATGGTCTGGTGTGAGTGCATGTCCCTCCTTAGACAGGAGGTGACCTAAATAGGTAACCTGCTGTCTACAAAATTGAAACTTCTTCCAAGAGACTTTGTGATGATGAGAGACAAGAAATGATAATGACAGTGTTCCTTCTTAACACTGTTCAGGGGTATCGGCAGCCAATAAGATGTTGTCGACATATTGAATAAGAGCTAACCCTTTTGGCACAGGAAAAGAATCAAGCTGCCTTTTCAATGCCTGACTATAAATGCTAGGACTCTCTGTACGCCCTTGTGGAGCTCTACAGAATCTATATGATCTATTATTCAAAGTGAAGCCAAACAAATACCGGCTGTCAGGGTGAATGGGTATTGAAAAAAATGAATTTTTCAAGTCAATTATACTAAATGTAGTGGCAGTAGGAGGAACCATAGTAAGAAGTGTTGTGATGTCAGAGACTACCGGGTATTGGGGCACCACAATTTTGTTAACCTCTCGTAAATCAATAATGAAACAGTAAATTTTAGTATCAGTGTCTCTTTTCAAATGCTGAACAATGTGTGTCAATGCTTCTTCACCTTCCCGAGATATTTTATATTGGGGCAGCCGAGGCACTGAAGCCCCTTCCTTCACTTGAATATGCACTGGTGGAATAACCATTTGTCCTACATCGGTATCTGATGTAGCCCACAAAGTACTAGGTAACGATGCCAGAGAAATATCTTCTTTAATGAGACAAAACCTCTCAACCATTGGATAGTTATAATTTAAGATAACACGCACACCTTCTGGGGAACAACGTATTGTAGCACGAAAATATTTAAGCATATCAATGCCCACGATATTATCCGGCGTGGTAGGGGAAAGCAAAAATGGACATGCTGCAGTGAATCTATCAAGACTAAATGCAAGTGGCTGTGACAGTGGGCTAGATGTAGGTGTCCCATCGAATCCTATCAATGTTATCATTGCGCCAGACAGGGGAGCCCTAGGAACTCATTTTTTAGACAGAGCACTACTAGTAGCTCCAGTATCAAACAGAAACTGATCAGTAGAACCCAAGACATTTGCATCAACATAAGGACCTTTCTGATCTACTGGGACCTCAACCGGTTCCTTACCCCATCCTAGGCATTCCTGTGCATAATCAGAATCCCCAAGACCATCAGTCGAATAATCTGACATTTGATATTGATACAGTCTATCAAAGGTATTAGAATAATTTGGTCCGTGTTCAACTGCCTCAAATCTGGTACAATTTCCTATTCCTCCCCTATGTCCTGAAGTCCCTGGGCGTCCTCTCATACTTCCTCTACCCCATTGAAACTGCTGACCTCGCAAAAGGAGCACTCAGAATGCCAATGTATAATATTTTTACAATAAGCACACCGATCAGAAGACAAAGTTGATCGAGAGAAAGGGGGTACACCAGGGGTATTTACTGCACATCCGCCTCTACCACCACCTCTGAATGGTGGACCATATACTTGAGACAACATAACTTTCGTTTTTAAATCCTTAACCTTCTTATCCTCTTTGCCTTTTGCTTCCAATTCCTGACGCTCATAATACTGGGCCATAGTCAAAAGGGAGACTGGGGAAGACGTAGTCCATGAACTCTCGCTGGCCTTAAGGCGACTAGCTATTTCTGGCAACATGTTACAGACAAATTTGTCGACGAACAGATGCTTACCCGTGTCATCCGTCAATGACTGCCCACTAAAGTCATAGAATGTCTCTTCAAATCGTGTAAAGAAATCAGAAACTAACTCATCCGCTTTCTGTTTACAAGACGCTAACGTTTTCCAATCTATTTTCTTACGGGGTATGAGAGTTTTCAACTTAGTCACAATAGCTTTGGGAAGATCTAATATCTCCTGTTGTGGTTTCTGTGCAGGTTCCCTAGCCACATCTATTTCTTCTAAATGCACCCAAGTATCACCATATGCTACATTATCATCTATTTTCCGAATTGTTCTCCACATATCAGGGGACAAAAAAAGTCCCAAAAACATATCGATATCTGGCAAGGTCATAGTGCAGGAGCTAATGGCTCCTTCCACTTCTTCATAGAAAGCAGCCGGATTTTCCTAGGATCGGGCAAAGCAGTCTTAAGAGCCATAACGTCTGCTCTACTCCAAAGAGTATAGACCCAATTATAAACAAAATATCCCTTTGCATCATCTGATCTTTATCGGCACTTGTTCCCGCACCCTTCGCAGGAACATACAAAGGCGCAGCTTCACGCATTGGTTTCATAGTAACTATAGTATCACTAGGGTCACTGGCTGTTTCCAAAACTTCTATTTTTTTGGTCTTGGGTCTGAACTGTTTGTGCAGTTTTAACTTTACTAGCTGATTTTTGCCCCGCTTTTAAACGTAGTGTATCATGTTTTAATTTAACTACTCACCTAATTAGATCAGGTATATTTGAAAAAAGGAAAGTTCCATCACTTAATTGTTTATAATCAGAATCGATATCAGTGGGCTCTAAGTTTTTAGAAATGTTTCTAAAGCCAGGTGAACTTCTCTGCAAAATATAACTGCTCTAAATCCTTCCACTGCTGAACCATTGCTACAAGCTCTACAGCAGAAGTAGTCCCATGAGCTTCTTTGCGAGCAGTGGATCTGATAGTGGACTTTTCATTAGTAGTCAAAGTAGACCGAGTCTGCCACCCATCTTGCTTATCTATGTCTTTATCATCTGAACAAAAATGTTCTTCTTCAGAAAAATCATTCTCAGGGGCAGAGGGAAACTTATACGGGGCGGAGGTCGATCTAACAAGATGGAATCATCCTGAGGTCTATTAAGTATGGGATAAATGGGGCGCCTAATAGGGTACTTGCCAGTTATCTCTAAACGACGCTCCCTTTCCTCTTTTATTGCCTTCATCTCTTCATTTTTTAATTCCACCACTTTTTATTATATCGTTTTTCGCTGTTCATTTTCTGCTATTGCTTCTTCTTTCCTCACTCTCTCTTGCACTTCTTTCTCCCACATTCGTACACAATCAAACATATCTTGTTGACTTTTCCATTTAAACAAACACTGTTCTACATATTGAATCTTAAAGTCAAATGACCCATTCACTGGCCATTGTAGATCAGGATCCTTTTTTGTATATTTGTTCCACAGTGGAATATATGTTGTTTTTCCGCAAGTCATCACCCCGCACTTTTTTACTACGCAAATGATGTTACAACGCAATACAATCACTCCGCATATGCCTTTACCACGCATGCCATTACAATGCAAAGGCATAAACTCTGTAAAAGTGGTCAAGCTAAATATATATATATGTATACATATTTTTATATATTTATAAATATATATATATTATTTATTTATATAAATATTTTATATATACATATATATATATTTTTAAATTATGTTAAAATACCCCCTAAAACCCATAAATGCCCATTTGTCTCCCAATGACTAAACTCCCCCAAAATTCTTAAATTACCCATACCACCCCAATACCCGTAACCACAAAAATCATAAATGACCCTTGGCACCCCAAAACCATCCTGTACTCTATAGTTACCCTGTGCACCCCAAAACCCAAACCCCTGATCCCTAAAAATACCCCTGCACCCCAAAACCCTAACCCACCCTGACCCCTAAAAATACCCCTGCACCCCAAAGCCTAAACAAACTCTGAACCCTAAAAATACCCCCTCGCCCCAAAACCCAAAAAACCCCTAAACCCTAAAAATGCCCCAATACCCCAAAACCTAAATACCCCAGCACCCCAAAACCTAAACCCACCCTGAACCCCAACATTACCCTGTGCACCCCCAAACCCACCCTGAGCCCTAAAAATTCCCACTGCACCCCAAAACCCAAACCCACCCTGACCCCTAAAAATATCCCAGCACCCGAAAAACGAAACCCACCCTGAACCCTAAAAATACCCCAGCACCCCAAAACCTAAACACCCAGAACCATACAAATCCCCTGCACCCCAAAACCCAAACACACCCTAAACCCTAAAAATGCCCCAGTACGCCAAAACCTAAATACCCCAGCACCCCAAAACCTAAACCCACCTTAAACCCTAAAAATTCCCCAGTACCCCAACACCTAAATACTCCAGCACCCCGAAACCTAAACCCGCCCTATACCCTAAAATTACCCTGTGCACCCCATAACCCAAACCCACCCTGAACCCTAAAAATCCCCTTTCACCCCAAAACCCTAAACCACCCTGACCCCTAAAAATTCCCCAGCACCCCAAAACCTAAACACACCCTGAGCCCTAAAAATACCCCAGCACCAACCTAAACCCACCCTGAACCCTCAAATTACCCTGTGCACCCCAAAACCCTAACCAACCCTGAACCCTAAAAATACCCTGTTTACCCCAAAACCCAAACCCACCCTGAACCCTAAAAATATCCTAGCACCCCAAAATCCAAACATAACAACCCTAAAATTACCCCTGAAACCCAAAACATATACCCCTACACCCCAAAACCAAAACCTTATACTTACCTTATACTTACATATAAAAAACATATGCTTTTACCATTCATGCATTTACAACGAATTTCGTTGTAAAAGCATATGTGGTAAAAGCATATAAAATGTAATGCCATGCGTTGTAAAGGCATTGTGGAGTAATAGTAGTTGCGCTGTGATGGTAAGGGGTGATGGTAATCGTGATAAAAGATTCGTTGTTATGGGTGTTTACCTCCACAGTGTACTATACATTATCGAAGAAATACCATATTTAACATACATATGTCTATTAGGTGTCCCCTCTAGGGGAGCTGGCTTACTTCTTTCTAAATCCGTTTTGGTACCACCAAAACAGCAACACAGCCTACGGAGTGTGCTGGAAACAGACATGCTACCAAATTTTTGTAAAATATTACTTTTCCAAAATACTCAAAAGTAGAGAAAAATCTCCACATTACCTGCCTTTATCTTTTGCAAAAAATAAATCAAACAAACAAAACCAAAATCTTGACCAAGCAAATCAGGAGTGCCGCTTCAGCGACCTTACCAAACAAGAGTCTCAAACTTTCAACTGCCAATCTCTAATGGTCACTGCACAAAATTACGCCAAAGGATACCTCAGTCGGGACTGGCCACCACCTGGAGGGTCAAATCGAAAAAAACAGAAAAGTCACTTCGGTCTGCAAAGACAAGGGTCTCCTCATGTAGGACATTTCCTCAGTAATATTCCACTCTTCCGTCAAGACCACTCCTTTGGACGGCCGCGTCTTCGATGAGGACCCATGTTTCGGGCGTCAACTGTGGAAATGTGCCTTTTAATGAGCACATCGGTGCCGGGGTCACCCTTCTCTGTCCACGGGTCCGTAGACCAACAAAATAGAGATTGGCACTGAAGCTGGAATTCAAAATAACAAGTTTATTACTCACTCATGAGTGGGACCACGTCCATACAACACCCTCAAGTGTTCCAGGAGGTAGTACATTCAATACACAGACCATGGTGCTTATATACACACTTTGTTGCAGAGTAAGCATGTAGATACAAATAGAAGGTACAGGCCTACACAGGAATATTTATCGACAAACATGGGCAGATGAGAGATCACTTAGTCAGCAGAGTGGGAGGGGGAACAGAACTGTTTACAACAGCAGAAAATAGTTGACAGTTACATCTTTAACCAGGTGCATTCCAACAGTTACAGGCCTTTGCTCAGCACATGCATTGCTTTGGCCCAGTACAGGAGGAGTTTACTAAAGCTGATGACTCAAGCAGAATAAAAGGGCAAGCAACAGTGTAGATGAAAGAATTACATAGCTAACAAAATGGATGCCACAACCAAAATGGCTTTAGCTTATGCTAACGGAAATTATTTCAGATTTCCACAAGCCAAAAAGGTCCACGTCCTACACAACCCCCTCCCAGCCAAAAGCCAGGTTAGACCAATCAACTACCTTGATGGACTTCCCTGCTTAGGGCGAAAGAACACAGACGCAGGCCTTCTACCACAGGGACACCCTCCAGTTCTATGCCTTCCTGACCCCAGGGGATTCTCTTGGTCACTACTCCCTGGGCCAACTATGCAGCTCCATGGGTACTTCCAGACAGTAGGGCCTCTCTAGGGGTGCTGGTCCCTTGCCAACCCCCACCTAGAGTGGTATCCCTGGAAGACCTGTCAGTCAGGATACTTTTCCCAGTTATCCTGTCCTCCAGGTTAGATGTGGGTTTTTCCTGGTCACTCCTAGGGGACCCAGCCCTACTGGCTGGACACGGTCCCACGAGTTTTCCCACCGGGGGACACCTTCCTCTCTTAAACTTCCATTTAGATTTCTGTGCCTGCCATTTAGGAATGGCACCCACAAACTTCAGGACCGGGGGAGCTTTGGTGACAGACACCCAACGCCCTCCTGATGCTAGGTGTTCTTCCTCGCACAGCTGGCAAGTAGGCACTAGGCCTCCCAACTGGTGCTACTGTAAGGAACCCTCAAGTCTCTTTGGTGGGGTGGTGAACCCCTGGGGACGCTGCTCACACTCCCTCCCTCTTCTTTGCGACAGGGCGCTAGCCCGCATGCCCCCCCCACTACTCTTTGACCTAACGGTTCTACTTCGCCTCTCTTCCCTCTCTAGGGCCTTTTCAGGCCCTTGGACCCATGACCAGGGGACCGGCTCATGAGCAAGCTCCCAGGAATCAAAGAGCGCACCCTAACACGGGTTGGCGCAATTCTGGAAAACAATTATTGAGCCTAGGCTCCCTAGCGGTAAGGTTGAGCAACCCCTTCAAATCATTTGCCATGCTCACCAACACCCAGTCATCCAGTGCCCACTTGTACTCATCCACACTTGGCACTTGCTGTACGCTGCCACCATTCAAACTGGACTCTGCCTTTTTAACCTTTATGTCCAGTTCCCTTATGCTTAACTCATGAGCTAAGAGAATCTTTTTCTCTTCCAAGGCGAGAGCGTTCCTGCTCTCCTCTGCTCGCTTTCCACGTTCGCTCTGCAGAATTGCCTCAACTGATCAACTTTGTAGGTAAGCAATGCCTCAATGTCAAACTCTAATTAGCAGCCTCACTGGCTACCTAGCTCCTCTGAGAGATGATGTGTGGCTTAAAGGTTGCTCAAAAATAAAACCAAATAGAACCAACAAATCAAGAACACAATATGTGGTTGCGTCGTGGTCTGCGCTAAACTTGTGATGTACACCAATCACTGTGAATGAATTAGCAAATACACATTCAATCCCACACCGCTGCCACCAAAATGTTAGACCCGGGATCCCTGGTTGGCTGAGGTAGGTACCTTAGGTCAAATAGGGACCCGCGTTTCAACGTCAGGGAAAGGAAGGTCACCTTCTTCGATAATCCCCGCTCATCCCCTTGGTTGCTTGGCACGAGCAGCCAGGCTTATCTTCAAGCTAAATGTGTAAAGTATTTGCAACCACGCTCACAGCAACCCAACGATGACACCACAAATAGACTCCACATGAGTTTTATAAAAACGAGTATACATTTCATATAAAAAGATATACGATCAGACCACTCAATATAAAATCCAACATATGAGTATGGGTAATATTTCTCATGGCTGGTTGTTAGGCCAGCCAGCCCTTGTAAGTTCTGACGATATTAATGAGCACTTCCAAACATTCCACTGTAATCCTAATACCCTGTTATGCAGTTCATAATGCTAGAATCAGGCACTTTTGCAATGGAACAATAATGGAATGCGTAAAGCAACATTCAGGCACTTTGCGATGTAAAAATAATACAATGCGTAACACAACAATCAGGCACTTTGCAATGTAAAATAATGCAATGCATAATACAACCACCGGGCATGTCATTATGCAGAAATAAAGCAATGCATAATACACTAATTAGGTAGTTTGTTATGCAGGAATAATGCAATGTGTAATACACTAATCAGGTAGTTCGCTATGCAGACACAATGCAATGCGTCCTACGACAATCAGATAGTTTGTTATGCAGAAATAATTCCATGCGTCATACACTAATCCGGTAGTTCATTTTGCAGGAATAATGCAATGCGCAATACACTAATCAGGTACTCCGTTATGCAGAAATGATACAATGTGTAATACGACCATCAGGTACTCCGTTATGCAGAAATAAGATATGGCGTAGTACACACTGGCACCGATCACGGTGCCTTAGGTGGTCTCTTCGCCACTCCTTCTGACTTGTAGTCAGCCTCCGTCAACAGTTGCCAACACGGGTATGGTGTAACAAAAAGTGCAGCTCCGCACTCCGGCCCCGGTACTGCCACTCCCTTGGCAATATGGGTACTGCCAGAATGAGAGAGAGGCCGAGAGCATCTCCCTCCGAGCCCGCACCCCGCCCCAGGAGTCGACACATGTTACCTGTGGGGCGCGAACTCACTCTCCTCTCCTCGTCTAATGACTTGGGCCTCTGATGCAATCTTTGTGAAATGGCAACAGCGGGCTCGGGCCGGTGGCTCAGCTCCTCCGGGGCTGCCAGTCTGGGCCACTACTGCTACGAAGATCTCAGGCTGCCACAGGGCACAAGCACACAGCGTCGCTGAGAATCCCTTGCGCTTCGGGTGCACGATCATGGGCACTCCACACTAAGGTCTCAGGTTGCACAAAGAACACACGCTCAGCGTTGCTGAGATTCACTTTAACTCTGGGTGCACATTAACAAGGCAGTCCTCACGCAGGTCTCACGCTGCACAAAGCACACACACACAGCGTCGATGAGACTAACTTGGATTCCGGATATACGATAAGGCTATCCTCACGAAGGTCTCAGGCTACCCAAAGCACACGCACACAGCATCGATGAGCCTCACTTGGATTCCGGGTGTGCACGATTAACAAGGCAATCCTCACGAAGGTATCACACTGCACAAAGTACACACACACAGCGTCTATGAGACTCACTTGGATTCCGGAGCACACTATAACTGGACAATCCTCATTCAGGCTGCAAAAAAGCACATGCACACAGCATCACTGAAACTCTCCTGGAAACTTTTGTGTTCCTGAGTTTCCAAAACAGGGAGCCAGCTCACCTTGGGCCCTTGGGGAAAAGTTACTTCAGGACACAGCACAGCAAAGTCCTTTCAAGCAGGGGGACACAGCACACAGCAAAGTCCCTTTAGCCTTTCCTTGGTTAAAACAGCAAACTGCAGGCCAGACCCAGAACACACAGCAAGGGTCAGTGCTTTCGTTTAGTCTCTTCAGTTGTTTCTTCCTTGGCAAAGGTTCCTCTTGACCACGAAGTAGCTCCAGTCTTGCTCAAACCTGATCAAGCTAGTCTCCAAAGTTCAGGGGCTTCAGCTCTCGTAGTTATACCCCTCAATGGCTTTGATGTTTTTGTGTTCGGGGGGCACTGACCCCTGTTCAAACCAGTTCTGGGTGCCTCCCTGCCAGTGACACCTTCTTCCTTTGATTAGTTGGGGTCTGGATTCTCAATCCCTCAGCAGGTGTTGGGACAACTGTTTTATAGCAGCAACCCAGGCCTCTTCACCTCTAGGGGCTACTCCTCCCCCTACACTCCAGATGCAGGGCAGCCTGTTACTGTCTCACCTCCTTCCCTGGGTCAAGACATTCCCCAGATCCTTTCGCTTTCAAATCCAGACAGTCAATCCACAACCAGGCAGAGACACACAGAAATGTAGAGCACAAAGATCCAGGCACTTCTAAAAGAGTGGCTTCTAAACACACAATTTAAAACCCACCTTCATAAACAGATGTGTTATTACATTGTGAGTTCAGGCACACTAAACTTCACCTTTCCATCCTAAGCCTTTGGGAAGATAGGCTGGAAAACATTTTGCACAGCCTTCCCATTCTATCCTATGGGCAAGATGGCCTTTCAACAGTGAAAAACGAAATGGAGATTATTTCACTGTCAGGACATGGTACACACCTTAGTACATGTCCTACCTTTCACATGCACTGCACCCTACCAAGGGGGTACCCTGAACCTACCATAGGGGTGTCTGATGTGTATAGAAAGGGAAGGGTAATTTCTGGCAAGTGGGTGCACTTGTCAGACAACATGGCAGTTTAATAAACTGAGCGCAGGCACTGCAATGGCAGGCCTGAGTTCCCTTTTTAAAGCTACTTGTGTGCCCTGATTCAAGCCATACATCATATTGAAGTATAAATGAATGGACATATGCTACTATCTGGAATCAAGTACCAGCAAATACAGAACCTATACATGTAAATACGCATTAGAGGATCTAATCTTAAGACTTTGACTCCCTATTTTAGTTTTCAATTTAAAAGACATGGAATACTGTGTGTCTTTTTGAGACAAGGTCCAATCTTGCAGCAATTGCTACTTCTCTGCTAGAATGAACATCCATTCATAGCTCTATTGCTCCAATTGAATGTGGCATAGCAGCAAAGTGGATGTTAGACCTGTCAGGCTTAAGGTGCTCTCCCCTCAAACAACCCCATATATCCAGGGGCTATAAATTAAATGCTACTAATGGGCATGCAACACTTATTTTGTCACCCACTTAAGTAACCCTTGAAACATGTTCCAGGTCTGCCTTGCAGCCTATGTGTGCAGTTTAAACTGCCATTTCGACCTGGCAAAATAAACTCTTTTCCAGGCCTCAACCGCCTAAACATTCCTTTTCAATATATATAAGTTACCCCTAGGTAGACCCCAAACAGCCCTTAGGCCAGTGTGCAGTGGATTTCAAAAGTTGGACATGTAATTTTGAGTTTTACATGTCCTGGCAGTGAAAACACCTGCTGCAAAGCCTACCTCTGCCGTAGGATAACATTAGGTTAACTTATTACGTATAATAAGTGTAGCGTCCTCCCAGGTCTGGATACTAGTAAATGAGTGCACCACACATGGAGCTTAGTTTTACAGGTCTTTATTCCGGTGCGTGTAACTGTGAACCTCGACGTTCTAAACATGAACCCTTTTCACCACAGTCGAAAACTTACATCATAAAATTCTACAGACTCCCTCAGGAACCAAAAGGGTCCCGTTATTGCTTACTCACAAGGCACTACACCTCCCCCTTATTAAATAAAAATACAATTTAGTACAGCTATATATATATATATATATATATATATATAATTTGATAACTTTTTGCACCATGTTGAACATCGACGCATTTTGCCTGAACTAATACCTACTTTTTTAGTGCATTATGGGCAAGAAAGGAATCGGACTGCCATCTATGTGAGCCCACTGCTGTGAATAATTGTCTATGATTAAGGCCAATGAGGCCAAAACGTGTCAGATCTTAATGAGTGCTGCTGCCCTTGAAGCACAATAAATAAGTCTCCTATTCATAGTGTGCTTCAGCAATTTCTTTCGTGTGGATGACATTGCAGCGGGACGCTCCGTTCCTGTGGTTCGCCGAGGCTGCCCTGCAGAGTCGTACTGGGTGGGACTTCTCGTTAAGTCATCATGGAGCTCTGACTAAACGCCCAGATTGTGGCTGCTGAGGCTGGGAAGAGAGAAGAGAAGCATCCATGACTGGAACTGGTGATGTGGGGACAGATGCAGTCATGTGGTTCTCTACAGTTTCAATCTAACCAGTCTCATCTCTGACATCAGGTCAGGAGGCTCCTCGGTAATGGCGGAGGAGCGCCACACACCCTGCTAAAAAAAAAAGGGAAACAAAAGTTATTAAAAACATTTTATTATCATTTTATTTTTGCCTAAACAGCTGATGACGTGAGTCTTCAGCAGGGGACAGGCCCAGGCAATCCTGTTGGACAGGCAGGGGGAGGAGTGGTGGGCACTTTTAAGTACACATGTGTTTTTGGCAGGCGCACTTGAGTTTCTCCAACCCGCCTGTGTTGCACAGCCAAGTTAGTAAAACACCCCAGGCTCTAATGCACTGTCTGGGCAGAAAACAAAGCCGCTCAGATGGATCCCAAAGCTTCTCTCATGCTGGAAATAGTATTCCCAGTATGAGAGAAGTGCTGGGATTTTGCATCTAGGAGCCTGCGCAGTCGGGCTCCAGGAAGTCAGGGTCCAGGTTTGGAGAAGCGAAGGAAGGAAGGCGGCCGTCTGAGCGGCAAGTAAGTGTTATTTTAATTAAGTTTAATAGTGCATTTAGTTTTTGGTTGTATTCCCCCTCCCCCGCACCTCATCACCCAGCAATAATAACAGCCTCTACTGCATCAGGTTCTGGTGAAAGGTGAGGCAGATGCCTGAAGTGCTACGAATCTCGGGTAATGGACTTTCCATGATTGTGAGTAGTCACCAAGTTTCCTTTACTAGTCACAACTTTGGAAGTTTCAGCATCAAGGCGAGCATCAGGTTTGCATTTTCGTACCAATACTCGGTCACCTTTATTGAAAGTAATTTTTTTGGCACATCAACATTTGTCGGCATATACTTTTATCTTTTGCCTATGGCACAAGTCTATGTGATGAAGTTCACTGTCTGTTGTAGTTCTTCTGTTTGTCCACTGTGGCAACTTGGTCATCATGGCTCTCTTAAAAATCAAGGTGGCAGGACTTACCTGTTCTTTAATGAGGAGTTGACCGGTAAGTTCGAACAGCAACATGGAGAGCAGATTTTGGATCAAGCTTCTCCAATGTAGCAAACTGGACGGTCTTTTTAAGTGTGTTCATAAAGTGTTCGATAATGCCATTTGCTTGTGGCCAAAGAGGTGTGCTTTTATGATGTTGCACATTGAGATGATTAAGAGTCTCTGAATTTTCAATATTGAATGGTGGGCCATTGTCAGACTTTAAAATTAAAGGAACACTCCATGTTGTAAAAATGCCATCTAACTTTTCGAGGACTCTTTCTTGAGTGTTCGATGTGAGATCTTCTACCAATGGAAAACAGGAGTATTCATCAATGACCACCATCAGGCAGTGTCCATTGTCAAGAGGACCAAAGAAATCAACAGTGCTTCTCTCCTATACATGCTTTGGCAAAGCAGACAAATTCAAGGCATGTTGAGTGGTTTTGGGAGATAAGCAATTACACAGATGACAGGCCTTCAACTCTCTTTCAACTCTCTCATCTAGAAGCAAATTCGATCTGTGAGAGCCTGTTTTGTGGCAACGATTCCACGATGTCCACTATGGGCCAAGTCATTATTTGTTGTCGTAGACTCTATAGCATGACAATTTGTGAACCTTGTAAGAAAATACCTTCTTGATTAATGGACAGTTCATCTTTCACATTTTGTAACTTTTATGTTCATTGTCATATGTGAGAGGTCGAATGTGATTTTTCCAAGATTTTAGCATCAACATGTCACTATCTTTGCTCGTTACAGCAATGATTTGTTCTAATTAAATAATAACAGGTGTATTGGACCTTACGATGATGTTAATGTAGGCGCGTGAAAAGTAGTCAGCAAGATTTTGATCTTTCACTTATCGGTGCACAATATTGTAGTCATATTACTTTAGTCGCAAACACCAACGCTCAATTCTAGGAGGCATCTTGGCTTTTGGGTTGCCAAAGATAGTAAGCAATGCTTGACGATCCGTTACAGGAGTGAAAGGTTGTCCATATAGGAATACTTGGAAATGTTCACAAGCCCACACTACTGTTAGGCTTTTTTTCTCTGGCTGCAGATAGGCGTGTTGAGTTTGTGACAAATTTCTGCTTTCATATGCCTTCGAGCATGTGGGTGTCCACTGTGTTGGGCAAGGATCGTGCCCAACTTGACCAGGCTAGGGATCAACACCATTCTCTGTATAAAGTTTAAGATCAAAGTAGGCCATTTCAGTGGGGTTCTAAATTGTATACTTGATTTTCTTAAAACCTTGTTCACATTTGGGTGAATTAAAATGAAGCAGTTCTTTTTGTTGTCTCTTAAGGGAGCACTAACTGTGGCAAAGTCACTTATGTATTGAGAACAGTAACTGGCCATGCCACAGAATGAGCGTGACATGGTAACAACTTGTGGAGGATTGGTGGATGACAAAGCATGTACTTAAGCTGGATCTGACGAAATACCCTCATCAGAAAAGTTATGGTTAAAGATTTTGAGTTTTGTTTTGTGGAACTCACATTTCTCAGCTTTCAAAGTTAAATTAACATCAGCAAATAAATGACACACTTGTGTAAGAGCTTTATCATATTCTTTTTGTGTAGCTCTGAAAACTAATATGTCATCACTGTTATTGAAGGCATTCATGGCAGGTTGGATGATACGAAAAATTACATCTTGGAAAAGTCGGCCACTGATGACACACCAAAACATAATCATTTATATCTGAGCAAGCCAATATGGGTAGAAAAGGTGGTAATGTACCAGCAGTTTTCTTTGAGTTCTAATTGATGGTTCCCTTTGTTCAGACTGATGTACTTCAAACCCGCCATTCTAAACATGAACTCTATTTACCACACTCGAACACTTGCATCATAGTCCATCAGGAACCAAAAGGGGCCTGTCATCGCTAACTCAAAAGACACAATAATAATAATGTTCAATTGGGTGCTCGTATGAATGCTGCATTTGGTGTCTAAAGAACTGGGTAATTTAAAACCGTCTTTAATTGTAAAGTCAGATTTTTAATTACAATTCTGAAAATGACCCTTTTAAAAAGCTGGCATTTTCTTCTCCTAACCATTTAGTGCTTGCAGTCTGTATCCTGGGTCAAATGACTTAATGTAGCTAGCAGTTGGTCTTTGTGTATTGCTCCTAGACTGTGAGACATAAAGGGAATAGGTGTTGGCAGGATAAGTCATCACTGGCTTGATAGGGGGGTCAAAGCTGACTTGTTAGGGGGTTCACCCAATGCCCTGCACCTCACAAAGGCATGGCTTGAGCACACTCACAAAGGCTTTGACACTAGTCTTTTGGGCACCTAGACACTCAGGGGACAGCGCAAATAGGCTGGAAATTCCAAACACCTTTGGGGATGGAAACCTCCAAAGCCTTCTCCTACTTCAAAGTGGGAACCAGGTATAAATAATGGACTCTCATACCCAACTCTTCAGTACATCTCTGGACGACTCACAAGGATTGCTGTGCTGCTCTGCACAAAGGACTGCTAATCTGCTACTCTGCTGCCTGAAAGAGAAGGACTAGACCTGAATCTTGAACCCAGGACCACTAGAGTGACTCCAAGGGCTGATTGGCTGGCCGCCTGATCACAGTCTCAGAGACAGAACAGGCTCCAACCACCTTGATCCCAGGACCTGGAATCTGCCTGCTGTGAGTCTTACCCCCACCCCCCCAAGAGGCTCTATCCTAGTCCTGCACCCTTGGAAGTGGGATGGAAGCTGCTCTGCCAAATCAGCTGTGTTCTCTTGGGCAGAACAGATACAGCTCTACACATCTTCTTGCAGCATCACATTTCTAACCACAGCTGCATGACGCATTACAGATGCAATACCTCGCATTGCAGCCCACAGCTTCTCAGAATTGCCACTGCACGACACATCAAACACACAGGACCTCACATTTGAAGGCTTCTTTGACTTCATCCTCGAAGCTGACCTCACATCGCAATCCTGTCAATGGCCTCTTCAGAATCACCAGTGCGCAACGTAGCACTGATGCAGGACCACTCATCAATGCCCACATCCCCTCAGAACCGTCGCTGCGAGATGCATCCTCGGTACTGGATCTTGCAACGCTCAGCAACCAGGATTTAAGGTACCTTGTTCAATGGACCTAATGTGGTCCCTTTAGCTAGCCAGCGCTCTATTGTAATTGGCCTGAGCTTGTTACTTTGTCTTGGTCGCGAGCAAACAGATAACCATTGTTGGCGCTTTGTGCTTCCAAGCATTGTTTTTCATTTAAATCTTAAAACTTGCATATCTTCACTTCTACTAATTGGATTTTTATTGTTTTAGTCTCAAATGATTTATTCAATTTTACTCTATTTAACTAAATTGTGGGATTTCTTCTTGGGTTATGTTTTCAATTTATTGCTGTTTGAAGTGCTGCATAAATACTTTACAAATTGCCTCTAAGTTAAGCCTGACTGATCTGTGCCAAGCTACCAGAGGGTTGGACACAGGTTCAGTTGGGGTTTGCTTGTGTTTCACCCTGACAAGGATTAAGGTTTCTGCTTCAGTAGAGTGTCTCCCCCCTCAACCAGTATCCCAATTTCCTACTGTGGGGCACTTCATGTGTGATATATTCAGCCAGTTCAAGATTTTAGCCAACAGAGAATTTTGAGTATGAAAATAACAAAATGCAAAGTGCTTTATACCAAGAGCTCATTTCTGGCTGATGGAATAACACATCACATAATGCGCCTTGGAAGCTTTGTCGATTATCTCCTGAATATGTGGAGTAAAGCACTGTTGGCATCAAGGAGTACTTTATCGGTCAGTGACACACCACCAAAGGACTAGGCAGAAAGGTGGTTTCTAGAAGTGACCCTAGTACATGCTAGCACCACGTAGTCTCCACAGTCTCTTGTCCACATCCTAGGTACTAATTCAACATTCTATGTCAATTCACACCAAAAGAAAACCATATCACATTCCCCCTTGTACCAAAACAAGTATCAATGAAATACAAATGGTTATAGATGTGCAGCACAATAACTCTACGTGAAGAAATGAAAAATAAATATGTATTTAAAAAAAAAAAAAGTATTGTGTCCTGAACAAATTAATGACCAAAGCAACATACATTAGCAGAAAAAAAGAGAGGCAACACCACAGTTCTCCATACTTCTTTTTTCCTCATAACACAGTTCAACCATTAAGGGTTCAACTTCAAGCTGACACACAATTCTATTTGACATCGAAAGGTGAAACTACAGCCACACCAATAGGGCAGTTCTATGATGTGTAATGGCCAATGCTAAGAGGAAATTATGCATCTATGTCTGTGGCAATGTTCTCACATGCAAATCCATCATTCAAGAAATCCATTGCATTACTTGTCTGGCCAGAACTCACACATTTGGCGCAGACCCACTATAATCAGCCAGAAAAATGACCAATCACTGATTGTTGCAATAAGGCTTCCATTCCTACAAAGTTCATCCCTAGCTTACACGATGGCTCCTCAGTAATCTCCACTGATGCTAAAGGAGTTTGCCACCTCATTTTACAACTCCATGAATCCTATCACACACAATACCACCCACCATTGAGTTTATTTTAGGCAACCAATACTGTTCTCTAATACAATCCTTTGTCAAATTCCTCCCTAAATGTCCTTCATGAGTCAGATTCAAAACCTTTTCCCTCGCTTTAACAGGAGGAATCCATCTGCTATCCCTGCATAACTGCACATCATGTATGCACAATTCTTCTCTATCACTCCAAACCCTTTCGGTAAATCGGACAAGGTTCAATAATTAGGCTCCCCGCACTGTCAGCAGCATATCGTCAAGATTGGCCTCCTCCTACGTTTTGTTCTTTACAGCTCACTCATACACACTCATAACAGAGTGTCATCAAGGACACTTTGACCCACAATAGGCAACCTAGAAAGAAAATCAGTCAGCTGCCTTATATTGTTAAATATTCTACAGAGAAATTGAATTGCCCAGCATCTTTCACCCACCTGCTCAACCTGGGAATAGCTCTCACTTCCCTTACAACACGGACCATGAATTAAAGGACAATTTTCTCTTTAAAAATAGAGGATATTCCTGGAAGGAAATACTTAAACGTTGAGTAGCTCGTGTGCAGGCCACTCTACCCACTCAATAACTTAGGCCCTTTGAATGAATGAGAGACAAACACCACCACCATCTACTCACCATTATCGAGCAGGCCAAGCGCACACCTACACCGAGCAAACTGGGATCCACCATCAACACAATATTCTTGTGCACACAAGAATGCCCAAAGATGAGCATCCTCCTCATCTCTAATTTGATAGGATCAAAGGCACACGCATTCCTCTAACCACACATTCAGCTCAATTTTTCTATGTGCGATCTTAAACTGTGCAATGTTGGCAAAGATCTGATGAAATGTAAATAATATTGGGCAAATATAAGAAATGAACACAATTAATCCATGTCCTCGAGAACAGATGCCTTAACTATCTTCTCCGGCAAGTCAACAATGGGACGTATTCCCTCAATTGAGATGGTGTGCACCAAACTAGGGACCTGGTTTACGTGCAATTGAATGTTTTTCCTATGAACTACAGGATTGCCGTTTACCAGTTTTTTTCAAAACCTCGATCAACCTCTTTTGTTTCAATCCATCAGTACAGCATCATGGAGAAGCATTACCTACTTTAACCCTTCAAGCTTTTTCCTTGCCCATTAAAAACTTGCCTTAACAGACCCTGCCCAAATGAGGATTTTCTGAGACCGTTCAAGATCGTCAGTAGCAAATGTTCTTGAGCACCAGGTACACATTGGGTTTTATTCACATAATCTGGAAACTCATCCAAATGAATCAGAAGAGCATTTTCCCACTTGCCTTTCTTGTTCCCAATGTCACTGCATCAGCAGCAGTTCCCACTGCAAGCTGGGAGTCTGCGTTGAGGGCTGAGGAGTGCTGTTATTCTCCCTTCCTCTAAATGTTTAGTCAATATATTTAAATCAGGTGCTATAATATATACTTTTTGAAACCAATGTTTTAAAAAAAATGCGGTGAGGTATGGGGCTTGTTTGAATATTGTTGCCATGCCTGGTTTCAATCACTAGTCAATCTAGGCGGGTAGCCAAAGCTACTCTTTGGTGCACAAAGGATTCGTGACAAGCCAGTCAGGCCCTCAGGACGGGCGCCTTCACTGACGAGCCTTTTCTTTTCATCAAAATGGATGAAACACTGCATGTTCACTTTACGATGTGCGAAGATACCCAGAAGCATTATTTGTCTGCACTGTAGCAGCCTACTCGGATACTTACCGACTTACATGTACACAGGTCCAGCACTGTACTTTGGAGATATCCTGTGAGTAAATTGTTGTAGAACAGGTCTGCCATGAGGGAATAGCAATGAAGAGAAAACTGTGTCTTCCCCCCCACAGATTTAGTGACACTGAACTAATAATAACGTTTGCCAGCAGACACAGATGTGTTCCAGTTGCCTTTCGCTGTCAGCAGGGCAGGATTGGCTCTTAAACTAATACAGGCTGAAGGTCTGAAAATTGTAGTTCACGATAATAACCCCGCACAGCGGGCCAAGGGCTCCGCCACCAGGTTAAGCTGCCCTCACGAGTCGCAGCGTTCCTGCATCCAACATGATTTTAACAAGTGTTACATCCTCACACGCTCCCTAAGCTCACATCAATTTTCAAGGTAGCAACCATTTCAAGCCCAAGCAAACAGAGCTGTGTGTGTCTATTAAAACATACCAACAAAACCTCAGTGTTGGCTGAAAGCTAGCATTAAACAGAGACATTACACCAACCAGTTCACTTAAGATCTTGTAAATTTCACCAGCACTGGAAAACTAGTATTTTATTCAAGGCAATTTTGCACTAAACTCTTGTTCCTGAATGACATTTTGTATCAACTACATGATGCAAATGCCATGTCAAGAAGGGGGGGAAATTGGTCAATACATATGCAATTATCACTATTTGACCCTTCCTAGCTAAAATTGAGCAAAAGATATTTCAAATTGAGGATTGCTGTATGTTGCACTTTTATTTATTGTGACTATATTTTATAGCATTCCTTATCGTATTCAGCTAATCAATTTACTTCAACTATGAGTGTTATTCTTTGTCTGGAGTTCATTTAAGCAATAGTTTTCAAGGGATATTGAGTGTACCCTGTTTAAATACGCAAAAGACTATAATTGTTACGTGGATTTCTCTTTCTGAGAATTATTAACTGACGCATCATAAAAACAGATTTTTTACAAAGGGTAACTGAATTTGTCTACAGCATTTCAATTTACCATTCTGGTGGATTTTAATTTCCATCTTAATGACCCATTATGAAAGGTTACGGCCTCCAGCAGGTCTATGTAGCTACCCATTTCTCAGGGCACACTCTCGATGGCATTTTCTCTAATTTTGACAATCTGCAGAACTTATGGGTCTCCACCAGGATTGCAGGAGACAAGAGTGTAGATGGAGGTCAACCCTTGGCCCATGGGGAAAAGAAAAAGCATAAGGTTCGGTTACAGTGTTATAAGCTTGCCATTAAATCCACCAAGGCTGATTTACTCACCGAAAAAATTAGGGCTGCCAACAATTCTGCTAAGCCTCATTTTAAAGCAGTTAAAGACCTGCCTACTCCCTACCACCCGTCTCAGAACTTGGTGAATTCTTCACAAGATTTCCCTAACAGAATGCCGTTTTTGTTTTTCTGAATATTTATTTAGATTTAGATTTAGAGTTTCCAATGGATAACATAACTTTCCCCATAATCACCATGCCATGCACTTAGCTCAGTTATCTTACTGTTTTCCCCTTATTTCCTTACGTCAAACTAAGAAATTGCTGCTGAGTATTAAACTGGGATCTCCATCTAATCCCTGCTCTCCTAAAATATTTCAACTGGCTACGGAACCCATTGCTGACTTCCTGCAGAACATTTTGCCCTCATTCTGCAGTCAAGAGTCTTTCCCTCTGCCTTGATGAAAGCGATTGTTACTCCACTACTGAAAAAAGCAAATGCGGACCCAGAGGATCTTAAAAATTTCCGTCCTATTTCCTTGCTTCCAGCGCAAGCCAAGATTCTTGAAAAGTTTGTTAACCAGGAACATGTCAATTTTATTGAGGTTCATGATATACTTGATCCATCGTAGAATGGCTTTAGGAGCGACCACAGCACAGGATCTGCTCTTATTGTTGCTGCTGTCAGCATTCGCCATCAGGTTGATCGGGGGACGGCCATTCTTGTGCTGATTGGTTTATCAGCAGCATTTGGTACCGTTTCTGTGGTACAAACAATTGAATGGCTGCAGCAAATTGGTGCTGGTGGGTGTGCACTCAAGCTACTCCACTCTTTTCTCACCAACATAGTTCACCTGGTTAGCTGTGGAGGCTTCAAGACTGAACGTTTCTAGTCTTCCTTGCAGAGTCCCTCAGGGCTCATCCCTGAGTCCAACACTTTTCAATATTTATATTGCTCCTTTGGGTGAACTGGTGCACGTTTTTGGGTTCCAAGTACTGTCGTACGCGCATGACACGCAGATCATCATGTCCATTTCCAACAACCTGACTTCTGTAGCTGAGGAGTTCAATCACTTTATGTTTAGCATTAGTATGTGGATGAAAGACAGTGCCCTTAAACTTAATGCTGACAAGACAGAGGTCTTGGTCTTTGGCCCTCAGGAGTCTGTCTGGTCTAACATTTGGTGGCCGGAGTATTGTGGACCTCTTCCCACCCCTGTCAGATCAGCCAAAAATGGTGAGTGTTTGTTTGACAATACCTTGAGCTTTTAGTCTCAGGTCAGTCGTACAGAGAGTGTATGTTTTCTCATTATAAGGACCCTGTGAAAGATTTTTCCCTATACTTCAAATGATCTGTGCCAATCAGTCATTATCGCACTTATCACCTTGCAATTGGATAATTGCAACTCTGTGTGCTTCTATATCAATGCTTCCTGTGCTACCAAACTGCAAGTTGCTCAGAACGCGGCTGCACGACTTATCTTGAACATCCTGAGGTCTCTTTCAGTGATTGGTTACAACTGAAAAAAACAATGTTGATAGTTATTGCTGACATCCAACAGTCTGCAATTTAGTGAGGACAAATTAAAATGCTACTAGCAACTTTTACTGCTGACAGCTGTGTATGTGAGACAACTATAGATTTCAGGTATAAGTTTGTAAAAAAAATACTATTTAAAACTTCAATTTATAAAGACATTTGTAGAAAAGGATGTGAAACTACTATTATGATACATTTGTGTCTAAGATAACCAAGTTTACAAAGCTGAAAGATAACCAGAAGATCTGGATCCTTCACTTGTAAGAACGATACCTGATAGAAAAGGCAGGAGAATAGTTTTAGGTCTGTGACAACTTAGATATCAAAATGCCTATATGTAAATATAGGCTGCAGTAACTGTCAACCTCCAAAGCTTTCATAATACATGCAAATCAAAAAGTCATGTAAAAAGAGTAATATTAAATAGAAGTGAATTGAATATAAAATGGATGCTGGAACCACAATAGCTAGCTTTTAATACGGACTTCATATCTAATTTGTTAACAAGATTTCAGAGGTCTAACTAATAAGAGCAATATTTTAGATTGAAGCTGGCTGTAAAATTAAGAGAGGACAAGATCCATGTAATAGTGAGTCTCAAAAGATGTCTTTCTAATTAAGTGGTGGTAAATGGAATATGAATCACAGGATTAATGACCGCTTTCATGGGAGTATGCCAGGTTGTTCGAGCCTCACAAGAACTCCAATATGTATGATGGAATCTGGTATATGTTGCCAGGCATGTGCTGATAAATTATTGGCTAGATCTTCCTGTAATACTCCAAATATTTTATTTTCAAGAGTCATGCTGACCCATAAATTAATACTTAAGTGTTGGTCAAGGAATGTATGATTAAGTGAAATAGTATTATTGAGATGATCAACATTTCAGTTCCAGGCTTTATAACTTAACCATGAAAATACACAATGCCCTTCCAGCTAATATCTAGTAACTAGCTTTATTTCAAGTAATATGTTCTATTTACCCTGGTTTTATTGTAATATTTTTTGTGGGATTTTTTTTCTCTCCTTTATATGTTTTGTATTTTTATTTGCTAGCATATAATCTGTATCTACATATTTATCTTGCTCTTTTATGGCTTTTTAGACCGAAATAAAGATATTGAATGATTGGTTACATGTTTAGATGTTTTAAAT
Organism: Triturus cristatus; assembly: GCF_964204655.1. Taxonomy (NCBI): domain Eukaryota; kingdom Metazoa; phylum Chordata; class Amphibia; order Caudata; family Salamandridae; genus Triturus; species Triturus cristatus. Next base: position 237,971,131 of record NC_140583.1, read on the forward strand.
TAATTTCAAATATTTATATTTAATATTATTCCTGATAGGGATTTATATTAAGTCCATACCACCATTATTTTATATGGGAGGGTTTTGCAGTACCAGTCATTGGCCATGTGTTGTGCAGGAGTTACTTCAGCTCTGAGCTGGATTTAGGTCCCCTTTTGGCTGCAGTAACTTTACAAGTGCAGTTTGTGAATATTAATGGACTTACTCTATCATGGGCGGGGCATGTCCCTCCCTAAACCACCCCCCACACTCCCTAAACCTCTCCTTACTTTTCCCAAAAACCTTTAAATTAGGAGTAAGTATGCACATTGTTCTAGCCACTCTCCCCACCCCTGCTATATTTACTATGAAGTAGTAAACTTAAATGTTTGAGGATCTATTATTGTAGTGCTACTAAATGTACTACAAGATGCAGTTTGTGAATAGGTCTCATGAGTTTTCAATATTGATAAACGCCTGGTGGGAGGTCATTTTTTGATTCCTGTACCAAAAGCATTTTCTGTAAAAGTTAATTCTTACATTGTATAGGATGCTTCCGTAAATGTTTTCATCTTGCATTAATGTATAATAAGTGAACATCTTGGGAATGTAGATACTGTATGCAGGGCAATACAGGCTCGTTGGCGAACAGCTGAAGAACAAAGCCAGGTTTAAGTATTAAAATCCATTAGATCCGAGTTTTGTGACAGCATCAAATATATGAAAGGAAAAAATTTAATTGAGCACATTTTTGTATCTTTAGGCATTTTAAAGATATTCATGGAAACTTGCCATTTAAATGTAACCTAGATTTGATGTGTCTTTCCTTTCTTATTTCGTTATAAGTAAAAGTAGAGTATGCAGGTTTGTAATAACACATTGGAAATTGTTGAGCACATTTTGTTAATTCTACCTTTGTTTTTAGCTTAGAGAAGGCTTCTTTTTGTGATATTATGATTCATTATCACCTTCCTACAAAGATCAAAGCTCTACGTTTATAGAAATGAAATCTAGAACATGCAAGGCATTTAGGAGCTTAAGGAACAAACTAATAGAGCTTTCAAGAAATGGCAAAACTCTACTTTACTTCTCTAAAAGAATACATTGAACAGAAGAGGCAACCTGCTGGATAGCCATGAATGTTTGAGATTTGGATAGTTATTGATACCTGGGCCTACTGATCGGATGGCCTAAGTAACTTGTAACAAATGGCAACAGAGTGACCTACCATGTGATCTTGGGCTGCCATTCTGAAAGCCCTGCCATAATACAACTGTCATCCTTCCCAGCATCTTTGCCTTCCCCATGAGCTCCACCAGTCATTTGTTCATGCCAACTTAGCACACAGAAACACAGACACGGGGTGTGGCTACTTACATGGAGATATACCTTCATAAGGTAAGACCTCAGCGCTACTGGCAAAATGAATAGGAATCACATATGCGAGCAATTCTTTCTCCACATGAGCATAAGCCTCAAGCAATTTCTGACATTTTTACTCACACTTGTTATATAAAATGCCTGAGTTTATGCCATTACACCATCTTGTGTAACTGTGATGTTGTTGCGGTAAAAGTCCTTTCATAGGAGCATTCAAACACTCAAACAAACAGAACAAGAGCAGCTGTTTTCTGATTTTGGTAATTTTCATTGCAAAATGTGTCCTCACGTGCATGCTTAAAAATAGCGCAAAATGCCAGAAAGGCAATCAAAACATTAAAATGACAGTGGACCCCAAGCACAACACGCACCTTATTCTGTATATCCCCAAGTTTATCAAAAAGGAAAATATTCCTAAAATGTACACTCATATCAACACCTGCTGTTAAGGTGCAGTCCAAATAAAGGACCTACATAACCAAAAACATACAGTATGGTGCACCAAAAGACACTTGTAAATCAGGGTCAACAGTCCAAAAGAAACAGATTTCCAATTCTTGTGTCAATCTCTTCCTTTTATTTGAAACGTAGATTGGAATGGTCCTTATATATACGACATTCTTAGCAGCCAATGCATTTCGTCCAAGGCTGGACTTCTTCAGGGCTAAAAGCGACAAAAGCAGTGTCACAACTAGTAGTGTCAATCTATAAATTATTCCACAGTACAAAATAAATTCCAGTTCTCAGTCTCCACAACAAATATGCCCAGTGCTTTGTATTGTCAGGTTCACCTAGGCGAAGAGTGACTGTCACTTTCACTTCTGAACTGCCATCGCTCTTTGACCTGCAGCGGCCCCGGAAGCAAACCATATGGATCCACTCCACAGAATCCATTGGCTGGAAACAAGTAGGCAGGCTCCTCCCACACCACAGATGCCAGTTCCGAAATGAAAGTGACAGTTACTGTGATTTACAAGTGTCAATTGGTGCACCATACTGTATATTTTTGCCAGAAAGGCATTTCACACAACTTTGCTTCACTTTTTGGGCATTTCACCTGAATTACGCAAATAGAATTATGCAAAAAGGCCAAGGTCCAAGCAAGATTCCTGGCACACCGAGCAGACTGGTCATATTGGAACACCAACACTAGCACAGTGAGCACCCATGGCTTGTTTATGTTACATTCTTAACAGAGTGACACACTGAACTATATTCTAATATATGACAAGCAGCATTGACATATATTGAGGAGCGTAATGTGTGGAAAATAGGCTCCACATCAAGTCAAGGTAAGAAACTCCTTTATTGGCCCCCATCCAACAACACCCAGCCATCTCTAGACCTCCCCTGGTTCAAATGACACTATAGAGTTCTATGTGACATCACATTTAGGGAAAGTCTACGAGGATAATTTACCTCAGAAGCTTTAGCTTCTTTCAATAGTGGCCAATCCTTTTTGATAGGCCACTGATGTACTGAGCAGCCTCTGGAAAATAATAGACGCATCTGGTGCAATAACAATGAAGAGCATTATACCTCATGGACCTTCACGGAACAGTGGTTAATACAGAATATTTCTCTTTGCACAGTATTTATGATGGCTATATTTCCAGTAGGGCCTCCTGTGCCAGATAGATACGATTTCTAATGCTATTTGTCTGCTATACTTGCAGATATACCATAGGTCACACAAATTACTCAAAGTGAATACATCATTTGCAGCTGTGCAGTACTAATGCTGCAGAGTACTGTGGCGCATATCTATCACTTCTATTTCAGAGTAGCATGGAAACCATGACGGTTTTCAATCAAATTATTTGGAAACTCCTGGAATCCAGTTTTTGAAATGTTTCTTGGATATCTTAACTACCATGAGGAAGGTCTGGCAACCTCTTCAGATCTTGAAGTGTTGGAATAGTCCATAAGTGCCACTTCAAAAATAAGTTTAAATGTACAGCTTCTAGGCATTTTTTTTAAAGTGCTGCAAAAAGAACTTCTAGCCCCATTCTTTGAAAACATTCTTTTGGGGTAAGATCCATTCATATTTTCCAGAGAGTGGATCCAGTTACTCACCTTACTCGCTTGCTAGATGCCATCTTGCGATGGTAATTATACTCTAGAAAATTCAAAGCTCACCAGCCACTATAGATTCATAGACTTATCTGTGGCAGTTTTTTTTCAAATACTTTAGCTCGTTAATTACATTCATATACTCATTTTTTAACAAATTATGGCAAATTTACTGGTGTTTGTGACCGTCTGTTCAGTAGCTGTGTCCGATTCTTCTTTAACGTCCTGGTCTGTCAGTGGTGTCACTGTCCACCCATTGGCTGGACACTGTCTCACCCCATGCTCTCAAGGATCAGAATTAATGTCCCCCTGACCACTCAGGGCATTAACACAATGTCAAATTCAAAGTTAACGCCCGTGGTTGACCATTAGAGTCTTTTCCTACCAGCAAAGCCCACCGATCAAGCAAATCCAGAATGCTTATTTCTCTGAATACTTTATACTCATACACTTTTTGGAAATGACAATAATTTTCATAAACTAAATACAATACTATTGAATTCCTGTTGTGCTTTTGAAGCAGAACGCCTCTCCTGCTTCCAGCTTCATTATCATAACTAACCACAGAGACGTCCGTATTAGCAGAGTTAAAGCTTTTAGTAGGTGGAGAAAAAGACTCCCAATATTTTAAGCTTCCTATCAATGAATGATTGTGAGTCTTGATGTATTCAGCTAAGTTAGGGGCTCATTAGGATGACGGACGGACTGTAGTCCGTCCGCCATCCTGGTGTAAACTGGAACCATCCGCCGTGCATGCGGCGGTCCATCACACCGGATCATGATGCGACCGCCACCGTGGCGGTTGAATCCTGCATCTTAACATTGCGGCGGTAGCTGCTGACAGCAGCACCCATCGTGATGCGAAAATGCCATGTTGTGCATTTCGCATCACTACGTGGCAGGCACCGCATGGTGCCTGCCACATAAAACTGTGAAATGTAGGGGGGTACCATGGGTACCCCCCAAGTGCATCCTGTCTTCCCCCAACCCAATCTCCGCCAGCCTTCATCATAATTTGGCAGACGGTGCCTGCTAGGCACCGCCACCATTTTACCAGTGAAGACCGCTCCTCCAGGCCTGTGGCAGTTCCATGGCGGATGGTCTTTGCGACCACCACGGTTGCGGTGAGATTCCCCCCGCCATCCAAATTTGGCGGGGGGAACTCGTGGTCAGCATACGAAAGGCCCGCCACCGCATGGCTGGCAGTGGCGGTCCTTCCGCCATCGTAATCGACCGTATAGTACGGAGAAGCTCTCAGTGGTCAATGAATGCAGAGTATGTGAAAGATACTCTCAAATGGGCCTTTAGCTGTGTGTTGAGGGCTTCAATAGTCCCATATTTAATAAGTAAGAAGCTCCTGCTGAAATGAGCTTGAGCTGTGATGCTGTGATGTTAGCTTGAATATGTAGGATTACATACTTAATAATAACCGAAGGATGTGAACTTACCCACCACCTGCTCCGCCATTTTTGCTAAAGTGTGTTCGTGGCTCGCTTGAAGCAAGTTTCAGGAGTTCATTCCATTCTCGTTCCCACTCTTCTTCAGTGTAAACCAGGCCGGACTACAAAAGAAGAAGGGTAATCCAATCTGAGATAAAGGTCAAATAACACAGCTGCACTACTTACCCATTTCACTAGAACGCCATGTTTAGAATACTGGGCCTTTTATACCCAATAGATGCCTTCTGGAAGTAGTAGTTTTGGTTCACTTGCCGTGAACCATTTAGATAAAATACCGGATTTCCAAATTTTTGAAAGAAAAGGTCACTAACAACTGTGTCCAGATGACATGGATTTAAACACTAACCACATACAGTTTCTTTTCCTTCCAACTATTTCAGTATTCAAATATTTCACTTTCTACATGTTGGTGTGTAGATAAATAAGAGCCTTTTAGTTAATTGTAATTTTTAATCATTTATAAAGAACTGTCTAGCTGGGAGTGATGGTGCACTGAACAGGTATGACACCATGCTTTCCTAGGTTAATGATGCTATGAATTGCTTTGATTCAGCTCTCCTGCATGTTTTACACCAAGAAGCTTCCCTTAGACCACATCAATAACTCATCCATAAAACCTGAAATAAATGATTCTCAGAGGACCATAACAAAAGAAACTTGCCCACCAACAATGAGAGCAAAAATGGTTCAAATCCTTCTCAAGACCGATTCTACCGCTTTCTTATTGCAAATAAAATCTTATAAGAAAGATATTTTAAAGGCTAAATCAGACCTCTTTTTGTAACATCATTATCAACATCTTGCATCATGGGAAATAGGAAGACACCAGATTAATGAGAAAGATTAAAGCAGGAGACATGATAGGATACACACTAGGGTAGATGGCGGAGGAAAAAGACAGAGGGTCAGAATGGGCAATCCATATAGAAATGGACTAAGAGATTGGCTTCAAAGAAGGATGTGAAAGACATTTATGAGGAGAAGGTAAGTGATGAAGAAGCAGAGGAGCAGGAGAATTAGGATTGAAGAATAGCCATAATTTGTTAATAAAGGGTCCAAGGACTGAGACAAGAGGTGATACAGTGCAGAGAAGTAATAGGTTCTTGGTAAAAGAGTTGTATAGCATGTGAGAGAGCAGCATCAATGAGAGCGTATAGTAGACAGATGGCAGGGTCAGAGAGACGGCGATCCTTTTTTTATTCTCTCTGCCCTTTTTAGAGGGAATTATGGTGAGGCGAGAGTGGAGGGATAAAGCACTGTAGGAAGGTTTACAAAAGAGGACAAATGGAGGAGGAGGGAAAAGTGAGTACAGGGCACCGGACATTATGGTAGAAAGATGAGCTGAAATGAGCTTATCATGAAGGAATGCTGAAACATTTCTGAGAACAAAGAAGTTGTAATGGAAGACACCAAAGCAAGAATATTAAGGGATCAAAGTTCACAAAAAGTTAATGTAGCAGAGGGAGGAAGAGTACAGTAAGAGAAGATGTGAAGGTAGTGAACTACCTCTGGAGTAGGTAGAAAAGAAATAGTAGGTGAGAGGTGAGAGAGGAAAAGTAGACCAAGATATAATCCATTGATGTGTGAGGGATTCATTCCACTGGGTCAGAGTGTATACACAGAGAATAAGAGGAAAGAAAGATCATGCATGTGCAGATGACGACTGAAATCCCCAAAGAGATAGAAAGTGAAAGTATAGGGAAGTAGATATGCTACACAGTAGTCAAAATGGTGGCAGCAGTGGAGGTCAGGAGATTGTCTGAATTCTCAGTGGCCATGACACTAACCGCAGTGCATGCATTTGCTCACATTGCCAACAAGGACTGTGCTGGCTGACTGGAAATGCCACAGGAGCAGCAGTGCCTGAAAGCATATTTTGCCAGGGTCAGTAGAGCATACTGCAACTCCTTCCATCTACTATGTAGACAACAATGGAAAATTAGCTCTAAAGATTGGCTAACCAGTATGTGGACACAAAAAGATGATGAACAGAATGCTGAGCATTGTCAAACATTCACCCCAGTCACGGATCTGGGTTAAATCCATGGTTTTCTTGCCCACTTGCTCACCAGTCACCCCAGTTTGGACCCAGCATATGCAAATCAGCATTGACCCTGATACCCATCGGAACAGTCCAGCCCAAACTGCCAGGGTAAGTACCTGAAAACAAGCTTCCTGGGACCGGTTTCAGGGTATTACCCCTCATCAGCCAGGCATGCTTGAATCCAGTGGCACAGCGAGCACCGGACCACGTCTGGGCATACCCTTCTCACATAGTGCGACTATAGCAACACAAAAAGATGATGGATGGAACGCTGAACATTGTCTGGCATTCACCACTCAAAATGACGGTCCAGGGGGAATCTGGCTGGGCAGTTTTGGCTGGACTGTTCCCATGGGGAGCAGAGTCGAGACTGATTTGCATATTGCTGGGTGCAAACTGGAATGGCATGGTAAGCAAAAAAACGATGGATTTAGGCCCAGATCTGTGACTGGGGCTGAATGTTTGACATTGTTCAGCATTCCGTCCAACATCTTTTTCTGTTGCAATTTTCACCCTAAGTTGGATGAGTATGCCCAGACGTGGATCCAGGGCTCACTTCGCAATCACATTCAAGCTAGCCTGGCTGATATGGGCTGATATCCCAAAACTAGTCCCAGGATGCATATATTCCGGTACAGGGAGGACCTGGCCTGGCATTTCGGGCTGGACTGTTCCCATAGAGAGCAAGGTCGAGACTGATTTGCATATGGCTGGGTCCAAACTGGGATGGCGTGGTGAGCAAATAAATGATGGATTTAGGCCTGTATCTGTGACTGGAGGTGCATATTTGACAATGTTCAGCATTCCGTCCATCATCTTTCGTGTTGAAATAAACAGCATGTGATTCAGAACTCAAACATGGTAATTACCCAACAGTCAAAAACCTGAGCACCAAGGTGTGTACTCTGGTGTTTCACGTCTGTCAACGCACCTGGTTTTTTTCTCCAAAATGCAGGTTTTATGCCTCAGTATCCTTGGGAGTGTTGATTTAACTAGATTGCACAAACTTTCATGACAGCAATAACAATAACACGTCTGATGCGGTACACAATAATAAAACTATAAAATTCAAACACAAACAAGCCCTAGTGCTAGTAAGAGTAAAAATGATTATTTCATTGCTTACTTATGTTTTTTTTTGTTGCCAAAGCATGTCCATGATTCATTCTGCACACCAGGCCTGGCTTACAAAGGTTTTCTTTTTATGCCACAAGTTGGTGCATTTAATAAAACACTGCATGCACTTCACAAACAGCACCTCTCTGTCGACCAAGTGTACTGAAAGGAATGATGTGCCATAAGAGTGCCACTGCTGAACTTAAATGACTTACCAGCCACCAGTGAAAACCTACCATGAACCCAAGGAGACAGGACTAATACAGTGGCTGGAATCATCAACATTCTGATGCATCCACTGGGGTCATCAAAATTCTGATGCCTAAACTGGGGTCATCGGCATTCTGATGCCTCAACTGTTCCTCCTGTGGCCCCTGGTGATGTCCTTAACTATCCAATCAGAGGTCTTGCTTGCCGATCTGTCTGAACCTCTCTAACTATTGGGCAGACACTTGAGGAAATCAGCCTCTCTAACTCCCCACCTCAGGCATCAGGTGCCATGGTAATGCTCTACTCCCGCTAAGGTCCAAAGCTCTATAGTTCTACCCAAGTAGGGGCAAGCAGAGACCACCATTCGCTACAAGCCATCCCATCAAACCAACTGAAATAAAGCTCAAAGCAGCCATGTTGGTTCTGCTCCGCACTAGTGAGTGCATTTCAACAAGGCTGCTTGCTTGCTTCAGCTGATGCACTCACTCTCAAAAGATTTGACATCAGCTAAATAGGGAAGAGGGCCTTGGCAGGTCTCACACCACTGATTCCTCGAACAACAAAGTGAAATACTATTCATCACCCAATATGTCGAAAATTAGAATCTGATAAGTGTGAGCCGTAAAGTGTGCAGCACTTTAATTAAGGCAATTTTTTTTTACATTAACTTGTACTGAAGTGGAAAAAGGTTTTAACTTGGATAAAGCTAAACTTAATCCATTTTATATTTAAAAATCAGGAGTATTGGAATAGATGCCTCGCCAAGTACATAGTCAAGCACAATTCTACTCATCACGTGGTTCTTAATTTGCATGCCCTCATTAACTTTATTCTAAAAAACCTTGCCACTTGCCTTTCTCTCCTCACTCAGGAATGCTATCCCTTACATATACCCTAGGATCCTTTTCAGAAACCGGTGTGCTCTTTGTAATCCATCACAGTTACCACAGATTGAAGGTAAAAACTTTGGAATCCTCACTAGATCCCTTTCTCATTCATCTCTCCATGCCCAGTTGATCTGTGCCTAGCCATTTATCCTCACAAACCTCTTGAGCCAGGACGTCTTGCACACCTTCATCATCATGATGAGAGAGAACCATTAACCTCAACGCAAATGCAATGTAAATACAAGAAAAATACTTTACAAAATGTAACAACAAATCTAGAAGCCCCACAGCGGATGTCTATACACCACAACAGATCTCTGGCTTACAACAAACCTGGAATTAGGGCTAGATAGACTACAGTCTATACTCATGCCAAATTATCTTACCCTTACAATAAAAGATGAATCCTCATTCAAGTCAATGACAGAAATCTATTGACCTTTGAAGAGTTCATCCAAAAGCCTCATTAACAATGAAACTGAGTGCTGCAGATGCCACTACTTATATAACTCACTCACCCGCAAACATACTAACCCTTCACCACTCATCGATTGCTGCAAGATTATGCTAATGCATTACTATTTACCCCACAGCACCACATTTACCACATTTCTCAAGCCAACTACAATCCAACTCAATCTGGCACCTGACTCCCAGTTTTGAATCCCAAAATGCCCAGGCATTGACCCAGCCTCAGCACAATGCTAATGTTGATCATAAATTGCCTCAAGACCTGGTCTGAATCCTAACCTAACATCTATTCCATACCGAGGTATTCTCAACACAGCGCAGGCTTCACATCTGAATCTAATACTCAGTTGCCTGACCATGGTCCAGAGACAATACAATTAAGACCCTCAACAGCCTTCCTCCTCAGGGCCAAAACTCATTAGTAATATGAGATGATAATTAGGAGGATGGGGCTTAGTAGCCTACACAACAGCACTGAAATGTTTAACACCTCATTCCCATACATGCAATACATCGAGACTGGTGCATCATCAAAACCAATAGCTCCTTCGTTAAACAGTGATATAACCTCACGTTTCTGGGAAAGTTCTTTGATCTCACTCTCCACCTACAGACAAACGCCAATAATTTATTATCATAAGAAACTTCAACCTGTGGGTTGAAAGATCATATGCTACTGCTAATGATCTCCTTAATAACATGCCGACACTTGACTTCAAATATGTGTTGAGTAGCCCAACAGCACAGGCTAGACTGCAGTTGCTCATATACCATTGAAACCTATAACATAACAGTACAACCATTAGCATGGTTCGACCACTCTTTTATCTCTGTCACGCCTTTTAAATCTGACTTATAAAACAAACACACAAACCAAGAATGACCAAGGGCCTGATTTATAGCTTGACGGACTGTATTCAATCCGCCAGGGTGCCGGAGGACATTACGTCTGCTACCCTGATGGACTACCATCTTTCAAATTTAGAGATGACTGCCGGCCCAGCGGTCATCTCTCTATATTGAAAGGTACCTCTGTTACAGCAGTTCATTTCAATGTACTAAATGATCAGTGGATGGCTGGATGGCAAACTTTAACAAAAATGTTGTCTTTCAGAAACAAACTCCCAAAGCAGGAGTTTGTTTTTGAAAAACAAAAAGCTTATGAACCCCACACCCTGTGAATTTTCACCCCAGCATGGGCCCCTGTAGAATCATGGAGGATGCATGAATCTGTGGCGCAACAAAATTATAAAAGGGGGATTGGGTGCCCATGGGAGTTTAGGTGCCTGCTGGGGCCCAAAACCATGCTATGGATGTCTGCAGACCATGTTCGGTCAGGGGTTGACTCTTCATTGAGGGTTGGGTGCAGGCCTGACCACAGGCTAGGTCCTGTGCCCATCCCCATGCCATGCACAGCGTTGGACATCTTACTTTACATTGAAAATGACCCTTAGAAATTCGATGAAAAACAAAAGTTAAAGGAACGTTTTAGTTAAGTGAAAGTGTCAGTTAAAACCTAACATTTTAATCTCAACAAAACTACTAAAATTCCCCTGTTATAATTAGCTCAATTAACTATAAACAAGCAACTATAACTTATGCCCTTAAGTAGCTAGCATTTGTGCCCTCGTCATGCACAGTGCTGTTATCAATGATGTCATTTCAGATGTTGTCAGGCATGTTATCAATGCAGTTACTGAAGATGTCATGATTTATTTATTACATTAGGGTACAAGCCATACATGGCGAGAGTGTGAATCACAAGTCAGACAACATTGTAACAAATCCCGGTCAAAAAACAATGAAAAAGTCCACTTAATGAAACACAACAAAGGTTTTTAAGATATTTGGATAGAATCTACGCACCTCCTTATTTTGCTGTGTCTGCTGCCATCGCCACCTTCTTTTAAGTGCATCTCTTTCTGCGCCATTCCTCATCATGGTGTAAAGCGCTTTCCGTAACACGAGGTCCCGGTCATGAAATCCCCACATACCTAAGAATGGCAAAAAATGCATTGGAGGTCATTCCGAAATGTTGCAATGTCTAGAAGAAGATGATGCATTTGCAGTATGATTAAATGCCCTTCTAGCATTTACTTTAGAACATGAGCCAAATTTTGACTGCAGCTTAGATATTGGATGCCATCTGTTTAAAAATATAAAGGCAGATTTTGAGAACTCAAGCTCAATGATAATGGAAGAAGCACTCTTGGAGGTGCCATTATATTCTTAGGCTGACAGATAGTACACAAGAGATATTCCACTTTACTATAAATTAATTCCAGCCCCTTATGATTCCAAGGATCACAATGGAAGTGTACTCGTCAGGGGATCGAGGTGGCTAAAATAGCCATGTGAGGTATTTTTGCAAATGGGGGAAAGAATGGAAGGTGAAACGTTTAGTCACAGTCAATGGCCTATTTAAATTTCAAATACGGCAAGACAGTTAGGCCAATCATGAATATAGTGATCTGTATGGAGGTCAGATAACTAAAACACCATTCTAACCAAAATGAGGTTGCTGAATATTTACCTGCTTTCTGTGAATGCAGGACCTATTTTGGTCTTGTTTGCTAGGATGAAGCCTGACATGTAAGAGCCACATGGAGCGGAGAGTAAAGGTGGAAAATCCCAGATATTCAAAGTCTACTTTATGAATTTGCCACATAGCATAACAGCATGTCTGATTGAAGAGTGACCAGAGCTGGATCTAAGGAGAAGGACCCCAGTGAAGGATTAAGGGAAAATTCTGCAGGAGAATCTCGATTATTTAAGTTAAAAAGAAAATATTTCAGCTTTCTCTTACTTTTGTTTAATTATTTGTATTGTTTTTTTTATAATAAAATAGAATATTCAGCATTACACTTCGTAAGAGCCATTACAATTTATCAAAGTCCAATGGTGTATATTGATCTGGGATCAGCACCAATGACACCCATGCGACCTCTGCCTTCGTTAGCTCAACAGAGGGGCACCACCCACTTCACAGTCAATAACTTTCTCCTACTTAAGATTTCCTCCACCTCCACTGAAAGGTAGGTTTATGGTGAAATTAAATCCTTGAAATTGATTTTCTAAATCTTCCTGATATCTGTTCTTTGAGGTTAGTGTGTGTGTTTAAAAGACAATGTGCACTGTTACAAAGAACACTTCAACATGTACAGGATACTACAGAAATAGCAAGGCCTTTTCTTATGGTTTACAAACTAATAGAATTATGTTTTGATACACATTGAAGCAAGATGTTAACTCACCAATGTTAGATCTGTGATTCAGTCTGTAGAAAAGTAGTTTGCTACGTGAAGAATCAACCTTGTTTGCCCAAGGGTGTCACTACATAGCCAAATAGCGGTGAAGTGTCTTTAGGGTTATTTAGGACATGATAAAATAAGTTCCTTATAACTGATTTTATCGGACCAGAGCATGCAATATGCAGGTGTCGCAAATATGTATGGGCATGTGAGCTCTCACGAGACATTAAGATTTCTAAACCCTTTTATGTCTGTAACTCCTTTACATTGTGTTGTTCAGAGGAACGGTATGCTGTGGTCCACAGAAAAAGATATTGCATTCAAACAACTTTACAGAGAAGTAAAATTGACAACTCTAAATGACTAAGGCGTGGCTGTGTATGCTGATGTATAAGGAACATTTTTAATAATCACATCACCTGGTAATTTGAACCCCAAGCACAGTTAGTTTATAGTTTTTACCTAAAATTGTTAGGAGTATTACCAGTCTGCTATTGTGATTTGTACATTAAAAAAACTGATTGAATACAACTCAAAAGAAATTCTGGAATACACTGTCTCAGTTCTTACAAGGGGGTTAGATTACAAGCATGAGATTCAGCTCTTTTCAATTCACTATGTTCTTTGACCATCTCTTTTGAGCAGGTCAATTTGGAAGAACCTCTGTGTTTCATCTGGAATACCACATCAATATTTTCACTGTGCTCTTAATGTGATCTGTTTTATTGTTAAGAGCAGGGGCCATATCTATATACAGCCCTACATCGTTTGTTTAACTTTTATTTTTAACAACATATGATAACTTAGCACTTCAATATAAAAACTCAATTTTGAGATACATTTTAGTATGTGTTGCATTAGGAGCACCATCTAATCACACTTTATTTATTCATCCTTAGTGTGTTTTTAGTAATACACAACTACATTCAGCTTCCGGGTTGATGGTTCTGGTTGGAGCATAACCTAGCCCCATGTCAAACAATGATGGACCTGCATGATGCTCTGTTTTTTTTTTTTTTTACCAGATTCTCTACGTTCATTTGGGGGTTTGGGGGGCTGGTATCGATTGTCTGTTGTGCAAATATTATAGAGTTGACCTCACATGCAAACTACTGTTAATAAAAGACTGTACATTTTTTCATGCTTCTAGAGTTTTATCATAAACACTCCAGTCATGCAAAGATAAGGGTCTTCTCAGTTACGAGGGAAAAAACACAAGGGTAAAAAACCTGCTTGGGAATAGTTTAGTTCTTGACTGAAGGTGAAGAGTAATGCAGAAGCAGAAAAGCTATGAGCCAGGCTCTCCCTGACATTAGAGAAGAGGAAAGAGCCATACAGGAAATCAAGAAGGAAATTGAAAGGTACGAGTAAAAATCACGGACAAAAATAGGAGCAAATGGATGAAGAATGCGATGAAGAATAAGGGAAAGAGTGTGCTGTGATGCATTCTTCACTTGTTAATGCCCAGAGACGTTTTAATGCTAAAGATATCCGGCTGCATGCCACCGCACTGCAGGATAAGCACAATGCGGGGGATTCCATGCCAATATCGAAACATTTGGTGACCTGATTACTCAGGAACTCAGGAAATTAGAAACCCCTGACAAATACACACCACATCCATCCCCAAACCTGCCACGAGAGGAGAGAGAGGCACTTCAGAGACTACAGGATGACACCAATATCGTCATCAGAGAGGCAGACAAGGGGGGTAACGTGGTTGTCATGAACGTACAAGATTATATGGGGGAGGTTTCAAGACAGATGAATGACCCCCATTGCTATGAATCCATCTCACACAACCCCACCAACACACTACAAACCATCATTAACACCAGACTCTCTGAATGGAAAGAAGAGTGCTTATTGACAGACCAGGAATATAGATATTTGCATGTTAATAATGCACGCTTCCGTGCATCTACGGACAGCTTGATTCTTAGCCAGCCTTCAAGATTCTGCAAATACAGGCCCTTACCAAGGCAGCCCCCAGCGCGGAATACTTTCCATCTCACTGCTCTGATCAACCAAGAATATTTACACATGCCCTGAAGAAGTTCATTTCATGAATGAAACGCGTTGGCTGTCAACCTCTTTGGAAAACCTTTTTGGAAAATAAAGAATTACTAAAGACTTACTAAACATCAAGGCTCATTGACTAATTGTCTACTACTGTCACAATAAGGAGCAGTGCACCACTCCACCAATCCCATTCTCGCATTTTTCTGCACAGCAGTTGGCACTCAACGACGGCGAGTGCTGGAGTTGGTTTGTGCACGCTCACCCTACATTTGACTACCGGTTTACAATAAGGGAACAACACAAGGAAGTGCGGTCATTGTGTCCGCCGTCGTCTGGAACCACAATTTTGCATTTTTTGGACCGACCAGCACACCTGAACATCCCACAAAGAAATGTCTAAACTAATCGACCGACGAGAAGAAATAGCGCAAGACCTCTTTGGGAAGGGGTTCAGTGCAGTGAGGTCTGCACAACCAACAGAATAACCCATCACTGGACTTAAATCATGCTTTATTCATCTGGAAAAGATCAAAAAACAAGAACTGGCTCGCTGGTGGGACGGAAGGACCCTCCAGCAATACATGGACAACGACAAAATCCCCAGAGGCCTTAGAATCCTCATTTTTCCAACTTTCGAGGACCTCAGTGGAGGCCTCTTGGAAGAATGGGAACACAACCTCAAAGAATCATCCTTCACTATGATGAGAATCCTCGTGAAACATGCTAACGAGAAAGGCCAGAAATTACAGGCAGAAATTGAGGAGATTGAGAAACAAATAGCTTCCATGAACTGTCAAGGCTTAGTTGAGAAAAACTATGCTATACTCAATAAAGTCATTGATGAACACCAGTAATACCTCAGGGACAAAAAAATGGGAAAAATCAGGAGGGACGACCGTGACTACAGGGACGGCAGAATCTACACTTTTGCCAAAAAATATGACAACCCCACAAACAGCGATGACAGGAAAAGAATCAGGGAAGAAAGCCTAGAATTTAAATCTGTCAGCAGCAGCTCACTGGCCTCTAATAATAGCACCACATCCAGCACGGGACAGCAACCCATCTCTTTAGAGGAGGGTACATCCAACTTCCAAAGGGAATTGGAAAGATTGCGCATAGCCGAGAGACAGTCCAAAACGAATACAAGAAAACCAGAAGAGACGGGAGGACAGGGAGGAAGAACAGACAGTCACACAATATCCCTCCGCTCCAAAAGGACCAAGTAATCATTCACACCACCGAGCTACCTGAGGCTCCCACCACGGGGGGAAGTATCGGGCCCGCATCCTTGAACCTACCCAATTCTGAGTTACAGATCATCAACCTCTCAAAAAGACCTCTCGACAAACACGAGTGTAATGTTTTAAAAATGGGCTTAGGATTCTGTCCGACACAATATGGTGACCTTGTTGATGTACACATTGATCTGTACAAATTTATTAGAACACTTAAATTAAAGGAATTCTTTGCACAGCAAAAAATCAGACCTGTTGTCAATATTGTACCCACCACACCAACTGACCGCACTATTGGAGACATACGGGGGGTACAAACACTTCTGGCCATCGAACTAGATGAAACACCCAACATACAGAACATCTTGGATGACTTGAACATTCAAGAGGATTACAACAGGGACACAGGCCTCAGGTGTAAATCCAAGTTCACCCCCCACGGGGGATTCCATGCCAATATCGAAACATTTGGTGACCTGTTTACTCAGGAACTCAGGAAATTAGAAACCCCTGACAAATACGCACCACATTCATCCCCAAACCTGCCACGAGAGGAGAGAGAGACACTTCAGAGACTACAGGATGACACTAATATCGTCATCAGAGAGGCAGACAAGGGGGGTAACGTGCTTGTCATGAACGTACAAGATTATATGGGGGAAATTTCAAGACAGCTGAATGACCCCCATTGCTATGAATCCATCTCACACAACCCCACCAACACACTACAAACCATCATTAACACCAGACTCTCTGAATGGAAAGAAGAGTGCTTATTGACAGACCAGGAATATAGATATTTCCATGTTAATAATGCACGCTTCCCGTGCATCAACGGACAGCTTGATTCTTAGCCCGCCTTCAAGATTATGCACATACAGGCCCTTACCAAGGTGGCCCCCAGCGTGAAATACTTTCCATCTCACTGCTCTGATCAACCAAGAATATTTACACATGCCCTGAAGAAGTTAATTTCATGAACGAAACGCGTTGGCTGTCAACCTCTTTTTGGTAAATAAAGAATTACTAAAGACTTACTAAACATCAAGGCTCATTGACTAATTGACTACTACTGTCACAATAAGGATGAGTGCACCACTCCACCAATCCCATTCTCGCATTTTTCTGCACAGCAGTTGGCACTCAACTACGGTGAGTGCTGGAGTTGGTTTGTGCACGCTCACCCTACATTTGACTACCGGTTTACAATAAGGGAACAACACAGGGAAGTGCGGTCATTGTGTCCGCCGTCGTCTGGAACCACAATTAAGCACAATTCCACATTTGGTAGCGTCTCAGCATGGATGTGGCACCTAAGTATGACTGACAGGACATTCAGCTGTCCTCTTCAACTGGAATCTACCACCTGGGAGATCTACATAATAACAGTGCTACCACCACGTGTGTGGAATTAGATAGGGCCTACACATTTCACGGAATGCCAAGACTGACAGCTGTGACCTCTGCACATTCACCAGGGTAGCCTAAGTTGGAGCCAGGGCCGGCTTTAGGGCTGTGCGACCGGTGAGATGGCACTGGCCGCTGACCAGTGGAGGGTCGCTGTGTTTAGCAATAACTTGCGATTGGAGAGATGAGAAGCACTTTTGCCTGGTGGTAGTGAGGGAATCCAAGGAGGGGGGCATGGGGTATGGGGCGCCAAAACTAAATTTTGCACAAATCTTGCACCGGGTGCCACCAGTGCACAAGCCAGCCCTGGTTGGTGCACAGGCACAAAATGACTGTTACTAAATAATACTTTAAGTTGCACCTAGTGACACCCCAATTGTGCAGAAATGTCCCTTAAATAGGCCACTACGTTGTCCCCGGTACCAGATGCGATATAGGGTGTGGCGTGTTTAAATAAAGATATGGTTCCAATTTATGGTGGGTAACCTACCCAGGTGCCAAATTTAATTTGTGTTTGTGTAGTTGTTTATTAGAACAAACCCTTTATTCATCACTTTGCAACTAAAAAGTGCAACGGAATCGCTCAATAACTTGATTCTCTAACAGGATGTTTTCCCTAGAATTCAACTCAGCTCCAATTAGATGAAAATAGAGACATTAATTCCATGACGTTAAATAAGTCAATGAAGAGCGTCACAGGGCCACGTCAGAATGTTGTCATCCTCATTTATCTGCACAGTAGCCGTGTCCTGAGGGTCATTTCCCTACCTAATGATGCTGCATGCAAGAGACAGTTTCCATCCCCGGTGGTCGCCAGTGGAAGAAGGCGCTTACAACTTGAACATGTCGTAGACCACCAGTTAAGACGCCCTGTAAAAAAAATATAAAAATAGAATATTTTAACCTAACTTGATTTTTAGTATTTATTTTCAGTTATTCATATATCTGTTCACAGGAATTCACAACTCACATAAACTGTGTTTCATTACAACACACACTGTTTCTGTAGAAATTACATAAATTTTACATTTATCCTGCATGGGCCAGATTTTAGCATTGGAAAAAGGAGTGCACCACTCCGTTCCAACTTCCCCAGCACTATTTCTTTATATTCTTTGGAGATTCTATGAAATTGATACGGTGCACACCTACATCAGAGATGGGAATAAGGAAACTGGAATCCCGTTACATTATAAGACTGGAGAATCGTGGCGAAGGGCGCGGTACAGCGGTACTGGTGCTGGAGTGCCTAAACTATCTGATTGACTGGCCACAACATCTGAGAAAAATTTCTGCCCACCATGGCAGGACTTAAGGACTACATCAACGACTGCTGAAAAACAAAAAAATAAGAAAAGGCACACAGGGAGTCAGTGGGAGCACATCTTAACGCCCCCACGCTCCCAGGGCCATCGTCTGGGAGGGAGTTGTGGGGGATTCCCATTGGGACCCTCCCTTATGTTGAATTAAAATAAATATTTTTAATCGCATGAACAGTGGTTCATGCGACTGGACCTATGATACCCAGTAAGGCTTCCTGTGTGGCACCATGATGGCAATCTATATATTTTTTTAATTGTAGTGGTCTGGTCATAGACCAGTGGCGGCTCCTCCTCTAAGGCAGAGGAGCATTGCCCCACTGCTTCTGCTACAAGCTGAATGCAAAAAAAAAAAATGATAATAACGTTCGTTTAATCATTTTGTTTTTTGCATTCAGCTTGTAGCTGATGCCAGGGAGGCGGGGCCGGGCTCACTACGCGTCACTGGGCAAGGAGTGCTGGCTGCACCTAAAGAGTGTATGACGCTTTGACCTGCACTTAGCATGTTCTCCACCCAGGCTACATTACAGCCTGGGTGGAGAACATGCAGAGCCTGCCAGTCCCTGTCTGAGCCACCAAACCACGGCGCTCAGACCAATCACAGCGCTGCTAAGGTAGCCTTGTGATTGGTCAGGGGATTCTGGCAGACTGGGTACTTCCTGCCAAGTGGAGGGGAAGACAGAGAATGAAGACGCGGCAGCCGCAAGCGGCGGAGAAAAGGAAATTGCATTTTTTTAAATTATAATTTTCCTCCTCTCCCTCCGTCCCCGGCCTCCTCATCCCTGGTCGGTTGTAGTCACTACTGGACCAGACTCTCTGGCCATGCACAGCGGGGGACTGCCCAATCCCCACTGCTGTGCGCAGGCGATGGTCGTGGACTGCCAGAGGTGGGCCACCTACGGGAAGATAGGTGAAGGGAAGGTTCTGGCCATGCCCTGGGGCCAACCCCATCCCCCACTGTGCAGCTCCAAACGCTGCATGCTGCAGGCGGTTGCCCGCTCACATGAGTTGGGTACGTGGCTTGGTGCTCTTAATGTTCCTTGTAAATGCAAGTTAGTGTCTTTTTCTGAATGGATCAATATGTTCTGTCTCCCCGGGATAAGCCAAACGCATACCACCTCCTTCATGACCCTGAATTAGTAAAAAGGTGCTACTTTTACGTGGGACTCCCCTTGGGATTAAAGAGAGTTGTTAAAAAGGGCAAGTTGTTAAATGAGTATAATTTTCCATTGCAAATGTTCCCAAAGTATCGACTTTGTTGCAAATTGCCCTTGCAAGCGAGTGAGAACTCTTCTAGTAAGATACGGTTTGCTTCTCAAAGTGTAAAGCAGCGCAAAATAGGGGAAAAAGCAGGCCTAGTGTATTTGCTTTAAAAGATGTGCAGAATATAAAGTAGTGAAAATATACATTTCATGCATAAAACAGTTCTCTAAGACTCTTCCAATTCATAGGCTCTCAGAATACATAATTAGATATATGTTAAAGATCACACATAGCTATGGGATATTTCTGCATTTCAAAGGATCAGCGTGTAAAATTATTTCAAATCATAAAGTATTAATATTGTTTCAAATGATTTACATTAGTAAATATATGAAGATCATAATCTGAAGGTTTCAGAACAGTTGCACTAAAGATGGCCATGCAACATCACTTTTTCTCTGGTCACTTTTCGGGGCAGATTTTCACATATGCAATGATGAAATTCAAAAGGAAACCCTTCAATATCACACGTAAAATTAACTAAATCATATTAGATTTCATTAATTCATCACACACAATATTATTTCAAGAAGGATGATTAAGAGATTCATAAAATGTAAGGCACATTAAAAGCTATATTATAACATGAATATATTCCTTCTATTCTACATTTATCTGCATGCTTTTCCAATGCAGTAACTAAATTCTCTCATGCCTATTTTCAATGTTTCTTTGACGTGTGATCAGTGTATGTTTATTCATGTGTTACTTACGATGTCTCACAATCGGTTTAGATATCTATCAAAGGATCTTGCTGCCTAGAAGCTGTATCACCCTTTATGGAAAAATATGAAGATTTCTTTTTTTCATGAAATTTATTTTGTTTATTATCTGCCTTGCTCTAAGAGACCTGCGGGTGAATGTTGCGCTACATAAATACTAATTTACATAACATTACATCTGAAGTAAATAATATATTACCTTGCTTGTATTTGATTTCCTGTAACCTTACTAGCAAGTTATGTTATGTTTTCAGTGTTTTCATAGCACGCTAATCACCCATGAGGGTATCTGGACGGTCTGTAGAAGGTGTGGGGCCAACCTTGGGGTCTTACTAGAAAAGCCTGGTGTTCGGCATCTTGCAAACGTTCAGAAGAGAGGATAAGGCTCTGATGTGCCGTGGGAGGTCGTTCCAGGCTGCAGGTGTCTGGTACGAGAATGTGTGGCCCCCTCTTCTGCTTTTGTGTGTGCGTAGAGTGTGTGTTAGTGAGAGACCAACAGAGCAGAGGTTGGTCTAAGTGTCTGGAAGGTTGGTGGAAGTGAATGTGTCTGTTCAGGTAGGCACTGGCAGTGTTGTGGAGAGCTTTGTATGTGTAGGTGAGTGTCATTCTCTCGGTGTGTGAGGTTGAGGATAGTTTGGCTGTTGCAGTCTTCCTGTGAGCTGGCTGGTAATCCATACATGCAGGGTGTTTCTATAGTCTAGTCTGGTGGAAATAAGAGCATGGATGATAATTTTTGTTGTTGTTGTCTGTAAGCCAATTGAAGATTGTCTTCAGCATCCTTAGTGTGTTAAAGTAGGCCAAGACCACTGCTTTAGACTTGGGTTGTCATGTCCAGTTTGTTGAGTATGATGATTCCGATGTTTCTCATTTGTGAATAGGGTCCAAAGGCTGTGGGGCACCAGGTGGTGTCCCTTGGCAAGGCATTTTTCCCGAAGACTACCACCTTGGTCTTGCCCAAGTTCAATTTCAGGCAACTGGATTTAATCCAGGTGGTTGCTTCTATCATAAATGTGGTGAACTTGTTGAGGATGGGGCTGAGGGCCATGCTGATAGGGGTTACTCCTATGTTGAAGGTGTAGTGTGGGCTGAGGTCTGCCGGGACCCCAATATGAATGGTCTTTATGATTATTGCGGTCTCCTCTGTGCTAATGGTGTCCCATTTGGTGATGGTGTTGACTTCCTTCATCACTGGGGGACTTCTGGAGAGGTCCAAGGGATTTGTTTGCAGGAGGAAGTTGCTGTATATGGTTGCGATTTTGCTACAGATTAAATTCTTGGGGTACAGGCACAGATCTTGAGATGGGTTGATTTTTCCAGTGACAGCTGTAGGTTTGATGAAATCTTTGAAGTTTGGGAAGATGCCTTTGCTGCTGTTGGGGCTGGCTTTTATTCATTTCAATAGGGCCTTCCTCTTGGTTTGCAAATAAGCTAGTGGTACCTTCACTGGCGGGTTTGAAGGCATCTTTTTCCTCTTCTGCTTTGCTGGTTCTCTATTTCTGTACCAGTTGTTTACAGTGTCGCTTGGTCATTGTAAGGTTTTCTGTGTACCAGTATTCTGGTTTTTGCTTTGTTGCTTCATTTCATGGGAACCAGAGAGTTGGTGCTGTTGGTCATCCACTGGTTGAAATTCTCAATGCTCTTTGCCAGTATGCCTGTGGATTCTGGTTTGTTCTCATGATGAGCGGTCATCCAGTCTGTCTCTGTTAGGTTGTTCCATGCCGGCATGCTGGGCCCACTGGGGCAGGTGCTCTTCTGAGTTGATGAATATTAATGGTAAAACTGATTATGGCGTGGCATGTCCAGGTGAAGGGTTTCAGGATGTTGATCGTAATGTTGTTGAGAATTGGGAAGATGGGGTCTATGATGTGTCCAGCGGTATAGGTGGAATCCATGATTCATTTGGGTTAGTCTCAAGTTCCTCGGGTACTCTAGTCAGTCATGTCTTCAAGATGGAAACTGAGGTCTCCTAGTATAATGAAGGCACAAGTGTTGAGGAGTGGGGAGACGATGAAGTCTGCAATGTTGTTTGCAAAGTTGGCTCAGAGGCCTGGGAGGCAGTAGACCAGGGTCCTACCTAGGTGAAATTCGCTATGGTTTGTAATTTGAGATGCTCCATATAGTTTGTTCTGGCTTCAGCAGCTGCGGTGATGATGAAGATATCTTGTAGATGATGGCTGTTCCTCCTCTGGGCCTGTTTTAGCATATGTGCCTAGAGATATTGTATTCCGCAGGGGTGGCGGTGGTAATGTCTGTATTTAAGCTATGGTCAACCATGTTTCGGTGAGGATTAGAAGGCCAGGGCAACGTCTTGCAGTAGGTCAGAGATCTCAGTGGTGTGCATGCAGTGTGAGCGGGTGTTGAAATGCATGCATGCTATTGGTGTGGCGTTGCATGCCAGCAGAAGGTGAGAGAGCGGAGAGGTGTCTGGGGTTCAAGCCGCAAAGGAGAGCAGCAGGGTAGAGGTGGGTCAGGGGTGGAGACCAGGGTTTCTGGCACTGCATGCGTCCAGTTGCGGACAAGCTTACTTTGTGGGTCAAAGGTGACCCTGCTGTGTATCCCCACTGTGGCCACCATTAAGCAGGTCTTGGGAGGGGGGAGGAGCACAGGGAGGACGGTGGGTGGGGCTGAGGAGGAGTACAATGTTCATGAAGGAGAGAGGCACAACAGAGCTGGTAAGGAGTGGTGGGAGGAAGAGCAGGACAGAGAGCGCAGAAAAGGAATGCAGATAAGCTGCAGAGATACCAAAGATCAGAAAAAGAATGTGATAATTGCCACAAAGAGGCTACAAGAGTTATAGAGAAATTATACAGAAAACTAATGGATAGAGTGAGAAATGAGTGGGAGAAATGGAACAAATAGGCACAAAGAGTGAGAGAAATGCCCCAAAGAGGCAAAAGAGCGAGAGAAATAGCACAACAAAGTCACATTGAGAGTAAGAAAAGAGTACGTGAAATAGCACAAAGAGGTAAAAATATAGGGTAAATGACACAGAAAAGTCACTCTGATAGTGAGAAAAGAGTGATAGAAATTGCACAAAGAAGCAAAAACAACGAGAGAAAAAGCACAGAAAAGTCACACACTGAGTGACAAAAGAGGGAATAATGGCACAAAGGGGCAAACAGAGTGAGAGAGAAGGCACAGAAAAGCTGTAGTGCGAGTAAGAGGAGAAAGCACAAAGAGAGAGAAGGCTCAAAGAGAAAAGGCACACAGAGTGAGAGAGAAAGCACAAAGAACGAGTACAAAAGTCACAAAAGTCGCAGTAAGAGTGAGAGAAAAGGTAGAAAGTGTGAAAGAAGTTGCACAAAAGTCACAAAAAGAGAGAGACTGAGGAGAGAGAGAGGAAGAGAGGTGAGGCAGATGCCTTGAGGCGCTGAAATACCATTGGCAAGGGCCTTGACTGGGTGGAACACTGGTAGCAGGTAAGTCCAGGGGGCTCTGGGACTATGTTTCTCCTAAAAAATTGGGAAATAGGAACACTATCGTATTGATCACCACATTACATTACCTACTAGTGAGCTCACTAGTGTAAATACTGGTTCTTGTTTATGTAAGTGTGGAACAACTGACAGGAGGGAGTTTATGGATCTGAAAGTATTAGGGTTTTCATTGAGGTAGGGTGGGTGGCTGCGACAGGTTGTGAGTCTGCAGGGTAATGCAGAATAGTTGGCAATTGTTTCAGTAATTCTGAAAACACTCTAGTCTTGTTACTGAACCAATAGTAAGATAAGGATGAGGGACTAATGGGGGGTGTGGCCTGAATCGCCAAGATGGCAGATGCACCTTGAAGGAGCTCCGACATAGAACCCATTATTCTACCAACATCATGCTGTGCGCTTCAATGCTGTACTGCCTGGACCCCTCCCTGCACCCTGAACGCGCTAGAGGCATCGGTGGTGAGCCCAGAGATCGGCTCTGCCCTCTCTACGGAGGACCCCACAGTAATCTTACACTGTACTGGGCTTACCTATTAGTGTAACCTTACACTGTACTGGGCTTACCTATCAGGTGAGGTGAGGCCCTGCATGACCTGTGAGACTCCGTGGTGGAATCCCTGGTGGCTGCCGGAAGAGACGACCAAGAAAGCTGGTGGGGCGCTTGGCTGGGCGGGTCTGCGGCGGTGGAGCAGCCTGATAAAGGTCCTGTGGACACAAGGTGTGGTTATCCGGGATGGGAGAGGCCCGCTTGGCACTCTTGTTTGAGTGCTGCTGGGAACTGGCTGCAGCAGGTCCCGAGAGTCTTGGGGGACCTGCTGAACCGGTGGCTGTTGGTGCGGCAGAATCTGGACTGATGCCGACGGTAGCAGACGAGTGTGGGACGGTGACCCCCTTTGGGCGGCAGCACAGGAGGGCTTGAACCCTGGACTGAAGCTACTGCGGTCTGGGTTGGAGACGTGGCCCACCACTCACATGGAGGCTCCAGAGGCCAGACGGAGGTGAAGAAGTTAGGGGGTTGGGTTGAGGGATGCCGATACCAGCCCCATGTTGCTGCGAGCCTGATGGGTGGTAGCTGCTACTGTGGTGTGGTGGCGGCCCACCTGAGGGCCATTTAATTAATTTTTTGAAAAAATTAAAATAAATCCTCGTTTCGGGGTTTGGTGCCACAGTGCGGAGTACTCAGAATACGGGCTGCTGGGAAGACTGATAGGGCTATTATTGTGTGGAGGGTGTGCTGCCCCTGCCCAGCCCGGATTAAAAAACTGCATACCATCACATGCTGTACTCAGTAACTGCTTGGAGACCCCGGAGGCTCCAACAAACCTAAGGGCCTCAAACCTGTGGAGGTGCCTGGAGGCATAATACAAGGCAGGCAAGGTTTTTGGACATAGTGACACGTTCAGCCCGGGCCTAGGAGTGTGATGATTCCACTTGCCACTGAACTGAGCAGTACCAAATCCCAGTAGTCGTGGGGTGTCACCAGTTGATAAGATCATCCCTTTGATCATTGCCATCTATGTACCTGAAAACAATTCCCTTTCGGCAAGGTGTGAAGGGTCAAAAACTGTGACTTTTTCTGAAGGGGAACTTGGACATGACACAGGCGGGCTGCTGGCAGAGGCATCATCGGGAAAGACAAGATAGCTAAGACTATGCAGTCCAACAAAATTGACAATTATACCCAGATCTTAGCTCCAATGAGGAGCACAGGTGAGACACATACTGAATCTGCTGAACAATTATCAGAGTCAGTCCAGCTAAAAGACCCTACATTGTCTGACCTCATGGCGGCCATCCAAAGAACACACACGAAATTAGTTACAAAAATAAATTCTGTGGCCATTGATGTTACCTTGCTGCAGTCGGACCTGCGGGGAGTGGCAGACTAAGTAATTACCATGGCAGGGGCCATGGCAGACCTGCAGTCAGAGGTTGCTACTTGACGTGAAACGGTATCCTCTCTTCAAAAACTGACTATGCGCCTAGAGGATCGTGTCGAATATGCAGAGGGTTGATCTAGAAGGAATAATCTCCGTTTTGTGGGGTTTCTGGAAAAGGCAGAAGGACAGTCATGGAGCTGTTCCTCAAGGAGTGGATTTGTAAATCCATGCACCCACAGACGTTATCCAAGTTCTACATGGTGGAACGAGCACACAGGGCACTGGCACAGCACCCCCGCCCTGGTGCCCCGCCGAGGGCCATCATCGGCCAGTTGTTTAATTATAGAGACAGAGATGCAATACTACAATGCATTTGAGTGAAGAGCTCACCGAACTTCGAGGGTTACCCAATCTCAGTGTTCCCGGACTATACCATGAAGGTCCAAGAACAATGGCAAACCTTTCTGGCAGTTAAAAGGAGACTCCACGATCACAACCTACACCATAGCTTGATTTTCCCGGCAAAACTTTAATGAGTGCTATATTAGGGAAAAGTGCATTTATTCTCCTCGGTAGCGAGGCATCAGATTGGGTGGACACGCTCCCGGGGCCAGTCTCCCAACCCTCTGGGAATCCAGGTTCACGCACCTTCATGACAAATCATAGATTGTCAAGGCAGGGACAACGAGTCACAAACACTGTATGACATGGCTCACAAACTGACTGGGTACGCATAGAGGCTTGGCCTGACGGAACGCTGTGTGAAATAAATACCAAGCTGGTAACCCCAAAAATCCATTCAGATAGACGGAGCAGCCCAGAATACCACTCTGACAGCAGCGACGACATCTATTCCTGACACACCACTTTAATGTAAATGAACTAGAGGCTCTGATGGGTGGCGACACAGACAGGAACACCTATGAAAATGTGACTGCTTTTACTATGTCATGAGTTAATGGGAACTGCTAACTTACTTCTGCTGCTGTGGTGCGAGGGTGGAGCTAACATCCAGAATTTGGATCTCAAATCCTTCAAGTCTAAAATGTATATATACCAGATAGTAAGTTGAAGGGCCTCAATATGCTTTTTCTTTCTTCGTCAAGATAATGTTATTTAGAGGTGAAAAGCCTTTACATGTAGGGACTAGGGGTCGGATAGTTGCAGCAGGGTTGTAGGAGGGGAGAGGTATCTTCTTTTTGTCCTTCCTTCCTCTGGTGCCAGTCGTGGTGTACCGACTCCTAGCATTGCATAACAGTTAGGTTACGTTCTTAGTTTGATATCATTGTGAGTACAGAGTTGGGTAAGGGCCGGGACAAGCAGTTTCAGGGTCGCTTGTTGTGAGGCGGGACGGGTTGGTGGTGCTACCCAGAGGGTGGGAGGAGTTGAGGGTGCAGGATGTTCTTTTATTGTTTCAACACAATGAGGTGGGGGGGTTCTCAGGTGGTCGGAAAAATGAGTATGTGACGAGGCACTACACAGAGTCCTGTCATAATAGATATCTGATCCTACAGACAAAACAGAATGGTAGATAGTATGTTCAAATTCCTGATGTGGAATGTCAGAGGACTAGAGCAGCCCAGGAAATGTCAGAGTGTGCATGCTTACCTCAAGCGATATCATATGGCAGTCGCCTTCTTACAAGAGACACATATCTGGGGAGTATGTCTTCTGGTGTTGCGTAGGCGAGGGATTGGTCTGCTGTATGCAATGTCATACTTGGGGTTCGCACAAGGTGCCTTAATTTGGGTGTCCCCAAGGGTACTGTTTCAACATAAAGGAGATGTAGTGGACAAAGAGGGCTGATTCATGATCATGACTTGGGTATTAGATGGTCATGAACTCTGCTGCATCTCGGTGTATGCTCCGCATGAAGATAGCCCACAGTTCTGTACTGATGTGGCAACAGCAGCTGCTTAGTTCTCAGCTGGAAACATACTACTTACAGGTGACTGTAACTGTACTAGATCCAACGCTGGATCACAAGCCCCCCAGGGCACACACAAAACCCCACATAACGACTACAAATAATGATGCAAGATTTAGGGTTAAAGGATATATGGAGGGAAAAGCACCCAAACAACAGAACTTTTTCTTGCTATACACGGCAGTGGACACATATAGCAGACTAGACCCCAGCCCTTGCAACCCTGATGTGTGAGGTATCATAACTAGCGAAGTATCTCTCGGATCACGCCCTCCTCCTGCTAGCCCTTTTACGGGAATGACCATGCCCTGCAGTCCCACAGTGGCGCCTACGTGCAGAGGCACTAGCAGACCCGCAATTTCTGACCACGGTCGAGATGTCACCAGGGCTTTATTTCCACGTAAACTGGGGAAGTTCTACGACTAGGGCTTACGATTGGGAAGCAATGAAAGTGGTACTTTGGGGAGTGTGTATGAACACAACATATGGGGTTCGGAAAAAAATGACCAATAAACTGGATCGAGATGAGGCTAGCTTATTGAAGATAGAAAAGACAATCCCAAAACAGCCTTCTAGATTAGAAGAGTGGCGTTGCTTACGCAGAGCCATACTCGATGACTGGCGTAGATTAGAATACACCTACACGACCCACAAACAAAGACTACATGCTGTGTTATATATTCCCGAGTTAAGCCCATGTAGAAGTCAGCTTATTCCTTACATTGTCCTAGAAAATAATGTTTTAGTGATGACCTTTTGCACACATTTGCATGCACAACAATGTTGGATTCGTTTCTCAAACTTCTTTGTTTATACATCCAGCTTCACACACACATTATCACAATGCCATGAACATCATGTACTAGGCCTCTCTACGAACTAGGTACAAAAGTCGTCCTATCTTCATCCACGGGGTGACAGCGCTACCCCCATATACATAACATCAGTTGGAGTCCCCCAAGGTTCCACCCTGTCACCCACCCTCTTCAATCTTTACTTGGAGCCACTCACTGAAGTTCTTCGCTCCGCCAATATCTCCTATCATATGTACGCGGACGACACCCAAATTTACATCAATATTACATCACTCGAGGAGATCCTCGCCCAGAACGAGACCCTGAAACTAACTGTCCAGTGGCTAGCCGCTAACCAACTAAAACTCAACGCAAAGAAAACTGAATTTCTCCTGATCTCCCCCCTAAAGTCAACCCGGAGATACAGATGTGGATCACGGCCATCACAGCCTTAAATTGCCCGCCGACCATTATGGACTCTGCCAAATCACTGGGCATATTCCTCGACTGCAACCTGAACATGCAAGACCACATTAACTCAATGGCCAAATCAGCCAGATTCCACCTTAGCTACCTTTGGAAACTAAAACCCTTCATCGATGCTCACGACTTAAAAATGGCAGTCCAAGCACTAGTCATCTCCAGACTGGAATATGGATGATCCACCCTCACGGGATTACCCAAGATCTCCTTGGCACCTCTAAAAGCCTGTCTCAACGCGGCGGCCAGACTACTTACCGGCACTAGGAAATTCGACCACATCTCTCCACACATGAAAGCACTAAACTGGCTCCCTCTAGAGGCCAGAATACAGCTGAAATTGGCATGCATTACACACAAGGCCCTATACGCAAACTCCCCTGCATACCTGGCACAGAAACTCATGTTATCTGGAGAAAGCAGGAACTCCCGGTCCGCTAGAAATCTCCTGCTCCGACCTGACCATTTTCGGGAAAAAAGAACCTACAACAGGGCATTCTCCGGGGCAGCACCAAGAATTTGGAACA
This sequence comes from Triturus cristatus, assembly GCF_964204655.1. NCBI lineage: Eukaryota > Metazoa > Chordata > Amphibia > Caudata > Salamandridae > Triturus > Triturus cristatus. Next base: position 238,001,015 of record NC_140583.1, read on the forward strand.
CCTTCCCACCCGACATCAGAATAATCCCTTCTCTAGCACACTTCAAGAAGGAGGCCAAAACATTCCTCATGGGTAAATTCCTGGTCTAAGGCCTTCTCTCAGCCACCATGATGTGCCTGTTGAATCTAAGACTATTGCTTCTTCCACAGATCACCAACCTCACACCACCGAGAATACGTGGGGCTACTGTTTTTACCGACTCTAACCATAACTGTAACCTCACATTTGTGTCCCCTTTAGCCCCTATGCTCCCAGCAACCCTACCCCACCCCAATCCTCTATATATTTCTGCTTTTGAGACTTTTCTGCTTTTCTATTGTTTTCCTCTTTTAACCATATAAAGCGTTCTGATACCCTCACGGGTCAAGTTCGCGCTCTATAAAACATTAAAATAAATAAATAATAAAATCGCTAACCTAGCGCTCACATCGTGAAGGCTGGTTTATTATAAATAATAGGCATCCTGATAAATTGGCAGAGGAGGCACTCCTGCTGACAACCGAAGGTCCCTGCATGCTGAGAAATCAACACGCTCCGGGCTGAAATTCTGTGAGGGGTGTCCAACTCGAGACCAAGACGGGGTCCTCCACTCTCCCCATCAGGTAATGAGGTTGGATCGTCCCTAGGGGGGATTCTTGGCCCTAAACCTACACACACTCTAGGTACACTTAGAGTAGGGTTTGCATCAATCATAGGAGTATGTTAGATTACCATTTTGCATATATGTCTGCATATGTTCATTGCATCAGCGCCATGGTAGAAATGTATCTACTGTTTACTCTTTTGGTGCTTGCATTCTCCTTTATTTGCTTCTGTCTCCTAATCATTGCGGCACACGTATTTTATGCAAGAATAACGTTGGTTCAATAAATATTATTGAAAACGTCCCACTGTATTTTCTGTATATTTCTCTGAGAACAAGTGAGCACGAGTGACTGAGTGAAAGGTTCTGTACTGTTTCCATGTTTCCTGAGGAATCAGGGTTGTCAGGTTCAGAGGTTGCTAGAAACTGGTCGCTCCCTGGTAAGATAGGGGGCTTATAGTGGCACTGTGAGCTAGCTGGTAAAAAGGCCAACATATCCTGCGGGGTTTTCCGGAACCATTCTAGGGACAAAGGTCTTAGTTTATGTTGTCCAAACAATGCGCAGATCCTACGGACACACAGGTCAACCATATGCAAAATGTGTATAAAAGTGTATAGGGAATGTAGAGGGTATATGAAGTGAAGACCCAGGATCTTCAGTCAATCACAAAGGATTATTATTGGTTCCTTGCAATCCCTCGCCATACCTTCCTCAGAGCATTTGCATACCTTCTATATGTGTGAAGGCAAAGACAAAATTCATACACAGGATAAACCTATCACTTGACTGTATTCTGCACCCTTTACAGCAATGCTCATGCACGACAGGGCATTTTCTATGCATCTGTTCATTTCTCTACCTCTGTAGAATGAGAAATAAATCTGTCGAGACGTGAGGAGTTCGAGGAGTGCGGGGGAAGCTTGTAGAGTCTGAGGGACCCGTGCTTGCAATCAAGGGGACCTGTGATAGCTTATCTCCAGATCGTGTGGGAGATTCTTCAGTTGTGCAACGTCGTGCAGGCAGTCGAAGTACTTGGTTTCTTCTTAGTAGAATCTTGTCCAGGTAAAATCTAAAGTCCTGTAGCCAGGTATCCCACTTTATACACACGGGAAAGGGTTGGACAGATTCTGTGGACCCTCCTAGGGGTTGAGCAGGTCAGAGGGGTGGGTACACCCATGTCCTTTGTCCAGTTGCACGCCAGAGCAGGAGCCAATGGCTCCCAGAACTGGTTTGAGCTGGACTATGCACAGGGACACCAAATGTGCCCCCAGTGCAGACTTTCTGACACTCTCAGAGTGCACCCACCCAGCCCCAATACACTAAACCCTGTCTGGGAGGTGTTTACACATCCCTGTGACAGGATGCCTATTGTCATGACTTCCTCTGCTCGAGCTTGGCTCAGCAGCAGGAGAGCAGAATCATGTCTGTGGCTGTCAGCGTCCATTTTGTGCTGCCCGAGTCAAAAAAGCTGGTACCGGATAGACCGGTGACCCACAGTAGTGGTTTCAGATGGGTGGACTCATACCCCCACACCAGTTACTGGTGTGGAGGTATGATTCCAAGGTGTTTGACACCAAACACAACATATTTCTCAGCAGCAGTTTTAAAGTTAGCATTTACTGTGAGGTCATAATGCACTTAGACCTATATGTCTGACTGCATCACAGACAACCCTGGAAAATGGTCGCTGAAGGCTCCAGAGGGGCCCTACTCATGCAGGGGCACCCTCTCACGTAAAACCAGGCACCCTGCCTTCAGGATTGATAAGGCCTGCCATAGGGGTGACTGATAGGTTTTCAAGTGTAGTGGTTTAGATAGATATAGTGAACCTATATCTAAGTAAGTGGTGCAAGCACCAGCTTACACAGGCTGCTGTAGCAGACCTGGTGTGTCATTTTTAATGGCCTCTCATGGGTGGCACAATACATGCTCCAGCCCACGGGAGGCCTCTAGGGTACCTATGCCCTGGGTACTGGATAGCAGGATCCCAGTCAAACTAGTCAAAAACCAGCAAAACACCAAGAGAAAAAGTGGGGGAACCATGCAGTCAGATCCTACCTTCCTACAGCAAGGTCTACTTCAATCCATTGGAGAAAACTCTAATAGCAGAATGATGAAAACACAGTCCAGTCCTCTCCCTGCCCAAGACAGAAGCAAACCCCGCAGGCCAACCCCAACAGCACACAGCACAGGGATGGTACTCCTCCTCCAGCTTTCCCGGTTCTTCTTCCTGGCAGGTTCCTTAGTTCAGCAGTAATCTAAAGTTCAGGGTCTGTGGCCCCACTCTTTATACAGCAAATTCCTTTGTTCACAGGTGGCAGAGAAGATCTTTGCCCAACCTGAAGCAGTTTTGCCCTCTCTGGGGCAGCTGCCCGGCAGGAGGTGGAGACAGCATTGTCCAAAGCAGACGGTGCCTATTCAGGTGCAAGGGAAATCTCCTCCCACCACTCTAAATGCAGACCGGACCTTTTCAGGTGCTAGTGAGAACTCCTCCCCCTATTCTCAGGATAGGCAGGACACACATCAACCCTCCCCGGTGGCTGTCTGAGAGAATGCACCTCCCCAGCCCCTGTCACTCCAAAGCCAGGCAGTCAATACACAAACCAGCAGATGCACACAGGATGTCTAAGCAAAATAATATCCACTTTCTAAAAGTGGTATTTCCAAACACACATTATAAAAGTCATCTTTACTAAAAGATGCATTTTTATATTCTGAGTTTAGGCATACTAAACTCCATCTTTCTATCTTGTCCCACTGCGAAGGTATATTTATAAGATGTTATAAATAAACTCCCATTCTATCCTATGGGACAGATAGCCTTTCAATAGTGAAAAACGAAATTGGCAGTTTTTCACTGTCAGGACATGTCACACACACCAGTACATGTCCTACCTTTCACATACACTGCACCCTGCATACAGGGGTACCTTGGGCCTCCCTGAGGGGTGTCTTACATGTAACAGACACTGCAGTCTCAGTTCTGAGTTACATTTACAGGCTAACATGTGGATGGCACAATCAGTGCTATAGGCCCACTAGCAGCATTTGATTTACAGGCCCTAGGCACACAGAGTGCACTGTACTAGGGACTTACCAGTAAATCAAATATGCCGATCATGGAATCACCAATCCAGAATATTAATTTACAGGGAAAGAATATGCACTTTAGCACTGATCAGCAGTGGTAAAGTGCCCAGAGTCATAAAAACACCAACAACAGGTCAGAAAAAATACAGGAGGAAGGCAAAAGGTTCTGGGATGACCCTGCAAAAAGGGCCAAGTCCAACATGCATCATCTACATAACTTTAACAGCATAGGTGGAAGAAAGATATCACCTCCTTTGACGGGCTAATGTGCATTTTGGTATTGAGGTTTGGAGGTGTGAACGAAGCTTGACGTACACCAGCTATGGAACTGAATGATATTGAGGGGAAGGGAGGAAGTGAGGTGATGAGGATGCAAATCATTTGAGTGCCTTGTTTTACATTTCTGCATAAATCTCTTAATTTATTGATAAAACAACACCATAAAGCAATCAGTTAGTGGTGGACGTCTGGCCTAGAAATAACTCAGCCCAAGGGACAGGGACAGCCGAGGTAACACTATGATTTGAACTACATTCAATGGTAGATCAGGTGGCCTTGCTCTGCAGGTTGGACCCACTTTCTATCTTAAGCCGTCCAGTGTGATGACTGTAGATGCTGAGAAATATATTAACATCTGACTTGAAAATTCAGTCTAAAAGGCAGCCTAAAAGGCGCTTATGCCTTGCTTCATCCCTGCTCTGGAGTTGGCTGTGGAGGTTGGCAGGAAGCTCACTTCAGCATCAGCACTAAAGCCAGACACGGACCTTAGCTTCTGTTCATTTTGAGACTGTGTTCGTCGCTGCCAGCCAGCTGCGGGGGTAATCGAGATGTCGCTTAGCAGGCAGGGCTCGGTAGAAGCCGGGCTAGGGATCAGCGGTTAACTGCAGAGCCCCAAATGGCCCTCTCATAATAATGGAAATGTTGTCAAGGCCTCTGCATGAATGATCTCCCGTTCAGCAGCTTCCACTGCGGAATGCTCGCATCCTTTCCTCCCACCTATCCCAGCTCTCATTCCACATGTACTTGTGACCTTCTTACAACCTCCAGCCTGCACTATTCAAGCAATGCTCCGACGCTATCATCATGATTGCAGTGCACCAGTCTGCAGCATCCTAACAGGTGACATGGTTTTATATCCAAAACAGTATAATTGCTAAAGCCTGTCTCGTGCCTATTAAATGCCTCTTCCCTACCCTTCACTTTATTAACCATGTACACTCCTGCCTCGTGCAAAGGTGGAGGCCCTTTTATAAGCAGTATGCTGCTCGGAGAAGCGAGCAGAGCCTTCCTTTCAGGATGTGTGGGCTCTGCTCCTCTTTGCAGTAATGTCTGCAGGGTTATTCATCAGTCACCCATGCCCTTGAAGCATGCATCAGAGGGGGGACACGCATGACAGGCCCCTGGAAACCATCCAATCAGGCAAACGCTCGGTAAAAGTTCAGCAGGGAATCTTATAAAATTCATCTTCGAGAGTAAGGCAAATGGCTGCAAATAGAATACTGATAAAAAATGAGGTCACAGAACCCACTAGCCGTAGGTTAAATAAATGCTGTACCACGTAGAGGAAAACACACTCGACCATATTTTCTTGCTGTAATTTTCCATTGTTTAAAAAACCGAGCAAGTGTTTTGTTTCTCTATCATAAAGGGTTATGAAAATACCAGGATGAACTCTGCCCAGCTCAAAACAGTATGGCCGCCGTCACGAGTGTGTAGGAAGAGTGGGTATTATTCATCACACCCGATACAATCTGACTCCTTGGGGTTTTGGGGAATAACATGAAGACTTTGGTGCTCAAATCCACGTCATACCTGTCATATTCCGGCAGGTTTTACTTGCCAAAACGTAAAGATGCCTGGGGTGAGGTATTTAATGGACCCGGTAATTTCAAAGTGCAGTATATACCAGAAAAATATGAATAATAATAATCTGGCATTTGTAAAGCGCGCAGCTACCAACGGAGGTGTCCCGGCAGCTACCAACGGAGGTGTCCCGGCGCTGTACTTATACCACAGAGGAACCCATCCTGGCTTTCCCTGTGAAGTGTCCACTCCTGGGCACCCCTGCGCTGTTGTGGAGATTAAGCAAGCTATTGTCCAGAGTTGCAGAGTGGGACCCATGATTAGAATAGGCACCGAGGCGAGAAATATCAGGTCCGAGGAAATTAAGCCCAAGACCCGCCGAAGCGGGAATTGAACCCTGGTCTCGGGCCGGACCTCTGCATCAGGGTCTGCCGCTCTAACTATTGAGCCACACTTCTCCACAAATACTGACCACTGCCCAAGCAGGGTTTATGCAGGGGGCGGAAAATACCGACTCACTCATAATCAGGGTCTATGATTTGAAAAACTGACGTTTTTTGAAAACATATTTATTTTCTATCAAATAAAACACATAATGCAAGTTGTCAACGCATTCAGGATTGCCAGCCTGTCACACAATTCAGATCAACTAAAAAGTCAAATTTGTTCTGCAACTTGTTAATATCTGCGGTGATGGAATGCAAAACGGTAGATTTCGGCTGCTGAAAAAAATCTGAATATTTACATGAGAGTCTGGGAGAAAATGAGGAATAACCAGGTAAATCAGACCCAGCATTCCCAGGTAACTCCTTATCTCTTACTGAACGCTCACGGTAAACACATAATGGGTTAAATTTTCCCCAAACATGGAAACATTGATACAGTGGCGTAACGCAAAATGGTGGGGCCCCCCTGAAGAATGTAATGAGGGGCCCTCTGAGTCTCCCATATCGCACAGATATTAATTTGCCTCGGAGTGGAAGGGGTTCTCCTGAAGGATATGCTTGCGTCACGCCCTTGCCTTTGCTTCCCCGTTCTGCATAATGTCCGTTTGCGGGATGTCTGTCTTCCAGATGTGTTTGTACTTCCAGTTGTGCTCTGTCTCTGGACGGCCCTCAGAAGTTTAGACTCTGATGGATAAAAGCACACACGACCTTTACTGTTTTCTTCTATTTCGCGGTCTATGTCCAGGTCTTGTCCCGAATGTGGCTGGCAGTGGACTTCATCGTGTGAAGTATGCCGGTGCAAACCCGCAGCCTCCACCCCAAACCTGCTCAGCTCTAGCAAACCCTGCAGGGTGATGGAGATGTTCCTACTCTGATCCTCCACCCGGGCCACTCCCAGCTTACTGCAGGGTTCACTTATAGCTAAAGCTCCATAAAGTGAGTGGTCAGTTCGAAGCTTTTAAAATGTTGCAAAAGGTAACATAGACAATGTGATAATTCTTGTGAAGCTCATTTATATTCTCACCCTCCCCCCCTCCCCCATAGCAATAATGCTGAGCGCACCCAAACTTGTTTGCTGGCCCATTATCCTAAGTCCAGAAAGAAAGAAAGCAGGCCTGGACCATATTTCTCGTCTTGGTCTTTAAGCTCCACTGTGTGTAGCCCACCACACATATTTATTTAGGAAAGTGATGTTGACCTCTTCCTTGACCTTCAGGCTACAGGACTCTGAGGGTTCATGCAAAGAGAATCAGTCCTGGCTTTTCTGCAGCTCCATAATACAGAGAACAGACAAACTGCATGCCTGTGGCTGCTACACTCAATACAGTGATTTACATGCAATTACACACACAAACACATGCACTGAGCAACCACTTGTGACTTTTCAATGTGTAGAGTCACAGTACAAGCAGTCCAGTCTGAAGAGACAAGCAGGGGAGCACTCCAAAAAGGGGTGTGAATTCTCCCACCAGGATTTGCGAGAGTTTGGGAGGTGGCCATCTTGCAGTCAGGTCATCATGCCCAGTTAGTGCCATTAAGTCATTATCCTATTGCATCTCTCCTCTCTACGGGGTGGTGCCAGCAGCTCCTCTCAACTGCTGCTGGGGAGCTGCTCACCCAGTGAATGCACCCAGCAGCTCCCCTCCAAGGCTGCAGCTCTCCCCTTCTGCTGCACAAAGTGAGCATGCTCTGTGGCTGCTGTCCCTAGTCTCTTGGGTGCTGCTTGCGAAGTGAGTATACTTTGTAGTTCCTCATCAAGTAGCCAGGGGCATAGCTACCATTTGTGCAGCAGGTGCAGTGGCACCGGGTGCAGTGCCTTTAGGAGGCCATTGAACCCTGATAATTGCTGTATTTACTACCAAAACAGCAGTCAAAGGTGACAGTTTGCTTGCTTGCACCAGGGCCCCAGGCATCCTTGCTACGCTAATGCAAGCAGCGGTTTACCTGGGTACACGTCGTTGGATGACAGTAGACATTTTCTGTACTGTTTTATGTCATATTTTGCGAGTACAGTGGCCAAAGTCTGGTGCATTAGCCAAAGAAAATTTCCAATAGAGTAGCAACCTAGTAGGTGATCAGGGTACTATCCCACTAGTGACACTGGCATGACCTGCAAACTATAAATTCAAACACCAGCAGGGCCAACTCTGCCCTTCATTCTTCTGAAGTCAATACACTGGTTAACATTACATTTAGTAACTATAGCTAACGTTCCCACTTTTCCTCTTTTACTGATTTTTACATAGAAATATAAATGGGAAACAAAGTGTTTTCTTGCCTAGATTTTCTTTAGGAACTAAAAATATCCCAAGACTATGACTTCTTTTGAGTGACCTTTCATTTTTGAAAAAAGACTATCAGAGCAATGTCTAGGCAGACTGGAAGCAACAGGAACTTAAAAAAGGATCAGATTTCTTTAAATAAATGTTTATTTGTGCATGTGTCTATGCAATAAACTGAATGTTTTTATTTTAGAGTATTGTAACAACCCGACAGTCACCCACATGCACGCGTGTGTGTGCACGTTTACAAGCATGTGGAAATATAGAAGTTGCAACTTTAACTTTGTCAGAGCACAAAATAAATATGCATAAACCCTGAAAAGAGAGGGTAAACATAAATTTGAATAAATACGGATGAACTGTTACAGCACTAATACCATATTTTATATTTATGGCGACAAATTCCCTTCTGCCGTTTCTAAGCTCTGTTCAAAACAAGGATTAGTATTAATCAACCGACCAACCTTAGAACGATGGTCACCAAATTGGCCCAGTTAAGATTCCAATTGGTGCCCTGCAGATTACTGTGGACGTCACGTGTGAGCGTTTAACTCGCCAGAAGCATTGGTTTTTATCTGGTTTGGCATTTACTTCAATACCAAATACAGTGGCCCAGTGTGAACCTTTAACAAGAGAGCCCTAGCTGGACGGATGCACTCTTTTGACAAGGCGCTCCCTTGTGTCTTCATTCACGAGGAATTCCCGGTTCTGAGGAAGACCTTGGAGGGTGCTCTGTCCTGGGTCTGTAATACAGCGAGATATGAGGGGCTCTAGAGCCAATTTAGCTCATTGGGTTTCCCCCTGCCCAAGAAGGGTGTCACTCACCATCGCTCAGCACTAGGTACCAGGATTAGAAGCCAGAGGGTCCCATCGCCGCCCCCCTTAGGAGCATGCTCGCAAAATGGAAACGGACTCCTCTCAGAAGTACAAAATCACACTGTGACCTATGCACATAGCTAACACATGCATGCCCATACAGTGTAATAATAAACCGCCCTCTTCAAAGTACACTTGCATATACCTGCACATTCATTGGGTGTAGCATTGCACACAGGGTGATATATACAGTGTCCTTTCAACTGGATGTAGCAGTACTCACCCAACCTTGCAGTTTCGGTGGCAGGCGCAGACCGCTGGCGCCATTGCACGTGCAGTTTACACTGCGCAGGACTAACGCATCCTTCCCCCATCCAGAAGACCACACAGTCAGCGGCGTAGCAAGCACCAAATGTGAACATATGCAGAGGCTGCGGCCGTGCGAACTGATCCTCAGAGTGCATAGTGCCATCACTGCGTGCATGGTGTACGACTGCATCAAACTAACAGGTCCCAGAGTCAGGCCCAGTGAGTGTACTGTGCTGGGCCTCCCCCCCGGAGCTTGGGGCCCCCCGCACCGCAGGGGCTGCAGGGGCCTTTCTTACGCCAGTGACCTCCCCTCTATCGCCCACCATCGTGTTTCACCTGTCTCTTCTCTGTTTCTCTACCCTGTTCCTTTCTCACCTGCCTGCTTCTTGATCAACTCTCTACTCTAATTCTCTGGCAGCTGTCTCTCGCCTATTTCTGTCTCACACCTGTCTCCTCTCTCAACTGCCTTTTTCTCACCTCTCCCACGTATCCTTCTTTCTCTGTAACATGTTCTTTATTACCTCACACTAGTTCTCGCCCTTCTCTCTCTTTCTCCCTCCCACCTGTGCCTTTTAAGTGTCTGCTATTTCTCGTTTGCCTTTCTCCTTCCCTGTGTGTCTTTCCCCTCTCTCACCCTGGGTTCAGCAGGTGATTCGTTCTTCACTGATATAAAGAGACATGGAGGTGCGTTTTCCCTGGGGCCTCCTCTGCCAACAATTGATTTTGAAAGTTTGTCACTGTGCTGGGATACCCCATCCTGATCAGCAGGCTTCAGCCACGCAGCAGCCACCGTGCTTTTTCCTACGGCCTTTGCGACAAGGCTTCGGAAATGGATGGGGGCCCCCCTACAGAGTAAGGATACTTGGGGGCCCCCCACACCGCAGGGGCTGCGGGGGTCTGTGTTACGCCCCTGCATTGATACCCCAGTATCTAGGATAGGGAAATACCAGACCATTTTACATGTAGGACATTGTGAGGGTCTTAGGGTATCCCACAGATGTGGGATAGTGTTGCGCCTAGCATTGCCCACCTCAATGTAGTGATCCCCTCTTCTCGGGCACCTGCAAAGGTGTGAATTACACTACAGGACATACGCAGATCATCTATGTAGCCCAACTTAAGACTGCAAAGGGTAGTGAGCAAGTTAAAACAATTACATTTTTCATTATGATCATTCTCACATTTGTGTGCTTTGGAGAAGTTGCCTAATAATTGACTCATTTTAACGAATTTATAATGACTGTGGTGGTTTAACAAGACATGGTATTATGAGCTTTCGAAATCCACCTTAAACTAATGTAAACCATATTTGAACATTGGAATGCTGAGAGCACCATTGAAGTCAATGGAGTAGCTCCGGGTTATTAATGGCCTATGGTAGAAGCCTTGAGCTCCAACATTCCAATGTTGTCCTTCACAGCTGTTGCTGTGAGCAAAGACCTCAGGGAGCTCAAGAGGTTGTCAATCCCCTCGAGCTCTTTGAGGACTTTGCTTAATTTGTTAGAACATTCTGCCCTCTAGTGGCGGAATGTTCTAATAGCCTTATGGTCCTCTGTACCTGGGCTCTACTGGCAATAAAGTCCCGCTCCCTTGTTGAAGGCCCTCACCTTGGGCTCGGGACTTTAATGCTTGAGGGGGCCTATAATGGCCGAGATTACCTGGTACGGCGGGCTATAAGGCTATAATCTGACTGTTATAGTTCAGAACAAGGGTGTGCGTTATTGATTGGTCTTTTCTAGCTCCATGTGCTATTTCCAATACCCTTTGGTTGATATGCCATCCATCACCCCAAAACCACTACATCCAAAAGTCACACATATACAAAGGGAATGGTTCAAATCTTCTCTGAACAATTAGAAACAGAAGGGTAGGAGAAAGACTCATGGCTTGTGTATGTGCTTTTGTTGTGTGCAAATAATACTCCCACCAGAAAATATACCAAGGTACAAGAAAGATGTCTTCCTGTAGTACCCTTTTTGGGTCAAACTTAAGGCTTACATGTGGGAGGTGATGGGGGTAAACTATCATCAATTTAAAATGTAATGCAGGTAAGAGAACAAACAATTTAAGGACCCAGCATTCTAACTAATTCTCACTACAATATAGAAAAATCGAAGCGTGGATAAAAGGGCAAATAGACTTAACCATGTGTAATGAAATCCATTATGCTCAACAGTTATCAATGGGGAAAAAAGAACAAGGAAGAACCATATTTTGTGTATGAGTATGAACCTGTTTACAGTTTGTGGGCTAAACAGTTAGATCAACTTGCAAGTGGGCAACGCTGGTCTGGCATTTGGAGATATACTGGCAGTGGGCATTAATTAGGATATCAATGAGAATAGTATTAACATTCAGAATGGAAGGATGGCATCTCTGGATGATGATGGAAGATGTATCTATGTCACAGTGTCAAACAATCTTGTCATCTCTTTCAAAAAGTATCTAACAGCCGAAAACTGGATCATGGCAAACTTCATGAAACTAAATCTAGAGAGGACGGGATTTATATCACTCATTGGAGACTTACTGCCTAGAATTGACATCAGTTGGATAATTGAGATTAATTCTGAAGGTTTCACGTCAATACTGAATCGAGAATTGAAATATCTGGCTTCGGAACTGGCTCCAACCTCTCCATGATCTCTCATATTGGGAATAACCCCAAATCAGCCCAAGCAGAACACTACTCCATGAAAAACGCCAGACCTATCCTCTATAAATCAGACTTTCACTCTCGTATACAAGCAAATGTCCTTTCAAAATTAGAATGGAAATGCCCTCTCACAGGCGCTACGAATACGTCTTTGGCACCGCTAACAGCACTCTTTCAATCAGCTTTTCGATTAACAGCAAACGTTAGCAAATCGATTACATCTCCCCTTAAAAGACCTCCACTGGATTCCACTAGGGCAAGGGTTAAAATAAAACTCGCAGATCTCATCTTCAAAGTCTTGACACTGGGACAAATATAACAAAACCAAAGAGGATAATGGACGGAGTGTTGAACATTGCAAGCACTCACCCCCAGTCAACTGATCTGGGTTTAATCCATCATCATTCTTTAGCTCACTCCGCCACCCCAGTTCAGACATGGCCATATGCAAATCAGTCTGACCCTGTGCTAGTTAAGCCCTTTGTCGGCTCAGGGGTAAGGCCACTTAGCATTTTGGGTCTGAAGCGGGAGGACACCACATTTAGATACCTTGGTGTTCAGATGTATCACTGGGATTATAATGTTGTGTCTATGAATATACACACTGCAATATCAACCCTGAGTTACACTGTTGGTTATCTATTAGTAAAATACAAATGGTAGTAGTAGTTAAAGAATTGGATTCATAGGGAAACTAATGGTCGCAGAACAGTAGCAGTGTTCAAATACCAGTTGCTGATGACAGAGGGAATTCTGTAGATACTAGATAATGAGTTTTATTATTTTGTGGATCAACTTGAATGGGTGATATAGTTGAACATTAGAACAATATCCAAGGCATATAAAGCACCAAGGGGAAAAGAGGAAAAATCCAAATTGCTAAACATTGCAAGAAACTTCTGGAACTGATATTTGAAACATACAGCTTCGAGGATTTCATGTGACCTCCTGGCTTGCTGCTATGGTGGCCACACAAGCTGAATGAGCTTTCCTGATCTCTAGGCGTGACACTGTGCATTAAGGCTGGAATAATAACTGTTGATGACTTCTTTGAAGTGTAGGAGCTTCGTGCAAACTTTGTAGGTGCAATCAGGACAGTTTTTAGTCTTTGGTTTGATTAGGAGGACTATGTGACTAAACTGGTGACACAATGCATGAGAACCACCAAGTCATGAACTATAGGGAGGGCAGGAGAGGGGTCCTGTAGCCAGCTGCAAATATGGGTAACAGTGTGAAATTGTTAATTGGCATAGCTGCTTCACCATGTTCTATAGACAATTTGACAGTAACCTAACTGCTGAGTTCACTGATGTTTGGCAGGATACTACTTGCATGGGTTTAATTTGTATATCACCGTAGCCTGATCCACATCTACAGTGCTTGAAATCTGAAAATGCTTCCAAGTGCAAGGAATTGACATGGATAAAAAACACAAACCAACAGCAGTAGGAGGATTGAAGGTCTGATTTGGAGTGCGGCGGACACGGTACTCTTTGGCAAACTGTGCGTATTACTTTGTCAGGGACCCCCATTAGCTCTATCGACAGAATACTTCCTCCCATGGCCCAATTAAGTACGGGCCATTGTAGGGGGGGCTTCAAATCATCTTCTGTATTTCAGGTGCACAGTGAAATTTGTTTTTTTACCTCAGGCACTACAAGGAAAGAGCTGGCAGTAAAAGGACGAGAAATAAAATAAGGATCCCCACACCCTTGGATAAAACTCCCAGGGTTTCGGAACCATTGTTTTTTTTGTTTTTCAATAACCAATTTCCACTTTGGGAATTGGGAAGCCAAAAAACTGGAGAAAAGCTTGACGGACAATCTGCATGGCGTGACGGATTCCACCCGTCAAATTTTTCCTAAGCTGACAAAAAACACCATGCCAATGGTTCCTGTCAATGTAGAGAGTTGCCCGCAGGCCCGGCAGACAATGTTAAATTTGGCAGACAGAACTCCTTTGGGGTGACACCAGTATTGTCCTCTCCCACCCAAATGGAGTAAACTTTGTTTGCCAAACTTGAAGACAGGCCCTAAGCCTAGTGTGTGCTCCCAATGTCTGGTTCCTCTTCTAATCATGCCCATTTGACCTTTAGAAAATTAGAGGGCAGCATCAACGTCAGATAAATAAGGAAAAGTTAAGTAATGCTATATTGATTTGTATAGGACACTTATCACTCAAGAGGGTATGCAGGCAAGTGGGCAGGTGTGTAGGTGTGTGGTCCCCAAGGTGCTTCTAAGAAAAGCCAGGTCTTGGCACCCATAGTTCCATCACTGATGCATTTGGTCCAAAACTGGCTAATCCCAGCTTGTAACACCTCCCTGAACCTGCAGCGCTTCTTCAGTGTTTCGCCTAATCCACACTTCTCTGTCCTTCCTCGGGCTGTCTTGTGCTCAACTTAGAAAAGGCCTTCAATTCTCTAAGATCGGGATTTCCTTTTTGCCACCATGCCTTGCTACGGTATTGGGTACTTGTTCATTCATCTGGTTTGACTGCTCTATATTTTGCCAATGGCCAGGGTGAGGACGTGTTACTACATATCGGACCCAATCCTGGTGTGCTGGGGCACCCACCAAGAATGCCTGCTATCCACTCTGCTTTTTTCCCTGGCCATAGAACCACTAGCGTCCATTCTTCATGCGAGGGGTGCTGATTTGGGACTCCTCTGGGAGAAGATACTCACATTATATCTCTCTATCCAGATGATCTCCTTCTATATCTCTGATATCTGCAGTCGACTCCCACTGCACTGGCTTACATAGTCACTGACTTTGCTGCCCTTTCTGGCTTGAGGGTAAAGTAGGAGAAATCTTGTTTATCCCCGTTCGCATCCACATGTCCTGATCCTGCCTTGACACTTTGCGGTGTACCCATCACGTGGCAATCTAATTCATTCCAACATCTAGGAATTAGGGTCTATCATAAACCAACCTGACTACTTGATGATCATTTTATCAGAGCTGCGATAGCTATTAGTTCCCAGATGGTTTTCTGCCACACGCTTCTCCTATCGGTCATGTGCCGGATAGCGCTACTGAAAATGGTCGTCCTGCAGAGACTGTTATACTATTTCACGAACCTGCCTCACATGAGGGGATTTGTATGGAATGGCTCCCAGTGTCGAGTGGCACTTTTCAAGCTATATTTGTCCACGGATCGGGGAGATCGGGCTGTTCCTAAAATGGAACAATATTATCTCCTTTCCCGCCACAGTAGGTGTCCAGATGGTTGGCTGGATTTCAACTCTTTGACACAGCCTCGCACTTACCCCCTTGGTCGCTCCAAGTGCTGCTCCAGTTGTTCCACCCCTGTGCTCGTGGTAGGCCAGGGGACTCCCTGCTGCTTCGAGTTGCTTAACGCTCCTTCCACAGAAGCTTGTATCTCACACTAACAATGACACTTTATGCACCGGTACTTCCTATACTGGGTACTCCCCATGCTCCAGCTGACACCTCATCCGCTGAGCCAGCCACCTGGTGGGAGGCTGGTCTCCACACCCTAGATGATCTCCACCGAGATGGTGCCCTGCTACTCTATGGCATACTGGTAGAGGAGGACGATCTACACCCTGGTCAGTTTTAATTGCATACCTCCTTACATGCTTTTTTTAGAGCACTGGTGGGGAGACATGGAATGTGAGCGTCAGACCCACCTCACTGTTCAATAATTGCATGTAATGGGATCGGGCATTCGTCTTACCAGATGGTTTGCAGCCTCGCTGCGTCAGCATGCGGCGGTGCCACTCTTACCCCTGAGAAAACACTGGGAAACAACATAGCCTCACTCTGTCCGGACAAAGAATGGGCCGTGATATTAGGAACTCCTAATAGAATTCCCCAAAATGCTAGTTTTCGCCTAATCCAATAATACTTCCCTCAAAGAGCATAATTTGCCCCAGATAAGATTAACCAATATTTCCATCGCACTAATGCAACTTGCCCTAGATGCCAGGCTTTAGATGCGGACCTGGTACACATGGTGTGGTCCTGCCCCCAGCTTGTATCTTATTGGCGGTCGGTCGCAGACTCTCTGTCATCTTGTGCTGAAAGCACCATGACACACACCTGGGAGAAATTCCTACTACATCTCTTTCCTAGGAGTAAATGTCAGAGGGTAACTTCACATTTCCTGGACTTAAGGCTGCTTGTGGCTAAGTGCTTAATCACAAGGAAATGGAAATCTTTCCACCACCCTCCTCTGCTAGCTTGGAGAAGTTTGTTGCTGGTGTGGGCCAGGGCCGAAAGCATCACCCTACATAAAGAGAAGGCTCTCTGCCTCCGGAAAATTCCCATTGCGGCTCACTGGACCGCTATACTGCATGACTTTCAGCAGGGTCCCCAACGGGTGGAGTCCTTCGGGAGATGTACATCAGACAGCGGAGGGCGGTGGGGGTGCAGTGGGACCCCCCCTCCTATCGTGACTGAGTGTAGACCTCAAGTTTTCCATAAGGCTGATGTGGTCAGGGCTTCTTCAGCGCATACTGTCTTGTCATTGATGGTATGGATGGGCTGATACTGTTACATTTGGGCTAAGTTCTTCCTGTTATTCATGATTTGTCCCACTATGTTTCCGTCCGGCCTCTGGATCGCTACAGAGTTAACTAGGAACAATAAAGTGCCGCCTCTATATATGACCTATCTTTGGTAATCTACCCTTGACAGGCCGTCCTCTCTGTCAATTAATGGGGCAACCTTACCAACCAGCTTTTCATGCATCTCCCCCCCCCACTCACAACTCAACTTTGTTCTTACCAACTATATTTAACGCTTCTAGAGTGTGCAAGTGGGTGCATGATTATATGTAGGACGAGAACGCGTCTGGTAAATGGCGACATGTTCGATTTTTCTTAGATGATGTATCTTATTCCAGTTCACGGCTGCATTTATAAAACTGTACAATGACAAATATAACTAATAAAAACTTATTTAAACACCAAAAAAAGAAGAGCCAGGTCTTCAACTTCTTGTGGAACTCCAGATGTGAGGAGGAGGCTCTGATGTTTTGAGGGAGATTGTTCCATGTCTTGAGTGAGATGTCGGAGTTGGAGCAACCTCTAGTTTTGCGTTTTGCGTTTGCAGATGTGCGGAATGTGTGGGTGTAAGATTGAGGGAGAGCTGTTCAAGTATTCTAATCCTGTTTTTATAACGCAGAGGATGAATTGGATGCAATAAAATCAGATTGTTGGACATAAGAGCAGTGAATAATATTCTAATGGAATTAAATGAACGCCTAAAGACCTGGACATCAAGGATCAAAATCCTAAGAAAGGTACATTTGTGAATACTCTACTTTCCAGCAGGATATAAAAGAACAGACCTCAAGTCCTTCATTTGAGAGGATTTGTGGCCTAAGGAACATATGCAGCACTACATGGAAGGAGTTGTACCATTCAGTGAGAGTAAAGAGCACATGATGGACTGGGGCTGGAAGAAAGGAAAACATTTCTTCAAAACAAGATGGCTGCACTTTAGTGCTGCTCCGCCCGGCTGAGACGTAATCCGTCCATTATCCGCTCAAAATCATTTCATCGGAGCGTGCTGTTGACCGCCCTACAACGTGCGCATATCCTGCAGTGGATGAAGTGAGTTGCGTTGCTCTACAGCCATCACGAGTGCTGATAATCGCGACCCTGAGAGGCAACTGGCACACGGTGACATGGCTGCCACCACATCCTGATTGCAGTGTCCCCGCAATCTCGCCAGACCGTGCGGAGCTCTGCCGGTGAGCCCTGCTGGCATGGCTCCTGTCATGTGGGGGGAGCGGTGCCCGACCCCCGGTGTCGCCCTGTGGTCGGGGCGAGGGCGATCACTCAGCGCGCCATCGTCAACGGCCAGGGTCGGCCGCGGAGCTGACCGCTGTCTCCCTCGGTAGCTAGGGTTTCTGCAGGAGCTGGAGGCTAAGACTGCGCGCCCTGCCCCTGTCTGCCGGAGTGGGCGCCGGGTCCCTGCCTGGGGCCGCTGAGCCTCTGGAGGTCTGCAAAATTACGGCCCTTCTTCGCTGCACACATCGGTGCAGCTTTGCTGAGTGCCTGGCTGGGAGCGAGACGATTTACGGATGCCTTAGGCCCTACACTGTGTGGGACTGCCAGCACCGATTGCATGAGGCGGTGAGTGGGGTGCAGCTTGGCTCCTGGCCCTTAGCTGCGGTGGTGGGTGAGGGCCTGAGAGGTAGGCCGCGCTCTGCTCTGTATGTGTGGAGTGAGGCGTTCTGAGATGTTGCGCTTTGGTGTATTCCTGCGTAGTGACTGAGTTAGGACCTGGTACATCCTGACGCATTCCCTCTGACTTCTCCTCAACATTGTATTTCCAGGCCCCACCTGCGCTGCAAGCGACGACCTACCGTGTGCCCCCAGGGCAATTTGCGAGGGCCACAATTTACGTTCATAGCTTAGTTGCAACCGGACCCAGATTAAGTGACTCTTGAGGTCTGTGCGTTTCGCTGCATTACACCACTACTCTGACAGCTTTGGTTGGGGTTGTCAACCCATACTGCCCCAGAACGTCAGAGACGACTACCTGTGTGCACTGCTCTAGGCTTAGTGCACTACAGTTCATCGGTAGTCCCTGTGGGGAGGTCAAGTGTTGACGGGCCTACCTAGGCATGGTCGACGGCTACTTCCTGGATCTACTGGCTATTGTTGGTGCACCTCGGGGTTTAGTCAGTGGAGGAATCTAGCCCACCTAGCCTTGTTTCCTGCCACCATGGGGCGCACAGACAAAACGCAGCCTCGCCTCATGTTTGAGGCGCGTAAATCCACCAAGCCGCAGC
Organism: Triturus cristatus; assembly: GCF_964204655.1. NCBI lineage: Eukaryota > Metazoa > Chordata > Amphibia > Caudata > Salamandridae > Triturus > Triturus cristatus. Next base: position 238,019,769 of record NC_140583.1, read on the forward strand.
AACGAGCGGCCTCGGACTCCGAGGCAGATGCCCCTGGGGAGGGCCCCTCTACGCTGGAATCAAACTTGCTTGCTATGCAGAAGAGTCTTCAATCCATAGAAGGGACTATGGCGGCAGTAAATCATAGACTTGACCATATGTCCTCCCAACTTGAGATGCGAGGATGGGTGGAATTGAACAGCGCATCTCCACAAATGAGGATGGCTTGAGCGAGGTGACGGACAAGGCTCTCCACATGGAGAAGGTGTTAGCGCTTATTCAAGCGAAGAATGAGGATTTGGAGGCCAGGTCTCGCCGCAACAACATCCGCATCACGGGCCTACCGGAGTCCACCAATACGGGCAGAATGAAGACTTTCATTGAATCCCTGATTAAGGATATATTCGGTCCTGACAACTTATCCCCTTGGTTATAGTTGAGCGAGCCCATCGCACTCTGGTGGCGAGACCGGTGCCCCACCACGTCCTATAATAGCACGCCTATTGAACCATCGTGACTGGGATGTCATCTTGAGGCTTGCTAGGGATAAGGGTGCAATTAACCACCAAGGGAACGCACTGTCTTTTTCCCCGGACTTCATGGTTGCCATCCAGACAGCAAGGCGGGAGTTTGGTACAGTAAAAAAATTCTTGCAGTCTGAAGGCATTTCATATGCTATGCTGTACCCCACCCGCTTACGAGTGGGCCAGGAAGGGAATTGTAAAATCTTCACATCTCCCAAAGCGGCAATGGACCACGTCAAGTAGCTGAAACGCAGACGCTCTGAGACTTTGGAGGCTCATGATGATGAGGAACTGTGATGGTGTACCTAAGTCTGTTCTGTAGTTGTGATACTGTCTGGCCTCTGTGACATGTCTGGACACGACATGTTGGATTCTCCACTCATATTGTTGCCTGGGCATACCTTGCTGACTATTACCTGCCACTTGTTCATGTACTATTTGTATGCTTAATGCTCACTCTTCTTTGTTACAGGACCCGATTCCGACAGGGATGGTGGGCCCTGCCCCCGATTCTGGTTCATTAGTGTGCCATATCCCTACTTCCCGTATAGTGTCATGTTTCTCTCCCTCCTGGTCTGGTGCTATGATCCCTGGGGCGGGTGAAGGGATGTTCCTGTCTCCCTGAACCCTCTTGATTACAAAAGCACTGGCAATGGCTACTTCCGGGGCTGGGTTTGGTGGCTCTCACTGTCTCCCCACTGGGGTTATCTACACTACCCTCATACATTACACTACTCAATCACATAGTTCAACTGCCTTGTAGGGACAGCACCTTACTTTGGACAGAACGTGTTGATGCAATGCTTATGGATGTTTACTTGTCAATCTTTGCACATTTCTCTTACCAGCTCAGCCACCTCCTGTCACATAGGAGGTTCGTAGAACTCTGGTGTTCCCCCATGTGTGCTCCCCACAAACAGTTCTGGATCTGTTGTTCTCCATGTTGGGGATTGTTAAGGTCGGGTGGGATGGCTTTAGCAAGTTTGGGTCACTGAAGTGGGTGGGGGATCGTGGGGGTGAGTTAGGGGGGCTAATGGGCACTTTTTTCTTGTCACTTCATTGTACCTCTTCGGTCCGATTCCAACATCATCTCTCACACTACTAAATACATCTAACTCTGTCAGTCTATGGGCAGTAACATAAAGTTCCTTACCTGGAATGTATGTGGCTTGAACAGTCCCAAGAGAATACGGTCAGTGCTAGCGCAGCTAGACAGACTGGACGTTCAGGTGGCGTTCTTGCAAGAGACGAATCTTACACAGCAATCAGAGAAGAACATTGGCGCACGTTGGGCCAGACTGAGGGTTGCCTCTTCTTACTCCTCCTACGCTCAGGGAGTGATGATCTTGGTGAAACGAGGAGTCCCTTTTACTGTGCTCCACACGCAAACAGATTCACAGTGCAGGGTTGCGATGGTCCATGGTCTTCTTGGGGGTGTTGGAGTCCTTTTAGTGAATGTCTATGGCCCAAATGTTGACCACCCCTCCTTTTTCACAGATGTTTGGCGCTGCATCTCACAATTTCCATCAGTTGAATTGCTCTGCGGTGGCGACTTCAATGGTTGCTTAGACAGACAACTGGACAGACAGAGAGGTGGTGCGCAGCGACATAGCCAGGCGTCTGAGGCGCTCCTGGGATTTTTAGATGCAGGGGCTATGCAGGATATTTGGCGCACCCGGCACCCGAGAATCCGCGAAAGCACATTCATATCTACTGTGCACGGAACATGGTCCCGCTTGGACTATTGGCTCCTTTCTGAGATTGCTGGCACATGGGTTGTGGACATTTGCCATCTGGCCAATACATTATCGGATCACTCCCCGTGCTTCTAGAGATACGTGCTCCTACTTGTGAGTGCCCCCCGTTTCAATGGCGATTACAGCCCTCCTCACTTACGGATCAGGTGTTCAGATGCACAATGGCGCGGCTATTAGTGATTTTTTTAAAGAAAACACTGATTCAGTGGACAGCACTGGGACCCTGTGGGAGGCATTTAATGTAACTATCAGGGGTATCTGCATGGGAGCGCAGGTGGGGATTCTAAAAGACCTACGACGTCGGATGCATACACTGGCTAGACAATATTTCCACTTTAGAGCACGAATATGCCCCGAACCCCAGCCTCATCTATACTAGTCACCATACTTGAGCTTGTAACGGAACATAACAACACAGCAGATCAGGAGCTAGCGCATAGGTCGCGGTGCTTTACTGCGCGTTACTATGGGGAGGGGGCCACCCAGTCGCTCGCTCGCTCAGAAACTAATGGTTCCGTGGACCCACGACTACATCATGGAAATGCTGGACCCTGAGGGAGTAGCGCACTATACCTCACCTGAAATCAGTGAGGTGGTGCTGGACTTCTTCTCCAACCTCTATGGAGAGCGGGGGCATTTTTCGGCTACCGACATCAATGATTACTTAGATGACGTTGCATTAGGCTGGCTTTCTCTTAATCAACACGAATATCTCACTCAGCCCTTTGACGTGGAAGATGTCAAAATGGCTATTAAGTCGCTGCCCACTTGCAAGGCTGCGGGCCTGGACGGACTCCCTAATGAGTTTTATAAGGCTTTCGCTGATGATCTAGCACCCAGGCTCTTAGATGTCTTTGCGGAAGCATATGACAGCGGAACTCTCCCCCCCTCGCTAAAGGAGGCTCTCCTTGTTATGCTCCTTAAGCCTGACAAGCCCGCTAACCGGTGTGATTCCTACCGCCCACTCTCCATTATAAACATTGATGACAAAATTGTGGCAAAAATGATTGCCGGTCGGCTTCAACCCCTCATCCCTAACCTGGTCCTCCTGGATCAGTCGGGATTTGTCCATGCCTGATTTACGGTGCACAATTTGCGCACGATCTTCTTCACCCTACATTACTTTGAGGCAGATTTTCAAGCAGTTGCCGTGTTATTCAACGCAGCAAAAGCATTTGATTCTGCGCAGTGGGAATTTATGTTCACGGTCCTACTCCGAATGGGACTACCACCCTTTTTCATGAAGTGGATACACCTCCTATACGAGGTGCCGGTGGCATGCGTCCGTGTCAATAGCTGGGTATCTACCACATTCCCTATTCGGTGTGGCACTCGGCAGGGCTGCCCTCTATCACCAATGCTTTTCGTACTGGCTCTGGAGCCACTGGCTTGCAAGCTCCACCAAAACCACGCACCAGCAGCACTGAGATTCCGACAGCACCCATTAGTAGTCTCGATGTACGCCAATGATATGCTTCTGTACGTCCGAGAGCCTGCGTAGTTTCTCCCAGAACTGCTACGAGAATATATAAAATTTGAACGCTTCTCAGGGCTTGGCATAAACTGGGCAAAATCGACAGTGTTCCCCCTCACAACTGGTACGTGATGCGTTGAGCTGGACTTCCCACTCACATGGTCCACTGACCCAGTAAAGTATCTAGGGGAATGGCTTCACAGAGACCCTGAGGTAGTCATCTCGGAAAATTATGGCCGGGCACTGGTTCAAATCACGGAACAAGCAGCGCGATGGGCCAAACTCACGCTCTCTCTAGCGGATCGCATCGCAGTAGTCAAAATGACAATTTTGCCTAAACTTCTTTACTTGTTCATTAATATTCCCATCCGTCCTAATCTTGCATTGTTCAACTCACTCCAGTCAGCGCTGCTCTCCTTCGTGTGGGGCGGCACGAAGGCTCGCTGCAGCTGGGAGGTGTTGGTACTGCCGTTTGAGAGGGGAGGCTTTGAAGTCCCTGACATGCACCTCTATTATCTCTGTGCCCAGGCCCAGTTTGCTCATTATTGGTTCTACCCACAATGATTCAAGCCGCATGTGGCTATTGAAGCTGACTCAGTCCTCCCGATGGCCCTAGCTGCGACCGCCTTGTCCGGTGGGAGTGGTGGACCAAGAACTGAAATCAACCCTGCACTTTGCATGGCGTGTGCGTGGAAGACGCTAGCGACGCATGCACAATTACAATACCTCTACGCCCCAAGATTACCGCTTTCGGCGCACCCGGAAATCTCTGCTGCAAAAGTGCCGGCTGCCCTTGAGTCGTTGAGCTCGGTGGGAATAACTCAATTGGGGGATCTTTATAAACAAGGCCGGTTCAGATCGCTCTCTGACATACAAGGTGGTAGGGACTGTGGCTTTATGCTCGGTTTCACATATGTGCGCGTGAGGCAGGCTATTTGTTCCATTTATCCTGATTACCCAGCGGAACCCCAGCCATTGTTAGAACTGCAGGCGGTGTTAGCGAGTGCGGATTGCACAGGCCTGATCATGAAATTATATACGGCGTCTCTCAGGGAAAGATAACAGTTTGACTCCCCTTCATATAATAAATGGGTGGCATTACTGGGGACCTCATTCTCACCGGAGATGTGGAGGTTTTGCTGTGTTCTTACTGGCCAGTTAACAGCAAATTGTAACCTCCGCATCATCCATTTCAAATACCTGCACCAGCTATATTATACCCTGATGTAGTTGATGTGGTTTGGTCTGCGGGAGAACTCCAGCTGCGTTCGTTGTGGTCAGGCTGATGCGGACTTTTTACATCTCACATGGAACTACAAGGGTGTATACAGTTTTTGGGGTAAGGTTACAAGCCTGCTTATGAAGGTGGTGCTGGAGGCTGTGCAATGCACCCCTGAGGTGTGCCTGCTGGGGGGGTAAAGAATCTAAAGCCTTGTAATCGCAGACTAGTAGCGGTCTCAACCTTATTGGCAAAAAGAGCGGTGGCACTGTGCTGGGGCTCTAGACTCACCCCAACTCTGAATAAATGGGTCCGGTACCTGCTGTACTGCAAGAGCAACTTGAGACTTGTGCTGAGGAATTGCCCAACACTTCCCGCCCTAAAGACTTTTGGGCTCCGCTTTCTGTGTATCTTCTTACAAATCCTGTTGTATAATAGACTATGTCATCTGATGCTCTCACTATGTTTTTTGCTGTAATACTACTGTATGTGATGAGAGGCTCCCTGGGGTCATGATCCTCTCTTTTCAGTGCCTTGGGATTAATGAGTTGAAGAGTGGTAGGGAGTTTTGGGTGTTGTTACCCTGCTCTATTGGCATAACCAACTGCTTGTACTATTATTGCTTTTTGATGTCAGCATTGGCCTCTTGCAAGAGAACCTACTGTGTTTTATGCAAGCTCATTAAAAAACAAATATAAAAAAAATGACATGGGAGTAATTCAAAGAAAAAAGAGTGTGCCTACTCATCCATAAATGAATAAAAGAGTAGAGAGGCATCTAACCGGGGGTAGTAGCTGTGAAAGTGAAAAACACAACCAAAGGTGGGACAAAGTTTGAAGAACTCATACACAATAAGGAATTTTATTTCAGGCCGAACTGACAGCATTATTTGAGAAGAAGTAATATATAATCTAGGATCAGAAGTAATTCTTGGGTTTGTTAGAAGAATGGCAAAAGAGTTTATAGTGGCTTGAGCCAGATTCCGACCCAGGCCACAAAACTTTAAGTGAAATAATGTGAACATGCTACGCCATCGAGATACTAGCCCACAATGTTGTGACCACTGACACACAAACGAGTGCCGTAAGGCTCAAAATGCTTTGTTCAGACGCATACCTGCCAACACAACCAGGCACATAGATATGAAAAAAAGACTGTTCCTCCTTTTATTGAATTGCTGTGTTTGTTGGACTATTGGTTGCTATTCCTAATACCTACAGATCAGATGTAGCTTATTCACAGCCTACGACACATGAGAAAGTATCAGGTTAGGTGAGTGCAATAACGTGTAGATCGTGGCTCCCAATGCTGTATATATTGACTTGTGTCCCATCGTTTCTTTCTAGCCTGCATATTGTGTGGTCAACACGACCAGTTTGCTGGTACAGTGTGGTTTGCAATGTCAACTGGGCAATGGCATTCAAAACAAATGTCAGACTTGTTGCAGTTAACCATGGCCACACTTCGTCATGCTTTGTCAATAATGAGGGTAATAGAGATACATCCACAAGTGTTCATATGTGAGGCCTTAGTCCTGTTAGGTCAGGACTGGTGACAGCTTTATCTGTCTCGCTAGCCTTATGATTTCTGCAAAAAAATACAAATACATACATATATGTACTTTTAGAGGCTATTGCTCAGACCACTTCTTTCATTGGTTTGTTCAAGCATCATTCACCTTTTTCTTCCTCCAACACACTCCAAAGCATGGGGCAATGGGTCAAACTACTCCAGCTATTATCTCTCTTTAGTGTGAGCGATGGCATTTTGCTCATTTCACATGTGCACATGCACTTAAAAAGTAATGCATTTCAGTGTCAGTGCTGATAGGTCAATCACTTCTTTAATTTCTCATATCATTACTTGTTTTTTTACTTATTTTTGTGATTATTGATATTTTAAAAAATACCTTTTAAACATACTTATTGCACGTTTGCAAAAAAAATCACAAGTTTGCCAAGACCTATTGGCTTTACAATGCTTGCTTTTCATTGTCTTCACTACATGTTAGGGAAGAGTTTGACATAGCTAAGAAGAGCATGCAACGCACTGTGGGCCTCTTTTTCATTTGGGTCACAGTCCTGATGAGAGTCTTGCAATCTTTATAAGCATCAAGTTTAGACAGAAACATGGCAACTACCTGGCAAGATAGATAGGTTAATTCCACTCATTATGGATTTTAATCTTGTGAAAGTGGGGGAACACATAAACGATGATGTAGGTGAGGTTTCATATTTATACCAACCTTTAAACCAAAAGACATTACCTGTTCAGTGTAGCATTAGGACTGTGCTATGAAACCCTCCTGAATTAGAATATATATTTTTCTTGGTTTGTAGTGTACTCTGTATAATCTGGGGGGAACAACCTATTACACCCTTAATATTTCTTCCTCTTTGCTTCCTCTGCTGCATCTGAGTTTTCTTTGGTGTTCTTGCTGTGAATAGATGTCTGGATGTCAACAAGGTCCTGGAGAGTGAATGTTAGTTTGTAAAGAATATTGTTCAAGACAGGTTTAGGGTCAGGAGAAACAGAGGCCAAGATTTTGATGGAAGATAATGTGAGGACATCTCTTGTTGATCAGGAGGTAGCCTTTTGATATATGAGCTTTCCTTTTTTTTCATAACAAATTTTATGCCAAGTCAAGTCAAGAAAAACTTTATTTCGGAGAATCTCCATAAAAGTACATAAAATGAATAAAAAGCACATTTAAAAGCCATACATAAAATGATTAAAAATTGTTGCAGCCGCACGGCTAGATACCTGCTAGTTACATAGAATCATGTGCCTTTTAACACAGTGCAAAATGAATCATAGTGACATTTTTAAGTACCGTTTCCGTTTGTGCCATAAAGCCCCCAGAAATTTGGCCACCGCAAACACAATGTGAACCGCCATTTCACTCTTAAGAATTCTAAAGGCTTCGTGGCACCTGGTAAAACCCAGATTCCTGCAAGCGGGAATGATCCATTTTCTGCGCGCCTCAGTATAGCCCGGACAGAAGAATATAAGGTGCAGCTCAGTTTCATCGCTTGCTCTGCATGCCGGGCAAATACTGGGTGTCGACACAGACCAAAGGCTAGTGAAAGCACGAATTGGCAAGGACCCGTGCCTCCATTGCAAATAAAGCTTCCTGATTATTACAGGGTAAACATTGTCAAGGGTTAATTCAAAGCTGTAAGTAGTCTTCATGTAAAGGAATTGGTGTGTTAAAGACCCTAAAGATTTGAAGGTCGAAGTGAGGGAGCCTTGGAATCATAATACAATTTGGTTAGCCCTTTTTTAGGAAGCTTGGAACAGGCGTTCCGCGGGTCGTTCCAAAGTGCATCTAGACCTAGGCTCACCAGACTATTCCTTACAAATTTAAGCCAGGCAATGTTCCCCGAGTTTGGAAAGCTAAGAACTTCCTGCAAGCCCTGTCTATAATGAATCAGTTCAGGCACCGCCCACAATCTACGCCAATAGATCACGGGGCGAAGTGCCAACTCTTCTTCCAGGGGTCTAATGCCTAGGTCGAGTCTTAGAGGCACTAGGGGTGTACTCGGAGGAAGAGCTACTAGACACCTAAGGAATCTGTTCTCCTCCTTTGTCAAACTATCCAAGACTTTGTGACCCCATAATTCACTACCATATGTGACAGCTCCTCTGGCTTGCACCCTATAAATATGGAGGGGTGGGCCTATAGGTTTGAGGGTCGACCTGTTCTTCCCTATCATCCTTAGTATTCCACCGGTATGTTGCACTAATTTCATCCTTACTTTCTCCTGGTGCGGACCCCACCCCAATTCCTCATTAAGGGTAACACCAAGGTATTCAAAGGTGTTAACTCGTTCAAGTATGTTGTTCCCTATACGTGGGATGCGGTGGAACCTGGGTGGCGGATTGAAGGCCATGAATTTAGTCTTTAGAGTATTTATCTCCAGTCCATGCTCTCTACAAAAGTCCCCAAATCCGTCCAACACACGCTGGATTCCCATCGGCGACTTGGAGAGAAGGAGGGTATCATCCGCAAACATGATTGCCGGGACCCTCCTTCCCGCCAGCTTCGGGACATCCGAATTGGGGACCCCGTTGAGGTGATCAATAACACCGTTGACAAAGAGGCAGAACAGGGTTGGTGCGAGTACGCACCCCTGTCTTACCCCTCTGTCAACAGGAAACTTATTTGACAGAGCACCCTGTCTACCACACCTCACACGAGCATAGGTGTTTGTGTGGAGGCGGATGATCATGGTCAAAAGATCAGCTGGCACCCCAACATTCGCCAACACTTCCCAGAGCTTACCGCGTGGAACCAGGTCAAAGGCTGCCCTTAAGTCCACAAATACAGTATAGAGACTGCCACCCTCCAGCTGTATTGTTTTCCAGTGTAAAAGGGACAGCCTAAAGACCTGGTCTATGGTGGAGGTCTTCTGACGAAACCCAGCCTGAAAGGGGCTCAGGATATCCCTCTCTTCGATCCAGTCCAAGAAACGATCCAACAGAAGCCTCGCGAAAAGCTTCTGTGGGACGTCTATCAAACTGATCGGTCTGTAATTAGCAGGGAGCAGAGGTGAGACCCTTTTAAAAATGGGCACTATCTCCGCCCCGAGCCAAGTTGGAGGGACCGCCATCCCATGGATGATGGCATAAAACAATACCAAGAGGTATGGTGCCCAAATTCCAACCTCATGCTTTAGGAGATCACCTGGGAGCTTGTCAAGACCTGGCGCTTTCCCTGTGGAAAGGCGAGTGATTGCCATTTCCAGTTCCTCCAAGTTAAAATCTTCCATCTCAGAGGGATTATCAATGATTAGGGCGACTGGGGTCCCGGCCTGGATTCCTATTTGGTCTAGCCCAGCCCTACTATAAAGCGATGAGAAATGTTCCTCCCAAACTTCGGGCGCAATATTGCCCTCTATAGCCATAACAGGCTCGGCTGAGCCGTGTTTGATTATATGCCAGAATTTCCTTGAGTCTCTGGTTTTAAGTGCAGTTGTTATTTCTGCCCAATTCTCCCAGTCCCAGTCGATTTTAGCGTTTTCAAGGAGGAGCTTGTAAGCAACCCTCTTTTCCCTAATTACCGAGGGGGCCTCCTTGTTTTTAAACGCTCGAAGGAGATCTTTCTTAGCTCCCCTGCAGCTGGCATTGAACCATGAGGCTCTTTCTCTCCTCACTTTCCTGTCCCGGACCACAGGGTTCAATACCTCAGCAAGGTTATCGCAAAGGGTCTGGTGAATGTCCTCGAGGGGGAAGCACCTATCTGGCGAGGACAATTGAGGGAGGAGTCTTTCCACTTTTTCAAGGGCTGATGCCACTAGCTCATATATGGTCCTTATGCAAGTCGGTTTCTCTAGCAGTTTGTCCCACCTTATTCTTCGCCTATTACTGGATAAGGTAAGACTGGGGGCAGATAGTCTGTTTCCTAGAACAGCGCCATTAAGAAATCCGTCCGCGGCTAGTGAAAGGATTAGGGCATTGTGGTCGCTGTCTAACCTGGGGGCTATTTTAAAATCTAGAACCAGTTTCCAATCCTGGAGTTTGATCATTATATAATCTATCCGGGACTCCTGGCCTAGTCTGTTAAAAGTTGGTTGCGACGGTATGTCCCCTTGGAACCTGCCGTTGCATGCTCTAAGTGAGTTTGCCAGAGTCAATGTTAAAACTTGCAGTAGGAGGGGTGATGATGACCTAGCTGGCGGACCTGCAATGCTTGGGATTTCCCAGAGATCATCCTCCTCACTACTAAGCCCATCTAGGTAAATCGGGAATGGTTCAAACTGGATGTTAAAATCACCTCCAACCAGGAGTGTTTCTGAACCAGTGAGAGAATCAAGAAAGGTCACTAAGTCCTCCATTGTCCTTGAGGTGGCCGCAACTCCGACCGGTCTGGAATATATATTTACCAAGGTCAGGCCCATCCCAGTGGGCCAACGCAAGACCACACACAGGATGTCAGATGAATTTGTTTCTACCATCTCAGCCATACAGCCTAGATGGCAAGCGATCCATATTGATAAACCTCCAGATGGGCGTCCCTTCCCTCCCCATCTGGCTGGGACGTTGAAAATTGCAAACCCAGGGTAACAATGGTTTTCTCTGGCCCACGTCTCTTGGAACATGCATATATCATATTCTTTGATAAAAGTTTCCCATTCACTACTATCCAACTTGTTAGGCAGCCCAGCCACGTTCCATGATAGTATTTCCAATGACCTCAAAGCCCTATCTGCGGTCGCTGCAATCTCATACAGAGTGCTTTCTACCGGCCTTAAAAGGGCACAAACCCCTGCATCATCTCGTACCTTAGATAAGGAACCCTGTGTCAGATTGATCTGTCTTGACAAACCACCACCCTGCGCCTTTACCCTCTCCGCCCTATGTGCGGGGCGGTAGGGATTTATAGCTGTTTCATCTGCGACCGCGGGAGCGTATTCATGGGGTGCTGTATGAGTCTCAGGTAGGGGCAGAGGTAGCCCAGGAGTGGTGGGATATTGTGGGCAAGAAATCTGCAATTGAAGAATCAGATCCGTGTCCTCAGCCTGGTATACCAAGGTGCTAGGCCCATGGTCGGGAAAACTCCTATGTCAGTCGCAATCATCGACTCCTGATAAGGCCCCGAATCTATTTGCGACTTCAAGGGGAGTAAATGGTGGCCTATGGTTCACCTTCCTTGGGCCATATCTGTGACTCCCAGGGGGCACCGTAACCCATTCTGATGCATTTCCATGAGCCGCAGAGGTGGATGGATAGGTATTACAGTATTTAGCAGGGGGAACAGAGATTGCAGAAAATGTGCGGGGGTGTGTCGACATTTGTACTAGGGCCCTGGGATATACATTATAAGAGACTAAAGGTCTTGGGTAGAAGTATGTCAATTCACGGGGATTTATGGACCCACAGGTGTTACCCAAGGGGTAGTTTAAGATGTAATTGACTGCTCTGGGGTCTCTAAAGTTAATAATAATTACATCCCCTTCGAGGTCCTTGCTTCTACGCCCTAACCAAGGAAGTCTCCGGACATGTAATATCTCCCCATTGATGTTAAAAGGGAGGGGTCTGTTTGACATAAGCCAGTGCATGGTTTTATTTTTGAGTTTATAGAAGCCTTCAGTTTTGCCCTTTTCCAGAGGCGGGACTTCTGTGAGCACTACCACATATGGGACCGCCTCTGGAGGTAGATCGACTTGGTGGCTAGGTCGGTCTCTTACCCTAGCTAAATGCTGATTCCCGCCCCTCTCATTTGAAATTGTTTCTATGATAGGGTCCGTTGCTTCCTTTATCAGTTCGCCCGCATCGCTTTGTCCATGGCATTGATGGGCTATGATGTGAGAGGGCTTGGCCATATACTGGCAATTAGGACTACCCGTGTCGTTTTTCCTGGTGTAGATAGGAGGTAAAGCTGGTACCACAGGGGGGGGCAGAACTGGTTGAACAGGATCTTTGCGTGCCCTCGGATGTTTTATAATTGAAGATTCTAGATCCCCTAGGCGTTGCTCTATATTTTTTAATCTTTCGATAATGGGTAGGACAAAAGACCTTAACAATTGCTCGATGCCCTCAAGATATGGTGGCGTCGGACCTACATTGGGTAGGGGCAACGGAGGACAAGTCAGATCAGAAGGGGGGGATGCCAAAAAGGTAGGAGATATTGTGGCCATGGCGTGTATTATTGGTAACGTGGATGGAACCTTTGTCAGAGATGTTGTTACTGGAGTTTGAGTGGGTCCTTTGCCAAAGTCAGAATGATGAATCTTATCTTTTGGCAAATCACCTAGCCTCTTTCTTCTTTTAGAGGGAGGGGACCTTGGAGCTTTGGGCACCACCACCCTCCCCACCTTCTTCTTAGGGGCCTTAGCCTTAGGTTGAGAGGGAATGGTAACAATATCAGTTTCCTTAATAAAAATACTAGAAGGGAGCAGATCAGTGGAACCAAGCGAACAGTTAAGTTTGTCAGATGTAGGATCAATGGCTCTAAGCAGCACAGGAACATTATCAATAGCTAATGCCTCCTGCGTAAGAGTAGGAGAACTTAGCACAATGGGAGTCGGAGGAGACATATTATCCAATGGTATCCTACTTTTAATACACTCTATAGAGCGACGTCGCTCAGCCCTTCGTTCAGCGAGCGTGGTCTCCTTGTCCGTAGCCGCAGCAACCTTTTTGAAATAGTCGACCAGTGTACCTTTGGTTGGGGCACCATTAGTTGTGGGAGCGTTGGTAGGTACAGTCTCGGCCATGGTAAATGCTACAATTATCGCACACACAACTCACGTTTGCTGGGAAATGAAGGGGATTCCCCCGGTCCGGTCTCCTCGTGTCTCTGAGGGCCTCAGAGGGCCCGCTCTTTGCCCGGTCTTAGCCCCGTGCTAAGACCCGCGCGCGTCCCGCTAGCGCGTATGGGCGTCGGGCCAATTTTAAGGTGTGGCGACGTGGAATTGGGGGAGGAGTCGGGAAGAGGACCAGGTGCGGCTGTTCTGCGTCTCGCTCAGCACCCTGGTCCTCGCAGTCCCGAGCACACCCAAAAGTCAGTTGTCCAGCAGCAGCCCCTCGGTGGATTGGAGTCACGGCAGACGGCGCAGGAACCAATCGCCGCTGTCACCCCGGGAGCAAACAACAAAATCCCAGTACCTCGAGCGGCTCCCGCGAAGCGGGGGCCGCGAGTCGTGGAGAAATGCAAAAGAGGAGAGCAGAGGTCCAAGTAATCCCAGCCGCCTCCAAGAAATATCACGGCAGAACCCGCAAGGCGAAGGCTGCACCAGCAGTTAAAGGTAAAGGGGGAGGAGTCGGGAAGAGGACCAGGTGCGGCTGTTCTGCGTCTCGCTCAGCACCCTGGTCCTCGCAGTCCCGAGCACACCCAAAAGTCAGTTGTCCAGCAGCAGCCCCTCGGTGGATTGGAGTCACGGCAGACGGCGCAGGAACCAATCGCCGCTGTCACCCCGGGAGCAAACAACAAAATCCCAGTACCTCGAGCGGCTCCCGCGAAGCGGGGGCCGCGAGTCGTGGAGAAATGCAAAAGAGGAGAGCAGAGGTCCAAGTAATCCCAGCCGCCTCCAAGAAATATCACGGCAGAACCCGCAAGGCGAAGGCTGCACCAGCAGTTAAAGGTAAAGGGGGAGGAGTCGGGAAGAGGACCAGGTGCGGCTGTTCTGCGTCTCGCTCAGCACCCTGGTCCTCGCAGTCCCGAGCACACCCAAAAGTCAGTTGTCCAGCAGCAGCCCCTCGGTGGATTGGAGTCACGGCAGACGGCGCAGGAACCAATCGCCGCTGTCACCCCGGGAGCAAACAACAAAATCCCAGTACCTCGAGCGGCTCCCGCGAAGCGGGGGCCGCGAGTCGTGGAGAAATGCAAAAGAGGAGAGCAGAGGTCCAAGTAATTCCAGCCGCCTCCAAGAAATATCACGGCAGAACCCGCAAGGCGAAGGCTGCACCAGCAGTTAAAGGTAAAGGGGGAGGAGTCGGGAAGAGGACCAGGTGCGGCTGTTCTGCGTCTCGCTCAGCACCCTGGTCCTCGCAGTCCCGAGCACACCCAAAAGTCAGTTGTCCAGCAGCAGCCCCTCGGTGGATTGGAGTCACGGCAGACGGCGCAGGAACCAATCGCCGCTGTCACCCCGGGAGCAACAACAAAATCCCAGTACCTCGAGCGGCGCCCGCGAAGCGGGGGCCGCGAGTCGTGGAGAAATGCAAAAGAGGAGAGCAGAGGTCCAAGTAATCCCAGCCGCCTCCAAGAAATATCACGGCAGAACCCGCAAGGCGAAGGCTGCACCAGCAGTTAAAGGTAAAGGGGGAGGAGTCGGGAAGAGGACCAGGTGCGGCTGTTCTGCGTCTCGCTCAGCACCCTGGTCCTCGCAGTCCCGAGCACACCCAAAAGTTAGTTGTCCAGCAGCAGCCCCTCGGTGGATTGGAGTCACGGCAGACGGCGCAGGAACCAATCGCCGCTGTCACCCCGGGAGCAAACAACAAAATCCCAGTACCTCGAGCGGCTCCCGCGAAGCGGGGGCCGCGAGTCGTGGAGAAATGCAAAAGAGGAGAGCAGCGGTCCAAGTAATCCCAGCCGCCTCCAAGAAATATCACGGCAGAACCCGCAAGGCGAAGGCTGCACCAGCAGTTAAAGGTAAAGGGGGAGGAGTCGGGAAGAGGACCAGGTGCGGCTGTTCTGCATCTCGCTCAGCACCCTGGTCCTCGCAGTCCCGAGCACACCCAAAAGTCAGTTGTCCAGCAGCAGCCCCTCGGTGGATTGGAGTCACGGCAGACGGCGCAGGAACCAATCGCCGCTGTCACCCCGGGAGCAAACAACAAAATCCCAGTACCTCGAGCCGCTCCCGCGAAGCGGGGGCCGCGAGTCGTGGAGAAATGCAAAAGAGGAGAGCAGAGGTCCAAGTAATCCCAGCCGCCTCCAAGAAATATCACGGCAGTTTTGACGGTACAGATAAATCAGGGCTCAGTGTAGGCCACATATATGACAATCGATGCAGAATGTACCACTTTTGAAATATCAATAACAATTCAGCCAGTTGAACATCTGGCCTGTGAACTAAACAATGACACCAGATCCCACCAAGTACACACCACCGCTTGCAGTTTGATGTTCGTGAGGCAAAACTTGAAATTATCAATCTACGATTCACTAGTGAATCGTGTATTATGCAGGAGGATCTATAAGTGTTCGGGGTGTAATATCGGAGGTAGTTCAGTTCCTTGGTATGTCGCCCAGCCGGACAAAATGTTTCCATGTTTTTGTGGGCAACCCCATGCCAAGAAGACTGTGATTTCAGCACCCATACATTTATTCCATTTCTTTTTTCCAATTTCCGATGCTCGGCAGAGTCGCCGCCTTCCACATCTGGGCAATGTCCCTTTTAGCCAGAGTTAGGCCAAGGAACAGCAAATGCTGTTTATGGAGATTTCCACCAATGTCTTCCGTGCTATGGAGTAATAATAACTTGGGGTCGTGTGGAATGGTCCAGGCCAAAACCTCACCCAGGCAGGACACGATCCCACACCAAAATGGCTGCAACACTCCACAGCTCTAGACCGCATGTAGAAAGGAACCCTCAGCCTCTCCGCAACGGAGACAATGAGGGGACTAAATAACCCCCATTTTCCACAAACGGAGTTGAGAATAGTATGCTCGGTGGAGATATTTGAACTGAATGAGATTATATCGCGTGGAGATCGCCGCGTTTCAGGGACTGGTCAGGGCCTCGGCCCAGTCATCATCAGTTATTGTGGAGATATCGGTCTCCCAGGCCTCTCTGGTCTTATGTAGCATATTTTGTGTATGTGTAGTCAGAGTTTGATAGATTTGTCGGATCTTATGTGCTCTTAGGTCTCCCTTCAATTATCGACCTTCCAGGGGATGGAACTCTGGTCCGCATCCCTGGTCACCGCACACAGGATTCAGTATAGATTTAGTGGGGTTGGCACCCAAGCCGGACTTCTCCCCAAACACCCAAACGATCTGAAGGATACGAGGACCGGAGAACTAAGGGTCCGTCATAATGAATAAGACGTAATCGGCATATAGTACGATTCTATTGGCGTATTCCTGTGACCATTCAAACACCCGAATCAGCGGATCCTTTCTCACCCAGACGGCCAAGGGCTCTATGGCCAGGGCAAATAACAGGGGGGATAAGGGACAGCCCTGCTGTGTGCCCCTATGAATGGGAAAGGGGGAGGATCTGTTTCAAGCCACCCGCACTGAGGCTGAGAGGTCGGTATATAATAGCAGAACGGACGCTGAAAGACCGGGACCAAAATTCATGGCCTGTAGGAGTTCAAAAAGGTACCTCCAGGTTAAAAAAATCAACAGCCTCATGCATCAACCCAAAATCCAGTCGGTAAAATACCGATTCGGTAATAGCTCCCGGTATTAAGTAAAAAATACCCAATCCCAATGCATCAACCCAAAAGCAGAAATCGCTATTTAAGGAATCCTTAAATAGCGATTCCTTAAATAGGGATTCCTTAAATAGCGATTCCTTAAATAGGGATTCCTTAAATAGCGATTCCTTAAATAGCGATTGCATTTAAGGAATCCCAAAGTGAGATTCCTTAAATGCAATGCATCAAAGTTAAAAAAATTAGCGATTTCGCTAATAGGGGGAGCAAATTACCATGAAGATGAACTGCATGGTAATTTGCAAAAACTTTGAAAAATGCACTTTTGTGCATTTTTCAAAGTTTCATGTTGCGCACACACATGCCCTTAGAGCATGTGTGTGTGCAACATATGTGCACATATCATTTTCAGGGGTGCAACAGGGTGTCCTTTTGACACCCTGGCACCCTTGAAAGTGCTCCCGCTATTAGCGATTCGGTAATACCGAATCGCTAATACAGACTGGCTTTACATTCATTCCTATGGGCCTCCAAGCCCATAGGAATGAATGGGTAGGTATTCCTTATTACCGATTCGGTATTACCGATTCGGTAATAAGGAATATTAAGGAATCGCTATTTGAATAGCGATTCCTACATGCATAGCCTTTTGCTATTCCTTATTAGCGATTCCTTATTTTTCGCTAATAAGGAATCGCAAATGGCATTGTTGATGCATAGGCCCCCAAATGCTTTATCAATATCAGCCATTAAGACCGCTGCCGGCCGGGCCCGCTCCTGGGCCCTAGCCAGGGCATTATTGAACCCGTCTGATGTAATGCCGGGTAGATCGCTGTGGTATAAAGCCATATTGGTCCGGATGAATGAATGTGTGTACGGAGACAATCGGCCAAGACCTTACCCAGGAGCTTAGGTTCAAAGTTAAGCAAGGAGATGGGGCGATATGAGAATGGATCGTCCGGGGGGGCGGCCGGGCGTTAGAAACACCACAAGTTCGGCATGGCGCCAATCTGTGGGTAGTATATATTGCTCAAGTGCCTCATGTAGTGCCACAAGCAAGTGTGGGCCCAATGTTGTCATATGTGGGCGTAAAAAGTCACTGGGGAAGCCGTTGGGTCCCAGTGACTTGCCAGGGTGGATGTTGGTCAGGGCAGCTCCGATCTCATCTAAGATTATGGGGGCATCTAATAAGTCCTGTGTTTGATCTGAAATTTTATGAGGGGGAATATCGACTAGGAATTTGTCGATAAGAGGGCCTGAGATATATTCTTTCTGCTGATATAGAGATGAATAAAATGCAGCAAAGGCCTGGGCTATCGTCTTTGGGGAGGTACATAACGTTCCCTCCGCATCTCGCATCGCCGGTAGTGGTACAGGGGCTGTCTTGGCCGAATATAGACAGTGGAACATTTTACAAGAATTATCTCCCCACTGGTAAATTCTGTGTTGTGTCGCAAGCCAGATATCTTGGGCCTCATTAGTAAGGAGTTGGTGTATTTGTTGCTGTGTCTGAAGTAAGTTTTGTTGTGTTTCGAGGCCAGTCCCTTTTGCTACTTTTGTTTCAAGCAATCGTTGGTGGTCTTCTAGAGCTACAATTTGGATTAGATGTTTGCGCTTTTTGCCTGTCCGAAAGCTGATGTCGACCCTGCGAATCGTAGGCTTGAGGGCCTCCTATGTAGTAATCTTCGACGAGGCAGTTTTAATGTTAATCGACAAATACTCGGTAATGGCTTGCCGAAGGACTTCTTGGTAAGCTGGGTCTTTAAGATCCAAGGGCGCCATTCGCCATCTGTATAGGGATTGTTGTGATTTCAAGCTTATCTTAAGCTGCATTGAGGAGTGACCTGACAATCTCTAGCTAAAATGGAACAGTAGGCGATTCTATGTATGTAGCTATGGGGGACAAAAATATAATCAAGGCGTGACAGCGTGTTGTATACTGCTGAGGTGTATGTAAAGCCCTTTTCAGCTGGGTGGTGGGTGCGTCATGGATATGACCACCCCAAGGTGGAGGCTAAGAGTTTGAGTTTGGATTTACTTGTGTGAGGCTCCTGTCCGGATGCCCGCCAACAATCTAGGTGTCATGATATCATTCCAATCCGCACTTAACATAGATAGTCCCTCAGGAAGATCTCTTCATATCTGTGTGATTTTATTCAATAAATGATTGTCCCAAAGGGGTGGAGCATAAATACTGCCTATGGTCAGTTATTCTCCGGCCAGAGTACCAGTAATAATGGTGTACCGACCCCCAGGATCTAACCAATGTTTAGAAACCGTATAAGGCATGTGGCGATGTATCAAGACCGCTGTGCCGCGGGAGCCTCGTGTGAAAACAGAATGATATACTGTAGTGAACCCCCTTCTGGTGAGGCACGGGGTTTTGTTTCCTAAAAGATGGGTCTCCTGTAATAGAAGGACGTCAACCTCACACCGTTTAGCCAGTTGTAGGACCGTCTTCCTTTTAATCTTATTAAGTAACCCCCTGACATTCCATGAGATTATGTTCAGCTCTCCTGGTAGAGGACTAAGGGTGCCATCAGTCACTAAAACATTTATTATTATGGTTAAGTTTACAGCGGTAGAATGTGGCCCTAGTGTGTGGTCGGTGTCAAAAACAAAACATAAGCAAACTTTCCTCCCTTCCCCACCCCAATACTTCCAAAAACAAGGAGTACCTGTCGCGGCTGAGCAGCTACCAAGATCCCAACGAAGGGCGTCCGGGGAGTTCAACCAATCATACCCAACAATGAGCTTTCCTTTTTGACGACAGATGAGATGTGAAATCGAAGAAAGCAGCAGTCAAATCCGGACTGGATAGAGTCAGGGGTAGTGAGAGGATTTAGTTTAGGTTGTTCAATAGGTTGTTGGTGTGACAATTTTCTTGGAAGATAAGCTTGAGTGGCACAACAAGTCCAAGTAAAGGATCTCTCAGAGGTTTGGTAATGGGGTGTTACTACTTTACTAACAGATGTTGTTAGCATTGGAGATGGATATGGAAGATGTGATGTGGAAGAAGGATTAGACTGTACCAATAAATCGTTTGTGGAGGACAGAAGGGAATTAGATGGAAAGTGATGGAGTGTGTTGGTTAATATGCAAGGTATGCGGAAAGGTATTCAAATTACAATGTGAGAAGGAAATATAGTGATCCAGAAACCATCTGGGGTGAGTTCACTGTAGGTGGGCGATAAAGTAATGGTGAGCCAGATCTTGGCTATCAAGAAGAGATCAAGTTCATAGAGAGTGATGAAGTTGTGGAAGTTAACATTGGGTTTGTTTTCAGAATGTGCATTTATTAGATTCTGGAGTAGGGGAGTAAAGGTAACACTAGTGTTAATGTCAATCAGACAATAAATAGTTCATTTTGGTGAAAAAAAACAATTAAAATCAGCTAATACAGCAACAAAATAAAAAAAGAATTACTCAATCATAGATTAGATATAAAAAATGTTGCTTGATTGTACATCTGCATTTAAAAATCGGCCTACAGTAAAATAAACATGGAGTAGGGTAACACCGGCAGAAATGAAAAAAGGGGAAATGGCCTTTACAACGCAGGCAGAGCCACATGTGCCATTTCACCGCAAGCTCAATAATGCATGCCTTAACCACGCATATACCTTAACCACGCATATGAGTGATTAAGGCAGGGCGCTGTCTAGATGCTGGGGTGGATGGGAACAGGAAAAGGAAGTATCGGGAGAGGCGTGGTGAGGTAAGTGGGGGTGGGGCTGGGGTTTGGGGACGCAGGGTTAGTTTTTAAGGGTCTGGATAGTTTTTAGGGCTCAGAGGGGGTCGGGTAGTGTTTATGGCTCTGGGGTCGGGGTAGTGGTTACGGCTCAGGGGGGTTTGGTAGTGTTTAGAGCTCAAGGGAGGGTTGGGTAGTGTTTAGGGGTCGGGGTAGTGCTTAGGGCGGGTCAGGGTAGTTCTTAGGGCTCGGGTCGGGATAGTGATTAGCGCTGGGGGGAGGCGGGTCGTTTTTAAGGCTCGGTGGTCAGGATAGTTTTTAGGGCTCAGGGTAGGGGGTTGGGTGGTGATCTTTACCACACATCACTATACCAGTCATGTCTTTATCAAGAAATTGCGTGGTAAAGGAATGCGTGGTAAAGGAATGCATTGTTCAGACGTATTCCTTGTTGGGGCTGTGTAGTAGAGGCACACGTGATTTAGCCATGTGTGCCTCTGTCATGCAACCCAAAAAAAGCCACTTTGTAGTTATTACATTTTTCACGTCGCAACCTTAAGGAGATGTCAATGCTAACTAGTCCTGCTCTAACCCGTGTCATTAGGGATAAAGTTAAAATCTGGTTCCTGTCCTGGATTGGGTTTCAAAAGAGTAAATGCTCTGTGTTTTTTCTCAGCTCCATGCTTTCTTTGAGAAATCATTGCCTCTTAGAGATCCCCCTTCTGTAATCACAGTTTACACACCTTACTTATATTTTGAGGGAGATTGAACAGTTTCAGACAGCCTAACTCTTTGAAATATTTTTTGCATGACCCAACCAGGAATATTTTGCCTCTAATTTTAGGGAATTCAATAGGATTTCTGGATTTAAGTTGTGTTGGAGTTAGTCTACATAGATATTAAGGGTCTGTGAATGTCCTGAAATCTGCTTTTGATTAATTTGATTTTGCATAATTGTGCAAAATTACAGCAAAATTATGCTAAATTATACGTAATTATGCAAAACACAAATCCATTATTTTGTGCTATATTGTAGCGTGAAATGCATCCCCGCATAATATTTTGCCACATTTTTACTGTGGATGAAACATAACTACACACCATGGCATGTAATTACACACCATGGCATGATTGTATGAATTTTGGGAACTTTACATATCTAGCATAATGCCAAATTTACTAAATAACATGAATTACGCCACTGTAATTTAAATTTTGACTAGGCCTAACAGAAGTTTCTCCTAGTACATTTTATTAAGATATTTTTGAGATATAAAGTGTTACTTGCTATGGGAAAATCCAGGAAATGTCTGCAAAATGATTCTGCCTGCAAAGTAGTCATTTCCACATAACCCCAAACACTGGCAAGATATGTAACAATAGAAACACATTTACTACTGTATATAGTTGTCATGCGTTTAATGGGTTTATTCCCAAACCAACTTGCAAAATGTAAAACTCCTCCTGTGGGCACCACAAAACTACGTCTACTGGGCTTCAGTACATGGGGCCATGAATTATTTGTAGTGAAAGGAATCCCTAGATAGTTAAATGATGGAGCATGGGACAACACATTCTTCTTCATACATGTTATCAACCCGTTGAACCCTTTCTTAAGAAAAAGGGGTTGGATGAATTAAACACAAGAATCCATTAATAAATCTTAGAAATCAATCAGGTTCTCAGTCCATACACAGTTCATGACCACAGCATCACCTGACTATAATAATACAGATAAAGACTTATTCCTCAGTACATGTGTATTCATCGCAGCCCCCGTTAATTGATTCAGCAATCCATTTGTATATAAAACAAAGAGAAGGGGGAGCAAGAATACATCCCTGGCATTTACCTCAGGCTAGACTAAAACTCTCATTTACTCACATTTCTGGACAATCTTACACTTTCTATGTAGCCTGTGCAAAAAAATGATTGTTTCATTATCCACACTCATTAATTCTAAAATGTCCCACAATTTATTCACAGTCATAAAGGCCAAATGCAAAGAGCCCCACTTAGCAAATTCATATTTACTATACAATAGATGAAAATTTGAGCATTGCTGTACTGTACTTAAACATGCTCTGAATCTATACTGTACTTCAGCTAAAATAATATTTGGATCCACCCAATCTTGTATTCTGGTGATTCCGCCATCGGTACCACCTTCACTGCCTGCCATATTAAGATGGTGGACGGTGTGATGGCAGTCGGAAACATCGACCGTCACAAATCCGACAGGTTCCTTGAGCCTGCCGGTGTGGAGGAGGGCCTGCAATCCTTGCAATGGTGGTGGTGCCTAGCAGGCACCGCCATAGCGGTTACGATGTACCTCCACGTCAGCCTTTTCATGGTAGTTCACCGCCATGGAAAGGCTGGCGGAAATGGACATTGGGGGCCTGCAGCAGTCCCCTCTTCCCCCCTGGCCCTCCGATGTGGGCACTGGGGGACACCTGTGGTGCCCCCCTACATTTCCCTGCATCATGTGGCAGGCACCGCACATTGCCTGCCACGTAGTGCAGGGATATGTCAAGTGACCCCTTTTTTGTATTGCAGCGTGTGCTGCAGCCAGCAGCAACCGCCGCAATACAAAAGATAGGCATTGCGACAACCATGGTAGCGGTCGCATCATAATGCCCATGTCGAGACTGCCGAGAGTCTGTTGGGCAGTCCCGGTTTCCTATAGGGTACATCCACCCGCTATCGTAATTACCCCCTGAGTCTCTGAAATCGTCCTGTGGAGCAAAGTTGCAGGTTGTAGTGCTCTCAAGACAGGATAGCTATCAGACTAGGTCCTATTGAAGCTATTGGTTTTGGCAGGAAAAACACCAAGGAAGAGAAATTCAAATTTCACAGGCATTGAAGACCTCTCATCAGGCCAATATGTTTCACACCTCCACACTGTCAAGATTTCTCTGTTCAGACGTAGCCTTTTTAAAATCAGCGGTGGCTCCTCTGCTAAGGCAAAGAAGCATCGCCCTACTGCTCTGTGAGCAGTTTAAAAAGGAAAACTAAAATAATAATAACCAATATTATTATAATTTCAGTTTTCTGTTACTGCTTAAGTGCAGGCGGTTGGGGCTGGGCTGGCCAGATCAGGGGACGGGGAGGACTGGCGAGCACACTCTAAGTGTGCATGATGGTTGGGCCGGCTGTCATGGCCCGGCCAAACTGTCATGTTCTCCACCGGCTGTTTTGCACAGCTTGGGTGGAGAAATGCACAGCTTCCCAGTCTCTTTCTGAGCGCCGAACCACGGTGCTCCATCCAGTCACAACACTGCTATAAGGCAGCATCGTGATTGGCTACGGGAGCCTGTGTTCTTCCTGGTTCCTGTTTCCTGCTGTCAACCGAGCAGCCGAAAAGCACCGAGAGGCAGCGGAGACGGTCCGGCCTGCAGACAACTGTTTAATAAAAAGAAAATAATTTATCCCTCGCCATTCTCCTGAGTGGGAACAGGCCCAGGCCTTCACATCTCTACATGTCTCCCACAGCAGGTCCACTCCTTTTCTGTTCTTCTGTATGTCAGGAAAATGTTCTGATGAGCTGTGGGTAAGGTGCCACTTTTGTAGGATTCACTAGCTAGTGGGTGGGGTGATGCCAGGACACTCCCTAACCAATAAGGAAAAAGTTCCCGAGGGTAAACCTTCGGACTTCCAGAGCACATCCTATTTACCTTACTGAAACTATCCCACAATGCACTATTATGACAAAATCCAAGATGGCACAGCCTTTCTGCCCTTGGAGGAGGCTTGTGTGCAAGACAGGATTGTGTTTAGGGAAATAAGCAGTCCTCTCCTCCTCTGGTACACTAAATTATATTGAGAACCAACTCTCTTCCCCAAAGAGCTGGTGCAAAGCTGTCTACAGAGAGGCCAGCATTCCATAGGCTCTCTTACCCAGGTCTCCTTTTACACTTAACTACAATTGGGCAGGCCTTACCCCGGTGCCTTTCGAGTTAATGAAGTTCCTTAAGACTCTGCAGCTGCCTTTACTGGGCTCAAAAGTGGCACATACCTCACACCCATCACTGATAGACCAGTTACTAACTAGCAGGCTAATGCTAATTACCCAACTAGAGGTTCAAGCAGGCAAAGTCTAAATTTTAAAAAATCACTTTCCTATATATTTATTAAAAATTAGGCTTCACCAATAAATTGTATTTTTACTAAACATTAAAATAGTGTTTGAATTATCCTGCTAGCTTCTCACTGTGAGAAATATTAGCCTTATTATTTTATTCTGAACTTTGTTTTTTTGTCAGAGAATAGGTACAGCCCTTAACTATGAAAATTACTTTTGGGGCTAGTCACTCCTACTAGGCACCTTAACTTGCGGAGTAACAGGCCTACTCTGGGGTAACCTATTTCAAATGTAAAAGTAGAATTGAAGCCATATTTTTTCAGGCCAGTGGATGGCAGAACATGTGCTGCAATCAATAGGTGGCATTTAACTTTCCATGCCATTGGTGTGTTTTCTACGCTACATACAATGGCCTTACTGGAATGTTAAGAAGGCCAATTAGGCGTTAGACATGATACCATATCTAAGGGTCAGAATATATAAACTATGGCCTGGATATCAGTCACCTAGTTTGTAGAGTTAAAAACCCAGCAATAGTAGTCAATAAAAGAAAAATGGGGTGTGCAAAAAGAAGAGGAACTTTCCCATATATGTTTAATGTTATATGTGTTTAATTTTCATGCATATTTGAGAACTGTAAGGCAGAATGAAAGGATAGAAATGTCTAGTAATTGATCAAGGTCTAAAACACAATATGGTCGGATCATAAAAGGGTATTGAAGACAGGTGAAGGCACATGCTTTTAGACACAATAAAGCAGGATCATGTCAGAGTATTGAAGACAGTTGAATGGACACGCTTTTAGAAAGTTATAGAGTGAATGGGTGCCATTTCAGAGTATCTTGGAGTAAAATCATCTTCATTGTGGAAAGAGTGCATGATTTCTCTTGTGCTACCTCTTGCATTTTGGTAAACGAAATCCATTGTGTGGAATAATTTGAATGTTAAAATATATGCAAGAACAACACAGATTCAATTCAAATTTACATTCAAATTCAGTTTGAATGGTGTTGTTAGGTAAAGACACTGAGGTGCAACAAACTGGAAGTTCATGAACTGTTTGAAATATTTACACCAAGTTGTTATGTAGGCAACTGTTATTTATATATAAATGTATAGGAGGCACAGAAGAAACCATACTAGACTTGACAGCCTTAGAGTGGTCTTCTCTCAAACCTTTTGCTTTCCTCCTCCATTTGTTCTGATCTTGTTCCTGTTGGCCTTAGCACTCTGCACACTTTACCACTGCTAATCAGTGCTAGAGTGCTTGCCCTCTCTCACCTTTAAACATGGTAGAATTGACTTAAACCCAATTGACATATTTAATGTACTTGCAAGTCCATGGTAAAGTGGTAGTACATGTATTCAGGGCCCGTAAATTAGATGCTACTAGTGGGCTTGCAGCACTCCTTGTGCTATCCGCTTAAATAGCCTTTGAAACATCTCCCAAGCATGCCATTGCAGCCTGTTTGTGCAGTTTTAAACTGCCATTTGGACCTGGGACCTGGCAAGATAAATCTCTTGCCAGACACAATCCTCCCTTTTAATTGCATATAGGTTACCCTTAAGGTAGATCCCAACACAGCCCAGAGGGCAGGGTACAGTGTATTTTAAAGGTTGGACATGTACTTTTAAGTTTTACATGTCCTGGTAGTGAAAATCTCCTAGATTAATTGTTTACTACTGTGAGTCCTAACTTTCTCATAGGATAACATTGAGTTACCTTATTACATGTAAAAAATGATAACTTTCGATTGGGAGCAGGCATACAGTTCGAGTTTGGAGTATAATGAATTGTAATTAGAAGCCCTCTTTGAGTCCGATTTTTAGTCATAATTCTGAAAATGTAACTTTTAGAAAGTTGCCATTTTCTTACCCTAACCATTTAATACCTAAAGCCTGTCCCTGGGTCACATGAGTAGGTAGAGCTGGCAGTTGGTCCTCAGGAATTGCTCCCAGACCATGAGACAAAGGGAAGCTTGGTGTTGGAAGGCTGGGCCACTCTGACTTGATGAGCGGTAGGAGCTGTCATCTATTGCACATTATAAAGGCTCTGCCGTAATACACTCACAACTGGTTTTTCACTTGTCTTTTGTGCCCCCAGACAAGCTGGGCTCAGGGCACAGAGGAAAGGGATGTCTGACACTCCAGGGGTGGAAACCTCTAGAACCTTCTCCTACTTCAAAGTGGTCACCAGGTATAAATATTAGACCTCAGACCCCAAACTCTTCGGATAATTTCTGGACCTGGGGACTCTATCAGGAAGAAGGACTTTCCAGCTGTAAAGTCTGCCATGGTGATATACTTTGATGCCTAAGGATGGCTGTTTCTGCACAAGGACTTTTCTGCTGTGAGCTGCCATTGTGAAAACCAGCCAGTCTGGGTGTCTCAGGACTCCAAAATCTCCAAGGGTCGGTCAGCGGACCTCCTGTTCTCAAGCCACAGGGATACAACAGGCTTCTCTGTGCAAAGGGCGGGCGGACATCTACGTTCCGCCCAAGGAATGTGCGGAGATTTGCCCTTCCGCCTTCCGCGATAATAGGCGGAGAAACAGGGCAAATCTCTGCACACTCTGGGCATAACGGAAGTTGTCCGCCCGCCTTGAATACATTTGAAAAACAACTGTTAATTAACCCTACCTTATCAGCGGCGTCCCCGGGCTTTGATCCTTCTCCAGCGCGTCTTCTTCTGGGAACTGCGCATGCGCGGGACGCCGCCGATAAGGTAAGGTTACTTAACAGTTGTTTTTCAAATGTATTTAAGACTGCGGGCGGGAGGCAGGCAGGATGGTGTAAGGGAACTATGCGGAGAGTGCAGAGATTGGTTTCATATCCGTGCCTCTCCGCGTAGGTCCCTTACGCACATAACGCCCACCCTTACTCTGTGCCATGTATCTTTGACACAGGACCGTGTATTGTCTCGATGTCTCCGCAAGCCTGAACCATCATCAATCAACTCAACACTGACAAATGGACCAGCTTGATGTAGCACATCTTGAAGCAAGTACTCACAAGTCTCAGCAGCTTCATCAGTACTTGACCTCAGAGACGACACATTGCAAGTCCTTGCAAACCCCAGGGGCTTCCTTGACTACCATGCAGGAGATGGCATCACAATCTCCCATCAGTGGTCGCTGACTTTGTTACTTGATGCAAGTTGGCACAGGATCTAGCATCGCAAGCTCCACATTAACGGTTTCTCGTCACTGGCCAGCGCAACTCAATGCAAGGAGTTTGCAACACTCTGCAACTAGGATTTAAGGTACTCTTTTTCAGTGGCCCTAACTGAGTTTCTCTGAGCCAGCCCGCCCGCCCTCCATCGCGTTCAGCCTGAACTTGTGACCTTGTCCTGGTACAGCATGACCAGATAACCACAGTTCGCTCTTTGTGCATCTTAGCGCTATTTTCACTTAAAATTTTAAAATTGCATATCTTCAGTTCTACTCATTGGATTATTGTCATTTTGATCTGAAATTATGTATTCGGGTTCACTCTATGTTTCTAAATTGGTGAGGGATTTTTCCAGTAGTGGCTGCTACTGGATGTAGATGTTGGGTTGGGGGAGAGGGAATGAAATTTCTTTTTATTTGTTTAAGGACTTACCTGGGACCGGGTGGCTGCTGCCTCTCTACCGTCCTCTTCTTCTTCCTTCTTCCTGTCTTCAGGCACAGTAGCAGAAAGCAGCAGAAAGCACCCGGGCTCCCTGGATCCCCTAAGCCAATTACAATGCTGCAATGCAGCATTTTGATTGGTCTGCGTTCTGTGGTTTGACACTCAGACGGGCACAGGGAGCATGTGCATGTTCCTCAACAGGCTGTGCACTACAGCCTGGTGGGGAAGATGAAAAGTACGCATGACTGTTTGGCCGACCCTAGGGGGCCAGCCAGTCATGAGTACCTAGGGTGTGTAAACAACTCCTCCCCCCGCTCTGGCCAGTCCCGCCTTGCACTGACTAAAATGATAATAACGTAACATTTTTATCATTTTATTTTTCCTTTTAGCAGTGGGGCGATACTCCTCTGCCGTAGCGGAGCAACCGCCACAGAATTTTTTGTTACTAGGGTTTCCACTTAAGTACTGTTTGAAATGCTGCAAAAACACTTTACACATTGCCTCTAAGTAACTGCTTTTGTGCCAAGCTATGAGAGGGTTAAACAAAGGTCAATTTGCGGTTTGATTGTGTTCGCCCTGACAGAGATCGAGGTTGCTGCTTGAGTAGGGTTTTACCCCCTCAACCAGTGACCCAATTTCCAACAAAGCACTAATGCTATCAAACTCTTGAAAGTCTTGGTAGACACTGCAAATTGTTCCACTCATTCTGATTTTCGTGTATAGATTTTTAGAATGTGCAAACTATACATCAAGCAGAAGAAACAAAGGCTTTTTTTGTTAAAACATTTCAACTGAAATCTAAAGACATCAATAATAAACACCTTGCAGCATCTATAGGCTACTAGTAACAAGTGCACTGCACTGTACTTATTATAAAGTATTTTATGAATGACAAAAAAGTATTATTTGTACACAAACCTGTGTGCTTTAACTGGCCTCAGTAAACGTTCAGTGGGAACTTACACCAGGTAAGATAACATGACACCAGAACCTTTGACTGCACATGTGATTTGTCTAACTAGCTGCAATTAATGTTAGTTCTACATGGTCTGTTTGGAGATACAAGTGTGATAAAAGGCTTGTCGATGTATCCATAAGTCGTCACTGTAATCGGAGACCCTGAGTCCTCATACCTGTATAAGCAAATGATTGAAGTCAAGCATTCCCCAAGAAAAAATGCAGTTGAAAATAAATTATAGTAAATGTCTTCTCACCTGCTTGCTCTAAAGCAATCATTGTTGACTGCTCAATTAAATCCCGTTCAATAAAGCTACGGAAGTCCTCACTATACACACTGAGGTCTGGGAGCTGGAACGTGTAGATGGGCATTTCCAGAGGGAACTGTTCGTTGTTGCAGTCGTTGGCCACATGGGATCGAGCAAGAGAGACAATTGCAGAACTGGCATGAGAAATCCCCCTAGAGAGTCGCTTCTCTGGAAGAGAAATGGAAATGATTAAAAGAGTTAACCTATTATCAGGAAAATACCTGGTATTTTACTAATGCAAAATGCAAACAGAATCCCTTCAACCCAACAGTGAGGAACACAGCAGACCAACTGAGGTTACGAATAAAGCATTATGCTGCTAAATCAAAAACGTTTTAGCATTAGACTGTCATTCCATCAGAGAAGGTACACAATGGACTCAACACTTAAAGTTAAAAATAACTTTTTGATTTAGCTGTAACCTATTCTAACCAGATTTGGGAAGAAGATCAATAAAGTCAAGTGCTTGCAGGCATTTCGAAATTAGGGAAGAATCATGCAGGTATCTAAAGGTTATGATGAGTAAGGCAATAACTATTGTATCAACAACCTCACATGTTGCCATGATTTCCATGAACCTCTCACAACTATCACTACATTTTACAAGACATCTGAGATAATCCAATGATTTTGTCTTGACATTCAAAAACATGTGTCTCATAGCCTGTATGACAGAACAGCCTAAGTACTGATTTAGGGACTAAACAAAGAATGTTAATGCAATATAACCTTGAATTAACATTCATTAGAGCTCTTGTTTCAGGCCCAGTACATGTGTCTTTAAGCATGCTAATACATAAACCTCAGTTATGGGTTTATGACACCTTGGTTTGCAAACCCAGAAATGACTAATTGGACATGCACATAACTAATTTCTAGCTTCTTACCATGAACGTTCTGAATCCATTAACCAGGGTTAGGTGAATGTAGTAGATGATAGCTTGATCTGGGATCAGTAACGCACATGCATCAATGTAAAAACCGGTCGCAAACGGGCAGATTCTCAGAATCTGCCCCTTTGCGACCGGTATTTTTGCATTTGGGATGCATCATCCCAAAAGCAAAAATCGCAATTTAAGGAATCTCTAAATTGCGATTCCTTAAATTGCGATTGCATTTAAGGAATCCCAAATTGAGATTCCTTAAATGCAATGAATGAAAGTGAAAAAATTAGCGATTTCGCTAATAGGGGGAGCAAATTACCATGAAGTTGAACTTCATGGTAATTTGCAAAAACTTTGAAAAATGCACTTTTGTGCATTTTTCAAAGTTTCATGTTGCGCACACACATGCCCTTAGAGCATGTGTGGGTGCAACATATGTGCACAGATCAATTTCAGGGGTGCAATAGGGTGTCATTGTGACACCCTTGCACCCTTGAAATTGCATGAGCAATTTGCGAGTACCTACTGGTATTCGCAAATTGCTCTTGCAATCTCCTATTCATTCCTATGGGCCTGGAGACCCATAGGAATGAATGGGACAGCATTCCTTAATTGCGACTCACAATTTGCGAGTCGCAATTAAGGAATTTGTAGGAATCGCTATTTTGATAGCAATTCCTACATGCATAGGCTTTTGCAATTCCTTAATTGCGATTCCGTAAAAATCGCTATTAAGGAATCACAAAAGTCTTTGTTGATGCATGTGCCAGTAAGTGCTGATCTGCAGAATCAACAACTCCCTCTGGGTCTCCACCTGGTGGCCATCAGAGCTTGGCCCAACACCATCACGGAATAACCATGCATGAAAACTGGGAATCATCTTGGATGATGAAATCAACATGGCCTCACATTCAAACCAGTTAGCTCCTCTATCGTCCACATACTACTCATCCTCAGAAAACATTTCAAATGTATACCCAAGAACTCCAGGTGTACCATTACTCAAGCCCTAGTCACTAGTAGAGTAGACTACGGCAATACACTCTATGTTGGAATCCCCAACCACTTCCTCCACCATCTTCAGAACTTCCAGTACACTGCAGCCAGACTAATCTTGGACCTCCAGTGGTACACCCACATCATGCCTCACCTCAGAGAACTCCACAGGCTGCCTATGCACAAACCCTTCTAATTCAAACTCCTCACGTATGTATGTATACAAGACACTGCAAAACATAGGACCAGCTTACCCCAACTGCCACCTCCACTTCCAACCAGACATCTACTCTCTCCCTCATTCTCTCTCACACACACTCCTCCCATCTGGAAAAGTAGAACAGGTGGCCTAGTCTTCTCCTACCGCCTACCTCGCACCCAAAACATGCTACAACCTCCGTCTTCAGAATCTGATTTTTAGATTAGCCATTGAAAAAAAATAATTACTGATTTGGGCACAAGGGTTTTGGCTCCATGGACTGAGCTTAGAAAACCTGTTTATGCATCCAGTACATAGGTTTGCATGCTTAGGACTAGGCTTTTCCATACTTTGGTATGCAAATCTATTTCCGTGGTTTGTGAACCTGAATTTTCTGTATATAGCCCAAGAACCACATTCTGAGAACACACAACTCTGACCCAAGAACCTGAATTTGTTAACATTGATTTCTAGTCCTCTAGTACCTTGGTAGCCAGCTACAGCTATTACTTTGCTGACCAAATTACTTGCTTTGCTAAACTGGATCCTGGGTCTGTCAAACTTGTTTTAATTTATGACAGTGTTAAGTATTTGAGTATATGGCACATTACTGTCAAACGGATCTGGCAAACTCAAGATAAGGTTGCCAGTGACAGTTGTCTATTTTTAGTGATTCACAGACTCAACAGTAGTGGCTTTGTCCTGTGTTTAACCAGCCAGTTTAGAGGAAATTGGCTGCAGTGCTTTATAATCCCCAGAGGAGAATCAAACTACAAATCATCCTCCCCGAGACTTAAAACCAAGCAAGCTGTAGTGAGTTTACTCCTGTTGACGATGACAGTAAACTCATCACTAAAGCATGGTATATTCCCGGACTGTCTAACAATTGGGCAAGTGACACTCCTCTTGAAAAAAGTGGGTGTGGACCCTACATATCTGTGCAACTTTCGTCCGGTGACAAACATCCCCTTTCACAACAAATTGTTAGAAAAATATGTACATAACCAACTGTGTCAGCACATTGAGCAGTTCAACTTACTCGTCAAATTTCAATCAGGATTCAGATCAGACAACAGCCCAAAAAATTGCCATCCTACACATCATGGACAATGCCAGCAAATACTAAACCACAATGACAATTGCCTACTCATCCTCCTAGATCTCTCATTAGCGTTTGACATGGTCAATCACAGCAGCCTTCTAGAAATATTAGAAAGTAAGACGTGGAGTTCCACAAGGGTCAACCATCTCTGCCACACTCTTCAACCTCTATAGGGAGCCACTGATGGAAATCATCAAGCTATAAAACCTTGCATACCACATGTATGCTGATAATATGCAATTACACTTAAATATATCCCTCTTGGAAGATGTCATTTGACTCAATAACCCTCTAGGTTAGACACAAACCTGAATCTCTCATAACATCCTTAAGCTGAACTCTTTCAAAACAGAATTCCTATTATACAGCTCCCTGTACATTCAGAAATGGATTACTCACCTAGTCACTTTCAGCTGCAAACCTACCATTATAGAATCAATAAAAACCTTCGGAATAACACTGGATGAAAACCTTAACTGAAACATCTTAGCCACTGGCTATTGCTCGGGACGCATTTTGATTGTTGTCTATTGCAGGTTAAATGTCCTGTTCCTGGCAGGCATTTGGATGCATATTAGAGCATACAAGTATTTATCTTACATTTATTTGATAAGCAGTTTTCTATAAAGCAGACTAGACCTCGAGGATGATAAGGATTTGTCAAAAAACGACCTCAAATAAAATTAGTAAGGTAGAATATCACAAAGATTATAAATCACTCGTATTCCCACATTCAAGAGGACCTATTGATAGAATGCTGTAAATATACAGTACAATTCTCCATTATGTTAATGGGTATTATGGTCGAACACATGGATGGATATAGATTTACAAAAAGCCAAAATAGAAGCACTAATAAAGGAATTGGAGCCAATGAAAGACCTAGTGGAAGCTATAAAAAATGGAGAGAAATCTGGAAAAACATGAAGAAGAAACAGAAGAAAGAAAAGCACACACATTTAATTGGGACAAATTAGATAGAGGTGTGCGTAACTCACGTAATCCAACATAGTTCTCTCATCAGCTTTTGACATGGTCAATCACAACAGCCTTCTAGAATTATTAGAAAGCAGAATGGTACTATCAGGTAACGTACTCAACTGGTTCACATCCTTCTTACAGAACCGCTCAAAATGGATCAAGGCAGGCAGCGCACTATCAAAAGGCTCACCAGTAAGATGTGGAGTTCCACAATGGTCAACCATCTCCTCCACACTCTTCAACCTCCATATGGAGCCTCTGGTGGAAATCCTCAAGCAATCAAACCTTGCATACCACATGTATGCTGATAATATGCAATTATACTTCAATATATCCTAGTTGGAAGATATCATTTGACTCCATAACATTCTAGGTTAAACACAAACTTGACTCTCAAACAACCTTAAACTGAACTCTCTCAAAACAGAATTCCTATTATACAGCTCCCTACACATTCAGGAATGGCTTAATCACCTTGACACCTTCAGCTGCAAACCTACCATTATAGACTCAATAAAAACCCTCAGAATAACACTGGTTAACAATCTTAACTGTAACATCTCAGCCACTGGCTATTGCTCGGGCCGCATTTTGATTGTTGTTTGTTGCAGGTTTAATGTCCTGTGCCTGGTAGGCATTTGGGTGCATATTAGAGCATACATGTATTTATCTTACATATATTTTATAAGCAGTTTTCTAAAAAGCAGACCAGACCGCGAGGGTGAAAAGGATTTGTCAAAAAAGACCTCAAATTCAATTATTAAGGAAGAATACAACAACGTTTATAAAACATGCTAATCCCCGCATCCAAGAGGACCTATTGAAAGAATGCTATAAAAATACAGTACAATTCTCCATAAATGTATTCTGGTAAAACACATGGATAAAGATGGATTTACAAACAGCCAAAATAGAAGCACTATTAAAGGAATTGGAGCCAATGAAAGACCTAGAGAAAGTTATAAAAAAATTAAGAGAAATCTGGAAAAAATATAGAAGAAACAAAAGAAAAAACAAACTATAGAAAAGCGAACAAATTTAATTGGGACAAATTTATTTGAGGTGGGCACAACTCACGTAATCCCTACAGTATACCACAACCAGGTTCAAACAGCACATGCCCAGAGGTGCCGTAGAAGGTGGTAAAACCAAGCTGTCACTCACCCTGCACACCAACACCGGGCCAAGCTTTATGGACAGTGCATTACCCTGCAGCTGATACCTGATGTGTGTGTAGTACAGACTAGATTGTAAATACTACTTGTTTTATTACGTAGCTAGTTCAGTGTGATATGAGCAAACATTCTTGTGTTAGTGAACAGTCTCACTGCTGACTGTATCACTCTCAGAAGTACCTTGAACGGTTAAGTGATTCCGGCTAAAAGAAACCTTCCATAGTCCAGTCTCAATAGCACCTATGGCTTAAATTACTTGTTTAAAATCGTTTTCTGGCATGACGGTTTTAATACCTAAGGATCCTGAGCTAATGTTTTGCTGCTTAAGCCAATGTACTGTGCGTGCTTGAAAGTTCAAGTTCTGTCAAAGAAGAAGCCTAGGGATTTAGTGCACGCCATACTGAGGGAATAGAAGTTCAGTGCACAGCATGAGTCGATCTAGGTTTTGACAAGAACAGTGCAGTTTTGGGAGAGATCAGAAAAAACTATCTTTTAAGTGCATTGAGTATAGACCGATATATCATCATCTGGGATTGTGTGAAAGGTAGCACTTGTGCAGCAATTTCAGTGCATTTGAGGTGGAAAAGTTTCAAATAGAGTTGAATGTCATCAGCGTAGAAGTTGTATATGACATTTGGGTGTTATACATTCCCATCGGGAAACATCATTTACAACGCGGGCATTACATAGCGATGCCATTACATCGCGGTCTTTACAACGCAAGTCGTTACAACGACTTGCGCTAGATGGCGCTCTAGGACAAGGAATAGTATAATTTACTATCCAACACCTTCCCTACTGTACGTAGACTGGAGTTGGAATAGTAAATTATACTACTCCTAAGTCCTATTCCTTGTCCTAGAGCGCCACCTAGCGCAAGTCGTTGTAACGACTTGCGTTGTAAAAACCGCGATGTAATGTACCGCGATGTAAATGTATGCGTTGTAACGTCATACATCCATTCCCATCAGTTTTCAATGTATGATATGTACAAACTGAGAACTGCGCCCAGCATCCTCAGTCATTCTTAAAAATGTTTGACTAGAGTTCAATGATTTAATATGTCAATTGTTGCTGGTCTTTAAGGATAAATAGACAGGAGTCGACTTTCTCTAGAAGGTAAGATGAATTATGTGCTGTTTTAGATTTGCTGTTTCCATGCTACATCATTCCTGATATGAAACCAGACTGAAGGTCATCTATGAGGTAATGAGAAATTTAAGCTGAACATCTACACACCTTTCCAAGGCGTTTACAAGGAAGTATGTGTTTTAAACAGATGGAAATTAATGAAATCTTCAAAGTGTACATCTGTTCTTTTTAAAAAGGTGAGAGATCTGACAAATTTTAGGCAGTCCTGGATGACTCTTTGTGATAGTTCTATTCAATATAATAGAAATGAAGCACTTATCTCCTAGAGGATTGTAGAGGGCATAAGGAAATGAGAGGATGGTTTGGTCCCAGCCACGGTAGAGATTATTTCTGAATGAGCCCCTACTCTGAAATGATCTTGGGTTGATGGAGTGTTGTACAATGTTCGTGGACCATCTAATGTTCATGGAGCATGCTTAAGGAGCATGCTATCATTTTAACCTTGTCAGTAAAGATGCAAAGAACTTCATACATGTTTTAATGGAATAGTTGGTGTTCCTTTCAAAGATTGTGTGCATGATTTTAATTACTATCCTGAAAACCTAATGTGTTTTTTTTGCTTAGCTAATCTCTATTATGAAATGTAAATCTTTGCTGTTTATAATTCTTTTTCATATTTCTTAATTTTACTATGACATGTGGGTGAATACAATTGCATCACAGATGCTCCGTAGCGTTAACAATCTTCATTTGTTCATTCAAGATTTTTTAATACCATTCCACTGATTCTTTAAACTTTTATGTTTTCTGTTGTGTTTGAGGCTTTTGTGTCCAAGATTCCTGTCAAGAAGCAATTAAGTTTCTTTGAAATATCTCATTTACACATTACTAAATAGAGATACATTTGATACTTCAGACATTATGTTGAAGCTGTTCAAGACTGAGGCAAGTGAATATTTTGGACCTGAATGAATCCAAGTGAAAGATTGAATTTGAAGTAATTTCAAACTGAACTAACACGGATGATTTACAAGTTGTTGATGGTGTGATCTCATTTTTAAATGCATTCTATATGAAGTCTCATCCTAGAGGAAAAGTTTAAAATTGTATAGTATATTTTATCATTTTCATTATGACTACATGGTTAATTTATTCTGTGTATGAATATGAATAAATAAATATTACAGAATTTTCCACTCTCTATACATCGTAAGACATATTCTTCACTTACCTTGGGCAATGTCATCTTGACGCTGAAGTCCTGTCCGCTCTACCTTGGTCACCTGTTGAAGTAGGTCCCGCTCATGCTGCTTGTAGTACTTTCCCTCATTGAATACCTGGGGTAGATTGGCCGTGTGAACTTGCCGGAGTTGCTCATAGTCATTCAGGGCTGCAGTCAGGTCCCAGTTTTTTCCTGCAAACATTTATGAGAGAATATGACTTGGCAACCAATGCCAACTCTTTGCAAACAGGCCTTTACAAACAATGCCAGTATGTAAATAAGCAACCTGCATGTTCACCAACACACATTCAGATTTAAAAACTAATATTTTTAGTAAAGAGATTGGTAAATTATTGTCCTTAGTGCGTTCATTAGAAATTATACATTCAAAGAAGCTTTTCTTTTCTTTGGCAAAAATATTTTTCTTCATATGGAAGGCCATTCCCCTAAATCACCATCAAATGTGGGGCTACATCACATAGAGATTAAATGAAAGAACTAATTATGATGGGAGAACATAATTACCTGGTCTGCAATGAGCCAGAATGCCTGCATTTAACAGAATGTGTGGTCATTTCCCAACACCATCTAATCCATGGATGATGGTGGATGCTGTACTCCTCTGTTTTGGACAAAAATTGGTTGACTTGTGTGGACCAGGTTCTCTGGTCACAGCTGTGATACCATACTTAGAATATGTAATTCTTTCATTGCTATTCATCCTGGTCATCGTTCAACACTGACCTTCACTGCCCTCCCTCATTTGCTTTCTGTCCATGCGATTGATTGATAGCATTTGTAAAGCGAAACAGCTAGTTCAGAAAGAATTGTCCCAACACTAATAAGAAAGAAAACCGGACCCCAAGTCAGGAAAGAAAAGAAAACGACCAGAATACCTTCAACAAACAACTTTATGGTATAAGGGAGCAGGTAGGATTTGAGATGTTTCCTTCTGATGCTATGGATAAATTAAGCTTGAATAACAATCAGCAAAAAATATCATGCCTAGTTGTCACCATCACTAAAGAGAAACCTCCTATTCTGGTCTTTTTAACTTAGGCATTTTGCCCAAGATTACGTGTTTAGATCTTAGGACAAGAAACGTTTGATTCCAGCTGAACAGTGAGGCCATGTTTGTTTCTTGACCAGTGTTGTAAATTGACTTGTGGCAAAGACATGGGGCTTTAAAATAACATCTTGTGATGGCCTCTAGCCAGTGGAGCTTATGATGCTGATTTGATATTGTCCTTATCCCAAGATCATCATTGCTGCTGTAGTTTGGGTGGGCAATCTTTGCAACAGATATTTTAGTAGGCCAACCAGCAAAGGACTGCAGTAAGCGATTCTTGACAAGATGAGAGCTTTCATCAAAGCTTTCATTGAAGCAGGTGGTAACAAAAGGGAGTATTTTTCTCAAGCTATTCAGAAGACAAAATCCAGAGACACAGATGGATTTGAG
Organism: Triturus cristatus; assembly: GCF_964204655.1. Taxonomy (NCBI): domain Eukaryota; kingdom Metazoa; phylum Chordata; class Amphibia; order Caudata; family Salamandridae; genus Triturus; species Triturus cristatus. Next base: position 238,058,300 of record NC_140583.1, read on the forward strand.
GTATTCGATGAAGCACAAAATTAGCGTCAATCATGACTCCCGAATTCATTGATTTGAAGGGGAAGGCAGATACCCCAAAGTCTCAGGCTTTTGTCCAAGCAGCAGCTGATCCAACAAGACTGAGATGTCATGGAGACAATTTCTCCGGTTCTGAAGGCAAATTGCTGCTTAACCTGAGAATTAACTGAGTATCAAGTATTAGTATGGAATGGTATGCCAAATGGATCATGGAGAAATGCAAATGGGGCCACATAAAAGACTCAGTAAGGAGACCTGGGGAACCCTAGTGAGAATCATCTTAGGACTGCATCTGGAGTTAGCCAGGGCAACTGTTTCAGTTTGATCCTGCTGAAATCCCAGCTTAGGTTAAACAATGCAATAAAATTGAGTGCAAGATGGTATCATAGGTCACCAACAGATCTAACAAAATCAGGGCTGCCACTGCACTTTCATCCATTAAACACTTGAAATCATCCATTGCTTAAGCCAGTACTGTTTCAGTGCAAAGGCCTTTTAGAAAAACCGGATTGCACTTTTTGAAAAGTTGGTATTTCTCCAAAGAGTGCGTTTCAGTCAGCCTGGTGAACAAAGCGTGAAATGTGAGAAGGGGCCATAGACATAACACTGGGGTCCAGGTCAGGGTTTTTATTAGAGCAAAACTATAGACACTTGTTTTTTTTTGTTGGTACAACTTCCAAAGAAAATTAAGAATTGCAAAGGGCAGTCAGAGAAGACAGATTACTTTTATTAACTTTCTACAGCTGCTGGACTGAGCAATTATCCAAAGGGGAAGAGGTGGGTAAGAAAGTCAAAATGGTTGAAACTTGCAAGTTTAAAAGAAGACGATGCAGAGTTGATGGGGGAATTTAGTAGGAAAACAATGTTATCAGATATCTGAGGGAATTTATCAAACACATTCAAACAATTTATCACACAATTTTTGTGATGGATTTAATGCATTACCTTGAGCAATATAGGAGACCATGTTTTAATATAGCAGAAATAATTCTACTGTTGGATTTTTAGAGCCAAGAATATACTTCTGGGCACACTCTGTTTTAATCTCTTCAACTTGTTTTCAATAGCAGTTTAACTGAGCTTTTTAAAAGAGTTTGTTGTGTTGTAATTTGTCTCTGCTTCCTTTCTAGTATTTAACATTTATGTTTCATGTTTTTCAAATCTTCAATAAAGCATTAAGCAGCTTCTTTTAGATTTGTAATAACAAAATGAAATTGTCTTATCAAGGAAATATATGAACCAGGTGTCTATTTAAAGTAAAATCTAGGGTTTGAGTCCATTTAAAGTCAAATGTAGGGTTTGATCATAAATTGTTAAATGTGGTCATGTTGCATCGTTAGTTGAAGCCAAGTCTTCTGGATATAATTTACTTCATGTTCTTGTTGGAAAGTCCGGTTTCAGTGTGGTTTGATTTTTAATCGCGTTCTCAGTAGACTCACTTCACCTTATCTAAAACTATGGGGAATTACTGTGGATTAAAAGTAAATTACCAAAGTCTTACTGAATAATGTGGTTTAGTAAAGATGGGCTTGGCTTGATAACATCATCACCAGTCAGTCACATAAATGTTTATTGTATTAATCACATAGATGACAATAAGAAAAATACAACATTTAAAAACAAAGCAATATTGTTAAAAAGGGCTTTAGAATGTATTAGGCACAATTCTCAGCATTTTATAGGCTAAAACTAAACATTTGTGAAATTGATAATACGAGATGTTTAAGGCTAAAACAAAAGCTGACCACCTCTAAGGTTGATCTTATTTTTGAATCAATATTAATCTGTTGCAAGTATAGTCTTGCTAGGTGCAAGAGGTTTGGCCAAATACATAGTATGAGCATGATGGTTTCTTTTTTATACCCACAAAGGAGACAGACTGTCTTCCTTTGCAAACTCTGATTCCAAGATCCTTCAGTTCTTAAATGGGTATGTAGAGTAGTCGAAATTTTACATATTTAATTTTGGGTGCACCATGGAGACTGGAGCTGATGTAGTCCTGATGTGGCAACAGATATGACGATACCAGGTCCATATGTTTATACTTTTTTAGCAAGGCAAGATCATTCTACCTCTGAGTAGTAAATAGGGCCCTTGGTTTTACATTTTTATGGGCCACTCCACTTAACTTAACCAAGGTCTCTATATCCGGTAAATTATGAACTTCAATTATCTTTCATAATGTTGGAATGTTCAGTTCTATAACCTCGTTTGAGGTTTTTTAAAGTTCTGCATACATTAGAGAGCTTAGAGTTGTTGAAGTGGACTAACCACCATCACAAATATAGTTCAATGTGGCCCATTATGAAGTAATACCAGAGAGTTTAAATTCAACTCCACCCTTATAACAGAATGTGGGGTAGCAGTTTGAATACTGTGCATTTAGATTTTTTCAAGATTATTTATGGTCTTGCCATTTAAAACAGTTGATGCATAAAGTAATAAAATAATTAACTTCATTCTTAATGCTTTTAAAGATGAATCAATTGAACTACCAGCAAATAATTTGGTGAACCTCATTATAGATTTGGTGGTGGTAACAGATTTGAAGTTCCTGCTTGCCAGGTGGTTAAACCAAGATAACCCAGTGTTTGTTGAGATGGTCATAATTATTGACTGTTTCAATTATGGCATCTCCCATTATCTAGGGCATTTTCTTCTGCTTTTTGCAGAATATCATGACCTTGGTTTTGGATTGCTTAGCTGTTAGGGTGTTTGTCTGATTGAAGTCATTTAACCGATTTAGTAGATGTTGCAGGCCTTTTCGAGTTTGCGACAATATCACCAGATCTAACAGATACACAATCACTCCAGGTCAAGGTATTCAGGTAAGTCGGCTATATACAAAGAGAATAAAAGTGAAGCCAATATATAGAGCCTTATCTTAATCCGTTCTCCGTATCCATTTTAGTTGACAAGGCATTATCCGTGGTGAGTTTTACCTGAAGCCATGTGTTTGTGTGCAATTCAATTAAAAAGCGCAGTAGTGTGGGATCGATCCCCCCAGTTAGTTTGTTCCATAGTCGTTGGTGATCAACCTTATCAAAGGCTATGGAATAGTATTCAACCTAACAGACATAAATTTTCATTTAATTTTTGTCAGATTTTTTCACCAGAAAGGACTAGGCAACAATATTGCGGGGCGAAATCCTGCTGGAGTTAATGGCATTAGGTGCTGATTACTACCGATTGTACCAATTGGTTTAATAAAACTTTTCCTACAATGTCGCAAAGGCTCTTTAATCGAAATATTCAGATCTTGTTTTGATCTCCTTTTATGTATTGAATAAACTATTGCACCTTTCCATGATGTGGGAATCATCCAAGTAGAAATAACCTTTGAGAATAAATTACTCCATAGTATACTCCATGAAGGGGTATCGAGTTTTACCAGGTCTTCCAGAATACCATTCGGTCTTGTGGCTTTTAAAGGTTGGGAGTTTTTAATTAACTTTGCTATCTCCTCCTTGTTGATTTTTAAAGTCGGTGCAAAAACTGGTATGCTGCCTGGTTTGGTTTTGATATTGGATTTACACAGCAAGTTTTTATGCATTTCTCATTTCTGGCCTTTGTTTTACCTCATGGTCACAGGTTCAAATCCTGGCGGGTCCACTCAGCCTTTCATCCTTCTGAGGTCGATAGAATGAGTATGATTGAGTTGCATAGCAATAAACATCTGTTATTCAGCGCCAAGATACCCTTCGGGTGAATGTGTGCTTCATAAATACACGTTATGTTATGTTTGGTAAGAGGTATGTCTCTGAGGTCTGCCAGACCAGGGTCCAAAATGCCCTCTCATCAAGGGTGAAAACCGCATACAATAATTTGGCACAGGCTTTATCTTCATTATTGGACCTTGTTTCCACTAATTATTCTTAAGAGCGTTCTTTAAGCTCCAAATCATGGCATCACATTTCTCAGAGTTCGGCTGTTTTAATATGAGTCGTAAACTCTTATGATGTTGTCTTTTTATGTTTGCTTTTCCTTGACCAGAGAAGACAACAGAATGGTACTTGGAAGTCTCGCCATTAGCTGTTCGAGGATGAACACAGTAATTTGTTGCCAGTTTTGGAGTCAGACATTATTATGTCCATTGATAAGATGGTCTATCTGCAATTTTGCAAGGCTACCATGTTTCTTGCATGCACACTTTGTGATGCTCATTAAAATAGGATAAAAATGTTTCCAAGAGATTGTCCATAGTTCATTCACTTGATCGGCTGTACTGCTGATATCATTAGGTATACTGATCGCTTGATAAGTTTGGCGGAACGTGTAATTCCCCTGATAATGATAGAGTGCGCTCATGTGTTTGAGGTCCATTGATGGAAATCTTGAGATTGACATATGACATGTTAGCCTCAGAGCCTTTAGAATTTGGAGCTATAAATGATGGACAAATTGAAGTACAGGATTATGATATTTGTGTCTTAGCAACTATAGATATTTTGGTTTCTCAACTTGTGTTATCAAAATCCCCCATCCCAACAGGTCACCTCTCCGTGCCCATATCTGTCAATTGTGCTGACCAAGTAGTTATGGTTTTTGTCTCTACCACCATCAGATTTCAGATTTCAAAGAAAGATGTGGAAGTGACATTTTTTAGCTTCAGAATATTTTGACGGTTTAAGATATCACGATGCCCTATGGATTTTTGTATAGTGTTGAAAAAGTGGGGTAACGAGGCACGGAGAGGCACAATCTAGCCTCACAAGAAATAAGTCCAAAAAGTCAGGGGAGCCGGGGAGAGCTGGGCAGTAGGTCAGCTGGTCAAGTCTGGAGTCGCCGACCGCTGAACCACTGAGTGCCCATTGTGTCAGATTCAGCACAGCACAGACATCATCACTAATTTATCCCAGACATCTGGCCTATCAAAGTTTCCTGATAATTCAGCAGTTCAGAACATATTATTTAACTATGCACCATCCTTCGGTCTCATAACTCTAATCTGTCTAGAAAAATGCTGCTTACATTACTAAATGTTCAAATCCAGCTGCCTTTTCCGTGACGCCTAGTCCCAATCCCAAATATTAAAAAAATCGCCATCTTGGCCTCGATGTAAAAGGATCTCACTCTATAGTCTGTCTTTTACTAAAAGCTTTCCATTGTATCTCTTTCCAGGACCATTAGCTCATTGTGGCTTGTGGATATAACAGAAACTAATGTTCCATTTTAAAGCATTTCTCATTGATCATGCCAAAATCCTATTGGTTGGAGATTTAAATGACTGGGCCAACAATGAGAATGGAGGACATCTTTCCTCAGATTTCTCTGATTATCTCAGGAACCTAAATCTTGAGAAACATGTGCTGACCCCTACTCACATCAATGGTCACATTTTAGACCAAGTCCAGTACATACACTTATCACTGTCCAGCCTCACAGTGTACCCATGTGCTTGATCTGACCATCATCTAATTAAGTTATCACTGACTGGTTTATTTCCCCATAAACATCCACTCGAGTCTGGACTTTTTTCCAGGAGCTGGTCACGAGTCAACTAAAAATCCTTTTGCAACTCATGGATATTAACCACACCAGATCAATGCAATGACATCGACCAACATGGAAAGATGGTATCTAACTGGCTCACAAAAGCCAGTGACACTCATGCACCCCTTTGTAAAATAAAACCCCCCAGATGTCATGAATCCTCCAAACGGTTCACAAAGGAACTAAAACTTAAAAAACTAGACCTAAATCCTCACAAATGTAAATGGCAGAAAAATTGTAATACCGAGGCTAGGACACTCTATCGACTTTCTTTACAAATAGAAATATCTCGTCCTCGAACAAATTAAAAGAAGATATTTGGAATATTTTCAGAACTCTCTGTGACAGAGTGACATTAAACATCACCCTTTCCCAGATTCTGTGATGCATTTAATACCTACTTCATAGATAAAATCAAGACCATTAAAGCAAACATCCCAACTAGTTCTCGCTCTAACCAGAATAATCTGGATGACATGAACTCTGTTACTCTATCCTGATTCAAGAAATCAGTAAGGATTGCCTTATGGACCTACTGATAAAAGTAAATTGGGCTCTCCGAATGACCCTTGCCCCCGTAAATTTTAAAACAGCTCTCTCTTTTATTCCAGGTCCGTCAAGTCCCTTCTCAACCATTCCCTCAACTCTGGAAAAGTACCCAGTGCATTTAAGGTAGCAATAGTGGTACTCTCCAGTAAAAACAAGGTGAAGAACCTCTCACCTTGAAAGACTTTGGCCCAATTTCCCTCTTACCTTATTTAGCAAAAGAATTTGAGGTGCATGTGGCATGCAACATTTGCACCTTCATAAAGGAGTCTGAATTTCTGGACCCTTGCCAAGCCAGCTTCTGCTGGCACATTTCACCGAAGGAGTCATCCTCTCTGTGATGGATGACATACAAGTGGAAGGCGACAATGGCGACACCCAATCTCTGGGGGTCCTCAATCTATCTACTGCCTTTGACACGGTCAATCACAACCTCCTGGCAGACCGTATCAGGGTCGCAGGGCTGTGGGGCCCAGCACTTAAATGGATTACCTCCTGTTAGAAATGGGGTTTCTGGTTGACTAAGGTATACACCCAGGCCATGCAGAACCCACCCCTTTATTCAGGGTAAACTATGTACACAGCTAAGATAACCTCAGCTCAACCTCTGTAACTTGGTGCAGAGCAGGCAGGCATATCAAAAGAGGAAATGTGTAAAGTATTTGTGCAACACACACACACAGTAACACAATGAATACACCACAAAAAGACTCCACACAGGTTTAGGAATATAGCTTATTATATACTGAACAAAACAAGCCCAAAACGATAAAAATCAGATGAGCATGTTTCAAGTTATTTCATTAAGGAAACACAATGCTTAAAATCTCATTTGCAACTGTTTGATTCTTTACGGTAATGCTAGTCCAAATGTGTGTTAAAGTTTTCTTGATCCAAGCAGTGGATTGCTAGGTGTTTACAAACACAGTTTGTACCCAATCCACAATCGTCATGAAATCTGCACAGGTCCTTTTGGGATCGGCGCATGCAGCAAAGCACTGTTGCCTGCTAACATGCAGGCAGGTTCACGGATCTCACGGTTCCGAGGTCGGAATCACAGTACCTTTTGGAAGCTACATGGGCCTCTCATCACAATGCTCAAGGTAGGCACGCAGCGTCGGAGACCCACAAGTAGTGGGCGGCGCTGACAAGGAGACTCTCATCATCAAGGCAACCAGGCAGGCCGCACAGACAGGACTTTCTTTGGTGCTGCGGTGTCCCTGGTAACAGGCATTCGGAGCTGTACCACGACGACCCGCTTGATCTGCTCTCAAAGCGTGCTGAGTCAGGGTGAAGCAGCCAATGCTTGATCTCTGCTCGTGACAAGGAGCTCAATTTGGAGCAACAGAAGCTGGTGAGCATGCCCAGGTGGTTGATGGTTGAAGAATAGCTGCTGAACCCCCGTATGACAGAGTCCCATGGCAGGGATTGACGTCTTTGATGACCCTGAGACTTCGAGAACAGGGTTCAAGTAAAAGAAAGCCCTTGGAGAGCACTTTTAAGTTCACCGCACAAAAGGTAGCAGACAACAGGCAATCAGCATGTAGCAGGCCAACACAACAGAGCAGTTAGCAGAGTGGCCGTCCCTTCCAGCAGCACAGCAGTCCTTCTGGCAATGTGTGATAGTGTAGATCCAGCAGTAACTGTTTACAGGTCCAAAAAGTGTCTGATTTTAGGGGTCAGAGACCCAGTACTTATATCAAAAAGTGCCTTTGATGTAGGGGGTGACATCAAAGGAACATTCTGAAGTGCACAAGGATCCCTTTCATCCCAGGCCTGTCTGCCAGGCTATCTGTGGGGAGTAATCAGCCCTTTGTGTGTGGACAGGACACTACCTATTGAAGTGTAAGTGTCAGCCCCTCACATTCCTCCCTGCCCTGGAAGACCCAACAGAATGCAGATGCAGTTGAGTGTCCTGTGTTATGCCTGTGTAGAGGGAATGCACAAATGTAGCTGTCATCCAGACCAGCCCAAACTTATATCGGAGTCAGACTGTCAGTCACATTGAGCAGTAAGTGCAGAGAAAAGTCCACTTTCTCAAAGTGACATTTCAAAATAGTAAGGTACTATCTAACTTCACCAGTAAGGAGGATTTATCATTACCAATCCAAAGAGATAAAACATGAAAATGCACTCCTTTCTGATCAGGACTTACCACTTAAAAAAGTATAAGGGAATTCCTAATGCTAACCTATGAGAAGGGTATGCCTCACAGTGGTGAAAAACGAAATAGCCTGTATGTCACTATCAGGATATCTAAAACATAAATGTACATGTCCTACCTTTTACTTACATAGCATCCTACCCTTACAGCTTACCTTAGGGATGACATATATGTAATAAAAGGGGAGTTTAAGGATGGCAAGTAGTTTTAAATGCCAAGTCAAAGTGGCATTAATCTGCACATACAGGCACTGCAGTGGCAGCCCTGAGACAGGTTTGAAAGGCTACTTCTGCAGGTGGCACAACCAGTGCTGCAGCCCACTAGTACCATTTAACTTACATGCCCTGGGAATATGGTTGCCACTTTACGAGGGATTTACTAGTATGTCAAATATGCTGATCATGTATACACAAATAACACACATGTTTAGGGAAGAAGCACATGCACTTTAGCACTGATTATAAGTGGTAAAGTGCTCAGAGTGCTAAGGGCAACAAAAAGAATCATCAAAAACAGGAGGTATAAGGCATAAAGTCTGGGGAAGCACCACCCTAAGGATGCCAGGTCTAACACCTCCTTTTTAGGAGACCGCTCCCAGTCCATTCCTCTAACTCCCTTCACTTCTTCTCAGTTCCATCTAGATTGCAGAGCCCCCCCAAGGATCCTCCTTATTCCCAACCTCTTCAACATGTACATACGCACACTGAAACAAATTAATAACCCTCGGCAATGAACTCCGCTGCGCAAACTTTGTGTAGATTTGTTAAATACGCATTCCATGAAAACACGTAGTAAGGCAATAAATCCGCTCCACTACATAGCGGAGTCAGCTTCTGAACTGCACCCACAAATGCTTTGATAAAGCAACTTTACATGTTAATAAGCGTATAACCAATTCACAAACGCAAACTTTGAAATTGAAAAATATCAGGCAATGAGAGAGGTGATGATTTTTGGGTCCCTCCTAACCTAGGGGGAGGACCAAGCAGATGCCTTGAACACAAAGAGCATATCATGCTGAACGATTCAGTGGTGGTACCATCCTCTTAGGACCACCCCAAGCACAGTTATTATGGGCAAAAATACAATCCCAACAAAAGGCCTTGCAAAGCATTATGGGATGAGATTAGCAGTGGGCAGTGAATATTATAGTATCCAATATCAAAATAATTCTACAAAGAGCTGCACTTCAACTCGTTGTTACTAGGTGTCCCTCACAAGTCAAATGCAAAAGCATTGAATCAAGCTGCAGTTCCACTAGTCATTACTAGATGTCCCTCATGAGTCAAATACAATATCAAAAAGACTTCAAATAGTCCAGAACCAGGCAGCCCATCTAATTTACAAACAAGACAAATGTTGCCACATCACCCCCCCCCCCCTGATGATGGGCCTTCACTAGCTCCCTGTAGAACAAAGAACTATGTTCAAAGTCAGTTGCACCATTTTTAAATCACTTTGCAGTAAAAGCCAACCTCTTCATCAAATACCGAATCCTGAAGTACACCCTTAAACGCCCACTACATTCTGCCTACTTTGAGAAGAAGAGACTGGGTGGCGCCAGATTTGCAGTTATCGCCTGCAAACTTTGGAACTCCTTTCCCCTTGAGATGAGATCTGAATCTTGAAACAATTAGAAACATGGTTATTTAGACAAGCATGTAACTAATACACTGCATTTTCTGTATCTCACCTCCATGTTTCCCACTACAGCGTCATGAAACCGCTTGGTGTACGCACATTTTATAAACTCAATAACATCACATAACCTAACAATCCAAGCATAATATTTGACCAGCTACTGCCATGGGCAGGAGATAAGTGAGACTTTTGGATCCTGAAAGAAACATGGTGTATACATGTGTTAGGACGTTTAACTCCAAAAGGCATAAACAAAAAATCATACATGCTTTCTATAGCTGTATATCTATATGAATATATGAAAAGTACTCCAAGTCTGATAATATGCAAATGTGTATTGCAATGCAAATATCTGTACATATGCAATGTAAGAGAGAAATATTTGAAAAGTTAAGAGCCGATGTACAGTGTTAGGTGTACATCTGTCGCCAAAGCATATTTCCTTCACTTTCCCAAAAGATCTGGATGATTTAAACTGGTTTCAGTTAAATCCCACATATCATCATGTTCTGCATAAAGCACCTCAAGGTCGAAATACTTGTGCGAAAATAATACAAGCTTATTCTCCTTAAAGCGTTCCTCTGTTTCTTGCAGCTTGTCTTGTAGTATATTAAATACTTGAAATAATAAATAAATCATTAAGCCATTCATCATTTGCTCTATATCAATTGACTAGCAGCGGTCACACAATTAGATTGTATAAATGGACAATGCTCCGCAACCCATCTTCACCGACAGATATGCTGGTTAATGTGTGCTCCAATATTCCTTTGCCTTACTTCAAGTAAAGTGTATATGTGCATATGAACGTGTCAGATAAATTCTAGCAACTGAAGTGAAATATCACACATATAGTGTGAATGAAGGATCAGGTAACAACATTATTTAAAGCTCTTGCTAAAACGGTGTAGTCTCTCTTTTCTTTGATAAACACAAATAATGTGCTATTTCAACCCCTACATGTTCTTTCGAGTGAAAGTATAATTCCTTCATCAAAACCAGCATTACAGGATACCTGGATCAGATATGGTGACATGTACATATGTATGCACGTGGTATTTCTATAGCGTGAATCTAGCCAATAGGCAAAAGGATGCTGTACAGGGTGAAAGACTCAACGAGTGATGAGAGAGGTAGCTGATTTGTAGACTGTTAATGCTTTGCGATGAAGTTTTCTAACAAGAGGCACATCTTAACTTTTTCCTAAATTGGAGCAGAAGTAGGGTGGTCCTGGTGGATATGGGGTCGTTCTTCCAGATAGTGTGTGCTCTTGGCACTATAGGATACTCGGAGAGCATCTTCAGCTTGCGAGTATTCCCAAGACAATAAATTCTGTGGGGAGTTGAGATGGAGGGATAGGAATTGTGAACTTCAGAACAATCATTCTGAAAATCTTCTACAAGTTGAAAGTTAGCACCATTGTGAGTACTTCATGGGGGGTGAGTAGAAGTTGGAACAAACAACCTTATTGCCTTATCAATGTGAGCAGCCGCGGCCCCTGCAGGTAAGAGCGGTGGGGCCGGGTGGGGAGGGATTTCGACAGATGCCGACTAGGGAAAATTAATTATTTATTTAATTTTCTCTGGTGGTCGTCTGTCGAATCCACTCCCCCCACCCAGACCCACCGCTCTTACCTGCATGGGCTGTGGCTAGATGTGATCAGTGTCTCATTAGTAGTGTCGAAGTGTCTGCAAAAACTTGAGTGTGTTGATGAGTATCTTAAATTCCAGAGTTAAGTCTTACATAGAAACTGAATTTACTAACATCATTAGAAAAACACAATGTCCTATGCTAGTCCAGATTTTCTATTTCTACGCATACCTCAGAAAAGACTTTAAAACAAGTGCCATCTCTCACCTCTGATTGGTGGCAGGGAGTGTGCTGGATAGGACTATAGCAATGGCCATGTGAGTGTTAAGAGTCTAATGGATTTACATTTACAATGGAACAACCTGCTTCCTAGTTCAGATTTCTAATATTTACACATGTCCAAGTTTTATGCATAGGTCAGCTTGGCCGAACTGTGAATAACCTCAGACTACAGTCAGTATCAGTCCATTATTCTTCTAAATACAACATCTTGAAGCTATTTACTGTGTGTTTCAAGCCTAATGGGGAAGTATGCCCTATTCAAAAGCAAATGCTAACCTCCTCTGAAAATAGGATGCACAGCCCGGTCCATACAACACTGCCTCACCTGAGCTACAGATATGATAAAAAATAGTTTCTGGACCACTAACCTCTAACATGTTAAGGTGATGCAAGAGGACAAAAGCAGTCATACAAACCAATATTTCTCAGACCTGTGAAATCTGGAAACGTTTCTTAGGTCCCTGTGCAATTATTTTATCAACATACCCAAGAAGGACTTAGGGAATTGGGGGCTGCTCTATAGTAAATGTATTAACAAAGAAATACAGTAAAATCCCTTTAAAACTACTAAAACTCTATAATAGTGATTTGAGGATGTGAGTTTAAATGACCAATCGGCACTTTATCAGGGTATGCAAGATGATAGATGAGATGTTGGGTAAGGCAATTTAGAAATCTAGTGCTTACTTTGATCAAATTAACCTACTAGAACTAAAATGAATGTCATAATGAATACAGTTCTGTTGTATGGTGCTATTAGATTTTGATGGTTTCATAGTAATTTCAGATCTCAGCAATTTTTGCTTGAGTCTTATTTATTAGAACCCCTTTCAGAGGACCATGGGGCTAGCCGGGGTTACTGAGCCCAACCGTAGTGGTTGAGGGTTTTTACTCCTGATGTTCTGTGGCCTGAACTACTATGGATTCTGAGCAACTGGGCCAAGTACCGCTTCTACACGTGACTGTCAGTAGTAACGTGGTGGAGAAGTCCAAGGTGCCCTTGTGCGGGCAGGGGGTAGGAGTACAGGGAGTTAACACAGGCACACTACTTAAATTTCGTGCCGCAGCAGCAATAAATCATTGTCCAGCCAAATACACACTTTTATGAAAAAAAATAATTCTTTTATTTATACTGCTACCAACACAAAGGAAAAATACGACATTCCCAAACAACTACAGAGTTCCAATGAGGTCAGGGCTCTGCTGTTTCTTTAGGCAGTCCATTAAGTACCACTCCCTCCTTGCTCCTAGTGATAGTGGTTATTACCCATTCACTATAGGCAACATCCAGGGCAAGCCCCTCTATTAGTACTAGTCTTAAGTGTCCACTTTGACTTTATTTTAAAGTCAGCAGTGTGCCAGCACCCCAGCGCTACCTAACAAGCAAGTTCCAAGGGACCAACTGGCCTGAAGTCAGTCTTACTTTAACCGGAAGACTTGGAGCATCCAGAGTTCCTGACCCCAACTCGTCCAGGGGTGCTTGGAGCAGCAGCTGAATTAGGTGAGTTCACCACACGTAGCTCATGAGTGCTGCACTCAGCGGTACCAAAATTCCTCATAAGTGGTTGCACTACTGAAGGGACCATTTTCATTGCAAGGTTGCAAGGTTCATTGCAGCTCCTCCTTGCAGGATAAGTATAAAACCTACTCCATGGAGTGGGGGAGTGGTAATGTGACGACCCTAAAGCAGGTCCCTTGGCTTGGTAACAATCCTCCCACAGCGGTCGCACAACTCCCACAGAGGTGGTAGATCAGGTTGCATGTCTTGTTGCTCCCGGTGATCCCCTCTGGCATCCAGGGTAACTGTATCATTCATATACATGGGCTCTGGCCAGCTTGGTACAGCGGAATCCTCAGCTGAATGCCCCTGGAATATGGGGTCATGGCTCACCACAGCTCACGGGCTAAGGCCCTCACAACATGGCATTCCTCACACTGTGGCCCCTCCTGGCATATGGGATTGCAGCTCTTCACTTTGCATGGGCTCTGACCCAATTGGTGCAATGATGCACCCAGCTGAGTTCAGAGTGGCTCGTCTCTGGCATAAAAGGGTCACTGACTTCGTCCTGCATGCGAACAACAACCCGGTCGGCACAGCAGTCGTTTCTTTGCACCTCGCACCAGTGGTCCACTCTGCAGGGCTCTCCACTGGACCTCACTCCCTCAAACACTCTCCTCTTCCTCACAGGGCACACAAGTCTTGGCAAGCTGGCAGGCACCGGTGCTCCAGGCTCCAAGGCAGGTGGTCTTGGATTCCATGGGTGATGCCCCTTCACCGTACAGGGAGAATAGCAGGTATGGGCCTCCCAGTGCTGGTCACAGGTAGAAGTCTTGCAGAGCTTCCCCTCCTCATGCAGCTCAACTGGCTGCTTGGCAGATAAAAAATGTTGGCACCCAAAGCTCCCCTTCTTATAGTCCATTTCCAGACATCAAATGTGATTTAGAATCTGAGTCTCTGAAGTTAATGTTGGGTCTGCTTCTTTTGAAGTGCCCACTCCTCTGCCCTCTTCTTCATCTTGAAATAAGTTTGTCACAGCAGGAGTGGCTCCAAAGCAGATAGCCGTAAAACACAGTTTGTAGGAGTGACTACAGTTCATATCTAGATGCCAGCCAAAGAGTTATGTGCATCACAAGGTCAGCCCAGGACCCAGTCCTACGCTTTAATTTTCTCTTATCAGCTCCATCTCCTGAGATGTGCCTAGGCCCCTTCCTTGTGACCTCCCACTGAATCAAATAGCACCCTTTCAAGTGTGTGCCCCACCCAGCTTACGGGAATGCAGCAATATACAAAATCTGTCTTGGTGATTTCTCTACCCCTCACATTTGACCATGCAGGCCTGGGTCTCCTAAAATGGAACCCTGGTCCCTCCATGTATTGTACCATCCACAAGCAAAAATACAGCCAGCATATGTATGAAGCCTACACACACTGCACATAACTGTATCGTTCATGTACTGTACCACTCATAGGCACATATACATTCAGCACATGCATTTACCATGCACGCACTGCACAATACTACATCCATCATGTACTGTACCACTCATAGGCACCCATAAATCTAGCATATGCATTCACCATGCATGCACAGCTCAGAACTGTATTATCACTGTACAGCACCCTTTCCAAGCAATCATACACCCACCGCAGATTCACCATTCTTCTGCTGCACAGAACTACGCACCAACCCACTGTAGGCCAAGGGTAAGTAAATCACAAAGCAACAGAACTTCAACTGAGTAAGACAGTAGGCCTCACTCCACTGACAAAAGTTAGAAAGGACCAGTCCATTCCTACTGATCACTACATAGTATGCTGCCACTACCACACTTGTACTGTTTAACTCCTGGTAAAACATCAAATTATACAAAAAAAGTGATGGATGAAGTGCTTGAATTAATCTCAGCCACTGGTAATTACTCGGGCCGCAACCCAATCGATTGTTATTTTGCACACAATGTCACCTCAGTTTGGACCCAGCTATATGCAAATCATTCTTGACCCTGCTCCAATGCAAACAGTCCAGTCCGAACTGCCAAGCTAGGTCTCCCCTGAACCGGAACACAAGCAACCCATGACCAATTTTGCCACAGTTATGGGCTCATCATTCAGGTACACCTTGGTTACAGTGATACAGTGTCCATGGGACTCACAACCTGTGGATTGATGGATTTAAATCTTATTTCCAGCCTGCCTTACCATCTGTAGCAGGCAGAGCAAAGGGAGGGTTGTTGTTCCTTTTTTCCATAAAACTCAAGGCTATAATATCTCAGATAGACACTGCCTCACAAAACTGCCTAATTGTGGAGTTCATTACTGAGTCCCAATCCAAAATACTGTTTATTAATTTTTATAACGCAGGGGATTGTGTACCTGAGAATGAGCACCTTAGCTTTTTAGCAAAATTTGTAGATTTGTATAATGCTCGTCAAACCACTTTTGTACAAATTATTTTTATGGGTGATTTTAATATTCATCTCTGTGATTTTAACTGTAAGATTGCTGACCCTTTTGGTCCCCCCCACTCGGTGCCCCCACATTTTGAACATTCGATCAAGGGTGAGGCTCTTGAAGAGCTTCTCTCATCGGCAGATCTCTTTGAGCCATGTTTTCTATCTAAGGGTGAACGGGCAGTGACGTATGAAGCAAGGGATAGTGAATCAATTATTGATTACATCTTCCTATCCCCTGCGCTCTTAAGGTGGGTTCATAGGTATAATGTTTTTCGTTGCCCTTTTAGTGATCACAACCCTGTGATCCTAGAACTAGATAAGGCTTTCTGCCCCAAGGAGGCCCCATTGGCCCCTGTTCCCTCTATTACCCTGGCTACCAGAGAACAAGGTAGGAAAGTAAAGTGGGATAAAGTAGTTCCGGAGGATTTTATGGAGAGCCTAATTGCGAAAACAAGTGTTGAGTTTAGGAAGTGTATGGACCCCTTTACATCGGGTGGTGAGATAATAGCTGCTTTTGATTTAATCTGTAAGCAGGTCTCCTTAGACCTAACCATCACTAGCAAACCGTGTTGTCCACAGGGAATCAAGTGGTTTGATGCTAGTTGTTCTAGGGCCCATCAAAGCTTATTAAGTGCCTTAAAAAAGTTACCCCGTGATAAGGCCCTAATAGCTACTCTTAGGAAAGAGTACAAATCCATAATCCAGTGCCGGAAAAACGAACTAAAGAAGGAGGCCTGGGACACCTTAACCTCGGTTGAGGTTCTTAAGGATAGCGCAAAATTCTGGAGTATAGTGAACAGCCCATTTTTAACAGGGAATGATAATGCCCCACTCGATATTAACATCCCAGAGGGGGAGTGGCTGATTCACTTAGAAGGAATCTATGCGAGTAATTTGATCCCTGATCCTTTTAAGGTCCCTGAAACCTTCTTCCCCCTTGCCCAGTTGATATTTAATAAGAATGATGTGGGGAAGGCTATAAAAGACTCTGCATCCAATAAGGCCCCCGGACCAGATGGTGTCCCATTGGATATCTATAAAGGGGACATTGAGCTTTGGAGCACTATTTTAACTAATGTTTTTAATGATAGTATCCAGAATGGGTTTCCGGTGTCTTGGTCCAAATCAATCATTATACCGGTTTTTAAAAAGGGAGATAGGGGTGACCCGAGATGTTACTGGCCCATTTCTTTAATTGATTCAGCGGTCAAAATTTTGGGTAAAGTGATCTTGAACAAAATCTCAGATTGGGTAACGGAGAAGGGGATTCTATCAGAGATTCAATATGGCTTTAGATCCGGCAGAGGTACCATGGACCAGTGCCTCAACCTGTACCTGTTAATTAATAAATATACTAAAGCCACTAAAGGATCCCTTTATCTGGCATTCATGGATTTATCCACAGCTTTTGATCTGGTGAACAGAGCAAAGCTGTGGATGATCCTGTTGGACCTGGGGATAGACCCTTGTCTGGTGCATTTTTTAGCGGAACTGCACCAAGACTTGTACGCTGCAGTGAGGGTCTCCCATGAGGGCAAATGCACACGTCACTTTAAATCGGGTAGAGGGGTACGCCAAGGTTGCATCCTGGCCCCCCTGCTCTTTACCCTATATATTAATAGATTAGATCTAACTCTAGGTAAGGCCAGTTTGGACACTCCGTGTATTGGGAACAGTACTTACCTGCTCTTCTATACGCGGATGACGCTGTCCTCCTGGCTCGCACCCCGCTGGGATTACAGAGACTATTGAACTCCTTTGGGGACTTCATGAGCTTACTGGACCTTGTGGTGAATAGCTCTAAATCGCATGTGATGTCCTTGGGTATCCAGAAAAATAAAGTCAAAAAATGTTTTTGTAAAGGAGTGGAGGTAACTAGAGTTAAGGTATTTACTTACTTGGGGGTTATATTTGACGATAGATGCTCGTGGGTCTCTCAGCTTATAGCTAAAAAGAATAGTGTAGGTAGATCATCTTCCGCTATATTAAGTTTTGCCCGACGTTTGGGTGGTAAACCATGTGACGCAGTTCTAGCCATCTACAGGGCGAAATGTTTAGCTATAGCGGTTTATGGTGCTGCTATTTGGGGCTATAAAACAGCGGAGGTGATCCAGTTGGCAGAAAACAAATTTTTTCGTTCAATTCTCTCCATCCCCCAATCATCTCCGACTTTTTCAATACACCAAGAACTGGGGATGGGTTTTGTCTCTGATCATACAAGTTTGGCTCCCTTAACATTCTGGTTGAAAACATGGTTGAACCCTGAACTTTCCCTTAACAGATTGATCTTAAAAGATTGCACTGGTTTAGATAGAATGGCTGATATCCCTTGGCTCTTGTATATCAAGAAAATGTTTTATAAGCTAGGGCGTCCTGAGATTTATGAGAACCCAGAAACAATTACTAAGGGGTATATTGGCTGGGTTAAAGTTCAGTTTTTAAACTTAAGGTCGCAAGAGCGGGAGGAAGAGGAGCTTACAAAAACCTCGGTAAGGGCTCATTTTTTATTAATAACCTCTCCCCAGATTGAGCCCTACCTTAAGCTGGTCAGGAACCACTATCATCGTTGGTTGTTGACCAGATTTCGTTTTAACTTGATTCACTTTGTTTTAGGGAGCTTTCAAGGATGGAGTTAACCCGTAGATGCTGCTTTGTGTAACTGTGATGGTTGCTCACTCCAAGACACTGTGCACTTTATCTTTTTCTGTAAACATTATGTTGAAAGCAGAAAGAAGTACATCATACCATTGTTGCAAGGGAGAGGCTTTTATCAAGTAAAACCTGCTTTGATGTACTTGCAATTATTAAATTGCCCTTGGATCATTTTTAATATCGCTAACTTTTTAGTTGCTGCAGCTCGGGCACGGAAAAAATTTGATCTACAACTCACCTTATGATCTTAGTGATATATGTATTTGTTGGGATGAATTTTTATTACTTTGTTATTATATTGTTTTTGTGTCTAATTAATTATTTGTAGTATTGTGATGTACTTTTGTGATTTTAATTAATCGATTAAAGTGGTTTTGACTGACTGTGGAAATATGGATTTTTATGATCGGTTATGTCCCCTATCTTGGACCCCAACGGTTTCATGTATAAATCACAAGTACATGTATGTTCCCTCCAGTTCCAGTTATGAAGACGCAAACACATGTGCGTCCACCGTCAACATGTCCTCTTTCAGATCCGCCACGAATGGGCCGGATATTCTATTCCTAAGTATGAAAGGCCACCGGCTTATATGGTTCACTTATGCCATTTTACAGTCCAGGCAAGTAGGCCCTGATTCTGCCATCAAGCTTTTCCTGCCTTCTGCCTCTGAAAGCTCCAGTCTGAGCTCGCATCTGTATCCATGAACTTTGCCCTACTCTCTGCGCGACTAACGGTGCCTGACATCAGCCTGTTGCCTGCCAAAAACTGTATTTCACCTTCGAGATTATCTGCTCCGCTCCCTATCCAATGCATTCCTGTCTAGTAGTTTAAGTAAACATTCTTCCGGCTACCGAGCAAAAGGCCCGGCTTCTCTGTCTTTTTGCAAATAATTCATAGCCCTGTTACTATGGAAGATTTCTGCCCCCGCATCTAGTGTAGACACTTAGACGCTTGTACACGCACCAACAGTCAGTATGGTCAGTATAGAATAAGATTTTACTCTAAGAGACCTTTCTTTTTGGATAACACAGTTCTTTAAACATAGGATGTTAGATATGATTTGGGATTAGGTTGACTTGACCCCCCAGACTTCTGTCTCCACATGTAGAGCTAAATGTCAAGTCCCCTTCACCCCCTAGTTGCACGTCAATCACACGTCATGCTGCTGCGCGCGCATTTCTGCCAAGCATTTCTGCTGACATTGCGAAATTCTTTCATGGAACCACCCTATTATGACATCATACCTGATGACGTTCTTTAGTTACACCCAGTTACACCCATTTTTGCTACGCATGTATGTTTTATCTTTGCTATCAATTGTTACGCCTCCTCCATATGTTTCACTATAATGCATATTGTATAAAAATGATTACTTGTCAATAAAGAGGGTTCTTCACTTCCTGAACCTTCGTGGTGATGGAATATGGAGCTCCTCAATTTAAATTGATTTTGGAATAAAGCCCGTTCCGAACCTCTAATACCACGGATTCTGCCTCTTATTTTACTGAGCTATTATTATAGATTTTCCGCATCAAATTAAGTTCCGGTAATTAAATTATTTACCACATAAATGGCGCCCGAACAGGGACACTTTCTCATCTCACGCGCCGGCGGTGCGTTGCAGGCCCGGTCTCCTGTCACAGCTGGACGGACAACAACGCGTACCCACAGGATTTCCTGTATCTCCCTCCTGCCGAGCGGGGGTAACTGAGGCTGCGATCAACACCCAGACGAGGCGGTGAGAAGTGCGAAGTATCCCGACCAGAGCCTAGCTGAGAGAGCAAGATCCGAGGTATACAGAGGCCCACCAGTTTCCGAAGTTTCCGAAGTTCCGAGTCGAGTCCAGTCCGGTTCAAGTTCAGTTCAGTTCCGAGGCCTTCCGTTCCGAGCTACCCGGTGAGTACCATTATCGGGGAGGCGTTCTGACGTGCACATAGGTTGTGCCGGTCAAGACGGGTTTGGGTACACAAATCCGGTCTGCACTGTTTCAGCAGTGTATCTGTACTGTTTAGCAGTATATCAAGTATGTCTAGTATATGAAGTCAGAATTATCTAGTTAGTATCGAGTATTATGCTTAGTGAACGGCCATCATTGTTGTTCATTAAATGTTAAATGTTAAAATGTTTTAAATACGTTCTGTATATTGTGGTATGAATGACTGTTCATTATTGTGTTTTGCTGTATTAAACGTGTTCAAAATTAGGTATCAGATCAGTTCTCAATATGCCGCTCTTTTCGAAATTAAGACAGATCAAAACTAGAAAAGGGGTACTCGAAGAAGCTGTCCCCATTCCTCCTAGGGACACTCCAGGGTACTTCATGTATCATAAACATGGCCTAGACGCCATATTATTTCTTGATTTATGGGTGGACTACACCAAGGAATTACCAGAAAGTCAGAGGTGGCCCGCAGCTGGGACCTGGGATGCAGATTGCATCGTGAAAGTAGAGGAAGAATTATGGAAAAAGAAAGCTAGACAATCACAGAAAGACGCCATTGAATTATGGCGTAAAGAATCGTATAGACGTACAGAAAAAGCACGTAGACAGGAAGAGAAGAGTAAGGAGAATTTAAATAAAGTTCGAGAAAATGTAGTAATTGAAGAAGGTACTCGAGTAAAGTCAGAACAAACAGATAGGCAAAGAAATGCCCTTATGAATGGTATGTATCCTCTTCTGGCCGAAGGATTACCTAAGGCTACTCCGGAGATACCAAAAGACTTGCCACCCCCATTGTTTCCGATAAAAGTACATCCCAAAGGGCATCCCAGAACCGCAGAAGATGTTTTTCTTTCCTCTTATTTAGACGACGCAGCTCCCGAGTATGCTAATGCTGCGACACATAGACCGCCTGCTGAGGGGGTTCAACGCCAAGACCCTCCTCCGTCTGTACCTCTGCAACAGCAAACTCCGACACAAGTTCCGGCAAGCACATCTGTTTCTACATCTGCATCCACACCTATGGTTGCTATATCCCGTTCAACGAATCCTTTCACATCCAGCACCCCAGGTGGTGCTACTGGAGGTACATCAAGCATTTTTTCCACGCCACCCAGAACAAATAAACTTTCTTTTCAAGAATTAGCCCACCAACGTACGCCCAAACTAGTAACTCCCAACACGCTCAAGGAACTTCTAATAGATTGTAGATATGACCCTGTGCCCGGAAAAGGGGACGAAATGATGCTGGCATCATTACGTATCCGACGAGCTGCAATATACTTAGGAAAGCTACCAGGAATGACTGCACATTTAGAAAATATATATCACTTTGTTCAGTCAGGGCGAGACCCTGAGAGTATTAACAGAGCCATGGAGTACCAAAAAGTGGAAATACAGGGGGAACTGTTACGTTTCCTCATAAATTGTGTGATCAGAAATCAAGACCAACCAGGGGTAAATCCGAAAGAAATGCAAATTCTTACCACATGGAGTCAGAATATATCAGAGGGGAGACATGATAAACGATCATGTATAGTAGCTATGTGCCGAAAGATCCGCAAAGAAATAGAACGAATACACGAAGAAAGATTAGCAGTAGACGAACCTGAACAAACCGAAGACGAGGAAGAATTAGAACTGCCCACAGGACAGTTAGAAACAATGGCCTATGTAGGTAGAGGAAGATCTTGCAATAATACTAGATGCTTCACTGATCCGATACGTCCGGTACGTCCAGATAATAGCAGAAATTTCCAAACTCCTATAATAAATATAAGGTCCCCCGAACATTCATTCCAAGCCGCTGACAAACTACTCCGAGAACGAAGGGGTTATCATATACTCGATTCTATGGACGAACAAGAATTAGCCAGGTCAGCCGTTCATTGGGTTGATAGTCCTGGAAAATATGGTGATGATACACTAGCACATACGTTTTTGAACCTCGCCCCAGATGAACAGCGTTTAGCTGGTATCTATATGATTCAACAACTCCTTATATTATATAAAAGCCAACACTCCGATCCTGGCCCCTTACCTGATATATTGACTGAATTACTCACGAATAAATGGAGAGGTTCCGGTACTAAGTTAATTAGAGAAATACTAGAATCCAGAAAGCAGTACATTCTTTTTGTATGTCCCGAACATGTCTCACTGCCCATCAAGGAAAGAACGACGTATTACATGGATAGACAGAATCCCTTACGTGAAGTACACCCGATAAAGGGTGATGACAATGAGTTTAAACGTGTGTTTGTATACACACCCATATCCAAAATAGAACTATTAGAAATGAAGAAAGTGGTACCCAGTCATGATAAAGACCCAGCGGGTTTCCACCGTGAAATTAAAGATATGTTACTCATGGGAGAATATACCTACCCCGACATTATGACAATATTGAAGGTATTAATGCCTGCGGGCATTTACGAAAAACTCAAGGAAAAGGATTGGGAGGTGGGAGACCAGAAGATAGATTGGACAGCATTAGAAAACGAAGAAAAAGCTCGAGGTCCAGGTTCAGGGCTCGGGGACAAGACCAAAGCACTACCAGGTTTACTAGTACAGGTACTGCCACGTTTATTAACTACGAAAAAGGAAGACTGGGGTGCAATATCAGCCTGTAAACAGAAATCAGATGAAGACACTAGTGATTTCTATTCCCGATTTGAAAAATGTTTTGGTATAAATAGTGGAATAAAAGCAAGTAGCGAGTCGTATCCACACCTGTTTGTGACAAAATTGGTTGAAAATGCCTTGCCCCAAGTTAAGAATAGAATATTGAAATTCGAGAGTACCTGGCAAGGTAACACTCCGTCACAAATGTTACAAATGCTACAGTACCATCACAATAGAATTAGAGAAGAACAAGAACATGAACATAGACGCATGAAAGACACGAAAATGAAAATGCTAGTTTCCCAGACAGTTCCAGCTGACGGTCATAAAAAGGGTATGACACAGTCCAGTGTTTCAGCAGGTCCTGTAAAAGGGACGTGTAACTATTGTAAACAGCCAGGTCATTATGTACACGATTGTCCCGTTTTAAAACATAATATCGCCATAGGTAACACAAAAGAAAGACCAAGACCACTTAGACAGGATCAGAATCAACAAGGAGCCCCGCAGCATGCACAGTCCATGCCAGCTCCGCAACAGTCTATGCCAGCTCCACCACCGCAGCCTATCGCTGCCACACAAACAACGACCCGACAGATGTATCAGACCGCACAATATGACTACCCTGATTATCAACGATACTCATGAAACAGCCTAGAGAGGGAAGTTGGCTTACCCCTTATTGAGGTCCCTGTAGATCAAGAAGGACCTTATGTACACAGTGAACTATTAGGCCAAGATAGAAAATTTTTACTTGATACAGGGGCAAGCCGAACAACAATAAAACGTAGTGAAGTTCCAGGGGTACCCCTCTCAGGCACACAGAATATTTCCCTTGGTTTTTCAGGAAAACCTATCATTAACGAAGTATCACAGCCTCTTCCACTTACGATTGGTCCCTTGACACGAACTACAGATTTATTACTTACTAAATCATGTCCAGAAAACCTGTTAGGCATAAAAACTTTGAAAGCTCTAGGAGCTATAATATGTTGTTCTCCGGAAGGAGTAAGATTATTTCTACGAGATTTCAAAGGGCACTACGTGTCCCGAGACATGGATTACCGACTGCAGACTTTACCCACACATTTATGGGCACAAGGCCCTACAGATGTTGGTTGCATGAACATTACACCATATCGAGTCACACTAAAGGCAGGAGTGGTACTACCCCGAATGCGACAATACAAGTTACCCCCAGATGCTGTAGTGGCTTTACTACAAATCATTGACGAGCTCATTACCCAAGGAGTGGTTGTGGAAACCGACTCCAATGTATGTAATTCACCGATAATTCCGATTCTTAAACGAACTGATCCAACAGCCCCGCCAGTATACCGATTGGTTATTGATCTGCGCGAATTAAATAAATGTATTGTACCACAATACCCCGTAGTCCCAGACATTTCTTCATTACTGACAGCCATTGATTCCGAAGCAACATTCTTTACTGTAATTGATCTCAAGAATGCCTTTTTCAGCGTCCCAATAGATCCGGAAAGCCAATACTTGTTCGGATTTAGTTTAAATGGACGAAGCTTTAAATTCACACGCGCACCTCAAGGATTTACAGAAAGTCCCAGCATCTATAGCCAAGCACTGAAACGAGAACTCAACAGTATCCATATGCCAGTCAACACTGCCCTGCTTCAATATGTCGATGATCTGCTGATCACCGCTAGAAGCGAACCTGAATGTGAAAAAGCCTCACTGACGGTTTTACAATTTTTGGCCGAAAAGGGGCACAAGGTGTCCCCTTCTAAGCTGCAATTCTGTGTCCAGCGAGTTGTTT
Source organism: Triturus cristatus (assembly GCF_964204655.1). Taxonomy (NCBI): domain Eukaryota; kingdom Metazoa; phylum Chordata; class Amphibia; order Caudata; family Salamandridae; genus Triturus; species Triturus cristatus. The sequence goes on from NC_140583.1 coordinate 238,082,999, forward strand.
ACCTTGGTCACTCGCTGTCCAAGGAGGGAAGGCAGCTTACATCAGATCGCATCCAGTTAATTGCTAACATGCCAATACCCAAGACACAAAAGGAGGTACGGGCTTTCATAGGCCTCACTTCATATTGTAGGCAGTGGATCCCTCAGTATGCATTTTTAGCAAAACCACTCATTCAATTGACAACACAGGAGGCAGCCACATCGACTGTTCTCCCTTGGACTCAGGAACATACACAAGCTTTTGAAAGCCTAAAGAAAGCTTTATGCCAAGCACCTGTTTTAGCAACACCATGTTACAATAAACAGTTTACACTCTTTGTTACAGAACGCGAAGGTACTGCCTTGTCAGTACTCACACAGGAACAAGCAGGATCACACAAACCATGTGCTTATTTTTCTAGTACATTAGATCCCGTAGCTCAGGCTCTGCCTGCGTGCCTGAAATCAGTGGCAGCAACAGCTTTAGCAATCAGACAAAGCGATGCCATAGTACTAGGACACCAATTGACAGTACAAGTACCACATGCAGTAGAGGTTCTCTTGAACCGCACACAAACACAACACTTGACTATAGCACGACTCACTGGTTACGAATTAACATTGTTTCAGCCACATATAGAAATCAGACGTTGTAGTACATTGAATCCTGCCACACTGTTACCTGTAAATGGAACAGACCCACTTGCACATGATTGTATTGAAGTTATCACTATCACGACGAAACCCAGACAAGATTTAACAGATGTCCCATTGTTAGACCCAGACCTGACGTTGTATGTAGATGGTTCATGTATGAGAACAGGTACAGGAGAGCTAGTGGCCGCTTACGCAGTCACAACAGACACTGAAATCATTGAAACTAATTGCATAGATACCTTGTCCGCTCAAGCAGCAGAGCTCATCGCTCTGACACAAGCCTGTATTCAAGCCACAAATAAAAAAGTCAACATATACACTGATTCACGTTATGCATTCGGAGTTGTACATGACTTCGGCGTGCTGTGGCGAGAGAGAGGTTATTTAACTTCTCACGGTGCCCACATCCAGCACGGACCCCTTATTCATGCCTTATTAGATGCAATACATCTACCCACTGCAATATCAATTATGAAATGTAAAGCTCATACGAAAGTTACTGATATCATTTCTCAAGGCAATGATCTAGCTGACAGAACAGCTAAACAGACTGCTCAAACTCAAACATCCGACATGACAAAGACAATAGTCCCGACACCAACACATTGCATGATGGTTAAGGATCCCGCTCTTGACGTAATCGACATACAGACACATGCTACACCAGACGAAATAAAGAAATGGACTGAATTAGGAGGGATCCAAACGGATCAAGGATGGATGACGAAGGAAAAATCTGTGTGGTTCCTTCCTGATTCAATGGTCCAAGTTATAATTAATACTGTACATAGTCCAGCGCATTTAGGAGAAAAAGCTATGCTAGACAGCATTCAACACATTTGGTTTAACAAATATTTACGAGCAGCAGCTAAACAAAAAGTTCGTACCTGTATGATCTGTTGTCAGTTTAACCCAGGTAAAAGCATTCCCGTAGAACAGGGTGGATTTCAGCCTCCTGATCACCCTTTTGAAGTCCTCCAGATGGATTATATCCAGATGGAACGATGTCGAGGATTCAAATATGTTCTCGTAGTTGTCTGTGCTCTTTCCCGTTGGACAGAGGCATACCCGGTTTCAGATTACACTGCCCCGACTACTGCCAAACAGTTGGTTCGAGAATTCTTCCCACGGTACGGTTTACCACGTGCTGTCTACTCAGATAACGGCCAGCCGTTCTCATCCGAACTAATGAAACACGTTTCACTTTTGTTAGGCTATCAGTGGAAATTCCACTGTGTCCGACACCCCGAGGCAGCAGGTCTCGTGGAAAGACATAATCAGACCCTGAAAATTAGATTGTCCAAAATTTGTAGAGAGAAAGGTGTCGACTGGGTAGTAGCCTTACCCGTTGCACTCTTTTACATGAGAATGGTAGCACACTCTCGAACAGGGCTATCCCCTTATGAAGTGATCTTTGGTAGACCACCAAATATGTGGGGAACGCCTATACCACGTAAAATAACTGATATTGACTGTAATATGCTGACAGATTACTTGGCTTCCTTGATGTCTGCACTACAATCTTGTCGTTCACAGGTAGCTGCAGCCTTTCCCGACAATACCGAGGTGAAACCCCATGACGTAATTCCAGGAGACTTGGTGTTAGTGAGGAACTTTGATCGGAAGTCTCAGCTGGATCCTAGGTGGAAATCGCCTCAACTCGTATTGCTAACGACGAGGACAGCCGTGAAGATCGAGGGTCGAAAAGGCTGGATACATTCAAGTCATATCAAGAAATTTCATGGACTACCATCCGACGTAAACGACACACCTTGCGTGTCTTCACCGACTGACTCAAAGCTTCCTTTGGTTGAACTGAATAACAACGAACAATATAAACTAAAACTTCGGTCTAACAAGTCAGGCAATTTGATTGTTTAAGTCCTCTCCAAGGTGAATCGGTCGAATTTGTCTCTGACATGTATCCCTTAGACCTGTACGGAGAAAGAAACAGAAGGATAAAGTTGAAACAACATGCGTACTGTAAATCACTGCGTAGTCATTGCATAGTGACGTTATTGATTTTGTTTTTCTTAAGTCTTTTAATAATTACTGCAAGTATATTGTTGCACATATATTATCCTATTTTTAGACATGTTTACAATGTTACTGCCGAACATTCTTTTAGTGAATTACCTCCGCATGAGTTGTCCTATAGATTTGCGCTGCACAATAACACTTTTATTAGTATGTTACATCATTCCCATCAGGTTAGCAATGCTACAAATTGTTGGATATGTGGCCGACTCCCTCCCTATCAGAATTATAAAGGAATTTTGCCTCTCTTTCCATACCCATTCACACACAATGGCTCCTGTGGAGCATGGTTTAGTTTAATTAATTCTCTAGATTCGAATTCTGCAGTTTATCAAGACAACTGGGTATGGGGAAATCTGAACTTAGTTTTACTCAAAGTCTGTTACCCTAACAAGGAGGGACTTCCCAAAAGAACAGGAACTGATTTAGAAAATGAAGTATATGGATTAGGTAATTTTACGCTTAATCTCATGATCCTGAATGTCGAATCCGAAGCTACACCAATTCTGCCCGCCATGTCAGTATTTCCAGTTAAAGGTGAATTATGTGTAAGAAAGAATGGTTCCATACATATGGGCCATAGTAGATGCACCACTGTAATAGAATTTAGTGATCAAGGCAAGTCTACATTTAGAGCTTCCCGCCATTCCTACTTCATATGTGGTCAGACGGCATATATACGTTTGCCTCTAGATTGGGATGGTACCTGCTACATCGGATTCCTTATGCCACCTGTTTTTCTAGCTCCTCCTGATTATCACAGAAATACTCATCTAGTACACAATAGAGAACAAAGAGATCTCCCAATAGTCGATTACACTGAGACCGCATGGGAAAAATACACTGATTTCAATAAAGGTCTCTTTCCCTATATAGGTACAGTTACCAATAGTAAGCTGATACGTAGATTAACCAGAACACTTGAAGCAGTAGTGAACGAAACTATTTCCGCCTTAGGCAATTTAACAGAAGAGCAGTCTGCTATGCGGATTGTTGTGCTTCAAAATCGTCTTGTCCTTGACGTCATCCTGGCCGATAGGGGCGGAGCTTGTAGGGTCATCGGATCAAGTTGTTGCATTTTCATACCAGAAAATTTGCCATCTGTATATAAAGCCATAACTCGTCTTCATAAGATTGTAAGCCAGATACACCAGAATCCAGGCACCTGGACTTGGTCCGGTTGGTTTTGGAGTGTATTATCTACCTTTGGATGGAAGGTCCTATCCTTCCTAGGTATTGGCTTCCTCATATTATTCAGTTGCTGTCTATGCCTACAATGTGGACCAGCGATCTGTGGTCTGTGTGCCACATCGTGTATTCCGCCACCAAGATTTCATTCATCACGGAAGAAGAAAGAAGAACAAATGATGTTATATGAACAGATCAACGGATTGATGAAGATTGATATCTCTTAACGGGCAAGTAGGGGACAAGGAGGGAATGTGGAAATATGGATTTTTATGATCGGTTATGTCCCCTATCTTGGACCCCAACGGTTTCATGTATAAATCACAAGTACATGTATGTTCCCTCCAGTTCCAGTTATGAAGACGCAAACACATGTGCGTCCACCGTCAACATGTCCTCTTTCAGATCCGCCACGAATGGGCCGGATATTCTATTCCTAAGTATGAAAGGCCACCGGCTTATATGGTTCACTTATGCCATTTTACAGTCCAGGCAAGTAGGCCCTGATTCTGCCATCAAGCTTTTCCTGCCTTCTGCCTCTGAAAGCTCCAGTCTGAGCTCGCATCTGTATCCATGAACTTTGCCCTACTCTCTGCTCGACTAACGGTGCCTGACATCAGCCTGTTGCCTGCCAAAAACTGTATTTCACCTTCGAGATTATCTGCTCCGCTCCCTATCCAATGCATTCCTGTCTAGTAGTTTAAGTAAACATTCTTCCGGCTACCGAGCAAAAGGCCCGGCTTCTCTGTCTTTTTGCAAATAATTCATAGCCCTGTTACTATGGAAGATTTCTGCCCCCGCATCTAGTGTAGACACTTAGACGCTTGTACACGCACCAACAGTCAGTATGGTCAGTATAGAATAAGATTTTACTCTAAGAGACCTTTCTTTTTGGATAACACAGTTCTTTAAACATAGGATGTTAGATATGATTTGGGATTAGGTTGACTTGACCCCCCAGACTTCTGTCTCCACATGTAGAGCTAAATGTCAAGTCCCCTTCACCCCCTAGTTGCACGTCAATCACACGTCATGCTGCTGCGCGCGCATTTCTGCCAAGCATTTCTGCTGACATTGCGAAATTCTTTCATGGAACCACCCTATTATGACATCATACCTGATGACGTTCTTTAGTTACACCCAGTTACACCCATTTTTGCTACGCATGTATGTTTTATCTTTGCTATCAATTGTTACGCCTCCTCCATATGTTTCACTATAATGCATATTGTATAAAAATGATTACTTGTCAATAAAGAGGGTTCTTCACTTCCTGAACCTTCGTGGTGATGGAATATGGAGCTCCTCAATTTAAATTGATTTTGGAATAAAGCCCGTTCCGAACCTCTAATACCACGGATTCTGCCTCTTATTTTACTGAGCTATTATTATAGATTTTCCGCATCAAATTAAGTTCCGGTAATTAAATTATTTACCACAGACTGTCACATCTGGGTGTACCCATCCCACTTAGGGCTACACATCAAAGTTTACAAAAAAGTAAGGGATGGAAAGCTTGAATTAATCTCAGCCACTGGTAATTACTCGAGGCCACATCCTAGTCCATTGGTATGTTGCACACCTCAGTTGGGACCCAGCAATATGTAAATCAGTGTTGACCATGCTCCAGTACGAACTGTCCAGCCCAAACTCCCAAGCCATGGTCAAGACTGATTTTCATATAGGTGGGCCCAAACTGAGGTGACTTGGTGTGCAAATAACATTTGGAATCTGGCCATGAGTGATTATAAGTTACTGAGATTAATTCAAGCATTCCATCCAAAACTGTTTTGTATACTTAACTGCTGGTGAAGGCAGTAGACTCTCACACCATGAGAGAAGCACTTTGGGCACTCCTCCTGGTCTGACAAGACCGCAATCAATGAGTCATGCCTACGTCTTGGTGCACACACATGATCCGATTTGCCTAAGACAAAAATCAGGATTAGGGATCCAGACATCAGTACAGTTGGGCACACATTGCAGGGGTGCACATCCATTACCATACAGAGGACTTCTTCGTTTCAACAGCTGCCTCGTGAATACTCATGTAGAACATTTTGTTATGGTATGATTAGATCCAAGGGTCTTTCAGCTGGGATGCTGAGGGATAGTCTGTGCTAGATGTTATTTTTACTGCCTGTCAACCCAGGATTGTATACTTTTATGGTTGTTGTCAATGTTTATGTTTTGTTGGTGTAGTGGTAGTGATGTAGTGTCTAAATGGACTTGGCCAATGCAGTTGTAATTTGATGTAGTAGATTCTATGTAGTGGTAGCTTAATTGCAATGCATACATAGTAGGAACAAACAACCATTTATCATTGGCATCATATATGAATCACTGAAAGCATCAACAGGACAATAGTTCAATGGAATCCTATTTTTAACACGTTGCCCAGTAAATGTTTAATCTTCTATTTGGAACAGGAACAGGTCCAGGCAAAGCTGATGCAGATCCTTTGCTCCATATTTGGTCATCGGCAAACAGTCTGCAGAATTGTATTTCTTCATAGTAATTGCCCTTCTTAAAATGTCCTTCTTGAAATTTCTTTACATCTCCATTCACATATTCAATTTTGTCATTACCTGTTGCACACCTTCCTTTGGCAAACAGTTGCACATTTTGCACTTTACCCACTCAAACTTCAGAGATGGCATATTTGCAAATAGCATGAATTGTACATATATGCTTCCTGCACAGATTTCCTTTTGCAAATATTTTAGCGTTCAAAGGTGTTTGTGAAATGAACTGCTGTATCCACCTGCATTTGTGTGCAAACGGTCAGTGGAAGAGACTGAGAAATTCTGCAGAGGAAAAATGGAGAAGCCATACATAATACGACTTACCTGCCCCCAACTTTACTCAAAATACCTGACCACCTGCCACCCACCCCAACACTATCTGTGTCTTCAATCTTCTTCCCTCCACAAGCTGTGCTCCTTGCTCTCAAGAGCTGCTCTGACAGGCTTTCAAAGAGGCCAGTCAGACTGCCTGGAATTCCTTGATGACATAGCAACAGTGGGTATCAGCCTTAATTAACAACCGTTGCTACGTCATAGCAGTGAGTTACTGGATTTGAAGATATTCACACAAGTGGCTGGCTCTCTATCTCAGCCTTGCATAACAAATTACAATAGACTCAGACACTTGGGCCATCCTGGAAGTTGTATATACATTCATAAAGAACTATATGTTACCATTACATTAGAGACCTAACTGGAATTCGAAATTTGAAATATGCTACTTGTGTATATTCTGCTGTTGGTGTATATAGTGACCCACGGGTGTTCCCTAATCATTGTTTTTGGCTTTACACCAGACCCAGTTCTGGCCCACAGGCTTTTTGGACAATTGAGGATATACAGTAGGAAACATTATAGTTTATCTAGTTATGTAATAAAGAAAACAGAGTTTAATAGGCACCAGTAACCAGTTTCCAGATCCAAGTGAACCTTTCTCCACAACAATCCAGTAAACATTAAAAAGTCAATGATAGCAAATTAATCTACCAGAAACCATCTATGATTGGTCAACTGGCATTTTCCCCATCAGGACACGGGTGCATGACACGACTGGTATTTATTATTTGAGAAGGGCAACTATGCTTAGAACAACACAACAGTTAGAAATGGTGCTGCACGAATCCTAAATTTAGGGGCCACCAAACCTAATCCAATAAATGGTGTGAAGTAAAGTGCTCATGCTTTAAAAGTGGTCGCAAGAAACCTCTTCTCAAGCTGCTGTATAAAGTGCAAAAAAGTATAAACTGCGTTTTTGATTGTGATGAAGAGTTATTACATGGGCAAACCAGCAAAAATTCAAACCAGGAGCCAGGTTTAGGGAAAACAACCAAAAAAACAACCAAAAATTAATTGTATTTAACCTGAGTCTTATAAGATAAAATCTGTGTTCTGTTTTTTCTACCAAGGTTAAGTACTGGTCTGTCCCATGCATTTTTAAAATAGGCAGATAGTTAAGAACTGAAATTAAATGACTTGACTTTGTAAACAGTACATTTTTTCTTTACTATGACCTTAGTTTGGGGCCAAATGCAGTCTGGAGAATCAAAAAGGTTATAATGCCCATGTTATTAAAGCTTTTCTTTACATATGCCAACCAAGTAATAGAGCATCTATTATCCAATTACAGGCAATTGCCTAAAATGTCTCTTGAAAAAACCCGCTTGTAGGGTAGACCATATTTTGACCCAGGCTTAGAGCGGGCCATTTTAACTTTGTCTTTTAAATAGCTCATACCTAATTCACTGTGAGATATAAAGCTTGGGGTCAATTTCCGAATAGCCAGCAACCAACAAAGAAATGTGTTTTCAAATGCCTGCATTCTGGCTGGTGTTTCGTGGCCCCACATGCCCGATCCATATGTTCCCACACCCAGACATTTAGACTTATATAGCTTAAATTGGGTTGTGCCCCAATTTTTTGCGAACCGAAAAATAGGTTCACTCTCTACTCCCATTTTCTGTATCCTAGTATTGGTCATGCAGCACCATGACAGGTTTGCTTCGAACAGGATGCCTAAATAATTGAAATGAGCAACCTTTGCAATTGCAGTCTTGCCAATAAAAAAGATTTAGTTTTTGTGTGTTTTGGACCACAGGTTAACATAAACGATGTCTGATGGTTTACTTGTCATAAAACTATTAAAACTACTCCAATGTTTCTGGAGGCAAATTGCTGTTTGTGAGATTTAAACTGCGTCATCCGCATATAAAAGAACTGGGACTAGTCGAGAGGCAATTCTAGGAGTATCATCACTACATAAACTCAGGGCTTTGTGTAGGGAATTAATCTTTTTTTTAAACTGAAAATGTGCCATTTTACAACTCTGCCTGACCCCTCTTGGTCAGGACCCATAACTTTAGGGATCCACAGAACAGTCCAATTAAATCAATCTTCTTTATTAAATTCAATTATGTCTTCTTTATTTTATATAAAAATCTTTCTTCATTAACACACATCCAGCAGTCTGGACAATGCATTTCATCATACACAAGGACTTCCTCAGGGCTGCAATAATAAAACGATTTTCTTCATAAAATCATTATATACAACAATATTGTCATAAAAACCATAACCCCAATCTTTTAACATCATGTCAGAACTGGGATATGCTTCGATTTGTTTCTCTTCTTAGCCAGTGGCAGCTCGTTCATAGGGGTGCTGGGGTGTTGCACTTCTCCCACTGTGGGCCAGCATATACCAGACTCATTAATAAAACATATTTTTACCAATTAAAATACTTCCCCCATATTGCTATGAATGTTACCCATGTTGATCGGAGTTTTCCTGTGCCAGCCCTACATACACAGTTCAGGCCTCCACAACCTGCACTTTCATGGAGGTGGGGGATAGGGTACAGATACAGCACCACCAGTCTCTGACGGGGCGCCGGGTTCGCCTGCCCCAGCCAATCCACACCTTGCTCTCATGCTGTTTACTGATATAAATGATATGACATCAGCGTTTGAATTGGCAGGGATAGGTGATGCATAGCTTCTGTGAGCCAGTATGCACATCCTTACAGCCAGGCAGACAGTTTGGAGGAGGGAGGATGTTACAGCCACCGGTGTGATAAGGGTTTCAGCTCAAAGCCACAGCAAAACATGTGTGCGGAATTCTACGAATGATATAACTAGGGAATAGTCGAGTGAAGATTATTGTTTTCAGTATTTGCAATGAGCTTCAGAATTAAATTCATATTGCAGAGATGATCGGGGCACAGTCTATTTAGATAAGCAAAAGCATGGACCTATATAAGCTTACACAGCGGTGACAGTTTGCTGATCAACTTTCAGCTGCATTGATTTATGGAATTTTTTGGTGTAACTGAGCATTTATTTGCTGTAATTGTACCATCCCCTGTTATTTTCTCCCCGATGACTAATCAGGTAAGGCAATTATACTGCATTTATTCGAAACGTTTTCATTTTAGATTGCTACCCGTATTACTTAATATGATATGATTTTATCCAGCCTGGCAAAAATCGTATTTTTATATTTCGTAGTGTGTCATTTTTTGAGATAGGATAATGCTTGGTGTTTAAATTTAGACACGAATGGTGATATAAATCCAACTGGCTCCTGTTAAATCTTTTTATTCCAGGCGTCCTGTTTGTCAATGAGGCAAATCCAACATGGCTCTCATTGTGTTCACTACATCATGAGAAAGAGGAGAGCTTTAAGTTCACCAGCTGCATAAATGTCAAAAGACATAAAAACAGCACAACTGCAAAGCTTCATCAGATGAATGAAATGATTGTCCCTGTGAAAGATATTAAAGTGAAAACCAAACTGTAGGAACTACACGAATACCTCAAGTGTTAATTGGGATGGAAGAGTCTCTGCATGGTGATGGACATGGACATGTTCCCCTGCCTGAGTGCCCCAGTTGTGTTGATATCTGGATCCCTGGTTTGTCTTTTTTGGCCATGGGTAAATACGGATCATGCTTGTGCGCCATGACCAAGGCCTTTCTCATGGAATGCGGTCTTGCTAAGACCAGGACGGACACCCAAAGTGCTACCCTCGGTTGATGGAAGGCTAGTGTCTTCACCTGAAGTGAAGTGGCACAAGTACTGTGGTGGCAGCACAGCATTTTTTTGTAATAGTGATCAGTAGAATGAGCGGCCCTTTTTACCCGTGTCACTGGATGGCAACTTCTGGCTCACTCGTGTTAAGTTCTGCTGCCATGTGTTTAACCCGCACTTGGTCTGCATTGGGTTGTATGCAGCGGCGGACAGCCAGCATAGTTGTATGTGCGCGCTAGAGTGTATGTGCGACAATCAAAGTGTACACTACAGGAAAATTAGGACTCAAGGTTGCATGTGCGTGCTGGGATGTCTGTGTGCCTGTGATAGAGTACAGTACATGAGAATCAGTGCGTACAATTGCGTGTGAGCACTTGGATGCATGTGTGTCTGTGAATGGGAAAAATTCATAGATTTACTTGGATTCCATTTTGGGAGACTGATAATTTGCTGGAGGAGCTTGTGGAGGTCGAGGAGGCCCCACACAGATTTGTAGATTGCTGCATTCCAGGGAGCTGGGTGGGATACGCACACTAGAGGAAGGAAAGCCAGATCCTTGAGCACACTTCAAAAGGAGCTATTTCATTCTAAAGAGAGGTGACTGGTGAAAGGGCCCTGGACACATCTCACTAAGGAGAAGGGAATCAGGGAGTAGAGCTGGGGGCCTTTGCAACCCTTTGATGCACAACCACTAAAGCTGGCATCCAGGTCGGATTCGCAAATCACTTCCATTGCCTGTGTTTAAGGCGATCAGTTTTTGGAGACACGCCTGCTGTGATAGACTGCTCTCTGGAGAGAGAGCAAGACAGAGGAATGGGCTGCTCTCTGGAGAGAGAGCAAGACAGAGGAATGGGCTGCTCTCTGGAGAAAGAGCACGACAGAGGAATGGGCACTTCAAAGTGGGCAAACCCCAGAACACATGCAAACTGAGACACTAAATCACATTTGCGTCTCGAAAATGATTACAAAAAAGGGAGCTTGAGACTCCCAAAGTGTCGAAATGAAGCTGTGCATTAACCACTGAAAATACCTCAATTTGCACCTGCCAGGACTCCTCCATGGATTGGAGTAAAATAGTTTACTACTGCCGATTTTTCTGCCACGAGTGAGGAGAAATGCACAGTGGCAAATCCCACACTAGTGGAGGGAAGTGACGTTCCATGGTATGGTTTGCCATGGAAGTGTGGTAACACCCACAAACGTGTAGGTTTGTTGGCATTCCAAAATTCTAATACACAAGCCCTTCCCGTAATAGAAATTATCGGAGATTTACTTCAGCAAAGGTTTGAAGTAGCTCCATTTCCAGGATGAGAAGGGGAATAGATCATTCCACATAGGGTGTAGGGAATGTCCTTTCTCAAAAGGGGAAAATATTGTTTCCGCAGACAAAATACAAGTTTTCATTTCAGAAGGTGCTTCATTAGTCCTCTGCAGAATTCACTTTCTGTAGGATTCTGCTCCAGTAAAATAGGAGCATTCCAAGTACATTTAGATGTAGAAGTTATTCTATGCCCGTACTTAACCCTTTTTTTCACGACTAGCGTCTCCTTGCGTAAATAGTGCTTCACTGTAATTACAGATTGGAAAATAATGCAAAGGTCAGTGTTGCTGCCCTGTATACACATTATTGGACCCACAATCCAAATATGGAGGTTGTTTGGACATATCTGGCTTGCTTCAACTATTTCGTGATTTGGCATATTTCTATGAGCCAGCCTTAATGACAGTCATTGTTTGTGCTGCCTGCGGAGAGAGGTGATTGCTCTGCTGCCCCAGGCGACAGATCAAGAACCCATGACCTGAACTCAAAAGCCCCATACCATGGAGATTAGGATTCACCTGCTAGTGAAAGGAGGTGAAGTCGGAATTTCCATTTCTGATAATATCAACTCTCTTTAAATTACCTTAAAGGATGTCCCCTCGTGGGACAATCATAGGACAGGCAGAACTCTTGCTCCAGTCTCCACAAGAAATGTATTTGAAGTTTTGAATTGAACATAGAAGTCTTGGCTCGGTGTAGTTTGGCCTAAAGAGGCCAACTTGTCAACATTTTGGACAGACCTGCCATCTTTAAAAGCTTCTCAAGGGGGAACCCAGAAGGTGGGGAACAGGCAATAGACTGGGCCATGCTAGTGACACAAAAGGGTGAAGTGATAATGTGGCCCCACAAGTTTGGGAGATTGTATCACCCATTATAGGAAAATCAACTTATCTTTTAAAGTTTTTAAAGAGTTTCAGAGAGTTATGATTAAGCCTGAAAGACTGAAAGAATGATGTGCATGGGCTGGAGCACCACTGTAGGTATTCTGGAACCCTCTGGCTTGCACCCTGGACTTTGTGAACTCTACAGGGCTGGAAGCAATAGCTCTTTGACTCCTTCTCAACGCTAGTTGAAGATGAACTTGCTGAGTATCCTGTGGGGGGGGGGCGGTCTTCTGTGGACTAATCTTGCTGTGGGCACCCTAGGAGTGCGCAGGACACACTCTTGCTGGACACACACTCAATTTGCCAGTTACAGAAAGACTTAGTGACTGGACAGTGCAAGAAAAGAAAGTGCCCTGCAAAATTGCACCTTGGTTTCTGCTGTTAGGTAGACCCCTGGTCGGGGTCTCCCATGGATAAACAGGAGGACAGGATCCTATAGTGAAGTAGCTCATGAGAAGAGGAAGCAGTAGTGCTAAAAGCTGTTGACGGCAACTCCCGTGCCATGTTCCTGCAGGAAGCGGGGTGTGAGCACAAATGCCCCCATGGACTAGCAGGAGCACCATATGTAATAAGATCAACAAGAAGCAAAATAAATTCAATCAAAGAAATCTAAAACTAAAATGAAACACTGCCTCAGGCTGGAATGCCAAAGATTCTCCAGCCGGAAGTTGTGTAGGGCTTGCTGGAGTTGTGAGCACTCCAGTAAGCTTCATGGCCTAGAGAGAAAAGGAGTTATCCTGGGTCTCCAGGAGCAAGAATGCAGGTGCAAAGGAGGAGGACCATGGCACCTATTTCAACCCCTCATAGAGAGGCCTAGCTTTTGCGAAGCATCTGAGAATATGTGATGCCCATGTGTTATGGGTCCATGGATGGTTGCTAGTCAACTTTGTATAAAAGAAAGAATGACTTATTTTTTTATCTGTGAATAGTTGTGTTAAAGTTAATAGGTTTTACTTATTATGAAGAAAGACAAATGCCATATCTGTTAGGTTAAAGCTAGCAATCGTCTGGGTATTGTGCAACATGCATTATCAAAGATAGTGGGTCGAATACTGCAATTGTGAAAAACCTTTTACAAGGCAAATAGGCTTTAATTTTTCATATTGAACACCCTTCTACGGTTTGCGTAGGCATGCACAGAGGTATTACTGTTTTTATAGGAAGGACGTGCTGGGCATACATTGCTACTACATACCTCGCATCTCATAGGTACAGGCTCGATTCAGGGGAGCAGGGGTGGCTCCTCTACTAGGGTGGAGGAGCGTAGCCCCACGGCTTTCTCGAAGTGCGAGAAGCACTAACATAAAATGGTAATAACTTTCAGTTATTACCATTTTATGTTCGGTTGTGGGTGGGCGGTGCTGATCTGCGAGCAGCCAGGGCAGGGCAGGAGTGGTGTGCCCACTCCTGACAGCGCAATGACTATTTGGTCGGTCCTCTGTGGCCGCTCAATCTAGTCATGCGCACTCTGATCTTCTCCAGGCAGGCTGCAATGCAGCCTGCATGGAGAACATGGCCTCCCCGTAAGCCAGTGGCTGGGTGGCGTTCCCACAAATCACAACGTTGCTTGCAGCATTGTGATTGGCTTAGATGTGGGAGCCTGGCTGCTTGCTTCCTGATCCTGCCAGAGGCAGGTGAGCAGGAGCAGCAGCCGAGAAGACGCGGGACCCGGCCAGCCGGTGCAAGGGTAAGTCTATTTTTATTGTGTTAAATTAAATCCCCGCGTGTGGCCCCTCCTCCCCGCATGACCCCTGTGCCCCCAAACCCCCCACACACATGCGAGACATGCCTGCTGCGACTGCAGGGGAGTAGTTGTGGGATTGTGACCTTATTTTGGGGGACATCATCTTCAGTTATTCTGTAAGGCACCATTAGGAGGAGTTCCAATTCCTGTTTCCCAAGCTACCTTATATATGTTTGTTATCATCTGCGTAGTATTTTGTTATGTATGTATTTAAATGTTTTCCGTTTTAAAGAAAAAGCACTGGCTGGAGAATGAACTATTCAGTGCTATTTCGTGCATTTTCGAGTTCTGAGTTTCTAGCCCATATCACCTTCCTGAGTCAGCCCAGGACTGTTCTGCCTTTCTGCTCTGGAAGTCTAGTGTTAAAGAGGTATCTGGGTCTCAGTTTAAGGTCCCAGGGCTTCAATAGTTGAAATGCCCCTGGTGACACAGCTGAGGCCCAGCCCACCTGGGATCGACTAAACACGATTTCTTATATCAATCTAATAATATATTTAAACATCTGTGCAAAACGCATACTTTTGTACTCCCAAAATATAAATCACATTGCAAACTGCACATGACTCTATAAAGGACATGACACCAAGCACTTTGCAAAGTGTGAAATATGTCCCGTGATATAGGCTCTAGGTGCACTATAATTTAACAACCAGGTTTGTTTGGTTGCATTGACCACAATTAACCAATGTGAAGGCTCTCTTATGGCTTCAGTGAATGAGAGATACCAGCTCAAGACACTCAGGGGGTCATTTAGGAAGGGGGGGTGACCGAGCATATGTTAACCTCTTCCACCTCTATCTTATTTAGTGAAGTCAATGCATGGTATACATTCTTTGCAGCAGGCATATTAACCCCCTGTGCTACTTTAGATGAGTCAAAACTACCACAAACAAGCATTTGCAATGCAAATTGGTCTCGCATTTTTGAGGGTTAAGAGTTATTGGCGTTGTAAACTGATTGAAACACGTGCTGTGCACAATGCCATTATTGTGCTTGACCATACAGAATTGACAGAGAAAATTGCAGGAGGTACGTTTTTTAGAAACCTACATCAATCTAAATACGTGTTTGTCACCTACCTATAGGAGTTTGTATACAATAGGTGACCCTGCCATTGCATTACGAAACGTAATCCTCTCTCACTACAACCCTTTTATTCTTCTACATTATGCAGGGATGTCCATGGTTTTGTGGGTTGTTCTTGCAGAGGCGTGCCCGTGTACTCGGTCTGTTCTGGAAGAGCATAGAGCGATGGCGGCGAATGACTCTGCCCACTCCACACAACTAAGTACCACAGGACCTGCACGTTCAGCTGGGGACTGAATACTGACGGGTTTCTTCAACAGCCATTAGCAAAGCCATAGCTGTCTGTCCTCCCCAATAGCTGCATGCAGGCAGAGTTGCCTCTCGGAAGCGGGTGGGCTGAGCCTGACCTAGGTGCTCGTTTGGCATCGCCAAGCTATCAAGCTAGAACATTCTTGAGCTGAGCCTCGTTTTAGACAGTTATTGCTGCACACACCCATGCGCGTCCCATGAAGTAGTTATCCGTTAATTTCGCGTTCACAATAAGCAAACCAGAAGTGCACATCTAAATTAAACAAGCAGGGAGCTCATGTGCGCCATCCACCCCAATTGCTGCTCCTATTACAGGAATGCAGGCGGCCACGCTGAGTGCAGGAAAAACAAGCATTGGCCGCACGCGCGCCTCACCCTTAAAGTAAAAAAAAAAAAACAAGCCCTGGAGTTGTGTGCGCGCGCGTGCGTGCACGCTAGAAGCAGGGGGGAGGAGGAGGGCCTGCGCGATTTACTTGCGGGAGCGATAATTGCTACCATATGGCAGCGCTCGCTCCCGCAAGTAAATCGCCTCACGTGCACGCGTTGCCATTGAAGGCAATGGAACGCGTGCACGTGTTTGGCTGCAAGCTGGAGCGATTTCTAAGTGTCTCTTTCCTAATCAGCGCATGCGCGCTGCCTAAGCGAGACCTAAAAAACTCCAATCTCTCTCCTGCAGGTACATTAATCACCAGAGTTATCTTGACACTTTTATTGTTGTCCAAAAAACGGCTGGGTATACAAGAAACTTTGCAGTACTTTTAAAACTGCTTCACTCCTACAAAAACGCCATCTACTAACAAACCGGCCCCCCACCCTTCCACCCTCGGGGGGGCGGGTGGCGGAGAAGGGGGAAACCAGATGCCGCATACGGTCAGTCCGGCCCTGACTTTGTGCATAAGAACTGGATCCTGTCCTGCTCCTTAGAAATTAATAATTAGCTTCTCCCTCCACCCCCTTCATTGAAAGGATTGTTATTGAGAGGAGAAAGGTTTGCAGTAAGCTCAGCTATCCTGGAACTTCCCATCACGACTCAGAGGCTTTCCTTATCTTCCCACGTTCAGGAACCCCGGGTCATTACTATCGCCTGCAAGTACTGGCTGCTCCTTTTGACTCAACAATCTATAGGACGCTTTGACGCTTTATACGTTTCGTGAGATGTGAGATGTTAACATTTTTCAAAGAAAACAGATTAAAAAAATTGTTAAATAGGTAAATCTTTATAGATAGTAGAAAGCAGATAAATCTCTGTACGCCCTGTGACAAGAGAAAAACATGAAAGACATGGCATTCCAGCTGTTTCCAAACAAGACCCTCCCTTCTGAAACGTCAGTGCCCCCTATCGGCGGCAGCAGATGCTGCACCGAGGTCGTCCATGCACCACAGTATGGTCCCTCACAGCCACTTGTAATTTTCACATGTCCTTCGGGTGCGCTTTTAAATCGCAAACCCAAATAAGAGTCAGTAATTAATAGAAAACCCATAAACAACCAGCAGCAGCACGGGTCACAAAACAGACCCATGCATGTTTCCAGGTCAATAAACAGACCCCTTTTTGCGGCGCTCAGTCTATGAACCAGGATAGCAAGAACCATTAACACCCCAGGCACAATTACAGAAGCTATTTTTGTACTTAATTCTCAAGTTCCTTCCTTCCGAGATAAGTTAGAAAAGCGAATGCCGGCGCAAGTAAAAGGAGAAACAGAGGTTAGCTATAATGAATAAAAAGTGTCTCCCACAGTTTTTTTTGGAATGCCATAAATAGATGTAATCACTGTCTGAAAAATCCTGCTACCATGCATAAATTTAGCTGATCAAACTGCAGCATGCAAACCTGCTAATTGACATCTAAGTGAGAAATGATTTAGTTAGGTCAACAGGGTGTCTTCTATTTTAGAGCAATGGTTCTTCTGTTTTTTTAAAGACCTTGTGACTGCCGGTGACGTGAGTCTGTCATGCTGATCTGCAGAGTCAAGTGGCCTCTTGTTGAAACGGTCATGAAGTACTGTTCAGAGAGTTGATTGAATATATTAAGGGGTGTCTCAGTATTTTTTATTATTCAACCCAGGGATTTCGGGGTTGCCAGGTACTTCCGTGACAGAAGGACGCTATCTCTAGTGCTAGGAATTACTTTGGAAACCACTGTTATCACTTATCAGGTGCCCTATCCTTTGAAGAAAACACTACAAACCCTAGAAAGCAGTGGTTTGATCATTAACAGCTATAAATATGATTTCCTGCTGGCACTGAGCTACCTGCCAGACTAGGTTTTTCATTGGACAAGACGCCTATGCATTCTTCAGTCGCTGGTAATCCCTAAAGATATTCAACAACTTGGATGAAATAACTTTCTCACTTTGGGAGGGACAATTCCAGAAATGCACACATCTGTGAAATCATACTTACAAGCTACTCGCATCCGCTCCTTTGTACAGCGCCCTGATACCCGTACGGGTCATGTTCGCGCTTTATAAAAACTTGTCATATAAATACGAACTCTTGAGAAGGTAGCAGGGTAGCTTAGTAGATTTCACATGGCCACATCCTGTTGTAATTCAGTACCCAACCACATTTTGAAGCAAACAAAAGCTCCTTATTAGACTGTTTGCAGTCCACCTCAACAGCAGCCCGAAATCTGCCCATACAGCGTGGCCGCATAGATAAGACATGTCGATGGACATCAACATGCCTAACAACAGGATGTGTATTAGTGCCTGTCACACACACAACATCCAATGGTACACTCTAGTTAGACCATTGCACTTGCATCAGATACTAAACACATATGTCCCTTAGGTGGGTATGAACATGATACCAACATTACTGCCCACCAAAGACATACTCCACACCCCTTAAAAATAACGCACATTAACATAGAATGCTGAACATACCCTCAGCAAAATACAAACATGTCATTAACTCGGTATCGAGACATCCAACTGCACTCACTGCTGTCAGTTAATTACAATACATGCCTTGAAGGCAATGGACCCACATACCAGCTGAAGAAATACAGAATCCATTTAGTACAGCCCTCCAGTCTCATCCAACTCAACTGATCGAACTAACATACTCCCACACTACACACCACACATCTCCACAAAACCAAATCAACAATAAATAACAATAAAAGAGGCTCAAACTTGAATTTCAAGGTGTTGACTCAAACCAATCAGGAGTGCTTAGGGTGTGTGGGACATGACGCTTAAGTCACTTAACTCATTTTCTCCTTACTACATAACAGTACTATCCGATGACCTCAGAATTCAGTGTCCTCCAAATTTTATTTAAATTGTGCATTCAACCGGTTTAGTTTTTCTAAGTCCGCAGCTGACCTCACTATTTACCTCCCTCCCTGTCTCACTGCTTTGTCAGGTCCATTTCACTCTCACTCATCCCTCCTATCCCTCTGCTCCTTCCCCTATTTAATACGGACAGGCGGAGGCATTTTCACATCTGAATTTGCCAGACGTTAAATAATAAGTGTGCTTGCTTTATCCCAATGGACACTGGCCACATGCTTGCCCTCCTTTTAGCCACTGGTATGCTGAGGATGTACCTAGTGGTCAGCTAGCCACTAATGACAATCATCAGTTTTTCTTCTGTTTCGGGTGTTTACTACCTGGGGCATTTGTCCTGCTAAAAGAACCGGCTAGTCATATTATATCGGGTCAAGGAAACACAGTAGATATATATTTAGAAAAAAAATTGAACTGCACGAGTCACTCTATCAGGAAAATGTTACTCCAGAGTTGAGTTTCTTTTCATTTCATTTCATGTCAGCAAGGTTGGGATATTTATTGAAACGGTGTGTAGAATCCTGAGAGTGGGATTTGAGAAGTGAGGCTGGACTTTTTTTACCAGCACCACTGTCCATGCCATAAGAGACACATGGCGGAGGAAAATTGCTGGTCCAAGTTCTTATGTCCATAATGTTGTCTTAGAGCTACTTGGTCCATTGTTAGAGAGAGTATCCTTGGGGCAGTCAGCTGAAAATTTGCTGTCAGGAGAAATCTTATCATGCTTGCTTAAGTTGTTGGACGTTTCTGGGTGTGGGAGCTGCTTTTGCTGAGACTGGACAAGCTTGGGATGAGGTCTGAAACGTTTTTAAGGATTGATGACCCTTTTGGATAAAATATCAGATTTAAAAGTTTTCTACTCAATAGCGCCTGGAGGAAAAGGCACATGAGCCTTGTGGTAATGTACCAGTAAAAATAAAACATGAGGAGGCATTAGGAGGTAAAGGGTTGCGCTGTAAGCATTTTCTGTGCTTACCCTGCTGCGAAGCCAGACACCTTGTCCGCGAGTTTACACTAAATCATTTTTGGTGCTGCAGAGAAGAACGTAGCGGGAAAAAGCTGAACTTTCGGACCAGCGTCAATGCATCTCCATCGAATTGGCTTGGCAGGTCAGTCCCAGCTCCCCATTGGTTTGCAGAGGGAAAAGTTAGCAAAAAGCCACAGGTTTCAGAAAACATCAGGAGTACACGTGACACCAGCCATGGGTCAAGAACATTGGAGACAGCACTTGGGGGTCAAGGCTCAGTCCAGCAGAGGACAACAGAAGGGTCTTGGCAGGTCATGTTGGTACTTGACAGTTTGAAATGCTGGAAAAGGCCACTTAGTGTTTGCTGCTGTGTACCTGTAGCTCTAGATGGTCAGCCTTGTGACCTCACCTTCATCCTAGGTTCATGAGGGAGAGCAGGTTCATTCTTCAAGTCTCTTATCATGTCTTTTCATGTCACACACAGCAAATCTACTCCTTTTCTGTCCTTCCACAGGTCCAAATGAAATGTGATCTGAGGATAGTACTAAGGTTGCCACATTCATGGCTAGTGCCAGCCTATGTGTGTTTTGCCAATATGGCAGAACCTTTCTTCCCATGTGCAAAGCTCCCTGTGCTCAAGCAAAGGAGTTGCTATGATAATGGGTAAACCATCCCTTGTGGTCACTCCAAACACATTCTAAAGGCAGCTCCTCCCCCACTAGGAGTGGTGCTTGGCTGACCAGCAGCACAATAGAGTGGAAAGGCTCAGGTGTGAGCTACATCTGCCTGTGACAGGATAGGCACCCGTTGAAGTTAATTGAGTTCCTGGGCACGGCCCAGATGGTCGCCCTATCGGGGGGGGGTCAACCCCTCTCACTTTTGTCTCAGCTCTGGGAGCCACTTTAGACCCAATCAAGGAGCCACGAGGCTCCTGATTGACAGCCTGGCTGGCTTTTGCTTGCCTTGCTCCATCTTCATGGAGGTTTGTGTACGGGTTCATCAGAAGCTGGGGTCTGCATGTTGTGGCCTTTTTGCTACTTGCTTCATCTGCAACGCTCCTAGTGTGTTGGGGGTCTTTCAGTTTTGTGGGGCTTGTGTCCATTGTGGTTTGTGGACCACCACTTGTTCCTTCAGTATGCTCTGGATGAAGTACTGATGCCTTCTTTGATGGTCTTGCCATTCCAGGTCTACAGTGCTTGCTTGGTCTTTGCTGTAAGGTGGGGCTTTCTTTACTTCTTTAGAATACTTGTTCGTGGAAGAGTCCTCTTCTTTGGCTCTGGTGACTCCTCATGTATTCCACAGTTCTGCCTGGCCTTCGAGGGATCAGTGTGGAATGCCTTGTAAATGCTTCTTCTGGTTGTGGCGCCCTTTAGTGTTGGTCCTGTTGGCTCTGCTAGTTTCTACGTCTGTGCTAATTATTGGGACAAGACTTGAACTTTGCAGGATCTGATTTCCATATTGTTGCATGCCATCTACTTGGGGATCTGGGCTCCCAAGCTCTGTTTTTGGTGTGAGGGTGTTGTCAAATGTTTTGCCTACTGCTTTCAGTCGGACACTGAGCAAGGGCTACATCTCCTATCTGCTTTTGGCTAAGGCTGTTTGGTTCTTTGCATGAGATTGTCTGGTGTTCTTTGTGTTTGTTTTGAATTCTACATGTCCTGTGCTTTTTTGGCCTCACCTATACTCTGGTGGGAGTAGGCATGTGTGGCGGGGTGATAGGGACAGAGTCGACAACCAGGCTAGGTCGATGCAAAGACGGCTTTATTTTTGACAATGTTCTCTTTTGTCGCAATGTCCTTCTAGTAGCTCTGGACAAGGGAGAGTTAGATGGTTTTGTCCCCGACGCCTCCAGACTTCTGGTGGGGGAATGCTTCTCCGGTTTTCCCTCGTCTCGCTCCACACCCCCTGGATGGATCCGGTGACCTCGCCGCAGTGACAACGGCAACCGTAAATAAAAGAACAAGGAAAATCACGGATTAGGACAACGTCCTGCTCTGTTGGTATTAAGGGACCGGGAGTGAGGGACACCGAGTGCTTGAGTGCGCTTTTACCGGTCGGCAAGTGCAGTGGACAGGGTGTCAAGTGAGGGAAGGGGGTTGAGGCTGCATACAACGGGTACTTTATAGTAACGGCGGCGGCTTCCGTCCCACCCAGCCCGCTACTTTCCCCCGTACCTGCTCAAGCCACGCTCCTCCCGTGGGAACGTGGCAGGGCGACTCGAGGGGTCGGTGGCCTCCTGGCTTGCAGCGGTCTTCCCTGCTCGGCTCTCTGCTCCAGTCGTCCCGTCCTACGCTTCCTCGATCTCTTTCCGGTCTGCTCGTACTCCTAGGCTTGGTCTCTCCTTCGTCCTCCTGGGAAACGCCGTTCGTCCTCTTCCGGGTATCCGCAGCCTTTATCCGCCCATCTACGATGACGTCCTCGGTGGGCGGGGTTTCGTCCAAGTGGAAGGCCTCGTTAAAGGAGCCCTGTCCCTGTTCCAGTGTCCAGTCCTGTGTGGGAAAGGAATACCACTCCGCAGTGCTGTGGTCCGCCGCTGGCTGTAGGGGAAGAGAAGGTGGTGAGTCCCAGGGGTATCCTGCTGTTGTGGCGGAACCCTCTTCCCCGTCACAGCATGCTTTGGTGCATAGCATGCATGTCTTTCAACTTCAGTGGCATGTCAAGATTTTTTCAAGCGGACGTGCCTGTTCATTTGGGCAAGTTCTTACCCATTGATTTGTTGGGCACTGATATGGTGGCTTTTGGATGACTGTTGGCTCTCTTCTCGCTTCCCCTTTAGTACTAACTTGGGCCATTATGGCTGTGGCATGATGTCTGTCTGTGGCCCTCCCCTGCAAACTCAAGGATGCTTACTGTAGGGTTTGTACAGTGAGCTACGGTTTCCTGCCCCAGATCTGGGCAATCTTGTTTGGCATTGGTCTTCCTGTACTCCCACTGGTGGTGGGTCTTAAGGATGTTTTGTTCCATGGACTCTGAACTTTGTGCAAGCTGTGGACTGCTTGCTTTGCTGGAGGTTTGTCAGGCTGCTGCCTTTAGAGCTCATCTGACTCTTCCCTTTATGGGTCATGCAACTGAGTTATTTATATGGCACAGGTTTGCATTAGGCCACATCCTGATATAAATTGAGGCACTACCCTCCACATTGCGTGGAATCTAAATGCAGGCAATACATATCACAGAAGGGGCTAGATAAGCATGTGTAATACCTACTGTAATACAGAAGTGCCGCAGGAGTGTGAAAAGTGGGTGCAAATACCCACTATGATCCCGCCACTATTGTAATCAGGCCTCAGAACTTTTATCATAACTAATGTACATTCTGTGAGGTGTAGACATTGTTTGCTTTAACTGAACCAACTAGAGAAAATTCTTGAAACGAAGATTTATAAAGGGAAGTCCCAAGATTAGGAACACTGATATAAATCTGAAAAAAATACATATGTCTGCATCCAGTTTTTTTCATCTTCCATAGACAGGTTCACACATTTGAGATGTTACAATACCTGGAAAGCTGCGCTGGTCACAGTTTTCTGTATATATTAAAAACAATGGCTCCCTCGGAGGAAGAGAAACAAGCTTTTGCTTCCTAAACAAATATCATTAAGTACCAAAACCGATTCTGTTTCACTTTGTTTCATGTAATCATACATTACAATAATACAGCTATCAATGTAGACCTTGCCAACACATCAAAGGTGCTCCAGTGAACGGCCCAGTGAATAGTGGATCAGGTGATGACAAGCGCGCAATAGGTGATTTGACAAGTATTCTCGACTCTGCTGCTCCGAAGCAACTCAAATTGATTCCGATCAAACAATCCAAACCCTGGTTCAATGGCTCCCTTAATGAGGAGTGTCGAAAACGTAGGCTCCCCGAGAGACGATGGAGAAATATTCCTTCCACGACTGGTCTAAATCAGTTAAGGAGGTTGAGAAGCTCTTACAACAAACACATTCGCAGTTCTAAAACAGATAATTTCAGGGCTCAGCTTGAAAGTGATAAAAACTGACCCAAGAAACAGTTTGAACTCATCAAACAACAAGCTAACCACTCTACTAAACTTTTCCCGGCACTCAAGTCTCCCGGCCCCAGTGAGGAGGACTTCTCAGCGCATTTTTGCGAAAAGTCTAGGATTATTGAACGGGAGCTACAACGTGCTGCTCCTAACTTGCGGTCAATGAGCACCCTTGCTTCGGCAGTACCTACGGCACTGTGTGCTCCTCTCTACCCCACAGTGTACACTCCCAAAAACAATGCCTCTTGGAATTCCTTTTTGCTGATCGGGAGGAGCAGTTACATTCTGTGGTGTCCACAGGTTCTTGCAAATCTAGAGGAACAGATATTTAAACTGAAGGTTCGTCCCTCAATGTTTGAGTCTGTCAGGCTGTGGAGGAAGGAAATTGAGCAGAGAGCAAAGAAGGAAAAGGCACTAGAAAGGAAACGAGAGCGGATGTCAATGGCTGACCATGCTAGGGAGCACTTACATGGCCGAATGGAAAAATCTGTAGAGATAGCTGATAGGGATCATAGGGCGCGGGTGCGGAAGTGCTACCCGGCTCGTGAAGAGAAAGGAAAAGGCTTTATGGAAGGGGGAGAAGAGGGCGATTCCCTGCTCGATACCATGTTGGAAAGTCCTCCTGCTTATGCCCCCATGTACCCTGCGCTGACCCCCCAGCCCCGCATGCAGCTGCACCAGCCGTGCTACACACTCCTGCGTCCACTACCCCTCCTACTGTTCCCCCGTCACACCAACCCCCCCTATTTTGACGCCTATAACACCGACTGCGCACACTACCCCTGTCCTCACCGTGGGAATGACAATGAGTCCCCATCCGCCCAATACCTGCAGCTTTACCCCTGCCCGCCCCCTCCCTTCTTCCGTGTGGTCTATGGTGAAACAGGATTTATATAGATTATTGAATTCCCCCCGACTGGCTTTCTTGCGCTCTGAAGTCAGCTTTTCGTCCCTTCGAGAAGATGACCTGCAAAGGCAACCGTGTGAATGCTGGATAAATAGCTGGAATATTTATCCATTTAACGAAATATGGTCCACCTTTTCTCAGTGGACGATTATGGAACAGACCGCCTGGGCTGAATACATGTGTACCTTGGTTATGCAGAGATTCGAGAATTCATTTATGCAGATACCCGCCGGATCGGTGGACCTCAGGTCACAAATAAAAAGAGGCGATGTTTGTTGCTATGTCTGCTTTGATACCTTACCGTGATATGACCGCTTTCCCCAGCCCCACTCTAGAGACAGCTATGCCAATGAGAGAGGCGGCCCTGTCTTTGTTAACGCACTCACCGATGCCCAAAATAATGGCCGAGGGGCTGTCGAAGCACAGGCTTTGGGTTCATGTTCCTTGGAAAAGGTCAGAAGTGATACAGTTAAAGGGACAGTTGTCGGATTTTCAGAAGAATCCGTCTGCCTTCTAAAAAGAATTAAGCCAGATAATATCTGCCGGTACCCTTATTCTCGAAGACATGGATTTACTTTTTGGTACGGTCGTCTCTACTGAGGTCTGGGATAAAATACGACATACCGACCATGAAGTAGAATTGGGAGGTAAATGGGCTGATCTAGAAGCCATGGAAGGTAATAGAGTGGGAGGGACGAAACCGAACGCCGCCATCACAGCCTTGCCTGGCAAAATCATAACATTCATGAAGACGCTGTTGCCAGAAACGGTCATCAATTGGGATAAAATTGACGCCTGTAGACAGCGTAGGGATGAGAGTGTGGTGGATTTCTTTACCCGTTTTGAAACTGAATACAAGGGACACAGCGGCCTGGACCCTCGGGTCCCAGGAGCCGGCCCGGTATTCGTTGACAAATTTGTCAGCAATTTGCTCCCTGATATTTCTGCCAGACTCAAGAAGGTTGAGAGTACATGGTCCGCTCAGACTATGACAGGTATCTTGGCCATGGACCAATTCCATGAAAATAGGGAAAACGAGGATAGGGAGAAAGAGGTCAAGAGAAATAAAGACCTTAAAACGAAAATACTTCTGCAACAGGCCCATCCTCCCAAAGGCCCTGACGCCCGTGGCAATTTCCGGCCGCCCCGTCAGCAGCCGCCAAGAGCACGCTAGTCGACTCCCTCTGGCCCCTCCGGGCCTCTCCAGACAGATCAATGTGCCTATTGTAAGGGTTACGGCCACTGGGTGGATGAGTGTCCTGTTTTGACAGAAAACATACGGACAGGTAAAACACGGCCTCGTGTTCACAGGGATGGGGTGATTGCTAAAGACCAAAGGCAACACCGCCCTAGTGACCGAGAGGGGAGACATAGGGATGACAACACCATATGACAACGCTCTGCTAACAAGTTTGATGGGTATGAAGCCACACGTACTTATTACAATGACGATTATGAAGAGGTAGGCGAGACACGGTTTTATCAAGCATAGAATAGCCAGGGAAGGGGTATTTCGAAAGTGCAAATTCCGGTCGACCAGAAGGGCCCGTATGTTCAAGTGTCAGTTACAGGGGATAATCGGTCTTTCCTTCTGGACACAGGGGCGACTAGGTCTTCTATTGCATGTGTATCGGTCCCGGAGGCACCCCTTTCTGGCAATTTGAATGTCTCTGTGGGTTTTGCGGGAACACCCGTGACCAGCCCTGTTTCTGAACCCCTTCCTCTCGATATCGGCACCGCCCATGTTGACGCTCCCTTGGTCCTTACTACAGGTTGCAGTGAAAAATTATTAGGCATGGATTCACTGAAAGATTTGTATGCCACTATATCATGTAGTCCCCAAGGCGTGTCTCTAACCATTTCCCCCACCCCCGACTCCTATATGTATCTGTCCGGGCCTCTCCCACCAGAGTTGCAGTCATTACCTTCCTTCCTCTGGGCATCATCAGACACTGATGTGGGGTGTCTCAACATACCCCCTCATGTGCTACACATTCAGCCAGGCGCCCTTCTCCCCCGCCTCCGGCAGTATCGACTACCCGCGGAAGGAGAAGTCGCCCTTTTAACAATAATATCTGAATTGATGGACAAGGGCGTAGTGGAGGAGACACATGGTAATATCTGTAACAGTCCCATTATTCCGGTTCTTAAGAAGACCAATGGAGATGCTCTCTCCCCTAAAATATACAGATTTGTGATTGACCTGAGAGCCCTTAACAAAATAACGATCTCCCAATACCCTGTTGTTCCCGACTTTACAGCCCTCTTGACGATGGTCCCTTCTGACACCACGCACTTTTCTGTCATAGACCTGAAGAATGCTTTTTTCAGTATTCCTATACATCCTGACAGCAGACATTTTTTTGGTTTCTCCCTTGGTGGGCGGAGCTTTAGATTTTGCCGCGCCCCTCAAGGCTTCACCGAGAGCCCCAGTATCTATAGTCAAGCTCTCAAAAGTCAACTAGATTCCTTGGAACTCCCTGATAATTCCACACTGCTGCAGTATGTTGATGACATCCTCATTGCTGCAAATTCTGCCCTGACATGTAAAGAGGCTACCCTCTGTTTGTTACGCCACCTTGCCCTCCATAACAACAAGGTCTCTTTAAAAAAGCTTCAGTTTTGTCAAGAGAAGGTGACCTATTTAGGTCATCTCCTCTCGAAGGAGGGAAGGCAGCTCACCACTGATCGTGTAGCCATTATCAATGCTATGGCGGCCCCACGAACACAAAAGCAGGTACGAGCCTTCATAGGCCTAACCTTATACTGCAGACAGTGGATTTCCAATTTTTCGGCCATGGTCAAACCTCTTCTTGCCCTCACCACTAAAGACATATCAGACAGCTCCTTTCCATGGACTAGAGAGCATACGAAGGCCTTCCAGGATTTAAAAAGAGCTCTGTGTACTGCTCCAGTCCTCTGTACTCCTGATTATAACAAACTATTTTTTCTTTTTGTACATGAGACAGATGGTTGTGCATGTGCTGTCTTGACCCAGATGTTCGGAGATCACCATCGGCTATGTGCCTATTTTTCAGCTACCTTAGACCCTGTTGCGAGGGCTCTCCCAGGATGCCTACGGGCGACAGCTGCGGCCGCACTCATGGTCCGTCAGAGTGCGGGGATCGTCATGAACTCCCCCTTAACTCTGATGGTTCCCCATTCTGTGGATACCCTCCTTAATAACACCAAGACACAGTACCTCACAAGCGCACGACTCACAGGATATGAATTGACACTCTTTTCCAGCCACATTAACATCAAGAGATGCACTGTACTGAATCCCGCCACATTACTCCCACTGGATACTCAGGATGCCTGTTTAGATCCACATGACTGTATATTGAGGACAGAGGAGGAGACGAAGGGACGGGTTGACTTACAGGATACCCGATAACAGATCCAGAAGGTACACTGTATGGGACGGATCATGTCTCAGAGGGCCAGATGGTAACACATCAGCAGCCTACGCCCTCACGACATTGGAGCAAGTAGTAGAAACAGCTCAGATTCCACAGTGCTCTGCTCAGGCTGCAGAATTAGTGGCCCTCACCAGAGCCTGTGAGTTAAGCAAAGGAATAACGGTTAATATCTACACTGACAGTCAGTATGCTTTTGGGGTGGCTCACAACTTTGGAAGACTGTGGAGAGAAAGGTATTTCCTGACTTTACATGGGATGAAAATTCAACATGGTCCCCTAATTCACCGATTATTAGACTCCCTGACATTTCCCTGAAAGGTAGCAATTATAAAATGTAAAGCGCATAAGAAAGTGACGGATGATGTTGGAAAAGGCAATGCCTTGGCTGGCCAGACAGACAGCTCTCAGGTGGGTGGCAGAAGGGGGCATGGTTGAAGACACAGTACAGAGTGTGATTGATATTCAGTTCCATGCTACCACTGGGGAGCTGAGGATGTGGACGGAGCATTTGGCGGTAAAGGAAATAGATGGTTGTTGGGCCCGTATCACTATGGACAGACAATGGATGTTGCCTGACAGTCATGTGCCACCGGTAGTACAATGGCCCATGGCCCTGCTCACATTAGTACAAAAGGGATATGTAAGCTGTTGGAACCTACCTGGTATAACTCAAAGATACAAGCGTATGCTGAGAAGTTGGTCAAAACATGCATGATTTGACTTATGTACAACCCGGGTAAAGGTACATTAACTCCTGAAGGAGGATTCTCCCCTCCTACCTTTCATTTTGAAGCCCTCCAGATAGATTATATCCAGATGGACAGATGTAACAATTTAAAATATGTCCTGGTGATGGTCTGTACCTTCAGCCGATGGGTAGGGGCTTACCCTGTCAAAGACTGCACCGCTATCACTACCGCCAAAATACTATTGAAAGAATACTTGCCACGATTTGGTTTGCCCCGTTTGATCTGGAGTGACAACGGGACACACTTTACGGCTCAAATATTGGAGTA
This sequence comes from Triturus cristatus, assembly GCF_964204655.1. Taxonomy (NCBI): domain Eukaryota; kingdom Metazoa; phylum Chordata; class Amphibia; order Caudata; family Salamandridae; genus Triturus; species Triturus cristatus. The sequence continues at coordinate 238,112,313 of NC_140583.1, forward strand.
TGTCTGTTCAGCACTGGGTATGAAACAAACATTTCATGCAGCTAACCACCCCCAGTCAGCAGGTCTAGTGGAGGTGTACAATGGCATCCTAAAGACTAAAATGGCCATAATTGTAGCTGAGACGGGTGTCACTTGGGTTGATGCTCTGCCCCTGGCTCTACTGTCTGTCAGGACAACGGCCCATACCAGGATCGGATTATCTCCCCATGAGATTGTGTTCGGGAGGCCTGCCAATGTGTGGGGTGTCCCACGCCCTAAGAAACTGTCTGATGTTGAATACCCTGTGTTGACTGATTATCTGTACAGTTTAACTAACACCTTTCGTACCCTTTACTACCAGGTGCATGAGGCCATACCTGATAAAAGCGAGGGCCCAGGACACATTATCCAACCCGGCGACTGGGTTCTGATGCGCAACTTTCAACGTACTAAGAGCCTCAAACCCCGCTGGACACAGCCCCGCCAGGTGTTACTGGCCACCCGCACTGCTGTGAAAGTTGAAGGTCGGAAGAACTGGATACATGCAACGCACTGTAAACGAGTGCCTCTGCCTCTCCCCTATGATCAGTGGGTGAGAGAAGGACAAGGAGACTCAGAGACAGAAATAGTCCCAACGTTTGTTCCATTCAGCGATGCAAGATTGCATTCTACATTTACAGAAGCAGAGAGTGAAAGTATTCTGAAGGGAAAGGTGGAACTCTCCCCTAACTCTGCTCAGCATCAGGAACCATTATTCCCCGACCATACTGTCCCTACTTCTACCCGATATAACTTGTGTTCCAGAAAGAAGGCTTGTCCTTGACTTCGCCCGGGTACCTGTAGGCTGTAGAGCTGTGATCTCCCGGCTGAGACCGGTGCTGGTGTGTCAGACTAAGGTACGTCACTAGGGCTCTTGGCACCTGCATCCAGTGAAGCAACTACCAATCACAGACAGCCGCTAGTGGTCCCTGGCTTAGTACAATGGCAGCCGTTCAATACATCCAAGTCCAGAAACGATATGTCAGTCTCCTACATAGCAAGTGCTTCCTGGCCACCGTGGTGACACTGTTTGTCTCCCTCATCTTGTCTATCATCGGTTGGATGTTACTGATCTACTATCCTGTTACCCTACCAACTCCTACCCCGACTCCTGCGGAGCATCAGTATTTCACGTTACCTGCCCACGAATTACCCCGCCGTGCAGAATTTTTCAATAACATCTTCGTCCAAATGTTACATCATCATCAGCTGATCATAAATACTTCCAACTGTTGGGTATGTGGACTGATGCCACATGCTATGACACAACCTGTCCCATTCTTTCCTTATTCTTTTTCCATCTCTGGGTCCTGTCTTGCATGGTGGATGTTGATACAGGAGGCCTATACTGCCAATTCTGAACTTGGAACATTTCGAGATGACTTCTGACGGAACAGGTCTGGCAATACCAATACCCCTTTTTGCCTGACCAACTCATCAACATTGCTATTATCAACGGATGAACTCGGTGAGATGGTGGTACTTAACTCAACTTCTCGACAAACATTTTCCAAATTTCACACCAGAAGGCTACTACCTGATGTACGAAACACTCTGAATGTTATAAATGTGCGGGGCCGTGTCTGCATCCATGGCTTGGGAACTAGTAAAGTTGGTACTAGTATCTGTGACATCATTAAAAATTTTAAGTCTACTCCAAAGTTGGTGGCGTCCCCCAACACTTATTTTATCTGTGGCACAGCAGCCTACACTTGGCTCCCCCGCAACTGGTCTGGCACATGCTATCTGGCCTTCCTCCTTCCACCAACGTATTCTACTCATGGAGATTACCACCTGTTGATGAAGGGTGCTTTCCGCCGCTCACGTAGGGGTGTCATATCGGCTGAGGATACAGTAGGCCAGGAAGCCGGGGACTTCTTTAAGGGTTTCCTCCCATTTTGGGGCCCCATGGCAAACAGTCAGGCTGTATGAGGACTGACCAGGGTCCTTGAGGCCACTATCACAGAAACAGCTGGTGCCCTCTCCAACGTCACTGCAGATCTACAGGCGAACCGCCTTGTAACACTTCAAAATCGTATGGTCCGTAACATCATCCTTGCTGATCGTGGTGGTGTGTGTAAATTGATTGGCTCCAGCTGCTGTGTGTATATTCCAGATAACGCACCTACAGTATATGATGCCATCCAACGGCTGCATCACCTTTCCTCTGAAATTCATCAGGATGAAGGCAACTGGTCCCTCACAGGCTGGATCTGGTGCTTACTTTCCCAATGGGGATGGAGGGTCCTCACCTTCCTTGCCTTGGGAGTGGCTGTCCTAGTCTCCTGTTGTTTGTGTGTTCAGTGCCTGCCAATGCTCTGTGCAAAATGTGTTCAGGCTCTTAAGCTTCCACCCTCAAACATTCACGACACCAATATGAAGATGATGCTCCAACAAGAAACAGATGATCTCATGAATATAGACATTTCGTAATGGTTTTGCCACTCAATGGCAAAAGGAGGGTCTGAGGAAAAGTGTCCTTCTTGTCGTGAAGTACTGGGTATTTTAGACCCAGCGGTGCAGGGGCACACACCCTATGACTTCTGGGTTCACCCTGTTCCAGACCTACAGAAACACAGAGTCTTCTGGGTGAAGTCAAAGATTCGTTTATTGGCTGCAGACCAATTACAGGTATCCTAGAAGTACAACAGCGTGTATGTTCTCAGGAGACTGCTGAAAATCATAGGAACGGGCTTCTCCTTAAATACAAAATATCATGCTTCAGGCACACATTCCTTGGTTTACGATATGGCCATTACAAGTATACATTACAAACGAAAAAGCAGAGTCATGATGACCATCCCACATTCCAGTTCGGCCAGCCCACAATGATTTACACAGTAAGGTTCAGATCCCACATCGGATGTCAATAGACCCCCCAATAAATATGGGCATCTCCTGTTTTGGGAAACAAGTCATAAAGCAGGAACAAGCAGGTGTGAAAGAGATTAGCCGGAGGCTTGTGTAGAATGAAAGGGTTTTATGACGGGTCAAGCCCTGATGCTAATCACAGGTGGAAGGAGGAAGGGGAGCTCGTGAGACCGGTTTGACCCGGGGCAGCAGAGCCAGCTGCCCAGGTCACAGAGAAGTCAGAGGAGAAGCCCATGTACTGTGAGGCCCGTATTTACTCCATTATAGCCTATGTGAGGGCAATGACAAGATGGCCACTGCTTCCAAAATGGAACCCGCGTAGTGAAGCAGAATAACGTGTACACAGTGCATTCATAGCTAGAACGATATATAAAGCACTCGTACATGCCGCGTTTACCATTTGCGGTTTGCTAATACCAAGATAGACAGGGGTAGGGCCCTGTCCCCTACGCGGTCCCGAATATTAAAGTACGACAGACCCTCCTTTTGCCCTTACATAGGCAATTACTATACTCATTTTAATCCGAGTCCAGGTCAATGTTCACAAAGTCATGGAGATGTTGCTGTAGCATCATCCTATTACTTAGTTCGTCCCTCGATACAGGTTTCCTTACACATAAGGTAGCACAGAGGCCACATATCGCAGGAGCACACTGTATGCACAGACAGAACAGGAAAAGAATGGCTAAGATCATTCCAATGACCATCAGAACTTTCCAACCCCAGGCAGATATCAATTCCCAGAACCACCCCACCAGTGACCAATCTCCCTTATCCACGTGTATGGATTCAGATATTTTATGGAGTTTGGAGATGGCTTGATACGCTGTTGGAGCATTATCTGGTATGAAAATGCAGCAACTGGATTGAATAACCTTGCATACCCCACCGCGGTCTGCAAGAATAACGTCTAGAACCATGCGGTTCTGCAAAGTCATAAGGCGATCCGCTTGGAGCTCAGCTGTCAGATTACCAAGGGCACCAGCCGTTACATTGACAGTGGATTCAACCACACGAGTCAGTTGTCTCAGGTTCCTACTATTGACCATAGGTCCCCAAAACGGCAGGAAACCCAAGAAGAAGTCTCCCGCTTCCTGACCGGCAGTATCCTCCTTACTAATCACACCTCTCACAACTCTGGTCTTGTGATAGTCAGAGGCAGCAGTAAATGTCGGCGGTAGCAAGTTCGCAATATAACATGTGCCCAAGAAATCAGGGGGCAGCCATGTATATGCTCGGTCATTACAGATTAAATATGTGCCCTTGGCAGCCAAAAACGCAGGGGAAAACTGTGACGGGAAAGTGTACGTTTCAGTACAGTCACTTCTTCCCAGTTGAGCTCTAGGATTCTGACCATTACCCTGTAAGCAGAACCGACCCATGTGGGGTACGACCCAGATTGGAGATGAGATTTTTCGCTGTCTTTCACCCAGACTAATACTATACCCCGTCGCGTTCCATCCTACATAAGGTCTCAACTCTTCTTTGGGAATGGATGAGTATGCATCGATATCCCTACTCATATCGGCAACTCCTTTCATCAAAGCCTTATTATTGGTGATAGGTCTAATGGAACGCGGTTGGCGAGGGGAGTACGTATCTAGAGCATAGAGAAACATGGTCTGGAATGCCCATGACGATCCATTGTAACTGTACGGCAGCACCAGGTAGGGAATACCCTTGTTAATGGTATGTGGCATCAACCCACACACCAAGCAATTGGTCGTATTCATTACTAGTTGGTGCTGGTGCAAGAGCTGGATAAACGAGTTATTTACAAACTCTGATCGTCTGGTCTGTTCGTGCTCAGGCAAAGGGTGAAAAGAGTGAGAGGAGGCAGTAGAAAGAGGTATAGGCTGTTCAGTGGGTTCAATGGGCTTTTGAGCGGAGAAGAACACAAATCCTACAATAAACATCATTATGCTACACAGTGTAAAAAGGCACAAAAATACAAAACATTTACTTCTTACTATTCTACACATCCTTGCTTTAAAGTTCATTTCCTCAATCGGTCTCTCCATCTTAAAAAACTCCATCCTCTACTCGGGCCGCTCGCGGCGGATGAGTGTCTTCTGCTAAGGGGCACGCCTGTCAGTCCAGGGAAACGCCCTAGACCAACCAGAACCGTTGACCTAATGTCTTCGGCCTGTACCCCAAAGTCTTGGCACCGCGACCCTGCGGCAGAACCCGGATGGTGGTTCGAAAAACAAAAATCAAGAAAGTCCTTCAGATGGGAGAGCAAAAATGTCAAAAAGGAAATAGTAAGGAAATCTTTATTTGTCCATGGGCCTTGGTCTCAAATTATAGCGGAGACGGCCAGGTGCTGTTTGGTCTTGAAACAAAAGTTCAGGCTCAGTGGTGTCCAATCGATTTGATGGTGGCACAGCTTCCTGCAGAATATTGTCACTCTCTTGGTCTGAAACTGTGCCTCTTAGGCGTGCGTCACTGAATGGTACAAAACGAGGTACAGTGTCTGTCTCAGAGTCGGCGATACCCTCCTTGACCCACCGGTCATATGGCAGAGGCAAGGGGACTACTTTGCAGTGGGTACCATGGATCCAGTGTTTCTTCCCTTTTACTCGCACCGCTGACCTTGTCGACAGGAGTACAAGGTGAGGGCCGATCCAGCGAGGCTCGTCGTTGCTCTTACGCTGGAAATTTCGGATCAGGACCCACGAGCCAGGGTTGATAGGGTGTCCAGGAGGTTCAGAAGCTTGGGGAAGAGTATCATGTACCTGTTGGTGCAAAACACGCAGTTTAACAGTCAAATCATACAGGTAATCGAGTAGTACTGGATGTTCAATCTCACTGAACTTCGTAGGCCTCGGTACACCCCATACGTTGGCCGGACGGCCAAAAACGACCTCGTAAGGGCTAAGTCCCACTCGTGAGTGTATGGTCATTCTGGTGGACAGGAGTGCTAAAGGCAGAGCGTCAGGCCATTTAAGACCGGTGCTCACCTGAATTTTGGCCAGCTTGAGCTTTAAGGCTCCATTGTAGCATTCTACTAATCCAGCTGATTGGGGGTGATTTGCAGCATGGAACTTCTGCTTTATCCCTAGCCCTTCACATACATTCTTCATCACTTTACCCACAAACCCACTTCCATTATCACACCACACCATTCTTGGCATCCCAAACCTAGGGAAAAATTCCTTTACAAGGGCTTTGGCTGTGGATAGGGCAGTGTTATCTTTCAGAGGATAAGCCTCTATCCATTTTGAGAAAGCACAAACAACCACCAGTACATATTTCAGGTTGTTGCATCTTTCCATGTGAATAAAGTCCAGCTGCAAAACTTCGAATGGACATGATGGGGGTGCAAAGTGACCAGCTGGAGTTGGGGTTCCCCTACCAGGGTTGTACTTCAAGCATACCATGCAATTCTTGACCACATTCTCTGCACACTTGGGAATCCCAGCATTCTGCCATACTGGAGCCAACAACTTGCATATACCTTTCGTACTGATATGTGCCATTCCATGTGCCATAGTAACCACTGGAAGCACATATGCATCAGGCAACAACCATCGCCTATGTTCTGTCAGATCAATCCAACAACCATTCTCATCCAACTTACCCATACTTTCTCTCCACTTGCTTAACTCTTCCTCTGTGGCTTCAGCTTGAAGCGACTTCACACTCTCTATTGTGTTCTCACACATTCCCACATCATTAACCCATCTTGCGGGGCCTGCAACATACATTCTAGTCTTCACATTCTGTGCTGTTTCTTTCGCGGTCTCATCAGCAAACGCATTCCCACGTCCAACATCATCTGTGACTTTCCTGTGCGCACTGCATTTCATGATCGCAACTTGCAACGGTAGGGTCAGTGACTCAAGGAGATCATTCACCAACTTGCCATTCTGAATTTTAGCTCCATGCGACGTCAGGAACCCACGCTCCTTCCACAGTCGCCCAAAATTATGAGCCACGCCAAAGGCGTACTGGCTATCCGTGTAGATATTCACTCTCATTCCTTCAGACAACACACATGCTCTCGTGAGGGCGATTAATTCCGCTGCTTGGGCCGAATTATGTGGCACTCGTGCAGTTTCCACGACCGTGTGTAAAGTCGTGATAGCGTATGCAGCAGTCGTGTCACCATTAGGGAGTTTGAAACATGAACCATCCACCCATAAAGTGCCATCACACTCAGTCAGGGGAGTATCTTTTAGATCTACTCTCCCTTTCGTCTCTTCTTCTGTTCTGAACAGACAGTCATGTTGCTCAATCTCATCTGAGTCTGCTGGGACTGGCAATAATGTAGCTGGATTCAGCGTATTGCATCTCTTTATGTGTATGTGATTTGCTAACAGTGTGAGCTCATAACCTGATAATCGCGCACTAGTCAAGTGTTGTGTCTTGGTTCTATTTAATAATGTGTCTACTGCGTGTGGAACCATAACGATCAACGTATTGTCCATTACCAAATCAGCAGATTGTCGGATAGACATTGCTGCAGCAGCTGTCGCTCTCAGACAGCTTGGCAATGCCCTCGCTACAGGGTCCAAGGTTGATGAAAAATATGCGCATGGGCGCGGTCTGTCGCCAAAAGGCTGTGTTAACACTGACAACGCACATCCATCTTTCTCGTGAACATACAATGTAAAAGGCTTACTGTAGTCAGGGGTACCCAACACAGGAGCCGAACATAATGCATTGCGGAATTCCACAAAACTTTTCTGGCACTCTTCAGACCATGGGATAGGATTCGGTGTGTCTTTGCATGTTAAGGCTAACAAAGGTTTTGCCAACAAAGAAAAACTAGGGATCCAATGCCTACAGTATGAAGTGATGCCCAAGAAAGCACGCACTTCTCTCTGTGTTTTCGGCACACTCAACTGTGCAATGGCTTGAATTCTTTCTGGGGTCAGTTTCCTTCCCTCCTTCGATAAGAGATGACCTAAGTAGGTCACTTCTTGTCGACAATATTGCAGCTTAGAGAGAGACACCTTGTGATGGAAAGCGGATAAATGGCGCAACAGTGACAATGTGGCTTCTTTACAGACCTTCTCAGTATCTGCGGCAATTAGTAAATCGTCCACGTACTGAATCAGGATAGCGCCACTAGGTAAAACAAGTGCATCAAGCTGCGCTTTCAAAGCTTGACTGTATATTGAAGGACTCTCACAGTAGCCCTGGGGAGCGCGTTTGAAGCGGAAGCTTCGGCCTCCCAGACTAAAACCAAAAATGTCTCTGCTCTCTTCTGCAATTGGGATGCTAAAGAAAGCATTCTTTAAATCAATCACTGAAAACCATGCAGCAGAGGCTGGAATCATCGTTAACAAAGCAGTTATATCAGGGACAACCGGAAACTGTGGCACAACAATCTTATTAACCTCTCTAAGATCAATCACAAATCTGTAAACAGGTGGCTGTGAAGGATCCGTTCGTTTTAAGACAGGTAAAATCGGACTATTGCAAACGTTGCCTCTTGTCTCCTCAATCACACCTTTATTAATCAAGTCGCTGACAATGTCTAACAATGCTTTCTGGCCATACATTAGAGATTTTGTACTGGGGAATACGTGGCAGTCTGACATTAGCCTTTAAAGTCACCACGTATGGCGGTATCTCCAAGAGGCCCACATCATTGGGACCAGTAGCCCAAAGGGTATCCGGAAGGGATGACAATTCAGGTGGCATTGTATTTTTAGACAAATACATTGGGGAAATCACTTTCTTGCCTAATGTAAGTTGTACTCCTGAAGGAGAACAATACAGTGTAGCGTGCAATCTTTTCAACAAATCTAATCCCAGCAAATTCTCACCACAACCTGTTGTCAGAATCAGGGGTGCTTTCAACTCGCAAGGCCCAACAGAAAGTGACATGGGACTAGAAATCGGGTTCCTAACCGGGGCGCCAGAAAAACCTACTGAAACATTTATATCGCCAGACAAAGGTGCGCCAGGGAGTTTTGAATGCATGATTGAACTCTTTGCAGCACCAGTGTCTAGCAGAAAAGGCTCCGTTACATTTGCTGTAGTTACCTCAACATACGGTCCACTCTGATCCACTGGCACTGAAACAACTCCCTCTCTCTGTCTATGGCTGTCCTAGTAATCATTACTTTCTGCATCACCATCCTCTGCATAATAATCATTATTATAATACTGGGCCGTATTACTAGTCAAGTTAGCTTGCTGATCAAAGCTATTGATGGTATTTTGAGGCGGCAGAGGACGCGCGTTTTGGGGAGCATTTCCACGCCCTCTGCCTCTAGGAGCTTGCTGACCACCCCTACCTCTTGCGCCATACGCATTACCGTTCCGCTGCATTAATTTAGGGCAACTATATTTATAATGACCTTCCTCTTTGCAGTATGAACATTGGTTGGGACCTACAGGGACACGTGGTTGATAATACCCGTTCATTTGCTGATTGTTCTGAAACTGTTGGGGTTGGTGATAGACACCTTGGGGTTGTCTATAATTATTCTGACCTCCACGTGGCGGATAGGCCTGCTGTAAAAGGACCTTTGTCTTTAGTTCCTTCGTTTTCTTCTCTGTTCTATCTTTCTCGTCTTTATCTCTATTTTCATAATACTGTGCAGTAGCCAGTATTTGCGCTGAAGAAGAAACAGCCCAAGAACTTTCTGAATCTTTTAACTTTTTACACAGGTCAGGAAGTAGATTCTGCACAAACTTATCCACAAATAACCGTTGGCCACCCTCAGTACTCATATCCTGCCCACTGTGATCAATAAACGTTTCTTCAAACCTAGTGAAGAAGTCTGACACTGTCTCATCTTTCTTCTGCTTACATGCAGATAACTTGTCCCAATTTACGCGCATCGCAGGCATTATTGTCTTCATATACGCGATGATTCTACCAGGCAGTTCAGCTACTAAAGGTTCTGGTTTCGCGCCACCAGTTTGTCTAGCATCAGCAGCAACAATGTTAGCCCATGTATCCCCTAGTTCTGCATCGTGATCTACATTACGAATTGATCCCCATAGAGGCTGTGGAACAACATTACCAAACAACATGTCTATGTCGGCCAGATTCATAACGCATGACCCTGCCGTCTGTGACAACTCTTTATAATAACCTGCTGGGTTTTTACGGGGATCAGGTAAGGACTGCTTAAGTGCTAACACCTCAGAGCGCTTCCATGGAACATGCACCCAAACACGCTGGAAATGCACTGGCACAGCGGGATTACCGGCACCAGCTGCAACTGCTTCCTTCCATACCGGGGGAACTTCTCTCATGGGGTATTGTCGCGCTTTTACCTTTTTCCCCACAAGGACATCTTGTTCAAACAATGACTGTTGACAATCATCACTCCTGAAGGACAATACAACCGCAACTGCTTTATCTACTTCGCGGTCCACAATTATACCAGTTCCAAAATCAAACCTCACTCTACACAATTCCTGCGGGTTCGGATTTTTACCACTATCTTCCAATTCTTCACAGAGAATTTCGCACATTTTCTCGAACACATATCTCTGTTTAGGGGCATCCCATTGATGGAAAACGTTGACAACTGATTCCACATCATACAATGAAGGAAAAACGATCCATCTACGCGCCATGTTATCTATTACCTTTTTCGCTAACTTAATTTCCTTCTGTTTGGCTTCCTTTCGCCATAAGCGGAAAGAGTCAAACATCGCCGGCCGGGCTTTCTTCTTAAACAATTTAATTTCCAAATTATCTAAAATATCGGTATCGAAACTACCATTTTGGGGCCATTTTAAAACACCGTCTTTCCTGGTGTAGTGGATCCATACTTCGTTATATGCAATGGGGCCTACGCCATGTTTTACATAGAGCTCATAAGTTGGAGTTCCAACCGGAGGAACCGGACATGATTCCTCTAGCTGGAAATCTTTTCCACAACCCAAACAGAATAATCTACCAAATATTCCAGAACCAGGCATCTTTGCTCACTAGTCTAGATCCAAACGTCAAAGGATTATCGATTACGATATTCTCGTGAATACACGAGTCCTGTGGCTTTGGCGTTTGCAAACTCCAAATCACTAATTCAAATGATCCCGAAGGATACCAAAACAAATGGGAGACGCTCCACTTATACTTAACTGAATATTGCTGATCGATGGCGTCACCAGAGGACTCTCTCGATTGTTTCGCTCTCTCAAAAACTCGTCAAGGGTCCAAAACAGGTCGATTAATCAGGGCAGCAGTCCTTCGTAGCCGTCGGGACGCGGAGAACCTCGCAGAAAAGACTTTCGGACCACGTCGACATGCAGGGGTCGATGAAGTGGCGGCCTTCCTCCGGAATTTCCACACGAAGCTCCTCACGAACCTCTGGCTTGGACTGGTACCGCTGAAATCGTCCCGAGTTGGGCGCCAAACTGAAGTACTGGGTATTTTAGACCCAGCGGTGCAGGGGCACACACCCTATGACTTCTGGGTTCACCCTGTTCCAGACCTACAGAAACACAGAGTCTTCTGGGTGAAGTCAAAGATTCGTTTATTGGCTGCAGACCAATTACAGGTATCCTAGAAGTACAACAGCGTGTATGTTCTCAGGAGACTGCTGAAAATCATAGGAACGGGCTTCTCCTTAAATACAAAATATCATGCTTCAGGCACACATTCCTTGGTTTACGATATGGCCATTACAAGTATACATTACAAACGAAAAAGCAGAGTCATGATGACCATCCCACATTCCAGTTCGGCCAGCCCACAATGATTTACACAGTAAGGTTCAGATCCCACATCGGATGTCAATAGACCCCCCAATAAATATGGGCATCTCCTGTTTTGGGAAACAAGTCATAAAGCAGGAACAAGCAGGTGTGAAAGAGATTAGCCGGAGGCTTGTGTAGAATGAAAGGGTTTTATGACGGGTCAAGCCCTGATGCTAATCACAGGTGGAAGGAGGAAGGGGAGCTCGTGAGACCGGTTTGACCCGGGGCAGCAGAGCCAGCTGCCCAGGTCACAGAGAAGTCAGAGGAGAAGCCCATGTACTGTGAGGCCCGTATTTACTCCATTATAGCCTATGTGAGGGCAATGACAAGATGGCCACCGCTTCCAAAATGGAACCCGCGTAGTGAAGCAGAATAACGTGTACACAGTGCATTCATAGCTAGAACGATATATAAAGCACTCGTACATGCCGCGTTTACCATTTGCGGTTTGCTAATACCAAGATAGACAGGGGTAGGGCCCTGTCCCCTACGCGGTCCCGAATATTAAAGTACGACAGTCGGCATCCATTTTGTGTCAGACTCCATTATTTTAGCGTTGCCATTTCGTGTCAAACACCTCTGCATGACCCTCCTGGTCATTTCTACAGATGCTTGCCAAAGTTCTAACTGTCATGACTGCCCTGCCCTTCCTGCTCCTTGCGGTTAAGCCAATTGCAAAAAGGGGAACAGAGAATTGGCCTCTCACTGCCCTCGGACTGGACTCTTGCAAGCACCCATCCTGTTTCGCAAGATTTGGTCACAACGCTGTCCCAGACTTGTTTCTTTCACATATCCTGTTTGTCAAGATCTGTTTGATTCTTTCACGTACATATCCCGTTTTGGCAAGATCTGTCCTGGCGTAACTACAGCCCCATCCAAACTGGTTACTTAGGGTGGGGAAATATGTATATAAGGCCTGTAAGCTGCGGAGTAAAGCAGCAGCCTCCTCTGTCTTGTCACCGACGAGCTTGGGACTCTGTTCCATAGCCCGGACTATTTGAATAAAACCTTGTTCCTCCTGCAGATGAAGGCTCCTGTGTCTCCTTTTTCGATATAAGGAGGGTATGGTAGACTTGGGCGTTTCCCCCGCCACCGAGACCCAGTAAGTGGGTATTACGGCTCTACAATGTCTTTAGCTAAATTGCTTGGGAAATGTGTTCACACACAACTTTGCAACCACATTGAGAAATGTCAGCTCCTTGACCTCCACCAGTCAGGCGTTAGAGCGGGGCACTGTACAGAAATTGCTCTAAATCACAATGTTGATGACGCCTTGAGATCTCTTGACCAAGATGTTCCTTATCTTCTGATCCTTCTTGACTTGTCCTCTGCATTTGACACTATCAAACATGATAACTTGATTGCTCTTCTTTAACATAGGATGGGGTATATGGCCCTGTCTTAAATTGTTTGCCTCTTTCCTACATAACCGTACCCAAAGAATCAAAGTCAACCAATCACTTGCTGCTAGTAGCCCGGTCACTATTGGGGTACCTCAAGGGTCTGCACTCTCGCCCACTACCCTTCAACCTCTTCATGGAACCTCTAACTGTTATTCTGAACTGTGCTAGCATTCTGTACCATATGTACGCGGATGACACTCAACTTTATTTAAAGATTTCCTCTCCAGATGACATAAAAACTCTTAATGGTGCGCTTAAAAAAACTCAACAATGGTTAACGCATAATCATCCATTACTAAATACCCTCAAAACCCTCCTTATTCCCCCCATAATCACTCGGCATCTACGCAAAACTAGATAGAACAACTTTCAGCACTCCACTCCACCCCTCATATTGTTGACTCTGCTATTTCTTAGTGCGTCACCCTGGACAAATACCTAAATATGCAAGTGCACATCAGTGCCACCATTGGGAGTGCCAATCGTCAACTCAACACTCTTAGGAAACTCAAGCCTTTCTTACCTCCTGAGTTCAATCAATAGTTATCTCACGATTGGAATATGGTTTGGTGACTCTAGCTAAGCTTCCTAAGGCTAGGTTAGCTCCGCTAAGAGCTACTCTGAACGCCTCTGCCAGACCCATCACAGGCTCCAGAAAGTATGATCATATCACACCTGACTTAATTCAAGTTAATTGACTTTCCATTGAAGCAAGGATCCGCTTCAAGATAGCCTGCCTGACACACAAAGCTATTCACTACAACACCCCCGTTTACCTGGCAAATAAACTTGAGCAGTCCAGCTCTAGTCGGAACTTAAGAAGCTCTAATACTCTACTACTGAAACCTCCTAAATTCAATAAAGAAATAACTTACAACTGTGCCTTCTCCGGGCTTGCTCCAAGAATTTAGAATACCCTTCCACCGGAAATCAGATGCAACCTCTCGACTGTTTCATTTAAAAAACCTGTCAAATGGCAACTCCTGAATAAACTTCATCAGCAATAGCCCTGATGCCATTTGCAAGTCACTTCCTTCTCCTGCTTGAAAATTGTTTTACATTGTTTTCAAAATGTATTTTGTTGTCCTTTTTATTTATAGGTTTTGTAGAGCGCCTGAATCACCCCCAAAGGGGTATTTCTGCGCTTTTGACATGCTGCTCTGCTAGAACTTCATTGTGCCTACTAGTAGGGCTGTTACCTGTTGATAACTTGTTATTTTGCATTCCCCTTGCACCCACATTTACTTTTTATGTTTCAGGTACTTCTTATGTTTCCTTCTTGTACTGTACTCATGCTCTTCCCTCATGACAACGTTCGTTACTTTGTACAGCGCTCTGATACCCTTTTGGGTCTTGTTCGCGCTCTATAAAACTTTTCAAATAAATAAATAAACAGTGGAAAAACATGTAGACGAGTCTGCATTAATTCAAGGGCAATAGCTGATTCAATTTTGGAGTTCGCTACAAAGCGGGTAACAATGAATATATATCTACATGTTAAAGAGTCAATTTTTTACCCCTTTACTGATCTAATTTCCTTGGGGTCTTCATCAGGACAATAAATGAGCACCAAGAACGATAAATAATCTAGTCTTAAGGATCACATGAATCATCCTCTCATTGCATCCCATTTAGAAACATCATCATGAGTCAGCTTCAATGCTGGTCAACAACATGGGTCCTTCAAAAGAAACACCAACAATCGGTGGCAGGATTATCTCCAAGGCCGGCTCAATCAGTGTATAATATAAGTCACAGTTTTCTGAGCATAACCATTGAAAAGGTTTATGAATTGCTATTACTTCCATTGGGGGCATCCCAAAAATGCATAATAGTGTGCAATCTTGAAAGACATTTTGCAATGCCTGCACCTCTGTACAATGACATTATTTTCTATGTTTTAACATGAGCAAACAATTTTTCCCTGTGTAGAATCCCCTTCACCTAACCCCTAAGAGTTCTGGACCTGCTCCATTCCTGTTTGGAAAAGAGATTTACGTCTGATCTTGAACAGAATAAACCTCTGACCCTTTCCAGCAGGGGAAGAGGTCAAATAGAAGTTTGTAAATACACATAAACTCATTTTTGTTGGGCTTCACAGTTATTGAAGGCAAACAACATATTGGAATACCCATTCTCCACCCCCATTTCCAAGTGAGACAATATTTCTGGAGAGTAAGATGTTTTCCTAGTAACCGGAATTTATGATGGTTTACTTTAAACTTAATCATGTTGGAATGCGACAGGGGTATTGATTAACTACTTTGGGCACTGGATTCTGCGTGGCCTAGATTCAGTAAATAAATAAGTACCTGTACCCAAAGATCTTCTCAGAAGCCCGTGGCCGGTGCAATTAAAAGGTGTTGTGACCAGTACCATGGCTACGCAGGGTCATCTTAAGGGCAAAATGTATTCTGGGGGCCCGTTCGTAGCAGCTTTGAACTTATGATCCAATTTCAGCTCTTTCATGCCCTCTTTGGCCAGGTCACTGACCGTGCACAGGCATGCTGGTCCACATTCTAAATGAATTTACATCTAATATTCAGGGATAGTGACCTGTGTTTTCATTATGATAATTCAGCAGCAGCTCAGTGATATAATTGCTAATAATCTGTGTCACCCCTCGTTATTTCTCATGTGTGAGGTCCTGTTTATATGGACTTTGCATGGTGTTGAAAAACAAACATTTCTCTGCCAGATGTCTGAAATATACATCACCCACATTAAAAATAAATTCAAGGAAAACAGTATTTTAAAAAATCTGTTAAGAATTATTCAAGGTCATCAGGGCAAGAACAGAGCTAGCTCTATCAGGGGCCCCCCTAAAAGGCTGGGGCCCTGTGCCAGGGCCCACTTTGCCCATACCTTCAAATATATCTGAGGCTGCATAGACTTGAATCCATTTCAGGACTCTTGAATCCACTTCTAGAGATCCTCTGCTCATTTATCTCATTCTTTCAGGTTCGAGTTATCCATCTTTCTCTTCCTCTCTCTTTCCACTTCTCTTGCTCTCAGTAAATGTCTGATACAAAAAGAAATATGTGGGTGGTAACCACAGGCTCAAATTAAGCAGTGCCCGGATTTGTATTGCAGGCATGTTTACACACAGGGGACCACATATCTTTTCCTCGAGTTTTAGAACAATATCCTTGTATTAAAATAGTCGTCAGAATGATAAAACTTGAAACAGAAGTAATACTTCTGATATTAAATTATTCATACAGCAAATTATTTAACCACCGAAATACGTAATATCTGTAGGTCTATAATCTTTATATTAAAATGTGCAGCATAATGACATTTTAATACAAGAATAAAATGTATTCTCAAAATGGTTTAGGTGTTAAAAAAGGCCAGACATAAAAATATAAATGTAATAGTGAGCTGTAAGGAGTAATAGGTGAACTCACCCGAATAGTAGAAACATAAACCTGACAAAAATGAAGGTCTTTTGGACATGGACAAAAGTACAATCACTTCATTAAAATCAATAGAGAAACCGAGAAGCTGAAAATGAATCTATTTCTAAACAGAAACACTAAATGGGAAGTGAAGAATGACTTACACATTTATTCTATGAGGGCCTCAGTTCACTAAGGGCCCCATTCATTGAAAATCTAGATTAAGTCACATTTAAGCTTGGGACAAATATCACACATGCTTTCAAGAAACATTGTGAATCTGACCCGAGGTTTCATCTGTTAGTGTATAATTTGTTAAGTAATAAATTTGAAAAAATAGTTATATGCACAATATCTGATGACGTAGATAATAATGGTAACAGTTAGTCTTTATAAATAATACATTTTTTTGATCTTAGATGTGTTGCTGCATTGCTCTGTAATAAACAGCACTTTATTACCAAACTCTATGGAATGGGTTTCTATCAACTTCAGAAGGATGAAGAACTGCATCAACCATACTGGGATTTGAACAGGTAACTTTCGGGTATTGTTCTGTGTAGGAAACTGGGTCACTGGTCGACCGGGGTGTGAGCCCTGGTCAAGCAGCAACAGTCCTAGTAAAGATGAGGCTCAAGCAAACCCCAAATTCAGTGGAGTATCGCCTCTCTGAGCAATTGGCAATGGAAAATAAAATGATAACGCAATGTTATCATTTTATTTTATCATACTGGCTCAGTTGGTTGGGGGGCCGGGCTGGGCTGGTTAGGGCTGGAGAGGAGTGGTAGGCACTTCCTAAGTGCGCATGACGGTTTGGCCAGCCGTCTCAGGCCACCCAATAATATACACTTTGCATGTTCTTCACGCAGGTTGCATTACAGCCTGTGTGGAGAATATGCACAGCCTCCCAGCCCCTGTCTGAGTGCTGAACCACGGCACTCAGACCAATCGAACAAAGTCAAAAGTTCAGGCTGACATCGATGGAGCGCGCGTCAGTTCCAGTTCCATATTAGTCCCATTGAAGTTTTACCTTCTCAAGTATTGAGGTAAGAGTCCTGTTCGCATTGGGAAGGGTCGCCGGGAGCAAGGACAGCGTCACGGGCGGTTGTTGACGTGGCATGAAGAGCAGGCTGGGCATCTCGGATGGGCAGGCTCGAGCTTCATGTTGACTGTTCCCCATGGCTGTCGATGCTGCTAGGCGAAGAGACAGGCTGGCCGCCACTCACGCGGATTTTCTAAGTTAACGGCGTGGTTCTGATGCAAACAGGCCTTGTTCATGGTCGCGAAGAGCTCAAAAGATTGATTTCAAGAGCTCAAGAGCCACACCAAGGGTCGGGGATCTGATTGGCACCACTTGGGACTCAGGAACTCACCAAAGATGGGTCCAGGAGCTGTTAGGGAGCCTTTTATGTCCTGAGGCTCAGACCAGGAAGCCAGCAAACTAGCTCTTTGAGTTACTCTGGGGTCCTGTGTTCAAGATTAAGTTGCAGGTCCAATTCTTCTTCTGCATGCAAGAGGGCAGCATATCAGCACAGCAGGGAAGCAGTTCCTTTACAGCAACAGTCCGACAGAGTGACAGTCCTTGTAGCACCACAAGTCCAGAAGTGTACTGAAAAGTTGGTGGCTGAGGTCCTTCTTTTTACACAGTTGTTGAAGTGAGGAGAAGGTTTGAGTGGCATGCCTATAAAGTGCACAGATGCCCTGCCTTCACTGCCCTGGCTCCAGACTAACTACAGGGGTTATGTAGCCCTTTGTGTGGAGGCAGGACACAGACTATTCAAGTGTTAGTGGGGCTCTCTCCCGTCCCTCTCTCCCATCCAGCCACACCTAAGCTCCCATAGTCTGTGGCTGTCTAGGAGGCATACACAAAGTCCAACTGCCGACTACACCCACCATGTGACCAGAGACAGGCTACAGGCACTAAATGGCTGAGGAAAGAAAATGCCAGCTTTCTAAAAGTTGCATTTTCAGAACTGAATTTCAAATTCGACTTCACCATGAGTTAGGATTTTAAATTAGGATTTCAGAGACACCAAACATGAACTGGGTATTTCTTCTTAATTGCAAATTACACTTATAAAATGTAACAAGGCAACTTCAATGTTATCCTGTGGGAAAGATGGGCCTAGCAGTGGTGCAAAACAAATCAAAAACTAAAAAGTAAATGCCATACTTCTTAAATACATTGCACCTTGCCCTCTGGACTGTCCAGGACCTACCCTAAGGTTGAGATATGTGTTAAAAATGAAGGTTTGTGCCAGGCAAAAGGTATATTTTGCCTGATTGAAGTGGCAATTTAAACTGCACACACAGGCTCTGCAATGGCAGGCATGAAACAGGTTTAAAGGGCTACTTAAGTGGGTTGTACAATCAGTGCTGCAGGTGTTGATTTACATCATTTAATTTAAAGGCCCGGGACAAATGAAGTGCCACTATACTAGGGACTTATAAGTAAATTAAATATGTCAATTGAGTATAAGCCAATGTTACCATGGGAAAGAGCACAAGCACTTTAGCACTGGTTAGCAGTAGTAAAGTGCGCAGAGTCCTAAGGCCAGTAAAAACAGGCAGTCTAATGGCAAAAAGTCTGGAGGAAACTACGTTAAGTCTAACACTCTGGTATCAGTTATAGTGCTTAGGTTACCAAACATTATCATCTCTGGGGCATGAAAATTTCAGTTGTATGAACAACATAACTAGATGTATTGTCTAACTGTCTTGGATAAATATGCATGTCTTTTTACTGTTGGCGCCACCAATCGAAACTGTTTGCATCTTCCTAAATTTGCTATTGAATTTGTGTTATCTTATACATTAACAGTCCTAGGCTATATATTTTCCCTCTCCCACAAGTTATGCATCTATGTTTTCATCTTGACTTCTTGCTTCTATTAATGGTATCATAAAGTAGAAAGGGCTATGAAAACAACTCTTTATCTTTAGCATTACTTTCTCAGTTTATAACAATCCTTCCCAGAGTACCTTATCCAAGATGGCTCGAGATTTTTTTCAGCAAGGAGGGCAATGCTCATGCAGCTGATGAAAGGCTGGGTAGTCCTGGGTATGGTACCTTGGAAAGGTGTGCAGCACACTGAGATAGACATGCGAAAAATGAGGTTTAGGAGCAAAGTTGCCTCAAATAGGAGTAGGGAATTCTCCTGTGACAGCCTACCATACTGGATAAGACTGGTCCTTCACCACAGCCTCCTTAGAATGTTCCTCACTTCGGCAGAAAGCAAGCATTGGTAATACCAATAGGTCTGGTTTTAAAGAAATGTTGTATGGTAATGTGAAGCAATATAAGTAATTAGTTGGGAATCAATATGTAATTCTGTGGATGTAAAGAACTATAGAATAATATAGGTGTAGGTGAAAAGATATGGGGACAGTTTCACACCAGACTTAAACAACTATGTAGGTTAATGACTGCCCTCCACCAACTGTGCTATTGTCAGAGAAAAAAAACATCAATTATCTTGGACACTTTTATAGCATTACAATGTCATGTATGTGCCCCTGAAAGTACAAACTAAGACAGCTGGATAAATAAACAAAATGATCACAGATGGGGAGTGGACAGGGACTTTTTTGTGGAAGCACACAATTTCTAACCATTAATAACATGTATTCCTGGCACTTAAAATTTGAGTGGAGCCAAAGCCCTTCTTTAGTGATGCTCACATACTTGTCTGGCAACAGCTGCGCTGTCAAGCTAGACCATAAATAGTGATGAAAAGAAGACTTATTTTGCTGGTCTGTTGGTGAAACAAGACACAAGGACTACCACAGGCACCCAAGGATTGAAACTGCTCTCCTAGGATCAAGTGGTTGGCCTTTTGTTACTGCTGTAGGGTCATAAAAAGCTGAAGGACTCCTTGCTCTGCCGAGTGCCCTGCTGACCATTTGGTACTGAGCTTTAAGACAGTGGCAGCTGCTGATATCGAACAGTTGTGGGGCCCTAATTAATAGCAAACAAGAAAAGTGAGCTAGGTGGACAGCTCCAAGAAGGATTGCGGGCATTATCCCCCTTGCAAATTTTGAACACATTGGATAAGAGAGTACATTTTAAAACACAATTTTCACAAATATTTCTTAAAAAGACATAGGCCCTCATAAGGCATAAGTCAAATATTCAAGTGCTTCCAAAGTGTACCAATGAAGCCTGTTGTTGAATTACCAACGATATGTCAGTGCAAAATTGTTGCCAATGACTCAATCAATCAATCAATCAATGATTTGTAAAGCGCACTACATACCCGTGAGGGTTTCAAGGCGCTGTGGGGGGGTGCTGCTGCTATTGGTCGAAGAGCCAGGTCTTGAGTTGTCTCCTGAAGGTCAGCAGGTTTTCGGTTTGTCGCAGGTAGAGGGGGAGGGTGTTCCAGGTCCTGGCGGCTTGATGGGAGAAGGATCTGCCACCGGAAGTAGTTCTCCGGATGCGTGGGACCGTGGCCAGGGCGTGGTCAGCGGAGCGGAGTTTCCTGTTGGGTACGTAGAAGGATAGTTAAGATAGGATGGGCCGGTTTTGTGGAGTGCTTTGTGTACGTGGATCAGGAGCTTGAGGGAGATTCTTTTGTCGACGGGGAGCCAGTGCAGGTTCCTCAGGTGGGGGGTGATGTGGTCGCGGCGTGGGACGTCGAGGATCAGGTGTGCCCAGGCGTTCTGGATTCTCTGTAATCTGTTGATGAGCTTGGACGAGGCTCCAGCGTAGTAGAGCGCGTTTCCGTAGTCGAGTCTGCTGCTGACTAGGGCCTGGGTGACTGTTTCCCTCGTGTTTGTCGTGATTCATCTGTAGATCTTGCAGAGCATGCGGAGGGTGTTGAAACAGGTGGAGGAGACTGCGTTGACTTGTTTGGTCATGGAGAGTTTCGAGTCGAGGATGACTCCCAGGTTGCGTGCGTGGTCGGTGGGGGCCGGGGGGGACCCCTGTGACGTGGCCACCAGGAGTCGTCCCATGAGGAGAGGCTGGACCCGAGGATGAGGATCTCCATTTTGTCTGTATTCAGTTTGAGGTGGTTGTCCTCCATCCAGTCTGCGATGGCCTTCATTCCCTGGTGGAGGTTGGATTTGGCAGTGAGGGGGTCCTTGGTGAGGGAGAGGAACAGCTGAGTGTCATCGGCAAAGGAGATTATGTTGAGGTTGTGCTGTCGGGCGATGCGTGCTAGTGGCGCCATTTAGACGTTGAACAGTGTCGGGCTGAGGGAGGATCCTTGGGGGACGCCGCAGATGATCTCGAAAGCCTCTGACCGGAATGGGGGGAGGCGGACTCTCTGGGTTCTGCTGGAGAGGAAGGAGGTGGTCCAGTCCAGGGCCTTGTCGCGGATCCCTGCGTCGTGGAGGCGCGTGCGTAGTGCGTGGTGGCAGACGGTATCGAAGGCGGCGGAGAGGTCCAGGAAGATGAGGGCCGCTGTTTCGCCGTTGTCTAGTAGGATCCTGATGTCGTCTGTGGCGGCGATGAGGACGGTCTCGGTGCTGTGGTTGCTGCGGAATTCTGATTGGGACGGGTCCAGGATGTTGTTGCCTTCGAGGTGAAGGGAGAGCTGGGTGTTTGCTATCTTCTCGATGACCTTAGCTGGAAACGGAAGCAGGGTGATAGGTCTAAAGTTTTTGAGGTCGCTCGGGTCCGCCTTGGGTTTCTTCAGTAGGGCGTTGATCTCTGCGTGCTTCCGTGGCGGTCTCGAAGGAGAGGTTGATGATTTTGTGCAGGTGGGGTGCGATGGAATTGCCGGCTTTGTTGAAGATGTGATGCGGGAGAGGGTCGGACGAGGATCCGGAGTGGATTGTTCCCATGGTCTTGATTGTGTCCTCGATGCTCACGTTGGCCCAGGTTGTCAGCGTGTTGTGGGAGGAGGGGTGCGGTGAGTTCGGTGCGGTGCGGTCGGCATGGGTCATTTGGGGTATGAAGCTGTTGTGGATGTCGGTGATTTTCCGGTGAAAGAAGGCGGCGAGGGAGTCGCACAGGGCTTGCGATGGTGGGATGTCGTTGGCGTTGGAGCTGGGGTTAGAGAGTTCCTTCACGATGGTGAAGAGAGGTGAAGAGTTCCTTGCTGTTGTGTGCATTGTTGTCAAAGCGGTCTGTGAAGGAGGACCTCTTGGCGGTCCTGATGAGGTGGTGGTGGTTGTGGATGGCGTCTTTGTGGGCAGCGCGGCTGTCTGGCGTCTTGTCGCTGTCCATATGTTTTCCAGTTTCTGGCAGGTGCGTTTTGAGTCAAGGAGTTCCGGGGTGAACCAACTGACTCTTCTGCTGGTGTCTCTGCTGGCGGGGTTTTTCAGCGGGGTGACGGTGTTGGCGCAGTCGTTCATCCAGCGTTCGAGGGTGAGTGCACCTTCATCGGGGTTGGTGGGGTTCGTCGGAGGGTTGAGTGCGAGGCTTGTCTGTAGTTGTTCTTCAGTGACTTTGCCCCAGCTGCGGCGGGGGGTCTGTGGTGTGCGGTGGTGTGTGTGCGGTTTTCGGAAGGAGAAGTGGATACAGTGGTGGTCTGTCCATGTGAGTTCGGAGGCATGGTTGAAGGTGACGTGGGGGCTTGAGGAGAAGATGGCATCTAGCGTGTGGCCGGCGATGTGGGTCGGCGTCGTGACGAGCTGTTTCAGTCCGAGGTTGGCGAGGTTGTTGATCAGGGTGGAGGAGTTGCGGTCGTTGTTGCTCTCCAGGTGATATTTCAGGTCTCTGAGGAGGATGTAGTCGGTGGAGTTCAGCGCGTGCGAGCTGATGAGGTCGGCGATGGAGTTGCAGAATTGGGACCGGGGTCCTGGCGGTCTGTAGACGAGGGTGCCACTTATGGTGGTCTTGGGGTCCGTGTGGATCTGGAAGTGCATGTGTTCGGCGGTGCTGAGGGTGTCGTTGCTGTTTGTTGAGATCCTGATTGTGTTTTTGTGGACGATAGCGATTCCTCCTGTTGGTGCGGTCTCTGCGGGTGATCTTGTACCCGTCGGGGATGGCTATGGTGATGTCTGGCGAGGAGGCTTCGTTCATCCAGGTCTCGGTCAGGAAGGCGACATCTGGTGATGTGGTGTTGAGTAGGTCCCAGAGTTCGACGGCGTGTTTGTGTGCGGAGCGGGTGTTGATCAGGATGCATCTAAGCTGGTTGGGTTCTGTCGTGGTAGGTGTCTTGGCACTTTCGCGGCAGGAGAAGCTGCTGTTCTGGCAGGTGAAGGGGCCGTGTGTGCACCTTGGGGTGGCCTTGCAGCAGGTGTGGGTCCTTGCTGGGTTGAGAGCGACGAGGGTTTTGGCGTCTTAGCGGAGGCGGTCTTCGTGGCTGGTGCGAGGGCCAGGGGTTCTGGCGCTGGGCGCGGTCCAGGCACGGACGGGCGCAGACGGGCTTGCCTTAGGCGCGCCGTCGGCGCGCCCGCTGCGCGCATCCGCTGCGCCATATATGGGGAGGTGGGGAGGGAGGAGCAGCTGGGAGGCGGGAGGCAAGGGACGGGTGTAACGAATGGGCGTGGAGGGGGTGGGTCCACAGGGGAGGCAGCGGCGGGGAAGGGGGACAGGAGACCGGTGCGGGGCACAGAATAGCAAAAGGGGTACAAAATCAAAGGGGCACAGAGGCACAAAAGTCAGCACGGGGGTACAGAAGTTGGCGAGGGGTACAGAATAAAAGGGGCACAAAAGCAAGGCGGCGAGCGGGGGGCAGGGGGCACAGACAGTTACGGGCACAAAGCAATAGGCAGCAAGCGAAAAACGAACCTAAGGCCACCACTGGCCACCAGGGATGAGGCGCAGGTGGAAGCCTGCGGGTGGTGGAGGGCCTCGATTCACCGGCAGCAGCAGCAGAGACAGCGGGGAGTGCAGGCGGAGCTGCAGCAGGGGGGGAGTGACCTACAAGGAAGGTCAAGGGTCGCTCTCCCCACCGCGGCAGTGGCCGCAATATATGGGGAGTTGGGGAGGGAGGAGCAGCTGGGAGGCGGGAGGCGAGGGACAGGTGTAACGAATGGGCACAGAGGGGGTGGGGCAGCAGGGGAGGCAGCGGCGGGGACGGGGGACAGGAGACCGACGCAGGGCACAGAAGAGCAAAAGGAGTACAAAATCAAAGGGTCACAGAGGCACAGAAGTCAGCACGGGGTACAGAAGTTGGCAAGGGGTACAGAATAAAAGGGGCACAAAAGCAAGGCGGTGAGCGGGGGCAGGGGGCACAGACAGTTACGGGCACAAAGCAATAGGCAGCAAGCGAAAAACGAACCTAAGGCCACCACTGGCCACCAGGGATGAGGCGCAGGTGGAAGCCTGCGGGTGGTGGAGGGCCTCGATTCACCGGCGGCAGCAGCAGAGACAGCAGGGGGTGCAGGCGGAGCTGCAGCGGGGGGAGCGACCTACCAGGAAGGTCAAGGGTTGCTCTGTACATATACCATGAATGTCCGTTATCCCAGAAATTACCTTTAATATCTCAGGGCCAGCATTTACAAATGGGTGCCTGGCACACATGCCACAGTTGTCCTCCCTTATGACATGAACTACCTTCAAAATGTAAGCACTGGAATTATGCCATGGTCACTGCCATATGCTGAGATTTGCCTCCAGTATGCCAGGCGTTTACTTTGCATAGGGTGACTGAGTGAGTCAAGAATTACCTACAATATGTTGGGTCCAACAGAAGACTCATTAACATTTTACAAATTCACACATGTACTCACATTCACTCATGCAGGCTCTGCAATGGCAGACATTAAGCATGTTAAAAGGGCTACTTAAGTGGGCGACATAAGCAAAAGGAACAAATGATGGATGGAACATTGAACAATGCAAACCTTCACCCCTAGTCACAAAAATCTGGGTTTAATCCATCATTCTTTTGCTCACAATGCCACTACAGTTAGGACCCGCCATAGCTAATAGGTCTTGACCCTGTTCCTCATGGGAACAGTCCAGCCTGAACTGCCAAGCCAGGTCCAACCTAGACTGGAAGCAATCATCCTGACACTGGTTTTGGGGCATCACCCCATATCAGCCAGGCTAGCTTGAAGCCAGTGGCGCAGTGAACACAGGATCCATGTCTGGGCATACCCTTCCCACTTAGGGCGACAAAAGCAAAAGGAACAAATGATGGACGGAATACTGAACAATGCAAACATTCACCCCCAGTCACGAAGATCTGGGTTTATTCCATCGTTCTTTTGCTCATCACGTCACCCCAGTTAGGACACAGCTATGTGCAAATCAGTCTTGACCCTGTTACTTATGGCAACAGTCCAGCCCAAACGAGTGATTTAAGCCAAGATCTCTGTACCGGTGTGAATGTTTGACATTGTTCAACATTCTGTCATTCAATTGTTCTTTTTGCACTTTAAGAAAGTGGGCATTTTCTTGTTTAACCATCCGGTGTGCCTCCCTCTAGTTTTGGACTGACAGTGGCTATTTGTGCATTCACTTCAGACACTCATGTAAAGGGAGCTGAGGTGTGCCCTGCATATGCTGATAGGTCATCCTGGGCTAGAGTGGTGGGAGGAGTTGTCAATGACACATGAATAGGCTGTGGCTACTCTGTACAATGCTGTCTCCACCTCCTGTAGTGAAACTGGACCAAAGAGTACAAAAATTATTTTACTGAGCAAGAGAGACTTTCTAAACAAAGACTTGAAAAGAAAAAGGGGTATAAGTATTGGACCTAAAATCTCAGGATTTTAAATTGCTTCTGGACTAAGAGGACCCTGCCAGGAAGAAGAGCTGTGAGGAAGTGTGCTACTCCCTTTGCTGTGTGTTGCTTTGCTGAGTGGACCTGCAGTTGCTGCTTTTGTCTGTGGGCAGTGGAAAAGACTGGTCTTTTGCCTAGCTCTGGTATCCTGCTGAAGAAGATCTCCAAGGCTTAAAGTTAAGAAGTCTCAGGAACAGAAAGACTTCATCTGCAGCTTCCTTGAACTCCACTACTGGGAGTTCTGACATGCCCTGTGGTGCCAAATCCAGTTCTGGGCCCTTGGATGTTGTTCCTACTGCAAAGAACTACAAGAACATAAAGAAACCTGATAAATCGAACCTTCACTCTTCTAGCGACTGAATTTTCTGATGCAGCACTGCCATGTGGGAGAAATTCCTGACACACATCCCCGTGCGGCCAAAGAAATACATGCAGTGCCTATCAGTGGCCTGAGGAATGCTGCACGCTGAGTCCAGCACACTGGTCTCCAAAGTCTGAGACTACCGCCCTGACTCTGGCACAAGCCCTGCTGTGGAGCTAAAAGAAACAACTGCTCGTGAGACCGCGGCTGAAGAATTCGATGCAGCGACTATTTGCTGACTGCTGCATTGACCTCCAGCGTGTCTGTATTTCCATGCATGACAACTGTGCACCATGCATCTCCGACGCAGCACCCACAGACCAGAACCATCTTGAAACCGACGCATCATTTCTCCCTACTGTCTGGATTCGACTCATTGCTTCTCTTGCATGCAGCAAAACTGTCACACTGCCTCCCCAAGGACTCTGGAACTGATACATCGCTGTGTTTTCCAATGCTTCCCTCCTCTGAAGATGTTTTGCCTTGTGGATTTTCACACAATTGAGGTACTTTGCATAGAAATCACGCAAATCGCAAATTGAGATCCTAATCAAGGAATCCCACCCCATTCATTACTATGGGCCAAGAGGCCCATAGGAATGAATAGGATTTGCGGTCCGCAATTTGCGAGTCACCAAGAGGCACTCGCAAATTGCGGGCACAATTTCAAGGGTTCCAAAACGACACACTGTTGCACTCCTGAAATGTGCATGTGTGCCACATGGCACTTTGTAAAAAGCCCAAAAGTGATTTTTGAAATGAAATCGCAAAAGTTGGTGGTTGTAAGAAATGGGGGTCTCTAGTTGGCAATGGCTGGCCACTGTGCAAGTAGGGACCCTTCTTCCTAAGAGTAAGCAGGCTACACCCTTGGATAACCCCTGCTCAACCCTGTGGTAATGTAGCACGAGCAGCTAGGCTTTTCTCAGAGGCAGTGTGTGAAGCATTTATGACCATACACAGTAACACAGTGAAGAACACTACAAAAGGACACCACACAAGTAGTTATAAAAAATAAGTATCTTTATATACAGACTTAACACAAGACTAATAACAGTAAAAATCCACAATACTAGAAAATAGGGTTACTCTTGAAGTCTTGAAAGGCTGCAAAAATAGTTCAAAATGTGCAAAGAGGAGTTCAGTTCAAGGCAGTGGTCTCTGCGACTCTTTTACTCACAAGATACCTGGATTCTGTAGCAAAGCAACCAAAATGTCGCTAAGGAGTTGTAGTGATGATTTTCCTCAC
Source organism: Triturus cristatus (assembly GCF_964204655.1). Lineage (NCBI taxonomy): Eukaryota > Metazoa > Chordata > Amphibia > Caudata > Salamandridae > Triturus > Triturus cristatus. The sequence continues at coordinate 238,139,912 of NC_140583.1, forward strand.
GCGTGACCAGCGATGCGTTGAATCCTTGCCGCAAGGGAGGATGATGCGCCAAGCCTGTTGCGTGTGCGATCTTGTTGCGATGAAAAGAAATGGCGCCCCGTGAGGGAGCGACGATCCTGATGCGATGTGATGAAAATGCCGGACGCTCGGCGTCCGCGCTGCGATGTCGTGAAGCGATGAACTCGATGCGATGATCTCTGGTTAGCGAGCCTTTGGCAGCCCGCAAACAGGTGACAGGTGATGCGATAATCTTGGGGTCAGCAAGCCTTTGGCAGCCCGCAAACAGGCGATGCGATGATCTCTGGTTAGCGAGCCTTTGGCAGCCCGCAAACAGGTGATGCGATAATCTCCGGTAGCGAGCACTCAGCGGCAGCAGTGCGATTATTTTCCTTACGCTCTTCAGCTGCGGTGGCTCGCTGATGGGCGTTAGCAACGATTTTCATCACTCTCTTCTTCACAGTAGAACTAGAGGCCCTGGAACTCACAGGAGCCTCACCTGCAGATAGAAATCCTCGCTGGGAGGAAACAGGAGGCTGGTGGTGGAGTTTGATGTGCCTGAGACTTCTGAAGGAGGCTAGCTCTCTTCTAGCCCTTGGGTGATTGCTGTAGCAAAAATAAAAGTTCCTTCAAAGTCCTTTTCCTCTTCTTCCAAGTCCAGTAGTAACCACTGCAGGCCAGTCCAAGAAACAGCACACAAGGACAGTCCTCTCCTGCAGATTCCTTCAGTTACACGGACAGAGGTTCTTCTTGTTGCCCATGAGCTATACAAATTGTAGCGGTTTCAGCACAGATATTTATACCCCAAAAGTCTTTGTCCTAAAGAGTGACAAGTCACTGAACCCAGCCAGAACCAGTTCTGCCCAGCCCTGGAGCACTTTGTTTACCAGGCTGCATCCTTCCTTTCAGAAAGAGGGGGTCTGCCATCAGACGCACAGTGGGAGGTGGAGCCAGCATTCACCTTGCCAGGCACAGCCCTATTCAGGTCCAGGAGCTACCCCTCCCATACTCCAATGCAGATCTCTCTATTCAACCCAGGTCTGACTCAGCCTGCCCTGTCCCTCCAAAACCAGACAGCCAATACACATAACAGCAGAGCACACTGGAAGGTTTAGGCAAGAAAATACCTACTTTCTAAAAGTGGTATTTTCAAACACAGAATATAAAAATAAACTTCACTAAAAGATGTATTTTAATATTCTGAGCTCAGGCATACTAAATTAGTTTTTCCACCATGCTCTGTGGGTCAGTTATGACTATAGAATGTAATAGCCAAACCTCCCATTCTGGCCTATGGAGAACAGGTAGCCTTACAGTAGTGAAAAACGAAATTGGGTGTAATTCACTACCAGGACATGCTACACGCATCAGAGCATGTCCTACCTTACACATACAATGCACCCTACCATAGGGGTGGCTTACATGATGCCAAGGGAAGGTTCAGGGGCTGGGAAGTGGGTGCACTTCACAGCCAAGATGGCAGGTTTAGACTGCACATAGACACTGCAGTGGCAGGTCTGAGACACACTTTTCAAGCTGCTTCTGTGGGTGGCGCAAACCAGCGCTGCAGGCCCACCAGCAGCATTTGGTTTACCAGCCCTGAGCACACTCAGGGCACGCTAATAGGGACTAACAGGTAAACCAAATAAGCCAATCATGGATATACCAATTCACATGTCATATTTACACAGGGAGCATTCGCGCTGTCAGTGGCACAGCGCCCAGAGCATCTATTACCAGCAAAAACAGAGGAGACAACAGTGAAAAATGGAAGGGAGACCCACACCAATGGTGCCAGGTCTAACACGCGTCCCCTCCAGCTGAAATGTGGGGAGAACTACCCATCCCCTTGGAAGTTCTCATCACTAAGGCGGAAAAATCTGGACAGACCATCAGCATTGGCGTGTTCTGTACCAGGGCGATGTTCCACCGTGAAGTCCATACCCTGTAGGGAAATGGACCACCTCAACAACTTGGGATTCTCACCCCTCATCTGCATCAACCATCTGAGGGGCCTGTGGTCTGTCTGACCCCGGAAGTGAGTCCCAAACAGGTATGGTCTCAGCTTCTTCAGTGCCCAGACCACAGCAAATGCCTCAAGCTCAATTGCACTCCACCTCTGTTCCCGTGGAAGTAGCCTCCTACTGATGAAGGCTACAGGTTGGTCTAGTCCCTCCTCATTCATCTGTGGCAGAACAGCCCCCACCCCATGCTCTGAAGCGTCTGTCTGGACAATAAATTCCTTAGCAAAATTGGGCGCTGTACACATGGCAGTCTTGAGGGCATCAAAAGCTTTCTGACAGGTGTCAGTACAGTTCACAATCTTTGGCCGCTTCTTAGAAGTCAGCTCTGTCAAGGGTGCAACAATGTTGCCATACCCCTTGACAAACCTCCTGTAGTAACCCGTGATTCCTAAGAAGGCCCTCACCTGGGTCTGGGTCCTTGGGGGCTCCTAAGACAGGATGGTTTCAATCTTGGGCTGCAGGGGTGCCACCTGGCCACTCCCCACCTGGTGTCCCAAGTACACCACAGAACCCTGCCCAATCTGGCACTTACTGGCCTTGATTGTGAGGCCTGCTCTGCGCAGCGCCATCAACACTTCCCAGAGGTGGTGCAAGTGGTCCTCCCAGGAGGAACTAAACACTGCAATGTCATCCAGGTAGGCGGCACTGAAATCCTCCAGCCCAGTCAACACCTGGTTGACCAACCTCTGAAAGGTGGCAGAGGCATTCTTTATCCCAAAGGGCATCACACGGAACTGGTAGTGCCCATCTGGTGTGGAGAATGCTGACCTCTCCTTTGCCCCATCAGTTAAGGCGATCTGCCAGTACCCAGACGTTAGATCAAACGTGCTGAGGTACCGGGCAGCCCCTAACCGATCTATGAGCTCATCAGCTCTGGGGATGGGGTGCGCGTCAGTCCTCGTGATCGAATTGAGGCCTCGGTAGTCCACACAGAACCTAAGTTCCTGAGTGTCACCAAGCGCTGCAGCTTTTGGTACCAAGATCACGGGGCTGGACCAAGGGCTGCTAGAGGACTCAATAACCCCTAGGGCAAACATTTTGGAGACCTCCTCCTTAATGTAGGCCCTGACCCTGTCAGTCACTCTGTAAGCCTTGAGCTTGACAGGAGGACTGTCCCCGGTGTCTACCTCATGGACGCACCAATCAGTGACACCAGGCACCAGGGAAAACAAATCAGAAAATTGCCCCAATAGCTGGTGACAATCTCTCTGCTGCTCAGGGGTCAGTGTGGTGGAGAGGATCACACCCTCCACTGACCCATACTTCTCTCCTGCACACAGGAGGTCTGAAAGAGGCTCTCTCTCCTCCTCCATTCCAGCATCTGTGGCAAGAAGCATGCCCACTTCAGATCTCTCAAAGTGGGACTTCAGGAGGTTCACATGCAGGACCCGCAGGGGGTTCCTGGGAGACTTAAAGTCCACCAAGTAGGTAACTGGACTTTTGCGCTCCACCACCTCAAATGGACTGGTCCAATTATCTTGGAGCGCACAAGGCTCCACTGGGGCCAGTACCCAAACCTTCTGACCAGGTTGAAACTTGACCAGAGTGGCATTCTGATCGTGCCAACGTTTCATCTCCTCCTGGCTGGCTTCCAGATTTGCCTCAGCAATTTTTCTGAAACGCAGAGTCTGGTTTCTGAAGGCCAACATGTAGCTAAATACAGGTTTCCTGGGAGATTACTCCCAGCCTTCCTTGACCAGACTCAGAGGCCCTCTTACCAGATGCCCATGGAGCACTTCAAAGGGACTGAACCCTAAGGACTTCTGTGGCACCTCACGGTATGCAAACAACAGGCATGGCAAGAGGACGTCCCACTTACACCTCAGGGGCTCTTCTAGGCTCATGATCATGTCCTACAAGGTCCGGTTGAATCTTTCAACCAGACCGTTACCTTGGGGGTGGTAAGGAGTGGTGACCGTATAAGTTACCCCACACTCCTTCCACAGAGACTTCATATACTGGGAGATGAAGTTGGTTCCCCTGTCAGACACCACCTCTCTGGGGAACCCCACACGGGAGAAGATCCCCATCAGTACACGTCCCACCACGGGGGCCATCACTGTCCTGAGCAGGATGGCTTCAGGGTACCGGGTGGCATGGTCCACCAAGACCAGGATGTACCTGTTGCCCATGGCTGTCTTGGGGTCCAGAGGCCCCACAATGTCAATGCCCACTCGCTCGAATGTGGTACTAACAACTGGAAAGGGCTGGAGCGGGGCCTTGATCTTCCCCCCACTCTTCCCACTTGCCTGGCAAGTCTTACAGGTTCTGCACTACGTATCTGAGCTCTTGCGCATCTGGGGCCAATAAAAGTGGGTTGCCAGCCTCTCAAAGTTCTTGGTCTGCCCCAGATGTCCTGCCAATGGAATGTCATGAGCCAACCCCAGTAGGAAGGCTCTGAAGCACTCGGGTACCACCAGCACACGGGCTGACCCCGGCTCAGCAGCCTTAGGCTCACTATACAGGAGACTGTTCTCCCAACAAATCAGATGTGAACCAGACATGTCACCTGCTGCCTGGGCTGCAGCCTGTCGCCACATACCCTCAAGAGAAGGGCAAACACTTTGCTGCTCACAAAACTCCTCCCTGGTGGGCCCTCCTTCCTGCTGCCCATGGGACAGCTCAGGCAGGTCCCCCAGGTTGGCACTCTGCTCCCCGGTAGGCTCCAAGGGATCCCCCTCAGGGTCTGCTCTCTCCTGGGCTGTGGGAACCAAGGGGGACGGCTTCCCGCACCCCCTGCCCCTTCTCTCTAAGACAGGGACCTAGGCCATAATCTCAGGCTCCAGGTCTTTCTCAACACCCTCTTTGGCTGCCATGGACCGAGTGGTAGCACACGCCCACTCAGGCAGACCCAACATTTCCAAGTGAGATTTCCTCTCCACCGTAGCCCACGAGGAGTTCTCTAAATCATTGCCCATCAGACAGTCCACAGGCATGGCGGGCCTCACAGCCACCTGAAGAGTTCCTGAGACCCCCCCCCACTCTAAGGGAACCTGAGCCACCTCACATTGGCTCTCTGAGTTGTCTGCGGACACTACTGGGTAGAATGCATGGGGAATAACCTGCTCTTTGGACACCAACCGGGAGCTGACAGCAGTTACACTGGCTCCTGTGTCCCTTAGAGCCTCCACTCTATGTGTCAGGATCTGGGCTCGGAGCGCCTGCCACGACTACAATTCCCAGAATGCAATGTGCATGAGTGGGAGGAGCCACGGGCTTAAAACGCCCTGAACGCGCGCACGACGTTGTGCGTAATTAACGAATCCGAAGTCTCGAGGAGCGGGACCTTGTTGCAGTGAATTTCCCGCATCCAAGTTTCACAACGGCCGGAGTATCGGCATTGGCGTCACAGGCGGCAGAGACCGCAAATTCCCAGAGAGGGGGCAGTTACCGGAGAGATTGCTGTCCGCACGAGGAAGGACCAGAGGCCTTTATTATCGTTTTCTTTCGACACCGAAGAAGGAAAGGGTGTCATCAGGAGTACGAGGACATGCGAAGGCAGCGTGTAGGAGAAAGGCATATTCTGGAGTTACCACAAACTGCAAGTATAGGTGGTGGCGATTGTTGCGCGCTCAGAGAAGAGTGCTCTGTACCTTGTATTATAGTAGCTCGAAAAAAGACAGCGTCACAAACAAATTTATCTTCGTGAAAGGTCTGGATATTCCTTCACTAGTGTGGGGGTCAACAGTTGAGCGGTGAAGTAACCGCCATAGTACTTTACTTAGTTACGAACGATTCTTTCATATTATTGCTAACTAGGATTCATTTGAGGAGTATAGGAATATACCATTGCGGCCAGGACACGTAAAGCGTCTATCCCGACGTTGTTACACAGGAACAGCATAACAAACGATTAAGGTTCCAGGATTATGGAATGCCCTAGTGGTGGGTTCCGGATGTAAAGGAGGATACAATTCACATAGCCCCGAATTCCTTACACCTGAATTACCCGTGAAAGAAACGTCTGGTTCTCTGTTATTGTACATCGAATATATATGGTTTCTTAAGTGCCCAAAGAATCAGGGGCTACTATGGGTTTTGTGGTCAGCATGCACCAGGGTGTGTGTTGGTGCATACGATGGAGTGTGAGCATGTGATTATGACATAAGGTAGTCAATGCAAGAACTGTTGAATTAGTAGCGAGAATTATCGAGAGTAGTAAACTGTATTGGCAGTATACTTCTGTTTTTTGTTGCATGTTAATTCTTTCTTTACAGGTTCTAATCCCCGCTGTTCCCATCCTTCCCTTCCCTCGCTTGATGGCTCCAGTCTTCCGTGCCTTTAGTGCAGGAAGTTGGTGACGTCGAGAGGTGGACCCCATATAGCATCGCCCGAATCCTGAGGAGTATCGGAACAGGGACTGATTCTAACAGAATTACACACCCATGTATTGAGGCTCCTCCCGGTTCGGGGGGTGAGTAGACGCAGTATGGAAGAGGTCTTAGCTGCACTAGCCGCAGTACAGCGGGAGTTGGCGGCCTCTAGGGCCGAAACAGCGGACTTACGTGATAAAGTAGATAGGTTGTCACGGAACCCTTTTGATGTGGGAGCAAGTGGGCATCCCTTTCAGGTTAATGTATCTCCACCCATTCCTCTAGCTAATCCTGAGCGATACTTAGGTGACCCACATAAGATACAGGTGTTCTTAACTCAGATTTTGATGCACTTCTCATGTAGGCCTTCCTCATTCCCTACTAACCATTCTAGGGTGGCGTTTGCTATCCCCTACTTGGCTGGAGATGCAGCCAATTGGGTTGTGCCTTTAGTACGCCATAATGATCCAGTTTTATCAGATTGGGACGAGTTTCGAGCCGCTTTAGAGGGGGTGTTTGACAGGAGAACTACCACTTTTAGTGCTGACAGGGAGCTCTTGGAGTTAAAACAAGGGAGAACGGAATTAGTAACATACTTAACCACATTCAATAGATTGGTAGCGGAAGCGGCGTGGCCAGAAGAGAAGAGAATGTCTCTTTTCTATCAGGGATTATGTAACGAGTTAAAAGATGTAATAGCTCGAATTGATCCTCAGCCCAGGACCTGTGAGGCTCTCATTAGTCTGGCATTGCGGTTGGACGGTCGAATTACCGACAGAGGTGGGGATCGGTTTAGGGTAGAGAGAAGCAGAAAGGAGGCCACGGTAAGTGAGACAGTTGCGGAGCCCATGGATGTGGGAGCGGTCCGTGCTCAATTGTCAAGAAATGAAAGAGAGAGCAGACGAACACAAGGCTTGTGTATGTACTGCGGAAAGAAGGGGCACTATGTCAGGGAATGTCCAGCTAGGCCCAAAAAGCCCGGGGCAATTACCGGAACAAAAAGGCTATAGCTACGGTGGCGGGAGTAGAAGTTCCCGTAAAGGAGGGTGAATCCTCAGAGGTAGTAGAGGTCCCCAGGTGGACGATTCCATCCCTGGACACTCAACCACAGGGTAAGACAGAAAGACATTTGGAATTGAACATGTGGTTAGAAACCAGAGTACAAACCTTTCAGATCAACGCTATGTTGGATTCAGGGGCCACGGGTAATTTTATCCATCAAGGATTAGTGGACAAATTAGCTATAGGAAAGACAAAGCGCGATATCCCAGAGGAAGTATTAGCGGTTGATGGCAAGCCTCTCACCTCCGGACTGCTCATAGAAAAAACCGAGACTGTCAAGTTAACCTGTAGAGCGGGCAATATGAGTCACATAGACTTGTTGGCCTTAAATATCATCGATGCGCCTCAGTATGAGGTTATTCTAGGAATGCCTTGGTTCAGCCTTCACAATCCCACCATTGATTGGAGACGTAGAACCGTTCAATTCTTCTCGGAGGACTGTCAAGAGCATATGATGCTAGGTGGGTGTTCGGGGGCCACCGTGTTGGCGAACACGTGGGTCGCAGTCACGGCCGCAGAAAAGGATGTGGTCTTACCCAAAGAATATCGGATCTTTTCTGATGTGTTTAGCAAAGAACAGGCCGAGTCTCTTCCACCACACCGTCCGTATGACTGCCAAATAGATCTAGTAGAAGGTGCTACGATTCCAACGTGTAGAGTATATGCGCTCTCCGAACCCGAAACGAAACATCTCAGAGAATATTTAGACCATTTTGTGGAGATAGGGTTCATTCGCCCTTCCCGGTCACCGGCGGCATCGCCTTTGTTTTTTATTAAAAAGGCTAATGGAGATTTGAGGGCGTGCTGCGACTATCGCATGCTAAACAAGAATACAGTATGGAATCGGTATCCTCTACCACTCATACCGGTTCTTTTGGATCAAGTTAGGGAAGCAAAAATTTACACGAGGTTGGATCTCCGAGGGGCGTATCATTTGGTGCGCATACGTAAAGGGGATGAGTGGAAGACGGCGTTTAAAACTCGCTATGGTCTGTTTGAGTATCTGGTAATGCCGTTCGGGTTGTGTAACGCCCCGGCGGCATTCCAGTACTTTTTGAATGATGTCCTTAAATATTTCGTGGACAGAACAGTGGTCGTATATATAGACGACATATTGATTTATTCAGAGAAGGTCGACAGTCATCAGGAACATGTGTCACAGGTGTTACAGGAGCTGAGAAAACACAGCCTTTTTTGCAAACTAAGCAAGTGCGAGTTTGGGGTGAAAGAAGTGGAATTTTTGGGAGCGATACTCCGTCCGGATGGTATGAGTATGTCAGAATGAAAGGTGCAGGCTGTACAGGATTGGCCGGTTCCCCAAAACGTAAGGGAGGTACAGTGCTTCCTGGGGTTTTCGAACTATTATCGGAGATTTATACAAGGGTTTTCACAAAGGGCCATTCCGATTACCCGGTTGCTTAGAAAGGGAGTAGTATTCGCCTGGACCACCGAAGCCAATCAAGCCTTTGAATATCTCAAAGAGGCCTTTACATCTGCACCGGTCTTGAGACACCCACAATTAGATGTCCCATTCATAGTCGAGGCGGATGCGTCTAACGAAGCGATAGGGGCAATCCTTTCACAAAGGGACAAAGACACAGGGCAGCTTCACCCGGTGGCCTACCTTTCACAAAAGATGTTGCCTGCTGAGAGGAATTATAATATTGCTGAAAAAGAACTCCTCTCGATCAAAAAGGCTTTCCAGGAATGGCGCCCGTATCTATTGGGAGCTAGGTTTCCGGTAACTGTTTATTCCGATCATCGGAATCTACAATATCTGCGAACGGCTCGGCGTCTGTCACCTAGACAAATGAGGTGGATGCTTTTCTTTGAAGAGTATAATTTCATCATCACCTTCCGTCCGGGGGCAGACAACAGAAAGGCAGACGCATTGTCCCGAGTAATGGCGGTGGAAGGAACAGAGTCGGATATAAAAGAGTCTATTATACCCCCGTACAAGGTCATTTGTGCCATACGAGCGGAAGAGTATCTGGAAGGCATAAGAACAAACAGGAGTCAGGAGGCTTGGAGCCGTTGGGCGGACAAAGGCCCGGAACGCAAGATCCAGGAGGGACTGCCGTTCATAAACAAGAAATTGTTCCTACCCACACAGGCACTTCAAAAAAGGGCTTTTGAGTGGTGCCACGACTCTCCTTTGGCAGGGCATCCGGGCATTCTAAAGACCACGCTGTTGGTGCAAAGATATTTTTGGTGGAAATCATTAGTCCAGGACGTAAAGAAGTGGGTGTCGAGGTGTGAAGATTGCGCAAGGGGGAAGACAGACACCTCCACAAGTAGAGGCAAACTGGTTCCCTTACCTACCCCCGGTGCGCCCTGGCAGAACATCAGCCTGGATTTTATCACAGGCCTCCCGGTGGACCAAGGGTATACGGCCATACTAGTGGTGATCGACAGTCTCACCAAGATGGGCCACTTTCTCACTTGCAAGACACTGCCTACCGCTGGACAGACATCACAACTGTTGTTAAAAAACATAGTGAAGCTCCATGGCATACCGCAGGTTATCGTGTCTGACAGAGGCCCTCAATTTGTGGCACGTTTCTGGAAAGGGTGGTGTAAGGCTCTGCAAATTGACTCAGCGTTGTCCTCCAGTTTCCACCCTCAATCGGATGGACAAACCGAAAGGTTAAACCAAACTTTAAAAAAGTACTTAAGATGTTATGCAGAAAATGCTCATGAATCGTGGGTTGACATGCTATGGATGGCAGAGTTGGCATATAATAACGCCCCACACAGCTCCATTGGGATGTCGCCCTTCAGGGCCAATTTCGGATATGATGCGAGGATTTTGCCGTTTGTCATGCCTGGCTGGGTCATCAACCATCCTTCGATCCAAGATCACATGAGAGAGTTGCGCCAAGGACACTTAAGAGTACAGAAACATTTGGTGAAGGCCAAGATCCGATATAAAAACTGGGCGGATAAGCATAGACTGGAGGGCCCACAGTACAAAAAAGGGGACCGGGTGTGGTTGTCCACCAGGAATTTCCGGTTTAAGCTACGGAGTGTTTTTCATCCACGATACATCGGCCCTTATAATGTGATGAAACAGGTGAATCTGGTAGCTTATAAGCTAAGGCTTCCGGGCTCCTTATGTATACACCCAGTGTTCCACTGTAGTCTGCTAAAACCAGCAAAGGGAGGAGTGCGAAAGCCTCCACCTGCAATAACCACGGAAGTCGGTCAGGAATATGAGGTACGACGTGTGGTGGATTCAAAGTACCGGGGGAGAAACCTGTGGTTCCTAATCTCCTGGAAGGGGTACTCGGCGGAGGAGGATTCGTGGGTGCCCAGTGCCAACGTGCACGCGCCAGCTAAACTCAAGTCTTTCTACAAGAAATACCCCGATAAACCGGGTTCTAGGAGGCGCCTGGAGGGGGACCTACTGTCAGGATCTGGGCTCGGAGCGCCTGCCACGACTACAATTCCCAGAATGCAATGTGCATGAGTGGGAGGAGCCACGGGTTTAAAACGCCCTGAACGCGCGCACAACGTTGTGCGTAATTAACGAATCCGAAGTCTCGAGGAGCGGGACCTTGTTGCAGTGAATTTCCCGCATCCAAGTTTCACAACGGCCGGAGTATCGGCATTGGCGTCACAGGCGGCAGAGACCGCAAATTCCCAGAGAGGGGGCAGTTACCGGAGAGATTGCTGTCCGCACGAGGAAGGACCAGAGGCCTTTATTATCGTTTTCTTTCGACACCGAAGAAGGAAAGGGTGTCATCAGGAGTACGAGTACATGCGAAGGCAGCGTGTAGGAGAAAGGCATATTCTGGAGTTACCACAAACTGCAAGTATAGGTGGTGGCGATTGTTGCGCGCTCAGAGAAGAGTGCTCTGTACCTTGTATTATAGTAGCTCGAAAAAAGACAGCGTCACAAACAAATTTATCTTCGTGAAAGGTCTGGATATTCCTTCACTAGTGTGGGGGTCAACAGTTGAGCGGTGAAGTAACCGCCATAGTACTTTACTTAGTTACGAACGATTCTTTCATATTATTGCTAACTAGGATTCATTTGAGGAGTATAGGAATATACCATTGCGGCCAGGACACGTAAAGCGTCTATCCCGACGTTGTTACACAGGAACAGCATAACAAACGATTAAGGTTCCAGGATTATGGAATGCCCTAGTGGTGGGTTCCGGATGTAAAGGAGGATACAATTCACATAGCCCCGAATTCCTTACACCTGAATTACCCGTGAAAGAAACGTCTGGTTCTCTGTTATTGTACATCGAATATATATGGTTTCTTAAGTGCCCAAAGAATCAGGGGCTACTATGGGTTTTGTGGTCAGCATGCACCAGGGTGTGTGTTGGAGCATATGATGGAGTGTGAGCATGTGATTATGACATAAGGTAGTCAATGCAAGAACTGTTGAATTAGTAGCGAGAATTATCGAGAGTAGTAAACTGTATTGGCAGTATACTTCTGTTTTTTGTTGCATGTTAATTCTTTCTTTACAGGTTCTAATCCCCGCTGTTCCCATCCTTCCCTTCCCTCGCTTGATGGCTCCAGTCTTCCGTGCCTTTAGTGCAGGAAGATGGTAACGTCGAGAGGTGGACCCCATATAGCGTCGTCCGAATCCTGAGGAGTATCGGAACAGGGACTGATTCTAACACTATGGCCATTGATGGTCACCCACTGCCTGTACTTTTTAGTGTTATCAGGCAGTGCAGGCTTAGGGACCATCTCAAAGTCTCCTAGTGAGACAAGGGTCAATTCTACGGTATCCCACCCACCTTCGGCACCCATCTCCTCCCCTCCCAAGGCGACGCTGGCGGGTGGTGCACGGGGTGGTGCAGGAGCATCCCTTTGGGGACACTGTGGATCAAAGTTTCTGTGGCCCACTTGACCACACTTAAAACAAGTAAGGGCCCCCCTCTGAACAGGCCTACCTGTCGGGGGCACTGGCTTCTTATCTTGGGGAGGCTGGGACACCACTGCTTTGTTCCCTTGGGAATTACTTTGGGGCCAACTGTGGAACTCCCTTGGTTTACCCCTGTCCCCCCCACCTCTCTGCTGGGGTCCCTGCCCATCGTTGGCAAAGTCTCCCACTGGACCCTTGCGAACCCGGGTGCTCACCCAGCGGTCTGCCTCCTCAGCAAGCTTCCTAGGGTTAGTTAGCTTTCAATCAATCAGGTGCTGGCGTAGCTCAGGAAAACAGTTACTAGATAAATGCTCCCATGCAATCAAATCATAAAGCTGCTCAAAAGTTTCTTCTTTGCTACCTTTTACCCAGCGCTCCATTGCTCTGCAAAAAAAAGACTCATATTCAACCCACGTGGTACCCTCTAGCTTCTTTCAGGTTCTAAATCTCTGCCTATACATCTCAGGGGTCAAACCATAGCGGGTAATCAAAGCTTCTTTCATGTGGGCATAAACCATCCGACTTTCTGGGGGCAGGTCCAACAAGGTATCCCTCCCCTCACTCACAAAGCATCCCCACAACCCCGCTCCCCAATCCTTCTCAGGGACCCGGTGGGACACCATAGCTAATTAATAAGCGGCAAACCATTGCCCAATATCTTCACTTTTATGGAAGTCCTTAATAACCTCTTTGGTTATATACACTCTACTCTCAGTATGCACTACTGGTATGCTTCCACCAGAGAGGGAGATCTCTATACTCTTTGCTTTAATCTCCAACTCCCTCAAAATTCTCTCATGCTCAAGTTTCACTTTCATCATTTCAAATTCTAACTTCTTATTCTCTAGGTCCATCTGACCATCCATTTTAAGCTTAGGCATCTCCATATTATGCCGCCTATCTCTCTCCCTTGCCTCCATCTATTCTGGAGTCAGACCCCTTGAGGATACACTAGTGCCCGGGCTGGAAACTGCTTTATCTCCTACCAAATCTACCACTTCATCCTGCTGCTCTCCTGCATTCTCTCCCCCCTCCACAGGCTCTTCCATATTCCTAGGGGCATCCCTGGCTTCTAACCAGGCCTTCAGCGCCTTGTAATACTCTTCCCTTCTAGTGAGACCTGTGATAGGGACCGTGAAGCGTTGACAAAAATATTTGAGCTGCTTGGCATTGTAGGTTTCTAATTTCTCTTCTTCCCAGGAGAGATCCTCAGAGGCATTGGATCTGGGCTTGCCCATTGTAGCAATAACTGGCAATATCAATCAAAAATAGAATCAAAACTTCAAAAAAAAAGTACGTGGTTATGTTATGGTCTGCACTCACTAGTAGTGTACACTAGAAATACTGTATGCGAACATAAATGCAAGTCCAGATCCTCACCGCTGACCACCAATGTTAGAAATGAGGGTCTCTAGTTGGCAATGACTGGCCACTGTCCAAGTAGGGACCCTTCTTTCTAAGTCAGAGTAAGCAGGCTACACCCTTTGATAACCCCTGCTCAACCCTGTGGTAACGTAGCACAAGCAGCTAGGCTTATCTCAGAGGCAGTGTGTGAAGCATTTATGACCATACACAGTAACACAGTGAAGAATACTACAAAGGGACACCACACAAGTAGTTATGAAAAATAAGTATCTTTATATATAGACTTAACACAAGACCAATAACAGTAAAAATCCACAATACTAGAAAATAGGGTTACTCTTGAAAGGCTGCAAAAATAGTTCAAAATGTGCAAAGAGAAGTTCAGTTCAAGGCAGTGGTCTCTGCGACCCTTTTACTCAGAAGATACCTGGATTCTGTAGCAAAGCAACCAAAATGTCACTAAGGAGTTGTAGCGATGAATTTCGTCACGCGTGACCAGCGATGCGTTGAATCCTTGCCGCAAGGGAGGATGATGCGCTGATCTGTGTGCGGGACAAAGCGACAAACTTCTACACGCTAAGCTGGCGATGCGTTGAAATCCTTGCCGCTAAGGGAGGATGATGCGCCGAGCATGTTGCGTGTGCGATCTTGTTGCGATGAAAAGAAATGGCACCCCGCGAGGCAGCGACGATCCTGATGCGATGTGATGAAAATGGCAGATGCTCGGCGTCCGCGCTGCGATGTCGTGAAGCGATGAACTCGATGCGATGATCTCTGGTTAGCGAGCCTTTGGCAGCCCGCAAACAGGTGATGCGATAATCTTGAGGTCAGCGAGCCTTTGGCAGCCCGCAAACAGGCTATGCGATGATCTCTGGTTAGCGAGCCTTTGGCAGCCCGCAAACAGGTGATGCGATAATCTTGAAGTCAGTGAGCCTTTGGCGGCCCGCAAACAGGTGATGCGATGATCTCCGGTAGCGAGCACTCAGCGGCAGCAGCGCAATGATTTTCCTTACGCTCTTCAGCTGCGGCGGCTCGCTAACGGGCGTTAGCGACGATTTTCAGCACTCTCTTCTCCACAGTAGAACTAGAGGCCCTGGAACTCACAGGAGCCTCACCTGCAGATAGAAATCCTCGCTGGGAGGAAACAGGAGGCTGGTGGTGGAGTCTGATGTTCCTGAGACTCCTGCAGGAGGCTAGCTCTCTTCTAACCCTTGGGTGATTGCTGTAGCAAAAAAAAAATTCCTTCAAAGTCCTTTTCCTCTTCTTCCAAGTCCAGTAGTAACCACTGCAGGCCAGTCCAAGAAACAGCACACAAGCACAAGGACAGTCCTCTCCTGCAGATTCCTTCAGTTACACGGAAAGAGGTTCTTTTTGTTGTCCAGGAGCAATACAAATTGTAGGGGTTTCAGCACAGATATTTATACCCCAAAAGTCTTTGTTCTAAAGAGTTACAAGTCACTGAACCCAGCCAGAACCAGTTCTGCCCAGCCCTGGAGCACTTTGTTTACCAGGCTGCATAACTTCCTTTCAGAAAGAGGGGGTCTGCCATCAGACGCACAGTGGGAGGTGGAGCCAGCATTCACCTTGCCAGGCACAGCCCTATTCTGGTCCAGGAGCTACCCCTCCCCATACTCCAATGCAGAGCTCTCTATTCAACCCAGGTCTGACTCAGCCTGCCCTGTCCCTCCAAAACCAGACAGCCAATACACATAACAGCGGAGCACACTGGAAGGCTTAGGCAAGAAAATACCAACTTTCTAAAAGTGGTATTTTCAAACACAGAATATAAAAATAAACTTCACTAAAAGATGTATTTTAATATTCTGAGCTCAGGGATACTAAATTCGTTTTTCTACCATGTTCTGTGGGTCAGTTAGGACAATAGAATGTAATAGCCAAACCTCCCATTCTGCCCTATGGAGAACAGGTAGCCTTACAGTAGTGAAAAACGAAATTGGGTGTAATTCACTACCAGGACATGCTACACACATCAGAGCATGTCCTACCTTACACATACAATGCACCCTACCATAGGGGTGGCTTACATGATGCCAAGGGAAGGTTCAGGGGCTGGGAAGTGGGTGCACTTCACAGCCAAGATGGCAGTTCTAGACTGCACACAGACACTGCAGTGGCAGGTCTGAGACACACTTTTCAAGCTGCTTCTGTGGGTGGCGCAAACGAGCGCTGCAGGCCCACCAGCAGCATTTGGTTTACCAGCCCTGGGCACACACAGGCCACGCTACTAGGGACTAACAGGTAAACCAAATAAGCCAATCATGGATATACCAATTCACAAGTCATATTTACACAGGGAGCATTCACGCTGTGGCACTGAATGGCAGTGGCACAGCGCCCAGAGCATCTATTACCAGCAAAAACAGAGGAGACAACAGCGAAAAATGGAAGGGAGACCCACGCCAATGGTGCCAGATCTAACAGTGGTATTTTGCGATTCCTTAAGGCAAAATCGCAATTTGCGATGCCTACCTGAATAGCATTTAGGGAATTGCAAATTGCGATTCTCTAAATGCTTGCGCAAAATAAGGAATCGCAATTTTGCGATTCCTTACTTTGCAAGTAGGTTTAAACTTACCTACATTGCTCGCAGCCAAATAGCGATCGCAAACGCTGAGATTCTGCGAATTTCAGCTTTTGCGCTCGCTATTTGGCTTCCTACATCTGGACCCTAAGAGAGCAATGAAACCTCTCCTCATCAATGGCAAAAGGGTTTTCCCTCTCAGTGGATTACTCGGCAACCACCAAATATAGATGCAGGAGATTTCTAGCACTCTGAGCCCAGATGAAACAACATCAAATATGATCTCTAGGAACCAGCAAGAATGATAGTCACTGGGGCCGGTGAACTAAGTAATTCTCAGACTCAGGGGAATGTTCCTTGAAACACTGGAGGAACTCCTGGTGGACATGGTTCCCAAGGACGCTGCTGAATCCACCCAACATGTGGACTTTGCTACCCCCATAAAAGTCTCCCAGCTACCAGCCTCAACATCAGAGATTGGGAGGAGGCCCCAAAAAAAGAGCCAGGTCTTGTAGGACTACATCAGGTGTTATAGTGTTGTACAAGGACAAAGACAATTGACGATCCCCATTAAAGCAGCTGGCCAAGGGAGTTGGAGATGCTACAGAAGGCTGAATATATCCTTAGACTTTGTTTGAAGTTATGATGTTATTTAATTGCACAGAGTGTATAATGTGGTCTAAAATGAACTGTTTGGAAAACAGACTTTCCAAGTTTGAGTAATGTGTCTTCACTTTCTAAATGTCACATGGTGTAAAAAATGGTGAAAAAAATGCAGCCAATTGAAAGCCTTGATGTATAAAATGGGCTCATTTTATTTAACTGATTGTCTGTGAGCAAGGGCGGATGCCCGAAACGCGTCAGATGTTTGTGAAGACTCGGCTTTAAAATAAATTAACAACTTTTGTGCCTGACTTTGGATCTGCGTGGTTTCTGCTTTCCGTGGACACGGATTCTTTTGAGACTGCAAGCATGGGATTTAATGTCGGAAGGTGATTGTGTCCAAGGCATTTCCACTCCCAAGAAGCTGGCTGCTGTGTTCAATCAACTCGCGTTATTTTCCTTGAAAGGGATTTCTTCAACAGCAGCCCCCGTGTTCATTTGGTTCGGAAAAGCCAGGCGGAGGAGATTTACGAGCAGCGTTTGTTTTCAGCATCAAACAACTTTCTGCAACAAAGTAACCTCCGTGGTGAGTGAGCCATAATTATTGACGCGGTTGGGAGGTTGTTAGGCACATGGCGTTATAAGCCTGGAGGCAAGTTTCAGCTCAGGTTAAATAGCGTTTGATAACTTTTTAAGCAATTCGAGTTTTCACTATGTCAGAGGAAACTCTTCGTGGGAGAGAAATGGCGGCGGCTGCACTCTATTCTAATCTACCTAAAATTACGAGTAATTCCAGCAATAAGAATACTGCTGAACAAAGTGGCAGTGACAATTCTGATGAAAATCAAATTAAAGCGGCGCTAAAAAAATTGGAAAAATGCATGTATCAGGAAATGTCGAAGTGGTGGGAACACAAGTCTTTAACTATGTATTTGGAAGAAAACCGTGTGCCTCGAGGGCTTCGAATACTGTTGGCGCCAAGTTATGAGAAACCTAATCCAAATATGCTTAAAGAATGGGGCCATGCTAATTTGGAATCTTCGGCTAAATTAATGCAAATATTGGTCAAATACGCTATTATCGACAGGGAGGCATTGATGGCAGAGATTCAAGACATAAATGACCTGTTAGCAAAATTTGAGCCTAATGCTTTGATTACTGAAACGCGCAAATCAATCAATGAGAGGCTCGTGAAACAGGAAGATAAGATCAAGGCGCGAAAGGTGTACAAGTTCGCCCGTGACAAGGATGATTATGCCCAGGGCCGTATCTACACCTTTGCCAAGAAATTTGATAATGCGAAAAGATCCAAATTTGCACAACAGTCACAACAAACTAAATCTGCTAGGCCCACAGATCGTATAACAACGTCTAGTTCTGTTGTACCTAATGAAGCAATAAATACAAATCAAGAACTAAGTGATATTGAATCATTAACAAGCGGACCTTCTTCGGACGAGGAAGGCTGCAGCACATGGGACCCCAATGCCATTATTTTAGACTTAGGAGAAGAGGTGGATTTTTTAGTGTCGGACAGGCTCCAAACACTTCGACCACGAACCAAACCACCACCAAAGACTCAACAGCAAAAAGAACACGATGTAATAAAAGGAGGAGTGAACGTCGGAAAAAGCATAAAATCGCCCAAAAAACAAAAAAAGCAATATTGGTGAAAAAAGCAATAATAAACAATGAAATTATAAATTTATCCACAGTCACCCTTACTGAAGCCGAGAAACAACTTCTGAGCCTTGGATTAACATACTGCCCGGTTTCAGACTTCAACTATACAAAAACGAGAGTTGATATTTATCTTTACATCAGAAAACTCAAATTAAAAAAGTTCTTTTGTGTCAAGGAGGGTCATAATGAAAATGAAAAGGATCCAACCATTGACACTGCTGTTGCAATGAACCCCTTGAATTTGCATGCGAGGGACACCAAAACCTTTTTGACAATGCATCAACTGGCTACTAATGATACAACTAATCTTGATATAACTTCCACTCAGGAGGAGCTCAGAATGGCCTCGGTTACACAATTAGGAGCCAACCTGAGTCCGTTCAAACCTAAATCGAAATTTATCCCCACAATGCCTAGGGATTCTATTGATGTTTTTCAAGATATAATTGTAGATGATCTTAAAAAGCTACATCATAGGATCAAACACAAAAAAAGATATAAAAGCCAGCATGAAAAGGACTATGCATTGCTAACCAAAAAATTAAGTGATGACTATAGGATCATTGTGGCCACTGCTGACAAAGGAGGTAACGTGGTTATCTGGCCGCAGGAAGCCTACATCAGGGAAGCAATGAATCAGCTCAATAATCCATCATGCTATTCCAAGAGTATCATCAAGGACTTCAATGAAGCCAGAGAAGTCCTAAAAAAACTTTTGATGAAATGGAAAAGAGAAGGCATGATCTCCAAACAGGAATTTGAGTTTCTACATGTTGAGCATCCTTTACTACCAAAATTATATCTTTTACCCAAGGTCCACAAGCAAGTTGTTCCAGTGCCTGGGAGACCTATTATCTCTGCCATTGCAGGAGTAGCGGAACATGTGACTGAATATATCGACTACTTCCTGCAGGATTTGGTTAAGGGTCTTCCTACTTACATCAGGGATACTGGGGACTTCATTGGTAAGATTAAAGATGCTGGTTGGAGCGATGATATGCTATTTATCACCTTAGATATCGAATCGCTTTATACTAGTATTGACCATGCATCTGGATTAAAGGCCTTGGAATTTTTCCTGGGCAAAAGGCCGATCAATTGTTATAACCATAACAAATTACTGATGGAACTTACCAGCTGGTGTCTTAATAACAACTTTTTTCTGTTTGGAAATGATATTTACATTCAGAAGCGTGGTGTGGCGATGGGGGCATGCTTCTCTCCCAGCTATGTATGTTTACATGTAGGCTGGTGGGAGGAGCATGTCCTCAGACTAACACATCATGATATGTACAAAGAGCATGTGGTACTTTGGATGCGATTTATTGATGATGTTTTTATCTTATGGCGTGGCGATCCTGCCAGTGCGACCAATTTTGTCACTGCACTCAACACTAATCAGCAAAATCTTAGATTCACCTCTTCCATCAGTGAGTGTGAAGCTGATTTTTTAGATGTTAAAGTATTTGTACATCAGAATCATTTGGCCACTAAACTTTATCGAAAAAGCACTGCTGGCAACAATACGCTTCATGCGAGCAGTGCACATCCTAGACATGTTATCGATAATATTCCGTTTGGAGAATTATTGAGGCTCAAACGGATTTGCAGTGAAGCCAATGATCTTAAAATTTGTACAACTGAAGCTCTGGAAAGATTCAGACAAAGAGGCTATAGGGAATCCATCTTGAGGGATGCAGTTGTTAAAATGGAAGCTAGAACTCGTGAGTCACTATTAATAACAACGCCTAATGTTTCTGTTGATAGTGACTCTACACACAACAGCCAGACCCCCAGGCTCATTATAGCCTACAGCAAACAGGCGAGACAAATCAGGTCCATTGTTCAAGAACGATGGCCGATATTAAAAACTGATTTGGTCTTAAAACCTAGACTACCGGATGGGCCAACAATCACATACAGGAGGGGACCCTCTTTAAGGACCCAAGTTTGCCATGAGTTTCCCGAGCTCAGAAAACAAGAAGAGTGGTTGAAATCCCGGCCGGGGTTTAAGCGCTGCTCCACATGTAGAGCATGCAAATTTGGCAAAAACACCAACCAATATTGCACACCATTCAGCCCAGATCCATTTGATATACGTGGATCCTTTACTTGCAAAACCGAATTCGCTATCTATGTACTAACTTGTACCTGTGATCTCAGATATGTCGGGAGCACCCGGCAACCAGTACATGTTAGGATTCTTCAGCATTTACGTGCCATTGTAAACAATGATGCATCATATCCGGTGGCGAGGCATTTCAAGGCTTGTCACAATAACAATTTGCAATGCCTTAACTATTTTGTAATTGCCTCAGTCCCTAAAACCAAGAGAGGGGGTGACCGTGATAAAATGCTTAGAAGATTAGAATCTGAATTTATTTTAAAACTAGACAGCAGATTCCCTAATGGGCTTAATACAACTGAGGATCTACATGTATTTCTTTAACTTCGCATTATGTATTGTATATGGTGAGATTCCTATGGAGTGTATTGCCCTGCCTGCTTCCACGCATATATATTATGAATTTCCTTTTCTGATCCCATTTTTTCTTTATATTCACATTTTTACTTTTCCTAGTATGTTTAATTACATGATTTAGGAATATATAAATGTGTTTTTTTCACTTCATTTATTAGACATAGACTCTTTGGTATGTCTGTTTAGACCATACAATTAACAATAGTGAGTTCACATACAATGCTTTATAACATTTTTTATATCTCAACTTTCAGGCGTTTTTCCAGCACAATATAATCATTATCTTAGCATGCTAACTGCATTATATGCGTTCAGACATTTTTTGCTTCTTCATCTCCATGGTTTGGTACTTATATCCAAAAAATACATTGAATTTTTGACAATCTTGCATTATTTGCACAATTTTTTGTGTTTACATTATTGCGTAATTTGCACATTATTTGTATATATAATTAATTTTAATCTAAAATATTTGCACTTTATTGCGTTATTTGCACGGTCAATTAAGATTGGATATTATTGTATCGCTAACTATGAAGTTTGATGTATTTTATACTAAATAATGATGTGTATTCATATATGTTTTGCATAATTATCATGTTAGAACATATATACTATTTGCGCCTAAGGGTTTTGGATTTTATCCTGTTATTTAATTGCACAGAATGTTTAATGTGGTCTAAAATGAACTGTTTGGAAAACAGACTTTCCAAGTTTGAGTAATGTGTCTTCACTTTCTAAATGTCACATGGTGTAAAAAAATGGTGAAAAAAATGCAGCCAATTGAAAGCCTTGATGTATAAAATGGGCTCATTTTATTTAACTGATTGTCTGTGAGCAAGGGCGGATGCCCGAAACGCGTCAGATGTTTGTGAAGACTCGGCTTTAAAATAAATTAACAACTTTTGTGCCTGACTTTGGATCTGCGTGGTTTCTGCTTTCCGTGGACACGGATTCTTTTGAGACTGCAAGCATGGGATATATATATATATATACATATATATATATATATATATATACATATATATATATATATATATATATACACACGTTTCAGGCATGTTATAATTAGAAATTAGCATTTAAAAAATCTTAGAAATTCACTGAAAAAACCATAGGTTTCATTGACGTTATACTTAATTGGACATTTCACTCATACAAAACCAGAGAAATTCCACCGTTATAGTTAGTTCAGCTAACTTTTACTCGCGCCCCCGCAATGCAATGCTGATGATGTCACATATTACATCATTCATTACATGGTCAGTGACATCACTGATGACATCACTGATGACATCTCAAATGACATCACTGATGACATCATCCAGTGACTGTGTGTTTCTTTAAAGTTTAAATATGTTTTATATATATGCCAAGGTGTATTGAAGAATGAGTGGGTGTAGAAGTGTCTGGATGGAGGATTTAGTAGTCTAGTGACTGACTGTATAAGTGATTAATTAAATGTGTCTTACTGAATGCATGGGTTAGTGACTAAACTGTGTGAATGTCTGTATCAGTCTGTCTGTTGTTGTGTAAGCTGCTGCATGTGTTTGTCAGTAGCTACATGAATGTCTATATGGGTTATTGATTGGTTGCCTGAGTATTTGTATGTGAGACTGAGTGTGTGTGTGGGTGGGTGGGAGGTGTGTGACTGTGGATAGATGTGTGAGTGTGAGCAGATAGTGGCAGGATCTGCTTGACCCGTTTGTGGTGGTAATATGTCAGCTCTCAAAAGCACTTTAACAGAAAAAGCTTAAGCACAATTTGTTATCTGTTTTTAAATCGATTGTAGCGCACAGCTTTTTAATCTGTTTTAGCACACAGCTTTTTTATCTGTATCAGCTCAGCTAGAAACTTCTGGGTTAAAGTCCTCTTCCCGCCCCGGTCCTACGCGGCAGTTAGTGCCGATTGAGTGGAGGGTAGGGAAGGAGATCATACTCATTTCCGTTAGTTAGCGGTCTAGCTTGGAGACCGTAGACACTACTTAAGGCGCATGCCGGAACAGAAGCGCAGCGGGCGCGAGCAAGCTGAGAACTCTTCTAGAGAATTCTTCACAATTTTCAAAGATATTTCGTCACTTGCCAGAACTACGGCTTCCAACAGTAGCTCGTGGATTCTTGCAATTTGGTGGCAGACTTCTTTGCGGAGAAGGTTGCAAGAATTTATTGTACCTTCCCGGATGAAGCACGTAATGTGAGTTCTGATCGGGAAGGGACGTCTAACATGGAGGAGGTAGACTGCCTCCGTGAATTTGTTCTCCCCTCCTATGACGACCTCAAAGGCATAGCCTTAAGTATTAAATCCAGCACACCTAGGGACCCCACTACTCCTTAAGTTCTGAGAGATAGCCTGGAGGTTCTAGTACCATACATTAGGCACCTCCTTGAACTCTCTTTTGTCTCGGGAGTGGTCCCAAAAAGGTGGAAAGAAGCGATTGTCCTTCCCATAAAAAAGAAGCCGAATGTGGGCGCGAGTCAGCTGGAGAACCTTCGACCGGTCTCACCCCTGCCATATTTTTTCGAAAAAGTGCTAGTCAATACTCAATTGTTGACCCACATCAACCGGCACAGTTTACTACACCCTACGCAATCAAGTTTTCGAGCTACTTACCCTACCGAATCTGCACTACTCTTGTCAACAGAAACTATCCGCAAACAGGTAGACGAGGGCCAAACGGTTGCCTTGGTCCTCCTGGACCAAAGTGCCGCATTCAACACTGTTGCCCACCCATTACTCCTACAGCGCCTCAGGAAAGGTGGAGTAGCTAAACGGGCCCTAGAATTGCTGGGGTCCTTTTTACAGGATCGTAGCTTTCAGGTGTCTCAGCGTCCACACTATTCCAAAAGCATTTCACTGACCCAAGGGGTCCCCAAGGCTCTATACTAAGCCCCACTCTTTTTAATCTCTATATCGCACCATTGGCGGAGAATATTGTCAAATATGGCATCAGTGTCGTGTCATACGTGGATGACACGCAACTGGTGGTCTCATTGACACAATCACACGAATAGGCAGTCACCAATTTCTCTACTTGTCTACAGGAACTGGCATCTTGGATGACGAGTAGCTGTTTAAAATTTAATGGCAATAAAACGGAGATTCTAGTGGTGGGCAAAGCTCCCTCGATATGGTCCTCTTCTTGGTGGCCACAGACCCTGGGCCCTACTCCATCCACCAGCGAACAGGTTAACAACTTAGGGATGTGGCTGGACACCAAGCTCTCTTTTGAGAATCACACCAGATTGAAGGCCGGGAAGTGTTTTGGAGTAATGAAGGGGCTTCTGAAGACCCTAGATGTACTTCCCGTTGCAGCTAGAAAATCCCGGGTCCATGCGCTAGTAACTTCACACCTGGATTATGGAAATGCTCTGTACCTGGGAGCAAATAGAAAGTGTCTGAAGAGACTTCAATGCATTCAGAACGCAGTGGCCTGCCTTGTTCTGATGCTGCCCAGGGGAGCTTTTTCCAAGAATGCCCTCACGGCCCTTCACTGGCTCCCGATTTCAAGGCCCTGTGTGTCAGTCACTGCATTCTGCAGGGGAAAAGGCCAACCTATCTGCACAACCTACTGTCCCCCTATACTCCAACCCAGCATCTGCGATCTCGGGGGACGGGACAGGTCAAAATCCCGATTATTAAAAGAGCAAGAATGGGTGGCCGATCCTTCCGATATCTGGTGGCTAAGAACTGTAATGACCTCCCCCTTGATCTCCCGATGGAGTCATCGGAATCGCTCTTTCGCAAAAGACTGAAAACATGGCTCTTCCGCCCTTAGGATCCCCTCTAAGTTAGATTACAGTACTTCTCCAGATGGGTCTTTATTAGCCACAGTGTGGGGACACACTAGTTAGTGTAACCATGCGCCTTATAAACTTGCTTATTATTATTATTTATTGAGTTGTCGATTTACTGGGTGTATGGGTTCAAGAGTGCATTTGGAAACAGCTGTATGGGTGGGTGAGTGTGTGTATGGATATGTTGGTGAGGGAATGGATGTGAGTGGATTTGTGTGTAGACCTAGGAATCAGTTAGTGCGTATGTAGTAACTGGTATTGGTGTGCCGATGGTTTCGAAAATGGTAGTCTATATTTTACAGTGGGTGTATATTAGAGTGTGAGGCGGTGCATCAGATTTTCACGTGGATGATGTCAACAGTGATGTCATTTGAGATGTCATGAGTGATGTCACTGACCATGTCATGAATGATGTAATATGTGATGTCATCAGCAGTGCATTGCGGGAGCGCGAGTTATAGTTAGCTTAACTAACTATAACAGTGGAATTTCTCTGGTTTTGTACGAGTGAAATGTCCAACTAACTATAACGTCAATGAAACCTATGGTTTTTCAGTGAATTTCTAAGGTTTTTTAAATGCTAATTTCTACCTATAACGTGCCTGAAACCTATTGTTTTTTCAGTGAATTTCAAAGGTTTTTTAAATGCGAATTTCTAACTATAACATACCAGTCGCATTTCCACAGTGGTGGAGAAAGGTGAGAGTGGCCTCAGAAACACCTCTTAGTAATCCCACTGTGTGGGATTTACTGGAGGTAACAGGAGGAGTAGTAAGCCCCCAACGTCAACCTAGGGGGCCAACTATCCCTTTTATTACCATCAGTAAGTCCCACACAGCAGGATTGCTAACTTCTTATATCAGGCCCTACCCCCTCCCTTCACCACTGTGCAAACGCGCCCCGTGGCGCGTTTTAAGTTGGGGGATTAAGTCCCCTTGGATCATGAGGGTCCCTGGGGTCCAACTAGCCCACCAGGTACCTCCAGTAAGCGCCACAGAGCTGCGTTACAGAGAGGTGTAAAAAGGGGCATGGCCTCGGACCACCTCTATGCAACACAGCTCTGTGGTGCATACTGGAGGTACCTAGTGGGCTAGTTGGCCCCCAGGGACCGCAGTATTCAAGGGAAATTAATTCCCCAACTTACAAAGCGCCACAGGGCGCATTTTGCAGAGTGATGCACTGAGGGGCAGGGCCTCCGGCGTGGTGCCATTTTTTTTTTCTTTTTTAGAAGGAGGGCTGTGTGGCCTCCTTCTTTTCCTATTTGTTGGGCCCTGGGGACCCCATCCCCCAGGGCCTGACCCCTAATTTGTTAAATATTAAAAGAAAACACCGGAATGGGGCTGCATGGCCCCCCTCCCAGGGCCGTGTATGGCCCCGGGGACCCCATCCCCCGGGGCCAGCCTTTCCTTTTTTATTATTCTTTTTTTAGGGGAGGGGGCTGGGTGGCCCCCCTCCCAAGCCACTTCTAGCCCCGGGACCCCATCCCCCGGGGCCTGGCCACTCCGTTGGGGACCGTGGGGGGAGCCCCAATGCCCCCACGATCCTGCCAGCTCCCCGACTCCTGCGGGAGCCGACATTGCTTTTTCACAAAGGGAGCTGCTAACATGCAGCTCCCTTCGTGGAAAAGCAATCTGCTTTGGATTTTGGAAGCAACCTGCTCTCGCTTCCAAATCAGTGTTTGCTCCTGCCCTGGCATAGCAAACAGCACTTGCTGGGGGAGGTGGTGGTACCTGGGGCTGGGGGTCCATAAAGGACCCCCAAAATTGAAAAAAGAGTGCCCCGGGAGGTGGTGGTCCCCAGGGCGAGAGCTCCCTCACACTTCTTTATTATTATTTTTTTTTAAACTGAGCCCCGGGGAGGTGGCGGTCGCTGGGGCCGCGAGGGTCCGTGTGCCACCCGCATACAATTAAAAAAGCCCCTCGGAGGTGGCAGTCCCCGGGGCAGGGTGGGAGCAGTCGGACCCATCCACGCATTTTTTGCACATGCCTCCCGCAAACAATCAGCATAGTCCCAGGGAGGTGGCGGTCCCCGGGGTTGTGGGGGGCCCCACTATTATTAATTGGGCATTGCCCCCGGGACCTGGCCCACCCAGGGACCTCATTTAAATGAAGCGCAGGAGCCTTCGCTTCATTTTTTTAAAATAATTTCGGCGGCATTGGCGACCCCAATGCGAATTCCGCTGAAATTATTAAAAAATGATTCTTTTGGCCTGGGGGTCCTTGTGGGACCCCTGGGCAGGCCTAGAGTGCCAGGGTGTTTCTAACCTGCCCCCTTTTCCTGTTTTAAAAAAAAAAAATCACTGTTTTCTTGTGACTCCGTTCTACGGAGTCACAAGATGGCTGCCAACACTTCCTGGTGTGGAGAGTTGGCAGCCAATCACAGTGAAGCTCGTGCTCGGGAGGGTTCGCGAACCCACCGCTGCCCTAGATATCGAAACTTGATCTTTTTCTAATTTCTCAGAAACTAGTGAACGGATTTACACGATTTAACAAAAAAGGCTCTTTCTGAACCAAGACCTTCCTTTTTGCCAAATTTGGTGTAATTCTGTTCAGCAGTTCGGGCTGTAGCTTTGTCTCAAGTTTTCTATAGAAAATAACATGTTTAGCCGATTTCAGTATCCTACAACCCATCTGGCATACCTACTGCTGCACGCCATCTTTCACCCCACATCATACCCCCCTGCGCCGGGTGCTTAGGAGGCTGGAAGGTTGCCTGCATGACGTGGCCTTGCTTGGCACAGGCTCGAGCTCGAAACCCAAAGTCCGACAGATAGTTTTCCCCCTTAACCCTGAGTGGGTTGAGCGCTACCTTTCAATCCATCCTTCCTTTCCCTTCCAGAGCCACATCAGCAAATTAATCTTTACTTTTCCCAAAGGGTCGCAGCTCTCATAGTTTTCTATCGCACTCTCAGATGTGAGAATTCTCTTGTATGACTCTTGGCAATGTCAAGCCCCTAGCAATAATATTTATGAGTGTTAATAGTTTAGCCAACTACAACAAGAGCAAGAAAATTCTACACTACTTACAAACGAAACACCCGGACATAGCACTACTTCAAGAGATCCACCTACTCCCAGTAGAGTCATCAAAACTTAAGCTGGAATGGGTGGGAGTAGTCAGTGACAACAGCAGGTCAATAAATAATCAAGGGGAGCATTCCTCTGTGAGCAGCTGCTCCATGATGTGTGGCGTAACAATACTTATTAGGAAGCGACTGTTGTGTAAGGTCCTTGGTTGGGCAAAGAGGGCATATGGGAGATAGGGTTCTGGAGCGATCAGTGGTTGTACGGTCCATTTATGCCCCACCACCGATAAAACTTGCTTTCTTGCCCAATCGCCTAAGTTATTATCATACTTTGGAAAAACAGTTGTCTTGTTAAGGGCTGAATGGAACCCAGCTCCAGACTTGACTCTGGAAAGAACTGGAAGTGTTGACTCCCACCAGTGGATTGATAGGGCCCTGCTTCTGAACCTTCAGGATAATCATGCCCTCGTAGATATTTAACATCTGCTCCATCTGTCTTATAAGAACTACACCTTCTTCTCTTGGCCCAGTGGGACCTTGTCCCATATTGACTATTATCTTTTCCATGCGGAGCTACTCCATCACATTACCTACCATGATAGAATGGAGGGGATAGTGACCACTATAGCCCAGTCAGACTAGAACTGGACTTGGAAGTGACTCACCCACCTACAATCAGATGGCAAATGAGGACGTTTGCATACAAATCCCAAGAGCGTAAGGAGCAGCTTTGTAATCACAGTTGGTCAAACCTCACAGATAATGAAGATTAGAAGGTTCCTGCTGAGTACTCTGGGCAGCGAGCAAGGAACGCTGAGGATAATGCAGGATTCTGTAACAATGAAACACAGCGCCTTGGTGTCCACCAAGGCGCTGTGTTTGAGTGTTTTGGAGTCTGAGGTTAGTACCCTAAAGGCATGCTATAAATCTCCCCCCCCCCACACACACACACAAGCACTGCAGAATCATTTGGGATTGGTGAAAATACGCTTGAACTCCTTTTTTTCGATACCACTGAAAAAGCCTTAGTCAAGATCCACTGATGCCACTATAAACATAGGAGGAAAGCTGACAGGCTCCTGGCTGCCAAACTGTGGCAGAGGAAATCGCTATAAGCTATTTCTGTGATCCGTTATGCCTAAGGACAACCCCTGGAACAGCCTAGAGATATAATTAAAAGGTTTGTGGCCTTCTATTCCTCCCTATATTCCTCAAAATTTGGAGCCATTTCTGTACAGATTTAGGGATTCTTGGAACCCTTGAAACTGCCCACCCTTAATGAGGAGAGTTGCAATATACTTTTGGGGGACGTCACAGAGGAGGAGGTGGCTGAGGCCATATAAGCACTCGGAACATGTAAATCTCTGGAAGAGGTTTGGGTTTCTGGAGAGTTTTATAAAACCGGAAAGGTTCTTGTTACACCCCACCTAACCAGGGCTTTCTGTGAGGAAGAGGATAATTCCCTGAGAACTATATCCAACAAAGCGGTCATTACCCTTCTTCTTAAAGATAACAAAGACCCCCTTGGATTGAGCCAACTATTGCCCGATCTCCCTCTTCAGTTTGGATCTCAAAAGGATGGCTAAAAAATTAACAACTTGCTTGGGGAGAGTGGTCCCCCAAGTTATCCATGAGTCTCAGGTGGGTTTTGTCCCGGACTATAGAGCCTGCAATTACCTTAGTACCCTTGTTCACTTTGTATGGAACATGAGAGAAGACTCTTCAGAGATGTTGGTGCTCTACCTGGATGCAAAAAAGCATTTTATTGGGTAAAGTGGCCATACCACTTCCAAGTTTTGTCTTGTATGGGCCCGGATCATGATTTCATTAACAAATTTCGCCTGTTGTACCTTAACTTGCCACTGTGGGGAAAAGTCCAAATGGTTACTATGATCATAGCTCCCTGCTTTAATTACTTACTTAGTTTGTTACCCCTCCAAATACCCAAACAGCTTCTGGTGCATAATGAAGCGGACATGAGATTCTATATTAGGAGTGGGTGCAAACTTAGAATTTGTGCTTCCTCGCTATGGAATGACATAGTGGCGTGTGGCCAGAGGTTTCCTCATATGAGCTTCTACAGCCTGTTCTACCACTTATCCCATCCCGCCTGCACCCCAGAAGCAGGACCCTATTCTAGGCGCTTCTAAAACGCAACCTCTTTAACCTCTTGAACCTGACACTGCCCCTGCACCTCTCTGCTAGCAACCCCACAAAAGCTTCAAACCTGAAATGATGCAACGACAGCAGCATGGAATGATGCTCATATGCTTCGGGGAATTTACCCCTTATTTCTCCAAAGAGCGCTATTATGACATAATGTAGCTCCCCATATAGGTGGGCAGTCGTTCTACTGGGAGTCCTGTAATGAGCATGGACAGCGACGGCTAGCTCACATACTTAATAAAGGAAGGCTTAAACCATTCTTGTCTCTAAGGATTACATTTGAACTCTGAGCTACAGATCATTGGCGCTATCACCAGCTGGTCCAATATCTTTGCCCCACTTGCAGAGCACTCCTAGTGGAGTTGCCTTTGTCACCTTCCATCCAATATCTGAACACACTGGGCCAATGTAAGGGTTTAGTATCTGGCCCCTAAATGGATCTTATCAAAATCCTAATTTTCTGCAACTATCACAGCAGCTAGAGTTCAGTGGGAGCCACTCCTAGGAAAGGCCTCTTGGCTTCTTGGCCATGATAGAGTTCTCAGGAAGGACCACCTCTCTTGTATTTCAAGATCTTAAATGATTCATATTGGCCCTTGGAAACTCAAAAGGGCCAGTATTCTGCCCCACTACCTCTGCAGGATGTGTAGCACTGATCACTGTGACCTATTTCACATCCCATGGTCCTGCTCTCCCTGCCTACTCTGCATACATGTGGGGTTGATTTCAACAATGTGGCTCTATATTGACCTCGCCCTCACCTCATCTCATTGCATGAACAACGATGGCTGGCTGCCTCACTTTCCATGTCCAAACTGAGCACTGGTGACAACCCACACTACCTTTACACACCAAATGGGTGCTTGAACTCCGCCGTGTAGCCTGCCGCAAAAAATTACATACCAGCTCAATGATTAAGTACATACTTTTGAGGCAGTATGGGGTCCTTCATTGCAAGTGATACTATATCCCCTGTTTGAGTGCACCTGATAACATTATTTCCCTATCTCTACTCCAGGCACAGCAAAATACAGATAACCGTTAGGTGACCAATTTGCAGAGGTAACGAGGGCTATTTCACCCCATGCCTGTCACCGTGTTGTCATTCCTTTCATATGGCAACCCTCCAGTGTTCCTTCCATGGCTCTGACTCTCCATGTTACTTCTCCTCTCCCTTCTGCCCCTACACCGTAGTGATTTCTTTTTATAATTTTACATGGAGGTATCTCAGAGGACTCTTCTTCTTAGTTTTCAAGGGGTGTTATTGCTCATCATAGACGCTTTGATTCTGGTTATTTCAAACCTTCCCTGGGCCTATATTATATGTTATTTTATTATCCCTTGATTGTCCTCACTGCTCAGGACGACCTGTATTATGTTGACCCCATGTGTATTTTCTTGCACTAATAAACAATAAATAAATGTTGCAACCCCCCCCCCCAAAAAAACATAGGGCCTTATTACGACTTTGGAGGTCCTCCCGTTGGCTGCCATGCCAGCGCCCCGTGGGTAGGACCGCCAAACTTTTCCCACACCACTCGCCGAATTACAACTGTAATCCGTGGTGTGCTGTGGCAAGGCGGAGGTCTGTTATTTATTTATTTATTTAATTTATATGACGCACAGCTACCTGGAGGTTTCCCGGTGCCTACGGACATGCAAGACAAGAGGTAAGGGCCAGAAGCTATTGATTGAAAGGCTCTACTGATTAAAAAGCCAAGTTTTCAAATCTTTGCGAAATTTTAGGTTGGGCTTTTTGAAGGCGTAAATGCATTGGAAGAGAGTTCCAAAGGGAGGGAGCCAGATAGGCAAAAGAACATCCTCCCATCCTGGGCACCTGGAATTTTAATTGATTAGAGGAACGCAGTAGGTGTGAAGGACGATAATGGTGCACCAAAGCACTTAGATAGTGGGGAGCTGAGCCCATGTTTATTCTGTGCATATAGCTAAGGGCTTTAAATTTGGCGCAATTGTCAATTCTCTGCCAATGTAGTTCACAAAGTGAACCTGAAGTGGAGGCCATTCTGGGTAGTTGGCAGAGCAGTCTTGCTGCGGTGTTCTGGACTACCTGCAGCTTGCAGAGCACTTCCTTACTAGCACCGAGATAAAGCACGTTACCATAATCTAATCTGGACACTACTAAGCCCTGGATGACAGTTTTTTGCTTAAAGGAAGAAAGCATCCAGAGAATTTTTCTAAGCCACTTTAGAATTTTAGAATAGCAAAACAAGTGGAGTCAACTTTAATCACTTGCTGCTTCATAGACAATTGGTCGTCAATAATAACGCCAAGGTTGTGAGCCGATTGTGATGGGAGGGGAAGATCGCCCATTTGCGGCGGCAAATGTTGAGGGCCCCAGAGAGTTTTATTTCCACGAAGATGAGGAGTTCAGTTTTCCCACCATTTAGTTTTAGTTTATTTGCGAGCATCCAGTCAGCTATCTTTTTTAGCCCCGGCTGGAGAGAAGATATCTTCGAAGTCTCCTTGGAGGAAAGCGAAAAAGATGAGCTGGGTGTCATTCGTGTAGGAGTATATCGTTAACCCTGCTTGCTCTGCTATCATAGCCAGAGGGCTGACGTAGATGTTGAAAAGCAATGGACTGAGTATGGAGCCCTGAGGGACTCCATACGGGAAAACCTGAGTCTTGGAATGAGCAATTGAGGAGAAGACCTGAAAGGTCCTTTTAGATAGAAATCTGGACAGTCACTTGAGTGCCGTACCGTCAATGCCCTTTGATTGAAGGGTTTTTAGAAGAGAAGTGTGGGAAACAGTGTCGAACGCGGCACTTAAATCCAATAAAATAAGTGCCACCGTATCTCCTTTGTCGACCTGTTGACGAATATTCTCAGTAACTCCCAGAAGTGTCGATTCTGTGGAGAAACCTGCTCTAAAGCCCGATTGAGACGGATGTAGAATGTTTTGTGCCTCAACAAACTTCGTCAACTGGAGGTTAATGTGTTTTTCCAGAATCTTGGAGAGGACAGGAAGCAGGGAGATAGGGCAAAAGTTAGAGAGAACCTCGGGGGCAAAGTTGGCTTTTTTAAGCAAGGGGAGGACCATAGGGACCATAGCATGTTTCCAGGCCGCAGGAACCCTAGCTTCGTATAGTGATGCGTTGAGGAACTCCATGATGATAGTAAGTATGGGGAGGTCTAGTTTTTGAAGCACAGAAGAGGGAACCGGATTCTTGGGGGTGCCAGATTCGATGCTCTTAAGAATACTATGAAAGGAAGTGATGTCAAGGGGAGTCCATTTGTCTAGCTGGATGTCACTGCTGACTTGAACGACTTCCTGTGAGAGGCATTGTGTTGCAGAATAATTAGGTTGCAAATTTATTATTGTAGTCGTATGTATATTTATTAAATTCAGAGTAGATTTTATCAATTTTATCCACAAAAAATTCCACCTGTTAGGCTCGTTGGAGATCTTTACATGCAGACCGCCGCTGTGACAGCACCGTCTGCAAGTTCCTGCATAGTGTGGCATGCACCATGTGATGCATGCTGCACTGTGCAGGAACTGGGGTGCATAAATACAGGGGGACACAACACGTACCCTCTGATTGCACCCCCAGGCCCTGGAGCAGGAGTGAGCCCAGTTAGGGTCACTTTTGTTGCCTCTCTGCCACCCTTCTCATGGTGGTCATGCCGCCATGAAAACTCATAATATGCTTGGCGGTGCAGTCCTGCAGTGCGGCAGTCGACGGACCGCCACCACGATGTAGCCATAATATGGCCCTTAATCCACAAAGCTGTAGAGCGGACTGTAGGCGAGACCAAATAAGCTTTCTTATAGATGGGTTAGATTACCAAAAAAAAGACCCACCCAGAACTTATGATTGAAAGGCTGGGGGAAATAAAGAAATGGCTTAATCAAGCAAACGATGTCCAAAAAACAGTAAAAATGGCTGAGAACACTGCTCTTTCTTGGTAGCAGCTAGAGCGGGTGAAGCACGTTTGCTCTGAGACAAAGAGTTTAGCTTTGATAATATGACGCTGTGGCTTTGATATTATCACTTTCGTGTTACATATAATAATTCTGTACCTGAAAAGCCCACTCTCTTACGATCTCAAACGGTTTAATAATGGCACATCAAGGGGCATACCCTTCCGAATGTAATGGGACTAAAAAAAGACTCCAGCTCTATTCTATGGCAGCAGTGATTTTAAAAGTCAAGCTAGTTAATTATTGTGGAAATGAAAAATAATAAAACCCAGCGGCAGACTTGGAGAGGTGCCAAGGTGACCTTTTGCAGCTGTCTTCATTTACTACGTACTTAGATAATTGAATTTACTCTGGGTCTTAATGAGTTTAACACGGCTTTTTTCTGCAGTACACGTACAAGAATTTAAAATACCTTTCACTATATTAAAATATTTGCAATAAACTACAGAGACTACAGAGATTAACCAATGGATATAGATTAGATGAAATCAGAACTGAAAAACATTGCACAGTTATTACATAAACCAGCTCATGTGGCTTCATTTACAGACACCTGCTTCATTTCATACTTCAGTCGTGACTAAAAGGAAGCCGGGGCCAGGTGCAACCTCGTTAAAACATACAAGTGTTCCAGGCACTGTGGAAGCTGGACAGACTGAGCACAGCTTGGTAGTCCCCGCGGTCTTCATTCTAAAGGCCCCATGATCTAAATTTGAGTGGAAACAAGAATTTGCGCTAAAATCGAGATCATACCTCCTGTGCAAATACCGCATAGGCCCAGTACTCGCCCACCGCACACAATTTCACCACTGAAAACCTGACACAACCTATTATGCAGGCAAAAAACACACCATACAATAAATAAATAGTTTTGCGATTCCAAGCTGCTGAACTTGGAATGGGGAAGTACTACTTCATCAGAAAAAAACAGACCCTGCAGTGTAGGTGTTTCCAGGGGTGGTGTTACCTCCTTTTATTACAGCAGCCCTTGGAGAGAGGCTTTTAACAGAGATGATCAGAGTCTGGAGGAAATAGGAGATCACATCTCAGTTTGAGCAGCAACCACAGCACAGCATGGAGACAGAACTTGATCCTGCCGACCACATACAACATCAATGGTTGCAAGCCACAAAGCGCACAGAGCTCTGGGTCTGGCAGAGCGCTGCTGACGAATCAATGACGGCGAGTAGCATTAGTTCCCTCTGCTCAGGGCATTAACAAAGGTTAGCACTGAACCGATATTCAGCACTACCAACAGTCCACCCTGATGATGATGCGAACTGTCCACCCTGATGATGATAACTGTCCGCCCTGATGAAGATAACTGTTTACCCTGATGAAGATAACTGTTTACCCTGATGATGATGATAACTGTCCACCCTGATGAAGATAACTGTTTACCCTGATGATGATGATAACTGTCCACCCTGATGATGATAACTGTCCACCCTGATGATGGTGATAACTGTCCACCCTGATGATGGTGATAACTGTACACCCTTATGAAGATAACTGTCCACCCTGATGGTGATGATAACTGTCCACCCTGATGATGATAACTGTCCACCCTGATGATGATCACTGTCCACCCTGATGATGATGATAACTGTCCACCCTGATGAAGATAACTGTCCACCTTGATGAAGATAACTGTCCACCCTGATGATGATGATAACTGTGTCCACCCTGATGATGATCACTGTTCACCCTGATGATCACTGTCCACCCCGATGATGGTGATAACTGTCCACCCTGATGAAGATAACTGTCCACCCTGATGATGATAACTGTCCACCCTGATGATGATAACTGTCCACCCTGATGATGATGATAACTGTCCACCCTGATGAAGATAACTGTCTACCCTGATGATAACTGTCCACCCTCATGATGATAACTGTCCACCCTGATGATGATGATAACTGTCCACCCTGAGGATGATGATAACTGTGTCCACCCTGATGATGGTGATAACTGGCCACCCTGATGATGGTGATAACTGTCCACCCTGATGATGATAACTGTCCACCCTGATGATGATCCCTGTCCACCCTGCAGTCAATGGCCTGAGCTGAAGGCAGGGGTTCTTAACGAGGGCAGCACGCGGGCTACAGGACTGCTAGCAGCGATTTCTCTCATCTCACACAGACATATAAACAAGCATGCAGGCACACAGGATCAGGAAACATGTTCACATCTCTGTAATCAATACTGCTTCTAATACTCAATATGTTCATGTTATCTAATGTAGAATTAAGAGCAATAGTTTCTACAGAAAGTGGCACCCTCGTTAGTTTGGCTTTTAATGTGTACAATCACAATTGGTTAATTTTACCCAAATCTAAGAGGCAGCAGAAGCGACTTGGCATTCCTCTGGAATCCCCTCCCCCCAGCAGGACATCAAAGGAACGGATGCCACATCACACAAGATTTGACTTCCACTCACCTTGGCCACTTTCTGGTTTGTAGTTTGTCAATAGACAGTAATTGATAAGGAAGGGGGGGGGGGGGTGAGGGCCTGGTGTTACTGTGAGGAAATACTCGTAGGTCGTGGATGCCTAGGGGAGCATACAAAATGATAATTTCGCTTGGGGTGCCAACATCCTTGCGCTGCCCCTGCTGCAGCCATAAAGGGTAAAGTCAAGTGAGATGGGTTACATCTCAAGCTCTGCAGAGGAGTGCCAGGGATTACCAGCAGCATCCCAGGGTTAGCAACCTCTGCCCTTGGTTAGTTAGCCCCCACCCATTTCACAGGCAGTTCTCAAACGTTTCTTACGGATGGTCGGGGACATAATGGGAAAATGATTCGCGGCCCCATCTTATGTATTATTGCCGTGACCTTCCTTACCATCCCAGTTAAAAGGAGGAGTCAAACCTGCACACAGCTTAGACATGGAGTCTGCCCGAATAATAAAGATTGATTGAGCAGACTGGCTGCTGCTGGCTTCTGAGCTCTGCCAGTAAGAGGGAAGGCATGAGGGATATTTCTTTTCTACGGAATGTAAATCGATCTCTTCTAAGTGCTGCAGATTTCCATCAGTCGGGCGGAATACTATTGCATTAAATCTGCCCGTGTGCTTGATCGGTTAATTCCATCTGGGTTCCCGCCGGCGCCTGCCGGCCCCATTGTGCAGTGAATATGTTTATTAGGTTGCCAGAAGCATGCCTTTTTCGAAAAAATGGAGATGCTCTCGTTAGAGGCTAAAAGATCAGAGTAATTTATGCTTTTCTTCTTCCATCAGTTCAGACATTTGTTACATATGTGACAACATTTCCAGGAATACTTCAGTGCATTAAATTTATGCTTGTAAATTTCCCTTCTAGTGAAAAAGTCGACATCCATGCATATATAACACTGGGCTTGTTTCATTAAACAGGTATTTTCTTAACTAAATCAAATTTAACACCACGTCACAATCCTATAATTCTTCCAGTTCGTGATGTGTTTTTACATTTGTGTAATTATGGTCTTGTTCTTTTTTTCTTACTGAGAAATTAAGTTGTCAAAAAAAAGCATTACTATAAAAAAAATATAAATTTTAATGAAATAAAAAGACAAACAAATATTTCAAATTGATGGTGATATGTGGGATTTACTTACATTTTTCTCAGATTGCAATCAGTAGTGGGAAAGCTGAAGCTGTGAGAGTTGAACGGTCCACGAGCTTGTTGTGAGGAGAGATACACTGGGAGGCTCTTTGTATTTTTAAACTATAAAGAGGGTCAAGTCCCAGCAGTCTGTACATGTTTGATTTGCACACTTACTTGTTCTAGTCATCTACAGTAAAATCATCCCGCCCACAGCATTTTTCAACAACAGTACACAGATTATTGTAAATGGATTAACCCAGATCCTTGTGACTGGGGGTAAATGTCTGCATCGTCCAGCATTCCATCCATCAATTGTTTATTTGCATATGTCGCCCTAAGTGCGAAGGGTATGCCCAGACGTGGGTCACGTGCTCACTACACCACTGGATTCAAGCTAGCCTGGCTGATGAAGGGGGATGCCCTGAAACCGGTCCCAGGATGCTTGTTTCCAGTCCAGGGAGGACCTGGCTTGGCAGTTCGGGCTCGACTGTTCCCACAAGGAACAGGGTCAAGACTGATTAGCATATAGCTGGGTCCAAACTTGGGTGATGGGGTGAGCAAAAGAACGATGGGTTAACCCAGATCCTTGTGACTGGGGTTGAATGTCTGCATTGTCCAGCATTCTATCAATTGTTTCTTTTGCATATGTCACCCTAAGTGGGAAGAGTATGCCCAGACGTGGGTCCAGTGCTCACTACACCACTGGATTCAAGCTAGCCTGGCTGATAAAGGGTGATCCCCCGAAACCTGTCCCAGGATGCTTTTTTTCAGTCCAGGGAGGACCTGGCTTGGCAGCTCGGGCTGGACTGTTCCCACAAGGAACAGGGTCAAGACTGATTTGCGAATAGCTGGGCCTAAACTGGGGTGGTGTGGTGAGCAAAAGAATGATGGATTAACCCACATCCTCGTGACTGGGGTGAATATCTGCATTGTCCAGCATTCCGTCCATCAATTGTTTCTTTTCAAATGTCGCCCTAAGTGGGAAGGGTACGCCCAGACATGGCCCCCGTGCTCACTACACCACTGGATTCAAGCAAACCTGGCTGATGAAGGGTGATTCAAGCAAACCTGGCTGATGAAGGGTGAGGCCCTGAAACCAATCCCAGGATGCTTGTTTCCAGTCCAGGGAGGACCTGGCTTGGCAGTTCGGGCTGGGCTTTTCCCACAAGGAACAGGGTAAAGACTGATTTGCATACCGCTGGGTCCAAATTGGGGTGGTGTGGTAAGCAAAGGAATAATGGTTTAACCCAGATCCTTGTGACTGGGGGTGAATGTCTGCATTGTTCAGGATTCCTTCCATCAATTGTTTCTTTTGCATATGACACCCTAAGTGGGAAGGGTATGCCCAAACGTGGGTCCCGTGCTCACTACACCACTGGATTCAAGCTAGCCTGGCTGATGAAGGGTGATGCCCTGAAACCAGTCCCAGGATGCTTGTTTCCAGTCCAGGGAGGACCTGGCTTGGAAGTTCGGGCTGGACTGTTCCCACAAGGAACAGGGTCAAGTCTGATGTGCATACAGCTGGGTCCAAACTGGGGTGGTGTGGTGAGCAAAAGAATTATGGATTAACCCAGATCCTTGTGACTGGGGGTGATTGTCTGCATTGTCCAGCATTCCGTCCATCAATTGTATCTTTTGCATATGTCGCCCTAAGTGGAAAGGGTATGCCCAGACGTGGGTCCCGTGCTAACTACACCACTGGATTCAAGCCAGCCTGGCTGATGAAGGGTGATGCCCTGAAACTGATCCCAGGATGCTTGTTTCCGGTCCAGGGAGGACCTGGCTTGGCAGTTCGGGCTGGGCTTTTCCCACAAGGAACAGGGTCAAGACTGATTTGCATATAGCTGGGTCCAAACTGGGGTGGTGTGGTGAGCAAAAGAATGATGGATTAACCCAGATCCTTGTAACTGGGGGTGAATGTCTGCATTGTCCAGCATTCCGTCCATCATTTGTTTCTTTTGCTCATTAAAAAAGCAGTCACAGACATGGTGGTCTGCTGACCCCAGCAGGCCACCATCCCTGTGAGTGCTAGTCATTCCTAATGGGGTCACAAATAGCACCTACCACATGAATATTAATGAGGCAGGAAATTCGTGACCCCATTAGGAATCGCTAACAGTGTCTGAGACGCTGTTGTAAATTGTATTTTGCGATTCGCATATTGCGAGTCGCAAAGCTATGCAGTTTGCGAGTCGCAAAATATTAGGGTGATACCTCTGGCGCTAAAAAACAAATAAAGTGAGCAACCCCAGCTCTTTCTATGAAAGCCAGTAAAGTTGGCAAAAAATAGTGGAAAATTATTAATTTTACAGCATGATTTTAAAAGAGCTTGGTTTAAAACTGCATTTATCTGTATTAACTTCTTTAATTCTTAACATCTTCTCTCTTTCATTTTATTGTTCTTTCATAATGTCCTTTTATCCATCTTTCTCTCTTACATTCTATTATACTTCCTTTACTCCTTTCCATTCTCTTTTTATTCCTTCTTTCAGTTATATTTTCAGTCTTTCCTTTCTTACATTTATTATTTCATTCTTTCTATCTCCGCTCTTCTTTATATTACTATTTAATTTCCTTTTATTCTTTCCAGTTTCTTGCTTTTTTCCATCCTTTCATTCTTTTCTTGTTTCTTCCTTTCTTGTAATTATTTTGCCTTCCTTGACCCTTGTATTCGAGTATCCTTTCTTTTTATATTCCTTTCATTTGTTATTTCTTTCTTCTCTTCTCTTCCCTTCCATTGCCCTTGTTTTCATCTCTTAGTCTTTTTTCATTATTTCATTCTTTTGTCCTGCTCTCCCTATTTCTTTCCCTCTTTTTATTGCTTTCTTTGTTCTATCTTTCCTTCATGCTGCCATTCTTTACATTCTTAATTATTTAATTCTGTCTTTTGGTTTTCCTTCCTCTTTATTTGTCTTTCTCCCTTTCCATCTTTCTTTATTTCCATTTTCGTTTTATGCTTCTTTTGTGATTTCTACCAGTCTTTCCTTATTTGAATTTTCCCCGCCTGTCTTCCTTTGCGCTCTCTCAATGCATTTACCTCTGACTTATTTTTTTCTTTTCCATTTCAATATTTTCTTTTACTCTCCGTTGCCATTTTCGGCTTCTTTGGTACCCTTTGCTCCCACCCCACAGGTGTGTCAGGACAAATATTTTTGCAGTATTTGTAAGTTTCTGCTTGTTATGTTATGTTATTTTGTAGAGCATAGCTAATCACCGTGAGGGCAGCCAGGCTTTGATTTGGGCAGGCGAGGAGGAGATCATGGCAGTTTCATCTGGAAGAGCCATGTCTTGAGGTTCCTTCGGAAGTCCATGAGAAAGGAAAAGGTTCTGAAGCGTTGCAGGAGGTAGTTCCAGGTCTTGGCTGCAAGGTATGAGAAGAAGTGTCCTCCACTTTTGGTCTTCTTGATGCGAGGGAGGTGTGTACTTGCCTGGGACGCAGATCGAAGGTGTCTGATGGCTTGGTGGAAGTTGAGGTAGTGGTTGAGGAAAACTGGTCTGATGTTTTGGAGAGCTTTGTAGGCATGGGTGAATAGCTTGAACTTGCATCTTTCCTGGACTGGTGCCAATGAAGATTGTTGAGGTGTGGAGAGATATGGTTATTTTGTGGGATGTTCAGGATGAGTCTACGATGGCGGACTGGGCGGTTTGGAGTTGGTGTAGGAAATTGGATGGGATTCCGATGTAGACAGCGCTTCCATAATCAAGTCTACTTGTGGTAAGATCCTGGGTGACTGTTCGTCTGGTGTCCAGTGGGATCTACTAGAAAAACCTGCAGAGCATTCACAGGATGTAGAAGCATTCTGTCTTGTGATGACCTGAGAGCCACAGATCAAAGTTAGTAAGGGCCACACATCAGTTTATTCTGCCCCTATTGCACACCCAGTTATATACTTGGAAAGGGGGAAGGGGGAAGGGCTGGGTTGACACTGCTGAGGCTGGAAACTGAAGTGCATGTTTACAGAGATTTATGCAGCAGCAGCATTATTCCACTGAGCTATTCTGCTGCCTGAATTATTTATATTGATCACGATTATACCTTCTTTACCTCATTTAATCAGCAATATTTTTAAAAGAACATGCTGTACAGTGAGTCTTTGTCCTGCTGTTCTGGCAGTTCCGAACATTTGCTGCTTCGAAAAGAAACCTCTTGAAACAGCCCTTCAATTGAGCCAGCAGACATTTGGGAGGCTCTGACCTTGGCAATCATTGGTTTTCATAATACGATTATGTGGCACTTCAAGCACTTAAAGAGTCTGCGATATTTGTTCAATTGTCGCATCTTGTCTTGGCCCTCCAGAGATTCCTGCTAGAAAAAGAAGCAGAGTGCCCAGGCGATGGGCTTCTTTGGCATGTTGCAGGCTGTGGCAAGCCTTGGAGCAATGGTACTAAATGGTGTGAGTATTTACAGAGTACAGTATTACAGCATTATTATTACTGGAATACTGCATGGTTTTCCATGTTCATAAGTCAGAATGGGCAGTATTTTCACCAGTTAAATTTTGACACGCTTTATCTGGCAATATTGGTTTCAGGAAAAAGTGTGGTGTTATTTCCCTAATATGGAATTGGAAATTGCACCTAAATCAGTCAATGAATGAATGAATGAATGAATGAATGAATCAGTCAGTATTTGTAAAGGGCTCAGTTGAAAAGTCAGGTTTTGAGTCTCTTCCTAAAGACGGCAAACGAGGTTGATGTCCAAAGGTGGAGGGGAAGGCCGTTCCAGGACTTGGTGGTGAGGTAGGAAAAAGACGGCCTCTGCTGTGGCGAATGCGTGGTGTCTGCGCGATGGAGGCGGTGTGAAGATCTCTGGACGGTTGGTGGAAGTTCAGGCGGTGGTTCATGTATGCTGGTCCTTGGTAAAGGAGGGCCTGTAGGCATGCACCAGTATCTTGAATTGGCATCGTTTCTGGATGGGTAGCCAGTGGAGGTTGCAGAGGTGTGGAGTGATGTGAGTTCTGCATTGTCTGGAGTCTTCCCATGAGTTCGGTGCCGGTTCCTGTGTACAGTGCATTGCTGTTTTGCAGCAGGCTGGTGATTAGGGCTTGAGTGACGGTTTTTCTCGTGCCGATGGGGAGACATTTGAAGATTCTTAGGAGCATGCGGAGAGTGTGAAAGCAGGTGGCGGAGACTGCGATGATCTGTCATTTCATGATCAGTTTTATGTCCAGTATGATGCCCAGGTGAGGACGGGTTCTGTTGGTGTGGGAGTGTGACTGAGCTGGGCGGGCCAGTAGGTGTCATTCCAAGAGGAGGTGTTGTGGCCAAAGATCAGCACTTCGGTCTTGTCAGTGATGAGCTTCAGACAGTGGGCCTTCATCTAGTCTGCAACATTCTTGATGCAGCTGTGGAATTTGGTCTTCATGGTGGTGGGGTCTGCTGAGAGTGAGAAGATGAGCTGGGTATCATCAGCGTAGGATAAGACGTTGAGATTCTGGGTTCTGACAGTGTCAGCTAGAGGTATGATGAAGGTGTTGAAGAGGGTGGGGCTGAGGGATGAACCTTGCGGGACACAGCAGATTTTGCTCTTGGGTTCTGAGATGAAGGGAGGAAGGGGGATTCTCTGAGTTCGTCCGTGAGGTACAATGCGATCCATCTTAGTGCATCTCCCTGGATCTCTTTGTGGTGCAGTCTCTTGATGAGTGTGTGATGGGATACTACGTTGAACACTGCAGTGAGGTCAAGGAGGATTTGGGCTGCTGATTCTCCCTTTTTGAGTAGGGTGCGGATGTCATCAGTGGCGGCAATCAGGGTAGTCTAAGTGCTGTGCTTGATGCGGAAACTGGATTGGGAGGC
The DNA here is from genome assembly GCF_964204655.1 of Triturus cristatus. Taxonomy (NCBI): domain Eukaryota; kingdom Metazoa; phylum Chordata; class Amphibia; order Caudata; family Salamandridae; genus Triturus; species Triturus cristatus. Next base: position 238,183,191 of record NC_140583.1, read on the forward strand.
ATTTAGCAGGTTGTTTCTCTCCAAGTGCTTGGCGAACTACTGGAAGATTACCTTCTCAAGACCTTAGGTGGGGAAAGGGAGCAGTGAGAATGGGTGGTAGTTCTGGAGGTCGCTCGGGTAGGGGGACGGTTTCTTGAGGAGAGGTCTGACTTCTGTGTGTTTCCATGCATCTGAAAAGGTGGCTGTGGTGATGGATGTATTAAGGATGGTGGTGATTTGACTGCTGATATCTTTACTCCTTAGGTGGAAGAGGTGGCGGGAGTAGTGGTGTGCTCCCAAATGGATGGAATTCATGATGGCTTGGTGTTCTGTGTGGAAGATTGGGACTGCCATGGGAAACAATAAGGCCTGAAGTATTTCGAGTTATTTCCTACAAAAACGTTCCACTGAATGTTGGTACACAACATGTTTTCATCTTCTTGAAACACCAGTGCCCACATTGCAGAATGTTTGCACTGGTGCAAAAAAGGGGCAAACGCATTTTGGTCTATTTTCCTTTTTGTTTCATGTGGATTGGATTAAACAAACATTACATTTTGCATTGAACAAACATTTGAATATTGATTGTGGTGAAAGCAATACATCACTTTTTTGCTTTGCCTCTAATCATTTTTTATGTGTACTAGAGATTGTAACTAAGAGAGTCTGGTCCGTTATTTATTCTTTATAAAATAATAGAACAGACTTATTTAGCCCTGCTTTGCTGCATGTGTCCCAGAAATTGGGGCATCTTAATTCTGCCTGGAATATAATCCCATAGTCACATCTGAAAAGCGAAAACATTTATATTCTCTATTTTTTTAATTATATAAACACAGCAAAAATAATGTGAAATCAGTTTATGTTCTATTTACCCTAGTGGAAATACATCTTTTCCTATTATGCAAGGAGACAAAATACAAATAAATCTTTGCCTATTATCAAGCAGACAAATGTTGTAACTTGATTTGGTTTGTGGTTTTAGCACCAGTGCAATCTTTCTGTAATGCATTATACTTTTACAACGGTAATGGAAAAGGTCTTTAAGCCTGTTGAGTATATTTGTCAATCAATAGTCTGTGCACTGTTCTCTCAACAGGAAGACGCTAGGCTATACATATTACGTACTAGGTATGGTATCCTAAGCAGAGGTGGTGAACCCTTAAAGAAACCCAGAACAATGCAAACTTTTACGATAATATTAACAATATTCATATCATATAATTTACAGTAGTTTAGTAGCTGGAAAGAACTGCAGATCTTTCCCATCCATCCCATGTTAACACCAGACTCGGCTGCAGAACTTGTGGTCAGCCAGAGTAATGCACAAGTGTGGAATTATTGGATGGAATTCCACCCAATTATGTGGATTTGCAGCGTGGGAGAACACCGGTCTCAATTTTACCGGCTGTAAAATATGGCTGGTAACATCACATTAGGAAAAAGCTAGCACAAGTCAATGGCCACCACCTGACCTTCTACCATGCCACTGGAGCGCATTTAATGTCCCCTCTATGAGGCAACATCCTTCTTTGCCCTTTTGAACCCTCCCGCTAGCCTCGCTCCACCCCCACCTTACTTAGGCCTCATTGTACACATTTACCACTGCTCAGAGCAGCTGGCAAAGGTGTGCAAGAATGGAAACCCTTCTCTGCCCGCATCCATTGGCGTAGGGAGGAGTACTTCACTTAAGCTTCTCTCCTGGAACGTGAATGGCCCCGAGGATGAAATTGAAACAGGGGGTGGTGACAAAATATCTGGCATGCTATTCCCCAGACCTAATCCTCCTGCAAGAGACTCATCTGGCAGGCAATGCTGTGGTTTCATGGGGAGGAGCAAATACAAAATGATGGCACATACCAGGTTCTTCACAGGGTCAAAGGGGGCAGCTATCTTGGTCTGTAGGTCCTTACCGCTACAAGTTACACAAACATGGAGGTACTTGTGGGGCTGTTGGGTGGCAGTGCAAGGTGCGTGGAACCGAGAGGAAGTGATGGTGGCCTCCTAGTACCGCCCGTCTGGCCTACAAAGAAAGGGTTGAAGGAGATGGGGAATCGGATAGCAACATTACCTAACACCACCTTCATAGTGGGGGGATTTCAATCTCACCGTGTACGAAGGCCTGGACCGAGTTGCAATGAGTAAGAGCTGATTAAGGGGGACACCAGACTAAAAAATGTTTGGAGGCCATGGGGTTGGTTGATATATGGCGTATTACTGACCTGGAAGCTCGACAATACTCACACAGCTCAAACTCCTCCCTCTCCCGATTTGACTATTACCTGGTCCTGGAAAGTCAGCAAGACAGATTTCTCAATGCCGAATACCTGGTGAGGGGTATTTTGGATCACTCCCCACTAGAGACGTCCTTATGGAAACTGTTGCCCCGGGCTGACACTGGGTGAGGCTGGCCCCCTGGGAATTGACAGATTGTGACATATGGAAACATATCCAGGAGATCATTGAGTAGTATATGAAGCGTAACAGAGGCTCTATGAAATCCGGAGTGGCTCTGTGGAAGGCATGCAAAACAGTTGCCAGAGGTGATCTAATAGCCCATGTGCAGGGGAAGAAGAAAGAGAGAGAGGGTAAACTGAATGACCTGCAGACAAAGATCCTAGACTCGGAGTCCTAATATACCTTGACACCAGCCTCCATGTTGCTCATAAATTTAGGACAATTGAAGGAGGAATACAAAAGATTGCAGTATAATGAAGCCAGATCACTCTACAGGGCAAAACAGAGCAGGATTTATGAAGCTGGGAACAAGGCCAGGAGATTGCTCAGGTTTTTGCAGGCTACTTGGGGAAATGATATGCGCCTCAAACAGGACCCGGGGACCTAGAAAATTGGAATTACTTAATAAAGGGAGCCCAGGAAGAGCTTGAATGAGGATCTGCAAGACAGAGAGATTGCGGGCACCCTCACCCAACTCCAAAGAAGGAAATCTGTGGGGGCTAATGACCCCCATCAGAATTCTTTAAATATATACAGACACTATCAGAAATATGCTACATGACTAAAGGGCTGATGGATAACTCGCCATGAGATCTCCGACTAGCCCATGTGGTCTTAATCCACAAAGCCGAAAAACCCATAGACAAATGTGCTTCCAACAGGCCGATATCCCTCCAAAATTTTGAAACAAAAATAATGGCCAAAGTTTTAGTGACTGGCTTGATTCAGATGATCAATGGCCTTGGAAATACAGATCAATTAGGCTTCATTACCTACAGATCTACAAGATACAAACTCTGGAGACTGTTTGGCTGTCTATCCTGGTCGAAAGATATACAAGAGCCAGAGGTACTCCTGGTATTGGATGCAGAGAAGGCGTTTGATTCCCTAGAATGGCCATACGTTATGCGGTTGCTTCAGCAACTGGGGTTTGGCTTGCCCTTTTTACCTGGATACAGCAGTTGTAATGGGATCCAACTGCCAGAGTGAACGGAATGCTCTCAGACTAGTTCACCACTGCTCTTTGCGCTGGAGCCCTTTTCCAATTGGTTCCATTTTGACGCTCTGATACAAGGCCTGCTCTGGGACCCTGACTTGGACGATATAATCTCGCTATATGCTGATTACATGCGGCGATATGTTGCAAACCCAGCAGAATCTATTCCACAAATGCTCAAAATCGTTCAAGCTCCCACAATGAAAACATTTTATAGAACTATTCTTGTACACCTTAACATCATCTTTTCTAATAGTGTCTTTTTTAATACCAGTTTTGACCAGATGAACATTATCTCCATCCCCTTTCTTAACTGAAACCTTATCCTCTTTTATTGTCTCCATACAAGCTATTGAATGTTCACACCTTTTGGAAATAGTTATTTCAGCCTTCAAATTTGGGTTGTCTTTCTGCCATAACGATTCTTTGACTTTATCAATCGAACACTCCAACATGAACTGGTCATAAAGTGGAAGCTAGCTTGTGCAAAGAGGAAATGTATTCTTCCAAGGATTCACCTTCCCTCTGCATCCTCTTACCAAAGTAATACCTTTCCAAAACTGTATTCACCTTGGGAAGATAATGCCCATCTAACTTTTTAATACATAATTCAAACTCATTTAAACCTTCATTCTCATCGTCAGATAGATCAGGCAAATGTTAATGTACCTCCTGACCCTCTAGGCCCAAGCAATGCATTAAAAGAGATGTTTTCCTCTCCACACTCAATTGCGTGCCACATACCCTTGAGTAATGCATGAAAACCTTCCATTTGGACCATTGTATGGCTGGTTCACCTGGCGATAATAAAAATAAAGAAGGAGACCTAACCCCTTCCATATTGTAAACAAAAAAAACAAAAAACATAACCAAAAGAGCCCTCTTTACAAGCTGGTATTCAAAATAATACCTGAGTGAAACCTTTGACAGACAGCAGAACACTGTCCCTATGAAGGAGGAGAATCTTTCAGCATGAGAGTGGAACCAATGACATTGCAGAATTCTAGACAAATCGGTTCAGAAACACAAGCAGAGCTAATCGCTTCCAAAATCTTGAGCCAATCCAATTATTGATGCACAGGTCACATGGCACACACTCTGTTCACACGAGGAGAGCAGAGACCAAAGCAGTCCGGCGGTCAAAATGCACCTCCGCAACACCACGGCAAAAAGGAACAGTCAGTAAGAAAGCGGTGGTGCTACACATTATGGTAGCACTGAGAATGAAAAATACCACTCCATGCAGCGACCGCCGATCAATTAGGGTGGAGGTGCACCACACCCCTGCCACCACCAGCAAATAAAACATGTTTTAAACCCTTTCTATTATCGTTTTATTTTAATCCCCTGGACCCGGCCCCATGACTTGTGTCTTGGGGGTGGTTCCAGGGGATGACACTGCTGGTGGGGGAGTGGTGAGCACATCCTTCACTGCGCATGAGGGTTTGGCTGGCTGTCTCAGGCAGGCCAAACCCTCATGCGCAGTGAAGCTCTCTCCAGCCCTAGCTGGTTTCTGGGGCTGGAGTGAGCAGGCACAGGTTCCCAGTCTGCCAGTGAGCGCAAGCTGCAGGCGTTCAGGCCAATCCCGACGCTGCTTTCATGCAGCGTCATGATTGGCCGCAGTGTAGTCTGGGAGCCTATGCCCAGAAGAAGAAGCCTGGAGGAGCGTGATGCGGCGGGCACCGGTGTTCAGGTAAGGTTTTTTTTTTTGTCCCCTGAACCCTCCTCCCCTCCCTCCTCCCTCCTTTGGCCCGGCGCACCCAGCCACTTTGGTAGGGGATTGGCCACTACTGGCTTACATACGATCCCTATGACTTTCAAAGTGCTGTGGAAACCATGCACTGTAGATGACACAAGTTTTACAGTCAAACGCACTGAACATGCTGCAGTGCATGCCACAGTGAATGACACTGATTTCACAGAGCTGCGACATTCGAACAGATGAAAGCGATCACACGCTCTTAACAATGTTCACGCTGTGACAAATGCCGCCCCTTACTTGCTCGTAACATTGACCATAAGGTTTCTGAGCTTGTGCTTAAGTGCTAGTCGTGCTGAGATCGACCATTTAGCCCTGAAGTGTGCAAAGCTAAAATAAAAGGAGTCTGTAGCTCTGGAGCAATATTGCAGACCAAGAAATAGTTAAACATAGTACCTTTGTTTACATTGACCCCTTAGAAGAGAAATGATCTGATAAAAAGAGCTCAATAATGCACAATCCTTAAATTGATCTTTGATTGTTGAGGTACCGGTCATGGTACCGGCTTGTCGCCAAGGTGAAGTTGAGGACACCAACAAGGTTAAATCAAAGGAGTAGATCTATTGGATAATTCTTCAGGTACAGAGTAAGGATCTAAGCCAACCATCTAGGTTAACTGTCTCTCTCTTATCACAAGATTCTCTACTCCCTGCTAACATTCTAACCCGACATCATAAGAATGTCATACATTCCACCCTTGACATAATAGTGATTCCATCAATGTCATGTCCAGATACCACAAGCATGCATTGCTGTGGTGTCTGGTGTTATTTTGAAGGCAGGCCTGCTTTGCAAGCTTTTTTTAAAAATTAAACTATGTCCAAATTCAACTTTGGAATTAAAAGTACGTCCAAAGTCAAAAACTTCCTTTCTCTTACTTATAAGTCACCACTAAGGTCAGCCCTAGGTGCCACAAGGGTAGGGTACATAGTTATAAAAAGCAGGGACAATATAAAATATGTTTTATATGCCCTGGTAAGAAAAAACAGCCACAGTAGTTTTTCCCTGTTGTAGTACTGCTAGCTCCATTAGCTGAATGGGGAAGCCCTTATTAAACTTAATAAAGTCTGTATTTGTTTTGGAGCTAGCTAGCAATATCATTCAAAGTATGAAATTATTAGTCACATTAAAACAAACAACTCGCCACTGTTAGATTTAATGTAACTATCACAGGAAATTAGTTTTAGTTTTCGAGGAGTCCGAGGATTCGACGTGGAGAGAAAAGCTCCAAGAACAAGACTAAGTCTGAAAGTAAACTTTTGACTGGGACCTAGCAATCAGCTTATTTGACCCTCACTCCATTGAGAATAGCCAAAAGCATCGACTTTGTCCCGTTCCAACGCGACCAGAACTGGTGCTTTAAGCAAAAATGCACAATTTACGATTTAACCTTTAAAAATTCATATCTTCTGTTCTTTACATTGGATTACTGTTGTTGTGGTGTTGTTTTAAAGATAGAAATATTCTCTATCTTTATAATTTGCTGTTGGATTTAATTTTGTTGTGCCTTTCACTTATTTATTGTTTTTGGGTGATATTAAATGCTTTACACATACCTGCCTCCTAGGTTAAGCCTGACCGCTCGTTTACCAAACTATCAAGGGTTAAGAAAGGGTTAATTTATTGAGACTTGATTAGACCTATTAGTGATTGTGGTATTATTAATAGCTGAGGGTCAATACCCCACCTACTATTAATCCACTTTTCTACAATCACTCTAACCTTTGTTATTGTCAGTGAATATGGATGCTCAAGTCAGATGCAAAATCCTCAGAATGTTTTCACAAAGCTGTGGTTGCTGGGGTCACAACTAGAGATCCCTCTCAAATTAGATGCCAGTGTTACAAATGAGCTTCACCTACCTGAGGTTATGTGGCTTTAACATCTAAATTTGCAAGCATGGTTTGGCTATTTTAATGATTTGTGTTTACTTGACATAAGATCAGTACATATGCCAAAACTAATTTATAACAATTAGTCTATATTGCAGATTTTAATAATTTTTTAGATTTTTATCAAAGTGATGACACCCTACTTGTAGGTGCAGACATTCACTGGTAAATACAAGCGCATTCTAATATTGAGTGCCTTTGCATGCATGAATTTATAATTGTCTATAATAAACATATTTTCTGTGAAGTGAACCCATTCAGTGGGTTAAGCAGACTGAACTCTTAACTTGTTCTCTTTGCTGTGGTGGGATGGTATATCATTTGTCGAGTAGTCTAATGGATAGAGATGTATGATCATTAGCTATTAAATATTTGTATTATGAATGTTATTGTTCCATCAAACATCAGGCTGGTAACTTTCAATGAATCTCCTGTTTACTATGAAAACCCTATGATGACATTCTAGTATAAAGTACTAGCTGTCGCAAGTAAATTCAAGCTCCTTCACCTTTATTCTTAGCAAACTGCTTTTGGAGTGGCACATAAAAGGTATTCCAATAATCACAGTTGCCACTTATATTAAAGCCCAAGGCCCCATGCCAGATGCCTTTGCCAAGTGAAGCAAAATGCCAAAGGACCCTTGACTCAGATGAAAAATCCTCAACATTCTTTCCCAAACTAGTTTCTCAGGTCACTACAAAAGATCCCTATCAAGTCAGATGCAAAAGCTTTGAAAATCTTTAATGAAGCTGCAGTACCTCAAGTTGTTTTTAGAGGCCCCTCTCTAGTTGGAAGCAAGTGCTTGAAATGCCATTCACAAAGCTGATGGAGTGTAGTTTCAACCTAGAAATGTCCATATGGACTTTTACTATTTTAATGACTTGCACTTGTTTCCTACAGATTAAATAAATATACCAAAGCTGTTTTATGCTGATGGTCAACATTGCAATTTCAATAAATGTCTTTGTCGTGTGGTCAAATTTAGGCCAGGTCAGGAACACCACCATTTTACATGCTCATGTTTAAACTTGACATATTTTCTTGAACGTTGACAATTGACACAATTTTGCTTGCGTGATTGTATGGATATTAGTCCAAGAAATAGCTTTGCTTACATTTGCACATGGCACATAATCAGAAGCCTTGAACATTCTGTACAAAAGCTAAAGTTTACTGTGCAAAATGTTGTTGTTTATTATTGTTTGCTCAGCGACAGCTTTGTCAGGGAAGAGTCAATAATGGCAGCCCGACTGGGACTTCGACATGGCAACATGGGTGATGTTTAATATATAAATGACACAACTCCCTTGTTTAGGGAGAGGAGCATTTTGCTGGCACTGCAAGGTTGACCCATGCTGGAATTCCAGCTCAGCTGATTCCTGTTTACCTCCTGAGAGGGATTAAGCCCAGCTCTCCACCAAGACAGGCTTCCTGATGACACTTACCCACAGGTAACAGGGGAGTTAGACCACACTACAGGGATTCTGGTAGATTCACCCACCTTAGGCAAACTATGATAGGTAGCGATATGAAGGAGAAAAATAGAACAGTATTTATATGCTTGCAAATATGCTATGTAAACAGCATAATGGTTGAATTATTTGGGTTGTTCACCATTGTTTTGCTGATCACACTATTGTGTTTCTTACTATTGATAATGGCACCACATGTATTTTATGCAAGAAATATGCGTCAATAAATATTGAAACGTCACGTTGTGTATTTCTTGTGTATCTCTTTGGGTATGCATGAATTACCAAATGAAAGGTTTCTAGATTTGTTACCACGATTTGCTTGGGGAGTCAGGGTTGTCATGTCCTGAGGTTGCATATTCCATCTGTTACCTTTCCTGGTTGGGGTACAGCTGATGCACCGTAAGCCAGCAGGACTAAGGCCTACATATCCTGATGGTGTAAGTAGAATCAGTCTTGCACAGTTTTGATGTTTATGTTGTCCAACAAATGCACAGTTTTTCCTGAGAAAGTATAGGTCGTACGGCATCTTGATCCTTACAGAAATAGTTGATGACACCCTTCTCTTCTCAGGGACTCATAGACCGTGGGAAATGCAAGAATCCCAAAAGCTCTGTTGTTGGAGAACTATATTTTATGTGTACATGTGCAATGGAAAATTGCAGTCACTAAATGTGAAAGTATCCAGTTGCTGAATTGGGCTTGTCCATTGCTCTATACTTTTGTGATGGGGCGGGAGTAAGATTCTATTTATCAATAGATCATGATCAGGAATTCATCCCACATTAGGCCGCACCCTTAGTTACTTATGTCTTGCCTGTTGTGGAGGCTTGTTTTAGATTAGCTTCTTGGGACATAGCTCTTGTTAAGTATCACCTTTTTCATCCAACTGCAATATTACACTGTATACTCTCAAACGTGTGACACTTAATCACACTAATTCTCTCACTCACACTCATTCATTCTCACTCACCATCTCTTACACCCCCCCTAAACTCATTATTATTTATTCTCACTCACAGCTTGCATTCATTCGTAATCACGCTCACTCTCACTCACTCCAACTTACTGACACCCAGGTTCAGGTTTCCTAATGCTTTGAGCTAGATTTGCATTACAAAAGTGAAGCAAAAAGAGTGCAAAGCATTAGAGTGGGATTTACTATCCAACGCAAATCAAGATTTGCATTGGATAGTATCCCAAAGTAATGCAATATTGCCCAATGCGCTGTTTTTTATACATTGCAGCAAGGGGACGTTTTATGGGTGGTGCATGTGCATTCCCATGCAATCACCCAAGAGTTTTGAAGCAAGTCCCTAGCTAGAAACATTGCACCAAAATCTTACATCACCTCAAGAAAGACATTTTGAGGATAAATCTTTGCATTTATTCTCAGTTTTCCAATCTTTTGTTGCTGTGATTGTTTATTGATTTCATTTGAAAGAAAGGAACAAAGACAATAATGCTGGCAGCATACAAAGATAACATATCTGCTCCATAGGACAGATGTATATTTGAATCATGATACATAAATTGAGAGCCCCAAAGATGGTAGAATGCACTATGGCACAAGGGTGTATGCATTGGAGCATGGCTGCCACTGGTGTCCCACGGCACTGTAAGATATGGCACATTTTCCTCTCTCTCTCTCTGATGCAAGGCAGCGCAGCAACTTTGGTGCAGCATTACATTCTTCCACAATTTCACTCACTACCTGTCACTGACTCTCATGCACTTTCACTCACAAACACAGCCTTACACATACTGTTAGACTTGGCATCTTTGGTGTGGTTTTCTCTGACTTTTTGCTGACTTAGATGCTTTGGGCACTTTGCCACTGTGGATCATTGTCAAAGTGAAAGTGCTCCTGTGTAAATTGTTATTATTGTTCTCCATGATTGGCATATTTGATTTACTGTTAAACCCCTAGTAAAGTGCACTTAAGTGTGCCATGGCTGCTAAATCAAATGTTACTAGTGGGCCTGCAGCACTGATTGTGCCACCCACATGAGTAGACCTGAAAAGGTATCTCAGTGTCTGTGCGCAGTTTGTTAACTGCCATGTCGACCTGGGAAGTGCACCCTTTTGCCAGGCGCTAACCTTCCCTTACATGTAAGGCACCCCTATGGTAGGCCCAAGGAGAAGAGTTGAAGAGCTGTGAGGAGGAGTACTGCCCCTTTGCTATGTGCTTTGTGGGGTTGGCCTGCAATTGCTCTTTCGGCCAAGAAAAGGGCAAAGACTGGAACTTTTCTGTGAACCTGCTTGTAGAAGATCTCCAAGGGCCTGTGTGTGCTGGCCTCCTGTTCTGAAGTCTCAGGGAGATGAAGACTTCACCCCCAGCTCCCCTGAACTCTGCTGCTGAGAGTTCTGACCTGCCATGAGGTGCCAATTCCAGTAGTGGGCCTCAGGAGGTTGTCCCTGCTGCTGGTAGCTGGAAGAAAAGAAGAATTGAAGATATCGACGCAGCTGTTTTTCTGATGCAGCACCACTCTGCAAGAAGAATCTAAACACATCGCTACAAAACCGACACAGCACCTGTAGCGGCATCAAGAACTAACGCATTGAGGGATTGCGGCTGAAGAAACCGATGCAGTGCCACTCGCCGCCAACGCATCGATCGCTGACGCATCCAGGATTTCTAGGCATCGCAGTTGTATTTCATGTTTTCCCAACACATCACCCGCGGACCAGAATCGTCTTGGAGTCGATGCATCACTTCCTCCTACAGACCGGATTCGATACATCACTTCTCCTGCGTGCAGCAGAACTGTTGCATCGCCTCCCCAAGGTTTCAGGAACTGACGCATCTCTTTGTTTTCGATGCTTCCCATCTCTGCGGCTGTTTGGCCTTGTGAATTTTGACACATCTACAGGTACTTTGTGTAGAATCATGCATGCATTGTTTTTTATGGACCCTGTTACTTGAAACCTTTGAAAAGTCATATTCTTATTACATGTATATTGGATTTTTGTTGTGTTGGTCTTGTTGAGTTTAGATAAAGATACTTTATTATTTCTAAACTGGTGTGGTATCCATTTGTGGTGTTATCACTGTATTACTGTGTGTTTTGAGTAAAAATATTTTACACATTGCCTTTGGGATAAATCTGTGTGCTCGTGCCAACTACCCAGGGGGTGAGCAGGGGTTATCTAAAGTGTGTATCCCCCTTACCCTGACTGGAAGCAAGGGTCCAGATTTGGACAAAGGTACCTACTTTGCCAACTAGAGACCCCCATTTCTAACACATGCTCACACACAGACACGCACACACACTCTCTCCCACAAACACTCTCACCACAAGCATGCACACAATATACATTTAAAACAATTTTCACTTACCACAGCTGCCACCATAGGGTCCCATTTCCAAGTTTGCTCCAATTTTTATGACACTAACAGTGAATTTTAGAATATTATTCAGTATTAGTATAATGAAAAACAGGCAGGAAATAAGAAATCCGAAGCCACCTCTGTGTTCTTGGCACTGTCTTTGCCACATCTGAGGCTACGGGTCACAAAGGCAGTGCCAGGGGTCGCAAAGGGAAAGCCAGGAGTCGACCAGCTGCGACCACTGGTGTGCAAGGGCCTCAGCATCTGCAGCAGGTGAGCTCATCTGAGGGATGCCTGAGGGGCGTCTAGGCCTCTTAGGACAGTGTATGTGTCGATGTGCCTGAGGCTGTTAAGTGATGGGAAACAGAGACTGCAATGTTACGCCATTCCACTGTGTGCCATGTGCATCTGGTGATCGTTCACCGTTGCAGCAGCTGCAAACTACTGCACAAGTAAGACTTCTCTTGCCCCCTGCTGCTTTCTAGGGCGAGCTTGCTTCCACCTCAAATCCTATCTTCCAGTCAGCTGCCACATCTATGCCGAGTTGTGTCACTAATATGTAAGTCGAAGGTCAGTTTTAATAATACAAAACATTAATGCAATGCAATAATGCAGGTATGGCAGGTAGATAACCTTATGTTTTTTATGGCCTACCTATATTGAGGACTAAAAGATGTGCTTTGCCTCTGTCTGTGCTCCTCTGTCTCCTATCACCTCTGCTTTCACAGGAATGGCGCTGCACACACAGTCCTTTATCACTCCTGGCTGACAGACGGTCAGTCACTTTCTTGGCTTCTTTGCAGCTTATCAGCCTCAGCTTCCAGAGCAGACTTGTGAATGTGGCACTGGTCTGCACACACACCCGCAGTGTGTCCAGTCTGGAGGGGCTCGAGCTCGCTGTCACGGGGTCTGAGTGGAAAACTTCATGAAGCAACCTCCCTTCCTTTTCCTGGAAGGACAATTATGCAGCAGAGGGCACAGCGGTTTCATTAAGTGGTCCTGAGATAGTAACATGCAAGCAGGGCCCTGCACGTATGCCTCTGCATAGTGCCATAGGCTTTCAGGAATGCAGTCTGGCACAAATGTTCACATAACAGCTCTTAGCATATGGTCCTCCTGACATAATGACTGGTTTTCGCATTACAGTATGGCAAAGTTATGACTTTTCCATATACACACCAGATAGCGTTGGAATGTTTAATGCATAATTCAGGCTGTTAGGAGGCGATTCACTTATCCCCCCTTATATGTGAATCAATTTTAAACTGAAACATTTGTTTTTGCTTAACAACACTTAAACAATGAAACTAGTGTTGTTTTATTAGGGAAACACTGTACATTACCTGTGTACTGTGACTACTATTAAATATGATAATATTTGACTCTTGTTTTGTAAATATCAATAAAAGATTCAGTCTAGGGTGTAAGGTATGCGATTGCTAATTCTTACTACCATGACGTATGAAATACTGCAATCTCTCAATAAAAGGCCTGCCACTTATTTCATATCACAAGCACCTTCTGATGTCGGAATAATTCACACTTCGTAAAAGACTACTAACCAGGAATACTTTATTACACATGTGTTGACATGTTTCCTTTTGTTGCTATGCAATCACTGACAAGCTCGCGACAGCGCCGCTTTCCTGCTTCTCTATATAATCACATGCTAATTACATAGCTCCTCCATCGCGGCTGGGGCTGTGGTGAGGGCATGTGAGCTGTGTGGCACACCGCACCTTCCTGCATCATGCTACCACAGATGGGAAAACTCTGAGACCGAGCGCTGCAGGGAAGAAAATGTACCACCCCCACAGAACTCACCCCCATATGTCCAGCTGCTGCAGACACATTGGCATCAGCAGCTTCTGTGTAAGGCTGTTCAGAGGCCCAGACACACTGATATTTTCCAGGTTGACTGCCCTCCCAACAAAGTAATACGGCTACTTGATATGCCATTGTAGAAATAGGTTTTTGTTATAATGGGGCATAAAGAGTGGTACCTATGGACAAGTGTGTTCTACTACTTTTTAAGTTATTGGGTTGGAAATTGGAATATTGAGGGAGGTTCCTCCCCAGAGCCAGGACTAGTTGAGGGTGTTTCTGTATGGTTTGGAATAAACTCTCTTCCACCTGATGTTGTTTGTGTGCCATTTGTAAGCAGGATCACAGCAAAGATTTTGGTAATTAGTGCATTCCCTGTGCAGGGGACGGGGTTTAGCAGCCACCAACTCCATTGGCGTTGCGCAAAATGATGGGGTCCTCTTCAGAATGTCTCTCTTATCTCACAGATATTCATTAGTGTTTGGTTGAATGGGACCCTAAAAGGCTGGAGACCTCCCTGTGCTGCTTTAGGCCTCTGAACCTGTTAACCATCATTGTGCGCAATGGGGAATATCTGTCCCATTGAGAAGTGTCATGGAGGACCCCAAGACGCAATCTGTCTGGGTTAACTTGGGCCAATGAACTATCACAGTTGCATACTTCCTGTCATGTGAGAGGGAAGCATAGTGTACAAGTTAGCCAGAAACCAACAATCAATCCTTACTGCACCCAGCATCTGCGAGTCTCATCAACACTCGCACCACCACCAGTGTTTAATTTGTAAAATAATTAAGTGCAAGGTCCCTCATCAGGAGGCCGCTCTTTGCTTGCACCACACACTGCTGCTCCCATGCTACCAAGGATAGTGACGGTTGGTTCTGTCGCGCAAGGCAGAATTACTTTTAAGCTTTTTGTTTCTCCTAAATACTAGGAAAACTATTCACTGCTATATAGTCGACATTGAATACCATACAGACACAAAAAAAGAGAAAAACAATAAGACTGACGCAATCGACTCAAAAAGTGATCGATATATTATCAGTCATATATCGTATAGCACACTCCATATACAAAAATATAAAAGCACAAGACAGGTCAACAACATATGTCATTATATACATAAATAAGTGCCATATAATCAACAAAACCCAAACGTTTAACATTTACAATACACACAGAGGAAAAACTTAATTTGGCATCCACAGTGACTTAGCGTATATAATGCCTGATCTGTACGTCGACGTTTCGACCCCTATTCAAACAGTGTAAATGATAAACATTTTCACAGGTCTTCTTCAGGACTTCTGGATATATTTGAAGGTAGCTTGTGTTTTGGCCTTGTGATTATTAAAGGTAGCGGAGGGCTCCTAAACGATTCAGAACATCCTCCATTGGTAGCTATATGGCAATCCAAAATAGGTCAATTTTCCTGTAGAGTCTCACACAAGGGTAACTTATTAAGTGATCCGTGACCCAGGATCACAACTCCTTATATCTTGCTGATTACCAAGGTGCTTCAAAAGTCCTTTCAATATTTCTTATTCGATTAGTCCACAGTTCCCTCTCTAACTTGGAATGATGGTAAAAATGCACCGAAAGTGCTTCAATGCCTATGAACTATCACTGTTGCATTCTTCCTGTCATGTGAGAGGGAAGCATAGTGTACAGCTTGCCAGAAACTAGCCGTCAACCCTTACTGCACCCAGCATCTGCGAGTCTCGTCAACACTCGCACCACCACCAGTGTTTAATTTGTAAAAAAATTGAGGAGGCCGCTGCAGCTTGCACCACACACTGCTCCAGCCATGCTGCCAATAATAGTGACAACACAACCATCACACTCCTACAAGTGTTACAATTCGGACTATTTCAGGCCTCCAGAACTAATGGAATGGTTGGGCAGTAGGTAACAGTCATTTTTAATGTATACTGAATTAATAATTACCTGTAGTTGTCATCTCTAAATAAGCCAGGCAGGGCCACCATGTGGCAGTGTCACAAGCACCAGGGGCGACAATTAAGTGCCGCTGCCGAGCACCAGAAATCACAGGCTCAAAAGCACTAAGTCTACCACAATTGGAAGCCGCAAGGACTACAACATGAAATCCCCATTGGTGGTGACTTAGACGTGCTGCTTGAGTGGTGTTGGAGCCAATTTAAAACAGTCGGCCAGCAACATGCACCACAACTGGAAAATGGCGGACTTGAGTTAAAGCTTTGTGTCATTGGAGAAATGCAAATGTTATTGTAGCCCGGCTGCTTGAGAAAGGAACAACTGAACTACCAAGAAAAACTCCAAAACCATGTCTATCGAGGAGAACCGAAGAGCGCCAAGGTGCCCTTTCCCAGTGAAGACAGACAGGGGAGACTGTGCTAGTAGCATATTGTTAGGACACAGTAATTAGTTGTTTTAGTTTTTATGTTAGTCATTAACAATAGATACTTGCATCAACATATCACTAAAGCATAGCATCATCAACTATATGCCAGCCGCCCAAGGAAAGAGTGAAAGAACATTTCTGATTATCGTAGGTAGCGAGAAATTCTCACCTCAAATAAAACACAAGGTTTTAATGCATGATTTGGGAAAATGGAAGAAAAACCTAACAGCATCCTTAAAATTGCTCTTGAAAGATGAATCAAGGCATGAATTTCCCTTCATCCTTGGCTGTTCCTTCTGCTCATGTTAGGGGTATGTCTTTTCTCCTTACACTCATGATTCTGCCTACCCTGAAATATTTTTCTAGTGTTATCTCTCAGTTATGCCCTTACTCATACAGCCACACATATACTCATTTCATTTTTGTTGGGGCTGTGTGTGTGTTATAATGGGGACCCAGCAGTGGTATTGTGATATACATTCCTTTAAGTGGTTGGGTTGGAGTGCTAGGAGGAGAGTTCTCCCCAGAACAAGTACAAGATGCTGGTGTTTCTGTTTGGTCTGGAATGTCTCCATCCTGTGTCATGTTGCCACCAATTCAAGACAGCTGTCCATCAGCCCTAATACAAGGGAAACACTAGCAGAACACAGCTGATGAGGTTTCTTGAACCCGCAGGACTCTTTGGCTTCTTATGTGCTACCCCTAATAATCTTGTAATTGTCCAGTCAGAGCAAAGGGAAATGATGTCTAATGGAAATGGGTACTTACCACACTGCGGCACCCCTCTGCTGATGATGTGCAATCAGTCATGTCGCTGACCTAGACCAGGCTGCTGTGGAGCTCTTAGTGTACAATTCTGCACCCAAGTGGCTTCATTTCGATCTACCCATCTGCCCTCTGATGTGCAATTATTTGCCTTAGCCTACTCCTTGGAGATTTTAAATGCAGACCACACACAAACATTGCTTTCCCTATTAGGAGGCATGCAGTGCCTGTCTCAGAGAACCTTGTTAGTGGTCTTTGCTTAGACCAGGCTTTCTTGTCTACTTTTTTCTCCCACATCTTTTTAGATACACAGGACAATACTATGTAACATTATCTAACGATATATGACAATGTGCCGGGGGCGTTCGATATTTGTGCACTTATCAATATGTACTGGGCTATATTACATAGAAGGGTCACATATCTCCTAGCCAACACCTGGCTGGCCCCTCGCACAACCTCAACACATAGATCTTTGCAGATGGAATGTAAGCAAAACTCTTCACAAAGCCCTTTGGTTTTTGTGCCACTGCAAAGACAAAAAACACTGTATTTGGCTGTTAATGCAAGTAACTATGCAGTGTATATGCAAGTCATGTTTGCTGCATGGATATAGAACAACAAGGGTAACTCCATAAATTTAGAGAACCTGGGGCAAGTAATATGGTTCACAAAGGAATAAATCTCCTTTAGAGTTTCACTATCTAGGAAACAAAAAATACATGCACCAAATTATTTAAATATATACGCAGTTAATACACACAAGGGGATATTAACAATAGAATGTCAGAGCACTGTGTTACTCCAAAATTGATAATGCTGCACTCCGCCATTTTTTAAATGCAGGGATGTGCTGTATTTACAAAAATACGGCACACCCCTGAGTTTCTCCTAGTGCTGGCACGAAAAAAGCTGCCTAGCGCCAGCTCTGCCACCCTTGTGCCATGTTGCAAGGGTGCTGCATTGTAGGGGTGAATGCTTATGTGCAGAAAGGGACACCCTCATGCACATAAACAATCTTTAAAAGCGATTTTCTGATTTTTGAAGTACACATAGAAAGAGCAACATCCGAGGAGAAATTAACAATTTCTCCTCGTATTGCCATCCTAAGACCAGGTTTTACCTGGACTTAGCTTTTTGGCGCTGCCCCATCGTTGGTAAATATGGTGCAGCACCAAAGAGAACGCCCACTGGAACACCCATTGCACGCCCCTTTCACGCTAAGTGATTCGTGAAAAGGGGCCTTATTTACAAGGCAGTGTTAAGCCATTTTAAGTGGCTTAATACCACTTTGTAAATAAGGGAGGGGGATATCGTCATCAGTCGTCATCATGACGTTCTGATGGTGATATCCACTGGTAAATGAGCCCCACATGGTCTTGGACACATGAATCAGTAGCAGATGAACACATTTATTGCATAGAATATCCTTTAATTGATATTTGCTAGAATAAACAAGAACATGTACTCAGGCTATTCAGTGATAGGAAGGTACAGTGAGGTGTGATAAAAGAAATATAAGCCAGTGCATCACTATTAAAAAGACACATGACTCCTGTCTTGGTTGATTTTAACAGTATAAAAGGAGTCTAAATAAGTCTGGTTGTCGGCGACGTTTCGACCTCTGTTATTCTGAGGTCATCATCAGGACTTAAGCATGAGCGCTCTGAATCTAAAGGAAGTTAAAGAAAAAGGATTTAAGAAACTGAATAACCCTGTGAGATACTACAGTTATTTAAAAAATAGATATATTTTTTATATATTTATATGGATCTATTTAGGTCACTTGCTTATATGCTTAGAGTAAATCAAGAAGACTGCGATCGATATGCTCATCAAAAACCAACCGAGCCTGTCAAGGTCAGCGGACCGGGTTGAAGGCCTGTTACCTCAGGGCCAGCGGCTTGAGGAAGACGCAACAATGTAACTCGACGCATCAGGATCTGCAATGAATACAGGGAGGAGAAAATTAAGGAAGAGGGTCTAAAAGTACTCCTATCCTAGTGATGATCTCTTGTAGGGCAACTGTGTTCCTGTAGCCTGACTTGGGGTGAACTTACTTGGGCGGTGTACTTAACCTTCAACCTTCGCTGTCCGGTCTGGTCGTTTATTGATGAGCATATCTGCAATCAAGCGATCACTGAAAACGATCATTTGTAATATGTGTCTCTGATCCCGAAATTGAATGAAAATCTTGAAAATGAGCGGAAGAACTAACCAAGAATACACTTCCTTATCCCGCCCGCACCGCTTAAAACAAGTTGGTACTCCATCCAGTTGTGTTTGTCGCTATAGAATCATAGAAGTATACGCTGCAAACTTCATGGCTACTTTACGTAAACTCTGACACAAGCAGCTTTTATTGCTGATGGAAGTAAAGTAGAAATGCATGCAAGTCTACCACACGACTTTCAAATGCATCGAATATACGGTGCACTATACTTGTGTTTGTGTGTACACGAGACAGCATCTGTAGCATCACAGAATCTTACAGTGGAGGCTTTGTATATGCCCGGCAGTAAACTCTAGCCTGTACCTCAGGGGCATGTGTCCTTATGATGGACGAGGAAGCGGTCAGAGACTAAAACTCCCTTGCAGACGCTTTCCGGCGCTCATGACACGGATGCTGACTTGTGTGGTATCAAAGCTGCTCAGAGAAGCACCATTGTCTAATCCTCAGAGTGTATAAGAACCAGCAGGGCGGGAAAGAAATATTTACTACACCAAGCAAATGAACTTCACTGCACCGAACGAGACCTTCCAACAGAGAGATCATAATATATGAACACTGTATGGAAATGATCGTTTCCGAGCACAAGCTAGGCATTCTCCTTTCTGCTGACACCCTCCGCCACATTCCTCCAGAAACTAAGCCAAGGCGAGTGCAAATTTTACACAATTAATTTGCCATCCATACATTTGATTAAATACCATTGTGGACTCGCTGGATGTAAAAACGGCCATGTTTCAGGTAAGATTTGGCATTCAATACCTTTGAATCACAGTGTGGACCACTTCTGTTATTCTTGTTTCCAAAAGGGTTTAAATGTGACTCTGGCCATATGTGGTTTTAAAATATCAGTGACAAATAGACTATTAACACAGTAAACGAACAAAACTTCCATCCATGAAAGCACCATGAAGATGCCTTGTCAGCAGCTGATTTCGGTTCTAGTAGGTGTTTGATTGACATGTCTTGTCTGCAGTCTAATATCGTTTTCCATAAATCCCCTTGTTGGTGATCAGTTCGCCAAAATCATATTTTGACACCATGCCATACTCTGACAGGAATACAATCCTTGCACAAAGGCACTTTCTTGTTGTTGCAAGAACCAGACTTTCCCACACATTGATAAAAACGATCTGATACGTTTGGAATTCTCAATGCATGCCCATCACCTCAAGAGTGACAACAATGCAGTTGTCTCGTCATCCTTCTACATTCATAAAATGATAACGAAACTCCTACCATTTCTCCCGACTAGCGCTGGCAGAACTCTTATAATTACACTGGTAATGTCGAAAGTTGACTACTGCAATGGACTCCTACTGAATGCCCAGGAAAAAGTCCCCACAAGTTACAACTAGTTCATAATTCGGCCTCCAGGATCCTGTCCGGCACGCCTAAGTTCAAACCGATTTCCAGAGTAGTGCGACAACTTCACTGGCTGCCTATAAGAAGTCGAACTAAATTTAAGGCACTATGCATTGCATACAAAGCAATTCACAATACAGGACCCGAGTTCCTAAAAAAAGCCCTTTGCCCATACACGCCTAATAGATCCTTGCGCTCCTCATCGACCCACCTCCTGAACGTTCCCCGGACTAAGAAAACATTATGGGGTGACAGACGATTCACAATCGCCACTGCTAGACTGTGGAATACTCTCCCCCTCCATATTAAAATGAGTCCCACCCTGCTAGCTTTCAGGAAACAGGTAAAAACCTGGCTTTTTAACCAGTAGTCATCAGCTCCAGGTCCGTTTTCCTCATGCACTCCACAGCGCCAAGACACCCAAGGGTATTTGCGCGCTATATGAGTCGCTTAAATAAATAAATAAGCAATGCTGCTTTTCCTTTAAACACATAGAGCCCGATTCACGAACTGCATTTTGTAGTACGTACAGTAGTACCGCTTTTAAAAATTCATACACTTTAATCATTTTCTATACTTTTTCCCCATAGGGAGGGCTCAATCACAATGGGGAAGATCTCCACCAAGGTGGTGGAAATCTCCACAGGGTAGTGGAAATCTCCACCAAGGAGGCAGAGATCTCAACCTATGCGTGAAAAGTTGCCGGTAGGAACTTTACACTCATAAATTTGGCTTTATCCACTAAATTTGTACTAGAAAAGGGTGAATAGACAAAAGTAGGAAATGTACTTCTATGGGGTCAATTACGATGTCGTCCAGAAACTTTCCCGACCAAATCGGATTTGGAATAGTTTCCGACCCAATTGGGTTCTGAGAGTCCAACCGAACGATTACAATGCTTTCGGCATCGTTTGGTTGGACTCGCATTGACTTCAAAGGGGACCTGTGTTCTGAACGAGAACACAGGCTCCCATTGACAAATGGGGTGGTTGGGGAAAACCTTGCACCCTGTGATGGGAACCTCATGGTGCCTGCGACACGGTGCATGCATGGGAAAGGGGGACGGGGCCGATTTGGACGGCCCTGGGTGAAGGGGGCCTGCTAGGGGCCTCCAAAGTCAGAGTCCGACAGCCGATCCGTGGCGGAACAACTAATTCGGAACGAGTGTCCGTATCTGACATCCTAATCGCTCGGCTGCAAACACGGTTCATAGACCGCTACAATTCGGCTTCAACTGACTTGGTTTCTCCCAATGCCTCTAAAAACCGAGTCGGACAGTCCGAACACTTTCCAGCCATCTTAATCGCTTGTTGGGAAAAGTGTTCGAGTCGGTCCGAAAGGTGGATTCAGAATCGAATTCGGACTAATCGATTGCCGTTTGGAGCCTTTCCGGACGACATCGTAATCAACCCCTAAATCTAAGAGTAAACTTACAGGTGTAAAATTACTTACTTGTAAATTCAACTTTGTAAATAGGCCCCTGAGATAATAATAGTATTGTGCCCAGAGTAAGGCAGGCGCTAGGTAGCAGATTACCAAAACCTTGACAATTTACTGGAAAGAATTATCTTAAAGAATAGCTGTCTTTTTGTGTTTTCTTCACAGGTAAATTATGAAAAAATCGGGACAGAGTATATTGAATTCCTTATCTGACAGGCTGTATCAGGTCTTTCTCCAGTCATGCTGATTTTTAGATTGATTGAATTTCTTTTTGATTTGTTTCATTTTGTGCCTTCTTTTCAGTGTATTAAAATATTAAATATCTGTGATTTTCAAATGCCTGCAAAAATATTTCACTGTTCTTTAATATGTTGCTACAATACAAATAGTTTTATTTGTTGTTTTGATATCACTACCTTTACCTTAATGAAAATAATAACAACACTACCTGTTGGAAATGACCATCTTTTGCATAAAGATTTGCTGGATTTTTGTCTTCCGTAGCTAAACCCGTTTCTGTTGGCTATGGGACTCTGCACAATTTACTCCTGCTAACCAGTGGTAAAGTGCTTGTGCTCTGCTCTTTAAACATGATCAAATTGGCCTATTCCTACTGCAAATTTACATGCAAGTCCCTAGTATATGGTACAATATCTTCCCAGGCCCTCTAAATTATATGCTTCTAGTTGACTAAAGCTCTCATTGTGAACCCACTAACGTAGGGCTGTAAAACATATCTACAGGTCTGCCATGGGTGGAAAGTTTTAAACTTAACTTTTGACCTCTCAAAATAAACCATATGGCAGGTTTAAACATTCCTTTTTAATACTCATAAGTCACCCCTAAGGTAGGCCCTAAATGACCAAAAGGTCGAGTGCATGGTATCTAAAAAGTAGGACATGTACATTTCAGCAGCGGTCCATGGAGGGAGTTCTGTGGGGCAGAAAGGCGGGGCGGGGGAGGGACAGGGTGGGGGGTACTAAACACCGGAACATGGATAATTGGAGGTAAGTAAACAATTAAATAAATAAAATAAATTTAGTAGCGCGTGCTGCACTGCATTTTGTGATGCAGGGCGCGCTACGAAATTCCTCCAATTATCCATGTTCCGGTGTTTAGTACCCCCCCCTGCCCCTCCCCCGCCCTTCCGCCCCATGGAACTCCCTCCACGGACCGCTGCTGCTACATCTAAAGTTTTTCATGTCTTGGTAGTAAAACACCTCCAAAGTCGTTTTTCACTGTAGCAAGGACTGGCTGTTCCATAGAGAAATACTTGCCTACATTACAATAACTGGAGCATGATTCAAGGATCTCTTTAATACTAATTAAACATCCAAGTTAATGGTAAAGTCAGATTTTATATTACTATTTTGAAAATGACACTTTTAGAAAGTTTGCATTGTTCTCACTAAGGCAAATGTGTCTTTTAGCCAGTGTCACCTCACTGGTAAATGACTCCCCTATGGTAAGTGGCAGATTGCTCTCTGCCAGTGGACAAAAGGCTTGAGTGTGGAGAGGTGCTTTTCTTCTTTGCGCATGATGGCCTCTGGGTTGTGCCCAGCTCGTTTCTGAGCTTCAAAGGGTACCTATCCTGTCACAGGCTGCTGTAACTCACACCTAAGCCTACCACCTTTTCTTGGCCAAGCCAGCGTGGCTCCACATCCAGTGGGAGGGGAAGGCTGCCCCAGAACTGGTTTGGAGTGACCACAAGGGAGGGCTTGTTCGTTATCCTAGCCCCGCCTCTGAGTGGGAACAGGAAGATCTGACCAGGGGAAGAAGGGTTCTGCCAGTTCGATTTAGGTGAAGAAGGGCACTGTGTGATAGTTTACAGTAAAACACACATGAAGTGCTGCAAAAGTGGGTAGCGCCACCCTAGGAAACGTTTACTCCATTAGTTAGGGAGTGACTAGGGCCCCCCCCACCCACAGGATGGCACTGGACATAAACATGGCATCCCCTGGACCATTCTCAGAACACTCCTGGACCTGTAAAGATCAGAATAAGGACTGCCCTGTGATCTGAACACTGAACAAAGACTGGGGCTGCTTATGTTAAACCAATGATCCCAAAAGTGACTCCAAGGGTCATTGGCTGACCTCATGCTTGAGCTACAGAGACACAACAAGCTTCCAGAGGCTTTTCCTGCAACTGCCCAGCAGACCACTTTCAACTGGATTCTGCTGGAGTGAGTCTTGACCACAAGATTCTGGACCCTTGGCTGGTCTCTAAGTTTACTCCCTCCTAACATTTCCTGAAATCTGATTCTTAAAAATATTTTGCCAATGATTTTGCTCCGAGAACCGACTGTGGATCGGAATCAAACTTCCAAGCCAATCCGACGATTGTGCATCGCTACTGGGCCAAAGAATCAGGTTTCTGCCACTACATTATTTTCCACAGCAGCAAATCCAGTTCAGCAGGACTTCGTGGAGAAGGTGCCCAGCCTCGTTGAGCCCACTTTGGCAACACCTTGTTTCCCTTGTAGCAAAAATGCCTGCACTCAAAAGCACTTCCTACCTACACAACTCTGAGGCAAGTAAGGAAGGCCCTAGGTCGCAACCCTATTTACTGGTGAAAAACAGAAGTATTACTGTCGCTCTCCATTTTGAGTCCCTAAAAAAAGGGGGAAAGAAAATCATAAATCTGTCCCACAACCATTCACAACTTTTAGTAGCATTAATGGCAGTGCTGAGTCTAATCATGTTTTCTTCAACTGATTTGCTACTAAGTAGGGTTTGCCACGCAAGCTGGGAGCGAAGCAACCAGAGTTCAATTTCAAATGAAACTCGGGCATATACTATTATTCAGGAAGCTGTACAGAACCTTTATGTCTATGGTACCGAAATTTTGGATGGCTGGTCTGTGGAAGAGGAATCAGGGTTAGCCTTGCAGGCACACACCCTGTTTCATTGAGTCTTTCCTAGGTCACTGATATGTTTGATTGTTTATATCCCATCTAACACAGCAGCTTTTGAGAATAACTTAAGTTAACCAAGTTTGATAATAACGTATTGATGTTACGTGAATGTTCCTTGTCTGATTTTTTTATTCTGGGTTTTTTTTTTTTTTTAAATTAAAAAATGTCTTTGCTTTTCTTTGAAAAATTGCAGGTCGATTTGTTAAATTTATATGTCCAGTTTGCAGGTGACAGGTCAGCAAAGGCAACGTTTAGAAATTCTGGGACTGTGACTCCCGATTGATTATGTTTTTGTAGTCGCTGAACAGTTTAACACTGCTTTTGACTAGGGTGCTTGATTTCTTTTCCAGTGATCACCATGTGATGGAAACAGTCCTTAATGGTCAATCTCATGGTAAAATCAGTATCACCAATTGAGCCAAATTTCATTTATAATCATAAAATGCGAGTTTCAGTCTCAGATGAAAACCCAATATATTTGCTTTTAGACAAGACTCTGCTCATAAAATTTTGATAACTGCTATTTGATATTTTATAATGCACTAACTCTCTTAGGCGTCAAGCACTGGTAGCCAGAACCAGAGTAGGCATTAGCTTAGAAGAGGAAGGTCTTCAATCTCTTCTTGAATTTGACACAACTGGCAGAATTACTGATGTTGATAAGTAGATTAACAGGGAACCCCTGCTACCTTCAAATGTTTATCTCTAATCGTACTTTATGTGACTATAGGGGTCTTTAAACAGTCCTGGCCCATATTTCATAAAGACCTGCATGATTCATTTGCTTTTAGCATGGTCTTCCAGTATGTCAGGTTATTATGGTGGATTACTTTGAAGAGCGTGGTACTGATCTAGTCTTTAAATCATTCTGCTACCAGCAGGCAATAAAGTCTAAGAAGGGTATAGCTGAAGAAAGTAGTTGCCAAATTAGAACCACCCTAATTTGAGAGGCAAAATTGTAAATTTTTTTGAGGGTGACATGCACATACCTGCACCTTAAATTGGGCCCCTCACCGCGCTTTTTGCGGACCAGCTTCATCTTTCCTTGCTCCTTCGTGTTTGGCGCCGGTCGCCATCTTGGGGGTGGCGAGTAGCGAGTGTGCCACTTGTTTGAGCGCTCTAGCGCTCACTAGGACCACAGGTGAGCCCTACTTAATGCTCGCCTTCTGCGCGCAGCGGTGACGCGCAGCGGTAGCGCCGGACTCGCGCCGGAGTCAAGCCAGAGTCCTGCCCGTCAGCGTCCCGGAGGCGATCGGAGCGGCGGGTAGGATTCTATACACCAGGGATGTGTCCCCCTGGGACTCCAGTGCTGCATTATTCCCCTGGGGAACTGCGTTCCTTCGACACCCTGGTCACAGGTTGTCGCACTGTCTTTCCCGGACGCCATCGCGGGAAACTCTGCTGCCCTGGCTGTGGCTGGCTCCCTAACCGCGCTCAGTTATCACGCCCCAACAATAACATCCTCAATGTGGGTTATCGCTGCATGCTTTTAAACACCAGGTCGGCATGTAAACATGCGCAAGACATATTTGAGCTTCTAGATACGGTGAAGCCACTATGTCTTATGCTCACTGAGACGTGGTGGGGTGAATTTTCCAATCCAGATGTCGCCATGGCAATCCCGCCTGATTATAACATCTTCAGGAAGGATAGAGCCGAGGGGAGGGGCGGTGAAGTGGCATTGGTGGTCAAGAAAGGCACGCCCTGTGCGATTTTGCCAGGGAAGGACATCCGAGGCTCGGAGACTCTCGCTTTTTCTATCACTCTGTCTCCACATCAATCTGTTAAGGGTTTACTTGTGTATAGACCACCTGGTTCACCCGGTACGTTTTTTGAAGATCTGGACTCCGTGTTGTTGGGGCTGGCCCTGAAAGCGGAACACTGCATCGTGGCAGGGGATTTTAACTTTCGGTTGGATGATCCGTCTGACCCTGCTGCCATTAAACTTTCTGAGGCTATGGCCCCGCTGGGACTGATCCCTCATTTGCAGGAGCCTACGCACGAGAAGGGGCACACTCTTGACCAGGTGTTCTCGTCTTCCCCTCTTGAGATGATTGAGATTACACCAGTACTATGGTCTGACCACTCGCTTGCCAAATTTACGATCAAAGGCACAGTCAAATCGGTGGCTGCCTTGGCACTGCAACAGGGTCGTGCCCATAGGGCATATCATCGTGTGACCCCAGAGATGCTGGCCCAGGCTGCTGTGGATTGCCCATGTTCCCTCTCTGGAGATCTGGATAAGGACTTGGAGACCCTGCAAGCTTGGCTTCTAGACAGGCTGAATGACCTTGCCCCGGATCTGACCCCCCGTCTGACACAGAAACGGGTCTCTGCGCCTTGGTTTACCGCTGCACTGTCGGCTACGCGGCAGCAGTGTAAGGTGGCCGAGAGAGCGTGGCGGGCTCATTATGATACTGCAGCCAAGCTGACCTATAAAACGGTGGTCAAGGCCTATCACCGGGACATCCGCCTGGAAAAAAAAGCATATCTAGCCAGGAGAATAGATGCGGCTCGTAACTCCTGCAAGGAGATTTTCTCCATTGTGAGAGAATTTATTTCCCCACGGTCTAACATCCAGGTACCAGACGAAAAACCGTCTGGTACCTGGGCTTCGGACCTTGCTGACTTTTTTACGAGCAAGATCCAATGCATACAGGATTCTTTTCCATCGCCTGGGCTTTTGGCCCAGACTAATCCTGAGGCCACCTTATCCCCGCGGGCAGGGCCTGGTGTGACGCTGAGTGTGTTTCCTCCGCTCTCTGCCCCTGACTCTTTAGCGCTAATGGGCAATCTTAAATCGGGTTCGCCCCTCGACCCTTGCCCTGCTAAATTTTTAGCGAAAGTTGCGGAGGTGATTAATCCACTGGCAAATCCGCTGTTAAATCTTTCGCTGAGTCAGGGAGTGGTCCCGTACGCCTGGAAGCAGGCAATGGTGATTCCATTGCTCAAAAAGCCAGGCCTGGATCCGAAGGCCCCGGTCAATTATAGGCCTATCTCTTTGCTGCCGGCTCTCACGAAGATTTTGGAAAAGCACGTTCAGGTTGTGCTTTCCAATTTTCTTGAGACCAATGAGATTTTGCACGCCACCCAGTCAGGTTTTCGTTCCCATCTCAGTACTGAGACTGCGCTCCTTGAGGTCTCAGAAACCATTAAAGGGGTTCTGGACTCTGGGGGCAAAGCCATGCTGGTGTTGTTGGACCTGTCGGCGGCGTTTGACACCGTCCCCCATGATGGCCTTCTCGCAAGACTCTTTGAGATAGGTCGGTGTTCGGCTGGTTTTCCTCCTTTCTAGCCGGACGCCGGCAAACGGTCTGGGCCTCGCCAGATTCCGCCGTGATGCCGCCTCTGGGAGTCGGGGTCCCACAGGGCTCTATTTTGAGCCCGACCCTATTTAACATCTTCATGACCCCGTTGGCGGCATTGGTGGAGTCGTATGGGGCCCGGATCGTATCCTATGCCGACGACACCCAGCTCCTCTTCTCATGTATGAGAGGTGGAGACTTTAATGGGGAGAGCATTCGGGATTGCCTTGGGGCTGTTTTTCAATGGTTCCAACGGAACAGCCTCAAGTGCAATTCCGATAAATCGGAGTTTCTCTTCTTTGGGTGCGACACAGAGCCAGACTGGCAGGCCTGGTGGCCGATTAATATGTTTCCCCCGTCTTGCTCCTCCCAAGTAGCCAAGAACTTGGGGGTCAAGATGGATAAGGGGTTAACATTGAAATCCCAGATCCTGGGGGTGTCGGGCATCTGCTTCGGCATCCTTAGGATGCTGCGGAGATTCCTTCCCCTGCTGTCGGAGGAGCATAGGAAGCTGACAGTGCAGGCTTTGATCGGGTCCAGGTTGGATTATTCGAACATTCTTTACCTGGGGCTGCCGGAGTATTTGCTGCAGCGGCTCCAAGTGGTGCAGAACGCTGCTGCGAGAGCTATCTTCGGATTAAATAGACGGGCCAGTGTATCGGGCCTGTTGAAAATTTTGCATTGGCTCCCGATCCGGAAACGGATTGTTTTTAAGGCTTTGACTCTGGCCTATAAAGCTCTCCACGCGGTGGGAGCAAAGTACCTTCAAAAGAGACTGGTCTTCTATCATCCGACCCGGTCTTTGAGGTCGGAATCCCTGTTTTTGGCGGTTGTTCCGTGCGTGAAGAGAGCTCGTCTGGGTGGCCGCTCTTTTGGACTACTGGCGCCACAGTTGTGGAACTCTCTGCCACTCACTCTGCGGGGAGCTACCAGCCTACTAGCGTTTAGGAAAGGCCTTAAAACCTGGCTGTTCACCCAGTAGCCTGTTTTTTCTTGCATGTATTTGTCTGGCATTCGGTCTTTTTTTCTTCTTCTAACGTTGTTATGTTATTATGTTGCAGCACTCCTTCTCCTAAAGCGCCGGGACACTCTTTTTGAGTAGCCGTGCGCTATACAAAAGAATAAATAACATAACATAACATAACATAACAAATGTTTATCTCTAATCGTACTTTATGTGACTATAGGGGTCTTTAAACAGTCCTGGCCCATATTTCATAAAGACCTGCATGATTCATTTGCTTTTAGCATGGTCTTCCAGTATGTCAGGTTATTATGGTGGATTACTTTGAAGAGCGTGGTACTGATCTAGTCTTTAAATCATTCTGCTACCAGCAGGCAATAAAGTCTAAGAAGGGTATAGCTGAAGAAAGTAGTTGCCAAATTAGAACCACCCTAATTTGAGAGGGAAAATTGTAAATTTTTTTGAGGGTGACGCAATAGCTTTTTGATGCCACCTACAAAGAATTTACCACAATAACCAAACCTAGATTCCACTATACCTCTAGCTAATGTAGCTAATTCCTCTTCTGGAAAGTAGGACTGTAATTTGGAGAGAAGATGAATATTAGGGCTGCAGGTCTTGGACACAAAGTTCACTTGACCCTGGATGACATTATGGGAGCAGTTGCTGTTGAAGTCAAATTATCTACATTTGTAGAAGTCACCCAGTTTTCCAATTCTGACTATGGAACACAACAGAATTAACTTGATTTTGTTAGCATTAAGTCCCAGCCAATTCCGTCTATCCATTTCTGGACTACTTCCATAAAACTGGACAATGTGTTGACATCTGCCTCAAAGTTTCCACTTATAAGGAGCAGCAGTGGAGTATTCCCAGCATATATGTGGAAAGCTAACCTTCATACAACCAATGCATCCGGTATGAGGTTATGTAGATGTTAAAAAACACTATGAAGACCCCTTGAGGCACTCAGCATGTTCTCTCCACTGCTGGCACTGACATGCCATTCAAAACCTTCTGTGATATCTGATCAACAAGGAAGGGCATTAATGATCTAGGGAATGCAGAAAAAACACCACTAGAAATGGTATTGAACATGGCCAAGAGGCCATGCAGCAGAAATAGTGCAAATAATTGCCTCCCTCTCATTTTGATCTGTGCTATTTCTTTGTCAGGATGGTGCCTAAATCCAGTCTATCACTGTCATATGGTTCCTACTAACCTAGTAGGACTGTGAATATAAGACAACAAAATTCATAATACAGAAAGTGAGTCTTCTTATTTAATCAGTAATTATTGGTCTGTTTGGTTAACTCACAGTATTGCATCTATACTCCTAAACCTACAGAGTTATAGATATCAGTAACCTAGAACATTCAGGTTCCCGATGAAATCGTGGAAACTAATCTAACCCTATTGTTTTTTTACTTTCACATGTGCAAAGTGTCACAAAGAAAAGATACAATGTTGCATTTTCAAACATTTATTGAACCTGGTGTGATAATGGTGATTTCCTAGTAACACCTTCATTGATAAAGCCGTCGATATTGCGGCTTCTTTTGTAGCATCATACATTCTTGTTGTCCAATATAGTGTTATAGCCCGCCGTAGCGAACTATATGACCACTAAAGGTCCGTTCCAGCAGCAGCCTCGCCATGCATATTGCGGCCTCAAAACTACTGTGCCAACGCCTGGGATCTCAGATCCCTGGCAGTTGCAGTGGTCCCAGGGTGGCCCTGGTCATTATAGGGCAGTCGGAAGACCAACATCGCTGTGCCCTCGCATTTCTGGCGGTCCGTGGACTGCCATACTCGTAATAAGGCCCATAGAATTGCCCTAAAAGGGAATTTAGACTAATGTTAAATAGGATATTTTGATGTGCCTTACATACATGATATAAGGTGAATCTTTATCCAAACCCACCTGGTTTACAATATAATGCTGCCATTTGAGCAAGGGCCCCTTCTGTAGCTGATACTGTTTTAACTTCCTCAGGGATAATAATGGAAAAAGAGGTTATAATCGGAACAAATAATGCTTCAGAAAACAACATAGGGTCAGTTCAATTGTACATTCAATATCTTTTAACGTTCTTGGTTCTTGTTATTGTATTGTTATTGTGTCCTAATGTGAGTTAGCTAATCTTTCACAACGCGTGCTGAGGCACAAATGCCTTCCTCAGGAGAGCCACATTTCACAACCCAATAAATCATTCAAAGCATTAGCCAGAATGATGGGGAGAGCGCAATTCTCACAGAGCAGTATGGAAGCTCTAAACATAAAATCACTAGAGCACCACTGGGGCTTTAATCCTTAACGTGCACACGTCACCAAACAGTTGTTTTCTGTGGATAAACCAATGAGGAGAGGGTAATATGACTTCTTCTATTCTTATGAGCATCTATGTTATGTTTCTTTCTCCCAATCCTGCTCTCAAGCTATTTATGAGAACAGAAGCAATGTCTAACAGTGAACAGTATTTGTGATCTGATTGAGAAAGGTATATCCCTAATCAGACTCTTAAGAATTAATGTTTCACTCAAGCCTAGTGATTTATAAAGCATTTTGTGTGAAGAAGATTGAGGTATGCATGTGTATGTGAGCAAGCAGATGTGTGTGTTTTTAAATGTTTTTCAAACAAATCTGTTTTGTATTAGCTAAAGTGTATGTAGGAAAAAAGTAAACAAAATAGATATGAAAAGAAAATGATCATTCGATAGTAAATAATCAATAAATGTATAATCACAAGTGAAGAAATGAATATTGTTATTGTTAATGTAAATACTAACTGTACTGAGCCTTTATCATATTCTAGTTAAACCGAAGATGGTGGTTCATTGTTTAAGTAAGGTTAGAAGGGGGTTCTTTTTATAATCGTGAGTTTGTGTTCCACACCTCGTTGACTTATCTTTAGCAGGGTGGCCTTAGTTTTGTTGCAAAAGTGAGCTATAATTACATCCTCTCCTTGTGGGACTTTTCTAACAAACCCATGTGGCCAATCAGTCTCAGCCAGGAGAATGTCATAGTGATTAGTTGGGGATTTGATAAAAGTTTGTCATCTATGATACTTCCCAGATTACAAGCAGATTTAACAGGAGTTGGTTTTGGGCCCATTGAAATAGGCCATTCCATTGCGCTCCAGTAAGGGGGAAGAAGCATCTTCTACTGCGAAGAAATCAACTTTGACAGTAGGAAAGGTGAGCAAGAGTTGAGTATAACTGGGTAAGATTGAAGAGGAGTTAAGTACCTTCTGCCTACATACAGTATACAGTAACGAGGCACATTAATTATCTGGACATTGTATAACATTCACGCCCTGAACAATTTCTTCCCCCCACTAGGATTCTCCCCTGTCGGTGAGATTGCTGTGGATGCAGGTGGTTTAGGCCTTTCAACAATCCCCAGCTCCTTAAGAGGGCAAAACCTCTCTCTCCGACCAGATTCCAGAACAATTCTTTCTCTGTTAGACAAGACTTTGCACACAAAGGACTACTTGAGCACGTGGGCTGAACAGACCCTGTCAGTTGATCCAGAATGCTCATTCACAATTTCACATAAACTAAATGTAGTCACCACTCCAATAATGTAAAATAAGAGCTCTTCAGTACAGGTGCACAAATCTAGGACTCAAGTGTTATAACAAATTTTAATGATAGATTCAATATCATGTCTGTAAACGCTCTGCAGGGATTTGCCACTTCAGTGTCTTACTCAACACTAGTTCTCAGTCTGAACATACTAATTCACTGTAAAGAACACTTACTTGAGGAAAACAGAGCTATTGCCATCTTATCCAGCTGTGTGTCTGATCTCACTGTATGAAATGTGCTCAAAGTATTGCCCGGTGCGTTTCTGAAAAACATTATAAAGACTTTTCATAGAGAAGGAGTTGCAACGCAGAAACGTTTACCCTGCTTTCCTGCTTGTGCTACAATGGTCTTTGAAAATAACAGAAGTGTATAGCTGGTAGAACTAAGGGAAGCCTAAATAATCTGTGCTTTTATGCCCTTTAAAATGATCTGTGTCTGAAGATCAAATAGCTTTTTAAACTTTAACCTATATGTAGCAGAACCTGCATGAAACTGTAAAGAATTGAAGCCAGATGTCCTAAGATTACATTCATAAAAAGCAAATTGTGCGCCTAGTTTTTGTGACTGCAATCTAATAGTGAACCAATCTATGTACAAATAGGTCGCTTCACAAAATACTGAATCACAGAGGGTACAGAATGACCCACTTAATTAAAATTCATGAGGGAGGTCGCAATTCGAGACCCCATTTGATTAGATACAACAACAGGTATGGAGGCCTACAAGAAACAGCAGACCGCCATTCCAGTGCTTCCTTTCCAAGATGAAACACTTGTTTTATACAAGCAGTCTGAGATCCTTAAAGGACAACAGCTGCTTTAAAACATTTTTTTTCCATTTTGAAAAACTTTGGTGAGAGCAGTCAGTGGTTCCCTGGACCACTGCATTCTCCCCTTCAAAGGGAGCCTTAATTTCCAAAGGGGTAGGAGTCCAAGGGAAACCTTTTCCCCATTTCAAATCGGATACCACCCAGCTTGGGAGTTTGTAACTGCTCAATAGTTAATACATCAGGGTCTGTATTGCCATTTGGAAGGGGCACCCAAATCACATCACTTCTAAAGCGTGTTTTGAAATCTATTTCTAAACCCATTTAGATATACAGAAAAATGTTTGGGAATCACTAACTGGGTTTATGGCCTATAATCCCATTCACAAAAGGGGTTGTAAATCAGCACCAACGTTTTGTGTGTGGAAAAGCATTTTGCGAATCAACTTAAATGTTAATAGACTGGTTTATAAAATACCAAATCAATGAATGATCTGCCTAATTAATATTCATTAGGAAGGTGGCAATTTGCAACTCCCTGCGATTGTCAGCGGTCACAGAGACGGTAGCCTGAAATAGAGAGCAGGCTACAATCCTTATGATTACATTCCAAAACTGAAAATTTAAACAAAATACAAGAAAACTGCCATTGTTCCTTGAAAAAATCAGTGTTACTTTAGAAGGGAAGGGGTCTTTGCTAATCAGTTATCACCCCAACTCATGGGTCTACACCTCATCAATGGTTTGCGACCTCAATTGCAGCTTTAGACCATTGATACATTCCTGTCCAATCGGGGTATAGGAGAGGGTACACCCCTTTCATGCTCCACCTCCTATTTATGATTTAGGAAGGATCACAAAAGTAACTTTACAAGCTGTAAAACCTTCTCCGTCTCATAAAAGGGTTTATACCTAAAAAGCAATAAGGTTTTGTACATGAGGCCTCTTGTACAATAGTAAAAGCTTTTTACCAGTTGCAAACCCTCTGATTTCCCGAATCCGAGCGTATGAGAATGCTTTGTAAATCAGGCCCATAGAACTTGATTATTTAGTCTTCTCTGGGGACAGAGCAAAAGGCAAACCCAATTATGTAAACGGTGACAATTTTTTTTCTCGCTAAAGCCTTCCTTATAAATAATAAAGTACGCAATAATTCACCACTGAACCAAACTCATCTTAAATGTCTTCTCTAGGGAGTGGTGTGGCGCAGCGGCCAGGGTGGCTGACACTGAAGCACGTGGCTCACGGTTCGATCCCCAGCACAGGTGGCAGATCAGCTGAGCATCATGTGACTCAGGCCAATAGCTCACTTAATCTGCCCGACGGCCCCCAGCGCCTTGAGACCCTTTGGGGTCATTAGTTCACGCATTACAAGTACAGGGTAATTGTGACACTAGATAGGTATTCAAAATCATGAGCAAGACGAAGACAGAGAACAACTAGTAGACATAGACCACCTCCCCACAGACTGCATCCATAGCACATGGAAATCATCTAGGTGCACAGAAGAAAGGCTTGCCGTGAATTTGGGTATGCTCAGACGTGAGTCCCTTGCTCACTTTGCCACTGGATTCAAGCAAGCCTGGCTGAAGACGGCTGAAATGCCAGAAACCGGTCCTAGGAAGCTTGTTTCCGGTCCAGGGAAGGCATGGCTTGGCAGTTCGGGCTGGACTGTTCCCATGAGGCACAGGGTCAGACTGATTTGCATATGGCCATGTCTGAACTGGGGTGGCAGAGTGGGCTAAAGAACGGTGATGGATCAAACCCAGATCTGTTGACTGGGTGTGAGTGTTTGATTGGTTCTGATGCTCCGTCCATCACCACCCCCTTTTGTACCCCTTGTTCGCCATAAGTTGGCAGGGTATGCTCAGACGTGAGTCCCTTGCTCACTTTGCCACTGGATTCAAGCAAGCCTGGCTGAAGACGGCTGAAATGCCAGAAACCGGTCCTAGGAAGCTTGTTTCCGGTCCAGGGAAGGCATGGCTTGGCAGTTCGGGCTGGACTGTTCCCATGAGGCACAGGGTCAGACTGATTTGCATATGGCCATGTCTGAACTGGAGTGGCAGAGTGGGCTAAAGAACGGTGATGGATCAAACCCAGATCTGTTGACTGGGTGTGAGTGTTTGATTGGTTCTGATGCTCCGTCCATCACCACCCCCTTTTGTACCCCTTGTTCGCCATAAGTTGGCAGGGTATGCTCAGACGTGAGTCCCTTGCTCACTTTGCCACTGGATTCAAGCAAGCCTGGCTGAAGACGGCTGAAATGCCAGAAACCGGTCCTAGGAAGCTTGTTTCCGGTCCAGGGAAGGGATGGCTTGGCAGTTAGGGCTGGACTGTTCCCATGAAGCACAGGGTCAGACTGATTTGCATATGGCCATGTCTGAACTGGGGTGGCAGAGTGGGCTAAAGAACGGTGATGGATCAAACCCAGATCTGTTGACTGGGTGTGAGTGTTTGATTGGTTCTGATGCTCCGTCCATCACCACCCCCTTTTGTACCCCTTGTTCGCCATAAGTTGGCAGGGTATGCTCAGACGTGAGTCCCTTGCTCACTTTGCCACTGGATTCAAGCAAGCCTGGCTGAAGACGGCTGAAATGCCAGAAACCGGTCCTAGGAAGCTTGTTTCCGGTCCAGGGAAGGCATGGCTTGGCAGTTCGGGCTGGACTGTTCCCATGAGGCACAGGGTCAGACTGATTTGCATATGGCCATGTCTGAACTGGGGTGGCAGAGTGGGCTAAAGAACGGTGATGGATCAAACCCAGATCTGTTGACTGGGTGTGAGTGTTTGATTGGTTCTGATGCTCCGTCCATCACCACCCCCTTTTGTACCCCTTGTTCGCCATAAGTTGGCAGGGTATGCTCAGACGTGAGTCCCTTGCTCACTTTGCCACTGGATTCAAGCAAGCCTGGCTGAAGACGGCTGAAATGCCAGAAACCGGTCCTAGGAAGCTTGTTTCCGGTCCAGGGAAGGCATGGCTTGGCAGTTCGGGCTGGACTGTTCCCATGAGGCACAGGGTCAGACTGATTTGCATATGGCCATGTCTGAACTGGGGTGGCAGAGTGGGCTAAAGAACGGTGATGGATCAAACCCAGATCTGTTGACTGGGTGTGAGTGTTTGATTGGTTCTGATGCTCCGTCCATCACCACCCCCTTTTGTACCCCTTGTTCGCCATAAGTTGGCAGGGTATGCTCAGACGTGAGTCCCTTGCTCACTTTGCCACTGGATTCAAGCAAGCCTGGCTGAAGACGGCTGAAATGCCAGAAACCGGTCCTAGGAAGCTTGTTTCCGGTCCAGGGAAGGCATGGCTTGGCAGTTCGGGCTGGACTGTTCCCATGAGGCACAGGGTCAGACTGATTTGCATATGGCCATGTCTGAACTGGGGTGGCAGAGTGGGCTAAAGAACGGTGATGGATCAAACCCAGATCTGTTGACTGGGTGTGAGTGTTTGATTGGTTCTGATGCTCCGTCCATCACCACCCCCTTTTGTACCCCGTGAATTTGATAGAGCATGTTGCCAGGGGCATAATGAAACCCCATGCAGCCACTGTGGTGCGGAGATCCCCCACACCATTTACTACAAAGGGGGGGCCTTTGTAACAGCTGGCCAGCTACAAACAAATAAAACACTCAGAAGTAGCTAGAGAATGGGTAATGGGGGCCCCCTCACCTTGCCTTGCAAGGGGCCCCCTGAGGTTTTGTTATGACAATGCATTTTGCCATTTGTGTCTCTTTCTTGCAAGTGCCAATTAGCTCTAGTGTCTGGTCTTTGTTGTAAAAGGTACACTAAAATTGCCTGGACAATGATTCATTCACATCACTTTCAGCCAAGACAGTAAGTGCATCACGTGACATTGGCCTTACCCTTTTTTCAGTCCTGACATAAGCAATACAAATTATCAGCCCATTCGAAGGGATTTCCTTAAATGAGCATGGTAATCTCCCCATCTCAAGGTATTTTCATATCCTTTTCTCTACTTTCCATTGTTGTTTATTTCAAATCCTCTGCCTTTCTCTTTTTTGGTACCTTTTATGAAATCCGAAAACCAGGTTAAAAACCATCCTCATACAAGCGTGCATCAGCTCTCCTCATATCTCTGCAAAGAACCTTTTATTTTCAGTAGACATCCATACCTAAAGGCCCCATTTGCCCCAACCTGGCCTCTGCTTGCTCTCCTCTGGGCTGGGTCGTAGTGGTAGAATGGTGTGGCGTGCAAGAACCGCTTGATGATACTCTAGGTGCAGGTCACAGAAACACCACTTGGCAGTGACCACTCGGCCTTGGACCATCCCACTGGTGGGGCGGGGTCAGGGAGGAGGCAGAGAAAGTCGACAGATGACGGAAGAGGGAAAATAAAATAAATCATTTCTATTCCATCGTCTGTCGACTTCCACCTCTGCCCCGCACCGCCCCACCGCGCTTACCTGCACCGGCCGCTGCTGATAACTCTCAGCAAAATGGGACTCACAGAGATTTTCTCACTGATATTAAACAGGCGCATGTTATAATCAAGGTGCCCGTCTGCACTCAATTGTTGTTGGGTTTTTGGGCAGACCCTGTTGAAGGTCAGCCTACCGATTACAAGTGCTCATTTGGGTGAGGGGATGCCTCTCACAAGAGCTCAGAGGATACGCAGGAATTCCACCTTGGTCACTGTGAGTTTATGGTAGGCCGGAGGAATCGCTGGGGATTCCTATGCTCAGAGGAGGGAGAGTTATG
Organism: Triturus cristatus; assembly: GCF_964204655.1. Classification (NCBI taxonomy): domain Eukaryota; kingdom Metazoa; phylum Chordata; class Amphibia; order Caudata; family Salamandridae; genus Triturus; species Triturus cristatus. The sequence continues at coordinate 238,221,344 of NC_140583.1, forward strand.
AGGTGACAGAAGCTCTGAGGAAGTAGGGTCCACTACATTCACATCATCTGCCTTCTAACACACCAGGTCCAAATGTAATTGTGTGGCAAACAAACTACTCAGTTCTTTCAATTAAGAGGTTCTGGTCAGCCACTCTGGATGGTGGAGGCGGGGCTATTGCGGTCTTGTAGGCATTATCCCTGCCTATGCAACAGCCTTGTAATTGACGCATGGATGCCTGAATTCTGGTAGTCTGTAATGTTCAATATTTTTTATAGCGCAATCTCTCTGAAAAGAGTGGCCTGGTGCAGAAGGAGAGTGTAATCAGAAAAGAGAAAAATGTGTAATAAGAAGTGATGAAGTGAGCAGGCAGTCTCACCTTGTAGTCTTAATCTGTTGTCAGAATTCAACAGAATATACAGTTAAAAATAAGTGCATTTTTGACTTTTTAAACGAGACTTCAGTGTCTTTTACTTTTCCATCATGTTAGTCACTGTAGCTTGAGAAATAATGGCTCTTGTTTTTGTAGCATATTATTCTCTGCATTTTAAAACAAAAATAAAGAAATGAAGGCATGAATATATATTAGGTATGGTACAAAGCGTACAAAAATTTACTGGCACAAGAGCCCCATGTGAATCATACCATGTGTCATTTCCTTTAAAAGGAAAGAGGCTGCATTAGTCATAATAAAACATTTATCAAGTTCTAAATATTGCCACTTAATCAAAAAGTTATAGCCAAACCTCACATTTACACTAATGAAGAAAAGCCATATTCCACAGGCCCTTATGGTAGATGCAGATGGCTGCTTTAATGATGTACGCCTTGTTCACAGACTCCATGATGGAGGTGTCTCCGCCATTCATTATAAATGTATGTTGCAGATGTGGACGGTAATGCATTTTATCCAGTGTCGCTGTCAGGGCCGGATGGGAACCCAAAGCAGCCCTCGCAATTTTTCTGGACCAGCCCCCCCTGAGTTGTTAGTGGAAGCAGATATTGCAGCACCGCTGCAAAACCAGCCCCCAGTAACTCAACCGGCCCCCACTGCTACAAAACAGGCCCCCTCCCTTCCAGCCTCCCAGGGAAACACCCGGTACGGTCAGTCCGGCCCTGGTCACTGTGCTTCTCTCCTGAGGATGGCATCCGTCCGCCTGTACACATACAATTCGATGAACCGGGTCACTAACTCTAATACCCTCATACATCTTTACAGAGAGGCATATAAAGACAATCAAGGTAAGTCCTACCTAAAATAGTGGAGCACCAACAGCCCCATGGAAATGACAGCTTTGATGCCTGTTCCTCTTTCCTTCCCAACTTAATTTCTGGATTTTTTATGGAGCTGTAGGGCAGGTAAACAGAATTTTGCTGCATTCGTCTCTGGGCTGCATCACGAGATGTTACAAATATGGCTTTTTCTTGCATCCTTGTAGAAGGCACTCTTTGAGCCTTATCTATGGTTTCTGTTCACACTGCTAAGATGCCATCCAACTTTCTTACTTACCTAAAGAACATGTCTCTTTTTAGGCGGTGCAGCTGTTCTCTCAATACCCGCTTATTCGGTTTATACACACAGAAAAGACAGCATTGAAGTATGAGTAGTTTATAAACGAAATACCAGCGAACTACAATTCTCCTGAAGACCTTGACAAGGGAACATCAATTTTGACACCACGCGGTGATGTTATGCATTAGCGCAATGGCGTACAGCTCCTCGAAACCTCTTTAAATAAACCTAGTTTAGCACAAGCACACCACAGCACTTCTCCTCAGAAGCTATGGTTGTACAGACAGCGCCCGTAAGGTAAACAGGAATAAACAGCATTGATCTGCAAACTGCTGAGATGTCTCCTGTATCTGAATAAAAAGGGGCTAGCTTGCAGGGGTGGCTCCTCGGTTAAGGCGAAGAAGCATTGCTCTTCTAATTAAAAGGCTCCCAGATAAAAATATAATGGTAATAAACATTACTACCATTTAATTTTGTATTAACTCAGCAAACTCGCATCTCGAGGTGAGTGTCAGGACGGGGCAGAGCTGCTGCTGAGTGGCAGCAGCAGAGAGGAGTGATGGGCAGGGCACTTTAAGTTTAAAGTGCGCATGTCTCTTTGGCCTGCAGTCTTACGAAAAGCCAGCCAGACATGCCAACTTTAAACCTCTCAACCCAGCCGGGTTCAGATCAAGCACAGGCCTCCCGTGCCCTTTGGAGCACTGAGAGAGCATGGAAAACTGCATGAGAGCAGCACCAGGATTGGTTTAGGGAGTTGGCTCGCCCCAACCTGGATGAGAGAAGAACACCAGAACCGGAGCGAGGACCTGAAGCAAGGTAAGTGACTTTTAGTTCCCTTTTTGGTCTGTATGTATGCCCTAAATCACCAACATGCATTACATTACTGTTTTAACTTTAAAACGATAATGTTATGCATGTCGGTATGAGTTTAGTTAATGTAGTTTTGCCCGTGTATGCACCAACCACCACCCTGCATAGCTGGCAGCCGCTACTGTGGGACAGATGTTTCTATTATTATAAATAGGCAAACTACCGCCATTGCTACAACAGTGCCTGACAACGATGAAGAGTCAATTTGATAAACATGCAGATATATTTATTTACAATTAGCTAAAAGTAGGAAATTGGGCATTTGGTTGAGGGGGGTCAGAACCCATCTCAGGCAGAAACCACAATCTCTATCAGGTTGAGCCACAAAGGTCCCTAAATTATCCTGTGCTTAACCCTATGGTAGGTTGGCACAAAAGCAGTCAAGCTTAACTTAGAGGCAATGTGTTACATTTTATGCAACACTCACACAGTAATAAAGTGAAAACACAACACAAGCAAAATCCCACAACAATTTAGGAAAATGTAAGAAACTTTTTATAAATACATTGATACCAGAAAAACAAAAATCTAATCAGTAGCACCAGAGTTATACATTTTTACATGTTATTGTAAAAACGAATGCCTAAAAGATCAACGAGCCAACCACGGACATCTGTGTGGTGGTAAATTTTAGGAACCAGCGCGTAGTCGACCAAATATTAAGCTGGGAACCGGTTAGCCAATCAAGCAATATCAGATCTTTGCCCCTGAGCTTTTTCTACCCAAGGGGACCTCCGTGTTTTGGTCCCGGCCCCGGATTCCGAAGCAGAAGTGATAGCCCTCTGGGTGGGAAGGGTTTCTGCCGTCCAATGCCATATGCTTCCCTTAGAAATCAGGGAGCACTTAGCCTGAGGAACAGATTTGACCCCCTTATGTCTTTAGAGGAGCTGGACTGACTAAAGAGCAATAGAACCCTTCCCACAAATCGACTCTGTGAAAAGGGTTGTTCCCCTAATATCTCCCAGACTGAAACTTTATCTCACCACCCGCATTGATTGTGCCCACCAGCTATGTTGTGGAGTCCCCGGATGGGACTCTTATGGATTGTGTTGCGGTCCCCCCTGTTTCAGGAAATCCCCCTGGATTAACGGTTAGGTCATCAGGGAGTGAGGAAGTAGCGGGGCTGGATCATATCTTCCTGCATCCTCAGCGACCAGAGAATTTATATAATCTGCCCAGGTCTAATGAGGACTCAAAAGGTGAAAGGATAGAGGACAATAACCTAGCTACACTTTATTCAAGAGAGACACAAACGCAGGAGGGGCTAAAACTGGTATCATGGAATATAGCGGGACTATCAGCAACATTTGACAACCAGGAATGGAGGAAGTATATCACCAGGTTTCAGGTAATCTGTTTGCAGGAAACCTTGGCGATAGACTGTAGCCCCTTTCATCTAGTGGGGTACAAGTGTTTTTCTGTGCCTGCACAGAAGTCAACCTCCGGAGGAGCCATGGGAGGACTTTTTATATTTGTAGATCTGCAGCTGGAAGGAGTATGGACCAACCTAAATTGGCCCACAAATAATATTCAGGCCCTTGGGTTCCACACAAATGGGCTAAATGTGATTCTGATTAATTTGTATAACGCAGTGGCAGTCAAGGGGAAGGGATCTACAATAAGTGAATTAGATAATCGATTAAGCGCAGAGACAGCCTCGAGGAAGGGAGAGGTGGCCCCGTTAGTGGTTTTAGCGGGTGATTTCAATTGCCACCTGTGCCCCAACCTGATTCCTGTTAATGAGGACTGGTCTCGTTGTACGTTGGAGGAAGATCCGCACTTCCAGCACTCCGGTGAGGGGATGGAATTGGATAGGGTCCTGAAAAGTCACGCCCTAGTACACACTATAGACCTTGTGGCTATAGGAAGTGGAGGGGAGGTCATTCCAACATTCAAGGGCAGAGGGTGTCGCTCTTTAATAGACTACGTAGTGGTCTCCAGTCTATTTAAGGACTGGATAAGAGGGACAGAGATCGAATGGAGTATATTCAGCGATCACAACCCCCTAGTGCTGGAGTTAGAAGACCTGTCCCCCAGAAGTGCTAGGAGAGGTATAGGGGTAGCCAGTATTGAGAGGGTAACGGATCATGGGAGACGACTTAGATGGACCAAAGTGAACGGGGACGCTTTTTACAAATCCCTAATGGAGACAGGGAATGGAGTGATTGGGGCGTGTCTTGACCTTTCGGTGGAGGGGCCTGCAGTTGTCAAAGCATTTGAGGATGTGGCGCATCTAATAGATGGGCTACTAAATACCACTAAGCAAGGGAGAGTAAACGCCACCCCCAGATGGTTCGACAAAGATTGTTCCCGGACACAGAAAGAGCTAAAATCTAGAATGAAAACTGTACCCGGGCCAAGTCACGTATTGCACTGTGTAGGATCACATACAAAAAGGCAATTAAACGTAGGAAATATTCCCTCCAATCACAAGCCTGGGAAGATTTAAGGGCCGCAGCAGATAGATGGGACATAACTGCGTTCTGGAAAATAATAAATAACCCATGTTTTCAGGACACTAATGCCCCAGAAATTGGTACTACCATTTTGCCAGAACAATGGTATGATCATTTTAAAAGTTTATATAACCACACCGCTGAGGATAATAAGGATGATGGGAAGGGACCCCGGTGGGTTACCACGATTGAATTTTCTTTGGCAGAAGTGGTAGCGAGTATCCAGGGCTTAACGCAAATTAAAGCACCAGGAACAGATGGTATCCCACCAGACCTTTATTTAAGCAAGGTGGAGCTGTGGGCCCCTATTCTCACAAGGGTGATAAATGCGGTGGTCGCAACCGGCCTCTCGCGTTCATGGTCATCGGCAACAATAGTCCCCATCTTTAAAAAAGGGAACAGGGATAACCCCCAGTGCTACCGCCCCATATCTTTAATCGATGTGACGGCCAAAGTGTTGGGATGAATGGTCCTCAACCGCCTTACGGACTGGGCAGACGAACATCAAATCATCACAGAAACTCAGTACGGGTTCAGGGCAGGGAGATCAACAACGGACCAGTGCCTGAATCTCTATCTATTGGTGGCAAAATATACTCTAGCTAGCAATGAGGCTATATATCTTGGGTTTAAGGACCTCACTGCAGCTTTTGACCACGTCAATAGAGAGAAGCTGTAGGCCTTGATGTCCATATTAGGGGTCGATCAAGGCCTGGTTAACATCCTGAGAGCACTGCACTGGAACACCACTCCCAAAGTGCGTTTTAATTTGGAAGGGGGCACTACGGCACCTTTTGCTTGCAATAGTGGGGTCAGACAGGGATGTATTTTGGCCCCGTTTTTGTTTTCCCTATATATTAATAATTTAGACCGGGCACTAGGCAAATTAAAAGTAGATTCTCCTCGAGTAGGTTCCCACCCTGTCCCTGTGTTGTTGTACGCAGATGATGCAGTTCTTTTAGCCCGCACCCCCAAGGGACTTCAGCACCTGATAGACGGGTTTGTCAGTTTTATGGACACCTTAGACTTGTCGGCAAACCTGACTAAGTCCTATGTCATGTTGGGTGGAACCAAACCCTGTAAGAAGTTCTCATACAAAATAGGCACACACAAACTAGGGCAGGTACAGACCTTCCCCTACCTTGGCTTGTTATCCGATGGGCTTTTAAATTTAAAATTTTTAATTGAAGAGCGGTGATCCAAATTAGTGGCCTCGGCGGGGGCGATCATGAATTATGGACGCAGACTATGCCGGTGGTTGCCAGAACAAGTTATGAACTTGTACAGCTCAATCTGTTGTTCAAAAGTGGTATATGGGTCTGAAGTTTGGGGTTTTGTTAGCACTCAGCAGTTACAGACAGAGGAGAATAAATATTTGAGAAAGGTGCTCAAAACCCCACAAAGTACTCCCGCCTACATTATCCATGAAGAACTAGGAAGGGTATACATTGAGGACCTGATAAAGGTCAGATCTCTCATGGCCTGGCTAAAGATTTGGTCCAATACCGAGGCAGACCTGAGCAGACAAATTATTAGAGACTGTACAGAAAGGGACAAAGGAATGAGTATTCCCTGGCTAAAATATGTGAAGTCCACACTTGAGGGAATTGGTTGTAAGGATCTTTTTACCACTCCAATGGAAATTATCCCCCAAGATACATTGAGAGTTGAAAAAAATTTCCTGGACCTGGTAGCCTCATGTAGAGCGGCTGCGGAAGAAAGTAACCCCTCAGTCAGTGCTCATAGAATGTTGAAAACAGAGGAAGGAATGGAACCTTATCTCGCTCTTAAGTATAACGCCCAGGATAGATTTTTAATCACTTGTTTTAGGCTCAACCTTTTACACCATCTACTGGCTGATCCACCAGGTTTTACTTCAACCGTTGAGCAGAAGGGTTCCTGCGGCTGCGACAATAGGTCTCCGCAGGATACCCTTCATTTTGTACTATTATGCCCATTTTATGTTTTACCTAGGCGTAGCTTTTTAGTAGTAATTTTAAAACAGGCAAAGTTTAAACATGCCAAGGTTGCCTTATTGTTCTTGCAAAGGGCTAATAATCCTCATACACTGTTTTGCATTATTAATTTTATTAAGGTTGCTTTAAGGTTAAGGATCTCAAGAGGGCGGTGTTGAATGATTTTTTTTTTGGGCCAATTGTCTCCAACCATGTGTTATGAACCGTATTTTACTGATTTTAACTGTATATGTACTTTTATGGTATTTTTTAAGTACCGAATAAAGGACTATTGACATTGATAGTCACACAGGATTGGGGCATAGTCAAAAGTTATGTCTGACTGCGATGGACCTCAGTTCGAATGAACAAGGTGGATTGGGCTCTGTCTCTGCTAACTGGAGGTGTCTGAGGAGGAGAAGAAGTCATCGGGGAGCAGCTGAACGGATTTGCAATGTAGATTCCTACGTTTTTTATTTTTTTATTTTAAAGTTCAAATCTCCTGCGGGATGAAGCTGTAGGTTATTGTCAACAAGGGCTCCACGAAACTGCCTACACTACTGAAGAGGAGTCACTGAACAGGATTTAATGCTGTTGAGAAGAACATCGTGGGAGTTAAAGCGAAGGAAGGCCAACTGGCGATGCACATTGGGCGGATCAGCAAGCAGGTAGGACCCGGTCTCCTGTCGGTCCTCAGAGCACTTTTTGATGGAAAAGTTTCTAAGTCTCAGGTTTTGGTTGTTGGCTCTTTCGGCATCTTTAGCGCCACTCCCAAGGGTCAAGAAATGGGTGGGCACAACTTGGATGGCAGCACTCATTTCCAGCAGAGGTCAGGTGTGGGTTTAAGGTTGTTGACGCTTTTTATTTACCTGTAGCTCAGAATAGGAGGCAAGCCAATAGCCCCTGGAGTCACTCTGGTAATCCTGGGATCAAGCAGCAAGGCAGACCTCAAGCAGCAGGGCAGTCCTCTAAGGGTACAAGGAAAGCTTCAAGCAGCACAGCAGTCATCTGACTGCAGCAGGGCAGTCCTTTGTACTATAAAGCAGACCTCAAGCAGCAGGGTAGTCTTCCAACGTTCCAAACAGTCCTTCTGGGGGTCCTCTGTATGTTCAGAAGTGAACTGAAGAGTGGTCCCTGCCCAGGATCTAAGAGATCATGGGTGACAATAGGCTAGTGTTCAGTTATTTGTGAGTGTGCTGAGGCAGCTCCTTTGAAATTTAAGTGGGGGCAGGGAACAACTCCGCCCCACTCATCCTGGCAGGATGGCCAATCCTGCCAACATATTGTCCCGCTTTGTCTCACTGTTTGGGAAAAATACACAAAGGCAAACTGCCATGCTAATCACAGTCATCTGGCTCAGGACACAGGCTGCAGGCACCAAATGATTAGGAGAAGAAAAAGGCAACTTTCTAAAAGTGGCATTTTCAAAATTGTGACTTAAGCTCTGACTTCACCTTTAAAGAGGATTTTAATTTACAGGTATTTAGAGACCAAATATGACATTTCTACACATTCTCAAACAAAAGTTATCATTGATTAAATAAGGTAAACCAATGTTATCCTATGGCAGAGGTAGGCCTCACAATAGTGAAAAATAAAGTTAGTAATTTTTCACTACCAGGACATGTAAAACCTAAAACTATATGTCCTACCTTTTAAATACACTGTATCCTGCCCCATGGGCTGTTTAGGGCCTACGTTAGGGGTGACATATGTATTAGAAAGTGAGGTTTTGGCTTGGGAAAAGGTTTAATTTGCCAGGTCTAATTGGCAGTTTAAAACTGTCCACACGCTGCAATGGCAGTCCTAAGACAGGTTTTAAAGGGCTACAAAAGTGGGTGGCACAGTAAGTGTGCAGCCCACTGGTAGTATTTAAAACTTCCTGGCTCTGGGTGTATGTTGTACCATTATATTGGAGACTTATGAGCAAATGAATTGTGCCAATCAGGCGTAAGCCAATTTTACCATGTTTAAAGTAGAGCACTCAAGCACTTTAGCACTGGTTAGCAGTGGTAAAGTGCACAGAGTCCTAAAGCTAACAAAAAAGAACTTCAGAAAATGGGAGGCATTAGGGCAAAACATATGGAGGTGACCAGGTAGAGAGGACCAAGTCCAACACTGATGTTTTTATCCCAAATAGTATACCACAATATTTCAACCTTTATAATGTACTAACAATAAAAATGTGAACACAATCCTTAAGTTATGATTAGGTAGTTGCTTGTTTTCTAAGTTTTTTCATCCCACACTATATTGAGAGTTGGAGGCAGATAAGTATACCTAATTAGGTAAGCATTGACCGATGCAATGATCTAACCTGCATGCCAGCATAGTAATCAGCACCTCACACACAGATTTCCATGGGCTGCAGAGTAAGATTTGTCACAGACACTATTCGTACATGACAAGTACGATCAAGTTGACCCTAATAATCTGTGAATTTTTTTTTTTTACAGGTTTAGGATTTCTCCAAGTGCGTTGGGTACACTGGGGAATCTGGTTTTCGCGATGTAGATCAAAAAGTGTCATATTTCCAATTAATACCGATACGTGTACTAGTTATGAGAGGGTTTTTCCTGATGAAAACCCGCCACAACGGTCCTGGAAAAAAGGGCTGGAACAGGTCGACCTTCTAAATAAGGTTGAACTATTCTACTTAATTATTTTAATCCTACTCACTGGTAACCTAGAATAAAGAGTTTTATTCTTACATCACTACCCTCTCTTCAACACAACCTCCCTTTTTAAAATAGTACACCCACACCATCCCATCAGTGTTCTAAATAATACCATCGCCAAGAGCTCCCCTGAGTGTTTGAGGTTGAAGCCCACACTGCTGCCCAGCTGCATCTGTGTGAGAAGGGACCCGATGATGAAGCATGCCACCACAGGGTGGGTGACCTCCTTAGTTTTATAAGGAATATATTCCTTGTTCAAGGCATCTTATAACTTTCAGATTAGAACAGGACTATTGAGGTACGAGGACAATTCATCTCACATTTTTTCCCCACGCTTTGTTTTTTCCCACTGGGCATTAACATAGATTGAGTTAATTAGGAAGATATGCCCCACAGGGTACTCCCTGTCCTCGTGAGTTACATACACTGTACTGTTTCTTGACATAAAGGCCTGCTTGCTGTGCAAGAGCCATTTAAGAAGTTTCCTTGAACTTCCAATGATCAGCTTACTCTTACCTCTGCACCCTGAGGTGGTGAACGTTATTTTCATAGAGGAACCATCAGGATGGCATGTATATGGTAACACCTCAGTACAACTCTGAAGCGTTGCTTTTATGCCTGGTATGTCCTGTAAACAACTATGCTCATCCTTTTTTCAACTATGATACTGTAATATATTTTGGTTTTCCCTGTTAGCTTCCCACAGGCAATGTGTTGTACATCTAACTGCCTTGCTCTCTTCTTCCTGAAAGAAACTTACAACTTATGGCATCATTTATGACTGACAGGCAGTCCTGCTAGCCCACGGAGAGGGAAGAGCCCTCGCCTCCACGCCCAGATGGAGGAACACAATCCCTATTTATGCTCCAGACTGTCTAGATGGGTCAGAAATTGTTTAGATCATATACTTTTAGTGATGACTTTTTGGGCAGTGGTCAGACTGTTGCAGATTTTCATCTTTGGGCACAATACCAGAGCTTCAAGAGCTAATAAAAAATGAGAGTAGCCATATGAGTCTGAATTGTTTCTTCAGCTTAGCTGGGAATAAGTCAAGTTTTACATGCATAAGTGCTTTCACAATGAGCCGCTGAGCAAGTTTTTTGCTGTTGGGTTGAAGCTCGATTTGGAAGCCTTCCTGCAGCATCCTTTACATCAGTGGTCTTCAAACTTTTTTAGGCCAAGCCCCCCAGACAATATTTTTTAGGAGTGAAGGCTCCCCAATCACTTACATTTCTGGAAGTTGGGATTTAGCATTTTTGGCAACCATTTTTACCCCGAGTTATTATCTGACAAATAATTTTCACAATATCGAAACAACATTATCAGTGTTTTGTAAATTTAAGATTTGTAAGTTGTAAATCTGGCCAAAAATCACAAAACTCATGCAACACCATTTGACGGGAAACTTTCTTTTTAGTGAAAACTGCCACAAGGTCAGTGCATGCAACCCAAACTTTCAGGACCCCATCTAGTATCAGAATTTTGGTAGACTTGGCAACCACATCATTCTCTGCGCAAGGTCTTTGCTCTGAAGATACAGCTCAATCTATGGAAATTCCCACTGCTATATATGTTTATTTATATATTATCCCACTAAAGCAGTAGAGACGCCTTGGGCCCTGGTGCAAGCAATGAAAGTGGCCTTCTGGACTAAAGCTAGGATTATCAGGGTTTAATGGGCCGGATCTAGCCGCGATCCGTGCAGGTAAAAGCGGTGGGCGGTTATTTCGACAGACGATGACGAGGGAAAATTAAATAAATATTTAATGTTCACTCGTTAATAAAATGTCCTTGAGGAAAGAGAATGCAGGCACCTCCAGTATCTGCCACTATATAGTGAATGTTTGCTTGATTTAACATCTATAAATAGATTTTGACTGGCTGATGCTACAAAAATCTGTTTAGCAAGCCCATCTACTGCTGCCGCTGCGACTAGCGTGACTCGTGCCATCCAGCCTGTAGTTCTAAAGTGGACTTTGTGGCACATGGCCCAAGTGAGTGTCATCTTACCATAACTGCAGGACTGGAATAATCTGTAGTGACAGATAACAGATCTAATTTTTCAACTGAAAAGGGAGATACCAAACCCAAAACTTATTGGAGGTTTAAGAGTTGAAGAGAGATCCCTCTCTGAATTCTAAGGAGGGGGGAGAAGTGTTGGGAGACTCAGTCAGACTGGAGTAGAAAATAGGCCTGGTTACCAAAATATTTATGAACTGGGTTCACGCAGCAGTGATGAAAAAGAATGTGCAAGACTCGAGAAGGAGAGAGAAGTGTAAGGTGGTGAACAGAACAGGTGTGAGCTGGAATCAAGAGTAAGCAGCCTTGGTCTTTGGCCACCCCGGTGTTCAGCAGTGCTGCTGGCAGCTTCTAAGAAAAAAACATTGGGTCCCTAAAACTATTTATTTACTTTTCTACAAATTAAGTACTGGAAATAGCACTGGAAACAGTACTATAAGAAGACCAAAAGAGAAATGAAGAGTGGGAGGGTCGATTAGAAACATATTCTTCCTGGGTTTATGTAGTTTGTGCACATTGTACAGTAATTAAGCCAGATCCAGTGCAAGGACTGAGAAAAGTACCCCCGAAATGACTCTGGAAAGTAGACACCCCTTCTTCACAATTAGACAGCAGCTGTATTTTTTTGGCCCTTATGTCAGCACTCAGAGCGGTGGATTCAACAAAAAGAGAACACCCACTCCATCAGAAAGCTTCGGTACGAAATCATTGGCAGTAGTAAGCAGTACACAAGATAGTTAGTCTCAGATCATCGTGAAATGTCTGAGTACATCCACTCGGCCTCTCAAGTAATGTTACTTGCACTTGTAATCACAGTTATACTCATAGCCGGTTCGCCTCACATAAAGATTCCAGTGATCCGTGGTGTACAACGCAAGCCACTCTCTGACCTTGCAGAAGAATCGGAATTAGCTGCAGTTTCGGAGCAGATTCTGAGCACAGCAGAAGGGGTGGGGAAAATATATTTAGCCCCAGATCAGAGGTGCAACTAGAGCCAAATTATTTCGTGGGGGCTACTACAAATTTTGGGGTCTGGGCTAACTCGTTTAGCAATAGGCAGAGTGGAGATGAAGGAGTGAAAAAACAACAAAGCCTCACAAAAAAGCCTCGTTAACATGTAAATGGTCTTTTAAAGACCTGTGAAGTACTCGGGTGCGGCCTAGCGTGTGCCCGGGAAGCTGTCTCAGCCCGGGCTGATACACACGACAGGGGTAAGGGGGGGCTGAAGCCCTTTGAGCCCAATTGGCGTTGTGCGCCTGTCCCAGACAGAACAGACATCATCGGCTAACAACCATCCAATTGTTCATTGCTAAATGGGAATATATTTTAACCAGTCCTTAAATCTGGGCCGATCCCATCGCCAGTAAATCAACACGCATCTTGTCTCAAACAAATAGAACAAAGGCTCTGCCTCTATGCTGCTCTGATTGGAGGAACGTCCGAATTGAGCTTCCATATAATGATTGGCTACTGTGACTGCTGCCTCTAATCAGAGAGTCCTGCTTGCCCAATTCTGTAGAAAAAAAACAGAAGTAAACGTCCGAATGAACACTGTAAAGGGGAACTCTTTCTGTGGAGCTTGCGCCCCCCCCCCCCTAGAGTTGTTTCCAGGCTCCCCCTGGGGGTTGCGCCCCCCAGTTTGAAGACCTCTGCTTTACATTGTGGCTGAGGCAGTGCTTCGTTTGTAAAAAGAAATAAGTGCCAGGGCCCTCGTCAGGAGGCCTCTGCCGCTTGCACCACCCATTGCCCCTGCAAAATGCTGCCAGTGAAAGAATCAACACAATTACTAAAGATCACACTTCTACAAATTTGACAATCAGACTATTGCGGGACCCCAAAGCTATAAGAATGGCTTGAGTGGTAGGTGTTCGTCATTTTGATGTATATTGAATCAGTAAACAATTGTTGGTGGGCTCATCTCTAAATTAGATAGACAATGACACAATGTGGCAAACTGTCATCAGTGCCGGTGTTGACAATTAAACGCCGATGCCTAGCACCGGAAACCACTGACTTAAATTAAGCACGGGGCTCAGGGGTATGCAGATGCCACAAGCTTTGCTGGTACATTAAAGTTTCTAACAATGGTGCTGACTCACACTTTTGTAAGAATTGTACCATTGTTTTGCCTATATTTACTATATTGGGGACCTTACAGATGTCATTGAGACGCCATTTAATTCACTAGAATTATAATGAGTATTTTACTTGTTACAACGCATACCATTACATCGCAAGTCGTTTCTATGACTTGCTGTAGGGGGCGCGCTGGACTTAGGAATAGTATAATTTAATATTCCAACTCCACCCTGCGCAACAGTAGGGAAGGTGTTGGAATAGTAAATTATACTATTCCTTAGCTTAGAGAGCCCCCTACAGCAAGTCGTAGAAATGAGTTGCGTTGTAATGGTTAGCGTTGTACCAAAATGGTCGTTGTAACAACCGCGTTGTAATCGCATGCGTTGTACAGCACGCAATGTAAACGCTGCTTCCTGAAAATATGCACATTTTAAACAGTATTTCGTAGGATTTCGACCTTCATCTTCTGCCTCCTCTTTCATGGAGCCAAAGGGAAAGCTTTTACTTCTCTATGACCCTGCCCAATCAAATTTTTCAAATTAAGCATCAGAGACCCTTGAGCATCAGAAAAAAAAGTTGAAGTCTTCATCAAAGTTGATACTTGATTATTTCATATTTTACCAATCTAGCAAAAACTAGTTTCGTCTTCTTGAAAGACTTCCTCAGTGCTATAAAATAATCCTTTCATATTAAACAAATGTAAACATACATAAACATAATTACATTAAGAAAGGAAAAGTCCACTATTACAGACCCACAAATTATTCAGAGACTCAAAGATCACAATGTGTCCAAAGTGGCCGCGCAACCCAGAAAGAAACACCATAAGTAACCAGTGGTGGCTGCCTTGCACCGAGGATGGTGAGCGCGGGGCACAAACAAAAATACATTCACTTACCTTCCTCAGCATGAAATCCTTCTGGTGTCTTCCAGGAAGCTCCTGATGCAGGACACTGCATTACTCTATCCTGGTGCTGCTTGAAAGCAGCACTAGGATTGGGTAGAGCAGGCTTTCCCAGCGCTCCTAAGAGCACTGGAGACCTGCACTTTCTCTCACACAGCTGTATAGAGACAGCTGGGTTAGAGAACTTTAAAATGCGCATGTCTGGCTGGACGTCCCGAGACGGCTGGCCAAACAGAGATGCGCATTTTAAAGCGCACAGCTCCCTGCTGCTGCCACTTGGCAGAGCTCAACCAACACAGGAGTGCCAATCCTGATAATCTATTTGATATTTCAACTCTTGCCTAGAACAAATCTAAAGCAATCCTAGGAAATCTTTTGCTAAATTAAAATTTTATTAGAACTAATTTAACATTTTTAGGTTCCAAATTATTTCATTCTTTTAGAAGCCAAATCATTTTCAACAAAACTAAATGTCTAAAAACAAAAAATCAACCATATATTCATCAAATTACTGCACACATTACACAAATCTTTCTTACTACTTTCATATCACATTCATTCCAGCTATATCACCCATACTAAACTACAGTCATACACAAGCCAATCTTTCCAAAAACCTGACCAAAGTGTTTTTAAATTCAAAAGCCAGGGGCCAGCACCAGACCTCACCTAGAACAGACTATAATCCCTTATAGTGCAAACATTACACATAAAATGTCATTACCAACTCAATAAATATAAATCAAAAAGCACTAAATGGTTAAATACATAAACACTAAGATTGTCCGGTGAACAATACGCAGGGCTGGCCTCGCCCCATCCTGACACTCAGTTCAGGACAGGAAAAATAAAACAGATATAAATAAGCATTATTACCATTTTATTTTTCAGCTCTGGGGTATGTGGGGTGACGCTCCTCTGCTCAAATGGAGTCGCCAGCCCTGTAAGTAAAGCAAGCAGCAAACCCCACCCAATGTTAATGCTGAGGGGGAGATAGTGTGATTCTAGCTGAGAATCACACATTAAGCCGATGCATTAGATGGAACAAGGTGACCAGGTGAGAGAGTTTTTGTTTATGGGGAATTCCAGAAGCCAAGTCCTTACAAAGGGGTCAAAGAAAGGAATGAGAACAAAAAAAACACAGTTGTAGTCTGATTGAGTTTCAGATAAAAGGTTGTCACTCTATTTAATATGAACATGCAACTGCCCCAGGGTGTGTATATCACTGACGTCACCAGCCATGGCTTCATGGAGATGCTTAATCCATAGGTAGCCACATCGACTCCAGGTCCCGGCAAAAGAGATTAATAATCTCCACTGCCTACTACTGAGTGCCCTAATATGCCCAAAAAAATTGAGAATCGACGGCGCAGCTGTGTGGAACAATGGCCGACTTTACCTGCAAAATAGTTCTAATTACTTTCTGGCCTCTAAAATGTAAATCTTTTGTTAAATTTTCTTTTTTGACTCCTCCAAAAATGAACTAGTGGATTCTAAGGATCAGTGCTCAATTTGAGCCAGTGGTTTCTGGTGCTCAGCAACAGCACTTAATCATCAACAATGGGGACTCATTAATTTATAAGGAGATTATTTGGTTTGCCCAGTATGTTGAGCTGACGCCCAGATTTGAACCTGGTTCCCCAGCTCCAAAGTCGACAGCTCTGTACATAACCCCACATCCTCTCCCCCACTTTGATGGTTAGTAGTTGATTCTGTTTTAGGTGGCGCTAACAAGAGAAATGGAGTGGTACAAGCTGTCTCCTGACAAGAGCCCCGGCACTTATGTTTTTTACAAATTAACCATTGCTAAGGATCGATAGGAAGAGTTCTTTCATATCAAACTATGGGGTGATTCTATCGCTCACGGATAATTCCCTGCAAACATCCTATGACGTCAGCAAATTAAAAAGCTATGGTATACAGTAATTCAGAGCAATGGGGTGCTGCACAGTGCACCCCAAGAGCAAAAAGGCACCCTTGATGATCTTCAACAATTGCACTTACTTACTATATGCTCAACCCCACTTCATTCAGCCTGTGCTCATTAGAATAGTCCAGTGTGTTGCCAACTTTACCACAGTCTTTTTCTAAGGAGGGGGTCTAATTTATTCTTTTTTTACTGGCTTTTAGATTTTATTACAAGGAGCGAGCTCAACAGTCTCCTGGTATTAATTTAACTCTTCTTGGTGTTATGAAAATAAATTTTGTACAATTTCCAATGATTGTTTTGCTTTTTTGTGGGCAAAATATATTTGGTAGCAAGAAAATCGACTATTTACAAATAAAAAAATGTCCGACATCGATTACACATAAAAACATATGCAAACAACTCAATGTTTCTTATAAATAAGCAATACCACATAAGGAGTAGAAATTCTCGATTACATTTCAGTCACTGCGTAAAACTTTCGACAGTGTTCACAGGAACGCTGACTTGCTGCAAACAGTAAAATACACTCAGATGTCACTTAAAACGTGTAATTATATCATAGTCGAACCCACCTAGATTTAAAACGGGTAATAATTATTTGAAAGATTATTGAAATATGTCGTGTAAAGCAGTTTACATATCGATTGTAAATAAACAAGTCTTGGTACAACCAAACTAGCTTTGTATAATATCACACTTTTGACGTCATATATGAAACAAACAAAATCACTGTTGGCCAATCCGCTTGGCGCTCACAAAGTATTTTGAACAATGCTGAATGTCATCATCTTGCTTAGCTTGGAAATGTGAGAAGTTTTGGACTTTGTTTTCAAGACACATGGCAAACACAGAGCTCACGGCACGTGACTCGCAGCTGCTCCAGGGCTGTAGATTTCTATGCGCGCAGACACCCTCTGGAGCTCACTCAGTAAAGCTCCGAGCCTTGGAGAACGGCCTCCCTTTCAGTACCGAAAATTAAAACTTGGCTGATTTCATAGTGCTCAGTTGAGGCATGACTGCAGCAGGTTCAGGAGCCTTGGATGCCTAACCTATTTTAAGGATGACGCTGAAAATGTAAATAATTTCCACTTTAACTGACATATATTTTACCTGCCTAGCCTGAAATTCGGACATGGATCCGACTCTCTTGAAACTGCGTTGTATAACCTGCCTGAGATCATTGAGTAATTTGACCTTTTAGCACCAAGTAACCACTTGAGCAGCATGAGTGCCAGGCAAAAAAAAAAAAAATAACGCATCATTTAAAAAATAAAATATATTCCCTATCCAAAAATTACAGAATTAACCATGATTTCATGAAACAAACAACATCATGTGGAAATAAAACCTTTGCTGTTTTGGCAGGCGGGGTAGAGAGCGCGTTCATCAGGCTTACCTTCCAGCAGGTCCCTTGCCAGACCCGGTTCTGCCCCTGTGGACCGAACAAAGTCTGACAGGACCGAGTCCATATCCAGAGTCATGTGATCATCGAGAGCTGCTGCCTGATGTGCAGCAGAACCAGGCTGGGAGGGGAAATCAGCGCCGGTCCATCTGGAAGAGCAAAACAAGGGAGAAGAACATCAACCTGAGCTTTGAACTCTTGGTGGGCATCTTAAATATGGAAATGAGCCGAAACACACCCCCTGTCGCGGTGGTAAAAAGGGTCTGGATCCTGGCATCAAGTATAAAATATTAATGAAGCTTAGGCCGTGCATTATTTTGCATTTGCACGGCTTCTGAAATAGCGAATAATAAAGTTCAAAATGCAGGGATTTAAGTTTCATATTAGTCAGCGATCTATTTATGATAGGATTACTCCTACACAGTTGTCTTAATTTCCAACTTTTAGGTCCTTCAAGGAAATACAAACGGAAATGTATATAATCATTACTTTTCATGCATACTCAGAATGCCCTACACCCTGCAGATAATCCACACAGTGGTCATTTCAAAGTAGTAAGTATCATGGCTGTGTACTTTAGCAGATCTAACTATTTCCCTCTCCCTGCACTCCATAGAATTTGTGAATGTTGTTATCTTTTCGCCACTAAGGGACCTATTATGAGTTGTCGGAGTGGTATCCCGGGTGGAGACTGCTCTGGGCAATTATCTCTTTCCCAGTATGTCCATACCCAGGATTATGATGTCTGCGAAATCAGGACCCAATAATTTGGTGCCCAGAGACTTCAGGCCTTCCGTGACTTCTCTGTGGAAATTCAAGGGCTACGAGCAGCTCTTGTGTCCAGCCCCCGCTATCCCTGTTCCTTCAGGTCGGAGAAGAATCTCCCCCAGCTAAAGTAACAAGCATCTGCAATGCAAGAGGTCTCGCAGTTACTCAAGTTTGAGCTATGGATGTTGCAAATGACAATGCCTTTAATTTATGTTTTGGTATTTAAAACATAAATAACAGACATTGATATTTACAATGCCAATAGCTTAAACTCTTACAAATGAGAGACCTATTGCTTTCCAAATGCTTGAATGCATTGCTGACTTGCCCCCTTCTGTCTCCCATGGCCCCTTAAAAGCTCACCTTTTGCTACGACTTAAATAAACAAGTCGGTGGTCACAACTGCGCAGGAGAAATCCTCCTGAATTAAGAGAAAATAGTGTTTACAAACTAAAGAAGAAGTACTGTGTAACAACCGAAGTAAAAGTGCCAGTGCTGATGGGAGGTTACAAATGAAGATAAGGCGGTACTGAGGAGGGACTAACAAGCCTAATAACGACTCAGAAGTCATCATTTGCGATGGACAATGACACAAGCATATGACAAATATGGGCGGAGAGTGGGTGGGGCTTCAAGTACCTACTCCAATACAGCAAGGCTCGCAGAGCTGCGCCTGTGCTGAAAAATGAAACTACCCTCCTGCAGCTTCCACATCCAATAGAAAAAGGCAATAGAAAAATCTCCAGCAAAATATAACACCTAATTAGGGCAGCTGTTAAATGTTTGTAGTTTATATCTACTAGCTCTCCTAAAAGGGCAAAATGTGCAATTGGACCTGGTATTCGAGGTTCTGTATGTTATTCCACAGTCTGAGTGAAATAACCTGCAATCCTCGTTATCTCACATCAACCCTCACCAGTGATCAGTCGCGCTATAAAAAATCCATAATAATTGATTGATTGACATCATTAATTCCAGCCCTGGCATCTTCCCCACTGAGATAAAGGGGAACAGGTAATGAATCCCTAAGTGTAGTTGTGCAAATTGAGCGTTACAACAATTGGAAAGATTTGTGTATACCCACAAAGTTCCAATGCTGCCGATATCCACTGCCTTCCCTACTGCTTCCTGCTGCTCCTACCCTGGATACACCAGTGTTCCTCACCTGAGCCCTAAATCAACAATTGTAAAATGCAACAATAGTTACAAGTGGGATTTGCAGTAAAAGAAAAGTGCAACTCCTATTTTCTATGAATTTCCAACCATGATTTTTTTTATATGAAAATAACTACATATTAGGGTCCACTGAATACTGTGCAATAGATGATCTGTGAGGCTCAGCAAGTCAGATGGTACTCCCTGCAAATTACCTATTACTAAAACTAATACATTTGTTGCTCAAATATGAATTTAAATTAAAAAAAATGAAAGACTAGGCATTTGGCAAAAGAGGAACAGTTGGTTTAATTAAATGCCGCGAAAAGGAACACTCAAATAGGTGAAGTAACCTTAAGTGATACTGCTGAACTTTTCCTAGATGAACCTGCTGAGGTGAGGAAAAATATCCCATCAGAGGAGACCATTCATGACAAACAGGGAATCGGCTGTGTGGAAAAAAAGGGCCAGGGAGGACACCCAAAGAGGAACACAAATAAAGGGGGACCAAATAATGAGTTCGCTAAACTCCCAAAAAAATAAAGTTCCTGTAGTTAAAAAGGATGTAGAACAAATAAATAGTGGCATCGCAGTGCAAAGATCATCTCAAGGGGATTATAACATAGTCTCAAATCCAAATTTGAACTCTATACAACTACCATGTCATCATGCTTTCTCAAGTTGGGTTACCGAATAATAAAGTTAACCAAGAACCTGGGGAACAAACAGAAGTAATAGACCAAATAGAGGACAAAAGTCATATAATAAAAAGGGACCATCTAGTTATAGTAAAATGTGGTAAGAACAAACGAGTTATAAATAAAGTTCAGCAAAAAGCGGCAAACTATACCGAAAAGGAACCGCTAGTTCAAAGGACAGAACAACTAATCTTTAAACCAGTATATGAGTCCCGAGGGCAGCAAGACATGCTGAACAGGGGCAATCTTCTTTGCCTTTTTAAATCAGCCCCATCATTAGCTAATGTGTCAACTAACGACATCGAATGCGTTGGTTTCTTACAAAACCCTGAAGGTTCATTTCAATTAATAATAATAACTGTAACATCTCTATCTGCAGCAGAACAAATTATGAAGGAACAAGAAATTTTTCGTAGATGGGGATAGTAATTAGTAAAGTTGTACCAAAGGAATACCCCACGCCACTGATAAAAGCAGAAAAAATGCTAACATGTGAAAAGGAAAAAAAGGGTGCCCCAGCCTTCTCTCTACTAAAAACTCCATTAGAAAAAACAGATATAGACGTGGAAAATCCATCGGTTGACAAAAAGAAAGAGAAGTCTAGAGGGATAAATGAGAAATGGATAACAATGGCTTTACATGGGAATGATAACCAATGACAAAATAGTCAACTAAATACATTTAAAAAACCAAATATTGACAGTGAAACAATAACAATCTGTTAATGGAACATAAACGGATTAGGTAAAAAGTTAGATAACATAACCCAAATAATTAAGTCCTATCAGATCATATTACTGCAAGAGACATGGGTAATGGACCCTTTTATTATGCATGGATATAAAGGATACTTTGAACCTGCGACTAAGCAAAACAAATACAGTCGCCCTTGTGGCGGCTTAGCAATATTTATATCAATTGATCTAAAAGCAGAACATAAGCAACTGGTTACGAACAATTGTAATGTTCAAACGGTAATGTTAAGATACCAAATGGATGATCATGAAAAATCTTTAAAGCTGGTTAATATATATATTCCCCCTACACCGAATTCAAGGAAGATTATGTGTGCCGCTCTTACCAGTTTCCTACTGGAACAGATGGTTGATGATCCCTTTGTGAACTTTATAGTTTCAGGAGACTATAATTTAAATCTGTTAGTACCCTTTACAAGAGACGATATCACTCAGTCACAAGACCAACAATGGCTTATTCCCGCACAAGCAATGGAAACAACAATTAAGTCCAGGCAAAATAAAACAGGCCTAAATTTTGTTAAGGACATGGAAGCTTTGGGATTACGTATACTCAATGGGAGACTCCTGACGGATTCACCTCCAGTATGGTCATTTTATACACACTATAGGGTGATTCTATCGCTCACGGATAATTCCCTGCAAAACCTCCTATTACGTCAGCAAATTAAAAAGCTATGGTTTACAGTAATTCAGAGAAATGTGGTGCTGCACAGTGCACCTCAAGAGCAAAAATGATCTTCAACAATTGCACTTACTTACTATATGCTCAACCCCACTTAATTCAGCCTGTGCTCATTAGAATAGTCCAGTGTGTTGCCAACTTTACCACAGTCTGTTTCTGAGGAGGGGGGGTCTAATTAATTGTTATCACTGAACATTTTTATCAACTTTACCTCGTCTTATTTAAGGAAGCTCCCTGAGAGCGATCACAGCCAGCAAATAATTACTACAACATTTACAAAAACAAAACACCAACTGTATTTGTCAATGCAAGGTCAGGTCGGAACCATCAACTATAGGAAACTAATTTGGAAACCAAATAACATAAACTGGTTATCGAATACTTTCTAGAAAAAACCTCTACATCTGTAATTGATCATTGGGTAAGCTTTGCACGCAAATTAGTTAACCAACATGACCCCCCCACTGAAGCTAAGAATAAATATATAACGCGGACAGGAAAAAAGGAAACAAAAATCAACTTAACTTAACATATGCGGTACAGAAAATGAAACGGTCTCGAAATAAACTCAGGAAAGAGCTGATTTAGTTTCCTAACAAAAAAGAAACAATAGCCAGCATAAAAGCTTTAAATCAAAATCTGAGGAAACTAATCTGGAATGAGAAAACCAAAGCTCAGAATGAACTTTGGACAAAAATCTTTTATGTTAGTAACCAAACAAATTTAAGGGAGTTCTGGAAAATGATAAACAGCCTAATAAGACCGGATAAAACTGTTGTAGCATCAGTATTAACTGAGACTGAATGGGTGAATTTTCTGGTACACCCGGATTGCAGCATAACTAAAAGCGAGAACAATCATAAAAGGAAGGAAACATCAAACACAGAACAGGATAATGAATTTGAAATAACACAAGAACAAGTGTTTAAGCTAATAAAAAAACAAAAAGACGGGGCACCAGGCCCAAATGGTATCCCTTTTGCTCTGTATAAGGAGGATCCATTTTTATGGGCAGAACATCTAACCAAGGTTTTTAATGAAGAAGTTCGGATAGGGGTAATACCTGAATCCTGGAGAGGGTCACTAATACCCCCCATCTTCAAAAAGGGAAATTGGGCCCTGCCTGAGAACTACCGTCTAATAACACTACAGGATACGGACGCAAAACTGTTCGCAGGGATTCTGTTGTCAAGTTTATCTGACTGGGCAAAGGATAATCACATTTTCCCGCCAAACCAAACTGGTTTTATTAAAGGCCTAGGAACAGTTACTAACATCTTAGCCTTATCGGTATTAATGGACAAATCAATCTCAACTAAACAACCGTTGTACTTATGCTTTGTTGATTTTAAATCAGCTTTCGACTGTGTGGATAGAGAACAATTGTGGGAAAAGTTACGAATGCAAGGGATCCCACCCCTATTATTACAGCTGATTCATCTCTTA
Source organism: Triturus cristatus (assembly GCF_964204655.1). Classification (NCBI taxonomy): domain Eukaryota; kingdom Metazoa; phylum Chordata; class Amphibia; order Caudata; family Salamandridae; genus Triturus; species Triturus cristatus. Next base: position 238,244,636 of record NC_140583.1, read on the forward strand.
CATACTTACACTTGGGTCAGAGTGTGCATCGGAGATGGTCGATCCCTTACTAACAAAATACCGACAACAGGTGGTTTAAAGCAAGGGTGCGTATTGGCCCCATTACTATTTAACCTGTTCTTAGCAGATTTGACGGAGGCATTGAATGATAGAAAATGCTCATCCACCTAAACTAGCAGATAAAAACACATATCAAATTTACTATATGCAGATGATGTCGTTCTTTTAAGCAATACAAAAGTGGGCTTACAACGTTTAATAGTGCGAATATTTGAGTATTCAAAAGAAAATAGGATGGTAATAAATTAAACAAAATCTAAAGTTATGGTGATTTAAAAAAACTCAAGACGGAAATCCAAATCCAAATGGTTTCTGGGAAAGCAGCAATTAGAACAAGTTGAAACCTACAGATATTTGGGTGTCATATTCAACGATAACCGAAATTTTCTCCCTCAGAAACTCGATATCTATAGGAAAGCAAATGCTTTGATAGCTGCATTTAGGTCTATCCAAAAATCAATTAGCGACCTAACTTACCTCCCCTTCCTAAAGGTAATATCGGCTAAATTGCTACCCTCTCTAACATACGGCAGTGAGGCCTTAAATGGAAAAGATGCAATTATTATCACCAATGCTACTTCAAAAACCTTCAAAATCCTTTTTCATCTGCCGAATAATGCATCGCAAGCTCAAGTTAGGCTGGAATTCGGTCTCAATAACCAGCTGTACGTACGAAAAGGTCATGCAATTAAAGTCTGGAACAGGATAAAAAACTACCAAGACAATTTAATGTCCCAGTTACTGTGGAAAGAAATTAATGGAAATAGCAAATCATCTGCCTGGAAATATTTGGAAGCGGCTTTGCAAGAATTTGAGGTTAGGGTGATATGGGACACCACCATAACTTAGGAATCATTTAGGAAAGTTATTAATAAAACAACAGATCACTTATCGTTGATAAGTGACAAAGCCACCTTCGTCAAAAGAAAACATGCATGGTCCATCATAAATGGTTTCTCAAAAAAGATGGTACAGCAATACCTGGATATGGCATGGTCGCCGAAAAACAAAGACATTTTTATTAAAGCACGATTTGGCGTACTGCCGGGTCTATCCCATGCACCACCTTGGAAAAAACTTGAAAATTACACACTGTGTAGGCTGTATAAATCTGGGGAGGAAAACATTATCCATCTATTGTGTCTCTGTCCTGAATTGAACAATGAAAGAGTAACTACCCTAAAGAGACTATTTAACGAAAGAGGGATAAAGACATGCAGACAGGCATTGATTCAATGTATTTCCTCAGATGATATACTCATGAATTCTGCTTTGGTAAAAATGTTCATAAAAGTATGGAAAAAACTTGAAGAGCAAGAAACAGGAAACTAATAACGATTATATTTTCTTTTTAAAGTCTTAATGTATGAATGTTATCGTAAATACTAAAAGATGTATAGAATTTTAAGGATTTGTTACTATTCGAAGTGTATATAATGGATTATTGTATGAATTTGTTTTATTGTAAGATTTTAATTAATCAAACAATAAAGATATCTTATCTTAAATGCAGCGGCTGGGAGAACAGGCAACAGAGTCGGAGAACAGGCAACAGAGTCAAAGTCAGGCTAGTCAGGCAACAGTCTGTGCCAAGTGCTTGACGGCCGCCATTTTGGAGCGGTTATCGCTATAGGCATTTAATCCCACGAGGGGAAGGTACATAAAGCACCCCTCTCGCGGACGTGCAGTGGGCGTGCCACTGGGCCGCCTAAGGCAAGCCTGTCTGTGCACGTCCTCGCTCAGACTGCGCTCAGCGCCAGCTACGCTGCCGGTTTTAGTATCCTGTACGGTGGCCATGTATCTGTATAGCAGAGGCGAGCTCCTGAAAATATCTACCGCACTTCATAAATGCCCAGGGCCAATCCTAGGAGGCAGAAATGGCACCGGGGCACAGGTATCTCCGAGGTGCAAAATGATTCTCACTGATAAAAAAAAGCAAGATTCATTTACGCAATAGCCCTAGGGAAGTTCGATAGGGAGCATCCTCTAGGAACAAGTTAAGTTCAGTTCGATCCTAAGACTAAAAAACATACCCGAGAGTTATCACATGCTCTAATAAATGCACAGTCTTTAGTTAAACATAAACATTAATTTGGGCATTTTGTTGACTCATATGCCCTCGACCTCATCTTTGTTGTGGAAACCTGGGCTGATGTAAACTCAGGGCCCAATTTACTGATAGTTATTCCACCAGGTTTCGCAATAGCCAGGAAGGATAGTCTGCATAAAAAAAGGAGGGGATTTGGCAATAATTTATCGAGATCACTTAAAAACATCATTTAAAGACATTCCCACTGACATAGAGGCGGAGGTGCTTTCCTTTAAGATAGCAGTCAATCATGAGTACTCTTTGGTCTATTAGTGTACCGCCCACCAGGACCCAGAACTAACTTTATGCAAACTATGGTCTAGCTTCTCGAATATAAGGTGAAAACACAAGATTACACCATTCTATGTGATTTTAACTCTCACCTTGACAACTGTTCTGACAATGATTCTCTGGCCCTTACGGACATGCCGGCACATGCATCAATCATTTTACTGGCTGCAAATGGGCCGATTCGCAGAATCGGGCCGTTTGCGGCCGGTAAAATGCCATTTCCGATGCATCAAACCCAAAACCCATTCGCAATATAGGTAATCGCAAATCTTGCGATTATCTAAATTGCGAATGCTTCTAGGGAATCGCAAATTGTGATTCCCTATTTGGGATGCATCAAAGCCTTTCCTAGATGCGACTTAGCATTTAGGAAACGCTAATTGCCATCAACTGCAAGTTGATGGTAATTAGCAAATACTTTGAAAAATGCACAAAAGTGCATTTTTCAAAGTGCCATATGGCGCACACATATGCCCTTAGGGCATATGTGTGCACCACATGAGCATACATGCCAAATTTGGGGGTGCAGCAGGGTGGCCTTTAAGGCACCTAGCACCCTTCAAATTGCAAATGCAATTTGCGAGTACCTATTTGGTACTCGCAAGTTGCGAATGGCTTCCCATTCAGAGGCCCATAGGAATGAATGGGAAGGCATTCCTTAATTGCAAATCGCTATTTGGGATTTGCTATTAAGGAATGTGTAGGAATCGCAAATATTTTTGCAAAACCTAAATGCATAGGCAATTGTGATTCCTTAATAGCAATTCCTTAATAATCGCTATTAAGGAATCGTAATTGCCTACCTTGATGCATGTGCCCGATGGTGCCAAGCGCAGGCCTAGAGCAGACTGTGGTAGGGCCCATTCATAGAGCTGGAAACCTCCTGGATGCTGTTTTTACAGACTGACCTTTTTTTAAAACGTCATAATAACGTACAACTCCATTGGTCCGACCAGTCAGCAGTGATGATAACTCTCACCCTGCCACCCTTATCAAGCCCTAAGCAATGCCTAGCTAGAAGCCAAAAAAGATACATGTGGCAGAGCACAGATAAAACAGACTTTATTTCTCACCTAAATCAGAATATACCCTACCTCTCTGGGTACTCAGAGGCAGCTGCACCAGAATACCACAATTGGATAACTACAGCAGTACAAGCTACCGTTCCCCAGAGAGCAGGGAAAATTAGTAGGACAGCACCCACGAACCTTAATTCTCAGAGGAACTAAGGCTATCAAGAAGACTATGTCGCAGACAAGAAAGGTGCTGGCGACAACATTATGATCCTAGGGAAAAGGAATTATACAAGACAAAACTGGCACAATACAAGTAACTGATTCACAAAAGCTAAAGCCAGCTACTTTTTGGAAAAAATCGAAGGAGCTAAGAATAACTCTAAAGAGCTATTAGCGACTGTGCTGAAACTAAGTCATCTGCAGGAGACTAAACAAGACACACTAGACCAAGCTTTTTGTAATAGCCTAGCGTCCTCTTTCTGCAATAAAGTGTCCACTATTTACAACATCATTCCTCATCTATTGCATCCGCATCCCTCCCTAGGATTTCTTTGCTTTTATTTATTTTTTCTCTCCTCTCTCCCCACTGCACATTCCTCATCCCACATTGACTTCTCCTCCCACCCTCTCCTTCCTTGCTACCCTCCTATCCTGCCACCATGTACACCTTCCTTTTCTAAAAAGAATCTTGTTTTGTTTTTTTAATTTTGAGGTGGACCCTGAACGTGCACCACAACTATTTCTAAACGTGCACTTGTTTGCATTTACTCTTTTTGTAAGAATGACCTTCAACCAATCCTTCTTTTTATAGTCAACACCACAATGCATAATGGGACGTGTAGCTTCACTTTCTCTACCAAAAGTATGTGCCTACATGGGAAGTTTACAGAAGTCCAGGATTGGCTCAAAGTGATCCTCTTAACATGAGCCAATTGTTAGTATGCTTTACTAGCCAAAAAGATATAAAATGTGCCCTGGTCTTTGCTACCATCCTTGTGTTGGTGGTTGCAGGTGGTGGGAACCAGCACTCATTTTTGGGAAGATAGACATATATATTTTTTAAAACAAGAGAATGAAGGGAAAATAGTAAAAAATGTCAACTGAATGAAAAAGAATATGCAGCTTCCTATAGAAATATAGGAAATTAAAACTGTGTAAGAAAGAAACATGACATGGAATCAAGATTAGGCAGCCTTGATGCTGGTGTATGCATGGCATTCTGTAGGTGTGGGCGATAAACCCCGCCGACATAGTTCACAGAGTTTTGCCCACTCCACCCTCCACTTGGAGCATGGAGACCTGGAAAAATTCCACCAACCGCCGTGTGGCAGAGATTTTTTGCAGCGCGGAACAAGCTACTGCCACTAAAAATGAGCATGACATGCCGAATTCCACCTCTCCCGGAACTCCGGGGAATCTCGCAGAGTTTTTATGTAAGTCCGCGGAATTCCACGGAGTAGAACTCCACTTGTACTGCAAACACCTAATGTTCTGTCTATGTTCTGTGGAAGATTGTTTTTAGTATATTAAAATAGCATCATAAGGTCATGATTAATTGTTTGAAAAATATAACAGTGTTGCTTAAATTATATCGAGAATGCTCAGTCATAAATCCGCATTGTTAGCATTAGGTAGACATGTTTAGGCAACATTTTCTGAGAAAATAAAACATGACTATCATGTATAACTTTAATAGAGACCCATGAGCTTGAATAACGTGATTGAAATGTATTTATTCACTGGTATAATTTAACAACAGGGATAAACAAGAGAGTGTTACTTAAAGCAATATCCCTTTGAGTGGGCTATGAAGCAGTATATTAAAATAAGTTATCATTATTATTGAAACATAACTACACAATATAAAGACAAATGTGTTCTCGTTAGATATGCCACATGAAGGACATTAGGTAGGCCACTCCTGAGAATTTAGGAATACAACTCAACTGGACAGATGTAGTTAACCTGGCAAGTTCCGAGTTGTGAGAGCTTGGTGGAAGTGTCTGATTAAAGGCATTCGCCTTATTTGGAGATTCATCAATGCTGGCACTGGTTTGTGGCAAAACAGATATTTTTAATTTAAAAATGTTTTACGCTCTTGCCAAGATAAGTGCAATCATTTTTCTAAAAGTGACTCACAAATGTGAAAGCTTCAGGAATATGTCAGTCTGCACCGCGCAGAATCATTCTGACAGACACTCGTCCGTTTTCTCAAAACCAACAAAAATACCGGCGGTCTATACTAGATGCCCATGGCTTTGCACACCATCGGCAGGAGAATTCTAGGGAACAATCAGTAACATAAATATGGGTTGACGTATCTCCTGGAAATTAATAAGAAACAAAAGAATCAACATCTTCACAGCAATAACATATTTTGGGTCCACCTCAGCTTTTGGAGGATAACCACAATATAACCCTCTATTGCAACGTGTATCCATCCATTAGCCCTGTCTGTGCATCAGTGCAAAGGTGCAGATCAGTATCCAAGCAGAGTTTTTTTTTAAAAACGTTGCAAATATTCATAAGTGAGACTCTCTGTGAACTTTCCATTATTTGTTGCTGCAGTATTTTTTTTTTATTTCACACAAACTTTCAACACAACCATACCACTTGTGTATGACTTTCACACATATGTTGAGAAATATTTATATAGCCCTATGGCCAGAGCTGCCGACATTGGATCTGAGAAACCAGGTTCGAGTTCCATTTTTGGCTCAACAGCCTTTGATTTCGGGCAAATCACCTAATTGCCCATGGTTACAATAAAATGAATCTGACCTTGTGTAAGTAAAGTGCAGGCATTGTTCGCGCTGTATGAAACATATATATTTATACACACACACACTCATATCTACATATATATATATATTTCCAAGAGTTTATCCAAGAGGCCAAGGACGCACTCAACAGCAGCAAATTCGACTGAATTCTTTAATGGAAGGAAAAACCGGCAATGGGTTCCTGATTTGCTTTCTGCCTGACCAGTTTCAGAGCCTCCCTGCTCCTTCATCAAAGGCATCACAGGATTTCATCAGACATTTCAAAAGCACACTCGAGGCTGCATGCTAATTAAATACCTGCCCCTCAGTGGGCCTCACAGTTGAGTAATTTTCACATAGCATGCTGGTTGTTGTAGTGTGTTTGAAAAACATTATTTCCCGCTAGTGGGTTCCGCATAGTCCAGTGTTTCAATCTATATTTCCAGCCCTCCAGTGGGCCTCAGATGCACAATTAATCGGTTTAAAATTTGCAAAGCTGCTGTGCCACAGTGGAGCTTGCGTTGGTTCAAGCCTCTGCTGCCCAAGCCTTACTTTTAAAAGTGGTGCAGTCCCACATGGCTTGGACACAAGGCTAGTGCCTGCCATGACGCGTTTCGACTGTCAGAGCGTGGTCTTGATCACATGGAGTATATAGATATATTGATACATGTAATATATTATATATTATATATATATATATATATATATATATATATATATATATATATATATATATATATATATATATATATATATATATATATATATATATATATATATATATATATATATATATATATATATATATATATATATATATATATATATATATATATATCCTACTGGCTATTGCCAGTAGGTAGTTCTAGTTAGGTCCTAGTTTCCATAGGAAAAGCTTTTTTTGATTTGCCAATATCTTTGGCACCATTTGACAAATCTTTCAGAACGAATGAGGCAGTCAAGTCAGCTCCTGTGTTAAAAGTTTTGGGGTGATTCGTCAAGTGAGGGCCGTGGAAAAAGGTGGGGTCACAAAACGCGTTTTCTCCATGTTCATTTCCATAGGAAACTTTAGACATGGCTACAGCCCGAACTGCTGAACGGAATTACACCAAATTTGGCTTTAGCACCCCCAAATAACCCCGGGGCTACTTTCAAAAGTGGAGGGGGGCTGTGCAGCCCCCCTCCTGGAGTTGTAAATGGCCTTGGGGACCGGCTCCCACCATCCCATAGCAAACAAGTGCTCCACTGTGAACAAGTGAGAGCATTTTGCTCTCACTTGTTCACAGTGGAGCACTTTGCTTTTCACCCCCAGGGAACTTCATGGCAGCCTCTCCCTGGAGGTAAAAAGCAATGCTGGCTCCCGCAGGAGGCGGGATCTGGCCGAGACCGCAGGGGCCTGCAGGCTCCCCCGCGGTTCCCGACCATCTGGCCATAGCCCGGGGAATGGGGTCCCCAGGGCTGAAAATGGCCCATGAGCAGGGCCGCTCGGCCCCCTCCCTTGAGATTTTTTTTTTTAGATGGCTGGGCCCCAGGGGATGGAACAGAGAAGTTGTCAGAGGCCGCACCCCCTTTCTCCACCACTCATTCATACAGCCACTCTCACAATCACTCACTCTCACATACAGTCACTTATTTACTCCAACATTCACATATACTGCCTTTCACATATGCAGTTACTCACCCATAGACCACTGAGACATCCATTCACTCACCAACACAGCTATATGCACACTAAAACCCATACAGCCCTTCGCAGATGCACACATGAACCCATACTCCCAGTGAATCTCCCACATCCATGCAGGGAGTCACACATACACAGACACTCAGGCACCCTTACAGGTACTCAGACAACCAATCAATAACCCATATAGACACTCATGTACCTACTCATCAACCCATGCAGCCACTTACACGCCAACTGACAGACTGATACATTCACACAGACTAGTCACTCACCCATGCATTCCCTTAGACATGTATAATCACTCACTTATAAAGTCAGTCATGCACCCAATGAATCATCCATACAGACACTCATACACTCACTAATTCTTCAATACACCCTGGAGTATATATATATGATATTCTTAAACTTTTTAGAAACACTCACAGTCACTGGATGATGTCATGAGTGATGTCATTTGAGATGTCACGAGTGATGTCATCAGTGATGTCACTGACCATGTCATGAGTGATGCAATATGTGACTTCATCAGCAGTGCATTGCGGGGGCGCGATTTATAGTTAGCTCAGCTAACTATAATCTCTGAATTTCTCTGGATTTGTACTAGTAAAATGTCAGCCTAACTATAACGTCCCTGTAACCTGTGTTTTTTCCGTGAATATATATATATAGATATAGATATTTATGGGTGTGATATATGTGATGTGTGTGCACTCTCGGAGGGTTTGGAATTGCGGCGGTGCACAACACAGCCTTCTTTGGTGCCTCTTCTTGGGGCAACCATCCCAGTAAAGTATTTATGAAACGATGTAGAAGTACTTCACAGCAATGTTCATTTAACTAAGTCACTTGTCTTCATTAAGTGAACATTTTTGTGAAGTTCGCCTTGCAAATATATGAACTACCATTATCATAATGCATTGCACGTAAAGAGAAACTGAAGGAGGACACTATAGAAGAGAAAGTAAAATGGCGGCGTTTGCTTATGATAAAGACATTGTGTCGAAACAGGTAAGTTTGGCGTCCAGTGTTAACCTTAGGAACGTGAATAAAAATACTTAATCCACTTCTTGTGTTATATATATATATATATATATATATATATATATATATATATATATATATATATGTCCAAAAAAGAGTTACCCCAAAGGGCTGGCACACCCAGGTAAGTTATCGCTTCAACAATCCGCTGCTGTTTATAAAAGGAACCATCCACCACTGTTATAGGTCTGACGCGTTTCAAGCCGTAGCCCTTCCTCATGGACCGGAAAGAAACAGGCAGCAACTGTGTGGCTACTTAACATTCCCTCTTGTATTTCCATTATGTGCACTTGCCTGCTCAAATGAACAACTGAATTCTGGGAATAGTAGTACAATCAAACCTAAATAGGTCACATGTTGCTGAAATCCTTTGTAATTATGCTGGGTATAGAAATGTTCTTAGCAGCGAATTGGCATATTACAAGAGCACCTCCTGTTCCGCCTCACGCCTAATCAACACGGAGGCAGACCCACATGGATATCGTAGTGGTGCCGAGCCGTGGCCGGGTGAGCCACTAGTATACCCAGCATAATTACGAAGGATTTCAGCAACATGTGACCTATTTAGGTTTGATTGTACTACTATTCCCAGAATTCAGTTGTTCATTTGAGCAGGCAAGTGCACATAATGGAAATAAAAGAGGGAATGTTAAGTAGCCACACAGTTGCTGCCTGTTTCTTTCCGGTCCATGAGGAAGGGCTACGGCTTGAAACGCGTCGGACCTATAACAGTGGTGGATGGTTCCTTTTATAAACAGCAGCGGATTGTTGAAGCGATAACTTACCTGGGTGTGCCAGCCCTTTGGGGTAACTCTTTTTTGAACATACTAGTGGCTCACCCGGCCACGGCTCGGCACCACTACGATATCCATGTGGGTCTGCCTCCGTGTTGATTAGGCGTAAGGCGGAACAGGAGGTGCTCTTGTAATATGCCAATTCGCTGCTAAGGACATTTCTATACCCAGCATAATTACGAAGAATATCAGCAACATGTGACCTATTTAGGTTTGATTGTACTACTATTCCCAGAATTCAGTTGTTCATTTGAGCAGGCAAGTGCACATAATGGAAATAAAAGAGGGAATGTTAAGTAGCCACACAGTTGCTGCCTGTTTCTTTCCGGTCCATGAGGAAGGGCTACGGCTTGAAACGCGTCGGACCTATAACAGTGGTGGATGGTTCCTTTTATAAACAGCAGCGGATTGTTGAAGCGATAACTTACCTGGGTGTGCCAGCCCTTTGGGGTAACTCTTTTTTGAACATACTAGTGGCTCACCCGGCCACGGCTCGGCACCACTACGATATCCATGTGGGTCTGCCTCCGTGTTGATTAGGCGTAAGGCGGAACAGGAGGTGCTCTTGTAATATGCCAATTCGCTGCTAAGGACATTTCTATACCCAGCATAATTACGAAGAATATCAGCAACATGTGACCTATTTAGGTTTGATTGTACTACTATTCCCAGAATTCAGTTGTTCATTTGAGCAGGCAAGTGCACATAATGGAAATAAAAGAGGGAATGTTAAGTAGCCACACAGTTGCTGCCTGTTTCTTTCCGGTCCATGAGGAAGGGCTACGGCTTGAAACGCGTCAGACCTATAACAGTGGTGGATGGTTCCTTTTATAAACAGCAGCGGATTGTTGAAGCGATAACTTACCTGGGTGTGCCAGCCCTTTGGGGTAACTCTTTTTTGAACATACTAGTGGCTCACCCGGCCACGGCTCGGCACCAGTACGATATCCATGTGGGTCTGCCTCCGTGTTGATTAGGCGTAAGGCGGAACAGGAGGTGCTCTTGTAATATGCCAATTCGCTGCTAAGGACATTTCTATACCCAGCATAATTACGAAGGATTTCAGCAACATGTGACCTATTAAGGTTTGATTGTACTACTATTCCCAGAATTCAGTTGTTCATTTGAGCAGGCAAGTGCACATAATGGAAATAAAAGAGGGAATGTTAAGTAGCCACACAGTTGCTGCCTGTTTCTTTCCGGGTCCATGAGGAAGGGCTATGGCTTGAAACGCGTCAGACCTATAACAGTGGTGGATGGTTCCTTTTATAAACAGCAGCGGATTGTTGAAGCGATAACTTACCTGGGTGTGCCAGCCCTTTGGGGTAACTCTTTTTTGAACACATATATATATATATATATATATATATATATATATATATATCACTGAAAAAACCTTAGGTTTCACATATGTTATAGTTAGCGGAAATTTTACTGATAAAAAACCAATGAAATTGCCCCGTTATAGTTAGTGCTGGCAACTATAACTCACGCGACCGCAATCCTCTGCTGATGCTAATACTGTATTTAGACACTTATTTGCCCATGTCTTCTTCCATACATTTTTAGCTATACATATATTACAAATATTTTTTTTTATAAAGACACATATGTCATCAGCAGAAGATTGCGGTCGCGTGAGTTATAGTTGCCAGCACTAACTATAACGGGGCAATTTCATTGGTTTTTTTATCAGTAAAATTTCCGCTAACTATAACATGTGTGAAACCTAAGGTTTTTTCAGTGAATTTGCAAGGTTTTTTAAATGCTAATTCCTAACTATAACGTGTGTGAAACCTATGGTTTTTTCAGTGAATTTGTACGGTTTTTTAAATGCTAAGTTACTTTACGCCATTCGAGGCGTGCGCGCCCACTTAACGCAGTTCGTTCCGTGCACGGTTTTTATCAACTTTAATAAGCCCTGTACATTTGGTGGCCTTCGGCCACCAAAAGCACAGGGGGAGGGGTCAATGTGGATAGTGTTTTCGGAATCGATAAGCCCTGTACATTTGGTGCCCTGCGGCCACCAAAAGCACAGTGGGTGGGGTAAATGTGGATAGTGTTTTTTTTATTTCTATTTCATTACCGTACGCTTACGGTAAGCGTACGGTAAGCGTACTCGGCGAAATTGCCGAAAAAAAAATATAACCGTTTTTGCTCTTGGGGGATGTTTGGGGACTCCCTCAACATGACTGTGTGGGAGGGAGTTGTCAAAACAGCCCCGTAACATGTTTTTGGGCATCATGTTTGATAAATAACACTCAGTGCGAGAGACAAAATGGCGGACGCCGCTTCCTGGTTTCGACCGATTCGAATGTTTACTAAGATCTAAGAGCCAATCAGAATCGCGCTCGCGCACGCCACCGTACGCGTACGGTAAGCGTACGGTAAGCGTACCGTAAGCGGGCTCAGATATATATATTGATTTAAAGGCTATTTTCTCAGAATCTACTGAACAGATTTACACCAAACCTACAAAAGGCACTTCCTTGACCTAGGGACTACCTCTCTGCCAAATTTCTAGTAATTCTGTTCAGCCGTTCGGGCTGTAGCTCTGTCTAAAGGTCCTATGGAAAAATGCATGGGAAAAACGCGTTTTGGGACCCCCCTTTTATCTCAGCCCCCGCTTGACGAATCCCCCCGAGACTTTCAGGGTAGGAGCGGAGCGTAGAGCCCCACCTATTTTGAGAAATTCGCGAGGATTCATCGACCGGCGCCAAAGTTATTCAAAATAGAATGTTGCGGATTTCCTATGGAAAAGGGGTCCTAACTATAACTACCTACTGGCGATCGCCAGTAGGTAATATATATATATATATATATATATATATATATATATATATCACAGCTCCAAAAGTCCACCTTGGTGCCTACTGCACTCTTCCTGACGGAGGTGGGTCCATTAAAAAAATAAAGGCTCTTGTGTCAGAAACACACTGAACTCGCGGGGTTACTTCAATAATTTATTTGCGTGTGAGGATGCGTTTCAGCGTTTTGCGTTCTTCTGCTCGCATATGCAATTCACACAATATGTCAGTGTCGGTACAGTTTTAAAATACTAGATCACTTCCCATTGGATACAGAAGATCAGAGGAGGGAGGGGATTGGTCAGTCTCATGCCAATGTCTTTCTGCCCCTCATTGTTCATACGGGAAATTTTCAACAGGTGCAACGGGAATATACGATGAATTTCTAAAGTCCCGATACTCAATAAAGAGCTTACATATTGTGCCGAAATTGGCCTTCCCACAGTGCACAGTTCTTAAATTGTGTACCTTCCTTCGTCGCTGTCGTGTACTTCCAGGTTCCTCACTCGTTGTTACTGAAGATCCTGATTGAGGGGCCCCTACGTCAAACCCTGGGCTCCATGACACTTGGCGCAGGGGGGCGTAGATATCCGGATTCCCACCGGTCTGTATGTCCGGCGATACCATCGACACTGGTGCCTTGGGTGGCCATACGGCGGTGCACGGTGCTATTATCTCACAGCTCCAAAAGTCCACCTTGGCACCTACTGCACTCTTCCTGACGGGTGCACATAAGAATGGAGGTGGGTCCATTCAAAATATAAAGGCTCTTGTGTCAGAAACACACTGCATTCGCAGGGTTACTTCAACAATTTATTTGCGGTTCAGGACGCGTTTTGGTGTTTTGCCTTCTTCTGCTCGCATATGCAATTCATACAATGTGTCAGTGTCGGTACAGTTTTAAAATACTAGATCACTTCCCATTGGATACAGCAGATCAGAGGAGGGAGGGGATTGGTCAGTCTCATGCCAATGTCTTTCTGCCCCTCATTGTTCATACTGGAAATTTTCAACAGGTGCAACGGGAATATACGATGAATTTTAAAGTCCCGATACTCAATAAAATTCTTACATATTGTGCCAAAATTGGCCTTCCCACAGTGCACAGTTCGTAAATTGTATATATAAAATTCACAAAAAAACCCATAGGTTTCACACACGTTATAGTTAGGAATTAGCATTTAAAAAAACTTGCAAATTCACTGAAAAAACCATAGGTTTCACACACGTTATAGTTAGGAATTAGCATTTAAAAAACCTTGCAAATTCACTGAAAAAACCATAGGTTTCACACATGTTATAGTTAGCTGGACATTTCACTCGTAAAAAACCAATGAAATTCCCCCGTTATAGTTAGTTCAGCTAAGTATAACTCGCGCACCCGCAATCCACTGCTGATGACGTCACATATTACATCACTCATAACATGGTCAGTGACATCACTCATGACATCACTGATAACATCTCAAATGACATCATGTCATGTATATTTAAAACACAAGAAGGGGATTAGGTAATTTTATTCACGTTCCTAAGGTTAACACTGGACGCCAAACTTACCTGTTTCGACACAATCTCTTAATCATAAGCAAACGCCGCCATTTTACTTTCTCTTCTATAGTGCCCTCCTTCAGTTTCTACTTGCGTGCAATGCATTATGATAATGATAGTTCATATATTTGCAATACATCTGTCCCACAATGACAAATACATCAACCTATTGATTCTGTCTCAATAAGTTCAGACGCCAGTTCTCTTTCTAGTATGTATGATTCAGACAATATGAGCGAGCCTGGCACTGCTTTATCCTCCGCTTCAATTACATCACGTACTCCCGCAGAGGAATTGAATTTTTTAAGGGAGGCCCGGCAACAAACCCTGCGACCGAGACATCCTCAACAAAAGCAGGGGGAAGGAGAACAGAGGATTCAGAAGCAACGCCAAAAGCAGAAGCGGAAGGAACAAGAAATGGTAAATCCCATCAAGACAACACTGTGATTAATCTCTCGTCTATGACATTAACCACTGCGGAAACCCAATTACTTTCATTGGGACTGACATTTTGCCCGGAGAGCAATTTTAATTATACTCAGTCTCGTATTGACATCTACAAATTTATTAGAAAACTGAAATTAATAAAATTCTTTCAATTGAAGAATCCCTCAACAACTGTGAGTGAGACTTTTGGGAATAACAGCCCCAACTTGCAAGCATCGGATTCTGAAATGTTAAAAACCCTACATGGCTTAGCAACCGATAATGATTTAGACCCTCGTTCTACCCAAGAAATTCTTATAGACACTGGCATTTTCTCTGGGAGTCCAGCAATTAGTCCTTTTTGTCCTTCAACCTTTGTACCCATCATGCCCAAAGATGCTATTGACATTTTAATGACCTGGTGACAGAAGACTTGAAACAATTAAACAAAACAGTCAAAAACAGACATTATAGGATGAGACACTTTGAATTGCAATATTACAACTTAATTCAAAAATTGAAAACCAAGAAAGATCTCTTCATTAACAAAGCGGATAAAGGAGGCAATGTTGTAATTTGGCCTAGAGATATGTACATGACTGAAGCCATGAAACACCTCAATGATCCTGATTGCTACAAGTTGGCATCGTTTGCAGACCTTAATAAAATCAAAGATTTGGTCTTTAAAGAATTATTTCAATGGAAGAGAGAAGGTCTTATCAGTAAGAGTGAGTTTCTCTTCCTTAAAAAAGATCATCCGATTACCCCCATACTGTACTTTATTCCCAAAGTTCACAAACAGACTATTCCTACTCCAGGCAGACCTCTGCACAAAGAAGTTTACTGGAAACTGTTTCTAAGTTTGTTGATTATTTTTTACAGGAACACATGTTTAATCTACCCTCTTTTTTAAAAAACACTGGGGATTTTTTAAGGAAATTGAATAATGTTAATTGGGACAGTGATTATTTACTTGTAGTGATGGACATAACATCTTTATATACAAGTATCCATCATGATGATGGTATTAAAGCAGTTTCCTATTGCCTAGGACATCGAGGCATTATATACTTGAAACACAACAAAATGTTAATAGCTATGATTAAGATTTGTCTTACTAGCAATATCTTTTTATTTAACAAACAAGTCTATCAGCAATTGCAGGGTGTGGTGATGGGGTTTTGCTTCACCCCCAGCTACGCATGCTTGCATGTCGGCTGGTGGGAGGAGCATGTCCTCAGGGGTGAACACAAAGAATTGTTTGACAAGCATGTTTGCCATTGGTGGCGTTATATTGATGATGTGTGTTCAATTTGGAAGGGTTCCAATACAACTGCACTCCAGTTTATCAACATCATCAATACTAGCAGACTCAATTTTAATTTCACAGCCACCATTAGCCACCATTAGCCCCACTAATGTTGAATTTTTAGATGTCTCAGTTTATGTCAAGGACAATGTCTTACACACCAAACTACATAGGAAAGATACGGCGGGGAACTCGGTTCTTCATGCGACCATTTCCCACCCTAGACATCTGATCCGCAGTATCCCGTATGGAGAATTTCTGCGTATTTGCCGTATCTGTAGTAATGATATGGATCTAGAAGTCTGCCCAAATGAAGCAATACAACGATTCCTTTTACGTGGCTACAAGTTTCAAGATCTGAACCTGGCCCATACAAAAGCTAATGCTTTATCTCATGACAGTTGCCTTGGCATTGATAATCCTTTGACTGAGACTACAGACAATGCTGTTAACTCTGTTGATAACAACATGCAAGTAGCAAGATTGATCACCACATATTCCAAACAACACAAACAGATTAGACAGATTGTGCAGAAAAACTGGCCTATTATTCAAACTGACTTCACACTCTCTCAAATTCTACCTACTGCACCTGTTATTGCATTTAGAAAGTCATCTGCTATGAGAGACAGTTTGGTTAGAAACAGCCCTGAAGTCATGGTTTTCAGCACATGGCTTTCGGCCAAAAGTGGGTTCTTTAAATGTAACTCTTTCCGGGCATGCAAATTTGGGTCCAGTACTAAAGAGTACATGACCGCTTTTAGCAATACCCCTGTTAAAATACAGGGGTATTACACGTGCCGTACTGATTTTGCGGTTTATGTGCTACCTTGAACGTGCGGGTTGAAGTATGTTGGCAGCACCAAGCTCCAGGTTTACAATCGCATACTTCAACATCTCAGAGCTGTGGTCAACTCGGATCCCAATTATCCCGTTGCCAGACACTTAAAATCAGCCCACTATAACAATCTGAAGGATTTGGATTATTTTGTCATTGGGGCTGTTCCCAAATTTATTCGTGGAGGCAATAGAGAGCTCCAGTTAAGACAACTTGAAAGCAAGTTCATCCTCGAACTCAACACTAGAATGCCCAACGGGCTTAACATGGGGGAGGATCTGCACAATTTCCTATAATCATATCTAAATATTTGAACTTGCCGGTTTCTAATATTACATCTGCTGCTACTGTATCAAATTGCTTCTTTAGAACTGGTTTTAGAAATGTTTTAGGCTATTTTTCCCCCTGTCCCATTAGAAGCATTAGGTTTTCTGGATTTACTCTTGCTGATTATTCTCTTTTACACTGTGTTCCATCCGGATCTTATGGCTATAAGATCTTTTTTCATAATTTTTTGGTTTGTTATTATTTTTTGTCTGAGATTGGACAGATTCTTCATTGTTGTGTAATTATTGTATTGGTATGTTAAGGGCACTGGCCCTTTATACCCGATTCCCCCCTTTTTATCTTGATGCTGCTAGCCAACTAGATTACTTAATTTTTACATTTCAGGGCTCCCCCGGGGCTCCGGGGGACATGTTCCGCTGAAATAAATTGTGTATTTATGAGTTTTCATACATAAGCACATTTGCACTTTCTACTTGCTTGCACTTTGGTGTTAAGAGGCAGTCAGCAGAATTAGGCTTGTAACCTTTGGACTTGATGTAGGTTTTTAAGGACTGCCGCGTATTTGCACAAGTTTAGTTTACATGCATTACATTGCACAATTTTTAGCAGGAGTTTTTCAAGGGATGCAATTTTAGATGGCATTGATACCTTGTATCCTGAAATATATGCATCTATGGAATGATTAATTGTGTTCCTCCTGTTTTATAATGTGTCATTGAATATTTATTGTTTTATCTTGCAATATCTATTTATAGTTCGATTAAATGTTTTTAAACTCTAAACCCACATTGAATTTGATAACTTTTAGTTATTTAACTCTGTGCGCAGTATGTTTTCTATGTCCATTTCTCATGTGACCGGGTTTTGAATTCTACACAGGTGCTACGTTTCTGCCTATTTTTGTTTGATCACGCCCACTATTTATTGGCTTACTGGTTTGTAGCACGTCATGTGAACAAGACAGAGTTGTTCTGTCGAAACGTGTCATGCTGGGGCACTGGCCAGGATTGACTGGCTGCTGGAGTCATGCTAATTAAATAAAGCACATCATTCACTATCATCGTCCCCTGAGTGGTCCATACCTGTCTGTGTGCCGTGGAGGAGTGGTGCCATTCGGGATTTCTTTTCATATATATGTTCATATATATGTGTGTGTGTGTATGTATATATATATAGATATATATATTATCTACTGGCGGTCGCCAGTAGATAGTTATAGTTAGGAATGTGTTTCCATAGGAAATCTGAAAATTCTATTTTGAATAACTTTGGCGCCGGTTGACGGATCCTCGCGAAATTTTCAAAACTAATGGGGCACTCCGCTCAGCTCCTACCCTGGAAGTCTCGGGGTGATTCGTCAAGCGGGGGCTGAGAAAAAAGGGGGTCCCAAAACGCGTTTTCCCCATGCATTTTCCCATAGGACCTTTAGTCGAAGGTACAGCCCGAACGGCTGAACAGAATTACTTGAAATTTGGCAAAGAGGTAGTCCTCAGGTCAGGGATGTGCCTTTTGCATATATGGTGTCAATCTGTTCAGTAGTTCCTGAGAAAACTGCAGTTAAAAGTACATAAATATCTATAGGCGCGCACCGTGCGCGAGCGTAATTCTGATTGGTGGTTACATGTCAGTCAAACATTCGAATCGGTCAAAATCAGGAAGTGTTGTCCGCCATTTTGTGTGTGACAGTGAAAAAGAAAGGTGGAGAACGTGAAAAGGGGGCAGGGTACAGAGTTCCTGACCCCCTAGCTTTTGTCAGGGGGTCCCTGAAGGACCATGAAGGGTGAAAAAAACATTGTATTTTTTTTTTTAAATCGTGGGGTGCGCGCATGGTGCGCGCACCGTCGCGAGGTGCGCGCACAGTGCACGCACGGCGGAAAAAAAATCCTAAAAAAAATAGAATTAAAAATCAAATTTAAGTGTTTATATGTTAGGTGGCTCTAAAAAGAGCCGTTGTGTTAATTGAGGAACAGAGGAACAAAAAAATGACAAAGATTATAGGGTGTCGCATGTGTGCTGCTGTTTCTTGCTCTCTATTAGGGGAATGCTGGTGTCCCCATAAGAGAGAAGAGCATTGCACGCATTGCACCGTATATGCGCCCTCTTAAACAGAGGGTGTATATCCAGAGGAACAGAAGCAGGTGAAGCTGCCGCCGCAGATGAAGTGCTCGGCTGAGCTGCCGATGATGTGCTCGGCTGAGCTGCTGCGGATGTGCTCGGCATATATATATATATATATATATATATATATATATACACACATATATATGTATATATATATTCACTGAAAAAACCATAGGTTTCACACATGTTATAGTTAGCTGAAAATTTTACTGATAAAAAACCAATGAAATTCCCCCGTTATAGTTACTGTAGGCAACTATAACTCACGCGACCGTAATCCTCTGCTGATGCTAATACTGTATTTAGACACTTATTTGCCCATTAAATTTTAGCTATACATATATTACAATTATTTTTTTTTCATAAAGACACATATGTCATCAGCACAGGATTACGGTCGCGTGAGTTATAGTTGCCTACAGTAACTATAACGGGGGAATTTCATTGGTTTTTTATCAGTAAAATTTCCAGCTAACTATAACATGTGTGAAACCTATGGTTTTTTCAGTGAATTTGCAAGGTTTTTTAAATGCTAATTCCTAACTATAACGTGTGTGAAACCCATGGTTTTTTCAGTGAATTTGTACGGTTTTTTAAATGCAAATTTTTTTTTGACATTTTTTTGTAAACCTATGTATAAAATAATGCATTATGGAAAGGTTTTTTTTTTTTAATGCTTTTTTTTCCGTGCGCGTACGGTAAGCTGACGGTACGCGCTCCGTGCGTCATAAGTACGGTGCGCGTACGTAATAGGATACGCGTACCGTAAGCTGACGCTACGTGCTCAGCACGTCATAAGTACACCGCGCCTACGTGATACGTGCGTGTCGTACGCGTACACGCGGAAGCAACGTCGCGGTTACGCAGGGGCGTGTAATGCGCATGCGCGAGTGCAAATTACGTACGCGCTCCGTAAGCGCTCCGTAAGCGTCACGTTTGCGCATGCGTACTTTTTTACAAGCGCGTACCATGAGCTTACGGAGCGCGCACGGTAGGTCATGTGATCCACAAAGAACACTTTTCATTGGTTGAAATTACTTTCAGTTCCAGAAACTTCCCACACCACACCCATTCCCCTCATTACTGCTTGAAAGAACACTTTTCATTGGTTGAAAGTACTTTCAGTTCCAGAAACTTCCCACACCCCACCCATTCCCCTCATTACTGCTTGAGATCCCTTAGGAGAAGGAGCTGGATTGACATTGGGATACAATGGCAGAACAGCAGAGCTCTTCTGAGAGTGAGGCCAGCAGCACCACCATGATCCAGAGAAGGAGGAAACAAAAGACTTCTTTTGTATGGGAGTATTTTTCTTTTCCAGAGGGGGAGAAAAAGGTGAATGCTCAATTGGTCACTTGCACACTTTGTGGCCGTGTTTTATCTAGAGGAAATCCAAGGAAGAAATATTCCTTTGGAAATCACTCTATGAAAAGACACCTGCAGGATAGACATCCCAGGACCTTTGCTCAACATACTGGAGAAAACTCTTCAGTAAGTCACCAGAGCCCAACCTCAGATGCTCAGCCGAGTACATCATCGGCAGCTCAGCTGAGCCCTTCCTCTGAGGTGGGAGCATCACCTTCTTCTTTTCCTGTGGACATTAACCCTCGATTTGGGAGGGTTGAAATGAGGTGTACAAGATGTGGTGGTCTTATTGTTTATGGGGAGATCAGTCTTCCCCTTATTAACAATAAGATAGACCAGCATGTTTGTAGACGCTTATAATATTCCCATTCTTTCTTTCCTCTATCCCTGTATTAACCCAACGGCTCTTATAAGAGCCAACCTTACCTCACAATTTTTTTATTTTTTTTTAAGCTTTCCTTTTTGCAAATTTTTTTTTGCCGTGCGCGCACGGCACGCGTAATTCCGCGAATTTCGCGGAATTTCGCAGGTTACACCGTGCGCGTACGCTACGCGCATACGGCGATTTTTCAAAAAAAAAAAAATATTCATTTTTGCCCTTGAGGGTCCTTCTGGGACCCCCTGACCAAGGCTAGGGGGTCAGGAACTGTCGAGCCTGCCCCCTTTTCACATTATCCACCTTTTTTATTCACCCCCCTGACAGTGCGAGTGAGAAAATGGCGGCCGCCGCTTCCTGGTTTCGACCGATTCGAATGTTTACTAAGATCTAACAGCCAATCAGAATTGCGCTCGCGCACGGCACCGTACGCGTACGGTAAGCGCACCGTAAGCGCACCGTAAGCTGCCATAGATATATATATTGATTTAAATGCTATTTTCTCAGAATCTACGAACAGATTTACACCAAACCTACAAAAGGCACTTCCTTGACCTGGGGACTACGTCTCTGCCAAATTTCATTAAATTCTGTTCAGCCGTTCGGGCTGTAGCTCTGTCTAAAGGTCCTATGGAAAAATGCATGGGAAAAACGCGTTTTGGGACCCCCCTTTTATCTCAGCCCCCGCTTGACGAATCCCCCCGAGACTTTCAGGGTGGGAGCGGAGCATAGCGCCCCACCTATTTTGAAAAATTCGCGAGGATTCGTCAACCGGCGCCAAAGTTATTCAAAATAGAATGTTGCGGATTTCCTATGGAAACGTGGTCCTAACTATAACTACCTACTGGCGACCGCCAGTAGGTAATATGTATATACATATACACACATATATATATATATACATACACACACATATATATGAACATAAATATATGGAAATAAAGAAAGGGAGATCGCTGGAAACACCATTTTGATGGCAGTCATTTGTAAGCAGTGAAACCTATGAGGAAGAGTGATAACTCGAAACGCGTCAGGTAACTGCTGGCGCCTGTTGTGCTGGTCTCTTCCTGAATCTCAAAGACGCCAACCTGTGAGTGCACCCTGCCTTGAGGGTTCTTCTGAAACGTGAATATACACAAATATGTATATATATGTGTGTGTGTGTGTATATATATATATATATATATATATATATATATATATATATATATATATATATATATAAATATATATATATCTAGCTCCAGCTTGTTCCAACGGCATGTGAGGCACTCGAAAACTTCACTGAGCTGCAAGCCTCAGACTCACTGTTTAGGTATGGAAACACGTCCCGCTGATCTCCTTCACAGTTAAATCACCTATACGCCTGACGCGTTTCGAAGCTTCCTCTTCTTTTTCAAAGGCACATAGAGATGAAACAGCGCAGCGTATTCTGGGTGATCGGACTGTGCATCGATCTCACCTCTATGTGCCTTTGAAAAAGAATATATATATTCACTGAAAAAAACCATAGGTTTTACAGACGTTATAATTCGGAATTAGCATTTAAAAAAACCTTGGAAATTCACTGGAAAAACCATAGGTTTCAGGGTTGTTATAGTTAGTTGGATATTTGACTCATATAAAACCAGAGAAATTCGCCTGGTATAGTTAGTTAAGCTAACTATAATTTGCGTGCCTGCAATGCACTGCTGATGACGTAACATATTACGTCACATATTACATTACTCATGACATGGTCAGTGACATCACTGATGACATCACTGATGACATCTCAAATTACATCACTGATGACATCATCCAGTGAATGTGTGTTTCTGTAAAGTTTAAATATTTTTCATATATATCTATGCCAAGGTCTATTCAAGAATAAGTCGATGTAAAAGTGCCTGAAGACATTATTTAGTAGATGCATGACTGACTCTATAAGTCACTGATTGAATGTATGTTACTGAATGCATGGATTAGTGACTAGACTGTGTGAATGTCTCTCTTAGTCCCTCACTTGGTGTGTAAGCAGGTGCATGGCTTGGTGAGTAACTACATCAGTGTGTATATGTGTTTTTCATTGATTGTATG
The DNA here is from genome assembly GCF_964204655.1 of Triturus cristatus. Lineage (NCBI taxonomy): Eukaryota > Metazoa > Chordata > Amphibia > Caudata > Salamandridae > Triturus > Triturus cristatus. Next base: position 238,267,539 of record NC_140583.1, read on the forward strand.
AGTATCTGTATGGGGTCTGACTGTCTATGTGGGTGTGTGGGTGGTGTCTGACTCTGTGCATACATGTCTGAATGGCTGATTCACTGGTTCTATAGATTGAAAAGTGCATCTCAGAAGTGCTGTATAGATAGCTGACTGTGTGAACAGGTGTGTTCATTAGTGAATTGATGTCCTGTGTGAGTAACTACATATGTTTTTACACACTATATGTGAGTGTTGGGGTGTATAATTGACTACGTGAAAGACAGTGATTGCAAGAGTGTCTACCTACACAAATGTGTGCATGTATTAGTGATTGTATAAGAGAGTAAGTATGTAGGAAAGTGATGTGTGTATAAATAAGGCAGGTGTTGTGTATATATCTGCATAGGTGAGTACATGGGTGTATGATTGATTTTTGGCATGACTGAATAGATGTATGAGTAACTATGGATCAGGAGCACTGTGTAAATGTATATATACGTGTATGAGTGGATATTATACTGATGTAATGATGAGTGACACCATGTATGAGTGACAGTATCAGTGTATATCTGGCTCACAATATATAGATAGGAATCAGTGGATGGATATCTAGTATCTGGTATTGGTGTGTCTATGCTTTTCAAAACGGTAGTCTGTATTTTAGAGTGCGTCTATCAAAGGTTATATTACAGTCTGAAGAGGTGTGTCAGACTATCACGTGGATGATGTCATCAGTGATGTCATCAGTGATGTCATTTGAGATGTCATCAGTGATGTCATGAGTGATGTCACTGACCATGTCATGAGTGATGTAATATGTGACGTCATCAGCAGTGCATTGAAGGCGCGCGAGTTAAAGTTAGGTCAACTAACTATAACAGGCGAATTTCTCTGGTTTTATATGAGTCAAATGTCCAACTAACTATAACGTCCCTGAAATCCATGTTTTTTTCAGTGAATTTCTAAGGTTTTTTAAATGCTAATTCTTAACTATAACGTCTGTATAACCTATGTTTTTTTTCAGTGAATTTCAAAGGTTTTTTAAATGTTAATTTCATATTTTAATATTTATAAAACCTATATTTTTTCAAATTGTTTTTTAATATTTTGCAACTCTATCATCCTTTTTTTAAACTTTACAAATTATGTAATCTTTTATATTTTCCCCACAAAATATGGATATCTTTTTTTTTTTTTTGAAAAAAGTACAGTCCCGTACTGGTAGTCTACCAAGCTCGATCAACACGCGAATCCTATCGACCGCATTTAAATGATGCGCACTTCGTATCCGACGGGTTTGTGGCACAGCGTCCCGCGTAACAACATGTACATATGAGGTCGCGCCAGCTGCTACTTTGGTATGTGATGGGTACGCAGTACCAAGTTGCGTGTTACGTCTTGTACGTATAGGGTTGCGCCCGCTGCGTGTTGCGTATGAGACGATTGCATGCTGCCACGCCCTGTGTTATGTCATAGACGTACAATGTCGCGCCGCATGCGCCATTCCCTCATTTTTTTGTCTCAAAACTATATCTAAAAAACTTTAAAGTTTAAATGAGAGCAAGCAATAATTTAAAATATTTTAAACAGTTATATATTTCTAACTCTAATAAACATATATTATAATAAATATATTTTCTCAAAATCACATCGGATGCGGTTTCATAGCACACTCGCTGCACGATTGCCATGTAACCATAAAAAAAAGCATTTCATTAGTTCATAACATTTCCCATTGTAACAGTTCGAAAACGCCACCCATTTTAGTCAATATCTGTACTGCATTTTATGAGGCACACCTCTTCTGCTTAGAGAGCTTTGTTCAAAACTTTTTGCAATATACACATATCTTACACTACACACAACATGCAACCATCATTTTCATCATTATTCATGCTCTGTAAAGTAGCCTTCCACCTATGATACCCATACACCTAAAAGTTACATTACCAAAATTTTCTCCAATACCACAGGTAACATGGTTGCATACGCTGTCCACAACACAACGTAATATAGTACGACCCAGAAACAGTATCATGCATAGATAATGAACACACGGACACAGATAGATGGTGGAAGTGGATACGGGCACGTATGCTTGACTCCTTTTTATTACCATTGTGACATATCCAGTGACGTCTGTGCTGGATGTGTGTGCGGTAAGTCTAAACCAGCCTTCAGACAATGGTTGCTGCTAGCATCAACTACAACAGTAATCATTGGATCACACACAGAGGTTCAATATTAAAAGAATCAATAATTTATGCTGCAGTAAGGTAGGGACAGTAGATGTGAAATAATACATAAATAATTCCATCGTAAAAGAACAACAACTTGTGGTATACTGACACACAATCAATAGATCTGAAATAATACACAAAAAGATTATATCATAAACACTCCATCAGTTCTAGTGCACTCACATAACCACATCAAAAGCATTCAGCATGCGCACAGCTACCGATAATGCGTGCTGTAGACAGGCCGTACTAGGAGCAATATCTGTTGCCATCAACACTGCATCATCTGCAATACCGACTCAATCTGAATTATGAACACTGATGTCTGCAGTGTAGGCCATAGAGAGCGGTCCCAAAGGACCCACAGATACGTATTTGACTTCACCTACCCAGTTTGTCATCAGCGAAGCAACAAAAAAGAGTGTGCAAAGCCTGCAATGATTGTATGAGTATCTGTATGGGGTCTGACTGTCTATGTGGGTGTGTGGGTGGTGTCTGACTCTGTGCATACATGTCTGAATGGCTGATTCACTGGTTCTATAGATTGAAAAGTGCATCTCAGAAGTGCTGTATAGATAGCTGACTGTGTGAACAGGTGTGTTCATTAGTGAATTGATGTCCTGTGTGAGTAACTATATATGTTTTTACACACTATATGTGAGTGTTGGGGTGTATAATTGACTACGTGAAAGACAGTGATTGCAAGAGTGTCTACCTACACAAATGTGTGCATGTATTAGTGATTGTATAAGAGAGTAAGTATGTAGGAAAGTGATGTGTGTATAAATAAGGCAGGTGTTGTGTATATATCTGCATAGGTGAGTACATGGGTGTATGATTGATTTTTGGCATGACTGAATAGATGTATGAGTAACTATGGATCAGGAGCACTGTGTAAATGTATATATACGTGTATGAGTGGATATTATACTGATGTAATGATGAGTGACACCATGTATGAGTGACAGTATCAGTGTATATCTGGCTCACAATATATAGATAGGAATCAGTGGATGGATATCTAGTATCTGGTATTGGTGTGTCTATGCTTTTCAAAACGGTAGTCTGTATTTTAGAGTGCGTCTATCAAAGGTTATATTACAGTCTGAAGAGGTGTGTCAGACTATCACGTGGATGATGTCATCAGTGATGTCATCAGTGATGTCATTTGAGATGTCATCAGTGATGTCATGAGTGATGTCACTGACCATGTCATGAGTGATGTAATATGTGACGTCATCAGCAGTGCATTGAAGGCGCGCGAGTTAAAGTTAGGTCAACTAACTATAACAGGCGAATTTCTCTGGTTTTATATGAGTCAAATGTCCAACTAACTATAACGTCCCTGAAATCCATGTTTTTTTCAGTGAATTTCTAAGGTTTTTTAAATGCTAATTCTTAACTATAACGTCTGTATAACCTATGTTTTTTTTCAGTGAATTTCAAAGGTTTTTTAAATGTTAATTTCATATTTTAATATTTATAAAACCTATATTTTTTCAAATTGTTTTTTAATATTTTGCAACTCTATCATCCTTTTTTTAAACTTTACAAATTATGTAATCTTTTATATTTTCCCCACAAAATATGGATATCTTTTTTTTTTTTTTGAAAAAAGTACAGTCCCGTACTGGTAGTCTACCAAGCTCGATCAACACGCGAATCCTATCGACCGCATTTAAATGATGCGCACTTCGTATCCGACGGGTTTGTGGCACAGCGTCCCGCGTAACAACATGTACATATGAGGTCGCGCCAGCTGCTACTTTGGTATGTGATGGGTACGCAGTACCAAGTTGCGTGTTACGTCTTGTACGTATAGGGTTGCGCCCGCTGCGTGTTGCGTATGAGACGATTGCATGCTGCCACGCCCTGTGTTATGTCATAGACGTACAATGTCGCGCCGCATGCGCCATTCCCTCATTTTTTTGTCTCAAAACTATATCTAAAAAACTTTAAAGTTTATATGAGAGCAAGCAATAATTTAAAATATTTTAAACAGTTATATATTTCTAACTCTAATAAACATATATTATAATAAATATATTTTCTCAAAATCACATCGGATGCGGTTTCATAGCACACTCGCTGCACGATTGCCATGTAACCATAAAAAAAGCATTTCATTAGTTCATAACATTTCCCATTGTAACAGTTCGAAAACGCCACCCATTTTAGTCAATATCTGTACTGCATTTTATGAGGCACACCTCTTCTGCTTAGAGAGCTTTGTTCAAAACTTTTTGCAATATACACATATCTTACACTACACACAACATGCAACCATCATTTTCATCATTATTCATGCTCTGTAAAGTAGCCTTCCACCTATGATACCCATACACCTAAAAGTTACATTACCAAAATTTTCTCCAATACCACAGGTAACATGGTTGCATACGCTGTCCACAACACAACGTAATATAGTACGACCCAGAAACAGTATCATGCATAGATAATGAACACACGGACACAGATAGATGGTGGAAGTGGATACGGGCACGTATGCTTGACTCCTTTTTATTACCATTGTGACATATCCAGTGACGTCTGTGCTGGATGTGTGTGCGGTAAGTCTAAACCAGCCTTCAGACAATGGTTGCTGCTAGCATCAACTACAACAGTAATCATTGGATCACACACAGAGGTTCAATATTAAAAGAATCAATAATTTATGCTGCAGTAAGGTAGGGACAGTAGATGTGAAATAATACATAAATAATTCCATCGTAAAAGAACAACAACTTGTGGTATACTGACACACAATCAATAGATCTGAAATAATACACAAAAAGATTATATCATAAACACTCCATCAGTTCTAGTGCACTCACATAACCACATCAAAAGCATTCAGCATGCGCACAGCTACCGATAATGCGTGCTGTAGACAGGCCGTACTAGGAGCAATATCTGTTGCCATCAACACTGCATCATCTGCAATACCGACTCAATCTGAATTATGAACACTGATGTCTGCAGTGTAGGCCATAGAGAGCGGTCCCAAAGGACCCACAGATACGTATTTGACTTCACCTACCCAGTTTGTCATCAGCGAAGCAACAAAAAAGAGTGTGCAAAGCCTGCAATGATACATATGCATGGTGCAGACAGTACACACTGGAGCAATGTCTTTTCCTACAGGACTACCTCATCTACAATAGCGACTCAATCTCAATTGTGAACACTGCTGTCTGCAGTGTAGGCCAGAGTGAGCGGTCACAAGGGCCCACAGCCACATGGCATTCACTTGAGCTCTACAGTTTGCAATACACAAACTAAAAGAAAACGTGTGCAGACAAGGCGCACTGGAGCAATATCTTTTCCGAGAGGACTGCATCATCTACAATGCCGACTCAATATCAAATGTGGAAACAGAAGTCTGCAGTATAGGCCAGAGAGAGCGTTCAGCAAGGGCCCACAGCCATGTGGCATTGACTTGACCTCTACAGTTTGCAATACACGAAGCAAAAAATAAGTGTACAGAGCCTACAATGATGCGTATTAGTGCTGCAGACAGAGCACACTGAAGAAATGTATTCTCCTACAGAACTACCTAATCTACAATAGCAACTCCATCTGCAGAGCCTGCAATGATGCATATCAGTGGTGCAGACAGAGCGCACTGGAGCAATATCTTTTCCTACAGGACTGCATCATCTATAATACCGACTCAATGTCAAATGTGGACACTGAAGTCTGCAATATAGGCCAGAGAGAGCGTTCAGCAAGGGCCCACAGCCACGTGGCATTGACTTGAGCTCTACGGTTTGCAATACACGAAGCTTAACAAACATGTGCAGAGCCCGCAATGATGTGTATGAGTAGTGCAGACCGAGCACACTGGAGTAATGTCTTTTCCTACAGGACTGCATCATCTATAATACCGACTCAATGTCAAATGTGAACACTGAAGTCTGCAGTATAGGCCAGAGAGAGCGTTCAGCAAGGGCCCACAGTCACGTAGCATTGACTTGAGCTCTACAGTTTGCAATACACGAAGCAAAGAAAACGCATGCGGAGGAGGCAATGATGCGTATGAGTGGTGCAGACAGAGCACACTATGGCAATCTCTTCTCTTACAGGACTGCATCATCTACAATAGCAACTCGATCTGAATTGTGAACACTACTGTCTGCATTGTTAATTAAAAGCAGTACTCACACATACAACCATCAATACCTTTTCTCACTCCCTCTTTACAAAATAAAACAACATAAATTACAGAGAACTCTACAATGAATACATCAAAACAATTCGAATTGGGATTTCATCTCTCCACAGTCTACACTATTCACTGTTCCTTTGGACTTCCAAGATAAATTTGGTAATTTCACTAAACCTATAACTGATATAGAAAAACTTCTTGAAGCAAGTATACTGAAACAATATTGTGTATGTTTCAATAGACGTTCTAATTACTTAACTACTGGATTTTGTAATTAAACAATCACCACCCAATCTAAATTGTGAACCCTGCGAACTGCAGTCTACATCAAATCCAGTGGTCATTCACAACTCACAGCCACATACCGTTGGATTTGGAAGCACAGAGTTGGTTGCACCTGATCAGAGGGGGTACACAAAAATCATCACAGACTTTAACTTATGACATTCTCAATCATAGAATCAAGACCCCATTTCACTGTTTGCACCTGCTGTACCATAGTATACTGCACCGACTACTGTCAACCAAGCCCAATAATCATGTGCAGCAGTTAGCTATGGAATCACAGACTGTGATGCACCTCAACACACGAAGTTCTGAAAAAAGCAAGCAGCAGGTAATATCGGACATCATCCATTGTGGGATCAAGACACCGTTCCACGGTTGGGACCTAAAGTTGGATGAACCTGATCGAAGAGAGTACCTTCATCTCCACTCTCAAATGCAGTTCTAATATCGTCCATTGTGGAGTCAACACACCGTTCTACTTTTGGAACCTAGAGTTGGTTGCAGCTGGTAGAAGGAAATTCCTCCATCTCTACTCTCAGATACAGTTCTAACATCGTCCATTGTGGGATCAACACACCATTCCATTGTTGGGACCTACAGTTGCTTGCACCTCATCGGAGGGGGTACACAGAAATCATCACAAACTGTAACTTCTAACATCCTCAATCATATAATTAAGACCCCATTTCACTGTTTGGACCTGCTCTACCGCGGTGTATTCCAGCAATACCAGTCAACTAAGCCCAATAACCATGTGCAGCACTTAACTACAGAAGCACAGAATCTGATGCACCTCAACAGACGGAGTTCTGTGAAAAACCAGCAACAGGTAATATCGGACATCGTCCATTGTGTGATCAAGACACCATTCCACTGTTGGTACCTAGAGTTGGTTGCGCCTCATCAGAAGCTATACACAAAAATCATCACACACTTTAACTTCTGACATCCTCAATCATAGAATTAAGTCCTCGTTTCACTGTTCGAACATGCTGTACCACTGTGTACTCCAGCAAATGCAATAAACCATGCCTAATAATCATGTGCAGCAGTTAACTACAGAAGCACAGAGTCTAATCCACCTCAATGGAAGGAGTTCTGTAAATATTAAGCAGAATGTAATATCGGACATCTTCCATTGTGGAATCAAGACAACGTTCCACTGATGCAACCTAGAGTTGGTTCCACCTGGTCAAAGGGAGTACCTTCATCTCCACTCTCAGATGCAGTTCTAACATAATCCATTATGGCATAAAGACACTGTTCAACTGTTGGGACCCAGAGTTGGTTGCAGCTGGTGAAAGGGAGTACCTCCATCTCCACTCGCAGATGCAGTTCTAACGTCGTCCATTGTGGGATCAAGACACCGTTCCACTGTTCGGACCTAGAGTTGGTTGCACCTGATCGGAGGGGGTACACCGAAATCATCACAGACTAACTTCTGACATCCTCAATCATAGAATCAAGACCCCGTTTCATTATTCGGACCTGCTGTACCACGCTATAGTCCAGCAACTACAGTCACCAAAGCCCAATAATCCTGTACTCAGTTAGCTACGGAAGCACAGAGTGTGATGCACCTCAACGGAGGGAGTTCTGTGAAAAGCAGGTATTATCGGACATCATCCATTATGGGATCAAGACACCGTTCCACTGTTGGGACCCAGAGTTGGTTGCAGCTGGTCGAAGGGAGTACCTTCATCTCCACTCTCAGATACAGTTCTAACATCGTCCACTATGGTATCAAAACACCGTTCCGCTGTGTTGTGTTTTCACTTTATTACTGTTTGAGTGTTGTACAAATGCTTTACATATTGCCTGTAAGTTAAGCCTGACTGGTTTTGAACAAGCCTCCAAAGGGTTACACACATGTTTATTTACCGACTTTCATGGTTTACCCTAACAAGGGTTGTGTTTACTGCTTGAATGGGGCTTACCCCCTCAGCAAATAACCCAATTTTCTTTACAACAATTATAAGATGCTTAGAGTGTTGTGTGTTGCCACATTCCACTGAGTATATCCTGGGTCCAGTGAAGCCAAAATTCTCTTATCGTGGAACACTGATAAGATTGTCCTCTGGTTATTGCACTTCTGGAATATCACTTAGACGGCTGTTGTCTTTTTGCTTACTATACCTCCTCAATTTTTCTAAATGTGTTAATTGTATTGTGTTGTTTTCTTAACTATAAAATAGTTGGTGCTGCTTCAAATAAACAAGGCATTTTATGGGGATTACATGATATTAGCACCATTGCTACCAGGAGAGGAGTAGAGATTCTCTAATAACTGTTTTGTCTAACTAGATTCGGTTTATTATGTTTATAGGGATAACCGCCACCCCAACTAATGACTAATAACCAAATTTCTGATGAGTGCTAGCAATACCAATAGAAGTAATACTAAAGCTTATGACTAGTCGTAGCAGAGATTCCACTAGTACCACTATTGTCCTATTAGCACTAGAGCAACTTTTCCTGCTAGTTCTACTGTTACTTATACTACATCTAGTAGCCCTCGTCTTCTTAGCACAGAAATGGTCATATCTGCAGAGGGAGAATTTACTTCCATCAGTGACAATGCATTACATTTCTACTGATGATATTAGTTATTTTACTAATAATAGCAATAGAATTAGTAGGACTATTACAAGTAATAACAATAGGCATATAACTGTTAGAAGCAGTAGTAGTATTAACTGTAAACGTAGCAACAAGATTTGTGCGAACACTACCATAAAGAATACTAGTAATAGTGGTAGTGTATATTCTAGTGCCAGTAGTTTGGCAAATCATAGTTGTAAAAGTATCATCGGTAGTTGTGTATAACATTACTTGAAGTAGGTAAGAGCAACACGTTTTTTTTCCTGCAGGTACCAAATGATATCTTATATAAAACTAGCCTCAATATAATATTTATTACTCATGCTGTAATTTATGTTGCACATATAAATGAAGAAAACATTTGTTTTCAATTGTTGACTATACTACACCCAAGTAATTTTACAAGTTTTTTGTAGAACCGTAAATACTGTTCTGAGGCCGCTCGTGTGCTCACCTTCACCCTCTCAAGTCACATGATAAAGACCATTTAATATTTAAGACAGCGACTCCAGATGGGGTTTGATTTTTTTTTATCATGCAGAAATACAAAGCTATGCATTCAGATTTCACAATATCACAATTGTAAGACACTTTAAAGCATGGCGCTTCATACCTTCATTTGGAAAGAAGACAACCACCTTCAGGAACGTTCTGAAGGATTTTGATAGTAATTCACATTTCTTTAAATAAAACCTCCCTTTAAATGAGTGGGATGCTGGTAAGCATGCCCAGCGAAAATTATAAGCCATCATAAAAGCCTGGTAAAACCCTAATCAGCTGCTGAAACATTTTATACTTGAATAACCAACAACAGATATTATCAGATTTAAAGGCAGGAAAAACAAGTTGCTTACCTTCATCTGTCTGGATTTAGTGAGGTATGTGTCTCCAGGGTGTTAATCTACAGGCCACCGTGAGGGTTTCCATTTTGGCGTTCAGTACATAATTGCTCCGGGATGCACTGTTAAAATAAACGTTACTTCCCTTGGGAATTCTGAAAAAGAAAAAAAGATAATTTAAGGAACCTAAACGTAACACTAATGCACAAGAAGCATACTTGGAATTTAATAAACATAAACCATCATGTTCCCACAGCTTTCATGCAGGCCATGCATGCTGACAATATTATAGAATGCTGGACTCGAGCCATGCTTAAAAAGACTGATAAAAGCCAAAGAGATACTCAGTGAGCTCAGTGAGCATCAGTCAGTCTCACTGGGGTCATGGAATCTGAAGGTGGCTCTTTACAGCATCCATTATTTATATGGTGACTGGGCTTTGTCTTGTAAAAAGCCCCCCAAAATGTTATCCTTCTTATAGCCACTACCCATGTCCTCAACTTTAATCTCCTTTATAGGCACAAACTCCCCACCGTAGTTCTTTCTGTCTCATGGCACCACAGACTCCCCCTCAGAGCCCCATTACAAGACCTGTCCTACTTTGACTACACTGTAGAAGGCAAACACACATTACCATATTTACCAGATTCCAGTATATATATTTAGTTAAAGTAATCAGACGTTTCCTCAGGGTGCAGTTCATTGTGGCCTTTCACCCAAAGGTTGTGGGAGGGGTATTGAGCACCACAGCCGATGCAAGTGCACCCTCAAGGTTTACATTTCTGTATTAAACTGTTTGATAAAATCTGAAAGCATCCAAGGATCAAGAACTTCGATTCTCTTCCTAGCATATTTAATCTTTGAGGGTAATTAAATTGTCATAGTTGCTTGTCAACTTTCTTTTTAATGTAGCCTAAAAGGGTGCGTTTTTTGTGTACAGATTGTGTTTTTTTTCATTATGACTACTTTTGTGAATAAGATACCAGGCACCAGTCCCATATATTGTGATAAAAGTTAACAACGCAAATTCGTCATTTCGGTCAATTCACAATAAGTGAGGAATCCATTTTCAAATAGCCAAGGTTAGATATGACCTTTGAAAGCTGTAGTATTATTTTAATACATTCTGCAATTTTGGGTACCTACATTTGTTTTTCCTCACCAGACATTAAATTCGAGCATTAGAGGAAAAACACACAAACAAGAAAGTAGTAAAGAGAGAAAGCGGAAAAATTGGCTCAAAGGGAGAAAGCAGGAACATACTCGAGTGAGATAAAGGGGTAGTGAGTATCAGATAGTGGATGGAAGAGCCATGATGTCAATTTCAAGACTAGGCAGCCTTGGAATTCGGTGCGCCTACATTTAACAACACTAGCCGCAAGGTTCTGAGCAGAACTTTGGGTGCCAGCACTAATTCTATTACAAATTCAGCAGTGTGTAACGTTCACACACACACACAACACACCAAAGTGATGTGACATGTGAGCAAAAAAACAATGGTCTGGAGTGCTACCCTGAGCTATTGCAAGTGGTTAGACTTATTGCTATCAGCCTCCTATTACCTTTTGTGTGTTGCATGTACTGCCCTAAGTGGCAAGGTGATGTCCAGACGTGGGTCCAATGCTCACTGTGTCACTGGCACCAAACTGTATCTGGCTGGTGAGCCCATAACTTGGGCGAAACCGTTAATGGGTTGCTTGGGTTCTGGGTCAGGGAGGACCTGACTTGGCAGATCAGGCTGGACTGTTCCCATGAGGAAAATTGCTTTGTGGGACAAGAATATGCCACACTTTGGAGGAAGCTGTCATGCTTTTGGGTGGCACCCTGTACCCCACTGGTCAGAGGTGCCCCCTATTTGTCGCCCCAGAACACTGGATAAATATGGGAGAGCTGCATAGCAACTCAGTTCCCTGCCTGGAATAATCAAAAGAAGGACTGCCTTGTTGAACCCCTGGTCTGCACCCAAGAGGACTGCACTCATACAAACTGCACCTGCTGCACACCTTGCAGTTCCCCAAAGAGGTCTCTGTCTGGCTACAAAAGGATTAGGGAAATAACACGCTGAAAGCAACAGTTACCAAAGAGCTACAAGAGATCCCCTATTAAATTTAATTAGGAAATCCAATGTTATCTTATGGGAGATGTAGGATTAGCAGTAGTGAAAACCTAATTTAAGAGTTTTCACTTAAAGGACATGTAAAACTTAAAAGAATATGTCCCATTTTTTTGTTCTGTCCCTGATCAGAAGGCCTGCCAACTAGCCCTTGGAGTCACTCTGATGGTCCTGGGTTCAAGATGCAGGTCCAGTCCTTCTGACTCAGGCAGGAGGGAAGCAGGGCCTCACAGCACGGCAAAAGAGTGGCAGTCCTTCTTGTAGCAAAGAACCACAGCAGTCCTTCTTTGGAGTCTTCCACAGGTCCAGATGTGTACTGAAGAGTTGGGGTCTCAGTGCCACTAGTTATACCGGTGCCCACTTTGAATTAGGAGAAGCTCCCAAAGGTTTCCACCCTCCAGAGTTTCTTGCAATTTCTTGCCTGCCTGCCCTGGCCTCAGCTTGTCTGGGGTCGTAAAAGACCAGTGTCAAACATTTTGTGAGACTGCTTAGGCAGAGCTGTTGTGATGTTCAAGTGTGGTAGATGGCAGCGCCTCCCCCTCGTTAAGTCAGAGTGACCCATCCTGCCAACACCTAGCTTCCCTTTGTCACACTGCCTGAGAGCAATACACAAAGACCAACTGCCAGCACCTAGTCATGTGACCCAGGAACAGGCTATAGGCACCAAATTGTTAAGACAAGAAAATGTCAACTTTCTAGAAGTGAAAACAAGGAGATGATGGACGGAGTGCTGAAACTTTTCAGACACTCACCCCCAGTCACAGATCTGGGTTGAATCCATCGTCATTCTTTAGCTCACTTTCACACCACAGTTCAGACCCAGCTATATGCAAATCAGCCGTGACCCTGTTCCTTATGGGAACAGTCCAGCTCGAACTGCTAAGCCAGGTATAAATGACTACAATAACAAGGTAATCACGGATGGCTAGCATAGAAGAGACAGTGGGCCTTTTTTAAAAGTTGGTAAAATATGAGACATATGCATATTCCAAAAGTAACAGATGCTCATTCATCTATAGTATGAGTATACTGATATCTGGTAACGTTGGACAGCACATTTGTCACTATTGGGTGGATATTCTGCTCCACCAAACTCTAGGTATGCACATAGTCAGGGAAGGTCTCAATAAAAATCTTGTCACTAATTGGAGGTCTAACATCCCCCAAAAGTATTCTAATCAAGACGGAGAACAATTGTTATGAGGAGAGGCTCTGGTGTACTCATTAAACAGAATCATGTACTTCGTTCAAGTGGTAGCTTTAATTACCTGGCAAAAAGTTGTAACCTCTTTTTAGGAATCAATCACTGCTTATTTAAGGGTGAAATCTTACTTGAAAGATGCATACCATCTTTTCAAACACCTGCTGTATATGTTTTTTTTATTTTTATTTTTTTATTGAGCAGAGCCAACAAGAAGCAGCCAATATTTATATTTAACAAATACTTTAAACTTAAATAAACAAACAAAAAAAAATTCTTTTTCGTTAATTATTAATTACTGATAGCAACAGCCAAAAGGAAAAACCGTCATCAATTCAACAAAATACTCCTAAACCCGTGAACATTTCTTAGTTGCCCCCACCCGTTTGGCATAGGCTTCTTCGAAGTGCTTTGTTTGTTTCATTTTTATCAACCATTTCCCAAACAAAGGTATTTCCGATGATCTCCAATTTTGTAAAATTAATGAGCGGGCAACCAACATAACAATAGCATGGAAAAGTCTCTCAGTTTTCAAAATTATCGCCTCCCTAGTCCCTATCCCGAACAAAGCAGCTTCTGCTGAGGGTTTGTACATTCTCTTAATCGCCCTACTAAAATATGCAAATATTTTTTACCAAAAAATTATCAGCTTGGGGCAAGTAAAAAAAGTATGCCGCCATCCCCCTTCCGCTAGAGTACTACAGCGAAAACAACTATTTGCCACCTCAGGATATATTTTGTTTAATGCTTCTGGGGTATAATATGCCATCCAGTGTGCAAGAAATGCCACTCTTTTATAGTTAGCAGATCTCAGAGCCTTATTACCTAAGGTTGAAATCATTTGCCATTCTTGGTAAGAAAAAACACATTGTGTGTGAGCTGCAACTTTTACCAGCATCTTTAAAACCAAAGGAGATTCGTCTTGACAGTTCATTAAACGGTACCTATTGCCCATTCCAGATAGACTCGAAATATATAATGCAGAAACAATTCTTCCTGGGCGGATATTAAATATAAAATTATACTTTTTCAAAAAATGTATAATTTGAATAAATTCAAAAAAAGAAGGTTTATTGGGACCCAGGCTTCTAACCTGTACTTCTTCCCAAGTAATCAGCCTGCCCTGAATACAAAATTGATTAACTGTCCCCAAGCCAGAATCATTCAATTTTTTCAATTGAGTAGAATGAATATATAAACCTAAGTCTTGACACTCGGTATATTTTAATGAAAAAACCAGAGAGATCTTTTTGTTTAAAAATAGTACGAAGTCTATTTGAAAAGTCTACTAACGTTTTATATCTTGTTCTCTTTGGGAGTTTGGATGTCTTTAAAAAAGTAGGAAGTTGAGTTCCGGCCTCTTTGATCATTCTGATGACAAAGAAGGTGTCGACCTGGTGCGGTTTAGCCAATAAACATGCAACATAATCAAAAAATGATGAATCATAATATAAACGAATATTTGGAAGTGCCTACCCAGCTGAGTATCTAATTGCAGAATTGGCAGCTTAACTCTAGCTGTCCTTTTATTCCACACAAATGACCTAATCGTAGAATCGATCCCTTTAAAAAAACTAATGTTAACCTTTACCGGAATGTTAGTAAAAAGAAATATCAAAAGAGGTAAAATAGACATCTTAATCAGTGCCACTCGTCCTATTAAAGTTAAAGGAAGATTAGTCCATTTATCCAACAGTTTCTGAATCTTAATACTGGTGGCTTCATAATTATTCTTAACGGCTTTTATTGCCTGTTGTTTTAATTCTTCTGGGAGGCACTCAAGCACGATGTTTAACACTAAAATTTCAGTTTTACAGGGATTAATTTTATAGCCCCCTCTTTGTTTGAATTTGCTAAATTCTGCCATAGTTGACTGCAGATTTAATTTTTCTGGATCTAGATATAAAATAGCGTCATCAGCGAAAAGTTTCAATTTTGACATTCCATCGATCGGGGCTCTAATATTCCTATTAGCTCGTAGTCTAATAGCAAGAGGTTCAATAAAAAAGGTAAACAAAAGGGGTGATAAGGGGCAACCTTGCCTAGTCCCACGATTTATATCTATTAACCCTGCTTGGGCCCCATTAACTATTATCTGTGCCTGTGCCCCAAGGTAAATGTTTTTAAGCATAGTTATTACTGAAGACGGGATTCCAAACCTAAAAAGTGCATAAAATAGTGAATCCCAATTAACGATATTGAAGGCTTTTTCTGCATCTACCATCATGATGCAGGCAGGTGTCTTATGATATTAAAATAATCTAGGGCTTGAATTAAAAAGCGAGTATTGGTCGTCATCATGCGACCTGCTATAAACCCCCCTGCCGTATATGTAACATTTAAAAAAGGTGGTTACTTATTTATGAGAGGAATATTGGTTTTAAAAACTCTTCAGACATCTTATACAAACTCGCCTCTATTTCCACAATATCATGAAGTGTGCAGCCCCTCACGATACTTGTAGATTGTCTGCATGGGGACAGTGGTTGCAAATTGGTATGTTTGGAATAAAGAGGACACTACTGGAAGAAGACCCTGCTGCATAAAGCATTGTACTGTGAACTAGTATTTTATGTTTTAGCATAAATAAATAGCCTGTTATAATATGGTGATATGTAATTGTGAGAATTTTTGCTTACTGATCGCCATTTTTGAGGATCAGTGTTAATGGTATTTTCACTCTGTTCACCGGGACACTTCTAACCAGGCCATAGTGCATGTGTTCTGGCCCGTAAATGATGCTGTAAATGGCTTACTCCTGATTGGCCTATTTAACTTTCCTATAAGACCACACTATATGGTGTCTCATAGGTTAAATGTCACCTATGGACTACCGTACTGCTGTGCCATCCATTAGTGTGACAAGACAAACAGGATTCCAGGCCTACCACTGTAGTCTGGCTGCTGCAGTTTTAAAACTACAGCCCAACCTGTCAAATAAGACACTTTTTGACAGGAAAAAAATCTACCTTTTAAATATTAATAAGTCACCCCTGTGTATGCCTTGTAGCCCACAAGGCATGGTGTATGGTATTTAAAAGTAATAATTTAAAGCTAACACATCCTTACAGGGAATAGCATTCAAAAGCTATAATTACTGTAGGAAGGCTGGCTGGCCTACATAGAAAAACTGGGAAGCAATGTTAAATATTAATTCTGCTAGCTCAGGCTAGGGTCTACCAGACAAATGATTAAACAACTATTGTTAATATTTTTAAAAGCCTAACTTAATAATAAAGTGAGATTTTTAATAAATATGAAGGAAAAAGGGACGTTTTGAAACAGGAACATAATTTACTTCAACGAAGCCTCTCCTGTAATAAATCAGATGTCAAATGCCATCTGCCTAAGCTCCTTCTTTTGTCAGGAAGACACCAAAGCCAGAGGGGTAAATCCTGTCCCCAGAACTGGAGTGATCAAGGTGGAGGGAATTGCTCATTGCCCTGCCTACACATATGGATAGCCTCACAGGCTCTATGCAAGGGGAGAAGGGATTTAGTAAGTGAGGGACACCCTGCAAAAGTGGGGAGGGTTACCCCTGGGAACCTTTACCCTATTGGTTAGGGAAGGGCCAGGATCCATCCCTGCCTACAAGCTTGTGCCAGGGATAAATGTGGTACCCCAAGGCACCTACTTCAGAAAACTCTGGACCAGTGGAAGAACAGAAAGAGTGCTACTGCTGTTTGAGACCCGGGAGGAGAGCAAAAGGGCTGGCCCTGCTCCTAATTTTACCAATCAAAGAAGAGGAATCCAAGGGTCAGTTGGCTGACTTCCTGTGTGGTTACAGGGACATAACAATCTGCAAGTGGCCTTTTTTCTGGAGCGTCCAGCTGCCCAGAATAAGTATTAACTGGACCTGACCTGGACCCTGCTAGTAGCCTCTGCTGGAGTGAGTATGGGACACTTTGTTGAGTCTAACTTGACTTTTTCTATCATCTCTGAAAAGCTGGACATTTATGAGCTCCAGGACCTCTGGAGGATCTGGAAAAACCTGCCCAGCTGATCCACCAAAGCTGCAACTTTTCTGTGCTAAAGAAACGGGTTTCCCTCGCTTTGAGTTTCTCTGCAGTAGCAACTCCGATTTGGCAGGACCTCGGTGAGAAGGTATCTAACCTCATTGCACACCGCCTGCAGCCCTGCTCCACTGGAGGATTCAAATCTCAGAAAAAGATATTAAGTCTGAATGTTAAATCTTTTCTGGGCAAAGGTGCCAAAAGTTTTCAACCAGTGAAAGGACTTTCCTGGCTACAACACTGCAGTTTAGTGCTTTCCCACCAAGACCAACGGCTTCACAGGGACCGCTTCCAACCTGCTGCCTTGCCCCGCTGAAGGATCTGGATTTTCCCCCAAAAGTCTCAAGTTAAAAACGCCAACTGGTTTGTACCTGGCTGTTCTATTCGATCCATGTTCTATCACGGTTGGTGTGAAATCCTACCTAGGGCCCGGTCTACTGTCACCAGTTGCCCCACATTGTGGCTTAGTGCTTTTTGGTACTATTTTTACTTCAAACCTTGAAAATTCAGATCTCCTGTTCCCTTCATTGTTATTTTGTTGTTTAGGTGTCATTTTGTTTATTCAACAATTCTCTCTTATCTATATTCTACATTGTACATGAGCACAGAAGCAATGAATATGCACAGGACAAAAAAAAAGGGGGCGTGGCTTGGCAAGCCAGCATGGTGGACAGGGGTTAAGTGTGCTCCGTCCAGCCCATCTCAATATCCTTCACAATCCTGTTTCTCCGCTCGTATCCTGGGACTCAGTGCCGCCCTGTAGGTGTCGGTGGCTCATCGCTGGACAATTTCGCCTACGTGGGAGCTGCTGGAGGAGAGTGTGCGCAGGTGGCGATTTGGGGCCTGCAGCTGGTGTGGCCACTAGAGACGCCGGGGGCGTCACTTGTTATCCTAGCTGACTGAGGGTGCCGCGGCCTCGGCGGTCGGATCTACGCAAGGCGGGGCTGCGCATTGGTGGAGCTGGCGTGTGCCCCCAGACAGACAAGGGCCAAAGAGGACTTCCGTGGGGGAGACGCTGCACTTCAGCGGTCGTGTCAGACCACGGTGATGACGGCTGGGGCCTGGCGGATGCCATTTCTGCAGGATAGGCCGGATTGTGGCCGGGGCGGTAAGACCGGGGAATACACATCTTTCTCCACCCTTGCCCCCCTCCTTGCGCTCCCCTTGGTCTGGTGGTTGACCGGGAGCGCTGTGGGAGCGGGGGTCGGCTTCTGACGGAGGCGATAGTTGCAGCCCGAGGACATCAGAGCCCCTCTTCCCCATCCTTCTTCCTCCCCCCCTACTTATATCTGTGGGGCATCGGCGGTCATATCGGACCGCAGGGGTGCGGGGCGGCAGCGCTGCAGAGACTGCTGTGTGGAGGAAGGCCCAGTATATTGGGGGCTGTTCAGGACCTGGGGTACTGGCAGTGGCGCTGATCACCTCCCCTCGCAATATAGACCTGGAGGGAGCAAGCTCGGCGGTCGTTCAGACCGCATTGGGAGTCCCAGTTGGGCACCGGGGGGCGCTCCTGCATCGGCGGTGGTATCAGGCTGCGTGGGGGTGCTACTGGGGGGGCCTACACCTGGCTCTGATGTGAGGCTTGCTTCTTGGGAAGAGCGTGGAGGCTGCACTGTGCTCCCCCTAAATCCCCCTAAATCCTACTCCCCTCTGTCGGGTGAGGTGAACGGCGGTCTGGTCGGGCCACGGAGATATTCCATGGCACGGTGCGGGGCAGTGTGTGGATTATCCTGGGGGCCACTGGCCAGGCCATCACCCGAGAACTGCTGTCCGGAGAGAGGCGGCCCGCCTGCCGAGTACTGACTACCGGGGTCTGATCAGCGCATGTCGATTCCCTGAGGGTGCCTGGTGAGGGGGCCCATACTAGAGTGGACTAAGCTGTGTCATTGTCACTGGGCTTCAAGGGCCCCACTGAGATCATTTGCTGGGGTGAGGGGGGGAGGGGCGATAGGAAGGTGTCTTCGCCCCGACTGCGAGTCTGGCTGCCTCCCTGTTGAATCATCAGTAGTCATCGGCTTCCGTTTGGTGGTCTGGTCGGGCCGCGGGGGTCCGGTGAGGGAGCGTTCTAGAAAAAGACCCCCCCTTCTTTCCACCTACTGCTTGGATCCATTGCTACCAGCTCAGGCGACGTTGGGATCAACCCAAAGGCCACCATGACGCAAGACAAATGTGGGAGTGGGTCATCCAAATAGGGACCTATAGATACATTTATGGGCCCAGGAGCCGCTGCGGGTTCCTCGGGGGGACCGCAGGGACCCGTACCTGAGAATGCAGCACTTATGGCCGCCATCACGCAGTCTAGAGACATGCTGGATGCTAAGATATGGGTTGTCGGCTCTGATGTAATGCTGCTGCGGCAAGATCTCCGGAACGCCGTATCTCGCATCACCGAGACCGAGACCCGGATCTCCGGAGTGGAGGACGATCTCACCATACTAAAGAAAAAGGTGGCGGCCATGGAGACCAGTCAGCGGGGCCTTGCGTTGCGGGTGGAGGATGCGGAGGGGAGGGCACGACGTAACAACCTTCACTTCGTTGGCTTTCCGGAGGGCTGCGAGGGGGGAAACATGGAACAGTTTCTCACCCAATGGCTGGAGAGTTGGCTCCCCCAGACTCAATGTCTCGCTGCTTCGTGATCGAGCGAGCCCATTGGGCACTTACGCAGAGGCCTCCCGCAGGGCCCCGCCCAAGACCAGTCATCGCAAAGCTTTTGAACTACCACGAACGCGATTCCATCCTGAAGCAAGCGAGGCTTAAGGAACCACTGCAGTACGACAATGCCCGCATCCTCGTCTTCTCGGATTATACAAAGCTAGTCCAGCAGCAAAGACAGTCTTTTCTGGCGGCTAAGGCCCGACTGCGAGAACTTAAACTTCCCTACACCCTGCTATATCCCGCTCGTCTGTGGGTGGCCTATCGCTCCCGCACTCATTTTTTTGACTCGCCAGAAGAAGTGTTTAAATGGACCGATGAGACAGTGAGGGTGTGGGCCCATACACCGCCCAGAATAGAGTCTTTTTCCTCGTCGTCAGGGGCAGCTAGGCGGGCACCCCCTCTGAAATCGAAGAACACCAGAAGATCACAGTCCAGGTGCCGCTCCAAGTCCCACGAGGCACCATCCCGGTCTGGTTCGGCACCGGGCTGGCAGGTTCCCGTGCCTTGACCGGCACACCGATGAGGGGGGCAATGACGCTGTTTGAACTGTTCGAAACGGAGAGACTTGCTGATGGGCCAGGTTCACCTAGTGGACCGGCGCTGACAGAGAGAGTACTAGGGCTAGATGGGTTGTAAGTTCGGGATCCATTGGCTGGGGCGGGTCAGACCCCCCCTTTGGGGGGCGCGGGCCATTCTTACTATGACAGATGCTTCATTGTTTTTGAAGTATAGGGTGGGGGTTGGTTGGGTGGGGGGTTGGTTGTTTGCACTACACTACACTGACAGAGGGTCTATGTATTCTTATCGGGCTCATCTCCACGCGTGGTGAGAGTAAGACCTTGGGTTCGATTCGCTTTCTCAGCTGGAACATGCAGGGCACCTTTGATAAGATTAAACGTGGGGTCATACTTCAACAGGCCAGACGTCCTTATGCTGCAGGAGACACACCTTTTGGGGAACAAAGCTCTTTGCTTTCAGAGGTATGGGTACCACCAGGTGTTTCACTCCGGCTTTGTGAGGGGATCGTGAGGAGTGGCTATACTGATTCATCGAAGGGTTCCATATGTGCAGGTAAAGCAATGGACCAACACTCAGGGGAGATATGTAGTCCTGCAGGAAAAGGTTGGGGAGGAATCCCTAGTGCTAGGTAGCATGTATGCCCCTCCTCCATTACAATGGAATCTAGAGGAGCGTATTATGACCATTTGGATGGACGTGCCAGATAGGGTGTCTGTGGTGGGGGGGACTGGAATGATGTGATGGACATGGCAGCAGATCGATGGAGGGAGAGGGGGGGCATGGGGAGTGGCGGTACCACAAAACTCCTTTCTCTAGCGACAGGTTTGGGCTGGATAGATGCATGGTGACATCTACATTGGCATGATCAAGAGTTCACATATCTATCGTCGGCGCATGATTCCTATTCCAGACTAGATTATTTTTTTATCTCAAGAATGCATGTGGGCAGGGTGGAGGCAGCGGAGATTCTTCCAAGAGGATTATCGGATCACTCCCCAATAGCCCTTACAGTGCGGCTGGGGAGGGGGAGGCAGCCGTTCAGGTGGCGCTTATCGGTGTGGCACTTGCAAGATGCTGACTATAGGGAGCACATGGGCATCACCATAGATGACTATCTGAGTGTGAATGTTGGGTCGGTCGTGGGGGCCGATATGGTGTGGGAGGCAATGAAGCCAGTTTTGAGGGGAAGGGACATATCTTGGTGTGCGGTGGCACATAGAGAACGTAGCGAGGCACTTCTCCGGGTGGAGGCGGACATTGGAGATCTTGAGCGTCGGGGTAGTGCAACCGGGGGCGGGCAGGCTAGGCGACAATTGCTGCTTGCACAGCAAAATTACGCTGCGCTCCTGCTAGATGTGGCCTGGCAGTCTTGGCTGGCAACGCGCAGTAGGGTATACCAATGGGGGAAAAGTCTGGTAGGATTATCCATAGGCTTTGTCAAGGGATATGTCATTCACAGACACTCCCGGGCGTACTGGACGAGGCTGGTGAGCCACTCAATGAGCCGTGGGCTCTGGCCGACAGCTTTGCCGCATATTATGCAGACTTGTACGCCCCTAAAGAATGCCTATCTCCTGACGTGATTGATCGGTTTCTGGCCGACATCCCGCCCAGAGCCTTGACAGATGCAGTGAGGGAGGAATTGGAGCTCCCGCTGACTGATGAGGAGCTGGGAACTGCATTGGGGGAACTCAATTCCGGGAATGCTCCGGGTCCTAATGGGTTTCCGAGCAAATTTTTTAAACGTTACTTCTTGCAGCTGGGCTCTCACTATCGTGCGATGGTAGAGGAGGCGCGGGAACGCTGCTTTATCCCCCCGGACTAGAGACATGCGGAAGTGGTGGTGTTTCATAAACCCAGTAGGCCACCAGATAAACAAGCATCATATAGGCCCATCTCCTTGTTGAATGTAGAGGCCAAAATATTGGCGAAGGCCCTAGCAAAGTGTCTATTGCCTCACATAGCGACACTGGTCCACCCGGATCAGGTGGGTTTCATGCCTCAGCGGGCAACTAGGCACAATATTAGGTGGGCTCATGTTGCAGTAGCGGCCGCCCAACGACTGGGCGCTCCAGCGGCTTTGCTGCTAGCTGACATGGATAGGGCATTTGATTCCCTCAGCTGGATATTTCTGTTTGCACTGTTGCGTCGGTTGAATCTCGGACCGCGGTTCCTGTCTTATTTGACCCTGTTATATACCGACCTTACGACCTCGGTGCGGGTAGCAGGTGCGATTTCCTCCGTGTTTGCTATTGGTCGGGGAACAAGACAGGGATGCCCTCTGTCTCCGTATCTATTTGCACTCGCGATGGAGCCACTGGCCGCATGGGTGCGTATGGACATGCAGGTTCACGTTTTGAATGGGCCCAGGGGTTGTCGGATAGGATCGACCTATACGCGGATGATGTCCTTTTTTTTCTCATGGAGGTGGACAGAACGGGACCTCGGCTCCTGCGTATTATGCAGATATTTGGGTAAACCTCTGGATTATATATGAATCCCCGCAAATCTACGCTGTGGTTAATTGGAGGCCAGTGTAACCTGGGTGGCTGGGCATCATCGATTCAGTTGGCGACGGGGGGGACTGAAATACTTGGGAGTTTTTATAACACATATACCTGCAGTTGCCTGGGAGCGTAATTTAGTTCTGGTTTGGGAGCGAATTCGCGATGATATTAATACCTGGTCCCGTATGCCATTGACCATCTATGGCAGATCAGCCATATTTAAGATGGTGGCTCTCTCTTGTCTCCTATATCAGTTGCAGAATCACCCATATCCGATCCCCCCCGTTGGTTCCGTCAGGTAAGCGCAGCTCTCGGGCAATTCTTATGGGAGGGGGGCAAAGTGCGTGTGGCCCTGCGGACGTGTTTTCTATCTATATATAGTGGAGGGCTCGCGTTGTCCGATATCCTGTCCTATTATCAAGCTTCTCACCTACTCGTATTGAACGAATGGTTGTAGGGCAATCGTGAGGATCCGGCATATGCAGTGGAGAGGCGACTCATGGGGGACCATTCTCTACATGCGGTATTGTACTCTGCACCACTGCGGGGGCAATTGCCCCCGGCATCACAGGTGGTGTTCCGGGTTTGGAGGCAGGCACTGCGCAGAATGGGGTGGTGGAATAAGCTGACGCAGGAGACCCTCCTCTGGGATAATGGGCGCTTTCCGCAATTGGCCGCCCTGCAAGGTTTCAGAGGGTGGGATCTCATAGGGATCTCGGTCTTGGGGAATGTTATGAAGGGTTTGACAATGAAATCGTTCCGGGACCTTCAGACGGAGTTCCATATGCCGCAGTCCCAATTCTTTAAATACCTTCAGTTTTGGCACGCCCTATCGCCCAGCCTGGTGGGGTTAGAATCAGTTCCTGAGTTCAGCCCCTTGGAGGCAAAGGTCTTTATTGAGGATTTACAAGACCGCAAGATATCTAGGATATATCAAACCCTGGTGATTCACTGCTCCTCCACACTGCAGAATCTCCGGGAGGATTGGGAGGATGACCTGGGACCCTTGGATGAGGAGGACTGGGTGGAGGCCCTAGCTGCCCCACGTGGGGCGGCCATTGCGGTGCGTCTACGCCTGGTCCAGTTTTAAATATTTGCATAGGGTCTATTACACTCAAACACGGTTATGGAGGGCGGGGTTGGTTGCATCCCCGCAGTGTCTCAGATGCCACAGGGAGGAGGGTAGGCTGATGCATACGGTATGGCAGTGTCTGTCTCTGGATCAGTTTTGGAGGAGAGTCTTCACTTGCCTGTTGGAGGTTTTGGGCTGGGATCTTCCCCGCTCGCCGAAACTGGCACTATTACATGTCCTGGAGGGAATAGGAGGCAATGTCTATAAATGTCACATGTTATTGTTAGGACTCACGTTGGCAAAGAGGGATATAGCAAGGGCATGGAAGGCTCCGAGGCCCCCTGCAGTGACCGCATGGAAGAACGGTTTAGACTTTTGTATGGGCCTTGAGAAACCGATTTTCCTAGCTAGAGGGTGCCCCCTAAAACATTTTAAAATATGGAAACGGTGGTCAGACTATCGGGGATTGCTCCTAGACCCGGTTTCTGTAGAATGCGATTAGTGATTATAAAATATGGGCTGCTTGGCTGGAACTCTGGGAGTGGGGTGGGGGGTGAGACCCATGTGGGCAATTCGACTTTCAATATCTATGCGGATCCAGTCGGGGTGGATGGGTAGTGCACTTGTGGGGCGTTAGATTTATGTTGTATTTCCTTTAAGGTTTTATTGGGTATAGTAGTGAAAAAATGTCTAAGTCAATTCTATATGTTATATTTGTGCAGATGTCGCTGGGTTACAGGGCTCCGCTGTACATGTGCCGCTTGACCAATAAAAATATGTTTAAAAAAAAATATCTATAATTCTGTTTCTGAAGTTTGAGAAATTGCTCTTGAAGTCTCAGTAATTGGCAATATTTTCCAACAAGAATTAAAGATATTAGTATATTTGTTTGATTTTTATAATATCTAGTCATTTGCTAAAGCTAACTCAAGTTAAAAATTACAGAATCTAAAACTGATTTGTGCCATTCATTATGAAAGAACTTATGACAAGCAGTACAGTTATTTTCACTATTATTATAACTAATATTTACAAATGGTCACTGTAATAAAACTCAAGTATATTAATACCAGCACATTATCCACTGATACATTTTAAATGTCTGATTGATTGTTAATATGCATTCGATTTTTTGAAGTAGTTGTAGGTTCTTTAAAATACAGTAACTGGAACCTAAGAAGTTTCATTTGTGTTACACTTTGCAATCTTCATGCTGCCATGGCTAGAACGGATTTCCCTGCTGTTGCATAATACATTTATCTCTCCTGCACACAAAGGCTTTCCTTTAAGTATGTTCTCTTATTATCTTCTCATTTATAGCTGTATTCCCAAAAACCTTCATAAATGGATTGGCTAACGGATTAAAGTAAATGTAAGAAAGCTAGAAAAATAAAAGTCTGTTGGGAAGCAAACGTTCACAGATACAATTAAAGTCACATGCTACCTCCTTTCATTTGAAATACAGAGTTACTGTACTTTTTTAAATAGACATAACCTATAATCTTGCACTGAGCTCTTCATTGAAGTGCACTTTATGATCTGGTCATTTTTTTTATACATAAATCCTTGACGTTTGCTTGTCACAACATAAATTGCATTATGTGTTCCCTTGTTCTATCATCTGCATTAGAGTGTTCTACATGAAATTGTTTACACAAGGTCATTTAATTTGCAAGTAATAGTTAACAAAAAAAAAATAATCTAAGTCTATGTCTGTTACTTTGAGATGTGGTACATTTTGGTGCCTACAGTATATGGGGGTGGAGCAATAGTCCCTTTGTTGGAAGAAATAAAAGCAAAGATGATTCCTGTTCTTTGATACAGTTCCTTACTTTGACCTTGTACAAACATCCATTAGAACTGTATTCAAAAACTCCTATGTTTAAGGCAGTCTACCCATGAGTACCATTTAAGACTAGGTTCCAGATGTACAACCGTATTTTGCGGTCGCAAACAGGAAATCTACCCATTTGCGACCACAAAATAGGTCTAGCCCATGTACAAACCCTATTTTGTGAGTTGGTAACCTATTACCGACTCGCAAAATAGGGTCTGTGACTCGCTATTAGGAAGAGGCAGGCTAGGGGCGTCCCTTCCTAATAGCGAGTCCCAATGGTATGTACCATTGTGTTGCCACCACAATTGCGGTTGCAAAACACTCGCAGTTTACCACCTACTTCAAGTAGGTGGTAAGCCACTCACAAACGGGAAGGGATCCACAGGGCAGCACTTCCCCTTTGTGACTGGCATTCAAAAAATATTTTAAGAGCAGGCAGTGGTACCAGCCTACTCTTAAGAAATGAAACAGTAACGTTTCATTTTTCTTTTTTTTAAATACATCCCATTTTCCTTTAAGGAAAACGTACTGCATTTAAAAAAGTCCGCTTTTTTTAAAATGCAGTTACAGACATGGTGGTCTGCTAACCCCAGCAGGCCACCATCCCTGAAAGTGCTAGCCCTTCCAAATGGGATCATACATACCACCTGCCTCATGAATATTAATGAGGCAGGCAATTTGCACCCTATCATGAATCGCAAACAGTGTCTGAGACACTGTTGTACATTCCTATTTGCGAGTCGCAAAATAACGCAATTTGCGACTCACAAATTGGTAGGGTCGTACATCTGGCCCTAGAACTAGGCTTTAATCCTCTGATTGATATGGCTGATATTAACTAAATCACTTACTTTATAGCTTGTAAGAGGCAGGAATTAACACCCTAAGAGCTCACATTAACAAAGCTTTAACTACACTCACGGGGGAATCATTTTTCTAAGAAAGTTCAGTTGCAAATGTGCTGATAGTTTACAATATCCCTTCCAAGGAGTTTCTAGAACAGTCCAGAAGCTAGTGGTAAAAAATGAGTTAAATCTTCCAGCTTGTTTAGGAATATATGGATTGCAGCAAAAGTACAAGCAGAGTTAATACGCCATCAGAATGTTTACTCCTTTAAGGCAACCTTACCTCAATTATGATATGCGGCCGCGGGAGAATATTGCTGTCTGCATTTCAGGCTTTTCTATCTTCATTTTAAGGATTTCAATGGTGTTTGGAACTCAAAGGGTCAAACTTACAGTATGTGCAGGATGTTTAAACTAGGCCAGGAGTCCATGGAACACATAGTGTGCTTGTGCCCAGCAGTACTGGATTCACAGAAAAAATGTCTAAAACCCATTTTAATGCAGAAGGCATAAAGAACAATTCTAGAGGCACTATTATTCTGTTTTAAAGGCATACTCCAAAATCTGTCGGCAACACTATAATGATTTTGACTCTGGCCCTTGGTGAGAAAAATTGACAACTTGATCTGTGCAGCTCTGGCCTAATGCACTAGTATTAAGACATACATTTTATTTGATAAGTCCTTTTACTCTAATTTATGATGGATACATCTCTGTATTGGTCTTAACATGTACGGTACCTGCGCTTCACCTTTACTTAATGTTATTTACATTAAGTATTTATCATTTGTGGATTTTTTCTGTGTAAGGTAATATCGTACATAGTTTTATGTGCTGTGTTTGGCTCTATTATTTCAGATTACTGGGAGAAAGGTGTTTAATAGTGGGGTTGTGGGGGTTGGGGCGCGGTCCAGCACAAGTAATAAAGGCACTATCTTGTTAGGTTCAGTATAATGTTACAAGAAATTTAACTTGAGCTCAATCCCTGGCAGCTATGTCACAGAACAGACAGGCTTAACTTAGAGAAAATGTGCAAAGCATTTTGAAATACCAAAGCAGTTAAAAAGTCAATAACACAAATCAATTGAAATCCCACACCACTTTATAACAACAGACAATCGTTTAATGAACCAAATGACACTAAAACAACAAACTGGGAAGCCAGAGATATTAAGTTTTCAACATGTAAGCAAATATAGTGCCATAAAGACAAAATTAGCCTATGGGAGTCAATAGACGCAGTAGATCAGGACCTAAGCGTTATTTGCGGCAAACCACAATGAAGCTTGGGTTGGATACAACAACCAGGTTTTGTTCGGTCAGAGGCTTTACCTTTGTACTCAGTCTTTTTTCTGGAAGTCAAAATCACTCAGTGGGCCAAGGCAGCAGACTGTCTGAAGAAATTCTCACAAATTCAGAAAGGCATTGGGCAACATACCACTGATTTATTGGTTTTGGAGTGAAATCACAGATTGGGGGAAATTCATGGGTAGGAAGTCCTCTCACCAACCAAATTCTTTTGGTGCCTCACCCGATCAAGATTTCAATCTTCAGACTTAGGGGCCGAATTAAATCTTCACAGGACTCCCATTGTCCCTCTGTGGTGGAGTTTATAAGTACTGTGCCAATCTGTTGGAATCCCACCCGGCATATTTAGATGTGTCCTGGCTAAATCTCAATCCACATCGACAGAGCATTTACCACTGCGTAAGCGGCTCACCACTCTCTACACAGCGGGCTCCTCTGATGTCTAACATTGCTCAATCACGGTCAGGGTGGCAGGATTCCACCGAGCATATTTAGATTTCAGAGTTGTGCGGGCATTGTTCTAGAGGTGGATTGCCGACAGAGGGATCCCGTCGGGGCACGCGTTCAACATTGTACTATTCCTGTAGCTTTTGGATGAATGCTAGCATCACACACATCATGTGTTTTGCCTAATTGTTTTCACCTGCACACCACCCTTTAAAACACACTCCATATCAGACCTTGATCCTTTGCCATTGCTTGCAGCACAACATTGCCAAGCAGGATTGTTGACACAGAAGTTAGGTTTTTCTTTGCTTTCTCTGTTTCTTGTCCCTTTTTTCCTCTTTCATTTATTTTCTTGTGGGTCATAACATTTATTTCATTGTTTTTTGGATACTGACAGTGAGTAGAAATCCCCGTTTAACCGAGGGAGATTTGTCAGTCTTGGTGCATAGAATTATTAGAGTAGAGCCAATGGTGTTCAGAGCCCAAGTCCAAAATACAACCAAAGCCAGAAAACGCAAATGTGGACCAGAAAAATTGACAGAGTGAATGCTGTAGCAAACAACCTGTGAACACAGGAGAAAATTAGTAAGAGGTGGAATAACCTGCGGGGGAAAGTGCATTCCCTGGCCTCCAAGTGTCACCTGGAGGCACAGAGGAGTGGTGGTGGTTCTCCCAGCCCCCTTACAACTTTTTCTCTGGGAGGAGAAGGTCTTGCAGATACTACATCCTGAAGGATTGACTGGAATCCCAGGTAAAGTGGAGACTTTTAAGTTTTACTTTTGAATGTGTCGCTAAACCTAAATGTTGTTTTTGCTTTTCATTTAACTGTTTCCAATGTGATTTGCACCTTTTGGAAACAAAGAAACACATTTATATTTCTATCATTTTTCATTGTTTTTTTTGTTTGTTTGAATGTATCTTCTTGTAACTCCGCAAAGTGATCCAAAAACTCTGCCACGCAACGTAGAGTTCTGCAAACTGCGGAGTGCGTTAGGTTTGCACCATTCATGCTGTTTTTCTAGCACCAGGTGCTTGCTCCATGCTGGAAAATCAGCACGAACAGCACCATGAGCAGCGCTAGAGGATGCAGCTTCTTCCTGCTGCTCAAGTAGATTTTCTACTTGAGAGGCAGCTTCCTCAATGCAAATGGATGGTTTCTCGATGCGAGCGGTCGTGACCATCCGTGATCGCCCGCGTTGAGAAATCTCGCATGGATGTGGTCTAGCGTTGGATTTTCCTCGCTTGCACTCGCCAACTTAACATTGGCAAGCGCAAGCGAGGAAAAATCTCAGCTCTGCGGATTAGAGGTTTTCAGAACTTTGCCTGCTGTGCAGAGTGCGGTAATCTCCCAAAACTCTGGGAACGGAGCAGAGTTCACCGCCCAGGCCTAGTTTCATATTGTAAATGTCTGTTCTATATTTACACTATGTATGTTTAACTTACAATTTGTAAGTGTTGTTAATGTTTAATTTAAGTGACTACAACTGCCATGATGTCTTGTTTTAAGTTTGTGAAAAAAATATTGCAATACCTTCTTGCTCTTTTTCTCTTTCCTATCATCATTTCCACATATGTTGACGTGTTACGTATTCATCAATCTCTATTTCATACTATGTTTTGAAATGTTTGTGTTTAATTTTGTGGGTTGTCCTACCCTTGTTATTTCATTTAATTTACGTTATTTATATCACAAATCAAACATTGTTGACTTTAAAATGTTAAGGTATGTAATTTTGCATGCTGAATATAATTCACTCTGTAATGTGTATATGTTGACTAATGCAATACATCCTTCTAAGTTGTCTAATTGTCAGATTTTTTGCCTGCTAGGCCTTGGAATGGTTTCTTTCACAATTCTCCCCTCTACTGTGTTGTGTTGAATCTTTGGTATATTTCATGTATGCTTTCTAAATTCATTTCAAGCCATTTTTTTACCTGCTTTGTTAAGTAATTCTGTGTGTAATTTAAACTGGTTGTGTATTGTATTGCAATACCACTGGCAGAAACAATCAATATATTAATTTTCTTTTTCCATTTAGATTGCTTCTTTTTTAGCTTCAGACTTATCTGATGTATAATCCATACTTGAACAATATACATTTTTTTTAAACTCATAATAGGCCCAACACCCAGAGTACGCAGACAACCATCTGCCACAAGGCTATCTTCACTGCGGAACAGGAGGAAGCCTTCGGGGAGGACTCCACTCCTACAAGTCCGTATGACGAGGAGCTGCTTGGTCCATCTGGTCTGCCCGGGCAGACAACTCCTGTGACTCTTACTTGGCCTGCACCTACACTTCCTATCCCGGCTGCTACCACACCTCAGCCTATGAATACCTCTTCCTGTGTCCAAACCAACATCACCCCGATCTTGTGCCCCCCACCCCAATCCTGGCTGCTGTTTATCAAACACCACCTCCACTTCAGCTAGGGATCAGGGGGATGGGGAGGGTTTTCTGTACATTCATGAATCTTGGGCAAGACTTGTAAGTAAGGAATTCCGAAAACTCAAATTCTTTTTGTCATATTGAGCCCTCTCCCAGGGCTTTGGTAGTCATTTCTAGGATCCTGGCTGAGATCGTCCGGGTAGGATTCTCTTGTATTGGTCTGTAATGGGTACTATTGTTAAGTTACTGCATTACTTCTCCGTCATACAGGGCTCTGTGCCAAAAAACAATCCCACCTCCCTTATAGGTTGGTTTGATAATTATAGAGGTATTGTTAACCAATTCACGTATAGCCAGTGACTGAGTTTTGGAACAGTTTTGTTTGAAGAAAAGTTTTTTGTCATTAATTTGATCTACCTCTCTGATAATAGTCTCTTCGAAAGCCAGGATCTCTGGAGACATGGTGGTACTTTCTGGGAAAAAGTTTGATTTATTTTTTAGGCCACTTACATTGGTGTTGCTTGTGTCAACTGCCTTCACAAAGTACGTTTTGAGTTTAATTTTGCAAAGAAATAGTAAAAGTTCTGTTTTGGTCTCTACCGGGTTTTTAACCCCTTCCCCGCTCATGACGGAACCACTCCGTCATGAGCCACGGTTGCGCTGTGCTCATGACGGAGTGGTTCCGTCATGTTACGGCCGTTGGTGGCCGCTCCGCCCACGCGGCGCTAATTCCCCGCCTGTGCGGGCGATTAGCGCAGTGGGCGCTGCCCCCAAACCCCCCCCCCCAGCGCCGCGGCGGAATTCCTGCCGCGGCGAAGGGGTTAATTTTAAATTAACAAAGGAGAGACCTTTCCTTAATATCTTCGACTCGGCATCAGACAATTCATATGAAGATAGGTTATATAGAGGAATAAGTTCAGGTGTGCTAATCTCCTTCTGGTTCTGAAAATGCCCTGGTCTTGTGAGTGGCCTTTCCATCCCCCACCCCTTCCTCTTCCCCTGTTGCCGTCTCGATCTAAAAAAGGTTGGGCACCTGGGTATTGGTAGTGTGATGGGTTTGGGCCAATTGTACCTTGGTCTGAGTCTGAGGATGTATCTGAAAACTTTATGAACTTTTTGCACGACCTTCCTTGGTACTGCAGATTTTAAAAGCTCGGATTATTGTTTTATAAAAGTCGTCTTTCAGACTTTCTGAGTAGTGGAAGCACAGATAAGAGTGTTGCAACAAATAGAATAATTTTACATCATTGTATCACTCCCGAGGAAATCATGATATCCTGAGTGGGGTAAATATTCTGAAAACATTTCAATCATTGCCAACCCTGAATGACGCATCTTCAAATAACATTTTATTAGTGAAATTCTTGAAAAAATAGAGCAGACAGAGTAAGTCTACAGAGACCTTATGATTGAGTCACACTCTGGCAAAGACAATCCTGGTAATGAAAGACACATTTGAGGTATAACAAGCTGAGGTATAAAAATCTCCCCAAGTACAGAGAAGTCATACCCCATGATCATGAAGCAACCAGAGAAATGGAATACAAAGTACGTCAGCAATAGCACCAAAGTGACCTATGTATCCATTAGGCGATCAGTTTCAAAATATGCAAGTGGAAATAACCTGTCTAATCAGAAAGATATTCTCCACCATCAAATTAGAGAGAAAGAGATAATGCTAATAACAAATAAGAACCACCAACCTGGTCAAGGCGGGTGAAACAGTAATGACTGAGGCTGGTTGGCAACACCCTTAAGAGCACCAAAGAACATCCAGTTATAGCAAACAGGCCCGGCACTCATTTTTACCAGACTCATTATTAAACTGAAATATTGCCAGGGTAAAACATAAAAAGAGGAGAAGAATGTGGTGTCCTTTATAATCTTTAGAGATCTGTTGCTTCCAAGAAACGTGGGGTATGGAAGAAAAGGCTATAAATGGTTTTACCCCATACTGTGCTCCATAAATCAAGTCAATAAAACAAAAAGAGGTTTGATCACATGGATTTCAGTAACTCTTGCTGTCAAAGCCTAAGCAAACTCAATAGTAAATAACAATGTACAGTACCTCATGCTAGGGAGTGATTTGATGATCATCAACATCTTTAATGCTTCCATGTCTCCAGCAAAAGAAAATGCCAGGTGCCAGATATGCAAGGTCCTAGAATCCACAATTTTTAAAACATGATTGACAATAAAAGATATTGAATCAAATTTAAAAACAAAAATAATCTCGGTCTGCGGTGACTCTTCACATTAAGCCACATACTACAATGTTAGAGATAGATCTAACTGAAAATCAAACTGTATGGGCTATACTTGAATTCTCAATGAACAATTTCAGAAATACTAAGGAAAGAAGGACATCTATTTACTTCAATGAGAGCATCATGTGGACCCACAGATTATCAGGCACTCCAGAAAAGAAAAAATACTGATCTAACAATCAGGCACGTCAGATTGACTATATTCTAATCAACACTGAATCATGACATCTTGTCACTGACATGCATGTGGAATGGCAAGTTGAAATTAATTGTTATCTGTTATTGGAATTACTTTCAATACAGGGCCCAAAGCTCGTATACCATAAAGTAAAGAGTCATCTGAGTTCTCCAAACATGGCAAAATAAGTTTGGCAGTGACAGAATCAGCTGGCAACTGACCACTATGATCACCCAGAACTATAAATCTGATGAAGGCTACATGGAAAGATTTCAAATGATTACTAACATGAGGAAAATACAGGAATGGCAACAGAAACTTTGTACACTTTTGAGTTCCTTTTAAGTTCCAGATTAAAACAAATAAATACCGTTCTTAGAAACCCTGTAAAAATCAATGTGGATAATCTGGAATGGTACAATGATTTATGTCTATAGGACAGACAGGTATCAAAGGATGTCTTGAGAAGAAGGCATTTAAATCCTTTGGAACAAGAAACATTAATCGACCTAAGGAACAGCTATAAAGCTTGTACTCAAATACAAAACAGTCCAGCGGCACCAAAATGTATGTGACTGGGTTAAGTCTGCCTTGAAATTCAAGAACTCAAAACAATTATCGTCCAATTGCACTACTTGACGGAGTTGGAAAAATACATGGGAAACAATCATATCCAGCATTGGATCGAAAGTAATCTGATTCCTTTGAACTGAAACTATGGGCCAAGCCATGAGACTCTAGCTCACGTAAATTAAATAGCTGTGGAAATCCACTCTTCACCCGGTATTTATAAATCCGAAAATGGAATTCTACTCAGTTGACAGAAATCTTCTTTGGTCCACCCTGAGAGAGCATGAGATTCTGGATAAGTTTGTGTGTGCAATATAATGAGACTACTGTCAGGTTGGATATGGACCAAAAAAGGAATGCACACCAAACTTTATGATACAAGTTGGAGTCCACCAAGGCTGTGTATTGGCACCAATGTTCCCCGATCTTTACATATATTATTTTTGTAGCTTCCTTTTAGATTTGAACCTTAAATGTTCTAGTGAGAAGAGGTGAGAAGGTCCCCCTCCACCTCTTCACGGTTGATGCAGGACTTCAGGCACACACTGGGCTACCTATTTATCACTTACTAAATGTCACCTTGTTGGACTTGGCCCTTTTTGCAGGGTCATCCCTGAACTTTTTGCCTTCCTCCTAGTCTTTTTTCTGACCTGGGGTTGGTGGTTTTAGGAGTCTGGGCACTTTAGCACTGCTGTACAGTGTAAAATGCATGTGCTCTCTGTGGTAAACAGGGTAAGATTGGTCTACACCTGTTTGGCGTATTTAATTTACCTGACAGTCCCTTGTAAAGTGGTATCTCAGATACCCAGGGCCAGTAAATTAAATGCTACTGGTGGACTTGCAGTGCTGATTACGCCACCCACCAAAGTAGCCTTTCAAACCTTTTCCCAGGCCTCTGCCATTGCAGGGCCTATGCACGCAGTTTACTGCCGCTGTGACATGGCACGCAAAGTGGCTGCCACGTCTGTGACCCCTCTTTTACTGCATGTCAGTCACCCCTAAGGTAGGCCCTAGCTAGCCCTATGGGCAGTGTGCATTGTAGGTAAAAGGTAGGACATGTACTATAAGTGTGTGACATTTACTGGTAGTGACAAACAGCCATTTTGGTTTCTCACTGCTGTGAGGCTGACCTCTCATAGAAATGCATTGGGGATTCCCTGATAAGTGTTTCAGTGGTAATTCCTGACATTAATGGAGCAGCGGGGCCAAGTTTGATATGTTTGGAATAGTGATAATAAATGCTGCGTAATGGTGTGCTCGGAATTATGATCACTATTTTAGAAATGCCACTTTTAGAAGTTGGCATTTTTGTGTGCTATGTGTCTTTGCCTGCCTCATGTGTATGGCATGTCTGGCTCTGGCGTGACAAGGGCTGGTGAGGTGTGTGGCTCCAGAGGGGCTGGGTAAGTCAGCGCTAGGCTGAATGGGCAGATCTGCATTTGGGGTAGTGGGAGGATGGGAGGAGTAGCCCCTGACCCTGAATAGGTCTGTGTCTGCCTTGTTCAATGCTGGCTATGCCCGCTGTGGTGTGTCTGAGGACACAGCCCAACCTGACAAAGGAGGGTGTGAGCACTGCAAATAGAGTGCTTTGGTACCTCCCAGTTCCAGTTGAGACTGTATCCTCAAGGCCTGTGGCAGGGCAGAACAAAGAACAACATGGTATAAATATTGGGTCTGTGACCCCATGTAACTGTGCTTGTTGGTGTTGTGTTGGGTGCTTGCTGGTACCTGCTGGGTCCCAGGAGGAACCGCCATGAGGGACTGCCCTCTGCTGGAGGGCCCTGTGAGCCAGCCTGCCTGGGCCCAGCTTTGCCTATGGAACTGGGGACCAGCGTCTCGTGAGCGCTACATCTTTTTTACTGCTGGCACAAGAGGACGAGATGAGTGCCTCAGGGGTGCTGCGCTCGAAAGCGCTGTGAGGAAGGAATCCCAGTGTGGGGATTCCCCCCGTGCCGTGCCGGTGGAAGCACCGTGTATGGCCAGAGATTGCTGCAGAAGAAGGAAAGGCGAAGAGTTCGCCGCCGACGGAGACTTTTCTCCATGTCCCGCTGCTGCTGTGTCCCGCCAGGAGACCCGCTTCATTTCCTTGACGGCCGCCCAGAGAAGAGCCCCGGTGAGTGGGGCCTGTCCGGAGCACTATTTGGTGCCGGAGTCTATTCTTCCAGTGGCACTGCGAGAGTCCGGGCCGCTACAACGTGGGGGCATTGTGTTTGAAGGGTCCTAGTGAGTGGGGACCCACAGGGCACTGTAGATGCCTGCTGTTCTGCTCCTTCCTGAATCCGGCCCAGAACAGCCCCGGTGATTGGGGCTGAGCATTGAGAATTGTTGGTGCCAATTGAGGGCACCAGGAGGAGCCCAGTAAAGGGGGCTCGCAAGTAACCCCAGGCGGAGACCTCCGCTCCACCCGCAGCAGAGTGTGCGGAGATTTGCCTACTCCGCGTTCCGTGGAGAAGGCGGAGAGGGCAAATCTCTGCACACTCCGCAGCGGAGCGGAGTTCGCCAGCTCCCGCCTCCCACCCCCACTATTAACAATTGATTAAAACTTCAATAAAAATACTTTAAAGTAAATAAAAACCACTTACCTTGGCTGCGGTGTCCCCGGGCAGGCCTCCTCCTCTTCATCACCGTCTCTGGGAAAACTGAGCAGTTTGTTCTCAACTCCGTGGTCCTCCGCGTAGCCCTGCTACGCCCACTACGCCCAGGTTTACTCACAAGGCACGGTTGGTGCCAGGGCTTTTTCTCCTACAGCTGCACCGCAAGAGCGCTGGCAGCTGCAACAAGGGGGCATTGTTTTAGAAGTCCCAGAGTGGGGCTTCAGAGGCACAGTGGTGCCAAGGATGATTTTCTCAGCTGCACCCCAAGAGCATGGGCAGCTGCAACAACGGGAGCCTTTCTTTGTGTGGTCTCAGGAGAGACAAGGGTGGTTGACACCCTCATCCCCATTTCGGGGGCCATACGGGCCACCAGAAGAAAGCCAGAGGGCCTGAGAGCACCTGAGGTGCTGGAAGGGCACAAGGCCCTGAGAATGTGCATAACGTGTTGAAGCCTGAGGTGATGTGTGCACCAAGGGAGTGTTACTTCAGTACACTTCTAACCGTGATTTATGCCTAATGTGTTTATGCATTAATATGTTTCCGCTAGGTACAGTATTTTACCAGTAGTCACTGGTTGTTCTCATTACTTACCTTTTCCTATGCTTTTGACAGTGGCCCGATTGGCCCTGTCCTGTGTATAATCCCCTGCAAAGTACTACCTAGTGCCAGTTGGCACAGTGTATATTTGTGATTATGATTTAATGTGTTTCTGAGTAATGCAAAGGTTATTTTTTCATAATCTTGTGTGGAGTTCCATTGTGGTGTGCCTAGTGTGTTGCTGATGTTGTGTGTGTGTTGCGCAAACGCTTTACACGTTGTCTCTGGGATAAGCCTGACTGCTCGTGCTAAACTACCAAGGTGGTGAGCAGGGGTTTTCTTCAGCGTGTAACTCCCCTGCCCTGACTAGAGTGGTGATTTCTGCCTAGATTAGGCACATGCCCTAGCCAACCAGAAATCCCATTTCTAAACACACCTAAACAAAATGTATGGTTGTGAACCCTAGAGCTCCCTGAAGAGAACATTTCAAGTCAGAGGAAAAGCACTGGAGCGTGTCTATGACTTTGGGAGCACTAAGAATAGAATTGGGCATAATCAGTATTGAGTGAGTGATTTATTTAAAAGCTAGACTCTACTGGGCCATAACATGGACAAATCCTGTAGCACAAGTGGTTCTAAAAACGCTTCTCGACATCAAGAAATGAAAAATAGAACGGCTGTACCATTTTGTCTGGCTACAAAAAATGCATGTGATCTTGACAAGTTATAAATGCTGAGGTAATAACAAAATAAAACATTGTTTTCTATTCTTTTGTCTTTGGTGGTTAACGTTTGTATGATGCAGGAATGCAGTAGAGATGAAAATATGATAAGAATAATTAATCACATGTAGGAAGAGAATAATGAAAATTCACTATAGGTCAAAATCATGGAGAAGGATGTTGCAAATGAAAGGAAAATGCTATGATTGTTGAAACTATTAAATGGACTACCTTTTTATTAGAAAAAGCAATGTGGCATTACTGACTTTTGGTATATAAAGTACTCTGTGCGAAAGAGCTACATCCCTTTCAGAATCTGGCCAGTTGGAGTTATTAAAAAACCTCATATACAGCATCTAGTTTGATCCTCACCAACTGTAATAAATATTTAGTCAACTGATATATTTTTGTCTCTATGAGCAGTCTTTCTGGTCAAAATGTTTTGAATGGCACAAAAAATAATGTATGAATACGATATCTCTGGCATCTAAGGAATAGGAGGGGACACAAGAACAATTTAAAACAGAACTGATAGTAAGAATTTTGAAATACAAATGACTGCTGCTCATAGTACTAATATATTCATGTTATTGACCAATAATATTTTAGTAAATTATGATGATATCTTTTGGTGACATTTATGACAGTTTTATGTTAAATATGGACAATTATGAAGAGGCAGAATGAGAAAGAAGTTTTCAGGAAGTTCTCTGGATCTGCAGAGACAGTCACCTGGTAGACTTTAAAGCAACTTTTGCATAGATGAGGTGAAAGAGCAGCTATAATTCTTCAATGTGGAGAGCATACATCAACTGGGGTTGTGAAGATGATGTTTGTAGATTTCATGATATCCGTGAATTCATATTTGAACTTCAAATGGGGAAATGAGGCATCAAGCGGTATCTCATAGCAACACGCATTAGGTGCGACCAACATGGAGAGGGCACACGAGCAAGCAGGAAGCTGAAAATGTTAAAGAGGAAATAATTTTTTCAAAGTGCTCAATACAACCGTGCACAGTCATGCATCTCTTCAATCATTCATTTTTTTCACAAACTGACTCAATCTCTTTAGCCATATAACATACATTGAACCAGTGCCATGCAATTTATCACTCACTCAGGGACATTTTTAGAAAAATACAGAAATTTTAAGATACGTTATGTTATATGTTATGCTACATGTTATGTTATATGATATGTTATATGTTAAGTTATATGTTATGTTATATACTAGTTATGTTAATTTGTATACCATATGACTCACGCAGGAGTGTACCCTCACTTGAAACGGGAGCTGTAGAGCCCGAGTCAGTGTCTGGGCTAGATGACGAGCCATGTCTTAGATTCTTCTGAAATTTAATATCTGAGTAGGTGGCCATGATATGTAGAGGCAGGTCTTTCCAGGATTTAGGCTTGAGGTAGGATAAGACATGACCACCATCTGGTTCTGCATATGCACAGAAGGTGTGCGAGTCCAACTGAGCAATGTTTGGTATATTTGTGGAAGTTTATGCAGCTGTTGAGGGACGTGGGGCCAAAGTTGTTTAAGGTTTTGTATATATTCTTGTGGAATTTGAAGAGTGCTAACAGGTGAATGGTGAGTCAGTGGAGCTGTTTGTGGTCCGGCGTGATGTGAATGTGGGGCAAGAGTTTGCCAGTATAATTGGCCGCTATGTTTTTAATGGTCGTCTAGTCAGTTGGCCGTTGTTTCCGCCACAGAGTGTGATGCTGTAATCCAGCTTGCGAGTCACAGGGACCTGGGTGATGGTTTTGAGAGTGTCGGGTTGGGAGCCAATAGAAGATCTTCTTAAGCATCTTGAGTGTTTGGAAGCATTTACTTGGTTGGTCGTGATGTGTTGGTTGTCGATTACTATTCTGATGTTCTTTGCACAGGTTGTTGGGAAGGGTGTAGGTCCAGGATCGGCAGGCCACCATGAGGAGTCCCAGAGCGAGGTGTTTTTGCCGAAGATTGCTACCTCTGTCTTGATGGGAGAGCTCCACACATGAGGAATGGATTGCCGTTTGCAAATGCAAAGGCAATCTCTTTGTCTGCACCTCTTTAAAATTTGCGGGTGATGTATGCTCCTCCATACTCTGGAAGGTGGGTTACACCAATTCTGTGCTGGAGTAAATCTCTGATTGGAAGGGTTTGGATTGTAGTTTGGGAATGCTGAAAAACTTCCATGTTTCTAGGAGTTTCCAAACTTTCATGGTAAACCATGCTTTTAAACTCCCACTTCTCTCTCCTTTGAGAGGAACTTGTGGTGGACCTCTTGGGCCCCATAAACGAGCATACATCTCCTAGGAGTCCTCTTGTGATTTCCTGGCAGGTCCACGGTTTTCAAGATAAGATTGAAAGATAGTCAAGCTGTGTGAAAGAAGGGCTATGGTTGTTCTGTGATGAAAAAGCTTGGAGGCTATACTATGGCCTACACCATTTTTGAGATTCCCAATATATTTTGTATGATGCCAGGCACTTTAAAATGTGGTCACTGAATGCACTTTGCTACTAAGTAATTGCTCCATTTCGTTTATATTGTTTCACGATGGTGGATAGTAGACATACATGTGAACTGTTTGAAAAGATGTTAAAATATTTTATCTGTATTGTCAAAGAGAATCATGAAGGTGACAGACAGTAAGCCATGCAGCCTCTCAACTCAGTAATATGAGAGAACCATGTCTGGTGGTGATACACACTCAGCTAGGACACATAGACAAGGCGCGATTAACGTGCTTTCTAAGGAAAGAGCAACAACAGAATGGCCATGCGAACTCACCAGGGTGGTTTTGCTGTTCCTTAAACTGCGGGAAGCATGGAATTACATGTAAAGGAAAGTATACATGGGAATGAAGACTACAATTCTCATGATTCAGCTCCTTCCTCTGGAACCAGGAAGAGGAACCTCTTTGAGGTTAGGAAGTTCAACCAGGAGGTATTTAAATGGCTTTAGACGAGGCAGGCCAGATTATTCCAGTTACGAGGCCATGCAAGCGCTGCAGAAATGTGTTGTGATCTTTTCCCAGTATCGTAAGGGTGCTTGCACCATTTTCTGATTCTTTTTTGGGCTTTTGCCATGTTAGTACTTTAAGACACTGCTTGCACTGTGCTCTGGTCAATAAGTGGGTGTCTGGGGTGTTGTTTTGTTTTTTCCGCGTGGTGAATGTCCCAATCTATGAGTGCGCTTGGAGACAGAGCGGTACAACGAGAACTTGCTGTTCTTGGGATTATTGGATCACACTATTTGGTTCTAAAATATATACTGACTTTTGCTGAGGGGATAGGATTTTCTCGATGTATGGATATTTTCTGATTCTAACGATACAATGAGCATTACAGAGTTTCAGTGCAAATAATTCTACAAGACATTTCTTGAGTCGCATTATTCAGACTGCCATTACTTGGCATTCACAGACTATCCCAGGGGTATAACAAAATACCCAATCATCTTATACTTCTTCAAATACAACTCCAAAGCCTAAGAGGTGGTACTAAGCTTTGTGTTAACCTGCATTTATTCTTTGCCATTTATTAACAGGGTTCAATGTGAGTCCTGTCAAGTTAAGGTTCACTCCATGTGATGCAAGGCATTATTAAGTGTTATGTCGGTACATCAAATAACATTTCAAAAGAGTGATTCATAAAGAGGAAAGAGAGAGTAGTCATTGGAGAATGGACATGTGTTACCAATATTGTTTTTTCTTTGTTGTTACAGTTAAATGAGGTATCCTTTTTGGGTTATAGGCCACTTGTTATTGAAGAGTGAGCGGAGTTACATAAAACCTATACTAATGTCTATCTACATGAAGATGGACTCGGTTTCTGACACAAAGGCTTTCTTGTTGTTTAAAGGTAAATTAAGGTGTTCATGATATGTTTTGCACAGTTGGTTAAAACTATACATATTCATGGTGTGTTGTTCATATTTCAGGTCTCCTTCCCTGCCGTTCCCTCCCTTTCCTTCCCTCACTTGATCACCTTAAAATTCGGGTCTATTATGGCATGCAGAATTGAGGCTATCAAGAGTTGGACCTATTGAGCATCGGACCGAGGACGAACCCACATGATTACAGGTGGTGAACCTGCAGATTCTTCACACTTTCATCATCTTCAACTTATCAACAAGACAAGTTTATCAAACCAAAAAGGGTTGATCAGGAATAGAAAACAAAACCTCTTCCAATTTATTGGACATAAAGCTCAGCCCAGGCGAACACCTATTTTTAATCACTCTTCTTGAATTATGGAATGTTATAACATTTCTGAAACACATTAATCATTTAAGGACACTTTCAAAACTTGTTGCTGCAGCAAGTGAAAAAAACCTGCCAGCTGGAATCCATACTTTTCAAATATTGAGAATATTTTGAAGGGTAACTTCAAGACATTTAGAATTCGACCCAAGCCTAGTCTTAACCACATAAAAATGATCAACTCCCTCATATGAACTTCTCATAATACTGACGGGGAAAATGATCCCTTCTTTGAGATCAGCTGACCAAAAATGTTTTATATTTTTCAATCTAATCCCTGAAGTGCTTTTACTTGCATAAAAACGCTAAAGCAGCATTGCACGGATAATGTGTGTGATGTTCGCTGATTCGCAGCGGGATTTTAGGCATTTAAAAAAAGCAAAACTTCTTTAAAGAATCAATATTTCAAATTATATTTTTTAATCAAGCCAATTTGTCATATATCAGAAGAGGCCTGTGGCATTTATTTCTGACAGCTGTTTAAACACTGTGCTTGGTCTGTGGATCACCAGCTGGGGCTGCTGAGTCCCATGGGGGAACATTGCTGATTGCCTTCTGATCTTGAGGGCTTGTGGTGTCTGGTAACAGCTTGCCTCAGCTTCAAAATTCTCACAGGATAGCAACTGCATGACACCGATGAGGCCGGAACAGACCCCAGACACCACAAACTATATATGTGACTGTGACATATACATTTTTTTTTCTGAGGTACATTTACATACATGCTGACATTTTCGACTAGGATAAGTGGGAGATTTTGAAAAAGAAATCGGGGGAATGTATTTTCCCCATAGACTTCGATTGAAGCTCAGGCGATTTCAGGTGGGAGACAGTTAAATAAAGCCATTTTTTGGATACAAAATTGGAACTGCTGGCACTTCCATGGAGTGAGAAGCTGTTTACGTCTTCTGAAGCATTATACTGAGATTTCACTAAGCAAAATGGCAATAAATAAGCTGTGAGGGAACATTTTTCTCAAAGTTATTTCAGTTTCATCTAAAAGTATGGCTCTGTATAATTAATTATTTCTCCAAGTTGGGCGACTTCTTTTATTTCTACCGTCCCCACTGTACTTTGTTACATAGTTTGCCACCTTACTACCCGTTTAGCCTGCAGTCATTTCGATTTTTTCACTTTTTTCTCAAACTAACATTTTTTTTGCACCTGATGGTTTTCTATATGTTTTGTTTTGCCCCATTCCTGTTAAATTGTGCAGTCCTCATCCTGGAAATGTTAGGCAGATATGTTACAAGTAGATATTCGGAGGAATATGGGAAGCGTGCGCTCAAAATGCGCTGAAGATGATTACCTGCCTTGTTCCATATTCTTCCCTACATGGTCACCCCACCACCCTCCGACCTCTCGATTGATGTTTTCCTTGGAGGGGACCTATAGGCCCTCTTTCCACCTCAATGCCTCTGTCTTGTTGACACGGCTGTTCACGCTGTAGCTTTGTAGGAGCACCCATGCTGGATTCCCTTTTATTGACTTATGATGACAACTTGAAAATAATTTAAGACATTCTTTAACTGAGCAATTAAAATGAGAATATTTACTTTAAGAATCTTATATTTCCAAATGCATTAAGATGTCTATTAATGTTTTCCATGCTTAAGAAATATATGCGTCCCAATGGGATACCACAAAGATGGCTGTCGATAAATGTGCGTCCTAACGGAACATATCCACATTTGCACTGTATTTCCTTTTATTGTGAAATGGGACATTATCCTATACAGCAGTGCGTTGAAGAGGAGTGGAGCCCCTGATGTGCTTCTTCAATGAAACTCTATGGTTGCTTGGGCATACGAAAGGTGTGCATATGCACGTGCGCCCTCAATATAGGGTAGTGGACAGATCCTCCATGCAGCAATCTGCTCTCACTACCTGGATTATGTGACCTTTGCTCCTTTACAAGGAAGCATGCTGAGTGCACCTTACTATTTCATTTAAGTCCAGGTTCAAACCACCACAGGTCTACAACAAAGCTGCTGCAATATTTTCACTTTAGCTCACATGTGGGCCCATCTTAAAGATATAGCACGCTGCCTTGGCCTGCACAATGGTGCATTTCTAATGGGGCGCAAGGAGTGCAGACTGGGTCAGTTGCCTGGGTCAGAATGAATGTGCTGGGCCATCAGAGCCACAAACTTGCATCTTCCCTGTGGAGCAGCGCATTAGTAAAGTCTGTTCGAAGCAGCCGGTCTGCTTTTCACTGTGCATACGACATAACAGCCTACATGACAAAGGGGGACAAATATTACCCTTCCAGGAGATGCACACCTTTGCACCATGTCTATTTATTACACAGTAAGTGCATCTCCTGGAGTCCTCTTTGCCTCTGCACCCACATCCATAATATAGTGCAGGCAACGCGTTTCTCATACAAATAATAGAGTTTTCCCTTGATATAGCGCCTCGCTACATGTGCGCTCGAGCGAACTGTGTTACAGTTGGAGCCGTGCAAGCATCTGTCTTCCTTTCTGTATGACCAACGATGCCCAGGTTTAGAAGATGGGCGCACACACCCGTTGCATTCCCAGGGCACTTTGATGATACCCCCCATGGTGTCTTCCATGTCGTTGATCTCCATTGTAAGAGATGGGTATGGAAACAGTGACATGTGAATGCATCTCAGCAGCAATGGAGCACCACACATTATCAGCAGTGGGAGACCGTAGAAGTGACCAGCAAGTAATGATTTACATCTGTTAATTGTATATTGCATTTCACATACTTACATTTTTAGGCACAGGAGATGAAGTTATTGCCAAGA
This sequence comes from Triturus cristatus, assembly GCF_964204655.1. Classification (NCBI taxonomy): domain Eukaryota; kingdom Metazoa; phylum Chordata; class Amphibia; order Caudata; family Salamandridae; genus Triturus; species Triturus cristatus. The sequence goes on from NC_140583.1 coordinate 238,312,445, forward strand.
ACAAGATGATTTTCCTTCGACTGCTGACACTGACATTCTAACACAGGTCGACCACTAAGCTACAGGACCACATGCTGATCCCCAAAGGGCAAGATGGGCATGAGGGCTCATATGAACAGCATGAGTATCAAAGGTTTGTCCTGAAATGACATATTTGTCTCATTGGCTGCTGATAACATCCAATGCCCTGCATACGGTGATGCTGAAAATGGGCCCTTCTTCCTCTTATAATGAATTAACAATTGTTGTGTCTTCGATAGATGAGACCAGTATATCCCATTTCTAACAAACGGTAAACAACGTTTACCACCAAACTTTTTCCCCGCAGGGAATCACAACGCGGTCGTTACAATGACCGCGATGTGATTCCGCATACCATTACTCCGCAAGTCGGAACAACGACTTGCGGAGGGGAGGGAAGGTGTTGGATTTAAAATCCAACACCTTCCCTAGTGTCCGCACAGACTGGAGTTGGAATAGTAAATTATACTATTCCAACATTCAGCGCCCCCCCTCCGCAAGTCGTTGTTCCGACTTGCGGAGTAATGGTATGCGGAATCACAACGCGGTCGTTGTAACGACCGCGTCGTGATTCCCTGCGGGGTAAAAGAATGCGGGATGACAAGATGCATTCAACATTAAATACTTTATTAAAGTTATAAATTATAAACATTTCCTGCATGCACAAGGCAGTCTCTGTTCTTGTCTTGTGGGCTCAATAATTAAATTTTGAGGTAACAGTTTAGGTAGAAAATGAAAGTCTCCTCATGGGTTTGGATCCCTCGAGGAGTAAAAAATATTAACATTAAGATTATAAATTTACAAACTTGTTGGGAGCGAGGCTGCCTGTATTTATTGTTGTATAGTATCAACTCCAGACCTTGCAGCCAAAACTTGCTGAAAACCAGCAAGAAATGTAATAAATCTACAGTTCAAAATGGGATCCTCATGACATAAGCCAACAATAATGGCCTGTCTGCAAGTTTTGTCAGAACTAATTTGTCCTCAATCCGAGATTTTCCTTGACGCACTTATTTAAAACCTCTTTGAGGGTCATGTATGGTAGTGAGTGAGCTTTCACAGGAAAGCCTCACCCTGTAGCAGCATTTAATGAAAGCACTCCGTCTTGAAATTGCTTACCTGTATGAGGCCAAATTGTAGGCGAATCTGTGCCGGATGCGCATATTTTGGATTCTTTGGCCTATATATAATTATACTGGTTGTCAATAATCCCAACACCCTTACAATTCAATATATGATTCTATTTCAATTTATTTATTGTTTTCTGTAATGCGAACGTGGCCTAAATTAATGACCCCGTGTTTTCCAAGAGGACGGCGTTACATTGCACAATGATGAACCGTGAACAACTTTACCTTGGTGATGAGCACCAGACATGGAAAAGTGGAGTTGTTACCAGTGAAAGCATTTTACATAGCCAATGTACTTATTTTAGATGAGATTAGTATGTCTAAGGGTAGATATGAACATGCCCTTGAAGGATGCTGGGTTGTATAGAGAAGCTAGGAGGTGGGCGTCCACCTTTATGTCATCCAAAATGTATAGTGAAGTGGAATGTATCTACATGGTCAAATCCTTGTTCTCATATTTTTAACACCATGAAGTTTGCAGTTATTGCAATGTTATGCAATCTCACCTTGATGCCATCATTTGAGAAAAAAGGGATTTTTACCAGCTAAATTTGAGGTTTGCAGGGGATTCTGGGTAGGAAAACGGTGGGGGATCCATGCAAGCAATACCTCGCTGGACTCCCCCAGGTGTCTAGTTTTCAGAAATGTGTGGGTTTTGTAGGTTTCCCTATATGGCCGCCGAGCCGGGGGCCAAAAGCCCAGGTGACCCCCCTTGCAAAACCAGGTTATTTTGTGATAGGTAATTGTGATGTCTCCTCAATATGTTTGGACCCTTGCCTGTCGCGGGTACTGGGGCCACCCACACGAGTGAGGTACCATTTTTATCAGGAGACCTGGGGGAACGCTGGGTGGTAGGAAATTTGTGTCAGCCTAGTGATCCCACAACTTTCCCACACAGAAATTTGAGAAAAAGGTGATTTGTTCAGCTAAATTTGAGGTTTGCAGGGGATTCTGGGTAGGAAAACATTGGTGGGTCCACGCAAGCCATACCTCCCTGGACTCCCCTGGGTGTCTAGTTTTCAGAAATTTGTGGGTTTAGTAGTTTTCCCTAGATGGCGGCTAAGCCTGTGGCCAAAACCCAGGTGACCCCCCCTTGCAAAACCAAGTTGTTTTGTGATAGGTAATTTTGATGTCTCCACAATATGTTTTGGGCCCTTGTCTGTTGTGGGTACTTGGCCCACCCATGCAAGTGAGGTACCATTTTTATCGGGAGACCTGGGGAAAAGCTGGGTGGTAGGAAATGTATGTCAGCCCAGTGATCCCACAACTTTCCGACACAGAAATTTGAGAAAAATTTGATTTTTTCAGCTATACTTCAGATTTACAGCGGATTCTGGGTATGAAAACATTTGGGGGTCCACACAGGCCATACCTTCCTGGACTCCCGCGGGTGTCTAGTTTTCAGAAATGTGTGGGTTTGGTAGGTTTCTCTAGATGGCCGCCGATCCTGGGTCCAAAACCCCAGGTGACCCCCCTTGCAAAACCAGGTTGTTTTGTGATAGGTCATTTTGATGTCTCCACAATATATTTTGGGCCTTTGCATGTCGCGGGTACTTCACCCACCCACACGAGTGAGGTACCATTTTTATCGGAAGACTTTCGGGAATGCGGGGTGGGTGGAATTTTGTGGATCCACGCAGATTCCAGAACTTTCCATCACAGAAATGTTGGGAAAATGTGTTTGCAAGAGATTCTGGGTAACAGAACCTGATGAGAGGCACACAAGTCACCCCATCCTGTATTCCCCTTGGTGTCTAGTTTTACATAATTTACAGGTTTGCTAGGGTTCCCTAGGTGCCAGCTACACTAGGGCCCAAAATCCACTGGTAGGCACATAGCGAAAAGAAAGTCAGTGCCTAGTGGGCCTTTTGCCGCCCTGGGGGGATGGGGGGAGTTGCCCCGATATGCCCCCAAGGGGGGCAGAAAGACTGTAGCTATATTTTTTGTGTGGTGGGAGCATTCTGGGCAATCCCCACCCCCATATATAAAAAAGACAGCATAATCGCTGGCGCCTAGTGGGCCCCTGAAGGGGGGGGGGGCAGAAGGACTGTGGCATTTTTTGGGATTCGTGGGGGCACTGGCATTTTGAAAACAAATATTCCCTGATGCTAAGTGGGCTTTCTGCCCCCCGGGGGGCAGGTAAGGGGCTATTGCCCCCATATGCCTCCCGGGGAGCAGAAAGACTGGCAATTTGTTTTGGGGTGGGGGCATCGACATGCCCATTCTGGGCAGCCCCCACCTCTATGTGTAAAAAAAGACGTAATAATCCTTGGTACCTAGTGGGCTTTCTGCCCCCTCAGGGGGCAGTTCAGCAGCCACTGCCCCCATCTGCCCCCTGGGGGGGCAGAAAGACTGGAATTTCACTGGGGGGTGGGGGCATTGTCATGCCAATCTTGGGCAGCCTCAGCCCTATAGCAATACAAAACAAAGTCCCTGGATCTAGTGGGCTTTCTGCACCCTGGTGGGCGGCAGATTCGGGGCTACTGCCCCCAGCCGTCAGACGCACTGAAGGGGTTAACAATGAACAAGTAGGACAAGCACCTAGACCACTAGCCACAACTGAAATTGTGTTTCTAATACCAAATTTACTCTCTGTGGTATATGATAACATATATTGTGGAAAACGAGACAACCAGAAAGGCAAGGTCAGGGTTGTCATTGTTTATTGCTGCCCAGTCTTTATGAGACCTAAGGATGCAGAAGATCCTTAGCACTTCTCTGGTTTGAATTCAAACTGGCTTTTACCACAACATTGGTCTGATCTCTTTGTGACTTTAGGCCAGGAGAACGTGTTGCTCTTAAACAATTGCAATTCAATGAGGAACTAATAATAAGGGAAGCAGCAAAGGGAACCACTTTGGTTATGAACCGTTTGGATTACAATCAGGAGACATACTCACAAATAAATGATGGGTTGTGTTATGAAAAACTGGATGTGAACCCTACTTTTGACTTGGTTAAAAAGATTAATCAGGAACTGAAGAAGTGGCATGAGGGAGGTTTGCTTAATGACAATAAATATTTTTACTTACGCATTGATCATCCCAGGTATCCTTGTCTTTATGCACTCCCTAAAGTGTACGAGGATATACCATTTCCACCAGGTAGGCCCATCATTTCAGGGATCGGTAGGCCCACCGAGCAGATATCAGAGTTTGTAGATGTATTTCTGTAATCATTTGTGATCAAGTTACCCTCTCACACATGTGACCCGAAACATATTCTTAACCTATTGAATGATGTGACATGGGAACCAGGCATGTTGATGGTAACACTCACTAATGTCTCTCTTTAAACAAGTATCAAACATGAAAAGGGCATAGCAGCACTCAGATAGGTGCTAAACACTAGACGTATAGCACCATTGGAGCGCACAGAAATACTGTTAGCAATGACTGAAATATTATTGGGGAATAATGGTTTCTTGTTCAACAATGAATGGTTTAGACAGCTACAAGGGACAGTGATGGCCTCCAGGTTAGGCCCTGCTTACGCAAACCTCTTCATTGGGTGTTTTGAGGAGGGGCAGAGCTGGGGTCCACGTAGTGTAAGATGGAGAGACCATATTTTGTAAAGGGGGCGATTTATAAATGGTTGCTTTAAACAGGAGATGAGATGCAATTGAAAAGCTTTTGTGATTATATGAATACGAATGGCTCAAACATGCAATTCACATACCAGTATATTGATGAATGGATTGTATTTCTTTATGTTAACCTTTATATAAGGAACAACAGGATCAATAGTAGGTTATTATGTAAGACAACATCCTACAACTCAATTGTGCATGCAACTAATTTACATCTTCCACATGCCAGAAAAATCCTATCCTTTTCGGGGAAATGATGCGTATCAGACACAACAGCAGTGATGAACATGAATTCCAAAAATGTCTTTGTGATATGGAGGTGAGATTTGTTCAGAGGGGATATAATATATATACTGTTCACTTAGCTAGAAATAGGATCTTGAAAGTAGATTGCTAAAGTACACTTGGTGTTAATAAACAGGATATTGCTAAATCAAAGAAAGTATGACTGATTACTAACTACAGTTGGAGCTCAAATACATTTCAGAAGGGTCTACAGAGACATTGGCATTTACTTCAATCTGATAGAATGCTGAGTGAATACATTTAAGATAAACCCAACATTACCTTCCGTAGAGGAAGGTCCCTGAAAACCATTTTGAGTCCCAGTTATATAAAGCAGCAACAACAGATGAGCTGGTTGACACAACACACTCTACAAATATTGTCATTCTGGATGTGCAGATGGGCCCTGGACAAGACCAAATGCTTTAGAAATAGGGATTCTGATGAATTTATAATCCACACAAACATTAACTGTGGTACTAAGTGTGTTGTATACATAGTGATATGTAAATACAGTCATATAGATGTGGGGAGCACGATTAAAGCTTTAAGGGATAGAGTTGGTGAACATATGAAGGCAATTAAATCAGGTGACATAAAACACCCTATAGCGGTTCATGCCATGGGGTGTGAAGCACAGGGGAAACATAGGAGTTTCCAATTCTTTGGTATATATCATGCACCCACGGCCCGTACAGGGCGTGCTACCGGGGCGGTGACGTGGGGCGGGGCATGGTGGGTGGGTGTAAAATGCGGCATACGGCCGATTTCAGGTAAGTAATGAAACAAATAAATAAAACGAATTTCGTTGCGCGCGCTGCATCGCCAAATGTGATGAAGCGCGCGCATCAAAAGTCGTTTTTTTTCCCCGTTACTTACCTGAAATCGGCCGTATGCTGCATTTTACAACCACCCACCCTTCCCCTCCCCCGCCCCATGTCACCGCCCCGGTAGCACGCCCTATACGGGCCGTGGCTGATATCATGTGGTCAGGAACCCCGAGGTGAGATTAGAGAATTGAATTTACGTCATTGTGACACCACGTGGATTATCAAATTGCAGCTATACAGAGGGTTAAATGTGGACCATGAGCTTAGGTCTTTTTGAAGACTGAATTATTTCTCTCTTTGTAATGTGATGGCTACATCATTGCCTCTCCATCAATGTAATACTAGAGATATCTTTTATTGTACTGATTTACAATTTGGGGGGTTAAATTTGAGCTTTGCACATTTTGAATGGAAATGTGCTATTTTATACAAGCTTTATGGTGGACATGAGATCGGATGGCCGGCCAATCAGGTGCTGACCGAGTGTCGGTTTTGAGCTAATTTCCTTCTATTAATATTAATGGTTATACTTTTATGGTTTTGCTTTAATTGAGTAGCGTTAGATTTGATACATTTTCAATTTGAATTATGTCTTATACTGTAGTGCAAGTTTGGTGTGAAAAAAACTCCGAGTGGTACTGAAGATTTCGTATCCAGTAAGGTGGCAGCCGTGGGGATTATATATTTTGTAATATGATAGATTATGCCATAAACTGAGAAAGACTTTGGGTTTCACTGCACCCTGGTGATTGGTCTTGGCCAATGACCATTGGAATAGGGGTCTCGTCTGTTTTAGATGATTACAACCATACTTGGGTCTGTCTTTATTATAATGCAAATCACATTGTGCTGGTATTAAGATGGCAGCCGCAGTAGTGGAAGGAGTTTTGTCCATCATCGATGTTTATGATGATAAATAGGGGGAAAAAGGGCACCTGCCAAGAACGTCGATATTGCAAGGTGTACTCGCCAAGATCACTCGCGTGTATATGGTGCAACCGAAAGCTGGATTTTAACTGTAATTACGGGTAGATTACAATTGTTGATTGTGAGGGCGTACTGTTAGTGGTACAGACACATGGAGAATGTATTGTTAGAGGTTTCTGGTACTATTCACAACTGTCACTTGACTAATATTCCAGCAGATTTACATACGCTTGGACCAGACTTGTGACAGCTTTTTTCTTATGAGTAAAGAGCTGACTCACATTGAGTGGACAAAGGGGGTGACTTGTAGATATTGTTTTTGCTAGTAATTTTGGATTGCTGACACATGTAATGGCAATAAGGTATGTTTGTACAAATTGATTGGTTTAGTAATTGGGACCTACTGATTAGTTGCACTGGATTAATTTGGATGGAGGGGTAATTGGCATGTGATACAAGGAGTAATGCATTTTTTTATGTTGTTATATAATTTCCTGCATGTATGCCTTATTTTAGACTTAGCTACGGTGGAGGCATATATGTGACCCACACCTAACTTTATATGTTCTTGTATATATTTTGTAGTGTGATCCGTAACCTTAATGGCCTTTAGCCTAGACTTAGAAACTGTGCATTGATCATGTATGTAATTTGTCTACGCATGGGTTTCCGTAAATAGGAAAGGATAGGATAATATTTATAAAGTGCACTTATACCCGAAGGTATCAAGTCCCACGTTGGGTATAATGTGAACATATAACTTATGTCACAGGGTGAAAGTCTTCCTATAAAGGACGGCTCTGTGTTTTTTTATCCCTGATAAAGTAATGAGGCAAGACGCCGACTGCAAAAACATGTTGGTAGTGGGCAGTGGAGCACTAAAGATTGGACACGGAGCATCACTGAACTTTGAAATCTGGGAAATAATGTCCACTGGACAATTGCGTGTTCTTAAGGACTTTGTTGATCTCCTCGTTGTTGATCTCCTTGTGAGTTGGTTGTCTCTCCATTGGACTTAACATGTTTCATTATTAACAAAATGAATAATTTAAAGTCCTATTCATTCCCATCAACCCTCACATTTCACAGTTTTTGTCACAAACTTAATTATATTTGCTTTCATGATTTTGACCATAGTACTAGTGTTTAGTTTATTAAATAACAAGTTCCCGAGGTAAAAGTTTTTCTCAGAAGCTAACTTCTGGCGCTGCCGAATGTCATGGTTGCGGACTAGGAAGAATGTGTATTCTTCATTTCATGTCATGCCCGTTGTATCCTCCTCCCTACACTCTCTGCCCCTTTTAACAACATTTGGTAGGTCTTTTCAGCCCTTCTTTGTCCCTTTGTCACTCTTTTATTTCACTTCTTTCTGCCTTCCCCCTATTAAAAATTAGTGCGGGTGAGGCCCACCTGTAAATACGAGCTCAAATTAGGCACTGCATATTATCAATCTGAATACTAAACAAAAGCTGTTTGATGGCGGTGTAGGAAGAACCTGAAAATGTGATACTTACGTATATGAGTGAGATGTGTGCATCATGAAAAAGTGAAAATTGGATGAGGCGGCCAGTTTAGTGTCATGACATAGTAGTTCAAATAGATATGCCGTTCAACTATATATTTCTTGGGTAAACACCTAAGAGGAGCTAACATGCAGCACTGTCTACACTGTGGCACACAAATACATACGATGTCCATTATTATATTCATTTATACTTTACCACAGTGTTGCTTCACTTGCTAGAAGAGTTAACTTGATTCATGCATGTTGTTTCCAGCATATTAGTGGTTAACTGTTTGTGGGCGATAGTAGGCTCTCAATTAATTTGCGCACTTTCAAAATATGTTTGACCTTTTTCTTACATCATAGCAACATCTAGATGTCCACCATATTTACCTTCTTTAGGGTAAAATGTTCACTGACCAACCATTTCCAGGTTCTTCACCACACATATATCCTGTTTGACATTGTTTCTAACCACATGATACACTTTCAGAGTCAACAAGTTAATCAATTAATCAAAAATGTCTATTATGGAACTTATTATATAAACTTAAAAATATTTTTTTTTCTACTCCTCAGAAAGCACACACTGTAGGCTATAGATTTACCACCTCATCTTTCAATCTTGAACTCCTACATTTTGTTAAAATACCTAGAAAAAGTAATCACTTAGAGCTGATAAACCTAACATAGCCAACATCATTCAACACGGTCTTGTTATCCGGTATCAAACTGGTCAATGTAGTAACTAATATGGGAACAAATCCATACAGGTGACATCCCGGAAATATAGTTAGATTTATTGAAGAGAAAGCTGCAGCCACTTTCCAGCTACATAAAGACATAAACAAAGGCGAAGCAGGAACTTAATGCCATACACATTTCCTCTGTTGTAAGGGATATTAGATCCTAAGAAGATGGTGGCTATTGGTGGACTCCAGAACCAACGTATAAAAAAGTGGTAAGACTATATTTCAGTGGACAAAATTATAATTCCATAATATTACCATCATTCATAGACATTAGTCATTTTGTTTTGTAGCACACTTGGTATTGCACTTGTTTTACTCACTCATCCTCAAAATCTATAAAAGCTAATTTATGTGGTTCTATACACCATAATTATTTTTTTCTTAATTTACATTCACCATTTAGAAAATGTAGGGCTCTAACTTTCCCTTCTGGGTTAGGATTCTGCAGAGGAATTTAAAAAGCAGAAAAGGCTTCAATTCCTTGGCTACCAACTGAGCCTTTGGTGGTTTTTTTTCTCTGATGCTCAAAGTTTGCTCCAGATTATCCCTTCATTTGTAGCTTTGTTTATGTCTCCTTTGACTGAATTTGCCTTTGGTGTGCCATTCTGCTTCCTTTCAGAAAGCTAATCAAAACTCTGTCTGAATTCAACCAATTCACCCATCTCTTTTATTTGTGAGGAGGACTTTGTATCTTGGTCCATGACTCGAGCTCACCTGTGTATGCTGAACAAGCACTGAGGTGAATCCCCTGAACTTCAAAGGTGCTTGAATCTTCTGCTACAGAGGAGGTGACTCGTACATATGTTATGTTATGTCATGTTAATTCCACTTGTAACGCGCTCGGCTACTCGAAAGTGTCCCGGCGCGAAACCCAAGGGGAAAAAAGAGACAATCAAACGAAGAGATGTGTTTTGAGCTTCCTTTTAAAAGCTGCGAGCTCCTGGGTAAGACGAAGATCAAGGGGAAGAGCATTCCAGGCCCTGCTGGCTCTAACCACCAGAGAATAGCCCCAGCCCTCTGGAGTTTATAGCGCGGGACCGAGGCCAGACATAAAGACGACGAGCGCAAGGCCCACGCGGGGACATAGAAGGAGAAGCGCCTCTGAAGATAGAGGGGGCCCTGACCGTGAAGAGCACGATGGGCCATGACCAAGTATTTGAATTTGATCCTGGCCGCAACAGGTAGCCAATAAAGAGAGTGCAGGTGAGAAATGACACTCTTCCTTGATGAGATACCCAGGAGCAATCTGGCCGCCGTGTTCTGGACCACCTGCAATTTCTTAATCATATACCTGGGAGACCCCACATAAAGAGAATTGGCGTAATCTAGCCGAGAGAGAATCAAAGAACATGTAACTGTTACTCTGGCTGCCTGCGGGAGAAGAGGAAAAAAATTCCTAAAGGTTTTAATAAGACCAAAGCAGCAGCCAGCAGTTTTCCTGATATGGGTGGAAAAAGAAAGATTCTCCTCGAACCAGACACCCAAATTCTTAGCGGGCTGTCCCTCAGAAAGGGGAAGAGGAAGCTCCTGTGGCCACAGCTGTTGACGAAATTCGGTCGGGAAAGTGCCAAAAAGCAAGATCTCTAATTTCTGCTCATTACACTTGAGCTGAGCATCCGCCAGCCAAGTGAAGATGGAACGAAGGCACTGTTGGGCCACAAGGACTGAACTAGAAGCCTTACCCCAAGTGAAGAGCAGCTGGGTGTCATCAGCATAGGCCAAAACCTTAGCACCAAGAGCTTCAGCCAGATGGATCAGAGGCGCAACATAAATGTTAAAAAGCAAAGGGCTAAGGGAAGAACCCTGCGGGACACCCGTGGTGACCGAGTGGGGGGAGGAATAGAAGGGAGGGAGCCAGATCTGCTCAACCCTTTCCTCCAGAAAGGACCTAAGCCAGCCCCATACGGCCCCAGACACACCAATCTCCGCGAGACGTGTCAATAGAAGATTGTGCGGGACCGTATCAAAGGCCGCCGAGAGGTCCAGCAGAATCAAAGCTGCCCTACCCCCGGTATCCAGGCACGTCCGAATGGCCTCCACAACCTCAACCAGGACCGTCTCAGTGCAGTGACCCGCCCGAAACCCTGATTGCGCTGGATGTAAAAGAGCCTCAGTCTCCACAAAGTCTGACAATTGTTTGTGCTCCACCTTCTCACAAACCTTGGCAATGGCTGGCAAGAGAGAGATGGGACGATAATTGCCTGAGTTAAGTGGGTCCAAGGATGGTTTTTTAAGCAAGGGGAGAATCTTAGCCTGCTTCCAGACCTGAGGTACCACGATTGACTGTAAAGAAAGATTAATAATCAGATTAACTTCAAGGTGGATACTCTCCGCTACATCTGCCAGAAGCCTGGCCGGGCAGGCATCTGCCGGAGACCCCGATTTAAGCCCTCTAAGGATTTTAAGAGTTTCCAGCGGGTGGACTGGGCTAAAAGCAGACAGCAAAGCAGGGGGGAGGTACTGCAAGGCAAGTCCGCATCCCTACCTGAACACCATTGCCTGGAGAAAAGGAGGCCTGAATGGCCGTGATTTTATCTCTAAAAAACCCAGACAAGGTATTGCACCAATCAAACGAAGAAGGAGTCACACTCGCTTGGGCCAGCGGGGAGGTGAAGCTCTGTACTATGGCAAAAATTTCTTTAGAGTTATTCCTGGCCGCATCAATGCGGGCCGCATAGAAATGACCTTTAGCCAAAGAAATGGCGGCATAATAGGTTCTTTGCATAGCTCTAGGTCTTGTTTTAGCCACAGGGCAGTAATCGCTCCTACGCCACGCCCGCTCCAAGATTTTACACTCATGTTTAACTGCTTTAAGAGCGGGTGTAAACCAGGGTTTGGAGGGGGTAACTCTGGCCGGTCTGATGGGTCGACGGGAGGTGATCGAGTTCACTGCTCTGGAAACCCAGCCCGTAAACCCTAACAGACACTCCTCCAGACCCCCAGACAGCACAGGCCTGGCTATGTCCAAAGCTTGAGCAAGTTCCAGGGGATTCACTTTCCCCAGAGCAGGCTTCAAAGAGCCAAGCACCAAGTCTCAGCCCTGGAAACGGTCCAAGAGAAGTAGGATATATAGTGGTCTGACCAAGTCACTGGGAGAGGATCCTTTACAAAAATAGGGAAATTGGAACAGATAGGGTCCAATATATGTCCGGCCCGATGAGTGGGAAGGGCGACGTGCTGGCTAAGTTGAGCCATATGAAGAGTATCCAACAAGTCAGTCACCTCCCTATCCTCAGGTACATCCATATGAAAGTTCAGATCGCCCAACACCAGGTAGTGGGAGAACCTGACCGCCCTAGATGTAATAGCATCTCCCCAAGCCTGAAGGAAAGGACCAGGTGGTCCCGGTGGCCGATAAATCAGGGAAACCCCAAGTGTGAGATGGGCTGACAATCGGGCGCTAAAGTCGAGCACCTCGCAGCCGGCCCAGGCCTCGGAGTCTCCCAGACGAAGATCCCAAAGATCTTTATATATAACCGCGACTCCACCTCCCCTTGACCCCTGGCGATCAACTCTCAGGATCCTATAGCCCACCGGAGTAGTCAATGCAACTATGGGAGCGGAGGAAGAATCAAGCCAGGTCTCTGTAAGGAACAGCATATCTAACGCGCCGTCCTCCAATAGCCCATAGACATCCACATTGTGTTTCTTAAGTGAGCGGACATTAATTAGCGCTGCCGACAGCTGCACAGATTTAGCCCGCTCATTGGGACTAGGGATCATGTTAGAGAGAAAAATACAGCTCCCCCCTAACTGAAAGCCGCAGAAGCTGCAGGCCCCTAGAGGCCTCACTGCCACATCCAAGGAATGAGGATGCCGACAAGCCGCCACATCCAGGCCCCTAAGAACAGCACTAGAGTAGGAGACAAGTACTGTGGGTTCTTGAGGTTCTTGAGGCAGCAGAGTAGCCTCTCTGGCGCTGGTCGCTTTCGGGACGCGGACGGGCGCAGACGGGCTTGCCTTAGGCGCGCCTTTGGCGCGCCTAAGGCGCGTCCGTTCAGCGCGCATTAAATGCGCCCTGGTGCCGAAAAGCTGGAGCGCTAACCAGTGCTGACCGGCAAGATGGCGTCGCGAGGATTGGAACAGCCCTCCAACCCCCGCCGGAATCGGCACAACAATGAGGTAGGAAAGTTCGAATAATGTGCAAAATCAGCAATAATACTTTTTATAGTGCGGGTATGTGGGTGGTAGCGGCGAAAATAGCAGAAGGTAATAGATTTAAAATCAGAATCAATTAAAACAAAGCAGGGTTAAAACACGCTATCTCAATAAGTGTCTCACTGGACAAACCAGGTAAGCCCCTCAGGCATACAGAGTGTATGCACTTCTTGGTTTGAAGCTTTGTAGCTGTGTCACCTGTATTATGGAAAACACTCAAGTGGAAGCAAGACAATCTACATTTCGCAGAGCTCCACAGAACTCAAGACAAGCAACGTTGGTGGTCTCTTTAGATTCATTGAGTGCAAGTTCCTTGTGGCTCGGTAATGGTGATGCTTAGTTACTGCAGATGGAATTTTTGCCAGATTGAAATTCATTGTGCTTTCTTAAAAAGTCTTCAAGGACCTTGTTCTCAGAAAAGTACTCTGATTAAAGATTTAAAACCAAGGGCTTAGACATAGTCTTAACTATTGAAGTCATCCTTTCTAGGATTACAAAGGTAAACATCCTTTACGACGAATGCGTTAAAAGGCATGCCATTACCCCGCATTTTTTACTCCGCAATATCTTTTACAACGCAGGGCTTTACACCACAAACCATTACAACGCATTCCCCAAAGCAACGCCCCAGTGGAGTTAAAATAGTAAATTGTGTTGTAATGGGGAATGCGTTATAATGGATTGCGTTGTGGAGCCCTGCGTTGTAAGAGATTTTGAAGAGTAAAAAATGCGGGTAATGGCACGCGCTGTAAACGCATGCGGAGTAAAGTGTCCTATTTGATTACAAACTCTATACAATGGAGTTGTCCTATCCAGAATTAAGAACCTTATAGCACCTATGCATGGGATGAGCTAGTGGATCCTCTATAGCATACAGATTTGTTTATATGACTTATGATTTTAATGTATTTATTTTGGTTTCTGGAAATTAGACGACCTATGGGTATCACAGCACTTTACAGTTGCAAATAGTTTTAGACAATAAAGGGATGAGAAAGCATAGAATCAGTTACAGGAGATAGATGAGGATGCAGAAGGAAAGATAGCAAACAAGGTTTAATATATCTATGTGGGGTGTAACCATAAGTAGACCAGTTGCTTCAGGATGAAAACGTCTACAGTATTGGTTTACATTTGTGAATTTGATATAGCATGTGATGTACAGCATTCAAAGAGATATCATTTAAGCTTTTCCTTGAACCCTTCATAGGAATTGGTTGTTCTTATCAATAGTCTTAGGACATTTCTCAAGAAGGAACTCTTTGATGACCTGGATTATTTCATTTTTGAATTTCCAAGGTGGAGTGCATGTGCGCAGCTAAGATTACTCTCCCTGAATTTTGAAGTCTCTTTGCAAGATACCTAGGTGTGTGTTTGTTTACTGCTCTGTGGGTGTTGCAGGCAGGTCTGAAGGTGGCCTTGCTTAAGAAGAAAACAAGTTCACATAGCATAGAATGGGGGAAATTAATTTTCTGGTGTGCGATACCGTGCATAGTCCTATCCTTGAGGATGGTTAGATGAAAGTGGTGATTTACAGTGTCAAAGGCAGGAGAACCAGTAGCATCCTCCTCCTTTGTCTAGGCTATTATGGATCTCACTGATAAATATCAGAGTGCTTGTTTCGGTGCTGCGTCTGGGCTAGAAGCCTCAATAATATCCATCAACTCGTCTTCGTCAGCTTGATGTCAAGTATTGTCTTTTCGAGCCTGCATGTTTGCGAATCACCAAGGATGGGATTTCCAAAGACTTCTTTGATCCAGAGGACCTTCATCATTTTCAGGATAATCTTTCCCCCCAAAACATGGAATATGCAGATTCCGTGCCACAAGTCCAATCCCAACTTCTACCATTGAAATCCATGATATCTTCTGGGTAAACTCCACGTTATTCAAGCCGTTCCCAGAGTAGAGGACAAGATCTAGATCGACCCATATGTTCCTTAGGAGATCGAGAACAGGCCCATCAGGCAGTAGCTACCCTTACACAGGAAAGAGACCGGGATAAATCACATTCTCCTCTAAAATCCTCTTCATTTGAAGGAGTATCTTGAACTATGACTGATTAATTGTCTTTCTACATTAATCACCAGGTGGGTGTTCATCCCGTTGATGATCATTGGAGAGGATGATCAGATTAAACAACAGTTGGGAACTTGTCCCATTGAGATTGCTGAAAAAGATGATGGGATGAGTACTTAAACATCTCTTTATTTGTCATATGTATTTGTTATATATTATTTATAATTATTTGATTGGTTCATCCTTCTTCTCCCCTCTACTTTTCTTTCAACCGTGTATCAATGATACTACCTAATTATTGTTCTCTTATTTTATCCTATTCTTCCTCTTATCTAATATATTCTATTATATTTTATTATATATATACAATTTTGCTTATTTGTTATAAATGTATTTTAAGTTTCACATACACCACAAGTAACACTATATTCCTTCTGTACACATTTTTCATACACCATACCCTCTTCTCCTTCTTAATTATCCTACATATATAACAATGCATTTAATTGCTTTTAATATGTAATAGACAATTGTTTTGATATTTAACTATAGTGATCTGTATTCCTAATATATCGGTTCTTAGGAATGATACCATTCAATTGTTCTAATAGCAAAATGAGGAAATATTTAACGTTATTTATTCTTTTTCCTCTTTTGTGTAAAGTCTGTCTTATTATAAGTGCATATGATATAGAATAACCTGTTCGCTAATATTTTTCCATCTTATTAGATATTGTTAAAACTTTATAATATAGACATTAGATTTATTGACTAAATAGATGATTGATCACCTTTTGTTATGAATTGGACATGAATTCATTACAAATTATTGGTATTGCTATGCTCCTCCTTTATCAACTCTTCCTACATATCTTCCCCCTCCTCCCTTCCACCTCTACTTAAATATTATAAATACTATATATGATATTACTGATATATTATTTACATTATGTTATTTATTTATTAATTGCCTTAATATTTAATTATTTAATTATGATATTTTTGTCTTTTTACATTATGTTATTTTTATAATGAGATCATATTTAAATGTGACAATAATTATATATGTTATTATTTGATATTAAATTACTATTATTACAATGTTAATATTAGCTTCCTTGACTGTATTATATATTGGACAATTTCATAATATACTGTTCTTTCTCTTATTTATTTTTTCCCTCTCCTTTCCATCTCTCTTTCTATTGCCTCATCCTCTCTTAAACAATACCCTCAAGATATCAATTTCTCTTCTACACTACTTTATTTTTATAATCCTTTACTCTTTTATTCCTTTATTTTTGTATTTCCCTACTCCTTTAACCATAATCTCAAATTCTATTCTACTGTTCGAAAACTGTTATTATTTTTATTTTTGCGTAGTTGCATTCTTCATCATTTACTCTGCCGCCAGATGGGGCTCCTCGGGCACGAGTAGCCTGAAAGTTTAGACCCGCAGTAAACAGTTCCCTTCCCTGGTGCTGTGCTTTCTTTGCACAGCATATTTACCACTCTTTCCCTTTCCCTTGTATTTTCATTAGTCGTTCTTGATTTAGGACCCCTAGTTTTGTTCCACACATTCGCTCTCCTTTCATTTTAACTTCATTCTATATCCTCACCCCTTCTCTCCTTCTTCTTCTTTATTCCTTCAAAAAACAAAAACGTATACATCGTTTACACTATACTATTTAACTAGTTTGTTTTTCCCCAATCTTAATTATACCTACATACCCACACATTGATGTCTTTGTGGTGAGCCAGGGTACTTCTTTTCTATCTCTCCCTTCCTCCTTATATTCTTTCTAATCTCCTTTTCTCTTAACCTCGACAAGGACATTGTGTACTGTATTATTATTTTTTCCTATTGACATTTCTTTAGCACTCATCCTCTATGTACAGTAACATGGAATGTCCATGGTCTCACCCTTTACATTAAAAGGAAAAAGTGCTTTCTTATCTCCAATCCAAACACGTAGATGTGGCCTTACTACAAGAAACCCATCTAGATACGCTAGAATCTGATAAACTATGCAGAGATTGGGTGGGGAGGGTCATTTACAGTAGTATTCGAAAGGGTGAATCCACAGATGCTAACCCTATTCGCAAATGTGGAGTTGCAATTCTTATTCGCAAATCACTCCCAGTCACGGTCTCCAAAACATGGTCGGATTCTGAGGGAAGTTATGCGTTTGCTAAATTGCGTATTGGAGATGCTTACATTTCTGTGGGATCAGTCTATTCTCTGACTGGGACCAAAAAATCATTCTTCCACCAGTTGAACCGTCTATTAACAGAGATAGATGCCTCACAGTACCTCATTGGCGGGGATTGGAATCTGGCGCGAGACCCAATTCTAGACAAAACTGGTCCATTTGACAAGGGGAATGCTGCAGATAGAACTCTATTAGATGACGTAATATTGGATAATGGACTAGTTGACCACTGGTGTCTTAGCCATCCAACAGACACGGAATATACCTTCTTCTCTCCCACCCAGGGCACATTCTCTCGCTTGGACTATTTTCTGACATCACAGAAAGTTGTTCAATTAGTCACGGAATCCCGCATCTTGGAAACAGCTTTATCTGACCATTCCCCTGTCCTCTTATCCCTAGTACTAGGACTCTTTAGGCCAGGGCGTAAACTCTGGCTTATGAACATCCAACGACACAGGACTCCCAAGGGTAAATCTCAACTACAATCACATCTCCAAGACTATCTTTCCACTAACCAGGGTTTTGTTACCCCTGACAGGACTATTTGGGCTGCAGCTACAGCCACTATCGGGGTCAGTTAATGCATGATGCAGCACTTGTTAATAAACAGAATGCTGCACGGCAAACAGAACTAGAACACGACATTCAATCTTACTCTCGCCTTTTCACACTAACCCCAACCTTGCAGAATCGTAAATCACTCGCGCAAGCTCGTATGGCATTAAATAACCTTTTTACATCTAAAGCCGAATAAGCTCTGCAGAGAATGAAGGGGCGACATTACGAACAGGGGGAAAAAGGCAGGGAGATTGTTAGCTGCCCAATTGCGGCAAAGAGAGGCAGCTATGGCCATTCCATCTATTCTAACAGCACAAGGAGATATGCTTACGAGACTTCAAGATATTGTCAATGAATTTGCTTCTTTCTACCAATCTTTCTATACCCCAAGTATAGATTTGGATAAGATGTCTACTTTTCTTACAAAGGTGGATCTTCCCCGTCTCTCTGATGATGGTAAAGGTGAAATTAGCAAAGATGAGATTTCCCAAGCCATTGCTAACCTACCTTACCACAAATCTCCTGTGGAAGATGGATTTCCTGCTGAATTCTATCGATGGGCAGGACACAATGTTATTGATACACTACATGCTGCATTTCAAGAAGCGGATAATGTATATTCATTGAGGCCTCTTTCTAAAAAAGCACTCATCGCTGTGCTACCCAAACCTGGTAAAGATCCCTTGCTATGCAGTAGTTACCGTCCTGTCTCGTTATTAAATTGTGATAATAAAATATTGGCCAGCATCCTAGTGTCCCGCCTTCGTAAAGTATTACCTTCCCTGATACACCACACTCAAGCAGGCTTTGTCCCAGGGCGCTCCTCTCGAAACCATCCTCGTACGTTAGCCCATACACTGTGGTCTGCTAAACACCTTCCAGATGATGCATTAGCTCTTTCACTTGACGCAGAAAAAGCGTTTGATCGCATTGAATGGGACTACATTTTTACAGTAATGTAACGATTTGGGTTGGGTGATCAATTTATAACCAAGGTACGCTTATTATATGACAATCCATCTGCTCAAGTGAATTGTGGTGGTTTTTTATCTGACACATTTTCGATTCGGAGAGGAACCCGCCAAGGATGCCCTTTATCCCCCCTTCTTTTCCTCTTAGCTATGGAACAATTCGCTGCTTCAATTCACCAAACTGATGAAATTACAGGTGTTCCCCTCTCAATCAGAAACTCTAAAATTTACTTATATGCAGATGATATCATATTCACCCTTACAAACCTTCCCCGATCTATTCCGTCTCTCCTTCAAATCATCAATGACTTCTCTTCTTTTTCAGGTTATAAAATTAATTGGGACAAGAGTGAGGCATTACCCATCTCTGATGGAACTACAAAAGCAGCTGTATACGGTTTCCCTTTTCATTGGCAACCTTCACGCCATAAATACCTAGGAGTTCTAGTCAATAAAGGTTTGGAAGACATGGTTATAGACAATTTAACTCCTCTGATTTCTCAAATGCAGCATAAATTTGACAAATGGAAGGCTTTGGGGCTTTCTCTTTAGGGTAGAGTGCAAGCTGTTCAAATGGTCACTCTTTCGTGTTTCATCTACATCTTGGGCATGCTTCCCCTTCAGATCCCTTTATCCACGCTTCGATCAATCGACTCCAAGATTAAAATCTTTATATGGGGTTCAGCTAAGCCTCATCTTGCCGTGACAAAATTGAAAGCTCACCAGCTATATGGAGGAATGGAACTTCCATCGATTGAACATTATGCCCTCACATATCTTATTTACCAGGGATCAAAGATGCTCCATAATGGGTTCATATAGAACGCCATCTTTTATCCACAGATTCAGGTCTTTCTCTTTTATATGGAAGCGGCACTAGTCGTTTTAACCCCAAAAACCTGATTTTAGCAGCTATGCATAAATCCTGGCAAAGGGGACATCGTTTACTAGTCAGTCAGTCAATTATCTTTATTCGATTATTAAAAATCATAAAAGATCGAGCAAAAATACATAACAACATTTCATCAGATCACAAAATTTGCATACAATTATCACAAAAAGAAACATTAAATTTTACAATAAAACATACATAAATATTTAAAAGGGATAAAAAGAAGGGTTTGTTAAAAAAAGAGGAAATTCATTTTTCAGAGATAAAGTGCCTGTGCCTTATTTGATACTTATTTAAACGTGCTCCTGCCACTAGAAAACTAGCGACAGAGAAGGCTACTTTTATATTAGGAAGAAGTTGCAAGAACAACAGGGCTGGTTTTACCTGGATAAAGCCCTGAGTACGTAAAATAGGGAGCAAATATCTCTTTCTAATCTCAGTATAATGACCGCAAAACATGATAAAATGCATCGTATCCTGAATTGAGAAATGATCGCAATCGCATGGTTCAGCATCATCAGATCTAGCCCAGGTTCTAAAATTACCCAATATAAAATGAATTGAGTCAAAACGAAATCTCGTTAAGAGAAAACGATGGTAAGGATTTGTTACCCAAAGAAGGTAAGGTTCCATTCCAGGAACAGAGGAAAGCAAATAGTGTTTCCTTACCATAGGTTTTTTTAACTCTAGTGCTTCCCTTTCCAGGGCATATAGATTTACCAAAGTATTTTTAACTAATTTTAAATCTTCATGAGTTATTTCATCTGGAGATGAGAAGAGCTCCGGACGGCCTGCTAAGGACAGCTGGGTTCTCACATATCTTACCCATGGGATTTTAAGTGCTCTATCCAGGGCTAAACAATCTTTTAAAATGATGTGATTTAATGTGAGCTCCTGGTTAAGCCAGGTTTTTAGCCAGCCAATCACTGGGGCTAATTTTAAAATATCAGATATGTAGCCCAAGCCTACCTCTGTGTGTAATACGAATGTCGGGGTTGATTGGGGAACAGAAAGGAGAGATCTCAAAAATGTATTTTCTACATTCTGTATTTTAGCGGAGCTAGTATATCCCCAGATGACAGAGCCATACTGGGCGACTGACAAGCATTTTGCTTTATAAACTTTAATTATACTTTCCATGGGACGGGCGCCCAGTTTTTTGGCAAAACCCAACAATCCTGCGGTCGCTCTAGCAACAGCACTACTTTTAACCAGAAGCTGGGGACCCCAAGTGCCCTTTTCGTCAAAAGTCACACCTAAGTATGGGAAAGAAGGGACTCTCCTAACCTCCTTCCCCACGCAATAAAATGTTAGCATCTTTTTTTTCCTGCCTGCGGGTCCAGCGATCATTACATGTGATTTTTCTGTATTAATTTTCATGTCCAAAGATGACATAAAAGCTCCAAAAGATAAAAGGAGTTTATTCAATGCGACTCCAGAACGTGCAAGAAGAACAGCATCATCCGCGTACAGGAGGACAGGTATCTTTGTCTCCCCTGCACGCGGAATATCACTATGTGATGTTACCATTACTGCCTCAAGGTCATTAATATATAAGGTGAAGAGGAGGGGGGCAAGTATGCACCCTTGCCTAACCCCCCTCTCTGACCTAAAGAGGCAGGTGCATCTTCCTTCCCTAGTCACTCTAACTGAAGTCATGAGATCCTTATGTAGCTCAGCTAAGTAATCGACTAAAGGGGGGTCAAGGCCCATGCCCAAAAGGATCCCCCAAAGCTTCGACCTGTTAACCAGGTCAAAAGCTGAGGAGAGGTCCATAAAGGCCATGTACAGTGAGCCACCCCTAGCGACTACGTATTTGTTTATAATTAGCTCTAGGTTTAGGCACTGATCTAAAGTTCCTCTTTTGGCTCTAAAGCCATATTGTGCATTAGATAAAATACCCTTACTTTCTAAAATCAGGCACAATCTAGCTAAGAGGACTCTCCCCAGGATTTTAACACTCGAATCAATAAGAGAGATAGGCCTGTAACAGGCCGGGTCTGTCCTCTGTCCTTTCTTGAAGATTGGCACAATGGTCGAAATTGCCCAGCTAGGGGGGAAAATAAATTCCCTTGTAGCATTAAAAATATTAGTTAAGATTTTTTAGCTAAGTTCAGGAGCGCTCTTAAAGAAGTCTGCAGGGACCCCATCTGGCCCCGGTGCCTTTTTACAGAGTGTATCTTTAATTGCATGTATCACCTCTTCCTGAGTAAAGGGAGGAATATGAGTTAATGATTTTGGTACGGGTGTTTCGCAATCTATTGTGGTGTGGGTTTGGCTATAAATATTACTAAAATGTGACACCCACTGTTCATCTGGGATAATACAGTCAGCTCTCTGATTATCTAGTCCCACAAAATATGGGTGATTTATGACTGCCCAAAATTTAGCACTATCTTTCTGTGTCTCGGGCAGTAACAAATCATTCCAAGCCTCATCTTTAATCTCAGATTTCCTCTTCCTAATGGCTGAATTATATTGTTTCCTCAATAATGCTATCAATACTCTGTCTCTAGGTTTACACTTTAAGGCCTTAAGAAGGGCTGAATGGGCCCTAGAACAGTTTATATCAAACCATCTAGGGCCCATTGGTTTATTAAACTTTGCCTTTACGGTCAAATCTAAGTTGACTTGATGACAAATGACACTAAAGGCCTCAACCATTATGGCACTCGGGTTTTTATTATCTAAACAGATGGCAATTTCATCAGCGACTTTGGCCATTGTTTCCTGTAAAAAGGTTGTTGGAATAACTTGGTCCCATTTCAGCCTACAATTTTGATCTTTTAGCGCAAGACCTGTCGCACACAGTGTGTCAATCTTCCTATTTTCCAGGACTCCATATGCTAAAACCTCTAAAATCACAGGATTGTGATCGCTAAAAACAGAAGTTTCTACCTTATAAACAAATGTTTTAGGTAGAATTCTTAAAGAAACAAAAATGTAATCAATAATTGTGCCGGAATCATGACCCACATATGTTGGTGGCCTCAAATCATTTGAGCAGGTACAAAATTCATAAAGGTTGAGGGTGGCCAAAAGCGATTCCAAAATCTCTCCGCTTGGGGTGTGTTCAAAATGCGGAGATGAGGAATAAAAAGGAAATATCTCAGTTTCCCTCTGACAACCTGCCAGGCAGGGATGAATGTTAAAATCTCCCATAAGGATCACCTCATACTCGTAACAACTATTCTCAATATGAGTAGATAAGAGATCCTCTAAGGATAACAAATGCTCGTTAGGAAATTGACTGGTCGAAGAATTATAAACGTCAATTATTAACGTCAAGTGAAATATACACAGCTAACCCACCCCTTGCTCTTCCTACTTTACTGGGGACTGCAGGTACTGAAAAATGAGAATAGCCATCTAAGGCCAAACACTCTAACGTTTCCCAAGTTTCCTGGAAAGCAAGAATGTCATAACTCCTGATTTTGTCCAACCATATTTTATCTTTAAATTTGGTTCTGAGCCCAGCAATGTTCCAGCTCATAATTCTGCGCGCCCTGTTGCCCGTAGAGGGCTGAGGTGACAAAACAGAAGCGGGATGTGGTCCCTCAGCATCATTAGTTTGACTTGGCAAAAGTCAATCATTTTGATCCATAAAAGATAATGGCGCAAAACGGTTAAACAGTTCTAAGGGTTGTGTAACAGGGTTGAACACAAAGGGTTGTTGTCGGTGGACTGGTGCATTATTCCTTATATCTTGTCCCCATCTAGAATGAAAATCCCAATTTGTATTCCATCCTGGAGCAGGAGTCCTTGGGATTGATACGTTCTGCTGTTCCCCATAAAAGAATTTCAGAGTGAGGGGAACCACAGTACCTTGTCTTCGTTGGGGGGGAAGGATGTTTGCAAGAATATTAGGAAGAACATGTTGATTTGAAAAGCTCACAGCCACACAGTCGCCTTTAAATTTTTTTGGCCGATTTCCCAGCCAAGGAACCCTAGTTACTGATTTAATTACACTTGCGAGGTGTTGCTGTCCTCCTGGAGCTAGCCGCATATTACTGGTTAGCCAATGTAGGGCTTTGCTACACAGTGAGTTAGAACTTTCAACCGTGCCTCTTTCTAATGGAGGGGCATTTGCAAGGACTAACACCACGGGTGTGGCTTCAACAATAAATTGCAGGGGATCCGACGTAGAAGTATGGGCTTGTAATTGTGTTTGCATATGGGGAACATTCGCCGCGGGGGTTGGATTTGCTGGGGGACACTGGAACATAGAGCCCCCAACAACAGCATTGGAAATCAATGTCGATGGATTCTCCCCAGAAGGCTCAGTTCCCTCTCCAACACCCAAAACAGTTCCGTCAACGGCTCCCCCAGAATTATTGCTCAAAAGAGTAACTAACGTGGTTAAATTTTCAATGCCACTTGCGACTGTGTTTTGGTGACCACCCAGCTTCTTAACCTCTGCTTGTAATTTATCAATCTTGGATATGAGGGGTTTAACAATAGTGTTAATTTTAGTCTCAATGAGATCCGCAATTTTATCAAAAAGGGCTTCTTCAATAGAACAAATAGAAGAATCCTCAGCATGGGTCATTTGTATGCATTTTGAGGTATTAGCCCTCTTCCATTTAGCCCCAGAACGTAGACCACCCCGCTTTAGAGGGATCTTTGTGCATTGACGCTTGGGTCTGACTTCATGACCTATAGGAGTTTGGTCAAGAATAGGCGCCTGGGACGTCTGAGACTGTGCGTCTTGATCAGAATCGATATCATTAAAATTATTTGCATTGCCCTCAACAAACAAGTCTTCTAAAGCCGGGGTTACATTGTCCGAGATATCAGGTATAACTTGGGAAACAATGTCAGCAGACATGATTGCGCTAAAAACATCTTGTGTATTAATTTCATCGGACGAAGTAGTAGCAAAAGTAGGTGGGGACAAACAGAGCAAATCCGGTGATTGGCTCAGCCCCAAAGACTCCCTCCTTTGCGTATTTATCTTCTGTACAGTCTGAACCAAATAATTGTTCATCTTGTTGTGTTGGACTGCAACAAGTTTTTTAGACATGGCTTATCATATAACCACAATTAGGGACAACGCATAAACGTAAGGTCTTATATAGGCTCAGCTTACTTGTGCAATGATGTCAAAGATGACTCCTGCAGCGTGTATGGCCCTGCCTCTGCCTCCTCCTGCCGATGAGGGCCGTAGAGTGCCCGCCCTTTGCCCGGGCTTCGCCCGGCACGTCCCGCGCGCGTCCCGCGAAGCGGGCCTCAGTGCAATTTCAAGGCGCCTCCTGGCGCTGGCGCTGCGTGTGCTGACGTCGCTGGCGTCGCGCCGCCGCTGGGGCAACCGGGAGATGAAGTCCCGGGGCGGCGACGCGGAAGAGTGCCGGTTTCTGGTTCAAGGATATCCCCCTGTGACTCTTGGCAGTGGCGGCGTCGTATTACCCAGCAGGTAAGTTTTCGTATTGCTCCCCCATCGTTTACTAGATTCAAACCCGCGCATCCACAACAAGGCTCCCTTATGGAATAATTCAGGTATACGTATTAATGGTCGAACTCTATCTTGGCCTTTGTGGCAAACAGCAGGCATTCACTCTGTAGACTTCTTCATAATGGCGATTTCAAATCATTCTCACAACTAAGGGAGGAATTTAATCTTCCTGCACAACATTCTTTTAAATACTTTTAACTCCAACAGTGTTTGAAGAAACACATGGGATCGCCCCCTTGGTCGTTTCAACTCTGACAAATAT
Organism: Triturus cristatus; assembly: GCF_964204655.1. Taxonomy (NCBI): domain Eukaryota; kingdom Metazoa; phylum Chordata; class Amphibia; order Caudata; family Salamandridae; genus Triturus; species Triturus cristatus. The sequence goes on from NC_140583.1 coordinate 238,338,010, forward strand.
TATCCTATGTAGATACATGGGGGAAACATAAAGGAGTGACTTCTGGTCTTTTCACAATCCCTCTCTCATAATCTTCACCTTAAATGGCAATCCCGACTGATTTGCATATGGCCATGTCTGAACTGGGTGGCAGAGTGGGCTAAAGAACGTGATGGATCAAACCCAGATCTGTTGACTGGGTGTGAGTGTTTGATTGGTTCTGATGCTCCGTCCACCACCCCTTGTACCTCTTTGTTTGCCATAAGTTGGCAGGGTATGCTCAGACGTGAGTCCCTTGCTCACTTTGCCACTGGATTCAAGCAAGCCTGGCTGAAGACGGCTGAAATGCCAGAAACTGGTCCTACGAAGCTTGTTTCCGGTCCAGGGAAGGCATGGCTTGGCAGTTCGGGCTGGACTGTTCCCATGAGGCACAGGGTCAGACTGATTTGCATATGGCCATGTCTGAACTGGGGTGGCAGAGTGGGCTAAAGAACGGTGATGGATCAAACCCAGATCTGTTGACTGGGTGTGAGTGTTTGATTGGTTCTGATGCTCCGTCCATCATCACCCCCTTTTGTATCTCCTTTAGTGTAGATTGGCGCGGTTGAACCGGACCCCTATCCTTGTATTCCTTATGTCAGAGGTTTCCAGAAAACCTCCCAACTGGAAGGAAGAAAGGTAGTGTTCTTAGCCCAAACAAACTTTGTTATGTACTGGGAAAGAAAATAAATCATACTTGGCAAGTCTATCCTAACACTTTCCTGTACATTGTCCTGGAAAAGTAAAATGGTATTCTCCCGCTCAGTTATGAGGCGGTACCTCGGAAACGCAAAATGGTATTGTACCGCTCGATTAAGAGGAGGTACCTCTGTTTGTGTATAACATTACTGCACTAGGGACAGGACTCTTAAAAAGCGGATGTTTACACCCCCAAAAACAGTACTATACCGATATGTGCCATCTGTTCTGGTGACCCGTGTAGTCCGCTGTATTTCGCTGTATTAAAACAGGGAAAGCGTACTCAAACTGTGGGTAAATACTAACTACTCTTATGAGGGAGGGACAAAAAACTGGAGTCAGTCAAGAACACCACTTTCTCGCATCCTTAACTCCGCAGCGGGTGGTTCTGTACAAATACGGCGAGTATCCTGCCCCGAGCACAAAACGGTCTCGGCATTTGTAGAAACGAGCCGAGATCGATTCCTTATAAAAGGCGCCAAACGGGGGAGACCTCAGTACTCCCGCGATACGCTGATGTCATACGGCATCACCTGAGAGGAATTCTGCAGATTAGCGTACAGGTTCTAGCGACTATGGCGGCCATATTGAAGAGGCTGAGACTGTTATATTGCAAGTATGCCACTAGATCCTCTCATCAAGTTAAGTTTGTCCGGGAAGGTATTCAATTCGTATTTGGATTTTTTGTTCAGTATGAGGTTGATTTGGTCATTAGGAGAGTGTCCAGGGAGAGTTCCATTTTTCCAACATTTTTCCTGAAAGAATTTAGGGAATTGAGAATTGTTTACATTTTTCCTTAATGGCAATAATAATGGATGAGTTGGAAGGGTTTGTGGTATTTCTAACTGTCTCATAAAGCTATGTATGACTGTTCCATGAATGATGAATAAAAAAGAACTGTCTATAAGTGTTTTGCAGCAACATATAATCTATGTACTGTAAGATATCTGTTATATTTAACACCACCAACCATTCACTTGCTTTTTAATGGTTGGAAAAAGCTGGAATGCAGGGGAAATATCTTTCCTTAAATCATTTTTTTCTTTTTTACAGTATGAAGACCATGGTCCTCCTCTATCTGAATTGGCAGCTCGACAATTGTGATGGTGTGTTAGACAGTGGACTCATTTTTCTATCATGCTTTTCAATAATATTATGCCATCCGAGCCAAGCCTTTACTCCAGTAGAGGGCAAATCTGTTCCATGGATGATGATGACACTCAGCCAATATGCAATTATCTTTTTTGGACCAAACAATGTTTTCTTTCATATTAAACTCCATACATGGATTTTACTCATTATCTTCCCGCATCACATCTCAGTAGTCATTACCTTCTTTCATCAAGGCTTTTCTGTAAAATTGAATGCATCTAGACACCCTACCCAAGTGTTGGCAACACATCAACTATACTGCTGCTCATCTCTTTTTTGTCTTAGAAAGTATTAACATGTGAGCCCACTGTTCCAGTCCAAAAGAGAATTCTATTGAGGGTAATATGTCTGGTACACAAAGCTTTCTGGAATGTAGACTCCTCTTTCTTCACTGCAAAATGGCAATAACACCAATCGAGGTTAACACTACCCTCTATTAGATGTTCAAATCTTTATTTATTCCTCTTCAACTAACAAATAACCGGTCATGCCATTTACAATCAAGTTTTTTTAGCTTGCAGAAGAGCCTCTCTGAATGTACAGTCTAACAGCCCTGGCAGTCACTGCCATCCCCTAGCACACTGGCAGCAAATAAGAGCCACTCAGAGTGGCGGCAACCTCGTGACGTTATCGATGTTTAAATTAAACATGATGTCAATTTTGCAGCCCCTGGCTTTTTGGGTGAATTGATGTCTGTGTAAATACAGTTTATTATAGACAGTAAAATGTAGATGTTATGTTTTGGAGTCGTACAAAGGAAAATTCCATCATAACGGTTTTAGCGAGTGGCTTGAGAATAGTACATACTGTAAACCTGAGAGCCTCTTGGTGCATATGAGACTGGTGTGCTCTGGGAAGATGGCACATTGTTTGCACTGGAATCTAAAGATTGTCAGTACAAGCATCTTCACCCTGCCTGACAGTAAGCATTGCTATGGTCTTCCAGTCCATACTACAAAGAGTTTTGACAATGGATTCCACTGTTGCGTCTTGGTCTGTTACTTGGTCCAGTCCTTGTCTTGTCATGATTTTGTGTGTGATCCCATGTAGTTCTTCAAGATTCTGTGTATATCACTTGGAATTACAAAACGCTACTTAGGGACTGTGCTGATAACATCACGCTTCTAGGGAGGCACTGACTCACATACCTCATCACATCACAGCTGTGCTGATTACAATTGTAACACATATTTCACACCTGTACCTGCATACCTTCAGAGATCTTTACTTGCATCCACTCATCCTTAATTGCAACACTGGTCATTAAGGATGGAACTGAAAGGCAAGATGACCTACAAGGAGGTGCAACAGAATTGCTCTGCTGCCAGGCAGGAGTGGAGGGAGGGTGGTAGGTTTGGGGAGTTCATAAATCATGACAAGAACATATAACATGAGGAGGCTTGATCCTCTGCATAAACGTGTGATGGGAAAATACTTTTTGTTGCAGGAAGCAGATTTGATGTGAGGAGAGTGATCCTCTGCAACACCTTCGAAGTGTGTGACGTATGCATGAAAATACCCTTTTCAGTCAATGTGTTTCAAGATTGTGAACATTTACTATGTTTGGGATATATTTCTTCGTTACTACAGAATGCTAGATGTTTCCAAAGAGCAAGTTCACTAAATCTTAATAAATATACACTTTGAATGTTGTCCTGTTTCGATGAGTTGGAGGCATCATACTTTAGTGAACAATATTTAGTCAGAGTGTGTACCTATTTTGGAGAGTGTGCTGTGCATGAGGGGGTCTCAAGCAGTTTCTTTCCTTTACAAGAAGGGAGTGAGTGCACAGGCAGTCCTATGAAGATTGACGTCAGTTTCCACAGCATTAGTGCCTATGAAATTAGCATAATATACCCTGCTCTTGCACTTTCTGCTTCATCTGCTTTCTACTCTGCAGTTTGCCCTTCCCATTATTGTAAACCGAAAAAAAGATTTCCTTCTAGGAATTGGTGGCGGAGTCCTCCTTTTTAGTAAATATACAGTTTAGGCGCATGGGCCATCACTCATGAGTCTAAGGACATGAAGGGACACTGGAGAAAGGTGTTAGGAACCAAGGCTCCATGGCAGGAGAGATAGGACTGTTTGTTTAGAATCGTTGTAAGAATAAAAATTGCTTGAATGCAAATGTATGTCATTTATGTAAGCTGGCAGGAAAAATTAACATTAAGTTAGTGAGTGAGGCACCTTTATAAACTATTTTAGTGTGACTGGTTGTCAATTAGAAAAATTGAGAAAATGTTGTTTTGAAAATGCTTTTCAATTGTTGCCTTCAAACAGTTTTGCAATAAAGGATGGTGACTTTTAATTCTTAAAGTTTAATACCAGTGGAAATGGATTTGTTGCATTTTAAAATGTGATTTTGTTTGAACTTGAGTATCTGTCTTTGCATATGGGGTGACGATGGCTGTGGTGTGATTTCCACTCCCAACTCCTCTCTCTTCTAGCTCGCTATCCCGTGTGTGGCTGCACATGCCGCTACACCGGCGATGTTTCTAATCAGATAGCCTCTGTGGTTGCTGTTACTGGATGCCAGATCTCATGAGGCGGAACCACATATCCCGCTTTTTAGTGTGCTTTTTTCTGGAGTGCCTATTGGCGTTTAAGCATCTTCACTGTTATGGTTGCCCCAAGAGGGAGCCAGAGTGGATGCAGTCATGGCGGTAGCAACCCTGGCTCTGATCGCTCCTGTGGAGAGGGGTCCAGAAATGCTGTGGATCTGAAACCCAACAGAGGTAAAGAAGCCACAAATACTGGCCTTCCAGTTTTAAAATACCTGCAGCTTGGAAGTGACCGACATACAGGTTTATATGTCTCCAAAGATCACGTCTGATCACATTCCACTGCTGCTCGAAATAAAAACCTTACAATGAAGGTTGGGTAATGGACCTTTGAGCATTCCTTGTTGTTAAATCTGGAGTACAAAAGTTGGATGTTTTCGGCCATTCAAGAGTTTCTTTCTCTTAATATTGGTACAGCGCCTCTTGATACAGCCTGGGATGCCTTGAATGCACAAAAGGGGTGTAACTGCTTGATTTGTGGAGCATAAAAATAGGACCACATGGGACAAGGAGAAAGAGATATTGCATGAATTACCATCCCTTGAAAAAAAGCATGCCAGGCTAATACAACTCTCTTTCTATCTTTTCTGATTTTGTATCTGTGTCTTGTAGAGCATAGGAGATAAATTGGTCAAACACTCAGGGAGGAAGCAGCGGCTGTCTTTAGGGCATACAAGAGATTAGAGTATGAATATGGTGAAACAATAGGCAAGGTGCTTGTTTAGAAGATCAAAGACAAATGTTGCAAGCCAACCTGCAGCTTGCCCTGAAGACATATTGGAAACCTTTAGGGTTTTTTCTCAATAGCTAAATTGAGTAAAAAGCACTGGGGCCTCTTACGCAGATATAGAACTTTATCTTGATGAAACCTATTTAATGCAGCTAGATGATGTACAGGCTAGTTCGTTGGACAGAGAAATCTCTGATGAAGATGTTAAACAAGTGATTTCTTCTTTAGCTGCTGGTGAAACGGCTGGAGGGGATTGTATACCTGCCATAATATACTTTGGTTGATCTTCTTGTCCCATCTCAGGTATTGATCAAGGGCTACAGATCCCCACAACCTGGAAATTAAACATATCTATCTTTTTGAAAAAAGGGAAGCAAGCGGACAAGAGAGGACCATATCAGCCTATATCTCTCCTCAATGCTGACTCCAAGATTTCTTCTAAAATACTGGTTAATTTATTGCCTCCATTAATGAGACTTTGGTTTTATCCCCTCATGAGACACTTCTACACATATAAATACCGTTGCATCGTTGTTTGACGCCACTAGGCTTTTGGGGAGATGGGCCGGTATTATCCCCTTAGATACCAAGAAGGCTTTTGACAGAGGTTAATGCACATTTCTGTGGTCAATTATGAGATAGATGGGGTTTGGTCAGATCTTTTGTAAGTGGATGCAATTATTTTATAAAGATTATGGGACTAAAGTCAGGGTAAACTGGCATTACTCTGGATTGTTTGCCTATTCTCCATGAGACCCACCAGGGCTGCCTGATATCTCTGTCACTGTCTGCCATTTATCTGCGGACATATTTACATTGTATACAAGGGTATTACCCATTCTTAGTGGGTATGCAACCAAGATCACCTCTTGTGCTGATGATGTTGCTATCTACTCATTGGATGTAGAGAAAGCAGTCAAACTCATTGAGGCAGAGGCAATGGAGTTTAGCTAGGGTTTCGGTTATCAAGTTAATACGAGAAAAACTCAGATTGTGGCCGATAATAAGGCTAGAGAAGAGAATCAAGAGTCACTAAAGTAGCAGTATACCTGGGGATTAAAATTTCTGTATGGTTCTGTGTGTGACACCATATGGTTCCACAGGATTCTGAATGTCAGATGTAAGTAGTAAAGGTTACCCATGGACTGAGCTGATAACATTACTCTTCTGGTGGGGCACTGACTCATATGCCCTAATGACCTAACTGCTACACTAATCTGCATGGTATTAAATATTTACCTGCCCGCCTCAAGAGAGGATGGCCTGCACCCTCTCATCCTTAATTGCAACACCAGTCAGTGCTGGTTGTCAGTAATGTTGATGCAAATCGTTTTCATACTTCGAGTTAAGTGGACATAATCTCACAGAAATCATGCATGGAAATGAGGGGGGAGCACTTGTTATCCCTAACCTCACTAATTAATCTAAGAGACATGTTTACTTTTAGTGGTCCTTGCCTTCCACTTCCACCCTGAGCAACACATAAGAGTCTGATAAACTGATAATCGGTCACATAGAGTTTGATATATGCAATTGCAATGAACTTCAGAGTGACTTAAAAAAACGAGCTCTGCCAATTCGGGTCCAACTTTACCTGTTGATCCAGAGATTATGGGGTGTTGATGTTCAGCATCCTTTCCATGGCGGTTCACAATGAAATGCACAAAACTGTTTACAAATTCTCATACATGTCAGTAATGTATTTAGCACCCGGGTCCATGGTTATTCGTTGATTATTGAGTTTAATTTCCTCAGGGAATTACATGCACGCAGTGGTGTGTCCATGCTCCAGTGTTTCTAATATTAGAATGTGTCCCAGTGGGTGTGGCACAAAGGCTTCTTCAAACATTGCTCTCCAGAAATCCTTATTGTAGAGTGACAATAGACACAGTACCTTCAAAGTCCACTTCAAGGGCACGGATAAAAGGTTTGAAAGAAAACAAAAGAGATGGCTATTATCTACTTCATTACAGATTCTGTGGCGTTGCGTAAGAAGAAAAATGCTTAGCACAGCTCTTCACACAAGCAATAAATTACTTTTACTGTGAGAAACAATATTTTGCGATTCATTTTTCCTTTGCCTCTGCTTATCTCAGCCTTCCTTTTCATCGGATTAGTTAAGTGCCATGCCAGTGAGATGCCTTCAAGCTTGGAAGTTTAATGCAGCATTAGTTCTGGCAGCGGTCAGCGGAGATAGCGCCTTCTCCCATGGCAATGTGATAGACACAGGTCGTGCTCTATTTAGTATCAAAATATTACCAGTTAATGAAAACTGGTAATCTGAAATGAATGAGAGGCGTTCTAATAATAGCATCGTAAAATGAATGAAACACTATATTGTCACAGAAGCCTACATTGTAGGTCTTAAGGATCATTGATTTTCCCCCAGTCTTTCTCTTGTTCCTTTCTTTGTCTCTTTTCTACTTTTATCTCTTGCTTTGAGTCCCATTCTGATTATGCAAAATAAGTCCTGGTCCCCAAAACTGAGCGTCGGTGCCCATCCATGCAACAACTGGTACAAATTAACCACTTTTCAAAGGAGACCTGCTTTGTTTCCATGCCAACGTTTTTGAGCAGTAGATTGAGCGATTCTGATTAATCCAGTAGTTGGGCAGAATTTAGGAAGCATTACACTTAGAAATAGCGCAGAAAGGGGGTTGTGACAAGATGAGGACTGTTTAACATGCATACAACAGTCCCAAATTAGTACTTATATAGTTCTTCACAAACGTTTGCTTTTGTCACATAAAAGTAGCACTGTGAAAGTCGGAATAAATGCTGAGGTCTGGGCTATACACCGTTTTATCTGTGTTTCCTGCCTAATGTAATCATATACATTTATAAATAAAAAATGCACACATATATACACAGTAGAGGGGCATTGGGTTAGCCCTCCTCATCCACCGGTGTGTTCAGCTGTGCAACTGTCACTTACATTTCGGTTCCCCTGGCCACAGAATACTGAACACGGTTATTGGTCAGCCCTCTTCAACCATTAGCTCTCTTGCACTGAGAGTGATAGCATTTTGTTTAACCACATGTGCACATCTGCCTTAAAAGAAGTTCACTGCTGTGGCTGGGCTGATGGGCCAGTAATGAAAGACTATCTTTTCTCTTCATTCTTTATTATTGTTATTAACCTTTTGTTTGTTATCCTATGTGTTTGAGCTGTGCCTTCAGGTTACACTAATTCAAAGGCAATAGTAGTACCATCCTCGCCTCAATAGTTTATTGTGATGTGCATTATAACTAAAAAGGGCTTCTTTACTTGCACCTGCCAGGAACCACCTGTATTCTTATATTAAAGTTACATCCACGGGGCAACATCTGCGAGCCTCCAGTCCCTTCTTCCCTAGAAGAAATGGTATCCCCATAAGACGGTGAAAATGTCATATCCTGTTATGTTGTACCTTATTGCACTGAGGGACGGTCCAGGGGCTTGCGGCTGAACACTGTAACTCTATTGATTTTAAACTGTGAAGTGACCAAATGTTGAATATTGTTAATAAAAAGAATTTACAAAAAAAAAAAAAAGTTACATCCAATATATATATTTTTCATTTACAGTTTTTATTGCAAGGTTAATGGCGACACGATTAAGTGGTATCGGGTTTCTTTTTCCCCTTCATTCTGGGTCTCATGTTAACCAAGACCTTTTCATTTTACAAAAAATATATGCATAATGTACTTACTTTTAGGGGCTTTCAGTCAGCACTCTTCTTCCATTGGTCAATTGATGTGCCATTCACATTTTCCTGTGCCAGCGGGTCATCCCTCTTCAGCCATTGGCTAATCTCACTCTGAGTGATGGCATTCTGTCTTTTCACAAGTGGCGCATCGACACTCAAGTAGTTCCCATAAGTCTGAGGGACTACTATGGTAAAGCGTTTCCTGAGATCATTAAAATATTTTTGCGTTAGTCGGTGTCTTTTTGTCACATTGATGAGGACCAGGCAGCTTCCCCAACAATATGTTTTGCAAAAACTGTGACAAAACGTTGACAAAACTAAAAGGCTGTCAACCAAATCTTTGCCAATGTTTGGTAATTTCGTGCCATATGCCTGAAATAAAAAAGTTTAAAAAAAATGTGGCACCGCACCGGCTTTCTAAGGCCAGACTAACTGATGTTGCGTATTTTAAAGTAGGAAGGAGAAGGGAACCTTACCATCTTCAGCGGGGATGAAGAGGGAGGGATTATTTCAAAGGGAGAAATCTTTTCACACACCAACTAATTCGAACTGTCTTCAAATGTAAATGAAAAAGAAAATGACACATTCATTCAAATATACACACATTAACTGGAGTAGATTTACCAAATTTTCTACTACGTGTTTTGCGACGCATGCATTTCTTCAAAATGATCCATTCTAGGAGTTGTTGCAGGGCAAATTCAAACCGATGCTTTCACTTTTGATAATTAAATAATACTATTCCAACGATATAAGATAACATATTTCTTCCTCTGCGCGAATATCTCCATCCTGTCACTTTTACTGTTAATTCTAACATTTCTAAGAAAAACTTTGATTGCTTTAAGAATGCCGCAACTTATTTATTCGTGGAAAAGTTTGCACTTTTACGAAACAGCAGCACTACTGTTATTTTATCCTCTATTAGAACAATGGAATGTTGAGCGCTGGAAGACAATGGAGTGCCCTGGGCTTCTAATGGCTGATAGAAGCCCGGAGCATCAACATTCCAATGTTTGTTCAGAGCTGTTGCTCTGAACAAAGGCCTCACAGAGCCCTAGGGGATTCCAACCCAATTCGGGCTCCATGAGGCTTATGCTTTACAAATTAGCACATTCTGCTCTCAACTGAGAACTTTCTGTAGTGGGATCTACCGGCCATTAAGGGCCCGCTCCCTTGTTAACACTGAAGCATGCCTTTAATTGACGGACGTGCCTGCTACGTCAGGCTCTCAGGCTATATTAGAAACCACTACTACTGAGATGATTATTAAGTTAATATGAGCTTATGTTGTTAAACTGCTTTCAATTCACTGATATAATTTCCCATACAGCTTAGTTGTAATGCACAGATCTCTTTAAACTGAGACTGGGAGGTGTAAGCAGCTCACTCTTTTCGGATTTATTTCTTAAACTTTACAGAACTGACATTTTAGTGCATTTTCTATTATAAATGCCACAAGAGAAGTAGTAGACTGAAAATAAATGACATTAGATTGGATTAGCATGACATGTCAGCCATTCTAGCGGGACAAAGGTGAAAATATTCAGTGGGACACCACACAGCATGAGCATATGTTTGTAAGTTAAAAAAAAGAAACACGTTCTACAGGAAAAGCGAAATCACAGCAGCTCCAGAGTCCGGTACCGTCTAGTGGCATGGCCATGTTAGCTACCTCATCATTAACAGAACAGGATTGCTTTGAAATGTATAAACACATTTTGCAGCCTGGGTGTGTGGTCTTCAAAAAGTATGGGGTCTTTGCAGTGCCTAATTTGTGAAACATAAGTGCCAAAGCCCTCGTCAGTAAACTTGCACCATCCATTGCCTGTGCCAGTGCTACCAATGAGAACTGACAGTGACAAGATCATTCCACACTGCCAAAGCTACAAGACTGATTCTGGTGGCAGATGTTGGTGATTTGTTAAGTATATTGAATTATTAAACAGCTGTTATTTTGCATCTCTTTAAATTAGGCATAAAGTGCCACCATATGGCAGACTGTCATGAGTGCTGGAGTTGACAATTAAGTGCCTGTGCCGAGCACTGGAAACCACCGGCTCAAATGAAGCACTGGAATGTCTCAGTAATAATGCTGCGTCTGCCCTGGGATTAGCTATTTAAACAACGCATGAGATAATCGTTTTATATGGCAAGATTCAAGCCCTGATTTAGAGTTTGCAAACACAATAAGATAATGGACGGAGCGCTGAAACATTTCAGACACTCACTCCCAGTCACTATTAGATCTGGGTTGAATCCATCATCGTTCTTTTGCTCACTTCGCCACCCCAGTTCGGACCCAGCCATATGCTAATCAGTCTTGACTCTGTACCTCATGGGAACAGTCCAGCCCGAACTGCCAAGTAAGGTCTTCACTGGACTGGAAACAAGCATCCTGGTACTGGTTTAAGGGTAAAACCCCTCATCAGCCAAACTAGCTTAAATCCAGTGGCAAAGTGAGCAAAGGACCCAAATATGGGTATACCCTGCCAACTGAGGGCGAACAAGCAAACACAATAAAATGATGGACCAAGCGCTTACATTTTTCAGACACTCACCCACAGTAGCTATTAGATCTGGGTTGAATCCATCATCGTTTCTTTGCTCACTTCTCCACCCCTGTACAGACCCAGTCATATGCAAATCAGTCTTGACCCTTTTTCTCATGGGAACCGTTCAGCCGGAACGGACCATGCCAGGTCTTCCATAGACAGGTTTTGGGGTAACTGATGAGGGATTAGCCAAACTGGACTGTTCCTATGAGGAACAGGGTCAAGACTGATTTGTACATGGCTGGGACGAAACTGGGATGGCAAAGTTTCAGCACTCTGTCCATCATCTTGTTCTGTTTGCTAAGTTCGTCCTAAGTGGCCAAGGGCATGCGCGGACGTGGGCTTCATGCTCGCTTTGCCACTGGATTCAAGCTAGCATGGCTGATGAGGGGTGAATCCCCAAAACCGGTCCCAGGATGCGTGTTTCCGGTCCAGGGAGGACCTACCCTGGCAATTCTGGATGGACTGTTCCCATGAGGAACAAGGTCAAGACTGATTTGCCTATGGCTGGCTCCAACTGGGGTGGCATGGTGAGCAAAAGACCGATGGATTAAACCCAGATCTCTTGATGGGGGTGAGTGTTTAAAAAGTTTCAGCACTCTGTCCATCATCTTGTTGTGTTTGATATGTGACTGATTTGCATATGGCTAGGTCCAAATTGAGGAGTAATAATGAGCAAAAGAATGATGGATAAAACCCAGATCTTTTGACGGGGGGGTGAGTGACTGAAAAGTTTCAGCACTCTGTCCATCATTTTGTTGCGTTTGCTATGTTCGCCCTAAACGGCCAAGGATATACCTAGATGTGGGTCCCTCGCTCGCTGTGCCACTGGATTCAACCTACCCTGGTTGGAGAGGGGTAAAACACCATAACCGGTCCCAGGATGCTTGTCTCCGGTCCAGAGAGGACCTGGCCTGGCAGTTTGGGATGGACTGTTCCCATGATGAATAAGGTAAAGACTGATTTGCCTATGGCTGGCTCCAAACTGGGGTGGAATGGTGAGCAAAAGACCGATGGATTAAACCCAGATCTCTTGATGGGGTGAGTGGTTAAAAAGTTTCAGCACCCTGTACATCATCTTGTTGTGTTTGCTATGTGCGCCCTAAGTGGTCAAGGATATGCCCAGATATGGGTCCCTTGCTTGCTTTGCCACTGTATTCAAGATAGCCTGGCTGATGAGGGTTGAAACTCCAAAACTGGTCCCAGGATGCTTGCTTCCAGTCCAGGGACGACCTGGTCTGTTAGTTCAGCTGGGCTGTTCCCATGAGGACCAGGGTCAAGACTTATTTGCATATGGCAGGGTCAAACTAGGGTGGCATAGTGAGCAAAAGAACAATGGATTAAACCGAGATCCCTTGAAAGGAGGTGAGTGGGTGAACAGTTTCAGGACTCCATCCATCATCTTGTTGTGTTTGCAAAGTTCGCCCTAAATGGCCAAGGTTATGCCCAGATGTGGTCCCTTGCTCACTGTGCCACTGTATTCAAGCTAGCCTGGCTTGTGAGGTGTGAAACCCCAAAACCAGTCCCAGGATGCTTGTTTCTGGTCCAGGAAGGACCTGGCCTGGCAGTTTGGGCCCGACTGTTCCCATGAGGAACAGGGTCAAGACTGATTTGCATATGGCTGGGTCCAAACTGGGGTGGCATAATGAGCAGAAGAACGATGGTTAAACACAGATCTCTTGACCGGGGGTAAGTGGTTGAAATGTTTCAGCACTCCGTCCACCATCTTGTTGTGTTTGCTGATTTAGAGTTTTGCAGTTTGAATACCCAGTGCTTAATATTAACTAGTGGTTACCAGTGGGCACTTGTTTTTGATGACCAGCACTCATTTTTCCGCATCAGATATTTACAAAAGCAGAAGAGGGAACACACATAAAACAGAAGGATGAAGGAAAAGAAAAACAGAACAACCATCACAGAAGGGGAAAGCAGGAACCTGCACTAACGATAGGACTCCTGAGGCGGAAAGACGGGAGCGAGGACAACGCTGATTTTTAAAACTTTTAAAATTTGATTGTGATACTGTGTTCTGATTACCCCCCCACCTACCTGCACTTTCTGGCATCTTTGAACAGCGTTACACGCTGCAACGACTCCCTTCTTTGGCAGCCATTCTCGAGGGCGCGGCGCTTTAACCAGACACGCCCCCTCGGTTGGCCACGCCCCCTCGCCAGATCACATAAATAGTGCGCGCCAACGCCAGGCATCGCACTAACGATAGGACTCCTGAGGCGGAAAGCCGGGAGCGAGGACAACGCTGATTTTTAAAACTTTTAAAATTTGATTGTGATACTGTGTTCTGATTACCCCCCCCCCCACCTACCTGCACTTTCTGGCATCTTTGAACAGCGTTACACGCTGCAACGACTCCCTTCTTTGGCAGCCATTCTCGAGGGCGAGGCGCTTTAACCAGACACGCCCCCTCGGTTGGCCACGCCCCCTCCAACTTCTTGTCCTGCTGCTATAAATCATGTGTCTTGGTAGGAAGCGCAGCGGACGAGCGCAGCGGGCGCGTCGATTGCGTGCCGAAGGCGCGCCTAAGGCAAGCCCGTCTGCGCCCGTCCGCGACTGGCCGGGACCAGGGGCGCCTCACTCTGCCCCACTCATCACCTACACCCCGGATCTACTTCGTAGCTACCAGGGCCCCTGGCCCATCTCGGCCACAACAAACTCCCGCATCTCTGCTCTTGGCATAACTCCCCCCACCCCCCTTTCTCGCCCTTTTCCCACAGTCGATACTTCTCCCACGATTTGTGAGTCAGTTCCTTTGCCAATCCCTAAAAACTTCACTGCCTTCTACCTCAATACCCGGTCTGCTGTTGCCCACGCTCACGAACTTTCGGTCCTGCTGGACCTTCATGCTCCTGATCTCCTCTTCTTAACCGAGACCTGGTTCTGTGACGACTCCCTCCCTGCCCTCCTGTCCACCTTACCGGCCTCCTACTATGCCCTCAGGGCGGATCGTTCATCAGGCAGAGCCGGGGGCGGCGTGGCGGTCATCGCACGTACCGATCTCCCCTTTCAAATTCTATCCCTACCTACTATTGCCACCACCGAATTTCTGGTGATCCGCACAGTCTCCACCTCTCCCCCCCTAACCTGCTTCCTCGCCTACCGTCCCCCCCAGTTCCCCCTACAGTTTCTCCCTGACTTTTTGGAGGTCCTGGCCACCATTACAGTCAACAATTCCTCCATCTTGCTCCTTGGCGATTTTAACTTCTGGCCCTCTGATCCCGCCGAATGTCCGTCATCAAAGGAATTTTCCGAAACCCTTCACTCCCTCAACTTTATATCTCATGTTCACTCCTCCACCCACATTAAAGGTCATCGGCTTGACCAGATCTGGTCCCTGAACTGCCCTGTGGAATCACTTTCTATTTCCCCTTGCCCTTGGTCTGACCACCACCTGATTTCCTTTCTCCTTCCTATTCTTCCTCCAGCTAAGCCCCTTCGGCCCAAAAACACCTGGGTCCGACCATGGGGCCGTGTCAACCTTGAGAATCTCTCCTCCCTCCTTACCTGCTCTCTTCCCTCTCTTCAGGGCCTTACCACCGCCTCCCAGGTTGATGTCATAGATCAGTGGCTCTCCCATAGCCGCGACTCCGTTGCCCCGCTCAAGCGCATTACTTCCAAACGCGACAAAGACGCCAATCGGTGGTTTAATAAAGAGCTTAAAACCACCAAACTAACAGTTCGCCGCGTGGAGCGGGCTTGGAGGAGAAACTATTGCCCCACTTTGAAACTGGAATACACCAACATCCTGAGCCAGTACAAAAAAGGCATCTTGGAGGCTAAAACTTCTTATTTCTCCTCCAAGATCTTAGCAGCAGAGAACCAGTCCAAGGAGATATTTACCATCGTTCATAATCTGGCGTTCTCGGACAGAACTACTCTAAAACCAGCCCCGTCCGAAGATCTCTGCCTCTCTCTCAATAATTATTTCATTCACAAAATTGCCACCATCAAGGCCAACATCCCTCTTTCTTCCCCATCTTTTGTTGATCCTCAATGTCCTCCCCCCAAAGGCGCACTGACCACCTTTCCCCCTATCACTCGGGAAAGCCTGACCTCTTTGGTGCCTTTGATCAAATCTGGCTCCCCGCTCGACCCCTGTCCTGCCCACATCCTCCGTCACATCTTTGTTTCTTGCCCAGACCCTCCCCTTCACCTCCTCAACAGCTCCCTTTCTCAAGGCATAGTCCCCAGCTCCCTGAAATCTGCAGTAATTGTGCCCATTCTGAAAAAACCTGGGGCAGATCCTTCTGTCCCAGCCAATTTCCGCCCCATCTCCCTTCTGCCATTTCTGGCTAAGGTGCTCGAGCGCCATGTCACCTGCGCTCTGAGTTCCTTTGTGGAGAAGCACGGAGCCCTTGCCCCCCGCCAAGCCGGCTTTCGCCCCGCACACTCTACGGAGTCCGTTGTCATGTCGGTTCTAGACACCCTCAGGGAGGGTATGGACACCAATCAGCACCAGGCTCTTGTGCTCCTCGATCTCTCAGCCGCCTTCGATACGGTGGATTATAACATCTTACTTTCCCGTATCAGGGCGGCGGGGATCGGGGGGACTGCCCTGGTCTGGTTATCCTCCTTCCTGAGCAACCGCACCCAGGCTGTCCGCCTGGGTGACTTCACAGCGGACATCCGGAAAGTTCAGTGCGGGGTCCCCCAAGGTTCCTCTCTCTCTCCCCTCTTGTTTAATGTGTATATTGCCCCTCTGATTTTTTCTCTTCAACAGATGGAGGTCGCCGTATTTAATTATGCGGATGACCTCCAGCTGGTCTTCAATCTTTCCTCTCCCTCTGCTGTTCTTAATTTCCAAACTGTCATGCTTCATATCAGGGACTGGATGAACCACAACCACCTTAAACTCAACCCTGATAAAACCGAGCTGGTGTTGACGGGTGGTTCATCCAGTCCCTGGTCCCCTCTTTTTTGGCCCCCCTCTCTTGGTTCTTCTCCTGTTCCCTCCTCCTCAGTTAAAACTTTAGGCATAAAACTTAATTCTCAACTCACCCTTAACTCCCAGGTTAGCTCTGTGGTATCTTCCTCCTTCCTCTCACTGCGTACTATACGCAGGGTGTCCCGCTTCTTCACTTTCTCTGCCCTCAAACTCATCATCTTGGCCATGGTGGTGTCCCGCCTGGACTATGGGAACGCCCTGTATGCCGGTATTCCTGCATACAGTCTGCGTCGCCTACAACAGATACAAAACCAGGCGGCTCGCCTGGTTTTCAATCTCCCTAAATTTCACCATTCTACCCCACTTCTGAAATCACTTCATTGGCTCCCCGTGCGAGCTAGAATTCAATTCAAGCTCGCATCCATCACTTTTCTGGCCCGATCGGGTTTGGCGCCTGCCTTCATCTCCTCTGAGATTGTTTCATACGTCCCCACCAGGGCTCTACGTTCCTCCTCCCAGTTCCTCCTCACCATCCCACGCTTCCGGAGAAAGAAGCAGGGGGGATCCAAATTTGCTATCCTTGCCCCCACCCTCTGAAATTCCCTTCCCCTTGAACTTCGCTCCATCACCCTCTACTCACAATTCCGCAAATGCCTTAAAACCCACTTATTCACAAAGTCCTTTGAATAAATGCTCCCTCTGCCCTCCCTGCTTATAACCTCAGTCCCCGTTAGCTATAGCGCCAAGAAACCGCTGGTATACGTGCGCTCTAAAAGTACTTTCAAACTCAAACTCAAACTCAAGAGCTAGATAAATGGGCTTGGAGTATGAAGTGCATTAAAGAAGCATGAGGTGGATTTAGGACTTCCCAGGCTTGGTACTCGGCACCTCGATAAGCAATTGTACCAGCCGCGGCCTTCTGAGCTGGACCCTGAGCATTGGCACTCATTGTTTTGCAAATTAAGCACTGGGGATTACCCATTCCAAATGTGACGCATATCCGGTTTTCCTTATTGCAAGGGCATTATGTCCTATGGCACTTGTAATGGTGGGGATGGGATGGTGTGACCCATCGGCTATCCTCCAAATGGGGTTGTAACTAAGTTCCTGGCCCCTGTATTGCATTATAATACTTCTAGGGGAAACCGTATGGGCTTGTATTTTAGGCAGCAGTCGGAAAAGGGAGGCCATATAAAGACTCATATGCTGTCAACATTTTCCAAATGCCCAAACCTGGCAGATATCCATTTAAATGCTTCACTCAAAGTTGAAGGCATACAACTTGATCCTTATAAACCTGGTGCAAATTGGGTTTGTTCAGTGTCAACCCTTGAGTAACCATTTACAAACACTCCCAGGAAATTTAAATCAACAAAAACGAAAAAATAACGGTGTCATTACATTCTGAAAAGCCTTTAATTGTGTTCATTGGGGTTACTTGTACCAAAACATAGATAAGATGGGACTAGGAAGGATCTTATTCAGAAAGTACAGTGATTATACATAGATGTCTTGGTAAATTTAGGTGGATATTATTCTTTACATTTTTAGATATTGAGTGGTATTAGACAAAGATGCCCACACTCACTTCTTGTTTTCTTAATAACATCGGAACCCTAGGCTATAGTTATTGTTTAAAATATGAATACCCAGGGCATCCAGACATCCGTGGGCAAACAAACAGTTTTTAATACCAACAATATTCCGAGGATGTTGGCGAACACAAAAAACTCCATCCCAAAACTTACTTCATTGCTATAATATTTTTTAACATTTTCCATATACAACATTAGCTGGTCGAAATGTAGTTTTACCTTTGACAAAATGCACGATTTATTGGGATAGTGTAGTACTCTATGGAAAAAAATGTTTTTAGTGGACTAGAAAACATGTTCAAGGATAGTTTATCAGGGCTAATTTAAAAGAGGTCTACTGACTTTTCTGCTTGGTCTGAATTACGGTTATCATTGCGGAGTAGAGTCCCAATCATTAAACCGATGATAAATGCAATTTGGTTTTCAGAATGATTCTGCTAAAGATCTCCCAGACTTACTGTGATTGACTGATTAGAAGATCAAATTGTTCATACGGAATTTAAAAGTGGCAGTTATGCGTATCAACTTCTGCCGCGGGACTGCGACTCCTACACATGGATAAGTACTCGCTTGCAAATCAGCTGGTATCAGCTGTTTACATGTTGATGTCAGGTAGGGAGCCACAAATTAATGTAAATAAGGAGAGGTGAATGACCAGAATAACAAGAAGTCTGGGTGTATTCTATAGGAAATATCAGTCTAAAGACAACCAAGGATTCACCCACTGGCATAGGAAAGCACAAGACCCACAAGCATCTTGGCATAGTTGACAAGGTCAACATTGTGACACCTGTCAGGCAAAATATGGAAATGCATATTGGGGGTAAAAATATGTGCCGCAGACTATTTATCAAAAAGTCAGTAACTTTTATTTCATTGTCCTCGGTCTTTTTTGCAGAAATTTACAACCCTCATGGCAATAATCCCTGACCGCTACTATTCTCTCCCTTCTTCGTCACCAATAATTTCTCCATCTCCTCTTCTTAATACTCTTACTACTCTTCCTAAAGCATCTCTTATCTATAAATTTTTCGTATCTCCTAATCCAAACCGTCCCAAAACTAAAGTGGAGCTCTCTTGGGAAGCAGATTTTGGTTGTACTTGGTCTGTTGCTCTTTGGGATAAACTTTGGTCCAGATCTTTAAAAATTTCTCGTTCTGCTTCTCTTACTCAATCCTTATTTTATCTGTATCATAGACTTTATCTTTCTCCTCTTTCCTTGTCTCGTTTCTCATCCTCTTCTGACTCTAAGTGCTGGACTTGTTTTACTCCTAATGCTGACCTTCTTCATTTGTTCTTTTTGTGCCCTGTCGTCTCTACTTTTTGGGAGAAAGTTTGGTCATGCCTTTCTCGCATATTCATTCTTTCTACTTCTTTCTCAATCACTCTTCTCTTTTGGGGTAGTCTTTCTGAATCTTTAAATTTGTCCGTACCCTTACAGGGTCTTTTTGACCTGACACTTGCTCTTGCCTTCCAACACATCGCCTCTAACTGGAAATCTCTAACAAACATTTCTTTACAAGGCTGATGGAATTCTTTATGTCATTTTCACAGACTGGATGTTTCCTTTGCCTCCACTTGCAAACCTCTACGTAATGTTGATCTCTTTTGGTTACCCCTCACCGCATATCTTGATCGATTGGCCTTGAAGAAGTCTATGCATACCAATTCAGAAAATTTTAAACCCCCCTGAGCGAATTGAACTCTCTCCTTTTTGTAATCTCTTATAGGTTTATCCAGTTCTATTTCTTGCTTATACTGATTATTTTGTATCGTTCACTTATATAACTTGATTGTATGCCGTAATTATTTAACAGTTTATGGTTTGTAATACTAGTTCTTTATCCCTCCCACCTCCTTTCCCTTCCTATCCTTCCCTTCTCTTCTCCCCCTTTAGCTTTAAAATCCTCATAAAATGCTGTTTGGTTTTCTCTAGCATTGATATTAGCAGTATTAAGGTTTTATATTCGATTTATGTATGACTTCTATGTATGCTGATATCTTTATGTATTAACAAATTCTTCAATAAAGCTTTCAAACACAAAAAAAGTCATTAAGAGAATAGGCAATTAGATTTCAGATAGAACTATTAAATAGTTTAGAAGTCTGAGGAGGTAATGTGGGCTTCCAAAATCTCAGCCCATGAAAATATCAGCTATGCAGTTGGAGCAGGAAAGTGCTAGGCCCTCTCCTGATTGTACTATAGCAATCACCTGTCATCAATACTAAGAGTGGTGGGGTGCATTCACAAGGATGATCTCTGGTCGGTGCCAGATCCATATTGACAAAATATAGTATGGGCCAACAATAAACACCCTTGGATATTGGTCGTAAAACATACCATCAATCCAGCTCCAGGACAAAGACTAGGCGGACATACTTGAGAATCATGACAAGGGTCTCATAGAGACTCGTTTAAAATTTGGATAGTTTAAGATCAGTAGTTTTAATCTCCATTTAGGATTAAGAAAGCAAAGCTGTGCCTCAACTCACCATGTTGGAGATGCAATCTTCAGATATTTCCGATATTATATTGGAGTGTCCCTCATTATCATGTTAGTGGACCAAATCTCAGATTAGATTAAGGATAAGATTCACTTTTCCAGCCCCTTACTGAGAAAATAGATATATTACATCAATTTATCAATCAATCAATCAAAGGCATATATAGCGCGGTTACTCACCCGTGAGAGTCTCAAGGCGCTGGGGGGACTGCTGGTCCCTCTGGGGGTTGGATCATTCAAAGAGCCAGGTCTTGAGGTTCTTCTTGAATTGGGTCAGTGACGCAGACTTCCTGAGGTGCAGAAGAAGGGTTCCAGGTCTTGGCAGCAAGGTAGGAGAAGGATTGTTCTCCGGTTCCGGTCTTGTGGATACTGGGGACGGAGGCCAGGGCGAGCTGGGTGGAACTGAGTTGTCTTGAGGGCATGTGGAATGTGAGTCAGTGGTTCAGGCATGCTAGTCCTTCATTGTGGAAAGCTTTGTAGGTATGTGTGAGGAGCTTGAAGGTGCTTTTCTTGTTGACTGTGAACGTGTGGAATGTCGAGGACCAGAGTGGCTGCAGCGTTTTGGACATTCTGTAATTTCTTGAGCTGTTTCCGGGTGATGCCAGCGTAGAGTGCGTTGCCGTAGTCAATTCGGCTGGTGATTCATTTTTCTGGATTCTGTGGGGATCCATCTGAATGTCTTTCGAAGCAGGAGGAGCATGTGGAAGCCATCTGAGGAAACTACGTTGATTTGGAGTTTCATTGTGAGCGATGAGTCCAGTATGATGCTGAGGTTGCGTGCGTGGTCTGTCAGAGTGGGAGGGGTTCCAGAGCGGGTGGTCACCAAGAGTCGTCCCAGGACGAAGGTGTGGATCCCAGGATGAGTACTTCGGTCTTTGCAGAGTTGAGCTTGAGGCAGCTGTCTTTCATTCAGGTAGCAGAAGCCTTCATTCCGCTGTGAAAGTTGGCTCTGGCAGTTGTGGGTTCGTTGGTGAGAGGATCAGCTGGGTG
The DNA here is from genome assembly GCF_964204655.1 of Triturus cristatus. NCBI lineage: Eukaryota > Metazoa > Chordata > Amphibia > Caudata > Salamandridae > Triturus > Triturus cristatus. The sequence goes on from NC_140583.1 coordinate 238,359,403, forward strand.
TCGTGGGCATAGGAGACAACGTTGAGTCTGTGGCTTCTGACAATGGCTGCGAGGGGGGCCATGTAGATGTTGAAGAGGGTGGGGGCTCAGGGAGGAGCGCTGGGGCACTCAGCAGATGATCTCTGTAGGTTCCCTGGTGGAGGAGGAAGCGGATGTCATTGGTGGCAGCAAGATATGCGGTCTCCGTGCTGTGGTTGCTTCAAGAGCTGGATTGAGAGGTGTCCAGGACGTGGATTGAGAGGTGTCCAGGACGTGGTTTACTTCTAAGAACGCATAGAGTTGGGTGTTGATGGCCTTCTCGATGTCCTTGGTTGGGAAGGGGAGAAGGGAGATGGGTCTGAAGTTCTTGAGGTCAGATGGGTCTAAGGACAGCTTCTTCAGCACGGGGTTGATCTTGGTGTGCTTCCAGTTGTCAGGGAAAGTGGCAGTTTTGATGGAGTCATTGATGGTGCCGCGGAGATGAGGGGCAATGGCGGCAGCTGCTCTGTGGAAGATTTGATACAGGCAGGGATCCGACAAGGCTCCTGAGTGGATGTTCTTCATGGTCTTGAGTGTGTCCTCTTTTGTGAGCTGGGTCCAGCAGGGCATGGTCTATTGGGGTGCAGCGTGTTCGTGTACGGTGGTGGTGGGCAAAGTGGCAGGGTCTATGGTATCAAAGCTATCGTAGATCTGCCCGATCTTGTGGTGGAAGGAGATGCCGAGTTTGTTGTAGAGGTCTTGGGAGGGAGGGACGTCTGTGGTCTCGCTGTTGGGCCTAGCTATTCTCCTTGATGATGGCTTAGAGTTCTTTGCTGTTCTGTGCATTGGCATTGATTCTGTCTTGGAGGGCTGTTTTCTTTGTGGTTTTGAGGAAGAGGTGGTGTATGTTGATGGTGGGTTTGAAGGTAGCGTGGGTTTCTGGGGTTTTGCGGTTTCTCCATTTCTTCTTGAGTTGTCTGCAGGTGCGTCTGGATTTGTGAAGGGGAGGGATAGACCAGCTGGCTTTCTTTTTTTTTTTTTTTTTTTTTTGTTGAAAAACCTTTATTGACATTTCAATCATTAACAAGTATGGGCCTACAACCCCCCGGGGCCGGCCGCTAAGCAATCAGAGCAATAAGATCAAATGTAAACACAGGCGGCACCTCGGAGAGCAGAATCTTCATGCTAATATAGTCCGGCCAGGGAGCCGCGCAGGTAGGACACCAGGAGAAAAAGGGTTTTTCATTTTATAATGGAACAAAACAGTAGGATCAGGTGCCAAACAATTTCCCAACAGCGATAAGGGGCAGGCAGAATAATAGACGTAAGCAATAAACAACAATCTATTGGATCAATGGCGCAGACACAGGAAATTCCGGATGGGGAAGAATATCAAAAACAGTTGCGCCTGCAGGCCCCCGTACCTAACGCCCAGAGAACACCCCGGAAACTGTGGCACACATGAAGAGGCGACGATTCACAACAAAGGAGGTGTACCGCGCTGATCCCAGAAAAGAAAAAACAAGAAGAAGCGGAGAAGAAAAAGGAGGCCATGGAAAAAGAGATAAAGACGAAAGAGTCCCCTCCCCCAACCCCCCACCCTGCACCTCTGCAAATGAGTATGGCCCCCCCCCCCCAGCAGTGTGCCTGTCGCCCTGGAACTAGACCCGAAATATAGAAGAAACAGGGAAAAAGGAGTAAGAAAGAACCCCACCAGACGGGGGGGGATGGTGGAGAAAGTATAATAAACTGGAGGAGGGCCTTCAAAACATACCCCCGGCTTCTCCCTCCCGCACGGTGAGGTCTCCCCACAGCAAACAATAAGCAGCACCAAATCGATCATATCAAAAAAGCGGATGGGGAGCATCATGCACCAAATATGCTAATAGCTATGTCCTGAGAGTACGCAACCATGAGTCCGCCCGTCTACTAGATGACCACCCCCGAAGGATCAGCCTCATCCTTGACCACTCTTTGCAATTCTGCCCATGCCTACCCCTCGACCCAGCACCATGTCCGATGTTCCAAGGTAAAGGAGTGTCCAAAAACAACCGGGAAGCGACGCACACAGGTGGGGTGGAAGTCTCTGAGTACCAACACAGTCCGCCGCATGGAGGGACGTCTTTCCCAGTGCTGCCCCAGGATCTGCACTGCACACAAGGTCCAGGAAGGCTGAATCAGCCGAAGTAGACAAATGTTGCTGGAATCGTCCCTGGGTCGCCGGAGGCCGTGCACGGGACGAGGCCGCCACCTTCCACTCAGGTCCAATACCTCCGGAACAGATCAAACCCTCAGTTAGCCGATCACACGGTAGCATACTGTCCGGAGTGTCCGGCTGTGCACTAATCGCAGGGGTGGCCGCGACATTATCCTCCTGTGTGCAGTGTGGGAAGTCCCTGTGTACCTGTGGACCAGCATGCCGCCACTGTCCCAACGCCGATGCCACACCATCGAGCTTACTCCCCAAGACCCCGACGCCACGAGCCAAGGAGAAATGAAGGGCACCAAGGGCCTCTAGGAGGTCGCCGTACCCCAGCACAGCTCTCTGCGATCGCTCCGCCACACTCCCAAAAGTCACACACTCCCAATCCTGCTGCGACCCAGTGGACAGGATGGTAGGCTGCATCGCAACAAGATGGCCGCCGGGAAGGCCCGACTCGTATTGGGGCCGGGACCCGGGGACAAGCGCCTCGAGGTCCACGTCGCTGGAGACAGGGGTCCGGGGGCAGGCACAAATTCAGCCGTTGCGTGGACACTGGCAACAATCGTCCCCACCACGGGCCAGCTCCCGCGAAAATCCGGGAGCAGCCCGCAAGGATCAGGGCGAGCTAGGGGCGGCGTCCGGGCAGCTCACCGTCAAAGGCAGGGGCAAGCACCGAAGAATCTGAGAATTGCACCCCCGGGCATGCCCTCGGTCCGCTACGCTTAGCAGTGGGAGCGACCACGGCGAAATGCAGGCCGAGGGCAGCACCGCTCCGGTGGACCGACTCCACCCAGTCACCACAGGCCGCTGTTGTTGAACTGCCACCCGGCCAAGGCGTCCACTCGAGGTCCCGGCTCCGGGGCTGCACGGGCCGCAAAGTTCAATTGCAGATTTCTCCGGCGGTACAGCAGCCAGAAACCTCGGAGTCACACGATCGGTTGCCACTCTCATTCACAAACACGATCTCATAGCGCAGACTGAGGATCTCGTGCAGGATATCCGTGCGGGATGCGGAGGTTCACGGAGCCGGGAATCTACGCTGCCGTCCCGGTCGCCATCTTGGCTCCTCCCCCCCCAGCTGGCTTTCTTGGTGTGTTGCTTTCCTGCAGATCCATCGGTGGAGGTTGCTTGCTGCGGTGTTGGAGCACGTTGGTGTTGGTAGAGTGGTTGTACTGAGGGAGTCAACGAGAAGTTCTTCAGTGGCCTTGATCCAGATGCGGCAGGGCAGGACAGTGAGGACGGTGGTGGATGGTGGGTTTGGTGAAGGCAAGATGTACACATTGGTGGTCGGTCTAGGAGAGTTTGGTGGTGTGGCTGTAGCTGATGTTCCCGCTGGCGGAGAAGACGGGGTCAAGCGTGTGTCCGGCTGAGTGGGTTGGTGTGGTGACTAGCTGTTTGAGTCCGATGTTGGTGAGGTGCTCCAGTAGGGATGCAATGTTTTGGTCGCTGGGCTTGTCCATGTGGAAGTTGCGGTCTCCGAGTAGGATGCAATTGGTGGATGCGAGAGCGTGGGGTGCGATGAGATCTACGACATATCAGACCATCGAGCTTTATTAAAAGTTGGCTGTCTATACTAGTGGTAGAAAACATAAGATAATGATACACTGCCTACTCTAGAGACTTAGTTGAAAGACATATTAACATGGTGCCATTTGAAAGGACAAGTTATATGGTACGTTTACTGAAATTTAAAGAGCTATGAAATCGATTTCTGGAATTCTGTTACTTTTTTGGGAATATTTCCATTACACAGGGATCATTAGCTGTTAAGTAATATGTTCCAGGATGTGGGACATCCGTAACTAAATCTCCCAATCCTCCATTGGGGGATTTGGCAAGCTTTTCACATCCTTTATGAGTACCTATGATTGATATTAGAAAGAATTATACACATATAGTGAAGTGCGATCTAAAGGTAATTTTATAATACAAAAGTTCTGGGAAAGGGTTCAGAGTGGCCTGGGCAGTAAATTCTGTTCTGCTTGCGTAATTTGGGTAATTTGGGTAATTTCGCGATCTGCGGAGAACGTGGAATTGCCCAAAATTCTGCGTTCCGTGTAATTTTTTTGCTTGTTCACGTTCTCAAAATGCGTGTTCGCGAGATATTTCCCCCTGAGCACGCGTGTTCGTGGAATTTCTGCGTGCTCGTGGAGATTTTTTACCATTTCGCGGAGCTTCGCGTAGCGCGACTACGCAAATTCCACCCACCCCTAGTTCAGAGAGCCAATGAGTTAGTATAACCGTCTCAAAATAGTTTTTTTTAAATACTTGAATGACAATCTTCTAAAGGTCTTTCCTTGTATATTGTTCTATCTGATGATAGGGAATATCCTAATCATAAGTATTTTACAATCTGAGAGAGTCTGTTGAAAACTACAGAGTTATCAATTAATGAATGTGTTCTTGCCTTAGAGATATCATATATCTGATGTGGTGGGCTCTGCCCCACTAACAATATTTGGTGACATCTCATCCCCAGATTATTTCATTTGATTACCGCAAGCCTCATTGAACACCATTTTACTGATCAACTGACTAAAGGCTTGGCACGATCCATTAACTGATTCCGTTCCTTTTTGACTAACAGTGCGCTAAACTGGACCTACATCTCACAAACCCTGTATAGGAAATGGGTGTCCTGTGTAGGTCCAGGGGAGTGGAATTTGTGTACTTCTTCAGAATAGCCCCCAACTATGCAAATGATTTCCATTTATAGTTACTGCGTACATATCTTATTTAGATATAAGACTGTGATCTAGGATTCTATTAGATTTCTCAGCTGTCTTCTATACGATTGACCATACATTGATTATTGATAGACTGTCTTCATCTGTAAGAATCATTGGCACCAAAGTGGCATGGTTCTCCTCCTTCCTGCATAAGCACACACAACAATAAAAATGAAGCCCAATCTTCCAAAAATCTGTCAACATTATGCATTGCTTTGTGCAAACACCCAAAAAGTGATAGGAGGAATGCTTGTAATAAGTCAACCACTGGTAATTGCTCAGGTAGCATTCCAACCCATTGTACTTTTCCTCGCTGTGCCACCTCAGTTTGGACCCAGCCATATGTAAATCCGTCTTCACTTGCTCCAATAGGAACAGTCGAGCCTGAACTGCCATCCTCCCTGAACTAGATCACAAGCAACCCAAGTTGTGTGTAGCTTGGCTCCAGTAACACATTGAACACAGGACCCACATCTGGGTTTACCTTTGGACATTTAGGGTGTCCCATCAAACACACGAAAGGTGATGGGAGGAGTGCTTGGAATAAGTCTAACCACTGGCAGTCAGGCAGGAACATATTGCAACCCATCCTTCTTTTGCCCACCATGCCACTTCAGTTTAGACCCAGACATATGCAAATCAGGTCTTCAACTTCCCCATACAAGAAGACCAGTTAGGGTGGACCCAGAAACTTCAATAACTTGTAAAGGGGCCTGTCATTCACAAGTAAATGCAAGGTGAGACCAGGAGTAGGCAACCCTTTGTTCCTCTAGCCATTCTGGCACCAAACCCAGTGGGAGGTGAGCTACCCCCAAAACTGATTTTGAGTGCTCCTAGAGGAGGGGATTGCTCATTACCCTAGCCACACCTCTGAGTTATCCAAAATGTGATGGATGGAATGCTTCAAATAATCACAACCACTAGTAATTACTCGGGGCTACATCACAGCCCTGTGTTATTATGCAAACCATGCCACCTCAGTATGGACCTAGCCATATGCAAATAAGTCTTGGCCCTGCTCCATAGGAGAAGTCAGTCAAAATACCAGTCCCTTCCTGAAGGAGAACACAAGGAATCCGAGACCGGTTTGGCCGTCATTGGGGCTTGTCAGTCGGGTGCAGCTTGCTTCCCATGGCACAGTGAGCATGGGACCCAAGTCTGGATATATCCATTGTATACATAGCATCGCAACTAAGTCTAAAGTATACAACAAATATCAAGCACTGGCTGGGCAGCTGAAGGTTGGCTAATGTAAATTAGCTTCCAGGAGATTCTGACAGGAAAAAGGTAACTTTATAAAAGTTCCTTTTCCTATATAGAACTTCACCATTGAATAGGGCTTTGAATAAATATTAAAAAGTAGTGACTGAACCATGTTTCTAGCTGGTCCCAAACCCAGATTAGCAGAAATAATATATTAATCAGTACTCTAGTTTTCTCATAGGATAGCCTGAGCCTTCCACTGAAATAAATTGCTTTTGGTGCCTTGCCATTGTAGGGACATGGTAACATTAAGGGGCATAGTTACAAGCCCCTATCACCATCACAATGTCACTTTTAGTGGCTTAACGCTGCTTTGTAAATAAGGCCTTCTTTCACACTACACTTAGCCTGAAAGGAGCGGGCAATGAGCGTTGTGATGGGCATTCCACCAGAACATCCATTAATTTTGCTGCTCCCTATTTACAAGAGCAGCGTAAATAGGAGGCAATGCCAAAATTAAGACCAGGGAAAACCCGGTCTTAAACAGGCGAAATGAGGAGAAATGCTTTAGTTGTGCAGCACACACAGAAACAGCAAAACGCCAATGATTGTTTATGTGCAGGAAGGGGGATATTTCTGCACATAAACAATCATTTTAAAAAAATGAAATTTTGCAACTTCTATGTGTGCTGCATCAAACAGCACAGATAGAAGTTACAAAACGGCATTTAAAGATTATTTTTGTGCAGGAAGGTGGCCTTCCTGCACATAAACAATCTTCCCCTCAACACAGACACCCTTGCACTATGGTGCAAGGGGGCCTGCGTTGGTGCTAGGCAGCTACATTTAGCTCCAGCGCGTGGGGAAACGCAGGGCTGCAGCATATTCTAGTAAATATGGTGCAGCCCTACATTTCTAAAGTGACGAAGCATATTGATAGCCTTCTTGGCTTAACGACACGCTTCACCACTTTATTGTAAATATGCTCCTAAATTTCTACATTTGCCACTTTTAAATACCTTGCATCTTACCTTGTGAGCTACTAGGAATACAAAGGGGTGACTTAATAATATTTAAAGGGGAAGTTTTTTCCTGTCAAAAATGGTTATTTTGATAGGTCTGGCTGTAGGTTTATTCTAGGGGTGGGTGGAAATCAGAGTTTTATTCTGCAGAATTCCGTGGAGTTACATAAAAACTCAGTGAGATTTCATGGAAGCTGCAGAATTTGGGCACGTTGTGCTGCTCATACAGATTTCTTTAGCGGCAGAAGCTTGTTCTACGCTGTAAAATCAGTGCAAACTGCACCATGCAACTGCTTCTTTCTGGCGCTCACGTAGATTTTCTGCGCGAGCAGCGGCTTTCACAATGCAAATGATAGCGACCTGCTGTGACCGCAGAGTTGAGAAATCATGCTGGGACTCATGGCAGTGCTCAATTTTCTTTGCCACACGGCGGTTCGCAAAGTTTTTCCAGAACTCTGCACAGTGGGCAAACCGAACAGAAACTCTGTCGGCGGAGCAGAGTTTACCACCCACCTTTAAACTACAGCAGTCAGACTACTCTGGTAGGCCTGAATCAATGTTTTCTCTGTCACACTAGCAGACAGGTAACATATAATTTTCAATGCTGTGGGTATGTTGCTGCACCATATGCTATGGCCTTAAAGTAAAGTTAAATAGGAGTTAACCAATTTTAGCAAATTTTTGGGGGCCAGAACACATGCACTTGGACCTTTTTACAACAGTTTCCCAGTGCACCTAGCTAAACAAAAAATGCAGGACCGGTCGAAAGAAATTAGGGTGGTTACTTCAAGAAGGTACTATATCACAGAAACCTTTGACCAGCAACCCATCTATCCAAGGGCTGCTGGCAGCAAGGTTTCAGAAGACCCACCCTGTTTAGGACGGACATAAATTGTACTTGATTGCATCTGCAATGTAAACCATGACAGACTCGAGCATAACGAATTCAGTAATGTCTACAATGCATAGGGAAAAACAAACCACACATCAGGTCATGTTGTCTTTATTTCTGCAGGAAGGAAAATGCAGAGGGGGCTGCCCTACACTGAAGTCCACCTGGCATAGCTGTTTTTGCTGAGATTTCTTCCATTTAGGGGAGCATTATTATCAAAATCTTCCCGCTAGGGTGGAGAGAAGCTCTAAATATTGTAGTCGGACAGCCACAAGCGGTCAGATGACCGGCCATCATGATTTCAACCACTGAAACATTCAGATATGATTCAGCCCTGAAGAATTTACATTTAATGTGAAAAGGTTTTAGTTACCTCTTCTTGAGTTCACATCATCTTGTATCTTTCATTGTATTGCTGCAACAAGTTTAAGGATGCAACAACTGTGAGATTACTGTAGTCTGATTAGAGTTCTCATATTTTTGGAGGACAGTACATTTAGAATCTCTATACATACATATAATGGTTAAAATGAAATTCAAAGGAGGAATGTCAGACAGCAGCATTGGATAGAGAACAAAACAAGTCATTTATATCACTAAAACTTCAATAAACCACAAGGTACAATCAGGCCCATGCAGAAATCATGGTATTCCAGCAAAGATAACATCTCTGAAGGACTGGTGGCGCTGTGGATGGGTCTGTAGCAAAAACGGACATTCCAATGACAGCCCGGTAGTATCCCAGATTATCGTTTACAAAAACATTGTTCGATTGGGTTTAGATTTTTCATTAGTAACTCATCATAAATAGTAATATTTATATTGAGCTTCTACCCCAGGACATAATTTATATCAACAATAATCTAACAATTATATTTTGGTACCACGTTATCTGTCTTTCTTACTGACCCTAAGGATTATGTCCTGATTTCCCTGTAGATAGATGTTTATGTCACTCATTAGTAGGATTTAATTTGGCCTAATGACATGAATTAATTACAACTTTACCAGCAGATGGATTGAAAGAATGTTTTGTTTGATGTGGGTAGCACAGGCCACTAGCAGGCTGTGAGAGAGAAGGCATGGTCCTGATGTGAGATGGGTTATCAATCTTCAGATATAATACATGATATGTTTTGTGTATCAAAGCAACCAAATAGGAATATAGGTAAAAAACAAAAATAAATTACAAAGCCCACACTAACTTTAAAATAGAAAGCTTTTTTTAAAATAAGATGAACATCAACAAAAGATTCAAAGGCAAAAATGAAAAACATTCAATTGAAACAAATTCAAAAAGGTGCCAAGTTGGAAGTTAAATGAAAACCAAAAATAAAAATATACATGTGAACTTTAGTGATCTGACCCTGTTTAAGCACACCAAGCAGTTGACTACTGAGTGCAAAAAATAAGATTGATATTAAAACTTAGAAACTTTTTGGTTTGGGAGAAAGAAAGTTGAACTATTACCAACCTGGAGGCTAAAACCAGGCAGGGTTCCTTGGTTTTCATATAGATGCAGAAGGAATCCTAAATAAAAAAGACCTCAGTGGGACAAGCTTCAAGGGAGACATGGGCAAAAACTGAGGCTGGTAGGCCACTATTTGTGGCAATATAAAATGTATCTGTAGGTTGCAACGAAGATCTCCATAGGACCTCATTTAGAGTTTTTTTGCGTGGGAAATCAACCAAAACGTCTGATGTATTTAGAGTGTTATTGAAATCAATACACTCGCAATATGGCTTACAGGATATCCACCACTTTTGGCAAGCACCAAACTCTGAATAAGCACCTTAGTCGCTTTTTGAGCACTCGGAAGCCCAGCAGAATGAAGGCACATGCTGCTTCCGATAAGGGCCTCCACGAGGTCCGCTCCGATTGGTGAGAGATTCTGGTGGATACCTATTGCAGACAAGGTAAAGCTCTGTGAAATGAGAGGATGAACTTGCGCTAAAAGGTCCTGGCTCAGATAGATGGACTCTCCCACTACAACCTAATCCTCTGAAATTTAAAAAGATGGAGGTTGTGTCCGCAAGCATGCCAAACATGTCCCAAAAATAAAATTTGTCATCCAGGAAGAATTCTCTCCTGGAATCAGATAAGGGGATATCAGTAGCCTTAAATTCGGCCACGGGGGTCCATAGAATTTGTTCTTGACTGCCAAATCTTCTCCAGCAGGGCACTGTTCAACTTCAGAACACAGATACAGCCTCCTCTGCTATGGAATCTCCCAATTGTTTTGGACCTCAGACTGTCTATAGGACAATTCCCTAGGAGATAGGCAAACCATCCCCGGCAAGGTAAATCAAAATATACCAAAGGAACAGGACAGCAAAAATGCAGTATCAGCATACATCAGACTGGTTATGCATCATTCTAAGCTGGCCAGGCATCATTTAAAGGGTCTGGGTTTGGACCAACTACCAGTGGTATAGGAGTTTTTATTTATTAAAAACAAAAAAACACAATTCTTGCCCTACTGGTATTAATCCCTCAAAATTACCGGTGTGGTATTGTTTCCGATCTGTTATTGTGCAGAGAAGCATCAAAAGCCTCCAAGATATTTTTGCAGTAGAAATTCCAACAGGGCAGCCCGTGTCTAAAGGGCCTGTCTTACACCTCCACTAGCCACCAGCTCTTACACCTCCACTAGCCACCAGCTCTTACGCCTCCACTAGCCACCAGCTCTTACACCTCCACTAGCCACCAGCTCTTACACCTCCACTAGCCACCAGCTCTTACACCTCCACTAGCCACCAGCTCTTACACCTCCACTAACCACCAGCTCTTACAACTCCACCACCCACCAGCTCGTACAACTCATCTAGCCACCAGCTCTTACAACTCCACTAACCACCAGCTCTTACAACTCCACTACCACCAGCTCTTACACCTCCACTAGCCACCAGCTCTTACACCTCCACTAACCACCAGCTCTTAAACCTCCACTAACCACCAGCTCTTACAACTCCACTAACCACCAGCTCTTACACCTCCGCTAGCCACCAGCTCTTACACCTCCACTAACCACCAGCTCTTACACCTCCACTAACCACCAGCTCTTACAACTCCACTAACCACCAGCTCTTACAACTCATCTAACCACCAGTAATATCAACCAAGTCTACTTGTATGAAGTACAGACCTTTTTCTGACACTGTCCCAGAATATCCAACCGACATTTTGATCAAAATTGAAAACGTCGTTCTTGCAAGACATGTATCTTGCAATACAGGAATCAGGACAGGGTTCAATACTGCATGACATTTATGTTGAACCATGGTCAAATATCCTACTCTCCAATCATGTAACTGATCTAATGCAAAATGCATTGTGATCTACACTTTTACTATTGTCTTAAAATTAACTAGTTATCTTTCAATTGTTGTATTCCTCAGCGTCAGCCTGAAGCTTTGAGTGGCAGCTAGGCCAGTCTCTCTGTACCTGGAGGAGTACCAAGAGAGGACAGGCACCCGAGTTTATCGAAGTGAACGACGACGACGCTTGTGTTGCACACAGCAGTCCACAGCAGCATTAAAGAGCTCAGAAGCCCAAAATGAAAAATAAATTAGAGAAACACATTAGATAGAACGTCTTACAATGGCATCCAATTTTTCAAAACATGCTTAATTAACATATGACATGATGTTTTTTTTTCTCTTCCTGCAGTTTGTTTATATGAGCAACAAAGTGTAACATCACAACGATGTCACACAACCAATATGTACAACGTTCTTGTCACACATTACCAACTCCAGAAATCTACTGTCATAATACCATGGAAAAAGGAGTTTGCAACAAACACTGCCCTAACTTACCAACAAGGACATTAAAAAGCACCAGTCAAAAATGGGTTCAGTGCCTGCCAGCCTCATTGAGGGTAAAATGTAAGGTTTTGGCATTGATAAACAAGTCACCCTTTTGCAGTTGCCCAATCTTACCTTATAACAGCCTAACTATGTAAGATTAAAATGGGCTCATATGCTGAGTGATGAAAACCTAGAGTGCCTCTACCTGAAACGTTAAAAATGTGGGGGTGCAGAGGTTTTGCACTACATGCTAACCTTGTTCACAAAACAGCTCAAAGTGTGTTGTTCTGAGTCATGTCTACTTCATTGGCTAAGCAAGAACGAGGACGTACCCTGAGCCTTGCAGAACTTTATGTTTGATGAAAGGAATCTATTGTAAAAATGTGTAAAATAGTGACAGATACTTCCTGTAGAATCGTATATGGGTCTTATGTGCTCATATTGTTAGACATATAGATTATGATATACACCAAAATGGATCCTACTTTTGGCTATGTATATAGTAATAAATGTGCACATTAGTGTTAATGTTCTACTTCTTACAGTAGCCCAGTCATCCTCTAAATATTCATGATTTCCACTTGAAAAAAATAGTTCCTTTGTTTCGATATGCTTCTTAGAACAAACTTAAAAATCCATTCTGACATCATTTGCGTCGATTCATGTCCAGCCTCGGTTCATTGTCTGCAGCTATTTCTATTCACAGATTTTCATATGACTCAATCCAAATGTCACAAAAATAGACAAAACAAAGATGTCTTGATTTCTTTATGAATATGAACGTTTTAAAGGCTACAATGCAATAGAGCGAGTCCAACGCTCAGCTTATGTTAATTCATTTTGAAGGACATTTGCAAATTGAAAGCACTGCTAAATTTCAAGTGGTAGTGTGGTACCCAACAATTAATCTATTTTTACCATCTCAAAAGTAATTTTTCCAGTCTCGTTCTCACGATGAACCATATTTTACTTTCGATTGATTCTAAATTAGCAGTCTAGCTTTGCAACATTGTGTACTGTATTTGATAAAGGCACTTTACCTGATGAGTAATAAAATCAGGGATGGGCGAAAATGGCGGAGTTTCACTCTATGGAATTCCGAGGAGTTACATGAAAATTCTGCAAGGTTCCGCGAAGTTCCACAAATGGGCGGCAATCGGCAGGATGTGCTGCTCACGTTGAGTTTTAGCGACGGGAGCTTGTTCCACGCTGACAAATCAATGCGAACTGCACCACGTGGTGCACCAGAGGGTATTGCACTAAGAGTTGGTTTTGCTGCCGGTTTTGTACTCGAGTGGCAGTTTTCTCAGCACGAATGGTCGTGACCGTCCGTGTTGGAAAAATCTTGCCGGGTGCCCTCATAGTGCCCAAAAATCATGCTAGGGGGTTCTTGCTCTCCAACTTACTGGGGGTGAAAAAAAACTTTGTGGCAGTTGGCGGAATTTGGCTAGAAATGTGGCTAAAATTCTGGCAACTTCAGTGGCGGAGTGGAATATATCCAGGGGCGGTTCCTCCGTTGGAGCGGAGAAGCGTGGCCCCATTTAAAATCCCCTCAAAACCCCATGAAAAATAAAATGGTAATTTAATACCATTTTTATTTTTCATCCCCGTCCCGAGCGAGCGTCAGGACGGGGGCGGGGTCGCTGCTGAATGACAGCAGCAGGTAGGAGGGTGAGCTGTCTATGCATTTATGTTTAAAGTGTGCATGTCTTTTTGGCCGGCCGTCTTGAGACGGCCAGCCACACATGCGCACTTTAAACATCTCTAATCCAGCTGTTTAAAGACAGCTGGGTTAGAGTCAATGCGGCCTCCTGGACGCTGTGGAGCGCCGAGTGAGGCTGCTCCCTCCAATCAGGGCGGTGCTCTCACAGCATGAGAGCAGCGGCCTGATTGGTCAAAGTCCAGAGCGTAGGATGTCACGTTTGCCCGGTAAGTTTTCTTTTATTTATATATATATATCTTTTGTGCACCCACCCCCCGCTCCCCGTAGAGGCCAGCCTCAACTGAATTTATCACCCACCCCTAATAAATATGTGCAGTAGAAATATGTCTCTGGTACGGCAATCTAATTGCTAAGCATCTCTTGATATGTTTTCATAGAGGCTCCTCTGATTACTTCCAGACAATCTAACTATTTGAATCAAATGCTTGTCAGACCACAATTCGAAATGCTGCACTGCCAACAAAATCAGTACATGCACCAGAGCAACAGGTAATATGCATACGACAACATAGTCAGGACTTTATCTGCCCATCTACTCATGTGATTGATCTAATTCTGTGTTTTCTGAGGATAAAACAGGCTAAACTGTGAGGTAGATGAGTATTCATCACAATAACATTGATTACAACAATATATTCACACTGTTAGGTGAACACTTTAAGAATTCAAGGTACTTCATAGATGACTTGGAGCCCACAACCTACAGAAAGGAGAATGTGTGTATTCACAAAAATACAAATGTTTTGTGACTGAAAACAGCTTTACACAGATATCGAGTATTATATTCGCGCTGCAAATTTGAACCTTCTCACATTTCTGTAAAGATCCATCCAGCAGTCCTCTGTGATACAGACAGAAATTCCTATGAGGGAAAAATTCATCTGTTGTAGCCAGATCTCTCTGGAGGGTGCGTCAGGCGGGGCGCTTAAGAGGCTAAAACCAGTTTCATCTTGGTGAGGACCCCTCAGCAACTAGGATTAAAATTCCTTGTCTGCCCGATCTGATATTTTGTGCGAGTGTGATCCAGTTCCTGGTTGAAGTATTCACTTTTAGGTAAAAACACATCTGACCATCCCATGTATCACAAAAACTGCCTGCTAGTTCCATCATTGCACTGCCAATTTACGCCAATCCGGGTCCAACTTCCAGCCCACTATTTCTGCAAGCCCGCCTGCAGTATCTGGCTCTTGTGTTCTGTACCTGCCTTACAAGCTGTAAGGGAAAGAGTATTACAAGAATTATTCAGAGGTCGTTGCGACCAGAGAGTACTTGGAGCTAATCTACACTCCACATCTTGGCTTTTGGTGGTGTCTTCTGACTATGGGTGGTGCAAGATAGGTGTGAACAACAGGGATTACAGCCACAGACTGTGAAAGCCTATTGCTATCCACTCCACTTAAGCAGACTCTAATTTAATATTCCCAAACTAGCAAAAGCACTGAATGCAATAAACATCCACGGGTAACATAGATCATTTCAGTCTAGTATACTGCAAATTTGGTTTTGATAGTGCTTTGTATTCAATGATAAGAGAATCAATGTTTTTATCTGTTTCGCACATTAAGGGCCTCTTTCACAAAAGGGAATTCACTTGTGTAGATTGTTCTGCTAAATGTTGAAATGCTTGCAGTGTTAAGACTTGATTTCCTTGGTGTGGTTTCCCAAGACTTTTTGCCTCTACCTCCTGTATATTCGACTGTGTGCTGCTGATCAGTGCCAAAGTGCAAGTGCTCCCTATATAAATCTTAATTCTGATTATCCATGATTGGCATATTTGATTAACTGGTAATTCCCTTGTAAAGTGCACTGTGTGTGCCCAGGGTCTGTATATTACTCGTGGGCCTGCAGCACTGGTTGTGCCACCCACTCAAATAGCATTTCAAATGTGTCTCAGGCCTGCCATGGCAGCGTCTGTGATTGCAGTTTTAAACTGCCATGTCGAACTGGCAAGTGCCCCCACTTGCCAGGCCCTAACTTTCCCTTTTCTTACATGTAAGTCGTCCTGATAGTGACATACTGCCAATTTTATTTTTCACTATTGCAAGGACAAGCTCTCCCAGAGGCTAACTTGGGAGCTGCCTTGTAACATTTTTACAAGTGTAACTTTCCATTGGGAACAGCTAGAGATTTGGAGTTTAGGCTCTCTGAACTCATAATTTAATTACAAACCTTTTAAGAAAGGTGTTTTTCAAATTGTGTGTTTGAAAATGCCACTTTTAGAAAGTTGGCATTTTCTTGTCTAACCATCCTGTGTGCCTCTGCCTGTTTGTGTATTCACAGTCTGGATTTGGAGCGACAGGAGCTGGAATTTGCATTCACTCTAGACAGTCACAAGAGGGGGTGGAGATGTGTCCTGCCTTTCCTGGGTGACTCATAGCCAGACTGAACAGACCTTTCTGCATTTAGAGTGGTGGGAGCAGTTTTCACTAGCAAATGAATATGCTGTGTCAGCTCTGCACACTTCTGTCTCCACCTTCTGTAGTGACACTGCACCAGGGAGGATAGAACTGGTTTGAATTGACCACAGAGAAACAAAGACTACAAAGAGAAAATGGAGTATAAGTATTAGACCTAAAACCCCAGAACTATAAAGCACTTCTGGAGCGAACAGAACCCTGCCAAGAAGAGCTGCCAGGAGGAGTACTGACCCTTGACTGTGTGTTGTTTTGTTGGGTTTACCTGCAGTAGCTGCTTCTGTCTGTGGACAGGTGAAAAGACTGAAACTTTTGCCCTGCTGTGGTATCCTGCTTAAAGATGACCTCCAAGGGCTTGAAGTAGAGCTTGCCTCCTGTTCTGTTCTGACTTCATCTGAAGTTTCCTTGAACTCCACTGTTGGGAGTTCTGACCTGCCTTTTAGTGCCCTTGGAGTTTGTTCCTGCTGCAAAGAACTGCTAAGAACTAACAAATCTGTCAAATTGACGTGTCGCCCTTCTTGCTGTTCGATTTTCCAACCCAGCAACCCCCTGCGGGAGAAAATCCCAAAACACAGAACCTTGCAGCCGAAGAAATTGTTGCAGCGGCTCAAAGAATTGCCGCAAACTGAGTTCAGCACACCGATCTCCGAAGTTCGAGATCACCACTCTGACTTCGACGCAGGTCCTGCTGTGTGGCTAAGAAAATCAAAGCATTCGCTGAAGAAATTGACACAGCGCCTGTATCCCACCGCTGCATCGACCTCCAGACCATTACAGATTTCCAAGCATCGTGCCTGTGTGCCATACATCCCTGATGCAGACCAGAACCGTCTTGGTTTTGACGCATCACATCTCCTGTGTGCAGTTGTACTTTTGCATCGCCTCTCAAAGGACTCAGGACCTGTCGCATCGCTGTGTTTTCCATCGCTTCCCTCCTCTACGGCTGTTTTGCCTCATAGATTTTGATGCATTTTAGATACTTTGTGTAAAAAACACTCATCCATTGATTTCTATGGACAGAATTGTTTGAAACATTTTAAAAGTCATGTTTTGGGTTGTGTATGTTGGATTTTTGTCATTTTGGTCTTGTTTGGTTTAGCAAAAGATACTTTATTTTTCCTAACTGGCGTGATGTCATTTGTAGTGTTTTCATTGTGTTAGTGTGTGTTATGTACAAATACTTTACAAATTGCCTCTGAGATAAGCCTACCTGCTCATGCCAAGCTAGCAAGGGGGTGAGCAGGGGTTATCTGAGTGTGTGATCCCTTACCCTGCTAGAAGGAAGGGTCATTACTTGGATAGGGTGCATACCACTACCAACTAGAGACCCACATTTCTAACACAGAGCAACAGTTCAATGAGCGAATTTAGATATTCGGAGCCAGAACCTGTTGTACATACAGTCAAGATTATCACATTTGCGTTGATGTGACAGGCATCAACGCAACAACAGGGCACCTTTCGTGCAGCATTCCGCAACTATCTTACATCATCGCATTCTATTATATACATACATAACGTGTCTCTGCTATGTATGCAACATACTAAGGTAGTATCTAGGTAGGCCAATTGTCTGGGCATACTTTGCCACTGGATTCAAGCTAGCCTGATTTGCATATACCTGTGTCTGAACTGGGGTGGCAAAGTGAGCTAAAGAATCTTCAACCCAGATTTGTAACTGGGGGTGAGTGTCTGAAACATTTAATTACTCCGTCTATCATCTCCTTGTGTTTGCTTTTTGTCCACCCTAATCTTGGCAGGGTATGCCCAGACGTGGGTCCTTTGATCACTTTGCCACTGGATTCAAGATAGCCTGGCTGATGGCTGTTTGCTTGAAACCGGTCCCAGGATGCTTGATTCGGTCCAGGGAAGACATGGCTTTGCAGTTCGGGCTGGACTGTTCCCATGAGGCAGAGGGTCAAGACTGATTTGCATGTAGCTGTGTCTGAACCAGGGTGGTGAAGTGAGCTAAAGAACAATGATGGATTCAAACCAGATCTGTAACAGGGGGTGAATGTCTGAAAAGTTTTAGCGCTCCGTCCATCATCGCCTTGTGTTTCCTTTGTTCGCCCCAAGTTGGCAGAATATGCCCAGACGTGGGTCCCTTGCTCACTTTGCCCCTGGATTCAAGCTAGCCTGGCTGATGAGGGCTGTTAGCCTGAAACCGGTCCCAGGATGCTTGTTTCCGGTCCAGGGAAGACATGGCTTGGTAGTTCGGGCTGGACTGTTCCCATGAGGCATAGAGTCAAGAATGATTTGCACATACCTGGTTCTGAACTGGGGTTGCAAAGTGAGCTAAAGAATGATCATGGATTCAACCCAGATCTGTGACTGGGGATGAGTGTCTGAAAAGTTTCAGCGCTCCGTCCATCATCGTCTTGTGTTTGACTTGTGAGTCCAGCACAGGGCTTTGTGAGCAACCCAGCGCTTCAAACAGCTTGTGCTAGCACTGTCATGTGCACCTGGTTTCTGGCAATAGGTGTATGGTGAGTGCTTTGTTTTAATCCCCCAGGGACTGGCATGTCCTCTTGTTCAGTGCCGTACAAGTGATTTAGCCAGCATGTTCCTTCCCAACTCGCACCCTTGGAAGTCTGTGGGTGAACCTGGCTTGGAGGAAACATCTGCTGTGCCGTCACAAAGCCATGCAGATCAGTGGCCCAGGAGTAATCTCCAGTGTGCTGGTGATTATCGAAGATGGTGCCCTGTTGTCCCAGCCAGCACATGTTGGGTGATGCAATTGGAGCTTTACACCAATGGGAGACGATACCATCCTGCTTGCCTCGCTGGTGGACTCGTGGTAGCGTGACCCCAGGAGGAGGAAAATCACCTGCTGCTGCATTGCTGGCCTCAGAAATTTTAATACACAAAAATGTCAAGATAACACGGTGATTAATGTTCTTCCTGGAGAGAGAAGGAGTTTTGACAAGTGGAAGTTTTAACTCATTTTATGGTAGCACAGAGAGTTAATGTGCCTGCTGCAAAAAATGTGCACCATGCAGATCACAAAGCGCATATAGTTTACATAGGTCAGCGCTTTTGTCAGAGAGATCCGTTTCTTACTAGCAGTTTAGATGTTAAAATCCTAACATGGAACAGTGAACTAATACCTGTCATCAAAGAGCTGCATGCAAACTGTAAGGTATAGACTGCAGCATTATGATGTTTAACTACCTCTTTTATTATTGTAATGTTTCAAAAAGGGTACATTTCGGTAAAAACAAAATCCTTGTTATTAAATGTCACCAACAACCCTGGGGTTATGCTTAAGATTGTTAGTTTGTGCTTCACCAGACTAAGCTCTTAAACTATACTGTCTACCAGTATGGATGACATGTGACTCACCTTGTTTTCTGGCTTATGTAACATTTGGTATAAACTAATTTACACACATATGATTGATTGGCTCTGTGCAATGTGTGTGTGATGTAAAGTGCTTTGACACCCTACACTGGTATAGGTGGCACTATATAGCTAATTAAATACATCTGAGAGGGTGTGGTTATGGAGACTTGAGGAGGCACTGTTAAAGGGTGCTAGTGAGAATCAGTGGTGAAGGTGGTCATTGGGGGGGGGGGGGCGCCAAGAAACATTGTCGCACAGGGCGCCACCAGCCCGAAAGCCAGCCCTGAACACACCTATGCTTACTGCTCAGTAAATATATTTCCAGGAAAGTGTATGGAGCCAAGTGGAGAAAGAATTGTCGCGTGTGGTAATGCGCACAGCCACAACACAGCGGAAAGTTTGCTGTAATTAATCTGCAAGAAAATAAGGTTCTGAACGAGTATTTGTGGAGAAGGAGGAATATAAAAATCTACGACTGCGTAGCTTTCTAGACATAATCTTGGGTATTTGTGTCTTTCATCTCAAATCGATGAACCTACCAAATCCTAGGAGCAAATCACAAAACAAAACATTTCGACTATGTTCAAATATTTTGAGATTCGGACTTCTTTTGTACAAGCAGAACAAACCTTGATTGTCAATGGAGAAATAAGAAACAAATCGAGGAGCTGCAGAGTGGATTGGAAAATATGTTTTTGGCAACATATATATGGCTTGTTACATTCATTTCTGAAGACTTCGAGTCCGCTTTCATGATATTTAGGAAAAAAGCTTAGATTGGCAGCTGCAACTAGCTCCACTACCAAAACAACACTCAACATGGTATTGTGTATGATTGTGCACGTGCAGATTAGAGTATCCCGTAAACAAATCCCTGGAAATCTACAGGGGTCGGCTTTCCAGAAATGATGCCATTAAACAACAGCACAAACAATAAACGATAACAAAGAAAGCTATAAAATGCAGATCCACCATGGAGAACAAAAGGGCTACAATGGGCCATAATTCGTTGACATTTGCTCAGAATTTTGCAATTACAATTACATTCTATGCAGAAGCCAATTAAAATCACCGTTCCTTTCACCGAAACACATCCTAGTAAATCACTGCGCTGCCGCCATTTTGCAGAAGGCCTTTCACTTTGGGATGCAGTGATAACCAGATATGCGAGGAGGAAGAAACAAACACATTAATTTTACATTAGAGCATCAAATGCTATATTAGCCTGCTTTTAGAGGTACTGCTTTGAACGAGATCAGGTGTACAACATCACATGTTTAATAAATGTGAAAGCTACATTACCATACAAACCCAAGCTAGACAAAGGTAAATTATATAATGCATGGCATTTATATTTTCTCCATTACAGCTGGCTTATGTTTGATAAAATGGAGAGACTCGATCCTGAAGTGTGGAGAAGTGTGGCTCAATGATTAGAGCGGCAGACCCTGATGCAGAGGTCTAGCCCGGGACCAGGGTTCAATTCCCCGCCTCGGCGGGTCTTGGGCTCAAAAATTCCACGGACCTGATAATTCTCGCCTCGGTGCCTAGTCCAATCATGGAGTCCCACTCTGCAACTCTGGGCAATAGCTTGCTGGCCCCCACAACGCTAAGGATGCCTGGCCTCCACCTTGGGGGTGCCCAGGAGTGGACGCCTCACAGGGAAAGCCAGGATGGGTTCCACAGCGGTATTCGTACAAGCGCCTTGATACCCTTGCGGGTGAGTAGTGCGCTATACAAGTATCAATTTACTGAAGCACCCAAATGTGAACATTAGCAGTTCTCTGCCTGTCCCTCTTGATGGTTGCTAGTCAGATCTTGGCAAGAGCATGATGGAGGAACTCTCACTATCATACTGATGTCATACTGATGTCCTGGTTCAGCCTGGAGTCTGCAGAGCCAAGTGACAAATCCCAAATCCGGCAGACACGATATCAACCTCTCAGCACCTCTGGAGTCTGGTGAGCCCCAAGATTGTCACCCTGCATGGTGGTCCATAGCTGCAGCAAGAGGGAACCCCATGGTTCCTCAAAACAAGAGTCTAATCTATTCATTCCAATTACCTCTCATAAAGTGCACATCACTCTCTGGTGAAAGGCAATTCCTGGGGATAAAAGGGTTCAGATGTTGACTACAAGGGCCTGCTCGTGGTTGGAACTTCTCTCCTAATCCTCGCGAGAGCGGCCCTAAAGACAGGATGCTCTTTGGAACTGAAGCAAAACTAGAAAAACAGCTTCTCCTGGACAGTGGCTGCTGTACTGACAGGAAGTTGAACTGATGGCTGGGGGCAAAGATGATGTGACCAATATTTGTGAGACCTTTAGTGCACCATGAAAGAAGTTACACAAGATGCTAGTACTCAGGAAGGTAAATGTGCATTTGAGGTATAACCGTGGAATTACACTATATCACAACTACATTGTAAGTATCTTACTTTCAAGTATTCTTTTGGTACCTGCTGAGAGCTTCAAACTCACAGCAAACAGCTACTTATGTCCATGCCCAGTCAGCCTAGGAAAAACACTGCACATATATTAGAGTGAAGATTACGAGAGCTCGGGTGTCAGGAAAGCATGTGCCAACCTGTCGAGAACCCCATTGTGACCCCTTTAAGAAGCTGATTCTTTTTGCTCGTCCATAAGGGTGTCTAGACCTTTTCTCACCACCTGAATGGAAAGTCAACTGGTAACAATAAAAGCGTGATTGAAGGAGAAAAGACCTTTTATGTGCTGTGTCCTTATCTCATGTCTGTGTCTGGCACCAGGTGAACATAAAGCTGCTTAGAGGACCCCTGAAAGCCTCAATCTGCCAGTGGAGGGGGAAAGGAGAGTGATGGAAGGAGACGGGCAGAAAGGCCAGAACCTGGAGGAATGTATGAATATTAAAAGCGGCGCACTTTTTATATTGTTTTGCTTTTATTTTTGCTGCTGAACCATCCTACATCTGAAGAGCACCAAAGTTGAGCTATTTTCAACTGTATATGAGATGAAGACGAGGTACATTTAAATAAGAGTTTTCAGTAATACAGACAAAGCATACAAACATTACATAAAATTCATGTTTATATCAGGGATCAGAACTGAATGAAAAGGACCGCTATAGATATTTAAAGAGTATAAAATGAAGAGTGTAAGCGTAAATTAAAAAAGTAAAAATTTTAAAATTCTTAATTGTTTGTCTACTATTGGGTGAGTATTGTATTGTAGTGATCAGAGTTTCATGGGCACTGAATTCTAAATGGATACCATTCAGTCGTCCTAAATAGTTTAAACTACTAGTTACTGTGCAAGTGAGAACAGCGTAGAATGAATACCTTTTGCTTCGGAAGGGCTTATGCCACAAAGTCCTATGAGCTTGCAGCTTCACGTTTAGTGTTTTGTAGTAATGTCCTGAGTTGCATGTTGCCACTGGCGAGATAGATCAGCAGTAGAGTGTGAACATGAAAGTCCCAAGCATCTGTGCGGCTGGTCCGTTCTGACCATTTTCTCTTTTGTTCTATATATTTCCATTTTATTTTATTTATTTTATTTATAAAGTTTTATATAGCGCGAACAAGATCCCAAGGAATATCAGAGCGCTTTAAAATCAAACTTGAACTGGAAGGCTAATAAAGTAACAAACACAAGTTAAATACACAAATGAATCATAAAGTGCACGAAAATTCACATGGAAGATATGTTAAACAAAGTACAGTATAACGACAAGGAAGTAGGAACAATGTCAATGGGCCAAGGGGCTAGCCCAATTACTGAAGGAGTTTATTCAGCAGGAATCTTTTGACTTCCAGTTTGAACACCGTTGTTCTGGTGATTCTGCGTATTTCAGGAGAAGAGAGTTCCATATCTTTGGAGCCGCGCAGAGAAGGCTCTGTTAGAGGTTCTCTTTTTGTTAAGGATAGGTGGTTTCAAGAGTAAGGTAGTAGCGCTTCTAGAGGCTCTTACACCACAAGATAGTTCAAGTTTTTGCGCCAGATACCTGGGCGTCTTGAAGTGGATAGCTTTGTGCGTCATCGTGGCAATTTTTTAGCTGGATTCGTGCTTCATAGGGGAGCCAATTTAGGGTTTTTAGGACTGGTGATATGCGCTCATTGCGTTTGGTGCCTGTAACCAATCTGGCAGCAGCATTCAGTGAAGCCCTTAGCGGAGCCAGGGTGTATTTGGGCATAAGACATTAGGACAACCCAGACCTCCCCCACCTCTAACATCCAGGTGATCACCGGAATTGGCAGAGACATCAACCCACCTAGGGTTACAAGACCACCATCACAACACACCAAAATACCTTTGGCTCCCCCTCCCAAAAACACACTACCATCAGCAAGGTAAACTGTAAGCTCTTAAATTGTAGATCAGCAATCAAACAGGCAACAGAGTCGGCTGCACTACAGCATTGACATTGCATTCATCAATGAAACCTGGCTCAATGAATCTTCCTATCCAAGCCTTGACCTCCTAGTCCCCCCAGGTTCCGCCATCATCAAGGAAGACAGGAGAGACCATCGCGGTGGTGGCATAGCCACCATATATGAGAATACCATCACAATGGTTGAAACTTAAACCTTCTCCTATTCAACATTCGAATACCTCAACACCAAGCTAAAGCGAAAAGACAACAAAGTAATGACACACAGCAGGAAACACGCCCTCCTGTGGGGAATAATTAACTGACCTACTAATGCACTGCTCACTCTCTAACACCAAAAATAACAGTTGATGGACAGAATGCAGAACAATGTCATACATTCACCCCAGTACAGAGATCTGGGCCTAAATCCATCGTTTTTTTGCTCACCATGCTGTTCCAGTTTGAACCCAGCCATATGCAAATCAGTCTTGACCCTGTGCCTCATGGGTACAGTCCAGCCCGAACTGCCAAGCCAGGTCCTCCCTGGACTAGAAACAAGCATCCTAGGACCGGTTTCTGGGTTTCACCCCTCTTCAGCCAGGATAGCTTGATTCCAGTGGCATGGAGAGCATGGGACCCACGTCTGGGCACACCCTTCCCACTCGGGGTGACAAGTGCAAAAACAACAGTTGATGGACAGAATGAAGAACAATGTCATACATTCACCCCAGTACAGAGATCTTTTGCTTTCTCGCCCCAAGTGCGTCAGGTATGCCCAGACATGGGTCCTGGGCTCACTGTGCCACTGCAATGAAGCTATCCTGGCTGAAGAGGGGTAAAACCCTGAAACCGGTCTTAGGATGCTTGTTTCCGGTCAAGGGAGCACCTGGCTTGACAGTTCGGGCTGGACTGTTCCCATGAGGCACAAGGTCAAGACTGATTTGCATATGGCCAGGTCTAAACTGGGGTGGCATGGTGAGCAAAAGAATGATGGATTTAACCCAGATCTCTTGACTGGGGGTGAATGTATTGATTTGGTCTGCATTCCATCCATCAATTTTGTGTCTTTTGCTTTCTCGCCCCACGTGCGCCAGGTAGGCCCAGACGTGGGTCCTGGGCTCACTGTGCCACTGGAATCAAGCTATCCTGGCTGAAGAGGGGTGAAACCCCGAAACCGGTCCTAGGATGCTTGTTTCCGGTCCAGGGAGAACCTGGCTTGGCAGTTCGGGCTGGACTGTTCTCATGAGGCACAGGGTCAAGACTGATTTGCATATGGCCAGGTCTAAACTGGGGTGGCATGGTGAGCAATGAATGATGGATTTAACCCAGATCTCTTGACTGGGGGTGAATGTATTGATTTGTTCTGCATTCAGTCCATCAATTGTGTGTCTTTTGCGCTCCCTAACTCCAACAACATAATTCTAGGTGACTTCAATCTCTACCGAGATAACGAGAAAGACACATTAAAACAGTCATTAAATGAACTCCTACTTAGCAAGGATCTTATCCAACACTGCAAGGGACAAACCCACAACAAAGGCTCAACCTTAGATGCTTTCATAGCCCAAAATCAAATTAAAAAGCATAAACAACATTCTCCCAATCGACTGGTCAGACCACCACATCATTCTGTTTAACATCAACCAAGCTACAGTGCCTCCTACTCGATCTCAGATTACCTGTCAATGGCGCAAAATCTCAATCTAATCCTTCTAACTGACATGGAGGAAAAAATATAATCCTGCTGCCGCCTACTACAGACAACCTCAGTACGGATGAGCTCACTACCCTCTACAACTCGACGATGAAAACTGCCCTGGACCAACTAGCCCCCCTGAAACTAAAAAGGGTCAGAGACACACCTTCAAGATTCTGGTTCAACAAAGACCTCAACTCTGAAAGAAGACGGGTAAGAGTCTCTGAAATACTCTGGAGAGCTAACTTACCCACAACCAACCTTTACCAGCTCAGAAGAGAATGCAGGAATTACAAGAAACACATCCTTAAAGAGAAACCAACCTTCTTCTGGAATGTCCTAGACAAAGCAAAAAAAAAACTAAAAAACTTTTTATCTTCATCTGACAACAAACCTCTAAACCTACCAAAGAAAATCCCCCTGCCTTAAAACTACAGTGTGACAACCTGGCCAAATTCTACAATGAGTAAATCACCAAGATCGAGTTCTCCCTGGATTATCAGCCAAAGACTCAACCTAGCAACTCTTAGCCCACAACGGATATAAACCCAACCCTAGATCACTCCTCGAATCCCAAAACTGAGGCCCCTCCCCCAATAACTACCAATGTAAACCCATACCCAAGGCCCTCCTCAACACCCAGGAGCTGGAAGACTTTCAAACCTTTCACAGAGGAGGACATCTCCATGGTGATTGCCAAATCCAAACCTTTCCCCCACTACACAGACCCACTACCTGCGTCCCTGGCTAAAAGCCTCAAACTCACCTTAACCTCTGTATGGACCAAGATCAGAAACAGCTCCCTGAACAACAGACTGATGCCCGCTTGCCTTAAATAAGGCCAAATCATCCATCTTCTAAAAAACTGACACAGACTCGACCGATCCCAAGAATTTAAGACCCATAACCAACCTTCCCTTCCTAA
Organism: Triturus cristatus; assembly: GCF_964204655.1. Lineage (NCBI taxonomy): Eukaryota > Metazoa > Chordata > Amphibia > Caudata > Salamandridae > Triturus > Triturus cristatus. The sequence goes on from NC_140583.1 coordinate 238,385,664, forward strand.
TAAAAATTCTTGAGAAATGTGTTTCCTTCCAGCTCAACTAACACTTGGATTCCAATAACCTTCTTGACTAATACCAGTCAGGTTTCAGGAATGGATGCAGCACTGAAACAGCTATACTGAATATAACAGATGACATTCTTAAATCTCTAGAGAGGAACAGATGCTGCCTGCTTGTCCTCCTGGACCTATCGGTGGCTTTCGACACTTCAGTTACTTTTGGATGCTCTGCAACAACGAATTGGAGCTAATGGCACTGTTCTGAAATGGCTCACCACATTTTTGCATAACCGATCCCACTAATAAAAATCAACAATTCGATGTCCAACATTTCTCTCATCACCTGAGGTATCCCACAAGCCTCAGTCCTCTCTCCAACACTCAACATTTACATGGAATGCCTCACTACTATTCTAAAACAAGCAAATATCTCCCATCACCTACATGCTGATGACACTCAGCTCTACCTAGAAATATTCACCAACTTAACGCCAGATTCTTAAACGTACAAAACTGGCTATCACACAATCACCTCAAACTCAACCAAGAAAAAAACTGAAATTCTTGTTTTCTCTAATCACGACCACCCTCCACAGAGCCAAGAATGGATAAATAACCTAGACTTCCTGAACTGCAAGCTTACTCAAATCTCTAGGGATCTCTCTGGACTCAAGACTAAACATGAGCTCTTACATAAGGCCCACTGCAAAGTGCGCTTTTTACATCTTAAACTCCTCAACAAAAGTCCTCCAAATGACCTAAAAACTGCTACGTAAGCACGAGTTCTGTCCAGACTAGACTATGGAAATGCCACACTCACCGGAGCACTCAAAGCACACGTAGCCCCCATGAGAGCCACCCTAAAGACAGCAGCAAGAATGGTCCCAAGAAACATGATCACATCACCCGAGCTGCAAAATCTAAAGTGGCTACAAATCGAAGCACGCTGCTATTTCAAAATTTCCTGTCTCATCTATAAAGCCCTACACACTGGTAAACCAGACAAACTCACTAAAGCAGGACAATCATGAAACCTAAGAAGCTCCAACATGCTCCTTTTCATCCTCCCCAAAAGACTTAAACGAAAAGCTCTTTCTCACTCTTTCTCAGGTAAAGCCCCCAAAATCTGGAATTCTCTTCCAATACATATCAGAACAAACTCCTCCTTCACGAGCTTCAAGAGACAACTAAAATAATTTCTCCTCAAACGGCATCTCTATCCCTCTGGAACATAGCTGTTCAGTCCCACCTTGAAATTCCCACCTAGTTACATATACCCCTCCCGCTAAGTTTACTTAATGATCCGATGCTCAACTCCGCAATCAAAATTCTTTATTCTGACTGTGAATCACTCGCCCCGAAACTTTACTTTTACTGCCTGAATTTGACTATCTGGAATCTGTGTTATTATTGTACTGTGACTGTCTCTGATATCTGTCGTTTTTGTTGCTGTAAAGCGCTCCGATACCCCTCGGATCATTTTAGCACTATATGAAACTCCTAAAAGAAAGAAAGAAAATAAAAAACAACATTTTTTACAATTAAAAAAAAAAGTTTATTAAACTTTTGTAATTTTCACTATACTTTACCATTGGGAGATCATCCCCTCCTCCCACCCCCGTGGCAGAGTCCTGCGCCTACATGGAAAATTTGCTTGTAGTGACTTTACACTTGTAAATTTGGCTCCACCCTCTGTTTCGGGGGTGAAGAGATAGAAATCTACACAATACAGTAAATTTACTCTCAGAAATAGTGCCTAGCCAAAAGTGATACATTTATGACAAAGTGTAAGTGTAAATGTGCAAGTGTAGATAGATTTACTCATATGTAAATTTACCTTTGTGAATCGGTCCCTTAGCAATGGGGCAACAGATCAAGGGAGCACCAAAATTAATCACTGTAGATAGTTTAACAGTGTTGTGGGCTTCGCATCATTGGTGTGCTCCAGAATATCCACTCTTTAGTAGATGGTGAGAGTATAATCCATCTGCACCAACAACCTGCCAGTGACTTGTCTACAATATTAGTAGTGGGCTGCATTGCCACAAATAATTCCCTCTGATTCTTTACAATATGAGGAAAAGTGGGTGGTAGTTCTCTATGTATACACACATTTGTGAGTGTGCGTGCCTTAAATAGGAGTTCCTGATGGGGAGTAGTTAACATACTTCTCAAATGCACTGTTGCCTTTATTCTTATGTATTTGGCACATATTTTTTCTAAACTTTTAATCACTATCATTACAATCAATGGGGAGAAATAATTTAGAGTGATATCTATAAAAAAAAGTTGCCACAACAATAAGGTTATTTCTACCAGACAATCTAGTCTAAGGCTCCAAAAGAGATAAATATTAAGTAAATACAGGTAAATGTAATTGTGACTTACATTAACGATAGAGCTGGTAATTTCTAAGTTTGCTATTAAAAACAGTTATTGTGTTGGGCCATCACATGGAGACAATAGGAAAGTCAAAGAAAAACAATAAAAATGAAAGCTGTCAATGTGACCTCCAATACATAGACTTACATGGGAGGGGATATCATGTGGTGGTAAGACTGAAGTGTGTAGGGACAATACATGCCTTTTTGTTTCCTAGCTACTCACCACGGTGCGCCTTTTAACCGGGAGGCAGGTTCAAATATTAAGATAGCCTTGGCATCCCCTATCTATCAGTTATTCCTGTCTGTGTTAAAACCACAACATAATCTTCTTTATGTAGTAAACCAGAGTAGGGCTTCTCATCTCTTGCAGCTATAGGGGCAGGGAAGCATATAATTGGGACATGTATGGTTCATTCAAACCCAATGCAAGAGGGATTGAATCCATATCAATAGTTCCAATTGCAAAATACGAAGAATTTGTTTTGAAGGCTAGAAGAGGTTTCTCTTCTAGTCTTTTCTCTGATAGGATGTTTTAGTGTTTTTCACCAATAATAAGAATTTATTGTGAGTAGTTAGTTAAAACCATTATCATCAAGTGTGACAACGTTCCTATTTACATTTTGAGTTGTGGAAAGTTGAAAATATCATTTTTATCTTCTTAAATGAAACATTGAACATAGTGTATTAATACCAAGTCAGCACATTTAAGTCGAGAATGTAGAAATATCCGCTGACTGCTTCACAGCGATTGTAAGGAAGCTCTAAGTCCATACTAATAATTAATTTCAGTTCTGACCACAAGTCTAAAAAGGTTGGTGATATACATCTAAAACCGGAAAAGAAAATGAACTATGTGCAAGTTAATACCAGATATCGGTCGTCCTTCATTACGATATTATGTACACTGTCCCAGTGCCCTTTTTAGCTGCCACGTAGTTGGAGTTTGTGTGCAAAGATGTGAATAAGCGAATCAATATAACAAGCATTTACAAAATGGCGCAATTTTAAAAGGCTGGGCATGGAGTGCATCGAAAACAGGAGAAAAGTGTGCTATGTACAAATTGGTGTCAGATGACAGTTGTCCTCTATTGTGATTTAATGTGCATCTGCACTATGCCCTTTGTAGCTGCCACATGATTGGAGTATGTGTGCAAAAAATGCAAATTAATGTAGGAGACGTATAATACATGGCACCATATTAAACACTATTTGTTTGATATTTGTAACAATTTGCTGACTTGTTGCAAGAACTTGGCTGCCCTGCATGAGATCTGTAACCACTGGCTGTTTAGTAATGCCATTATGGCTGGTCGTCATGGTCGAACCCGGAGAGAACGGAAAGTAGGAAGTAGAAAGGGCCGTCTCCAGTTATGCACAGCTGGGCAGATACAAAAAAGTGTAAGGGTGTTTTAGTGTAAAATATGCCATCTTCTACATAAGCGTGATGAAGGACAACTGGCAAAAAATGAGGAACCCATAAGTGTCATCTATATTCTAACAGAACAGGAAGGGCTCCCATCCTAAAGCCTACAGGAAAAGAAATGGATCATGGAATAAAGCAGAGGGGAGAAGGAAGATCAGTACAAACTAGTAAACTGCTTATAAATACAGACTCTCTACATCTCACCATTAGAAGCACATCGTAGAGATAAGCTATTCACTCTGCTGCAGCTAGCTATGCTAGTGCTGCAGAAACTTCCCCAGATCACTTTGAAGATTGTTCTCCAACAATTTATTAGGTAGAATAATTATTCGTTAGGCCATTGTATTCATGTCTCTCAGGCAAACATTTAATGTGGAGGTGGTGGAAGATTTCCTCTTGCCCAGTATGCAAGCTTGGCTTGCATGATTCTGAGGCTAGGAGGATATAACCTCCTACAGAGGTTATAGATGTGTGGCGTTTTGCTGCTGTCACTCGGTTTTATGGATCCTCCAATATAGTAGTTTATCTACTTGTCAATGTCTTATGGTTAAGATACTGTAATTTTCACTGAGAGCATATAACTGAATCTGGGGGACACAAACATGTTGATAATCTGTTTGTTTTACCCTACAGTGATAAGTTCAGTTTTTACAAATGAGTAAAAGTCCTAATTACTGATTCAACCAATGGTATGCTGTCTGCAACCAAATTTTGTAGAGCCTTTTTAAGCAGATCACCCACGTATTTGAGGCATCTGGGCATTCATCTCAATGTTAAACAAGTGACGGAAGTTCTCTAGATATCAAAACAACTTTACATCTGTCCCAGTTTATTTTTTATCCTGTGAAATAAGAGATTATCTCTGGGAGAGATGATGTCGGGGTCTTGAAGTATGTGCAGGAGAGTATGCATATAGTAATATTGTTGGGGGTACAGCTGCTGTGATTATGCCCTGAATGTTATGTGCATAGCATATGGCTGACTCCAACGGTTCTAGAGCAAAGATGAACAATAACAGAGTTAATAGACAGCCTTGTCCAGTGCCGCTTTTGAACTTGAGCCACCTGGATCCTCGTGGATTCAGATGGATCAGTGGATCCTCCCAGATTTGGGAGGATTCACGGATCCAGACTGATAAAAAAAACATATACAGCCACTCACAAACCCACACACCTACACACGCACACACACACTCACATACCCACTTACACGCCCATGCAACGACTCACCCCCCACTCACACACCCATACAGTCACTCACACACCCACTCACAGACCCACAAAAACACTCCCACTCCCACACAGGCACTACTCACCCACTCACACATCCAGATAACCACTCACACATCCCCTCACACACCCATACAGCCACTCCAATACACTCACAGACCCACAAACCCCTCACACACCCACTCACGAACCCATACAACCATTCACACACACCCACTCGCAGACCAACAAAACCACTCACACACCAACACAGCCACACACACACCCACTCACAGACTCACACAGCCAGGCACACATGCACTCCCACATGCACTAAAGACTTCCACATCCACTTACACACCCACACAACCCCTCACATACCCAAGTTACAGGGACGGTATAGTTAGGAAATAGCATTAAAACACCTTAGAAACTCACTGAAAAAAATAAAGGTTACAGGGATGGTATAATTAGGCTCAGATTTTACACACACAAAACCATGGAAATTCATGCCCTAAGATAACTAGAACTCACACCCTGAACAAGCACTGCTAATTAACCCACATATGACATCACTTACGACATCTTCTATGACATCATTGATAAAAACACAGCAACATTTGCAGTGAAATTATTGATGAGAAAACTGTGCAATGTTACAGGAGTGAGTTATAGTTACTTAGGGCACAAGTTATAGTAAATCTGAACCTTTTAAAAAAAATGTCCTAACTGTAACATCCATGTAACCTTTGTTTTTGTCAGTGAATATATATATATATATATATAGAGATTTTTTTTTAATACAAATATTTATTTTCCATCATATGAATGTTTGTAATATTTGAAGATATATATGTATATAGATTTATAGTAATAAATTCGAAAAATTAATATAGTGTAAAATACATATTTTATTAAATATGTTTAAATATATCTAAATATATTATCCAGTGGCAGTCGCCAGTAAGTATTTATAGTTAGGTCATCATTTCCACGGAAAATGCCTTTTTTGATTTGCTTATAACTTTGAGACCGTTTGTTGAATCTTCATAAAACTTTGTAAAAAAGTGCTCTTTTTTGCCTAGTTTCTTCATGAAATATTTTGGGGTGATCCATCAAGGGGGGCAGAGAAAAAGGGGGGTTCCAAAATGGCAAATCTCCATGCATTTCCTACGACTTCTTTAAGAAGCACTACCACATGAACTGCTGAATGGAAATACACCAAATTTGGCAGGAAGCTATATCTTGGTTTGTGATTTGGTGTAAATTCGTTGAGTAGTTTCTTTGAAATTAAAGTTACAAAATATTTGTATATCTGGATTATTTGGTCTGCAAGAGTCTTGCAGGAGCGGCAATTTAAAAACTGGAGCATTCTGGTTGGCCCAGGGAGCATGTTTTTCCTTGCGCCAATTGGCGCTTTGACTGGTTGCCAGCAACATCAGAAAAATGTTTCTGGCAGTCATTACAGGATTCGGGGACTTAGCCCCCTGTCCTGAACTTAAAAAGAAAAGTGATATATGGGGGAGGAGTAGAGATACCCTGCACCTCCAGGTCTCTCGAGGTAACCCAGAGGCTAAAATTGAAAAACAGGCAAGTGGTACTAGGTAGCGAAAAATAATTATATGTTTATATATATTTTTTTTTAACCATGCATTTTGTACTGGCAAATAATACATTTTCTGATGTCATCAGTGTTTTAATAAATGCAATGATTTCTCATGCTATAACTTATGTAATAGTCAAGGGTGTAACTAGTGCATGGAGAAGAGGCAAGTTATATGTAGTGTGGCGAGTGAGGTGACAAGACTGTGCACGGAAGTGCGGGAGTGATATTAATTTAAAGGTGGTGCGTAAGTATAAATGTGAGTTACAAGTATGACACAGTAATTTGAAAGTGGTGCATAAAGGATACATTTAACACATAACTATGCATTTTAGATTTCTTATGTTTGCATAGTTTAAGTTGGGATTGTCACAAATAAGAAATAAGTAAGTGTGTAAGTGGTAAGAAAATCATAAATTTAAGAGATAACTATGAGTTTAGGATTTCTAATGTTTGTGTAGTTTGTTCGCTTTGTATACCAAACATAAAGTTTTCATGACTATAACTTATCTTTAACCTTTGGTGTTTCTGAGAATATAGGTATATATTGCAGACAGATATCTGAGGGGAGCTGTACCTGCAACAAGACCACTCTTGATTGGGCCAGCGACGTACACCGGACGGGTGCACGGTGGCTGCGGTGTACCAGAAATGGAAGCAAGTGTGCAGCAGCAGCAGGCCGCTCGTACTGATCAGAAGATTCCTTGCCAGCCATGGTGAAGTCAGAGGAGAGTCGGAGGACTCCGGCGGACCTCTCAAGGCAGCAGGTGAGAAGGTATATGGGTGAGCGGGCAGTGACAGCCAGGAAGCCATGGAGTTTAACTGGCAGTCAAAGTATAATTACATCAAAATGTCTGCAAACATGCTGCATGAATGGGAAGAAGCAACAGAGAAAACGTTTAATGAGAAGACACTGACTAGCGAAGGGGCATCAGCACGAAGAGTTTAGAAGGAAGCCTAGGGATGGATGTGCATGAAAAAATAAGATTAATGGAGAAACTGAAACAAAATGAGTTAACCAAATGGTGGGAATACAAGTCATTAACAAAATATTTAGAAGCATTAAGAACTCCTAGGGACTAAAATAACTGGTGGCACCAAGCTTTGAAAGCCCAGATCCTGAGATGGTAAAAGAGTGGGCTGAGAGTAAATTTGGAAGTATCTGCAAGCCTAGTACCAATCCTGATTAAATATTCAGAGAAGGATTGAGCACATATCCAACAACAGATTGATGCCATAGAAAAGAATCAGCAACTCATTGACAGCAGGAGTTTGTTGTAAAGTATCGAGCAGATATGGAAGGGTGCCTAAAAAAGCATTAAAAAAGTATTAAGCAGCAGAAAGTGCAAATGTTTACTAGGGACAAACTGGACTATGAGAGAGGGCAAATATTTACATTTGTGAAAAGATTTGAAAAACTTTAGGCGGCAGCGTCAGGAGAAGGCAATCGAGATAAACAAGAAAAACGCCCAGATGACACTGAAACTGAGCTGAGTTTGTCAGGGGCGTAACACAGCTCCCCGCAGCCCCCGCAGTGCGGGAGGACCCCCAACCTCCAGAGGGCCCCCTCAGCACCGCACTTCGGCTGGAGAGCTGCAGATTGAGTCTGGAGGGGGCCCCTCCACATACCCTGCAGGGGGGCCCTTACAAGTTTTCTTATGCCACTGAAGTTTGTTGGAGTCCAACACAGAAGACAGTGCGCAAGCAGTAGGAGCAACGGGTGGTACAGTGACCGAATCTTCATCAATCACAGAGGAATTGGACTTTTTAAGATTAGGCTGCCACCAAACACTGAGGCCAAGAAATCAAAAAACTCAAAGGCACAGAAACAAAAAGGAAAGAGGCGCAACAAAACACAAATACAAAGAAACATGGAGGTCAAAATGAAAGCCAGACTCTACACCAGTCCCATTATCAATTTATCTGATCTCACATGGACTAAAGTCAAGAAAGAAACTTTACTGCTGGACTTATCTTATTTTCCAGAATGTCCCTTACATTATGTACAAACCAGAGCTGATAACTTCAATTTTGTGAGAAAGCTTAAATTACTAAAAGTACAAATGCTCAATAAAAAAAAACAAAGCCAACTGGGGTTCTGTGAGCAGAAGCCCAAGAAAAATCTATGACAACTGCAGAGTTATCTTTAATGAGAACTTTGGCAGAACTAGAAGGTGAAGTCACTAGTGGGCATGGCCTAGTTACAGACTTGGACATAATTCAAGAACATGACCTCTATGTGTGGGGGACTACACCAACTCCCTTTAAATAACCATCTAAAACTTTGCCCTGTACACCAAAAGTCGCCATAGACATCTTTCATGATTTAATCGTGGAAGAGGTTAAGAAGATCCATATGGAAACCAGCAAAAAAGAGGGCAGGAAAACTACTACCATTATGAAAATAGGAATTTAGTCACAAAATTGCAACAGAACAAGCACGTTGTTGTAAGAAATTCAGACAAAGGTGGAAACCTTGTATTGTGGCCAATGCGTATGTATTTACAAGCAGCGTACAATCAGCTCATTGACAAGAATTGTTACATCAGATAAAACCTGAATGTGCTATTTCGAATTCAACAACAATATAGCAAAGAGCTCAAAAGATGGCAGAACGAGGGCCTTATCACTCATGAGGAACATTTGTTCTAGCGTAATAAAAATCCAAAGATGCCAGTGTTATATATGATCCCCAAAGTCCACAAGAATTCAAAGGTACTCCCAGGGTGTCAAATAATATTCTGCGCAAGGCAGTGTATTGGAAAATACATCAAAATATATTGATTTCTTCCTACAGCAGCATGTAAAGAATTTACCATCCTATGTTAAGGACAGAGGGGACTTTTTAAGGCATGTATATGAGATCCCCATGGAGTATGACTATGTTCTGATTGTACTTGATGTCATGGCATAGTATAGGAGCATCCGACATGAGGATGGCTTAGGGGCTATGAGCTATGTTTTTCAAAGTAGAAAGGTCAACCTATACAAATATACACAAATGTTACTTACAGTGGCCAGTAGGTGCAAGGAGTGCAACTACTTCCTTTTCAGGGGAGAATTGTTCCAACAGGTCACGGGACTGTGATGGGTACCTGTTTTGCCCCCAGTTATGCATGCTTGCATGTGGGCTGGTAGGATAAACAGGTGCTCTGCAGAAACCATGGTACGAGATTATCACTTGTGTGCCATACCGCCTTTTCCTCATATAAACTTGAAATTGTTATCACTGCATTTATCTGAAATGTAGAAAAGTTGCTAATTTTAATGTACACTAGTTTTCTGCTGTATCAATGAAGATGAATGATTGTGTTTGCATGGGACCTTTTCCTTCTTAATGAAATGAATTTCCTATATTATCATTAATAAAAATGATGTCTATTTTGTAAACATATCCAGATACAGTTGGTTCTCCTTTCATTTATGTTGGTATGTTATTAATTGTGGAAATCACAGTTATGTTTATCATTTTGTTGCCTTAAGTCTGTACACTAGATTGATTAGTCCCTGCCTTAAGGAACAGTACCCTACTAGCAGGGGGCCTCTCTCTTTACAATATATACAAAATGGGATGACCACAGTGTGGTTTGGACCATGTACACAGACAATATTTTTTGTGGTGTGGAGGAGGTCAATTGAATCTGCTGAACAATTTGTGAAAGAGATCAATGACAGTTCTCTGAAACTACACTTTACACATAACATCAGTAAAACAAATGTGACATTCCTTGATTTTGGAGGTGTTCAGACATAATAGAAAGTTGCCTGCATAGGAAGGAAACTGCGGGCAACAGAACCTTGCACTCTTCAAGTTTCCATCCTAAACATACAGAAAATGAGCATCCCATATGGGAAAATGCTATGTGAAAGAAGGAATTTCAGCATCACATTATAAGACACACAACCCTGTCAAGAAGGCATGAAACAAAGGTTTTTACAGAGAGGGCGTAGCCTCAAAATGATTGAAGAAGCACAGAGATCAGCAAACAACAAAGATAGGGAGATCATTCTGTTTTCTAAACAACATAAGAGTCAAGGGCAAGTAAAACAGAAGTAATATTCATAACAACATATACAATCAAGAAAATAAATTGGGAGCCCTTCTCAGAAAGAATTGGCATATAGTCAAAGCAGGTCCTGTAATAGATACACACATAACTAAAATGGCCTTTGATTACTTACAAGCAAGTGCCTTCAGTAAAGGATGCTATTCCCACACTACATTGGGGTCCTCCTAGACCACACTGCATTGGGTTTATTCGACAGGAATCTTCGGGTTGCAGTACAGGGCATAAAAACGCAAATGCAATTCTGGTGCTCACTGTCTCTAGCCCCAATACGGAAAATTACTTTGGGCAAAATGATCATATTACCTCGGCTATTATATTACTTTGTCAGTCTCCCAGTGGTCCCTCCCACACTCCTTCTTCCAAGACCTTACTTCTCTGCTAAGCGCTCTCATCTGGGGTAGTGGGCGATGTCGAGTGGCATACAGCAAACTACAGCTCCCTCTCGATCGGAGCGTTGGACTGACGAGAGATACCTGGGAGAGACATGTGGTACAGACAGAGTGATGACATCTCAGGCTGTCCTTCACCTCCTTCTACAGAAAACACTGCCTCCCACCTCCCCGCCCATACAAATGGCTGTAGCACGCACATGCATTTCACGTTTTTAACGCATGTCACACAAACTACCAGCAGTTTAGCCCCTGCCCCTGATAGGGCTTCCTAAATTCCCAGTATTTTACACTAGGTTTCATTTGGCACCTTGGACCTCTTGTGTGTTGTACACAATGGGAGACCTCTTCCAAGACAGACAATTCCTTACATTTGACCATCTGACAACTGAGTATGTACTGCCTCCTGGACAATTTCTCTCACATCGCTGCCTCACATATACATAGCACACCTTATGGCATGCCGCAGTAACTGAGCCTGCACCACACCCGGTACTACAGACAATCCTAACCATGGTTTCTGGATGCCATTTAATCACCTGGCTCTATTAGGTGGATCGTGAACTGACCACGCTTTACCTAGAAACAATGACATAAATGGGAGTGGAAATTCAGACGGGCTCTTCATGATGAGGAATGGGAATTAGAATTACAATTTCCATGACAGGTATCCTACAACTCTCGTTTTAAGAATCTACAACTTTTTGTTATGCACCGCGCATATCTCTCACCTGCCCAATTCAATCATATTTTCCCCCAGGCAGACGCTAAATGTCCTATATGTCATGCCTCTGATGCGGACCTATGGCACAAGATGTGGTCCTGTCAATCCCTACATCACAATTGTGTTAAGATACAGGAAAACATCCTCTAGATTACAGAACTTTCTCATACCCACACTTGGGAAGCATGTTCACTTAGCATTTTAAGCAATGCAGGCCCCACAAACTACGCTCGCGCTTTGCCTCCTTGGCACCTCTCCTAGCCAAGCGCACTCTTACTCTAAACTGGTTTCCCCGACAACCCCCACCGATTGGAAGCCTGGTATGGCGCGGTCTGCAAATGGGGTGCGGCAGAGCAGAATGCCCTTCGTTACGAGGAGATGACCCATCTTCCACAATGGGCCACTCTATTCTCAGAATGTTTACACCGCAAATGAAATTATGACCTTCCTTCATGAAGCCACCCCAGATACTACCTCACACATCCTCCTTTTACTTCTTTTCTCTCCACACATAGGCCTCAATGCTTATATTGCATGACCCTACCTTAACAGATCCTATACAAACTGCTTCCATCTTTCCTTTCTTGAATAATTATGATTTAATGAATCCTGCTATGCCTACCCTAAATAGACCCTCTCCCCATTATTTTTTCCCCTGTTGCTTATTTTCCCTAGTTCTACCCATTGTTTGTCTTTGATATCTACATTTATCATTATGAAGGTACAGCTTATGCATATGATTACTTGTATTCTACACACAACCTGGACTTACGTGCTATACCCATGTATCTTTCTTCTCCTTTGTGATGCCCTATACTGACTTACCAAGTGGAAATGTGAGACTTACCATTCTGTGGATTGTACCTTTCCTTTAAAATTAATAAAACTGATTTGAAAAAAATATATTAAAGGCTGCTTTTGAGCGTAGCAGTCCTGAAATTTTAAATAAGGGTAGTTGGTTACGACCTCCAGCAGAATCTAAACAATTTACAAATGTAAAGCCTGCAGTATAGGCCAGAATACCATGATCTGTCTGTCACCTTTCAGCACAAAACAAATCAAAATAAAGGGCACATGTAGGTGTAGAACGGAATAGGCAGTCTATGTATTGACTTCCACATGCAACTTGAGTTACACATGGAGCATGACGTCAGCTGTCTATAAGAGGATTTTGCAGCACACGCATGCCATTAGAAACAATGATCCAACTTATCTAGTGGCAAAACATTGTGCAGCACACCATCAGCATGGTCCCAAGCAGATATGTGATTATGTAATCGATGCTGTACCCCCAGGAGAGGTGGGTCCGGGCAAAAGCACCAAGGGAGCTGGAAACCAGGTACATTATACATCTTAATTGCGCTGGGACGCCCCTTTGCTGGGGCTGCTGTGAGCTTTAGAAAACATGATAACATAACATAACATACCGAATGGCCTTAATTTGGATGAGGAATTACATTCCTGCCCTAATGAAGGATAAGAAATAGGATGTGTGGATGTTGACGATGGGTCATTTGCCCATATGGGCAAAAGTTTAGATGTAGGCTGCATTCTTGTCAGGTGATTAATATGGTTTTAATCTTTAAGTTGAATTATTGATATCACAGTAACTAGATTGGATTTATTTCACCCCAGTATGTCACAGTTACGATTTTGGTTCAATGATTTTGTTTTAGAATCTTTTGGATGAAATTGTTTGTATTGAAATAAATTGCCAGGAAGGTTAATATGATTGCCCACATGGGCTTAATGAAATGCTGCACCAATGGAAACCACTAGGTGTGACCAGTGTATTATATGGAGAAACAAAACATGGAGAATGGAGGCTCCTGCAAAGTTGTTAGCACCATTGATGTTTTAAGAGTGAAAGATAGCTGACACATATGATTACATATGGGCAACGCAATTTGTGCACACGTATAGAGGTCACCAAATTAGTGTATTTCACCAGCTTTATTGATAGAGCATGAGCATGTTTTATTTTGAGATCGAATCATGAATAAGTGTGGAAATGATTTTAGAAATATGAAAGAAAGATATTCTAAGTGTAATCGGGGTGGCTGTGATTAGTCCCAATATATAAAGCAATCTTATTTTAATCATGGAAGTACGATATGTGCTGCTACAAAGAATTATGAGGAAAGTCTTGTCTTTGTTTCTATGATGCTGAAAATGAAAAAGCTTTGTCAGAATGCGTGTTTGTCATGTGACCAAGGCTGCTGTGTCCAGCCGAAACGCGTAATGGCAGAGAGAAAATACAAATTGTATCAACTGCAGAAAGTGTCTGCTTTGATCTTTTGGAGTGAAGAAGATTGCAGACATGCAGGCAGGCAGGCAGGCAGACAGACAGACAGACAGACAGAGACAGACAGACAGATAGATAGATCCATATTTCACAGTGTACTGCAAAAAAAGTTAAACTTTTTCAAGGTTGTTTGTGAAATATGGATGGATTTCATCATCATCATCCAAAACACTTTTCAGAGCTTTTACATTATCAGGGCAAGAAGATATTGGGCATGGAGGACTAAACTATGCAGCAAGGTTATTAAATTATGCGGAAACAATGCAAATGATGTGGCACAATCACTGTCAGCATTATTTTTACCTATTTGAGAGAGAAACAACATTTTTGGTGACATCTGCAAATATTGTGGCAAATGCAGTAAATACTTAATTTTTCAACACTAGATCTTTCATATATTCATTTGATTGATGCTTGAATCATTCCTTGTCTTCAGGCTGGGAATCCCTGTTACATATAGATAGTAGTATACAGTGTTAAAATGGCTGTAAGCCAGTTTGGGGATATTTCAAAACTGTCCTCAGCCAGTGAATACAGCCTTCTTTTAAACCACTAAACAAGGCACACTTAGGGGTCTATTATAATGGCGGGCGGACCGCCACCGCCCGTATTATGTGTGCGGGGGGGGTACCGCGTCTGCCGCTTTTCCGCCCGGTCGATGAGTCGACCGGGCGGAAAAGGTTTGAATATGGTGGCGGTGTCTGTTAGACACCGCCATCCATATTACTATGCATGCAGGGATCAGCCTTTCCCACGGAAAGGCATGCGGATTTTGCAGTGGGGGGGCCCGTTTCGGGCCCCCAGGATGTTGGGGGGGGGGGAAATAATTGGTATCAAATTATAATTAACTACCCACCCTGTATACATATAAACTTAGCAGTCCACACATAAAATATAACTAAAAAGTTAACTATTCCATAACTTACATATTTAAAATAAATTGAATAATTAACAATTAAGAATGAGTTGTTAGTTATTACTTAATAAACTTCCAACCCTAGATCCCTGCAAACCTCCTGCAACTAAACTAAAAATAATTTTAAAACAATTCTACAATTTCATGTGCAAAATTTAATTAAATAATTAATTTACTTAATAGTTAATTATTACCTAACTTCCCACCCTTTACCCCTACAAACCTAGCATCCCACACATAAAATATAAGCAAAATAAATCAGTTTTTTTTATATTTAACAGAATTATAAATCAATTAAATAATTAGCAAATAATAAATTGTTAATTTATTATTACTTATTTAACATCCCACCCTACACCCAAAAATTAAATAATTAAAAATAAATTTAATAATGAATTATCAATAATTCATTGTTAATTATGTATTACTTAACTTCCCACCCTTTAACCCAACAGCCTGCAAATAACGTAGAATGAAAATAAATCCGTATGACATAAATTACATAATAATTTCAATCATATAATTAAATAAAATGTATTAAATAATTCTTAATCATTTACTACCTAATTAACTTTCCACCCTATCCCCCTACAAACCTAACAACCCACTAGGCACTATAAATTACTATAAAAACTTTATTAAAAAACTCAAAATCACTTAGAATTACAAGTTATATTTTAAAAGCAATTAATAATATGTAAATAAACAATAGTAACACAAAATTAATATATCAACTAAAACATATTAAAATAATTTGAAAACCACTATTTTAAACACTCAATTAGTGAAAATGATATTAAAAACATTGATATTATTTACAATATTTATCTCAAAAAATGATATTTCCGTGCATGATATTTCTGCATCATGATATTTGTGGGTGACGATATTTAATTTCCGATATTTCTGTCTCTTGATATTTTTAAAATGATATTTTGTTCAAACACCAATCTGGCATGTGTTGGAGTTGATTTTCTATGTCAGTGACATGCCTTTCATTAGAGTGTTTTCTGGCATTGAATGACCCTAAGTCAGAACACATTAATTTGACTTCCTAGAAGGTAGCAGGAACATTCATCTGCTGAGGGTCAGTGTTTCCTGCAAATGCTTCAGTAAAAAGGAGTTGTTTCACTGGTCTATAATGCAAAATGTGACAGGACAGTGCAGTTTAGAGCACTCAATAGAGTCAATAAAAAAACCAGGGTTATGCTAATCCTCATTGAAGTCTGGTGCTAAAACAAATGGGACCGCGGCAGGGGTGTAGCGGATAAATTAAAGTACCGCCCACTTGAAGCCCATCCAAAAGCGATGTGAGGAAGTGAAGCAAGCGAGTGAGCTCAAATATCAGTAAGGTGTTTAGGGATTGTGCGGGGTGGGAGGAATCTCCCACCAATACATTTTTCTAAACAATTGGGCCAATTGATGCATTTTTACAATGCAGCCTTCCATTCACAACTAAGAGCCTCATTATGATCGAGACCATCTCGAATCCGGAAACCGACCGACTCGCGGTCAGCGTTTCCACCGATCAATTACGATGCGACCGAACACTGTTCGGTCGGAGTCCCATTGATCCCTATGGGAGCCTGTGTTCCGCCTGACAACATAGACTCCAAGGAGGAAACGGGGTGTTTGTGGAAAACCCTGCACCCTGTCGCGGGCACCCCATTGTGCCTGCTACACAGTGCAGGGTTTTACAGAGCGGTCCCTTAGGTAACACCTTGGCCCCCAAGTGGAGGCCTCAGGATGAAGGAGGCCCTCCTAGGGGCCCCTAAAGTCACTTTCCAACAGCCTTTTCATTTTGGAAAGGCTGTTGGAAATCGACATCGTAATCGGTCGTGTGAAACACTGTCCGTAGAGGTGCACGATGCAGAACCGATTCGGAATAACCGCACAGTTTCCTTTGCGACCACGATCATCGTAATTTGTCGGGCAGATTGTAAACCGACGGAGTCGGTCGGAAGGGTTCCAATGCAGTCTAGAAGATTCCGACTGTCGGGGGGAGGATTTCTGCCCGACATCGTAATCAGGCCCTAAAGAAGAACAAGGCTAATCCTAACTCATATGCGATGAAGTGAACTAAGACTTCTTTTTTTATTTACGGAGAGAGAAGCCTTCTCTCTCCCTAAACTCTTGCGCCCATGAAAGCTAACAGTGCCCACTTGAACTCACATGAGTTCCAGTGTGGGAATGACCAATGATGAAGCATGCCACAGTTATGTGGGTGAGCGCCTGGCATTTCCTAGATGGTATATCTGTCCCCAGTGTTGTTTTCAGGTAGGATTAGCCCTGTTTTTCCTTTGGTGTGTGCATCATTCGACAAGGAGGATGGAAGAACAGGTCTTTAGGACCCCTTTCAGTTCTTCGTGAGATTGAGTCGTGGACAGTATGATCTTCAACAGATTTGGACAAAAGGCTGCTTGTTTTGTTTCCAAGCCTTTCATAGGTAGCCATCAAGAAATAATCCATAAAGTAGGTCTTATTTACTGATCTTCCTTCCCCATGTGTTTTGGGAGGTTTCTAACTAAGGAAAGATGGGGGCAAACAATGCTTTTGCAGCATAATTTTTCTGAGAAATTCGTTAACGACATATTGGTTTGTTATTTGATAAAGGTTGCTTCTAAACATTGGGGAGTGGGTTAGCCTACCTGGAAATGGGTACGCCCTCCGTAACAGGCAGCAGTTTGTGCCAATGTGTCATTTATTTGTGCAGCTGCAAGCATGCAATAGATGCATAAAGAATGTTTCTGCTACTTGGCCTGGTATATATTGGACCACTCATCAATCCTGATAACATACTCCTTACAGGTACAAGAGCCGAGGATCTCATTTTGGAGACTTAATGTTCACACGCTGACTGGTCAGGCGTTCAGGGTATACTGTAGGAGGCTCTTATACAATATTTAGAACACAATTGGGAGAGCACGGGCTGCAGGGCAATCGAATGGCACATTATGAAGGTGGTGTTCCGGTTGTGAGCCTGGTAGCCACGGTGGCCATACACCAGATGCTAGAGAAGGACTTAAAACAACAGGAGGCTAACCTGGAAGATCTGAGGAAAACTCTCCATGAATACAGCGACACTAGGTGATTGGGACAGACAGCTCCACAAGATCTGCGTACTGTGGGACAAGCTGGGAAAACATGTTAGGACCACTGGACGGGGACGTTGGTATATAGAAGGGGACAAGACAGGGCGCCTATTGGCATGACTGGTCCGATCCAAGACAGCAATAAAGCCCATTTTGGCAGTTAGGAACCAGGAGAGCCGGGTGGTACCCATTAATTACTTATTTGATGCATATCGGCATGGGGTGTACACAGCACTACCACACACTGAAGGAAACCAACTGCTGTTTGCATACTTGGTAGGATTACCTCTGAGGATCGGGAGTCACTAGAAGCCCCACTGAGTAGGTAGGAGGAGTGCAGGAGTGGTGACAGCCTGGGAAACAACTATTACCCCGGGGGCGACAGCCTCCCTGCAGAATTCTATAAGCAGTTTCAGGCACCCTAATTTACAAGCTGTTGAGAGTGTATGCATAGGCGCTCGAAAAAGGGGTACTTCCGGCCTCTATGAAAGCGGTTCTTATAGTAGTGATCCCGAAGCCAGGAAGACCCCCGACCCCGGCTCGTATCGCCGAGTCTCTATGATCAATATCGAAAAAAAACTGCTTAGTCATGTACTGACAGCAAGATTGCACCCTCATCTCCTAAGCTTGATTTGTGCGGATCAGTCAGTCTTTATCCCTCGAAGTTACATGATGAGCAATCTTCGCTGGTTTGCTCATCTTCTGCCTGCACCGGAGGTGACTGTGGGTCAATATGCGATTGCGGTTTTGGATTTGACACTATACGATGGGATTATGTCCGGGAGGTGAATGGGACTGGGATGCCATTTTATTGACAGGGTAAAACT
This sequence comes from Triturus cristatus, assembly GCF_964204655.1. Taxonomy (NCBI): domain Eukaryota; kingdom Metazoa; phylum Chordata; class Amphibia; order Caudata; family Salamandridae; genus Triturus; species Triturus cristatus. The sequence goes on from NC_140583.1 coordinate 238,404,602, forward strand.
GCTTTACAAAGACCCACGGGTATGCATGGGACATTATGTCTCGGCTGAAATTATCTTGCAGCCGGGTACTGGACTGGGATGCCCTCTATCCCCATTGATATTCACAATTGTGATGCAGTCTCTGTCGTGCAAGCTCAGACAGGCTCTCAAAGGCTGGGGTATTCAGGTTGCAAGGACAGAGCATATAGTTTCACTATATGCCGACGATGCCATGCTCTATTTGCGTAGACGGACTCGTCAGACCCGATACTTCTTAATGTCATGAGGGAATTCTGGGAATTCTCGGGACTTCGTGTCGATACAACCAAGTGAGAGCTGTTCCACTTGGACATCTGAAGGGACTTTAAGCAGACCAGCTCCCGGACTCGGCCTTGCCCTAGAAGCTAGACTAAGGGAGCCATGTATGAGATTCTTCTGGGATGTTCCAGGAGTTGGACTCCTTAATGGTGGAGCTCCTCTGGGGTGGCGGGAGATGTAAGATTGGCCTTGGCACCCTCAAGATGGGATGGAAAAAATGTGGAAGGGAGGTCCCAGACTTAGAATTATATTACCTAGTAACCCAGCTGCAACACCCTATCCATTGGCTAGACTTGGAGTCCAATAGGGAGAGATCCCTACTAGAAGGCACGCATGATGGTCACCAGCATGGCACGCTGCTGATGCAAGGAGGGGGATTGACCACAGACGTACTTCATTTGATTCGTATGATTGGAAGGATCTGGGAGTGGACAGTGTAACAAGTGATAAAGCGAGCACTGTATGCCCCAGACATAGACATAGGGACAATACACCACTTTGACCAAATAACTCAACAAATGGTGGTTGATTTTTCACCCATCAGGAAGCAACATAGATGTTTGCTATTGGAGCCAGACAGTTTTTGCAATACGCCAAAATAGTGGCCAAAGCGTAACAACACTGGGAAACATTTCCTGAGGCCCCTGAGCTTACGCACACACTAGAGAAGGTACTCTCAATGGCAGGAGGATGCAAACTGATCACACACCTATATTAGCACTGTGAGCAGACAGACAGCTGAAACCACTAGCACGTAAGTAATAAACCCAGCTCTCCAAAAGACTGGCGTAAGGTTCATGCCGGGGTTTGAAAGGTATTGGTCTGTGCTAGGTTCAAACAGATCCAATATAATATAGTCCATATGACCTACCGCTCCCTTAAGAGACTTTATTGGGTAGACCCAACAGAGTTGAGTGTTGCCCGCGAGGTGGGACGGGGGTGGCAGTTTTCTTGTACATGGTGGCACTGCCTAATGATTACCTTCTGCTTGCTCAAGATACTGTCTCAACTTAACTGAGCAACAGGATGGGAAGTCCCATACACGATAAACAAATGCATGTTAGGACACCTTCCTCAACAATCCCAAAAAGAAACGAAGCAGGCGCTACACTATACTAGGGCTCACGGTAGCAAAAAGATGTACAGTGATCCTCTGGATGAGTGCACGGCCCCCGACTCGGGAGGCTGGGGTTAAAGATTTGCTTGAGTGGGCTTGGACGGAAGAGGCACATATGAGGCAGAGTAGAAGAGATGCAAAGTCAGAAGAAGCACTCCTAGCTTGGGGGGCAATGACGCAGGCATTACTTCAGTCCACGAGGGGGCTCCCCCTGAACAAGATGCTGACAGAACCCAGACTGGGGGTTCTCTCTCAGGACCAGATCCCGGTATGTTTGGTCCAAATTCACTACCATGCTGGTGTAAAGTATGGGGTGGGAAGTGTAATACACAGAGGTTAATCCACATGATCTGTACCACTAAAATCTAAAGGAAGCTTGGGGATGGATGGGTGGGAGGGGAACAACATTTAGAAACTGGGTTTTGGTTCCAGTATTTCTGTTTAGTTACTATGCTGTTTTTCTGTTTCTTTGCTGGAGACGCAGCAAAGTATAGCCTGGGGTATAGCTTTATGCCCTAATCAGCCATGATCTGAAGACATAACATAGATGTGGAGATTTATTCTGTGCGTCTTTTCAAAATGGCAATAAAGAAATATATATTTTTTAAAGATACGCCTCCCATTGAATCTTAGCTGTATATGACATCTTTCATTGAAACATTGGAGTATATTTTGCATTTCATAAAAAATTGAGAAAATAGCACATCTTAATACTTCAGAGTTTGAAAACATAGGATGAGTAACTGAAAAGGTTTTCCATGTGTAACTTTTAGAAAAATAATTGTATTCCTCTGTGTTCTTACTGCAAATGTAATCAAATGGCCTCTTAGAGTCAGGATCCTACCCACAGAATCCCACAGATGTGACCCTCCCAGTGCTAGATGAAGCTCTGCATATTACGGAAGGCAGAGAACTGTAATGTAGTTATGTTTGTGGCCTTGCAGCTGCATTTGCTACATAATATAAGGATGAATCTATGAATCCTCCATATTTTCAAATGAAATAGATGAGACCACTCTGCCATGAGTATACTCCTTTCTCTCTGGCAGACTCAAGTGTGCAGGGATTGAAATATTCAGATCAATGTCCCTTCCATGAACTTTTGAAGTGCTACTGGGCTCAAGAGACTTTGTCATATGTTTGCCTAGCTATATCAGTCCAGTACAAATTAAGTTTTGTTTTGTAAATAAAGGCACTGATTCCACTAGTAAATTTTATGGCAGCAGTGTAATCCTTGGTGGGAATGTCCCCCTAACGTTCATGCTGAAATGTATTCCAACGCCTTTCAATGTGTTTTCTAATTAGTGGAAGTTTAACCACAAAACCGTCTTTTGATATTGCTGTACTGCTTTTCAGGATGGGGACTTAGTTTAAACAGCTCCAGCTGTCTTGCCAACCTCACATCTTCCAAAACATTCAGAATACAAATAGATTATTATGCTGCAATGTTCTGGCAGTAATATGTTCATATATTTTAGGCATGAACATTAGAGAGAAAAGTTGAAAATGATGTGGCAAATGCAGTAAATCCATAATTTTGCAGTAAAAGCAGCAGTTATACATGATAGGGGCACACAAAAAACCCTCAGGAGACTAGGTGAAATTATGTTAAAGAACAAGTACTTCAGAAGGACCAATTTAACGGGGAATTACACTATTAGTGGATTGGTAGCAAAACATATCCAACTCAACCATTCAACGCATCACATGTTCAATTAATTCTGCTCATATTACATCACAAATGAATTAGGCAAGGCGTACTTAAGTATACAAACAGACATGTTTATTTGACAATGATCCAAATCTCTTTAAGGATCACAATACAGCACCAGACCACAGTCATCAAGGTCACTGTGATATTTTTGAGTCCAGGTTGTGACCCTTTACAGCGTGGCGACCACTCAAGATAGCCACAATTATTTGTCAAAACTCATTCCGAGTCCTTTTCCTCATAGAAGGTTTGTGCATCCAACAAGAAGAGCTTGTAGTAGTGAACGCGTAAACGTTTTAGTTTTCAGGTGTCTAAACAGTACTGAAGACCATCCTCTGGAAAAAATGTCAGACAATAGTCATATTAAAGACCCCTTAACGAAGCCCGTCCTGATGGACAGCATATGGAAATATAACAAAAAGTAAATGTTAATTGTAATTGTGATAACAAAATACCATAATATTGTTGCATTAAAAATTACATTTGAAGTACGCCACTAGTAATATCATGATATAAAACGCCACTGGCCAAAAGAACCATGCTCCAAACATTAAAACCAATTGTTTTACCAAAAGCAACCCCATGAATGTGAGAGAGGCACCGTGCTATCAACTTATATACGCACCCCCAATGGAAAATACACATATGTTTACTTCTGACAGCAGTATTAATCCAAAATAGAAACAACCCGTGTTGAGTACCTTTGTGTAATGTACCATATAACTTATACTATCATGAAGCCTAAGTCTGAGAAATGCGACCTATTAGACTATAGCCAAAATACATCGACTCTCCAAGGAATAGTATATTCAAGTAGCCACTTACTTGCAAAATCTAGAAAGGTAACACAAATGATTCTAATGAGAGTATGTAAAGAAAAATTATTAATGATAACTAATTGCAACAATAGTAAGTGGACGGTAAGCCCATTACCTTGTAAACGCTTGGAAGATATCCTGCTTCATCAATAGAAAGACCTCCGTACCAAATCAATCCGATGTGAGGCAAGGGGCAAACAGTTCCATCCAAATTCAATGTAGACAGCCCTCCCAGTGCACATTGAATTAAAAGCTGAGAGTCTGCCATGGCAGTATTGGCATAGCTTGCACATTACATTAAAATGTTTTGCCATCTTGCAGTGGTTTATGTAAACAAAACCAAATTGTGATTTGTCCGGCCTAATATCTCGTCCAATGTAAGAAAATCACAAAGGGAGTGAATGTAACTGCTCATGCTGATAACTCAGTCTGTTAAACCAATTCTGTAAAGGGCCAATAACTCTAGTGGCCTATCGTAAAGGGCACATTATATCCCTTCCTATCAAATGAAAGAAACAAGAGAGCAATCATAGTGAGGGCTGCTGCCTCATCTTTCAAATAGTAATGAAAGACCTACCACATTTAACCAATATTAAACAATGTAGGTGTATACAAATCTGCATCTCGAAGAGATGCATGAATAAGTCAACTATGTGGGGAAGATGAAACAATTTAAGAAGAGCATGCCTCATAAGAGATAAGTCTTGTATTCCAAACATGTACATTTCTACATAGGACAAAAACATAATTTCATCCGATAGAATTTCACACCAAAGACATATCCATTACTCATAAGCTAATTTAACATTTTTGTATTTTACAAAAAACTAATTCTTATAACCTTTATCCTCTTCCTCCTCTCTCAGAACGATCCCAACCTTTTCTGACTCCTATGAATCCCCAAACATCTTTCCCTCCTTTATAGGCAGGTCACCCAACTGACAATGGGCACATACAACCACTACTTACAAAACAATGTGCTACTTCCCTTTCAAACCCATTCCCATCATCCTGACCCTACTTTGAACTCTAATAAACACACAAGGAATTAATAGTGCAAACGTAACACAACTAACGCAGAAAAATGCTTTTTTTTAAAACATGTTTTTACTAATCTACTAACTAATAAACTATAATGCCACACAGTGCTTCAACAACTCATCTGGCAGTAAGCGATATATGAATACCATTTACAATTATAATATAATCTACAATCAGAGTACTGAGTCAATAAAGTCATAGTAGGAAATATAAAAACATTCCAGTATTTAGAGTAGGAACTTGACGCATGATATCAGTGCTCCATGCGGGTCAGGTGAAAAGATAAATAGAGCCTACACAGCCTACTCCTCATTGATGAGGTGGGAAAATAGAGGGAAGCTGGGAAGAGGTTGCATGATTATGTGTGTGAAGAGAGATAGAGACAGAGAGAGGGTGTTGAATACATGAAGAGATGGCAGGTGGTAATCTGTCTTTGTTGATCTATTTCACAAGGAGTGTGTTGGCAGATATTGGGTACAAAGAATTCCATTCAAGTTTATGTCATACAAGTATACAAACTTCTTGGTGGATGCTGCCAGGTAAAATAGCAATTAAGCAAATACTATAATACATATGAACATCAACCACAGAGAATGAAAGAGATATGGAGCATGGTTGGAAAGCTACACATCACTGTGCGGGTATAAGACGGGAATCATAAGTGTCTTGAGATGTCTGGATGGGGGAACAAACAACCTCTGGAGTAAGTTTGCAATACCATCAGCTTATCAGCTCCAGGATCAGGAAGAGAGGATAGTCTGTCAGTGGGATGGACTTTCCCAGTAGGCCAGGTAGGAACCCAAAACAACACTGGGGTTTGATGGTGTAGCCTAAAAATGGAATGTTTGTGTGTCAACAGATGGAGAAGTTTTATTGAACATTCTATTTATGCAAGTAGTGTGGCTGAGTGCCAGTGTCATGGAATGCAGATTTCTGTCAATGAAATTGCTGTGGCCATTCAAATGCACCAAAAGTCAGAGGCGTCATGTAGGATGACCAGTTTTGCAAAGTATGAAATGGGTAGTTACTTGTGGCACATAAGGTCTGCCAAACCCTCTGCCAGCAGTTAGCTACTATAGGACAAAATTAAAGTACATGGAATAGATCACAACCCGTCTTGAATTCCCAATAGAGAGACTTCAAGCTCAATTGTGCCTGTTGCAGTTTGGTGAAGAACTCCCCTGTACATATTTTCCTCAAGAATTCACCTCTTGATCATCATCATCATCCTCCTGGATTTTTGCTTTTTGGGAGGTGGCTATGACAATGCAGCTTTAATTGCCTCAATCATATTCCGCAGGCCTGACCTCATGACAGTCAGAACATCATACCTGTCTAGGACATGACTCTTCTAATGCTTTACTTTGACATCTGCCTTCCCTGGCTCAATTTTGAGATATAGTTGTAATAAATAAAGCAGCATCTTCTTGTTTATATAAGGTTCCCAAGAGCCTTCTCTGTTGCGGCGGTAAGGCTCTCGAACAGTCTGCTCCTATATCTTTCATCAATAAATCTGCATCTCCCTTATAGAAAGGCACTAAAAAACTGTTTTTTTTACACTCAATAAGGCATAGGAGAACTGGGAATCCTTTTTCCTCCTTCTTTCAGTTCCTGCTGAGTGGGCAGGCAAGACTATTGTGCCTAGACGCCTATGGGCTTTTGCTGCGCTTTTGGAATCCCACTCATTTCATATTATATGGAACTGAATCTAATCTTGCAAGATAAGATCCAGTGCTTAAAAAACATTGTGTACCGGAATTTTATATACCATTCTTGACTATCCTTAGTCCCCATTTACATTACTTATTCACTGATTTCAGTACATAATGTAGGGTCGCAGGTTCTTTTACTGAAGCCTTAATAATAGCATTATATACCTAAACCTGATTATGACATGACTAAGGTTTCTAATTATCACCCTATATCCCTCATAAAGGAAAACAGTTACATTTCAGCAAAACAATTTAGCCACCAGATCATCCAACATTTTATTATCAATCGTACATATAGATCAAACAGTTTTCATGAAAAACAGAGTTTCTGTTAATAATACCCAACTTTTGACCTATGTTATAAATAATATTCCCACCTTTACTTTACTGGACTACTTGCTTTAGATGCCGAAAAAGCTTTTGATAAAGTTCCTTGGCAACTTCTGCTTCAAACGTTATATTCTTAATTTTGGACCTAATTTTATTAAAATGATATAAGCATTATATTAATCCCCTTCTGCAAGGTTCTTTATTAATGGTCATTTTTCTAATTCTTGTTTTATCAATGGATGAACCCCACAAGGATGTCCATGACCACCCCTTCCTTTATTGTCAGTAATTTAACCTTTGCTTTCTAATATCCGAAATACCAGTAAGGTCATAGGCATAGACATTGCAAACATTACACTTAAAAGATCTGCTCATGCAGAGGATGTTCTGCTTTACCATAGTAATCTAGCTACTCCATACCTGCAGTTAGAAATATCATACACAAATACTCTGTTATTTCAGGTTACTCTTTAAATCTTAGCAAAAAATATTTTTTTCCCCTGAATGTCCATTGCACACCTAAAGTATTAGCCAAAACTGATATTGTTTGGCAAAAATAGAAATTAAAATATTTAGGAATTACATTTGCACAATCTCTTAAACGCTCAATTGCATTAAATTGTGACAACTTACTCACCGATAAAATGTGTCACTGGTCTCCATTGTATTTATCATGGTGGAGAAAACTTGAGGCTAATTGGTACTTGCCCCTATTATTTTCTACACTTTATCAATGATCCCATTACAATTGCCTCTCACATTTTATAAAGAACTAGATAGAATTTCGTTGGCAACACAAACCACCCCGTATTTGATATGTTAAACTTTCCAAACTTAACGGGGGATTTGGCTTACCAGATTTTTTTTAATTACCATAAAGCGTTCATTTTAAAACAGGGTTCTCTGTGGCTTACTTACATTGATCCTATTTATTCACCTAAATGGCTTTTGGTAGAGCAACATTTGGTATCACTATTTCCTCTTCCTACATTATTGACTATGACTAACTCAAAAACAACTCTTTAAATCATCTTCCATTATCTCCTCTACTAAGTTAGTCATATCTGATTTTCATTCTTCATTTTCTTTACAAATTTCAGATTCTACCAAAATATCCCTTTGGCATAACACTAAAATAAAGTTTATTCATACCATCACATTTTGGAACTTATGGATAAATAATGGTATTTAATGGTATTTTATCCCTTAACTACATTAATTATGAAGGAGCATTGTTGTCATTCTCTGAATTCCAAACTAAATGTGTGGTACCTGATGCACAAGCTCATAAGTATGATACTCTATGTAATGTTATATTTGATCTTTTCCAAATATATTACCACCCCTGATTCAGGAATCTGTATTAGGGCCTTTTCTGCTTTACCACACAAGGTCTCTAAGTTTTACAAGCAACTAAACTGTACCGTGATACCAACTTGAATTTTATAACTAAGTACTGAAATACAGAACTTTCTACTGATTTTTTCTTAAATGACTTGAGTAGAATATGGCTAACAAATTTATCTGGATGTATCTCTATCATAAACTAATGCTTTTATCTTATTTAATTGTTTATGGACTCCATTTAAATTATACAAGGATAAACTTGTTGATGCACCTCTGTGTTGACATTGTAAATAAAATGAGGGATCTTTAAAACATGTTTTATTTGACTGTATAGTAATATTACAGTTTTGGAAAAATGTTTGGGATATTATTGTTAAAATACTTCACATCACTGATACTTTAACATATAGCATGATTATTTCTAAATGTTATGCATTATCTTCCAATTTATCAGGTCTCCGTACTAAACTTTTTGATCTTCTGATCTCTGTATCTATCAAATCCATTACTTCTAATTGGAAATCCCCTGGAGCATTGTTGATACAGGCTTGGTGGTCTTATGTTGGGTTTATTAGATCTGGAGCCCAATTATCTTCTAAGGGAACATGTAAAAAATATTTCAAACGCTCTCCTTCTCCATTCACATCCCTGATATGTATATACTACTACCCTTGACAAGAGTAATTCACCAACCAAATTCAGGGTTGGAATGTGTCTTGCAATCATATGTGAATGCCATAAACATAAAGATGCCGGTGTTTACATGTCTTCCCTACTCTGGAAAGTTCGCTCCCATCCATGGGATGAGATTTACGCACATCTAAAATGGCATCAAATTGGTTTAATTCTCCACAGGAGCAACTCCGTTTCAAGCCCAAATGTTTGTTTTATAAATACCATGCACTAATTGACACTCCTAAACCAAGCTATTTGCACACCTTAGTTCAAATGAGGCATGGGAATGATTTTGTGAATTAGTAAACAAATATATACACCTGTATTTAGATATCTATGACTCATGAATTAAAGACTTCAGAACCAAGATATGTGGGTTAAATTCCTGGATTCCCCACTCAAATGGATAGTGTGACACTAAACAAAAAACTTTAAATTGCTGCACTTCCAATACTTGCTCTGCCAAAAACTGCCAATGCCTGGAGGCAATTTAGTATACAGTTGTGTACTATGCAAGAAAATAACACAGGGGAAAAAAGGAGCTAGACATCAGGAATTAAAGCAGGACGCACATAAATTTAAATAAAATTTTGGCTCATTACAAACCTTTTTTTTTAAAAACACAACACAGACCCTTACAGCATTAATCATCACACCACCAAAACACCACCGATCACTTAAGGTGACTTCTGCACCAATGTATCAACAGCCTGTAGCAGTTAAAGAAGTATTTCTGAAATGGGCAAATGTAAGTTGTATATACCAAGCAGATATTATTACAGGGTAGTTCATAAGTAAACCAAGGTTGTAAACAACAAAACTCTGGTATAACAAAGAGTTCGATAGAAGCTAGGGGAAGTTAAATTATCTACTATAAGAAACATAAAGAATGTTTGGATACCATAGATAGCGTACCAACAAAAGCAAGTAACAAAATCAGAAGTCTAATTAAAGCAACTGCAAAAGAGAACAGTTGAGGGGCCAGATTTACTATGGCTGGTGCCATTCCAAAGCAGGATACGGTATTCACAACGAAAGGTGCTTAGCATCAATGGGGTATTACTGGGCGAATTAGCACAAAACCTGATCTACTGAGATAGATAGACTAGGTTTTGTGTCAAAAACTAAGCCTATTTGCATCAGGCGTTACTAAGGCAAAATGTGTTTATTTCTAAAAAAAACAAAAAACAAAAAAAACAATGAATTGCATGTCTGCTGGCATACACAGCACATATTTAATTTTGATTTGATTTGATGTCATCTCATATGCTGATGACACTCAGCTGATCATCTCCATGGGCCCAAACCTTGACTTCACTAAACTGAAGTTGAGAGAGTGCATGAGGAAAATTGCTTTTTAGATGTCCCATAATTGCCTTCAGCTCGATGTCGACAAATCAGAAATAGTGCCGTTGGGCAAGGTGGATGACCACTGGACGAGCGGTTGGTGACAACCTGAATAAGACATCACCCCTCAACTGAAAAAGGTGGTCAAAAACCTGGGCATTCTAATTGACAATAGCCTCTCAATGAGAGAGCAAGGTAAATCTACATGTGGCACCTGCTTTGGGATAAGGCACATGTTAAGAAGAGTATTTCAATGGCTGCCTCTCCATAAAAGAAAGACTCTCACGCAGGCACTAGTGGTCAGCCGATTAGATTATGGCAATGCGCTCATGTCAGCGGACAATGACTCTCTCCTGTCCAGACTATAGGTAATCCAGAACACCGCGGCCAGGCTTGTTCTTAAACTTCCTCCCCGCACACCTTCTGTACCCACACTTAAATCACTGCACTGGTTTCCCATTAGAAAGCGAGTGATTTTCAAGGTTCTGTGCCTAGTACACAGAGCTCTGTCAGGTAAAGGACCAATGCATCCTCAAAACGAACTGTCAATCTATCACCCACCAGAAATCTGAGATCTAAGGATCAACTCGTATTCGCACAGTTAGACAGGGTGGTAGATCCTTTTCTTACCTGGGCCCTCTTCAATGGAACAGGTTTCCGCTTCACATTCATATCTGTTCTGATTTTGCATCCTTCAAGAAGTTACTTAAAACCTGGCATTTTTTAACAAGAAACTACTAAAGATCAGCCATTTGACCTTATTTCCTATTCCGTTTCTCAGCTCCGGACTGCTCTTCAGCGCAGGGATACCCCTGGGGGGTTGATTCGTTGTGCTATATTAAGTCTGGATAACAGAACATAACATATTCAATGTGCTGTTTCTTTCTGAGTTGCCTAGGCATAGTACTTTGTACTGAAGGGTATGCTTCCAGCACGAATCCTAAGCTAGAGAGCACACGCTCAACTCTGTCTTATGGTTCAAGGCTGTGGGTTGTGAAAGCCAGCCTTGTTAGAGCGCTAGCAGAGGGGATGGCACTAGCAGCTGTCCACTCATGGTAGACATGGCTCTACACAGTTGTTGCCCCCTTACAGAGCAGAGTAAATGTGGTGGATGCACTGTATTGTGTGAAAAGTTATTAAACCTATGCCAAACTGTGTTATCTATGCTGCTGAAAAGCGTGAATGCACAGAATTTTGGAACCAAGTTGCCATCCACACTGGAACTAGATTAAGGAAACACGAACACTGAATTCAAACAGTAACTACACCTCAAAACATTACAATGGACATGCAAAACTGAGAATATTATTGTGGACACCACTTTTACCGACTATGCAGCAAATTAGACATAAGCCAAATTGAGTAAATCTCTTCTCTTCAGGAACCATTTGATGAAATATGCAAACTTAACAGAAAAGTAAAGCCTTTGAGAGAACATTATCCTGGTGGTATTTTAAAGTGTATATGACAAAACAATGTTGACTTCCTGGCCAAGCCACTACTGATCTGTTTTTTCAGTGCCATCTGTTTTTCAAAACATATCATCTTAAAGGAAAGCAAGTATTATATGTATCTTTAAAAAGGGCCAGGTGAATAACACATCTTGTTAACTTGTCATCAATCAAGGGAAATGTTTGCAAAGCATGGTCAACTACAAGACTGAGCTAAAATCCAACATCAGATTCCTGTGGAGCAAAAACAGGCTTCAGACCATTGCATCCTAATACCACTGCCTAGTGTTTATTTTTTTACCTGTCCAACCCACTCCAATAATAAAGGGAAACCTTGGGAGTGGGTGAGGAATATTATCTTTAAAGTTATGCCCCCTATCTAATTATCTTCATAAGTGCTCCCTGAAATATGGTCGAGCCCAACCCGACCTTTAGAAGTCAGGTGAACCCGAATGATGAAGCATGCCTCTATTAGAGTGGGTGAGGGCTGTATATAAAAAAGGGGGGTTTTCCTTCCCCACTCCAGTAGGAGTGGTGCTTAGGTGTGGCACATAATAGAGTTTCCCCCCTTCTTCTAACTTGTGGAGGTGCTTGGCTCCAGAAGGGATACTCTTTCGTTAGTAGATCAGATCCAATTCTACTGCTGACACTGATTTACCTCTATAGAGAATCGTGGAGAAGTACCACCAAAAAATAAGTAATCATAATGTAGAACATAAAATGACTTCAGGTCCAGATGGCATTCCAAGGTTCATAATGTAGTAAGACATTGTACGAGATAATAGCAGATATCCACACGAATAATTTGGTGCATGTTTAAATTTTGAAAAAGGGCTTTCTGGCAAAAAAAATCTACCACATCATGGCACATCTATACTAATTGTGAACCTTCTCATACGATCATAAAGATATTACATTGCTCATTAAGTACACTGGCAAAATATTGTAAAAACAACTAATTAAGGCTAAGGAAAAAAAATAGGAATCCCGTTAAAACAATGAAAAAATGATGCATTTGAACATAAGCAGTTAGAAAAAGCATCGATCGGTCAGTCATTATCCCTGTGTATGTTACACTATGAAACAGAAATAAAGGGCCTGATAGAAGAATCATTTACTGCATTTTTAGGTTTTTACAGTTTAATCAGTCAACTTGCTCACATGATTAGTTTTACATAAAAGTCAATGAAGTGGAAAATGTTCCTGTCAGTTTGTGCAGAATGGAATGTTTCACTGCATCAGTTTTTTCAGTGCTCACCTTGATCAAAGGCAGCCATTGGAAAATGGGTCTACAAATCTACAAATCCATAAGAATGCTCTCTGTCTGTCTTTACAGGATTAGGTTTGCTTGGTGAATATGGAATTTAAAGCACATGGGTACCGTGTATGGCATTGGTATCAACAAAAATGGAAATGTTTATAACATTGCACCAGATATTGATTAATTAAATGAGCCAGGGTACTGCCCCTCTATTTTTGGGAGATGGGCCAACGTTCTGCCATAGCAATCAAGACCTCAAACCTCAAATGTTACTCACTAAGAAAACCCTAAAGGTACTTCTTAGACACACCATAACTACTGAGGGCTTTAAGTAAAATGTGTAATACTGTCAAGAACACTGCACACAGACCTGTGTATGTAAAACCAAAAGCCAAATGAACCCTAACTTACCCTCTCAAAATAAACCTCCACAAAGATAAAGGTGTCTTAAATATGGTTTAACTTTGTCCATTTGGTTTTATTAGCTTAAATACATATGACCAGGCTATATGGGACTTTATGTTTGGAAAATGTTTTCTGGACGTCCTTGATGTTCACCATGTACTGTACTTTGGATTAATTAGCATGAATTTTAGATTAATTAATTTGATGGAATTTCGACTTAGGAACATTGAGTTGGCTTCTGATTGTGGGTTTTGATTCTTGTGCGTGAGTGTAACAAATCTACCTAAACTTTGCCTGGACTTCCACAACATTTGTTCTAAAAGATCCTGACAGAGGCAAGGCAAAAACTTACTTTAAGTATAATTTTCCCAACTTGTAGCAGCATGAGCTCATAAGGTATTCTAAGGAGGATGCATGCATCAAAGATAAAAATTGAATACAATGCAAAAAATAAGTAAAATCGGGTGCAAAAATGTTAAACATGCGTTCACTAATTGATAATAAGAAAATAGAAAATAACACAATTAGACTGAACTTGGACATCATTAAATTCAATGCCCACAACTGACTTAATGAAAAGTCAGTAGGGCTTAGTTTAAATACAAGCGGAAAGCAAAATGTCAGAAAACCGTCTAAGATCCAGTGGATAATGAGTCGGCCGTAACCGATTGAACAAGGTGACTTTGCTTTAGCGGATCTTATCACTTAAGAAGATTATTGCAATTCTGAGATATTTACTTCGCACGGAAATCAGGTATTCAGCACCTCAAAGAGCTGAAAGGGTTGACAAGGTAGACCTCGGTGAGGCAGATTGCAAAGCATAGAGAGCCTTAGAAAGGTGAAGGCACCCATTTAGGCTGCAAAATTCACAGTCATCAAATGCAAGCTGGGATTTCTCTCAATTATTTGTCCTAAGTTCGAAAAAGTGAAGCTAAGGATTTTCCAGTAGAGGACAACTCAAAAATGAGCCCAGAGAGCATTCCACAGCACCATCTAAGCTAAGATGTAAACTATGCTGGAAATCCTTTGTGATGAAGAATAAACTCAGAAGTTTCATTAAAATCACAGCTTTCTCATGTGGCTTCTACATTCCTCCACTACCACCAGCATTCTACTTGCATTTTGCCTGATTTGGGCACTGCTGCAATGGATACACAGGTAATCATGGTGGCGGGGCTGGTAGCTTTTCAGTTTTGGTTTGTGGCAATGTTGGCATTTGTTGTTGTTATGTTTTTTTTAAAGTTTCTCTACTCTGTGTATTGAGGGTTTATTTGGTGTACAGAAAAATAAAATCAAACATACATTTTTCATTAGTCAGGTCTCTTTATGAGTTATATAATACCACATGTATATAGCAAGGGAGTACGGAGTACACCTCATCCCAGTATCTCAACCCCTTGATGGGACAATATGAAGACCTTCATTGGCCACTGGTTTACCATCCACATTAGCCTGCCGTTTCTTGGCTTCTTTCATGCAGAGAGTAGTCCCATCAATGTACAAGGCCACATGTGCAGGAATCCACCCATTCATCAGTCCCACCTACCCACACAGGCCCATCCTACTACCTACCTAGTCCCATTCATCCAATCACCCTGTTCTATACTTCTGCTATGGATTGTAACTGCAAAAACAGTACACAATTTGGGATGGCAGTGGTTTACAAAGATATCTGTTTCAGACCATAGCCTGTGCCGGTCTTCCTTCTGAAGGTTTGCATGCACCTCTGAATTACTTCTTATAATTGAGAGAAATATTTGCTTGTAGACCTGGTAGAGATATGCAGAGAGAAGTTGCATGGATTTGGGCTTTGTTAATCTACCAAAGTGGGCAGGACAGCAACAGCTGAATAACACTGGTTACATTAAAATATGGCTGCATTGGTCCCTGGTGTAGCAAGATCAGAATAGATTAGGAAGTATGAGGAGGAAGAGCATTACCACATCCAGCTGTGTCATGCAATGACTCTTAAATCAATCTTGCAGTGAAGAGAATATACAATTCTCTTTCCTGAGTCCCACCTCAGTAACAATAACCAACAATAATCATGTTAGAATGTTGCTTTGTTTCATGACATTTGCTTGGGCCATGAGACATACTGTAACATCATCAACCAGATGGCTCCTTTAACTGCAACTGATCCTGTTTTTTATGAGCTTGTATGAACTGATACAAGTATGATTGCTAATTTTCGCAGAACATACAGAAGCCCTTTTAGCAACAACTTAGTCTGCATGGTAAAGATAGCAACTTTGTTTAGAAGGTGAGAGAGCAGTGGTCTAGATGAAAGTACTATGCTCCATACATACTCATAGTTGTTTGGTTGCAGCCAGATCAGACTACCTGAGGTATCCCACTGACAAGCCAGCATCAACATGCTGCAGTTTCTTTCAGCTATTCACTAATCCTGCTGACACTCAAGAGAAGCTAAAAGATCTCTGAAAAGAGCACTCGGATCTCCATACTATATTGTACGGACTACAGATATGACGTTGCGTCAAGGATAAGAGAAACACCTGACTTCTATTAAAGTAGGAGCATCAAAAAATGAGGTGCTGCACACGCAGTCCTATGTGGGATACAGCTGAAACTGCAGTACTGAAACCAGGAAATATTGGGGAGAAGATTGGAACCATGCAGTTGTGAGTGTTTTTGATCCCTACAGTTGCTCTATACTTCACATATACTTATAGCTGAAAGCATAGCCACATTCATTTATTGGCCCGTAATTACACAGGATATGTCTAGTAGTCGAGTCTGGATTAAAACAAATTTCTAAAATTTTAAATTTAAACACAACCATAAAACCATTCTTCCTTGAAATTTTTTCAGCTTCCACAATCTCTTCCTTACTTATATGAATCAAAGTAAAATTCTTGTGGTTATTGGGATCTCCTGGCAATTTTCATGTCCTTATCCTCACAGATGCTAATTGATGTTCACTGGATGTGCATTCCAGTTGTTTCCATGCTACCTTGATGATCCTCTGGGATTCCACAATTGTGAAACTCATTCCCCCACCAGAAGAGAGCTCTTGACTTAAAGGCAGTGAGCTGACAGGATTAATAAGTCCTGCGAAATAGGGGCCTGTGGGGCGGGTTCTTGCTTCGGTACTCTCCTTCAAATCTTGTCTTTAGCCAACCATGATGCTGTACTTTGGAGCACTAGAGAAATAATTCTTTCAACCCAGGTCAGAGGTATTAGTTGGTGAATTCTGTGTTCTCATACTCTTCTCCTTTCTGCTTCTTTTTTTGGTGGGTCTATTTTTTATAGTCCTCATCATGACCGAAAAGGAGGAACAAACAGTATTCATGCACATAAGTTCCAGTTACGCCCAGGAGTGTGTATTAATCAGAACTTTCTTTCAAGGTGTGTAAAAGAGCATTCGCAATCTTACTCTCTTGGAGTGTAGGGAAGATATTCAATAATGTTGGACTCTACCAAGTCTGGGGACTAGGACATAGTGTCCCCACTGTCTCTTTTTTCGAGATCTCTCTGCTGAGAACTATTGAAAGGCTTTATAAATGCTGAGATGCAAGGGAGAGGCTGTAAAAACAAAAGTAATTAGCCCCATGCAACAGCACCTAAGGCCACCAATGAGACTGGACTGACACTATTCCACTTTATACAAGTAAACAGTTATTCAGGACTCTGGAGTAGCATGTATATCGCCATCTTTGTGGAACTGCAAGCACTCACCTCTTCACATATTGCCACAGTGTGACTGAAGTATATATCTCATCATACATGTAGTCATAGTGATATACAATGTTTAAAATCATTGTCATTAGGATTTGCATAAAGGTTGTTATATTTTGGAAATGTCTCTTTTTCTCTTGATCCCTACATTCATGGTTATAGTCTAAAAACCAATAGCTCTGTATGCCTCCATTTCTTTTTATTTATTTTTTTCTTCATTGGTGTTGCAAAGTCATCCTGTGCCCTGGGCACCCCCCAACTTTCTGCTGACTGGTGGTACCTGAGGTACCCCTGTGATTGGTATGAACTACCCTAGTACAGAATAGGGCAGGGGTATTGAAACTACCTCTCAGTCCCAAGTATATAATAGGGCATGGCAGTTTAGAGGCCAGCAGCCCTTTTTGCACTTGCATGTGAGCACTCCTGGAGCCTTAGACCAGTTTAAAAGTAACTATGTGTTGCAGGACTGATTTTAAAAAGTAAATTGTGCCCAAAGTCGACTTTGGTGTTTTAGGTTTTGGTGGATAACCTACAATGGTTGGGCATATTAGATACCCCTGGGGTCTCCTCTATGTGTCCCAGTCGTGGGGGGTCAGGTATGTATAAGGAGGACCCTTATAACATGAGTTTTATATGCCATAGGTTAAGTGAAATTGCACATTTCACTCCCCACATTGTGATAAAGTGCTGGTCAAAATCTACTTTGGTGCTAGGAGCACTGTGGAGGAAGGATCTGCAATATTTCTACATATGTAGAACCCCTAAAGTCTCCCCTAGGTGTTCCAGGGGCTGGGGTCCTGGAGATATAGGCACCGTACTTCTAAAATATGTTTTTATAAGCCCTGGTGATGGAAAAAGGGCCAAAGTCATATTTCCCATTGCAAATCCCCTTCCACATAGGTTAACATGGCAAGAAATTATTAACTAATAGATCCTGCTAGGAGAATGACAAAAATAGCATTCAAAGACTTGACAGAATAGTATTAATAAATCCACCAATATGATACAGTTGAATTTCTCCTAAAATGTACAGGCAGGAAGTTATAATACTTTCTTGTTTGTAAGCCCAGATTCAGCCAACCAGTGGTCTGTCCTGATTGGTCAGAGTTAAGTGCATTAGCCTAGCTCCATTGAAGAGGTGATAAAGAGCCCCTGGGGTTAACCAGCTCTGCTGGGAGGGCAGTGTTCTGTTACACAGGAATGCCAGAGCAGGGGGAGGAGTCGTAAACAATGGACTTCAAGGGAAAAGGAAGACACCAGTGTCATTTACAACTCTACTCTTTTGAACCCAGCCAGATGCTAGGCTTAAGGAAGGAATGCAAAAACAACAGTTGATGGACAGAATGCAGAACAATGTCATATATTCACCCCGGTACAGAGATCTGGGCCTAAATCCATCGTTATTTTGCTCACCATGCCATTCCAGTTTGAACCCAGCCATATGCAAATCAGTCTTGACCCTGTGCCTCATGGGAACAGTCCAGCCCGAACTGCCAAGCCAGGTCCTCCCTGGACTGGAAACAAGCATCCTAGGACCGGTTTTGGGGTTTCACCCCTCTTCTGCCAGGATAGCTTGATTCCAGTGGCATGTAGAGCACGGGACCCACGTCTGGGCATACCCGTCCCGCTCGGGGTGACAAATGCAAAAACAACAGTTGATGGACAGAATGCAGAACAACGTCATATATTCACCCCATTACAGAGATCTGGGCCTAAATCCATCATTATTTTGCGCACCATGCCATTCCAGTTTGAACCCAGCCATATGCAAATCAGTCTTGACCCTGTGGCTCATGGGAACAGTCCAGCCCGAACTGCCAAGCCAGGTCCTCCCTGGACTGGAAACAAGCATCCTAGGACCGGTTTCGGGGTTTCAGCCCTCTTCAGCCAGGATAGCTTGATTTCAGTTGCATGGAGAGCACGGGACCCACGTCTGGGCATACCTGTCCCACTCGGGGTGACAAATGCAAAAACAACATTTGATGGACAGAATGCAGAAAAATATCATACATTCACCCCAGTACAGAGATCTGGGCCAAAATCTATTGTTATTTTGATCACCATGCCATTCCAGTTTGAACCCTGCCATATGCAAATCAGTCTTGACCCTGTGACTCATGGGAACAGTCCAGCCCGAACTGCCAGGCCAGGTCCTCCCTGGAATCAAGCTATCCTGGCTGAAGAGGGGTGAAACCCCAAAACCGGTCCTAGGATGCTTGTTTCCAGTCCAGGGCCACAGGGTCAAGACTGAATTGCAATCACTGCTGAATTTTTGGAGTTGATAACACATTTATAAGCAGACATAACATCTTTTTTAGATAAATGCACATCATACTCCAAATGGGTAGAGAGAGGCAGCGCAATTCCAGTCCAGAAGTGTTTTTTAGCATAGGACACCCAGCAAACGTGAACAATATGAGCAGAATAAATGCTACACATAGGACACCTTGTCCTAATATCAGGGGTATTACCGGCCCACTTACAGGTTTTTTCTGGAGTATAATAAAGCATACATATAGATTTGCAATTGGTTCAGTTTAAGATGAACAGAGAAAATTCAGCAGTTCACAATATCAAATGCATCAGTAATATCATCGGCTGAGATAGCCATGTCGAGTCAACTGCTCCACTTTGCCGCAAGCATTGGCCAGTCATCATCCCTGTTAGCACACATGATCTTATAAATTATTTTGATTGATAGCATGACAGAAGTTGTGAAGAAATACTTCAAGATGTCGAAGTCCTCCCCATGAGCTGAATATAGCTTACTATGTAGTCAGAAGTCCAGAAACAGTAGATATTTAACAGAAAAGACTGTTATGGGAGAGGTCTCTCGAAGAACAGAAAAGGTGCACAACCCAGATGCATCGAAAAGCTGATCCAGGCATTTTTAGCCTAATATAAATCCCTGCCTGACCACCATATCATGAAAAATGGGTGGGAAATTGGGATTATCCCACTGTGGTATAAACAAATGTGTAAATGGGACGGCATATTTAACACAAATTTCCCCCCAAATCAGGTGAATGTCTTTAATGATCTTAAACCAAACCCATTTAAAGTAATTCAGATCAGACCATCTGCAAAGATGGAGCCTAAAATCTGATCCCAGAGCCAATTGATAACCCAATATGAGAGAATCAGGGTCATGATGTGTAAGTGAATTTCAAATGGGCAAGCCAAAAGCCTTCCATAAATATAACTTAAAATCTGAGAGTTGAAAACCACCTTGATTGGGCGGGAGTTTTATATAGTATATTGCCCAGCTAGCTCTCTTGTAACTTAAAATAAACGTGCCAGGGATCTCCTCCAGATGCCCAAAAAAGTAATCTGAAACTCACAGCAGAATCGCCCAAAAGAGATAAAGTAATATGGGGATGTTACACCGCCCTATTAAGCTTAATGGGAGATGGCTCCACGACCGCAATTTAATAGTAAGAGAGACTCATAGTTTAACCGTACAATGCGGTCCACGTAAGCGAAATTCTTATCCCCAAGGTAGGTGGCTACTGGGGTGGTTTCAGGGATGAGGCACTCAATGTGGTGACTAAGCAGAACCTGAGTCTTCAATAAGTTAGGTTTGTATCCAGAGACCTCTCCGAACCTATCCGTCTTTTCTGAAATTAGACCAATAGTTTTGAGGGGCCCAGATGAGTATACAGTAGCAGCATCTGCATATGTGCTAATTTTCAGTTCTACCTCATTGTATACAATCGGCTCAATCAGAGGATTCAAATGAGTAATCGAAAGGTAGGGTTCAATATAAAGGGCAAACATTAATGGGAATAGCTGACAGCCCTGGGACATGCCCCTATGAATAGGAAAAGGTACTAAGCTATAGCCATTCAGAATTAGTCTAGCCACAGGGTCGTTGTACAAAGACCTGACCCGGGAGAGGAGGTGATGACCAATGCCAACTGCAAACATGACTGACCAGAGAAAACCCATGAAACCCTATCAAAGGCCTTTTCTGCATCTAATAATATCATAGTCACCCTGCTGCCAGTTACTCTGGCCACATCAAACATGGCAACTGCGGAATTCATATGCCTCCATCGGGCTTAAATTGACAGAGTGGAAGCTCTTACTTCATAATGCTGTTGCGAAGTGACCACCGGATTACTGCTTTGAAAGTAATGTCCCTTTTGTGCTAAGTATTTTGGAAGGGGCTGCAGCAATTGGCCACCTTTCTCAGAAAGATCCACATGAAACCAAGACCATGGTGGCTCAGGAGGGCTGTGTGCTAGGGTCCTTGAGAGTACCACAGCCCAAAAAGCCATACATTGTACTAAGGGCCCATAGGCACAGAGTGGGGGACAAGCCCCAGTTGAATTAGGAGGTTTACCTAATTTTACACCATGCTTGGGTAATATTACAAGTAAATCCCATCACTAGTGCAAATACATCTTTGTTGAAATATTGCATTTGCACTCACACCGTCATTGCAGTTTTAACCTAAACTTAGATGAGCAAAAGGGTTTGTTATAGGGATCTACATATTCACTCTCTTTGAACGCCTTTGTGTACTTAAATGTAAGTTCCCTTCAAACACGTGTCTGTACATCTCATCTACCTTGTCCATCTCAATCTTTTTCTTCTCACTGTAGGTGTTTTTCTCTCCTGCGTACACTGGTCATTCTTCTTTTGCCACAGGATCAAAACTGAGATCGGATTCCTCTAATTGTCTAATCATGTCTTGTCTATTATCTTGTATGATGGAGGTAGTTATTCATTTGTTGAAAAAAAGAAATTTAATTAGCCTTTAAGATTGCACATATATGTCCTTCACAAGTAACATATTTTTAAAGAGGACAAAAGCTTATAATACACCAATACCGGGTGTCTGGGCATAGCGTTAAAAGAAATAAACACTGCAATGAATGCCACGAGTTCCCTTTCAGGGGAAATAATATATACCAGCTCTAGTAACCAGGGGCGTAACAAAGGCCCCCGCAGCCCCCGCGGTGCGGCCCTCCCCCCCCCCCCCCCCCCCGAGGTCCCCCTGAGCACATTGCAGACTGGCTCTAAATATGAGCTTCCACTACGGACCCACCCACGTCCCAGACATGACAAAATGAAAATATCTTACAATGCCGCGCAGATGTCTCCGGGTCCGCGCCTGCGCATTTTTCACCCTTAGGGTGGCGCGCAATTGAAAGTGCGCGTCTGGTGAGGCATCACCGAGGCCAGAGATGACCGAGAGGGGCCGCGTGGGTGCATGCCATAACTTAATTATTTATTGCGTCTGGCTAGCCTTGCATTCTTTCCCTGTCTTATGACGCCTGCAGGGATGCATCGTGGGGCGGGCGGCCGGGAATAAAAGTAAAAGTTCATATAGGCCCCGGTTCCGACCGTTCTGCTGAGTGGAGACGGAGACCGTGACGATTGATCCAGTGCGAGGATGTGACACCTATCCTGACTGCACCGGCCGTTTCTTTCAGCTCTTGCCTCCGGTAAAGCTTTATATTTTCCACTCTAGGGTTTTTCCTCGGGGCACTGTTCCCCTTTTCCGGTCTGTTAGCATGAGGAAGATTCCCTATGGTCGCCTTCAGAGCCATATCTAAATATCTATTTATTCCTGAGACTCTTACTGATTGTTTACGCGGCTCAAGTTCTAGAAGTTAACTGTGGATGGCAGCCCTTTGTTATTGAAACCTGATTACAATCAATTAGGAGCCAATACGTTATGAATGACTACAAGTAGTGCTCACGTTGTTTGCAAGTATTCTAGTTTTCCAAGCATCGGTTGTGGTCTTCCTTTCCTCCATACATTTTCATACAACAATAAAAATGTCACGCTATAGATCGGAATTTTGTCTAGTGGAAGTTTTGGCTGATTATTAAGTAGAGCAGAGAGTTAATATGCCAGCTGCAAAGTATGTGTTGAATGTAGCTCAGGGAGAGCATATAATGTAAATAGGTTAGTGCTTTGTTCGAGACATCCTTTTGTTTACTTGCAGTGAGTGTTTAAGTTAAAATCCCAGTGAGCTATTAACTGTCATAGAAGAGCTGCACGCAAACTGCAAGGTATAGATTCGAGTGCTATGATCCACCCCCCCCCCCAGCCTTTCATTATTAGAATATTGCAAAAAGGGTTCATTTTGGTAAAAAAAAAAAAACAGTTCTTATTATTAAAGAGAACCCCCTAACCACGGTGTTACGTTTTAAATTCTGAGTTTTTGCTTCTCTAGACCAAGCACCCTTAAACTATACTGTCTATCAGTATAGATGACATGTGACTCTTACCCCTTGTAGTCTTCAATCCTATGTAACATTCCTATACACTGATTTATACATTTTGATTGATTGTCTCTGTGTAATGTGTGTGTGATGTAGAGTGCTCTGACACCCCACACTGGTATGAGTGGTGCTATAAACCTAATTAAATGCATCTCCGCAAAAGAGTGGTTATGGAGACTTGAGGGGCACTATTAAAGCGTGTTAGTGAGGGAGTCCGTGGTGGAGGTTGTCATTGGGGGCGTCAACAAACAAACAAACAAGCTGGCCCGGGATATAATAATATACGTACAGATGACAGCAAGTGGAGTGCTATTCTGCAATGGCCAAAGTCATACAACTAAATTGAATTATCTCCTGTCTTGGTGACTCCACTGTTGATTATGCGTTTGTCCAATATTAGCAGGCTTGAGAGGAGCAATGAGCGCCCTGGCTGGCTGTAACCTATGTGCTCCTCAGCCTCACTCTCCTGAGCCTTTCCCAATACTGAGTGTCCTTGCCCACTGACCGATCAGATTACAAGGCCAGTAGGTTAGTTCACTTCCATTTTTGGTGATTTTTTTTGCAAGTAAGTTTTAAGATCTTCTTAAGAGTTTCTCGTTGCTCAAATGGGTGTCATTTCTGATAATTGTATGTTTCCCTCGTTTTCATTGCTTGATTTTTCTCGCGAGGAAGTGTCACTCATAGTCGTTGAATGTCACTCATAATTGCACATACGTTTCTGTGCCCTGCAGGTGTGTGTCTATGAGGATGGCGCGGCTTGAAAATGTACCATTGGCCTCTGAGGAAGGGAAGGACAAGCACAGTACATGACCATCTACTATACAATGAGAGGCCATACCGTGCCATTTCATGACTGAGTTCCCTTCCATTTCTAGTGCTTTGCACCATTTATGGTGTTTTAAGATCTTCTTCAAGTTTCTTCTTGCTCAAATGAGTGTAATTTCTGATATTTATATGTTTTGATCGTCTTCGTTGCATAATTTTGCTCGCAAGAAAAAGTCACTCATAGCCGTTGACGTATCACTCATAATTACACTGAAATTATGAAAATGTCATACATGGCAATCTGAAACCTTGGCAGCTATGCCCGCAGCAGCCCCCGTGTTCCAGCATCCAGGGGCCCCATCATCACTGTAGCACACACAGGCAGCACTACACTGTCTCGCCGGCGTTGGTTGCACCAGTGAGTTGCTCATAACAGTCCTGCCTCATAAATTAAATGGTGCGTGCCACGTTCGGTGGGTGCAGGTGACCTGAGCTTAAAGGCCCAGCAGCAAGGGGGTTGAAGGCAACTGCCTTGAGGCCAGAGACCATTTGCATATTTACATACCTTTGTAAACTGGTAACAGAGGCTTCGTTTTTTCTGGTTCCAGTACCCCCTGGGCCCCCACTCTGCCTATTCCTTACATTTGTATTTTACATTTACTGCCCTAGTGTGAGAATGCATTTCATGAAAAGGAATATAAAGTAGGGTTGCCAAAAGAAAAATGCCAGCCATATCTTGTTTAAAGAGCCTGTAAAGACCTTGTCTTGACACTAAATAGGGTTATAAATAAAGTATGTATTGATTTGTAATGTGACTTTTCTGTCTTTGTTCACTTTAATTACCAGTCCTGGATCATTCAGGCAGCCCTAGAACACAATTAAAAGTGCTTTCTATTCATATTTGTTGTTCGAAGTATGAACAGATAAGTGCTGAAAATACAGCTTTAGGTGACTGCTTATTTTTGTCCCGTCTGGGACATCAAAATAATGAGCTGGGGACCCTAATCACAAGACTGGAGGTTTGTTGCAGGATCAGCACATGATTTATTTCCTCCACCCTCGATCCCTGATTAACGCCATAATAGCAATAGTTTAACATGTATATCTGAAAAACCTACGCCACCCTCAGTAACATGCTGAGTTACTTTAAGTGTCTGGGAATGCACCCTGCATTCAGACAACTCACTCCCCATTCTCGCCCTTCACTTTTACGCTCACCTGCACTCACAGCAATCACAATGCCCTCACTGATCACCATGCACTCCCACCATTCACCCGCTCACCCTGCACTCATAGTGATCACTCTGCACTCACAATGCACTTGCATTGTTCACCCTGTACCTCACCCTGCAGTCACATGAGCACACTACTCACCCTGCACTCATGTCACACTTCACTCAGCTGTCCCCCTCACTGCTCAATCTGCAATCTCACTTAAACAAGCCCATCACTAACCATGATTCTTTCGTCCCACTCTGCACTTACACCCTCATCCAAATTCATAGGGTCACCTCACTCATTTGCAGCCACTTCTCTTACCCTACTCTCACACTAATGTGCACTCACATGGGCACTCTACCACCCACAAAAGAACGTGTACCATGCAGTTCACAGAACTGAGTGTGAGTAAACTATGTGTATCACTATAAAAAAAAAATGTTTGTCAGAAAGGTGCTACAGAGAGATGAGGTGCATTGTTGGTGAGTAGTAGTGAGGGAATTCATTGAAAAGGAGGAGGGAGGGTGCGCCAAAAAGACTGTCAGATGCCATCCAGAGACTTTTTGAGGCATGGGCAAAGTGTGCTTTGGCCCAGGGCCCCAGACTTTAAGGGGTCCCCTGATAAAACCCGCTCTGTTCTGTAGAGTATTGGCCTGATCGCATTAAATGATTCTTGAACAGATTGTTTTAAATACAACTTTCCTTCGCTTTTTTCAATATTGATGATGTGTGACTATTACAGACATTTTGTAGAGTAATGTTGTGTTTCATGCAACATCCATAACATTTTCTTTTGGATCAAATCAGGACCTCACACATATGAGAAATGGGAGAGTGTCACAGAGATTATTTGCAATAATATGCTGCTGTGTTACAATATTGAAAACACACATCACTATCCCTGAATATTACATGTAAGCCTGGGCGAAGCACTACGCTACGCTCGCGTAGTTTGCGAAGTTCGCGCTACTTCGCACTACGCGAACTGCACATAGCACAGTGCGAACACGCGTAGCATAGTGTTGCGTAGTGCTGCGGTCATTTTTTGCTTGCTCGCGGTCCTCAACGTCAAGTTGGCGACCGCGAGCAAGCAAAATGACATCCCGGCGAGACTTTTTCCTTGTTCGCGATCAGCAACATCAAGTTGGCGATCGCGAGCATGGAAAATAAACCTCCCAGCGAGATTCCCAACGCGAGGAGGTCAGGTTTCTCATTGCGAGGGGTCGCGTATGCTCGCGACCGCTTGCGATGAGAAACTACCAGTTCGCACTGTGCAAGATGCCATTTTCAATGATTGCACAGTGGCGGTTGCTTGTCCGCACTGTGCAATCATTGAAAACAACATCTTGCACGGTGCGAACATGTTACTACGCAGTTCGCGAAGTGCTACGCGTAGCTCGCGTAGTGCGAACTTCACTTTGCGTAGTTTCGCGAAGTGCTACTTCGCGAACTAGGCCCACCCCTAAATTGTAAACACATTTAGAATTTTGACTAGTGTGCCTGTGCACTGTCTGTGACTCGCCCAAAGAGGACATGAAAGAGCTGAAATAGGCTCAAAAATTCAAAACTGTTCTTACAGGGGTCCCCAAAATATGTTTGGCCCCTACTATCCTTAAGATGTTCCTGGTGCCATCTGCGAATATGATGGCCTTAATTACAACGTGGGCTGGCACGTCTAAGTCCATGGAAAAGACATTTAGTGTATAAAGTTTAGCAAAAAAAACAAATTGTAGCAAAGGTGCAGAATGTTTAAACTCTGCATAAGTGTTTCTGTGGTGGTGCACATACAAAAGGGGAATTAGTTTGACTAAATAGGTTTGATGTATGTATGATGCTGCTTGCTGTACTTGTTATTGTTTTACCTGTCACTTTGAATAATTTGCACCTGCATGCACAAGTACAAACCAAAAGGGCATTGGTTGACTAAAGTAGTTTGATTTTTGTATGCTGCTGTCTGCTGTACTTGTTACTGTTTTGCTAGTCACTTTGAAATATTTGAGCCTTCAAAAAGGGAATTGTTAGTTTAAACTTGTTTGATTATTATATGGTGCTGTAGTTGTTATTGTTTATCAGTTGCTTTGAAATATATATGCCTTTATGCACACACCAAACGGGGAATTGATTGACTAACCTGGCTTCATTTTTGCATACTGCTGGACTTGTTTTTATTATGCACTTTGAATGTATTTTCACATTGATGCAAGAAGAAAGTTAATTGTTTTAGTAAACATGCTTCATTTTTGTTTATTGCCGGACTGGTGATTGCTTTATTGTGCACTTTGAAAGCATTTGCACTTTTCTTTTGCTTTACCAACTACAGTTTGTATAAATTGTCATTAGGTACTTGCTGATATGGTTTGTTTTTATTCTACATGCAGTGTTATGTATGGTCTTGCTTGCACTTATCTGTAATATGTGTGGCTTTAATCTTGTATTTAGCATCGTTTACACTACAGAAATAATACATTAAAACAGACAAACATCTGCATCAATGTTCTGAAGCATCTAAACAGTTTTCTTCCTCAGCCTTGTTTGCCTGCCTGTTTTGAAATGCTTACTAATAAAGACATGGTGGTAGAAATTGAAATTGCTTCCTCAGTTCACATTATTATCATGCACAACACTTGACAGTCGCTAGTGTGTGTTATGCAGATAATTCACCAGTCTATTTCTCTTGCCTTTCGCAGGATACTGAGTTATATCTTGTGTTCTTCTCATGTATATTGTCAGTCGAGTTTTTATGGAATTGTTGTTTTGGGTTTGTCTTTCAAAGTTTCATGTTATTGTCCATTAATGTCAATTCTAATTCAGACCCTTCATAGATATTCTTCAGCCATAGGCAGTTCCTGAGACAATCGGACCGCTCTTTGGCATTGTTCTGATTGCTGCAGTTCCTGAGACAATAGGATCTCTCCTTGGCATTGTTATGATTGCTGCCTCAGTTAAATAATCTGCTTTTGACATTATTGTTACAAATGGCATAGCTTATATGTTAAGAGGGTTTCCCGCTTTCTCATTAGAACTTTGAGAAAGACAATATAGAGGCATTTCATTTCAATGTTGGAGGTTTCAAATCAAAATATGCCAGATTTTTGGGTGGTGGGGCAAAGTGGTAGGTGGTGGGCCGGGCTGCCGGGGGGGCCCCCTCCATGTGTTTTGCAGGGGGGCCCCCTCAAGTTTCGTTACGCCACTGCTAGTAACATTAATATGCAGACACTGCGCAAGGTTAATTTATGTAAAATGAACCTAAATAAGAATCATATATATAGAACAGTGGCAATCCTGACACTTTGGATTTGCTCTTGCCATAGAGTAGCAACACACTACACACATGGTGCACAGGATCAGTACATAAAATACCGTGCAAGCCTTTTCTCGCCAACCAGTTTCTATCCCATTGCATTTAGGATTGAATGGATTTTTTTGCTCACGGGGTACATACGTTGTTGTTCAAGGAGGCCCCTAAACCAATTCACTGAGGCTCTCAATGCGAGCTTGAAGGGCAGATCATGAGGCATGAATTCTCGATTGAAGCAGGTGCCTGCTCCTCCCAAACTTGGGGCATTGCAAGCTGAAGTCGCCGATGCGGGGATAAGCCGCGGGAATCGGTAAATAAAGACAGGTCTTGCGTGAAGTTCTAGGGACCTCTGGGCTCACCTTTCCACATTCACACACCCTTCGAGCGTTAGTCACTGTACTCATTAGCAAGGAAAGACTGAAAGTGCACTCGAATGTCGACGCCACTTCGCAAAAGGCTTTCCGTCGCTAGCGGACACTCTACGCATAGACGGCTGAAGGCAAAACCAGAAACCAGAGCTTCCTTGGAGCCACAAAACTCTCCTGATGTCAGAAAGGCCGGTGGTTACGCTGGTTTTGACACAACCAGCGTATGTTTCTTCATGGGCCAGGCCATCCTCGGTAGGTTTGTTGATGCAACGAGGATCTTGTTACCAGCCCAGATGAAAACATTGCAATTTATATAGCTTAAAGTATTGTTTCAGTGATGCCCTTGACAGAGCATAAACCTATGTTTTTGTTGCACATCTGAATACTAAGCCACATGAGAACAATTCAATTCAATTCAAATAGACTTTATTCGGATTTCAAAAAAAAACCATCCATAAAAGCACAGAACAAAAAATAAAATGCACAGTTTATCGCTTACAGTTTTAAATCGCAAATTAAAGTAACAGATAGTATATCTTAAAAAAGCAGCAATTAAAATACAATTATATAATCCTACTAAACTGTACGTTAAACCATCATATGTGCAATATACAGAAATGTAATCACTAACTTTGTAAAGGTAAAACCAATGCAATGAATACAACTTGTACAAATTGCCTTTAAAGTGCATAATGCATATATAAACTAAAATTAAGTTCGTGCAAATTGGTTTTAAAGTGCACATTGCATATGTAAACTGTCATAAAGTTTGTGAAGGATAAGCTTCAATGTGCAAAATACATATAAAAGCAAGATCACTCAATTTTCAGGGACCTGCGTGAACGTACAATTGCTTTAAGAAAGCCGCTAACTCTAAAAATTAGTTCGTCCGATCCAAGCGTTAAAAATTGACTATAAGCATGATTGTGGTCAATCAAATCATGTTTCCTGCAATAGGGGATTAGGTAATATTTTGTATATTTCCTATAAAAACCGCAGCCAAAAATAAAATGGAGCATACTCTGAGTTCCACCAAGATCACAAGGACAATGTAATTTATCCAAATTTTTAGTGTAACCTAGTGGAAAACAAATAAGATTTACAATGCTCCTATCTCTAAATCTAAATAGCAAACTCCTGTTCCACCTGCCCAATTTTTTGCATAAATAGGGCTGGGGTGACGTCGGAGATACAATATATGATTCCCGGATCATTAAATAATTTGTTGTGGATAATTTCAGTGAGTCCACTCTTTCCCTCTCATTATGAAAATGTTGATAGAGGGCCCTTCTCACCAAATTTTTATGGGAGGGGTCGATCTGGTCAGGGTCTGTGAAAAGGTGACCATAGTTGACACTCACAAGGCTCCTTTCCACCGCATTTATCCAGGGGATTAAACTCGAGTTCTCACTTTTCATACAGTCCATAATGATCTCATGGGAAAGAGAAGCTGCTGGGTTTTGCCAAATCCTTAACCAAAATAATGCAGGTCTGGCCCTTATAAAATCCTCAATATATTGTAATTTTAATTCTTTATGACATAGAAAGGTCGGTGCACTAATAACCCCCCCCCCCAGGATCTTCCGACAGAATCTATTCTCTTCTCTTTGTAATTCTGAGCAGTTCGAGAACCCCCAGACTTCTGCTCCATATGTTCCAGTTGGGAGACATTGAGTCCGGTAAATTTGTAATAGACTGGAAACCACATCAGCCTGTCGTGGTTGACGAAGTGAGGTGACAGAATTAATAGATTTAGAGAGTTTGTTCCTCCCCATCGCAACATGTGGTTGCCATGAACCGCTGTTGGAGAATAGTAGACCCAAATAAGGGAAAGTGCAAGTGCTTTTTAAGGTGTTTTGACCTATTGTAATCTTTGAGATATTATAATTTTTAGGGCCACAGGTCATTATAAAAGATTTGCTAAAATTAGTGCACAAACCTAGATCAGACATGTAGTTAACGAATCCCGATATTAAAATGCGCAGAGCGTTCGGAGTGCGGCCCATAAGGACCGCATCATCTGCGTAAAGTAACGCCGGGATAGGTCTCTGATTGATGATAGGGACGTCCTTTGTCAGGTTACATAAAGAGTTAGTTAATTCATTCATGTATAATATAAAAAGCAAGGGGGCCAAGACGCAACCTTGTCTCACCCCCTTGCCAATTAAAATATCATTTGAAACCTCACCTTCATTGTTTATACGTACTCTAGCTTTCAAGTTACGATGGAGGTTAGCTAAAAAGTGAACTAAAGGTTCATCTAAACCATATTTTAAAAGAATAGCCCAAAGACGAGAGCGGTTTACAAAATCAAAAGCTGAACTTAAATCCATAAAACCAAAATATAGGGGAGATTGTTTGGTTCTTGTATATTTAGCCATTAAAAGATTGAGATTCAAACATTGTTCCACAGTACCAAGTTTACTCCTGAAGCCCAACTGGCAGCGATGGATGATAGAGTTCTCATCGGCCCAGGTACTGATTTT
This sequence comes from Triturus cristatus, assembly GCF_964204655.1. NCBI lineage: Eukaryota > Metazoa > Chordata > Amphibia > Caudata > Salamandridae > Triturus > Triturus cristatus. Next base: position 238,436,188 of record NC_140583.1, read on the forward strand.
ATTAAATAGAACCCTTCCAAGGACCTTTAGGGTGTTATCAATCAAAGATATTGGTCGATAACACCCCGGGTCCATTCTATTTCCCTTTTTAAAAATGGGCACGATGGTACTGTTGGACCATGTCGAGGGGATGGAGTTCTTACTCAAATTATTAAAGAGATTACAGAGTAAGGGGGCCCAGAAACAGATGTTAGATTTTATTTGGTCAATGGACAAGCCGTCAGGGCCAGGAGCCTTATTGCCGGCACTGTTATTAATGGCTTCCTCCACCTCCTCTAATGTTATAACTATGGTACTATCAGGGAAAACATCCTCGGTTGAATCTCCAGCCGCGGCATAGAGCTTAGAGAAATGGTTAACCCATGAATCTCCTGTGATATTGCAATTTATCGGGGTAATATTACAACCCAGGGCTCTCAGAACCTTTACTTCATTCCAAAACCCTGTCGAGTCTTTTAGAACAGCAGTTTTAGTTAAGTTGTCCCAGTGGCTTATCAACAGCTCCTCAGATCTAACTTTTAGCGTATGTTTATATTTAAGATGTAGTGATCTGACGAGGGACACATCTCGGGGATTAGCTTCCAGGGCCCTTCTGAGCTCTCTATTAGCCCTCGAACAATTGGTGTCAAACCATCTATGGTTGTTTATTTTGTTCTCTTTTATGGGTTTGGAGATTGCCCTTTTTATAGCTGCACACAAATCGCAAAAAGACTTAATTATAGCAATGCCGCCAAATGTTAAACAATTAGCAATCAATAGAGGGTGATTCCTAATCACATTAGCTAAGATTCCTTGATTATCAATCCCTCTCCATACGATCCTTAGCCTATCTGTGGATGTAGTAATGTTTGAGGCCCCAATCTCGTGTGGGCCTATAGGTTTTTTAATGGATTTAAGATGAATTACTATTGGCAGATGATCACTATAAGAACTGCTAACAACCTCAGCTTTGAGTAACACACTACTGAGGAGGGAGGAAGTAAATATATAGTCAATGGTTGTTGAACTGCCTCGGCCAATATAGGTGGGAGCCAGTGCTTTTTCCTCAGCAATTCCACTGTATCCCATTACATCATCTAGATCCCTGCTATATAATAAATCCAATAGTTCAGATCCTCGTCTACAGAGCGGGGATGTTGAATGGATGTGAGCATTGAAATCTCCGCCTACACAAATGCCATCAAATTGGCCATACTTTTCACCATTAGCAATTTCATCGATAAAATTAAACAATTCTAAAAACATAGGATTAGGATGGTTAACGAAATCATTATTATAAAAATGTATAAAACAAATCTTTAACCTTGCAGCATATTTCACGGCTATCAAATGTTTACTGACCACATTTAATTGTTCAATCTTAACATCCTTAGAAATTTTTTCCCATATAGATAGACCGCCACTAGGTCGCCCCATAGCAGGAGATGGTGCAGTAAGGTTATGACAGAAAAAGCCCTCCAATAGTTGAGCACAAGTGCACCAAGTTTCCTGCATCATTACCACATCAAAGTTACTTATCCAAGTAACCCACTCTTTAATTTTCATCTTCCCTGTGAGCCCAGCGATGTTCCAACTAATGATACTCAGGGTATCAACTGGTAAAATAATGGGCGAGGAAAGAAGAGCGGTGGGAAAATCGGGGCATACTACATGAGGAGTTACTAATCTACCTGGGCGTGTCTTATCGAAGCATGTAAGATTTGGTTCATCCGAATGGACAGTACTAGTAGCCTCATTGGATATGCTAGAGGATGTTGATGGTAGTCAATCTAGATTTCCTAGATCAGATAGGGCGGAAAATCTATTAAATAAGGGGAAAATGGTATGGGCCATTTGAAGTGGTCTATGGGGGGGCCTATAAAAATAACCGAGTGGAAGGAGGGTTATTGCAGTGGCGAAACTGACATGAATATTTTGGTTATCCATGAAAAATCTAACAGAGTTTGGGTGTCTGAAGTTAATCACTATACAGTCCCCATTAATATTTTTGTGCTGTGGGCCCACCCAACACACCCGACGGGTTGATATAATTTCATTTGAAATGTCCCATCTTGCCCCTTTGTGTTTGGTCAACCAATCAATACATTTATTGTGTAGTTGAGCCCAAGACTCATTTTGACCTTCTTTAAGGGGTGGGACACCTGCTAAAACTAGGACATATGGGCTTGCTTCTGGGGGTAGGTGGAGTGGTGGCCCTTGATTATTAGTGGGTCTATTTTTTGCAGATACCCCTCCACTATTACTTGCACCATCCATGGTGGTGCCTGTCCTGGCTAGTGAAGTGACTGATGGAATAGTAATAGCCTTGACATTTGAACTTACAGTTTTGGCCGTTACAGTTCCTGCTACTTCAGAGGCATCATAAATTGGACCAATATTCCGTACGGGTGATGTATTAGCTAGACTACAGTTAGAGGAAGCATTTTTGGGAATAGTTGGGCCTATGATTTTACTAGGTCCATGGTCAGCAATAGGGGCCGGACCCCCCTCCCTCATACCGTTACATAATAATTCTAGCTCCTTCATGAGTTTCTCGCCCCGAACAGCATCTAGGCTGATAATACCTTTCCTTTTAGTATCCTCTTTTTTAACAAGGTTTTCGATTTTATCTAGTCTCTTAAAAAAAGTATTAAATTGTTTAGCTATTTGAATTTCAACTTTTTTAAAAACAGAATCTACAATAGTTTCAATCAAGTTGCCATTGGGTTTAGATGGAGTATTTCGATCGGAGAACTCAGTCTGTGTACAGACAGAGTTGTCAATTTCCTCAAACGGCAACATGTAGTCCCCACAATTGCCTGTGTCCAAAACTGGATGCTGTGGTGTGCATGCTTAAACAGGCAGTCTCTCAAGGCCTTTATCCAAAAGTGATGGTATGGGCATTAAATCCTCAGCGTCAGTTGGTGTTACTATTTCACAGTTTTTATCTTTGTGCCACATACTCTGTGGGGTAGGTTGATTTCTGCAGCGACTTGGTTGTTTCTTTTTATTTACAACATTTTTGGCAGGGCCTCTCTTACGTTTTTCCCCTGTTGTTTTATTGGTAGATGGCGCTGTATCTGTTTCAAGTTCCAATGAGATAACCGTAACAGGAACACTCGCCAAACTAGTAGCTCCAGGGGTGGGGGCTGATATCTCAGCTTGAACAGATGGTTTGATGACAATTACTGCAGGGGAGAGAGGAGGGCCATGATTAGGAGTAGCCGTTACAGATTGAGAGCATGGGGGAATAATAGTAGATTGGCCAATGGACATCCTTCTTTCAGTGTCTGCAATCTCATTGGTAACCATATTAAGAGCATTGGTCAGCAGTGTATCAAACGATATAGGCAACTCAATGGGGACAACGGGAGGAACAGGTGCAATCGTGTTAGTGCGTTTCCCCATAGTATGTTAAGTTACCTGCGCATCCTGGTGTTGGAAAAGGGAAAAGGGATGGCCCGCCCGACCACTGGTGACCACTGAGGGCCACAGAGGGCCCGCCCTTTGCCCGGGCTTAGCCCACGCGCGTCCCGCGACGCGGAGGGAGCCTCTGTTTAAGTAGCGCCTCCGGGCGCGCTGGTGACCGGCAGGAAGTCCGGTATGGAGCAGAGGATGGCGGGAGCTGAAGTTCCCCCCAGCTGCGGCCAACGGTGGAAAAGTGGCGGCGAGGGGAACAAACAGCGTTGGTGTCCCGCGTGAAATGCTGCCTGCAGGTGTGTTCGACGTCCGTTTCGCCAAGTAGATTGCCCCCCGCTCCACCGAGGGAGCCTCTGTTTAAGTAGCGCCTCCGGGCGCGCTGGTGACCGGCAGGAAGTCCGGTATGGAGCAGAGGATGGCGGGAGCTGTAGTTCCCCCCAGCTGCGGCCAACGGTGGAAAAGTGGCGGCGAGGGGAACAAACAGCGTTGGTGTCCCGCGTGAAATGCTGCCTGCAGGTGAGTTCGACGTCCGTTTCGCCAAGTAGATTGCCCCCCGCTCCACCGAGGGAGCCTCTGTTTAAGTAGCGCCTCCGGGCGCGCTGGTGACTGGCAGGAAGTCCGGTATGGAGCAGAGGATGGCGGGAGCTGTAGTTCCCCCCAGCTGCGGCCAACGGTGGAAAAGTGGCGGCGAGGGGAACAAACAGCGTTGGTGTCCCGCGTGAAATGCTGCCTGCAGGTGAGTTCGACGTCCGTTTCGCCAAGTAGATTGCCCCCCGCTCCACCGAGGGAGCCTCTGTTTAAGTAGCGCCTCCGGGCGCGCTGGTGACCGGCAGGAAGTCCGGTATGGAGCAGAGGATGGCGGGAGCTGTAGTTCCCCCCAGCTGCGGCCAACGGTGGAAAAGTGGCGGCGAGGGGAACAAACAGCGTTGGTGTCCCGCGTGAAATGCTGCCTGCAGGTGAGTTCGACGTCCGTTTCGCCAAGTAGATTGCCCCCCGCTCCACCGAGGGAGCCTCTGTTTAAGTAGCGCCTCCGGGCGCGCTGGTGACCGGCAGGAAGTCCGGTATGGAGCAGAGGATGGCGGAAGCTGTAGTTCCCCCCCAGCTGCGGCCAACGGTGGAAAAGTGGCGGCGAGGGGAACAAACAGCGTTGGTGTCCCGCGTGAAATGCTGCCTGCAGGTGAGTTCGACGTCCGTTTCGCCAAGTAGATACATGAGAACAGGAAAGAATCCTCGACTCCTTTTAAGACTGGTAATATTTTCACGCTGCATGTGTTATATTGAAGATATGTCCTTAGTGAGTCTCGGTGCAGACTATATAATCCCAATGAATGTTTATTTGCCATACAGCTTGAAAAGCAAACCTGAATGTATATCATAACCAGAGAACGTGTACTCACAAAACCTAAGGTGGTTTTCGTTGTTAAAGGGAGTGAATTTGTACCAAAACGCAAGTAACATAAATTACATTTACAATAATTCTGTTATGGATGTCTGAGTTCCCTCTATATCATAGATATTCTGAAGAAATGAGCTTTTCAGTCTAGAAGTAAAATATTTGTTCTAATGTGTATTACATATTTTTTCACCGTGACAGTGTATTAAAGATATCTATTTTATCATAGCTATCGGCTTCAACACACTGACATCAGCGCCCAGTAGAGTGACGAAGCAGAGCAGGGATTGCCGGTGTTTCTGTTTTCTCTTTTATCCCACTGATCTTTCCTCTGTTGCCAACCAACATATCACTGTTCTGCATACGGAGAAGTGCAGAATAGTGAGGGCATGATTAGGACATTGGTGGTGCAGGAGCTGGCCGCCACACTGCTGCTGGGTGGCCCATTGGCGTTCCCCCTGCGCTGCCTTTCAAAAAGGAACCCCAATGGAAATGTCAAAGGCTGTTCCTGCACGGCATGGACTATTAAGTCCAAGCCGTGCAGGAATAGGGGTTGCATGCCCACAGGCGGGCACATCATGTTCCCCTGCATGTATCCCCAGGCCCAGAAGAACAAGGGGGCCCTGTAGCTCCCCCTTGGTTCCCTGCCCACCTCAGTTTTCATGGTGGGCTCACCACCGTGAAAAGTGAGGCGGGATGAAACTCGTAATATGATTGATGCTGCTGCAGCAGCTCCACCAAGAAAATTGCGGCCTCAGGACCACCGCGCCACCACTGGGAATCGCGGATCCCCGGCAGTTGCAGTGGTCTTGTCACGGTCCGACCACTGCACTTGTAATGCGGTGGTCGCACCACTGGTGCAGCGGTCCACAACTGCCACCCACACCTCCACCACAGGTCTGGCGGACCCATGGACCCCCAAACACGTAATCAGGCCCTTAATGACTCCTGCTGTATCCAAAAAATAGGTTAGTGCAACCTGACACATTACCACTCAGATTTAACACCTGCTCTGAGAAGGTATTAAGCATGAATGGAGTTTGCGATGCAGGTCATCGAGTGGGAGGGTGGCGGGGGTAGGGCAGGTTTCTGGGCTGCTTGGAGAAGCATTGCCTCCTTCCTCGCTGCTCTGGGAGGGGCCTGGAAACCCAGTGGATATGACCAGGTGAGAATCCGCACCTGGCAAAACCAAGACTATTATTTCCACACCTGGTACTCCTGTGTTCAGCAACACTTGGGAATACTGTTGAGGAGGGCACACAACAAGGGCCAAAAAAGTCTAAAAACCTTATACAGCTCCTCAACTTTGAATGCATGACGTCTTCCTACGTGCTAGTGGGTGTAGCCACGACATGCTTTATATGTAATGTTATCAACGTTCACGAAAAGTCTGTGCTTAAAATCTCAAAGGAGATCTATTTAATACAGCATTTACTTCCACATTATTGTGCTTGGTGCGCTCAGAAGAACTCTCTTTTACATCTAATGGTGCTATAAGAACGGCAGCACTGTCAAAACATTCCAGTTGAAAGGTGCTTATGTAGATGTGTATCTAAGCGTGCATCAAAAACACATGAATGCTCATACGACAGTGAAACTTATAGCTGAAAATGAAGCATTATATCGTGTAGGAAAAAATACTACAAATCAACAATTGTAAACTATTATGCCATCATGTAAAGACAACATACGCTGACAGGAATCAACTGCAGGCCTTCAAGTTTGGTTGACACACAGGCAGTGTGTTATGGGGTACATGCCAGCAGCCGACAATGTATTCAGATACAGCTGTTTGCTGTCGGCATACAGATGCAGAACTATGTCTTGTCAATCAGAGGGACATTCATAACATGCATGGTAGAGATGAGAGTAATTGGGGCAAAGATGGCGGGGTAGTGAAGAGAATTTGATGAGACAATCTGGACATATTGAACACAGCGCTCCACATGAATATAGACTATGTGTGAGTCTGGCTTGACAGCACGGCTGCCAGCAGAACGTATTGTCCTCAAGTCTTTTAAACATGCATCTAGGTGGCTGCAGCTCCACCCAGAAAACTATTATTCTTTCCTGTCATGCTATTGGTAATAAGGTGCATTCTTCCATCGCCAAAGGAGCGCTTTGTTTTCAGGAGTTACCAGGGGCAACATCTTGGAAAGAAGGCATAAGCCTCGATATCATAAAGAAAGGTTTACTTGAAGTACATGATAAACAGGTATCTGCATGCACAACTAACTTTTTAACACAGTTGAGATTTGTTTTTTCATTTATTTTCGTACAAATGTCTTAACAACATCTACCACATCATGTTTTGCTTTTATGTGCCTTTTTAAACCAAACTTAAGTATGCACTTAGGTGGCTTGCTTTCCTCATTAATATCAGCCTACTTTGCCCTCTCTCCACGCCAACCCTTCCAGCTTTTAAGTGTGGGGTTCATCTCATCCATGCCTCTGTTGGACAACAGCACTAAGGTTGACACACATGGGTGCAGTTTGAATGTATGATATGCGCAGGACTTTGCCTCCTGTTGCACCAGCTGCGAGACTTCTGTGTAAACTCTTGTTGTTCACCACTTGTACATTCTACTTTATTTAGTGGAAATGTGGGCAAAAAACGATGGGCATAGGATACAGCCGAAGTCATTACTAGCCGATAGGATTAATTTAGGCATTTCACTTTTTTTTTCTTTTCTCAATTTAAGATGGGCATCTATGGTATAACCTAGGCACTCTTGCCCTCTCCCTCCTCTACCCCCTCCGCTTGTCTCTGTTGGTCTCCTCGGTGGAACCTTCAAGAGGAGGCGATTTAAAATGTTGAGTTTGTGGAGTTTTTACAGATCTGCCCTGGCAAGCTGAAGATGTCTAATGTTTCTACTTGAATAAAGCTTTTGGACTTACCTGCTGCACACTTCTTACTTCACATCTATTCTTTACATACATGGGGAGGGTGGTGGTTTTGTGTGTCCTCCATTATAAGAAGCAGCATTGTGGGGTGTGTGTGTGTTTCCCTTCCATTAGAAAAAAGCAGAATTGTGCACCATTGGTATAACAAGAATTCAGAGAACGAGCCCCTACAATGCAGATGTAGTTTCTAAAAAATAGGGTGGGTGACGTGGCGAGCAAAATAACGATGGATTAAACCCAGATCTGCAACTGGGGGTGATTGTTTGAAAAGTTTCAACATGTGTGATGTCGAAAAAATATAACTGTCACAAAATCAGACCAGTGTTAAATTTGTGGAACAGTTTCCCCAAAAATCAGAATTGATTTCCTGGTCGAAAAAGGTTTGCTTGGAGGTGAGAAGTTGTGTTGATCCAAAGATAGTGAGAATAGGGTTTGTAGCACACATTCAGAGGACTGGCCTATAAGGCAATCAGGCCGAGCCGAGGCCTGGTCTGAAAGGGTGTGTGTGGACCATCTTTTTGGATGTTTGTGGGAATGCTTTATGGTCTGCTGGGCTGGTTTTTACTGCTGATTTCCTTGATATTAAAACAAACATTGCCTGCAACAAGCTCCAATGCATACAGTCTAGTATTGCTTGCAGAACACTTACACAGCCTGTCTTTACAAGTTAAAAACTGCCTCAAGCCCCCAATTTGAAAACAAGGGCCACCTTTTTAGCTATCTAATTAACTAATGAGGGCCAGTTCTTTTTTGGTGCCCTGGCCTATTTTCTATCCCAGTCTGACCCTGCCAGAAGGACCTCCCGGTTCTGTGTTGTAAAATGCCTTAAACGTTGTTCTAAACTGTTCGCCGCTAACCTTGTTTACAGGCGAGAATAGGTCTGTTTATCCCATAACTCATTTTGAAAAATGACAGCTTTGTCCAAGCAGCCTAGTCGCCTGAAACAAATACATCGCTGGACACACTTATGTTAGAGTGCTCCTGCTAATTTAAGCATACATCCTGACTTGCCTCGGGCAGTCGAAATCCTTTCTTTATTTAGAACCAAATGAATCATTCAATTTAGGTGACAGACATTTTTTCTGCTAAGGGTAAGGTGAAATTTGCTCAGCTCCGCCAAACCCTGCACAGAATTCCTTTCAATTAAGCTATCCTTCACATATCAGGACTCACTGGATCGAGTTCTGTCGTCATCAGAAGGCCTGGTGCAGAAGTCACAGAGACACAGAGGTCACCTAGGACTGAACCAGCCAGGAGAGCTTCAGAGGAAAGGCTGGCTTCAGTGAGGGGGTCATAGAAACCCAGAAGTCATTGAGGAGGCGCCGGTTAGAGGAGCTTCGAGGATGGGCAGAGGTCACAGAAACACAGATGTCAATGGGGAGGGAACCAGCCAATAGAGCTGTAGAGGAACGGCTGACTCAGTACAGAGGTCGAAGACACACAGAAAGGCACTGAGGAGGGAACCAGCCAGGAGCCTTCAGAGGAAGGGCTGACTCACGGCAGAGGTCGCAGACACACAGAAATTCACTGAGGAGGAAACCAGCCAGAAGCCTTCAGAGGAAAGGCTGACTCACAGCAGAGGTCGCAGATAGAAATTCACTGAGGAGGAAACAAGCCAATAGAGCTTCAGAGGAAGGGCTGACTCACGGCAGAGGTCGCAGACACACAGAAATTCACTGAGGAGGAAACCAGCCAGAAGCCTTCAGAGGAAAGGCTGACTCACAGCAGAGGTCGCAGATAGAAATTCACTGAGGAGGAAACAAGCCAATAGAGCTTCAGAGGAAGGGCTGACTCACGGCAGAGGTCGCAGACACACAGAAATTCACTGAGGAGGGAACCAGCCATGAGCCTTTAGATGAAAGACTGACTCATCGCAGAGGTCGCAGACACACAGAAAGTCACTGAGGAGGAAACCAGCCAGAAGCCTTCAGAGGAAAGGTTGACTCACAGCAGAGGTCGCAGATAGACAGAAATTCACTGAGGAGGTAGCCAGCCAGGAGCCTTCAGACGAAAGGAGGTCACAGAAGCACAAAATAGTATAGCAAAACAGTGTTCCCTAGACATATCTTAGCAATTGTTTGCAATTGATGAGCCGTGTTAGTAAGGTTCGTGAATACAGTCAACGTTTCAGTCTCTTAAGGAGATACCAGAATCATAAATCAGGACTCATAGTTATGGGGCCTGAGAATAAGTTAAAAACACACAAAAACAGGGAAGAGACAAGTTGTCAACTGTAAAAGCAGAAAGCAATACTCTAGATATCAGCTAGTACCACAAGCCTTCTGCGAAGAACGCCTTTTTAGAATACTCCACTTTCCATCCTCTCTCATTGTGTGACTGCCTTCCACACAGGCAATTCTAAGGATTTGTCACAACTGTAACTGCAAGACTTAGTATTTGTGCTTCCCTGAATAAATATCTCATAAACTGACGTTGTGGTGGCGATAGGGGCTTGTAATATGACCCAAAGTGCTGTCTTGGCCGTTGTGATATTTGGCAAATTGCCTGCCACCGAACATTACTCCATTTTAGGGATACACAGGTTTTTGCACTTGTATTACCAATGTTTCCCACACAGGGAATACATTTTCGTTCTCTGTGGTAAAAAAACATCTTTCTGCTGCACCTGCAATGGTCATATGAACAACTAATACTGTGTTTTATAGGAGCGAACTTGCATTTGTTTCAGGTTGGGGAAAAAGGTTGTGAATTAAGGAAGTAACCCAAAAAATAAAATATACCCTGTTTTTTTTCCAACAGTATTTTACTGACTTTATGGCAGAACATACCAACATCTCACAGCTTGGATAGTATCAATGTAATATGTAACAATCATAAGTTTGTTTGTAAATAAGCAAAATAAACAGCAATTATCAATTTATGACGCACTATATACATAATATCGATATTAATACAGACAAAAATAATCTGCAACAATAACTAAAGCAAGAAGGAAAAAAGAGAAAAAAAAAAGTTACAGTGTTACAGCAGCAACGACTGAATGAAACCTGACACTCTTGTGTCCGAAATCATATCAATATCTCAATTGGCAGTGAGCGAGTGAAACCCGACCCTGCCTAGGAGGGTTCTGGGAGATTTTGAAATAAACAGGGACGAACAGTGCCTCCATATTCAAAGAACTTGCCAACCCTACAACCTTTTACTGTCAGTGCTGTATGAACAGTCATGAAATAACACAAACAATCAAGGACTGCCAGCAAGAGCCAATATACGGGCTTTGGGAAGTTATCAACTGAAGAAAATGGTCACTTTTGCAGCACAATTTACAAATATGTCAACTAAAATGCTACTGACTTGAGAGAACCTTTGAAGAGTTATTCATAAAATATTCTGTCACTCTTATGAAGTCCAAGACAAGTCTGATTCTCTCACAGACCACAACTGGGGGTCGTCCCCTCAAAACAACCTATTAAAAAATAGAGAACATACAGTCAAAAATTACAAATATTAGTTTAAAACCCCTAGGCATACAGGATGCTCAATTAAGATGGCTTTACAATTTGAAATGGTCTCTTGTCATTTTGAAGGTGTATACTGCCCATTTCTTAACTCTAACCTTGCATCTACTTTCATGTTCCCATTAGGGCCATTACAGATTAATGCAAACACAAAAAGATGATGGATGGAGCGCATCCAGACACTCACCCCCAGTCACAGATCTGGGTTGTATCCATCATTCTTTAGCTCACTTCGCCACCCCAGTTCAGACCTAGCTATATGCAAATCAGTCTTGACCCTGTGCCTCATGGGAACAGTCCAGCCCGAACTAACAAGCCAGGTCTTCCCTGGACCGGAAACAAGTATCCTGGGACGACTTACGAGGTAAAACCCCTCGTCAGCCAGGCTACCTTGAATCCAGTGGCAAGGAGAGCAAGGGACCCACGTCTGGGAATACCCTGCCAATTTAGGGCAAACAAAGCAAACACAAAAAGATGCTGGACGGAGCACTAAAACTTTTCAGACACTCACCCCCAGTCACAGATCTGGGTTGAATCCATCATCATTCTTTAGCTCACTCCGCCACCCCAGGTCAGAACCAGCTATAGGCAAATCAGTCTTGACCCTGTGTCTCATGGGAACTGTCCATCCTGAACTGCCAAGCAAGTTCCTCCCTGGACCAAAAACAAGCATCCTGGGACCGGTTTTGTGGTAAAACCCCTACTCAACCAGGCTAGCTTGAATCCAGTGGCAAAGTGAGCAAAGGACCCACGTCTGGGCATATCCTGCCAACTTAGGGCAAACAAAGCAAACACATAAAGATGATGGACAGAGCGCTGAAACTTTTCAGACACTCACCCCCAGTCACAGATCAACTGGGGTGGCGAAGCGAGCTAAAGAACGATGATGGATTCAACCCAGATATGTGAGTAAGGATGAGTGTCTGAAAATTTTCAGCGCTCCGTCAATCATCTCCTTGTGTTTGCATTACAGGTTAATTACTGACCCAGACTTTACTCGCAGGAGGTTTGGTTGGGAAATTAAATGTTTCACATATCTCATATTTTCAATAGGTAAGCAGCAGACCTATCCTGACTGCTACATAGTTTTCTTATGCCTTATTATAAGTGCCCTGTATGACCCAATGGGCTCAGTAACATGTGTGACCTGCCATATTGGAAACTGCACAATCTGCAGGAACATTCTGTGTGTGAATGAATAAATAGGCAGAAATAGAAAAGCATGAAGTAATTCTAGTTGGGGATTACTGACCCATTTTCTGGCCCACTTGCAGTGAGCCCCATAGGCTCGGTCTATAAAGATTGACGGCAATGCCAATAAGCAAACATATCTATAATGTATAACCAATGAAAACATTATACTATATCAATATAAAAATGTCTCAACAAGAATCATGAAATAAAGTAGAAGCACCAGCAAAATATCATCAACATCAGCATGAAATATCCCTGAAATATACACATACTAAGGAAATATAATACAGAATATACAATATATAATGGAATACATGGCCAGTTCCCTGTACTCTTGCTAGGCAATCTTGCAAAAATGTTGCAACAGCAGGACCTGGCTATCTGGACTCAGGTATTTCTTGTGCAAAAACATTTGCTGTTATAATTTTATAACAGGACTTTTGGAATGAGATGATATGGAGTTAGCCCCCTCTCCTTCAGGTTATCGACAATATTATTGTAACTTTTTTATTTTTTATTTTACAAATGATTGTAATTGGAAAACACTGGAAATGATATGCATGAGTTGAGTTGCTTTTTGGTCGTAGCGCAGATCAATATAAACAAGGCAAATCCACTCGTCCATTTATTTCTAGCTAAACAAACATGAAATACCCGTCAAAAAAGTGAAATTCTGTGCCTTTGCAACATAGCATTTACATAAAACTACAGAACTAAGGGGCCATGACTACAATCATTTGATCTTTGCCAGCACCCTTTAAAAACAGGACAAAGAGCACAGTGTGCCTTTTAGAAAAATTGAATGCAGAGAAGCTGTTGCAATTTCCTTTAGTAATTCTTAGTTGAATTTAAAATAACAACCTCCGCACTATCACACTGGTGGAAATGTCCTCTAGTCAGCTTACCAGACATTTGTGTGATTTCACACCATTAGAAAGCATTTCTGGTACACTTAAGGTCTGATTCACAAAGGGTATTCACACTGGTGGTGAAGGTCCCGCAGTCCTCAGGGAGTCTACATACTCGGGCTGAAACTCCACATTGACAATGCTCATCGCGGTGTGGTTTGAGGTCTGGGGGCGGGGATAGGTGCAATGTTAGTGTCATTAACTATTGGAGTCATGAATAGGCCTGGGCAGAGTTTGCGGAGATGTGCAAGGCGGAAGTATGCGAAGTGACCAAAAAAATCTGCTACGCTACGTGGAGTTCCGCAAGCTGTGCAGTGAGTTTCATCACGCCGTTAGCATTGTTTTCAACGCCTTGTGATTATCCTGTGCTGTAAAATCAGCGCAAATGGCACCATGCACAGCGCAAAGGGCGCTGCTTCTTTTCTGCTGCTCGCGTAGATTTTCTCAATGCAAACAGGTTTCTCAATGTCCATCCGCGGCCGCAAACGTTGAGAAATCCGATCGCCTGCATTGAGAAATCTCGCCAGAAGGTGAATTTTTCTCACTCGCCGACTCTATATTGGCGAGCAAGGAAAAAACCCTTCTCTGTAATTTTCGGAACTCCACGTGATTCATGGAGCCCGGAGTGCAGACAACTCTGCAAACTTTGCAAACAGCGCAGAGTTTACTGCCCAGGCCTAGTTAGGAATTCTAAACTGTAGAACCTGAAGCAGGTGCTTCATGATCACAGTTTTTAATAAATGCTATCCAGGTCACAAATGTATCATCCAAAAACAGATTATTACATCATTATTGCCCAAAAAGTCATATGCAGTAAGTGAAAGTTGTCACAGCAATGTATATTTTTTATATAAAGTTCAAATTGATGTTTTCTGTCTATAGAGTATTGAACACAGAGGTACTCCCAATGGCAGTCATAAACACTGCTAGCAAAAGAGCTGTACTGCTCACAGAGCCTGCCCTTATGCCCGGAGCACAAAGATGTGCTATGTCTCAGACTCATCATGATCTCCGACAACTTGATCTTGAATAATTTCTAATCAAATCTACTCAAAGATTAATAAAGACAATTTGCTTGGAAAAAGTGTGCCTATCATGCATGAGTGCACACACACACACACACATATGCAGAGAAAATGAGATTGTACACTTTTTACAACAGCACAGATCCTGAAATAATTATTTCGATGCACAGCTGTTTGGTGCAAGGCTGATGTGGTCATATCTATGTGTCGTGTGTATATGTGACCATCCCTCTCAGTGTGCCCTGAGTAATAGAATCTTTTGCAAACAAGTCAGTGCGTAGTCATTTATACTACTGACCCCAAGACAAATTCTGCTTTACAGATATCTATGTCAAGTGTCACAATAAATCATCAAAAAAAATCCATGCAGGTTTCATTAGAAGTCTGCACTTTTAGGCACTAGCAATGTGAAGTAGAGCAGGCAGAAAAATACAACGTTGACATACATGCCACTTATTTTCTTCAAACAGACAGCATGGTATTCCATTACAGCCAGAGATGAGAGAATAAGACCACTGCCTTCAATGATGTAAGGGATGCAAGGCCTGTCAAGGCTGAGCCTTGACAAAACCAAAAGCAAAACAAAAACAGATATGGTTCCAGGGAATTTTGGGATCCCCCCTCTATGCCTGCCCTTTTCCATCTCAAAAACATAAGCTATACCTATGCCCACTGTAACTCAAGGGCCCCAGAATTCTACTTTGTGAAGCAGGGACTAAGCAGCACTGTGGGTACTGGTATTTACCAGTGGTATACCAGGGCCTTAAACAGTATTTCTGTCCAACTGAATAATCATGTTATCACAAATGTTAAATCTACCTTGACAAGTTTTTAATTGGTTCTGGCTAAGGATAAAGATGCTGGGAGTAAGTACCTCTTTTTGAATGATCACCTCCATTATTTTGACTGATGCGGTTTGCCATATTCCAGTAAACGTGCTCTGGCCCCTAAAAACCTGTTGAATTGTTAAAATTCCCTATTAGCACATTTAACTTACCTATATGTCCCCAGTATATAGTATCAGTGTACTCTGTTCTAAAAGTCACTAGTGGACCGCGGTGTGTATTTACATTCTCCATGTCCTTGCAGCGATTTTTATTGTGGCAAGGCTAGCTCTCCCATAGAAAAGCAATGAGTTGCATTATAACACCTAATAGTGCATAGCTTTAGTATGAGAATGGCTAGAACAATGATTCAAAGACTGAAATCAATAGTAATTTAAAAGCCAATCTAGTTGTCAAGTCAGGCTTTAAATTACTATTTTGAAAATTCCACTTTTAGAAAGTTGTCATTTTCCTGCCTGAGCCAAATGTGCCTTTCTGCCAGTGTTGAGTTCCAGCTGACTGTTAATGGCTCTCCTTTGGTGAGATCTGTATTTCTGCCAGACAGTATGCAAACGGCTTGGTTAGTGGAGATGTTTTCATCCCTGACAGGATGGCCACCTCTGTTGTGGCCAGGAACTTAATTAAGATGCAAAAGGTGCCTACCCTGTCACAAGCAGATGTAACTCACACTGTGGCCTGCCCCTTCATTGTCCTGATAGGCAACTGCGTACCATTCCCAGCGAAAGACATTTCAAGTGATCACTATATCAACCACACCTTTGGGTGGTACCAGGGAGTTCTGAACAAGGCAAAAGTGTTCTGCCATATTGTTTATAAGTACAGAAGGACATTGTGGGATAGTTTAGAGTAAAACACATGGGACGTGCTGCAAAATAGGGTGGGGACACCCCGGGGAACTTTTACCCCATTGGTTAGGGTGCAGGCAGGACTCTTCCCCCTCACCCTTTCACAGGCTGGCAATGGGCATAAATGTGGCACCCTGAATACCCTCTACAGAACACATCTGGATTTGTGGATCATGGGCGAAGGTCTACTCCTGCTGTTGAACCTGTGGAGAGAAACACCAAGGGCTGGACCTGTTCCCCCACTTGTATCTAGGACAAAAGAGTGGACTCCAAGGGCTATTTGGCTTGCCTCCAGTTCAGCTTCAGGAAGCTACAAGAAGCTCAAATATCTGCTCAGACCAGCTGACCAGTTCCAACTGCATTTGCTATGGACCCTGCTGGTGGCTTCCGGGAGACTCAGTCCTAACACCAAAGTAGTGCCCAAGCTTTTCTGGACCTTGGCTGGTATTAGAGTATACTCTTTCCCCCTTCAAAATCGCAAGACTGGACACTTAGAAACCTTTTCTGAACTTTTTGCAAAATGAGCCAGAGGTTGCCAGCGGACCACCTCTGAGCCACAGAACTGCTGGTCAGACTTAGCTTGCTGGTTTGCCCAGCTGAAACAACCCTGACTTCCAAAAAAGTTTCCAAGTATGACCACCCTCATTTTTGAGTTCCAGAGTTAATTATTGATCAACCCATGGTCTGCATACTTAGGGGTGCTTTGGTAAGCCACCAATGTTCTTACTTTTCCTAACTGCCCTGTTAGATGTTGAACTACATTACCTGCTAAGAACTTACTGGCTGGCAAAATTAAATAACTTACAGCTCCCAACGAAAGCCTGCCTTCACAAGAATTATCCACGGAAAGTTCCACTTATGTTTAAAAAAAAACACAACTGCCAAATCAAGAGAAATGGTGGATCTTCCCTTGCTTGTTAGTTTGGCAATTGCCTAAATATTGCTCTGCCTAGAGCAGAGAAGTCAGATTTGAACAATATCATCTAGTTCAACAGCATCACTGTTATACAGTAAATAGCAGACATTTTGTGTTCTGACCTCCTGATTTTGACTTCATTTTTGATGGCTTTAGGACTTTGAGGACTTTAATGCTGCTGACCAGTGCTAAATTGCATGTGCTCTGTACCTAAAATCTAATGACAATTGGTTTATTCATGATTGGCATATTTAGTTTACTTTTAAGTCCCTGGGCATTACCTGTGCCCAGGGCCTATAAATCAAATGCTACTCCTGGGCCTGAAGCACTGGTGGTGCCACCCACATAAGTAGCCCTTTAACCTTGTCTCAGGTCTGCCACTGAAGATCCTGTGTGTGCATCTTTAAACTTCTATTTCGATCTAGCAAGTTCACCTACTTGCCAGACCCAAAACTTCCCTTTAATTACATATAGGTCACCCCTAGAATAGGCCCTGGACAGACCATGGACAGTGCAGTGTACTTAAAAGGTAGGATATGTACTTTTAAGTTTTACATGTACTGGCAGTGAAATAATTGGTAGTAATTGGGTAACATTGGAGCTGCCTTGCAACTTTTTACAAGGCAACTTTTAATTGGGAAAAGACATGAAAAGTATGTTTGGTGTCTCTGGACTCACAATTTAAAAACACATCGTTTAGTGAAGCTGGTTTCGAAATTGCAGGTCTAAAAATGCCACTTTTAGCAAGATGGCATTTTTTTACTTAAACCTGTTAATGCCTTCTGCCTGTCTCTAGAATACAAGTTTGTTTTGGGTGACAGCTCACTTCCTGCATTCCCTTTAGACAGACACACAAAGGCAGGACAGGTGTGCCTAAGTGGTCATTTGCATGATGATGGGTCTGCCTGAGCAGGATGTGTAGGAGGGGCTCACACTCATACCTAAAATGGCTAGGTCCTGTCTCCACACAAAGGGCTGCATACCCCCCTGTTGTGAGTCTGGAGCCAGGAAAGGGCAGGGTCTTGTGCACTACAAAGGCCTTTCTTTGAAGTCTCCCTACTTCAAAGGCTAACATGCATGTAAATACTGGACTTCTTACACCATGTACTCAGTTCACTTTTGGGACCTGAGGAGACTCTGCCAGAAATAGGAGCTGTGCTACAGGAGCAACTGCCACTCTGCTAACTGCTTTGCTGGGTTGGCCTGCAGCCAGCTGATTGCTGTGCTGTAGGACGCACTGCCACTTTACTTGCTTTGCTGTGTTGGCCTGCTGCTTGCTGCCTCTTGCCTGGGCAAATGCAGTAGTCACAACAAATAGAAAATACAGACAAAACGTAACCCCCCAATATCACAACTTCATTTTCATTTACACGGCTACCGGGCTCTGCCATCTGTGAGTCCACAGCTGAGCCTCGCCAAGATCGGAGCTTAACACTTTCAAAAGCAGTGACTTCTGCCTGGACTGTCAGCGGAGCTCAGTGCTCCATGCACCAGGACCATTGTTTGCCATGATCTGCAGTTGAGGTCTGTGCTTTGGGCTCCTGGATTCCATAAGCCGCATTTCATTCCAAGTGGCAGTGGAGTTCAGACAAAGAAATAGTGCGGCACTCAAGACCGCCGTATTCCCCTCTCTAAGCATTGCCAGAGCAATGCCTATGTCAGCGGAATCCAGAGCAAGAGCACCGCATCGCACTCGAGCCCCGCCTTCCTTTCCTCACATGATGAAAGGGCAACAAAGACGCCAAGCGGAAACCAACATTGGTCCCCGAATCCGAGGCCAACGACCTTGCCACCGAAATTACTATGTGCACCCATGAACCATGAGGTTCAGTATAGCCGACCTATTCGCTATAGCAGGGGCAGGCATCCCTTAATTGCACCTGTCCCGAGAGACCTGCAGGGTTCCTCCGTTCTGGTGCCTGGTGGATCCCATGGCATGTAGGAAATTTGAGGAGATATATCTATCGATCTACCCCAGGCTCCGTGCCAGTGAAACCTACTAATTAAGTTTGATTTAAACACTGTGGTTATCGTTATACTTTTGTAAAGTGCATATCTTGAGAATCCTAAATGGAAATTTTGTCTGTTTGGCCTTGTTTTAAAGAAGATAGGAAATACTATTTACATAACTCTGCTTGGAGTCTTTTTGTGGTGTTTTCACTGTATTACTGTTTGTTATGTTGCACAACTACTTACACGTTGCCTCTTTAGTTGAGCCTGACTGCTCTGTGCCAAGTTACCTGGGGGTGAGCACAAGTAAACATTTAGTGTATACTTCACTTACCCTGATTAGTGTGGTGGTTCCTGCCTGGCCTGGGTGCATACCTCAGCTAACCAGGAACCCCATTTCTAACAGCAAACGAATGCCATTGTCCAATCACAAATGAATCTATTTACCAGCGCCTTTTTAGTTTTCTGGCGTAAAAATGTAGATAACTCCTTAGGCTGCCAATACCATTAGCACCAAATTTAGAAACTCTTAACTTCGTGGTTGTAATTTGAACTATTAAATAGCAGTCAACTGGTCTTCATTACAAGTGAAATCTCTTTATTTCCCCACCGTGGAATTACCATTATTTGAGATATCTGTAAATCTGGAGACCTGGAAATAATTGGGTGTACAAGTTTTTGGGTAAAAGCATGTGAAAATATGTATTTCCCACAGACCCTGAATAATTTCCCCCAGTAATTCATAGGGAGTTTTCAGCTGCTTTCAACAGCCGAAATCTCCATGTGAAACCAAACCAAGTGATGCCAGGACAATGTGAGTTTTTAAGTAGACACTAGTCTGATAAAGTAACTGAACACACACAGGGCTTTAAACTATTCTTATGTAGTTTATGCAAATATTGTTTGATATAGATACAGAATGATGTTAGCAGAGGCACAAGATGTATCAGTTAGGCTCTGTGTCCTCTGTGTGAAATGGAGGAATTCAGATGTATTCTTCGTTTTCTACTAGATAGAAATTGGTTCTTACATTAACTAATAACAAAAAATGTGATGCAAGTCTGGCATCTTGCTCTAGAATTTGTAAAATACTTTTCAGAACAATCAATAGAAACACCCTTAGAGGCTAGTCAATTATGTAAGATGATTCATAAGAAGCTGAAAACTCTAATGCATTGAAGCAATTTGACTGTGAATGCCAACTGCATTAGCCTCAGTACAATCAGATGCTGCAACAATGTTCTTTTCACAAACTGAAATGAGTTCATATTTCATAATTTCAATGTCAAACTTAAAAAAAATAGGATTTCAGTTGATAGAATGATTACATTTCCTCTGCTGTTACTATGTGGCACATCAACAGTCCTTGTCTTAACAAAGAGTCGACCAGTTGAAGTACATGTAGCTAACAGTACATACTTTGAGCACCAGTATACCCTCGCAGGCAATAGTGCCCTTTACAAAAACACATAACATCAATTTCAAACAAATATAAATATATAGAGTGACTGACCAGAATTGTACTTTGTGTGACTGCAGTGTGGAGGGTGGGGACAAGATGGCGGCCATACCCAACCCATCGACCTGATATCTGAGCGAGGCCCAATAGCATAATTCTGAATAATCCAGCTCACCGCCTTCCGCTCTCCTGCAGATGAACCCTCCGCCATGCCTATTGCGGGTTGCCACGGCTGAAGTGTAGCTAGCAAGCATGAGAACATTGGGCAGAGTGTCACAGCCTGAGAAGAGAGGCGCTCACAAGAGCCACCAGGTGAGCCTCCACCAACAAAACACAACCCGAAATAAGAGACAAACATCACAACTGTCAGGAGGGCCAGTGCAAGGGTGGGATTTGACTCTGTTGGCCCCCGTGTGGAGTTGCAGCCCTCACTAGAACTGCCAAGTGAGCTGTTGCCAACAAAACACAACCTGAAGTGGAAGAGCATCCGGTAGAGTGGTGCGTCCAGAGGAGAACGGTGCTTGCAGGAACCTCCTAGCAAGCCGCCACCATACAAACACAGCCCGAGGCAGGAGTAATGTGCTGCTCATGTTAAAAGAGCCCCCAAAGCTTCAGTGAGCCAAGACAAGGGTAGGATGTGACCCCATCAACCTCCTTGTTAAGCACAACCCTGGTGAGCATTACAGGTGAGAGCAGTAAGCGAACCTCACAGGAATAGGGATACCTATCGAGGCCTGGACCCAACCCCACCCGGGTTTCAACCCCATTTGGGATTATTATGTGTAGGACTGCTAATACTGCCATTGAACACATGATCCAAGAGGCTACAGAGCACACAGCAGAACTACAATTGCACCCAGAAGACTCTTAAGGGAGATCTAGATGCAACAACATCTGGTTCATGGGGTTTTCCGAATGTGCTGAGGGCCCAAATGAGGTACTCTTGAGCAGGACCTGATGAACACCATCTGACAGTGTCGGATTGACCTATAGGGCAATCAGGCAGTGCCTGATGGGCTGGTGTGACTGGTCAGCGTGTGGGCCATTTTTTGGGTTGATTGTGGGCCTCGTTTATGGGGGAAACAACCTTTACTTCGTGGATTTTACTCCACAATACAATCACACCACGGTCGTTACAACGACCGCGTTGTAACCACGCAGTGCCATCACTTAGCAAGTCATTACATCGACCTGCAGTAGATGGCGCTTTAACATAAGGACTAGTATAATTTACTATTCCAACACCTTTCCTACTGTTACGTAGGCTGGAGTTGGAATAGTAAATTATAAATTTCTAATGTTATGGCACCATCTACTGCAAGTTGATGTAATGACTTGCGTAGTAATGGCATTGCGTTGTAACAACGCGGTCGTTGTAACTACAGCGTTGTGATTGTATTGCAAGAGTAAAATCCGCATTGTTAAGGTAAATATTCGGTTTAGGGTTTGGTGGGCCAGTTTTTACTGTTGGTTTACTAGATATTGCCACAAATATTGCTTGCATCAAACACAAATACATGCACTCTCCCCTACCTTCCTAATTCAAAACTTCCCAGATTTGAAAACATGGGTGACTTTTGCTCACTAATGGTGGGCCACTTTTATTTGGTGTCTGAGCCTATTTTCGGTCCCAGTCTGACCTTGCCCCAATTGAAAGACAATGTGGTATCCCAAGACAACCACTGCATTTATTGCGCGCCAGCTCAACTACAGAGATAGGGACCTTATTTTGTAACTATTCAGAACCAAGGGCCACTGTCAGTTCGCAGTCATGGTAATCATGGCCTTCCCAGACTACACAGCAACAGTTGTGCCTCATGGGCTTGAAATATGCAGTTCTCTTCCCTGCTAAGCTACGAGTGGTGGAGGGTGACAAGTCACATTTTTTACAACCTCTCGAGGAGCTTTGGGCTTTGCTGCACTCAAATGGAGTAGAGATGCCACCTGCAGGTGAGCCACACGGAAGATGTGAAATTGTAAACCAAGGAGTAGCCCCATCGATGATCAGCCAGCCACTGCAAGGGCACAAGTGGTAGCTCATGAATCAGAACTCAATAAGAACCCTTCAGATGTCTCGACATCTGACCAGGGATCAGACTTTGACTCAGGCTCCAATAGGTCCTAAAAGTATGGAGCGGTGAGTCGTGAAGGCTCGATACAAACAGTCTGTTTGGTGGAATATATAGACTGAGTGGGTGTCCTCAACACTGATCGCAACTAGTATATGCAGGTGTGGCGGCTTGGGGTGACAGCTGGTGACTGTGCCATAAGGGTTTCATGGCATTGCACGGCCACATTGGGGATTCCCCTAAAGGGGCATCACAACACCTAGAAAACACCCCCTAAAATTATCGTGATAAATATAAACACTTTATCGAATGTTGAATGTTTATGTATGTATGTACTGCACTTTGATGGCAGAGCTTACACTGAATACCATGCTGGGCGAAGGGAGTTGGGAATGTTTATGTTTATTTTATTAAAATCTTGGTTGTGGCACAATGTAGATTGGAGTAAATGGCACACAGGGACGTGTTGAGGTGTGTGACCTTGTAGCAAAACCTGGGCCCACGGAGGGAATCACGCATTATTTATTAGCGGTCAGTGGGACCCGCACACAGGAAGCGGAAGGGTTCATGCCTCTTAGAGACCCATCGGGCTAAGATTGAGTAAAGACACTTTCACTATCGGCACAAGATTGGAAGAACTACCAAGACCCTAATTCTGAAACACAACGTGCTGACATGGCACATACAGGATATGGACACGCCTACATAAAGACAAAGATTATATGCACTTAAAATGTCAGCATATACACATAGCCTGCTTACAGAAATTGAGCTTGGTGCAACCAGAACTACAGAAGCTATGTAGGAGATGGAGGGGTCAGATTTATGGTACACCATTCACACAGGGTGTATTAATCTGGATTTCACTGGGTGTCCCATTTGTGGTGGAGACCAACAGAGTAGACCCAGCTTGTAGATATGTAGTGATAGAAAGACAACTAAATGGAGAACCATTGACCCTAACACCAATTACTCAGATCTTCTTGATCGGCTGACACCAGGGTGACTACATATTCCACAGGTGCCTTGTCTCTTGGGAGGAGATTTTAATTGTGTCCCAGATGAAGAGGTGACAAACTATCACCCATGGCAGTATCTACATGCCGTAGAATGACACAATATTTCAAACATTGGATACAAAGCAGATGAGCACATGATGTGTGGAGGATGATGCACCCTACCCTCAAAGAATACTCTTTCTACTCCCCAGTACACAACATTCACACATGCCTGGATCTGTTCTTCTATAGCATCACACTGCGCTCATGAATACTGGATAACGGAGTACCTTGCAAACACTATTTCATAACAGTGCCTATTAAAAATGGTGCTCCAATGGGGCAGTGGATGAGCACAAATTCCAAACTGAAAGCACCGAACTGAGACGCTGCATGATACACTCTTCTGAGAAGCTTTAGGGACACACAACACAATATTTGAATGAAAATGAGGGATTAACTGCATCCAGGGCCACAGAATGAGAGGCCTTCAAAGTAGTTACATGCACCACTGCATTAACACCACTTGGGGCGATAAACAGGCTTCAGTCAAAAACATCACAGACACTGAACATGAAATGTGCCCATCGTCACAAACATAGACTGCACTGCGGTGACGGCTACGAGAACTTTCATGCACACACAAGGAACTGAGCGACACAATAGGCAATTTTGGCCATATGGGGTACATTGCCTGCCAACAAGTGGATGGGGAAAGAGCTGGGCGTATGTTGACACTGTTGTTTAGAGGTGAAGCAGCGCACCCCTGATAAGGCATATCAGATCTGCAGACAGCGACAGTCAATACTCAAGAAGGCAGACATGCTGCCTTTGTTGATCTGCAGACTGCTTATTCGACTATTCCTATCTCCCAAGGTAATCCATTGCAATGCAATGAGCTTGAGAAGCCCTTGCAAGTCCAAGAAGTTAGCACAACTATAGCCCAGATGGCGAGAAATAAAACTCTGGGAACGGATGGTCTACCCATGGAATTCTACTCAAGATACAGAGTACAAATCATACCAAAAATGCTACAGTTTTATGAGGAGGTGAGAGAGGTACCCAGGCTCCCAGAATTCCGAAGATAAGCACCAGTAGTAGTACTGCCAAAGCCAAGATGTGACCCATCTGATGTGCGATCATACAGGCCATTATCTAGCCTCAATTTATAGTATAAGATATTGGGGAAGATACTGGCAAACAGATTGCTTTCCGTGGTTGGGCCATTCATCCGTTCATACAGGAAAGGGACACCTTTCGGAACATCTGCCATCTTCTAGGACTGATGGGAGTCACCACTGGAAGTAATGAGAGATACCTAGCGGTATCACTAGATGTAGAGAGGGTATTTGACACCTCTCTTGGTAGTCCTTCAGAGAATGGGAATATACCTGATATTTCTACAAGGGGTCTGAACACAATATAGTTCCCCAATGGCTAGAGTCATGATACGGCAAACCATATTAGACCACTTTAACAGATGCAGAGGTACTAGACTGGGTTGATCTTTCTCCTGTCTTATATTTGATCTTGGCATTGATCCACTGGTGTGCATTCTACATCACAGGGCCCTAGAATGGAGCATAAATGCATTTGGTAGGCATGTGATACGCAGATGACGCCACAGAAACACTGGTCTGCCACAATGCTTATGGCAAATGTTTGGAAAAGAAACAGAAAATCAGTTTTCAATATTCTGATAACAATATCATGGAGTCCAAATAGTAATAGTCTAAGATTAGATCATTGTATGAAACTGGATGAGACCCTGCATCTTACGCAAGTTCTGTGCGGAAGTGGGAAAATATCTGCTTTGGGAAAGGAATTTCTATGTTAGACATTTTTTCCTTTCACTTTATATTTTACATAATACAATTTGTGTTAAGGCTTCCCCTAGGTTAGGCACCCTTATGTGATATTATCTCTTGTAAATGTGTCAACACTGTACAGCTAACAGCATTTTCTGTTATTTTTTAAAGAACCACATATTAGGTATATTTTTCTTCTATTGAAAAAATACTATTTTCCTCAATGCAAGTCTGCACTCTTGTATATTAAGTCTCCCCAGTCTATAAATATGTGTTTCTCCATAGTGGCAGCGACTATTAGGGCAAGGAATCATCTATATGTTATGACTATCTAGAATATAGGGGACATTTTTCAGTGCTATAATTGTTCCATGATACTTAAGTGTCTTTACATTGTGATTTCACATCTGTAATTGATGTTATGGTTAACACTCCTACATGTGTATTTTTTTTGCATTTTATGTAACTTGAATTTAAATAAATCAAGTTTTGTGTACTTATTTTAACAATTTGGAATACTCACTTTCACTTGCGTGTGCCAGACATCCAGCATGTGTTCAGACATCAGGAGAGTGGTTTCTTTGGCACTGACAAGTAGATTCTTGTTCTGTTATTGTTTTGAAGAGTCTGTTGGTGCTATAGACTGGAAAAGAAGAGAAGAGACTAATGAATGAAGGTCGTTGAGTCACTTCTTCCCCACTTAACAAATCGACTGCCAGGTGAAGTACCTGTAGCTCACAATACATACTGAGTAATGTACACACTTCAGCTGATTTGATTCAAAGCAAATAATAAGTCACTTCAATTTACAAGAGTACTTTCTATAAAGAGTGGGAGCTAACTCTGATACTTAAATAGCCACAATGATTATGTATATAAATTACCGCTCTATTTTCAACGTCAACACAGTGTGGAGAGGAACATGTTATATATATTTAGGTTGTTACATATTCCTCAAGTATGCTTGGCGCTTGTCTGGCTGAAGCGAGTGCAGTGTTTTAGGATAAGGCTAATCCAGGTGGTTGAAGGCTAATGCTGATGAAAGAGCCATTGATGATGTTATGCTCGCAGGAACAATGGCAGCATTGCATTATGACCTTCCTATGAACAGTGCTTCCCGCCTGTACCTTCTTCACCCCTCCCTTTACAGCTCAATTTCGTCTCCCTTTTTACTTTTCGCCTTCACATCGCTTGCGCTGAGCTTGCAAAGTCTTTTGAATTTAAAGAAAAAATCTTTAAAAAGCTTATAGTCCGCCCTAAATTTCCATTTCTCGTATGCTTATCACTCTGTTTTCCTTTATTTGCTTTTGCTTGCAGCATGCTATTTCATGTTGTGTTCATCTTTCTCTTTGTGTGTTTTCTTATCAGTGGAGCTAGGACCAAGTAATCCCTTTGAACTATTCCTTCTCCTTTTATGGCACTACTTTTTTCTCTGTGATTGAATATGTTTGGCGACTACACCACCCGTAGGTATTGGAGCGCTTTACATTAGCAACAGTTCCTTTACACAAGGGCACATTCATTTTTGTAGGCACGGGGAAATTAAGTGATTTGTCCACAATCAAGGATGTTAAGCCGACACCAAAACTCAAACCCGGTTTCCCACATCCGTTGTCAGCAGTTCTGGCCCGTACGCCACATCCTTTCCTAAGAGGACGCCACTTCGTCTGCTTAGCCTCAGCCTCAGTTCTACATTTTGTGATTACAGCCAAATCACTTAATCTTCTCATGGCAGCCCGCATTTGCTGTTGGTTGTCCGCCCACCTCCCGCCCGACCATGCTTGCCCTGCTGAACTCCATTGCACAGATCCTCTCCCCCATCCCCGACTCTGCTTTTCAAATTTTGGGGGGTGAAATTTGATATAGCGCCAACATCAACCAATGGTATTAGAGAGGTATTGGATCACTTTACCTAAGCACCATTTACTTTCTTTATGCAGTTCTATATAGCGCCAGCACCACCCGAAGGTATTGGAGCACTTTATATTAAAAGCAGCTACATTTCACAAGGTTACCCTAAGCTTTAGCAAATCCCTTTATCTCCCTGTGGCAACTACCATTTGCTGTTGGTTGCCCATCAACCTACCGCCCGTCGCTGTGGGCCCACGCCGAACTCCTGTATCACAGATTCCTTCTTCCCCCAGATCCCCTCCTTCCCCGACTCTGATTTTCACATTTGATTTTTTTTGCAGTTTTATGTAGTGCCAACTCATAGGTATTGGAGTGCTCTATATAAGCACCAGTTGTGAGAAGTTGGCCTGGTATATGCTGTCCACTAATTATAGTGGGCACCCTGTACCAGTCCAAACAACCCCTTATTGATGATAGGTTAACGACAACCTTTATTGAAACCTATCCTAGTGGTAGCTATGGAGAGCAGCCTTCAGGCTAAGTTTTGAAGGAATGTAAAGCAGCTTGTTTTACCAGTCTATAATCTCCTGAATGGCTAAATGAAAGGCAACCACACCAGGTATATATATAAAATATATGTATTTATTTCTAAACACACCCTCCTAGTCTCTTTATGAGGCTAGAGGTCAAAACACATAAGTTACACTTCAAATATAAAAGTAAAATAGCACAAATACACATCAGGCCCTAGGGGCGAGCCAAACCATATACAAAAATAGTGGTATAAGAACCAAGCCTTAACTAGACACAAGACCTAGAGCCCGTAGAATCGCTGGGACCCCAAGGAACCACCCATGGTAGTGACACAGGGGACCCACGGGGGCCGTGTGCAGTGTGTGTGAACATAGCCACGAGCTCCTGTTAGCTTCTATGGGGAAAGTCGCGGTTAGATTTTAAAGATTAGGGACACTTAGAAACGAGTCAGGACCAAACCCTTTGGGACTTAGGAAGTTCTAGGGCCAACACCCACGGGAGCACCGGAGTACTCTTATTACCTCACCCAGGGAAGCCGGGTGCATAGGTGTCAAATGGTGTCGGGTTGCGTCATCGATTTCATTGGGAGCTGGCAAAGAAGTGCTGCTGCCGGGAAGATGCAAAGTGTCCAAAGAGATCCAAGCCTGGAACAAAGTCGAGAAGAACCTGAAAGCAGAGGGGACAGAGTCTGGGTCACTAGCCAGTGACCAGGAGGACGATAGGTGGATGCCCACCGATGTTGGGTGATTTCAGGTGAAAGAGGTGAAGCTTGACTCTTCAGCCACGAGGACCAGGAGGCGTCGAGGACAACCAGGAGCTGGATTCGAGCTGTCCCACAAAGGATGACGAGTTTTGTAGAATCAGTGCCCGGATTGGACACAACAAGCCTTGGCAACAGCAACCCACGCAGAAAGAGAAGAAATGCTTTGGTGCACACCAGCAAGGTCTGAGGGACTCACCACATGGTGGGGAGTCGGGGCACATCTGGAGCAACTAGTGAAGCCCAAGGAAAATCAAAGTTGCATTCACAGGGACCCACCAGTCAACAGACCAAGGATTGTGAAGGAGCCTCAAGAGGAAACACGAAATGGCGGCCCATGGGTCACTCGGGCTGACTAGGCTGACAATCTTTGGTGGATTCTCTGCTCAAGGTGGGGGCTACAGGTAACCCCAAGCATGACTTCAAGTGACGTCGAGAAGTCAATGCACTTGCAAAAGTGCACGGTGACCAGGAGTTCTGGTTCCACGCTACTCACGAGGGCTGCGGGTCTCAGCTTTACTACTGGTTTCCATGTGCTATACTTGTTCAATGTGTGTGCAAAGGCTTCACAGTTCTTGTCTGTTCTAAAGTTGTTTTACAAATTGAATCATGGTCTTCTGCTACCTCAGTAGCACATGGTCTGTGGGAGGGAGTGATTCTTGACTTGTTGGGTTGTCCTTAACTTGTATGTGACAGCACTGACAGGTTTTCATTGTTATTGTCCATGTAATGAAACTACTTGTGTACAAGTTCTGGGTGTTCCAGGGTGAAGCCTCCACTGCCAATATGGTGCATATGTCTGTGATTAAGAGATGTCTTCACTTCTTTTACTCATGCTGAACATTTTCCATGCAAGAAATGCTTGAGGCACTGTTGCTCCCTCTGTTAGTGCGAATTGTGAACCACATCTGCATTGCATAAGGATGGTTACTCTTCTGCTGCCCAGTATGTACAACAAACAAATGATGGACGGAATGCTGACAATGCATACATTCTCCCCCAGTCATGAGATCTGGGTTAAATCCATCGTTCTTTTGCCCACTACACCACCCCAGTTTAGACATGGCCATATGCAAATCAGTCTTGACCCTGTGCATCATGGGAACAGTCCAGCCCGAACTGCCAAGCCATGTCTTCCCTGGACCGGAATCAAGCATCCTAGGACCGCTTTCTGGCTATCAGCCGTCATCAGCCAGGATAGCTTGACTCCAGTGGCGTAGTGAGCACGGGTCCCACGTCTGGGAATACCCATCCCACTTAGGGCGAAAAGCGTTACAACAAACAAATGATGGACGGAATGCTGACAATGCATACATTCTCCCCCAGTCATGAGATCTGGGTTAAATCCATCGTTCTTTTGCCCACTACACCACCCCAGTTTAGACATGGCCATATGCAAATCAGTCTTGACCCTGTGCCTCATGGGAACAGTCCAGCCCGAACTGCCAAGCCATGTCTTCCCTGGACCGGAATCAAGCATCCTAGGACCGCTTTCTGGCTATCAGCCGTCATCAGCCAGGATAGCTTGACTCCAGTGGCGTAGTGAGCACGGGTCCCACGTCTGGGAATACCCATCCCACTTAGGGCGAAAAGCGTTACAACAAACAAATGATGGACGGAATGCTGACAATGCATACATTCTCCCCCAGTCATGAGATCTGGGTTAAATCCATCGTTCTTTTGCCCACTACACCACCCCAGTTTAGACATGGCCATATGCAAATCAGTCTTGACCCTGTGCCTCATGGGAACAGTCCAGCCCGAACTGCCAAGCCATGTCTTCCCTGGACCGGAATCAAGCATCCTAGGACCGGTTTCTGGCTATCAGCCATCATCAGCCAGGATAGCTTGACTCCAGTGGCGTAGTGAGCATGGGTCCCACGTCTGGGAATACCCATCCCACTTACTGTTCAGTCAGTTCTGAGAAGTCTAACCTGCAGTGGCAGTTGGGTTTTTACAGAAAATTTCCATTGTTGCTATCTTTGATGTTGATGGTCAATGGGTGTGAGGGAATCTGATGAGTGCACGAGGACATCTTCTAATTCATCAGCTGTAAGTAAATACCATCCTAAGATAGGGCTTGTCCAACACTAGTTCTAGAAGTATGTACTTCTGAAACCAAAGCTGTTCATGTTCTGTCTTTGGGAGGAAAGCTCCTATTTAGTTCTGTTTTATGTGTCAGGTAGACGATTGTTCTGCCACTGCCCAGACTACAAAGAGAAAGAAAAATAGAAAAGACAGAGAGTCCTTGGCCCATCCTGTACCTCTTCTGTGGCTGAGATGCTCGCTTGCGTTGTAGGTGGCTGGGTGGTACCTTTATGAGAAATTTACATTGCGACTGCCTGTGCTGTTTCTTTGTGTTCTAGAAACACATATTACTGCTTTCTGCTCTGTTACTGGACCTTGACTGCTTCTCATAATACGACTGCCACATGTTTTTTGTGAGGGTACTCACGTTGTACTTGTTCAGTGAGTGCATCCAGAGTTTAATTTGTGCCGGTGGTTGCAGGTAGGGCCCACCATCGCTCATTTGTGGGGACCGGCCCTTATTTTTCCTCATTGTACTTTGACCAAGAGAATGCGAGAGAACATTAAAGGGAGAAATAAGGAGGAAGAGAAAGGCAGAAAATAGTGGTAAAGGGAGAAAACAGTGATGAAAAAAACATAAAGGCGTTTGATTAAGGGGCAGGGAGTGTCTGTTGGTGCATTAAAGAGGCATGACATGGAATTAAGAATTCCCAGCCCTGGTATTCAGCACCCCAACATTCCACAGCACAGGCCGAGGGCTAAGTTCTGAGCAAAACATTGGGCCCCAACACTTATTCTTTTACATATTAAGCATTTGGTATGGCAAGCTTTTCACTGCTGCTACGTCTGCTGTGTCTGTTTTATGTTTGAGAGGTGAGGGACCATCAGGAGACTGGAGTGCTGAAAAAGGAAGACCGAGATTGCCCTCCACAGACCAGAACAAAATTACAGCTGCACCCTTCATATGAAACCACAACAGACAACCATATTTGCGTTTTGAGAATGTAACCATTCTCTGGCCGTATTTATTACACATCATAAACACAACATTAAAATTCAGCTGTTGTCTTTATATTGCACAACATTTCCATATAAATATATATATATATATATATATATATATACATACACACACACATATATATATATATATATATGTATATATATATATATATATGTATACACACACAAAATTGATACAAGTTTAACCCCTTCCATGCCCATGACGGAACGGTTCCGTCATGAGCATCGGTTGCGCTGTGCTCATGACGGAACCGTTCCGTCATGGGCCCGCCCGCGCTCGAACCCTTCAGCACCGCGGGGGAATTCCCGCAGCGCTGAAGGGGTTAATACAGCAAACCTTTTACTAATACAACAAATCTCCTGCTCGCATATTCTCACACTCCAATAGGAGTCATTATTGACCACCTCTCGGTTCCTAGTGGCATCGTTTACAAGGCAAACTTTCCACTCCCTCAAGATAGAGGGAGCTAGGGCCAGCAAGGCAGCTGGCCCCCCAAAAAGAATCATGCCAGAACAACCCAGTAAAGGGACAACCCCTGGCACCCAATCAGGGGGATGAGCTTGGCAAACGGGCCATACCTTGTTCCCCTGGCGCAGCCACCATCCCCCGCACTCCCACGGGGCATATTAAGGGGTGCCCTCTAGGGCCAGGGACAATTACAGTATCGGATGCCCCTAGCCCTTCACTAGTAACCGTGTCACCCCTGCCCTGGCTTATTCAAAACCAACAACTTTTTTAATCCGTCCGCGCTTAGATCTGTGATGCCCCACGTTGGCAACCCATTTTGTGGTCAAAACATTATCAGCCTCCCCAACCATATAGAGAAGCTAAAAGGATGGGAGGGTTGGTAAAAGAAGTTTCATTCGTGTTGGGGCAGGCAGGCAGCATGGTGCTCATCAGGCAGATCTACAGCCTTTTAAGCTGTCCTGCCGCTTTGCAAGCCACCCAGGTAGCTCCGCTGCCCCCCCGGGCAATCAATCATTGCTACCTGCGTGAAACCTACCTGCGAAAATTTCAACCTGCGCCCATCATTGGGCCGCCGCCATCAACCGGTCCATACCGGCCCGCACCTGTCTCCGTGGCCCTGCGAGTGGGGGTTGCACCCCCTTTGTCCAATCTTGTGCCTGTGCCACACACACTAAATGTATTATGTGTTTCCAATCGAAAAATGTGTATGTGCTATTCCTTGCCATGCCTATGAGGAAGATTGCCTCGCACATGATAGAATGACATTACTCTTGAATCGGAACTGCACCTCCATTTGTGTAAATTCAATTACTAATGCTGCTGCTTGTGCTATAAACATTCTGCGTGTATGAACGCTTTCACTGTTCCAACTCGAATAATATGTTTAACATTTCAGAGGGGAGTTTGCACCACTGCTTCTTCTTTTGTACCTGTTTTCGTTTCAGGTGCCAAAGAAATATTCAACGAAAAACAAGGGAAAAGGTTGGGAGACTTAAAATAGTGTGGCTCCTATGTGAGAAATGTGTGTAAGAAGTACAGAAGGTGGAAAGAAAAAACAGAAGTGGTGAAAAAAATACAAGATGTGGGATTAAAGGATACCATTGTAATTGGTGGTCTTCTACTGCTGGACAATAACCCTTTGGCCTCCGTTACAACAAAAGGGCATAAGCTGGGCCTGTAGACAAACGATGGGTGGTGCTGTTTGTGGTGGACAGGTTTATGTTCTCTTTTACAACTATCAACCATTTTACGCTTCTGCATTCAATTGCCACTATCCCAGTCTCCACGAGCCCTAGCCCTTCATTTACTAATGATCTTGACTTCAACACGACTCTTCTTCTATAATCATCCGCACGCACCACTAACAACTGCATTTGCTTCTTGGTAGAGCGATAGATGAAGGATTGTACGTTATTTTCTAGCAAACATTTCAAGTAAGGCTAGTAACTTATTCTCTGGCAATCCTTTTGAGAAGTCACATATGCCAAGCATGTTTATCCGGTTATAGATTTTACCTTAGGACTCAGTCTCTGAAATGGAAGTCAAAATCTTTCAGCAAGGCTGCAGACTGTATGCAAGAAAGTCCTGTCAAAGCCGGATAACTATTTGACGAGGTCCCACTGAAGCTTCACACTCATTTCACACCCAGAGAGGCCTGCTCATTGACTGGATACTTTTAATGCCTTCTCCCATTCATGATTTCTTACTTTAGGCTTAGACTTTTTTGTGGAGCTCAGAATCCTACAGTGCGGTAAAGCTGCAGACCGAGCATGGGAAGGTTGAACCAAAATTGGATAGGCTTGCTGTGAGGACCAGCTGAACAGATTTTTCAAGTGGCAAAAAGCTTCAAGTAGGACCAGCTTGCATTTCTTGCCCAACAAGGTTGCACCTTGAGTGGACTGGCCTGGGTGGTTGGTCCTGGTCTATCAGAGGTCTGGAAGTCCAAAATGTTTCTAAGTCCCACCTTTTCAGAGATTTCACAATAAGTCTTTCTAGATACCAATAAGGCTGCCTGTACCTCATGGATGGTCAGAACTCACTCCAACAGATGCCATTAAAAAGGTCCAGTCAGGGGCGTGGCTTGGGAGCCAAAGAAGATGGCCGCCAGATCGCGGAGCTCCTTACTGACGTGATGACCGGAGCTTCCACCAGGCATCTTTTCTCTATCTTTGGGACGGTGCTGATGCTGGCAGGATGATATGAAACATAGCGCTTTCATTTGAACCCATTTTCGACCTTCAGGGTGAGCTGTTTCACACTCTTTCAGCGCACTTTCGTTCGCGCTCGTTTCTGTGGCCGCCATTTTGTTTTTTACCTCGGCGCAGAATGCTATCTCCTCAGATTTGGCTCAAGGACATGGCTTTTTTGCTTTCTACCTATGCAGGGTCGCTCTCTTTGTTTTTCTGAAGACTTGCTTTTTACAAACAACCTGTGCAGCGTATTTTTCTAAATGCTTTTTGCCTCATCTCTTTCCTTTTTTCACTGACTTTCGTCATTCTTGGCTGGACTTCTGCGTTTAATCATTTGCGTATCCACATTTCTCCACGCGTTTTACATCTTATTGTGTGGTTTACTATGGCAAAAGCCCGTGCACTCCGTACTGGCTCTACTCTGGGTGACAACACTACGATGAGTGACCCTAACCCCTTCAGTGTACTACAAGACAATACGGAAGACCCTGAAACTACGCAGTTCAATGCCACTACTACTCAGTCCAACTTACCTCGTGGTAATCCTAAACAATTACCTAAAAATTCATCTACCACTTCTACAAAGCGTGTCAAAAAAGACCCACCGTCTCCAACAGGCTCTACAACGACATTATCCATGGAACTTCTTCTTCAAGAAATTCGCGCACTTAAACCTCATATGGAAGAGACCAACATTCGTCTCCAGAATCTTGAAGATAAATGGTTTCAAATGGAGCAACAGTCCTCACTTCTTTCTCAACGCGTTGATTCCATTCAGTCTGTCACGTCTCAAATACCTCCATTACAGTTAGAGGTCGCTCATCTCAAGACTCAGATTGAGAATTTGGAGAATCGAAATAGGCGCAACAATCTACGCATTTATGGCCTTGTGGAAGGAATTGAGGGCTCGGATGCGCCTTCTTTCTTTCAATCATTTCTACCAACCCTGCTGGACATTCCTGAATCTCCAAAATTGAACATTCAAAGAGCTCACCGACTAGGTCAAAATTCTAAGTTTGCTTCCTCTACTTCCAAGCCTCGTGGTGTTATTCTTTATTTTTTAGAATACACAGACTTACTTAAAGTTCTTCACGCAGCCAAAAGTAAAGGGAGAGTGTCTTGGCAAGGTAATAATTTATTTTTTGCTCAGGATTATGCGAAAGCAACTGCTGACCGGCGGAAACAATTTTTGGATATGAGGCCTGCGTTACTGAATCTCAATGCTCGTTATGGCTTGTTTCACCCATGTCTTATGAAAGTCACCTTTAACAACAAAACTACGACCTATGAAGACCCAGCACGTCTACAAGTCTTTCTTGACTCTTGTATTGAAGACAACATGGAAATTCCTCGTACTTCAAAGACCTGAGGCTACTTAAGACTTATAACCTATAACTTATAGCTTAACGAATTGCTTTAACTATTCTAAATGTTGTTGGCTTATACTAATTTTGTTCTTCTGTTTTTTTTTGTCATTGTATGTGATCATAAGTTTCGTATACCCTTTGTAATTGGTCTTCCTTTCCCCTTTCTTTATTTTAGAAGCAGCAATTATATCGTCGTCCTTCCATGATCCTATCTCCACTGCCTGGATGGTGTCTTCGTTTTCCGTTCTGTACTGGGGTATCCCGCGTTTGGTGTGCTGTTTTCCTCATGTGCTTCCACCATCCCCATCTGTCCATGTCTTTTTGTGGTATGTGCTTTATTTATTATTTCATCTTGTTCTCCTCTACTTCTATCTTCCTTGTCTTTCCCCCTTTCTCCTTTGTTTTTGCCCTCGCTTCCCTATCCTATTTCCTATGCTGGGCTCTCTGTTATTTCTCTCATATCTTGTATTTTTTACCTCAGTCCTGCCTCTTTTTCTTCTTTCTTTTTTCTACTTACATTCCTGTAATAATCTATAACTTCTTCTCTTGTTCTTCCTTTCCCCATTATACTCTATTTCCTAGCTTCTCAGTTTCTATTTTATATCTTTACCTCTCTCTTTGGTGTTATAATTTCTCTTTTATTTGTTTAAGTATGTCTATCTTCTCTCAACAATTTTTTATGATATTTCCTTCTTGTATTAATTTAACGTGCACTGTACAGTTAGTAAACATTACATATGACTGTTTCTACGGTAATTGAAGAGTTAGTATTTATATTTAGATGACTTTAAATATTGTATCGTGGAATGTCAAAGGCTTGGGTTCCCCCATTAAACGCCAAAGGGTTTTATCTCATATTGCTAATTTAAAAGGAGATATTGCGTTATTGCAAGAAACTCATGTAACTGAAGGTGAATTAACTAAATTACGTCGTCAATGGGTAGGCCATGTTTATGCTTCGCCTGGTTCAGGGAAACGAAATGGTGTAACTATACTATGTCACAAACGTTTAGACATTCAACTTGTGAAGCAAGAGAATGATTCTGAGGGTAGGTGGGTTGTTGTATCATTATTGATTAACAAAATTCCCTTAACCATTTTCAATATTTATGCTCCCACAACCTTAGACAAAACGTTTTGGCCTCACCTTCTTTCTTCTTTAATGCAATATACTGATGATTACTTAATATTGGGCGGAGACTGTAATATGATTTTAGACCCCTTTTTAGACAGGCGATCCAAATCCCGATTTTCTCCTTCTTCCATGCACAACCAGTTCACTTCTACTATTCAACAAAGATCTCTGGTAGACTCCTGGAGACTTTGTCATCCTACAATTCAGGAATACACATACTTTTCCCCAGCACATTCTTCCCAATCCCGAATTGATTATATTTTTATTTCCAAACCTCTCACACAACATATTTCCCACTCTGATATAGGATCCATTCTAATTTCGGACCATGCTCCAGTTACTTTAAGTTTAGATTTACTTCCCCCCAACAAAGGCACTAAACGTTGGAGATTTAATAACTCTCTACTATTAGATCCCAAATTTTCATCATCATTTCTGGAATTTGCAACCTTATTTTTTGCTGAAAATGACACTCCCCATATATCCCCCCAACTCATTTGGGATACTTTTAAAGCTGCCTCAAGAGACTTCATTATTTCATTCGTGGCTCGTAAACGTCGAACATCTATGCAGTCTATTCAAACACTTAATTCACAAATTAAGAAATTGGAACATTCTTATTATATAACAGAAAATCAATCTACGCTGAATGATCTTATTAAAGCCAAACTCTCTTTTAATAAACTCTCTACAGAATTTGCTAACTTAATTCTTTTAAAGTCCAGTGCTAAATATTATAATGCTCAGAATAAATCTGGCAATCTCCTTGCCAATTATCTTAAGGTTAAAAAAGAACGCACAAAGATCGATTCTATTGTCACCTCTAATAACACAACTGTTCATATAGATAAAGATATTCTCTCAGAATTTGTTAATTTCTATCAAACGCTCTATACTCCTGAGTTTTCGCCCTCTTTGGCTGACATCTCCCATTATTTATCTACTATTCCCTCCCCGTCTCCCCCGGATGTTGATTTCTCCTCTTTGGACTCAGATATACTCCCCAGTGACATTCTTAAAGCTATTCACTCACTCAAAAAGGGCAAAGCTCCAGGGCCAGATGGCTTTACCATGGAATTCTACGCACACTTTGCTTCTTTCCTTGTTCCTAAATTACACCAATTGTTTTTATCTTTCATTTCTTCTGGAAAATCTGAAGGCTCTTTTCAAGAGGCTCTAATATGTCTTCTTCCTAAGGACAACAAAGACCCTACTCTGTGTAAAAACTATAGACCCATTTCTTTGATTAATTTGGATTATAAAATTTTTGCAAAGATTCTAGCTCTTCGCCTAGACAATATCTTACCACGGTTAATTGGCAGAGAACAATCTGGTTTTATTAAAGGTCGTTATTTATCAGATAATACTCGTCTCTTTTTTAATGTTCTTAGTAAATCCCATTCTCATCCAGGTTCTTTAGCGGCCATTGCATTAGACGCTGAAAAAGCTTTCGACAGAGTCAACTGGCAATTTATTTTTTCCACACTCCGTTGGTTTGGTTTTGGTCCCAAATTTATTTCATATATCTCATTATTATATTCTTTTCCTAGATCGTTTATTTTAGCTAATGGCTTTATATCCTCTTCTTTTCCCCTCCATAGAGGGGTTCGACAGGGTTGTCCCCTTTCTCCACTTTTATTTATTTTAGCGTTAGAACCCTTTTTAACAAAAATCCGTTTGAATTCTAACATTACAGGCTTCCCTTATGCAGACAACAATTTAAAACTTTCAGCGTATGCTGATGACATTCTTTTATTCATTTCAAGTCCTCAATCATCCATTCCAGCCTTTTTATCAGAAGTCTCTGCTTTTGCTCTAGTTTCGGGATACAAACTCAACATTGACAAATGTGAAATTCTCCCTATAAACAAATATTGTTTTCACGCTGATTTTGTAGATTCTTCCTTTCATTGGAACACTTCTAAAATTAAATATCTGGGTCTATGGTTCACTCCCTCCCTTAAAGATACTGTGGCTCTAAACTTAAAAAACTTACAGCTCACTTTGAGTAACTCTACATCAAGATGGCATCCTTTATTCTTATCTTGGTGGGGCAGATTAGACTCGATTAAAATGATGTTAGTTCCGATAATCTTATTTTACTTAGCCAATCTCCCTGTTAATATTCCTAAATCTTGCTTCAAAAAAATCTACGGCATCTTATCAAAATTTTTATGGCAAAATAAACATCCTCGGATGTCTCTCTCCAAACTTAAACAACCTAAGCATGTGGGTGGAGTCAATTTCCCTGACTTTTCTTCTTATCACACATCATTTTTTCTCAAACACTCTTCGTTTCTATTATCTACAGATCTCGACACTTTTAATCCTCGTCCCTTGTGGGTAGAGTTAGAATCTTCCTTTTTCCATCCATTCTCCTTTGAGGAATTTTTGTCCTTAACTCACATCCCATTGAAAATGTCACTTCCCATTCTTAAGAATGCCCGCAAAATTTTTCAGCCTCTTTTGTTCGGAGGTCTTGATGATCGTACCCGCTTTCTAAACTCCCCAATTTGGTATAATAAACATATTAAAATCAAAAATAGGACCCTTTTTTGGAAGGATTGGCTAGCACTTGACCTTAAGTGGACCCATCAATTGTTTCAAGAAGATGCTTGTGTTCCCTTCTCTGTACTTCGCACCCGCTTTTCTCTTCCCCCTTCCTATCTATCGAAGTATCGAATATTGACTTCTACTGCTTTAAATTCTTTCAATATCTTATCCTCAGTCCATATTCATACAACAACTTCTCCTCTCACACTTTCTTCTCTACGTACCCCTTCCTCGGCATCCACTATTTATAAAAAATTAAGATCTACATCTCTTTCCCGTACTAAGTCTACAACGGAATGCAGTTGGGAGGTGGATTTGGGTATATCTTTTTCCGTTTTAACATGGGAAAAGATTTGGAATAAAATAAGGAAGTCGTCAAGAGCAGCTAATATCACACAAACTTTATTTTTTCTTTACAATAGACTCCTAATTACTCCGGCCAAATTGCATCGCATAGACCCTACTGTTCCCTCTACTTGCTGGTCATGCCCTGCCCCTAATGCAGATCTTTATCACATGCTCTTTACTTGCCCTCCTGTTCACACTTTTTGGATCAAAGTTTGGCAGCAAATTAACAAAATTTTTCACACACATATCCCTTTTTCTTATGCTCATATTTTCCTAGGTAGTATCTCAGAGGTATGGTCTTCTCTCAAATCTTCCACCTCTATTGTGGACTTACTTTTAGCCGTTGCATTTCAACAAATTACAAAATCGTGGAAAAATGCCTCTAACATTTCATTTCAAGCCTGGTGGTATGGCGTCTGCTATAACCACAGATTAGATCGAGCTTATGTTTACCCAATTGCCTTGGCCATTAAACGAGATCTGTTGTGGTTACCAGTCACTAATTTCCTAAATGCTTCTGCTCGTGCTATACCTTTACATATTCTTTGTAATGAAGAAGTATCCAAGCCTCCATGAATTTAATAGAAAAAAATGTAATCTATCTATTGTTAATATTTTAGTATACAATGCACGTTTGTCATTCATACTATTTTTATCATTCGCCGAAATGTTTACATGCTGTATTCTAGTTATGATACCGCTGTTTATCTTATGATTTCCCCCCTCTTTCCCACTTCTCCCTTTCTTTCTTTCTTTTCTTTCTTTCCTTTTCTTTCTTTCATCTCTCTTGTTCTATAACCAATTTTGGATTTATATTACGTTATATGATGTATTTTGAATTGTTATACTTCTTTTTTATATCCAATAAACCTTTCTTTAAACTAAAAAGGTCCAGTCATTTTCCAGTTGCAACTGGTCAATAGCCAGCTCAGGAAAAAGTCCTATTGCAGCTTGTTGTGTCCCTGTAGCGAGACAGGACTTCAGCCGACTGGCCCTTTGAGTCTACTGGATACAAGTGGAAGCAGGTCTAGCCCTTCAGGTCTCCTCTCAAGTCTCAAACAGCAGGTCTTCTGTCTCTGCTCTGTGAGCAGGTTTCACACCTCATTAAGGTGCAGCACTTGCAGAGCAGCTACTGGCAGACCAATGCAAATTAATCTCCAGGTGATTCAGGCAGAAAAAGTTAACTTTCTAAAAGTTATCTTTCTTAAATATTTTTTTTAATGTAACTTTGCCATTGGATTGGCTTTTTAATAACTCATAAAAATATTGATTGAATAATGTTTTAGCTGGTCCAATGCCAGGGACTGCTGAATTAATATCTTAATCATTACTCTTGTTTTCTCATAGGATGGCCAAGGCCTTCCATAGTGAAAATAGCTTTTGGGAGCTTGTCACTGCAGGGACATGGTAACACTACGTTTCTGCATGTCCCATTTATAAATCCAATGCACCCTTCCTTCTGGACTCCTCGGCCTACACAGGAGTGCATTAGTAGTATTTAAAAGTATGTTTTTTATACTGTCTAAAGGGTGTTTTGAGAAGTCAAGCGAAAGGTTTAAACTGCAGCAGCCAGGCTACAGTGGCAGGCCTGAAGTCATGTTTTCTTTGTCACTCTAGTGGATGCCATACTGCAGTCTGCAGGTGATATTTCGCTTTCCCTGCCATGGGTGTATTTTTGCACCATATACTATGGCCTTCTACAAAAGTTAAATATGTCAAATTAGATTTAGCATACTTTCTCAGTTTTTAAGGGGTCCAGGCACGCACATTCACTGTGGCCTGATGAGCAGTGTCCCAGTGCGCAGAGTAAAAAAGACCAGCATCAGGCTAGAAAAGAATGCGAGGATCACGCTTAAAGGGCACCTTATCACAGGAAGCAAAAAACCAAAAGGTCAGAGATGAGAAATAGACTAGTCTAATCTTTGAGGCAGAAGAGTTTAACAGGTAAAACAGTTGCAGAAAAAGAAAAAATTGGGTGGTTAACGTGACAAAAAAATAGGGGTATGGAAAGCATCATGACACATACTTCTCAGATCAAAGCTCCCATATACAGGAGTAGAATACGAAATTACATCACAAGAAAATGGTTGAAGACCATTGTGAAAAGGAAAGCTCCTTCCCTTTTATAGATTAGTAATCTAGATAAGTATTTATCTAGATTAGAAATTCCTGCAGTTGAATTGCCATAAATACTTCTATACCATCACAATCCTTATCCAACCCTCCACCAAGAAAAGGCATTCAAAAAAAGAAATCAGCTACACTTTGTTTCCAGGAACAAACTCTAATCTATACTGACAGCCGGGCAGCCTACTCATCCATTTGAAAATACATGGAGTGGCACGACCACCACCTTGAGTACTAAAGAGATCTATGAGGTGCATATGATATGGGCGAACACACTTAGCAACTGCTTCTTTTCTATTACTGAATGAGTAGGTTCTGCCGCATGCAATGCTCTGGATGCAAATGCTCTAGTTTCATCTTTGCCAGCTATCTCTTTTGTAGTGAAACAGCAGTAAATGCATTCATCATGCTAATATTATCATGTGTGTAAATGAGTTTTAAAGGGTGCACTTTCACAAGGTCATTTGTAACTTGTTCAAACTTAATCTAGCACTAATCATTCAACTCAGATATCACATTTATTTAACAGTTTGCATAAAGCTGTTGTTGTGCTCACAAACGGGGGTATATTGCAGAACAAACTCTGCTAGATTTAAAAGGTCTCAAATTATCTTTGCTAACTGAGGATGTCGCTTCCTTAATAGCTTTGGACTGGTTCACTATTGGTTCTACCACAGCTTTAAATATGTGATGCCCCAAATATTCCAACTATGCCCTGCAACATTACACAAATCTTTTTAGTGTAAAAGTAGTTTTCTTCAAGATATTCAATACAACATAGAACTTCACCCCATCTATCTTTTCAAATAATAATATACACATTGTTGGAGCTGGCCCTCTTGGCAGGGTCACCCCCAGAATTTTGCCTTCTGTTGCTGAACGCATTTGTTGGCATTACATATAATTAATTACTACATTTAATTTACATACAAGTCCCTAATAAATGGTAGCACATGTAACCATGCCCTTTAAATTACATTCTATCAGTGAGCTGCAGTA
The DNA here is from genome assembly GCF_964204655.1 of Triturus cristatus. NCBI lineage: Eukaryota > Metazoa > Chordata > Amphibia > Caudata > Salamandridae > Triturus > Triturus cristatus. Next base: position 238,478,763 of record NC_140583.1, read on the forward strand.
CTCCTTGTGCCACCCACTAAAATAGACCTTTAAAACATGTCTCAGGCCTGCCACTGCAGCCTGAAGTGCAGTATAAACTGCTATTTAGGCCTGACAAAATAAACATTTTTTCAGGCCTAAACCTTCCTTTTTAATGCTCTTAAATCACCCCCGAAGGTAGGCCCTAAAGGCTACCAGGGCAGGGTGCATACTATTTAAAAAACTGGACATGTATACTTTAATTCAACACGTCCTGGCAGTGAAAAACTCCTAAAGTTGTTTTGACTAAGTTGTAAGGCTAGCTCTCTCATAGACAAAAAATGGGGTATCTTATTTTAATTAATAAGTGCTAACTTTGGATTGGAAGCAGATGGAGATATGCTGTTTGCACTCAAATAAATAGTCATTTTAAAATTCTCTTAAATGATAAAGTTGGATTTTAATTAACTTTCCTGGAAATGGCACTTTAAGAAAGTTGTCATTTTTTTGCCCAAACCAACTGTGTCTTTCTGCCAGTGTCTTTGGTCACATGGCTGTGTGTGAGCTGTTTTGGGTTGTGTATTGCTTCAAGACAGTGAGACAAAGGAAGCCTAGGTGTAATTGAAGAGTGTCTTCCTAACAGGTTAACTGGGGAGTAGCGTTACCCTGCCCTGATTACATTTCATGAGGCCCTGCCTGCATCAGACACAAAAGAGCCTGAATCCAGCTTTACCTTTACCTTTGTCACTCAAGACAGTTTGGAGTCAAAACCTGGGAAAGGGCAGAACTGACCAGAACCAGTTTTGGGTGGTAGGTTAGGGAATTACCCCACACAAAGGCTGGCACCAGGTATAATAAGCATTTGCAATGCAATCGGTCTTGCATTTGTGAAAAGTAAAGCTACTGGCATAGTAATGACAAAGTTATTTACTTATGTTTTTTTGTTCGCAAGCATTTAACACTGCTGTTCCATAACCTGATCAATGAAAGTAATTTTTATAGAAGACGCATATACGTGTGTTCTGATTACCTTCTTGCACAGATAAGCACTTTCCCTGATCCCTGACCCAAATATAGAACATAGGAGAAAAGAAAGCTGAGGGCATAGAAAAATGAAAGCAAAGTATAGAGCTTAGCAGAATGGAAAACAGAGAGCACGGAAAAATGAAAGAAAATGGAGCATACCGAAAAGGAAAGGAGAGAGTGTGGGTGAAAGGAAAGCAGATACTAACGGAAAACAAGTGAAAAGTGCTGGATCCGTTATTTTTCCACACCTGTCCTGATACTGATGGAGGTTAATTCCAAGCTGAGATTTCGGCTCAGAGAGCTCTACAGAACTCAATCCAGACTCAGGGAGAGCTACCTCTGTGCTTGTCCTGGTGTAAGATCTGTCTTAATAATTAAGAGCAGCAAATGCATGTTTCTGTTGGTAACAGTAAAGGAGAAGTTTTTTAAAGCGTAAACAGACTATACATGTTTCAATGGATACCTAAAGTTAGCAGACAAGGGAACATTTATAAAATGCAATTTGACCATGATCACACAATGCGGTTAAATGGGAGAGGGGGTGGATCCTGAAATTAGGATTAATTGGTTTTGATGAATCTGTGCGGAAGAACAAATCCCCTCCCTCTAGCCTCAAAAACAGTAGGTGCCTGCCTTCAAACTTGTGCATATTAGCTTTAAAAAAGTGGCAAAACTTGTCTGCTGAAATCCTAAGAAAATCATTTACACTGTGGGGGCAGGAGGCGGCTGGAATTTGGCAATAATCCAAGCCTCGCATCTTTGGAGTCACAATTAAGCCTCAGACAGCTTTCGGCTGTCTGACTATAAAAGTGTATTTAAAAGCATCTGGGCCCCAGTGACTGGCAGCTGCTTGTTAAATAGGGTTTAAATACCCAGAAGTGTCCACGGAATAGAAAGCATCAGGAAACGGCTCAGAAAATGTCAGACATATGCCCCCCCCACACAATATCAGTATCTGGCGAGCCATGGGGGGAAGTTAGCACCTTTTTTCGGTCGGAACTCACACGCTTGGAGTGTAATGAAAGCGCTGGGCCTGGGCCATTTAAAAAACACATAAAGACCATTGTGTTTACGATTAAGTTAATAACCCCCTGTTTACCAAATAGTTTCAAAGAGACCTGAGAGACCACAAGGGTAAACTTTTATTCAAATGCCCCATCCAGAAGTATCAACGGCTTGAGATTCTGAACCTCAATTAGGGAGGCACTAAGTGCCAAGTGGGTCAATTTTGTGGGGCTGCAAGTGCTTTAAATGTTGCCTCCAGGACTGAGCTTTACAGTGATGAGTTTACTTCTAACGATTTCAGGGCACTCTGTGTAAAATAGGGGATACCTTTTTGCGTGACTCACACTCTTCGGCCTCGGTTCTAGAAATAATTAAATTAATGTCAACTTCTGTAATGTAACTGGTGCTCATGTAAAGTGCTTCAATGGTACTGGCTTCAAAAACATTTTCTAAGCTGTTGTATTCTGCTTGATTTCGATCCAAAGAGATAGGGACAGTTGGAGAGAGTACGCCAAATACATACAGCAAAACAGACATAGCACAACTAAAACATGGCCACGACAATAGTTTGGGCATGGGTTAAATATACATACTCAGATGTAGGGCTTCCCAAAAAATTTTAAGCAGTTTTATTTTGCACAATCTCAAGCCGAAGGTATGAGAACACTCAAAATCAGCCCGAACTAAAGTTACATTTCTACGGCTCGAATGAATCCTTGTGTAACATGCTTGGTTCTCATGGTCGAGTTTGAGTTGTATAAAACAAGGAAAAAACAAAAGCAACAGCTTTAATCAGTATGGCAGTTTCATTACTTTCCATTAAAATCAACAATACGAAGCAGGATAAAAGCAAAATATTTAAATTTAGTGCTCAGTCCGTTATCTGCAGCAGACACAAAAATGCCTAAAAGCACTCTACTCAGCCCTCATGTACAAAGAGCATGGAATAACGCTTTCGTTTCTGTTGCGGATGCTAGCAATAAACACGGAACCTGCAATGGAAAGGTGGGAGGAGGGAGGAGAGGCCATCGCACACTGCACATTGTGATGGCCAGACAGAATCTTCTCCAGTGAAATTGCTGGGGAGGGAGCTAAGCACACACAGGAGGGACATTTAAACAAATACACCAGTAAGAAGCCAGCATTTCTGAATGCCGCAGATAACAACCAATGGCAATTGGTGGGTGTCCCAAAGTCCTACAAAAGAGATACAACAGGTCTTGCAGACAGCGCAAACGCTGTTGAGGCTCAACCTAATAATGGGACTTTCAGAACATCTCAACAGAACACTCCATGACCTGTGGAAGATTCATAAGAAGGAATGTCCTGCTGTTTGCGTAAGATGAGCTCCCCTACTGACTGGAGGGATTCTGCTCACAAACAGAACTACGCCTGGAACCATAGAACATGAGTATGTAGGGACTGAGTCACCATACCACCTCAGTACTTATGGACCCAAATCCGACTAGCTAATAGTGCCTCACTTGCCCTCCTTACCTTTCCAGAGACACAAGTGATTTGACACCCCAGAACACCATACTCTAGACCCTCTCAGGGTTAGCGGGAGCAGGCCATCACTTCGTTCTCTCACTCTTGCATGTCCACAATAAAAAAAAAGAGACAAAAAGGAAGCTTACAATATTTATTGAAACTATTGTGCTCTATTATGGAGCAACTGCACTGCAATCAGAAAGCATATGCAGGACAACAATGTGAGTAGCATAATTAGGAGACCATACACAATAAAAATCCCTGTCATATTAGCTGCCAGATTTGCTTTAGCCTACCCTCACTATGGAAAACAATGCTATATTATAGATCTCTGAGATTAATGGCGAACCCCGTACCTATCATACACAGATAGTTGTTCTACATCTCAGCTGGCAGAGCTCTATCCTGTCTAGACCTTTGCTCTGCGTTAAAGTCTCTACTCTGCTTGTATTCAAATTGACAAGTCTGTGGTTATATGATAAAACTTGTGTGTTCTAAAACAGCAGTTGGATTTCTCTATTATGTCTGGGTGCTAGTGTCCGACCACAGAGAATAATAAGGAGCAGTGTTGTTTGACTTTGCATGAGATGTTCTGACTAAATTCCAGCTGAACAAAATACGAAAACATGTACAGCATGTTTGCAAAATAACAATGTGGCAGAAAAACAAGCATGATATTTTTGTAACTTGTGCAAAGCAGAAGCGGCCTACTGCATGCAAAATTAGGCTAACATAAGGAAAACGAAAATGAGCTCCATATGGTACACACAACAGAATCAAAAGAAGGAATGCCCTGCTGTCTCAGGAAGATGGGCTATCCTACTGACTAAAGAAAGAATATTGTGCCTGCTTGCCTTGAACCTAAGCGACCTAGAGTGAATCAAAGGTCAGTTGGCAGACCTCCTGTATGAGCTACAGAGAAACAACAAGCTTCCTGAGGCCTCCCTGCAACTGCTATCTGACCAGCACCAACTGGACCTGCCAAGACCTGTCGCTGGCCTCTGCTGGAGTGAGTCCTGATTCCCAAGAGGTGCCCTCCCTGGTCCGGGACCCTTGGCTGGTATCAGTGAGAACTCCTCCTCAAGAAAAGGTGTAAGTCCTTACGTTTGGGCTCCTCACCACCACAAAATGACCTCTTCATGGCATGAACCTGCTGCCTGTGATGACTGTCAACATGTAGCTTTAGTGGGACTTGCTCTTCACACCGACAGCCTCAGTCTGTGACCACCGGCAACACGAGACCTGCACTTCACGCTGACAGCAACCGTCTGCGATGATCAACCAGTTTGAAGCTCCAGTGATGACTGAATCTTTGTGCAAATAGCAATGACCGTCCATGACCCTCAACCTGCCTCACGCACTGACAATGACCTCCTCACTGCCCCAAACTAATCCAAACAGAACTCTTTGTGTGTCCTCTGAGAAGGTAAATCTTCAGTGGGACTAACCTGGACACTCTATTCAACCTGTGCTTCATTGCGGCGAACAGCCTGAACTTGTGATTTTCTCCTTTTGTGCTTCTTGGCAATATTTTCACCTAAAATTTTAAAAAATTAATATCTCTGGTATACTGATTGGATTTTTGTCATTTTATTTATTACATTTTACTAAATTGATTTGGGATTTTTCTTGATTTGCATTTTTGTGTGCTGCATAAATACTTTGCACTTTGCCTTTAAGTTAATACTAACTGCTCTTTTGCCAAGCCACCAGAGGTGTAAGCATAGGTTAATTTAGTGGCTTTTGTGATTCACCTCAACAAGAACTACCTCAACTAATAACCCAATTTGTTACACCCATCACCCTCTGAAATACAGCAGAAGCCATGTCAAATGGCAATTGTTTGAAACTACAGTAATTTCAGGGGAGAGGAAGCATGGAAGGTTGTGAGAGTCCAAATGTAATTCAATTTGATGATATAGTGTTGACACAAATATGTGAAAAGTTATGTTCCTTTTAACATGACTAACATTTCAGGTAGGTTCAGAAGTGTTTGCTGATCCACCCAATTATTCCAGGTCACTGAAGTTGGCACACCATCTTAAAAGGCTTGTTTAACATCACCACAGATGCCAAAAACTCAGAACTCTTAATTTCTTCAATATTTCTCAGATTGATCATTTCTCGCTTGCAGACCTTGTGCATGTAGTGTTTTGCTTCATCTTTTGGGATAATGCTATGTCAGACCCTTTCAACTTCCCTAAATAGTTACTAACTACTTTGAGGTACAACTATAAGCACTTGACTCCTACTTCATTCACTTCCCTGCCTATTGCCTTTTATCAAAATGATTTTGACTTCGGCACAACCTGATCAGGGTGATTAGGGTCAAGAATCGTGTTCAATACAGCCATCCTAATAGGCAAGACTCATCTTGTGCTCTTTTCAAAAAAGATATAAGCCTCAAACTCACTGACCACCTCTGGCTTTCTACCAATGCAAACATTTTCATTTTTGACTGTCTTAACTTGATACGTGGGAACCTCCTAAACTCGTCACCTATGATTGTATATGTGGAACCCAAAACTGCCATGACCCTCACCACTTCCCCACTGAAGTGGACATTGCACTAAAGTCACTTCCTTGCCTAACCTATGATTATTTTATGCCCTCTACTTCCACTTCTACATCCACCGTCATATCGATTGCTAATGGACTTTTTTGTTTGAATTGAATATCGCTATCAGACACATCTGGGCCTTTTTGTTGAATCAAATATTAAATTTCTTTTAGTGCTGTGATTAGATATGCTTACATGTGAAAAAAGCCATTCTTGTTACACTTAAAGGAAGTCTTGTCGCAATACAGGACGTCTTGGCATTTTCCGAATGGGATCTACCTCCTGCATCGAAGGCAAACTCCTTTCCCCCTTTCTTCTTATCTTTTTTTCATCCACATTTGTAATGATTCTGCATTCTTATTTTGTATTGCCACTCTTATTATGTATTCTTAACTTCTTTAATTGTTGTACTTTCTTCGTAAATAGCTATTTCCTTAATATATATTTACGAGTTATGACACTTATGGCATGAAATACAGCAGCTGTATACAATCCTTATTTGCATATTTTGCACAGTGAACGCGACATTTGCATAATTGGTATGTAAACGGTAATAGATGATACCCTGAACTTGTATTTATTTAAAATGTGACTTGAATTTGCACTAAAAAAATGTTTTTTTGCACATGCGCCATTTGCACAAGTAGGGGAAATACCATTATATCAGGTTTTTTTCTATGAATAGCGTCATTTGCATAGTGAAAATAATGTTTGGAACTGTTTTAACTACATTAATCTGTTTAAAAACGTTTTTTCGAATTTGAAAATTCCGTTCCAACTATGCACAGGCGAAAATGCCGTTTTGTTTCAAGGTGTTATCAATAACAATATATAAATTTGGTTTTTATGCCATTTTTAACCGGAGAGTATTGCATATTGTGGAAATATGGATTTTTATGGTCGGTTATGTCCCCTATCTTGGACCCCAACGGTTTCATGTATAAGTCACAAGTACATGTATGTTCCCTCCAGTTCCAGTTATGAAGACGCAAACACATGTGCGTCCACCGTCAACATGTCCTCTTTCAGATCCGCCATGAATGGGCCGGATATTCTATTCCTAAGTATGAAAGGCCACCGGCTTTATATGGTCCATTTATCCCATTTTACAGTCCAGGCGAGTAGGCCCTGATTCTGCCATTAAGCCTTTTCCTGCCTTCTGCCTCTGAAAGCTCCAGTCTGAGCTCGCATCTGTGACCATGAACTATGTCTTACTCCCTGCGCGGCTAACGGTGCCTGACTCGGCCTGTCTGCCTGCCAAAAACTGTATTTCACCTTCAAGATTATCTGCTCTGCTCCGCTCCTCATCCGATGCATTCCTGTCTAGTAGTTTAGGTAAACATTCCTCCAGCTACCGCGCAAAGGGCCAGGCCTCGCTGCCCTCATGCAAGTAATTCATAGCCCTGTTACCATGGAATATTCCTACCCTCTCGCATCTAGTGTAGACACTTAGACGCTTGTACACGCACTAACAGTCAGTATAGTCAGTATAGAATAAGATTCTATCCTAAGAGACCTCTCTTTGTGGATAACACAGTTCTTTAAACATAGGATATTAGATATGATTTGGGATTGGGTTGACATAACCCCAGACTTCTGTCTCCACATGTAGAGCTAAATGTCAAGTCCCTCTCTCCCCCTAGTTGCACGTCAAATCACACGTCATGCTGCCGCGCGCGCATCTCTGCCAAGTATTTTTGCTGACATTGCGCAATTCTTTCATGGAACCACCCATTTATGACATGATACCTAATGACGTTCTTTAGTTACGCCTAGTTACACCCATTTTAGTTACGCATGTATGTTTTATCTCTGTTATCAACTGTTACGCCTCCTACATCTGTTTCACTGTAATGCCTCTTCTATAAAAATGATTACTTGTCAATAATGTATTGTTCCTTCCTTCCTGAACTTTCGTGGTGATGGAATAGAAGGCCCATAATTCGAATTATGTTCCTTTGTATAGGAATAAAGCCCGTTCCGAACCTCTAATACCACGGATTCTGCCTCTTATTTTACTGAGCTATTCTTGTTAATTTTCCGCATCAAATTAAGTTCCGGTAATTAAATTATTTACCACATATATGGCGCCCGAATAGGGACACTTTCTCATCTCACGCGCCGGAGGTGCGTTGCAGGCCCGGTCTCCTGCCACAGCTGGACGGACAACAACGCGTACCCACAGGATTTCCTGTATCTCCCTCCTGCCGAGCGGGGGTAACTGAGGCTGCGATCAACACCCAGACGAGGCGGTGAGAAGTGCGAAGTATCCCGACCAGAGCCTTGCTGAGAGAGCAAGATCCGAGGTATACAGAGGCCCACCAAGTTCCGAAGTTCCGAAGTATCGAGTCGAGTCCAGTCTGGTCCAAGTCCAGTTCAGTTCAGTTCCGAGGCCTTCCGTTCCGAGCTACCCGGTGAGTACCATTGCCGGGGAGGCGTTCTGACGTGCACATAGGTTGTGCCGGTCAAGACGGGTTTGGGTACACAAATCCGGTCTGCACTGTTTCAGCAGTGTATCTGTACTGTTTAGCAGTATATCAAGTATGTCTAGTATATAATTCAGAATTACCTAGTTAGTGCCGAGTATTATGCTTAGTGACTAGTTCCCTGAATGGCCATCATTGTTGTTCATTAAATGTTAAACGTTAAATGTTTTAAATACGTTCTGCATATTGTGGTGTGAATGACTGTTCATTATTGTGTTTTGTTGTATTAAACGTGTTCAAAATTAGGTCTCAGATCAGTTCTCAATATGCCGCTCTTTTCGAAATTAAGACAGATCAAAACTAGAAAAGGGGTACTCGAAGAAGCTGTTCCCATTCCTCCTAGGGACACTCCAGGGTACTTCATGTATCATAAACATGGCCTAGACGCCATATTATTTCTTGATTTATGGGTAGACTACACCAAGGAATTACCAGAAAGTCAGAGGTGGCCCACAGCTGGGACCTGGGATGCAGATTGCATCATGAAAGTAGAGGAAGAATTATGGAAAAAGAAAGCTAGACAATCACAAAAAGATGCCATTGAATTATGGCGTAAAGAATCATATAGACGTACAGAAAAAGCACTCAGACAGGAAGAGAAAAGTAAGGAGAATTCAAATAAAGTCCGAGAAAATCTATTAATTGAAGAAAGTGGTACCCAGTCATGACAAAGACCCAGCGGGTTTCCACCGTGAAATTAAAGACATGTTGCTCATGGGAGAGTATACCTATCCCGACATTATGAAAATATTAAAGGTATTAATGCCTGCGGGCATTTACGAAAAACTCAAAGAAAAGGATTGGGAGGTGGGAGACCAAAAGATAGATTGGACAGCATTAGAAAACGAAGAAACAGCTCGAGGTCCAGGTTTAGGGCTTGGGGAAAAGACCAAAATACTACCAGGTTTATTAGTACAGGTACTGCCACGTTTATTAACTACGAAAAAGGAAGACTGGGGTGCAATCTCAGCCTGTAAACAAAAGCAAGATGAAGACACTAGTGATTTCTATGCCCGATTCGAAAAATGTTTTGGTATAAATAGTGGAATAAAAGCAAGTAGCGAATCGTATCCACATCTGTTTGTGACAAAATTAGTTGAAAATGCCTTGCCCCAAGTTAAGAATAGAGTATTGAAATTCGAGAGTACCTGGCAAGGTAACACTCCGTCACAAATGTTACAAATGCTACAGTACCATCACAATAGAATTAGAGAGGAACAAGAACATGAACAAAGACGCATGAAAGACACGAAAATGAAAATGCTAGTTTCCCAGACAGTTCCAGCTGACGGTCATAAAAAGGGTATTACACAGTCCAGTGTTTCAGCAGGTTCTGTAAAAGGGACATGCAACTATTGTAAACAGCCAGGTCATTATGTACACGATTGTCCAGTTTTAAAACATAATATCGCCATAGGTAATACAAAAGAAAGACCACGGCCACTTAGACAGGATCAGAACCAACAAGGAGCCCCGCAGCATGCACAGGCCATGCCAGCTCCGCAACGGTCTACGCCAGCTCCACCACCGCAGCCTATTGCTGCCACACAAACAACCACACAACAGATGTACCAGACCGCACAGTATGACTATCCTGATTATCAACGATACTCATGAAACAGCCTAGAGAGGGAAGTTGGCTTACCCCTTATCGAGGTCCCTGTAGATCAAGAAGGACCTTATGTACACAGTGAACTATTAGGCCAAGATAGAAAATTTTTACTTGATACAGGGGCAAGCCGAACAACAATAAAACGTAGTGAAGTTCCAGGGGCACCCCTCTCAGGCTCACAGAACATTTCCCTTGGTTTTTCAGGAAAACCTATCATTAACGAAGTATCACAGCCTCTTCCCCTTACGATTGGTCCCTTGACACGAACTACAGATTTATTACTTACTAAATCATGTCCAGAAAACCTGTTAGGTATAAAAACATTGAAAGCTCTAGGAGCTATAATATGTTGTTCTCCGGAAGGAGTAAGATTGTTTTTACGTGATTTCAAAGGGCACTATGTGTCCCGAGACATGGATCACCGACTCCAGACTTTACCCACACATTTATGGGCACAAGGCCCTACAGATGTTGGTTGCATGAACATTACACCATATCGAGTCACACTAAAGACAGGAGTGGTACTACCACGAATGCGACAATACAAGTTACCCCCAGATGCTGTAGTGGCTTTACTGCAAATCATTGACGAGCTTATTACCCAAGGAGTGGTTGTGGAAACCGACTCCAATGTATGTAATTCCCCGATAATTCCGATTCTTAAACGAACTGATCCAAAAGCCCCGCCAGTATATCGATTGGTTATTGATCTGCGCGAATTAAATAAATGTATTGTACCACAATACCCTGTGGTCCCAGATATCTCTTCATTACTCACAGCGATTGATTCAGAAGCAACATTCTTTTCTGTAATTGATCTCAAGAATGCCTTTTTCAGCGTCCCAATAGATCCGGAAAGCCAATACTTGTTCGGATTTAGTTTAAATGGACGAAGCTTTAAATTCACACGCGCACCTCAAGGATTCACAGAAAGCCCCAGCATCTATAGCCAAGCACTGAAACGAGAACTTGACAGTATCCACATGCCAGTCAACACTGCCCTGCTTCAATATGTCGATGATCTGCTGATCACCGCTAGAAGCGAACCTGATTGTGAAAAAGCCTCACTGACGGTTTTACAATTTTTGGTTCGCTTCTAGAAGGCAGCTTACACCCGATCGCATCCAGTTAATTGCTAACATGCCAATACCCAAGACACAAAAGGAGGTACGGGCTTTTATAGGCCTCACTTCATATTGTAGGCAGTGGATCCCTCAGTATGCATTTCTAGCAAAACCACTCATTCAGTTGACAACACAGGAGGCGGCCACATCGACTGTCCTCCCTTGGACTCAAGAACATACACAAGCTTTTGAAAACCTAAAGAAAGCTTTATGTCAAGCACCTGTTTTAGCAACACCATGTTACAATAAACATTTTACGCTCTTTGTTACAGAACGCGAAGGTACTGCCTTGTCAGTACTCACACAGGAACAAGCAGGATCACACAAACCATGTGCTTATTTCTCTAGTACATTAGATCCAGTAGCTCAGGCTCTGCCTGCGTGCCTGAAATCAGTGGCAGCGACAGCTTTAGCAATCAGACAAAGCGATGCCATAGTATTAGGACATCCATTGACAGTACAAGTACCACACGCAGTAGAGGTTCTTGTGAACCGAACGCAAACACAACACTTGACTATAGCAAGACTTACCGGTTACGAATTAACATTGTTTCAGCCACACATAGAAATCAGACGTTGTAGTACATTGAATCCTGCCACACTTTTGCCAGTAAACGGAACAGACCCACTAGCACATGATTGTATTGAAGTTATTACTATCACGACGAAACCCAGACAAGACTTGACAGACGTCCCATTGTCAGATCCAGACCTGACGTTGTATGTAGATGGTTCATGTATGAGAACAAGTACAGGAGAGCTAGTGGCCGCGTATGCAGTCACAACAGACACTGAAGTCATTGAAACAAATTGCATAAATACCTTGTCAGCTCAAGCAGCAGAGCTCATCGCTCTGACACAAGCCTGTATTCATGCCAAAAATAAGAAAGTCAACATATACACAGATTCACGTTATGCATTCGGAGTCGTCCATGACTTCGGCGTGCTGTGGCGAGAGAGAGGTTATTTAACTTCTCACGGTGCCCACATTCAGCACGGACCCCTCATTCAAGCCTTATTAGATGCAATACATCTACCCACTGCAATCTCAATTATGAAATGTAAAGCTCATACGAAAGATACTGATATCATTTCCCAAGGCAATGATCTAGCTGATAGAACAGCTAAACAGACTGCTCAAACTCACACATCTGACATGACAAAGACAATAGTTCTGACACCAACACATTGCATGACGGTTAAGGATCCCGCTCTTGACGTAATTGACATACAGACACATGCTACACCAGACGAAATAAAGAAATGGACTGAATTAGGAGGGATCCAAACGAATCAAGGATGGATGACGAAGGAAAAATCTGTATGGTTTCTTCCCGACTCAATGGTCCAAGTTATCATTAATACAATACATAGTCCAGCGCACCTAGGAGAAAAAGCTATGCTAGACAGCATTCAACACATTTGGTTCAACAAACATTTACGAGCAGCAGCTAAACAAAAAGTTCGTACCTGTATGATCTGTTGTCAGTTTAACCCAGGTAAAAGCATTCCCGTAGAACAGGGTGGATTTCAGCCTCCTGATCACCCTTTTGAAGTCCTCCAGATGGATTATATCCAGATGGAACGATGTCGAGGATTCAAATATGTTCTCGTAGTTGTCTGTGCTCTTTCCCATTGGACAGAAGCATACCCGGTTTCAGATTACACTGCCCCGACTACTGCCAAACAGTTAGTTCGAGAATTCTTCCCACGGTACGGTTTACCACGTGTTGTCTACTCAGATAACGGCCAGCCGTTCTCATCCGAACTAATGAAACACGTTTCACTTTTGTTAGGCTATCAATGGAGATTTCACTGTGTCCGACACCCCGAGGCAGCAGGTCTCGTGGAACGACATAATCAAACTCTGAAAATTAGATTGTCCAAAATATGTAGGGAGAAAGGTGTCGACTGGGTAGTAGCCTTACCAGTTGCACTCTTTTACATGAGAATGGTAGCGCATTCTCGAACAGGGCTATCTCCTTATGAGGTGATCTTCGGTAGACCACCAAATATGTGGGGGACGCCTATACCACGCAAAATAACTGATGTTGACTGTAATATGCTGACAGATTACCTGGCTTCCTTGATGTCTGCACTACAATCTTGTCGTTCACAGGTAGCTGCAGCCTTTCCCGACAACACCGAGGTGAAACCCCATGACGTAGTTCCCGGGGACCTGGTGTTAGTGCGGAATTTTGACCGGAAGACTCAGCTGGATCCTAGGTGGAAATCGCCTCAACTTGTACTGCTCACCACGAGGACAGCCGTGAAGATCGAAGGTCGCAAAGGTTGGATACATTCAAGTCATATCAAGAAATTTCATGGACTACCGTCTGATGTAAACGTTACACCTCGCGTGTCTTCACCGATTGACTCAAAGCTTCCTTTGGTTGAACTAAGCAATAAGGAACTATACAAACTAAAACTACGGTCTAATAAGTCAGACAATTTGATTGTTTAAGTCCTCTCCAAGGTGAATCGGTCGAATTTGTCTCTGACATGTATCCCCTAGACCTAAATAGAGAAAGAAACCGAAAGATGGAGTTGAGAAAACATGCGTACTGTAAATCACTGCGTAGTCATTGCACAGTGACGTTATTAATTTTGTTTTTCTTAAGTCTTTTAATAATCACTGCAAGTATATTGTTGCACATATATTATCCTATTTCTAAACATGTTTACAATGTTACTGCTGAACATTCTTTTAGTGAATTACCCCCGCATGAGTTGTCCTATAGATTTGCGCTGCGCAATAACACTTTTATTAGTATGTTACATCATTCCCATCAGACTAGCAATGCTACAAATTGTTGGATATGTGGCCGACTCCCTCCCTATCAGAACTATAAGGGAATTCTGCCTCTCTTTCCATATCCGTTCACACACAATGGCTCCTGTGGAGCATGGTTTAGTTTAATTAATTCCCTAGATTCGAATTCCGCAGTTTATCAAGACAACTGGGTATGGGGAAACCTGAACTTAGTTTTGCTTAAAGTCTGCTACCCTAACAAGGAGGGACTTCCCAAAAGAACAGGAACTGATCTAGAAAATGAAGTATACGGATTAGGTAATTTTACACTTAACCTCATGATCCTGAACGTTGAATCTGAAGCTACACCAATCTTGCCCGCCATGTCAGTATTCCCAGTAAAGGGGGAATTATGTATCAGAAAGAATGGCTCCATACACATGGGCCATAGTAAATGCACCACTGTAATAGAATTCAGTGATCAAGGCAAGTCTACATTTAGAGCTTCTCGCCATTCCTACTTCGTATGTGGTCAGACTGCATATATACGTTTGCCTCTAGATTGGGATGGTACCTGTTACATCGGATTCCTTTTGCCACCTGTTTTCCTAGCTCCTCCTGATTATCACAGAAATACTCATTTAGTACCCAATAGACAGCAGAGAGATCTCCCAATCGTCGATTACACTGAAACAGCATGGGAAAAATACACAGATTTCAATAAAGGTTTCTTTCCTTATATAGGTACAGTCACTAATAGTAAGCTGATACGTAGATTAACCAGAACCCTTGAAGCAGTAGTGAACGAAACTATTTCCGCCTTAGGCAATTTAACAGAAGAGCAGTCTGCTATGCGGATTGTTGTGCTTCAAAATCGTCTTGTCCTTGACGTCATCCTGGCCGATAGGGGCGGAGCTTGTAGGGTCATCGGATCAAGTTGTTGCATTTTCATACCAGAAAATTCGCCGTCAGTATATAAAGCCATAACCCGCCTTCATAAGATTGTAAGCCAGATACACCAGAGTCCAGGCACCTGGACTTGGTCCGGTTGGTTCTGGGGCGTGTTGTCAGCCTGGGGATGGAGAATCCTATCCTGCCTAGGTATTGGCTTTCTCATACTATTCAGTTGCTGCTTATGTCTACAATGTGGGCCAGCGATTTGTGGTCTGTGTGCCACCTCGTGTATCCCACATCCAAGTTTTCATTCGAGATCCCGGAAGAAGAAAGAAGAACAAATTATGTTATATGAACAGATCGATGGATTGATGAAGATTGATATCTCTTAAGGGCAAGTAGGGGACAAGGAGGGAATGTGGAAATATGGATTTTTATGGTCGGTTATGTCCCCTATCTTGGACCCCAACGGTTTCATGTATAAGTCACAAGTACATGTATGTTCCCTCCAGTTCCAGTTATGAAGACGCAAACACATGTGCGTCCACCGTCAACATGTCCTCTTTCAGATCCGCCATGAATGGGCCGGATATTCTATTCCTAAGTATGAAAGGCCACCGGCTTTATATGGTCCATTTATCCCATTTTACAGTCCAGGCGAGTAGGCCCTGATTCTGCCATTAAGCCTTTTCCTGCCTTCTGCCTCTGAAAGCTCCAGTCTGAGCTCGCATCTGTGACCATGAACTATGTCTTACTCCCTGCGCGGCTAACGGTGCCTGACTCGGCCTGTCTGCCTGCCAAAAACTGTATTTCACCTTCAAGATTATCTGCTCTGCTCCGCTCCTCATCCGATGCATTCCTGTCTAGTAGTTTAGGTAAACATTCCTCCAGCTACCGCGCAAAGGGCCAGGCCTCGCTGCCCTCATGCAAGTAATTCATAGCCCTGTTACCATGGAATATTCCTACCCTCTCGCATCTAGTGTAGACACTTAGACGCTTGTACACGCACCAACAGTCAGTATAGTCAGTATAGAATAAGATTCTATCCTAAGAGACCTCTCTTTGTGGATAACACAGTTCTTTAAACATAGGATATTAGATATGATTTGGGATTGGGTTGACATAACCCCAGACTTCTGTCTCCACATGTAGAGCTAAATGTCAAGTCCCTCTCTCCCCCTAGTTGCACGTCAAATCACACGTCATGCTGCCGCGCGCGCATCTCTGCCAAGTATTTTTGCTGACATTGCGCAATTCTTTCATGGAACCACCCATTTATGACATCATACCTAATGACGTTCTTTAGTTACGCCTAGTTACACCCATTTTAGTTACGCATGTATGTTTTATCTCTGTTATCAACTGTTACGCCTCCTACATCTGTTTCACTGTAATGCCTCTTCTATAAAAATGATTACTTGTCAATAATGTATTGTTCCTTCCTTCCTGAACTTTCGTGGTGATGGAATAGAAGGCCCATAATTCGAATTATGTTCCTTTGTATAGGAATAAAGCCCGTTCCGAACCTCTAATACCACGGATTCTGCCTCTTATTTTACTGAGCTATTCTTGTTAATTTTCCGCATCAAATTAAGTTCCGGTAATTAAATTATTTACCACAATATGACGCATTAGGGTGTAGTGCAAAAGGGTATTTGAAACCGTTATGAAAATAACTGAATCAAATATTCATTTGCAATGTATACATAACATGTTGAATGCTGTATGAAAATGGACGGGCAGTCTGTTTTCAGTTTTTGTTAATGCATTGTCACTTTAAATAAGGGAGGAAACACTAGTACGTCATGTGATCAAGGCATCTAGGGGCTGAAACGCGTCATGGCGGAATTGCACTGAATTAAATAAAAATGTGCACAAGAAAAACTGGAGTCCGTTCCGTATCTGTTTCCAACTAGGGGGAAGCTGAGGATTCGGTATTGGTGGATGTTTGTCCGAGGCGGCTTTCTCGGACGTAACTGACCCCCTCTCGAGCAGGGCTGTGTGGCGGAAAGCCGACACCGGTGAATTTCCGGATGTGAAAAGTCTCTGCGAAGAGAAAGCGACACAACCCCGACAGCGGAAGCAACGACTATAAGTGGTGAAAAGCAGTGGAACCCGGGTCGGAGGACGTGGGAATCCAGGGCAGCCACACAAGGTACGATTTGCCCATCACTGTCGGGTGAGAGGTGTGCAGGGCAGGCAGCAGCATAGTTCAATTGTTGCTCGCGCCAATTATTTTAAAAGTGCTCAGAATGGCCACAGATGTACTATGGGGGAGAGAGGAAGCTGCAGATGAAATGTTTTTGGAGGTAGCAAGTGCACACGCATACTCTGACAATGTGACTCCGAATGTAAGGGAACTATATAGAAAGCTTGAGAAACTAATGCGCTCGGAGCAGGCTAAGTGGTGGGAGCACCGATCCCTTTCCAAATATTTGGAAGTGGGTAGGGTGCCCCGCGGTTTGAGAATAATGCTTGCTCTGAGCTACGACAACCCAAACCCTAATATGCTACGGGATTGGCGAGAATGCAATTTGGAATCTTCGAAAAGACTAATGAAGATTCTTATTGACTATGCAGAAATCGACAGAACTGATTTGCAAACTCAAATTGACTAACTTAATGTGACAATACGGTCAATGGAGGGCAGCGAAGCTAATACGAAACTTAGAGATGACATGATTGCGCGTCTCAAGAAGGATGAAGATGTGATAAAGAAACGTAAGACCTTCAAGTTTCAACGTGATAAAAATGATTATGACCAAGGTCAGATTTTCACGTTCGCACGGAAATATGATGCGGCAAAATCAAGTTACAAAAGAAATGACATGCAAAAGGATTGTGGCGCAACAGCAGGATCTGGCAGTGGATTACCTACAGCATCATCAATATCTGACCTAAGTTCATCTGTGGAGACGGAGTCAGAATCGGAGGGCATTTCAAGCATCGCAAAGGCACGAAAGCATACTCTGGTAGAGGAGGTGTTTTTTTTACGGGAGGAAAGACTACAAACTTTACGTCCAAGAAACACGAAGCCCAACACTAATATAAAAAGAGGAGAACCATCAAGCGAAAAGAAAGAAGGAGAAGCAGGCGCCAAAATTAAAACAAACAACAAACCGAACAACAGGGGGTGGAGGCACAGATGATTCAAGAACCCCAAAATGCCAACACCATCACCAATCTCTCAGAAATGGTGTTGGACAAAGCGGAGCAGCAACTTCTCTCTTTAGGGCTGTCTTTCTGTCCGGAAAACAACTTTGATTATCCACAAACGCGAGCAGACATATACATGTTTATCAGGAAGCTCAAGCTGCAAAATTATCATCATGGCATGGCCAAGAAAACAGAATTAACATATGTTTCCCCCAACATGCACAACATCTGGTAGCTTCTGATGTCACCACTCTCGTCAATTTACATCATCTTGAGCATGACCAGAGTAAAGAGTGGGAGAGTCCCACCCAGGCAACTATGGAAATTGAATCTGTGGCAATTAATGCCAGTCTAAGTACAGTATTTAAACCTAAATCCAAATTTATTCCAGTGATGCCAAAGGACTCTGTTGATGTATTTCATGAGATTGTAACATCAGAAATAAAGAAGTTGAATCATAGGATGCAATCTGAAACCAATATCCACAGGAAACGACATCAGTGGAAATATCATCAACTGATAAAGAGATTACGGGAAAATGACAATATAGTGGTGCGTGGCTCAGGCAAGGGGGGGCAACGTAGTTATTTGGCCACTCAAACAATACCAGGAAGAGGCTCTCCGCCAGCTGTCAGATCGTGAGTGTTACAGAATAAGTAATCAGCAAACAACAAAGCAAGTACAAAATGAATTATTTACCAAATTGCTAGCATGGAAGAGCAGGGGTCTTATCAACCATGATGAATTTAAATTCTTAAAAAATGACTATCCAGTGTTGGCAATTATGTATTTGTTACCAAAGGTACATAAAGATGTTCTTTGCCCACCCGGAAGACCAATAATTTCAGCCAAGCAGGGTCTGTTGGAAAATGAATCCGTGTATATAGACTCTTTTTTACTGGAACACGTGAGAAATCTCCCATCGTTTGTACAGGATACCACAGACTTTTTAAGACAAGTAAATGAGTTTGAATGGTGCAGTGATTTTTTACTTATTACATTAGATGTATCCAATTGATACACCTCAATTCGGCATGACGATGCTATAAGATCTTTGAGTTATTATCTTGTTAAAAGACCTATAGTGTTTTAGACACACAATAAAATGCTCATTGACCTAACAAGATTCTGTTTGGATAACAATTATTTCATGTTTGATCAAAATATTTACCATCAAGTAAGAGGCGTAGCTATGGGGGCTAGTTTTTCCCCTAGCTACGCCTGCTTACATATGGGATGGTGGGAGCAAATGATATTATCATCGGAATTTGAGCACTACCTTAAAAACAATGTAGTGAAATGGGTCTGTTTTATCGATGATCTTTTTGTGATTTGGCGAGGGGATAAAACCAGTGCTGAGGAATTTATTTCTAAATTGAACACCAATGATCTTAACTTACACTTTACCCGTGACATCAGTGATCAGTTCATTACATTCCTGGATGTGGAAGTATTTGTTGCAAGCGGCAAGTTGGAAACAAAGTTGCATCGTAAAGCAACCGCTGGCAACACAATAGTCCACTCATCCAGTTTTCATCCGAGACATACCCTTATGCAGCATCCCCTATGGGGAAATGCTGCGAATTCAGAGAATTTGTAGCAGGGGTGAAGATTTAGATGTAGCGCAACAACAGTGTAAGAAAAGATTTCGGGAGAGAGGTTATGCTAATCATATTATCGACGATGCGATAAAACGCACAAGGGCCATCTCTCGCACTGATATCCTGACAAAACAGCCCAGAGACATTAATAAGAACTCTCGGGAAATTGCCAACACAAATGTATCTAACGAAATCAGGAACAGTCCTAGACTCATTTTTACTTATAACAGGTAAAAGGATAGCCTCTACAAAATATTGAAGAAGAGCTGGCACCTAATCCAGAATTACCCCATTTTAGGTGAGAGCATACCAAGCTCGCCCATGATTACCTATAGAAGGGCTCCCAGCACCAGGGATCTGGTAGTCAACAACAGCCCGGAATTGAAGCAATTGGTTGACTAACCGTAAAGGTTTTTTCAAGTGTCAAACGTGCAAGGCCTGCAAATATGGGACAAATAAAACCTCATATGTCTCTCCATTTAAGGATAGGCTTTGCACCATTGACAAATGGTGGATTATGCGATTTATGTGCTGGCGTGCTCCTGTGGCCTGCAGTATGTCGGTAGTACGAAGCTGCAGGTCCACAAGAGGGTGCTCCAGCACATAAGGGCCATTACAAATTCAGATGAATCCTACCCAGTTGCAAGGCATTTTAAGGAGATACACTCCAAAGATTTGCAACACTTAAAATATTTTGTAATTGACAGCATTCCTTTCTCCAGACACGAAGGCGATAGGGAGGCCAGTCTCAGGCGTTTGGAGACTAAATACATCTTAGAATTGGATTGTAAAAATCCGAATGGGTTAAATACAACTGAGGATTTATACACATGGCTCTGAAGAATTTATGCTATTGGTTTTATTATCGGCTTTAGTTTCTCTGTAAGCATACATATACTGACTGTTTTTTAAGTAAATTAGAATCAAATGGAGTTTTGGATGACACAATAATAATAATTTTTTGTCTTACTGAAACCAATAATGTTTTGTCCTTTTGGTTTCCCCACCCAGGAATGTTTTTATGCACACAAATTGAGGTACCAGTTGTGGGTACGACACTTATGCACTTTACATGGGTATTGCACTGACACTTATGGCATGAAATACAGCAGCTGTATACAATCCTTATTTGCATATTTTGCCCAGTGAACACGACATTTTCACAATTGGTATGTAAACCGTAATAGAGGATACCTTGAACTTGTATTTATTTAAGATGTGACTTGAATTTGCACTAAAAAAATGTTTTTTTGCACATGCGCCATTTGCACAAGTAGGGCAAATACCATTATATCAGGTTTTCTTCTATGAATAGCTTCATTTCCACAGTGAAAATATTGTTTGGAACAGTTTTAACTACATTAATCTGTTTAAAAACGTTTTTTCGAATTTGTAAATTCCGTTACAACTATGCACAGGCGAAAATGCCGTTTTGTTTCGAGGTGTTATCAATAACAATATATAAATTTGGTTTGAATTTTTATGTAATTTTTAAATGGAGAGTATTGCATATGACGCATTAGGGTGTAGTGCAAAGGGGTATTTGAAACCATTATAAAAACAAATGAATCAAATATTTATTTGAAATGTATACATAACATGTTGAATACTGTATGAAAATAGACAGGCAGTCTGTTTTCAGTTTTTGTTAATGCATTGTCACTTTAAATAAGGGAGGAAACACTAGTACGCCATGTGATCAAGGCCTCTAGGGGCTGAAACGCGTCATGGCGGAATTGTACTGAATTAAATAAAAATTTGCACAAGAAAACTGGAGGCTGTATCTGTTTCCAACCAAGGGGAAGCTAAGGATTCGGTATTGGTGGATATATTTACGAGTATTCAACTTTTCTAGCTATGTTTAGTGGTTTTTCTATGTCAAGATCCTCAATCGACAACAACCGTTCTTGCATCTTTTTTGCTAATTTTTTTTTCTATTTATTGATCATTGATGATCTCATCTTTCAGATCAATTTAGTTGCATGTTGCAGCCAGTTCTAAGAATTCAGCCATAAAGGCAACCACCGGTTCTCACAATTTTTTGTGAACACTACAAAAAGACATGTCTCCCTAACGCTACATTTCTGTGAGGATCAAGTGCTAGATGCACACAAGTTAGGAATAGCAAGTTGCCAATTGCATTTTTTTGCGAATCGCTATTCCTAATATATGAAACTCTTGAGTTTCATTAAATGATAGAGATATAATTGTCTTTTTCCTCTACATCATCACCCTCTTCACCTGCTCATATTTGTACTTCTATTACAGGCAAAGTGTTTAAAATACTCGTTCGCTCTGAATGTATATTGTGTATTAACATTGCTTTTTTGTTTCTGGAACATGAACAAATCCCCTTCAATTGCATCCAGATATGTCTAAAAGGCTATTTTACAGTGGTTCCTGTTAAAACTCAGTGCCAACAACAGCTAGGAAAGAAGGTAGAGGCATGTGTCCTGCCATATTGTCCAATAATGAAGTTGCAGAACCTGGGTTAAATGTTGAGTTGCTGTTTGTATTCCTTGCTTCATTGATTATCACACAATAACTTTCACCATATTTTTTCTTAAACATGTATACCCATGGTTGTATTATCAGTTGATGTGAGCATTAGTGACATTATGGTTAATCCCATCCTCGTCGCAACTAATAAATAGTCAAGTTGTGTTACATGGCAAAACAAGAGAAGATGGCTACAAAATAACTGCGTATTGCAATTGTGGAAGGGGATTCTCTTGTTCAAACCACTACATGAACTCTATATACACAATGAATGGAAATGGCAAAGAGGCAAATACTTGACTGAAACATGAATTGATAACAATAGAACAGCACAATATATTGATCTAACACAGGTCGGTAGTAGTGGTAATATTCTTTATTTGGTTATAAAAACCATAAAAGCACAAGACATTACATATAAACAATTTACACGTTTTTCCAGATACAATACAAAAACAATTATTTAAAATAGGAGTCCTGCTAACAGTTTATCATTCCATACTAAGAAATCCTAAAACAGTTCATTTGTGACATCATAATTTAACTAACACATTATGATACAGTCAAACTAGGCACAGTATACATCAATTTCTCAAATTCCTAGGAGTGACCTAAAGGATAAGGACCTTGGTTCATGACAGTTCAGGGTCCTAACCACTCTCCTAGCTATGTAAAGTCATTAGTTCAGAGATCTACTGAGACATTAACTTACATCTAAGCCGCCATGCATATAACAAACATCTTGATAAAGCAAAGATCAGCCAAGCAGTTTTAGCACTTGTAAGGATTCTGATAGTAGGATTCATATGTCTTACTGACAAGATACAATAGATTGGTACTAGCCACTGCCTCCTATTTATAACATATCTGAAACAGAGGAATGAGAAATGATCTTCCGTTTCATGGGTATCTGGGCAGAATGGATGTAAGGGAGAAATATTTTGGCCATTCCATCTACAACAAAACCCATTGAGTGGGAATATACCATATCCGAATTGGAGATATAGGGATTTTGTCTGTGGGGGATCATAGGGTTCATGAACTGCTCGCAGTGTAGAAAATCTTTGATGTCCAAAAACTACCAGTTAAATCCACCACTGTGTTAAGATATTCAGCTATTGGGCACAGATACTGTTCGAAATGGGGGTCTCTAGTTGGCAGTGGTATGCACCCTGTATAAGTAGGGACCTTTCCTTCCAGTCAGGATAAGGGAGTTACACACCTAGAAAACCCCTGGTCATGCCCTTAGTAGCTTGGCATGAGCATACAGGCTTATCTGAGAGGCAATGTGTAAATAATTTGTACATAACACACACAGCACCACAGTATAAACACTCCAAATGGAATCCACACCATTTTAGAAAAATAAGGTCTTTTTATCTAAACCAAACAAGACCAAAATTACAAAAATCCAGCATACATATATCAAGATATCATTTTTAGAATGATTATTGCATAAATAACACTTTTCTAAACATATTGCTTTAACTGGGGCTATTACCACTTCGCACAAATCCCAAGTATGGTGCCGACTGCAAGGTGCGTGGGCCGGTCATGGAGTCACACAGACCCCCAAATAACAATACCTTGGAAAACAAAGTCAACGGATGGTGCAGGCATCACGGAGGTGAGGAATTCATGGGCCGAGGCGAGGCCAGCTCCTTACTGCCACAGGGGAGGGGAGGCTTTGAGTCCGCAAGGAGACATGGTGTTGAGTGCGGGAGGAGGCGATACCTCAAGTTTGGAAGGAAGTGGGGCATCGATTCCGGGCTGGCATCGGTGGTGAGGTGGCATCGGCGGTAAGGCATCAGTTCCGTTCAGCAGTGCGGTGTCAATGAGTTAGGGAAGTCACCCTTGTCTGTTATTAGCTCTGTGATGATGAGATGCAGGTGCTGGCGGCAATAGGCTTTGTGGCAAGCGCTGGCATCAAGGAGGTTGATAACTTGCAGGTGTCGGCGGGTGGTGAAGCTGTGGTGCAGGTGGGGCAGGTGGGGCAGTCCGTCGTGTACTTCACTAGCGGTGCCCACGGCCTCGGTGCAGGTCGCGATGGCACTGGCGGCGGCACTGATGGCGTTGGTGTTGTTTGTCTTGGCTTGCAGCAACAACCACACAATTCCAAGGGGCAAAGGAACTGCAATTGGCACCATTTGGCAATCAGTAGTCCAACAGAGTAGTCCAGCTGCTGTTTAGCAAGTTGCAGGTGAACTCTTTGTGTCCCTCAGACTTCAAAACAGGAGGAAAGTTCTACTTCAAGACGTTGGAGAATCTTCTTCAGCAGGATACCATAGCAAGGTAAAAGTCCAGTCCTTTCCATTGCCCACAGACAGAAGCAGCAACTGCAGGCCAACCCAGCAAAGCAACACAAAGCAAAGGGACAGTACTCTTACTGACAGCTCTTCAGCTTTTCTTCTTGGCAGGCTCCTCTTAGTCTAGAAGTAATCTAAAGTTCTGGCATTTACGGACTACTACTTATACCCATTTTCTCGTTGTAGTCTTTGTTTCAAGAGTCCCTGAGCTCAGTAAAACTAGTTTTGTCCTTCCTGGTCCAGCTTCCCCACAGGAGGATTAGACAGCATTGTGCAGAGCAGACACAGACTATTCAGGTGCTAGTGAAAACTCCTCCTACCACTCTAAATGCAGAAAGGTCTATTCAGCCTGGCTCTGAGTCACAAAGGAAAGGCAGGACACACCTCATCTGCCCATGTAATGGTCTAGAGTGAATGCACATCCCCAGGTCCTGTCAATCTAAAACCAGACAGTAAATACACAAACAGGCAGAGGTATGTAGGATGGTTAAACAAGAAAATTCCCACTTTCTAAAAGTGGCATTTTCAAACACACAATTTAAAAACCACCTTTACTAAAAAGGTGGGTTATTAAATTCTGAGTTTGGAGAGCCTAAACTCCAATTCTCTAGCTGTTCCCAATTGAAAGTTACACATGTAAAATGTTACAAGGCTAGTCTAAAGCCAGGCTATTATGATAATTATCTTCTCTTTCAAATATCTTCATATCACTTAAGAATTGCCAAGATGATAAATCCAGTAAGATGTAATAAATTCTGGAAAGGCAATTAGCTTTCTTAAACATGAGCTTTGGGTGTTTATCTGACTTAGTGCGACCATTACAATCTCTAAAGCTATACTTAAGTGCAAGTGAGACAATTTAGAAGGCGACTTTCATTTTTCTAGCTGACTATCATGACACAGGCCCTGGATTCCCCACGCCACATCCTCCTCCCCTGTAACATTTGTTAACAACTCTGATGGCTGGTATGTTGTATTTAGATCCCCCTGAAATCAATAAGAAATCATACCCCTCTGACCTTTCAAGAAGACCATTTAGTGCAACTACAGTTGGAGACTCCAGCTGCTGTATGGGGAGTCTATTATAGATATCCAATATAAGGACGATTTTACCACCCGAGCACAGCCAAGAGATCCTAAGAATTTTCAACCACTTTTTTTATGGAGTATTGCAATTTAATGCTGCCCCAAATTATGAATCCCCCCAGCTGGCCGCCCCATCGGGGAAGGGGATGCATGTAGGCTAAAGTTTGCAAACTATATGAAGCTCAGCTGTAGCCCAAGTCTCTTGGAAGAAGCGAATATCAAAGTAATCTATAAATCTACCCCAGTTATCACAGTTGAGCTTGATCTAGATTCCCGCCAAATTCCAAGAGAGAAGCTATAATATCCCAGTATCCGTTTGCATTGGAAACTGTGTGATTTCACTCGATTGGCCCATTTCTTCCTTTCATATAGAAATCCTTCTTACCTCTAGAACCCTGGTGATACAGGTCTGTACTTTTGTGGTGAAAGAAGCATGGAACGGATGCTTGGGCCCAAACAAAAACTCTTAAAGGTAAGCTTAAATAACTTCTAAATAGGGCTATGCTCCTACTAACAAGCCTGAATAGCGAAAACAGAACAGTGTAACCAAAATGGTCTAACAAAACATGTAGAAAATTCATTTCAGATGGTGGAAATATAATCTGCCCACAAACATGTAAGCCTTGAACACCTTCTGTCTGTCATCACATTTTTTTCTCTCAACTGAATTGAATCCGCTTGTTGATTTATGTATCATCACAAAACATTGATGAGGTTACACTTTGATATTTACCTCACTTAAAGAAAAGGCAAAATACCTCAAAGAGCCTTTGCATTTTGAATGATCTGAAAATTATGTTAAGGGGCACTAAGTTTCTAGTTTTTTTTAAATCTCTACTCTACCAATGACTTGCTCACATTCTAGTATTGTCTCAGTTAAAAATGTAAAAGCCAGACTGGTAACAGAAGAAACTGTACCATTCAATGTAAGAAGCACTCGTAATAATTGATGAATGTCATTGTATTTATATTGCTAATTGCTGTTTCACTGTAGTAACAGGTTTATGACTGGCAAGTGAGCTTTACGTGGGTGTAAATAGCAAGTGAGGATCAAAGATGTTCTCCAATTGTGTTTCATTTAGTGGTAAGTGCAGCTCAGCTGCAAGGAGTAAGTGAAACATACTAGGAATTCAGCAGGAGATTAAGGACACGATTTAGATCTTGGCAGATGGTTATTCCATCACAACGGTGACGGATATCCTGTCCGCCGAAATATAAATCCCATAGGATATAATGGGATTTATATTTCGGCGGATGGAATATTCCTCACTGTTGTGATGGAGTAAGCCCTCCGCCAAGATCTAAATCAGGACCCACGTGTAAGAGAGCCGAGGCTTTTGATGGATATCATCCATAGCCATTAGCTAGATATGTTTTAACCCCTTCCATGCTGCGCAAATTCCGCCGCTGTGCTGACGGAATCTTGCGCGGGCGTGGTCATGACGGAACGGTTCCGTCATGAGCACAGCTCAACCGTGGCTCATGACGGAACCGTTCCGTCATGAGCACCGAAGGGGTTAAGGAGATTGGCTGTGTTCTAGATGTGATGTTACTAGTGTTAGTGAGGGAGAGGAGTTGGCCTAACGGCTAGGGCGGTCGACCTCAAATCTGGGGAACCGATTCGAGTCTCGGCAATGACGCTGAACATCCTGTGATTATGGAAAAATCACTTAATCTCCCCGTGCCTATCAAAAATTAATGTGTCCTCATGTAACACAAATGGTCCTATGTAAAGCGCTCTGATACCCGGTACCGGGTCAAGTTTGTGCTATATTAAACTATGTAAAAAAAAAAAAAGTACTGATTAAAAATACTGCAGTCAGCTGAGAATTGGCTGTAGTTTCTCACACAACCAATCAGAATTAATTATTCTGATTAAAAGAGAATAAAATGGTAGTTTAGATTCCTGGAATATTAAGCCCTTTTCTCCCTGCTGGGATTATCAGCGAGTGTCAGCATCTTGCTCTTTCTCTATCCTTCGCTCATACACATCAAAACATGCAAGCATACACATAATTATTACTTAACTATAAACAAAACGTATCCTGAACTCCAATACTACAGCTATTCACTGTTAGAAACACCAAACCTATCGTATTTGACAGTACTTATTTTTCATTTTCATATAGTGTCAGACATTAGGATAAAACGTACTACTCAGGAGCCTAACTTTGTTCCATCTGCAGGTAAAGGACAGCCTGCACACACCGGATTCTGTGACCTTCAAATTGTCCTGGGTCCTTGGCCTGTGGAGAATGTCTAGTCACTCTAACATCAATGATATCTATTAGAATTCCGTAAAAATGAAATGCATGGACATTTTCACTGGGAAAAGCCTTTGAGGTGTTAAGATACTCGCAGCTGATCTATTAATATTCTATGTCTAATATAATGCCCTCAGCTCCAGTGTCACATTTCCCTGTGGTTTTGATCCATTTGCTCTTACAATATAGTCTTGCTGTGCTCTGTTTGACCGCACTGACATACATGTTTTCGATGCAGTGTTCATTGATTGCTTTTTCCTACAGGGCTACCTCCTAAGGAAATGTCTTCTGAAGCAGTGGGTTCTCATTGATTGGTGGCCTCGTCTCCACCTGTTTTATATTAAAAGAACAAGACAGGCTACTTTGGAAGGGGCTTGAAGCTGGGTAAACCTTCCAAATAGTGCCCAGTACTAGCATGCTCTGCTTTGTTTCTACAGGGTTTGTCACTTTTACAAAGGATGATCCACACTCGAAGGGTTCAAGCCCTTTACTATTCAGTACATTACTCTAGCATGTCCTGCCCATGTTGTTCTCATCATGCAACATACCTAATTTAACACCTGAGATATATCAGCAGATATCAGTTTCCTCTGCAGAAAAGCCCCTGCGCACCGATCTCACCACCAGCTATCATAAACCATTTCCTGGTTTCTTTTTAATGTTTAGTGATTTCATTCTGCGTGACCAGTTTATATTTGCAGGAAACGTTCAAAATGCAAAATATATTTATAGACATTAAGTGATCCAAGCCTCAAACATCTTCTAATGAGTGGGAAACTTATGTGATTCATCCAATTACTTTCAGCCGAAAAAAATAATGTGGTTTTTGATTTAGCCTTACAACATTAGCAGAAAACCACAAAGACATAACCAAGGAGAGGTACAAACATAATAGATGGAGGAGAAATCTGACTCCAAGCCATATATTGGTTCACTGACAAAATATTGATGGAAAAAATATGGAAGTAAAGAAAAAAAATTCTGATGCAAAAATATAGAATGCAAAAATATCGACTCCTTATAATTAAACAGGTAAGTACAAAAATATCCCCCCAAAAAATCGATGTAAAAAATATTGTTGTGCAAAACATCGAATTTTATTTATCTCTATATATGTATATATGTATATATATGTTAAATAATAAAATGAATATAAAAAATAAAATAGAGTTAATATAAATTCAAAAATATATAATAAATAAGCGTAATTAAAAAAGCTAAACACACACATAATAATTCATATATATTTACTTTAAAACAATAAACTATTAATTTATTTTATAAATTTTAAATGATATAAAAATATACATATATATACACATACATATATACACACACATATATACATACATATACACACATACACACATATTATATATATATATATATATATATATATATATATCCAAAAACCAAGTTCCACCTTGCATGGAGACGCCATCACAGTTGGACATATCACCTCATTTATTGTGGGCAGCGAGGAAAACAGGTAGCACCCCACCACAGAAAATCGCCAAACATGTTTCGGGCTCCATGCCCTTGCTCACTGGCTGCAACAACAAGGTCCCAGCAGCTGTGAGGACTATAAATCACTAACCCCGCCCAAGTGGGACGTCACTCTGCCAAATTGCATTGTGGGGTAAGTAGTCCTTCATTTGCCATAGTGGATGCTGTCAGGGCTTCGTGTTAAAATCATTCCCAAGTGGGTCCCAAGGCAGGGAAACACCGCGTTGCATGCTGATACGATTCCCCACAATAACGGCATGTCCATCTCCTCATGGTGCTTCGATTACCATGCACCAAGGTCCGCTATGTAGCGCGGCGGGGCGTCTCCGCGGCGAGGCGCGCCGCTATTAATGTCCAAAAACCAAGTTCCACATTGCATGGAGACGCCATCACAGTTGGACATATCACCTCATTTATTGTGGGCAGCGAGGAAAACAGGTAGCACCCCACCACAGAAAATCGCCAAACATGTTTCGGGCTCCATGCCCTTGCTCACTGGCTGCAAAAACAAGGTCCCAGCAGCTGTGAGGACTATAAATCACTAACCCCGCCCAAGTGGGACGTCACTCTGCCAAATTGCATTGTGGGGTAAGTAGTCCTTCATTTGCCACAGTGGATGCTGTCAGGGCTCCGTGTTAAAATCATTCCCAAGTGGGTCCCAAGGCAGGGAAACACCGCGTTGCCCGCTGATACGATTCCCCACAATAATGGCATGTCCAACTCCTCATGGTGCTTCGATTTCCATGCACCAAGGTCCGCTATGTAGCGCGGCGGGGCGTCTCCGCGGTGAGGCGCGCCGCTATTAATGTCCAAAAAACAAGTTCCACCTTGCATGGAGACGCCCTTGCTCACTGGCTGCAACAACAAGGTCCGCTATGTAGCGCGGCGGCATGGAGCCCGAAACATGTTTGGATATTTCACTCGTAAAAAAACAATGAAATTCCCCCGTTATAGTTAGTTCAGATAACTATAACTGGCGCGCCCGCAATCCTCTGTTCATGACGTCACATATTACATCACTCATGACATGGTCAGTGGCATCACTCTTGACATCACTGATGACATCATCCTTGTGATAGAGTGGCGGTCGCTCGAGTTATAGTTATCTGAACTAACTATAACAGGGGAATTTCATTGGTTTTTTACAAGTGAAATATCCACCTAACTATAACATGTGTGAAACCTATGGTTTTTTAAGTGAATTTGCAAGGTTTTTTAAATGCTAATTCCTAACTATAACGTGTGTGAAACCTATGATTTTTTCAGTGAATTTGTACATTTTTTTAAATGCTAAGTTATGTATGTATTATTATTTTTTTAATATTTATTTTACAATAAACTACGTATTACATTTTTTTATTTTTTGTAATGGTTTTTTACCATGCGCGCACGGTGCGCGCACCCCCGCGTTTTAAAAAAAAATTGTTTTTTTTAGTGTTTTTTCTGCCTTGGGGGTCCTTCAGGGACTCCCTGACAAAGGCTAGGGGGTCAGGAACTCTCTACCCTGCCCCTTTTCACGTTCGCCACCTTCCTTTTCCACTCTCGCACTGAAAACAAACAAAATGGCGGCCACCACTTCCTGATTTCGACCGATTCGTACGTTGACTGACATGTAACCACCAATCAGAATTACGCTCGCGCACGTTAAGGTGCGCGCACGGTGCGCGGCTATAGATATGTATGCGCTTTTAACTGCAATTTTCTCAGAAACTACTGAACAGATTGACTCCATATATGCAAAAGGCACATCCCTGACCTGAGGACTACCTCTCTGCCAAATTTCAAGTAATTCTGTTCAGCCGTTCGGTCTGGACCTTCGACTAAAGGTCCTATGGGAAAATGCATGGGGAAAACGCGTTTTGGGACCCCCCTTTTTTTCCTCGGCCCCCGCTTGACGAATCCCCCCGAGACTTTCAGGGTAGGGGCTGAGCGGAGCGCCCCATTAGTTTTGAAAATTTCGCGAAGATTCGTCAACCGGCGCCAAAGTTATTCAAAATAGAATTTTGAGATTTCCTATGGAAACACGGTCCTAACTATAACTATCTACTGGCGACTGCCAATATATATATATATATATATATATATATATATATATATATTACCTACTGGCAGTTGCCAGTAGGTAGTTATAGTTAGGACCAAGTTTCCATAGGAAGAGCATTTTTTGTTTTGCTTATAACTTTGGCGTCGTTTGATGAATCTTCATGAAATTTTCTAAACTAATTCTTTGTTCATATCAGCTCCTATGTTGCAAAGTTTGGGGGTGATTCATCAAGGGGGGGATGAGAAAAAAGGGGATCCCAAAACATGTTTTCTCCATGTTAATTTCCATAGGAAACTTTAGACCAGGCTACAGGTCGAACGCGTGAACGGAATTACCCCAAATTTGGCAGGGAGAAGGGGCTTGGTCTAGAAAGCACGCTTTTGTTTATTTGGTGTAAATCCGTTCAGTAGTTTTGGAGAAATATCGAAACTTACAGATATCAATATTTTGGAATTCTGCTATCTGATTGGCTGAGGCGTTACGAGCACAAGCTTGCTGCTTCTTGGCTGCGAGCGGTTGCAACTAGGAAGTGTTGGCAGCCATTTTGTGATTCTGTTGAAGCGAGTAAGGGGAAAAAAGGGCGGAAAAAGGAGGAAAGAGGAGGGCAGGAGCACTGTAACCTCTGTGGGGTGTTTAGGGTGTGCTATACAGGGGTGCGAAGCAAACTACTCATCCCTACCGGGCTGAAAGTGCTGGGCTACGGAAATTAAGTGAGGTATTGCCTAGAGTCTGATGCTGCTAAGGTGACCTGCTGCGGGAGTCGGGGATTAAAGCTTGAGCCCAAACTGTGTGTCTTATGTTGTGAAGTTAGGTGCCCTCTCCGTTGCACCACACCTGTGGAAGTAGTGTCAGCATGTGTTTATACCTACTAGGACGAACTACTGACCCCTACTGGTCTGAAAGTGCTGGGGTACGGCAAATATGTGAGGTATTGTCTAGAGTCTCATGCTGCTAAGCTGAGCTGCTGCCGGACTCGGGGATGAAAGCTTGAGTCCAAACTGTGTGTCATATGCTGTGAAGTCATGTGCTCTGGCCACTGTGCCACACCTGTGCAAGTAGTGTTAGTAATATTTTATACGTAGTAGGAGGAAGTTTTGTTTGGAACACGGTAATTTGTATATGGTGCTTACGTGGTGTTATACAGGGAGTGCGAAGGTAAATCAATACAGTATTTGTAAAGCGCAAACTACTCACTGCTATGGGTCTGAAGGCCCTGGAGGCCGGCGTGAAAATTATGTGAGTTATTAAGTGAGCTATTGCCCAGAGTCTCATGCTGCTAAGTTGAGCTGCTGCCGGACTCGGGGATGAAAGCTTGAGTCCAAATTGTGTGTCATATGCTGTGAAGTCATGTGCTCTGGCCACTGTGCCACATCTGTGAAAGTAGTGTCAGCATGTAGTTATACCTACTCAGAGGAACTTTTGTTTCGAACATTGTAACTTGTGTAGGGTGCTTAGGGGGTGTTATACAGGGAGTGCGAAGGTAAATTTGCGTGTATCAAATCAATTCGGTATTTGTAAAGTGCAAACTACTCAATTATACGGGTCTGATGGCGCTGGGGGTGTAAGCTGAGCTGCTGCCGGACTCGGGGATAAAGTCACTGAACTACTGACCCTTACCGGTCAGAAAGTGCAGGGTACGGAAATTAAGTGAGGTATTGCCTAGAGTGTCATGCTGCTAAATTGAGCTGCTGATGGACTCGGGGATAAAACCGTGAGCCCAAACTGTGTGTCCTTTGCTGTGAAGTCATGTGATCTGGGCGCTGTGCCACACCTGTGCAAGTAGTGTCAGTAATATTTTATACGTAGTAGGAGGAAGTTTTGTTTAGAACACGGTAATTTGTATATGGTGCTTATGTGGTGTTATACAGAGAGTGCGAAGGTAAATCAATACAGTATTTTTAAAGTGCAAACTACTTACTGCTATGGGTCTGAAGGCCCTGGAGGCTGGCGTGGAAATAATGTGAGTTATTAAGTGAGCTATTGCCCAGAGTCACATGGTGCTGAGCTGAGCTGCTGCCGGAGCAGGGGATTAAACCGTGAGCCCTGTGGTCTGAACTCATGTTTTCTGGCCGCGGCGGCACACCTGTCCAAGTAGTGTCAGCATGTGTGCATATGTACTAGGAGGAAGTTTTGTTTTAAACAGTGTGACGTCTGTAAGGTGATTGGGTGGTGCTACAGAGGGAGTGTGAAGTTCAATTCTGCTGTTTCCAATCAATCCGGTAATTGTAAAGTGCAAACTACTCACTCGTACGGGTCTGCAGGCGCTGGGGGCCGGCGTGGAAATTAAGTGAGCTATTGCTCAGAGTCACATGGTGCTATCCTGAGCTGTCGCTAGAGTCGGTGATCAAAGTGAGAGCTCTGTGCTCAAAAGTCAGATGGTCTGGCCACTGCGCCACAGCTGTGTGGAGAATACTTTTTGGCGAGGGTCCAGGAGTTGCCGTTATGTGGCCCTAAAATAGCGGGTCTAAGTTGTCAGTTATAAGGCGGCTCTAAAAAGAGCCCTTGTGTTTATTAGTTGGAGCTACATATAAGTGCGGATGCACAGCTTCAGGTTATTCAGAAAAACTCGATTTCCCTGATCTGTGAAGTGTAGTCCATCACTTCTGTAGATATCAGCCATATCAAAACGTATGTTGTTGTTGTATATCGACCCCGTTCTATGGTCTCTGAGGTATGCAGACACAGCTTTGTTCACATTCTTCCTAGATTTTTCAATCTGAGAACAAAATTGGTTTGACCATTTCCACTTCTGTCTTTGGCATATATTGGAATATACAAAGACAGTTTGAGGCAAAAGCAACATCAAGTGCCGAAAGGTGTCCTTCATTAGCATTTCCAAACCTTCCCCAGTCAATGTGCCTAGGTCGTTCCCACCACAATGCACAATCATGAGGTAAGGGTGTTGGAGATGCAAACAGGTTTTAACCAAAGGCAACAATTGGTGCCAATTCACTCCTCTCTGTGCAAACCATTTATTGTCCACATTTTGTAAACCTAGGTCTAAGTCAATACTTCTCTGTTCTGCATACCTCTTGCACCAGAAAACATAGCTATGTCCTACGATCCCCACTAGCATTTTGAAGGTATGGCTGGGAGGTATGGAAAGATGTCTGTAGCTCATTCAGTTCCTTCGTAGAGTAAGAGATATGTTTAAAGATGGGGAGAAATCTTTATTTTTTTGCACAGAAAATGAGAATTGATTGGAAGATAAGAAGCATTGGGTACTAACAACTAGGGTGCATATTAGTTGCGTGAAAAAGCATGTTCGTCATTGGTTAATAAAGAGCAGTCTAAACATGGAGTCCATACGATAGGATGAAATGTGCTCAGCTCAACCAGACGTTCTACTTGCATTTGGAAGGTACATTTGCAAATTAAAAGAATGGTGAACTTTTAACCCGCAGGTGCTGTTAAATGTTCGAGAATATGCTGGGAAAAAAAAACGTTACATTTAAAAAAAACATGAACTTTTAACCTGCAGGTGTCGTAGAATGTTCCAGAAAGTGTGGTTACAAAATAGGTTGAACTTCTGACTTGTATGTGGCGCGGAATATTAAGTAGCTTTTCATATGGAAAATTCAAAAATAACCAATGGAGATAGGTTTTAGAATGTCAATGAAGGAATGAAGTATTCTGATTTGTTCTTTACATGTATTTATGTGTGGAGCGACAGACAAATTGTGCCATTACTGGTTCCATTCTTGATGAAAGCGGTGCATTACATGTACTGTGTGACAAAGAAAGAATTGCATGCGTGTGTGACATTTGAAATTTGCATACCAACTACAAAGGTGAGGTAGAAATGAACAAGGTGTGTTATGTGTTCTGTAGTAGTGATTAAGTATTTGAGGTGATATTTTTAATATACTGTTAGTAAAGTGTGGTGTTTTATATTGGTTATAAAACACGCATATTTTGACCTGTTGTTAAATAAGTACTTTATATATGTTTAGGAATTTTTCACAAAGAAGAAGTGTAGTTTGTCATCTTTAAAGGACTATATGGTTTTGAAAATGAGGTATAGAGTTAATTTGGGTTTCCTAATGTATTCAGGCGAGATAAACAAAATGTTGCACGTTTGCAAATTAAACTTTTTGTGGAAATAGTGGGGAAGGGGGTGCGGGGGTAGTATGTGTTATTAAGTTAAAAGCGATAAAACCAAACCCAGAAATGTTATGTGGACAGGTTGTGGTCTCATTTTTGACACTGAGAGGTAGATTTGAATACAAGTCTAGGTAGGTTGTCGTACTGTGAGGCCGTCTACAGTGTTTGGAGATTACATGGAGAGGAGATGGAGATAGTAAAAGTGATATGTTCCTTTTATATGTACGCATAGTTTGAATCATTTGATCATAGGTTGAGATATAATATGAACATGGTTTTTGGTTTACATTTGGGTATAGTTAATAGTTTTATTAGCTTCTGACTAGTGAATAATAAAAAGGTAGATATACTAAAATATATGGTAGTAAACATATCAATGATTGTCTGTTCTTATGACATAGAAGTGGTTGGGGAGTATTTCTTTAGAAGAGATGTTTTATAAATGTGTGAGAGATAAAAAAGAAATTAAAACGTTCGGTATATTTTCTGTATGACTTTCTTGACATTAGTAAACTACATGTGACTATAAGTGATACTAATTGTCATTCTGTGTCCCTGTGCTGAATATACGTAGGTGTTTAAGTGGTCCGGGTTTTACCGGTGCTCAGCTTCACTATCCCTTTTGAGACACTCATCAATTTTTTCATTCCATTTAATGATCTTAATATACATACAGTAAATGGACGGTATATCAAAAGTTTGGGAATTAGAACTTTGTTTACTCTCCCCATCCTCTGCTATACACTCTACAGATGGGCCGATTCCAATCTGGGTCGGAAAGCTCACCGACCAAGCCGGATCCGGAGTGTTTTCCGACCGGGCCGCAGTCCTGCAGTCCGACCGAGCAAGTACGATGCGGCCGTATGCTGCCGGACTCGGTTCGGTCGGACTCCCATAGAAATCAATGGGAGCTGGTCGTACGACACGTACATGGGCTCCCATTGACTGAATGGGTACGTCTCACGCAAGGGCGCCCCCTACAGCGGGTACGTGTCAGTGCCATCTGCACCGTACATGCCTGTGTTGGGGAGACCCTTGGGACTCCCCCTGTGTCCGAGTCGTAGGGCTGCGGGTGACAGGGGGTCTGACGCGGAACCCCAAAGGCAACTTCCCAGACGTTTTGCGAGCAGGACACTTCGGCTCACACCGGCTGCCCGACGCATGCATCGTACTGGCTCGGTCGTTACATCGCATCCATTGCACACCACGGTTAGCTTACGGCCGAGACGTACGGAGCGGTTTTGACCCGGAAACTACTCGGTCGGTGATTTTCACGTAGCTCGCATCATACTAGCTCGCTCGTACAGCTGTACGAGTCGGGCGGAAAACAAGCGTACAGCTTATAGTTTTTCCGGCCGGATCGCGTTCGGTGCCCTTCCGACCCAGATCGTAATCGGCCCCAGGACATTTAAATAACTTTATTAACATACAGATGTCTAACTAGTAAAGGTGGTGTAGTGCCACTGGGCCCATTTATAAAACGTGCTATGGGATGGTTTATGTTTTAGCCCCCAATTTGCATGTTTGAATACTTTTGGTGATAAGCGTTCCGGCAGACACCTGTTAAAATTAACCCCATGTATGGGTGATGTAGTACCACTGGGACCTTTTATAAAGCGCCGTATGGGATGGTATATGTTTTACCCGCAGATTTGTATGTTTTAATACGTTTTGCTGCTGAGTGTTTCGGGAGACATCTGTTGAAATTAAGCCTCTGGATGGCTATAGGGGTGCTTCCAGGTTTGCTGGGGCTCTTTGTTTTATTGCGTAAAGTTAAGCAAGGGCGGGTGTGGAGGTGGTGTAGTGGTACTGGGACTATTTATAAACCGCCTTATGGTATGGTGTATGTTTTACTTGCAAAATTGCAGGTTTTAATACCTTTTGCTGATGAGCGTTCCGGCAGACATCTGTTGAAATTAAGACTATGTATGGCTATAGTGGCGCTAACGGGAGTGCTGGGGCTCGTTGGTTGATATCGTAAGGTTAAGCAAGGGCAGGGGTGGGGGTGGGAGAGGTGGGTATGTTGCTGATTATAACACGGACATTTGTAACGTGCACATGTGTAGCTAGTAAAGGTGATGTAGTGCCACTGGGTCCATTTATAAAGCGCTCTATGGCATGGTATATGTTTTATCCGGAAATATGCATGTTTTAATACCTTTTGTTGCTGAGCGTTACGGCAGACACTTGTTGAAATTAAGTCCCTGTATTGCTATAGTGGCTCTACCAGGTTTGCTGGGGATCTTTCTTTGATTTCGTAAGGTTAAGCAAGGATGGGGGTGAGGGTGGTGTAGTGGCACGGGGCCCATTTATGAACCGCTTTATGGTATGGTATATGTTTTACTCGCAAATTTGCATGTTTTCATACCTTTTGGTGATGAGTGTTCCAGCGGACAGCTACGTAAATCACACAACATTTCTGTGGATACCAAATCTTTGTGCTGATAGACACTCTTGCACTGTGGTAGAAGGCTGCTAGCGTTGATGGCAAATTATGAAACTTGGTGGCATTGTAGATTTAAATGGAAGCTTGGACCATTTCTGTGTTACTATGGTGCAGTCAGGGCTTTAAGTGGGAAAGAAAATTGGGGGTGTTCTAAAAGGGATGGAGCAAACCTCTTAACGGGGTGTGGGCTATGCAAGTAGGGGTGTGGTCTAAATCAAGGTAACTAGCATTGTGTGCTTAAGAAAATCCCCACCAATTATCCGACGTTCGGAAAACACACTCTTTAAAGGATTTTCCTTCCTCCTACAGCATGGCTCACCTAGCATGATGTCTCCAGTTCTCAGTAGTGAGCAAAATGATCATGCACACATCGATGTGCATGCTGTCACTGCAGTCCAATAAAAAAAAAAAGAAAACTGACTACCTTAACGAGGGCCGAAAATAGAGCCCGATAGAGACCCGTTTCGAGGCCTCCTGAAAATAACTGCCGGTGCTCAGACTCTGCCCACTTAAAGCCCTGCATCCATCCATCCTAAGCACTGCGCCATCCAACCATCTTTCAATTCATCCATACATTCCTACCTACATACATACATACATACATACATACATACATCTGTCCCTACACTTATCCTAAGCATCTATCAGCCCACTCGCCTATGGTAAGCACTGTGCCATCCATCCAGTCATACACCCATATATCCATATATACATCTGTCCCAGAACCAATCCTAAGCATCTATCAGCCCACCTGTCTATCCTAAGTACTGGTCCATGCATCCATTCATCCTTCCATCCATTCATACATCCATCCATCCATCTAGCTATCCATTCATCCATCCGGTCATCCATCCACTCTCACTTTATTCAACTATCCGTCCTTATTTCCGGGCACCCTCCGCCCAGATCCAAAATACCGCGTATTATACTTATCCACCCACCCAGCCTATTAAGGGGCCGGAAAGGTTGGTGATAAGCATGGACAGGCAGATGTAAAGAACAAGAAAGCTTTGAGTTGCTGTTTGTGGACCATAGTTCACCACCCTTCTCTGGTGGTGTTTTCAACAAAGGTTGATCCAGCGAAAGAAATGTAAAGCAGCTTTTTAGTGTAAGACGTTAATTTAGAAACATAAAGTTTTGACCATTTCTATATAGGAACACTGCTTTAAACTGGCCGTGACTGACAGATAATGAATACCTGTAGTTGTTACATTTGAGAGAGTATAACAGACAGACAATTTGGGGTGGTGAGAACCTGCACTTCTATATTTCCATGTAAAGCACAGTATAGGAATATAAAGGTAATTCTAAAGCTACTATCTTTGTATTTAAGAGTGGGTGTGAGAACAAAGGGGCATATTATCAAGAACGGTGTTAAAATTATCACTGCTTTAGCGGCAGGAAACTGCCGCTAAAGCGGCGATAATGGGCTTGATATTATGCCCTTGTGAATTCCCATAGCAGCCCAGGTTCTGGTGTGAACCTGGGCTTCTATGGGAATTCACAAGGGCATATTATCAAGCTCATTATCGCTGCTTTAGCAGCAGTTTCCTGCCGCTAAAGCGGCAATAATGTTAACGCCATTCTTGATAAAATGCCCCTAAGTGAGCCAGGCAAAGCGTGTGTTTTCGTAGCACTAAAACAAGACACTGTGAAAGGTGAGAGCAGGTTCGTGCTGGAGTTGGCTGCGTGTGGTCATCTTCAATGGCGCAACCAGAGCGAAATTTCGGGGTAGGCTAATTGTTTCAGCAATAGGCAGAGTGGGGATGTAGGGGCTCTAAAAAGGGGTGAAAAAGAACAGATCCTCATTTACAAGCAAATGGTCTTTTGAAGACCTGTGAAGTACTCGGGTGTGGCTCTGTGTGTGCACCTGGGGAACTGTCTCAGGGAGTCCGGAGCAATGGGCGTTGCGCGCCTGGTGGTCTCTCTGCTAATCACGCCACGATGATGTTGCTCCTGCGCTGCAAAAAGAGAAGGGAAATCCTGAGAGAAAATGTTTCTCCTTAAAGGATTTATTTTCTCCAACAACGCGACTCACCTGGCATGATGTCTCCACTTCTCAGTAGTGAGTATTGTGCATGCTCTCACTGTCTCACTGCAGTCCAATAAAAAAATACAAAAAACGGACTACCTTTGCGAGGCACGAGAATAGAGCCCCATAGAGATCCATTTCAAGGCCCTCAAAAATAAACTGCCGGTGCTCAGACCCCCACAGACCGCCCACCACTTAAAGCTTTGGGTGCAGTGTTATGTTTGCGAAGTTGTAGATAAAATTGTTAGGCTAATAATGGTAATTTGTCTGTGTGCCGTTTGGTTGATCATATCATCCTAAGTACATAGATTACAATTTTTAAAAATACTATCTATAAAGTTGTCTGCGGTGGGTTCCAGAGGGAGTGCTGTTGGCTGCAACGGAGAGGTGAAAAGTGGGAGGTAGTGCAGTTACATATTAATTGTAAAGGTGTATGTAAATAATTAAATAAATACTTGCTGTATGTTCTATGGCAGTACCCGTCATCCTAGTGCTCCCCTGCCCTGCTCCATCACGTTGCAGCACTGCCTCTGGAAGCCATCAGTAGAACTTATGTAATTGTATGTTATTATTTTATTATATTGAACAGATGTAAAAAATAATTGAATCTATTTTTTTTTCAGAAAATGATTTCAAAATTTGAAAATGCCTAGAAGAACTGAAAAGAAAAGGAAATTGAAAAAATATATATATTTGAAGGCAAGGAAAGATTTTCAATTAGAAAAAAAATAAGAGTACTGCACACACAGTTTCTTCTGGTAAAAACACTAGACAATTTCTGAAAAAAATATTACAAACATTTAATGAAAATAACATCACACAAAGCAAAAAGAAGAATTTTGCAAGTAAGGAGAAGCAGACTTCAATTTCAAATACCAGGAGAAGAAACAGTATCTGTTACCCGAAGACAAAAACAATTTCAAGAAATTCGTCAGAGACTTTTTCGAACTAGAGTGATTCAGAATGTAATGAAAACATGCTGCAAATATAAAAAAAAGTGCTGAAATTCAAACAGAAACAGCATATTGAAAGTATAGTGGATACTGCTTTTACTTTAAAACAGAAGTTATTCATTGTGATTTTGAAGAGGATCAAAGTGTTGGATAAAATAATCCATGTGTTGAAAGAGAAAAGTAGAAGAAAAAGACTTCTGAATAGAACCAACTTCTGCAAAATCTTTAGTGGACATTGGAATCATACTTATACTATCGGGCCTTTTTTTAATGAGGAAAGTTACTTCACCCGCTAAAAACCACCACCCGCTTCAAAATTCCCCTCCGCCACATTACCATGGCGGGAGGGACCCCGGCGGACGGAAAGACCGTCCACCGGCTTTCCACCCAGTCGCAGAGTTGACCGGGAGGAAAAGCAGCTGACATGGTGGCGGTGTCAGCGAGACACCGCCATCCATACTAGCATACATGCGGGGATGTGCCTTTCTGTGGCGGCAATGCCGCCACAGAAAGGTAGGTGGTTTTTGCCATTGGGGGCCAGCAGCGGGCCCCCAGGGATTCTGGGGGGTGCACATTGGGGGTACCTATGGTACCCCCCTGCAGTTCCATGTACAACATGGCAGGCACCGCGCGGTGCCTGCCGCGTTGTGCATGGAAGTGCATGACATGCCTTCCTGGCATTGCGGCGGGCTGTGCTGAGAGCACCGCCCGCCGCAATATTAGGAATGCAGAATGCGCCCGCCAGTGTGGTGGGCACATCCTAATGTCTGCAGCGGGACCCCTGCACCGATGGCAGGCGGTCCCATTCCCTGACAGGATGGCTAATGACCCTCTAAGTCGATACAAGGTCTAGATGCATGTAATGTAAGAAAATATACTGAGAAGCATGGGTATTCTCTGGCTTGTCTTTCAAAAAAAGTGTGTAAAAGTGTTTTTCAGCACTTGCAGATGTTAGCAGTACACCATTCAGAAATGCAGAAGTTTGTACGGAAACTGCACTATGTTAAAAGTCCTGCATTATGTTTAAGTGAACTGAATACAGGTCTTTTACATGGTTCTTTATCAGATGTCCAAAAAAAGTGGGATGATATTGAAATGCGATATTTTGGTTCAGAAGAGCAGTCCATAGAAAGTGAAAGTTTGACAATTACAGATGTTGGAGGAGATGGGAAAGTGATTAGCACTGATCAGTTTGAAGAAGAAATTGGAAAGTTTAATGTAGTGTGCTATGAAATACCAAACTATGTTTGTGATTGTTGTCAACGTACTCATTATAAAAGTCAAGCTAGGAATGTTGATTTGTATTTGAAAAGTGAAAAGGAGAACAATAGTAAGTGGGAAGAATTTGCAACTTACTTGTTGGTGGAAGGTCGATTTGAGTTAGGTAGTGATCAACGTATATGTAAATATTGTTACAACAAATTAGGAGAGAACAAAATGCCTGCAAAATCTTTAGTGGACATTGGAATCATACTTCTACTATCTGGCCTTTTTTTAATGAGGAAAGTTACCTCCAGGAAAATAGTTTACCATTTGCAGTTGATACTGGAGGTCGTTGCTACGAAGTTCAGGATAGTTGTCCTCATCCAAAATAGGAATTGGTTGATAAAAGTGCAGAAGTGTTAATAGCTGAAGAAGTGCAAGGGAAACGTACACAAGCTCCTGTGTATAAGTGGGGTTGTAGCAGTATTTGTAGTATTCAACAGGAATCTATTGATATAATGTGAAATTTGCTACAAGAATATACACAGAAAAGTATTAAACAGAAGATTAAGGGGCTTATTTGGATAGCGGGCGGATCGCCACCGCCCATATGGCGGTGGCGATCCGCCCGCTAAAAACCACCATCCACTTCAAAATTCCCCTCTGCCACATTACCATGGCGGGAGGGACCCCGGCGGACGGAAAGACCGTCCACCGGTTTTCCACCTGGTCGCAGAGTTGACCAGGCAGAAAAGCAGCTAACATGGTGGCGGTGTCAGGGAGATACCGCCATCCATACTAGCATACATGCGGGGATGTGCCTTTCTGTGGCGGCAATGCCTCCACAGAAAGGTAGGCGGTTTTTGCCATTGGGGGCCAGTAGCGGGCCCCCAGGGATTCTGGGGGGTGGGAGGTGCACATGGGGGGTACCTATGGTACCCCCTGCAGTTCCATGCACAACATGGCAGGCACCGCGCGGTGCCTGCCGCGTTGTGCATGGAAGTGCATGACATGCCTTCCTGGCATTGCGGCGGGCTGTGCTGAGAGCACCGCCCGCCGCAATGTTAGGAATGCAGAATGCGGCCGCCAGTGTGGTGGGCGCATCCTAATGTCTGCAACGGGACCCCCGCACCGATGGCGGGTAGTCCCATTCCTCGACAGGATGGCGGGCGGACTTACCCTCTAAGTCGTTACAAGGTCTAGATCCATGTAATGTAAGAAAATATACTGAGAAGCATGGGTATTCTCTGGCTTATCTTTCAAAAAAAGTGTGTAAAAGTGTTTTTCATCACTTGAAGATGTTAGCAGTACACCATTCAGAAATGCAGAAGTTTGTACGGAAACTGTACTATGTAAAAAGTCCTGCATTATGTTTAAGTGAACTCAATACAGGTCTTTTACATGGTTCTTTATCAGATGTCCAAAAAAAGTGTGATGATATTGAAATGCGATATTTTGGTTCAGAAGAGCAGTCCATAGAAAGGAGATGGGAAAGTGATTAGCACTGATCAGTTTGAAGAAGAAATTGGAAAGTTTAATGTAGTGTGCTCTGAAATACCAAACTATGTTTGTGTTTGTTGTCGACGTACTCATTATAAAAGTCAAACTAGGAATTTTGATTTGTATTTGAAAAGTGAAAATTAGAACAATAGTAAGTGGGAAGAATTTGCAACTTACTTGTTGGTGGAAGGTCGATTTGAGTTAGGTAGTGATCAACGTATATGTAAATATTGTTACAACAAATTAGAAGAGAACAAAATGCCTGCTAGAGCAGTACATAATAACTTAGAATTAGTAGCTATTCCGGAGGAACTGGCAGAATTGAATACATATGAGTCAGTTCTAATTCAATCTGTTCATCCTTTTCAAACTATAATTCGGAGCCTAAAACAGGTAAACTGCCACCAACAGACTTGCAAAGAGGGCTGAAAGGAACAGTGGTGTACTTACCTTTGGATTTTAAGAAAAATATTGAAACTATTGCTGGAGAGAAAGAGGAAAATGAGGCAGTAGTCATTCTAGTAAATGGTGTACCAACAAAGAGTCGGAAAATATGGCAAGAATTTGTGGATGTTAATAAAGTTGAAACGGCTACCTTATATCTTATAGAGAACAATATTTATTAAAAAACTGTAAATGTGGATGAACAGGGGATATGTTTAGAAGATGAATGTGAAATTTCAAGTGATCAAATAGAGAAAGTGGACAAGTCAAGGACTGAAGAGATTTATGAACATTACACAATAGGTCCTTTGCATTCAACAGAAGTAATAGGAAGCAGCATTGAGTCATTTCAAATGAAAAAGCACAGGGAACTCCAATGAGTGTATGGGAGAAAAGCTTGGAAGCTTGTTGTTTTCCACAGCTGTTTCCTACTGTAGAAGGTGGACGATATGATGTCGTATGCAGTGAACCACATACTTAAAACTGGAATTCATCAATCGCTTCTTTCTGCGAAAGAATTTGTAGAGAAAGTTCAAGAAACAGATGAAAATTTAGAAGCACAGTTAATCAATTTGATGGCATGTCAACGTGGAACAAATGAGTATTGGTATCGTCGTCATGGAGAACTCAAGTGTATGTTACGGAACTTAGGTACACCAACATGGTTTGTCGCACTTAGTTGTGCAGAGTATGCATGGGAAGATTTGCTTGAGTTTCTAAGAGAAGTGATTCCAATATAAAAAATGTTGAAATAAAGACTCCTGGTG
The DNA here is from genome assembly GCF_964204655.1 of Triturus cristatus. Taxonomy (NCBI): domain Eukaryota; kingdom Metazoa; phylum Chordata; class Amphibia; order Caudata; family Salamandridae; genus Triturus; species Triturus cristatus. Next base: position 238,523,582 of record NC_140583.1, read on the forward strand.
AACTGTGTTCATTGGATCCTGTTAATGTGTGCAGATATTTTAATCATAGGTTTCAAGCTATGATGTCTTTTATCTGCAATAAAAAGAATCCACCTCTTGGAGAAGTTACCGATTTCTTTTGGAGAAAGGAGTACCAAGCAAGAGGTGCACCTCATATACATATGCAACTATGGATCAAGGATGCACCTAAATTTGGAACTGATTCTGATGAAACAGTATTGTCTTTCATCAAACAGTATGTGACATGTGAGATTTCAAGAGAAGAAGGAGATAGAAGGTTGAGACAGCAAGCTTTATGTTTCCAAAGTCACCGTTGTGGAAAGTACTGCAGAAGAAAATACAAGTCTAAAGGAAAATTTTACACCAAATGTCGGTTTGGTTTTCCATGTCCTGTCATTTGTAAAGGAAGAGTAAAATTCTTTTTCTTCTTCTGTAAGGCACACAATAACTCGGAAAACTCCAAAGAATACCTACAACTTAAAAAGAACAGAAGTGTCAAAGTATATCAATGACTACAATCCAGTCATTTTAAAAAATGGAATGCGAACATGGACATCCAGTATGTTGCAGATAACTCAATTGCTGTTGCACGTTATGTTACATCGTACATAACAAAATCAGAAAAAATGGAGATGAAACAAATGTGGGAAGAAATTGCACAAGAGAAAAGCCTTAGCAAAAAATTATACAGCTTTACTATGAAAATGCTTTCCCACTGAGAAATTGGATCCTATGAATGTTCAGACCGCTTGTGCTCTTCAAGTTTATATTCAAAGTCACGAGGAATCATTTGGGTAAGTTTAGGTCTTGCCTGCTCACGGAATAGAGTGTTGAAATCATTAGAAGAAATTGAATACTTAGCAGCAAATGAACCAGACAGGACAGACATTCTTAAAACGAATATGTTGGATACATACTATCCGAAAAGGAGTCGATATCTGGAACAGCTATGTCTTTATGAAGTACTTCAACTTTACAGCTTCAAAAGAAATGTTAAACAGAATTTAAAAGAAGGAAAATATGCAGTAGTTGGATGTCAAGGTTGTTCAGTAAAACATGCAAAGGGTAATCTTATAAACCACAAGAAACTCAGTTGTGAAACTCCAGATAAGCGCAAATTTTACTATTTAGCACTTCTCCAACTCTTTAAACCATGGCGTAGCGAAAGTGAATTACTTGGAGACTTTGACTGCTACGAAGATTCTTTTAATGCTTGTAAAGATAGCATTGCATGTAAAATTTTCCCTACATATTTAAAAATGTTGAATGATGAAGTTGAACAGGAAAAGACTATTACAGCTGAAATAGCTAATGAAAGTTCTCAAGATAGTCAAAGTAGTGGTCAATGTAGTCAAGATCCTCTTGGACAGCCAATACTGGAAAATGAAGCAGCGATTGCTATGCATGAAGTCGAAATTGCAATGCAACAAGCACACGAGGAGAATATTACATTGGAAAAGTTAGAAGAACAACTAAATGTTGAACAGAAAGAAACATATGTACAAGTGAGAGAACAGATAGAACATGGTTTGTTGCATGAAAAAACAGAATGTGTGTGTTCATCTTTTAAACCTCTTCTGATGTACATCAGTGGTCAAGCTGGGACAGCTAAACGTTTTTTAATTAAAGTTTTGACTAGTTATCTTCAAAAAACTACTGGTTCACATTTATGTTCTGTGGTAACAGCTCCAACTGGATTAGCTGCACACAATGTTATAGGAGTTACTTTGCATAGATTACTGATGTAACCAGTTGAGTATGATAATAAATTACAATATCAGAAGTTGTCTGGAGAAGATTCTCATGAAGTGTCAAGAGTGCTGAAGAAAATTTAACTATTAATTATTGATGAGGTGAGCATGGTCTCAAACGTAATGCTTGCTTTTGTACACCTAAGACTGCAACAGGTATTGAAAACAGATTACGACGTTCTCTTTGGAGGAAAACATTTAATTGTATTTGGAGATCTGCTACAACTAACCCCTGTAAAAGGAGAACCAGTGTTTAAAACTCTTCTACATGAAGACACAAAGAAATCTTTGGGAAGTATTGGAAATGTGAATCTGTGCTTACATTTTGAATATAAAGAACTCACTCAGAATATGCGATAAGCAAGAGATGAAGATTACGCAAATATTCTAAAAGATGTAAGAATTGGTGTTCTAAGCAAACACGGTAAACAAGCTTTTCAAAGTCGTCTACTAAAGAACTTGTTTACAAATGAAAACACACCAGCAGAAGTAATGTACAAGAAAATGAAAGAAAAAAAGTCTATAGTTTGCTTAATGCCTACAGTGGAAGAGTGTTATACATTTAATAGACAGTTTATGAAATTAGAAAATCAAGAAATAGTTCACATTGAAGCTATTGATAAAATCGAGCATCAAGGAATAACAATTCTTCTTTCAGAAAAACTACAGTCTTAATTGGATTCTCTGGGAAAGTCTGTATCAAAACCTGCTGGCTTAGAAAAAAATGTAGATGTATGTTTAAACAGGCAGGTGATTTTGAGGCGTAATCTGAATGTAGAAGAAGGTTTAGTGAATGGAGCAAAGGGGAAAGTTGTTGATTTTGTGAAATATCAAAATAGAAATGGAATTGAATTCTTGAAAGTTATATTTGATCAGATTACAGAGGTAAGACAGATTGCGCGATGTGCTGTACGTTTTTTGCTTGTAAAAAACCTGTATATTTGTAGAAAACAGTTTCCCTTTTGTTTAGCAAATGCAATAACTATTCATAAATCTCAAGGTTTAAGTGTAGATAATGCTTTGGTAAATGTAGGAAGACCTGTGTTTAAAGAGGGAATGGTATATGTTGCATTATCTCGAGTTAGAACGCTGTCTGGTTTGTATTTAATTGATTATGATGAGAACAAGGTTAGTGCTGATGTTAATTGTGTAAGAGAATATAATCGTTTGAGAAGGCTTTATGCTCCAAGTTTAGGTGAATATCCTATTTATGAGAAACGTGTTGTGTGTTCAAAACACCAAACATGTTGAAGAATCAACTATGGTTGGAAAGCAGAAACAAAATCGAGAAAAAAAAAAGATGTAAACAAACAGAAAATACAAACAAGTGATGATGTTGTTGGATACCAATTAGAAAATGCTTCTGGTGTCAACTACTATGGTAATGTTATTCTAAATGTTATATTTTATCTTGAAGTTGTTTATGGTGAAATTATGGAAAGTCAGGAAAAAAGATTAAGTTCGGCACTTTATACTTTATTTCAAGAATTGAGAACTGATAGAAGTAAGATCCATTCTGCTTCTGGTAGTCGCCAACTGTTGGATACATGTACTGGATCTTTAACGTTCAGTGTTAATATACAACAAGATGCACAAGAATTTCTGATGGTTATGCTTCGAGTACTAGAATATGAAGGAATTCAGATTGAGAGTTTATTTGGACTCGGTTACAAATGGGAACATAAATGTGAACAGTGTTCATTAACTTCAAGCACTATAGTTGACAGAGAACGATTTCTATATTTGACAATACCTGACTGCAAATCTGTACCATTTTCCAAATTAGTAAAAGAAGCTGATCACGAGATGATCTGTTCTCGTTGTAAATCAACAATGCTATCTACATTATGCCTACAAAGATATAGAAAATATTTGATTATAATGCTGCAACGCTGTAGACCAAATGGAAGAAAAGTGGAAACCAAAATTAAAGAATTTGTTGCTACTCAAGTATCTATTTCTGGAAGAACTTTTGCAACAGTTGCTATTGTTTTCCATGCTGGAAGTACTAGCACAAGTGGACATTATACAGTTTATTTAAAGTGTAATAATGGTTGGAGTCACTGCAACGATACACACTTGGAAATGAAACCGAGATTGCCTTATGAATTACCCAACTCATACTTGATATTTCTGAAACAAAGATTTTAGATACATCATTCGTCCTAGTGGGAAGGTGTAAAGATACTTTAAGGAGTTCATACTGGATGATTTCAAAGCAAACTTTTTGATACATTATTTGGTGTATTGGAAAATGTGAACAGAAACTACAAAGTAAAGGTAAGATTTGAAGATTGGAAATAGTAGCGGATGTGTTATTTGTGTTGATTTTGTATTATATGTGTGAGAATTAGGGATTTGTTTTTTTTAACAATCTAGTTGATTGTTTTTTCCCCTGCTGTTTATGATGAAACTACACTGACATCACTGTGAATAGTGAAGTTAAGTAAAAGCTGATGACAGCACAAAAAGGGAGAAAAGTAGTTTTGTGAATGTTACATTATTTTGTATTTAAAAACTCACTGTAATTTGTGAAATATATTGCATTACATAGCAGTTTTGTAGTTTATTTTATGTGGTTGAAAAGTTAGAAAAAACAGTACTAATGACAAATAGCACAATAGTAGTTCGATATTTAAAAAACCTTTGAAATTCACTGAAAACACCATAGGTTTTACAGACGTTATAGTTAGGAATTAGCATTTAGAAAACCTTTGAAATTCACTGAAAAAAAACATAGGTTTCAGGGATGTTATAGTTAGGAATTAGCATTTAAAAAACCTTAAAAATTCACTGAAAGAAACATAGGTTTCAGAGACGTTATAGTTAATTGGACATTTGACTCATATAAAACCAGAGAAATTTGCCCGTTATAGTTAGTTGAGCTAACTATAACTCGCGTGCCCGCAATGCACTGGTGATGACATCACATATTACATCAGCACCATGAAGCAGTAACAGGACATGTTGAGATTGCTACCATGTTGGTGATGTTCGTAAAGACAGGATTCCACCAACTTCCTGTTCACTTTAATGCGGTTCTCTTACCTAAAACGGACCCAAGAACATAAATAGGACTAGAGCTCCTGCAAATAAAAATATTCAGAAATATAAAATTGATTAAAATCCTCCACTGGTTAACTCAAACAGACACATGCGGTTGTAAAGGTCTCTAAAGGAGACAGTTATTGAAATGTTCTTAAGGAAATAAATCAGAGGCATTGAATTGCACATCTAAAGCATTGTCTTTGTTGAAAAACTGAGAGATCCAAGAAGATTCAAATAAAACATAAAGAGCAGATGTTAGAAGCATTCTAATGCTGTGTGAAATAGAGGGTAAAAGTAATAGAGGGTGGAAAACAGTTTTTTGCTCTCACTAGATGAGAAGTGAAATGTAGACTGATTACAGCTGCCATCAACCAGTCAGCTAATATACACAGTGATTTTGCTATGACACCAACAAAACATGGGTCAACGAGGGTCAAAAGGAAGGCCTGATAAATGCTATATTATGTTGAGTTTGCGCAGAACACATTAGTCAGTTGCCTAGCTTCTCAAGGCCTGATTATGATTGGGTTGGTTAATTCCGACCAGTGAGTAACGCCCTGTTTATGCACTGGTCAAAATTACCTCAATCTTCCTTAAATTCCCTTAACCTACGCTGAAATGTAACCAGAGAACAGCATACAATATTTATCATATCATGCAGAGCTTTGAGTATTAAACCCCAAATTCGTAATAGGTGCGATTTATCACACCCGAAAAATAACATATCTGTTGCTACTGTTATTTATTAGGTGTGGTAATCGCACCTTGAATCGTAATCAGGGCCTACTGTGTTGCTGACCTGGCCGAAGCAGTGTTTTTTTGGAAGGTAAAGGAATTCCTCGATATCATGTTTTGACAGGTGCTTCTTGCATCATACCAGCCTGTCTTTATGGCTACAGCATATATGATTGATTGCCTCTATGAGGTGGTCTATACCTGTGGGTTCATTACTTACATTGCTTCATCTAACTTGAGCCTATTATGGTTTAGTTTCCCGGCAATATATAATTGTAGCAAATCTCACTGTCAATGACAGAATCATGTAGATATGACAACCCCAAGGGATAAGAAATATTGTCCTGATTTAGACTGCAGAAATTATTTATCCATGTGTAATTTCCAAATTACAACTTACAGTTATCATGGGTGTCAATAATCCCATCTATGTTCTTTGGCCCAGGAACCTCTCTCCACAGCCATTAGAGACATGTGAATGCATCTGGAGAACAAGTCTGCTTAGAACTGCAATGATCATCTTATGCTTGTGTTTGAAAGTGGGGCAGCAGATTACTAACCATACAGCTGCATTACGTAGTCATTCTTACTCCATAATAAGGTAAAGTGAAAGCAAAGTGGCCTGTGATAGTGATTGAAAACATCATCCATGTGAGGCATCTCTGCGGTTAAAAGTTTAGTATTTTCTACACATGTGGAGTGACCATTACACCACATACTGCATTCTGCAAAGTAAGTATTGAAAGGAAAGCACAATATACTTAAAATACACATGGACAATTACCTATAATTGTGTGGTTTAATACTTACTGTGAACTGAAGGTGAGCCGTCACCTGTTCTGAATGGGACAATGAAGGTTTTTTGTAAATAGGGAATTTACTGAGAGATGGAAACTGGCTATCATTGAATAAATTCTAAGATACCTTTTCCTTGTAGTGTGCACAACTTTGGAAATATATCCAACTATAGTGCTGTCTCAAACAGTTTAAAACCGAATTAACTTTGGCACAGCTCTTAGGTGGGAGGTAGGTATTTTATGCCATCGTTTGCATTGGAAGTTTGGGAACACCCACAAATATGAAATTCCTCTTTGTCTCTTTTTCACCCTGGAAAGGGATAACTTCCAGATTTGGTGGGGGTATAAGTAAAACTCCTTCATGGGGAAAATGCTTTATCTCCAAAAAGAAAAGTGGGTTTGTATTAGAGACTTCATTGAACCTGTGTGTGCAGTTCTCTGCTATAGGGAACTCTGCATAGGGAACATAGAAACCTTCACAAAAGATGACATACCTAGAACTACACCTGGAAACCTACACCTGGCACAGCTTTCCAGTAGTACTTCTGTTAAAGTTTGTGAAAAGCAAAAAAGAGAAACAGTGCACAAAGACAAAAGAGAACATTTCTGCCCATACTTTTCCATTTTTTAGAAGTTAGGGCCTTATTTCTACTAGGTCGTAGTCAAGGTAAAACGACCTCTGCCTGATGCCAGAGGATAACAGACTACCGCCTAATTACTGTGTCTACAGGGTTATCAAAGTAATAGACTGCTGTATGTTATTTGCAGTATGGCAGATGGTAGTTATTTCACTCTGACTACAGGTCAGTAGACATAGTAAAAAGATTGCCATCTGCTACATATCATACAACAGACTGCAGTCCTGTTACTAAGACTGTAGGAGGGCTGAAGGCAGACAGTAGATAGCAGTCTATTTACTAGGCCTCTAAGTCAGCATGCCTAGTAAAATTAAACCCATCTGCCATACTATATCTAGCATATGGTGTTTATTTTACTGCGTATTCAACTGTATAAGCATTTACAAAAAGACTGCTGTCGGCTACACAAAGTTTTACAGAAGCAAGACTTTAGAGAGGGTGTGGTGCTCATAATTGAGCGTAAAACGTTTTTTATTTTTAAGCAACACTTCTGAGTGGTCTTCCTTCCCCGCTGGTCAACATACTTTGGAAAACATTATTCACTGCCCGAAAGGGATTTTCCCTTTCCTTCAACTCATCTTCACAGTAAAACAAATACATTTGTTTGGTAGACAAATTAATTTAGTTAATTATTTTCGATAAATTATGTTCTATGTTGATATTGTTGATTTTTATAATTTCCTTCTAACCAGTCAATTTGTCTTTTCTTCTATAAGAATAATCAAACTTTACACTTTATTGAATCTACCCATAAAATATAAACAAAGCATTTTTATCTTCACTGAAAAGAGACGCTATTTCTTCAGACAAGACATGTTCTTTAGACATTTTACTTCTGAATGAAAAACAAGTCTTCAACTACATCTTTAAGTATTTAATTGCATTTTTGAGATAAATAAAATGAAAACAAAGGTCACTGAAAAGTGTATAAATTAGTTCAATTTAAAACAGGTCTTTTGTAATAAGAAAGCCTACCTGCCATAGGCAATTTGCACAAAATCGTGGAATCTGGATAACTGGAAAGTCAATCCCACATACTTAAAATAATAGGCAAGGCCAGTTCTCCTGCCTCCTCTGCCACCAGACACTCACCGACACCCCGGCTTCCAACACCGCCAAGGCAAGCACCGGCGACACCCTAAAATGCATCCTCCTCAATGTACGCTCCGTACACAAACACGCCATGGAAATCTGGAACCTACTCAAATCTCTCTCGCTCAACATTGTCTTCTTCACAGAGACCTGGACCAACGCATGCTCCGCACCAGCCATCAGCACCGCCATTCCAGACGGATACAAGATCCAGAGGAAAGACCGCCCTAACCACCCAGGAGGGGGCCTTGCCATTGCCCACAAGAGCACCTCCGCCTCACCACCTCCAGTAAAACCTTCCCCTCCGACGAACACCTGCACTTCCATATCCAGACCACCTCCAAAGCCACACTCCGAGGAACCCTCGTCTGCAGACCCCCCGGCCCCCGAACACCCTTCGCCACCACCATCACCGACTTCATCGCACCCCACGCAATCGCCTCAGCAAACTACATACTCATTGGAGACCTGAACTTCCATCTCAACAACTCCAGCGACCCCAACTCAACTATCCTTCATTACAACCTCGCCAGCATCGGACATAAACAACTCGTCAACACACCGACCGACAGAGCAGGACACACCCTCGACCCCATCTTCGCGGTAGGAAACAGCATCCAATTCAGCCACACAACACAGCTGCCATGGACCGACCACCACTGCGTACACTTCGTCATCAACAAACCCAAGGCACCCAAACCAGCCCCATGCCCACCACGAAGGAACTGGAGCAAGGTTACCGACGAGCAACTTAACTCCACCCTCACCCGAGACAACCACACCTGGGCACCCGACACAAATGATGCAGCCAGAGACCTCCACACCTGGATCTCTGACTGTGCAGACAAGTTTGCCCCGCTATGCAACCCTGACAGACAACGCCCCAAGAAAGCCGCCTGGTTCACCATCGCTCTCCAAGAACCAAGACGCACCTGCAGATGCCTGGAGAAGAACTAGAGAGACACCAAGACAAGCAAAAACCACATCACCTACAAGGACGCCATGACGGACTACCACAACCAGATCAAAGCCACCAAGAGGAACTTCATCCACAACAAAATCCTAGTCAACTCTACCAACTCCAAGGAACTTTTCAGTGTCATTCAAGAATTTACCAACCCACGCAGCAAAGCCACAGACATCACCCAATCTCAAGACCTCTTTGACAAGCTTTGAACCTATTTCCACCTCAAGATCAAAAACCTCTACGACGACTTCATCGACCATCCACCAGGTGCCACAGACAGCCCCCCGCCCCCCAGAAACACCAGCCAGCCCACCATCTCCAACTGGACACCAATCACGGCCGAAGACACCGCCTCGACCATGAAAAGCATACACTCTAGGGTCCCCACCGACCCCTGCCCCCTCACATCTACCACAGAGTCAGGCTGTCATTGCACCCAAACTACAACGCACCATCAACACCACCTTCAAAACAGGCACCTTCCCAGACGACTGAAAGCATGCAGAAGTCAGACCTCTGCTTAAGAAGACCACAGCTGACCCCACCGACCTCAAAAACTATCGGCCCATCTCGCTCCTCCCCTTCGCAGCCAAAGTTGCAAAGATAACAGTCAACAGGAAACTGACACGATTCAATGAAGAGAATGCTGTCCTTGACCGGTCCCAATCTGGATTCCGAAGCAACCACAGCACACAGACCGCCCTACTTGCCGCCACAGATGACATCCGCACCCTCCTGGACCAAGGCCACTCCGCAGCCCTCGTTCTACTTGACCTATCAGCGGCCTTTAACACCATCTCCCACCACACACTAGTCGCCAGACTACATGACGCAGGCATCCAAGGAGCATCCCTGGACTGGATCCGATCATTCCTCACCGGAAGAAGCCAAAGGATCAGACTCCAACCCTTCCTCTCCGACCCCATGAAAATCACCTGCGGAGTCCCACAGGGTTCATCCCTGAGCCCCACCCTCTTCAACATCTACATAGCCCCCCTCGCAGCCATCGTCGGACAACACGGCCTCAACATCGTATCCTACGCCGATGACACCCAGCTCATCCTCTCCCTCACCAAAGACCCCACCACTGCCAAGCTCAACTTCCAGAAAGGAATGCAAGACGTCGCAGTCTGGATGAAGCTCAACGACAAGAAGACAGAAGTCCTCGTCCTCGGTACCACCCCTTCTGCATGGGACAGCACCTGATAGCCGACTGCCCTCGGAAGCCCACCTACCCCCTCAGACCACGCCACGAACCTCGGCATCGTACTCGACTCATCACTCACCTTGAACCGACAGCTCAACACCGTCACCTCCAGCTGCTTCAAAACCCTCCGCATCCTCTGCCAGACCTTCAAGTGGATCCCCCCTGAGTCAAGGAAGACAGTCACCCACGCACTCATCACCAGCAGACTGGACTATGGAAATGCACTCTACGCCGGCATCAACAAGTCCCTACTCTGCAAACTCCAGACAATACAGAACACTGCCGCCAGACTCGTCCTCGGCATCCTCCGACACAAACACATCAGTCAACACCTACGAAGTCTCCACTGGCTCCCCGTGGAGAAAAGAGTCACTTTCAAAATCCTCACTCACGCCTACAAATGCCTACACAACAACAGACCCAAATACCTCAACAACAGAAGCAACTTCCACGTTCCCCAAAAGAAACCTCCGATCTTCCAACCTCGCACTGGCCGAAACCCCACACATCCACAGAGCCAGAGCAGGTGGAACAGCCTTCTCTCACATTGCAGCCAAAACCTGGCACGAGCTACCGGTAGACATCAGACACGCCCCCTCCCTGAACACCTTCAAGAAGACCCTCAAGACCAGGCTCTTCGGCTAAACAGATCTGCGGACCCCCACTTAGCGCCTTGAGACCCTCACGGGTCAGTAGCACGCTTACAATTCCCTGATTGATTGTGTTTGAAAACTCAATGGACATCTACTGATACGCATACTCTACATATCACAACCTTATACACATTTTATACTAGGAGTCTTTATGAACACAGTATGATATGAAAAAATGGTATATATATATATATATATGTACAGTCTCTTATTTCCATAAAAACCTTCAATAATGATACACGTAAATATAAAATATAAAATCACAATTAAAATAGGACTAATTATTATCCATAGAAGACGTTGTTATTTCCTAGCAATGCTAATTGCATAATATACAAAAATGAAGCATTTAAAACATGAAATTCCCTTCTTTTTTTCAAAATTTACAATAGAGATAGACCCTAAACACATATTACTGTCAGTTGACTTCACATCAGTTGTTCAGGCCTATCGCCACACTGGGGAAGAAGCTTCCGAGTTCCTAATCTGGGTGCACAGCTGCGCTACACTTGCAGTTTCTGATAAGACTATGTTTTGGTACTGAATTCTGCCATCCATTTCCTTTACTTTTTAAGTCAAGTCTAATGGAATTTATGGCTCAAAAATCTCTTCATTTTTTGTTTTTTGAACATTTTTCTGTTGTATACTTGCAGTTTCTGATTAGACTATGTTTTGGTGCTGAATTCTTCCACCCATTTCCTTTACTTTTTAAGTCAAGTATAATGGATTTTATGACTCAAAAACCTCTTCAGTTTTTGTTTTTTGAAAATTTTCTTTTGTATTCATCACATTTGAGTCCTAAAGAGTTAGGTGATATTTATCTCTACAAGGAACTATTTTGTTCTGAGCCCATTTTCCCTATACCTCTGTTTTCCATTAATCAATTCAATGTACACCATCCTGAATTTCCATTTTTGGTCTATCAACTTTTAATATTTTCCCAACATCCTGTACGGATCGCCTAATTTTTTTTTCTCCTACTGTACTTCGTATTATAGATGATTTGTAATGCACAACAGCCACCTACATATTTTATGTGGTTAACTTTGTTGTTTTTCAAAATTTGATCAAAGATTACCCTTATCTAAACCAGTTTACCTCTCTATGCTGGACTGAGAGTCATTGGACAACAGGCAAGTTTCTAAAACATTACAATCAAATGTACATTAGAGGTAAAATGCATTTTGGTCCTCAAGCCTGCTTTGTGGTCCTATTGAGAAATTCAAATGCATCCTTCCATCACCCATCATGCTCACCCTCTCCATGATGTTGGGTAATGGCTGCCTGTCCGTCCATATATTTCTATTAAGGTCTCTCAAGTCAATACATAAGCAGATTTAATTTCCTTCCTTTTGAGCCACCACAATGGGAGCCAACCATTCAGACGACTCAATTGTCTCAATGATCTTTTCTCATAGTTAATTATGATATTACTAGACCCTTTTGCCCTGTCTTCTGCATGTCTTTAAAGAACACTATATCACACTGTACTAACAGTCGACTTCTGCCTCCCAAAACCAGCTTCCTCTCCATACACTTTGTGGAGATATCTTAGAATATGGCGCATGTTGTGATGTAGGGGATGATGCTGTTGGAATGGGGAGATGTGTAGATTCAAGCAGAATGCCAATATGACAACCAGTTTAGAATCTACACATCTCCCCATTCCAACAGCATCAGCCCCTACATCACAGCATGTTCCTATTCTGAAGTATCTCCACACATCTCTCCCCTCTTCATAATCATGACTAAAGAATAACTTAATGTAAACATTTCCTACTGCAAAGGCATGAAACATTCTACAGAGCACAAGTCAAGTGCAGGGTAAAATATGAACAGTGCATCAGGAATACAAAGAAAATATAACAATGCAGTGCAGTCAGAATGCAGAGATCATCCTTAGATAAAGGCAAATAAATCATCGCTCAACAATTCTTGGACCATTGACCTTACATAGATTCCCAACTCTCTCACATCATCTAACCTCACAATGAACCCCTTCACTTGTTTCATCTCCTGGGATTGGAAAAACTTTATCTTGCCTTTTCTCACAAATCCTGTTTTCCTTACCACCACCCAATCTCCAATCTCCACTCTTCACATCCAAATCCTTCACACCTTTCCTGTTGTCATAGTTTGCTTTGTAAAACTTCTCTAAATTAGCCACTCTCAACCTCATATTCTTATGATTCAACCACAGCTGATCTTTCCCTTGTAACCTCATAGGTGATTACTTTGTTGCAGCTCCCTGACCTTAAGAGCTATGAATGGAAATGCACTCGTCACAGATGGAAGCTTCACCCTATGAGCGCCAACCATTTCTTCCAATGCATTTCTTCACACCAACTCATTTGCCAAAGATAACTGAATGTTATCCATGCTGATACGGCTTACTCTTTCCAGTAATCCATTGGCCTGTGGCCAGAACAAAGCCACAAGGTCATGCCTGATACTCACATGTTCTAGAAACACTTTCATAGCTGTGGAAACCAACTGTACTGTTATCCGTGACCAACACTTTAAATATACCTTCTTCCAAGAATACCTCTTTTAGGAACCTCATGATATTACTAGTAGTAATCTGCTCCGTGTATCTAACCATGACCCACTTGCTGTGGTAATCCACCAAAACTGCAATTAAACGATTTTTTCTCTCTAACTTTTCTATAGGTCTCAAAAAATCCACAGCCAGATTCATAAACGTCCGGGCCGGAAGTTCCATACACACCAGGGTGGTTTCCCAGCCACTTTAACCTTGTCACTTTTGCTGCAGGAATAGCAATCACTCACTGCATCATCCACTCTTTTGTCCATTACTGGCCACCAGAAAAACTGACTTAATCTCCTTTTGGTCAAGTTCTTCCCTGTGTGCCCTTCATGCACAATCCTTATTGTTCTCGCCCTCAACGGACTGGGTGAAACAATGCAATCTCTCCTCAATATCTTATCTCCCTGAATGCTGAGCTCATCCTCCACTGCCTTATATTGTTCCATACTCTAATTCTACAGATCAGATTGTTGCCAGCCACATCCTATGAGCATTGACAGTTCCTCATGCTCCTTGTTGTTCGCTATAGCTTCTCTCCACTCCTCCTGTTCAAAACCAAATACCACCCCACACAAACTACTTGAGTTTCTGTCTACTGTGTAAAAGAAGCATCATCCAGAGGCATACGTGACAAGCTGTCAGCAACTACATTTCTTTTTCCTCCCACATATTCTATTTCATTGTTGTAATCCATCACAGACCTCAACCATCTTGAAATCCTGGGCGTTTCACTCCCTTCCACACCCCGACCACAATTGAAAATGTGACCATCTGATCTGTTTTGAGCGCAAAAGGCAAACCCCACAAATAATACTCGAAGTGGTTCATTCCTCACCAACATACTTACACCTCTTTCTTGATAGCAGAATAGGATTGTTCCACACCTTGCAATCGGTGGGACGTAAATTCTATAATCCTTTCCTCCTCTTCTGCCTTCTGGGTCAACACCCACCCGAGACCTATGTTACTAGCATCTGTCGTTACAATGGTTTTTCTGCAAGTCTCCAACTTTGGTGCATGAGCTAGAGATTTTTATATCTTGACAAATACAGCCTCACACTCTGCACTCTTTTCAAACATCCTTACTTTCTTTAACAGCATCCTTAAAGGTTCCACCACATCTGCTGAATTGGACAGTTTCAAGCAATATTATACAATGGCCATCACAATGCTATTTTTTGTTCTTATTCAATTCGCAGACACTTCATGTCCCAAATAATTTACTTGCTTCCTCCTCATTTGACATTTCACTTTTTTATGGTTAACACATACTTTAATTTGTTTCCAATACCTCCTCCAAAAACACATGTTCAGCAAATGATTTTCCCACCATCATAATGTCTTATTGAAAACATAATACCTTTTGCATACACTAAAAAATATTTTGCATGATCTTCTGGAATACAGCAGATGCCAAGCCAAATGGCATTCTGCAGTATTAGTATGCCTCTAGTGGTGTAACAAAAGAAGCAGAAGTGTTGAAGATTGCATTAATCTCTTGGCATGAGCTGAAAGCCATTTTGTACTTGGCAGCCATTTTAGTTAGCTATGTGCTGGCCATTTGCTGTTTCCCTCTCCCAGAGTCTTGCACATGCACAAATGGGCCTAGCTAGTAGAATGCACCTGTTCCTAGTATAGAACTGTCAGGCTGTTCTAACTGATGTCAGCAACTTATTACTCCTCCTACTTGTTGACTGTGCAGTTTCTGTATGACCATCTATGTGCATAACTCTTCTCATGTGTACTTGTTCCGCCTTTTTCAGCCTCTGTGTGGGTATAAAAGGACCATGCTTCTTCTGTTCAGTGTGCTACTTCACTCAACACCGAAGGGTGCTGTGTGAATGTAGTTCCACCTCAGGAGGTTTATTAAACTTTGTATTTTCTATTCCAGTTTCTGTGCCAACTTCTTCCTATTGGTCTGAGGACTCTGTGCAGAGAAGGGCGAACCCCTTGCACTGGTAGGCCTAGCTGAGGTCACCATCAACAAATGGATGAAATTCCGTATGTAGATTCACCTGGTGGTACTCTGTCCGTGTTTTCGTGTCAACTGCCAACCGCCAGCCGCAGTGTGAGACGAGGAGGACGCAGTATTGCTGCCTCGCTGCTCCCGCAAAATTTTGCAAAATTTTGTGATCAAACACCATCAAACACCATTCAAACGCCGAATTGCTGCCTACAAACTGGCTGCCTATGAACTGATGCCTATGGCCCCCCACGGCCCCCGCGGCCTCCGCGACCCCTGCTGGTGGTACTCTGTCGACATATCCAGAACACTAAACACCCTCCCTCCACCCATCATGCTCACCATCTCCATGATGTTTGGTAATGACTGCCTGTCCACCCACATAGTTCTATTAAGGTCTCTCAAGTCAATACATAAGCGGATATAATTTCCTTCCTTTGGAGCCATCACAGTGGGAGCCAACCATTCAGATGACTCAATTGGCTCAATTATGTTTTCTTCCAGTAGCCTATTCAATTCTTGTTGAAGTGGTTCCCCTATTAAATATGGTTTGGACCTTACTTTATGCATAGCAGGTGTAGCATTCTTTTTGAGAATTATCCGATGAGTGAACTTCTTCAATATACCCAAACACCAGAGGAAATCTATACGACTTCATGCCCCACTCGATAGCCACATTGTGTTTCACAATTTAACTTTCATTCACTGGTTCTATTACCATGACTAGTTCTTTTGCACTGGGGTCAAGCACTATGTTTAAATCCTAGTGGTGGCACCACCCCCAATAGATCTGAGCCCTCACTAGTTATGTATACTCTCCCATGCACCCCACTCTGCTTGAAAAAGATGTCCATCAACTTCTGGGGGAAAAGGAAGATGTCGGATTGAGTCCAATTCTGGAGGACGCCGACCGCTACCTCTCCTCGGGATCTGGCTGAGCAGCCGCTAATTCCCGTATGCCGCTGCCATCGTTGGTGTTCGGAGGAAGCACTGAGGATTTAGCGATGAGGATTTAGCACCCAGATTAACTAACGAGGACATTCGGCAAAACTAATTTTCAAATTAAGACTGCTAATGCCTGTGGCGGCAGCCAGCCCTCTTCTTACAGCTGGATGTGCCGGATTGTACAGCTGAGTAGCGCGGTGTATGGCGGCCGCGCGGCGAGGTTGTTTTCAACGCGGATTGCGCTACGAATGCTGCAGCCGCTATTACCCTTACCCTCGCCTTGGCAATTTTAGAGTGTTGGCAGTGCTGGACGTCATAGGAGGTCTCTAAGCGGGCACAGCTGCAGGGGAGCACCTGCACGGCTTGGTTTCCATTCCGAGAGGGGGATGGCTCCACCACGTACCACTCGCCAGGGGCGAGTGGTGGTCCAGATGGAATCAGGGGCTCCTAGGGAAGCAGTGGATACTCCGGAGGCACAGGAGAGCAGTGGAGTCCCTCTTGGAGAGGAGGCAGTAAGTGACACCGCCTCCCTTGTCATGCTTAATCTAGGCAATTCAGGGTTTGGTATTTCGTCTGTACCCCAGGTGGGGAAACCAATTATGAAACTCCTGCGCTCCGGGAGGGCAACGGCACTTATCCGATCCTGTGGCTCAGAGACTGCCATGCCGGGCTTTCAAATGGCTGAAGTCCTAAATGCCGCGGTAGACGAGGGCTGGGGGAGTGAAGATTCTGATATATCTACAGTGCTCACTGCTTCTTCCAAATCGAATCTTGGCAGTAGTATTGTGTCCCCTGTCACAATCCAAGAATTAACTGAGTCTTTTCCTACGTCTATAACTCCATCTTTGACCTCTCCCTTGCCACCGCCAGTTTCCTCCTCAATATCGCCTGTAAAAGAAATAGGAAGTGCGAGTTACATTCAGCATATTCATCCGGCCGGTAGTGAAGGTGAGGATGATAAACCTTCACTCACCGGAATTATGCAGGTGCTCGCCATTCAGAGAGTGGAAGTACAAGACTACTATCAGCAAGCTAAGGTCAAAAGTATTGAAATCAAGCAAGCTCTGTCAGAGGTGACTGTTAAGGTGTCCCATCTAACTTCTGAGGTCAATGATCTTCAACAACGGGTGGCAGCCGTGGAGGAGGTTAATACCCAAACGGTGACCTTGGCTAAATCTCATGATTCTCAACTGTCTATTATGCAATTCAAGATCGATGATCTTGAAAATCGGCAACGGCGGCAGAATCTGAGGATCTTTGGAATTCCGGAAGGCAGAGAAGGTTCTGACCCATGGGCATTCATTGTAAATTTGTTTCAAAAGGCCTTCCCTGATCTAGCAGACTGGGACATGGACACACAGGTCCAGCAAGCACATAGACTGCCTCTATTTCTTCCACAAAGTAGTCAAGCCAAACCAAATTTTGCTAGGCCCATTCTTGTGTTTTTGGGCAATTGTTTGCTTCGTCAAGCGATTTTCTTTAAGGCACGGCCCACTGCTCCTGTTAAAATAGACACTATGTCTATTTTTGTACGCTCAGACCTGTGTAAATCAACTATGGATAAAAGCTGGCAGCTCCGTCAACTCATGGATCCTTTCAAAGCTGTATGCACGCAGGTTTTTTTTTTACAAGAGCCAGCTCGATTAAAAGTCATTAAGGATGGTCGTACACACTTTTTTTTCAGCGAGCAGGAGGCTAAAAAGGTGCTCTTTAAGTGGCAATCTACCTTCAAAGACTGATTTGATTCTAGTGATGGCTTTAAAAAAATAAATAAAGGGGGGATGATCAATAATCAGAAATTAGTTTTTTATGCTGGTTTACATTTTTTTGCTGGATGTTACATTGGGTATTGCCAATTTTGGTAAATTTTCGTCTTTCTGGTTTTTTTTTCTTCTGTGCTTTCCCTTTGTGCTATGCTATGTTTATTTGACGGTGGTGTGGCTGGGACACGGTGGGCTCGGGAGGGTTCCTAGGGGGGTGGCAGGGTGGGCGTCTTCTGAATGCTGTCAGTCCAGGACAGCAAGGAAGGGGGTGATTCCTTTTCTAAGTTACGGGGTGGGGGGTCGGGTGGGTGGGGGATGTGTGGAGACTGGTGTTGATAATCTTGGTCACTTTTTTTGGGTTAGTGGGAGGGAGGGGGATAAATAGCCAAATTATAGGTAAAAATGCACAGATAGAGCACAGGACTAAGGGGTTGAAATATTGGTGGATGAAGATTGGTCTGAATATACAAAATGTATATAATGCCTGGTGTTAAATTTATGAGTTGGAACGTCTCTGGGCTTAATCAGGCCAATAAAATACGCTTGGTCGCAGAAGAACTTAAGTTGTTTAAACCTCATATAGTTGGGCTTGCTGAAACGCACTTGGCTTTTAAGGACAGAAACCTTTTTAAACAACTTGGATATGATATGATTGTGTGCACCTCACAGTCAGCATCTATTTGTGGGGTGGCTCTTTTGAAGTCTAAACACTGTACAATATCAGTGTTGCGTACTTTAGCCAATTCTAAGGGAAGATGGGCAATTGCCCAACTCCTGATTTTTGGTCGCATGGTTACGATATGTATGGTTTACGGCCCTAATGTCGACTGCCCTGAGGTTATCTCTTTTTTGTGCTCTGAATTACTTGAATGGGCTGGGTATCCGGTAGTTATGGAAGATTTTAATTGCATCTTAGATAAATAGATTGACACTACGAATACTGCAGCACGAGTTCGAATGGGTCAGATGAGGGCAGCTATATACGACTTTTTGCACATACATCAAATCGAGGACGTCTGGAGAAAACTTTATCCTACAATACCAGGTTACACTTTCTTCTCAAATCCCCATAAACAATATTCCAGGATTGATATGATCTTCACTAATAAAGCTATGCTGGAAAACTCCTCTATGGAGGTGTGCCCGAAAGTTACATCAGACCACAACCCAATTATGTTTACTGCATATTTTCAGCTTGAGGGTAAAAAGGCATTAAAGGAATTCTCATTTCCCAGGCACCTTCTTAGCAATCCTGACTATGTAACTTATATGCAAGGAATGCTAAGGGAATACATTGAGAACAATTAACACACTGCATCTTGCGCTATAGTCTGGGATTGTAAGAAGGCATATGTGAGAGGGGCAACACTTCAATACATCATTAAGCAGAATCGGCCAGACTGTGTAATGCAGCCTGATGGGGAACATGCAAAGTGTGCCTCATCTGTTCGGTTGGCCCCAGAGGGCTGGCTAAACAGTTCATGTGCACTTCTGGAGTACAAACCACTCCTCCCCTGCTCTAGCCTGCTTCGCCCCACATTGAACAAGGTCACTGACTGCATGCAAAAGGAAAAATAAAATATTATTAAAGAAACGTTATTGTCATGTTATTTTTCCTTTTTTCACAGTGGGACAATGCTTCTCCACCTTAGCGGAGGAGCAGCCACTGTAGTTACTGGAGGTTACTATTGGTGTACTTTGAACTGGAAATAAAGAGAAGAGAAAAGTAACTAGGAGTACATCCAGTTAATACAGATTTCTAGGCTGTACCTTTGCACTGTACAAATACCACAAACATAAACAGATACAGGCAATGCTATGGTCTTAGGCGAACCATGTTCATTTGCCAACTCTCACAGGTGATAACATGTTGTAATTCATACAATAACACAATGGCCTTACTGCCAATAACAAATTATATATGGAATACACAGTTAATGTAGCAATTAGAAAACGTCCAACTTTTCCAGATCAATTTTATAATATAAAATATTTTCTTATGCATCCAGTTGCAATGTTTTCATATTTAAGCATGAAATCCAATGAGGATCATGTTTTGTGCAAACTCCCCTAGGCAGGTTCTGATTTCTCCCACAGGCCTGTGCAAACTGCACTAGATGTCTAAACTCTCTGATCCCAAGGTACAGCAGAGTGTGTGTAATGCAAAACAAAAGACGTTAAACACAGGAGACAAGTGAAATGAAAACTTTGCAAAATATTATCTGTTTTCCTTCTCACCAGCTACTAATTTCCTATGAAATGTGACTAAAACATGTACATATTCGGATTATTCTCATTCTCCATTTGTCAAACTTTTCATTTTTAGATGTGCCAAGAGACTATGTAGATCTAGTTCAAAACTGGAAGGATGACTGGGAAGAGTCAAAAGTCAACAGTGATTTACGTGGGATGAAAAAGGTGAACGCTCTAAAAGGGATGTGGCAAAAGAAGCATATATGAGAAGGGTTACTATTGTGGGTATACTGGACTTCTGGCGCTGTGCAAGGATTACACCACTTTATCTCTTTTACTTTTAATTCGTGCGGTGCTCTTGCGGGGTAGGTACACCCAACTCCTCTCAATAATCAATCCAAAGGATTGACACAACAATTGACACAATTCAATGCACACGCATTATGACATTCCAATTATAAATCTTAAACGTCTTAGAATCACACACGTAGGGCCTTGCGCCAACGTGTTTCCTCGCAGTGGGAATGTATCCCTTGCGACTTCCTCAGGGCTACAAAATACCAAAATTCGGATCAGGGTCTCGATGGAATTTTGTTTTCCTGGAGTGCTCTAGAGGAATTGTATAGATCGTGGAGATTATTTGTATATCTAAGTAACTGACTAGCATAGCTCTGCCAGTGGTATTAAAGGGGGATATGGGTTAGCCTGCCGTTTGAACCAGTCTCAGAGGGCGCCAGTAGAGTTGTGGTATTGGATAATCAATTTTCGAGTAGGAATTGTGCAATGAATAGGTTTGTACTTACTCGTTGTTCAAATTTAATAGACGAGTGAAGAGTTCATATGCTTCTTTGATGTTAATAGAAGCAATGGGAAACAAGTAAAATAGGCTCAGGAAGGACGATCCCCAATACTCTAAGATGGCGCCCATTATTGTCAGAAGAAGTCGGGCATCAGTTTTTTATGCCGGAAAAAGGTTAAGAGGAAGCAGGACAGAGAATTCGGCACCTGTATTCGGGCTGAGAACGCATTACACTGCGATAACAGAAGATTGTTACGGTAAGGAAAGAGAGCGGAAGCACGAAGGTTTTAAGTTTATTAGTATGGATATTCAGGAGTGGTAATTGTCTTTATTTATTAATATTTTGCAGGATTTTGTAAGATACTGAAAGCGGGCATCGGGAGGAGGTGATTTGCCCCCGCCATCCAGTAGTGAGTGATTTGGGAGTTCACAGACATGGTACATATAATTTGAGGTGAGTGGGTAGAAGTTGGAGGCTGCTGGGATAGTAACCTAATGGTATAGTGTGAGGTTTACAAATTGGGAGTCGGTTGATTTTCGACTGTTATCTTGAATATAGAGATACCCGGTGAACTTTCACGGAGTCTACAGAGGGAATAAAAGATTGGTCGATTGAAGTTGTATAGCGGGCTGCTCCTACTTTGGATTACACACAATTAGAAGGAGGTAAGCTCAGAGATTTAATCAAGTTGCGCAGTGAAATATTGCGATTCTATAAGTGAGGTTTGACTCGGTTTTGAAACCAACGTCTTGCTGATATCCTGTGCTCTCTTTCTGACACAATAGGGTTGCTGATTTTGGTCACCTAAAAAAAGCCTAAAGGTACAGTCCTTAGTATGGTTACAGTTACATGTGTGCTGATCACATGTGGATTAAATACAGGGGTGCACGTTATAATAAATAGGACGTGATTTTGTCGCAAATATGTATTTATCGACACAAAGTATAGACTGGTGAGGCTATGTCTAACAGTTACTGTTTTGTGGAATCAGTTAAAAATATGATAAAGAAATTTGTTTAAGAAATGTAATGATCATTAGAGCTTGGAGTGGAATTATAAGGGAGTTAAGTCATATTGTATGAAACGTTTCATTGACACTCATATGAGGTGGTAGTTGAGGAAGTCACAACTGAGTTACTATATACTTTGCTATTTATATTGTGTCTTTGCATTGGGTGATCTGATTAATAAGTATGGACACAAAGTTCTGTTATGTATGTGACAACATAGTTATTTTTGGTATTTTGTATCCCTGAGGAAGTCGCAAGGGATACATTCCCACTGCGACGAAACGCGTTGGCGCAAGGCTATAAAGAAAATAAAGAATAACCAGAAGACCAAGAATTTCAGCATCGTTGTGTGATTCTAAGACGTTTAAGATTTATAATTGGAATGTCATAATGCGTGTGCCTTGAATTGTGTCAAATATATGAGACAGGGCCACAAGAGGAATGGCCTTTACATCTAAAGGGATGGCCTACAACATATGACATACACTCTTATTGTGTGACAAATTCATAAATAGAGACCTATTGGGCATACAATACCTAAAATCAGCAGGAAGCAAGGAATCAAACACTTTATATAGCACAATTATTCTGGACCATATGCAACAAAACACATGACAAAGTAAATTTAAAAGTAAATGTCAGCCTGATTGCCTGAAAAGGTTTCCATGCTGAGTCAAGATTACAAAGGAAATAACATGGTTATTCACTCAGAGCAAATCTTAGGCCTTGGCACACCAGGGGAAAACACCAATATCACCGGTTCATGATATTATATAACAATGTTGCGTCGTGTCCATGTCAAAATAGGGAATCTGGTGATGCTGCAGCTCTCGCATGTGACAGACAGCCAGGTACACTTTTTATTTCTTAAACCTGTGAGGGACAGAAAATCAGGGCCCACATGGCACTGCTTCAGTGATTTTTAGACATTTGGCTTTCTTATTATCTGCAGCCCAGAATTCTTGTAATCTCTAAACAAGCAATTTATTTAAAAAACTAAAATACATGGAGTGGCTTTGGGGCAGCCTCTTTCAACCGTTCCTCAACTAAAGTGTCATTAATAAATTGGTTTAGGCTATAGAACAGCAGAGAGACAAGGCAATTTGTAAGCCCCCTTCAGCCATTAGCTGCAAGTGTCATTCACATTTGGGTCAGCCCAATGTACAGCCATTTTATTGTTTGGGGTATCAGGCATTTTGCCTGTTGACATACTAGTTTGATTTGAATGGGATAGGCAAAGCAGTCTGCCGGCACAGTTTTGTTTAACAACGTACTATCTCAGAGTACCTCAGCATCTCTCTGGCCTCTGCGGGTCATTCATTTAGTATTCAGGCTGCCGCTCTCACACCACTCCTCGATCCATCTGCACTCAGCAGCCGGCGGACACGCTTGTCAGGCCGCCCTTTCCAAGAACTGCTAATTGTTTGCCACACTGCTGATTTGGAGTCAAAGGCCAAACAGCACTCATTGCTGGCAAATTTCTTCTACAGCTCTTTTCTGTGAGATGCATACTGCCTTCCACCTAACACAGAAGTCTTTTTTTAAATTTATATTTTAAACTCTATCAAGACCATAAACACACACTGCAGGAAAAGCTTTGAAACACAATCACCAAAGTAATATATGATGAATATGAGAGGAATTTGCTATTCTAGTCTTCTCCCTTCCAGCAATATGTCGTATAGCAGTCCTTGTCCAATAAATCCTGTATTTGTAAAGCTCGAACTACTCTCTCTTTCACCTCTCCGTGATTTCAGAAGTATATGGGATAAAGTTCACAGAATTTTCTTTTCACTGCAGGTTACCTTTCCTCTTCACCACCGCCAAGACATAGTCTCCTATTTACTAAGTCCACATAGGCATCATGTTTGTGGGAGTCATGTCCTTTTGCACTGTTGGAAGTGAGAAAGACTCCAATAGTAAGACTGGGCGGAGTTGCAGAACTCAGTGAAGTGCAAAAAAACCTATGCGCGCTACGCAGAGCTTTGCAAGTGGTAGAGTGCATTAGATAAATGCAGCTCGCAGTGATTTTCAGCGCCGGGTGTTTGTCTGCACTGTCAATCATCGCGAATGGCACTATGCACACTGCAAGCAGGCGCTGCTTCCTTTCTGCTGCTCAAGTAGATTTTTTTACTCGAGCAGCAGCTTTCTCAACGTGAACGGATGGTTTCCAAACACGAGCAGTGGCGAACATACGCGACCACTTGCAATGAGAAATCTGACCGCCCATGTTAAGAAATCTTGCCGGGATATTGATTTTCCACGCTCGCGCTTGCCAACTTGACGATGTTCGCGAATGAGGAAAAATCTCACCGGGAGGTTAATTTTCCTCATTCGCGCTCGGCAACTTGATGACAACACCAAGTCTGTATCATCTTTTATGGCCACCTCTTCTAGCCTAATCCAGCAATGGCCAGCCTTCAAAGGTGTATTGCTTGCAGATCTCACTGCATAGTTGACACCCTGAAAGTCACTTCTTATGAAGATGATGTCTAACTCTCATTCTTCATCAAGAATCTCTCTGGCCACACTCTCTGACCCGTACTCACCATTGTTAATGCCTCATTCACTCAAGGCATCTTCCCAGAATTCTCAAGACAAGGCAGATTCTCCCAATCCTGAAGAAACCTCTGCTAGACTCTGAAAACCTCACCAACTACAGGCTCATCGCTCACTATTCATTGGCAAGATCATTGAAAAAGCAGTTCATTTTCAACTCCAAGATCACATCAATGGTAACTCCTGCAAAACTACCAGTCTGGCTTCAGATCACTCTGCAGCACAGAGACTTCTCCCTTACATATTGCAAACAATCCCTTTCTGACCACAGATGATTATCCCAGCCTCCAGATATTGCTGGATAGTATCAGCTACACAGTTGACTACCTCACCCTCATACGCACCTTGATGTCTAAAATGGGAGTCATCTGAATTATCTTTCACTGGTTTTCCTCCTACCTTTCCAAATGACACCAGTCTGTTCACATTGGCTCCTCCAGGTACCAATATATCCCGTCACCTGTGGAGTACCATAGAGTTCCATACTGTCACCTGTCATCTTCAACCTCTACATGGAGCTTCTTGGTGCTCTACCCACATATAACTGCAACAACAACAAGGTGATAGATGGAATGCTTAAATTAATCTCAGTCACTTGCAATTACTAGGATTGCAATCCAGTACACTATTTCACTCTATACAATGGCCTAACTTATGCAAATCAGTACCGACCATGCTCTTCATAGCAACAGTACTCCGTGACCTGCCAGATGTAACCTCCTGCAGGAAAGATCACAAGCAACCCAAGACTGATTTTGCCCTACTTGGGGTTAATCAGTAGGTTGTAACTTGATTCTATGTCACAGCGAGCATGGAACCCACGTCTGGGCATACACTTTGATCTTAGGGCATCAACTGCAAAAACATAAGGTGAAGAAGGGAAAACTTTAATTAATCTCAGCCACTGGTAATTACTGTGGCTGCATTCCAGTCCATTGTTTTACCCACCATGCCACTCTAGACAAAGACCCACCTTATAGTACTCACATATAACATCAAGATTCATCAATATGCCAAGGAATACTTTGCCAAAAAACAAATATGACCTTGCACCAGCTTTCTTTTCTAAAGAAAATGAAACCCTTTCTTCCAGAAAGTGATGTCAGACCTGCTATTCAAAGCCTTTATAGTCTCACATCTGTATGGTGATACTGCCCTGCTCCATGCCCTTATGGACTCCACTCTAGTAGGGCATACTACACGCCACAGCATGTTTCACCCAGAGCCTGAAGAAATATGATCTCACCACCCCCATTAGATTGCACTCGATTCCGGTCCACACCATCTTCAAAACCAGCTATATCATTTACAAAGCCAGCATAACCAGCCCCGTGCTTATCTTGCATACAAGCTGTCCAACTCAGGTGGTTCTCGGCAAATCCACAACCAGGACACAGTCAGACTGAATAAACCAACATCAGAATAGTGATTACTGAATAAGTGGCCTGGGGTAACAATTACCAAAAATCCACTACTGAAACACTTGATTCGAATGCCACATCAAGTGTTTCAATAGAAGAATTTGCATTCAGTATTTGTACGGGTAATTTCCCCAAATGTCCGAGCAATTGCACAAATTTCACAGTCCACTAATCACAACAATACGAGACTTTTTTAATAACACACAATTACACACTTTTCAAAGCCTACTAAAGGTACATCCATAACATGCCAGTTTTTAACCTTGAATGTAATAGTGAAAGCAATCAGACCCAGATGCATTCAGGGTCCCCCTTTCATTCATACACAGTTATAAAAACCTATTAGAATTAGGCACCACTAGGAAGGCAGTCACTAAGCTTTACTTGACCCTACAACAAATGTCCATATTAATCCCATAAACATTAAGAACAAGATGGTCAGTGGACCTACAAGAAAACATAAAAGCCAGAGAGTGAAAACAGTTTCTCTCACACACCAAAACCATTTCTAGGAATCATAGGTAAAACTAATTCAACGCAACATTCCACACAGCCCAAAAGTTTGTTTATTGAGCCTCAACTCCAGAGTGAAATAAAATTAATATGACTCTTACCAAGAGCTCAACCGCTTCTATCTGCAGTGGTCCCACAGGCCCCCTCTGTGATCCCCCCTAGCAGAGGCTTATCTATGATGTCCTGGAATGTCGCCGGTTTGTCTTCCAAACTCCCTTCTAATGATTGGTCGATTTTGGTAGACACCCACGACATTATTGCATTGCAAGAAACTTGGTCATTATCCATCGTACATCGACCAGGCTATCTGGCTTTTGGGAAAGTGGCCATCTCTAAAGGGAAAGGTCGACCTAGCTGTGTCTTTTTTATTTTGGGCCAGGCAGCATTCATCGCTTCAGTTTAAGGAAACTCCTCTGGATAACGATGATATTTTGGCTTTGCAAGTTTATATTAATATTTACTCGAGAGGTCAACCGGGGGGCAGAACTTCGCCAACTATTAAGCATTTGGACTCTTTCATTAATGGGTTAGTGAGTTCCAACTCACTGGTCATAATGGGTGATTTTAATTGCACATTTGAGCCTCTGGGGATTGAAGATGGTAAACTCAGCATTGAGGAGGATAGTAACTGGGGTGTTCCTTCTTTATCCCTTGAGCCCATTAAAAAGTGGACCGAGGCTGCCCTTCAATTAAAAAGTTTTTCTTTAGGGTGGGGCCTGAGAGCTGTGAATGGGAGAACTCAATCAGACAGCATTGGTAATAACACCTTTTTTAACGGGAAGAGTGGCAGCAGGATCGATTATATCTTTGTCACTCTTGATCTTTGGTCCACTGTGCTTGATATGGTTGTGATCATAAGATCAGAAAGTGATCACGATCCTCTTTCCATGAAGCTAGCAACTAAGCTCATCGCGGGCACAGGCTCTTATAGGGAATCGCGGGTCGGCGATATTGAGCTTTCAAATGATTGCCGTCGATTAAAATGGGTCAATGTCATTGATAACGATGGCCTCCAAAGCCAGCTTCGTAAGTTACTTGAGGACTCACTTTGGACTTTATAAGTTTTTAACTTTTTAGAAGTTTCTCCTCCTAGTTTAACGAAAGAGCATGTAGCATTCTTTGATAAATTGAAATCTTTGCTTACCCTTAAAAGGAAGGCTAATCATTCCAGTCGTTCTAAACCAGTCAATTGGTATAACAAAGATTGTTCCGCAGCCTTTAGATCACTTTCTTTTGCAATTAAATCTAATGATATCCAGGCTATTAAAGCAGCCAGGGTATTGTACAAAAGGGTCTTATTGAAGGCCAGAGAGCGCTTTGACATAGAAAGATGGGAGGATTTAACAAAAGCCTCTGATGAGAAGAACTGGTTGAAATTTTGGCACTTAATAAAATGGAGAAGCGGGGTGTGTGAGCCTACCCCTCTTAACAATGTAGCCCCAGACATGTGGGTCTCATACTATCAAGCCCAGTTCACCTGTCCTCTAAATCCTATGTCCGATTCTATTGATTTTGCATCTACGGAGGTGCTTACCTTCGGTCTGGCAGAGATCGAGAAAGCCATAGAAGCTGCGCCTGCAGGCCGGGCGCCTGGTCCGGATTGTATCCCTACGTATCTTTTTAAATTTGATTAAAAAAACTGGGCCACTTATATTTCTTTTCTAATGAATGCTTTGGCACGGGGGGCTCCTCTGCCTATTTCTTGGTTAGGTGCAGAAATCATACCGATTTTTAAAAAGTGAGACCGCTCTAGCCCATCCAACTACAGACCCATTAGCTTAATCGATTCCCTTCAAAAAATTGTGGCCAGGATCGTACTCGTTAGGGTCAATGATTGGATTGACGAGTTTCAGGTTTTATCTACCCTTCAAGCTGGGTTCCGTTCCAACGTTAGTACAATTGACCAGGTTTTTAGATTTTCTATGACTAATTGGAAAACGTCATTTTAACGGGAGGAACCCTGTATGCTGCTTTTGTAGATCTAAAATCTGCATTTGACTTAGTTCCCGCAGTAAGCTGTGGGACTCTCTCAAGGAGGCAGGTATGCCAATGGCTCTTTTATCGCTCATTGTTAAACTCCATACTTCTAATTTTGCCCAAGTCAGATGGGTTTAACAGGGTGAACTTACTGAAAAATTTCTGGTTAATAGGGGCGTAAAGCAGGGGTGCGTTTTAGCCCCGACCCTGTTCTCTTTGTTCATCAACAGGGTTATCTCTTACTTTGTTAATTTTCCAACAGATGCTCCGTGACTGGATGGCTCAAGGATCCCACTTCTTATGTTTGCGGACGATACGCTCTTATTGTCCAAGACTCAATCCGGTCTGCAACGGGCCCTAGATAGATTTTTGGTCTTCTGTAATGACCATGAATTGGCCATAAATGTTGACAAGACCAAAATATGGTGATGCATAAAAGTAAAATAATTAAGTGTAAATCTTGCTGGAACAAACGGACACGTTTACCTATTTGGGGATCACCATGGGCCGTAGGCTGACCTGGAAGCCACAAATCGATCTACTCGTCATCAAACATAATCAATTAGCTGGGGCCCTCTTAAAAGAACATAAAGCCTCACACACTAAACCGGTGGGTCCGGCCATTGCACTGTATAACGGGAAAATAAGAGCCTCGATTATTTATGGGGCAGAGATATGGGGTTATGACAATCTCTCACACCTAGTTTTAGCCCAAAATAAGTTCTTGCGCTCACTGACTGGTCTCCCTCAGTCTACACCCATTATTCCTCTCTTACTTGACTTGGGATGCAGGGCGTTTGACGATGAAGCTGGTTTTAGACCCTTCTCCTATTGGAGAAGATTGTGGACAACCCGTAAGCTACTTCCGTATGCTAACGCGATCTGGTATATCAAAGACCAAGATAAGTCCAGTAGAATCGCCTGGCTCCAATATATCAAAGGTGGTTTATATGATATGGGATTGGGTCACCTCTGGATAGATCCCAGAGGTAATCAATTCCCTAATAAACTGGACTTTAAGGCCCTTTACTGGGATTTTAGGTTCGGGACAAATAGATATGGGATTAACAGCTTTTCCCTATCAGGTCTTTTTATGAATCACAAGCTCTTTGGTAGCTTTGAACCTTACTGGAACTTTATTTCCAGACCTGAAGATCGCAAATTATTCCATCAATGTAGAGTGGGGTCTCTTCCACTTAATTCTTTTAGAAGTAAATGGAAGAATGGTCATAATAGGTTCTGTCCCACTTGCCCCACACAGGCAGAGTCTGTCACACATGTTTTGTTTGTGTGTGCTGCCTATGTTCGTCCTAGGTTTTCCTGGCTTAGGCCGATCTGTTTAAATCTTGGTACTAGATCATCTAAGACAGCGCTTCGCATCCTAAGCACAAACACACGAGAGGATATAGTTATTGCAATGGCCACATTTTTTAGCTGGTCCTGGGCTATTCGCAGATCAATTGTTAAGTAGGCATCTCCCTTAGTACCCTCTATTTTTGATATCCTGTTGTTCGTCTAACTCAGTTGTTTTTTGCCTTTGTATTGTTGTTTTATGATGGAAGGAAAGATTGCTATGTTTATTTAATTTTTTTAAAGAAAAGTCTTAACGGGCTGGTCCAAGTTATGAAATGCTCTTTCAGGATTTTAAGCTTTTGTGTTTTTGGTATTTTATTATTTTATTTTGTTTTTGTTTTGGCACATGGTTTTTGTTTTCTTTTTTCTTTTTAATCTTGACATAGTATTCTTTCATGATGTAATAATCAAATTAAGAATTTGATGATGATGATGATGAATACGACTGTAAGCTCATTTAGCTTTTGTTTTTCTGAAAAGATTCATAGTCCAAATTGGAAATCAGCATCCCCCAATCCAAACAATGAAAAATGAGTTACTTATAATGGGTATAAACCCCAAAACAGGGCATCATCAAACAGCACAAACAATAAACAAAAAAAAGCAGATCCAAAAAATAAACAACTGGAATGCGATGCTGATACACCGTCACAACATAATGATAACACACCTCCTTGAACATTCCTGGGCAAGTTCCACTGATGAACTAGTAGTAAATGAGTGAGCTCCAAACCGATAGTTCCTCAAGCTCTAATACACTTAATTCTCAATACTGAACCCTGCCACTCATACCAGAATTTATCAGGAAACTAGCTAATAGTAATGTCCCCCATGCAATAACAGTTAACATTCTACTGCGAAGTAAATGTTATTTCTTGCCGCAGTTTTAATGTTTCCATTATAGTTGATGCACATAGGTCAGCAATATACTTCTCGATACACAATATAGGGTATATGATATCTATGGAAAAACAAATGTACTATGTTTATTGTGTTAAAAATCAATAAAGGCCATACTTGTTGGCTTTGCCATTTCTTATTTTGCATTTCAGGGCTAGGTCCCACAGGCCCTGGTCCACGTAGAGCGCTGACGGCGAGCACGGCCAATAATATTCTGTTAGCGAGGATATTATTTTTCAAAACAATACCTAGGCACAGTGACTCAAATACATTTTAATTTTGAATGACATTTTACACATTGTGGAAAACTGTAAATATCAAACGTCACAAAACTGTGATGCTTAGCTGCTAAATAGCACAAGTCATATTCCACATTTTCGGGGTGACATGCAAATCAGTGCAGTACGATTACTTTTAAGGTTGTTCATTGAAATTCAGCATTTTCTCAAACATGTAGACTGTTCGACCTGTCAACCTAAGGGTGGTCTTCCCTCAAACGTTTTGCCTATCTCCATTTCTGCTGATCAAGTTTTGTTGAACTTAGGGCTTTCCACTGCCAATCAGTGCTAAAGTGTGTGCGCTCTCTTCTATCAACATGGTAAAATTGGCTGACACCGAACTGGCACATTTCATTTACTAGTAAGAATCTAGTACAGTGGTACTACATGTAATCAGGTCCTACAAGTTAAATGCTACTAGGGAGCCTGCAGCACTAATTGTGCCACGCACTTAAGCAGCTCTTAAAAGATAGCTAAGGCCTTGTGTGCACAGTTTAAATTGCCATTTCGACCTGGTGAAACAAACCTTTTGCCAGATCTAAACCTTCCTTTTCAATACATAAAAGTCAATTAATCAATCATATAAGCTTTATTCGAAATCACATGGTGAATCATAAAAGCTATAAAAATATAACAATATCAAGTTAAAAAGCAGTTAAAAAGTCATTAAAACACATGGAGGAAAAGGAGACAGAAACATCCCCTACTGGTCAGTAAGATTTCTAAATCAGCTTTATATATCTTATTACAGCTAATAAAAACTGTGACAACACAGCGCATATATACAAACTCAGAAGCGATTGCAGATAAATAAAAGCTGGTCGACATTGCACAAAACCTAGTTGTTTTAACAGAGGCTTAATAAAACGTTTTCTCAAGTCTGAAATTTCTTTACAAAAAAAAAAGAGAATATGAATGGTACTCTGGGTATAATCATTGGCACATGGGCATTTCAGAGATTCGTGCGACCAGGTATTAATGGTGGGGAAGCTATTTAGATGGTGAAAAATGTCCAACCGGAACCTTGTCAGCACAAATCTATGGCACAGATTGCACACATTAGCTAGGTAGGGTTGCATGTCATAGATAATCAAGATCAGCTGGTTCCTCAAAACAGAAGATTTAATTATCTCTGGGGATAGCCTCAATTCTTCAATGTCTATAGATAGACATTTCTAAAAGCTTTCCTTTGGATGCTAATCAGGATCTCAGAATGGGCAACAAATTTGGGATGACATAAAAGTCTCCTTAGGGTAGGTCCGAAACAGCCCACAGCGGTGCATTTAAAAGGTTGGACATGTACTTTTACTTTTTATATGTTCTGGTAGTAAGAAACTCTAGAATTCGTTTTTCCCTAATGCAAGGCCTATGTCTCACATCGGATTACATTGGATTGCCTTATTAAATGTAATAAGTGCTAACTTTCTATATGAGCAAGTAGGAATATCAAGTTTGGGGTTTAAAGAATTGCTATCTAAAGCCTTCTCTAATGCTAAAGTCGGATTTTAAGTCACAATTCTGAAAATGTCTCTTTTAGAAAGTATAAGTATACAAAAAAGTGATGGATGGAATGTTTGAATTAGTCTCAGCCACTGGTAATTGCTCGTGCAGCATCCAAATCCATCATTATCTTGTACACCATGTAAGCTCAGTTTGGACCAAGCCATTGCAAAGCAGTCTTGACCCTGCTCCAAACGGAGCAGTCCAACCTGAACTGCCAAGCCAGGTCCTCCCTGAACCAGAACACAAGCAATGCAGGACCCGTATCACCCTACTTATAAGCTCATCATACAGGTACAGTTTAGTTCCAGTGGCACAGTATGACTCTTCCCACGAGGAGCAGGGTCAAGGCTGATTTGCATATGGCTGGGTCCAAACTGAGGTGGCATGGTGGGACGAAAACAATGCATTGGGATGCAGCCCGAGCGATTGCCAGTGGCTGAGATTAATTTGAGTGTTTGATCCATCACCTTGTTGTTTTTTATATTTGAAGCCCTAAGTGTGCGGGGTATACTCAGACGTGGGTCCCGGGTTCACTGTCTCACTGGAACCACGCTAAACCTGGCTGAAGAGCCCGTACTAGTGCAAAACCGTCCTAGGTTGTTTGTGTTCCGGTTCAGGGAGGACCTGGACTGGCAGTTAGGGCTGGACTCTTCCCATGGGGAAGGGTCAAAGCTGATTTGCATATGGCTGGGTCAAAACTGAGTTGGCGTGGTGGGCCAAAACCAATGGATTGGGATGTGGCCTGAGCGATTGCCAGTGGCTGAGATAAATTCGAGTATTTCATCCATCACTTTGTATTTTTGCATTTGATGCTCTTAGTGCGCCGGATATGCTGGGGATGTGGCCCAAGCAATTACCGGCTGCCCTGGGTACAGTGCATTCACTGTAATAGGGTGCACTGTCCCTGTTTGCACATGGCACACCTATTTAAAGGTGCGCCATGGCACAAACAGG
The DNA here is from genome assembly GCF_964204655.1 of Triturus cristatus. Classification (NCBI taxonomy): domain Eukaryota; kingdom Metazoa; phylum Chordata; class Amphibia; order Caudata; family Salamandridae; genus Triturus; species Triturus cristatus. The sequence continues at coordinate 238,557,150 of NC_140583.1, forward strand.
AAAAGTGGGCCCTATGTGTGATAGGGCCCCAGGTGCAGTAAAACAAAACTTTTCTCATGTACTTATTGCTAGATAAATCATAACTTGAACAAGGAAAATACAGTGAAATTCAAGTTCTGCATCTTAGCATAGATAATATGAAATATTACGGCATTATTGTTTAGTATGAGAAGCAGATTTCAAAATGTGTTGGTAACACATGATCCAGTAAAAACCACTCTCCGCAGTATTAGTATTTAAAGGGCACTATATAACCACCCCAAATTTCACAGCCCACAGAATGAGTTCCTTAGTGTTTTACTCTGTTTTACCCTTTATTTTTATAAGCATGTATGGACTATTCATAGATGGAACCAAACCCTAAAAGCCGTACAAACTAAACTGATTTTAAATTATGCAGATTTCCTGCAACCTGTATCACTGAGCAGTCTTAGGATGTTTTCTACAGATAATTTAGTTTTAGTGCCCCTAGAAAATATCCACTAATCTGTGCAAGACTGCCATGCACCTTGATTTCTGCCAAGTCCCCTTGTTTCAGAACTGGGTAGTTGGTCAGTTCTTTTTCCATTTAAAGAAAACCTCAACAATGTGCCTTGAAAAATGGCTTAGGTTATGAAGGGCGAGAGCCTCAGAAGAGCATGAAGAATGGCTTACATGCATCATAACCACAACTCTGCCAGCATCTGTATGTTGCACCATCTTCTCACCAGCCTTGGTGACCTTCTCACTGCATGTGCCATTAACAAGTGAAACTGTCCGATTCCTGGTCCGCATAAGGCGGCCATTGAAAGAGGGGGAAATACTAAACATGTGTAAAAGCTTTAGATATACAGTAATGCATTCCAATAAGTTGTGCCATGAATGGTTTAGGTTCACAGATTCCATCCCCAAGAGCCTCGCAAAAAGAGAGGCTGTTTCCATCAGCTTGTGTCCTTCATTGAGTTCACTACAGCCTTAAATAAGATGTCCCTGGAGTCATGCAAATAAAGCATTAAAGAACTTTCAACATACACGTGGAATCTTTACCCCTTCTAACCACACGGCACCCAAGACTTTAAGGACACAAAGCAATATAGTCATACACAGTAGAGTATGAACCTGATGTGGTCATGCAACAAATCAACACCTTGTGCCAAGGTGGTGATTCAGAAAACCTAGATAAAGAAAAGCAACCTTAGCTTGGCAGACATGTTTGAAAACAAAGCCAGTCAGGGCGTGACCTGCTTTTTTGTCAAATTCTCTATTTTACTACAAATTCCAGACACCTTGGACATTGTCAACCACAGCATCTACTGTTTGTCGATGTCCAACCAAATACGTAGAGCCACCATACAAACACAAACCATTCCAACACAAAGAATCAACCAGTAGTTCATTTGTAAATAAAAATAAAATAATAAGAACAGGTGGCCAAAGTTTTTCTCAGGAGGCTGAAATTCACTTCCACTACTGCCACCTCCCTCTGACTACATGGACAATGGCCGAAGCCGGATTACAGCAAGCTAAGTGAGCGAGCCTGCTTTTCTGTAGGTGGTTTTTGGAAGGTTCTGTACCCGAGAAGAGACAGTTTATTAAAAAATTGAGTACAAACATTTCATTTTAAACCCCAATTTTTATTTAAATTTACTGAAAAGTCTAGGCTCTGAAAGGGCATTCTTAACACATTTCTGTACGTTCATGTTCGGGTTTGGGGGAGGGCAAAGACTAGTTATTGTATGTGAAGAAGTGATTGTGGCACTAGTTCAAACACAATATAAAATTTGTACATACATATAGAGGATGTAACAAAATAAACATAAACCGTGGAAAAACATACTCAGACCATTTTGTTTACTGAGTGTCGAATTTGACTTCTTGCCTTAGCCACAATAGCCTTCCAACAAGCAACACAGTCATGTGCCGGAAATAATTGGCTGAGAAGGGTTGGACTTTTGATTTCAGCCTAGAAACTTTAAAGTCAAGGACATTACTTTTAGCACTTCTGAGAAAATATTAAACTGTACATTCCTTGAACAGATATTTATTTTATGCACTCTATTCAGAAATAAATGTTGGTGTAATCATAGATCTCAAGAGTTACAAAGATGAAACGCCTTCACTTCCTAAATTGTTGTCAGATGAGGCCTTGGTTTTCAGAGTTGAATGATGTAGCCAATCAATACATGCTCAATGCATAGAAATATGAATGCAACCACTTAATTTAATATCAGCTGTATCAATGGAGTGATGATTGACAAATGCAAAATTCTCTCCGTGCTGATATCAGACTCTAGGTTTGTACTATCCAAAATAAGAATGCCCTCCCCCCCCCCCTATTTACCAAGTGGTAAGTAAAAAAGTGGCTTTCACTTTAAAGGTGCCCTTAAGCCATGTGGTATCAGTCAAATACTGACTGGGTAAAAATCCTGGTGCGATCAAGCCTGCATTGTTTTGTTGACCCTAACACGCCCTATTGGTGTCATGCTTCATCCTCAGGTCTCATCCTAGTCCCTACAAACCAGAATGGGGTCCACAGTTTTACAGAGAGCACTTTTGATGTGTGACTCTAGACGGGGTCTAATGTAGTATAGATAAACAAAACAAGTGGTCAGCAAAGTGTCCCTTCATTCGGGTAACTCTGGTATGGCTAAAAACGGATATTTCTTGAGTGTCAGAATAAAGTGTAATGTATTATTATGCCCCACTAATCAGTCAGCTTTTTTCAGTCCTACATGCTTAGGCCACTGTGGGTTCGGGGTTTTCATCATGACGTAAATGTAGATGCCCTGTGGTATTTGTATCCAGATCATATTTGGTCAGGGTAACAAAGAGAACATGTAACATTGAACATACATGGCAGGCCTACTTGCCTGGGTTTCCTATCAGGGCACTCATTAATGCCTGTGTTAAGAATGCTAAAAAGATGGCATATAAAACAAACAGACTTGTTATTTACAGTCAAACATCTTATTATATTGTGATAAACACATAACACAACATTTATTGCTCTCAGAGCAGTGGGAAATGGAAAAATAAAATGATAATAACATTATTATTATCATTTTATTTTTCATAGCTATGGGACGGGGCGGGCAGGGCTGGTGTCACAGGGGGAGGAGTGGTTCATGCACTTAGTGCGCATGACAGTTTGGCCTGCCATCTTGGGCCGGCCAAACAGTCATGAACACTTTGCATGTTCTCCACAGTCTGTAATACACAGCCTGGGTGGAGAACATTCACAGGCTGCATGTGTCCATCTGAGCGCCGAACCACATCGCTCAGACCAATCACAGCATTGCAGTGTTGTAATTGGCTTAGGGGAGCCTGGGTGCTTCCTGGTTCCAGACGCGTCCAGAAGAGAAGCCGCAATGGAAGGACGACAGCTGTAAAAAGGTAAGTGTTTTTTTAAAAATATTTATTTTTTGACCCCACATGCCCCTGGGTACCCCCGTTCCCTGCCAGCCACCACTGCTGCCAACTATGAGTCACGAAGGGTGCAAATGCATGCATTGCATGTCCAGCGAGGCTTGCATACCTCTCTTAAAGTTTGATTATATTAACCAGAACTCTCAAAGAGGCTGCCTTAGTTGCAGATACAGCAGGCGCCATTGCAAAGCCCAACACGCTACCTGCAGCAATCCACGTGGAGCAGATAATGTTCGCCTGGACAAGCACAACTGAACCCTCTTCGCCTATAAGTGAAAGTTTGCTGGTAAATGCTTTTGGCCTACCCAGCATGCAGTGCGAGTTGCAGTCACAGTCAAGATCAGAAAGAGTGCATGGTAGTAGTATGACAACAGTGCGGTTGCATGTAGTCCTTTGATGGTGCTCAGTTGTGCAGCTATCGTGCTGTTAAACAGATCATATGACTGCACTACTGTGCTGTGTACTGTAGAGATGCAAAGGACAATATGTGTCATATTGACAATGTAGTATTGTATAAACCGTCCCGTGCTGGATGCCATATCGATGCAGTGAAGTGCTGTGCACCATATATATAAAGAGTTGTACCTTATCAGAGAGTTGCTGTGCTGCATTATAGGCCGGCCATGTAGTCATATTGTGCTGCACTGCACTGTGCTGTACTGTGCAGTGCTGTGTTGTACTGCATACCATGTAATGGCAGGACTGTACAGCATGTGGTATAAGACAGATGCAGTATTGTGATGTATGTCGTGTAGGAAGCACAGTTCTCTATTTCTTCTACATGGTACTGCATGTCGTATGAATAGAAACCCTATAGATGTAGAGTGCATGGCACACCTGTAGTGCTGTGCTGTTTGTCGTACAACCACAACTGGTCTGTAGCCGTGAAAATAGTGCTGTATGCAGCTGAGATGCAATGCCCCTGGAGCACAAGTATGCAGAAGAATTGGAAACAGTCTGTGATTGACCGGAGCAGCAGGGAGTCAGTATTAAAGACAGAGAAGAGGTGATGGGGTGAGCAGCTGATTTCACGGAGCACAAGCTTGTGCAAGAAGGCTCTGTGTTATGTTATGTTATGTTAATGGAGCTTGTATAGCACACGGTTACTCTGGGGTGTCCTGGCGCTGCGCATGTCTGCTGGATGTCTGTGAGAAGAGTTACTGAGTGAAGAGCCATGTTTTCAGCCCCCTTCTGAATGAGAGGAGATCTGGTGAGTTCCTAAAGTGGTATGGGAGCTCATTCCAGGCCTTGGAGGCACATGTAACAAAGCTTTTGCCACCCCAGCTGGCTTTTTTGATCGGGGGAGTTACAACTAGTTTGGCTTCTGTAGACCGAAGATTTCTAGTGGGCATATACCACTTAAATTTCTGCCTAAGGTGGTTGGGGCCAATCCCATTGAGGGCTTTGAAGGCCATACATAGGGCCTTAAAGTGTACTCTTAGCCTCATGGGGAGCCAGTGGAGTTGTGCCAGCTCTTTCTTTACCAAGACAAATTTAGGAGTGCCTGTGATTAATCTTGCTGCCGCATTTTGAGCGATTTGCAGTCTATTGGTGTGCTTTTTTTGAGTATTTAGCAGAAGACTATTACAATAGTCGATCCTAGCCATAATGAGGGCTGTGATCACTGTCCTGAGGCTGCTCGCGGGGAGAAAGATCTTTATTTTCCTTATTATACTGAGGATTAGGAAGCAGGCCAAGACCACTTTGCTTACGTGGTCACCAAAGGAAAGTTTATTGTCCATAATCACCCCCAGGTTTTTTGCTTTCCTGGTGGGTGATGGGCATAGGCCCAATTCGTCTGTCCACCACTCAGGTGTCCAGATATTGGGGTTATTTCCGAAAATGAGGACCTCTGTTTTGCCAGAGTTTAATTTTAAGCAGTTGGCTGTCATCCATCCAGAGATGGCCTTCATGCAGTTATGAAACCGAGCCCCAGTTTCCTTCTCCTGTCCATGTGTGATTGATAACACTATTTGTGTATCATCTGCATATGAAGTTATTTGAAAGCCGTAGGACTTGATCAGGGCTGCCAGGGAGATCACATATATATTAAAAAGTGTAGGGCTTAATGACGATCCCTGAGGTACCCCACAAGGGAGAGTAAATGGCTTTGACCTGTGGTTGTCTAAATCCACTGTTTGTGAACGTTCCGACAGGAATGACTGCAGAAGGTTCCATGCAGCCCCTAGAACCCCTATTTCAGACACCCGGCCCATCAGAACCTCATGATGGACCGTGTCAAAGGCTGCTGACAGATCTAATAAAATCGGAATAGCTTTGCCACCTCTGTCCAGCGCCTCCCTCACCTCCTTCGTGGATTTAATTAGCGCCAGCTCCGTGCTGTGATCTGATCTAAAGCCATATTGCGAGGGGTCGAGCAGATTTTTGTTTAAAAGATATGAGCTGAGTTGTGTGTTTATCGCCTTTTTGAGGATCTTGGCCGGAAGTGGGAGTCTTGAGATCGGTCTGTAGTTGCTTGGATTGCTGGGGTCCAAGGTAGATTTTTTTAATAAGGGAAGGAAAGATGCTTTCTTCCACTGGCTAGGGAATATGCCTGATGATATTATGTTATTGAACAATGGTGTGAGGGTCGATCCTATTATTTCAGGGATTTGCCTCAATACTGATGCCGGGCAGGGGTCCTTCTGGGAACCTGAGCGCATGGAGTTTAGATGTTTTATGACGTAAGGAGTTTCTAGCATAGTAAAATTAGCTAATGCCGGTGTGTTTGGTTCCATGCCTCGTGGCGTTTTTATTTCCTCTTGTACTAGGCTAAAAGTGGAGAATATTGTTTCTACTTTATGTTGGAAGAACTTGGCTAATGTTTCGCAGAGCTCTGGGCTGCTTTGGCTCTTGGGTGCCTCAGGAGCCGCGAGTTTGGAGATAGTTTTGAAAAGTACCTTAGGGTCAGATTTGGCCTGGGCGATTTGTTCTGTATAGTACGTTTTTTTTGGTTTCCAACAGTTTATCTTTATACTGCCTGAGACTCTGTTTATAGATATCCTTATCCCTGCTTATATAGCCATTCCTACCACGTCCTTTCTAGATGGTTGCAGGTCTGTTTAAGTGTTTTTAGTTCTTCTGAGAACCATGGGGCAGACGGTTTCATCCTTTTAGGAATCCAGTTTTTGATCGGGGCAAGATTGTTACAGGCTACCTCTAGCCATTCTGTATATGCAGAGGCAGCATCTTCCACCTCTAAGGGGAGGGGGTTCTTAGTGTTTTTTACTACTTCTCCTAGCACTTTGCAATCTACGTTTTTCCAAACTCTTTTCCCAATGCTCCCTGTATGGTTAGGATTGATTTTATGACCTATTGGCTCTGTAACCTCGAATAAGATGGTGCTGTGATCAGACCAGACCAGAGGGAGTACCGAGGTGACTGTCAGTGTAGGATTATTGGAATATATACCGTCCAGGGTATGCCCCTTGGTGTGTGTTGATCAACCAATCAGCTGTTTAAGTTCACCTGCCCCCATCATCTGTCCTAGAGCGATGGTTTCTGAATTGGATAGGTCCTCCAGATGGAAGTTAAAATCCCTTAGCACAACAAAAGGAGTCTGCACATAGCCCTTTTTCGAGCAGTGACTCCAGCTGTTCTAGGAAACACCTCCTGGGCCCCGTTGGGCGATAGAGGAGTATCCCCTTGAGGGTACTGCGGTGTGAGGTGCGTAGGCTAAATGAAAGAGCCTCACACGAGGCATTTGAGGCATTGCGAAATATGGGTTTCAGTGAGTTGTGGAATATAACTGCTAGCCCTCCCCCTCTTCCATGAGGTCTGTCCAAGGGATGACAGTGAAATCCTGGTGGGGTGGCATTAGCTAGGTCAGGCCCGGAGGCCTGATCTGACCAGGCCTCAGTTATGAGGGTCAAATTAATGTCTTGTTCTCCGATGAGTCGAGCACATTCCGTGCTATGTTTGATTAAAGATCTAGAATTCAGCAGCATGCATCTAAGGGGCGGTGGGCCCGCCTTATTGTCCCTCCTACCTGTTCTGTAGCTGGGGCCTGGAACAGGGAGGTCTAGATTGTATGGCAAATGGGTGTTGCAGGAGGGGCAGATATTTCTGATGTGTTTGGACATTCCTGCTAGGGGTGTAAAGGGACACCTAGCGTTTCCTCCGCTAGGATAAAGTTTGATCAGGTCCTCCCTAGGGTAGATCGGTCTTGTTTGAACGCATCGGCCAGGGGGACAGGCCCTGAGCCCGGCCCGAGTGCAGACGGGCACAGACGGGCTTACCTTAGGCGCGCCTTTGGCACGCCCGCTGCGCATTCGCATCAGCGTGCCTTTTAACCATCCAGCGTGATTAGAGCTAGTGCGCTGACCTCCAAGATGGCGGCCCCGCTCGATGCACCTGGAGCCCTTTGGCCGGTGCAACCTTGCGGTGCAGATCGCGCCAAGTACACACAATTCATTCCAAACACTCAAAGTTTTAAAATGCTATTCATAAAAACAATTAATAGAGCTTAAAAACGGTAGGAGACCTTAGTAAGCCGCGTTAGTTACTGGCGAGCGTTGAACACAGCGCAGACCCAGTCAGGCAGCCCTTGTTCCAAACACTCAAAGTTTTAAAGCGTTGAACACAGCTGTGTAAGTAGGCACAGAGAGGGACTGCAGCACAAAGGCGTAGTGTGCAGCAATCCGATGTGTGAAGACACCGCAGCTGGAGAGCAGTATGCAATGAGCAACAGAGTTCTCAAGGAGCCCCAGAGCACCAAGAGTGCGAGGGAAGGGAAGAAGAAGGAGCTGCTCTGACTCTCAGAAGCTCTTAAACTCTCAGCCTGTCTCCTCCCTCCTTGCACCGGCTGCTCTTCCGCACACATACAGAGCCCAAAACGGTATCCACAGCTCTTCTCTCACACCAGTCGGACATGGGGCTAGTCAGGCTATCTGGATCTGCCCCGCATGTGGGACTTCTCACCTGCCACTGCACACAAGAGTGCATATAATAGCCGGAATAGATGGAGTTTTGCGAAATATCGTGTGTAGGAAGCACAGTTCTATATTGCTTCTACATGGTACTGTATTCGTATAAATGCAAGCCCTATAGATATAGTATGTATGGTACACCTGTACTGTTGTGCTGTTTGCTGTACAGCCGGAACTGCTCTGTTGCTATGAAAATAGTGTTGAATGCAATTGAGATGTAGTTACTCATATTACATAACAGAGCCTGAAAGTGAAACATCACTTAAATTGCTTATATCACTGGGCTCTGTTAAGGTATACCAATAAATAAAGAACTCTGTGAGGTACTCATTGTATTGTTATCTCAAAGTTTGTAATGAAGTTATCTGGAAGGAGCTACCTATGTTATCAAATGAAATCTCTTTATTGATGTCATAACCACGATTTCACAAATTGCTTTATTAATCTTCTTGCTTTCATAAATTTGATTGAATATGCACCATTTGCCCACTCTTTTTACAAAAATGTACCCGGGGGGGAGACCACCCCAACCCCGAGCCCCACTTATGACGGGCAGGGCTCACTCGCTTACCACAGGGCACTTATGCCGAACTTTTAAGCCTCACCACTTTCAAATGTCACCAGCCGTCACTGGTATCCACAGGTCCAGGAGTGTATTAAAGAGGGCATCTGAGGGTCCAATTTGTTTACCTGATGTGAGTTCTAAAGTGAGAGTAGATTCTGGAGTTTCAGCCCACAGAAGTGTCTTGAATTTCCTGCATCTATGCCCTGGTTCCAGTCTGTTTGTAGTCACAATAGGTTAGTGTGACGTTCTTTGTGTGTGAGCTGAGGCAGTGTCTTTGAAGTGCAAGTGCGACAGGTGACAGCTCTGCCCTTCTGCCCATTCCACCAACACCCTGGCCCTCTATATTGATTTGGTTTGGGAGGAACACACAAAGGCCACCTACACCTAGTCAATTGATTCAGGATACAGGCTACATGCACCAAGTGGTTAAGACAAGAAAAATCCAACTTTCTAAAAGTAGCATTTTCAGAATTGTGCCTCAAAATCCGACTTAACCATGTAAAGAGAGTTTTAAATTACAATTTCTCAGACACCAAAGATGACATTTCTGCCTGTTCCCAAACAAAAGTTATCTCTTATTAAATGTAATAAGATAATCCGAATGTCATCCTATGGGAGTGGTAGGCCTTTTAATGGTGAAAAATTCATTTGAGAGTATTTCACAATCAGGACATGAAAATCTTAAAAGTACATATCCTACTTTTAAAATACAATGCACCCTGCCCTATGGGCCGTTTAGGGCCTACACTTGGGGTGATTTATTTATATTAAAAAGGAAGGTTTAGGCCTGGCATAAGGCTTATTTTGCCAGGTTGAAATGGGAGTTAAAAACTGGGCACACAGGCCTGAGACATGTTTAAAAGGGATACTTAAGTGGGTGGCACAATGAATGCTGCAGCCCAATCCAGTAGCATTTAATTTACAGGCCCTGGGTACCTCTAGTATCACTTAACTAGGGGCCTACAAGTAAATATATAGGCCAATTGAGTGTAAGCCAATATTACCATGTTTAGAGGAGAGAGCACAAGCCTGTTCGCACTGGTTACCAGTGGTAAAAAGCACAGAGTCCTAAAGCCAATAAACATGGGTTCAGAAAACAGGAGAGGTGAAGGAAAAACATTTGGAGAGTGACCCTGAGAGAGGGCCAGGTCCAACATTTGTGAAATGCAGCAGCAAAATGCACTATATTCCTTCCCCTTTAAAAAGATACATTCATTGACACACCCTTGCTCCTCTACCCACAGAGTGCTATTAGTCTATTGACATTGCCTTTTATGAGATTATAGCATCCACGATGGGCCTTCCTCTTTTCCTCAGTTTTGTCCCCCTCATTTCCTCATCAACATTTTCCCCTCTACTGGCCCCTCAGCAATTTACTGTATCCCTGACTGTATCATCTTATTCTGTGTTTTTAGTAAGGTCTTCTATGCCTTTGTTGTCTTTTCTTGCCGTTCTCATTTGACTAAAAGGTTTAAACTTATGTGTTTTTTTATCAAGAACGTAGACAGGGGGCCACCTAATGCAAATCAGTATTAAACCTGTTCCTCACAGGAACCACGTATTCCAAACCTTGGTCATCCCTACACCCTGCGGCATACTGTTTTGTTAGTTGGGAGATTTATGATTCACCCCCCACATCTCACAGACTAAACTAAGCCTCTTTATTTTACATTTTAGATACTCTATCAGCAAATGGTCTTAATACTTTCATCTCTTCTGCTTGTTGTGGTCGACACTAGTACCACCTGAACTGCGATCAGCTGCTGCAGCTTAAGTACGCTGCTCGAACCACAGAAACACATTCTTACAATAAACCCTACCCTCAACATTCAAGCATGCTGTTAAAGATAAGATAAAAACATCTCCTACTTGCTGCACCAGCCAGCACATGCAAAAAGAACAATTGATGAATAGAATGCAGAACAATGTCATACTTTCACCCCAGTACAGAGATCTCGGCCTAAATCCTTCATTTTTTGCTCCCTTGCCATTCCAGTTTGTACCTAGCCATATCCAAATCAGTGTTAACCCTATGCCCAATGGGAACAAACCAGCCCAAACTGCCAGGCCAGGTCCTCTCAGGACTGGAAGCAAGCATCCTAGGACTATTTTTTTTTTAGGACTGGTTTCAGGGTTTCACCCATCATGAGCCAGGATAGCTTGACTCCAGCAGCATGGAAAGCATGGGACCCAGGTCTGGGCATACCCGTCCCACTTGGGATGGCAAATTCAAAAAGAACAATTGATAGACAGAATGCAGAATAATGTCATACATTCACCCCAGTACAGAGATCTGGGCCTAAACCCATTGATTTCTTGCTCCCCATGCCATTCAAGTTTGAACCCAGCCATATGCACATCAGTCTTGATCCTGTGCCCCATGGGAACGGTCCAGACTGAACTGCCAGGCCAGGTCCTCCCTGGACTGTAAACAAGCATCCTAGGACTTGTTTAGGGGTTTCACCCCTCATCAGCCAAGATAGCTTGACTCCAGCGGCAAGGAGAGCAAGGGACCCATGCCTGGGCAAACCCGTCCCACTCGGGTGAAAAATGCAAAAAGAACAATTGATGGACAGAATGCAGAACAATGTCATACATTCACCCCAGTACAGAGATCTGGGCCTAAATCCATCAATGTTTTGCTCCCCATGCCATTCCAGTTTGAACCCAGCCATATGCAAATCAGTCTTGACCCTGTGCCCAATGGGAACAGTCCAGCCCGAACTGCCATGCCTGCACATGCTCATCGGTGCACACTAATCTAAACTTGAGAGATTTTCACACTCACCAAATAACCATCCGGTACTGGTTTGTATATTGTATCTCGGTGCTCGCAGATCACTCAAAGGAGGCCAGTCTGGTCTTAGGTAACTGGAACAAGCATGGTCAGCTTGTGTGATGTGGACCTGTGGAATACCTGCTCCACTGTTCACGCTGAATCATGTGCAGGTAGAAGTAATGGCATAGGGAAACTTGAGGAGGCCCCCCTGCAAGGCACGTGGAGGGGCCCATCCGGGCTCAATCATGAACTCTTTGACCAGAATAATGTGCTGAGGGGGCCCCCTGGAGCTTGGGTGCCCCTCCGCACAGCGGTGGCTGGGGGGGCCTGTGTTATGCCACTGTGTAGAAGGCGTTGTACTGCGCATGACCCACACACCACGTTGCCCCTTCCCCAACAAACTGGAGTACCAATCAGGCACTAGGTAACCTAATGTTGAGATGACACTGGTATTACCTGACCCTCAGTGCTTAGAGGGTCCTATGAATGCTAGAAGCTAGGTGGGTCTACAAGGACAGATATTTGTGCAGGCAGGCCCAGGGTCTACAGTCCTGCAGACCAACATCCAGGGGAGGGACCGTAAGAGCACTGGTCTGATAGAATATGTGCAGGAGGAGCCCACTGAACCCCAATTGGCAAATATTAACTACTGAAGTAAGTCTGGGAATGTACACAGCAACAAATGAAGTAAAGTGGAAATAGAGCACTGTTAGAGTCTTTAAAGATCATTTGGCCAAAGTTAACCTAGAAGAAGTGGCAATTTAATTTCTGTAGATCTCAAAGGCTCCAATCTCGTGTTGAAATATATTTTTGAAGTATTGTGGCTAGATTTACAACTGTTTGAAGACCTTGAACATATCACTAAAAAATGTGCTACTGTAGAAAAAGCTAAATATGTTGTATTACCAATTTGAGATGTCTCCCAGGTCAATGCAAAAATCCTCTATATGAGAGGGGCATGTTGTAAGGGCATAGCACAATTGCCACCAAGAGGCAAGACGTTAAGAGTGAACGTATGTGAAGGCGTGAAACCGACAACATGCAAAATGAAGAATACAAGACTCAGATTTACTGAACTCCTCCACACGTGGTAGCCATGTCCATGAAAGTATACTGGTAAAATGGCAGCAATGGGATTTTAACAACATTTAAAGGTAATGGTCGAATCAATGGCTGGTAAGTTAATATCCCAATCGGAGGTGGGGGGGAGACAGGCCATAAAGTTGACTTAGAGGCTGTTTGGTGTGGGAAATATATTGTCCCAGGGCTGCTACCTATTTATGCAAGCTGCCTTAACAAGGCATTGCTTTTCTTTCTTTAAGACCACTCAAGCTCCCCAAGCAACCTGGCCGCAGCGCAAAACACATTTATTGGTTCACCCCCATTGGGTGATCCAATTTTACCTACAATTCAATTGTTTAATGTATTAACAGTTCCCATATCATGCCTTGGCAGTAGGCAAAATCACCTATTAAAAGCCACCTTTCTGCTTGTGACGGTCATTTCTCACCTAGAAAGCTTTTAATGCGTAGAGAACAGAGCGGCTATCAAGAAAGGGATTTCGCTGTTAGTCGAGATGCATTATGGCTTCCTCCCCAGAAGATTAAGTAATGACACTTACACCTCTCCCAGGCTCCCTGTGCGCCAGTGTGCACAAATACTACAGAACTATAAACACCTCCAAAACACAAAGAGCCATTCACACAAGGCACTGCAAGAAGTCCACAAGAGGACTTCAGCTGCACAAATAGAATCTGGATGTCCGTCTCGACGCAGATGTGCAAAGGTTTTTCTCTCTTCCACTTCTGGAAGGAGTTGAAGACTGAAGTAAATGGATCCACTGTACCATGGAACTAAACACCAGATGAAGAGTCACTTCACCCACAGTGGTAAGGTTTGCTTTCTTCTTACCTTCTGTGTGGCGGTGTAGATCTCCATAGCAAATACTAGGGAAAGGCGTGCAATGCCTTCAGAAAATAACACCTCACTACGTCCCACCCTTACACCTCTGCTTAATTTCACCCATCTGATTAACTAAGAATCTTTAGAGAGTGAGGCACAGTGGCAATCACTGGCTGCATAAGGGCCAAGGCTATGGAATGGCCTCCACTTTGACTTGAGATCTAAAGCCAGTACATGCAGTTCAGCAAACATTTGCAAATAGAACGGTAAGGAATCTGAATTCGAACCTTGAAAACCCCCCAGTACACTTGCCACTGGAACACTGGTGTGCTGGGGGGCCCTAATGGGCCCTTTCTCACTATAAGGTTAAAATATTTAAGATCAGCAACCATCTGTGCTAAACCTTTAAAATAAGGTCAGCTGCTGTGGAAAGCTGGTGCTAGGGGGTCTGAGCAGGCTGCACAGGACACGTGTCACAGACGCATGCGCATGAGACGGCAGAACGAGGAAGACCCCTGACTGGTTGAGTTTGGCATTTGTGCTAAGGTAGCTCTTTGGCTGGGAGGGCACTGTGCAAATTGATGTAATTCAGATGGGGACTGAAAGGAACTGCACAATTCCTTCTGCATGAAGGCTATTGTGTGCAGTGTGTGGTTTTACATTGTGCAAAGACTTGATAATATGGAGCTTGGAATCTAGATCGAAGAATTGTTTTCTCCCTAGGTGAATTCCTTAATATCGTTATTAAGAGCGTATTTTTCTCACACCCCCCTGAATGAAATGTACACTTCCAGCTCCCTGAAGGAATTCATTACTGTGCTCAACTACATGAGGGATATAGCGCCTCAGTAGAAAATAGGGCCTTCCTGGTGGCTTTAGAATATCCTGCCGGAGGAAGAGGGTGGGGTCAGAATCTCCAGCAAGTTCCTGTTACGTTAGGGAGGGTAAACTGCCCTACTCGACAATGGAGAATGGTCAAACTTCAGACTCTGCTGGTCAGCAGTTAGCGCCTTTAAAAAATGTAAAGGGTAGAGGCCATGGACTGCACTGGCAGAGACAAGCAGACTCAGGTGCACTGTACTAGTAGTATAATATTTTAAATTGCATTCTTGATGCTGTACATGGGTAGGAGAAGTAGGGGGCTAATTCTAAGGGCGCCATTTAAAGATGGAGGAATGATGTGGCATCAATAGATTGAGTGCTCCGTCAACTTCTAAAATCTGCACCTCCCTTCAAAAGACCCTGACCAGGCAGAGATGGAACCTGGAAAGCGCGGAGGACAGAGCAATACTTGTGATCCCTGTTTTGTCTGGACAAAGGGCTGTGTCCTGTCCTGAAGGATTGAAAAGGACCATATGTAAATGTTGACAACATTTTTAAGTCTGACCAGATTTTTGCAATTCTACTAGCGCCTAGGAGGTGGCCATAAGTAATGTTAGGCTAGTGTCAAACATGGTGATAAGCCTTTATTTTGAATAGTGAAACCTTTGATTTATTAAATATCCCCTTTATGAGGTATTATTTGTTTGAAAGGTTACGACTCAAAGGCGCTCAAATTGTCATACAGTACATCACAGGTAACAAATACAGACCAGCTCATTGGGGTTTGTTTGATCCTCTCTGTGTTACATTATTTAGGTAGATGATTTTGTACCCTTCTTTGTCTGTGAGGCCTCTTACTTACACACACACACACACACACACATACACGTGTTACCATCCTTGTGGGGACTATGTGTGAACACCTGCCTTGTGGGGACTAACACTTCCCAATGTTTTAAAAATACACCAATAACAGAAAAATGTTGAGAAAAAATTCATAGTACTGGATCCTGCTTCAATTCTGCAAATATGTTGTTATTTAATCACGCGCACAGAACCATCTTTGTGGGGACTTGAACACGTGTTACCATCCTTGCGGGGACTTACTTAATAATTATCATTTGTGATTGAATACGTTCGTAATCAAATGGCTAAATGTTATTTTTCAGTGCTGTACCTAAATTAGATGATAATTTACTCACATATGAGTCGCTCATTGTGTTCTAGGAGCACACAGAGTATGGATTTTGATGATAACACATTTTTCATCAGAAAACAATAGCATATCAAGTGCATGGAAAGGTATTCACAGATACCTAGCCTATTACTGAGTGCTCACAAACTTTAAGGACTATGAAAACAACACAGTTAAATTAATTTAGAGGCCGAAGATCCTGCAATGTGGTCAGGTGGCATAACCAAGTTGCCATCTGACCACCTAGATCTTTTTGATCAACTTCACCAATTAGCATCATGTTCGTATGTCTGTGCGTTAATAGTTCCCAAAGATATGACACAAGAATATAGTAATGTTGGGGAGCTGACAGAGATAGTGTGTGATGATAATCATATTCACTGCATGATTATATTGATGCCAGCTCGTCACAAATCTAGTGTTTAATTACTGTTACTTTCAAGTCCCCATAAACGTAGTGCGTAATGATGGTTATGTTGAAGTCATATGACATAGTGTGTCACTAAGGGGATTCCCAAATTGCCACACAGATAGTGTGTGATTATAGTCTTGTTCAAATCCTCCAAAATATTGTGTCTGATTATAGTCATGCCCAGGTCTCCACAGATATTGTGTTTGGTTTTGGTGTATGATGATAGTCATACTGCAGTTCATGCAGAAATAGTGCTATTAGAGTAATGCCCTGGTCCCACAGAGATAGTTTGTGAATATAGTTAAGTTCAAAGATAGTATTTGATTGATTAGATGATTATATTGATGCCTAGGTCCCCACAGATATTGTGTGTGATTATAGGGATGCCCGGGTCCCCACAGAGATAGTGTGTGAGTATAGGGAGGCCCAGGTCCCCACAGAGATAGTGTGTGATTATAGGGTGCCCAGGTCCCCACAGAGATAGTGTGTGAGTATAGGGAGGCCCAGGTCCCCACAGAGATAGTGTGTGATTATAGGGGTGCCCAGGTCCCCACAGAGATAGTGTGTGAGTATATGGAGGCCCAGGTCCTCACAGAGGTAGTGTGTGAGTATAAGGATGCCCAGGTCCCCAAAGAGATAGTGAGTGATTATAGGGATGCCCTGGTCCCCACAGGGATAGTGTGTGAGTATAGGGAGGCCCAGGTCCCCACAGAGATAGTGTGTGAGTATAAGGATGCACAGGTCCCCATAGAGATAGTGTGTGATTATAGGGATGCCCAGGTCCCCAGAGAGATAGTGTGTGAGTATAAGGATGCCCACATCCCCACAGAGATAGTGTGTGAGTATAGGGATGCTTAGGTCCCCACAGAGATAGTGTGTGATTACTTGGATGCCCAGATCCCCACACAGATAGTGTGGGATTATAATCAGATTCAAGCCCCACATAGAAAGTATTATGATAGTGTTGTTCAAATATTCATTCAGAAATAGTGGCATAACAGTATCTCCACAGATATAGCATTTAATTATAGTCACTCTCAAGGCCCCATAGACACAGTATGTGATTATATTCATGTGCAAGTCACTTCACAGATGGTGTGCGGTTATTTTTATTCACATCTCTGCAGAGATCGTGAGTGATTACAGTCATGTTCAAGTCCCCATATTGATAGTGTTATGATAGTAATGTTGAAGTTCCTGGGGAGAAGGAGTATTATAATTGTCATGCACAGGTCCCTACAGAGTAGTATGTGATTAGAGTGATGTCCAGGTGCCTGCACAGATAGTTTGTGATTAAATTCATGCTCTTCTGATGCAAAGATATTGTGTGATTTTAGTGAAGCCCAGGTCCCCAAAGCGATAGTGTGTGATAATAGGGATGTCCACATGCCCCACAGAAATAGTGATTGTAGACCTGTAGAGAAAGTGTGTGATAACTGTCGAGTTCTAGTCCCTCTAGAGACAGTCTTTTATGATAGACATGATGCTGTGCCTGCAGAGATGGTATGAGATGACAGTCATATTTAAGTCTCCACAAAGTGAATGTATATTGATGCCCAGGTCCCCACAAAGATAGTGTGAAATTATACATACCCTGGCCCCCATATCGATAGTGTGTGATTATATGAATTCCCAGGTCCCCACAGAGATAGTGTGTAATTGTAGAGATGTTCAGTTCCCCACAGAGTTGGTGTATGTTTACAGTGTTCCCACAGTCTCCGCAGAAATAGTGTGTGATGATAGTCTTGTTCACTACCACACACAGATAGTATTCGATTGATTATAGTGATGCAGAGGACACCACAGAGATAGTGTGTAATTATAGTCATGTTCAAGTCCCCACAGAGATAGTGTGTGAACACAGTGATGTTCAAGTACATACAGTGATTGTGTGATTATAGTCCTATTCAAGTCTCCACAGTGATGTGTGCGATTATAGTTATTTTGAAGACCCAGAAGAAATAGATAGTCTTAGTCTGGTGGCTTAGTAAACTAATCTATCCACTTAAGGGATTTGTGTTTGAACACACACACACACACGTTTGAATCCTAGTGTCCCATTTGGACTTTCATTCTTCCACGGTTGATAAAATGAGCACCCTTGACTTGGGTAACAAAAATCTATTGTTAATCAGCACCAAGACACCCCCAGGCATGAGTGTGTGCTTTATAAATATACATCGGATGATGTGATGTGATAATAGTGGTATTCAAGTCCCTGTGGGAGCTAGATTGGAATAATCCCACTTCAAATGCAGCAATAACTGAATTGAACTGTTTTCATCCCTGAAGGTCCAAACTTCCCTATAAATCTAAACATCTGAGTTCTCATTCTCTTTTCTAGTCACCACCTTATCTGCTAGTCTCCATATTGAAGACAAAATTACATTTCTGATTGTAACAACCTCCCAGCACTAATTCTTTCTGACCCTGTTGGTTATATTACATTGTAGAAATAGCTTTAAGGACTGGCACATCTTTGTTATTTTTGTGTCTAGAATTCGGGAACATAATGGGCATCTCCTCCCAAAGCTCTTTCTCCTCTCAGAGTGTTTCTTCTACCTGCGATTGGGGCTCCTTCGAGCTACCTTGGCTCACACTCCATAAACTATTGTATGTACATACATAAACTTTATTCAAAAAGATTAAAACATTTGCTGTGTTTGGGAGCACAAGTTCTATAAGTGGAACATACAGCTGTATTTCCAGAGCGAGCCTGATTGTCATTTTGTGCAAGACTATAAAACAACCACATTGACAGTGGCATAGTATGACTGCCTTTTAATGGGAATAGAGACAAAATCAAAATGTGCCCTTTAATAAAGATGAAAAATCAATTTTGGAGCCAAGTTTCATATTTGGGTGCAATACAGGAGTTCTTAAACACTGCCTTCTTCATGAAAAAAAGCACATTCCCAGAATTGCCCATGTTAACTACAAGAGTCTTCAACAGCATTGATGAGTCAAACAAATTGAGTTCCTAAACTGAGCTGGTATAGTTGTGTAAGAGTAGATAATTTCACCTTAGCCTACATACAGCTGTCTTTTTCATGTGATTAAACAACTCAAAATATGCCACCTTAATTATAGGAGTCTTCCACAATGTCACCATAAACATGTTTAAGGAGTCCAAATGTTATATGTCAGTGTGTGTAGGGCATACAACTAGGCTTCCTCAAAGGGGATAGTAAATCCTCTCTTCAGGAACAGAGAAAGGCAAACAGACGTTTTTGGTGGGAAATTAAACCATAACATGTGACCCTGTTAAAGATAGGAGTCCTTCACTAAACTAAAATGAAAATAGTCCAGCAAGATCTGAATCATATGATTTTGATAAAAAGAATATCCAGTGCTTAAGAGCATTCTTCACTAATTTTGATGGGCAGCTCTCTCATAAATGTACCGACTGTTTGGTGGTGGGTGTGTGGTGGGTGATGGGCTGAGAGCAGGGTGGTGTGTTTATTTTCTTGAGTGATGCATCAGACCCTACAATAATGGTTTTAGTCCACAGCGTATTGTAGGAAGCCATGCTAGCCATTGCAGAATGAAGATAATGTTTGTTATACTGTGGGCATCTGTTATGCCACTAAACCACAAAAGGGGCAATAGGGGTTTACAACAAGCCATGAAACAAGAGACACATTGGAGCACACAGAGGGGTATATACCATCTGCAACAAACCATGAGTTTGCACTTGCCATCTTCTGATACCTCAGGTGATGGAGGGATGGTACTTAAGAACCAGAAGACTGCTTTACCAACTCTTCAGAAATAGCAAGGAGGGATCCATACCCTCCTACAGAGCTGATGGAAGGGCCTTCACCATGCATCTGGAGTGTGAATCATCTAACCACTATGAGGAGCAGCCTCTGATTTCCCATCTGCTGTGAATAAAAAAACTGAGATTTAGAGCCTGCTATAAAATAAAACATGGGATTCAGAGCATTAATTGATTTGGAGCAGGTTTTCTTACCACCTGCAATGTATGAAAAGAGCACAGGGTTCCAATGGACAGGAACATCGCCATTCTTTTTTGGTGATGGTGTGCAGGGTCTTTGCCTGTTCTGCCTGTGACAGGCTTCTCTCACAAGTGCCGCTCTAACACTCTGTGATGATGCCTCAGGATTTAGCACAGGTGATGGGGACTGTAGATAGTGGTGCCTGTAGAGGACTGGCAGGGTCTTGACTCGGTCACGTCATCAGTCCACTGATGTACTCTTAGCCCGAACCAAGTTGGCATATCCGGTGAGACAAAAGTTACTTAAATTGATAACCACCCAAAAATACAATCTGCAAAATGTGTTATTCCTATATTTGGTAATTAACCTAGATTAAGCTTGCATAACATTTGTTCCCTTTAAACAGCAGAGAGGTGCGCTGGTGCATAAAGGTTTAATGGCCAAACTATATCCTGCAACACAAATCATAAAGAGTGCACTCAAAAAAACCTATGAACACCTCTGCAGTATAAAGATCTGTAACTGCAGCAAACCAATAGTTATAAAAATAAATCATGGCCTATTCCAGCTTGCTGTGTGTAGCCTTCCCATGATTTACTGAAAGTTTTGCCGTAAAGGCCAAATTTTTAATTCCTCTCTATGGTGAGGCCTGTGAGGAGAATGTTGGCAATTTGGTGGATGCTGCTTTGCTTACTGTAAAGCGCATCATACATTGTATGCCCATCTCCTTCATATCTAAAAGGTTGGTTAAACTTTTCAAAGCTGAGCCAGTGGATGTTTCACTTGCATATCTGCTGACTCTTTGTCATTACGAATGCACTGAGTCATTTCAGAGAGCATGTCTAG
Organism: Triturus cristatus; assembly: GCF_964204655.1. NCBI lineage: Eukaryota > Metazoa > Chordata > Amphibia > Caudata > Salamandridae > Triturus > Triturus cristatus. Next base: position 238,577,963 of record NC_140583.1, read on the forward strand.
GAGAATGTGAAGTGCCTCTAGTGTGCTGTGTCATTGAGCTTACTAGTCTACCTTATGTGTGTGATGTAGCAGCCCCTACAAGTTGTCCCTGATCATAATGAGTGCAAATGTGCTTTTAAATTGTGTACCAAAGGTAGCTAGGAGTTTTATTTGGTCAGCTCCTGCATTCAGTTAGCAGGTTATTGGGCCTCATCCTGAGAAGTGGCAGCTGTTCCCTCCTCTGCTGTGAGGTGTTGTGACCTCCAGTTTTCCTGAGCATCTGACAACCCCACTGCCTCAACACTCTCCTCCACCTCCCCCATACCTTCATGTAGAAATGGGATTATATGCCCATGATGAATCTGAACTTGAACCTCTACAGATGTTTCAATGGGCACTGTATTGTTTGCTGTAGAGAGGCCGCTACCAGCAAAGGCAGAGCTCTGAACAGTGGCTTAGGCTGTGTGGTTTCTGTTGGTACAACACTCGTAGGTGTTGCTGAGTTGACTATGGTGGAAGTCATGGAGGTGGTGGACTGATGGCCTCTAAGGTATGAGTGATGGTAGGTACAGAGGCAGCAGTGGTGCTTGCCATAGGTGTGGTCCTGATGGTTAGCACTGATGGAGCAATTTCAATTAGCACAGTAGTGCACATCTACACATCATGTAATGTTGGCACCTATGGCTAGTGGTACTTAGGAACAAGCATTATATGAAATTCATTGAAAGGGTGTGCATATAGGGATGCCTAGGGCCTGTGCTGACGAGCAGATCTTCTAATATGTCTAAAATTCCTTTATACTGTTGTTCTGCACAACACCATGGCAATCTGTTGCATACCAATGTTGGATTGTGTGATTTTACTGTGAAACCTGTAAGATTTTGTCAATGCCCGTTATGAAACAGAAACCTGCATGCCAGTTCACTTAGAGACAAGGTATCTGTTCTCTGGCATCTTCTAACATATTTTACCACTGACAAATTACACAGACGCTGCCTCCTGGGTATCCTGAAGCACTAATCACAGGTGTTGTGGAACGTGGATTGCAGTATAAAGTAATGAGTCACAAACTGATTTTCCCTTTCCAGAGTTCTTGCTGATTGTACATATGTGCCATGTTTCAAGTATTGGCATCCCAATCTTTCATTATGGGCTATTGGTATATGGACGTTAGCATGAACCTTCTCTTCTCACAGTTTCAGATACATGTGGTTGTGGGTCCTCCACTTTGGCCATGATCTCCTGTTTATGCTCAACAACAACATCTCGCAGCATGACAATGTGGTCCACATGGTGTGTGGTGCTTTACAATTTCATTGGTCAACACCTCCAGCTGTGGATTGGAGAACTTGCATTTTCTGGCCTGAAGGGATCCACAGTGAAACTCTCTAGTTGGCTTAGATAAGACCATAAGACCATGGTTGATTCTTGTTCTGAAAGGATATGGATCCTGCTGACAGCATTGCCAGTTGGCTCCTGGTTTACAAATGGTTAACTTATTACTGTTGTCAGAACATGGCAGAGGGAGGGCTGCAGCTGGGTCAATCTGAGAAATAAAGAGGGTCACGGGTATAACTTTGTACACAACACCACTAGATAACCACTAAACTTGTGCTAACCAAACAGTAGCTCGCACCATTGACAAGCAGTGAAAAAATATCATAGGCTAGCCTCTCCCTTTCATGATCTGAGCTACTACGGAGCTACTAATCAATACCAGCATTGTCTGTGCATCCTGAAGTAGACAAAAATGCCATTGGTTTAAAGATGAAACTGTGAGTGCTATCTGAAAGCCCAGAACTCTAATGCCAGCCTGCCTTGTCATTGGATGGCAAGGAAACTCGCAGTTCATGGTGTATGAAGTTTGAACAAACAGCAAGGCTTCATCACAGAATTCAATGGCTGCTGTTTTTCCACTTAGATTTGCAAAGTGAGTGCACTCAGTCCAGTGCACTCAGCCCTCCCCGCTGAAAACGAGAGACAAAGAATAGAAACAAAGATGCTCAGTCACTAATGCTGTTGATAACCAAAAATGCGGGAAACTACCCATCCCAATGAACAATCACTGGGTAAAATGTCTATATGTATTATTTCATGTATTACGACTACGGAGCATCAAATTCTGTAACATGACACGGACAGCGGAGACACATGAGCATGCGCCAAAGCGTGCTGACTTTTAAAAGTACAACAGTTGTGAAAGTACGGGCAAGTGCTGTCCGTTATTAAATGAATAATGGACAATGGACATTAGATGGCAATTGTCTGGGAAAAACGAGACCTTAAATGTTGTTTCCCTCATTTTCCACTCTCACCATTAAATTATACGAACCTGTTATTTACAGAATTTTAAAAAGCTGCAAAAATGTGCCATGAAGCTCCTTATAAAAATACTATTACTGCAGGGTCACGCTGAAAGCAGAGGCACTGCAAAGCAGTTGTTCACAAAATAAAATAAATGAAAACCTCCACTCTTTTCAGGCAGGGAGGAATCCCTGTATTAACAACTCAAAGCTTTCTAGGCCGTGCACTTGAAGGTGTTAATGTATGCAGATTGCGTTCTTTGTGTTTCAAAGTCCCTGGCTAGGAGACAGAGGTTAAAGTCCAGATACTGAGCCTGGGAGCACCTGCATTTCCTGCTGTCCCAAATACATTCTGGAGAAATTGGAAACCTCGAAGGAGGAAACAGCAAGGCTAGTCTGTAAGAAATGCCTGGGGTAAAAGGCACACAGTATTTACTAAAGGTTAATAAAAGTTCAGTTTGTTTGTAATTGTTGTTAAAAAAAAAACAAAAAGGAACTGATTATTCAAAGCATTCTATTACTTTTCAGCCCAAATGTACCAAAAAGATGGACTGTATAACACTGCGTGAAAGTGTACAGTGCTACATTGTGCAAACAGTAAAAAAATATTTATGTCCACCGACCTCATCCAAGGATGCTAGGCATTGTCACGCACAAAGTGCAGTAGATACAGTGGCACCAGTACTGGGGGAGAAGAGCTCACTGTAGCAAAATCCTAGTCCGAGCACGGAGCACAAGCGCAGCAGGTGCAGTGGTATCAGGCACAGGCGGGGTTCAGAGCCAATAGTAGCCTGCTCCCAGTAGTAAGGACTGGGGTGCTGCTATCATTGAATTGTATTGCACTGTAGCTCTTACTTAGCGCTTCATACCCCTATGTGTGATTCTGAAGCACATTTTTGGATGAGTCGCATGATACACCATCAGGGAGTACACGGCTTGCAGAATGTTGTATTTATCGCACTATGTGGGAAGTATTTTTTGTCATTTGTGAGTCACAAGAGAGGTGCTTTTATTTTGTTCTGGGGAGTAGTGCCTATGGATGGAGCACGAGCTGTGAGAAATAGGCACACAAATTACAATATTGGTAGGAATACAACATATCTATGGTCAGCAACACAGTGCTAGCCTAATCAGAAGGACAATGGCTTTCTGTGTTCATGTACACCAAAGAAAGGGGACAATCAGAGAAGCCTAGATATCCAATTGGCAGCATGCACAGGGCAAAGAGCTTGTCAAATGAGAAAAATGAGAGGGGTATGCGAAATTTGCTTTTGTGTTATTACATTACATTTTAGAAAAATGAATGCATAACAATGCAAAATGCGAATCCATCATTTAACGCTATATTTTAGCGTGAAATGTGTCCTCATATCAATTTTGATGCAAGGACATATTTCGATGGAAAAATATCACATAAAAACACGGGTGGAGAGAGCAACAGCAGCTTTTGTTCTGGCCATATGCGTTATCTCCATATGTTTATGGTAACATTTTGCTGTCAAAAGCACATACTTTCACAACATAGAGAAATGGCATAGTTTCAGGAATTTCGAGTAACAATAAATTCCCAAAATTGCACAAATTACGATGGTGTGTTTTCAGTTTCGCCCAGACCTAAAAATTATGCCAGATGGGCAAGAATAGAAGTTATGATCTGAGCAGTATTCTTGCAACGTTTTATCAAAGGCAGGGATACTACTGTTAGAGTCGGGGATCTCTGGTTGGCGCAAGGTTGCCCTTGTGTCAAGCAGGAACCCTCTCCTCCACGTCAGGGCGCAGGATAACCCCTCGCGAATGACCCTTGCTCACCCTCTAGGTGCGTGGCGTGAGCAGCCAAGGCGATTCCTCAGGCGTTGTTGGTTAAGCACTTACGATCGTACACACAGTAAATACATCAATCCCCCCAGAAACGGACACCAGCCTTGGATATATATAAAAATACGATTCTTTATGTAAAAATAAGGTATATATATCTCAACAGACTTATCACAAGACCAATAACGTTTTCGCTAGGCCACCAGGTTATACAGCAGGCAAATGTTCTTGGTTCGTAGTTTCAAATGGATAGTTCGTAGGTTCTTTACTTGTAGTTCCAGTACTCACAGAGATCGGTTCCTGCGAACGGGGAAATAAGGCGTTGCAGGCCCCGAGCCCGATACTGGACTTCTTTCGTGATTAGGAGAGTCGGCACAGGTCGGTGCGACTCTCAGCTTGGGAAGTGTTCTTGGGTCCTCAATCAGCAGGTGTGGGCACGTAGGCAGGCGCGGCCAGCGACCCTTTAGCACGGCGGTGCAGGAGGGTCTCCACAGCGGGGGCGGCGCGGCCTGAGAAGTCCGGGGATAGCGAAGCGGGGTCGCAGGGCACGGTTAGTGCAGCTGGGTGACCCGGCGTAGATCACAGTCGTCGGACGGCTTCCGGCAGGAGGGGGGATAGCGCGTTCAGCGCACTCCAATGGCAGGCGGTGACAGGGATGCAGGCGGCCTGGCCCGGGAACAGAGAGCGGCTCCGGACGGAACGGGGCTCTCACGGGTTGGAGGCAGGCGAGCTTCTGAGTGTCACGGCCCTAGGAGGGGCGATGAGGGGCGCAGTCTCTTTTCCAGCGGGATGCACACACGGCTCGAATTGGAGGACGAGCAAGAAGCACAGAGAACCCACTGTTCCTGGGGTTCAGTTCAGGGGGCAAGCTCAGATCAAGCCCTTGGAGAATGTTCAAGCACAAAGTAGCAAAGTCTTTTCAGTAAGTCTCTTCCTCTCCTCTCTCAGCAAGGCAAGCAGCAGGCCAGCTCCTCCGGCGTCTTCTTCTCCTTCTAGTCGGGCAGAGGTTCTTTGTGGTAAACAGGATTCTGATTTCTTAGGAGCCAGGCTCCTACTTTTATACCATGATTCTTTTGTTCTTTAGCGCCAGGGGGCCTAGGCCTGGCTCAGTCCAGTTCTGGAGCACTTTGTTATGGTGACTCTGCTCTTTCCTTTCAGCAGCAGGGCAGAGACATCAGCCGCCCCACAGGGGGTGGCGCCGGCTTTGTGGTGGCAGAGCACAGGTCTATTCAAGAGTCAAGGTGTACTCCTCCCACCCATCCAGGTGTAATCTCTCTACCCACCACCTGGCAGCCAACCTGTCTCTGGGGATTCCCCAACCCTGCTCCTTACTGTTGCTGGGCAGAACACACACACATACAGCAGAGGCGGACTGAGATGGTCAGGTCAGTAAATACTAACTTTCTAAAAGTAGTATTTACAAACCCAGGATATTAAAATAAACTTGACTACAAGAAGTATTTTATCATCCTGAGTTCAGGCATACTAAACTTGACACTTCTACCATGCTCTCTGAGTCCACTGGGGTCACAGCGTTGGCGTGATCCCAGCAGCCCATTCTGGCCTATGGAGAGCAGGTAGCCTTCAATAGTGAAGAACGAAAATGGCTGTAATTCACTACTAAGACATGCCACACACATCAGGGCATGTCCTACCTTATGCCTACAATGCACCCTGCCCTTGGGCCTACCAGAGGGGTGGCTAATATGTAGGTAAGGGAAGGTTTAGGGACTGGCAAGTGGGGGCACTTGCGCAGTCAGCGCGACGGTCCCGGACCGCGCACAGGGTCTGCGGTGGCAGGCCCTAGACACACTTTACAAGGCCGCTTCCGTGGGTGGCGCAACCAGCGCTGCAAGCCCACCAGCAGCATTGGCATTCACGAGCCCTGGCACCCCTGGTGCACTTTACTGGGGACTGACAGTGAATCCAATAAACCAATCGTGGACATCAATTACAGGTACACTTTACCTAGGGAGCACTTGCACTGCGGCACGGATTAGCCGTGGCGCAGTGCCCTGAGCGGACAACACCAGCAAAACAGTCGAGGCACACCATCAAAAAGTGGAAGGGAAACTCACGCCAAGGTGCCAGGTCTAACACGTGTCCCCTCCAGCTGAAATGTGGGGAGAACTACCCTTGCCCAGGGGGTTCCTCGTCACTAAGGCGGAAATACCTGGACAGACCGTCAGCGTTGGCGTGATCTGTACCAGGACGGTGTTCCACCGTAAAGTCCATACCCTGTAGGGAGATGGACCACCTCAACAGCTTCGGGTTTTCACCCCTCATTTGCATCAACCATCTGAGGGGCCTGTGGTCCGTCTGAACCCGGAAGTGAGACCCAAACAAGTAGGGTCTTAGCTTCTTCAGCGCCCAGACCACAGCAAATGCTTCTCGCTCAATTGCACTCCACCTACTTTCCCGTGGAAGTAACCTCCTACTGATGAAGGCTACGGGTTGGTCCCAGCCCTCCTCAGTCATCTGTGAGAGAACAGCCCCTACACCATGCTCTGAAGCGTCTGTCTGTACTAGGAATTCCTTGGAGAAGTCAGGGGCCAAGAGCACGGGCGCCGTGCACATGGCAGTCTTCAGGGTGTCGAAAGCTTTCTGACAGGTGTCAGTCCAAATCACGTTCCTGGGCTGCTTCTTCGAAGTCAGCTCTGTCAAGGGGGCAACGATCGTTCCATAGCCCTTGACAAACCTCCTGTAGTACCCAGTGAGCCCCAGGAAGGCCCTCACTGCGGTCTGCGTCTTGGGGGGTTCCCAAGCCAGGATGGTCTCAATTTTGGGTTGCAAGGGTGCCACCTTGCCACTCCCCACTTGGTGTCCCAAGTACACCACGGAACCCTGCCCGATCTGGCACTTGCTTGCCTTGATCGTGAGGCCTGCTCGGCGCAGCGCCATCAACACTTCCCAGAGGTGGCGCAGGTGTTCAGGCCAGGTGGCACTGAACACTGCGATGTCATCCAGGTAGGCGGCACTGAACGCATCCAGCCCAACCAGTACCTGGTTGACCAACCTCTGAAAGGTGGCAGGGGCATTCTTCATCCCAAATGGCATGACTCGGAACTGGAAGTGCCCATCTGGTGTAGAGAATGCGGACCTCTCTTTGGCCCCATCGGTCAAGGCGATCTGCCAGTACCCAGACGTTAAATCAAACGTACTGAGGAACCGGGCAGCCCCTAACCGATCGATGAGCTCGTCAGCTCTGGGGATGGGGTGCGCGTCAGTCTTCGTGACTGAATTGAGTCCTCTGTAGTCCACACAGAACCGGAGTTCAGGTGTGGCTCCCGGCGCAGCAGCCTTTGGGACCAAGACCACGGGGCTGGACCAAGGACTGCTGGAGGACTCAACCACCCCTAGCGCAAGCATTTTGGAGACCTCCTCCTTAATGCAAGCTCTGACCCTGTCAGTTACCCGGTAAGCCTTGTGCTTTACAGGTAAGCTGTCTCCTGTGTCCACATCATGGACGCACCAATCTGTGACACCAGGAACCAGGGAGAATCGGTCGGAAAACTGTCCCAGCAAGTGGCGGCAATCTTCCTGTTGTTCGGGCGTCAGGGTGGGTGAGAGGTTAACTCCATCCACTGACCCATCTTTCTCAGAGGCCACTAAGAGGTCAGGAAGAGGCTCGGTCTCCTCTTCCATTCCATCATCAGTGGCCAGCAGCATGCCCACTTCGGTCCTCTCTAAGTGGGGCTTAAGGCGGTTAACATGTAGGACCCTCAAAGGGTTCCTGGGAGTCTGCATGTCCACCAAGTAGGTGATAGGACTTTTGCGCTCCACAACCTCAAATGGACCTGTCCACTTATCCTGAAGTGCACACGGCTCCACTGGGGCCAAGACCCACACCTTTTGTCCAGGTTGAAGCTCTACCAGAGTGGCATTCCGGTCGTACCACCGCTTCATCTCCTCCTGGCTGGCTTCCAGATTTGCCTCAGCAAGTTGCCTGAAACGCCGAGTCTGGTTTCGGAAGGCCAGCATGTAACTATATACATTCTGGGGAGGTTTCCTGGGAGATTGCTCCCAGCCTTCCTTTACCAAACTCAGAGGTCCTCTTACCGGGTGACCATACAGAAGCTCAAAGGGGCTGAACCCTAGAGACTTCTGCGGCACCTCTCGGTAAGCGAAGAGCAGGCATGGCAAGAGGACGTCCCACTTACGCCTCATTGGACCGTCCAGGCCCATGATCATGCCTTTGAGGGTTCGGTTGAATCTCTCAACCAACCCATTTCCTTGGGGGTGGTAAGGAGTGGTGAACTTGTAAGTTACCCCACACTCCTTCCACAGGGATTTCATATACGTGGATATGAAATTGGTCCCCCTGTCGCTCACCACCTCTAGAGGGAATCCCACTCGGGAGAAAATTCCCATCAGTGCCCGTCCCACCACGGGGGCCGTCACTGTCCTCAGAGGGATGGCTTCAGGGTACCGGGTGGCATGGTCCACCAAGACCAGGATGAACCTGTTGCCCAGGGCTGTCTTGGGGTCCAGAGGCCCCACAATATCAATACCCACTCGTTGGAATGGCGTACCGACCACAGGGAAAGGTTGCAGAGGAGCCTTGTGCTTCCCTCCGCTCTTACCACTTGCCTGGCAAGTCTGACAGGTTCTGCAGTAGGAATCGGAATTCTTGTGCATTTGGGGCCAGTAAAAGTGGGTGACAAGCCTGTCATAGGTCTTGTCCATCCCCAAATGTCCTGCTAAAGGCACATCATGAGCCAGCCCCAGTAGGAAGGTTCTGAACTTCTGGGGTACCACCAGCACACGGGCTGACCCAGGTTCAGCAGCCTTAGGCTCGGAATACAGGAGGTCACTCTCCCAGTACACGTAGTGTGTTTTGGCCTGAACACCATTGGCCTGGTCTGCAGCCTGTTGCCGCATACCCACGAGAGAAGGGCCTTCTTTCTGCTCCCTGCAGAATTCCTCCCTGGAGGGACCTCCTTCTTGCTGCCAATGGGTCAGCTCAGGCAGATCTCCCAGTTCGGCAATCTGTTCCCCGGTAGGCTCCAGAGCATCCCCCTCAGGGTCTACTTCCTCCTGGGCCGTGGGAACTTCGGGGGCCGGTTTCCCGCGCCTCCTGCGCCTTCTCCCTAAGGCCGGTTCCTGGACCTCTCCCTCAGGCTCCAGGACCCTCTCAACACCCCTACTGGCTGCCATGGACCGGGTGGTCACGCACGCCCAGTCGGGTAGACCCACCATCCTCAGATGCGTGGTCTTCTCCACCTTCTCCCAAGGGGAACTCTCCAGGTCGTTCCCTAGCAGACAGTCTACAGGCATGTCAGTTCTCACAGCGACTTGTAGAGTACCAGAGACCTCCCCCCACTCAAAGGGAACTTGAGCCATTGGACAACGACTCTCTACGTTGTCAGCATTGACAACCCTACAGTAGGCATTGGGTACAATCTGCTCTTGAGACACCAGGTGTTGCCTCACCGAGGTCACGCTGGCTCCTGTATCTCTAAGAGCCTCAACCTTCTTTCCATTGATGGTCACCACCTGCCCATATTTCTTAGTGTTAGAGGGCAGGTAGGTTACAGGGACCATCTCACTGTCTCCTAGCGAGACTAGGGTCATCTGCCCGGGACCCCCACCCTCCTGGACTGCTACCTCCTCCCCAAAGTTAACACTAGCTACTTGCCGGGGTGGAGCACCAGTGGGTGCGGTCTTACCAAACAGGCGACACTTAGGATCAGAGGCAATGTGACCCGGGTCACCACACTTATAACAATTGAAGGGCCCCTTTGGAACAGGTCTACCTGTCGGGGCCCCGTTCTGCTGCGGGGGTGGGGGAGGCTGAGAACCCTTCTGCTGGTTCCCTTGGGAATTACTTTGGGGGCCTTTTTGGAACCCCTTCTGTTTACCCTTGTCCCCCCCACTCTTCTGCTGGGGACCCTGCCCACCTTTGGCGGAGTCTCCCACTTGACCCTTGTGGACCCTGGTGCTGAGCCAGCGGTCCGCCTCCTCAGCAAGCTTCCTCGGGTTGGACAGCTTGCTATCAATCAGGTGCTGGCGTAGCTCAGGAAAACATTGACTGGACAAGTGCTCCCATGCAATTAAATCAAGCAGCCCTTGATAATCACTCACTTTGCTACCCTTCACCCAACCATCCAGCGCTCTGCAGAAAAAGGTCACATATTCCACATACGTACTCTCAGGGATCTTCTTGGTCTCCCTGAACCTCTGTCTATATAGCTCAGGAGTTAACCCATACCTGGTCATTAAAGCTTCCTTCATATGGGGGTATGAGGTTTGGAGATCTAAGGGTAAATCTAACAGTGTGTCACGCCCTTCAGCAAGGAACCTTCCCCACAACCCCGCTCCCCAGTCTTTCTCAGGGACCCGGTGTGAGGACATGGCCACCTCGTAGGCCCTAAACCACTGCCCTATGTCATCCTTTCTGAAATACTCCTTTACTACATCTTTGGGGATGTACACCTTGGACTCTACCTGCGCTGGTGGAGTGCTGCCACCAGAAGGAGCGGTGTCCAAACTTTTCGCCTTCAGCTCCAACTCCTTCAATCTGATATCATGATCCATTTGGCGTTGTTGTGCCTCCAGGGCCAACTTCTGCTTTTCCATTTCCATCTGTCCTGCCAACTCTGCCATCTCCATTGCATGCGCCCTGTCTGCTGCCCTGTCTGCCAGCTCCTCTGGCGACCGGACTCTGCTGGGCTCCTCAAGGTTGTCGGGTGGAACGATGTCCCCCGCATTCCGTAGGTCTCGTGACTCCTTCCAGGCTCTCAACGCCTTGGTGTACTGGGGCTTCCTCTTGCATCCAGCATGGGGGACTCTGAATTGTACACTGTAGCCTTTCAATTGCTCCATCGTGTAGCCTTCCAGTCTCTCCCAATCCACCTCATCGATTCCAGAAATCACAGAGAGGGCCCTCCCAGCGGAGTGTGAGCCAGGCATGGTTGCAGTAATGGCAGATGTCTCAACAAAGTTCAACAATTACAAACCTGTGGCTGCGTTATTTGGTCTGCTCTCACTATCTGGTGATTAATAATTCACTGTATGCAAATTACAAGTGCAAATCCGAAATCCCACCGCTGCCACCAATGTTAGAGTCGGGGATCTCTGGTTGGCGCAAGGTTGCCCTTGTGTCAAGCAGGAACCCTCTCCTCCACGTCAGGGCGCAGGATAACCCCTCGCGAATGACCCTTGCTCACCCTCTAGGTGCGTGGCGTGAGCAGCCAAGGCGATTCCTCAGGCGTTGTTGGTTAAGCACTTACGATCGTACACACAGTAAATACATCAATCCCCCCAGAAACGGACACCAGCCTTGGATATATATAAAAATACGATTCTTTATGTAAAAATAAGGTATATATATCTCAACAGACTTATCACAAGACCAATAACGTTTTCGCTAGGCCACCAGGTTATACAGCAGGCAAATGTTCTTGGTTCGTAGTTTCAAATGGATAGTTCGTAGGTTCTTTACTTGTAGTTCCAGTACTCACAGAGATCGGTTCCTGCGAACGGGGAAATAAGGCGTTGCGGGCCCCGAGCCCGATACTGGACTTCTTTCGTGATTAGGAGAGTCGGCACAGGTCGGTGCGACTCTCAGCTTGGGAAGTGTTCTTGGGTCCTCAATCAGCAGGTGTGGGCACGTAGGCAGGCGCGGCCAGCGACCCTTTAGCACGGCGGTGCAGGAGGGTCTCCACAGCGGGGGCGGCGCGGCCTGAGAAGTCCGGGGATAGCGAAGCGGGGTCGCAGGGCACGGTTAGTGCAGCTGGGTGACCCGGCGTAGATCACAGTCGTCGGACGGCTTCCGGCAGGAGGGGGGATAGCGCGTTCAGCGCACTCCAATGGCAGGCGGTGACAGGGATGCAGGCGGCCTGGCCCGGGAACAGAGAGCGGCTCCGGACGGAACGGGGCTCTCACGGGTTGGAGGCAGGCGAGCTTCTGAGTGTCACGGCCCTAGGAGGGGCGATGAGGGGCGCAGTCTCTTTTCCAGCGGGATGCACACACGGCTCGAATTGGAGGACGAGCAAGAAGCACAGAGAACCCACTGTTCCTGGGGTTCAGTTCAGGGGGCAAGCTCAGATCAAGCCCTTGGAGAATGTTCAAGCACAAAGTAGCAAAGTCTTTTCAGTAAGTCTCTTCCTCTCCTCTCTCAGCAAGGCAAGCAGCAGGCCAGCTCCTCCGGCGTCTTCTTCTCCTTCTAGTCGGGCAGAGGTTCTTTGTGGTAAACAGGATTCTGATTTCTTAGGAGCCAGGCTCCTACTTTTATACCATGATTCTTTTGTTCTTTAGCGCCAGGGGGCCTAGGCCTGGCTCAGTCCAGTTCTGGAGCACTTTGTTATGGTGACTCTGCTCTTTCCTTTCAGCAGCAGGGCAGAGACATCAGCCGCCCCACAGGGGGTGGCGCCGGCTTTGTGGTGGCAGAGCACAGGTCTATTCAAGAGTCAAGGTGTACTCCTCCCACCCATCCAGGTGTAATCTCTCTACCCACCACCTGGCAGCCAACCTGTCTCTGGGGATTCCCCAACCCTGCTCCTTACTGTTGCTGGGCAGAACACACACACATACAGCAGAGGCGGACTGAGATGGTCAGGTCAGTAAATACTAACTTTCTAAAAGTAGTATTTACAAACCCAGGATATTAAAATAAACTTGACTACAAGAAGTATTTTATCATCCTGAGTTCAGGCATACTAAACTTGACACTTCTACCATGCTCTCTGAGTCCACTGGGGTCACAGCGTTGGCGTGATCCCAGCAGCCCATTCTGGCCTATGGAGAGCAGGTAGCCTTCAATAGTGAAGAACGAAAATGGCTGTAATTCACTACTAAGACATGCCACACACATCAGGGCATGTCCTACCTTATGCCTACAATGCACCCTGCCCTTGGGCCTACCAGAGGGGTGGCTAATATGTAGGTAAGGGAAGGTTTAGGGACTGGCAAGTGGGGGCACTTGCGCAGTCAGCTCGACGGTCCCGGACCGCGCACAGGGTCTGCGGTGGCAGGCCCTAGACACACTTTACAAGGCCGCTTCCGTGGGTGGCGCAACCAGCGCTGCAAGCCCACCAGCAGCATTGGCATTCACGAGCCCTGGCACCCCTGGTGCACTTTACTGGGGACTGACAGTGAATCCAATAAACCAATCGTGGACATCAATTACAGGTACACTTTACCTAGGGAGCACTTGCACTGCGGCACGGATTAGCCGTGGCGCAGTGCCCTGAGCGGACAACACCAGCAAAACAGTCGAGGCACACCATCAAAAAGTGGAAGGGAAACTCACGCCAAGGTGCCAGGTCTAACAACTACCTACAAATGTAGTTATGTCATTGACCTTGGAGCAGAACACCACAAGATGTGAAAGATTTTTGATTTAAACAAGTGCTACTCATAGGGTGTTCGCGTAAAAGGTATATTATAGGGAATAAATGACCAATAGACTGTAAAGGACATGTTTAAAAAACACACACAGATATTGGCACATTGTCAACATTTGTGCGTAAATTAATGTTTAAATCTGAGCTATCCATGGCAAAAAAAATTACCATATCGAATTGCAATATGCATTTGTTTTGGGGGGGGATTTACTTCTGTGGGGCTAAGCCTCATCACATAAGGTAAAGAATGTCACAAGTTGCTGGTTTGAAGATATTTTTCACAGCAAAGTATGACTCGCTTTTAAAATTGTGCTATTAGCTAATGTAAGGTGACTCCAGTCTGAGATGTTACTGCATTTGGGAGACATTTGCAGACACTAGGGTCAGGGGGTTAAAGCGGCTCGGCTAGAGCCGGGAGTGTCAAGGTCGCCTTTGCCATTCACAGCTGCTGGGACAGCGCTCGTTCGCACCTCTTCCTGGGCCACACGAATGACAATGGAAGCCCTCACCTTGCACATCAACAGGAGGGGGATGGGTTGCCACAGAGGATGGAGCAGGGATCAGACAGAGCTGTTCTCCTTCGAGTGTAATGTTAAAGGGTTTGCAGTGACGGGAATAGGAACTTCTAGTCTTAGGCCTGTGAGAAGGCGCATTTACTGACCTGGCAAATTGCTTTTAAACACAGTCATCAAGTAAATTTGGGAAAGAAACGGAGAACAATTTAAATTGAAAAGAAAAGACATGCTACTTTAAATCTGTTAATATTTTTTAAAACAAACTAATTTTGCATTCCTGCGAAATATTATCTGCAACATGCACACCGGGAACAGTCTAAAATAACGCGTGCACTTCTACTGTAATGTGAATTTTATTAGCATTACTTCGACCTCGCTTTAAATGTGTTGCACTAAGTGCTACATGTACGATTTCAGCACTAGATCGTAGCAAGCTTCTCCTTAAAGCTGAAGTTTAGTGCAAAAACGCTGGGTTCTCTAAGAGCATACTATGAAATCATGGTTTTAATATTTAGATTATAGAATTAGCAGTGTATCAATTTTCCGATTTCAAAAAACGACTACAGGCCATAGAATGCAAACAAGCATTGGCACCTTTCAGAACTCCAGGATATGGGCTATGTGCGACCATATTGAATCACACATCCTTGTAATATTTCAGACCCAGTAGGTCTCGTTTTAGTTCTTGTGAACAAGTCCCTAGTAGAGAATTTGTTGGGGCATTTCACGCAAAAGCGCTAGAAAAGTTGACAAACACACTATGCAATGGAACAACATTCTCTGTAAAGCTCTGGCTCACCAGGAGTGCTATTGCCAACATGGTCTTCTATTTATAAGGTAATATTTCCTTCACGGCTATCCAAGCATGTAATTCATAATAGAGTATCTTGGAGAATATTTTGCTAGGTGGACATAGCAGGACAAGAAGTCTTTAATACAAAGTATTAAACTATTGATCCTCTTAAATATAGGCACCAATAGTGCTCCCTTTCACACTTGCAGTGCAAGGGAGCCCTTCTACGATGACCGCAAAAAGTGAGGCTAAGACCATGGTGCACCCAATACGAGCTTGCTTTATATTCTTTTTTATTTTGGCCATCTGGTCCTACTGATATCAGCAAATTCCCTTAATCAATTAGCATAGTCACTCTCACTTTTTAATGTGTTACCCTAATTGCAATAAAAACAGAACTGTAAAATATGAGCACAGGGGCTATGCTGTTATGAACACTAAATAGTTCAGTTACATATTCTACCCAAAAGGTTTGAAGTATCACTTCCTTGGATACAGTACATTGCTCCACCAATGTCTTTTCAGATTAATTCCTATATTCCTTTAGTGCCCCTATAGTCTCTAACATGTTCACTATAGTGTTCCAGTTCCTTATCACCGTATTTAATTTCTTGTGACTAATCAGATTTTTCAGAATCAGGTTCTCTCTTGATTTGTAGGTGAATGAGTCAATAATTTAAAGTAGCTCCCATTTCCTACACACTTTTCTGAGGTGTTCTAGCTAATCAATGCCAATGAATCACTCAATCAAGCAGGAATTATAAAGCGTGGTTAATCACCTGTGAGGGTATCAAGGTGCTAAGGGACTTGCTGCTTCGGGTGGGTTCAGTTGAACAGTCAGGTCTTAACTGCCTTCGGGAATTCTAGGAGAGAGATTGAGGTCCGGAAGTGAAACTGGAGGTCATTCCAGGATTTAGGAGCAAGGTAGGAGAAGGAGCACCCTTCAATGTTGCTTTAGCAGATGCAGGGGTTGTGTGTAAGATAGAGGGATGAGTAGCGCAGGTGTCTGCAGAGTTGGTGGACGTTCAGGTGGTGGTTGATGTATGCTAGTCCTTAGTTGTGTAGGGATTTGTAGGTGTGGATCAGCATTTTGAATTGACTTCTCTTCTGTACTGGGAGCCAGTGTAGGTGAGGGTTGATGTGGTCTATTTGAGGAGGTCAAGGATGAGTCTGGCATCCGCGTTCTGTATGGTTTGCAGTCTCTTCAGGAGGTTAGTGGTGATTCCTGCGTAGAGTGAGTTGCCGTAGTCCAGGCGGCTGATGACTAGGACTTGAGTGATGGTTCATCTGGTACTGATGGGGAGCCATTTGAAGATTTTCTGGAGCATGCAAAGAGTGAGGAAGCAGGCGGATGAAACTGCATTGATCTGGCTTTTGATGGTGAGTTTACTGTCCAGGAATGATGCCGAGGTTGTGTGCATGATCAGTTGGAGTTGGTGCGGGTCCTAGTTTGAGCGGTCATGAAGAGTCATTCCATGGGGAGGTGGTGTTGCTGAAGATCAGATCTTCTGCTTTGTCTGTGTTGAATTTCAGGCAGTTGTTTTTCAGCCAGTCTGTGACACTCATCATACAACTGCAGATGTTGGCCCTCGTGGTGGTGAGGTCTTCTTAGAATGAGTGGATGAGCTGGGTCTCGTCTTCATAGGATATGATGTTTAGTCCATGGGTTCTGATATTGACCAAAGGGGCCATGTAAGCGCTGAGCAGTGTGCGGCTGAGGGACGCGCCCCGAAGGATCCCGCCGATGATGTTCTTGAGTTCCGAGGTGAACAAATCTAGGCAGATTCTCTGGGTTCTTCCAGTGAGGAAGGAGGCAATCCATTGGAGGGCATCTCCTTGGATTCTGATGGGATGACGTCTTTTGATTAGGGTGTAGTGGGATACAGTGTTGAATGCTGCAGAGAGGTCGAGGAAGATCAAGGTTGCCATTTCTCCCCGGTCAAGGAGGGTTCTGATGTTGGAGAAGGCAGCGATCAGGGCAGTTTCAGTGCTGTGGTTTGTGTGAAATCCAGATTGGGAGGTGTCCATAAGATTGTTATTCTCCAGGTGTTCTGCCAGTTGGGGGTTGATGGCTTTTTTGAGGACTCGGGCGGGAAAGGGTAGCACAGAGATGGGATGGTAGTTCTTGAGTTTGGTGAGGTCGACAGATGGTTTCTTCAGAAGGGGTCTGACTTATGCGTGCTTCCATTATTCGGGGAAGGTGGTGTTGGCAATGGATGCATTGAAAATGGTAGTAAGCTTACTGCTGATTTACTTGCTCCCGCGGTTTCAGATGTGGTAGGGTTAGTAGTCCATGGGGGCTGCAGTGTTCTGTGTGGTATGCTGGTCCCAGGAAGTGAGTAGGTGGTCAGGGGTCACATTTGTAGGAGCGAGGTGGCTGATGAGGTCAGAGGGGGCAAGTTGGGGTTCTACGTTTTTGTAGATGGTGGAGATCTTGTCATGGAAGAAGTTTGCAGGGTGTCACAAATTTCCTGGGAAGGGGTGATGATGATTTCGGTGGCTGAGGGGTTGGAAAACCATCTTATGTTGTTTAAGAGTACTTTGCCGTGGTTTGGGCTGGCTTCGATGCGGTCTGCCAGGGTGTTGTTCTTAATCTCCTTGAGGAGCTGGTGGTAGTGGTTGAAGGCTGTCTTGAAGGTGGCTCTGTCTGTGGAATCCTTGCTAGTGCGCCATTTCCCTTCTAGTTGCTTGTTGTTGCGTGTCATCGTTCTTAGTTCCATGGTGTACCAATGTTTCTGCTTGGTGGATCTTTTGCATTTGCTGGGCTTGGTGGGGGCGACTCTGTCGGTACAGTCAGTGATTCAGACAAAGACGTTCTTGACAGCCTGTTCCGGGTTTGGTGTGGTATCAGGGTGGGAAGTGTTAAGGGCATCGGTCCACTGCTTGGTGGAAGTGCTGGGAGGGTCTTTTGATGATGAAGGGGATAATGGTGTGGTCTGTCTAGGTGAGCTTGTGACACGACTGTACTTGACTCTGTCACTGGCCGTGAAGATGGGGTCATGCATGTGTTATGGGTTGTGAGTGTGGCTGGTAACTAGTTGGGTTAGGCCGATATTGTTCATGCTTTTGAGGAGGATGGCAGTGTTGTTGAGGTTGTCGAGGTGGAAACGTAGGACTCCGAGGAAGATATAGCTCCTACATTACTTTACAACACTCTACACTATGTTGCTCTACAACACTATTCTACACCCCTCCACTCTACATCACTCCATTCTATGACACTCTATTCCACTCCACTCTATGCCACTCTTCGCCACTCCACTCTAACCCACTTTACCCCACTCTATGCCACTCTAAGCTACACCACGCTATGCAACTTATCTCTCTGCCACTCAACTACACTCTGTTCCACTATACAACTCTACTCTGCTCTAGTCCACTCCATTCTGACACTTTACTCCCCTCTACACTACACCACTCCACTCTATAACACTTCACTCTATGACACTCCACTATTTGCCACTCCATGCCACTCTAAGAGACTCCACTCTATGCCACTCCACTCTACTATAGTCTATACCACTTTAGTCCGCTCTATGACACTTATCGCTATGCTATTCCTCTCTACCTCACAGTATGCCATTTTACTCCACTCTACGAACCTCCATGTGGCACCACTCCACTCAATGCCACTCCACTCTACACCACTCCACTGTATACCACTCTACTCCACTCTGCACCATGCCACTCCACTTTGCACCATGCCGCACCACTCTGCACCATGCCGCACCACTCTGCACCATGCCGCACCACTCTGCACCATGCCGCACCACTTTGCACCATGCAGCACCACTCTGCACCATGCCACTCCACTCTGCACCACTCTGCACCATGCTGCACCACTCTGCACCATGCCACTCCACTCTGCATCATGCCACTCCACTCTGCACCACTCTGCACCATGCCGCACCACTCTGCACCATGCCGCACCACTCTGCACCATGCCGCACCACTCTGCACCATGCAGCACCACTCTGCACCATGCCACTCCACTCTGCACCACTCTGCACCATGCCACTCCACTCTGCACCATGCCGCTCCACTCTGCACCACTCTGCACCATGCCGCACCACTCTGCACCATGCCGCACCACTCTGCACCATGCCGCACCACTTTGCACCATGCCGCACCACTTTGCACCATGCCACACCACTCTGCACCATGCCGCACCACTTTGCACCATGCAGCACCACTCTGCACCATGCCGCTCCACTCTGCACCACTCTGCACCATGCCGCTCCACTCTGCACCACTCTGCACCATGCCGCTCCACTCTGCACCACTCTGCACCATGCCGCTCCACTCTGCACCATGCCACTCCACTGCACCACTCTGCACCATGCCACTCCACTGCACCACTCTGCACCATGCCACTCCACTGCACCACTCTGCACCATGCCACTCCACTGCACCACTCTGCACCATGCCACTCCACTGCACCACTCTGCAATACTCTGCAACACTCTGCACAATGCCGCAACACTCTGCAACACTCTGCAACACTCTGCAACACTCTGCAACACTCTGCAACACTCTGCAACACTCTGCAACACTCTGCAACACTCTGCAACACTCTGCACCACTCTGCAACACTCTGCAACACTCTGGACCATGCCACTCCACTCTGCACCACTCTGCACCATGCCACTCCACTCTACTCCACTCTGCACCATGCCGCTCCACTCTGCACCATTCTGCACCATGCCACCACTCTGCACCATGCCACTCCACTCTGCACCATGACACTCCACTCTACTCCACTCTGCACCATGCCACTCCACTCTGCCACTCCACTCTGCACCATGCCGCACCACTCTACTCCACCCTACTCCACTCTGCACCATGCCACTCTGCAACACTCTGCAACACTCTGCAACACTCTGCACCATGCCACTCCAGTCTGCAACACTCTGCAACACTCCACTCTGCAACACTCTGCACCATGCCACTCCATTATGCACTACTCTGCACCATGCCACTCCACTCTGCACCATGCCGCACCACTCTGCACCATGCCACTCCACTCTACTCCACTCTGCACCATGCCACTCTGCAACACTCTGCAACACTCTGCAACACTCTGCAACACTCTGGACCATGCCACTCCACTCTGCACCACTCTGCACCATGCCACTCCACTCTACTCCACTCTGCACCATGCCGCTCCACTCTGCACCATTCTGCACCATGCCACCACTCTGCACCATGCCACTCCACTCTGCACCATGACACTCCACTCTACTCCACTCTGCACCATGCCACTCCACTCTGCCACTCCACTCTGCACCATGCCGCACCACTCTACTCCACCCTACTCCGCTCTGCACCATGCCACTCTGCAACACTCTGCAACACTCTGCACCATGCCACTCCAGTCTGCAACACTCTGCAACACTCCACTCTGCAACACTCTGCACCATGCCACTCCATTATGCACTACTCTGCACCATGCCACTCCACTCTGCACCATGCCGCACCACTCTGCACCATGCCACTCCACTCTACTCCACTCTGCACCATGCCACTCTGCAACACTCTGCAACACTCTGCACCATGCCACTCCACTCTGCACCATGCCACTCCACTCTGCACCATGCCACTCCACTCTGCACCATGCCACTCCACTCTGCACCATGCCACTCCACTCTACTCTACAACACTCTGCAACACTCTGCAACACTGCACCATGCCACTCCACACTGCACCACTCTGCACCAATCTGCACCATGCCACTCCACTCTGCACCACTTTGCACCATGCCACTCCACTCTGCACCACTCTACACCATGCCACTCCACTCTACTCCACTCTGCACCATGCCACTCCACTATGCACCACTCTGCACCATGCCGCTCCACTCTGCACCATGCCACTCCACTATGCACCACTCTGCACCATGCCGCTCCACTCTGCACCATGCCACTCCACTATGCACCACTCTGCACCATGCCGCTCCACTCTGCACCATGCCACTCCACTATGCACCACTCTGCACCATGCCACTCCACTCTGCACCATGCCGCACCACTCTGCACCATGCCACTCCACTCTACTCCACTCTGCACCATGCCACTCCACTCTACTCCACTCTGCACCATGCCACTCTACTCTACTCCACTCTGCACCATGCCACTCTACTCCACTCTGCACCATGCCACTCCACTCTGCACCATGCCACTCCACTCTACTCCACTCTGCACCATGCCACTCTGCAACATTCTGCACCATGCCACTCCACTCTGCACCATGCCACTCCACTCTGCACCATGCCACTCCACTCTGCACCATGCCACTCCACTCTGCACCATGCCACTCCACTCTACTCCACTCTGCACCATGCCACTCCACTCTGCACCATGCCACTCCACTCTACTCCACTCTGCACCATGCCACTCCACTCTGCACCATGCCACTCCACTCTACTCCTCTCTGCACCATGCCACTCCACTCTACTCCGCACCATGCCACTCCACTCTACTCCACTCTGCACCATGCCACTCCACTCTACTCCACTCTGCACCATGCCACTCTACTCCACTCTGCACCATGCCACTCTGCAACACTCTGCACCATGCCACTCTGCACCACTCTGCACCATGCCACTCCACTCTACTCCACTCTGCACCATGCCGCTCCACTCTGCACCATTCTGCACCATGCCACCACTCTGCACCATGCCACTCCACTCTGCACCATGACACTCCACTCTACTCCACTCTGCACCATGCCACTCCACTCTGCCACTCCACTCTGCACCATGCCGCACCACTCTACTCCACCCTACTCCACTCTGCACCATGCCACTCTGCAACACTCTGCAACACTCTGCAACACTCTGCACCATGCCACTCCAGTCTGCAACACTCTGCAACACTCCACTCTGCAACACTCTGCACCATGCCACTCCATTATGCACTACTCTGCACCATGCCACTCCACTCTGCACCATGCCGCACCACTCTGCACCATGCCACTCCACTCTACTCCACTCTGCACCATGCCACTCTGCAACACTCTGCAACACTCTGCAACACTCTGGACCATGCCACTCCACTCTGCACCACTCTGCACCATGCCGCTCCACTCTACTCCACTCTGCACCATGCCGCTCCACTCTGCACCATTCTGCACCATGCCACCACTCTGCACCATGCCACTCCACTCTGCACCATGACACTCCACTCTACTCCACTCTGCACCATGCCACTCCACTCTGCCACTCCACTCTGCACCATGCCGCACCACTCTACTCCACCCTACTCCGCTCTGCACCATGCCACTCTGCAACACTCTGCAACACTCTGCACCATGCCACTCCAGTCTGCAACACTCTGCAACACTCCACTCTGCAACACTCTGCACCATGCCACTCCATTATGCACTACTCTGCACCATGCCACTCCACTCTGCACCATGCCGCACCACTCTGCACCATGCCACTCCACTCTACTCCACTCTGCACCATGCCACTCTGCAACACTCTGCAACACTCTGCACCATGCCACTCCACTCTGCACCATGCCACTCCACTCTGCACCATGCCACTCCACTCTGCACCATGCCACTCCACTCTGCACCATGCCACTCCACTCTACTCTACAACACTCTGCAACACTCTGCAACACTGCACCATGCCACTCCACACTGCACCACTCTGCACCAATCTGCACCATGCCACTCCACTCTGCACCATGCCACTCCACTCCATGCCACTCCACTCCATGCCACTCCACTCCACGCCACTCTGCTGCACTATGCCACTCCACTCTATGCCACTCTGCACTATGCCACTCCACTCCATGCCACCCTGCACTATGCCGCACTATGCCACGCCACTCTGCACTATGCCACACTATGCCACTCTACTCCATGCCACTCTGCACTATGCCACTCTACTCCATGCCATTCCACTCCATGCCACTCTGCACTCTGCCACGCCACTCTGCACTATGCCACTCTACTCCATGCCACTCTATGCCACTCCACTCCATGCCACTACACTCTACAACACTCTGCACTATGCCACTCTACTCTACTCCACTCCATGCCACTCCTCTCCATGCCACTCCACTCCACAACACTCTGCACTATGCCACTCTACTCCATGAAACTCCACGCCACTCCACTCCATGCCACTCCACTCCATGCCACTCTGCATTATGCTGCACTATGCCACTCCCTCCATGCCACTCTGCTCTATGCTGCACTATGCCACTCCCTCCATGCCACTCTGCTCTATGCTGCACTATGCCACCCTACTCCATGCCACTCCACTCCATGCCACTCTGCACTATGCCACACTATGCCACTCCACTCCATGCCACTCTGCACTATGCCGCACTATGCCACTCTACTCCATGCCACTCCACGCCACTCCACGCCACTCCACTCCACGCCACTCCACACCACGCCACTCCACACCACGCCACTCCACTCCACTCCACACCACTCCACACCACTCCACACCATGCCACTCTGCTGCACTATGCCACTCCACTCTATGCCACTCTGCACTATGCCACTCCGCACTATGCCGCACTATGCCATGCCACTCTGCACTATGCCACACTATGCCACTCTACTCCATGCCACTCTACTCCATGCCACTCTACTCCATGCCACTCTACTCCATGCCACTCTGCACTCTCCCATGCCACTCTGCACTATGCTGCACTATGCCACTCTACTCCATGCCACTCTATGCCACTCTACTCCATGCCATGCCACTCTGCACTATGCCGCACTATGCCACTCTACTCCATGCCACTCCATGCCACTCTTCACTATGTCGCACTATGCCACTCCACTCCATTTCTCTCTGCACAATGCCGCACTATGCCACACCACTCCATGCCACTCTGCTCTATGGCACACTATGCCACTCTACTCCATGCCACTCCACTCCATGCAACTCTGCACTATGCCGCACTATGCCACTCCACTCCATGCCACTCTGCCACACTATGCCACTCCACTCCATGCCACTCTGCACTATGCCACTCTACTCCATGCCACTCTACGCCACGCCACTCCACTCCACTCCATCCAGGGGAGTTTTCAGAAACTGAGGTTAACCTAAGCATTCCTTTCATTACTTTTTTGCTCTCAATAATCTTAAACACTACTATATAAATAAAAAAAGTCTGGATTTGCCTACAATTTGTGTGGATGCACAAAATTTGCAAATTAGGATTTTGTTCATAAATTAAGATGAAACCAAAAGACAAAATATTTTTAGCACCGGGTGTTTGTCCGGTGCTGTAAAATCAGTGGACCTGGGTGGTGAACTTCACTCCGTTCGCGGCGTTTGTGGAGTTTTCTGCACACTGCACTCTATGCCACTCCACTCTACAACACTCTGCACTATGCCACTCTATGCCACTCTACTCTATGCCACTCTACTCTATGCCACTCCACAACACTCTGCACTATGCCACTCCACTCTACAACACTCTGCACTATGCCACTCTATACCACTCTACTCTATGCCACTCCGCTGAGTTTTTTTGGAACTGTGGAGTGCGGAGTGGGAAAAACTCCACAAACTCCATGAGCGGAGCAACACTCTGCAACACTGCACCATGCCGCAACACTCTGCAACACTCTGCAACACTCTGCAACACTCTGCAACACTCTGCAACACTCTGCAACACTCTGGACCATGCCACTCCACTCTGCACCACTCTGCACCATGCCACTCCACTCTACTCCACTCTGCACCATGCCGCTCCACTCTGCACCATTCTGCACCATGCCACCACTCTGCACCACTCTGCACCATGCCACTCCACTCTGCACCATGACACTCCACTCTACTCCACTCTGCACCATGCCACTCCACTCTGCCACTCCACTCTGCACCATGCCGCAAAACTCTACTCCACCCTACTCCACTCTGCACCATGCCACTCTGCAACACTCTGCAACACTCTGCAACACTCTGCATCACTCTGCACCATGCCACTCCAGTCTGCAACACTCTGCAACACTCCACTCTGCAACACTCTGCACCATGCCACTCCATTATGCACTACTCTGCACCATGCCACTCCACTCTGCACCATGCCACTCCACTCTGCACCATGCCGCACCACTCTGCACCATGCCACTCCACTCTACTCCACTCTGCACCATGCCACTCTGCAACACTCTGCAACACTCTGCACCATGCCACTCCACTCTGCACCATGCCACTCCACTCTGCACCATGCCACTCCACTCTGCACCATGCCACTCCACTCTACTCTACAACACTCTGCAACACTCTGCAACACTCTGCACCATGCCACTCCACTCTGCACCACTCTGCACCAATCTGCACCATGCCACTCCACTCTGCACCATGCCACTCCACTCTGCACCACTTTGCACCATGCCACTCCACTCTGCACCACTCTGCACCACTCTACACCATGCCACTCCACTCTACTCCACTCTGCACCATGCCACTCCACTATGCACCACTCTGCACCATGCCGCTCCACTCTGCACCATGCCACTCCACTATGCACCACTCTGCACCATGCCGCTCCACTCTGCACCATGCCACTCCACTATGCACCACTCTGCACCATGCTGCTCCACTCTGCACCATGCCACTCCACTATGCACCACTCTGCACCATGCCACTCCACTCTGCACCATGCCGCACCACTCTGCACCATGCCACTCCACTCTACTCCACTCTGCACCATGCCACTCCACTCTACTCCACTCTGCACCATGGCACTCTACTCCACTCTGCACCATGCCACTCTACTCCACTCTGCACCATGCCACTCCACTCTACTCCACTCTGCACCATGCCACTCTGCAACACTCTGCACCATGCCACTCCACTCTGCACCATGCTACTCCACTCTGCACCATGCCACTCCACTCTACTCCACTCTGCACCATGCCACTCCACTCTGCACCATGCCACTCCACTCTACTCCACTCTGCACCATGCCACTCCACTCTACTCCACTCTGCACCATGCCACTCCACTCTACTCCACTCTGTACCATGCCACTCTGCAACACTCTGCACCATGCCACTCCACTCTGCACCATGCCACTCCACTCTGCACCATGCCACTCCACTCTGCACCATGCCACTCCACTCTGCACCATGCCACTCCACTCTGCACCATGCCACTCCACTCTGCACCATGCCACTCCACTCTGCACCATGCCACTCCACTCTACAACACTCTACAACACTCTACAACACTCTACAACACTCTACAACACTCTACAACACTCTACAACACTCTACAACACTCTACAACACTCTACAACACTCTGCACCATGCCACTCCACTCTACTTCACTCTGCACCATGCCACTCCACTCTGCACCACTCTGCACCAATCTGCACCATGCCACTCCACTCTGCACCATGCCACTCCACTCTACTCCACTCTGCACCATGCCACTCCACTCTGCACCACTTTGCACCATGCCACTCCACTCTGCACCACTCTGCACCATGCCACTCCACTCTACTTCACTCTGCACCATGCCACTCTACTCTGCAACACTCTGCACCACTCTGCACCATGCCACTCCACTCTGCACCATGCCACTCCACTCTGCACCATGCCACTCCACTCCACTCTGCACGATGCCACTCCACTCTGCACCACTTTGCACCATGCCACTCCACTCTGCACCACTCTGCACCACTCTACACCATGCCACTCCACTCTACTCCACTCTGCACCATGCCACTCCACTCTGCACCACTTTTCACCATGCCACTCCACTCTGCACCACTCTGCACCACTCTGCACCATGCCACTCCACTCTACTCCACTCTGCACCATACCACTCCACTCTGCACCACTCTGCACCATGCCACTCCACTCTGCACCATGCCACTCCACTCTACTTCACTCTGCACCATGCCACACCGCTCTGCACCAATCTGCACCATGCCACTCCACTCTGCACCATGCCACTCCACTCTACTCCACTCTGCACCATGCCACTCCACTCTGCACCACTTTGCACCATGCCACTCCACTCTGCACCACTCTGCACCACTCTGCACCATGCCACTCCACTCTACTCCACTCTGCACCATGCCACTCCACAACACTCTGCACCATGCCACTCTACTCTGCAACACTCTGCACCACTCTGCACCATGCCACTCTACTCTGCAACACTCTGCACCACTCTGCACCATTCCACTCCACTCTGCACCACTCTGCACCATGCCACTCCACTCTGCACCACTTTGCACCACTCTGCACCATGCCACTCCACTCTGCACCATTCCACTCCACTCTGCACCATGCCACTCCACTCTACTCCACAACACTCTGCACTATGCCACTCCACGCCACGCCACTGCACTCCACTCCACGCCACGCCACTCTACAACACTCTGCACTATGCAACTCTATGCCACTCCACTCTACAACACTCTGCACTATGCCACTCTATGCCACTCTACTTTATGCCACTCCACGCCACGCCACTCCACTCCACAACACTCAACTCCACAACATTCCACTCCACAACACTCTGCACTATGCCACTCTACTCCACTCCATGCCACTCCAATCCATGCCACTCCACTCCACAACACTCTGCACTATGCCACTCCATGCCGCTCCACTCCATGCCACTCCACGCCATGCCACTCTACTCTACTCCATGCCACTCCTCTCCATGCCACTCCACTCCACAACACTCTGCACTATGCCACTCTACTCCACTCCATGCCACTCCACTCCACAACACTCTGCACTATGCCACTCTACTCCATGAAACTCCACTCCATGCCACTCCACTCCATGCCACTCCACTCCATGCCACTCTGCATTATGCCGCACTATGCCACTCCCTCCATGCCACTCTGCTCTATGCCGCACTATGCCACTCCCTCCATGCCACTCTGCTCTATGCCGCACCATGCCACTCTACTCCATGCCACTCTACTCCATGCCACTCTACTCCATGCCACTCTACTCCATGCCACTCTGCACTCTGCCACACTATGCCACTCCACACCACTCTGCACTATGCCACTCCATGCCACTCTACTCCATGCCACTCTACTCCATGCCACTCTACTCCATGCCACTCTACTCCATGCCACTCTACTCCATGCCACTCTACTCCATGCCACTCCACTCCATGCCACTCCACTCCACGCCACTCTGCTGCACTATGCCACTCCACTCTATGCCACTCTGCACTATGCCACTCCACTCCATGCCACCCTGCACTATGCCGCACTATGCCACGCCACTCTGCACTATGCCACACTATGCCACTCTACTCCATGCCACTCTGCACTATGCCACTCTACTCCATGCCATTCCACTCCATGCCACTCTGCACTCTGCCACGCCACTCTGCACTATGCTGCACTATGCCACTCTACTCCATGCCACTCTATGCCACTCCACTCCATGCCACTACACTCTACAACACTCTGCACTATGCCACTCTACTCTACTCCACTCCATGCCACTCCTCTCCATGCCACTCCACTCCACTCTGCACTATGCCACTCTACTCCATGAAACTCCACGCCACTCCACTCCATGCCACTCTGCATTATGCTGCACTATGCCACTCCCTCCATGCCACTCTGCTCTATGCTGCACTATGCCACCCTACTCCATGCCACTCCACTCCATGCCACTCTGCACTATGCCACACTATGCCACTCCACTCCATGCCACTCTGCACTATGCCGCACTATGCCACTCTACTCCATGCCACTCCACGCCACTCCACTCCACGCCACTCCACTCCACTCCACGCCACTCCACGCCACTCCACTCCACTCCACACCACTCCACACCACTCCACACCATGCCACTCTGCTGCACTATGCCACTCCACTCTATGCCACTCTGCACTATGCCACTCCGCACTATGCCGCACTATGCCATGCCACTCTGCACTATGCCACACTATGCCACTCTACTCCATGCCACTCTACTCCATGCCACTCTACTCCATGCCACTCTACTCCATGCCACTCTGCACTCTCCCATGCCACTCTGCACTATGCTGCACTATGCCACTCTACTCCATGCCACTCTATGCCACTCTACTCCATGCCATGCCACTCTGCACTATGCCGCACTATGCCACTCTACTCCATGCCACTCCATGCCACTCTTCACTATGTCGCACTATGCCACTCCACTCCATTTCTCTCTGCACAATGCCGCACTATGCCACACCACTCCATGCCACTCTGCTCTATGGCACACTATGCCACTCTACTCCATGCCACTCCACTCCATGCAACTCTGCACTATGCCGCACTATGCCACTCCACTCCATGCCACTCTGCCACACTATGCCACTCCACTCCATGCCACTCTGCACTATGCCACTCTACTCCATGCCACTCTACGCCACGCCACTCCACTCCACTCCATCCAGGGGAGTTTTCAGAAACTGAGGTTAACCTAAGCATTCCTTTCATTACTTTTTTGCTCTCAATAATCTTAAACACTACTATATAAATAAAAAAAGTCTGGATTTGCCTACAATTTGTGTGGATGCACAAAATTTGCAAATTAGGATTTTGTTCATAAATTAAGATGAAACCAAAAGACAAAACATTTTTAGCACCGGGTGTTTGTCCGGTGCTGTAAAATCAGTGGACCTGGGTGGTGAACTTCACTCCGTTCGCGGCGTTTGTGGAGTTTTCTGCACACTGCACTCTATGCCACTCCACTCTACAACACTCTGCACTATGCCACTCTATGCCACTCTACTCTATGCCACTCTACTATATGCCACTCCACAACACTCTGCACTATGCCACTCCACTCTACAACACTCTGCACTATGCCACTCTATACCACTCTACTCTATGCCACTCCGCTGAGTTTTTTTGGAACTGTGGAGTGCGGAGTGGGAAAAACTCCACAAACTCCATGAGCGGAGCAACACTCTGCAACACTCTGCACCATGCCGCAACACTCTGCAACACTCTGCAACACTCTGCAACACTCTGCAACACTCTGCAACACTCTGCAACACTCTGCAACACTCTGGACCATGCCACTCCACTCTGCACCACTCTGCACCATGCCACTCCACTCTACTCCACTCTGCACCATGCCGCTCCACTCTGCACCATGCCACCACTCTGCACCACTCTGCACCATGCCACTCCACTCTGCCACTCCACTCTGCACCATGCCGCACCACTCTACTCCACCCTACTCCACTCTGCACCATGCCACTCTGCAACACTCTGCAACACTCTGCAACACTCTGCAACACTCTGCAACACTCTGCAACACTCTGCACCATGCCACTCCAGTCTGCAACACTCTGCAACACTCCACTCTGCAACACTCTGCACCATGCCACTCCATTATGCACTACTCTGCACCATGCCACTCCACTCTGCACCATGCCGCACCACTCTGCACCATGCCGCACCACTCTACTCCACTCTGCACCATGCCACTCTGCAACACTCTGCAACACTCTGCACCATGCCACTCCACTCTGCACCATGCCACTCCACTCTGCACCATGCCACTCCACTCTGCACCATGCCACTCCACTCTACTCTACAACACTCTGCAACACTCTGCAACACTCTGCACCATGCCACTCCACTCTGCACCACTCTGCACCAATCTGCACCATGCCACTCCACTCTGCACCATGCCACTCCACTCTGCACCACTTTGCACCATGCCACTCCACTCTGCACCACTCTGCACCACTCTACACCATGCCACTCCACTCTACTCCACTCTGCACCATGCCACTCCACTATGCACCACTCTGCACCATGCCGCTCCACTCTGCACCATGCCACTCCACTATGCACCACTCTGAACCATGCCGCTCCACTCTGCACCATGCCACTCCACTATGCACCACTCTGCACCATGCTGCTCCACTCTGCACCATGCCACTCCACTATGCACCACTCTGCACCACTCTGCACCATGCCACTCCACTCTGCACCATGCCGCACCACTCTGCACCATGCCACTCCACTCTACTCCACTCTGCACCATGGCACTCTACTCCACTCTGCACCATGCCACTCTACTCCACTCTGCACCATGCCACTCCACTCTACTCCACTCTGCACCATGCCACTCTGCAACACTCTGCACCATGCCACTCCACTCTGCACCATGCCACTCCACTCTGCACCATGCCACTCCACTCTACTCCACTCTGCACCATGCCACTCCACTCTGCACCATGCCACTCCACTCTACTCCACTCTGCACCATGCCACTCCACTCTACTCCACTCTGTACCATGCCACTCTGCAACACTCTGCACCATGCCACTCCACTCTGCACCATGCCACTCCACTCTGCACCATGCCACTCCACTCTGCACCATGCCACTCCACTCTGCACCATGCCACTCCACTCTGCACCATGCCACTCCACTCTGCACCATGCCACTCCACTCTGCACCATGCCACTCCACTCTGCACCATGCCACTCCACTCTACAACACTCTACAACACTCAACACTCTACAACACTCTACAACACTCTACAACACTCTACAACACTCTACAACACTCTACAACACTCTACAACACTCTACAACACTCTACAACACTCTACAACACTCTACAACACTCTACAACACTCTACAACACTCTACAACACTCTACAACACTCTACAACACTCTACAACACTCTACAACACTCTACAACACTCTACAACACTCTGCACCATGCCACTCCACTCTACTTCACTCTGCACCATGCCACTCCACTCTGCACCACTCTGCACCAATCTGCACCATGCCACTCCACTCTGCACCATGCCACTCCACTCTACTCCACTCTGCACCATGCCACTCCACTCTGCACCACTTTGCACCATGCCACTCCACTCTGCACCACTCTGCACCATGCCACTCCACTCTACTTCACTCTGCACCATGCCACTCTACTCTGCAACACTCTGCACCACTCTGCACCATGCCACTCTACTCTGCAACACTCTGCACCACTCTGCACCATGCCACTCCACTCTGCACCATGCCACTCCACTCTGCACCATGCCACTCCACTCTACTCCACTCTGCACCACTTTGCACCATGCCACTCCACTCTGCACCACTCTGCACCACTCTGCACCACTCTACACCATGCCACTCCACTCTACTCCACTCTGCACCATGCCACTCCACTCTGCACCACTTTGCACCATGCCACTCTGCACCACTCTGCACCACTCTGCACCATGCCACTCCACTCTACTCCACTCTGCACCATGCCACTCCACTCTGCACCACTCTGCACCATGCCACTCCACTCTGCACCATGCCACTCCACTCTACTCTGCAACACTCTGCAACACTCTGCAACACTCTGCAACACTCTGCACCATGCCACTCCACTCTGCACCACTCTGCACCATGCCACTCCACTCTACTTCACTCTGCACCATGCCACTCCACTCTGCACCACTCTGCACCAATCTGCACCATGCCACTCCACTCTGCACCACTCTGCACCAATCTGCACCATGCCACTCCACTCTGCACCATGCCACTCCACTCTACTCCACTCTGCACCATGCCACTCCACTCTGCACCACTTTGCACCATGCCACTCCACTCTGCACCACTCTACACCATGCCACTCCACTCTGCACCATGCCACTCCACTCTGCACCACTCTACACCATGCCACTCCACTCTACTCCACTCTGCACCATGCCACTCCACTCTGCAACATTCTGCAACACTCCACTCTGCAACACTCCACTCTACTCCACTCTGCACCACTCCGCACCACTCTGCACCACTCCGCACCACTCTGCACCATGCCACTCCACTCTGCACCATGCCACTCCACTCTGCACCATGCCACTCCACTCTGCACCATGCCACTCCACTCTGCACCATGCCACTCCACTCTGCACCATGCCACTCCACTCTGCACCATGCCACTCTACTCTGCACCATGCCACTCCGCAACACTCCGCAACACTCCGCAACACTCCGCAACACTCTGCAACACTCTGCAACACTCTGCAACACTCTGCAACACTCTGCAACACTCTGCAACACTCTGCAACACTCTGCAACACTCTGCAACACTCTGCACAACACTCTGCAACACTCTGCAACACTCTGCACCATGCCACTCCACTCTACTTCACTCTGCACCATGCCACACCGCTCTGCACCAATCTGCACCATGCCACTCCACTCTGCACCATGCCACTCCACTCTACTCCACTCTGCACCATGCCACTCCACTCTGCACCACTTTGCACCATGCCACTCCACTCTGCACCACTCTGCACCACTCTGCACCATGCCACTCCACTCTACTCCACTCTGCACCATGCCACTCCACTCTGCAACACTCTGCACCATGCCACTCTACTCTGCAACACTCTGCACCATGCCACTCTACTCTGCAACACTCTGCACCACTCTGCACCATGCCACTCCACTCTGCACCACTCTGCACCATGCCACTCCACTCTGCACCACTTTGCACCACTCTGCACCATGCCACTCCACTCTGCACCATGCCACTCCACTCTGCACCATGCCACTCCACTCTACTCCACAACACTCTGCACTATGCCACTCCACGCCACGCCACTGCACTCCACTCCACGCCACGCCACTCTACAACACTCTGCACTATGCAACTCTATGCCACTCCACTCTACAACACTCTGCACTATGCCACTCTATGCCACTCTAATTTATGCCACTCCACGCCACGCCACTCCACTCCACAACACTCAACTCCACAACATTCCACTCCACAACACTCTGCACTATGCCACTCTACTCCACTCCATGCCACTCCAATCCATGCCACTCCACTCCACAACACTCTGCACTATGCCACTCCATGCCGCTCCACTCCATGCCACTCCACGCCATGCCACTCTACTCTACTCCATGCCACTCCTCTCCATGCCACTCCACTCCACAACACTCTGCACTATGCCACTCTACTCCACTCCATGCCACTCCACTCCAGCGCCAAGACACCCCCGGGTATACGTGCGCTCTATAAATTACTGTAACATAACATAACATAACACTCCACAACACTCTGCACTATGCCACTCTACTCCATGAAACTCCACTCCATGCCACTCCACGCCACTCCACTCCATGCCACTCTGCATTATGCCGCACTATGCCACTCCCTCCATGCCACTCTGCTCTATGCCGCACTATGCCACTCCCTCCATGCCACTCTGCTCTATGCCGCACTATGCCACTCTACTCCATGCCACTCTACTCCATGCCACTCTACTCCATGCCACTCTGCACTCTGCCACACTATGCCACTCCACGCCACTCTGCACTATGCCACACTATGCCACTCTACCCCATGCCACTCTACCCCATGCCACTCTACCCCATGCCACTCTACTCCATGCCACTCTACTCCATGCCACTCTACTCCATGCCACTCTACTCCATGCCACTCTACTCCATGCCACTCCACGCCACGCCACTCCACTCCACGCCACTCCACTCCACGCCACTCTGCTGCACTATGCCACTCCACTCTATGCCACTCTGCACTATGCCACTCCACTCCATGCCACCCTGCACTATGCCACACTATGCCACGCCACTCTGCACTATGCCACACTATGCCACTCTACTCCATGCCACTCTGCACTATGCCACTCTACTCCATGCCATTCCACTCCATGCCACTCTGCACTCTGCCACGCCACTCTGCACTATGCTGCACTATGCCACTCTACTCCATGCCACTCTATGCCACTCCACTCCATGCCACTACACTCTACAACACTCTGCACTATGCCACTCTACTCTACTCCACTCCATGCCACTCCTCTCCATGCCACTCCACTCCACAACACTCTGCACTATGCCACTCTACTCCATGAAACTCCACGCCACTCCACTCCATGCCACTCCACTCCATGCCACTCTGCATTATGCTGCACTATGCCACTCCCTCCATGCCACTCTGCTCTATGCTGCACTATGCCACCCTACTCCATGCCACTCCACTCCATGCCACTCTGCACTATGCCACACTATGCCACTCCACTCCATGCCACTCTGCACTATGCCGCACTATGCCACTCTACTCCATGCCACTCCACGCCACTCCACTCCACGCCACTCCACTTCACGCCACTCCACGCCACTCCACTCCACACCACTCCACACCACTCCACACCATGCCACTCTGCTGCACTATGCCACTCCACTCTATGCCACTCTGCACTATGCCACTCCGCACTATGCCGCACTATGCCATGCCACTCTGCACTATGCCACACTATGCCACTCTACTCCATGCCACTCTACTCCATGCCACTCTACTCCATGCCACTCTACTCCATGACACTCTACTCCATGACACTCTACTCCATGACACTCTGCACTCTCCCATGCCACTCTGCACTATGCTGCACTATGCCACTCTACTCCATGCCACTCTATGCCACTCTACTCCATGCCATGCCACTCTGCACTATGCCGCACTATGCCACTCTACTCCATGCCACTCCATGCCACTCTTCACTATGTCGCACTATGCCACTCCACTCCATTTCTCTCTGCACAATGCCGCACTATGCCACACCACTCCATGCCACTCTGCTCTATGGCACACTATGCCACTCTACTCCATGCCACTCCACTCCATGCAACTCTGCACTATGCCGCACTATGCCACTCCACTCCATGCCACTCTGCCACACTATGCCACTCCACTCCATGCCACTCTGCACTATGCCACTCTACTCCATGCCACTCTACGCCACTCCACTCCACTCCATCCAGGGGAGTTTTCAGAAACTGAGGTTAACCTAAGCATTCCTTTCATTACTTTTTTGCTCTCAATAATCTTAAACACTACTATATAAATAAAAAAAGTCTGGATTTGCCTACAATTTGTGTGGATGCACAAAATTTGCAAATTAGGATTTTGTTCATAAATTAAGATGAAACCAAAAGACAAAATATTTTTAGCACCGGGTGTTTGTCCGGTGCTGTAAAATCAGTGGACCTGGGTGGTGAACTTCACTCCGTTCGCGGCGTTTGTGGAGTTTTCTGCACACTGCACTCTATGCCACTCCACTCTACAACACTCTGCCACTCTATGCCACTCTACTCTATGCCACTCCACAACACTCTGCACTATGCCACTCCACTCTACAACACTCTGCACTATGCCACTCTATACCACTCTACTCTATGCCACTCCGCTGAGTTTTTTTGGAACTGTGGAGTGCGGAGTGGGAAAAACTCCACAAACTCCATGAGCGGAGCGGAATTTTAAGCCCAGACCTATTCTGAATAAACAAAATATTAATCTGTTTCTTAGACTAAGAATTGTGAATAGGTTTTAGAAAATCATATTTTGCACAGTACAAGGATTATACTCATAAGGATAAGATATGCTCATCTTTCCCATGCAGAACAAGGAGTGTGTGGTAGAGAGGCCATTCCTAGTATCGTTTGAGCAACCATTCTTTAAATTGGTATGTGAAAATTACATTAACCTATACATTACAGGATGAATCTTAACATCTCTCAATTACTTTTTGGAGACCAAACTAAAGTCACTTCACAGTGAGCAGTGTTCATGCTGTCGTCGTGCATGCAGAAGACATATCGGACCTCCTTGCCACAAATAACCACACTACCTAACCCTGAATCTTACCCTAATCCTGAATCTAATCCTAGCCCTGAACCTAAAGCTAGCTCTGAATCTTGCCAAAGCCAGGAGCCTAATTGCAGCCCTTGAGCCAACCCTTAGCCCTGAACTTAAGCCTTGGAATAACCTTGAATCTAACCCTTGTCCTTAATACATAATACTGATTTTACTGGTAACCTGATGATGAAACTATATTATGGCTTCGTCTTGACTATATTTCCCCCCCACCTTTTTTGCAACACTATTTTAGAATCAATATGTTGGTGGTAAATGCGTTTGTGCGTATGTTACTAACATCACTTCTGTATTCACCAAACTAGTACTGCTGGTAAACCGAGGCGTAACGCAGGGTCCTGCAGCCTTTGCGGAGCAGGAGGCTCTCAACCCTCTCAGGGTCTCCCCAACCCTTCAGGGGTGCCAATTCAGCACAAAGACAATGAATATTTGTGAGATATGGGAGAATTATGTACGAGATGACAGCCTGTCTGCTAAAACAAAAGAACAGCCTCTTCACAGTGATTGCCATTTGACCTTCAAAGGCGGTGTCCCCTTTGAAGCTCGTCATTTTGGGCTCACACCCACTCTGGCCATCCTGCCAGGAGGACGACGCACCGGTTCCCTAGGCAGGTCCTTTGTTCCTCTTCCTGCGAGCCCTTCACACCTCTTTACATAAAAACAGAATCTGTCTAGAGGACAACAGCTATTTGCAGCAGAAAATGGTTATGGACAACTTTGGGCAACAAAGTGGTAACTTTCTAAATTTGCCATTTGCGAACTAGCGACATTAATTTCGACTTGAGCAACAACATGGGATTAATGCACTTCTTCTTTCGATACCATGGAAGTACAATATTTAGTTGTAGCATTTGGAAGTTAGCGCTCCAGAATTATCCGCATGAAACTCCATACTCGCCAAGAGGGCCAGTAGCCTCTCCACAGTAAAAATAACAATGCATGGTGTTTACTGTCAGGACATGTAAAAACACAACCCATGTCTTTCTTTCTAATATGAGCCACCCAGTCTTAGGGCTAATTAACCCTGCACTAGGGATAACATATATATTAAAAGGAAGTTTGGGGCTTTGCACACTTGTGGTGGCACAATCAGTGCAGCAACTATGATGGACACTTAGCTTACAGGCCCTGGGTACATCCATAGTATTATATACTATGGATTTATACTAAGTTACCTCATGTCATTTGGGGATAAGTCAATTAAATGTATCAGACCACATGCACTAAGGCCTCGTCAGCAGGATCCAGGGCACTACAGAGTCATTACTCCAGTACCTAGCAGTCAAACAATTGGGGGGAAAAGGTGGGGGTAAAGCTGAAAAAATGTAGTCTCACAGAAGCAACTGCATAACAGACAATATGACACGTCTGTCTGGGATGTATGTGAAGTGTTCTGTCTAATGCATTATAATGGATCTATATGTGTGATGAATTTTGTGTGGAAGTACTGTTAGGAGTGGAATAACGGAAGGTTATAAGGCATATTTGTGCTTTGCTGTTTGGTTGTGCCACTAAGTGCCATGTCCCATGGGTACACCCCATAAAAGGGACGGCATTCCAGAAGAGAAGTGCTTGTAAAGTCACAACTACTGTGAGAAAATCCTGTTCACAAATATATCAGCCATCATGACAAGTGCTGGTATTGTCCATTACTGTTATATAACACCAGTTGTGAAGTGCAAGAGCTGTCCCTCCTACGAAGACCAGTCCTAATGAGTGAGTGCAGTATCAGTAGTTAAACATGTGTGGTGCTGGACTTACTATTTCTCTTTTAGTAGTAGTAACTCACCTTACACTTGTAAATTTGGCTCCTCTCCCTTCTTTGGGAAGTGAAGACATATAGGACTACCCTTTAGAGTAGCTTTACACTCAGATTTAGTGAATAACCAAAAGTTCTAACTCAAAAGTGAAAAAGTAAATTACATGTGTTATTTACCTTTGTGAATAACCCTGTTAAAGTTTTTGACTCCCCAAACTGATATCCATGACCGATTGTCCTCCTATAGTAATATATCTTTGTCTTGTCTGTATCTCCCAGTGGTGGCCGGCATGGCTCACGGGAGGCGGGGCGGGGTGGGCGTGTGGGGCGGTCGCAGGTCGTAATGTAATTTTAAAAATAAAATAAACATTTACCTTGCCGCCGGGTCCTGTGTCTCTGCTCCTGCTCTCCTGCGTCCAACTCCGGGAACAGGAAGCACAGCTGGACTCCCCTGACTAATCACAGATTGGTCTGAGCGCCGTGACATGGCGCTCAGCCAGGGGCTGGAGAGGTGGGCATGTTCTCCAAGCAGGATGTAATGCAGCCTGCTTGGAGAACAGGGAAAGTGTGCATGACTGTTTTGGGCGGCCCGAGAGGGCCGGCCAAACACTCATTGCCACTTAGGAGGGTTCTACCGCTCCTCACCTGTTCTGCAGCCCCACCCCCTCACGCAAAGCTGCCACAGCAGGAGGACAAAATAAAATGATAACATTACGTTATCATTTTATTTTTTCCTTTCTTTAACTGCTGCAGAGCAGTGGGGTGACGCTCCTCCGCCTTAGCAAAGGAGCTGCCACTGGTATCTGCTGTGGTAGAGCTGGCAGTGGAATGGTACATAATGGCGGAGAGTCTGGAATGTATGGTTTGTTCTGGAGTCTGTGCAAGTCTGATGTGTGCGTGAGATTAAATGGTAGGAAATTCTGGGTGACAGTTGATGGTCAGACTTACCAGGGAAACAGCCTTCCTCATTTTGTGCTGTAACTTCTTCGATTAACTCCAGGAAAGTCTTAACGCATACCTCTATCTTTTTTCGGACCTCGCTACATCTCCCTCTTCCATTGCTCTATCCTACGGCCATATCTCATAGTTTTCACTGATACAGTGTCCCTGTGTTAGTGCTAATTTCTTTCGGTGCCTATATTTGTGTCTCCCTATATCATAGTCAATGTAAGCCTGTCTCATTAGCAGTGAATGTCCATTTCAGTGTGCTTTCCTGCTTTTACCGTACCATTTTTGCTTTCTGTGTCTATATCTCCCCATGTCACTGCCTCATGACTTGTCCTCCCATAGTGTTCATTCTGTGTCTCCCTGTCCAATGCCCGTGGCAGTGAGTACTCAAGTCTGTTTCTTCTTGTGCCTATCTGATTTTTTTTTCATACATTTTTTTCCCCCATGTCTACTCGAGTCCAAGCATCCTATATTAATCTCTCTTTTTATCTGTGTATTTCTGTCTTCCTACATCTGTCCGTTTCCATATCTTCCCATGTCTACCTTCCACTGTCTCTCGTTGTCAGTCTTCCCCTGTGTCCATGACGTCACATGTGTCTATCTCCAATGGCTGATTGCAAAACATCAGCAAAATTAAAGTCAGCGGTAAATAGAGCAGACCTATAATTTCCAGGAACTGCGGGACAATGTACAGGGAAGAATTTTATTTAGAAGGAGCTTCCCAAACACGAGGTGCCGTACACGGAAAAATGCATGCAGCACCAGTAGAGAGATTTACAGATACAAGGATATGATAGGAACTTGTAGAATATAGAGGCAGTCAAGAGTGGAGATCAAGCGACTTCCTCAAATGTGCAAAAAAAAATTATTTAGCGCAGGAGACACTGTTAAAACTGAAGTGTCAAGTGCCAAACTGTTACTTTAAATTCTTCTAAGAAAATTCATAATTCATTCTTTCTTCACCTGCTATACTTTCAGCTATGAATGCTCATTTGTATATAAACTATCTAAAGACATATAGAAATGCAAAATAAATCGTTTTTTGTGCTAAATCTTTACTTACGCCACGCTTGTGAACACTCACCTTTCTTGTAGCACTCTGATTTAGGTTTATCAAGTTCAGATTGCTCGTCATTGTGCCCGTCATTACATCATTAAACATTTTAAAACTTAAAGCGACTTAGTGTAAAATTAGAATTTTGATAAGAGCAGCTTGCAACATCAAAGCATTTTGCATGTGGAGAAAGCACTAAAATTTGAGGATTGTGTTTTGGAACTAAACTGAAAATAGCCATCACAAGTTGTTGTATATGTAGCTATACCTTGCTTTACTTGGACATTTGAGAGTCAAAGTTCTGAGCAAGTTAGTTTTTCACAGAAAAGCATGTTGCAAACATATATGCCGTACTTAATTCAAGGCTATAACCTTTACCTAAAAGCCAGTGTTTTATATGCTAAACTCGTGTGCAGACAGCTTCGTGTGACAACACACCAGCCCCTGGATCTCTTCCCTCCCAACTAGAGCCTGCTGCCTGCTGCAGGTGTTTCCCGGGAAGGCGCTCACTGCTGGCGAAGTCAAGCTCACGGCCCTTTGTTATGCTGATCCTGGGGTAGAGGCATTCACACCTCTCCTCGGCCATAGTCATGACAACGGAGGCCAGGGCGAGGCTCTCGACTTGCATATCAACAGGTACACTTGGAGGGCTGCAAACAGGATACAACGGCCTGCATGTTTCAGGT
Source organism: Triturus cristatus (assembly GCF_964204655.1). Lineage (NCBI taxonomy): Eukaryota > Metazoa > Chordata > Amphibia > Caudata > Salamandridae > Triturus > Triturus cristatus. The sequence continues at coordinate 238,618,828 of NC_140583.1, forward strand.
TGCAGAGTTAGCCAAGGCAGAGCAGGAACTTTCATTCCCAGAAAAGAGGAAATAGACATTTCCTAACCTTAATCGCTTGACTTGGAAACCCAGTTAAAAAATCGACTACCATCTGCCAGCCACGTTTACGAATATAATAGAATTCACCTAACAAAATTAATTGCATATCCCTAGTGAAAGAAACATCTTTCCTATAAAGTCTGTAAACAGTTGCTCAAAAACAAACCGATTTAAACTCATGCATTAACGGTAGGTTGTTTTTGAAATTCACACATGTAAGCTACTTTGTATGAGTTTGAACCTTTAACTTGATTTAAGATTAGCGCACAAACGCATCTGAAACTTTTATCTTTCCTTTTTCTGTACAACTACAGGCCCACAAGCACCAGAATAAAAAAAATAAAAAAACAACAAATACAAGCAAAGCAATAGGTCTCCTCTTTTGGGGCAAAAAACCTAGTGGTATGATGTGTGCGCCCAAATCACCACACGTGCATTTATGCATCATGACGCTATGGCAGCCCCAACGTGATGATGTATGTGTGTGCATGTGTCACAACGCATGCATAAGCAATTTCTTTTTTAATTTTCCATTCATGGTTGGCAGATTTGCACCATGGAGCGGTACATTTTTAAAAAGTGAATGAAAGCACACTTAAGAAAAGGAGTGGCCTGGTAGGAAATCGCAGCTGCCAAGATCTCCTAAAAACAGGATGAGGAGGGACAGGAGACCAACAGAGGAGCAGAGTGGCAGGGGTAGGAAGTCAGCTTTGCAGTCAGCAGTGATTGAAATTAACCAGTGGCAAGGGAAGGGATGAGAAGCAACAGAAAGAAGAGGGATGACAAAAACACAGAGCAGATGAGGGCATGTATTTGAAAAAGAAGCAGAACACAATTCAGAAGTGGAAAGAAAGAAAACACATGTAAACAAAACAAACAAGCATTGGTAAATGTATTAGGTTTCACCTATGTGATTAATAATAAGCTGTTTTTTCGTTGTAAGATGTAGCTTGCTGAGTAGTTGTACAATATAAGTTACAGAAAGTCTGTTAAAGTGTTATGACTTGTTTGTGTACAAAAAGACAATATATTGTGCTGTTACTAGTCGTATAGTGCGGGCAATTAATAGTAACATTTTTAAAAATTAAATTAAAGTGGGAAATAATTGAATTAATTGATGTAATTGCAATTCTATGTGTTTAGAGGAGTTGTGACAACTTTTGTCCCTAGTGCCACTGCACCTGCTGCACCATTCAAATTACCCTATTGCCTGTAAAGTAATTGCACTTGTGACTGCCCGTGTAGTGGTAAAATATTGCAATATTTGGTGTCTAAAGGGGTTCCTAGAGCTTTGGGCACTGGTGTCACTGCACCTGCTTCACCATTGAGATCATGACCCTAGTGCCTGCAAGGGAACTGATTATTTAGTAGTTAAATATAGCAATATTTGGTGTTTAGTGGGGTCCCTAGAGCTTTTGACCCCAGTGCCACTGCACCTGCTGCACCATTCAAAGCAAGCCCCTTAACTGCAATTTTAACTGCCTGTTTAGTAGTTGAATATAACAATATTATGTGTTTAGAGGAGTTCTGACAACTTTTGGGCCTGGTGCTACTGCACCTCCTGCACCATTTAAACCATGACCCTGTTGTCTTCAAGGTAACTGCACTTTTGGTTTGCCAGTTTAGGAATAACATATAGCAATATTAGATGTTTAGTGGGGTGCCTGGAGCTTTTGGTCCCAGTGCCACTACACCTGCTGCACTATTGAAATCAGAAACCCTAGTGCTTGCTAGATAACTGCACTTCACCCATTTTCAATACAAAGTTAGCATATGTGGTGTCACATAAATCCTCGCTTCTCACCAATTCAGGAGAGAAAAAAACTATTTTGGTGCATCCTCCTTTTCATATAATTGTTCTTCACCCACCCTTTGGAATGTCAAAAAACTGTTTTAATTTGTAAAGCCTTAGAAACAGTTTTAAATAAAAAAAATTCAAATGATTTAAATGTAGTCACATATTATGACAATATTTGAATATATATTCCAAGAAGTTCAGTAATGTTATAAGAGCATGCCTTTTCTGGTAAAAATTAACTTTGCAGTACTCTGGACATAACATTGCTTCAGTTCCCTGCCTGCAAGAACGTAGCCCTTAGTGAAATGCAACTCCAAATCACTCACTCATCCAGCCATCATTTAAAATAACATATTATATTGTGTATATTCATATCCAAACAAAGAAAAAGCAAAATAAAGACTCTGAATTCCTGGTAAAAGCAGTAAAATGTAACAATAGGCATTGATGCCTGTTAGTTATGTGCAAAACAAGATCATATAAGTTTAAATTGTATTACAGTGTTAAGCACCATCATTGTTTAATTGCAGAGATGCATCAAATAGCAATAGTGAAACATTTTCGGATTTGAAACTGATCCAAATTGCTTTAGCAATGTTCATAAAACCACTAACAATTTTCAGACACAAAAAGTCTAAATTCAATAGCTTCATATTAATAAAGTTTTATTTTAATAAATAGAGGAAAGGTTAATATGCATGAAAAATACTTGGATAGACACAAGCAATTGAGCTTTTCCAAATATCTGTCCTATCTGCTGCTAGTATGTGATTCTGCAGAGCAAAGTGTGTTTAAATGCAAAGTGTGTTTAACGCTGCAGTACCGCTACCTGTCTACAGGGGCAGAGCTGAGCAAAAATTTAAACACACTTGATGAAACACAGGTCCCCACAAGGTCATTTTTTGAAAAGTTGTAAAAATTGGCACAGGTGTTCTTGAAGTCATTTTTTATCATTTAGAAGACATTGCCTTGTGGGGACCTGGGTTCAGGTCCCCACAGTGCAATCAAGTCCCCACAGCGTGAGTGTGTTATCATACTCAAGTCCCCACAAGGATAGTAACACAAACCCACACACACACACACACACACACACGCACACACACACATACACACACACACACACACATAAATATATATTCACTGGAAAAAACTAAGAATAAAGTGAGATATTATTTAGGTATGGTTATAAATATATTACGTAAAAATAAAAACAGAGAAATGTACTGAACAAAAGCAAAGGTTAAAGTGGTGTTGTAGTTAGGTGAATAGGTAATTTAAACCGTTACATTTTAAACTAAAAAAACACTCAAATTCACCAGTAAAAGTTAACCGAAATAGCAGTAACATGCCCGCCAACCATGCACAGTGTTGTCTTCAATGATGCGATTTCAGATGTCGTATGAGGTCATAGAACGTCATGAGTGATGTAATGAGCAGTGCATGGCTGCCAAGATCTACTAGATTTCGCACAAGGTCGTAACTGATTATATAGGCATGCAACTCATCCTACCAGATCAGATTGTGACCTCTCCTTCGACCCTATAGTGTATTTCATGTTTCTATCGGCAAATGGCGACGGAAGGCGCATTTTACAAAACTCCTAAAACATATTAAACAGATACATGCGTCATATCCCAATGAGCAATATACCTTTAATTTTAAACAGCTTGGATCTCAGTTTTATATTGAACTAATTTAATGGGTCGTGTCAACATACACAAACAGCAGTCTCAATTAAAATGCATGGCAGGAAACTTGCATTTCCTATATAAAAACACAAATCGCGAGGCCGAATTTCCGGTGCTTTTCACGTCCTTCTGTTCTCGGCTGTCCGCGAGCACATTCTGAAGCGGTTCCGCACGTCTGACGGGAGCATTTGAATAGCCTTCCGGTGAAGCTGCGTTTCCTCACTAAGGACAAAAGCCCTTCAAGCGAACACGCAAAGTGCTGTTTTTTTTCTAATAGGTTTTTTTTCCCAGGCACAAATCGATGGCACCGTTTTAAATTTAAGGCCTGCAGCCGACGGCTTCAATGCCCCTTGTCATTTCATCTCCCTGAAACCGCTGCAGCTGATCGAATAAAATGAAGTGATTGTTGTGAGCTGAATTTGTATTCTGTGAATGTAAGTTATTCTTACGCAATGTCCGCGCGCGCCTTCCCTTTAATTCACTGACATAAGCTCAGAGTGAAATGCTTGGTAAAAATCTGCTGCAGCCTCCCTGAATGTCGTTTCCTTCGCAGGCAGGGACAGGGGCGTAGCCAGTGCTTAATTTGAGGTGGTAGGGGCGACCAGCAGATATTTTTCGGGACAGGCAATTATTTTTCTACAACAATATTTGTAGATTGCAATGAAGGGAAAAACACACAGATCGGAAAGGCAGAGGAGGAAAAAGACGGCAAACCCGTCAAAAAGGGAGAAAGAAGGAACCTGCAAGACCGAGAAAAAGGGGCAGGGAGTGTCTGGTAATGGATTAAAGACTAGTAGCCTTTGCATTGTTTAATTGCACCGGGCCCGCTTTTGAGTAGAGCTTCGGGCACTGGCACTGTTCCTTTCACAAATTAAGTACTGAGCCTCGTAACGTTGGCCCCTGCAGCCCATACCACGCAGGAGGGCACCTAGCCCTTCAGGGCACCCCCGGACCTTCAGTGGACCCCATCAGGGCCGGACTGGCCGTAGCGGGCACCGGGCAGTCCCCCTGGTGCGCCGCACGGGTGTGGGCCGTTTTTGTTACAGGGTCGGTTTATGTTCCCAGTCCGGCCCTGGGCCCCATTCAGCCCAAGACCAATGGATATTTGTGAGACATTGTCCGCCTGCTGAGGTTGCTATGGATTTCGTGGTTCTGTTGGATTCCCAGCTCTCGTTTGAGACTCAGCTCTTTTCTGTGTTGAGGGCTTGTATCTGGACGCTGAAAACGTCCCGGCCTTTCTGTTTTCGGAAAGCACAGAGATCCGCTGTCCAAGCTTTGATTAGGTCTCGACTGAACTATTCAAATGTGCTGTACCTGGGTCCGCCAGAGCATCGAGTTCACCACATGCAGTCACGCAGAATGTGGCAGCCGTCGTGTTGGACCTCCACATCCCTGTATTTGAGAAAGCTTCACTGGCTTCTCCTTGGAAAGAGACTTGTATTTAAAGGCTTGGTGTTACCTCCCTGTGCCTTTCATGGAGCAGGGCCACAATATCTTAGCGCGAGGACATGGCAATACACCCCCCCCCCAGCCTCCAGCCTTAGGCTGATGATGCTTACTCTTTTAAGCAGTGGCGGCCGGCACAGGAAAAAGCAGTGGGGTGAGGTGAGGCAGGTGCGAGCTGGCAAGTCGACAGACGACAGAATAGGTATAATTAAATAAATAAATAATACCGATTCCGTTGTCTGTCGGCTTCCCCCCTGCCGCACAGGGCCGGACTGGCTACCGGGCGTTTTGGAATTCTGCCGAGCAGGGGGCTGATTTCACTGCGGTATGGAGACCTGCGTGTACTTCGAAATAATTAAAGCAAAACAAATTTCGTTCAGTACACGCAGGTCCCCATCAACGAAATCAGCCCCCAGCCCAGCAGCATTCCAAAACGCCCAGTAGTCAGTCCGGCCCTGCTGCCGCACCGTGCTCCGCGCTTTCCTGAGCCGGCCACCACTGCTTTTTAGGTCTCGCCTGACCCAGCGCATGCACTGGTCTGGCGAGACTTTTTGAGAGGGCTCCAAAAAGTGCTACCAGGCCAGCCTAGAACTACAGTGCATGTGCGCGGCCATGCGCACTGCGCTTGACGCGAGTACTTTCACTTTCGCTTTGATCGCGATCACTTTCGCGGCCGCACAGACGCTTGGCATAGCCAATAGGTCTCGCTTTTGGGACCTTATAAGTATTTAGTTATGCAACTGTTGCATGGCTAAACAGTTATAAGGTCCCAAAGGCGAGACCTATTGGCTATGCCAATGCTTGTTAACGGATGAGACGAGGAGGTTCCTCCTTGTCGGGCTGTGTTGGTCAGATTTGCAATCATCTTCCATTTCATGTTAGGAATACGCCTAAAGAGGAATGTTTTAGTTAATTGTTAAAAACTCACTTATTTAGCTTGTAATGATTAGTTCCTGGCAACCGCCAGTAGCGCCGCCACATTCTCTGAGTAGTTGAGCACACATTTGGGAGACGTAGGGGCCCCCAATCATTTTTCGTTAGCCCACTGGGCCTAACTCCTGTTTAATTGCCTAAAATAACAAAATTTGCTGCACAGTTTCTCACGTCTACTGATTAATACTCATCAAAATTAGGGAAACGAGCCATTCCAAGGTTAGAGGTATCAATATAATCGCCATTGCCATTCACACATGTGTATCCTAGCGGCCACATTGTGTAAAAATCCTTAAAAGTTTTGCTCAAAGTATGAGTTCCCTATGCACAAATGGAAAAATAAAGACACTGTATTGATTTTCTATTGCTTCAGTGCCAATGCAAGTGCACTTCCTATTGTTGGGTACATCACTGAAATACTGCTCAATGAGCTATATAGCGAAGGAATGTAGTATTAAACTAGAATAAAATGCAGGTGTATTTAATGCTGGGTGCTCTTGACATTATGAGGGTTGGAGCTGAGGTAGAATTACAGATTTAGCTGTTCTATTTTCTGTCTTTTGAGGTTTGAATGAAACAGACCCTAATGAGAACTCATGTTCCATGGAAGGAGCGAGCACTGACATCAATGCATCAATAGATATGAACGGCCTCAGGCATTAATCTGTTTTGAAAGACCAATGGTGCACTGAGATGTCATTATTTTTTTTTAACAAAGTGCAGAAGTCTTCAAAATTATGAAAACGTCAAACAGAAACAAAGTAATTTTCATATATACCAAGGCATGTCAAACAACAGGTCAATTAGCAATGGAATCTTTTTCAATTAGATGTATTTATTGTATCATAAAAACAGTTTATTTATCATCTAAAAAAAGAGAGATCTGGTGATCATGCTATGAGTGAAAAAAGAAGAAGGGCAGAGCAGGGAGCGGAACGAAACAGAAACATGTGCATCACTACTAAAAAGACATATGACTCATGTCTATATAAATATTACAGTTTCATTGGAGTTTATATAAGTCTGGTGTTGATGGTGTTTCGACCTCTATGACGCAGAGGACCGCAAGAGCAGCTAATATCTGAAAATTAATAGAGAAAGTCTATATAAGGAAATGTCCTCTGCACAATGGGCCGGTATTAAAAGAATTGACACATGAAGCTTGCCTGGTAAGGGGATGAATAAATCAAGTCTGGAAGTGCATCATTAAATGTTGATCATAAACAAGGCTGATAATGGGGCCCTAGACAAAGAAAAATAACATTTTAAATGAAGAAATAAGAAATTGAATTTATATTGTAACAAGAAAAAAAGAATAATCACCTATGGAAAACCAGTGGTTACACTGTATTTAACACCGGATTAATCACTTAGGGCCAGATGCAGGTGGCCAAATAGCGAGCGCTAATGCTGAAATTTTACAGAATTTCAGTGTTAGCGCTCGCTATTTGGCAGCGAGCAATGTAGGTAAGTTGAAACCTACTAGCAAAATAAGGAATCGCAAAGTTGCGATTCCTTATTTTGCTCTTGCATTTAAGGAATCACAAATTGCGATTCCTTAAATGCAATGTAAGTAGCACAAAAGAAAGTGCACTTTAGCCTTAAGGAATCGCTAATTACCACCAACTTCTAGTTGGTGGTAATTAGCGATTTCCTTTAAAAAAAGCACTTTTTTGCCATGTTGCACACATTCATGCCCTGAAATTGCTCCCGCTATTTGCGAGTGCCTCTTGGTGACTCGCAAATTGCCGGAGCAATTCCTATTCATTCATATGGGCCTCTTGGCCCATAGGAATGAATGGGAAGGTATTGCTTAATTGCGAATCGCAATATGAGATTCACAATTAAGGAATATTAAGGAATCACAAAAAATATTGCGATTCCTACCTACATGGCATTTTGCGATTCCTTAATAGCGATTCCCTAAAAATTGCTATTACAGAATCACAAACATGCATTTACCTACATCTGGCCCTTAGTGAATTATGATAAAAACTGCGGGCCAGTCGGTCAGCAGGGTAGGACTGTAGCAGCCGCTAGCAAGTCCTCATTAGTGGTGGTAACAAGAGGTCCCTGTAAAAAGGACACTGGCTACAATATAGGAATGATGAATACACCAAACCTGTGAGCATAATTTATGCTGGCCAATCAATTGGAATATTTATGTACTAAAACTGACGATGGAATTATCAGAAGTGCCGGAATTTATGAATCTCCGTGGGTCACCAGAAAAATCAAAAGTAGAAGAGGGTGAGGCTCTAACACTGAAGGAGTCTGATAGAGCGAGTGGGAATCAGACAGCTCACCTCGATGTCATAACCTGTAAATTGAACCGCATTGACGAGAAGAACAGGGTACGGGGAGCCGGCAGACATCCAGGCATCCGCAGGAGGAGAATTCGCCCTGCTTAAGAAAAATTTGAGTAAACGCAAGAGGAAAGTCCCCGAAGTCTCAATGTGAGAAAAAAAACACTATTTTGAAGGGCAGCCCAACCAAAAGCCAGAGCTGCACCAGGAGGGCAACCATTCACCTCAGCGTAGGGGTACCTTGGTGACAGTAGGTGGTGCCGGGGTGGTGAGGCGGAGTCCCACGAGAGTCAATATGGTGCTGGTATGAATACTGGTGGTTGAGAGTGCAACTGAGACTCGGGAAATATATCGCTTGGAAGATCACTCTGCCAAAAAAAAGACTAGACCGCTACAAGCTAAAGTGTGTCTAGAGCATCACGTACTGATAGAGTATTCAACATGACGTAGAAATTGTGATAGAAAAACAAAGGAATTTGCCAAAACCACTCAACCAGGAAACACTAGACCGCAACCGGCTGTGGCGGGTCTAGAACATCGCAAACCTAACATTATGTGCGGCATGTCGTGGGCAGCATAAAGCACAATAAAGTTAGTTTAAAAAGTGAATAAAAAGACAGAGAACTTAGAACAGGAGAAATTTAAAAGAGGATATTATTCCCAGAGGTGGAATAATACCACCGCACATAATACATGTTCAGAATCATTACACATCCAATACATGTTCAGAATCATTACACATATGACAATATACACAGTTGAAGCTGGGGGCTAACAACGCTCAATCAGTTAAAACTAAATTACTCCCAGAGCTTGTGGGAATACTAGGACCAGTGATATCATCCAGGTTTGCAGCAATCAAGCTGTAAAATGCTGTTCTATTCTTCCTGTGTGTTGAGTCCTTTAGATACAGAGTCACATATATAAATCCATTTGCATTCAAGTCGGTTCAGCATCATTGGGATATATTCCCCTCTGGGTTAGGGTCTCACATTGTTCATTATTTGCTACTTGAAGTCATCTTCATTGTGGCTACTTTCGAGGAAATGTTCAACCAAGAGTGCTGTTGTGATCTTGCAGCAAATCCTACTTTTATGTTGGAAGATCCTGGGCTTTGCCTTTTGGGTCGTTTGCCCAATGTACACCAAAGTTCAGGTGCAAAAAATGCAATAGATTATATTATTAGTGTTACAGTTTGAGAAACAATTCAAAGTCTAATAAACATTGTCATAATCAAATGTTTTATCATTCATAGTTGGATTAAAAGCCTTGCAATTGCCACATGGGTATTGTCCTAGTATTGGGGGTGGGGAGAGACCTAGTAGGGAATGAAAGGTATTGTCCCTTTTTGTTTATTTGTAAGTCCTGACTAGATGATCTTTAATATTGCGTCCTCTCTTAAAAGCAAGAAGAGGTGTGTCTACTGCCAGGTTGGCTGTAGATAAGACATCCCAGTTTTTTTATACTCTTCGTTAGTTTGTTTGTAATGGATCAAAGGTAGTCACACGTGGGATTTTATCAAGTGGAGTTCTGTCTCTTGGCTGTAGGAGTATTTCTCTGTGTGTGTACCACGCTCGTTTGAGTGAACATTTTATGAGTCTTCTGGGGTAACTTATTTTTAGGAGTTTACTGGAGAGAACCTCAGACTCTTAGAAAAGGTTTTCTTGAAATTTACAATCGCAACAGATGTGCAAGAACTGGCTGTATGGGAGGCCATCTTTTAAAGCCTGTGGGTGTGAACTGGAATTTTGGAGCAAAGTGTTTCTCTCTGAGGGCTTCCGAAACAAAAGTAGTGTCCACCTGGTTTTCTAGTACCCTAACTGTCACATCCAGGTAATCAATGCTGGAGTGGCTATGATGTTGTGTGAATTTCAAATCAGATTGGCAATGGTTAAGCCAATTACATAAGAGGGTTAGTTCTTGTTCTAACATGGACCAAATCATAAACACATCATCTAGATATCTTTTCTAAATACGAATGTTTTGGAAAAAGGGGTTACTGACCACAAGAACCTGTTTCTTTTACATGTTGTCCACAAAAAGTATAGCAAAATTGTGTGCAAAAACTGCTCCCATAGAAGTCCTTTTTGTTTGCGGTACTATTTGTCTTAAAAAGGAAATAATTTCTTGAGAGGGCAATTACTTTTGTAGGGGCGGGTTGTGAGTTTAAATAGTCAAATGCCCCCTCTCTGTGGTTTAGTAGTATACAGAGATTCTATGTCGAGTGTGACTAGAATTTCTATTTCAGGACTCAAAGTATCTGTTTCAATAAAGGTTATTGAAATGGGTTGTGTTATAGGTAGCCGTGAGAGGTACTAGGTCTTTGACGAAAAAAATCAATGTATCTTTCAGTGTGTTCCAGGACGGAGCCACATCTCGATAGTATGGGCCTTCAAAGTTTTTATGTCTTTTGGGAAGCGTGTATAGGACTGGCGTCCTGGGGTTTTGGTTATTAAGGAATAGGAGCTCGTTGTGGCTTAGTAAACCTTTTTCAGCTGTTTTAGTGAGTGTCTGTATAGCAACTTGGATCCCAGGTAAAGGGCTGCGTGGCAATACTTCATAATGGTCAGTGTTGGTGAGCTGAAACAGGATCTCATCGTAGTTTTTTTCATGTTATATTGAATCACTATCGCTCTGCCTTTGTCACAAGATTTTACCACTATGTTGGCCATGGCCATGAGTGACCAAAGGGTTTCTTTTTCCCTACAACTTATAGTATATGGGACCAAAAGGCGAAAATGTTTAAGGGATACAAAGTGTTTGAGTAATAATTTTTCAAAAGTGGTAATTTCAGGCATTAATTAGCATTAAGGGACCTCAGTATGACTTCACTCTACACAGTTAGCAAGGAATCTTAACGTCTTCTGTCATTAATAAGTATTCATGGTTCAGTCTGGATGAAACTTTAGTGGCCAAACAATATTTAGCATGAATGGACACTTGCAGAAACAACCACCAATGGCCTGAGGTGATGTCTTCAGAGAGTGAAGAACATCAATGTCCTGAGGGAGCTGGTGTTTCAAGAAGCACCCTGAAAGTTTTCAACTGAAAAGCTGAACAATATATTTAAGCTTCTGGAACCTGTAGCCCTCCTTCCTTCAACTTAATCCTAAATTATTTCCTGGCTATTCTCACTCCTTTTCTGGCTGATTATAAACTGCTGTATCACTCTGGAGTTTCTGAAGGAAAGCTAATTCAAAACATAGCGGGACACAATTAAATTTAAAGGTCAGTTTGGGAAGAATACATAGCTTTACTAAGTCATCTCTACCAAAAATAGGTAACAAAGGTCTGGGGTTCGACCATTTCTTAAGATACTCTTAATGTCAAGAGCAGTCCTGCCCAGATTCTTATGGGGTATTCAATCCAGATCCTGATAGATATCCACACCCAAATATTACATTAAAGTACACTCTAGCCTATTGATACTTTCTATATTCCAAGTCATAATTTAAATCTTATCTTCATTGATGACACAACTTGACAATGATCCAAATTGACCTACTAGGAGCTGACACATTGGATAGCTTACTCAGGCTGGGTAGTTAAAAAGTATTACATCAGCTGCATATAATTGCCATCGTTTTCCTTTACCCTTGGCATTCAAAGGGGCCATTATTCTTTTCTACCCTGATTGTCTGTGCTAAGGGCTCAATAAACAGACCAAAAAGAATGGGCGAAAGAGGGTTTACCTGTTTTATACCTCTGCTTACAGTAATATTTTCAGTAAGTGTGTTAGTTATCAATATTCTAGCAGAAGGACTATTATACAAAGACTTAATTGCTTCAGAAATTTGAATAAAGAGGCTGTAAGAGGTCTCCTCTATTGTGTCATAGAATAAATGAATATAAAATAACTAAAAGAATAAAAATACATTTTAAATAAGTGTTTTAGAAAAGTAAGAGTGAGTGGGTGTAAATTTAGAATAAAGGAAGTGAATTAATTATTTAGTTCACTTGCCACACGACTCAAAGCAGACACACAACTGAACTAAAGATGAGTTCATAATTCTAACAAGCATTTGCAATGCAATAGGTCTCGCATTTAGGAGCGTTTGAGCTATTGGCATTGTAAATGAAAATGCCTTTTATTCATCTGTTGTTTTTGAAAATAGATAAACAAAACGCATTGTCATTTACAATGCCAATAGCCTGAACTCTCGCAAATGCGAGTCCCATTGCATTGAAAATGCATGTTATAAAAATACATTTAAAAAAAACGTAAAGTGGGAGCGTGTCCTGCCTGCTGACAACGCTATTTGAGAAAATAGTGCACGGAGGCTGTAATTAAAGCCTACGAAGAAACAGCACACGTAATAGGGGGTGTCGCCATGGGAGGTTACAAAATGAGACAAGGCGGTACTAAGGAGAGACTACTAAGCCTTTTGACCAATTAACAGGCACAGTTTACAGTGGACAATGTCACAAGCAAATGAAAAATGTGGGCAGAGCTTCAAGTCCGTACCTCAATGCAGCATGCCTCGCAGAGCAGCGCATGCACTGCCCAGGCTCGACCTAAAAAGTCATTGAATAAGAAGCAGGCAAATGAGATTGACATGAAAGGCAACCAGTGATAAATAATAAGCTATCCCAAAGCCCACTGTAAATATTTGTATGGTCCACTATAGGTTCTTCATCAACAGACAGCTAAAGTTGTTTTCAGGTGAGACCTAAAGACGATCTGTTATCACAGGATCCCACAAGAAGTGACATCTAAAATGAAGCAGAGGTAAAAAAAAAACCAAGTAACTTCTTTCTACAAGTAGCACATGAAGATCACCTGATGGCTCAGCACATTAGCTAAAAAAATGGCAACATCAACTGACACATGTTTGTGGAGATTTCACCACACAAAGACAACTGAAGCACGTACTGAAGAGAGATAAAAGGTGGCTACCAGAGAGCTGGTAAAGTGCGTTGGTGGCAATGCAACAAAAAAAAAACTGGCTGCTCAGATGACGGTGAAATCGAATCTGAAAATATCCATAGAAATGAGGTCGACTTTGGGGCTTTGGAGGCCGACAACTGGTGGATGGCTATAGGTTTTCCAAAGTGCGAAACATACATCACTGTAAGATATTACACAAATCAGCAGGGTAGTCACATTTAGAATTTCAAAATGGCGACCCCCCCCTTCTTTATATTATCCCATGGGTCAATTCTCGTGATTTGCAAATTGGCAGAGGAGATGCAGACTGTGGTGCTCATTTTATAAACACAAGTTCTTATTAGTCCGTAACCTACAATTCCCAGGAATCGGGATTTAACAGTTCTTGATGGCCTTCAAAGACCTAAAATGGAGAATCACCATTGATCTCTTTTCCCACCATGTTACCTTGGGATTAATACCGGTAAGACCGATGTGGTAGCTCCCGTACCCTGTATTTCTAGTATGTTCCTTCAGTCTTTCATTGAGAACTGTCTCAAAGTTATTCAAATTTGTGCGCCTATCCAGATAGCACTAATCAGCACTGGCTCAAACTCAATCAGGAGAGCTGAGCTCTTGTGGTGTTGACTCATGGTTTTAGTCAATGGGCTGTAATAAGAGAATAGTATAAGCTTGGGCTAAGAACTGCTTGTACATCTAGTCAAAACAAAAACACTCCCTTAAATTCCCGATTCCGGTCCACATACATTTAGCAGAAAAGTAGCAAAGTGAAAAAGCAGGCAAGCTAGCTCTGCAGATTGCAGACTCCTAAATGAATAATCTGCTATCATGAGTTAAGAACCCAGCCTCTAATCACTGCATGGCCTATAAACGGAGTCCAGCCTAGTAGGTTAATGGAGCCGTGTAATCTGCAGGACTTCATTGTAGGAGCTAGAGCTATTTAAAAGTGATTTGGAGCCTTTACTATTAGCAATATTTTTACTAGGGGCGCAGTTACTATTGTTTATTATTTGTAAATATCGAAAGTGCAACTGACTTCTACTCAGGTACTGGGTGACTTGCATGGAGAAAACTGGGCAAAGATCTGATCAAGGAATGCTAGCTCAGAGCAAAAGATTAGGCAGATGAAGATTACATGGTTTTACGCTGTTTTTTTCTGAAAGCAGAGGTGGATCTGTAGCTCTCGGGAACAATGAGTATACAGTTTTTCTATCTAGAAGTATCTCCCTGCTTGAGAATCGAAATGGTGTCTAAGTAGTTAAGTGTGGGTCCTAGGTCCCACTGTCGGCTTCAGTGGTTTAATGGATTTGGAGCGAGTGAAAACATACAAAACAATCAGAGAGGCAGCGGTAGATTTTAAAAGCCGAAGGAGGAATGCTAAACAACGAAGATAAATTGATGTGAAAATATACGTATTACCTGCATTCGCTAATAACTTCTCAACGGAGCTCAGTACAAAGCATCTCACAACAGCCGCAGTGTGGATTTTAACGGGGGACATGCCTCAAATGATGCTTTATTCCCCAAGCATAAGACTGTCCGCAAACACTTCTAATAAAAAAAATGAATCAAAACCCACACACCCACTGTATTGTTTATGAGGCACTTAATCAGCGCCAAGAGGCAAATCAGTTAGTGCTGTGCGCTATATACATTTTGCGTTGATAGAATGAGTCACTCACAAGAACTGTAACTAGTGGTGCGCGCGCACCACAGAGGAGCGGGGGGAGGGAGCGCGGCTGCGAGGCGAACGCGCACTGCTGCACGTGCTAGCCACCATCGGGAATGGGCGGAGCAAACGCGGGACATGCGCCTGCCTTTGCCCAATTGTGTGCTGGATTTTTTTAAAAAAAGCACGCGAAAGCCAATGGCAGCTGTGGAAAGCTGCTCACACACACTAGCGTGTGAGCAGCTTTCAAAACCCCGTGCACAAGGGCTCTCGCTCCGCGCGAACAGTGCTGCGCACTGCAACGCAGGCCCGAGCCTAAAAACTAGATGGTCAGCCTGCTCTTGGATAGTGGATATAGGGGTCACTTAGAGAGTTGTATTAGGAAGACCTGGAGGATGGCACATGGGCTGCCAATAGGTAGTGTCTCTACAGCATCACATGTGCAATGCACGAATACCATCTCGTAGGTACAGTATCAATAGTGAAGGTATGGTAGCAAGGGTACAGAACCTCTTCCTTCATGGTCAAGTATCTTGAACCTTAAAGTCACATTCATAGTGACTTATGCAACACAAATACGACAAGAATCCAGGCATGCACATGACCAGCACATGCATGGTTTGCGAGCCACATAGTCAATCACACAGAGGTCAGGAGTGACTCACATACACTGATCATTTCCATGACACATTCAAAGGCTGGAGTAAGTAACAGTCACAGAGTAGACACAACTAGCAAGTGCGCTGTGTATTAGAATATAATGTTAAAGTTCCAGGTTCTGCTTTTCATCTTTTTCTGAAAATGTTCCAATGTGCAGGATGCTGGATTGCCAATGTGAATAGTAAGACATTCAGGTGGCAACCCACTGGGAATAAAGTCAATTTGCACATTACATACCAAGTGTATTTGTGAAGCACACATTCACCCGTCGGGGACTCCCAGCACAGAATAACAGATGTTTGTGATACCTAGCTCAAGGGTACTTATTGTATTGTTCTCAGAAGATTGAAAGGCTGAGTAAACCCACCAGGATTCGCACCTATGATCATGATGGGAGTCGCAGCTGTGACAGTGACAGCAAACGCAGACTCCTAAAGTCAATATATTAGCGCACTAAGCTAGCAGACCCGGTAAATAGTCAATGAGCCTGTTTTTAATGACTAGCTGAAGAAGGACCACAAAAAAGCAAGTAAATGTCTGTGCTGGAGATTTTCATAAATATGACATATTGCTGGGCATTTGAACTGCATCTCAGGAGGTGAAGTACATAAGTCTCAAGGAGAGAACTTGATCATAAAGTACTGACATGGTAGCAGTGCCTCAGGCACATGTTGTCTGCTGTCATTTATTATGTTGGTTAGGTACATGTTTTTGACAGATCCTTCAACTTTATAAATGTACAGTGTTTATATACTCAACATAAAACGTAACGCAAGTGTACATTAGCACTATAACATATTTGTACTACGTAGTTCATCAAATAGCCATTTGATAATTTACTTGTTTTTCTCTATACAGATGAAGTAAAATCACAAAGTACTTCTTTCTGCAAGATATTGGTACATAAAAAATTCCATGAATTGGGCATTGCATTTCTGGGTACCTCTTTATAAATTGACGTATGAATAAAACAATAATTGTAGGTCTAATTTAAAAAAATCAATTAAAAAAACATTTGTTATGTGCTCCCATAGGATTATTTCAAAGGAGTACATTTCTGACTGGTATCGAATGTTCCATGGACTGCGGTGAGCTCAAGTAACCCTGGTCCTCTCCCCTCCTCTTGCTACTTCACTGTGACCCTTTGTGCCCTCAACGCCTACTGCTGCACTCCACATGCTTCTGCCTCGCCGCACCACACACACTGAGGAAGCATTCTCATGCGCCGCCTGCACGTTTTCATGATCTTATCCATGCCCAGCACTCACTGCACTGACAGCATCCACTACCCCACTCTCTCACACTCACACAGTCCTGCAACCACCCACACAACACTATGTACTCACATGTATGCTCCTCAACACCCGATCACTCACCAAACATAAAAAGAACAATTGATGGACGGAATGCAGAACAAATCAAAACATTCACCCCCAGTCAAGAGATCTGGGTTAAATCCATCATTCTTTTGCTCACCATGCCTCCCCAGTTTAGACCTGGCCATATGCAAATCAGTCTTGACCCTGTGCCTCATGGGAACAGTCCAACCCCGAAACTGGTCCTAGGATGCTTGTTTCCAGTTCAGGGAGGACCTGGCCTGGCAGTTCGGGCTGGACTGTTCCCATAGGGCACAGGGTCAAGACTGATTTGCATATGGCTGGGTCCAAACTGGAATGGCATGGTGAGCAAAATAACGATGGATTTAGGCCCAGATCTCTGTACTGGGGTAAATGTATGACATTGTTCTGCATTCTGTCCATCAGCAGTTCTTTTTGCATTTGTCACCCCGAGTGGGACGGGTATGCTCAGACGTGAGTCTCGTGCTCTCCATGCCACTGGAATCAAGCTATCCTGGCTCAAGAGGGGTGAAACTCCAAAACCGGACCTAGAATGCTTGTTTCCAGTTCAGGGAGGACCTGGCCTGGGAGTTCGGGCTGGACTGTTCCCATGGGGCACAGGGTCAATACTGATTTGCATATGGCTGGGTCCAAATTGGGATGGCATGGTGAGCAAAAAAACGATTGATTTAGGCCCACATCTCTGTACTGGGGTGAATGTATGACATTGTTCTGCATTCTGTCCATCAACAGTTCTTTTTGCACTCACCAAACATGAACATGCCATAGAGATCTGGGACCTGCTGCATGACAAAGCCCAAACCTACTTTCCCTCATAACAATTTGGCGGAATCCCGCTTTGGCACTTGAAATCTCCACAGACTCCCCCTCCCCCCCTTCCAGTTACAAGATTGTCAGGCAAAACAGACTGCACAAGCCCGGCGGCGGAATCATCATCATCCAGAAGAATGGCTTCAGCTTCACCACCTCCTCAGACAAGTCATTCTCCAATATGGAACACCTGTCATTCAAGCTGCACTTCATGGCCAATTTCACCCTTAGCAGCAATCTCATCTACAGACCACTGGGACCACACACCGACTTCACTAACACCATCATGGACTTGTACCAATGGCCCTCTACACTAACAAATATATTGTACTTGGAGACCTGAACTTCCACCCGGAAGACCATACCAACTTCAACTCAAAAGCAGTCAACGAATACCTTGGAAGTCATAAAGGGACCTTCCTACATTGATGGACACCTCCTGGATTCCATTTGTACCACCTTTGACAATATCAGAGTAGATGATCTCACACCAGCTACCTGGACAGACCATGACCTCTTCAAGTTCATCATCCCTGTCCCAGCCCAATGCACATGCACCATTGCCTGCCAAAACTGAAACATCATTACTGACAAGGACTGGAACACAGCTTTCAACACCCATCAACCTGAACAAAGCAAAAGTAGTCCCCAATGCCATTTAGAATTTCAATAATTTGACCATTTTCAGTGCTGGCTTCCTGGCCCCACTCAACCACAGACCTTCAAGGCTCACCAACTACAGACCAATCTTTCTGCTACCATTTCTGGGCAAAAGCCTTAGAGAAAACCATCAACAGACACCTCACAGAATACCCCAACGACCACCAACTCCTTTACACCATTCAGTTTGGTTTCAGACTCCACCACAGCACAGGAACCACCCTCATTGCCACCATAGATGGCATCCGCATGACTCTACACAGAGGAGACATGGTGGCTCTCATACTCCTGGAGCTTTCTGCAGCATTTGGCCCGGTTTCTACCCAATCCTCATCCATCGCCTACTTGAGGGTTCACACTCCATCAGATCTGCTCTTTCCTGACTCAAAGGATGAAGTCAGTCAGCCTGGCACCATAAATCTGGGATGCTTGTGACCTTCAACGCATGCACAATCTGTCTAGCCAGCATCCTCCGCTCTCATTACATCAATGTCCTCCCCTAAGCCAACAACAGTCAACTCATTCTTCCCTCACAGACAAGACGTCCAGTAGTTGGATCAATTTCAATGCCGGCATGACTGACACTGCCTACTGGATGAAGACCTTCTATTTGAAGCTGAACACTGACGAGTCCAAACTCGTGATCTTCGGGGAGAGCACTTCAATGTGGGACTCCACCTTTTGGCCAACAGAGCTAGGACTGACACAAACGCCCACACCAAGAACCTTGGGATTGTCATTGACAGCAAACTTGGCATGACAAGTCAATGCTGTCACCACTTCCATATCCTGAGGATGCTGGGGAATATTTTTAAATGGATCGCAATCAGCACCTGGAAGCCATCACACAAGCCCTCGTCGCAAGCAAGCTTGGCTACAAGAACACCCTTTATGCTGGGATAAACAAAAAACTCACCAGAAGGCTGAAGACCAATTCAGAACTTGGTGGCCAGAATCACTCTCAACCTCCCATGCAGGACTCACGTCGCACCACATCTGAAAGAGAGAGCCACTGGCTCCCCATACACAAACAAGCACAATTCAAACTCCTCACCCACCCTTTCAAGGCACTACTTAACACTGGCCATGCATACCCCAACAACTCCATCTGTTTTCACAAACCTTCAAGATCCCTGTACTTGTCTGGACCCTACTTGCACATGTCCTATGCATACGGCGGAAAACCAGATCAAGTTTTTGAGCCTTCTCCTACATCGCGCCTAAAGCATGGAATGACCTGCCGCTACTCATAAGAGCCTCCTCCGCACTTCTTGAATTTGGCATGAAGCTGAAGACCTGGCTTTTCAAGTATTCCTACTAGGCCCTATGGTTGGCTAGACTCCTGCTCAGCATCAGGGTACCCTCCTGGGTAGTAGTGTGCTCCACAAATATGTATAACATAACAAGCATGGCCAACTTTAAATGCTTTTACTTTTAGAGAAAAATATTTCAAGAAGGTCACCTTGCATGCACACGCACAGCAGCCATCCTGGAGTCATTGTTCTTAATGTCAAAGAAAAAAAAATTCTAAGATGGGCACTATTGGTGCACATATGCATGCACAGCCAGCCATCAAGAATTGGTCTGGAAACCATTCAAAGATGGCCACCTACCAATGCAGCAGTGGGTGGGGAACAGATCAAGGGACCTTGTGGGAAAGCAAGAGCTGAGGGGTAAATGTTAATTTTAAAAAGTGGGGTAGTAAGAGACAGGGGGAACAGGCAGAACTAGACGAGTCGGGGAAAGGGAGAGAAAATAGTCCCTCATGCATTTCTCTCTCCTGATGGCCTCCGTGAAAGAATAGTACTCATCCACTAAAAACATGTTAAATCCAAAATGCTCTTTGGGCATGACAAACCCAAGAATGGGGATGAAAGCAATTGAGTAAAAAGCAGGGAACAGATATACAAGAATGCCATCCAGTCATGAGCAAGGGGCTTATCCAAAGCCCACTCGATGTGTCTGATGAATGTACATTTTGTGAATTGCAAACCAGTTGCAAACTGGTTAGCGACAACAAAAACACCATGATGAAATGTACTAATTACAAAAAATGGTACAGTCACGAAATAGCATGTCGAAACAAACAGAGAATTGTATATTTAGCAATTTTTCTAAATAGCAATGTTTAGCAATGATTCTCAATCACTGGATAGTCACAAAAACGTAATTTTCCACTATGAAGCAGATGGTAACGAGGTAACATGGTGGCCAAAAGGATTTCAACTTTTTTCAAAATTGCAGCAATGGCTAAGAGAATGTGGATTTTAGCCATATGGGAAATCAGGAGGTGAGAGTTTCTAGGGCTAAATTCAGTGCTTAATTTGAGTCGGTGATTTCTGGTGCTCGGCACCGGTACTTAATTGTCAACACTGGAGCTTGTGACAGTCTGCCACAAGGTGGCGCTGTCTGGCAAATTTAGAGATGAGCACACCAACAGTTAATTATTAATTCAATATACATCAAAAATGACTATTACCTGCCATCCAAGCCATTCTTATAGTATTGGGGGCCAGAAATAGTCTGAATTGTCAACCTTGTTGGAGTGTGATGGTTAGTAGTTGTGTTGTTACTATTATTGGCAGCCCTGGCATGGACAATGTGTGGTGCAAGCAGCAGTAGCCTCCTTAAGAAAGCCCTGGCACTTATTCTGTTACAAATTAAGCACTGGTTTAAATGTATGCTTTTGGACCAGGCAGAGGAAAAGATTTTTGACAAATACGGACATAGTAGTAGGGTATATAAGTACGCATACAGGAGTTAGTTACACTGTTAGGATCACACACACACATTGAAACCAGTTCATACCCACATATGTGTAGGCATTGTGCTAACTTCCCCTCCTAGCTTCAGAGAGTTATCAAAGGCATTGTAACAGCAGAAGGTGCGCTGTCACCGAGTACCTTGTGTATGTTTTTCAATAGATTTCTGGATACAACTTCTTTAAAGAACAACATTTGTTGGTTCTTTATATTCTTGAGAGTATTTGTAATTTCATTTTATTACATCAATTGCTGTGTTCTCAACATAAGTCACCTTCATAGTGGGTATGTATACCACAAATCTGTATGCATTTTGGGCCAGATAAACAACCGTTTTTTGCGGTCGCAAATGGGAAATTGGCCAATTTTGTGACCGCAATATAGGTCTGTGCAATGTACAAACCCTATTTTGTGACTGGGTAACATATTACCGACTTGCAAAATAGGATATGCGACTCGCTATTCGGAAGGAGCATGTCAAGGGCGTCCCTTCCTAATAGTGAGTCGGGCTTCTATGTACAATTGTTTTATGACCGCAATTGGGGTCGCAAAACACTTGCATTTTACCACCTGTATCAAAAAGATGGTAAGACACTCCAAAAGGAAAGGGGTCCCCAGAGAACCTCTCCCCCTTTGTGACTGGCAGCGAAAATATTTTTTAAGAGCAGGAAGTGGTCCCATGAAACTGAGATGTTTAATTCTTCTTTTTGAAAGGCATCCTGTTTTCCTTTAAGGAAAATGGCCAGCTTAAAAAAAAAAAACGATGTTAAAAGCAGTCACAGAAATGGTGGTCTGCTGACCCCAGCAGGCCACCATCCCTGTGAGGGCTGGCCATTCCCAATGGGGTTTCAAATTGCGACCTGTCTCATGAATACTAATGAGGCAGGTCGATTGCAACCACATTAGAAATCGCCAACAGTGTCTGAGACACTATTGTACATTCCATTTTGCGAGTTGCACATCTGGCCCTATGGGACTTACATTCCATGCTCAGGGGAACAGTGTTTATCTTTTGACACCACTAAACTCCATGCACATGTGTACAATTCGCCTTACTTTCTCCTGCTGACAATAACCAATAAATATTTTTTTTATAAAAGTACGTTTCTGGAAGCTGATAATTTCAGTGTGCCCATGTGATAGGCAGGTCGTTAAGTCCTAGCTTTCCTTGTGCGGCTCAGAGGATATTAGGAACACCAATAAGTAGTTAGATTTGTATATATATACTTGGCAATCAACTTGACTTAATGAGTATTCAGAGGTACGCCATTATCAAATGGACAGTTGGACTCCTCAAAGGTTGATTCCGTTAACGACACAAAAGTGGGGGTGCATTGCAGAGAGATCATATAAAATCATAGCATGCTGCGCAATATTACACATCACTGCTATAAGAAAAGGATTACCCTCTGTTTCAGAAGATCATAGGTAGTAGTGTAGTTCCCCACAGCCAACCCCATGTGTAGTTCCCCCACAATCAGCCCTAGGTCAGGATACAGATTGGGCTCCAGTTTGAAGGGCCTGTCGCACAGACATTACAATTACAATTAACTATTATTAAAGTAACTTTAATGCATACTTTTTGTCTGATTCACTAAAAACACAAACCCAGATTGCTTAATAGAGTTTTTTGAAAAACAAAATACATGGTCAGTCTTGGCAAATGCACAGTGATGAAAACCATGCGAACAATACCCAAATGAAGTCATTTTGTACATATAGTAAAGCAAGCATATGTCTATATGTTAATGCAGTCCCTTGCCTCTTCCAGAATTAGTAGTCTCAGCAGATTTCATTCTCCTTGAGCATTCACATTCACCATTATGTCTTTAGATTTGCCCAGGGGCGTAGCTGCAGCGGAGTTGTTTGGGGTGTTACTCCCCCTAATAAATGTATTTATTGCTAAATAGTTGGGTACAGGTGCTTTCAGTCGAGTATAGTGAGGTGTCTGTCGGATTTCAACAGGACTTCTACCCACACAGAGACAAAAACACACACACACTTTTCCCTCTCTGTTTTGAAAGTCTTGAACAATATTGGTTATTTTGCAAAATAATGTGTTTTCTCTCACTCAGGACCCCTATCAATCCGAATTTGGCTCCATTTCCCCTTTAGCCCCTCTCTTCCGCCCTGCTTGTCGTATGATGTATTTTTAACATTATATGCCAGTGTGATTGTTGGAAAATCTGAAGCTCACACCTTCCCAATCTTACTGGCCAAGCTACGCCCCTGTTTGCTGTCCTCTCTGAACCTCAAGAATAGAGGCACTACTGGACGCTTCTTCACCTTCAGGGGCTGTCATCTGTTCTCTTCCTGAAATGTGTGAGGAATACAGTTATTCTAAGGTGGTGGTTACTCAGACAAATCCCCTTTCCACATCACCACTATTCTGGCCCATTTCTACTCGTAGGTTCATTCTGCCTCTGCTAGCAGAGATGGAGAACTAGCCAGGCGATTCACTGACCAATTTAAACAAATCAAGCCTCCTTGTCGCCATTGTCTTTTCCTTTGTGCATGAATATCATCCTGCAGAACATTACAGAGTGCAGGAACAGCTTGTTTTTTAAGCAAACAGATCTTGAGACATTTTGTTGTCGCCATTATTATTGCTTTACATTTTAATTTTAGTTATTTACAGTTTTATATAGCGCAAACTTGACCCGAATCGGTATTAGAGCGTTTTACATAGCACCAGTTGCATTACACGAGGACACATTCAGTTTTGTTAGGCACGGGGAGATTAAGTGATTTGCCCAGAATCACAGGATGTTCAGCGTCATTGCCGAGACTGGAACCCGGTTCCCCAGACCCGAGGTCGACCGCCCTAGCCATTAGGCCAACTCCTCTCCCCTTCATCTTGGTAACATTGCTTGATGCTAGTACCAAGGCCACCAACCCTCTTACTGATTTTCCCTAAGGTCTTGCATTGTAGGTGTTGAACACCAAGCCTTGTGATGATTTCATTTTATGCAATTGGGTAATTTTTGGAACCCCACCCTTTCCTATCTGATCAGTGGTGCAGCAGCAGGACGCTTATCTAATGTCTAGATTTAATTTCTCTAGCTTTCACCAGTAATTGCTATTGTTGCTATCTTCTTAATTCTCAAGCAGCTTGGGAGTGTGGGTGTCTTGGACATTCGTTGGCATCGCCCTGTGTTTCTGCTGTTGATTTATTGGTTGGTGGACTTGGACTGGGCTCATTACATTGCATCCTCTGCTATCCTTCTTCATTTTTAACACTCATGAGTAAAGGAATGTCCATAGGGAAATGCAGTGCTTATTTTGTTGTGACTAATATTTAGTGTGTAAGACAAAATATTTTTATGTCATACAGTAAAAATAAAAAGGTGTTTTATCTCTATTTGCTAAAATTGTTAATAAAATCGATTTTAGCATAATTCTGTACTATATTTGTATGTTAAAAACAATTCCCATAATGCATTGCTATAGCGACTATACAGGCAGAACTAGACTTTACATTAGCCATGCATGCACTCTTTATGAAAAATACACTTAAATAGAGTAATAGAGTTGTTAATGTTAAGACTACTTAGAAAAAGTATATCTGTATTTTAATATAGACTTACAAATGCAAAAAGACTTATGAATGTCATGTCATGTCAGAATTTATTCCATGTTGCTCCAGGTCTGCTGTTACTGGCACAAACTTGCTGGGCCAGAAAAAATGCATAATCGTGAATTCTCCCCGGGCCTCAGGGAGCTTTAGATGTAATATGGCTTGTCAACGGAGGTGAGGATGTGAACATTGTTTGAGGGGGTGTACTAGCACAGTATTCACCATGGAACCTTGAAGAATAGCAGACTTACCTACCACAATGTAAGAAAGCTCATGATGACACTTCCATGAACTCACCGCATGATAGATAGGGGAAAGGCCCTTGACGCTTTCCGAGACCCATATTAGTGTTCCCTAGAGCAACCTGGATCTGCACAACAAAACTCTGCGCTTGCCACTTGTAGGCATGCTGGCTGGTGTTAACATAAGGGTAGTATCACAGCCCTTGTGTAAACCTTTATGACTCTACTCAAAGGCCATACAGTCAGTTGGAGGGGGATTCAACAAATGTCCACGAGGGAAAATTAAATAAATAATTTTCCCTCGTGGTCATCTGTCGAAATCACCCAATCCCCCCGCCTCACTGCTCTTACCTGTACGAGCCGAGGCTGCATACAGTGCTTTTCTGCACACCATGATGATCGGCACAGAGGAATATATCTTTAGTGTATATCTACACAGGTGCCTGGATTGCTATACAAGTAATATAGTGTGACTGACTGCTCTGAAGCGGGGTGAGGTTCAACCCTCCCCCCACCACATAGCATCCATTACCACAATTGTGACACTTGTTTGTGATAGGGATTAGGAAAGGCAATCATTGTCCATAAAACAGGAATTACTAGGTCATAAATTCATTTTTTTTTTTTTATATGTTTTTATTGAGCATGGCATACAATAAAATATATATTTATTTTTACCATCAGATGTTAAAATACAATTAGATATTTAGAATACAATTAACAATACAGAAAAAAAAAAAAAACAACGAAGAAGAAGGACTCTCAGTAGTATTCAATAACCTCTATACTGCCATATTCAATTTTCCTTTTTGACAAAAGTGTACAGAAATTTTAACTAAAGTGCGATAGCCATAGAAAGTGCAAGATGCTTATTAGCTCTTCATATCTAATGAGTACTATTTCCACAAAAGTGCAGATGCTTATAAATATGCTGACTGAATCCATTTAAATAATCATATAAAACATTTTCATTTTAATCCCCTTTAGCCTTTTCTAAATTTTCAAAATATCTCCAATTCACTTCAAATTTTTTGAGAGCTCCTACTCTGCTTTCATATGCTTTTTCGAATTTATAAATCCTTTTCATTTTATTATACCATTTCAATGGGGAGGGTACATCTCTAGACTTCCAGTTCTGCAATATTAATGATCGAGCTACAGTACAAGAGATATATAAAAATACTTCTTCGGCCTTGGTCATTAACATATTTTCCTTGGATATACCAAACAAGGCTGATTCTCTTTCAGGCTGTAGTCTCTTTCCAATTGCCAAATTTATATCTAAAAAGACTGCCTCCCAGAAGGGTTGGATTTGGGAACATGTATAAAATATATGATGCCAACCTCCCTGACCATTAATATGACACCTAAAGCAGCGATTTTCGACTTCCGCATACCGTTTCCCCAAAGCTTCTGGAGTCAGATAGGCCAGCCATCGAGATAAAAAGGCCATCTTTTTAAAATTAGCTGCACGCAGGGTTTTATTTCCAAGATGGCAGATTTTTTCCCACTCTCTGGTCGACAAAACACATTGTGTTTCATTAGCTATTTTGGCTAAATGTTTATCAATTAATTGTATATGACCTTGATTGTGCATTAGTTTATACCATTTTCCAATACCCTTCATTCCTGCCCTGTACAGGGCTGCCACTCGATTGCTTACTGGGTTAATAAAGCCTTCCATACTACTCAAAAAATGAACAGGGGAGATGAAGCGGGCGGCAGAGTTCCACGCCTCCGCTTAGCCCCACGTGATTGCAACCCGGCACCCAGCAATGGCGAATTCTGGCAATCCCTGCGGGCGGAGTGGAGCTGCTTGATTCTCTGCAGATCCGCTGAGCAGGATTCTCGGCGTTTTTCCAGCGGTTTTTCGGCGAAATCAACACTGGCGGTACCGGCGATGAGGTCTCTTTGATCCGCAGATACACAGGGCTTCAATAATGGCGTGTATACCGCTGTGGCAGCGATATACGGCAGAGCTGTGGCCTGATTGTTGGGAAAAGAATGGGCATTTTGCGAGCAGATTCATTTTGACGAAGTTCCTTTGGCTGCAGTGACTGGGATTGGAGTGGCTGGACAGGAGATCACCCAAGGGAAGGCTACAAGGACGTAACAGAGCAGTGCATCTAGAGGATTTCTGGGCCACAATGGAGGACATCCCCCCCATCTTGGTATAAGGTAGCCCTTTTTTTTTCGGTAGAAAAAAAAAACTGACTTTGTTAGATATTGGTCTCAGGGCTATTGCTATTTTTAAGTGCCAAGATGGGAAAATTACTAAATGCACGTTTAAAGGCCAAAACACGTCGAGCTCTTGCTAAAGAGGCTAAAGAGGGGACTCGAATGGTCAATAAGGAGAAAGCCCGTAATCAGGCAGGCACAGATATTTCAAGCTCCGATGAGGAGTCACTCCTCGATGTAACATCTACACCAGAAGCCCTGGTAGAAACAGCTAAAGAGATAAAATTGTCAGTAAATAATGGTGTATCTCAGCAGATTGCGATACCTCCAGAAAGCTAAAAAATGCTAGGCGAAGCAAAAGAACTAAAGCAGTTCGCGCTGTTCTAAAAAAAAAAACATCTTGCAGCCCTCCCTGGCATGTTTAAAATCACCACTAAAATCCTATGGTATGGAGGAACCAAGTTCAGCACCAGTATTGACAGAAGGAGCCATTTCAAGGGGGCAAAGAGATGTACAAGCCACCCCGCGGGGGAACTCTTCTCCAATGGAAAGACCATCTGTAGATGGATGTAAGATTCCAACAACCTCTGCGCTGGGGTTAAATGAGAAAGGTTCGGGGGGAACCCTAGAAGAGACAGTAAAAATATTTGAAGCGCTGGATCAGACCGCCAATACTCCCGATTTTCCTGGTAATCCAGTTCTCCCGGATGACAGTATCACTGAAACACTGTGGCATGATCCTCAAACAAACCCTGAGGTTAATAGGAACGATATCGTAGCGGACGACAGCATCACTGAAATATTGAGGCAAGATCCAAATTCTGAGGTTAATAGGAATAATACCGTAGCCCACGACCTATCTCCTTTGACTGGTAATAGTCCTAGACGGCAATTCATCGGAGAAGGCAAGATGGATATTAAGGATATGCTAAATTTGATATTAGAGGAACTCCGCGAGCTGAAAACATCACAAAAAAAACGAGTTAAATATCGTCCATGCCCGTCTGGAAAAGATTGAAGAAGCAATGCTAGGTTTTCCAATCAGACTTCAATAGGCGGAGGCAAGGATTTCGGTACTGGAAGATCAAATGACGATTGTAATGAAAGAAGCAAACGCTGCAGTGAAGAGCAAAAACTTCCTCGAGAATAAAATGGAAGAATTAGAAAACCATTCACGGAGATCTAATCTACGATTAGTTGGGATTCCAGGAGGAATGGAGGGCTCTCAAACTCTGCAGTGGATTGACGCATTTATAAAACAAAAAGTTATTCCAGAGTTTGAGGGCGACCTCACTATTACAAGAGCCCATCGAGTCCCAGCTCGCCCTTTCCCTAATTCCACGATGCCGCGTACAATATTGTTAAAGTTTGCTGATTTTCGAAACAAGGAAAAAATATTGACTAAAGCAATACAACAGAGGCAGTTTCCAGTAAACGAAAATGTAAAATGTCGTATTTTTTCTGATATGACTGCGACCGCGGCTCGGAGAAGGAAAGAATTTGTTAAGATGCTGTGCCTGTTTAAAGCCAGAGGAGCTCAAGCAACCATTGCTCAGCAATCCAAACTATGAGTATTGATAAGGGGCAAGTTTATATGTTCTCTGATTTGGGGGAAGCACAGAAATTTTTGAATGAAATCTCAGAAGGTCCGGCATCTTAGGCAGGACTGGTCTAAGATTAAGACTTTCTCTTTGATCCAAGAAAGAAGGGAGGAGGAAGGAAGGGGGGGGGGAGGAAAAAAAGAGAAAATGATGTAAAATAAATTTGCTGGGATTGCTGGGATGTGTGATCACTTGGGTGTAACAACAGGACACCCAGAAAAGAAGAGGGTGGGGGATGTGGTCAGCGTGGTTGGTGGGGAGGATTCCACATTCAGAGGGGGTTATAAGGGAAGGGTTAAAGGGTGTGGGGTATAAAACAGGAAAAATAGAGGAAGTGCAAAGTGGCAGTTTTTATTACAATCAGATGTTTGAGATGAATGTAGGAATACAGAATTTCAATGGCAATTAATAATTGTAAAATCTTATCAGTCAATATCAATGGGATGTTGAACAAACAAAAGTATGGGGCCCTGATGAAGTGGTTGATATCCTGCAATCCTCAAGTAATATTTTTTCAGGAAACCCATCTAAAATCAAATTCTCCCAAAGTATATATACCCAGATATTTCTCATATGCATTTTTTGCATCAGCTGGCTTGGCCCAGAGAGGTGTAGCAATCTATTTTTCAAGAAAACTACCCTGGGAAATAATAGAAGTCCAAAGAGATGTACTGGGGAGATGGATAGAGGTCTCAGTTAAGATACAAGGGCAGATTATTAATTTTGTAAACTATTATGGATCAGTGTCAGACGATACGATCAGTCTGGTCAAAATCAATGGGCTTTTAAGAGGAGCTTCGGGGCAGCTTATATTCGGAGGGGATTTTAATTTTATACAAGACTTAAAGAGAGATACATCTAACAAGAACAAAAAACAACTAAAACCAAAAACTTTGAAAATCATCGAAGCCCTGAAACAAGAATTTCTGGCGTGTTAGAAATCCGGAAAAGACAAAATTTACTTGTCATTCATATCGCTTTCAAACCGCTTCTCGGATCGATTTCTTTTTGATATCGAGATCCCTCCAAATAGTTTTTTTTTTTGTTTTTTTTGTTTTTCAAAACCTTTATTCAGCATGAATACGAAATACACAGCCCCACGCCTACAACCATCCTGTGGCCGGCGGCTTGGTGCAAGGATGAAAATGAGTGTTAAACACAGCTGCCTGCCTACAACCCTCCAGGGGCCGGCTGCGGCATAAGAAGCAGGATAATTGGCGTGCCAGAATGAAAAACCATCACCCATCACCCCCGAAACACTTTGCATTGAAACATTCGACCCCCAGTAACATGCAGCAGTGGTATAAAGGCGCCTGGCAATTGTGCACAATGACCGTCTCAACTCTCATCCCCATGTGCTGTCTGGCCAAGGGGCAGAAGGTGGATCACTACCGCAGGAGCGATGTCTAGGAAGGTTTAAGGGGAAAGCGGGATGAAGGCCCGCTATGTCTGTGGGTGTGACAACAGATATGCCTGTAGGGGACCCCAGATGTCAGTCGGCCTTGAAGCGGAAGGCAGGAGTTCAGCATATCGAAGTAAAGTATCCTGACAGTGTACCATATCACCGATCCAATCCTTACACTTGGGAGCTCTGCCCCGTCCCCATCTACAGGCTATCAGACGTTTCGCCATGAGAAAGGCGATAGTGGCAAATCTGCGGACCGGTTTTCGAATAGTTCTTGTATAGCCCAGGAGTGCCTGTGTCGGAGAGGGTGCCAGTGAGACATCTATCATTTCGGAAATGCCGGAAAACACTTGTTGCCAATAGTCGGCAATTTCCCGGCATCCCCACGTCATGTGAAGAAAATCCGCCCCTGGAGCGTGACAGCGCCAGCATAGATCATCCTCTCGAAGGCCCACCCTATGCATATGTGCTGGGGTACAATAGAGCCTATGTAAGAACCTATAATGAATCACCCTGAACCTGCTACTGGAGGAGATCTGTTCGGTTTGTAAGCAGCAATAGCTCCAGAGTTCGTCATCTATGGACAGTCCTAGGTCTTCCTCCCATTTTGTACGTGCCTTGCAAGGCAAGAAGTCTAGGGTGGTGCGTAGCGAGTGGTATAGGGTAGAGACTGCATGAGCCGGAGTGGTAGCCTAAAGTAAACGATGCAAGGGTTCCAGCGTGGGTGGCTCACTAGGAAAGTCCCCCGTCAATGCACGAATACCACTACGAAGCCTGGTATATAGGAAGGTGTCCATAAAAGTGGGTGCAGAGTGAGCGAACATGTGAGATTGGGAACGGAATTGTCCATTATGATAGAGGTCCCCCCATGTTGTAATGTGGAATTTGGCCCTAAAGTTTTTGAATAGTTGCTCCTGTAAAAGGGGCAGCCGGGGATGGTATGCCAGAGGAAGCAGTGGGGAATAAAGCAGCGGTGCGCATGTTATCTTCGCAATGTATCGCCACGCTAGAATGGAGCTCGAGATCGTGGTGCGGTACGCCGTATGTGTCTCTGGTGTACTGAGTATCGCTCCCTCAAGTGGAATAGGCTCTGCCAGCCAATGTTCCACAGCCGTCTGCGGCAGGAAGGGCGTGGGGCGAATCCAGTGATGAATGTAGTGGGCCTGCGCGCTGTGATAATACATCTCAAAGTCTGGGAGGTCGAGCCCTCCCTGCGTGAATGGACGAGTCAACACCTCCCAACGAAGACGCGGCCTCCTCCCTCCCCAGACCAGGCGAATGAGCTCAGACCTCAAAAGACGAAAGAAGGACTTGCCAGGGTAATATGGGATGTTCATGAAAAGGTACAGGAGTTTCGGAAGAACCACCATCTTGATTAAGGATGCGCGGCCCACAAATGAGAGGGGCAGCGTGATCCATCTAGACACGCATGCCTGGATATAGTCAAACGTGCGGCCATAGTTCATCCGCATTAGCTCCTCTCGGTCATGGGAGAGGAGTATGCCCACGTAGCGGACCTCATCCATTTCCCAACGTAGAGGGTAGTCCAGAGGGAAAGGCTGGGCCGCCGCAGTCAGGGGAAAGATAGTGGACTTTCCCCAATTGATATGGATACCAGACATACCCGCAAAGCGAATAAACTCACGGAGGATAGGGTTGAGGTTGGCAGCGGGGTCACGTATATAAAGCGTGATGTCATCCGCGTATAGGGAGATGAGGACCTCTCGCTGAAGACAGCGCAGAGCCTTGTCTCGGTGATGTTGGCGGAGCCGGGCCGCCAGAGGTTCCATCGCCACCGCAAACAGCAGCGGAGATAGTGGGCAACCCTGCCGGGTACCTCGCGACACCACAAAGGGGTCCGATATGCGCCCGTTCAACCCCACCCTAGCGACTGGTCGGTCATACAGGAGATCAATCCAGCGCGTAAAGCCCAACGGCATGCCCATATTGCGCAAAATACAGTGGAGATAGTCCCATTCCAGAGAGTCGAAGGCCTTGGTGGCGTCCAAAAAAACGGCTACCAATGGTAAATCCGGATCTACATTATGCATGATGGAAAATAGCGTCCGGAGATTATTGGAGGTGGCCCTACCAGGGACAAAACCCGCTTGATCAGATAACACCAGGCCTCCCAGTAACAACTGCAGCCGGTTTGCTAGTATTTTAGTCAGGATTTTGGCGTCGCAATTAATTAGCGAGAGTGGGTGGTACGAGTCGCAACACTGAGGCGGCTTCCCAGGTTTCAACAAGGAGGTAATCAGTGCCTCCTGCATCGACGGAGGAAGCGTGCCCGATTCATGAGCTTCCATGAAGACCTCACGGAGCACCGGAGCAAGGAAATCCATATACGCCTTGTAAAAGTCCATAGGTAACCCGTCCAGGCCGGGGGCCTTTCCCGGAGCCATCTGTTTGATCGCATCTCTAACCTCCTCCAGGCCAACCGGCTCTGCCAGGAACTCCCGGTGACGGTCAGAGAGCCATCCCAGTGTTAGCTCCCTAAGGTAGTCGTCCATGTCCAGTGTACCGACCCTGGTAGTAGAGTATAGCGTGGAATAGTGTGTAGTGAAGGCCGCCAGAATCGAGTGCGTGTCCCGTAAAGGAGTCCCATCCTCCCCCTCCAGCTCCAGCACAAAATTAGAGCCTCGCGGTGGGCGGACCGCCCCCGCCAAAGATTTACCGGGTCGTTCCCCTTCCCCGTACGTGCGAGCTCTGAAGTATTTGCCCCGGAAATTTACCTCTCTTTCAGCAGTGGACATGTAGTCCGATAGCGTTTCGCGGTACTTTGCCTGTGCATCTGTATTGGTGGTGTAGTCTGGGCTATGTTCTAGGGTGTGGAGTGTGGCTTCCAGTTTGCGCAACGTATCTCGCAAGGTCCGTAGTACCCCAGAGCTCTTGGAAATGCAGAAGCCCCGTATTGTGACCTTTAGCGCCTCCCAGAGAGTGGCCATCCGGTCCACCGTTCCCTTGTTACGGGATATGAAATATTCTAGCTCTTGACCCAATTCGGTGCGAAATAGTTCATCAAGTAGGATGGTGGGTTGGAGCCTCCAAGTCTGAGGTCTGCCCATGATGTCGGGTAGACGGAACTCGGCCAGTACCGGGGAGTGATCGGAGTATGTACGGCCCAGATGTCGCACCTCCACCAAGGAAGGGGCTAGGGCCCTATCCACCATGATGTAATCTAGTCTGGCCCAAGTTGCATGTGCATGATTCCAATGTGTGCCTTCCATAGAAGTCGGGTGTAAGTGTCGCCAGGTATCCACGATCTCATGAGTGTCGCATATGTCCCTTAGGTATCTGTGTGTATTAGTGTAGTGGTGCGTGGAAGGGTTCGACCTGTCCAAAGCGGGGTCTAAAACAGCGTTGAAATCTCCCCCCCAGATGAGATGTGTGGATCTCACTTCTCTGACCTTGTTCCAGAGAGCAATGAAACTGCTCGGATTATCGCAGTTGGGGCCATAAGAGCAGGCGAGGGTGATGGTCTCGACCCCTATCCTACCCCACGCTATGCAATAACGACCCTCCCGATCCTTGGCCGTGCCAATGGGAACGTAGGGAACTCCCCTTTTAACTAAGATAGTAACGCCTCTTGCATAAGACGAGTAAGGCGCATGAAGTGAATGGGCAGCCCACCTGGCAGCAAAGGTGTCATTGCGAAGAGGGTCCATGTGAGTCTCCTGAAGAAATACAACCTGAGCATGCAACCTGTCTAGGGCACCCAAGATTCGCCTACGTTTCCTGGGATCCCCCAGGCCACGAACATTCCAGGTGATAGCAGTGAGCAATCCTCCCCCCCCTAGCTCAGCACGTGTGGCGCGGGTCATGTGTGCCGAGAAGTGAATTATGGGTTAAGTGGTGCAACTGGCCGCAGGGCCATAAATGTATTGGTAGAAGAAGGGTGGCACATTGTGCTATTTCAACAAGTATATTCGCAGTATTCATGCTGAAGATCAACAACAACCCCAAAACAGTCCCTGGAACTCCCACCCCCTCGCCCATTTAAACATCCCAACCATGTCGAGCATCCCCAAATCCCATCCCACCCCCTCCCACCACTGCAGCCCAATCCTGCCGGAATTCAGACCCCCTCCCAACCTTTACTACAAACATATATGCAAAAGTGGGGTATACCCTATAGGGGACTCGCCGGTGTGCCGGGCCTGCCCTTCCCAATCCCTTTGTTTCACCCACCACACCATCACCCCATTGGGGGAGGATATCAGGTGGGACAGGGGGGGAGTGCCAGGGCGAATCTAGTCGTCAATGTCCAGACCAGTACCCTGTTAACAGTAGGCGATAGCATATACAGGGCCCCAGACCGTAATGACTGTTCATCCCTTACATCTTAGTGAGAGGGCGAAAGGTAAATGTAGTCCCACATTGGGCTATCGGAAACGGTCCCTCCCAAAAGAAAAACAGGATCCTCCCAAGTTCCACGGTCAGAGTAAACGTCTCTCAAAGAGAAGAATCAAGTGCGAGGGGGGAGCCAACAGTGCCAAGGAAGAAGGAAAGGCACATGAAGGGGTAAAGAGACAAAACATAAACCAAAACAGCGGTACTCATCAGTCTGGTGCAGACGTCGGGGAGCTGGAGCCCGATCCCGTTACAGGACTGCGTCGCCGAGGGGCCGCAGAAGATTGTTCCTTCAGAAAGTCCTCCACCTGTTGCGGATTGCCAAAGAAAAGGGGCTTGCCATGATGTGTAACCTTGAGCTTGGCTGGATATTGCATGGAGTAAGGAATGTCTCGTTGCTGTAGTTTCTTCTTTACTCCTGTAAACTTTCGCCGGGCCTCTTGCACTGCCTGGGTAAAATCCGGGTAGAATGAAATGGTGACGTTTTCATGTAGGATCGGTTGTTTCTCCCTGGCCAGGCGCAATACGGTGTCACGATCCCTGTAATTCAAAAATTTGATGATAACAGGGCGTGGTGGGGCCCCAGGAACTGGACGAGGCCCCAAGGAGCGGTGGGCTCGCTCCACTACCAGTTGCGGCGAGAAAGAGTCCCTTCCAAATTTATCGATCAGCAGCCGCTCAATGAAATCCTCCATACGGTCCCCACCGCTGGACTCCGCAAGGCCAATCAGGCGAACGTTGTTCCGCCGGGAGCGTGCCTCTAAATCTTCATTTTTGTCGGCAATGACCTTGAGCAGCCGGTCCATCTGCGTCAACTTAGTCGCACCGGCCACTGCGCCATCCTCCAGCTCCGATATTCGCCCCTCTGCCTCTTTCAGGCGCTCTCCGTGTTGGTCCAGCCGATGCACCACCGCCTCCAGGCGTGTGTTCATGTTGTCGATTTTGGTGTCAATGGACGTTAAGCTCTTCTGCATGCCGAGGAGGATAGACTTCCAGTCCACTTCCTCCTCCTCGCTGGGACCTAACTCGCCACTCTCCGCAGGCAGCGCTCGTGTTTTCTTTTTTGGGGGGTTGAATTGTAGAGTCGCTTGTTTTGCGTCCGCTTTGCCCATGGCTGCTTCAGACGAGAGCCCAGGCCTTAGATAGGTAGTCTGCCAGGTAAGTGTAATATCGTGGGTGATTGCGTGAGCACCAAGTCGAGGGGTCCGCCACACTCCGCAG
Organism: Triturus cristatus; assembly: GCF_964204655.1. Classification (NCBI taxonomy): domain Eukaryota; kingdom Metazoa; phylum Chordata; class Amphibia; order Caudata; family Salamandridae; genus Triturus; species Triturus cristatus. Next base: position 238,654,443 of record NC_140583.1, read on the forward strand.
TGCCAACACCAGCTCGCCAGATGAGCAGATCCCTCTAGACGCCGGGAGCCTGCAGGTCAGTTTGGCCTTAAGGTGCTACGTGCAGCCACAGCACCTCCTCAACCCCCGCAAGTACAGGGCCACGCACCTCCGCCCCGTAGGCCACGAGGTCCAGACCAGAAGAGACGTCCGTCGGGCAAGGGCCGCCGCTACTCCGCAACGCCAGCGGAGGGGCTCCACCGATAGCCCCCCCCTCGAGGCAGCCCCCGGTGTCTCCGGCTACGGCACCCCCGCGGCCCCCGGGCGCAGAGGCGCGCACCCCGGCCTCAGTGCGAGTTGGCTGGGCGGGCAGGGCACCGACACGTACCACGTCTGCAGCCTCGATGTAGCGAAGTCCTCTCCACGTTCCCAGCACGCACAGCCCCGTAGTTGGGTATCGGCAGTCGCGATGCAGTGAAGGGGACGACCAGGCTCACCGTGGCCGTCCAGCAGAGCGTCCTTCGCGCCAGCCACAGTCCACGACTCCCTCGCGGCCCGCAGGGTCCGATGAATCCCCGGTCTCGCGTTGTTGGGAGCCTCCGCTTCCAAGGTCCGCTTCTCTCGCTGCTCCGTCCGCGGCAGGTAATATCTGCAACCGTCAAGGCGCCCACAGACTCGAAACTTGCACCGAGTGGACCCGCGACCTTCAGCTGTCCATCGGTATCGATTAAATATCGGTAACTGGCCTGTAGGATGTAGTTGCAGGGTTTATTGTCGCCCGGCTGGCGAGAGCCTCACTAAAGCGCGGCCATGACGGTCCAGCGCCACCTAGCGCCCCTTCCAAATAGTTAAAGTAGATAATGGCTGTAATCCCTTTTCAGACCATGCAAAGGTCGAGCTTGAGATTCTGTTGGAGACTGGGAGCAGAATTCTGTTGGAGACTGGGAGCAGAGAGCAACCCAGGTGGCAGCTGGACCGCACTCTGCTCCAGGATCAAGAATGGGTCGAAAGTTTGAGGAAATGGATTGTAGACTATTTTAAAATCAACTAAGGAACTGCGGAACCTTTCTCTATATGGGGTGGATTTAAGGCGGCTGTACGTGGACAGATTATTGCCTATACAGCTGCTCAGGCAAGGAATCGGAGATTAAGGATAGATACATTAGAAAAAGCAGTTGAACAGGAATATGCTCTACATCTACAACAGCTTCCTAATAAATTTGAGCAGGTGAGAGCTGCTCTTAGAGATTTTTTTTTATTAGAGGAAATCAACAGCTCAAATATGTACCAGCAAAGGGTATATGAAGAGAGTCAGCTGGTAGGAAAAGTTCTGGCTAACGCTACAAGGAATAAGCAGGAGGCAGCAAAAATAGTGAAGATTTGGAATCCCCACAACGGCAGAGTAGAAGAGGATAGAGAGGAGATTTCACAGAGTATTTAGTGGGGGAGGAGATAATCCGAGAATATTTTGCAAACATAGATCTTTGTAAACTTACAGAAAATCAGATAGAGCAACTCGGAATGGATATAAAGCTAGATGATATCTCAATATCGATAACAAAAACAGCCGGCGCAAAAGCATGTGGGAATGATGGATTCCCTATCGAATTTTATAAAAGTTTTTCAACTGAACTATTAAAACCCCTGCAAAGGCTATTTAATTTTATTAAACAGGGAGGCTTAATACCCACAAGCTTTAAAGAATCAATAATTGTGTCTTTTGTTAAAAACGATAAAAATCCCGAAGATGTAAACTCTTATTGGCCAATAAATCTTTTGAACTCGGACTATAAGATTTTTATGAAAATATGGGCCGAGCGTTTTTCCTTCGCTGCTCAGGAAACAATACACTAAGACCAGACAGGATTTATAACAGGACGACTTATGGCAGCCAATACGGAATACCTAATACAAGCCCTGGATTATTTTAATACTACCCTAACTCCAGCATGTATCATAATGGTAGATGCTGAAAAAGCATTTGATTTGGTTAATTGGTCCACATTGTTTTTAGCCCTTCGATATTTTGGCTTTCCAGTCCAGATAGTAAATATGTTACGAAATATTTATAAGGGGGCGACGGCCCAGATTTTAATAAATGCAAAACAAGCGGGAACAATATCAATAAATCGTGGGACAAGACAAGGCTGTCCCCTTTCGCCATTACTTTTTACGTTTTTCATTGAGCCTCTTGCAGTCAAAATAAGAAATAACACTGCAATTTTACCCCCCATCCTCCAAATGACTAAACTGAAGTTATTTGCAGACAATATAGTTTTATATCTGAAGCCCAATAAGGAAAATATAGAGAAGGTTTTAAGAGAATTTAATAAATATGAGCAAATTGGGGGGTATAAAATAAACTCAAATAAGACCGAAGTTCTGGCTGTGAATACAGATATTGATTGCCTTCCTCCAGGTTTGAGGCAACAAGCAGCCAAACCAGATCCAATTAGATATCTCGGGATCTTCGTAACCACTCAATATCATCAATTATTCCACCTAAATTATATTAAAATGAAAAATAAAATCAAGAAGCTATTAGATCAGTGGCTGCTAATCCCCCTTTCGATTATAGGCAGGGTTTCACTAATTAAAATGTCTATTGTTCCGCTATTAGTGTTTTTATTCAGCAATCTTCCTATTAGAATTAATATATCTTTTTTTAAAGAAATAGAGATGATGTTTAGGAGTTTTATCTGGGGAAATAAGGTATCTAGGGTTAAACGAGCAGAGGTTCAACTCCCAATCGCCCAGGGGGAGCTTGCCCTACCGGATATAAAAACATATTATGAGGCAGCCTTCCTAGATATAGTGGCAGGACTGATAAGACCAAAATCCAATAGAGATACTTTTTTTTTTGATAAAATGATGTTGGAAGCCGGCTCTCAACTTTGTGTATTTTTAAAAACCTCTAAATGTCCTAAGAAAGTTAGATATAAGACAATAGGAACTCATTCATTTAGACTTCAGTCCTTTTTTAAAAAAGAGGGCTCCTCGGGGCTGCAATATTTAAGTATAGGGGAATGCTCATGGTTAGGTCTTCGAATTAGATACAATCATTTAATAAATTGGGCAAACTATGGATTTAAGGAGCTAAGACACTTTATTACCCAAAATAGATTAGTTTCATGGCAGGAAGTTATAGCAAGAGCTAAAAGTCCCAATTTACCTATTTTCTTCGAATATTTGCAGATTGTTCATTTTTTGAGTAGTATGGAAGGCTTTATTAACCCAGTAAACTAGGTCATAAATTCATGCTGATTAAGTCCCTTTCCTTTGTATATTCCACCTGTCTCAATTACCAATGGCATGGTTTAGAGCGGTCCTGTTGGGTGTGAAAATGGCTCTAGTGGATCAAACTTGACTATCAAGAGGAAGTGAAAGATGTAAAAAGGATCAGTAGTTGAAACTAAGGAAGGATCATTAATTGCAGAGTGGGGAAAATTAATTCTCCAAGATAGAACTAGGCACAGGGGCCACTCCTACTCTCACACTCTAGGCTGCAGAGCAGTCTGCAGCTATCGGGAACTTGGGCGAGGAACAGGCGTGGGACAGTCTCCTGCATCAGAGTGTGGTAAATAATTTAATTATCGGAACTTAATTTTGATGCGGAAAATCTATAACAATAGCTCAGTAAAATAAGAGGCAGAATCCGTGGTATTAGAGGTTCGGAACGGGCTTTATTCCAGAATCAATTTAAATTGATGAGCTCCATATTCCATCACCACGAAGGTTCAGGAAGTGAAGACCGTACTTTATTGATAAGTAATCATTTTTATACAATAGGCATTACAGTGAAGCAAATGCAGGAGGCGTAACAATTGATAGTAAAGATAAAACATACATGCGTAGCAAAAGTGGGTGTAACTAGGTGTAACTAAAGAACGTCATCAGGTATGATGTCATAATAGGGTGGTTCCATGAAAGAATTTCGCAATGTCAGCAGAAATATTTGGCAGAAATGCGTGCGCAGCAGCATGACGTGTGATTGACGTGCAACTAGGGGGTGAAGGGGACTTGACATTTAGCTCTACATGTGGCGACAGAAGTCTGGAGGGTCAAGTCAACCTAATCCCAAATCATATCTAACATCCTATGTTTAAAGAACTATGTTATCCAAAAGAGAGGTCTCTTAGAGTAGAATCTTATTCTATACTGACTATACTGACTGTGAGTGCGTGTACAAGCGTCTAAGTGTCTACACAATATGCGGGGGCAGAAATCTTCCATAGTAACAGGGCTATGAATTACTTGCATAAAGACAGAGAAGCCGGGCCTTTTGCTCGGTAGCTGGCAAGATGTTTACTTAAACTACTAGACAGGAATGCATTGGGTAGGGAGCGGAGCAGATAATTTCGAAGGTGAAATACAGTTTTTGGCAGGCAACAGTCTGATGTCAGGCACCGTTAGCTGCGCAGAGAATGAGGACAAAGTTCATGGATACAGATGCGAGCTCAGACTGGAGCTTTCAGAGGCAGAAGGCAGGAAAAGGCTTGATGGCAGAATCAGGGCCTACTTGCCTGGACTGGAAAATGGCATAAGTGAACCATATAAAGCCGGTGGCCTTTCATACTTAGGAATGGAATATCCGGCCCATTCATGGCGGATCTGAAAGAGGACATGTCGGCGGTGGACGCACATGTGTTTGCGTCTTCATAACTGGAACTGGAGGGAACATACATGTACTTGTGATTTATACATGAAACCGTTGGGGTCCAAGATAGGGGACATAACTGATCATAAAAATCCATATTTCAACATTCCCTCCTTGTCCCCTACTTGCCCGTCAAGAGATATCAATCTTCATCAATCCATCGATCTGTTCATATAGCATCATTTGTTCTTCTTTTTTCTTCCGCGATGAATGAAATCTTGGTGGTGGAATACACGATGTGGCACACAGACCACAGATCGCTGGTCCACATTGTAGGCATAGACAGCAACTGAATAGTATGAGAAAGCCAATACCTAGGAAGGATAGGACCTTCCATCCAAAGGTAGATAATACACTCCAAAACCAACCGGACCAAGTCCAGGTGCCTGGATTCTGGTGTATCTGGCTTACAATCTTATGAAGGCGAGTTATGGCTTTATATACAGATGGCGAATTTTCTGGTATGAAAATGCAACAACTTGATCCGATGACCCTACAAGCTCCGCCCCTATCGGCCAGGATGACGTCAAGGACAAGACGATTTTGAAGCACAACAATCCGCATAGCAGACTGCTCTTCTGTTAAATTGCCTAAGGCGGAAATAGTTTCGTTCACTACTGCTTCAAGGGTTCTGGTTAATCTACGTATCAGCTTACTATTGGTAACTGTACCTATATAGGGGAAGAGACCTTTATTGAAATCTGTGTATTTTTCCCATGCGGTCTCAGTGTAATCGACTATTGGGAGATCTCTCCTTTCTCTATTGTGTACTAAATGAGTGTTTCTGTGATAATCAGGAGGAGCTAGGAAAACAGGTGGCAAAAGGAATCCGATGTAGCAGGTACCATCCCAATCTAGTGGCAAACGTATGTATGCCGTCTGACCACATATGAAGTAGGAATGGCGGGAAGCTCTAAATGTAGACTTGCCTTGATCACTAAATTCTATTACAGTGGTGCATCTACTATGGCCCATATGTATGGAACCATTCTTTCTTACACATAATTCACCTTTAACTGGAAATACTGACATGGCGGCCAAAATTGGAGTAGCTTCGGATTCGACATTCAGGATCATGAGATTAAGCGTAAAATTACCTAATCCATATACTTCATTTTCTAGATCAGTTCCTGTTCTTTTGGGAAGTCCCTCCTTGTTAGGGTGACAGACTTTGAGTAAAACTAAGTTCAAATTTCCCCATACCCAGTTATTCTGGTAAACTGCAGAATTTGAATCTAGGGAATTAATTAAACTAAACCATGCTCCACAGGATCCATTGTGTGTGAACGGGTATGGAAAGAGAGGTAGAATTCCTTTGTAGTTCTGATAGGGAGGGAGTCGGCCACATATCCAACAATTTGTAGCATTGCTAACCTGATGGGAATGATGTAACATACTAATAAACGTGTTATTGCGCAGCGCAAATCTATAGGACAATTCATGCGGAGGTAATTCACTAAAAGAATGTTCAGCAGTAACATTATAAACATGTCTAGAAATAGGATAATATATGTGCAACAATATACTTGCAGTAATTATTAAAAGACTTAAGAAAAACAAAATTAATAACGTCACTGTGCAATGACTACGCAGTGATTTACAGTACGCATGTCGTTTCAACTTTATCCTTCTGTTTCTTTCTCTATACAGGTCTAAGGGATACATGTCAGAGACAAATTCGACCGCTTCACCTTGGAGAGGACTTAAACAATCAAATTGCCTGACTTGTTAGACCTAAGTTTTAGTTTATATTGTTCATGGTTAGTCAGTTCAACCAAAGGAAGTTTAGAGTCAATCGGGGAAGACACACAAGGTGTGTCGTTTACGTCTGACGGTAGTCCATGAAATTTCTTGATATGACTTGAATGTATCCAGCCTTTTCGACCTTCGATCTTCATGGCTGTCCTCGTCGTTAACAATACGAGTTGAGGCGACTTCCACCTAGGATCCAGTTGAGACTTCCGATCAAAGTTCCTCACTAGAACTAAATCCCCTGGAATTACGTCATGGGGTTTCACCTCGGTGTTGTCGGGAAAGGCTGCAGCTACCTGCGAACGACAAGATTGTAGTGCAGACATCAAGGAAGCCAAGTAATCTGTCAGCATATTACAGTCAATATCAGTTATTTTGCGTGGTATAGGCGTCCCCCACATATTTGGTGGTCTACCGAAGATCACCTCGTACGGGGATAGCCCTGTTCGAGAGTGTGCTACCATTCTCATGTAAAAGAGTGCAACGGGTAAGGCTACTACCCAGTCGACACCTTTCTCTCTGCATATTTTGGACAATCTAATTTTCAGGGTCTGATTATGTCTTTCCACGAGACCTGCTGCCTCGGGGTGTCGGACACAGTGAAATTTCCACTGATAGCCTAACAAAAGTGAAACGTGTTTCATTAGTTCGGATGAGAACGGCTGGCCGTTATCTGAGTAGACAGCACGTGGTAAACCGTACCGTGGGAAGAATTCTCGAACTAACTGTTTGGCAGTAGTCGGGGCAGTGTAATCTGAAACCGGGTATGCCTCTGTCCAACGGGGAAAGAGCACAGACAACTACGAGAACATATTTGAATCCTCGACATCGTTCCATCTGGATATAATCCATCTGGAGGACTTCAAAAGGGTGATCAGGAGGCTGAAATCCACCCTGTTCTACGGGAATGCTTTTACCTGGGTTAAACTGACAACAGATCATACAGGTACGAACTTTTTGTTTAGCTGCTGCTCGTAAATGTTTGTTGAACCAAATGTGTTGAATGCTGTCTAGCATAGCTTTTTCTCCTAGATGCGCTGGACTATGTACAGTGTTAATAACGACTTGGACCATTGAATCAGGAAGGAACCACACAGATTTTTCCTTCGTCATCCATCCTTGATCCGTTTGGATCCCTCCTAATTCAGTCCATTTCTTTATTTCGTCTGGTGTAGCATGTGTCTGTATGTCAATTACGTCAAGAGCGGGATCCTTAACCGTCATGCAATATGTTGGTGTCGGGACTATTGTCTTTGTCATGTCGGATGTTTGAGTTTGAGCAGTCTGTTTAGCTGTTCTGTCAGCTAGATCATTGCCTTGAGAAATGATATCAGTAACTTTCGTATGAGCTTTACATTTCATAATTGATATTGCAGTGGGTAGATGTATTGCATCTAATAAGGCATGAATGAGGGGTCCGTGCTGAATGTGGGCACCGTGAGAAGTTAAATAACCTCTCTCTCGCCACAGCACGCCGAAGTCATGTACAACTCCGAATGCATAACGTGAATCAGTGTATATGTTGACTTTTTTATTTGTGGCTTGAATACAGGCTTGTGTCAGAGCGATGAGCTCTGCTGCTTGAGCGGACAAGGTATTTATGCAATTTGTTTCAACAATTTCAGTGTCTGTTGTGACTGCGTAAGCGGCCACCAGCTCTCCTGTACCTGTTCTCATACATGAACCATCTACATACAACGTCAGGTCTGGATCTGACAATGGGACGTCTGTCAAATCTTGTCTGGGTTTCGTCGTGATAGTGATAACTTCAATACAATCATGTGCTAGTGGGTCTGTTCCATTTATAGGTAACAGTGTGGCAGGATTCAATGTACTACAACTATGATTTCTATATGTGGCTGAAACAATGTTAATTCGTAACCAGTAAGTCGTGCTATAGTCAAGTGTTGTGTTTGTGTGCGGTTCAAGAGAACCTCTACTGCATGTGGTACTTGTACTGTTAATGGATGTCCTAATACTATGGCATCGCTTTGTCTGATTGCTAAAGCTGTTGCTGCCACTGATTTCAGGCACGCAGGCAAAGCCTGAGCTACGGGATCTAATGTACTAGAAAAATAAGCACATGGTTTGTGTGATCCTGCTTGTTCCTGTGTGAGTACTGACAAGGCAGTACCTTCGCGTTCTGTAACGAAGAGTGTAAACTGTTTATTGTAACATGGTGTTGCTAAAACAGGTGCTTGGCATAAGGCTTTCTTTAGGCTTTCAAAAGCTTGTGTATGTTCCTGAGTCCAAGGGAGAACAGTCGATGTGGCTGCCTCCTGTGTTGTCAATTGAATGAGTGGTTTTGCTAGAAATGCATACTGAGGGATCCACTGCCTACAATATGAAGTGAGGCCTATGAAAGCCCGCACCTCCTTTTGTGTCTTGGGTACTGGCATATTAGCAATTAGCTGGATGCGATCTGGTGTAAGCTGCCTTCCCTCCTTGGACAGCGAGTGACCAAGGTAAACAACTCGGTGGACACAGAATTGCAGCTTAGAAGGGGACACCTTGTGCCCCTTTTCGGCCAAAAATTGTAAAACCGTCAGTGAGGCTTTTTCACATTCAGGTTCGCTTCTAGCGGTGATCAGCAGATCATCGACATATTGAAGCAGGGCAGTGTTGACTGGCATGTGGATACTGTCGAGTTCTCGTTTCAGTGCTTGGCTATAGATGCTGGGGCTTTCTGTGAATCCTTGAGGTGCGCGTGTGAATTTGAAGCTACGTCCATTTAAACTAAATCCGAACAAGTATTGGCTTTCCGGATCTATTGGGACGCTGAAAAAGGCATTCTTAAGATCAATTACAGTAAAGAATGTTGCTTCGGAATCAATGGCTGTCAGTAATGAAGAAATGTCTGGGACTACGGGGTATTGTGGTACTATGCATTTATTTAATTCGCGCAGATCAATAACCAGTCGATATACTGGCGGGGCTGTTGGATCGGTTCGTTTAAGAATCGGAATTATCGGTGAATTACATACATTGGAGTCAGTTTCCACAACCACTCCTTGGGTAATAAGCTCGTCAATGATTTGTAGTAAAGCCACTACAGCATCTGGGGGTAACTTGTATTGTCGCATTCGTGGAAGTACCACTCCTGCCTTTAGTGTGACTCGATATGGTGTAATGTTCATGCAACCAACATCTGTAGGGCCTTGTGCCCATAAATGTGTCGGTAAAGTCTGCAGTCGGTGATCCATGTCTCGGGACACGTAGTGCCCTTTGAAATCTCGTAAGAACAATCTTACTCCTTCTGGAGAACAACATATAATAGCTCCTAGAGCTTTCAAAGTTTTTATGCCTAACAAGTTTTCTGGACATGATTTAGTAAGTAATAAATCTGTAGTTCGTGTCAAGGGACCGATCGTAAGTGGAAGAGGCTGTGTTACTTCGTTAATGATAGGTTTTCCTGAAAAGCCAAGGGAAATATTCTGTGTGCCTGAGAGGGGTGCCCCTGGAACTTCACTACGTTTTATTGTTGTTCGGCTTGCCCCTGTATCAAGTAAGAATTTTCTATCTTGACCTAATAGTTCACTGTGTACATAAGGTCCTTCTTGATCTACAGGGACCTCAATAAGGGGTAAGCCAACTTCCCTCTCTAGGCTGTTTCATGAGTATCGTTGATAATCAGGATAGTCATACTGTGCGGTCTGATACATCTGTCGGGTCGTTGTTTGTGTGGCAGCAATAGGCTGCGGTGGTGGAGCTGGCATAGACTGTTGCGGAGCTGGCATGGACTGTGCATGCTGCGGGGCTCCTTGTTGGTTCTGATCCCGTTTAATTGGTCGTGGTCTTTCTTTTGCGTTACCTATGGCAATATTATGTTTTAAAACTGGACAATCGTGTACATAATGACCTGGCTGTTTACAATAGTTGCACGTCCCTTTTACAGGACCTGTTGAAACACTGGACTGTATTATACCCTTCTTATGACCGTCGGCTGGCACTGTCTGGGAAACTAGCATTTTCATTTTCGTGTCTTTCATGCGTCTATGTTCATGTTCTTGTTCTTCTCTAATCCTATTGTGATGGTACTGTAGCATTTGTAACATTTGTGATGGAGTGTTACCTTGCCAGGTACTCTCGAACTTCAATATTCTATTCTTAACTTGGGGCAAGGCATTTTCAACTAACTTTGTCACAAACAGATGTGGATACGACTCGCTACTTGCTTTTATTCCACTATTTATACCAAAACATTTCTCAAATCGGGAATAGAAATCACTAGTGTCTTCATCTGATTTTTGTTTACAGGCTGAGATTGCACCCCAGTCTTCCTTTTTCGTAGTTAATAATCGTGGCAGTACCTGTACTAGTAAACCTGGTAGCGCTTTGGTCTTGTCCCCGAGCCCTGAACCTGGACCTCGAGCTTTTTCTTCGTTTTCTAATGCTGTCCAATCTATCTTCTGGTCTCCCACCTCCCAATCCTTTTCCTTGAGTTTTTCATAAATGCCCGCAGGCATTAATACCTTCAATATTGTCATAATGTCGGGGTAGGTATATTCTCCCATGAGTAACATATCTTTAATTTCACGGTGGAAACCCGCTGGGTCTTTGTCATGACTGGGTACCACTTTCTTCATTTCTAATAGTTCTATTTTGGATATGGGTATGTATACAAACACACGTTTAAACTCATTGTCATCACCTTTTATCGGGTGCACTTCGCGTAAGGGATTCTGTCTATCCATGTAATACGTCGTTCTTTCCTTGATGGGCAGTGAGACATGTTCAGGACATACAAAAAGGCTGTACTGCCTTCTAGATTCTAGTATTTCTCTAATTAACTTAGTACCGGAACCTCTCCATTTATTCGTTAGTAATTCAGTCAATATATCAGGTAAGGGGCCAGGATCGGAGTGTTGGCTTTTATATAATATAAGGAGTTGTTGAATCATATAGATACCAGCTAAACGCTGTTCATCTGGGGCGAGGTTCAAAAACGTATGCGCTAGTGTATCATCACCATATTTTCCAGGACTATCAACCCAGTGAACGGCTGACCTGGCTAATTCTTGTTCGTCCATAGAATCGAGTATATGATAACCCCTTCGTTCTCGGAGTAATTTGTCTGCGGCTTGGAACGAATGTTCGGGGGACCTTGTATTTATTATAGGAGTTTGGAATTTTCTGTTATTATCTGGACGTATCGGACATATCGGATCAGTAAAGCATCTAGTATTATTGCAAGATCTTCCTCTACCTACATAGGCCATGGTTTCTAACTGTCCTGTGGGCAGTTCTAATTCTTCCTCGTCCTCGGTTTGTTCAGGTTCGTCTACTGCTAATCTTTCTTCGTGTATTCGTTCTATTTCTTTGCGGATCTTTCGGCTCATAGCTACTATACATGATCGTTTATCGTGTCTCCCCTCTGATATATTTTTACCCCAAGTGGTAAGAATTTGCATTTCTTCCGGACTTACCCCTGGTTGATCTTGATTTCTGATCACACAGTTTATGAGGAAACGTAACAGTTCCCCCTGTATTTCCACTTTGGGGTGCCGCTCGAGGTCCGTTTCCCTGTTTCTGGACATTGGGCCTGTCAACTACCACGGACATAGCACTCTGGAGCCATAACGCTGTTTGGAATCACTTGCTGCAGGGGAGAGTCTGCTAACTGAAAACCACGCATTCGGGACTGCGAGGACCAGGGAGCTGTGCGTGCTCCACACCGGCTGCACCTGGCCCTCTTCCCGACTCCTCCCCCGCAGAGTATATTACGACTCGCGGCCCCCGCTTCGCGGGTGCCGCTCGAGGTCCGTTTCCCTGTTTCTGGACATTGGGCCTGTCAACTACCACGGACATAGCACTCTGGAGCCATAACGCTGTTTGGAATCACTTGCTGCAGGGGAGAGTCTGCTAACTGAAAACCACGCATTCGGGACTGCGAGGACCAGGGAGCTGTGCGTGCTCCACACCGGCTGCACCTGGCCCTCTTCCCGACTCCTCCCCCGCAGAGTATATTACGACTCGCGGCCCCCGCTTCGCGGGAGCCGCTCGAGGTCCGTTTCCCTGTTTCTGGACATTGGGCCTGTCAACTACCACGGACATAGCACTCTGGAGCCATAACGCTGTTTGGAATCACTTGCTGCAGGGGAGAGTCTGCTAACTGAAAACCACGCATTCGGGACTGCGAGGACCAGGGAGCTGTGCGTGCTCCACACCGGCTGCACCTGGCCCTCTTCCCGACTCCTCCCCCGCAGAGTATATTACGACTCGTGGCCCCCGCTTCGCGGGAGCCGCTCGAGGTCCGTTTCCCTGTTTCTGGACATTGGGCCTGTCAACTACCACGGACATAGCACTCTGGAGCCATAACGCTGTTTGGAATCACTTGCTGCAGGGGAGAGTCTGCTAACTGAAAACCACGCATTCGGGACTGCGAGGACCAGGGAGCTGTGCGTGCTCCACACCGGCTGCACCTGGCCCTCTTCCCGACTCCTCCCCTATCTCCGCCCCCCTCCTCTATATTATCACACTACAGTTCTCGCGCGCTAGCGGGACGCGTGCGGGACGGGAGCCGGGGCGAAGACCGGGCAAAGAGCGGGCCCTCTGAGGCCCTCAGAGTCACGAGGAGACTGGACTGGGGCAACACCCCATCTGCAACATCTACTAACCGTGAGTCTGCAGTTTGACACTGCCAGTATCAATATGGCTGATATTGTAGCTATTAACTCTCCTGCTAAACATGGCGTCCTAACTAAAGGTACATTGGTAGACTATTTTAAAAAGATGACAGTACCCACGGACAAGGAGACTACACTCGCTGAACGAAGGGCCGAGAGACGCCGCTCCATAGAGTGCATGAAAAATAGAACATTGATGAACAGTTTATCACCTCTGAGTCCGTCCCATATTGTGTTAAGTCCTTCTACCTTGACGCAGGAGGTGCTAGCCATGGACAACGTCCCAGAGTTGTTAAGAACAATTGATCCTGCACCCAGTAATTTTAACTCGTTACCAGTTTTAATTAATTTGCCTCCCGCTAGTACTTCTACTATTTCTGGAAAGGAAATCGATATTGTTGTTACTCCAATTGAACCAAGGGCTAAGACCACTACTAAAAAGACAGCGAGGGTACAGGTGTCCAAAGTTATAAGGCCCCCCCCGTATAAGAGAAGAAAGAGGTTAGGCAACTTGCCAACTCGCAATAGTAATCACACTGATTTTGCCAAGGGCCCCACACTAAATGAGAGCTCTGCATCACTGATAAAGGCTCTATCACCACCCCCAACTACACGCGATCTGGCTGTAACACCCTCCACCTCCCTGGTTCTTCCCCCTCCTGACTTGCCTCGCTCTCCATTGCCCCTACCTGAATTGTGTACAGTGACATCACACCTTGAGAGCATAGAGAAGCTGATTAGATCTTTTACTCTACCTATTATAGAAAGATTAAAAAATATAGAGTCACGACTGGGGAATTTGGAATCTTTATTCTCAAAACATCCAGGGACATTGAAAGATTCCACTCATTACCCGTCTCTCTCTATGGATTTAGATCCTTCTTGCACGCACACTAAGATCAGCAAGATAGGTAGCTCCAATCCTCAGTGTAGGGATAAGCCCAATCCTATTGCAATTAATCCAAGTCATGGCCAACACGCAGATGGTGAAATAAGGGAAAAATTAGTAAACGCCAACAGAGTAATATCCACAAACGAGAAGGGGGAAAATCACCTCTCAGTTAGAGTGAGTGATTCACGTAGCCATCAAGTTAATTTGCCCCCAGAGGCGGTACCATATGTGGTGGTGTTAACTGAAGTTCCACCTCTGGATAAGGGCAGAAACGAGGGTTATTATAACCTAAAAAACAAGATCGTGCACTGGCTTAGGACAAATAGACCCCTTCCGCCAAACATTAATGGGGAGATATTGCATGTTCGGAGACTTCCTTGGTTGGGCCGTAGAATCAAAGATCTAGAAGGGGATGTAATCATTATCAATTTTAGAGACCCTAATGCAGTCAAATACATCCTAGACTATCCCTTGGGCTCTGCACGGGGATCTATAAACCCCCGTGTATTATCCTATTTTTACCCAAGATCAATGGTCTCTTATAATGCACATCCCAGGGCTCCAAGGAAAACAGTGGCCCTCTTTCATCCATTTGCAGCACCATCTGTTTCCCTTGCTCCACATTGTAACATGCATGCACTTAGTCATGTGGCATATGAAAATGTAGCAGAATGGACTACGGTTCCTCTTAGGAATCACAGAATGGGACCTCGGAGGGAGGATTATACGCTACCATTTACTCCCCTCGAAGTTGCTAATAGATTTGGGGCCTTATCAGGAGTTGATGACTGTGATTGACTCAGTAACTCTTTTGTCTGTCGGCATAGCACGCAGGGGGACCAGGATGAGGGTATGGATCTGATTCACAAACGGTCAACTTGCTGTACACATCATTCTACCTCTGACAGGCAACTTGTGCCCTCACTGGCGGCTCACTTAGGACCCCTGGAACACGCTCTGGTGGCCATAGATGAATTAGCCACCGAATCTCACCGTTCTGCATACAGGGAGAACAGGGTGGAGGCGGTGGGTGGCTGCCTCCCACGAAAGGCTAAAGAATTACAGGGGTTCTCATGTAAAGCACAAAGTGACCGGGAGGTCTGTGCTCTCCAAAGGATAGAAGAAATTTCTCCGCATGAGGCTTTTATGCCTGTAATTAGAACTACGAGGGCTCTAGAGATTTTGTCATGGAACGTGGCTGGGCTTCCCAATAAGTTAGGCAATACTGATTGGGAAACCTTTATTAAAGAACATGATATATGCATGTTCCAAGAGACGTGGGCTAGAGAAAATCTTAGCCACCCCGGTTTTGCTACCTTTGATATTCCAGCTAGATGGGGAGGGAAGGGACGCCCGTCTGGTGGCTTATCAACATGGATTGCTTGTCATTTAGGTTGTACTGCCGAGGTGGTAGAAACTAACTCTCTGGATATCTTATGTGTTGTCTTGCGATGGCCCAATGGGGTGGGTTTGAGACTGGTAAATATATATTCTAGACCGGCTGGAGTTGCAGCCACCTCAAGGACACTGGAGGATCTAGGGCTTTTTCTTGACTCCCTCACTGGCCCAGATATACTCTTGGTCGGAGGGGATTTCAATATTCAGTTTGAACCACTCCCGACGTATTTAGATGGGATTAGCAGTGAGGAGGATGATTTTTGGGGAATTCAAAGAATTACAGGTCCGCCAGCCAGGGTAGCATCACCTCTCTTATTGCAAGTTCTATCATTAATGTTGGCAAATTCACTCAGAGCATGCAATGGTAGGTTCAAGGGGGATAACCCGCCCCAGCCAACTTTCAACAGACCAAGGCAGGAGTCTCGGATCGATTATATATTGATTAGACTCCAAGAATGGAAATTGGCACTAGACTTTAAAATAGACCAAAGGGCTGACAGTGACCACAACCCCCTAATCCTCTCATTAGCTGCGGATGGCTTCCTTAGGTCAGAATTCCGCGGAAATAGTTTACCTGCTCCTAGCCTTACTCTGTCTAGCAACAGACGAAGACTAAGGTGGGAGAGACTACTAGAGAAACCGAACCGCATAAGGGCCATATATGAGCAAGTGGCTGCAACTTTGGAAAGCATGGAGAACCTACTCCCTCAATTGCCCTTGTTGGAAGGCTGTTCTCCCCTTGAGGGTATCCACCAGACTCTCTGTGCCAACCTAGCTGAGGTATTGAATCCTGTAGTCCGGGGCAGGAAACCGAGGAGTGAAAGAGCCTCTTGGTTCAATGCCAGCTGTAGGCTGGCAAAGAAAGATCTCCTCCAAGCACTTAAAAACAAGGAATCATCCTCTGTGATCAGGGAAAAGAGGGTGGCTTATAAGTCCAGTCTTGAAGCTGCGAAAATAGATTGGGACTGGGAGAACTGGTCAGAAATAACATCTGCTCTCAAATTTAGAGATTCTAAAAAATTTTGGCACATAGTCAGACATGGTTCTGCTGAGCCTGTTAAGGCTATAGAAGGCAATGTTACAGCTGAAGTCTGGGAAAAACACTTTTCGTCCCTTTATAGTAGTGTTGGGTTAGACCAAATGGGAACTCCGCCTGAGAGCTTAGTGAACCCCATTGATAGTTGCATTGTGATGGAAGACTTTAAGCTGGAGGAAGTGGAAAGGGCAATTACTAGCCTTTCCTTAGGAAAAGCGCCAGGTCTAGATAAGATCCCAGGCGACCTCCTAAGGCACGAAGTCAGAATCTGGGCATTGTACTTTTTGATACTGTTCAACGCAATTATCCATGGGATGGCACTTCCCCCAACTTGGCTGGGGGCGGAGATTGTGCCCATTTTTAAAAGGGGCTCACCTTTGCTCCCCGCCAATTACAGACCGATCAGTCTGATAGACGTTCCACAGAAACTCTTTGCGAGGCTTCTGTTGGATCGTCTTTTGGACTGGATCGAGGAGAGGGATGTCCTGACCCCTCTTCAGGCTGGGTTTCGTCAGAAGATCTCTACCGTGGATCAGGTCTTTAGGCTGTCCCTTATACATTGGAAAATAATACAGCTGGAGGGTGGCAGCCTCTATACTGTATTTGTAGATTTAAGGGCTGCGTTCGACCTTGTTCCGCGTGGTAAGCTCTGGGAAGTCCTGGCGAAAGTGGGGATGCCAGCTGATCTCCTGAATATGATCATCCGCCTCCATACAAACACCTATGCCCATGTGAGGTGCGGTGCGCAGGGCGTACTCTCGAATAAGTTTCCCGTTGAGAGAGGGGTAAGACAGGGGTGCGTACTTGCACCGACCCTGTTCTGCCTCTTTGTTAACGGGGTCATTGACCATCTTAATGGGGTCCCCAATTCGGATGTCCCGAAGTTGGCGGGAAGGAGGGTCCCAGCAATTATGTTTGCTGATGATACCCTCCTTCTCTCCAAGTCACCTATGGGAATCCAGCGTGTTCTGGATGGTTTTGGGGACTTCTGTAGAGAGCACGGATTGGAAATTAACACCACAAAGACCAAATTTATGGCCTTCAATCCGCCACCCAGGTTTCACCGTATCCCTCGCATTGGGGAAAATGTATTAGATCGTGTGAGCACGTTTGAATATCTTGGTGTCACACTCAATGAGGAATTGGAGTGGGGCGAACATCAGGAGAAAACAAGGGTGAGGCTGGCGCAACATATTGGCGGAATATTAACAATGGTGGGGAAGAATAGGTCAACCCTTAAACCCATAGGCCCTCCTCTTCATATTTATAGGGTCCAAGCAAGAGGGGCAGTTACCTATGGGAGTGAGCTATGGGGTCATAAAATCTTGGACAGTCTGACAAAGGAGGAGAACAGATTCCTTAGGTGTCTAGTAGCTCTTCCTCCGAGTACACCGCTAGTGCCTTTAAGACTTGATCTAGGCATTAGACCACTGGAGGAAGAGCTGGCACTTCGTCCTGTGATCTACTGGCGCAGATTATGGACGGTGCCTGAATTGATTCACTATAGACAGGGTCTCCAGGAAGTTCTCAGCTTCTCAAATTCGGGAAACATTCCTTGGCTTAAATTCATTAGGAACAGTTTGATGAGCCTAGGACTAGATGCACTCTGGAACGATCCTGGCAATGCCTGCCCCAAACTTTCTAAAAAGGCTCTAACCAAGGTGTATCATGATTCTAAGGCTCCTATACTCCGACCCTCTAAATTTCTAGGGTCCCTAACAAATCAATTCCTTCTTATGAAGAGTACGTATACTTTCGAATCGGCCTTGGACAATGTTTACCCCGTAATGATTAGGAAGCTCTACCTGCAATGGAGGCACGGGTCTTTGCCAATTCGTGCCTTTACTAGCTCCTGGTCCATGTCAACATCCAGTATTTGCCCGGCATGCAGCGCAAGTGAGGAAACTGAGCTGCATTTTATATTTTTTTGCACGGGCTATACTGAGCCCCGTAGAAAGTGGATCATTCCCATTTGTAGGAACCTGGGTTTCGTAAGGTGCCATCAAGCCTTTAGAATTCTTAAGAGCGAAACGGCCGCGCACATTGTGTTTGCAGTGGCTAAATTTTTGGGGGCTTTCTGGCAAAAACGGAAAAAATACCTAAAAATGTCGATTTGATCTAGGAATGTAAATATTATGTATTAGCTGTTTGGATGCATTATTTTAAAGATTTTATCCATTATTGTCAAATGTTTTACTCTGATTTTATGTGCTTTTATGGATTTATTCCGAAATAAAGTTTCTTTTGACTTTGACTTTGGTACTCCATGGCTCTATTAATACTCTCAGGGTCTCGCCCTGACTGAACAAAATGATATATATTTTCTAAATGTGCAGTCATTCCTGGTAGCTTCCCTAAGTATATTGCAGCTCGTCGGATACGTAATGATGCCAGCATCATTTCGTCCCCTTTTCCGGGCACAGGGTCATATCTACAATCTATTAGAAGTTCCTTGAGCGTGTTGGGAGTTACTAGTTTGGGTGTACGTTGGTGGGCTAATTCTTGGAAGGAAAGTTTATTTGTTCTGGGTGGCGTAGAAAAAATGCTTGATGTACCTCCGGTAGCACCACCTGGCCGTTATCTGAGTAGACAGCACGTGGTAAACCGTACCGTGGGAAGAATTCTCGAACTAACTGTTTGGCAGTAGTCGGGGCAGTGTAATCTGAAACCGGGTATGCCTCTGTCCAACGGGGAAAGAGCACAGACAACTACGAGAACATATTTGAATCCTCGACATCGTTCCATCTGGATATAATCCATCTGGAGGACTTCAAAAGGGTGATCAGGAGGCTGAAATCCACCCTGTTCTACGGGAATGCTTTTACCTGGGTTAAACTGACAACAGATCATACAGGTACGAACTTTTTGTTTAGCTGCTGCTCGTAAATGTTTGTTGAACCAAATGTGTTGAATGCTGTCTAGCATAGCTTTTTCTCCTAGATGCGCTGGACTATGTACAGTGTTAATAACGACTTGGACCATTGAATCAGGAAGGAACCACACAGATTTTTCCTTCGTCATCCATCCTTGATCCGTTTGGATCCCTCCTAATTCAGTCCATTTCTTTATTTCGTCTGGTGTAGCATGTGTCTGTATGTCAATTACGTCAAGAGCGGGATCCTTAACCGTCATGCAATATGTTGGTGTCGGGACTATTGTCTTTGTCATGTCGGATGTTTGAGTTTGAGCAGTCTGTTTAGCTGTTCTGTCAGCTAGATCATTGCCTTGAGAAATGATATCAGTAACTTTCGTATGAGCTTTACATTTCATAATTGATATTGCAGTGGGTAGATGTATTGCATCTAATAAGGCATGAATGAGGGGTCCGTGCTGAATGTGGGCACCGTGAGAAGTTAAATAACCTCTCTCTCGCCACAGCACGCCGAAGTCATGTACAACTCCGAATGCATAACGTGAATCAGTGTATATGTTGACTTTTTTATTTGTGGCTTGAATACAGGCTTGTGTCAGAGCGATGAGCTCTGCTGCTTGAGCGGACAAGGTATTTATGCAATTTGTTTCAACAATTTCAGTGTCTGTTGTGACTGCGTAAGCGGCCACCAGCTCTCCTGTACCTGTTCTCATACATGAACCATCTACATACAACGTCAGGTCTGGATCTGACAATGGGACGTCTGTCAAATCTTGTCTGGGTTTCGTCGTGATAGTGATAACTTCAATACAATCATGTGCTAGTGGGTCTGTTCCATTTATAGGTAACAGTGTGGCAGGATTCAATGTACTACAACTATGATTTCTATATGTGGCTGAAACAATGTTAATTCGTAACCAGTAAGTCGTGCTATAGTCAAGTGTTGTGTTTGTGTGCGGTTCAAGAGAACCTCTACTGCATGTGGTACTTGTACTGTTAATGGATGTCCTAATACTATGGCATCGCTTTGTCTGATTGCTAAAGCTGTTGCTGCCACTGATTTCAGGCACGCAGGCAAAGCCTGAGCTACGGGATCTAATGTACTAGAAAAATAAGCACATGGTTTGTGTGATCCTGCTTGTTCCTGTGTGAGTACTGACAAGGCAGTACCTTCGCGTTCTGTAACGAAGAGTGTAAACTGTTTATTGTAACATGGTGTTGCTAAAACAGGTGCTTGGCATAAGGCTTTCTTTAGGCTTTCAAAAGCTTGTGTATGTTCCTGAGTCCAAGGGAGAACAGTCGATGTGGCTGCCTCCTGTGTTGTCAATTGAATGAGTGGTTTTGCTAGAAATGCATACTGAGGGATCCACTGCCTACAATATGAAGTGAGGCCTATGAAAGCCCGCACCTCCTTTTGTGTCTTGGGTACTGGCATATTAGCAATTAGCTGGATGCGATCTGGTGTAAGCTGCCTTCCCTCCTTGGACAGCGAGTGACCAAGGTAAACAACTCGCTGGACACAGAATTGCAGCTTAGAAGGGGACACCTTGTGCCCCTTTTCGGCCAAAAATTGTAAAACCGTCAGTGAGGCTTTTTCACATTCAGGTTCGCTTCTAGCGGTGATCAGCAGATCATCGACATATTGAAGCAGGGCAGTGTTGACTGGCATGTGGATACTGTCGAGTTCTCGTTTCAGTGCTTGGCTATAGATGCTGGGGCTTTCTGTGAATCCTTGAGGTGCGCGTGTGAATTTGAAGCTACGTCCATTTAAACTAAATCCGAACAAGTATTGGCTTTCCGGATCTATTGGGACGCTGAAAAAGGCATTCTTAAGATCAATTACAGTAAAGAATGTTGCTTCGGAATCAATGGCTGTCAGTAATGAAGAAATGTCTGGGACTACGGGGTATTGTGGTACTATGCATTTATTTAATTCGCGCAGATCAATAACCAGTCGATATACTGGCGGGGCTGTTGGATCGGTTCGTTTAAGAATCGGAATTATCGGTGAATTACATACATTGGAGTCAGTTTCCACAACCACTCCTTGGGTAATAAGCTCGTCAATGATTTGTAGTAAAGCCACTACAGCATCTGGGGGTAACTTGTATTGTCGCATTCGTGGAAGTACCACTCCTGCCTTTAGTGTGACTCGATATGGTGTAATGTTCATGCAACCAACATCTGTAGGGCCTTGTGCCCATAAATGTGTCGGTAAAGTCTGCAGTCGGTGATCCATGTCTCGGGACACGTAGTGCCCTTTGAAATCTCGTAAGAACAATCTTACTCCTTCTGGAGAACAACATATAATAGCTCCTAGAGCTTTCAAAGTTTTTATGCCTAACAAGTTTTCTGGACATGATTTAGTAAGTAATAAATCTGTAGTTCGTGTCAAGGGACCGATCGTAAGTGGAAGAGGCTGTGTTACTTCGTTAATGATAGGTTTTCCTGAAAAGCCAAGGGAAATATTCTGTGTGCCTGAGAGGGGTGCCCCTGGAACTTCACTACGTTTTATTGTTGTTCGGCTTGCCCCTGTATCAAGTAAGAATTTTCTATCTTGACCTAATAGTTCACTGTGTACATAAGGTCCTTCTTGATCTACAGGGACCTCAATAAGGGGTAAGCCAACTTCCCTCTCTAGGCTGTTTCATGAGTATCGTTGATAATCAGGATAGTCATACTGTGCGGTCTGATACATCTGTCGGGTCGTTGTTTGTGTGGCAGCAATAGGCTGCGGTGGTGGAGCTGGCATAGACTGTTGCGGAGCTGGCATGGACTGTGCATGCTGCGGGGCTCCTTGTTGGTTCTGATCCCGTTTAATTGGTCGTGGTCTTTCTTTTGCGTTACCTATGGCAATATTATGTTTTAAAACTGGACAATCGTGTACATAATGACCTGGCTGTTTACAATAGTTGCACGTCCCTTTTACAGGACCTGTTGAAACACTGGACTGTATTATACCCTTCTTATGACCGTCGGCTGGCACTGTCTGGGAAACTAGCATTTTCATTTTCGTGTCTTTCATGCGTCTATGTTCATGTTCTTGTTCTTCTCTAATCCTATTGTGATGGTACTGTAGCATTTGTAACATTTGTGATGGAGTGTTACCTTGCCAGGTACTCTCGAACTTCAATATTCTATTCTTAACTTGGGGCAAGGCATTTTCAACTAACTTTGTCACAAACAGATGTGGATACGACTCGCTACTTGCTTTTATTCCACTATTTATACCAAAACATTTCTCAAATCGGGAATAGAAATCACTAGTGTCTTCATCTGATTTTTGTTTACAGGCTGAGATTGCACCCCAGTCTTCCTTTTTCGTAGTTAATAATCGTGGCAGTACCTGTACTAGTAAACCTGGTAGCGCTTTGGTCTTGTCCCCGAGCCCTGAACCTGGACCTCGAGCTTTTTCTTCGTTTTCTAATGCTGTCCAATCTATCTTCTGGTCTCCCACCTCCCAATCCTTTTCCTTGAGTTTTTCATAAATGCCCGCAGGCATTAATACCTTCAATATTGTCATAATGTCGGGGTAGGTATATTCTCCCATGAGTAACATATCTTTAATTTCACGGTGGAAACCCGCTGGGTCTTTGTCATGACTGGGTACCACTTTCTTCATTTCTAATAGTTCTATTTTGGATATGGGTATGTATACAAACACACGTTTAAACTCATTGTCATCACCTTTTATCGGGTGCACTTCGCGTAAGGGATTCTGTCTATCCATGTAATACGTCGTTCTTTCCTTGATGGGCAGTGAGACATGTTCAGGACATACAAAAAGGCTGTACTGCCTTCTAGATTCTAGTATTTCTCTAATTAACTTAGTACCGGAACCTCTCCATTTATTCGTTAGTAATTCAGTCAATATATCAGGTAAGGGGCCAGGATCGGAGTGTTGGCTTTTATATAATATAAGGAGTTGTTGAATCATATAGATACCAGCTAAACGCTGTTCATCTGGGGCGAGGTTCAAAAACGTATGCGCTAGTGTATCATCACCATATTTTCCAGGACTATCAACCCAGTGAACGGCTGACCTGGCTAATTCTTGTTCGTCCATAGAATCGAGTATATGATAACCCCTTCGTTCTCGGAGTAATTTGTCTGCGGCTTGGAACGAATGTTCGGGGGACCTTGTATTTATTATAGGAGTTTGGAATTTTCTGTTATTATCTGGACGTATCGGACATATCGGATCAGTAAAGCATCTAGTATTATTGCAAGATCTTCCTCTACCTACATAGGCCATGGTTTCTAACTGTCCTGTGGGCAGTTCTAATTCTTCCTCGTCCTCGGTTTGTTCAGGTTCGTCTACTGCTAATCTTTCTTCGTGTATTCGTTCTATTTCTTTGCGGATCTTTCGGCTCATAGCTACTATACATGATCGTTTATCGTGTCTCCCCTCTGATATATTTTTACCCCAAGTGGTAAGAATTTGCATTTCTTCCGGACGTACCCCTGGTTGATCTTGATTTCTGATCACACAGTTTATGAGGAAACGTAACAGTTCCCCCTGTATTTCCACTTTTTGGTACTCCATGGCTCTATTAATACTCTCAGGGTCTCGCCCTGACTGAACAAAATGATATATATTTTCTAAATGTGCAGTCATTCCTGGTAGCTTCCCTAAGTATATTGCAGCTCGTCGGATACGTAATGATGCCAGCATCATTTCGTCCCCTTTTCCGGGCACAGGGTCATATCTACAATCTATTAGAAGTTCCTTGAGCGTGTTGGGAGTTACTAGTTTGGGTGTACGTTGGTGGGCTAATTCTTGGAAGGAAAGTTTATTTGTTCTGGGTGGCGTAGAAAAAATGCTTGATGTACCTCCGGTAGCACCACCTGGCCGTTATCTGAGTAGACAGCACGTGGTAAACCGTACCGTGGGAAGAATTCTCGAACTAACTGTTTGGCAGTAGTCGGGGCAGTGTAATCTGAAACCGGGTATGCCTCTGTCCAACGGGGAAAGAGCACAGACAACTACGAGAACATATTTGAATCCTCGACATCGTTCCATCTGGATATAATCCATCTGGAGGACTTCAAAAGGGTGATCAGGAGGCTGAAATCCACCCTGTTCTACGGGAATGCTTTTACCTGGGTTAAACTGACAACAGATCATACAGGTACGAACTTTTTGTTTAGCTGCTGCTCGTAAATGTTTGTTGAACCAAATGTGTTGAATGCTGTCTAGCATAGCTTTTTCTCCTAGATGCGCTGGACTATGTACAGTGTTAATAACGACTTGGACCATTGAATCAGGAAGGAACCACACAGATTTTTCCTTCGTCATCCATCCTTGATCCGTTTGGATCCCTCCTAATTCAGTCCATTTCTTTATTTCGTCTGGTGTAGCATGTGTCTGTATGTCAATTACGTCAAGAGCGGGATCCTTAACCGTCATGCAATATGTTGGTGTCGGGACTATTGTCTTTGTCATGTCGGATGTTTGAGTTTGAGCAGTCTGTTTAGCTGTTCTGTCAGCTAGATCATTGCCTTGAGAAATGATATCAGTAACTTTCGTATGATCTTTACATTTCATAATTGATATTGCAGTGGGTAGATGTATTGCATCTAATAAGGCATGAATGAGGGGTCCGTGCTGAATGTGGGCACCGTGAGAAGTTAAATAACCTCTCTCTCGCCACAGCACGCCGAAGTCATGTACAACTCCGAATGCATAACGTGAATCAGTGTATATGTTGACTTTTTTATTTGTGGCTTGAATACAGGCTTGTGTCAGAGCGATGAGCTCTGCTGCTTGAGCGGACAAGGTATTTATGCAATTTGTTTCAACAATTTCAGTGTCTGTTGTGACTGCGTAAGCGGCCACCAGCTCTCCTGTACCTGTTCTCATACATGAACCATCTACATACAACGTCAGGTCTGGATCTGACAATGGGACGTCTGTCAAATCTTGTCTGGGTTTCGTCGTGATAGTGATAACTTCAATACAATCATGTGCTAGTGGGTCTGTTCCATTTATAGGTAACAGTGTGGCAGGATTCAATGTACTACAACTATGATTTCTATATGTGGCTGAAACAATGTTAATTCGTAACCAGTAAGTCGTGCTATAGTCAAGTGTTGTGTTTGTGTGCGGTTCAAGAGAACCTCTACTGCATGTGGTACTTGTACTGTTAATGGATGTCCTAATACTATGGCATCGCTTTGTCTGATTGCTAAAGCTGTTGCTGCCACTGATTTCAGGCACGCAGGCAAAGCCTGAGCTACGGGATCTAATGTACTAGAAAAATAAGCACATGGTTTGTGTGATCCTGCTTGTTCCTGTGTGAGTACTGACAAGGCAGTACCTTCGCGTTCTGTAACGAAGAGTGTAAACTGTTTATTGTAACATGGTGTTGCTAAAACAGGTGCTTGGCATAAGGCTTTCTTTAGGCTTTCAAAAGCTTGTGTATGTTCCTGAGTCCAAGGGAGAACAGTCGATGTGGCTGCCTCCTGTGTTGTCAATTGAATGAGTGGTTTTGCTAGAAATGCATACTGAGGGATCCACTGCCTACAATATGAAGTGAGGCCTATGAAAGCCCGCACCTCCTTTTGTGTCTTGGGTACTGGCATATTAGCAATTAGCTGGATGCGATCTGGTGTAAGCTGCCTTCCCTCCTTGGACAGCGAGTGACCAAGGTAAACAACTCGGTGGACACAGAATTGCAGCTTAGAAGGGGACACCTTGTGCCCCTTTTCGGCCAAAAATTGTAAAACCGTCAGTGAGGCTTTTTCACATTCAGGTTCGCTTCTAGCGGTGATCAGCAGATCATCGACATATTGAAGCAGGGCAGTGTTGACTGGCATGTGGATACTGTCGAGTTCTCGTTTCAGTGCTTGGCTATAGATGCTGGGGCTTTCTGTGAATCCTTGAGGTGCGCGTGTGAATTTGAAGCTACGTCCATTTAAACTAAATCCGAACAAGTATTGGCTTTCCGGATCTATTGGGACGCTGAAAAAGGCATTCTTAAGATCAATTACAGTAAAGAATGTTGCTTCGGAATCAATGGCTGTCAGTAATGAAGAAATGTCTGGGACTACGGGGTATTGTGGTACTATGCATTTATTTAATTCGCGCAGATCAATAACCAGTCGATATACTGGCGGGGCTGTTGGATCGGTTCGTTTAAGAATCGGAATTATCGGTGAATTACATACATTGGAGTCAGTTTCCACAACCACTCCTTGGGTAATAAGCTCGTCCATGATTTGTAGTAAAGCCACTACAGCATCTGGGGGTAACTTGTATTGTCGCATTCGTGGAAGTACCACTCCTGCCTTTAGTGTGACTCGATATGGTGTAATGTTCATGCAACCAACATCTGTAGGGCCTTGTGCCCATAAATGTGTCGGTAAAGTCTGCAGTCGGTGATCCATGTCTCGGGACACGTAGTGCCCTTTGAAATCTCGTAAGAACAATCTTACTCCTTCTGGAGAACAACATATAATAGCTCCTAGAGCTTTCAAAGTTTTTATGCCTAACAAGTTTTCTGGACATGATTTAGTAAGTAATAAATCTGTAGTTCGTGTCAAGGGACCGATCGTAAGTGGAAGAGGCTGTGTTACTTCGTTAATGATAGGTTTTCCTGAAAAGCCAAGGGAAATATTCTGTGTGCCTGAGAGGGGTGCCCCTGGAACTTCACTACGTTTTATTGTTGTTCGGCTTGCCCCTGTATCAAGTAAGAATTTTCTATCTTGACCTAATAGTTCACTGTGTACATAAGGTCCTTCTTGATCTACAGGGACCTCAATAAGGGGTAAGCCAACTTCCCTCTCTAGGCTGTTTCATGAGTATCGTTGATAATCAGGATAGTCATACTGTGCGGTCTGATACATCTGTCGGGTCGTTGTTTGTGTGGCAGCAATAGGCTGCGGTGGTGGAGCTGGCATAGACTGTTGCGGAGCTGGCATGGACTGTGCATGCTGCGGGGCTCCTTGTTGGTTCTGATCCCGTTTAATTGGTCGTGGTCTTTCTTTTGCGTTACCTATGGCAATATTATGTTTTAAAACTGGACAATCGTGTACATAATGACCTGGCTGTTTACAATAGTTGCACGTCCCTTTTACAGGACCTGTTGAAACACTGGACTGTATTATACCCTTCTTATGACCGTCGGCTGGCACTGTCTGGGAAACTAGCATTTTCATTTTCGTGTCTTTCATGCGTCTATGTTCATGTTCTTGTTCTTCTCTAATCCTATTGTGATGGTACTGTAGCATTTGTAACATTTGTGATGGAGTGTTACCTTGCCAGGTACTCTCGAACTTCAATATTCTATTCTTAACTTGGGGCAAGGCATTTTCAACTAACTTTGTCACAAACAGATGTGGATACGACTCGCTACTTGCTTTTATTCCACTATTTATACCAAAACATTTCTCAAATCGGGAATAGAAATCACTAGTGTCTTCATCTGATTTTTGTTTACAGGCTGAGATTGCACCCCAGTCTTCCTTTTTCGTAGTTAATAATCGTGGCAGTACCTGTACTAGTAAACCTGGTAGCGCTTTGGTCTTGTCCCCGAGCCCTGAACCTGGACCTCGAGCTTTTTCTTCGTTTTCTAATGCTGTCCAATCTATCTTCTGGTCTCCCACCTCCCAATCCTTTTCCTTGAGTTTTTCATAAATGCCCGCAGGCATTAATACCTTCAATATTGTCATAATGTCGGGGTAGGTATATTCTCCCATGAGTAACATATCTTTAATTTCACGGTGGAAACCCGCTGGGTCTTTGTCATGACTGGGTACCACTTTCTTCATTTCTAATAGTTCTATTTTGGATATGGGTATGTATACAAACACACGTTTAAACTCATTGTCATCACCTTTTATCGGGTGCACTTCGCGTAAGGGATTCTGTCTATCCATGTAATACGTCGTTCTTTCCTTGATGGGCAGTGAGACATGTTCAGGACATACAAAAAGGCTGTACTGCCTTCTAGATTCTAGTATTTCTCTAATTAACTTAGTACCGGAACCTCTCCATTTATTCGTTAGTAATTCAGTCAATATATCAGGTAAGGGGCCAGGATCGGAGTGTTGGCTTTTATATAATATAAGGAGTTGTTGAATCATATAGATACCAGCTAAACGCTGTTCATCTGGGGCGAGGTTCAAAAACGTATGCGCTAGTGTATCATCACCATATTTTCCAGGACTATCAACCCAGTGAACGGCTGACCTGGCTAATTCTTGTTCGTCCATAGAATCGAGTATATGATAACCCCTTCGTTCTCGGAGTAATTTGTCTGCGGCTTGGAACGAATGTTCGGGGGACCTTGTATTTATTATAGGAGTTTGGAATTTTCTGTTATTATCTGGACGTATCGGACATATCGGATCAGTAAAGCATCTAGTATTATTGCAAGATCTTCCTCTACCTACATAGGCCATGGTTTCTAACTGTCCTGTGGGCAGTTCTAATTCTTCCTCGTCCTCGGTTTGTTCAGGTTCGTCTACTGCTAATCTTTCTTCGTGTATTCGTTCTATTTCTTTGCGGATCTTTCGGCTCATAGCTACTATACATGATCGTTTATCGTGTCTCCCCTCTGATATATTTTTACCCCAAGTGGTAAGAATTTGCATTTCTTCCGGACTTACCCCTGGTTGATCTTGATTTCTGATCACACAGTTTATGAGGAAACGTAACAGTTCCCCCTGTATTTCCACTTTTTGGTACTCCATGGCTCTATTAATACTCTCAGGGTCTCGCCCTGACTGAACAAAATGATATATATTTTCTAAATGTGCAGTCATTCCTGGTAGCTTCCCTAAGTATATTGCAGCTCGTCGGATACGTAATGATGCCAGCATCATTTCGTCCCCTTTTCCGGGCACAGGGTCATATCTACAATCTATTAGAAGTTCCTTGAGCGTGTTGGGAGTTACTAGTTTGGGTGTACGTTGGTGGGCTAATTCTTGGAAGGAAAGTTTATTTGTTCTGGGTGGCGTAGAAAAAATGCTTGATGTACCTCCGGTAGCACCACCTGGCCGTTATCTGAGTAGACAGCACGTGGTAAACCGTACCGTGGGAAGAATTCTCGAACTAACTGTTTGGCAGTAGTCGGGGCAGTGTAATCTGAAACCGGGTATGCCTCTGTCCAACGGGGAAAGAGCACAGACAACTACGAGAACATATTTGAATCCTCGACATCGTTCCATCTGGATATAATCCATCTGGAGGACTTCAAAAGGGTGATCAGGAGGCTGAAATCCACCCTGTTCTACGGGAATGCTTTTACCTGGGTTAAACTGACAACAGATCATACAGGTACGAACTTTTTGTTTAGCTGCTGCTCGTAAATGTTTGTTGAACCAAATGTGTTGAATGCTGTCTAGCATAGCTTTTTCTCCTAGATGCGCTGGACTATGTACAGTGTTAATAACGACTTGGACCATTGAATCAGGAAGGAACCACACAGATTTTTCCTTCGTCATCCATCCTTGATCCGTTTGGATCCCTCCTAATTCAGTCCATTTCTTTATTTCGTCTGGTGTAGCATGTGTCTGTATGTCAATTACGTCAAGAGCGGGATCCTTAACCGTCATGCAATATGTTGGTGTCGGGACTATTGTCTTTGTCATGTCGGATGTTTGAGTTTGAGCAGTCTGTTTAGCTGTTCTGTCAGCTAGATCATTGCCTTGAGAAATGATATCAGTAACTTTCGTATGAGCTTTACATTTCATAATTGATATTGCAGTGGGTAGATGTATTGCATCTAATAAGGCATGAATGAGGGGTCCGTGCTGAATGTGGGCACCGTGAGAAGTTAAATAACCTCTCTCTCGCCACAGCACGCCGAAGTCATGTACAACTCCGAATGCATAACGTGAATCAGTGTATATGTTGACTTTTTTATTTGTGGCTTGAATACAGGCTTGTGTCAGAGCGATGAGCTCTGCTGCTTGAGCGGACAAGGTATTTATGCAATTTGTTTCAACAATTTCAGTGTCTGTTGTGACTGCGTAAGCGGCCACCAGCTCTCCTGTACCTGTTCTCATACATGAACCATCTACATACAACGTCAGGTCTGGATCTGACAATGGGACGTCTGTCAAATCTTGTCTGGGTTTCGTCGTGATAGTGATAACTTCAATACAATCATGTGCTAGTGGGTCTGTTCCATTTATAGGTAACAGTGTGGCAGGATTCAATGTACTACAACTATGATTTCTATATGTGGCTGAAACAATGTTAATTCGTAACCAGTAAGTCGTGCTATAGTCAAGTGTTGTGTTTGTGTGCGGTTCAAGAGAACCTCTACTGCATGTGGTACTTGTACTGTTAATGGATGTCCTAATACTATGGCATCGCTTTGTCTGATTGCTAAAGCTGTTGCTGCCACTGATTTCAGGCACGCAGGCAAAGCCTGAGCTACGGGATCTAATGTACTAGAAAAATAAGCACATGGTTTGTGTGATCCTGCTTGTTCCTGTGTGAGTACTGACAAGGCAGTACCTTCGCGTTCTGTAACGAAGAGTGTAAACTGTTTATTGTAACATGGTGTTGCTAAAACAGGTGCTTGGCATAAGGCTTTCTTTAGGCTTTCAAAAGCTTGTGTATGTTCCTGAGTCCAAGGGAGAACAGTCGATGTGGCTGCCTCCTGTGTTGTCAATTGAATGAGTGGTTTTGCTAGAAATGCATACTGAGGGATCCACTGCCTACAATATGAAGTGAGGCCTATGAAAGCCCGCACCTCCTTTTGTGTCTTGGGTACTGGCATATTAGCAATTAGCTGGATGCGATCTGGTGTAAGCTGCCTTCCCTCCTTGGACAGCGAGTGACCAAGGTAAACAACTCGCTGGACACAGAATTGCAGCGTAGAAGGGGACACCTTGTGCCCCTTTTCGGCCAAAAATTGTAAAACCGTCAGTGAGGCTTTTTCACATTCAGGTTCGCTTCTAGCGGTGATAAGCAGATCATCGACATATTGAAGCAGGGCAGTGTTGACTGGCATGTGGATACTGTCGAGTTCTCGTTTCAGTGCTTGGCTATAGATGCTGGGGCTTTCTGTGAATCCTTGAGGTGCGCGTGTGAATTTGAAGCTACGTCCATTTAAACTAAATCCGAACAAGTATTGGCTTTCCGGATCTATTGGGACGCTGAAAAAGGCATTCTTAAGATCAATTACAGTAAAGAATGTTGCTTCGGAATCAATGGCTGTCAGTAATGAAGAAATGTCTGGGACTACGGGGTATTGTGGTACTATGCATTTATTTAATTCGCGCAGATCAATAACCAGTCGATATACTGGCGGGGCTGTTGGATCGGTTCGTTTAAGAATCGGAATTATCGGTGAATTACATACATTGGAGTCAGTTTCCACAACCACTCCTTGGGTAATAAGCTCGTCAATGATTTGTAGTAAAGCCACTACAGCATCTGGGGGTAACTTGTATTGTCGCATTCGTGGAAGTACCACTCCTGCCTTTAGTGTGACTCGATATGGTGTAATGTTCATGCAACCAACATCTGTAGGGCCTTGTGCCCATAAATGTGTCGGTAAAGTCTGCAGTCGGTGATCCATGTCTCGGGACACGTAGTGCCCTTTGAAATCTCGTAAGAACAATCTTACTCCTTCTGGAGAACAACATATAATAGCTCCTAGAGCTTTCAAAGTTTTTATGCCTAACAAGTTTTCTGGACATGATTTAGTAAGTAATAAATCTGTAGTTCGTGTCAAGGGACCGATCGTAAGTGGAAGAGGCTGTGTTACTTCGTTAATGATAGGTTTTCCTGAAAAGCCAAGGGAAATATTCTGTGTGCCTGAGAGGGGTGCCCCTGGAACTTCACTACGTTTTATTGTTGTTCGGCTTGCCCCTGTATCAAGTAAGAATTTTCTATCTTGACCTAATAGTTCACTGTGTACATAAGGTCCTTCTTGATCTACAGGGACCTCAATAAGGGGTAAGCCAACTTCCCTCTCTAGGCTGTTTCATGAGTATCGTTGATAATCAGGATAGTCATACTGTGCGGTCTGATACATCTGTCGGGTCGTTGTTTGTGTGGCAGCAATAGGCTGCGGTGGTGGAGCTGGCATAGACTGTTGCGGAGCTGGCATGGACTGTGCATGCTGCGGGGCTCCTTGTTGGTTCTGATCCCATTTAATTGGTCGTGGTCTTTCTTTTGCGTTACCTATGGCAATATTATGTTTTAAAACTGGACAATCGTGTACATAATGACCTGGCTGTTTACAATAGTTGCACGTCCCTTTTACAGGACCTGTTGAAACACTGGACTGTATTATACCCTTCTTATGACCGTCGGCTGGCACTGTCTGTGAAACTAGCATTTTCATTTTCGTCTCTTTCATGCGTCTATGTTCATGTTCTTGTTCTTCTCTAATCCTATTGTGATGGTACTGTAGCATTTGTAACATTTGTGATGGAGTGTTACCTTGCCAGGTACTCTCGAACTTCAATATTCTATTCTTAACTTGGGGCAAGGCATTTTCAACTAACTTTGTCACAAACAGATGTGGATACGACTCGCTACTTGCTTTTATTCCACTATTTATACCAAAACATTTCTCAAATCGGGAATAGAAATCACTAGTGTCTTCATCTGATTTTTGTTTACAGGCTGAGATTGCACCCCAGTCTTCCTTTTTCGTAGTTAATAATCGTGGCAGTACCTGTACTAGTAAACCTGGTAGCGCTTTGGTCTTGTCCCCGAGCCCTGAACCTGGACCTCGAGCTTTTTCTTCGTTTTCTAATGCTGTCCAATCTATCTTCTGGTCTCCCACCTCCCAATCCTTTTCCTTGAGTTTTTCATAAATGCCCGCAGGCATTAATACCTTCAATATTGTCATAATGTCGGGGTAGGTATATTCTCCCATGAGTAACATATCTTTAATTTCACGGTGGAAACCCGCTGGGTCTTTGTCATGACTGGGTACCACTTTCTTCATTTCTAATAGTTCTATTTTGGATATGGGTATGTATACAAACACACGTTTAAACTCATTGTCATCACCTTTTATCGGGTGCACTTCGCGTAAGGGATTCTGTCTATCCATGTAATACGTCGTTCTTTCCTTGATGGGCAGTGAGACATGTTCAGGACATACAAAAAGGCTGTACTGCCTTCTAGATTCTAGTATTTCTCTAATTAACTTAGTACCGGAACCTCTCCATTTATTCGTTAGTAATTCAGTCAATATATCAGGTAAGGGGCCAGGATCGGAGTGTTGGCTTTTATATAATATAAGGAGTTGTTGAATCATATAGATACCAGCTAAACGCTGTTCATCTGGGGCGAGGTTCAAAAACGTATGCGCTAGTGTATCATCACCATATTTTCCAGGACTATCAACCCAGTGAACGGCTGACCTGGCTAATTCTTGTTCGTCCATAGAATCGAGTATATGATAACCCCTTCGTTCTCGGAGTAATTTGTCTGCGGCTTGGAACGAATGTTCGGGGGACCTTGTATTTATTATAGGAGTTTGGAATTTTCTGTTATTATCTGGACGTATCGGACATATCGGATCAGTAAAGCATCTAGTATTATTGCAAGATCTTCCTCTACCTACATAGGCCATGGTTTCTAACTGTCCTGTGGGCAGTTCTAATTCTTCCTCGTCCTCGGTTTGTTCAGGTTCGTCTACTGCTAATCTTTCTTCGTGTATTCGTTCTATTTCTTTGCGGATCTTTCGGCTCATAGCTACTATACATGATCGTTTATCGTGTCTCCCCTCTGATATATTTTTACCCCAAGTGGTAAGAATTTGCATTTCTTCCGGACTTACCCCTGGTTGATCTTGATTTCTGATCACACAGTTTATGAGGAAACGTAACAGTTCCCCCTGTATTTCCACTTTTTGGTACTCCATGGCTCTATTAATACTCTCAGGGTCTCGCCCTGACTGAACAAAATGATATATATTTTCTAAATGTGCAGTCATTCCTGGTAGCTTCCCTAAGTATATTGCAGCTCGTCGGATACGTAATGATGCCAGCATCATTTCGTCCCCTTTTCCGGGCACAGGGTCATATCTACAATCTATTAGAAGTTCCTTGAGCGTGTTGGGAGTTACTAGTTTGGGTGTACGTTGGTGGGCTAATTCTTGGAAGGAAAGTTTATTTGTTCTGGGTGGCGTAGAAAAAATGCTTGATGTACCTCCGGTAGCACCACCTGGCCGTTATCTGAGTAGACAGCACGTGGTAAACCGTACCGTGGGAAGAATTCTCGAACTAACTGTTTGGCAGTAGTCGGGGCAGTGTAATCTGAAACCGGGTATGCCTCTGTCCAACGGGGAAAGAGCACAGACAACTACGAGAACATATTTGAATCCTCGACATCGTTCCATCTGGATATAATCCATCTGGAGGACTTCAAAAGGGTGATCAGGAGGCTGAAATCCACCCTGTTCTACGGGAATGCTTTTACCTGGGTTAAACTGACAACAGATCATACAGGTACGAACTTTTTGTTTAGCTGCTGCTCGTAAATGTTTGTTGAACCAAATGTGTTGAATGCTGTCTAGCATAGCTTTTTCTCCTAGATGCGCTGGACTATGTACAGTGTTAATAACGACTTGGACCATTGAATCAGGAAGGAACCACACAGATTTTTCCTTCGTCATCCATCCTTGATCCGTTTGGATCCCTCCTAATTCAGTCCATTTCTTTATTTCGTCTGGTGTAGCATGTGTCTGTATGTCAATTACGTCAAGAGCGGGATCCTTAACCGTCATGCAATATGTTGGTGTCGGGACTATTGTCTTTGTCATGTCGGATGTTTGAGTTTGAGCAGTCTGTTTAGCTGTTCTGTCAGCTAGATCATTGCCTTGAGAAATGATATCAGTAACTTTCGTATGAGCTTTACATTTCATAATTGATATTGCAGTGGGTAGATGTATTGCATCTAATAAGGCATGAATGAGGGGTCCGTGCTGAATGTGGGCACCGTGAGAAGTTAAATAACCTCTCTCTCGCCACAGCACGCCGAAGTCATGTACAACTCCGAATGCATAACGTGAATCAGTGTATATGTTGACTTTTTTATTTGTGGCTTGAATACAGGCTTGTGTCAGAGCGATGAGCTCTGCTGCTTGAGCGGACAAGGTATTTATGCAATTTGTTTCAACAATTTCAGTGTCTGTTGTGACTGCGTAAGCGGCCACCAGCTCTCCTGTACCTGTTCTCATACATGAACCATCTACATACAACGTCAGGTCTGGATCTGACAATGGGACGTCTGTCAAATCTTGTCTGGGTTTCGTCGTGATAGTGATAACTTCAATACAATCATGTGCTAGTGGGTCTGTTCCATTTATAGGTAACAGTGTGGCAGGATTCAATGTACTACAACTATGATTTCTATATGTGGCTGAAACAATGTTAATTCGTAACCAGTAAGTCGTGCTATAGTCAAGTGTTGTGTTTGTGTGCGGTTCAAGAGAACCTCTACTGCATGTGGTACTTGTACTGTTAATGGATGTCCTAATACTATGGCATCGCTTTGTCTGATTGCTAAAGCTGTTGCTGCCACTGATTTCAGGCACGCAGGCAAAGCCTGAGCTACG
The DNA here is from genome assembly GCF_964204655.1 of Triturus cristatus. NCBI lineage: Eukaryota > Metazoa > Chordata > Amphibia > Caudata > Salamandridae > Triturus > Triturus cristatus. Next base: position 238,690,175 of record NC_140583.1, read on the forward strand.
GGATCTAATGTACTAGAAAAATAAGCACATGGTTTGTGTGATCCTGCTTGTTCCTGTGTGAGTACTGACAAGGCAGTACCTTCGCGTTCTGTAACGAAGAGTGTAAACTGTTTATTGTAACATGGTGTTGCTAAAACAGGTGCTTGGCATAAGGCTTTCTTTAGGCTTTCAAAAGCTTGTGTATGTTCCTGAGTCCAAGGGAGAACAGTCGATGTGGCTGCCTCCTGTGTTGTCAATTGAATGAGTGGTTTTGCTAGAAATGCATACTGAGGGATCCACTGCCTACAATATGAAGTGAGGCCTATGAAAGCCCGCACCTCCTTTTGTGTCTTGGGTACTGGCATATTAGCAATTAGCTGGATGCGATCTGGTGTAAGCTGCCTTCCCTCCTTGGACAGCGAGTGACCAAGGTAAACAACTCGCTGGACACAGAATTGCAGCTTAGAAGGGGACACCTTGTGCCCCTTTTCGGCCAAAAATTGTAAAACCGTCAGTGAGGCTTTTTCACATTCAGGTTCGCTTCTAGCGGTGATCAGCAGATCATCGACATATTGAAGCAGGGCAGTGTTGACTGGCATGTGGATACTGTCGAGTTCTCGTTTCAGTGCTTGGCTATAGATGCTGGGGCTTTCTGTGAATCCTTGAGGTGCGCGTGTGAATTTGAAGCTACGTCCATTTAAACTAAATCCGAACAAGTATTGGCTTTCCGGATCTATTGGGACGCTGAAAAAGGCATTCTTAAGATCAATTACAGTAAAGAATGTTGCTTCGGAATCAATGGCTGTCAGTAATGAAGAAATGTCTGGGACTACGGGGTATTGTGGTACTATGCATTTATTTAATTCGCGCAGATCAATAACCAGTCGATATACTGGCGGGGCTGTTGGATCGGTTCGTTTAAGAATCGGAATTATCGGTGAATTACATACATTGGAGTCAGTTTCCACAACCACTCCTTGGGTAATAAGCTCGTCAATGATTTGTAGTAAAGCCACTACAGCATCTGGGGGTAACTTGTATTGTCGCATTCGTGGAAGTACCACTCCTGCCTTTAGTGTGACTCGATATGGTGTAATGTTCATGCAACCAACATCTGTAGGGCCTTGTGCCCATAAATGTGTCGGTAAAGTCTGCAGTCGGTGATCCATGTCTCGGGACACGTAGTGCCCTTTGAAATCTCGTAAGAACAATCTTACTCCTTCTGGAGAACAACATATAATAGCTCCTAGAGCTTTCAAAGTTTTTATGCCTAACAAGTTTTCTGGACATGATTTAGTAAGTAATAAATCTGTAGTTCGTGTCAAGGGACCGATCGTAAGTGGAAGAGGCTGTGTTACTTCGTTAATGATAGGTTTTCCTGAAAAGCCAAGGGAAATATTCTGTGTGCCTGAGAGGGGTGCCCCTGGAACTTCACTACGTTTTATTGTTGTTCGGCTTGCCCCTGTATCAAGTAAGAATTTTCTATCTTGACCTAATAGTTCACTGTGTACATAAGGTCCTTCTTGATCTACAGGGACCTCAATAAGGGGTAAGCCAACTTCCCTCTCTAGGCTGTTTCATGAGTATCGTTGATAATCAGGATAGTCATACTGTGCGGTCTGATACATCTGTCGGGTCGTTGTTTGTGTGGCAGCAATAGGCTGCGGTGGTGGAGCTGGCATAGACTGTTGCGGAGCTGGCATGGACTGTGCATGCTGCGGGGCTCCTTGTTGGTTCTGATCCCGTTTAATTGGTCGTGGTCTTTCTTTTGCGTTACCTATGGCAATATTATGTTTTAAAACTGGACAATCGTGTACATAATGACCTGGCTGTTTACAATAGTTGCACGTCCCTTTTACAGGACCTGTTGAAACACTGGACTGTATTATACCCTTCTTATGACCGTCGGCTGGCACTGTCTGGGAAACTAGCATTTTCATTTTCGTGTCTTTCATGCGTCTATGTTCATGTTCTTGTTCTTCTCTAATCCTATTGTGATGGTACTGTAGCATTTGTAACATTTGTGATGGAGTGTTACCTTGCCAGGTACTCTCGAACTTCAATATTCTATTCTTAACTTGGGGCAAGGCATTTTCAACTAACTTTGTCACAAACAGATGTGGATACGACTCGCTACTTGCTTTTATTCCACTATTTATACCAAAACATTTCTCAAATCGGGAATAGAAATCACTAGTGTCTTCATCTGATTTTTGTTTACAGGCTGAGATTGCACCCCAGTCTTCCTTTTTCGTAGTTAATAATCGTGGCAGTACCTGTACTAGTAAACCTGGTAGCGCTTTGGTCTTGTCCCCGAGCCCTGAACCTGGACCTCGAGCTTTTTCTTCGTTTTCTAATGCTGTCCAATCTATCTTCTGGTCTCCCACCTCCCAATCCTTTTCCTTGAGTTTTTCATAAATGCCCGCAGGCATTAATACCTTCAATATTGTCATAATGTCGGGGTAGGTATATTCTCCCATGAGTAACATATCTTTAATTTCACGGTGGAAACCCGCTGGGTCTTTGTCATGACTGGGTACCACTTTCTTCATTTCTAATAGTTCTATTTTGGATATGGGTATGTATACAAACACACGTTTAAACTCATTGTCATCACCTTTTATCGGGTGCACTTCGCGTAAGGGATTCTGTCTATCCATGTAATACGTCGTTCTTTCCTTGATGGGCAGTGAGACATGTTCAGGACATACAAAAAGGCTGTACTGCCTTCTAGATTCTAGTATTTCTCTAATTAACTTAGTACCGGAACCTCTCCATTTATTCGTTAGTAATTCAGTCAATATATCAGGTAAGGGGCCAGGATCGGAGTGTTGGCTTTTATATAATATAAGGAGTTGTTGAATCATATAGATACCAGCTAAACGCTGTTCATCTGGGGCGAGGTTCAAAAACGTATGCGCTAGTGTATCATCACCATATTTTCCAGGACTATCAACCCAGTGAACGGCTGACCTGGCTAATTCTTGTTCGTCCATAGAATCGAGTATATGATAACCCCTTCGTTCTCGGAGTAATTTGTCTGCGGCTTGGAACGAATGTTCGGGGGACCTTGTATTTATTATAGGAGTTTGGAATTTTCTGTTATTATCTGGACGTATCGGACATATCGGATCAGTAAAGCATCTAGTATTATTGCAAGATCTTCCTCTACCTACATAGGCCATGGTTTCTAACTGTCCTGTGGGCAGTTCTAATTCTTCCTCGTCCTCGGTTTGTTCAGGTTCGTCTACTGCTAATCTTTCTTCGTGTATTCGTTCTATTTCTTTGCGGATCTTTCGGCTCATAGCTACTATACATGATCGTTTATCGTGTCTCCCCTCTGATATATTTTTACCCCAAGTGGTAAGAATTTGCATTTCTTCCGGACTTACCCCTGGTTGATCTTGATTTCTGATCACACAGTTTATGAGGAAACGTAACAGTTCCCCCTGTATTTCCACTTTTTGGTACTCCATGGCTCTATTAATACTCTCAGGGTCTCGCCCTGACTGAACAAAATGATATATATTTTCTAAATGTGCAGTCATTCCTGGTAGCTTCCCTAAGTATATTGCAGCTCGTCGGATACGTAATGATGCCAGCATCATTTCGTCCCCTTTTCCGGGCACAGGGTCATATCTACAATCTATTAGAAGTTCCTTGAGCGTGTTGGGAGTTACTAGTTTGGGTGTACGTTGGTGGGCTAATTCTTGGAAGGAAAGTTTATTTGTTCTGGGTGGCGTAGAAAAAATGCTTGATGTACCTCCGGTAGCACCACCTGGGGTGCTGGATGTGAAAGGATTCGTTGAACGGGATATAGCAACCATTGGTGTGGATGCGGATGTAGAAACAGATGTGCTTGCCGGAACTTGTGTCGGAATTTGCTGTTGCAGAGGTACAGACGGAGGAGGGTCTTGGCGTTGAACCCCCTCGGCAGACGGTCTATGTGGCGCAGCATTTGCATACCCGGGAGCTGCGTCGTCTAAATAAGAGGAAAGAAATACATCTTCCGCGGATCTGGGATGCCCTTTGGGATGTGCTTTTATCGGAAACAATGGGGGTGGCAAGTCTTTTGGTATTTCCGGAGTAGCCTTAGGTAATCCTTCGGCCAGAAGAGGATACATACCATTCACAAGGGCATTTCTTTGTCTGTCTGTTTGTTCTGACTTTACTCGAGTACCTTCTTCAATTAATACACTTTCTCGAACTTTATTTGAATTCTCCTTACTTTTCTCTTCCTGTCTGAGCGCTTTCTCTGTGCGTCTATATGATTCTTTACGCCATAATTCAATGGCATCTTTCTGTGACTGTCTAGCTTTCTTTTTCCATAATTCTTCTTCTACTTTCATAATGCAATCTGCATCCCAGGTCCCAGCTGCGGGCCACCTCTGACTTTCTGGTAATTCCTTGGTGTAGTCTACCCATAGATCAAGAAATAATATGGCGTCTAGGCCATGTTTATGATACATGAAGTACCCTGGAGTGTCCCTAGGAGGAATGGGAACAGCTTCTTCGAGTACCCCTTTTCTAGTTGTGATCTGTCTTAATTTCGAAAAGAGCGGCATATTGAGAACTGATCTGATACCTAATTTTGAACACGTTTAATACCATAAAACACAATAATGAACAGTCATTCACACCACAGTATACAGAACGTATTTAAAAACATTTTAACATTTAACATTTAATGAATAAACAATGATGGCCATTTAGGGAACTAGTCACTAAGCATAATACTCGGCACTAACTAGGTAATTCTGAATTATATACTAGACATACTTGATATACTGCTAAACAGTACAGATACACTGCTGAAACAGTGCAGACCGGATTTGTGTACCCAAACCCGTCTTGACCGGCACAACCTATGTGCACGTCAGAACGCCTCCCCGATAATGGTACTCACCGGGTAGCTCGGAACGGAAGGCCTCGGAACTGAACTGAACTTGAACCGGACTGGACTCGACTCGGAACTTCGGAAACTTCGGAAACTGGTGGGCCTCTGTATACCTCGGATCTTGCTCTCTCAGCTAGGCTCTGGTCGGGATACTTCGCACTTCTCACCGCCTCGTCTGGGTGTTGATCGCAGCCTCAGTTACCCCCGCTCGGCAGGAGGGAGATACAGGAAATCCTGTGGGTACGCGTTGTTGTCCGTCCAGCTGTGACAGGAGACCGGGCCTGCAACGCACCGCCGGCGCGTGAGATGAGAAAGTGTCCCTGTTCGGGCGCCATTTATGTGGTAAATAATTTAATTACCGGAACTTAATTTTGATGCGGAAAATCTATAACAATAGCTCAGTAAAATAAGAGGCAGAATCCGTGGTATTAGAGGTTCGGAACGGGCTTTATTCCAGAATCAATTTAAATTGATGAGCTCCATATTCCATCACCACGAAGGTTCAGGAAGTGAAGACCGTACTTTATTGATAAGTAATCATTTTTATACAATAGGCATTACAGTGAAGCAAATGCAGGAGGCGTAACAATTGATAGTAAAGATAAAACATACATGCGTAGCAAAAGTGGGTGTAACTAGGTGTAACTAAAGAACGTCATCAGGTATGATGTCATAATAGGGTGGTTCCATGAAAGAATTTCGCAATGTCAGCAGAAATATTTGGCAGAAATGCGTGCGCAGCAGCATGACGTGTGATTGACGTGCAACTAGGGGGTGAAGGGGACTTGACATTTAGCTCTACATGTGGCGACAGAAGTCTGGAGGGTCAAGTCAACCTAATCCCAAATCATATCTAACATCCTATGTTTAAAGAACTATGTTATCCAAAAGAGAGGTCTCTTAGAGTAGAATCTTATTCTATACTGACTATACTGACTGTGAGTGCGTGTACAAGCGTCTAAGTGTCTACACAATATGCGGGGGCAGAAATCTTCCATAGTAACAGGGCTATGAATTACTTGCATAAAGACAGAGAAGCCGGGCCTTTTGCTCGGTAGCTGGCAAGATGTTTACTTAAACTACTAGACAGGAATGCATTGGGTAGGGAGCGGAGCAGATAATTTCGAAGGTGAAATACAGTTTTTGGCAGGCAACAGGCTGATGTCAGGCACCGTTAGCTGCGCAGAGAATGAGGACAAAGTTCATGGATACAGATGCGAGCTCAGACTGGAGCTTTCAGAGGCAGAAGGCAGGAAAAGGCTTGATGGCAGAATCAGGGCCTACTTGCCTGGACTGGAAAATGGCATAAGTGAACCATATAAAGCCGGTGGCCTTTCATACTTAGGAATGGAATATCCGGCCCATTCATGGCGGATCTGAAAGAGGACATGTCGGCGGTGGACGCACATGTGTTTGCGTCTTCATAACTGGAACTGGAGGGAACATACATGTACTTGTGATTTATACATGAAACCGTTGGGGTCCAAGATAGGGGACATAACTGATCATAAAAATCCATATTTCCACAAGAGGACCTGGCCAACATGCAATGGTTGGAGAATACAACCAGAAACTTTAAAAAGGGAGTGCAAGAGGGCATCAAGAGGTAAACTGGTGGGTTGATGCAGTCCACCTGGAGGTTCCAAATCCAGCAGAAAGGTTGATCATCCGGGATATGAGGATCCCTTCTGTGGGACCATCATCCGGGCCCTCCTGTCCCCGCAGAGATCATTTCTTTCACAGCAGTTTCTTACAGGGGGTTCTGGGCTGGCTGGAAAGGCATTGGTGTAACTGGTGATTTTCTACTCTGGCAGAAAGTGTAATAGCCTCAATGGTAGCAGCTGTACCATGTCCCAGGGCTGAGTGAGATTGGCCACCCCTGTTCCCTCCCCAGCAACTGTCCAGCCCCTCTCTAGAGCTGTTAGAGTGGGGACAGAGGCCCCTGCTCCAAATGTGATTGCCTACAGGGGTGTACTGTCCTCTGTGTTCCCCAACCGCAGTGTGTCGCTGGGCTGGGAGCCCCTTGCTGTGTTCCAGAGATCTGTGGCACTCTTGGTCACCCATCTGGGCCATATTGAAGCATATACCAAGGAATCTCATAGATGAATGAGTCAAAAGACCAACTGAACAGATGTGGTGCAATGAAGGTGAGGTCTGGCAATCTCCAGCTCGAGTGGCATCCCTCACAGCAGGCGCACCCCCGGCACATTTCAGTATCTCTCTCAGGGGGGTGAAGCATGAAAGAGGGTTAACTATGTGTGGGCAATGTGCAGCCGGAGTAAACTCTGGTGGAGGTGCATAGCAGTCTTAACATGCCAATCAACCATCCACCTGGATCTGAGGAGAATGAGTACTCAAACCTTTTAGTAGCTGGTTCCCTCTAATGTTTCCCTTATGATAGTTGTCACTCGAAGCCCGCAATTTCATCTGATAAAGCGAATTACATGAGGTGGGCCTCTGGGGTACCTATGCCCTGGGTACATAGTATACCATATACTAGGAAGTTACTTATAAGAGCACCTCAGAATCCAATCTGTGGTGTATCTAATGTACTAGGAATCAATTTAGAGACGAAGCAGCTAGGCTGGGGTCTAAATAGCAGGGCCCCAGCCAGACTAAAGTCATAAAAACAGTGTTACAGCAGCAAAAAGTGGGGTTAACCATAAGAAGCAGATCCTACTCTCCTACACACCTCCCAACAGTTCTGAGTGCTGTGAGTCTGTTCGTTGAAGTGCTTGTTCTGGGGACATGTCTGTTTCGGATTCTGAGCGTGAAGGTGATTCAGGATGGCCATGAGATTCCGCCTGCTTGATGGCCTGTTCCCTTTCCCTGGCGGCCTGAGCTTTGGTGGGTCGTTGTGCTTGCCCTTTGCCACGATTCCTGCGTGTGTTTGCGGACGTCCATTGTTGATGGACAACTGCTGTTGGAGCCGGCGGACCGTGTACAAAGCCATTTTGTTCTATCCAGGCCCAGGCCTCTTCCGGAGTATTGCAAAGGATGTTACTGTCCTTGTGTCGGATGTGTAGGGTGGCGGGATATTGCAGCACATATTGTATTTTGTGATCCCGGAAGCATCTTTTGACTTCCAAGTAGGAGGATCTGCTGAGCTGTACTGTTACCGTGTAGTCCGGGTAAATATGCACCGTGGAGATTTCTATTTGCCACGGGCCCTGGTTACTTGTAGAATGTGATCTCTGTCACGATAATTGAACAAGCGAGTAACCGCTGGTCTAGTAGGATTACCCCGGCATGGAGGACCCCCTAGGCACTCTGTGCGCCCGTTCAACTGAGAAGAATTTGGGGTATTTGCTATTGAAAATGGTTGTGGAGAACCATGTTTCAAGGTACAATTCCATAAGCGCACATTGTTACTGCGAGATCTGCCTTCCTGGTCTTCTGCTCGGCTCTTCAGATACTCCACTTCCTGTTGCAGTGACTTGATCTGGTCCGTTACTGACATCACTGTAGGTCGCAAAGATGCCAGCGCCGATTCAGATTCTTCTACTCTGTCTTTCAATTTCTTGTGGTCTTCACGTAAAAATCCCATCTTGACACAGAGCAAGTCAATTTTGGGGCCCAACGTAGTTTTAATATCTAAGAATGGCACCATTAATTCATCGAACCGATGTGAGTGATCTGTGTGGTCTGCAGGTTTCGGAGCCGATGTTTGTGCTGCGCCCTCGGTGCCAGATGCTTGGCTTCATGAGTCTCCTGGTTGATGTAGCGCCCTGTCAGTTCTCGGCTTCCCCATTGGGAGGAATAAAGGTAGGGCTCTGTGTGGAAACCAGGAGAACCTGGCCCCTTTAACGGAATTGCCCGCGCACACTTGATGGCACACTTGTAGGAGGCGCCGCTGTGAATCACTCCTCTCGGTGAAATATGAATGCACATGGAGGCGGCGGCAAATTTCCGAGTGTTTGTATACAACCACACAAGTAGGCACCGTAACTGCCATTCCTGTCCCGCTGGGTAAAGGAACCGTTCACCGTGGGAAAGAGAGCCCAATTGAGGCCCACTTATCCTACAATTCAGGCGAGCAGGGGGGCGGCCATCCACAGTCGACAAAAGTACGGTAAAGTTATTGATGTAGGGTATAGGGCTGCACTGGTACACTGGTATGGCTGTGCACTGCACTCGCAACAAACCCCTGTTTATGATGCAATCTGTTCCACCTTTGTTTTTTTGTATTTTTATTGTAATTTTTGTCAATGCAATCCATTAGTGGTTGCCTTTGCTGAGGCCGGTGCCGGTAGAACTGCTCCGGGTCAGAGCGGCATGGCTGCACTGCACTCCCTCGTAAACAGGCTGACTCCTGCCATCCCTGAGCTCGAGTTTGCAGTAGACGGGCCGTGGGTCTCGCCTGGGCTGCTCTGGAAGCATCTGGCTCCCATCAGCATCGCCACTAATACTACGCTAGCAGGCAAGGGCCCAGCGACCACCACCCAAAGACACAGTCCTTCACAGGGCTCACAGTAGTCGGCTCTCTTCCAAGGCGGCTCTACCCCAAGGCAGTGACTCGTCCACCAATCAGCCGGCACCACCGTGGGCGTACACGCCCAGGGACCTCCCCCCCCCATCCCCCCCCCCCCCGGGATCCTGCGCATCCGCCGAACCTCAGGGCTGGGCCATCACTGCCAGACCTCTGCCTGCCAGCACCACCTCGCTGGTGGTCCTGTCTTCGTGTCACCCACAGGAGATCCCGGCACTAAGGAAGGTGTCATGTGCTTTAGGTTAGTTCCATCATGTACATACCGATACATAAATTGTGTCCCATCCACACGACATAATGGTCTTACACAGGTGACCTTTTACCCAGTAGCTTACTTCTATCTCTCCGACATCAGGCTCTTGGTACCATATCTTAATGCCTGTACCTGACGTACACAAACATGTTCCCAGGCATGGTAGATTTATTCTGCACAAGGGTCACCACTTTTTTCATTCATGGCCAACAGCTAGCTGTATATGATGTTTGTTTAGAAAAGGATTAGCAGGGGATTAGCAAATGTTCTCAAAACATATTGATTCTAGAAAAACCCAGGAGAGACCCCTTTAGTATAAAAGACTCTCACTCCCCCTTACAAGACAGAGGAGAATTTCCTTCCAGGTCTGTCTGCACACCAAGCCCTCAGTTTAGGTCATCTGCAACGCGCAGGTCCTGTTGGGTCCTAGGAACTATACGAGAAAGGTACAATATTGTCTTGAAGTGGCGTACTACATTAGGCAACGTATTAGGTAGGCATCTATGAGTGTGTAACGGGATTTTTGGCTGGCCTGAGACGGAGCTATCTACAGAGCATCTACTCTCACTGCCAACTGGGCCACACCCCCATGCACATCAATGTCATTTAATCATCTCTGACGGGTCTTTTGAACTTTTAGTATGAGAGGTCCATTTAAAATACAGCCTGGAGAAAATTCAGATGTGATTGGATTTAATGGGAGTACTGTTCCTCAGTACAATGCTAGCATGGCAAATCCAGGATTACTGGGATTCAGTGCTTCATATCCTAGGGCTAACTATCAATAGTGCAGCAAGTTAAGCGCGCCGGAGCCCAGCAGATGGGGCACATTTGCCCCGCCTGCCAGTATGACCCATGCCACACTTGCCAAGACACCGATTGCATCCTATGATGAAGTGAAGTGGAGTGTTCGTCTAAGTTCATACCCCTTGTACACCCTGAATGCCTTTCATACCACGCAGCAGAGCACATGTTCTGGTAGTAAACAAACTGTACAAAGCACTGATCATCAAGCCTTGGAATGGCACACATTTAAAAGCACCTGGATGAGGATGGATTGGGGATCATTGCAGTAACTTTATCGTGGCTGGCACGCATACACTGATTGCATTCGCTCTCAGGAGCTTTCGCGGGACTGCAGAAGGCATGCACTGCTCGGTCTGTGCCAGCCTCTCTGCCCTTCCAACCAGTCACTTCATTTAGGGGAAGATTGTTAGCTAATTCAAAACACACAGCCAGGCAATAATCTCTCCCCTCAGAATGAAATGTGATAAACGAATCACTTGGACACTTTCTATTCAATGCACCTTTTCAGGTTACCGGGGTAATTTATTCAGAAAATGATCATTTCTTCTCTCAGCAAATGAAAGCGGCCGGAGGGAAGCGCGGCTGGCGGGCTCACAGCAGAGCACACTGGGCACAGCTCTTACTAAGGGGTTTCAACTGTTTCTATAAAAAGGAGGCAGGACGCTTCAACGTGTTTTAAAAGGGACGTTGGTTGATTTGTAGATGCCTAGCTCGACAGGGCACAGTACTCACATCAGAGCTTCAATTGGAGTGTTTTCTGGTTCCATCTGAAGTGCTAGCGTAGGAAAAGATCTCCGTGACATGTTATCGCACAGTAACATCCAGCTGAATGGCTTGCAAGTCAATGCTGCTCGCTCATGGTGGGGTGTTGTTGATGTACCTAGTGTTACAAGACAAAAGGTCACCATGCCAACCCCTGCCTCCCATAGAGCAGTCACCAAAGAAATCAAACAAAATGCAAAATATCTGTAGAATATGAACATTTAAGGGCATGCTTCCAGGGTTTTCAGGAAGCACCACTGACACAGATTCTAGTGGTAAAACCTCCTGTACACCTTTTCAGTTTAAAAGGTTTCTTCTGGATCCAAAAGGTAATGTATCAGCAAATACGGCTATAATGACAAGCTATGAGGAATATACAACTGAATACATTTGAGTCTGTAAACTGGTACTTGATATCTAAAGGCATTAATTAGATTTACTTGATATTTTCTTCCCTATGCATGCAGAAAGTCTACAAAAGCGGCGTACTATATCTGGGTCTTTTATACCACTAATGGTATTGCTAAAAAAAAAATATATATATATATATATATTCAACGCACCAGGTTGCCCTGCATAGAAACGCCAACACAGATGGAAATTTTCCTTCATTTATTGTGGACAGCAGACACAGCGTATTTACCCAACCAACAGAAGCGCCATACGCGTTTCGGGCTCCATGCCCTTGATGACTGGATGTGCTCAAAGTCCCGACAGCTGTGTGGACTAAATACCGTATGGTCCCACCCTCATGGGATTTCATGCCACAATGCTTTCTGGGTCAGGTAGTCCGTAACTCTTCCAAAGTGGATGCTTAAAGGGTCTTTGTGCAACAAACTGTTATCCCCAAGTGGGTACTGTGGAGGGGTAACACCAAAGTATCTGCAAATGTCCTTTTCCCACAATACTCTCCATCTCCATATTTATTTATTTCGCTCCGTTTTCCACCTTAAGGCGTGGCTGCACTCTTCATGACGGCCGCAGACAAGAATAGAGGTGGATCCATTTAAATATAGAGGCTCCTGTTTCCGAAGAAAACTGCTGCACTCGCGGGGTTCATGCAATTACAATTTATTGCGAGGACGTGTTTCGTCGATTTGCCTTCTTCTGCTTGCACAGGCAAGTTAAACATATATGCATGATGTTACGTTTTTTAAAGTGTTATCTTGAATCTTATTGGCAGCAGTGTATTGAAGGAGGAATATGATTGGTTCTTACGTGCCAATGCCGCTTTCGTGTCAGTTACGGGTGATTTTATAGTTCATGGTGCACTAAGGGAGTATTAGGTCTAGATGACTGCGCCAATGTCTCATATTATTCCACCACATAGGACTCCCAATAGAACACCATGCTTGGGTTCTTCGTTGTTCCTCCATGGTATGCCACAACAGTTCAACTCGCTGGAAATACCTTGAATGTCACACCCCTCGTCAGCCATGAGACTCCTTTAGTATTCGGCGCAGGAGTCGGTAAATACTCGCAGCCCCCCCAGTCTGGATGACTGGCGACCATCGTCAACGCCAGTACCAGGAACGCCTACATGGCAGTGCATTGCGCCTGTAGAAATACTTCGCTCCGTTTTCCTCCTTTAGGCGTGGCTGCACTCTTCATGACGGGTGCAGGCAAGAATAGAGGTGGATCCATTTAAATATAGAGCCTCCTGTTTTCGAAGAAAATTGCTGCACTAGGTTATGCACTGAGAAAAACACACTATTTGCATCTTAAGTGTCCATGCAAAATTATTTTATTGTCGTCTGTCCATGTCAGACACAAAACAAGTCTAAACAAGGACAGAGGACAATAAAAGAATTTTGCATGGACACTTAAGATGCAAAATGGGGATATGGGGGGGGGGGCGGCCGACCAGCGGGAGGCCTGCCACCCCCGGGGAGTTTTGGGCTGGGGGGGGGCAGCCGTAGACACGTGGGGCATGACTTGGGCTCCTTTTGGGCTCGTTGGGCTGGGGTTGGGCGGTTTTTGGGCAGGAGGGTTTAAAACCAGCCATTTCGTGTTGCGAACCACCATTTCGGTGGCCGTGACACGACAGCCGGTGCAGGGAGGCGGGCAGTGGTGTTGGTTTTTTTAAAGAAAAACAGGGATCTGGGAACTAGCGCTGGACATTTCTCTATATTTCCTCTATTGTTGTGCAATTTTTTGGTCCAGCTACAGTCAGCTTTAGCCATCTGCGAAAGCTCATGGCATCAGTACTGAAAAAAAACAATAAAAATAAGGAGAGAGCGCATGAGCTTCTGTTGAATAAGCTTTTTCCGTTAGCTTCCAAGTATTATCCTTTGTTAGCCATTGCATGAATAGCGTGTCCATCACATTTCGGATCAGCCCATGTCACCTTAGATATATTTAGATTTTAAATATCACATTTTTCATAGTTATGGTAAATTGGAAAATAGTTTGTCCCTGCCTGCAGTCTCATCTAAGATGGCTCGGTTATTAATGTCATAATGCAATGACCATCTTAGACGCAGAGTTTCCATGTACAGTGATTAATAAAAGATTCTGAACGAAAACTCCTCACATACAATGGCCACCCAGTCAACATCAAGACATAACAGGAATTTATCTTTTTTCTTCCACTCTGACCTTCAACCTCTGCTCTACCCCCACTCTTAATACTACCCTTGTGTCTCTCTCATCATGTCTCTCCATTGTACTCACTGTCCCCAACACACAGGGTTGCCAAGAACCAGGGAGGTACCTACACATGTGAGAATCACTGAATAGTCTTGTGATTCCTGGAACATTACATAACCATAACATTGCACCATCATGAGGTCTGCAGTGTGATGGCTGTGAGTCCGCTTACTGTCGCAGCATGCATCTCTTCACTGCCTTCTTGGAGATTGCGCTGCTGAGTGTGGCTATGAGCTAGGATCAATAGAAACATTGTATTACCTTTCCGATTTGAATCCTAGATCAAGTAGTTAATTTCTGGATCATAAAGATCGCTAGAAGCGTTTGCTTAGTAAAGCAAATAGCCCTCACCCATCCTTAGCTGGCATTCTTCATCGTTGGGCCAATGCTGCAATGTCCAATAGGCCCCACGAAGATGCTCCTCGACGGAGATCTGTTTATCATCAATCTAGTTGTCAAAGTTACAACTCAAAAGCCACAGTGTTGAACGACAACAACAGGACTGTTTAGGAAGATAGGAATATGATGGTCAAAATCAACTATGGAACCGTAAATGGTTGTTTTTATTTATTGAAGGGGTCTATGTTAAGAATAAAAACGGTTAAGAGAATCAAAGGGAAATGATGGTGCTTAATTCTCAATAAAGCATAGATTGTCATTGGTTAATGTATTTTTTAGTCAACAAATAGGTCCACAGTTTCATGCCTTTATAGTTACAATATGGATCTGCTGCAATTCTTCAGGACCAACTTGTAATAACCTAATCTTCTCTTGTGGTTGAGTTCCTATCCTAATTGTGAAAAAAGTGGATTCCCATCTCTAGTGAATGGATAGAATATATCTAGATAATTTACATCCCATGAGCTTAGGTATGTAGGTATGTTGGCACTGATAGCTCTCAGATACTCTGTATGCAACATATTGGATAGATATATATCCAGTGCGTATCTATCCGTAGGCGAATGGCCGGGGAGATGCTTTGATGTAAGTGTGACTATAAGCTCCCCTTGATCAGCGACGGATCCATTAAGCAATAAAACTGCTTAAATAATATCCCAAAAGCAGTGAATACCAAGTAGGTATAATCACTTTTCTATATGTAGCATGCAGGATATTTGAGAGCTATCAGCGCCCACATGTGAGTGGTATTAGGGAGGTAGATCCTGATGAAAAGCCATAGGTATGGCTTGAAACATGATGACTCTTAGAAGGCAGATACATAGTTATCCACTACTTCCTTTCCCCATTTTTAATCATACCAACTAGCGGCCAGAATAAACATAATTTACCTACTAGGCAGGTATTTTTAAGGTTTTCTTTCCACATAAAGTACAGCCCTCGCTCCTATTTTGTCATACATCTATAAGTGCCCCCACAGAATTTGTAGGTCGCAGCATGCCCCCTTCCAGAGCGGAATAGGTTGGACTTTATGACGAGGCATGCCACCAAGGGGCAACCCTGGTGGGTGAGGATTACATAAGAAAACAAGTGTGTTTTCTTCACCTTGTGGAGGGCTACTTCTTAGCAAACTGATTGCCTCCTTTTCGTTTTTGCTACTTATTGGTAGGAGGACGAGCCTTTCTGTTTCCCTGTCTACCCCTACTTTTTATAGTACCACAAATGATTTACACATTGCTTCCAAGTTAAGCCTGACTGCTCTGTGCCAAGCTACCAGAGGGTTGGGCACAGGTTAGTTTAGGGTTGGCTTGTGCCTCACCCAGCCACAGATTGTGGTTGCTGCTTTACCAGTACTCACACCCCAGTCAACCAACAACCCAATTTATTACAGTGAGAAATTGTGATAATCTTTTGATCAAACATAGAAGGAGTACACTTTTTGATGCCATCAAATAACTCTACTTTACTGACACGAAATTGTTTATTATAGTCTAAATACATCTTCTTTAGTACTCAAATATGTGAAGTTTACTTGGTTGAGGCTGTATTTTTTTAAGACATTTTATTGGTTTTGGTTTAATCTAAGTACCATATATTTATGAACTGAAAAAAATATAAAACAAAACACCTTTACTGCTGTACATCAATATTTATCTAGTTCTTTCCATCTGTCAGTATAGTATATTTCCAATAGAGTGATTACTCTTAGCTCAGGATCACTAACACTGCTCTGTTTTGTGTGAGAAACGTTTTCTTCCATACCTCATCTCACTGTATTGTTCTAGTCATGTCATACCCCTCTATATCCCCTCCAGGTGACCCATATTGTTTTCTCAATTTTTTAAAAGATCACAGGGGCGCCTAGATTATTGTCTCTGCCATCATGCACCAATCCATATTTCTAGCTCAATTTACTTGTGTAGGTGGTGTTAGTCCACCCCATTTCCTTGTGATATCTCTTCTAGAAAGCCTTCAGAAAATGCATGCATATTTCAGCATTGTTCATCCTCCATATACCCTACAGTGGTAGCTCCACTGACATGTCAAACTTTGGTCCATTTATTGTTCTGATCTGGCACCTAAACAGAGAGCAACATGTTTTTGCTGGCCTTAGGACTCTGCACACTTTACCACTGCTAACTAGTGCTAAAGTGCTTGTGCTCTCCCTTAAACATGGTGAAATTGGCATACATCCAATTGGCATATTTAATTCACTTGTAAGTCCTTAGAAAAGTGGTACTTCATGTACCCGGAGATTGTAAACTAAATGCTACTAGTGGGTCTGCAGCATTTAATTGTACCACCCACTTAAGTTGACTTCAAACATGTCTTAGGCTTGCAGTTGCAGCTTGAGTCTCCAGTTTTAAACATTTTGTCAGGCATAAACCTTCCTTTTTATTACTTATAGGTCAACCCTAGATTAGGCCCTAAAGAGCCCATAGGACAGGGAGCAGTGTATTTAAAAAGTTAGACATGTACTTTCAAGTTTTAGTGTTCAAGTGTCAAAAAACTCTTATTTGTTCACTATTGCAAGATCTACCTCTCCCTTAGGATAACACTGGGTTAACTTATTATATTTATTATGTGATAACTTTCAAATCGGGAGCTGGAAGGAAAGTTAAGTTTGGTGTCTAAAGTGTTGTCATTTAAAACCCTCTTTAATAGTAAGGCTGGATTTTAAGTTACAATTCTGAAAATGTAACTTTTAGAAAGTTGGCATTTTTTCGGTCCTAACTATTTGTTGTTGGAAGCCTGTTTCCTGGGTCACATGACTAGTTGTAGCAGGCAGTTGGTCGTTTTATATTGTTCTCAGACAGCGAGACAAAGGTGCATAGGTGTTGGGCAGGATAGGCCATTTCTGACTTGATGAGGGGGGAGGAGCTGTCCCCTACCACACTTGCACATCACAAAAACTCCACCTGAGTACACTCACGAAAGGTTTGACACTAATCTATTGTGACCCCAGACAAGGTGGGGCCGAGCATGGAGGCTGGAAATTCGAAGCACCTCTAGGGGTGGATCTGGCATGACCAGATAACCACAGTTGGTGCTTTGTGCTTCTAGGCACTGTTTACACCTAAAACTATGAAATTGCATATCTCTGGTTCTACTAATTGGATTTTTGTCATGTTTGGCTCAAACAATTTATTCAATTTCACTCTATTTTTCTAAACTGGTGAAGGGTCATTATCTTGTGTTGTGTTTTCACTTTTACTGTTTGAAGTGCTGCATAAATAATTTAAACATTGCCTCTAAGTTAAGCCTGACTGCTTTTGTGCCAAGCTACCTGAGGGTTAAACACAGGTTAATTTGAGGTTTGCTTGTGACTTTATCCTGACAGAAATTGTAGCTGCTGCGTAAGCAGGGTTTCACACACACCCTCAGCTAGTAACCCAAATTCCAAAAGCAGGTAATCCCATATTGTGAGAGGGAAGAAATGTGACTAAATAAATACATAGATACATAAAAGTGCTACCACAACAATGAAGAGTCCAGTGCCCATAGAAGCCTGCTGCTGATGGAGATGAGGACATTAACCATTGTAGACAAGATGTTTGGTACAGTGCTCCAGAAATTAGCATGGAACACCACAATGACCTAGCTGAGAGAGCATGAACTATATCTGACAACAGATTTTAATCCAAACCTCCCCCTATGTTAATTTTGTTGTTGGCTTGCTGCTCATTGTCGATATTATTCTTGTAACTTTCCCCCACAAAACTAATAATGGACAAGCACTGGAAAAACGAATAGATATTGATTCAGTGTTCTAAAGCATACAAAAATAGGCATGCACACATGTCTGTTTGTCTTTACATTTGTCAGCATATTAAAGATAGACCTATTGGTTTTCTTTTACATGATGTCTATAACAGGTGTTGAATTAACCAGTTAAATGGTAATTAATTTATCAACCACAGGAGGAGGGAAGGCTGAGTCAGCCATGCCAGGATTCAATCTCTCCCCACATGTCTTTACAACAAACCTATAACCAGCCGCGTTTTCTGTTGCCCCTCTGGCCCCCGTAATAATACACAATAGAAAACGAAATTGGTCTTTCTTTCTCAGCCACAGCACAGTGCTTTTATTTGAGCTGGGCCGAGTGCAAACACTGAAGGCGGTAGGCTATGCAATTGCTTTCATATTCAATCACAGGTGGGTGGAGCTTCACTGTTGACATCAGGCAGACTGGCTGGGTCTTTAAAGTGAAATGTCTGTGCGCATGTCGGGTTGGGTGGATGTCTTCCAACGACCAATCCAACATGCGCAATTGAGGCCTATTCATACCAGTACTACATTAGGGAGCCAGAGTTCATAGCTGCACCGTCCCGGTCTCCTAAGGAGCATGATTTTGCCTACTCCAGCCAATCATGATGCTGATCTCTGCTGTTTACAGCAAGGGAGCAGCGCCAGGATTGGCTAAGTAGGTCTAGTCTAGGCAGCATTTGAGGCGGGAGGTTTGCGGTTTTGCTTTACAGAAGAACATGGGCAATCACTGTATGGCTTTAATATGAAAGACATACAATTGATGGATTGAATGCATAACAAATCAATACATTCACCCACAGTCAAGAGATCTGGTTTAAATCCATCATTCTTTTGCTCACCAGGCCACCCCAGTTTAGACCTGCCATATGCAAATCAGTCTTGACCCTGTGCCTCATGGGAACAGTACAGCCCGAACTGCTAAGCCAGTTCCTCCCTGGACCGGAAACAAGCATCCTAGGACCAGTTTTGGGGTTTCACACCTCATCAGCCAGGACAGCTCGAATCCATTGGCACAGTGAGCCCGGAACCCACATCTGGGCATACCCAGCACACTTAGGGTGAGAAAGCAAATGTCACTCAATTGATGGACAGAATGCAGAACAAATCAAAACATTCACCCCCAGTGAAGAGATCTGGGTAAATCCATCATTCTCTCACTCACCATGCCACCCCAGTTTAGACCTGGCCATATGCAAATCAGTCTTGACCAGTCCAGCCCGACCTGCCAAGCCAGGTCCTCTCTTGTGTGCCTTTGGCTTTAATATGAAGCCATGCAGTAATTGGTCATTTTCGTTCCCTTGCGGCCTTTCTTTGTAGTCTCAGCTGTTCCCACTGCATCATGCCCAGGGAGCTGGAAAAGACATGGGGCCCTGCAGCCACTTTTTGTGGCATTTTATTATATGCGCTAAATCGACCCGAAGGTATTAAAGCGCTTTATATGGGCACAGCACTTGTTACTTTACACAAGGACAGAATTCATTTTTGTAGACACAGGTAAATTAAGTGATTTGACAGATTTGCCCAGAACCCCAGGATGTTGTTGAGTCGATACAGAGACTCGAATTTGCTCACAGGTGTGTTTTCAATGTTTGTTGCAATGATTTTCGTTACACAGTATCCATGCTACCCAGGAAGCAGGGCTTTCAAACATGCTTGATGCAGCCGCATGGCAGACCGTGCTGACTGCCACTTTCACCCCGAGGAGGTAACTTCCTGCCTGGGAGCCCAGAAAGGGGGTTC
This sequence comes from Triturus cristatus, assembly GCF_964204655.1. NCBI lineage: Eukaryota > Metazoa > Chordata > Amphibia > Caudata > Salamandridae > Triturus > Triturus cristatus. The sequence continues at coordinate 238,709,918 of NC_140583.1, forward strand.
ACATAGAGCCGAGTCTGACAGTGGTTAAGCACATGTCTCCTCATCGCCGCCAACTGCCTGCTTCCTGCCTCTTCCGGCAAACTGCCCAGTAGTGATTCAGTCCATGTTCGAGTAGCCATGATTCTTTCTGTGTAACAGACCATGCTGCATGTGTGTGCATGTTGTTACCGTGGACTCAGTCCTGGGAGGGCAGGGCCAGTAGTCTTTCTGTCGCCCTGCTCAGCACCATCCCCGTTCTTTGTTTTGCCACTCACACGCTACATGTTCTGCCACCATCTTGCCCACAACACAGGTAGGCGCTGCCATTAAACTGATGAACATTTATCTCATCCTAAAATAAAAAGAGGTTGATGCTGTGAATGCTATCACGCGCATGCTGCTGTTGCAGTTTTTAACGCAAGCAAGACAGTTCATAGATATTAGGCCTAGCGATTATGCTTCCTCAGTTACGAAGTTGGCGACTCTGGCCGTCATGCTACAGCCTCTTTCCGAAAAGGTACACTGTTCCGGAGTTGGGACTTCTCAGTGCACCCTTGAGTTCCTGCAGGGAGGCAGGCGGCTGCTAGGCTGGTTCTGGAGGACCATCTGGACGGTGGCCCTTGGCTCACTTTGTGCATCTCCGAATTACACATTGTATTTTAGCTCGACGAATGAGCTGAGTTAGAAAAAGTTTGCTTTTTAAAATAATCATCACATCACTTAGAGTTTGAGTGATGGACCCAATTATGACCATGATACAGATCTTTGTTTTGTGTCATGCCATGTTTTGACTTTTTGACTTTCATTTTTATAGTACTTGCTCTAAGGCGAGCCAATCGTTCTGACCATATGCACCATGAATTTGCCTGCTGGCCATTCAACAACTATGCTTGCCCCCACTTGCTTTCCAAGGTGCTTTGTAGGTGTGCTAAAAGGAAGAGGTGGTGGCTGGATGAAAGGCCAGAACATGCACCAGTGTGGTCTGGAAAAGCTGGCTACTGGATGTCCTCCCACTCCAGCACCAACCACAATGCTCACATCAGAGCTTTAGAATTCAAGCCCATCAGCCTCCAGGACACCTTCAAGTTTCCAGTGCTTCGAAGGGAGGCTGGCAGGAAGAAAGGGGTGATTTCTAGTCAGGTGATGTAGTTGCCCACATTCAGGTACCTTGGCCCCGGCCTGTGAAGCTCATATCCTGTGGCTCTGTTTTATTTATCACAAAGGCATCCTCAATCAGAGGCCTTCTGTGCAACTGCCGGAGTCAGTGAGAGGCTGAGCGAGGTCCTAACATGTTGTGTTAGCTGTGAAAGGCCCACTGGGGGTTTCTTCCAGTCCAGGAACAGACAGGCTAAATGGATGCCATGGGTAGAAGAAGGATTTTGCATAGTTGGACTGGCGTTTTGCCTGCATACAGGCAGAATAGAGAGGAAGAGTGGTGAAAATTAAATCCTGGTTGTTTTCCACTCTGCACTAATTGTTGAACATATTTAATGCAGTAAGATAGGGGACAGTTTTTATTGTGTTTAAATAGTTCAAGGCTATACGTTCTCAATTGCTGTATAAACCACCTACTTTCTCAAATGTCCTTAATTTGCTACTCCTTTCCTCATACGTTTTTGGGGAGAAGCCTCCCAAACCCCCTTTTTGTCCATTGGGCTTCGCACGCTTGCAACATAAGTCTCATCCACAACTTTTACGCCACACCATTTTCAAATGGCACCAGCCGCCACTGCCTCTAACGCACCAATTATGCAGGTAAAGCCTTAATGCAGGCATCTAATTGACACTGTTAATGGTGCAGCTAGGATTTCCACAAGTGATAGATATGATCGTTGTTTTTAAACAGTTTCCAGCTCATTTCAAAGGTATTTGATATGTGAAGAGGTATGGAGCCTGCATCATGGCAACACATGGATTTGACAAGAAGTGTAAAGAAGGGTACCACATACGGGGTGTTTCTAACAAATAATCTATTATGGATTCCAAACCATTGGAACATTTTTTTAAATTTAAGTAGGTATGCCTAGTATAGTAATAATTATGACTTGTTTCATCCACCTACTATCCATGATGGTATTTGGACACATATCCTCTGAATATCTAGTCTGCTTAAACAATCGTCTATCCTTAGCATAAATCCTTGCTTCTAAATGTGTTTTCAATGCCAAAATAACATGTACAGTCCAGGAATGAGTGATGAAGAACAATTCTAGCATTATGCACCTAAGTCCAAGTAGGGATCACCACTTCCGACAGGGTAGGTCCAAAAACACCCTGGACCACCCTCTGGTAGCTTGGCGCAGAGCAGGAAGGCCTAACTCACAAGGCAATTTGTAAGTATTTGTGTAACACACCCACAATAACACAGTGAAACACCACAAATGGACACCACACAGGTTATTTATAAAAATATAAATATCTTTATCCAATTTTTACGCAAGATAAAAACAACATAAATCCAAAATATAGAAAATAGTTTTCTCTTCAGGATTTGTCTGTTATAATGTTCAGGGTTAGAAAAAGGAAAATAAGCTTGCAGGTATTGTAGGAAAAACCCCGGTCCCAGACGTGGGGAAAGTCACGTCGAAAACAAGTTGCGGGCTCTGAATAGTGTCGTCCTTTAATGTCGGTGCGTATCCATAGTGCGCAGGACCCCTCACACTCCTTGTTAGGTCGTAGCTAAACTACTGAGCCCCCGGTTGCACCATCAGCTTAAATGCTGACTTCGTCATCAGCGATTGCCCCACAAAGTAAAAATGTGCCCCAGATATTCTCTCAGGATACTTCGATCACCTTGGGGCACAGGCCCCGCTACTGCCGCTCCTCCAGGGGCAGGTACGAGCCCTCAAGCTCCCCTGTCTTAGTCAACACAGGAGGGAGGTCGAGGGTGCTCTCCCACAGACCCGCACCCCCAACCCAGACGGTAACACCACACGCTCCCTGGACTGTCCCGAGCGGTTACCTTGGGGGGGCGCGGTCTCTCTCCTTCCTTCGCCGACAACAGCTGGTTGCGGAGATGGGATCGGGACGCCTCATGCTTCTTTGGATTCAGCGCGGCCCCTCTGGACAGCGAGCCCCTCGCAACACCCCACGCTGGAACTAATCTCAGCGCAGCTCCCTTCTGACATCGGCAGGGAAATCCGCGCAGTGCGCAAGAGGCTCCTGGGCCGGCGGCGGTGAAATTGGTCCACACAGCGCTCTCCTTCAGTCACGGGCCGACAGGCACACATCACTTTCAGGTTCTCGGGCCGGCAGCAGTGCGCATCTTCAGGGTTTCCCAATAATGCAGTTTATAAGTAGGTCTCCAAATTAGGTGCAGATACACACGCACAGTGTTGTAGGGGCAGTCCTGCAAATCTTTATTGTCCTTGGGATCCCCCCAATAAACAGGGAGGGGGGCAGTCCGAAAGCTGTGGAGACACTATGGAGATGTTCCTTCAGTTCCCCTCTGGCAGGGAAAGATCAGCAGGTAGTAGGGCAGCTCAGCAAGTTGGGGCAGCAGTTCCTGGGAGCAGTCAGCCTCAGCAAAGTGGCAATCCTCCGGGTGCAGCAGTCTTTACTCCAGCAAAGTTCCTTCTTGATCCAGTAGTGTAACCAAGATGTGTGGCCAGGACCCTCCCTTTTATACCCTGGTGCCTAGCCACTAGAAGGGGGCAGAAGCTTGGTGGGCAGCCGGGCCCAGCCTATTCAGGTGGAAAGGTGTGACTCACCACTCCCTCCTCGTAGCCCAGGGAAGCCATCAGCATACAGATGGGAGGGGGTGAGTCTGCAGTGCACAGACTAAGTGCAGGGCAGGAAAATGTCCACTTTCTAAAAGTGGGATTTCTAAGACAGTAGTGTCCAAATCCAATATCCCACTAGAGAGGGTTCCCCGCTACCATTCTAACAATACCAAACATGACATACTTATTATGTCCCAGTTAGAAGTTATCTAAGAAGGGGGATTCCCAATGTTAGCCTATGCCTACAGGGGCCTGCAGCAGGCATGTCAATGTCACCATGTTTTTAGGGGAGAGCACCTGCACCTTAGCACTGTTTAGCAGTGGTAAGGTGCCCAGAGTCCTAAGTCCAACAAAAATGTACGGTTAAAGTGGGAGGCAAAAAGGGCAAAAAAATAAAAGCGGAGACCGCCCTAAGGCTGACAGGTCCAACAGTCTATAAACAGGATTCTTTTTTATTTCACATCCCCAAGACACAGTAATAAATGTTCATGGCAGATATCTTAAATCAAAAATGACCTAAGGGCATATGTGACTTGACACAGCCAGTAATTTCTGCTGTCCAAGTCAATGACTTAAACATCTCATAATTTGAAGAGATCGTCTGTGGTTACAGAAGAAATAACCTAAAAAAGTGCCAACAACCACAGACCCCACATCATCTTCCCCATAATCAACAAACAGGGCACTAGTACCTCACCACACTCACCAGATCAAACTTAGATGGCTCCACACTTGAAACCATAGTATCTCTACTACTCTGAACCAACAATATCCAGGCCGAATGAGTCATCTGTCTAAACAATCCTAACTTCAAAACCAAATGCCTCATCTAGTAGGTGTACACCTCGAGACCCTACATTTCTCACTTATACCAATTTAATCTCAAGTATTGGCTCAATCACACTGCCAAATCCAGGTGTAGAATCCATGTATGTGCTCAAATTCAAAACTATGTCAATCATGTTGACTTTTTTGTATTTATGGTTTCATTTTCATGTACACTGTGAAAGTCCAGAAAAAATCAACTCACATGACGAAAAAAACAGCCATGTGAGAGCTCATTTGCATACCCATGATGCCCGGAGTTTGGACTGCACACTGGTGCTATTTCTTTTCTTTCAATTGTCATATATCCTCACTAATTATGCATTTGAAAGGTGGAAATATACAAGAGGAAATGCATAGGTAGGTTGGTTTGTATTATCAAAGACACCCTTTGTTTGAAACATTTTATGACTAAGATTTTAAATGCCACTACGTTCCAGGGCTGTGCAGTTTTACTATACACTTCATACACGATGCTAACTCCTTTTTCAATCACAGATGCAACATACATATCTACACCAGGCTTCTGTGAGTTGATGACATAAGCTTTGGCAAACATATTGAGCTGTCTCTAGACTGAGCTAAAAAGAGAGTGGAGAAAGATGTGTCTCCTAAAAAAATACAACAAAAAAGGATGCCTTTATGGGAGAGTACAGCCGTATTCTGAATATAAATGCACTAAAAGGGTTTGCAAATGCACATTTACTTGCCCAGGCAAAAATCCGCTGAGCCACAGATGTGGCCCGATGGCCACGGCTGGCAACTTTTGAACTTGGGACCCAGGTTTGAGTTTTGTAGTTGACTTAAGATCCTGTGATTCTAAGCAAATCACTTAATTTCGCTGTACCTAAAAAATGTCATACAATGGTGCCGATTACGATCCGGTAAAAAATTTCCCCGTGCGACTCGTATCCGGTCTTTTTACCGTACGAATCGTACAAGTGCCGTACGAACTGGCAATCACGATTCGCATGGTAAAAAGTCCATACGAACCGCATTGGGAATCATTCCCCACACGTCCTCGGGTCGGAAAATGTGTCCGACACGTCCTCGTACGATTTACCGTACAAATGTGAAAGGTGAAGTCCGACCGAGGAATCACGATCCATCCCGTGCGTCCGAGGTTACAACCGGATGGAAAAAACACCGTCCGCACCGAACTCCCATAGCAACCATGGAGACGTGCCCGCATACGCGCCGACCCCCCCCAGCCCCCGTACGTACACGCCGACCCCCCCCTCAGCCCCCGTACGTACGCGCCGACCCCCCCCGGCCCCCATACGTACGCGCCGACCCCCCCAGCCCCCGTATGTACGCGCCGAACCCCCCTGTATGTACACCTGTGTACGTGTCGAACCCCCCGTGTACGTTCGAGTCGACCCCCCCCGTGTACGTTCGAGTCGAACCCCCCCGTGTACGTTCGAGTCGAAACCCCCGTGTACATTCGAGTCGAACCCCCCCGTGTACGTTCGAGTCGTACCCCCACCCGTGTATGTACGGTGCGTACCCCCAGCGCTACGCGCTGGGGGTACGCACCGTACATACACGGGTGGGGGTACGACTCGAACGTACACGGGGGGGTTCGACTCGAACGTACATGGGGGGTACGCACCGTACATACACGGGTGGGGGTACGACTCGAACGTACACAGGGAGGTTCGACTCAAACGTACACGGGGGGGGTTCGACTCGAACGTACACGGGGGGGTTCGACTCGTACACGGGTGTACATACAGGGGGGTTCGGCGCGTACGTACGGGGGCTGGGGGGGGGGTCGGCGCGTACGTACGGGGGCTGGGGGGGTTGGCGCGTGCGTACGGGGGCTGGGGGGGGGGTACGGTGCGTACCGGGCCACCTACTCTGGTCGATTCGCGCCGTACTTCGCTTTTCCGGCACTTTTTGGGTGCCGTGAAAATATTGCCGTCCGGACTGCTGTCAGTTCGAATCGTAATTCCTGGGTCGTGAAACGCTGCCTGAAAGCGTACCGACGTCACGTCGCAGCATTCCCGGATCACATTCGTATGTATATTTTCGTCGGTCGGTGTTTTTTACGATTCGTACGGAAATGGTGTTTCCGTGCGAATCGTAATTCCATGTTTGTAAAGTTTTACGACCGGGTACGAGTCAGACGGGGAAAATGCTCCGACGGTTCGTACCCGGTTTTTACCGGATCGTAATCGGCACCTTTGTGTAATGTAATCTGGTTCCCATGTAAAGTGCTCTTGGTCCAAGCTTTGCTATATACAACTGCATCCAATCCCATGGTAATCAGGTGCATTTTTAAAAAGGGCATTTTAGCGCTGTATACAAGCACCATTTTCTGTTTTAAGGGGGCCCTTAGGCCCATAGGTAAGAATGATTTTAAAATTCCAAAATTTGGAAATGCCAAACCATTCGTACCTATGGCCCTTAGGCCCATAGGTACAATTTTTTTAAACTGTGCATTATATTACAATTTGCAGACGGATGGTTGTTTGGCAAGGGTACATTTCTAATTCAACAATTATTGTTATTAATACATAATTATTTATTTTTATAAAATTAGACAGTTTTATTTTTCTTTTGTTGAAAGTGCATATTCATAGCAATATTGGATTCTATTAAAATATTTTCATTCAAGAACCCTTAGAGAGAGGAGGTACAATAACTGAAAGGGACTTATCATTGTCATCATACGTCTGGTGAACTGGAGTATGACCCAGGAACTTATTAAATAATTATTATTACATGCATAATGCTAAATAACACTGCAGTTCAAAGAGGCATCTCTTCAAAAATAGTCTCACATGATACTCACAAAGAGGCTTAGAACCTCAGACCCACCCACAAGATGCTGTTAAACCTGCTGAAGATCAACAATGCAGCATTGATGTGACTAACACTAACAATTATTTTTGAGGTAATCAGAAACATCACATTAAAAGTTCTTCCCATATTATTTTTAGTGTGATTTTTTCAAACCAAATTATTTGGGTTTAACAAATACAATGACATAAAGGTGCCGATTCAGATCCGTTAAAAAAAATTACCGTCCGACTCGTATCCGTATTTTTTTTCGTACGAATCGTACAAGTACCGTACAAACTGCGAAGTACGATTCGTACGTGAAAAATACATACGAATTGCGTCGGGAAAATGGTCCGAGAGGGAGCCGTAAATTTTTACGTCCGAATAGCGTCAGGAAAAGTGTCCGATAGGGAGCCGGACATTTTTACGTGCAAATCGTAAAACAGAAGTCCGAGCGCGCAAGTACGATCCGTACCGCCCGTCCGAATACACAACCGCATGTAAAAGGCCCTGTACGGAGCGAACGCTGTAGCCTACATGTACACGGGTAAACTTGTGCCTGGATACGAGTCGTACAGCCACCCTCACCCCGCACATGTCAGCACCGTACCCCCGTATGTCAGCACCGTACCCCAACACCGTAGCACAGCCCCCCACCTGTACGCGCCGCACCCCAGGCCCGTCTCCCAGACCCGCACCTGTACGCGCCGCACCCCAGACCCATCTCCCAGCCCGCACCTGTACGCCCCATACCCCAGGACCGTACCCCGGCCCCCCACCTGTATGCGCCGCACCCCAGGCCCGTAGCCCAGCCTCGTACCTGTACGCACCGTACCCCAACACCGTAGCCCAGCCCCGTACCTGTACACACCGTACCCCAACACCGTAGCCCAGCCCCGTACCTGTACGCACCGTACCCCAACACCCCCCTGCAGGTACGCGCCATCCCCCCACCCCATAGGTATGCGCTGTCCCCCCACCCCCGTAGGTACGCGACGTACCCCCCTGTAGGTACGCGCCGTACCCCCACACCCCCGTAGGTACGCGCCGTCCCCCCACCCCCGTAGGTACGTGCCGTACCCCACCCCCCCAGTAGGTATGTGCCGTACCCCCACTCCCCCGTAGGTACGCGCCATACCCCCACCCCCATAGGTACGCGCCGTCCCCCCACCCCCGTAGGTACACGCTGTCCCCCCACACCCGTAGGTACGCGCCGAACCCCAACCCCCGTAGGTACGTGCCGTACCCCCACCCCCGTAGGTATGCGCCGTCCCCCCACCCCCGTAGGTACGCGCTGGGGGTACGGCGCGTATCTACGGGGGTGGGGGGACGGCGCATACCTATGGGTGGGGGGGACGGCGCGTACCTACGGGGGTATCCGGCTGAGGGGAGAGAATATTAGAGGCCTGAGGCACAGGAAAATTTGTGACTGCGGGACAGGGTAGCTGGAGTGTTAGAGGACTATCTGGGTCTATTAAATTAACACCACCCTGGGCAATTAGAGACAACCTATCCAGGCTTGCCCCAATTCTGTTAACTCGTTGGTCATCATGAGGTGAAGGATCATCAATCAGGGAAACTGGAACATGGACAGGAGATGAGGCTATTGCCAGGTTGCCCAGGGATGAGCGTTTGTTGGTAAGAGATTCCCGAGAGAGTCTACGCTCCGTCAGGGCAATCTCCTTCTCTACAATGGAAAAGGCACGCGTTAAAAATTGATCCATAGTGCCGCTCACACAGTCACCCCCCCCCTCTACGCAATTTATTCGAGCGAGTTGCCATCGGCATTTGAGGATGGACAACAGGCCCGAATTTACACCAGCGCACTACCCAGAGGGGTAGAGGGGAAACCTGAGTGCGTCTCACAGGGGAAAGCAAATATCACCGAATAGGAAGGGCCAAATCAATGTTCCTTGCCAGGGCGACTTTGAGAAATGGCCCAGCCCGGCCTCCTCCGGCCCCTGACGGCCACAGACGGTCCCGCCCTTGTCCCGGGCTTCTCCCGGCACGTCCCGCGAAGCGTGGAGTAAAACCAAATAAATATAGGATATGGCGGACCGGGGGCGGTAAATATTTTATATGTATGTGTTGTATGTTTTTTTGTATAAGAATTGTTTGTATTTTACTGTAAGTGTTAAATTTGTAGTAGTTATCAAAAATACATTTATTTGAATTTTGTGTTTTTAGTTCTGTAGCGGGTTGTGGGTTTATAGGGGAATAGTGTAGGAAGTAATTTAATTATATTAAATATATGGATTATTAATGTATTTATTAATATTTGTTTAATTGGGATGTTATAGTGTTAAATGTGTAAAGTATTTAATTATTAATAATTGGTTAATTAATTTAAATTAATTAATAGGTACTTAATTATGGTCATTGTGAAATACATTTTAGGTGTGTTTTGTGGTGTTTATAGGTGTTAAGGGTGGGAAGTAATTTATTTTTAATTGAATAAATAATAATTGGATGTTAATTTATTTTATTTAATTAATCGGTAATTAATTATGGAATTGTGTAAATAATTTTAGATGTGTGTTGTGGTATTTATAGGTGTTAAGGGTGGGAAGTAATTTGTATTTAATTAATTAATATGTAGTTGTTAATTAATGTTAATTATTTTATATGTATTTTGGGTGAATGTTTATTTTTTTGTCTGTTGTTTTTACTTTTAAAGGGGTAATGGGTGGGTATTAAATACATTTTAATTACTTTAATATTAGTTGTTAATAGCAATAGTTTTTAATTTATAAATACGTTTTAATTGTGTTTTATTATTTTAGAGTTTAATTTAGGTGTGCGTTGTGGGTGTCATAGTGTTAAAGTGTGTGTAGTCTATTAATGTTTATTCGTTTTTTTATTAATAATATTTTTTAATTGATTAATAAATATGTTGTTATTGGGGAGAAAATGTATTAAAATGTTGAAGTGTTTTGTTATGGTATGGTGTTATAGGGTAGGACCTATAATAGCTACGTTTATGTATTAATAAAATTATTTGTTTGCAAATATTTTCTAGTTAAAAGATTTTTTTTATAAATGTATTTATTATTTTATATTATATATTATTTGAAGGTTTTCTGTATGTAATAATATTATAATATTTTTTTCTTTTTATATATTTAATATACTTGATTTTTCATTTCTAAATATTGTTTATTTATTTTTATGATTTTTTATAATTTCTAATGTTTTTCATTTTTGTTTTAACTGCGTGAGTGTTAATAGTAATTTTTGTCTCTTCGCTATCCAACACTTTCCCTAATGTTGCACTCACTGTAGAGGGAATAGTAATTTTTACACCGCCACTATCCAACATTTTCTCTACTGTTGCACTCACTGGAATGGGAATAATCATTTTTACCCCACCTCTATCCAACACTTGCCCTCCTGTTGCATTCACTGTAGTGGGAATAAAAATGTTTACCCCTCCGCTATCCAACAGTTATTCTACCGTTGTATTCAGTGGAGTGGGAATAGTATTTTTTACCCCTTTGCTATCCCACACTTTCCCTACTGTTGCACTCTTTGGAGTGGGAATAGTAATTTTTTCCCATGCGCTATCCAACACTTTCCCTACTGCTGCTCTCACTGGAGTAAGAACAGCAATGTGTACCCCTCCGCTGTCCAACACTTTCCCTACTGTTGCACTCTTTGGAGTATGACTAGTAATTTGTACTCATTCGCTATCTAACACTTTCCCTATTGTTGCATTCTTAGGAGTGGGAATAGAATTTGTTTCCCCTCCGCTATTCAACACTTTCCCTACTGTTGCACTCACTGGAGTTGGACTAGTAAATTTAAATATTTTGCTATCCAACACTTTCCCTACTGTTGCACTGATTGTATTGGAAAATTAAAGTTTAAATATTTTTAAATAGTTTATTGTTTTAATTTATTATATATTTTCTTTTATATTTTAAATTATTGATATATATATATTATTTTTATATAATTTTAAAGTTTTAAAATAAATTAAAGTTAATAGTTCATTAATTATTTTAAAGTAAATATATATATAAATTATGTCTGCAAGTAACACTGTGAGCAGCTGCTCACCCTCCTATCGACGCCGGTGCCAGCAGCGGTCACAGTACTGCTCATATATGTTTCACACAGCAAAGTCCTCCTTTCAGAATTCTGAAATAACTCCAAAGCGGCACCACACAGGACGAGTCCAATAACGATTTATTGTCTCATAAACACAACAGTACTGTTGTGTTTATGAGACAATAAATCGTTATTGGACTCGTCCTGCGTGGTGCCGCTTTGGGGTTATTTCAGAATTCTGAAAGGAGGACTTCGCTGTGTGAAACATATATATAAATTATGTTTGTGTGTTTAATTTTTTTAAATTACGTTTATTTGTTATATTTTGCTAAAACGTATATTACATTTAAAATGAATATTAATATTTAAAATATTTAATATATAATATTTTATATATATATATTTAAATCGATATTTTTTACATCGATATTTGTGATTCAATATTTTTGTACTTACCTGTTTAGGTATGGGAGTCAATATTTTTGTAGTCTATAGTTTTTTTCTCTCGATATTTTGCACATCAATATTTATGTCATGGATATTCTATCAGTGAACCTTTCTAAATAATTTAAACATTTGTGTCTAGTAGATCTTAATCTATGTTTTTCCACTGGACATGATGATTAACTGCATTCGCCATGCAAAGTTTGACTTCTAGTTGTTAGGATTTAAACATTTGTGTCTAGTAGATCTTAATCTATGTTTTTCCACTGGACATGATGATTAACTGCATTCGCCATGCAAAGTTTGACTTCTAGTTGTTAGGACAAGGGTCAGATGTAACAGAGACACTACTAATACTAGATTATTTGCTTTCTTTTTGACCAATATTGGATATATTAGACACACTAGAGGTTTGTATTTCTTCAAGGGTATGTGCAATTTGTGCCAAACGTATGGCCACATCACTGCTCTGACATACTATTTCTACTTGTATATTAGAGGTGCATCTACACATTGGCGTTGTTGCAGATGCCAAACTTTCTACTGACACACTTTAAGCCTGGTAGTGCATAGTATAGTGTCCTTGGCTACTTCTGTTTGCCTGTACCTTGGATGATATTGCATTACACAGATTATTCACTGCCCGAGTAATATCCACATTATCTTAGTGCACTAAGACATGGTTTTGTACATTGTGTTCATTTGTATGCTCACAAGTTGCACTATGCTGTTTTTATTTGACCTGTTATCATCGATGTTTTAAGCGCATGAAACTGAAATGCACTTGGAGTTCCAACTGGTATGTTTTCTACTAATGCAGACCCTGATTGGCTGGAGGCAGTTGCAAAAACAACAATTGATGGACAGAATGCAGAACAGTACCTTGTCTGACTACAGACTGATGTCTAAGTGTTAATGTAGCAATTTCAATAGGGGTACATGGTCCTTTACACTCAATATAGGTTAATTATTAGTTGGTCATTTGCTCCATATGTTCATCATCTCTGGTGCTTGTGGTTGAACTTTCTTTGGTCACATGTTCAGTAGCTTCTAGATATTCTATGCCGCTTGTTTTTTTGTACTCTCTCTGTAAGATCTGTGAAAGTGGTTCTGTTTGGAGACACAGGAAATTTGTAAATAATATGGTATTATGATATTGCCTACTGGTGGTTAGGACCCAGTTTCCACGGGAGAAGTATTTTTTGTTTTGCTAACAACTTTGGCACCATTTATTAAATCTTCATGAATTTTTCAAAACAAATTTGCCAGTTACTTCAGCTGCTTGAATGTTTTGGGGTCATCTGTCAAGTTGGGCCGAGAATAAGGGGGGGCCCAAAACATGTTTTCCCCATGTTAATGCCCATATGTTTTTTTTTATACGACTACAGTCCGAACCGCTGGATGGAATTACACCAAATTTGGCAGAAAAATAGATCTTGGTCCAGAGAAGTGACTTTTGGTAGTTTGGGGTACATCTGTTCTAGTTTTAGAGATAGTAATCACAATCCAAATTTGTATATTTTGTGGGGCGGATTCTCAGTGGATCTGACAGTCCCCTTGCCGTGATCTAGTTGGTTGCCAACACTTCAACCAGGAAGTGTTGGCAGCCGACTTGGTTTTAGCCAAGTTCACCAAAAAACATAAAAAATATAGAAAAGGGGGCGAGGTACCTAGATGTGGTGATGGGGTCCCAGAGGAACTATGCTGGGGTATAAAACATTTTTTTTACAATTTTGCCGCGAAATCATGGGTGGATCCATGAATTTGTGGCAAAACATGAAAAAAAGCGCAATCTCCTGTGCTTGTTTTTATTAAAGCCCCCAGGCGGACCAGGTTCTGGGGGAATGCCTGTTTCATTAAATTAAAGGAGGGGGTCGCACGGGGATCCCAACTCTCTGGCTTTTATGATAAAATTATGACAGAGGCCATGTGGACCCCCCTCCAAGCCCCAGGGATCACCAACTCCCTGGGATAAAAATAAAATTAATATGGGGGCAGAGTGGACCCCCTTAAGCCCTGGGCACAACCACCTTCTTGGGGCTTATGTTAATTTAAAATGAGGGGGAGAACTTGCGGACCCCCACTGTCCTACCACCTCCCCAGGGCTATAATGAACATTAAATATGGGGTCACTAGCCCCTTTTGATCTCACCTGTGCCTGGGGACCCCCTCTACCACCAGGATATGCACCAGGAGGCACAACTGCAGAATATAGCACAAAGGGGCGGGCCATCAGCCCAGCGCTAAAAGCACCTCTGCTATCCCACCATGTGGAACAATACACTACTTGGGGTCACTAGACACTTGTGACATCACCTGTGCTTGGGGACTCTATTTCCGACCCGGATACGCGCTAGGAGGCATGACGGCATAACATAGCCCAAGGGGGTGGGGCCATTATCCCAGCGCTAGAAGCACATCTGGTATCCACTATCAATCAGAAAAGGAGGCCACGAATTTAAGAGCCATTTATGGAAAATGTACCTTTAGTGGCAGATATTCCAATTTCTCCAATATTTGTTCACATCACAGTTAATTCTAGGTACCCTTCTTTTCTAGGATGCTCAGTGGAGGACAGACAGCGAGTACCCATGTAGGGAGCACCAGGGATGCAAGACAAGGATGCCATATCTGCCAGTTAATCACAGGGTCACCTCAATTTATTGACCCCTTTCCTTCCCCTGCGAGGCTGTTCCAGGAGAGGTGGGATAAGAAATGGTGCAGACCAAGTCCCATACCCTGTTGCGATCTGGAATCCCTCCTCATGCCCCCTCTATAATACCCTCTGTCTTCACAATTGTGCAGGTCTGCAGTTGACCTGAGAGAAGCACTCAAGGGGGGAATTGGGTAAGGTTGATAAGAGAGGAGGTGGGTGGCCTCACAAGGTGGTAGGTGAAAACCAACAGGGTGCTGGTGACTCACATTCTTGATGCCGTGGTATATGGGGACATCTTAACCAAACAAAGAAGTACTTACGTCATAAAATTAAGAGAAAATATCCTTGTTTGGTGGAGATTTATCTCTTTTTAGTCTTGTTGTCTTCTCTATAGGAGAATTCATATTATCACAGATGTATGGATAAAGATGCACAAGGAACAATTACATTGCCAAAATGCACACAAGGTCACTAGAGACATTTGCTTGCGGTCCATCATGCAGATGTAATGTAGCATACACACTGGATGTCTAACCAATGAGGTAGTTCTTAGTAATTAACCAGATAGTAGACATTTTGTTGAAAACTGTGTTATCTTGCAGGATAAAGGGGCAGGTGAGGTTCCGTTCTGGCAGTCACTCACACAGCTACTGACACTCCCAAAAATACATTTACACACCCACTCACAAACCCATTCTTCCTCTCCCACATCCACTCACAGATCCATACAGCCACTAACATCCACTGACCTAACCATGCACCAATCACACACCTGCAAAACCACTTACACACCCACTTACAGACCCATACTACTACTCACACACCCACTCACAGAGAAATACAGCTACACACACATCCACTAATTGACCTATACAGCCACTCGCACACCTACTCTCAAAGGTCACAGGTAGCAAAGAAAATTATTAAAAAACATAGAAATTCACTAAAGAAACCAGAGGTTACAGAGCTGTTATAGTTAGGAAATAGAATTAAAAATAACCTTAGAAATTCACCAAAAACAACAAAGTTTACAGAAACGTTCTAGTTAGGCTCAGGTTTTACGTGTTCAAAACCAGTGAAATTCAGTAACCTGAGCCAACTGTAATTTATGCCCCCGCAATGCAATGCTTATGGCCTCACATATTACATCACTCATGACATGGTAAGTGACATCACTGATGACATCCCAAATGCCATCGCTGATGACATCATCCACAGTACTCACACATCCACTCAAACCCCTATACAAACCTCTCAAACATCTACTAACACACCCACACAACCACTCACATACTCATTCATAGAACCATACAAGTACTCACACAACCACTCATTCATCCATAGTCACTCATACACCCACTCACTCATACAGCAAGTCATACAACCAATCACTCACCCATACAGCCAGTCATATAGCCACACATTCACCCATACAGCTACTCACACACCTGCTTATTTACCAATACAGCCACTCACACACCCATTCATTCACCCATATAGCCTCTCAACATAAAAACTCACTCACCCCTACAAGCACTCACACACTCACTCACACCCATCCAAAAAACTTACATACCCATTTACACAGCCATAAAAGCACTCACACATCCACTCCACACATCCACCCACTCACCCATACAGCTATTCACACAGACACTCACTCTCCAAAACAGCCACTCACACACCCACTCACTTAACCAAACAACTTCTCAAACAGCCATTCATTCACAAGTTCAGCCACTTATACACCCAGTCACTCACTGATACAGCCAAACACACACTCACTCACCCATACAATCACTCACACACACACCCACTCACATATAGAGTCTATCACAGCCACTTACTCACCCTTACATCCACTGACACACCCAGTCACTCACCAATACAATCACTTACACAGCCACTAAGCCACTAAGTCACCCACACAGCTACTCACACACCCACGTATGCACTCATAGAGCCATTCACACACACACTCACACACCCATACATCCACTCAGACACACACTCATGACACACACTCATATTCACTCACCTAATCTTTGTTAAAAAATGGAATAACTCAGTAGAACAGAAAGCATATTAATTTAACTTTTGTGGCACCTTAGTATAAATGTTTAACACTCATAAACCTCTAGCATGTCATTAGTGTTGTCATTTGAGATGTAATCAAATATGTCATCAGTGATGTCACGGACAATGTTATGAGTGAAGTAATATGTGAGGTCATAAACAGTGCATTGCGGGGGTAATATATAGTTAGTTCAGGTAACTATAACTGCTGAATTTCACTGGTTTTGTACGAGTGAAATCTGAGCCTAAGTATACCATTCCTGTAACTGTTGGTTTCTTTAGTGAACATATATATCTACATATATACATAGATATAGATATATATTACCTACTGGCGGTCGCCAGTAGGTAGTTGTAGTTAGAACCTAGTTTCCATAGGAAAAGCATTTTTTGATTTGGTAATAACTTTGGCGTCGTTTGACAAATCTCCGCGAAATTCTCTCCCAAAAAAGTCTCTCCAGGTCTGCTCCTATCCTGAAAGTTTGGGGATGATTCATCTAGTGGGGGCTGAGAAAAAAAGGGGGTCCCAAAACTCATTTTCCCGAAGTTAATTTCCATAGGAAATTTTGAGACAGCCTACAGCCTGAACGGAATTACCCCAAATTTTGTAAAAAGGTAGTGCTTGGTTCAGAAAGCGACCTTTATTTTAAATGGTGTAAATCTGTTTAGTAGTTGCTGAGAAATTTTAAAAAATGAGTCAAAAAATCTATTTCCCATAGGAAACTTTAGGCCAGGCTACAGCCCGAACTGCTGAACCGAATTACCCTAAATTTGGCAAAAGGGTAGTGCTTGGTTCAGAAAGCAACCTTTTGTAAAATGGTGTAAATCCATTCAGTAGTTGCTGAGAACATAAAAAAATAAAAATATCGATATCTATGGCCGGGGAGGGTGGCAAACCCTCCCAACCACGAGCTTTATTCTAATTGGCTGTCAACACTTCAAACCAAGAAGTGTTGGCAGCCATCTAATTATCTCCAGTTTCGAAAAAATTTAAAAACCTATTTCTTCCCCAACCCTCAATGATCTCAGCACACGTCAGCAGTAGTTTCTTTGGTATATAGCTCCGTGATATCCCATGGGATGAGTGTTGCGCTCTACAAAAACCATAAATAAAATAAATCTTGTGACTCGGTAGAACCCAGTCACAAGAAAAAAGAAAAACAAAGGTGAAAAAAAATAAAAGGGGGCAGGGTAGAAACACCCTGACCCCCTAGGTCTGCTCAATGGGTGCCACAAGGACCCCCAGGGCCCCAAAACGCATTTTTTTTAAACTTTCAGCAAAATTCGCGCTGAAGTAGCGAATCCCATCGAAATGTTAAAAAAATGTAATTGAGGCCCCGGGTGGGTGAGGTCCAGGGGGCATTGTCAACAGATATATGTGCCCCAGGGACCGCCACCCCCCGGGCTTCCTTTTTACTGTGTGGGGGGCCTCCAAGGCCCACCAAGCACCGGGGATCGCCACCCACCAGGGCTTCCTTAAAATGATGTGCGAGAGGGCACTCGGCCCTCCCGCAGCCCCTGGGACCGCCACCCCCGGGGCTTCCTTTTTAATGTGTGGGGGGCATCCAAAGCCCCGCCAAGCCCCGGGGACCGCCACCGCGGGGCTTTTAATAATTATTAGCGGGGGCACACAGCCCCCCGCAGCCCCGGGGACTGCCACCCCCGGGGCTTGCTTAAAATGATGTGCAGGAGGGCACTCGGCCCTCCCGCAGCCCCGGGGACCACCACCCCCGGGGCTTCCTATTAAAGGTGTGGGGGACCTCCAAGGCCCACCAAGCCCGGGGGACCACCACCCCCTGGGGTTTTTATTAATTATTCGTGGGGGCACACGGCCCCCCTTCAGCCCCGGGGACACCCATCCCCAGGCTTTTTTAATAAAATAAAAAAAACTGTGTGGGGGCTCAAGCCCCCACACGCCCCAGGGACCGCCACCTCCCTGTGGCGTGTTTTAAATTGTGGGATTAAGTCCCCTTGAATCCTGAGGATCCCTGGGGGCCAACTAGCCTACCAGGTACCTCCACTAAGTGCCACAGAGTTGCGCTGCAGAGAGGTGTAAAAAGGGGCGCTGCATCGGACCACCTCTCTGCAATGCAGCCCTGTGGCGCTTACTGGAGGTTCCTGGTGGGCTAGTTGGGCCTCAGGGACCCTCAGGATTCAAGGGGACTTAATCCCCCAACTTAAAACGTGCCATGGGGTGCGTTTGCACAGTGGTGAAGGGAGGGGGCAGGGCCTGATGTGACATGTGTGCAAACACGTCCTGTGGCGTGTTTTAAGTTGGGGGATTAAGTCCCCTTGAATGCTGAGGGTCCCTGGGGAACCACTAGCCCACCAGATAACTCCAGTAAGCGCCACAGGGCTGCGTTGCAGAGAGGTGGTCCGAGGGCACGCCCCTTTTTACACCTCTCTGCAACGTAGCTCTGTGCCGCTTACTGGAGATACCTGGTGGGCTAGTTGGGCACCAGGGACCCTCAGCATTCAAGGGGACTTAATTCCCCCACTTAAAACATGCCACAGGCGCATTTGCACACTTGTCACATCAGGCCCCACCCCGTCCCTTGACCACAGTGCAAACGAGCCCTCTGGTCGCGTTGTAAATTAGGTTATTAAGTCCCCTTGAATCCTGAGGGTCACTTAGGTCCAACTAGCCCACCAGGTACCTCCAGTAACTGCCACAGAGCTGCGTTGCAGAGAGGTGTAAAAAGGGGTGTGGCCTCAGACCACCTCTCTGCAACGCAGCTCTGTGGCGCTTACTGGAGGTACCTGGTGGACTAGTTGGCCCCCGGGGACCCTCAGGATTCAAGGGGAATTAATCCCCCAACTTAAAACCTGCCAGGGGGTGTGTTTGCACAGTGGTGAAGGGAGGAGGTGGGACTGATGTGACATGTGTGTACTTATCCAATCACTCTGGCAAAACCAAAGCACTTATACATTCACCGTGCACTCTCTTTGCAATACTCCAATCATCCAGTCAGTACCCATGCACTCATGCAATGAACCATGCACTAACACATGCACTGCTACAATCCCCTAAGCACTTCCCATGCAGACCTCTAACAACCTACACACTACTGATTCACTCCTCCAATTACCCAGGTAGTACCCATGCACTACAGAAATCCCTCTGTCACTACCCATGCACTCCTCCAATCTCCTAGCCAGCACTATGTACTTATCCAATCACTCTGCCAAAACCCAAGCAGTTATAAAATCACCATGCACTGTCCTTGGAGCACTCTAATCATCCAGTCACTACCCATGTACTCATGCAATGACCCAGTCACTAACACATGCACTGCTGCAATCCATTGAGGACTACCTATGCAGTCCAGTAATCTCCCTGGTACTACCTATGCAGTCCTCCAATCACCCAGCCAGTTCTATATCCTTATCCAATCTATGCACCAAAACCCAAGCACTTATAAATTCACTATGCACTCTCATCGCAGTGCTCTAATCATCCAGTCACTACCCATGTAGTCATGCAATGATCCAGGCACTAACACATGCACCACTACAATCCTTGTGTACGACCCATGCAGTCCTCTAACCACCTACACACTTCTCATTCGCTCCTTCAATTCCCCTGGTAGTACCCATGCAGTCCAGCAATCACCCTGTCACTCCCCGTGCAGGCCTCCAGTCACCCAGCCGCTACCATGTACTAATCCAAATACTCCGCCAATACCCAAGCACTTATAAATTCACTCAGGCACCCTCCTTGCAGTATTCTAATCTTTCAGTCAGTAGCTATGTACTCAAGCAATGATCCAGGCACTAACTGGTCACTGTTACAATCCCATATGCCCTCCCCATACAGTCCTCTACCCACTTACATACTTCTCATTTGCTCCTTCAATTCCCCAGGTAGTACCCATGCAGTCCCGCAATCACACTGTCACTCCCTGTGCACTCCTCCAGTCACCCAGCTACTACCATGTACATGTACTAATCCAAACACTCCCCAAATACCCATGCACTTATAAATGCACCACACACTCTTCTTGCAGTACTCTAATTATCCACGCAGTACCCATGTACTCATGCAATGACCCAGTCACTAACACATGCACTGCTATAATACCCTGAGGACTACCTATGCAGTCCAGTAATCTCCCTGGTACTACCTATGCAATCCTCCAATCACCCAGCCAATCCTATGTGCTTATTCAATCACTGTGCCAAAACCCGAGCACTTATAAAATCACCAGGACTCTCCTTGTAGCACTCTAATCATCCAGTCACTACTCATGTACTCATGCAATGACCCAGGCATTAACTCATGGCAAATACAGAGGAGGTCATGCTAATCACAGGGGTACCCCAACGCATAGTGCTCCCTAGTTTATGTAGGTGTTTTCACGGTATTCTAAGTGTCTTTTAGCATAGCACTGGCTCTAGGCCTGGTTAGTCAAAGTCAGTTACCACCAGTACCCATCAGCAACAGGGGGCACAGGAGGACTTTCTGCTCCTCTGTTGGTTCTTTCTGCACATCTCTTCTACTTCCTGCACTTTTCTTCGTCTTTCTGGACTTCTGTTGCCTCTTTCTGCATTTGTCTTGCTTCTTTCTGCGCTTTTCTTCCTCTTTCTTCACATGTCCTACCTTGGTAGGCATAGTTGGAAATTAGTATTTAAAAAACCTTTGAAATTCACTGAAAAAACCATAGGTTTCAGGGACATTATAGTTAGGAATGTTCATTTGAAAAACATTTGAAATTCACTGAAAAAACCATAGGTTTCAGGGATGTTATAGTTAGTTGGAGATTTCACTCGTACAAAACCATAGAAATTTGGCTGTTATAGTTAGTAGACCTAACTATAACTCGTGGCCCCGCAATGCACTGCTAATGACGTCACATATTACATCACTCATGACATGCTCAGTGACATCACTGATGACATCACTGATGACATCTCAAATGACATCACTGATGACATCATCCACGTGATCATCTTATGCACCTCCTCATACCCGAATAAAACCTTTCATACACCCACTCTAAATTACAGACCACCAATATCGAAACCATAGACAGACCAATAGCAGTTAGTACATACCTGCTCAGTGATTGATACGTCTACACACCCACTAACCCATACAGTCACTCATACACACAGTCATTCATCTATACAGCCTCTGATATATCCACTCATACACCCATATAGACACTCACACACTGCCACTCACCCAACGAGTTACTCATACACCTAGTCAGTCATGCAAAGAAACTATCACACACCCATTTCGTTGCTCATACAGTCAGACACACACCACCACACTTATTTATACAGATACTAACACATACTTACTCTCTTAAACAATCACTCATAGGAACACACACTCATCCATACAGATACTCTTGCAATCATCTCAGATAGTCATTTATATACTCCAACACTCACATATACTGCTTTAAAACATATATAGTTACTCACAAATGCACGACTGAGACATCCATTCACTCACCAACACACCCATACACACACTCACCCACCCATACAGCTGTTTCCATATGCAGTCTTGAACCTATACATCCAGTGAAACAACCACTCACATATGTATGCACAGAGTCACACCCCCAGCCACCCACAAAGACACTCAGGCACCCATACAGATACTCAGACAAGCAATAAATAACCCATATAGACACTCATGTAGTTACTCACCAAGCCATGCTGCCGCTTATACACCACATAACAGACTAATAAAGACATTCACACAGTTTAGTCACTAACCCATACATTCAGTAAGATACATTTGAGCACTCACTTATAGAGTCAGTCACACACCTACTAAATCATCCATTCAGACACTCATACACCCACTCATACATAAATACACCTTGGCATATATATAAAACATATTTTTATACTTTACAGAAACACACATTCACTGGATGATGTCATCAGTGATGTCATTTGAGATGTAATCAGTGATGTCACTGAGCATGTCATGAGTGATGTAATATGTGACGTCATCAGCAGTGCATTGCGGGGCGCGAGTTATAGTTAGGTCTACTAACTATAACGGCTGAATTTCTATGGTTTAGTACGAGTAAAATCTCCAACTAACTAGATATAGATATAGATAGATAAATATAAATGCAAACATTTGTAAACCGCACAGCTACCTCCGGAGAGGTGTCCCGGCGCTGGGGGCTGTCGGGAAGATTAGGCAAGCTATTGCCCAGAGTCACATGGTGCTGGGCTAACCTGCCGCCGGATCTGGGGCTCGAACCATGAACCCTGTGGTTTGGAGTCAGGCACCCTGGCCGCTGCGCCACACCTCTTCCACAAGATAGATAGACATATCTCTCTCTCTATATGTATATATATATTGCTTGCTTCGCCATGAAGGCCACTCAGTCGGAAACGACAAACGCCGACCCGTTGCTGGTGGGTTTTTTGTTTATTTGAAAATGCCCTGCACCACCGCCATGATGCGTTTCAGGCAACACTATATATATATATATATATATATATATATATATATATATATATATATATATAGAGAGAGAGAGAGAGAGAGATATTTTATATTTATATATATATGCGTGTGTATGTATATAAACACACACATGCACACACATACACATTACCCAGTGGAAATCACCACTGAGTAGTTATAGTTAGGTCTGGGTTTCCATAGGAAATTCCTTTTTTGGTTTTCTGATAATTTTGGAACTCTTTAACAAACCTTCACAAAACTTTCAAAAAAAGGGCTCTTTCTTTGCTTAGTTTCTATATAGAACATTTTGGGGTGATTTGTAAAGCTGGGGCCGAGAAAAAAGGGGCAGTCCCAAAAGGCAAAATATCCATGCATTTTCCTTAGACTTTTTTGGATTGCAATACCACAAAAATAGAAAGCGGACTACATCACAACAATGTGACTGTCAAAATGAGTTAAAGCATGTCGGCCATCTTGTAACATATTTTTGATATACCAGGAGAGCACATACATTTCCAAAACAGCCCATTATAAACAAATCTACATAAATAATACAATTCATCATGAAATCGTATAAAGCTCAGTAATGAATATTTAAATACATCCATGATTGGTAATCATATTTGAGCTTTTATATGGATAGTGATGGTCAAATACTCTGTACATTACAATGCGGCATAGATGGAAGATAAATATTGCTCCATGAAGCCCAAGTGGGCATACAAATCCAGTCACCAACTCTCCCCCCAGTGGGCCATGATCAGTGGGAACTTCATTGAAGAGAATCTTCCACTTGTAAGTTCAAAAAAGTTGACTAACAATAAAAAAAAGTGATGTACCCCAACACCTGTAAAAGTAAAAACTCAGTTAAAAAAATTAGTTATAATCCATATTATAAACTCCTGATACTGCTTCATCCTGAAGAGTTTGAATTAAACGTCCCAAAGGTGATGGTACACCCTCAGAGCTAGGCCCTCCACCTGTTGTACCTGCCTCCTGTCTCCTGGTAGAGATTTTTCTTTGGTCCTCGATCTAAGGTCATACAACCTTTTACAAAACTATTTCTCACTTCTATTTGTCACCCCAACAATGTTTATCCTGGCTTGGATTTTGCCCCAAATCTTTTTACGTAGACTGTTTGCCAAACAAACTTTCATTCTCCTCAACACACTTTTTAACAATTATTTCTAATTCTTTGCCAATAAGTGTTCTTCTCCCCTTTATGCTGATTTCCTTGAGTGAGTATTTTTGAAGAACTGTAGACATCTGCTCCTATCCCAGGCTTACAAAGAATGATTTTGGAACATTTTCTATATCCATGATGTCATCACAGACACTATGATATTAGCAATTTGCAAAATCTTTGTGATTTCTGGAGTATGGTTGGCTTGAGGTCTAGCGCAAAGATATCCCTTAAGGGATGTTTGAGCATTCTCTAAAAACCTTAAATTAAATAAATACTGTCAGCTTTTCACTGGAATGCTTCCCTCTTAATTTAAGCTTGACTTCAGACCTTTTTACTCTTTGGAGGATGCTCTAATGGCTTCTGTGTGATTTGCAATAATTAAGAATCGCAGATAGGAAATCATTATTTAAAAATAATCACAACTGGGAAATTGTCATTTGAAAATAGCGAACAATAACAAAACACTATTTGATAACTAGAAGACATAGTACACCACATTTCGCAATATGAAAATTGAGATTGGGTAAAAATTGCAATTTCAAGAATTTCAAAAACAGACATTGTTACATCAGACCCTTAGGGGCCCATAAGGATGGCGGGCGGATCGCCACCACCCGTATGGCGGTGGGGATCCGCCCGCCATTCTCCAACGTCTGTCAAACATTTCCCCCCTGTCATATTACTATGGCCGTGGGGACCCAGGCGGATGGAAAGACCGTCTGCCGGTTTTCCACTGGTAGGCAATCCGCCTGATTGCCTACTGGGCGGAAAAGGCCAGCAATATTGTGGTGGTGCCTTGCAGGCACCGCCATACATATTAGGATGAAGGCAGTGAGTTGCATGCGGTCTTTTCTTTAGGGGCCTGTTGCGGGCCCCAGGGGGATGGGGGGTGGGTGGCTGCACTTGGAGGTTAACCATGGTACCCCCGACATTTGCAGGCACAAGGTGGCAGGCACCGCGCGGTACCTGTCACGTTGTGCATGCAAATGCACCACATGCAGTTTTTACATTGCGGCGGGTGCTGCTTGAATCACCGCCCACAACAATGTAAAATATGCGAGATGCACCCGCCAGTGAGGGTGGGCCCGCATCCCGTTATGGTGGCGGGCGGACTTTGTCTGCCCGCCATCGTAATGGTGCCCTTAGTGTCATGAATACATCGGTTTCTATACATTTTTAGAAAATCATGCTATGTTAAACATGCATTTCCTCTACTAATATTAAAAAAATACTCATATAATTATTCCCAAACTTTAATGCATAGTAACATACTTCTTTCTACAGTAAACCCTGTACATAGTTAAAGAAAGACAGAAAAAACAATAGTACATGTGGGCACAATTAGAGTTGGTTAGAGATTGTTTAAGGTATGGTTGATTATGACTTCTCAAATTGACTCCCCATCATATGGCAACAATGATGTCAATAGTCCTCCCAAAAGCTTTCATAGCACCTGTAAATCTGTAATAATACGCTAAATAACATGTAACGGTGTTTAATCCGAAACCGGTATTTGGGGTTATATTTTAGCACCAAGTACGCCTTCCAATCCATTTCGGATGCATTCTGCACTAAACAAATTTTGTAGGAAACACAAGCGCTGCAGTGTTGTTCCATTGTGCACGTGCTTACCATGAACAGCCCATAATTACCAGAGATCACCCTGTCGTAATGGAAATGTCACCCGTGCCTCACCAGGGTACACCAATGAGTGACA
Organism: Triturus cristatus; assembly: GCF_964204655.1. NCBI lineage: Eukaryota > Metazoa > Chordata > Amphibia > Caudata > Salamandridae > Triturus > Triturus cristatus. The sequence continues at coordinate 238,735,805 of NC_140583.1, forward strand.
AACAGCATCGGGGAGGGGTGGCACTCATCATCTGATCTTCCACACCATTAGGTCTGTAAAATTCACCAGCACATGAAAGTAAAGCGAATTCACAAAGGTCAGGTGCTAGAATCCAGAGCGGCTGCTGAGAGGACATGGAGCAGGGAATGAAGGGACATTATGGAGGGGTTTCTCCACTGTGGTTAAAGTGATCAATAGCAAAGCCAGACCTAGAGGCCTATAAAGTCAGCCAGCTGTGAAAACTTCAGGCCCCTTCTGGGCTTTCGATATAGCAGCAGACAGCACTCTCATTATATATGCCTGAGGCAGAACGGCTGACTGCACACATGAATTCTGCAAGAGGTGAAATGCTGCACTGTGTGTTTCCGAGATACTTAGAACTGCTTCACATACAGTGTATGAGGGCACAAGGGGTTTCTTATTCGAAATTCAGAGCACAGAATCAAAAGTGCGCTCACTTATCCAACAAACAAGTTACTAGCTTTAGAAAATCGTATCTTACTACTAAACATAAAGAAGCAATGACAAAGGCAATAGACGTGACATTTTATTAGGACAAGTGCTTGGTAATAGTTGGTTGACTTGGTGTGTGTTGCCCCCAGCTGTCCTAAATAGCAACATCTTGGAGTATAACAATGTGAAAACAGGAAATAGGTTCATATCATTGAACAGACTGCTTGAGCAGACATAAGCTGTACCCTCAAAAACGAATGTTATAAAAAGGAGGAATAAGATGAACTCTGCTTACTAAATGTAAAATGTTTACACAGCAAAATATTGCACAGTCGATACTTTTGACGAAGGCACAGTTTTTTCATTGCATCTTTAAGAAAGTTTGTGTGCATGCAAGTCATTACTTTGTGAACAAAACCAAAGCTATAAAATCAACTTTAAGTTATCATGACATGAAGAACAAGCATTTGCAATGCAATAGGTCTCGCATTTACAGGAGTTTAGGCTATTGGTATTGTACATGACAATGCCTTTTATTTCGGTTTTAAAAACGGAAACAAAAGTAAAAGCCATTGTCATTTGCAATGTCAATAGCTCAAACTTGCGTAAATGCGAGACCTATTGCATTGCAAATGCTTGTTTCTTTTAGCCGTCAATAAATCCCTCCATATAAAGGGTCTCTGAGTAAAACTTGGGAAACAATATGGATATGGAAGCTTAAATATGCGTATTGTTTTGATGAATTGATGTAGAATCCTAAAAACAGTAAGTCCAAAGAGAATCGTTCTCTATTACATTTTGGTGCCGATTACGATCCGGCAAAAACCGGGTACGAACCGTCGGTCGGAGCGTTTTCTCCGTCCGACTCGTACCCGGTCGTAAAACTTCACAAACATGGAATTACGATTCGCACGGAACCACCATTTCCGTACGAATCGTAAAAAACACCGACCGCCGAAAATATACATACGAATGTGCTCCGGGAATGCAGCGACGTGACGTCGGTACGCTGTCAGGCAGCGTTTCACGACCCAGGAACCACGATTCGAACCGACAGCAGTCCGGGCGGCAATATTTTCACGGCACCAAAAAAGTGCCGGAAAAGCGAAGTACGTCGCGAAACGACCAGAGTAGGTGGCCTGGTACACGCCGCACCCCCCCCAGCCCCCGTACGTACGCGCCGACCTCCCCCCAGCCCCCGTACGTTCGAGTCGTACCCCCCCGTGTATGTACACCCATGTACGTGTCGTACCCCCGTGTATGTACACCCTTGTACGTGTCGAACCCCCCCGTGTATGTACACCCTTGTACGTGTCGAACCCCCCGTGTATGTACACCCGTGTACGTTCGAGTCGTACCCCCACCTGTGTATACGCGCTGGGGGTACGCACCGTACATACACGGGTGGGGGTACGACTCGAACGTACACGGGTGTACATACACGGGGGGTTCGACACGTACAAGGGTGTACATACACAGGGGGTACGACTCGAACGTACACGGGTGTACATACACGGGGGGTTCGACACGTACACGGGTGTACATACACGGGGGTACGACTCGAACGTACGGGGTCTGGGGGGGGGTCGGCGCGTACGTACGGGGACTGGGGGGGGTCGGCGCGTACGTACGGGGCCTGGGGGGGGTCGGCGCGTATGCGGGCACATGTCTCCATGGTTGCTATGGGAGTTCGGTGCGGACGGTGTTTTTTCCATACGGTTGTAACATCGGACGCACGGGATGGATCGTAATTCCTCGGTCGGACTTCACTTTTCACATTTGTACGGTAAATCGTCCGTGGACGTGTCGGACACATTTTCCGACCCGAGGACGTGTGGGGAATAATTCCCAATGCGATTCGTATGGACTTTTTACCATGCGAATCGTAATTGGCAGTTTGTACGGCACTTGTACGATTCGTACGGAAAAAAGACCGGATACGAGTCGTACGGGGAATTTTTTTACCGGATCGTGATCGGCACCCAAGTCTGTAAATTGTTGGTGGTAGATAATACTGTTTGGTGGGTAAATCCTAATGCTGCATCAAAAGGGACACAGAAGTTCGTCTTGATCATGTTTTTTCAAAGTACCTCATTTAAACCATTGCCCATGAGCCTTTTAAACTAGATATTGTCTTTGACTGTGAACTTGACGTTCTATATGTGTAAACATTTGATGCAAGCATCTGAGATATTTGCAAGTGTTTTAGAAAGGGAGGCATATTTCGCTACATCATATTCCTATTTGTGTAGACATTGGTTGAATCTCATCAAAATATCCTTTCTCTTTTTTTCTATTTTTCCTCTTATTCTTACATGTAATCTAATCAAAATATAACGTTAAACCATGCTTCAAAAATTGCAAAAGGGATGATTTTTTCTTGCACAAAGAATTTTCATAAATCATTATTCTTTGCATAGAGGCAGAGGTCCTCGTATGAATTGGAGCCCCCCACAACTCTAGCAGGTTTTTTTCAGAGCAAATAAGCTGACCATCATTTTTTACATTTTATTGAAATAGACTCTCAGAGTAGTGTGGTTGTTTCTGCAAAACAAGCTAGTAATACCCTGATGTGTTAAGAGTTTTTTTCGCAGCGTTGGGGACTCATTGCTAATTTTACCTTTTTTTTACCACCATAAAAGTCATAAACTGTTATCACAAGAGGAATGTCACTGCTGCCAGGCTGGCAAAGGGTGTCTGAAGGCAGCGCCAGCTTAGACTTTTAGAAACAAGGCAAGGGAACTACACGGTGGGCAGATGGCAGTCAGCAATCAGAGTTCAGAACATCATTGGCAGTTAAGTGACTTAGAGCTATAGACTAAATTTGCTTCCAATCATAAGAGCCGTTTTGAGGCATGGGCAAAGTGGGCATTTGCCCAGAGCTCCCACCACCTTCAAAGGGGCCCCTGATAAATGATTGGGAAATATCATCATTAAATGAAATTAATTATGTAGTCTCTATGGCCTCTTTGCCTTTAGTCCAAGAGAAACTCAGACAGAAGCACATAAATACTCAGATAACACAAAAGGGCCGAGGGCCTAGCAATTCTATAGAAACCACAGACACCAAAAGAGAGACAGAGAGTACAGGAGAAATCAATACATTTAACAGAAAAGCGTAAATTAAAGGGGTAGCAAACAGAAAGTGTGCAAGAAAGAGAGGAAGAGAAAAACAAAATCGACAGCAATACATAGGTAGAGATGATAAAAACAATGAAATGAAGGAGAAATTAAGGAAATAATGGTGTAAAAGGGAAGAAAGACAGAAATAAGAAGTATTGAGAGATGAAAACGAAAATGGAAACGTAGGAACATGAAAGAAGGAATTAAATGATAAAAGGAAGTTCACAAAGAAAGATAGAAAACCAAGACTGAAGGAAAGGAAGATGAAAAGAAAGATAAAAACAGAAATGAAAAAAGAACTAAGGTAGAAAAGACGTAACAGAAATGGAAGCAAAGTAAAACAAGCTTGAATTTGAATATGAAAGTGGTACTAATAAACTGAAAACTTTGCTAAAACAGTGCTTACAAGGGTAAAAAATAACAAATGATGAAGTAATCCTCTCACAAAATGTTCCGAATTACGCTGCATAATTTGCCTTTTCTTGCCTCGTAATTTAGTCAGCATAATGAATTCCTCTCCTGTCGTATTATTCCAGTGACCCTGATTATGACTCTGCTTTAATTGTTGTGGTGCGGTTTGTACATGACGTCACACCTGTTAAGCCTTTCACAACAGGTCAGCAGAACGCCACACTTCACACTAAAAACAACCACTCACGCTGCTGTCTGAGGTGTAATTGAGCTGATTCCAGCCCCACCGTCCAAAAGTCGTTCGAGCGATTTAAAATAAATTGATTGCATTGGGTGATACTAAGGCTGGATATGTACACCACTTAAAATTAGTCAAAGTGCGACATGAAGCGCGGGAGAGATTGTGGCCTTACAGAGCTGCCGACTTTGCAGCTGGGGAGCAAGGTTCAAGCCTGTGTCCTGGCTGCTTGAAAAGTGAACGCGCGCATGGTGCATTGAATGTAATAAAGCATGTTGTGCCTGCAGTTAGTAAAACTCTATATAGAAAATAGTGTTGACTGACTTAAGCACAGTACCGTGTAACAACCGGAGTAAAAGGGCCCGTCACCATGAGAAATTAAAAACAAGCTTTGGCAACGCGGCCGCGAAAGTGAAAGTGATCGCAATCGCGATTACGATCGTGTGCAATGGAGAGCGCGCGTGCACGTTCACGTGCACTGTAGCTTTAGGCCACGGCAGCACTTTGAAAAAGCCTGTTTACAAAATGTCTCGGCCAGATCAGCGCAAGCGCTGAATCAGGCGAGACCTAAAAACGAATGTGCAAGCGTGATTGGTGAGATGTGTGATAGGTGGCGCAATAAGTGACTCAGGCCTACTAGTAGCATTTAATTTAACGGCCCTGGATATATGGTATACCACTCTATAAAGGACTTGTAAGTAAATCAAATATGCCAATCAGGTGTAAACTAAGGTCAACAAAAACAAATACAGCAAAAGGAAATGGAGGGTAGAGGCAAAAGGTTTGGGGGCGACCCTGCAGAAAGTCCAATAATCAGGCCGTAAGAATTAGAATCAAAAAGTGAAATTGAAATTACAAGATAGACATATGGTAATGTAGGTTACCTGTATGTATAAAGTATTATGCACGTACCAATAAAATGAGTTTAAAAAATAAATAAAGTGAAATTGTGAGCGATATATGTAAAAAGTGAGTGCTTGGTAAAAGGAGGAAGAGAAGAGAAAGTAGAGAGAGGGAATGGAAAAGGGGGAGTCATAGGAGAAAAATTTTAAACACCCTTGCGTGACACAAATGGCGTGAAGTGGTGGCCCTATTTAATCTGCCAGGTGACAGAATTATACTAGTATTTCTCCTCTGACACAAAAATGTTGTGCTCTACCTGGGAATGGTAGTTAGTCTGTGATGGAATTAGAAATGTGTTTTGTATAGCAGAGAAGGTTTTAAGGAAAATGAGTGGCTTTAAAAAATAATCTTTATTACAAAGCAGTCAGCTTGTAGGTCACCATCCTTGTGATTGCTACAGAATTTGTGGCATACTCTATAAATATGAATGAGGTAGGTCAGCAGCGGTGTACTTTGATTCAGAATTGTCCAATTAATACATAGGCCAGTTTTCCAAAATTCAATACTGATCTAAAAATAACTCGTGGCAAATCGCGACCACTTCGTGCAATCAGTCTCTTGATACATCTGGCCCTCAGTGCCTTAGTAAGCTTCTAGCCTTTATGTTCCCTCAATGTCTTTCTTATGTTTTGTAAGTGAAGGACAAGAAAGAATTTTAAATGCCCAGTTTTCCTTTGTTAACAGTGACTGAATTTTTTCTATATTTTTCTTATCTATCATCACATCATTATTTTTATCGAGGTAAACGGCGTCTGAAATTTATACAGAAAAGATTTCTAAATCATAATATTATAAATAAAATACATTAGCAGATCCAAACAATCGCCAAGACTCAAATTTATTGTGTATAAAAATTAAAAAAGCAGTACCAGCTCAGTAGATTTTCTCTTTGACTTTGTAGAATACATGGGGGCATTGAATATGAAAAGCCCTTGCTAGGTGTTATGCAGGACAATAATACTAGCCACAATGGCAGAGGTCCAACAGAAAGAAGGATCAGTAGTATACTTCATTGGGTGGTTCAAGCCAAGCATGGGGCTGGTGCGGGTAGGGGGGTGAAGCCAGGCAGGTTCCAAATTCTGCATCATTGATAGAGGATCAGATCAACGTGATATCATGTACATCATTTGTGACAATTAATGGGCTAGATGATACAGATCTATGTTCCTGATGTAGCGGACACATCAATTCGGCTTGCTTGGGCCACGACTTTCTTTAAGGACTGCTAGACAAAGTCATTTTCCATCTTCCCGATAGAGTTCTGACTTTACCAGAAGCCTTTCCCACCAAACCCCTATTGGCTAGAACTCCTAAGTAATTCATAATAATGTTAACCATGTGAATACTAGCCCTTCCTGGAATGTTTGGATGCGTCTGAATGCAGCTCCAAAGAATCGACAGGTGATGTGAACACTTAAAAAGAAAAATATTTATTTAAACACGTTCATTGGTGAAGGGGCACCGCAATCTACTCCCGCATGAAAGTTTAGTCTCTCAACAATACCGTTTCCTTGATATACAAAACCACGTTTGAAAACCTTGTGGTCCCCCTGCAGTGAATGAGAAATATTTTGCTGTAGAGCCAGCTTTGAAGAAAAGAGCAGCATGTTCAATGAATCTGCATAAATCTCTGTGAATCAGCTGAAATCTATTGCCGAAGCATCACCTGATGAAGGACTTAGGGGATTTGCAGGTCTCTTGTTTAGAATGAGACTAATAAAGGACGAGCTCTTGCTTAAGTTTAACAGAATTTTTCATATTGTCACAAGATCGCTTGAAATTTGAAGTCAATACATAGAACAAACTGAATTGACAATAAATAATACCAAACACCTTACTTCTTTAGGTTCAATGACGGCCCAGGGTGAGCGGGCTACTTTAGTTTAATTCTCAGTTGAAATTATCTATCAGAAGCCTTAACCAAAGTATCCTGACGTTCTGAACAGGCCAGGATGCTCTTAGTGCATTTACAAAAAAGGAAGGCTCGAATGGGCATTTCTATACAAACAAATTTTGGGACCTCTCCATTTCGGCATAGTCTAAAGAGATCAGAATCCAGCTGCTCTCAAAGGAGCCAGTGAATAGAGGGAACTAACACTTTCCATCAAATTATGTCACAGGAAAAGGGACAGGTGACCACGCCCTATGCCACACCCCTTCTGCCCTCTTCCAAAGATCGCATTTGCCCCACTTACTTGTCTTCACTACTTTCCTCAGTTTGTGGAATACACTCACAGTTTTATGACTGCCAATTATTGGGGTTTGTTCCCGGCGCCCACTTTTTGGGGGGGGTTTGGTGTGGGGAGTCACAACTAAGCCATACTGGAGTATCATACAACTGAATTAATCTATGCATCTGATAATCATGAATATCCTGGCTACAGGCCCCCCAATGTGATTGTGTACTACTACAGTGTTTAGTTTAACATATTCCTAATCTGAATCTTACAAATTCTGAAGGACGATGCGATGCGCCATGGATACAGTTTAAGTATTTCTTGTGAATGGGACTTAAAATGTCACTTAATCAATATTGTTCATAATGATCAGAGAAGAATATCCGACACACATATACATTTGGGTACCAAAGACTTTATTATTTTCTTCATATAGTACTTCCTCAAAGCACAAGTCACTTCACCCTAAACTCCAATGACATCAAATGTATCAGAATAATAGTTTCCCCTTGCTAACTCCAGGGAACTTTACATCATGCACACCGTAGGTCACTGAAGTGATTTGGGACGCACACTTAGGAGGATAAATCTATGCCGCAAACTATTCATCTGACTATAATTGGATTGGAGTTCATATTGATTGAGAGACATTTTGAGTGCTATCCCTATCACGAGAAGTGCATAAATTGTGTTTTTTCACTGTAAAAATAACTAGGGTTTTCACAGTGGAACTCCTAGGAAGCAGCACCTATTGATTTATATTTTGATCACTAGTAAGGGTGGTGGGGTAGACTTATGCCATAACTGTCTCCCCATGGACACAGGGTCACTATTACAAAGAGAGTTTCACCTTCCTCTCAAAAGTTAGCATTTCGTCCCAAAAACCAGAGATGCCATAGGTCCAGACCCATTAGGCTCTTGTCCTTCAACATGTTCTTGGGCTGCTGGTGCAAGTGACTATAGGTCACTCAATCATTTACCCCAAATTTAACACTTACTGAAACATTTTTAGGAAGTTGAGGCAGAAAGCTATACGCCATAGAATATGCCACAAACCATTGTCTCTTTTTACAAGCGAATTCATGGGATCTTGCCTGAAGATACTTTCATGTAGTGGTTTTCTCTGACAAGCAAAGGGATCATTGGTTGTTGCTTTCATAACACAATTTTATACACAGGCCAAGGATTTGTCTGTGAGGCTTTATAAACATAAGAATGCTGAAACTAAGAGAGCTAGGAATAGGACCAGAGGCTTTTAGATGGTATACGAGAGATCATGATAAATACATAAAGTTGTACCTACAAAGTAAATAAATAATCAGCTGTTCTCACTGAAATTTTGTATGTCACTGTTTCATGTGGATATAAAGTAAACAATAGACATTTTATCTAAGACAGACATTTTGGACATCATGGACAATTTGTGTGGCCCAGCTGGGTCAAGGTCGTTGATGGAACTGGATTCCTGTTGGCCAAGTCGGACATCATTGGGTTAATGAATAGATGATGCTCTCAAAGAGAGTAGTCTATGCATCAGAGGAAATTGTGTCTACATAAAGACAAAAAAATATGGAGACCCTGGTAGGCACTGTTCCAGGAATGCCAATAGGTCCCATACTGTCCCAGTGCCTGGATACCCTCACTGGTGATAAGCAGCGCTTTACAAATCCTATTGCATTGTATTGGTTATATTATACTTGTGCTGATTCCAGCACTGTCCCTATATGTAATTCCATAATATATACACCTACGGTCATATTTCTATCCTCGGGGGGAGGAGCCTAGCGCGCAACCAAGATGGCCGCGTAGGTGCGAGGCTCCCGAGGACCTCCGTGACCTCCTACATGAATCCTGAAAATATCCTGTCCTAGATGAGGGGACTGTGTTGGTGAGCCCGAGCTGAGGTGTCACCCGTTTTCCGTTTCCAAATTGGACCTCGGACACCGGCGGGAGCACCGACTGAGGTTTGCGGCCTTCTCCACACCGGCCCCCCGGATTGGAGTTGCGGGGCGATCCGGAGACAAAGTGATCAACAGCGGCGGGCAGGGCTGGGCGACTCGCGTACCCCGCACTTTCACTTTCGCTTTTGCACCCTCCTTGCTGCTCGGGCGAGGTTGGGTTGCGGGGCGGTGTGCGGTGGTGTGGCCTTGTTGGGGTGCCCTGCTGGCCCGCCGGCTGTGATCCGTCCTGCGGACCTGTGGTGGCCCCCCCCCGGAGCCCGTGAACTGGTTTGTTGGCCTTTTCCGAGGTGACTGGCACGATTTGGGGACTGAAACCATGTCCACAAAGCAAGATGGCGACCGGGCAAAGGTGAAATCGACCCGCCGTGGCGCGGCCCATCAGTCCAACAACATGGACCGCTACACCCTCCAGAAGGGATCTTCCGAGGTGCCGCATAGGTCCCCTGAGGGCCCGACTGATGCTCCTACGCTGCCCGCGGATCTCACCCTGCGAGATGTTATGGGCGCTATCGCCGAGATGAAGGCCTCGGTGGACCAGCGCTTTGACACACTGGCGCAAAAGATTGACTCGGTCCACGTGGATGTTGGCCTGGTGAGGGCCGACTTATCCAAGACCAATGACCGGGTCGATTCTTTGGCCCACACCACTTCGGGCCTTACGGCGGACGTGGCGGCCCTCCAAAAGGAGGTGCGCCGGCTCGGCCAGGCGAGCGCCCTGATGGATCGTCGACTGGAGGATTCCGAGGGTCGGGCCCGGAGGAACAATGTCCGCATTGTCGGGGTGCCGGAGGGACGTGAGGAGGCGGCGGCGGACCTGTTTGTGGAGGACCTGATTCTCACCCATCTCCAGCCCCGGGGGCTGAGTAAATTCTTTGCGGTGGAATGTGCCCACAGGGTTCCCGGAGGAAGACCTAAGGCCGGAGCCCCTCCGAGGCCTCTCATTGCCCGGATTTTCAACTTTCGGGACAGAGACTCTATCCTTCAGACTTCTAGGCAACAAGGACCGGTCAGACTTGACAATATGGATGTGAATTTCTATCCTGATTTCACCCCAGCGGTCCAGAAGCAGAGACTGAGCTTTCTCGGAGTCAAACGTCGTCTACGGGACCTGAACCTCAAGTATGCGATGCTTTTTCCAGCTAAGTTGCGGGTGGAGGTGGATGGCCGCACGCACTTTTTTGATCGTCCCGAGGCAGCCGGGGACTGGTTGGACTCCTTGCCCGGGGATCGGTGCCGGGGGGGTGGGGGGGCGCGGTTGGAGGGGAGGGCTCGCCGGATCAGGACTGAGGGACTAATAGTAGGCCTTGCTCTGGACAACATTGTCGTCATTTTTGACTGTTCGTTAAGTCTCCCTCCTGTGGAGGTGGTACGGGGTCTCTTGGGGGCTCTCCCTCCTCCTCTGGGGGACTAGTTAGTTTAATCATTCATGGGGCGACAGGCACACTGCACTTTGGGGGGGCTGTTTGGGCTCATGCAGGGGTGCAGGGAGGGGGGAGTTCTGTTGGGATGGGTGGGTTGGGGTGGGGTGTTGTTTGTTTTTACCGCAAGGCAAACCCTTTATTGTATTTGTGTTTTTAAGGTGCTCTCCGGGGGACGAATGATGGCTTCTGTATGTGATGGGGGGTAGGGACCTGACTTTATTGTCCTGGAACGTTAACGGACTGGGGGATAGGATTAAGCGAGGTGTGGTCCTGCAGTATTTGAAACGACTTTCGCCAGATGTGGTCTTTCTGCAGGAGACACACCTTATTGGTAATTCCTTTTGTGCCATGAATCGGCGTGGCTATCGTTTGGTGGCCCACTCGGGCTTCACGTCGGGCTCACGGGGGGTGGGCATCATGGTGAAGAACTCACTCCCGTTGGAAATAGACGAGGTGCGCCATGATGAGAGGGGACGCTACACTGTCTTAGTGGGGAGAATGGAGGGTAAAGTAGTTGTCTTTGTATCACTGTACGTCCCACCGGGGTTACAGTCCACGACTTTTGCAGACCTAGGGCGCCTCCTCCTTGACCTTCCAGGGGGGCTTCTGGTGGTTGGGGGGGACTTCAATGCGGTGGTTTCTGGGACCGTGGATCGTCACCCCCCTAGGGACCTCCCCCGGGCGCAGGCGTGGCTGTCCGGCTTCTTAGATACACTGGGATTGGTGGACTGCTGGCGCTTAAAACATCCCACGCAGCTGCAGTACACTTTCCACTCGGGTGCCCATTGTAGCCTCTCACGGCTTGATTATGTCCTTGTCCCTGCGGCCTATGTTGGGAGGGTAGGAGAGGTGCGCCATTTGGCGCGGGGTATTTCAGATCACTCCCCGCTCCTGTTGCACGTTGATGTCTTCCCGAGGGGGGAGGGCAGAGTAGCTCCAATCAATGCCTGGTACCTGCGCGACCCCACCATTCGCGCTGATTTGATTAAATCCTTGCAGCGGTATTTCGATGAGAATGTGGGGTCCGTCCCTTCGGCTATCTCCCTGTGGGAAGCTTTCAAAACAGTTCTTAGAGGGGAGGCCCTCTCCTTTATTTCCCATGCCCGGAGGCGCGAGCAGGAGGAGGTGACCCGGGTGGAGGCCGAAATCGCTGAACTGGAGGGTGATCTATAGGGTGGGGTGACGGATGCTGCACTACACGTCCTACAACTTAAGCAGGCGGCCTACAGGGCCCTCGTCACGGAGGCGGCCAGGGGCCTCTATAGAGAGCAACAGGGGCGACTGTATGATGTGGGTGATAAGGCTGGTAAACTGCTTGCATGGTTGGAAAAAAAGGAGAGAGCGAGTCGTGTGGTCCCGCTGATTGAGAGGATGGATGGTGTGCGTGTCACCGAGCCAGAAGACATTGTCTCTTGTTTCGCGGATTATTTTCGCGAGGTGTATTCCCCGGTTTCTCCCTGCTCGGAGGAGGATTCCCATGCCCTGCTTCGGGATATCGCGCTGCCTTCCCTTTCGGTGGCGGACAGGGTGTCGTTAGATGCCGCTCCTACCTCCGACGAAATTGCCCTCGCCATACGCTCGGTCGCGTCCGGCAAGGCCATGGGCCCGAACGGCATCCCTATCGAGTTGTATAAGCTGCGACCGGATGTACTGGCACCCCACCTCCGTGCGATGTTCCTGGCGGCCCACTCGCTGGGCTCCCTCCCGCCGGACCAACGTCTGGCTACAATCGTGGTGATCCACAAGGAGGGGAGACCTCGAGACCGGGTTACATCCTATCGGCCTATCTCGCTCTTGAATGCGGAGCCCAAAATCCTCGCCAAGGTGCTAGCCAACCGGCTGGTCGGCGTGGTGGGCGACCTGGTCCACCAAGACCAGTCCGGCTTTATTCCCCATCGCAACACGGCCCTTAATCTGCGGCGCTTGCACGGGGTGCTCGCGCGTGTCCCGTTTGTGCGGGAGCCGGCCATATTGGCGTCCTTAGACGCCACCATGGCGTTTGACACGCTCGAGTGGCCATACATCTGGGCCATGCTGGCGAAGTTTGGATTTGGCTCGGGGTTCATCAGCTGGGTCAAATTGTTGTATTCGGGCCCATTGGCGCAGGTGGTGGTGAATGGAAGAGTATCGGTCCCATTCGAGCTGGGACGGGGCACACGACAGGGCTGTCCCTTGTCGCCGCTCCTGTTCGCGCTGGCCTTGGAACCCCTGGCGGAGTGGCTGCGGTGGCACCCTTCCATCCGTGGTCTCCGTTGGACCCCCGAATATGAGGACCGCGTGTCCCTATACGCTGACGATATCCTTTTGTACCTAGCCTCCCCGCGTAAATCACTGATTGTCCTGGTTGATGTTTTGCGCTCATTCGGCCGCAACTCAGGCCTTGTCATCAACTGGGCTAAATCATGTGTGTATGTGCTTTCCGGGGAGGCTTCCGTCCTCCCGCGGGGCTGTCCGATCCAGATTGCCTCACAGGGGTTTCGGTACCTGGGGGTCTACATTACTCTGGACCCGGAGGCTCGCTACGAGCGGAATTTGCTTCCCCCCCTCCAGCGCTTGAAGGAGGACGTCGCGCGCTGGCGGCGCCTGCCACTTTCGCCGCTCGGCCGGGCGGCATTGTTTAAGATGATGTCGTTGCCACGCTTCCTGTACGCTCTCCAGAATACTATGGATTTAGTCCCGGCGCGCTACTTCCGTGAGGTAGAGAGTCTACAGCGCCGCCTGTTCTGGGACGGGAGGCCGCGTATTGCCCTGGCGAAGTTGACGCTCCCATGGTACGACGGGGGATTGCCCTCCCGGATATTAAACGGTATTACTGGGCCTCCCAGCTAGCTGCAATTAATCATGGCCTTTACGGGCCCGCCTTAAACCCGGCATTTGAAATGGACAAGATGCTCCTGCCTGGTGGCGACTATAATCGAGCGCTCTACTCTGGCGCGCCCGGCCCCCGCCTGACGGGACCTACGCGTGTCATGGTACGAGTATGGCACGCGGCTAACGCAGCTATAGGGTGGAAGGACCGTTTGACCCGGGCATCACCGTTGTACGCGTCTGAGAGATTGGGATCCCTGTGGACCTCGAAGGGCTTCGAGAAGTGGGACACGATCGGCATCAGTAAAGTGGGGGACCTCTGGACGAGAGGGGGATTTAAAACATTTGAGACGCTGCAGACGGAGTTTCATCTGCAGGGCAGTGAATACTTTCGGTACTTGCAGGTCCGTCACGCGCTGGGCTCCGTCTTCCCAGACGTCGCCTCCATCCCGGAGTCTTCCCCCCTGGAGGATAGAGTGCTGGATGGCCACGTTCCGGACAGCACGATCTCCCTTATTTACAAAAAATTGATTAATGACCGCTCGGGCCTGCTGACTGGCCTCCGCGAGGCTTGGGTTGCCGACGGGCTGGAGTTGGACGACGAAGACTGGATTTCCGCGGTGGCCTCTCCGAAGGAGGTGGCCATACCGGCTCGCCTTCGCTTCGTCCAGCTTAAGATACTCCACCGGGTTTACATGACGGGGCCAAGGCTTCTGCGTATGGGCTATGCTGAGGATGGGTTGTGTAAGCGTGGGTGTGGTGCTTTGGCGACTTTTTTGCATATTTTGTGGGAATGCCCGAAGGTGGAGCGATTCTGGCGTGGTGTGCATGAGGTCCTGCGAGTGGTTACGCATGTCGCGCTGCTGCCTGAAGCGAGGAGATGCCTGCTGAATGTGTGGGAACCAACTGACTACTCGGTTCCGCAGACGCGATGGGTGACTCTGGGATATATGATAGCTAAGCGTGACATTGCCCAACTGTGGGGATCCCAGAGGCCCCCGGCGTTGTCGGCCTGGAAAGAACACATGGATTGGTGCATGTTCCGAGAAAAGGTGGTGTATGTGGCGAGGGGTAAGCCTGGGGCATGGGTGAAAGTATGGGGCCCCTGGAACGCCTACTGCGGGGGTATCTGCGCGCCACCACTGCTGCCTGCGGTCTCACCAGCCCCGTCCCCTTAGCTTACTCCTTTCCTAGCCCCGAGCACGGAATTCCCCCAGTCCTCGATCTGTTCCCCTTCCCCTCTTTAGACTCCTGTGGATGGCTGGGGTCCCCCATTTGGGGAGCACGTGCTGTTACTGTCGATTGCAGGTTGCCTTGCGGGTGTGGTTTTTGTGTTGTTTGTGTAAAATGAAACCGTATTGTGGGGTCGGAGTGATGTGGCCCACGACGCTGATACCTCCTGATTTTGCTCCTCTGCAACGCCAAGTGTTTTTGTATGTATGTCATATGCTCCTGTCATTCTAGCGGCCGGCCGGAAGGTTGTAGGCCCATACCTGTATATTCTTGAGATTGCAATAAACGGTTTCAAAAAAAAAATATATATATTTCTATCCTCCCTGCTTAAGATTCAATACAAATTGTTTACATAAAAAGTATGCTTACTTTTTAACATTTGGCTATTTTTTTGCAGGAGGGGGCAGGAAGTCTCACAGATCCTATGACTAAAAGTCATTACTACTAAAGAGGTCGATGATACAAATCTTGAAGAGTCATTTTACCTATGGGTGGATCAAGGTATTGTACCTGCTATCTAGGATTTTAGAGCCAACAGATGCACTAAGGGCTGAGGGAATAAGTGACACAAAGAAATTAATTCCACTACCTGATTTTATAGGCTGTAAAATAGTGCTAAGGATAATTTGTGTTACTTTTATTAATTGTATTAACACCTACATGGCTGTTTGTGTGTACAGAATTACAAGAGAAAAGGGTTGGTAAAACCGATCCGTTGAAAAGTGGACAACTCAAGAAGAATTATAGCCTAAAGTGTGTATACAATACTTCTAAAGCAGGAGAGGCAATAGAACACTTGATGAAGCACATTTTATCAGGTAAACATAATGTGGACATTAATGCTTCAAGAATAAAAGTATAAGGATACAGAATCTATGCACAATTCCTAAATAGGGTGAACTATTTGAGCAGGTATCAGAACCCTGGCAAAGAACAGTATTAGATATGCAAAAGTGCCATCACATTGAAAGACAAAGACAATGCCAATGCCCAAAAACACATACAAAGGAGTAAACCTAATGTGTGCAGAAGAAAAACATCTTAGAAAGCAGAAATTGTGCAAACAAGAGAAGTTAAGACTCAGCAGTGTGCAAACAAGCAAGTTCACGGGATTCCAAATGAAAGCTGCATGCAGCGACATAGCTATGAATGATGTAGAAGGTGCAGTAGCACCGGGGACTTCACAGGTAATTGTTCCTTGTCTGTGTCTGTATGACAGGTGCAGAAAGATTACAGATGAAGGTGCATGATTCTGTGACTTCTGTGAGGCTGAGATTTGTCACATGATCTCTTTTTCCCTGGTGACACCACACATCACAAATGGGGCAGTGGGTCAGCCTACTTAAGCCACTGGTTAGCATCATTTGGAGTGACTGCAATTTGCTCTCGCACAAGGAGCCCATCAGCACACACATTAGTTCTCTTCAGTGCCAGTGTTTTTTTTAAACTTTATTAATTTAGTGTTGCCTTTGCATGTAGAAATGTGACCCAACGGCTACAGCGGTCGACCTCGGAGCTGGGGAACCGGGTTCGAGTCTCAGCAGGGGCACTTACGTTCTTTGATTCTGAGCACATGGCACATTACAGCTTTATCAGTTCTTGTCTCCTGCTAATGCAGTAGTAAATTCCTTTTGGGTGGCCTTTGTTTATCTAACTGCTGCTATTCCACATCGTATCTCTTTTCAGTATGCACCTGATAAAGTGCATTTATAAATTCACTGCCGTGTGTCATGCTGATATATTTTTTTTATTGAGGACTACAGTTATACTTGTAAACCAATTTAATCTTGCTTGTTTGGGTTTCTACTTGGCTTTCAGTGCTCTTGTAAGTAGTGCTTCTATAGACATTTAAATATTATATTAGTAATTGAAGTTTTGCAGTTTCTTCCAATTCTCTGTCTGTCTGTCTGTCTGTCTGTCTATCTATCTATCTATCTATCTATCTATCTATCTATCTATCTATCTATCTATCTGTCTGTCTGTCTGTCAGATAACTCTATCTACTTGTCAATACAATTGTCTCTAGTTTTGCAAACATCTCTGTTTATCTTTTCAAGCCTCTCTATTTAAGTAAATTTCAGACCCTCCCTAGAGGTAATAAAAATGTACAAAAACATTACAAAAAAGCATTAGCAATGCCAGGAGGCTGGCAGCCCGTAATAGACCAATTGGCTTTTTAGGTCTGGTGTTAGCCATGAGCTTTAGACTTTACTAACATTATGCATATAACAGTTTCTTACAGGGGTTTTCAGCCATACTTCATCCATTAATCTGTGGTTGTGTCATTCACATTTTTCTTTCTCACACTCCACCATGCATCATAGGACAATAGCTCAGCCCATTTCAGTCAATGGCTGGTTTCCGTGTGATTTATGCCATGCCGTCCTTTCATAAGGAGCACATCCACACACAAAGTAGCTCCCTTCAGTGCCAGGGAATACTTTTTGGAGACCAATAAAACATCTTTGCCTTTGGTCAATGTTTTTTTTAGCTTGATGAGGGACCAACAGCTTCCCCAACAATAACGTTTTGCAAAAACTATGACTGAAAAAACAAAATTGTCAAAACAAAAGGCTGGAGACCAACACCAGGCCTATTGGTTTTGCCAGTGTTTGTTTTCCATTTGTATCCTTTTCACGCATGACATAAAAACATATGCATTCAAATTGCAATTAAGGTGTAATGTTAGCTGTACCATGCAGACAGCAACCTAAAACAATCTCTTATCTCTACAGCCAGAATATGTTTCACAAAGCTGAGCATGTTTTTCATACATCCATACTGATAAATATTTCCTTTCTTTCTACGATAGACAACAAACAGTATAGTTTAGTATTTCAATAAATATGTCCTTGCCTTTGTAACTGCACTAAAATATACACATAATATAAAATGTGTATATAGTTAACCATGATGAGGTGACAAAACTAAATTTAAAAAGATGAGAAATGTTCAACTCTTAGCCCCACTATGAAGGAAGAGAGAAAGTCAAATCAATGTTATAAAAAAATTATACACAAGTCAACAGAAGTATTGCACTGCTGCCGGCATCCCGCCCCATGTCAGTCTTCAAAGCTATCTCACTCGGGCGGGACACAGGGTGCATGGAGAATTGCGAGATTTGTGAGAGAGCTGGTGGGCTGCTGCGCTCTCAATGTACATACTTTCGGGTGGCCAGCCAGCCGATGTTGTTCCCTATGCTATTTTTTCTCTCCATGCGGGGAGGGGGAATCTATCAGGAGATGCAATTGGCACCTTCACACTCAAAGTCCTTTCTATCTCCCAAGATTACCTTATGAGGATTTCTGAGGAACAATATTTTACCTAATTCAAGCTGTCCATCACAGTATTGAAGTCTATAGCCTTTTTTCCCAATCCAATATAGACTCTTAGGTATTTTCCGGTTCCTTTGGCCTATATAAGGATGGAAATTGGTTCACTCCATGAGCCGCAATGCTTCATGCAGACCTCTTGTCTTGTTCAGGTGCTTCATATTGAATGGCAGTTCTCTACTGGGGTTTTGTCAGTTCTCATCCTATCCTTCTTCCTTCTGGATTACTCTGCACCTCCAGTGCTCACCTGATTGCTCCTTGGAATTCTTGTGAAATGATCTCTTCTTCTCCAGCATGGTCTGCGACCTCGACTCCTGGTCAGCATTAATCAGCATTCCAATTCAGGACTTAAGTGTCGTCTCAGAGTCTAGCAACATGGCTACTGGAAGGGGCTACCTATACATATGGCCGACTAAGAAGGTGGAAACCCAGGGCACTGGACCGAGCCTCAGCCGAGCACTATCCATCATGCGTCAGCTTCATGATGAAGAGTATGTGAAAGTTACAATGATTGAGTAATTAAGTTAATGGATTGAGAGATTAAAAGACACTTTCAACTCTTTCCTAAATTAGTGTGGCAATGGGGAGGTCTTGATAGATATGCGGATGTTGTGCCCAATTCCGGGTGTATAGTTTTCTTCTATTTTACACTTCTGAATCTGCAGCCTGATGGTGTCCTGGCTGCAGGTTTTCTGAGAACTACCAGAGATGGTGAGCTTGTCTGCAAGATAAGCAGGAGTGCAGGTCATGATGCAGCTGATTTTGAAAAAGGTGTGGGCCAGTGGGAGTCAATGAAATTCCATCAGGATGGGCGCGATGCAGTGCTTAATTTGAAATTATGGTTTCCAGTGCTTGGCAGTGGCACTTAAATCTTAAAATTAGCAGTAATGATTGCAATGTCTATTAATTTTTGAATGAGCCCAACAACAATGCTTTATAATCCAAGATACATTAAAACACGAATAATACCTGTCACCTATGCCATTATTCTTACAGCTGATAGGAATTGTCTGATTTAACACACCTGTAAGAGTCCAATGATTATTAGTTGTGTTGGTAATGCTATTGGCAGCGCTGGCAGGGGCAATGGATGGTGCAGGCTACAGTGACTTCCTGAGAAGGTCGCCAGCACTTATCTTTTTACAAATGTACAATTTCTCATGCCCTGGATGAGCCAGGTTTGTACTGCATCTGGTGTGCTGTTCTTGGCAAATAACAGGTCTTCAGGTTGAGCTTCAGATAGACGCTGGGTATCCAGGTCTGAATGATATACAGGTAGACCATGTGGCGTTGGGTGCCTGAAGTAGAGGAGACTTTCAAGTAGAGTTGTATATCATCAGTATATTTGTGAATCTTGCTGAAAGTCATCTGTGAGTAGAGCAACAAGTGGATCTATGTCAAGGCTAAAGATAACAGGATTTAGTATGGAACCTTGAGGAACATCACAGGTGATAGGGATCTTTGGGACTGGAAGTGTCCTTGTGAACAAATTGGTGTTGATTGGAAAGGTAGGAGGAGAACCAGTGATTGACATTGCTGGTGAATCCCGTTAGGGACTCCAAGTATCATTTGAGAGGGGGATGGTAGGCTCTGTCAAAGGCAGCTGAGAGGTCCAGCAATATCAGGAGGCAGGTGCCATCTTCATCTCTAGTCAAGAGGGCGTCATCTATGATGTGAAAGGTAGAGGTCTCCATGGTACATCAGTATCTATCAAGTTCAACATAGACTTCCTTTTCAATGCTCTTGCTGATAAATAATATGTGAGTGATGGGCCAGTACTCGGAGAGGTCATCAGGATCTAGTGTAGGTTTTATTAGGAGTGAGTGGATCTGGCAGTGAGTTTCACAAGGTGGAGCTCTAGAATTGAAGAGTTTGGCCCCTAAAATCTCATGTATCTGGTTGAACAGATGGTTAAAAGTCGTCTGCTGGCAGACCTGAGTCTTATGGTCTGTGGGTATGGGGCACATGGGTTGGGGGTTTAGATTGGTCAATGAAAATAAAGTACCTTATTAGGCCTTGGCAAAGGATCCGCGTAATTTGACAGTACATTTAGTACCAGAAAATCTTATAATGATGCTATTATGCAATTTTGTGGGTGGGGTTTGCTGCACCATTTGTGGTGAAAAGTTAGCAAGAGCGCACAGGAACAACACAAACTAACATAACTCGAGCAGCTGTGGTGGTCGCACCACTTGTGTTCTTTGTGCTTTTTTCCAGCTCAGAGCACCCAAAATGTTGCTCCATATATGGTCCAAACATGCATGATTATTTTGTCAGTTTTATGCTAGGCAGTCATTTAATTATTTGTGAAGACGATGGAAAAGGTGGCTTTCCTCTTGGATTCCCCCTGCACTACTGCCGCACAGTCATAGATAGTCATATCTGGATGGGAACTGTTACCTTCCTGGTGAAGCACCATAGGAGTCACAACGAGGAGGCATACTTGGCTGCTGATTAAAACAGCATCTTGGGAAGAGAATGAGAGGGAGTAAGGCAAATACAGAATGCCTCTGCTCTCCTGGCATTATTCCTACCATGATGCACCAGTCTTGTCAGTTGTCATTTCACAGGCAGAGTTTGGAGTAAAATGTATGGGTAGAAAGGGTAGAAATAGGTACCATACATACTAGCAAGACCATTCGCATACACTATTCTAGGCCGTCACAACCCCTTGACCTACCCGTTGCGCTCATCTCAGGGAAGACAAATGGCCTTGGCTCTAGGGGCGGCACAGCAAGTAATTCTGTCACTATGGGGGACGGAGAAAATTCCTAAACATGTTTCATAGCTGCATAAGCTTTGGTACATTCTGGGCATGGAACGACTCCAAGACCGACACAAGCGTGCGATATAAAACATGGCGATGTGTTTGATTTCGCGATGTATTGACCGCGTGGTTAAAGCACGCGATGGAATCGTGCGCGATGTATCCACATACATCCATATCCAACCCTCTGGGCACCCTTTATTCGGAATTATTAAAATTTCAGGAGCTTACATGCCCAACTTACTTGCGCCTCCTGTGCTTGTTCCCCCCACTAGAGTCAGGATGTCACCTAAAGTTCTAACACCCCTATACCTTTTCCATTCTTTTTCCCTACCTCAGGTCCCAGACACATGACTGGAGCATTATATAATTTGTGCGGAGGAGCGATGGGTGGGGGTGGAAGGGAAAGTTTGTTTATTTTATTACTGTTTTGAAATTACCTGTCAAACGCCTTCAGGTTGTAGGCAAATAGCTGTGTCAAATATGCTATACTCTCCTCACGCTGCCGGCCGATGGGTGTAGGTGAATAGCTGTCTACTGTGCATTACCGTTTTCAATAAAATGAAATGTTCCATAAAACTAAGACCATAGTTACAGTCCTTTAACCAGGGAGCTGGGACTCAGACAGCAGATTCATGGAGCCTACATGCATTCTTTTAAATTGAGCATTTGAGATGTGGTCATACTGGGAGCAAAGTTTGATTGTTTGACTGTTGTTTAGAGCTGTAAAAGCGTGCAACGTTTATTAATAATTGCCCATGAGGTGGGCTAACTGAGCATTATGAAATTGGCAAGGGCACTATTGTCATTTCGCAAGCATTTAAAATGGACTAACTGGACAATTATGGAAAAATGAAAAGTGCTAGCTGGTGCATTTAAAAGACACGTATAGAATGCGCCCTTCAAGGAACTCTAATTGTTAAGTAGGATAATGTGAAATTACAGGTGTGAAGTTTGTTTCCCTCCTTTAATTTTTGTTTTCAACCTTCTCGATGTATTATCTCTGTTACAGAACGAAGCATGCTAAAGAGACTACCCCATATACAATGTATTTAAATGGATTACACTGGTTCTCTTAGTACAGCTCCTTCTACTGTGGAACTAGTTTCCTGCCAGGCTTTCAGGCTGACAACTGGGAATATTAACAGTTTTATAACTTGCCAATTGTAA
This sequence comes from Triturus cristatus, assembly GCF_964204655.1. Lineage (NCBI taxonomy): Eukaryota > Metazoa > Chordata > Amphibia > Caudata > Salamandridae > Triturus > Triturus cristatus. Next base: position 238,757,802 of record NC_140583.1, read on the forward strand.
GTTAAGAATGAAAGTGCAGTCACCATGCCGGTGGCATCTGGGTCAATTGTGGAACTCTCAAGCAGTAATGTTTTTCTACCAAGTGAATGCTGTGCAGCTTTACCCATGCCTGCCAGAGGATGCTGTAAGAGGCCAATTTTGAATTTGAAAAATATGAATTGGGGGCAGAGTGCATTTTGCAGAGCACGGATCAATCATTTTGGAAACATGCAATACAAAGAGATGACTAAGGTATTATGGGAAATTGCAAAGGTTGTAAAATATTTTTAGATCTTCATATGCATTAACATTATTACTGTCTCGCTAATGCTATGAAATACTAAATTTTACATAGAACCTCCCACAAAATACTTGGGGACAATTCCAGGCCACTGTAACATAGCATTTATCTTCTGTCATATTTAGATCAATCATAATAGACCATAATATTGTTACTAGACAAATATAACATGTGTATCAAGATGTACCAGACAATTCTTAGGGAGAACCAACAACTCGCTGATATTTTAAACACTAGAGGCATAATATGTTTTTGAATTTCTATTTGCAACTAGTTTTCTCAAATGTTTCTTTAGAATCTCCCAGTCTTCTTCTAAATTGGCATTAAAATCCAAACTACTATACCAATGCCCTAAATATTTACTATGTGTTACCATTTCCCAAATATCTATGAGGGAGCCATCAACTCCCTCTTAAAGCGTTCTTGAAATAGTTCAAATTCTGACCAGTCTTTTTCCAGCCCAGTGTCTTATAAAGGTCTAAGATTGCCATTATTGTTAAAAATAAACTCCCCACTTGCTCTAAATTGTTAATTATATAATGTAAAGGTTTCAACAACTGTCAGTGACATACATTGTACTTTACACAATTTGCCACTGAGCATTCTTCCAAATACTTTTAATCATTGCTTATTAAATGGGATGTGGTACAGAAAGAATTTGGCCCTAAGAGAACCTTTCTAGATTTGGTAATAGAATTAGCCTATCGTAACTCTATACCAGTAGGCATACACCCCAATCCACAGGAGAGGGGAAATCACCATCCATGCGTCACTCATGAGTCAAGGGAAGAGCATGACAACAATACAACACACAAACAGCAAAGTCATTTGCAATTATTTCAAAATTGTATTGAAATTATATACATGTATACTTCATTGTGCAGAATATACGTGCTTGGAAAAAGTGCTCGTGCTCGTGCATAAGTGAAAAAGAAGTAAAAAGAGATACCATTATTAAGGAGAATTGAAACAGCAATTTATGTAGCGCCCATGCCTGTCTGACACCTTTACTTTTAGAACCAGTGAATTCCATCCATTATCTATTGGGACATTGTTAGGGTCATCATTGTTCTTCTGTCGATTTTATAATCAATATAGGCTTGTAAGAATGGAGTTGTCGACCATTCGACCCAAGTAGATGGAAGGTCAATTATAACCTTGTTGGCGGGTCTTCATCAGGACAGTGGGAAGGAGGGAACACACCAGTCAAAATTGTATTGAGGGTGTTTTCAATGTAAAAAAAGGCTCTTCCCTGGTGATCGTGCTCACCTGGCATCACAATTGTTCCTCTGAGGCTTGTATATATAGGGAAGGCACACCGGCTCTTCATCTGTAAGGAGTGTAATATAGTCCTCCACTTCCTGATATTAGCCTCTAAAAGGTCGACTAATAGTGTGCGCTGAACGAGATGGGCTTGTATACTATGTGAAATGTAGTCCTCATGTATGTTTCAGTCACTTTACCAGCACATATGTGACGGAATGTTATCTTATGGGTCAGATGTTTCTGACCACTTCTTTTGACACACCATTGTTGCGTGCTGCTCCCCAGAAGGTTGAAGAAGCTATCCGTTGGAGACGTCAACTACACGAAATGTGTTCCTGACGTTCATCTGATAGTCAGGGTTTGAAAATATTTTAAATCCACTTGTATCTTTTACAAACCCATCACTTACAAAGCGGACTATGAAATAATTTATTTAAAAAAATGCTGCTTTATTGGCCTGAACCTGCTTTTATAGCTCTGCACCTGAAGGATAAAATAACAGTATGCCCATGTCACAGACAGATCAAGGGTACTAAGAAGAAGAAAATGAAAAGATTTCACAGGATACCACAGATTGGATTTTTCGATGAGCAGACGTGCAACCTCGTAGGGCAGCATTCACTTGAATAGGTCCTTAATATAATGCACGGTCTGTTACATGGCTTTTTGAACATAAATGCAGCTTAACGATTTATTTTAAGTTTACCTTTCAATCTTAAAAGGATTTTTGTGTTCTATGTGAATGTGTTTTGCACCTACACTATTGTGTGGAGCAGTCTAAAAGAAATTCTAAACATTAAGGCACATCAGATTTTGGAAGATATGATAATGGTGAAAATGTGAAATATTGTAACCTTCATATCCTTTCAATCATTATTCTGGAACAACAATTTAAGACATGTTTTTCGTCCCTGTATCCACTCTGAGGGGACGTTTCACTGGTCAGCACTCCAAACATTAGGCCTGGTCTGAACCACAAATGCACAACATGAAACTTATCCCTGAATAGCAAGGCATCCTGGTGTTGCATTGATTCCATGATGTTGGTAGAATTTGTGTTAACAATACCTCCACAGATGCACAAAGGAGCCATGGTGTGAGGTATCAGCTGCCCTGCCATCTTGATGTCATTGTTGTCGTTCTGGCTCTGCCATTCAGCGATACCAAGTCACTGACTTAGAAAAAATAGGAAGATGATCCTAGGGATAAAACAGAAAGGAAACTGTAAGGCCACATAGGTAGGGTATAATCATATTATCCTTCACACCAGAAAATATAGGCTGATAAGGTTAATACAGGATGTGCCCTGTTTCTCAGATGTAAGATTGTGTTAAAGATGCATATGTGGAAGAGTAGATTCCTCAAAAGTACAGATGCTTCGACTTCGTCACTTATTTAGGTGACATCCAATCAACAAAATTCTACTATTTTAAAGTGCATATTAGCTGCTAACAAGGTGCATCTCTGCACAACTATTTATTATTTCATCTTGTCACTGCTACTCTCTTAAGTATTTCAGAAAATGAAGCCTAATTCTGTATTGCTAACAGGTTATCTGTACAAAACGATAGGAAGCACTATAGAACAAAAGATTACTTCACTCATCAGGAAGACTTTGAGATCACCCAGTGGGTTAAATACCAGAACAGACAGCAGCACTGGGGAAATAGAATATCATCACTTCTAGGCCAGAAATGTTCATAGAGCCAAGGCAGTAATTCCCCTGGTTCTCTCCATCTCCACATTTTTCCATCATCACAAGGTCAATATGAACATTAATCTAATATAAATCTGAGCAATGATAATGATGTTCATGAGATAAATATTTGCTTTTAAATAATAATTTTCCATCCTCACTAATGCAATATGAATAAATACTAAAGATAATAATGATGTTAATGTGAGTAACAATTGTGTTACAATAAAGATCGCATAGACTTGATAAATACATAGTTGAGTGAGTTCAAAGAAAATACAAAGTGCTTATGCGAATCCATAGACAATCTCTCAATCAATTAGAGTATGTGATGTAATTGAAATTCTTTCTTTGACGACACTGTGAAAGTATAATCTCGCATTCCTATCGCTGTAACGTTAATGATCCCCTGACACTGTACTTCTCAAGTTTGATAGATAGATATTTATAATCCAATGTAGATGTTTTTCAAATTATTTGAAGTGCGCTTTAGCCTCAACATGCTTCCTACGCTTCATGGCTCTAGTAGGCCTAGAAGCCATTTGATGTAAGGCAGTACATTTGCACATTTGCACATTTCCTGCATTTCGTAGGAAAGCAGGGCTTTGCTTTCAACACTAGCAACCAGAAGCATGACTTTAGGAAATTAGTAAAGTCAACAATGAGTTTGCGTGTTGTAACATAGTTTCAAGGAATTCCCACATTTACTCCATTAGTTTGTTTTGAGGGAAAATTATAAAAAAACTTTAAAATACGCATGCATTTTAGCCCTACATGCTCCAACTGGCAAATTTGGGCAACATCTACGGTTGGTTAACATGACAATTGACTCTTGATTATTTGCTGTGCTGCTTGACACAAGCTAACCTGTATTCGTTTGTCATCTGTCTTTTTGTCTATTTTTTTTTTACTCAGAATCTGTTTATTAGGATTTCAACAAACAGTACAGTACAAGAAAAAATGAGTACAAGGTTTGATCTCGGTGTCAGTATACATAAACAAGCTTAAAGCATATATTTGCAGTACAATAGCATCTGTCTCCACCCTGGGAGCTAATGCAAAAGACCAAGCAAAGGGCAGCCACAGAGACTAGATGTAAGGAGCTTTAGCAAGGAAAGGGGTCAGGGGACGCCGGGCTGTAGACAAACCAGGAAATAGAGGGGGCCCTGTATCTGCATTCACCAGGATGTGGGTACGTGAGTTGGCCCGATAGGAAATGCTAACTCGCCCTTGTAGATCAGTGACCAACGTCTGTGACGGAGTGCCACACTAGGCTCAAGCGGGCCCTACCAAACAGTGATTGGACCAGGGGCTGGAAGCCAACAGACCCACCCAAAAAAGAAAAGAAGGAACCAAGAGCTAGAGGGAAGGGGTAGGGAATACTCCAGCAATGCAACGTCGGTAAGCGGTCAAAGAAAGATCTGCAGGGGAGGGGTCCAACTGAGGGGGGCACCACTCAAGTGGGGGGAGGAGAGTCCCATTCCATGTAACTGCCCATCAATGGCAAAAGGTCCACCATATTGTCAAGGGGGGGCCTTTAATTGAATAGATGGCTGGCTTGTGAGACAACTAATGTGATTAATATTAATGAAGATCATTCACAGCACATGCACATGTAGTGACTATTAGCAAGATTATATTTTAAACATTAACAATTTTATGTATCTAAATATTGCTCACTATCACTGGACTCGTTTGAGGTCAATCATCATAGATCTGTGGTAGTTAAACAGTACATGACTAGGGAATGCATATTCTTTAGGTCTGGGCGGTGAACTTTTCTCAGTTCGTGGAGTTTTCTGCACTCTGCCCTTCGCGTAGCTCGCGGAGTGCAGAAAACTCCGCTTTGCAATGTGCAGCGGAGTTTTTTCCCTGTTCACGATCGCGAATGGTAAATTCGCAATCGCAAATAGTAAGTTCGCGTGCGCGAGCTGCGCTCCGGTACAATTTCTACCCAAGCGGCAGGAATACCAGCACACACTGCATTTCGCACTGCACTCCGCCACTCATGGAACTTCGCGGAGTTTTTTTGTAACTTTGCGGTGTTCCGCATAGCAAAACTCCGCGAACTACGCCAAGGCCCGATATTCTTTGCTCTCTCACTCTTTCCAAAATATTGGCTAAACAACAGCAGCAAGTGATCACCTTCTAGAACCGTGGGACTCCATCTGGTGGCCAACAGAGCTAGAACCGACACACTCCCATGCCAAGAATCTGGGGATAATTATCAACTGCAAACTTTGCTCACTGCGCACGTCAATGTTGTCACCCTCATGCTTACATACCCTGAAGCTCCTTTGATAGATCATCAAATGGCTCATAATCAGCACCAGGAAAACCGTCACGAGTTCCTCCCTGCTCCCATGGAAGCTAGAGTACAGGAACATCCTCAGTTCCAGGATCAACAAAAAAACACTCATGAAGGCTACCGACCATTCAGAATCACTCTCAGCCTCCCATGCCACACACATCACACCACACCACACCTGAAGGAGCTACACTGGCTCCCCATTAAACACTTTAGCACAATTCAAACTCCTCACCCACACTTTCTTGACACTACAAAACACTGGCCCAGCATAACTCAACAATAGCATCTTCTTTCACAAACTTTCCATATACCTCCACTCATCCTGACTCTTACTTGCACAAATCCTTCGCGTATGGAAAACCAGATCCAGTGGTCTAGCCTCATCCTACATTACAACTATAGCGTGGAACGACGTGCTGCTAAATTTTCTGAATACCTCAAGAAGCTGAAGAGCTGTCTTTCAAGTAGTCCCACTAGGTCCTATGTGTGGCTAGACGCACACCTATTCAGTACCAGGTGACATTGTGCTCCACAAGTCTGCATAACATAACATGGAACCACTTACTGAGTTGTAATCAATTTCCATAAAATTGAGGGCATGTTAGAAAATGACATTAAGCAGCAGAGTATGTTCCATAGGAAAGAGAAGATAATATCAATCAAGTCGCTAGCTGCGCTTCTCTTGAATCCATCAGTGATTGAAACACAGGTACCTAGGATAGGCCTGAATTTGAAAGCTCCCACAAATATACTGGCTGAATACTGATAAACTAAATCGCTTAACTTGCAAGTAAACCAGTTGTTATTCACATAACAAACCAGGCTGCCCAGCTAGTGCTATGGTAATCTGAATTAACATACATAGCTTTGCTATCATTATCCATCATAGTATATTATCAATGCTTCACTCTCCTTGAGTAACGTCTTCAAAAACAAGCATTGGCAAAGCAAATAAGTTTGCGTTAGCTGCAAGACTTGGGCTTTGTTAATGATATTTTGTTTTGTTTCGCTATTGAAAAAGTTAACTGTTGGGAATGTTGCGTGGCCCTTGACCATCTAAAGAAACTGGCTAAAATAAAAAATATTTTGGGATCTCACAAATCACATTTTAGCATAGTAGTCCCTGGCACTGAAGGGAACTGCTTTTTGTGTGGAAAGGGCAGAATGCCATCACTTACAGTGAAGATTGCCAATGGCTGAAGTGGGTTAACCCATTGCCCTATTCTGTGGATGGAACAAAAAGGTAAATGACAATAAGAGGTCAATAGACGAAGGTTGCTGGTTGCAAGCCCCCACAAGTGTATTATACTTATAATTAAGGCTCCCTGTTTTCCGTTTTTACTGATTTTTACAGATAAATACAGACGGAAACCATTTATTTTCTTGTCTGTATTTATTTCTAAATGTGGATAAAAATGGAAATTGGGTGCTTTTTGAGTGATTCTAAATACACTTTGCCAGGCCAATAACTGTGTGGATTGATAGGTAATGGGGGTTAAAAAGAAAGGAGTTTTAGCAAAGAGACTTAAACAGCAGTAGCTATGCACAAGGCTGATACTGAAATGTGCATATTTTGCATTGATTTATATTCTGTGGGTGTTCATATCACTGAAACCTGGCAGGCATTTAAGCATGACTACATATTTATTGGTTAAATAAAATGTGGAAATATACTATTTACAGCTTTACTTTTTTCACAAAACCCAAAATAAATATGGATAAATACAGATAAAGTTGACAAAAAATATATATGGATAAATACAGAGGGCAATGACAAAAAAATAAATACCATAAAACCGGGAGCCCTACTTATAATTTTTAGTAAAATCAAAAGATCTTGACTAGTGCCAGAACAAAACATGAATTTCCAAAGCCAACTGGTCGGTCATTTGCAGGTACAACTTTTTTCCTTTTAATACAAACAAATGCCACAAAATAAAATGACAATAAAAACAGGTAGCCACCTAAACGGGCTGCCATATGCTCACAACAGAAGTTTTAGATTTCAAAAACATTCACGGATGTGGGCTGCCTTACTAGTGATGGTAATTAAATAACACAACTTTAAATAAATGCTATGCAAATAACAACCCCTTCAGTTGTACCAAGCATATTATTATAATTATATGCAAAGCAGACAAGAATAAATTATCATCAAAATTATTACCCCATGCAGTATGTTGTAGTGGGTGGAAGTAAAATGTGAATTACAATCTAACAGACCAATGAATGAAGCCAAACCAAAAGCCCCTCTACGCATGTATACTATGTAGGACATTTTTGAAAATAGTATAGCCAAATTTATTTATCTTATAGGCCAGACCAAAAAGGAAAAGTATTGTACAAGTGACAACTGGGAAATAGGGCCATCAAGAACGGGAACACTCTTCTGAAAATAATGAGGGCCTTGGCATGGTGACTGTTCAGCAATTGTGAGAGTTGGGCCACAGCAAGCATTTACTAAGAGTTTGGAGAATCTATCTCCTCATTCTTATCAGTTGTCACCTCTGCATTATCTTAGCTTTATTTCTTATTCTACGTGAGAGGCTGGAAGCAGGGCCGGACTGGCCGTAGCAGGCACCAGGCGTTTCCCCGGTGGGCTGCAGGGCTGCGAGCCGGTTTTGTTACTGGAGCCCGGTTTTTCAGCAGTGCTGCAATATCAGCCCCCTGTATCAAAAGCAGAAGGCAGTGCTTCCCCCCGCCTGCAGCCGAGGCGGTGAGCAGCAATTTGCCAGAGCTGGTTGCTGTTCCCAGTGCAGTCGTGGTTGCAAGTACTGGTCTAGAAATGTAGAAAGTTGCAATTGACTTCATGCAAGACAAAGAGTGACAAAGTAAAACACTGTGACTCTGCCATGGAGTATATATCATATGGCTTATCAGGACTAAGGATGACCAAAGGAGAACCCTCGTAAATAGCAGTGGTGTTATTCTTCTGTGTAGTGTAGCATCAACAAGAAACTTGTGGATCATATTCCCAGGTTGTCACAAATAAATTACCTAGATGCTTCAGTCAGATAATGCTTCTGGACCCCTGGAAGCTGGAATCCACTTTCTGAAAAGGAAGACCTGAGCAGGCAGATAGAGTGAGCAGGAAGATAGTCCAGAGCTACCTCTTCCAGCAGCAGCCTCATGACTGGACATTCTTTATGTAGTTTCAGTGTACAGTGTTGCCTCATGGTCATTTAATAGGCTGCTAGGAGACCATATGAGTGCATGGCTCTTCAGTGCTGTCATAGTGAGTTACTGGAGTTAGTTGTTAAATGACACTAGTCTGGTCATCAAGTTGTCATGGGGCTCCGATAGTTCACAGCTGTGGTGTCACATTGTAAGACCATTTAAAATGTCTGTATCTAGAAATGTGTTTATAGTAAAATGTCTAACTCATTCCTGCTATATCTCTTTAGCATTTAACAGAATCAACCTTCTGAAGAGCAGCAAAACTCACAAAGAATGAAAATCAATGAAATGTATGAGAGACCAGAGAACATACGATTGACAGGCTAAACTGAAGGTATATCTGCTAAACTTGCACACATAAACACACTCCCACACCTATGCTGAAAGCACGTGCAACCCCGTACTCGATGATCTTGATGTATAATCTCTCCACGCACTGATAATGATGTATTGAACTAACACAGAAAGTAATATAATTGTCAAATCAAGACTGTACCGCCAAATGCAGGAAACAGCGAAACGAGAGAAAGCGATCACATAAAGACTAAATTCAATCTTTCAAGCTGTAGCATCATAAAACCACATGGAAAATAAATCATTTTTCGCACCACGGGTTTGCACTGTTTCAGTCGTGTTTATCTTTAATTCATACTTAAATACTGATTTCAATTGTATGCATTTTCTTCTGGTCAGGAGAGAATGATCTTGCAGTTTACAAAAATATAAAGGTACTTTTTAAAATATTTTTTTAATAGAACTTGATAAAGTTGGGACCCTTAAAGGCGGGTCCTGAAATAAACGCGAAATTCAGTTAATTGATGGAACACGTCCGGTGATTTTTTTATGTACCTAAAGCATCGCACTCTCTTTTGCAGACAGCACATTTTGGTGCCGATTCCGATCCTGTAAAACCCGGGTACAAATGGCCGTACGGAGCGTTTTCTCCGTACGACTCGTACCCGGGAATTCCACCGTACAAACCAGCAAGTACGATTCGTACAGAAATACCTTTTCCGTACGAATCGTAAAAAACACCGTGCGGCTAAAAAATACATACAATTCCGATCCTGGACAGCGTGTACGCGACGTCCGCACGGAGTCAGGCAGCGTTTTACGGACCAGCAAGTACGATTCGTACCCATAGCACTCCGCACGGCTATATTTTTACGGGAGCCAAAAAGTGCCGGAAAAGCTAAGTACGCCGCGAGGCACGAGGAAAAGAGGGCCCGGTACGCGCCGTACCCCCACCCCCATGTATGTTCGTGCCGTACCCCCACCCTGTGTATGTACGCGCCGTACCTCCACCCCCTTGTATGTACGCGCTGTACCCCCACCCTGTGTATGTACGCGCTGTACCCCCAGCGCTATGCGGGGTGGGGGTACGGCGCGTACATACACGGGAGTGGGGGTACGGCGCGTACATACACGGGGTGGGGGTACGGCGCGTACATACACGGGGTGGGGGTACGGCGCGTACCGGGCCCTCTTTTCCTCGTGCCTCGCGGCGTACTTAGCTTTTCCGGCACGTACATACACAGAGGTGGGGGTACGGTGCGTACATACACGGGGTGGGGGTATGGCGCGTACATACACAGGGTGGGGGTACGGTCCTGGCGTACGGGGCGTACACGTGCGGGGCTGTGCTACGGTGTTGGGGTACGGTACGGAGGGGGGGTACGGTGCTGACATACGGGGGTACGGTGCTGACATGTGCAGGGTGAGGGGGGGGGCTGTACGACTTGTATCCGGGCACAAGTGCACCCGTGTACATGTGTGCTACAGCGTTTGCTCCGTACGGGGCCTTTTACATGCGGTTGTGTATTCGGACGGGCGGGACGGATCGTACTTGCGCGCTCGGACTTCTGTTTTACGATTTGCACGTAAAAATGTCCGGCTCCCTATCGGACACTTTTCCCGACGCTATTCGGACGTAAAAATTTACGGCTCCCTCTCATACGCAATTCGTATGTATTTTTCACGTACGATTCGTACTTCGCAGTTTGTACGGTACTTGTACGATTCGTACGTGAAAATATACGGATACGAGTCATACGCAAAAATTTTTACCCGGATCGGAATCGGCACCTTTATATTGAAATGGCCACTAAATTGGCACAAACATACCGTTTTACTGATAAACTATATTGCACACAAATGACAATGTGTGTAAATCGGATTTCAATGAGTATTTATAATTTGCGGATCATCATTTAAAGTGTCTTGATTTGTTTTGATCCTAATAAAATCTATGCTTCCATTACATGTTTCAGAATGATAAAAAATGTCCTTAATTTTTGCTTTCTTAACTGCTGATTGTTCACAGGCATTTACGTTTCGTTGTGAGTTACAGAAAATGACATCCTACAGCCTTTCCTTTCATACTTACTGTTACCCAGAAAGATTGCCACATAATTCCCTTAACTTTTCTTTCTTGTACTGGAAAGTAAGAGGAGTTTGTAAACACTAATACCCATGTTAAAAAAGAAGCAGCAATTTGTCAGGGAACATAGCCTGATATTTGATGTCTGTCTTTGAAGCTCAGCAAATGTGACAAGATAAACACAGAATTTAAAGGCATTGTTATTTATTACTTGGTCTTCTACAACCTACAAAAAATGGCTTGCGAACACCAATTTGGGAAACATTGGTTTAGGAGGTTATTGTTAAGATTCACGAAGGACACCATTCAAAGTAATAGGAGAAAAGTGAAAAAAGGCTGAGAGATGCTCGTACTTCTTCTAGTGAAGAAGTTAGCCTGATCCTAGTCAATCAGGAAACGTTAGAAGGTTAATTCAGCAAGACAAACTAGGGTTCATGGCAAGGCAGCAGCAGAGACTCTTCACAGAGAGAATTACGCTTGGATTTTTGAGAGAAATGACTGGGCTAGCAAACGTTTAGAGAGGTGGGTCGAACCTTTTAGCCTGGTATTAAATTTGATGGAGAAGACAGATTCTGCATAAGTCTCTAGATAGATAGCATAGTCCTGGATCATGAAAAGTCACGAGACGCGCCTGTTCTTGTTTAACACTGTCTTAACATCTTAAACTATAACTTAAAAGTGGATTTTGTTCTACCAGGCTCTGAGATGCTTCCTTGGTTGTGGTTGTCCATCAACTGCAAATGTGTAGGAGTACATGAAAGAAGAGACAATACAAATTGATATATGTATCCCTTGGAAGATCTTCCTCCCAATTGCACTCAGAGCTATCTGAAGACATATATAAAGTTCTAGGGTAGATTTTCTACTGGTGATAAAGATGGCTGAAAAATACATCTGAGTAGTCCCCTATCTAGCACATCTACTTATAAATCACTTAAAACTAGTATGAAGCTGTGGTTGAAAAATACTATGTAGAGCACTGGTTTTACCTTACCAAGGCTTCCCAAAGGAGGAGGACTAAGCAGCAGCGTATCTGTTTATGCCCACAAATACATTTATCAGCCAATGTTGCTAAAATAAGAAAGTCTGTTTTTGGTTTCTAAAAAGCAACTTGAGCTTTTCTGCCTTCCTGGTATGCTGAGCCAATGATGGCCATTTCTCGTTTATTTACAATGTTGAGTGTTTCTTCATCACCAGTTGATACGTTTTCAGGGGTCCAAATTGTGAAATGTATAGGATACTTGTGTTGTTCTTGTGGTAAAGTTTGCCACGCCACTTGGAGTGTACTGCGTGGTGGATGGGATTAATGGGAAAACAATGAACATGACTTACTAAGTAGACTAGCATAGTTATGTGCAGTTTAGAAAAGCCTTGAGTACTTGGTTTTACTCAAGGCTTAATCTGAGGGTTCCAGGTTTGTCATGGAATGTATTATTGTAGATTTCAGCACTAGGACACCCCAGCAGGGGTTACAGTTTTGTGTTTTATAAATGCCATAAACAATCTACTGTTTTTCTACAAATATGAGATTTGAAAGAGAAGAATGTTCTCCCTATAATGATCTAAAAATTGTACGCTGCATCAGAAATAATGAAATAGTTCCAAATATCTGCATCCATGAATGTTTACATTAATGATGCATTTTTTTAAATCATGGTGTGTAAATATTTGTAGTATATTTTACTATTCTGTAATTGATGAGTGCATATTTATTTTTAATGAATTGTAGTATTAGTTTCAGGGTTTTGTCAATAACCTTAAAAAGCTATTTTATAATAACAAAAGTTCTCATTATACATGAAGTCTTGCTTAAATGAGGAGGGAAACTTGGCCCTTTAATATCATCAATTTGTCATGGGCATCTCAGAGCAAAAGGAGGCGTGTGTGTGTGTGTATGATAGAGAGAGAGAGAGAGAGAAAGAGAGAGACACAGGGAGAGGTCAAACATGAGGCAACAACAAGCTGCATTGCCTTACAGGAAAGACATAAAATGGGAGCTCTAATCAAAGATGTGTTTTAAAGTAATATGTCTAAATCATTTCAGCTAAATATGATTAGCATTTAACACAATCCAACCTTCTTGAGTGTAGCAAAACATAAAATGATGATAAAATCATACACCTGATGGATGTGACCGGAAGACAGATAGGATGGTCAGGATATAATGAAGGTATCTGTGATCCACACTCACTCTTCTGAAAGCACATCTCGTCTTGCAACGCTGTATACAATGACACTGATTTATAGTCTTTCGCATGCACTGATAATGGTTTATTCAGATGACATAAAAAGCACAATAATTGCCAGATCCAAACTGAATCAGAAGTGCAGAGAAAAGTGACGTGCGAGAAAGCAAAAGCAGAAATTGTAAATCACTCCGGTAAACAGCGGCTACTGCAGCATCATAAAACAACATACATTGGCAAATCCAAGCGGGCCCGATATAATGTACTATGACATGCATTGCAAACAGAGCCATGCACAGATGCACATAGATTATTTGTGCCATATCTCTCTGCAAACTGCCTCTTTCTATGCCTCCTCTACCCTGTTTCTATTACACAAGTCTCCCTTGTCAACACTGCATGCTTAACCCCTTCAGTGCCACGCCCTTTCCCCGCCCTGTGCCGGCCGTTGCATTAGCGGGCGGGGTTCATGACGAGATAGTCTCGTCATGGGCACAGCGCAACCGCGCTCCATGACGAGACCATCTCGTCATGGGCACTGAAGCGGTTAAGGAATATAACAAAAATAGCCACAACAAGTTTGAGAAACAAATCCAAAACACAGCTGTAGCAGGTACAGAAAGAGAGAAGTTGCACATAGGCTGCACTAATGATCTGCTGATTTGTGCATAGTTTTGTATGCAGGCATTAAAGCTAGACTTGTTGACTTTGAAAGTGCTTATAATCAATGTCTCTAGAATTTGCCATTTCTGTATACGGTTTGGCATGGAGACGACTGTGCGTTATGGTCAGAGTTTTGACAGTAGTGAAGAAGTCTGATCAATCAATTTGAGAGGGTTTGAGATTTGTACGTGATGTTTCTTAATGAAAATCAGCTTCAGGTTTGAGCCCTAATTGCAACTATGGGTGCTGTAATGTTGTTACAGGTTGTTGTCCAATGAGTGGGTGTTGTGGTGTTGTCGCCTTTTTCTCAGTGAAAGTTGAAATCTTCCAGTCAAATCTGATCACGCGTGGAGGTGAGTTGATCAGTGCTATAATAAACGACACTACCAATAAAACCCTTTTTGCTCTCTGGTAGGTGGTACAAGATGTTCAGGGTCAGTGTTTTAGATTTTGTGTCTGTAATCTCCATGGTGATGCACTGGAATGAGGACCGGTTCTCTGAGTTGCATTTGAGGAAGTCTATGTAGATAAAGGCATCCTCAAACATTGTTTTCATTTTATTAGGCAGCAGTTGGTGTCTCCCAGTGGTAATATAGGGTTATGAAGGATGAGCAAAAAAAACATCTTTCTGTGACTGCAAATGAATCAAGGTGAACACCTTGTATCAGGGCAGATATGGAAGTTACATTAGATATTGCAGACCTATGGTTCAGGAGAGCAGCTTTGATGTGCTTTGTGGAGATGGTTTACAGAGCTAAAATGGGGTGATTCTCCTGAGATTAATCGGGCAGATTTAAATTCGATTGTTTTTAGAATGTCTTGCTCCTCTGGGAAGAGAGTGTGTTGTTAAATCTGTGATCAGAGTATTTGGGTGTGTCCTTTGCACTATAAATATTTGCGTGCAGGTGTGCTCCCAAGCACCGATTTTGGTTCGAGTTTTGGAAGTGCTGAACTTGAGCTGGTCTTTGTGCGTGAAGCCCATCAGGACTAATTTTTATGGTCTGAACTTATTTTTCCTCATCAGAGTTTCATCCAGAGCATTAGAGAGATAAATATAAGGAAAGGAGGAGGAAGAGAAAGACAGACAAACAGTGACATGGAGAGCAAACATGGATGAAAAAGAACCTGGAAGAGTGTGATAAATGGTCAGGGAGTGTGATAAAGTAGCAGGCAGTGTCTCATGGTGGAGGAAAGAAGCAAGAGGTTGAAACATGATTAGGCAGCCTTGTTATTCAACAACCCATCCATGCTAGGATAAGTTTGGTGAGTGAGTTGTAACAGGTGCAGGGGGTTAAGGATGCGTTGCCTGGGAGGAGAGGGAGCCATAGTGTGGTTTGTAGATTCTATATCATTTCATGCAGGTGATCCACTTTAGTTTGGTATCAAGTAGTGTATTTTGGGAGTGAATGAAATATTTGTGCTTTATGGTTGTTTTGTAATTCCACCTCTCATGTGAATCATGCATCTGTGCAGTTGAGACCTACTGTGGAGTGCCAGTGTGTATACTTCCGTATTGGTGTAGCTGGACTGGACCATTGGCTGATGGAGGCTAGATCGACTACCAGGAGTTTCTTTTTTTTAATCTCTTACAGTAGTGTGGACTGTTTCAATGTAGGAGTAGCTTTGACTGCCTTGATTTATATTGGCAGTAAGATGCATGGCTTCATTTACTGTTTGGGTAATAATAGGGAGTCGGATCAGAGTGAGTTAGTAGTGCGATGTGCAGCTCACATTTTTGCGATTATGGTAACTTGAGATGGAAAGTTTTGTTCCCATAAGGGATTTTGTATTGTTTAAGTCTAGGACAAAAATGCTTAGGTCTTCAGTCAGGGGTTTTGGGGTATATATCCTTAGTGAAAAAAGTAGGTCACTTTCAATGCAGCGAGTCTACAGAATTTATCTCTGTGAAAGGTTTTCAGGTTATTCTTCTGGGCTGTGTGGCTTTGGTATTTGAGAGTAGTTTTGATAGATCATGAGGATGGGAACACTGAGGAGTTATATGCATCCTGGTGTCTAACCTCATATGAATGGCTATGATAAGATAATGTGGAAAACAAATATGCTATTGATCTTTAGACATAGGCTCAGTATGGGACAGCTGGATAATAGAAATTTTGGGTGTCATCCAATACAGACAAAAAAAGCTGTAGTAAGAGGACACATTAGATGTAATGGTATGCATTAGCAACCAGATAAGAGCACTGTCTGCAAATGGTAGGCTGTGGCTAATTCACTTCAAGTTCCTACACCAAACATAAAGAACGCACCTTAAATACTGTAAGTTTAGCCAATCATATAATGCAAAGTTCATGTTGCATGGCTCCATATGCTGAATTTTTAGATCCAGAATGGAATTGCCTTCAGCTGGCTGATTTGTATTGAAAGGTGTTTTTGAATGTCTCTCCACTGTGATTGAAATTAAGCGAACGACCTTTACAACGCGGTCGTTACGCCGCGATACATTTACATTGTGGTCATTAAAACGCAAGTTGTTACAATGACTTGCACTGGACGGCGTTCTACACTAAGGAATAGTATGATTTATTATTCCAACACCTTCCCTACTGTTACACACAGTGGAGTTAGAATAGTAAATCATTCTATTCCTAAGTCCAGCGCCTCTACCGCAAGTCGCTGTAACAACTTGCGTTGTAATGACTGCGATGTAATGTACCGCAATCTAAATGATCACGTTATAACGTCACATATTCTTGAAAATAGCATAACACCATCTCTAAAAGTGGCCCTCCTTGGATACATGTATCAGAGTCTGTAGATTGGGTGACAACTCACTTCAAATGCCTTATTGCCGACCAAAAGAAGAGGGGCTTCTGCATAGGGAGAAATAGAGTACCTACGATAAAAGGTTGGTTTTCAAATCTAATATATTGCAATGATTGGCTCGAGGCCTACTATTCTACCCGCCTTGGAGTAGCAGACCCAAAAACATATGATAACCACTGGAAACTAACTTAGCTAACGCCGTCCTACCAAATTAGGTGAACCAAATTAGCAACTAAAAGAAAACATGACTGAGCAAATACTTTGTGGTGAATTGCCATTTCTCTCTTCAATAATCTTATTAATTCTGCCAAAGACAGCTTTAACTGTTTCTAGGAGTTCATATCAACAGCACTAAAATATACACAGGTAGGGGCTTTGCATTAGGTACTTCCAGCCATACAATGGTGTTTTTGCGTCAGCCTTCCTCGGTCAGCATTGCTTGAAGAAATTGTCAGTCATATTTTGGAACAGGCCAGAGAACTATGTCAGTCTCAAGGTTGGGTATTAAGTGTTCTGCACTCTTGATGTAGAACAGAGGGTGATTTTGCACTTTAGTATGATCCCACAATCTTGAATATGCAATAAGGGTGATTTTACACCTAAAACTGATTTTGCACCTAAAACTGATTTTACACCATAATGTGATTTATGCACTTAGAAACCTTTGACTACTCTTGCAAATGTTGCACCAAAGGTGAATTTGCCATCCAAATGGGTTTTCATACTGACGCACACCATGTTTTTAACAGTTTTATTCAGCTTTCGAAACAGCATACGTGGCAAGAAAATCATTAGAAGCCATGTCCCAATTACCCATCCATGAATCAGTATTACAATCAACATTCTCTGCACAGGCTGCATGTGAACAGATGTTAACGCATCAGCAAAATGAAGGCAACGCCCTATAAAGTGTGACATTATCGTCAGGAACTTTTGTGCCTGCGTAACAAAGGGCGGATCCGTAAAATGCTTTATCAGGAGTACAGTTCACTTACATTCAGTTTCACATTCACTGTTATTTAATCGGTAATGTTCTTACAAGACTACCTCCGTGGCACCTACCCGCTGCTTTTGAAATGTGTACTGTTACGATTTAATTTAAACTATGTTAACGATAAAAGCACAAACACAGCCCTCTGATTTTCAATAACCTTCTCTCTGTTGTAAGCGATGATTCAAATAAAGGGGTGGGTGTGGTGCAACTTATAACAAAATACATGTCGAGAACTAGATGGTCTAAGAAATGTAATCTTTAATTCTTAATTTTAACTTCTCAAAGAAACTTAATATCAACGTGGCTTGGCTTTAAATGGATAAGAAATATGAGACAGGAGTTATACATATTCACTCAACTTATCTGACTAATTCATTGGTGTGCTGAGTGACTGTTTATGGTCATATAAGGTAACTTCCTTAGCTACGTTACCCCCAAGGGACTGTATGGGGCAGGGTCTATCAGGACAATTGATAGCATATTACTCATTTCGACAAAAAGCCTTAAGTCAGCAGTTTTGTGATGGCTAATTCTTATAACAGCTTATCGGGACTCTACGCTGGTGTCAACCATTACTTAGTAGCTATCCCACCTCACTTTGAGGTGGGTTTTGACATAGCTTTTTTACCTGGTATGTGGTGGCATTTAGTATTTTATTGATAATACATTCAATACTCCTAAATTTTCATTATAGCTTGAAAAATATTTAGGACAAACAGATGAAGATGACTACATTTGATATTAGGAAAAATCTAACAGTTGAATAGGACACAGGAAAGGGTGGGCCTCTTATTACCCTCTTTCTCCATAAACAAATTAATAGTTTGACATAAATTCTTAAGGAGCCTCCCTTTTTTCATTACAGATCACCTATACAAGATTCATATTCTGGCACCTATATAGTCTTACTTCATGTATTATAGATAAATAAATAAGGAATAGAGTTTGCAATCACACAATGAGTCCTTTAGCGAGTATTACCAACGAAAGCACCTTTTATTCATTTTTGTTTTAGTAGCAGCACACAACTTGGCTAAACTCTTTTGAACCGAATCGCGTTTCAAAATTTAGTGAATCATTTGGCGTTTCAAACTATGAAAATATTTGGTCAGAATTACCCTTTTTCTGCTCTTGAATGGTTTATTTAATATGTGGTAGAGGATTTTCTATTCCTTTGGTACTTTTTCGTGATCTCAGTTCATTTTTGCCTCACAACATGGGTGCTCTATCAAAGAAATGGCCCCATACACACAGCATGGCTTTTTGTCTCTTTCTTTTTACATCTTGACTGTTCTCTCAGGTATTGTTCTTATAGTGCTGTAGTATTTGCTTGTAAGGGGCATTATAAGTCTGCAACGGCGGTCTCACTTTGATTCACTTTCAAGTTCTGCTTGAACAATCAACAGAATGCATGCATATATCTCATGTATAAAATGAACTGATTTCATATGTTAGGTTGGTCTCACTTACACTGTTTTGATATTTGTTTGCTATACACAGCTTCTGTTGGGTTCAAAACAACTTGTCAGCTGATGATCATTTACTTGGTTGGAAGTGAAATATACCACATGAGCTTGGACTTATGAACTGCCTTTTCTGGTTATTTTTCCACAAACATTGTTATTTATACAAATAGTTGGAGTGCTCCAGAAAATTATATTTTGGCTATCTTTTTCTTTGTTGTTGTGAGGTTAATGTTTCCATAGTGGTCTGTTCCCTTTCTCCTCTTCCTTCATCTCGCTGCTCCTGCTCTGTGTAGTGCTTGAATCAATCAATAATTTCCTCTATGGTGTAAAAAGAAAGATTCTACACATGGTTTGTCTATAAGCAGTTCCATTTCTGAGAACAATTCACCTAATCTGGAGGGATTATTATTTCTCCAAGTCTTAATGGCCAGTAGGAAGTCTGAGTATATCACAACATGGGTTAGTCAAGAGGGTATCCGAATGCATCAGGATGAAATTTAAATTGAGCAGGTATATTTTGCATAACTGTGTTAGTTTTTATGTTACACTTTTTACACATAATTCCTGAAATTATGCCACTATGTCACTTCACGTAATTGTCATAGACTAATATTTAGGCATTGCTAGGTTTTAATGTTTACTTTCAGAGGAGAACTTTCTCTACTTCTGTGGGTGCAGCCATACTTTATATATGTTTCTTATGAGCAGTCAATGACATTGCTCCATGCATGGGACTTGCAGATATAGCTGGTAAAACTACAAATGACTTAGTCATAGGTTTCACGATTCACAAACATTTGCACCAATCTTTTTTTTTCATGCACAAAACAGCATTTTTTTTTTAGATATTTGAACCTGGTGCAAACATTTTTTCGCAACCTTTGCAAAGGACTTTAGTAACTTTTCAAAGTCAGAAATATTGTTTGCTTCGCTTTTTCCATGTGAAATGTTGAGTTTTGTGACAATTTACCTTATGCACTTCCTTTAATGTTTGCCACTGAAGCAAACTACATATACAAAGAAAACCATTGTTTTCCCATTCAGGAGAAAAACATATTAACATACAGCAAAGATACATTGAACACTAGATTACATATGGAATTGTCATACAGCGGGAACACAATAACCTGCCTACTTAAGGTTGGATGGACTCAGCAGTGCACCAAATACACAGGTTCTGTGTACACATTTGTTCAGCTATCCCAATCTAGTTGATGAACAGCTGTTGAATCTCTGCCATGGAGTGCATAAGTTGAGCTGGTGTCTGCCGGTGGAGGCCACCAGCACTCATTTTGGGGACAGGTATTAATTTGTTATTCTGCATCAGACATGGACCAAGAGCAAAAGAGGGAAAACAAAGAAAAGAGAAAGACAGATTAAGAAAAAGATGGCAAGTTGTCATAAAGAGAGAACGCAGAAACCTGCAAGAGTGAGAAAAGGGGCATGATGTCTCAAGTAGTGGATTAAAGAGGTATGAGGTGGATTTAGGACTATTATCACAAAATGGAGAGGTGGAGGAAAAGACACCCATACATTCTTCCCACAAACAACTCCTATCCCATGAAAGTAGGGTGCTTGCCAGAAAAGAGGGTCAGAGATTTCTGGAAGAGACCACAACCTAGATTTTAGGAGAGGTCAATCCACTACTACTCTACTAAGTTTACAAATTAAGCACTGCTGGCATGTACCCATTCTAGCAGCCTCCCACTTTCCTCAACTCCTGAAAGGTGGCCTGACACATCCCAAGAAGCACATTGCCACTCTGAGTTAATCTCCTTCCCCTCTCTGCTCGAAGATTGTAGCTGGAAGTACCATCGCTGTTTCCACATTACAGACCATGTATTCTTATTATTTGCAACTCACCTTGAGCTTGACAGGGTGGAGCAACCCAGCATGGTAAGGAACTTAATGCCTTTGTTCAATTTTTGCCTTCTCAAGCGTGGAAAAATAGGGATCCTCGAAGGTCAATTTTCACCTTTATTATCACCTCCGGGACACGCTGTCGATCATTGGAAACCTGTAGCACCATTGCATGCTCTTGAGCTGGTAACAGGACAAAGTCACTTCAGCACTGAGAGAGCGTCTAATTGCAAGGCATCAGTCAACACACCAGGAGACCTATAGTTCCGTATCTTTAAAGTATTTTATTAGATTACTACTATTGTAGTCTACTAAAATGATAACACCCTCCAGCTTCCTTCAGTCAGAATATCAGTGACTGGTTGTTGGGCAGATGTGTTCATCTACTTCTTTGGTGCCGATTCTGATCCGGGGCGGAAAGCACTCCGAACGAGCTGGATCCGGAGTGTTTTCCGACCGAGCCGGAGTCCTGCAGTCCGACCGCGCGAGTACGATGCGGCCGTATGCTGCCGGACTCGGTTCGGTCGGACTCCCATAGAAGTCAATGGGAGCCAGTCGTACGACGCGTACATGGGCTCCCTTGACTGAATGGGTACGTTTCACACAAGGGCACCCCCTACAGTGGATACGCATCGGTGCCATATGCACTGTACATGCCTGTGTTGGGGGGACCCTTGGGTCTCCCCCTGTGTCCAAGTCGTAGGGCTGCAGGTGACAGGGGGTCCGACACGGACCCCCAAAAGCAACCACCCGGACGATTTGCGAGCTGGACACTCCGGCTCACACCGGCTGTCCGACGCGTGCATCGTACTGGCTCAGTCATAAATCGCATCAATTGCACGCCACGGTTAGCTTACGACCGAGACGTACGGAGCGGTTCGGAGCCGGAAACGACTCGGTCGGTGAATTTCACATAGCTCGCATCGTACTTGCTCACGCGTACAGCAGTACGAGTCGGGCGGAAAGCACACGTGAGGCTCATAGTTTTTCTGGCCGGATCGCGTTCGGTGCCCTTCCGACCAGGATCGGAATCGGCCCCTAAGAGTTTAATTTCTTCACCACTTAATGAAAACAATTCTTACACTTAGCACTATTTTATCCCAGACATTAAAGAAATTTCAAAACACTCAGTGTTCTAAAGAGCTTCAAATCATGCAGCACCACACGGCGCCTGTCACTTCCTGTCTCACCTATTCCTTGATGTCCTCCCATTCTTTTCCATGGATTGAACATGTGGACAATAATTATGTGCCTTTATCAATTCTATAGTGTTTTTGGAAGAAATTAGGCTGGAGCGGTGCCCATCAACTTCCTGTCACTTGCCTGTTGCCCTTTTGCTGGCCTAACACTATGGATTCGATCGTCACTGAATGCTAGGCTGAGCCCTCTAGATATTGATTCACCTGATATTAAGGGCACAGCCATTACCACTAAAGATGACTGCATGTTTCATAAGTATAACATCTACAGTAGAGGGGTTCAAGGTGGTGGGTAAAATCCCACCCTAAATCATTTTATGTCCCATACATATGTCTCATAGACCCCTGTTTCCCTGATCCAGTGGGAGTTTTTAACACAATCTTTGAACATTTTGACAAATATGGCTATTCTCTCCTGAGGTAGAGGATAAGGAATGGGTCATCACCGCGATTGATGTAACACTGGTGAAGCCATGGACTGAAGCCACCTGCCAACTATTAGCACTAACACTGACTTATGGCCTGAGGACATGCAACCGGCGAACTAGGTCTGATTTGCAAGCCCTACACACCTACAATCATCCTGAGAACACCAGTAGGATAGATTACATATTGATTGCTCTGCCTATATGGAAGTTTGTACTAGACATGAAGGTAGAGGAAAAGAACAGCAGTGTTCTCAATGCTATTCATTGTGCTCTGCTGCATATATCAAACCACCTTTATAATGTCCTGTTGTCACTCTCCAAAGATCCGAGGTTGGTTAATAATAGACAGACACTAAAATGACCATGAATATCATCCCAACCAGAAACTAGGGCTGTCATAAATGAGGCTCTTTCTGACACTTTAGTGGAGTTAGATAGACCTTTGACCCCTGAGCAAAAAAATCTACTACTGTGGCTGTGCGTGAGAAATTGTTCACGGTAGAGGAAGAATGCTTCCACCAGCATTACTCGGGCAGTCCACCGGCTAGGAAACTGACCAGGACGTGGTTTAACAAAGATTGTAGGGGTGCATAAAATGAATTATACAATGCACTGAAAAGTGCCAATATCAATTTCATAAGATCAAAGTGGAAGCAATATAAGTTTGTGCACTCTAAGGCACATATGGATTGGGACACCTAGTTATATAGATTTATATGAAGCCATCAAAGCTAAGGTCTCCAAGAAATTCTAGCATATTGTGGCCGATGTGGGCTAGAGTGAAAAAATAATTCTTGCGAATGATATCCCTCCACATGTCTGACACAAGCATTTCTCCAACCTGTATGACCCTGTAGGGAGTTAATAGAGCCACGGAGAAACTCTAACCAAACCCCCATGGCCATTGAACCTAAGGAAAAATGTGCCATTCAGAACACTGTTTCTGATAAAGCAGCAGGCCCAGACGGGATACCTGGGGACCTTTTTGCATCAGACCTCCACAACTTGGCTCAATATCTTAACAATTTGACAAATATGATTTTAGAAGGGGCAGAAATCCCAAATAGCTGGAAGGCCGAGGAGGTCATCCAATTTATATTTAAAAAAAAGGCTCTAGTTACTTACCATTGAACTAAAGGCTTATTAGTATAATTGAGGGCACCCAGAAAGAGTTTGGCAGACAGATTTTGAATAGACCAGACTCATGGACAGAGGATCATAATTCCCTCTCAGTCATGAACAAGGAAACAAGTTAGTACTGTTGACTATGTGTTTAGATTTTTAGCAGGCGATTGGGAGACAGTTGTCTTACCGAAGCTGCAGTGATATGTGGTGTTTGTGGACCTAAGGTCTAAATTTGACCTGGGTACTCATAGCAAACTATGGGAGATCCTGAAACAAAATAGAGTTTCCCTAGACTTGCTTGATATGTTGTTCCACCTACACCTAGCATGTATGTGCAAGTACGAAGGGGGCCTCGAGGCAAACTTAGAGATTGTATAGGGACCCTAACGGGGTCCGTCAGGCGAGTTTGCTTGCCGCACACTTTTATCTCTCTACCTAAACAATGTGGCAATCCAGCTTAAGGATTGCAGTAGTGATGCACCTAGAATTTCTTGTTGAAAGATCCCTCCTCTTCTTTTTGCAGATGATACACTGTTGGAATATAAAACCCTGGCCGGTCTGCAATTACTAGTACGACTCTTTGCAGCCTTCTTTGATGCCCAGGGGCTCGAGCTAAATCAAACAAAAACAACATTTATATCCATTAACCACCACAAGTCATATAAAGGTTCTATTAGGTTGGGTGGATATAGTCTGGACAGGGTTTCTTGTTTTGATTACCGGGAATCAGACTGCCAACAAATATGTCCAGGTCTTCCCAAGACTAGAAAAGCAGCTAGAAACTATTCCAGCATGCATTCGTGATACTTAGACTATATAACTCCACCTAAGTAAGAGAAGTTTCTCCAGCCATAAATGTCTTCAATGCGAAGGCAGTAGGAAGTGTTGTTTATGGGGCTGTGTAGCGGGGTCATTCAGGGCTGACTAATTTGGCAACTGTTAAAAACAACATTCAAAGATCTTTGCTGAGCCCAAAAGAACCCCTCTGCTTCCTCTGCATTGGGACACAGTCACTAAACCTATCACACTGAAGGCCAAATTAAGAACCATCTTATATTGGTGGAGACTGCAGTATACCCCGGCCCCTTATAAATTAATATAGTGCTCCTGTGTAGGCTTCTGAGTCAGAGTTGGAGAGAGTTCATGGCGAGGCAGTAGGCAGCGGTCAGCCGGGACTTAAGCCAACTTGAACGCTACGAGGGAGCTCCTGGGAAGCAGACAAGTGGGCGGCGGCCTTGGCCCCTGAACCGATGAGCCCTGGGGAGTTACCTACAAGCATCTACTCCTTACGTCCAAGGCACCCAAGTCTCGGCCAATATGAGGCTCTACGTGGTGCCACAGACACCGCAAGGAGAGCAGCAGAGACCGGCAGTACAGGAACCTTGAGGGTGAGTGTTCAGTCTTTCACGCTCACCCAAAAATAAAATAAACAGACTGAACCTGGGCTGCCCTGCCCCGCACCCCAACACCCCATTGTCTGAGAGAACCATTCTGTCAGCTCTCTCGGCCTCCTTGTCTGTCATTACTCCTGCCTTTAATCCGCATGCTCAAGTATGGCGGAAAGCACAGCAGGAGCACAACGGGGACATTGGTAGTACTCCAGCTACCTGGTTTGGCCCAGCAGATGAGGAAGCAAGAGTCTAAAGATGCATGAAGCAAGGCGCTCTGGAACATTTGACCACTAGGTTCAGGTGAAAGAGCAGAGAGTCCATGAGTTCAGGGGCTGCACTAAGTCCTTGTGAGTATGAGCCCAGTAGTCCACAGAGGCAGCCCAGCTAGGTCTGGGTGCAGCTTGGCGGTACTTGTTGTGCTCCGCTCAATACACTTGCCTGTATGTGCCTACTCGATACTCTCACAATGGTCCACATCGCTCCATCCCGCTCCACTTCACCAGTCTACCGTGTTGCCTGTTTCTTCTTCATCAGTGAGCCCTCGGTGAATTGGTATCTCTTAGGAATGGCAACTGATAAAATCTAGCAGGTTTTAACTGAGGCAATATGACAAAATTAAACCAAGATATCCAAACCACGCTCATCTGTCATTCGATGTGCACAACAAAGCTCCCTGTGCCTACAGATGCACGCAACCAAGCCCATGATGAAAATCTAAGAAGAAACTGGGGAGTCAGTTCCTTTTTAGGTCTCGCAGACCTGCGTTGCAGCACGCATGCGCTGCTCACTCTGCGAGGCTTCTTGTAATCAAGCAGATTTCAGAAGTGGATTGTAGGCTCCACCCTTCTTTCCATTGGCTTGCGTCATTGTTGATGCTAAACGCTGACTTTCGATTGTAAGTGAGGCTTCTTAGTCCCTTCTTGTTACCGCCTTGTCTCCTTTTGGCCCGCCCACCCGGACTGGATCTTTTACTTGCGGCAGTACACGGTGTCTTTTAATTACTGGGTAAGCACTTTTTTTTTTACCTTTCGTGTAATGGCTGTTTAACACTGCGGTAGCTTCAATACTCATAATGGCCGCCATGTTATTTTGTTACTTGTTTAAAGAGCACTGTGCTTTTCAAAAGCGATACTGTCTACTTGTACTTCATTGCTTGTTATTAAGAGGGCGTCGATTCCTTTTAATCAGAGCCTGGCGAAGGCTTGTAGGTGTCCGTATTGGCGCCTTCTGCCCCTGAAGGGTACCGGGCGTAGCCGACGGTGAACTGCATCACCTAATCATGCAGAGCAGGCTTGGGGCATTTAAAACCATCAGCCTTCCTTGCGGCATCCTCTTTATTTGTGTCTGTAGGTCCTTAAAGCTCGGATGGTAATTGCAGCACACAGGCCTGTCATCTCTCCTCTCTCAGCCTCTCCTCTCCTCACCCCATAACCTGCGCTCATCCCTCCTCTCTCACTCAGCTGCCATCTGCACCTTGCCACCCCCCCTCAATGTGCAATCTGCTCTCGTTCTTATCTCTGTGTCCTCCTGTACCTCCGTGACTCTGTCAGACCCCTGTGTCCATCGGAATGTTTCAGCTTTTTGTTTCTTTTCTACATCTCTGTCGGTCTGTGCCCTCTCTCGTTTCATGTTCTGTCGTCACGTGGCCATGTGCCTCTATCGTTTTCCTCCTCAGTGCTGGTATTAGTAGATAGACATCGTGCATGTATATTTATCAGGCCTCATGGACACAGTTCTGAGAACACCCGCAGCTGAGAGGGGGAGGGACGGCGCAAGGCCCGTCCAGAGTCTGAGGCACCGGATCATGCGCTTGCTTCTCACTGACAGGAGAGCTATTCGTTGCCAGCTGTGCGTCCCCCTACTTGTCACCCCCTGGCGTACCCCTGCCTTGGTGCAGACCGGTTCCTCTCTCTCCCTCTGTGTCTGTTCTGGCTGTACTGACCCACCCCAGGGAGCCCCAGAAGAGAGGGCCCCGAGGACAGGAAGTCTGGAAGGTCAGGACGCCAGGGGGCCCCATGGAAAGAGAGCCCAGTGACCACAGCTGGGGCGGGGCGGGAGCTGCAGGGTGCTATGAAGAGCGATAGGCGGGCATGGGCACGCAGAGTGAGTGACACTAGGCAGGAAATACCAGACACAGGAACAACACGCTTCAGAAAAACAAAAACATAGCCAGGTGAGGACTGATATGTGCCCAGGCCACGGAGACGGGGAATCAAAGAACCTGGGAGCCATTGGATTAGCGGAACACAGCTCTGGAACAATGCACCCCAGAAAGGAAATACAAATGTAACTACAGATGCGTTACTATGACTCTGACAGACAACCACAGAAGTAGTTACAAAGAGCACAAGACGACAAGGTTATTATGTGGCTAAAACATGCACACCCTGCAGACAATCCTGAAGGCATAACCCAAGACAGAACTCACTCACTCCCACTCACTCACACAGGTTAGGTGTCAGACTCAGGATAGTTAACCCACACAAAGAGAGAGAAATCCCTCCCCTTACAAAAGACATCACCCTCCTTGATCAGATAATTATGTGTATCCCCTGAGGCCCTCCATTAACGAATCAGTCCACGAGAACCTAAAGCACGACCGAGGGCATGGCGAGGCAAACATGAAAGGGAAGCGGTGCAATACAAAACAAGCATTTGCAATGCAATAGGTCTCGCATTTGTGAGACTTTGAGCTACTGGCATTGTAAATGACAAACCTTTTATCTATGTGTTGATTTTAAAAACAGATAAATAAAAGGCGCTGTCATTTACAATGGCAATAGCTTTAAATTTTGCAAATGCGAGACTTATTGCATTGCAAATGCTTGTTAAGTATAGAAACCAAACGACACTCATACGACCATCCGCAAAGTAAGCTGCAGGCAATGAATGTATACAAAAATACTACAGATTTAAAAAAGAGCAGCAAGAAAGGTGTTGTTTTTTCAGTGAGTCAATCTATGCACCTAACTGACTGTTGCCACTTGAATGCAGATAAGCAGGATGCGGCACTTCCGTTGGACAACTGGCTGGACATGGGGCAAACTAAAGCAGAGAAAACCAGTACAGACCTGAGAATGTTAACTGAAAAAAACAAAGATCACATAGAGCATCCAAGGAAAGCCAGGAGAAGATGGCCTCGCCAATGGCTATCTTTGACAGTGGGGTCCACGGAGAAATACTTGTACAGACCTCTTGCGGGATGGTCGGCCTGTAAAACCACCATGGCCCTTCTCCTCTGAAATTGGAATAGGGTGGCTAAAAACTTTGACTACACTCCGCTATCCATGGCCAGAATGCTAGCGAGCTCCAGCCAAGCCTCGAAAGTGGCAGCTCCCGACACTAAAAAGGCAAATATCCTGATGCCACAAACGTTTTGGGACGCCACTTCTATTATTAGTAACAGCGCTTTACTTTCTTCCCCAAAGTCAAGCAAAATCAAGAGAGAAGTGACATTTGCCAAATTAACCACAAATATTGAAGATCAATACATCAAGGTCGAGGAGATTCTTGGTATTAAGGAGCCAGTCTACCTCCTGAATCAGGATCGCAGTCAAGTGTTTACCCCTACTTGTTCACAAGACAAAGAGCATCCATGGGAAAGAACTACTAACTTCTGTGGCTTCCGAAAAAAAAACGATATGAGCGACGCATTAACACATTGGAGAGCCTGTCAAACTAAAAACAACCATTCACAGACTATGAGCTCTGCAGGGACCAAGATCAGGACAAATTGTTTTGGACTGTGGGATGCAATGGAATAAGCTCTCACTACAATTGGTCAAGCGTCATTAATGCATGCGGATAAACTAGATATACAAATAAATATCTTGCAGTCATTGGCTACTCATTTAATATCGATACTCGGTTAGTCTACCTCAATGCCTTAATGTCCAACGTCCAGCAGTCCACTGACAAGACCATGGTCCCTTGTTATTTCTCTCATTGATTAGGGAAGATATCTGCCCTCCCTGAAATTATATCTGAGGTAGTTTAAGAATGCAAAGCAATAGCCAAACCTAAATCAATCGTATAGAGAACGCTGCAAGCCAAGTCAGCATGGATGGGACAGTGCCCAAGTCAAATGGTGAATCTCTGGACTGTATTCCAACAGTTCAAACCTCTTTTAACAAAGAGATTGATGCAGGATCAGCTAAAGTACATGGTATTGACACTCTACCCAACACCCTCTTAATGAAACGCCTCCGGACGCTTAAAGGATTAAGCGTCCGCATAAAAGCAGCTCAGAAACATTATCCTATATTTGAACAGTTAAGGGTGGCGAGAAAAACATCAACAGAAGCTTAACAAAAAACATGAAGTACCTCCCAGGAATGACTCCAATCAGTGCCTACAAGAGAGGAAGGACATTGGCGCACACAAGGCACTAAACCAACAACTGGAGCTAATAGTACAAAAGCTCCAGGCAAAAAGCGCGACATTTTATTCACTGAAGTAAAGGCCACACCCCCACACCCCCTCTGATTTGCGAATTAGGCACCAACGTGGAGTTCGGGACACCTGTAAGTGAAGTCATAACAATTCAAATCGATCCTGAGTTATTAAACTCCTCAAAAGAAAGTCAAACTCTTCTCCAGCCAGTAGGGAAAGATACACAAGTTGATGGACAGTTGGCTCATTCCAATACTAATGTACCTCAGGCAATTTGTGTGTCACAGCTGGTAGGCAATATGAGCGTCATAGATTTAACATCACTAGCTCCTCTCCCTGCAGAGGAAAGAACAGGTATAAACCATTTAAAAGAGAATGGTGAGACTAGCAGGGTGGAAAAATCCTACACTGCCGCGTTACTTGTGGGTGAAAGTGTTCCTTCCAGGGGCTTGAATATCCAAGGATCAGTTTGGAGGGTACATCCAGATGAAATCAGAATTGTCAGCCCTCCACTGAATAAACCGCAGGGAGATGCAATGTTAATTTTCAACCCAGAGTACATCTCCAGAGGTAGCGAAGACTTTCAAAACCGAAGTACCATTTTAAAACTACTATCTGCTCAATCCATTATTGATAGGATTGAGTCGCAAGAGATTGAATACATCGCCTTTATTTCCGCTATGCAGAACTACTCAAGAGAAGCCACTAAAAGTGCAGTGTAGTCATACGGAGATTGTGCGATACATTGAGGAGCAGGCAAATGTGTTGTCTCAATGGGGTATCGCAATTAGTAAACCATCTCCTCCAAAATACCCTTGGAATTTTGTCAAGACATGTCCCAGCTGCCTCAGAGGGCTTCTTCTCTCCGTTGTTCAAAAGGTTCAGAAAATCAAAGGATGAGTGCGATGGAGAATATTACCTGGCCTGATCCCTAAAAATCTCTGCCAAACCTTCAAACAACTATGCAATTTTGCTCTTGGAATATCTGTGGGTCAAGCACTTTGTCTACTAACAAAGCAAGACCACATAATTCGCCTGCAAGAAACATTGCAATTTGCCAAAATGGAATGGCCAGATCACCTTGAATTTCTTGCACCAGCTGAACCATCATCCAAAGGATGTCACCCTTCAGGTGGGGTTTCTATTCTTATTCAGAAAGCCCTGGAGACAAATGTAGTAGTACTGGCAAGTGACCTTGGAGCTTACATATTCATAAAACTAGCATTGCCCGTGAAAAAACCCTTAGGGAAAAGAACAGAAGTTGCTAAATGTGTAAAAACCATTACAGCTTTAAGATAGCAATATTTGGAGGCCATGTGGCTATTTGCAGGGGACTTTAACATGGTTTTTTTAGAATCAGCGGAACCCTTGATTTGGGTGCAAGAGGAAGACGTCGCATGGTTCATTCCTAAAATCGCCCTTGGTAAAATCAAGCCGGACCCCACAGAGAAAAGGTTTGCTACCCTCCCCAATCCTTAAGGTCCTAGAACCTTAAATTGCTGAAGCCCCCTAGACAATCCACCAGCATGTCCATTCATTTCACAAACTATTTAATCGTTAATAGACTTTGTTTGGGTATCCGTTCAGAACTTTAACCAAGTGAGTTGCTTTCAAGTGATCCCCGGCCTAATTAGTGACCATGCAATGTTAGTCTGCTCTCTCTCTATGAACATGCCCAGGTGGCCCCTGGTTGATGTGATAGGCACTCAAGCAGATGGGAACTGTCTTCGTAGAATCAAATGATCGTCCAACATACTGTTGAAAAAGCAGAGAAACTAAAGAAATTCCTCAAAGCAGAACTGCCTGGCCAAGTTTCATCCCAGCTGAAATGCTATTCCCTAATGACAAAGCTATTAATCCAATTCTCATAACCCACTCAAATATTATGCCCACCTGAAGAACACCCTTATCTTCATTCATCAATGGTACTAAGAATACTCAAACGGAAGCTGACCAATCAGCTGAGAAGATATAGGAACTGAGTAAATAATGAAGAAAAGCAGTGGGTAGAACTTTATGAGCCTCGAAATCAAGATATTCCCATACATTCTGGAGGCTGATGCAGCAGAGATCAAAAGGGAACGTTTTGAACATGCAGCCTTCCATATCCGCAGGCAACTGGGAAAATTAGGTTATGAGTTTATATGACACAAACACAGAAAGCCCATCTGAGGAGACCTGGACATGGTATTGCCAGCGGACACTAGGGCAGGATGGAAGGTTAACAAAAACAGCATTGACAAATTACTATTAACCATCACCTCCCTTCGCTCGTTGGGACCTCCTGAGCTTAACAGCCTACCAGCTAGAATATTCAAAATTGCACAAAAAGAATGGATTAATCTTCTAGTCCAGCAGGTTAAACAACGCATTATAACAAATGAGGTTCCAGATAGCCCCAATACACAAAAAAGGCTCAACTAATCAACCAGCTAATTTCAAGCTAATATCCTTGTTTGATGTAGATGGACAATGCTTTGCAAAGGCTCTTAACCTTAACTCTGAGCTAGAAGAATGGGCCACAGCCAAAGCATTAATACTGATTACACAGTCAGGTTTTAGACAAGGCTGCAGCACAGAGGATAACCTGGTGATTCTTCCTTCCCTGATTGAAACCGCAAATCAAAAACAAGTGCCAACTCTTTATAAAGCCATTATCGACTACACCACCGCCTTTGGGAAAATAGACACAGCGAGGCTGTGGCAGAAGCTCCATAACTGGGGCATTCCAGCGAGACTTTTGCAAGTCATCATGAGCCTATAAGTTAAGACATAGAAGAGAGTCAAGGTTTCCACTCGAAGAGTAACAAAAAAGATCTGGACATTCTAAGGGCTGAAACAGGAATGCATATGGGTTCCCCTATTATGTAATCTCTATTTGGCTGACCTAAATGTTGCCCTAACAGGAGGGAACGTGTTTCCACCCAAGTTTCCCGGCCCTCATGCAGTATTTGCAATTTGCAGATGATACAATTTTATGTGACCATACTGCTGGTGTTATGCAAAGATCATTGATTGCCTTGTCTCTTTACTGCAATAAAAATAAGATCTTTGCCAATGCATCGAAGATAAAAATAATGGTATGTGGGAGTAAGATTGTTAAGAAAACTAAATTCATTTGGTGTCAAGCAACTATTGAGCAGGTACCTAGATTGAAATACCTTAGCATCTACTTTAATCAGTGTGGATCGCGCCATGAGCAGTTTGAGGCAATGAAAAGAATGTCAGTCACAATGATTATCAGCTTTAAGAAACTACTAAGACAAATGAGAGGTCCTGATCTGTCTGCAATTTGTTGAGTCATTGATGACAAATTCATTACAACACTGTCATATGGCTACTTAATCTTCAGAGACAGCTTAGGCCTCTGGCTGGACAAGGCCCAGTGTTATTGTTCCAGAAGACTATTCCAGTTTCTGGACTCCACTGCGTCATCACAAATTTGTCTAGAATTCAACTTAAGCAAGCAAGTGGCCAAGGGGAAAACAAGATTATTAAATTACTATATCAAACTGAAGGCTACCCCTCCTGGCTTTCTGGGGAGCTAATATGGACAAGTATGCAGAATAGTAAGCGCCCGAGAAATCACTGATTTGAACCTTCCACCAAAATGATGTGCTAAGATACTCAATATAAATGCAAGACAGATCTATAAATCCCTGGTCATCAATAGCTCCACTACACTACCTGCCCTCTGAGTGACATGGCAAGCAGACATTGACAACATAAAGGAATATGATTGGATAGAAGCCCTTGAGGCCCCTTGTGGAGCGGTGATATCTTACTGCCTTAGATTGATCCATTTAAAATATTTACATAGGGCACATTATATGAGAAGCCGCCTGTGGTGTGTGGGTCTCATAGGATCTCCCACGGGTCTCCGCTGCGAGGCCACGGAAGGTATGTTCATACACATCGTGTGGAGCTGTAATTCATTGACACGATTCGGTATTCTGTTTCTGGCATGTGCCATTCCATCTGTCCCAAAACTGCATCTCCTCCACAGCACTGAATGAATCAGCAGGAACCATTATAAACACCATTTTTTATTTATTGGGCTCACACTAGCAAAAAGAGATATCAGTCGATGGTGGAAAGCCAGTGTAACACTGTCCGTGGGGGCATGGAAGCAAGGGATGGACTTCTGTATGAGGCTGGAAATATCAGTATTCCAGGCTAAGGGATGCCCTCAGACACATCAGAAGATTTGGCAGAGGTGGGCAGATTATCCGTTCTTGGAGCCGGTTCGCACTGCTGAACTACAACTGGACGCTGAAAACAGACACTTTGGCCAAGATATACAGGGAAATGTGATGAGACAAGGTACTGCAACTGTACAAGATCTCAGACACTGCTTTAAGGTGGAAGGGGAGTGGCTGGAGCATTCTGTGCCTATGTTCATGTTTTACATGTTTGTTGGGTCTCATCCAGAAGAGTCCTATGTATTTATATGGACCGTCTGGGTCCCTTTGTTGTCAAAAACCCAAGTTTTGAAAATAAATGCAAGACTGAAGTCTGCTGATGATGATCAACAGGAACTATCAGCAAATGCCCACGCGAATCTGAGTACTTTCCTCTATCAGTCCAACAGGTGGGTCGCCCATCTATCTAGCCCTATGAGTCTCAGGCTGAAAAAAGATCTAATTAGAATAAGATGCTGCATTTTACCCCCACAAGCCTACAAATATGGGTAACTGAAAGGGACAGAGGCCTTGAACTGTAGACTGTAATTACAAAGTTGAATCACTGTTGCATGTAGATTGTATCCGTAACAAATTGAAAGATTTAAAGAACTACAAGTTAACTCCAGTATTTCGCCTAAGACGGCTGGCCAAACAGACATGCGCACTTAGAAGTGCACAACAACTCCTCCCTGTGACCCCAGCCCTGCCCCGCCCTACACACACTGGCTCGGCAGCAGCTGACAAGTAAAACGGTATTAAAACATTGTTTTATTTTTTTTTGCTGCTGGCTCTGAGCCAGTGAGCTGCCGCTCCTCCGCCACTGCAGAGGAGCCGCTGCCGCATATGGAAGAGAGTGGTTTAAGTAATTTGTCTTCACTGTATTTTAAGTTGAATGTTGATTCAATTGCTGTAGTTCCCCCATAAGGCAAATTGTTCTTCTTTTAATATCACTGCACCTTAAACGGTCTTTTGCAAGTTCACAGAGAGTGGGGGGAAGGAGGGGAAGGGATGATGATTAAACTGTTATGAAAGTTGTTTTTTTTGCACCAGATTTAATGATGAAGATGTAGCTGCAGAGCACGTCTCCATGAGGCGACCACAACAATTTCAATGTAGTTGTATTATGCCAGCACTAAATCTTGCAATACAATCTGTTTAAAAAACAAAACAGTCAATCAATCAATCAATCAATCAAATTTACTTTATTCGGTTTATGCAAAACCATAAAAGTATACTAAAAGACATATTCTGTGACTAAAAAAGATAAAAACCATGATTTACATATAAGACTATATACAAAGGTTTATAAACATATTTTGAATGAATTACAAAGAAAACCACAAAATAAGTTCAATTAATTCAGATTAAAAGTTTTAGACAGATTAGGCTTGACTTGTTTTCCTTATAATTTTTACTGCCGCAGAAAGGAAACTAGCAACATTAAAGACTTCCCACACGTTCGACAATAACTGCACGTAAAGGAGAGCTGGCTTAACTTGCACGAAGCCCTTATTAACTAAAATTGGGAGAATGAAGCGCTTCCTGATACCAGTAAGATATTCGCAGAAAAAAATAAAATGCATGGTATCCTGAACAGAGAAATCATCGCATGAGCAGACCCCAATATCTTCCACCCTCTTCCAGCCTGGCGATTCACCTAAAAGAAAATGAAATTGATCTAATCAGAATCTTACCAGTTGAAATCGGTGATTGGGGTTTGTAACCATGTCTAGATATGGTTCCATGGTCAGGGTAGTCTTCCGCAATTGATGAGCCCTTACTGTCGGTTTTACCAGCTCCCTTTCTCCTCTAGCCATTGTAGCTATTCGCAAATATGAATCTTTAACCCACTTTATATCTCCCCTCAGCAGTTTTTCAGGAAAATTATATATTTCAGGTCTGCCAAGTTTTACTGACAAGTTATGGACATATTTAAGCCAGGGAATGCGACACCCATGATCAAGGGCCAAACAATCTTTCAGGATTTCACGATTTTGCCCTAATTCAGGGTTTAACCAGGTAACAATCCATTTTAACAGCGGTGCCATGGCAATTAAATCTTCAACAAAACCCGCTCCACATTCCTGATGAACAATGTAGCTAGCTGTTGATTGTGGGACAGATAAAATATTCCTAAAGAACTTATCTTCGATCACCTGGATGGCCTTCACATTCCTGCAACCCCACAGATCAGCCCCATACATTACAAGGGAGACACATTTGGCTCTATAGATTTTTAAGAGGGCCTTCATTGGTCTAGCTCCCAATTTGCGGGCAAAACCTAAGACAGCTGATGTTGCTCTAGTAAGGGCATTTCTTTTAGCTATAATTTGGGTTCCCCAAGAGCCCTGATCATCAAATAAGACCCCTGAGTACGGGAACATAGATACCCTGGTTAATATGTTCCCTTCGCAGTAAAAAGTTTTGACCCTTGTGGTCCTGCAGCCAATTGCCATTACATGGGATTTAGAAAAATTTACAGAAAGGTCAAGGGATCTCATAAAGACCGCGAAGGAATTTAAAAGTAATTGTAATCCAACCCCGGTTCTAGCTAGAAGGGCAGCGTCGTCCGCATAAAGAAGTGCCGGGATCAAGCATTTCCCTACACGAGGGATGTCTTTACAGCCAGCGCTTAAAATCAAATCCAGGTTATTAATGTAAAGCGTAAAGAGTAGAGGCGCCAGGATACACCCCTGCCTAACGCCATTGACAATTTTTATTCCTTCGGTACAATTGCCCGTCTGATCGTACCTCACAGTGGCTGATAAATCCCTGTGTAGGTCTGCGAGAAAATGGACGATGTTTTTATCAGCTCCCAAATTTAGGAGCATAGTCCAGAGTTTGGACCTGTTCACTCGGTGAAAGGCCGATGACAGGTCCATGAACGCTAAGTAAAGAGCACCCTTCTTAGCAACTGTATATTTTCCGATCAATAAATGTAGATTTAAACATTGATCTAACGTGCCCATGCCCTTTCTAAAAACAAAACAGTCTATAACGGGTCACTGGGGCTACAGGACAAGCAAAATAAGGGTAAAAGTCTAACATGATCGCCCCAATATGATCAGCTATTGGACCATCTTTGCACACCGAATTAATTTTAAGATGAAATGTTTATTATGTCTCATATTAAGAATGATGCTTGTGATTATTTTGTTTTTATGTCAAAATTCTAAACATTTTAAATAAATAAAACAATAAGATTTATCATTATTACTAAAGGGCTCTCCCAGAAATAGTAGCTCTTGATAAAAAAAAAAGTAAGAAAATAAAATGGTTACACAACATTCAGGATACACTACTACAACTAGGATTCACTAACCTCTTGGAAAGCAGGGTGCACCAGACACCTGCTACTACGGATCACGTCAAGGAAGCTGTTTGGACATACAACTGGGGGTGAAAGTATCTAATAAGAGACAAGAATGTCTTACCTCTGATTTCTTAGACATTAAAAACTCTAGTAAATTTGAATATTTAGTAGATTATGTCCCTATTCCAACTCCCAGGCAAATGTTTTAAAAGTTCTGGTATGGAGCTCTTCCAGTTAACTCTTTCTGTATAAATTGTGAAGCCCCTGAAGTTAAGAGCAACCTATTTGCTGTCTGTCTACAGGATGAAGAAACTATTCAACACTTTATATTCTTCTGCCCAGGTTATGAGCACCCTAGGAAGTGCTGGATCCTGCCTATCTGTAGACAGCGTGGATGCAGACACTGTTTTGTGGCACTAACGTCGCTGCAAGCTGAAACTAAAGAATCCATTGTCTGTGGTGTTGCTAAATTTTTACCCTGGAGTTGGATTATGAAAGCCAAGTTGCCAAGTTGCTGTGGCAGTTATAATCTTGTCTGGGTGCTTTTTCCCTTTGTGACATCTAGAAAAGGCGCCACTTTTAACTCTTACAGTTTGTTAGATCCATCTATGCACTTTGCCTTATAACCGCCATCTTATGTGATTATTGTCCTGGTTTTAATTTGCCTTCTTATGGCACAAACACTCCTCATGTTCCACTCGTGCATAACCATCTGCATTTCTTGCACTTGCTGCTTTTTTAAACAATTTCAATGCACCTGAGAACGTATTCTTATCTCATGAATACTATGATCCATTCTGCTAAATCTTCGTAGAACGCCTTTGATATTGAATTTACTATTTTACTGTTTTTACAATTTTATCATGTAAATGTTATCTTTATTTGATATGTACACTTTTATGGTTATTTTAACCAAATAAAGTATTCAAAACTTGCCAACAGATGCGGCCAAGCCTCAGGACCACAGCGAAAGGGGACGAAACACCTATGTCCACCTATGTCCGAGAGATAGCTAAGTCTCTTGCATTGAACTGATTCGCCATCCACTGCCACTACCCTCAAATTCAGCTCCTGGCTCTGATCCTCTACTATTTTTTCTGTCTTTGGAAGAACTCAATACAATTTCGACATTGTCAGGATGTGCACTTCCATTGGGGTTTCTGTCTCCATCCTGTCCTCCACCTCCTCCAACAAATTCTCTTCTGCCTCCAGTTCACCTAGTATTCTTGCAGTCGTGCACAGTTTCCATTCATTTTCCTCCATGCTGACCATTTCCCCGCTTCCACCTCCTAAGTTCCTTTTAACTTGTCATGCTTGGTACCTCAGGATCAATTCCAGAGTCCCTCCTCCAAACCATGACTACTGATGTCGATTTCTCTTCTTCTCTCTCCCTCCACACTACCCCAAGAAGTCTTCCCCTGGTAAGTGTTTTCCTGTGCCCGTCACACACAATCTTATTTGGCAGTAAAGAAATGGTTCTGCAATAGATGCTTGTATGTCGCAATATCAAGATTAAGAATATCAATGCTTACATCAGGAAGAATAGATTTTATAGCGATGGTGTGGAGTCCGCCGTGGCTCCATCCTTTTTTCGTTTGGCTTAGAGACCTTGTTGAATGGGTGACCGCTGGGATGACTCCCTGGAGTTTATTCCCCCTATAGCAAGGAGCGAGGACACAATGGGACCCCTACCTAGACAAATTGAGGATGGAGACAAATGAGTGACCACTTTGAGGCCTGGCGCATACAGATCGATACCCCCTTGTACAGCTGGTGATGGAAGTATCCCTTTAGCAGCCTGAGATACACCGACTGTACATCTGGACTTGATTCTAAAACCCTGCTCCCTCCCCCTCCAGGCGGTGCCTACAGTTATTTTCTCTTCTAGGGATTTGACACCCCCGCGTTCTACTTTGACAACGAGACAATTAAAGACATGGTGCTACCTCACAGGATGTCAATAGGTTGATTTCACACACAGATGCCCCGTTAAGGCACTGGTGGATTTGGTTACTATGAAAAGCTGTAGTAGATCTTGTGAGTAGGATGCATGAGCATAGTCACCCCCGATTACCAAAGAGAATACAAGCCTTGGAAACTGGAATGACTAATTAAACTCACATCGCGGAGTTTAAGATGTAAGTCAACTCATGGAGGACTCTGGTACCAAAACATGTACTGTATAACTGCTGTTGGTGTCTGGTGACCCAAACTATGCTCCTGAATGTATCATTTTACACTTTGCAAAACTTAATAAAGAACTACGGTGAAGAGAAAAAAATCAGAAAGTATAGATTTACTTATCTAAACTCTACTCACTCTGATCATAGTGGTTTACGATATTGTGAATTTGATACCCGTGCAGGATGATATTTAACTTTGATATTTTGGTACAACACCACGTTAAAAAAAACTTTGCAAAAAAGTATTTCTTTCCTGGGCACTGCCATTGCGCATAGAAAAGCTTTGCAAATGATTAACTTGCACAGGAAAAAATCTGCATATAGTTCCCAAAATGGCTAGATTCGAAACAGAATTATATTGGAAATGTTCTGGTTATGAGGGGAAATCCTTTAGTCAGAAAGGGTGAAGAGCAAAAATGTGGTACGTGTATTTATGTTTGCTGGTGAAATAATCTTTTTAACTTATAGTCATCTTGCCACATAATCTTTTTTTCTATACTGTGCATCTGGCCTTCTGCGGTGACCTTTCTTTGCCAGCAGAGGGCGGCAGTTACTTATGGACCTCCATTCATTATTTTCCAGGCGCCACAGACACAGCTATTAGTCCATTCTTTGATGGTATCTGTAATGCTTCTGTGTTTTGTACCAATGAACAGTGACACTGCACAGAACACAATCCCCAGCCACTGAATTCATTGTTACTTCACGCCCCCCGGATGTTGTTCGGTGTTGCAACTTTACAGGATGTATCATCTGAAATTCAAAGGGCAGCAGATGCTTTGAAGCATACCCTAGCCTCACAGTTTTATGTCTTGCATGGAAAGAAATGGAACATGGTAATTGAACATAATAGACTTTCACGGGTCTTCTCGGGACACTATTGTTAGATCTGAAGCAGACAGTTAAACACGATGAGGGAAGAATGCTGTGTTGCTGTGCGACCGGAAATCACTGACTATGCGCGATGAAATGCGGAT
The DNA here is from genome assembly GCF_964204655.1 of Triturus cristatus. Classification (NCBI taxonomy): domain Eukaryota; kingdom Metazoa; phylum Chordata; class Amphibia; order Caudata; family Salamandridae; genus Triturus; species Triturus cristatus. The sequence goes on from NC_140583.1 coordinate 238,798,057, forward strand.
GCTATTTTGAAAGTGACACCAATGCACAGATTGGAATCGTCTTTTAATTCACTTGTTGAATAGAAGCATATTCTAGTCCTGGCGCCCTAACCATACCCATGTGTTCCATTTTGTAAGGAGTTATGGCATTTTTTTAGGAAAATACACGCTGCAAACATAAAACGCATTAGATTAGGTTTTTTTTTTATTTATTAGACCAAATACAATCAACTTAGCTCTGTGACTGATAGGTAACAACGGGAGATGGAAACGTGAAATGAGCATGTGAATGAAACTTTCAAGCCAGCTTTTTACTACAGTACATATCACATCAATACCTGTTTTTCAGTGCGGTCAGTTCGGTCGGCCAGCCCAATGCTCTGCAGACCTTTCCCAGATCTACTCAGATCTTATACAAGTGGTGGATTGGTGGATGCAGATCCGCCACCACTCCTAAGCCTTCAGAGACGGATGTGCCTTTCCTGTAGGGCCCACTTAGTTTGCTCGTATTTTGGTTCGCTTGCACATTTAGGCTGCCTTGCCTTGCGCACGTTACGCTTGGCACGTTCATTTTTGTGCCACAGCATTTCAGACTGTCTGAACATCTAATGCAAGGTCAAAAAACACTGTGCCCAGTCTACTTGTAACCGGATAGCAAACGTAGCTTGGCACTTAGACACAACATACACTCATATCTGCTGTTTTCAAGATACACCTCGTAACATGTACACCGAGCTGTGCCATGTTGAAGACAAAGAGAAGACATTCTAGCAGAGCAGAGGTCCTGATGAGAGCGAGAGATCCAGAGATGTAGAACTACCTAGGCATAACAGGTATGGGGTTCACCACTAAACCCAGAGATCCATAATATAACACTTTGTTTCCATAGTTGGGGTGTACTGAGGCAGATAAATAATTCACCATGGTCTTATGGCTTATAGTTTACTCTCCTCACTCTGTCGGGATGTATATGTCTTCTAGTTGCAACGCAGATGTTTTATGATGGAGCACAATAGGTTTCAATAAATATTATAAACTGTTTTTGTGCCTTTTTTGTTTATTATGGACATGCATGAGTGAGAAAACGAAAGTTTGACGATCTGTTTCCATGGTTCCCTGAGGGGACTACAGTGTTGCGTTCTGGGGTGCTACCTAACCTGTCACTCTGGGAAGGTTAGGAGGGCAGGTAAAGCACTAGGAGTTAGTTTAGATTGGGACTCATAGGCACTGATGTATGGGGATTCAGTCCCTCCATACTGATGTTCTGTGGTCTGAGACATAGTTCTGTTTACACAGAATCCCTGCAATAAGACCTGATGAAGGCCCTTTAATGTCAGATGATTATAAGCCCCTGCTATCTCCTCTTACTCCTAGTAGTTTGTACAGACCTGAAGGAACAGCAGACCTCGCTCCAGCATGACAACAGGCAGGGTTGACAAAACTATACAGCAAGAAAAGGCAAGTTATGCGTAAAAAAACAGCACATTTTTGCATAGTATTAAGTCATTTTTACTTATGGTAATGCGGTCTAATCAAATTTAAGATGTCCAGTTAACCTTTGCGAAGGACCGTCTACTGTGTGCGAACACAGCACTAGCTTTTCAGTAACTTTTGATCTGTTTGAGCAAGAAACAAAACTTTTTTAGTTGAAATCTACAGATTATGCAGCAGATTATGGATTATGTGGCAAATCCGTAGTTATGTGAAAAAGGCCATGGCAGCAGAATCACCTATTTTCCGTGGCCCTGATTATGAGTGGAAAGGATGGAAGGTAAAATGTATTGCATTCGATGAAGTCTGACTTTCTTGAGTTCATAATTTATCAGTTCTGATAAATAGCACCATTTTGAGGGAATGCTGTACACTTTTCCTCAGCTGAAAACTAAGGAAAGTGAGGACTTTCTCACACCCAGTCAATAACGGGAGCTACTTATCACCTCATCAATCCAACCTGGTTAATCCACTTAACTCTGACCAATCAGGGCAGATCACTGGAAGGCTGAATTTTGGCTTATAGACAAGAAAGTCTTATATCCTCTTGTACATTTTAGAATAAAGTCAACAATAGCATATTGTTGGATTTATCAATACCTTTTTAGTGAGTCCTTGAATGATATTTTACATGTTTTACTGGCGGGGATTATCAATTAATAACTTCTTGCCATGTTAACCTAAGTGGCTGAGGATCTGCAATGGAGAAAACTAACTGGGCAATTTGTCCAACACCAGGGCTAATTTGTCCACCCCTGCCTATATCTACAGAGCCCCCACCCCTGGAAAACCTAGGGGAGAGTTTAGGGGTTTTGAATATGTCAAAATATTGCAGATCCTCACTCCACAGTGGCCTTAGCACCAAAGTCGATTTTGGGAAGCACTTTACTACAATGTGATAGATTAAATGTGCACATTCACTAAGCCTAAGGCATGTAAAACCTATTTTATAAGGGCCCTCCTCATCAATACCAGACCCCCCCCCCCCCACCAGTGGGACACCTAGGGGAGACCCTGGGGGTACCTAATATGCCAAAACATTGTAGTTTATTAATTTGTGTCTCAAGTCGAGTTTGGGCACAATTTACATGCTAAAAGCAGTCCTGCAAACACAGGGCTGCTTTTAAATTGACCTCAGGCCTCAGCAGCACACACATACAAGAGCAGAAAGGGCTGCTGGCCTCTAAACTGCCATGCCCTATTCTATACTAGAGACTAAAAGTAGGTTTGATCCGCTGCCCTATTATGTACTGGGGCCCTATAGGGGACGTCATGCCAATCATGCTGTACTCTAACCCATAGTGTACCCTAGAGTATGTAAGTGTTTCACCATATTCTTCGTGTATTTTCGGCATAGCACTATCCCCAGCCTTAGTTAAGCAGAGCCCAGGGACAGTCAGAGTCAGTTACCACCCGTAAGAGTCAGAAAAAATGGGGGTGTCGAGGGAACAGGATGACTTTGCAACAGATGGGTACTCAGACACACCGATCCTTCCTGTGTTGTGGCTGTCTAGAGGAAATGCACAAAGTGTTGCTGTCACCCACCCCTGACCTGTATTGGACACAGGCTGTCAGGCACACAGAGCAGTAAGTGCAGAGAAATATCCACTTTCTAAAAGTGCCATTTCTCAAACAGTAATGTTAAATCCAACTTCACCAGTAAGGAGGATTTATCATTATCTTTCCAGACATATGAAACACGAAAATGCCACTCCCCTCCGATCAGGAATTGCAGCTTAAAAGTGTATTAAGGAAGCCTCAATGCTAGCCTATGAGAGGGGTAAGCCGACCACAGTAGTGAAAAACAAATTTGGGTGTTGGTTACTAGCAGGATATGGAAAGATTGAAACCACATGTCCTACCTTTTACTTACCTGGCACCCTACCTTTTGGATCTACCTTAGGGGTGATGTATATGTAATAAAAGAAGAGTTTAAAGCTTGGCAAACTGCACACACAGGCACTGCAGTAGCAGGCCTGAGGCAGGTTTGAAAGGCTACTTCTGTGTGTGGTACAATCAGTGCTGTAGCCCACTAGTAGCATTTGAAGTACAGGCCCTGAGAATATGATATACCACGTTACAAGGGACTTATCAGTACAACAAATATGCCAATCAGTTATACACCAATGTCATCATGTTGTTGGGAGAAGCCCATGCACTTTAGTATTTGTTAGCAGTGGTATAGTGCTCCGAGTCCTAAGGCCAACAAAAAGAATCAACAAAAACAGGAGGCAAATGGGCAAAAACGTCTGGGGAAAGACCACCCTAAGGATGACGGGACTAACATGCAGATATTCTCAGTTCTCTACAATAAATGTGCTTGTATGGATAATGTTGATTATTAATCTGTCATCTCAGCAACTCTCAAACAATATTACACCAGAACCATGTTTTCTGAAAGCACTTGAACGTGCCTCCTGCCTGCTGTGTCCACCTGTGCCAGTGCTGGGCATAAAAAGACATATTTCTGCAATCTGCACACAGTGTACTGGCTAATTTTTCAAACCTAGTTATGTAGCACTAGAAAGTCATATAATATGGTTTTCAGTGACATAGAGCTGCTTGGCAGGAATAGAAATGGGATGCAGCTGAATTGGGCCATACTTTGTTTTAGGCATTTAGGTCACCTCTTCATTTATACGTTTTGTGTGTTTGCAGTTGGACTGAAATCCATCTGTACAGATGCTGTGTGTGCTTTTCCTCTGGAACATTCTAGGGTTAGCCTGAAGCTGCACAGCATCTGTGGTGTAATCATGGAATGTTGTCGCTGGTGCTGAGTGATGGGTGTGAGAAATTGGACTTCATCTGAAGACTGAAGGCAGGTGTACACCAGGTTTTCTGAGAAGTTATTGTTTATGGAGGCACCTCCCCACAACTCCTCTCAGGTCGATTCAACTCTTACATTTATGTGGTCAGTAGCGGCCGACATGTTGACAGAGCGGCAGGGTGGAGGGGAGGTGGGAAACTGCAGGGGAAGTGGGGAACTGCGGGGGAGGTGTGGAACTGCGGGAGGAGGTGGGGAAGGGGAACGAGGGGGAGAAAAAGACACTTACCTGATCTCCGCATTGCGCCCCTCTCCTCTCCAGGCACAGGCTCCCAGAGTGCACTACAGCCAATCCTGGCACTGCTTTCATGCTGCTGTTAGCAGCATCAGGATTGGCCTGCATACCGATGATTTGCACTTCCAGGTAGAATGGGAGCTTGTGTCTGCTCTCTCCAACCTATCAATCCATCTGGGTTTGGAGAGAGCTTCATTGCGCATGACGGTTTGGCTGACGAGAAGGCCTTCCAGACCACCATGCGGACTGAATAGCAGTGCCCAACACTTCCCCCCAGCCTGTCATCACCCTGGCCCACCCCCAAGCCTCGGCTCCGAGAGAAAAATAAAACAATATTAAACAAGGGTTTATCATTTGATTTTTCATTTTTACGTCTGCTGGCAGGAGGGGCAACGCTCCTCTGCCGTAGCGGAGGAATCGCTGCTGAATGTGGTGCAGTTGAAGTGGGATTTGGAGTCACTAAGTGAGATAACAGGTGAATAACAGGATCCCACCTCAATTGTCATTGGTGAAAGATATAATACCCAGATCTTTACATATAAGTCAGAAAGGATGACTGCATGGTGGTGGGTCTGAAAGAAACTGGTGTGTTTATGCAGAAACCAATCATTCCAGGTGCCAAGATGGTAGGCTTGAAAGTCTATTACTGACTGTTCAGTTTACAACATGGAGGGAAAGTAGCTGTTAAAGGTATGTGTGCACACAAGAGAAAGGTTCTCCAGTTCCCTTTCTATTTAAGTGCTAGGGATTTTGAACAGTAGATGTCATCCTAACAAGGAGAGAAACGCTGCTGATAAATTAAACAAGCATTGGCATAGCCAATAGGTCTCGCTTTTGGGACCTTATAAGTATTTAGTTATGCAGCACAATATCCTTGGTGCAATAATATCATCTGTTGCATGGCTAAAAACTTATAAGGTCCCAAAGGCGCGACCTATTGGCTATGCCAATGCTTGTTCTCTATGTAGGCTACTGCATGGCTGGCCTGCTTGGCGAGAATCGTTCGTGTGTCTGGGCCTCGGAGGCGTGCGCACAGCGCTCACCTTTCGCACACTTGTGAACTTTGCTTTCGTGCATTGTGAACCAGAACTCCTTTCACTTCCCGGCACTGACTCTGTAGTCGGCGAACTGCTACCCGTTTGTCTTAGACCCAGCTGTGGTGGGTGGGAGGACGGAGCACAGAGATGAAGAGACAGCAGGTGAATAAATCCATTAATCGGATTTATGGTGGTTATTTGTGCGGCACTGGAATGTGTTTATGGCAGCACCGGTATGCATGGGACGACGAAGACGGCGGCATCATGACATTTCACAAGACTGGCCTCAGTGTGTCAGGAGTGTGTTTGAAGGGACAGGTGTGTTTATGATTTCACATGCGCTGCTTGTGATGGGGCAATTAGGCTCAATCTGGGGCATTATCTCACGGGGTGGGTTGTGATAGGGGACCTGTGCACTGGTACGTTTATGTGTGTGTGTATGCATGCCATTGTATAAACTGGGTGTCATAGCACAAGCGATGTAGTGTGATTGCACAAGTGCGTTTACGTATGTTTGAATTCACCAGTATATTTATAGTGCCAGAAGTGTCTACAGGATAGCGCCTACAATCACTACAGTGCTTAGAAAGTGACATATGTACACCAGTTTGTGCATGACATCACTTATAGATTACCCCCAACCCCGCGCAAACCCACCCGCCTGTTTTGCCAGCCGCGACTGCATAAGCCCTCCGATGCCCCTTGGCCAAGTTCGCGCTGTATAAAAACACTTCAAAAAAGGCCGTTGACCTACCTTTCAGGTTAGCACATTCTGTTGTCTTGCTCAAAAAGATCATTATATGCGGAGGGCTGCAAAGCGTTTGAAAAAGATACCAATTTGTCACCCTTACGTTTAATTTCACTTTGCATAGCTCTTCACTCGTTTATTTATTTTGCATGTTTGTTGTCAGTTTTGGTCTCAGTCAAGGTTTGCTAACTAACATACATCGACACAAAAGTTGCCTGGATTTCCGCCCTACCACTTTCAAATGACACCAGCCGCCACTGCAATTCTGGCTGGGACATCGCGGGAAGAGACGTGTATATCTTTTTGTTTATGCGGTAGGATAAAAAATCCCACGGTTAGAGCACAGATTTGGAGTGCGGAGTGACAACACTTATTTATACGCAAAATAGATTATCTTGTAGTTTCAGTGCACTTGACGTTTTGCCAACTATATTCCGTACCTAGATTACGCACTAAACTGTTTCCATGGCAACTGAATCCCAGTCCAAACATCTGGTACCTCAAGCAATCCCATTTACGCCATCCGGTAGCGCGTGCAAACTTCTGAAATAGTAACTTGCAAATTTCCATTAAAGAGCATTTGCTGACTCTTCCAACTCGCAGGTAGAGACAATCTGATCGAAAAATTCAGCTACTGTAAAGTTATTCATGCAGCCCACAGAAGCTTATACATTCACAGGGCGAGGTACGGATATACTAGACTTTCTTAGTAGTCATTGGCCACATTTTCCAATTTGTTTGAACCACACAAGAAATTACAGGAGGAATTATTTACACAACTTCTTTTATAAGCCTTAAAAACAGGAACCTCAAACAAAGTAATTTACACAACTAACCTTACTAAAGATATACACAACAACTGCAGTTCAAACAATGTTAATGCATACTAAATGTTTTTTTCTGTTTAAAAAATACAAACATTGTCACAAAAGCCTTAGTCGTTATCTGCATCCACGTCAATCGGGGGCAGCCAGAGTTAACAGATGCTAGCCTGTCATGCCATTTAGCTCTCCTGGCACGCCACTGGACTCTGCAGTCAAGAAGTAAGCCATATGAAAAATAGTGAACGGGGCTTTAAAATCTCTGTTTACATTCTGAGGTTTCCGGTGCATGCCCTTCAGAAAGCAACTGGTCTGCTTATGTGTGTGAAAATGGTTAGACTTGTGATGTCACTCGGGTAAAGGGGTGGGTAGTGTCACATCCACCACAACCTGATATGGCTAGAAGAGAGGCAGATGAGTCTGTGTCCTTGCAGGCACGTCTGGTGTGAGGCAGTGTCAACCCAAGTAGACACTGTGCATGTATGTGGTGGATGCAACCTGTGGGGGCAGTGTCCATACAAGTTGCAGCAAGAGGATAAATAGGTAGTGTCAGCACAAGTAGTTCGTGAGTGCGACCTGAGGGGGCAGTGTCAGTACAAGTTGCCACAAGAAGATAAGTAGGTAGTGCCAGCACAAGTTGACAGAGGGCCGGTAGTTGGTGGGTGCGACCCGAGCGGGCAGTGTCAGTATGTAAGGCAGAAAGCCGTTCCTGAGTGCTGATGGCTGGCCTAGCGCATGGCGGCTGCGCGCGTGCACGCTCACGTGCACGCAAGCGCTAGGCCAGCCAGCAGCACTTTGAAAAACTCACATACAAAATGTTTCGCCGAGTAGCGAATGCGCGCTGACTCAGCGAGACCTAAAAATGATGAGTATTTCTAAAAAAAACAAAAATCCTGTGAGGACACCCAGGCTAGTATGTTCCTATATTCCTAAGCGAGAACAGCTATGCCAGGAAATCAAAGGAATTTGTACAAACCACATGCCAATAGTAGTTGTACAAATTCTAGACTGCTGCAGGCACCATTTGTAATAAGGACACGAAAATGAAGAAATGTCAATTATCAGTGGGTAGTTAGGTGCATGCACATATAGGGTTCAGAGTAGGATTTCCCCTTTGAGGATATAATTAATCACATAATTTGCGTTTTTTATTCTTAGGTGAATGTATCAGTTGATACTAAATAAAAGATCTCACACCCAAACACAATTGATTGAACAGTGTTTCTTGAACAATGTTATGCCAATGTATTTAAATGATACTGTCAATTACTCGGTCTATTACCTAGGTACCTGACAAATTTGGGGAGATGCTGTTAAAGACATGATTTACTATAAATGCATGTGCCTTGCCCATAACTCTTTTACTGGCTTTATTATAGATACAAATTATGGCACATTGCTGCTCATAGGAGTTCTCCAGATTACAATCAATAAATATACATAAAATTAGACTGTTAAATATCAGCCACAAAGATAATAAAAAGAGATATATGGCAGTGATGACTCCATTAAAAATAACATAATTGGACAAGAGCCCTAAAAATAATTGTCCATCTCAGAAAACGTCCACACACGTGAAGGAAAACATGGACAGTGCCAGCACAAGCTCAAATGTGAAACCATCATGACTATAAGAACAAGCATTTGCAATGCAATAGGTCTCGCATTTATGAGAGTTTGAGCTATTGGCAATGCATAGCTTAAACTCTTGTGAACGCGAGACCTATTTCATTGCAAATTACTAGTGTCCATGCGGCGCTTTCACATTTATAGAGGCAGCGCCCCTTTCATTAGACAAGCTGCGTCTAAAGAAAGGTGCGTGTCTGACATTAAAGGAAAACCGCGGCATGGGTGCTTTGACAAAAAAAGCATCTGTTTGTCAAGTTGACCTAAAAAGAAGTAGAGGGTCCATGCTTATGGAACATTTGCAACAATAGCTGTGCACACGGTGTGCATTGACTAAACAGGGTACTAGGCACCAACAGCAGTTACAACACATGGTGTAGTGTGCACAAGCCTTTGTATACCCGAATGGAGTGCACCCGTGTGCACCATCTTCGTAAGCACCAAGTCAGATGTATGGGTTTATGTGGATCGAGTAAACCAGACCAAATGCAGAACTGGCAGTGACTCCTGGGCAGACTGGCTGTTTAGCGGTGGGCAGCAGACTGGATCAATGAAGAGGGGCTGATCCAGTGATCCACTGGATGAGAGTTAAATGGTACTAGGATTCCCACATGAAAATATAGTCAAAACCCCAAGGAGGAGCCCAAGATGGGGCAGGGACAGGACTGGCAGCATGGATCCCTCAGTCTACTCCACTGGAGCCATGACCAATCTTTGCCCACCCGAACCCACACCGCTCCCCACGCACATGCTGTTCTACCCAAACACGCTTTACCCCTACCAGCCAGTGGTTACAACCGCAGAGTAATAAAAGAGAACCGTGTGCATTAGGGAAATATGTGGCACTCGTAACTTAACTGATGGGAACAAATACACAGGTTATACCCCCATGTACTGACAACTGTGCCTTACTGTAACCAACCCCATCCTACCCGTTTACCACCTATGTTCAGAGATACTTGGCTCTGTTAAATATAGCTTGCCTGGCGCAATGCAATTCCATATTATTTATATTTATATATATAACCGATGTTAGGTTAGAATTGAAAAACTCTGCTTAAAAAATATTTTTCACTGCAGTTTTTCCAATATCCAAGCGCTATAAATATTAAGACTCTGCTGGCTTCATCCCTCACCTATAGTGCGCACCTCGGAGCGGACTCCTTCATTCCTAGGCGAACAAAGCTTTGCCCACGTCTGCATTCGTGTTTCTCACCTAGAGCCCCTCTTTATTTTCCAAACTTTTGCAGCTGGTATACAGAGTGGCACAGAAGGAGCTCCCATCCCCAGGACGATCACTGAGGAGCAGGAATGCAGCACCTGGAATGCTCTAAGCATCTACTGTCTCCCCTCCTTACAGCCCTGCAGGCACCCCCAGTAGCAGTTAATTGCTCGGGGGCTCACCAGGCAAACACCCACCCCATGAATCACAGGTGACACCACTGGGAGGTGTTAGGAGACGGAGGTTCTCTGCACCGTAACACGTGCTGAAAACTCTGGAGACCAAAGATTTAAATCCCAGATCTTCCCTGACGCAGTGTGTGATCCTGGGTGTACAGTGTCTGCTCTTTGTGCAACCTGCAGCCCTGCACACATGTTATTGCTTTCGGTCCCGCGGAGATTAAACACGAAAATAAAGGGACACCGCCAGTTTGATGCCCCTCTTTACAGGTCTGCTTCAAGGCGGTTGTGTGCGTAGTATTTCAAGAGCAGAGGGTCAGTGTGCACGGTGCCAGGCGATCGTAGATCGAGGCTGCCTGGTTGCATCATGATGTGGCGCTCTCCAAACCTTTCCTGAGCAGCCCTCATGGATAGTGCCAGGTTAGGCCAAGATTCCGGGTGCATAGGGTTTGCTGTATGAGTTTACCAGGTTGGGGGTGATGGGATGCTATTTCTTCTGACCCTGGATAAGATGCGTCACCGGTGGGGAGTGCACTTAAGGTGTGACACGTGGAGTCTGGGAGGCGACGGAGAAGGCATTACCTCCATCAGATGGAAAACAAGTTCTTCCATCGCTTTCTGTAGGAAATAGCGTCACTTTCTTCAGCAGAGAGAGCTGGTATCAGGTGTGGGGCTGTTAGGGTGAATCCAGGGGACCTGGCATTCAGTGAAAGTTGACTCAAAGCCGCTGGGGTTTAAAGCGTCGACGTTCACACCAAGGTCGCACCTGGCAGAGAGCCGCTGGTTCACCCAGACAGTAAATTGGGCTATTTGAGACCAGAAATCCCAGGGGCGCATGTACCAATTGCCATCGCCATCGCCACAACAAATCTACTATACTGCAGGAAGGCAAGCCAGAGCACGCGGTCCTGCCGCAGGCAGACAAATTGCACCCATCTGCAGAAAGGAAACCCAGCTCTGCCACCCCCAGGTAAGACCAGCTCATACACCACACATCTGCAGAAAGGAAACCCAGCTCTGCCACCCCCAGGCAAGACCAGCTCATACACCACACATCTGCAGAAAGGAAACCCAGCTCTGCCACCCCCAGGCAAGACCAGCTCATACACCACACATCTGCAGAAAGGAAACCCAGCTCTGCCACCCCAGGCAAGACTAGCTCATACACATCACATCTGCAGAAAGGAAACCCAGCTCTGCCACCCCCAGGTAAGACCAGCTCATACACCACACATCTGCAGAAAGGAAACCCAGCTCTGCCACCCCCAGGCAAGACCAGCTCATACACCACACATCTGCAGAAAGGAAACCCAGCTCTGCCACCCCCAGGCAAGACCACCTCATACACAACACATCTGCAGAAAGGAAACCCAGCTCTGCCACCCCAGGCAAGACTAGCTCATACACATCACATCTGCAGAAAGGAAACCCAGCTCTGCCACCCCCAGGCAAGACCAGCTCATACACCACACATCTGCAGAAAGGAAACCCAGCTCTGCCACCCCCAGGCAAGACCAGCTCATACACCACACATCTGCAGAAAGGAAACCCAGCTCTGCCACCCCAGGCAAGACCAGCTCATACACCACACATCTGCAGAAAGGAAACCCAGCTCTGCCACCCCCAGGCAAGACCACCTCATACACAACACATCTGCAGAAAGGTAACCCAGCTCTGCCACTCCCAGGCAAGACCAGCTCCTACACCACACATCTGCAGAAAGGAAACCCAGCTCTGCCACCCCCAGGCAAGACCAGCTCATACACCACACATCTGCAGAAAGGAAACCCAGCTCTGCCACCCCCAGGCAAGACCAGCTCATACACCACACATCTGCAGAAAGGAAACCCAGCTCTGCCACCCCCAGGCAAGACCAGCTCATACACCACACATCTGCAGAAAGGAAACCCAGCTCTGCCACCCCCAGGCAAGACCAGCTCGTACACCACACATCTGCAGAAAGGAAACCCAGCTCTGCCACCCCCAGGCAAGACCAGCTCGTACACCACACATCTGCAGAAAGGAAACCCAGCTCTGCCACCCCCAGGCAAGACCACCTCATACACAACACATCTGCAGAAAGGAAACCCAGCTCTGCCACCCCAGGCAAGACTAGCTCATACACAACACATCTGCAGAAAGGAACCCCAGCTCTGCCACCCCAGGCAAGACTAGCTCATAAACAACACATCTGCAGAAAGGAAACCCAGCTCTGCCTCCCCAGGCAAGACTAGCTCATACACATCACATCTGCAGAAAGGAAACCCAGCTCTGCCACCCCCAGGCAAGACCAGCTCATACACCACACATCTGCAGAAAGGAAACCCAGCTCTGCCACCCCAGGCAAGACTAGCTCATACACATCACATCTGCAGAAAGGAAACCCAGCTCTGCCACCCCCAGGCAAGACCAGCTCATACACCACACATCTGCAGAAAGGAAACCCAGCTCTGCCACCCCCAGGCAAGACCAGCTCATACACCACACATCTGCAGAAAGGAAACCCAGCTCTGCCACCCCAGGCAAGACTAGCTCATACACATCACATCTGCAGAAAGGAAACCCAGCTCTGCCACCCCCAGGTAAGACCAGCTCATACACCACACATCTGCAGAAAGGAAACCCAGCTCTGCCACCCCCAGGCAAGACCAGCTCATACACCACACATCTGCAGAAAGGAAACCCAGCTCTGCCACCCCCAGGCAAGACCACCTCATACACAACACATCTGCAGAAAGGAAACCCAGCTCTGCCACCCCAGGCAAGACCAGCTCATACACCACACATCTGCAGAAAGGAAACCCAGCTCTGCCACCCCCAGGCAAGACCAGCTCATACACCACACATCTGCAGAAAGGAAACCCAGCTCTGCCACCCCAGGCAAGACCAGCTCATACACCACACATCTGCAGAAAGGAAACCCAGCTCTGCCACCCCCAGGCAAGACCAGCTCATACACCACACATCTGCAGAAAGGAAACCCAGCTCTGCCACCCCCAGGCAAGACCACCTCATACACAACACATCTGCAGAAAGGTAACCCAGCTCTGCCACTCCCAGGCAAGACCAGCTCATACACCACACATCTGCAGAAAGGAAACCCAGCTCTGCCACCCCCAGGCAAGACCAGCTCATACACCACACATCTGCAGAAAGGAAACCCAGCTCTGCCACCCCCAGGCAAGACCAGCTCATACACCACACATCTGCAGAAAGGAAACCCAGCTCTGCCACCCCCAGGCAAGACCAGCTCGTACACCACACATCTGCAGAAAGGAAACCCAGCTCTGCCACCCCCAGGCAAGACCAGCTCGTACACCACACATCTGCAGAAAGGAAACCCAGCTCTGCCACCCCCAGGCAAGACCACCTCATACACAACACATCTGCAGAAAGGAAACCCAGCTCTGCCACCCCAGGCAAGACTAGCTCATACACAACACATCTGCAGAAAGGAACCCCAGCTCTGCCACCCCAGGCAAGACTAGCTCATAAACAACACATCTGCAGAAAGGAAACCCAGCTCTGCCTCCCCAGGCAAGACTAGCTCATACACATCACATCTGCAGAAAGGAAACCCAGCTCTGCCACCCCCAGGCAAGACCAGCTCATACACCACACATCTGCAGAAAGGAAACCCAGCTCTGCCACCCCAGGCAAGACCAGCTCATACACCACACATCTGCAGAAAGGAAACCCAGCTCTGCCACCCCAGGCAAGACCAGCTCATACACAACACATCTGCAGAAAGGAAACCCAGCTCTGCCACCCCATGCAAGACCAGCTCATACACCACACATCTGCAGAAAGGAAACCCAGCTCTGCCACCCCAGGCAAGACCAGCTCCTACACCACACATCTGCAGAAAGGAAACCCAGCTCTGCCACCCCCAGGTAAGACCAGCTCATACACCACACATCTGCAGAAAGGAAACCCAGCTCTGCCACCCCAGGCAAGACCAGCTCATACACCACACATCTGCAGAAAGGAAACCCAGCTCTGCCACCCCCAGGCAAGACCAGCTCATACACCACACATCTGCAGAAAGGAAACCCAGCTCTGCCACCCCCAGGCAAGACCAGCTCATACACCACACATCTGCAGAAAGGAAACCCAGCTCTGCCACCCCAGGCAAGACCAGCTCATACACCACACATCTGCAGAAAGGAAACCCAGCTCTGCCACCCCCAGGCAAGACCAGCTCATACACCACACATCTGCAGAAAGGAAACCCAGCTCTGCCACCCCCAGGCAAGACCAGCTCGTACACCACACATCTGCAGAAAGGAAACCCAGCTCTGCCACCCCCAGGCAAGACCAGCTCATACACATCACATCTGCAGAAAGGAAACCCAGCTCTGCCACCCCCAGGCAAGACCAGCTCATACACCACACATCTGCAGAAAGGAAACCCAGCTCTGCCACCCCAGGCAAGACCAGCTCATACACCACACATCTGCAGAAAGGAAACCCAGCTCTGCCACCCCAGGCAAGACCAGCTCATACACAACACATCTGCAGAAAGGAAACCCAGCTCTGCCACCCCATGCAAGACCAGCTCATACACCACACATCTGCAGAAAGGAAACCCAGCTCTGCCACCCCAGGCAAGACCAGCTCCTACACCACACATCTGCAGAAAGGAAACCCAGCTCTGCCACCCCCAGGTAAGACCAGCTCATACACCACACATCTGCAGAAAGGAAACCCAGCTCTGCCACCCCAGGCAAGACCAGCTCATACACCACACATCTGCAGAAAGGAAACCCAGCTCTGCCACCCCCAGGCAAGACCAGCTCATACACCACACATCTGCAGAAAGGAAACCCAGCTCTGCCACCCCCAGGCAAGACCAGCTCATACACCACACATCTGCAGAAGGGAAACCCAGCTCTGCCACCCCAGGCAAGACCAGCTCATACACCACACATCTGCAGAAAGGAAACCCAGCTCTGCCACCCCCAGGCAAGACCAGCTCATACACCACACATCTGCAGAAAGGAAACCCAGCTCTGCCACCCCAGGCAAGACCAGCTCATACACCACACATCTGCAGAAAGGAAACCCAGCTCTGCCACCCCCAGGCAAGACCAGCTCATACACCACACATCTGCAGAAAGGAAACCCAGCTCTGCCACCCCAGGCAAGACCAGCTCATACACCACACATCTGCAGAAAGGAAACCCAGCTCTGCCACCCCAGGCAAGACCAGCTCATACACCACACATCTGCAGAAAGGAAACCCAGCTCTGCCACCCCAGGCAAGACCAGCTCATACACAACACATCTGCAGAAAGGAAACCCAGCTCTGCCACCCCATGCAAGACCAGCTCATACACCACACATCTGCAGAAAGGAAACCCAGCTCTGCCACCCCAGGCAAGACCAGCTCCTACACCACACATCTGCAGAAAGGAAACCCAGCTCTGCCACCCCCAGGTAAGACCAGCTCATACACCACACATCTGCAGAAAGGAAACCCAGCTCTGCCACCCCAGGCAAGACCAGCTCATACACCACACATCTGCAGAAAGGAAACCCAGCTCTGCCACCCCCAGGCAAGACCAGCTCATACACCACACATCTGCAGAAAGGAAACCCAGCTCTGCCACCCCCAGGCAAGACCAGCTCATACACCACACATCTGCAGAAAGGAAACCCAGCTCTGCCACCCCAGGCAAGACCAGCTCATACACCACACATCTGCAGAAAGGAAACCCAGCTCTGCCACCCCCAGGCAAGACCAGCTCATACACCACACATCTGCAGAAAGGAAACCCAGCTCTGCCACCCCAGGCAAGACCAGCTCATACACCACACATCTGCAGAAAGGAAACCCAGCTCTGCCACCCCCAGGCAAGACCAGCTCGTACACCACACATGTGCAGAAAGGAAACCCAGCTCTGCCACCCCAGGCAAGACCAGCTCATACACCACACATCTGCAGAAAGGAAACCCAGCTCTGCCACCCCAGGCAAGACCAGCTCATACACGACACCTGCTACATGACAGGACAGGAAGTAACAACTCTAGTGTGGGTTACATTTTGTCACACGTTTAGCGAGTAGACAGATTTGGTTAGGTTACGCCTTCTACAAAAAGAGGGCGGGCCGACCCAAGATGGACGTAGGTTATTATTCACACTGCAGGGAATGATACGCTGGAGGTTCTCAAGTTTTTCCAGAAGAAGTTCTTAGTGAAACTCAAAATCGAGTGTTTTGCCCACCTCCAGAGGATGGGGGACACACAAATTGCTGGGCCAGCAGCTGGAATTCCTCAAACTATATGAGCCACAGACCAACACTTCAGGTGTATCTGCATTGAGTGTTTGCATCGTAGAGCGTATCCAGGTTCTGATGGACGGCAGGCAGGCTTGACGTGTTTTTTTATGTCTCCAGCAGACCTTCAAGTCTGAACAGGACATAAAGTCCAGATCATGAGGTCTGATTATCTCAGTCAAGGGTCTCACGGAGATATTCAATAGGACCCATAACAATCCACACAGTAGAGGAGAGGGGTCAGACTGAAAGATGGCAAAAGTAACAGGCTGAAATCATCCCAATAAAAAAAAGAGGTCAACCAGAAGATGGTGGAGCTGCCTAGTCCAATTGTGGCCAATCGTTCGAGCATGATGGAATAATGAACAGAGTTGAACATGGCATAGAGGTCCAAGATGACAACAGAGCCCTGTGTTTCACCCAGACCGGTTCTTATATCCTCTCATCTTGACACCAGGGAAGTTTAGGTACCCATCATGGGTGAAAGCCCAACTAGCCTGTATCTAATAAATGTGTAGTTCTCTGGAACATTTTCAGAGCCACTGCAACTAATATATCTCCCCCAGGTTGGCTTTGATATGGCACATAAAAAACATGTGTCAATGCTGAATCAAGATTGGGTTTCTGTAACAATGGTTTGACAATAATCTTCGTCAGCACAAAGCCCCAGTTAAAGTAAATATTACGAAGCAGTAACATGGCAGGGAGAGTCTTAGGACATAGTGCCTGCAAAACCCAGGTCGACCAAGTATCATCAGCGGAGCCTGACTTCATTGATAACAAGATCTGATGAGTCGGGTGTTTTCTATGGGTTGGAAAAGGCCTCCAGTAAAACATTATGTTTGCAGGTAGGATATTCATAATGCTCCTAGTTAAGACAAATAGGTCCATTCTGATATTATCATGTAACCCCTGATCTTATTCTTGAAAAAGATGACAAGTTTGTCACTTAACTCTTGTGAATGAGGAATGGTACAAAGCATGCTGACTGCGGTGTTAAGATCTTTGACAACCCTGAACATTAGTTGACATGAATTAGCAGGGCACGGAGTCATTGCCTCATAATGGAAGACTTTAACATGGCGAAGGCGCTCCTTGTAAGGTCTAAGTTGGAATTATAGACCTGCAGTGCTTCCAAGTACGACTTCTGCCACTTCCTCTCAGCCTACCACGTATGGAGCCTCTTTGCCCTCAGATCAGACATGAACCAACAATTTCCACTTCTTATGAAAGATGACTTATTGGCTGATAAAGTTGCCTGATCCGAGCCTAAGCAATTGTTGAATGCTCAGGCAACCTCTTCATGCCCAGTGTTATGGGCGCCGATGCCCAGAAGATCACATATCCAACTCGCGCCCTGGATTTTAATTTTATACCAAAGGTGAGTGTGAGAATGAATGGTACGGGGGCTGGAGGGCCAGGCTTCCTAGGGATGATGATATCCAATAGGATCAAGGCATGGTCCATCCACACAGAGGGAGAGTGGACAAAACCTGATGGGAAGGCAAAAATTAAGTAAATAATGTGTCCGCCTTGATGGATGGCAATAACGACTTCCGGTTTGAGGCTAAGGTTGACATAAAATTAAAGGTCTGAATATCATTGGGCTGAGGGGCTTCATGCGTCAATGACTTGCACAGTAAGAGTACCATGGGATTTTGCAGTCAACATGTCATAGAGAGCAGTGCCAAGAGGCATCCAACTCTGGTAGTGTGCTACTGAAATACTTTCATCCATTCATTCACTCAAATAGTTCCTTTCCCATACATAACAACAGTGGCACTGTGGTTGTAAATACTTGGGAGCGGATATCACGAGCCATGTCTGAAAAGTCTTCAAGCCTAGCTCAGTTCGCTGTGCCATCGTGTTAACTAAAGCATATTGGGGCCTGACTGTGCTGGGCAATGTAACTTTGATATATGGATCCTGTTCAATTTTCAAAAGTACAAATGTTTCACGTGAAATAAATCCTGCTTTCATTGCTTTCCCGCCTTAAGCATTGCACCTTATTCATACGCCTTGATTCAGCATAAAAAGATCGTGCCATCTGTTCAATACAAGAAGGTAGATATTTGTGCCTCAGCCTTAGTGCATTTTTTTTTTTTTTGCAATAAAAACATAAATTTTTCATAGATTCTATTTCTTTTCACATTGGATACACGTTGAGAAAAAATGTAGTTTTCCTCCAGACACGATCGGCTTTTCAATTAATTCTTGACGTGTTGTACTTGTAACATTAGAGTTCCGCGGAGAGCTCTGATCGCTGGCAGGTGTGCAACAGGAAAAAAGATCCCCAGAGATCTTCACGCCTCGCCTGAAAGATGAACTCCCTGGCAACTTGATTTTCTAGACTAAAAAAGTGCTTCCTGTGGCCTCAGAAGCTTTGGTGAGTATCTACCATTGAAACGCTCTTAGAGATGACGCACTGAGCCGTCAGGCTACACTTGCACACCAGTTTATTTTTACACTCACTTCCATTGAGTTTGTGTTTTGTCTGCACACAATGCAGTGGAGAAAAATTAACAGGAATGTATGTATTGCTCTCAGCATATCCATAACAATAGTGCACAACAATTTAAAACAACTCTTTAGCAGAAAATGTATTTAAATCATTAAGCTAACTTTCTGAGAAAAGTAATTAAAACATTTAACAGGTAAAATACAATTTCATAATTTAGCGCTCCAATTAATATATATATAAACAGAGTACAGTTTTAAAATGCACAGTTTCACACCAGACTGATGTTGTAAAGTGCAAGATAGATAAAAAAACAGTCTGCGCTTTGCACACAACCATTTTCTGCGCATCACAACTGATTTAGTGCAAATAAGCATAATGGGCACATTTGAGTCTACCCCCCCCCCTACAATCAGAGAACCCACTGCTGTGCTTTGTGTGACCCCATTATGGCCCTATGGGCTCCAGTGGGAAGAATGCCAAACCTAACATTAAGGTACAGAGTATGACGTGCTTCAAGTTGTATCCAATCTAAATACGTTTCAAAGCCAAAGGCATTCTTATAGGACACATAATTACAGGTCGGAGAGTGGCCTCTGGGTTTTGTAAAAGGCTTATTAATTCTTGGAAAGTCAGGACTCCACTTTAATTGAACCATGAGCATCGCCAATGGATTTTCTCAGCCGTAACCAAACCCCAGTACCTTAAGAGTCCTTGAGACGGGCGCTGGCACATGTTCAGAGTATCTCCTTGGTAGGATGCTAGCTCTAGAATTGACCTCAGATAAATGCCCACTGGCAGGCTCCCATCTATCCAAATCGAATATAACACTAGAGGGAGCACAATGACTGTGGCTACAGGCTCTAGTTGTGTGGGGGTCATAGGACAGCCAGGTCCCAGGGAGACAAATGATTTTAGCAAGTGATTTTCAATTGTTTGCAGGTCTTGGATCTCAACATAGCTCCAACGTTCTCCCCATAGGTGGCTGCCGCGACTGCCTTCCTCTGTACACTATCAAGATTGAAGTTAGCAATTGGCTACCAATTCTTTGCTTGCACCTTAACATTGCTCCACTTGAGTGCTGTAACATGCGGGCGGCCTTCTCTCTTTGGTTGACTCCATACAACTTTGGGTGAAAGCAAATGCCTAGGTGGTCATGTCCGTTAACACATTCAGCAATTAGCTGAAGGGATCTTCCCAATACATCAGTGCTCCTGGGGACCATTACTTTAATTTCAGATACAGTGAGAATCAGCTGCTTCAGCCTACAGTATTCCATACAGCTGGTGACCGGTTTACACATGGACACTTCTGCTAGAGAAAGAAATAAAGTGCTCCCTGCAAACCAGAGGATTGGTACTCTAGTGCAACTTAACTTGCATGTGTCAAGAGTCAGCTTTTCTAAAGATTTACCAACATTGTTCAGGAACAATACGAAGAGTAGGGACAAGGGAATATCCCTGCTGCGTCGGAAAGCTCTCAGTGCACTCCTCAGCTAGGCCATGCCACCACACTGTTGCTAATATATTTGTATGCAGGCCTCAGATAATATAGCTCAAGGCTATCTCAAGGCTTCAGTGATTTGTTGAGAGCCACATTTGAATCCTTGTCAACCAGGTCCAATGCAGATTTTATATCCACAAATGTCAGAAATAAAGGGGCCCTTTTTAATTGGGTATTCTGTTCGTACATCATGTAAAGTTGTGTGGTCTGATCTATTGTAAAGAGGCCCCTCCTGAAGCCCGTCTGGGCACCAGAAAGGATAGTCTCTGAATCATCCCAGACCTGTAACTGATTTATGAGGACTTTTGCAAATATATTGGAGGCCCATCCAGTATTTGGCTGAGTCCATCCAGTCTATTATGCAAGTGTCCAGTTCTTATGGACCACTATGAACATGGCTGTAATCCACACCTGGAGATCCATTCGGTACATGTCAGTCAGGGCAAGATCAGGACCTGAGGATTTATTACATTTTTGACTTAGAATGTCTGATGCAATCTCTACTGGTGAAACAGTTTCAGGTTCAGGCCTACCATTGCAGCCTGACTATGTGTAGTTTTAAACTGCCATTTCAACATGGCAAAATAAACCTTTTGCCAGACCCAAACCTTCCTTTTGAATACATATGTCACCCCTAGATTAGGCCCTGAACAGCCCAGAGGGCAGGAGACAGTGTATTTAAAACGTTGGACACGTACTTTTAAGTTTTACATGTCCTGGAGCCCTATTACACATAAGGTGCACTTTTCCTGGTTGTGTAATGACGCACCTTTAAATAGGTGCACCATGTGCAAACAAAGAATGTGTGCCCAATTACAGTCAATGCACTGCCCCCAGGGCATCAGACTACTCATGTTGCCCTAAGGGGCAGCTCATTCAAGTGAAATATGGTGCTGATGCTTCAAAGCTGTTCCATGTTTTGCTGCGGAAGCGCCAACCCTTCTGCACTTTAAATAGGATTATAGATCTCTTGCATGTGGGTGCAGTGAGTGCCTGCACCTGCCTGCAATGTTATCTGTAGGGGGTCCAAAGGACACTCTTTTAACCCCTCCAGAGAGCTACCATCACAGGGCACACTGACAGTGTGTCCCCTTTTTTGTGGCGCACTTTCAGTGTGGGTGCATATGACCACTGCACCCCCGATGAACTTCCTAGAATACAGCTCCTAGTAGAGAAAACTCTTACACTTATTTTTCACTGCGGTGAGGTGTACCTCTCCCATAGGATAACATTGGGTTCCCATATTAAATTTAATAAGTTGTAACTTTAAATTGGGAGCAGATAGGAACATCAGATTTGGTGTCTAAAGCATCCCAAGTTAAAACCATCTTTCCTGGGCGCACATTTCCTGTTTGCACCATGGCATACATTCAAATAAGTGCACTGTGTGCAAACAGGGAAAGTGCACCCTATTACAGTGAAAGTGCTGCCCCCAAGGCAGCAGCTAACTCATGTTGCCCAGAGAGGCAATGCATTCAAGTAAAATACACAGTGGATGCTACAAATCCACTCTGTGTTTCACTGTCTAGACTACTACACGCCTGCACTTTAAAGAGGGATTGAAGATCCCTTTGCATGCGGTTGCAATGAGAACCTGGGGAGGTCCAAAGGATCCCCTTTCCTTCCCTTCACAGAGCTGCCATTAGGGGGTGCACTGACAGTGAGTCACCTTTTTGTGGAGCACTTTCAGTGCATCTCCTGACAACGTCTTTGCCTTTGCGCCAGTGTCCATAATACGGTACAGGTGCAGAGGTAAATATATTCCCTCATTTGCATGGGGCCACACTCCCATGCAAATGAGGGTATGTCCTCTTGAGATAGCACAGGTGCTACATGTGCACCAGCTCTATCAGTATTACAGAAGGGGCTGCACAAGTGTCTGCAACCCCTTCTGCACTACCAAAATGTCCCGGCGGCACACAATGCAGGCGCACATGCCCGTTGCACCTCTGGGACACTTTCTGTATCATGACCCCTGATAGTGAAAAACTTTTCAATTTGTTTTTCAACATTGTAAGGCCTACCTCTTGCATAGGATAAGATTGGGTTCCCTTGTAACATTTAATAAGTGTTAACTTTCAATTGGGAGCAGATAGGAATATCGAGTTTAGTGTCTAAAGATTTGTAATTTGAAAACCTTTTAATGGTAAAGTCGGATTTTAGGTCACAATTCTGAAAGTGCCCTGCCTGAGCACACTCACAAAGAGTTTGACACTAGTCTTTTGTGAACCCAGACAAGCTGGGGTCAGGGCAGGAAGGTAGGAAATTCCAAGCACCTCCAGGAGTTGGAAGCTTCTAGACACTTCTCCTTCAAAGTGAGCACAAGAAATAAATATTGGACCCTCTGACCTAACTCTTCAGTACACCTCTGGACTTGTGGACGATTTAGATGGACTTCGGTGCTGCTCTGCAAGAAGGACTTCTACTCAGCTGCCCTGCTGCCTGATTGAAAAGACAGTACCACCAGAGTAACTGCAAGGGCAGAAGCAGACAGCCTTTGGGACAGAAAAGGTCAACCATGTTGAACCCAGCACCTGAACTTGGTCTGCTGTTAGTCTTCTAAGTAGTACCACCCCAGTCAAACTCCCTTTAAGTGGATATGAAGATGTTCTGCCAGCCCAGCCAAAGTCCTGTGGGAAGAACTGACACAGCACGATGCAACTTCTCGCAGTTCAGCTTGGGAATCCCCACTTTGTGGCAAATCCTTGGTGCAGTACTTTGCTTAGCCCACAGCCACTTTGGAACTGCCACTGCATGACGCATCCTCGATGCAGGATCACAAGCAGCATTTAAGATACTTTGGTGGGATTTTTCTTATGTTGTGTTTTCACTTTGTTACGCTTCGAAGTGCTCCGTAAATATTTTACAGATTCTCTCTACGTTAAGTCTGACTGCTTTTGTGCTAAGCTAACAGAAGTTTAAGCGCAAGTTATTTTGGGGTTTGCTTGCGTCTCACGCTGACAGAGATTGTGGTTGTTACTTCAGTAGGGTTTGACCCTCCTTAACCAGTAACCCAATTTCTTCCACTCCATGTAGGGTTCCTAAGTCTGGTCTCCAGTATTGGTCTTACACTTCACACTTCTGATGCTGTTTTATTATTTGAATCTTTCCCTTACTCCTAATATGATATGTATTTCACTGTTTAGGTAGTGTTGCAAAAATACTTTATCATCTCAAAGTCAGAATGAACTCTGCCAAAAGCATTCGCATGCTCTCCATTATCTTGTGCATTGAGGCACTATTTCCCCCCAGCACTAGCACTGTGTGGTTGGAATGACCATGAAAGTCAATACAATGTTGGTCTGAATTTAGATAAACCTTTTGTTCATTCGTGTTCTGACTCCCGAATAAAGCTTAAGAAACCATTGCACACGTTGTCTTCACACTGCTGCCTTTCAACAATCCGGAGCTCGAAAATCATATGTCTAGCTCTTGCAGAGAGTTTCTTACATGGTACACTTTTTCACACTATCACAGGACGGATGGGAAGGGTCATGTGTGTATGAAAGCAGACAAACCCCTTCCAAGCATATCTTTGTGTGCATGCATGCATGCACACACACATACTCTCTCTCTCTCTCTCTGTGTCTCTTCGCTCTCTCATTTTGGCATCAGGTTTAATATACACATAAAAAAATATCATCTTCAAAATAAACATCAGCAGCTAAAGAGAACACTTTTCAATCTTTCATAGGGTAAACATTTCCCATGGCTCCAGGTACCACAGAGTGGTTTATTCTTTTCATATACATTTTCACAACCTGGCAGCTTCTTACATTATTGTTCTCATGTGCATTCATTCATTAACCTGTGGTATTTTTGGTTGTTCTTTGCAATATCCGTTAAAATGCCTACTTGCAAATTAGTCTAAAATGATGTTCCCCTTATAGTCTATAGATTTCATGTTCCTGCTTACCTGAGGGATTCTTGTGGCATCTCTGAGTTGAGGCATGCACAAAGAACCCAGCGAGGGCATCTTTATTGACCTTTTGAGTAATCCGGGTCAAATGGTTACATTGTGATGACCTAAGGGGTGTATGGTGCGGAAAGTCACAACCTGCTTCGGATTTTCGGACTCAGCAAGGAACGCATCCATGCCACCGTTGGCAGTCGTCAAAGCTTGGCACACCGACCTACTGTTGATGTTGGCTTGCAGTGAATGTTGGTTCTTGTAGCCAGCCAGAGCAGGTGGTTTCTCTGACCCTGTGCGAGGTGCGAAAAAGTGATTCCTGCTGTCAGCCATAGAGACCGCTTGCTGAAAATGTCACTTATATCACTCGTGGCAGCGGTGGCAGACAGCAGCAAGGCCAATCAGCTGCTATGGAAGACCTGCTCAGGTGAATGTGATGGGCGCCTGCACAACTCATCTCCTCAGTCAGAGAGAGCGCGTGTAGGCACCTCTCTACTCCCTCTGAGGTCTGGTATGACGCTTCAGATGACCAGCCTGCGTGCTGCCCGTTCTGCTGAATGCAGGGGATCTCTCACTCAGTTGGGTCCAGCCGTGGCAGGATGCGGGTCTGGTCATAATGAATAATTAAACCTAAGGGATTGGGCTAAACACGGCTGGATTCATGTGCTTTGTCTAACAGAGTAAAAACACTTGCTGTCGGCATATAACTGAAAATGAAGTTGTGATATTGAACAAAGTCTATCAGTGTCCTATAAATGCTAATCACCAACAGGGAACAATAAGGACCCCTGAGGGACCCCAGAAACCAAGTCATCAGGGAGTAGAGCCACACCGTTCCAGACCTTGTTACTACAGCTGTCCAGAAAAGATCAGCCGCAAAGGCTGGGTAATGCCCATCTCCATGGATTCGAGCCTGTCCAGTGACGCAGGATGGCCCACTTGCATACATCGTAGAAGGCATGTCTTGGAATGCAAGTAATATCCCCAGTCGTTTTCTGAAGCCTATAGCACTGTCTCCATCGTGTGCATAACACGTGCAGAGTCGGATTGTGCCCCCCACTCCTACTGTATGGTGCTATCTCCTCGGGTCACAGACTCTGGGGACCACACTACATCTCTTAGTGGTTTGCCTCTTGTCAAAAACTGGCAGGAGTGGATCTAATGATCAGTAATGGAGATGAAGGGGTAGGAATGGAGTCCTAGTAACTAGAGTACCGTGTAACAAAATATTTGTGTGTATGTACTGTGTATATGTTTAGGGAGGAAATGTATTTACAAGAGGCACTGGAAAGGAACACAACACACATTATTTGTTGTGTTAACCACAGGAAAACTATTACTGCGACTAGGTCAAGGTACCAAATTCTTTGTTTGCTGTTGCACACTCAACGCTTTTCTGATTTTGACTCTGTCTTCCACTTTTATGGACTGTGTGTCTGTTTTTTTACTGCTGCCTTCCATGACGTAGCAGGTACTATGTGCACCAGAGAGGAGGTGGGCGGGAGTGTGAGTTCTTCTTCTATGTCTGCTATTTATTGTTCAATGTGCTGCTCCTTGAGATGGAGTTCATTGGCGTAATGGTGTGGCCCCAAACCTACAGGGACCCAACCCTACAGCGGACACCCATTCAAACCAAGGCCAATTAATACCTGTGAGATATTGGAGATTCAGGGGCATTTTGCATAGGAGCCCCATCATATTGTGCTACGTTTTGCGTTTTGTGAGAGAGTGTGAGTGTGTGTGTGTGTCCACACATGAAGTAATGCTAGCAATGCCTTTGCTGTTCCTCTTCCTTTTGTGGGGAATTTTGCACTGTTGCAGCCCGTGCAGTAAATGTTGTGTGTGTAAAGGATGCATGCAACCCTGGGCTGTACGCTGCGCATGTTCGGTCTGTTTGTTTGAGTGTATGAGTAGCATTTATGCCGCCTATACAGTGTCCGTTATCAATGAAGAATGCCGTTATCAATGGAAAATGCTCAAAATACTGTTGTAAGGGCCATGTCTGATTTTTAGGTCGAGCCTAGGCAGCGCATGCGCTGCCTGGAAAACCTGTTGTAATCCATATACCAAGTATAATCCCGTCTGCTGCTTCCATTGGGCCACTCCAGTGTTGCTCTGCTTTCCTGGGTACTTATTGGCTGGTGTTCTGACACGCCACTTCCGTTTCATGTCTAGCAGCACCGACCAACTACAGTTTGGTTGGGCTGTAGGGCTCTATCAGTTTCGTTTAGGGACTACTTCATCTTTTTTTTTTTTTATCGCCATGGAGCCCGCTTCATGTTTAATATGCATGGGCGCCATGTTTCATGTTGCAACACAGCGCCCGCTTTCATCATTGCTTTTGTATTGTCAATTACCATGGATACGCTTCATTGGCGCCGCTCTTTGAAAGCAGCCCGAAGCTTTCAGTGTTAATATTTCGTAGTCTGATTTCACTAATGTTGCTTTTTGTTTTGTTCAAACCCCCCTAATCAAGTGGAAGGTTTTAAACACTAATTTTACCTCCCGTCAGAAATATCCTAACCATTCAGTTGCTACCTTGTCGCAGGAAGGCAAGAGTCGTCAACCATAAAGAGGACTATATAAAAAAAAAAAAAGAAAATCTGGGAAATAGGATGGCACTAGATGAGTTTTCGGAGGTGTACCTCATGGTACATCATGTGACTTGACTGAACCAAATGGACCGCCCTAAAAGAAGACTGTCCAAATCACTTCCTAGGAATTGGTTCTGCAGCGGATGAGACCATCTGCTGCTCAAGGACTTATCAACCAGCCATACGAGAGCCAACCTTCATGGTTGTGCGCAGTAAATCCTTGTTTGTTTTTGTCACTCTTAAAACCATGACAGTAATTTTATCAGGGAGTGCAGGTCACCCCGTGCCCGGTGTCTGATGCAACCAGCTGCTCTCTCGCGCTTTCTCACATTGGGAGGAGTGCGTTGCCGGGTGGGGGGGGGGTTAGATGTGCGGTTTGCAGGGTGGCCCACAGTGATTGAGGGCTCAGACCCTGGGGTATAAGTAACGCAGAGGCTTCCTGAGGAGTTGCCCATTTCGGTTCTTTGTTTAGCCAGCTGGTGAGGTGGGCACGAGGAAATAAATAATTTACCTTGATGTGTGGCTCTTATTGCACCTACATGTCTTCTCACTGCTGTTTCGCTGCACTAGATTGAGTATGCTGATCTCACTGCTGACTTAAACTTGTAAATCAAATTCCATATGGTCTCTACACCTGCTCGATTAAGGCTCGGATCCGAGGAAGGATTAGCAGGGAGGCCTGTAAGGGTGGCACAGAATGACCAGATTACTCCATGCCACATGGTGCACTTTTTAAAGTTCGGAGGTTTAATGTAAGAAAATATAGGTGCATTATGGGAGATGCAGTCTTGGGGTTCACTTCAATTGAGCCCTTTGGACAAACACACCTGGTAACAATGAAATGTAAGAGCAAAGCCCAGGAATGGAAATTGGTGGCCTGGTGCCATGGACCCACCTGACGACCCTAGCTGCCTATCACGCCCTCATGTGAGATGTGAATTATGTGGTGCAGTTTGCTTGCCCAGGTCAGCTAGAGGCAAAAGTGATTGAACGCTTATCGTGTTGTAGTTGTACCTGTGTCCAGAGGTGATGTGTGCAGACACACACGGCCCAGGCAAGCCTTCACATCTGGCACATGGTACACGCTCCTAGAGCCGCTCTGCTGCGATTTGCAACCAAGTCTCCTTCTCATGTTTAGTCTTGTGATGTTCTTTGGAATTACTCCATAATTGGTGGGCACCCTCTCCCCCCCACCCCTCTTGTTTCCTCCGGTATTCTGGGCTGAAATCTCCTGATAAGTCTGAGATGTACTGGAGGTATTTAGTGGTTGGTGGGTGGGTGTAGCCCTTCAAGGGTGCACTTGAGGGATTTCTGGGGGCACGAGCCGATCACACATCATCATTAGTTCCCAGACAGGCGTGGGAGCAGTAGTTCTCCTTCCACCCTCAGGGTTACTACTACCATACGTGGATTTGCGCATCCAGGGGTTCGAAGAGGGCACCTTACACTGACAAGACTTCCACAGTAGCCCGGCACACCTAGGGGCTTACAGGAGCTGTACATCATTTTCAGGGGTTTCTCAGTGAAATGGAGCCCCCCTCCTCCTTTTTAAGGATTTATCAGCACAGGGGCCAGTCTAGGAGAAGAGACCAGTCAACCCTCCACTCCATGGAGTTATCAATACATATGTAACGTAATCCTATGAGCAGGAGGAGCCAGATTACTCACCCCCACCCCTAAAGTACACGGGTAATCCTAAGGGTAGAACCAGGTGGCTGACTTCTCTGGTACCCGCAGGTGAAGCCTTGGAGCTGATACAGACCTACTCTTTCCCTCTCAGGGATTTTTCAGAAAGTGATCCTAGGGGCAGAACCAGACTGTTGACTCCCCTGAGATCCAGAGACCTCTCACTCCTTCCCTATCAGGGACTCCTCGATAAACAAGCAATCCTAGGGACAAAACCCGGCCAGTGACTCCCCTGGGATCCACAGACCTCTCACTCCTCCCTCTCAGGGGCTCCTCAGTAAACGAGTATTCGAAGGGGCAGACGAGGCTGCTGACTCGCTTAGTACACAGTGGGGTGAAGCTGGCCATAGTCCACCCGGTGGCACTGACCAGCGCGCATAAGGCCGTCCTCTGAGGGGCACTGTGGTGCATGGTGGTCCTGGTGATTCTATCTGATTGGGGAGATGCCTCCTTTCTCATCAGACATAGGGGTGTATTAGGAGGTGGGTTGAACCTGGCACCCCGGCCCACTGTCAGAGCTAGGAGTCTTGTGCAGATCATGTGACACCTTCAAGAAGTCCTGTTTACATTTAGACTTAGGAGCTGAGGCATGTTGGTGTTCCTTGGTGCTAGTGCTGGAATGCAGGGGGATCCCGCTGGATCCGGGATCCGGCAGCTATTGTGGAGCCAGATCAGGGATTTGGCTGGCCTCAGTGAAATATGCTGAGTTTGCATACACCGGGGCGCATCCATCATCACCTGCATGTTGTCTGTGTTTTCTATTTGTGAGCAGCAGCCTGTCCATGGTTAAAGGGCTTTTTTAGTTTCACTTCCAGCTGGACCAAAAACAAAGGCCTAATTTAAAGGTCCAAACATGCTGCACAAACAAATGATGGACGGAATGCTGAACGAATCAAACATTGACCTCCAGTCAAGAGATCTGGGTTAAATCAATCATTCCGTTGCTCACTGTGCCAACCATTGGACCCAGCCATATGCAAATCAGTCTTGACCCTGCTCCTCAATTTAAAAGTCCATCAGCTCTCCTCTTTAGGTCGAGCCTGGGCAGCGCATGTGCTGCTCTGCAAGTCATGCTGTATTGGAGTATGACATAGAAGCCCCGCCCAATCTCTGCCCATATTTGTCATGGGCTTGTGTCATTATCCTTTGTGAATGCTGACTTCTGATTCGCTACTGGATTGTTAGTCCCTCCTTAGCATCGCCTAGTCTTCATTCACAACCTCCCATGAAGATTGGCCCCTTTTACTTCGGTTATTACACTGCGAGTCTTTTTTAGTCTGGACGCACTATTTTCTTTAAATAGTTTCTCCTACTTCAGGCACGACATGCTTTCATGCATCATTCAGCGCTCCATGAACGCTTTCGCTTTCTAAGCAGCTCAGCACAACGGCGGCCGATTCTTTGAATAGGTCTTGCATTTACAAGAGTTTGAGCTATTGGCATTGTACATGACAATGCCTTTTATTTATTTGTTAATTATCAAAACATATAAATAAAAGGTTTTGTCATTTATAATGCCAACAGCATAAACTCTCACAAATGCGAGACCTATTGCATTACAAATGCTTGTTATGGGATGTAGGCTAGCAATGTAGCTGCATGTGCCGTGTTTGTTCTCTGCACTCTCGTGAAGTAATATGTGTACTCTCCCTTCACTTGCACAGCAGTCTTATTTAACATTTGTAGAGGAAATACGGCTGAAACCAACTGCAAGTGTTGCCCTTGGCGTCTCCCTATATGTTAACGGCAGGGCTGGTCTCGGTGCCAACACAAACATGTCAATATATAAACTCAAAACGTTTGGCTTTGTCAATGCTTGTTGATATTTTAATGTCAACTCAAAGCTAATATTCCAGTTCTTTCTCAATTGAATTGAACGCACATTTCTAATGCTGTGAGCTGTGCGTGAGAAGTGGTAATTAGAGTTTTTGAACACGCCAAAAATTAGCAAAGAGCAGACAAGCGTTGAACACATCTCAAATCATGAGTCATGTATGATGCAGGGCCACGTTGGCGGAGTGCTGCTGACTGCAGTTTCTTCTCAGTTTCCCTTCGAATATAATAAATGACAGGGGATGCTGCGAAGCATCGCTGTATGATTTGACAGTGGATAATGTGCACTTTGTACTGACAGACAATTTTAAACCCCAGTAATCGGCTCGCTTTGCCTGTGCAATTATCATTCCTTTTGTAATTAATATATGCTTTGCGTTTTGGGCAAATGTAATTGCATAGTTTATAGCCACGTTGATAATTTGATCAATTTTCATTGCAGCTGCATTTTTATTTCTGTGAGAATTTAGACTAGGATGTTTTCCTTAATGCCAGCTGGCCACCCTTATAGGTAAGCGCACAAGGGTGAGGGTTTTGTGCCTGAGATATTCCAATAATGTATTTACAAGATTGGTAAATCCCTGACGATACATTTTCTAAAAGACTTCACAGAAAAGAACTGCTGCAGTCCACATAGTTCTAAATGTTAGTTTGTCTGACTAACCAAGAAATAAAACTCCACCTCACAAAATCAATAGAAAATTGCTATATAGTCACTCAACATTATCAAAATAATATTTTAATAAGCGTAATTCTTTTGGAGTCCATAATATACATCAAAAACGTGATTACTTTTAATTTATTAAGACAAAATTTCATTATTTCAAATACAGGACATCTTAGTAACACATTATTCTTTCTTTACATATGTTAATTTTTTCAAAAATAAATATAATCGCAAAATACAAAAACATCAACTCACACAGCCACCCCCCTCATAAGATAGGCATTCTAATTCATATCTCACACATCCCCATTCACACCTTAACATTAACATAAAATATCTGTATATCAAGTGTCCAACAATTATGAATGTAATTTCTTATTCAGAGTTGGAAAAAAAAACATCACATCAAGTTCATCTTCACTATGTATTATATACAGATGCAACTTGTAATTTTCTCTCCTGATAATTAGTTCCCATCCATCGTATTGGTGTACTTCACTCTGCCTTGGTCCTTTACATACTTCTTGTGGGACCTGTTGTGCCATTTGTTGGTGTCCTCTAATGGTCCTATGATGAGTTAAATCTTGTGCCGACACATGTTTTGGTGTACCCGGCAGACGCCGGAAACCTTCCTCAGTGCAGAGAAAGATCAGTACTCAATTGAAGGCCAAATGGAGGTGAATAGGGATGAGACAAACATTATCTAAAAAAGAACAATAATCTTAAATAAACAAAAATATAGGCAACTCCAAAATACTTTAAAATATATTTTTTTTCTGAACAAAGAACTCCCCCTACCACTTGTTGTGTATTAGCCAACTCCAGGGTATGAATGGCACTAGAATTGTGGCTATTAAAATAAAATGTTGATATTGTTTTTTTCCTTTAATGTTCTTTCCCCCATTCCACTCCCTACTTTGATTCAGGGGCCCTCTGTACTTTCATAGTTTGTCTCAGCATTCTTATAGCACCCACCCACTTGCATTTAGTCTTACATTTTCACAATTGAAAAATTACCCTTCCAGTGATCATAATATACTCTATGTTGTTGATATAGATTTGGCACAACTTCTACACCTCACAATATGCATCTTTCAGCTTCCATCTATTGGGCCATATACCAAGGACCAGACTTTTCATCCGTCTTTTCCATCTGGGCAGGGTAAGAAGGCTCATTTCAAAGCTGGATAGACTTCCTTGGCTCTAGCAGCAGTCACCATGCCCCGCCCCCTCTACGCCTTCCCGCCCCCACCCCCACCCAGCATACTTCAGCAATGTCTGCGTCCAGCTGACCAGCTCAGATACTTCCTTAGCTTAAAGCTGCTCCATTTGACAGGTAGCGGGGTTTCAGACAAGCGATCAGTAAAATAGTTCTACAGTGCACTGATCATGCAGATGCCTCCAGAAGCGATTGGTGTGGCCAGCAACATCTGAAGCCTGGTAGAGCTCATGCTCTTCAGAATAGGTCACACATGTTGGAAAGTGAATGGGAGTTGGGGTGACTAGCATGTTGTTACTGATGCCTGCAAAGAAATGGCTATTTGATCAGTGGGTTACACTCTAACAGGTAGCCACTGTATCTCATGGGGTGCATCTATGTCCATTTCTAAATATGCGCCTACAGTACTCTCTTCTTTGCAGAAATATTGCTCCTGGGTACTCTTGCAGATTCTCACCTATTGGAATATTTTATTTATTAGCCTTCACAGGAGTCAGTGAATTGTGTGGCCTTTTTAGGCACTCAATTTGAAGAAATGTGCTGTTTAATGCTAGTAAAATGGCAATTTTGGTTACATGGTGAACCCTCTCAAACCTCCATTCTTTGGAGAGTTGCACATGCTTCGCACTACACTCACTCGCATTGGTGAAATGTAGGGCGGGCTTGGTCAGGATGTGCTCCTAAGCCAGCCCTGCAAACGGCAACTTTTTGCTCTATTACCCAGTTATTGCCATTTTTGCACATCATTCCATTATTCAACACCGCAAGTTTCTTTTTGCTTTCGGCTGCTGTGCTATTACCGTAACCAATGAAGTTTGGGTGACTGCTTAGGAAAAGTTAAAATCTATTTTTGACCATACAACACGAACAACATTATATTCCAGTGTTGGCTTTGGACTAAAGCACTTCATGCATCAGTGGTCCTAGGCTAGGGCTGGCAACCATTGGAAAGGCTCTGCAACCCTGAAAGTATAGGACCTAGGAAACAATAAAGAATTTCATAAAGATTAAGTAACGTGCTAATCCTTCTCCAAGTAAGTGAGGGTGTGCTAAACTTTAAAAAGAAATTAACTGCGGTGGCCCTCTGTGTTGGCCTTACTACTCTATATCCCTACCATAAAAACCAAGGCCGGACAGGCCGGACTGGGCATCGGGCGTTTCCCAAGGAGGCTGGAAGGGTGGGGGCTGGTTTTGTTGCTGGGGGCCATTTTTGTAGCAGTGCAGCAGTTTTGAAAGCACCCGCTATGGCAACAATAAAAGTGTCAAGATAACTCTGGTGATGAATGTGCCTGCTGGAGAGAGATTGCAGTTTTGTCTAGTGTCAGTTTTGACTCATACTAGGTAGCGCAGAGGGTTAATATGCCTGCTCCAAAGGACGTGAACCATGCAGATCACAGAACAGCATTATATGTGCATAGCTTAGTGGATTACTGCTTTTGTCACAGAGACCCTTTTGTTGGATTACTGCTTTTGTCACAGAGACCCTTTTGTTACTGTGCAGACCATAAATTACAATCATAATCTAGCACAGTGAACTATGAAGTGTTATCAAAGAGCTGCATGCAAACTACATGCTACAGATTAGAAAGTTATGTATTTTCAGAGTATTTCATTATCCTAATGTTGCTAAAAAGGGTTTGTTTGAGTAGAAATAAATTCTTATTAATAAAGCCAACCCTAACCACTGTGTTACGTTCTGAATCCTGAGTTTGTGTTTCTCCAGACCAAGCACTCTTTTTTTGTGTGTTGCATACAACAGGAATACAATATTAGATCAAAGCATACAAATATTGAACGATGCAATGCTATGCGATACAGTTTGATAAGGAGGGGAGGAAAGGGAGTGGGGGGAATCAAAATACCAGTGGAACTAGTTTTCAAGAAGAAACCCAACCCCCCAGTGCCGGCCTATCCTCCATGAGGCATATGATGTATGATGATGATGAGGAGCCATTCATTGGGTCAAGAGTCCTTGAATGAGGGGGAGGAGGGTGAGGGGTACTGGGGTGCAATCCCTGAAAAGAGGAGTGGAGGAGACCGGATCATGTCTCCTGTGACTCGGAACGGCAGGCAGCAGTGCTGGTGAGAGGCATGAACCAAGAGAAGGGAGAGGGGGACCCCTTGTTGTCAAGTCAAGTATTTCCCACGCCCACTGCTGAGGAGGGAGGGGCTCTTGACAAAAAGTAGAACAGGTGGAACGGGTGATAGTGTTGGCTACTCTTGAGGAGAGAGAGTGTCCCGCAGATATGTGAACATGCATGTCTGGGGGGAGGAAGGGAGAGGGGTGGGTGAAGAGGGGGGTGGTCGAGGGGATCATCAAGGAGGAAGGGGAAGTGAAGTGGAGCAGGCGGGGTGGAGGCGGGGGGTGAAGCCTGTGCGCAGGTAGTGGGAGGAGAGGGAGAGGCGAAGATCGACCGGGTATAAAGCGTGGGCCAGTTGTGCATTTCAAGGGGATAGAGGTCTTGGGGTAGGGTGTCCATTAGAGGCCTCGTCCATGGCCGAGCATTCTTAACAAATGCCTACCAGTATGGAAGACATGAATCCTACACCTTATACTTCTCTTTGTCTTATGTAACATTTTCTATACACTGATTTACACACATATGATTGTCTTTCTATTTGTGTGTGATGTAAAGCGCTCCAACACCATACACTGGTATGACAGGCGCTATAAAACAAATGAAGTACATGTGAGAGAGGAGCTATGGCGAGATGAGGGGCATTGCAGGGAAGTGATAGTGAGGGATTCATTGAAGGGTCCCAACAAAGATTGTTAAATGCTGGTGCACTGCAAGGCCAGTCTTCATTATGCTTAAAAAGCTAATATAAATGAATATATATAATGAAAAGTGTGTTGTAGAACGTGCCGTTTTTCCCCACATTTTCTAGGTGGTGAGACCCCCTAACCTCCCAACCCTCCTCGTAGTGGTCAGGCTCGCTCGCTGCAGTCACTATGCACCGTACAGGGGCTGGTTTGATACAATTTGCCAGGGTTGCTGTGTTCACAGTAAGGCCCTGACAAAAACAACATGGAAATGATGAAATAGATGCACAATGTCTGTCATGTGGCAGTCATATGTCAATGACTGTCATGTGTAAGCATGTGTACATCATTTTCTGAGCGGTAACACATATTTCTTAATGCCTTTCAGCCCTGCAGCAGACCGCCATGTATCCTATTATTTCACGAGCTCTCCTTAAGTATTCAGAAAAAATCTCTCTTTTTAGTCAAGTTATCGGGTAAATATTCCTTTAAAAGTTAAGAATTGCTGTGTCTGCCTGTTCCAATGATGTCATTGAAATCGGTGAGGGGTGGGCGGCCCCGGCCCCACATCGTGGATTTTCAGCTTTCTTTGGAAAGGCTGTTCTGCTTCACAAAGAAACGTCACTCAGCAATATGGGATTATTAACAGCCCTTTGCTGACACCTGCGAATGTAGGTTTTGCTGTTGGCAATGCATGCCCCAGTGGCCTGATCCGGAGAGTTGGCACGTGCCCTGCAGGCAGCACGGCTCTGAATGCAGCGGTGCTGGCCACGCCCTCCTTCGAAGCTGCGAGGCCTGCGGCTCACGTGCTGACTGCTGACGTAGGGCCTTAGCGGAAGTGCTAAGGGCAGAGCAATTTCTTGCACAGTCAGGCGCTCTCGTGCGTCTTGGCAAAACTGTGCACGTCACCAAGATACTGAAGGACAGGAATGGTTTTAGGTCCTAGTCAGGATAAGATGGCCTTGTGGCCTTTTCCCCAACATTCGTTAGCTCTGCAGTTTGGACCTTTCATTTAAAAGAACAGATTAGTTGTATTGACATCGGTGGCATTAGGGGAAAAAAATGTTAAAAAATAATCATATAAATATACTTAATTTGAAAAATATATGATGCTACGAAAAATGATCATTGCAGAAACGCATTTATACAGTTTTGGTTGTTGAGCAGTCCTGTGAAAAAAAGCAAGTGCTTCTGTGTGACAAATAATAAATACTTTAAAAGAGTAGTACTGCATTACGCACTGGGAGTGTCTACGAGCCCAGTTCCAACAATCCTTCTGTACTGAAATGAAAGGAGCTTCACATACATGTATTCAGTGGGGCCCTTGATTCGACAGGACAAGACGGCTGTATGCTGTGCAAGGCAAGGGCTACACTTTATAATTCCTTGGCCGCTGAAGGCAGCGTTCCAGATGCCAATGCGCTTCAACCCACTTCAGTCTGCGGGTCTCCTCAAGTTTAAGAGAGTGTTTAAGGTTTAGCCAGAGTCTGAGTACGCAAAAAGAGTATTTACTGCCAACGTTGTGGTGCGAATTGGTGAAAGAGTACTCTGTGAGTTAAAAAAATAAGCACCCTGCTATGATGACTGTGCCACTAAATAGCCAGGTATTGTCACAACTATCAATGTGCAAAGAATTCACTAAGATGTCTTAGCAGGCACAAGATGTATGAGACTCATTAGAACCCTTGAAAGAGCATGGCTTGTAGAGGCTGCTCGAAAACCAGTAATTACAAGTGCAGCTGTTTTTGTTGCCCTGTGGCCAGGGGCATTTAAACACCTACAGTGATGTCAGCTTGCGGGTGCATGGGATGTGCCTGCGGCAGTATCTGTCCACTGTTGACCCAGGGCAGCGTAAGCGATTCGGAGAGCTGAGTGCGCGTGCTGTGCGCCGACGCTGTAGTGCAGATGTGAAGATCAGCGAGCTGTTTCCCAGGGCTGGAGGTGACCGAAGCAGCTTTTAAGCTCGGAGGGCCCATCCGCCAGCACCAATGTTACTATAGAAAAGGCGGGAAGGCCAATTACATATTTTTATATTTTAGATGCACATTCTCGCTGGGCAGTCCGGCCTACTCTTTCCTGCATGATAACACACAATGCTGGAACATTCCCGCCTTTTTTCACTTCAGAGCCCTAATACCTTCGGCAACAGAAGCACAGCCTTCACTTTTTAGACAACATTTCACACATGGGAGGCTAACACAAAAGGTAGCCAGCCATTCGTCTCGTGTGTGGCAGCATCTCTGGGAGTGCATCCGGCTTCTCAAGTCTTACAGTGTTTATGTTAGTCGGCTCTTGGGGTCAAGAAATCTGTCAGCTCAACAATGGTGAACACATGACCCGCCCATGTTTTAATCAATCAATCAGTGGATTTGTAAAGCGCCACTTTTAGCCAGACAGGGTATCCAGGCGCCAGCAGGGCCCGGGGGAGTCAGTCAAAAAGCCAGCTCTTTCTGGGCATCCCAGCCATGTCTCTACCAAAGGGCACATGCCTGTTTGCACACAGTGCACATCCTGTGTCCCATACTTTCAGATCATGCTCATTTGATTCTTTAGAATGTTGAAGATAAAAAACAGATGCCAACCCATGAAGCGAAACCTGCTCTGGGCTTCTGAATCAGGTTTACTTTTCATGCAATGTTTACCCTACATCTGTTTTTCTTCACTATTGATCTATTATCACCATTTTCATTTTACTTAAACTTGATCAGACCATTTAAGTTCCTAATTTATCAGCTGTAGTGTCATTTGGAAGTTTGTTATACACAATCCCCCAAGCATCTCCTCTGAGCACTGCATGGCTGCTGAACCCAGGAGACCAGCGGTGCCCCAGGCTTCTCCTTACTGAAACCAGTTCACCTCCTCTAACCAGGCGCCTGGGAGCTCAGTCGAAGCACACATCAAGGCTGCAGATGTTCTCACCCATAGCTTGCCAGTTAACTTCCCTGCATCCTTTTTCTAAAGATCAAGAAAGAATCCAGTTCAATTAACCAGCCTAGTGCAGAATGCAGAGAGAAAGGCGTGTGCATGGTTTTGATGTAGCGTTTAAAAGTTTGAGAATTGTAGGGGTGCGTTATATTCACTGTTAGTCGGCACCCGTATATAACCAAATGTGTACTCAGGGATTTCGTGTGCAATGTATTACAACTGTATAACCTATATCGATTTTTAGTAGAAGTGCTAGCTATGTACAAGCACATGGTAAACGTATTAGAGAAATGTATAGTGTTTAGCTACGGGAAATGCAATGTGGTGTTAGAAATGTGTACCCCAGACTTCGTGTCTGTAGGTTGTTTAGGTTGACCACACATGAAAGAAAGACGTAAATGTCAATACTGTGATTGAAACCTGCTTGTGTAACCGAAGTAGTGGCCAGAATTCGCATATATCGTTGAGGCGAAAGGCCTGGTATTTTCTTATGTTAGCCAAGGGCAATAGGCCAAAAGGGATTTATTCCAGTAGAGGTTTTAGGCTGTAGTAAATTGCAACTTAAAAGATGTGAAGAATGTCTGCTTTGCATGATCTCACCCCAGGTGCAAGGACAGTTGCTCGTTAGTAGAGAAGCTCTTTGTTCGTAATTTGAATTATGTAGAGAAAGCCAGACATGGGAGTGTATTGGAATGTGCCAATCGTAACTCCTAGTGCGGATGGCGTCTGGGACTCAAGGCCAAGCGATGGACGATGGAACTGGACAGCGCTCTGTGGAAAAGTACTGAAAGACGACCCCGGAAGGAGAGGAGGCGCAAAGGGCGTGTTCGGAGACTTGGGGTACTGTATTAGGGACAGCGCCCCGAGGGTGGAGGCAGAGCAGAGCGGGGCAGCCCAAAGCAGAGGACGGCTAGGCGAAGGGTAGAGGGGGCAACTTAGACCAAGCTCTCTAAGTGAGGACTTCTTAGGAAGTTTCGATCTGACACCTTTTATTCTGATGAGGGTCTCAAGGGATTGCTATGTAGGGATGTCACCTAGTACAGAGTAGGGACAGAGATGGTATGGTTCAGTGTCCCTAGTATCGACATTTGCTTGGTAGTGTTCTACCTCATGCTTTTAGAGATTGTACTTTTAGTTATTTTTAGCCGTATGCGGATTCTTCGTAGAGTAGCATTTGTTTTAGTGCCTATGTACTTGTTGTGCCTCGTGTTGAGGACTTTGTATCTCCAAATCTTTATGTTGATAATAAAAACCAGAGAGCCAAGAGATTAAGTTTCGAGTCCTTGATTATGGCAAATTGCAGACTGTAATTGTGATAACGGTAATTTTCCCTCCATGCTATCAGGCAAGTAAAAAGTTCCATCTGACCAGAGTGGGTTCCAGTAGATAATTGCGAGATACTAAAATAGGCCGGAGCAGTTGGTAGCAAACGAGGATGGTTTCTTACTGATAGCGAGGGAAGATTAGATAAGGATAAGTGACCCTTGAGGCCCAAGAGACGATAAGTGATGCTGAATCATCAGATGGCGAGCAGCAGACGGCGGCAGATGAGCATCGACGGCGAGTAGCAGCGCGGCAGAAAGCAGCAGTTCCAGGAGTGAGTATGAACATAATGAGTGGTTGTAGATTGCGGTGTTGATTTGTTGTGTGATGTCTTGCGGAGTTGTTGTGTATGTCGTGTGATTGTGAGATCAGGCTGTGAGCGCGCGCAGCCCGGGAATTGTGGTGTAGAAGACACCTGAGATAGATTTTGTTGACCACCCAAAGGAGATCGTGAGGTACCATCGATCACCTGGACCGAGATAGGGGGAGCGAATGCGTGTGTGTATGGCAACTTAACGCTGGTCGTGGGTTGTGGTGAGCAGATCGGAGTGTTAGTAACCTATCAGAGGCGTTTTTTGTCTGGCCGGACGGGGGCAGACGGGCGCCAATCGAGGTCAACAAGGTCGAGAGACTGTGGACGGACAGTCAGAGGCTGTGGACGGACAGCCAGAGAAATAACTTAATTGGTTATTTCAGTGTATGAATGGGACGTGAGTAAGCGTGAAACGAGTTTGGAGAAGGGAACTGCTGCGAACGAAGGAAGGTGACGTCAGAGGGGGTCGCGCTGTGATAGGCCGGTTGGTGTGAGTCGCGCTGTTATTGGAGGATTTGAGAACAAGAAGTAAATAGAGCGCGAGATCGAATTTGCTCATTATGAAGTGCCTTAGGGCTTTGCGAGAGTTGTGTAGAGGTGATAGGCATGTGGTTGTCCGCGGGGGAGAAGAAGCTCCTCCCGAGGATACACCGGCACATTACATGGCACAGAATGTGGGGTTACATACTATCGTTTGGATCGAGAATTGGCACAAGGTTACACAAGGTGAAGGGGAATTAGCTTTCCCGAGGTACGGCTCATTTAGATTAGCGGTGCTGTACCAACTGAAGACGGTGATGGGGTCCTTAAAACCCTTGCCAAGACCAGCACAGTTTGAAGCATTACATGCGTGGATCCGAGCAGCGCATGATAAGGAAAAGGGAAGAAGTCAGGAGAGGATGAGGAAGTCGATTAGGGCGTTTCAGGATGCCAAATGGGACGCAGCGGAGAAAAGATGGAGAGTGCAGACAATCGAGGAAGCGAAACTGTATCCCGCGATAATGGAGGAGACGGGGATAAGGAATGGGAAAGCACAGAAAGAGGATAGTGATTCTGATGATGATGTATTGCAAAGATTGCTAGACGAGAGACCACCCCCTTATAACCCGGATGAGGCAGATGATAGGTGGAGCGAGAGAGAGGAAACTAGAAGGGTAACGATCCAGCCCGAGACCCGAGTGGAAGGGTTGGTCTCGTTTGAAACAGCGAGTTCACAGGGTCAGTCGGGGACCAGCCGAAGGATTGAAGGAGAGATGAGGTTACCGGATGCATTGAGGGTACCGGTCACCATTGGACCGATTGTGTCTATATACAGCCCGGAATCAGAGGCGAGAGAGAGGTCCGAACGAGAGGCAGAGAGAACTAGGCGAGAAAGTGGGGAAAGTGAGTTGGAAGGGGCAACGGCCCGACCTCCAAGCCCTGTACAATGGAGTACACCATTAGCAGCGGTGTCGGACACATCTAGGGGCGAAGAGGACGAGAGACCGGTGAGGCCGAGGACTCTGATGGAGTCGAGACCAGATTTAGGATCATGGGTACCGCCAAAGAAGCAAATGAGCTGGAATATGGGCCGAGCGGGGACAACCCCAGTTGCCTTTACGAGCCACTCTGCTCCCATAGAACTACCAGAGGAAAGGAGAGAGCAGGAATCGGAATGCGAGTATGATGAGGGACGTGGAGCAAGTTGTCAGGTGTTGAAAGGAGCCTTGAAGGCAGGAATGATAGATGTAGTAAGACTTAAAGCAGAGGCGGATGAAATAATATATGGGAATCTACCTCTGGAGAGAGTATTGACCTATACTCCCGATGAATTGCTTTTTGTGGCAAAGGATGTGACTCGTAAAGCACGAGTGGCACATGAGAAACTGGCGGGTTTGGCTAGAGAATATGGGGTGGATCTATCCAAGACTAGAGCATTGCAAGGGAGCCATAGGATGCATTGTACCGAGCGGGAATTGGAAGAGAAAAGGGTTGTTGGTCTAAGGTCACATACCAAGGAATTGATTGTAGCTATGAGAATATGGCTGATGCTCGACAAATGGCAAGAGAAATGGGCTAGGAAAAGGAATTCTAGGGGAGCGAAAGGAGGGAGCTCTGAAGGAGATTTGCAGGAGGTAAAGATCCTTCCTTTGAGAGAGGTGGCGAATGGAGGATATGTGCATGTACCATGGAGCAGGGGGGATTTGGCATCATTTACGAATGATTTTCCCAGGCTCAGGGAGAAGCCTGCAGAGTGGTACAAGCAAGTTGAGCGTTTCGTTAAGATTTCGAAGGTGTTGTGGATAGATCTGAACACCTTATTCGATATCGTAGTTCCGGGAGATCTGTGGAACGCATGTAAAATTGCTGTTGATTGGCCGGACTATGAGCCTGATAGGAACATAGTTACAAATGGTCCGTCGCCCGTGGTAATGAGGCTGTACGATAAGGTAATTACGTGGTTGAAATCGAAGGTTTCACCCCAGGACATCGATTGGGTGAAGATAGACAGGACGGTGCAGGAGCCAAAGGAGACAGTACATGAATTTTATGAGAGACTTTTGAAGGCTTTTAAGCAGTACAGTGGTTTAGATGAGCTGGAAACGAAGGACATGGGACAGTTTGTGTCTAAGTTTGTGCTGGGTTTGAAACCCGAAGTCAGTCTCATGATACAGCAGCATTTGATCTGTTGGCAGAATAAGCCTGTAGATGAGATCTTGCGGTATGCTAGATACTGCACGGATGAGATTGAGTCCAAGCACAAGAAGATGAAGGATAACTTATTGCTCATTCAGATGCAAGCGGCTCAGGGACCGCCGAATGGGGGTCCAGTGGGGCGAAGACAGGGAAATTATCAGACAGGGAATCAGAATATGCAGGGTCAGGGAAGGCCGAGACCCGTAGACCCTAGGACAGGAATAGATGTAGCGATCTTGAAGAAGACGACTGCTTGTCACCAGTGTCACCAGGTGGGACACTGGAGGCGCGAGTGTCCCTTGAACCCCTATAATCAGCCGCAGATGGAGGGAGGAATGGGTCAGGTCCCTGGGGCGGAACAGGTACAGACGGTGACTGTACCGAGAACGATTCTAGGGGGGACAGGCGTCTCGCAGGTGCAGGTTCCCCAGCCACCCAGGATGCAGAACATACAGCAGGGAGCTCGGACTTATTTGCAGATGCCCATGTTCGAAGTGGAAGAGGAGAGGGATGCAGATTTGCTGGCGCAGTTAAGTTTGGGTCAGGACGATGATTGCCTGCTCAGGGCCATACTAGAGGTAGATCAGAAGGGACCCTTTGTGGAAGCCGAACTCGATGGACGCCCTACTACCTTTTTGGTAGATACGGGGGCTACCAGGTCAACCATAAGATCAGCAGTAGTTCCGGGGGTAGCCCTCTCGGGAGAAAGTATACAAGTGGTTGGAGTGGCGAACAAGAGACTAGTTAGCCCCTTGACGGAACCGATTCCCGTCAGGATAGGAAACTTTAGGGATCGACATCAGTTCGTGGTGTGCGATTCTAGTCCTGTTTGTCTGTTGGGAAGAGATTTATTGTGTAAGCTCAATTGCACAATTTACTGTACCCCGAGGGGAGTAGAGGTACAGACCAGAGATGACGACGCGACCTTTAAGGTTGCAAATCAGCAGGGGTGCGTGGAAGTGTACCCGGCTCTGACAGTGGAGGAGCTTCCACAGGACTTGAGGGAGTCAGTTGCGACCGATGTGTGGGATCTAAGCGGAGAGGAGATCGGCTTAGTCAGGGGAGTGGAACCAGTGAAGATACAGGTTAAGCCAAACGCGGAATTCCCGAGAACCCCTCAGTATAAACTGTCGCCTGAGACGATTGCTGGGATCAAACCTGTGATTGAGTCTATGATTAGGCAGGGAATACTGGTGGAGATCATGGGTAGTCCATGTAATTCACCCATTATGGGACTGCAGAAACCGAGTGGGAAGTTCAGGATAGTGCAAGACCTGCGGAAAATAAACGACATAGTTGTTCCATGTTGTCCAGTGGTACCGAATCCATCTGTGATACTGTTCCAGATCCCATGCGAAGCTGGATGGTTCACAGTGATTGACTTGTGTCAGGCATTCTTTTCGATTCCCCTACATGAAGAGAGTAGATTTCTTTTTGCCTTTAGGCTAGAAAATCGTATATTAACGTGGTGCCGTATCCCACAGGGGTATACGGAGAGCCCATCGATTTTCAATCAGCTGTTAAAGAAGAATCTGGAAGGTCTTGTGTTGCCGAAAAACTCTGTTTTGGTGCAGTACATTGACGACCTGCTTGTCGCGTCAGAGACAGAAGACGCTTGCAGGATCGATACCATTGCGTTGTTGAATTTCCTGGGAGAGAACGGTCACAAGGTGTCTCCAAACAAGCTGCAATACTGTTTACCTGAGGTACAGTATTTGGGGCACAGAATTGAAAAGGGTAAAAGGAAGGTGTCTCCAGATCGCATTGATGCGATTTTGAGAATGCCAGTTCCCTCGACGCAGAGGGAAGTTAGAATGTTTTTGGGAATGGTGGGCTATTGCCGCCAGTGGATCCCAAACTTTTCCTTTGAAGCGAAGCCTTTGCAGCGGCTGACGCGAAAGGATGTAAGTGATCCGGTACCATGGGACGACGACTGTTTGAAATCATTTCTGAGGCTGAGAGA
Source organism: Triturus cristatus (assembly GCF_964204655.1). Classification (NCBI taxonomy): domain Eukaryota; kingdom Metazoa; phylum Chordata; class Amphibia; order Caudata; family Salamandridae; genus Triturus; species Triturus cristatus. The sequence goes on from NC_140583.1 coordinate 238,842,331, forward strand.
AGCCTTATGTAGCGCTCCTGCGTTGGGAATGCCGGATTATAACAAGGCATTTGCATTGTTCTGCTGCGAAAGAGAAGGTTGCGCATTAGCAGTGTTAACCCAGAATCATGGAGGTGTCCGTAGACCAGTTGCTTATTTCTCAGCTACTCTAGATCCAGTAGCTTCTGCGTTGCCCGGATGTCTCAGATCCGTTGCGGCAACAGGTGTCAGCATTGAGAGATGTGAGAGCATTGTGATGGGTCATCCACTTACTGTACATGTGCCACATTCTGTTGAATTGTTGATGACTAGGACTAAAACGCAGCACCTCACGAATAATAGGCTGACTCGTTATGAGCAAGTTATTCTTGCAGCCGATAATGTGACATTGAAGAGGTGTGCTGTTTTAAATCCTGCTACACTGTTACCTGTTCTAAAAATAGATGATAATGAAGATTGTGAGGACCATGATTGTCTCGATGTGACTGAACTATGCACCAAACCGAGACCCGACATTGTCGATGAACCGCTCCCGGTGTCAGATGAGATTTTCTTCGTGGACGGTTCATGTTTAAGAGACAGTGTCGGTCGATTGAGAGCAGCGTTTGCTGTATGCACCATTACGGGTGTGGTTGAAGCCGCTTGTTTAGAAGGAGTACACTCCGCGCAGGTGGCTGAGCTCATTGCCCTGACTCGTGCCTGTTTGGCAGCCGACAAGATCCGTGTAACTATTTACACGGACAGCCAGTACGGGTTTGGTGTGGTTCATGACTTCGGACAGCTATGGTCCCAGAGAGGGTTTATGACGTCTTCAGGTTCTCCTATAAGAAATGGTGATTATGTGCGGAAATTGTTAAAAGCATTGCAAGGTCCTGATGAAATTGCTGTTGTTAAATGTGCAGCCCACACGAAGGGAAGCGACTTTGTCTCGTTGGGAAATAACTATGCAGACGAAGTAGCTCGATTTTGTGCAGAGCAGGGATGCAACTTTACTGAGATCCACATTGAGGAAACCGGGGAAGAGGTGGTGTATGGTCAGATGTTAGCAGTGGCTGACACATGGGAGGAACTGAAGCAGCTTCAGGAAGGGGTCTCAGATCAAGAACGGGACAGCTGGATACGAGCTGGATGTGAGAAGGGAGATGTGGATATATGGGTTTCGAATGATGGACGAGCAGTGTTGCCAGAAAGTTTGTTGAATCCCATGGCGAGGTTGATACATGGTGCTGTACATCTGGGTAGGGATGCCATGATGAGAGTGTTTCGTCAGACTTGGTACAATCCGAAGTTTCGTGCCGTGGCTGAAACTGTGTGCCAGAGATGTGTCACTTGCCAACAGATGAATGTAGGGAAAAGAACTGCTGTGACATTGAGCCACATAGGGAGGTCAGGGGGACCTTTCAATAGGATGCAGTTGGATTTTGTCGAAATGCCGAAGTGTAATGGGTTGAGGTACATATTAGTGATAGTATGTGTCTTTTCCAGGTGGGTGGAGGCGTACCCTACACGCAGATGTGACACACTCACAGTAGCGAAACTCTTATTGAGAGAACTCATTCCAAGGTACGGGTTCCCGACGTCCTTTGAATCGGACAGAGGAACTCATTTTCACAGCGAAGTTATGAAATTGCTTTGTGCTGCTTTGAATATAGATCAGAAGTTACACTGTAGCTATAGACCAGAGGCTTCAGGGATAGTGGAACAGGTGAATGGAACTCTGAAGGCTCGGATGGCGAAAGTGTGTTCGTCTACGTCTCTGAAATGGCCTGACGCATTACCTTTGGTCCTTATGAGCCTTCGAAGTGTGCCTGATAGAAGAACTGGGTTGTCACCCCATGAAATCCTCATGGGAAGAGCGATGCGTTTGCCTGCAATACCTGCCACTGCTCTGATAAATATCACTGATGATATGATCCTGGACTATTGTAAAGGCCTTGCTGACGTGGTCCGTTCTGTGTCTCAGCAGGTGCAGACAGCAACGGTTCCAGCTGCGAGTGACAGGTGCCACGACTTGGACCCAGGCGATTGGGTCCTGGCCCGAAAGCACGTGAGGAAGAGTTGTTTGGATGCTAGGTGGCGTGGCCCTTTCCAAGTAATCCTTGTTACGAACACTGCTGTCAAGTGCGGAGGGTTACCGAACTGGGTGCATGCTTCTCATACCCGCAGAGTTCCAGCACCCTTGGAAGATACAGCCCCTCTCGAGAACCAAGATCCCAGTGAGCCGACAGAATCGCCAGAGAGGGCCAGTCAAGCTGTAAGGGTTGCTGAAGCGGCTGATGGTGCACTGAATCGAGTTGGGGGAGGACGTGAAGAAAGTACTGACCCAGAAACCGGCGAAGGAGCGAGAGGTGCAGTGGGTAGTACAGAATCGAGTTCTGCCGAAGAAGAGGAAGTCAGTGCACAGGGTATCGGAGAGAAGACGGGGGGAGCCACCGAAGCGGAAAGGGTTTGGCCCGCAAAGCAGAACCGGGTAAACCTGAGGTTGGCCCCAGACACCGACCTTGCACCAGTTTCGGAAGAACCAGAAGAAGAATCGGGAGACGAGGAAAATCCTCAAGGTGGTGTGAGAAGGTCCAAGAGAACTCGAGTGCCAAGTCGGAAGTACGCTTCCCCGGAGTGGGCATACCAAGTGACTGATGCCAGGGTTACCGAGCACGGGAAGATTGAGGTCGATGACATTGGTCAACAGTGTCCCGCTCCAGAGGGTGGAAGTGTTGCTGAAAGTTCCGGGATTGGAGATCGAAGGGATTCTGACGATTCATATCCCAAGTCCGCCATTCCTGAGTACCATTCGAGGTATGATCTTGGACAATTTAGAGTTCCCGACGTTCACAGCATTGCCAGATCCACAAGAACTGATTATTCTTAAGCTCGAAATATTGCAGGGAGTCCTGGAGCTGTTGGGACCGGCGCTTATGTTAGATTGATTTGAGAAAGGTTGTAAGCTAAGAAGAAGATTACCTAGAGCCGAGCGGAAGAAGAACAAAATTAGGGATTTTTCCGTTGTAGAACGAAGAAAGTTAGGGAGGGTTGCCTAAGTTCACGAAAGAGACATTAATGAGAAAGAGACTTATCCTTTCAGAGACTGCATTGGACATTGAGCATATTCCGAAGATGGCAGATCCTGTAAACCCACATCGTAGGGCTAAACTGATAATAGGCACATTGATAGGAGTTGTAGTAGTCACCATATTTGCGGTAGTGATCAGTTCCTACATGGTGGCTCACAGGCAAGAGGGGAAGGTTCAGGGAGCACCCACACCTATTACCCCAGGGCAGAGTGGTGTTAGTATTAGCGAACAGGAATCATCGGAGTTGAGAGATGTTCGCAGACTTCACATGGATTTGTCAAAGGGTGATTTTAAGCTTAACGCGTATGCAAGGTTGCTGTATGAGTATGTTGATGCGATGGATGTGAAGGATTGTTATGTGTGCATGCAGTTGCCTGCTTCAGTGGATGAGGGTATCAAGTATCATCATCTCCCATTGACTTATGGGATTTCTTGTAGCATATGGCTCAGTTTATTTTATGACAGGAGACAGTTCGAGTATTTCTTCTCAAATTTTGACACGGTACTTCCCGAGGTGCCAGCAATCAAGCATTTGAATAGATATGATCTGGATAAGAAAGAGGACAGGCTCCTGAAATATTTTAGACCGACTGTGAAACTGGATACGGCGCATGCTCACAGGAATAACCTGACATGTGCGTTATCAGAGATAGAGAAGAAATTCATAGACCAAGTAGAGGACAGGTATAGAAAGTTGACCGAGACACGACACACCGGAGATAGCCCAGTAGATTGGACGGACGAGGAGAGAGCTCACAGATCTAAGGGAAGTTATGGACCAATAGCATTGGATGAGGCACAGAGAGGGAATTTGTGTATTGCACGGCCTCAATCCAAGACGGAGAAGGTCGCAGTAGGACATAGCATTTGTTCTCAGACTTTTACAATGGAAGCTTATGCTAAGAATTTTATGCAAGGTCCAGTAGAGGTAATCCCGACAGTGTATTATGTTTGTGGGACGAATGCTTATGTCAGACTACCCGACAATTGGTATGGAGTATGCTATTTGGCTATCATATTCCCGAAGATTTATCACACAAGGGACTTGGAGTTGTTAGAGACGAAGCGACCGCCCAGGAAACGTAGGGCTACAAATGCCGGTGCAGTGATTGGGGACATATACGGAGCAATGATACCTAGTATGGGTGTGGTGTTGAATGATGTGAAGATCCGAAGGTTGGCGACTGTAGTTGATGAGTTGTCTATGAACACGGCGAGATCTTTGATATTGGTGGCTGGAGAGATGTTGTCGATCCGGAATATGGTTTTGCAGAATCGCCTTGCTTTAGATGTGTTGTTAGCAAAAGAAGGCGGAGTCTGCAAATTATTGAAAGTTCAGGAATGCTGCACGTATATTCCAGACAACTCGAAGGAGATAGGGAAGTACATAGACAACATAACGACTATTCACAAGGAGATTACGGATCTGACGGAGGTGAATGTGTGGGAGAAGATTGGATTAGGATTTGGAAGAGTGGGAACTTGGTTTGCGAATCTGGGAAGGGGATTTCTAGGTTCAGTGTTGAAACCAATTATTATTGCCGTGGTTTGTGTGATCTGTTTGTGGGGATGTGTGAAGGCATGGAAGTGGTATCAAGGAGGCAAGGTTGAAAGAGCTCTAAAGGCAAACGAGAGGAGGTTGGCAAAGCTCCAGGAGCAGCAATATGAGAGTCTTAAGAAACTGGAGGGAGTCCGACATGGAAATGTTATGACTAGCACGGTTTAAATCAGTTCTGAAGAAGGAAATGTAATGGTGTGATGACGGATGTCATCAAAGGGGGGAACTGATGTAGCGTTTAAAAGTTTGAGAATTGTAGGGGTGCGTTATATTCACTGTTAGTCGGCACCCGTATATAACCAAATGTGTACTCAGGGATTTCGTGTGCAATGTATTACAACTGTATAACCTATATCGATTTTTAGTAGAAGTGCTAGCTATGTACAAGCACATGGTAAACGTATTAGAGAAATGTATAGTGTTTAGCTACGGGAAATGCAATGTGGTGTTAGAAATGTGTACCCCAGACTTCGTGTCTGTAGGTTGTTTAGGTTGACCACACATGAAAGAAAGACGTAAATGTCAATACTGTGATTGAAACCTGCTTGTGTAACCGAAGTAGTGGCCAGAATTCGCATATATCGTTGAGGCGAAAGGCCTGGTATTTTCTTATGTTAGCCAAGGGCAATAGGCCAAAAGGGATTTATTCCAGTAGAGGTTTTAGGCTGTAGTAAATTGCAACTTAAAAGATGTGAAGAATGTCTGCTTTGCATGATCTCACCCCAGGTGCAAGGACAGTTGCTCGTTAGTAGAGAAGCTCTTTGTTCGTAATTTGAATTATGTAGAGAAAGCCAGACATGGGAGTGTATTGGAATGTGCCAATCGTAACTCCTAGTGCGGATGGCGTCTGGGACTCAAGGCCAAGCGATGGACGATGGAACTGGACAGCGCTCTGTGGAAAAGTACTGAAAGACGACCCCGGAAGGAGAGGAGGCGCAAAGGGCGTGTTCGGAGACTTGGGGTACTGTATTAGGGACAGCGCCCCGAGGGTGGAGGCAGAGCAGAGCGGGGCAGCCCAAAGCAGAGGACGGCTAGGCGAAGGGTAGAGGGGGCAACTTAGACCAAGCTCTCTAAGTGAGGACTTCTTAGGAAGTTTCGATCTGACACCTTTTATTCTGATGAGGGTCTCAAGGGATTGCTATGTAGGGATGTCACCTAGTACAGAGTAGGGACAGAGATGGTATGGTTCAGTGTCCCTAGTATCGACATTTGCTTGGTAGTGTTCTACCTCATGCTTTTAGAGATTGTACTTTTAGTTATTTTTAGCCGTATGCGGATTCTTCGTAGAGTAGCATTTGTTTTAGTGCCTATGTACTTGTTGTGCCTCGTGTTGAGGACTTTGTATCTCCAAATCTTTATGTTGATAATAAAAACCAGAGAGCCAAGAGATTAAGTTTCGAGTCCTTGATTATGGCAAATTGCAGACTGTAATTGTGATAACGGTAATTTTCCCTCCATGCTATCAGGCAAGTAAAAAGTTCCATCTGACCAGAGTGGGTTCCAGTAGATAATTGCGAGATACTAAAATAGGCCGGAGCAGTTTCATTAGCTCTTTGACAAGTGCCATGGCTGGGCGGAGGGAGATGGCAGTGCCACTAAAAGCTGACTGTTGCCCACTGGGCATTGATGCCAACAGCAATGAAATGACTCTGCTTCAGATTCCCTATTTGCCTTCCAGGCGACTAACAAAACACTTTATTTATCATTATTTGCAACATGTCTATCCTCGTTTTATGTTGGCGTTTTATGCAGACATAGCAAGCTAAAGAAATTCTAAATTAATTATAAAAATGGCTAGTATTTTTCATAGATTAGGGCAAACTTAAAATGTGTTGTGTGGAACAGATGTATTTGCTATATAGAAGGAATTCTTCAAAACATGTTCAAACCCTTCTCTCCTTTTACCCATGTATTCATGTTTAGACCCTAAAAGAGAGCAAGCACCTCGATTGATGTGTTTAATGCATGTTTGGCAACCGCAAGAACATTTCTTCTCCTACAATATTGACCGACAATATGACACTGTGGTTTGTGAAACCCGAGGCCTTATTGATTGGGAGAAAACAGGAGCTTATAAAATAAACATACAGTGCCCATACTTAAAGAACCATTTATAATTTATGCATAATACTACTTCCTGCCTTCATTGCTCTCTTGTAAACAATGGAGCAGCAGCGCAATCTAAATGATGCTAAAGGGCTTCCGCTAGCTCCGTTGCCTCTGCTCTTACTGAATGGCCACTGCAAGGGGGGCGTGCACACTTGCGTTCAGTGTTTCGACTGCTGCTGTCATTCAGTAATAGCTGCAATTGGAGGTTGTGGAGACACAGATGCCTGTGGGGGTGCTTTGTGCCCTGTTGGGATGGAAAAGTCCTCAGCATGGTAAGAGGCTGTACCCCTGCCCTGAGTGCCCAACTGTACTGTTGTCTCAATCCCTAATGCTGATTTTTGTTGTCATAGGTGAACACAGATCATGTGGGTGCGCATGACATAGGCCTGTCGCATGGATTGCGGTCTTGTTGGACTGGGAGTGGTGCCAAAAGTGCTACCCTCATAGTGGTGAAAGGCCAGCACCTTCAACCGGAGTTCAGCAGCACGAGGGCGGTGGTGGCAGCATACTGTGTAGGGATCAGTAGCCTTTTTACCCTGTGTCACCGAAGGAAGGCCTACAGGCTCACTCACCTTTTTAAAATTTCCACTGCTGTGTGCTTAACTCACCCTTAGCCTGTATCAGGTAGATGTTGAGTACTGCATATTGCAGCAGTAGTGAACCTGCATTAGTTGTATGTGTGCCTCGGAAGAGTACAGCAGAAGGATGAAGCAATACTGTGCAGTAGATGTATGATTAGTACAAGTACTGGGTGTATGTATGCCTGAGAGGAATCTGTTACTTGAGAGATGCAGGGCTGTGCAGTGCACGCACAGGGACCGCATGTGCTGGCTGTAAAGTTGCTTGTGTGAATTATAATACATGAAGGGTGAAGAGTTGTGCTGCGTGTACATAGTGAGTGTGTTTTGAAATAACACACCGTGGATATATATAGCAATGCTTCAGTGCTGAACAGTGAACTCAGATTGAGTGTGCGTGCTGAGTGCATGGTACATGTAATGGTACAACGCTTAGAGGTAAAGTGCTGGACCCAAAGTATGCTGTGAAAATACACTGAGAAGGGGGGCCTGCAATGGTACATCGTATGGAGGACCCTGGGTTCCATTTTGGGAAGCCCAGGTGTGTCTGGTAAAGACATGAGGAGGAGAGGAATCTCTCCAGACAAATTTGTGTATTACTGCACTCCTGAGAGCTGCTTGGGGATACACCAGAGTAAAAAGGAAGAGACTCCTGTTACATTTCAAAAGACTGCTCTTTGATTCAGTGATAAATCACAAGGAAGGGGCTGGACATATCTCAGGAAGGGAGATGGAACTGATAAGAGCATCGTAAAAAGTAGTGCTGGGAGTTAGGATGAACGTTTTGATGTACAAATCACTGGGCCCAACATCCAGGTGTGAACTCTGGTCACTCCCATTACTTGTGTTGCCGACAATCAGCTTCAGGGCTATGTCTGCTGTGGCAGACCTCTTTCATGAAGGAAGATGAAAAGGAGAACTACACACTTCAATAGAAGCAGAACCCCAACATAAAACTAAATAACATTTGATGTCTGGAATAGACTATAAAAAGAGGAGGTTGAGTCCCCCAAAGTTTATCATCTGCCAAGCATCCAGACAGTATTTGACTATGTGCCAGAAGGGGCAACTAGGGAAGAAGTTGTGTGACCAGTGAGTCAGGACACTTGACTGCTTGACCACAGGTACCACTGAGTGTCAAGTGCAAAAGCGGTACTTGGCCCAGTTGCGTGGGATTCATAGTAGTTTGGGCTTAAGGACATCAGGAGTAAAGGGCCTCAACCACCATGGTTGGGCCCAGTAGCCTCTGCATGCATGAGGCCTGCTGAAAGGGGTTCTGACTCAGCCCTTCTGGTTCCTGGTGACAACTGGGTGACTGCAACCCCCACCCCCAAGCATCATCCACTGTCACAGAATGACAGTCCACCACATAAGAGCTGTCTATCACAGCATGTACAGCTGCTTCTAAAACTGACATTCTGTGACAGCAGGAGCCACTAGAAGAGGGAGAAACCATAAAATGATTGATTTGTCCAATGAGATTCCCAAAGAATATTCTAATAGTGTTATTGCTTGAGCGACACAGAACCATCATGAAGATAATTGCCAATTGTTCATCTTAAAAGACACTTGCCTCCACCTCATGAGTCCTGTTGGACCTGGCTGTCTTCGCAGGGTCGCCTCCAAGCTGTTTGCCTTCACCCTCCTGCTTTGCTGAATTAATTTGAGGTGGTATTAAGACTCTGTGTACTTTACCACTGCTAACCAGTGCTAAAATATTGAAAAACTGAAGGTCCCTAGTATATGGTAATACATGGTAGCTGCGGCGTGTAAAAAACAAATGCTACTAGTGGTCCTGCAGAACTCATTGTGCCACCCACTGAAGTAGCACTAGTAAAACTGCATCAGGCCTCCCACTAACATCAATAGGTGTCCCATTTGACTTTGCTACGGTATCACTCAACCAGATACCTGCGGTTGGCCCTTTGACCTTTTAGGAGCTATTTTGCATTACAAACTTTAAAAATTCATGACTCAAGTACTACTGTTTGGATTTAATTTGGTTTGATGTCATTTCTTTAGAAATTCTCTATTTCTCTAAATTGGTTAGTGTTTTTTCTTGTATTGTGTTTTACTTTATTACTTTTTGTGTGCTGCATACATACTTTACACATTGCCTCAAAGATAAGCCTGGTTGCTGTTGTACCAAGATACCAGAGGGTTGAGCAGTGGTCAATTTAGCGATGTTTGTGGTTCGCCTGGACAACGAATGTGGTTGTTGTTGGAGTGAGGCTTCCACTCTCCTCAACCAATAACCACAATTCATACAACTCCTAAATTGGGATGCAAACAATTCCTTAGAGTGCCTACCCAAGTCAATAACACTATAACTGCCTAGTCTCTAAATATTTCTCGATTATTTTGGTTTGCTTTAAAGCAATGGCTATCTATCATATCCACAGAACTAAATTAATTCAGGAAAACTTCACACAGGACTCAAAGAATCACAGTACATGTTCTTTGATGTTTTCTGATGAGGTGCTGTTCCATTGTCCTACAGCAGAATGTAGGCACGCACAACGATATTGCTAAGATTGTTTTCTGCCGGACAATCAAGAAATTAAATGTAGCACAGAAAAATGGAAGCAATGTGAAGAAAAACATAATTTTATTGCCATCAAGCATTTTTCAGAACAGGAAAGAACAATGCAAAACATCTTTCAGCCAATAAACTCTTGACTCTTAGAAAATGCATTACGTGCAAATGGCCAACAGGTGTGCATCATTTCAAATCATTCATGCATACAGTCACATATGGAGTGCCGTAGAGACTCTCTTTCTCCTCCCATGTCACCATTTGTTCAACAGAGAGATGTGCCTTCTGGAGCAGGTACTTGAGCAGTACTAGGTAAATCTCCAGATGTAGGCCGACACCCACCAAACTGTAGTATTGGTTTTGGTTGGTGTTTCTCTCTATCGTTAGGCAGGAGTGTTTCGTTTTTTCTCTTCTGCATTTACATAGCATAAATGCCATAATGGATGTCTTAGTGTGTGTGTGTGTGTGTGTGTGTGTTGTGTTTTATGCTCTTGGAGTCCAGCTATGTCAGATATTGCTAGCTGGTTGGGACTTATCAACTTCATTGTGTTTCTGAAACTCAAACTATCCTACACGTTCCCTGGTGCGGAGAATGATTAGTACAAGCTGCTGAGGAACTGTGCGTCAGCCAAGGGTGTAGACTCATAATGAAACTGGAGGTAGGCTCTGTGCTGTGGTTAAGGAAAGCAGAATGTATCCTCTACATGTGAACAATTTATGCTACCTGACTTACAAGGTACGGTTCCATTTGTATTGCATCCCAGTGACTCAATAGAAACAGCAAAATAGCTATTCTGTCCAATTAGGTTATGAAGAAGATGCAGGAGCATGAAAGAAAACCCCATAATGTCCTGAAGAAACAAGGAAGTGGTACCAAAGCGGTAAAGGCTAGTGAAGACGAGAGTTCAGGGTTCAGAAGCACTGTTATGTTTTGGAAGGAATATTAAGAGCAGACGTTCTTGCCCTAATGCTGACTTGAAGGGTGTTTTGCCATCATAGATTGGAGCACTTGGCTGGGATGTACATGGAATCTATCAAAAGCAAAGTTGCTAGTATAAGTAAGGAATTGAAGGGACAAAGAGTAGACAGGGTACTATGGGTGGAAAGTAAGGAGGCAAGTAAATGAATGATAGATCCAAAGAAGAACTTAAAGTGAATGAGTTAATGGAAAGTGATTTTATCCTGTTTTCAACCCAACGATAAATAACTGGGAGGGTTTGAAATTGGCATTGCTCATGAATGAGAAACCAAATGAATAAAAAAGAGCAGTCAAAGTAGGGACATACATTTTAAAATGTAGGAGTGAAATAAGAACGCTGAGCCATGAGTGAAGGCCTGGTCATCGATGCCTATGTCCGGGAAATGGGAGAAGATGGGAGACTGTGTCATATTCAGCAGAAAGACCAAGGATCCCCCTGATCCTCCTGGCAGTTACAACCCAATCCATAATAAGGTTGTCAAGAATGTCAATCAAGGCATATTCAATGCTATAAACTGGGTGAAAGCCCGACTGATGGGGTAACGATTATTATTGGTTTCCAAAAATGTTGAGAAGTTGATTGGTTTTCTTTTCTAGAGTTTTAATAGGCAAGGAAGTAGAACACTAAGACAAAAAAAACTAAGAAGGGCAGGATCGGCTGTGCATTCTTTTTTTTTTGTAAGGGAACAATAACAGCTTTTTATCCATACCAAGGGTACTGTTGAGTTACAAAGAGATGAATTATATGCTCTTGTAGTACTGAGCCTATTGCATTAAATATCAGATGGCAAGTGTTTGCAGGATAAGGATCACAAGAGGATTTGAGTTTAAAATAAGTTTATAACTGTAAGGTGGAATCCAGTGAGAGGGGTAAAAAAGATACATGACATAACGTGCATTTGTAAAGCGCACATTCACCCAAGGGTATCCTGCCAGACTGCTATGTCATGTACCTAAGACTGTGTCAGTTTCTGGCCTACTCCGTGATCTTCATTGGCTAAAGGTTGAGAATCAAGTCAAATTCAAGGCCTTGAGCTATATGTTTAAAATCAAAACTGGAATGTCTCCGCAATATTTGCAATCTTTAGCTCAACTCCACATACCTTCACGTCCTCTGCGCTCTGCCTTGCAGTCTCACTCACATGCGAGATCGGTCCTTTTTCTACCTGGGACCTTCCCTATGGAACTCTCTTCCTATCTCTCTACGTGAGGAAACCGTCTAAGAAAGATTCCGTAGAAGTTTGAAGACATGGCTGTTTAATCTTAATTTTTTTTATTGTTTCTCTCTCTCCTACTTGGCTGGCATCGGGAAACCCCTCGGGGTAGCTGTGTGCCTTATAAGTTCAAATAACATAACATATATACATATGCAAGCAATAATAACACACACTTGGCAAATGCAACTGTAAAATCATGGATAATGATAAACACAAGCAGATGATAATAATAACTGGACGTCCTGCAAGAAATCAGAAAGATATATATACACTAAATACATCAAATGATTAACTTCGATGTGCACACAGATTCACTCACACATCACAAAGTCAATACTAAAAAAAACCCACCTCAGATGATTATAGCAATGGGTGGGTGGAATTTGCATAGTCGCGCTACGCAAACCTCCGGGAAATGGTAAAAAATCTCCACGAGCATGCAGAGTTCCGCGGAGATGTGGAATTGCTTGTGCTGCCCGTTCGCGATGCGTTTTTCCTGTTCGCGAATGCTGTTTGCGTGCTTGGGGGGAAATATCTTGCGAACTTGCCAATGCGGTCACCAATTGGCGTAGCCATCTTCTTTCACTTGTCCCGCCCGCTCACGTTGCGTGTTTCCTGTTCGCGAAAACCGGCGCATCCGAATGACATGTTCGCGATCGCACAATCTCGCGGGATCGCATGGCCAGCTACCAAAATCTCGTGGCGCACGCAAACAGCTAGGAAAACTCATCGGAGAATGTAGGGATGCCGGTAAGTCGCTCTTGCGTGCACATTTTGAAAGCGCGAACAAAGGAAAATTTTTGGCAATTCCGCGTTCTCCGTGGAACGCGGAATTGCACTAATCCTGCAAACGGAACAGAATTTACCACCCAGGCCAAATTGTAACAAATGGAAACAGAAGGAGCCCACTGACAGTCACGCATCACAATGACTGTTATAGCAACTAGAAACTGAATATGCATGCAAACAGCAACAAATCACAATGGCAACAATCTGAAACAAATCACCTCACTGGTTCCAAACACTGCATCTTAGCCCACTCCAGACTGGGGGATCACAGTCGGGGTTAAGAGCCTCAGCAAACCCGGGTTCTGCTGTACCGAGGTAGATGCTTCCATCCCCATTAGGACTCCAATTAATCCTGGTCTCTAAGTCAACAACCTTCAGCTTTATAGTTTTAAAACACACTAGACGGTTCCAAGAGGAAACTTATTGGAATTGGCCACTTTCCATGCGAGCATTCCGGAGGCAAAAGGAGTTCACACATTCCTTCTGCATTCTCACATGTTCCAGCATTTATCTTAACGAAGCTTACGAAAGTCTCCGGCGGTACATTCAACAATCTCCTCTCTAAAAACAACACTACCTTAAACGTAATTAACCCAAACAACTTGAGTACTCTGGGGCCTGCATGTGCACGCAAAAAGCTCAAGCAAGACTGAGTCAGAATTCGAGATGACATGAGGGCATGTGAAAGCCAATAGTAAGAACTTCATAATACTTCCCAATGTGCAACACAATGCACATTTGTGCACTACTGCCTATAGTATCACACTTCATCTCTCAATGTGCAACATAATGCACATTTGAGCACCACTGCTCATAACACTGCACTTCAAGACCAAAAAGTACATTCCACATCCATCCATCCATCTCTCTCTCCCTCCCCCTCTCTGTTTCCCTCTCCCTCTCTGTTTCCCTCTCCCTTTCCCTCTCCCTCTACCTCTCCCTCTCCCTTCTCCCTCTCCCTCTTTCTGTTCTTGGCAAGCTGTTCTATTCTGTGACAGCTCCCACTTTGAAAATATGAGAGATATGAAAGAAATCTTCAAGGGAAACCAGGCTTATGCAGGGAGTACATTCATGCTACGGTAAAATGAAACACCAAAGGTCAATTAAAATCATGATAGACAAAGGTCATTACATGGTTTCAAACCAAAGGAGTGCCTCTAGCACTACAGAGATAAAGTGGGTCGTTGGGTCCAGTGGACAGTAGACTGAAAAGTGAACAAAAGAGGAATAAAGTCAATTTGAGGCTGAAGAGCCTGATATTCAAAAATGGATCAAATCGAATTTGTAATACTACTAAAGAGTGCTTGTCACTGGCGACAAGTCCCCCCATTTTCTCTCAAAGTGGGGAAGGTGAAGTGAGAGGTGTTACAAACTGGTTCAATTACCTATGTTGGCCTTGCTTTAAGAGTGTGGAAAGGCAGAACACATGACCTCTCTACACTATAACTCAAGCCTATGTTAAATTCAAACGGGATCGGTGGCTGGTTGCAAACTCCTCGGCCTACAGACACGTTCACCAAGATAAGCCCTACACCTAATTCCTCTCCATGGCTACTTATTTGGCCAAGGAATTACCTCCGTCATTCTACAAATGCCCTGCCCCATGGGTAAGCCCACAACCACATACAAGACCTGCAATAAGCACCATGGGACCTTGTATGTATGAAAACCACATTAAATAAAAAGGAATAGGTTATGTAAGACAGCTTAACCCTCCCTATGGGAGGAGGGAAGTTCTTGCAGTACAATTCCCGTCCCCACAAAAAACAGATAAAAAGCCATTAGTGATAATTAACAACCCGAAACCAGAATTTCATATGACCTAACCTTTTTCCATAGAATCTGACATCACTTTTATATTACAATTCCTTTTCTATGTTCACTTTCTAAGCAGATTCTCAATCCTATGCTATGAACGACACTATACTTGTAAGGGACAGAATGGAAAAACAAAAACAAAAAATACAAAAATCTCAGACTCTGAGGCAATGCAGAGCAGAACGAGACAGGCTTTACAGCCTTAAATTTTGCTGTGTAAGGTTGTAATACCACTAGTATGGCATTGTCAACATTATATTAAGGGTGGCCACAAAATGCCAAGAATTACCATAAAACAAGGGCCGACCTTATACCAGGGATGCGAGCCATTATGGAATTAATGACCACAATATCCTAACAATTCCCAACAGTATGCCAAGGTAAGCATAATGCATACGCTAACACAGGGAGCCACTAGGAGTCGTTCAAGACATCGGGGTGTGGGCCCATGATGAGTACTTCTGTTTTGTCAGTGTTGAGTTGTAGGCAGCTGCTTTTCATCCATTTGACAACAGCTTCCATACCTTCTTGAAAGTTGTGTTTGGCTGCATTGGGTTCGTTGGATAGGGAGAGGATGAGTTGGGTGTCGTCTGCATATGAAACAATGTTGAGTCCGTGGGTTCTGACGATGGGGGCAAGTGGAGCCATGTAGACGTTGAAGAGCGTGGGGCTGAGGGAGGATCCCTGGGGGACTCCGCAGGTGGTTGGTGTAGGGTCTGAGAGGAAAGGAGAGAGTCTGACCCGCTGCGTTCTGCCAGAGAGGAAAGAGTGGATCCAGTCGAGGGTCTTGTCCCGGATCCCTGCATTGTCAAGTCTGCGTGTTAGGGTGCGGTGAGAGACTATGTCAAAGCCTGCTTAGAGGTCGAGGAGGATGTGGGCTAATGTTTCTCCTCTGTCCAGGAGTAAGCAGATGTCATCTGTTGCGGCGAGGAGGGCGTATTCTGTACTGTGTTTTTTTCTGAAGCCGGATTGGGAGGAGTCGAGGATGTTGTGCTCTTCGATAAAGGTGGTGAGTTGGTTGTTGATGGTTTTCTCGATGACTTTCGCTGGGAACGGGAGCAGGGATATGGGTCTGTAGTTTTTTAGGTCAGTGGGGTCCGCCAAGGGTTTCTTCAGGAGGGGGTTGATCTCGGCATGCTTCCAGTCATCGGGGAAGGAGGTGTTCGCCAGGAAGCGGTTGATGGTGTGGCGAAGCATGGGTGCGATGCTGTGGCAGCTCTGTTGAAGTTGTGGTGGGGGCAGAGGTCCGTGGGGGCCCTGAGTGGATTGACTTCATCATCTTCAGTGTGTCTTCGGTGGTGTTGGTGTTGGGGTGGTTGGTGAGGGTTCAGTGTGTTGGCTGTCTTCGGCAAAGTTGCGGTAAATGTTCTTGATTTTGTGGTGGAAGGAGGTGCTAAGTTTGTTGCAGAGGTCTTGTGAGGGAGGCATGTCAGTAGACTCGCTGGTGGGTTGGGCGAACTCCTTGATGACGCTGAAGAACTCTTTGCTGTTGTGCTCACTCATACACCGCACACATTCACAGTATGACACGTGTAAATGAGAACATTGGAATTCAAGTTTATATTTGGTCAGACACTCAAAAGTCTTATAGCAGAGGTGTCTGTGTCTTTGTGACTTCTTTTTTGTGCCACGGATGTTTAATCAGACCATTTCACATGAGGCATAGAAAGGCTCACTCGACGGTGATGAACTGTGATGATTTCAAATCAAAGAGTGAACAACTCTATAGTCATGTGATGAAACACTGGACTATCAGCCCTGAGGAAAGCCATAGGATGTAAACACTTGTGGAGTCATTGACGGATTTGCATATCCTTTCTCAAGAGGAACCACCTCTTACAAGTGGAGACTTCATGGCCATGCTGTGGACTATGATGCTTAGGATAAAATTGAAGTTCTATTTAGAGAAATCCTGCAGTGACAAAAGTTATTGACAAAATGGCACACTGAGTTACCTACTCCTACCTGAAGTATGATGTGCTCTACAAGTCACGAGTTTGAAACCTGTCAAAGCTAACTCACCCTTTCATCCTCTTAAGGTCAGAAAATTGAGTGGGATTAAATTTGGATATAAAACCCCTATTATTTCCAGCACCTGGATGGAAGTGATGAAAGGTGTTGTGGAAACAAGTCATCGTTTTTAATCATTGACAAGCTTTAACTCTTCACCTAAAATTAAGTTTCCATAATACTGCTTCAGAGTGATTAAAGAAAGTGTGCATGGACTCTACTAAAACAATAAATTAATACCTTGATCTGAAGTTTGGTGCACACACTCATTCCCACGGCTTTAACATAGGTATCAGACTCTTAAGGCATCCCATGGGCTGCACATGGCAGCACTTTTTGATTAAACTTCACATGTAATCTAAGATAGGCACTACCAATAATTTTGTGATCCTAAATTTCATTTCAATGGACGGAGAGCGAGCAGGGTGGATTGTAGTCCATATGTCTCTCCTCGGAAGGGGGCAATTGTACAGCTTGCACTTTACTCTCTTTTTCAAAGTCCTATCACAGCTTCCGTTCATCGACCTTAGTTGGGGGGATATGGACTGACCTTGCTAAGAGCTCTCACCGTTCTGTGGGACATTTGCATCTAGGACCCTCATCCAATTTCTTATTTTTTACATACATTGAAGCAGCAATGGCTATAAGCAATTCAAATGACAGTGGGAACCGTAATGAGATGTCAGAATAAAGGAGTGGAGATACTGGACCCATAGATAACAGCTCAGGTGATCTGGTGATCCCTTTATTCTGGAAATCATGAGGTAAAATCTCTAGAATGGAGAATAGGTTGCAGACCTTGGAATAACAGTCCCTTACTTCATGCAAATTCCTAATCCTGGGCACTTTACTGTGGACATTTTCCACTTGTTTTGAATACGTGCAAATGTACTGTGACCATAAGAAGAAGTGCTGACGTTAAAATTGGCACGGGTATCAAATGCCTGATAATTTCAGGTGCAGGGACATCCAGCACTCAGAATCAGAAGGGACGGTAGGTCTCCAAGGATATCACTCCATCTTCTTTTCATTGTTTATATTGGCATTTCTCAATGTTCATCTTACGCGAAACAAAACAAAGGAAAACTTAGAACCACAGCATCACATTACAAAGTAGACAGTGCACAGTAAGTATTGGTATAACCGGGGTCTCAGCAGCTGTCTTCTAATCAGTCCAAAAACCATAGCCACGTCACAGAACCATAACCCACAGGGCTGATTGGACTCTCCCACCTTGACATCATATCTACCATCGGCCGCATGTCTCCTAGGAGTCTGCAGTGCACGACTCGCAAGCACATTGTAAGCCCACTTCTATTCCCTCTACCCACCTGGGCAGTCTAGGGTTGTTCAATGTCATGGTTTATCAAGTATGTCTGTAGAGGGCCCCAAATATCCCTCGGGCGATGTGTCAGATGTATCATAGACTAATAGATTTCCAGCTGGTCGTTAGAATACATATCGTGCAACTAGTCCTGGACCCCAGGTGCGCGACTGCACCCCCCATACACACAACACTACCTCTTGGCCAATAAGATTGCCACCAACATGAAGTGCCAAATGGCGCAAGGCACTCCCTACGTGTACCTTAATAATGCGACCTTCAGTGTCAGCTCAATGTTTCCTGTGATCATGTCAGAAAGAGCACCGCCTACCCCGTTCAACTATTCTCCGGCATCTCCACGTGAGGTGCAGAGAATCTGCACTCGCTTCTCCACAGATGGTACAATGAGAATTTTTGTCTTAGCTTGTGTAGAAATAGTTTTTGAGGGGTGTGGAGGTACTTGAAGTAGGTGAAGCACAACCAACCGTTAGGTGGCAGTTCTCCTATCAGTCCACAGCAGCACAACCAGTGGTCGAAGTGGGCGCGATCGGCAGGGCACGGCGTGCCCCTACTTCTTTAATTTTATGCAATCCGTTCCCCTATTTTTTTTATTTATTTTAAACATGTGTCCCTGGACGGCAAAAATAGCCAAGTCCTATAGATAATGCTCCATGTTCATGGACGGTCAGGGACTGGTGGGCGGGCTTAGAAGGAAAAGGGCTCTGTCTCTTCCTTCTTGTCCAGAGAAGACGAGGACAGTCCGTGTTCACTTCTCCTGCTCTGACGCTGCCCCGCATGTTTTTCTTTCTCTTCCTCTTCTTCCCTCTCTTTCTGTTACTCCTCCTCACTTGCTGAAGCCTGTGACTTCAAGAAACCGCTCCTACGCTCTCTTTTCCTTTATTTGTTCCCCTGTGAAATGGATCCAAAACAGAAAAACACTTTTGCTGGAAATATGGTCTTTTTCTGACATTTTTATATTCCAAAATTGCAGCCTGGGAAACGAAGAGAAAAAAAGAGGTTCAAAAGAGGTAAAATAAACAAATAACTAAATAAAGCTAGAAAGAGTGTTCACAGAGTGTCCAGTTTGGTTTTATTGACTACCACACACATTAGTGCCAATTTACAGAGTTTGCCAGTGAAGCGCTACTTTTGTTTTCTTGTCTTTCTTTGAACTGCATTGTTTTCCCGGAGTGAGGAAGTGCAGCCTTCCTGGAGGTACCGCAATACCTAGTTGATGGGTGGATTGGAAACCGTTTAATATGATCATTATCAGCTGTATTCCTTATTTTAGTTAATAAAGTGTGTACTGCTGCTCTCTTTTCATAGATCTGGTCTTTTTAAACCATACTGCTTACATTTGTATGGATACAAGCAATGGACATTGAAACGCGCCCCTTCTGGGCCCTGCAGTCCTGTCCTTGACTTTTCAGGCAAAAACACTCATTGATTTCTGAGCGTTAAGGTAACCATGTTGTTCCTGCTTACATTTCACATGCTTTACTTAATCTTGTATTTCCTATGAGTTTGCTTTTTCCAGGATGTTGTTACTTTTTTTTTAGGCAGCATATTGCTCTTGTCTAGTGCGTAATTTGAATCCAGGTGTTTATAGTTGGGCACAATCGGGTTGTAGCTGAAGGCAGTACGAGTTTCTATCACTGGTGCAGTATGTTGTTCAGTGGGGGAGAGGGTGTGGCACTATGGTCAGAGCTGCTGAATTTGGAACTGGGGAACCAGAATCAGCCTTCATGGCCAGTCCACTAGACCACTCTCCTAAGGGGGCACATTCCCGTACTAGACCTTAGAAGGCCCCACTAGACCTTAGAAGCCCTGGTGTATTAGCACCAGCAGGTGGACCCTAGACGTGGCAAGTGTGGGTTAACCTTCAAGGCCTGTTCACCACAATCCATACTGAAGTTCACTACCAGTCAGGCCTATGGAGCAGCACACCCTAGAGCGACAGTGAATCGGTCACTGAGGTCACAGGACCCTTGAGGCCAAACGTCTCCCCCATTGATACCTCAATTGGCCTTATTTTGGCAGTAGTAGCTGCAACCCACCAGGGATCGGCAATGCAGGATTTGCATGCACACCAAAGTAAGTTTGCAAACTTCACGGTCTCCCTGCTTCATGCACAAGCACTTTTAACATGGGCTGCCTGCTTTGGGGCCACTGGAATTATGCAGCAATGGAGGACAAAATCATGCCGCAGTGTTGACAAAATTTTGCAGCAAAAAAAAAGACTGCAGTGTGAAGCGGTATATTTTCTGATAATTTATTTTGATATTTTTACACATACTAAAAGTCTCTGCAAAGATTTTCCCTCAGTGCAACATACAAAAGCTGCAGGGAGAAAGGTGACCAGTTGACTTTTGCAAAGGGCCCTCCACTTTGCAGCAACACAAAGTTTTGATCCGTTTGAGCTACAAACAATTTATTAGTTAAAATTGTCAGATTACACAGCAGATGACGTATAATGTGGCAGATATGGCAGAGCCATAATTATGTGGAAAATATTTGTCAAGTAGGATATCTTACCATTCATGTTTGAACTGTTTTTGTGCAAAAAGGGAGGAGAAGTGCTGGTGGAGAAACTCTATGGCTCAAAGACAAATGGCTTGTTTTTCCATTTTTAAGCGTATTTGGGACATTCTGTGATTGGAAACGTATCCCACTTTGTGAATGTAATTTAATGTCAATAACTCATATTGACCATTAAATAAATATGTGAATTCATAGGTTAAATTAATATAATGAGCTATAACTGGCCAGTGAAATGCCACACAGATAATAGCAATTGGGATGTGTTGCTCTTTCTGGCCACACCTCTGACTCCGCCCACTGACCCAATCATCTGATTATTCCCACCCTCTGATTCTCCGCCCAGAGTTATCCTACTTTTTTTCCCCCACTTTGACCACTGAGTACAACCATTTTATATCCGAGACGGAAGTCCCTAAGTCAGTGTCCCACCGCGGTCTACCGCTGAGTTGGGTTATAGCATCTCTGCCTGTATAGATAGTATAGGTTGGTCACCGGATGCCTGACTGTTGGGGCAGCCAGGAACATCGACTTCGTGTTCGATATCAATGGTTTGTGGGAAAGGTTTGGTAGTGTTCCCTGCACACCGCACAGTGGCGATTGTATGTAAAGAAGTTCAGTGGGGAAGCGCCAGCTCTCTCCATCTCAGCCGTGCGGTACAGAAATTGAACTCTAGGGAAGAGGTAACAGAGCGCAGTTATTCCCCACTTTTCCATTAACTGAGAAAGTGCTTCGTTACACGTGAGTGAGGGATATCACTCCATCTGACTCAGAATATTATGTGAAAACATTATTGCTTCTTTGTATATGAACCCTCATGTTCTAGTGCACAGTGCCACCACTAGTGCTCTGTATAGAACAGACAGAGTCTAACCTTTCACTGGCATCCCACAGTACATGAATAACTTCAATAACAGAAACATGGAATCCGATGGCGGACAAGGGCGGCGTGGTCATGCAATCTACGAATTTCCTCTCAATCCTTCAATGGGGAGAGGAAAGTTGCATGAATAAGAGCCATATCCCAACCCTGCACATGTTCAGTGGGCTCCTGTGCAGTGCACAGAGGACCTGATGAGCACCAGCTGACATGCACTTCAGTAAATAGGGTAGAAGCTCATGCAGGCTTGAACGAGCCTTTGCACTGTTTACGGATGGGTTGGTTATTAAAGACATCTCACTACATTTTATTCAATTTGGGATGAGAATAAGGATTAACATTATTGAAATTTACTCTAATTAGATTTTAGAAGTATGATTAAAGAGACGATTAGCACGATGGTAAAGGTTTGGTTTAGGGATAGGCGATTTAGTGAGGACAGGATGAATTAAATTTGACAATTAAAGATAATTTCAATATTAAGGATAGGTGAGCGAAACGAGAGTAGGACAAAGTAAAATTGGAAATTTAAGGTAGCCAGAGTAGAGATTTACATCTGAGGATTGGCCTGTGACCAGATTCAATGGGCAAGTCTCTGGACTGCATCCTAGTGTCAAGGAGAGGTGGCACAGGTCATGGTCAAAGGCCAGACTCTGTGCCCAGAACCTACGGAGCGTGGCATGACTTTCAGCAATGGGACCAGCAGCAACCACAGGTGATCGCGGAAGGCCACTCCCCTGTCAGCGGGGCATTGACCATGGGGCACTTCTCTCCTTCATTTGCACATGTATTGGGTTCAGGAACACACTTTTGGAGATTCTTTTCAATCCGGTTACAATTAATTAACCTTTAAATCACTGTATCTGCTCTGCAGACCCAACCCTAGGGTTCAATTCATAGTCCTATCATGTTTCACATCTGCATAGACCCTCTGTAAGATCTGCTGGCTGCAGGTGGGGGTTCCGTCTACCAAGATGCTGCTATGCAATTGGACCTGCAGGATCCTTTGCACGGGCAATGCCTCGGGGACTGTGCTGGAAGTATCAAGAAGTGAATAGCCCATTTCCTGCCAGGCAGGGGCCATTAGTACAAAAATCGCTGTTTTTGTCTCCGTTTCAGATGTCAGGTTTAGACCCAGTTGGCTGCACGGACTTTAAATGGCAGTTCTTCCATGTTGGTGTTGGAAGCCAAATCAAATTCACCTTTTGCTCAACTATTCCCGTCCTTCCGATCAGAGTATTCACAATAGAGCTCCGATGCCCACGCTCAATCTATGATTCTGTAACAGTGCGCTCTTAGGTTAATGGGGGAATGGCATCTCCCTGAGATCTCCTAGAGCATTCCTGTGCCCTTCAAATGCAGTATGCAATACACATGCTCAGCTTCCATCTAAATCATCAGGAAATGCTACTTTTTGGGTAGCACATGCTGCGCTCTTGTGGTAGTAAATAGAACATTCCACGAATATTTAACACCTTAGGATCTAGTAATGATGACTTATTTGTGGAGCTTGTAAAAGGAAGTACCCGAGACACTTCCTGGCATGTTCGGTTTATAAATCTCCTATAAAGGGCAGGATGCATCATCCAATGAATGCTCTCACTGGCCAGCCCCGAATGGAGGGCTTCTGGGCTTGTTGTGTTTCTTGTTGTTACACATATATCATTGCTGCTGTCCATGGGAGCACAGGATGGGGGGATGGGCAGGTAACCCTTCTGTTTGCATACGTGTCTCTTGTTAGGCCACAGAAAGACCTGCTGGAGCAGCCTTAGTCCCATTCACATGATGTGAACTCAAAGCCAGATAAATGCACTTCGTACAGGGAGGAAGATTCAGGCAGCTGCCCAGAGTGGGATTTGCAAGGAGAACGGAGCCCAGCAGCACCGATTGCCACTAAGCCCTATGTATCACCTTACAATGTGGTGGCCTACATACAACAAGGGAGAACGTCAACAAGATGTGCAGAAGAAAACATAGTGGGTCTGCAAGAATTATAAAATGAGGAACACGTCTCACATGGCTGGTTTTCCAGAGACTTTCATCCCTACAATAATGCAAACCTGGCAATTAGCAAACTCAAAACAAGAGGCCATGAAGAAGTAATCGGACAAAGATGTATAGGAGGATATACACAGGGCATTGCCTCCATGCTGTAAAGATTCTATAGCCTGAGGGACTAATATGTCCTAAAGAATACAATTGGATAGTGGTTTCGCACAAACAGAAAGCAGCGGCTCTAGCACCTAGATTGTAAGAAATATTAAGTGATTGCTTTATTAATATTCAGATAATTTCGATGAACTACAAATTTCAAGAGTCAAACAAAAAGAAACCTAGAAATTATGTAAACTATTTTGATTCACGGCCCATCTGTGAATTAGTCTTTGTTCCCTAAGCAAGACGTCCTTTAAATAATAAGCGAAACTATTATCAATGTAAATGTGCTTTAAAACAGCAATATCAAACACTTAGTAAAAGATTTCTTATACTAAGTAAGAAGAATAAACTATTCTTTTCTAATATGATTATTACAAGTTTTCATACGTGCACAGCAATACTCAACTTATTTCACAAAGGGCCAGATGTAGGTGGCCAAATAGCGCGCGCTAACGCTGTAATTCACAGAATTTCAGTGTTTGTGATCGCTATTTGGCAGCGAGCAATGTAGGTAAGTTCAAACCTACTAGCAAAATAAGGAATTGCAAAATTGCGATTCCTTATATAACTCTTGCATTTAAGGAATCACAAGTTGCAATTCCTTAAATGCAATGTAAGTAGCACAAAAGAAAGTGCACTTTAGCCTTAAGGAATCGCTAATTAGTTAATTGGTAATTAGCGATTTCCTTTAAAAAAGCACTTTTTTGCATTTTTTTAAGTGCCATGTGGCACACATTCATGCACTTAGGGCATGTATGTGCACCACATGTGCACACATGCACATTTCAGGGGTGCAACAGGGTGTCCATTTGGAACCCTGGCCCCCTTGAAATTGCACCCGCAATTTGCGAGTGCCTCTTGGTGACACGCAAATTGCGGGAGCAATTCCTATTCATTCCTATGGGCCTCTTGGCCCACAGGAATAAATGGGATGGTATTCCTTAATTGCGAATCGCAATTTGCGATTCACAATTAAGGAATAATAGGGAATTGCAAAAAATATTGCGATTCCTACCTACATGGCATTTTGCGATTCCTTAATAGCGATTCGCTAAAAATCGCTATTAAGGAATCGCAAACATGCATTTACCTACATCTGACCCATGGCATTTAAGTAACAGTCATGTTTTTTTTATTGCCGTAATAAATTGTATTAAAATGTACTATGTATATCATAATCCATAATTGTCAAGCGCAAACATATCACGCCTTAAGGTTTCAAAGTGCTGGGTGCTGACGGAGAGATTAAGTGACATGGTGCTGAGCTGCCACCTGCGATCGAACCGCCAGGCTCGTGCTCCAGAGTCAGCAACTCTGGCCACTGCACGACACTTCTCCCTCTCAGGAGAATATAAAAACGTGCATTATGGTTTAATAACTCAGCTTCAGTTTTTGGTGATCTTTGCAGCAGTGGTCCGTACAGGTAAGAGGGGTGGGGTGGTGAGGACGAGTTGGGGGGTATTCAACGAACGACCATGAGGGAAAATTAAATAAATAATTTGTTTTGTCTCATCGCCTGTCAAAGTCCCCCCGCCCCTCACCTGGCCCACCACTATCACCTGCACGGGCTGCGGCTGGATCTTTGTAATGTATTTGAACTTGTGGCTAATGATCTTGTGTATGAACCTCTTGATGGCATTATATACAGGATAAAGTACTCCCTTCCAAACTTGCAAGTCACAGAAGAGTTCTACGACCATATAGAGGAACGAGGCAGAAAGGCAGAGTTGCTTTATGAGGTCATGGAATGTCCATGTGATTTGCAATATCTATATCGTGTACTGCAGGGGGTACTTTATTTCTTATAATACACAGTTACATACTTTTCCTACAGCCACTTAATTCTTGGTGCATAGCTGTTTCATTTGAATGCTAGAAAATGTTTGCAAACACGAAGAATAAAAATAGAAGCTAGTGCAAAATTACAAAATTAAGCACATCAAAAAAGCCGTTAGATATTTATTGCAAACAGTAAACAGATATTAGCATCAGTTTAATAAAAGTCAGTATCTTTTTTTAAAAGGTAGAGTGGCTGGAAATCTGCAGGAACATTAAGAAAGATTCTAGCTTTCTATAATTACCTAATGAGTGCTAAAAATAAACATTCTGCCATAAATATATCTTTGATGCGTCACTGTACAGCTAGAAAACAGAGAAAAAGAAAGAAAAGGCAAATTTTGCTTCCGTTTTGTAAGTAGCTGCTTTACATATGCTGTGTTACCTGACCTGCTTTTCCCCTCATTGTGATATGAGCACTCAACTGTAATAAGTTATTACAGTTGGGCAGCTACGTCATTGGGACTGGGTGCACCACAAGTCGCCTAATATTACAAAAATTGGAGACGGGGTTTTATATAGCGATTGCAGAATTCTATGCATTAAAGACTATGATATACACATACCTATTATGCATGACGTGCATTTAAACTTGGGGACCTCCGCTTCATTCCACTGGGTAACACATATGAATATATGTCTCATAATTCACAATTCACGTTTGCTATCATTAGTGTTCCTTATTTTCTTTCAGTATATCATCACATTTATTTTAATTGTATGAAGGCTCAGTGTTCAGGCTACGACATATTTTAACACTGACATTATTCCCCACTGGCTTCATGAGCAGAGTACATGATATAAGGGTTGCCTGAAATCTACATGTACCAAAAAAAAACACAAATCAAACAACATGAATATTAATTTTCGGGTCAAAAAGCAGAGCAGCCTTTGGCAAGAGAACAGGGACTAAAACAGCCCGATCCTGGGAATGTCAGGCTGTGCAGCAGCTCAAGGGGATGCTTATAACCAAATGAGCTATGCACGATGAATGCAAACGGCGCCCTATGCTCGGCTCCATCATCATACAGTCGAAGAAAAGGGTTTCTTCTCTTGCCCCTGCTTGTCACTACAAGCCTCTGCAGCGAATTTGAAACCATCCATACAAACAAATGAGATTTGTCAAACATAATAACACCAAGCAGGTTAAATGTAGGTTTATTAATGTCCAACAAAGGCTATGGTAAAATGGCCCTACTAATGCAGAGAGAAAATGCCCAGGAATTCAAAAAGTAAAAGGTGTTGAAAGCAAATGGCAGATTTGTAAGCAGCATAAATCCATGTAGCATAGACATGAAAACACTTTAGTTAGAAAAAAAATAGTAAATCCTCTTTACAACACCATTGTACAAAATTAACAAGCGTTGGCAACACTAATCATTCTCGCTTCCCAATGTTGAGCGAGTGACGCAATCAGCTTTACCAATGCCCGACAGGCCTGAGCATAATTCAAAGCACTCAGCAACGAGCATGACTGATGAAGGAGAGGGGAAGTCAAAAGCAAATTAGCGAGGAAGGAAAGGAAGAGCAAGAAAAAGAGTAAGCCCCCGGTACTCCCTAGGAGTGCAAAGACACGGAAAAGGAGACAACTCAGCAAAAACCACGGTCAAAGAACGATACTCCAAGAGCGGGACAGCGCAAGAATAGGGAGGAAAGACACCAATTAAAAAACAGGAAACGGAGATTCACAAGAAAGCCACCTAATCAAAAGCAAGAGTTGACTCCCTGCAGTCTGTAAAGACAGAGCATAAACTAGGGATTTGAAGAAATAGTGCGACGTAAATAGGTAAAAAGTAATCATGTAACTCTTTTCTTAATCTAAGATGATGTCTTGGCAGGCTTACCTCTATGTTTGTGTCTCTTTCCATTAGTCTCTTACACTCCAGCATTTTTTGTCACACATTACGAGAGTGAATTGTGACCGGCGTTCACCATGACTGAGAAGCAGAACATTCAACTACACCATTCCGATGAGGGCCTTCAGTTTTCACCTGCTAATCCTGTTTGTCGTTATCCCTCGGGCAGACTTTGAGCTGTATGCTCTTATGTTTCTAATGAAGCTCCATAACGAGTTGTTCTACATACCTGATTTCTTACGGATCTGCCCTGGAGATGTTGTGCTTCTGCAGGTCTCGTCTCTTCACATCTAGCAATTCTTTAGTCTTTACTTGTCAGAACTGGCCTAGTCAGATAGACAGATCACCTGGGGGTCTCGCAGTCCCTTGGGGTGTAACCTGTCCCACGCAGGTCCTGGAGCTCATCTACCAGTGCCTTGAGAGTCTGGTTGTGCACCAATCCCTGGTCCTCCCTTAGTATCACGAGATTCAGTCTTTGTTAAGAGCAGCAATGGCTCGCCCATGCAGGTTGCTCATCCCTTTACAGGCTAGATCACCTTAACAAAGAATATTTGTTTGTTGGGGTCATGGGGGAATAAAAAACAGAGCTCATGTGAAGTTGTAGGCAAACTCCTCCTATAATGTGCACAGGGTTGATTAAAAACCAATTGAAAGATGCATAGGTTCAATCTCCCTGCCATCCCACAGTCTTGATAGCACCCGTATTTCAAGGCTTGGCATCTGCACCTATGGAATCCCGTGGTCTCTGTACACGAATTGAAGACTTTGCTGTGTGTGTTAATTCTACTCCTTTGATTTGATGAAGCTGTGATTATGTACGTCATTGCTTCTGAGTAGTTCTAATTTAAGACTTTATTCTTATTAGAAGATGGTTATCCACTTTGACTTTTTCCCTCCTTCTAATAGGGGAAAATAACTAATTTCAGAGGGTCAGTTTTACAGGTAATCTGAAGCCACAACCATACAATGGGCTAGATGGCTATTATTCTAGCCCATTATCTGGCCCTTTTAACAGACAGGGTCTGTTGAAATGGCTGGTTGATGATCTGCAGATGATGGATTATTTAGATTTCTTATCAAATAAATTGTTTTATACCTTATGATTAATGCTCAGGGAATTCTCAAGTTTTAAGTAGGGGTGGGAGGTAAACTTCAATTTATTGGAAGGGTCCACAGAGTTTTTCCCAAGTGGCGCATGGAGTTCAGCAAAAACTCTGCTGAGTGGTGGAGCTTTTCTCACACATGGCTCACTGACATGAAGTTGGCTAGTGGGGAAAAAATGAGCCCTAGACTGCCTCTCGGCGAGATTTCTCAATGTGGGTGGCTGAGGCAGGTTTCTATTGCTCACATTGAAAGAGTTGCCTCTCATGTTGTGAAAGCTACTGCCTAAGCAGCAAATCTTCTCAAATGGCAGAAAGAAGCAGCACTCTTTTGTGGTATTGTTTGCACTGATTTTACAGCATGGTTCAAGCTACCAGTGCAAAAAACTCCATTAGCAGTGCGACGGACCTGAACTCCACCGCTCACGGAACTCCATGGAATCTCGCTGAGTTTTTAGGTAACTCCACAGAATTCTGAGGAGCAAAATTCTGCGAGTTCCGCCCACTCCTAGTTTTAAGGTACAAAATTAGGACAAACTTTGGTGTACAGGCTTGACATTGAAGCAGGTCTCTACGTGGGCTTCTGACTTCACCAGCTGTGGAAAATTCCTCTTGGCCCTAAATGTCATTTTTATATACTGTTTTCCATTATCTCTGCAATGCCTAGCTGCATCATCTGTGGTAGATCCCTTGGTTCAGTATCTGCAGCTGAAGACTAGTATCACCTACTAGTCATGGACCTGGGGCTCACCTAGATTCCCATTGACTCTCATGCTCACAAGAATGATTGCAGGAGTCCGGTTCATTTGGCAGGACATTAATGGATCTCTGTTGCCAAGCTGTTAGACTGCTAGGAGCAGGCAGTATATGAATTAATACACTGTTGAAAATGTATGCTCCCGGTCATAAGTCTCACGTGTTTAACTTATGTATCATCATGTAGTTTATTTCTTCCCATGATCTGTGTGGAACACAGTATCCTGGGTCTGTGTAAATACAGATAATCTTGAGTCCATGTTATCTGTGCAAAAATAATGTGTTGGGTTTAGGGGGAAAGATTCCCTTGTTGGGGTTCCTGTTTTTAAGCAACAGGTGAATATGTAACTCTATAATTCTAGCATTTTAATGTAAATATTCTGAGTTTGTCTCCAAACATCAGTGGAAGAAATTCTGAATTGTTATTTCCCTGACACTCTTGTCCGTTTATATTAATATGTCAAACATATTATTTGGTTTTTTAACCACTGATATGTCTTTTCTATTTGATGTGGTCATTCGTCCACATATTGTTTCTTTTCAGCATTTTCAGGCTTATTAACCCGTGCTGTTTTACCTGGGTTTTGGCTAATGCAATTCCCTCACAGGATTTCAAGTGGAAAGGACTATATTGCTCCTGTGGAGGCCTATGACTTTGAATTATGAAATACAACAAGACCATCACTGAATGGTAAAGCCTGTGACCATTGTGAGAAGGCTAAATAAGGCATCACTCTTGATTCGCTCTGACTATATCCGTGAACCTTATTTCCGCTCTATTTTTTCCTTTGAGTTCAAATTAAGAGTTGGTGTTGCTATTCTTTTACATGATAGATGCATGAGACCCTGGTGCCAAAGAGATTGTTTGGCTATGCATAAATGTTCATATGGTTAATATATTGCTTTTTTAGTCCATGTCAAATAACTCATGCATGAGTACAATTAAGGTGTGAGTATGTCACTATCATCTGGAGTAATTTGTAAAACAAAAAAGAAAAAAAGGTGAATATAATAACATTTCCCATTTTTCACTCAGACTAAAATCCATTATGGTCAACATTGCTAACATTCAATTCACGCCCACTTATGTTATCTCCCCATGCTCAGGTCCTATGAATCCAACATAGCACTTCTTTTTCTTTCTAACCAATTGTGTTAAAGAAAAGAAATAAATGCAAATTAGGCCATTGTTTTTTTCTCTTATCTCTTTCCTATAAATGTCCTGGTCTACCACTGCCCGTCCAGTTTAACCATTCGAGCATCTTTCTGTGGGGGTCACAGACTGTTGGGCATGTTGGCAAACATAGGCAGCTGCATGTGCCAGATGCTGGTATTCTAAGTATCAAGGGTGAACATTTGTTCAGTTCCTTTCAACCGGTGTGTACAGTAGTCTCATTATGTGATGCTGCAAGAATGCAATGGGCCCTTATGCAAGCAAGCGATACAGGTTACTCTAATTCCTGGTGGCCTCTCACCTGCCTAAAGTCAATCTAGTGTTTAATGCAAAATGGCAAACAGCACAGAATAACAATTAAAAGACAATTGGCATTTCAACTGCTGACCAGGGCTCCCATTAAAAAAAGATCAATGTCAGCATAATGCTAAAGAACATAAATCTAGACCAGTATGCATGTGACAGGACCTTGCTTCTTACAGCAAAAACTTATCTCATGAGCAGGTGGCAGGAACATCTCCCTGAGGAAGCACAGGATGTCCTGGAGGAGAAGATATTCATATATAATACAGCTCATTACTCTCCTAAATTCCTGCTTCAGTGGTCAGGTTTGAAAGGGAAGTTACACACTTCAACAAATGCAAACGTACAGCCTTGAATAAAATGGCTTCTGTGCCTACTTGAACCATGAAAATTAGCCAGCATATTCAAAGCTACTGGATGTCTCAATCGTTATGCACCAAAACATAATTGCAAGCGTAAGCGTGCTGTCTAGTTTCATAACAGTTTTACCCATATTAAAACAGACTTAGACTCTGTGTCTAATCCTAGCCTGCGGGAGGTATTTACATATTGTTGTCACCAGTACTCTCTGTATATCAAAACATGCTTGAAGGAGTAAGCGTACTTTTACCAATCATGACAATATGTGTGAGCCAATGTGTATATCTAATAAATCACATGACCCATGGCAAATTTCGGTACGGCGACATACTCTTAGAAAATGTGGCGGCATGACATCTGTCATACACGTTCCTACCTAGTGCCTGAGGCAAACTACCTCTCATTGCCATATTGTTAAAGCCAAGTCTAGTATTAACATTGTACTACTAAGTATCAAACGTATTGTCAGTTGTAATCATACCTTACATGTATCATGTAAACATTTCTGTATAT
Source organism: Triturus cristatus (assembly GCF_964204655.1). Classification (NCBI taxonomy): domain Eukaryota; kingdom Metazoa; phylum Chordata; class Amphibia; order Caudata; family Salamandridae; genus Triturus; species Triturus cristatus. The sequence continues at coordinate 238,873,772 of NC_140583.1, forward strand.
CGAACAAATCACACAAGTCATGTCATGTTCTGGTATGGCAGCATACTGTAAGTGCAATGACGTGACAGAGAATGGAGGCAAAACGAGAATGAGAGTGACAGGTGTCATGTTAATATAATTCCAAACAGTATATATGTTGCCCATGACCAAGGCGGGTCTACCTCAAAACATGTTGGGTTTGTGCATTTTTTACATGTTTTGCACCGGATTACAACTGCATTAACCAACTTTAGAATATGTTGAACATATTCGCACTGGAGTGCGCATCTCCAAGTTGCACGTCATTGGGAATTGTGCCTGTGTGTGTTTGTATAGATATATATATATATATGCATTAAGCAATAAATAATGAAAACAGTGACGCCCCATCGCCAGACTTTCATTGACCAAGGATCTATCAACTATATGGCAGAACGGTTGAAATGACTGTTGTTTTATTGACGTCTTTTCCGCACTGATGACGGCAAGAGCCAGAAACACATCTGCGGATGTTTTATAGCCAACACACACCTCGTGAATGCACCCGACCTTGGGAGTACCATGAACTCCTTGTTTTTGCTGTGTAATAAGTGGTTTCCACCACCGCTTCCCGGTTGCACCCGCCGCGAGTTTGGCTGGTCCCAGGTTGAATACTGTGATTTGGATTCAATTTGGGCTGCTGAACCACCGCTTACGGACTCTGTTGACCTATTCAGGTTTTGGCTTATACAAAGCTAGAGTGCTTTACCATATGTGGGACACTCATAGTGTTTTCGTTCTAACAGCGGCAGGCGAGGAGATGTGCAGGCACAGTTATTACGGCTGCCAATTAATATTTTGCGATGGGAGCGCCATAAACATTGCATTAAGCAATAAATAATGAAAACAGTGATGCCCCATCGCCGGCCTTTCATTGACCAAGGATCTACCAACTATATGGCAGAACAGTTTAAATGACTGTCGTTTCATTGACAGCTTTTCCGCACTGATGACGGCAAGAGCCAGAAACGCATCTGCGGATGTTTTATAGCTGACAAACACCCGCGAGTGCACCGGACCTTGGAAGTACCATGAACTCCTTGTTTTTGCTGTGTTATAAGCAGTTTCCACCATCGCTTCCCGGTTGCACCCGCCGCGTGTTTGGCTGGCTCCAGGTGGAATACTGTGTTTTGGATTCAATTTGGGCTGCTGAACCGCCGCTTATGGACTCTGTTGGCCTATTCAGGTTGTGACTTATACAAAGCTAGAGTGCTTCACCGTATGTGGGACACTCACAGTGTTTTTGTTCTAACCGCGGCAGGCGAGGGAATGTACAGGCACAGTTATTATGGCTGCCAATAAATTTTTGGAGATAGGAGCGACATAAACATTGCATTAAGCAATAAATAATGAAAACAGTGACGCTCCATCGCCGGCCTTTCATTGGCCAAGGATCTACCAACTATATGGCAGAACCGTTTAAATGACTGTGTTGTTTTATTGACGGCTTTTCCGCACTGATGACGGCAAGAGCCAGAAACGTGTCTGTGGACGTTTTATAGCCAACACACACCCCGTGTTTGCACCGGACCTTGGGACTACCATGAATATATATTATTATCCAACAAACGTTAGAATCCTTGGTAGGATCTGGATGTGATGGGAGCAGGCACTTTTCATCAAGACGAACTGTGCTGGAAATCGGAGCAGGAAGGTTCCTCTCCCTCAGCCTCTCATTCCTTCGAGATGGTGCATCTTGCACGGGACAGCACCCGTGTCATAATTTTATCCAACAAACGCCGAAGCTTCTCAAGATGCACTCGACAGTGCATCTGCCATTCGGCCTCACGGTTCAGCCAGCCCCAGCCGTCCAAGTTCGTTGTATTGCCTGACGCGTTTCCGTGGCCAACTTACCACTTCATCAGAGGCATTTCTCCTGTACGCATTGGAGCACTCTTTGTACTGCATGCTGATTGGTTGCAAAACCCCTCATGGGTTCAACTGCGTATTTGATTTCTTCATACAGCATGCTGGGATGTATAGTCACATCGAGCTTTCATTGAACACCTATAGTAGGTTCCAATGTGTACAGATTTCAGAGAGTCAGTTAGAATCCTTGGTAGGATCTGGATGTGATGGGAGCAGGCACTTTTCATCAAGATGCACTGTGCTGTGCTCTCTGAAATCTGTACGCATTGGAACCTACTATAGGTGTTCAATGAAAGCTTTTTTAATGATCTGCTGTATATTGCCGCATATTACTTGGAGGCAAATTCGACATAACGGTGTGAGCACTGATGGGATCTTCTTGCAATTGCGGCCCTATCTGTGAAACATGGCTCCTTATGTTGGTGGTCACGAGGCACACTGAGGCTAGTCTATAGACCCGTTGTTGATCTATTTCAGTGCCTTTTCCTTTGTACCCTCAGTGGCCCTGCTTTTTGCGGCTGCCATTTTGCACGTTTTGCTGCCAGAGCTTTCTTTTCACAGCAATGTACAAGTGCAAATCATTTTTGGTTTTACAGAATAATGCCAGCAAGTAAATGACCCGGTTTCATATCCGCTCATCAGAACAGATCAGCTAATGCCACACGCTTGTTGGATGGATCATCCCTCCCATATTGGACGGTCTGCTGTGCTGTGCTGCATATTGTTTGAGGACAAGTTCGTCATAATGTCAGATTAGGCCTGAGGCACTGAAGCTATTCAGCAATTTTCAGTCAAGCTCTGCATGCGGTTTGCTGACATCCTCTCTAATTGGTTGTACTAATTGCGACCTTGGAATTTTATGCCCTAAGGGAACATATCTATTGCTGCGCCGTGCACTGTACCCCGCCATGGATTCTTCACACTCAAACAAGCCCCATGGGGTGGCTGGGTCCACTTCTGGAGGTCGTAAAGATTCTGTTAGCACCAACAAACGCACCAAAAAAGACCCTTCATGACGGACACTACTGCCACACTCCAGAGAATTGAAGAGAAATGGTGCAGCCTGGAGTCAAGACTTTTGGATGTGGAGCAAAAAATAAGTGATGCACAGGACGTTGTTGCCAATGTCGACATGCTCATTAAAGAAGGTATTCAACTTAAGAAGACTACAGAGGATTTAGAAAATCATAATAGGCGCAACAATCTACGCATTTACGGGAATCCGGAAGGTTCTGAAGGCTCGGACACAATTTCTTTCTTGAAGACTCAAGTTCTGCAGATCATTGGTCTCTCAAAATCTATGGACCTCAGTATTCAAAAGGCGCACAGGTTAGGACCTCAGACCGCATCTTTCTCAACTAAACCAAGAGGCATTATCGTCTACTTCCTTCTGTACTCTGATCTCATGACAATCCTCAACGCTGCCAAGCAACACAAGCAGATACCTGGTCTGGCCACAAAGTCTTCTTCAGTCAAGATGTCTCCAAGCCAACCGCCAACCGCCAACCGGCGAAAGGAATTTCTCGACCTAAGACCATCATTGAGATCCATGAATGCCCGTTATGGTCTTATCCATCCCTGCTCTTTCAAAGTGACTTATAAGGACAGGACTTTTACTTTTGAAGACCCAGCTGACCTCCGGAAATTCATTCATGTTCACAAAGGAGAAGCTATGGAACTGAGCAAGCCTTAATTGTTTTCTTCCCTGTTTCTTAGGTTTTCCCTGCGCAGTTCCCGACGCTGATGTTCATACCCACATTCCCCTTGTGTCTTGTCATGTATGACTCACTCCATTTCTTTGTCTCCCCATTGTCTGGTAAGTTCCCTTCCATTTTGTTTCGTATGTTTACCACTTTGTCCTTAAATCCTTTGTCTTATTTCTTTTTTTGTTCTATTAGTAAACTTGCCCCTTCTCGGTGTCCCCCTTTTGGAGTGGCCGCATTGATCTTGCCCCCCCCCCCCTCATTAATGTTCTTCTTGTTTTTGTACATTATGACTAAAGCCCTTTGGCTTTTTGTCATCTTTTCTGTGTTAGCTCTTACTGGGCGGCTATGCTCCCTCTTCATTTTCTCTTCTGTCCTCTTTTGCTCTTCTTTCGCCCCCTCTCCTTCCCTCGTCTCTCCGCTTTTGATTCCATTGCACCTCTTTTCTTCCATTTCACACTTATGGTACTTTTTTACTCTCACCCTTGTTTGTTTTTATGGGTTCGTCAAGCTTGTTAATCTACTTTCCTTCCTCTGTCTAACTTCCAATCCTCCGCACTTTATTTGTTTTTTCAGGTTTCTATTTTACGTATCTTTGCTATTTCCCAACACTGGCATATCTCTTTTTTGATTGGTTCCTTACACCTTTTTTCTACTCATTCTTTAAGTCTCTTATCTTTTTTCATGCTTCATTTTGCATAAGTTGTACCGATCAATGGCATCCGTATAATTTCATAGAATGTTAAAGGTATTCGCAACCCTGTCAAAAAACAGCGAGTTTAGTCTCACCTTGCTAAACTGAAATATCATGTAGCGTTATTACAAGAAACACACCTCAAGTTACAAGATCTGCCTTCACTGCGCAAACAATGGGTAGGAGGTTTTTTTCTGCTACCCGGCAGTGAATCACAAGAATGGTGTAGTTATTTTGTTTCATAAGTCACTAAATGTTCTTCTACAAAATGAATTTAAAGATACTAATGGTAGATGGCTTTTTCGAATTCTAAAGTTAACAACACTCAACTCTCTTTTTGTAATGTTTATGGCCCTAATGGCATTGACTTATCTTTTTGGAATGATTTTTCTACTCTTCTCTCCTCCCGTGCCGCTGATAATCTGATTGTGGGTGGCGATTGTAACCAACTTATGGATCCCTTCCTAGGCCGAAAATCTCAAACTAAATATATCCCTAACAAGATGCAGAGGACTTTTCATAAGGTTATCACCTCTAGAGGACTGGTAGATACATGGAGAACCTCCCACTCTGATGTCTTAGAATTTTCCTTTCTCCCCTGTTCACAGGTCTCACTCCCGCATAGACTACATTTTTCTCACACAACCAGCTCTTCAATTCATGACTAATGTAGAGATTGGCTCCATTCTCATCTCAGATCACGCCCATGTCATTTTAGATATGGATTATCCTTCACCCGCCCCAATATCCCGTCAATGGTATTTCAACAATTCCCTTCTCCTGGACTCTCAATTCGTCGAACAATTCACACTTTTTATACAGGAATTCTTTAACAATAATCTCTCCTCTGCTTCTCAATACCATTTTATTTGGGATGCCTTCAAAGCTACTGCCAGGGGCTACATAATTGACTTTGTGTCCCGGGAAAAAAAAAGAAACCACTCATGGACTTAACAGCCATCCTTAAGCAAATTAAAGCTCTAGAACATAAATACTTCACCACTACTTGCCCCGACACATTGTCAAATCTTATCAAAGCAAAAATGCTACACAATAAACAATCTTGGGATTCCGCTTGTAATAATCTACTCAAATTCAATGCTAAAATGTATGGTGGTCGGAACAAGGCCTGTAGATCTTTAGCCAATTATCTTAAAATCAAAAAACAAAAATCCCAAATTGTGGCCATTACAGATAACTCTGGAGTTTGGCATATTTCAGACGCTGAGATTCTCGGTTGCTTCACTGCATATTATACTTCCCTTTACACCCCAGAGTCCACCCCTTTTCCTGATCAAATTGATTCCTTTTTCCAAACTATTCCCATATCGCCTGAGAATCACACTGATCTCACATCTTTGGATGTTCCCATCTCGGAACAAGAAATCACAACCTCCTGCCTAAAAAAACACCTGGCCCAGACAGTTTTACCATTCGATTTTTCCTTCATTTTAAACAACTTCTGGTCCCTCAGCTATTCTCATTGATAAATCACTTTCTTACCACCGGCGAATCACGAGGATCTTTTACCCAAGCAATGCTATGTCTGATCCCTAAAAAAGATAAAGACCCCTCTCTTTGTAAAAATTGCAGGCCATTTCCCGGATTAACACAGATTGTAAAATTACTTGCCCTCCGCATTAATAAGGTAATCCCTGACCTCATCAATATATACCAATCAGGGTGCGTCAAAGGAAGATCTATCACAGATAATTCAAGAACCTTCCTCAATATTATCCACCTGGCTTCCAAAATTGATTCACAAGTCGCTGCCATTATATTAGATGCTGAGAAAGCATTTGATAGGGTAAATTGGGAATTCATCTTTGGCTCATTGAAATGGCACGGCTTCAGCCCTACTATTATTAAATACATCTAGTTGTTATACTCTGCCCCCTCTACCTCCATTTGGGTGAATGGGTGTCAATCTCAATATTTTCCACTCCTTAGGGGGACTAGGCAGGGATATCCTCTTTCCCCACTCTTATTTATTCTCACTTTAGAACCCTTCTTAGAGAAACTTAGACACTCGCCACACTATACTGGTCTCCAATTTAAAAATATTGACATCAAATTTACTGCATATGCAGACGATATTTTGTTATATATCTCCAATCCGTCTACTTCTTTGCTGGCATTTTTTGCCTTGTTACAAGATTATTCTATAGTTTCCGGCTACAGATTGAATATCGACAAATCCGAAGACATGCCTTTAAATAAGCACTGCCTCTCCCATATGTTTCATCACACAAGTTTCGAATGAAATTCCAAAAGTATCAAATGCTTAGGTAGGCTTTATGCTAATAATATTAGGGAAACTATTAAAATTAATCTTGCTGGCATACTTAAAAAGCTCTCTGTTCTCACTGAGAGTTGGTCCCCACTTCTCTTACCCTGGGGGGTAGACTAGCTACAATTCAAATGATGTTTCTTCCAGTTATCAATTTTTATCTTTCTATGCTCCCCGTCTCCCTCCCTCTTTCCTTTTTTAGTACCATCAATCGCTCCTTGACCAAATTTCTTTGGAACAACCATAAGGTCAGGATTTCACTTTCTCGTCTCCAAAAACCCAAAGAGTTAGGAGGAGTCAATTTTCCCAACCTTAGACGTTAGCACTCTGCATTAACCCTGAACCAAATCTGGATCTTTTTAACCAAATCCACACATACACCGATAACGGCCTGGAGCTCGTTGGAACAATTCACACCTTTCTCTTTTATCACAGCTACTCGCTTATCCCAACCCCGAAGTGTTTCTTCTCACCTACTTTTACTCATTCCAAAGCACTTGCAACCTCTCTGCTTAGAACTCATCTCTCCTCTGCAGATCATCTTTCAAGTACTCCAGTCTGGTATAATAAACATTTAAAGATTAACAACAGAGCTGTATTACGGAAGGAATGGATTGACAAAGGCATCATTACACTTGACCATTTGTTGAAGGATGGGTCCTTTATGGACTTTTTGCATCTCCAAAAGTCTTATGTTATCTCCTCCACACATGCCTTTCATTACCCTTTGCTATGGGCGTCTCTGACTCGTCTCTTTTCCCAGGCTTGTTCCTCTGATACACCTGATCAGGCCTCCTTCCCCCCCACTTGACTTTTCTACCCAATTTAAAGCAGCTGGTATATACAAGATATTATCCTGTTCTGTTGATGCTAGAATCAAATCCAACTTAGAACTTCTATGGGAGAAGGACTTGGCCCAGGACATTACATTTCAAACGTGGGATTCCATATGGACAAAAATCCATACTTCCTCAGGCTCAGCTAGCACAACGCAGACTTTATACTACTTCTATAATAGACTTTTTCTCACACCTACTGACCTGAAAAAATTCAAATTGATAGACTCCAAAAAATGTTAGCCTTGTTCCCACGAGAGTAGTGACTTTCTACATATGTTTTTCCATTGCCCTTTTGTTAAATCTTTTTGGTCTCATATTTGGTTGAATTTGAATGAAATATTATCTACCAACGTTTCTTTTGATATTGTACATGATTTTTTGGGTAGCTCTTCGCCTATCTGGGACGCCCAGAGCAATGTGGGTTAATTTATTGATTTGTTTTTAGCTATTTCCTTTCAGATCATCACCACTAATTGGAAGGATACCTCTAAAATTTTGTATCAAGCTTGGTGGAACTTGCTTTGTCACCATCACAGGCTTGATCATGCCCATGCCACTTCACTACCGCTATTGATCTAGAAAGAATTGCTGTGGTCACCACCAACCTCTTTTCTTTCCATGTTGGCTACTTGATTTCACTTGTATCTATGGTACCAATTTTTTCTTTTATTATAATTCATAATGTTTAGTTGTTTCACATTATTTGCATACTTGTTTTAACTTCTGATGTATTCCCCTTCCCTCCCTCTTTTCTTTTTCTTCTTTCTGTTTCTCTTTAAATCTAAAAATGTTAAAATGCATTTAGTCTACATACAGGTTTTTCCTTCCAAGGGTTTTATTAGCCTTGTTGTCGTATATATATTTTACTTCCATTTTCATGCTACATAACCACGTACTGATGTTTTTCTCGGTTTATTATCTCAAAAAAGCATTCAAAATATATATATATATATTTACTGTCTGAAAAAAACCTAAGGTTACATGGACGTTATAGTTAGGAAATGGAATAAAAATCCTTAGAAATTCACTGAAAAACCAAATATTACAGAGATGGTATAGTTAGGCTCAGGTTTCAAGCGTACAAAGCCAGAGAAATTCAGCAGTTATAGTTAGCTGAGCTAACTAGAACTCGTGCCCCTACAATGCACTGCTTATGACCCCACATATTACATCACTCATGACATGGTCAGTGACATCACTGATGACATCACTCATGACATCTCAAATGAAATCACTAATGACATCATCCATTGACTGAGTATTTTTAAAAAGTTTATGAGTGTTAAATATATATACCAAGGTGTATTGATGAATCAGTGGGTGTATGAGTGCCTGTATGGTTGAGTCAGTGGGTGTGTGACTGACTGTATAAGTGAGTGACTAGGTTGTGTGAATGTCTGTATCAGTCTGTCTGTTAGTGTGTAAGTGGGTGTATGGGTTGGTGAGTCGGTGGGTACGTTAGTGGCTGAATGGGTGATTGATTGGTTGTCGAGTGTCTATGTGGGTGGCTGAGGGGGTGTGTGACTGCCTGCATGGATAAGTGAGTGGGTGAGTCAGTGGCTGTATTTGTTAGTGAGTGCATTTGTGAGGGGCTGTATGGGTGACTGAGTGTGTATATGTCTGTGTCGGTGAGTGAATGGATGTGTCCTTGGTATATGGGTGAGTAACTGAATATGCAAAAGGCAGTATAGGTGAGTGTTGGAGTATATGAGTGACTGTATGAGTGAGTGAATGTGAGAGTGGCTGTATGGGTGAGTGTGTGCTTGTGTCAGTGAGTGTTTAGGTGAGTGAGTATGTGTTAGTATCTGTATGAATAAGTGAGTAGGTGTGTGTATAGATGTATAGGTAAGTAAGTGGCTGTGTGATTCACTCTATGGGTTAGTGAGTTGGTGTGTGAGTGGCTCTATTGGTGCCTGACAGTGAGTGAGGGGCTGTATGGGTGTACGAGTGGGTATATCAGTGGATGTACTAGCGAATGAGTTGGTGTTTGAGTGACTATATGGGTGACTATGTGGATGTATGTGTAGACCTATGAATCAGTGCGTGGGTGTCTAAGTACTCGTATGGGTGTGTCAATGGTTTTGAGAATGGTAGTGTGGACATTGGAGTGAGGGTATGAAAGGTAGCTTAGCATGGAGTGGGCAAAACTCCGCAAACTCCCCGGCGGAGCTGAATTCTTCACCCACCCCTACATTCAAGAGCTTAATGTCTTGGCTATGCAAGAACTAGCAAAGTGTGTGCCATTGTCTGTTACTATTTACTTTGGCAACCCCTCCAAAGCAAAATTATTAGACAAGAATGTAATGGCAAAATCAGTGGAGGGTATCTGAACAAAGTAATAATAAATCCACTTTGAATAATAATCAATTTAGACAACTAGAGAAGGCATGTTGCTTGGCAATACTACAAAAGGACCTGAAAAGTCCAACACCACCTTTTCCCAGGTGGTCTCCGGAAAAGGAACAGGATGGAAAGGCATCTCACCAATCATCCAGTGTTTGTCAGAAACAAGACATTCCGCACATTTGTCAATAATTTGTCTCACTTGGCTATCAAGTGTTTTTTTAATTGCTTGACAGTCTTCTAAATTATTAGATGACCCTGATGGGCAAAATTAATGATGTCATGTCTCACACCCTATGAGGGAATGAAACAATCACTTTTCTATACCATACTACCAACTACAGATAACTAATCTGATACTTCACAAAATGTTTTTAGATCGCCTGACAAGCACCTGTTCTTAGGCCACCCGTTCATGATATAATTCATTACTTTGTGTAATGCTTAAGCACTTGAGTATGCCTCCATCCAATCGCTTTCAGACAATTTGCTTTCATATTCACAAATTGCATCAACAACCGCAACAACACAGTCTAGCTCAGCCACGCTATCATCCTCATCACTGTCAACAAGTGTTATACGAGACAAGCAATCAGCCCAAAAATGTCTTACACCAGTCACATGCTTCACCACAATGTTATGTTCTTGAAGTTTGGACAACAACCTTGCAAGCCTTGCCGACACATTATTCATTCCATTCCCTTTCAATATATGAACCAAAGCCTTGAGAACATTGAATATTTCAAACTTCCATCCCCATATATACATTCTGAACTATTGCACAGCCCAGGTGCAAGCTAGTGCTTCCATATCAATTGTGCCTGTGTGCTTTATGCTTTGTTTCAACATTCTTAAAGCAAAAGCCACCATTTGCTCCTTGCCTCCTATCCACTGGCTAAGCACAGCACCTAATCCTACAAGACTGACATCAACTGTTATCATACACTTACAATCCACAAGAAATGTTTTGAAAGCTGGTGCTTCTTCAATCATTCTTTTAACATTGGTAAAGGCTTCACCCACCTCCTCAGACCACTCAGATGTGGCACCTTTTCTTAATAATGCTCTCCAATGTACAACTACATGTGCATAACTCTGAACAAAATAGGCGTAATATTGAGCCAGGCCTAAAAACGAGTGGAGAGCATCTCTATCTCCTAGTGGAACTGACTGCATGGTGGCCGGTGACTCATTCGTTGTTTGACCGACGCACCTTGACGCTCACTCCTGGGCTTGCGCATGCGCAGAGGCCATTCTGCAGCGACGCTTCTTTGAGAAGGTAGTAGAAGGGGCGAGTCAGTGATAATGAGCTCTCCTGCTGCCATGCTGACTAAAAAACTAGTGATTTTAAGGTTTTTACCGTTTGTTGGTAGAGCTCTCCCGCTTAAAGTTTCAACAGCTACAATGCACATTTATAATGGGGGAATTAAGTTCTCTACATTTCTAAGGATTTCAGCGGATCAAAAACAGAACTCATTGCTTGCACCCAGCTATATTCATTCACTTAACTCTGCAGCCTGCAGCTCGAGACGAGGGTACTCGGTATCCTGACATAAATCGGGGTTAATTGTTACTGTGCACGCTGTTTATTTATCCCTCTCAGATTTTAATAGATTTTAGCCTTTTTAGTGATGTATTTAGCAATGTATTTTACTTTTACTTAAGGGTTAGCAGTATCTTACTTACCTGCTGTGTCCCGTGGTTTTCACGCTCACCTTCCCATCGAGCCTGCTTTCCAGTCCACCGCAGCTGGTGCTGTTTGTGTGGAGAAAGCTTGGCTCCATTTCCAGTCAGGAGCGGGTTAGCACTCTAGGTGCTGTACTCATTGCCGGGTATAAGACGAATGCTGTGACGGACGCACGCAGAGGGCGCTCCGCTGGCACGCCGAAGGCGCGCCTAAGGCAAGCCCGTCTGCGCCTGTCCGCACCGGGCCGTCGCCAGAAGCCAGGACCCCTGGTTCGGCCAAGGTAATTAACAAGACCACTCCGCCACATTTCTATTCAGCAGCCACCTTACTTCAACTACGTGCACTCCATAAGACCAGCTTCCCAGCACAACTTCTATGCTCGAATAGCTACCCACATTCACTAGAAGGCCCCGTGCCCTGTATGAAATGTCACTTCCAGAGTAGCCATGACTCCGGGCATTGTCCAAGGAAACCCCCTCCCCCCCCCACACACCACTGAGCCCGGGCTAAAAAGCTTTCTTTATAACATAACATCCCTACCGAAACACGCAATGGAAATATTGGATACTGTGACTTCTCGGTCCCCAGATATATGCTTCCTAACAGAAACATGGTTAAATTCCTCCAATCCTCCAGCTATCGCCCTAGCAATCCCATAGGACTACAAACTCATTAAACTTGATCGAGGTTTTAAAATGGGTGGGGGTATTGCTGTAGTTTTTAAAAATACTATAAATGTCACTTGGCTCACCACCTTGCTCTCCGAAACCATGGAAACAGGTATTTTTAAAGTAAAAGTCTCCAAAACAGATAGTTGGAACAGAGCCTTAATATATCGGCCACCTGGCCCCAAGACTAATTTCAGCCAACAGCTGGTGGAGAAGAGAGCCTCCTATGTTCTAGGTTCAAAGAAATTCCTTCTCCTTGGTGATTTTAATTTCCATGGGGAAGACCTCGCCAATGCGAGGTTACTAAATTACTAATTGACCTAGAGGCCCTGGGACTCGTTCAAAGAATTAGAGGCCCCACTCAGACCGCAGGCCATACTCTCAACCTACTATTTTCCACTGCCGACTGCGTGGATTGCGGTGAGGCCCCAATCCCCCTCACGTGGACGGATCATCATTTAATTCCCTTTGAAGGTACAGTCAGCATATCCCCATCCCAACAATAGGAATGGTAGACAAGTAGGTGATTCTTACAGGCCACGGCAAAAACTCACTGCTGAAGCTTTTCAGGAAGTCTTTCATCTGAATCTGCCACAGAATAATCAATCGGTCTCACAGTTGTTGGAGTTTTTCAACTCTGCCCTACTACGGCATTAGACTCAGTTGCCTCTCTCAGACCTTGCCGTGCCACCACCAGTGTTCCTCAGCTCCTTGGTATACCTCAGAGCTAAAAACCGAAAAAGCTAAATGTAAGAACTTAGAGCGACGCTGGTGAAAGAGCAAATACCCCTAAGACAAGGACAGATAAGCGCTGACCTGCTACCACCACAACATCAAATTGGCTAGGCGTAGCCATATTATCAATCAAATTGATCAGGCGGGTAACTCATCCTAAGCCCTCTTCAATATAGTCCATAACTTTATTACTCACACGGCGTGCTCTCAAACCTTGCCTGAGTCCCAGCATTTCTGTGACGCACTGGCAAACTTTTTCCAAGATAAAATCTCTAATATCTTTTAAAAATTGCTTAGTCCCTCTTTTTAAGATCCAGAAATCTCTATTTGCAAACCTAAGCAGCCATCTGCCACCTCTCACATCCTAGAGAGTTTTGAGCCTTTTTGCACTGGAAGAAATCCATAGCTCTTTCATATCCACAAAATCAGGCTCGCCGTTGGATACCTGCCCACCAAAAATAATGTCCTTGTTGGTCACACTCTGTGCCCCAGGAATTTTAGAGATTTTTAATTGTTCAATTAAAACAGGTATTCAAAACTACAGAAGAGTGTACCTTTTTATTAAATATATGAATGGAGCACAAGTGTAGAAACCAAATAGGTTTTTAATAAAGCCCTCACTCACCAACCTGGTTGGTCCGGTCACACGAGGGATTGTGCAGGTACCGAGCGGGTGCCTAGCAGCGAAGGCGGTGTGCCATTGTGCTACCACCCCCCTCCCGAGACCCATGGTGTACTTACTGATTACACCCCATAGTAAACTCGGTTCTCTCTACATGAGGTCCTAGTAAACTCGGCTCCTCTCAACACGAGGCCCATTAAAACAATTTTTGTTTTAATATTTTTCACATTTATAACCTGTGGTTAGGGTGGGCCTTAGCACGCCCACACCGCCGAGGTTCACTTATTTACGGTCCTGACGAATGCCTCATTAATGATTACACATAGGCAGAAACATGTTGACCAAACACTAGTGGATATTGCTGAACAATTTATTCAGCTCTTATATCCCACACTCTGTTTTTATACATGTCTGATTGGCTAATAATAAAATGTGTTTTTTTGACACAATCAAGACATTTTTTAATTCACTTTCACTTCCACTGAACACACAGAAAACCAGCTCCGCAGTAATTCTGGCGTCGAAGCACACCAGGGTGGCATTCGTTCGACCTCTCCTGGTGGGGCCCGATGATGAGGCATGTCATCAACCAGGTTGGTGAGTGAGGGCTTTATGAAAAACCTATTTGGATTCTACACTTGTGCTCCATTCATATATTTAATAAAAAGGTACACTCTTCTGTTGCTTTGAATACATTGCTTGGGGGACTAAGAGTGCTACTCATACAATTTCCCTAGCTCTCTTGTTGTTTTCACAATTAAAACAGGTACCATCCCTTCAGAATGGAAGATGGCTTGTGTACGCCCCATTCTAAACAAACTTTCTCTGGATTACACATTACTTGGCAACTATCGCCCTATTTCTTTACTACCGCTTTTGGCCAAAATGCTTGAAAGTCTTGTCAGTATGCAACTCGGCTCTTATCTAGAAACTAACCAGATCCGTGAACCCTCCCAATTTGGCTTTTGCCCAAAGCAAAGCACCGAGACAGCACTCTTGGCAGTGACTGACTCCTTATGTCTGGGAGTGGATGCAGGAAACCCTATGATACTAGTGTTATTGGACATCTCCTCAGCCTTTGATACCATCTCTCATATGAGGCTGATGGAGAGGTTACAAGAAATTGGTATTCAGGGTCATGCACTCAAATGGCTCCAACATATTTTGATCGACTGATACCAAACTGTCATCACCGATCCGTATTCGTCACCCAAAATAATCGTAGATAAGGGCGTGCCACAGGGCTCATGTCGGAGTCCGACCATGTTCAATGTTTACATGGCCCTTCTGGCGGAGATTGCAGAGCGTTTTGGCTTTGCTATAATATCCTACGCTGACACCCAGCTGATGTTCACACCGGGCCAGGATCGGGAGGTGGAAAAAGAACGGTTTTCCTCAGGCATGCTGGCTATCTCAGATTGGATGCATAACAACTATCTCCAGCTGAATGCGAGCAAGACCGAGATTATGCTGCTTGGCAATGCTTCTACCATCTGGACCGATGACTAGTGACCGCTGCAATTGGGTGCTTCCCCTCTCCCCAGTCTTTCAGTAAAAAAATCTGGGGATCAAGCTAGACCAAGCCTTAACCATGAGAGATCACATTCTGGCCACCACCGCCTCATGCTACCACTACCTACGCCTTTTGCGGAAAATCTTTCCCTACTTTCCTACCACCACCCGAAGAACAATGGTCCAGGCATTAGTGATAAGCAGTTTAGACTATAGCAACGCCCTGCTGGCCGATGTTAGTGAAACACTCATTGCCAAGCTCCAAGTTGTCCAAAACATTGCTGCAAGGCTGGTGCTCATCTGCCCGGTAGGTACCGCTTCGGCACTGCTGCAGAACTGCACTGGCTGCCTGTGAGGAAAGGCGCATATTTAAAAATCTGTTGCCTCACATAGAGTGCTCTAGAGGGGAAAGGCCCATGTTATCTTCAGAAAAGAATAAGAGCTTATGCCACTAGTCGCAATTTAAGATCTAGCTCAAATGCTCTGCATAACATGACATTACATGATGGATTTTATATAAGACACAATTTAGGCTTGACCCCTCAAGAGGAGATAGTATGGCCTACATGATCGAATTCTTATGTACCAAATTTACATTTGTTGTGCCTAATAGTCATACCAGTACACAACAGGATAGGGAGTACTCTTTTCAAGATGGCATTGTGTGCTTCCAACCTTTCTGCATAAACTAAGATTTCATCCAGGTATGCTTGTATGCTGCTAATTTTCACAAATAAATTATCCATCACTTTTTAAAAGACGCTGGCTGCTGACGCTAGCTCGAATGGTAACCTTAGATAGCTATACATCCCAAATATTGTACGGATAGTTGTTAATTCTATAGAATCTAGTGTACGGGCAATGTGGGGATAGGCGGAGAGTAAATCCATAATGGAAAAGTATTTAGCACCCCCCAAATTTGCTAATTACACATTTATTTTGGGGACTGGGTGGCAGTCCACTAGTATATTTTTGTTCAGTGTCTGCAGATCGACACATAGACTAGTATTTGGTATTTATTTATTTGATTGCATAAGTTAATTAAAACCATTGCATTACAATAAAACATTAGAAAGAAAAAGATATCACAATTCATAGAAGTACAACAGGATCTGTAAAAGTGCAATAGTTAGAATGCCAGCATTTGTCTAGGGGCTTCCTATCATGTTTTAAATTGGGCGTTACTTTTTGGGTAGTCCCGTAGGAAAGTGTCACCTTGCTGGTTTCAAGGCTTGCTTTAATTTCTTTTCTTTTTGCGGATGCTTTTTTTCTTATCAAGTACTTGCACTCGGCAACTGTGTAGAGGAATAGACTTTCGCAGGCCTGAATGAGTGCAATGTTTAAGGAGAATGACTATAACTAAAGTTTATGATGTCTTTGAAGCGAATGCCCTTCGCTTCAAAGGCATCAAACTTTAGTCATAGTCATTCTCCCTAAACATTGTACTCATGACACAAAGTATGTCACCAAAAGTCTTTGGGTTAATATCAGCAGTAGAAAGTTCTACATTATCACCCCATTTCATTGTAAAACGTGGAATCTCTAAGAATAGTAACCAGGGAACCCGTGTCAGCCATGACCTGAAAGGATACATCTACAATTCTGGCTTCACATAAAGGCCCTTTGATTTAACCAGGGCTCGGTATTGTATTACAATCGTTAATACCACATTACTAAGCTTTTCCTTAAGGTTATCTTCATGAACCTCTACACTGTTGACTCTAATAGACTTTGTTAGTCTTACACACATTTTGGAAATGACGTATTGTTTTACATATTAAAAAGTGTTTCCTGATGACAGGACACATGCTATTATTGCTTAGGTGAGACTTGTACCCACAACCAAAACCGGCATAAGAAGAATTGTGGGCCGTGATTTTTTTTCCTTTCCTCTTACATTCACAAAGCCTAATGTTCCTGTAACTGGTTCCGCATCAGAAATAGATACTAAGATAACGGAGCCTCTAGGATTTAGTAATTTAGAGAATATCATAGCTCTCTAAATACTTTTATTGAGATCAATAAACTCCATAAGGGCGGGATTCCTGCAACTAAGTAGTCTTTCTTGAATTTTCCCTGAATGACAAAGACAAATTGGTCAAGAATGTAAGTATCTACATTTGCCTCAAATTCACATGTTGCCACCAATACTCTTAGTACTGATATTTCCTCCATGTGTTGTTTACGCTTAAAAGAATGATCCCTTTCAATCAGAATAGTCGGTTCACCGGAGTATGGTTAACTGAGTAGTTCAATAGCCTCCTTGGAGACCTTCCATGGCCCATCACCTGACTCTCCTTGTGGTGCAGGTTTAACTGGTAAGTTGTCGAATACTTCCTGTGCAGTTTGACCCAAACTACCAAAAAGCAGGACTAATTTACGGGCAGGACTACGGGTTTGCATTTATGATGACAACATTTTTTACAAATAACTTCAACTGTTGTCTCCATTTAATTTGGGGCTTACGTAGATGTGCTAAAAATGGATGTGGTTACACAAAATGTTGTTGCACATTCACCATAGTTTGATTTAAAATTGTAGTATAGATAAAATTATGAAAGCAACCAGGTAATGGATATAAAGATTGGGACAAATAACCAATCACTCAAACTAAATGTTACAAAAGTACCTTAAATCTACCTTGTATCTTAACACATATTAATAAATTGTTAAATCACTGCATGTGACGTTGCATCCTCATGTGAAATAGATGTAGGATAAATGATGCGACTCTGGTCAACGACCGACGTGATGAGAAGGAAATCATTAATTAAAAAACAAATTCTGTACTTTTGACAAATTTAGAATGTAACTTGCTGCACAAAGTGCACTGTGATGTGAAGGGAGAGCTCCGTAAAGCCAAAGAAGCAAGGTGACCCATGGAACCCCAACAGGATGAGGTGATCTGTTGCAAGTAGAAACCAATATGTCCGACAACATATTGGCACATGAAAGGGTGCCGTTCCTTCAAGGTACAATAATGGTGAGGTGCTGACGTTTCAATGCTGAACGTGCTTACATTGTGGCGCAATATAATTCATGGAAGATTGGGCATCCTATGCAAGCTGACGGTGCAGCATGGAACCGTTCAAAGATCTTGGGTATCCAGGATGGTATGACATGCACGCTCAACTTCACGTGTGCTCACTGCCTGCAGACAAGAACCTCTTGAACCGTGTCCTTCCTCTCATGCAGATATCCTACCTCTCGTACCGGTGTCCCTCCTCTTGTGCAGGTCTCCTTCCTCTCCTACCGGTGTCCTTCCTCTCGTGCAGGTGTCCTACCTCTCGTACCGGTGTCCTACCTCTCGTACCGGTGTCCTACCTCTTGTGCAGGTGTCCTACCTCTTGTGCAGGTGTCCTACCTCTTGTACCGGTGTCCTACCTCTCGTACCGGTGTCCTTCCTCTCGTACCGGTGTCCTTCCTCTCGTGCAGGTGTCCCTATTCTACCACTTGTGCTGAGCAACCACAAGGATCCTCACCCTCTTGTGCTGAAGCCCAAGCACAGGTGCCCGAGAGCGAGTATCTCTTCAGTCGAAATGTTGAACAAACGTTCAGTGACACAAATCAAGAGAGTAAAAGTTTCAACAGTCAACAAGTTCCGTTTAGGACTAAGTGACCCCAATGAAAGTTCTCATCAGTGGGCAATACCGGAAAAATAACTCGCCACCTATATGTAGAGTGAAGAAGCCTCAGGAAGAAGCCTCGTTCAGATAGGTCTCTTTTTCCAAGAGTGTATGCCCACAACCAGGAAGGAATGGCCGGCTCACAGTCCCAACAGCAACTGACTACAGCTGCAGTTGGAACTTGAGACACCACATGAGTCCTAAATGAAGGCCACATACAAAAACAACAAAGTAATACATTTATAAAACTTACACACTACAGTATCGCACCCAAAAATTTTTTTGCACCTAAAGGTAAATTTACACCAAAATATAAGTTCTGCTTCTAAATATTATCCATAGTAAGGGCCTGGTGTACTAAGCCCATGTTGCAAACCAGTCTGTGTTCTTAGCACACCCAGGGTTTTGCCACCTGGGCTTCAAATCGGAAACACACTGATATACTAATCAGTCACACTGCAAAATGTGAATTCAAAGTAAATTCCAAAGCCTTCTGCCTCATTAACAGTCTTGAACTAAAGAGCATTTTGCCACTCCCTTACAAACGCCTACCATTTCACAGAGGGAGGCCTGCAATGGACAGCACACCTCCATCTCTGTTTGCATATCCTGCATGTAAGCATATATTTTTGAATCAAAAACCCCACATACTTTGAAGGGATAGGGTTTACAAAAATGCACAAATGCATGAAAGACAGCCACCCAACATCACCTACAAAGTAGAACCTGTCTTCTGGGCACAGTTTTCCCTATAAGAAGCACAAGCTTCCACTTTGTGGTTCGGACACCACTCAAGTTGGATGCTAGTATATGTTCAATGGTTTGTATCTACACACTTACAGTCATAAACCTTTAACACATAGCCCTCTGAATGACAGAGTGAAGGCGGGTGCTCCCCTAACCCTGCCTCGTCTCTGCAATCTGAAAAGATGTGCTGTGAGTCAGAATTACATTTCAGGCTTGCAAAGAACCTATTGAACAGTACATCTCCTTATTCTGTGTTTGTGAAGACTTGTTTTGCAAATTCCAGGCTTTGTACTGCAGACACTCATTCTGATGTTGCACCAGTGGTTAATTTGCACCTCAACATCTTTTCAAACAAATGTGACGCCTGATGTACATCTTTTTTCGCCTAATCTGTTATCTTACTACTAAATTCTCTGTTTAATGAGTGATAGGACACTCTTGGAAACGTTCTACCATTGGTAATGTTCCACCAAAATTTGGATGTGTACCTAAATGAGATTTTTGCTACTAAATGTGTTTTTGTACTTAGAGATTTTTCCATATGCTTGTTGTGTGGGTTTAACTGCGACTTTTGCCCTAAATGTGTTTTTCCATATACATGTGATTTGTGCTCAGAAACCTTTCCATACTACTGCTGATGCTGCAACAAGGGTGGTTTGCACTTGAGGAGTAGAGTAAC
This sequence comes from Triturus cristatus, assembly GCF_964204655.1. Taxonomy (NCBI): domain Eukaryota; kingdom Metazoa; phylum Chordata; class Amphibia; order Caudata; family Salamandridae; genus Triturus; species Triturus cristatus. The sequence continues at coordinate 238,893,804 of NC_140583.1, forward strand.
AGTTGGCCAGCATAGGTGCGAGGAAACTGGAGGTCCATAATTAAGATTTGTGGCCAGTATTCGTGCAAATAAATCCATCTATTAAAAGATTTTCAGGCTTGGAATGGCACACAGCGCATGGTCAACCAACATATGCGGATTGTTATTCCAGGCTGAATAGGTGGCCCTTTTGTCTCTCGTTTACCACCTGCTTAAAGGTAATCCAGGACTAGGGCATGCTCGGATTCTCTGGTGGGAGAGCTTTCCTTGCTCCCCGTTCGTGCTGGTGGGGTCAGAGCTCTCCCTCTGTTCACAAACACCACTCCCGCCCCCCTCAGAAACGCATGCGATTGTAATTGGTACTTTTCTGCGTACTAGTAAAATTGGACCTGGTGTAAAAGGATGCATTAACACTAGTCCAGGTATCATTAGACCATACTGTATTCATGAGACAAAAGCTAAAACAGGTTGACCTTCCTGAGCTCAGAGTCAAGGATACACATCACCTCATAAATTCTATCCCAATATACCACAAATACCACAAAGAACGAGCCCAAATGACCTCCTGGAAACTGTAATCAGTGGCAAATACCATAGTTTCAGTCTTGACTCAAATAAAATGTAATTTGCTTCTGTTCTTAAGGACATAATTGTCTGGGCCAATGAAGTGTGATTTTTCATCTCAGTCTTCAAGAACACAAAAATCTGAAATGGGAAATCTTACTATTTCAGGCTACGATAACAGGATATGAGAGCTACACATCAACTTGGATGAAATTAGAAAAGTCATCATCCAATCCTTGGACCTCCACCTTCAAAACTTTCTCACATTATCTGCTACACAAAAGGGCATAAGAACTCTAACGTGGCTAGGACCATTCACACACCCTAAAACCTCTGACTAGCAAACCCTTCGCTCACCCGCCTCCACTCCCCCATCTTCCCATGTTCATCCAAACACCGCTTGAGTAATGAAACCTGACACCAAATAGCGAGCGGCAGTTCCTCCATACGAGCGTTGCCCGCCCCCACACTGCTGAGCAGAAAGTGAAAAATAAAATGGCAATGAAATTATTTTATTACCATTTTATTTTTTATTCTCTGCCAGAAAACGCAGTGTTGGGACGGGTCAGTGTGTCACTGTTGCTGATTGGCAGCAGTGAGGACTGGCCACTTACGTTTGCATTGTGCAGGTTTGTTTGGTCGGCTACCTTGCTACAGCCAAACAGAAATGCGCAATTCAAACCTCTCAAACCCCACTGTCTTTGACAGCTCGGTTGCAGAGCAGGCACAGACCTCAGTGCCATTAGGAGTATAGAGCATTCCCGCTACAGCCAATCAAGACGCTTCACTGCAAGAGAGAAGCAGCTCGATTGGCTAAGGGAGTTGGCAGTTTGACCTCGCGCTTGTTCTGGAGCCAGAAACATCGAGGATATGCAGTGTAAGGTAAGTGAAACTTTACTTTTTATTTTTTTTGCATAAATTGTTTTTTTGCCCCCTCTTATTTAATATGTCATCAACTGCCACTGGAGGTCTAGTGGTGAGTTCAGCTTGCTTGTCACTCAGGACAATGAGTGGCTCTTCTGCGGTGCTTTAACTAATCCTTATTGGACTGAAACCAGACCTTCATCTTTTTTATTAAATCGTGTTGTATACGGTATGCCTTTGAGCGTTTTACTTTTTGAGCTGAACATTACAACATTGTGTTTACGGGGTGACCTGGCATGACAGTGCTGGCAGCAGGTTAATAATTCAAACATAGGTACAATGCAGATGCATGACAAGAAATGATGTGTATATCCAAGCAGCATCCACAGTCTCATGGCTCCATTGTGCTGTTAATAGGAAGGAACACCTGGTGCGACAGCACTCATTTATTTCCATCGACTGGATGAAAGATTAAGAGCCTGATTCTGATCCCGTTAGGAAGGCTGGTTCCGGACAAGCAAATTCGATTCAGAGCCTATGTTTTCAACCGAATCGTCCCCTGTTCCGAACTACCAAGTACAATGCAAAAATCTCGTCTGCATCGACCGAACCGTCTCCGAACCCTATCCTGGCAGTCCGAGTAATTCGCAGACGATTCGTGTTGCACAATGGAGCCGGCTTCCGAACAAGCGAGTACAATGCACGATTCTCACAGCCGTATCGACTCGGTTTTGTCGAGACGAAACGGCTGTGGGAATTGGACTCCAGGGGGCTGTAGAAAGGCCCCCCTTCACCCGGGGCCATCCGAATCAGTATTGTGGGGGTACCCAAGACTACCCCCTTATCATGCATGCACAGTGTGGAGGGCACCATGGGGTGCCCTCCATGGGGTGCATGCTTTCCCCACCCACCCATTTTTTGCAATGGGAGCCTGTGTATGCATTCGGTACACAGGCTCCTATATACTGCAATAGGAGTCCGAGCGAATCGAGTCCGTCACTATACGGATTAATCGGAATCGGTCGCATGGACTCCCGGAGCGTGATTCGCTTGGAAAGCTCTCCAGAACTGAGTCGTTCAGAGGGCTTTCCTAATTAGATCGGAATTGGGCCCTAAGTCGGGCTGCATGATTTTGGACCTGCTACAAATCAATGGATGTACAAATATGCCACAGCTGCATTACCTCACTGAGCTATTGTTAATAAGCTTTGATTCGTGTGCACGGTCTATAATGGGGTGCATGCCCCAAGTGAACACACACGGTGTTTGGGGTGTTAATACCAGTAAAAGGCGGGGAGCTCTGTGTCTCTCGTGCTGTTAGACACGGTGTGAGAAGCTGGCTTGGTATATGGTGTACACTTATGTAAGTGGGCACATTGCACGGATCCAGACAATCCTTATGGTGATTTTAGTGGTCTTAGACAACCTTAGAAAGCTCAGTAAGTGGTAGCTGTGGAAAGCAGCATTCATGCTTAGTCCAGAAGGAGTGTAAAGTAGCTTGTTTTACCAGAACATAATCTTATAAGTATAGATTAAGTGAAAAAGAACCACACAGTGTATTTATAAAAATATGTATTTATTATAAGACACTCACTAACATATATAGATATCTCCTACCTGGAGATATACACAATGCACACAATACTTTATGATAGAAACAGGTAAGTAGATCTTAATAAACAGCGGTCACCAGAGGGGACCAAACCATATACTAAATAAGTGGAATGCGAACCACGACTCAAGTCAAGACTGTACCCAGAGGACATAGAAGTGTAGGAGACCCAAAGAACCAACAGAGTTAAGTAACTAGGAGCCCCCCTGAGGCCGTGTGCTAAGTGGGAACATGACTGCGTGATCAATACAAGTCAATGGGTAAGTCGTGGTTGTAATTTTAAGAAACCGTGTGAAAGAAAGAAGGTTGGAGAGCCTCTCCACCCATTAGTACTTTATACACCAGGATACCTGCCCCAGGGAAGCCGGGTGCATAGGTGTGAAGTGGCATCAGAAACTGCCGTCGGACTCAATGGAGGACTTCAGAAAGATGCAGCTGCTGGAGAAGGTGAAAGTGTCCGGTGGAACCCAAAGGTGGATTCAAGATGTGAAGAACCTGCAAGCAGAGGGGACAAGGTCTATGCCACTCAGGAGTCACCAGGAGGCATGGAAGACGAATGCCATTGATGTCGGGTGTTGCAGGGAAGCTTATAGTGAGCTCCAAACTGAGGCTGTGTGGACTAGGCAATGCTGAGGACAACCAGGAGAAAGTAACAAGCTGTCCCATGCCGGATGTCAAGAGTTGAGGGGTTGGTGTCTGTTGGAAGCAGCAACAAGCCGTGGCAACTGCAAGCAGTTGAAGAAGGTGCAATGTCGGGACCAGCAAGGTCCAGGAGACTCACCACAAGTAGGGGAGTCAGGGCAAGCCCCGAGCAATCAGTGGAGCACCCAGAATACAAAGATGGCCCTTAACAGGACCCAGAGGCTGAAGGCACTGGAGTCGCAAGAGGACCTCGAGCAGCTCACCAAAGATGCAATCCCACAATGCAACAGGATGTGGTGAGGATGAATATCTTGGTCACTGGAGGTTACTGAGATTGGGGCTACTAGGAGCCCGAAGATCTTGGTGGAAGGAAGCCAACAAGCCCTTGCATCTACAAGATAACGCGGTGCACAGGGGTTCAGTTCCTGCGGCTCTGACGAGGGATACTGGCCTCAAATTTGGTGAGAGGACAGGGCAGGCCTCGAGGGATGTGAAGAACCATGACCTGTGTTGCTGAGCCTTTCAGATTCCATGGGAGCTAAGGATCAGCAGACCGGTCAGCTTAGTTGTGGTGGCTGCAAATGCAGGGAAGTGACTCCTTCACTTCAAGGGAGATTCCTCCAGGTGTCTTGGATACCCACAGGCCTTGGAAGGTTCCTGTATGGTGCACAGGCATGGTCGTTGCAGCAGAAGAGCAGGGCGACGAGATCAGGAGTCTTCCCGTTTGCAACCTTGATGCCCAGAGGGAATACCAGCGAAGTCCAGAGTGCCCAGACGGTTGAAGAATAAGTGGTGTCAGAATTGTATCTTGTCCCACGATGAATCTAGGGACTCAACCTCAGGTAAGCCCTTAAGAACCCTAAGTAAAGGGTTGGGACGATACAGGTGTCCCTCCATAAGGAGGGGCTAGACAAGGAGGAGGATACTCCCCTGTCCATTGTCTAGGTTTGCCCCAGAGTGGGAGGCAATGGCTCATTGAACTAGTTTGAACTGGGCTATGCATAGAGGGCACTATTTGTGCCCTGTACCCAGACTATGTGGTGCTGGCAAGCGCTCCCACCCTGCCCCAATACACTTAATCCAGTCTGGGAGGTGGTCACACCTCCCTGTGACAGGCTACCTATTGTTCTGCCTTCCTCTGCCCGAGCTTGGCTCAGCAGCAGGACGGCAGAAACGTGTCTCTGGCCGGCAGGAGCCTTAGCTTGCTGTCCGCGTCCGGCAGACTGGTACACGAACACGATGGCTACTCAAAGGAAATTTACGGTGCATTAAATCATACCTCCCACACCGTTTATGGTGTGGGAGTATGATTCCAACATGTTTGATACCAAACATGATAGGGTTCATTACAACCATTGTTGAGATGGTCATTGCGTAATGACATGGTGCCCCTCTATATGTCAAATGGCTGTCTGACTTACAACCAGGGTGAATGGACTCCATGGGCTCGAGGGGTGTCTTGCTCATGCAGGGGCACCCTCCTACTTAGAACCAAGCACCCTGCCTTCAGGTTTGTAAGGCCTGCCTTAGTTGTGACTTATAGGTTTTAAGTGCAGTGACCCTAGATATAGGTAAACCTATATCTTTCGTAAGTGGTGCTAGAACTAAGCTATACAGGTTACAATGGAAGGCCTGTAGTTGCAAATTGAGTGGTCTCCCATGCGTGGCATAATGCATGCTTCAGCCCATGGGGGACCCCTGGTGTACCTGTACCTATGCCCTGGGTACCTTGGTACCATGTACTAGGGACTGATAAGTGTACAGGATGTACCTAAGTACTTACCAAACCAATTTAAAGCACAGAGACGATTAGTAGGATCCCAGTCAGACTAGTCAGAAATAGCATTGTATCAAGCAAAAAGTGGGGTTAACCACGAAAGCAGAGATTACTTTCCTTCACACTGTGTCTCCTGATGCAGCTGGTGAGGGCCTCGAGGTCCATGTTGTCTTCAGTTCGGGAGGCAGCGCTTCCCAATGGGTGGGGTGAAGACTGCACGTGAGCCCATGGGACAAGGAGGGCTTTGTCTATGTGTTACCCTCTGCGGGAGGGAGGTGGGTGATAGCAAGGAGAACGTGTTCAACAGTCACCTGCAGGAGAATGCGGATAAGTCTTGTGTACAGGGTGCCCACTTCCCTAAGAGCATGGCAACCGCCACTGCATAAAGCCAGCATAAATAAGAGACCACACATAACATGTATTTAATTTCAGCCCCGAAGAAGGCGTATGTTCCAAAATACATTGGTTTAGATGAGCATGCTTAGAATTTTCTTTTTAAGTGTTATGAAATATGTAAATATTAATGAGGGAAAGGTTGAACTCAAATTACGAAATTGATCATTTAAAGTAATCGAATGAAATGCCTGGATGTTATTGATAAACCCACAAAATAAGTGAATACAGCTTGATGAATGTCATCCCAGATTAGGAGAATCAAGCGTCTGACATAAACTATATGTCAATGATGCACAGCTAATTCTGTAAACCATCTGAAGTTAAGTTTAATTGGAATACTAGGCGCGCAAGACACCAAAGCACAAATAACGTTTGCAAGAGTGGTACAATATAGAATCTCACACATGGAAAATTAAACAGGGCACAGAAGGAGGAAGGCTGCAAAGAGACATATGACAAGAGTCTGTGCATATTTGTGCATGAATAAATCAGCATGTTATAAACAAAAATGTTGGCTTTGCGAATTAATGTTTGACTTCGTGCTGGAAAGAGGCAAGTGAACTTGGGTGAAACGTCACACTTTAGCCATGAATTAAAGGTTTTATACTGACATTATAGTTTATGGCTGTTTGACAGCTTTTAGTATTTCTTAGTAACATATACTTTGCAATGAGTTCATCAGCCCCACACACCACGTCACTCTGTATCCCTGGCAGAATGATAGTGAAGAGGAAGTGGATGTATTGTCCCACTAGTCTAGGGCACAGCCCAACTAGTGCTTGTACTGGCTGGCAAACTCTGCTTTGCAGAACCACTAGACGCGGTACAACAAATAGAGAATCAATGTGGCAATGAAAACCGTCATTACAAAGATGTTTCACCTTTACAGCTGGTGCTGCCTTGCCTGGTTGAGGTTCATGGAGGGGGTCAGAGGTGTCCTCTCAACATGGGTAAGGGCTGCTCTGGATTGTTTTCTTTAAAGTGAGAATCATATTTGTCACTGTATGGTGTTTTGATTGATTTTGGGATGTTTCAAAAGGATAGAAATCAACCCTGAGTTTGTATCTTTTTTGTATGACCTCCTAAAATGACTAAGCAGCATGACTGAATCCCTACAGAAAGACTTTTGTTTTCTTTTGAACCAAAGTGCAATCTTCTAGATCATTACAAATTGACTACAAATAAATTCACGGTGACAAAGTGTGCAGATATTATCTTTCTTATGTTTATGTGAGGGGCGTCTATAATGGTGCTCTGTAAGATTGAAACATGGTACATGCATTGAGTCAGAGCCAGGATCCTCTCCTTAAAGTGTAAAAAATAAAAAACTGGCAGCTCATTCATTTTTAGGTCTCGCCTACGCAGTGCACATGCACTGCATAGGAGGAGACCTTTAGCCATCGGTTCCCTTTTACGCTCACAAACGTGCACGCGTTCCATTGCCTTCAATGGCAACGCGTGCACGTCTGGCGATTTCCTTGCGGGAGCAAGCGGCAGTGCCATATGGTATCAATTATCGCGCCTTGCCGCTCGCTCCCGCAAGGGAATCGCGCAGGCCCCCTTCCTCTCTCCCCCTCCCCCTGCTGCCGCGCTAGGTGCGCACGCGCTTTTGCTTGTTTTCTCTGCAGAAGCCTTCCACGACTTTGGGTTCAGCGTTCAGGGGGACTATGGCTGGGGGAGCACATGTCTTCGCAACTCTTCGCCAACAAGCAGGTAAGGGCTGCCAGCGAGGCCGGCACGATGCGTGACGTGGGTGTGTCCTGCCTTATAATTGCTCTATTTTGCACCTGATTTGTCGCTGCTCTTCCGGGGGTCTCTTTAATAACAGCCCATGGGGAGGGGGATATGATGTGCCGTTCGTTACCTGCCCCCACTTAATTCGTTAATAGAAGGCCTTTATCCCATGCACTGATGACGAGCATGACAACAGCACCTGATTGGCTGGCGTCCCTAAGCTCTGTTACTGACTGGTTCTGGCTTCCGCGCTTCACTCATCTCCCCTGCCTCCTGGCCGGTCGTAGGTACTAATTATCGAGTCGCAGCATAGTGCCTAGACCCAGATTTCACCACAATGTTTGCATTTTAGCTACAAGATACCCTGATGCAGAAGGAGGAGGAGCTGGCCTGACTGCACGAGGAGAACAACAAGCTGAAGGAATACCTGACCGCCACCTACGTGAAGAGACTGGAGGAGCGAGCCAAGGTATGCGCACAGGGCTGAGTGGCGTCTCATGCTTCTAGGGTCGAACCTGGGCAGAAGCAGGCTGAAGGGTCCTGGTTAACGGCGTGTGTCCCAGGCGTCCCCCAGCATGTAGACGTGTTGTTACCTATATTGAAGTCACAGGTCTCTGGGGGTGGGTAGAGGCTGCTGCTTTTGTCCTGCTGCCGCTTGCGGCCTGCGAGTGTCTCTGCAATGCAACGCTGCAGCCGGTCTCGGGTCGGGCTCTTTGAAAGGCGCTGGGTCATGGAAAACACTGCCCCAACAACAGTCCTGGGATCAGAGCAGCAGGGTGGAGGAGTGTACCAAGGCTATAGATGGGTGCAGGCAGAGAGGTCAATACAGGCAGGCACACAGCAGGACTTGTCTAGCTTCTGCACTCAGACTAATGTGTTCCTTCCACCAAGGCAAAGCAAACAAGAGGATCAGGAAAGGAGAGGAGGCTATCGAAAGGCTCTGCATGGGGAGCACCTTCTCCTTTTCCTGCCATGGTACAGTCCGTAATTTAGTTGAGCATGAGTTGGGAGGAAGAAAGAAGAGGCCCCAATGTAGAAGCAGCTGCAGGTGAGCCAAAAGGACGGCGAGCTGTGGCACAGATTAAAAGGAGTGACAAATGAAATGATTGTCACCAAGAATAGCAGGTGAATGCACGTGAAGTCATGCATGCATTGCTTTTTAAAACAGCTTCAGAAGACTCAGAGCACATCTGCTGGTTGAGAGCTTTACCCCAGTGCATACATGTGAAGTCTTTCGGGTGAGCGTGCTGGTGAACTCCGCTCCATAGTAGTAGGCAGAGTTTTGCTGAACTCCACAATCCAAGTGGAGGGCGGAGTGAGGAAAACTGCAAATTCCGTTGTCGGAGCAGAGTTCACCACCCACCCTTTAAAATAATATAAAATGGTGGAGAAAATAATCTTACTAGAATTTGGAAGTCAAAAGCTTCTTTGGACAGTCTTACAGATTATTGTCTAGCTTCATTGACCTCGGGCTCCTCCCCTCATTTTGTCTGTGAAGAGCGAGGATCTCTATGAAACTGGATTATTCAATACAGTTTCATAGAGAACCTTGCTCTTCACGGACAAAATGAAAGGGGGATCCCGAGGTCAATGAAGCTAGACAAGAATCTGGAAGATTGTTATTGTAGAGCCGAGAAGGACATAACAAGAGTCTTTGAAGAGTACGTTCACCCCAAGCAGTTCTCTTTGGAGAGTACATTCACCCCAAGCTGGTCTCTTGTGGAACTGACTGATAAAAGTAAAACATGATCTTAATACTTAAAACAATGGCACTTATTTCATTGACATTCAAAGGATGAAAGGCAGAGCAACCCGGCCAGGATTTGAAGCAGTTGTGAACAGGGGGTCATCAGATGTACATGGTCTACAAGACCATAGGGAGACCCTCATACAGGCTAAGAGCCTCTAAAAGCCAGCAGGGGCTTGTTGCAGGGATTCTGCTAGTAAGAAGTACTGCTCCTTGGGAGAAAAGGAAGTCACAATGTAGGGATTGAGTCTCTCTATCACGTCAGTACCTGTAGGCAAAAATCGGACTAGCTCAAAGACGGCGAGGAAGAGGAGGATGGCAGCCAGGGACGCCGCAGTGCAGGGAAGTGTTTTTTATTTTACTTTTTATTAATGTATAATTAATTGTTAATAGGGGGGGGGGTGGAGGCGGGTGGCTGAGCGGAGTTTGTTCCCTACTCCATGGACCTCTGTGTAGTCCTGCTACGCCAACTACACCCAGGGTTACTATAAACCTCTCGACCTAGCTGTCTTATACAGATGGGTGGTGAGCAGGCACAGGCCCCCAGTGTCTGTTGGAGCATCTAGGCTGCCATGCAGCATCTGCAGTATGAGAGCAGCAACAGGATTTGGAGAAGGGAGTTGGTTGAGGCTCCATGAGGTCCTGTCATTATAAGAAGAAAGGAAACAACTCCGAGGATGAGGAAGCATGTATTAGTACACTTTTTAATTTTTTATCTTCTTTTTGGCCCACTGACAGGCACTGTGAGGAACTTGCATTGCTTTGAGCATCAACTCAAGACTGCTCAGTCACAGCCCGTATTGAACGCAATCTGTGTATGAGCCACAATTGAGATCTTTGGCATTTGAGCCTAAAGGCATTGTGATTTATTACAATTCCTGCCACTGGGTTTTGCTATACGTCTGCTCGACAAAACGCTCAATCTCCTTTCCCTGACATCCCCATGTACATATTCAAGGTTTTTACAGTGCCCGTGTGAAAAGCTATACTCACTTGTCTTGAATCGCAACTGTTGCACATAGAATTCCGTGTAACTGTATGTTTTTATTTTGCTTATTACAGCATCAATACTGGCCAACTTGTCAAGGACACACACAGCAAGCTTTGGATTGGGTAATGGTTGGCCAAATTCATAATAGTATGAAAAAGTAAAGTGAGCACACAATGTCTATGCTGACTGTAATTATACCTTTTCAAAGTAAAAATGTGTATATACTTCTGAATTCTTCCGAAAAGCATATAGACATAAAAATAGGGGTACTCAGAAACAGAGACAGATGCACATCCACAGTGTTATAAGCACACATACACAAACACACGCAAACACATGAATAAACATATACAAAAAGAAATACACACAGACACAACACTCACAAATAACAACACACATAGAAGCACAAGCAAATGTGTTCATACACCCTCTGAAATGGAAACACGTCAAATGCACACAATACTCAAAAATACTCACACATTTGTTTATATGTGATTACCTAGTACGATGGTTCCCATGTCTCCTTCTTTTAGGTCACGGCTGTCAAAAGCAGCGCATACGCTGCTCTCGGCATTCGAGAGCTTCTTGGAATCAATACAGATTCTGAAGCTCTCGGAGGCGGAGTTGAAGCCCCGTCCATTTTTTGATTGGTTCACGTCATCATGCATGCAAAATGCTGGCTTCTCATTGTAAAGGAGGCTTCTTAGTCCCTCCTTGTTGCCGCCTTGTCTCTTTTTGGCCCCGCCCACCGGGATTGGATCTTTTACTCGCGGCACTATTCGCCGTCCGTTGGGCCTCCCTCTGTGCGCATTAGTTCGCTTCCTGTGACTGTGAGGCTGCGAAGACACACGATTTCTAAGGGCAGTCATCTGATGAATGAACGCTGTGGCGGGCAACGTCAACTGGTGACTTTAGATGCAAAAGTTAGTGATGAAGTCATCATCGCTATTATTTCTACATTTTAGAAATTCAATGAGATCCTGGGATATCATCCCCCTGCCACCTATCAATTACGTACTCAAAATAGGCAAATAAACAGACCCAGGCGACAGACAACTGTACTGCAGAGAGCCGTGCGAAAGCAATAAACAGAGCGCAGTCTAGTGTGTTAAGTACTGAACGACCAATTCTGAGACCTCCGCAGGAACTAGTGCTCACTAATCTGGAGGTGCTTCGGTATTAAATGCCCAATGCAAACCATCTATGGGCGCATGTAGTCGTGCATAACGTGAACCCAGCTGGTAAGTAAGGGTAGCTGTAAGCCATGGAAGGGCCGGGGGGATCAGGGACGCGCACAAGGTGGAACGGGGTAGGTGGGTGGATGGCGTTCTCTTTACATAAAACCCAGGGACTCAAAACTCTTATCTAACGTTGAAGCTTCCAATACCCCTTGTTTCAAAAGAGTCGCGCTGCCCGCCATTCAGAAAAAGACATGAAGAACGGTGGTACCCAGCACCTGGCAACGTCCTCATGAACACGCTCTGGTTACAGGCACAGGGCTAACCAGTGTCAGATGCCACCGCCCTTCAACTAACCACCGGCTAGCCCCCCCTCCACCCATACCCAACAGAATAAGTGCCTAAAAGATTTGCATGTGCCAGAGAGCAGGACATTTGGATGCGCTTGGTTTGCCATTTAGATTTAAATAATCAATCTTAATTTCCCCCAAGCCCCTTCGCACCAGACGCCCACAGCGTTTCAGAGCCAGCACGTATTTCGTTATAGGACCAGAAAAAGGAAGAAAGACAATTAGCAACCTTACAAGACTCAGGTGACTAGGCATTGTAAGAGTTGGTGTGCCATTAACTTCATTACATCTTTGATCAGTCCAGTCAGCGGAAAGGTGGGTGTTGGGAAATCACACAAACATGGAGAAAGCAATCATGACACGGAAGCAGACTCTGAAATACCTACTTCCTGTTTTCATTAGTTGTGGAATCCAGTGGGGTGAGCCATCCCAGGCTGTTTCTATGAGGGTCAGTCTTTCCTGCCACAGCGTTCATTCATCAGATGACTGTCTCGCGCTCTACTGACTGCATTGATGCGCCCTGTCTCTGGATCGGTTCAGGGCGAGGAATGAAGCCACAGGGGCGGGAGGGAGGAAGAAAAGAAGAGTGCTGGGTTCAAACCCCACCTGCGACTGCAACACAGAAAGGTGAGGGGGAGTGACCCCTTGGAAGGGTGGAAGGCTGTGGCCAGCAGTACAGGGAGTGTAGGGGAAGAGGCTGGGCCCGTGAAGGAGGAAGTGTTCAGAGAAGGTGGCTTTGGGGTTACATCAGTTCGATTAGTTCCGGTAAGCATGCTGTGTGGGGGCAGCACTCTCTGTGGCAGATAAAGCGCTGCGGGTTGAGGTCGGGCTGTGGGCGCGTTGCAGGAAGTTTTTCGGCGGCCAAAAAGTACCCATTTCTGGTAAATGAATGACTGGGTAACTTTTGGCTGGACGATGCACGGGGCACAAAGTGTGAGAGCGGGGCGGCGTACGCATGAACCTGAGGTCCTAGCCCTACTACTACTCTATCGCCGGGAGGTGGTTCTCTGTTCTTTCTACTTTAAAGGCGATTTCTTTTCATTCATTAGTGCAATCTATGCTCAATATTGCTGGTCACAGCTCATAACAGTTTCATTAAACCCAATTAAAGGAACACACCCTGGATCAAGCTGTTGAAAAGTCGATCGTCTGTGTCCTTGGTTTTTCTGTGTAAATGCTCAAATGAAGAAGATTTAGGGTGAAAGAAAATCCTTCTATCTGGTCCGCTTTTTTTTTTTCTTCTTTTATTTTTTTGACGACATGATTAGAACTTGTGACCCAGGTTCTTGTGCAGCAGCACATGTTAGGTGTGCTTAACACCAGCTTCAAGTACTGGAACCCACACAAACTTAGAATGCCTCTCAAATGACTAAGGTTATAAATCAGAAGCCATAATAAGCGAGGTAAACAGGAGACGGCAGGAGTTCTTTCCTGTGCCATACAGTAAAGTAGCTGCCAACAAAAAACATCTGCAGTTTCAAGGTACTTTAGATTTTAACTTGAGACATAACTATGCCCAATCTCTTTTGGCCATGCAGCTAAGATACTTGTTGTATAACTGCACAGCATGAAGCATCAGATCATTCTGCAGTATGGTAGATGCCATCTTTAATTCTCTGTACACAGGGATATGCTTCCATGGGGCCCAGTTTCTCAGCTTCAGTCACAATGACGTCATCACATTCCAATTGGGCAGTCCCCACTAACCAGACAGATCCTGCACCAGTCGTCTTCAGCCCTACCCAGTTGCTCAGGAACTCAAAAATATGTATTGCCTTGGAGGCATAGTAAGTCTTTCCTTTCCAAACCTGGAAATCACAATGGAGTGAAGATGTAGATACTCCGACTTGTTTATGCTTATAAGCAAAACTGATTGCTCTGGCCACAAGATATAGTAGCTGCTGCAAAGCTGCTCACTTTCACTCAATCAACCAGAAAAGGAATTCAACTGGAGACTATTTCGCATTTTCATAAGAGGAATTGCAGTTCAGAACAAGCATTGAAAATGCAATAGGTCTCGCCTTTAATTAAGTTACAGCCATTTGCTTTGCTATACAATACCATTAGCAAAGCAAATGGCTTTAACTTAATCAAAGGCGAGACCTATTGCATTTTCAATGCTTGTTTTCACTGCTATTGATATTCTGGTGACAATGGGAAATTCTCGAGTTTACTAATGTGTAAACTGCAGAATTTGACACTTTTTGCATCTAATGTTTATGCACAGACCTTTCACAAATAATTAAGGTCAGCATAGTAACTCACCTTTCGTAGGCCATGCTAAGTCATTGAAGGCTACATTGCGCCTTCCACTCATGATGATGCCCCTGCTGTGAGTTTAATCTAATGTTAATTGCACCTGAATGTTTTGCAACCCAAGTGCTTAAGTATATTTCAACTAAAAAGGCTCTGTGTTTGTTCCTCTTATATAAGAATGACAACATAAAATATAATGCACCAGCATATCTGACAATCAAACTGTTTATTTATAGCTGCCAGTGACGGCTCGCTCAGAATGGGGGTTGTGAGGCGGGGGTGGTTTAAACAAAGATAAAAAATATTTAAAAGTACCTTCTCCGCCGCATGCCTCTCTCTTTCTTGCCGCCGCATGCATCTCTTCCTCTGCTGGAAGCACCAGAAGCACTTAGTCTTCCAGGCTCTACCAGCCAATCAGGACGCTGCAGGAGCAGCATCGTGATTGGCCAGAGCATCCTGTTCGGGTGCTCAGGCAGTGCCTGAGAGGTTAGGCATATTCTTCACGGGGCTGTGCAACACTTGAGGGCCCTACAGGGCTGGTAAAACTGTCATTGATACTTGGAGGAGTGCAAACCACTCCTCCCGTGCTCTGACATCAGGGAGTCGGACCCGCCCGACTCCCATAAGAAAAAGAAAATGATAATAACGTCTTGTTATTATCATTTCTTTTTTTCTCAGTGCTGCAATAGCAGTGGGGCAATGCTCCTTCACCTTAGCGAAGGACCCACCATTGATAGCTTCCAAATCTACAGATTGCTTATGTGCGACATTTCTATAGTTACAGAGTACTTATGTCCAGTTTTACAAGTTGCACACCACAGTAACCGTTGAACATATTTAATACAGTAAGATATGGGGCAGTTCTTATTGGGTTTAAATATTTCAACACAACAAGATCATAATTGCTTCATAAACCTTCTTACGTTCTTAAATTTGCTTTAAAATGTACAATTTGCCACGGTCTTCTTCAAAATGTTCTCTAAGGAATAATCCCCCAAATGGTTATGACCAACTTTTACGCTTCACCACTTTAAAATGTCACGAGCCACCACTTAACAAATACAACTAAGAAACATAATGAGCATTACTAGCAGGCTAGATACAATGAACAACCTGCCCATGGCAACTAATATATATATCTAGGCCTACCCTCACTATGTGAGCACAGGGATATATTGGTGATCTGTGGGATAAGCACTGGACCCCCACACATGTCAAGTGTAGTTAGGTGGTCCGCATCATCAGTGTAAATTCAGTTTGCGTAAGGCTGTTGCCTCCATTCTAGGACCGGTCTCTCTGCTGGAATTCTCCTTTCTGCCTCCCATAGGGGCGAGACACGGTTTATATGATAAAAACTACTGTGTTAGAAAACTGCAGCTGTGCTACCGTGTTATGTCTAAAAAACCTAGGAGATGTTGCTGACCAGGCACAAGAAAATAGTACATCATGTTGTTCGACCTTGTACAAAATGTTCAGACTGAATCCCAAGTAGAGTCACTGAATAACAAATAATATGTACAGCATATTTCTAAAATATCATGCCACAAAAACAAATGTATTATGTGTGGCTGTACAAAGCAGAAGCAGCCTAGACCAGCTAATACGTGCAACTAAGGGACAACCAAAGTGGGCCCAAAAGAGAATTCACTACAGGCTCAAGCCAAGTCAGTCACCTGTCAAGCACGATAAAAGCATACATCCAAGTCTGTCATTAATACAAAAGAGACTAACTACACGCATTCTGGGGCAAATCATACTTTTTTACTTTCCTGCATGTTTCCCCCTTCACTTTAATACCATTTCTTCCCAGGAAAATCTTTCGTTCATCTAAATGTCACTCCCTTAAGACCCACAACCTTTGTTCTTGTTTGTTTTAAGCACTCAGATTATCATTTTTACTTTTGCACACTAAGGTGCGAGTTGACCAAATACAAATAAATATTGAAAAAATGATATAACTTGACTACACTCGAGCATCGTATAATGCTGCACAATAGTAAACGAATTGTTCACGTAGAGCATTACATTAGCAGCAGCAATGTGGGTTGAGTTGGTTACCATCGTCTTGAGGCTTGCTACTGTCCTAAGCCCATGAGTAAATATTCAAGGCAAAGGTCCAGAGAGACAGGGTTCTATTTGTAGCTTCAATGCACACTGCAACAACGCATGTACACGCAAAGGGCGAGCGCGGCCCAAAACATATTCATGAAATTAATTCCACTGAGCGGCTTCGACGTACAGCTCTTGAGAGTTAAACCCACCTGTCAACCAGGAGTCTCTCAAACAGGGTGAGGCCCGATGCTTAGGAGGGTTGACCCATTAAAGTGATGGGTGAAATATCATTTTAGGCAGGCGATACTGGTTTGCAAAGAAGGTGGCCTAATGGATGTGTATGGAGGCATGTTGCTTTTAAGGGGTCTATGTAACTGAAGGATGGTGACACCTGTCAAATGACTGAGGGTGATGTGACAGCTAAGCTTCAAAGCACAGCTCAACAGTTTTACAGCACAGCTGCAGCTAGTAGCTCAGGCATCCAACTCAAGCATGCAGAGGCAAAGCACAGTTCAGACTGGTAGCATGCGAACTCCAGGGCAAAGCTCGATACCATTCGCAACCAAGACTTTGTCAATTAGTTCCAGTGCCTACGATGGGACAGCGGGGGTATCCGTTTTCTATTCTCCAGGATCAAGCCCTGCCTGACACACGGAGCCCGTTCTCCCCAATAAGATTTGAATCCCACATTTACGCAATAACTAGGAAGCTCCTAAAGATGAAAGGTTTTTTGCTAATGTGTTTTAATACATTTCACCACATATCAGGAATGGAATGGCAGGTCTGTCCTCTTCTACAAACTGAGATAAGTCAAAACAGTGTCAGGTTCTGCTCCAACATGTAGTTCTTGTTGCATGCACAGCAAAGCCCTAGGAGTGGGAGCTCGGCGGTAAACACCACCAAGCTGCGGTTGGCGGAGTTTTACCGATCTACAAAAGTCAGCGAACTCCACCAGCGAAGCGGAGTTTACTGTCTACCCCTATTTATGAGACACAGTTCTTCTCTTTAGTGCCACCACCATATCTACTAACTTCTGATAAGAGGGAGTGGCACAGTCTACCAAAAGCAACCTGGGCAGGGATTGCACTTCTGAAGGTGGATCAATAGACTGACATGAGGTGTAGTTTGTATAATGTTGTGATGTTGAGTGAGAATTTGCCACCCCATCTTCCCCCAACCCAGTCTACTGGTGGTGGTGCTGCAAATACATTTGGTATTTCATTAGGCTGCTCACCTGCAGTTTTCCCTCATTTGTTATACTGGACCAGCTAAACTTCAAATGTTGTCCCTGATCTCAGTTGACATTTCTTTTGTGAAATATTTGGGAACCAAGCAGGCAGCTACTAAATTCGAAAGTTTGGAATGGCCACCGAGCTATCTTCAGGTCTGGAACTAGCTGCTATGGCGGTTACCCTGCCACTGGACAAGTGCGTAGGCTTTTATTAGCAGAATTTCCTCTACATATTTTTGGCCACTTAAACTGTTGCTTAACTCGTATTCTGAAATTCAGCTTCTTATGATGGGTTTACTGGCCTAATGGTTGATTACAATCTATGTATATATTAAATATTACATTTCCCTTTTTGACTCTAGTAAGAGATATGCATTTTTATAACACTACGTAATGTCTTATTAAAATAATATGCATTCTCTATATCTTAAAGAAAATCTAACTAAATAATAGACTATGTTTTGCATACCATTTCCTTCTTAAAAATGTTGATCTACAGTATAAGACCCCATATGAAATACTGCTTTGGATCCAGTTATAGACTGCTTCAGCGGTCTGCCAGATCTCATGTCAGCCAATCATACAACATAAAATATAGAGAGGGGCTTTAGTAAGTTCCCTTCAGTCACTGGCTTGCTTTGGCTCACACTATGCAGGTATTTGCTTGCAAGGTTCTACATCACCTTTAAGTAACAGCCAGTGCTTAATTTGAGCTGGCGTTTGCCAATGGCGCCCACCGGCATTCGTTGTAAGGGACCAGCACTTATTTTTCCTCATCAGATATTGACAGAGAGCAAAAAAGGGAAAAACATACAAACTGGAAAAAGGAGGAAGAGACATACTAAAATCCATCACAAAGGACCAGTAAGAGTGAGATAAAGGGTCAAGCAGTGCCTGATAGTGGATTAAAGAGGCCCATGAATGCCATTTAGGGGTTGCCAGTGGTTGCAACTGCAACCAGTTGCTTGCCCCTTGTAACTTCTGGCACAGGCTTGGCGACCCTGGCTTCAGAGGTGGCAAAATAAGTGGCAAGAACGCAGGAGGGGCTCTGTATTCCCTATTTTCAGCATTTTAAAATGTATACTAATAGTGAAAAATATTCCATTATTCACGGTCTGTGTAAAAAACCACGAAGCCCACTTAGCTGGCATGGAAGCTTTGGTGGTAGATGTAATAAGTAACAATATTTTGAAATGTACGTTATGCACATACTTGAGCGTGAGTTTATGTGAGATAAGAGCTTGTGTATGGGTGACCATGTGTCTGTATGTGTAAGCATGTGTGGGAGAGTAAAAGTGAGTGAGAGTCAGCTACAGACAGTGAGTGAGATTGTGTGAAATTGAGGCCCAAGTTTACTATTCAACGCAAGGCAACTCTGCACCAAAGATGCTGTGCTGTCTTGTGTCAAATGGAGAGGAAAAAAGGCCCATATCTATTTAGATATGGTGCATTGTTTCTCTCCTTGTGTGCTGGTGGACTTTTGGCAGCCATGCGCCAAGGCACACACCCTTGTGCCACAGTCCAAGAGTGTGTGCGTTCTCCGAAGCATAGGTTTTGTACTGGAAGGGGTACACTCCTAAACAAAAACTATGCTGTAAGGCTTTCCCCACTTTGTTTGCAACATAATGAGAAACTGGTTTTACAAACTAGGTTTTCTGTTTTAAGATGTGATCAAAAGTTTAAAATATTGGCTACAACAAAAACAGGACTGTATGCATTAATATGTATGGAATTTGTATTGTGAAAACCCACCACAAATGCGGCACAGCACTGTTCAGAGTCAACAGCAAGCATAAGGACCAATGATAGGAGAGGAAGATGGTTATTGGGTTGTAATTGCACTGAGATGTCGTGTTTTTAAAGAGGTGTGTCTTTAACTCTTTCCTAAATTGGAGCAGCATTGAGACCATTCTTATGGATACGGAGATATTGTTCCAGATCCTTGGTGCATAGATGGAAAAGTCCTGCTACCTTGTTTTTTTATGCTTTACACTTTTTAGTCTCCAGTCTGATGGAGGCCCTGCTGCAGGTATGTAAAGATCCACAGGGGATGGTTCGCTGGTTCGCAAGATAGGTAAGGCTGCTGATCATGATAGCTTTGCAAATTATGCAGCTGGTTTTAAAGATGGTTCCGGCCAGCAAAGGGAGCTAATGGAGTTCCATAAGGATGGATTGGATATCATCATATTTCTTCCTGCACTGGAAGAGACAATCTTCGGTATGTAGGATTCGCTTAACGGTTGTCAGTACGGCATCCAGGAGGCTGTGGAGCAGGGCGTTATCACTATTCACATGTGAGCGTACAAGAGCATGAGCAGCAGCTCTTAAGCCACTTTCTAGAAAAAATAGTTTCAAATTCTTTAGAAGAAAAAGCTAGTGCCAGATTGACTTTACTTTTTGGCAATGCTTCCTTGTGGGTGAGGTTAGTGTTCAAGGGTAATCCAAGCAATTTGGTATTTGGGAAAAGTTAGGGCTTGAAGTGGACAACGTTCATTTCATTCAATCAGATTTGTACAATTACTTGCTTGTTGATTCTTGGCAAATAACAGGTATTCAGTTTAGGGGTTAAGCTTTAGGTTGGCATTGGACATCTAGTTCTGGATGAATTACAAGAATGTTTGAGGCATTGGATATCTAGAACAGAGGAAACTTTCAGGTAGAGATGTGAATCCAGTGGCGGCTCCTCCGCTAAGGCGAAGGAGTGTAGCCCCACATGAAAAATAAAATGATAATAACATAACATTATTTTCATTTTATTTTTATGGTATTTGCCCGTTTTGTTTAAGGGGCGTGCTAGGGCTGGGCTATTAGCCAGCTGGAGGAGGAGTGGTATGAGCACTTAAAGTGAGTATGGCAATTTGTCATTCATCTGGGGCCGCCCAAACCGGCATGCACACTTTGCATGTTCTCCACCCAGGCTGTTGGGTGGAGAACATGCCCAGGCGCCCACTGCCTGTCTTGAGTGTTGTACCACAGTGCTCAGACCAATCCCAATGCTGCTATTAGCAGCATTGTGATTGGCTGGGAGAGACTGGGAGCTTCTTGTTCCTGTGTTGTCATTTTAAGAAGAAAAGAAGAGGCGGTGGCCGGGTGAGTACTATTTTTTTCTTTTCATAATCCCTCATACTGCCCCCATGCGCCCACTGCCCGCCTCACCACCATGGCCCCATAGCAGCCGGCACTGTGTGTATCTCTAGCATATTGGTAAATCTTGATGCTGTTGTCTGTGAGTAGAGTGCCAATGGCTACAAATAGAGGTTGAAGATTAACCCATCTTTTTTATATTTGCTGTCAAATACACATAATCCCTGGTGGTTGTGCACATCATGTAAGGAAATTAGAACTTTAATTTGTGTTGCTCTTGAGTTGCTTTTAAAAGCTTTATGCTATCATTGAGAAGCAGGATGCATTCAATGCATTTGACAGCATTTGTTTGTGATATTATTTGTATGTGTTAGATCATTAAATACAGACCTATTGGTTTGGCTAATGCTAGTTTTTGACAGATGCACATTGAATTTATGACCGGGTCAATCGCCTTAACTGCACACATCAAAACAGATGGAGGATAGGGGCCATTCAGAAAACGTGATTCGCAGTTTAGTATAGCTGTTTCAGACTCTGCAAGTGAAATAAGGCTATACTAGGAGAGCACATTGCTTGTGGCTCATCTTCTCCACCAGCAGCAATCTTCAGGTGAAAAGGACAGCTCAAGTAAATACTTCTGAATTTTAAGAATCTTGTCCTCAAAGAAATCTGCAAGCCTGTCTAAAAGTTCCTGGGACAGAGAAGCATGCCTATTGCATGCCTTTGGTGCCAAGAAGGTATAGACAATCTGAAAAGTGTCTTGTAGGTCTTTGTTAGCTGAATTGATCTTAGTTTTAAAAAGAAAGAGGCCTGTGCTGATTTAAAGGCAGTATGATATGTCTTCAAGGCTGCCTTATAAATGGCCCTATTTGGCAGAGCAATCTTTAGAGCCACTCTCTTCCCAACCTCTTACAGGCCCTCCTTTCCAAGGCAAGAGATGGAGAAAACCAAGGGCCAGAGGAGCTAAGTTTGCATTCCTTCCTTGACTGAAGTGGGGCCAAAGCCTCAAAGGCTACCTGTAGCAAACTGGTGAATGTGTCATCATCCTGAACAGTGGTGCCTGAAAGAGGAGGAACAATGTTGGAAAGGAACTAAATGATCTTCTTAGGCTTTATCATATTCCAAGCACAGGTGTTATCTATTGGTATGCCTAGTCTGTTGGAATTTGGCAGCAAAGGCCCACCGGAAGGTACTAAGAAAATAGTCTGAGCAAGCAACCGCCAAGTGTTCTTCAATCAATGTAGGAAGATTACAAAATATCACATCAATGATATGGCAGACTTGGTTCGTAGGTGTAGTTACTAACTGTGTCAAATTGCGAGAGACCAACTAGTCTGTCAGGGCATAAAAAAGCCTGTTTGTGGGATTATCTATCTCCTGATTTAAATCCCCAAGTAATGTACAGTTATCATAGTGAAGGGTCAGATGAGCTACAGCTTAAACCAGAGAGTTAATAAAGTCCCCCGCGTAACCCGGTGGGCAATTAATCAAGGCACCTGCTATAGAGGACTGGTCACACACCAAAACTCAAAAACCTAGACCCTCTGCACCCAATAGTTCAGGCAACGTAGTTCAGTGAAAAGCCTGCTTGTAAGCAATCACAACCACCCCACCGTTCCTATTACCTTTCGCCAAATGCACCAAGGAATACCCATCAGGCGTCATGGCATCATTCATCCAAGTTTCCATCATAAAGGGAAAACAAGGTCTTAACTCTCTCAACAAACTATGTGTATGCAAGGCAAGCTTGTGGAGAGAGCAAATGTGACTCACTATAGCCTAGAGCTGTGAGAAGGTAGGTTGTGAGTTACGGCGACAACCCCCTGGACCAGACCCTGTCCGTGATATTATCAAGAGGGAAAAGCTCTTGGCAATGGAACAGAACTCATGAAACATGCATGGAAAACCTAGAAAATGTGGTGGAGATCAAATTGGAGATGCCTTCAAAATCCAAGACTTCCTACAGTGGTGCTTTTGCCAACTGTCGGCTGCTGGTTATGAGCGGGGGGCTGCTGTATATTCCTGCGTTTGTTTGCCATCCCGCTACGGCTGCCGGTAAATTTGGGGGAGGGGAGGCCATTGCCCCAAAAAATAATGCCGCCCGGGGAGGAACACCAACCCTACCCCCTTGCTATGCCACTGCATTCAGATGATCAGAGATATGGGGGCCGGAGGCACCTAATCCGATTAGAGCCTCCTGCAGTACTTGTTAATGGGGGCACAAGTAGAGTGCTCGGCTTCTTCCGCACTCACCGCTTGTAGAGGCACCGCCATACTTCTTTTAGGGCACTATTCACAGGGGAACCATGCTGCGCTTGGCTTGGCAAGTACCTTTAAATACCAAGACAATATGGCAGAAAATTGCACATGCAGGCCCTGTAGTGGCAGGCCTGAGACAGGTTTGAAAGGTTGCGTCAGTGGGTGGCACAAGTGGTGCTGCAGGCTCACAGTCCTGGGGTATATGGGATACCACTTTACAAGGGACTTACATGTAAATTAAATATTCAAAATAGGTGTAAACCAATCATACCATGTTTTAGAGAGAGAGCACATGCACTGATTAGCAGTGGTAAATTGACCAGAGTCCTAAAGCCAACATAAAGAGGGTCAGAAAAATAGGCAGAGGAAGGCAAAACGTTTGTGGATAACCCTGCAAAAAGGCCAGGTTTTAGGCCTTTGCTCATGTTCTGAGTATCTTTTTTACAAGGGTGCCAATAGTGGGTAGTCGCTGGTGCCTCTGGCACTGCCCTTGCTGCCATAGGACTCGAGGATGGATCTTGAAGGGAGCACTGGGAGCAGAAAGACGTATCTACTTTTTTTTCTGTAGTTTGTATTTTCTGCCCATCCCCAGCTCATCTGCAGCAAATAGCAGGCCAATGAGTGGGTAAAAGCAGAACCTGGTGGTCAACTGTATGATGTAATTAAAAGTAAAATAGTGCGTGTTGTAATTTTCACTACACCTACCGAGGTCTCCTGAGGGTTAGTCTATAGGCCCTCACCCTTTGAGCCGTGGATTCGGGTGCTCAGCACGGGCACTTGTCAACGCCGACATTTATGATAGTCAATGCTACACGGTAGCGCGGTCTGTCGAATTTAGAGACGTGCACAACAACAGTTTGTTAATACAATCTTTCTTAAAAATGGCTACTACATTCCTCCCAAGCCATTCTTATAGCTTTGTGGGACTGGACTAGTCTGACTTGTTACACGTGGAGGAGTGCGACGGTTAGTTGTTGAGTTGGTACTGATAGTGGCAGTAGTGGCGGTGGCAATGTGTGGTGCAGGCTGCAAAGGCCTCTCTACGAGGGCCCAGCACATAGTTTTTCACAAATTAAGCACTGCTAAGTACCAACCTTCCATCAGGATTCGCAGCGCTCCTAACCTCTTGGACTTCACACTCAAATTAAAAACCCACCTCTTTAACCCACAGATTGCCAATATGTGAGGCTCCAGGGAGCGGAAACGTTATAAGGACTAACCCAGCAGACTAGTAAACAGGACTTTGTACTGCATGGCACCGATAGGTCTCTAGTCTCCCCTGAACCTAGGGCACCTCTAGTAAAACCCAGGAGATATACAAGACACCACAATGCATCTATGATGACCCCCAATAATCATGCAATACATGACACCTGCAACACAACATCCACGGTCTGCCAACAATGTACTTAGATTATCTAAATACCTTTTTAGTTCTTATTGCAGTTCTTACCGGAAAAGCAATCCTAGAAGTAGCTCTGTGCTTTATAAATCCCATACATTCATTTTTTCATTCATTCATTATGAAAGGTAACCACGAGGCCTGTAACTCACTGCATACAACCTCAAAAAGCAACAGGTAACCTGTTCAGACTGTCGAGCTCCTGCCTACAGGAGTGCTTAGAAGCAATTAATTACACAGTGTGCGCTTTTAAAATAAAAGTAAACATGTTTTCTGTGTGTAGCACCCCTCCGTTTCCGTAACTCGTGTGGACAGCACAGTGGGTGTCTGCAAGTTCCGGTTTGCTGTTTCCTCTCTCCTATTTACAAGTTCCGGTTTGCCCTTTATTCTCATTTCTTTATAAACGTTTCTAGTGCATTTCGAAAGCTCTCTTCCTTTCTCATACTCAGCTCTGATCTCTTTGACAAGAATGCTGCATCAACACAGACCCTTCATTCTCTCTCACACATCTGCTGTTTTTGAATAATTGAATCGATGTGTGTTTAGCCTGTGAATGGTCGGCACCAAGGCGGCTAACGCTTGGAAAAGCACTGACAGCAGCAAGACACATTTCTGACAAATTTCTGCGAAATAAAGTCACATTTAAGGGTCTTTGCACACCTTTTTCTTTGGGTGTAACGGGACGTAGGCTTGTACCTGTAGTATCAGGTAGTGTCTGTAATGTTAAGGATATGTTTAGGAATGTTGCCTTAGAATGATGCCTATAGGTAATAGTTGCCATATGGTGCGTCCTGGGTTCTAAGAGAAGCCAGTGCTGTGGGAGGACGTGCAGAGCTGTGGCGAGTGGTGGCTGGGGCGTACTTTACCTACTTGAATAAACGCCCACCTTTCCATCTACCTGGAGTGTCTACGTTTATTTCATTGGCGACGAGGGGATGAGGAGCAGACTATACCTATCTACCTGGAATGACACCTCAACTCACCCATCGCAAATTACGTCATTTCAGTACCCTTAGCCCATATATATTTTCCGGGACTGCCTTTGACTGATCAACACTGAATATTGCCTGACACGTCCAAATATTTCCAAACAGAACCTACAACTCCGGTAAAAAGGAAGTATTTTTTAACAAAAAAACAATACCTGCCAATCGAACAACTTCATTTAAAGCAGAAGTACAAACTTAACATTGCTTTTTTAAAATCGACAGAAGGGCGTAACTCGTTTTAACCGCTTGAACCTCCATTTCATTTTCCCTAACACAGCAGGGCCACATCGTAGAAGGGGTTAGTGTCTCCTTGCGATGGATGTCGCGATTTATGATGACTACTTGTGCTGCACTCTTTGGTGGATATGCGCTCAGAAGGCATAGGCAGTCGCAGTTCTAAATCAATGACATAGCAGTACAGCAGGCACCCACCAGGTGTTTTCTTAGCAGAAAGATTCCCCCCATAAGCCTTATATGCATGCATCTGGTAGAGCATATATGAAAGGATGATTGGGTGGATGAATCTGCGAATGGAAATAGGAAGGAACTGACAGATGAATGAATACATTGATAGAAGGCTGAAAGAATGCATAGCGGGAGGATGAAAGGTTGTGTATACTTGGTTAAACTAGAGGAACGGTTCAAGTGAGGGTGTACATTATTTTCTTACTACTTGCTTGCAGGTAGCCACCCGCTTGATTCCCCAAGTGAAAGGATGAAGATACAGAGTTTGCAGAGGACATGCTCTAACTAACTGCTGAAAAAATATATGAATCCTAGCCCCTTGATATACCTCCGTAAACAAATTGTTCTCCAGAGATTTTCATTTTTGATTTGTGTCCTGTGTCATTAGAGAAGTAATTTAGCTTGGGTAGATATTGCTAATCCAGGCCGAATTTTTCTGGATGACATTTTGAAAAATGGCAGATGCGTTGCAATGATGATGTAAATTTTAAAGAACCATGAGACAGATATACTTCATTTTTGTTTCAAAATGTAGGGTTTGGGAGTCAAGTAGTCTTATAGAGACAGAAAATAACTTCTGAGAGCAACCCTTTTGCCATTTTTCAAAATGGCGGCTCTAAAATGATGTGTTTTAGCCATAATATTAGTATATTTATTTTAATATTGTTTTTGTTTCAGGTTTTCCGTTGATTCAAATTCGTAAACATGAGTGAAGCAGGTGGTAGCAGAGGATCTTTACCTCCTGACAGAGTGTTGATAACTACAAAATCTGAGGATTCCTTCAACAAAGAAAAATGTGTCATATGCCAAACCAATCCAAAAGAAAAGCTAACATCAAGTGGGGCTGTAATGTAGAGAGTTTGAGATGCTGCAGAAATACGTCAAGACGCAGTTTACAAAAGATTGAAACTGATGGTTGAAGAGGATCTTGGGCCATATGTATCAAAGGGTTTTACCCATTCTGTGTCTATGGGAAAATGTGTTCATACATATGGCCCCAAATGTTTTATCATTGCCCACTCACTTAGAAGATCAATGGCTACCCCTCGTCCACCTCCAACAACTGATCAGAAAGCTGAGGATCTTCAATGTGTTATCTGTGGTTCAGCCAGAACAAGGGCCAAAGGGATTGATGAAAGAACAAAGTACAGAGTATGTGAGTCTCAAAGGGATAAACATGTTTTAATCTGCAGCTAATTTCTTCCAAAATGAAGTATGCAGCTGAGTAACTGATCTAAACAGTGAGGTGAAAGTATTTGCAGCAGATGTGTATGCCCACCTGAACTGCATGCATGCATACTTTTGAAATCTGAATATACAATGAGCTCCCAGCAGCAACATAACAGCCAGCCTTCAGTTAATTTTGCAATACGTGTGAGATTAGAGAATTAATGGTCAACATTGATGAAACTGTATTGATCCATAATAACGAAATTTAGATTTTTCGGGTGTGAATGTACAATGACATGATTTGTTTTTGTCAGTCTAACAAATAGAATGAAGCACTTATGGTGATTTGACTACTGAAGTTTTTGCTGCCAAAATAAGATCACAGGATGCACTAAAATCAGCAGAAACCATTTTAAGAAATGTCCTGAAAGATTTGGATTTTGGATTTAATGACATATTTTGTGACGCCCCAGAGCTCTGCAAATCATGGAAGTCAAGAAGAAAAGCCTGATGTTGTCTTAACATTTTTTACACCATTGTTTAATATCAGCAAAGCAAAACCATTACATACTAAAGTTCTTTAGTTCAGAACAGAAGTTAACATAATTGATGATGGCATTAAAGATATAAGCGAAGTGGGAGACAATCCCATTAACCAACAGGCTTATTCTGTGCAAATGTACTGTCTTTTCCAAATCATGTTTTATGAATTACATCACAGCAAAAATAAAACTCTGCCACACATGATAACTGCCCACGTTTTCAATGACAAGTGCAAAAGTAGAGAGCTAATCACTTCAATGAATAGGGTTGGTGTATCAACAAGTTATAATGACATAGTACAAAGCAGGAACTTGTTAGCAGCTCATGCTGTAAAATCTTATTAATCTGACAGCACACCACTTACACGTTACTTTACCAGGAAAGGGTTTACAATCGCTGTGCTTGATAATTTTGATTTTGTAGACAGTTCTTCTTTGTCTGGAACATCCAGCACACATGATGCTGCCATGGTGCTTTTTCAAGACTGTACCAATGAAGTAGTTGCTGGAAAACAAGCTGTATCAGCTGTAGGTATAAACAAACGAAGTTGCATACTTATAACTCAATTGCCTTGCCAACGTGTGCAAAATCACTACAAGTTATCAACACGTCCCAGTCTACCAGAAAGTTTCAAGTAGCTGAAGACATAGATCTATGTCTACCTGATGCTGCAGTCTGCAAAGATGATTTAACTCAATTTATCATATCACTCGCTCGGTGCGGACTGAAGGATGAAGAAAAGCCAGTTCCTCCATGGGCTGGAATTCATGCTCTGATCTCCCAGAATACCGTCCCACTGAAGAAGGTTATGTTTTACCAGTAATACCATGTCCAGTCACAAACTATGCAACAGCATACAGAGCTCTAAAAAATGTCCAAAATGTGCTCAGCCTAAAAACAGACCTATCCTGCAGATTTTCTGCGGTGAAGATATTTTCTGTATTGTAGCTGATATTTGTATGAGCAATACAGTAGAATTTGATGATCATTATCAAATGATGGGTGTTTTCCATATGACAAACGTGGTATTGCGGTGTGCAGGAAGTTATCTCAGTGAAAGTGGTATAGACTACGTACTTATTGAGGCTGAAATCTTTGGAAGCAAAACTGGCTAGTCAGTATTGAGCGGAACTCATTATGTTCATTCATTACAAGGTATGCTCATCATATCTGAGGCTATAGAAACATTGTGTTTGAATGCTTACTGGAACAATAATGGCAAATTAGGTTTTGCATATCTTAACTCAGAAGTGAACTAGGCACAGGGTGCACTTCATTCAAAAGTCATAATGTTCAAACACTCAGTTCAAAATCAGAAAACCAAGTTCGTAGAGTTTGTCAAAGAATGTGAAGAAAAATCAGAACTTTGCAAGTACAGGGGAAATGTTTTACTCATGATAGCTCTAGTCAAAAACTTGGCACATGCTGACCAGGAAGGTGATTGAGAGCTGCATGTGAAGAGAGTCACTGATTACTGTGTTTTGCGAATTTGATTGCATAAACTACCTGAGATATGGGTCTTGGTATTTGGAAAGAGTGAAGACGCTAGAGGTGGAAAAACCATACCTCTACAGAAAATTAATCCAAACACATTTTGTGGTGAACGATAGAGAGGGACGGTTCAATGTTGTGGCTCCAGATATGAAAATAGAACAGACAATCCAGAGATCACAGAATAACTCTAAGGGAATTGTTGGTCAGACACGTAAATATGAATATGTTGCTGAATGGCAGCTAGTTTATCATGTAGTCCTTTCTATTTGCACTTTTTTCAGCGAGATGACAAATTCAAAATGAATTAACCATCTTGAAATAGTTCCTCACCACAAACTTGTGGGAAACAGAATGGAACATTTTAATACACATGTTGATAGCCTTCTTCATTTCATGCAGCGGCAAGGAAACCCCTTTGAAATGACTGAACCTGTGTGACTACACACTGTGTGACCAAACAATATGTGGATAACGATATAAAGACATTGTGTAGATGTCCTGGAACATGGATTGAAACTATACACAGAACTGAATCAGAAGAGATGAGTATTTAAAGAGAAAAGGCTGTTTGACATAATCACTAAAGCTAAACTTCCACGCTTTAATTGATATAGTAAGAATTTTGTTCAACCAGCCACTACAAAACAGGTTACAAAAAAATAACTTTTTCAAACATAGAGAGATGGATGTAGAAAAAGAATGGGATGAATTTATCAAGGACATGCTGTTGCATGATCTCTTCCAACAAACATATTATTTGATGGAGATGCTGCTACCAAACCAGTGAAGCACAAACTCGTACAAGAGCTCGAAAAAAAACTTTCACCTGAAGAATTTCAATTCGAAAAGGTGTCCTCATTGAAAATTGTTTTGTTGTGGACTATATGTCACAATTGCAAATGGTAAAGATTTTACCATTACAAAACTTCGGAGAGGTCGCTCAGATTGTTCTACAGATATCAAAGTCAGTGTGCAGCTTGCAAGAGCTGCACATTGTCTGTGACAGTTATCTTGAACTATCTGTCAAAGAATGCGCGAGAATCAGATGAATGTCTACAAGTGGAAAAACTGACCTTGCCTGCATTAAAAATTCAACACGTACACCTGTGCAACTTGATGTATTCTGGTCAACTTCATCGAACAAGATAAACTTGGAGATGTTAACTCACCAAGGGCCATATGTATCAAAGGGTTTTACCCATTATGTGTCTATGGGAAAATGTGTTCATACATATGGCCCCAAAACATTTCTGATGCTTCACTGAACACTGAATTTCCAGTTATTGAAGTGAAATGATTGTCAATGAGGAGGTGCCTGCAGAGATATATTCAAAAGGTACAGGCCATATTGTTCAAGAACTTAACAGCAAATTGGAGGCAGCTGACCTTTGTGTTGTTCCACATGTTGTTCAAAATGGTTCCAATCGAGTCATTGTACTGTCAAATGCTACAGATATTATTGTGCTACGTGAATTTGTTGCAATATTCATAAATCAAGGACTGTCAGAGTTATGGATACGTTATGGATTAGGCAGGAAAAGACACTAAATCCCGCTCCATAATCTGTACAAGAAACTTGACCCAGAGTTGCCCAATGCTCTTATCAAGGCACATATTCCTACGGGCAAATGCACTATGAGCAATATTGAAAGAAAGCTTGGAACTTTAACTGCTGAACCGGTGAAGTCTCTAAAACGATTTGCTGAGACAGAAGAAGAATGTGACTTTAAAGACATAGAAAAATACCTTGTGTATGTGTGGAAAATGAGTTCTGACCGTCACACATTTGACAATCTTCTGTACAGTTAGTTCAAGAGATCAGACCCGCTAACTGACCTTCCACTAATGTCATATTCTGTGCATGGACACATTTAAAGTGCGTTCTACTAGATAAGATGTGTAAATGTTTTGGACCATACAAACAGAAAGAAAGATGTGTGTGAATTTGGTTGGGAAGATATTGATGGGGTGATAAAACCTACAAAATTGCAAAAACATCTACCCACACAACGTACACATACTTGTACTTGCAAAACCTGTGCTACAAAAAGATGTCCCTGCTGATATGCGGTTCCCAAATGTTCAACATTCTGCAAATTTACCACGAGTGCTTGCCGAAAAAAATATATGAAGTGAACTATGAAAATGTTTCTAAAACTGGAGTGATAACCATTATTTTTTTTATAATTAGGTCATAAACATTGTTTGGTGAATATAATAAAAGGATTAAAAACCATTATTTTTTTGTTTCATTTCTATATATGTCTCTTCTTCCTCTATTATAGCCGTCATTTTTGAAAATCGCAGAAGGATTGCTTTAAGGAGTTATTTTCATGTTTCTATAAGACTATTTGGCCCCCAAAACCTTTGTTTTGATACCAAGATGAAGTATATAGGTCTCATTGTTCCTGAAATATTACATCATCACTGCACACATTCACCATTTTTAAAAATGTCGTCCAGAAATATTTGGCTTGGATCAGCAATGTCTACCCAATCTAAAATACTTCTCTAACAATCCAATAACACAAACCAAAAATGAAATCTCTGAACAACAAGTTTTTTACCGAGATATATCAGGGGGCCGGGATTATAAGTGGCAAGTCATACTCCTTCTTTCCTCTCTACCATATAGAAAGGAGAGGAAGGCTGTATGGGTCCCTATTGCCATGGTGGAAAGGAACCAAGGACCTTTTGTAACTGCTGGGTTCCACTTGGACTTTGATAGTCTTCCCTTGCAGGCCTTTTCCTCTCAAAAGAGGGACTGGTCTTGATGGGAAAGGAAGTTTAAAAAAAGTGGGGGGGTTTCAACTTTAGAATTTATCATCAATAGCTTTCAACTATTGAAGAAGAGCTGTTTTGAGGCTCTTGCTGGCATATGCACAGTGATGAACCACAAGCATGTCAACATTGACTTTTATCTACACACTTTCTAAAGACATGCACAGTCAAAGTCAATAGGTATTTCTTTTTCGGTGCAGTGATAGGTAATAGTTGGATGACTGTGGTTTTCCACCATCTATTCTAGAAAGAAAACGATTAAGTAATTATTCAGCCAACAATAATATAAAATCTGTCCACTTTACTGAATTGACCGAATCAACAGAGTTAAGCTTTATCCTAAAAGAAAAGTATTAAGAATAAGAGTTAGAAGATGTCGTTTGTGTTTTAAGTGATGCACTTTTAAGATATACTGAGCAAAATATGGCATAGCAGATACTTTATCAAAAGGCCAGTCTTTCTGGTGCATTTTAAAAAGCCTGAATGCATACATGTCTTTGTAAGTGAATAATAAAACCATAACTAGAACAACTTATCATGACAGCAAAGTGAAACAAATGAACGTCACAAGGCAATTTTTGAATAGTATTATGACTTTATGACAAACTGAGGAATCCACACAGCAAGCACTTTCTAAATAAAAAAAGCCATAAATTGGCAGTTAAAGGATGATCATATTATTTCTATAGTCTATGATAAGGAAGACTTGAACATCATTTTCAAACCAAATCTAATGGGACCATAAAGTAAGGTACAGCCTAAAAACAAATGAACGTAAATGCCTCAAGCTTGCTGATGCAAAGCTCACTCTATCCCTGCTCTTCCTATTATACTTTATCAAAGAATTGCTGGCTCTTAACAGACAGCCTCCATGCTCAGAACCTTTCAAACTATACCTCCAGAAGACTACTGCTTTAAGCTGATTTTTGAAGGAACATTACCAATATCTACAGTCAAGGTAGAACAATGCACTTTAGCAGTTTATCTGGTTTGGCCTCTACTCCTCTGGCAGTAGCAGATCTACAGAGGTCCAGGGGTGTTCATCTGAGAACTTCAGATAATTTTCACTAACTGGGTTTTGTAGTATCAGACCCAATTCAGACTGGAATTACTGAGCCGTGGGGGATGGGGTCATTTGCCTCTCCTTTCTCCGAGTCCATCCTACTATGACTCTCCAAATTGGGCAAAGTACAACACTTTCAACACTTGACTCCCAGTGGTAGTGATGGCAAGCTGAAATAGGCTTCTCAGGGAGGTTAGTGTGGGGTTGACAGGCTCAGCACTCAACACCACACACAGCAGTTCGATACCAGCATTATTCAGCCCAGTGCTTCTATTTTGAAAAAGATAAGTACTTTATTTTACATATAGGTGCAATACTACAAACTACAATAATCTTTTACATACCCGATGTTCTGGTGCAAGGAACAACATGGCATGGCTCTACACACCTTATCCCGTCACTCTATGTGCTTACTAGGTGTGTGTAAAATTTGAATAACTTACTTTTCACGTAATTACACCGAATTTTGACAAAATTACATGAATTTATGCATAATTACGCAAAACACAAACCTGTCATTTAACGTCATATTTTATGCAGCCTCCCATCAATTTTTGACAACACATTTTATACTAAGAAGAATAGCGCAGAAAAATAAAAACACCATGAACAATGGCAGCTTGTGTATTGCTATTCCTTTGAGTTTGTGGAAACGTTTTACCACACATGGAATAGTTGTGGTAAAGTTTCACTGTGGATGATGAGTAGTTACACAAAGTGGCATAAGTTTGTGCGTTTTGCATAACAAGAGTCATATAAAATTCCTGAATGTATGTGAATTATGCCAGCTTAATGTACATATTGCTAGTCCTAGTGCTTAGGGTACTTGTAGCATAGTCTCTAGATCAGGTGCAGAGCTACCTCCCCTCTCTTGGCCCGTATAGTTTTTCACCCATTCCTCTCCATTCTCATAACTGCAATGGGCCTCCCACAGGCAGGTAGGCTCATTGGTGGAGCGCCTGACCAATCGCACATCTCGTAGCAGTCCTGCTCATGTGAAACGGCTGCAGGCCATGCAGTAAGTCTTCAGAGGGCAGTGGTAGATGGAGGATATGGAGTCTGTCAGTTGTTCACTTTGCATGTGTCTTTCTCAAGCGGCTCTCCAGCATCTTCAAGGCCGTCTGCAGGGTGGAGAACCCACAAAAGAGGCACAAAAAAAGTGAGCTGCCTATACCCAACTATCAATGTAAGGTGGGCGGAACTCAGCGTTTTACTCCGCGGAATTCCGCTGAGGTACCTAAAAACTCTGCGAGATTCTGTTGAGTCCCACTAGTGGTGGAATTCCAGTCTGTCACACAAAATCTCGCCAAGGGGCGGTCTAGCGCTCATTGTTTCTTGCTTGCACCCGCCAAATTAACGTTGGCGAGCCACTCGTGAGGAAATACTCTACCATGCAGCTGCTGGCTGAGTTTTTGCCAAACTCTGCGCTCCAAGCGAAGTGGTCAAAACGCCACAAACTCCACTGGTGGAGCAGGGTTTAGTACCCACCTCTAATTAAGAGTAATCAAGAAGAGAATTACAGGGCTGCTCCCATTCTGAAGGATTGTGATATCAACGTACAGGACTACAGCTGTCATGTGGAAAAATGTGAACTTGCTTTTACGCTGTCTTCTGCACCTTCCTCTTGAGGATCCAAGGGAATCAGAGAAGAATTGCATCAGTGGATCGCAGCAGCTGAGCCATTTACTACCATGTGCTAATTCTCTTCGGTGATCTCCTGTTAAGGAGCAACATACATGGTGCATAACGGGAAACGGTCCAGTTGTGGAGTTCCCTGGCAGAAATGATGCTCTTGGCACTGCACTCACAACCACATCTACCACCTCAGCAGTGATCATAGCAGCACAGTTGCTAGCAGAAACAGCAGCAGCAACTACAGCTGTAACCACTAAAAGGAACACAGCAGCAACAAAAGATGCCAGCAAAGCAGAGACTACAGCTGCCATAACAGCCACTTCCAGATCACAAATTCAAAGCAGCAACAACAGATGCAGGCACAACAGAGACCACAACTACAAAGAGAGCTAGGACGATAGCTAGGACAATGATAGGGACCAAGAAATCATAGTTCTAATGGCAGCAGGGACCAAAAGCATGACCCACAACTAGGATAGCAGATACTATAACAGCTGCCATTGCAAAGGCAAAAACAGAAACTACTTCAAACAAGGTAGGGGCCCCAGCAGACACATTAGCTCCACAACACAGTAGTAACCATCGGTGCCTAACAGCAACAGAAACAAACAGAGTAGGGAGCACAGCAGTGACCACACCTATAGTGGCATCAGTGACCACAGCTGATTCCACAGGAGGGACTAGACAGGTGATCTACAATGTAACCACAGAAGGGACCACAGCATTAACCAGAGCTGCTACCACACCAGCAACAATACGAGCTACTAAAGCTTTCTACCACACAAGGGACTACAACAATGATATCAGCTGAGACCATCATCTCCATAACAGTAGACACAACAGAAGGAACAATAGCACAGCAAGAACCACTACAGAAACTACTGCTGTAACCATAGCAGAGGCTTGAGCAGCGACCACAGCCATGACAACAGCTTGACAACAGCTTCACCACAGCTGTAACCACAGTAGAGACCACAGTAGAATCATAGATTCTACCACAACAGTAACATCTGCCATCATAGCTGTAACCATTACAAAGACAAAACTACTACCATGGCAGGGATAACAGTAATCACCACATCAGGCATAACAGCAGAAGATGTTGCCAGCAGAACAGGAACAACAGCATCAACAGGTGTCACTACAGGAGTAACCACAGCTACTGCCACCGCACAGACCAGAGCAGAGACCACAGCTTCCACAATGGCAGAAGCAAAAACCGCAACAGTAGCTGTCAGCAAAGCCAGGGTAACCAGAACAGTAATAGCAACAACTGCCACAACAGCATAAACCACAGCAGCTACAAGTGTTGCCAAAACAGCAGGTACCACAATGGCAGCGTCAAATGCCAATATGGTAGAGACAACAGCAGCAAACACAGTAATAACCACTGAGAAAAAGAAAACAATGATTTACTTAATTGCAGCGACTGATAATTACTGTGGGCTGCATGCGAGTTTAACAATATGCAAATCAGCATTGGTTCTGCCTGTCCCAACCTGCTTAGCCATGTCCCTCTGGGCAGTAGCTCAAGCAACTCCAGACCAGTTGTGGCTTGTTAAGCCTTATGATTGATATATAGCTTGAGTCTATAGACAGCAAGCATGAGAACCTTGTTTGGGTATACTGGTCGCATTTAAGATATTTTTGCTTTGAAAAGCAAACAAGCACTGGCAAAACCAATGCATCTGACTTTAAAGTGATAATGTATGTAAACACAGACACACACAACTGTGCTCAGACTATTTGTGTCTTATATCTATGCAAACTGCCTGTTACTGTGCCTCCTATGTTGGTTCCCAGTTGGTGATTCCCCAACCTTGTGATTCAATGCATCAAGGTACATTCTAACACAGAGCTATGGGTCTGTGAGAATTTGTCTGCATTAGCACATTAAAACCAACACACATTGGCTTTGCCAATGATTGCTATACTTCAGGCAGGTCATCATAAAGGAGGTATGGGGAAAGTGGCAGCAGAGTCTACTTTCACAATATTTTGGTGTATTTTTATATTTCTGGATTTATACAGTGAGAGCCAAATCAAGTTGATGTCAGAGCAATAAATTATAAAAGAAAAACAACAAGATTAATATACGCATGGGAAACGGAACTGTTAAAATATATTTACTTTGCCGAATAAATATATAAAATTTTTGAACAATTATTGATGCATTCACTTTGGGGGGAGGATGCCACGAGGAAGGCAATGGAAAAGAGGTGCATCAACAAGGTATATACTTTTTGTAGATATGGTGAGAGTAGTAGGGCAACCTAGTGCGCTTCATCTTTCGGAGACCCTAAAGATGTGAGTGAGGGTGGCAATTGGATATGTTGTGAAAGGAAAGCGGTAGGTACTGAATATTAACTCCCATCTCACCACCATATCCTGATAACATTACAAGGACGCTCATTTGAGGGTAAGACTCCTTTATTGAAGTACACACGCAACAGCAAAAGAGCTTAGCATCCACCATGAATCTCTTCACCAACTGCTTCACGATCCCCACGTTCAAATCCCCATGACAGCCCTCACATTCCAGAAGGGAATGCAAGAACCCACCACATCCTCCCCATTATATACATAAAAGAAAAGTAAGCATAACAAAAAAAGGTAAAGCAGGGGACAGCAGGCATTCACAGTATAAAAATACATTTGACATAGTATGAGGAACACGAGTCACTTTGGCACAAAATATCGTAATTTAGAAGGTCGTTTCCTTTCCCTGGTGGAAACTCTCCTCTCCACGCAAACATCCTTACAATCTATACACCTCTCCACCTCAGTACATGCACTCTTCTTGCCAATACCATGGCCAATGCAATTTTATCCTTGTTCCATCACTTGCCATATTCCAATTTATCTACACTCTTCCTTACATCCACAACCCTTTGGGGAGATGAGACTGCCACTTAGAAATGATTATAGGTATTTTGATTCTGACATAATCTCCAACAGCCACCTTGGAATTTCTTCCTCCAACACCCACGTATGTATTCTGAGCTTGATGCCTTCTACTTCGGTCTTCCATTTTCTGTTTAGAAATGTTAAATTGCCTCATCCACTGTCTCGTTATTTTGGACGCCTGAACTCTGCCCCTCAATAACACAAAAGGGGATAGCCCTGTATCTGTATTGGGACTGGTGTGAACAGCCCAAAACAATTTCCCTAATTCTTCCTTACAATTTAAACCATTACCTCTAGCTAACTGTATGTTTTCCTTGAGAACTGTGTTGAAACGTTCAACAAGACCATTACTTCTCGGATGATATAGAGAAGTCCTGGTATGCTTACTACCCAGAAAACATAAGAAATCAGAAAATTGTGCAGATGTAAATTGACAGCCGTTGTCCGATAAAATTTCATCAGGGATGGGTTCCTTGAGAAAAATGGATTCCAAAAACTCAATAATTTTGTGACTGTTGGGAGATTGCACAAATGTAACTTTCGAACAGCTGCAGTAAAAATCCACAACCATAATTCCATACTCCAACATGCCATCAGAAAGTACAATGGGACCAATGAGATCAATGGGTAATGTGCCTCATGCTTTGTTGGGTACCTCAATTGCTTCCACAGGACTGGGGACAGTGACTTGAGATGTGTCACTGCTGGCAGAACTGACACAATCTCTTACATAATGCTCAAAAATTCGGTCCAAACGTGGCCACCAGAAATTCTCCCTTATCGTCCTTTTCATTGCACACATACCGATGTGCCCTTCATGAGCCAAAACCCAAATTCTGTTTCCCATGCCTTCATGCACTACTAACACACTAGAGTCTAGTGACTAGACTGATATAAAAGCGCATTAATGATGGATAATTCTTCAAATACATGCTTTAAATATCACTCTTCACGCCATCTGACTTCCACTGTGACCACCCTTGACAAATACCTCCTTTCACCTCCTTCATTTGTTCATCTAAATCACAAGCAGTGAGCGATTCGTTCTCCAATATGATACCCATCACATCGGCGTTCAACTGCACACACTAGATCAGCATCCACATCCTCAAATATTTCCCCCTTGTCATGCAGATTGCAATTGGGAAGACGAGACATACAATTGGCCAACACGTTCTTTGCACCAGGTACATATTCCACTTTATAACCATATTCCTGCAGCCTATACTGCCATTTGGCAATTCTAGGTGTGGCTCATTCCATGCCTTTAGTAGTGAATAGTTGAACCAAGGGCTTATGATCAACTTGAACAGTAAATTGTGAACCCCATAGGTACACTTTAAATTGGGCAATGCCACACCAACACACTAATGCCTCCCTTTCAATTACGGAATAAGATGACTCAGCACCTTTCAAACTCCCAGAGGCAAAAGCTACTACTTTATCTTTACATTCCTGTGTTGCATGAGAATGGCACATAAACCCATCAGGCTGGCATCTGTCATGATGATAGTTTCATCACATTTGTCGAAAGGTTTCAAAGGTATAGCATGCATTATTTCCTTCTTGATGAGCTCAAATTCCTTATTGCACGCTTCACACCAAACAAACGGCACATTTTCTTTGGAGTAAATTTCTAATTTGATACGTTTTTTCTGCACAACTTGGAATGAATCTGGTATAAAACTCTATTAGACCCACAAAGGAACTTAATTGGTCCTTATTATCGGGAGATTTAAAGTCGTCAATGACCTTAACCAAGTTAAATTTAGGTTCTACACCACTTGGCGATAACTTATACCCCAGATAACCAATGCTGGGAGAGTTAAACCTGCATTTTTCTACACTGAGGGTTACTCCTCTTGCTCTTAGAATGGATAAAACTTGACATACTCTGTCATCATGCTGGTCCTGATCCTGACCAAACACTAGTACACCGTCCTGGAATGCTATTGCTCCTTCTATACCTTTGAACAAACTTTCTACAACTCGTTGAAATACGGCGGAAGCCGATGCCAACCTACATGGCATGCGCTTAAATTGAAATAACACTTTAGGAGTAATGAAAGACGTTGAATGTCTAGAATCAGGATGCAGGTTGATTTGGTGATACGCAGACGTCATATCCAACAAACTGAAAATGTTGCCCCCTTCAAGGTGGAAACCATTTCATTGATGTTGGGAAGCGGATGACGATTGATCCAGATTTGCTGGTTGAGGTCACGCAAATCCAGACACAAATGGACTGATCCCTTAGCTTTGCTTGCCAAAACAATGGGGGTGACACAATCTGAGCACTCAACAGTTTGGATGACTCCCTGCTCATAAAGTTTATTCAATTCTTTTTTCAATTTCGCTTGCAAAGCTAAAGGCCCTCTCCCAATCTTATGAACCACAGGACATGAATTACCCATCAACTTGATTTTGTATGTGAAACCCTTCAGTGTGGAGAGCCTGTAGAAAAGGTAGAACAAATGAGAAAAATGAAAATAGTGCAGGGCCGAACTGCCAAATAATATGCTTATAAGATAAACCAAGTGTGTGTATCACGGATAGCAACACATAGGATATGATGCTAGTGTGCACATCACTGATGTGCAGCCCAAGTCAAACTGGCCGCAAAACTGAAACTGACAAACTCCTCGATTGGGCCGATTCAAATTGGCCATGAAGTGAGGAAACGATGATGTCAGCACGTGGTGTGTCGGCAAAGGGGCAGAGAATTGCACGAACACCGCAGCAGGCGCGGGGCATGGAAGGAAGACAGCACGTGCTCTACCGTATCCACCCTCCAAACTGCACAAAGAACAGTACCTGAAGATCCTGGGAAGCTGGCAGAACCCCCCCCAGGCTGGGGAACAACTTCCTCCTTCACATGTCATGGAAGGCCCTGTGAACACAAGGCAAGGTCACAAGGTCGCACTGGTGGATCCACACCAGTGAACGAGTCCTGTCCAGTTCTAGCTCGTCCTACACATGCAACAGGACGAGGGCGCAGCATCCATCATATATTTCTTCACCAACTGCTAATCCCCATGCCAATGATGGAGCAGGTAGTGCAAAAATGTTGTATACCTCCTCTATTTTTGCATGAAAATACTAATTATATTTAATATTAATTATAATATTATTAAACGAGTGTTGTATGTATACTAATCAACATTATTAATACTTAAACTACACATGGGATTTGCTTTTTGCATGGCTAAATAACTCTTGCAACTAAAATCTGTACGCATATTAACAATAGTATATGTGGTAATAGAATACTGCATGATATATGTTGCTTTGTGATGTTGCACCCTCGAGGAGGATCGAAAAAGGTGAATATAATTGCTTCAAATGTCGCTTTACGCTAGATAAATACAAGCACATAGAGGGATTAGCAAGGGGTTAACATTAGAATCACTATTTCTATGAATTAATTATTCTTTTGTGTTTGTTTTGCTTAAGTTGGCATCTGGGCCTAAATCCAATATGGCCACTGTCACCACACGCAGAAGTGGCCACTGTCTCATGAGGCGCGGAGTGAGCTGCGCATGTGCAAGAAATCTCCTAAACCTCGTAGCGACCTTTGCACAAAATGTCCCCGGTCAAGGATACGAAACGGGACATTCGTGAAGACACGGGAACAATCAACCTTAAAGTAAACCGGAACAAGCCGATACTTCGCTGACCAATGACCTCACCCCTCGAACTGTACTGAAAATCTGGGAATATAAGTTGTACGATCTCAACCAGCCAATCACGACTGTTCTAAAGTTTAAAATTGTATCTTCTTTGACTTGTTTTATTATAAAAAAAGAGTAGTAGAATAGTGAGGGCTCAGATGATCTCTCTTTCTTTTCATTCATCATTTTTCCACATTCGTTCGTCGTGACGCCTTTTCTGAAGATCCAGAAGCTGCCCGACTGCTTGATGACGGCAAACTTTTTCTGAAAATCCACGGGCTATGATAGATGCTTAAACGATTTCTGGTCCTTTGATAAATTGGGACTGTACAGTGCTGAGCAG
Source organism: Triturus cristatus (assembly GCF_964204655.1). NCBI lineage: Eukaryota > Metazoa > Chordata > Amphibia > Caudata > Salamandridae > Triturus > Triturus cristatus. The sequence continues at coordinate 238,934,986 of NC_140583.1, forward strand.
AGGACTTTGAGCTTTGGCCTGCTTTTTCGGACAATTTACGACAAATTTTGGTTATGCAGAGCCAATGAATTAGAGGTCTTCAAATAGCCAGATTAGGTAAATATGATGTTCTGCGATTTCTTTGAATTGATCTAAAAACTCTAAACTTTGACGAGACAAAAGCAAATATTAATCATTATGAAATTTTAGATAAACAGATATTGATTAACAAGAAATATGAGTTTGTGGTTTTATTAAGGGAAATAAGGATTCTGAGTCTTAAAATGTGTTTTAGCTGGTTCTAAATCACCATCAACCAATCCAACTAAATTGGTCCGTTGACCAAGTGGGTGGAGTGCCTTGATGTTTGGAACTAGGGGATCTATAGGCGAAGGATGTTAATGTATATTTTGTAAAACAACTTTTCTCTCCCTATAGGTTATAAGGTATTTACCCCCACATGTCCAGCGCTTGAATTACTCATCAATGAATGCATATATGAATGAGTGTGCGTGACGACAGGTCTATGACACAGGGAGGATATCAGTATATGTTGTTCCCCTTTTCCCAGTCTCGCGCTGGATAAGTTTTTCTGGTAGCAGTATGATGGTTTTTATTGTTTTGGTTTGGTGATTATTGCTTGTAAATTGCTTATTGATTATTGATTGTGGGAAAGTATTGGTTTATGTATCAACACTCTATGTTGAGTCGCGTCGAGTTCTGTGTTGTTTGACGACTTCTGGGATGTAGGAAGTCGGAAGTTTGTAACGGTTCCGTAGTAGAGCAGAGGTAAGAGTTGCTCTCGGGAAAGACGGAATTGTTGTTGCCCTGTAGGTACACGGGGAAAACGTGTGACGATTGAAGTTGCGCGACGCATTGTCTGGGTTCGATTCGGTAACATCGTTGTGTGTTGCCGTTAGAGACATTTTCTGTATGAGAGAAATGTATGATAGTTATGTTATTGAAACTTGTAGAGCGTGACTGTTACCCGAAGGTGTCCTAGCGCTATTATAGGATGTCCATCCTTAGATTGAACTGGGTTGGAGTAAAGGTCTTTAAAGCGTGAATAACCATGTTTTTAGTGCCTTCCTAAAGTTCAGGTGATTTGTGGTGTCTCTAAGGTGTCGTGGGAGAGCATTCCATGTCTTGGCTGCTCCAACCAAAAAGCTTTGTCCACCCCAATTAGCTTTCTTTGCTAAAGGGACTGAAACCAATTTTGCCTCTGAGGATCGCAACATTCTTCTGGGAATATACCAACGAATGTGCCTTGTCAAATGAGTGGGTCACTTTCCATGAAGGGACCTGTGCATAACACACATGGCCTTAAACAAAATTCTTTTTTTTACTGGAAGCCAGTGAAGCTTTCTGATCTCAGCCGAGATTGCGGCGTATTTTGGAATCCCAGAAATCAATCTAGTGGCTGCATTTTGCAATAGTTGGAGATTTTTTAATAGCCCTTCCTGAATATTTAGGTATAGGCTATTACAATAGGCCAATCTTGATAGGGCCAAGGCTGAGACAACTATTCTTTGACTCTCTATGCGCAATAGGGGCAGGATCTTTTTACATGACCTCAAAGTGTATGAAGTTGCAGAGACTACCGCATTAACTTGATCTTTAAATGACAGTTGGTTGTCAATAATGATTCCTACGTTTTTTACTTTTCTACTGGGAGTTGGGAGGGGTCCTAGTGAATCTGGCCACCATTCAGTCGATAGCATGACAGAGAAGATCACCTGTGAAATTTTGGTCTTAGGTACCAGCAGTCCAAAAGGCACTCTGATTACGCTTATCACTGGAAAGGTAATAGGTGTTCCTTAAGCTTGCTAGAAGGATAAAGTAGAGGGAAGTGCTACTTTATTAATCAGTGTAATAATTCTGTAGTAGGGCAGACTGTTCGCTGCTCTCGGGGAAGACAGAATTCTGTGTGAATGAACTACATTTTCCGTATGAAAGTGCGTGAATGAAATAGCATTCAGGTTAATTGTGAAACTCTGGTTTTATTTCTCAGGAGCAGAGCGTCTCCAACTAGGTGTCTTAATTCTGGAGAAACGGTTAGCTAATGCTTGCTAGAAGGGTAAGGTAGAGGGATGTGCTACTTTATCAACGGAAGTAACCATTCCGTAGTAGGGCAGAGGTAAGCGCTGCTCTCGGGAAAGACGGAATTCTTGTAAGAAAGGTCATTAACTATTCTTTTGTTAGCGAAACAGATAATGGTGGTGTTTTTATGTTGTTACTAACAGATCTGTAAGTCAGAAGACCGTAAGAAAGTTTGACGATAAATTTTGTAAAGGAGGGGTCAGCAGAAGCAGGAGTAGCGAGAAAAGCTGACGTCAGAAAGACCGCGCTGGGATTGGCCAGTCAGTAAGAAACGTAGGTGCTCCTGATTGGTGTGTTAGTGTATGCCGCGCTGAGAGTGGAGAATTACAGGGTGACGTTGACGCTCCGGATTGGTGCGTTAGTGCAAGTCGCGCTGGGATTGGAGAATTACTGAAGTGACATAGACGCTCCGGATTGGTGCGTTAGTGTAAGTCGCGCTACGATTGGTTAAAACAACAGAATAGTCATAGGGAAAATCTAGCGATACACAGAAGACAAAATGATGTATTACAATCCACCAGAAAAGGAGAAAAAGTCCTTGTTTGGAAAGATCAAGAGTTTATTTAAAAAGGACAAACCGATTGTGACTAGAGAGGGACAGTTGCTTCCCCCACCAAAATCGCCTGCATCCTTTATGATTGCGAAATATGGATACCATACATGTATTTGGTTGGACAATTGGGCAAAGTATACAAAAGATGATGGAGTTTTAGCATTTCCAGAACATGGTTCATTTAATTTAGCGGTTTTGAGAAATTTGAAAGAAAGAATGATGAATCTAGAACCAAGACCCAGACTAACACAGTTTGAGGCATTGACAGAATGGGAAGATGAGATGCATGACGAAGAACGACAGAGGAGGGGCGGAAGATACAAATATATGTTTGGTACATCATATGGACAGGAGAATCAGGATGATAGAATGAGGAGATGGCAAAGCGCAAATATGACTGAGGGTTTGTTTCCTGTAAGAAATGCTAAGGAAATTAGCAATAGAATATATATGGAAAAGAGAAATAATATTGAGTCAAGAGGGTATGGTGTGCATGAATCGGAGGATGATGTTCTTGACAACATTTTTTATAAAAATCCACCACCTTATCAATCAGATTCCACATTACTGACACCAAGTGCCCCAATGAGAGAGACTCCACGAAATATAACATTTGAATCAGTATCACAAGAAACAGGAAGAAACGATCCTTTTAGAGAAATAGTGAAAACACAACATGGTAAAATAAGTAATGAAAATTCAGCTGAACTAGCAAAAACCACTTTAGAATTAAACTGAGAAAATTAGGGAATTGACAAAAAATGTGGAAGCCGTAACTGTTCCAGTAACTATAGGACCTGTAATGCCTATTTTTGATAAACAGAAGGATAGTGAGCATTGTCTAACGATTCCTTATAACAGTAATAAACAAAATGAGAGACCAGAGAAAATTGTAGATGAGAACCCATAGAGACAAACAACCGGTATTCCAGAACAAAGTACGCCTAGAAATTTGACAGTAAATCAAAGTCTAGTGGATAGAATAAGAATGACGACAGAATCAGTCTCAGGATCACCAAAGAGATTAGCACCACAAACTACTGAGAAAGATAGTGTAGGGCCTACTTCAGATGAATTAAGTGAATGGCTAAGGAGTTTGCAGCAGAAAGATAAAGAATCCCAATCTATAGATGTGGCCAAACTGAAGATTGTTTTGGAAGAATTAATAGTAGGGACTATCCCCACGGAGAAGTTAAAAGCCTATCAAGATAAAGAATTACTATTTTTATGTAAAAGTATAACCTGGAGAGCAAGAAATCTACATGAGAGACTAGAAGAAGTGGTAAATGAAATGGGTATAGACTTCGAAAAAGTAAAAGCTTTACAAAAACCATACAGAGTAGATTTTTCTGAAAAAGATATTGAAAATCTGAATACCGCAGGAAGAACAACTCAGATTAAAGACAATCATTTTGTTAAGAAAATGGGGAGATGTAGATAAATGGAAGAGTAGGTGGTTCCGAAAACGAGATGATGCCTCGGATAAAACATTTGCAGCTTTCCCGGTAAGAGAAAAAGAAAAGTTAGTAACAGAATGTCCCATGAGAGAAATTCCAGGAGGAGTATATTTACATGTCCCTTGGACTAGACAAGATATTTTGTCATTTACCAATGATTTCCCTCGACTACGCGAAAAACCAGCCGAGTGGTATAGACAAGTGGATAGGTTCGTAAATTTATCAAAAGTTTTATGGATTGATTTAAATAGTCTTTTTGACATAATAGTACCAGCAAATTTATGGACAGAGTGCAAAATAATGATAAACTGGCCTACACAAGAATACCCTAGAGACCCAAAAACAGGTGCCCCTGATCCAGAGGTGATGAAAAAATATGAACAAGTAATTACCTTTCTGAAAAACAAAGTACCTCCCAAGGAGACTGATTGGGTAAAAATTGACAGGAATCATCAGGAAGCCTAGGAATCAGTACACGCTTATTATGAGAGGTTGATCCTCGCCTTTAAGCAATTCAGTGGTGATGAAAATTTGAGTGAAATGGATTTAAGTCACTTTGTATACCGATTTGTATATGGGCTGCATCCAGAAATAAGTGAAATGATTAAACAGCATACAGTGGACTGGCAAAATAAGAAAATAGATGAAGTACTGAGACATGCCAAATATTTTAGTGATGAAATTGAAGCCAAACAGCGTAAGTTAAAAGAAAAGGCTATGTGGCACAGGTAAAGGTGGCAGAAAGACAGGAAGCTCAATTGATTGAACAGGCAAATAGTGCGGGTATGAAACCTAAATTTAATGCTGGAAAAGGAAAGGGACAATTTAATATAAAAGAAGCCAAAAAGAAGTGGCCATGTCATAATTGCGGAAGAATAGGGCACTGGAAATCCGAGTGTAAATTTCCCCCGAGTACTAATGGTGATAATGCATCATTGAATTCGCAGGTGCAGAAAGAGGTGAGTTGTCAACCACAGCGACAGCAGCAGGTTGTTGCCCAACAGGATCAGGCACCCAAACCGCCTTTTCCACAGAGCGTAAATCCTCAGAAATACAGTAATGAGACAGGATTTTACAACGAAGAACAGGTAACTTATCTGCCGCGCGCTAGTGCTGTTTCGCAGTATTGGCTACAACGCGATGAGAGTGAGTCAGAAGAAAGCTATTGACGGTGCCGAGGGGAGGAAGAAGAGTGCGTACTTGGCGCAACTCTAGAAGTAGACCAGACAGGCCCTTTTGTCGATGGAAAAGTAAATAATGAAAATATTACTTTCCTAGTAGATACTGGTGCTACTCGTTCAACTGTCAGGTCAGCTGATGTTAAAAACCTTTCTCTCTCGGATGAAACAATCCAAGTAGTTGGGGTATCCAACAGATAGATTAAAACATATCTCACTGAACCAGTAAAAGTTAACATAGGGAAATTTTCTGAAATGCACCGCTTTATCGTGTGTGATTCAAGCCCTCTAAATTTGTTAGGAAGAGATTTATTGTGCAAAATGAATTGCACTCCCGATGGTATGGCATTTGAGACCCCTGATGAAGATGTACTATATAAAATGACTATGGCTTATATGGAACCTGAGATTACTGAGGCATTTGCTGTATTAACCCTGAAGAACTACAAAAGGAACTGAAAAAGACAGTAAAGGCAGAGGTCTGGGATTTCACAGGAGAAGATGTAGGATTAAGGAAAAATGTGGATTCTGTAAAAGTGACTATAAAGGAAGGAATAAGTTACCCAAATATTCCTCAGTATAAATGGACACCCGAAATGATTGAAGGAGTTGCTCCTATAATAGAGAAAATGATTAAACTAGGTATTTTGAGAGAAATAATGAGTAGTTCATGTAATTCACCAATTATGGGCCTGAAAAAGCCTAATGGAACGTTCAGAATAGTGCAAGATTTGAGAAAAATAAACAAGATAGATGTGTCATGGTGTCCTATTGTACCAAATCCATCTGTGATTTTGTATCAGATTCCACATGATGCAGAATGGTATACAGTGATTGACCTGTGTCATGCTTTCTTTTCCATCCCATTGCATCAAGACAGTCAGCAGATTTTCGCGTTCCGGTTTGGCAAACGTATTTTGGCATGGTGCCGAATCCCACAGGGGTATACAGAAAGCCCCTCAATATTTAACTAGATATTGAAAAAGTCCTTAGAAGATCTAGAGATGTCCGAGAGCTCAATACTAGTCCAACACATTGACGACCTGCTTGTGGCGTCAAAAACACGAGAAGCTTGTGTAGTGGATACCATAGCATTGCTAAATCATTTAGCAGATGGAGGACTTAAATAATCCCCATGGAAATTGCAATTCTGCCAGAAAGAAGTACAATATTTAGGCCATAAAATCGAAAAAGGATTGAGGAAAATAACTGTAGAAAGAATGAAGATATTAAAAGGAATGAGAGCCCCAATGACGCAAAGAGAAGTACGAATGTTTCTTGGAATGGTAGGCTATTGTCGCCAGTGGATAAGTAACTTTTCCCTGATTGCAAAACCTTTGGTATGCCTGACAGGAAGTGATGTAAAAGATCCCATTGAATTGAATAAAGAAGAGTTACCAGCCTTTAAACAATTGAGAGACAGTTTGTGTGAGGTACCAGCACTTGGTATGCCTGATTATGAAAAAGAGTTTGAACTATACTGCAGCGAAAGGAATGGATGTGCACTCTCTGTATTAATACAGAAACATGGAAAACTGAGAAGACCAATTGCATATTTTTCAGCTATACTTGACCGAGTAGCTCTAGCGTTACCTGGTTGTCTGAAAGCAGTGGCTGCCACTTGTAAGAGTCTGGAACAGAGCGAGGGAATTGTGATGGGATATCCTGTGCGAGTATTTGTACCTCATGATGTGGCAATCCTTTTAAAAAGGAGCCGCACTCAGTTCATGACACATAATCGGCTGACTAAATATGAAAAAGTCATATTAGGTGCAACGAATGTGAGCCTTGTAAGATGTCTGAATGTGAATCCTTCAACATTATTACCAGATGCTGAGAATGTGGAAGTCAGAGATGATGTGGATCATGACTGCTTGGATGTGCTTGATTTCTGTACAAAACCACAACCTGATATAAAAGATGTACCTTTGACAGAAAGTAACTATGTGATGTTTGTGGACGGATCATGCTTGAGAACAGACGAAGGAATTCTGAGTGCAGCATATGCAGTGTGCACAGTAGCAGCAGTAATGGAAGCATCTTACTTAAAGGGAGTAAAGTCAGCCCAAGTTGCTGAACTCTTTGCTTTAACAAGAGCATGTAAGTTGGGAAAGAATGTGAGAGTGACTGTGATAACTGATAGTCAGTATGGCTTTGGTGTCGTGCATGATTTTGGCCAAATTTGGTCACAGAGAGGATTTTTTACTTCAAGTGGAACCCCTATAAAGAATGCTGAAGCGGTTGGGAAATTGCTTGAGGCGATACAGCTGCCTAAGCAATTGGCTGTTGTGAAGTGTGATGCACACTCCAAGACCGGAGATTACATCGCAGCTGGGAATCAGTATGCAAACGATATGGCTCAATATTGTGCGCGAAACCAGAATTCGGTAAACAGGGTAAAAGAGAAGGAAATGAATTCATGTACCTTGTTGTTTACTAACATTGTGAATACATGGGAAGAAGTGAGGCAGTTACAGGAAGAAGCAGGAGATGAGGAAATGAGACAATGGGTCAAGGCAGGATGTGCACCAAGGGAAACAGATCATGTGTGGGTCTATTGGGATGGAAGACCAGTTATGCCTGATAGCATGGTGTCAGCCGTGGCCCGGATGTATCATGGACAAGCACATGTAGGGAGAGATGCCATGCTTAGACTATTTAAGCAGACATGGTACAATGCAAAGTTCAGACTTGTAGCTGAGAATCTTTGTCAACGATGCTTTATATGTCAGCAGTTCAATCCTGGAAGAAAAACAGTGGTAAGTCTAGGAACGATAGGTCGAGAAGGAGGGCCTTTCACCAGAATGCAAATCGATTTCATTGAGATGCCTCCCTGTAACAGGTTGAGGTATGTTTTAGTGATGGTCTGCCTGTTTTCTAGATGGGTAGAAGCACATCCCACAAGAAGAAGTGATGGAATAACAATAGCAAAACTGTTTTTGAGGGAATTCATCCCAAGATTTGGGTTTCCAGTCACAATTGTGTCAGATAGAGGAAAACATTTCCATAATGAAATCATGAAGCTAATTTGTGAAGCATTGAATGTACAACAAAAACTGCATTGTGCCTATTGGCCCGAGGCTTCTGGTGTGGTAGAACAGGTAAATGGCACTATTAAAAACAGATTAGGAAAGATGTGTTTAGCCACAGGACTGAAATGGCCTGATTTCTTGCCTCTGGTACTCATGACTATCAGATCAATTCCAGATAGGAACACAGGTTTGAGTCCCCACGAGATTGTGATGGGGAGAGCAATGAGGCATGTATTCATACATACCAGTCAACAAGTTATTGCCTATCTCTGATGACTTGGTGTTGGATTACTGTAAGGGGCTGGCTGACGCCTTACATTCTGTGTTTCATCAGGTTCGTTCGGATGCCACCACCCTTGAAAAGAAGCCAGCTCATGATCTGAGCCCAGGTGACTGGGTGAGAATTAAAGTGCACAGAAGGAGGAACTGTTTGGTCCCACGTTGGGGAAAACCACAACAAGTGATTTTAACTACAACAACAGCTGTAAAGTGTGCAGGAATAAAGAACTGGATCCATGCTAGTCATACCTTGCGAATTCCAAACCCAGTGGATAACAAGGAAGGAGAGTATTTTGAAGAATCAGAAACTAGCTCTGAATCACTAGAACAGGAAAAAAATCTGAAAGGGGGGAGTCAGAACCAAATTTGACCGTTGCCCCATAGAACATTCCCTTGAGGAGGAAGTTGCAGATTTCTGACACCAGCTCAGACTCAGAGACTGAACAAGCACAGGTATATACAGGAAAAGAGAAAAACATTGAAGAGACAATTAAAGAAGTTCTCGATAAAGAAATTCCTGATAGAAAGTTGAGAGAAATTCCACCTGAAGTAACAAAAGCAGATGGTCAGGTGACAGATACAGAAAGTGAGGGAAAGATTTTTGCGTAAGACCCCCGAGGAGTTGTAGGGAATTCAAACATCCAGTTAGAGGAAGGAACGTTTAGTCAGCAGGAAGATTGTGTGCAAGAAACACGAGGAGGGACAGAAGTAGGGAAAATAAAAGAAGTGGTGGAAAGAAAAACAGCTGAAAGTAAAAGTCAAGTTGAAACAGAATCAGAGGACAGTGATGAAGAAGCACCAGAAGGTCGAGTCCTGAGAAAAAGAGCATGGAGAGCTGAGAAAAACAAAAAGGGAAATAAATTGAAAAGATCAGCAAGAGATAAAATCTGGCCAAACAAAATAAAGAGATTAAGATACCGACTGACACAAGTAAATTCATCCATAGCTGAACAATTGAATGAAGTATCTAGTCAAGAGAAATTGAAAGACGAGGGAAAAACGATAACAGAAGAAAATAAGAGAACAAGAAAACCTAACCAGAAGTATAAGTCGCCGGAATGGTCATATGTGGCGCTGCCTGAAATAAAAGAAGAGGTGGATAGCCAAGAAAATCCAGAGGTGACTGTACCAGAAGTGGTTGAGGAAGACGAAGAATCGGAAATCCTGAGAGTGATCTTGTCCGACATTGGAGAAGAAAAGAATGTTCAGAAAGTTCTGTATCAAGATTGTGAAAGAAAAGTGAAAGACGATCAAATGCCAAACTGAAAAGACCAAAAGTGATACCAATGGAAAGACAATAAAATTACTGGAAAAGACATAACTGGTAGAACCAAGTAGGTGCTTAGAGCCTAGGGTTAGACAAAACTAGTTGTGAAGTAGAAGAGGCTTAGTCAAAAGACACTGATCATTTTTTCGAAATGGCAAACACAGAGAATAGAAACACTAAATGTGTATTTCTTAGAAGGTGGTTAAAAATGTGTTGTTGTTGTACAGGATTACTAATGCTTTTATGGAGTGCTTTGGCTTTAATGATTTAAAGTTACACTAGAAACAATAGAAGGACAGAGTGAGAATAAAACGAATGTAGAAAAGTTTCAGAAAGTATATCCGACTAATATAGATAGAAATTATTTACATAAAGACAGGTCTATAAATGATTTCACTACAATGTATTGTCAAAATTACTGTATGAATATGTAAAGACAATGGACGTGAGGGACTGCTACGTCTGCATGCAGTTACCTGTATCTGAGGGAGTGACCTATCATCACCTCCCAGTAACGTATGGAATAACATGTAGTGTAATAGCAAGTTTGTTTTACAAAATAGGGAAATTAGAATATTACTTTTCAGATGTAGATAACATATTTTCACAAGTACCTGTAATTAACAAATTGAATAAAGTAAAACCTGCAAAGGTATTCGGTGAATTTTTCTTAGAAACTAAAGAATTAACATTAGAGTCCATATTTAGAAATAATCTAACTTGTAGTTTAAAGGAGGAGAAAGTGTTCTTGGATATGGTTGAAGAAAGGAGATTGAAAATGCAAAAGAAAGTATCTGAGGGAAGAGAGGAAAGGACAGTCTGGGATGTTGAAAAGGAAAAATATTTGAAAGGAGAAGCTAGTCCAACAATGGCTTTAGATTGGCCTCAGAAAGGAAAGTTGTGTATTAGAAGGAATCAAACTGTATATCATAATTATTTTGTAGATAACAGTGATTGCCATGATACATATCGAATCATGGGTGGATGGGGATTTAAAGGAGGTAATGATCCAGTTTTTCCTGGATTATATTTTATCTGAGGGAACAAGGCATATTATCGATTACCAGATCACTGGTTTGGCACATGTTATGTGGGCCTGGTTTTCCCAAAGATATTCCATGTGGGAAGAGGAAGAGATGGTGTACATGAGTTAGGTAGACAACTAGCACATAGAAAGAGAGAATCTTGGGCAGAAATTGTGGGAGACATTTTTAGAGAATTGATATCAGCAGTGGGAATATCTCTGAACGGACATAATATTAGAAAATTATCAACAGTAGTGGATTGCTTGTCAACAAGCACCACTGGAGGATTTTTATTGGTAAATACAGAAATGGTTGCCATGTGCGCCATGGTAATGCAAAATCGACTTGCCCTTGATATAATTTTGGCAAAAGAGGGTGGAGTCTGTGGAATGCTGAAAGTTCAACATTATTGTACTTATATTCCTGACGAAAGTCAAGATCTAAGGTCATATATTAAAAATATAACTGATTTGCATGAGGAAATTGCACCACTGGAGGTTGAAGGTGTTTGGGAAAAGATTGGAAAGAAATTATCTTCTATTAAAGATTTCCTATTAAAATTAGGTAGTACATTTATAGGTAAAATCCTATTTCCACTAACCTGTGTAATTTTTCCAGTATCAGTTATAAGACTAGGATGTTTATGTTGTAAAAGAAAGAAAATACAGAAAAATATAAAGAGAGAAACTTTGAGAAAGAAAGAAAATAAAAGACGAGAAAGAGAATTTGAAGAAGTAGAATTAGAAGAAATGAAAGATAGTATGTATAAAAAGGCAAGAGAAGAAGAAATTGGGGAAACAGAAATGTGAACTAAAATTCTATGAATTCATTTTCTTTTCATAATAAAATTACACAATTTCAGGTATTGTGGTGATAAAATCACCAAAGGGGGGATTGATGGAGCAGGTAGTGCAAAAATGTTGTATACCTCCTCTATTTTTGCATTAAAATACTAATTATATAATCTATTAATTATAATATTATTAAACGAGTGTTGCATGTATACTAATCTAATACTTAAACTACACATGGGATTTGCTTTTTGCATGGCTAAATAACTCTTGTAACTAAAATCTGTACGCATATTAACAATAGTATATGTGGTAATAGATACTGCATGATATATGTTGCTTTGTGATGTTGCACCCTCGAGGAGGATCGAAAAATGTGAATATTATTGCTTTAATGTCGCTATATGCTAGATAAATACAAGCACATAGAGGGATTATCAAGGGGTTAACATTAGGATCACCAATTCTATGAATTAATTATTCTTTTGTGTTTGTTTCGCTTAAGTTGGTATCTGGGCCTAAATCCAATATGGCCGCTGTCACCACAAGCAGAAGTGACCACTGTCTCATGAGGCGCGGAGTGAGCTGCGCATGTGCAAGAAATCTCCTAAACCTCGTAGCGACCTTTGCACAAAGTGTTCCCGGTCAAGGATATGAAACTGAACATTCGCCAAGACACGGGAACAATCAACCTTACAGTAAACCGGAACAAGCCGATACTTCGCTGACCAATGACCTCACCCCTCGAATTGTACTGAAAATCTGGGAATATAAATCGTACGATCTCAACCAGCCAATCACGACTGTTCTAAAGTTTAAAATTGTATCTTCTTTGACTTGTTTTATTATAAAAAAGAGTAGTAGAATAGTGAGGGATCAGATGATCTCTCTTTCTTTTCATTCATCATTTTTCCACGTTCGTTCGTTGTTCGTTGTGATGCCTTTTCTGAAGATCCCGATGCTGCCCGACCGCTTGATGACTGCAAACTTTTTTCTGAAAATCCACGGGCTATGATAGATGCTTACACGATTTCTGGTGCTTTGATAAATTGGGACTGTAGCATGCTGAGCAGAGGACTTTGAGCTTTGGCCTGCTTTTTCGGACAATTTACAACAAATTTTGGTTATGCAGAGCCAATGAATTAGAGGACTTCAAATAGCCAGATTAGGTAAATATGATGTTCTGCGATTTATTTGAATTGAGCTAAAAACTCTAAACTTTGACTAGACAAAAGCAAATATTAATCATTATGAAATTTTAGATAAACAGATATTGATTAATAAGAAATATGAGTTTGTGGTTTTATTAAGGGAAATAAGGATTCTGAGTCTTAAAACATGTTTTAGCTGGTTCAAAATCACCATCAATCAATCCAACTAAATTGGTCCGTTGACCAAGTGGGTGGAGTGCATTGATGTTTCGAACTAGGGGATCTATAGGCGAAGGATGTTAATGTATATTTTGTAAAATAACTTTTCTCTCCCTATAGGTTATAAGGTATTTCCCCCCACATGTCGCTTGAATTACTCATCCCTCCTGTGTGTGTAGACTTGTGAGAGTTGGTGTTATGGGCCCCACCAATGAATGCATATATGAATGAGTGTGCGTGACGACGGGTTTGCGACGCAGGGAGGATATCGGTTTTCAGAAGGAGATGCAAGAACCCAACAAACATAGAAGCCATTTTGACAGGCGTGGACTGAAGAGAGTTATATGACCATATGAAATGGCTCTGATAATCATGGTTACATGACCTTCACAACTGAGTTCCAAGTGTGACAGACACAAATCTAGCTCTGCCCAAGTCGTCTGTTGAAGATTCAAAATCACAATATGTAAACATTGCAAGTTACAATTAATATTCTCAACATAAAAAGATCCTCCCTCTTGCATATGGAAAATGATGTGAGGAATGTATACGTATATTTTATCTGTGCTTGTTACATGAATTAACAAACTCTAATATTAACTTAAGATGGACTAGCAAACAAAACATTTCAAAACTACCCACAACACTACACTGAAATAGTACTGTTTAGTGCATAAGAAAACTGTTACCATTAAAATAATGGTGCGCTTCCCCCTTATTAGTAAAGCCCTGTTCTAACTAAGGAATGTAATGTGAGGGCACTACAGAGTTTAATGCTGGTGCGCTTGTGATCGACACAGGTAGAGGCATTAGATCCCTAGAGAGGGAAGGATTGATCTTTAAAGCTCCTCGCTTGGAAAACCAATAAGTCATTAAACCTAGCGAACTTCAGTGCTTTTCTAAAAGCATTACCTTAGTATCATTTTTCTGCAATGAGCTATTTTAAAAATGGCAAGAAATGTCTAAACTTGTCCCATTGGCTGCCACATAGAAGCCTCAAAGAAATTTGGATTTCAAAGTATGTATGCTCACACACTGGATGTGTGTATCTGTTGGGGTGAGAACAGTGGGGGACAGAGGGGGCATGACAGATGCAATAAAATATACTGATAGGATAATTCATGTAACCAAGAAAGCTCAAATGATAATCTTGGAAAGGAAAATAGCTATGAATTTTTGTTTTATTTTAGGGAGTGTTGCATATGTTAGACCAGTGCTTCCAGTAGCGGCCGGTGCAGATAACAGTGATGTGACGGGTTGTGGGGGAACTCGACAGACGACAAAGGAAAATTAAATAATGAATTTTCCTTTGTCGTCGTTTGTCGAGTCCCCCTCCACCCCGCTCCACCACTCTTTCCTTCAAGGGTGGCTCTTGAGTGCTTCCTAAACTTTGTAGAACTACAACCCACTTTTTAGCATAACAAACTTTTGTGTCACACCAACATTTAATGGACATGAGGCACACAATTTTTTTTATATAACTAAAGCATCATGTAGGAGCACACTGGCATTTACAGACAGCACATTTCCATTGAAATGGCAACTAAATTTGCATAGACACACAGTTTTATGGATAAAACTTTATTGCACACAAATGTCAATGTGTGAAAATTGGTCTTCAGAGAATATTTATCATGTGTGCATCACCAAGAAAAAGTACAAGTCAAGGAAAAGTGGTATTGTATATAGGTAACGGCACCCAAAGGGTAAATCCACCTAGTATCTGTAGATCCAACTAATAAGTACGGTGCTAAAAGGTGGTAAGAACCACCAGCCTCCCCAAATCCTGCAGCCAAGGCCGCAATTCAAGCACTCGAGTCTTCGGTGGGATAACTACATACGTGACGAGAAGGATTTACATGTTACTCGGACTACACAGTACTAAGAAGCTGATTCAGGGATTGCCAATTGAGAACGACACGGTTATCCCGCTACAATTTAACCTGTGGGTTGCAATTATCACCACAGTTCAAAGAATAGACCAGAAGACAGTCAAGCCTTGAAAAGGTTGCAGGTACATACTTTACAAGAAGCGACGAAACACGTGTTGGCTCATGGCTTTCTGATCTGAAGTGACTACTGAAGACCAATAAAAGAATCAAGTGTCATCTGTGATTTGTATAGATATGTGCATTGACTCACTAATCCTACTACTGACATTCTTATGTGTAGTGAGCTAGGGATGCTTAGTACCAAGAAAAAGTATTTTGATTTGTTTTGATCCTATTAAGATCTTTATTTCCAGCATGTAGTTAAAGTTTGTTTTCTGTACAAATAATTACGTTTTCCTAACCAAAATTTATCCTCAACCTTCGTTTTTTTCATTGAATATATATATATGTATAGTTGCAGGTGTATGGTGTGGAGAACAACAGCGATATTTGATAGAAGGTAGCGGTTGATAAATCTTACAATGAAATAAGGGAGGTGCAGATACTTTTTAGGTCTAGGGTTAGCCAAGACCTTTTGATTTTACTGAAATTATACTTACTTACTGGGGCTTTCAGCCAGCCCTCTTCATCCACTGTTCTTTTATTGGGTCATTCAATTTTTTTTTCCATCCACTACACCATGCCATGCAGAATGGTGCAATGGTCGGCCCACTTCATTCATTGTAAAGTATGAATGACACAGTTCCGCCCTTTCACAAGGTGCACATCTGTACACAGAGTAGTTTCCTTCAATGCCAGGTGCAACTATGGCAATGTATGCTTTTTTTTTTATAAAAAAGAGTATTTTTGCTTTTAGACCATTTCTTAGACTGATGAGGACTACACAAACCATAAGGTTTTGCAAATTCCTTTACAAAACAAATTTGACAAAATCAAACCGCTGGCAGCCAATGCCAGATATATTAGCGTTGTCAATTATTTTTTATTGTTTTATCTCGAAGTCCCTGCCTCTGCATCTCAGGCAATCACCGTCATTGCCTCAATTCAGGAAGGCTTGAAAGATCTGGCTCTTCGACTGAACTGCAGTATTTTTAATCGTTTGGCACAGTAAAGGAGACAAAGGAGTTAGGAAAGTTCAACATTTTAAGGCTCCAATAACATAGGTATAGGTGCTGATGCTGGACTGTCCCTTATATGTATGAGCGACACAGGGGCAATCCGCCTGTACTATCCTTATGGAGTTAAGCTACAACCCCCGTAAAAAACTAATATACTGGAAAGTCCCGGGCCTGTCAAGAATTTGGGTATTGTGCTCATGGATGGTATGACTGTGTAGGTGGTTGAATTTGATTTGGGAGATGGCAAGTCCTGCTGAAAGGTGGTGACCAGATTGGCATATTAAAACCAGCTGAAACATAATGACTAAAGACGGAGAAATCATTGTTTTCCAGACACGTCCTTTGTATGTTTTTAATCATCTAAAAGGTTCCCATGAATAAAATAGCACAGGAGCACTTGGGATACCTAAAGACTTTTAACCCCTTCGCTGCTAGGCCTTTTTTCCCTCCTGTGCCGCGCCCTTTTTTGGCTATTTGGGGTAGTGAGCGCTGAGGCCCCTGTAACTTTTTGACCACATAAGGTATCCACGCCAAATTTGCGTCCTTTTCTTCCAACATCATGGGGATTCTGAAGGTACTCAGGGTTTGTGGATTCCCCTGGAGGGGTCACAGAAATGAGCCAAAATACAGCAAAATGTAGGTTTTTTTTGGGAAAATGGGAAAAACTGGCTGCAAATGTAAGCTTCTGGGGTTTTCCCTGCAAGTGTTATCAAAAAAGGGTTTGTGGGGCTGAAATCACAATTTTCCCAGATTTTAGGGGATACCAGACTTTTGTCAGAAACACAACATTTTTTTACACAATTTTGGCATTTTTCTGGGACATAGCCTATTCTTGCTATTTTTTGTGCTCCTCAACAGGCAAGGGTCCTAAACGTAGTGCGCCTCACTACGTTTTGGACCCTTGCCCGTGGCGGGTCCTTAGGCCTCCCACACGAGTGAGGCACCATTTTTATCAGGAGACCCGGGGGAACGCTGGCTGGTAGGAAATTTGTGTCAGCCCGGTGATGCCACAACTTTCCCCCACAAAAATGTGTGAAAAAGGTGATTTTTTCAGCTAAATTTGAGGTTTGCAGGGGATTCTGGGTAAGGAAACGTTGGGGGATCCACGCAAGCCATACCTCCCTGGAATCCCCTGGGTGTCTAGTTTTCAGAAATGTGTGGGTCTGGTAGGTTTCCCTAGATGGCTGCCAAGCCCGGGGCCAAAAACTCATGGGACCCCCTTTGCAAAACCAGGTTGTTTTGTGATAGGTAATTTTGATGTCTCCTCAATAGGTTTTGGGCCCTTGCCTGATGCGGGCACTAGGCCTACCCACGCAAGTGAGGTACCATTTTTCTCTGAAGACTTTGGGGAACGCAGGGTGGGTGGAATTTTGTGGACCCACGCAGATTCCAGAACTTTCCACCACAGAAATGTGAGGAAAATGTGTTATTTTGGACACATTTTTAGGTTTGCAATGGATTCTGGGTAACAGAACCTGGTGAAAGCCAATGAAGTCACCCCATCCTGGATTCCCCTCGGTGTCTAGTTTTCAAAAATGTACAGGTTTGCTAGGTTTGCCTACGTGCCAACTGCGCTAGGGCCCAAAATCCACAGGTATGCACATTGCTAAAAAAAATTCGGAGCCCAGTGGGCTTTCTGCCGCCCTGGGGGGGGAATCGGGGAAGGGGGTTTCATCCTGATATGCACCTAAAGGGGCAGAAATACTGTGGCTATTTTTTGTGGGGGTGGGGGCATTGGTATGACCATTTTGGGCAGCCCCCACCCCCACGCATAAAAAAAGCCTGCGTACTCGCTGGCGCCTAGTGGGCTTTCTGCCCCCCCAGGAGGCAGATCAGGGGCCACTGCCACCATCTGCCCTGCCGAGGGGGGGCAGAAAGATTGGAATTTCTCTGGGGGTGGGGTGGGGTATTGTCATGCCCATTTTGGGGAGCCCCTACCCCTACACTAATAAAACAAAAAAATCCATGGTTTCTAGTGGGCATTCTGCACCCCCCAGGGGGGCCAGATTGGGGGCGACAGCTCCCATCTGCCTCCTGGGGGGCAGAAAGACTGTCATTTTTGTGGGGGGGAGGGTGGGGGCAATGGCGTGCCCGTTTCGGGCAGCCCACACCCTAAAAACAATTGCGCAAAAAAAATCCCTGGTGGATAGTGGGCTTTCTGCCCCTCTGGGGGGGCAGATTGGGGGCTACTGCCCCATCTGTCCCCCGGGGGGCAGAAATTCTGTAATGGTGGCGGGGGGGTGGGGGCATTGGCGTGCCCGTTTCGGGCAGCCCCCACCCTAAAAAAACACTAAAAACAAATCCCTGGTGTTTAGTGGGCTTTCTGCCCCTCCGAAGGGGCAGATTAGGGCCAGTGCTCCATGCAGAAAGGCTGTAATGGTGGCGGGTGGGTGGGTGGGGGCATTGGCGTGCCCGTTTCGGGCAGCCCCCACCCTAAAAAAAAAATGAAAGCAAATCCCTGGTGTATAGTGGGCTTTCTGCCCCCACGAAGGGGCAGATTAGGGGCCAATGCCCCAAGACGGTAGTAATTGTGGGGTGGGGGCATGGGCCTGCCCATTTTGGGCAGCCCCCACCCCTATTTTTTTTTTTAATTCCCTGGTGTCTAGAGGGCTTTATGCCCCCCCCCGGGGGGGCAGATTGGGGGCCAATGCCCCATCTGCCCCCCAGGGGGGGCAGAAAGGCTGTAATGGTGGTGGGTGGGTGGGGGCATTGGCGTGCCCGGTGCAGGCAGCCCCCACCCTAAAAAAAACTAAAAACTAATCCCTGGTTTTTAGTGGGCTTTCTGCCCCCCCGAAGGGGCAGAATAGGGGCCAATGCCCCATCTGCCCCCTGGGGGGGGCAGAAAGACTGTAGTAATTGGGGGTGGCCGTTTTGGGCAGCCCCCACCCCTATTTTTTTTTTTTAAATTCCCTGGTGTCTAGTGGGCTTTTTGTCCCTCCGGGGGGGGGCAGATGGGGGCTACTGCCCCCATCTGCCCCCCAGGGGGAGCAAAAAGACTAAATGTTGCCAAAATTAATTGGGGGGAGCAAAGGCCCTTGCCCAAGGGGCCGCTCCCCCCTCCCTGGTGTCTAGTGGGTGGATCCCTGCTTGGGGATCACCCTCCTGTGGTGATCCCCAAGCAGGGATCCACTGGGGAGGGGTACCATTGGAAAGGGGGGTTTCTCCCCTTTCCAACGATACCTCTCCCATCTTTCTACGTGCTCAGGGGGCTGAGATAGCCCCCTGAGCACGTAGAAAGTGAAACTGAAATGAGCCTCTTGGCTCATTTCAGTTTCACTTTCACTGTAATGATGTCGGCGCGACGTGCGCGCCGATCGTCATTACAGGGAAAGGGGGGAGGGGGGCCTCGGGAGCTGGGGAAGCTCTTCCCCAGCTCCCGAGGCTATTTTGAATGAAAGGGAATCCCTCTGGTGCCCGCACCAGAGGGATTCCCCAGGGAATGCCTCATGACGTGCTGGACACGTCATTGGCACAGCGCGACTGTGCTCCCTGACGTGTCCAGCACGTCATGGGCACAGAAGGGGTTAAGGAGAGGTGTGGCGCGGCGGCCAGGATTGGCTGACTATGGAGTGTGGGGCTCACAGTTCGATCCCAAGCGCCGGAGGCAGATGAGCTCAGCATCGTGTGACTCTGAGCAATTGCTCACTTAATCTCCCTGACAGCCCCCAGCGCCTTGAGATCCTTGCAGGTGATTAGTTAACGCTTTACAAATACCGGGTTATTATTATACTTTTTAAACTTATATATATTTTTACCTCTCCCTATATGTGTGTTTACCCACAACACCAAAGAGCACTACCCTAAAGTGGGGGTGAGGACTCAATGATGAAGCATGCCACATGTGGCATTTGACAGATACATAGCTGAGAGTACTTCTAAAAAAAAATAAAACAGGAGTTTTTCCTACAATACAGGGTTCAGGAGGTTTCCTCTCATTTGGTTAGTGATGTTGTAGGTGGAAAATGAGGTTGTCTCCCTCTCCTTATAATGCCATCGGGCGCACATATGTCTCTGATGTGCCCGGACTTTGTGCAGGAGGAAGTTGGTTAGTAGGGATGAGGAACCTTTCCTCCAAGGTTTTAAGACTGCAGCTAAGTGATAAGGGAATTAGGCGAGGGATGGTACAGTGCGGTGGGAGACACGGTCTCCCACCGTACTCTTACCACCAGACTCCACGACGCCGACATACAAGGAACGGCCCTTGACTGGATCCGCTCATTCCTCACTGGCTGAACCCAAAGAATCAGATTACCTCCCTTGCTCTCTGAACCCACGGAAATCAACTGCGGTGTACCCCAAGGATCATTGCTCAGCCCCACACTCTTCAACATTGACATGGCCCCCCTTGTCTCCATCGTCAGACAGCACAGGCTCAGCATAGTATCCTACACCGACGACACCCAGCTCATCCTCTCCCTCACCAAGGACCCCCCACCACCAGACTCAACTTCCAGGAAGGAATGAAGGACGTTGCATCCTGGATGAGCTGCAGCTGCCTGAAGCTCAACTTGGAGAAGACGGAGGTCCTCGTCCTCTGACCCTCCCCCCTGCTTGGGACAACACCTGGTGGCCGACTGCCCTCGGTAGCTCTCCCACCCCCACCAACAACGCCCAGAACCTCGGCATCGTACTCGACCCCTCCATGACCCAACAGTCTTTGCTCCACAAGCTCCAGACCATACAGAACACCACAGCCAGACTCATACTCGGCATCACCTGACACGAGCACATCACCCAACACCTGTGGAACCTCCACTGGCTCCCCGTCAAGAAGAGAGCCACTTTCAAGATACTCAGCTATGCCTACAAATGCCTCCACAACACCGGACCCCAATACCTCACGAAAGTCTCCTTCCACCAACCCAAAAGAAACCTCTGATCTGCCGACTTCGCACTCGCCGAAACCCCTCGCATCCACAGAGTTAGAACAGGTGGAAGAGCCTTCTCCTACATCATGGCCAATACCTGGAACGAGCTCCCGATCGACATCAGACGTTCACCCTCCGTGAACATCTTCCGAAAGAAACACAAGACCTGGCTCTTCGACTGAACAGAACTGCTTAACCCGCCCCACCCCACCCAGTGCCTTGAGACCCTCACTGGTGAGTAGTGCGCTTACAATCCCCTGATTGATTGATTAATCCAGAACTTTCAGTGATCTTTTACAAGGATCTTTTGCAGAAAGAACTAGTAGGCCAGGCTTGTGAAATTAAGAACTTCCCCCTTGCTCCTCCATTCAAAGTCTGCAGTCTTCAAAGTTAACTAGCTGCCAGTCAAAAAGTAAAACACTTTGGCAGAGCCAGAGATATAATTGGGCGCTGGTTTCGTAAAATAATTATCTTGGGCAAAGCTTTTAGCGCTCGCTGTCAAAATGTTGCTGAAATTATTGTCATCCATGGTTGAGTTTGCACTTTAGTTAACACATAAATAGCTTGCTACCTCCTCCCTAGACAAAAATGGTATTGTGCACTTGCATCTCACCACCTGTCAGGGGTGGAAGAGAGGTCTCTTTTCTGTGCCTGAGATATTTATCTAAGCTTCTGACCTAGAAGATTGAAAACATCTTGAGGAGAATGAATAAAAAATGTTTTGCTCTCATCCAATCTTTCTCCCACAAGCAGAAACTGAGAATAAATTCAAATGCTGCTAGGAAAAACAATAAATTATGTATTTTATTTGGAGTTTTTGTAAAGCACTACAGACTATCTTGCAGTAGCCTCATACCACTTTGCACAGTAACCATAAATATGGAACTTATGACGTAATATCCATTGACGATAATGTACATCAGAACGTTTTCCAGCAGTCATTTAGGCAACAGCGATGCATAACAGCTTCGAGATGCCCTCATCCATGTAGGATGATTGGTGATAAAGGCTTAAAGAAATGGTGTTAAAAGATGGATACCATCAATGTAGGTACCAACAGTGGGGCATCGCCACAGCAGCAATGGCGGTGGACACGGGACATAAAGCTCCGTCGCCACTACCCAGCCGGCCTTTTAATCCGCCCGAGGGGCCTGTATCACCAGGCAGGGCGAAGGGGAGCAGACTGACAGTGGAGGGGAAATCCTGGGCCCTTTTTTCCTCCTCCCGGCCTGCAACGCATTGGCGTTGCCTGTGGCCTCTAATTGCAGCTGCTGGGGCCACGTAGAACAGTAGGCATGGCCAACATGCTGCTAGCCCATGCTTGAGGAGGAGGGCCCGTCCAGTCGGCAGAGGCTGCCAGAGCAGCTATGGAGGATCAGCGGGAACTGTGGGGGGCTCCTTTCTGGTTCGGATTGGCCCCAGGCCGAGGCCACACTGAAGAGTGGGTGTGGATGCCTCACCAGAGGCCTACATTTCTGCCAACAGCTGGAAGGAGCGCAGCCTGGAAGCAGCGCAGCACTGCCAAGTGGCTAGTTTGAGATGGGGGTGAGTCCTGGGCCCTGAGACCCAGATCCTGAAACAGTTGGGACTGTCTCAGAGATGGGCCAGAGCCTGGGCTAAAGGCAGGTGAGGCCACTGGACAAGGCCCAGTTTTCCTATGATGATTGGCAGGGAAGTGTCGAGGGACCTCAGATCAATGGACTAGAGCCCTGAGGTGCCCAGGGCACCAGCATTACCCCCCTTGGTGAAAAGGCATGCCAGGTGTGGTGGTATCAGCCCTTGGGGGGAGTACGACATACAGGAGGTGAGTCCAGGGAGGGAGAGGGCATGGCACGCTCTTGCAGACCCTGTACAGTAAAGCCTGGAGTGAGAGCAGCGTATTTGCTCTTGGGAGATGGCTGGAAGTGATACATGGTCTGCCCCCTCATCCTGCTGGAAAACTGTGCTGCGACTGATACATACTGTGCTTGGTGGTGGTGGTGTGGTGGGGGTGACCCAGTGGAAGGAAGCCGGGCCCCCCAAAGCAACTTGAGGCATGGTGCAGCTAAACAAAACAAAATAGGCAGAAGGCGGATTCCAGGCCACAGCTTACGGGAGAGGGGCAGCTGGAATCACACACTGAATGCAATATGTTGGCAATCAAGGACACCAAAGTGGCTCTGGAACACAAGATCGAAACAGTGGCTTTTGACCTAGGGCTACTTTGTGTCCATCATAAGAAATTGGCTGCAAGAGGTCAAGGCTTTCATGGTGTGCCTGGATGATGCAGAGGGGCACTCGAGGTACAACAATGTGCGCATCATTGGAGTCCACGAAAAGACTGATGGCCCCAGTGCTGATCTCTTTATGGAAAAAAGGTTTCTGGAAATGGCGTTGAATGGGCAGGCTTCGACACTCTGCATGATGCAACAGGCTCACAGAGTACCGGGGGTGCCCCCGGCTCTGGGGCCCCCTTCCACCAACCGGTCTTAGCCAGACTGTTGAATTTTAGAGACATTCTACAGGCGGAATGTACTATGGAGGGCAGCTCAGTGAATATCTACCCAGACATCACAAACACGTTTCAATGACAGCAGGAAACGTTCCTGCCAGTGAAACGCCATCTCCGTACTGTGAGTCTTAAATATGTCTTACTCTTCCCGGGAAAGCTATGCACCTCTACCTCACAGAAATCCTGGTTCTTTATGACGGAGGACGATGTTTGGGATTGGTTAGAGGAGCAAGGCCATCCACTGTCTGGACCGGAGACAGGAGCTCCACTGCCAGAAAGATGCCCTTGGAGCATCCCTCACAAGGGACGCCGATGGGGGATAAC
The DNA here is from genome assembly GCF_964204655.1 of Triturus cristatus. NCBI lineage: Eukaryota > Metazoa > Chordata > Amphibia > Caudata > Salamandridae > Triturus > Triturus cristatus. The sequence goes on from NC_140583.1 coordinate 238,958,710, forward strand.
AACTCCAACGAAGGATGGTCCTGCGAAGAGAGAGCTCGAGTGGTGCAAGATGTCCAGGTGGGGAGCACATGGGCAATGGACAACAAGTAGGCGGCCCTCTGGATGGGCTCCTCCGAATGGAGTGCAGGATCTGAGACTGGGGAGCCGGCGCTTTGGGCCCGACAGTGGTCACCCCAATGACTGCATATGACCTGCTTTGGGCCCTGGGCAGAGAATGGTAGGAGCAGCGAGGGGCCTCAGGTATGAGACGACAGGGACAATGGCCCTTCTGAGAGATGGCAAAACTGGCCTGAGGTAGAATAACCACACTCCCATTGAACAAGTACTTTTACTATTTTGTAGAAGATTGTACAGCATGTTTCTGGGTAAGGAGCGTCAGGAATCTTGAGTGTTGGGGAAGCGGGTAGGTCGAAGCTCACTGCATGACGGGTTGGGGTAGTTGGGGGGAAGTTTGCAGCATGGCACACTTATGGGGTAGACACACATACAGCAGGTGGATCTGAACCACCTGCTCCACACATACGATGCAATGGAAAGACGACATCTCATTGGCCTTTCTGTCGTGGAATGTAAATGGGCTGTACAATAAGAGGGGTGGTTTGGAAGTTTGTAACACGCCATGCCCAAGATGTCACACTGTTAGAGGAAACCAACTTGTTGGGAAATAATTGTGGTTTCCTTGGGAGGCTAAAATACACTGTGCTAGCACATGCAGTTTTTTCTAGGGGTGCGCGTGGATTGATTAAAAAATCTGTACCCTTCCATGTGTTAGGTACATAGGAGGACCCCAGGGCTGCTGGGTGGTGGTCTACTGCACCTGGCACAGGGAGGAGGTGTGGATCGCTTCTTGGTACCTTATGCTAAGCCTACAGTCAAACGGGCTAGCGGTGAAGGGGTAATCGATCCTGCAAGCGCCAGACGTTTTAGTGGTGATTGGTGCAGATGTTATTCTTACACTGCAGGGTGACCTTGATAGAGTGGTGAGAGGGGTGGTGCTCTCTCGGGCAGACACCAGGCTGGGGACGATCATAGATGCTCTGGGGTTGGTTGACCCGTGGAGATCCACACACGCACATGAGCGGCAAAACGTCTACTGGACCAATAAGATGGCATGTCTTTCCAGACTTGATTACTTTTTGGTCCCAGCGGGATGCCTGAGTTGTTGTTGCGACCTCAAGGACCTGCCGCACGGTATCTCTAACCACTTCCCACTTAAGATGCACTTCACCCAGTCCCATCCTCATACGCATAGTTGTTGGTCGCTTGATTCCTGGGCCTTGACGGACAGGGCCTCCAAGCGTTTAGTACAAGAGGTGACCAATTTATATTTTGCAGAGAACAAGGAGTCTGTGCCCTCCACCGTTAGTGTTTGAGAAGCCTATAAAATGGTGGTAAGGGGCCAGTTGATAGTGCATGTGGCATTGTAAAAGCGGGAGAAAGAGAGGCACAAGCTGGTGGAAAAGTTGGTGGAATGGGAATCCCAATATGTGGCCCAGATAACTTGCATTTAGCGACTGTTATCAACACTAAACGGGAGCGGAGCAATATTGCTACCTCATGCACCAGGAAGGCAGGGTGATCTTTCAAGCGAAACAGCGTAAACTATATGAGGTGGGGAATAAGGCAGTGAAGTTGCTGGCATGGCTCAGATGGTGGGAGGGAGGGCTGAGGTGGCTACACAAGCTGTACATAAGGTGCAAACAAGATGTACATAATGGGGTACATAAGGTGTACACAAGGGTACATAAGGTGGACAAGAGGTGGAATCGGCAGCTGAAATAGCGCAAGCATTTGCTGATTACCTAGGACATCTCTATGTCCCCCATCTAGCCACCTCGGCCACGAATGACGTGGCGCACTTTCTGGCTGACTTCCCACTACCAATGCTGGGGAGGGAGGCAGTGAAGTCTCTGGAGGAAGAAATCTGGAAGGAGGAGATTGCTGAGGCTTTATCCCAGATGAACAATGGGAAGGCCCCCGGACCACAGTGCTTCCCTTCGAAATGTTTTAAATGTATTAGGAGGCATGTATTGAAGCCGCTACGAGCTATGCTTTGCAAGTCCAAACAGCAGGGAGAACTGCCAGAGGATCTGCGGCAGACGGTGGTGGTCCTTATCCATAAGAAAGGACGCTCTCCCACCCAATGTTGCTCTAACCACCCAATTTTGCTCCTGAACGTAGAGTGAAATTACTGGGGAAGGTGTTGGTGAATCGCTTGATGCAGGTCATAAATCAGGTAGTGGAGCAGGACCAATGGGGTTTTATGCCGTACAGGTCCATTAGGCACAATCTACAGTGTCTGTTCAGCTTTCTGGTGGGGGGGTGGGGGGGGGGGGGGGAGACTGGAAGAACCTGAAGCACTATTGACCCAGGACTCAGAGAAGGCGTTCTACTCTGTGGAATGGCCTCAACTACATGCAGTACTGGAGCAGATGAGCTTTGGCCTCTCATTCCAGGCTAGAAATGACCAATCAGATGGCCTTGTTGCAGGTCAATGGGGTGATCTCAGCAGAATTCCCCCTGGGGATAGGGAGGCAACCGGGATGTCCACTATCCTCTTTGCAATAGCAATAGATCTGTGGCCTGCTGGATTTTGAAGGATGCCTTTCTTCTGGGATTATGGTGTCACCTCAATTGGGAGGATGTAATGTCGCTTTACACAGATTATCTCCACCTGTACCTGGCTGACGCAGATGACTCGATCAACAGGATTCTGGAAATCTTCAGTGTGTTTCGTCGCTATGTGGGCCTGCAAATAAATTGGACCATGTCCTGTCGCTACCTCCTGGTGGGACGGGTCCCCGGGGGGGTTGGACCTGCACCATACTGTGCAAAAAAGTAGGGTTTCGATACTTAGGTATAAATATCACGCAAGATAGGACCATCTTTCATTCCCACAACCTTGGGAGGATGCTGAGGAATACAAAAGAGATCTGAACCTATGGAGATGCCTCCCGCTGTTCCTACTATGCAAGGCCACCCTATACATGATGATTTACTCGTCAAATTTCATGTATGCACTGCAGAACTCCCTGTTTGAGGATCCTAAGTTACAGGAAGAGAGCCCACTGGAACATAGGGTCCTGGTAGCCCCTCTTCATCGACAAGCAATCTCTGCTTTCTGTAGCATACTTCTGGTCAATAGTGCTCCTCCAATGCTGAGGCTGCTTGAGAGATGAGAGGGTGAACTAGGCAGACTCAAGGATGACAAACGGAAGAAGCCTGCAGATACCAAGGAGAGGTGGCGATTTGAGCAGGTTTTAGGCTGATTCAATTTAAGATTTTGCACAGAGCAAATTACATCAGAACTAGACTGCTTGCAATGGGTAGAGCGGAGTTGGATAATTGCCTGTGGGGCTGCAGGCAGCGGGGCACACTAGTGCACATGGTATGGGACAGCCCCAGGATGTGCAAGTTTGGGGAGGAGGTCTGTAGCAAGATTTCTCAGGTCCTAGGAGAAACATTAGAATTGAATGCCAAGTTAGTACTGTTGGGGATCTGGGGAGAACATACTCTCAAGAGGTATAATCTCCGAGACACCCGCAACGATGGATCCCAACCAGCTCAGATGCATCTTGATCAACACCCGCTCCACATTCAAACACGCCGTTGAGCTCTGGGACCTACTCGACACCGCATCCCGGGACGTCGCCTTCCTGACCGAGACCTGGATGAACGAAGCCTCCTCCCCGGACATCGCCATAGCCATCCCCCACGGGTACAAGATCACCCGCAGAGACTGCACCAACGGAGCCGGAGAAGGAATCGCCATCGTCCATAAAAACACCATCAGGGTCTCAACAAACACCAACGACACTCTCAGCACCGCCGAACACATGCACTTCCAGATCCACAGGGACCCGAAGACCACCCTAAGAGGCACCCTCGTCTACAGACCACCAGGACCCCGGCCACAATTCTGCGACTCCATCGCTGACCTCATCAGCACGCACACGCTGACCTCCACAGACTACATCCTCCTCGGAGACCTGAACTATCATCTGGAGAACAACAACTCCTCCACCCTGATCGACAACCTTGACCCACATCGCCGGTCACACGATTGATGCAATCTTCTCGTCAAGCCCCCACGTCGCCTTCAGCCATGCTTCCGGACTCACCTGGACAGACCACCACTACATCCACTTCTCCTTCCGAAAACCCCTCACACACCACCGCACCCTACAGATCCCCCACCGCTGCTGGGGCAAAGTCACTGAAGAACAAGTACAGACAAGCCTCGCACTCAACCCACCGACCAACCCCACCAACCCCGACGATGGTGCACTCACCCTCGGACGCTGGATGAACGACTGCGCCAACACCTTAGCCCCGATGAAAATGCCCGCCAACAGAGACACCATCAAAAGAGCCAGCTGGTTGACCCCGGAACTCCTCGCTTCAAAGCGCACCTGCCGGAAATTGGAAAACATATGGCACAGCAACAAGACGCCAGACAGCCGCGCGGCCCACAAAGACGCCATCCGCAACCACCACCACCTCATCAGGAACGCCAAAAGGACCTCCTTCTCAGACCGCCTTGACAACAACACACACAACAGCAAGGAGCTCTTCAACATCGTGAAGGAACTCTCCAACCCCAGCTCCAGCGCCAATGACATCCCGCCATCGCAAGCCCTGTGCGACTCCCTCGCCACCTTCTTTCACAGCAAGATCACCGACATCCATGACAGCTTCAACCCCCGGACAACCTCTACAGGCCTCGACACGCCGGACCCACCGCACCCCACCAACCACGACTCCCTGACAACCTGGGCCAACGTGAGCATCGAGGACATAATCAAGACCATGGGCACAATCCACTCCGGATCCCTGTCCGACCCTCTCCCACACCACATCTTCAACAAAGCCGGCAGGTCCATCGCACCCCACCTGCGCAACATCATCAACCTCTCCTTCGAGACCGCTACCTTCCCTGAGAACTGGAAGCACGCAGAGATCAACGCTCTACTGAAGAAACCCAAGGCGGATCCAAGCGACCTCAGGAACTTCCGGCCCATCTCCCTGCTTCCGTTCCCAGCAAAGGTTATCGAGAAGATAGTTACCATCCAGCTCTCCCGTCACCTCGAAGACAACAACATCCTGGACCCCTCCCAATCAGGATTTCGCAGCAACCACAGCAACAAGACTGCCCTCATCACTGCCATAGACAACATCAGGATCCTACTAGACAACGGCGAGATGGCGGCCCTCATCCTCCTGAATCTTTCCGCCGCCTTCGACACCGTCTGCCACCACACACTACGCAGGCGCCTCCACGATGCAGGGATCCATGACAAGGCCTTGGACTGGACCACCTCCTTCCTCACTGGCAGAACTCGGAAAGTCCGCCTCCCCTCGTTCCGATCCAAAGCCTCCGAGATCATCTGCGGCGTCCCACAAGGATCCTCCCTCAGCCCGATGCTGTTCAACGTCTACATGGCACCACTAGCATGCATCATCCGACAGCACGACCTCAACATAATCTCCTATGCCAACGACACACAGCTGATCCTCTCCCCTTTACCTAGGACCCTCTCACCGCCAAATCCAACCTCCACCAGGGAATGAAGACCGTCGCCGACTGGATGAAGGAAAGCCATCTTAAGCTGAACTCAGACAAGACGGAGATCCTCATCCTCGGGCCCAACACCTCAGCGTGGGACGACTCCCGGTGGCCCGCGTCACTGGGGACACCCCCGGCCCCTACCAACCACGCACGCAACCTGGGACTCAAAACTCACCATGACCAAACAAGTCAATGCAGTCTCCTCCACCTACTTCAACACCCTCCGCATGCTCCGCAAGATCTACAGATGGATCCCGACAAACACGAGGAAAACAGCCACCCAGGCCCTAGTCAGCAGCAGACTCGACTACGGAAACACCCTCTACGCCGGAACCTCGTCCAAGCTCATAAACAGACTGCAAAGAATCCAGAACGCATCTACACGCCTAATCCTCGACATCCCACGCCGCGACCACATCACCCCCCACCTGAGGAACCTGCACTGGCTCCCCGTCGACAGAAGAATCTCCTTCAAGCTCCTGGTCCACGCACACAAGGCACTCCACAAAACCGGCCCAGCCTATCTCAACAGTCAACTCTCCTTCTACGTACCCAACAGGAAACTCCGCTTCGCTGACCACGCCCTGACATCGGTCCAGCGCATCCGCAGAACCACATCCGGAGGCAGGTCCTTCTCCCACCGCGTCACCAAGACCTGGAACACCCTCCCCCTCAACCTACAACAAACCGAAGACCTGCTGACCTTCAGAAGACAACCCCCCTGCCCCCCCTCAGCGCCTTGAAACCCTCACGGGTAAGTAGTGCGCTTTACAAATGATTTGATTGATTGATTGATTGATTGATTGATTGATTGATTCTGCAATATAGCGCTGATGGTGGCAAGGAGATACGTGATACAGAAATGGGGCAGTGAGCGAGGCCCAACTGGACAGCAATGGGAGTCTAATATGAACTGGTGCATGAGGGCGGAGGGGCAATATATCTTGCAAGTGGTTGGCCAAACAAATTCACTAAAGTATAGGGGCCATGGAAAGAGATGGCTTTTGCCTTATCTGACAACGAGTGAACTGGGAGTCGAAATATGTGCAGTGGGTCCACAGGACTCAAGTTTGGCACTATGGGACTAGTCTATCACATGCTGTGGCTGGATTGTAGGTTTTATATTCAGGGTACTGTCTGTATGGGGGGCTGTGTCACCAATGAGGGGGATTTCTTTTGAGAATAACACTTTGTCAATTGCACTAAAATTGAATGACATTTTTTTTTAATAAGATTCATGTAGGTATCAAATATAGTGTAAATGCTCAAAATGCCAAATGTGACGCCTGCCAGTGGGACTCAGAGAAGGCTTATGATGCAGACATTCGACAATCTGATACTGCTTTTCAGTTGGCGTTAGACTTAATATCTCAGAGTAATTTTATTAAACCAAAGTAGAACGCTTTAAGCGAAGTTTTTTCACTGTTTTTCAGTGCACTTTATGTTAGTTAAGTTCATTTGTTGCATAATTGTTTTCCAAATAGATATGTAGAAAAACAGTTTGGCAAAGGGGCTAACACAGCGGCATGCAAGATCTGGCTGATAAAAGAGTAGAATAAAGAATATGCTGTTCATTGGAAATAAGAACATGACATTAGAGCTCAAGACATGTTCGGATACATATCTGGAACATAGCACAGGTTTATGGTTAGTAACAACATAGGTTGAGTCAAATTACCACACATACATGATTCAAGTGGTAGCCACAGTCTTTGTGTGGGCCGGGCCCTCATGTCTCTAGCGGCTTGGTGAGTTCATGAGAATGATTATTATTCACCTGACAAGCTCAGAATAATTCACCCAGTGAGATCATGTTGTGCTTTCTGTGAAATCACAGGACTGCATAGCTTTAGATGTTAGGACCACAAGGGCGTCTCTGGGAGATGTGGCAGCTCCGAAACCGGTGAAGATGTTTGACCATATTTAGAAAGATGTTGACCTAGGTGTGAGGAAAAAATATAGTTCCTTGCCACTGCAGCGGACACATACATCTTGCCACCTTAGCCAGGCCTAGCGTGGCGGAGTTTTTTAGCTCACTTCGTGGAGTTCTGCACAGCGGAACTCCACAAACTCTTCCCAGGCCTACCTGATTTTAGTATATGTGCACACAAATTGCATAGTGAAAAGGTCTATGCCTCAGGTGAAAAAGCAGATCACTTACAGATTTGGAATATTTTTAAAGGCAGTGGGAATGATCTGTGAAGCACACCCTAGATGACACTTTAAGAGTCAAGAAATAAATCTTGATAACTGCTTCGACCTCACAGTCAGAAAGATGTATTTGCAAATAGGTAAAGTCATCATTATTTCTTGCAAAATCTACCTTGAGATGGTCAAGAGGTGTGTGCATGTGAGGTTTCCTGACTACTGATCACTGGTGGTAGATTTAGTAGAATTAGAAAGAAGAATTGCATTGCCAAGTTCAGTTACTAGGAGAATCTCCTTATACATGTCTACAATCACAAGTCTCTTACTATGGTTGACATATATCCTGGATAACAATCACCCACATGCCAATTAGTTTGTAGATGTCTTTGGAGGGTGTCAGTCACTAACCAGTTCTAATGTATACAGCACATTGGAATATGTTCTAAAGCTTACTCAATCCAACTCCTGCCAGGCTGCAATGAAAGGATGTTACAGACTCCAACCATAGCCTCCTAAAATAAGGCCTTATAATTCTAGTAGGTACAGACTAAGTTGAGAAGATTTGCTGGAGCACTGGACAGAGAGGCAGTAGTTATGTGTATAAATATTAATTCCATTTACAGATATTTTACAAGCATAGACCAAGAAAATTGCCAGTGGTAGAGATTATTTCATACATTCCACCCATCATTCATTTGCTTTCTTAGTGAGATGTGCCAAGAGTGGTGGGTGTGCCTTAATGAGGGTCTCAATGGCTCACTCTGCATCAGTCATAGATTAGGGCCAGTAGAACCTAAACCAGTCAGGAGTAGATTGTGTTCCTGCCCAGGTTTTCTAATTAAATTCTGTTTAGTAAACTTTTTCCCACTAAATAATACAGCACATGTACAACTCGGACTGAGGTGCATCACAAAGCAATAGTTCAGGACCCGCACAACAAATCGACATCACCCCAACTCCCAGCTGTTCCTGCCCTTTTTTTAACAGGTCTTCATCCAATTTGTCATATACTTTGACAAAACAACTTCAATACCATTGTCAACGCCCATATTATGCTACTCACAAATTACGCTTTACTACTTCAGGATCTTGAAGACCAAAAAAAAAAACCCAGCTTTTAAATATTTTATACCCGGCTGAATAAGCCCAGATCTTATGTGAGAAAAAAAGGGAAATATCAGATTCCAAGTATCATGTTTCATATTAAAGGTCTTCACTTTAGGGGCTGAAATATGGGATCTCACAGTCAGTTGCTACTAATCAATACTGCCTATCATTCTTGGGAAATGTACTCAACTGGATCGAATCTTTCTTATGTCAACCAGACAACCTCAACTTGTGTAAATGATGAAATGCCTTCTGTCCTTTCTAGCTAATAAGTCGAAATCAGTCTTTCCATCATGAATTGTCCACAGCTTGACATAAATCCATAGCAACTCTTTCACTCCTACACCTGCACAGTCTTTATTGGTGATCTGCAGTTCTTACTACCTCTGTTGTATGACTTGGCATACACCCGAGAATATGTGGACCTCAGTTCCTCTCAGTTGTAGACATTTTCCAGTACTACCAAAAGGGCTTCTCTGGAAAGTTGAAAGGCATGTGCAATCTGAATGTGTAGTTGGGTGCTCCTTCAAATAATTCCTCAGCTAGGAAACTTTGTATAATGTTTCTCATCTTCTTGCACTCAGTAAGTGTTAGGACCCCTGAGAAACACAGATTGGACGCCCTTTCATTGTTCTCTAGGTACTCAAATATGGTTTCAAGAAAGTGAGCATTTTAATAGTGTCTTCCTCTAAAGCATGTCAAAATAGTGCTTTGGTTTCTGCTCAATGCTTCATGGATTCAACTACAGTGAGTCCCCTATCTTAGTGCCTCGGTCAACAGCTTCATTGTGGGTGATGCAATTTTAACTCTTCTATTGTGATAGCACTATCCTCAACCATGGCTACTGTTCTCTGTAGTCCCCTTCCCAATAGCATTGATCGCCCCTTAGACCAGGACTGCAACTCTAGACAGTTTCAGTGAGGCACAGCTGTAGAAGGCATGCTTCACTTCAAGTGTTGACTCACATTCATTATCGCTGCTCCGCAAAAGAGGCCACACTTCATTACAGCCCATTACTAAGTGTGGGCGGTAAACTCCGCTCCATCCATGGAGTTCTCTGAGTTTTGCCTACTCTGCACTCTGCTTAGAGTGCAGAGTTTTGGCAAAAACTCCACTGACCCGGCGTAGCGGAGTTTACTACCCAAGTGCGGGAACAATATTACTGTGGAGCAGTTCCCCCATAGCCCATGGGTTTTGCAGTGTGCCGACTAAGTGCCGACCAAGTTGTGCTATTATTATTTCTTTGTGGTTTGGACTTGTTTGGGGCTTTTTTTCAAAGATAACGCAGCTTGTTGTGCGATTGTCTTAGAGGCACAGTGCAAAGCTTGCTCGGACGTCAGTCGGACTCCTGGCTCTTCCTCACTCTGGAGGTTATGCTGCTCCCTCTGCCTCTATGTGTGATTGCAGGCAGCCCACCGGGCTTCGCCCGCCACCACTGTCCCTCTTGGAGCCTATGGCCACAGCTGCTGCCTCCATGATTTCTTTTTTCCATGGACTCTCTCGGGAAACAAGAACAGAGAATTATGCCAAAAGAGAGAAGACTACCAACTCTTAGTAACCATTAGGTGATGCAGCAGCCTTAGGGTCACAGTGGGGAGGGAGCTCAAATCTTATTGCGCAGGTGCAGGGTGCTGCGGGATCGATAGCTACGATACAGAGATACATGCACGTAGAGCCGCAGACATTATTCCTTCTTAGTTCAACTTGCAATGTAAATGAAATCTGCGTATTCCACAGTTTTACTTTTGATTTGTGCAAGTATAATTATGATGCTGTGGCAAAAAGTACCTCTACACCCACAGTGAATGATCCCCACTCCCCGGGTACTTTGCTCGCCACTTGTATGGAACACCCTGAGGAAAGGGGTGGGGGAGAAGGTGTGCATGTGCAGCATTTTAGAGCAATTTGGAGTCTCCGAGTAGGATTGTGATGTCACTCCGCGAGGAAAAATCACGCAGAGTGTTCCTGTAACTCCGCGGAGTGAAGCTCTGGGGACTCCACCCACCCATACCCCTAACACTCAAAGTACAGTAAGTATTAATTGTAGGTCATGGGGAAATGTATATTACGCTGGTGTAATTTGCATAATTCTGGGAAATTTGCAGGAATGAGAACGGCCAGAACATGTCTGGCTGTAGTTTGTGGCACTTGTGTTTTTTAATGCTATTATTTAGTGAACAATGCGTCCACACGTCTATTTAATGCATTTCATGCTAAAATGTAGCGCTATGTGGCAGATTTGCCTTTTGTGTAATTTTCCAAATTATGATAATTTAGCACTCCCCCTCAGTTCAGCAGTAGGCTGTCCATAGTCCTAAAGAGGTCTATTAGGGAGCAATCCTCTGTAAGATTTATGAAAGAAATGCATCTACAACTCCTACAGCAGCATACTTCTACCTTGGCCAATTTTTTTTGTTTTCTATATTTGCGTGAATTAAGTCAATAGCCATTTGTTTAAGAGTAAGGCAATGCTTCACAAAGCGCAAAGACATTTCGATTGTATTTAAATTATGTATTCAGTATAGTTACAGGGACTTTCCAGGCAGCAGTCTTAATCTATTAGACTGTTGTTGTGTTAAACTGTGAGTGACGGCATTCTGCTCTTTCACAGGGTGCACATCTGCAAACAAAGTAGTTCCCTTCTGTACCAGGAACTATCATGGCACTGTGTGCTTTCTGAGACCAAAAATGGACTTTTGCTTTTAGTGACTGTTGGTTTTTATTTTGATGAGGGACCAACAGCTCCCCCAACAATAAAGTTTTACAAAAACCATGACAAAACAAAACAAGCATCAACAAAGTCAAAAGGGATCTACCTATTGGCTTGTTTTTTGAAGAGGTTGTGTGTTCTTTAATAGGAATTTCTGATTGTTGGGAGTTTCTTGTTATATATCTATAGATGTATTACTTCCGGGCACACAGATACAATATTTTACATACTAAGATATTAGGATGAGAAAGTGCTCACTGCAAGCTCTTATTACATGTAATGTAGGTTCAAGGGAGTGCATTACATTAAAACAATCTAGGTATAACAAAAAACAGAAGCAGTGGGCAACTTTCTTTGCTTAGCACAGACTGACGCTAGCCCTGTCAACTGCCTGCTACTGCTGCTCCCCTGAGGCGCTTTTCCTGTGGTCTCTGGCAGGCCAGTAACTGATCTGTTGGTGGCACTGAGCCACTCTAGCTTTTGCGAATCAGTCTCAGCAGGCAGTCTGGCTTACTTCCCCTGACATATTGTATTTCTCTTTACACACTCTCCCTTTTTTCTTGTTGCTGCGAGCATTATAATGTTTCGCACGTGACTTGTCTTTTTATGTGCTCCATCTCACTGTATCTCTTCATCTGCCCCTTTCCAACCCACATCCCACAGCAAAGGCTCCTCCTGACGACGCCTGCACACCGCAGCTATCTTGTCTTGGAAATGCAGGTGTGCTTTTATCTCTGCTCCCATTTTCCTGCTCTCCACGAATGCCACCCAATATGCTGTCTCTCTGTACAGATTCCAAAGGCTGTCTCCAGCCTTCCCCCACAGTGCTGTAAGCTTGCTGTGTGCCACACTGTGTACCACTTGAGTAAGCGACCATGACCAGATCACCAACAGGAAAAGGATAATAAGCATGCACTTGGAAGGTTACTAGGCTAGGGAAAGGCCAGCAGTAGGTTTTAGGACAACAAAAAAGTGTTAGTGAAAATGGGTGCATGGAAAACAGATGAAAGTTGTGTGCAATTGTTAATATCAAACTCAAATTGACTTGCCGTGGTCATGTAAAGTCAAATAAATGTATTCCCACAGGACACCAAATACAACACGACACCATGACGCAGAATCATCAATTGATGGTTAGTATAGGCAAAACTGTGATAGCATCGGGCGCTATGTGGCGCCGAACCAAGATGGCCGCACCGATGTGAGGCTCTGGACGCCTGACCCAAATATTTGCCAATTATCCGCATAAAGACCCCTCACCCACGAAGAGGCTGCATGGCAAGGAGAACGCCTAAGGTGCCAGAAGACTCGCTGTAAGTCTGGAGGCGAGCAGTCCGACTGATGCGGAGATATCAGTCCCGGAGCTGGCCCGGGGGCGGAGCGCGCCTTCATGACGGATGACTGCTGCGGCTGCGAGAGTCACTCGAGAGCCGGTGCGGCCACGAGGCTTTAGGCCCGCTTGCAAAGTTGGACTGCTGCAGTGTTAGCGGAGGAGCCGCCCGCTGAGAAATTGCGGATCTAACGTGAGGCGAAGGGCTGAGTGACGCTGGTGAGTCCCCCGCGGCTGTTGTCCCTCAACTACTGGCCCCCGACTGGGTCTCGCTACTTTTCTAATGCACGAGACGCTAAAGCCTGCAGACCCGGCTGGCGTGAATGGGGGACTCCTTGGAGGAACTGTTGGAGCGGCGGCGCAGCGCTGGGGGCCCCGTGCCGTGCCCTGGGACCCGAGACGGCTGAGACCGGTGCGTGTGGGCCTCGCCTACTTGCTGGGAATCGAGTGGTGCGGGGAAACTGCACGTCTTGGACGCCGAGCACCGGACAGCGGGCCCTGCCGGGGTCTGGGAGGTTTCGGAGCGGCATGGTGAGAAGCAACTATACATTCATTACCCCTGACCGCATGACTGACAACTGTGGGGCACTGGTACACAGGCTGCAGACCCCATAGTGCCCGCGGCGCGATACTGGAGCAGCGAACCTAGCGTTGGGACAGGGGGTGGGCTGGACGCCTGCTTGGCCCGAGCTGCGCCGGTGGGCCTGGATCCGTATGCTGATGGGGGAGAATCTGTTGTGCTAGAGGCGGCCACCTCCTGGGGTGCTGGCGGAGCAGCAGGAGACAGCGCATGGCTAAGTGGCGACACACGAGGCGCCGTCCAACGGGAGTGGTACTGGAGGAGGTTGCCGCAGCCCCCCCCCTGATTGCAGAAGATTAAACACCACGGTATCGAAACCGGACCCTCCACTGATTGCGGGCATACCAAGGGGCCGCACTACATGCAGACGATCGGGGCGACGGCGCCTGGGACGCGGTTCTGCGGGGCCGCTGTGGAGGTGGAGCTGACCAATCTAGACCCGAGGCCCATTACTGTGTGCGAAGCCTGAAAGACTATAGTTATGGGTAAGGCGGAGGCACGGCAGTCCAAGCTTCCGTTTGACCAGAAAAAGTCGTCCACTCGCCCGGTTACCGAAAATGCGGAGGTGCCTGCCCCGGGGCCGTCTGCCTCCCCTGAAACCGCCCCCCCCAGTGATGAACTGAAAACCATGCTTGTCGCAATGCAGCAGAGCCTAAATGCCCTCTCGGGGAAAATGGACACCATGAACACTCGGCTCGACTTCCTAGTGCTTAAGGTAGACAAGCACGACGAGCAGATTAAGGAGGCGGAGAGGCGAATATCCGCCACTGAGGACAGCTCCACCGAAATGGCTCGACAAATGGCTCAAATGGATAAATTGCTGAAGGTAATTGCCGCTAAAAATGAAGGTTTAGAGGCGCGCAGTCGACGCAATAACATACGCCTGGTGGGAATACCGGAGTCCACGGCCACGGGGAGGATGAAGGACTACGTAGAGAGACTGCTTGCGTCCTCGCTGGGTGCTGACTCCTTCTCGGCGCATTTGATAGTGGAGAGGGCACACAGGGCGCTTGGCCCGCGGCCTCCGGCTGGGGCGCCGCCGAGCCCTATAGTGGCAAGACTGCTTCATTACAGAGACCGAGACGTGGCCCTCCGCAGGGCGAGAGAGACTCCTAATCTGCAGTACGAGGGCAACTCGTTCTCCGTTTATCCAGACTTTACCCTGGCGGTCCAAGAGGCTCGACGGAAATACTTAGTGGTGAAACAGAAATTGCGCCAGGCCAACGTTGAATACGCTCTGCTTTACCCGGCCAAACTGCGTATTCGACATCGGGATCGCACTCTCATCTGCACAAACCCGCAGCAGGCGGAGGACTTCCTTAAGACCTTGCGACGATCATCTCCGCCACACGGAAATCATGCTGTGCACTCGGGTTCACACTCACCCATGGCCGAGGATTAACTGTTCTGCTTCAACTCCCTCGCTGCGCGGGGATGGCCGCGATGGCCTATCGCCGCACCCTGCGTCGGCACTGGAGGGGAGGATGCCTCCGGGGCACTTTTGGACAGCGCTGTCGCTGCAGGGTGTGGCCGCAGCCGCTGTAATGCGCTGGGCTGCCGGACTCCTGCCTGGGCTGAGAAGATTTTGTGCTCGAGGTGTCATCGGCAGATGAGTACTTTACGTTATGTTCTGATTGACATTGTATGATGTTGAATAGAGGGACCCTTGGAACCGTATAGACAGCACTGATCACGCTTCTGCTAAAAGTAATCGTGCTGCAGGCCTACACTGGGTTCGAAGGGGTCTGATTCGTTGAGGAGGGCAGCCTCGACTCTAGCCTCCTCCATACCAGCCTAACTGGAGGGGAGGCAGAGAGTCCTACTGTATGGTGGGATGAGAGGGCTTCGGAGACACTCTGGTGCCCCACTGAGGAAGGTCCCCTGCACTCAAAGGTAAAGGGATCAACGAGGTCTAGGAATTGGACCGCACTTCCTTTGCTTACATTTTGTAGTTTGATTTTATTTGATTCATGTTATGGGGGGGGGGACGGAGGGAGGGTTATGGGATGCCGGCGCATTTGGGGCACCGTTGTGGGAGGAGAGGGAGGGAGGGTGGGACACGGGAGGGCTTCACGGTGGAGGGAGAATGGGACGTGCTAGAGTTAGACTGACGCGAACTGTAAGGCTACTAAAGACTGACATACCGAGCACTGGGTTGGAGGGGACGCACCTGCTAGGCACTACCGTAGGACCATGGAGGGAGATCGTAGGAATAGCCTGAAATTTTTATCATGGAATGTAAGGGGGTTGCGAGATCCCAGGAAGAAACGGCAGATACTCTCTTACCTCGACCGACACGACATCAGCATAGTGGCACTGCAAGAAACTCATACTGACCCAAGAACCTCTCCCACTTTTGGTAGCAGATGGGCCTCGGATAGAATATTCTCTGCTTACTCTACATTTGCGCGAGGTACGGCTATTTTAATTAAGAGAGGTACCCCCTTTAGATGCGCTGGTGCGCGGAGCGATAGGGAGGGCAGGTGCTGCATGATATGGGGCGCATTGGGTACGCAGTCAGTGGTCATAGTTAGTTATTATGGCCCCAACATTGACAACCCGGACATTTTGCATGGAATATGGGGACAAGTAGGAGCCACTCATGTTCTCTGGGCAGGCGACTTTAACACAGTCTGTGACCCGATGGTGGATCGCTCTTCACACATGCCCCATCATTATACGAAAAGCCAGGGCGCATTAAGGGGATTATTGGAGGATGGTGGGCTAGTGGACTTGTGGAGGCATAGACATCCGGGGAAACGGGAGGGGACATTTCATTCAACGATGCATGAGTCTTGGTCGAGGCTGGACTACTGGCTTGGGTCCAGGGGAGTATGTTCTTGGGTACGGACTGCAGCTCACCTGGCTCGAACCCTGTCTGACCATGCGCCGGTGTGCCTGGCGGTCGATGTCCCGGCTTTGAATACCAGTGTCGGGTGCTGGAGACTCGCCCCTGAGGCATTGCTGGACGAAGTGTTTTGGGCCGAACTGGGGGAGGCAATCACTGATTTCTTTGAACGGAATAGGGGAACGGTTGAGAGTGTGGGCACGCTCTGGGAGGCGTTCAAGGCCACCATACGAGGGGTATGCATGGCTAAAAGTTTTGGAGTACTGCGTGACATTCGCAGGCGGCTACACCTATTGGAGAGGACGCTGAAGGATCTTGAGGCAGATATCTGGCGTAGGGGCAATGGAGAGGGCAGGGCCAAGATGAGGGAGCTATTGGATGAGTACACAGCCACGGTTGACAGAGAGATGAGGTTTAGGGGAAAGTACACCCAGGCGCGCCGCTACGGAGAGGGAGGATGGCCCGGAAAAGCCTTAGCACAGGCCATCAGACAGCCTTGATATGCTAACTATATATTAGAGGTGGAGGATGAGGATGGCACTTGCCAGAAAGATAGTGCTCAGATACTGCAAGCCTTCACTGACTTTTACGCTGAGCTTTACCGCTCAAAAGGGACCAACGTGGTTTGGAGGACAATCAGAGACAGTTCTTATGTGTCCCCTTTACGAACGAAGAGCTTAGAGAGGTGATTATTCAGCTGCGATCTGGCAAGGCGCCTGGCCCAGAAGGGCTGCCGAGCAATTTTTACAAGCTGTTCATTAACCAGCTGGCCCCCATCCTTCGGGAAGTATATGCAGAGGCGCAGGAGACGCAGGCACTGCCGCCCTCGATGAGAGAGGCCCTTTTCCTGTCCATTCTGAAACCGGGCAAACCGGCTCACAAGTGTGACTCTTATCGGCCGCTGTCCCTCATTAACGTGGATAGTAAAATTCTCACTAAAATGATAGCTAACCGACTGAACCTCCTGATGGATAAACCCATCCTGCCTGATCAGGCGGGATTTATTCCGGGACGCTCCACATCCCACAATCTGCGTACTCTCTTTTCGATCGTCCAACAGGTAGCCCCGCACTTGCCGCTAGCGGCTGTCTTCTTGGACGCCACCAAGGCGTTCGACTCGGTAGAGTGGGACTACCTGCACACGGTGCTTCGATGTATGGGCTTCCCTGTTGGCTTTTCCGTCTTGATCAAATTGCTTTATACTGACCCAGTGGCCCGCGTGCAGATCAACGGCCACACGTCTCGAGCGATTTCACTGTCGCGGGACACTAGACAGGGATGCCCGTTATCGCCGCTGCTGTTCGCCCTGGTGATGGAGCCGCTGGCAGCTAGGGTACGGCGGCACCATCAAGAGAAAACCCTGAGATGCCTCCTGATTTCATTATATGCGGACGATGTTACCCTTTACGTAAAAGACTCGATAAACAATCTCAACCCGCTCCTGCGAGAATTTGTACGCTTTGCTGGCCTATCCGGCATACACATTAACTGGGCGAAATCTCAGATACTGCCCCTCACTCCTGCTGCCGTCCCCTTTGCGGTCGATTTCCCCTTGGTGTGGTGCGACTCTTCTGTTCGGTACCTGGGGGTGAATGTCACCCTGGATCGGGACGAGCTGACGCGCTGATACGGGATAATTATGGCCGGGCCATTGACGCATTACGCGATTCAATAACGAGGTGGATAGCTATGCCATTGTCCATCGCCGACAGAATTTCCTTGGTTAAGATGACGGTATTGCCTAAGTTCCTTTACTACTTCCTGAACATCCCCTATCATCCGGGCTGAACCTTTTTTTCCACATTTCGGTCTGAACTTCTGCGCCTTGTATGGGGGGACAAACAACCTCGGATTAGCTGGGAGACGCTGGCCAGCCCCTATGCGCTGGGGGGTCTTGAGCTCCCTAACTTCGAACTTTATTACATCTGTGCGCAAGCGCATTATGCGCACTACTGGTTTCACGGTCCGAAATATACGGCCCATGTGGCCACGGAGCACTGGCTGGTGGAGCCCGTCCCGCTGGAGGGGGCACTCTTACTTCCTGCGGGGCGGCGTGAGCGAGATCCCACGACTGTAGACTGCACAGTGTGGGCATGGAACTGGATTGCACGCAAGATGCAGGCCCCAATGATCTACTCCCCCCGCCTGCCGCTGGCGTTTCACCCACAATTGACCCTCCTACAGGAAGGTATTTTTAAACCGTTCCAGAGACGGCGGGGGACCTGTACGTGGGGAGATATATATAAAGACGGGAAGTTCGCTATTCTCCAGCAGTTATGTGCTGAACCCCCCCCGACTGTGATGGAGACATTCATTTATGCCCGTTTGCGAGAGGGGATACGGGCCTGTACACCGGACTACCCACACGAGCCGCCAATGCTCCCGCAGGTGCATGCCCTGATAGGTGCGAAAACAGCTTCCCACTTGGTGTCCACTCTGTACCGATCTGTATCTGTAGAGCTTGGTGCCTCACATGGCTCGGCTCAGGATAGATGGGCTGGCGAACTAGGACAGGACATCACGGACCGGGAATGGCACTACTGCTGCACACAAACTGAGAGGGTGTCTGCTAGTGGCAGGTTGCGCATCACGCATTTCAAGTTCCTGCAAAGATACTATTATACCCCCGCTAAACTACAAAGATTTGGGTTGCGAGAGGATGCTAGATGTGAGAGATGCTGGACAGAATGTGCCGATATGCTGCATTTGGCCTGGAGCTGCCCGGCCCTTCAGCTATATTGGGAACAGGTCTTTGAGGCGGTAGGGAAAATGCTGGGTGCCTCGCTCCCGCCGACTCCGCTGATGGGCATCTTAGGATATACGGAAACACTCCCGGTGCTGCACAGGAAATTTGCCTCGCTGTGCTTCCTCCTCGCCAAGTGGAGAGTGGCCTGCAGATGGGGAAGGGGGAGAGCACCTAAATTCAAAGACTGGCTAGAAACAATGATCCTTTGGCAAGATCAGCTTGCCCTTTGCTCTGACCTCCTCCCAACTGGTTCCCGACCCCGGGACATATGGGGCCCCTTGAAGACGTACCTATTGATGTATCCATTGCTGCCTGAGGAGGTGACCCCCCCCCCCCCTCCCCGGCTGGATTAGGGACTGCATAATGTGCGGTGGAGGTGTGGATGATCTTGGCTGCCCTCGGGGATTGGCTGTTGGTTGGGGAAACTGGAGTTTTTCCTTGGGCACCCTGGGTTGGCGAACATACCCGCTGTTAGTGTGGCCTTATGGGGGCGGGCTGTCTGTAGCGGCTAGTTGAGTGTGGGGGCAGTCGGGGAGCTTGCGCGTCCGGCTTTGATTGTGGTGTATCGGAGGGGCTGCTTAAAGAGTTGATAATAATACTGTTGAGATGTGCACGGTGGCGAGTATGAGTTTAAGACTGTGTCTTATTGACCAAGATGTTTTCCTGGATCGCGCTGAGATTTTTCATTATTGGACTATTTTTCTTACCGTGAGGCTAGTTTGGGGTGGGGTCCTTCTTTGTTGTTCTTAATTGCTGGACGGCAGTATTTTTGTTCTACTGAAATGCAAAACCCATATATACTGCTACGCGGCCGGCCCTGTAGGGTTGTTGGCATTTCGCTGTGTACCTCTTTCTTTCTCTGCTTATTAGGATACGCTGCCGGCCCGAAGTGGATGTAGGCAACAGGCTGTGTGATGACTTTATCTGTTGAATAAAGGTTTTAATAAAAAAAAACTAAAAAAAAACTGTGATAGCATCCTTTGAGATGTTGTGGCTGCCTTTGCAATGCTTGGTCATAGAAGCAGACAGAATACCAAAAACAAGAAAGAGCTCTCTGAGCACCATGGCACCACATCTATGCTATACAGTGTTTGTAAGTTACCCCCACAAAGTCTCCAGTAGTATGCTTGGCAGGGACAAGAGGAGGATGAGAAATCGTCTGGATTACACCACTCCCCGCACCAAGTTAGGAGGAGGACTTTGGCGGTAAGAGAAAGGGGAGCTCATGAGTTCTCTCTCTAATCAGGCAAGTCACACCTGTTCTAACAATCTCATTGATTCTCTTTCCTTACAAGCAGGTAAAGCTCTTGAAGCAAGAAGGTTCTTGTTATAGCTATGTTATTGACTACACTCAACCTATCACTATAGACAACACTCAACTATAAACTACGCTCAGTCTATCACAAACTACAGCAATAGCCCATGATGTCAGTGCATATTTGCCTGTGATGGCTGCATCCCTAATATATGATTGGCTGCACTCCTGGCATGTTATAGCTGCATGCCTGCCATTTGATTGCTCCATGTCGTGTGGATTCCACAAACGTGATGCGATGGCTGCAACTGTGGCATGTTTAGGCTGCCCCACATGCATATTGAAACAACTCCATCGGTCACAATGATTTACTCCCTGTGTTCTCGAGTCCACCACTAACTGGCATGCTTGGCGGGCTTTCCAACGCGGGCTTTCCAATATTTGATCAATCTCCTTGATCTTGTGCTTCATCTGAGTACTGTCTTCCAGCAATGTGGACAATATACTGATCTGGCCTTTCTTTTTGGCTACTTCCTCAGGTTTGTGGGAAACAGAATGCTTCTCCTCCCAAAGACTACGTTTCCCAGACGACCTGAACTTGTGGCATACCCCAAAAGTGGTTTCCAGTTTCCTGAAAAAAGTTCAAAACGTGACTCCTGATCCATGCCGGATTTTGTGTAGACCGTATGCTTTTCCTGCCAAAGACGCCATTTCCTAAAACCCTCTGCTCACTGTATTCTCTCCACCGCTGCATGCCAATGATGTGTGGAAAAATCAATACCCCTGTGGCTGAGGTGCCAGCTTGAGAACATCCAGAGCATGTAGTCCTTACTGAGCACTTTAACAGCTTCTGTTTGCCCCCATCTATTATTGGCCATTGAATCAGTATTCCTGTTTGGCTGACCTTCTGTTAACAGAGATTTCTGATGCCAGTGCTTTAGAAGGTTCTGATTCCCAAACCTTACCATCTTAGCAATGTAGCCTTCTCGTTGAACTAGCATTGGTTCGCAGTGCATCCATGTTTCTTGAACCTGCACTGTCTTGCAGTGTTTTCTTTTTTATGAAGCGCCACTGTTCAAGTGATTTTCCCGAGTTAGTACTATTGATTCTGTAGCTGCCTTTTCCAGAATCCTGGTTTCCTCGGTTCAACTGGGATGCCTTCCTATCCTGGTTCTTTTAGTTCTCAGTTTCCAAGTATTCTTCTCTAGCGCCTTCTCTCTCGTAGCTGTTAAATCCTTAAATGTTACTGCGTGGTCACCAGGATTCATGGGCACAACTGACAACCTATACGGTATTGGTATTTCTTGTCCTCTGTGCAAACTGTATAAACATTCCTTATATAAATTCACTGAAATCATAGCTTCACGAAACTTGTCCTTACTTGTATATCTTAGATGTGGATATTTTGGCGTCCATATCTGAAATAGCAATTGTCAGAGAGGAACTTGCTGAGCCCTTATGTGCTTAACTTGACATCACCTATCCTATGAATGGTGTTATCTGTATATCTTTCACACCCTCAGTACTTGTTATTTTGAACTGCCTCTTGAGTGTCTGCTGTTTAGGAGCTTTGCCTCTATATTGTTACCTTCTGCAGGGCTTCCTCACTGGATACTTATACAACTATGTTAGGTGTGTAATCCTCCCCTTCTCAGGCTATTACAGTATGACTGGGAAACGTGTGGCTAATGAACTACATTACCCAGCATCCGTTGGGGTTTGCACAGGAAGTAGCAACGGATGTCAGCTGTTGTGGGAAGGCAGTACATAGCCTGTCCGATCTGCTGCTCCGTGCTTGTCGTTCCAGCTTCCTATGGAGTTTCTGTGACCTGCCGTCCTGTTTGTTCCTTGTGGATTATCTGCTTGTGTATGCGGGCTTCCGGCGCTGCCTCCTGCCAGCTCATTGTCCCAGCGGTTCTTCACCTCGCCGCGAATCCTGCTTTCCGTGGAGTCCAATCTTTCTCCAACCTGTGGCGGCTTCTCTGCCAGAGCCGGTTATTTGCGTCCTCTGTTTGGGGGCTGTGGGGGATACGTCTCGTTCACGTTCTTACGCCCTCTTCAGCCCATACAGCTCCTGTGACGAAACAAGGAGCTACCAGTGGCGTAACACAGGCCCCCGCATCCCCCGCGGTGCGGGGGGCCCCAAGCTCCAGGGGGCCCCCTCAGGACTGTACTCTGGCTGGAGAGCCCCTGATTAAGTTCAGAGGGGGCCCTTCCCTGTACCTTGCAGGGGGGCCTCTCAATTTTCATTACGCCAGTGCTCTGCACAATGAACAGCTAAGTGGTGGGAGTGTGCTTCGTTCCCGGGCTTTATTCTTGTTTGAGACTGTTTTCATAGTGTTCTTGTGTATCACAATCTCACAAGCTGTGTTACAATCTACCAAGCCTAAGAATTCTGTTTGTTTTGGAACATTTTTATTTTATTTATTTTAGGATATTTGTTGAGCGCACAAATACCCGAGGGTGTCTCGGCGCTGAGTGTCCACTATGCTAATCCATGAGTAGTTATTGTTTAAACAGCCAGGTCTTTATCTGTTTACGGAAAGAAAGAAGGGAGATACAGGTTTTGATGTGGCTTGGAAGACTGTTCCATAGTTTGATAGTGGTCACTATAAAGGACCTGTCTCCCCAGGAGACCTTCTTAATTCTGGGAACCTGCATAAGACCGGCAGTAGAAGATCGGAGGGATCTGACAGGATTATAGGGGCAGAGTGCGTCCTTTAAAAAGAGAGTGAATTGCCTTATACGCAATGCAAAGTGCTTTAAATTTGGTTCTTTTCTTCACTGGCAACCAATGAAGCTGTTCAATAGTGACAGAGATGGAAGTATACTTGGGGGTAGCCGTGATCAATCTGGCCGCAGCATTCTGCACCAACTGTAGCTTTTGTTAAACTCCTTCCTGGGCATTGACCAGAAGCGCATTACAATAGTCTATGCGAGATATAACTAATGCACTGACCAAGGTTCTGGCCATGCTCATAGGAAGATAGGGTAGGAGTTTTTTGATCATTCTCATGGTGTAAAATGAGGATGATACTACCGCATTAACATGGTGCATAAGAGTGAGTTTAGTATCCAGTAAAACTCCCAAATTTCTTGCCTTAGTCACTGGGGAAGGGGGTGGTTCCAGAGCAGCCGGCCACCAAGTAGGTGACCAAGCTGGGGAGAGATTGCCAAACACCATCACCTCCGTTTTGTCGGAGTTTAGCTTCAAGCAATTTGTGGACATCCAATCACTTATTGCTAACATTCCCTGATTAAAATTGGACGCCACTTCATCTCCATTTTTATTAATGGCTAAGACAATCTGGGTGTCATCAGCGTAGGATGTCAACGCCAGGTGATGGATTTTTATGATCCTCACCAAGTCCGACACATAGATGTTAAATAGTGGATAAGTCAATCAATCAATAGATCTTTATTCGATTCACAGGATCATAAAAGCATTACATATACCACAAAGAATATATAAGATCTATTTACAGTTATAAAACTGATCCCTCGTAGAAATACACAAATCAACATTTAAAACCCAATAATAAAGCAAAGTACAGCGTTTTGGGTCCCTAGCTGCGACGTATAAGGTACTTGTTATTTACTTAGAAGCTGAGTTCATATGTAAACAGAATTGATTTTCATAAAGTGCAAGGTGCTTCATCGTAAAATACTATGATTTAAAAACATGTAAACATGACTTTCCTTAAAAATAGTTGCATTCAGTCATAAACTTTGAATACAATCTAGTTCCGTATATTAAAATTTCCGCAATTCTCAGTAAAATGAATTCAAAATCTAAGTCCCTTTTTAATCCTAATAAAATTGACTGCCAGTAAAAATCTACTAGTACCGAATACAATGAGTCTTGACGAGTCGGTTTTTAGGATACGCAACATTTCAGGATATTTTCCGACACCTAGCTTCCTGGCCAGGGGTTTTATCCATTTATTTCTGGGTACTCTGTAAGCAGGGCAGAAAAATAAAACGTGTGCTACATCCTCTTTAAGCCCTGTGTTGCACTGGGAGCACCTATCGTCCGTTTCCCCTCTCTCTCTCTGAACAGACCCCCATTTGGAAGTAAAGGACTTGATTTGAAGAGTGCCGTACCTGAATTTGAGGTACAATACTTTAGCAAGTTGTGGCTCAATTTCATCCAAAAATTTTTCAAAAAGGGGGTTTGTTTTAAACATCATAAATTGAGAAGTAAGGGGACCGGCATCACTATTCAAGACAACATTGTTCATAATAAAATTCCAATAGATGCTTTTTATTTCCTGTTTTGAGTCAGGAGTGAGCAGGTTCGGGTTGGCCCAGAATCTGCTCAGACCCAAGTCCAGCAGCCATTTGTGAATATGTGTCAACCACGGGAAACTAAGGTTAGTATCTAGGGCCAGAAGTTCGGTTAGTGATTGTCTGTACATGTAGAGTTCCTCTGTCACCCAAATTCTTATCCAATAAGACAAGGACATCTATACAGCCCTGTGGCCCAAACGTTTTATACCTAGATCCATCATGAGGGGGGTTAATGGTGTAGTTTGTGGGAGTGTAACAAATCTCCTCAATATCTTATTTTCCCCCTTAGTTAGAATGTTGAGGGGACCCCCCCCCATAGCTCTGAGCCATACAGCGCAGCAGATTGGGCCCTTGCCTTATAGACTTCCAGTGCTGGGGTAACTGCCTTGGACGTGGTTGCGTGCAGTTTTTTTAAAATTGGGACTGAGTTTTGCGTTAAAATTGTACTTGATTTTATAATCTGCGGATTCCATGAGAGTTTAGAGTCAATGTTCACACCAAGGTAAATAAAATTAGGGACACACTCTAGACTCATTCCGTTCACTTTGAGATTACGCTTAAAACACTTGTGGGGTCTAATTGACATGTATTTGGTCTTTGCAGGATTGATTTCCAAGCCCTTTAAAGTGCAGTAGTCATTAAGTGAATTCAGAAGGTTTTGCAGGCCCTTTGGTGTTTGCGATAATAGTATCGTGTCATCCGCAAATGTTAGAGCGCAAACATGGTTCCCCCCCAACTTCGGGGAGTCGTGGTTGGATCTTTGGAGGAACTCGACCATGTCATTAACATATAAGAGGAAGAGGGTTGGCGCCAGGACACATCCCTGGCGCACACCTCTGTTGACTGGTATTTCTTCGGTGAGTTCACCCGCCTGGCCCCAACGTACTCTAGCATAGTTGTTCTCATGTAGCCTGACCAACTGGATTAAAATATTTTTAGGAACTCCCTGTTCCAGTAGGTTTGACCACAATAGATCTCTGGGAATGGAATCAAAGGCGGCCTTAAGGTCTATGAAGGCCACATATAAATGGCCATCTCTTAGCCTGGTGTATTTCCAGGCTATTACTATCAGTCTGAACACCTGGTCTATGGTGCTTGTCCGTTCCCTGAAGCCAGCTTGGTAGGGAGAGATAATGTTATTTGCAGACATCCAAGCTTTTAAATTTCCCAGAATTTGTTTTGCATAGACTTTTTGTAATATGTCCAACAAACTGATAGGTCTGTAATTAGCCGGGTCATCTCTACCACCCTTTTTATATATTGGAACAATCACTGTTCCTTTCCAGGATTCGGGAATTGGCTGGCCTCCTGCAATTGCGTTACTCAGCAAGTTGATGTATGGTACCCATACGTCTGGTGCGTGTTTAAAAAGATCGCCTGGTATTCTATCGGGACCCGGGGCTTTTGAGGGTTTAATTGTATTCAAGGCCAATCTAGTATCTTCAATACTAAAGGACAATGGGGCGATCATAGATGATGAAATAAGGCTACCAATGGCACTACTATGGCCACCCGTCATAGGGACTGGGGAGGCGTATAAATGGGCAAAGTGCCTGTGCCAGGTGCCTGGGTCCAGATTAAGATCAGGGGCCGGGGTGCCTGGGTTCTTATCCTTTACGATAATCCGCCAAAATGCGAATTGGTCACCCAGTTTTGCTGCCTTTAATAGTTCTCCCCAGCTCGAATCTTCCCAACTCCTACGGGCTACATTCAGAGTTTTGTTATATGATGTCCTTGCTTCTCTAATGAGCAAAGGGTCCTTAGCATGGAGTGCCTTAATTAGGAGTTGTTTTTTCCCTACACAATCTTTGTTAAACCAAGGGCTTGATTTCACAGCCTTAACGGGGTGTTTTGTCTTAACAAACCCAGGTTTTGTTAAATCTGGTTCAATTTTCTTTACCAGCTTTAGTTGGGTCTGTGTTATTAGTGAGGTCCCTGGAGGTTCATTTAAATGCAACAACACTAGGTCACTAAAACTGTTATAAATGTGAGTAAGTGATTCATTGTTCCCCATTATGGACGGCCATTTTACCGCCCTTCTGTTATTACTCACTATGGGCTGGATCACTTGGTGCCCAGGTCCCAAGTGGATCGTTGGATGTTTCTGAAACGATTCTTCTGCAAGGTCTAAGCAGAGTGGGAAATGGTCACTTTCTCTTCTAGCGTCTATTTTGAAATCTTTTACGAAGGCCCAATAGGCTGAGCTTATCATTATGTAATCGATCCTAGATGTCGCGGACCCCCTTAAAAAGGTATTAGATCCAAGAGGGTTTTGGGCCTATGATATCAGGAAAATTTTTGAGAATGGAAAGGGGACATGGATCTTCCGGTGAGCCAGAGTTCGTGGTAGAAATAAGATGAGATACCAGTTCCAACGGAACCTGAGTAAATTCCTGAAAGGAACGAAGGGGGGCTGGGTGAGGCGGGTTGGAGCGTGCCCGGGAAAGGGGCTTATGATCATTAGGAGTGGAAGACGGGTGTCCAATACTGGTTGTGTGAGCCTTGAATTGGGTAAAGAAATCAGTCACTTTCATTTGGAAGTGATTCGCCAAGGAATCACAGAGCTCCTGCGTAGCTATGATGGGAGTGGTTACTGCTTGCCCAGAGAGACGTGTTACTACCTGAAACAGTTGTTTAGTAGAGTCATGTGCAAGATTGATTTGGGTGCTATAGAATTTACTTTTTTCCGAGATGATAAGTTGCTTGTAGTTAAACATCATGGCTTTGTAACAGAATTTTTGATCTGGGTCGTAATCTCGTCTCCATCTACGTTCCTGTCGTCTACATTTTTGCTTTTCCTGTCTAAGAGCGTCACCGTACCAGGGTGAAGATTTAGAAGCCCTGTTAGTAGATTGTTTCTTTACGGGAACTGTCATATTGACAGTGTTTTGTATCCAGTTGGTATAATTGTTGGCTCCTAATTCAGGATCAATCACAGTGGGTGGCAGAGAAATTAATAATGATGACTGAGAAGCGGGGATGTCAATGCTTTTCCATGCTCTAAATTGATTAGTGGGTGAGGGAGTTTTGGCCAGGGGGGGAATAGATTTTAAAAGAAAATCAAAAAGAATGGCCGAGTGATCAGTCCAAGTGAGAGGGAGAACATCCTTCATCGTGAGTGATGTATCACTAGAGAAAAGACTGTCCAAAAGGTGGCCCGCAGTATGTGTGGGACCGGTAACTAATTGAGGGAGTCCTATTGCATCCAATTCGGAAAGAAGGGCTGCGGTGTCAGGGTTATCCGGTAATTCGAGGAGAAAATTAAAATCGCCCAGAATGGTGTACTGGTTTTCACCTGCCAATGGTTCTAATAGAATGGGTAGATTGGCAAGAAAAGGACTGCGAGGTCCTGGAGGACGGTAAATAAGTGTGCCTTTAAAAGGGGGGGCATGAGGAAAGGAAATTGTAAAAGAAATGGCTTTGTGACTTTGTTGTTGGATCCAGCACAGAGCTGCTGGCTCCTCCATTGCAAGTGGCCAGTTTTTTTAAGATCATGCGCTGTATCCTTCTTGCTGCCTTTAGTGGATGCTGGGGGGATGTGAGTTTTTGCTTGGTATAGACTAGAGTGCATTACTCAGGGCAAGACTTGTCTGCATGAATGTTTTTCATTTCTATCTGTTCTCTTGCACACAGGGTACGTCCTCAAGGTCGATGTTCTTTGATATCCTGGTAGTCTGCCATACCTCAGAGAAGGTTCTGACCAGCGCGTCCTCCACCCAGCAGTATTTATTGTTTTCTCCCATTCCCTTTTCCCCAGCACGCTTCTTGCAGGGCAGAGATATACACACCTTTGCTCCCTGTGCAGCAGTGTGAAGGGGAAGTGGGAAACTATCTGCTCTCCATCATCCCTGCTGGACATTATCAGCAGGTCAGTGGCATTTCTGTCTCCAACTTCCGACAGACCCTTACCAGAGCCTGGACACTGGCATACCAGAGAGGTATCCATAGCCTGTGATAGAAATACCCTGGTAGACGATTGTTGCCCCTGGCATAACTTGGCTGCACCAATGGAATATATCATAGCTTCAACCCTGGTGGATCACAGCCTGATACAATGCTGCTGCTTTCCTCACAGATAATGGCTGTCCCCAAACACATTGTTACTGTGCAACAGGTATGTCTGAGCTGTGCATTGGGTACATTATGACTGGCCATATGATGACTACATGCAAAAGCAACATTATTTGTGCATGCTCATCATCTGTGGGCATTCACAAACACATTGTGACTTGCTGCCGGGTGTCTTCTTGCAGCAAGAGTTTCACCTCTGATTTCGGTGCACCTGGTATTTCCTCTGATATTTCCTGGAGTTTGCTGCAGATGCCACGGCAGCCTAGATGAGTCTGAAAGTGGACCCCGCAACATCATCTGCACTTGGTGGTAATAGCACTACCCACTTCACCCATCTGTCTTCCTTCATGGATTATCCATTTCAGATTTGGACTTACGCTCAGAAGTATTGTTTTAAGGGAAGAAAGTTTGGTCTTCATGAGTCTTACATACATGCAGCAGCACTCTAGGGCCTTTGACTGATCATGCACCTATAGTGGTGTTTAGCAAATGCGTGCTGTGTATATTTTATGGTCCTGAATCAACCTAAGCTCTCCCTCTACCACGGACTGGTGACAATTCTAGCAACTGCTACAAACCCACATAGCACAGTGAAAGCATTAAGAAACACATCAAAAAAGTGGATGGAGTGTTGTAACTAAAGGTAGGATTACATTGCACACCGCTAGCGCTGCACCCACAACAGTGGATGGGGGGTGGATTATAAACCCTAATACTGTGGACCTCCTAAAATTAAGATCCCACGAAGGCCAAATGCCCCAATCCATAAGAGGCCAGTCACCGGGGCTCATAAAATATCCTAGAGGTATTTTTTAAGGCGACCATGGTTAACAGAGATAAAAGTGAAAAGAATACAAAAGCAACTGCCCTTTCCTGTGCTGTCCTCAATTCAGTTCTGACACTTCATTTACACCCAGATGAAATCATGTCTATAGGCTGACACTCAGAAGACAAACCCTTGAGGGGTCATGGGTCAATCAGGAAAATAGCAGAGTACAACTAGGAGTTCCTCGGTCATCAGACGTTCAATGTACTAGTCTATTCTTGAAAGAAGCATTAACAGAAGGAGATTAGAAGCTGATAGAGATATGATCAAACATTCTGAAATATTTAAGAAAACAGTAAACACCCAAACCAGGGGTCAGTAACCACACAGGATTGAAGCACTCCACCATCCTTATCATTTCCATCTGGGCTAAGCCCATTCCCTTTTGTGCCTTGTAATACAGATCCTCTCACAGATCATGAAGCAACAAACATATTTAGCAGTTCAATAAAATGTTTAGGAATAGATCTTATCTTAATGGTAGTCTGCCAGTTTGATTCAGTCCACCCACAGGTCTCTGAAGAAGGATCCCTGTCCGTAGTTTAGTTTCCTCCTGCTTCCCATTTTATAAAGATCTAAGATTCCTAGCAGAGGAGCCATTGCAGGTAGAAAGCGCTACCTCGGGCTAAGCCATCAGTCTAGGCTATCTATTCAGCTATATAGGTTTGATTGTTTGTATGCTGTGTCACACAGATTGTTTTGATTCAGTCAGCTCATAAAAAGTTGTCTCCAAAATATTATTTGTCCATGAGATACATGTGAGGAATTGGGTTGTTGATTGACTGAGGTGTGAGCCCTGGTCAAGCAGCAACCACAATCCTTGTCAGGGTAAGGCACAAGCAAACCCCAAATTAACCTATGCTCAACCCCCTGGCAGTTTGGCACAGAGAAGTCAGGCTTGACTTAGAGGCAAATTGTACAGTATTTGAACAACATTTCAAACAGTAAAACAGTGAAAACACTACACAAAAAGATCCCACATCAGATAAGACAAATAGAGCAAAATTTGATAAATAAAACAAGACCAGAACAACAAAACTCCAATTGGTAGAAATGGAGTTATGAATTTTTAAAGAATAAAGTGTAAAATAGTGCCTGAAAGCATAAAGCGCCGACCACGGTTATCTGGTCTTGCTGGACAGGGTCAAAGTCAAAGGTTCAGGCAGACTGTGATAGAGCGGGTCAGATTCTCCTGCTGAAGTTTTACCTTCTCAAGTTTTGTGCCAAGCATCCCAACTGTGTTGGAGTGGATCACGAGGAGCAACGAGAGCATCATCGCTGGTTGTTGGTTTGGTGTGAAAAGCAGGCCAGGTGTCGCAGACGTGCAGGCTGGTGCTTCACGTTGGTGGTCCCCTGAGAGCTGTTAATGCTGCATTGCAAAGAGACGGGCTGGTGGTGGCTCACACTGATTTTCAGTGAGAGGTGTGTGGTCTCAGTGCGAACAGACCCGTTCGCATTCACAAAGAGCCCAAAAGCTTGATTTAAGCTTGCTGAACCACAGCAAAGGTTCAGGGCCTGAGGGGCACCACTTGGGGGTGACAAACTCACTGCAGCTGGGTCCAGGAGTTGGTTAGGGAGCCCTTTATGTCCGCGTGTCTCAGATGGGATGACTACAGACTAACCCTTGGAGTCACTCTGGGGTCCTGGGTTCAAGATTAAGTTGCAGGTCCAGTTCTTCTTCCACAGGCAAGAGGGCAGCAGGTAAGCACTGCAAGGCAGCAGTTCTTCTAGAGCAGCAGTCCATCAGAGTGATAGTCCTTGTAGCATCACGCCAGTTCATCCTGGAAGAATCAACAGGTCAAGAAGTGTACAGAAGTGGTGGTGTCGGAGGTCCAGTATATATACAGAGTTATGCCCGTTTCTAGAGGCATGCCTTTGAAGTGCACGAATGCCTTGCTTTCCTGGCCCTGGCTCCAGACTAACTACAGGAGGTATGCAGCCCTTTGTGTGGACACAGGACACAAGCTATTCAAGTGTAAGTGGGGCAGGGTCCATCTCCTACCTGTCATCCTGCCAGTGATGGCCCATATAGTCACACCTAAGCTTCCATTGTGTGTGTGGCTGTCTAGGAGGAATACACAAAGTCCAATAGTCACCCACACCCAGAAATGTGATCCAGGCACCAGATGGTTAAGACAATAAAATGTCAATTTTCTAAACGTGGCATTTTCACAATTGTAATTTAAATTCTGACTTCACCATAAATTAGGATTTTAAATTAGGATTCCAGAGACAATAAACATGAACTAGTTACCTTTTCCAATTTGGAAATTACACTTATAAAATGTTATAAGAGAATCATATAGGAGAGGTATGCCTTGCAGTAGTTCAATAACAAATGTGAGAGTCTTTCACTACCAGGACATGTAAAACTTAAAAGTACATGTCTTATTTTTTTTTAAATACATTCCACCCTGCCATCTGCGGTGTCCAGGGCCTAAAATAGGGGTGACATATGTATTATAAAGGAAGGTTTGGATCTGGCAAAATGTTTATTTTGACACGTTGAAATGGCAGGGTAAGATTGCACATGCCGGCTCGGCAATGTTTATTTATTTTATTTTAAAGGTTTGTAAAGCGCGTAGTCACCACGAGGGTATCCCAGCGCTAGGACCTTGTAACTCATGAGGGGGGGGCGGGTAGGTAAGAGACCGGATTAGGGGAAGAGGAGAGTTTTGAGGGTTTTTCTGAACCGGAGTAGATCAGGCTCTATTCTGAGGTTCAGGGGGAGTGCGTTCCACTTGAGTCCGGTGTTTACCGAGAAGCGGCGGCCGCCTATCCGGGCCTTTTTCACCTTGGGGATCGTGATAAGGTTTCCGTGCTCTGAGCGGAGCGCTCTCGTGGGTCTGTAGGGGGTGATCCAATTGTTTAGTATGGGGGGGCCGGTGTTATGGAGAGCCTTATGGGCCAGGCAGAGGGCCTTGAACGTGACCCTTTCCTTGATCGGGAGCCAGTGTAGCTTCCTAAGAGCGGGTTTGGCCGAAGATCTGGCCGGGGTGCTTGTTAGGAGTCTGGCGGCGGCGTTTTGAGCCTTTTGCAGAATTTGGAAGGTGGATTCCGGGGCGCCCAGGTAAATGGCGTTGCTATAATCCAGCCTGGATAGGATTAAGCCCTGGATCAGCATAAGGCGCGACTGGGGGGGTAGGAGAGGGATTACTTTCCTGCAAGATTTGAGTAACCCGTAGCAGGTTCCAGCAGTCTTTCTGGCCTGGGTCCGGAAGGTAAGGTCGGTCTCCAGCCACATACCGAGGCTCTTGACCTCCTTTTTGGGAGTGGGAGGTTCGCCCATGCAGGCGGGCCAGAGGTTGGAAGGGATGTTGATAGTTTTTTGTCCAAGGACCAGGATCTCTGTCTTGGAGCCATTGAGCTTCAAGGCGGAGTCGCTCATCCACTGGTGTACGCTGGAGAGGCAGTCGTGGAGGTTGGAGGGCTCGAGTTTGGGGTGGGAGAGTGTAACCACCAGTTGTGTGTCGTCGGCGTAGCTGACGATAGTGACTCCGAAGGGTGAGACAAGTTCCTCCAGTGGGGCCATATAAACGTTAAATAACGTAGGGCTCAGAGAGGAGCCCTGTGGCACACCGCACTGGAGAGGGATGGAAGATGAGCGGCTTTCGCCTTCCCATACTTGATAGGAGCGTCGGGAGAGAAAGGACGAGAGCCACATCAGGGCTTTGCCCTTGACCCCGACAGTCCCGAGGCGGTGGATTAGAACCTGGTGGCTGACCGTATCAAAGGCCGCACTCAGGTCTAGGAGGACCACTGCCACTGATCCTCCTGAGTCGATAATTTCCCTGGTTCTTTCCACTGCCACAAGGAGTGCCGTGTCTGTGCCTTGGCCAGGTCTGAAGCCAGTCTGCGAGTCGTTGAGGAGATGGTTTGACTCGAGGTATTGTGACAACTTTTTGTTGACTAATTTTTCGGCGACTTTGCCTATCCAGGGGAGAAGTGAAATGGGTCTGTAGTTGGAGAGGTCGGTAGGGTCAAGCGACGGTTTCTTGAGAAGCGCTTTGACTACGGCTTCCTTCCATGTGGAAGGGACCACTCCTTGCTCCAGTGAGATATTGATCAGGGCAGTTAGTTGAGGGACTATGGTCTGCAAGATGATTTTTGCGAAGCGTATGGGGACCGGGTCGCTAGGGGCTCCGCTCTTGGTTGAGGTAAATGTGATTCTTACTTCCTCTTCTGAAACTGGGCCAAGCGACTCTAGAAAGGGTTTGTCTACGGAAGGCGTTTTGTCTACGAGAGGCGCCAGCTCCTTGGCTCTTTCTGAGATGTTGGGGTTGGCAGGTGGGAGGGAGGAGAGTATTTTTTTTATTTTTTCATCGAAGAAGGAGGCCAACATGGCACATTTTTCCTCTGCTTCTTTGGGGTCCATGGGTTTCTGGGGGGGGGCAGGGACACGGAGGAGTTCTTTAAAAATGGAGAAGGTCTCCTTGGATGAGCAGACAGAATTTTTTATCTTTTCTTCAAAATAAGTCTTTTTAGCTTCATGTAGGGCTAGTTTATAAGCTTTCATGGAGCAGAGGTAGGCGCTTTTCTCCTCAGCTGATTTGTATTTTCTCCATCGGCGTTCTGTCTTTTTGCAATGTTTTTTGAGAGAGGCAAGGGCGGGTGTGTACCAGGGGGAGGGACTGATTCTTTTCATGTGTTTAAGCGAGGTGGTGAGTGGAATGGAGCTATCTAGGGGTTGAACTAGCCAATCCATGAGTTCTCTGTCCGCGGTATTGGGGTCCGTGGATAAAGAGGGGATGGTATTGCGTAGTTTGGCTGCCCATACCTCTGGAACTAATTTATGCCATCGTCTGGTTTGTACCCTGGTTTTATGAGAGGGCCCTGGTGATGTATCGAGTGACCAGTGCATTGGTATCAGCATGTGGTCTGTCCAGGGCAGGGGGGTGGGGTCCTGGGCGTACAGGTTCGCAATGTTAGAAAAAATGGGGTCTAGGAGTTGACCCTTCTCGTGGGTGGCTTTAGGATTTTGCAGGAGGAGGTCAGCTGAGGTGAGATCTGCAAGCAGGTTAGCTGCGGTATTATTCGTGGGGTCCAAAAAATGAATATTAAAGTCCCCTAGGAGGAGGAAATTAGAGACCGAGATGGACTTGAGTAGGATATGGTCCATCAGAGTGCTGGTAAATTCCCCTAGGGATCCTGGGGGTCGGTACACAAGTAATCCGGAAAGGGAGGTGGAAGGAGAGATCTGGATAGTGAAGTAGCAGTTCTCACAATCTTTAACAGATCCGGTCTCGATTCTGCATTTGAGGTGATCTTTAGAAAGTATGGCTAGACCTCCGCCTCTACCGATTGGCCTATTTAGGCAGCATATTAGGTAGCCGGGGGGAGTTGCATTGGCCACATCGAAGTCGTTGTGCGGGGTTAGCCAAGTTTCTGTCAAAAATAGCAGATCTAGCTGTGAGTCCTGGATAAGGATGTTGATTTCATGGGCATGCTTTACCAAAGATCTGCAATTCAGAAGACCAAGCCGGAGACCTGGGTGGCGTTCCATTTCCTCGGGGTTATTACAGAGGGTGCATCCTGCATAGGGTGTGTCCTCCTTGTGGATGTATTTACACTGGGGGAGTTTTCCCTTGTTCCAGGCAAGCAGTGAGTCTCTGGGGTATGTGATGCCATTTTGCAGATTGGGCATAGTGGCTGGGCCTAAGGCCGTCTTGGCCCGGACGGGCCCAGACGGGCTTGCCTTTGGCGCGCCTTCGGCGCGCTGACGGCGCGCCCGCTGCGCCCGTCCGCTGCGCGTCCGGTAAATGCACATGATTTTATAGGGGGAAAGGGGCGGGTGGGCGTGGCCTCTGGGTGGGCGTGGCCTGTTTACCTCGCCGTCAATGGCGTCTTAATAGTTAAGGAGCCGGTTCCTACGTTGCAGCGAAGGGTCGCTGTTTGGCGCTTCTGTCGCCTGCTTAGTGCTGATAAGGGTGAGTGAAGTATTTTAAAAACAGATCATACACGCAATGAAAAATCACGAAGACAAGTTAAAAATGCAAAATGTCTCCCGGCTTCCGCCTCAGGAGAATTACAGGTTCTGTTTAGGTGCGCTGGGGTGGCGTTTTTATACAGTCGAGCGAGGGCGGGTGGGCGTGGCCTCTGGGTGGGCGTGGCCTGTTTACCTCGCCGTCAATGGCGTCTTAATAGTTAAGGAGCCGGTTCCTACGTTGCAGCGAAGGGTCGCTGTTTGGCGCTTCTGTCGCCTGCTTAGTGCTGATAAGGGTGAGTGAAGTATTTTAAAAACAGATCATACACGCAATGAAAAATCACGAAGACAAGTTAAAACTGCAAAATGTCTCCCGGCTTCCGCCTCAGGAGAATTACAGGTTCTGTTTAGGTGCGCTGGGGCGGCGTTTTTATACAGTCGAGCGAGGGCGGGTGGGCGTGGCCTCTGGGTGGGCGTGGCCTGTTTACCTCGCCGTCAATGGCGTCTTAATAGTTAAGGAGCCGGTTCCTACGTTGCAGCGAAGGGTCGCTGTTTGGCGCTTCTGTCGCCTGCTTAGTGCTGATAAGGGTGAGTGAAGTATTTTAAAAACAGATCATACACGCAATGAAAAATCACGAAGACAAGTTAAAAATGCAAAATGTCTCCCGGCTTCCGCCTCAGGAGAATTACAGGTTCTGTTTAGGTGCGCTGGGGCGGCGTTTTTATACAGTCGAGTGAGGGCGGGTGGGCGTGGCCTCTGGGTGGGCGTGGCCTGTTTACCTCGCCGTCAATGGCGTCTTAATAGTTAAGGAGCCGGTTCCTACGTTGCAGCGAAGGGTCGCTGTTTGGCGCTTCTGTCGCCTGCTTAGTGCTGATAAGGGTGAGTGAAGTATTTTAAAAACAGATCATACACGCAATGAAAAATCACGAAGACAAGTTAAAAATGCAAAATGTCTCCCGGCTTCCGCCTCAGGAGAATTACAGGTTCTGTTTAGGTGCGCTGGGGCGGCGTTTTTATACAGTCGAGCGAGGGCGGGTGGGCGTGGCCTCTGGGTGGGCGTGGCCTGTTTACCTCGCCGTCAATGGCGTCTTAATAGTTAAGGAGCCGGTTCCTACGTTGCAGCGAAGGGTCGCTGTTTGGCGCTTCTGTCGCCTGCTTAGTGCTGATAAGGGTGAGTGAAGTATTTTAAAAACAGATCATACACGCAATGAAAAATCACGAAGACAAGTTAAA
This sequence comes from Triturus cristatus, assembly GCF_964204655.1. Classification (NCBI taxonomy): domain Eukaryota; kingdom Metazoa; phylum Chordata; class Amphibia; order Caudata; family Salamandridae; genus Triturus; species Triturus cristatus. The sequence continues at coordinate 238,995,347 of NC_140583.1, forward strand.
AATGCAAAATGTCTCCCGGCTTCCGCCTCAGGAGAATTACAGGTTCTGTTTAGGTGCGCTGGGGCGGCGTTTTTATACAGTCGAGCGAGGGCGGGTGGGCGTGGCCTCTGGGTGGGCGTGGCCTGTTTACCTCGCCGTCAATGGCGTCTTAATAGTTAAGGAGCCGGTTCCTACGTTGCAGCGAAGGGTCGCTGTTTGGCGCTTCTGTCGCCTGCTTAGTGCTGATAAGGGTGAGTGAAGTATTTTAAAAACAGATCATACACGCAATGAAAAATCACGAAGACAAGTTAAAAATGCAAAATGTCTCCCGGCTTCCGCCTCAGGAGAATGGCAGGTCCGAGACATGTTTAAATGGCTAATAAGTGGGTGGCAAAATCAGTGCTTCAGGCCCACAAGTAGCATTTAATTTACAGGTCCTAGGCATATGTTAGGCACTTTACTAGGGAGTTAAGAAAATTAAATATGCTATTAAGTATGAGCCAATGAGATATATATATATATATATATATATATATATTCTCTAAACTGCCGCTGCCGCTACCGAGGTAAAGGATGACGATGCCATGTCTTGCCACAATAAGCGATTTTAATGATCAGCTGCTGGACGCAGTAAAGTTTTCCACCATTTTGAAGCACCAATTACGTATCACATGTGCAAAGACTACAAATGCAGTGTATAAGACAACAGACTAGTAGCTCTTCATTACAAACATAAAACTCATGCTTGAAGACACATTATTCCGCATTAAAAATCAGGAATTGAATTATTGATTTCATTGATATAAATTATGCAAACATATAGGAGCTCAAATTAAAAAACTCAGGAATGAAAATACGAACGGAAGTGTAAGATGCCTGTCAAAATATAACTCTTAATAATACTGTAAGGTAAGGCAACACTTTAAATATGAGCATGTGCCCCAAATATATCGCATGAATTCAAAACCATTATTGGTGAAATCTTAATACACATTCCTTTTTTCTTTCAATTTCATTGCGTAACTTTACAACACTGTAATCCATTCTGTATGCTGCCCAAGTGGGCCAAAAATAAATGCGGTAGTGTTATAATAATGAACTAAATGTTGAATTATCTGCAAATATTACAACTAAAAATTGCAAATCCCTAAATAAATAAAACTTATCAATTTAATGGTTTAAAAACAATCAGGAAGGGAAGAAGCCAATTCAATGTAATGCTCACAAGTGGGTATGCAGATCTTCCTCCATATTCAAACCTGACGGGATCTTACAATTTAATTTGATTATATACGAAGACTCTAGTCTTCTCAATTGTTTCTCTCGGTTGCCACCTCTCTCATTAATCTTGACTGCATCTATTACAAAATATGTCAAGCCAGCTGTATTCTTTTCATGGAAATGCTCAAAGTGGCATGCCACCGGGTAACATTTATCACCATTTTTGATGGCTCTTAAGTGTTGTAACACACGCTTATGTAGTGGCAAGATAGTGCTGCCCACGCACCTCAGGCCACAAGGGCACTGAAGTACGTACACAGCAAAGTCTGTCTTGCATGTAAAATGACATTTGATTTTAAATTGTCTATTTGAGAAGCCTGATGTGTACATAGTGGTGTTAATTCCATGTGCACAAGCTTTGCACTTAGTGCATTTCACAAATCCTTCTTTCTTTACTAGCCACATTGGGGCCACTACCTATTTATGGGCGGAGTTTTCAATACATTGCTGACCAACATTTGCTTAAAACTCTTAGCTCTTCTAAACGTGATTTGTGTTTTTTTCCGAACTAACATGCCCAATGTAGGATCACTGCATATCAAATGCCAATGCTTAGCTAGGATACTCCTTACTCTTTTATGTTGTATATTGTAAGTAGTTACCATCCTGCAATCATTTTTGTTTACATTCTCCAATTTTTTCTTGGTGTTACTTTTGTTAAAGAGAATATCTTCCCTTGTCCTTTTCTTGGCTTTATATATTGTGGATCTTATCCTCTCATCTGAATATCCTCTTGATTGAAACCGCGACTGTTACTACAGTTACGTATTGTTCTCAATCATTCCCCATAGGGGATGCTGCTGGTTAAATTTTGAGGATGAAAGCTCTTGCCGTGCAGCAGCGTGTTGCCAGCCGAGGGCTTTCGGTATAGTGCAGTTTCAAGCTTATCATATTTGATGTATATGGACAAATCTAACAAGTTAACATTGGTTTTGCTGATTGTACTGGTGAATTTGAGATTCAAATCATTTATTTGTAATCTTTTAATAAATGTTATCAGTGATTCCTCAGTACCCTTCCATACGACGAATAAATCGTCTATGAATCTGCTCCAATGCATCACATTGTTCTGCCATTCTTCAGGGTCAATTTTTGGATCACCTGCTCCTCCCACCAGCCCATATGCAAATTAGCAAAGCTGGGGGCGAAGCAGGTGCCCATTGCTGTACCACATACTTGATGGAATAACTCACCATTAAAAAGGAAATAGTTGTTTTTAAGACAAATTGACGTCATTTCAATTAACATTTGTGTGTGTGCCCAAAATTTGACAGGTCTGTTACCCAAATAATGTCAGACAGCATTCAAACCGTCATCGTGCTTGATGCTGGTATAGAGAGTCATAACATCAATGGTGGCCAATAGAAAATCACTTTCCTAGGGTAGATCGTAAACCTTTTTAAGAAAGTCCCCCGTGTCCTGTATATAGGATGGGAGACACTTTGTTAAAGGACACAAGAAAGAATCGACAAATATAGACGTGTTAGCATAAGCACTATTAATAGCAGAAATTATCGTCCGACCTGGTGGATTCGTCTGGTCTTTGTGCACTTTAGGAATTAGGTACATCACAGGGGTGACCGGCTTATTTATTTTTAGGAAGGATAATTCTTCATCTTTCAAAAGACCTTTGGAATGCCACTCAGCTAACTTGAAATTGTAAGAAACATGGCTGTTGTACATTATTGCCTCTGACACTTTCACATAATTAGAGCGAATGTTCAGCTGTTTATATGCTTCATGCAAATACTGTTGTTTACTCCACAGCACCCCATTACCGCCCTTATCGGCATTGCAGACAATACAATCAGCATTCATAGACAATTTCTTAACTAAGGCATTATAATCACGTTGTTGTTGTGTTATTCTTTTATGCTGTGAAAACATATTAGTACAAAGGTGCTTTAGATCATTGATTACTAATTCACTATAAATGTCCACTGCATCTTTTCCTGTCAAAGGTGTAAATCTTGACGTAGGTCTGAAAGATGTTGGATCGTTACTAGTGATGTTCAAGCCTTCCTCTTCTGCTATTGAAGCAGCTTGTCTAATGTTAGTTTCAATATTAATAGCAGTGCTATTGGATTTAGTTTCCTCTTGAAGATGGTACATGTCCAACATTAGATTCATGTCATCATCTACCAACTCACTTGTGTGTTCAACGTTTGTATTAGTTCGTGATGATGGCAATAGTTTTTCATTATTGTTGAAATATTTTTTCAATTTCAAAGTCCGAATGAATTTAAACACATCCACTCGTGTTTTGACATAATCAAATTCCTCCTCTGGGCAAAACGACAAACCAAGTCTCAAAATCTTTTCTTCTTTGTCTGATAAAGAAATGTCGGTCAAATTTATGATTGAAGTTTTGTCCTCTATGTTTATTTCACTTTGGTCTTGGGTTTCACAGCGCCATCTATGTTGCTTGGCGCCTTTCCTCCTCTGTTGCCTTTGCCTCTTCCTCTTTGAGGTTTTACGTAGTGGACAAATGGCCTGGGTCGGAGGTTGAACCTCCTCTCCTGCTCTAAAAAACCAAACTCTTCAATCACAGACGGCGCAGTGCCAATGTTGCTCCCACTTTCAGACCTACGTCAAGATTTACACCTATGACAGGAAAAGATGCAGTGGACATTTATAGTGAATTAGTAATCAATGATCTAAAACACCTTTGTACTAATATGTTTTCATAGCATAAAAGAATAACACAACAACAACGTGATTATAATGCCTTAGTTAAGAAATTGTCTAGGAATGCTGATTGTATTGTCTGCAATGCCGATAAGGGTGGTAATGTGGTGCTGTGGTGTAAACACCAGTATTTGCATGAAGCATATAAACAGCTGAACATTCGCTATAATTATGTGAAAGTGTCAGAGGCAATAATGTACAACAGCCATGTTTCTTACAATTTCAAGTTAGCTGAGTGGCATTACAAAGGTCTTTTGAAAGATGAAGAATTAGCCTTCCTAAAAATAAATAAGCCGGTCACCCCTGTGATGCACCTAATTCCTAAGGTGCACAAAGACCAGATGAATCCACCAGGTCGGCCAATAATTTCTGCTATTAATAGTGCTTTTGCTAACACGTCTAGATTTGTCGACTCTTTCTTGTGTCCTTTAAAAAAGTGTCTCCCATCCTATATACAGGACACGGGGGACTTTCTTAAAAAGGTTTACGATCTACCCTGGGAAAGTGATTTTCTATTGGCCACCATTGATGTTATGACTCTCTATACCAGCATCAAGCACGATGACGGTTTGAATGCTGTCCGACATTATTTGGGTAACAGACCTGTCAAATTTTGGGCACACACACAAATGTTAATTGAAATGACGTCAATTTGTCTTAAAAACAACTATTTCCTTTTTAATGGCGAGTTATTCCATCAAGTATGTGGTACAGCAATGGGCACCTGCTTCGCCCCCAGCTTTGCTAATTTGCATATGGGCTGGTGGGAGGAGCAGGTGATCCAAAAATTGTACCCTGAAGAATGGCAGAACAATGTGATGCATTGGAGCAGATTCATAGACGATTTATTTGTCGTATGGAAGGGTACTGAGGAATCACTGATAACATTTATTAAAAGATTACAAATAAATGATTTGAATCTCAAATTCACCAGTACAATCAGCAAAACCAATGTTAACTTTTTAGATCTGTCCATCTACATCAAAGGTGATAAGCTTGAAACTGCACTATACCGAAAGCCCTCAGCTGGCAACACGCTGCTGCACGCCAAGAGCTTTCATCCTCAAAATGTAATCAGCAGCATCCCCTATGGGGAATGTTTGAGAACAATACGTAACTGTAGTAACCAAGAGAGTTGTGGCAATGAATTATTGACACTACAGTCACAGTTTAAATCAAGAGGATATTCAGATGAGTGCATAAGATCGGCAATATATAAAGCCAAGAAAAGGACAAGGGAAGATATTCTCTTTAACAAAAGTAACACCAAGAAAAAATTGGAGAATGTAAACAAAAATGATTGCAGGATGGTAACTACTACAATATACAACATAAAAGAGTAAGGAGTATCCTAGCTAAGCATTGGCATTTGATATGCAGTGATCCTACATTGGGCAGGTTAGTTCGGAAAAAACACAAATCACGTTTAGAAGAGCTAAGAGTTTTAAGCAAATGTTGGTCAGCAATGTATTTAAAACTCCGCCCACAAAGGTAGCGGCCACAATGTGGCTAGTAAAGAAAGAAGGATTTGTGAAATGCACTAAGTGCAAAGCTTGTGCACATGGAATTAACACCACTATGTACACATCAGGCTTCTCAAATAGACAATTTAAAATCAAAGGTCATTTTACATGCAAGACAGACTTTGCTGTGTACGTACTTCAGTACCCTTGTGGCCTGAGGTACGTGGGCAGCACTATCTTGCCAGTACATAAGCGTGTGTTACAACACTTAAGAGCCATCAAAAATGGTGATAAATCCTACCCGGTGGCACGCCACTTTGAGCGTTTCCATGAAAAGAATACAGCTGGCTTGACATATTTTGTAATAGATGCAGTCAAGATTAATGAGAGAGGTGGCAACCGAGAGAAACAATTGAGAAGACTAGAGTCTTCGTATATAATCAAATTAAATTGTAAGATCCCGGCAGGTTTAAATATGGAGGTAGATCTGCATACCCACTTGTGAGCATTACATTGAATTGGCTTCTTCCCTTCCTGATTGTTTTTAAACCATTAAATTTATAAGTTTTATTTATTTAGGGATTTTCACTTTTTAGTTGTAATATTTGCAGATAATTCAACATTTAGTTCATTATTATAACACTACCGCATTTATTTTTGTCCCACTTGGGCAGCATACAGAATGGATTACAGTGTTGTAAAGTTACGCAATGAAATTGAAAGAAAATAGGAATGTGTATTAAGATTTCACCAATAATGGTTTTGAATTGATGCGATATATTTGGGGCACATGCTCATATTTACAGAGTTGTCTTACCATACAGTATTATTAAGAGTTATATTTTGACAGGCATCATACACTTCCGTTCGTATTTTCATTCCTGAGTTTTTTAATTTGAGCTCATATATGTTTGCGTAATTTATATCAATGAAATCAATAATTCAATTCCTGATTTTTAATGCGGAATAATGTGTCTTCAAGCATGAGTTTATGTTTGTAATGAAGAACTACTAGTCTGTTGTCTTATACACTGTATTTGTAGTCTTTGCACATGTGATACGTAATTGGTGCTTCAAAATGGTGGAAAACTTTACTGCAAACTGTTGGTGAACAAGCCTGCAGGACAGGTGAAACGTGTCCAGCAGCTGATCATTAAAACCGCTTATTGTGGCAAGACATGGCGTCGTCATCATTTACCTCGGTAACGGCAGTTTAGAGAATTCATACGGATCAAGCTTGGATGATCCGGGCGGACGTCGCGCCCTTTGATTTGGAGTTGCGGTGGTTGTGACCGTCGAAAGTGGTTGTGTGTATATATATAGAATGCAGGTTGCAGTTTTTGTTGAAATAAAGGCTTTCACAAGCAAGCTGCTGTTCGAGTGCATCCTTGCTCTAGGGGCAACTTGTGGAACTGTGTTTATCTCGGCAGCCCAGCCGTGGAGGATTGCACCACCCTGACATTTAAGGGGGCCACGAGGTTGGAATCATGCCAGAACCTTAAAGTGGAACAGCAGCATTTTAAATTGAAAAACGAACTTGCACTCTGAGGCCCATTGGAGGGCTGAAAATCTGCAACAACCTGAGAGACACAGCACCCATTTGGGCAGGTATTTTTTGGCACACACTACAGATCCCAGAAGGCAAAGCTCATTAGAGGGCGGGGAATTAATTATTCAAAGGTGTGTCAGCTTGTGAAACTCAGTGTTGAGCCTTTGAGAAAGGAGCAAGGAGCTCTGAAATGCATCAGGCTGAAACTTTATTGGAATGCAGGTTGAAGTTTTTGTTGAAATAAAGGCTTTCACAAGCAAGCTGCTGTTCGAGTGCATCCTTGCTCTAGGGGCAACTTGTGGAACTGTGTTTATCTCGGCAGCCCAGCCGTGGAGGATTGCACCACCCTGACATTTAAGGGGGCCACGAGGTTGGAATCATGCCAGAACCTTAAAGTGGAACAGCAGCATTTTAAATTGAAAAACGAACTTGCACTCTGAGGCCCATTGGAGGGCTGAAAATCTGCAACAACCTGAGAGACACAGCACCCATTTGGGCAGGTATTTTTTGGCACACACTACAGATCCCAGAAGGCAAAGCTCATTAGAGGGCGGGGAATTAATTATTCAAAGGTGTGTCAGCTTGTGAAACTCAGTGTTGAGCCTTTGAGAAAGGAGCAAGGAGCTCTGAAATGCATCAGGCTGAAACTTTATTGGAATGCAGGTTGCAGTTTTTGTTGAAATAAAGGCTTTCACAAGCAAGCTGCTGTTCGAGTGCATCCTTGCTCTAGGGGCAACTTGTGGAACTATATATATATATATATATATATATATATATATATATATATATATTTATTTTTTTCACATTTCTGTTGTACTGTGCAATTTTTTATTTGACATATAGGGATATTAACATTATTTCTGACCACATTTTCCTAAAGAAATCAATATTTAACACCTTTTAAAAGCTAAGAATATTTGAAGAATATTAATTTATACATATATTTTAAAATTATAATATTTAATGACAATAACATATCTTTATATTTTATTTTTGCATTTAAAATAAATTAATGAAGAGAAATGTCGCTTTTTTTACTTCTAACATTATGTATGTAAATAAAATATTTGTTGACATTTATATCATAAGAATAAATAAACGTGTGTAAAAAATGTATATATTTTTTGGAATTGATTGCAGTTTAACATCTTGTAAAAATGTAAAACGCATGTTTATATTACATACAACTAATGTTTTTTTTTCCTACATACAAACATATATATATTTAAGTATTTGGGTTTAGATGTTTTAATAAAATACAATACATTACTTATTAAGTATATTCTAATATAATAATTTAAATAATTTTCACAGTTATATTTTGTATTACTATGGGTCTGATTTATATCTTGGTGGACGGGTTACTCCATCACAGCGGTGATGGATATCCTATTCACTGAACTATAAATCCCATTATATCCTATGGGATTTATATTTCAGCGGATGGGATATCCATCACCGTTGTGACGGAGTAACTCGTCTGCCAAGATCTAAATCACACCCTATATCTTTGTACTTTAAATTGCATGCATGAAATGTGATATTACGGATGTTGATATTTTGACATTGTCATTTTTGTACCATAATATTTTTGCAGTCAATTACCACATTATTTTTGTAGTCAATATTTTGACATACAACCATCTTCATCCTGTAGCTAAATCCAATACTATTACCACTGACCTTGTAAATAGCGTAGCATGCACTAAACGCTTTATCTGATAGGGATCCAAAGAACAAGTATCTAACAATAAGAAACTGACAACAAGGCAATTGTGTCAAAATAGAGGCCCCAGTTTCAACCCAAAGCCAAATATTCAAAATGAAAGATTGCAATATTTCAAAGCCCAGTGCCACCTAACAGAGATGTAAATTTCAGTCCGAAATTACCAATCCATGGATTACAGTGATCATAAATGTTCCCTGACCGAGTACTGATCCATATGAAACCCTTTGGAATAAAGTTATATACAGACTGACTGACAAGGCTTGGTATCGATCCCTTGAAGGATGTTGGATCATCATCAGGACTCTTAATTTTGAAGCCCTACAGGGTTGATGAAATGGAGGTCAGAGGAGCACTCGGTTAGGTGTTGATGGTGAAGAAACCAGCTGGTTGGTGTAAAGACCGTGGTGGTGAATTAGCATAAAAGTCTGCAATGTAATGTCTCATGGTTATGCCGGCCCGACTTTGGAGAATGTCCAGAGATGCGGACACTGTAGGCGAGGTGCCACAGGAATTAGAGAGTGCCCCTGGTTCCACGGAGGAGTGGGGTGGGTCCATGGTACGATCGCTTTCCCAAAAATGTTGAATAAGAAAGTGGTGCTGCCGACTGCACACATACACCTCGACTATAAGATCTGCAATAAGATGGAAGAGCCAGAGTGGGGACGCTAGGGTTCCAGGTTGCTACAACCCCTCCTCTCTTAGTCAGGACAATCACCCTGACTAAACTCTCTGCCACGGCTTCACATCAACCGGCTGCCTTCCAGGCAACTGAAGCCTAACCGAATGCTTCTCTGACTTCCACTGCATCTCTCCTGTCGGGCTCGAGTATTAAGAGTCCTGACGATGATTCCACATACTTCAAGGGATTAAAACACCATCCACTGCTGTGGACCCTAAAACATGGGTCGTGCTGATCTTGAATAATTCATAAGCACAATGATAACTTTGATCACACATGTATCACACGTAAGAGAGTTCTGAGCACGTTTTTCACTAGCACTCACTGTGCCGTTGGAAAATATGTTTTGGTATTCTACAAATAAATACCATTTAATCCTGTTAATATTAGTTTAGTTTATTATTATACTAGGGACCACTGTTCTTGTGCTAGGTCAAACTCTTATAGCACACATTTGAACAGGTTTTTGGGAGATAGGAACATTCAGCTCCTCAGCTGAGAGCATTATATAGGCCTCTATTTGATAGGTGCTCAGTATTGTTCCAGACCTGCCAACCTTAAGAAAAAATTGACCTTGTGAGGAGGAGGCGTGGTCTTGTGCCCAGAACTGCCTAGGAGGCACTCCTGCGTGGTCTCCCACCAAAAAAAACCTCCTCCTAAAAACAAGCCTGCCGTGGTCCTGGCGTATAGTCACACCCCATAATCGATGTTGGCTTATAAAAAGCCTCAAAAAACAAAAAAAACGAGCTGGAAATCCACTCTGTGCAGTGGTTTCCAGCTTGTTTTTCCTGGCACCGTGTGCTATCGCCTCCTCACCGGGTGACCATGTGAAGAGAGCCGATGTCATGTGGCACACAGGGACACCGTGTGAGTTGGTAGATCTGTTGTTCACAAATGCATTTTTGGCCTTCTCCTTTCCCAGCTCTTAAATTGTTAAAAATAAAGATATTCTATAGCGCACGGATCATTTTTGTTGAGCCATTCTTTGCTAATTGGTGCCAAGATAGAAACTGATCTTTTGTTCTGGCTCCAACTCAGGAATTTGTCTCCCCAGCTTCACTTTCTGATTTAAAATCATTTGTCCTTTAGGAAGACCTTTTAGACTATTCTTACTCCTAGATAGTCAGCTTTAGTTAGTCAAGGCGGGGTGCGGCAGTGCCGCAACTCAATAAGGTTAAGGTTGTGCTCTTGGAATTATATATTTAAACTGTACGCTGCTAAAAAGGCAACAATCTACAGGTTTCACAAAGCAAAACACTCCATCAACCCATTATTTCCAAGAATATGCAGGTTCCTTCATTTGGGCGCGAGTATATATTTCTGAAAGATGCCAAAAATGCTTTTCAGGATGTATCACAGACCAAGGATAGGTCACCATCATCCAACAGCAACTTGCTTTAATGCTCTCATCAAGTATTGTATGCTAAAATGGCATGATTAAAATCTTCTTTGGTGCACATCTCGAAAACCATTAAATAGTTTCTGATGAAGACAACTTTTGGACTATAGAGTCTAGTTAGTCTAATAAAAGGGGTCAACACTTTCTGATGTTTGAACTAGACTAACACAATATAAGCGCTGTGTGGATTTCACTACCAACATTACATCAGCAACGACTTCGATGTGCCTGTCTGAATGTTTATTTGAGGAAGGACTTTTTTAAGTGGCACCTACATGACTTACAGGCGGCTGTGAATAGAATGCATAATATGCAAGATCTACTAAACTCAATTAGCTCTGAAATTAAATATCAAAATTGAGAGGACTATTTATTTATTTAGCACATTCTAATATGGACCTTTCCAATGGTATTGGAGTGCTTTAAACAATAAAACAAAACAATAAATGTAAAAAACATTAAAAAACTGTACAAAATATTCATAAAAAGCAGCAGAGTTAACAACTCAAAGAAATGTAACATAAAATGATATTTTTTTATTTCTTCCTAATGTACAAGAATTCATGAGTCATATGGATAGGAGGTGGCAGCACATTCCAAACGGGAGGTGCTGCAGCGCTCTCTAAAAGTGATTTCCAGAGTTGTTGCTGTCTGAGGATAGTTAACATCAAATACTAGTTTACAAACTTTGAGTCAACAATTGGTTACTCTACCAAGGCGGGGATGCAGGAGGCTTGGCCAAGGCGCTATCAGATGAAGTAGTCATGCTGCAGCCACTATAAACTGGTTAGTAACAATTACTGCAGTGCATTCCCCTTGGTACCCTTACCTACTCTGCAGTTATTACTGCAGAGAATATAAGGGCGCCATGGGGTATGCACTGCAGTCATTTCTAAACAGGGCTGCAAGAGGGAGCAGTCCCTCTATGTTTAAAAATCACTGCAGAACAAACTTTAATCTGCAGTTATTTTTAAACATAGAGGGACTGTTCCCTGTTTAGAAACACTAATTTTATTGCAGATTAATTCCGCCGGTGGAGAGGCAAAATCTATCAGTCATTCTGCATTACAAGTGTAACGCAGAATTATCAAATTCCTTGGATTCCGCTGGCAGGAAATAAAAATTCCACCCGGGCCTACTTGTACGTCACCCCAATGGTAGTCTCTTAAAAAGTAGGAAATAAGTATTTAAGTTTTACATTTTTGGGCAGTGAAAAATCTCCAAAGACGTTTTTATTGTGGCAAGGTTGGCTCTCCATAGGAAAACACTGGGTTACATTATAGCACCTTATAATGTATAAATACAGTTCGGGAATGGTTAGAACCATGATTCAAGGACTCAAATTAATAGGAATTTAAAATCCAATCTGATGGTAAAGTTGGATTTTAAATTTCTATTTTGGAAATGTCACTATTTTTGTATTGCATTTTCCAGACTAAATGCCTCTAGTAGCCTTATCAGAGATAATCCCCAACTATCACTAGGCAGTCTGCTGGGAGGTATGAACTGCTCTTAGGAGAGAGAACAAAAGGTCCTTGGCTGGGAGGAGGTGTGACCTCCTCCTGACAGGATGGCCTTTGGGATGTGGTCACCAATTGTACAAGCTTCAAAGGGGCAGCTATAACTCGCACCTAGGCCTGATACTGCCATTATCAAGTAGACACCGCGGCCCCAATCCCAGTGGCGAGAAAACTTATTGCAGAACTACTTTCACAGGGGGAGTTCATTTTCCTAGATACACCTCAGTGGTGTGAGCAAAGAGCTCTGTCCAAAGGGAGAAAGATTCTGTCATGCTGAGTTTTGATAGAGCAGGGCACTGCAGGATTGTTTTGGGCCAAATCACCAGGCGATTATGTCAAAATGGGTAGGGTTGCCCCTAGGATGTTTTCCCTATTGCTTAGGGAGTCACCCTTACCCACAAGCTAGACAGAAGAAGGACTACACTTACTGTAACCTGTGGAGAGAGACCAATGGGCTGGGCCTGCTCCAACTTGTACTCAGGACAGAAGAGTGGTCCCCAAGGGCCAGTTGGCTAACCTTATGGTAAGCTACAGGAACACAAAAGCTGCAAGAAGCTCAAGACTCTGCTAAGCCCAGCTAACCAGATTCAACTGGATTTGTTCTGAATCCTGCTGGAGGCTTCTGGGAGATGTGTCCTAACCCCCAAGGGGTGTCCATAAGGTCCTTGACTCTTGGCTCATGAAGACTGGACTGACTCTCTCCTCTACAAGAACTGCTAAACTGGACACTTCTAAACTTTTTCCAAAAAGAACCAGAGGGTACCAAAGGACTGCCTCTGAGCCACAACCGCTAATATCGCATCACCGGTTAGACTCAACTTGCTGTTTGGCCCGCTGAAAAATGTTTGACTTCCCAAAAAGTTTTTAAGTCTGAAGGTGGAAAATCTTCACCGAGAGAAGATACTAAATGTATCAGGACAATGAGGGACCTTCCCGGGGTGCGAATTTCTCCGACTGAGCTTTCCTGCCAAAAGTCAACAGCTTTACTAGGTTTTCATCCAACAGGTATCCAGTCTCATGAAACCCATCTCGGTCACACCCTGATGCTGTGCCCAGATGAGGATTTTCAACTTTTAAAAAAGTCTCTCAGTCAGAAGGTAAAAAACGTTCCACTTTCCAACCTAGTTTCTGTATCTTACCCGTTCTCTATTGCTACCGGCCTTAACTTTTCACTCTGACCTTGTTTACCATGGCAAGATACCTGCAGTTGCCAATAATTAAATGAAACAAATGACACCAAAACAACAAAAACTCCAATAATGGGAACCTGAGATATAAATGTTGATAGTTTTTAATAAAAATTGCACCAAAAGGTGCAAAGCACCAACAGAGTGCAACGGGTCGCACTAGACACGGACAAGGGTAAGTTTTCAGGCTGACTGCAAAGGAGCGAGGGTCGGATACAAGGGACCAAGTTTTTCCTGGTGGTAAAGTTACCTCCTGACATCATCAGCCTTCAGTGAGAGCAGGCCATGGGATTGCACTGAGGGCACAGGAAGCGGTGCCAACAGATTCCAGCGTTGGGAGGAGCCTCACAAAACCATTAGTTTAAGTGTGAAAAGCTGACGTTTTCATGCCCTGTAGGTCTCTGGCTCCATCTTCTGCGGCGCTGATGAAACTGCAGCTGCAAACCAAGGTGGGCTATGGCAAAGTCAGGTCCGCCAGCGATGCACCCTAGGTGGTTCCACTGGCAGGTTGGTCCCGGTCTGTCAATGGTTCTCTAAGCAAAAAAGTTACAAATTATTTCTAAGTCCCCTGTCCTTAAGGTTAGGCAGGAGGAGTACATTCAGACACCAGTCAAGGGTTCCAGGACCTCAGGAACATAATCGGGGGACAGGACACACTCCAACACAAGCCACCAGCATGGCCCAGGGGAGGACCAGTGGGAAATCGCCAGATGGGCTCTTCCAGGAAGTTTGTTTTTTTGCAGCTTTTGTGTCCCCTCCAAACCCCGTTTCTGAAGGTTTAACATATAATTCAATATTTTTGGGATTCAGGAGGGCTTGAATGAGCCAAAAGTGGTATTACCTTCAAAGGTATTTCAAACAAGGTCTCCAAAAATATATCTAACCGAGCCCCCTGCAAATCCTTAGGATGCCACTGATATGCCAGTCAATTGTGACGTAATATACATTCTCCACTCCATGTCCTACACAACACTTGATATTAGATATGGTAATTACGTGAACGACACCACCAACGCAATCAACAAACTGGGCGTGCAAAAGAGTCTGCCTCTGTTGGCTGGCTGCCCCTGGCTGGTCATCCACACTTTGTGCAAGGGACTCTTGCAAAAAGCAGGTGACTGACAGAAGACACAAGGTGACACTGCTGCCTTTAGCCCATCCCTGCATGTACCACAGCATTACAATTACAAGTGCCTTCAACTTTCTGGGGGGGTAATTGTATAACAATGTCTTATCTCCCGAGCACAGACTCACTGTAATGACAAGAAACGACATGCACAGCCTCCCAATATAGTTAGAGCAATTCCACAATGAACAACAAACACATCACATTTGTTCCTCACTTTTAGGTCAAGTATGGCCTGTGGTGTTTTTGCAATAAACATAATATAACCTCGTCCAAAATATGTATCTGGTAAACCTGCCGGACTGTGACTGAAGATAATGTCTTCTGAACTGTAAACATACCATCCCTTGAGGGCGCGTACTGCTGGCGTACTCCGCGTGACCTCCATGACCCACGCAAAAAAAGAGGTATTTTCAGCAAAGATGAAAAAAACGATGCCCCACAGACAACTCGGATGAATAATGGTGCAGCAGTGGCTAAAAACAGCAGCCGCCACTTGGAGAGGCCGCCATGGCGGGAACGCTCAGACTACCGTTTCGTTACCCACCACACGGCTGTGGTATTCTGTGTGGGATGTGAAGCGTGCCATGTCTGTAATATCCATAACCATCAGCAAAGCACAGTATACAATGGGGATTTCAGTCACGTTGCTTTACAACTGATCATATACCAAAACCCCTGTCGAATAATGTACAGGTTGAAGTGACGCACCCTCTGCAGCAGCCAATCGAAGTTCGCAACAGGCCATTGTTTTGGCTCCTTCTCACGTTTTTCAGGAAACAACGAGAAAAGATTCTATATTGTGATACGCTGCAATCGTTACGCACATGCAGGGTACCTTCCGCGCGCAGCCCTGTGACCCAAAGAACCTTGGCTTTGCTCAAAATGTGCAACTGCATGTAAGGTCGTTATGAAACAATAATGCCCTTGACGGAGGGCATTATCGCTGAAATAAGTATTATTTTACAATCCCAGCTGTTCATATATCTTTGTTGGTTAAATAAAAAACGTGACTGCACCATGAAACCGCTGGTGTACAGCTGTTATGTTAATGTAAATAAATACACTGCTGTGCCGTATGCTTTCTATGAAGCAAAAATGTGTAGGCGCGACTAGTCCCTCGCATTGCAGGGTCGGTGCTTTGTGTGGTTATTCATTGATGCAATGTATAGAATACTATACGTTAATATTAAAGTAACACTCAAATACAGGTATGTGAATAATGCCAAACGTTCTAATGCAACCCAAAAATATATAGCATATGAATCTAACATTCGAATACTATCCACTAATATAATGTATAGAACACAAAAAGATACTATTTCATACTAATTAATACAATGTATAGCATATTTAAGCTAATATTTGAGTTACGTCCACTTGATACATTGTATGCAACATCTGATGCTAACATTCGAGCAACGTCTATGTATAGAATAATAATCCATTGCTACTATGTATATACCATGTACATCTTTATCTAACGCCCATTGTTACTACCCATACATAATATATGAAGCTAATGTTTAGGTGATGCTCATTAATAGATACTATGCAGAGCTATCTGAAGCT
Source organism: Triturus cristatus (assembly GCF_964204655.1). Classification (NCBI taxonomy): domain Eukaryota; kingdom Metazoa; phylum Chordata; class Amphibia; order Caudata; family Salamandridae; genus Triturus; species Triturus cristatus. The sequence goes on from NC_140583.1 coordinate 239,011,519, forward strand.
AATAATCAATATCGATTGCTAATATATATATACACATATGTAACATCTGACAATCAAATGATCCCCATTGATTCCATGTACACATTAGCTGATGTAAAATGCAATACCTATTGGCACGATGTACATATAACATCTGAAGCTAGGGGTGGGGGTGCCCACTGATGCTATGTATATGGTTTGAGTCTCATATGCAATGGGAATCGATTGTTTATATCAGAGGCTAATACTAAAGTGAACCCCATTGGTGCACCCTATGTAGCACCTATGAAGTGCCCAGGCGCTACCCTTTGTATAAAACACAAGGACGGGCGTGTGATGGGTGTCATCGTTCTGAGACATGCTCTCTTCCTACACGGACTACTGCAGACGCATCTGCGGGAATAAAGTGGGCTCCGGGCCGTCTAGGGTCCAGCCACTGTCTGGTGGGTCACACGATCCCTGGTCCAGACGGCGCCCCTGCCGGAGCCTAGGAGTCCGCACTGGGAGCAGCGGAGGGGCTGCACCGCTGGAGGACTCTGCAGTGCAGGCTCCCAGAGAGAGGCTCGAACCGGGAAGTGAGACCGGCTGAGCGTGTCTTTAGCATCTCGAACACCCCGAGAAAGCAGCTGAGGTCAGTCTTGGCGCCGAGCACAGCACCTCCCACCCTCCGAGGCCTCTGCAGCAGCGGGTACCGGCGCGAGCATCCCGGCTAAGGCACGGAGCATCCTGTGCGCTGAGCAGCTCGCTGCACCTGTCCCACGTATGCAGCGCTGACAATGAGCCGCGCGCAGAGTACGCAGTGGGGCGAGCGTTTGGCGTCGGCGGCAGCAGGCTTACCTGAACGCCTGCCTGACCCTCGAGCCATGTCCTCTGCTCGTTAATGTGTAGGTCCCCGTATTATTGTCACTGCAACTCCCAGTCCCCGCTGTCAGTTCACAGCCTCCTTCCTTTCCCAGAGCAGCTGTTTCTCTCCTCCCTCGCCCTGCAGAAATATGAAGGCCTGCCTCCTCTCTCTGCGCTCCCGCCTCCCCTTACCAGGGAGACAGAACAGCTCCTCTGCGCAGGCCTCCCGTCAGAGCGGGGGGCGGGGCATGAGAGGTGGAGAAGGGATAAGGTAAGGGGCAGGAGAAAGTACCGTGTTTCACAGGAAGGAGTGGGTGGAAGTTAGACATCGTGGGGGAGCCGACTAGGGTGAAGCGCTATGCTCGCCAGAAGGAAGGGTGAGACACAGGACAAGAAGGCAAGGGCAAAGAAGCCATTAAGAGGCAGCTGGGCCATGGTACCCAGAACTCGTTGATGACAATCCCGTGAGAGTCATAGTGCCAATATCGGCCACACTCACCAGCCCTCCCGCAGCAACATACAGGCAACCTAAATAATCAGACAAGACAATTTTTTGGTGGAGAAAATTGCTGCAAGTTTAGTAGCATACCAAAAATGCCAACATGGTAGGTTATCTTGCAGGCGATCCAAAGGCAAGCCGCCCGTCGCGGCCTACCACCTGATGGGCCAACTTGCATCGTGGTCTTAGCCAATCGGTGCTTAGCGGTTGTGGTGAGGGGATAGCCCCTCCCACTTCCGGTGAACCGTCGGTCCACCTCCTTACTCACGCCCCCCCCACGAGGGGCGGAGCGTTCAAGCGACCCCCGTTTGTACAGGTTTCCAATCGCCCGTAGGACAGATGGGGCGCCGTCACACCTCAGGGGCCACCGCAAATACTTCCTGGTGATATCAGGCCTCAGCACCCTTTGTGCTCCTGAAGAGGGTACCTCTAAGTACCTTTCCGCTTCTGGATCGCCCTGTAACTCCGCCTGCAACACAAAAGAGGAAGATTAGAAATTCCTCTCCCCCCACCCTGATTACACCGGGTAAGCGGTAGGGAGGTAAACAGCGTCAGGGTGAGGGACAAAGAGGCCGACAGGTGGGCAGGGGAGGAACTTATACCTCTCCCCATTCCCCACCCCGGCCGGAAGTGACGAGCGGGATCCCGAAGGGGTCTCCGGACACTAGGCTGTCCAGTGTGCCATCCTGTGGCACTAAAGGTGCCGCCCTCTTATGATGGTCCCCTGCGGGGACGAGTCGGTCAGCCCACATAGTTCCAATATCGGCCACACTCACCAGCCCTCACGCAGCAACATACAGGCAACATAAATAATCAGACACGACAATTTTTTGGTGGAGAAAATTGCTGCAGGTTTATTAGCATACCAAATATGCCAACATGGTGGGTTATCTTACAGGCGATCCAAAGGCAAGACGCCCCTCGTGGCCTACCACCTGATGGGCCAACTTGCACCGTGGCCTTAGCCAATCGGTGCTTAGCGGTTGTGTTGAGGGGATAGACCCTCCCACTTCCGGTGAACCATCGTTCCACCTCCTTACTCACGCCCCCCCCTACGAGGGGCGGAGCGTTAAAGCGACCCCCGGTTGTTCAGGTTTCCAACCGCCCGTAGGACAGACGGGGCGCTGTCGCACCTCAGGGTCCACCGCAAAGACTTCCTGGGGATATTAGGCCTCAGCACCCTTTGTGCTCCTGAAGAGGGTACCTCTGAGTACCTTTCCGCCTCTGGATCGCCCTGTAACTCCGCCACAGCCCTGGGTGTGGCGACCGTCACAGCCATGGCCCCCCACCAAGGCCGGCATTCCTACTTACATCCTGCTATTTCTAGGGCCTCTCCCCTATCCAGCAAGAACAGGTCCATGCTTATACTGAACAGATGTACCCCATCGTCCTCAACACACCCTGTGAATTTGGCGTGTAGCACCCATGTCTAATGAAGCCAAATCCCCTCTGCTCAGAGAATTTACGCATAACGCAGATGAACCTCCTGCGCGCAGGCTCAATCGCCTTCCCCGACCGAGTTCCATGCCACGGGAGCCGGGGGTGAATTTAGACCACTAAAGTTCACCTGTCCCCAACTGGTTGCTAATTTGCACCTCGTGGTCTTCTTCTAGGGTGCATTACTTCGCCACATTGACCAGACAATTTCACAGTTCTTTTCGATTGATCCCTGACAAACATAGAATGGTGTCACAACATGTTTGAGGGAATAAGTGTATGGGGCCGGTTTATTAGACACTGCGCCCTTTCGTAACATGCCAACTTACGCAGCCTACCCTGCTTGCTGAACCTTCGACAGGTCACAGATGCCCGGTCCCTGCTATCCACCTGTGACCCATGCTGTAGTCCTTTTGGTGGATCCGCTGGGATCCTTCTGCACCTCTGCAAATGCTGTGTCACGCACTAGAGCCCTTTAATGCCCTTGCCCGTCCCTCAAAGACACCTGACAGCTTGATGCCCCCCGCAGCTTTGGTGAGGGGTTTTGGGCCCAGCACACCCGGTCTGTGTTTCCAACATTTATCTTCCTTAGAGGCTCCAGTTAGTGTGGTGGCTATCCCTGTCCTGGCAAGGCATGTCCATGGCCATTGCCATTCCCCCCATTGGTGACTATCCTGTCATGGGATATGAGACGTTAAGCACGGGTGTCCTCATGTACCTGCCGTGTAAGAGGGGCAACAACATGAACAAATACTTGTCCCTTCTTGAGCAGTGGGAACGCCAACACAATCCTTCTTCAATCATTGTATCCAAATTTTGCTCTGACCCCATGTTCCCCTCAGCTTATTGCACAGCAACCCCCTAGTTAGCTGGCACTCCACAAATGCCTGGCTCCCTGGCTATAGGGCGGGTGTTTTTGTCTGTCCTGGATGGTCTTGAGGATCCACCTCTTGGTGCATGCTTGCAACCCTTAACATTATCACATTAGTTGGACAAGACCACTGCCTGGCCGCAACCTTAGCTAAGTCCCTGCGGAAAACGCCTGGGGCTGAGGCCGCCAGGTGGGCGGGGGAGGGACTTATACCTCTTCCCGTCCCCCACCCCGGAAAGAAGTTAGGAGCGGGACCCCAAAGCGGTCTCTGGACACTAGCCTGTCCAGTGTGCCATCCTGTGGCACTAAAGGGGCCGCCCTCTAATGAGAGTCCCCTGCGGGGACGAGTTGGTCAGCCCACAGAGGTCGCCCAGCCCTGGTATTTCAGCTTACATCTGCATCCATCCAGACTTCCAGTCCTGAGACTATACTGTTAAAAAAACAAAAAATCTGCATGTACTTGAATGCAAAGTTAATTGAGCTGAAGAAACAATGTCGACTCTTCGTCTCATTCCTGATATTTGCCAACCCCAAGGGTTCTAAATTATTCTCAGGAGGAGCCTGAAACAGAGGGTTGCGGTCCACTCTTCAGTAATTGGGAGACTGAACTAATGTGTAGTGACCCAATGACCTATAGGACTTCTCTAAACTTTCCTGAATTTATAACCAAGCATGCTATTCATTCTACAAAGATCTGGCATCCACATGTTTCTAGGATCTCTTGGAAGAAAACCGCACTAGTTGAATGGGTGGCACTTTAGGCCCCCTAGTCATCCATGATGTATGCGTAATCGAACTCAAAGTACACCAAACTAACTGTGGTAGAGACTTCAGTTTACAATGCCTGGTTAGTTACACTCTCAGAAATGATGTCTCTGTCGATTTTCTCTGTCGATTCAGTGACTACTGACAGAATAAACACCTCTTAACTATGCTAAAACAAAGAATAATAGGCAACAGCACATTGTAAAGTAAGGCTACCAGTTAGTTCAGTCCATGACCTGTTTCAGCCAGAACTTTCTCTGTTGCATTTGTCTTCTTTGAAGGACTGTAGATGTAGGAAGACCACCTCCTTCTCAGTCATTATGGACACCGATTTAAGTCCTAGACTTTTGTGTGATAGCCTATTGCATTCTGGGTGCTGCACGAAAGTGTAAGTTTGAAGTTATTCTCTGTACTCAGCCAGGGTAGACTTCCGCTTACATTTATAAAAAATATCTAGAGGGAAAATTAGTAAATTAAAGAAATGAACATAACTATGAAAATTTGCATTGTACATTGATAACATATTAAAACAATTCAGAATGTAACAAAAATAGAAAAAGGATAAGGAAACATAACCGTGATGGTGAACATTTGCCCAATTCAGGTTAAATTAGCAATGTTTGCTACAAAGAGTAGGTATGGTCTTTTCCTTGGGGATAGCGCTTGTGCCAGGACAGTGAAAATGGATCTTGAGTCGCCGAATGGGCATTTATATCGTCGTCGGCAGAGTTTACCAAGCTTTCTTCTGACCATTTGCAAGCTCTCCTAGCCTCCCTCTTGATTCTTTTTAAAACTGACCAAAGCAGAGCTGGACACAGGAGGCAAACCCAGAAGTTATTAGACTTCTTAAATCCAGAAATCCAATGTGTCCTCGTCGCCATTTAGTAAGTAATGTTGTTCCACCAGCGAAGTGTGCAATTTCGTGACATGTTTCTTCAGCTCGCTGTAAAGCATGCACTACTATTGTGGAGGACCTTAACATGAATCTAAACTATTTTTTACAGAAGAACGTTGATAGACAACTTTTTATCAATGCTAAGAATTGTGCCAATACAATGCACAATGACACAGTTCAACATACTGTGGGTGCACTATCTTTCTATATCAGTTCCTTGGGTGCATCTGATGTCTTGTGGCCGGATTACAGTCCGGTCAACCTTAGGCTGAAGCCATGGTGATCCTCTGTTCTTGATGGAGTCCTTGGGCTCCTCCGAGATGGTTTCTGCACATTTGTTAACCTGCATTATCTGATTTAGCTGTTTATTGCCTACAACGGGCATATGGGCTTTCCTTTGCACTAGAGCCTCATTGCCCAAAGTAACTCTGGTGGTTCCTTTCAGATCATGATTCATTTTGTTTTCACTTTAGCTCTCTTTAACCCAGATTATGCTTATTTCTTTTGTCTTTGTGTCCTCGTGATCATAAGCTTTCAGAAATTGAGGTAGAGTGTTTCAATGGGGCCAGGTGGTTCAGGATGACCAACATGCCCTAGCTGGGTCCTTATAGTGGTCAATGTGTTTTGAGCTGGTCTGGCTACAGATGCCCTTCCCCAGCATTAGTGACAGAGCTAGGACTCAAATTCATAAGCATTGTCACATCTAGCTAGCTTGCATGTCACCTTATTTTAGTTTCTATGCTGCATAAATACTTTACATATTGCTCTAAGTTAAGCCTGACTGTATGTGCTTTTGCCAAGATACCACAGGGTTAATCAAAGGTTAATTTAGAGACCTTTGTGGTACACTTTGACAGGGAGTGTGGCTGTGGTAACACCCGACTCAACCAACAACCCAATTTCTCACAGGGAGAGTGTGTTGAATCCTTCTTTCAGACGACAAAAAGCTCTGAGTGGGACCAAACCAATTTTCTTGGCCACCGAGGTTGTGCCTTGGATGGAAAGCCTTAGGTGGGTAATCCCTGTCCATCAGAGGTCAAAGTTTTCTAAGACCCAAATTTTTCAACTTTTTGGAGTAGCTCCTCTTGGTCACGTCTAAGGCTCCCAGGACCTCAGGGTCAGCACTTAGGCCCAGTACCCATTTCAGCATAGGCCACCAGCACACTCAAGTCCAAGTTCACTTGCCACTCAAATGAAACACCTCTTGTAGCTGTTGATGACACTGTAGCCTCCAAGGAAGGCTACGTCTTACTGGGTACAAAGGGGAGCAGGACCACCACTCCAGGTCACGGACATCCATTACCAGTCATAGACCCAGTCCCAATGTCAGCATGAGAAAGTAGCCCCATGCAAAAAGAATTCAGAGGAGAAGGTGGCAGCACTTTGTTTTGATGGAGTGCCACCTCCCCCTCATGTTGGTGTCAGGCAGCAGGCTCAGCAAGGGCTACTCCTTTGCTAATAGCAAGGTATGCTGGGGAGAGTGCATGTCGCATGGTACCAGTGGCAAGTCATGCATCGCTGATTTGATATATTCAACTGCTAGCAGGACCTGCTGGACCTGCTCGACATTGAGGTGGCGGCATCAACAGGTAAGTGATGTGTAACATTTTTAAGGTTATTTATATTGCTTCACAGGAGGCATTATAACGGTAAGCGTAAGTCATTTTTGATTAATATACATATATATGAAAATATATATACATACACTCAAAAATACAAAGCTCATAGTGACATTATAGTCGGGTATGGATGAACCTGCAATTTCTGTAGTGCATCATAAACCACACCAAGAGGTATCCAGGCACATTCGTATACTCAACCCTTAGATGGTAAAAATGGATAATAAAACAAACAGGCACTTTTTATTGGCATTTCCACGCCAAAGTGGGTGGGCTGATGAGCTTGCACATTGTTCGTTTGACAACTTAACGGGCCAAAGCACTATGCACTTTATTTTATTTTGTACTGTTAGAAATGGGGGTCTCTAGTTGGCAATGGCATACATCTTTGTCCAAAACAGAGACCCTTGCTTCTAGTCAGGGAGAGGCGGATACACTCCTGAATAACCCCTGCTCACCCCTTTGGTAGCTTGGCACGAGCGGACAGGCTTATCTAAGAGGCAGTGTGTAAAGCATTTGTGAACACATACAGTAATACAGTGAAAACACTACAAATAGACATCACACCAGTTTAGAAAAATAAGTAATCTTTACTAGACTTAAAACAAGACCAAACTACAAAAATCCACAACACTGTAATCAACAATAAGTCTTTAAAATGGTAGAAAATAGCTTAGTTCAATGTAGATGGTAAAAGCGACACTTTATTCTCAAAGTACCTTGGATGTGTCACGCAAAACAAAAAAAAGGGTCGCAGAGAAGGTGATGCGTTGGTTCCGTGCTTCAGGGGAGGTGATGCGTCAGTTCCTTTCTGCTGTGCAGGGGAGGTGATGCATCGGTCCCTTACCGGAGAGGAGGTCATGCGTCGGTTACTTACTACGTTCCGGTTATGATGCGACAAGATGGCGCCTCGATGCGATGCGACGATCCGGTGTGATGCGACAAAATCGCATCTTTGATGCAATGCGACAACATGGATGTGATGCGTGCACACCCGACGGCCGTGCAGCGAACTCGATGAACTTTGGAACCGCGACAGGCCCTGCGACACGCTTCTCCAGTGATGCGACGGCGACCTCTGCGGTGGCGGCACACTTCTCTTGTGATGCGACACGCTCCATCTGCGATGCAAAGGTGAACAGCTGCGGCTGAGGCACGCTTCTTCGGTGATGCACCGGCAACTGCTGCGGCGGCAACACGCTTCTCCTCGTTGCGTCGCGCTTTCAGCTCCCAGCACCAAACCGTCTCTGGAGGTCCTAACCAGCTGCAGGCACCTTTCTGTAGGTTAGAATTCCCAGCAAGGAAATTTAGGGGGAGCTGGTGGCGAAGTCTTTGTGTCCCTTTGACTTCAGACAGGAGGCAAGCTCAGTTCAAGCCCTTGGAGATCTTCCTCAAGATGACAAAGCAAACAGCAAAGTCCTTTTCTCCATTCTTTGGCAACAAGTAACCACTGCAGGCCAACCCCAGACAGCAAACAGCACATGGGCAGTAATCCTCCTTCAGCTTCTCCGGTTTCTTCTCCTTGGCAACGGTTCCTGTTGATTTTCCAGAAGTGATCTAAAGTTCTGGGGTCTGGTACACCCTTTTTATACACCCAAATCCTTTGTCTCTGAAGGCAGAAAGTGTCTGTATCTAGTCCATACCAGTTCTGCCCTGTGCAGCTTCCTGGCAGGAGGTGGAGACAGCATTGTTTGAGAGCAGACCTGGCCCAGGTAGCTGAAAGGAAATCTTCTCCCCCCTACTCTCTATTCTATGAGGGCTCAGGTCAGTCAAAGGAAATCTCCGCCCCTACTCTCTATTCAATGCAGGCCCTATTCAGCCCAGCCCTGACCCATCAGACTCCTGGAGCCAAGGCCCTCTCCAGCCTCCTGTCAATCACAAACCAGACATGGAATACACAAACTTAGCAGAGGCATGCTGGATGGTTAGGCAAGAAAATACCTACTTTCTAAACGTGGTATTTTCAAACACAGAATGTAAAAATCATCACCCTCACTAAAAGATGTATTTTAACATTCTGAATTCAGGCATACTAAACTCAAATTTCTACCTTGTTCCCTGGGTCAGTTAGGATTATAAGATGTTGTAAGCAAACTGCCCATTCTGGCCTATGGGAACAGGTAGCCTTGCAATAGTGAAAAACGAAATTGGCTGTAATTCACTATCAGGACATGCCACACATATCAGGCATATCCTACCTTTTACATACAATGCACCTTGCTCTTGAGCCTGCCTTACGGAAGGTTTAGGGACTGGCAAGTAGGTGTACTTGCCAAGTCGACATGGCAGTCCCACACTGCACACAGGCTCTTCAATGGCAGGCCTGAGCCATATTTTACAAGCTGCTTCTGTGGGTGGCACAATCAGTGCTGCAAGCCCACCAGCAGCATTTGATTTACAGGCCCTGGGCACACATGGTGCACTGTACTAGGGTCTGACAAGTAAATCAAATAACCAATCATGGAATCACTAATCCATTACATCATTTTACAATAGGGAGCACTTTGGCACTGATCAGCAGTGGCAAAGTGCCCAAGCATCTAGACCAACAAAAACAGATGAGGCAACAGCAAAAAGTGGAAGGGAGACTCATGCCAATGGTGCCAAGTCTAACATGCACTTTATATGAAACGGTGAGGCGAACATTCTTAATCTCATTATTAAGGAAAATTCGTCCCTGCACATATGTTGATGGTTTTTTTTTTGTTTGCACTTATTGGCTGCCCCTGATATTTGTATTGTAGTAGCCAATTATATTAAAGTTTCTTTGGCTATCAGAAAACGCTATGAAGGAAGTGCTTCTTCTTTGAATGGTGTTTATAGCACGCTGCCTTAAAATGATTATTATGGACCGAAAACTCTTATGAATTTGTATGACCAATATGCTACCGCATTGTTTTAATGTAATTATTGTATGTAAAGAATATTAATTCTCTTTGTATCTTATGAATTCTTCTTCTTTTAATCTATTTTTTGTAATTATTAAATACACTGTGATAATTTTGCCTTAAACGTTTATGGTCCAGATAAACCAAATAAAGTTGTTCTTGACGTGACTTGACTTGAAAGAAACATGCATTCCTTGAGTCATTCCTGATTTTGATCAAATAGCTTAGCCTTTATCTATTTTCAAAAACGTAAGAAATTGGTTTGAGATCTCAGTGAAAAGGGCATTCCATTCCAACATTTAGAAATGTTATGTTATGTTAGAGTAATTTGTAGAGTTATTTGTAGAGAACACAATAAGATTTCATGACGCTGAATAGCCAAAGAGAACATAACAGAAGAACCTGCTGTAATGAGAGAATGCACTAGTTGTGGGCTTGTTGAAATAGCCAGGTTTTGAGTGCCTGCCTGAACTTTATATAATTTGGAGTCATCCGTATACTCATAGGAAGTGAGTTCCACAACTAAGGGGCCAACACAGAGAATCTGGAACTTCCTATACTTTACTTTTGTAACTTGGGATGGAAAGGATTTTGATTTGATTTATATTTATAAAGTGCAATTGCCTATAGGCGTCAAGGCGCTGTAGTCACAGCAGTCCACTTCTAGCGTCAAATCAAACACTTATGATTCTAGGTCTGCCTATATATTGTACAACCATGTCTTTAATGGCTTTCTGAAAGGCAGGTGCCCTTTAATTGAAGTCAAGACTGGGGGAGCAAGTTCCAAAGTCTGGCTGCGCCGACTGAGAAGGCTCTGCCCCTCCATCTCTTCTTATGGACTCTAGGCAGGGTAATCAGATTGCGATGGACTGAGCGGAGATTTCTACCTGGAATGTACTGATGGAACATCTCCTAAGGCCTGGCTAGACTAGCTTGATAGGGAGCCTTATGGCCAATACAGATAGCCTTGAACATGATACGCTTTCTGATGGGGAGCCAGTACAGCTCACACAACCCAGCAGAAGCTGATTGACGCTTGGGCATGTCGAAAATCACCCTGGAAAGAGCATTATGCTCTATCTGTAATTTTGCCTGTGTGCTTATGTTAGAATCCAGATTAAGGGCTTTACAATAATTGATTCTAAACATAACCAGTGCCAGAGTGACCTGCTTTTGCGCCAAGAAAGAAATGAAGGGGAACATTTTCTTTAGCCTTCTTATGAGCCAGAAGCAAGTTGAAGCTGTGTTATTAGCCTGTTCTTGAAGAGAGTATTCACTATCTAGAATCACCACAAGATTTTTTACCGTCTCGGCTGGAAGAGGCAGGGTGACTAAGGTTTCCGGCCACCATTTATCTTTCAAAATTGAGATATGCGTTCTGCAGAGCAACAACTCAGTTTTCTCACCATTGAGTTTCAGGAAATTTCTTTCCATCCATTCTGCTACTGCAGACATACAATGTGGTGTGGTGGCTGCAGAGTTCTTAGGGATTGACACAATGATCTGCGTGTTACGAACCTGTTAAATAGTCGCAAAAGCACAATACCATGTAGGAATTCCCTGCCACCGCCATCTGTGTGACTGCGAGTGATGCATACCAACTTAATGCCTTCCGGGACTACAAGACACAGAAAACCTCCAGGGCACTCCCTGCTTGCCGCCAAAAATCCCACAATCATAGTATAAAGACACAGCTAAGTACTTTTGGCTATTGTTTTCTTTCATATTGACGAATTGCTGTTCCTCTGCCCTGCTCATGCCTTTCATATGACTCTATTCCATGGTTGCTTGCTGTGTGTAAGGATTGTAAGTGTGTCTTATTAATTGGCACACACTGAAACACTAAGTTTGGAAAACACACTGTGTTTGCATGTGCTTGTTTTGTTTTACTGCAGAGCACATTTGCCAGGCTACCTGCCCTAGAGAGAATAGGACCACGTCTGTCTTACCTCAGTGGACAGCGCTTTTGACTCCTCTGCAGCTGTTTCCTTTCTTTGGTCTTTTATCCCTTGTTCCCTTTCCCCTAAGTGGTGTCTTTTGATCGAGCTATGCATCATCAACTCCAATGAAACACCATTAGGGGGAACAGGTTTACTAGCATCGTACATCGCCCCTGCTGGTCACATGCTTCAGGTAAGTGGTTATCAATCTGACTTCCTTAAACTGGGTGTCGTCAGTGTATGATATTGCATGCAGCTCATAGAAGTGGATAAAGGTGGCAATTGGAGAAACTGAGAGATAAAATAATGTGGGGCTTAGAGATGAGCACTGCGGTGGTCCACATGGCAAAGAGAAGACATCATAGTGGTACTGGTTCAGCAGAACCCTCTGAGAGCGGAGGAGGACAACAGTGCCAGGGCCCTATCTGTAATGCCCCTTTCATGTAGGGGTTCAATCAGCAGAGAAGGGGAGCTGGTATCAAAGGCCGCAGACAGATCCAACAGCATTAGAGCTTCTTAGAGGAGGATCGTACTATCCTATTCGGGGTGTGTTTCATAATTCTGGAGTTTATGAAAATGTTGTATCACTGTTCACTGACGTTTACTTATTTTGAGTTTCCTTGGTAACTAAAACCAATCTTCCTCCTGTTATAAGTTTATTGTATAAAGGGAGGCAGAGTATTTGAGATGCTGATCTCAATGTTCGTGATGACACATGGCAGACAAAGAGGGAGCACATATTGTTCTCCTTTCTGGGATCATGGTGCACTTTTTGGCATTGGCGGATTGCCTTAAAAAGGCTCTTACTGGCAATTGTCTACCAGTGGCACCAGTGAAAATTATTTGAGATTGATGCTTTGCGATTCAGTCCAGGACCAACCTTGCAGTCAGTTTGTACTACTAGAACATTCTGAGTCAGGTATTTTGAAAGACTCACCAACAGTGAATTACAGTAGTCCAGCTGAGAGAGTATCAGAGCTTAATCCACTGTGATTCAGGGCTGAAATTAAAGCAGATGCAGGATTTTCTAATGACTCAACTAACACATACATACTCATATAGCGGCAGCATATGTGATTTAAAATTTAGACTTGAGTCAAATCCAAATTTGAAATACGATTTTAGCTCACAATAAAAAACTCAGAAATTAATTGAAATGAACAAATAGTAAGGTGTTGAAATGAGATAAAAACTAATGTTCAAAAACCACTGAAACACACAGGTCATAGTCTACTGAGCTAACTATAACTTGCCCTTCTGTCATGCAGTAATTATGGCTTAACGTATGCATCACTGATGACATTTCTAATGACAACTTGAGCATACACTCAATGGACTTGGACAACCTACAAGCAACACCTTCAGCCACACGCAGTGGGGGGTTGGCTGCATGGCCTACCCTTCAGCCAAGCCATGCACTCAGCGCCCCACAGGTGGTAAAAATCCTGTTGCACACGGCCTTCGACCATTTATAGGAGGGTTTGGGCCATAGGGCCTGACCTCTGATCAAGCCCTGCTCCCAAACTCCCAACCTGCATTTTCTTCTCCCTTTTTAAATTTGTTTTTGGGGACCACAGTACGCCCTCAGTACACACCATACAATCTTCGACTTCATGGTAGCACAACATCATGCAAGTCTCCTTAGGGAAGCTTGCACAGTAAACCTTATCCATGGGGTACAAGCTTGAACAGTGACTTCTGCAGTAGTACCACAGTACCTCACTAGAAGGCTGTGCTGGTTCCCCCAGAAGTACCCACACCCAATTTGTTTTTAAAACATATTTTATTGACTTTTCATGGTACAGTCTGGAAAGCAGCCCTACATATACATATTGGAAACAAAAGTGATTTGAATGTACCAAGATTGTATACATTATTAACTGCAAAACTTGCATATATATCGACAAAAACTTTGCGCAGACAGTTCTAATACCCGTGCATCTTAGAAAGTATAGTTGAATACCCATATAGGTAATGATGGAGTATAATGTGTGGTGTGTTGTGGTCAAAGGAGTGCGAGGAAATTCTCCCATCAGGGGGTCTGAGAGGGAAGGGGAGGTAAATCGATACCCCGATATGTTGCCCATCGGGACCATATTTTCCTAAGTTTCTGGAGGCAGCCTCATGCTTGGAATATCGAAATCTCTGCTCCCATGCATCTGTCTAGGTCTTTTCGCCATTTCCCCAATGTCGGGGGAAAGCCCCTTTCCATAACTGGGCAATGCTGCACTTAACAATAGTGAGGGCTAGGAAGATCAGGTGCTGTTTATACCGATTCCCCCCTATCCTGTCAGTACTGTGTAGTAAGAATAGTTTTGGGTCATATGGGAAAACCCAGGATAATACCCTGCCCAGACAGGTTGAGACTTTATGCCCGGAGGGCGGTAGAGATGTGCATCTCCAGACCGTATGTATGAATGTTCCCTCTTCTCTTTCACAGTGTAAACACTGGGGGGATTGGATGAACCCCATCCTTCAGAGTCGTGTATAGTATACTCGGTGTAAGTATTTAAATTGGATGAGGCGATATCGAGAAGACACGGCTGCGCCCCGGGGGCTAGCTATGGCCTCAGCCCAGTCGTCATCTGTTAAGTCTGGTATGTCGTCCTGCCATGCCCTTCTAGTCTTGTGTAATGTTTTTCTGGTGTGCGTCGTTAAGGTCTGATAGATCTGTCTGATTTTATGTGCACCCAGGTCTCCGATAAGAAGGCAGCCTTCAAGGGGGTGAAACTCTGGCAAGGTGTCCAGGTAGAGAATCATGGGGGTAAGAGCATGGCACAATTGAAGGTATTTATAAAATTGCTTCTTGTGCAACTGAAATTCTACCTGTAACTGTTGGAAGAACTTTAGATTAGAGCTGCCACCTGGCGTAGATGGGTACTGTACCACAGGGGAGTTGCTTAGGTGAGGCGACCTGCCACCCTATCTGCCCAATTGTATACCTCCAGAGCCGGACAACTGTTCTGCTAGCATGAGGTAGGAAGTCTAGGCACTGTGTACTACATAATAGCCGAAAGAGGGGGACGCTCTTCATCGCCAGATCCTCCAGTGCAAATGCCGGGTCCATTGGTGAGCTATACCACCATTCATTTATGATTAATAAATGGGAGGCAGCGTAGTAGTAATATAGATCCGTCGTTGCGATGCCACCGCAATATGTTGGTTGTGCACAGGTTTGTAGTGCCACCTGAACTGCCCCACCATTACATAGGAATTTATTATGAATGGCATTTATTTGCGCAAACCAGGATCGCGGTATGTGATACGGGAAGCTATGTAGCGGATAAAGTATTCTAGGTAAAGAGACCCTTTTAAAAATCACTGAGCGCCCATACAGCAAGAGCGGGAGAGAGGACCATATTGTTGTCTTATCTCGGAGACTGGCGAGAAGTTTATATTGTGTGCCCATGAAATCCTTGGGCAAGGTGTCACGAAAACACCCAAGTATTTAATACCCTCTATCGCGTGGGTCAATTGGGTCGCCCAGGTGCCTCTACTCTGGTCACCGCACACCGGTAACAGCAAGGATTTAGAGGGGTTTGTATGAAGCCCGGTGGTCTGACTGAAACCTCGGAGGATCTGCAGGATACGTGGTCCCGAGATCCATGGGTCGGTCATAAAGAAAAGCACATCATCTGCATATAGCGCGATATGGTCGTGTCGTGACTGTGACCACTCAATACCCCGAAGCACAGGGTCACTGCATACCTACGGCGCCAGGGGTTCCACTGCCAGGAAAAATAGGAGTGGAGACAGGGGCCAGCCCTGTTGCTTGCCACGGCGGGTGGGGAAGGGGGCCGAGCGAGGACCTGCTATGCGTATTGTGGCAGTAAGTTTTGTATTCAGCAAACGAACATATGCTAAGAAGCGTGGGCCAAAATTGGCGGCTTCGAGGAGTTGGAAAAGGTACTCCCAACTAAGGGAGTCAAATGCCTTGCCAATATCGGCTGATAGTATGGCCGCAGGGCGACCCACTTCTGGGGCCACAGCCATGGCGTTATGGACCCGATGAATGTTATGGCGGGTAGCCCGGTTTGGCATAAAGCCAGATTGATCTGGATGGATCAGGTCTTGTATACCTGCCTGCAGGCGATCGGCTAAGACCTTGCACAAACTTGGTATCAAAGTCAATGAGGGAGATGGGACGATATGAAGATGGATCTTTCAGTGGGCAGCCTAGCTTTAGGAAGAGGACAAAGCGGCATGCCACCAATCCCGGGGTAGCAAGCATTGTTCAAGGGCGTCTTGCATCGCCTATAAGTGAGGGCCTAATGTGGATATGTCTTACCGAAGAAATTCCATGGTGAATCCATTGGGGCCGGGTGCATTGCGCTAGGTCGGTACGTTTCCGGGGGGTGTGGGGGTATATCTCTAAGGAACTCTGCGATGAGAGCCTCTGATAGCTGCTCCTGTCGCGTGTACAATGTAGAGAAGTAACGTGCAAAATCCGGGGCAGGTGTAGATGGAACACCATCTACACCTTGAATAATTGGGACGGCGACCGGGGACCTCGCCACCTGACACAGCCTATTAAGCATATTGTCCCCCATTGGTAAATCCGGTCTTGCGAAGCCAGCCAGATTTCTTTCCCCTTATCAATGAGATGTTGTATCTGTTGTTGTGTTTGGGGCAAATTGTGCTGGGGGGGTTGGGTTCATGAATATATTGTGCCTCTAGGGATGTATGATGGGCTTCTAGTTCGGCCTATTGGGCGGAGTGCTTGCGTTTCTCATTCGCACAATTGCTAATATCGACTCCCCGAACTGTGGTCTTTAGAGCTTCCCATAGGGTTACCTTGTATGGGTCTGAAGCAACGTTAAGTCGAGCTATTCCTGGGTCCCGGAGATGCCATGGGGATATTCGCCACCTGAAGGGGAGTTTTTGGGAGTGTGTATGGAATTTAACGGTAACCGGGGAGTGATGTGACTACCCCATAGGGAGGTGGCAGACTTAGGAGAACCTAGGAATGTAGCTGCGTGGCGTGAAAAGGTAGTCTAGCTGGGATAGGGAACTATGGACGGTGGACATATAAGTGTAGCTCTGCTCGGCGTGGTGGTACACGTGCCATATGTCTGACCATCCCAGTGTGTTGGCAAGTAGGAACAAATTAGATGCATCAGTTGAGGGGCCTGGGTCGGACCCACGTCTTCTATCTAGTGGTGACATAACGTCATTCCAGTCTCCTCCCAAAATATTTAAACCATTTGGGAGGTTATCAACGAAAGTATTCCCTAAGGGGGGGGGCGCATCGGTACTGCCAATGTTGATGTACTCTCTGTATATCGTACCTGATAATAGGTTGTATCTTCCCCCCAGATCTACTCAGTGCTTCGTGTAGATGAAAGGGACACAACGGTGGATAGGAATAGCTGTCCACCGGGATCCCCTAGTGAACTCAGCATGATATTTTAAGTGGTATCCAAACCTGGCCAAGCAAGGAGCCTTAGTGCCCTGTTTGATTCTGTTGAGTAATCCCCTGATGTTCCATGATACCACAGTCAGGTCCCCAAGTGGGGGGCACAAGCCTGTGCAGCCATCTGGTGTCTATGTGCGCACTCTGAGTACCTAGCATAGCGGGATTTTGTTTGTGTGTCTGCGCTCGTGTAAGAACTAAAACCATCATAACCAAGAACCCCGTGAACCCCCTCCAGGAGCATCTGTCGCGGTGAAGGGCACCCCAGGCCCCCAACAGAGGTGCCCATAGTCCTTCCTCCAATGGTTCCCAACCTTTCCATAGAACTTCAACTTGGGGTATGAATGTCTGAAGCTGTGCAGCCTTGTGATGGGTTGTCCACGCCGACTCAGTGCTAATATAGACAGAATATTCCAAATGTCGAACAATCAGTAGGAGCTAGGAACCAGGGAACCCCAGCAATCGGTTTCGTTCAAGATGCCCGCTCAAAATTGTTTTCTTTTTAACCTCAGGTGGCCTCTGGAGAGGCTTGCATTAAGGTCAGGGCTCACTCCTCTACCACCTTATGTTCTTTTAAAAAAACAATTTCAAGACACTAAGTCCCCAAGTTCTGTAATGGCAGTAGCAACACTTTCTTCAAAGTTGTGGCTTGCCACTTGGATCACTCAGTACCAACACTCGTATTGCAGTATCTAAATAGACGTTGGGGAAAAAAGCTCCCTCAGCCAATCAGAAGGCTCTTTAAAACAAAAATATTTCGTATCGCAGGACTCCTGCCAGACCAACTGTCCAGCTATACTTAACTTTTTAACCCCTATACGCCTCACCTCCGCCGAAGGTTGCGGTTATTACCTCCGCCACCTGACTAGACTTCTGTCTAAAATTTTGAGAGATCACTTCCAGCCCTGCAGAGATCTCTTTGGCTTTTGATGAGCCATCACTTGCAGCTACTCTGAAGGCACTAAAAGTGTGCTGGGCAGCCGCCATGTCAGCAAACCTTTTTGCTTCAAAAATCAAATTTCTAAAGTTGAAGTTTGTTTTTGAAAATAAAACACTAATGACCCTGACACCATGGGAGTTTTCTCCCAGAGTGTGGGGCAATTTAAAAAACGTTCTAATGGGGAACACCAGGGATTCTCTGACAGTCCTGAAA
The DNA here is from genome assembly GCF_964204655.1 of Triturus cristatus. Classification (NCBI taxonomy): domain Eukaryota; kingdom Metazoa; phylum Chordata; class Amphibia; order Caudata; family Salamandridae; genus Triturus; species Triturus cristatus. The sequence continues at coordinate 239,029,821 of NC_140583.1, forward strand.
TGAAAAAAAGTACATCAGATCATCCGCTGTAAAAAGCGCTGATGGTTTTGTGTACCTGCAGTCAGAGTACACTTCCTGTCCATTGAGCCAGTGGAGGCACAGCTGTTGGAAACATGATGGTCCACTGGCTAAAAACATATGGACCAAACAGTACTTTGGTGATTAGGTTACTCCACTGCTTTAGTGGTAGAGTACCTTTCCATCAAACTCTAAATTAGGCCCTAGGGGCCACATGCATCAAGCAAAATACCGGTTGCAAATGAGCCCATTCGCAGAATCAGCCCCTTTGCGACCTTTATTTTGCCATTTGGGATGCCTCAACCCAATGGCAATTAGTAAAATAGGTAATCGCAAATTTTGCGATTAACTAAATGCGATGCATAATGTATTTGCAAATTGCTTTTTCGCAATTTGGAATCGCAAGTTACCATCAACTTCAAGTTGATGGTAATTTGCAATTCCGTTGAAAAATGCATTTTTCAAAGTGCATTGTGGTGCATACACATAAAGGACGTGTGTGTGCACCACGTGTGCATACTTATCTTTTTTGGAGGTGCATCAGGGTGGTATTTCAGCCCCCTTGCACCCTTGAATTTGCATGCGCAATTTGCGAGTACCTATTTGCTACTTGCAAATTGCAAATGCAATCCCATTCATTCCTTGGGCCCTCTAGGCCCATAGGAATGAATGGGAAGCCATTCCTTAATAGCGAATCGCAATTTGCAATTCGCTATAAAGGAATATGTAGGAATCGCAATTTTTTTGCGAAACCTACATACATAGGTATTTGCGACTCCTTAATAGTGATTCCCTTATTAATTGCTTTTAAGGACTCGCAATTCCTACCTTTGATGCATGTGCCCCTAAATCTCTTATACTTACATATGTTCACTAATGACGTCCATTGCGCTCTTGGCAACTCCTGTAAGATTTGTTGTGTACTCCAAAATGATTTTTGTTCGCTAATAACTTTGGCGCCATTTGACGAATCTTCACAAATTGTTCAAAAGTAGTCTGACAGTCACTTCAGCCGCTGTCTGGAAAGTTTTGGGGTGATCTGACAAGTGGGGACTGTGAAAAAGGGGGGGGCACAAAGCATGTTTTCCTCATGCAATTTCCCATAGGGATTTTAGACACAACTACAGCATAAAACCGCTGAACAGAATTACACCACATTTGGGAAATAGCTAGATCTTGGTCCAGAAATTGTGCTTTTTGTAATTTGGTGAAAATCTGTCAGTAGTTTTGAAGTTATTAAAGTAAAAAGATTTATGTATGTCTACAAACGTGAATCTGCTGCGGATCTGGGCTGATTTGCAGATCCACAACCCAACAGCAATGACGTGATTGGCTAGCCACAACCTGAGAGGAAATGTGTGGCTGCCATTTTGTGCATCAGGACACTGTTCCCAGGGGATGAAATGAAATGTAAAAGGATAGAAGCGTCGAGGTAGAGGTGCCCTGACCCCATGGGACTAGTAGAGGGGTCTGTGAGGGACCCTCATGGGCAAGATATTGTCTCAAACCTTTTTTAACAGATTTAGGAGGACCTGTGTAACCAGACCCTAATTAAAAAATACATATGCACCCACTTACAGACCTACACACCTACTCGCACTTACTCACACACCCACACAACCATTCACACACCCATACAGCCACTCACACTCACCCACAGACCCACAAATCCACTCCCACACCCAAGCAGCCACTCACACATCTACTCACATACCTACACAGCCACTCCCACTTGCACACCCATATAGCCACTCTCACACCCACACAGTTTCTCACAGAGCCACTTGAGTGTTCACAAGTGACTGGGGATCCAGAAAATAAATTTTAAAAAAAGATAGACTTGGTGAACTGCATTTATACAAAGATTGCATAATTTACCATACCTTACTTTAAAAAAAATGTTTTAAAATATGTAATAAGCATGAATGTGGATAAAATGGATTTATAAACTTGTTAAAATGTATATTAGTAAATTGAACTTATGGGCCAAATTGTAGTACAATTCATATTTATACAAATGGTGTAATTCACTTAAAAACCAAGAGTTATAAATATTGAACACAGAGAAACAATCCTCCTAATATTAACAAGGCCCGCTCAATGTTATTTTATCATGCTTAACAAAAAGTTGACCCACTTGAATCCTAGTTTTGGTTAAATATCTTTTGTTAAAACAAATACACATCAAAAAGGCCATGGTTTCAAACTTATATGCAGATGTGCAGAGTATAATATAATATTTATTAGCAGTGTAACATGTGTGAAGGGGCATATTGGGCCACTCAATGCTTCACCTCTTGTGATTCGTGGGCGAACCCTACGCTCAACAATGGTAATAAATTACATGTTGCAATATATATTGATATATGTATGTAATATTTACATTAGACTGTGACAGTCAACCCTGTGTAGTAATAGATAGAACCAGGTTTCCATAGGAAATTGACTTTTTGGTTTTCTAATAACTTTGGCTTTTTCTTTACAAATCCTCATGAAACCTTTCCCAAAAAACGTTCATCCACCTCAGCTCCTTCTTGGAAACTTTGGGGTGATCCATCAAGTGGGACCAACAAAGAAAGAGTGTCCCAAAATGTGTTTTCTAATTGCAATTTCCCATGAGAATGTTAGACACAGTTACCCAGATACACCACATTTGACAGAAACCCTGATCTTGAAACAGAAGCATACTTTTTGTTATTTGGTGTAAATCCATTCAGTAGTTTTTGAAAATGTAAGGTTCAAAATTGATAGATATCTTGCAATGCAGTTATAAATCTGTATCACAAGCACAAAACGTGTGATTTGATTAGCTGGCTGCAACATAAAGAGCATGTTGCGACCGCAGTTTTAGGACTCAGTCCCTGTGTTCTGAACAATAAACTAAAAATGCAGGGGCAGGGTAGGGGTACACAAACCCCGGTCTATTTTGGGGACCCAGAATATTTTTATTTCTGTTAGCTGTGTGAAGGTACCGGTGCAGCGCCTGTGTAATTGTATGTAAAAAAAGTACACAAAAAAAGTGATGGATGAATTTCTTGAATTAATCTCAGACACTGGCAATTACTTTGTCCATATCCCAGACCACCATTATTTTGCACACCATTCTACGACAGTTGGACCCTGCCATATGCAAATCAGTCTTGACTGTGCTCCAATGCGCCATTAGGAACATTCCAGGCTGAACTGACAGGCCAGGTCATCCATGAACTAAAACACAAGCAATTCAGGACCAGTTTCACCCTAGTTAGGGCTCTTCAGCCAGGTATTGCTTGATCCCAGTGGCACAGTGTGCACAGGACCCACATCTGGACATACCCCTCCCACGTAGGGTGACACACTAAGGTATAAAAAATATGAATGGATGGAATGCTTCAAGCGATGCGCTAAAGTTGTCAAGCTCGGGCCTTAGGGCTTTACAAGACCATGGGGGTTGGTGAGCAATGAGGCCTTGAGTGTCAATGGGGGTTGGGCACAGAGCCAGGTCAAAGGCCATGCCCTATAATTAACACCATGCACTGATGAAGGCCATGTACAGCGGGTGGATGGCCACCCGCAAGGGGTTGGGCACATGGTCTTCATGCTACGTATGACCGAAGGTAAATGTGGTGTTATAGTTAGGTGAAAATTCACAGATGTAATTTCAGATGTATTGAAGTTATAAATGATTTCATAGAACATGTGAGTTCATAAGCAGTGTACGGTGAGGTCACGGGTTACAGTCACATTTGTTTTTTTCAGTGAATTTCTAAGATTTTTTAAAATATACAGTGAGATATTATTACCATATCTAAATATAACATCACTTTAACCTTTGTTTTTTTTTCATTAAATGTATAGTGCTTTGTAAACGTGAAGTAAGTTTTTGTTATGATGCATAACTATCCAACCCCACTGTAAAAGGCCTTGGACCATGCACAGCATGGGATTGGGCATAGGTTAGCCATGTGCAGCCGAACACATGATAGTCCTAAAATTCCTACCATCAAGATATTTATACATTTTGAACCCTAATTTATTAAAAACTACTTAATGTATTTACACCAAATTACAAAAAGCACTGTTTCTGAGTAAATATGTAGGTTCTTATGGCCAAATTGTTGTAATTCTGTCAGGGCGTTTTGGCTGCAGCAGCGTCTAAATTTCTATATGTAAATTGAATGGAGACTTTGCATACTGGGAGCCCCCTTTTTTCAGTCCCGGCTTAATGGATGACCCTGAAACTTTTCAGGAAGGAGCTGAGGTAAATTAACTTTTTTTGGGAACCTATTGAGAAGATTTGTTAAATGGTCCAACATTAAGGGGGCGATTTTGATGTCGGGCGGAATTGCTTCCGCCTGACACCGACTCGGTCCTGGGACTGACCAAACTTCAGTCGGCGGTCCTGACTGCTTCATTAGGATGTGACCGAACACTGTTCAGTTACATTCCTGCATTTCGCTATGGGCCGTAATACATGGTCTCATAGGGAAATGGAAGGTGCTGTTCATCCCTGCACCCCGTTGCAGGCACCCAAGGTGCCTGCCACAAGGTGCATGGATCAACAGGGGGGCACCAAAGATACCCCCTCGGCCCCCAACCAGAGGCCACGCTCTCAAGGAGGCCCTGCTATGGGCCCTCAAACACACTTTCCTACAGGCCGGCATGGAAACTATGTCGGAAAATGTGCATAGTAATCCCAAGGGCAGAAAGGCCCGCCCTTTGGGATCACAGGTCAGCTCCGATTGGCGGATGGGCTCCATGAGCCTACCGTAAGCCAGCCGGAATGACCAGCCAGTTTACTTTCCGACTGCCAGCATCATAATGCGGCGGTTCGGAAAGTAAACCGAGCGGCCCATTATGATGTGGCCAGTAAGGCTCCAACCGCTTCGTAATCGGCCCCTTTATGTAGAAACCTTTGAGGCTTGCTGACAGTTGCATTTGTAACTGTATTTCATTACTATTACCACATCTCACTGTACCACTACAATATGTAAGATGTTGTTAATGAACTGTTTGCATTTTGAAATATATAACATTGTTTGAAATTTTGGCAGATAAGTCCATTTACACCTTGGAGAATGATGTGATAGTAACTCTTGTGTTACAGAGTTGCGATTTTGTACAATGTTATGACATGACAGTCAATTCCTGTTTAATTTATAAGTATTTGATTATTTTACTGTACTTAATTTAATATAAGGTGTGCTACCCACGCCGCTTCTCACTGATGGATGTTGGGACCTGCAGTTATTATATATGTATTCTTTACTATCTGTACATATTCAAAGATGGCCAAACCTTTTTCTAATTCTTGAGCTCACACGACAGTGTTGGTCTGTCCTCTATGTTGTTGTATTATTATCCACTTAAATGTATGCCAGAAACAAATCTTGCTTACCTGTGATCAACGTGCTGGGCAGTTCGGCAGCAAGGTGTAATAAACCTCATAACTTAAAATATTGGGACAATAGAATTGTTGAGGCGAGTGCATGTCCCGTACATGCGAGTGTATGGATGTGGATGTAAATAACCTTTGTTTTTTTCAATGAACATATATATATATATATATATATATATATATATATATATATATATATATATATATATATATATATATATATATATATATATATATATATATATATTATCTACTGGCGGTCGCCAGTAGATAGTTATAGTTAGGACCATGTTTCCATAGGAAATCTGAAAATTCTATTTTGAATAACTTTGGCGCCGGTTGACGAATCCTCGCGAAATTTTCAAAACTAATGGGGCGCTCCGTTCAGCTCCTACCCTGAAAGTCTCGGGGTGAATCGTCAAGCGGGGGCCGAGAAAAAAGGGGGGTCCCAAAACGCGTTTTCCCCATGCATTTTCCCATAGGACCTTTAGACACAGCTACAGCCCGAACGGCTGAACAGAATTACTTGAAATTTGGCGGTGAGGTAGCCATAAGGCCAAGGAAGTGCCTTTCGCAGGTCTGGTGTAAATCTGTTCAGTATTTCTTGAGAAGATAGCATTTAAAAGCATATCAATATCTATACGCGCGTACCGTGCGCGTACTGAGCAAGCCCTGTGCACGCACCCTGCCGTGCGCGAGCGTAATTCTGATTGGTTGTTAGATGTCAGTAAACATTTGAATGGGTCGAAATCAGGAAGTGTCGGCCGCCATTTTGTCTGTTGCACTAAAAAGGAAAGGTGGAGACCGTGAAGAGGAGGCAGGGTAGGGAGTTGTAGACCCCCTAGTCATTGTCAGGGGGGCACAGTAGGACCACGAAGGGCAAAAAAAAGATTTAAATTTTTTAAAAAACATCGTGAGGTGCGCGCACTCTACGCGTACCCGAAAAAACCTAAAAAACATCACGAGGTGCGCGCACCCAGCGCTCACCCGAAAAAAAAACATTAAAAAAAAAAGAAATAAAAATCACTTTTAAGTGTTTATATATTAGGTGGCTCTAAAAAGAGCCCTTGTGTTCATTGAGTGTTTTTCGGTACCTACAAGTAAGTACCGATGCAGAGTCTAAAGTTCAAGAGGAAAACTCTGTTCCCTTCATCATTGAAATGTACACCGTCTCCTCTATAAATGTCTTGCATGTTGTAACGCAAGTTGTTGTGGTATATAGAACCCATACCATAGTCTCTGAGGAAAGCAGAAACAGACTTATTGACGTGCTTTCTTGCTTTGTCAATCTGTGGACAAAATTGGTTGGACCAGTTCCACTTTTGCCTTTGGCATATGTTAGAATATACAAAGGCAGATTGAGGAAAAATCGACATCAATTGCACAAAGGTGTCCTTAATAAGCATTTCCAGACCTACCCCAGTTAAAGTGCCTAGGTCATTTCCATCACAGTGCACAATAATAAGGTTAGGCTGTGGGAGATGTAGAAAGGTTTTCACCAAAGGCATTAATTGGTGCCACTTTAACCCTCTCTGACCAATCCATTTAATGTCTACATTTGGCAAAGCAAGGTCTCTCACCATACCTCTTTTTTCTGCAAATATTTCACTCCAGAAGACATAGCTATGACCTACAATCCACACTGTGAACATGTTTCAAGGAGATCTGGATGCAATCAGAAGGTGTCTTTCAGTAGAATGGCAATATGAAAAGAAAAACAGTTGGAAAATGGAGGCATGCATACTTTATTTTGATAAAAAGAACTCATTGGCTGATTTAAACCATTTTACAGTTAAAACTAGGCTGTATGTTTAAATTTTTAAAAGCATGTTTTGGATTGGTACAGAAAAATGTGTTCCCACTGAACATTACTTTGGATTTGCTGTTGCAGAGTTTAAAGTTTAATAGAAAAACTGTCTTACGTTCATCTGTGAAATGTACACCATCTCTTTTTTAATTACTTTGCCACTCCCCTCTCTTTCTCAAGGAGTTCCTGAAGGTTTAGTAAAGGTAAAAAAAAATGTTTTTTTTTTTTTTTTTTTTAACCCATTGGGTGCGCGCTGGGTGCGCGCACTCTAAAAAAAAAAAAGAGAAATAGATTGTAAAAAACAAGTTGTGGTGTTTTGATTTTAGGTGGCTCTAAAAAGAGCCCTTGAGTTAATGTAGGGACAGAGGAAGAGAAAAACGAAAAAAAAAATATATAAGAAAATTATGGCCTCTCGCAAGGATGCTCCTCAAATTTTCTTTCAATGAGATCAATACTGCTCTCACCCAAAGTAATAAGACGACCACAATCCATGCAGTGAGTACTCATCCTCAAAAAACAAGGACGAATATCCAGAGGTGTGGTAGAAGGTGAAGGCACCACTGCAGAAGAAGTGCTTGCCTGAGCTGCCGAAGATGTGCTCGGCTGAGCTGCTGCAGATGTCGTCGGTTGAGCAGGTGGAGGGTTTGCTCCAGAAGCTCGACGAAAAGTCACTGGATGCATTTTCTCAACGTGTCTTGTCATAGTATGAATACTAAAAGAATACTTCTTGTTAGGATTCCCACGTGACAAGACGCACTGACACAGTTTGCAGGTGACCTTTGGTGCATTCACCTTCTTTTGTGCCTCTGTCTCTCAAGAGTGTCCTGCTCACTCTCAGAAGGAGGCTGCTGCTCTGCCATTGTATCTCAACACACAGATTAGCTCCTTCTCCTAGGGAATCAGAACTAACAATGAGGGGGGTGGGTGTGATTTTGGAAGAATCTGGAACTGAAAGTACTTTGAACCAATGAAAAGTGATGTTTCTGGATCACATGACTTGCCATGAGGGGATTGGGTGTGGTGTTGAAACAATCTGAAACTGAAAGTAATGAAAACCAATTAGAAGTGTTGTTTCATTCATCACATACCCCGAGGTACGCGCACCGAGCAAGCTCCCTGCGAGCACGGTACAATTACGCATGCGCGAACACGTATGCGCGCATGTGCTTACATACTATGCGCGTACGTAACGCGCATACGCAGCACACGCGTATGCGTAAACGTCAGCGCGCGTACTCTACGCGTATACGGAAGTATACCGCGTGGAGTACGTACGACGTACGTAAGCGTGCGTACGTACGCATGCGTACTAGGAGCGTGCAGTAATACGTATGTATGCGTACGTAAATAATGTATCAATCATAGGCATTTATAAAGCGCACTACTCACCCGGAGGGTCTCAAGGCGCTAGGGGGGGGGGGGGGTCCGCTACTGCTCGAACAACCAGGTCTTGAGCTTCTTCCTGAAGGAGAGGTGGTCTTGGGTCAGGCGTAGTTCGGTGGGGAGGGCGTTCCAAGTCTTGGCGGCCAGGTGGGAGAAGGATCTACCTCCTGTTGTCGCTCTGTGGATGCGGGGGACGGCTGCGAGGGCGAGACTGGTCGAGCGGAGGTGGCGTTTGGGAGCGTAGAAGTTGAGGCGGCTGTTGAGGTAGGTCAGGCCTTGGTTGTGTAGGGCTTTGTGTGCATGGGTGAGGAGCCGGAAGGTGATTCTTTTGTTGATCGGGAGCCAGTGCAGGTCTCTCAGGTGTCTGGAGATGTGAGTTCGTCTGGGGACGTCGAGGATGAGTCTCGCCGAGGCGTTCTGGATCCGCTGGAGTCTCTTCTGGAGCTTGGCGGTGGTACCGGCGTAGAGGGCGTTGCCGTAGTCCAGTCGACTGGTGACGAGGGCCTGGGTGACTGTTTTCCTGGTCTCGGTGGGGATCCACCGGAAGATCTTACGTAGCATGCGCAGGATGTTGAAACAGGACGAGGAGACGGCGTTGACTTGTCTGGTCATGGAGAGGGAGGAGTCCAGGATGAAGCCCAGGTTGCGTGCGTGGTCTGTCGGTTTGGGTGCGTTGCCCAGGGCGGGGGGCCACCAGGAGTCGTCCCAGGCGGAGGGTGAGGAGCCCAGGATGAGGACTTCCGTCTTGTCTGTGTTCAGTTTCAGGCGGCTGGTCGTCATCCACTCGGCCACGTTTTTCATCCCTTCGTGTAGGTTGGCTCTGGCGGTGGCGGGGTCGTTGGTCAGGGAGAGGATCAGCTGGGTGTCATCGGCGTAGGAGATGATGTTCAGGTTGTGTTGGCGTGCGATGGCCGCAAGGGGGCTCATGTAGACATTGAAGAGGGTGGGGCTGAGCGAGGAGCCCTGAGGGCCGCCGCAGGTGACTTCCGTGGCTTCTGATCTGAACGGGGGCAGGCGGACTCTCTGTGTCCTTCCGGTGAGGAAGGAGATGATCCATTCCAGTGCCTTCTCCTTGATCCCGACGTTGCTGAGGCGCTGCACTAGGGTGCGGTGGCAGACAGTGTCGAATGCCGCGGAGAGGTCCAGGAGGATGAGGGCCGCTGTTTCTCCGTTGTCCAGCAGTGTTCGGATGTCGTCTGTGGCAGCGATGAGGGCGGTCTCGGTGCTGTGGTTGGCCCGGAAGCCTGACTGGGAAGGGTCGAGGGAACCAGTCGTCTCGAGGAAGGCTGCCAGTTGCATGTTGATGGTCTTCTCGATGACTTTGGCTGGAAACGGGAGGAGCGAGATGGGGCGGTAGTTCTTGAGTTCGGTGGGGTCCGCCGTTGGTTTCTTTAGTAGAGCGCTGAGTTCGGCGTGCTTTCAGCTCTCAGGGAAGGTGGCGGTGTTGAGGAAGGTGCTGATGATGTCCCGCAGGTGGGGTGCGATGACAGCGTCGGCCTTGTTGAAGATGTGGTGAGGGCAGGGGTCGGTTGGGGAACCGGAGTGGATGGAGTTCATCGTGCTGATGGTGTCTTCGAGGTTGATCGGTGTCCAGGCGTTGAGGGTGGTGGCGTTGGTTTGGTCGTGGGGAGCGTTGGTTGTGTTCGCCGGAATTCATGAAAAATGTACGCAAACGTACTAGGTGCGCGCACCCCAAGAATTTATATAAAAAAAAAAAGTGGACATAACTTAATAGAAGATATTAACTATGCTTTAAATTAAATAAAACTTTAAAAAAAAATAAGCCACACCAAATTAAAGGATACAGATAATATATAAATGTATACATAGGGAAGTTTTTTAAAAAGAAATATTTCAAAAATATAAAAATAAAATAAAAAAATTAGCATTTAAAAAACCATTGAAATTCACTGAAAAAAACCATAGGTTTCACACACGTTATAGTTAGTAATTAGCATTTAAAAAACCTTGCAAATTCACTGAAAAAACCAGAGGTTTCACACACGTTATAGTTAGCTGGACATTTTACTCGCAAAAAAACAATGAAATTCCCCCGTTATAGTTAGTGTTCGATGTTCGTATATAATGAAATCACATCCATCGTGATAAGTTTGAATGTTGACTGCCAATGGATTCCCTCTAGTTTTAGTAAGAGGTCTGTGGTATCTCTGAGATAAGAGCTGAAGTCTTTGACAAGTGGTGCGAGAAAATAATCAATATAATTAGAGATGGGTTCCAGCAAGGAATTATTGGCAGTTACTATTGGTCTTCCAGGAGGATGTTCTTTGCTTTTATGGATTTTGGGTAAGCAATAGAATGTTGCTAGAGTTGGATGACTGCGACTTAGATATTTTTGTTCCTCATTGTCTATCAATCCCATTTCGAGCCGATTTTGTAATTTCAAGGTTAGATTTGCTTGAGTTTCTTTTGTAGGATCCGTCTGTAGTTCTTCATAACATTCCAGATCTGTTAATTGTCTTCTTGCTTCAGAAACATAATCTCTTTTGTCCATGATGATGATATTTCCACCCTTATCAGCGGGTTTAATTTCTATTGATTTGTCTTGTTGTAAGTTGTTAAGAGATTTTCTTTGCTGTTTCGATAAGTTGTCTTTTAGATTAGTGTTTCTGATTTTATAAAGTTCTTCTGTTATGGCTTCATGAAACAGATCTACCTTATTGCCTGGTGGTAAGATTGGATTGTACTTGGACTTTGGTTTCAGTCCACTCTCTCCTGCACCTCCTGATGAGAGTGCCTCCTTTAATTCTGTTATTGCTGTTGTTTCTTGTGATGGCGTCACCGCCCCCATTGTTAATAAAGTTTCTAAACCTTGTACATCTTCTGCCAAAAGGGTACTGGTTGGTGGTATTGTTCTTACTGGTTGTTTTAAGGAAGTATTTTCCGCGTATATTTTGGCTAATTTAATTTTCCTTGTATATTTGTACAGGTCGATCCTGGTTTGGGCGATGTCTATGTGGGTAGTTGGGCAGAAGTTTAGACCTTTTGTGAGGACTTCTGTTTCAGTCTCAGTTAAGATTTTTTCTGAGAGTGATGACATTCAGTTCTTGAGTTTTTGAGTCCTCTAGTTCTGTTTCTTGGGTTGTCTGAGGCGTTCTTTGGTCCATGTATCTACTTGCGGTTCTTCCCTTTCCTCTTTGTCCTCTCCTTGTCTTCCTCTTATTACTCTTCCACGGCCTCTGCCCTTTTGGGAGACAATATGAAGCACGCAAAGTAAAGCCCAACTAGAAATAACCAACAAAGAATTCTCAAGTTATGATTCACTCACTAGCACGGATGTAAGTGAAAATGAGGGCACCCCACAAGTAACAACAGGAAGAAAAAAGACCAACTTTTTAACCGAGATGAGTATGGCACTGGAACAACAGAGCAAAAACAGTCACTCACAAAGAGGTGGGGGCAGAGGCCGTGGAAGAGGAATAAGAGGAAGACAAGGAGAGGACAGAGAGGAAAGGGAAGATCCAACATTCAAACTTATCACGATGGATGTGATTTCATTATATACGAACATCGAACACTCCATCGGAACAGAGGCATGTAAATATTTCTTGGGAAAAAGGAATAGCAAATACCACCAACATAACATCATGCCAAATGAAATGATATCCTTATGCCTCAACAACAACATCTTTTTATTTAACAAACAACTATATAAACAAATAAAAGGATGTGCCATGGGTTTTTCATTCTCCCCCAATTATGCAAATCTAACTATGGGATGGTTCGAACAAAAACTGGCGTGGGCATCAGAAAATGATGAGTTCTTAGAAAAGGTAGTTTTATGGTTGCGTTTTATAGATGACCTCCTAATCATCTGGGATGGCACGGACAAGAATTTGAAAACTACTTTGACAAACTAAACAACAATGTGTCAAAACTCAAATTCACGTATGAAATCAGTAAAACACAAGTGACATTCCTGGATACGAATATCTACGTGGAAAATAATTCCCTACAAACCACATTACATCGCAAAAAAAATCCACAAACGCGATATTACATGGAGATTGCTTCCATAATCAATCATTAAAATGGAGCATCCCATATGGGGAATTTTTAAGACTAAGGAGGAACTGTTCAACCGAAACCGAATTCATCAAACATAGTAGAGAGACAAGTAATAGGTTTCAAAACCGAAAATACCCCAAAAAAGTAATAGAAAAAAGCTTACAAAGAGCCTCAAATCAACAACGAGGGGCATTACTTAAAAATGAACAAAAATCAAAGGTATCAAACAACTCTACAGCAATCAGATTAATCACTACATACAGTGCAGAAAACAAGAGTCTAACAAGAATAATAAAAAAACATTGGGGTATTCTCAAACTGGACACGACTTTAACATCAATAATTGGCAACCATCCAAACATAACATATCGCCGAGCAAGAACCATAGGAGATAAAATTGTCCATAGTCACTTTCAACAAGCACCAGTAACTACGTGGCTACAAAGAGAAGGCTTCTGGCCTTGCAAACATTGCAAAGTGTGTAAAATCACAAAGCATAAACAAGAGATCGAGATGCGAGATGGCATTAAATGGAAAATAAAACAACATCTTACATTCAAAAGTAATTTTGTGGTCTACATGGTAGAATGCCCCTGCAAATTGCGATACATAGGAAGCACGATCTTCGAGGTAAAGAAAAAAATCCTTGAACACATCAGAGCCACGAATCACAAGGATCGTACAAATGCCATAGCAAAGCACATGGAAGTACATCACAATGGCAAATGGGAATCCTTAAAATACTGGGCCTTAGAACAAATCCCATTAATGGAAAGAGGTGGAGACCGTAAGAGAATTCTGAGACAAAGAGAATCAAAACACATACTCTCATTCAGAACCTTAGACCCGAGGGGTCTTAATCAAAATGAGGAACTTTATGTGCATCTCTAAAACAGCACACAGGATCGGAAATATCAATCATCTCCTCACTAAACACTCACCAGAGAGGCAAAAAGATCCTTTTGAATAAATATTTGGAGATCAATGATGAAAACAGCGTAATAAAATGATCCATCATCAAGCATGACAAAAAAACATTGAGGAACACTATAAATACTCACTAGAGAGTAAAAGAACTGATTGAACAATAAAGGACATTAAGCATATCATGCCATAAAAAAGCTAAAATGTTGCAAGCTCTCATATCACAAAAAAAGAAAAAATCACACTATTTCACTAAGTTAACTTGAATGTTATAAGTTTTGTTAAATAATGAACTACACTAACCATAGTGCACTGCAACACAAACAGGAAGTAACTGTGTGCGTATTGAAATAAAAGATGCCCTTTTTTTCTTTTGTGCTAACATCCCGTGAACAAACCTTATGCTAAGGCGAAACGCGTTGGGCATGATGAGATTTGAATAATAAAACTGCCACAACTTCTACTTACGAGTGACTGCGCTTCATAATTTCTGTCGCAAGACAGAGAACTGGCTTTGATATATATATATATATATATATATATATATATATATGTATATATATATATATATATATATGCGTGTGCGTGTGTGTATACCAAGACATTGACTTGTAAATGCCGCTAACACACAATCCTCCTAAAACACCTTATTCATCGGGGTTAAAAATCTATGTTTAAAATGTGAATAAAAATGTAGAGCTATTATTGAGATTTTAACATCAAATTTTATTTTAAACGCACTACACAGATAATATTGCTTCACACTTCTGACAAAACGTGTAAGTGGTTATATCCATCTTTGTTGTAACATTTGTTTTCATACCCATATTTTTATGAGGTTATTTAAATACGTTAAAATTATTTTTTAAACAACACTCCTTTTGAAATTTTACTAATAAAATATTTACCGTGATCACCACATCTGGCAGGCATTGCTGTAATGGAAAATACTGTAAAACATATGCTCTGTAGGCATGCAAGTTATCACTTCGAGTAATATATGGTCCGTAGGGGCAATGTTTACTAAATTAAAATCATCAAAACTTTCACTTCATCTTCAATGTTGATACTATTTACTTTTGTGATTTTATAAATCAAATGATTTTACAAATCAAATACTACAGAGTTTTGCTGAGATCTAGATAATTGTCTATTGACTAAAATCTACCAGTGCCTGAGTTAAAGTGGCTAGAAGTGAGACATCCATGAAAAAGCTTCTTTCAATGCTGGTCTGTGTTGGTTTGAGAGAAAACAAGGCTAGGTTTAAACTGGTGCATTCTCCAGTGGTTCAATGCACATAGGACATAGTTACTGCTTTTGAGTTTAAAAAATATTTACTTAGTTCATATTTTTCTCATTATTTGAGACTCTCTTCCAACTTGTGGATCTTATTTTATATATCACGTCTCCCTTTCTATATTGTGAATGTGGCTACCTAGAGCGTGGTGCTAGTCATTTGCTTGTTCACAAATCGGGCTTCCTCTTCAGGCTGTTTGTTCATGCATTTGGCAAAGGCTGATGTAAAAGAGCCCACTATATCCTTTGTGATGATTGCAGCAGCTGCTTTATTATAGAGCTTGGAAATATAAAATCCTTTTATCAAGGAAGGCATAACTCTTCTAAACAAGCTTAAAAGAGAGTCCGTGAACCATCTTTCATAATAACATTAGGACAGTGAGAGAATGGGGGTCTGCCATATATGCCCTGGTTACCGTAACATTCCCTATAGAGGGATGGGTCTTAAGTGAAACTTGACAATCACTTTCCCATTTTTAAAGGCCACTGCCTGGGAATGGTCATCAGATATCAAGATGGACCTGGTATTAATGTGTCTCTCATAAATCATTAGTATGTAATTGAACTTATTGCATTGACTATTAACAATTGTGTTATTGTCCACCTTGCTCGGTACACATCTTAGCAAAGGGAGTAGCTATCACCTACCCTTTGAATGTCTATCAGATCACAATATATGCAATATGTTAATATTTTTTCATGTAGGATCTAATGGTATAGTGATTTTGTTACGCTTCTTAATTTTCCTATGCAAATAAACTCTGTAGAGTCCTGGGGAGTTCTAAAAGTATTCTTTTCCTCTGACGTTATCCAAAAGTTGAAAATCTGAATAAGTGTCACTGGTGGCTCTGGCTTTGTCGGTGGCATAAATAAATCACAGTTGCGAACGGTGGATAACACCTTTGGGAAAATCCTGCCAGGAATAACTCAAACTTCTGGTCATGTTTAATTGCAAACTTAGCCTCTGTTCCAGTAAATGTATGCTAGGTGCAGAGGTAATGAATTGCTTTGCATGCAACCACCGTATCCCCTTTTAGATCTACCAGTTTTACAGTAAAATTAGAAATATGATAGTTGGTGAACATGTCCTTCAAGGTAAGGTGATATAAAAATACCTTTTCTCCAAATGTATTTCTTCCAAAGAGAGCCCTATCCTCATATGCCCTTTAGAGAGACAGCCTCTACACAACAGATTCTTAGGCCCTCCCTGCCCTTTGACTAAAACCTGTTTGTTTGACACTTTGTTTTTTATTTGAAAATGTTTCGAACCTTGTGGATCGTGAGTGGATCAGCAGGCACATTTTGTAACTCCTCACTGCAGAAGCACGTAACCTCTTCCCCTTCATAATCGTTTAAGTGGTAATTATATGCTCCTGTAAATATTTCATCACTAAAAGTCTGTTGGTAACCTTTTGCAAAGACATATTTCAGCTAAGACACCCTAATGTGATCACCTTCTTTTTGAAGTTTGATGTTCTAAATGAAGGTAACTTTCTTAACTTTTGCCTTGAAATGATAGCCATACATAGTTCTCCATAGAAATAAAGAATTGAGTGGTGTAGTTTTGATTGTACAATCGTAACTGGCAGTATAAACATCTATAAATGATTGTAGTTTGTTCAGGAACTTGTATGAGTTTTAAGCTGTGACTTATTTACACATTTTAAGATTTTAAGATTCTGTTCTGTTATTGTTAGGATTCAATCTCTATGCTCTTGGACCCACAACTAAAGCGCACGCTGCCTAACTATGGGACTTTCCAATATTCAACCAAGGCTTCCTGAACTTTTGCTACGTTTATGTACTAACGTCCAGACTCTGGATCAGTTTTCTGAACTTATTTTTCATTTCCGATTTTATTTTTGCCAGAATGCTATTCCTCCAAAGCACTTATGGGGTTGAGGTGTACCAACACCCTTAGATCATATAGTCCCAATTTCTCTCAGAGTACCTCTATTACATAATACAGTAAATAATGGAGAGATAATTGTTCTGTTAAAAGTGGAGACCCCAATATGTTCCTGTATATATATTGATCAAAGCACTGTATTTAATGTCATCCACATAGTTTGGACTTTATGAATAGAATAGCTGCATGAACTTTCACTCAAGAATCATCTGTGTTGTTTAAACAATTATTGAAACTATTCCCTGAGGGCCCAATTCACAAAGGGTCTCCGCATCCGTGGAGGAGGCCCCACAGTTGTGGCAGGGGCCCCGCACTCATGATTTTGGGGCTTCTGCCACGAATGCAGAGGCTCTTTGTGAATAGGGCCCGGAGTCTTGTCTCATCAAACAATACCTTTGTTTTAATGTAGAATTAGGAGCCATTGTATGGTGTTTTTTTCTTGTTTGATGTTAAAGCATTATTGAATAACACAAAATTAAATGTCATTTTATTCGATGTGAAATATTAAGTTTCACATCAGAGAGAAATAAAGTCATTATGATCTATGGGTTTTGGGACACCTCAACCCCTTCAGGTTCTTTAACTTGTCAAAGTCCCAAAGTTCTTTATAGAGCAGACCACATCTTTTTCATCTGGATTCCTCTAAGAGGCTAAATTTTCAAGAACCCTTGATCTTGTGACATACATTAATACTAATTAACTGCTTCTAGGAAATCGTTCTGAATTTAACTCCCATTACAGATCCATGTTGGGATTTGTCACACCCTGTATATTTTTCCTGCCAGGCCATCCCATTCCTTGAATTCCCTGCACACTGATTCATCTCCACCGTTGCAGGCCAAGGATGGGTGGAGGAATCAGCACACCTATTGCTGATAGGTGCTAGCTTAGTCACACCTGATGCCTGCAATTATTGGTGAACTCCTTTAAGTTTCTTTTCAATGATGGTCATTGTACTGGTGTTCCTCTTTGGCTGACGCTTTGTTTACAAGGTTTCTAGCTACTGGCCTATTGCTAAATCATTGTTTACAGATGATTTCCGATTTCTAGACCATCGCTTAATCCTTATTCCCTGAACTACCATAATTCTGCAGTGCTTCCTTGGTTTCTGAGGTAGCACAATTTTAGTGCATCCTTTTTTCTTGAACCTCTTCTATTTCAGTTACCAATTTCCAAATTTCGGCCTTCCTTTCCTCTTCCTTAGTTAAAATTTCCAGTAATTCCACTCCTTATCCCAGTTGTCTTAGCTGACAGTCCTAATGTGATTTGTTTGCTTGTTTACCGCTAAGTGTTCCCTTTGTTTTCCCTTCTTTCTTGTTGAGCACTGCTTCTCTCTTGCTCCTTGTGTATTCCTTGTTGTTACAACCTTGTGTGTTACGGTGTGAGCACCAGGATGCATGGACACATCTAACAACCTTGATTGTCTGTCTTCCCCATTGTGAGTATTGTCTTTATGTTCCTTTATAACATCACCAAAGGTATAAGCTCACCAGACCCTGCCTCTGCATATATATCCTACATGTGGATATTTGCAGTCACTTGCTGTAAAAACAATTGTGGGTGAGGAACTTACTGTGTGAAACTCTCAAGTGCTTCACCCCACATCATTATTTGTTGATGCTATTTTATGTATGCCTTGCACATACTGGGTATTAGTTATTGTGAATGCTGATTTGCCTCTGGAATTTCTGTACCTTCTGAGCTTTGACTTTCTTTTCCTTTGCAGAGCTTCCCCACTGGATCCCCTTCCCCTTGTGACTCCCTCTGTGACACTGGGCAGCTCCATTACCAATATTCTCCTCACTCTGTCTACCCTGCCTTCAGACCTTGCTAGACTCTTAAAAGTTACAGCTTTTTCACCTCTGTGTGCATAATCTAAATGATGAATAGAGTGTTGTTTCCGTAATCTCTGAAACAGTTTGTTTAAAAATTATTTTACAGCATCTGTTTGAAGTTTTAGAGGGATTGAACATTTGCTGAGTGTGGCCTTACAACCCATAGTGACATTCAGACCTATCTTGTGTGTCTTCTGCTAAGGCATACATGGACATTACGTCTGACGGTCAATATGTCTTGCGTACCATTAATATGTTTGGAAAAATCCTGGACTCATTTAATGTGTCTACTGTTGATAATCTGTATGTTCGCGACAGTTGTTCTCTTAAAATGTGTACTGGTTGGTTTGAGGAACAAATATGCTTTTCCCTAAATATTTACTACTTTACCAAAGTTCTTTCAAAAGGCTCCTTTTCAATTTGGGTCCTTTTAAACACAACTTTAGCACATCCAAAACTTTCAACCCAACTTTTATAGTAATAAATCTACCATGTTATCTACATGTGGTTGCATGTAAAAAAATTGACTACAGACACATTGTATGGCTAATCAGTTGGTAGGGAATAAGAAGGATACGAGATCCAGTCGCCTTCCAATTAGTAGTTATATATCAAAAAAGAGTGGATCACTTGAACCTGTTGTCCAGGGTTTGGTGGTTATCCGGCCGTTCCTTAAAAAACCCTCATTCACGTTTTTAGGTGGATTGTCTGGCGGTATATCTTGGTTCTCCGCCTTGATAACGTGATTGCATCATCATCGGGTTTAGTGTTGTGCTACCTCCACCTGGAGGGAAACCACTGGATATTACAGTAGCGATCAGAGATCAAAAATGGACAAGGTGCTCATGTGTCGTGAAACAGTGGAAGTTAAAAAGGGGATGTTTTCTCATGCTACCTGGACTTTAGTCTTTATTGTTGTCTGGTGCGTGGAAAAAGAATAAAAATAGGGGAGATTGTGCAGCACGGACAGTTAATGTGTCCGCTGTACAGTCAGTCCAATAGGTGGGTCGACATGTTTCAGCTCTTTACGTGCCCAGGAGGGTCAGGTGAGCTTTCATCAGGACCAGGGGGTGTTGTCTTAAAGAAGGATGTTGTCCACTTTAAGGGTGAGGAGTTCGGAATATTATTCACTGATCTCCTAGTTAAAGGTTTAGTTCCTATGGTGAAAAGGAGGACGAATAACAAATGATATGTTGGTGAAATTACTTAAACAACTAATTCTTTCTTAGAGATTCTTTAAAAAGGGGGGTTTCTACCCAGAGTACATGACGAGAAACAAGCAACATGGCAATTCTTTATATACAGTAAGATCTGCAAGGTGAGTTTGAACACGCCGCTGGTTACATAGCAAGTATAGATGGCAAATCTTTGCAATGATATCTGTATGTGTTGTCTAATGGTTTGGTTGAGGGCATTTCAGAGGGGTGATCCTGGTTAGTAAAGGAATAAATTTTTATACGGAAAGCTATACGTAAGGTTATCTCAGAGATACTTTTTGAGTCCTCAACGTAAAACACAAATTCCCATGCGATGTTTGTGTTGAGGGTCATTGTACAATGTGTAGCAAATTGCGGGTTATAAGGGGAAATACTCAGGTGGTTACAGAACAGCAGTGATGACTATGATTTGTCATGTGTACAGATGATAAACACTGGGAAGGGTCTATTATCCATAGATATTGTAAACTTCATGACTACTGATAGTGTACCACTCACATCGATTTTTAACAGAAAATATGGCGGCATACTTGAACGTGCTCATTCATACATTCACTCGATCTGTAAACACACGTTTCTCTCGATATGAAAAAGCAACCGTAGTGGGGCTTCTGAGAACCACTGTTATATTGCATGTTTAGGCAGTACTTCGAGGCTCTATTGGGAACACAGAGAGAGAGACGGCACACAGCATGCGCAGATTATATAGACAGTCATTGCTTGGGTGGCCTTCGTACCTTAAAAGCTCGGATTTCGGGCTTCCTAGGAAGAATGGCAGCGTAGTGAGGCTGTGAGAGGAGGTCAGAGGAGAGGGGGGGGAGAACAAGGTGAGATTTAGAAAAAATAACCAAAGAAGTCTTGAGTTAACGTTACGTGTCTCCGTCTCCAAGGTTTTCTCCATACCGGGAGTTCCGCTCTGCACGACTTGTGCTGACGCTGTCTTCCTGCTTGGTGGAGATTGCCCGGACTCGAACGTTTTTATGCAGTTAAGAGTGAAAAAAGACTATTAATTGGAGCAGCAGCATACAAGGCTGTCGCTTTTCACAGTCTTTACTTGTATAGGCCACTAAAAACAGTGTAAAAATGAGCAGTCACTTTATCAACCACCCACATACGCTTGATGACCTCAAATGGATAGTCATAGAGTCTATGGTGGCTGGGTCACAAAATGTCGAGAAACGTCTCTTTACACAAGAACAAAGATGGGTACACCGTCTAAAAACAAATATAACAGGTTTGAACGATGATATCCCCTGGTTAAGTGTATCGTGAACATGTCAAAGACTACTTTACCCTATGGCCGGAATACGATGCTCCGCATAATGATACCTAAACGATTTCTCAAACAAACTTTATTGGCATCCTAATGATTGACAATTTCTTAAAAAACACCAAGCCAACACAATTCTCATTATGTGTATCGTGAACATGTCAAAGACTACTTTACCCTATGGCCGGAATACGATGCTCCGCATAATGATACCTAAACGATTTCTCAATCAAACTTTATTGGCATCCTAATGATTGACAATTTCTTAAAAAACCCCAAGCCAACACAATTCTCATTATGAATCTGGTAATATTACCATTAATCACGCCTTGCCTAAGAATCTGTCTTTTCAAAACAGGTGTAGTGGTAATTTATACTTGCGACACTTTTTACACTGTTTTTAGTGGCCTATACAAGTAAAGACTGTGAAAAGCGACAGCCTTGTATGCTGCTGCTCCAATTAATAGTCTTTTTTCACTCTTAACTGCATAAAAACGTTCGAGTCCGGGCAATCTCCACCAAGCAGGAAGACAGCGTCAGCACAAGTCGTGCAGAGCGGAACTCCCGGTATGGAGAAAACCTTGGAGACGGAGACACGTAACGTTAACTCAAGACTTCTTTGGTTATTTTTTCTAAATCTCACCTTGTTCTCCCCCCCCTCTCCTCTGACCTCCTCTCACAGCCTCACTACGCTGCCATTCTTCCTAGGAAGCCCGAAATCCGAGCTTTTAAGGTACGAAGGCCACCCAAGCAATGACTGTCTATATAATCTGCGCATGCTGTGTGCCGTCTCTCTCTCTGTGTTCCCAATAGAGCCTCGAAGTACTGCCTAAACATGCAATATAACAGTGGTTCTCAGAAGCCCCACTACGGTTGCTTTTTCATATCGAGAGAAACGTGTGTTTACAGATCGAGTGAATGTATGAATGAGCACGTTCAAGTATGCCGCCATATTTTCTGTTAAAAATCGATGTGAGTGGTACACTATCAGTAGTCATGAAGTTTACAATATCTATGGATAATAGACCCTTCCCAGTGTTTATCATCTGTACACATGACAAATCATAGTCATCACTGCTGTTCTGTAACCACCTGAGTATTTCCCCTTATAACCCGCAATTTGCTACACATTGTACAATGACCCTCAACACAAACATCGCATGGGAATTTGTGTTTTACGTTGAGGACTCAAAAAGTATCTCTGAGATAACCTTACGTATAACTTTCCGTATAAAAATTTATTCCTTTACTAACCAGGATCACCCCTCTGAAATGCCCTCAACCAAACCATTAGACAACACATACAGATATCATTGCAAAGATTTGCCATCTATACTTGCTATGTAACCAGCGGCGTGTTCGAACTCACCTTGCAGATCTTACTGTATATAAAGAATTGCCATGTTGCTTGTTTCTCGTCATGTACTCTGGGTAGAAACCCCCCTTTTTAAAGAATCTCTAAGAAAGAATTAGTTGTTTAAGTAATTTCACCAACATATCATTTGTTATTCGTCCTCCTTTTCACCATAGGAACTAAACCTTTAACTAGGAGATCAGTGAATAATATTCCGAACTCCTCACCCTTAAAGTGGACAACATCCTTCTTTAAGACAACACCCCCTGGTCCTGATGAAAGCTCACCTGACCCTCCTGGGCACGTAAAGAGCTGAAACATGTCGACCCACCTATTGGACTGACTGTACAGCGGACACATTAACTGTCCGTGCTGCACAATCTCCCCTATTTTTATTCTTTTTCCACGCACCAGACAACAATAAAGACTAAAGTCCAGGTAGCATGAGAAAACATCCCCTTTTTAACTTCCACTGTTTCACGACACATGAGCACCTTGTCCATTTTTGATCTCTGATCGCTACTGTAATATCCAGTGGTTTCCCTCCAGGTGGAGGTAGCACAACACTAAACCCGATGATGATGCAATCACGTTATCAAGGCGGAGAACCAAGATATACCGCCAGACAATCCACCTAAAAACGTGAATGAGGGTTTTTTAAGGAACGGCCGGATAACCACCAAACCCTGGACAACAGGTTCAAGTGATCCACTCTTTTTTGATATATAAATACAGACACATTGTGCCACCAAAATATTGTGGCCAAAATATTAAGAATGTAATTGCATACAGGTAAGTATAGATTTAGTATGCACCTCTACATACCATGAAAATATATGTATTATCAAAGTATGTAGACTTAGACATGGTATCTATGCATCCATATACATTCCATGTTTAGTAGCTCTCTGGTGCAAAGATAAAAACAAATGAAATTACACGTGACATGAACAAAACTCTAACATCCAACACATTCCAAGTGCCGGCAAATGACAGGACAACTCTGTTTATTTGTTCCTCCTTTCTTCCTTATTATTAGTTACCAAAAGGTGGTTGTATAATGAGTCCAACTTCCAATCCACCCGGAGGTCGTTACCAAATCAAGGGAGTCCTGGAACACCTGTCGCTTAACTTTTTCCTTATAACTGTACAAATTAAATATCAATTTATCTTGTCCAACTCCTCCTGCCATACCGATAGGTCAACTCATTTTGGCATATTCATTGAATGCTTTCTCAGAACTAGGTAGACCAGAGAATCCGAGCCTAAAAAGGAAACAATTAATATTCCACATCTCAAAAATGTGTAACATTATATAAACATACAAGACAAAGGGCCAGTTTGTGCGGAATGACATATCTTTTCCTATGCCAGAGACCAGAATTGCCATAAAAATAACCATGGGAAAAACCATAGAAGAAAAGGACCAAGACTGAACAGAAAATCAGTTTCCTGCAACACTGTGTGGCATGTGCCTAGGCCACATTAAATATGCCGGTGTACACATGGTTATAAAGATCACCATGCAATTGTAGACTACTAATGAGCTTATGTCGGTCTTATGCGATGCCAAAATCACACTATTCGTGCCAATATACAGATGCTTTATACAAGATAGTCGTACTATTATTGACTAAAGAACTTAAGAAAGTTTAACACGAATCAGCAAGATAAGTAAAGTGTAAGTGAGGTGATCATGAAATGGCGTGATCTGAGGCATGTGCCAATTAAAGTAAGCAAATTAGATCTTCATATAAGGAGGTGAGGCAGTTAACAACCCAAAGTTGCCTTTATGTTATTATGATCTTTCTGATGTTTTTTATAAGGTGAAAGCAACTGCTCTTTCACCCCATCAACCTTATGATGGTCATATAGATTTGGAGCGGGGGCTCAGATCCCTTGTAGCAGGAATATGAATTGACCAGGAGTCCACCTTGTTTCATTCCCGCAAGTGCCGCCAGCCACCAGTCCACTACCGCCAGCAGGGGACCACCAGTTCCAGAGAGCCAAGCGCTGATGGGAGGCACCAACGTTCAGTTTCGCGCCGGAGGCGCTCATAAGGGTCCACGGGCTCCTGCAGCGTGGGAGTCCGCCTTGTTTCATTCCCGCAAGTGCTGCCAGCCACCAGTTCACTATCGCCAGCAGGAGACCACCAGTCCCAGAGAGCCAAGCACCGGTGCGAGGCACCAACGTTCGGTTTCACGCCGGAGGCGCTCATAAGGGCCTGTAGGCTCCCGCAGTGCGAGAGACCGCCTTGTTTCACTCTCGCAAACGCCACCAGTCCAGTACCAGTAGCAGGGGACCACCAGTCCCAGAGAGCCAAGCGGTGATGGGTGGCGCCAACATACAGTTTCGCACCGGAGGCGCTCATAAGGGCCCGTGGGCTCCCGCAGAGCGGGAGTCCGCCTTGTTTCATTCCCGCAAGTGCTGCCAGCCACCAGTCCACTACCGCCAACAGGAGACCACCAGTCCCAGAGAGCCAAGCACCGGTGCGAGGCACCAACGTTCAGTTTCATGCCCGGAGGCGCTCATAAGGGCCTGTAGGCTCCCGCAGTGCGAGAGACCGCCTTGTTTCACTCTCACAAGTGCCACCAGCCACCAGTCCAGTACCAGTAGCAGGGGACCACCAGTCCCAGAGAGCCAAGCGGCGGTGGGAGGCGCCAACGTACAGATTCGCGCCAGAAGGCGCTCATAAGGGCCCGCGGGCTCCTGCAGCGCAGGGGGCCGCCTTGTTTCACTCCCGCAAGTGCTGCCAGCCACCAGTCCACTACCGCCAGCAGGAGGCCACCAGTCCCAGAGAGCCAAGCACCGGTGCGATGCGCCAACGTTCAGTTTCACGCCAGGAGGTGCTCAAAAGGGCCTGTAGGCTACCGCAGTGCGAGAGACCGCCTTGTTTCACTCTCGCAAGTGCCACCAGCCACCAGTCCACTACCGCCAGCAGGGGACCACCAGTCCCAGAGAGCCAAGCGCTGGTGGGATGCGTCAATGTTCAGTTTCGCGCCAGGAGGCGCTCATAAGGGTCCGCGGGGTCCCGCCGCATGGGACACGCGCGGGCGGGTCCGGGTCGAACCCGGGCTAAGCCCGGGCTAAGGGCGGGCCCGTCTGGGTCAGGAGGAGACAGGACAGGGCTATTCCCCTGACATTTGGACCTCTGTAGTCTCTGATATCCACAAGATGCTGCTTTTGTTATCTGCTATAGCCGGTGACAACAAGGCTTTAAAGCTATGAGTCAATACCTACGCTGTGGTCGGCTGCTTGAAACTTTAAAGTGTAACAAGCCTCCTTGTTAGTTCCTTGTGATTACTCGTATTATTTGCGGTTTTTGACCGTGGTACCTCATTTACTGGTTTCAGAGCCTATTCTTGTCATTGTATAAAACACTCCTAGCACTGGGTGCTATGGGGAAAAGGAAAGCTGGGAGGGGGAACACTGGGGTAAGGCAAGAAAGCAAAAAAGTAAACTAAACAACCCATGCATTAAAATACCTGTGTTATGAATCGCATTGACAATTTAGTTAGCGATTGTGAGGAGTTGTTAGTATCTGCTCCGTTGGGCTCCGAATGTAGTGCTACTTATGTGCACAATGCCACTCTTTCCACCCTCCCTACTCTTTCAAGTGGTTCCCCATCCATCCCAGATATGTTTAAAAGATCTTTATCGAAGGGGCACTCAACGTCATCCCAAAAAGGTACTCTGAATATAGTGAACAATAATCCCACACTATTAAGGTGCCGATTCCAATCCTGTAAAATCCGGGTACGATTCGTCGTACGGAGCATATTCACCGTACCCGGGAAATCCACCGTACAATCCAGCAAGTACGATTCGTTCAGAAATACCATTTCCGTACAAATCGTACAAAACCCGTACAGCAAAAAAATACCTACGAGTCTGATCCTGGACAGCGCGTACACCGACGTCCGTACGGAGTCAGGCATAGTTTTACGGACCAGCAAGTACGAATCGTCCCTACGTCACTCCGCACAGCAATTTTTTTACATCAGCCAAAAAATGCCTGAAAACTGAGTCCGATGCGAGAACAGAGCCCTGGTACGCGACGGACAGCCATGGACCCCATCCTACGTGTCATCCCGGCCCTCTTAGCCTACGACCTGGTGCACCGAACCCGACGCACACGCCGCAGTAGGTGAGAACAACACCCAGGGGCCAAGGGGGGGTGAGGGTCAGGAAACATACCCCATACCCAAATTAAAACCTACAATATTGAGGACATACATTACCTTCAGGGTCTGGTCACTCCGGGGGGGCGTGTCCACCAATCCCTGCGTCCCGCAACAACGGAAGTGGACATGTATGCGTACCCCTACGGCAACACTACAATAGTGATACGCACCGTACTCACACATCCATAGCATGGGTACGGTCCGTATCACTATTGTGGTGGTGCCGTAGGGGTACATATGGTGTGGACCGTACACATGCTCTCAGAGCGTGTGTACGGTCTGTATCACTATTGTAGTGGTGCCGTAGGGGTACGCGTGGTACGGACCGTACACACGCTCTCAGAGCGTGTGTACGGCCCGTATCACTATAGTAGTGGTGCCGTAGGGGTACGTGTGGTACGGCCCATACACACGCTATCAGAGCGTGTGTACGGTCCGTATCACTATTGTAGTGGTGCCGTAGGGGTACGCGTGGTACGGACCATGCACACCCTCTCAGAGCGTGTGTACGGGCCGTACCACGCGTACTCCTACGGCACCACTTCTATAGTGATACGGACTGCACCCACACATACATAGCGTGGGTACGGGCCGTATCACTATTGGATTGGGGCCATAGGGGCACGCGTGGTACGGACCGTACACACCCTATGAATGTGGGGGTACGGTCCGTATCACACGTACCCCTACGGCACCAGTACATTTGGGATACAAGATGTACACACGCCACGAATGTTGGCTTACGGCCTGGTGCAGCATATTACCTTGATATTGGTGTGTGTGTAGGCCCAGGACAGCAGTGTACTGCACCAAGGGGGTGGGTGGGTGGGTGTGTGGCTGCATAGGATTCCCAGCAGTGGACAGACATGTGAGGGGTGGGTGCAGAGGACTCCCAGCAGTGGACAGACATATGTGGGTGGGTGCAGAGGACTCCCAGCAGTGGACAGAGACATGGGGGTGCGTGCATATCACTCCCAGCAGTGGACAGACATGTGAGGGGTGGGTGTAAATGACTACCAGCAGTGGCCTGCAATATGAGGGGTGGGTGCATATTTTAGACTTAGGACTACTAAATTGAGAAAAATCCTAATTTTAAGACTTTCGGTATTCACAGAAGGCATTTAGGAGTCCTAAAGTTAGGAGTCCTAACTATACTACTACTAAACTGAGAAAAATCCTAATTTTAAGACTTTCGGTATTCACAGAAGGCCCTTCTTAGACAATGGACAGCAGGAACGCAGGCTCTCAAGGAACATCACCGTGCTTCCCTAGCCAGCAAATGTCATCAGGAAGACAGTCAACGAGCAACTGACAAACTTCCTCCACGCAAAGAGCTCCAGGCAACCTGCACAAGACCATCTTCCACAGTAATCACCCCACTGCAACCATCATCATTGCCACCAACACCGAGAACTTTGCCCTGCTCAACAATGGTGAGGCCACCCCCCTTGACCTCTCCACAGCATTATACACGATGTGCTCACACACTGTCAGCTCACACATCTCCAACACTGGTATCCAGGGGATGGACCAGGATGAAATCACCAAGTAGCTCACCAGCAAGGCCATGGGAGTGGGACTCAAGCCTTAAGCATGTAGTGCAGTGGCGTCATCTGGCACATGGCCCAGGGCTCATCTCTCAGCGTGTCAATCTTCAATGTGTCCATGACCCCCCTCTCCACCATCACATGCGCACACAACCTCATCATCATCTCGTATGCCATTGACAGCCAGCTGCTCCTCACCCTCACCCTCACCAAAGACACAGCCATTGCCAGTTCCAACCTTCAAGAAGGCATGAGGTCTGTTGATGAGGCTGGACTTGGCCAGGACTGAGGTAATCATCTGAGGATTGTCCCTTTACAGCTGGGTCAACTCCTTGTGTCCCACCCGCCAGGGCACTGCACCAGCACCCAGTGGCCACTCACACAAGATGGTGTGCATCATGGACTCGTCACTCACAATTGCCATGCAACTCACCAGCATCTGTACCTCATGCTGCAACACCCTCCGCATGATGCACATGATCCACAGATAGATCCACTCCAAGGCAAGACAGACCGTCCCCCAGCTCCACGACTCCAGCCGTGTCAACTACAGCCCCGCCCTCTACGGAGCAAGAACAGCCAAACTCCCGGAAAACTTGTCCACATCCAGGGTGCATCTGCACACCTCAGCTTCAACATCCCGCGCCCCAGCCACATCACCGTCCACCTGAGATAGCTGCAATGGATCACTGTCTGCTGCAGGATGACCTTCACACTCCTCACCCAAACTCAGGAGGCAGTCCACAACCCCAGACCCCAAACCAACCTTGGACATCTGTCATCCAAGACCCCGTTGGGCCAACTCCGTGCATCCAACCTTGCCCTGGCAACCATTCTTTACATCCACCGAACTCCAGCATGCAGGAGATAGTTCTCCCACCTGGCCAAACATACCTGGGACTCCCTCCCCGAGAACCTCCACATGAGCCATGACCTCTACGCCTTAATGATACTCTTCCAAATTGGTCTGTCCGCACAGTATTGCAAGCCCCCCCTAAGCAGCTTGAGGCCATCACGGGTGAGTATTGTGCTCCATGTCTGTATTGGATGATACATTGTGACCCATGTGTGTCCTGTACCAGACTCAGATCCCAGGGTATGGATGGCTGGAGTTAGTTCAACACTCAGGCATAGTTTGACATTTTCCCACACGTATGTTGTGGACTCATGCAAAATGACTGCAACATCTAATTAAAGAAATGTAGTTTTATTCTCGGTGGGGGGCGTGTTTTGTGGGAAAAAATAGGTACTATACAGTGTGCCTAGAATCCAAAGTTCACAGGGGGAGATGGGATCCTTGGCATTTGAAGTCATCAGAGTCCAGAACACAGTGTTTGTCATCATTGGTCAGACTGTGACCAGCAAGTCCATGTGGCAGAGAATGTCAGTGAATGAGGTGATGCTGTTGCGCATGAAGGCCAGGTGCCAGGCCAGGTGACCTGGGAAATGTGGATGGTCCGCTGCCTCTCACAGTCTTTTCCGTGGATGGCCCACCTTCCTCGCGGGACCCTCAGATGCAGGCCTTGACGATGTTTGGGACGCTCCGTCGGACGAATCCTCCTCCTCCTCCCTCCCTTTGGCTGGTGGCACAGGGAGGGTTGCCCATGTTGTCGGCGATCCGACGGAGTGAACAGCTTATGTCCGTTTGCACCGCTAGGAGCTCAGCCAGTCTTGCCTCCATCCGTCCTTGGTGTTCTTGTTGACTGGCGTGTTGCTCGGCCTGCTGGTTCTTAATCTCTGTGAGGGTCTCCACTACCTGGCTGATGGCCCTGGTGTCAAGCCGGTATGCGTCCATGATGTTGCGTATGTGTGACATACCGGTCCCTTCAGCTGGCTGGTCAGGTTCTCGCCTCCACCTGCCTCCAATCCCACCAGCCCTGCCCACACGAGCCTGGCCTGCAGCTGTGGGCACATCGGGTCTACGGGACCCCAGAGGGATGGCAGTTGCGGGGTTGTCTGCCTCCTCCTGGGTGCCCGGAGAACCTTGTCCCTCCAGGTCAGACTTGCTCAGTTGTTCAGTGCGGGCAGGGCTCCAGGGTGTCTCCTGTGATGTGGCAGGAATGAGGGTGGTGGTTAGCACAGATGTTCCTGAAGCAGGTGCTGCAGGGGCTTGGACACCAGAGGGTCCAGGTGGGTTGGGGTCATCTGGGGAGTGTTGAGAGGCGTTGCTGCCGGTGGGCTCAGGTTCCTCCCGAGCCTGGGACTGTGATTCTTCACCCCCATTGTTGGGGCGAGATCCATCAGGTTGCCCTGTGTGTGAGAGAGAGACAATGTTAATGCTGTTTCATGCGACATCCATGTTTCATACATATTCAAGTTGTCACAGTTCCTCCAGGTAGTTGTATGTGCCTAGCATTCTCCTCAATGTTCACTTGTGGATGGGTATGTTCGGGGGACAGATTGATATGTTCTCCTGAGTGTTTGACATGTAGATTTTTGGCTTGGATGCTTCTTTGGCTATGGATTGATCTTGTTGTGTCACATGTCCATTGTGAGAGTGGGTAAATCCATTGCCTGCCCCGGGGGTGTGTGCTTGTGTAAGGGGTGTGTGTGACAGGGCCTGCTAGTGGGTGTAGTGTGATTTGGCAGTGGGTCTCCCAGTTGATGTATCTGTCCCCCCAATGGAGCATGCTGCCATGACAGTGAGTGTGAGTTCCTGTGCTAGATATCTGAGCTTGTTGTGTTGGTGTTTGAGTTTGCAGTGGTCACAGGAGGGCCTTGTGCTGCCTACAGCAGGGCCAAGTGTCAGCTACCTTGTCAGTACTTTGCCAGTCCCTGTGCATTGAGCATGGGTATGTATAGGTTTTCCTGTTTTCAGTTTCTATTTTTGGTAAATTCTGGTGGGGTTTTTTCAGTGTATTCAAGTGATTTCAATACCTTAAAAAACAGTGGTTATCAGTGGTTACACATTTTCGCGCCATTAAAAACAACAGAAATAGTGTTTTTCCGGTGTTTATGGAAAGTTTCGCTTTTATTATTGCTTGTTTTCTGCACTGATAGTGCATGGTATATTTGTACGTACAGTGCGTATGAGGTCCAAATAAATATTTGCAAATCAAACTTACTGTAATACACCATACAATATTTCTTCAGTGAGTCTTTGGTCATGTGCGCTCACTCTTTCCTTCCCATGTAAGCTTTTATCTGCGAAAAGGCCCTCTCAACATTGGCACTTGAGACAGGCAACGCCAAAACAGCCAGTACACAATTTGCTAACTCTGGTCACTGACATAGCTTTCATGCCAATACTGGTGCATCTGAAGATTGCGATTCTCTGGTCAGGTTCTGCAACATTAGCGTTGAATTGGGATCTTATGCCCTCAGAGTTGTTGAAGCGGACAAAAATGAAGCAGCACTTTTGGAACTACAGAGAAAATTCCCCTTTACGGAAGGGATCTAGAACTTGTACAGAGTACCAAAGTGAGGTTTCATTGACTTCAAATGCCATGGTTGCAAGCCATTTCTCATACAATATAAAATAAAAGTTCCTGAGTTGCTCTTCAACATTGCTTTGCTTACCAAGTGGCAAGCACTCTAACATGGAACATGTTGCAGTTCCCAAGTCACTAAATGTGTCACCCAGCCTTCTCTCAAGGAGATGTTTCACATCTACACCAAATATGCTGAACACTTGGCAGACAAGGGTGTTTTCAGAAGCTAGTTTTTATATTATGTCCACTACAGCAGTTATGTTTTCCTGTAAAAATCTAAAGAATGCAGTAGAGTGTACTTTTTTCACGTCGCTATCAATATGCGACCAAAGATCCTCACATTTCTTGCCTGTGGCATCATCACTCAGCAAAAATTCTGTAAACGGTTGCCACATGGATAATATAGCATTCATAGCCCCTTGGACTGAGAACCATCAGATAAGTGACACATTTGGGATGACTCTTTCTTTGATGCCACACAAAGTACAGAATGTGAAATATTTGTGTTTTTGTTGCAGAGCCTAACAAAACAGTAACCCAGAATGGACCAAAATGTCAAAAGCATTCTTCATTAACTCTGAAGATTGTAAAGATGCTTTCAGCATTCCATCTAATAAGTGGCAAGGATCTCTTACAGGGGAGCACTTCTGCTCAGGTATCGATTTTGACAGATCATCACACAACTTTTTCATATACATAGCTGAATCACTGCAAATACAAACAATATCACTCCAATCTTTGTTGAACTTGGAAAGAACCTTTTTGCAGTGGCATTACAAGTGCCACTGCGCTCCATGTTTTCT
Organism: Triturus cristatus; assembly: GCF_964204655.1. Lineage (NCBI taxonomy): Eukaryota > Metazoa > Chordata > Amphibia > Caudata > Salamandridae > Triturus > Triturus cristatus. The sequence goes on from NC_140583.1 coordinate 239,062,202, forward strand.
AAAAGTCTGGTGTCATGTTTTCACCACTATCCCAGATGCTTACTGATCACACTTTTTTCACATATACTTTTCACAGTACCTTGCTTTGAATGTTTATAGCCTGCGGTGCTGGCAAGTCACCTACTATCAATACTGACTCACTAGAAACTGGGGGCTGATGTATCAAGGGTTTTTACCCATTCACTGTGGCTAAATGTGATGGTACATATTGGGATAGATTCTTATGAAACCAGCTATTTTACCTCTCAGTGAAAGAATTAAACGAAGCCAAAATATCAAATATGATTTTGAAATTTCCTGATTCTCTACAGTTTATAAAATAATTAAACAAGACCTAAACATGCTTCTAAACCCTGTATCTTTAAAGACCTCAAAACTGAAAAAGGAAGTAGAAACAATATTTTAGTGAAATCCCTGAACAACAAAACTCAATCAGAATAATGTTAGCCCAGTCTTTCTTGCTTCTTGCTTGTATAACAAGGTTTCATTGTAATTGGCCCCCTCAAGAAGAAAAAAATTACTTTCACACTCCTTTTGCTTTCTTTGAATGGCATTTAGTTTGTGGTTGTGCAGGTGTTTTTTCAGTGTTTATATGTTTACACTGGTGAGGGCTAGTTCCCTTTCAGTGGGGTTTTATCAGTTATTATAGGTTTAAACCTAAAACCGGACAGCCTAGGTATGTACCTGGGCCATATGGGCTGAGGGCAATGGTGTCTGATTCAGAGTTGAACAATGTGTTTTGTGAGCCCCACCCTCCCAGCATCCCGGACATCCAGTCTTGGGTTAGTGCTTCATGTAGCCTGGGACATGGCATGGCCTAGCTTTGTGAATGGGGCATACACATGTTAGTGGCATGAGCGTTGTTTTTGAGTGTGGTTGTGTCCGGTGAGGGCTTGGGGGTAGTTGCGTGCATTTTGTGTAGTTGGGGTGTGGATGCCATTCCCCCCATGTTCCATGAGTTGTTTGTGTACTCACCAGGCTCTGGAAGTCCTTGAAGTCTGTGTACTCCCACCGGCGGTAGCAGGGCCATCACCTTCTCCTCCCAGGGATGGTAATGTACCGGTCAGCAGGGCAGCCCACCTCCAGTGATGTTGCTCTGGACGTAGTCCTCGTTCATTTTCCGCTTGACTGCCCTCCGCAGATCGTACCACCTGGCTTGGCATTCATTCCTGGTCCTTCTGATGGGTGCAACAGCATTCACCCTATCGATGATCCTCTGCCACAGGCGTGCTTTTTCGGCTATGCTGGTCTGTCTGACCAATGTTCCAAGAGCTGTGGCTCGACTCTGATGACTTCGTTGACAAGGATGTCCAGCTCCTCCCTTGTGAACTTTGGATTCTAGTCTGTGGGACTGGTGTGGGGTGAGGGTGTGGATGGTTGTGGGTGTGTGGGTGTGAATGTGAAAGGTGTGTGTGGGAATGTGAAAAGGGGGTATGTGTGAAGGAGTTTGTGTGAAGGGTTATATGTTAAGGTGTATGGGTGCAGTTGTTGGGGTGTGCTCTGTAGCTGCAGTGAGTCTGTTGCAAAGGCTCATGGTTTGTGTGTGTGGGCCCTTTTTATTGGTCCATTTGTGGGTGTGCCTGAGTTTGAAATTTTGGTGGGTGTGTTATAAGAGGTGGTTGTGAGTTTGGGCCTCTGTTTGGATGTGCCAGGTCAGTCATTTTGATGTTTTTTCTTCTGTAGACATGTTTTGTGGTGTTGTGTGAGTCGAATTGACCCTCATTGTGCTGTTTTACAGTGTCCTGGTTCAGTACGAGTCGTTTTCGCGTATGTAAGGTGCTTACATACGCGATGTTGTTGTACCGTGCTCACATATGCAATGTTGTTGTAAGATCCGTGCATACGCAATGCTGGGGGACAGGGCTGGGGTACGGTGCATCCAAGTACGGGGCTGGGGTACGGTGCGTCCAAGTACGGGGCTGGGGTACGGTGCATCCAAGTACGGGGCTGGGGTATGGTGCTGGGGTACGGTACGTACGAGTACGGGGCTGGGGTACGGTGTGTCCAAGTACGGGGCTGGGGTACGGTGCTGGAGTACGGTGCGTACAAGTACGGGGCTGGTGTACGGTGCATACCAGTACGGTGCTGGGGTACGGTGCGTATGAGTACAGGGCTGGGGTACGGTGCGCACAAGTACGGGGCTGGGGTACGGTGCTGGGGTACAGTTTGTCCATGTACGGGGCTGGGGTATGGTGCGTACAAGTACGGGGCTGGGGTACGGCGCGTCCAAGTACGGGGCTGGGGTACGGTGCAGACATGGGGTGTATGGTGCTGACATACGGGGGGTACAGTGCTGACATACAGGGGGGGGTTGTACGACTCGTATCCCGGGCACAAGTTTACCCGGGATACAAGTGGTACAGAGTTCGCTACGTACGGGACGTTTTACATACGCTTGTCTATTCGGAAGGGCGGTACGGATCATACTTGTGCGCTCGGACTTCAGTTTTACGATTTGTACGTAAAACTGTCCGGGTACGTCTTGCAGACCTTTTCTCGATACGATTCGTATGTATTTTTCACGTACGAATCGTAATTCACCAGTGGGACTTGTACGATTCGTACGTAAAAATATACGGATACGAGTCGTACGGGAATTTTTTTTACCCGATCGGAATCGGCACCTAAGTGTCAATGCAGATAATATTACACATTCTGAAATAGCTATAGAGCGCGCAAATAGATTTTCACCTTTACTGGATCTGAACGAAGAATCCTGTGATCACCAGGGTATAGAAGGGTTGGGAGGGGATAAAGTTAACACAGCAACTTCTATCTGTCTGTTTAAGAATTTATGCACTGATCAGTATATTGTCGAGGTAGCTGACTTAAAGGCACAGAGAAGACAGCTAATAGAAGAGGTCAGCTCACTTAAGGGTTTGATTGATATACTTTCTACTACATTGAAATTACATATCTGCTCTACTCAATTAGTTACTGTAGGTCAGACTGCTGCTCAACCAAGAGACCTATCAAAATATAATGCATATAGACAAAGTAGTGATTGCAACCCCATAGGGAAGTGCGCAATTAGCAATAAACGGTTACATACTGGCCCAACTAACCCGCAGCCTTCTTCTCTGAATATACAAGTTAGGCAAAGAGGTTCTTGTCCTCAGTCCAAAGAATATAGTAGAGGTACACATCCTTCGGAACAAAACCTGATTTTGTGCGTCTTACACTCGCTACCACTGGTTTGGTAGACAACTTAGTGGCCTTCGACTTAAGGGCCTCGCATCTGATTCCAACAAAAATCAGGATGAAATTTAATCTGCTAGAATTTTCTATAAATCAATTATCTAACAGCTCGGTTCCAATCTGTAACGAGGTTTCTTCTCTACAAAATATAGATTGATGCTCAAGGAATTCACTCCCTCTATTACAATCTATGGAAGTAGTATAGGCCCGGGGGGTAGATAGAAGCAGCATAGGACCACTTTCCAGCTGTAACATTGACAGGGTTAATGCTACTGATGGGCCCTTAAGATCAAAAACTCAAGCATGGGGAGACCTAATGTGCTCCTGTGACATTCAAGTACCTATACCATTGACTCAGGTTATGGGACAAGATAGCGAGGTGGGCTCTTGTACCCCTTCCAGTATACAGGATGCCACTCAGTTGGCACGTGTTTCCTGGAATATAGCAGGTCTGTCCTCCAAGATTACATAATTGGATTGGACTGCTTTGATAGAGGCTCAAGATATACTTGTTTTCCAGGAAACCTGGGCACTTAATCCAGTCTATCGCCATGGGTATTTAAATGTTTCCAAACCGGTATTAGGGGGACGAAACGGTAGACCCTCTGGAGGGCTCACCAACTAGGTTAGGCAGAGCTCCTGTTACAAAATTGAGGAAATTTTGATTGATAAACCCTGATATTATGGTAATTCTACTACGGTCCAAACTACCCCCACACCTGCTAGTTGTTAATGTGTACACGAGAGGCGTGGTGGGAGGTAGATTATCTATGACAATCTCCCTACTTGACAGCTTCTTAGACAAATCAAGAGGCTCTCATAATCTGGTTATAGCAGGTGATTTTAACACCATGTTTGAGCCCCTTGATCAAGAGGATAGTAATCTCCGTGTTGAAGAAGATGCCCAATATGACATCCCTTTATTGGAATTGCCATCTATTAGGAAATGGACAGAGGCCGCCCTTCAACTCAAACACTAACTTTGGAGAGGGGAGTTAGAGCAGTGAATGGTTGAACACCCTCAGATCGTCTGGGTTCCCACATCTACTGTAATGGTATGAGAAGTAGTCGTATTGACTACATTCTCATTAATCTTGAGAATTGGTTGTAAAGGAATGGGACGATTTAAGGTGGCTAGAACACCTGCAGGCCTGCACAGAAAAAAATATGTACAAATTCTGGCAGCTGGTAAAGTGGGGTAAAGGTGGAATAGGCACTTCAAAACCATGTAGCACCTGACCAGTGGGTCTCTTTTTTTGAGGCACAATTTGCAGTTGGGGCTAATGATGGTGGTGATGTCCCCCTCCAACTACCCAAGTTGGATTCAATAGTGTTTTTAACAATGAGTGAGGTGTAATCCGCCCTGAATGCGGCAGCAAGGGGTAGGGCTCCAGGCCCTGATTGTATTCCGGCAGACTTGTTTACACATGATAAAGATAATTGGCTTCAGTACATTCAGTTGCTTGTAAACACGATAGCCAGTGGAGCAACTATCCCCAATTCCTGGCGAGGATCCGAAACTCTACCTATATACAAAAAGGGGGATCGATCCTGTCCTAGCAACTACAGGCCAATTGGTCTAATCGATTCTACACAAAAGATTATGGCCAGGTTAGTGCTAAATAGAATTCAGATATGGATCGTAGAAAATAATATAATATCCCCTTTACAGGCGGGATTCAGGTCACATGTAAGTACTACTGACCAGGTTTTTTGTTTTATTATGATCTATTGGCGTGTTGCAATACTAGCGGGTGGTACTATTTACGCCGCTGCTTGTAGTCAAGTTGCATGAGTTTAATTTTGCACAGGTCCATTGGGGAACACAGGGTAATATCACGCCCAGGTTCTCAATATCTAAAGGGCTGCGCCAAGGATGCGTCCTGGCTTCCACCTTGTTTCCATTATTTATAAAAGGGGTGGTTAATTAGTTTTCATCCTACCCCGCTGATGCTCTCACACTCGCAGGTACAAAGGTTCCAATACACATGTTCGCTGATGACACCCTTATTATATCAAAAGCCCAAGTGGGGCTGCAGCGAGCATTATGTCGCTTTGAGGATTTTTGCACAGAACATGAGTTAGTGATTAATGTGGATAAAACCAAGTTTATGGTTCTGCACAAACACAAAGCAGTCAAGGGTAGGGTCGTTATGAACAATGTGTTATTGGAACAAACAGATGTATTTACATACCCTGGAATTACCTTAGGCAGGAACTAGACTGGAGTCCCCAGATATACCTACTGGCACTTAAACATTGCCAACTGGCAGGAGCCCTATTAAATGAGAGCCTTTCTCAGACCAAGCCGGTAGGCCCAGCAATAAAGATTTATAATACCAAGGTGATAGCCTCCACTCTCTATGGAGCAGAACTCTGGGGTTTCAAGAACCTGTCTTCATTAGCCCTGGCTCAGAACAAATTTGTGAGGGGCCTTATTGGTCTGTCCCAAAATACACCACTTAAACCTTTGTACATTGATCTGGGGTGTAATACATTGGTAGATGTTGCAAGATTTAGACCATTAGCATTTTGGAGAAGATTGTGGTCTACCCCGGAGCTGTTACATTATGCTAACGCGCTTAAAGATGTTAGAGATGCCGATACGTCTCATAAGATTAGCTGGTTAAACAAGGTAAAATGTTCCCTGGTGAATATGGGTATGAACCATTTGTGGGCAACCAGTTTCCGTCAAAAATAGCTTTTAAGGAGGCATATTGGGCTATGGTTAAAGCAAACAACGTGCGATCAATTAAGAATTGTTCATTGACAAGTAATTTTCTGGAATACAAGCCAGAACTTATGTATGAACATTTTTGGGTCTTTATAACCAAGCCCAGTGACAGGAAACTATTTTTATCATCTCAGGGTAGGTACATTACCAGTCAAATTCTTTACTAAAAACTGGCATAATATGTCTGATAGCAAATGTTCATTTTGCCATGAATTGGACGAAAAAGTACCACACATATTATTTGTATGTCCTGAATATAACTCTCCACAGAGTAAATGGTTCAAATTAATCTGTTTTAATATGGGTACCAGGTTGAGCGCTATTGCACTATGAATATTGAAAACCAATACACAAGAGTCTAATGTGATTGCATTAGTAACATTTTTAGGATGGATGTGGAGAATACGCACTGATTTTTTAAAAGTGGCAGTTGACAGTGATCATTTTTAAATATACTGTATGATGTATTGTTATTCTCTTGTATTTAGTCGAACGAATTGGCTTACTTATACATAGTGTAAATAATTTTTTATGTTTTTATTTGTTTTAGCACTTGTATGAAAAGAAAGGTAAACCATTCTTAGGGCTTGTACAGTATATCGTCGGTCTTATATTTTTTAAATTGCATGATAATTGTTCTTTTTTTAGATTTATGATTGTTATGACATTGCTTAGCATTAAGTGCTGGTAACGTGCAATGTATTTATCATGACAATGTATATGTTGTGTGTCTTTTATGATCAGTATGATTGAAATAAAGACTAAAATTGAATTGACCAAGAAGGTAAATGTACACCTACGTGTTCTGGCCTCAGTAATGCTCCCTCTGGTTTTCAGCTCTTTATAAATGAGGTTTTGAGAGCATTCATAGATATATGTTGTGGTTTTTTGTTTTTTTTAACAATCTTTATTATCGATTTTGTCAATTTTATAATAACGCCCCCCCCCCCGCGATCCCATTCCAAGGAATCCTGATACATCAATCTTTGTTCTTTAATGGATACAGGTTTCAAAGGCCACCAATCAATGAGAATATTAAGTACATAGCAAAGATAAACAAGGAGAACAGAAAGGAACATATTCCATCAAAACAGAACAAAACTTCATCATGGATTATCCCTCATTTAATTATCCTAGTAGATACCATTTCATCAAACCTTGCAGGCCACTCCCCTGATACCCCACTACTCACTGCTGCCCCTTCTCTCATTCATGCCTACCCCTCCCATGGTCCTAATCCAAGTCTTCAGGGGTTGCCCATGTCTTCAGTCCTGTTTACTTTGCCGCTCTACCCTTTCTGAGCATATACTGATGTTTCTGTGTGATACTTAACTAAATGTTGAGCCATCCACTGATAGCTTGACGGCAGAGCAGGGTTCAGCCAACCTACGTCCAAACAAAGCCTTAATACTGCCTTTCCTATAAAGATAAAAGCCTGCACATGTGGTGGCACCACATTTTCATCGACCCCTAACATAATCAATTGCAGAGTAATTGATATTTGCAACCCCAACATTGTCTCTAGCATTCTACTAATATCTTTTTTCAGGTCATCTAAACCAGAGCATGTGGCAAACATGTGTATGAGGTCCACCTCATAACGCTCACACCGCGGACAGTGCGTTCCTGCAACTCCCCCTCCATTTCGCAGTCTTTGTCGGGGTGATATAAAGGTTAATCCATGTTTTAAAATGCTGTATTTGTAGATTAGCCAACATTAAAACAGAGTGAGCCAAGCGTAAAGAGTCTTTGCTGTCTCTCGTTTCCATTTGGAGCGACCCCTGCCACCATCTAGTATGCTTATCCATATCCTCTGACATCAAACCATTCAGCATCCTATATAGTGTACCCACCGCGGACTTAGACTTAAGAATTTAGTCCATCACCTAAACCTTGGAAAACCCACTGCCCCACTTTTTTCCTCCAAAAATCTTCTATCCGCGGGTATTAAAAGAATTCCCTATTTTGCAGCTCAAACCTCATTTTTATCACAAAATGAATAGGTACCCACATCTCAGACAAAATCACCAATGGTAGACAAGCCATGTCCTTCCCAGCATTTAACATGTATATCTTTAAAAATATCTGGTAGCAGTGAATTATTATTACCCATAGCGCTTATGTTGCCCATCACTCCTGCCACTCCCAGCCATAGGGCTGATGTTGCCCATCACCCCTGCCACCCCCAGCCATAGGATGGGTGATGTGCAACACATCCAGCATACTCCAACATCAGGTATGTCCGCAAAATACATCCCCCCTAACATCATGTCAACAAAGTGTAGTCTGTGACAAATGCCCACAACAGTGATTATGGCTGCAAACATACAATGTAAGTAACAGCACATGTGTGACCAACACATGAATGCAACATACACAAGGCAAGCATCAACATAGCACTGTGGCAATGTAAAAAGAACACCCCCTCACTGTGTAGAACAGAAGTTAAGTGTGGGCTTCCAAAATGCAGCAGATGTTGAGCATTGTGGTGATGGGGACTAAACCCCTCATCACAGTGACCAAAAGGTAAGTGTCATCATGGTCAAAGCTGCAAATAACAAACAGCATGTATGATCCCTGCTCCCAACACATCAAACAATTCTGGGGTAAACTAGTGGTTGTGTCCCATACACACAGAGATGTGGTGAGGCTAACAGTGCTGTGAAAACATAACACACTCTCGGCCATGTGCAGACAAGAACCACACATGGGGGCTGACAATGCATACAGTGTACAGTGACACAAGAGCAGAAATGACCATCACCAAGCATGCACACATCTCGAAAATAGACACCCCAATCAAAACAACATGTGTACACTGTAGGTGTGAGCTCACAAACTCACATTCCATGCCAGCAATGGCACCTAACAACCAGGATGAGTGTGCACAATGATGTGATATGACTCACAGGGACAGCATGCAAAATCACAGAAACAGCATCCAGACAAAGGCCCACAAGAGCAATATCAACGCACTGGTGCAGATGAACAAACACAAACAGGCAAACTCACACTGCACATCTGACACAGCCTGTGTGTGTGTGTGTGTCACAGTATCCCCAGACAACTACACAACACATGAGGGGGTCTGAACCATAGTGACACAGATGTGGACACAGTGCCATACAAAAGTAAACCATCATTGGGACACCCTCAGTGGGTAATAAGGCATTGGGAGATGAGAGGGAGCACAACAGACACATGTGACACAAGCTGGAATGAACACCAACGAACACAGCAAGAGACTGACACACAACAGCACTACCCCCAGGGACCAGACATTGGGGTGACACAAGCATGCATGACACCTCCACTGTGATGACAAAGGTAGATGTCGTACAAACTGGGAAACCAAGACGTGTCCTGTGCCACAAACGTACATCACACATACACAAACACAAATCACTCAGCATGGACCCTCATCCATGGACAAACGGGAGCTAGGGGACCATCCATGCAAACATTCACATCAGTCCACCCTCAACACCACACACCCTGAACTGCAACAATGTGTATCTGTGAAGCCCACATGGACAGGTGACATTGCACATGCACGCATGACAAACACAGGAATGTTGTGAGGAACTAAGGTGCACAGACACATCACACAAGGACAGTTTACAACCCTGGGGAATGACAGACATACTGCACAGTATGCAGTACATGGCCATGACCTCCAAGCTCACGTAACCTTCAGAATCCCTGCCACAGTCCCAGGACAATGCAGATGCAAAGGAGAACCGCAAGGCACACATGATGACACATACAAATGTCTCAATCACTGAAAACTACCACCTAGGGACAACTACATGATTTAGCAAATAAACAGGTGCCTTGAGGAACCCTGTCTGTGTCCCATCTGTGTCTGACAACATCATCACCACTCAGAACTGACAAATCCCAATGATGATACACCAATTAACAGTAGTGTGTCATGCACCCACACATCTGGTATCCCATTGGAAAAGTAGTGGGATGAACCCAGTACCACTCAGCAAGCATCAACAACAGGAACATATTAAGATAACACTGTCTGTGTATGAACAGGGATGTGGACACACACACATGCTCATACAACACACACTATGGGCCCAGGCCATGTCACTGGGCAACACAATTACTTGAGGGGACCCAACTCCTGTGGGAGCCCAGCTGTGCCAAACATATTCACCGCAAGTCCCACGCATGTCTGCAGAACACTTGGTCAGTCAGCCATCAGTTACCACACAATGAAGGCTCTGGTCACAACAGCCTGGGTACGTGAGTCTCCCCTAAGTCATCTGCACATACCCAAAACATATGTCTAGCAAGTTGCACAGAGGACCCAGTTGCTCCTATTACAATGATGCCCACACCTGTAGGTCCAGTGTAGATGAGCACAAAGTATGTGGAAGTGACAAATTGGACAATGGGAAGCACATCATATGTGCAGGGGTGCAAGCCAGAGATGTGACCATGCAAATGAAATGCTCACAGAGAGATGTCCACAAATAGTTGATCCTGACACACCCAGGTAGCTGCAAAGGATGACAGGGATACCCACCAGAATAGGATACATATCTCATGGACCACAGGGAGTACCTCACAGCAACACATCAGTATTCAACATTGTAAACAAAGCATCACAGGTGCAAGGGCATGTTAAACATCATCAGCATAATGTACAGCTAAATCTAGTTCACAGGGAGAAAGAAAAAAGCTTTATTCAGCATTTTAAAAGTTAAACATCTGTGCAAACAAAAGGCCAATGGCCAGTCCATGTCCAAATGCCAAGGAGTGAATTAGAGTGACAACTGTCACACCTTGCTTGTCTGCACTACTAAGGACTGGGTCATCCCCTCGGAGGGGCATACATGGGGTCAGGCCAGGCACCGCAGGGACAGGATCAAGGCGCAGCAGAAGGAGGCAGTGAAGAGGTGGGGGATGCAGGCGAGACACTTGCAACTGCAGTGGAGCTGACTGAAGTGGTGGGTGCTGTCACAACTGTGGGGCACAAGTCAGATGGTGTGGGTGCCGGCACAACTCCAGTGGGCAGGTCAGATGGAGTGGATTGGCTCACCACTGCAGTGCCCAAGTCAGACGGGGTGGTCGTGGACTCCAAAGCAGTGCCTGCATCCATGGGAGTGGAATGGAGGACAGGTGAGGTCGGCAGGGCAGGGGGGGGACACGGTCCCCACATCAGTGGCACTAACTGTCTGACCAGGTGTGGAGGAGCAAGTGCTAGGGGGGATCGCCTTAGCATTTTGGGGATGGTGTATCTGTGGGTGGGGGAACCCAGGGCAGGGAGTGGCAGGGGAACCTCTGGAGTGGTGGCATGTGGGATGGAGGACAGAGACTTTGCCTTGGAGCTGCGTGGTGGCGGGGGTCTTGCTCTTCTGGTGCCGGGGGGACTTGCGAGTGGAGGTCTCTGTCTGACTGCGCCTGGGGGAGGGTGTCCGGGTGTGAGGGGGACTCCCCTCTGTGTGTGGGGACTTCCTCTCTCCCTTGTAATCAGGATCTGCAGGGTCAGTGGGGAAAAGGCCAAGGTCACAGAGGAAGAGCTTCTGAGGGGATGGGGTTGCAGGTGAGGCAAGGGAAGGGGGCTGGGAGAGAGAGGTCTCGGAGGACTGCGGAGTGGTTGTGGATGACTGTGTGTGTGTCTACAAACCAACCCCTGTGAGTGTGGAATCAGTCCCCTGCGCTTGCTTGTGTGCACGTCTAGACCTTGGTTTGGGGGTTTCTGTGCTTGGGACAGGTAGGATGCTAGGAATCATGGGTGGTGCAGGGGTAGGAGGGGTGCGGGACTGTTGGAGGAGGGACACTGCTTCCGTCAGGGAGGAGGCCACGGACTGATTGGTCCTCTGTAGGGCAGACATGCCCGAGGAAATGCCCTCCATGAATGACACGAGTTGTGTCAACATACCTGTGTGTGCATGGAGGACCTTCAGCATTGACGTCTGCCCTACATGGATCTGTCAAAGTAAGTCCACAGACTCCTCACTCAGGGCAGCAGGGGACACAGGGGCAGGGGGTGCGGTACCTGGCACAAAGGAACACGGGAGCCCACAGGGACCTCTGGGATGGGAGCCGATGGGAAGGGGGCGGTGGTGGTGGCGGTGGCGGGGACAGCATCACTAGCTGGGGTTTGGTGGCTGCTGACACCCGCCTCCACAAGGGAGTCGTCCTCAGAGCTGCTGTGGCCCTCAGCTGGGGGGGATTGTGCTGATGACTCCTCTGTGTGGTTCCACTCGCCCTCCGTGCCACTGGGTCCACCCGACTCCTCTCCTTCTGTCCCTGTAAGGCTATGTGACTCCTCCTGGTCCGTGGAGCTGTCCCTACCTATGGCCGTGGATGTATCTGGATAGGAATAGGAAGTAAGAGAACAACATCAGTCACCTGCACCGACTGCACACACCACAGTGAGTACATCACATCACAGGGCAAGCCCTGGCATCATCAGCTGAACACAGCTCAAAGTTCCAACACTGTTTAGGATAAGACAATTGTCATTCTCAATATCAACCATGGCACACATATCCCTCCTTGACTTTCACACATATGTCTGTTGCATGTTGGATGCTAACACCCCATTGTGCCAACATGCACCACCCACACATTAGTTGTAAATGCAAGTGAACATGTAGGAATATGTCACTGTACATACAGCACATCTCTTGCTACTGACTCAGTATCGGTGTCCGGATGAATGGGTGGGCAGAGACTCATTTCACATGCTTGGGATGCATGCCAGCAACACACACTATGATGTTCTCATGTCCTGGTGGGCAATGCCACAATGGGGTGCATGGTGCACACTTGAACACAATGCAGGCTCACTCATAGCAAGTTAAATACCATGATGCCCTGAAAGTCAGTCAACACTGTCTCCTGTCACAGGGGCAGGGCATCCAGACAACAACAATAGTCACTGACTCACAATCCTAGCTCTGGGGCAAAGCTAACTCTGCAGATGACCGGCACACTTGCCCATCCCATGCAAACAACATATCCAGGACCCAGAAGACCCCACATCATGCAAATCATACATATGAGTCTCTGCAAACACAAATCCCTGTACATTAACACATCACAGTCTGCCATGCATGTAACCCAGCTGCATGAAGGACACAGTTGCATACACCATTGTGTACTGTCAGATGATCACACACCTATATGTCACACAGGTCTTGTCTCTCACAGTCATATCACAGATGTCATGCTGACCCTCTGAATCATGGACACCCCAGCTGTACGTAACAACAAGCCACACCCTAATGACACAGAGGCAGACACCTGAGGGTACATGTCACTAAGCACAACCTGCAATTTCATACACAGGAGTGGGATTGCAGAGTGTTTCTAAATGCCCTTGAGGAGGCATGACTGGCCAGTCCTACGTGAAACAGTGTTTGGCCCTGGACAGTAGTCAGGTGGCTAAGCAAGTGTGACATACTTGATATACATACTCCTGAGGCCCAAAAATTGGAGTTCCCTGCTGGATGAGTTTGTGTGGAATACCCTAGACACAAGTTGCGAGTCAGAGCAGCAATTGGTACACATCTCAAGGGCACACACAGATCACATGTCAGATCACAGGTATTGTGTAAACAATTGACCCACCCATGAAACACACAACAGAGTCACGGGAACAGATGCTGACCGGTAGCTGAAGCATAGCTGACTGCAGGGACACAGTGCCCTAGTGACACAAGCAACAGACTGGAGGGGCCACACCTGTGGAACAGATGAGGAGGGTGCATCACACAATTGAGGGACCTGAGTTTTGGACTACAAGACCTACGCAATGTGGAAGTGTGACCAGGCCAAAAGACTGCTATTAGCATGTCAGACATAGTACACAGATCAGGCATGGACTTACCCCCTTCCTGCTGCTGTCTGGCCTTCAGCTGCCTATCCAGGTCCGGGAAGACCACCGCCAGAATACAGAGCATGTGGGGAGTCAGGGTCCAGTGTCCGCCCCTCCTGCGTGGAGGTGACAGCTTCAGCTGGACTCTAGCTATCCTCCGGGTCCAGTCCGAAGGTCCTGCCACCTCTTCTGGCAGTTGCGGATCCGGCGCTTGTAGACCCCCACAGAACGAACAGCCCGGGCGATGGTCAGCCAGATCTTCTGCTTCTGGTGGGCATCAACCTGTGAGGATGACAAAGTGAAAAGTACATTAACACACATGCCCCAGATTTGTGCAGCACACATTTGGACATACATGTCATCATCACAAAGGGAAATGAATTGCACAGGTAGTGCAACCATGGGGAAGGAAAAATCACCTGCATGTCTGACATGTTAACAATGCCTGGATAGTTTAAACTTGCAATAATGCACTTTAGCAGCAGGAAAACTATTCATTGCATGTATCTACACACTTTGGGGGATGAAAGTAGTCAGTGAGAATGCTTGCCACTGGTGTACACACTGCTAGTACTGCTAGTCAGACAACATGCATACTTAGGAAGGCAGTGGACTGCACACTCACCTGCTCCCCTGGTTTGCCATAGAGCTTGCTGTAGGAGCCCGACCAGCAGGGCCTGGTTCTCCTCCTCAGTGAAGGCTGGGGCCCTCTCCAGAGTACGTGCCATAGCAGGAGCCAGAGGATGCATAGACACCAGCAGTGGTAGCAGGGATGTGGTCCAGTAGTATGTAGTGCAGGCAAGTGAGCTCCCTGGGGGCCAGCCAGCCTTATATCTGTGCTGCAGAGGCAGACTCTGTGCCATGTGTCCCAAGTGATAGGTCCAACACGGTTGCACTCTATGAATCTGGCCAATCCATTTAAAAGTACGACTCGTACACGCCTTCCGCATCGTTCAAATCTTCCCCTCCATGGAACACTTGAAATTGCAACATTGTTGTAGGCATCCAACTGAAATTCCAGTGCACAACTCATACAAGTTTTGAACCCGCATCCGTCTCCATGACAGTCCGGAGCCAATGGGTGCGCCCAGCTCGTTCAACTGACTGTACAACGCGTATTTTGAATATACACATGCACCCTCCATACGATTCAATGGCCAAAGCGTACGCCTGTCTCGGACCATGCCTGTCTGACGCGTATGCATGATAGTCACCCACGTCGGACCTCATTGCATTCAATGACAAAGCATACACACAACGCTCAGACATAACCCGTCCAATGCCTACGCAGTGTCACCCACGTCGGACCTCATTGCATTCAATGCCAAAGCGTACGCACGGCTCGGACATGACCCGTGCAATGCGTACGCAGTGTCACCCGCGTCGGACCTCATTGCATTCAATGAAAAAGCGTACGCAGGGCTCGGAAATGACCTGTGCAATGCGTATGCATTGTCACCCACGTCGGACCTCATTAGTGTGACTATTAGACAGATGCAACACACATATACTGGCCAGGGACACCTGTGCACACCTACCACACTACAGCATTGGCCACACAGTGTCCCATGGCATGTAAGGCTGCATTCCCTGGGTGTTTGGGGGCCACATCTAGTTTTTTGGCTGGCACTTTGTGCAGCCACTCCCAGGCTGTGCACGTGTACATGGGGGCAGAATCCTTTGTGTGTTGTGCACATTACCACTGTGATGTGCAGTTGGACAGTAATGGGCATGAGTCACGGCCACAGTGTCAGGTTGGATATGTTTAGGACAGGTCACATACACCCTGAGTCCTGGGGGTGATGGCATGTATGTCACAGTGAGACCTGTAGCCACAATACTGATGTGCATGTTGTGTCTCAGATGTGTCTGATCAAATGTTCCCAATGGGTGACAGTCTCCACATCGATGTTGCATATGCATCAACCTTGATGGGGTGTGTGTCTAAGAGACTTACATGTAGGGCCGGCAGGAACAACAGTGGCCACTACCTGTGGGATTTACGCTTGCCTTGTGGTGTGTACGTGCTACGCCATGTCCATTGCTGTGTTGATGTGGCAATACAGGGAGCCTGGGTTTCTACATGGCAAAGATCTGTGATGCCTGGGAGACCTGAGGCCTCAATTGTCACTGTGGTGTGTGTTTGGAACGTTGCAGCAGCACATAGGTTGGGTGACACAGCCAAATGATTGGCCATTGCACTACATGGGACTCATGTGGAAATGTGGAATTGAGATGTGAGGTGGTGGTGGTCTTGTAGGTGACATATGTGTCCATGACCAACAGCACAAACCTCAGTACATTGTGTAATGTCATGAACTAGCATGTGATATTGATCGTGGTCATGGCCACATGGGTGGATGTACTGACAATCTTCCTTTGTGCATGTCTGCACTGCAGGGCACCAGCTGTCTATCGGCCGTTCCCAGACCTTGCAATCATGCAGGAACGCGACTGCATCAGACGGTACCGCTTCACCAGGCCACTGATTGTGAAGTTGGCGGAGCAGTTGGTGCCACATCTGCTACCTGGACGGACATAACCTACAGCACTGACCCCAGAGGTGAAGGTGATGGCAGCCCTGCACTTCTTTGCTACTGGTACCTTCTAGTACACTGTGGCTACTGCTGGTGGGATGTCACAAACGATGTTTAGTCTTGTGCTACGCGATATCTTGGAGGGGATGTTGCAATTCCTCGACCTGTATATCAAGTTCCCGAGCCCAGCTGAACTCCCTGAAATAAAGGATGCCTTTTATACACTGGGGAGGATGCCGAACGTCATCGGATCTATTGATGGGCACATGTTGCCCTGATACCACCACAGGCACATGAGCAGGCATACCGTAACAGGAAGCACTACCATTCGATCAATGCTCTGGTGGTCTGTCTTGCTGACATGTCTATCACACATGTGTGTGCACGGTTCCCTGGTGCTGCACATTATGCTTACATTATGAGGAGTAGTCGCATTGCAACGCTGATGTCACAGATGCCAGCTTAGCATGCCTGGCTTGTCGGTGTGTACTGACTGTTTCTCATTGTGTGTGTTTGTCAATGTTGTATTCCGCACTCCTACAAAACTCAGCTACTTGTACATTTTTGTGTGTGTAGGTGACTCCGGATGCCCCAACATGCCGTGGTTGCTGACACCCCTCAGGAACCCTGTGACACCAGCCGAGCTGCACTACAATGAGGTACAGGGTCGGAGCAGGAGGATGATTGAGCGGACATTCGGAATCCTGAAAAGCCGCTTTCGCTGCCTGGACAAGACCGGAGGGGCCCTCCCATATGAGCCTGCAAAGGTGTGCAAAATAATCCTTGTCTGCTGCATGCTACACAACATGGCGGTGCGGTGTGAGTTTCCAGGGTTGTTATGTGAATGTATGGAGGTGGCCTGGAATGTGTTGTGCCAGCTCTGTTGCTGTCTGAGTGTGTCTATGTGCCACTTGACAGGATGCGTGCTGTGATGTGTCCATTCAGGTGGTGTGTACTCCACAATAGGGTGGTACTGCTAACTAGTGTTTGTATAGGTGTCTTGCAACATGTTTTGTGCATGTGTATTGCATTTCTCTCCTGTTCTTCTGTGCTTTTGACTGTATCTTGTCTGTCCTTCCCAGGGTATTTTGCCTGTTGTGTGGACAACACTGACCTCCAAAACCCAGAAGCCAACACCAGTGTGGAAGTTGCCAATTCCCATCAACTGATGTACCACACATCCCTGGACTTCCATTCTCCAACACATTGGGAGCGTGTGTCCACTGTTACGTAGAATTACCGTGCAACTAGTGTGGAAATAAACGTGTTGCTGATGTGTAATGAACCTGTGATACGCTTTGGTATGTGCGTTGTCTGTCTTCCCACATCTGACTGACATCGGCTTACCTCACCTGTGGACTTGTTACCACTGACTGGGGTTGGTGTTGTGTCTGTGCATGCCAATGCGTTTCAGGTCAACATCATTGTGTGTGATGAATAACATGGCCTTGGTGAGTATGGTTTGTGTTGCCATAGTGGTGTATCTCCCTCACATGTGTCACATCCCCATAACTCACCTTACTTTTGGTCACATTGTTACAGTATTTAGCATGCACTGTGTTGTGTAGCAGATCGACATCTCCCTGAACATGACAAGTTGGAATCACAACAGAGGCAAGTATGGTGTACTGGTGAGTTTATTTACAAACATGTGTGAGGGAAGTGCACAGGATGGTGGGTGCTGTACATTGGTTTGGGAATCCAAAGTTCACATTGGAGTTGGAAGTGCTGGTAGACAAAATGTCCAGAGTAAAGTCCACAGTCATCTGATACATTGGCCCAACATGAACCCTCCATGTCATGTGGGCGAGTTGTGTGCGATTGGACAAGGTGAACGGGTTGCGCAAAAAGGACATTGTCCAGAACAGGTTTAGAGGCCCTGGGGGATGTGCTGGGACATCTGCCTCTCACATGTCCTTCTTTGGGCGACCCCTCTTCTTCCGGGGGGGGGGGGGATCCTCATGTGCAGGCCTCTGCAGTGCAGGCGACTCTCCGCCAGAGTCCTCCTCCCTCCCTGTGGCGCTGGCAGATGGTGTTGCGACAGATGTTGTGGTCACACAGGTTGGTGTTGATCTGGCGGAGGCATTGTAGTATGTCCCACCGCAGTAATGTCATCCCACTTGGCCTCCATGCGGGCATGGTGGGCGACCTGCTTGTGTTGCATGTCCTTGAGGATCCCCACTACCTGGCCAAATCCTCCGGTGCTATCCAGGTACGCATCTAAGATGCGTGCCAGGTGTGGGTCATCATGCAGTCCAGACCCCTCTGCAAGGTGCACCCTGTGCCTCCCACCCCTCCCAGCACCCCTCTCCACACGGGCAGGACCAGCGGTGGGATGCACAGGTGACACTAGGACCCCTTGGGTGGTATTGCTGGTGGTGTTTGCTGTAGCTTCCGGGGGGTCCTGTGTCCCTGTGCTGTGGGTGTTGATTGTCCTTGGTCTGTCCATGTTGGCGGGGGTGCCCTGTCGGTGTCCAGATGCTGGAGGCGTGGGTACAGGGGGGGCAGATGTTGATGCTGCTGGTGCTGCATGATGGCTCACACCGGAGGGGCCAGGTTGGTCGTTGTCATCCGAAGAGGAGACTGAGAGAGTCAGACCAGAGAGCTCAGTGTCCACCAGAGTCTGGGACTGGGTATCCTCATCATTTGGTGCTGGGTGCCCAGCACCACCTGTGTTTGGAAGAGACACACAATGTGATTTATGTTTCTACATGCATCGTTGGTTCACAAACATGACATTTTCTACTTTTCGAACAGATGCCTGCCTGTACACTGCTTTTTCCCAGCTTGTCACGGACAGACTTTGATATTGTTGTTGGCCATTTCCCAGCATAGCCTTCAGCTCCCCACAACAGAGCCCAGTGTCAGACATCTTGTCAGTCCCTTCCCACTCCCTGTGAGGCGAGTATGGTTCAGTTTGATCTTGCAGGGCCATGTGGGTGGGTGTAGGTTGTCTGTGACTGCGAGTCCCATCATACTCTTGGCTACACCCCTCTTCCCAGCATGCACATACTTCCTCCCTCTTGACTCTGCTTCCCTGTGAGGGGGTGTGACAGCAATGGCAAGATGGCTGACTGTGAAGTCCTGATGTTTGTTGTTGGCCATTTCCCAGCATGGCCTTGAGCTCCCCACAACAGAGCCCAGTGTCAGACATCTTGTCAGTCCCTCCCCACTCCCTGTGAGGCGAGTATGGTTCAGTTTGATCTTGCTGGGCCATGTGGGTGGGTGTAGGTTGTCTGTGACTGCGAGTCCCATCATACTCTTGGCTACACCCCCCTTCCCAGCATGCACATACTTCTTCGCACTTGACTCTGCTTCCCTGTGAGGGGGTGTGACAGCAATGGCAAGATGGCTGACTATGAAGTCCTGATGTTTGTTGTTGGCCCTTTCCCAGCATGGCCTTGAGCTCCCCACAACAGAGCCCAGTGTCAGACATCTTGTCAGTCCCTTCCCACTCCCTGTGAGGCGAGTATGGTTCTGTTTGATCTTGCTGAGCCATGTGGGTGGGTGTAGGTTGTCTGTGACTGCGAGTCCCATCATACTCTTGGCTACACCCCCCTTCCAAGTATGCACATACTTCCTCCCTCTTGACTCTGCTTCCCTGTGAGGGGGTGTGACAGCAATGGCAAGATGGCTGACTGTGAAATCCTGGTGTTTGTTTGGCTACAAGTCCAAAGTGAGCCCCTGTGCTTTACACAGCAGCACCCAGAACGGGGTATCTTTTGTTGATATTTCAATGAGGTGTGTGTCAATGCATTGTGCCCGGTGAGTTGTGTGGAGTTTGTGTTGAGGGGGGTGTGTCTCCCCATGCTGATAAGTATGGTCAGGGCTGTCAGTCCTCCTTCCCATCATGAAACGTGTTTCCATTGTAGGGCGTGCAAGTTATCTTTCAGCGATGTCCTGCTTCTGATTTGCACACAAGCCCTAGCAGGGCCTTGTGCTACCACAGCAGGAGCCAGTGTCATCCATTTTGTCAGTCATTTTCCACTCCCTGTGATGTGGGCATGTTTCAGGGAGGTCTTGATGGGCCAATAAGGAGAGGGTGCATTATCTGTGACTACAGGTCCCATCATGCTTTTGGCTACACTCACTTCACCTGCATCCCCACTATTCCTTCCAGACAGTCAGCTGCACTGTAAGGTGGTGTGTTTGTGGTGGCAAACTGTCTGGCAGGGTCTATTTGGCTTTGTGCCAATGGCTTGCTCTATTTGTTGGTAGGTTGGTGCATGTCATGACACAGTTCCAAGTCACTATGAGATGGCAGGTATTGTGTTTGTCTGACTGGCATACACATCTTGGGCTGATTATCTATTGGTTAGTGTAGCTTTGCTTGCGGTGCATGGTTTCACTGTCCCCTTGCCACACAATCTTGGGTATGTTATTTGTGTACTCACCAGGCTCTGGGATGTCTGTTAGGCCGTGGACGCTCTCTGGTGGTAGTATGTCCCGCACCTTCTCCTCCCAGGTCCTGAAGTAGACTGGTTAGGCAGGAGGGCCTCAGCCGGTGCACTGACTCAGGGCGTGATCTTTTTCGATGAATTTCTTGACCCTCCTGCGCACGTCATACCACCTGTTCTGGATATCGTCCTTAGTGCGCCTTGCTGGTGCTTGGGTGTTCACCTTGTCCACAATCCTCGCCCACATCTTGGTTTTCTGTGAGATGGGGGTCCTTTGGACCAATGTACCAAACAAATGTGGCTCTACTCTGATGATCTCGTCTACCAGCACTTCTAATTCACTATCTGTGAACTTTGGATTCTTCTTTGGGGGCATGGTGATGGGTGGTGGTGGTGAGGGATGTGTGTGTGAGGGTGCAAGTGATGGTGGGTTGGTGTTGGTTTTGCTGGGTGTATGTGTGTGTGCTTTTGTACGAGGTGCTGATGGTGGGTGAGTTGTGTGATGGGTGAATTGGGAGTGTGTCTGTGGTTGCTTTGTACTGGTGTTTGTTGCTGGCTGTGTCTCCTGTTTGCGAGGGATGATGGTAGTGATTGTAGTGCTTTATATTGTTGGAGTGGTGGGTGTGTCTTTGTCCCATGTTTTTTTGGGGGTATTTATTGGCTTTGTCGTTGCTTGTTTGGTCCTTTTTTTATCTTTTTTCCTTTGTGTTTTGTAGGCATGAAGGAGACGTTCATGTGACGGAAACGGACGCTGCCTGTTGTCTCGTGCGGGCTTCTCCGCCTCGTTCACGCTGCCTTTCTTCTGTGTTTGTTACGCGTCGGTCTCTATTGCTTGTGTGCCGGGTTGTCTGTGCATGTTGGTCGTTCGGCTTGGTCTCCGTGCGAGTCGGTCGCATTGCATCGTACTGCGCAAATCGTACATCGCAGGTACGGGTCAGTCGGCTTCATTCCGGGTTCGTGTCGGTCGGTGATAATGGCATTGGTTTTCCGGCCGGATCACTATTATCCCTATGGCTCGGTCATACGGCTTGTATTCCGTACGTGTTGGTTGTAATTCACACGCGTTGCATCGTACTGCACAGGTCGTATGGCGCTGGTCCGTGTCGGTCGGTATTCGGTCTGGGTCCGTGTCGGTCGGTTCGTTTTGCGGCCGGAATCGGAACCTATGTTTTGGGACTACTTATAAGGAAGTGTTAAGAATAACACAGTTTCTATTTTAGTAACACAGTCCTGTATTTTTGTTTTACATTTTTGATTATCTTTAGGATTAGATTCATAAAGACATCCTGAGAGGAATGGGTGTCTTTCTCCAATCATTAATAGTTAGCTTTTGGGACCTATCTTTCGTGGTATTCCAACAAAATATTGAGTAAGAAATATTGCCATACCAGAATATCAAGTCTAAAATATTGTGATATGATAATATTGCTAGCAAGAATATCGATGCCAAGAATAATGATTTTAAGGTAAGTAATATCAATTTTTGAAATATCAAAGTACTTTTACCCTTCTGATATCCAACACTTTCCCTACTGTTGCACTCATTGGAGTGGGAATACTAAATGTTACCCCTCCGCAGTCCAACACATTCCCTACTGTTAAACACATTGGAGTGAGAATAGTAAATTTTACCCCTCCGCAATCCAACACTTTCCCTACTGTTCTACTGACTGGAGTGGGAATAGTAAATTTTAGCCCTCCGCTATCCAAGGTGTGGTAGCATACTCCCATATCCCAATGGGAGCTTGTGCTGCGGTTGTAAACCGACCATAGAACAAGGTCTCATAGCGAAATGGGAGAATCTTTTAATCCCTTCACCTAAACCTAAAGGTGCCTGCCACGCGGTACAGGGATTAACAGGGGTGCACCTTAAGTGCCCCCTCGGCCCCCAACCAGAGGACACAGGCAGAAGGGTGTCCTGCTAGGGGCTCCCAAAGTCACTTTCCATGTCAGAAAGCCTGACATGGAAAGCCTGCCGAAAACTGACATTGTAATCCCGACGGCAGTAACGCCATCCATAGGGATTATGGTGGGGCCTCCGACTACCGACGGGCTTCCTGAGCCCGTCGGAATCCAGCCGGAATGACCGGCTGGTTTCACTTTCGACCACCTGCATTGTAATGCGGCAGTCTGAAGTGAAACATACGATGTGACTCGGAAAGCCTCTGACCTGTGGTTGAAGGCTTTCCGGGTCGCATAGTAATGAGGCCCTGAATGTTAACGTAGGTGGAAGCATACAAAGACCATAATTAGGTTAATGATCATTAGTGTTCCTCACATATGTGTTTTATGTCTTTTAGACAAACACCAGCAAAGACTGTTAAACTCCTTTTCTGATTCTATCGACATGAGGGAGAGGGGAGTTTAATGAGGTATATGTGTACGACCTTTTATTTAATTCATTATTTCCACAACATCAAAAAGCAGTCTCTCACTTTCTCTTTCCTCTTTTCATAGGAAGAACATTACTGTGCTTGAGTAGACAGTCGCACCCTAGAGCAGTTTCCAAGGAAAAATTGTTTTATCTCTTCCCATCCCCTCTGCCCCATCGGGCTCAGTAAACTTTGACCTTGTAGGGTTTCCCAGCTCAAGGGAGAAATAGGGAATTAGCTTTGTGGCTTCCTGCCACTTCTGGGGAAACATACGGGGTGAGACCCGCCTGACACCAGCTGTTGGAACTGGGGGTCTCTAGTTGGAAGAGGTAGGTACCTTTGACCAAATAGGGACCCTTGCTTTTAGTCACGGTAAGTGGCTACACTTCTAAAATAACCCCTGCGCACCCCTTGGTAGCTTGGCACGAGCAGACAGGGTTATCTCAGAGGCAGTGTGTAAAGCATGGACACCACACCAGTTTAGAAAAATAAGTAATCTTTACGTGACTTAACCCAAGACCAAACGACAAAAATCCACAATACTGTAATCAAAAATAGACTTTAAAATGGTAGAAATAGTTCCGTTCAATGTAGATGGTAAATATGACAGTTTACTCTAAAAGTACTTTGGATGCGTCATGCAATACAAACAAAAGGGTCGCAGGGAAGGTGATGCATCGGTTCCTTGCTTCGGGGGAGGTGATGTGTCGGTTCCTTACTGCAGTGCAGGGTAGGTGATGCGTCGGTTCCTTACCGGAGAGGAGGTGACGTGTGAGTTTCTTACTGTGATCCGGTGCGATGCGACAAGATGGCGCTTCGAGGCGATGCGACGATCCCGTGCGATGCGACAAAATGGCGTCTTGATGCGATGCGACAACGTTGGATGTGATGCGTGCACCCCCTACAGCCGTGCGGCGAACTCGGTAACTTCTGAGCCACGACAGGCCCTGCGACATGCTTTTCCGGTGATGCGACCTCTGCAGCAGTGACACGCTTTTCTGGTGATGCAACACGCTTCGTTGATGATGCGACGGCGAACAGCTGCAGCGGTGGCACGCTTCTTCAGCGATGCGACGGTGGAGTGAATGAGCCACTTTTGTGGTCTGACACCCTATGATGACCCTCGACCACCACCATTTTGTACTGACTTAAGTGTGTTATGTTACCATAGCCTTAATGTAGGATGGGTTTGCATATGCCTGCTTCTCTTCTGTCCTGTAATCTTGCTGTTTTTTAGTAGAATAGTCTTGCCAAGAATAGGAGGTGTGGGATGTCGAGGTGCATGTTGTGGGTGATGGTGCACACATGTGCTCAATGTTGGATACAGAGGGATTTTGGGCCAGATGCATCAACGGGAAAACTGGTCGCAAACGGGCAGATTAGCAGAATCTGCCCCTTTGCGACCGGTATTTTTGCATTTGGGATGCATCATCCCAAATGCAAAAATCGGAATTTAAGTAATCTGTAAATAGCGATTCCTTAAATTGCGATTGCATTTAAGGAATCCCAAATTGAGATTCCTTAAATGCAATGCATTAAAGTTAAAAAATTAGCGATTTCGCTAATAGGGGGAGCAAATTACCATGAAGTTGAACTTCATGGTAATTTGTAAAAACTTTGAAAAATGCACTTTTGTGCATTTTTCAAAGTTTCATGTTGCGCACACACATGCCCTTAGAGCATGTGTGTGTGCAACATATGTGCATAGATCAATTTCAGGGGTGCAATAGGGTGTCATTTTGACACCCTTGCACCCTTGAAATTGCATGAGCAATTTGCGAGTACCTACTGGTACTCGCAATTTGCTCATGCAATCTCCAATTCATTCCTATGGGCCTGGAGGCCCATAGGAATGAATGGGACGGCATTCCTTAATTGCTACTCGCTATTTGCGACTAGCAATTAAGGAATTTTAAGGAATCGCTATTTTTATAGCGATTCCTACATGCATAGGCTTTTGCAATTCCTTAATTGCGATTCCTTAAAAATCGCTATTAAGGAATCGCAAAAGTCTTTGTTGATGCATGTGCCAGTAAGTGTATAATGTTATTTGGGTTATGTGAATTATGTGCTGAACTATTGCCTTTGACATGGCTTCATGTCATTCTGATTTCTGACTTTACCTTGCTTTATGGCAGTGCTGACTATTGCCTTTGACATGGTTTCATGTCATCCTTGCTTTTCTGATTCCATCTTGCTTTGGGCCTTTGTGTGCATGGCTTAACTAACTCCATTTTCATGACTGAAGCTATTTTCAGCGCCTGCACGAAGAAGCAGTAGGTGGGGAGGGCATATTTTGCTCTTCTCCTGTTTTTTCGCACTTTACTGACTAGAGAGAACTGGTTCTTATCAGGAATGTACATGGTCTGTCTCGGAGCCATAGCAAAGGCCTGATCAACCGATGCAGTGGCCTTGGAGATGGCTGGTGCGGGCTCTCATGAGAACGAGGGGGCGAGGCTTGCTAGAAGCTTCCTTGTGTTTGAATTTGTATTAAAAAGGGAAGCCTACAATGGCCTGGTGGAAGTTCATGCCGTGGGGGTAGACGTGTTGTCACGGAAGAGTGGGGGCGGCTGTTGTTACCTCTGAGGTTTCACCCGGTTCAAGCAATGGACACCCCTTGAGCGAAGTGGGGTGAAATGATGGAGCAGTAGGTGAGGTGTCTCTGCTACTAACTGTCTCTTGATTCTTTTCTGATTTCTTTCCTTTCCTTCTTATTTTCTGATTCTTATATCCATACATATATATTTCTACATATATATTTGCTTTGATTGTGTATTTCAATCGGTTATTGGATATGTTAGAGTCTGCCATGATCAATATATATTCGGCCTGGCCGTGATTGAAGTATTTTGTTAATACATTTATATATTCCATATGTTTGAATTCGTCTTTTCCTTGAAGCAGGAGGTGTGGACTCTTCTTGCCCAAGTATTCTGTTGTAGAAGGATGGGTGAATTTCCTTCTAGCCGGTAATTGTGTTATAGGAAGTTGTTCTACCCCTGGCAAGTGATGTGCAAACTATATCTCGCTCTAGAAAAGTGCTGTGTATATATTGTTTTCATGCCTTGCCTTTGGGGGAGTGTTGAAAGTTTGCCACCTTAGGAAGTGCTGTGTATATGTTATATTCCATAAGTTTGGAACTGATATTCTCTCCCTGGGAAAGTGACGGTACATACCTTGGTCCAGGGGAGATCTGAGCATTACATTTTGGCGTAGTCGGTTGCAGGATGTGAACGTTGATTTAAAAGGGGAAGAAATATGTTTTTTAGAACTTGAAAGCAGACTCTTAGATATCAATTGATTTATTTGAATGGGGGTAGCCCATATGGTGTGCTGGCTCGTGAAGTGAGCTAATTGTGCTGAGTTAGAATTGGTGTGGGTGTGTGTTTGGGTGTGTTTTGTAAAAAGTGCTTAAAAATAGCTTGCTACGTTAGGCAGAAAGTGTTGGATCCCTTTTAAGTGTTTGTTAAGGAATGCATATAAAATGTTTTCAGTTACAAAGTGAATGTAAAATGTCAGAGCATACGTGGGACTCCTCCGAGATTACAGACTCCGGAGTTGCGATGAAGGGTGTTAATCAGCAGGAGATTAATGACATTTTAGACAGAGATAGCGGTGTTATTTTAAATGTGTTGGTTAATATGCATCAACAATGTGAGCATTTGCAAAAACAACGTAGTGAGTTGAAAACAGAGCTAGTTGATGCCCAGTTTGAAAATATATCTTTGAAGACAGAATTAAACGTGTACCAGGCTCTGAAGCTGTTTACTTTGACCAGCCAGAATGATTCAGATGTGATAAATGTAACAGAGAATGCAGTCAGACTACAAGCTAAACAGACGGTTTTAATGAATTCTTCTGAGGAGGTTTTTCAGCCAGAAAGGAATGTGCAGGGAGGTAAACAGACCAGTGTTTTAGACTTAACGATCACCGGTTGCGGACATAAATTAGACATGACAGTAAATGATACATTTTGCTTCAAAAGAGAAATGCAACAATATGATTTTGAATGTGAACAACAGCAGATTGTGTACAATAATTCTGATATGTGTTTAATTCAGAAATATGAAAATGTATTTTGTGAGTTAATTCAAGAGCAATGTGCCCTTTTTAGTTACAGGAAAGTGCAGGGAAAGAAAAGGTCACTTTTAAATTCAGATGCTGGACAAATGCAGATGATTCTGTGCTTTTGCTCACCAAAAGATACTGGACAGAACAGAGTTAGAGAAAATGTAATTTGCCTATGGGAGATTGCAATGTTATTAAATGGCCTATATAGACAGAAAAGCAGTTTGCGCAGGACTTGATAGAGGTAGGTTTGGTGACCCCAATCACTAATGCTTAAAATGATTTTGTGTAGCTGGTGCGCAAATGTGATAATTCTTGGCACATGACAGTTGATTATTGAGAATTGGACAAACATACACCTTCTTTGACTGATGCTGTCCCAGATATTGTTACAGAAGTACCATGGGACTTGGTATGCGACTTTTGATATTGCTAATGCTTTTCTTTTTGATATCAATACCCCCTGAGTGCCAAGAATAGTTTATTTTATTATTATTTTTTTATTCTGGAGGTGGTAGACAAATGATAGTTAAGGATTTGCTTGAATTACTTAGACAGAATGGTGGAGCATTTTCAGATTAAAGAATGTGAAGTCTTGCTGGAGGTCAGGAGAGGTTAAAGCTGTTTTTCCTCTCAGACATGTAAAGAGTTGTTCTGGGAGTGGGTGCACGTAGAAATCTGGCACACGGGAAGAAATGAAATACACTGTTGGTGCTTCATTTGAAAGCTTCTTTGAGATAGATGTTTGGGAGGCTTGCAGTGAGATCATCCAGCAACGCTGAGAAGAGTTCAGGATTTCTGTGAAGACTGAGGAGGAATTCCTACGGGAGGGGTCATCCCAGCTCCTCTCCCCAGTAGACAGAGACAGCTTCTTGGAGATAGATGTTTGGGAGGCTTGCAGAGGCTCAGGTTTCCTCCACCCCCATGAGGAGAGTCGCAGAGCAGATAGGAGCAGACGAAAGTTGGCAGGAGTGCAGGGCACTTTGGCCTTGGAGGAGATAAGGTGAGAGCTAGAGGCAGCAGAGAAGTCTCTGCTTGTTATGTTTGGCAAGGGGCCAATTGGTGTCCGTAGAGATTTTGTGAAGGGGGGTAGCACCTGTGAGGGGTGCAGTAAGAGAAGTGAGAGAAGGAGACTGCCCCAGCCCTTCTTGCTGTGTAAAGAAAAAAAGAGATTTTATCAAGAATTCAGAGGCTAAAGCGTTGGTAGAATTCTTAGACAATTCCCCAGAGCTAGAGGAGAGCAATGTAGATAGAAATGAAAATATTGTACTTTCAGAAATGCAAGACGGAAAAAGTGTGCTTTTGAAAAATATTTTTTGCAAGAAGAGTGATGCTTGTTTCTTTTTCAGATTCGCCCAGTCCCCCCCGTGTGGGTGGGACTCCCTTCCCCCGTGTGAGTGGGACTCCCTTCCCCCCTGTTTAAATGGGGCCCTCCCTCCCCTCCCCTCTCAAGGCTGAAGTGTCGCCAGACCAGACGATGGCGGCTGATGTCATGTGGCTGATGGAGGCTGATGTCCTGTGGCTAACCAGACTGGATGGGGTCCTCCTTTGTCAAGGAGATACAGATGAAGATAGATGCCAGAGAGCTGTGTCCTACACAGATGAACTGCTTCTTTCCAAGCAAGGAGGGATCAGCAGAGTGTGCTGCAATTAGAATTATTTCCCTCACGTGAGATTGACTTTACATGCATGAAGGCTGTGTGTCTTTCACACAGGGAACTGCTTGTGTAAAAGTGAAGAAGAGGGAACTACAGGATGTGCTTTGCCAGAACTGTGAACTGTTTTATCAACGTGAAGTTCAGACGCGATGGGAGAAGGCTGTGTGTTTTTTCACACAGAAGGACTGTTTTTGTTTTTAGAGATGGAGACCAATAGAGACGCTTTGCTGCAATTAGAGTAGATATTTTCTAAGTTAGAGACTGAAGAGAAAAAAACCTGTTGCTGTTGCTACAATATATGAGTTTGGCAGTAGATTCCAGTTTCACCATTAAGGGCATTAGGAGCATTCAAAAGCTTGATTCATTTATTTTGTGTATTCATTTAACATGTATCCAGATATCTATGAGCTATTTCTAGATGCACCTGAGTTATTGCTTTTACATGTATTTAGAGAATGCAGTCTTTATTTGCTCTAAAGTGATTCTCATGTACTTTTGATGAGTTTTTCAGTTTTGCAATGTAGTATTTTGATCATAGTTGCTTTTTTAGTAATGATTTGTTTTGAATTATATATTTTTGTGTAGCCACTTCAACACATGAGTTGCTGTTTCAACATGTGCTTTTTAGTAGTTGTGTCTTTCAATTTAGAAATGTAGTTTTAAATGGTTTCGCTTTCAATTAAGAGATGCAGTGATTCATTCATAGTTGCGCTTTTAGTTAAGATATTTTGTTTTTGACATATGTGAATGGTGATGATCGAGGGTCATGGGGTGCAATGTAGTGAATGAGCCACTTTTGTGGTCTGACACCCTATGATGACCCTCGACCACCACCATTTTGTACTGACTTAAGTGTGTTATGTTACCTTAGCCTTAATGTAGGATGGGTTTGCATCTGCCTGCTTCTCTTCTGTCCTGTAATCTTGCTGTCTTTTAGTAGAATAGTCTTGCCAAGAATAGGAGGTGTGGGATGTCGAGGTGCAGTGTTGTGGGTGATGGTGCACACATGTGCTCAATGTTGGATACTGAGGGATTAAGTGTATAATGTTCTTTGGGTTATGTGAATTTTGTGTTGAACTATTGCCTTTGACATGGCTTCATGTCATTCTGATTTCTGACTTTACCTTGATTTATGGCAGTGCTGACTATTGACTTTGACATGGTTTCATGTCATCCTTCCTTTTGTGATTCCATCTTGCTTTGGGCCTTTGTGTGCATGGCTTAACTAACTCCATTTTCATGACTGAAGCTATTTTCTGTGCCTGCACGAAGCAGCAGTAGGTGGGGAGGGCATGTTTTGCTCTTCTCCTGTTTTTTCGCACTTTACTGACTAGAGAGAACTGGTACTTATCAGAGGAATGTACATGGTCTGTCTCGGAGCCATAGCAAAGGCCTGATCAACCGATGCAGTGGCCTTGGAGCAGGCTGGTGCGGGCTCTCATGAGAACGAGGGGGCGAGGCTTGCTAGAAGCTTCGTTGTGTTTGAATTTGTATTAAAAAGGGGAGCCTACACTGGCCTGGTGGAAATTCACGCCGTGGAACAGAAGTGTTGTCACGGAAGAGTAGGGGCGGCTGGTGTCACCTCTGGGCTTTCACCCGGTTCAAGCAATGGACTCCCCTTGAGCCAAGTGGGGTGAAATGATGGAGCAATAGGTGAGGTGTCTCTGCTACTAACTGTCTCTTGATTCTTTTCTGAATGTTTTCCTTTCCTTCTTATTTTCTGATTCTTATATCCATACATATATATTTCTACATATATATTTGCTTTGATTGTGTATTTCAATCAGTTATTTGATATGTGAGAGTCTGCCATGATCAATATATATTCAGCCTGCCCGTGATTGAAGTAGTGTGTTAATAAATTTATATATTCCATATGTTTGAATTCATCTTTTCCTTGAAGCAAGAGGTGTGGACTCTTCTTGGCCAAGTATTCTGTTGTAGAAGGATGGGTGAATTCCCTTCTAGCAGGTAATTGTGTTATAGGAAGTTGTTCTACCCCTGGAAAGTGATGTGCAAACTATATCTCGCTCTAGAGAAGTGCTGTGTATATATTGTTTTCGTGCCTTGCATTTGGGGGAGTGTTGAAAGTTTGCCCACCTCAGGAAGTGCTGTGTATATGTTATATTCCATAAGTTTGGAACTCTGTGTATATGTTATATTCCATAAGTTTGGAACTGATATTCTCTCCCTGGGAAAGTGACGGTACATACCTTGGTCCAGGGGAGATATGAGCATTACAGATGGCAACTGCTGCAGCGGCAACATGCTTCTCCTCGATGCTTCGCGCTTCCAGCTCCCAGCGACTCGCAGTCTTGTCAGAGGGCACAAACAACAGCAGGCACCTCTCTGCAGGCAGAATTCCACATCAAGGGAAGTCAGAAGAGCTGGTGGTGAAGTCTTGTATCCCTGAGACTTCAGGCAGGAGGCAAGCACAGTTCAAGCCCTCAGAGATTCTTCTTCAAGATTGCAAAAGTACACACAAAGTTCCTTTTCTCCTTTCCTTGGCAAATAAAGTAACCACTGCAAGCCAAACCCAACAGAACAGGGGCAGTCTCCTCCTTCAGCTTCCTTGGTTCTTCTTGGCAAAGGGTCGTCTTGATTTCCAGAAGTGATCTAAAGTTCTAGGGTCTGGGTTCCCCTTTTTGTACACCAAAATCCTTTGTTTCTGAAGGCAGAGAGTGTCTGTACCTAGTCCAAACCAGTTCTGCCAGTCTGCAACTTCTTCCTTTGTCAGTGTGGGCGAGGGTCATCAGACACACCACAGGAGGTAGAGCCAGCATTGTGGAAGGCAGGCCCAGGTGCTACTCTGCCCACCACTCCTCATGCAGATAGGTCTATTCAGCCTTGTGCTGACTCACCCTGTCTTCTGGAGCCACCCCAGCCCCTGTCACTCACAAACTAGACATGAAATACACAACCTAGCAGAGGCAGGTTTGGATGGTTAGGCAAGAAAATACCTACTTTCTAAAAGTGGTATTTTCAAACACAGAATGTTAAAGACTTCACTAAACAATGTATTGTATCATTCTGAGTTCAGGGATACTAAACTCGAATGTCTACCTAGTTCCCTGAGTCAGTTAGGATTATAAGATGTTATAATCAAAAATGCCCATTCTGGCCTATGGGAACTGGTAGCCTTGCAATAGTGGAAAACGAAATTGGCTGTAATTCACTATCAGGACATGCTACACACATCAGGGCATGTCCTACCTTTTACATACAATGCACCCTGCCCTTGGGCCTACGTTAGGGGTGACTAATATGTAGAAAAGGGAAGGTTTAGGGACTGGCAAGTGGGTGCATTTGCCAACTCGACATGGCAGCCCCAGGCTGCACACAGGCTCTGCAATGGCTGGCCTGAGTCACATTTTACAAGCTGTGGGTGGCACAACCAGTGCTGCAAGCCCACCAGCAGGATTTGATTTACAGGCCCTGGGCACACATGGTGAACTGTACTAGGGTCTGACAAGTAAATCAAATAAGCCAATCATGGAGTCACTAATCCATTGCAACAATTTAAAATAGGGAGCACTTGCACTTTGGCACTGAATAGCAGTGGCAAAGTGCCCAAAGCATTTAGACCAGCAAAACACATAGCAAAAACACAGGAGGCAACAGCAAAAAATGGAAGGGAGACCCATGCCAATGGTGCCAGGTCTAACACGTGTCCCCTCCAGCTGAAATGTGGGGAGAACTATCCACCCCTTGGGAGTTCTCTTCACTAAGGTGGAAAAATCTGGACAGACCATCAGCAGTGGCATGATCTGTACCAGGGTGGTGTTCCACCGTAAAGTCCATCCCCTGTATGGAAATGGACCACCTCAACAGCTTTGGATTCTCACCCCTCATCTGCATCAGCCATCTGAGCGGCCTGTGGTCTGTCTGAACCCGGAAGTGAGTCCCAAACAAGTATGGTCTCAAATTCTTCAGTGCCCAGACCACAGCAAATGCCTCGCACTCAATTGCACTCCACCACTGTTCCCGTGGAAGTAACCTCCTACTGATGTAGGCTACAGGTTGGTCTAGGCCCTCCTCATTCATTTGTGAATGAACAGCCCCCACACCATGCTCTGAAGTGTCTGTTTGTACAATAATCTCTTTTGAGAAGTTGAGTGCAAAAGTAGGGAAAGTGTTGGATAGCATAGGGGTAGAAATTACTATTCACACTCCAACGAGTGCAACAGTAGAGAAAGTGTTGGATAGCGGAAGGGTAACAATTACTATTCCCACTCCAGCGAGTGCAACAGTAGGGAAAGTGTTGGATAGCAGAGGGGAATAATTTACTATTTCTACTCCAGGGAATGCAACAGTAGGGAAAGTGTTGGATAGCCGAGGGGTAACAATTACTATTCCCACTCCAGTGAATGCAACAGTAGGAAAAGTGTTGGAAAGCGGAGGGGAATAATTTACTATTTGTACTCCAGGGAGTGCAACAGTAGAGAAAGTGTTGGATACCGGAGGGGTAACAATTACTATTCCCACTCCAGCAAGTGCAATTGTAGGTAAAGTGTTGGATAGCAGAGGGGAATAAATTACTATTCCCACTCCAGTGAGTGTAACAGTAGGGAAAGTGTTGGATAGCGTAGGGGTTAAAATTACTATTCCCACTCCAGTGAGTGTAACAGTGGGAAAGTGTTGGATTGCATACGGGAATAATTTTCTATTCCCACTCAAGCAAAATTAATAAACAAACAATTAATACATTCAATGTTATTTTTTTTGCCTCCTACCATATTCCCCTATAAATTACACCACCAATGTTCTAAAACATAACACTATTAACATAATTAATTAATACTTATCTAATGAATTAATTAAAATTAACAAGCAATTTAAAAACAATAAATAATAATTTAATTCACACAATTAACATTATAAAACAACTTAAAATACATTTTATAATTAAAGAATTAAAAAAATATATTGAAATTAAATTACTTCCCAGCCTACACCCCTATCAACACACAACACAAAAAGACACAAATAACATAATTAGTAAATAATTAATTATTAATAACCAATTAATAAATAATTAACAATATATTATTTACCACAATTTTCAATATAAAATGTAAAATATATAAATATTAAATATTTAAACATATAAATACATTAATTAATAATAAAATACTTCCGACCCTACTCCCCTATAAACCCACAACTCACTCCTGAAAAAAACTAACACAATTTACACATTTACCAATTAGTTATTAATGATTAACAAACAATGAATAACTAATTAATAAAAAATTATTTACCACAATTAACAATATAAAAACATAAATACTTATTAATTAATTAAAAATGATTAATTGATCAATTATAAATAAATTAGTCCCCACCCTATTCCACTATAAACCCACAACCCGCTACAGAACTAAAATGCAAAATTTACTTTACATTTTTTTTATAACTTCTAAAAATGTAATACTTATATATTTAAAAATACATACAATACTTAAACTGAAAATATAGAACACATACTTTTTAAATGCATACTAAAATACATAACACTAATATAAACATCAAACAACAATATTTTTACAAGCGATATTACTGTCTTCGATATTAAAAAAATGCAATTTCATAAATTACTGTCGATATTCTTCACCATGATATTCTTGCAGTCGATATTCTTGTACCTCAATATTTATAACTTGATATTATGGTACTTCGGAAAAAAACTAGATATTCTGTCTGTTCACCGCACATGATGGACAGAAGGTACAAGATTTAATTAATGCGCAAGGGGGTCTTTTTGTTCCCAATGTTCATTTACAACAACACGCTATGAAATTATGTCATACACATTTGCTCACTGGACATCCAGGTGAAAAGAGTACTGTAGAACTGCTTAGGAGGTATTCTTGGTGCCCTTCTCTCCCTAAGGACACTAAGCAATACATACAAGAATGTAGTACATGTGCCTAAAGCAAAAGTTACCATCAGGTGCCTGCAGGGTTACAGACACCTTTACCCACACCTCCTGCCCCTTGGCATACCATTTCTATGTACTTTCTTGTAGTACTGCCAAACACCGAACAAGGGTACACCACCATTTTAGTAGTAGTGGATCTGTTAACTATAATGTCTCATTTTGTCCCTATGAAAGGGTTACCTACTGTGAAAGAGTTATCTATTGCCTTCTTACAGAATACTGTACGTATGCATGGCTTTCCTTCCATTATTATTTCAGACAGGGGCTCTCAATTTGTCTCGAAGTTCTGGAACGGACTGGTGATCTCCTAACAGATAGATGTTCGATTTTCTTCCCGTCATCATCCCCAGACAGATGGCCAAACTGAAAGGGTAAAGCAGTGCCTTGAACAATATTTACATTGTCAGTTGTTGAATACTGCTAGTGATTGGGATGAATAGTAGTGGGCTGCAGAATTTGCTTTTAATAATGGCATGCATTATCCAACACAAATGTCTCCTTCCTATTGTAATCATGGGTTTCATCTTTGTTTTGTGCTCCTTCCTACTCCACTTACATTTTGTACTCTTGGAGCACATGAATTGGTAGATCATATATATGACATACAGCAAACTGCATAAAATAATTTAGACAGAGCCAAGGAAATATATTAAAAAAACATGCTGATTCACATAGAAGACCAAGCCCTGATTACAGTGAAGGGGAGATTTCAGAACTTTGCTGTGAAAGGCTCCCGCAAGTTTAAACCTCAGTTTATAATCAAGGAAGTCAATCCTGTTGCTGTGAAACTGGAATTACCTACTACAATATGAATAAATCCTGTGTTTCATGTTTCTTTCTTAAAATCTGTAGCACCTAATACCCGTATACCTGCCAAACCTTTGCCCGTGGAGGTGGATGATGAACCTGAGTTTGAGGTGGAAGCTATACTTGAATCTAAAAGAGTCAGCCGAAAACTTAATTATCTCATTCATTGAAAAGGTTATGGTCCTGAGGATCTGTCTTGGGAGCCTGCTGGTCATGTATGTGCCCCCAGTTTGTGTAATATGTTCAATCGAAGGTTCCCTCATAAACGAAAGCCGGTAGGGGACACTGTTGGGGCAGTGTACTGTCATGCCTGCCGCGATCTAGCTATTGGATGCGGCAGCTGCGGAGCAAACAAGCATAAAGGAAGCGCCGGGGACGGCAGGAAGCTGCTTGGTGTTCTAGCCGTTCTTTCTGCCTGCAGCTTCCTGCCATCGGATTTACTCACCTTCTGCTACCAAGTCTCTCCACTCTGTACCAGCATTCTCGGCGGCGGTATCGTTTCCTTCGGCATTGGCTGTCTTTCTTTTGTTCTTTTGTTCGTTGTGTTCTGGCGGCTCTCACAGTAGTTCGGCATATTGGATCCGGAAGACAACCTGCCAAACAAAAGAGGAAAAAGCACATTAAAGAGTTAACAAATCTACAGTTGTGGGTAATGTGCTCTGCGCTATATATAATGCTT
Source organism: Triturus cristatus (assembly GCF_964204655.1). Lineage (NCBI taxonomy): Eukaryota > Metazoa > Chordata > Amphibia > Caudata > Salamandridae > Triturus > Triturus cristatus. Next base: position 239,098,439 of record NC_140583.1, read on the forward strand.
ATTTCAGAGATACTTATCTGATGATATCGTGTATGGTGTTGATACAAAGACTCTAATGTTTCTTGTTGGTATAGTCATACCTATGGACATAAAAACAACATAAGGAAAGAAAGATTATGTGTTGGGACTACTTATAAGGAAGTGTTAAGAATAAAACAGTTTCTATTTTAGTAACACAATCCTGTATTTTTGATTATCTTTTGGATTAGATTCATAAAGACATGCTGAGAGGAATGGGTGTCTTTCTCCAATCATTATTAGTTAGATTTTGGGCCCTATCTTTCGTGGTATTCCAACAAAATATTGAGTAAGAAATATTGCCATACCAGTATATCAAGTCTAGAATATCGTGATATGGAAATATTGCTAGCAAGAATATTGATGCCAAGAATAATGATTTTAAGGTACGTAATATCAATTTTAAAAATATCAAAGTCATTTTACCCTTCTGATATCCAACACTTTCCCTACTGTTGCACTCATTGGAGTGGGAATAGTAAATGTTACCCCTCCGCAGTCCAACACATTACCTACTGTTGCACTCATTGGAGTGAGAATAGTAAATTTTAGCCCTCCGCTATCCAAGGTGCGTTAGCATACTCCCATATCCCAATGGGAGCTTGTGCTGCGGTTGTAAACCGACCGTAGAACAAGGTCTCATAGAGAAATGGGAGAATATGTTAATCCCTTCACCTGAACCTAAAGGTGCCTGCCACGCGGTACAGGGATTAACAGGCGTGCACCTTAGGTGCCCCCTCGGCCCCCAACCAGAGGACACAAGCAGAAGGGGGTCCTGCTAGGGGCCCCCAAAGTCACTTTCCATGTCAGAAAGCCTGACATGGAAAGCCTGCCGAAAACTGACATTGTAATCCCGACGGCAGAAACGCCATCCATAGGGATTACGGTGGGGCCTCTGACTACCGACGGGCTCCTTGAGCCTATCGGAATGCAGCCGGAATGACCGGCTGGTTTCACTTTCGACCACCTGCGTTGTAATATGTCAGTCTGAAGTGAAACATACGATGTGACTCGGAAAGCATCTGACCTGTGGTTGAAGGCTTTCCGAGTCGCATAGTAATGAGGCCCTGAATGTTAACGTAGGTGGAAGCATACAAAGACCATAATTAGGTTAAGGATCATTAGTGTTCCACACATATGTGTTTTATGTCTTTTAGACAAACACCAGCAAAGACTGTTAAACTAATTTTCTGATTCTATCGACATGAGGGAGAGGGGAGTTTAATGAGGTATATGTGTACAACCTTTTTTAATTCATTATTTCCACAACATCAAAAAGCAGTCTCTCACTTTCTCTTTCCTCTTTTCATAGGAAGAACATTACCATGCTTGAGTTGACAGTCGCACCCTAGAGCAGTCTGCGAGGAACAATTGTTTTATCTCTTCCTATCCCCTTTGCCCCATCGGGCTCAGTAAACTTTGAACTTGTAGGGTTTCCTAGTTCAAGGGAGAAATGGGAAATTATCTCTGTGGTTTCCTGTCACTTCTGCGGAAACATACGAGAACCTGACACCAGCTGTTGGAACTGGGGGGTCTCTAGTTGGAAGAGGTAGGTACCTTTGACCAAATAGGGACACTTGCTTCTAGTCACGGTAAGGGGCTACACTTCTAAAATAACCCCTGCGCAACCCTTGGTAGCTTGCCGTGAGCAGACAGACTTATCTCAGAGGCAGTGTGTAAAGCATGGACACCACACCAGTTTAGAAAAATAAGTAATCTTTATGAGACTTAACCCAAGACCAAACGACAAAAATCCACAATACTGTAATCAATAATAGACTTTAAAATGGTAGAAATAGTTCCGTTCAATGTAGATGGTAAATGCGTCAGTTTACTCTAAAAGTACCTTGGATGCATCACGCAATACAAACAAAAGGGTCGCAGGGAAGGTGATGCATCGGTTCCTTGCTTCGGGGGAGGCGATGCGTCGGTTCCTTACTGCAGCGCAGGGGAGGACATGCGTCGGTTTCTTACCGGAGAGGAGGTGATGTGTGAGTTTCTTACTGTGATCCGGTGCGATGCAACAAGATGGCGCTTCGATGCAATGCGACGATCCCGTGTGATGCGACAAAATGGCATCTTGATGCGATAACGTTGGATGTGATGCGTGCACCCCCACATCCGTGCGGTGAACTCGGTAACTTCTGAGCCACGACAGGCCCTGCGACATGCTTTTCCGGTGATGAGATGGCGACCTCTGAGGCAGTGACACACTTTTCTGGTGATGCGACACGCTTCGTTGATGATGCGACGGCGAACAGCTGCAGCAGCGGCACGCTTCCTCAGCGATGCAACGGCAACTGCTGCAGCGGCGACACGCTTCTCCTCGATGCTTCGCGCTTCCAGCAACTCGCAGTCTTCTCAGAGGGCCCAAATAAAAGCCGGCACCTCTCTGCAGGCAGAATTCCACAGCAAGGGAATTAAGGGGAGCTGGTGGTGAAGTCTTGTTTTCCTGAGACTTCAGGCAGGAGGCAAGAACAGTTCAAGCCCTTGGAGATTCTTCTTCAAGATTGCAAAAGTACACACAAAGTTCCTTTTCTCCTTTCATTGGCAAATAAAGTAATCACTGCAGGCCACACCCACAGCACAGCACAGGGGCAGTCTCCTCCTTCAGCCTCCTTGGTTCTTCTCCTTGGCAAAGGGTCATCTTTATTCCCAGAAGTGATCTAAAGTTCTGGGGTCTGGGTTCCCCTTTTTATACACCAAAATCCTTTGTCTCTGAAGGCAGAGAGTGTCTGTACCTAGTCCAAACCAGTTCTGGGTGCATTCTGCCAGTGTGCAACTTCTTCCTTTGTCAGTGTGGGCCAGGGTCATCAGACACACCACAGGAGGTGGACCTAGCATTGTGGAAGGCAGGCCCAGGTGCTACTCCGCCCACCACTCCTCATGCAGATAGGTCTAGTCAGCCTTGTGCTGACTCTCCCTGTCCTTGCAAGGTTTTTTAAATGCTAATTCCTAACTATAACGTGTGTGAAACCTATGGTTTCTTCAGTGAATTTGCAAGGTTTTTTAAAAGCTAATTCCTAACTATAACGTGTGTGAAACCTATAGTTTATTCAGTGAATTTTCAAGGTTTTTTAAATGCTAATTCCTAACTATAACGTGTGTGAAACCTATGGTTTTTTTTAAGTGAATTTGCATGGTTTTTTAAATGCTAATTTCTAACTATAACGTGTGTGAAAGCTATGTTTTTTTAGTGAATTTGTAAGGTTTTTTAAATGCTAATTTATGTATGTATTATTATATTTATTATATATTTATTTTACAATAAACTACCTATGTATATAGTTATAGATTGACTGTATCCTGTAATATGGAATGGCTCAGCTCTTTTTTTTTTAATTTGGATAAAGTTGAACAGCATAGTTAATATCTTCTATAAACTTATAAACAGTATAAAATGTTTTTGTTTTTTTTAAGGGTTTTTCGCGGTGCACCGAGCGCGCATCGGCAATTTTTTTTATTAAACGAAATGTTTTTTTTTTATTTACAAGGTCCTTTAGGGACCCCCTGAGAAGGTCTAGGGGGTCAGGGAGTGTCTTCCCTGCCTCCTTTTCATGTTTTAGAAATCGGGTTAAAAGTAATTCATTTCTGATGCGCGCACGCACAATATTTATAAAAAATTAATTATTTTTTTGGGGACCTTAGGGGTCTTTCATGGTCCCCCTGAGAAGGCCTAGGGGGTCATGGACTCTCTACCCTGCCCCCTTTTCACATTCTCCACTTGTGTTTTTAGCTCTCTTCTGCCTCTAAACCTCAAAATGTCGGCTGGGGGTGCGCGCACCATGCGCGCACCCCGCGATTTTTTGAAAAAAAATAACATGTTTTTTTCACCCTTCGGGGTCCTTCAGGGACCCCCTGACAAAGGCTAGGGGGTCAGGAACTCTCTACCCTGCTCCCTTTTCACGTTCTCCACCTTTCTTTTTCACTGTCACACACAAAATGGCGTCCGACACTTCCTGATTTCGACCGATTGGAATGTTGACTGACATCTAACCACCAATCAGAATTACGCTCGCGGACATTTGGTGCGCGCCCCGTGTGAGCATATAGATATTTATGTACTTTTAACTGCAATTTTCTCAGGAACTACTGAACAGATTGACACCATATATGCAAAAGGCACATGCCTGACCTGAGGACTACCTCTTTGCCAAATTTCAAGTAATTCTGTTCAGCCGTTCGGGCTGTACCTTCGACTAAAGGTCCTATGGGAAAATGCATGGGGAACACGCGTTTTGGGACCCCCCTTTTTTCTCAGCCCCCGCTTGACAAATCACCCCGAGACTTTCAGGGTAAGAGCTGAGCGGAGCGCCCCATTAGTTTTGAAAATTTCACGAAGATAAGTCAACCGGCGCCAAAGTTATTCAAAATAGAATTTTCAGATTTCCTATGGGAACTCGGTCCTAACTATAACTATCTACTGGCGACTGTCAGTAGATAATATATATATATATATTCACTGAAAAAACCATGGGTTTCACACACGTTATAGTTAGGAATTAGCATTTAAAAAACCTTAGAAATTCAGTGAAAAAACCATAGGTTTCACACACGTTATAGTTAGGAATTAGCATTTAAAAAACCTTAGAAATTCAGTGAAAAAACCATAGGTTTCACACATGTTATAGTTAGCTGGACATTTTACTCGTAAAAAACCAATGAAATTCCCCCGTTATAGTTAGTTCAGCTAACTATAACTCGCGCGCCCGCAATGCACTGCTGATGACGTCACATATTACATCACTCATGACATGGTCAGTGACATCACTCATGACATCACTGATGACATCTCAAATGACATCACTGATGACCTCACTGATGACATCATCCAGTGAATGTGTGTTTTTCTGAAAATTAAATATGTTTTATATATGTATATCTCAAGGTCGATGGAAGAATAAATGGGTATATTACTGTCTAAATGGATGATTTCTTTTTGAAAAATTGATTGTGTAACTGACTGATTAAGTGTATCATAGTGAATACATGGCTTAGTGAGTAATGTTTAAATATATAAATATCTGTATCAGTCTCTCACTTTGTGTATAAGTGGCTGCATGGGTTGGAGAGTAGCTACATGGGTGTCTATATAGGTTATTAGTTGGTTTTTTGAGTATCAGTATGAGTGTCTGCATGGTTTGGTGGGGGGTATGACGTAGTGCATAGGTGCATGAATGAGTGACTCACTGTTTGTATGTGTTGAACAGAGCATGTGTGCAGGACTGCATGGGTGGATGAGTGTGTGTATGGGTGTGTTAGTGAGTGAATGACTGTCTCAATAGTGTCTTTATGAGTAACTACATATGTTTAAAACTAGTATATGTGACTATTGGTTTATATATGTGAGTATATGTGAGAGTGAGAGATTGAAAGAGTTCCTGTATGAATAAGTATGTATTTCTATAAGTAATTGTTTAAAAGACTAAGTATGTGTAAGTTTCCGTAGAAGTAAGTGTGGTGGTGTGTGTATAACTGTATATGCAAGTAAATGTATGTTTGATTCTTTATTGGCATGAGTGACTATGTGTGTGAGTAGCTCTATGGATGAGTGGCATTGTGTAACAGGATGTATAGGTGTATGAGTACATATGATAAGTGAGTACATGTATGAGTGACTGTATTGGACTGTTGGTGAATGAGTGGATGTGTATGTGGATCTTAGAATTACTGAAGAGGTTGTTGTAACTGTTATTGGTATGTCCATTGTTTTGTAAATTTTAGTCTCTATTTTTGAATGTGTGTATCAAAGGTTTTATTAGGGGAAGAGGAGGTCTGCTACTCTATCACAAGGATGATGTCATCAGTGAGGTCATCAGTGATGTCATTTGAGATGTCATCAGTGATGTCATGAGTGATGTCACTGAGCATGTCATGAGTGATGTAATATGTGACGTCATCAGCAGTGCATTGCGGGCGCGCGAGTTATAGTTAGCTGAACTAACTATAACGGGGGAATTTCATTGGTTTTTTACGAGTAAAATGTCCAGCTAACTATAACATGTGTGAAACCTATGGTTTTTTCACTGAATTTCTAAGGTTTTTTAAATGCTAATTCCTAACTATAACGTGTGTGAAACCTATGGTTTTTTCACTGAATTTCTAAGGTTTTTTAAATGCTAATTCCTAACTATAACGTGTGTGAAACCCATGGTTTTTTCAGTGAATTTGCAAGGTTTTTTAAATGCTAATTGTTTTTTTTTTCTTCTATTTTTTTTAACATTTTTTTATTTTAATTTTCTTACCTTTTATAAAGACTATGGTTAAATTTTTAAAATTCTTTAATATGTTTTTTTTAATATATTTTTTAAAATAAACATGTAAAATTTATTTGCATTACTTTTTTTTTTTTTTTATAATTTTTTTAGTACGCGTACCGTAAGCTTACGGTAAGCGTACGGTTTACGCAACGCCCGTAATTTTTCTACGCCGCTTGCGTATAGTTACGCAATTTGCGTAGCCGCGCGTACTCCGTGTGGGACGCGTGCACGCGTACGCTACACGCGCACGTTACGCGGAAGTGTCGGATAGTGTCTGTTATGCGCATGCGCGCAAGCGCGTGTCTTTTTTACGCGCATGCGCACTTTTGACGTAAGCGTACCGTAAGCGTACCGTAAGCGTACGGTAGGTCATGTGATCATGAAACACAACTTTTGATTGGTTGAAACTACTTTCAGTTCTAGAACTCTCCTACACCACACCCATTCCTCTCATTTCTGCTTGTGATCCCTTAGGAGAAGGAGCTGGGTTGTCTTTGTGATACGATGGCAGAACAGCAGAGCTCTTCTGAGAGTGAGGCTAGCACTAGCAGCACTGTTTTGAGGCAGAGAGCGAGGAAACAAAAGCCCTCTTATGTATGGGATTATTTTACTTTTCCTGAAGGCCAGCAAAAGGTGAATGCACCCTTAGTAACTTGCAAGCTGTGTCAGCGTGTACTTTCAAGAGGTAATCCTGACAGGAAGTATTCCTTTGGGAATCATACCATGAAGAGACACCTCAAGGATGTACACAGAAGGACACATGGTCATCTTTTTGGAGGTAACTCTTCAGAAAGACAAGCAAGTACATCCACAGCAGCTCAGCCTGGACCATCATCTGCAGAGCTGACTCCTTCTTCTGCAGGTCAGGTGAGCCCTTCATCTGTGGGGGGAGCATCTCCTTTTGCTGGCCCTCTGAAAATGAACCCTCGATTTCGGAGGGTTGATATTCGATGCGCCTTTTGTCAAGATCTAATTTGCCATAGGGAGACCAGTGTTTCCCTAGTGAACAACAAAATAGATCAGCACACTTGTCGCTTTGAATAATTTTCCCATTCTTTCTTTCCTCTGTCCCTGCATGAACACAACGGTTCTTTTAAGAGCCAACCTTATCTTTCATCTTTTTTTTACATATGTTTTTAAAAACCTTTTTTTTTTTTTTTTTTACCGTACGCGTACGGTGCGCGTACTTTTTTTTTTTTTTTTTTTAAAAACACTAAAAATCAATTATCACATTACAAGGTCCTTGAGAGACTACAATTATTATTATTGACTTACCATACCCACTCAAAAAATGAAATTTCTTTGCCAATTTGAATGCACACTTACTGCTCTTTTTTTTTGGCAAGTGAAAATCACTTTTACAGACTGACACATTATGAAACCACTTTTCAGTTTTTTTAAAAAGCCCATGTCCAAACAGCTTTTTCAGACCACCACCATGTGTAACCTGGGTGGCTGCCTACATTCCAGCAAGGGCAACCAGCCTTAGTGATGCTGAATGTATTTGCATTACAGACTGAAACCTGAAAACCCCACTCGCTTGTAAATACTGTGCATGATTATACATGGCAAGCAGATGGGTGTGTGCTAAGAGTCTGCTTCTTCCCCCAAAAAATTGCTCCCCCTTTTTCCTACTAATGCAACTGTGAAATCACCAGAAAAAAACGCAATAAATCTCTGCCTGTAATTCCTATTTCCACACAGAGTCATGTTTTCACATTAGTCCCAAAACGAAATTTCTTTGCCAATTTGAATGCACACTTACTGCTCTTTTTTTTTGGCAAGTGAAAATCACTTTTACAGACTGACACATTATGAAACCACTTTTCAGTTTTTTTTAAATGCACTTGTCCAAACTGCTTTTTCAGACCACCACCATGTGTAACCTGGGTGGCTGCCTACATTCCAGCAAGGGCAACCAGCCTTAGTGATGCTGAATGTATTTGCATTACTGAGTCCAACCTCAAACCCTTAAACTATTCTTTTTTTTTCCAGTACACCTTAATTTATCGTGAAAACATAGTCCATATTATTTTACATGTTCCTCACATTTAAATTTCTCCCAAAACAGAAAATGATAAACGCAACTTCAACAAAAAGAATTTCCATTTCTATTATTCATTTCTTAATTTACCATATACATCTCCTCGCAAACTCTAACCTCACCTTTAAAATTAGTTAGTTGTGAAAGAAATGTGGCACTCAAACAGCAGATTATCAGAGCCAGGATCTCTGTTCTCTACACCTCTCTCCTCTCAGCAGAACCAGATAATGGCAAACTTTCCCTCTATTTTTCCACACATATACATGTAAGTTTCAAATCGCAGTGCTTCCCCCTTTTTTTCAAATGTAATCACACATTTCTATTGGTTGAAAACCAACCCTTTTCCAAAACTACCCTGCCCCCAACTTGACTTCTGCCTAGTACCCTTCCCCCAACTTGACTTCTGCCTGCTACCATAGCAACAGCTCATGGAACACTGCTGTGTGGAGTTAGGTCAGAAGTTCGCCACACAATGTTTCAATTCCACAGAGCAAGAGTGCTTGACTTTTCAAACCTAACAGCAAATCCATACTACTGTTCTTTGGTAACACATTTTTTTGTACCAATACAAAACATGCTTCTATTAATTTACACATACAGCCTAGTTTTTATTCTAGAATGGTATGAAACAGCCAATCAGTTCTTTTTGTTTTGAAAAAAATATGTATGCCTCCATTTCCAAACTGTCTTTCTTTTCATATTGCCATTCCACTGAAAGACACCTCCTGAGTGCATCCAGTTCTCCTTTGAAGATGTTCACAGTGTGGATTGTAGGGCACAGCTATGTCTTCTGGAGTGAAAAGTTTGCAGAGAAAACAGATATGGTGAGAGACCTTGCTTTGCCAAATGTAGAGATTAAATGGATTGGTCAGAGAGGGTTAAAGTGGCACCAATTGATGCCATTGGTGAAATCCTTCATGCAAATCCAACACCCTGACCTCATAATAGTGCACTGTGGTGGCAATGACCTAGGCACTTTGACTGGGGTAGGTCTGGAAATGCTTATGAAGGACACCTTTGCACAACTGTTTTCACTTTTCCCTAAAACTGCCTTTGTGTTTTCCAACATATGCCAAAGGCAAAAATGGAACTGGTCCAATCATTTCTGTCCGCAGATTGACAAAGCAAGAAAGCACGTCAACAAATCTGTTTCTGCTTTCCTCCGTGACTATGGTATGGGTGCCATTTACCACAACAACTTGCGTTATGACATGCAAGACATTTATAGAGGAGATGGTGTGCACTTCAATGATGAAGGGAACAGAGTCTTCCTCTTGAACCTTAGACTCTGCATCGGTACTTACTTGTAGGTACCACTAAAAAATCATTTCATAAACACAACGGCTCTTTTTAGAGCCCCCTAATATCTAAACACTTAAATCTGAATTTCATTTATTTTTTTATTTTTTTTTTCTACCGTACGCTTACCGTAAGCTTACCGTACGCGTACCCCGTGTTTTTTTTAAAAATCAATAAATGTTTTCTTTGTACTTTACAGTCCTTCTTTGACCCCCTCACACATGTAAGGGGGTCTGTAACTCTCCTCATTGCCCCCTTTTCTTGTTTTACACTCTTTTTTTTCTGAGTGAAACACACAAAATGGCGGCCGCCGCTTCCTGGTTTCGGCCGATTCGAATGTTTACTAAGATCTAACAGCCAATCAGAATCGCGCTCGCGCACGCCACCGTACGCGTACCGTAAGCTTACCGTAAGCGTACGGTAAGCGTACCGTAAGCAGGCTCAGATATATATATTGATTTAAAGGCTACTTTCTCAGAATCTACTGAACAGATTTACACCAAACCTACAAAAGGCACTTCCTTGACATAGGGACTACCTCTCTGCCAAATTTCTAGTAATTCTGTTCAGCCGTTCGGGCTGTAGCTCGTTCTAAAGGTCCTATGGAAAAATGCATGGGAAAAACGCGTTTTGGGACCCCCCTTTTATCTCAGCCCCCGCTTGACGTATCCCCCCGAGACTTTCAGGGTAGGAGCGGAGCGTAGCGCCCCACCTATTTTGAGAAATTCGCGAGGATTCATCGACCGGCGCCAAAGTTATTCAAAATAGAATGTTGCGGATTTCCTATGGAAAAGGGGTCCTAACTATAACTACCTACTGGCGACCGCCAGTAGGTAATATATATATATATATATATATATATATATATATATATATATATATATACACAAATATATATATATATATATATATATTTCGTTTTTTTTCACTGAAAAAACATAGGTTTTACAGACGTTATAGTTAAGAATTAGCATTTAAAAAACCTTAGAAATTCACTGAAAAAACCATAGGTTTCAGGAACGTTATAGTTAGTTGGACATTTGACTCATATAAAACTAGAGAAATTCGCTTGTTATAGTTAGTTGAGCTAACTATAACTCACGTGCCTGCAATGCACTGCTGATGTCACATCACTCATGACATGGTCAGTGACATCACTCATGACATCACTGATGATATCTCAAATGACATCACTGATGACATCATCCAGTGAGTGTGTGTTTCTGTAAACTTTAAATATTTTTCTTATATATCTATGCCAAGGTCTATTCAAGAATAAGTCGATGTAAAAGGGCCTGAATACATTATTTAGTAGATGCATGACTGACTCTATAAGTCACTGATTGAATGTATGTTACTGAATGCATAGATTAGTGATTAGACTGTGTGACTGTCTCTCTTAGTCTCTCACTTGGTGTGTAAGCAGGTGCATGGTTTGGTGAGTAGCTACATCAGTGTGTATATGTGTTTTTCATTGATTGTATGAGTATCTGTATGGGGGTCTGACTGTCTATGTGGGTGTGTGGGTGGTATCTGACTCTGTGCATACATGTCTGATTGGCCGATTCACTGGTTCTATAGATTCAATAGTGCATCTCAGAAAGGCTGTATAGATAGCTGACTGTGTGAACAGGTGTGTTGATTAGTGAATTGATGTCTCAGTTGTATATATGTGAGTAACTATATATGTTTTTACACACTATATGTGAGTGTTGGGGTGTATAATTGACTACGTGAAAGACAGTGATTACAAGAGTGTCTACATACACGAATGTGTACATGTATAAGTGATTGTATAAGAGAGTAAGTATGTGATAGTATCTATATAAATAAGGAAAGTGATGTGTGTATAAATAAGGCAGGTGCTGTGTATATATCTGCATAGGTGAGTACATGGATGTATGATTGATTTTTGGCATGACTGAATAGATGTGTGAGTAACTCTATGGATCAGTAGCACTGTGTAAATGTATATATACGTGTATGAGGGAGATTATACTGATGTAATGATGAGTGACACCCTGTATGAGTGACTGTATCAGTGTATATCTGGCTCACAATATATAGATAGGATTTAGTGGACGGATATCTAGTATCTGGTATTGGTGTGTCTATGCTTTTCAAAACGGTAATCTGGATTTTAGAGTGCGTCTATCAAAGGTTATATTACAGTGTGAAGAGGTGTGTCAGACTATCACGTGGATGATGTCATCAGTGATGTCATGAGTGATGTCATTTGAGATGTCACTGACCATGTCATGAGTGATGTAATATGTGACGTCATCAGCAGTGCAATTAAGGCGCGCAAGTTATAGTTAGCTCAACTAACTACAACTGGCGAATTTCTCTGGTTTTAGATGAGTCAAATTTCCAACTAAATATAACGTCCCTGAAACCTATGTTTTTTTTCAGTGAATTTCTAAGGTTTTTGAAATGTTAATTTCATATTTTAATATTTATAAAACCTATATTTTCTCCAATTGTTTTTTAATATTTTGCAACTCTATCATCCGTTTTTTAAACGTTACAAATTATGTAATCTTTTATATCTTCCCCACAAAATATGTATATCTTATTTATTTTTATTTTTTGAGAAAACTACAGTCCCGTACCGGTAGTTTACCAAGCTCGATCAACACGTGAATCCTATCTACCACATTTAAAGGATGCGCATTTCGTATCCGACGGGTTTGTGGCACTGCATCCTGCGTAACAACATGTACAGATGAGGTCGCGCCAGCTGCTACTTTGGTATTCGACGGGTATGCACTACCAAGCCGTGCGTTACGTCATGTACGTATAGGGTCGCGCCCGCTGCGTGTTGCGTATGCGACGAGTGCACGCTGACACGCCCTATTACATCATAGACGTACGATGTCGCGCAGCATACACCATTCCCTCATTTTTTTGGTCTCAAAACTATATCTAAAAAACTTTAAAGTGTATATGAGAGCAAGCAATAATTAAAAATATTTGAAACAGTTCTATATTTCTAACTCTAATAAACTTATATTGTAATAAATATATTTTCTCAAAATCACATCGGGTGCGGTCTCATTGCGCACTGGCTGCGCGATTGCCATGTAACCATAAAAAAAAGCATTTAATTAGTTCATAACATTTCCCATTGTAACAGTTCGAAAACGCCACCCATTTTAGTCAATATCTGTACTGCGTTTCATGAGACACACCTCTTCTGCTTAGAGAGCTTTGGTCAAAACTTTTTGCAATATACAATATACACATATCTTACACTACACACAACATGCAACCATCATTTTCATCAATATTCATGCTCTGTAAAGTAGCCTTCCACCTATGATACCCATACACCTAAAAGTTACATTACCAAAATTTTCTCCAATACCACAAGTAACATGGTTCAACACAACGTAATATAGTACGGCCCAGAGACAGTATCATGCATAGATAATGAACACATGGACACAGATAGATAATGGAAGTGGATACGGGCACGTACACTCGACTCCTTTTTATTACCATGGTAGCATATCCAGTGACGTCTGTGTGTCTAAACCAGCCTTCAGAAAATGGTTTCTGCTAGCATCAACTACAACAGTAATCATTGGATCACACACAGAGATTCAATATTAAAAGAATCAATAATTTATGCTGCAGTCAGGTATGGACAGTAGATGTGAAATAATACAGAATTAATTCCATTGTAAAAGAACAACAACTTGTGGTGTACTGACACACAATCAATAGATCTGAAATAATACACAAAAAGATTATATCATAAACGCTCCATCAGTTCTAGTGCACTCACATAACCACATCAAAAGCATTCAGCATGTGCACAGCCACCAATAATGCGTGCTGTAGACAGCCCGTACTAGGAGCAATATCTGTTGCCATCAACACTGCATCATCTGCAATACTGACTCAATCTGAATTATGAACACTGCTGTCTGCAGTGTAGGCCAGAGTGAGTGGTCACAAGGGCCCACAGCCACATGGCATTCACTTGAGCTCTACAGTTTGCAATACACAAACTAAAAAAAAACGTGTGCAGAGCCCGCAATGATACGTATGAGTAGTGCAGACAAAGCACACTAGAGCAATGTCTTTTCCTACAGGACTGCATCATCTACAGTACCGACTCAATGTCAAATGTGAACACTGAAGTCTGCAGTACAGGCCAGAGAGAGAGCGTTCAGCAAGGGCCCACAGTCACGTAGCATTGACTTGAGCTCTACAGTTTGCAATACACGAAGCAAAGAAAACGTGTGCGGAGCCTGCAATGATGCGTATGAGTGGTGCAGACAGAGCACACTACAGCAATCTCTTCTCTTACAGGACTGCATCATATACAATAGCAACTCAATCTGAATTATGAACACTACTGTCTGCATTGTTAATTAAAAGCAGTACTCACACACACAACCATCAATACTTTTTCTCACTCCCTCTTTACAAAATAAAACAACATAAATTACAGAGAACACTACAATGAATAAATCAAAACAATTCGAATTGCGATTTCATCTCTCCACAGTCTACACTATTCACTGTTTCTTTGGACCTCCAAGGTAAATTTGGTCATTTCACTAAACCTACAACTGATATAAAAAAACTTCTTGAAGCAAGTATACTAAAACAGTATTGTGTATGTTTCAATAGACGTTCCAATTACTTAACTACTGGATTCTGTAATCAACATATCACCACGCAATCTAAATTGTGAACCCTGCAAACTGCAGTCTACACCAAATCCAATGGTCATTCACAACTCACAGCCACATACCGTTGGATTCGGAAGCATGGAGTTGGTTGCACCTGATCAGAGAGGGTACACAAAAATCATCACAGACTTTAACTTATGACATCCTTAATCATAGAATCAAGACCCCATTTCACTGTTTGGACCTACTCTACCATGGTGTATTCCAGCAATACCAGTCAACTAAGCCCAATAACCATGTGCAGCACTTAACTACAGAAGCACAGAATCTGATGCACCTCAACAGACGGAGTTGTGTGAAAAACCAGCAAGAGGTAATATCAGACTTTGTCCATTGTGTGATCAAGACACCATTCCACTGTTGGTACGTAGAGTTGGTTGCACTTCATCAGAAGCTATACACAAAAATCATCACACACTTTAACTTCTCACATCCTCAATCATAGAATTAAGACCCCGTTTCACTGTTCGAACATGCTGTACCGCTGTGTACTCCAGCAACTGCAATAAACCATGCCTAATAATCATGTGCAGCAGTTAACTACAGAAGCACAGAGTCTAATCCACCTCAACGGAAGGAGTTCTGTAAAAATTAAGCAGAATGTAATATCGGACATCTTCCATTGTGGAATCAAGACAACATTCAACTGTTGCAACCTAGAGTTGGTTCCACCTGGTCAAAGGGAGTACCTTCATCTCCACTCTCAGATGCAGTTCTAACATAATCCATTATGGCATCAAGACACCGGTCCACTGTTGGGACCCAGAGTTGGTTGCAGCTGGTCAAAGGGAATACCTCCATCTCCACTCTTAGATGCAGTTCTAACATCGTCCATTTTGATATCAAGACACCGTTCCACTGTTCGGACCTGCTGTACCACGGTGTACTCCACCGACTGCAATCAGCCAACCCCTATAATCATGTGCAGCAGTTAGTTATGGAACCACAGTGTCTGATGCACCTCAACGGCGGGAGTTCCCTGAAAACTCAGTAGCAGGTAATATTGGACATCGTCCATTCTGGGATCAAGACACCGTTCCACTATTGGGACCCAGAGTTGATTGCACCTGATCGGAGGGGGTACACCGATATCATCACAGCATTTAACTTCTGACATCCTCAATCATAGAATCAAGACCCCGTTTCATTGTTCGGACCTGCTGTACCGCAGTGTACTCCACCGACTGCAGTCAACAAAGTCCAAAAATCCTGTACAGCAGTTAGCTACGGAAGCACAGAGTGTGATGCACCTCAACGGAGGGAGTTCTCTGAAAACTCAGCAGCAGGTAATATCGGACATCGTCCATTATGGGATCAAGACACCGTTCCACTGTTGGGACCTACAGTTGGTTGCAGCTGGTCGAAGGGAGTTCCTTCATCTCCACTCTCAGATACAGTTCTAACATCATCCACTATGGTATCAAAACACTGTTCCACTGTTGGTACCTCTTTGACTACTGTGTTAGTAGTATACAGAGCACTCTACGCTCCTGGGCCTCAGGCTGGGCTCTGTGTGCCTGTGTCGTGGTAGCCAGCATTAATTTCAGGAGCCTTCTGAGCTCGCAGACCTCGGCCCAGGACCTTCCGCCAGCACGTGGTCAGCCCTCTTTCACATACAGCGGTGTCGAAAGGTGAACTGTGGGGCATATATATGCGTCACATCGGCCATGATAGTTTCTGAGTAGGCTGACAGCATCATTCACGCACCCACCTTCGCTCACAGCGTCAGCCTCGTGGCGGTGTAAGCTGCGCAGACCTGGCAGACACGTTCGCCAATCCGGAAGTGAGCCACACCCAAAGAAATGTGCCTTTTATTCATACCCCTACGTTAGCCTTCCTTACGGCGAGCCAGCCCACTTCCCTAAGCATTTGTGGGGGGGGCGGCACGTACGCGCTACCATTCTGTAATTTTCCCTACTGACTGCACTATCATGGTTGCGTCCACTGTCCACTTCACTCAATAGACCATCAGTGTATGTTGACATGTACATGTCTGTGCTCTGCATACTCAAGTCTGTCCGGCACATCCCCTCAAGAGTTTGCATTGTATACTTTAATAATCGAGAATTACTTGCCACCGTCGCACATACTTTGCTCCCATCTCTCCCTGCATTCTGCATTGTGTGGCAGAGGTGCCATGCCATGTTTGCTTTGTGTACATGGCTAGCCATGGTTCCCACAGTACGTAGTGTTGTTGTGTCTGCTAGGTGTACATGTTGTTTGTCATGTTGTATGTGATTATATGAAGTAGCGCGTTTATTCACGAGCAGTGGTTTCTCCCATTTACATATTGCTGTTTTAAAGAGCATACAGAAGTTTTTCTCACAGGTGAAAAGTGTAACCACAATAGCAGTCATTCATTACTATCCAAGAATGTCCAACTACACGGACCTTCTAAGCTTACAGCCCCCAGTCTTGCGTCCTTTCTTAAAAGGACTCCAACTCCCACAATCAGACCAACATTCACACAGCTTTCTAGCGGCAGTTATCTGCTTCTCAATAACATGCACTCCTACGGAATGTGAGCTGGCATACCGTATGTCCTTACTGTTTCAAACCGAGTAACTTCCTGTGGCAATGTCTATTCCCATCCACACCAACTAACTCCCAAACTTCAACTTGGACTTCAGTCCCTACTTTGAAAACAGATTTCATTAAACGAACCAAACTGAAAGCGCTTTTGTTTACAACAAAAGTGTCCCTCACTTCTGCAAAAGAAATTTATCGACTGCAGATACCCCAAACTTCAAGTAAAATACACTCCCTTTTAAATACGAATCTCCCATTACACTTTGTGAATTGTTACACAATTTTCAACACGTCACACTCAAGGTCTGGCACACTTTTTTAACACGGTTTCCTACAGCCTTCTAACACGCTTTCAAACTGTTCTTCTTTTAATACCAGATTACATTCAGACATTCTTTCGATCATCTGTGGAATAACAGTAACAGTGCCCATAATTATCACCCTCTTTGCGGCCATCCTACTACTAATCCTACTTCTAGAAATGGCTATGCTCTCTATGGTAACAACTGTGTCAGACCGATCAATACTGTAAAAAAAAGGAAAAACTTTTCGGCTGCCTGCCTCTATCTATTATCGGAGCTAGTTACAACATAGCATTTATCTACACTTATGCAATATGTGTACAACCATTGTTTGATTGCAAAACTTGCCCATTCGACTGGCGAATGGATGTATGCCTTGCCAACATCTCAACAATCGCTCCAGATATCCAGCAGGTAATGGAGTATCTTGAAAACCATGAACGTGATTGTTCTGGCAGCGGAGCAATGGCGAATGCAATGCAAAAAGGAATCACAGCGCAATGGGATTTCTGCGCAACCACGAAAGATCTCCTGCAACGTGCGACCTTTCACAACATCACAAATTTCCTGCCCATTCAAATTACCGCTCCAACATTCGAGGAGCATTACTGTCCCTTCGAGGATATGAATTGGATCGCTTTGCTTTTCTCACACGATGGCAACAATAGCCTCTTGGAACATTGCGCATCTCAAGCAGCTGAAGAACTTCTGGACTGGAAGATTTTTTTCATCTTTTTTTATTTTTTCCTTTACATTTTTTATAATACACTTCAATCCTACGACTTTGATATAATAACTTTCTAAGTATACTCAGACATTTGAACTCTATCCTCATTATTCCCCCTTACGTCTCCAGTCGAACCAGGAATCGGTGATGTATGGCCTATGCAAATACGCTATTTACTTTACCAAAATTAACCTAAACCAGACACCCATTTAGAAACCACATCTATTCTTTGTTCACACACCTCTCTGCCTGCCTGTTATTCACAATCCCTTTCACACAATTTTGCTCAAAGTCAACCTCTGCTCAGAACATCACGATAAAAATGTAAAAAGGCGACTTTGTTTAGGAACTGGTTGGCACTGTGTGGTAATCGTAAACTATTTTCATTATAGAATGTATTTATTCATGTCTAATAGCTATTCTGTAGGTCACATAGAACTGTAACATATAATGTGCAATTCACTGATGTAGGAGCTTCGATATGACTACAGCAGAAGCAATTGGAGTTTGTCTAAGCTCGATGCCTTAGCTCTCTACACAAGAATGTTTTTTTGAAACAGCTGAAGACAATAATGTATGTTTTGACTACAAAGGTACTGAATGTGCTTCTCGGAAGCAAAATGTTTGTATTCATCCTCAAAGTTCCAATGTGGGTAGAACTAGTACCAATTCTGACACGCACCACATTGAATCTACTGTACAACAGATTGCTAACTATTCTACTGTTGTTAATTTTCTGTTACAAAAAAGCACAGCCAAGGTACATAAAAAGCTTGATGACTACATTTTGCAATTTCTTTTTCATTTATTTATTTTCTTAAACGATACATGTACTAATCGTATCCTGCCTTTATTTTCTTTATAGAATGTAGAGTCATTCAAGTGTAAGAGCTATTGTTTATTTCACATGCAACTGTAACATGTAATATACAATTCACCGATACCGGAGCTTACGTTTGAATACAGCAGAAGTGGTTCAACTTTGCATCAGCTGGATACCCCAGCTCTTGCTCCAGTAGGTCCAGTTATGGCACTGAAATAAAGACACTTTCTATATAATTTTCAAACTCCATCCCTTTATTACACACAACCACTTTATCTTAGACACAACTCATTTGACCATTTTCCTTCTCTGGAATTGCAACATTCTGCATTATATTCTTCACGATTATTCCTTTATTCCTGCTTCCTAAAACACTACATTCCACTCTTCAGACCAATAGGGATGAGTAGTTCGTTTCACACTCCCTGTATAGAATAAACGCACACTAACACTACTTACACAGGTATGCTACAGCGGCCAGTATCCTACAGCGCCCACAGCACATCACTTCACAGCAAGAAACTCACGACTTACACTCACAGTTTCATCCTAGAGTCTTCATACCAATACCACTAAGTACTTTGCTTCCCACTCCCGCTATACTCTAAACGCATACTAACACCACCTGCACAGATATGCTACAGCGCCCACTATGCTACAGCGCCCAGAGCACATCACTTTACAGCACTCAGCTCACAGTTTAGACGCACGGTTTCATCCCAGACTGTACCGGCACCTCACCTCAGCACCATCTCACAGTGGGCAAAACAGCACTTTCACACCAGTAGGAATAAATAATTTGCTTCACACTCCGTCTACAGCACACCCTACCCACCCTACAAACCTCACGGTGCTCCTACCCTCCTCTTTCTCACTTTTTTCTCACTTTTTTTCCCCATACTCACTTCAACGGAATCGCAAAATGGCGGCCAACACTTCCTAGTTGCAACCGCTCGCAGCCAATCACCAGCAAGCTCGTGCTCGTAATGCCCTCAGCCAATCAGATGGCAGAATTCCCGAATATTGACATCTGTAAATTTCGATAGTTCTCAAAAACTACTGAACGGATTTACACCAAATAGCGTGCTTTCTAGACCAAGACCCTTCTCACTTCCAAATTTGGGGCATTCCGTTCACCTGTTCGACCTGTAGCCTTGTCTAAAGTTTTGTATAGAAATTAACATTGAAAAAACACGTTTTGGGACCCCCCTTATTTCTCAGCCCCCCCTTCACGCATCACCCCCAACCTTTCAACATAGGAGTTGATCTCAACAAAGAATTAGCTTTGAAAATTTCACGAAGATTCGTCAATCAGCGCCAAAGATATTGCGAATAGAATGTTGCCGTTTTCCTATAGTAACTAGGTCCTAACTATAACTACCTACTGGCGACCTCCAGTAGGTAATATATATATATATATTAAATTGTTAGAAGGGTCTGATCATAGACCAGACTGTGTGGACGAACGCCATTGCACAGGACATGCTCTGTGTGGTTGGCCTTGGAGATGCCAGTAAAGCCTTAGTGTACCACCACAGGGAGCATGTTTCCCTGGCTCCAGTGGACTGGCTGCAGAGGCCTGAGTTCTATAGATAACCACTGGAAGCAAAATGTAGAAAGCTAAGCCCAGCTGCAGAGGAGGTAGTACCATCCGCCCAGTACTCCACCATCCGTGGCAAGATTCATTTACTTCAAGGGGCCCAGCTACAGAGGCAGTAGTTCCAGCCACCCAAGTAGCTTGGCTACAGAGAGGTTAATACAGCCTGCCCAGTAAACCACCACAGGGTCTATGCTTCTTGGAAAAGGAGCCCATCTGAAGAGGAGTTAGTACCTCCCGCTTGGTACACATCACTATATGCAAGCTTCACGGACACAAGAGACACTGCTGTGAAGGCAATAGTTCCACCTTCCCAAAAGGCCCCACTGCAGGGGGTAGTAGTACCACCTTCCCAGTTCTCTACCATTGGGTTCAAGCTCCACAGACTCAAGGGAGCCATCTGCAGAGGAGCTACCACCACCCACCCGGTACGCCACCAGTGTGTGCAAGCTTCATGGACCCAAGGGGCCTGGCTATAGAGGTGAAAGTTCCACACACCTGGTACACCACTACCAGGAGCAGCATTCATAGACTGAACAGGCCCAGTTTTGGAGGAGCTAGTACCACCCACTCATACACCACCACTGGGTGTATGTTTCATGGACCCAAAGGGTCTGGGTGCTGAGGAGCTAGTACCGCTGCACTGTATACCATCACCAGGTGCAAACTTCACAGACCCAAAGGGCCCGACTGTGGAGATGATAGTAATGCCCATTTAGGATGCCACCACTGGTTGCAAGCTTCATGGACCAAAGAGGCCTGGCTTTGGAAGTACTAGTACTCCCCTCTCCGCATGCCACCACCAGATCCCAGCTTCACGGACTGCAGAGGTGCCAAAACAATCCACCCTGTACACAACCAATGGGTGCAGGCTTTGCGGACTCAAGGGACCCAACTGCAGTGGGACTTGTTCTGCCCGCCCTGTACAACACCTCTGGTTGCAGGCTTCACAAATCCAAGGGACCAGGTTGGTATCACCCACCCGGTCCACCACCACCAAAAGCAAACTTCACAGATCCAAGGGGCCCATTTTGAAAGAGCTAGTACCACCCACTGGTACTTCACCAAGGAGTGTAAGCTTGATGGACCCAAAAGACCCCAGGTGCTGAGGTGCTAGTACAATCGCCCCATACACCACCACTGGGTACAATTCACAGACCCAAGGGGCTCGGCTGTGGAGGTGCTAGTACTGCCTGCCCAGTATGCCACCACTGGGTGCAAGATTCATGGACCTACGAGGCCCGGCTGTGGAAGCTCTAGTACTACCCATCCAGTGTGCCTCCAGTGGCTAAATGCTTCACAGAATGCAGCGGTGCTAGAGCCATCCACCCTGTACACCACCAATAGGTGCAAGCTTTACACACTCAAGGGTTCCACCTGCATCGGGACTAGTACTGCCCACCCAGTACACCACCACAAAGTTCAACCATCACAGGCTCAATGGGCGTGGCTGCATGGGACTAGAGCCACCTGTCTAGTATACCACCACAGAAAGCAAGCTTCACAAGCTCAAGGTGCCCGGCCGCAAATATGTTTGTATTGCATACAAACCACCACTGGGTGCACGCCTCACAGAGTCAAGGTGCCCACCTGCACAGGGGATAATAATACCCATTGTGTACACCACCAGTGGGTGGTAACTTCATGGATCCAAGATACCAGGTTATGAGCCCGCCTGGTCCACCACCACTGCGTACAAGCTTAATAGATTAAAGGGGCCCCTCCTGTTGAGTAGCTAGTATTGTCATCAATAAAGCTTGCAGCCAGTGGTGGTGTCTACCACTACTGGCTGCAAGCTTCCACCAACGTCCACCACCACCATGTCCACCACTGCCACCACATCCACCACCACCATGTCCACCATCACCACCACCACGTCCACCACCATGTCCACCACCACGTCCACCCTGTCTATCACCACCACCATGTCCACTACCACCACCACATCCACCACCACATCCACTACCACCACATCCTCCACTACCACGTCAACCACCATCACATCCACCACCACGTCCACCATCACCACGTCCACCACCACCACCACATCCACCACCACGTCCACCACCACTTCCACTACCACCACATCCTCCACCACCACCACATCCACGTCCACCACCACCACCACATTCACCACCACCACCACATCCACCACTACGTCCACCAGCACCACGTCCACCACCACCACATTCACCACCATGTCCACCATCACCACCTCCACCACCACCACCACGTCCACCACCACCACCACTACCACCATGTCCACCACCACCATGTCCACCACCACATCCACCACCACCACCACATCCACCACCATGTCCACCACCACCACATCCACCACCACCACGTCCACCACCATCACGTCCACCACCACCGCATCATCCACCACGTCCACCACATCCACGTCCACCACCACATCCACGTCCATCACCATGTCCACCACATCCACCACCACCACCACATCCACCACCACATCCACCACCACATCCAACACCACATCTATCACCACCATGTCCACCAGCACCACGTCCTCCACCACCACCACGTCCACCACCACCATCACATCTACCACCACCATGTCCACCACCATGTCCACCACCATGTCCACCACCACATCCACCACCACCACGTCCACCACCACCACGTTCACTACCACCACCACATTCACTACCACCACCACCAGGTCCACCACCACGTCCACCACCACTACCATGTCCACCACCACGTCCACGTCCACCATCAAGTCCATGTCCAGCACCACCACCACGTCCACCACCACCATCACATCCACCACCACATCCACCACCACGTCCACCACCACCACCATGTCCTCCACCATGTCCTCCACCACCACGTCCTCCATGTCCACCACCACCACCACGTCCACCACCACCACATCCACCACCACCACCACATCCACCACCACCATGTCCACCACCACCACGTCCACCACCACCACGTCCACCACCACTACCACCCGTGACAGGTAAAGTGTCACTGGAGGGCAGGGGTAATAGGAGTGTCAACCCCGGCTTTACATGGGACATTTAAGGATGCATTGGGTGTGAGAAGACGGGAATAAGGACTTGAAGTATTACACCAGACCCAAGATACATTTTGAAGAGGCGCAATGTCACAGGGGCTCCTGTAAAAGCACTCGCAGCATCTGTACCTCACAGTGGCATACCTGCACGAGCCACTCACTCAAAACAAGCATTGGCATAGCCAATAGGTCTCGCCTTTGGGACCTTATAAGTGCTTAGCCATGTAACACTGGATGTTGTTGCACCAAGGATATTGTGCTGGATAACTAAACACTTATAAGGTCCCAAAGGTGAGACCTATTGGCTATGCCAATGCTTGTTATTACTTACAGGTCACCCCTAAGGTGGGCCCTGGACAGCCCATGGGCAGGGTGTAGTGAATTTAAAAAGTGGGAGATGTACTTTTGAGTTTCACATGCCCTGGTAGTGAAATACTCTTAAATTCATTTTTCACTACTGCAAGGCCTATCTTTCCCATAAAATATAATTGAGATTGCCTTATTACATTAGAAAAACACAACTTATGGTGAAGTTGGATATTAAATTGCAATTCTGAAAATGCCACTTTTAGAAAGTTGGCATTTTCTTACTGTAACTAATTGGTGCCTTCTGCCTGTCTCTGAATTCACGTCTGGGATGGGTGGCAGCTGGCTTGGTGCATTCCCTCTAGATGGCCACACACAAAGGAAGGGTAGATGTGACTGAGTGGCCACCTGCATCCTGATGGGCCACCCTGGGCAGGATAGAAGGGATGAGCGGTCACACCTGAAAGAGCTTTGTCCTGTCCCCACACAAAGGGTTGCCTACCACCCTGTAGTGAGTCTGGAGCCAGGACAGAAAAAGGACGTGTGTGCTTCAAAGGCATCTCTTTGATGTTTTCCCACTTCAAAGGCACAACTGGGTACAAGTACTAGACCTCTAACACAACCAACTCCGAACACTTCTGGAACTGAGCATATTCTACCAGGAAGAAGGACTGCTGTGCTGCTGGACGGACTGCCACTCTGCTGAACTGCTTTGCAGTGTTGGCCTGCTGCCCTCTTACCTGGGAGTGAGAAGGACTGAATCTGCATCTCTACATCCCAGAACCTAAGTATCTCCAAGTGTTTGTCGACTTGCCTCCTGTTTTCTGAAGTCTCAGAGATGTCAAAGGCTTTTCTCTTCAAACTGCAAACTGCACCTGGACTCTGTCTTCTGTAAATCTTTATCTGCCAATAGGTGCCAATTAAGCCCTAGGCCCTTAGATGTGAGCTCAGAGTGCTGCATCTGATAGAACCCACGCATCAACACTGTTATGCGGATTCGAACCGACGCATCACCACCATTGTGGGAACCAGATCAGCGCATCGCACTTGGAACGGCAGCATCGCGTTTGGAACCACCACTTGAGAACAGATGCATCGTGGCTGCTGCTTGGAGACACCCAGTGCATTGCATTTGGAACCACCATACCTCGGAAGCTGTGCACGGTGCTGACTCAT
Organism: Triturus cristatus; assembly: GCF_964204655.1. Classification (NCBI taxonomy): domain Eukaryota; kingdom Metazoa; phylum Chordata; class Amphibia; order Caudata; family Salamandridae; genus Triturus; species Triturus cristatus. The sequence goes on from NC_140583.1 coordinate 239,123,269, forward strand.
CACTGCCGTTGCATGGAGAAATCTGGCACATCCCCCCAAACTGCACAGGGATCACAACGCATCTCACTGTTTGCGACCAGGATCAAGGTACTTTTGCTCACCGGATCCTGCGTGGTTCCTGCATCCGGTCCGAGCTCCATTGCAGTCTGCCTGAACTCTTGACTGTGTCCCGGTCCAATGTGATCAATTAACTCTCTAACTGCAGACTGCTTCTAAACACAATTTTTTCATTTAATCTTTATTGAGATATTTGTTGTGATAATAATTCATATCACAACTTCTACTGATTAGAATTTTGGTGTTTTGATCTTTTTTTATTTATAAAATGATTCTCTGTTTTTCTCAACTGGTGTTGAGTCTTTTTGTGGTGTTTTTACTGTGTGACTGTTGGATGTGTTGCACAAATACTTTACACATTGCCTCTTAAGTTAAGCCTGACTGCTCTGTGCCAAGCTACCAGAGGTAAAGTACATCTTAATTTTAAGTGTGTTACTGATTTACTCTGACTAGGAATCTGGTTCCTGCTGGGACAGGGTGGATACCTCTGCCAACCAGAAACATAAATTCTAACAATGTGCTTATTAGTACAGTGTATTATTGGGCCACGCTTTTCAATGGCATAAATACTAATATGTTCATAATTTTCTCATTGACAATGGAAATTGTAATGTAGTATATAATTTCACTTGTTAGATTATTTATGCCATCTGAAATTGGCATCCGTCATATCAAGGGTGAGGTCATTTGGTATGCAAATTATAGTTTATGTGGCAGGAGTGCATAATATACTGTGCAGAACAGAGAACTTACAGAGTTTTTAATATGCTTCAAAGGTTCATAATGGATCTTAAGACTAGTGTTTTCAGAGAATGTCAAAGGTTATGGGGTTTTATATCACTGCATTTTTAGCAATAAAAGCACTCAAACATGTATTATACATCTATTACATGTTTGAGTGACTTTATTGAACTAAAAGCAGAGGTATAAAATATTTCATGGCTCCCTGTAATATATGGGTTTCATCAAATACCCTAAACCACTCTGCAGAGCTTTACAATTGTCAAGGTCATGAGGATTATGTGGCAGGGAGAAACAAATCATAATCCAAGGGTATGTAAACTGTGCAGTTTAAAGGGCACATGATGCAGCATGTCCTCTGTCTGTGTTACTTTCATCATAGCATTTGAGCTAGAATGTTTTGTGAAATCCGCATATTTATATGATAAATTAGGTGTCAAATATGGTATTTGATTTGTTTTATCAAATGTAACTGGCTCAAAAGGGGGAGACAATTTTTTCTGCCATCTTGAAAACCGCAGTTCTTGACAATATTGTGATTTTAACTCTTTTTGATAAAAAAAAATGCCTCAGCAAAGTGAGAGGCCTCTGGATGGATGCCCCTCACTGACATGGGAACCGGGATAAGGAAGCAGAAAGAAACTATGCTGGAATCGAAAATTTGCAATTTTCATAAAAATAGTGATCATGTGCCTATCAGTTTCTATTCAGAATAAGGCACAATTTTCATGAAAATCACGATTTTTATTAAGTAAAACATAGCTGTTAGCCTGGTAGGATTCACAGACAGATGTAAGATGTCTGGGTGAAGGTTAGGCCTTGCAGCCAGCGCGTACTGCCTATATCAAGCATTTGCAATGAAAATGGTCTTGCCTTTGGGAACCTATATGTATTTAGCTATGCAGCACATTAGCCTGGGTGCTGAAACATCAACTGTTCTTTAACATGGAGGGAAAGTAAGCACCAAACTGCGTGACACGCCAGGTATGGGAACACATGGAGAGAAATATTACCTTTCAGCGGGAAATGGTATAGTCCAAAGCTCTGTTTTTAATATAAAATCAGGGCCTTCAATAGTCATATCACTGAAAATACAAGATTTGAAAAACAAATTATTGTCTACGGGTGCTCGTGAAAGACAATTTCTATGGACTGGAATCTAGAGAATGCTAAAGTGATTCTGGTATTTTACTGACCCCTGCTGGTCGTTATCTATCAAGACAGTTAAACAGAAAAAAGTCCGTAAGCGGAAGAAGAAAAATGCTAGGGCTGACCTCCAGAGCCCACAAAGTACATACACATAGAAGTATATACCAAAGTATATACAAAAGGTCTTGAATGCTCGACCAGAGTTGGTTCCTGGCAACCCACAGATGTTTCGGTGCAGGGCCTGTTCATAGGACAGTCCTTGTGGCCAAATTCAGCTCGGTCATGCCAGTCGAATGCAATACATCATTAAAAAAAATAGAAAATGATTAAAAAATAAATTATTTAAAGGTTAGTTGAGGATCCATGAACATCAACTCCAAAAAGCCCTGAAATTCGCCAGTTATGGTATGCAACAACCAATGCATATTGTAACTCATTCCACAAGCGCTCAGTTCTGGCGAGATGTCGTGGCTGAGGAAGCCACAGCTGGAGGGGCTGTGCCCACTGGAGAAGTGATGAGCGCTGGTGGGATGTTAGGGGTGAGGAAGATGCAGCGTGGGGAGGCTCTGGCCAGTAGAGAGAGACTAAGAAACAGGCAAAAAGAGTTAAAGGAAAGAGGTCAGGTCTGCAACTTCTGTGTAGCATTTGGGTAAAAGAATAACATCCTTTCCTGGTAAAGTGTTTGAAGATTTTGTACTTTTAACTTGTTAGGAAAGATGTTTCTTTATAAAGGGATGGAAAAGTTTCCAAGGAGCAAACTTAGTTATCATTCCAATGTTCATTTTTGCCATTCTTGATGGTTTGGAGGCATTGTGCTGTGGCACATTGTATTAATTTTAAATGTGGCCATTAGTCACACGCAGACTGTTAATAAGAACACAAACCTGCAGTGATAAGTGTCCTGCGTGTGGAGGAGTCTCGTACACATTGTTCTCCATGCAGGTCGGCAGTGAGTGTACAAGCCATCATGGCCTTCACAGCATTAGGGCCTGCAATGCTAGTAAATTACTCCCTCATCTTGCTCTGTATGCTGTAGCCGTGTTCGACTCCGAGCATCGCCTTTGGCCGCAAGTGCAGCAAAAGAGGGGGTTTCAGTGGAGAGGCCCCGCTGCTTCTCAGCAGATCCGTAGAAGAGCTATCTAGATGGCCAGGCCAGCATTGATTACCCTGAAGGTGTCAGTAACCCAAGGGTTAGCTCCGCAAATTTCAGTATGGTCATGAGTAAATGGGGGTGATTGTGGGTACCTATCTAATCAGGTAGACTAGAAAGATCAGTTGTTTCCAGCAATGATGCTTTATTTGTGTTACACATCCTTAACTTGAATACATTATTTTGATATCTTTTCTGCATTCATCATTTATTCATACTTATTCTGGATGCATCCGTTTTATAAAGTTATATACAGACATACAAACAACTTAAAGAAGAGCTAGTTCTCATTGATTATTAACAAACATACTGAGATGGATGCCACACTGAGACATGAATGCTTGGGTTGTGCTGACAGAACACACCAGAGGTAATCTCCCATCTCACGTGACATGAGTGGGATTTGAACATGGCAGTAATTACAAATGTATACAGGGTTGCCACCATAGAATACACATGATTTCCAATCATTTTAACTTACTCTTCATCCCACTGTGTGAACTTTCTGAACCAAAGCCTTTTTAGGAACTTGCTGCTTTTCACTCTTGAAGTCCTGTTGCTTTGCTGAAGCAGTATATTCTTTATACTTGGCAGCCATCACCAACTCTATGTTCAACTTCACTACTTGAGGGTGGTGAGTGTGCATCAGAGCTGTAATTTAAGGTGCAGCCTACTGTCATGGTATTGCAAGGTGCTGATTGCTGGCTGAGTATAGAAGCAGTTGCTGATTTGCAGATTTAAAAGAGACTGATTAGAGGAATGTCTCTCTGATTGGCTCTAGGTCGCCCAGACAAAAAAGCGTTGCAATCTGTAAAAGGTATGATACAGGGTGCAGCATTTTGACACAGAGTATTGTTGAGTATTGTTGCTTGAGAAGGATTTGGTTGTGGCAATTTGTACTTGAGTGTTTGGACTTCATTGGATTAAATGTGAGGTTAAATTATGATTAGTTTTGCTTTGTAGAGGAGTGAGCATTGTGTGTTTGGTTGATGCTAATTGAGGAAGATTTTTTGTAATTTGTGTTTCTCACTAGGCCTCCTGATGCCATGTCTTGCCATGCCGTGTGCTCCCTCTGGTTTTTGAGTTTTTCAGTAGAAACCAGGAGAATCTACCTAAAGACTGAGCTGATAACATCAAGCTCTTAATGGATCAGTTACTCATAAAAATTATTATCCAGCTGCTGTACTGATCTATATGGTAATAAATATTTCTACATATTTACCTGCCTGCCTCCTGAGATCTTTGCCCCCATCTACTGTTCTTCAATCTTCCAATTTTCAATTGTAACTTTCAGAAATATGTTCAGATTAAAAAAATGGAGCATTAGGAACGTTTATACTTTTCCAGATGTTTAACAGAAAAAAAGCAGAGCAAAAGGCCAGTGGTTGGTAAGTACAGAAGACTGGGTGTTTTTTCAAGTCACAATGCACAACTGCTGAAGAAATGGAGATATTACATAGTTCCATGAGGACAACAAAAACATCTAGGTGGGAAGACGAGAAAAGACGCGCTGAACAAGGGTTGAGGGAAGTACCAGATTTGATAGTAGTTCAAAGAGTAAGTGTACCTTGGAGGTTAAGAGCAAAAAAGGGCAAAAAGGCATTAGAACATTTAATGTAAACAGCTCCATTGAAGAATATTAAACAGCAGTTGACTGTAAACATTGGTATAGGCCCGCTGCTGTCGGCTTTCCAATGTCCTAATCAGCAGCCTCTGTCTTTCCTTCTTGCCTCTCTAGGAAATGTTGATCGCACAGGGGAATGAAAGAGGCAGAGGTTGATGGCATACAGCAAGTCTTCTGCTCTGCTCCTTCTGTTGCTTTCAGTGTTACTAGAGCCTCTGCAGGAGGAAGGGGGGACTCTTCCCCAGTCCTGTCTCCCTCAGCTCTGTCAAATGTGGAAAATAAGTTTGCCAGAGCCGTGGGAGATTCAGAGACTTATTGCTGTCCATTTTTGCCGTATATGTTTAACAGTTCACTGCCGTGACCATGTGTGTGGCAATTACCGCTTAGACATAGATAGCAGCTGGGATAGGCTAGGAGGGAATTACCCCCCTGGGTTGTACTGAAGTCTTTTTTCAATTAGTACTTTCAGTCCATTAGATGTAGAATGTTCTAATAGCCCTATAGCCCTTTGTAGGAGGCCATACCAGCTTCTAAAAGCCTACTCTCCTGGGGCCCGATTCACAGAACTAACTTAAGACAAAATCCTAAACTTACTATTTTTGGTATTCACTGAAGTTAGGATTTTGTCTTAAGTTTGTCTTAAGACAAATTTAAGACAGACTTAAGACAGACTTAAGACAAACTTAAGACTGACTTAAGACAGACTTAAGACAGACTTAAGACAGACTTAAGTTAGGATTTTGTCTTAAGTTTGTCTTAAGTTTGTCTTAAGTCTGTCTTAAGTCTGTCTTAAGTCTGTCTTAAGTCTGTCTTAAGTCTGTCCTAAATTTGTCTTAAGACAAACTTAAGACAAAATCCTAACTTCTGTGAATACCAAAAGTAGTAAGTTTAGGATTTTGTCTTAAGTTAGTTCTGTGAATCGGCCCCCTGGTCAGTAAGGCTATTGTATTTGCTCATCTCTAGTTGCAGTAATAAAATGAATAGATAAAAAGACTGAATCCTAATATGAAAAGATATAGTAAGACTATTTAGATTTCTTTGCGTTTTGAATGCTTGATTGGGTAGAAGCAGGGCTATCCAAAGCTGTAACAATGCCACAGACTTCTTTTAGACAAGTTGTTTCGAGATGAAAAAACAGGCACAAAGGAAGGAAGCATCAGAAAACACAGCAAAGCATCGATTCTTGAGTCCCAAGGGAATGAAAGCATCCGTTCTGCTGCATGCAGGGGAAATACTGCGTCGATTCCTTACTGCAAGGAGAAGCGATGCGTCGAATTCTGAAAATGGCTGCTTACTGTGGGGGCAATGCAATGGAAATTTGGGGCAAAGGTACGATATGTGGAAAATCCAGGCATGATGGGTTGATGCGGCCGCAAAACAGCATTGCGTCGATTCTTTCAGCCGATGGCAGGTGATGCATTGATTCCTTCAGTGAACAGCAGGGCTTCCGTTGAAGGTGGAGAAGGGATCTCGGACGTCGGAGAAATGGTGCTCTGGATTCAGGCTGCAGCGTTTTATCCAGCCATGAACAGGCATTTCATCGATTTTTCAGCCGCACCATGACAATGAGTTGGTTTTTCAACCAGACTGCATGCTTGCGGAAGATAAAATGACTCAGAAGGGCATTGCGTGATTTTTCAGCTCTTGAAGCAGCAAAACCACCTCCAAGGGCCCAGAACTGGAGTTGGCACCACTTGGCCACCTTCAACCCACACAATCTCAACCAACCAGCAAACACCAGCCAAACCATCACCACCTGGTCACCGCTCACCACCCTGACCACCTCAACCCTCATGTCTTCCATCCACTCCGGGGTGCCCCCAGAACCCTGCCCACACCACCTCTACAGCCTCACAGTAAACCCAGTCAGCATGGAACTCACCAGCATCCTCAACACCTCCATCTCCACAGCAACCTTCCCAGACAAATGGAAACACGCAGACATCAGACTCTTGCTAAAGAAAGCCCCCGCTGACCCCAACAATCTAAAAAATTACCGTACGATCCCCCTGGTCCCCTACCCAGCCAAAGTTCTCGAGAAAGCCATCAACCAGTTGCTCACCAAATACCTGGGACAAAACAACCTACTGGACTCCTCTCAATCAGGATTCTGTGCCGACCACAGCACTGAGACCATGCTGATTGCTGCCTCAGGCGATATCAGAACACTCCTTGACCGTGGAGAAATGGTGGCCTTGATCCTCCTTGACCTCTCTGCATCGTTCGACACAGACACAGTCTACCACAACACTTTCATTAACAGACTCTAAAACATAGGCATACGACAAGACGCCCTCAAGTGGATCCCTTCTTTCCTTACAGGATGCACACAGAGCATCCGACTGCATCCCTTCATCTCCGCACCCAAAGACATCATATGCAGCGTACCACAAGGATCATCCCTCAACCACTCAACATCTACATGAACCCCGCTCACAGACATTGTAAGATCCCATGGACTCAACATAATCTCCTATGCAGATGACACTCAACTGATCCTCTCGCTCACCGAGGACCCCAAAACTAAACTTCAGCAATGCCATGACCAAGGTAGCCAAATGGATGAAAGACAACTGCCTCCAACTTAACTCCGACAAAACTAAAGTATTGATCTTTGGGAAGAACACCTCCACATGGGACCACAGCTGTTGGCCTGCAGATCTCAGACCCACACCGACCAACCGTGCACACAAACTCAGCATCATCCTGAAATGACAAGTTAACTCAGTTGCCTCCTCCTTCTTCCACACCCTTGCATGCTCCGCAGAATCTTCAGATGGATCCCAGCCAACACCAGAAAGACCATCACTCAGGCACTCGTCATCAGCCACCTTGACTATGGCAAAGCCTTCTAAGTAGGCATACTTCAAAGGATAGTCTTTGTAGTGCACAGTTCCTGCCCTGCCCTGACCTGGCTCCAGACACACTATAGTGGAGTGGAGACAGCATTGTGCAAGGACAGGCACAGCCCTATTCAGGTGTCAGTGATAACTCCTCCCACCACTCTAGCTCAGGAAGGCCAATCAGCACACCTCAGGTCCCTTTGTGTGACTGTCTAGAGTGGTCCACCAGCACACCTCAAGTCCCTTTGTGTGACTGTCTAGAGTGGTCCATCAGCACACCTCAAGTCCCTTTGTGTTACTGTCTAGAGTGAATGCACAAACAGCCCAACTCGAAGTCTAAACCAGACATGGATTCCTCAGGCAAGCAGAGGCACAGGATGGTAACGCAAGACAAATGCCCACTTTCTAAAAGTGGCATTTTCAAACACACAATTTAATAACCACCTTCACAGAAAGATGTGTTATTAAATCCTGAGTTCAGGGAACCCAAACTCCAAATCTCTAGCTCTACCCAATTTAAAGATACACTTGTAAAGGGTTACAAGGTTGCTCTAATGATAAACCTATTGGATAGGTAGTCCATAAAATAGTGAAAAACAAAATTGGAAGTAATTCACTATCAGGACATGTAAAACACACTAATACATGTCCTACCTTTCACATACACTACATGCTGTCCATGGGGCTACCATGGGCCTATCTTATGGGTGCCTTACATGTACTAAAAGGGAAGGTTTGGGCCTGGCAAGTGGGTGCACTTACCTGGTCGACATGGCAGTTTAAAACTGCACTTGCAGACACTGCAGTGGCAGGCCTGAGACATGTTTGCAGGGCTTCTCATGTGGGTGGCACAATCAGCGCTGCAGGCCCTGGGAACACACAGTTCCCTTTCCTAGGGACTTACCAGACAATAAAATATGCCAATCATAGATAACAAATTTAAATTACAATTTACACAGGAAGCACTTGCACTTTAGCACTGCTCAGCAGTCGTAACGTGCCCAGAGTTAAAAAACCCAGCAAAAACGAAGTCCAGCATACAGTCAAAACAAGCATTGGCATAGCCAATAGGTCTCGCCTTTGGGACCTTAATAAGTGCATAACTAAATACTTATAAGGTCCCAAAAGCGAGACCTATTGGCTATGCCAAGCGGCCGTGGGGCCGCGAAAGTGAAAGTAATCGCGTGAAAAGCATTAAAGAGGTTTCGCTCCGTCCTTATTACTTATGTAAAAGCAAATAGAGCAGAGTTTTGCCTTAAATTGAGCTATATTATTCACATCAGTAAAGTGGAGACAATGCCTGTGTTTGTTTTTGAAGATAACCAGTCTGAAGTCAGTTTGCACTCCGGTTTACCCTGAATTAAAACTTTAGTCTGCAGCAAATCGGCGCAGCCCTTAATTATCATACGAGCAGCAACTCTGTCCACCCCCGTCCACCCCTCCCCCCTTCAAATTAAGGCTGCTCCAGCAAATGGTTTGACACTGCAGCATTGGGGAGGGACAGTCTGGAGCCACCACACACTGGGAGCACAATGTGTACTAGAACAGCGGGGGTCCTACTAGCAGGGTTGAGGTGACACGCAAAGCAGTCTAAGGCTTTTAACACAACTAGCGCTTTTTAAAAAAAGACGCCGTTTCTAAGCATTATAAATACCATTTTACTATGACACAATGTATATAGTATGTCGATTTACCGACCACGGAGGAAAAGAAAGCTGCAAACGCGATGGGCGTATAGCGACTATGTTTGCCATCCATCCCACCGGCGCGTGAGGAGCGAAACAATGTATACTTACTCTATGCACCCTAACCTACTGTCCGTGTTTTATAAGAGCCGATATATTGTTCTTTTGCCAAATTAGAGCGCCATTTATGCACCTGGAACCCGGGCACTGGATACTTTGGGAAGGTTATGTGCTAATAAGCGCCCTGTTAGTAAGGTTACATTGGTTTTAAGGACAGGAATGGGGCAGTGACAGCGAAGTACAGTTGCAAAGCATGGGTCAGGGTTGAAATGCACGGGCCAAGTCGAGTTCGAATAAAACTGAAAGTGATCGCGATCAAATATCAAAGCGGCCCTGCGGCCGCTAAAGTGAAAGTAATCTCGGGAAAAGCGAGGCGCGCGTACCCGCGCACATGCACTGTAGCTCTAGGCTGGCCTGGTAGTACTTTTTGGAGCCCTCTCAATAAGTCTCGCCAGACCAGCGCATGCGCTGGGTCAGGCGAGACCTAAAAAATAGGAGGTAGTGGCAAAAAGACTGGGTAAACCACACCAAGTATGCCAGGTCTAACAATGATGATAATTCTTGGCACAATCAGACCCTGCACCCTTTCTAGGCCATCCTCCTGACACATCCTACAACACCAAATCATCTTTCACAGGCTGCATCCACTCTTCTTGCACAGCACGACCACCAACTATTGCCCTTACACCAGCCATCATACAGTCATTCTCGCACACATCACATTCATCATGACATGTACACATTCCATGGCACATAGATGCAACAGCTACCTTGTGCATATTGGAGACAAGAGGATAATATTCCTTCTCACTCTGGTACCCTGAGCGTTGTTTTTTTGGAATCTCCCCAGGCCTGGCACATGAGTGGTGCATCCAGAGGTCAATTCCGTCTTCCTGGCTTTGGTCTTTCTGCATCCTGTCTTTCTTCTTGGGACCACACACAGCCTTCCCTGGGATTGTGCAGTGCCCCTTGGTGTCGGATGATCTCCAGCCCTCGTCCTTTTCCCCTAGATCCTACGTCACAAAAAAGGAACATTTCGGTGGTCGCCCTTTCAGGTGTCATACCCCTGCCTTTGGAAAATGAATTACCACCTGGCATTCAGAAGGACTCTTGCAGGAAGTTGGCCCTGTATATACTATACCAAAGTGATGTATAATGTGCACAGAGTCCAGTGGATCCCCAAAGGTACACAGAGGTAAAGTTAGATAGAAGCTCACTCCCTATTTGTGGTAGTGTGGTCAAGCAGTAAGGCAGTATCAGAGGACAGTGTTAAGCATTTGTTGTACACACTCGGTCAGCAAATGAATTGACACACTCAAAGACTGAACTTCAGACCAATTGTTTTTGTATAAAAATATTCTTTTAGTTATTTTATTTTCTAGAACCAAGCAAGCCTGGAACAGGTAAGCAATAGATACTTTACAGTAGTAGTGCAATTGAAATACAGTTTGAATGATAATTGTATATGCACTTTGGTTTGATTTACAGTATGGATGCAGAGAAATGTAATACTTAGTAAATGCAGTACATAGACTTGAATAGGCTTTTTAGTAAAATAGCAGGTAAGTAACTTTTGAGATTACTACGCTTCCACAGAGTAGTATACCTAGATACTACTCTGGGACATTTCTTGAAAACAGGTAAGTAAAATCGTTTTTGTTAGATTATGCAATTTTAAAGAAGGCCGTTGGGCGTGGGTGCCTTTTGGGGTCAGATCTTCTTATCAGCTCCTGGTCGCGGTTGGGGGGACTTTCTGGATTAAGGATGCAGGCTTCAGCTGGAGGCATGAGGCAGGTCAGGGGTGGCCGGACTGTGGGTCAAAATCGCGGGGGCGACCTCCTCGCGGTGTTTGCCCTCTCGAGCTCTGGCCGTGGAGGGTGGGTGCAGAGTGGGGGTGGATTCGCGGTGTCTGGCCGGAGCCAGAAGTTGCAGATGAACAAATCAGGTGTTCACGGGAGACAAAGTCTTTGTGCTTGAAGCCAGGCAGGTCTTCCAGGGTTTTCGAGGTTGCTGGCTGCAGGACACACCGGGATTTCGCAGGAGCAGGTTCGATGGGGAGACAGGCCGGTAGGGCTGGGGCCGAGTCAGTGGGCGTCTTCCTCATGTTAGCTGCTGCACAGCTGTTTTGTCCTTCTTCTTCTTCTTGTAGTTTCTTCTTGTCTGAGGAATCAAGGTTTAGGGGTGCCCCTAAATACTAGAATTAGGGGCGTTACAGGTAGGTAAAAGGCAGGGACCAATGGGTCCCTTTCCTGGGGTGGATACACCCCCTATTATGCCACCCTCCAGTGGGAGCATGTCCCTGGTTGGCTGAGTCCCCCCATCTGCAAGATGGCGGAGACTGGGAGTTGTGCTTCACCTCGCCACCCCCACCTGAGGGGTGGAGTTGGCAGAGGTGCGCACACCTCTTTTCCTCACTTGTTTTTCCCGCCGGTTCTTCTGCCCAAACTGGAGGTCAGAACCAGTGGGGACCAGTTGCTGAAAGCAATCCTTTGAAGCCTCCCCTTCGTGAACCCTGCCCATCCTGGAGGAGGAGGCTTGGCACCCCGTCCCAGGATGTGCATTGTTTCAGGCCCCAGAGAGCAGCAGGCTCTCGACCCAGGGGTCCAGAAACATGTCTGGTGGTGGCAGCTGAAAGCAGCCACTCAGCCTGGACACTAGTGGTGGGTTCGTTTTCAGGAGGCATCTCTCAGATGCCTTCTGTGTGCATTTTTCATTAAATCCCACACTGGCATCAGTGTGGGTTTAATGTACTGAGAAGTTTTATACCAGAACTTCTCAGTTTTCAGTGTAGCCATTATGGTACTGTGGAGTTCAGAATGACAAACTCCCAGCAGCATATACTCTTAAAGGGAGCACTGCACTTACAATGTCTAAGAATGGACTTAGACACTGTAGGGGTACAGGGCTCATGCACCTGTACCCTCACCACTGGTATAGTGCACCCAGCACGAGGGGTGACTGATCTATGCCACGGCAGTGGGTTGTAGGCATGGCACACAGAGATGTGTGCCATGTCGACTCTTCACTTTGTTCTGCACCAAAACACGCAGCCTGCAAAGGCAGTGTGTGAGTGTCAGGGTACACAATCTCTAAGGGTGGCACAATAAGTGCTGCAGCCCTTAGAGGCCTTCTCTGGTCACAGTGCCCTGGGTACCTGTGGTACCATTTACCAGGGGCTGACCTGTGGCCAGAGATGCAAATTGGGTTTAGGCTTCAATGCAGTTTTAGGGAAAGAACATAGGCCCTGAGTACCTGATTAGCAGAAGCCCAGGGCACACTCAGTCAAAGCACATCAGCAATTTAGCAAAAAGTGGGGGCAACCATGCAGAAAGAGGGAACTTTCTCACAACTCTGTAGGCATTCTCTACCTGTAACTCTACTTCCTTAACTTTCGTGCTTTCCTTTTGTAATGCTGCATCACCTCCTGTTGTCGGAATTTGAGTTTTACCACCATGAAACCTTTTATGGGATCTGAGCGCGCTACGAATAATAATAAACTCATATTTATATCATGGAAAAATAAGAATGATATATGTTTTTCTTAATTCCTGGAAGACGGTGATAGAGAACCATGTCCCAACTATCGGGGACGAGCATAACTATGAATAGTGCAGCAGGTGCAGTAGGTGCAGCAGCACCGGAACGTAGAGGTGTGATGGGCTCACTCAAAAAATGGCTTTTTACTATCAAGTCAGCGAGAAAGGGATCCATTTTCCATCCTTCCTATGCATGACACTGATCAGGCTATGGAGGAGGGAACACCTTACTATTGTCTGTTCGTGAATAAACTCGCCTGGCCATCGTGTTATTTTATCTAAAACAAAAACATACATCTAGGATAAGTCGTTTCCGGCCCTTTTCCTGGTAGTTAATTCCTACCAGAATACGATAAGGGGGAACAAGATGTCTTTTTTTCTCTGCTAAATGATCTTAGAAATAATCAGACACTGAAGAGATGAAGCACTTCCTATGACTTTACATTGACTGCCCTATTACAGTGGCAGTGCTCTTAGGAATGATTAATAGAGTCATCATGAAAAATTCATGGGCTAAAAATCTTTGAACATCACTTACTTGAAATGGATGCTGTTGCACAATGTATGTGAACATGCAGCGTTCTTGCAAAGTGTGGATTCACTTTGCAATCAAATTACAAAAAATAAGAAGATTAAAATAAAAATAGTGCGAGCCTTTTAAAAATATTTTTACATTTGGGAGCCTCTTCAAAATATACTTACGGTAACACAGCAGTCAATACTATGCAATTTAATACACAATGGTCTTCATTATAACTTTAGATTAAATCCTGATTAGACTGGCCGTAGGAGTTTTCCCCAGACATTTCGCCTGTGAAAAACAGGCCGCATTTATCTGGGTAAAGGTGCTCAGAAACTACAAAATGTGAGGATTGGTGCCCAAACGCTGGTTTTACACAATTCTATGATTTTCCTCATGCAAGAAAATCAGAGGATGACAATGGAAACGACAGAGATATTTGACACATAGACAGACTATTAACCCCACAGTTTCAATATAGCACTTCAGATAGTCGACAGAAACACTTCCTCAATAAATTCGAAATGTAATGCACTCTAGGGGTCTATCTTGATGTTGGAGGAAAGTGTGACACAACTGGCAATTTCTATTTAGCACTGTTTAAACAATCTTCTTTAGGGTCTCCTGCACAATAACAGTTAAACTCAAAGGCAGTGCCTAAATTGAGCCGGCGATTTCTGGAGCTCCGCACCAGCACTTAAATTTCAGCACCAGCACCTATGACAGTCTGCCACATGGTGGCATAGTCTGTCTTATTTAGAGATGAGCACAACAGTTGTTTACTAATTCAATATACATTAAAAATGACTAGCGCTAGTGGTAAAGCGGCTGGCCCCGACGGGGTGCCAATAGACATATTTAAATGTAATATGGATTTTTGGTTACCCGTTTTGCAGAAATTTTTTATTTTAATGCTACAATTGACGGGGTGATACCTGCCACCTGGGCGGAATGTTTGATAGTCCACATCTTCAAAAAAGGAAATAGGAGTAGTGCTAGTTGTTATCGCCCTATATCTTTGCTCGATTCAACATCTAAAGTTATAGGCAGAATGTTGTTGGCCAGGCTGGAACAATGGGTAGAAGCAAAAAAGATCCTATCTGTAGCTCAGTATGGCTTTAGACGAGGTGTTGGAACAATTGAACAATGTTTGAATTTAGAACTAATAATAGGAAAATATACATCCGCAAGGGAGGGCTGCCTTCACCTTTGCTTTGTTGATTTGTCAAGTGCTTTTGACTTGGTAAATCATTCAAAGCTATGGGAGACGCTGGGAGGGATGGGTGCCCCCGAGGATATTATTGGTTTCTTATCTCAAATCTATGCTCGTCTTTCCGCCAAGATACGTTACGGAATACACGGAGAATGCACAAAGCACTTTAACATAACACGTGGGATTAGACAGGGCTGTAGCCTTGCGCCTCTTTTGTTTTCACTCTATATAAATGGTGTTGATGTTTTATTACAGAACTTGGGGGCAGACGTCCCCAAGATTGGTAATCGGCCTACGCTCCTTTTGTTGTACGCCGACGATGCAGTCCTAATTTCAAGGACAGCGAATGGCCTACAAATTTTAATGGACAATTTTACTAGTTTTATGACAGAAAAATCCTTAAAAATCAATCTGAGCAAGACTTTGGTCATGTCCTGTGGTAAAAAGAATATTAAAATTAAAACTCACTATATTAACGGGATACGGATTGAGAGAACATCTACCTTCTCTTATTTAGGTATCATTTTTAACAGTAAGGGCACTTGCGACACACATATAACTTTATGCAAGATGAAATTTGTGAAATTAGTTGAGGCTATCTTCAGATTCTCCCATAAAATTGGCAATAAACCTGTACGGGAGATCCTGAAGTTATATGAAGCAAAATGTATTACTGGGAGTTGCTATGGGGGAGCCTTATGGGGTCAGGCAGATACGACGCCGATACACACCCTTGAAAACAAATTTCTAAGACGTTTGTTAGCCATACCTGCCTCCACCCCTTCGATTATTTTGCATACAGAAACTGGGACATCATATATTTATGATCTGATTAGTTTGTCTACTCTAAAGTTGTGGCACCGTGTCTGGAGTAGGGAAGAAACTCACTTTACGAGGGATATTATATTAGACTATCTATCCC
The DNA here is from genome assembly GCF_964204655.1 of Triturus cristatus. Taxonomy (NCBI): domain Eukaryota; kingdom Metazoa; phylum Chordata; class Amphibia; order Caudata; family Salamandridae; genus Triturus; species Triturus cristatus. The sequence goes on from NC_140583.1 coordinate 239,138,769, forward strand.
AAGATCGATGTAAGAAAATACCCTGGTTAAGTTATATTAGTAGCCTTCTAGAAGAATGCAACTTGGCATTGAATTGGAATCAACCCGAAGATATTCAAAAAATCAGTAGGGTCGAATTAAAAAGGAGCCTCTTGAACGCTAGGATTGCGTCAAGAGATGTGGTTTCAAGTACTAAGATAACCATTGTCTCCTATCTTGAGGGGCCAATTGTAAAGGGTATACAGCCATACCTCGTTTCTATAATAAATGTTCAGCATAGATTCTACCTAAACAGACTACGGATGAACACATTACATTATTTTTTTGCCTTTCCAAAAAGGGCTAAGTAGGGTGCCAATCTCCCAAATTGTCCATGTGATGGTAGGTCCAAACAAAGTACCCTTCACTTTTTACTTTTTTGTAAATTTTATATAGAAATTAGAAAACAATTTTTACGTCCAATTTTTAAAGAAAATTCCCTGTATTCCTATAAAGCCGCTTTTCACTGTTTACGAAATTTGGAAAATGTATTTGCCTGTAATGCAGTTAACTGCTATATAATGTCGGCAATTAAACAAAGGAATGAACTTGTTCACTTAGAAATTTTGAACTATGAAACAATATAAAGTGTATTTTTGTTATGATATGTATAATTGTATAATGATTATGTGTATTTTAAATATATAATAATGCTGCTTCTTTCTGGTTATAAATTAATTTTTATTGTATTTTATAGTATGCTTTTATGGACATTTTGTATGATCCGATTAAAGCTTGTTATTGATTGATTGATTGACTAATACTTGCCACCCAAGCCATTCTTTTAGCTTTGGTGGCGTGGAATAGTTTAAATTGTCACATGTGTAAGAGGGTGATGGTTGGGACTGCTATTGGCAGTGCTGGCATGACAACTGGTGGTGCAAAATACAGTGGCCTCCTGACGAAGGCCCTGGCACTTATTTATTTACAAGTTAAACACATCTCAAAGGGATATCAGAGGACTGATGGACGGCGCTGAAAACATGACTGAGGAGGGCATGTGTGAGGAACAATTATCTTGAATCAATGGAAAATGTACTCAAAGTCTGGACACTTCAGAGCAGATTCAGCAAGACATTTCACCACTGCAAAGTCACGCTAAGCAGCACATAGTCTTGATAATCTTTTTATTTTCCAGAGCAAAACTTCTTTTTTTGACACTGGAAAGTTTCCCTGACCTTTTTGTAATGCAAACAGTACTTTGCCTTTAGCCATGCACAGTAAGGGTTAGCCAGAAGGATCTGGCTATGGCCAGGCCCTGTGCCCAACCATCTATTTGGTATAGCTGTACACACAGCCTTTGGCTATGAATAGCGGGGGTGGGATGCAATGCTTGACCTTTGGCCAGACCTGGTGTAGAACCCTTGGTAGGGGGCCAACCCCCTCTGCACACAGACTCTGGCAAAACCCAGTGAGTGTTGACTGCAGGTGGCCTGACCCTCTGCCCAACCAACAGCAATCAGCCAACCCAGCTGCACACAGCCTTTGTGCTGTGCACAGCAGGTTTCGCACCAGACCCTGGAATGCAGCCAGACCATGCTCTAAATCCGATGGGCAAAGCCAGACTGGGAACCGAAACCGGCCGTGGCAAACATCTTAGGTGATCCCAGGGGTGATGGGGTGCTCGCAGTACCAAAAGCTTTGTGCCGCTTCTGTTGCTAGGTGCCGATATTGCAATTGCCCCTGGTAACACAAACGGCCCCCCAGTGGTCTATAACCATCCCCCACCTGGCGGCCCACCGGGGAGACGCCCGGTGCCCGCTAAGGCAAGTCTGGCCCTGGCGATGGGACAGCCAAAACCCCCATGTGGCTATTTCCCAAGCACAGCTGTGGGGCACTGAATACATTTTTTTCATTTTTGGGTGAGGGGTTCTGAATCCTGGTGTCCCAGGCATGTCTGTGAGACCAAGGCAGAGTCCCAGATTCAGGAATCCAGCAATATAATTTTTTTAATAGCTTATTTTATTACCAGTGGTGGTGTATCTCTGGGGCCCCATACTTATGCCTGAGGGTAAAGGTATGTTCATCTTGCCCCCATCCGCCTTTTTTCTTTTCCCTACATGGTGCTCGGTTCATTGTGTTGGATACTGGTGTCCACAGCAGCAGTTTTTCTGTGACAGTAATAAGAGCATGGCAGATTTGCATATTCGCAGCCAAATTTAGGAATTCTCAATGGATAATAGAAGAAAAAGTTGCCTCGTCCCATAGTGTGTCTTTATTATTTTAATTGGATTCGCAAATCCCAGGGGATTGAAAGTCCAGATATTGCTAAAACCTAAACTCTTCATGCCCAGACAGAACACTTTTTAATTGCTAGTTTCTTCAAAACGACTGATTGGATTTGCGATAAATAAAGCAATGGCACTTTTTGAGTAAAGTTCTATGTACACAATATCGTTGGTGTAGTTCCATTTAGCAGATTTTTATGCGTAGAGGAGCAAAGAATCCCATGGACGTTAATAATAATGATAATGCAGTTTATGAAGAACTTGGGGGCATATTATCAAGAAACGGCGTTAAAATTATCGCCGCTTTAGCGGCAGAAAACTGCCTCTACAGCGGCGATAATGGGCTTGATAATATGCCCTTGAGAATTCCAATAGAAGCCCATGTTCTGGTGTCAACATGGGCTTCTATTGGAATTCTCTGCGGCATGTTATCAAGCCCATTATCGCCGCTTTAGCGGCAGTTTTCTGCCGCTAAAGCGGCGATAATTTTAACGCCGTTTCTTGATAATATGGCCCTTGGTTACACTTTACGATGTGTACTCGCGCTAGGGCTTGACCTACCAGTTAAAAACAGGAGAGCGGATAGGGGAACTCCCCGAGAGCAATCAAGGGTGACTTACACAACCAGGTTTTAACTCCAAGTCGAAGGTCTTTTCAGATTGTTCAGCTCTCGAATGCACTGGTAGGGAATTCCAGATTTCAGCCACCAAGGGGCTAAAAGAACAGGCCCCTAACCTGGTCCTCAGCACTAGGGGCACCCTCACTAGGTGGGCCCGTGCAGATCACAAGTTACGTGGAGGCAGATAGGGTTGCACCATAGGGAGCAGATATTTGGGGCCATTAATCATTTTGTGGCAGTAACACATGGCTTTGAAGGAGATTCTTTTTTCTACTGGGAGCCAGTGAAGAGAAGCAAGGGTTAGCAGTAGTCAATGTCTTTCCAGAAAGATTCAGAACTAGGTGTGCTTCCACATTTTGTATCAGTTGGAGTTACTTTTAAGGTATAAAATGTTGCAATTATCTATCTGAGTAGAGACTACCATAGCTGAACAATAGTTTTCCTTGCCACTGTGGGGAGCAGGTCCAGCGTCTTCCTCAGGATTTTAAGGACCCCGATGCATTTCCCCTCAATACTACTTAGCTGACTCTGAAAAGGAAAGTTGGAGTCGAAACATACGCCAGATTTTTGGTTTTGGATTTGGGGGCAGGATTATGGCCCAGGGCATCAGGCCACCAAGCCACTGTCCAAATAAAATTGGTGTCCAAATAAAAGGGGATTTACCAACTATCAGAACCTCAGTTTTATTCACATTCAGTCTAAGACAGCTCTTAGCCATCCGAGAGGCCAGTTCCTCCAGACATGATTTAAACTGTGATGCAGCATCATCCAGTGTTACAATAAGCTGCACATCGTCTACATATGGCACAATTTTCACATTGTGTCTTTGAACGATCTCGGGTAGGGGTCATATGTATACATTGAATAGAGTAGGGCATAAAATAGAGCCCTGCGGTACACCTTGTGATATTGGTTTTGTCTCAGGCATAAACAGTCTCTGAGCTACTTGGAAGCTGTGGAGTTGGAGCAAAGTGGCAATCCAACATAGCGCAATGCCTCCAAAAATGCACTGCACAACTACTTTAAGAGAAGACCATGGGATAGGGTGTTGAAGGCTGCACTAAGATCTAGCAGGATTAGGGCAGCAGTTTGCCCTCGATCTGCATAGCGCCTTAAGGTTTCCGTGGACAGCAATTATGCTGACTCTGTAGAATTGGATCCCCTGAAGCCTGATTGAGAGGGATATAATAAATTGTTCGATTCAATGAATCCCAATAGTTGAATGTTCACATGTTGGCAATTCGCAAATTATGGTTTGGTCCATAATTTATAACTCGCACAGCAGCCATTCAAACCATGGCTCACACAGGCGACAATAGCATCCGTGTAGATATGGGTAGATCACAGTTTCCATTAAAAAGGCTTTTCTGTTTTCCTAATAATTTTGGTGTGATCAATCTGCATCAAACTTGCAAAAAATGTATGTCATCTTTGAGTTCTTTAAGGCAAGTTTTTTGCAGATCCATGAAACCAAGCCCTAAAAAGAAGTGGGAGCCCAAAAGGTACATTTCTCATTTTAACTTTAACTCCTTATCTTCTCTGGAACGTGTCTTGGCAATAGCAACTTTATGCCATTTTTCACTTCCTTACCTGTTTTCCATACTTTGCACAACACTTGTGGTGCCTACTTTGGCAATCATCATGCTTACTCCAAGGGCTCCATGTTAAATGTATGTCACATGCAGGTACTAAAATCCAATATCAACTCCGGAAAAAAATAATTTCAACTCCATTCCACAGGCGTGGTTGAGTGATAGAAGCTCACTGCTCCGGCTGCTCCCAGAGCTAACTGTGAAAATGGCAGCATGGCCAATCCATGCTTGGTCAGATGAGTTTAAAGTACATGTTCGTCTATAGTCTCCTTGCTGATTACTGACCATTAATCAGAAGGTGTGCATGGTGCTTGTTAGAAATTACAGTTGTGTGAGAAGAAATCAGTCATTGGCATCTATCTCTCCTTTTACTCATCCCAAACCTCATTTTACTACTATGTTCTACCAAATAACACTTTCTAGACTTTTTCCTCTTCTATCCCTCCCTTATCCTATTAATTCCAACTTACAGCCTCACATGTCCACAGCTCAAATTAACTCATTTTTCTCTATACTAATCCACCACTAATCCTTTTTTGGGCTCCGGAGTAGAATGCTACTCACCAAAAAGTTTTTTGACTCCCCTTCAGGGGTAGTAAGCGATATATAAATACAATTACAATTACAATTTGGTTCTTTGGAAAGACAAAATGGTCACCTGCCATTGCTCACTTTCATGCAGCACATTCCAAAGCTAGGAGGCTTGGGCTACAAAGGTCTGGCCTTCCAGTTAATCCTATCTACATGGGATGATCAAAAAGAGCCATCATGGCTGCATTCTTTTTTTCATGAAAAATGATAATTTCTTGCCATCATACGGCCCGAAGGACCACATATAGATGTACATATTATTGCATACACGGCATATCATTGCATATTGGTGTTAAAAGAAAAACAGTACAACACACTGTGATATAGCTAGTCTGTGCCTCTCTGAATCTGTCCTAGACTGTGCCTAATAAACCCGGGTGAGGTTCAATACAATACATCACATATCTCAACCATAGGATAGCACTTCCACATCTATGGTGTTGGCAATCGACAATGGATGGTCTAGTGCGATGCCTTGGTAGTCAGCCTACCACTGCCAAATCTTTGTATGTTTTGGCTGACATCCCCGTGCTCAAAAAACAGACACCGCCAACCCGATATAAAAAAGTCCATCTCCCTCCACCAGGCACTCACCAGTGGTGGCATATCAGACCTTCATCATCTAGCTGTGTCTCGTTTAGCAAGTGTGAGGCCCAAAAATAAAAGATGGTGCTTATATCTATTACTGCTTATCTATGATCTCATCTGTAAAATGGAGCAGGGTCAGTCTGGGAGATCTAGGGAGTTCCCACCCCAGGACCTCGGCAAGGCACTCAATCACTCCTTTCCAGAACCTATCCAGAGCTTCGCAGGCCCATATCGTATGCAGGAAAGTGCCCTACTCATTACGGCAGTGCAGACACACAGGGAATTTTATCAGCTTAGCCCTCCAAATCTTGTATCGTGTATAATAGGCCCTATGCAGGTATTTGAATTGAATCAATCTTAGGTGTGACGAAATGGCCGCTCCCAGGGAGGACTCCAGGGCCTCCATCCAATCATCACTATCGAGGGAGCCCAGGTCCACCTGCCACACCGTCCTAATGGTCTCAAGAGTGGTGCTGCTGTGCGTAATGAGAAATTAGTATGTTTTCAAAATATTGTGGTCGCTCAGCTCTCCCATCAAAAGCTTGTCCTCTAATGGATTAAAATCTGGGAGAGTAGTAATGTTGGTTATGTATGGTTATGTATGGTGTTAATGCGTGGCAGAATTGAAGATATTTGTAAAACTGGCGATTGGGCATCGAGTATTCTTCTCTTAGTACTTGAAATGATTTGAGAGTAAGGCCATGCATGACATCTCCAATAGAGGAGATCTCTATCTGGTCCCAGCCGTGAAAGCCCTGTAGGTCCGCCAAGTGGGGCAGCAGCGGATTGCGCCATAGCGGCATCTCATGTGTAATACGGACCCACCAACCCATCCTGGGTATGAATACAGAGTGGGGTCTTCCAATACCCAGAGCTCTACAGCATAGGTTTGGTCGTATCTAGATCCGTACCACCAGTCTTTAAGCACCTGGAGGTGCGAGGCTGCGTGATAGGATTGAATATCAGCAGCCACGATGCCACAGCAATATGTGGATTGGAAACACCTACGTAGCACCAGCCAGGTTGCTACGCCCCCCCAAAGAAACTTACCCAGCATATTGTTAATCTGGGGAAAACACAACAGCAGGACTGAATAGAGGTGGTTCTGTAGATGATAGAGTAATTGCGGGAGAGAGACCATCTTCAATATTGCAGACCTCCCGTATGGAGACAGTGGCAATCCCGTCCAAGATCTAATTTCCGTCTTTACTTTTTCAGTCATGATGCTTAGATTACTGTCCCAGAACATGTTTTGGTTGTATGTCAGAAAGACCCCTAGATATTGCAGACCCTCCATGGCCTGCAACAGGTCTACCGTCCATCAGCCATTCCAGAGCGTCCCCTACAATGGCCCTGTAGTCGATTTACGAACATTCATATAGAGGCCTGATGTTTCTCCAAAGATTCGCATAATCTGCATGATTGTGGGGCCCGATTTATGTGGGCCTGTGAGAAAGGAGAAAATGTCGTCTGCATAAAAAGCAATACAGTCAGAAATGCTGGAAGAATACCAGCTGAAAGAGTGCCATAAAAATTGTGGGCCTTCTCTGTAAAGTGCCTTATATGCAATACAAAGTGCCTTGAATTTCACGCGTTGGCCGACTAGCAGCCAATGCAGATCTTGTAGCCCAACCCTAATGGACTGATGCTTAGGGACATCTAGCACCAATCTGGCGGCAGCGTTCTGTACCGATTGTAATCTTTTAAGTTGATTGGACTGTAAGTTAGTATATAAGGTATTTCAGTAGTCCAACTTTGATAAAACCAGGGAGGTTAAAACAGTTTTTCTTGTCTTTTCGGAATAAACAGAACAATTTTACGCATGGTTCTAATTGTAAAAAAAGCAGAAGACACCACCTTAGAAACCTGCGATTTAAAATTAAGCTTCTCATCTTTTATGACCCGCAAATTTTTAGCTGTTACTACCGGTGTAGGAAGGGGGCCCAGTGTACTTGGCCACCAAACTGGTGACCATAGGGGAGAAAGTTTTCCAAATAGCACCACCTCGGTTTTGCTCGAGTTAAGCTTCAAGCAATGCCTACTCATCCAATTGCTCAAGGAGACCATGCAATCATGCAGTTTGATGGAGTGGTTGACATCCTTGTCTATAGTTGAAATAACCAATTGGGTGTCATCGGCATACGAGTTCGGAATAAGATTAAAACTTCTGATCAGAGGTGCGAATTCGGATACATAAATATTAAAAAGCATAGGGCTCAACGAAGAGCCCTGTGGAACCCCACAAGGCAGAATAAAAGGTTTAGATTTAAAATCACATAATTGCACTGTCTGCATTCTATCTGCTAAAAAGGATGTTAAAAGCGACAGGGCCTTTCCTCCCAAACCAATAGTTTTCAGCCGTTCTATCAGTAAGGTGTGTTCCACAGTATCAAATGCTGCGGTCAGGTCAAGGAGGATAAGAGCTACTGACCCTCGCCATCAAATGCAGTGCGAATTTCCTCCGTGGTCTTAATCAAGACTGTCTCAGTGCTGTGACATGACCTGCAACCAAACTGACTGTGGTTTAAAACTTTGTTATCTAAAATATAAGTGGAAAGTTCCATATTTATAATTTTCTCCAGAATTTTTGCAGGCAATGGCAGTCTTGCAATCTGTCTATAGTTGGCCGGATCCGTTATATGAAGGCTGGGCTTTTTTAATAGCGGTAGTATACAGGCCTGTTTCCACAGTGTTGGAAAAATTCCTTGTGAGAGCATCTGATTAAATATGCCAGATAGCTGGGGACTAATAATATGGCTAATATTATGGAGTATCCTTGGAGGGCAGGGATCATCCAGAGAGCCAGATTTGGTCCTTGAGAGAAGGGTAGCAATTTGAACTGGGGAAGTGGAAGTAAAATTTTAAAAAGGCGTTATGATCTTAACTTCCTGTTCTGTGCCAGTGGTGTTAGGAGTATGTGATGCAAATTGATCATAAATTTGATCAACCTTTGATTTAAACGCCTGGGCCAGTGTGTTAGAGAAATCTTGAGTGCAATTGACAGGATCATCCTTTTTAACAGTCGTCACATTGTTTATGACCGTAAAAAGTTCCTTACTTGAATTGCCTCTTCTCAGTAATTATTTTTTTCTTATAATCAGCTAGCATAAGCTTATACTGCTCTTTTTCAGCTGCATCATATTTTTTCCGCCAAGTTTTCTCTTGCTTCCTGCAGGCTTGTTTATCTAATCTTAGAGCTCCTGAGAACCAAGGAGCAGATGGAGTTTTTCTATTTTTATTAGCCACTGTAACAGGAGCTAGTTTAGCAAAATTGGATTTTAGCCAAGAAGTATAACTTCTAGCTGATCCCTCTACTTCCAACTCCGAAACAGGAATGTTTTGTACTAGATGGCTTTCCAGTACGCCTACTGTGCCAAGCTCTCCTAGTGAGCTTGGTGCTAGCCGTATTGGTGGCCTTGTTGTGTTTGCAGTACTCGCGCTTTGCTGCACAAAAATTGATATTCACCCCTCGGATGGTGGGTTTCATCGCCTTCCATAGCACATAAGGGCAGATTCTACATCAAGAGTAAGGTACTCCATCAGAGCCTTGTGAATGTGGGTCCAATAGGATTGATCCTGTAGGTGCTATGGGGAGAACCTCCACTGAAATTGTGTTCGACTCAGGCCATAAAAGAGCCATACAGCTATCAGGGAGTCGTCTGACAGCCCACGGGCCATTATTGTGGCTTCCGGTACTCTATGTATGTAGCTGTGCGGAACAAAAATTGTATCAATCCTAGAGACGGATTTGTGGACTGGGGAGTAGTAAGTACATCCTGTGTCATGTGGATGATGGAACCTCCATGTATCCTCCCTGGCCACCAGATCTACCAGGGATTTCAGTCGAGAGCTTGCATGCTCCCATGATCCCGGACGTTTGCCATCAGTGTCTGGTTGAGCATAGCACATCGTTCAATCACATCCCATGACCACAAGCCCTTCAGGTAGAAGCCCCCAGACATCAACTAAGCGGTCAATAAAGCCTTGACTAAGAGGAGGTGGGGCCTAGACACTGCTGCACACAACATGTTCCCCAGAAATGGTCCCATGAACCAGGATGTATCTACCCTGTGGATCTACCTATGATTGGGCAAATATGAACAGAATTTAGTGGTGTATCATGACAGCAACGCCCTTAGATTCCCTCGCAAATCCAATATAAAATGTGTGTATATACCCATAGCGGGCCTGAGACGTTTCTTTTATGCCCATGGGGTGCGTTTCTTGCAGTAACAAGATGTCTGCCTTAATGCACTTTGTCTGCTGGAGTATCGCACCGCACTTAACTTAATCAAGCATGCCTCTAACGTTCTGGCTTATCACCTGAAGCTGGCCTGGGGAGGTTCCATCAACCTGGGTCGACATCTGTATCTAGGGGCCATAATTTATATCTCACTGAGATATGGGGACACCACTCTGGTACAACACAGACAGCACAGCAAGGTTTAACACCTCGAACACCCAAACAAGCTCCAACACCCAGCCCCTATCCCAATACGTCAAAACAGCTGAAGTATCTGTTGCAGATGGTGTCTCATGCCAACCCCAATGGGAGGTCAACATAGTAACCATCCAATGGATCCCCAAATACCCCACCATCACAAAGTCAGCAGGCAGGGTCGAGGTGTACCATCCAATCTTTGCAGACCACAAGAAACTCCTAGATACTACATCATTTTGGACAAAGGAAGAAACCTGGAGTCTTTGCACATAGCTTCCCTAAAAAGTCATTTGTGAGTGTTGGAGGCCCCAGCTTTTGGAGCCTCTTCCTGCTCCATGTTGCGGGCCCTGGAGTGCTATGTTGGTCGGGACCAGTGCCTATGTTTTTCTTTCTGGTTATTTTGCAAATGGTGAGGTTCCCACGATGAGGAATCTGAGTCCCGATGTGATAGAGTATGCTTCAGGTGTCTTATTTTGTCTGTCCATGTCAAAACGCCATCTGGCGTGTCAAAGAACAAGGTGCAGGAGTTATATACTACTCGCAATCAGGCTTGGAACAGGAGCATTTATGAGAGTTTCAGATCCCGGAGCCGAGCCTTGGCTGCCTCAAAAGACTGGTGTTGGTGCTGTACCATTCTAGTATATTTGGGGAACACAAGGATCCGATGGGTTCAAATAGGTGCTCACACTGTGCCTTAGCTTGTTTGAGGAGGATGTCCCGGTCACAATAATTTAAAATTCTAGCAATATTGGGCCGTGGTTAAGCCCCCGGGGGAAGCCATTGGAGCAGCACACTGTGTGCGCGCTCTTTTATGAAGCAGGAAGAATGGGTGTACGCCAGGATCCATGAGGTTTGCCATTCGGTCAGGAATTTATCCATGTCATTCCCTTCGCAGTTTTCAGGAAAGCCCACGAAGCGGGGATCATTTCTGCTGGCACATCCCTCCCCGTCTTCCACCAGTTTTGCTATGCCCTTGGTTGTTATTTCAAGGGTGGACACCCTGGCTTGGAGGGTAGTGGCCGCATCCTCCACACAGGAGACCCTGGACTGCACCTCAGTAAGATGCTCAACCGCACCGCAAGGGTCCTGGCGCAGAAATGTCACTTCTGAGCCCACTGCTCTGATGGTAGCCTCCAGTGTGTCTCCTGTTTGTGTGATTGCAGCCAATAATGCAGCGTTATCTGGTGATGCGCTGGCACCTCCTCCTGCGTCCATGCCGACGGTCCTGACCCCAGTGAACTGGTCCATCGTCCTTTGCTGGGAAGCAGTACCGGTGGGCTTATCTTTGGTCATGGTCATATGCAAGATCTTCAACACAAGAAAAGACCTGTTCAGTCAACTGTATGAACTGCTATGGGCGTCCACTATATGTTTTCACAAGCACACATTTTTGTGTGACAAGACAGTGGATCAGTATCTCCCATCTGCCATTGAGTGACCTCAATCACTAATTCATTTTAAAACCTAGTGTTAATGCTGTCTCTGCTTGTATAGCCCTCCGACAGATGTGAAGAGAAACTAAAAATGAATAAAGGTGAGGAAAAGTTGGTGGTGCCTCACGGGAGTAACACCATGGAAGTTTACAGACTGGTACTCGCCTGTATCCTCAGGTTCTCATCATTAGTAACTGCCAACTTATAAATCAAATAAGTGGTGAAGAAGAAGGAAACAAAAAATGTGTTCAATGTAGTGTATGTGAACCCTGTAAGGAGTGCCGGGATCTGGTGTAGGAAACCCAGTACACCTAATCTAAAAATGAGCTAGACAACCACTAGCAATACTACTTTATTCCTTGCGGTGTGTCTGCTCAATTAAAACCAAGGCAAGATCTACAAGGGACCTACCCGTATGCCTCGCCGTAGCTTAGTCCCTCTATGTAGGCCCGGTGGCACCGTCCACATTGGCCAGGGCAGGGGGGCCAGGGCAGGGGGGCCAGGCCAGGGCCGGCCCCCCTGCTACAAGCCACACCGGGACCGAGCCCGGCAGCCTCTGTGGTCGGGAGAGAAGTCCCCTCCCCTAGCACGCTCCTCCCCTCCTGAGCCACCGACGCCATCTTATCTCGGCCCCACCGGAGGGCAGATAGTCGTCTCGAGGCCCACGGCCTTGATGCACGCAGCCGGGGACCAGCGAGCAAAGCAGGACCTGCCCACCACCAAGTGGAACGCAAGCAGGCAATCCTGTGGTCCCGGCTGCCGGGCCCAGCGGAGCGTCGCTTCGCCCTCTCGGCCAGCAATCCTCATACGGCCAGCTGCCGCAAGCCTGAAGCCCCGGCTGGTCTGGCCACCAACGTAGCCACTGCCTCAGCCACAGGAGACACGTGGCCCAACTCCAACTCCAGCTGTGGCACTGACAGATCTCTCTCACCGTGGGGGTCCCCGGCCCCATCCTACACCAGTCAGCGGACTTGGCCCAACAGCACCAGGCCCCCATCCCAGCTGGCAATCAGTCGCCTTCCATCCTACAGCGCCATGGGGCAGGCACCAGGGAGTGCGACTCAAATAGCAGGGTAGCTGCCCCAGCCCCGGCATACGCCGCACAGCAGGTCAGGCGATCCGGGCCCGCCCAGGCGTCCCCACTGCACTCTGACATTCTATCCAGGGCTAAGATCAGCTTGGGAAACAATTGTCTGGTAGAATTAAGCAGGATAATGTCATGGGCTGGCAGAGCTTACCTAGAGCACGTCCGCCATGTTGCACTGCTAGGCCACGCCCCCCCCCATGGCTGCACCCTTTTAGTTTTAAGCACCGACAGCCAATGCAAGTTATCCAGGCTTAAAGAAGTGTGTTGCCTCCTTGGATTGATCACAACCAGGCGAGCTGCTGCATTTTACAAGCACTGAGTTCAGTTCATACCGATGCCCATTGCCTAGTAAATCACTGATGTTCTCAGAGAAGAAAATGTAAGGAATGATTTATGGGATCGTGAGAGAACCAGCTGCCAGTTTTACTAGTAAGACGATGCAAAAAGCAGGCTTGCCCCGTTTCCTCAGAGCACTTTCCAAATTACCTGGCTGTGAGCCGCAGTTTAAGACTTTCACAGTGGTGATCGCAAGACATAACAAGCACTGACAAAGTCAATTGGTCTCGCCTGCCCTGGCAGACTGGTACATTGTGTTTTTTTCTTATTTCTGATTGCATGCATATGCTACAAAAATAAATAAATAAATAAACATGGAATCATCTAAACATGGCTGTTATATATTTAGAATAAAAAAAATGTAAAACATTAGTAATGTGCCTATTTTACTAACGATAGTCTTCAAATACTAAGCCTTTCAATTGTGCCATGCATTGTATTAATATGTTTAGTAAAACAGACAAGAATAAATCACCACTTAACCAAGCAAATTGCAGACTCCTACTTCACTTCAACACCAGATGGAAAATAAATCACTTTTTAAGTGGGCAACTGAAGTGCAAGAATATGTAATAGCTTGTAATAAAAATTAATATAATAGTAAATAAAATAAAACACACTTTGAACCAGATGGGCCACGAAAGAAGAAGGAGCGATTTTTCAGTACACATTAACAATTTGCACAGGGTGGTGCAATCACTCAAAGTAAAGGGAGCTAGTGGGCAAAGTGAGGTGGACGATTGTCCCATGGTGAGTAATGCAGTGGGTGGAAGCAGAATTTGAATCACTGTTTATCAGGCCTTCGCTGAGTCCCCGGAGTTCTATAGCAGAACTCTGCGAAGTGACAAAAACACTCCACCACACTATGCAGAGTACCACAAGTTGCAGAGTGTGTTACGTTGCGCTGTTCACACTGATTTTTAGAGCTGCGTGTTTGTCCCGTGCTGTAAAATCAGCTTGAACAACACAAAATGCAGCGCAAGAGGTCACTGCATCTTTCTGTCGTTCGAGTAGAGCGGCAGCTTCTGCAACGCGATCGTAAGGTTTCTCAACGTTAGTGGTAGCGACCATCCACGACCGACTGCGTTGAGAAATTTCGCTTTGAGGTGATCTAGTGTTGAATTTACCCCGCTCCCCAACTTAACGTTGGTGAGTGCAAGAGAGGAAAAAACTCCGCTAAGCGGAGCAGTGTTTTTCAGAACTCTGTGTGCTCCACGAAGCACGCAAAACTCTGCAAACTCCGCGAACAGAGCGGAGTTTGCCACCCAGGCCTACAATTCGATAGGTCAATGGTTGTAGACCACTTAATATGTGTGTAAAATGTATGGCTTTTGGGAGGAAATTAGTCTAGCTAGATAGGCAAAGCAGTCTTAAAGGCCTGACGTAAAAGGTATATAATGCAGAAGAAACACTTTTACACTTCTGTAACATGTTATACTATTCAAAGATGCATAAACCCTTGTCATTGAGCTCCGTGTCCCTTTAATTACAGGCCATGCATAAATTCTGCCCATTTGCCAAGTGCATTCAAGCGCATCCCTTCTTCTATGTTAGTAAAGGTTTGCACCGAGGGAGCACATCTTGGTCCACAAGGGATCGATCCATGCTTGGAAGAGCTTTCATTAATATCAGTGGAAGTCCCTCAGAATCTGACGATCCCTTCTCCTCAAGTGTGACACCACGCGCATGAAAGGGGGCCTGAGGGCAGGAGTCATGTGAAATGTCCCCATCTGAAGCCAGTGCAATTCAATCGAGCATCTCCTGGGAATCCGCCGACTCTCAAGCACAGCGTGAGTTTTAAAATTCTGCCTAATTTATCCTGTCAGTATCTGCCAAGACCTTTGAAAAACAATAGTTTAGCTACTCTAGCAGAGGTAATCAGTGTAATTGAATATAATGACTAATTAGGAGAACTACTCATTAATCAGAATAATCCACGCGCTTCTTCACGAACCTACACTGGAAGGAATCGCCGTGATTTCACACAATACAGAATTATAAACCCGCAGGGATGCTCCCCTCGGAAAATGTTCCATAAATCACATATCTATTTTTTTTTTATGTGGTAAAGCGCGGGGACCTTTATTCAAGAACCTCGTGTACTTTAACTAGAATGGCATGAAAGCCAGATACAACAAGCATTTGCAATTCAATAGGTCTCGCATTTATTAGAGTTTAAGCTATTGGCATTGTAAATAACAATGCCTTTTATTTATGTTTTTAAAAAGCAAAACAAAAAAGGCATTGTCGTTTAGAATGCCAATAGCTCAAACTCGCGTAATTGCGACACCTATTGCATTGCAAATGCTTGTTTTATTTGTAATGTTGACAGATCTGGGGCCTATACATTTGAGTGCCGTTAAAAGGATGCTGCTGGCAGCGCTCCAGAGTTGGATGAGTTCTCATCATGAAACCACGTTGTGAGTTTGCGTAGAACAGCAGTAACATTGACCTGTCTCCGGACCCTGACTTGCAGGATTACCCCTGACAGAATTAAATCCTTGCACCGTATGCCCCCTTCCCTGTCTGCCTTAGAAGCAGGAAGCAATTCTGAAATCCTGAATGCCCCAAAGAAGGCTAATGCGTATGCTACTCTGAATATTTGAGTCTCGTATGGTGAAAAGAAAATCTTGGGCAATATCTCCAGGATATTTACTAACCTGCTTACATCTATGGGTCTTCTACTGTCCTTTACCCCTGGTGTTAATCGCTCCCAACCCTTCATAGCTCTCCTCACCCTCGGATCCTTTGTTGGGTCTGCCACACCCCCTAGCCCGGCATAGAGTGCTATTGCCGACAGTTGTCTTTTCATCATTGCTACTGACTTCCCGCTAGATTTCTGATGTACTATAAACTCCAAGACACTCGTCGGTGAGAACACCTCAACTATCCCAGCCCCTTTTAAGCAATCCTGATATAACTTCCACGATCTCTCATACATACACTTAGTCTTGGGGGCCAGTGACGCTGTTATCAATTCAGGGGCTGTGGGGCACCAAGCTTCCATAGCCCCGCCGGGAAGTTCGTCATCTCTCTGTCTGCTTGCGGCCAGTGGGTGCGGAACTCTGCCAACTTAAAACAGGACAAAGCGTCAGCAGCCTAGTTATCCACCCCCGGTACATGCCTAGCAGTAAAAAATACATTGCGCCGTAAACATTGCAACACCAGTTCCTTCAAAAGGCGCAGTACCCAGGTGCATTTCGCTCTCTGATTATTGATTGCCATCACTACAGACATGCTGTCAGATCAGAATACAATATGCCTATTTGCCAGAATGTTCCCCCACAAATGCAGAGCCACAATGATTGGAAACAGTTCTAAAAAGGTGATATTCCGTGTCAGTCCGTGCCGTGCCCATTCCTCCGGCCAGTGCTGCATGCACCACTTGTGCCCTAACACTGCCCCGAAACCTACGCTGCCTGCAGCATCTGTGAACAATTCCAACTCGGCATTGGAGCTACTCGGCATTTGCCATATGACAGACCCATTAAAGTTTTCCAAGAAGTCTCTCCAAATCGCCAAGTCATTCCTTACCTCTGCTGACAACCTAGTGCGATGGTGTTTGGCGCGAAGCCCAGACATTGCCCTTGCAATACTCCTAGAGAAGGTCCTGCCCATCGATATAACTCTCAAGGCGAAGTTCAACTGTCCCACCAGAACCTGTAATTGGTGCAGCGTCACCTTCCGGGTCCCCAAACAGGCGTCGATGGCTGCCTTGAACGCAGTCACCTTCGACTGAGGGAGCCTACATTCTCCTTCTCTAGTATCTATTTCGATGCCTAGGAATGTTAAGCAAGTAGTTGGCCCCTCCGTCTTCTCTGCGGACAGTGGCACACCCAGAGCTTTTGCCAGGTGCTGGAAGCCCAGCAGGGCCTTCCTGCATGACTGTGATCCCTGGGGGCCCAAGAACAAAAAATCATCTAGGTAGTGCACCACCTCATGTGATGCAGCTTTTGTTAGGAATTGTTGCAGGAACCTGGCGAAAGTCTCAAATACTGCGCACGCGATTGAACAGCCCATGGGCATGCAAAGGTCAATGAAATACTCTCCTTTGAAGGTAAAACCCAAGAACTTGGTATCCTCGGGGTGTACTGGCAAGAGTCGAAAGGCTGCTTCAATATCTGACTTAGCCATTAAGGCTCCCTCATCTAGCGCCTGTAACTTCTGGATTGCGGTGTCAAATGTTGTATACCGCACTGTGCATAGATCAAGGTTAAGCTTGTCATTGACAGACAAACCTGGAGGGCTTGACAAATTGTGAATCAAACGGAACTTCCCTTTCTCTTTTTTCGGTACTAACCCTAGTGGTGAGCATACCAGATCAGGCTTTGGCAACTGTTTGAAGGGTCCCGCCACCCTCCCCAAGGCAACTTCTCTCATGATTTTTAGCTCTGCCACCTCCATGTTCTGAAGCACTGAGTTTTGGTTAAGCGGGGGAGCATTGGAGGGGGTAGCTGAGGATGGGATGCGGAAACCGGACATAAAGCCATTGTGTAAAAATTGGGCATCTTGCAATTTGTCATACTTATAATGTACAGCACAGTATGGAGGAAATATACCAGAAAGGATCCTGAGTTACGGTGGCCGGTGTATGGGTCGTTTGATATGCGTAAGATTGAGTATGTGGAACAGTGTATGTGTAAGCGGCGTGCTCGTCAAGACATGTTTGAATGTGTGCGATTATGGGTGAAGGAAGTGCGTGAGCGAGAGAAACGTGAGAAAGCGCTGTTTGATAAAGAGCAACGGAAGAATGATCATGTGAGAGCGCAGGAAGCAAAGCGTCGGGAGGAAAGAGAACAGACGGAGAGGCAAGAGAAAGAGCGTAGGTTGCAAGTCTCGGGTCAATATGCTGTTCGTCAGTCACTTTATCCTGTCCTTAATAATCATGACGATGATTTTTATTTATTAGATCGTTCTCCGCCTCCTTATGTCGGCGCGTCTGCCCCGAGGCCACAAGATTCTGGATCGGGTTCGGGTAAGGTAGACACGCGGTCCATGTTATCGACTGAGCGAATGGGTGAGCTTCGGCAAGTTTCCTATCGTGCACTTAAGGGCAAGTTATCCCTTGCTGAGTTGTTGAATTCCTGGGAGTTGTGGCAGGATAGAGAGAAGTTGTATTTTTTGGGCCACTTTTCTGAGGAAGTGATTGCTGCTTTCCGGAAATATTCCAGTGTCTTTGAGCCTGACGATGTGGACTTAGATGCTAAAGCATTGCGTAATGGTGTTTTTTCTCCCTCTAAGGCGCCTGATGCGGTTCGGCGGCTGTTTGCGTTGCGGGACGCGGTGAGGGACCTTAAAGAGAAAGCACGCCAACAAGCTGAGGAGGAGAAGCAGTCGGATTCGCGTACCGGAGATGGCCATTCATCCACCTCTCAGTCAGATAAGAGCGACCTAGTGCATGCTAAACCAATGCGAGAGGCGGCACCTTTGTATGTTCCTCCTAAAGGAGCGGGGACTAGCTCGGATATTACCTCCGCCGATGCTAAGGGATATTTTGTGTATAATTGGGTTTATACTCCCTGGCACAGGGCTGACGTCATGGCGTTAAAGAATGCGTTGCCTGATCCCCGCAAGAATCCAGCGGCCTTTTACGAAGAAGTCGAGGGGGCCTTGAATTCTTGTACTATGACCTTAGCAGATATAGATTTGTTCTTTGGCCTTATTTTACCACCAGATATGTGGCGATCTGTGCGGAAGGTGGACGATGTTGCCGCTTTTAAGGCTCGGTGGTCTGAGCTTGAGGATGAGGATAGGGAGAGGAAGTCCGCGCAGAAACCACCTCAGCTTATCCTAGATCTCCCTGCTGCTATTCTGACTAAGTTGAAGACAATCATTCCCCCTAAAAAGATTGACTGGAATATGCTAGCCTCGTGTAAGCAGAAAGTTGATGAATCAGTTGCGCTTTGAGGAGACGTTTCATGATTTTAGTGGTCAGTCACTTACGGATGATACGGGTCGACACCTTTTTGCTGATAAATATGTGGCGAATTTACTACCGGCGATCGCAGCCCGCCTAAAAGCGAGTGAAAGTTCTTGGTCCACTGCGACCCCGACAGCCCTCCTGACTATAGCTCAGTACTATGAGCGCCAGGAGCAAGAAGCGAAGGGGCAGGAGGAGAAGAAATCGAAGGATTTAAAAACGAAGGTGATGTTAGCGCAAGTATATGGTCCGCCCCGTCGGGGTGTCAATAGAGGTAGGGGAGGATTTTATGGTCCTCCCTCGGGCCGATCTGATTTGAATAGGAATCAATGTGCGTATTGTAAGCAATCGGGACACTGGGCCAGAGATTGCCCGGCGTTGCATGCTTCGCATCAGGGACACAATCAGGGTGGCCCGAGAGGTAGAGGGGGTTTCTCGACTTTTAGAGGGAATTCTAACGATCACGCTCGTTTTGACCCTGCCGGGCAGCAACGAGATAGGCCTAATGTTTTCGATCGACAAAACCAGTATCAAGTGTCGGGGATTGACCGTTCTGGGTACCATGATTCTCAGCATGCATAGGAATGCGTTGGGTGGGGGTTAGAATCAGTTGAGGTGCCGGTTGATCAGAAGGGTCCTTACGTATCAGCTGAGGTTTTGGGTTCTACTGATCAGTTCCTAGTGGATACAGGAGCGACTCGTAGTGCGCTGTCTAAACAATTGGTTGCGAGGGCTCCCCCATCTGGCTTAATGGTTACATCGGTAGGGTTTGATGGTACACTCTCCCGAAGCCCTCTTTCGCGGCCCCTCACATTTCAGGTTGATTCTTTTTCTGCACCCTGTCCGTTTCTGCTTGCCCCGAACACGCCGGACAACATTATGGGCCTTGATATGTTAAAGCACTTTAGAGCTACGATCCGCTGCTCCCCTGCTGGAGTGCGGGTGATCTTAAATGACAATTACCCCCGGTCTGAACGGATGTGTGTGGTTGCAGAAGATGCTGTGTTAGCTACCCTCCCTTGTGCTTTGTGGGCCACTTCGGATACTGATGTGGGACAGATGGTGATTCCGCCTGTTCACATTAGTGTCCAGGAGGGGGCGGTGTTACCACGCCTTCCACAGTATCGTATTTCGCAGGAGGGGGAAGAGGCTCTTATACAGATTGTGCAGGATTTGATTAAGGTGGGAGTAGTGGAGGAAGTTCCCTATAACATCTGTAATAGCCCGATTCTACCCATTTTGAAAAAGGATACGGATGCTAAAGTCTATCGGTTTATAATTGACTTGAGAGAAGTGAACAAGATCGTGATACCTCAGTACCCAGTGGTTTCTGATATCACGACGTTGCTTACTTTGGTCCCGCCTACGGCGACCACGTTTTCAGTTATTGATTTGAAAAATGCCTTCTTTTCAATTCCTATTCATCCCGATAGTCGATACCTTTTTGGTTTCACTTTAAATAATAGGTCTTACCGATTTTGTAGAATCCCTCAGGGCTACACGGAAAGCCCTAGCATTTACAGTCAAGCTTTGAAAAGACAATTGGACTCCTTTGTTCTGCCCGAGGGTGTCGCCATCATTCAATATGTCGATGACATCTTGCTGGCGGCCGACACTCCGGAGTTGTGTGAAACGAGTACGTTGTCTTTGCTTTCCTTTTTGGCATCCCACAATCACAAAGTATCTCGGAAAAAGTTACAGTTCTGTAGACCAAAGGTGACTTATCTGGGTCACCTTTTGTCTAAGGAGGGGCGTGCACTCACACCAGATCGTGTCCAAGTAATTCTGGATACGCCGACGCCGTCCACGCAGAAGGACGTGCGTGCATTTTTGGGTCTTGTTTCGTTTTGTAGGCAATGGATACTAGGGTTTTCACACATAGCTAAGCCATTGTTAGCCCTTTTGACAAAAGACACACCTATTCCGCTTCCTTGGACGAATGAGTGTGACACTGCCTTCCAGAAATTGCGACAGGCCCTCTGTTCAGCACCAGTGTTAGGGAATCCTGATTATACCAAACCTTTTTCGCTGTATGTGCATGAGAAAGATGGATGTGCATTATCAGTTTTAGTGCAGATGCACGGCGACAAGCAGCGCCCTTGTGCATATTTTTCGGCTGTACTTGATCCTGTTGCCCGAGCATTGCCTGGTTGTTTTCGCTCGGTTGCGGCGACAGCTGTGTCAATACGCCAAAGCGAGGGAATTGTGTTATCTCATAAGCTGTTGGTATTAGTCCCCCATGCTGTTGATGCCCTGCTTAATCAGACAAAGACGCAGCATTTGACCAGTGCCCGTTTAACGGGATATGAGCTGACGCTTTTGGCTCCTCATATTACGTTAAAGAGGTGCGTAACGTTAAATCCGGCCACATTGTTGCCATACCCCGAGACTCAGTCTGAAGCACGGAAAGCACATGATTGTATTCTTGTGACTGAGGAACAAACAAAGGGTCGTATTGATCTCCAGGATACGCCCTTTCCAGATGTAGATGGGGAACTGTGGGTGGACGGGTCATGCCTGAAGCTACCAGATGGTACGACTTCAGCAGCGTATGCAATTACCACATTGCAAACAATAGTGGAGACAGCATACATACCACAGAAATCAGCTCAAGCAGCGGAACTGATAGCATTAACACGAGCATGTGAGCTCAGTACAGGATTGTGTGTGAATGTTTATACAGATAGCCGGTATGCCTTCGGAGTAGCGCACGATTTCGGCCTGCTCTGGAAGGAGAGAGGGTTTTTAACGTCACATGGAGTACAAATAATGCATGGGGAGTTAGTTCATAATCTTTTAACTGCATTGACATATCCGAAGAAAATTGCCATCGTTAAATGTAGCGCCCATAGGAAAGTAGTCGATAAAGTTGGAGAAGGGAATGCGTTAGCAGACCGGGTGGCACGGGAGACTGCGATGCAGCCCGGTGCTACTGCCATGTATGTAGTGAAGTCGCAAGTAGAAAGATGGCATGATGCGAAGGAAGAAGTGCGAGAAATACAGAGGACCGCTTCTGATAAAGAACGGGAGCAATGGTCCAGTGAGGGAGAATTGGATGATGAGGGTTGCTGGAGAAATAAGCAGATGGATAGATGGAAATTACCCACGGCTTTTGTACAACCTATGGTTCAGATGGCACATGGGCTAGCACATGTTGGAGCTTCCGCAATTGTAAAATTGCTTACCCAAGTCTGGGAGCATCCAGAGATTGCTAGCACGGCAAAGAGAGTGGTGCAGACCTGTATGATCTGCCTGAGGTACAACCCAGGAAAGGGTACTCGAACTCCAGCAGGAGGATTTGTAACACCTACTGCACCCTTTGAGGTTTTGCAGATGGATTACATCCAGCTTGAGCGCTGTAACAATTTGAAGTATGTTCTAGTAGTGGTTTGTGCCTTTAGCAAATGGGTTGAGGCATACCCTACGAAAGACAATACTGCAATGACTACCGCCAAGATGCTGTTGAAGGAGTTCTTCCCTCGATATGGCGTTTGTAGACTTCTGTGGAGTGATAACGGACCCCACTTTATAGCGGATGTTATAAAGTATGTTTTGAAGGGTCTGGGCATCACCCAGAAGTTCCACGCAGTGTTTCACCCTCAATCTGCGGGACTAGTCGAGAAGTATAATGGTACACTGAAGCTCAAGATCGCTAAAATCCAAGCTTCGACGTCTTTGACTTGGCCAGATGCTTTACCGCTGGCGTTATTGTCAATTAGATCGGTACCGCACTCTCGAACCGGTCTTACACCGTACGAGATTGTCTTTGGACGCCCAATGAATATTTGGGGTCCACCAAAACCTAAGACTGTGTATAATGTACCTTGTGTAATGATGAATGATTATCTGGCGCAGTTAACGGATAACTTGGTTTCTATTCATCAACAGGTCCGGGAGGCGCTCCCTGATCGGTCCACCGGTGAAGGACATAGTCTCCGGCCTGGCGACTATGTCATGGTAAAAATCTTTGACAGGACGAACAGCTTGGAGCCGAGATGGGTTGGTCCTGAGCAGGTCCTACTTGCAACGAGGACGGCTGTGCGAGTTTCCAACAGAAAGAATTGGATCCATTCCCTGCACTGCCGCAAAGTACCGCCCGGATTGGTGGAGTCTGCTGTATTGGCCGATCAACGAGAAATTCTGGCTGCAGAGAAAGGCCGTGCTGGGAAACCGAACGACACTGAGGAGCTCTTTCCGGACCACGCGACTCCAGGAGGAAAGCGATATCATCTCAGGCCAAGGAAGTGAATCCTTCAGTATCGGGACATGTTGTCAGAACGGCCCTTGGGTTAGTGAAACGGAGAGCCAATGAGGCAAGGGGGGGGGATCAGCCCTGCATTAGTGTAGCGACACCCGTCTTGGCCCGTTGGTGAAGAAATCGACCGCTGCCTAAGGGGAAGAGTTCTGACAAACCTTTTAGTTTCAGGAAGATATTGATTTTTTATTCTGACATGGAGAAAGAGTAAATCCTTTGTGCAACAGGTTTTATGCTCACAGTAGCTATTGTTGGGATAACCACATGGTCGAGAGTTACTTGTGTTGACCACTCCAGTGCCTGAGGAGCACTACTTCTATACCCTTCCGTATCAAGAATTGAAGCATCGTCAGTCTTATTTGAATAACACTTTCATCCAGATGTTGCATCATACCCACGTTGCCACGAATGCTACGAACTGTTGGATATGTGGTATGATGCCAGCTCATCAGAAGAAAGGAGGAACGCCATTCATACCTCTTCCTTTCTCTCATAATGGCTCTTGTAGAGCATGGTACACTTTGCTTTTTGCCACTCGGAAACCCACAGTGGGACGATTACTCTTCAGACTCAATAAAGAGTGTCATCAGGATAAAGATGGATATCCGCAAGCGAATGGGACAATTTGGGAATGGGAAGAGTATCGACCAGACAATGAATCGATTCCTTATATTTTCACGAACACCAGAGACACTGTGGGAAAAGACAGATTTGTGATTCAAGTGGCACAAGCTCAAGCGGACCTGTGTGTCCAGAGTGTGGGTTATATTCCTGTTGGTGTTAGTGATTGCATTACCATATTAAACATCGACGGGTTGAATAACAGTACTTTCTTAGCATCCCATAATACATACTTCGTATGTGGAAATAAAGGTTATTATCGTTTGCCAGCCGGTTGGTCTGGAGTATGTTATGTAGCATTTCTATTGCCTCCTGTATTTTTGGCACCTGCATCCTATCATAAGAATTTGAAGTTGTTAAATAATGTGACTGTAAATAGGTATAAACGTACTCTATCAATTGATGATGTGGATCAGACTGACACCAGTCTGCAGCAGTATATTGATTTTAATTTAGGATTGTTTTTCTTCGTTGGAGCTGCCCTAAATAGTAGGAAAGTTCGAAGGTTAACAAGAGTGGTAGAGGCTGTGACAAACCAAACCGCTGCTGCTCTTGGGAATCTTACGGAAGAATTGCAGATTACTAGAATTGTTGCATTGCAGAATCGTATGGTGTTAGATGTTATGTTAGCTGACCGAGGTGGAGCTTGTAAAATTATCGGACGTAGTTGCTGTGTGTTTATCCCTGACCACACGCCGTCAGTCTATAATGCTATCAACAGGTTGCATAAAATTGCAGCTGAAATCCATACAGAAAACGGCACTTGGTCCTTTTCTGGATGGTTTTGGGCATTGATCACTGCTTGGGGTTGGAAGGTTTTAACTGGTCTCTGTATAATTGTAGCAGTTCTGTTTTCTTGTTGCATCTGTGTCCAATGTGGTCCCTTGCTCTGTTCCTTATGTGTATCATTCTGTATTCCCGATAAGAAAGCTATTGCCAATGTCGCTTATCAGAAACGTTTAGCTAAAGAAGTAGAAGAAATGATGACAATTGACATATACGATGATTATCCTAACAAACCGGATGTCTTCAGTAAATGCTGAAAGGGTCGTCTGTTGTAAATTGAAACCACGATGTGATTAAGCATTTACTAAAGACATGAATTCTCCTTCCGTAGAACATGTCTCTTTCGTTATGTTGACTAAAGTCTGGACTCCATTTTGTATTGTCATGTCTCCACGTGCTCAACACGAGAAGAGTCCTATCTTCGTGTTAGTTGCTCTTGTAATCTGCCTAGTAACAGTCTATAAATAGTTCCTTTGTCCGCCTGGCGCATGCCCAGGCTTGACCACATCTGTTATCAGTTAGTCCTTGCTTGACCATGTTTTCGCGGGCTCAAGGAGTATGTCAGCTCCGCCCACATATTGATCTTGTATCGAAAATGTCCATAAAAGGTAACATTCCTTGCCTCATGTTGTATCCACCCACTTATGAACCCCTCTGTTGTGTATAAAAGGGGACCGTGTACGCAAGTTCTTTGTGCTACTCTATGCAATACTGAAGGGTGTTGTATGGATTGTAGGACCACCCTTAAGGGTTAATAAACTTTGTCTTTGTACTTTGCAGTTTCCGTGCCAACTTCCTTATAGATTCCATTGCAGGAGAGCGAACCCTTGTGTCCTGCGGGCCTAGCTGGGGCCTGTATTCATCACGCGGACCCGTAAATCAATGGGCTGTATGCTAATGTGGGCTGCCCCATCACCACCGGCCCCACAGACCCCTGAACAGAATTACCTGAGGCCCCTGCAGCTGTTGCGCTATTGCTGAGCATTTGCCCTTGCGGCGTCGCCGTTACTACGCTTGGGGATTGCCCCATAACTACTGGCCCTAAAAACCCAGGGTAAGCTGCTGCGGGCACCATTGCACTAGCTGGGCAATTATTAAGTGCCTGCCCTTGTGATGTTGCTGCCACTACACTTGGGGATTGTGCTACCCCCCCCAGACTGAACCCGCACTTGCGCTATGCCGCTGCCTGGATGTGCGACCACTGGAGGCGTGGCTATCTGTGTCCCAGGCGTTTCCGCATTTGAAACGGGTGACACCCCAACCTCCGAAATCTTATTTTGTGCGTTGGTTCCCCCACTTGCACCTGTCGGCGGGACATTTCTTTCTTGCACTGTGTTCGAAACCAAGTCTGTTGTCTCAAGCACCCCTTTCTCACCTGAGGATGCTGCCTGAGAATCCCCCGCTCTGGAACGCTTTTCCCTTGACGCCTCTTTAAATCTTTCCGGTGTGCGCCAAGCTCGCTTGCCCCGCCCTGTTTCCTCCTGAGCATCCGTTCCTGCCCCTTCCTTTAATGTCTTTAGAGCCCAATCGACTCCTTTCTCCTTCGTGAACTCCAGCAGCTCTGTCAAAGCCAGATAATCATCTCTTTTAGCCTGGGCCCCCTTGCCCTTCTTTGCCCGTTTTGGCGGCATTCTGCACTTAATAAAACAGAAAAAAGTTAGTCCTTCCCATTTTAAATGCCCATTGTAATATGGAACATGCAACCTGTTTGCCCATTGTGCCATGCGTTTTTAACTCATTATACCCCCCTGGTCCCAGACCTGAGCGCTCGCACCTCCTTCTATAGTTAAAACTTTGTCCCATTCACATTTGCTTAAATAACTGCCTGATGGTACTCGCAAGCTAAAAAGCCAACCTAACACCCTCCTTCCTAACTGTGTAACAATCACCGGTATTTACAGTATGCTCCGGCTTAGCCGCGTCCCTCTAAGGAACGCTCACAAACAACTGCGCTCATTCGTGTGCGCATGCTCAGCCCCGTAGACCTCGTCCTTAACGGCGAGTACGCCGTAACTAACCTCAGGCTCAAAATACGGGCTCGGCACAAAAACATTGTTCCATACCGCCAGCGATCCAGTACGACTCGTACTCAGCCTGAGAGTGCCCGCACTTTCATGTAACAATCATTCTACCGCATGCTTACCGCGACTTCCCTTCTCCGCACCATGCGTTGCTCACACATGCCAGCACCTCCGCCAGCGATCCAGTACGACTCGTACTCAGCCCGAGAGTGCCCACGACTCGCACCGCTCAAGATCAACAACCTGAACGCTGTGACCACCCTCATGATTGCCACGCACACCAGCACTCGCGCGCGGCGCCCCCTCGGGCGTTCCCCCATGTGGAAACCAATATGCCCGACAATCGCACAAAATGTCTTTTCCCCCCCCCAAAATGCACACTGTGAGGCCCGCTCACCTGCCCCTAGAGTCGTCTGCACGTTCTCCACGTCCGCCGCTGCCGCACGCGGTCCGAGCTGGAACTTCCGATGCGACCTCCGACCCCAAGCAGGAGAGTGGACAAAAGAGGGCGCGGCTACTGTCCCACTGCCTTTTCAAACCTCGCGCCAGCGTTAATTACCTCCGGGGTCAGCCTGCCTTTTTCCCGACGCACTTCCTGTTCTAAGGGTTGGTATCCCCTTCCAGGTCACACGACCCGGAAGGGATCCCTACACTACACTGTCCGGCCCTTTGTTGCCACTAACGGCGCCACGCCCCCTAGGTGGGGTGGCGCCCTTCAGTGGGTTCCTTGCACGCTGAGCTATCACCGGCAGGTGCACAGCAATTGGAATAATTTTAGGATTGATTTTTGTTTTACAACATGACATTCTCTTTTTTTTTAGCACGTAATGCGTTTGCAGCCTCAAATTTTAAAACACCCTAAATTCTGTATATACTCTAGTACTAGCATTTGAGAATTTTAACTTCTACGACTGGAAATATGTAAACATGTATGTAAATGCTTGTAGCCATACAAATGGATTTAGTCGTGCACGGTGCGCAAAGAAGACGTGACAAGTTGTATGATGGAAATCCATGAAGGCAGTCGATGCAAGAGAATAGACAAAGTTCTTCGAGTTTTAAAGGCGCTTTGAACAACTTGATTATGCGATGATGTTCGTTTTTGTCACCAGCTGTCATGCTGATACAAAAAAAGTGTGTACTTAGACTCAGTGATCTCTGAAACAAGCAGCCATTGCTTCAGGTAATAAAACAAGCATCGTCCTTCCCTGTAACACATTCCCCCCCCAACCCCGCAGCTTGGTGGACGCCAACAATGATAAACTAAGCCGGACTAATATCATTTTCTTTAGAAGATGCGGATGCCGAGAACAAAACAAGCATTGGCATAGCCAATAGGTCTCGCCTTTGGGACCTTAGAAGTGTTTAGCCATGCAAAAGTTGATGTTGTTGCACCAAGGATATTGTACTGCATAACTAAATACTTATAAGGTTCCAAAGGTGAGACCTCTTGGCTATGCCAATGCTTGTTTCAATTGTTTTCGCTTTATAAGGGGGAAGATGATGTAGTGATAGACATGGACATCGGGACAGATGTACGACCGTTTTTTGCGGTCGCAAACGTGAATTTGGCCTGTTTGCGACCTCAAAATAGGTCAGCCCCATGTACAAACAATATTTTGTGAGTCGCTAATATATTAGCGAGTTACAGAATATTGTTTGTGACTCGCTAATCGGAAGGGGCGTGCCAAGGGCGTCCCTTCCTAAAAGTGAGTCTTGCACCAATGCATGATTGTTTTCACTCGCACTTTATCACCCTTTTCAAAAGGGTGGTAAGCCACTCGCAAAATGAAAGGGGTTCCCAGAGTACCCCTTCACCTTTGTGAATGGGTGCGAACATATTTTATAAGAGCAGGCTGTGGTCCCAGGGACCACTGCCTGCCCTTAAAAAATGAAACTGTAAAGTTTAATTTTTCTTTTTTAAATGCATCCCGTTTTCCTTTAAGGAAAACGATCTGCATTTTGAAAAAAAAAACTGCTTTATTTAAAAAGCAGCCCCAGACATGGTGGTCTGCTGACCCCAGCAGGCCACCATCCCTGGGAGTGCTAGTCATTCCAATGGGGTTGCAAATTGCGCTTGCCTCATGACTATTGATGAGGCATGCAATTTGCGACACCTTTGGGAATCGTACATTGCATTTTGCGACCCGCAAATTGCAAGTCGCAAAACGATGCAATTTGCGAGTCGCAAAATGCATGCGTCGTACATTTAGCCCATAGCCCTTTATTACTTTCGTTGTATTTAACTGTGCTCTCATCTTACGTGCTTTGCCTCGCTCTGTGTTTATGCGTGTAAGAGTTTACTTGTGATGCCTCTCAAGCTCAGCATTCTTTCTCCATGGTATCCAACTACAAATTTGTCAGTTGCAGATTGGACTTCATGGAGGCAGGATATGTGGGACATGGGCTCCTTGATCTTGATATTAAACTTGTCTTCAAACCAGGTCAAAGTCTTCTTCCTTACCTGTTCTCTCACCACCACAACAATGTTTGTGAAAGTGAAACTGCGAGTCACAGCATGTAGTATGCTCTTGACTAACGGCTGCCACTGACTGTTCGTTTCACTGCACTGCGACTTGGTACTTTGCTTTGGCTAGAGTTTTACTGTGACAATGGCAGTTAGAGTCATTCCAGCCCCATGACAGCCCTGTGTCCAAATGTAAAAAAAATACTTTTTAATTATAAAGGGTTTAAAGTGCACTTTAATCATCTTTCCCTAGCCCTCATGCATGCTGCCTATCCCCCGACCCTTAACCTTGGCCTATGTCCTACCCAACCTCACCCACCACATGATAGCGTGTTCCCAAAGTATTTATTGCCATTTACACCACTGCTTTATGGAAGAGAGTCATAGGTGCCAGGCGGTCACGTGTCATATGTTACGCCTTCAGGGAGCCCTGCCCTTTTAGCAAACAACTCCTGCCATCTGGGCGCTCTCAGTTTTGTTTTTAACATGAAGGGGTTGAGTTAAAAATAATCTGGCAAAGTGGTGCCATCTAAAACCATAAATAATTAAAGGATTACGAGTAACATGGGGCCAGTGCCATACGAATATATGAACTTTGCACATATGCAATGTCAATTATGGCTGTGCCTACCTCCGGTTTATTTTGTAACTAAGATCTCATGAAGTTTTCGACATTTGTTTCTTTGTGAAGCAATATGCGTAACAACACCCTGAAAGGAAAGCGAGGACGGAGGCATCTGGGGAGTCTGTTACCTGCCGTCATGTGCAGGGGCCGCTGCTTGGGTCATCATCTCTGACTCCTGCTCTCCCAGCGGTGGAATATAATAACATCAAAGTGGCCGTGTGGCCGCGAAAGTGAAAGTAATGGCGATCAAGCACGGCACGCGCACCCGCGCACATGCACTGTAGCTCTAGGCTGGCCATGGTAGCACTTTTTGGAGCCCTCACAAAATGTCTTGCCAGACCAGCGCATGGGCTGGGTCAGGCGAGACCTAAAACCCTAAAGTCAGCCACATCACCTAACTAAAACAAGCCTTGGCAAAACCTAAAGGGCTCGCGCGGCAGCAGGGGGAGGGGGCCTGCGTGATACCCTTGCGGGAGCATGCGACCATATGGCGCCACCATATGGCCCCGCGCGCTCCCGCAAGGAAATCGCCAGACATGCACGCGTTGTCATTGAAGGCAATGGAACGCGTGCACGTGTTCGGCCGAAAAGCCGAAGCGATAGGAATAGGTCATTTTGCCTAGCGGCGCATGCGCGCTGCGTAGGTGAAACCTAAAAACATCTTTGGGGGCCAAGGGGTAAGTAAGGCTAGTCTAAATTATTACTTGGATCAATATCATAAAAACCCGCCAGTTAATTATTTCTCATGTTTAAAAACCATGGATTTTGTCTAATTCATGTATGTGAAGCGCCAATTATAAAAAAAAATCACATAAAGGAAACGATCCACGTACCATATGTGCAGAGGCCAGACGCCCTGTAGAAATGTAAGTGTTTACTAGAAATATGGCCGACAAATGTCACTAACCTTCGTACTTACGTCATTCTTTAGCCGACGAGTCTGACACGACACAGCACGTCTTCAACCTGCGCTAAAAGTGTCTGTAGATGTGAGCGTGGCCTGCCAAGTCATTATCCTTGCCTGCACAGCTAGAAACAGAAAAGCTTTACAAACCTGTACAACTTCACCAGACTTAGCCAAAGCGAAGTTTACCAGCCCGCACCCGTGCACCCTGCCCTGTGCCAGAAAAAAGAGCCTTTAAAGTGTTCAAATGGGGAGGGGGTGAGAGGAGGGAGAAGAGGATGGTTTGCTTATGATTTTCGGTGTCACACACTTTCTTTTTCTAGGAAGAGCTGTATTGTAGGCAGGCAGCGTCTCTGCCCAGTTATTTGTAGTATCTTGACTGCCAGGGCATGGATGTGCCCACTGCACAATCATGGCCATTGCTTCCAATTGGCTAGCCCAGATCTGGTAGATTAGCTATTATAACTTCAGTCACAGTGATAGGGGCGTGATAGTCATGCCAAAGTCAAGGTAATGGTGATGTCACTGTTATGGTTTGAGGTTGGTTGCTCGCTCACCCATGGCACATTGGCGTTCTGAAGTC
This sequence comes from Triturus cristatus, assembly GCF_964204655.1. Lineage (NCBI taxonomy): Eukaryota > Metazoa > Chordata > Amphibia > Caudata > Salamandridae > Triturus > Triturus cristatus. The sequence continues at coordinate 239,169,884 of NC_140583.1, forward strand.
ACCCTTGGCCTTGTAGTCTAAGATCCTCACTTCTAGTCCAACACTAGCATTGGCCTGGGCAGAGCTGCTAATCGGTCATACATGATGGTGTTATTTTTCATTTATAACATTGTCTCCAGATTCTGCAACTGAAATTTTTAGGTCTGGGATAGCCAAGACCTTTTGATTTTACTAAACTTACATGTATAATATGCTTACTGTCAGTCAGCTCACTTCAGCCATCGGTCTGTTGCTGTGTCGTTCACATTCTGCTTCTGCCTGCCTCAGCATCATGCATTGGGGATTTGTGTCAACTTACTTCATTCAGCCACTGTCTATTTTCACTTGAAGTTACTGCATTATGCTCTTTCAGAAGCAGCACATCTACATACAAGGTAGTTCCCTTCAGTGCCATTGTTTTTGTTTTTACTCTACTTCAGAGTTGGCTAAAGATTGTTTTTGAGTAATACAGGGCTTTCTACATTCCCTTTTATTCAGTGTGTTCGGAGGCATCCCTTTGGTGTAATTCCTCATTTGCAGCATTTTTATCTTATTTTTGTTCCTCCACAATGGATGTTCCATTTCAAAGCCTGCTGGAACAACCACCAGTCCAGCTGTGCAGTGAGCACATGCTGTGACTCTTTGAAATCCCTTTGCTCCAAGAACTGAATGCTGCATGGTGATTCCTATCTGTCTGGTTAACCTGTGTTCTGCTTGTGTTCCATTTCATGTGGTGCCCCTTTTAATGGATTTGGATATATGCCTAACTTTCCAAGTGCTGGTTCTTGTGAACATGACCTGATGAGGAGTCCTATAATGACCCATTTTTGGAGTTGTCCCATGAATTTATGGTTGCTTCAAGAGGCAGGGTAAGAGCCACTCTCTCAAGGAGGGGACGGGTGCGTTAGCACCAGGATTACTGAACTCTGGCTCTCATAACACGGATGCAGGGCAGCAGGCTACTTCCTCAGCATCAGCTAATAACGAAGATCATATCTGTACTTCGGAACTTTTAAAGTGGACAACTGCGGGGTCATTGTCTGTGGAGAGGGAATACGGTCTGGATTCACTTACTATTGAACTTGTAGAAGAAACTCTAGGTGCCTCCGGCTCACCATAAATTTGCCCACCATTTTCAAAATTGACATGTTTTCATTTTTATATTACTGTGATTGTTTTTTTCTCTCATGACTTATTTAGTCACATCACTTTGAATTTGCTTGGCTAGTTGCTAAGTACCATTCCCAACCAAGGAGGGGGTGTAGTGAGTTCCTACTTGGGTCCACTGTAGTTGCCCCTTATTTTAGCCTAACGGCATATTGTAGGCCACATTTGCTTTGCACAGCCACACGTAACACATTTATTTTTGTTCAATGATAATATTTTAGAAATAGGCTGCACATGTTATTGTTATTCAGCACTTCTTCTGGTGTTCAGTGGAAAAATTCCATACAAGGTCAAACAAAATTGTGCCCTGTTTTTCTGTGCTTGATAAAGTAACATCCCCTAACATATAGACACAACAAAAGTGCAGCTGCTGTTTTCCAACACAGCGCTTCTTATCAGATAAGTTGAGAGATGCCCTTTGAAAAAACAGAGAGGAGGATTCATGCAGAGGGAAAAGGTCCTGGAACGGGGGCACCAGCCTTGCGTAAGCTGAGTTTACACCTACGATGCGGACCACCTAACTAAAATATAACAAACATGGGGTCCGGCGCTAATCGCAGAGATCACTGATATTGATCTGTGCTCACTTAGTGAGGGCAGTCTTAGACAGACATATAAGTTATCATGATCGGTTTTTTCGTTGCATATAGTTTGTTCGTTATGCTAGTTACTCTGTTCAGTTGATATGTTTTCTGATTGCAGTACAGTTGGCTCATAATAGACAGCAGTACTTTCAATAAATATTGTAAACTTTTCTCGTGTCTTTCTTTGTTTATTATGGACTTGCATGAGAGAACGAAAGGAGATGATCTGTTTCCACGGTTCCCCTGGGGACTAGAGAGTTGTGTTCAAAGTTGCCAATTTACCTGTTACTCTGGGAAGATTAGGAGGGCAGGCAAGGCACTGTGAGCCAGTCAGACTTGGGCCCATAGGTACTTATATGGTATGGTGACTCAGTCCCTAAATTCTGACATCCTGTGATCCCAGCCATAGTTCTGTTTCCAAACAGAATCCATGCATTGGCAGTTTCCCGAACTATAAGGTTTTGCAAAAACCATGACATAACAAAAGAAGTATTGCCAAAGCCGAAAGGTTGCCAGCTATTGCTTTGCCAGGGCGAGTTTCCATTTGGGAGCCAGAGCCCGTTCTTGTTGATACACTTCTACATAAATCTGCAGTCACACCAGGGTTGTACTTTAGTTCAATATTGTACAGCGTTTATTACATGGTTTGTCGGCAGTTCAAGGCATGCCTGAGCTAATGCAAGATCTGACAATTGCAAGATTGCTTCTCTGCCTCACTACCTACTGGTACCACCCTTGTAGAGGCCAGGTTCTCTTGGATGGAGTACTTAAGTCCACTTCCACTGTCAGAGACAGTTACCCTTCCCTTCCAACCACTCTTCAATTGCATTCTTGCCTTTGACCTTGTGCAACAGTCCAAGGCATTTCAACTAGCTTTACGCTGTATAACTACCTCATACGTTTATACATACATTTATAGACATACCCCTATATATAATATATCTATTAGCAGCCGCCAGTCACTTATGTCCATAAGTTGGACGTAAACTAAATAATGGTATCCTCAACAGATCTTACCCTGCATTTAAACACTCCATCAAACAAGGAACCGCGGCACAAAACTCCAGCAGGACTGCAGATGGCAGCACCAGCTCAACAAAGGATGCTTCCCATGTTGCAAATGATATTGTTTGAAGTTCCTTTCCGTTCTGTAGGGTGGTTTAAGGAGCCATCTTCAGAATCCCTCTGTGATGATGGCGGTCGGTGTGCTCTCTATGGTACAGGATTTAAGGCAGCAGTTTCACGCAGTGTTAGTGAGGTCATATGGAAACCACCATTGAAAAAACACACGCTCAAAGTCACAAGGAGAAAATATATACAGCTTTTTCTCCTGGAAATTATTCTCAGACCTGAAATTTTCATTTCAGAAAAAAATCCACCTAGGCCTGCCCCGGTCTAGAAATGCTCCCAGCGCCAAGAATAACTCACCTTCTCCAATCAGGATAGTGACGTGTTTTGCGGTGCCACAGTAACTGGCGAAATTCACCAAGGCTCAGTAACGTCCGTGACATTTTTTGCCATTTCGTACAACATATTTCCTGTAATTTATGCTATCGGTAGAGTGAATTCAGTAGAAAAGGTCTGACTGAAAGATATTTTCTCCGCGAACAAGAATTTTCCCGCTCGGAGCAGTCTTCTGCCTGCGTCTTGCATAAATTCCTGTGTGAAGCACAACCTCTCAGAAAAAAATGAGTCTAGATGTCAACACATCGTATTTCACATAATATGCTTAATGTCACACAAATTATATGTTTCTATCATGATGTGCTTAGTTTCACTCAAATTAAATGTAACTATTTAGATGAAACAAAATCACAAATTTCCCACACCTCTATTTTCAAGTAAGAAAACAATGCTGCAAACGCCACCGCTGTAATGGAGATGTTTCTGCTTTATTACAATGTCCACTTCTGACACCGCTCGGAGTCTGAAACAACTTTAACACAGCTTCTTCTTGAGCGCGCCCGTGTGGTCTTTCCTTTGTAGGATCACAGCGCCCATCACCCTCTTCATGATAGAATCCCCCCCTGCACATCTTCGCTTCTGAGGGTTCACAGCAGCACACCTTTACATGCTGTCTTCACGCACCCACTGCCACCTGTGTCGATGTTCAAAGGAAGCTCCCCTGGTGCTCAAACATCTCCCGCAAACACCAGCGGCTCATAGAAAGGTGCCCTGGACGCACGTGACGTGTCCCATGGACCTTACCATCACCTCCGAGTCTAAAGGCAGGGGCTGCGAAACATTCCACCTACGGGGCTCCTTCCGGTGTAATATCGCCCCTCAAATGCCCAGGAAGATATAGGCCTGCCATGAACATCAGCGTTAAATCAGCTTTGCATCGTCGCTATCATTGCACAGGTGACATCACCGGAAGCCGTTGCTGTGACTCCTTAAAATGTGCGTTGGTGTGTGCTTTGCATTTCACTTGCAGTTTGTGCAGTAAAATGTATGAATCCAGCAGTGTCTGAACAAGACAGGAGAGAGGTCTCTGTGGTTTATTGAAGTCAATCTGATCTGAATTAAATACAAATCAAGAAATGACATATCTAATCATCATCACCCTTACAGTGAATACAAAGCAAGAAAGTGCAGCTGGCACTGGGCCAACAGAAGCAGGGAAGTGCCAAGAAAAACTCTGGGGGGCTGTTTTAAGCAGCGGAGATGTTATTGAAAGGACAGGTTCACATTTGACAAAAGTTTTCCTTCAGAATCCACTTGATAAACAAGTCCTTAACCCCGAGTCTCTTTTTTAATATAATTTCAATGATATTTAAAAAGAAAAAAATACTTTTAAAGTTTTCATTTTGATGTTTTGAAATACAACAAAAGAAGGAGGTTGTCAGGACATGCTCATGGCATTTGCTCATTTAGGAATTTATTTTAAGGCATTTCAGCTAAACCGTATCAGAATCGAGAAAACCCCACCAATGATTAAGTCCGAAAAAATGGAGAACTACATACATAAGAATGGACCTCAAAAGTGTCCCTGAAAATGTGGATTTCATATTTTAAAAATTGACACCGAGTTTAATGCGAAATTTCAATAGTGTGAAAAATCCCCTTTCTATCTCTATTCAAACCAGTGGAATCTATTGCAGGAGCCAGATTGCTCAGCCCTAAACTTTCTAAATCTCTTAACAGATCTGGCTTGCAGAGGTTGAGAGATTTCAAATCAAATCATCTTTATTCGGCTGAGATAAAGCCATGAAATCCAGAAAGAACATCAGTTAACAAGACAAAGATCGGTGCAGGAAAAACATTGAATTCTGCTAATAATTAAAATGCCACAGCAAGATCTTAAATCATATGAAGAGAGTTAAGGTGCACATAGCAATTGGAATACAAACATACAATATAAGCGATTAATGAAGGCATCCTACTTAACAGCGGCGGTCTCACTTTGAGACCATTAGAAGGTTCTGGGTTCATAAATACATTTCACTTGACAATGGAGAGCCCAGTTGGTTCATATCTTAGCTTGTCTCATGTGCATAAACCGCGCAGTGCAACCGGCAATGAAAGTGCAAGAGTACAGTACTGGTAAAAGAGAAAAAACATCTAGAATGACATGGTTATCTCAAAATAAACCAAATGCAGAGTTTAATTACGCTTGAGCAAACAGATGTCCCATATCTCTCCCTTATATATGGGTAGCATCCAATATAATTTATTACAGCACGACGTGTGCATAGGGAACCTAGTTGTTGCAAAAAGCGAAAGTTTTCTTGTGCTGTGTAATATTTGCATTTAGAAAAACTGGAGGCAAGAAGCGTTTCAGATGGAGCTTCTTATATAGTATGCAAAAAACATCAAGTGTGCTGTGCTTTGTTGTGAAACATTATCACAGAGACAGGTTGGGGGATTTGGAAACCAAGATCCCCGAGTTAGAAATGCGGCTAAGAAATTACCCGTATTAAAACGCATGTGGGTTAGATAAAAATGTTTATAAATGAATGAGACAACGGTCACTGCATGATTTCATTTTCTGTGACTCCCTTGCTCTGAAATTGGATCAATAGTTGATAAATAGGATTTCAACCATATGCTTGGATCCAGCTGCTATACATTCTGGTCTACAGAAACAGTCTAGTATCCCCCAAGGTGGTGAAAACTAATTTAATGTACCCCATACAAGGGATAGTGGTTACATTTTCAAGTGAGGGACAGTGGACTAACATTTGCCTTGAAAAGCGAACTTTTGGGGTGCCCGACACCCTCAGCCACAGTACCTGCGGACTGAGTTTGATTTTATTTCCCAGGTGTCCCAGCCTCTGAATGGCATATACAGGTAGAGGAAGATTTTGGTACTGCCAGCAACTAGCAAAAAAAATTGGTTCTCTACCGTTTGCAACAGATCGACACAGGTACAACCCCAGATCTCTTCTCCGTAACTCCCTGATGGGATAATCTTGTTACTGCAGATACTAATGATCTGCCTCATAGGTCTGTGGCCCAATTTCCTTGTGAAGCTAAAAATAGACTCAATGGATCTTTGAAATTGGAGCACCCAAGATTTGAGTAGATGGCCCCAGTTCATATTGACGGAAAAAGGGATGGCTAAGTATGTATACTGATGCACTTTGACTAGTATGGTTCCACCAATGTGAAACTTCTTTGTTTGAGTTTTTTTGGGCCTTAGTTGCATGACAAATGATTTATCCTGATTTTTTTTTAGTCCCAAATCATTCATAAAATTACTAAAAGCGACTGGCAGAGATTCAAGCGTGTGTGCAGTGCTGGTTAATAGGACTTTGGCGTCCACTTATAGTGGGACTACAACCTGATGATTTCCAATCTGTTCCGTATCTTTCCCTGAAAAGCTCAAATAATGTTCTAAATCATTTATATAAACTAAAAAAAAAAACAAAGGGGCTAGAACACACCCCTGGCAGACTCCTATGGTTGATCTAATTCAAGGGGAGAGTTTGCAGTTCAGTCCATATTGGATTTTAGCCATAGTATTAAAGTGCAATCAATGCAGCAAGTCTATCAGTGCTTTATCAAAGCCATCCCTTCCATAATTGGCAGAGTTTTGAGTCTTGGACCATGTCAATGGTGCAGAAGAGGTTGAAACATTGCTGAAACGTGCTCAGGCCAGGGTGAAAACCATACGACACCTATGACAAAATCTGGTGTTCCTTCACCCATGCCTCCAATTTTACAAGTACTGTCTAATTGTGAAATGGGGCGTTAGTATCAAGGAAAATGTGTACACCCCTTTTTAAAAATAGTGATCACAACTGCTTCTTTCCAAGATGGTACTAAGGGACCAATTATTGAGGATTTGATTACGTTAGTTATCAATGGAGCCCATAGTGGAAATTTACCTTTAAAAGGTCCATAGGGATGCCATCCAGTCCCAAGGCTTTCCCAGCGGGGCTCACAGTGATAGCCCTTGTGACGTCAATAAAATCAATAAACTAGCTAAGAGCTGTGGCAGAATCATGATCGTATGATATTTTATCACAATTTGCTGGTTCTGCATCTATACAATCTGGATCAAAAATGTTAGAAAAATGTTCCAACCAGCTCTGGACTGGTATAAAATAGTTCAAGGTTGGTTTTTGATAATCAGAAAAATCGGTGATTGAGGACTTTCCGGAATGTAGCAGCATCTTTCAATTTTCTGACTGTTTCTAAATCCTTCCAAGCGTTTTTCCTCACTTTTGCTCTTCCTTTTTCTGAAATGACTTTATAGTCCTGCCTAGCAGCCTGACTGTCTTCCTTTATGCATGGTTGAGTACTAAGAGCCAACTTATGGCGTTTATGGGCTGGTGTGCAGGGATGATTAACCCAGCCCTGTTGAGGTTTGGTTTTAGGCAGTTTGGATATAAACAATAGTAAGGAAATAGAAGTGCACATGGATTTAAAAGCATCTAGGATGTTACTGGGATCCTCATCAAAGGTAGTAATTAGAGAGATGGCAAACTGGTTGCCTTTAATATTCTTGTGCAAGAATTGATCCTTGTCAATATTTCCCCACTAGGTCCTGACCCCTTTTTGTTTGTTGAATAGTTTTTTTCCTGTCTCTCCATAGGGGAGCTGTTATTCCCCAAATTTAAGCTAAAGGAAGCAATGAGCTGGTTATGTTCGCTAATACAGCCGCCTAAAGCATTGCATTCCAAGAGCAGAGGAATCAAATCAGCCAACGTGATCACACGATCAATGCTACTACATTTACCCCCCGCCCATAAAGGTGGAGGGAACAATAATATCAGAGGCCCCGTAGTCACCAATGAATACCAGATTTCTTAAAACTACTAAGTTATTCAGGACATCACCATAGGCATCATGCTTGAAGTGAGTTATCATTGACCCTTCTATTTCAACTAAACCTCAGGTTTCTGGGTTACTTAAATGACAGATTTGGGTGTTAAAATCCCATGTCTACAGGATAAGGACCTCTTTTTCGGACCATCTAAGAAGGTAGTGATGTCTTCTTTAAGATCATCTATGACTTTGGTACTACTAACATTAAAATGTTTATAATAAATATGTATCAACAATATATGAAAACATCCTGGGCTTCCAAATGAATTTAATTTACTTCCACTTATTTTTTCAATGTAACAAAGATTAAAACGCGCAGGCTTCTTTTTGCTCTACTGGCACTCGATGGACTGGCTAGACTACACAATGAAAGAAAAACATTTAAATTAAATCACCCACTGCCCATGTCTCCTGGGAGAAAACGATGCCATAGTCTTGTATTAGAGGTATTCAAATTGGCGTATTTAACTTTGGGAGCATCTCTGGCAAGATCCCTGAAAGCACTTTAATATGTTGGCGTGATAGGGGAGATCGTAGATAGATACTACCCATCCAGGGGCCACCGTGGGCCCGCGAACATGTTTAGCCTTCACAGAGGCCACTGGAGGGACTGCCAACTGTTACTTCTACAGTAAGTTGATTTAGATTTTTCATTGTTGCATAGCCTTTAAAACTGTTGCTTGTTTCAACATTGTAAACAGTTTGGGCATTTGATATATGTACACTAGCTGACAACCTGTGATGGTCTAGGAGCTTAACACCTGGTCTATAACGATAGCCCAATGGCAAGGATTTTATTGAACCTGGTAAGAAAGACAAAGAGTGAAGATGGTGGAGAATAAGACTCACAATGAATGGGTTCTTAAAATGTATGATCACACAGTCCTTTGGAGACTCCTTTCATGGTTTCCTATCCAGGATAATCTCCTAGCTGTTATGATTTCAGATGCTAAGTCGAGTGCCCATTTGGAGTTTGATTTAAGTCAAACGTTTGTCTTGTTTTTTTAGAATAGAATGATTCTCCTTCTTTGTTTTTTATTTTTTTTTTTATTTTTTAAAAAACCTTTATTCGTGCATCTTAAAAGAACAAATACGGGCCTACAACCGTCAGGCCGGCCACGATACAATGAAGCACTGATACCCCCATTAAATCCCCCGTGCGTCAACAGTCAGGATTAACAACAAGTTATGGATCACATGCTGGAGATATCTTTGACACCCGGGGAAGGAGAAGTGAAGGTTAATTTTAAGTTTTTTGGATAATTTTATCAAGAAAAAAGTCAATGAAGGATAGGAACAAAGGAGACTCGAGTCCGCAAGATAGCCTCACCACACGGGAGAGCAGCAACAGCAGTAAGAACAACAATTGAAGTAAAAACTCAAACAGTGAGGCGGTGCAGAAATATAAAAGGATAGTCACATGAGCAAGTACGCACCCCTCCGGAGCCGCCCCCACTCGATCCACCCCACACCCGGACCCCGAATCGAAGAAAGTAGAACGCAGAGACATAAAGGAAAAAAGGCCCATAGAACTAATTAAGAACAGAGTATTACCCCCCCACCCTACACCAATGCGGAGGCTACGGCCTACCCCCCCCCCAGCATAGTGCCTGTCGCCCAATGAACCCGAAATATAGAGGAGAAAGAAAGTAGGAATAGAGGAAAGAAAGTAAGAAAACAGAAAAGAAGGCGGGGAGGAGCCCACGGGACACCAGAGCGCCCCAAACCATCAGCCAATCATGGCCCCCACACACTGAGAGCCCACTACGCCAAAAAACGGCATGCGAAGATACCATGGCACCACAGTGTAAGCGAAGGGATACAAGTCGCAACAGTGCGCGCATAACATACATACAGTTCCAGTCCCAGGCCAGCCCGTCCATAAACCATGACAATAGAAATCAGTCTAGCCCTGGCCCGATCGCGGGCTTGGGATTAAACCAGCCCCTGCATGAAGGCCCCGTGTCCCGAACAAACAAAAACAAGATGGTCGCTTGTGAAAGGATGGTGAAGTAGGATCACGAAATGGCCGCCGCCCATCGATTAAGGTCCCTCTTTGCACCACATAAAATCCAAACCTGGCAAGTAAGGTACAGGAGTTCCACAAAAAGTCAGCAGTGGGCCACCGCGAACGGTTCCTCGAAGCCGTTAGGCATCTCTCAACAGGATAGTCCAGTGGACGCGGTGAGGCAGGCAACAATGAAGCAGGCAGCCATGACCAGGGGGACAAAGCATCCGCAGTTGAGGTGTAGAGCGGTGTACCCTGGGCGCCGGGAGCGCCAGGTGAAGGCACCAGTGTAACACAGTCACACACCGCCGTTGCGTCCCCGCAAGCGGACAAAAGCACCGGGAGACCCACGCCCTGTAGATGGCACACAGTGCGCTCACGACCCGCGGCCGACAGTATGGGGTCAAACCGCTCACTCAGCGCCTGCAGGCCAGCGCACATCTGTAGTTGGAAGTCCCGCAGGGCAGCCAGAACGGAGCCGCATGTAAGCGGAGGCTGGGCCCCCACAGCGGCAGCAATCCGGGACGGCACCGTGGAGCTGGTGTCCGGAAGAGGGGGGGCGAAGTGGGCAGCAGGCGAGACCGGAGTATCGCCCCCCAGCCGCAAGCAGGCACTAAACGCCATGTTTTGCCGCTATACGGTGCAATGGCCGGGGGGGGGGTCGTAGCAAGAAGTCAATTCCCCTCAGGTCTACGCCGCAACGGGAAAGGCCAACAGTCGCTTCTCTTCTCGCAGGTTCCCTCCGCCGCTGGCTAGGCAATAGGTGAAGGGGGCAGCTGCCTCCCACAGCGCGGTCCTCAGAGCGGGGCAGGGGACCCGCCGCACCGGGGCCCACCCCACAGCTCCAGCCCGTCCGGCACAGGGTGCAGAAGGTGTCCGGCCGTCCCTCTCCGGGCTCGTCCGGCAACGATCCGTGGTGCGAGGTGAAATCGGGACCGCGGGGCTCAGGTTAGCGCTAGCTGGTCCGGCAACTGCGGAGCTTCCAGGGGGCCAGCAAAGGCCGTAATGGCGCAGGGTTTCAGTGCAGAGGACAAAAGCACCCAGAACTCGGGCATCCGGGCGGGCTGAGACTCCGGGAAAGCGGCAGCGCGGTCTGCGCGTCTTCGCACACGTTGCACCTCGAAAATCGGCGAGGATGGGCATCAGGATAGTAGTCCGAGGCCACTTCTCCTTCTTTGTTGATGGTATCTTTGGGATGTCCTTCAAAATTATGACATATGGTGAACATTCAGGGGGAAGTTGGGTGTATTCACAACTTCGATTCGTATGAATGCACACCTCCATATTCAACTGGGTGGATTTAGAATGACCCTTCGATGATAGCGTCCCTGTTTTCCCCCGAGGAGACCTTGCAGAGCTGGATATCTTTTGAGGCAACCCTCTAATAGATTGAACTGGAGGAACCTTACTAGTGATCCTTGGTGATTTGCCGTATAGGACAGCCTGACAATTATTGGTACATTGAAAAGAAGCTTTTAATTCATTTCATTTACTATAAAAGTCTCCCAGCTTCTATGACACTGCTGTGCAAAAGTCCATTTTTAGGCCCTCCATCATATTAATGCTTTTATTACAATAGTCCTTTATATTTGCCTCCTGCGTCGGTCAGCCTGTCTAAACCAGATTTCCCAAGGGTATTGGCGTGTTTCCTGTGGACACTGCAACCAGCCACTTTTGTGGCCCTGGGGGTAGGGCTTACCACAACTTCATCCACAGATGTTGTATTTAGAACATTTCTCTTCCTTTTTGGTGGTGGTAGGCTGAGTTTTGTAGAAATTACAGTTAAAGAATACAGATTAAGGGCCAAAGTAGCACAAGGGTTTCCAGTGTGGCCAGGATATAAAACTGACAGCCGCCCTGCTGAACTAGGCCTAGTGTTAACACTGCTATTGACTATCGGGGGACCCAGGACCTCATTACCTGGGATGAAATTTGCGTGATCTCTATCAAGGGCAATTGATTGTCTTCTGACAAAATCTTTCCTATCCTTGACGAGGCTTAGCTCTGTGCTGATGGACCCCATCACTGAGGTCAAATAGTTGTAACTGGCTTGTTTCTAGGGCCTGCATTTCCCTAGTTCTCAGGATGGGTGGTACTTTCATCGCCCCGATCCCGGCTATGACAAAGAAATACAAGAAGTGGTTCACCCATGCATAAGGTGGTGTCTTGCTGACTCAATCCCAGAACCAGGTGCCAAGGAACTAGGCCCAGCCCAGTCTCATACTGATGCGAACGGGTAGAAACTGACCCACTCTTGGCCGCGGCTTAGTGTCAACGTTAAATGCGCCCGGCAGGCGCCATATTGGCTTCCCAGCCTCCAGGGAAACAACAGAGCGTTATGGGCCTTAGAATCCTGGCCCTTCCTCTGTCTTTTTGCATCCCCGTGCTTAGTGGCAACAATTAATGCACCGACTGACACGATATTGAATGCCACACCTCTAGGGAAACAACAGGGCTTTGGGGGCCTTAGGTTTTGTCTACGGATCCAGTAACTTACTTTTATGTCAATTTGCTGGATTTTGAATAACCAATAGTCCACACAAGAGAATATATTAACTGCACTCCCTTGTTAAACATTTAGCTGGCAAGGGGCGCTAGAGGGCGCGCTGTGAAATTGCTGCTCTCTGAAGCTGCTCCGCCGGTCAGGGACAGAATCGGGCACTTAGACGCTCTTCTGGGTGCTCTAATCTGCTGAAAAACGCAGCATTATGTGTCGGAATGGTTGTGCGATGAGCGGAATACACTGACTCCATAAACAAAGCGGTACACGGCAAGAAACAGACCTGGATGGTGGCACGGCGGGGACTGTGATCAGCGATCCCAAGATGGCGGCAGGAGATGAGAACTAACAGCGAGACGTGTGCGGCTTGTTCCGGCAGAGCTCAAGAGCTGGAAATATCAGACAAGAACGAGGAACGCTGCAACTGTGCGGACCTGAGCGCTTGCTGCTTTGCCGGGGGTCTTGGTTTCGCTCTCTGTCACGCCGCTGAAATACCGCTCCCAGCGCAGCACCGGCGGGACGGGCAAAATGGCAGACGAGCACTGAATGCGCTGCTGGCACATAAGTACGGGACTGAAGGTGTGTAATCAAACAGTCCTGATCGGATGTCCAACCGCTACATATGCCTGCAGATATATTAGTCAGTAACCCCTCTGGTACAGATTTCTGTTGAGATGCCCTGCTCCTGCCTTGATTGCTGCACTTAGCGTGCCTCATGATCTGAAGGACAAGCACAGGCGCCTCGGATTGGCGTTTTCCCACTCTGGGTGGCATCTGACATCGGTTATGTTCCCTGCACTTTTGGTGAGAACAGGTGATCTGTACTGAAGCTGCGCCCCAAACTAGACGTCCGTGGTGATGGTTTTTACAGATTGCGTGCATTTTGCTATGACTGGATGCCCATTTCCATAATCTACAAGTAGGAGCAGGCTTGCGTTCTGAGATTCCTTTGTACTACGAAACTGCTGCCTCACACTTTGTACATGACGGCGTGTGTACGGAAGATGTTCCTACCTCATCAGCAATATTCGGTACTTTGATCACATTTGTACCACATTCAATTTTCGCGCAACAATACTGGACTGCTGAAGTAACTGGAACTACACGGCAAAGCATTGCCATTGCGGTGACTGATGGTGTGGGATCTGGAGTGTTGAGCCGCGTACACTGAATCCCCTGGTGCCATGACGGATCAGCAAAACAGGGTCAGAAAATACAATTCCTTCATTCCACTGCTATGGGTAAACCGGACAAACAACAGTCGATGCTGTCATTTGACACCAGGCGCAATCCAAAGGGGGCGACTGCACACTCAGACACGGAAATAGATGCGGAGCAGACCACCAGCACAGTTATGGAGACAGCCCTACAGGCCATACAGCAAAGTCTTCAGGCCATTAATGGGAAACTGGATTCTCTCACCCAGAGGGTGGACAGAATTTCGAGTAAATTGGACAAGCAAGGCGAACGGCTTGATGCAGAGGAGGAACGTATATCTGCGATGGAGGATGAGGCCCACAACACATCGCGCAAGTGTACTGGTATGGAGAAGATCCTAGAAGTGATCCAAAGCAAGTCAGAAGATTTGGAGGCCAGATCGCGCCGCAGTAACGTCCACATAGCAGGCATTCCTGAAAGCACGAACACGGGAAGGCTGGAAACCTATGTGGAAAATATGTTACGTGACATATTTGGAGCTGACAACCTCTCCCCGGTACTGATCATCGAACGCGCACATAGATCGTTGGCGCCCAAGGCTCCGCCGGGTGCCCTGCCATGACCCATAATTGCCAAGATTCTAAATTATAGGGACCGTGACACCATCTTGAGACTTGCCCGGGAAAAACAACAAATCAACTACCAAGGCAATGATCTGGTTTTCTATCCGGACTTCACCATGGTGGTACAAAAAACTGCTCCGAGGGAGTTTGCCTCTGTCAAAAAGAAATTACGTGAGATGGGAATTGAGTACACGATGCTATACCCGGCCAGATTACGTGTGACCTGTGAAGGACATGTCTCCATCCTGCAATCACCGAAAGCTGCACAGGATTTCATCAAAAAAACACTCACCAGAAGAAAGAGACAAGGCAGCAAGGAAACAGATCAGGACTCTGATTAGATTATCTTCGCATATGGCCTGCTTGCCCAGCACAAATGACCTTAGGGCTTTGGCTCAGTTGGGATGGCATCATGATTAAGAGGATACTCACGTCTGTGATGCACTCAAGCTGTACTTTCTGCTGGCTATTTCAACACAGAGCGGTCCGGATGGGACGTTTCTGATGGACTCACGACAGAGCCCTGGACCCCGGTTGTTGAACGGTTCTTATGTAACGTAACCTGCAGCCTGGCATTTACAAAGATTCAGGAGTGGGCTGGTAATAGATTTGAACAGACACCCATTGGCGGTAAGTCATCGCATGCATGTGTGGAGGACAGTCCTGAATATGTGGCACACCTGGCAGGCTTATAACCCTATTAATGGGTGGTCTTTTCCAATGACTTACAGAACTGAAGCATTTGCCTGATGGCTGGACACTACTATTAGACTATGGTGCCATGCTGCAGGGCGTAGTGATATGTGGGCGTTGATTCTGTTGCCACTATGTGCTGGCCACAAGATGAATGGTCCATTACAGACTGAGATGATGGCAAACAATTTGACAATGTTCCTTTGTTATTTGGCATTATTTTCGCACGAACATATGCACCCAGCTAGTTAACGTAATACCTGACCACATCTGCCTAGGTGGATGTTGTTGCGTGTCCTCGGCGGATCTCCCCCATGTGGGTGCTCCCCAACACAGTTCTTGTTTTTTTCCCCACTAATGTTGGTATGGGTACGGTTTGGTATGATTGGGATGCCAAAGTGGGTGGGGAATGTTTCATGTTTTACAGGTTTCCTAAACTGCATGACACTACAAAGTCCCGCACTTACTGGTTCCAATTCTTCGACATTGAACTACTCACAGTCGTAGTGAACGTCCAGAGCCTCTCTGGTCGGGGAGATCATACCTCAGGAATAGCTAGCAATACCACAGATGTATAGCTTGCTACCCTCGCAACTGAATCTACTGTCCTGGAATGTCCGGGGGTTGAATAACCCCAGAAAGATACGCCAGATTTTCGCGTACCTGGACAGAATGCACATACATATAGCTCTACTACAAGAGTCACACCTAGCCCCCTCTGCTAACGGTGCAACAGGGGGCAGATGGGCGGAGACGACTTTGACAGCCTCATACTCTTCCTACATCAGGCGCGTATTGATTTTAGTGAAAAAGGGTACACACTTTCAAGTAGAGCATACCATGACTGATAACATGGGCCGATATATTATTGTCGTGGGGCTCCTTCGCAGACAACATAGTTAACTGGGGCATTACATTGTGCCCCAGAAACCAATTGCACAGCTAAGAAGCGCATCTTCGGCTAACATTATAATTTATGCCATGTTTCCTCCATGTTTAATCATGTATTCCAATTTTTCTCTTAATCATCCACATTCGCAGACACCACATAGGTATAATTAACACGTACGGCCCTAATGTTGATGACCATGGGTTTTATAAATTCTTGTGGAACAAACTGGAGGATTTCCCTGACATAACAATACTGTGGGGCGGGGATTTAAATTTATCATTAAATGACCAACTAGATAGATCAGACTCCTCTAGGGAGCCGCATAGGCAGGTGGTAACTGTGATGGAGGCTATTATGTCGGCAGCCAAATTGGTAGACATTTGGAGAGCACGATACCCGCATCATAGAGAAGCCCCGTATCACTCGACCGCCAGAAATAGTTAGTCTCGAATAGACTATTGGATTGGAACGGAGGGGATTATAAATTGGACCAAGCAAATTAAACATTTGCCTAAAACCCTGTCTGACCACAAGCCAGTGATGCTAAGCATTGAAATTCCTCATTATACGCCACCACCATATGTGTGGAGATTTAACGCCAAAGCGTTACTGGACCCCCTGTACTCTGAGGCTATAGCGCAGGCGATCACTGAATACTTTAATATAAATCAGACTTCTACAGAAGATCCTAGCTTGCTGTGGGAGGCTTTTAAAGCTACTATTCGGGGGGCCTGCATTAGTGTGAACGCGGGCATTCTCAGGGATATCCGCGCTCAACTAACACAACAAGAACGCAGGTTAAGTGCTCTAGAGCTGGAATATGAGCAGACGAATACCATGTCTGTCCTCGGTGATATTCGGACAATTTTATCAGAGTACCAGGACTTTGCTGAGGATGAAATTAAATATATCTCAAAACGTCACTAGGCACGAATATATGGCGAGGGAGGTAGACCGGGGCACAGTTTGGCTAGTAAAATCTGCACGGGCATAAAAAAAAAACATTTCGCTGACAAGGGTTAAGCATGGCAAGGACATCATGCTCAGTATATGTTTTCCACAGCCATTTAAACCCCACTAAAGCCAGTCCCAATGCTTCACTTGTTGGCAGCGAGGGGGATATTCAAATGGAGACTTCAAAACAAAATGGAATGTTGATAACAGAACAGCAAGTGAGATGTGATTGGTGGCGTACTGTTGTCTCTCTGTCCAACAGTGATGTACCCCTTTCTTCAGTCTCTGGAAACTGATTCTCTTGAGGTGAATTAAGTGGTAAGTGTCAATGAAGAAAAGTATGTCTGCTGGGAATACTTGAAGAAGATTTCCAAATCCTTATCATATGCAGTTATTACATTAAGTCTCATAATCAGAATTGAGTTTATACTGATTCTGATGTTATGATGACTTCTGCCAGAGCCCTCTCCACAAGGCCCTCTCCCAAGGCCAGGTTTCTTCCCTGGATGTCGAAGATAGAAAGCTCAGAATCATCTTAGGGCATTATTATTCTGATTCGGCTCCCAATTCCGATTCTCCTGTCCATACACCTTTCAGTCCACCAAGTATCGATGTACGCCATTCACATATCTACAGTATAGTCTTTCTTAATCTCTTACTCTGCTTCCAAATGTATCTTAATTTGTGTGGGAGGATTGTTGAATCAAGTTCCAGACTCCACTGGTTTGGATCAATGCTAATTGAAATGCAGGATGTGCATTAATCAAATTAGGTAGATCTAATTTTAAAGCTCCCTGACCAACAATTGATAGATGGGAAAATAACTAATACATTTGGCTGTAATGTTTTGTTAGCATAAGGGAGCAGATACTTAGCAGACAACCATACACTCTCTCCGTTTTATATGAGCTAGCTACTCTGAGTTTCTTATTTGCTTGAGTCTTGTGTGTCTGTTTACACAAAAGATCATATTCAAAATGCTAGTCTCTACTGCTGGTAGGATTTGTAAGGGTACAACATGCCTCTCTGATAAATGATCAACCACTCTATGAAGCTGTATAACCTGCTATTGGTGGCAGAACAGTGATAAAATTTACTCACACTGTGTGCCAATTAGATGGTTTTTTTTTGGCAGAGGTTATAGTCAGTGGTCGAAGTGGGGAATAAAAAGTAGGGGAACTGTGGGTGGAGGATCAGAGGGTGGGAATAACCAGAGGATTCGGTCAGTGGGCAGAGTCTGAGGTGTGGCCTTACAGAGCAAAACATCCCAATTTGTTGTATTTGTTTGGGATTTCAGTGACCAGTTACAGCTTATTACATTATTTAGTTCAACCAATGGATAAACATGTTTAGTTAAGGTTTAATATGAGTTATTGACATTAAGATACATTCACAAAGTGGGTTACGTTTCCAATCACAGAATGTACCAAATACTGGAATCGGAAACCATTTGCCTCCGAGCCATGGAGTTTCTTTCATTAGCACTTCTCCCTTTTTCCACAAGAGCAGTTCAAACATGAATGGCAACATATCCTCGTTTGCAAATGTTTTCCACATAATATGACTGTGCCATATTTGCCACAAATACATCATAAACTGCATAATCTGATGATTGTAACTAATTTATTTATATATAAAGTTTTATGTAGTAAATTGTTTGCAGCTCAAACGGATCAAAAGTTAATAGAAAATGTGACTTGTATTGCTGAGAAGTGGACAACCCTGTGCAAAGGTTGTCTGGACACCTTCCTCACAGTTGCATTTGTATGTTAAACTAGTACTAATAATGCAAAATCTTTGCAGAGACTGTTAGTATGTGTAAAAATGTCAAAATAATAAAGTATTAGAAAATATACTGCATTATGCTGCAGCCTTTTTGTTTATGCGTAGTTTAGTCAACAATGCGGCATAATTTTTTCCTCCACTGCTGCATAATTCCAGTGGCCCAAAGCAGTGGCACATGTAAAAGTACTTGTTCATGAAGCAGAGAGACCGTGAAGTTTTCAAACTTAGTGGCATGCAAATCCTGCATTGCCGATCCCTGGTGAGTTACACTACTACAGCTGAAACAAGGCCAGTGGAGGTACCAAAGGGTGAGGCAGACTAGCCTCAATGGTCCTGTGACCTCAGTGAGATAGTCACTGCCGCTCAAGGGTGCTTCTTATAGGCCTGCCCGCAAGACTGGAGGCAAACTTCAGAATTGATTGTGGTGGACAGGCCTTCAAGGTTAACCCACAGTTGCCACCGCTAGGGGCTAAGATCCACCTGCTGGTGCTAAGACACCAGGGCTTCTAAGGTCTAGCACGGGAATGTGCTCTCTCAGGAGAGTGGTCTGGGCGACTGGTCATGAAGGCTGAACCTGGTTCCCCAGTTCCAAATTCAGCAGCTCTGGCCATAGTGCCACATCCTCTCCCACACTGAACTCTTTACTGCCCCACTGAGAGAAACTTGCACTGCCTTCAGCTCATCCACAACCCAATTGTCCCCCACTATAAACACCTGGATGCGACGCAATTCAAAATATATGCACTAAACAAGAGGAATATGCTGCCTAAAAACAAAAAGTAACAACATCCTGGAAAAAGCAAACACTCAAAAGGAATGCAAAATTAGGTAAAGTATGTGAAATGTAAGCAGGTACAACAAACAACATGGTTACCTTAAAGCTTTTACACTCATTCGGAAATCAGTGAGTGCTTTTACCTGAAAGACATGGCTACAGTGCCCAGAAGGGATTTGTTTGCATGTGCATTGCGTATATCCTTACAAAAAATAATGAGTATGGTTTAAAAAGACCACTTCCGTGAGCACATAGGTGTGGTACACATTTTGTTTTGCAATCCACCCTTCAACCAGGTATTGCAGTACCTCAGGAATGGTGCACGTCCCCACCTGGGTTAAACAATGCTGTTCAAAGAAGACGAGAAAACAAAAGTAGCGTTTCACTGACAAACTCTGTAAAGTGGCGCTAAGTAATTTGAGTGAGAATAAAATCAATCTGGCCGATTTGCAACTACTCTGTATTGCATTATTTAGAGTTTTTTCATGTATTGAACCTTTTATTTCTCTCTGTCCCCTGGCTGCACTTTGGAATAGAACATTATTTCAAGCAAAAGTGTTTTTCTGTTTTTGGATCCATTTCACAAGGGAACAAATAAACAAAAGGAAAGGAAAAAGAGGGTAAGAAGAGTTTCTTGAAGTCACGTTTATCAGCAAGACAGAAAAAGAGGGAATAAGAGGAATACAGAGAGGGGGCAGGTGCCAGCAGCAGAGCAGGAGAAGTGGACACTGTCCTCATCTTCTCTGGGCAAGAAGGATCCTTTTCCTTCTCTGCACACCCGACCGTCCTCGGACGACCACAAACGCCAAGCCTCATCTATAAATCGTGGCTATTTTTGCCGTCCTGTGGGAACGGATTTTACAAATCTGAAGGCGTAGGGGCACGCCATGCCCTGCCGATCCCGCCCACTTCGACCACTGTTTATAGTAGCCATACGATTTATATTTGTTGGGCTTAGCTCTAATATATTTTGTGCATGTGTTGACTTCATCCTGCTCTAGATGACCCCTTCAAAAATGCTTCTGTAACAATTGCACAGTTTTTCCCTTCCTCTATGTTCAACTAATGGTTGAAACATGAAGATCTTGCAACAATTTGTCTTAAAGGTAAAACTAGTTTACCCTCATGATGAAGGATGCCAGTAATCCCTTTTCGAAGTGTATGTTTCTCATTTTCCTTTGGTGTAGATTCATCTGATTTATAGCCAGTTTACTAGATACCACACAGACTTCT
Source organism: Triturus cristatus (assembly GCF_964204655.1). Taxonomy (NCBI): domain Eukaryota; kingdom Metazoa; phylum Chordata; class Amphibia; order Caudata; family Salamandridae; genus Triturus; species Triturus cristatus. The sequence continues at coordinate 239,190,508 of NC_140583.1, forward strand.
GGATTAGTTAGAGTCACAGTATTTTGCGTCTGGAATGAAGGATTCAGGAAGGAACCACTGTACACAAGTGAGTGATTGAACCAATAGATAAACCATTGATTACAATAATTTGATGCTATTTTTTATGTTTGCAAACCTTTTTTTTTAATGCCATTTTGCCTGTAAGTGTTTTATGGTCTAGTTAATTTAAGCTGTTTTAAATATACTTCACAGGGAAGAAGAAGGCACTTTAGTGTGTAGTATCCTAAATTTAGAAGGGACATTCATTTATGATCCTGCTCATTAAACGATAGGAGAGGGTCTGAAGTTTTTAAAAGTGCGTCTTTCCAGTTTTGCAAATCGGGTGGGTGTAAAAAGTGGGAGAGGATACGTTTGCTCTGCGCTCTCTACCTTAGTCCAATGGCAGAGCCGCCATTGTGAAGGAAGTTCAGTTGGTGGTCTAGCTGTTTGGTGGCAGCATGTGGAGCCCATCAGCAGGATATTTAAACAGGCGAACTGCATGTCGGTCTTAATACGGAGAGAACAGAACCTTTATCCGTAAGGGATGTGTTCCCTGGGAAAGTGGAGTAGACAAACACACCGTTAGATGAGGTGTAGTGAAGGGGAACAGAAGTCCCACCTAGCAGAAAGTAATGAATGCTACAAGTGGGCAAACCAACCTCCCCACATGGGCCTAAACATATGTTGGTAAATGCGCAACAATACCCCAACATGCTGAGGAGATTCACTTATTGAGAATACACACATTGAATATACTGCTGGTAACCAAGTCATGGTTAAAGAGCTGGTCGGGTCCTGATTTGGACAAAGCAGCTCCCACGTGCTAGAGGATAGTAGGGAGATAAAATAAAGAGGGAGGGAGGGGATTTAGTGGTTATGTATCAGGTCAGTCTCAATTTAGTTTTAATCCAAGGCCCATTTAGGAGTCACTTAACCGTTGATTCGGCAATTTATCTACCGGCCCTGGGCAGGTCAAATGACTTTCATGACAAGTTAGTTAGCTAATTAGGTTTCTAAAAATGTCACCAAACATAAGAATTTTATCAAATGGAGGATTTTATCTTATGGCTACAGAGAGATTATAGTTTGGAGACAAAAGCTTTAATGGTGGCTCTATGCTCAATGGGGCAGGAACAACAGATTTCGGTGTACACATGTTTTGTGAGTGATAGGTTGGACAGTATATGTTCTGAATCAGACTTAATTATTACTGATATCCTAATTGTTTTCCCCCATACTCAATATTTAGGGATTCCAGTTAGCTTCCAGGGTGGTCACATAAAAGTACCCCAAAAGCAAAAAGGGTAATCTATCTCATGTGGCCCCGGTCTTGAATGAAAGACAGAAACTTGAATGCAGCTTTGAGGGCACAATTACAGGATGAAAGTAAAAATAATAATACTTTGTATGCATCAGAGCCGAGAACAGCCAACCAATGCTGTGAAGATGGGATTATAGTGAGGATTCAAGAAACCTTACTGTTTGGAACTGAAAATCTATTAACAGCAATGTAAACAAGGTAAAATGGTGTTTCAAGCTCAGGTTATACAATCAGCCACAAACACAGCAACAACGATTTTGGTATGAAGAAAATGTTTTTTTCCCCCCAAACTGGTCTACAAAGATCAAGCAATCTTCTCATTATGTGCTATTATGTCAGACTTTTTAAAGAAGATAAAGAAAACCAGCCCTATTGAACTGAAGTGCAGCCTTTCAACACCATCTCACACCATACCTTTTGTGCAAGGCTTTGCTCGTTGGGGTCACTGATTCGGCACTACTGTGGCTTAAGAATTACATTTCTATCATCTGTCATCACAGCAACGGTGTGACATGTCCCCAATAAATGATGTCTCCACGCTTGAAAGTCTAGTTAGTTTTATAGCTAATAATTCATTATCAGGCACCTCTGCTGAATTTAACTTTAGAGAAGAATTAGCAGGTTGGTTCAATTCTCCAGTATCTGGATCTCTGAGAAAAGAAACTGCAACCACAGCATCTGCTTCTACCAAGAATGCTTGACTTTTATCTGGATGTTTAAAAATAGCTTTACTGGTAAAACTATTTTTCAGTCCTACAATGTCTTTTTCTATCACAACAGATAAAAGAAACCTCACTCCTCTTTTTAGCAGGCATGTGATGGAGCAAACATCTTAAAAAAGTATTTAATAAAGCACAGATAAAAACTGACAAAACATATAATACTCCACACTTCACAAATATTAGTGGGTGTAGTAGGCCACTTCATGATAGCATCAACTTTAGCTATTGGCATGTTGTGGCCCTGTGGCGAAATAATAAAACCAAGAAACTCTTCTTCAGTGGCATGAAATTTGCATTTTTCTGTCTTCACAGTGAGAACCAGTTGTATGTCTTTAAGGTGTTCCTCTAAGTTGCTTGTGAATACCAGAACCATAATGCAAAAGCATCCAAGAAGAATATTGTTGCCATTTTTGTATACGCTGCTGGAGTTTTAAAGACACCAAAAGACAATAAACAATAATGAAACAACCAAACTTAGATTTAAAGGTGGTCTTCCATTAGTCCCCAGATTTTATTTGGATTAAATGATATGCCCCTCTCCAATTTGGTCTAATAAAATCTGAATTAATGGCAATAGGTATATGTTCTTAATTTTCACATAATTTATAGCTCAATAATAAATACAAGACTGTAACTCACCCCTTTTTTTAAGGAACAAAGAAAAGGGGTGAAGCTGCAGGCGATTTCAATGGTCGTATAAACCTATTAGCCAGATGCTCATCTAAAAAGTGTCTTAGATGGGATCTTTCTTTCTCAAAGTATAAAGGAGATAAGTGGGAATGGGCGTGCAAGGAATTAGATCAATTCAGAAATTCTAAAAATGATGTGGTGGTAGTTTCCGTCTTCTTTTTTTAATAAATACATCAAATAAATCATGATGTACAGCAGCCATTTTGTTTTGGACTTTTGACCTTTCCTCCGCTAAATTAAAAACTTGTTTTATGGACATGTTATGTGTGTTTTTAGAAACTATGTGAATTAAATGAATTTTTAGACTAGTCTATAAAAGGATTGTGTTTAAAGCATAGTAATTCTAAAAAAGTATTTTTTTTAAAAGAGATCAATTAAGTCTAATGTTAGTCATTCAGAGTGCCTTGAAGGGAAAACGAAAGAAAAGGTATTGGTTCATTGTGATAGTGCGCTATAAGCTTAGTCGCATCCACTGCTCTAACCTGTGTAAATTGCTTCTTTGACACTGCTTTTTAATTAACCCCAAACTGTGAATAATCCTATGTCTCGTGATTTGATTAAAACTCTTATGTCTTTGAATTCCATGTCTTTTTCAAATAATTACACAGTGATTTTCAGATGAGCTGAATCACCAGTTGATAACATATATTTAGAAATTGCGACTAATAACGGTATTTCGAATGGTGGGCTCAACATGTGGATCTCAACAGACCTTGAGCTGGCTAATTTGCGGATGTCTTTAGGTGCTGTTAAAGGTATTGAAATAGGAGAAATAAAGGTCTGTGGTGAAACGGCATTGCTGTCCTTTGACCCACTCTTTCTAATTGAAGTGAGGTCATTGGTCCTGGACTTGTTACTCCTGTGCTTCTTACTCCACCACTTCTTCGATCGGAAGAGGAAGTCGGAAGGATATATTAACATTCTCAACATTAATATTTCCTGAGTATTGATATACATATTACACTTATCAAGCATAGAACTTTCATTAGCCCATTACCTCTCAGTGGAGAATTTAACAATACAAACCCCTATTCTTTTCCAGGAGGGTTTAGACCAGTACATAATCTGGGTCCCAACAATACATTTCAAAATGATTTGCCTCTAGAAGCTAAACCCATTGATCCAGCCAGATGAGTTCATGGTTATGTTAGACACACACAATGCATCCCTTCATATTCAGATTTGCAAGGAACATTAGAGCTTTCTTTGATTTGTGGTTCATAAACACCAATTTCAGATTAGTGTTATTTTTTCGATCTGAAGTCAGCACCAAGGGTTTTTACGAAGGTTCTTTCGTTCCTGGTGGCATTGTTACACAACCATGAGATAGAATTACAGTAGAATCTGGATGATTGGCTAATAATTCATTTATCTACAGGATTTAAATAGACTGATATTTCAAAAAGCTGGTTTCCCTTCTTTTGGAGGATTTAGACAGATTAGGATCTGCACACATCACCATTGCCCCTATTTGGCAGGTACCAGGTACCAGTAAGAGTAGGACACCAGGAGAATTAGAGCCTATGACTTCCAGCCCATAATTGGATTTTGGGGGCTCATAGTCACGTTTGTTCCCTCATGGGAGCACTTGCTTATCAGATCACTACTGTTATCACAATAGAGCCCAATCCAAGATGGCACCTGCTGCTTTAGGTCATGAAATCACTTCCTGTTTCAGGTGATTTTAAGCAGAGACACTATAAAAGGCACCGAAATGTAAACACTCTTTACCTGGTGCCTTGGTTTCTACAACTCTTCCAGAGAATACGGCAACCAAGTCATATATAAACAAGCAGGGGAAAATCTTATCGTCCCTTTATGCCAATCACACCAGGGGTTAGACAATATACCATTAGGCAAGCTCAGAAGGGTGTTCCATTTACCCCAGAGCTGTTGTCTGAACCCTCTCATTTTCAGAAAGATTTGCAAAAAATATGGTTATCCAATGATATATATCTTTGCCTGCAAGGAGAATGCTTTCTGTCCTGCGTCTGTTTCCAGATCAAGAGAAATCAGAGCTAGGGTGATAGATGCATTGACATGTCAGTGACCTCAGGGTTTCTCTATGCTTTTCCTCCCTTTACTCTGATTCAAATGGGTTTTAATGAGGATGTCAATGGAGAAAGCTTAGGTGTTGATAGTTGTACCTTTTTGGTCCAACCCATCATAGTTTTCTCTGCTTCATCAAATGGGGGGGGGGGGAGGTTCAAAATGGATATTTTCGAATCTTCCTTCTCTTCTGTCCATTGTTCGTAGCTGGACACCATTGTCACGTTGAGGTAACAGAAAAGTGTCTGGTATGTCGGCATAATCATTCGCTATTTCAATAATTTTGTATTATACCTGTTTCTAGAAATTACTCTATTACAATACATCATGTAATTATGTGCCACTTTTTTTTTTTTTTGCATGAAATGCTTCCTTGCACGCAAAGTGGAAGTAAGGACGTATTACTTGATAAAATATAGTGCCAAATGCCAGTTTTGCCTTTTGCGTAGTTACACAGAATTTTGCTTAATTTTCTGAAATATTGAGGAATTATCTAAAAACAAAATTACATGATTTTTGCACACCCCTAGTCATGTCTAATCTTGACAGCTGAGAGGTTGAAAGGTTAGGCCTTCGGCGGAAAGAGCAGTCAAGAAAATTGGTGGTACAAGCTTCTAGGAAACCTACCTTACAATCTTAAACTCATCACTGGTCAATATTTTATAAATGAGTTAAAAGAATAATATCAATGCGATAGCCTGTGATGAAGTGAACATTCTTTATTTATTGCAAGTAGGTTTTATTTCTAGGCCTAGCAGTTGCTAACTTAATGCTTCAATGGTCAGTTGTTAAGTCATTTTAGGGAACACGGAGGTGAAAGTAGGTCGTTAGAGCTGTGTGTTTAGATTGCTCTCTCTCTCACCATTTAGTGAAGAGCTTATTTCCAGACTGGGATAATTTAGTGGTTCTGGACACTCTTCAAAAGTATCCTTTTAAACCTTGAGATTTCTATCTTTCTATCTCTGCTACGTTTTTTCCTTCAAACGTTTTCTTACTTTTGGCTATTACTGTGGCTGAAGGTTGAGAGAAATGAGTTTGCTTTTGTGTATCCCCGAGAAATGGGTTTGCTTTTTTGTCTCTCCCTACTTAAAAGGTTTCCCAAATCAGTTGGTTCTTAGATTTGGCCTTTCCTTTGTTCACAAGGTCCATCCACCCTTCCTTTTAAATCTAGAGATCATTCTACGCAAGCTTGCAAGTAACAATCCCCTCTTGGAACAGGACACTCTGCATTTTTTAGATGTCAGAGGGATGTTTTGATATATTCAGTGTGCATGTCCCCCTTTAGAAGGGTGGACTCCTTGTTTGTTAAATTTAGACCAGATGGTAGAGGTTTGAACTTGTTTTTAGCAATATAGGCTGCAATCTAATGACACTGCATACTTTCTCCTGTGGTATAATGACATTAAACTTATGATGTTCTTTTTGTCTCAGTTCCAGCTGCTTGCATTGTTTACAGCGGCTAGGGTACTCCTCAAGGAGAAATAGCTGGAATGAGGATGGACTAAGAAGTGAAGTTACAATTATTTAGCATTAATTCCTTTAATCCGAGTCCTTTCTTCCTTGTTCCAGTCACTAAGAATTGAGGTAGGAACCGGCAAATGCAGGCCATTTTAGTTAGAATGTTTGGTAATTTACAGGATTGCCTGAATGGGTGTTATCGTTTAGCTACCTTGGTAGGTGGAGGTCTTACTTTTCATTTTGGGCTTTTTATGTTCAAGAAGAACTAGGACTTCAGTAGATCTGTGAACGAAGTGGACACTCCTCAATGAGTAATGAGTAATGATTGGAACCAGGAGGAAAGGGCTCAGACTAATGGAATCACTTTGAGAGTTCTTAGTTTAGCTGCATCTCTTGATCTATCATGGAAGGACTGGTTCACACTTTATTGAGGACAATGACTGTGGATCTTCTACTGTTCCTCACTAATCGGCACATTTCAGTTATACCGTTCCCTTTACAATTCTTGAGAGAGTATAGTTACTATGGAATTTCAGGAGCATCTTGAATCGAGTATTATGCTCAGTGATTCACAATAAGACTTTCACCTAATGAGAGCCATGTAACACATTTCATAGGGCCTAGATGGGCTTGCGTTTGTTGTATCACTCTGCTGCTTATAATACCTTTCATCATACAAATAATGCACCTGTATCTTTTCTAAGCAGCATGAATATCAGGAATGCCTATTACCAATTTTTTTACTACAACCTCTCTACTAATCTTTGGACGGATAGAAGGCAGAGTTGGCCTATCCAGGATTAAAACCTGTGATCTGCAGACAACCACTAGTTTCAGTGGCAAACATTCAAATTATTGGGCCATCCTGCCCAATGACTAGAGATTGCACAGGTACTAGGTGTAGCTGGTAATTAGTTACCCTCTTTCCTGGCTGTCCATCAGACCATGTCCACTAATGAGGTTTGATTCTAGCTGTAACTACATCACCATCCTCCCAGGTGCCTGTGTTTCACTACTAATGTTTAACATGTATGATCAGCAACCTCAGGAACTTCATATGCATGTGTGCCTACAGGTCCAGATATTATATAGGCAATCAGGAGGTCTTAAGTGCATAGCTTTTATAACTCGAGTATAATCAAGTGGCATTTAAGAACAGATGAACTCCAATGGTTACCAATGTGAACAAGGAGGTCTTACTGTGTTGCACAGCTTATAAATGCCTACTGCCTAGAATTGTAAGCCCCAGGGTGTATATGTTGACTTCATTATCACCACAGAGTCTCAGATAATGTAGTTATGAGCACTTCAAGTTATTATGTGAAGCTGTGTTGGTCTATCAACGCATTCTTCTAACAGTAAGACCTTGTGATAGTTGCATAAGTCATCATCAGAGTCAAGCTCGGTTATGGAATTGTACTATTAAATAGTGTCTCACCTCATCTTTTCCTCACCCTCAGTTATTAAAGAATCAAATGACTAGAACAGCAGTACACAAATGATGACAGTCCTCTGTCTTCTTTGGCTTCTAGACAAGTCTAGAATTGCTCTTAAGACCCTGACACTGATCAAGCAAGCATTATATGCAAATACCCTACTGTGGCTCTTTGCAGGTCTCAGTGCACCAGAACAGAGAGAGCAGGAATGGAACATATCTTGGTAAATATGTGGCATTCCTGTCCTATCACTTTGATGCAGCACAGTACAGCAAGTTGTCCTGCTGTTCTATGCTGCAGGAAATTTGGATAAATCTGGGCTCGATGAACTCTGTAAAGTGTATAGATAAACCCTTGGATATTACATGCCTACTCCTTTTGAAACAAAGACATGAACACAAGCACTCTCTGATGCAAAAAGTACACAGTGTAACTTGCGATTATCTGGTCCCACGAAACCAGGTGAAAGTTTAAAGGGCAGCAGGCCAACTGCGATGGAGCGTGGGCCAGATACAGGGATTAGGTTAGTCTCGTGGAAAAAGTTACCTTCTAAAGGCCAGCGCAGAGCTCCATCCTGGTGGAGGAGGCTGCAAGGAGAGTGTCGCGGATGTTCGTCGTTGTAGCACGAAGATCCTGAAGGCGTTGTGGTTGGTCATTGCTGGAGTTTTGCATTGGTGGTCAATGCGGGCTGTTGATGCTCTAGTGAGAAGTGCAAATCTAACGTTGTCAGTTCTCATTGACGGTCGCGGTAGTGCAAAGATGCGGGTTCACCCTAGCTTCGCATTGGCAGTTAGCATGGGCAGCAAGATCTTGGCGCAAACTCCCTTTTCTTCAAGGAGGAGTTGAACTGAGACCACACTAAGGATCTAGGCCTGGGGACATCTGTTGGGGCACTCATGCAGAGGCCAGCAGGGCTCAGGCAGGAACACATGCAAGTCCAAGCAGGTCAGCTGGACAGTTGCAGGGAGACCTCTCAAGTTTGTTATATCGCTGTAGTTGTTACAGTGTGGCAGAAACCATGGCCTCAAACATAATGATTAAAACCAATACCTGTCCTACCCTGAGAAATGGCTGCACAGGACAGAAGAGAAATCGGACAATAATGCCTACCAAGGGCCAAACGAATGAATGCGCACACACTGCTGAGAGAAGGAAAGTGCTGGTAAGGAGAGATGATGATAGGAAATTATGAGAATCAGGCTGCTGTCAGTAGTCGTCACTGACATGATGTCTGCAAAAACAAGAGCTGTCAATGTCTTTTACAAAACCCTATTTTTTGTCTGTTTACCTAAAAGCATTCCTCATTCCTGAAGCAGACCAACTCTTCTTTGTGAACCTTAACCAATGTAGGTGGACTAATGGGGAATACAGTACTAATATTGCATTAAGAATCCGACCCACAGCTTTACACCCACAAGGTTCCCTAGAGATTTGAATCAAGAGTCTGGGCTTGCGTGAAAATTAAGAGATTTTTTTGTTCCCAGAACCATGGACATGTTTTGTTTGCCTCTACCTTTATATGCATGAGGAATCTTTCCAATGTATCGTCATAATACTGAGTACACAAATTACTCACAAGGATACACACATATGGGTCACTGTGCATGATGTTTGTTTTGTGTTAGTTTGCCCAATGGCAGGTTTTATGGATGAGAGGCCCATCAAGAGTGCTCATATGGGCTTGTTTTCTGCTTCTTCTGGCACCGCTGTGAAATACTAACTATGAGACTGATGCTTCGCTTTGGTCTTGATGCCATAATTGGCAGCCCTACATTCGGAGCCCCACTTCTTAAAAGAAAAGGCCACGAGTTTGCATTTATAAAGACTTTCCATACACATCACATTGGAGCCATTGGCCATGAGATATGTAGTGCTAGAGATCTTATTTCAGCAGATTCTGGGCCAGCAACAGATCCCAGACCAGTGCTCTGAGCAAGATCTGTGGCTACAGCTACAATGATTTATTGTAGCCTGTGCACAGTGAATCTTGATAGATCTAGATCTCCAAAATTACCATTACCATAGAGAAGACCTGGACATAAATAGATGTGTACTTTTGTTCACAGGCCACAGGAAACCTTTTTTTTTTAAGTTTAAAAATGCTTTATTGAAGGAAATTGAAGAACAAAAGGCAATTACATTAGATAAAAATACATCTGAAGGTCAATCCAAGCATATAAATGAACATGTAAAATGTGGTAATAAAACTTTTCAACAATATAAAATAGATAATGAACGTATAAGAATTGTACAGAATAAACATCTATTTTAGTAATGAATTATAAACATATTAAAGTTAAATTGAAATACATAACTGTAATGCAAAAGCAAATGCATTTTAATTATTTTATAAGGATGAAAGGAGAAAAACAATAAGGAAAGAAAAGACTAAGCAAAGAAAGGGGGAAGAAAGAAGGAGAGCGGAAGATATAATGAAATGTTTAGTTAAACAAGCGAACAATTAGCAACTATGTGATATAATAAATGGATATTAATTAATAGTACAGATCTTAAGGAGGTTCATAGTTACGAACCACCATATATACAGGTTGAGTCGTACATCTGGATAGAAATGAAGTAAGGGGTGACCATAATACATCTTTTTTCATCTTTGAAGGAAGAGAGGTAGCATGAGCACGATCCAAATGATGATGATGGCACAATAGATTCCATTTTAGATGTATCTTTCCAATTAGTTGGGATTATTTGAAAGGCCAAAGCAAATATCAAATCAACAAATTTCCCAATCATATGCTGAGAAGTCCAAAGGGGTGAAGCTCCCCCCCAAAAATGTGTATGACATCAAAAGGGAGACATACTGATAACATTTCGTTCAGTTTATCCCAAACTTGTGACCAAAGCTTTTTAACATGCAGGCATTGAAAAGACATGTGTAACAGGTCACTATTATCATGACGACAGGACCACCAATTCATAGTAGAGGAGTGTTTAAACTTATATAAGCTCGTGGGGTGATATATACTCTATTATAAAATAAATATAATGGTTGTGTAGTGCTTGCCAAGCAGGATGAGGTATGAATCTTGGCACAGACAGTGTGAATTAAAAATTATTGATGTAGTTTTGATTCCCATAAGAGCTCTGTTTTAGACTTTGTATTCAAATTAGAAGAACCAAGCAATAATTTATATATGGTGGAGGCATTCAATTGTAGAGAAAAGTCTTTCGGGGAGTGAGGAGGTTGTATGTCTGGAGCTATATCAGATTGTTGAGATATGTAGAGAAGTAGAAGAGGTTTAAGGCGCTGAAAGTGAGAAGCATATTTGGTAGATATGCTATATTTATCCTGTATCTCAGAAAAATCTAGCAACGAGCCCCCTGAAAATAACTGTCCATTAGTTATATACCCTTGTTTATCCACTCTTTCCACCCAAGACCTCTATTATTTAATTTAATGTTAGAATTATACCACAATGGGGTTTGTAAAATATTTTTAGAGGAGGAGTTGGAAGAGGTGAACAAAGGTTTAATAATAGCAATAGAATGGGTGGTTATTGGGGAAATAAAACCTTTTGGTGGTTGGGTGAAATGGACCACTTCCTTAAAAGCAAAGGTTAGGAATTATGCATGTTCTAATCGCCCCCAAACTGTTGATGAGTCTGTACGAATGTCAGAATGGGAAGTGCAAACATGTTTCAATGTGAAGGCTGAATCATATGTTCTAAAGTTAGGAAATTAACCCCACCTGAATCTTTAGGTTGCTGAACACGGGTTAAAGCAATTTTAGGTTTATGTTTGTTCCATAAAAATTGAGTTAAAGAACGATTAATGATTTTTTTTAAAGTATAAGGAAGAGATAATGGAAGCATTGACAGACAGAAATTAACAATAGGTAACAACATAATTTTAATTGTAGACAGACTACCCCACCAGGAGAGAAATAAAGGGGACCATCCTTCTATTAGTGCGTTAAGTTTAGACATAACCTCCTTAAGGTTAATCTTAATAATTTCCTTAATGTTATCGGAATAGAGGATGCCTAGAGATTTAATAACCCTTGAAATCCATTTGAAACCAGAATCCTTGAACATGTCAGAAAGACAATATTTATTTAGCGGGAAGACTTCTCACTTATTCAATTCATAACCTGAAACAACGGAGTATGAGTTTACTAGAGAAAGAAATTCTGGTAAGGATGTAGTGGGATTGGATATTTAATAAAAAAATCTCATCTGCATATGCTGTGTATTTTATATTCAGATTTCTTTTAATGAAAACCGGGAAATGTAGGAGATCAGTGATTTGTTTCCCGAAAGGGTTCTAATGATAAAATTAATAAAAGGGGAGACAGAGGGCAGCCCTGCCTAGTACCTCTATGAAGGGGGAAATAGTGGGATTGTTTACCATTAACCCAAATAGAGGTAGAAGGTTCAGAATATAATAGCTTAATGTACTGAATAAAATAAGGACTAAAACCGTGCCATTTCAGTGCACCAAACATAAATTTCCAATTCACACAATCAAAGCCTTCTCGGCATCAAGCGTTATGGCAACCAGGGGAGAGATAGTGTTTAGCAGCTAGGTGAATAATGTTAAGGAAAGTTCTACAATTGTCTGAAATAGATCTTCCCGTCACAAAACCTGACTGATGCATAAACTAAATCCGGAATAACAGAATTAATACGAGGAGCCAGTAATTTAGCACAAATCTTACAATCTGTGTTGATTAATGAAATAGGCCTTTAATTGCTACAATGAGAAAGATCTTTATCTTTCTTAGAAAGTAAGCAAAGCATAGCCTGAGTGAAGGAGCCTTGTGTCCGTTTTGTGTTAAAAAAATGATTAACTAGAAGTAATAACTTGGGAATTAAAAGTTGTTTAAAATGTGAATAAAATCGTACATTAAAGCCGTCAGGCCCAGGAGTTTTATCTTTGGGGAGCTGATTTATGGCATTTAGTAGTTCTTGTTCAGATAGAGGAGTATAGGGAAGATAAATCTATGTTACTATTGGGGTTTTTAGGAATTGATTGGAAAAAGCTATCTAATTGTTCATTAGATGGAGATGTTTCTGGTGTATATAAATTAGTATAATATTCAGAGAAGCTGTTGGACTTGGCCCTTTTTGCGGGGTCATCCCTAAACGTTTTGCCTTTCTCCTAGCTTTTTTTCTGAAATGAGGTTGGTGGTTTTAGGACTCTGGGCACTTTAACACTGCTGTCCAGTGTAAAGTACGTGCGCTCTCTGTGTTAAATATGGTAAGATTGGTCTACACCTGTTTGGCCTATTTAATTTACCTGTCAGTCCCTTGCAAAGTGGTAACGCATATACCTAGGGCTGGTAAATTAAATGCTCCTAATGGGCTTGCAACGCTGATTGCGCCACCCACCAAAGTAGCCTTGCAAACCTATCCCAGGCCTCTGCCATTGCAGGGTCATTGCTCGCAGTGTTACTGCTGCTGTGATGTGGCACCTAAAGTGTGTACCATGTCCATGACCCCCCTTTTCTACATGTCAGTCACCCCTAAGGTAGGCCCTAGCTAGCCCTATGGGCAGGGTGCATTGTAGGTAAAAGATAGGACATGTACCTTAAGTGTGTGATATGTCCTGGTAGTGACAAACAGCCATTTAGGTTTCTCACTACTGTGGGGCTGCCCTCCCATAGGAAGGCATTGGGGATTCCCTGATAAGTGTTTCAGTGGTATTTCCCGATATGAGAGGCACAGTGTGGTCAAGTTTAGTATGGTTGGAATAGTAATAATAAATGCTACGCAATGGTATGCGCAGATTTATTATAACTATTTTTGAAATGCCACTTTTAGAAGTTGGTATTTCTGTGTGCTATGTATGTGTCTGCCTGCCTGATGTGAATTGAATGTCTGGCTTTTGAGTGACAGGAGCTAGTGAGGTGTGTGGCTCCAGGAGGGGCAGGGTGAGTCAGCGCTAGGCTGAATGGGACATCTGCTTTTGGAGTGGTGGGAGGAGAAATCCCAGGTCCCTAAATAGGATGGTGCCTGCCCTAGTGAATACTGGCTCCGCTCCCCTGTGGCGTGTCTGATGACGAGCCCCCACCTAACAATAGGGAAGAGGAGCCTGGTAAACAGAGTGCTCCAGAACCAGTTCTAACTGGCTTCCCCAAGCCCTGTACCAGGGCAGACAAAGGAAAACTAAGTATAAATGTAGGGGCTGTGACCCCATGTTGGTGTGCTGCTCTCCATCTCCCTGGCAGCCGGTCACTGTCTCCCCGTGGTGTGCGCAGCCAGTGTTCTGCTGAGTGACCCCGGGCTGCAGGAGGTCACGATGAAGCTGGCGGAAGGATTGACAAGGATTACCTGGTTGCGGGCGGGGCTCTCTGGAGAACGAGGAGAGCCCCGCGTGTCAGCCTAGACTGATTGAGGTGAAAGGAGAGCCTCACAAGCAACGAGGCAGGCCGTGCATAGGACGGGGGAGCGGATGAGCTCCGCTGTGTGATGAGCGTGGCCAGAGTCAGTCTGCAATTTTGTGGCAGGAGAGCGCTTCGTATTTTGCGCGATGAGCGCTGTGCCCCGCTTTCCATGGTTCCGGAAGAGAACACCTGGTTGGGCGGAGTTCGCAAACGGAAGAGGAGAGCCCCACTGGTTTTCTGAACTGGCTGGAGGCGGGCTTCATTCCCGTGCCTCAGCGAGGGAGAGTCAGTAGCCGCCGAGAGGAGGAGAAGGCGGGCCGGCTGAGAAGAGAGGTGGGCCACGGGAGTCAGGAAATCGCAGGGCATGGCGAGGAGACCTCGGTGAGGAGCCCTGTTATCTACCTTTTGTTGTTGCCAACATTTCTGTCCTCAGCGGGGGAGGCCAGGGAGGTCGCCCCACAGGAGCAAATAAAGGATGTTCGTCCTGCCCTCAGGGGCATCTGTGTGAAGTGGAATACGGCCTTGTTTGTTTAGGGGCCATTGGCAGGTCTCCCCTGGGTGCTTTTACTAGCACCGAAGTGACTTGCGCAATTCCCGGTGTAGATGGGCAGGTGCCTGGTAGTGCAATGCCTATGAGAAGCACGGTAATGGGCAAGCATGGTGCACCTACAGTCAGTGATTCCCTGATATGACGCTGTCACAGCATTCCCTGCCGTGATGTGTTTGACTCTCTTTGTATAGATGATTCTATCTGCCTCACTCTACTTGCCTCATATTTATGCCCTCATTATGCTGTGAGGTTGGTGTACATATCTGACCGGTGTCAGGAGGGGTGGGGGCACCCATGTGTTCAGGGATTGTGATTACAACATTTTCAGGGGTGTAATTAGACAGGATGTCTACTGCAATACCATGCCATGTGTTTCCTGATATGGGCAAGTTCTCAGTATTTCTTATTGCCCTAATCATGATGTTATGATAGTGGCCCGATTGGACCTATTGTGTATATAGTCCCCTGTAAAGTACTACCTAGTGCCAGTTGGCATAGTGTATATTGTGTGATTATGTTTCTAATGTGTTTATGATAATGCAAAGGCTATTTTCTTATATAACCTTGTGTGGAGTTTCTTTTGTAGTGTGCCTAGTGTGTCGCTGCTGTGTGTGTGTTGCGCAAACACTTTACACATTGCCTCTGAGACAAGCCTCACTGCTTGTGCCAAGCTACCAAGGGGGTCAGCAGGGGTTATCTTCAGCGTGTAACTCCCTTGCCCTGACTAGAGCGGTGGTTTCTGCCTGGCTTTGGCGCAAGCCTTAGCCAACCAGAAATCCCATTTCTAACAGAAGAATTCTAAAATTTTCGAATCGCTAATATGCCGAACCCCAGTTGAGTCAGTTATGGCCACAATCTTAGCTTTCTGTTTTTTCATTTTAAGGTAATTTGCCAATGATTTACCAGCGTTGTTCCGACCCCCATAAATGTTTGCATTGAAACGAAGTAGGGTGTCAGAAGGATTGTCTCAGGCTTGATTGTTGTATTGTAGTTTGGTCTTAATGAGTTTAGACAACGTGTCCTTACTATTGGAAGAGAAGTATTCCTGCTCTAAAATCTTAATTTGCTTTAAGAGTTGCGTGGAATCCCTAAGGGCTCTTTTCTTTTTCATATCTACAAAGTACATTATAAATCCTCTTGCGGTTGTTTTAAAAGCATCCCAGATAATATTGATTTGTGTATCTGAGGGAAGATTGTTTAAGAAAAATTCTTGTAGGAAAACTGTGAATTGTTGATCCAATAGAAGAGAGTTGTTAAATCTCCATCTCCGAGTGGGGAAAACCGGACTGGGATAGTCAAGGTCTACAATAACGGGATCGTGTTCCGAGATGAGTATTGAACGTAAATCCGCGTGAGTTAAAAATTGAAGTGTATTTGGGGTAAAAAACATAATCTGTTCTGGAATGGGAATTATGGACAGGAGAAAAGAAAGTGAATTCCAAAACATCTGGGTGTGATGCTCTCCAAACATCAACCAACCCTCTAGCGGATATGGCTTTCTGGTCTGAGAGCTGCAGTGTAGAAAGGGGTCCATAAGTTGATTGCAATCACCACCAACTACAAGGTTTTCTGATGAGTGGGAGGATAACATGGAAGAAAAATCATTCCAAAATGATAGATCAATTCCATTTGGACCATATACATTACAGATCGTAAACTGTGTATGATTTATCTTCACAACTAATAAAATCCATCTTCCAGCATCATCTTTAAATTTGTTTAACAATTGAATATTTAATGACTTATGAAACAATATAAGAACACCATTTTTGTTATTTACAGCAGGTGAGCTAAAAACATTCACCACTCATTGTCTTTTAATAGATTTTATGTCTTGGTCTTTATGATGAGTTTCTTGTACTAAAGCAATTTGACAGTTCAATTTTGATAAGTGAGACTATACCCTCTTTTTTTGTTTAATATATGTTTATTGAATTCAAACAAATAGAAAAGTATACATGTCGCAGAAAATACAAGGCAGGGGCAGGGGGGTAACAAAAGTTGGGATACGAAATAAGCAATCAGCTGTGAGTCTCTGCAGAGGGACAGGACCGGCTCAATAGACTACAAAACAAAAATGTAGCGAGGGCACAGTGACGTCTCAGAATACAAGTGATAACATCAAGAAGAAAGCTCTTGCCACGCCCACGGGGATAGCTATGGAAGGGACTGAAAGGCAGAGGCACAGTAAAGGACCATTGCCCAATAGAAGGCTAACAAAGCAACACAGCCACTGAGTCAGACAGTTGGTCAATACTATTAAAGTCCAAACACAGTGAGGCCCTCCGCCCACTAGAAAGATGCAATTCGTACTGCGACAATATCAGTTTACTTTGGTATGAATATAACAAAAAACATCATACAACAATAAAGAGACAGAAAAAAGAACCTGAAGGAAGTAAGGACAGAGAGAAAAAGAAGAAAACAACAAAAAAAGGCATCCCCCAGAGGGGAAGAGAAGAGAGAAAGTAACAAGAGAATATGCTCCAAGGAGATAGAGAGGAGGGGGAAAGGCCAAGGCCCAGAGTGGAGGTCAGTAATCGCCAGGTCAGGAGGTCCCATCTGACAGACCAAGGAGGTTACTCCGGGGAGGCCGGTCTCCGGCTACGAGAGAAGGGCTCCAGAGAGTCTTCGAACAATTGTAGGGCCCGTAGTCTATGGGGCATCAAGCGAGAATGTTCGGTTTTAGTGAGATGCTGTATAAGTGGACGCAAGATGCAGTAAAAGCGTGTGTCATTGTGAATGAGGCGGGCCGTAAGCAATTCCAGGGATAGGGTATCCCACAGCCGGAGAAACCACGCAGCAATAGGAGGAGGGTGGGGTCACTTCCAGCAGGAGGCAACAGACTGTCTCGCCGCTCCCAATAAGTGGAGAATTAATGGCCTTTAGTGTGCTGGGTCGGATGCCCAGAAGCGCCAGGGATGGAGTAGTAGGAACGGGTAACCCTCCACCTCCTTGATATGACGGAGGACCTCCGTCCAGAACATGGTAAGACCCGGGTAAGACCACCAAATGTGCAGGAAGTCCCCTCTATCCGTCCGGCAACGCCAGCCAGTCGGAGGAGTGTTCGGGAACATCTGATGGAGATGGGTAGGGGTATAATACCATCAAGTCATCAGTTTATATGCAGATTTGCGCTGAAGAATGCTACGGTACACCTTAGGGATGTCCCTCCACAAGTGATCCTACTCCTCTGGGGAGATGTCAGCAGCCAGATTGGAGGCCCAACGCACCTGGTAGCCATGAAGCGCAAGCTGTCAAGAGTGTTGAAGGACAGTAGGTTTTAGAGATTAGGCCTAGAGACCCCTCAAGTCTATGCACCAGCGACTCTAATGGACTAAGCTGTCGAGTCACCTCTCGTGAGTACACTCTGGGAGAGAACCAATGGCGCAATTGACAATATTGCAGATGCGCGTTATCTGTGAGATGGAAGAATTGTTTGCACTGGTCAAAGGTGCAAAGAGTAGAGCCCTGAAAAAAATCCTGGATAACACGCCGACCCTCTATAGTCCAAGCCGCAAAAGCCTGGGGCTGCAAGGCAGGGGGGAACACAGGGGTTTGCGTTAGAGGAGTATTGGGGGAAGGGAAGGTCGTAAGGGGAATCACCAGTCTCTCCCATATCTCCAAGACCGTTCTCATCAGAGTCGCTAAGTAGGCACTACGAGGGTGAGGGAACAGGTAAAGGACTTTGGGGAGGAGGGACATCTTAACGGCATTAAGGCGCCCTAACCACACCAGTGGGAGGCCTTCCCATTGACGCATCTCGTCGCGAATCGATTTCTGATATCTAGGCCAGTTAGAGGAGGACCAAGAAGCGAGGAGTCATATCCAGGCCCAAGTAGTGTATCGACTCGTCAGTTCACTGTACCGGGAGCAGGTTTTGCAATCCCGGAACTTCCGAGGCCAGAAGCGCAAGATTAAGAGCATGGGATTTCACAAGATTAATCCGATAGCCAGAAACGGCCTCGAAGGACTTCAAGAGCTTAACCACAGCAAGGAGGGAGGTCGATGAAAGGACAGGGACAGAAGCAGATCATCGGCAAAAAGCTTTATGTTCAGTGACCCCATATGTATACCCCGTATATTCTAATTACGGCGTATAGCAATAGCTAAGGGCTCAACACAAGTGCGAATAATAGAGGAGAAAACGGGCACCCCTGATGAGTGCCTTGGTGGATAGAAATGGGAGCAGTGGTAGAGCCATTGAACCGGATGCGAGTGGTAGGTTTTGCATAGAGAGCCATCAGTTTAGAAATAAAGCCCGGTCCCAAGCCGATCTTCTGGAAAACCGTCCGGAGAAAGCACCAGTCCACGAGATCAAATGCCTTCTCGGCGTCAAGGGAGACCAGGCAGGCCGGGATATCCCTGATACGCGATTTTTCCAACAAGTGGGCAATCCTTCGTATATTGTCCGCGCCCTGGCAGAGGCGGGTAAACGCCACATGATTGGGGTCTATAAGGCCCGGAAGGTGGGGCTCCAAATGGTCGCCAAGATTTTGGTGAATATCTTGGCGTCGGTATTTAACAAAGCAATGGGGCAGGAAGAAGCTGGCAGGGTCGGGTCTTTGCCGGACTTGAGGACAAGCACTACCTCTGCCTCGTTCATCGTAGGAGAGAGGCCCGAATGATCAGGGTAGCGATGGAGCAAGTGATCCCGCAACTGGGGGTAAAAGACCCGATAAAAAGCGACTGCCAGGCCATTGGGGCCCGGAGTTTTGCCTGTCAGAAGCTGTTTCAATGCCTTAGCAATTTCCTCGTGGGAGATGGGGTCATCGAGTAGCTTCGTGAAGTAGGGATCAATAGGGTCCCAGGGATAGGAGCCTAGGAACGCCGCGACCGCCACCGGCAGACAAGGAATGTAGGCATAAAGATCGGTATAAAAGGCCATCAATGCTTGACCCTTATCCGACTCCAAGATAGCCCAGGAGCCATCAGGCCGCTTAAATTTTGCAATGTGGGATCGGGCAGTCTGGAGCCGCAGATAGCATGCCAGGCGCGCACCAACCTTATCACCACCCACGTAGAGTTTTTGTTTAAGATTAACATGAAGCCTCTCGGCCTTGTTAGTGCGCTGTAAGCACAGTTGACCACGCAGGGCAGCTAAGTGCCGCTTGTTAGTGAGGGAGGGCCAGACATGATCCTCGCGCTCCAAGTCTGTAATATCCCGAGAGACGTGCCTCCCTGGTCCAGGCAATGGAGATTGAGGTGATAATCCTCCGAGCAGTAGCTTTGAAGGCGTCCCAACAGACATCCCCGGGAGTATCAGAAAGAGAAGTTGGCCACAAAAAAGGATTCTCTCTCTTTACGGATGTCCGCCACATCTACCAGATCACAGAGGGCCTGGGGGGCAGTCTCTATCGAGGGAGGAGATCTCCACGGGCAGTAGGAGATTGGAGCGTAAGCAAAACATGTGCGTGGTCGGAAGTAGAAATATCCGAAATTTACGTGGTGCACAGTACATGGGCCAAAGAAAGCGAAATGAAAAAGTAGTCAATACGCGAGTAAGAGCGATGAACGTGAGAGAAAAAAAGAGTAATCTCAAGAGTCCTGGTGTAGGTATCGCCAGGCATCAACCAAACCGAAGTCGGTAATAGCATTCCTTAATGGCGCTGACATCGCCCCAGCAACCGGTCCTAGGATGCTTGTTTCCAGTCCAGGGAGGACCTGGCTTGGCAGTTCGGGCTGGACTGTTCCCATGAGGCACAAGGTCAAGACTGATTTGCATATGGCTGGGTTCAAACTGGAATGCCATTGTGAGCAAAAAAAAGATGGATTTAGGCACAGATCTCTGTACTGGGGTGAATGTATGACATTGTTCTGCATTCTGTCCATCACCTGTTGTTTTTGACATCCCCCCAGCAGCATGGTGTGTCTGCGCAGTGCGATCCTGCTCAGGGTCCCAAACCAGATTAAAGTTGCCACCAAGGGCAATAGGGGTGGAAAGGCAGCAAGGGAGAGCCCCAAGATGTAGACGCAAGAACACATCCTGTTTCTGGTTGGAGGCATATACATTGGCAAAAGTGCAGGAGCCTCGACCCCACACCATGTCAACCTTAAAATACCTCCCTCCCTCATCAGCCACAAATTTGGAGGTTGGCGTGCACCAACCGGATTTAAAAAAAAATACCACACCACTAGGGGAGCCTGCCCAAAATCGTGTGGGGTATTTACGGTGAGACATGAGGCGGGTGTCAGAAGAGAGCAAGTGGGTCTCCTGTAAAAAAAACATATCAGGGTCATGCTGCAGTAAATAGCAACATACCTGTTGACGCTTGTTAGGGAAGTTAAGCCCCTTTACATTAAGAGAGAGGAATGTAACAGTTTGTGTCATGGTGCAAGAGAGTAAGGATAACGCGCTCCAGCCACCCCATCAGACCTCAGAACAGGCAAGACCCCAAATCCAGCCAGGCACACCCCAATGAGGCCATGGAAGACAACCCCCAATACCTGGAAGGAAGCAGCCCCCGAGGGACGCTTAGAGGAGAAAGGAAAATATGTTATCAGGAACAGTGGCTAAAAAAGTGGATAAAGAACAGGAGCAAAGGGCCAGCCGACCCCACACAGTTGCTAATAGCCCCTCCATACACTCCCAGAGTAACACCACAACCCAGCATCTACCAAGGGCGCATCCGAAAGAAGCCCGTACAAGGGGAGATAGAAAGGGGAAGAAAGAAGAAAGAAAAATACAGGCCAACTGGGCCAAGTCAATGTAAAGTCTATTGGGGATGGCCCAGGGTCCCGAAGGCGAACCATTCCGGAGAAGTCACTCTCCTGTAGGACTCAGGAAAGGGGGGCGGCAGACACACAGGAGGTGGAGAGTCTCCGCCATCAGTGTCCCGTGGAACAATGAAGAAAGCAAAGGTTAATCCAGACACCAGGCCCGGGCTGGGAGACCGATCAGAATCAGGCCTGAGGTAGTAACACAGCAAGGCACATCACAGAACAGAGGGCTGCTAGTTCATGAGGGACAGGGAGGCACTCAAGGAGCGAACGTGGTCGATGACATCCTGTTTGGCTTGCGACGATTCAGGATCCCTCGAGAGGTGCCGTGAACGAGGAGGAGCCATTCTGGCTGGAGTGTGCCCATAGGGCGTGTGTGAGAGGTTGGGAGGTCATCATTGTCAGAGTCTACATGGAGGTGGAGGAGATGCTGTGCCTCCTGTAAGTACCGAACAACTCGCCGTCTGCCCTCCCAGGTGAACATCAAAGCAAAGGGATGGCCCCCTTTGATACTTAATCTCAAGGTCCCGTAGTTTATCCATCACAGGCTTGAAGTCCTTCCTCTGACGAAGTGTAGAAGGTGCAAGGTCTTGAAAGATTTGTATGGAGAGCCCATTGTAGGAGACCACTTGAACTCCCTGCACCTTTTGAAGGATGGCTTCTCTGTCTGCAAACAAATGGACTCTCGTGATGATGTCTGGGACAAAGCTAGGGCTGTTGCGGGGGCCAGGCACCCAATGTGCACAATCAAGCATGGGTGGTGAGGTGCACTCACCCTCGCAAATGGCATGCAGGAGGTCCGCCATGTACGACAAGATGTCTTTCCCTTCCGTTCCCAACCGGACACCCCGAATGCGAAGGTTGTTCCGCCGACTGCAGTTTTCCAAATCCTCCTGCTTCAACTGTAGGGTGATATTTTGGTCTTCGAGTTCATCTACCTTCTTCTAGAGACCATCGAGATCCTCAGTCCCGGCGTCCATCATACGTTCAAGATAATCAACCCTGTCGCCTATCTCAGTGACCTCTCTGCGGATGTCCTGCAGTCCGGCCTTAAAGTCCTGATGAAGGGGCGGACGAACCAGAGGATGCCGAAGAAGCAGTAGGGTCCTCCTGCGTATGCGAAGGTGTTTTGGACCATAGGGAGGTCACTGGATTCTTGCAGGTAGCTGCAGAGTCGGCCTCTTTATTACCTCTATGTTTAGGAGGCATGTCTGCGAAGACCAGAAACGGCAAGGATCCAGCGCAAGAAGAACAGAGTACTCCCACCAGTGGCAGGGCATGAGAAGGGTGGGAGCAAGGTAGCAGAGGAACCGTGGACCAGTCAGCGCCTACATGGTATGCCATGTAGCACAGAGGACAAAGATGGTCACCAAGAGCTTCCAGATGCGTGGGGTCACCAACAGCCGGGAGGGCCACAGACAAACACACCTCCTAGAGAGTAAGGTGAGTATCCAATCAGCGGCAATGGGGAGCTAGCACCCCCACCAGAAAGCAGAGACACCCCACGGGCCGTCACCGCGACTCTGCAGAATCAGGGGGGCCCCCGACCAGAGATCAAGCCAAGTAGGTCAAGAAGGGGTGGGCACGCAAACCAAGTGGGAAGAGAGAGTCACTGGGTCCCCCTCAAGGACCTCGCAAGCTGTGAAGCAGCATCCAGCATAATGCAGGCTCCGTCAGTGTCCGGATGGCCCCCGGGGCCCCCACAGATCAAAACGGCAGCAGCGCAGGGACCAGGAATATCGGGCCAGGTGTCGGTGGAGGGGCCCCCGCAGTGTGCACGCCCACCGGAGTCGCATTCTGGGGCTAGGAACCCAGAGGAAGGTTGGTAGTGGTGGAGCAGGGGCCGGAGAGTTGTAAGCCGCAGTAGGAAGCAGGCCGGGCAGGCCTGGTGCCGAAGAGCCAGGCGTATCCCAAGTGTTCCAGCCACCGGCACACAAATGATCCCCCCGTCCCGGTACCTGCACCACCGGAGCAGACAGCCTTGTCTCGATTCACTCTCAGGATGCGGGGGTGGGCGATCGCCCACACAGCCAGGCATCGCGGGCAGCAGTGGGGCTGCTGTTTGTCTTCACAGGCACCGGGTGTGAGAGGAGGCTCCAGCCGTATTTCGGGGCCCCAAGCAGGTCGGCAGAGGCCCGGGTATCAAGGACCTCCCAGTCGAAACCAGCACCACACCACACCACACCACCAGATAAGGCCACCGGGCGCCTGGTTAGATGCAGCAGCAGCCGGCTCACAAAATGGCAGCAGCAGCAGGTCGGGCCAGTCCCGGCCGGGAAGCCCGGTCTGGACGGAACCTCTGACCAGACCCCGCTGCAGAAAGCGTCACCAGGAGGTCCCCTACAGCTAGCCAGCTGTCTCAAGTCGTGAAGCGGGCCCGGTGACCCGGAAAAAGGCAATTACGGGATGCGAAGGAGCTGAGACTCGATGGAACACGTCTCACTCCATGTGTGCCCAAGCCACGCCCCTCTCTGTTTTTTAACCGGGTGACAAAGACCTTTGACATTCCATTATACAATACGTAAGTTACTCATGAGGAAAAACGCTAAAGAATTTCGAGAACAGAATGTAGGATGTTATACCAGGATATAGATGAAACCTAATGTAAGTAAAGGATTTAGAAAACAAAAACAAAAAGGAAAGAAAATAATGCATATCTTGATAAACATGAATAAGCAAGGAAGTGAAATAAAAGTTGGTAATTGAAAGGACATGAGGAGAAAGATAAAAAAGTAATTCAAATAATCAACATATTTTCCAAAACCGGTCTGACCGGGTAGAAAATAATGGAGAACCACAAAAATCAGTTTTTAAATAGAAAAGGTCGCTATAATACGCTGAAGAAAAAAGAGGAAGGAAAATAGAAGAGGAAAAAAGATACATAGTGAAAAAGGGACAAGAGGAAAAAAAGGAGAACATCATCTCCTCTGAAATATAGAAGCAAAAAAGATGACAAAAAGACATAGGGCTTTAGCCATAACCTTCACAAACCAAAAAGATAATAATGTTGAGAGGGGGGACGAAAAGGACAGACACCACCCCAACGAGGAACACCGAGAATAAATAGATGTAATATCATTAATTAAAAGGAAGGACGGAAATTAATGAAACAGGAACAAAACCAACACAGCGCAAAGGGACTTACCAAACGACGGGTAGACAATGCAACCAACCGGAATACAGATAACGAAATGCATAGACGATGGGAACAAAACAGCAACATCAAACAAGAAATGAATGAGAACCTGTGGAATGAAAGAGAGAACAATTCGTTTTTACTAATCTCCATATCTTCTGTCCTGTGCTTGTGGATACATTTCTTGAGCTCAGCAGGATCCTTAAAGGTGAATTTTCTTTCTTTATATGTTACTTTGAAAAAACTAGGCCTGGGCGGCAAATTCCGTTCCGCTCGCGGAATTTGCGGAATTTGCGGAATTTCGCGTTCCGCGGAGAACGCGAAATTGCTCAAAAGTCTGCTTTCCGCGATTTCGCGAAATTTTTGCTTGTTCGCGTTCTCAAAATGCATGTCCGCGAGATATTTCTCCTCGAGCACGCAAACAGCAATTGCGAACAGGAAAAAAGCATCGTGAACAAACAATTCCGCGTGTTCGCGGAATTTCTGCGTGTTCGCGGAGATTTTTTACCGTTTCGCGGAGATTTGCGTAACGCAATTACGCGAATTCCGTCCACCCCTAGAAAAAACACGGATGGATAAGACCGTAATGACCATTCATAGAACGGAGCGCAGGTCAGAGGGGATGTATGTCGTTACAACGCACACTTTTACAACGCATGCACTTACAACGCATTTTTTACAACGCAACATCCACTACAACGCATTCCATTACATAGCATGACACTACAACGCATGTTTAAAAACTACCTTTACAACGCATTCCATTACATCGCATACTACCTTTACAACGCATACCATTACAACGCATACTATAGGGGTAAAAATTACTATTCTAACTCCAGGGGGTGCAACAGTAGGGTAAGTGTTGGATTGCGTTGTAATGGTATGCGTTGTAAAGGTAGTATGCGATGTAATGGAATGCGTTGGAAAGGCAGTTTTTAAACATGCGTTGTAGTGTCATGCTATGTAATGGAATGCGTTGTAGTGGATGTTGCGTTGTAAAAAATTTGTTGTAAGTGTAGTGCGTTGTAACAGTTGCGTTGTAAAGGTTGTTCACCGTCTGAGGTCTAGAAACTCCTTTCAGCAATTAGCTGTGGATTTTGAGACATCTTGGCTAAAAAAATATTTTGGACCAGACCAAAGCATCTGTTTACGAAGCTTAGCTGCTATAAAGTTCGCCATTAAATCAGAGTACAAAAGGAAGTAGGCAAAGATTCCTCGTGGTCTGTTTGAAACAACTCCAGTGCGAGGACCTATCCTATGCACATTGACATCTACAGATTTAGATAGGCTAACTATTTGTGGAATATGAGCCTTCAGAAAAGAGATCATGTCAGTGCCCTCAGAACCTTCCGGTATACCGTAAATTCTTAGGTTGTTACGTCTGTTTCGATTTTCCAAATCCTCAGATGTTTTCTTCAGTTGAGCAACCTCTTTAGATAAAATATCCACTCTAGGGACAACATCCTGCGCCTCACTAATCTTTTGTTCAGCGTCAAAAGTCTTGAGTCCAAACTAGACCATTTCTTCTCAATTGTCTGAAACGTTGCAGTGGTATCCACCATAAAAGGACAAATATTTCTCAGCTCCACCATAATATCCTCTAAGTTCAAAGGTAGAGGTGATTTGTTTGGAGAGGGAGGATCTTTTTTAACCCTTTTATTAGTGTTGTTGACAGATTCTTTGCGTCTGTTGGCATTCGAACCAGAAGACCCTTGAGATTTATTTGAATGCGCGTAATCCATATTCAAAATATATGAAGGTCCATATTATTTAAAGGTCTCTTAAATAAGAATGCGACTAGATGATCCAAACAGGGCAGCACTATCCAAAGAAAAACTATTGGAAGGAGGAGTTGCCACAAAAGTGAGCCAATATGCTCTTAAAACCTGAATGTGCTTATCTCAAAGAGTATGAAAATTGACCAAAAATGTAAAAAGAGTTATGGCTAGTTAGTTAATAGTTACATTTAGCAGTTATGAGTCCTGGTACTGAGTTACTGATTGGGCAGTGTGAGCATTAATTCTGAGGAGACAATAAGTACTGGGCTCTCAAAATGGCAGCCGGTGAATAGAATGTTCCAGTAGTGAAAAGAGAAAAGTACCAAGCAGCCAATTAGGTCAGAAAAGGGTTTTAAAAATGAATATCCGCACTAAGCGCCCTCCAATAACCTTATACTGTGACAATACTTGTATACGTTCTGCCCACATTGAAACATTAACCACCTTTTCCTGCTCAAAAGAAGAATTCCATCTCCTTTTTAAAGCTGCATCCAATGAGCAAAAAAATCTTTTAATAAATGATAGGTACTGTCAGCAATTTCATCATCCTTAAATTCAATTTTATCTGCCAAAAGTTTTTACCAGCGTTTCTTTATCTGAGGTAAATTGTGAGCTGCAAGCTCACAAAATGGCGGACGGGACACAAAGCGCCCCGAGAACCGAGGAAAGAAAGCAGTTGTTATGTACCTAGACCTATTCAAGGTCTAAAAACTTGCCTTTCTGCTCTTGAGGGACTCCGACAAGCTTTCCCATGCTCTGGCAGCCGCATAACAGCATACAGATGTCTCTCCATGATCGCAGTTCCTCGGTGCTGCGGAGGGGCTCTAAGGAGCAGCCATCTTGTTTCGCCGCCGCCCAGAACTCCACAGAAAACTATTTTCTTTTGTATGATGATGATCCCAAAACTAACAACCTTAGCATCCCCTACTTTTATAACACTATTAATCCAAGTCCCTTTGTCTGTGATAGTTTCAGTCAGGAAATGCATTACAATGAGCTTGTGGTTGCATACTCAAGTAGATTGCACTGATACAGCAATACTGCTATATCCAAGAGCACATAAAGACAACCACATTTTGTCTCAAAAAACGGCATTATCTTATAGGAACCTGCATGGTTCAAAAGGCACAGATTTGACAATTCTACACCATAACATCGTCCATTGTATGGCCACATGCCAGAGGGATCACAGCATGTCTTCATAAGTGATTTCAAGCTTCAGTTATCCGGCCTGGATCATGCATTTCCAAAGGCAAGATGCTCATGTTTAGATTTCTGTAGGTTCCAAACAATTGCAGCAGTTGTTAAGCAGCCATTAGGGGTCAAGCACCCTCTTTGAATCGCGGCAGGTGTCACTACACACATTCATCTCAGAGGACCTAAACTCCATCCTCATGCTATGCCTGGAGGTAATGGGATTGCTGTTTGGCCTCATTTGACGTACGCATTATAGTGATGGATTCAGATGCTTGCTTTCATTGTAACTACTGAGAATTTTTCTGGATAGCAATCCATTCGATCATTTTTGTGAATTTCCATACCTACCATAGAAGTAATCCGATCATATGGAAATCAGCCTTGATCTTCTCCATAAGATAAAGTCCAACCCAGACTGCTTGGACGCCTCCCCTTTGAAAAGAAATTAACAACCTCAGAATGGTTGTGGCCTTGTTGGGCCTCATCAGTGAGGAGCACCTAGAAACTCTGTGGCAAAGCAAAATCAGGATCCATGTCTGGGCTTGACCTAAAGTTTGGCGGCTCCCTTTGGAAAAGGTCCAAGTTACGCATAGAGAACATTTCAGGAAAGTAAGTAGGTGTTAGGAAACACAGTTTTAATGGCATGGTCAATTGGCTGTTCTGTTGAGTGATTACTCTTGTGGACTATTTTCTGTTGACCAATTCTCCTTATGGCACTCTAAATCTTCCTTTGCTCTTCAATGGGCTATTATGCACATCTGATGGGAAGATAATGGTGTGAGACTAAGGGGTGGAGTTGATGAACTACACAAAGTGAATCTAAGAGGCTTTAGGCCTGATGGTTCTGTGCTTTGGTGGAAATGATAAAGCTGTAATATCTGAGACATGCAAGGGTGGGCTCTCTATGAAATGGCAAACCTACATTCTGTGAAGAACAATGAGGAGGGTCTATTGAAAGGGAAAATAGTTGAAAAAACAATGTTGATCATGAAGGACTACAAAAGAGATTTGGCAAGGGACAAACAAAATGCTTAAAACAAGCCTATCTCTTGGATTTCCAAATACTAAGAGGAGTGAGTAAAGGAGTATGTTGTGTGTGAGAGGTGAGCATGCCCTAGATCTGACCTACTTAAACAAGTCCGAGTTATTGGAGCAAGTTCTACCCTGCTCACAGTTGAATATGTATTGGATGTTGAAGCATGCTTAGATCTGCGAGACGTACTGCTACTGAGAAAGTACAAGTGCTAAGCAGCCCATGTCTTAACAAGTGACAAGGATGGCACTGGTGATTTTTTGATAGGGTGGGCAAGAAGCTCAGTGATTCACTTCCAGAAAACTGTCTCACTGAGTTAAGCATGTGCCAGTGGCATCTAGTGCCGGTTCATAGTAAGTGACTGAATGGTAGTTAAGCCAACGCAGCTTACAATCCCTCCAAGGCTTGAGAATTGAGTGTATCAACATCAAATAGAAGTAACTCATGTTCTGAGCATGTAGGAAGAATTTAATACCTAGGACCACCACAATCTCCAAGCTCCAATAATCAAAATCAGCAGTGTAAGCATTCACTCCAGCTGCTGATAGCAATTTCACCTGTTCTTTGTGACATTTCACCTACTGTCAGTTATAGTATGCCCAGTCATCAGCTGTATTCCCTGTACTTTCCAACATCTACACTAAAATAATTTTACAAAAAATAGCAACAGGATGTCACACTGGGAAGGACAACTAGCAATAACACCCAACTCCCTCAGGCACTTGCACGCAGCACTCTGAAGAGCCACATGAAGGCAACTTGGTTTGTTACAGATTGTACAAACAGAAGCAATGTGCACAGAAATGGAATTCTTTACTCTCTGTTCTCCTGATTCCTGAAACACCTCTTTTGCCCCCACTCCTACCCTGAAGCATGTCTTAAATGATGGTTGATTAATCACAAACCTTACAAAAGTTTTTTTTTAAAGCTGGGCGGAATACTCAACCTCTCACTCCCAATGGTAACAACTTAAGTGTAGGGTCAAAGCTCCCTGTGCTGTAACCATGTATCACTCTGCACCTCATTTGCTTGTTCTTCCAACCCAGTATTTATTTCTGTGGAGGAGACGCATGTGCCAAGTTCCCAACAAGTGTTCTATGTGTGCTTGACTGCTGCTCAGCAACAGACTACTGAACTCTGTTGTCTGATGGGGTACCCAGGGATTAAAAATCCTATGATCATGGGAGATAGGGGCCCCCAGATGGCTGGAATCTGCTAGTTGGTCGGGGTGCCCCCAGAGTACCGATCTTTTTTTAGGGATTCTGGGGTAGCCCCAGACTACTGTCCTCTGTATGGTAGGGGGTACCCCCGTTGTACTGAGCTCTGTTGGGTGATGGGTACCCCCAGAGATCTGAAATCTTTTGGGCAATAGTGGGTACCCCCAGCATACTAGATGCAGTTGGGTTATAGGCCTACTCCCAGAGTTCTGAACTCTACTAAGTGATAGGGGCACCCCTGAATGTGCCACTCTGGTGGGAGATAAGGGAACCTCTAGAGTGACAGATTCTGTTACCGAGTAATATACTCAGTGGGGTAATATGGTTACCTCGAGAGCAATACTTCTTTGAACACGGGTGACTATTATCACCATGACCAGGTGCAACATGACTGACCGTTGGAATTGTAAATGTATTTATATAGTGCTTACAACACCTGATGAGGCTTCTAAGTGCTTTATGCAGCAAGCAGCATGCTACTCCAGAACCCAAATTTACTCATTAGTAGGTTAGTACAATTTTTTGTTGTGGTCATTTCTTGTGCATTAGTTACATTAGGATTGTGCTCTTGATTTCTTGTCTGTCAAGTAGAGTTTGGGGTAGGGATAGAATGACAGGAGTGCACTTGAAAAGGGGAAGTGGTGTGTTCTTTAGTAAGTAGTGGTGGTGTGTGCTTGTTAGTTGGGTGGTATGGCTAAAAAGCAAGGGCGAAAGTTTGAGAAGGATGTTTGGAAGTTCATAGTAGTCAGAAGGTTTCAGTTGAGCCAGAGGGAGCAGGGATGGGAAAAACTGAAGGGTTTTTTGCTGTTTTATTTTTAAAAGCATAATGAAAATAATGTATTCATACATGTATATACAGATGATGCTTGGTAAAGTTTTGTTTGCTTGATTAACCTCTATATAAATACCCATATGTACATGGAAACGGCAATATTTACATGGTCTGCAATCCACATTTATCATGTGAGACATCTTTATGCTTTCAAATAACGTAATTAATGTTATATATACTTAAGTATACACATGGTACTTACTGTAGCTATTAGTAGCGGGAGTAACCCTCTACATATGCACCCATAAGTAGACAGAAGCAGCAAACATGACATGATCTTACATACACATGCATCCTGTGGTGTAACATACAATTTCCCCTAATATAAATGTATCTTTTCATAACAGGAGGCACAGTTCAAGTTACAATGACTTGTGCTTGTATAACAGCTCTTTTTCACACCGCAAGAAGTATAGCTTGTCATGTCTGAGTATAATGTTGTGGTGCATTCTTGAGTTGCGACTATAGTTGTCATGTGGGTAAGAGGCAGCTTTTGACTAATCTTCGGAAGTGAAGATGGTTGTGTGTAGATCCTATATTTGTGGGTTGGGAATTCCTAGTTCTGCTGCCTGAACAGAGAAAGTTGTTCCACCCATGTGCTTTTTTTCTTACATGCAGGAATTATGAGGTGGGAAGTCCTTCTTGAGTGCGGGTGACTTTATTGCATGTGTTTGTTGATTTTCTTCCTGATGATGAGTTTTACCTTGCCACAGCTTGCTTTGTGTGTGATAAAACGCAACTTGAAGGAGGATCTTCTTGCAACTGATAGCTGGTGTAGCACCCTCAAAGCAGGGGTGATGTGTGCTTGTGGTTTTACATGTTGGGGTCTAGCGGCAGCAATCTGAATTCTTTGCAGTCTTATAGTTGACAAAGGTGAGCCGCAAAACAGACCATTTGCATAGTCCAGTTTTGATAGGACAAGAGATGCGGTAGCTCGAACCTTGTGTGGGAATCCTAGGTGTGGGAAGATGCATTGCAGTGTTCTCGTCATGAGATAGGTTGATTTGCCCACCTTAAACACTTGTGGATTCATTGACAGTTTGGCGTCCATGGGAATTCCAAGATTTTTACCTTCTTAGATATTTTTGGAGGTTGTCCTAGATCGTGAGGCCAGGCACGGAAAGGTTAGTAAGTTTTCCAGTCACCACAGGTGAGTACCTCAGTGACACCTGATCCATAGGTGTGTGGGGTACAACCCTTTTGAACTTCACCCATGTGGAGGGAACGCCTACCGACTTGCGTAGTCTGTCTTGACTGATGACTGGGCCATCTAATTCCTCCTGGGTGTAAGTGGGTATGGGCATGAGGAAAGGTGCACCACCAGGTTGGGTTAGGGGCCTCTCTTGCATGTAACCCCCAGTGTGGTAGGGTGCTTCCTAGTGGTAGTAGGAGCTGCTGTGTCCCATTCTCTTGCATATGCCACTGTGTAGCTATCACTTCCCTCTTCCCCCAGAAACCATTGTACAGCGGCGTACATCGTCTTCCCTTCAGAAAAAGCACGTAAAACCTGGCTGTTGTTCCGTCAGGTCTTCTTGAATACTCACAACATCCCCCCCCCTCACCCCTAGGTATGGAATCTCACAGTTCACTCACTCTCTTCTGAGAGACTTACACCGTCTGTTTTTAAGGTCTTACAGTTTTCGGCCAATTGGCATGATACTAAAAGGCGGGCGGGGGAACTCTTTTCGAAGTAAAGGCCGGATGGCTAGAGATGCAAATCTAGGAGACAGAATATTAAACATAAACCACTTAAAATACAAGGACGTGCACAATATACGGAATTACGCACTAAACCCTCTCTGGGGAAAATCAAAGACTTTTGAAAAACAAAAATCAGGTCACAGCATGAAAACCCACAAAGAAGCTGGTTGAAGAGAAGAATAAAGGAGCTAGACATACCCTTTATGTTAAGATCAAAGGGACCGTTGTTTTGTGTAGGCTGCGTGGTAAGAACCATTACAAAAATGCACCACATAATTCTACAGCAACAGTTATTGGGTGCAGCAACCTGTCAGGAAAACAGTTGTGAAGGAGTTAAACCAAGTAAATAAGTTTTTATTTTTAAAAAAACTTAGTCGTTTGGTGGGGTCTGCACAGAGCAAAATCGAACTGGATGAATGGCTCTGCTCTCGTATTTGAATTCAAGTTTTCCCCTTTGAATAATCATGGATTACCTTTTCCTGCCCTCGGGCTAAAGTTTTCCCCTTTGTATAGTCATGTGAACAAAGCGCTGCTTTACTGTTGGAATGGCCAGATGAGGAACCCGCCAAACCAGTTCCATGCTCAGATTACCTGCCGCAGAGCTGTGAGAGGAGCGCTGCGCACCCACCTGCGCCGCCTGCCCGCGATCACTCTTGGCCGGAAGCCGGGCTGCACCTGAGCATCTGAGACACTCATTCCGAAGGAGTCTCGGAGTCTAGTCGGAGAAGATGCGGAGTCTCGTGCGCGCCGCCTGTTACCTGTTCTTCCTTCTGGTCCCGTTCAGCAGCCAGGCGGCCGGCCTCGGGTGCCCAAGCGGGCAGTTTGCCCTAAACAACCAATGCGTGGACTGCCACTCGAGCTGTGAGGAATGCAGCGGCCACGAGCCCTTCGAATGCACACAGTGCGGAATAGGTGAGAAAACTTCCTTTGTCTTGTCTTTTGTCATCAAAGAACTCGTCACTTTGGAAACTGCAAATTTCGACGGTCGAGGAAGATAACATTTTTTTTAAAAAAAATCGTATTCGTCCATCGAAATCTCCCTCCACCCGGCCTCACCGCTCTAATCTGCACGGGCCGCGACTGCTATCTATACAATACAATTTCACTCAGAGAGACTCATGGTCTGTTAGTTTATTGAATGCATTGACAAAATCTGGTATTAAAAAGCAAACGCATATCGAGAGCAAATGGTCTTGATTCTCCAACTAGTGGCTCATGAGCTACCTCTGAGAAGCTCACCTGTGTGCAGCACAGCATATTGAATCAGAAAGCTTTTGTTTGGTTGAATTATTATACCTATTAAAAATACAGCACTAATAATAATAGTAGCTCTCAATGCGTTTCATTAAACAGAAGTAGCTCTCAGTACAGAAAAGTTTGGAGGCCCTTGAAAGATAATACGCAGTCGAAATGCTTTGGCTTTCTTGTTGCCAGATTGTGTTACCTCATTAAATAAAATAATAGAGCACAAGCCTCTTTGAGCGCCATTATGTTTTTTGGATTTAATTATTTGCTACTAGGGGCGGACAAAAACGTGGAACATGCCATTTAAGGAGTCTGTGGTGATATATATGTTTGAAATGTTGAAAATTACTTTGTATGGGCGTATGTATATATACCCTTTCAGGCTAAGTGTAGCATAAATTATGTGAAAAAGAAGCTGAGAATTCTAGGTAGTTCCCAAGTTTAGGTGGAGAGCAGCTCCTGTATAGAGCACCCTAAAGACACAAGCAACACTCCGAATCTGCTCACCTCAAATGTCTGGTTTCTCTAGCAAAGTGTTTAAGCATGGAATTAGCACAGTGCCACCCACTCCGAGCTAGAAAGGGACAATGTATGGTACTATTTCTAGAGCAAAGTCTTCCACTATATGATTAGTGCCGAGCTGTTAAAAACCAAAATGATGTTACCGCCCCAGGCAGGGCCGTTTCTACCATTAGGCAAGGCTAGGCAGCCGCCTAGGGCAGCAAAAGGGGGAGGGCGGCAAAAAACATGAGTTTGGGAATATCTAATGCATTAATTCTTCTAGACTGGATGACAGGGGGAGAGAGTGATGGTAGTAAAAGGGAGGGGGCTGCTTTTTCAATTGTCGCCTAGGGCAGCAAAACACCTAGAAACGGCCCTGGCCCCAGGCACGGTATTACAGCTTTGGATTGGTAAAGCACCATCCAAGGCAACTTGGAATGAATAAAAGCCATCCCTGGCACGTGTTTCACTATCATTATAGCTCTTCATAGAGGTTTTGCTTTGTCCAGGCACAAGGGAGCACCCTTGAAGACTTTGCAGCAGAAATGCCAACATACTTTGTCCTGTTCTAGCTCAGCATGGAGAGCAGTGTGCTCATCCCATACTTCTAAACTTTGCTAGAGAAACAGATTTTTGAGGTAAGTAGGTTCAGAGTGTCGCAGGTGTTGTAGGGTGCTCTATACAGGAGATGCTCTCGACCCAAACTTCTGAACTACCAGAGTTCTCTGCTTCTTTTTTGCGCACACATAGGAAGTCAGACTTGAACATAATAAACAAATATCACTGCTTTGTAGTGAAAGGTAGTAGAACAAATTACTATGCGGCCAGTTGCAGTGCTTCTGTGTGGCGGTGGGGCAGAAGGGAATAGGGAAGCAGACAAATAGAGCTGGAGCACGGGAGATGCTAGGGCTACCTTGCTTTGACTTACTCCTAAAATTCAGAAGTAAGCCAAGAATAAAAGAGTAAGTCACAAATAAATTCATAACAAAAACTTTTTGAATTGAACCCACTGTTTTTCAGTGCGCTTACAAACATCTCACATTTCCTTCAGGCTCTCACAGACGGGTCCC
Organism: Triturus cristatus; assembly: GCF_964204655.1. Taxonomy (NCBI): domain Eukaryota; kingdom Metazoa; phylum Chordata; class Amphibia; order Caudata; family Salamandridae; genus Triturus; species Triturus cristatus. Next base: position 239,225,510 of record NC_140583.1, read on the forward strand.
CCCTTCACTCACCCTTTGTGTCCCCACCCACCTCCAAGTGACATGGATAGTACAGAAGGTTTGATAGACCTCTCAAATTTCCCAGACCTATACATGAGTAAAACATCAAGGGACTACAAATCCCAGAACAGTATCGAAAAGACACCACCACCGAGCCACTCACACAAGGACCTGTGAAACCGAGGAGCTTTGGACTGGTTCCATGTCCAGGCCTGTGTCTGTTTGCCGCAAGGAGTGAGGAGGGCTCGGCAGGTTCGATATTTTGAAAAGAATAAAAGTCGATGTCGATTTTATATAGATGTAAACTGAATTTTCTTTTGCACGATTATCATATCTCTATTGAAATCCTGTCTCTATATTATTTTTGATGTTAAAGTATTGAAAATATTGCACATTTAAAATATATTTTGACCTGAAGTACATAAGCATTTTGAGCTAGATGTGTACATGCATGGTTTATTCTCATATGCTAGTTGTTAATGCATAATAACTCCAGCCTCAGTGTTTTCCCTGATGATGTCCTCTATAAAGTGAGTTTGATACTTGTTGCCTCCTATCTTGCCGTGGTTTGTGAGTGCCCTCCTCATCAGCAAGGCTCTTCTTTCTCCTGACTCGTGGGATGTGGTTCTGCGAGCACCAGGTATGCCATGTAATCGGAGCACCATTTTCCATTGCTCTGCCACAGTGTGTCTTTGTTGAGATGTCCTGTGGACCCAAACAGACTTCTCATTCAATCGTTAGTAATTATATATTCTCTGTCATTATAATCTAAGGTCCTTGATGACTCTGTTCCATGAAGGACTCAGTGCTTCAATTCTGGATTTGTTTGTTTAATAATCCTCTGCATTCTGGGAATGTGGCCATGGTTCTCTTCAGTCGATCAACTCGAACTAAGGGCTAGTTGTGCAAAGCATGTTTGGTGTCACAAACAGCCCAGTACGCTTGTAGTTGATGCTGCGTTTTTGGTCCAGGGCTTGGCGGCCATCTAGGGAAACCTACCAAGCCCAGACATTTCTGAAAACTAGGCACCCGGGGGTGTCCAGGGATGTGTTGATTACATGGTTTCCTATATTTTCTTACCCAGAATCCCCTGAAAATGTATCTAAAAAGTCAAAATTTCCTCACAATTCTGTGTGGGCATGTTGAGAGATCACCGCACTGGCACAAATTTCCCACCACCCAATGTTCCCCTCATCTTTCTGATAAAAATGATACCTCACTTGTGTGGGTGCCCAAAGCAGAGTCATCCTCAAAACATATTTAAAAACCTGCCCTTTTGAACCCACTTTTGTTCCCATACAGTTTTTCATTTTATACGTTTCTATCTTCTCTGCTTTGGGCACCCACACAAGTGAGGTATAATTTTTATCAGGAGACCGAGTGGAACGCTGGGTGGTGGTCTGTGTGCCGGTGCAGTGATTCCACAACTTTTCCACACAGAAATGAGAAAAAAGTGTAACTTTTTAGCTAAATTTGAGGTTTGCACAGGATTCTGGGTAATAAATCACTGGCGGATCCACGCAAGCCACACTGTCAGCCAGGCGCCATCTACGCACACCGCCAGCCAAGCACCCTCCATGCACACCATCAGCACACCACTAGCCAGGTAACAGTCCACCCACACCACCAGCCAAGTGCAATTCATGCACACTTCCAGCCAAGCGTCATACACGCACACCACCTGCCAAGTGCCAACCACACACACTGCCAGCCAAGTGCCAACCACACACACTGCCAGCCAAGTGCCATCCATGCACACCGCCAGCCAAGTGCCATTCATGCACACCGCCAGCCAAGTGCCATCCATGCAGACCACCAGCCAAGTGCCATCCACGCACACCGCCAGCCAAGTGCCAGCCACGCACACCGCCAGCCAAGTGCCATCCACGCACACCACCAGCCAAGTGTCATCCATACACACCACCAGTCAAACACCATCCATGCACACAACCAGCCAAGCACCACCCACGCACAGTGCCAGACAAGTGCCATGCACACAAATTGCCAACCAAGTGACAGTCCACGCACTTGGCCAGTCAAGTGACAGTAAAGGCCCACTGCCAGCCAACACAGACTGCTAGCCAAGCAACACTCCACGCACACTGACAGCCAAGCACTAGTCAACACACACTGCCAGCTAAGCGCAAGTCCACACACACCATCAGCAAAATACCAGTTAATACAAAGCCAGCTAAATAGAAGTACACAGTACACACAGACTGTCCGAGATGAGCCTAAAAATATTGCTGAATTGCCACCAAGGTGGGTGGGGCAGCAGAAAGGGCCAAAACGTGTGCACAAAAAAAAGGGGACCAACTTTTTTCTATGCGGCCACGGCCTAACATACCCATAAAGATATCCCTGGTGTCTAGTGAGCTTTCTGCCCCCTCCCGTGGGAGTGTGGGGGGGGCAGATTGGGTGTATTAACCACCATCTGCCCCCCAGTGGGGCAGAAACACTGTGGCCATATTTTGGGAGGGGGAGAGGTGGGGGTATCAGCATGCTGATTCTGGGCAGCACCCATCCCTGCACAAAGAAAAAAAATGTCTCTGGTATCTAGTGGGCTTTCTGTCCCCCACCCCAGGGGGCATATCAGGGGCTATTTCCCTCATATTCCCCTGGGGGGCAGAAAGACTGTGCCCATTTTTGGGGTGATGGAGGCTCATGGCATTAGCATGCCCATCTGGGCAGCCCCACCCCTACACTAAGAAAAAAAATCCCTGGTGCCTAGTGGCAATTCAGCCCCCCAGGGGAGGGCAGATCGGGGGCCTAGTGGCAATTCTGCCCCCCCAGGGGAGGGCAGATCGTGGGCTAATGACTTCTGTTGCAATTTATTTTGCATGGGGGAATGACCTTGCCCATTGTGGGCTGCCCCCACCCCTCTTTTATAAATAAAATCTCTGGCGTCTAGTGCCTTTCTGCACCTCCTCGGGGCAGATTGGGGTAAGTATCCCCCATCTACCTCCCAGGGTGGGCAGAAAGACTGTCCTTTTTTGTTTGGGAGTGGGGGCATTGACATGTCCTTTCTGGGCAGACTCGACCTCTACATATTCCCCAAAAAAGAATCCCTGGGGCCTATTGAGCTTTCTGCCCGCCCACCCAGTTGAGCAGGTCGGGGGCTAGTGCGCCTATCAGCTCCTCAGGTGGGCAGAAAGACTTCTGTGTAAATTTATTTTTGGTGGGGGCATGGACTTGCTTCTTGTGGGTATCCACCACCCCATTTTATTAAAAAGAAAAAATCCCTTGGGTCTAGTAGCATTTCTGCCCCCCAGGGTGGGCAGAAAGCATGTCCCTTTTTTATTTGGGGGTGTGTGGGGGCATTGACATGCCAAATATGGGCAGCCCCCACCCCTGCATAGTCCAAAAAAGAATCCCTGGGCATAGTGGGCTTTCTGCCCCCCAGGGTAAGCAGATCAGGGGCTATTGCCCCCATCGCCACCCTAAGGGAGGCAGAAAGACTGAATTGGCGAAACATATTGGGGGAGCAAAAGCCCTGCGGCAATCCACTAGGGAAGTGTACCATTGGAAAGGGAAGATTCTTCCCTTTCCAATGATACCTCTTCCATCTGCCTAACTGCTCGGAGGTGGGGCATGTGCTTATGGGACTAAGATAGCCCCATGAGCACAAAGGCAGTGAAAGTGAAATAAGCCCATCGGTTCATTTCACTTTCAATGTAATGACATTGGCTCGTCATGCGTGCTGATCGTCATTCCACTGAAAAAAAGGGCCTTGGGCAGCTAGGAATACTTTCCCCCAGCTTCTGAGGCTGAAGAAAAGGGAATCCCTCTTCTGCTTACAGCTGATGGATTTCCGACTGGTGTGCAGAGGATGTGACGGTTACGTCCTCAGCACACCGGCCCCACAGCTGAGGACGTAACCATTACGTCCTTGGCATGGAAGGGGTTAAGGCTCATCAAGTCACACCTAAGCTCCCATTGTGTGTGACTGTCTAGGGGGAATGCACAAGGCCCAGCTGTCACCCACCCCAGACGTGCATTCTGATACAGGCTGGAGACACGGAATGCCTAAAGGAAGAAAATCGTACAAAAGGGGGTGGTGATGGACGGAGCATCAGAACCAATCAAACACTCACACCCAGTCAACAGATCTGGGTTTGATCCATCACCGTTCTTTAGCCCACTCTGCCACCCCAGTTCAGACATGGCCATATGCAAATCAGTCTGACCCTGTGCCTCATGGGAACAGTCCAGCCCGAACTGCCAAGCCATGTCTTCCCTGGACCGGAAACAAGCTTCCTAGGACCGGTTTCTGGCATTTCAGCCGTCTTCAGCCAGGCTTGCTTGAATCCAGTGGCAAAGTGAGCAAGGGACTCACGTCTGAGCATACCCTGCCAACTTATGGCGAACAAAGCAGTACAAAAGGGGGTGGTGATGGACGGAGCATCAGAACCAATCAAACACTCACACCCAGTCAACAGATCTGGGTTTGATCCATCACCGTTCTTTAGCCCACTCTGCCACCCCAGTTCAGACATGGCCATATGCAAATCAGTCTGACCCTGTGCCTCATGGGAACAGTCCAGCCCGAACTGCCAAGCCATGTCTTCCCTGGACCGGAAACAAGCTTCCTAGGACCGGTTTCTGGCATTTCAGCCGTCTTCAGCCAGGCTTGCTTGAATCCAGTGGCAAAGTGAGCAAGGGACTCACGTCTGAGCATACCCTGCCAACTTATGGCGAACAAAGCAGTACAAAAGGGGGTGGTGATGGACGGAGCATCAGAACCAATCAAACACTCACACCCAGTCAACAGATCTGGGTTTGATCCATCACCGTTCTTTAGCCCACTCTGCCACCCCAGTTCAGACATGGCCATATGCAAATCAGTCTGACCCTGTGCCTCATGGGAACAGTCCAGCCCGAACTGCCAAGCCATGTCTTCCCTGGACCGGAAACAAGCTTCCTAGGACCGGTTTCTGGCATTTCAGCCGTCTTCAGCCAGGCTTGCTTGAATCCAGTGGCAAAGTGAGCAAGGGACTCACGTCTGAGCATACCCTGCCAACTTATGGCGAACAAAGCAGTACAAAAGGGGGTGGTGATGGACGGAGCATCAGAACCAATCAAACACTCACACCCAGTCAACAGATCTGGGTTTGATCCATCACCGTTCTTTAGCCCACTCTGCCACCCCAGTTCAGACATGGCCATATGCAAATCAGTCTGACCCTGTGCCTCATGGGAACAGTCCAGCCCGAACTGCCAAGCCATGTCTTCCCTGGACCGGAAACAAGCTTCCTAGGACCGGTTTCTGGCATTTCAGCCGTCTTCAGCCAGGCTTGCTTGAATCCAGTGGCAAAGTGAGCAAGGGACTCACGTCTGAGCATACCCTGCCAACTTATGGCGAACAAAGCAGTACAAAAGGGGGTGGTGATGGACGGAGCATCAGAACCAATCAAACACTCACACCCAGTCAACAGATCTGGGTTTGATCCATCACCGTTCTTTAGCCCACTCTGCCACCCCAGTTCAGACATGGCCATATGCAAATCAGTCTGACCCTGTGCCTCATGGGAACAGTCCAGCCCGAACTGCCAAGCCATGTCTTCCCTGGACCGGAAACAAGCTTCCTAGGACCGGTTTCTGGCATTTCAGCCGTCTTCAGCCAGGCTTGCTTGAATCCAGTGGCAAAGTGAGCAAGGGACTCACGTCTGAGCATACCCTGCCAACTTATGGCGAACAAAGCAGTACAAAAGGGGGTGGTGATGGACGGAGCATCAGAACCAATCAAACACTCACACCCAGTCAACAGATCTGGGTTTGATCCATCACCGTTCTTTAGCCCACTCTGCCACCCCAGTTCAGACATGGCCATATGCAAATCAGTCTGACCCTGTGCCTCATGGGAACAGTCCAGCCCGAACTGCCAAGCCATGTCTTCCCTGGACCGGAAACAAGCTTCCTAGGACCGGTTTCTGGCATTTCAGCCGTCTTCAGCCAGGCTTGCTTGAATCCAGTGGCAAAGTGAGCAAGGGACTCACGTCTGAGCATACCCTGCCAACTTATGGCGAACAAAGCAGTACAAAAGGGGGTGGTGATGGACGGAGCATCAGAACCAATCAAACACTCACACCCAGTCAACAGATCTGGGTTTGATCCATCACCGTTCTTTAGCCCACTCTGCCACCCCAGTTCAGACATGGCCATATGCAAATCAGTCTGACCCTGTGCCTCATGGGAACAGTCCAGCCCGAACTGCCAAGCCATGTCTTCCCTGGACCGGAAACAAGCTTCCTAGGACCGGTTTCTGGCATTTCAGCCGTCTTCAGCCAGGCTTGCTTGAATCCAGTGGCAAAGTGAGCAAGGGACTCACGTCTGAGCATACCCTGCCAACTTATGGCGAACAAAGCAGTACAAAAGGGGGTGGTGATGGACGGAGCATCAGAACCAATCAAACACTCACACCCAGTCAACAGATCTGGGTTTGATCCATCACCGTTCTTTAGCCCACTCTGCCACCCCAGTTCAGACATGGCCATATGCAAATCAGTCTGACCCTGTGCCTCATGGGAACAGTCCAGCCCGAACTGCCAAGCCATGTCTTCCCTGGACCGGAAACAAGCTTCCTAGGACCGGTTTCTGGCATTTCAGCCGTCTTCAGCCAGGCTTGCTTGAATCCAGTGGCAAAGTGAGCAAGGGACTCACGTCTGAGCATACCCTGCCAACTTATGGCGAACAAAGCAGTACAAAAGGGGGTGGTGATGGACGGAGCATCAGAACCAATCAAACACTCACACCCAGTCAACAGATCTGGGTTTGATCCATCACCGTTCTTTAGCCCACTCTGCCACCCCAGTTCAGACATGGCCATATGAAAATCAGTCTGACCCTGTGCCTCATGGGAACAGTCCAGCCCGAACTGCCAAGCCATGTCTTCCCTGGACCGGAAACAAGCTTCCTAGGACCGGTTTCTGGCATTTCAGCCGTCTTCAGCCAGGCTTGCTTGAATCCAGTGGCAAAGTGAGCAAGGGACTCACGTCTGAGCATACCCTGCCAACTTATGGCGAACAAAGCAGTACAAAAGGGGGTGGTGATGGACGGAGCATCAGAACCAATCAAACACTCACACCCAGTCAACAGATCTGGGTTTGATCCATCACCGTTCTTTAGCCCACTCTGCCACCCCAGTTCAGACATGGCCATATGCAAATCAGTCTGACCCTGTGCCTCATGGGAACAGTCCAGCCCGAACTGCCAAGCCATGTCTTCCCTGGACCGGAAACAAGCTTCCTAGGACCGGTTTCTGGCATTTCAGCCGTCTTCAGCCAGGCTTGCTTGAATCCAGTGGCAAAGTGAGCAAGGGACTCACGTCTGAGCATACCCTGCCAACTTATGGCGAACAAAGCAGTACAAAAGGGGGTGGTGATGGACGGAGCATCAGAACCAATCAAACACTCACAGAAAATGGCAGTTTCCTAAAAGTGACATTTTCAGACTTGCAACTTAAAATCCAACCTAACCATAAGTTGTTATATTAAATTGTCAGTCCAGAGGTACCAAACTCGAAATATCCATATTTTCCATATTGCAAATTATAGGTATAAAATGTAATAGGGCAATTCCAATGTTAACCTATGGGAGAGATAGGCCTTACAGTAGTGAAAATGAATTTAAGACATTTATACTACCTAGACATATAAAACTTAAAGTACATGCCTTACTTTTTAAATACACTGCATCGTGCCCTTGGAGCTGCCTACGGCCTACCTTATGGGGGACATGTGTATTAAAAAGGAAGGAATGGGCTTGGCAAGAGGGTCAACTTGCCAGGGCCACATGGCAGGTTAAAACTGTGCAAACAGGCTCTGCAGGGGCAGGCCTGAGACATGTTTGAAGTGCTACTTAAGTGGGTGGCACAATCAATGCTGCAGGCCCACTAGTAGCATTTTATTTTCAGGTCCTGGGTACATGTAATGCACTTTACTAGGGACTTATAAGTCACTTAAATATGCCAATTGTGGATAAGCCAATGTTACCATGTTTTAGGGAAGGTGCACATATCCTTTACCACTGGTTAGCAGTGGGAAAGTGCCCATAGTCCTAAAGCAAACAAAACTGAGGTCAGAAAAAAGGGAGGAGGAAGACCAAAAGTGTGGGGGTGACACTCCAGAAAGTGCAATTTCCAACAGTGAGCAAAATTATTACTTCCTCTATCGCATAGCAGAGGTGCCAAAAGTAAACAAGAAGCGTGATTAAAGCGGAAAAGTAGAGAAGGGTTACATGAAAATTTTGAAGGCGATCATTATTCAGCTCTGCTTATAGAAAAGGTCACCTCAGGCGGCTGTCCCTGCAGTTGATTTCCGAAATGGGAAATATATATATATATTTTTAAATGTAGTCCATGTACGTTAAATGCACGAGTTACTTAAAATCCAGAGAATACTCCCAAAGGGGAAGTGTTGTTCCTGTATAAGTGAGTCACCGCAGATCAAAGAGTGGGGCAGGTGAAAATAATAAGCGACGGATTATTACTGCTACTCAAGGCTGGGTCTAGGGCAGTGAGACTGGTGCCACTACACCAGGCCCTGACTTCATGGGGCGCCGAGTTTGCAAGTTTGTTTAATTTTTAAAGCACATGCTGCCCAGTTCCTTGCCTCCAACAATTTCCAAACACCAATAAAAATGTCAAGATAAATGTGATTAATGTCCTTCCTGGAGAGAGATCTGAGTTTAGTTTAGTCTAGGGTTTGACTGATCATAAAATAGCAGATGGGGTTAATAAGCCTGCTGAAAAACATGTATACCATGCAGATCATGAAGTGCACATAATGTAAATAGATCATTGAGTTACTGTTTTTCTAAGAAATATCCCTTTGTTACTTTCAGTTTATAAATTAAAATCCTAATATAGAACAGTGAATTATTAACTGCCATCAAAGAACTGCATGCACACTGCAAAGCATAGATTAGAGCATAGGTTAGTGTTGCAAAAAGGGTTCATTTGGGTAGAAATAGATTCTTTTTATTAAAGAGAACCCCCAACTATGGTGATCTGTTTTCAATTCTGAGTTTGTGCTTCGCCAGACCAAGCACTCTTAAACTATACTCCTACCAGTGTGGTTGACATGTCACTCCTACACCTTGTAGTCCTCTGGCTTATGTAACATTTTCTGTACGCTGATATACACATGTAGGATTGATTGTCTCTGTGTAATGTGTGTGTGTGATGCAAAGTGCTACTACACCCTACACTGGTATGAGTGGCGCTATATGAATAATTAAATGCATCTGAGACAGGGTGGTATAGAGACTTGGGGGGCACTATTGAAAGGTGGTGGTGGTGAGGGAATCCATGGTGGAGATGGCAACCACCTCCACCATGGATGGGTTGGGCGCCAACAACATTGTCGCACTGGGCACTACCAGCGGTAAAGCCGGTCCTGCTACTATTTACTATTACTCCGATGACCATGATGCACACATCAGCGGCATATGGCATTTAAGGACGCACCACGGCCGTTTTTGCAAAGCCATTAATAAAAAACCTTCACCATTTTTACTAACTGTAACAGGCTGCTGTTGATTTGTAAGTTCAATATAATGGAGCAGAAATGAGTACTATTGTCCCTGGTGCAATAAGTAAAATGGCAACCCGGTCACCTCCCCATCAGCTGTTTGGATAGAAAAGTACAGTTATAATGAGCTGCGGCCCGTGCAGGAGCGGTAGTAAATAATTAATTATTTTTTTAATTTCCCCTCGTCATCGTCCATCGAAACTCCGCCCCATTGCTCTTACCTGCACGGGCCACGGCTGGTTATAATTGGGGTTTATTGTGCCCATGTGCCCCTATCTCTGCTGCACTTTTGACAGCTAAGCCCTTAAATAAATATCCAAGTGACTCAACATGTAGGTGATTAATACTGGTCTGGTTCTCATGGCTATGTTTTAGGGAAGTTGAATTTCTTTTCTTTTTCACTTCTATTTGGAAATAAATTCTATGCAGACGACTTAATGTATTTTCTTTCTCAGGGGAAGATGGCATGGAACGCTTCCTCCATCGCAATCGATGCAAGGTGCATTGTCCGCGAGGTTACTACCAGGATCTAGACCGATACGTCTGTGAACCCTGCACGCCCAACTGTGAACTGTGCACCAGTGTTGAGATTTGTGACACGTGCAAGGAGAATTATAAACTGCAATATGGTGCCTGTTCTTTCAGTGAATGCTTAGAAGGTAAAACACCTTCACAGTCTGTCTTTTCTATGATATTGTGATCATGATGTAATGAAATGCCCTCTGTCACTGCATGGCGTGGTGGTTCTATTTCTAGTCCTATTCATCTCTCTAGTATTTCTAAATGCTTACCTGTCTCTCAAAAGACTCTTTAGCTACTCTTATCATCTCTTTGTTGGTCTTCGTGGAGATCAGGTTGGCAGCGCACTCTTTCATTTGCCATACAACTCAATAAAAGAACAAGTCGATTGAATTCAGTAGATTTATGCATTTAACTGAACTTTTATAACCAATCGTATACTTAATTGAACTTGAGTTATGAAACGGTTCAGTGTGTAGTTTGTAATCTGAGGTGACTGGCCACTGATGCTACCACTTTACTCGCTCTCTCTCATTCGCTACCTAGATGCTGGTCCTCACACCTTAGTTATCATTTTCAGGAGATAATGCAGAAAAGAGAGAGACATCATGTTCCTAAGGGCCGGGAAGGTACTAGAACAAACTCATGGAAATGCTCATGAATATCTTGAGTGCAGTTCTTTAACCCATTGCTCATCCCGCACTACCGCCATTAGAGCAGGTGTGCCACCTAAAACTAACTTCTGTGTGCCTTATGTCTTGCTCTGGGTTTATCAATGTTTACTTTTATCAAGAGTGGTTGGATCAGTTGCACTGAACTACTGATTAAGGTTGTGGTTTAGGACGTCATTGCATATCAGGTTGCTTGCTAAATTCGATCTCCATTTGAGTTGTGATTGCGAGTGATTATCTTACTTGTACTCATACCCACGGTTGTGCTTAAGGGATTAAATTAATTCAAGCACTTTGTTGTGTTGTTCTGTATTAGGATCCATTTAACCAAATCCATTATCTTTAGAGATAATGATAAGTTAATGCAAAGCATGCCTTCTTTTATCCCTCACGGATCTTAAAAGTTGCGACCTACCAGGATAAAATCACCACTCTGGTCAGTTATGATTGACACCAAAATGTTTCCCAAATAGGCCACGCTACAGCTGAAGATCATTCAACCAAACATTCTCCAATATTCTAGTGTGCAGCCGAACCACTTATACACTTACCTCATCAGGGGTATGAACCACTATAAATGAAAATACAATTGACCTATCACAGAATGAATACTACACCCAGATTTCCTATCCACTGCAAAGCTAACTGAGTTCAGGAAGATGCATTTTATGTAGAACAGATATGCACGTCTATATCATCCCAAACCCATTTCATGGATGTTTCTTAGTGTGTATAATCCTTTAACTCCTGAGGAACAGGATTTGTTTTAGTGGGTAGATGGGTGACATGGAACTAGAAGACCACACACCTGTCAAAAGCGTGTGATCCTGCAAATATAACTTTTCTCTTTGGTTCTTCAGTTTTCTTAACTGCTAAGTATTCGAACTGTAAGAAATGCATTTATTAGTTGGGCAGGATGGCCCTACTCAAGTATTAAACACAATCCTATTCAGGGTTAACCGCAAGTCACTAAATAAACTTCTGCTTTACCCTCTGGTAACTTGCCACAAAGCAGTCAGGCTTAACTTAGAGGCTATGTGTAAAGCATTTATCCGGTGCTCAAATAGTAATAAAGTTAATCCCCAATATAGGAGAAATCCCAAACCAATTTAGGAAAATAGAGTAAACTTCAATAAGTAAAACCAGAGTTAAGAATTTTTAATGTTTTAGATGAAAATAGCACCAAAAATCACAAGGTGCCATTTGCAGGTATCTGGTCGTGCTTGACCAGCAAAAGTCATAAGTTAAGGGGAGCCACGATGGAGAATGGCTATAAACCAAGGACCAGGTTCTTACCAGTGATGAGTTTACCATCTCTGAATCCAAGACCACATCAGGATCCCCAGCCAGAGCTTCGCATTGGCTGCAAGGAGATCATTGTCCTCGCTAGAGCTTTGTGTTGGCAGGAGATCTGGGGGTCACTGTTTGGTATGACGAGCAGGTTGCCATCAGATATGCCTTGGTGGGAGATGTGGTGACCATTTCTGATGCGAGGAGCCCACTCAACAAACTTCTGCAATTTCACCTGTTGCTTGCTTTTGAGACCGGAGTATGCTCTTATGGCAGTGAAACCACCACAACTTTCTATTCGGGTTTCTTCCAGCCAAACAGAACATTCCTGTTTGAGGGCGCATTCGCAATTTACCTTAAACTCGTCGCGATGTCAATATCACTCCGAAACCATCGCGAAATATCCGTGGCAAGGGATATCACTATATTGTTTGGATTTAGTTTCACAAAAGCTACTAAACGGATTTGCACCAAATAAAAAAAAAAGCACAATCTGTGTAACAACATCTACCTTTCTGCCAAATCTGGTGTAATTCCACCCTGTGGTTCGGGCTGTAGGTTTGACAACGTGTTCCTATGGGAATTAACATTACAAACACACTCTTATTTCAGTCTCCTATTTCTCAATCCCCATGGATCATCCCCAAACTTTCCATAATACACAGAACCTACTTTGAACCTACTTTGACACCAAAGTTATAGGCAAGTCAAAAAATTATTTTCCTATGGAAACTAGGTCCTAACTATAACGACCTACTGGCAACCGCCAGTAGTTGAAATATATATTTATATATGAATGGAGGTCACCTCTGTATACTTATAGTTCAGTCAGAATTTCCATAGGAAGAATGGTTAAAGTTTCACTACTTTGGTGCCTTTACATGAATGTACATGAATGTACATTAAACTTTTCCCAGAAAAGTTTATTCACCTCAGCTACTTCCATGAAAATTTCGAGGTGGTCTCTCAAGCGGGGACTGAGATCAAGGGAAGAGGCCCAAAATGTTCTTCTGCATGCAATTTCAATAGGGAATATAAGGAAATTTTACACAGTGCTACAGCACCGAACAGAATTACACCAAATTTGATTGAATGCTAGATCTTTACCCAGAAGGTGTGCTCTCTTGGTGGTCCAGGGCCTGGGGGTGTGACAATTAAAGGCACACTATTTTTTAAAATTAATGAGTCTTTTTGCACCAGGTGCACACACAGAACCTTGCTGAAAATGGAATCATGGATACCGGCCTTGGGCAGAGAACCAAGAGAGTTTCTGTGCTGGTAAATTCTGTTTAAAGGCACGGCTACCAGCGCACAGAATTCAGCCGCTTAACACAGGCTAGGGACAGAGGGGACAGGTCGGTACCAGGACGAACTTTTTTAGAGCACACCAACTGTGAGGTTTTTTTCTATGAATGTTTTGTAGCAAATTAGCCAGCCTTTGGTGGCAGGTAAGGCACAGATTGCATTTCTCGTCGCCAATTTAGCATTGAAGTGCTCTTGAAGTCCATTGTTTCTTGTGCAAAGTGATCTGGGTGATGCAAGATTAAATATGTGATGGCTTTTATAAATGTTCGGGCATCCCATTTTAATTATTTTAGATTACAGAATCTGTGATTGTGACTATGTGGTTATAGTTGAGGCCATTATAGGAATGAACACTAAAATGAAGAAGTTGTCTTAATTTTAGCATGTAAGCTTTACAGGAAAAATACTTTTATGTATGCTAATGCCTTTGACACTCTGTGGCCGATCTTTAGCAAATTTCTCCAAAAGAGGAGCTCAGACAGCATGAATTATTGTTTATGTTGAAAATCCTGACTCCCTCATGATATTCACTCCAGTAGTACATCAGACAACTTTTAAAGTGCTGGCCTTTTTCTGCTGGAAATAACCATTTAAAAGGGACTCCCGGGTCTTGTGTACACTGTGTTGATTATTTGTGAAGGTGTGAATTTTGACACAGATGTGAAAAAGGCTTGAGTGGTTGAGGTTTCAAACTTTGGAAGCCAACTGGGAGGCATTTCATAGTGGCTCAGTGTTAGACCTGTCGGCCTTAGGGTGGTCTTCCCCTAAATATTTCACCATCCCCCTCCATTGTTGCTAATCTTGTTTTTGCTGGCATTAGACCTTTACGCATTCATCCACTGCTGACCAGTGGTAAAGTGCATGTGCTCATTCTTCAAAACATTGTAACGGCTTATCCCCAATTGGCATATTTAATTTACTTATATGTTCCTAGTAAAGCTGTACTATATGCCCTCAGGGCCTTTAAATTACATGCAACTAGTGGGACCGCAGCACTTATTGTGCCACTCACTTAAGTAGACCAACCTAAACATGTCTCAGGCCTGCCATTGCAGCCTGTGAGTGCAGGTTTAGACTGTGCCAAGAAGAAGGACTGCTGTGTTGCTGAAAGGACTGCCGCTCTGCTGGACTGCCGCTCTGCTGGACTGCCGCTCTGCTGGACTGCCGCTCTGCTGGACTGCTGCCCTGCTGGACTGCTGCCCTGCTGGATTGCTGCCTTGCTGTGCTGACCTGTTGCCCTCTTGTCTGTGTGAGAGAGACTGGGCCTGCATTTGTTGAAACCAGGAACCCAAAGTGACTCCAAGGGTTAGTTGGCTGGCTTCCTGACTAGAGCCTCAGGGACAGAAGGCTACAACAACATTAAACCCAGAACCTGGACCCTGCCACCTGTGAATCCTACCCTGCCAAGTGGTACCACCCCAGTCCTGGACCCTTGGAAGTGAGAACTGAATGTGCTCTGCCAACCCATCTGTAGACCTAGCAGAACTGACACATCACCTCTGCTCCGCAGCACAACGCGAGCAGAGCTGATATATTGCCTCTGCTGCGAGGTATCTCTCAGTGCAAGGACTCCGCTTCGATCTCGCTGCCCACTTCGGAACCGCAGCCTGTGCAAAGCCTTACCTTGCATCACAAATCTGTTCTCGACGGCAGCCTTGATGATGACCCATTACAAGCTGTCTTTGACTGGATCTTCAACGATGACACCAGACCTTGCATCACACCTTCACAGCACCATGGAACCAACACATTGCCTTGGCTGAGCAACACATCCTCAGCGCGGAACCTCGCAAGGCTCCACAGCCAAGATTCAAGGTACTCTTGTCCAGTCGGCCTAATTTAGTCCCTATAGATCTTCGTAGTTGGTCTGAACTTGTGACTTTGCCCCAGTCTTGCACCACTAGATATCCACAGTTGGCACTTTGTGCTTTTTGGTGCTATTTTCACTGAAATCTTTGAAATTGGATTTTTGTTGTTTTGGTCTTGTTTTATTTATTAGATATTACTCTATTGTACTAAAGCGGTGTGCTATATTTTATTGTGGTGGGTTTTCTATGTGTTGCTGTTTGATGTGTTGCATAAATCTTTACACATTGCCTCTGAGTTAAGCCTGACTGCTCTGTGCCAAGCTACCCAGGGGTTATGCACAGGTTAATTTAAGGTTACCTTGTGACTTCATCCAGACAAGCATTGTGGTTCTTGCTTGAGTAGGGTTTCACCTCCCTCAATCAGTAACCCAATTTCTTACACCAACCCTGTGTGATCCTGCGCAAATTACTGTATTTTCTATTGTTCCATTTTCCTTTACCAATGTGGGGTATTAGAAAAATCCCAAACAACTCTAGTAGGACTTCCAGACTAGCAATGAGACACAGTGCAGTATAGACTACCATTCGCTCACCCATGTCACATAAAAGTATCTTGACACCTTTTTTCACCCTTGAAGTGCTAGACGCAAACTTGTCTTTGATAATGTGCTAAAGTTCATTTTTATAAAGTGCATCCTACTGGACATCTGACATTTCTACACACAGCAAATAAATAGCATTACTAGTACCCAATGTAATAGTATTTAATTTACTGACCTTGGAAGGATGAAAGGTTAAGTCGGCCTTACTAGCAGTCATTGGGAACTTTTACAGATCTTTCCATTTATTGTGGAGTGAGGAGCTTGTCAATCAATCAGGGGGATTATAAGCGCGCTACTCACCTGTGAGGGCCTCAAGGCGCTGAGGGGGGTGTCAGCAGATCTGCTTAGCCGAAGAGCCAGGTCTTGAGTGTCTTCCTGAAGGTGTTCAGAGAGGGGGCACGCCTGATGTCTGCTGGTAGCTCATTCTAGGTTTTGGCTGCGATGTGGGAGAAGGATCTTCCACCTGCCCAGGCTCTGTGGATGCGCGGGGTTTCGGCCAGAGCAAGGTTGGTAGATCGGAGGTTTCTTTTCGTTACGTGGAAGTTGATTCTGTCATTGAGGTATTCTGGATCGTTGTTGTGTAGGCATTTGTAGGCTTGGGTGAGGATCTTGAAAGTGACTCTTTTCTCCACGGGGAGCCAGTGGAGTCTCTGTAGGAGTTGGCTGATGTGTTCGTGCTTGGGGATGTCTAGGACGAATCTGGCAGCGGTGTCTGTATTGTCTGGAGTCTGCGGAGTAGGGACTTGTTGATTCTGGTGTAGAGTGCGTTTCCATAGTCCAGTCTGCTGGTGATGAGTGCGTGGGTAACTGACTTTCTTGACTCATGTGGTATCCATTTGAAGGTTTTTCAGAGGATTCGGAGTGTGTTGAAGTAGCTGGAGGTGACGGCGTTGACCTGTCGGTTCATGGTGAGTGATGAGTCGAGTATAATGCCAAGGTTCTTGGCGTGGCCTGTGGGGGTGGGTGGGCCTGCCGAGGGGCTTCGCCCACCAGGTGTGGTCCCATGCTGCGGGGGTGGTTCCAAGGATGAGGACTTCTGTTTTCTCTGCGTTGAGTATCAGGCAACTGTTGGTCATCCAATCTGCAACGTCTTGCATTCCTTTCTGGAAGTTGAGTTTGATGGTGGTGGGGTCTTTGGTGAGGGAGAGTATGAGCTGGGTATCGTTGGCGTAGGATACGATGTTGAGGCCGTGTTGTCAGACGATGGCAGCGAGGGGGGTCATATAGATGTTGAAGAGGGTCAGACTCAGAGACGAACCTTGTGGGACTCCACAGGTGATTTTCGTAGGATCGGAGAGGAAGGGTGGCAGTCTGATCCTCTGGCTTCTTCAGGTGAGGAATGATTGGATCCATTCCAGGGCTGTTCCCTGTATGCCAGTGCCGTGTAGTCTGTAGACTAGTGTGTGGTGGGAGACGGAGTCGAAGGCTACTGATAGGTTGAGTAGGATGAGTGTTGCGGAGTGGCCCTGGTCCAGGAGGTTGCGGATGTCATCTCGGGCGGCGTGTAGGTCGGTCTTGGTGCTGTGGTTGCCTCGGAATCTGGATTGGGATGGGTCGAGGATGGCGTTCTCTTCGACTTTGGCCGCCGGTCATTGGGGTCTGCCGTGGGCTTCTTGAGCAGGGGTCTGACTTCTGTGCGTTTCCAATCATCTGGGAAGGTGCCTGTTTTGAAGGTGGTGTTGATGGTGCATTGTAATTCGGGTGCGATGGTGGCCATGGCTCTGTGGTAGATGTGAGGAGGGCAGGTGTCGGTGGGGGCTCCCAAGTGGATGCCTTTCATGGTCGAGGTGGTGTCTTCGATGGTGATTGGTGTCCAGTTGGAGATGGTGGGTCGGCTGGTGTCTCTCAGGGGCGTGGGACCGGCTGTGGCATCTGGTCAGTGGCGTAACGAAACTTGAGGGGGCCCCCCTGCAAAACACAGGGAGGGGGCCCCCACCCGGCGGCCCGGCTCACCTCCTACCACTTTGCCCCACCGCCCAAAAATCTGGCATATTTTGATTTGAAACCTCCAACATTTAAATGAAATGCCTCTATATAGTCTTTCTCAAAGTTCTAATTAGAAAATGGGAAACCCTCTTAACATATAAGGTACCCCATTTGTAACAATAATGCCAGAAGGAGATTATTTAATTGAGGCAGCAATCAGAACAATGCCAAGGAGTGATCCTATTGTCTCAGAAACGGCATCAATTTGAAAAATGCCAAAGAGCGATCCTATTGTCTCAGGAACGGCAGCAATCAGAACAATGCAAGGAGCGATCCTATTGTCTCAGGAACGGAAGCAGTTTGAACAATGCCAAGGAGCGGTCCTATTGTCTCAGAAACTGCAGCAATCAGAACAATGCCAAGGAGCAGTACTATTGTCTCAGGAACAGCAGCAATCAGAACAATGCCAAGGAGCGATCCTATTGTCTTAGGAACGGAAGCAATCAGAACAATGCCAAGGAGCGATCCTATTGTCTCAGGAACGGCAGCAATCAGAACAATGCCAAAGAGCGGTCCTATTGTCTCAGGAACTACCTAAGGCTGTAGAAAAACTATGAAGGGTCTGAATTAGAATTGACACAAGATTTATGGCACACATATTACAGACATGTGCGAGCAACACCATAAATAACACTGCATGTAGAATAAAAACAAACCATATCAGCAAGTACCTAATGACAATCTATACAAACTGTAGTTGGTAAAGCAAAAGAACAGTGCAAATACTTTCAAAGTGCACAATAAAGCAATCACCAGTCCAGCAATAAACAAAAATCAAGCATGTTTAGTAAAACAATTAACTTTCTTTCTTTCATCATAATGAAAATACATTCAAAGCGCATAACAACAAGTCCAGCAGTATGCAAAAATGAGGCCAGGTTAGTCAAACAATTCCCCCGTTTAGTGTGTGCATAAAGGCACATATATTTCAAAGCAACTGGTAAACAATAACAACTACAGCACCATACAATAATCAAACTGGTTTAAACTAACAATTTCCTTTTTGAAGTGTCAAATATTTCAAAGTAACTAGCAAAACAGTAACAAGTACAGCAGGCAGCAATAAACAAAAATCAAACCACTTTAGTCAACCAATGACCTTTTGGTCTGTGCTTGTGTATGAAGGTGCAAATATTTCAAAGTGACTTGTAAAACAATAACAAGTACAGCAAGCAGCAGCATACATAAATCAAACCTATCTAGTCAAATTACTCCCCTTTTGTTTGTGCACCACCACAGAAACACTTATGCAGAGTTTAAACATTCTGCACCTTTGCTTTTTTTTTTGCTGAACATTATGCACAAAATATCTTTTCCATGGACCTAGACGTGCCAGCCCATGTGGTAATTAGGGTTCTCATATTCGCAGATGACACCAGGAACATCTTAAGGATATTAGGGGCCAACCGCCAAACATATTTTGGGGACCCCTGTAAGAACAGTTTTGAATTTATGATCCTATTTTAGCTCTTTCATGCCCTCTTTGGGTGAGTCACAGACTGTGCACAAACACACTAGTCCAAATTCTTAATATGTTTACATGCAATAATCATGGATAGTGATGCGTGTTTTCAATATTGTAACACAGCAGCATATTATTGCAAATAATGTCTGTGATGCTCTCCCATTTCTCATATGTGTGAGGTCCTGATTTGACCCAAAAGAAAATGTTAGGGATTTTGCATGAAACAAAACATTCCTCTACAAAATGTCTGTAATAGACACACATCACCAATATTGAAAAAAAGTGACGGAAAGATGTATTTAAAACAATCTGTTCAAGAATCATTTAATGCCATCAGGGCAAGGCTCTACAGAACAGAGCTGGTTTTATCAGGGGGCCCCAGAAAATCTGGGGCCCTGGGCCGGAGCCCACTTTGCCCATGCCTCAAAAAGTCTCTGGATGGCATCTGACAGACTTTTTTGGCACGCCCTTCCTCCTCCTTTTCCATGAATTCCCAGACTACCACTCACCAACAATGCACATCATCTCTCTTTAGCACCTTTCTGAAAAACATTTAATTTTTTTATAGCACTACTCATAGTTTACTCACACTCAGTTCTGTGATCTGCATGGTACACATTCTTTGTAGCAGGCTCATTAACTCTGCGCTGTGTGGGTGACAGGAGTGCCCATGTGAGTTCACAGTGAGCGACGCAACAGTGTGAGAGTAGGGTAAGAGGAGTGACGACAGGGTGAGTGAGTTGACCATATGAATTTGGGTGCAGATGTAAGTGCAGAGTGGGATGAAAGAACTCATGGTTAGTGATGGGCTTTTTTAAATGAGATTGCAGACTGAGCAGTTAGGGGGACAGGTGAGTGAAGTGTGACATGAGTGCAGGGTGAGTAGTGTGCTTGTGTGACTGCAGGGTGAACAGCGCAAGTGTATTGTGAGTGCAGAGTTATCACTGTGAGTGCAGGGTGAGCGGGTGAATGGTGTGAGTGCATGGTGATCAGCGTGAGTGCATTGTGATTGCTGTAAGTGCAGGGTGAGCGTAAAAGTGAAGGGCGAGAATTAGGAGTGAGTTGTCTGATGCAGGGTGCATTCCCAGACACTTTAAGTAACTCAGCATGTTATTGATGGCGGCGTAGGGATTTCAGATACAAGTTAAACTATTGCTATTATGGCGTTAATCAGGGATCGAGGGTGGAGGAAATAAATCATGTGCTGATCCTGCAACAAACAGCCAGTCTTATGATTAGGGTCGCCAGCTCATTATTTTGATGTCCCAGACGGGGAAAAAATAAGCAGTCACCTAAAGCTTTCAGCACTTATCTGTGCATACTTTGAACAACAAATATAAATAGAAAGCACTTTTAATTGTGTTCTAGGGCTGCCTGAATGATACATGACTGATAATTAAAGTGAACAAAGACAGAAAAGTCACATAACGAATCAATACATACTTTATTTATAACCCTATTTAGTGTCAAGATGAGGTCTTTCCAGGCTCTTTAAACAACACATTTCTGGCATTTTTCTTTTGGCAAACTTACTTTATATTTCTTTTCATGGAATGCATTCTCACACTACAGCAGTAAATGTACATTTCAAATGTAAGGAATTGGCAGAGTGGGGGCCCAGGGGGTACTGGAACCAGAAACAAACTAATGGGCACATGCATCAAAGCAAACACCGGTCGCAAACGGGCAGATGCTCAGAATCTGCCCTTTGCGACCGGTATTTTTGCATTTGGGATGCATCATCCCAAATGCAAAAATTGCAATTTAAGGAATCCCTAAATTGCGATTCCTTAAATTGCAATTGCATTTATGGAATCATAAATTGAGATTCCTTAAATGCAATGCATTAAGGAAAAAAAATAGTGATTTCGCTAATAGCGGGAGCAAATTACCATGAAGTTGAACTTCATGGTAATTTGCAGAAACTTTGAAAAATGCACTTTTGTGCATTTTTCAAAGATTCATGTTGCGCACACACATTCCCTTAGAGCATGTGTGTGTGCAACATATGTGCACTGATCAATTTCAGGGGTGCAATAGGGTGTCATTTTGACACCCTTGCAACCTTTAAATTGCATGAGCAATTTGCGAGTACCTACTGGTACTCGCAAATTGCTCATGCAATCTCCAATTCATTCCTATGGGCCTGGAGGCCCATAGGAATGAATGGGACGGCATTCCTTAATTGTGACTCGCAATTTGCGAGTCGCAATTAAGGAATTTGTAGGAATCGCTATTTTTATAGCGATTCCTACATGCATTGGCTTTTGCAATTCCTTAATTGCGATTCCTTAAAAATCGCAATTAAGGAATCGCAAAAGTCTGGGATGATGCATGTGCCAGATAGCCTCTGTAACCAGTTTACAAAGGTATGTAAATCTGCAAATGGTCTCTGGCCTCAAGGCAGTTGCTTTCAACCCCCTTGCTGCTGGGCCTGGAAGCTCAGGTCACCTGCACCCACCGCACGTGGCAAGCACCATTTAATTTATGAGGCAGGACTGTTATGAGGCAACTCACTGGTGCAACCAATGCCAGCGAGAGAGTGTAGTGCTGCCTGTGTGCGCTACAGCACTGATGGGGCCCCAGGAGGCTGGAACACGGGGGCTGCTGCGGGCATAGCTGCCAAGGTTTCAGATTGCCATGTGTGACATTTTCATAATTTCAGAGTAATTATGAGTGACATTTAAACGACTATGAGTGACTCTTTCTTGCGAGCAAAATTATGAAACGAAGACAATCAAAACATATAAATATCAAAAATTACACCCATTTGAGCAAGAAGAAACTTGAAGATCGTAAAACACCAGAAATGGTGCAAAGCACCAGAAATGGAAGGGCACTCAGTCATGGAATGGCACAGTATGGCCTCTCATTGTATAGTAGATGGTCATGTACTGTGCGTGTTGTCTTTCCCTTCCACAGAGGCCAATGGGCCATTTCCAAGCCATGCCATCCTTGAAGAAGCACACCTGCAGGGCATAGAGACTGCACCGCAATACACAGGGCGCAGTGCTGGCAACGTAGAACCACCTTGATACAAACTAACTTCCGGGGCCAAACATCGTTAAAAAACACATGCCGAAACCTCATGCCGGGAAACAGAAATCAAAGGTTTTTGGCAACCTATGGGTTGGAAGTGTGTTTTGTCAAGTTATTAGGAGTGTTTTATAACACAGGGCTGCTGGGAACACGGTTTAAGCACATGAAATGGCTGGTGGTACACATCATGATCAGTATGAAAACTCCCATGTTGTATGTGGGGGTAAAAGGAATATTTAAAACACCTCCTGATACTTAACCTGTACATTCCCATGTGCTTTTATGAAATACAAGTTTGCTGCCTGCTGCAGAGGCGCCCCTAAGATTGCCAACCTTTGCCCACACTGGGCCCCCTCCGTGCCAGCAATCCATCAGGGGAGCACCAGGACTCCACGTGAATAGTTACAACACACAAATCCATCTTAGCTGCCTAAGTGTGACACTGACTCGTGCACAGACAGGCACCATACTGCAGTAGCCTCAGGCTGAGGCAAGAGCTGTGCAGTAAGTAATCTCACGGCAAAACCAACAGCTAGTATGACTGTCAGAAGAGACCCACCTGTTTTAAATTATTACCCCCAAGATACAAACGAAGCACGGCTGCCAGAAAGCCGGCTGCATTTGCCAACAAGCGCTTGAAACAATGTACCTACGTACCTGTGGCATTGCAGCCAAGTTTTTAAGATTGCTGATGTGCGACATTTCGATTGCGATTCCAATCGCAGAGCCCACCAAGGCACCAAAGGCATGTATTAGGCACAAGTGGTCTCAGAAGTGTAAGAAAGTGCACATAAAATTCCCAACTTTCAAGGTTGTACGAGGCTTTGAACATATCCCAGCCCTACACGTTCTGTTTTTTCTGAGCGCGAACATGCAACAATCATATAGAAAGGCCTTTTCCAGAACAGTAAGGGAAGATGTAGAGCTACATCGTGTAAACCTATCGCTTCGGTGAATCAGGTAAAACATGAGAAATTGTCACAATGCACAGGCCCCTATCTATGTATGCTGTAAGGTATGTTTCTTTGGTGACTACACGGACGCCCATTACTTCTAGACTGGATGCCCATATTATGTTCTCACCTTTGATTATGGTTGCGGCTTTGCACCGTTGCGTGGCTGCATTAAATCAAATTTTTTAATCATGATGATTGTGACAATCATCAGTCCTGCCAAGCACCACGCATCAGGCGTTAGAGTAACGCGTTTTAATGTGGTGGTCCGCATCATCGCATTGAAATGCATTAATCACCATCTTTACTAATGGTCTGACCACCTGTACGCTGAGGGTAAAGCAGGGAAATGACTGCAAACGTCAAAGCTGCCTTTACAGCAGCTAATGATGAGGGCTGGGGCAGCTGAAGCGGGGCTTGCACAGCTGGTTCCTGCGGCAGGGCAACTCTGAACAGGACAGGCACATGACGGAATTTGTGCCCCTATTGGCCCCCAGAGCAGCACACCACCGCCTGCGGCACTGTGTCACAGTGTCAGTCACTTTCTGGGGAGCTAGGCACTTGAACCCACTCCCTGTCACTCTGGCGAAGTACCCATGGATAGCTACCTCCAGCAGTTGCCAATGCACCAGAGAGTGGCAGTGCAGGGGCGAATCGGGATAATTAAAGGGCAACGCGATTCCTGAAGAGGCCGGAGGTAAGCAAGGAACTGGCGCCAACCCCACTGTCAGTGACCTTTTGGCGGCTTCACATTCTACCGCTGGTGAAACATGATGAACGAATGGCGGGTAGTCAATCACACAAAACTTTCTAGCTACTTCCATTCTCTAATGAAGCCTCTGGCTCCTGGGCTCTCACAGGTCTGGTGTTATGTTGGTAGACCATCACTGACTTTCGTGATGCTGCTTGAGGAGGATCTGGTCAGCGCAAGCGGCAGCAGGAAGTATTTAATTATTTAAAATTGATGCCCGCAGCCGGGCCCCGGTATTTGCTGCTGCCTCCCGGTGCTGGCTGAGTTTAAATATAGTAAGACTAACACTTGTGTTTGACCTCATGACCTGGCATGTGCAGGTTAGCGCCCTTGCATTTCTGGTGCTTTACAGCAGTTACACGATCATCTAAGAGACAGGAGTTTCTTTGTGTAATTTCTGATATTTATCTATTTCCCTTGTCTTCATTGCTTAATTTTGCTCGTAACAAAGTGTCACGCATAGTCGTTGAAATTTCAATCATATTTACAAAGATATTATGAAAATGTCACACACAGCAATCTGAAACTTTGGCAGTTTTGAATCCGATTCCTCATGAATAAAAACTCGCACTGGAGCAATCTTTACAGTCTCCGTCTCCACTTGGCAGAACCGAGGCCTATATGACGTTTCACTTTTAAACCCGGCCGCCCGCCCGCCCCACCATGCATCCCATTCCAGCCTACCCTCTAACATGGACCCCTTGCTTCGTGGATGCATGGACAGACTCACCTGCGGGCAGAAATAATTCAATTATGGCCTGCGGGCTGCGGCCGCATGGTCCCTTTCGCTTTCAGTCATCTCACTTTGGCCTCTGTTATGCCTCGCCTCAGCAGTCACGCTTGCGCGAAGCGCATGATAATGGTCACCAGACCAGCCCCACCCTAAGGGAGAATACTGCGCAGCCGCGGAGACATCCGCGCGCGCCGCGCACCAATATGAAGAGGCCACTGCGAGGACCAGGTGCTGGTGCAACGAACGTCTGCCATGCACGTAACCATTTTTCATTAGCAAATACCTGACGATTTGTAGTGCTTGATGGCTCCCGCTGAGGGGGCCCCTGGAGCCGCGGGGCCCCCCGCACCGCGGGGGCTGCGGGGGCCTGTGTTACGCCCCTGCATCTGGTGGGTGTTTTGTGAAGTCGTCGTAGAGGTTTTTGATTTTGAGATGAAAGTATTTTTCAAGTTTGTCGCAGAGGTCATGGGCTGTTTTCGTGGAGGGTGGTGGTCATTGGGGTTGTCGCAGTGGAAGTTCAGGTCTCCGATGAGTGTGTAGTTCATTGATACAATGGTGATAAAGCCCGATTTCTTATCTGTCTTACCATCACCAAGAATCCTCTCAGGTCGCCAAGATCTTTTTATCTGCTAAATAGTGTAGAGGGGAGGAAATCCAATATTAGCACATAATCAACAAAATCAGGTTTGAACTCTAAAGGACCACTGACTCCAAATCTCAAAATTTAAGGATTTATCACGAAGCCAAAAATAATTGCAGATACAAGCACCTCAACATGAGGTTAAGAAAATAGATAGGCACTAATACAAAGAAGATCCTACGCAGGACTCTCATCCGACTCTAAATAAGAAGAATAGTCAATTCAAGGAGCATCAGGCAGGCAATAACAACTCCAATCTCAATATTAGAAGTCATTAACCTAAAAGAAAACGTGTTAGTTTATCCCTACTCTACCTCTAAGGTGACATCCCTACTTAGCATTTCCCCCAGGCAAGACAGTAAAAAGGTGTCAGAAGTGAAGACTTCCTTAGAAGTAAACTCACTTAGTCAGAGCTGGTTCTAAGATGCTCCTTCTAGCTTCCCATCTAAACCTCAACTGCTCAACCCACGGGGCACTGTCCCTAATTCAAAATCCCAAAAAGGTAGAACACGCCCCCCGACACACCGCTTCAACCAGGTCTTCTCTCAGTAAATTTGCAGAGAAACTTGT
Organism: Triturus cristatus; assembly: GCF_964204655.1. Lineage (NCBI taxonomy): Eukaryota > Metazoa > Chordata > Amphibia > Caudata > Salamandridae > Triturus > Triturus cristatus. The sequence continues at coordinate 239,251,372 of NC_140583.1, forward strand.
CTCCCTTCCAACGACGGTTCACTCGTCCTTGGGTCCCAGACACCTTCTCCGCCGAAAATATCATCCCTACATTCCAGTATACTCCCATATTGGCTTCTCATGCCATCCTAACTCCTAAAACAAAGGGTTAGTTTCACTAACGAGCAAGGTGTCCTTGCACCTGCAACAGACACATGGGAACGAGTAACTTTCCACTCCTCTGAGATTCTCTACACCTCTGAAACTCAAAACCGTACCAAGGGAAATCATTTTCGGCCTGCAATATTTGGCTAACATAAGAAATCAACAGACCTTTCTCTTAAACGTATATGCGATCAGGCCTTTACACAATTCAAACACACACATTTCTAAAATCACATTATCAGCATTGATTTCATTATGCTTCATATATGAATAAGCAAACTACACATGCAGACTTTAATATGGTGCATGTTTAAACCTAATGCATCACATTACATGAAAACCAATCATTATGCATTGACTAAAATACAATTGCAATTAACTACGACATTGCTCTCCATACATGATATAATTACATTTCTAATCACACTATTATATGCAGATTTCCGTAGCACATTTCTAAGACACACGTTAATATGAATCCCCTTAATATGTGGGTGCGGACTAACAGTGATTATGATGCACCCCTACAACTTTCAGTACAACATGGCGCTCTATCAATGTCGTGGGATGCGATGAACTTTGTGATGGTGGTGGCGAAGGGATTCTGGGGACCAGGTGGTCTGTAGACGAGGGTCCCTCGGAATGTGACGTTGGGGCTGGTCTGGACCTGGAAATGCAGGTGTAGGGCGGTGAGCAAGGTTTCTCTGGAGGTGGTGAGGCGGAGGGTATTCTTGTGGGCGAAGGCGAGTCCCCCTCCTGGGTGACTTGGGCGGTTCTTCTTCTGGATCTTGTATCCGAACGGAATTGCGTTGTTGGGGTTGGAGGAGGCATTGGTCCATGTTTCTGTGAAGAAGGCGATGTCGGGCGAGAGAGAGTGGAGTAGATTCCAGATTTCTATGGCATGTTTGTGTACGGAGCGAACATTGAGGAGGATGCTCCTTAGGGTCTCACCGGTGCTGGCATCGAGAGTGTAGGTGGCCGGGGTGATTGTGAAGGTTTGGTGGTAGTGGAGGCCGGAGAACTGGCCGTGGGTTGCGTTTGGTGAGGCCAGTTGGCAGTCTCCACGTCTTCCGGGGTTGAGTGGACGGTTGGAAGTCCAGGGTTCCTGGCGCTGGTCGCGGTCGAGTCACGGACGGGCGCAGACAAGTTTGCCTTCGGCGCCCCGTCCGGTAGGGTGAGTACAATATGGGTTAATTTGGCAAACCACCATTTTAATTAGACTTCCTACTTGTGCCTCGGACATGGATGGGCCATCCCATTATTTATCTAGCTATTGCAAAAAAATCAAAGGTTCAACTGAGGTATAGTTAGAACTGGAAATAATATCTTACTTTTTGTTAAAAAATAAAGCCCTAGAAATTGACTGAGAAACGCAAAGGTTAATGTGGCGTTATAGTTAGGTTAAAATGTCAGTTGAGTATTCAAAGATTTCTATTTTGAATAAAAAACACTGAAATTCTCCAGCTAAAGTTTACTGAGCTAACTGTAGCTTACACCTCGCAATACACTGCTTATGACCTCACATACTGCATCACTCATGACATGTTCAATTACATCATTGATGACATCATCCACCATACTCTTGTTCAATTTACTCCACATTATTATTTTCTGATATGTTCATCGCATTTAAAAAGTCACCAGCCTTCAAGCCTCATTTTTTAGGTCTCGCCTGACCCAGCGCATGCGCTGGTCTGGCGAGACTTATTGAGAGGGCTCCAAAAAGTGCTACCAGGCCAGCCTAGAGCTACAGTGCATGTGCACGGGCGCGCGCGCTGCTTTTACCGTGATTACTTTACCGCTGCACGGCCGCTTTGATATTCGATCGCGATCACTTTCACTTTCTCGGTCGCACGGCCGCTTTGCATAGCCAATAGGTCTCGCTTTTGGGACCTTATAATTATTTAGTTATGCAACTGTTGCATGGCTAAACACTTATAAGGTCCCAAAGGCGAGACCTATTGGCTATGCCAATGCTTGTTCTTAATTGGAGTGGGTTACTTGACAGCTAATAACTCTGGAAAACATTGAGGGCCTCGCTGATTCCCAGTGTGTGGATATCAATGTTTCACAGCAGCTTCTGGTAGCCACTTCTTTAAGAAGCCGGGAATGCAATGCTGTTCGTGGTACCATATGACCAGAGTTTACTGTGCTGTAGGCTCTTCCTCCGTTAACTAGTGCAGAAGGTAATAGCATAGCTGCCCATGATCTAGCCAAGCCCCAGATAGTACTTCCCTCTGTGTGTTTGCTTCCATTGTGTTTGCCACAATTAGTCCATTCCACAATCGCTATTTCATCTTCTTTCATTTACTACAAACCAGGTCAGGTGGAGGATCCGAATACAGGAGAATGTTTTGACTGTCAATCTGGATGCAAAACCTGTGCTACGGGTAAGTACTACCAAGGATACTATTAAGTAAAACAGGCAATATGTAATCACACGTGCCGTGACGAACTGTAATTAATGTTGACAATCTGTATATAGGCAAAACAAGACTAGAGCTGCTTGGAACAACTGCACGTTTGAAAATGGTCTAACTTAATGCACCTAGATAATGATCAAGTTGTTGTTCTAGTCCAATCTTGCATCCTTATTTTTTAAATGTTCTTATTCTGGGACTTGTATGCTTTATTGTGCCCCTATCTCTAGCTAAGCTGGGTGAGAAATAAGCTGCTTGTGAGTCAGTCCATAATATGTTTTTTGACTCATTGTAACAGAGGCACCTTTGGAAATTCCGAACATGAGGTCACAGATATAGAAAGGTTTTTTCAGTTTTATTACCAGTAAGGTACGCAGGACCGCTTTGATTGAAACTTCTGCATCTGTGAAAACCAGGCCAGGGCTGCAGGTTTGATAGCATGCTTAGCATGTTCTTCTTACACGCAGTCAGGTGTGCCCTTGCTCAGAGGGTAGTGACTAGGGGTGGGTGGAATTTGCGTAATCGCGTTACGCAAATCTCCGCGAAACAGTAAAACATCTCAGCGAACATGCAGAAATTCCGCGAACATGCGGAATTGCTTGTTCGCGATACTTTTCTCCTGTTCACCGTTGCTGTTTGCGTGCTCGGGGAGAAATATCTCGCGAACACGCATTTTGAGAACGCGAACAAGGAAAAATTTCGCGAAGTCGCGGTAAGCAGAATTTTGGGCAACTTTGCGTTCTCCGCAGACCGCGAAATTACCGAAATTCTGCAAATTCCGCGAGCGGAACGGAATTTGCCGCCCAGGCATAGTAGTAACCGGGGATATTCGATAGTCACTATATGCCGCGTCATCCACAGGACTCTACACCTGTCCCTCAGACCTCAAATGTTTAAGTGCATATTTATGTGAAGCAGTAGGTCCGCTTTGTACAAATACAATAAATATATGACATAATTTAAAAATCTGCACCTTGTCGATGCATCAGCCGAAGACTGAGATTTTGTTCAAAGAGATTAAACAAAGATCTGGGGCAGATATTGGTATAAAGGGATTCCACAGAAAGGGGGCATAGGATCATGAAGGTGGGAGGCAGGAGGTGGATGCAGAGAATTCACAGGTGGTGAGCCAGAAGCACCGTGAAGATAAATCCGTCGGTGCCCTCCCAGTGCTGATCTTAGATATTACTACGTCATCAATGCAGAGTGCAACTCTTGCTATTAGAGGGCAATGGTGTGAGGAATGTATAACAGCAATGAAAAGATGAGGCATTGTTTCTGAATATTCAGTTGCTCTATACTCAAAATGAGACTTGGGGTTCCTTTATTCGAACATTCAATCGGAATTTCAAAGTTAAAAGTTTAAAAAATACATAGCAAAGCCAATAGATCTCACTCAATTCTCTTTTCACCCCCTTTATGGTTACGGTGAATGTGCCTGATTCCACAGAGGCAAGGTTTGAAAGCATTTTCTTATATTTTAAGAAACCCCATTCAGTGATGACCGCTGTGGATGCACTCACATTCATGGCAGCCATCTTTCAATGTACACAATATTTTTATATTTAGTGCATTCAAATAACTCATACTTTTTATAACATTCCATTCAAAGATGACCACTGCAGTCACACACGTATAGGTGGAAGCTAAATGTGTGATATATAAATATAGGAAAATACATTAAAAGATGGCCACCATATTTGTGTGATGTACTTCTGTGAATGCATTTTATTATATTTTAGGAAACCCCAATCAGAGATGGCCACTCTTCTGTGCAGGCCATCTTTGAATTATATTTCTTCATATTTAACGTTTTAAGATTGCCGCCCACTGATAGCCCACAAACCCATGGTTGTTGTAGGAGCAAGTGACCATTGAGAGGCAGAGTGGGGTGGGAGTTGGAAAACATGGGGTGAGGAGAAGGTGAGGAATCAGAGAAAGACAGGAAAACATGGTCTCTCATATGGTGTACAAGGCAAGAACATTGGCTGTATGCAAAGAATATTTTTAAAAAAGCCCACATCATCATAGTGTTTCCTGGCAATGAAGCTTACCACATTTTGTGTGGATGTACTCCTTGTGAAAGAGCAGCTTGCCTTTACTCGCAGTGAAGTCAGGCAATGGCTGGAGTGGGGTGACTTATTGCACCAAGATACAGGCTGGAGTGGGTGGAAGAAAAATGTGAATGACAAAATAGACTAATGGATGACGTCTTCTGAATAACCCCTATAACTATGTTATACACTTCATTTTTACTAAAAATCACGAAGTCTTGGCTAATGTCAGAACTAAAAACACAAATCAGGATAGTTTTGGCTGCCAGCCACTGACCCAGTGCCTGTATAGGCCTTTTAAGTCACAGATCCATAATTCCCTAGAAGTCTCACACATAACTGAGTAATAGCCTAGCTTCCACGTTCCCATCTCCATACTCACCATGTCTGACCTCTTCTTAACTTAAAGACGGATATAAACTCTGAATCCTCAGTAACAGTACTGTGCTAGCACAATACTTTCGATCTTTTCTGATATTCCTGCAATGAAAAGGTATGACATCAGCAGGAGAATACAACTCATCCAATCAAAACGCAGTGAGACAGAAATATGGGAGAAAAACCATCTAAGCAGAAGGAAAGTATGGGGATGGACAATAAAGCCATCAAATTGTGAGGAGGGGATGGCACAAAGTCCAACTCTAAGACTACTTAGGATAAAATAGGCAAGACTTACAAAATGCAGAGGCCCTGTTTGTCACAGGTGTCTGCAAATAATTTTACATGTGGAGGTCAGCAGGTATTGACTGGATGTTGTATCAGCATCTCAGAAACTATTTAATGCAGTCATTTGCCATGACCTAAAAAAAAGGGGCTGCAGAGGGCTACCCCATTCAAGATTGCAGTGGTCTCCCCAATCAAAGGGCACTCCAAAATCTATCTGCTATTTGACAGCCCCTTATGATTAGGGGCCCTTCCAACTAAACCATAAATAAAAAAACTCATTACTTAGGAAATCTGAGGAGAAGGGACAGGAGCACAGATGTTTTGGGACTTTCATCCCAGCAACTAGGGAGTAGTGAACAATTCTAGCACTTGCAGAATTGGTGTTTCAGGTAACAATTCTTGTCATTGTTTTCGTCACTACAGTAAAGACCAATCCTGAAATGTCTTATTGGCATTCAGCCATACAGGGGCTAGTCTCTCACAATCCATTAATACCAAAAACAGCAAGTGTGCAGAGCAAGCTATAACTAATTGTTTTTAGTTTCTATCACCAGAAAGTAATAACACTCATATTTAACCACACCACTCACCACGGATATGATTATGATGGATGAGTGGACGAGGCCTGGCATAAAGCTGTTGATGTTACCACTCCATCCATGATCTCGAACAAAACATTAAAGATGGACTATCCATGTATACAACAGGCTAATGTATCTGGTCCTGTGCAGGCTGACGAGGTCCCCATCACAGGAAATACTGATTGTATATTTTAATTTAATAATCTGTTTGCGATCCAGGTGGTTATACACTTTTTAAAATTGTATTAAGTGTTTTTATTGTTGTTGAGAAAGGGTTATGTTTATGCCCAGTGAGCCACTCAATAAGAATGTGTGTATTTTTCTCTTCTGAGAGGGAAGTGTTGTAAAATGCTTTTATTTAACCAATGTGTGCCTTCTCAATAAAACTAAACTTCAACAGTTACTACAACTTCACTTTTATTCATGAGACCTCTTTAAGCAAATCAGAAATCGACTTTCATGAGTGATTCACTAAATGGCAATAGGTTTAGGTGTCCACAGCCTTGGGGACTGAGTAATCCAGTGCTGCCTAATTCCATGGACAGCTCAGACTACCCCCTCCCCAGTTCCAGTGCACCCTCAGTGGAGCCCTGTACCATAGAGGCAAGCCCACTAGCCTTTTTTTCCACCCACCCTAAGTGTGTGAGGAGAATGTGTGCAAAGTGTGAAAGTGCTCTTTGGAACAACTCTTCTTAATGCATGTAGTAATGAATGAATGAATTTGCATCAACACAGAGAACATGGTCACCTCCGACTGCCATGCATGTAGCTCTTCCATGCTTTCTCCTTCTTTGTCTTGGAAATACAAATAGTTTCTGCTCATCGAAGAAGCCAACAAGCATGCTGCGCCAGAAGAAGGAGGGCACTGCTGGGAGCTGCCGAATGCTATTCGGGGCTGAAATGTAACCTAGAGATCTACACCTTCCATGGTACTCTACCTGCACGCGGACTGCCTGCAGAAAGCATCCAATAAACGCACTCCTCAATTGATTAGTGGTCAAACTGCAGCACCCGGGGACTAGTTCACCGCAGATAACTAAGAGCAACACCACAAGGACGAGATCCAGGTGGCCGGACCCATGTGTGGCGAGGCAGCCTTGTGGGCATCCTTTTGCGTCATTGCCCGTACCCTACAGCCTCTGCCAAGCTTGACATTGCACAGGGGCCAATGCATCATTTTTGAGTCTGGATGCTACAATATTGTCTCGAATCACACTGGAGATTTACATGGCCCTGCAGGGCTGTTCACGGTGGAAGGTTTTACTGAAGGAAAACAAGTCCTTAAAGGAAGACATGGCCCGTGGCCCATTACTGTTGACTGTTTCCATTCAGCCTGCCCTTCCTCCACTCATTCCACTGCACACAGGCACTAAAAACTCAGTGTCTCGAATACCTGCCTAAGACGCTATGTCCCATGCTTTTACCTACAGTTTTACACATTGTACACACCGAATCCCCTACCTTGTCTCACTTTCATGTCCTTGTTTATAAGTAAATGTCTTTACTGTCCTCCTTCTTTGCCCATCCTGCCACCCTTTGTTCTGACCATCTTTCAAATACTGGCTTTTCTCCTTTGCAAATTGTTCCTAGGTGGCTGTCACCTATCTCACCGCAACCTACAATGATCCTTTGAAGTTGAGGAGTCCTTGGACCTAACAGACATTGGTAGTCTCGCTTCAGCAAATGCCATTTGAAAGTCTCAACCACGATCAGCTATTTGCAGATACAGAAAGTTTTTTGTAGGGCAGGTCACCTACTACTAAGAGAAGGCTGACTAAGGAACCCAGCAGCAATGTTTCATTGAAAATGTCTTACCACAATCATTAGCAATTGAAATATCAACCGTGGTACCCTACTGTGATCATTGACCATATCGAAAGGTCCTAGGAAATATTTTTTACAAGTAGAAGGGAGGTTTTTGCACTTTTAATATGATGTCCATTCATTTTGCTTTCTGAAATTGAAGAAAATAATAAAATGAATTCCTAATATCTCAGATGGGCCAACAGCGGTGGCCGGCACAGATCGGTGGTGGCAGGGCGGAGAGGCTGGGGGGCGGGGACGAGGGGTAAATAAAAATAAAATCCAACTTACCTCCTCACTGCGTCCTCCCTCGCTGTGTCCTCCTCGTCGCGTCTCTCCTCTGGCCGGAACAAGGCACAGGAAGCACCAGGGCTGAGGCTCACCTGAGGCAATCGCAACGCTGCATAGCAGCGCTGTGATTGGTCTAAGCGCCAAACCATGGCACTTAGACGGGGACAGGATCCCTGGGCATGTTTTCCACCTAGGATGGGTGGAGAACATGCTAAGTGTGCATGAACGTTTGGCTGGTCCCAAAGGGCCAGCCAAACATTCATGTTCACTTTAGGGAGTGCAAACCACTCCTCCCCTCCATTGCTCTGTCAGCACATCAGCCCCGCCCCGTCTGGCAATGCTGCTGAGCCTGCAACAGGAAAAAATAAAATGATTATAACTTTCAGTTATTATCATTCTATTTTTCCTTCCACTGCTGAAAAACAGTCGGGCGACTGGGGGCCAAAGAGGATGTGTGCTTTTTGCGTTTCTGCTATATCCCCATGACATCTCCATGGATATTAAAAACACCAGATTCCACATCAGCTTAGAAGCAATCCATAGTGATCAATACTTATTGGATAACTCTGATTTATAACCAATGGGAAGTGTTCTGCTATTCTCAGAATAAAAACAAAGCTATAAAAATGTCTAGAGCAGTTAGGGCAAGAGACTCGAGACTTCGTTTTTACTGTTCTTAAGTTCCTATTAAAGTGATAATAATGACTCATACACTATTATCCTCAACTTCATGTTGTCTACCATGAGCCAGACATAGACTACTTGAACAAGCTACTAGATAGTCAAGGAAGCTTTGGAGGGCTAACCTTCCATCTCAGGTCAACATCCTGGTCAGTAGGGAACACATGACATCTCGGTAGGGAACACAGAGTATCTCGCATTTCAAAGTGATAGGTGGTCAGCATAGTTCCAGCGGGCTACTAATGGTGCATCTTACGCTAATATGTTAGCAAAGTATCCGGCAATCAGGACAGCTAAGGAGGAAAAAAGGCAATAGTAACCAGAAAAGCAATCACATCCACTGGAAAAGGTTCATCAAAGTTTGCCCCCAAACAGAAGTTGGCTATGTCGATGAAAACTGTATCTCCTCCAATTAGTGGAGAGAGCACCGCAGGTGCTAATTTAAAACAGTCACTGCCACAATTTTATGCTGATTGGTGTCTCAAAGAGTTGATGATCTGGAGGAGCAGTAATTTTACAACTGTAGACTAGGTACGTGGTTACTCATCACAGGATCGCGAATGTGCTCCCTTTGGGTTAAAGTGAAGCAACAAATGTTGATATTTCTAAATGATATAACGGAACATAATACATTACCATGCACAAAGTCGTATAATACCACAATAAAAACACATTAGCTGGAGGGGATGGTATTCCTCACCAAGTTAAAATACCACAATTCCGTACCAGGACCAGTTAGGTGTCAATAATTTAAACCTAAGCACAAACCTTGTGTTAGACCTGTCATCCTTAGGGTGGTCTTCCCAAAACCTTTTACCTTTCTCCTGCAATTTTGCTGATCTAATTTTTGTTGGCCTTGTACTCTGTGCACTTTACCACTGCTAACCAGTGATTAAGTGTGTGTGCTCACCCCTTGAAACCTGATAAAATTGGCTTACAACCAATAGGAAAGTTTAATTTGCTTGTACGTCCCTAGTAAAGTGGAAGTACATGTACGCAGGGCCTGCAAATTAAATGCTACTAGTGAGCCTGGAGCACTTATTGTGCCACTCACTTGAGTAGCCCTTTAAACATGCCTCAGCCCTGCTAGTGTAGCCTGTGCGTACAGTTTAAACTGCCATTTGGACCTGACAAAATAAACCTTTCCCCTGGCCTAAACCTTTCTTTTAAATACATTTCCACATGAAAGGCCTTAAATAGCCCAGAGGGCTGTGAACAGTGTATTTAGGATGTTGGATATGTATGTTTAAGTTTTATATGTCCAGGTAGAGACAATCTCTTAAGTTTGTTTTTCACTTTTTTATTTTGAAAGTTTTATATAGCGCGAACAAGAGCTTTGCGGGTATCAGAGCGCTTTACAAGCAAGATGTAAGGAGCTGATACAAATAGAGTAGAAAAATATTTGATTGAGTCTAATACACAGAAATAGCTAACAATAGAAAACCTATACATTACAAGGTTATATATATAGGGGCAGATTTATGTTTGACTTGCGCCTCATTTACGCCGCCGTTGCGTCACTTTTGTGACGCAGCAGCGGTGCAAATCCTGCACCATGGTGCGGGGTATTTACAACGTGACGCATCTGGGAGATGCGTCACGTTGTAAAGCCCTGCGCCACATGTAGGCGTTCCAGGGCAGGTGGGGGCGTTCCGGCGCAGGAACGCCTCCTAAAAGTGGCTGAGTGAAATCTACAAGATTTCAGTCAGTCACTTTTGAGCCCATGCTGCGTCAAAACCCTGCGCCTGCTTGAAGCAGGCGTAAGGATTGACGCAGCATTGTGCAGATAGGGCCCCCCAGAGCATTGCTGGAGCTGCGTCGCGCTTGCGACGCAACTCCAGCAATGCGCCACTTTTACGGCACAGATGCGTGACGCATCTGTGCCGTTTTTGCCCCATGGTGCGCCGCATTATAAATGCGGCGCATCCATGATGGCGGAGCTGGGGCGCATAATAACTGGCGCATCCCTGCTGATATGCAGGGATGCGTCAGTTATTATAAATATGCCCCATACTCTTTAGAAACATATTATCCCTGAGAATATAGTTCAAATATTGTTGCAAGAGGTCTAATACAAGGTAGTCACTAAAAATCTGGATATAAAATATTTCAGGTAAACTTAGACATGAGAATCAATTTCACTTCTTTTTGAAAAAGGCAGTAGAGGAGTTCTGTCTCATTTCTGGGGGTAGGGCATTCCAGATCCTGGAGGCCATTCCTGAGAAGGATCGCTTATATGTTTTTTTCTTGGCAAATCTTTGCGGTTTCAAAAGAAGATTCTTGGAACTCCTGGTGGATCTGTTACCACATGAGAGTGACAGTTTTTGTGTTAGATAACTTGGGGTAGTGTGGTGTAGGGCCTTGTGCGTCATACAAGCGATTTTCAGATGAATTCTTGCCTCGAAGGGTAGCCAGTTGAGAGCTCTAAGGTCCGGGAAGATATGACAGTTTCTTTTGGAGCCTGTGATTAGTCTAGCCGCTGTGTTGATTGTGGCTCTTAGCGGGGCCGTCGTTGTTCTGGGAAGACCGCAAGGGGTGACACACCCATATTCTAATCTTGGGATTACTAAGGCTTGCACTGCCTGTTTGAAGTCATTTGCGGGCAAAAAGTGTGTCAGTTTTCTCAAGGTGTTTATTTGAAAATGTGCTCCTTTTGTAGAGGCACTGATATGTTTCTGCATGTTTAGGTTTCTATCCAGCATTATTCCCTGTGATTTTGTTGAATCGACACAAGGCCTACCTCTCCCATAGGATAACATTGGCTTACATTATTACATTTAATAAGTAAGAACTATCAATTTATAGCAGACAGTAATTTAGAGTTTGGTGTCTAAAGAATTTTAATTTAAACCCCTGTAATGGAAAGTCATCTTTCTGAAAATAGCACTTTTTTAAAATTGGTATTTTCTTGTCTTAACTTTTCGATCCCTGCAGCCTATATCTTAAGTCACATAACTAGGTGTTGCTGGCAATTGGTCTTTGTGTATTGCTACCAGGCAGTGAGACAAAGGGGGGCATAGGTGTTGGCAGGACGGGCCTTCTCTGATGTGATTTGGGGGAGTGGTTGTCATCTACTACACTTTCACATCACAAAGACTGACTGAACACACTTACAATGGGTTTGATACTAGTCTTTTGTGTCTACAGACAAGATGGGGCCAGAGCAGAGAGGGAGGAAATCCCAAACACCTTTGGGGGAGGAAACCTCCAGAACCTTCTCCTACTTCAAAGCCACCACTATGTACAAGTATTGGATCCTCAGAATCAACTCTTCAGTACACCTACGGACCTGTGTAAGACTCAGTAGGACTGCTGTACTGCCCTGCAAGGACTACTACTCTGTTGCCCTCCTGCCCATTGCCCGAGTGAGAAGGACTGGACCCGCATCTTGAACCCAGGACCACCAGGGTGACTCCAAGGGCTAGTTGGACAGCTTTCTGATCAAAGACTCAGGGACAGAAGAGGCTCCACTCCACCTTGAACACAGAACCTGGATTCAGCCTGCTGTGAGTCTTTCCCCCAAATTGGTGCCTCCCAGTCCTGGACCCTTGGAAATAGGCTTGAAGATGCACTGTTAGCTCAGCTGCGGTCTCTTGTGCAGAACAGGTGCAGCACGACACATCTCCTCGCAGCACCCCATTGGAACTACACTGAGCGACATATAGCTGGCACAGGACTTCACATCGCAAGCCTTAATTGACTGCATTCTCGGCGACGACGCAGGATTTCACATTCCAAATCGCATTGATCGCCTGATTGGAATGGCCACTGCGCAACGTGTCTCTGAAGCATGACCTTGCAGTGCCGCTTGCAGTCCATTAGAACTACTGCTGTGAGATGCATCCTTGACGCGGGATCTTGCAACACTCCACAACCAGGATTTGGAGTACTTTGTTCAGCCTTCCTTTGTGGTTAGCCTACATTTTCGACTTTGTCCCGGTTCAGCATGACCAGATAATCACAGTTGGCGCTTTGTACTTCTGAAGTACTGGGTATTTTAGTCCCAGCGGTGCAGGGGCACACACCCTATGACTTCTGGGTTCACCCTGTTCCAGACCTACAGAAACACAGAGTCTTCTGGGTGAAGTCAAAGATTCGTTTATTGGCTGCAGACCAATTACAGGTATCCTAGAAGTACAACAGCGTGTATGTTCTCAGGAGACTGCTGAAAATCATAGGAACGGGCTTCTCCTTAAGTACAAAATATCATGCTCCAGGCACACATTCCTTGGTTTACGATATGGCCATTATAAGTATACATTACAAACGAAAAAGCAGAGTCATGATGACCATCCCACATTCCAGTTCGGCCAGCCCACAATGATTTACACAGTAAGGTTCAGATCCCACATTTGATGTCAATAGACCCCCCAATAAACATGAGCATCTCCTGTTTTGGGAAACAAGTCATAAAGCAGGAACAAGCAGGTGTGGAAGAGATTAGCCGGGGGATTGTATAGAATGAAAGGGTTTTATGACGGGTCAAGCCCTGATGCTAATCACAGGTGGACGGAGGAAGGGGAGCTCGTGAGACCGGTTTGACCTGGGGCAGCAGAGCCAGCTGCCCAGGTCACAGAGAAGTCAAAGGAGAAGCCCATGTACTGTGAGGCCCGTATTTACTCCATTATAGCCTATGTGAGGGCAATGACAAGATGGCCACTGCTTCCAAAATGGAACCCGCGTAGTGAAGCAGAATAACGTGTACACAGTGCATTCATAGCTAGAACGATATATAAAGCACTTGTACATGTCGCATTTACCATTTGCGGTTTGTTAATACCAAGATAGACAGGGGTAGGGCCCTGTCCCCTACGCGGTCCCGAATATTAAAGTACGACAGACCCTACTTTTGCCCTTACATAGGCAATCACTATACTCATCTTAATCCGAGTCTAGGTCAATATTCACAAAGTCATGGAGATGTTGCTGTAGCATCATCCTATTACTTAGTTCGTTCCTCGATACAGGTTTCCTTACACATAAGGTAGCACAGAGGCCACATATCGCAGGAGCACACTGTATGCACAGACAGAACAGGAAAAGAATGGCTAAGATCATTCCAATGACCATCAGAACTTTCCAACCCCAGGCAGATATCAATTCCCAGAACCACCCCACCAGTGACCAATCTCCCTTATCCACGTGTATGGATTCAGATATTTTATGGAGTTTGGAGATGGCTTGATACACTGTTGGAGCATTATCTGGTATGAAAATGCAGCGACTGGATTGGATGACCTTGCATACCCCACCGCGGTCTGCAAGAATAACGTCTAGAACCATGCGGTTCTGCAGAGTCATAAGGCGATCCGCTTGGAGCTCAGCTGTCAGATTACTAAGGGCACCAGCCGTTACATTGACAGTGGATTCAACCACACGAGTCAGTTGTCTCAGGTTCCTACTATTGACCATAGGTCCCCAAAACGGCAGGAAACCCAAGAAGAAGTCTCCCGCTTCCTGACCGGCAGTATCCTCCTTACTAATCACACCTCTCACAACTCTGGTCTTGTGATAGTCAGAGGCAGCAGTAAATGTCGGCGGTAGCAAGTTCGCAATATAACATGTGCCCGAGAAATCAGGGGGCAGCCATGTATATGCTCGGTCATTACAGATGAAATATGTGCCCTTGGCAGCCAAAAACGCAGGGGAAAACTGCGACGGGAAGGTGTACGTTTCAGTACAGTCACTCCTTCCCAGTTGAGCTCTAGGATTCTGACCATTACCCTGTAAGCAGAACCGACCCATGTGGGGTACGACCCAGATTGGAGATGAGATTTTTCGCTGTCTTTCACCCAGACTAATACTATACCCCGTCGCGTTCCATCCTACATAAGGTCTCAACTCTTCTTTGGGAATGGATGAGTATGCATCGATATCCCTACTCATATCGGCAACTCCTTTTATCAAAGCCTTATTATTGGTGATAGGTCTGATGGAACGCGGTTGGCGAGGGGAATATGTATCTAGAGCATAGAGAAACATGGTCTGGAATGCCCATGACGATCCATTGTAACTATACGGCAGCACTAGGTAGGGAATACCCTTGTTAATGGTATGTGGCATTAACCCACACACCCAGCAATTGGTCGTATTCATTACCAGTTGGTGCTGGTGCGAGAGTTGGATAAACGAGTTATTTACGAACTCTGATCGTCTGGTCTGTTCGTGCTCAGGCAAAGGGTGAAAAGAGTGAGAGGAGGCGGTAGAAGGAGATATAGGCGGTTGACCGTGTGCAATGGGCTTTTGAGCGGAGAAAAACACAAATCCTACAATAAACATTATTATGCTACACAGTGTAAAAAGGCACAAAAAGACAAAACATTTACTTTTTACAATTCTACACATCCTTGCGTTAAAGTTCATTTCCTCAATCGGTCTCTCCATCTTAAAAAACTCCATCCTCTACTCGGGCCGCTCGCGGTGGATGAGTTTCTTCTGCTAAGGAGTACGCCTGTCAGTCCAGGGAAACGCCCTAGACCCACCAAAACCGTTGACCTAGCGTCTTCGGCCTGTACCCCAAAGTCTTGGCACCGCGACCCTGCGGCAGAACCCGGATGGTGGTTCGAAAAACAAAAATCAAGAAAGTCCTTCAGATGGGAGAGCAAAAATGTTAAAAAGGAAATAGTGAGGAAATCTTTATTTGTCCATGGGCCTAGGTCTCAAAGTATAGCGGAGACGGCCAGGTGCTGTTAGGTCTTGAAACAAAAGTTCAGGCTCAGTGGTGTCCAGTCGATTTGATGGTGGCACAGCTTCCTGCAGAATATTGTCACTCTCTTGGTCTGAAACTGTGTCTTTTATGCGTGCGTCACTGAATGGTACAAAACGAGGCACAGTGTCCGTCTCAGAGTCGGCGATACCCTCCTTGACCCACTGGTCATATGGCAGAGGCAAGGGGACTACTTTGCAGTGGGTACCATGGATCCAGTGTTTCTTCCCTTTTACTCGCACTGCTGATCTTGTCGAAAGAAGAACAAGATGAGGGCCGATCCAGCGAGGCTCGTCGTTGCTCTTGCGCTGGAAATTTCGGACTAGCACCCACGTACCAGGGTTGACAGGGTGTCCAGGAGTTTCAGAGGCTTGAGGGAGAGTATCATGTACCTGTTGGTGCAAAACACGCAGTTTAACAGTCAAATCATACAGGTAATCAAGCAGTACTGGATGCTCTATCTCACTGAACTTCGTAGGCCTCGGTACACCCCATACGTTGGCCGGACGGCCAAAAACAACCTCGTAAGGGCTAAGTCCCACTCGTGAGTGTATGGTCATTCTGGTGGACAGGAGTGCTAAAGGCAGAGCGTCAGGCCATTTAAGACCGGTGCTCGCCTGGATTTTGGCCAGCTTGAGCTTTAAGGCTCCATTGTAGCGTTCTACTAATCCAGCTGATTGGGGGTGATTTGCAGCGTGGAACTTCTGCTTTATCCCTAGCCCTTCACATACGTTCTTCATCACTTTACCCACAAACTCACTTCCATTATCACACCACACCATTCTTGGCTTCCCAAACCTAGGGAAAAATTCCTTCACAAGGGCTTTGGCTGTGGATAGGGCAGTGTTATCTTTCAGAGGATAAGCCTCTATCCATTTTGAGAAAGCACAAACAACCACCAGTACATATTTCAGGTTGTTGCATCTTTCCATGTGAATAAAGTCCAGCTGCAAAACTTCAAATGGACATGATGGGGGTGCAAAGTGACCAGCTGGAGTTGGGGTTCCCCTACCAGGGTTGTACTTCAAGCATACTATGCAATTCTTGACCACATTCTCTGCACACTTGGGAATCCCAGCATTCTGCCATACTGGAGCCAACAACTTGCATATACCTTTCGTACTGATATGTGCCATTCCATGTGCCATAGTAACCACTGGAAGCACATATGCATCAGGCAACAACCATCGCCTATGTTCTGTCAGATCAATCCAACAACCATTCTCATCCAACTTACCCATACTTTCTCTCCACTTGCTTAACTCTTCCTCTGTGGCTTCAGCTTGAAGCGACTTCACACTCTCTATTGTGTTCTCACACATTCCCACATCATTAACCCATCTTGCGGGGCCTGCAACATACATTCCAGTCTTCACATTCTGTGCTGTTTCTTTCGCGGTCTCATCAGCAAACGCATTCCCACGTCCAACATCATCTGTGACTTTCCTGTGTGCACTGCATTTCATGATCGCAACTTGCAACGGTAGGGTCAGTGACTCAAGGAGATCATTCACCAACTTGCCATTCCGAATTTTAGCTCCATGCGACGTCAGGAACCCACGCTCCTTCCACAGTCGCCCAAAATTATGAGCCACGCCAAAGGCGTACTGGCTATCTGTGTATATATTTACTCTCATTCCTTCAGATAACACACATGCTCTCGTGAGGGCGATTAATTCTGCTGCTTGGGCCGAATTATGTGGCACTCGTGCAGTTTCCACGACCGTGTGCAAAGTCGTGATAGCATATGCAGCAGTCGTGTCACCATTAGGGAGCTTGAAACATGAACCATCTACCCATAAAGTGCCATCACACTCAGTCAGGGGAGTATCTTTTAGATCTACTCTCCCTTTCGTCTCTTCTTCTGTTCTGAACAGACAATCATGTTACTCAATCTCATCTGAGTCTGCTGGAATTGGCAACAATGTAGCTGGATTCAGCGTATTGCATCTTTTTATGTGTATGTGATTTGCTAACAGTGTAAGCTCATAACCTGATAATCGCGCACTAGTCAAGTGTTGTGTCTTGGTCCTATTTAATAATGTGTCTACTGCGTGTGGAACCATAACAATCAATGTATTGTCCATTACCAAACCAGCAGATTGTCGGATTGACATCGCTGCAGCAGCTGTCGCTCTCAGACAGCTTGGCAATGCCCTCGCTACAGGGTCCAAGGTTGATGAAAAATATGCGCATGGGCGCGGTCTGTCGCCAAAAGGCTGTGTTAACACTGATAACGCACAACCATCTTTCTCGTGAACATACAATGTAAAAGGCTTACTGTAGTCAGGGGTACCCAACACAGGTGCTGAACATAATGCATTACGCAATTCCACAAAACTTTTCTGGCACTCTTCAGACCATGGGATAGGATTCGGTGTGTCTTTGCATGTCTGACCCCAGAAACAAGTCATAAAGCAGGAACAAGCAGGTGTGGAAGAGATTAGCCGGAGGATTGTATAGAATGAAAGGGTTTTATGACGGGTCAAGCCCTGATGCTAATCACAGGTGGACGGAGGAAAGGGAACTCGTGAGACCGGTTTGACCTGGGGCAGCAGAGCCAGCTGCCCAGGTCACAGAGAAGTCAAAGGAGAAGCCCATGTACTGTGAGGCCCGTATTTACTCCATTATAGCCTATGTGAGGGCAATGACAAGATGGCCACTGCTTCCAAAATGGAACCCGCGTAGTGAAGCAGAATAACGTGTACACAGTGCATTCATAGCTAGAACGATATATAAAGCACTTGTACATGCCGCATTTACCATTTGCGGTTTGTTAATACCAAGATAGACAGGGGTAGGGCCCTGTCCCCTACGCGGTCCCGAATATTAAAGTACGACACTTCTAAGCATTGTTTTTCACTTCAATTAGAAATTGCATTTCTCCGTTTGGATTTTTGTCACTTTAGTCTCAAATAATTTATTACATTTTACGCTATTGTTTTGAGATTTTTCTTGTGCTGTGTCTTTTCACTTTTTTACTGTTTGAAGTGCCGCAATAACACTTAAACCTGACTGCTTTGTGTTACGCTACTTGTGGGTTGAGAACATGTTTGTTTGGGGTTTGCAAATAGTTCAAACTAAAGAATTGTTGTTGCTGCTTAAGTAAGGTTTCACCTCCTTCAACCAGTAACCCTATTTTCTACATCTGTGTTCAGCGATGAGTTGAGCAGTGCTATTCAGTGATTTTGTGTTACACTAAAAATCCCAGATAAATAATAGGATACCAATTTGAGTTTTAAAATTTTTTCTTGATTGCCACTTTTTTTTTTTTTAGCTTTTTCCAGATTCATCCTCATTACACCTTACTATCTGTGGCCATACCTGCAGAAATGGAATTCAAGCTTATCATCCTGAAGAGCTTCACTGTGGTCATGCTCAATCACTTCTGTAAGGAAAGGAAACATTCAACCAAGAAGTTGGAGCTTCAGAAAGCTCTGAGGGCATGGGCGGACACTATTCAGTTGCTGAGAGCAACAGAAGATGGGAATGAGATGGGTGATATGGAGGAGCAAGAGCAGGGCCTGGATGCAAGCCCTGAGATGCAGGACTCATGGGAGGGAGATGACTTGCCTTCTGAGTTGGAATTTCCTGCCAGAGCAGAGAGCAGTGTGTCTTCTTCACAAGGCCTGTCCCCAGAGGAGCTGGTGGGCAGGAGGCTGAAAGGGAACACAGACTGCAGATGGCCAGCCTCAAGATAGAGGAGAAGAAAGCTGAGGCTGAGAGAGCCTTGGCAAGGGAAAAAGCTGAGGCTGAAAGAGCCTTGAAGGAAAAGTGACTAGCCATAGATGAAAGAAGAATGGCATATGATCTGAGTCTCAGAGAGCTTGACATCAGAACTAGGCAAGTAGAGTCCAGCAACAAGAGTGGCAGGATACCCACAGTGTCTGAAGAGGTCAACAGAGTTTGAATACCTATAGATCTGGTGCCCAGCTATATGTTAGGGCAGTGTTTCCCAATCTGTGGTCCGCGGACCCCCAGGGGTCCGTGACACATTTCCAGGGGGTCCGCAAGCAACAGTTTTAATAGCACTTCAAAGTTCCTTGAATAATCTGCAGTTTTCGGGCAACTATAAAAGTGTCAAGATAAAATCCAGTGACTAATGCACCTGCAGGAAAGAGATGCGTGTTTTGTTCAGTAGCAGGTTTGACTCATCTAAGGTAGCGCAGAGGGTTAATATGCCTGCTGCAAAGAATGTGTACCATGCATTTAAAAATAAAATCAGTAGTTTAAGTATATAGCTCAGTGGGTTGCTGCTTTTGTCACAGAGATTATTTTGTTATTGTGCAGTTTATGAGTTACAATCATAATCTAGCACCTTAAACTATGACTTGCCATCAAACAGCTGCATGCAAACTGCATGGTACAAGTTAGTATGCTATCTTTTTTCCCAGTCTTTCATAATCCTCATATTGCCAAAAAGGTTTGTTTGGGTAGAATTAAACTGTTATAATTAAAGCCAAAGCTAACCCCTATGTTACATTCTGTATCAAGATTTTGTGCTTCTCCAGACCAAGCGATCTTAAAAAATGCTCACCAGTATGGATGACGTGAATCCTACACCTTAAAGTCCCCTTTGCCTTATATAATATAACATTTTCTACACTCCGATTTACACACGTACGATTCATTGTCTCTGTATGTGTGTGATATAAAGTGCTCTGACACCCTACACTTGTATGAGAGATGCTATAAGAAAAATGAAATGCATATGACAGAGGGACTATTGAGAGAAGAGAGGCACTGTTGGAGAGTGATAGTGAAGGATTCATAAAAGAGCCCCAAAAAGATTGTTCTACTGTTGCATAGTAAGGTCATCATTTACTATGCTTTAAAAACAAATTCAATTCAATACATAATGACAAATGTGTTGCAGAATGCACCATTTTTTCCCAAATTTCCTTGGTGGGAGAGCCCCTCCAAAGTTTGCTCTGCAGTGGCCAGACACACTCACTGCACTTAGTACTGGGACTGGTCTGACAACATTTGCCAGGGCTGCTTTGGGTTTCCAGCCTGGCACTGGCAGGAGCCTCAAACTGCGAAATTGAACCAAATATTGAAAAGTTAGTTGCCGAGATGCAGCACTAACCATCCCATTAAAAGTTTTCGATTTTGCTAATTCTTTCTATATAAAATATTAAAATCTTTAGTGATTAGAGTATTTGTTTTGTGTGCACAAGTGTGTGTTTACTTTTTTCAAACTACTGTTTTAATGTTTGAAATTTAAATCGTACAATTGTTTGGGGTTCTTGGCTTCCAATAGTGACTCAATATGGGTCTTCAGGAGTCAACGTTTGGGAACCACTGTGTTAGGGGACTGCATAGACAAGTGGTTTCTGCTTATAATGCGACCCTTAAGATGCACTGGGTTCATAGAAGAGTTTGGGGGTGGTTCACTCCACAAGCACATGCCTACAGTGGGGAGGGATACCCTGTTTACACTGGAAATGATGGACCAGATGTAGTACATTAGAATGAAAAACATCCTTGTCACCAAGTTTGGGCTCACCCCCGAGAAGTACCCTTATTAGATTCAGGGACTGCCAAAAGATGCAGAACCAGTCTTGGGTGGATTATCTAAATTATGCCAGCAAGGTACTGAATAGTTGGGTGTGGGGCTGCAAAGTTGATGATTTCACTTCATTGTTTTAAGTGATACTCATGGAGCACATGTTGAGTCTCTATTTTACACAGCTCTGCCAGCACCTGATTGAAAATAAGCTCACTGATCCTAAGTAGCTTCCCAAGGAGGCGAAGCTCTGGGTCAGCACCAGAGTGTCTAAAAATGTATCTAGGGAGAATCACCAAAAGGGTGGTCAGGGGTCTCACCAGAAGAAAGAAGGGCAGCTAACTTAAAAATAAGGAGTCCTCTAAAGGCTGATAACATAATTCCCACGGTACAACAGTAGCCAGTCCCAATGTGAACCAAATAAAAAGGGGTTCTTTGACAAGCAGACAGGGAGGTTTTTCCCCCAGTGCTCTGAGTGCTACAAGTATGGTGACTCCAATGGCGATACCAGACATCCCAAGAGGGCACAGCCTCCTACTGGAGGTCAGACACCTGGGTTGTCCGCTGAAGCGCTCGGAAAGAAGGCGGTTCCAGTTCGCATTGGAGAGAGAGAAATGGTACCAAAAGCCCATATGCCTTTAAATACGTTTGAGTAAAGGCAGTAGGCCACCATCAATGGACACAGAGTGAAGGCTCTGAGAGACACAGAAGCCAGTATGACTACCATGAGGTGATATCTGGGGTCCTCAGAGCAGGCCAACCCTAATATATTCCACCAGGTCATAGTCGCAGACAACCGCGGGAGTCACTACCCAGTGGCTGTGTTTCCCTTGGAGTCGGGGGGGGGGGTCCTCAAGTTCTTTGAAAGTAGCTGTGAATCCTGCCATACCTGTAGATTGCCTGTTGTCTAAAGACCCACAAGGTCCATGGCTGCTCAAGAGGGATTAAAGGAAACCTGGAGCCTGGAAGAATGGCCCAGTCAGCTGCCAAGAAGGTGCTGGGAACTAGCCCCTGAAGTTCCTGTGGTCCAGGTTGACAGGGTGCCTAAGGTAGTCACCACTGAGTCTACTGGGAGGATATTGCCACCCTAGGAGACCTGCCTGACCTTTTTGAATGGCAAGTTGAGAGTAGGCCTACTCGGTAGGAATTCTGCAAGGCACAGAAAGAGTGCACCACTCTAGAGGGCTGGAGGCGACAAGCTTAGGCCCGCGCAGCATGTGATACCTCTAAAGATCACCTTATCTATTGTGAGAAAGACCTCCTATACAGTGAGCCTTAGGTTCCTGGTCCTCCTGAGGGAGCTGGTGTGCGGGTGGACCCCAATGTTGCAGGACCTTCCTACTGGGGTTGGCTCATTATCTCCCCCTGGCAGGACATCTAGAGCAGGCAAGACTTTTGCCAGGCTTGTTCCCCACTTCTATTGGCTCAGGGTGAAGACAATCTCAGACACATTCAGCAGGTTCCATCCAACCTTCCAGGTCAGTGGTAATAAAGGGAAAGAGTTGAAGGTTCCCTTGACTGTCATTGGCACTCCCTTTGAACAGGTGGACATCAACATGGTTGGTCCTTTGGACCTCAAGACAGCCTTAGGTAACAGGTTGGTCCTGGTCTTGGTGGACCACATGATACCCAGAGGCCATCCCTCTGAGGTTGGTGAGAGCCCCTTCGGTGGGGCTCTAATGATGATTTTACCCGCATAGGGTTCCCCAAAGAAGTGGTGTATGACAAGGGAACTAACTTCAAATCATCATACATGAAGTCCATGTGGGATGAGCGTGGGGTAATCTACAAGATCACTACACCCTACCACCCTCAAACCAACAGGATTGTTGAGAGATTCAACAAGAACCTGTAGAGCAGGATAATGGGCCTGCCTATGCAGATGAAGCGGGAGTGAGAACTTCCTCTTACCATGCCTGCTGTTCATCTACAGGGAAGTACAGGAGAAGGGGTTTTGAGTTTAACCCATTTGAGCAACCTCTTAGCCTTGTGAGAGAGGAGTGAGAGCAAGCTCCCAGGAAACCCCCTCAGGATTTCACCAGCTACTTGCTGGCTGTCCATTAGCAGATGCGGAGCTTGAGGCCGGTCAAGAGGTAATGAAACTCTTGTACGGCCAGAAGGCCACTCTGATGCACTTTCAGCCTGGCCAGAAGGAGTGGGTAATGGAGCCTGTGGAGGCCAGTGCTTGCCTAGATCGTTGGACAGTCCCATTTGAGATGAAAGGGGATACCACCTACCTGGTGAGCCTCAAGAACCCCTGAAATCCCCAATGGTGCTCCACATAAACTGCCTCGGTCCACCCTTTGAGAAGTCTGAAGTCACCATGCTCTTGGTGAGAGATGACGGAGTGGAAAAGTAGAGAGAGCCCCTCCCTGAGCTCCTGTCTACCACGGAGCATGATGGGGTCAATAGAGGGTGTTAACATCTCTCCAAATCTGACCCCAGAACAGCAGAATGTCTTTAACTAGTTTCGGGGGCAGTTTTCTTCTTCGTTCTCCTTCACCACTGGGCTTACACTCTTGTATGCCCATAATAAAGATACTAGGCTGTTGCACAACGTGAGTGCTAGCATTAAGGAGGAAGTCTCCAAGATGCTTGCATCAGGAGTGATTAAACCCTCCAGAAGTCCCTGGTCCAGAGCTGTGGTTCTGGTATCCAAGGCTGCCCCACCGGATGCCTCTCCAAATCTGAGGTTCTATGAGGACTACAGAGGACTCATTCAGTCACTAAGACAGACGCTCACCCCATCCCCCGAGCTGATGAACTCATAGACAGGCTGAGGACTGCCAAATGTCTCTACTTTGATCTCACATCAGGGTACTGGCAGATTGCTCTGACTGAAGGGCAAAAGAGAGGACTGCATTCTCCACCCATAGGGCCACTTCCAATTCAGGAGGATGCCATTTGGCTTAAATAATGCCCCTGCCACCTTTCCGAGATTGGTGAACTCTGTGCTGCCTACCTAGATTGCATAGCTGTCTTCAGCTCTAGATCGGAGGAACACCCGTACCACCTCCTGGAGATGCTTCAGACCCTGCAGCGGGCAGGCCTGATTATCAAGCCAGTAACTGCCATGGTACAGTGGTGAATCTGGGCCACATTGTGGGCTGGGGCAAAGTGCAGCCGCTGAAGGCCAAGATTTGAGACTACCTGGCCTGGCAACCCCATAACATTCAGAATGAGGTGAGAGCTTTCCTGGACCTTACATGATACTACAGGAGGTTTGTTGAGGGATATGGCGCCATTGTTGCCCCCTTAACTGAACTGACTTTGAAGAAGCAGCCCAAAAAAGGTGATCTGGACAGAGGTCTGTCAGAAAGCTTTTGATTCCTTCAGGGAAACCATGTGTACAGCACCTGTACTCAAGGCTCTTGATTTCTCCAAGGAGTTAATTGTGCAGACAAACGCTTCAGAGCATGGTGTAGGACTGTCTTAGCACAGTTT
Source organism: Triturus cristatus (assembly GCF_964204655.1). Classification (NCBI taxonomy): domain Eukaryota; kingdom Metazoa; phylum Chordata; class Amphibia; order Caudata; family Salamandridae; genus Triturus; species Triturus cristatus. Next base: position 239,275,650 of record NC_140583.1, read on the forward strand.
ATTGAGGAGGACATAGACCAATTGGTAGCCTTCATAAGCAGAAGGTTACTTCTCCAGGAACAGAGGTGGAGTGCTGTTGAGAGGGAGGCCTTTGCTGTAGTCTGGGCACTGAAGAAGCTGATAGCATTCCTGTTTGGGAAACAGACAGCAGGATGTTCAGATGGCTCATGCAAATGAGAGGTGAGAATCGCTAGCTATTGAGGTGGTCCATCTCCCTTGAAGGAAATGACTTTACAGTGGAAGACAGTCCTGTATCAGGCCACATTAATGCTCATTGTCTCTTCAGGTTCTACCACCTTAGTGATAAGAACTCTTAGGAATCTGTGTAGTTTCCCCACTTTCAGCTGTGGGGGGAGCACGTCTTAGACCTGTAAGCCTTAGGGTGGCCTTCCCCTTAACGCTTTGCCGTACTCCTCCATATTTGCTGATCATGTTTTTTTTACCTTAAGGCTCTGTGCATGTTACTACTGCTACCCCAGTGCTAAAATGTGTGTGCTCGCTCCCTAAAATATGGTAAAATTGGCTTACAGTCAATTGGCATGTGAAATCTACTTGTAAGTCCCTAGTAAAGTAGCACTACAAGTACCCAGGGCCTGTAAACAAAATGTTACTATGGGCCTACAGCACTTAAAGTGCCTCCCACTTCTAAAGTAGCCCTTTAGACATGTCATAGGCCTGCCATTGCAGCCGGTGTGTGCAGTTTTTATTTCTTATATCGACTTCGTGAAATAAACCTTTTGGCAGGCCTAAACGTTCCTTTTGAACACATAAAAGTCATCCCTAGGGTAGGTCCTAAACAGACATCCCAGAGGGCAGAGTGCAGTGTATTTAAAAAATTGAAGATTAACATTCATGTTTTACATGTTCTGGTAGTGGAATACTAAATTAAATTTGTTTTTACTACTGCTTCCAAAGGCTAGCATTGGGCTACCTTATTACATTTATGTTGTGATAGTTTTCAATTGGGAGCAGATAAATATGTCTAGTTTGATGTCTAAGGAATTATAATTTAAACACCTTTTCTGTGGCAAAGTTGGATTTTAAGTCACAATTTTGAAAATAGTACTTTCAGAAAGTTGTCATTTTCTTGTCCCAACCATTTGGTGCCTGCAGCCTGTATCTGGGTCCAATGACTAGGTGTAGCTGGCAGTTGGTCTTTGTGTATTGCTTCCAGACTAGGAGACAAAGGGAGAATAGGTGTTGTGAGGATGGGCCATCTCTGACTTGAAGGGCGGGGGGGGAGTGGCTGTCACCTATCACGATTGCACATCACAAAGACTCTGCCTGGGCACACTCACAAAGGGTTTGACACTAGTCTTTTGTGTCCCCAGACAAGCAAGGGCCAGAGCAGAGATACAGAAAATTCCAAACACCTGTGGAGGTGAAAACCTCTATAACTTTCTCCCACTTCAAAGCTGGCATCAGGTATAAATATTTCACTTTCAGTATACCTCCGGACCTTTGGAAGACTCAGACTGCTATGCTATTCTGCAAGAAGGACTGCTACTCTGCTGCCCTGCTGCATGAGAGATAAGGATTGTACCTGCATCTTTAAGCCAGGGCTTTCAGGAATGGCTAGTTGACTGGCCTTCTGATCAGACCCCCAGGGAAAGAAAAGACTCCAACAACTTTGAACCCAGCACCTGGACTCTGCCTGCTGGAAGTCTTGCCTCCCAAGTAGTGCCACCACTGTCACGGACACATGGAAGTGGGCCTGAAGATGCTCTGCTAGCTCACTTATATATTCATTACTCTGCTGAAAAGTATGACGTAATACCCAGAAGAAATTGTCTGAACAGACCCAAAATTAATTGCCTGTACAACACCGAGTTAAATACCGGCAGGCAACACACTTCAGGAAACCACAGCGCAGAGATTCATGCCCATCGGGTGTCCATTAAAAATGAAGTGAATTAGTTGCGTAAGCACGAAGCATTGTCATGGATTTGATGGATGGGAAGGACTTTCCCGTTATAATGTTTTAGCTCATCGTGAAGTTGGGTCTAAATTTAAGTTGGAAAGAAAATTCAAACTGAAAGGACAATTTTGGAGAAAAGAGCGGATTGTGTGTTTGTTCTGAGTCCTGGGGAGAACCCTAAAAGACACACAATAGGGTTGAATGTGTAGAATGATTTTTTACCAAACATGTGTTCTATGTCTGCATTATCATTGAGGCTCATGGTGTGAATTAATTTAAATATCAACTGTGATGGTTTGTAATAAGCCCAACTGGCTCACTGTTTTTTTGTTGGCATATTTATATAGCGCGAACTCAACCCGAAGGTATTGGAGCGCTTTACATGAGCACCGTATTTACATTACACATTCAGGCATGGGGAGATTAAGTGATCTGCCCAGAATCACAGGATGTGGACGCGACCTCGAGGCTCGAACTCTGGTTTCCAGCACCAAAGTCGGCAGCGTAGCCGACGGACCACATCCTCTCTGTTTGGTATTACCCTTGTGGAAAGAATATAAAAGGAGACTGTTGTAACGCCAGCTTGAAAGGTGTTATTTGTTTCAATAAATCACAAATGGTTTTCATTTTTATAGATCTGAGGAATCAAGACGTTTGTATTAGGTGATCTAAATTGATGTTCTGTCTATGTGAGTTTTTGTTTGACTTTTTATACTATTGTAATTGATGTTCTTTTTTGTGTCTCTGTGTAGTTTAATGTTTTGTGACAAATTGATGTTTCAAACAGATGAATAATGCATTCTGATAATTTTGATAAAATATGTCAATTAAGAAAAATAAACAATATGGTCATATTAAGTGTAATGTGATTATGGTGTGTTTTGGTGAACTGATATCAGTACTGGCATGCGTGTAGTTGTTTCGCTGACTCCTCTCCAGCACCCGTCTGTGGAGACATAATGGCGACTCTCTGCTAAGAACAGGTACACCAGTCCATTAACTTCACCGAGCCCCATTCTTGTGAGTGTCTTATTGCTGCTAATGAGTGCAGTTTCAAATCTCATGGCCTCTTTACCAAGTTGTTGGTTTGCCTTTAATATTTTACAAATCATACAATATCTGCTTTCATGTATAACTAAAATTTATCACCACATCCTATCTTTAGCCTAAGTAGCATATTTGCAAAAATCAAATAACTAAAACATGTGCACCTCTGGTCAAAGTAACATGAAATGATGCACCTTTTTATTTTGCTGTATGCTCTTTTTACTTTGCTAATTCATTAAATACATCTTATGGTTGTCTTTGTTTCCTAGACAATCCTGAATTTTGCACTAGCTGCTTAGAAGGCTACTTCCTGTAAGTACATATTTATGTTATCCATTATTTTTACTTTTGCTTTATGTCAATGGCTTAAATAATCGATTTGTAATTCTTAACAAAATGTGAAATGCAAGCTCCATTTTGCATCTGACACATCGGCATGTCAAGAGTCTATGGACACTAGTGCACACATTATAAGGGTCCCTTTGGCTGTCCTTGAAGGAGTAAAATACAACAATAATTAGGGTTCATTGGGCTCCACAGATCTTTGAGCCCTGGTGCCACTGCCCCTGCTGCACCATTGATGTCGACGGCCCTGTGTTTGCTGTATATTACCTTCATTTCAGTGCATGTTTAATCTTATGAAAAGCTTTCATTATGAGTTCAGTAAGATAATGGCCAAATGAAATTCAAACGTGGTCGTATGTGGTCTCCTTTTCCCCATAGGAGAAACAGAGACACTGTAAATCTGCCCTGGAGTGGGGAAATATTCAAGCTGTTTACAGTAGATTATTCATGAGGCTAGTATCTGTTTGCGGGTTGAGTACGTGTTTTATTAATATGGGAACATTCTGACTCCCAGGTGAAGATATTTGCTTTTTAAGATTCTGCACTGCAAACCGTGACACTTCATTTTTCTTAGAACAGTTTTTTTCTAGTGCACAGTTTCCATCTCTGGGACTCAGCTGCCCTAATTGGGACCTTAACAAGTTATTTGATCGTTTTTTCTTGCATCGAGAAATCACTTATATTCCTAATGAAGTGCACATTGCGTCCAGTTGAGCAGGCAGCGCTATTTCGGTTACACGTGTTGGCCACATCTCCAAGTGCTAATTATCTCATAACTGAATGTCGCCTCAAGGATGTTACTGCAAATGAGAATGAGGCACGTAGGTCTGGGAATTTTAAGGTGTCTGTGGCTGACGACACTTTGAAGAAAATCTTAGGTAATTAAAAGAGTTTGTCACACACACCCTCTCAGCCATCTTCCCTATCTCCATGAATGTCTTTCTAGCATTGCCTCCTTTGTAGACAGAGTACTAAACACAACATACACATAAAGATGAAGGCAGCTGGGAAATCTGCCTTCCTTGACTGCAGAGCACGACAGGAATTTAAAAACAAGCATGTGTAATGAAATAGGTCTCGCATTCACGCGCGTTATTGGCGTTGCAAATGACAATGCCTTTTATTTATGTTTTGAGTTTTAAAACCTAACCAAAAGGCTTTGTCATTTACAATGCTAATAGCTTAAAGTCTCGCAAATGCGATACCTATTGCATTGCAAAAAAGGGCCTTCTCGACCGCTTGTTAGATTGTAAATATCAGAGGAAGAGACCGGCCTGCGACGTCTTCAAAGTAGTGATAAATTGTGCAGTGAAGAAGATGTGTAAGCATTGTAAATTACACAGACACAAATTGTGAAGTGAGAGTTACACATAATCCGAGCTATAAACACTAACAAGGCGATCCAATACCTTTTGCTCTGTGATTACACTGTCACGGCTCAGGAGGAGGAGCGGGAGGGGTGGGCTATTTCCTGCCCTCTCCGTGATTTGAGTGTGCAGTGTGACATTGCGTAATGTCATTGCTATCTTTGGCCTAATAAAAAACACTCCAGCTGTAGTAGGGCCCTGACGTCACCTCCTGGTGCAGGGCAGGCTGTGCTTTATGTCAGGCAGGGAGGGAGGGATGGTCTTGGCTGCAGCTCTGGCCTCGTACAGTACCCCTGCTATTACTATTGAGCGAGAGGCGCTGAGTTGGTGGTAGTGGTATTGGTGGTGGTGGTGGCATTAGTGGTGGTATTAGTGGCGGTATTGACATTGCTGGTGGTGGTATTGGTGGTGGTATTGGTATTGGTGGTGGTATTAGTGGTGGTGATGGTGGTATTGGTGGTGGTGGTATTGGTGGTGGTGATATTGGTGGTGGCGGTAATGGGGGTATTGGTGGTGGTATTGGTGTTGGTGGTGGTATTGGTGGTGTATTGGTGGTGGTATTGGTGGTGGTCAGATTGGTGGTTGTATTGATGGTGGTGGTATTGGTGATGGTGGTATTGGTGCTGGTGGTATTGGTGGTGGTATTGGTGGTGGTGGTATTGGTATTGATGGTGGTATTGGTATTGATGGTGGTATTAGTATTGGTGGTATTGATGGTGTTATTGGTATTAGTAGAAGCGGTGGTGGTATTGGTTGTGGTGGTATTGGTTGTGGTGGTATTGGTGGTGGTATTGGTGGCAGTGGTATTGGTGGCAGTGGTATTGGTGGTGTTGGTATTGATGGTGGTATTGGTGGTGGTTTTGGTAGTGGTGGTGGTATTGGTGGTGGTATATGTGATGGTATTGGTGGTGGTATTAGTATTGGTGATGGTGGTATTGGTGGTGGTGGTATTGGTGATGGTGGTATTGGTGGTGGTGTTATTGGTGGTGGTGGTGGTGGTGTTCTTGGTGGTGGTGTTATTAGTGGTGGTGGTGGTGGTATTGGTGGTGATGGTGGTGGTTGAGGTGGTATTGCTGGTGGTGGTATTGGTACTGGAGGTGGTATAGTTGGTGGTATTGGTGGTGGTATTGATATTGGAGGTGTTATTAGTCGTGCTGTTGGTATTGGATTGGTGGTGGCGGTATTGGTGGTGGTCTTGGTGGTATTGGAGTTGGTGGTGGTGGAATTGGAGGTGGTGGTGGTGGTATTGGTGGTGATGTATTGGTGGTGGTATTGGTGGGGGTATTGGTAGTATTGGAGGTGGTGATGGTATTGGTGGTCGTGGTATTTGTGGTAGTGGGGTATTTGTGGTAGTGGGGTATTGGTGGTGGTGGGGTATTGGTGGAGGTGGTGGTATTGGTGGTGGTGGTATTGGTGGTGGTGGTATTGGTGTTGAGATTGAGACAGATGGCTTTCATCCAGTTAGTGACTTCGGTCATGCAGGAGGCAAATGTGTTTCTAGTGCTGGGGTCTTGTCTGAGAGGGAGAGTATGAATTACATGTCTTTGGCGTAAGGGAGGATGTTGCACGGATTACATTATCCAGAGTGATCATGTATGAAGAGGTTGGGGCTGAGCGATGAACGCAACACACTCGACAGATGAGCTAGGTGTGCCATATTGACAGCTTAGGTTCTATCTGTTAAGAAGGAGCCGATCTAGTGGAGAGCGAGTTCTTGGATGCAGATTTTGTGCAGGAACCTGATAATGATGTAGTATGAGACCGTGTCAAATGCTGCGGAAGGTCCAAGTGAATGAGGACTGCCATGCCTCCTTTGTCAAGGATATTGTGATTGGTGTCTAAGGAGGCAATAAGTGCTGTTTCTTTACTGTGGTTGGGCCTGAATCTGGACTGCATGGTGTTGAGGAGCCGGTAGTTGCTGAGGTGTTTGGTGTAGCATTAGTTGATTAGTTCCTCTAAGACCTGTGCTGAGTATAGCAGGAGGGTGATAGGTCTGTAGTTGGAAAGGGTGGCTGGGCCAGCGGATGGTTTCTTGAGCAGGGGCATGTTTCCTGGATGTTTCCAAGTGTCCAGGAATGTGTTTGAGTTGATGAAGGCTTTAAGGATAGATATTAGTGCTTTGGTAATTGGAGGGAGTCCTTTGGTGAATTTGTGGTGGGGGGCTGTCTTGCTTGCGCCTATCAGATAATACAGAATGTTCCACACGGTAGCCCAGCACCCGGCGCAGCAAAGACTTTAACACAGCACCTTTAGAAAAGGGTTTTATTTTACAAAATGCAAGGACTCTCTCTCTTTTAGAATGAATCTTGGGGTTTTATTTTACACAATGCTCTCTAACAGAAAGGCTTTCCCAGATGCCAAATGCACAAGGTTCAAAATACAAAGAGATATATATGTTTATATGCAAGCAATAATAACACACTTGGTAAATATAATGCATGCATAATACTGATGAATAAACAAGCATCAAATAATATGGAATAAGACTCCAGCAAATATACTGGACGTCCTGCAAGAGATCACAAAGATATATACATATATATATACACATCAGATGATTACTTTGAATGTGCACCTCAACTACTCACGCCTACATCACAAAGAAAACACCTCAAATGATCCAAGCCACTGGCCAAACATCACAATGGCAATAACTAAAACTCAATACATCACCTGGTGCAAAAACACTGCATCTCCAACTGGGGAAGTACACAGCCGTGATTGAGAGCCTCATTAACCAGGGTCCACTGTCTGAGGTAGACGCGTCCATCCCACTCAGATTCCAAACTCCCGGTTTCCGAGTCAGCAACCCTCCTCTTTAAACACACTAGAAGGTTCGAGAAAGACCTCTCCCCGGGCAAGAGGAATCTTACCAGAACTGGCCAGGTTCCAAGCAAGCATTCCCACGGCAGGACAGAGTTCTCACGGCCCCTTCTCCATATCTCGCATGTTCCAGCCTCTATCTTGACGAAGCTCACAAAGCCTTTCAGAGTACATTAAACAAAAAACAATCCTTGAACGTGAATAACCCAAGCAACTTGCAAGCACTGCTGTGCACGCAGAAAAGTTGAAGCAAGGCAAAGCCAGGAAAAAAGGATGATCTGAGGCCATGTCAAAGCCAATAGTAAGAACTTCATAATTCTCATCCATGTACAACGCAATGCACAATTCTGCACAACTGCTTATAGATTCATATACTTCATCTCTCAATGTACAACACCGACCACGTGTGCATCACTGCCCACAACACTGCACTTCGAATCTAAAGAGTACATTCCACACACCTCTCGCTCTCAAGCTTTGAAATGCACATTCCACACCTTCTATTCTTGGCAAGGCTGTCCCACTTTCTGACGGCTCCCACTGAAAGACAGCAAGATTACAAGAAAGAGAAGCAAGGCATATGCAGGACTGTCGTACATCCAGGCTAGGATAAAATAACACACTAAAGTCAGTTAAAATAATGGTAGTCAAAGGTCAACACTGGGTGTCAAACCACAAGAGTGCCTCTAGCACTACAGGGGCAAGGTTCAAATGGGGACCCAGGGTGGCTGGTTTTCTTAGTAATAGCGGTTTTGACTGTGGCAACGGTGGGTCACAAGATCAGGGTTTGTTTTTCACCACATTCGGAAGTTGCGTAGCGATGGTGACATGGTCTGATTGAGGGGCAAAGTTTCTGTACATGGAGGTGATTTTGTTACAGAAGAATTCTGAGACCTTGTGGCAAAGCGCTTGTCAGAGTGAGATGTTGTGGAGGCAGCAGAAGGCACAGTGAAATCTTTGATGATGGCTAAGATTTCCTTGCTGCTGTTACTGCCGGTGTTGATGTGATCTGCAAGCGCTGTCTCTGCTGGTGGAAGCGTCTCAGGGCTGATTTGAAGATGTCTTTATATGTGGTGATTTGACTTTCTTAATTTCTGCTCCAGTTGATTGCAGTGGTGTTTTGTCAGCCTTAGTCCCTCTGTGTACCAGCGGGACTGTGGTCAGGCTCTTGCCCATAGATTGAGCTTGAGGGGAGCCAGGGTGTTGACGTGCTGCAAACCAGCTGTAAAGGTTCTTGATGGTTTTTGGCAGGGTTCTGTTGTGCTCAGGCCAGTGCATGAAAATGGTGGAAGCTCACTCATCTTCTCTGATGATTTTCTAGCTGCAGGAGGGGGTCTGGAGGTGGTAGTCCCAAGGCTTTCTTGAAGGGCCGTAGAGTTTGTGTTCTTGTGGTCTTCTAGGTGAAAGTTAAGATCTCCGAGGAGGATGAGGTGCTGGTGTTGCACTAAGTCAGTGATGGGAGATTTTGGCTAAGATGCACATCTTAAATGTGAGGCATTCCATGTAGCTGGTAGGGGTGTCCTTGTAGATGGTTCACCTGATGACATTGTTGAATATGATGGCAACTGCACCTCCGGGCTTATGCTAACGGTCTTGCCTGGTGATCTTGAATCCAGTGGGGATGGCTCTAGTGATCTCTAGGTGCTGAGGTTGTGTTTAGGCCTGTTTCCATGAGTAATTGCAGGTCTGGAGCATACATTTTGAGGCTTGTGTGCTTAGTTGAATTCACCCATGTGTGGGCAGCGTTCAGGTTGGGGTTCTCCATTACGGTATTTAAGGCAGTTAATTTCTTTGATGTTTTTGCACTTCATTTTTGGGGGTTTTAACTTTTAACCCTTCTATTAGGTCAGTGTTATATTCTGTATGCTATTTTCAGAAATTCCACCTTGGAAAAATAATGTTTGGTGTGTTTTGTTATGACAATTTGCATCATGTTATGTTATGCTAATTTGTATATAACACTAAACACCAATGAGGTTATCCAGGTGCTGGGTGGGTGTTGGTCCAAGCTCAGTCAGTCACCAGGTGGAATTCCATGGGCGGGTCTTCTTGATGAAGACCAGTACTTCTGCCTGGTCAGAGTTGAACTTTAGGCCATTGGTTTGCATCCAGTTTTCTACCATGGTCATGCAGTTGTTGAAGTTTGTTCTGGTGGTGTTTGTATTGTCCGTCTGGGAGAGAATGATATGGGGGTTCATCATCACAGGAGATGACGATGATGTCTTGTGATCAGATGTTGCTGGTGAGCGGTGTCATGTGTATGTTGAAAAGAGTGGGGCTGAGGGACGATCCCTCTGGGACACCGCATATCACTTTCTTGGTCTCTAATGGGCAGGGTGGCAACCTGACCTTTTGGGTACTTGCCAGGAGGAAGGACCAGATACATTTGAGAGCGGATCCTTGTATGCCATTCTCACGGAGTCTTCCGATGAGGGTGTTGTGGAAAACCGTGTCAAAGGCTGTGAAGGGGTTGAGCAGGATGAGGGCTGCTGCTTCTCCTCAGTCCAGGATGTTTTGAATGTCGTTGGTTGCCGCAATGAGTGCTGTTTCGGTCCTGTGATTCTTTGAGAATCCTGATTGTGTATTATCCGGAAGATGGTGAAGTTCAAGTTGTGTTGTGAGTTTCTTGTTGAGGGACTTCTCATTCACTTTGGCTGGATAGGGAAAGAGATTGTCAGAAGTTGGTCAGTTGATTTGGATCAGCTGTGGGCTTCTTGAGGAGGGAGTTGAATTCTACAAATTTCCATTCAATAGGGTAAATGGCGGGCGTGATGGAGGTGTTGATATTGTGGGTCAGGCTGGAGCGCATTGGTGATTTCCCTAGTTTGTAGATGTTGTGGGCGCATGGATCCGTTGGGGCCCCTGAGTGGGTTGTCCGCATGATTGCTGCTAAGACGTTTCCGGTTAGGGTTGTCCATTAGGTCCTGTGTTTGCTTTTGCAGTTGTAGAAGTGGGATAGGTTGTTACAGAGTTGTTAGGAGGCAGCAATGTTGTTCACAGTAGCTGAGGGCGAGGTGAAAATTCTTGACGATCGAGAAGATCTCCTAACAGCTGTTGGAGCGTCCTTCGATGCGGTCCACTAATGCTTTTATTCTTAGTGTCTCTTCTTTCCTGGTGATCAAGTCTGAGTGCAGCGATGTAGGTGGTTCTGTTAGTTGTGCTGTGGCAGTACTATGGCACTTGTAATTAGGGTTTGCCGTTTTTGGTTGTTTAACTTTTAAACACGTATGTCTGCATTTATTCATATTTATTTGCCCATATTAGTATTATCCATATTTGTTTTTTGTTTCATGAACGCAACTCATAACTAGTATGTTTCTATATTTATTTAACTGATAAACATGCACTGGAACATAGATGTTTGTCGTGTGTTTGCACACTCATTTTGAAATATTAGCCTTCTACCACAGACACATTCAAAGTCTATTAAAAACATTTCAGAATGTTGTTTTAAATCTCCATGTCCCTCTATTCAGAGATTGGTCTGAATGACGGCAAGGTAGTGAAGGAAAAGAAGACCTATTTTCTGTATTTTCTATTTAAAAAACACAAATACAGGCAGGAAAACATTGTTTTCTGTCTCCATCTGTGAAAACCGGTCAAAACTAAAAATTGGGAGCCTCCCTTGTAGTCATAAGGCGGATCACAGAGTGTAAAATATGCAGTCATCCTGAAGAGCAGGGCTGTCTACTCGACGATGGCATTTCCGTTCTGTGAAAGCCTCCCGTTCTTTCTTTGGTAGCTGTTTAAATTATTTGCTGCTGCCACTCCCATTTGTAAAAATAGGTTCCATTGTTTTAAACTCAAAAATGAAATGCAATTATTTAGTTTCTTAGCGTTTTGTGCTAGTGACAGAAAAACTGTGAAAAATTCCCTTTTCATGTGACTATTCCAGCAGTGATAAGGAAATTGACAAAACTAACGACCAGTAAAGGGTCATAGAGGACAATGTGTCTCTCGCTGTTGAATGCTGGGTGCCTGGAGAGGACCGATAAGGCCACGCCGCGCTCTAGACGCCACGCGGTCTCTAGGCGACGGACGGACATGAATGAGCGCTCATTCCCTCTGCCGGGCCGGTATGTTTGTGCGCTTGAAGGAAATCTATATGTCTTTCATTTGGTGGGTATATAATGAAAAGCCATTAATCTTGAAAAAGATAATCTTGAAAAAGCTTGCATTAAAAATAGAATATAGCCGTTTATCTAGCTCAAAAAAGAGGATTAGCAATTTTTTCTTATGACTTCTGCATCAAGAATATTGTTTTTTATTCTTCCGGCTTGAATTTTGTCCAGTACAGGAGAATATATAGAAATTACCATCACAACTACTAAGAAGTCCTCTGTGACACTTTCGGGGAAAATGGATGTTGAATCACTAGAAGACCAGTGGTCGCAGGAGTGACCTCATGCGCGATGATAGATCTCTCCATTCTACAGTGTTGGATCCTCAAGAAATGATAGAAGTCCAATAGCCAGAGTGCAATTGTTAGATAGCTGTCTCACCTTCTGCCACGGGAAGGCTGTCTTCAAGACTCATCCTGTCAGAATCAAGACATTTGGGGTTTATAAGCTACTCCAGGACCTGTTCAAAGGTGGAGACAACTATATAGGAGTCATGTAAGTTCCTTTTGTATAAAATAACGATCAGAGCCATCTCGGCATCTTCATAGATGGTGCACCTTATGTATTATCAGCTGTGTCTGTCCATCTGGTTGCTTCGCTGCAGAGGATAACCAATGTTGTCATTTTCACAGCCTCACTAGATGTCTCTCAAATGCTTTGTTGTGCTCCAAATTAGTGCATTTTGGCAGTGTCCATTGCAATCCCCTTTGTATTCGCCCTAAATCCCTCCGGGACACTGTTCATGTAGGCCAGCATCTGCAGAGATTCATATCAGAAGTTCAGATCCCTAATTGTTCAGGGATTGATACCAGGCTTACGAGCAGGCCACAAGGTTGTGGAGCAAAGCTCCTGGACTTAAGCTCAGGGCAAATGGGGGTTCAAGTCAGCACAAAAGGTGCACCCTCAGCGGCACTGGGGCGGCCGGGTGCAGAGTGCTGTATTGGCGTCGGGCGCCCAGTAGTTTTCAATGGGGAGTCTGTGGTTTGCAAACACACTGCAGGCTCGGGGACGAAGGTTCTCTGGGTGCGACCACCACTTTGAGAGGTAAGTTGGGATGTTGGGGGTTAGTTAGGCACCGTTGGTTGGGCCACCCAAGGCCATGGGTTATCGGCTGCAGGGGTGCCTTTTAGGGTCAGCTCTTCTTACCAGCTCCTGGTTGCGTTTGGGGGGGACCTTCCGGTTCGAGGCTGCAGGCATCAGCTGGAGGCTAGAGGCAGGTTAGAGGTCCCCAGATCTTGGGTCAGGATCACCAGGGAGACCTCCTCGTGGTGTTGGGCCACTCGAACTCAGGCCGTGGGTGTCTGGTGCAGAGTAGTGCAGACTCGCGGACCTTGCCAGAACTGGAGTCTGTGGGTGAACGAATCCGGCGTTCACAGCAGACAGTCTTTTCTTATGAAGGCAGGGCAGGTCCTTGGGGTTCTTGAGGCTGCAGGACACACCGGAGTTTCGCTTCTGCAGATTTGAGGTGGGGACAGGCCGGTGGGGCTGGGGCCAAGTCAGTGGGCGTCCTCCTCCTCTTAGCTTTGGCATGGCTGTTCAGTCCTTCTTCTTCTTTTCTTCTTGTAGTTTCTGGTCTGAGGAAGCAAGATTTGGGGGTACCCCTAAATACTCGATATAGGGGCATTACAGGTAGGTAAAAGGTTGGTACCAATGGGTCCCTTTCCTGGGGTGGTTACAACCCCTATTATGCCACCCTCTAGTTGGAGGGGGGCATAGGCCTCACCCTGGTTGACTGGGTCCCCCCATCTGCAAGATGGCGGGGACTGAGAGTTGTGCTTCACCTTGCCTCCCTCACCTGAGGGGTGGCGTTGGCAGAGGTGGGTACACCTCCCTTCCTCACTTGGTTTTCTCGCCGGTTCTACTGTCCAAAGTGGGGGTTAGAACCGGCGGTGACCAGTTGCAGAAAGCAGCAAAAGGCCTGGACACGCTCACAAAGACGGCAAGCTTTTGAAGCTTCGCCTTCGTGGACCCCGCTCATCCTGGGGGAGGAGGCTTGGCACCTCGACCTAGATGTGCATTGCTTCAGACCCCGAGAGCAGCAGGGTCTCGACCCAAGTGTCCAGAAACCTGTCTGGTGGTGGCAGCTGAAAGCAGCCACTCATCCTGGACACTAGTGGTAGGTCGTTTTTCAGGGGGCATCTCTAAGATGCCCTCTGTGTGCATTTTTCATTCAATTCCACACTGGCATCAGTCTGGGTTTAATGTGCTGTGAAGATTGATACCAAACTTCTCAGTTGTCAGTGCAGCCATTATGGTACTGTGGAGTGGGTAATGACATACTCCCAGCACTATATGCTCTTAATGGCAGCACTGCACTTACAATGTCTAAGGATGGACTTAGACACTGTAGGGGTACAGGGTTCATGCACCTGTACCCTTACCACTGGTATAGTGCACCCAGCTAGAGGGGTGGCTGATGTATGCCAGGGCAGTGGGTTGTAGGCATGGCACACAAGGATGTGTGCCATGTCGCCTCTTCACTTTGTTCTGCACCAAAACACACAGCCTACAAAGGCAGTGTATGAGTGTAAAGGTACAGGGCCTCAATGGGTGGGACAATAAGTGCTGCAGCCCTTAGAGGCCTTCCCTGGTCACAGTGCCCTGGGTACCTATGTAATACATCCACAATCTGTTCTTCTCCCCATGAGGGGAGATTACAAGCACGCCTGCACGAGCCCAGAGGACTACAGCGCCCAGCATCCCTCACACGCCAGCACGTATTTAACACACATGCCGGCCCGCGGCGCGGTGTAAAGCCACAATCTGTTCTTCTCCCCAGGAGGGGAGATTACAAGCCCGCCTGCTCGAGCCCAGAGGACTGCAGCAGCCAGCATACCTTGCTCGCCAGTGCGTATTTAACACACACGCTGGCCCGCGGCATGGGACGCGTGTGGGGACGCACCGAGACCGCGCCAGGACAAATCCGGGAGGAGCCCGGAGGAGCCCAGAGGAGGCTGGGCTGGGCCCTTCCTTCTAATGGGTTGCTCCATAGATTTTTGCAGGAGGACACTTGGCGACAGCCGTTATCTGGCGATATGGGGAAGCAGAAGTCCAAAAGTTGTGGGTCTCGAGGCGGTTAACACCCTGGAATCTTTTCTGCAGAGAGCGGCTGACGCTTTAACAAAAGAGATTGAGAGGGCATAAGGAAGGTTATCAGGAGGGGAGGTGAGCGCTCAGATTTTACAGACTTTACAGACATCTGGTCCTATTGATGACTCTTCCCACGATGTGCCTGTTGTGCCTGCTAGCTTGAGCGCGCTGAATGTAGCCATAAGTACGGACCCCCAACCACTACCTAGTGACTGTTCTACCCAAGACTCTTCCGAGGAGCCTCAGACTAAATAAAAGAGGGGTGGTAGGCCCTCAAGACCAGCAAAGACTGTTAAAATGGTTACGGGGGTGGGGGGGCAGGCAGGAAGAGAACTTACCGTAAAATCTATATCTGGACCTGTGGTAACTAATTTTGAATTGGAGCGAATTGTCTCACACCTCTTGTAGCCACTGATAGGTTGGAGCAGATCGTGGCTCGCCTCGCCCGGATCAGAAATCGGGGTGGGGGGTAGTACATTTCAGAGTATTGAGAGGCTCACAGAGTGTGAGACCGGCCTCGTGGCGTGGGCCCTCCCGACCAGCAAGTTACACAACAACCACGCCGAACCTCATGGACACGGCCTTCCGGCTCCCGTGGACCAACATCCCGAGGGCCAACCAGATCCCCAACACGCATGCCTGGCCGAGGGAGAGCAAACCCCCCAACCCAGACCAGACCGAGAGGCGCCGACCCGGTCACACCTCTGGTCTCTTCCCCGAGGGAGGTTTCGATCGACCACCAGGCCCCCGGTGAGCGGGCACCTCGCCTGCTGGGCGTCTGGAGTCCCTCCCGGACACACCTGAACAGATCAAAGGGCCGAGCGACGGGAAAACTCCGACACACCGCCCCCAGGCACCAGACCCCTCTCTGCGAGGACTCCGGACTTCAAAGAGGAGGGGAAGTATAACAAGGGGTGCTGAAGGGACGGGAGAAAGAGAAGACCTGGACTGACGAGAGCCTGCGGACTTGGTCGCGGCTCGATCGCTCCCCGAACCGAAGAACGCTACCCGAACCATCTGAGCCCTGCTGACGCTGTCGCGGCTGCCCGAACTCTGAACCATCTGAGCCCTGCTGACGCTGTCGCGGCTCCCCGAACTCTGAACCATCTGAGCCCTGCTGACGCTGTCGCGGCTCCCCGAACTCTGAACCATCTGAGCCCTGCTGACGCCGTCGCGGCTCCCTGAACTAAGACCCTCCGGTGCCTGCTGAGTGACTCGCGGCCCGCTCCTCCAAGAGAATCGGCAGAGATCGCCGAGAGAAACACATCCCCTCAGCTCGAGGATTGAGAGCTGGGCGCCGGATACCTCGCAGAGACACTGTTGAAAGACTGTCCCGCTACCCCTTTACCCCTCATCACAAGATCGCTGCCGCTTGTGGCAATAATTCTGCACCTGCCTGCCGGATCATATAGATCCCTGATAACCATCGATAAAAGTGTATTCTCTTACAACGAATTACTATGTGGTGTCCCTCTATCCAAAGAAGAGAGTAAGCGTAGCGTGTGCGATCCTAGGTACGAGACCCTTCCAGGAAGGGCCTCCCTGTTCTTGCTCGGCCTAGCTCTGGGAAAGGTGGGCCTCAGGGTGGTCAGGAACACATTCCGCAGCCTCCCCGGGGAACGCCTTCCAACATTTGGTGGCAGGCGACGGGATCCGAGCCAACACCTAGAGATCGTACAGTGAACGGCGTACGCACTACCAAGAAGAATGGAAGGAGAAACTTCCCTAGGTGCCGCAGGCACCAACCCGAGCACGGCATTCCAAAAGGACCAGTTAGAATATTATACGCACCGAGAACTGAAACAATTTTGCAAAGACTTTGGAATCGCTACCACCGGACTAAGCACGAAAGAAGACTTCCAGGGGGCATTAAAAACATGGGTCGAGGCGGAAACTCCCCGGACACAAACAGAAGGAGAACCCCCCAACGAACCACGAAGCAACCCGGGGAGGAACGGCACCCCCGAGAGGGGCCTATCCCCAGAGGAACTAGCGGACCGAGAAAGAGATCGCCACCACGAACTAGAACTAGCAAAATTGAAAATCGAAGGAGAACTCAAACTGGCTGAGAAAAAACTGGCGGTGGAACAGTTACGCCTACAAGGGGAACTAGAGGAAAAGAAACGACAGAGAGAGCACGACGAAAAAAAACTCCAACTAGAGCACGAACGTAGCCTAAAAGAAATCGAGCTCAAGGCTAGGAAGGAGGGGGCCCAACCCTCGGGAACACAACCCATCTCCTCCACCGTGGAACCGAAAGTCCACATCCCCAAGGATGTGGTAAAAGAATACTATAAGAATGACGATATTCAGCAATGGTTCAAGGCCTACGAAGTCGCCATGACCTTCCACCGAGTCCCGCAGAAAGACTGGGGGGCTGGGCTGTGGGGCCGGTTCCTGAGCGAGGGAAGAGATACCCTGCTGGACCTGCCCTCTACCGTGATGAACTCCTATAGTCACATGAAAGAGGCTCTTGTAGCCAGATATGGGCTCACCCCGGAAATGTACCGGCAACGGTTTCGAGACTGTAAAGAGATACCCGGTACCACCTGGGTGGAGTACGTGAACTTCTACAGCCGGGCCTTGGACGGGTGGATCAAGGGCAGCAAGGTCTCCACCTTTGAGGAGCTGTTCGACCTAATTGCATGGGAACACTTGTCCGCTAATTGCTTCGTAGAGCTACGCCAGCACCTCCTGGACAGCAAGCTCACAGACCCTCGAAAACTGGCCGTCGAGGCTGACCGATGGGTGAACACCCGGGCCTCCTGGGGCCCCGTGGGAGACTACGGTCGCCACAGTCAGGGACCCCCCCACCAGAGGGGCGGAGGGAATCAAGGCCGGCAACGGGAGCTCCCAGGGGGACCCCCGCTCAGCCCTCCCAGAGGACTATCTCCGCCCTTTCCAGCTCCACCTCCGGCCAGCACCGGGCCACCAGGGAGGCCGGGGCCCCGAGTAAGGATCACCTGTTTCCGCTGCCAACAGACCGGACACTATGCCAGCGACCCTCAATGTCCCATGTACCAGCGAACCGCCACAACAACCCCGCCGGCTCGACAAATCGCCTCCGTAGCCCTGGGGGAAGAGATAGAAGACCACGAGGAAGGGGAACCAGCCGCCATGGCCATGGTCTCCCTAGGGGACCGGGAGATGGTCCCCGGAACGTCCCTGCCCGCCAACACGAAGAAGTACCGACAGCAGGTGACGGTCAACGGTCACCGCATCGAGGGCCTCCGGGACACAGGGGCGAGTGTCACGGCGGTCCATTGTCACCTGATCTCCGAAGACCAGATCCTGCCTGACGCCTTTTGCCCCGTTATATCCTCAGACAATTCCGAGAGCCTCTGCCGGATGGCCCTAGTCCCCTTTGAGTGGGGGGGAGTCACCGGCAAGTTAAAGGTGGCGGTCCAAACCTCCCAGCCCGTGGACTGCCTCCTGGGTAACGACCTCGAGAACTCCCCGTGGGGACAAGTGGAACGGAGAGCCCATCTCGAGATGATGGGCCTACCCGAATGGGTATGCGCCACCACGCGCTCCATGACTCTCAGGGCGCCTCCCTCCGAGGGGGAAGAGGCCCGGCCCCTGGACACCGCCACCACCCCCGAGATCCAGAATACACCTCCAGAGGCCAACGACCCCCTTCTGGACGAGCCGACCGCTCCCGACGAAGGGTCAGTGCCTTCCGACCCCGAAACTCTGACCCACCGCGAGGACTTGCCAGAACTGGCCCAGTGGCCCTGCGAAGGGGGCCCCTCCCGTGAAGAGTTCTGCCAAGAACAATCCACCTGCCCGTCCCTCATCGGACCCCGACAACAGGCCGAGGCCCAAGCAGCAGGCGACCAGACTGGCACCCACTGGATATACTGGGAGGACGGCCTCCTGTACAGCGAACAGAAGTCAGCCGAGTTGGGATCGGCCCGGGTACTGGTGGTACCCCTACGCTTCCGAAGTCTCCTCCTGGGCCTGGCCCATGATGTACCTCTGGCCGGTCCCTTAGGCCAAGATAAGACCTACCAACGACTCGTCACCCACTTCTATTGGCCCAAGATGCGAGCAAATGTGGAGGCCCACTGCAAGTCCTGCCCCACGTGCCAAGCCAGCGGAAAGAGTGGGGGCAAGCGCAAGGCACCGCTGCAACCCTTCCCCGTCGTCAGTACCCCTTTTGAGCGGGTAGGAATAGACATTGTGGGGCCGCTGGATCCCAAGACCGCCCAGGGCCACCGGTTCATCCTCGTCCTAGTGGATCATGCCACCCGTTACCCCGAAGCCATCCCTCTCCGCACCGTGACGGCCCCCGTGGTGGGCCGGGCCTTGATGGGGATCTTCTCCCGCATGGGGTTCCCCCGCGAAGTCGTGAGTGACCGGGGCACGAACTTTATCTCCCGATATATGAAGTCCCTCTGGCAGCAGTGCGGAGTATCGTACAAATTCACCACCCCGTACCACCCCCAAGGAAACGGACTAGTCGAGCGCTTTAACAAAACACTGAAAGGGATGATCATGGGCCTCGAGGAACCCCTACGCCGGAGGTGGGACGTCCTCCTCCCATGCCTCCTGTTCGCATACCGGGAGGTTCCCCAAAAATCCCTGGGATTCAGCCCATTCGAACTACTATATGGGCACCCCGTCCGAGGACCCCTGAGCCTGGTCAAGGAGGGGTGGGAAACAACCCCCCGGGGGACCCCCCCGGATGTGTTCCGATACATCTTGGCGCTCCGCAACCAGACCCGAAAGTTCAGAGAACTCGCAGAAGCAAACCTCGAAGCCAGTCAGGAAGAAATGAAGCGCTGGTATGACCAGAATGCCACGCTGGTCGAGTTCCAGCCGGGCCAACAAGTCTGGGTCATGGCCCCGGTGAGACCCTGCGCTCTCCAAGACAAATGGACTGGGCCCTTCAAGGAGGTCGAGAGGAAGAGCCAAGTCACATATCTCATCGATATGCAGTCCCCGAGGAACCCCCTCCGGGTTCTCCACGTGAACCGCCTCAAACCTCACTTTGTACGGGCCGAATTAAGTTTACTCCTGGCCACCGACGATGGGGCCGAAGAAGACACCGAGCCCCTTCCCGCCCCCTGGGGGCGAAAGAAACCGATGGATCCGTGGAGGGAGTGAAACTGTCAACCGCCCTCACAGCCCAACAGATCGACGACTGCCGCCGGCTACTAGGGCAGTTTGCGGATCTCTTCTCCCTGACCCCCGGGGTCACCAACTGGTGTGTCCACGACGTGAACACCGGGGACAGCCCGCCAGTGAGACATCGGGCCTACCGGGTCCCTGATCGAGTCTGAACCTGCATCCAGACCGAGGTGGCAAAGATGTTAGCACTCGGAGTAATCGAACCCTCCGACAGCCCCTGGGCCAGCCCGGTAGTCCTGGTTCCGAAAGCAACGACCCCGGGTGTTGCCCCCGAGCTGAGGTTTTGCGTTGACTACCGAGGCCTCAATGCGGTCACCCGAGCGGACGCTCACCCGATCCCCCGTGCCGACGAACTCATTGACCGACTTGGGGCCGCTCGCTACCTCAGCACCTTCGACCTGACCAGTGGGTACTGGCAGATTGCCCTCACCGAGGGAGCCAAGGAGCGCTCCGCCTTCTCCACCCCGGATGGGCACTACCGCTTTAGGGTGATGCCGTTCGGAATGAAAAATGCCCCGGCCACCTTCCAGCGGCTGGTGAACAGGGTCCTGTCCGGACTAGAGGGGTTCAGCGCAGCATACCTCGACGACATAGCGGTCTTCAGCTCTCAATGGGCCGAGCACCTCCAGCACCTCCTTCAAGTCCTGCTGGCTCTGCGCCGGGCCGGCCTCACCATCAAAGCTAGCAAATGTCAAATTGGGTACGGCTCCGTAACCTATCTGGGGCACCAGGTGGGAAGTGGGCAGGTCGCCCCCCACCAGCCGAAGATCGACGCCATCTTGTCCTGGGAACCCCCTGCAACCCAAACGGAAGTCCGAGCCTTCCTGGGCCTCACCGGCTACTACCGAAGGTTTATTAAGAACTATGGCAGCATCGCAGGCCCCCTCACAGAACTAACCTCCAAAAAACACCCCAAGAAGGTACACTGGACTCCCTCCTGCCAGAAGGCGTTCGACACCCTAAAGGCCGCAATGTGCGCGGCGCCAGTACTCAAGGCACCCGACTACGCCCGGGAGTTTGTAGTCCAGACGGACGCCTCAGAACACGGCATCGGGGCAGTCCTCTCTCAGTTCGACGACAAGGGCATAGATCGACCCATAGCCTTCATCAGCCGAAGGTTACTGCCCCGGGAACAGCGGTGGAGCACAATTGAACGAGAGACGTTCGCAGTAGTCTGGGCCCTCAAAAAGCTACGGCCCTACCTGTTCGGAACACACTTCCGAGTGCAAACAGATCATCGACCCCTGCGGTGGTTGATGCAGATGCGAGGAGAAAACCCCAAGCTGCTACGCTGGTCCATCTCTCTCCAGGGGATGGATTTCACTGTGGAACATCGCCCCGGGACGGACCACGCCAACGCGGACGGCCTGTCCCGATTCTTCCGCTTCAGCGAGGAGTACTCCCAAGTGGATGGGTAGTTTTCCCCGCCTTTCAGCTGGGGGGGGCACGTGTGAGACCAGCCTCGTGGCGTGGACCCTCCCGACCAGCAAGTTACACAACAACCACGCCGAACCTCGTGGACACGGCCTTCCGGCTCCCGTGGACCAACATCCCGAGGGCCGACCAGATCCCCAACACGCATGCCTGGCCGAGGGAGAGCAAACCCCCCAACCCAGACCAGACCGAGAGGCGCCGACCCGGTCACACCTCTGGTCTCTTCCCCGAGGGAGGTTTCGATCGACCACCAGGCCCCCGGTGAGCGGGCGCCTCGCCTGCTGGGCGTCTGGAGTCCCTCCCGGACACACCTGAACAGATCAAAGGGCCGAGCTACGGGAAAACTCCGACACACCGCCCCCAGGCACCAGACCCCTCTCTGCGAGGACTCCGGACTTCAAAGAGGAGGGGAAGTATAACAAGGGGTGCTGAAGGGACGGGAGACAGAGAAGACCTGGACTGACGAGAGCCTGCGGACTTGGTCGCGGCTCGATCGCTCCCCGAACCGAAGAACGCTACCCGAACCATCTGAGCCCTGCTGACGCTGTCGCGGCTCCCCGAACTCTGAACCATCTGAGCCCTGCTGACGCTGTCGCGGCTCCCCGAACTCTGAACCATCTGAGCCCTGCTGACGCTGTCGCGGCTCCCCGAACTCTGAACCATCTGAGCCCTGCTGACGCCGTCGCGGCTCCCTGAACTAAGACCCTCCGGTGCCTGCTGAGTGACTCGCGGCCCGCTCCTCCAAGAGAATCGGCAGAGATCGCCGAGAGAAACACATCCCCTCAGCTCGAGGATTGAGAGCTGGGCGCCGGATACCTCGCAGAGACACTGTTGAAAGACTGTCCCACTACCCCTTTACCCCTCATCACAAGATCGCTGCCGCTTGTGGCAATAATTCTGCGCCTGCCTGCCGGATCATAAAGATCCCTGATAACCATCGATAAAAGTGTATTCTCTTACAACGAATTACTGTGTGGTATCCCTCTATCCAAAGAAGAGAGTAAGCGTAGCGTGTGCGATCCTAGGTACGAGACCCTTCCAGGAAGGGCCTCCCTGTTCTTGCTCGGCCTAGCTCTGGGAAAGGTGGGCCTCAGGGTGGTCAGGAACACATTTCGCAGCCTCCCCGGGGAACGCCTTCCAACACAGAGGAACCAAGAGGTGTAACTTGTACATGCAAATGAAAAAAGCATTCTACTGATAACATATCACACAGAGATAGCGCGGTTACTACACTCCCTCACCAACACCTTCAGAGGGGTAGAAAGCAGCGCAATTGAAGCAACTGGGGATGATGGTACAGGTGTCGGGCAGCAAAAACATCCGGGAAACAAACACACAGGGTACTTTAATAGCTAATTGTCAGCCTATACATATACCTATAGGAATAGAAATGACAAAAGAACCTAGGGTGGGCCAGGATATAACAGAGGAGGGACAGGGAGTTTATACACAAAAGATTGATGTCAATTTAACTTTAAACCTCCCCCCAGCTGCATCCCCATTTGTAATTATACTAACAAACACCCCAAAATTGCATCAGGCGCCGCTAGAAACAACCCAGCAACTGATGATTAAGTCATTATATTGACCCTTATGATCGTCCCTTACTTGCAAATCATATTATTATGGCCAGAGGAGTCCAATGCCTGGATTATTCCCTGAAAACAAATGGGGAGGACTGTATAGTTATTAATTTCAATAACTAAAACTTTGTGAAATACCTTCTGGATAGACTCCCTAGCACTCCCACCATGTCTTCCCAAATTTACGCTGTCCCATTAGGGTTCTTCTATAGGCCACAGTGGGAAAAGGCATACAGAGAGCAGAATGGCCACTACATTAGATACTCAACCACCCGCTGCTCCCCTGGTTACCCAGGAGAGAAGGAATCCGATACCTGTAATCCCACTAGTTAATAGATTTGCGGCTCTGGAAGGGCTTGAATCCTGCGACTGACAAGAGGCAGATAGGGAAACACAGCGTTTAGTGCAAAATTGCGATCAGAAGGAGAGAATTTCTCCATTACATAATCACTAGGGGTGGGCAGAATTTGCGTAGTAGCGTTACGCAAAGCTCAGCGAAACTGTTAAAAATCTCTGCGAGCATGCAAAAGTTCCGCGAACACGCGGAATTGCTTTTTCCGCCTGTTCGCGATGCTTTTTTCCTGTTTGCGAACGCTGTTTACGTGCTCTGGGAGAAATATCTCGCAAACACGAATTTTGAAAGCGCGAACAAGCAAAAAATTCCACGAAGCCATGGATCGCAGAATTTTTGGCAATTTCGCATTCTCAGCGGAATGCGAAATTACCCAAATTCCGCAAATTTCATGAGCGGAACGAAATTTACCGCCCAGGCCGAATAATCACCCCCCCCGGACCCAAGGGAAGGCATGGTAAAGGTTTTGAGCTGGAAAATTGCAGGTCTCAGATCGAAGATAACTAATGATGATTGGCTTAGAGTTATAGACCGTTATGATTTAGTATGTTTGCAGGAAACCTGGGAAGTAGGGGATGTTTATATTAATGGATACCGCTCAATTCAAACCCCAGCTATTCCATCACGGTCAGGTCGAGCCTGGGAGGTTTTTATTGACCCTGATTAGAAACACAGATTTACCAGACTGCTGTACAGTCCATTTACTTTCATATCATAGTGTGTAGTGGTCCCGGGGAAGAGGATATCATGATAACACATTTTTATAATAATAATTTTAAGGGTAAAATGGCAGAGGTAATTGAATCATTAGAAGGTGCTATCGATAGGGTTATACTTATTCATCATCATCCTATGAACATAATCTGGTTGGGCGATTTTAATATTTATAGTTGCCCAAAGATTTTAAAACCCGTAAGTGGGCTGATAGATGATGAAGGCGAAGTCCCAATACACTTCTCACATACACCTTATGGGGAAAAATTAAATAGGCTCCTGATTGTGCGAAATTTGGTCATACTTAACCCAATTGATGAGTCCTTGGGCACCATAGAAAAAACGTTTGGGGATTTCATATATGGTTCTACATTAGATTTTTTGTTGGTTGCATTTGTTTTAAAGCCTTTATTTAATCAGTTAGAAATGCATGGTTTAAATTTTAGCGATCAAGCTGCACTTTCCTTCCAGATTCCATGGAATAAGCCTTTTAATCATCTTGACAGAAGAATGCAATTGCCCATAATAGCTAGAATAAATGGTACTGTACTTAAATGGACAAAGATAGATAAGGATGTATTTGTTCCTAATGGCTGCAGCCAGCAGGAACTTAAAATCTGCCTTGATCTGAATAGTGACCCGCTGTTGGACTTGGCCCTTCTGGCAGGTTCACCCCTGAACTTTGTTAGTTTTTTTGGTGACTTGGTGTGGTGATTTTTCGTTTCTCCGCACTTTCCCTGTGTCCCAGGGTAAAGTGCGTGCGCACTCTGAGTGCATGTGGTGAGATAGGCCTGCCCTCCCATAGGAATGCATGGGGAATGTATGTGTCCCTAGTAGTTCCTGATGCGTGGGGTGTGCAGGCCCGAGTTTGGTATGTGCGGACTCGTGTGATTGAATGCTGCGCGATGATGTGTGCGGCGTGCATGTACCTAGTGAGGAAGTGCCACTTCTAGAAGTGGGCACTTCTGTGTGCAGTGTGTCTGGCGTGTGATTGGCTGGAGCTGGCTGGTGAGCCTGGCTCCAGGAGTCTGGTTGGGTCTGCCCCAGTGGTGAGTGTGAGATTAGCATGCTGATGGCTGGGGAGGAGTGCACCTTGGACCTGAATAGGGCAGGGCTTTCCCCACACAATGCTGGCTCCGCCCCCTGTGGTGCGACTGACGACCCTAGCCCTGCCAGTGAATAGAGTGAGGGGCTGAGCACATCAAGGGTGCTCCCCAACCAGCTGCGACTGGTTTTCCCCCTCACCCTGAACCAAGAACAAAGGGTTTTAGTGTATAAAAATGGGGCTGTGTCCCCACAGAAACTGTTCTCTTGCAGGATCCACTTGAGGGGGGGCCTGCTGCTGCTGGGCGCCAGGAGAGACCGCCACTGGGGACTGCCTCCCTGCTGGAGGGTCCTGTGAGCTGGCTCTGGGCCCAGTCTTTGCCCCCCTGCTCTTGAAAGACTTTATGGCTGGACATTTTTTGGCTTGGTAGCGCCTGGGAGCGCTCTTTGGACTTTATAGCGCTGGGCGCGCTGTTTGGGCTTTTATAGCGCGGTGAGCGCTTTATTTCAGGAAGCCGGTGCCCACCCGGCGTTTGCCCCGACTTTGCTGATCCTGAGGACCCCTGGCAGGTGCCCACCCTGCCAGGGACGTTGCTGTGCTCGTTGGCGGGTGCCCACCCCGCTGGTTGGCGTGACCTCCGAGGGACCCCCCCCCTCATCGCCGCGGTAGAGAGAACGAAGTTCACCGCCGCAGCCCGGAGTTCCCGGCCGCGTCATCCCCCTGCCGCGCTGTGAGTGGTTCAGCGGGAGGGGGTGTGGCCCACGTGTTCACAGGCCCCGAGAGACGTCGCGCTGGGGAAGGGAGCAGGCGGGAGGCCACCCCGCGCTCCGGCGACCAGGAAGTGCGGACAAGAGGAGCGGAGTCCCCCGAGGACAGCCCGGTGAGTAGGGAAGGGCTTGGGGACTCCGCACGAGTACCGTGGGTGCCGGTCCCAGACCGGCTGAGCTTGTAGGCGGCCCCCGTCTCCGGCGCGGGCCCGTTGCTACCGAGAGCCTCGCTCCGCTCTCCAACGAAGGGGGTAGTAGTGTTAGAGCCTGTGAGGCTCCAAACGGGGCGCATAGGTTTCTGAGCCCCGTGGCTCTGACGAAGGGGCGAAGTATTGGGGTCTCGAGCCCCGTGAGGCTGCCAGGTGAAACGAGGCATTTCTTTGGCACTCAGAGCGGCCCCGGAAGGCAGCGGGCCGCTCCAACGTTGGCCCCCACTGTGTATTTTAGAGCGCTGACGCTCCAACGTTGGGGGCGAGATTTTGTTAGAGTCCAGAGGGACTCCGGGGCACATTGGTCTTGAGCCACGAAGGCTCTTGGGGACATATTGTTAGCAGAGCCCACGAAGGCTCCACGAGAGAGGCGGATTTGTGTCCCAGGGCATATTAGTGGTGCCCAGCATTCCTACAGCTGCCCAGCACTTAGTGGGCAGCTGCAACGTTTAGGTTGGGATATTTACGCTTTTGGCTTGCGCAGCTGGCGCAGCCTGACTGGAACAGAGCGTCCTAGCCTGGACAAGGCCAGTTGGCCTAGGGACTGCCACAGTGGTGGCTAATGTGAGTTTGGCGTTATTGTCTCCCTTCCTGCACCTCTGAATGTGTTTATGCGTCATGTGCTTTGCTTTACACCGCTGAATGTATTTTAGGCATCATGTGTTTCCCTTGTTCTACACCTCTGAATGTGATGCATCATGTGTAATGTGCGTTTACCCCTACAGGTATTGTGATACTTAGGTGGTTGTTTCTCTCCTAGTACAGGTGGTGCTAGGGAGGTCCTGATTCCCTGCGCAATATTTTCCTAAGGTGGTTAGGGTTGCGTAGGTGGTACTTACCTGATACCAGTAGTTACTGGTTGTGTGCTATATATGTTATTTTGTGCTATAGTAATTCTATGTTCTAAGTGCTATGTTCTAAGAGTGCTAATTCCGGACAGCGGTCCATGTGGCCCTGTCCCCTGTACATATAATCCCTTGTAAATTCTGCCCGTGCCTGTTGGCACATTGTAGAGTGTGTGTTCTTATCTAATGTGTTGTGGTATAATACAAAGGTTATTTTTATATAATACCTTGTGTGGAGTTTCCTTTGTGGTGGGCCTTGGGTGTTGTTGCTGGGTGCGCGCGCAAACGCTTTACACATCGCCTCAGAGATAAGCCTGACTGCTCGTGCCAAGCTACCAAGGGGGTGAGCAGGGGTTATCTTTGGCGTATAACTTCCTTGCCCTGACTAGAGTGGTGGTTTCTGCCTGGCTTTGGCGCAAGCCCTAGCCAACCAGAAATCCCATTTCTAACGTTGGTGATCAGCGGTGGGATTTGGACTTGCGTTTGCGCTGTACCGCAGCAGCAACTGGCTTCACTACAAAACTCTGCATTTAGATAGTCACATGGTATAGGGATTATTGTGCAAAATTGTTCTTAACCCCTTGCATGCCCGCCCCTTTCCCCGCCCAGTGCCGCGCCTTCCATTAGCGGGCGGAGTTCATGACGAGCTGGACTCGTCATGGGCACAGCGCCACCGCAGCCCATGACGAGTCCAGCTCGTCATGGGCACTGAAGGGGTTAAGTGTCATTTCTGTGGAAATGTGTTTCTTGTGCACTGTGAGTTAGGTGTCCCTAGCTCGGGAGGGTAGATCATCCCCTAAGTGCATTGTGTTTTCTGGATTCACCAGAGGGTGGGATCCGGTGGTGGCAGCGTAATAGTGTCCAGTACATTTGTCCCCCGCCCTGCGCCCAGAGTTGGTACCTGTGTCACTTGTGGTCAGGTTGAGGAATCAGGGGTGGTAGAAACTGCCTTACCAGTCCGAGGGGAGGGTTGTGTGTGGATGGATGGTGTGTGGCACTAGGCAAGTGAGTGTGAGTCCTCTGGGTTAGAGAGCTTGCTGAATCCTTTTTGTGAATTGTGTACCCTGTGTTAAGCTCAGACCCCTAGGTTCCCTGTATAATCTTTTCACCATAACGTCCGCCAGAATGGAGCCTGCTTGTGATCCCTATGAGCTAGCTTGGCGCCAGAGGCAGGAGTTAGAAAGGTACCGTACAGAGAGAGAGTCCGACACTCTGTACGAACTTCAGGACCACCTGGTCCTATGGCAAAAGGGTCCATGGGATCTTGAGCACAGTATGGAAAGGGCCCGGGCCTCACACCTGGAGGGTGGTGGGTCTGTGGGGAGCCCTGAAGCTTCAGAAGAGGAGGAAGAAGATGACAGTACCTGGACGCCAGTAGAGAGTGAGGACCCCATAGGTAGGGCGTCCCTTGCTGGGTCCAGCGTAGGAGGCAGCGCCTCATCCTTTCCCTGTCCCCAGAGGAGTGGGAAGATAGGAGGAAAGAAAGGGAGCACCAGCTGACGCTAGAGAAGCTCAGGTTAGAGCATGCACAGGCTATGGCGCAGCTGGAGGTCAAGAAGCAACAGCTAGAGACTGAGAGGGTCTTGGCGCAGGAGAGGATGGAGGAGGCTGAGAGGGACTCCACCAGAGGCAAAGTAGCTCTGGAGGGTAGACTATCCCCTGCGCGCAGTTTTAATTTTCTGGGCTCCCCAGGGAGGGTTGAGTCCAGTGGTGGCAGCCATATAGATTCCAGTGTAGGAAATCCCAATCCCAGTCCCCCCAGTCTGGTACCTGTTTCCCAGGAGGAGGAGTTAAGGTTGAAATTCAGGGGCAGTAGGAAACTGTCTCACCAGTCTTGGGAGGAGTTTGTGGATGAGTGTGAGAATGCACTGTTTGATTGGATAAGAGTTCCCGCAGGATATGATTATGATAAACTGTGTGATCTGGTCCTCAAGGAACACCTGCTTAGTTGTTGTGTGCCGGGGTTGCGCCAGCACCTGTTGAGGTGTGGATTGTCTGCACCATTTGAGCTTGGAGATGAAGCAGAGCGCTGGGAAAGTGCTAGGGGTTCTCTAGAGTCATTAGGGAGTGACTCCAAAAGTAGTGGTTCAGAGATCTTCCAGCCCAGCGTGGTGGAAGAGGCTCAGTGTAGCCCAGCTAGGTCCCAGGATAGCGAGGAGGATGTAGGGGCTCACTGCCTGGCTCAGTGGAGCAGGAGTGAGGGGGTGACCGAGGGTCCCCAGACGTACGAAACCCTGCCTCAGGACTTGGATGGTTTCATGAGGGAACACCAAGTTGGGGACCTAGGCTGTCCTGTTAGCCCATTTGAGGAAGATCTCCTAGTGAGTAGAGGACCTAGAGCGCCTGTAAACAGGGCTCCTGTGGTTCCAGAGTCTGGCCGTACCGCTCCGGTAGGGAGGGTACAGGAGTCCAGCGTAAGGAGTGATTGGGGGATGAGTTGCCCAGTGGAAGAGCCAGTGGGTCAGTGACTACCCAGTTGGACTAGGATCCCGTGTAGTGACCATGGGGACACCACTTCTGTTCTGGGGGATCTCCGCGCACTGTCAGGTGGACAGGGGACGGGAGATCAGCGCCAGACAGACAGTCGCTCGACATATGTGTCATTTGATAGCCTCAGGGGGATGGAGTGTAAATCTCCAAAAGTCCTGGAGTGCCAGGCGATTATTCCACCAAAGGTTCTAGGCCGGAGGTTGGAAGGCCAGGTTCGGGATCAGCCTGACCTGAAGGGTGGGACGTCTGTAATCAGCGTCCCGACCGGTTCTTCTTCCAGAGGTACCGCCCCAGTTGGTAGGGAGCAGGGTTCTGGAAGGGGGTGCAGAGGGTGGGAGAGCCCACCTCTGGCCCCGGTACAACCTGAGGGGTTAAACCCTGGGTTGGAATGGCGTTCTAGGTGTACCCCTCGCCAGAGGAGGAGGAACCCTAGGAGAAGAGGTAGGGGGAGGAGAGCCTTCCCTGAGACTCCTGGTCCGCCTGAGGGTGTAGACCCTAGGCTGGAGAACCAGTGGCAGTCTAGTCCTGTCTTGCAGACAGGAAGAGTGGAGAATGGACGCTATGTGCCAGGGGTTACTACCCCCCACTCTGTGATTAGGCAAGGACCGGTGGCACCTGGGTGGCCTAGGGCCTGGTCTTGGCCACGGACAGCTTGGGAGTACCAGTGGGGTAGCCCAGTTGGTCCAGACAGTGGTGTTAGAAAGAATTCCATGGGTTCACCGTGGCGTAGAACCGGAGGGTGTCCCTGCAGTTGCGGGCCCGCGTCCGTGATCTATCGCCCCAAGCAGGGAAGTCCATCACAGTGGTGATTGGTCTGCCCTGCGTTTTGGCTGGAAGGGGGTTGTGTTGGACTTGGCCCTTCTGGCAGGTTCACCCCTGAACTTTTTTTGTTTTTTTTGGTGACTTGGTGTGGTGATTTTTCGTTTCTGCGCACTTTCCCTGTGTCCCAGGGTAAAGTGCGTGCGCACTCTGAGTGCATGTGGTGAGATAGGCCTGCCCTCCCATAGGAATGCATGGGGAATGTATGTGTCCCTAGTAGTTCCTGATGCGTGGGGTGTGCAGGCCCGAGTTTGGTATGTGCGGACTCGTGTGATTGAATGCTGCGCGATGATGTGTGCGGCGTGCATGTACCTAGTGTGGAAGTGCCACTTCTAGAAGTGGGCACTTCTGTGTGCAGTGTGTCTGGCGTGTGATTGGCTGGAGCTGGCTGGTGAGCCTGGCTCCAGGAGTCTGGTTGGGTCTGCCCCAGTGGTGAGTGTGAGATTAGCATGCTGATGGCTGGGGAGGAGTGCACCTTGGACCTGAATAGGGCAGGGCTTTCCCCACACAATGCTGGCTCCGCCCCCTGTGGTGCGACTGACGACCCTAGCCCTGCCAGTGAATAGAGTGAGGGGCTGAGCACATCAAGGGTGCTCCCCAACCAGCTGCGACTGGTTTTCCCCCTCACCCTGAACCAAGAACAAAGGGTTTTAGTGTATAAAAATGGGGCTGTGTCCCCACAGAAACTGTTCTCTTGCAGGATCCACTTGAGGGGGGGCCTGCTGCTGCTGGGCGCCAGGAGAGACCGCCACTGGGGACTGCCTCCCTGCTGGAGGGTCCTGTGAGCTGGCTCTGGGCCCAGTCTTTGCCCCCCTGCTCTTGAAAGACTTTATGGCTGGACATTTTTTGGCTTGGTAGCGCCTGGGAGCGCTCTTTGGACTTTATAGCGCTGGGCGCGCTGTTTGGGCTTTTATAGCGCGGTGAGCGCTTTATTTCAGGAAGCCGGTGCCCACCCGGCGTTTGCCCCGTCTTTGCTGATCCTGAGGACCCCTGGCAGGTGCCCACCCTGCCAGGGACGTTGCTGTGCTCGTTGCCGGGTGCCCACCCCGCTTGTTGGCGTGAACTCCGAGGGGGCCCCCCCCCCCTCATCGCCACGGTAGAGAGAACGAAGTTCACCGCCGCAGCCCGGAGTTCCCGGCCGCGTCATCCCCCTGCCACGCTGTGAGTGGTTCAGCGGGAGGGGGTGTGGCCCACGTGTTCACAGGCCCCGAGAGACGTCGCGCTGGGGAAGGGAGCAGGCGGGAGGCCACCCCGCGCTCCGGCGACCAGGAAGTGCGGACAAGAGGAGCGGAGTCCCCCGAGGACAGCCCGGTGAGTAGGGAAGGGCTTGGGGACTCTGCACGAGTACCGTGGGTGCCGGTCCCAGACCGGCTGAGCTTGTAGGCGGCCCCCGTCTCCGGCGCGTGCCCGTTGATACCGAGAGCCTCGCTCCGCTCTCCAACGAAGGGGGCAGTAGTGTTAGAGCCTGTGAGGCTCCAAACGGGGCGCATTGGTTTCTGAGCCCCGTGGCTCCGACGAAGGGGCGAAGTATTGGGGTCTCGAGTCCCGTGAGGCTGCCAGGTGAAACGTGGCATTTCTTTGGCACTCAGAGTGGCCCCGGAAGGCAGCGGGCCGGTCCAACGTTGGCCCCCACTGTGTATTTTAGAGCGCTGACGCTCCAACGTTGGGGGCGAGATTTTGTTAGAGTCCAGAGGGACTCCGGGGCACATTGGTCTTGAGCCACGAAGGCTCTTGGGGACATATTGTTAGCAGAGCCCACGAAGGCTCCAAGAGAGAGGCGGATTCGTGTCCCAGGGCATATTAGTGGTGCCCAGCATTCCTACAGCTGCCCAGCACTTAGTGGGCAGCTGCAACGTTTAGGTTGGGATATTTACGCTTTTGGCTTGCGCAGCTTGCGCAGCCTGACTGGAACAGAGCGTCCTAGCCTGGACAAGGCCAGTTGGCCTAGGGACTGCCACAGTGGTGGCTAATGTGAGTTTGGCGTTATTGTCTCCCTTCCTGCACCTCTGAATGTGTTTATGCGTCATGTGCTTTGCTTTACACCGCTGAATGTATTTTAGGCATCATGTGTTTCCCTTGTTCTACACCTGTGAATGTGATGCATCATGTGTAATGTACGTTTACCCCTACAGGTATTGTGATACTTAGGTGGTTGTTTCTCTCCTAGTACAGGTGGTGCTAGGGAGGTCCTGATTCCCTGCGCAATATTTTCCTAAGGTGGTTAGGGTTGCGTAGGTGGTACTTACCTGATACCAGTAGTTACTGGTTGTGTGCTATATATGTTATTTTGTGCTATAGTATGTTCTAAGTGCTATGTTCTAAGAGTGCTAATTCCGGACAGCGGTCCATGTGGCCCTGTACATATAATCCCTTGTAAATTCTGCCCGTGCCTGTTGGCACATTGTAGAGTGTGTGTTCTTATCTAATGTGTTGTGGTATAATACAAAGGTTATTTTTATATAATACCTTGTGTGGAGTTTCCTTTGTGGTGGGCCTTGGGTGTTGTTGCTGGGTGCGCGCGCAAACGCTTTACACATCGCCTCAGAGATAAGCCTGACTGCTCGTGCCAAGCTACCAAGGGGGTGAGCAGGGGTTATCTTTGGCGTGTAACTTCCTTGCCCTGACTAGAGTGGTGGTTTCTGCCTGGCTTTGGCGCAAGCCCTAGCCAACCAGAAATCCCATTTCTAACACCCGCCATCTGTTGTAGAGGCTTTTTGTGTCTCTGCTTAAGGCAGTGGAAAGTAACTTATGCTCATGTAATAAGGAACAGTATTCTATGGTTCCACTGTGGTTTGATACGGCCTGCACTAAAGCTCGTGGCGATCCACATAAAGTATTAAAAGGGAGACCAAGAGACAAAGAATTGGTTGCTTCTGCCTGTAAGTATCACAAAAAGAGAGAGACAAGGGTTTAGAGTCTTCTCTGACTCCCTTAACAATATATGAAACTCACACGACAGAGAAAAACTTCATAACAAAAATAGTAGTACTATAAAGTGAAGACGGGAAAATCAAAAGAATTTTTAATACTGCCCTCACACACTTGGTAGTGTCATGCTTCATCATTGGGCCGCATCATACACCCAGGTGCAGACCAACACACTGGATGGAGTGCAATTTTTTTGAAAGATGAAGGACAGTAGTGAGGGTAGAGTGTAGTAAAGAAAGACAAAAAACACAAAAGTTTTTACTCAAAACATAAAGGAAAATAAATTTTACTCCTGGAAAAACGGGACCAAGAGAGGTGCAGGTATGTTAATAAAACTGCCTAGGTGTTAAACAATAATTCTTTATTTAATGTCAACCTCTGGCAGGATTAAAATTATGAATTAGGGGATATAAGGGTCGTTACCTTCCCTGAATACCCCATAATCATAATTTTAATCCTGCCAGAGGTTGACATTTAATAAAGAATTATTGTTTAACACCTAGGCAGTTTTATTAACATACCTGCACCTCTCTTGGTCCCGTTTTTCCAGGAGTAAAATTTATTTTCCTTTATGTTTTGAGTAAAAACTTTTGTGTTTTTTGTCTTTCTTTACTACACTCTACCCTCACTACTGTCCTTCATCTTTCAAAAAAATTGCGCTCCATCCAGTGTGTTGGTCTGCACCTGGGTGTATGATGCGGCCCAATGATGAAGCATGACACTACCAAGTGTGTGAGGGCAGTATTAAAAATTCTTTTGATTTTCCCGTCTTCACTTTATAGTACTACTATTTTTGTTATGAAGTTTTGCTTCTGCCTGTACCCATTATAAGGAGTGTAGACGACTGAGGTTGAAAACATTAAAAGAAGAGGCTTGGGCCAATCTGCATGGCGCAGCACTGCTAAAAGATTAAAAGAAATTCTGGGCCGTAGTTAAACCAAGATGCGGGTCCTTCTTTAGAAGTCCATGTAGGAGAGGGTGAATGGGTGGACCATTATTCAGGTTTTTTTAACCTGGCGCCAAACGAGGAAAGTTCAAATGAAGTTTGATGTATGTTCCCCATTGTTTTCTCTATGGCAGAAGTGAAATGTGGCCTGATGCAATGCAGTGGCTCTAAAGCCCCAGGCCCGGATGGGGCCCCTGTCGATTTCTTCTCTGTATCCCTGATCTTTGGGTCCCGCTTTTAACAAATGTATTTAATGCAATTACTATAGCGGGCCCTCTGGCATCATAGAAAACGACTACCATTGTGCCAATCCATCAAAAAGGGAATAAGTCCCTGCATTAGAACTATAGACCTATTTCACTACTAGATGGTACTTTAAAACTAATGGGTCGTCTGCTTTTAAACAGATTAGAAGAATGGGTGACGGAAAAAAATATTTTAATACTGGTGCAGTATGGTTTTAAGAAAGGGATGGGCACCTTAGATCAGTGCCTAAACCTGAATTTATTTGCAGCTAAATATACCCAAATTAAATAACGGTCCATTTACATGGGGTTCATGGACCTTTCGGCAGCTTTCGATTCTGTGCTACACAGCAGACTATGGATTATCTTGAGAGACATGAGGGTTGATGAGAATATAATATTTTGTATCCATCAATTATATTCCCAATCTACTGCATGTGTTAGATTTGGTAGCCAGGGCGAATTCACTAGATCATTCCTTATACTTAGAGGTGTCAGGCAGGGGTGCGTGTTTGCCCCCTTCCTGTTCCCATTGTATACTAATGGCATTGAAGCAGCAGTTGACCAACCCGCAGATGATGTCCCCACGATTAATAAAAAACGGGCCTCCATATTGCATTACACTGATGATGCCGTTTTAGTTGCAAGGACTGGCTTAGCTCTTCAAAACCTGATTAATAATTATGTGACTTAAATGGCCTCCTTGCATCTAAAGGTGAATGCGTCGAAAACTTTTATTTTGATCGTAGGAAAGCAACCAAAAAAAAAAACCCTCACTTTATATTGCGGGACGCAAAATTGAGATTACAAAGTCCTGTTTATACCTGGGTGTACTTTTTAATAGTAGGGGGACAAAGGAAAATATTTTTTTAAACAGATGCAATGCCCTAGAGAAGTGCACTGTGGCTATGTTCTCTCCTTTATAAAAAAAAACTGGGCAGTAAGCCATTAGAGCCAATTAAAAAGATGTATTCAGCTAAGGCCATTTCTTCAGCAATATATGGAGCTGGAGTTTGGGGAATATCGAAGGCTGATCACCTACGATGACTAGAAGATGGTTTCATAAAAAACTATTATCTCTACCTAATAGTTGCTCAAGCTATACGATGAATCACAAACTGAATTTACCATGAATTACAGACATTATATCTCTTGCGCCAGTCCTACTATGGCTTTCAATCTGGCAAAGGGATATGGTGGGCCTAACCCAAAACATCATTAAGGATTGTCTTGATTGTGATCAGGCCCACAAGGCCCCTTGGCTCAATTATGTAAGAGAAATATTAGTAAATCTGGGCCTAAAAGCATTATACAATGATCCTCTTAATTGCCAGAAAGTTCCCAAAGCTAAAATTAAATCTTGCCTCCGAATGTTCAGGGAAAAAAAGAGATACACATCAAAACCATGGTAGTATTATACCTGGGATTGCCGTCTGTTTCTATAGGCCCAAATTCATACTTGGTTGCTGTGACCAACATGCGCCACCGATCTGTATTAATACGTTTTAGATTAAATCTTATCCCTTGTATGTTGGGCTTCCCCTAGGAGTGTATTCAATTAGTGAACTGCCAGTATGTCCATGTGACGGTTCTTCTCCTCAGTCCAATCTTCATTTTATATTTTTTTGCAAATTTTATATCACTGAGCGTAAAAGGTATATTCACCCATTATTCCAGAAATATAAATTTGCCCAATGTTGTCCAGCAATGTTTTTCCTTCAAATGCCACCTGATTTTTATGTATGTTTCTCCCTTGCGTCCTATCTATGTTTGGCTTTAGTAAATCGGAGATCGATCAGCCCATAGTTTGCACCCTAATTGATGATGGTACTGTCTTGTATGTATCCTTCATATCTTAAATTAATTTACCTGTTTTAATACTGTATTTTTAAACTCAATTTTTTTTACCTAGTTTTATCTGTAATTACTGATTATTATGCTATGAAAATGAGATATATTCATCGATTGTTTCTATGACTTCCACACTTTTATGGTCTTAATGGTTAAGGTCGAATAAAGTTAATTGAATTGAGTGTAAAGGTACAGGGCCTCTGTGGGTGGGACAATAAGTGCTGCAGCCCTTAGGGGCCTTCCCTGGTCACAGTGCCCTGGGTACCTGTGGTACCATTTACCAGGGACTGACGTGTGGCCAGAGAGTGCCAATTGGGTTTGGTCTTCAATGCAGTTTTAGGAAAAGAACATAGGCCCTGGGTACCTTAATACGCAGGAGCCCAGGGCACACTCAGTCAAAGCACATCAGCAATTTAGCTTAAAGTGGGGGCAACCATGCAGAAAGAGGCCACTTTCTCACAGTGATCACAAGTATCACAAGGTGTGCAGAGGTAATCTATCCTGGGTGATGTGTCAGAGACCTTGGAGTAAAAGGAGTGTTGATAATCATTTCCATGTCTCAATTACCACAAATCACTCAGACACATAGCATTCACAAATGTCTCCAACCCTGTGTGGCCTAGTATATCTGGCTTGTCTTGGTTAATATCAATGACATCTTTAAGATCATCCCTTATTTTGTGAAGTGAATTCTGGACTTCAACCAAAATGCCATCTATTTTAGTCATAACCTCTCTATGGATCCTGGTGGGGGTGTAGACATGTAATCTGGTCATATAAAGGAGACCTCTTATGTCTGCTACTACATTAATTTCCCATGAGGTGGGTCACTTGAAACATGAGCACATTAGCTTTGTTTCCTCAGCAAGTGTATTCTAATAATATCTACCTTGTCATCTGTTCTTCTCATAATACATTTACTCTTCCCAATAAATACACACAAGGGACACTACCAGAATACATTTACTATTATTTCAGTATAATAACATGAATTAGGCACACACACAACAGCAAAGAACTCTTCACCGTGATCAAAGAATTCACAAAAACACAGCATGGATATCACTGACATCCCCCCTCCCAAGCCATCTGTGATAACCTTACCACCTTCCTACACCACAAGATCACAGGCATCTACGATAGCTTCGCAATGCAGGACATTGTATCTACACCAAAATGCTCCAGATCCCAGCCAACCCTGCTCAACTGGACGACCCCCTCTACCGATGACACCTTATGGATCATGAAGACCGTCCATTCTGGAGCTCCCTCGCACCCTTGCCCCCACCATATCTTCTAATTTTGCCAGTGCCCCCATTACCCCCCGAATCTGCTGCACCATCAACTGCTCCATCGAATCCGCCACCTTAACTGAAGACTGGAAACACGTAGAGATCAACCCCCTGCTGAAAAAACCATCTG
Organism: Triturus cristatus; assembly: GCF_964204655.1. NCBI lineage: Eukaryota > Metazoa > Chordata > Amphibia > Caudata > Salamandridae > Triturus > Triturus cristatus. The sequence goes on from NC_140583.1 coordinate 239,313,144, forward strand.
CCGACCCGACAAACCTCAAGAATTACAGACCCTTCTCTCTACTCCCATTCCCAGCCAAAGTCATCGAGAAGGCCATCAACATCTAACTCATCAACTTCAACGAAAAAACAAAACACTTCTTGGACACCTCCCAATCAGGGTTTAGAAGCAACCACAGCAACGAGACTGCACTCCTTTGCAGCAACAGATGACGTACACAATCTCCTCTGCTGGGGCAAAACTGCAAGCCTCATCCTCATGGACCTCGCTGCCACTTTTTATACCATCTCCCATTATACCCTTCACGCAAGACTCCACAATGCCGGAATCCACAGCAAAGCCTTAGAGTGGATCTACTCTTTCCTCACCGGCCGAACCCAGAGAGTCAGGCTTCCACTGTTCTCCTCAGAACCTACAGAGATCAACTGCGGTGTCCCTCAGGACTCTTCTCTGAGCCCCACCCTCTTCAACATCTACATGGCATAGCTGCCAGCCATCGTTCGAAACCACGGATTAAACATTGTCTCCTATGCCGACAACACCCAGCTGATTCTCTCTCTCACCGATGAACCTACAGCCACAAAGAACAACTTTCTCAACGGGATGAAGGCAGTCACCACCTAGATGAAGGGCAGCTGCCTTAAACTCAACTCCTCATCGTGGGAATGACCCCTGCCACCTGGGCAACTCCTGGTGGCCCGCAGAGCTCAGAGTCAGTCCACACCCACTGGCCATGCACGTAAACGCGGTATCATCTTTGACTCCTCGCTCTCAATGAACCACCAAATCAACGCCATCTCATCCTCCTGCTTCCACACGCTTCACCTGCTCGAAAGATCTTTAAGTGGATCACCACTAAGTCCAGAAGGACAGCCACCCAGGTACTCGTTAGCAGCAAACTCAATTATGGCAACTCACTCTACGCCTGCACCACCCAGAAACTCCAAAAGAAATTGCAAAAAATCCAGAACACCACCGCAAGACTTAACCTGGACATTCCCAACCGCAGCCACATTGCCGGTCACCTGAGAAACCCCCACTGGCTACCGATATTAACAAAATAATCACCATCAAGCTCCTCTTGGAAGCCTACAAGGTCCTCTACAACATCGGACCTGCATACCTCAACCGCCGCCTCTCCTTCTACACTCCCACCAGACACTTCCACTCTGCCAACATGGTCACTATCCCATGGATACGCAAGACCACGGCGGAGTAGGATGCTTCTACTACCTCGCTGCAAAGACCTGGAAGTCTCTTCCTCTATATCTCAGGCAATCACCTTCAGTGCCTCAGTAAGGACCTCAAGACCTGGCTCTTCGACTGAACTGGCTCTTCGGCTGAACTGCAGAACCCGCCCACCCCTGCGTCTTGAAACCCTAACTGGTGATTAGCCATGCTCTATAAGAATCCTGGTTGATTGTTTGACTATACACGAAATTGCAGACGGCGCAGTTCAATCCAATGATAAGTGTGTTAAAACATATATACATAAAAGGATCCTTTAGATGTTTTTCAATTTCTTTGTGCTAAAGTGCAGCAAAAGTTCATGAATCTTAGTTCCACAAAATGTTCATAAACAACACCCCTGATGTTGCATCGTTTCGACCTTATGGAATAAAACAGCAGGTCTTATCAGGACCAATCCATCTGTCTAGTGATCTTTGATAAAGAAAAGAGCACCCTTAGCCTATTCAATACTGCTCTTATACTGTTGTAACATAGCCAGTCAGAGAGAGAACATGCCTTCATCCCTTGTGGTAAACATTCTGCTTGCAGTATTTAGTTCTGGCAGTTTTATATTGCCCTTCAGACCATTCATTTTCCAGATCGTAGCGTTTCAGTTTGATGGAGTATTGAGTATTGAGTATGATGAGTTTAGCATCCAACATACTAGCACCATTAAGCACTTCCCTCAATCGCATTTACCTAATTAGTACGGCAAAACCCATTAGGCAAGCTATTCTATGATCCACATTCTGCCCAAATTAATATGTAGCCGACCTAAAAAACTACCTGTCACCTACATGTATCCTGACATCTAAACAATGGCAAACTGCATAAAAAGAGGCAAAATGCAGAAACAATGGGCATACATACTGTAGGCAGTGCAAGAAAAACAGATACGCCAAATTCAGCCAACAGCGTTGTTATATATAGTCTCCACTCAGCTGGATATTAAGAGGAAAGGTATACTTTCAATCAATATTCATGGGATTCCTTTTCAGTTTCCACATTATTCTAGAATTATTCAGTGCCAAGACCACTTCCTGGGAGAGGCTTCATGGTGCTTGGGGTCTACTCATTGAATACGAGGCTTGGCCTTGGGTGCTTCATCTGGCCTATTAGACAACCATATTGGCCAAATATTAGCTTTGTGTTGTTCTTCTTTACTTGCCCTATCTGTAGTTGTACCCATGGAATTTGGGTGCTGAAGAACTCTGCTGAAAGGGAATTGAAAAGGGCAGGTGCACTGTGTGTATCATACACTTGGCTTAAGCAGTATGTTGGTAATGCACATTAGCACAAGATAAAGTCATGTGACAAAAGCTTTCTTGTCGCACTATGGGAATCAGTGCTAAAGAGGTAAAGTGCTCAAGAGTGTTGTAAGTTGCAGTCCAGTCGTCAGAATTCACCCTGTAGACAAGCAGCAGATCTGAGTCATACTTGAACATCATCAGGTGAGGTAAGGTGGCCCGGTGCCTCAGGATCATCCCCCAGCAACCATCATAGGAGGCTCAAGGTGCACAATGATAGAGCAGTATGCAAATGGTTGTCAATCCCAACAAATCATGTCCCGTAGGCATGGCCTAGTGAAAAGGTAAAGGACTGATCTAGAGAATGCTAAGCCTCTCAACCACCCCAATACAGGTCCTCCCAGCCCACAGAAGGCCGAAGGATAAAGCTGAGGCTCGCAACAACCCTGTCAGTTCTCTACCCCATGCCCAGTCTACCTTAATCTTCTCAAATAGTTGCGCCAGGCTAGGAACCAAAGCCTTCTTCAAAGGCACACCAGGACCCACATTCTCCTCCGGGCCCATAATCTTTGCCATGATGTGCCAAAGTGGTGCATACTCCTTAATGGCAACACCCTAGAGAGCCTACAGTTTCAGTTGTAAACAGCCATACATAGTGATGGTTTCTCCACTCCTATCCCTTTCACCTCTGTGTCCACTAGGATCATACTTCCTGGCACCATTTTGCGCTAGACCACAAGGCACTTCACAGGTCTATGCTTCCCTCTGTCCTGAGTTGCCTCCACTCCAGCAGTCCTGATAAGGCACAGATAAATCCACTCACAAGACCATACAGGGAGAGGAACAAGGTCCACTTGGCACCGTCGGCAGGGCTTTGCCTCCACAGTCGGTGCCGACCACGGAGCCACAGTCACAGCCTGACTATCCCTTTAGAGAACTGCTGCTTCACATTGGAGAAGACTAGTCTGCTCTAGAGAGCTAAATAGAGCAAGAGGCCTCTGTTATCTTCCGCAGGCAGCATACCACTGGATATGACAAACCTGCAACCGCTGCATACCTCAAAGTCACAATGCCACAGGTAACTTGAAAGCACAATGTTTTACTGCAGCCATCAAGTGACTCGGAAGACCTGGTACTGCGTGAACATCCGATCATGAAATCCCAAGATCAACCTCTTGTTCCGCCCTTATCTCCTATTTGCTGATGCTGTTTATACAACAAGCAAGAAAAACAGTAAAACTACAGAAAGTAAACTGTGATATTACTTCAATTTCCATTATGACCATGAAAATCTGTGGAAGTAAGGGTAGCACCAGCGGGACAAAAGGGCAGTCTAGGGCTACAAGGTGGTATGCCTGATAACTCATAACTCCTGTTCAGGTAACACTAATCTTTTTAACTGCTATTGGATTCTAGAGCTTGTAAATTAGCTTTTTGTATTGCTGTACTAGACTGAAGTTAAAAAAATACAGCATGTAATGTGTGGTTGGATAACCAGTCTGCAGGAAAATAAAATGGATGACTGTTATGTCTGAATTAGTCTCAGCCACTGGTATATATTAGGGGCCGCCTTCCAGTCCATCATTTTTTGTCTGCCATCACACTTCAAACAGGAACGCTTTTTGCCTTATAGCCCGCCATAGCATTCTCTACCGGCTATTAAAAGCCTCTTCAGCGTTAAAGGCCTGAGCTGAAGGCGAAGGCCTTCAACAAGTGAACAGGTCATTAATGGTCGTTAGGAGCCTGCTACGTAGGTCTCTAGGGCTATTAAAACATTCCGCCTCTAGAGGGCGGCCTTTGTTCACAGCAACAGCTATGAAATTAAAAAAACATTGGAATGTTGTTCTTCGGGCTTCTATCGGCCATTAGAAAGCCAGAGCACTCCATTGTCCACAATGGAGCGCTCAACATCCCAATGTTCTTATCATACTTAAATTAGCCTCAGTCTTGCTCTAAGAGGAACAGTCCAACCAAAACTGCCAGATCCTCCTGATCAGGGACAGAAGGAACATTAGATCAGTTTCAGTCTAGTTATGCCTTTTCTGTGAGTCTTGTGGGAAAGTGTGGAGTTGACTCACATCTGTGCATCCCCATCACACAGAGAAACCAAAACAAAAAAGTGGTGGTGGAATGTATCAATTAATCACAGCCACTGGTAACTAGTGGGGCACAACCCATCCCTTTATTTTTTTACTCACCATAACACCTGTTATTCCTACTTAAATTTGTTTAGGTCAAATGTTATGGATCTGATATAAATCTTGTGATCTTTATTTCAATAGATATCGACATCAATGCTATAGACACTGCCCTCAAAAGACATATGCAGACGATGGAAGAAAACTGTGCTTTGCCTGCCCGCCATCTTGTTTTGACTGCAAAAATGAAACCTTCTGCTCATCATGTCAAGTCAGCTACTTTTTATTTGGTAAGATCACGATCACTGAATAAAAATGTAAACAGACCAAATATATTCCATGTGTCTATTCTGCATCCTACACTTCTATGCCTCTATAGCATATTTATTAGGTAATCCATCAAGCTATTTCAAGGTTGGATAAACAACGTTCCCTAAGCTGAAAAAAATAGGATTTTTCATGTTTAAAAAATGCTTATTTGTATAATGGCATCACATGAAGCGACATCATCACATTTCAAACAGGATATCGCATCACGGGAAATGAGCTGACGTAATCTGTGGTCCAGCTCAGTTTGCAAAACTGTGTGGACCGAAGATGTAACCCCGAATGGGATAAATCATATTGTGCTCTACAGAAACATGAAACTGATTTTTTATCCGTTCTTTAGTCGCCAGTCATATGTGGTCTCCTGGGCTAACCTTGTGTTTTTCTAGTCTGTCCCTGGTGTCCAGAGTGACCATTTTCAGGGATCCCAGGCCTTTATAGTTGTCAGCTTCACATTTCACCACTAAGTTTCATAGTTACATCCTTATTGTCTTGTGGTTTTAAGAGTAAAGAAGTGGGAGTAAAAACAGTCATAGTATAAAGGAGAAGGGAGCCAAAGAGGAGGTCACCAGCTAAGTTGCTGGATCATATCATGCCAGCCAAATGGCTCAAACCCAGAGTGTGCAAACCAGATAAACAAGGTCCAGCTGCTGATGGAGGATAAGCTATGATTACACTGCAGAAAGAAGTTCTAAAGGCTTCTCTAAAGAATTTGTCACCAATGGGGACCCACCTCCTTTAGTACCATTTTGGTCGATTGTGAAGAGTCACAACCACTATTGCAAAGCCATACCTAACCTCTATCACATGGAAAAAAAGGAGTTTGCACATTCTGTAGTCAGAAATTACTCTTTATTTCCACCGATTTGTCTCCTATTTTCATTCCTAATACAAAGAGCACAAGCTCTAAAAACAGGAATAAAATACCATCTTATTTTAAAAGTGGAAAAATATGGGGAAAAAAGGGCACAGTATCAGCGAATCCCTACCTTCAAACAATGATAGACCTGCAAACTCTATGGGAGAGGCCTTTAGGACAGTTGATCATACCTCACCACCAAAAGTGACCTGATGAAGGATAACAGCTAGCCCAGTAACCCCAGCTAGGTCCAGCAAAGGCCTTAGAGCAAGGACTGTGCTAAACCCTCTGAGAAGGTTATGGTGGAAATTCAAGAGGCGCCTTAAAATATGATATCAAACACTAATCTCTCCAATAATTATATTACAATCCAGCCTGCATAGGAGTAATTCAAGATTTAGCCTAGAGGATGTCGTGGCAGATACAGTAAAATCCGGATGTCCGCTGCAATTGTAACTATTCAGCACTCCTTTTGTTATGTTTCTTAACCTAGGCCTAAGTAGCAAAACAACCTTTTACCTACATTTTACCTACCTTGCTCTGCATAACAGTTCTAGCAATCACCTTTTACCCAGTTATGTGCTGAATAAATGTTGATTGGTTTCCTTGAAACTAGCCTTATTCATTGTGCATGAGGATTCTTAGCATCATATCTTATGCCACTGCACATGACGTACATAACAGAATTAACATACTCTGTACAAAGTCCTCACCATCTCCATCCTCGGGTGACCGGGCTACTTTGCATAGTTACAATTATTGATTTGGGCTCATCTACATAACCGTACTCACAACATATCGATTGTGGTAGATCCCCGAGGCTACCTTTTAGATATAAAAGAACCACACCTTAACTAGGTAACAAGAGGAGACCCTTCTATGTGGACACTGACACAGAGGTCCCTGCATGCTGAGGCTTCAACAGGCAGCGGTCTGACATGCCTTGTGGGGTGTCCAACTCCTGACCAAGATGGGGTCATTCATTCTTTCTCGTCAGGTAACGGGGTTGGCTCTTTCCTTGGGGATTCTTGGTTTCACACCCACATTCATGCTAGGAACATTGAGGTACACTTAAGTACGGTACGCCTAGGAGGAGTACGCGAAGATTACTGCTTTTATATATGCCTGCATATATTTCTTGCTGAGCATCATGGTAGAAATGTATCTACTGTTTTCTCTGTTGGTGCTTATAATCTCTTACATTTGCTTCTGTCTATTGATTGTCGTACCAAACATGTTTTATACTAGAACGGCGCTGATTCAGTAAACGCTGATTGAAATCGTGCCCATCGTTTATTCTATGTATCTCTCTGAGACTAAGTGAGCACGATTGACTGAGCGGAAAGCACTGTACTGTTTCCACGATCCCTGATGGGTAGAGGGTTGTCATGTTCAATGGTTGCCAGAGACTATTCGCTCCTTGGTTAAGGTTCGGGGGCTTATAGTGTCACTGTGAGCTAGCTGGTCTAAAGGCTGACATATCCTGTGTGGTTGTCCGGACTCAGTCTAGACACCAAACCCTCAGTTTATGTTGTCCAACAAACGCGCAGACCTGTTGTATTTTTAGAAACTACACAATACTGTCTAAGCTGTAGAAAGTCCCTAAGGTAGAACAAACAATATTAAATGACTGCAAAAAAACTTTAAAGACCAGCCCACCTCCCCCTCTCACTAATTAATGACTGGAAGGAGTTTTGCATAATACGTTCACAAGAGGATTAAAGTTTGAACCAGACCTACGAGAAATTGGCACTACAGATTCCTCAATAACAGAGAGCACAGCATACCTCAATACTAAGTATAGCAACAAGTTAAGGAAAAAATTACAACTACAAAAAAACATTTGTTAGAAAACCCCTGCTCTATACAGAGGCAAAGCCAACGGAAACTCCAACTCCCCCTCCTACTGGAGGTAGGACTGGAGTAGAAGTGGAAGTGAATCCTAATTGAGGTTTTATTATACAGAAAGAAGTGTAGACTCCAAACTCTTATTCAGAGAAATTCAGCTGGTGCATGAGACAATGAGCAAAAACGCATGTCAACTAAATAAAGACTGAATCCTCAGATATTAACCAGGATAAGATAGTTGAATATGAACAAAAGGATGCAAAATCCACCGCCACCTATAAAAATGATGCTGTCTCCAGGCTGGTGGAAGTAGGAGCTGATAAGGACAGATACAAAGGGACATTCTTGACAACAAAAGCCATTCAAAGTTGACTACATTGATGAGAAAAGTGTATTGCTGGTAACTTCATTTCTAAGGTCAGATGAAGAAGACCCACTTACTGACCCTGACCTTTGTCCCGGGGTGAAGAATACATAGGTGATTGTTCAGACTTTACTAAGAATAGGGGGTCTGTGCAGACACTAGCCGAACCTCAAATGTATTAAACAGTCTAAATGTGCCTTCTCAGATAGCTTGTTGGGAAAGATGAAATGCCAACACTTCTAGAGCAATTGCCCCTCTGAGTAGTGGAAGGCTTGACGCGAGGAAATAGCAGACTTATGTGTACACTATTGTACTCCTCCAGAGGAAGCCATGACTGTATAGTGCAAAATTCTTGAAGTAATTCATACACTAACAAACTTGAATAATGTATCTTTAGATGATATTTTATCAGTGAAATTCTTGGAAAAGAGATTGAGTGAACAAAGTGAACCTATAGAGAGCTTACAATCAAGTTACGTTTTGACAAAGACAATCATCGCAGGTAAAGATACACTTGCTGAGTAAGGCATAAAAATCTCCATGAGTACAGAGGACTCATCCAACAGGATCCTGGAGCAAGCAGAAAAACAGAATATAGAGCTCCATAGGCATAACACCAAGATGTCATTTAGATCGTTAAATTGCTCTCTTTCTAATTATGCAACCAAAAATGACCTGGTTAATTTTACGGTTGTCCTTTACCATCAAATCGGGAAGAAGAAAATCATGTTATTAAGAAACAAGAGTCCTCAACCAGGTCAAGGCAGGTGAAATAGTAATGATTGGGGCTAGCTGGACACAGCCCTAACAGCTCCAATGCACATCCAGCAAATGCAAATAGCTTTTTTACATGAGATTAATTATTACCAGGTACCCTAGTAAGCTAGAATATTGCTAGTTTAAACCATACAAAACAGGACAGTGACTGGGTTACCTTTATATAATCCTTCAATATCTGTTGCTTCCAGGAAACGTGGGCTATGGAGGATCTGGCAATAGATGGCTTCACTCTGTATTGTGTTCCAGCAGTTAGGCCATTCAAGGTTAAACCAAAAGGAGAATTGACTACGTGGATTTGTCACACTTACTGCTCGGGTCCTAGCAAATTTGATGGCAAATAACAATATACAGCACCTTATGCTGGGAAATACCTATGTGATTATCGAAATCTTTAACGTGTATCTGCCTTCAAACAATAAAATGGGAGATGGATGTTTTTGAAAGCTCTAGAATCCATAATCATCGAACTGTGATCGACTAGAAAAGAGATCACTCAAATTGAAAACATAAAATAATTGTTTGTGGCGACTTTAATATTAACCCACATGTTTCAATGATCTCACTAAACGGGAAACTGTATACATTATACCTGAATTCCCAACTGAAAGTTTTAGAGATTCTAAGGGAAAACAGTTGAATGATGGTATCTTGTGGTCTCCAAACTCTAAAGAGACAAATTATATGAAGCAAGGACAACCTACAGAGTGAACAATCGTGCAAGCCAGATTGGCTATATTTTAATCAGCATTGACTCATGGCACCTTGTCATTGACATGCATGTGGAAGGACAACTCAAAAGTAATCTAGACCCATTAACTGCATTACTTCTCATGCAGAGTCCCATAACCATGCACTATAAAGTAGAGAGATATCTGAAATCCCATAATATAGCACTAATGCCTGGCCATGGTAGAAAAAGTTTGCAACTGACTGCTCTGATCACCAAGAATTGGGATGAAGTCTTCAAGGAAATTGCTAAATGATCACTAACCTAATAGAAAATGCAGGGATGGCAACTGAAGCTTTGCATCTTTTTTGAGGCCCTGATAAGTTTGATCCTCTGACTAAGACAATAGAATACAATTCTTAGAAACCGGCTAAAAGTGAATGTGAATAAGCTGCAACGGTATGGTGATGAATGTTCAAAGGAGAAATTGGTATTGATGGAAATTCTGAGAAGAATGCCTCTAAATCTGAAGGAAGAAGAGTCAGTTAAGGACCTAAGAAAAGTCTACCAGCTTCAACTTAAATTCTAAAAGTCAAACTGGGAACAAAAAGAATGGGACTTGATTAAGGACCTTCTTATCGGACTGCCAACCTCACGGTGGCACATATGGCGGTCGGACCGGCATGGGACCGCTGCTGCGGCCAGGGATTCGCAATCCCTGGCAGTGTTGTGGCAGTCTTGAGGCCGCAATATGTTTGGCAGGGCTGCTGCGGCCCCATGAAGTGTATTACAAGTTTTCTCTCCGCCAAAATTTTCATGGCAGTGAGCCAGTCATAAAAACTGTGGTGGAGAGAAAACAAAGGGGACCCTGAAGGGCCCCATGTTGCTTCTACGCCAGGGGATGCATCCAAGGGGGCACACAGTGTGCCCCCTGTCTGCATGCACTCTCAGTTCCTGAGGGCAGGAACTTGACAGTCCATGCCCTTCAGGAACTTGCCTTGGCATTCCCATTGAGGGGCCTTTTTTATAGGGCACTGCCGTGGGACCACCAAAGAACTGCCAACCAGTGACAAATATTTTTGTGATCTGGCGGGTGGCGTACACGGGTCGGTCTGGTGGTGCAGGAGCAGGGCAGTACCGCTCCCGCACTGCCAAACTCATAATAAGGTCCTAAGTCTTCTTTGAGATCCAAGAACTCAAAAAACAAAAATTAGGACCTAGTTAGATGGAGATGTAAGGGCCTTTCCTCGAATTTCCACTTAAGTTTTCCAATCTATCTATCTGTGTAGCATTTGTGGAGCGCATAGCTACCCGAGGGCATCCCAGCGCTAGTAGTGCGACACAGGCTGGCCAGGGAGTTCTAGAGAGGGCAACGGTCAAATAGCTAAGTCTTTAGTAGTTTTTACAATGGGAGTTCCAAGTTAACTATCAGCAAAGTGAAAGGGAGGGAGTTCCAGAGTTTGTCCACTTTGTATCTGAATGACCGACCTCCTTTTCTGCCTCTTTTAATGAAGGGAACCACAGCCCAACAGGCATTGGTGTATAGCAAAGTTCTATTTGGGGTATAAAGGGAGATCATGGGTCCAGAGATTATGGGGCCTTTGCTGAGGAATGCCCTGGGAGCCATTCAAAGGGCTTTGAATGTGATCTTCTGGGCAACTGGAAGTCATTGGCGGGAGATCAGGGCATTCCGGGCTGACTTGTGCCAAGAAAGATTATGCAGAATCTGAGCTGCAAAGGCAGACCGCCCATCCCAGGCTTGTGTGAAGATTGTAAGGATTGCCAAGGATCATAAGCTCCATTTTATCCCCATTTAGTTCTAGGGACAAGCTGTTCGTTAATTTGACTACTTCCTCTAGGCAGGGGCCAAGAGCAAGGGAAAGAGGGTCTTGGATATGAGGGAGAAAAAATACCAATTGTGTATCACACACTTATGAGATTATAGAGATCCCAATGAAGGACGATGTGTGTCAGGGAACGCATGTACAGGTTAAATAGTGTTGGACTTAATGATAAGCCCTGAGGTACTCCACAATCAAATGTTCTGTTTTGTGTCCAACTTTTAAAAACTGCCTCTAATGCAGTGTTGAAACTAGAGACGGTCTCCAGCTCCTGGAAAACAGTAAATATAATCTCTGTTTTCAACTTTCTATTTTCTATTCGGGGAGAGGAGTTGGCCTAATGGCTGGGGCGGTCGACCTCGAATCTGGGGAACTGGGTTTGAGTCTCGGCAATGACGCTGAACATCCTGTGGTTCTGGGCAAATCACTTAATCTCCCCATGCCTAACAAAAAAAAATTTATGTGTCCTCATGTAACGCAACTGGTGCTATGTAAAGCGCTCTGATACCCGATTCGGGTCAAGTTTGCGCTATAAAAAACTCTGTAGAAAGAAAAAAAGAAGGCTGTTCCACACATTCTGACAATTATTTTAAAATTTTGCTATTTAACAGCGTTAAGAAAATCTATTAGAAACATATTCTGAATCTTAACATAGACTGGGTTGAAAGTGATCAAAACTCTTAAACTTCCAAGATGCTTTCAGAAAAGGAGTTGGGACGATATACCATGCCATGAGACTCCCGTTTATGTGCATCAAATGTTGTAAAAGTTAACTACCTGCTCGCTTTTCTGGGATTGGGAAGAGAGATGCCAAAGATCCGTGTGCATATCCAATATTTAATGGTAGATGGAACTTTATCAATGACCCAGATGCACCAGTTCTTTGTTCTTTCTTTTCATGGCCAGCTAGGAAGAGCAGCCTTAGTCATTTGAAACATCCTCCATGAATATTCTTGAGTCAGCTGGGTTTTGTGCAGGTCTAACTTGATCTGGTCAGCTCCTCTTTGTGTTCGGTCCTGCTTATCATGCAGGTTGATGAGCTCTCTGTCACTTCTCAGGTTACAGAAGGAAGGCTTCATAAAGGATTCCTAGACAAAGACAATTCTAGAAAGAAATCAGCGGCCCAACAGATGTTCATCTATCTTCACCAGACAATCTTTAAAATAAAGTCTTGCAGCCATGGTGAGAAGCTAGATAAAACAAGATAGCTGCCTTTTTGCAATGATTCTATCATTCCTCCAATATGATAGAAGTGTGTCTGCTTGTCATTATCCAGATCTTCCTGGTTTCTGCGGATTCAAGATCTTACAGTGCTCAACATCTGTTCCCAGTGCCTTGGTATAGCATTAACACATTGGTGTATCATCATTGCATGTGATTAGGGTTCACTTGAGCAGATGAAATCCTACTGTAACAAAGAAATTGGTCTGGTGTCCTCTTCGAATGACAAGGTACATCTGGCTTCAAAGCGGAAGGTTGGTCACAAGAAGGAGTAGGTTTGGAAGATCATCTCTGACAATGTCACGTTCCCATAGGAGAACAACCCTCTTGTGAAGCATGCACACAACGTCTAAACAAACCCCACCATTCACTCAATGAACTACACATTCCGACAAACACAACCTCCATTCACGTCCTATACATCATCAATATAACACTGCAAGTGTATAGCATAAAGTGAATAGATACCTCTTATATAGCAATATTTTCTGCTTTGTCAGCATTAGCATTGCCATGGTGCTGTGGCTACCAACAGCCAAAGGGTTCTCATTACTTTGAACATATATGGATAAGTCAACCTACTCTTGCTTGAAATGAGAAATAGCACCTAGTATGCCACAACATGCTGGGAAACTAGTCATTACTTTAATGGTAGCTGACTTCTCGTTCTTAAAATCTATATGCATAAATGAATTGTGCCTCAACCTTCTCATATCTGCAAGGTAATGGGTAGTAGCGAAATGGACACTCCTGTTAAACTAACACTTAAATGCATAGCAGTTCTTAACTGGTAGCAGTTAGCCTTCAGTTTACTTATAATCTGTAAAACTATGTACACTCTAAAAACATTTAACTATTAGGAATAAGATGACCTTCAATTCAGTCCCTTTTATCCCTCTTGTACCATCACTTTGATCAATTTATTCCTCTTAATAGCATCAATTAGGTCATTGTACCCCTCTTGTATAACCAGTCTATAGGTTACCTGACTGTCCTTCTGACATCACCATGCAACATCTAAAACATTACTCACAGCTGATGTTCTGTTCAGCTCTGAGGACATTATCTGGTGTCCTTTTCAGTAAAGGAACACACTTCTCATGTTTCATCTGCCTGCTAAAGTTTTACCTCTTCACCACAATTCCTTTGATGTTTTATGGCTCCTGTGCAATGGATGCTAGTCCACACACATTAGAGCACAGGACTGAAATTATTAAACAAACCATTAGAAATATTTTTGGCATAAGATATTTCTCTTATTTACTTTAAGACGTAGATTTAAGAGCATAATATTTAAGCCGGTAAAGATTTATCTACATTCTAAACAGGAATGGAACTATTCTCCAATGCGGTCCGGATGGAAGTGAATTCCTAAAATGAGTACAGTGAGATGCGTGCCCTAGCAAGAGAGTCTGTACAAACCTACAGGACTAAGGTCTTTCTGAAAGGTCCACCATTTACTATGAAAACATGATTCTCTGTTGTCGAGTATCTCTGGGGGCAAATGACAATCTATTTAATGATGGCAAACTAACCTTTCTGAAGCATACTCTTTCTATTGTTTACGACTGCGTAAGACTGAATATGACTCTCTCCCAATACCTTGGCAGTCAGTGGCTCTAGCTCTCTAAAGAGGCAAGCCATCACCAGCATTATCACTCCCATTTATACTGTCTTACCTATTGCCTACTGTCTCACAAGCTGGGTTTAAAGTTCTCGGAATGCTACTTATATCAGGATCCTGATGGCTCACTTGCAATCTGGTTACGAATCCATCTCCATCTCCATCTCACAGTGGCCCATGAACATAAGGATTGGCTATACTAAATCCGGTCAGTAAGTCCCATTGCCCAACTAACTTGAGAGGGCACCAGATAGATTTTCAAATCAAAAACTACCAGCGACTTCATGAAAGAAGGCTCTTTGGGAGACCATTTGGAACCACTCTTTGCTTTTGACTACCCTCTTAGCAACTTATTCACACTCTGCTTTCCATCATAACAGATCAACATTCCAGGATGACATCCCAGATTCTCTATGGCTCTAGCTGGCTGTCTCTAGAATGTTTCCTAAAAGTAAGGACAATGAGCATTTGCAAAAACAGTTCACACTCAAAATGCATATATCAAAGCATAACAATACGTAATATTATTCAGATACATATAATAAATGAACTGAAACACAGGCAAGCAGTAGCCCAACTCCACTTGTGCCTCCTCAGTTCCGAAATACAGATATGCCCACTTTTCAGGGGTTCATGAATGCCATGCGAAGGGCACCCTGCTATGTTGAAAAGACAGAACTGAGAGCACTGGTTGAACCCTCCTCCAACAGCTGAACATGTAAAATGCCTGTGCACATGGCTATAAATGCTCTTTCACCACCACCGATGCATTCATTGCCAGGGCTGAGGGGGCAGCAACCAAACTCACTCATAATGGAGGTACTATTAATTATATACGTTTCCCCGTCATCGGAGTCCAGTTCTGCTGCTGAACGTAAAAGCAAAAGGATAATTCACCTCCGGTAGACTTGCATGATTGTGGAGTTCACTGAAGCAAAAATTATGGACTTTCCCAAAATGTGGGTCTTTCCCAAAAATAACATTACAACAGTTTTGAACTGCTGATGGATAGCTATCATTAACTTGGTTATTCACCATTATTTATTGCCACCCTGTCTATTGTCTTATGTTGTGTATGCATCCTGAGAGGCACTCTCAGCTGTGCAGAGAGGGTGGACTCATGGGGCAGTCATGTCCCACAATTGAGATGACAAAGGTTACTATTGTCCAATGAAATGATGCTAACGTTTCTGGGAAGATTGGACGGCTAAATTGAGCTTGCCAAGATTTCAACAAATGACCTATTTCAATGGTTGGGAGGAGAGCAGGCACCGTTCTGAATATCCCTCTGTCAGAGCCTCTGACAGTACAGAGAGGAATCCCATCTCAGGACAGGTGTGTACCTACTGCAAGCAATGGAGACAAAGGCTGTTCGGGCGCAAGTGTCACCAGCTTTGCCTTTCTCATTCCAGTCTGCGGAGACCCAAGGGCAGGAGAAGACTTGGATAATGCAGACCGGTATTTGCCCTTCAACTGCTTCCTTTGGGTCCCTGAAAACCTGAAGGTGGCAGCGATCCACCACTCAACAGAGCTCGCCCTTAGAACTCAGTTTTCAATGCATGATTTAAGAGTGAGGAAATCCCTTACATTACAGTGGTTACAAAATATGTTTTAAATCTAGTGTTTCAGAAAATAAAAAAATGAATGATCAACTATGATAGTGGATATAATTATATCTGTATTAAAACTCATGCACTCTGCATAGCTGCAGTTGACATCTGGAGCAAAATGGCCACTTGAGCACCTATTGACGTGGTAGTAGGCTAAGTTCCACATAAATCTCCTGTGTGTACATAGGATTAATACTTCACATGCATAATAATTGTCTAACAGGTTTTTAAAAATAAAAATAAAATGCAGTGGCATGAGAATAAATTACATTGATTGTTTGACATGGTGTATGCCATTGTGTGATAACCTGTGATATATAGGACCAGCACATTTTCCACATTTTTCCCTGGCCATGAAGGTATAGTAACAATCAACCCATATGAATTTGTAAATAAATTGCCGATACTGCCAACACTCTAATGAGTGTTCTATTTTTCAGAATTGACCCTACAATATATAGTCGTGAATTAAATTGAACTGAATAGTCCTGAGGATACCTTAGCATTCACAAATTGGGTCACACCATTGTTGACTATATGACGATAGGAAGAGGGTTCATCTGATGGGTGTATATAGTGGTCTCAATGTTGTGGATGTGCAGTAGTGTTTGGGAGAGAAAGGAAATGGTTGGGTTTGCCCTATTGTCACAGTTTCAGGTGTTATTGTAGATAGGTTAATAGAGGAAAAGAGTCATGGTCCCTTTTACGGGTTATGATGTCTCACAGTTCCATCTTCTTGTCAATTGGTAAGGTCTGTCTTTGAGTTAGGTATTGGCAGTTGAGGAGGGAATTGGATAGGAGTGTGAGGGTGGCTATGTGGGGCTATGTGGGGAAGGGAGTAAGGGAGTGGGATGAGGTGATAAGAGTTCTTATAGGAGATTTGGTAAGGGTCTGGAAAGAGGTCCTGTCAAAGAGGTCCAGGTTTTCATGAAAGGCTTAAATCAGTGTCTTCAAATTTCTGATGATGAAAATAAAAAGACTGGTATCCAAGAGCTCAGAGTGGAAATAGAATTTTTGAATGGCCAGTAATATTTAGCTTTTTCAAAAGCAAATCTGACCAGAGGGGGGGGTAGTGTTCGACAAGAATGTCATTGTTTTTAAGAATACCATTCATGCAGTGATGTTGGTCAGCTGTGTTTGTCTTGTGGTACTCTCTCATGAGCTTCAGTTTGGAGTTTTTTGCTTCATATTTTGAGAGATTGCTGGATAAAGAATCTCGAAGGTGTTATGGGCAGACTTGTGTAATTTATTTTAGATGACAAGGATCTCAGTATCTTGCAGAGTGACAGTATAGGCAATTTTGTTCTCGATAATACTGTTTTGAAGTCCGTTTTGGTGAACTATATTCTAATCGGTGTCTCTTATTGTAGTAGTCCAGTTTGATACATAGATGAAAGCCAAATGTATTCCCTTCTGTATTAATAAAGTGCATATTGGTATTTATGTTATCAATATAATTGATGTACTTGAGTATTACACCCTATGTAAACTAAACCTTAACAATAACTCTGTGTGAGACTTTTCTGGTTTATATATTCCTTGCCTGCAGATACAGCATGTGTGCAGACATGTCCAACTGGCACCTTCCAAGATGTGAACAGCGGACGCTGCGAAGCTTGCCATTCCTCTTGTGAAGCTTGCCATGGTCCATCGTCCCATGAGTGTGATTTGTGCCCAGGTGGAGGACAACCTGCATATGGCTTATGTGAAATTATTACCTGTTCACTGGGGTGGTATTATGACAGTAAGTAGAATTCACATTGTTTGCCCAGTTAACACCTAAATGGTAAATCAAATTATATACAGGGTAATTCATGGATTACGTCTATATTTCTATTTTCGCTCCATCTCCGATTGGAGTCCACCATTTCTTCAAATGAGCCAGTCCCACAGTGCTTGCATCTGGTGAAAACCCTTCTCTCTTAATTCTACAACTGGAACACTTTCCTAGCCCCATCTCACATTTCAGTTTAACCTCTTTTTTATTTTTTTTATTTCTTTATTTGCATTTTTGTTATCTGCAGTTTTTACAGTGTTGATATAACTTTCACATGGTATATAACTTAAGGAATACAATGGGATCAAACATGTTGACTCGATACATTCTTAACGTGAAATATAAACAAATTGTGACGTCCAAGAGCAGACTTAGGAGCAAGGTATGGTATCTCAGGCTAGACCAGAAAGTGGAAGCGGTAGTACGAGAATGCCCAGTCTGCCTTGCAACGAGCCAGCCCGACAGAGGCAGGTCATAGTGTCCCATGGCAGAGAGTTAGCGCGGATTTCGGCAGCCTCCCGAATTGAACACACACGCTAGTATCCACGCTATCCCAAGGTTGAGATTGTAGCAACAACATTGGCCTCTGAGGTGTCCTGAACCTCGAGAAACTCATGGCCACACATGGCCTGTTTGCAGAAATCCGCACCAACAATGGGCCCACCTTCAGTGGCTCCAAACAGCCGGACTACCTGAGATCCTGAAGCATCAAACACTGCTGTATAACCTTCCGGTGGCCCCAAGCCAATGGGGAGGTGGGACTTCTGATGAGAACTCTCACTAAGGTGATTCAGATCACTGTAGCAGAGGGCACCAGTGTTGAATATGCCCTGTCACAGTTCCTGCGAGAGTACAGACTCACCCCCATTCCACAACAGGCGTTTCCCCCTGCAAGCTGTGTTTCGTAAGGTCCATGGTGGACACCATTCCCCACTAACCCGCACGGGGGAGTGTACCTAACTCTGAAAACCGATCTGACTCATGAAGACTCCATAACGACAAGTATGCTTCCCAGTGGCTTGCGAGAGAGACTCCCCTCCAAGTGGGTGAGCAATTGTTGGTGAAAGATCACCACTCCGGGGGAAAATTCAGACTGCCATGGATCATCACCAAAGTCAATAGCACGAAAGTAACAGCTCAGAAAGGCATGGAGTGCTTCCCACGGAATGTGTCCCAATTCAAGAGGATTCCGCCGAGATCTGCACCAGAACCCACATCCAGTGACCCACAAGAGTAAGACCGTAGCCAGAACCAGAAATGGGATGCTCACTCAGAAGCTTCGTTCCCAGCACTCTCACCTGTCCTTCCATCACATGCACCAAACACAACCCCAGCAGCAATCAGCAGAAGCCAAAGACCAGCTGGGGTCCTCACCAGATCCCTCCGCCAGAGATGGTCAAGGACGGTACTGGTTGCGACCAAACCCCTATCCATCTCAGAAGTATAGGGACCAGAAGCGGACGGTTTTGCTGTGGTTGTGGATAACCCTGAAGAGAACTGTCATAAGGTTCATAATAATGATGGACTAGAGTAATGTGTTCCTTTAATGTTTGACATTTAATGTTTGATGTTTTGTTTCCTGTTGTATAAGAGGAATGTAGTGTTGTAAAGATTTGGGCGACACCACAGTGTCAGTCACGCACAGGGGGGCAGACTTGTGGACCTCTGTGTGCGGGTGTATTGAGAGCGCCTGGCATATGGCCAGACGTGTGGACTAAAACTCCAAGGGAACCGGGCGTTGCTTTAATTTGGAGACCACTAAACAAACGGCTTTGTCCTTGTGGTATTCCCCAGCGTGCTTGGGGCCTACTCCCTAACACTGCAGAGATGTGCCATCTTTGCAACGATAATGAAGGTTTGTGATAAAGTGATGCTATAGATTTCAAAAGACGTAAACCAATATTTTTGGTGTCAAACTTTTTTTATATTTTTGAAGTCAGTAGAGGTGAATGATTGTTAGAAGTGTGATATTGCAGTACACTGCTAATGGTCAATGTGGGTGAACCATTGTTGGTTGGATGATGTGAAAGCTCAAAGGTCTAGCAAAGAGAGGGTAAATCATGACTGAAGGAAGGTGCTGGTATGTGAAAGGTGTTGGCGACTGAAGTCAACGGAGGCAAGCCATTGTTGGGAGGGTGATGCAGGTGCAAATTGGAGGAACGGTGATGCAACTTTGTGGGAGAAGTCAATGAAGGAAAACCATTGGTGTTTGCTCAACTGCAAGCTGTTGCCTTAGTTACCAAAACCAGTTGATGTGTAATTTGCACAGTGCACATATACAGAAACACAGTATCACGCCACAGATAGAGCAGCATGTCTAAATCCAGTGCACCAGACCTGCCACCACCAGTGCTTTAATTGTAAAAAAATAAGTGCAGGTACTCATTAAAATGAGCTAGAGGTGTGTCAAGCGGGCGGGGCTAGGGGCGGGGCTAAGGGCAAGACATGATGATACATAATATGACATATAACAGTAAATAAAAGCATAAATCATTCAATCACTTCAAAAGTGAAAAAGTATTTCCGTGTACATACATATATATTTATAAACGATAATGAAAGTTAACAAGAAATACAGCAGATTTTGAACTCTGAACTCAACAACTGAACAAATATCTGGTACATTTAACTGAAAAAAAAGTGCCAATCCTAACTTCAGCTGTCACCTCACCTTTTTACATCCCTCCCTCCCCTTCCTTCTATGTCCATCATCTTGTTTCCTCCCTAGTCAGCTCCATTGCCAGTTGTCTCGGGAGGTCATCTCTGGAGCGCTGGTGTTCCCTGCTGTGCATTGCTCTTTGGGCAGGGCTACTTTCACACCCATGGGTCCCTCGCAGTTATGTAAATAAAGCAATTAGTTGATGGGGCACACAAAGGGAAGCAGCTCCTGCGCTGTAAAAACCAAACATGAAAAGAAAAGGTAGATGATTGTGTTGAACAGACACTTGCTTAAGTCTGGCCAGTGCAGCCCCAGCCCTGGCTATTTCATGCACCTGAGGGAGAGGGAGCTGGGGGGGGGGGGGGGGGGGGGGTGCCTAAAGCATTTGTAGCTGAATGGTCGTTACACGCTTAATCAACAGTGCAAGGTCTGGCTAGACCCTGCTCTGTTAATCACAGCGTGTGACCCAAGCCCTCTCAAACCCCTGCAGTGTGAGGAATTGCAAAAGGAGTGCCTATGGACTTTACCAGCGTCTCTGCAAAAGGCATCCGTCCTGCGTGGTAGGGGATACGGAACCTGAGCCTGCCGTGCCATCAATCAGGGTACCGGTACTCTCCCTGACTATAGAAAAGTGCCGGCACTGAGGGCTGGAAAATTTGGAAGTACCGGTACTCAGTACCGGTGAGTACCAGACCATTTAAAGCACTGGCCACCACTCATGCACACATACCAAATGACATACGTGAACTCCCTCCATAGTACACAAAAGCCCCACTGTGCACAGCTATCAAGGCACGCATGCATGTAGATCAACAAACATGCAGGCAGCCGCACATTTGAAAAGAAAAACAGTTATGCATACAGACTCGGACACTTCTTCACACAACGGCAACATGAGATACAGGCACATATTCGCAGAGAGATGACGCAGATGCTCATTGACACAAACACATCTTTATACAGTCACAGACAAAATACATACAGGCACCCTCATGAACATGGTGATGTTGAAATAGTAACTTTATCTGTATATGGATGGATGCAGATCTGTTAGGCAGACACTAGGTTCATTCATCCATGATTTTTAACCCCTCAGCCGAGGAAATGTCATTTAAGGTCGAGGCATGCCTAGAGTGTTGAATACCATTCCCTTTCCCCCTCCCTCTGGAGTACCTACACTGAGTGGGGTTTTTAAACCCATGGGCCTGACCTAGAGTTTGGCGGATGGAGCAGGGTCCATTAGGCTGATGGGACACATTCCCCCTGCCATCCTGTGGATACTCTGCCTGCCAGATGTAGAGATGGCCACTGCCCCTGCGCTCATCTCTGTGCATCCAGTGTGCAGTCACTGTGTTGTTTTCAGTGCACTAAAAGCTTGATGGACGGTTGTCAAATGCGATAACTTTTGGAATTTTTTTGTATTTCAAAAACAAACTCTCAAAGCGGGAGTTTATTCAGAAAAACAAATAAAAAAGAATGAAATCCACACCCTGTGTGTTTTCTCCCAGGGTCTGGGAGTCATTACTGTTTTTTACTGTCCCTCATTGCTAGGTTCTTCCTGGCGGTTATGAACAGGAATCAATGCATTGCACAGTCCTCCCTAAGTAGGGCAGATGGTGTAATGACCTTCCTCCAATGGGCTTTGGGTGGTTAGAGGAAATAATTTATCAATAGAGCCACCAGACCTTCCATCAACAGAAACCTTAAGTTCCGCCAGTCTCCAAATGAGGTGGCAGAGGAAGGGTTTGGCGGGCAGGGTACTCCGCTGTGTTTGCAATAGAGTACCCTCTCCTCAGAACTCTAAATCGGGGCCAAAGTATTGATGTCCATTTAATAAGTGTTCTTTTTGTAATGAAAATGTGCAATAAAAAATGCAGAGCATCCTGCATTCAATACTTGGCCTTTTCAAAGAGATCACACATCTGCACCACTGCAGTTCAGTGGCTCTAGCTATCCACCCAGCTATCTCTCCAGTGCATGCTACAGCAGGGCTACAGTGCAGTCTGCCTGGATGAACTGTTTCTGAATATCTACTCCAGTAGGTGTAAAGAGTGAAATTCCCTCTGCCTGGTCTAAGGAGGTGAAAGATAACGGAGATTCACCGCAAATTCATTAGATCAATAATACTGTCTCTCTCTAATTTCATCAAATCCATTAATATTTTCTAGTTTCAATATTTCGTGATTGATGTGACCCAACCAGTTGGGATTAAATTGCATCCCACATAAACCTCAAAACGAATCCATACACAATGTGCAGAGCATAAAACGTTTATAGCCATGCATACTTTAGTCCATGTTTACAATTTTATAAGTATGCATGTGAAACAAGCATAGGTGTGCAGATGTCAAAGTGTGCCTCCCAATGTGCAGAGGGAAGAAGTATCAGGTGAGGTCACAGAGCAAACCGAAACCACAGGCAAAAATGTAATTCAGTGACTGTATCAAAGGTGGTTGGGTGTCTAGTCGCCGTTTTGTTATCACGGTTACACAGTTCAGATATAGGCAAATCTATTTCTAACACAGTATACAAAACCAAATAAAGTTTCAAGAAAAAGCAAGAGTAATGCAGTTTTTATGGTTGAACCTGCAGGGCTTCTACACACAACCTTGATCTGCATATTATATATTACCCTTGATTACCAAACAACATAGCTCCTATGCTGACCTCTTTAAGGATCCTCCAGTCAGTGTAGGTCAGGCGTGCAATAAACCATAGTCTTATAATAACATATATACACAGATGGAAAGAATAAGGGGGCATGGGGAGAAGGATAAAAGAAGCAAAATGCCAGAGGAAGGAAGATAAAAGATGAGGAGTCAGAAGGAACTGTAACATAAATACAGCAGTACACCCAACAGAGTGCCTCATATAGTATGTTGTTGCTCTCATACAACAGGATATGACTAAATAGTGTCTACGCCAATCAAATTATAAACGTAGGAATAATCACAGTCACCCCACTCTCAATAATACTCCTGTCATACGAAGACATATAATATCAGGGTTAGAGTTGATAAGCTTTATCTTTGGCACCTCGGCACATTATGTTGCATCCCACAAGCGAACCTTAACAAACTGTGTCTGCGTGGGTAATGTTAAATTCACACACTTCATCACTGGGTGTTGAACATACTTTGGACCTATTATCCTTCTTCTCAAGAGGAAGTAAAGGGGTTGAGTGATGTGTGTGGGCAAAGAGATATTACCGTTTATTGAATAGTACACCTGCTAAAGGTAGAGGCACTCGCAGCCGGCATGGCTCTAGGATGGAGGGGGCGGGGGAGTCGCGCTGGGGGCGCATTTAAAAATAACAAATAAATAAACTTGCCTTTCCGTCGGCCGGCTCCCGTGTCTTCACTGCTCCTGATCTCCTGTTTTCCTGCCTCCGGCATTGTGATTGGTCAGGACGCCACCCAGCCAGCGTCTTAAGGGGCGGCCATGTTCTCCATGCTGGCTGCACTGCAGCCTGCATGGAGAAGAGCAGAGTTTGCAGACTGGTTTGGGCGGCCCCAGAGGGCCGGCCAAACAGTCTTTGTGCATTCAGGAGTGGGCACACCACTCCTCACCTGCCCTGGTTCTAGAGCAGCCCTCCCCACACTCCCACCTGCAACCAAACCTAAAATGGTAATAACTAGCAGTTATTACCATTTTATGTTTCTGCGCGAAAGCAGTGGGACGAAGGTCCTCCGCCCTATTGGAGGAGCCGCCCCTGGCTAGAAGCCATGGAATGGGTGGTTAATATCCTCTGCCTGATGGGCCACAAGAGTGAAGAAAGAAGCCCCAAGCTTGTATCAAACATGGGGATGTGATCATTATGAGCCTGTATATGTTCCTCTCTTATGTGGCTAATCTGAAAATTTTGATTGGCAATTCATGTTGTTTGGGGACAGTCTAAGTACACCAATGATGGAGAAGGCAGATTTTTGCCAACATAAGTGCCATCAACATCCACCATCTCCAGTGTGAAGTGGCATAATCTGTGTCTTAAATATCTCCCGGAACACACATACACTAGTATGTAATGTAATACAGGCATGTTTCGACCCCATATAGTGTCAGTAGATGTTGTCAGCCCAAGCAGTCTCCTTGCATTACAAAGATACTTGTTAATAAAAGTATAGGTGAATGGTTCCAAGAGTGGATGCACTGGTAAGGCAAAATGTGGTGGCAAAAAATCCAGTGTTATTCACAATGTTCAGGTACGAATTACATATTCAGACCTGGAAAAGTGTTCTTATAAATAATTAGTTATACCAACATGACCACAATATCATCTCCTCTAAAGAGATATGAACTTTCATACCCAGTTTGCATCGATGCTGTATAAACTTCCATCATGATCCAAAAGGTGAATAAAATGGAGTGGCGAAGTGAGCTAAAGAACGATGATGGATTCAACCCAGATCTGTGACTGGGGGTGGTTGTCTGAAAGGTTTCAGTGCTCCGTCCATCATCTCCTTGTGTTTGCTTTGTTCGCCCTAATTTGGCAGAGTATGCCCAGAAGTGGGTCCCTTGCTCACTCTGCCAGTGGATTCAAGCTAGCGTGGCCGATGGGGGTGTTACTCCGAAACTGCTCCCAGGATGCTTGTTTCGGTCCAGGGAAGACCCGGCTTGGCAGTTCGTGCTGGACTATTCCCATGATGAATAGGGTCAATACTGATTTGCATATGGATGGGTCTGAACTGGGGTGGCGAAGAGAGCTAAAGAACGATGATGGATTCAATCCAGATCTGTTACTGGGGGTGAGTGTCTGAAAAGTTTCAGCGCTCCGTCCATCACCTCCTTGTGTTTGCTTTAAAATAAAAGCAATACCGAATCAGTGTGTGAACTACCCAGTCATGTGCAGCACTGCATTTATTTCTGTGGATAAATGAAGTTTTGTTCCAAAATATGTAAAAAGTACAATGATGTACTGAATTTTCAACTACTTGTTTGTTGTTTTTTGTCTGTTGCAGTTACTGACAGCACATGTTATGTTTGTGATGAATCGTGTCAAAGCTGTTTTGGACCATTGGCTCTGGATTGTTTTACCTGCAATTCTGGTAATTTTAATATTTTATAAATTATCATTTTAGCACCCAAATTTTGCATAAGGGCTGCACAGTCACATCCTAAAATTAAGTTTCAAAATATTTTAATGCAGTTATGTAAATTTTCTCACATTACATTAATAGACATTTAAGGCAAAGGGTTAATAACCTTTTAACTTTAAGTAAAACACTAAACTAAATGTATTGGTATTTTAAATAATTTTAAATAGTTTAATTTAATTTAACATTGTTTCCTATAGTATTCAATTTTCAGACCCAGACTCCATTATTTTCTTTGGTAGGTTGTTGTAGTATCAGTGCTTGGCTATTTGTGGTGCAGGACGGACTACTGTAGCTCCTTTTTGACAGTAGTAACTTACACTCATAAATTTGGGTCCACCATCTGTTTCCGGGGAGGAGACATGTAACTCTACACTTTTGAGTAACTTTAAATTTGTAAATGGTGAACAGCCAAAAGTAGTAAAGTTCCCCAAAAGGGTAAGAGTAAATTTACATGTGTAAATTACTGTAAGTTACTTTTGTAAATAGCCCCACTAGATTGTAACTTGATTGTATGAATATTGTTCTTTCCATAGTGATGTTGGAAGGTGCATAAAACAGCTCCCTTTTGAAGGCTAACAATGAAATGTAATGGGGCCAAATCCAAAATCTTTCAACACTGGATGTAGTCTACTTAAATATTTTTTTTTCAATTGCCTAAATTGTTGTGAAATGCTTACTCAAAGTTCTTAGAATTGGATTCCGATTGACAAAAGAAATGTTCTCCATTGTGCAAAGTTTTATGTCCGCTAAATATGTAAAGTGGTGACCGTGCTTTTGTTTTCAACATTTGAAAGATGTATTTAATGCTTTTTAACAACGCTGCATACCGCGCTTTCACTTTCATTTTATGGGACGTGCTGTGTTCTCCGATACTGCTGCGTCCCCGGCACCACATGACACCCCCTGACCCCGCCCTCACCATTCAAAAACAGCAGTGCCACCAGTTACAAACGCTATAACGTCGAAAGCGGCAAAGTCACTGGCACGGGAATCACGTAAATGCCCTTTGAATGCGGCATGTGCTCGCGAGGAAGTATTTCTTCAGCTTCTTTACGATTGTTACTTTCTGCCGCTGCTCGCATTTATTGCCCTAACCTTTCCTAGCGTTGGGCTTCTTTTGATAGGAGTCAAGCATGTTTAGGTGTCTTTCCAAAGCTATTCCTGCTTGCTTTGGAATCGATGCCTGGCGGGGACACAAACAAAAAGGCATGCACACAGGTTCTCGCAAATAATTACTGTTTTAAAGTAATTCAACTTGATAGCTGTGTTGTACTATATATATGAGTGAAACGGTTTACATTTATACGCTTCCGCACTCCCTGTTGTGTGACCTTTTCGCATTCAGAGGCATTAATTCACAGTCATTAAAGTGTGAATATTATTCTCCGCCGTGTCGAGGGCAGCGGCTCATATTATCATGGAGGCATGCGCATCCTTCTTCCATTGAAGGAAGAGGCTACATTTCAGTCAAACAAGGCCCAGTCCTCTCTTGCATAATCTTGTATTGTTAGGCGTAACGTCTCAAATAACGAAGCATAACACTTTCATTAGCAGCTTTCTTTCGGATTGAAGCAGATGCTTCTAGGGACTTTGGGGCCTGGATTCCAAGCCCGGCTTCGGCACTGCGCTGGAGGTCGTGTCATTCTCGACAAATCACTCCACCTCCTACACATTTCATTTCTCTACCTTCACTGCGCTCTCCAGCCTTTTTCCATTCTTCGGCAGCAGGCAGTGGGAATGTCCAAACGGGCAGGCTGGGGCTGCTACTGCTCATTTAAGCATGCAGATGTCATTTGGCAGCTTGCGTGATAAAGTGCAAGAGCCCTCGAGAGAAAATAAACACGCTTCTGCAATGCAATCGTCTCGCATTGGAGAGAGTTTGAGCTATTGACATTGTAAATAACAATGCCTTTCATTTATGTGTTTCAGAAACCTGTAATAATAAAAGACATTGTCATTTACAATACCAATAGGTCAAAGTTTAAAAAATGCGAGACTTATTGCATTGCAAATGCTTGTTTGGTTGGCGTTCTGGCATCCCTAGGCTAGAAAATGGTGAGGGTAGCATGCCCAAAACTGAAAACTGATTTGTTTCAACATTGAACAACCTAATCTAGTGCACATTTACACTACATGATTATCTTTTTGTAGCTCCTATAAGGTACGCAGCTTCACAGGTGCTATTTTAATTCATTTCACCGCTGTCTGTAGCCATTTTTTAATTCCCAACGCGACGATGCAGCTGTTCTTTATTGCCGACATTCTGCAGTGCTGGTGCAAAGTAGGACTAGAAGCTAAGAGAATTAAAAGATAAGACACAGTTATAGGAGTCATAGAAAGAGGAGGTTATGCAAAGACGGGGCTCAATGGCCTGCGTGCACGCCTTTGTTTGAGTGAGTTGGAAAGTAAAGCCAGACCTATTGCTTTTCCCAATGCTTGTTTATTCCGTATGTGGAAAAGATTACAGTAACTCTCTTCATGAAATTAGAAATTAAGTTGTTCATTCAGATGTGTTTGAATCCACAGTTTGAGCTCATTCTTGTAAATAAAAATGAACAGCACAAAAGTATTTGATTAGTTGTTGAATATAATATATGTTTTGTAAGGGCAACATCTTTTGAATGGCTCCTTCTCTTCATAATATCCCCTAATTCCGATGAATGCTTTTCGCACATTTTTCTTTCAGGCTTCTTCCTGGATCAGGACAATAGATGCGTGGAAGTCTGCCCAGTCGGCCATTTTGGGAATCTATTCACTCAGACCTGTGAGAAATGTGCAGTGAATTGTGAGAGCTGCGTCGGTTCCAGCGATGACTGCATACAGTGCAAGAATGACGGGCAGAGCTTGTTTCTGCACAGTGGACGCTGTCTCTTCAACTGCCCAGAGTAGGCAATGACCGCACATGCATAAGAGCCTATCGAATTTAAAGAGCACGTGAGGGGGGAAATAAATATTAGCAAACTAGTAAATAGATCTGGTATTTATATATCTGGGTGTTTTTGTGGATAAATATGATGTTTGTTAGGTTTTGCTATGTTATTCTATGCTCTGATGTGAATAGTTTCTTGGTTAACAATATGGTTTGGGATGTGTTTGTCAATCTGTGTTTGTATTGTGTTTGTTAGGTCCAAAATCTGTCTGTCTGTGTGTTTGTATGATATGAACATGTACTACAGAAACCCACATTATCTCCCACATATTCCCATATGTTGGTCAGACTCTCTAAGGAAGGCACCATATTTTTTGGGGAAGATAGGACTCTACATACAGTGCTGTGATTTTGTTTCCCATCCTATGACCGTACATGGGTGAAAAGATCCTTGCCGGGCGGAGCCGTTTTTTTTATTTTATCAGCCACGCAAGAGAGGACAGCCCTCCACAGCCAGAGAGAGTGTATAAATTGCAAAACCATGGTGGCAAAACATTCAGAGTGTTTTTTTATACATGTTTACTTCTTTGCGGTCCCACCTTCATTTTGCTCTGCAATGATGTACAGATGCACCATAAGATGCCAATTTACAGGAAGTCACAAAAACTACTGACTCATTAATACTATGAGGTGGGGCCCATTTGCGATGTGGGTACTCACACTTAGATTACCTTCATAATAGTCATAAACCTCACAGCTCCCAGACACAGGGTCGGGGACAGTGTTGTCCTCAAGAATAGATGAGGCCATGTGTCCATAAAGACAAGATCTAAAACAACATTTCAAAATACAGTCAATAATAAAGAACAACTCAAAACAGTGAGTTTGAGATCATTAATTTAGAAAAACCATGAAGGACTATTAAAGGTGCAATACAGAAAAATACTAAATGCAAATACAGAACCTTTCTCGTTGAATCAAAGGACGTAACAATCAATTGCCACGAAGGTTGTCAGAATTTATACAGCATTAGGCAAGATCTGAAAAATAGACAAAATCTCAAAACAGCAGCAAACCAAGAGAGATCTGGACAGCTACCCTAGCAGAAACCCAAAACTATCTGGTTCACACCCAAATTTGAGGGTGTATGTTGCCAATTTCACCATAGAAAAGGATATAAACTGTCAGCATGGTGGAGCCGAAAGGATGATTATTTTAGCAAATCACATTTTAGCATTTTAAAACGTCATATAACCTTATAATCTTAACACTATCCCACTACATGCATATGATTCGACCCTTGTGACCTAATGTCACTCCCAAGTGTCAGAAGAAACTTGTTACATAAACAATGGAGGAGGGTCCGCCAGAGAGTTCATTGAGAACGTCATACAAAATAAAGGGTGCACACTTTGCTGCATGCAATGTCAATTAAAAATAAAAACACACAATGATATTATAAAGCCAGCAGCCATGTTTACAAATATTGAGTTATGGCCTGGATAGCAATAGGCCAAAAAATCAGTTTTACAAAGATTGAGTCGTGGCCTGGATAGCATTGGGCCATAAAATCAATTTTACACATTCTATTCTTTTTTTTCAATTGCAAATGACTCCTATTATTAAACACATAAATGTCTACTTAAAGAAAACTCTAAGTGACTTCCAGAGAATGGCTGCAAATGTGGGGACATAGGACTGCAAGAGACAGCAGTCTTCATCCATCACATTCATCTTAAACAATAAAAGTTGCCATTCAGTGAATGGCATTATGAGGAGTAGATAGAGTTCCAGTGTCACCTGGAATGTTGTCTAATACTCTCCAGTGCTGGAAGCCACGGTGTTTAAGGGTATGGACAGCTTCCACTCTGTGAACACCTTACTATCCCATGTAGGAAGCCTGTAACAGATCAATGATTTGTGATCAAGATTGCAGTTGCTTAAAAGAGGATGATGCCAATTACTTGCCCCTTTCCTTTGGTACTCTTTGTGGGTGGCAAAGTGCTCTTTGGGAGTTGAAAAGAAATTTCCAACTCACAATTTGCAGTTTGTGCAATGCATCTTGTATTTTCGCAGTCACAAAGCCTGTGATCTTGTGAGGTACAGGCTTTGCAACAGCAAAACCACGGTGTAGATTAGACCACCCTGTGAGCGATGGCAGACACCCATTTGGAAGGGCTGACGTTTTTAGGTTTGGCTCCAGGTATGTAGCTATCAGTGGTGCAGCAGGTGCAGTGGCATCGTGGTCCAGGAGATGTACAGTAGAGAGTACATCAATTATGGCGATATTGTATTACTCAACCAGCAGAGAATGGAGAGGGGGTCGTTTTTAGGTCTCACCTACGCAGCGCGCATGCGCTGCATAGGCAAAAAGACCTTTAGCGATCGATTCGGCTTATCAGCCAAAAATGTGCACGCGTTCCATTGCCTTCAATGGCAACGCGTGCATGTCTGGCAATCCACTTGCAGGAGCGAGCGGCTGGCACCATATGCTATCAATTATCGCGGCGCCAGCCGCTCGGTCCTGCAAGTGATTCGCGCAGGCCCCCTCCCCCTGCTGCCGTGCGAGGCGAGCGCGCTTGTTCACTTTCATGCTGAAGGGCGCCACGCTTTGTTTGAGCACGGCGCCCACACTTTCATGTGTTTTTTTTTATTGCCATGCCTGCCCGTGAAGCGCCAACACTGATTCCGTAGCTATCGTTTCTGAATTTATGAGGTGTCTGCAATGCTTAGGGCGCTTCCTTTATTATGTAAAGTCCAATACAGCACACATGTTGGCAGTGGCTAGATTAGACCTGATTGGCATTCCGTTTTGTTTTCAGGCACAAAGTACGTGATTTAACCATCCGGTAAGTTTAAGTATTGTATAGCAATACGAATAAATACACCTTGCCTGACCTTAAGAAGGCCACTCTTCGGGACACAATCCCCAAATCTGCTGTAGTGCGAACAAGCGGATTTTGTAACTTGTCTACTTCCGTTTCCTTACTGTAGGCGGCCTTGCCAGGACTGTGCAAGTTGCTTTTCTTTCTTTGTGGGACAGTTTGTGTTGCATGGATGTGAGAAATTAGGCAAGCATTCTGATGCTGGGGAGTTCACACTGTCGGACTGCGCAAGTTGCTTTTCTTTAATTGGGGGATATTTTGAGTTGCATGAATGTTGGGAATTAGGCAAGCGTTCTGAAGCTGGAGTACTTCACGCTGTCCTTGAAGATTTTGCTTTTTCTCTCGGTGTGACTTATCCTTCAACAGCTCCTTCAGGGCTGTGTGGTTAACAGAGAGAGAAAGAGAGAAACAAGCTATCCACCTTAAGACTGGTCTGCATATTAATTTTAAGGCTAGTCTTCAGTATTAGTTTTAAGTTTGCCTTACAGTATTACACTATAGCGACTATTTCTACTGATTTCATTAGCCTTAAAATTAATAATATTAGTTATAAGCACATCAGGGTCGAACAGTATAAATGAAGGTCTCTTTAGTTACACGTTCACCACACAACAATGAGCATGATGGGGGTAAATGGAATGTGTTGCTCTCATAGACTTAACTTTGAGGGCTGTGTAATATGCAAACACAGTGGCTAAAGCGTCTTTGCATCACAGAAAATCAAAAACACTTCTGTTACAAATTTCTCAGTGGGAGGAAACTTAACAACTGAATTATGCAGTCAAATTATTCTTTTCTTCAGTATATTTATTTTGGGTAAGCATTCGTGTTTGATAGATTTTAAAAATAGGGTCGACTGCTTTATGCCTTTCTTTATACTTTTTGAAAGTTTTTCTTTAAGTAGATAGATACAATTTTGGGGGGGGGAACTTGAAACGTTGGGGTTCTTGTTGGGACCAGGAACTTTAAGAGTGCTTTAGGTTTACATGCATTAGTTGAATGGACTACACAGCTGTTGTTTAATCTATATTTTGCAGATTTGCTCACATTATTGTGCTAGTCAGGTCCTTTCCTCACAAGTTTGTTACCTGATGTTACAGAACACTTTAATATGTAAATGCTGCAATTTTAATAGCTCACTCCAGGGCTTGGAAGCTTCATATTGTTTATTTTTAGTGTTATTATGACCTTCACTTTGTTAGTGGGTATGGTAGGAAAATG
Source organism: Triturus cristatus (assembly GCF_964204655.1). NCBI lineage: Eukaryota > Metazoa > Chordata > Amphibia > Caudata > Salamandridae > Triturus > Triturus cristatus. The sequence continues at coordinate 239,345,386 of NC_140583.1, forward strand.
AATGTTATGGCTTTTTAGGAAAATACAATTAATTACTTGCATATACATATTCAATTAGGAGGCTTCTCCTAATGTGGGCATTTGTCTTTCGTGAAGGAGCAGCGCTCCTGTGCTATAAGACCGATAGCCCCCGTTATTGATATTTATGCAGCAAGAGCAGTCAGTTCTGCCCTTTATGGTGCCGAGCTCTGGGGCTTTTGTGATACTGGCGACTTATCACGAGCAGAGAGGAAGTTTTTCAGGGTCATTATGTCACTTCCCCAAGGCACCCCCACGATCCCATTAATGCTCGATCTTGGTTGTCGCCCCATCGGTGATCTGGCGAAACTTCGTCCTTTATTGCTATGGGCCCGCTTGTGGCGGGTCCCGGAACTAGCCAAATATGCCAAAGGTCTCTCGGAAATCATGTCACTCCCAGGATGGCATAGGATAAAATGGTTGCGTGACATGAAGGCCCTTTTGCATAATCTGGGGCTAAATGCTTCATGGGAAAATAAATCTTCCCCTCCGAAAGCCACGCTTAAGCTCTTATATTGGAACTGGATTGCGACCCAACGGATCTCGAACACATCATTGGGGAGACTTACTGAGGACTTCCTGAATTTTAAGGATCACCCAATCCGGGAACTATATCTCGACATCATCGAGAGCCCCTTTGATAGAGCTTTGTATTTTAAGTTTAGGACTGGGACCCTCCTACTTTATAGCTTTACATCACGATGGAATTCCCTCCCTCAGACCTCCGATCTTTGCCCTTTTTGCACATCCAGACGTGAGTCTGTGGCTCACTTTTTATTCGAATGCCATGAGTACGCCCTCCCAAGGAAAAGATGGCTTAAGCAACTGTGCCGCTCCTTGGGAACTAGACACTATATTGTGGCACTCCGTATTTTAATGTCAGATGCTCGCCCATTATACGTTTGTGCCCTTGCAAAATTCTTATCTTGGGCATGGCGTATCAGAAGTAAAAGGCTTAAGGAAATTGTTTAATTCATTCTTAAATAATTATTTATGATCTGTTTTTGCACCTTATTGTAAAAATAGGTTTCTTCTTTTTTAAATGAAATTAACTTATTCCATTTTTAACTGTTACGCTTTTATGATATGTTTTTATCGAAATAAAGCCTTTGACTTGACTTGACTTTATATTTTTTTAGGGTCGCACTGAGACTCTGTTCTATACAATATAGGGCTTTCAAACTGCCCATTGCTTATTCATTTTTTGGAGTCTCTATCATTCTGCTTTGCTGCATCCTAAATGGAAAAACTAACGCCATGCAACACTCGTGTTCCTTTCTCTGGTGCAGGAACCAAGTACAGATTGATTACTTTTAATTGGTGTCCGTTCCCTCGTGCCTTGATTGACGTGCTATTTGATCAAGGTGCTATGTTTTTACACGTATTGCTGCATTCCTCTCTCACCCACTACCTCTTCACATTGCTGTCTCCTTTTCCTCCACTCCTCCATTCTTGCTTGTTTTGTTTTAATTGCGATAGTTTATTTTATGATTTCTAGTAAAGGTTGCCTTAATTATTGCATGTTCTTTGTGCCCTTTCAATAGCATTTTTATTTGATTGTGTTTCTCTTTTAATGGATTATATGCTGAGTTGTTTTAAACAGAAATATGCACACATTTATTTATTTTGTGCGATTCTTTATGTTGTCTTTACAGCCTTTTCTCGAACTGACAAATTATAGGCTATCGCAGAGCTAGACTCTGTGGTACACAATATAGGGCTTAAACCCGTCTATTGCTTACCCAATATTAGGAGTCTCTGTCATTCAGCTTTGCTGCATCCTAAATGGACAGCAGAGGCCATGCGTCACTTCCTTTCCTTTCTCTATCACACGGACCAAGCACACATCGATTATATTTAATTGGTGTCCGTTTGCTTGTGCCTTAATTAAAGTGCTATTTGATTGAAGTGCTATTTCTTTTACACATGTTGCTGCTTTCCTCTCCCACCCACCACTTCTCCATGTTGCTATACCCTTCGTCCTGCCCCTCCGTTCTTCCACTTTACTTAATGCAGCTCTACACATTACCATTGCGCACCACACAATTCAACAACTAACCGCTAAGCCTGGGCAAAGCACTATGCTACGCTCGCGTAGTTTGCGAAGTTCACGCTACTTCGCACTACGCGAACTGCACGTAGCACAGTGCGAACACGCGTAGCGTAGTGTTGCGTAGTGCTGCGGTCATTTTTTGCTTGCTCGCGCTCCTCAACGTCAAGTTGGCGACCGGGAGCAAGCAAAATGACATCCCGGCGAGACTTTTTCCTTGTACGCGATCAGCAACTTCAAGTTGGCGATCGCGAGCATGGAAAATAAACCTCCCGGCGAGATTCCCAACACGAGGAGGTCAGGTTTCTCATTGCGAGTGGTCGCGTATGCTCGCGACCGCTCGCGATGAGAAACTACAAGTTCGCGTTGAGAAAGCTGAAGCTCGAGTAAAAATCTACTCGAGCAGCAGAAAACTACAGCTCGCACTGTGCAAGATGCCATTTTCAATGATTGCACAGTGCCGGTTGCTTGTCCGCACTGTGCAATCATTGAAAACGACATCTGGCACAGTGCGAACAAGGTACTACGCAGTTCGCGAAGTGCTACGCGTAGCCTGCGTAGTGCGAACTTCACTTTGCGTAGCTTCGCAAAGTGCCACTTCGCGAACTACGCCCAGGGTTACTAACCACATAATTACACACCACATACATACAATCCACACCACAGATCTCCAAATTACATCACAAAATTGTACAGCACACCACGTAATTAAACTCCACTGTATATCACTCCACAACACAAAATACCATTTCACATAGTTACTCTATTGCACACAATCCCACTCCACATAAGTCCAGTACACTCCGTACTACATAACTATACACATAATTCACCTGCACAACATTCCACTACACAAATCGACTTCACGCCACACAATTCCACCACACACAATTCCACAACTAACAATTCCAATCCAACCAACATAATTCCACTCCACATCCCGTTCATCCACTCCAATCCCAACCAAAACACATGGGTAAAAGACACTGTCATTTACAATGCCAATAGCTCTAACTCTCACAAATGCGAGCCCTATTGCATTGAAAATGCTTGTTCTCATTTCCACCTTGGCCCATTCAGTAATTATTTGTTTGAAGTTCTAGTTGCCCTCTGCAATATTGCCCAAGTTGGCATTTTTGTGGTTTGCAGAAAAAGCTTCCTTTGCTAAAGACAAAACATCACCAGAGCCAGCTATCGCAGCACCTCTTTCCTGCGTTTCAGTGGTCAGCCATGAGGGGCTTCATACTAGTGCGCTGCCCCACCTTCTCCCTGCTACTACTCCTGCCACCACCACTGAGACCACATGGCTACAGGAGCAGTGCTCACTAGGGTACTTTCACACAGCAACACTTATAGTGTGCATGTGCTCTGCTTGCCATGAACTAAGCATGTGTACCCCCAAAATCAAAGGCTGTGTCAGGCTCCTGCATATTACCTTAGCAACTTAGTATCTACGTCCCTTAGCTGCAGGCTTGTAGTTCCATGGAAAGAACCGCCCTCATCAGTCTGTGACTCACTAAATTGAAGTCCATTTAAAGGGAGTTCCATTAATGATATGTGTGTCCACTTGTTTATCTGTTGCCACGTCCCCTCCTTAAACATTTCTGGCTCTGATGTTGACGTGGAGTACAAGCATGTGGTACTAGGGCCCCTCTTCATGTTTTCACTGTTCTGTAACCAGTGCTTAATTTGTAAGCAAAAAAAAAAAAGTAGCTGCCAGGGCCCTTCTCTGAAAGCCACTGCAGCCGGCCCCAAGCATTGCTCCTGCCAGCGCCGCCAATGACAGTACGAACACCACTACTAACACTCGCACTCTACAAGTTGACAATTCAGGCTATTCAAGGCCACCCGAAGCTATAATAATGGCGTGAGTGGCAGATATTATTAATTTTTAATGTATATTAACTTATTAAACACTGTTGTGCTCATCTCAAAATTAGATGACAGTGCCACCATGTGATGGACTGTCACTAGATCCGTTGCTGACAATTAAGTGCTGGTCTGAGCACCAGAAACCCCGGCTCAAATTAAGTACTGTCTGTAACTCTCAGCACAGGGTTGTGCATCAGAGCCTTGGAGCCAAAACCAGAGTTAAGTTCATTTTCAAAGGTATATGGGGAAGTGCACTATTTTCTTCATGCCCACTAAACTACCTATTAACACCTACTATTGACAGTGTTTAGAAATATCTGAATTGGTAGGGCAAGCTGTATAAAAACGAATTATTATGATTATTTTCGAATACCTGAGGGAGAGAGGAGGCTCAACTACAACACTGCTGCATTTTCCTGCAGGGGAAGGAAGCATCATGTAGTAAAACCCTTCAGTAGGAAGATAACCATGTAATATCAGTGTTTCTTTAATGTCCGGTGACAGAGCACAGGCCCAAGCATGAAAGTGCAGCATTTATTTTAAACGTTCTACTTGCTGAAAAATAGAAATAGTAGAGAGACTGCCTTGAATGTTTGGAAGATATGACTTCTTTTATGTCTGTTGTGAATTGAATTAGAAGAAACCTTCCTACTACTGTACGAATAGATGGGAGCCAAGCTACAAATTCAGTGCAGTGAGGAAACGAGAGTAGGGGGAGAGCCGAAACAGGGCCATAAATGATTCAATAATTAATCTCTTGAATATTTTAGAAGAGGGCCTGCAGGTCGTTGCATGTGCTGCAGTCGTGGCTCTTGTTCTCCGACTTCAACTGGTGAATTTCTGACTCTTCCTACAGTTCTTAACCAATCCGGTCTTCCTTTAACTTCAGTTTCTGCTAAGACGTATATACCCTGTTCTTTCCCCCACGTTTATGTGTCATCTCCTCCTGTAGTCTCTCTTAATTCCTAATTGACTATTCCTCAATAAGGACATCTTAATGAATGTAGTATGTTCACAGGGATATTTTAAGCTGCAGGCATGGTTGCCCATTCCTGCATTTCCCCATTTTATTTTATCAGGCCCCTACTTTCTCCTTTTTGGAACCCAAAATGGGTACCTCAACATACTTATGCCTACATGACATATTTGGACAGGCCACCATTGATCGTGCTGCAGACAATGCGTTGCGTTGAGTTCTGCATATCACAATAAATGATTTTATGATGAATATTAAAGGTTTTGTTCCCTTTTGTATTCTTTTTCTAGTGGTTACTTTGAGGATTCTGAAGGCTCATGTGAGGCATGCGACAATTCATGTTGGACCTGCGATGAAAGTAGAATAAAATGTCTGTCGTGTGCAAGTGGGCTGCTTCTGGAGAACAACAGGTGCATTTTGAACTGTTCCCTGAGGTACTACCCAGATGCAGATGGAATCTGCAAGCGCTGCCCCGCCCACTGCAATGTCTGTGATGACGCGAGCAGCTGCTCAGGTAATTTACCCTCGTTTTGTTTCCTGCCACTAAGACGTGTTGCTGAATCTATGAATGGCATAGATATGACATGGATGCTCATGTTGTTATTGTTTGCATTAGACCACAGGACGTCTTGCACAGACAATGTCAAGGGTTGATTAATGCACACACATGACAAGACCTGATCTCAGCCAAGCCAGTAATTGTATATGAATCACTCCATCTACTCAGACATTTGCAAGTTATTATTTCTACAAACGAGGTATTTGTGCAGCTGCCTCCCTTTATCGTATTATCGCAGGATGCTTGCAGTAGCATAATGCAAAGCGACAGAAACGTGCAGTATCTGGACCCATTGGTGGTGCAAGAGAAAATGTGGGAAAATATGCAGCTGTCCCTGCGACACCTGTTTTTTAATGATCTGAACAATATAGTAAAACCATATTGAATACTCCTAAGATCCTGCTGCCATAAAATTATTAATTGTCACATCTGCTATTTGCAGTTCCAAGAAACTGCAGACGTTTGGTTTATAGCACTATATATATATATATAAAAAACACATTATTACTTTGTATGATGTGGCTGCCATACATCCATGGAGCTACGTGAAATGAAGGACATAACAATAAAGAAATAGAAAAACTAGGAACCCATAATGACACATCCTTTGTGATGACAAATCTATTGAATTGCACATTGACAATAATGGAGAAATGCACTAGACCTTACACTTACATTATTACCCTAAAAGTTAACCTCATTTATGGGGAGATATGTTTTAATGTTATTAATTAAAATCAATCTAAAGGTGATTAGTAACAAATTATTGTATGGTGCAGTCAGTACCAATACCGGCTATTTATTTAGTTTCATTTTACTTATAGAGCCACCAGTTATCAGGGGGTCTGCTAGCCAATGTGTTCTTTTCTATTGTCTGCTCAACCTTTTTGCTTAAAACTTCACCCTATCCATGCAGCTTAACATGTTCCAGGTGTGGATGCCATTTTATAATTTACACAACTAGAACATAGCTTAAAAACATATGGTCACTTAAGGCATTCGTTTCTGTGAAAGTTTTGTCTACTATATTCGGCACCACACAATCAACTCGGGTCTTTTCCTCTCCTCAGGTCAAACAAGCTAAAAAGAGTGTGAACACAGCATAGAATATGATACTAGTATTTGATATTATGTGCTACACCTGAAAACGTATAACCAGAAGTCAGCCATGCTGTATCACTGTTGGCAAGTAAATTCTGGTCCCTGAACCCACCATATCAGAGAGATATATCATCACTGTAGATATTGACAAGTATATGCCTTTCTTTGTAATTATCTGTACTACCAACATTATTGTGCTTACCCCTATGGTGAATTTAAAAGTAAAATTATTGTCAATTGCATGATAATCATAAGTATATATGGTAATCATTTGGTTGCCTCTGAAATTATTAAAGAATATCAATTCAAATTCTATTGGATGTGACAGCCTGCAAAAGATGTGTGTGCAATTATTTTGTCACACAAATCTCTTGAGCTATAGTTGAAATATATATCACCCGTATACTGCCAACAGGATCTGACTAACATTCCAGTGCACTTATAATCCTTTGACTCTCTCTTTGAATCTTGTAATCTCCATAACCACACCTGCACCCTTGCACATTCTTTCTTGGAATATCAATGTTCTTACACATTACATCCAGTGTAAAAAAGTGCTGTTTTATCTCAACTATAAACAATCTGTTATAGCCCTTCTCCAGTGGAGACACTTTACCAAGGAAGAAGCGGAGAAGCTTTGGTGGGATTGGGTGAGCAAGGAGATATACAGTTGTTGCCCTCTGAGAGTGGCAGATGACTTACTAACGCCATAGAAACGAGGTGTATCCATCCTGATTCGGAAAACATTATCCCACGGAAAACATTATTCCAAGAGTTGGATCGATCCGGAGGGTTGTTATGTGTTCGCCAAATAAAAGATTAATGGTAAGGTTCTATGCATAGGCTCAGTGTTTGCATCCACAGGTTTGAAGTGTGCCTTCCTTCTTCAACTCACACAACTATTGACGGAGATAGATACCATTAATATCCTAATAGGTGGGGATTGGAACTTGGCCCGGGAGGCAGTCTTAGACCGCACCAGTCCAATTGATGTAATAAATCATGCAAACAGAGCCATCCTAGGAGATATTCCGGTTGATCATGGCCTCCGTGACATATGGCGTCTTTTGCGTCCAACAGAACAGAACAGGAATACACATATTTGTCCCCCAGTCCATGGTACGCAATCACAGTTGGATTTTTTTCTTGATGACCCAACATTTACTTCCTGGCCTCTGTAAGACCTCAATCTTAGAGGGTACACTTTCAGACCACCCAGCTGGAGGCTGATCTGGGTCCGTTGCGGCTCATATGCATGCCCTGGCATCTCAACCTATCTCGATACAACCACTGTTAGGCAAGACACAGCTTAAAGCCCATGTGCAATCTTACCGGGAGAACGATAGTGGTTCTGCCGAATATGCCCTGACATTGTGGGCGGCGGAGAAGGCACCCATCAGGGGACAGATGATGAGGGATTTAGGCTTGTCCAACAAGCAGAATGAGGATCGTCATAAAAAATTACAAGCAGAAGGGCACAAGGTGTTTTTTGGCCTTCCTTTTTCCTTCTCCCTTGAGGGTTCCAGGTCAGGGCTTGCCTTGTGGTGTGTGATGTGTGCTTGTGGCGGGTGTGCCCTGTCTAGCATCTTTTCAATCTTTCTTCATGAGCAGGGAGTTTGAAAGTCTGCTGCCATAGGTTGTTGTTGCTGATGGTGTTTCACTATAGAATGTAGGGGATTTTCCTCAGACAGATGTTGATGAAGTACTGGACTTGGTTAGTTGTGGTCACTGTTGTCCTCTAAGTTTCTGCTCTATATAGAAGAATCAATTTTATGTTGATGTTAAAAAGCCTGATCTTGGTTTGCAGCATTAGGTAACCTTGGTGTTCCAGATCTTCTTTAGCTGAATGAAGGCAGACCTTGCTTTGCCAATTCTTGCTTTGACGTCAGAGTCTGTGCCACACTGCTTGTCTATGGCAATCTCCAGGTAGGTGAATGCCTCAATGTCTTCTAGATCATCACCTGCAAGAGTGACTGCAGTTGTGATAGCCGTGTTGGCCTCCAGGATCTTAATTTTTCCCCGTGGATGTTGAGGCCAAAGTTTTGCTGATGTGACTGCCACATTGTCGGTCTTCTCTTGTATCTGTACATAGGTACGAGAGAATAGGGCCAGGTCACCTTCAAAGTCCAAGTTGTCGAGTTGTGCCCAAGGCATCCACTGGTTCCCATTTCTTCTCCTTGCAATGGATGTCTTCATGATCCAGTCTATGGCCAGCAAGAAGAAAAAAGCTAGAGCAAACAGCCCTGGCAGACCCTGGTCCTCACTTGGAAGGCTTCTGTGAGTTATCCTCCATGGGCTATCTTGCAGGCTATTTCCGCGTAAGAGCTCCTGATGATTCTTACAAGTTTATCTAGCTCACCGTATTGGTGGGGGAGTTTCCAAAGGGTCTCTCTGTCCAGGCTGTTTAATGCCTTCTCATAGTCGAGTAAGGTGGCGGGGGGAGGGGGGGGGAGGGTTCCATTTCATCGACTGCTTAATGATGATGCTCAGTGCTGCAATCTGGGCTGTGCAGGATCTATCTTTGTGGAAGTCAACTTGCTAGTCACGCAACTGAACGTTAAATTATTCCTTCATTCTGTTCTGGATGACTCTGTTGAACACTTTGCCTGGGGTTGATAGCGTCATCCCTCTGCAGTTTGTGCAGTTATTCAGGTGACCTTTTTTGGGGATCTCGAAGAGATATCCCTTCTTCCAGTCTGATGGCACCCTTTTCTCTTCCCATAACCTTCCAAACATAGGATAGAGTATGTCTACTGATGTTTCAATGTCAGCCTTCAGTGCCTCTGCAGGAATGTTGTCAGGTCCCGCTGCCTTCCAGTTTCCCAGATGTTTGATGGTTTGCCGCATTTCTTCCTTGGTTGGTCTGCTGTAGTTGATTGCAAGTCCTTGTCAGCAGGCTGTATGCCTGGTGTATATTGCTGCACCAGCTGATTTAGCATTTCTTCAAAGTGCTCCAACCATCTTCATTGCTGGCCTTCGTTACCCATTGTTGTCTTTCCAGCTTTGTCTTTAACAGGTTTTTCTGAATGGATGTATCTGCTGGACAGTTTCCTTGTTATGTTGTAGAATTTTTTTAAGTTTCCATGGTTTGCTGCCTCCTGGGCTTCGGTGGCAAGACCATAGATGAATTGTTGGTTGTCTGCTATTCAGTTTGTCTTTGCTACCTTGTTGGTGTATTCACCTTGAGCTTTTGCTTTTTTTGCTAATGTTCATTTGGTGTTGACTGCAGATTTCTTTTTCTTTCCCTCCTGGATTTTTGCAGAGAGTCTCGGTGGAGATACATTGTTTATGCTGGAGTTTCTTGTGGCCCAGTATCTCCTGGCAGGCTGATGAAGCTGTTTCTTTTTTTATCCTATCCCACTGACTTACTACTAGGTCTTTGTCGTCCTCTAGTTCTTGAAGGACTCAAAACTTGTTACTGATGAGTATTCACTCCATTTCTGTGCATCTTTTATGAGAGTGTTGCTATATCCTTGGCATTGGTGGTTGGTACCATCCATGCTTTCTTCAGCTTTAGCTTTAGCCTGGCCATGACCGGGTGATGGTCTGATGCCACGCCCACTTCTCTCATCATTATTGAATATATTACAAGAGAATGCCCTAACCTTAACTAGAGTGAAATGCAAATTTGAAATGGAGTCAGTACATTGTTTGAGCCATAGTATAAGTAAACAAGGTATTTCACCTAAATGTAGTTTGGTCAGATCAATAGAAGAAGCGCATGAAACGCAAAATTAGGATCAACTCAGATAATTTCTAGGTTTGGCAGAATAGTATGCCAAATTCATTTGTTTATTTTCAACTAAAACAGTGAATATTAGAAATTTGATGAAGAGCAATCAACAATTTGTGTGGGACGAGAAATGTGTTTCTGAATTTAAGAGATTAAAATCGGAAATAGCGCTAGGTCCTACCTTATCAACGGTGAACATTAGGTATGATTCAATCATTGTGTCAGATGCTGGTAATGTTGGTTTAGGAGCAGTGTTAATGCAAAACCCCAAACATAGAATAGTTACGATTGCTTTTGCATCCAGGCCATTAAGGGGTGCTGAATTTAAATACTCAGCATTGGAAAAGGAAACTTTAGCGTGCTCGTGGGGAATTGAATATTTCCGGAAATATGTATATGCTACTAAATTCAGGGTGAGATTGGATCATCGACCATTGGTGGACTTATTTACTACAAAAGGGTATGGGAAGACAACATCCAGGATTCCCAGGTGCCAACATAAATTGCACGAATTTCACTTTAAAGTTAAATACCTTCCAGGAGTGAAAAATATTCTTGCAGATTGTCCATAAAGGCTCCCAGGAGCTTGACAAAGAAGATGGTATTAAGGATAATGGCATGGAATTATTTTTATCAATTTGTGAAGTGTGCAAAAGATTAATTATAGAGAGTCAATGGAAAACAGCTTGTCAAAATAGTGCTGAAATTCAAATGGTATTAGGATACATAAAGTCAAAATGGCCAAGGAAGAAAGATTTGGAAGAAGGATATTTACCTTTCCTGTATTTTGCTCATGAATTGACTGAACAAGATAATATATTGATGTGTGGTGAACAGCTTGTGGTGAATATGCTACAATACAACACATGCGATACATCACATGCCATTACAACGCGGTCGTTACAATGACCGTGTTGTTACTTTGCATATCATTACAACGTGAGTCATTACAATGACTTGCTGTAGGGGCGCTGGATGTTGGAATAGTATAATTTACTATTCCAGTCTGTGCAACAGTAGGAAGGTGTTGGGCTTCAAATCCAACACCTTCTGGCCCCTACAGCGAGTCATTGTTATGACTTGCGTTGTAATGGTTTGCGATGACCGCGGTGTAATGGCATGCGATGTATCGTATGCCATGTAAATGATGTCTCCCGTTCGTGGTACCGTAAAGTTGGAGACAAATGGTTTTAGATTTGGCTCATGAAGGGTCATCCTGTTATGATCAGTATGAAAAGAAGGGTTAGGAGTGAGTTGTGGTGGCCAGCCATTGAAAGATTCATATAAGAAAAAGTCAGATCTTGTATTGAGTGCACCATCAGTGATCAATCACCAGAAACTGTTAAGTATGAGAAAACACCAGTATCCAGATTGTGTGGTGTGTGCGAAAGCTGGCCCCATATGTATCGCCAATTTTCAGATATATGCTGTCATGTTGCTTGATCAGCTGTCTGAATGGCCAGAAGTAAAATTGGTTCACCAGGTTACTTCAAAAGCAGTGATACAGTTTTTGAATGCGGTTTTTGAAAGAGAAGGGTTTCCAAAATCTTTAGTAACAGATAATGGAGTACAATTAATTTCCAATGAAATGAAGACATTCTTGGAGGGTCATGGTATTGAGCACATACGTACTTCACTCTACTATCCACAAAGTAATGGAATTGTGGAAAGGTGGGATAGAGTGCTGAAGGAAGGATTACAACTTCCCATTGTTAACGGGACAAATTTCCAACAAACTATTAAGGAATTATTGTGGAGTTACAAGAACACATGTAGGTTTGAAGTAGAAATTTCTCCTTTTGAAAAAATGAGAGGCAGGAAGGCTGTTTGCAATCTAAATCAGAAGTGGATGTCTGATATAATAGACAAAGTAAAAAGTGGTGTAGGAAAACAAGTCAGATAAAGATGGATAGATGAGAATGAACAAAATAAAATAAAAAACAATGGGGACAAACGGCGACAACTGCTTGAGAATGGCGATTGGGTGCGTGCGAGAAAAGGAAGAATGGTGAAGTCGGGTGAATCGAGACGTTCGGTTCCCATGAAGTTAGTTAGGGTAGGAAATCAGGTAGCGCAGCTATCGGATGGCAATGTTTGGAATATGAGCAAAGTTGTGAAAGTGCCCAGATGTTTATGGACAGCTGATGATGGAAATCAAAAGTTTATTACTGAGAATAGGAAATTGCATATGGGAACATGTGTGAATGGCAGTAATACCAAGTTGCAAGGGAGAAAGGAGGATGGAAAGCGAATTAGACAAAACCAAGTATGGAGAAAAGGTTCTCAAATTAAATAGTCAAGATGGAAAATATGTTGGTGTCGCAGTGAGTTGGAAAACAAAATGATTTTAATAGGGTATTGTTTCAGGTATAACATGAGCTGGTTGAGCAATAAGTAGGTGATATATGAAATACATAATGTAGGTAGGATAAGTTGTTTGGTAGTATATGAAACTTTATTTAGGCAAATTATATTTTGTTTTTCTATTATTGAGAGGAATGTGATACATCCTGGCCAATCCAGTTGGATAGAATCTGGAATAACCACAGGGCAGATTCCTTACGATGATGGTTGGTCCAGGCTTCTTTACTGTAAAGATTTTTTAATCTCTGAAAATATATACACCATTCAACAAATCCTACACATGGATTACAGCATTAAAAAGAAGAACCTTACACTCTCTCAAGGCATTTCGCCAAGATGGACTAGAGTCTGTTGCAAAACTGTTGTATTTCCTTTTCTTTGATGTAATTTATAGGTGCAGAGCACCGGATAACATTTATGTTCATCCTCTTTTGCTTTGTGCGGAAGGTCACTGTGATAATTCCGGGACTGTGGGTTTCCTATCCAAAACGAGCTCTGTTGATTGCTGGTGGTAGCATCAGTTCTACTTCCAGAGTATGTTGGTGTTTCTCTTCCTTGTTTCCAGATTACAGCAGCATTCCTCCTGGAGACAGTCTTATCTGTCCAGACTGTGTCCATCTGGTCTCACTGATGCCATAGAAGGCAAGGTTGTATTTTTTTATCTCCACTTCCACTTGGGCTGTCTTGCCTGTCTCGTACATTGCCCTCCCATTCAATATACTGATGGAGATGGCCTTGGTTGAAAGAATCCAGATCAGATATGTGGCTTCCAAGTATCTCTGGCTTTCTGTGAAGGAGATTGCTTTCTCCCCAAGGCCGGGATGTGTTTTGGTCTCCACAACCTATAGGAAGCAAGAATCACTTCTTCACTCAACCAGCTATTTTCATCCATACTAAAGAATTATAGCTTGATTTGCTGCAGATTAGTCCTGATTCTGTTATTTCTGGCTTTTTGATGGCCTACAGTTAATTCTGATGTTCAAGAAGGTGTCATTGTTTGCCCCATTTGTGCTCAAAACAAATTGTTACTTCCTAATAACTTTGGATTTCTGCAGCCTTTACCAGTGGCTCTTGAGCCATTGCACACATTCATTACTGACTTCATAATGGATCTTCCGTATTCTATAGAATTGTGATGGCATCTTTTCAAAGATGGCCCATTGTTTCTCTTTGTCTAAATAACTAACAGCAGTATTTCTACCAGTTTAGACAAAGGAAAGAAGTTTGGCCTGATTTAGAATTTGATGGACAGTACTCCATCTGTCAGGGCGGCAGAAGACCTTACCTTTTGCCATTCTGACAGACTACTATCTGACAAATGCAGTCATGACTGCAAGCCCAGTAGTTGTCTCAGTACATTGAAAGGATCATCCATCATGGTGGTTTCTTTCAATGTACAAAAAGGTTGGTGGACAAGCACAGTTGGTTTTGACAGCTCTCCACCAAACTTTTAAAAAGTTTTGTTTTTCAAAAACAAAGTCGCAAAGCGGGTGTTTCTTTCAGAAAACAGAAAACAAATTCCCCCAACACTCCAAGAGTACTCCCAGGATATGGGAGGCCCTTGCTTTTTGTCTGCCCCTCACTGCAAGGTTTTTCCTGGTGGTGAGGGACAGGAAAAAAGTAATTCCACATTACTCTCCAAATATGGTGGGTGGCCTGAAGTCCTTCCTACAATGGCCCCTACTCCGTATGACTGTTGGTGGCAGTTTTCCATCTATCGGGCCAAAGATGGCTCCATCAAAGGGGGCTCTGTTGATAGAAATGTTATGTTAGACCCATCTCTAACTAAGGCGGGTAGACTGATGGTTTAGCAAACGGGATACTCTGTCATGTTTCCTACTCTTTATTTGTGGCAAAGTGCACTTTGGGAGTGCCATGTTTGCAAAACTCTAAATTTGGCCCTCAGTTGCCTTACTATGTCTCTGTGTAAGTTTCAAATGTATACTTTGTAAGTTAAACCACTGTTAGAATCCACTAAGGCATTCTTCAGTCTGTGACGTCCAGACATATCTTTTTTATGTTGTAATTTTATTCTTATAAAACCACTGGGATTGAAAAATACATTTTTCTCCAAGTCATTTACATAAGATTTTGCTCAACTAAGGGCACTGATGGATCTCACAGACTTACCTCCCATTTTTTTTAACACTTTATTTTCCCATTTTGCAAGTAAAGTACCGTACATATTCAAACTTACAATTTGCACATGTTAGTAAAGTTCCATCCTTGTTTACATATAATGTTATACAGAAAAAACCTGCAGCTGGTTGTATTTTATAGGGTGCGTGACCAACGTCCCTGCGGCTTGAAGGAGTTGCCTTCTACTCAGCAGTGAACGTTATGTTAATTCCCAATCTTTTGGGGACTGTGATTATACATTATATTCAGCTTGTGGGTCAGTTGATTCCTGTAGTTCAAGTAGGTATGTATGTAGCGGTTGCCATATGTCTTGTGGTCTAGATGTTGGCATATGTAATTGTGCTTAAAGGCCACTATTCATGTTACAGTGTATTAGGCTATTAAGCCATGCCTTTTGCCCCGGTGGGTGCCTGCTTCCCCAATGTATGGCCACTTCCCTTTTAGCGAGCATTAGCGATATAGCCATGAAGCATCGTGCTGTTTTTGGGATGTCATGTACAAACCCCAGCAGTGCCTGCAATGGAGTGGGTGTGAGCTCAAGTTGTGTCATGCATGGCAATTCCATCAATATGGTTGTCCGGTACTTAGCCAGTTTTTCGCAAGTGCAGGTCATATGAGCAAAGTCTGCTGATGGAGAGTTACATTTAAGACATGTATGTGGACGGGATGGGTCCATCCAGTGCACTTTGATTGGTGTAACATATGCACACCATAGGAACTAAAAATGTAGTTACTTATGCTGGTGGTTTAGGGAAACTATGCACATCTGCATACAGCAGTGATTCCATTAAAAGTCAGATAGTGAGTGACCCAGAACCCATTCCCACGCAGCGCACCCTCCTGTGTCTCTGGCAGGGAGCAGTGCTATGTATGATTTGTACAGTTTGGACATCATGTGGTCCCCACCAGCATCCTTGATGAGTAATGTCAAGGATGACATTTCGTCCGGTTCAAAGGGGTAACTGGGGATCTGAGCCCTAAGAGCTCCCTGCAGCCACTATAATATAAATTGGTCCATCAGTGGAGCGTTTCAGAAGCGGGTGTCCTCTGTCCGAGAGAAAACGTGCCTGTCAGGGAACAAATCTCCAATAGTATTCAAGAAGTACCTCCACAGCGTTCGCTTTACAAGGGATCTCTTTTGTGATGGGCAGCCAAGTATTAGTAAGTGGCCCCCAGTTACCCTAATGAGTCTTTCCCAGGCCTAGCTGGTCATGGAGACCGTCTGAATATCGTGCGGGTGGCGAGGTAGTCCCGCCAGCAGCATTGCGGCTAGCGGGATGGGGTCCATGAGGTCCACTTCTGGTTTGGCGTACGGTATCCTGGGATCTGGGTAAGACTAATGTCTAGCAAAACTGCACTGGGCTAGCAGGTAGTATATGGGAAAATTTTGAATCCCAAAGCCTCCGCGTTTGTATGGTAGTGTCATAGTATCCCAGCTGATCCAAGGTTGTTTTCCACCCCATGTGAATCGCAATAACAGTGTACGAAGTGCTGCGAACAACGCATTAGTCAATGGGATTGGAATATTGTGAAACTGATAAAGAAATTGGGTCAGCAACACCATTTTCATTATGATAGCTATACGGCCTGCTATGGTTAGGGGCAGTCTCAGCCATCACTCATTTTGTCTGTTTTTCCAGCGCGTGTCCGTAGTTGAGCCGTATTATTTAATCCAATTCTCTGTTGATATTTATCCCCAGGTATTTGACGAATTCCTCTCACCACATTAGTGGAAATTCAGTATCCCTACTGCATGGAGCCGATGTCAGAGAGAACATTTCGGATTTGTCCCAGTTTGTGCAGTCCAGGCAAGGCACCATATCTGGTTCTTTCTCTAAATACGGGTCCCAGATTGTGGCTCGGGTGCCGCACGTATAGAATAATACTGTCTGCATATATTGTGATTAGGAGCGGGCCAGTTTTAAACTGCAGCCCTCTGTGAAGGTGACGTCTGCGCAGGTGACACACCAGGGGGGATCCAATGCTATTAAAACAATAGGGAAGAGAGTGGGCACCCCTGCCGCGTCCCTCATGTAGGAGAGAAAGTGGATGTCAGCGTTCCATTTAAACAAATGTAGACTGTAGGCTTTATATATATTAGTTTAATGAGGGAAATAAATCACAGTGGAATCCCCATTCTGCTCAGCGTGGTCTGTAGGAATGGCCATTCCAAGGAATCAAATGTTTTTTCAGCATCCAGCAATGCCGCGGCAGCCAGGACAGTGGGTGAGATACTATGATGGACTGCAAAGAGTCTATGCAGGTTCATGGCAGTGGATTTATGTGGGACGAACCCGGATTGGGCTGGGGATATTATCTGGACTAGTAAGAAAGAAAAACGGGTGGCTAGCATTTTGGCCAATATTTTATTGTCAAAGTTTAACAGTGAGAGCGGTGGATGAGAACCGCATTGCAGTGGGTCTTCTCCTGGTTTGGGGAGTAGTATTATCACTGCTTCACGGAGTTGAGTGGGAGGATGCCATTCCCCAATGCTTCCTGATAGATCTCTATGAGATACGGGGCAAGCAGATGCTTATATGCTTTATAAAAGCTGCCTGAGAAACCATTGAGGCGTCTTTGATCCATCCATGGCGTCTAATGATGGATGATCTTCTCCTCCATGAAAGACTCTCCAAGGAATTGTCATTGTGCCGAACAGTCATACTATGGCCACTTCGTCTAGATAATGGTTGCTGTCCGCTGTGTCTGCCGCGACCAGTGATGTGTACAGGTCGGAATAATTGGTAAGTACTTCACCTTGAATGCCAAGGGTGTCAGACATCTATGTGCCGTCAGGGCGCTGGAGAGCAGTTTTGTAAGGCTGGCCCTTAGGGGGCTGCAACAGTTGTGCAAGTGTGCAACCCAGTCTTTCCTCTTCCCGTATCGCCGTGCTACTGCATACTTTCCTAAGTACCGTGGATTGCACTCTGCCACTTCATGATATTCTGTCAGTAGTGCGGCCCGATGCTGTAGGCAGGACGTTTGGTACTGCAACATTTGGGTTAGATCTAACTCTAATAGTTTCTTTTCTAATTGGAACAGTGTGCGACGTAGATCTTTGAGGATTCCAGCATGTTGAGATGTACAGATCCCTCTTGAGTAGGCCTCCCATAATGTGGCCCAGGAGTTCACCGTCCCTTTATTAAGCTTAAAATATTCCACTATTGCCTATCATAATTCGGATCGAAACAGTTCATCCCGGAGGGCCATTTTAGGAAATCTCCACTGTCGCTCCATCCCGCCTTCCCAGGGGATAAAGAGCCTCAAGAGAACCGGTGAGTGACAAAGTGCGTGGCAGGTGCTGCATAGAATTAATCCACTGTGTCAGGCTAGGTAATCCAAGCGAGTTCAATTGTTGTGCTGTGCTGAGTAATGTGTATAGGCTGCCTGCATGGGGTGTTGATGGCGCCAAGCACCGTTCAGTGATATGTTTCCCTTAGCTCTGCTAGTATGCGTATGGCTCTGGGTTTTGCGACAGGCGTATCTGCTGTACTGTCGTGTTGGGGATCAAGTAGTAGGTTAAGGTCACCCCCCATGCATATCTGGTCTGCCTCCAATTGGTCAATTTGGGCCAGAAGTTCCAGATAAAACTCCGGGTTGTCAGTGTTTGGGGCATATACATTTACTAGAAGTATGGTGTTTCCTAGTAGGCACCCCTTCACCAGCAAGTAACGCCCCTGAGAGTCAGTCCACACCGCCATCATCTGGAATGGTACACGCTTATGAATCAGTATAAAGACCCCTCTAGTGTACGTGCTAAATACCGCGTAGTATCATACATATTAGACAGGTGTGTTTCTTGTAAAAAGGCAATGCCAACTTGGTGCCTCTGTAAATAGTGCCGTACCTGTTTGCCCTTGTGCGTATTGTTAAGCCCATGTATGTTCCAGGTCACTAGTGTAGTATCTGTGAAAGGGCAGACCCTGTCCTTTTCAATCATTGCTGCACTGAGAAACATGGGATGGACAGGTCGAAAAGCACCTGTACTGTATCAGAAACATTCTGAATAACAAGTGACTGTGAAACAATCTGAATGCACCCTCCCCCCACTCATACCCAGGCCTATTGCTGCATGTAAATCCCATACCCAAAAGCATTGCCATAATTTGAAACTTTAGCAACGTATGCAACTTTCAAACAATGAGGTGAGTATACACTGGGGTGACAGCGATGCAGCGCCGTCTCCCCGTTCCCTGTAAGATGAATAATGAAGGCTACATGACATGCACTAGGTACTTAGTCTTAGGCACGCTGAGAGTGATCATGCCCTTTTCGTAATCAGATGCAGTACTCCATTACGATGTAGCCACTGAACCGGGCCCAAGCAAGATGGTTAGCTGGCAGAAAACAGGTCTGCGCTGACTCTGGAGTTAGAGTCTCGGGGCGATCCTTCAGGAGAGGTCATTTGGCATATCCCCTGTGCCCCGGAGAAGGTTCAGAAAAATTCCTGCACCACTGTCGGGGTTGCAAAAATTCATGACCTCCTGTTGACATCCACCCTCAGGCGCGCTGGGTATAACATACAGTATTTCAGACCAAAGTTGCGAAGAGTGACTTTTACTCCAGTGTACTTTCGGTGGGCATCCTGGACCATTACTGTGAAGTCCGGGTAAAGGGAGATCGATGACCCCTGCTAACTGAGAGGGCCCCTCTTCCTCTCCAGACATAGTGCTGTATCTCTGTCTTGGAAATTTAGTAGCCGGGCAATTAGTCGGCACGTGGGACAGCCCAGGTTCGGGTGAGGCTCCAGAGTGCGATGCTCCCTCTCCACCACAACCTCCAGAGTGAAGGATTCTCGGCCAAACAGATCATTCAAAAGTTGCTCCACAAATACATCAAGTTGTCCTGTGTTTGTAGATTCCGGAATGCCCAGAATGCGGATGTTGGTGCGTCTAATCCTGGCTTCCAAATCCTCTTTTTTCATGGCATCCATCTTTAGCAGTTTTTCCACGTATTCCAGTCTTTTGGTCGTCTGGGCTGATCCATCCTCTAGATCCGACAACCTTCCCTTCGCCGTGTCAATCTGTTCCTCATGCCAGTCCCGGCGTGCCCCCATTGTGTCTAGGTGTTTATCCAAGGCTTCAAAACGGGTATCTAGGGCCTTGAAGCCTGCTCTAAGCTCCACCTTAATGGCCTCCGCCCCGGCCGGGGCCACTGTATTGGTGTCCGGCAGGTTTCCGCCCTCTGCCATTTCAGGGCCGGGTGCCTCCCTAACACGCTTAGCTTTATTGAAATTCAGCTAGTGCTGTGTTTTGGGTTGCCGCCGACCATGAACGACCAGTGGAGAAGAGTATGTGTTCCTTTTTTGTGCAAGGGGTGGCACGGGTCAGTGTCTAGCCCTACCGTGGTCGTATCTGTGCTTAGCAGATGAAGAATAATCTAGGAGTGTTTCTCGGCTTTCCGGCACCACTGACAGCGACACAGAGCGGTGCGCCCCCCTGCAAGTTGTGATCTGCCCCCAGGGAGAGGGAGGTTTACCCAGCAGTAGATGTGCCATCCAGTCAATCTGGGGGACTCGCCTGAGTTAAATATAGTCACTCCAAGGGCCTCTACTCCAGTAGTGCCTGCAGCAGGGCTCGTGTGCAGCCCCCACCAGGGAGGCAATTTCCCTGTCCAATCCGTCAGTGCCTGCTCCGCCTTCGGTGATCGGGCCTTATGCAAGAAGGTGGTTGTGGCCGTTAGCATGGCGATGTTTTATAGACCCAGATTCACAGTTATCCCAGGCCTCCCGTTATTGGCTTATGCTGCAGTATTTGCACAGATGAATTCAGGCAAGAGGTCGAGGCAGAGAAGGGTAGGAGAGGGAGAAACCAAGGGGAAGGCCTTCCCAGTGCCAGGCTGGCCCAACATTGCCCTGCAGCCAGCCCCCAGGTTCACCGGTGGTCCCTGTCACCACGGGGTCTCCGGGTGTAGAGTGGATGAAACCTTACCTGGCACAGGGTCCTGCTGGGGCAAGGCGCTCCTCCCGTCATCTTGTATTCTTCAAGCCGCTGTGTGTGCTGGTTGTTTCTGGCCCCATCCGGGCCCATCTATCACAGCTGGCATGCACTTCTTCTTCTTTCCCCAGTGACTGGCTTCCTCAGTCAGTTGGGTCCGGAGGTTCGGCGAGCCCCAGATGGCCACGGCAGGTACAATGTCTCTCAAGCCGGGTGTGGAGCCCTCCTTCACTCGTGGCCTCTTCCAGTCCCACGAGGGCCACATTCTATGTCCAGATCGGCAGCAGCCGTGCCCATGCTCGTGCCGATTTTACATCCCTCTTGGCCCCGTCTATGCCGCAGCTCATCACAGCATCCGTTCCACCTCTTAGATGGCATTTATAGCCCTGTGCATTGTTAAGATCTTGGGGAGTTCGGCGGAGCTACAGAGCTACGCGGCCATCTTGGTCGGCAGCTTGGCCACACCCCCGACTTACCTCACGTTTGAATCGTGATCTGTACTACAATGAGGTCCTGAGATTACTTTTGGTGACAATAGCCTTGTGATGTTAATAAAATTAATCCTATTACAAATACAATTATATTTGGAATCACAATGCAAGTAGATCTGTATGCTTTATAGGTATCTACTATACGGTCAATATATTGTTACTAAACATCTCTATTTATGTCTGATATGTGTCTGGTTATAGCAGTCGTGTTATGTTTTCTGTCCTTATTTCCTAAATGAAGCATTTGTCATTATCCCTTTTCATAAGTTTCTTCTAATGTTTTATTTTCATTTTGATTTCTTCATTTTCACTTAATTCCAAATGTCAGCTCAGCCCAGAGCCCTATGCAATTGTGAATGAGATACCAAATGTGTGTCCCTTTTGCCAATTGAATACGGTTACTTTCACATTTGCTGGTATTTTGCACAACGTTTAGAAAAGAATTTAAGAAAATGCTGCTTTTTTATGGAGGACTGCAGAGCAGCCAAATAAAGGGACTGTTGATCATATTGCACAGATGTGATGACATAAGACTCTGTTATCTCCTTGGTACATTTTTTGATTTTGTGAAGCAATGTAAGGTCTGGGAAATTGACATATACACGGAGCACAAGGAGTTAGCACGTGGCACTTTAGATATAGTCCTGTTTACTTTTATTGAAAATCCTTTTCTTGTTACTTTTATTTATGGTCGAATGGGGGGTGATGCTATATCTACGAAGGACCTGAGGAATTGATATGCAAAAGAAGACTTGTTAAGACAAGTATAGAGAAGTTACAGCAACTGCACTCTGTGCCATAGCTAAATTGCACTTTGCCTTTAGTAGAAACTCTTTGCATATTACCATCTAATTGAATATTTTCTTTGCTTCTTCCTTTCAAAAATATGTTACAAGTAACCGCATCTTTCACTTTATTTGAAATGATTGTGGTCTGACTACAGAATCTAGTTGTTGCTGCTTTTTGTTTAAAACAGATAGATGCCAAATGGAAGACCGCAGAAGGCACTTGTTTCGAAACTATTCTGGTTTCATGACGGAATCTCGAACTTGTGGCTCCCATTTCAAAACTGAGATCTGACCCATCAAAGAGTATAGATTGGATGAGTAGATGTCTTTGTAGTCTGATATTTATATTATTTTAAGATGTCCTTTATCGTTCACAGAGGAGTATCTAAAATGTGGTGATATGTCATTAAAATATTTAGTAACTTGTGTTTAATATCTCTTTTAAAATGTAGAGCATTGCTGATTTTTTAAAAATATTTTAATTGAGTGCACCGGTTGTAATGTTTGTTTTGCCTAATCGGCATAATATCAAGCGAAAAATAAGCTTGGACTCGAACTATACCCAGTAAGACAATTGCATGAACATGCAAGGGGCTTCGGATAAACATTGCATTGGGAGCCCACTGCACTGCCGGGGCATGGCACGGCACTGTATTGTCTTGTGATTTAATTTATGTAGCACGTCTTACAGTCGATGAGGGGTCAGGGAGCACGCTCTTCCACGGGACTGCTGTCGATGGAACATTTTCAGGTGGCCTGAAGGACTATATTTTTATGTTGTGCATGATGACGTTTCATGCATCTTGACATGCGTTTGAAGTGAAAAGGCATGAGAGAAGATGCTCATGCCCTAGGTGTCATACTAGATTTGGATAGACAGTGAACTCGGAGTGGCCTATGTGCAAGGTGTTCTTAGTGCAGTGCAAGGATGACAGAGACTGCTTAAGTATGTAGCTGGACCTGAGTGAGGGATATGATAAAAATGTGAGAAAATATGCAGCTGTTCATGTGGATACCTGTTTTTATTGGGCTGTAAAAATACCAAAACTATATTGAAAATGGGCATGAATATGGAAGGTGCAATCTTCCATATTGTATATGTCCTAGAATCTACACTGGGATAGCATAGTTTAGGGTATTTTGCTGGTATAGGCGTAGAATGATCCATCCATGGAGCGCCCGATAGGAATGGGTATTATACAAGTAGTATCGTACATGCCCTAATGAATTCAATGTGGAGACTCATAGATGCTATCGTTTTTTGTTTGTTTTATATAGAGCAAACTAGACCGAAAGGTATCGGAGTGCTTTACATGAGCTCCAGTTGCGTTACAGACGTACATATTTATTTTTGTTTAGCATGGGCAGATTAGGTGATTTGCACAGAATCACAGGATGTTGAGCAGCTCTGCGGAGCCTCGAACCCGGTACTCCAGCTTCGAGGTCATTGAATGACCTGGGGCCGTATGATGGAAGTATTCCGCTTGTGTGTCCCCTTCTGTAACAATGA
Source organism: Triturus cristatus (assembly GCF_964204655.1). Lineage (NCBI taxonomy): Eukaryota > Metazoa > Chordata > Amphibia > Caudata > Salamandridae > Triturus > Triturus cristatus. Next base: position 239,368,923 of record NC_140583.1, read on the forward strand.
ATATCTCTGGCGCACATACAGCACCAGCGGTTCCTCAAGACAGCGTTCCCACATTTCCAGTGGGGCATGGACCAATGCGAATGAGGAAAGCCCTTTGCCTCTGCGCCCGCACTGCATTACAGACGCGGACGCAGAGGCAAAGAAGCTCTCAAGAGGCACACTGACAGTGCGCCACCTAGAATATGGAGCACTGCCTGAGCGCCCCCTGATTGTAACCCTCTGGCAGGGGAGAGGGGTCCTATAGACCCCTTCCCTTTGCAGTCGGGTGAAGTCACTGAGTGCACCAGCCTTCAAGGGGATCTCTAATTCCCTTCAAAAGTGTAGGCAGGTTGCCACCTGAACTTTGAAAACACTGAGCGGCTTTAAAGCAGCCGCTCTGTTTTTCACATGAATGCGCTACCCCCAGGGCAGCGCGAGTTCGCGGCTGCCCTGAGGGAAACACATTCGCCATAATGCAGCACATTTTCCTGTATTGCTCTGGGCGCACCTTTTTAAAGGTGCGCCCAGTGCAAACCAGGAAAATGTGCCACAGCCACAAAATGGCCCCATGCATATTTAATCAGTTGCCGGTTGGCCATTGAAGAAAATCAGCTGCCGCGGGGGGGTTTAGAATCCGATCCCAACTGCTAGCCAGTTTTCAATCCTCTCACGGAGTACTAATCACGTAGACTGCTGTGTGATTAGTACTCCTTGACAGGATTTTCTTCAACGGCCAATCCGCAACTGATTACTAGATCTATCCAGACTACGTTAACTTAAAGACTTTGCATTTTTGCTGGCTGCAACTCAAAGACTCCACTCTTGAGTCACATCGCTAACGCGAGCTGGCTGCCATCCACCACTCCCCCCCCCCACCTCCCCCGTCCTGAAGAAAACCCGCCATGACCTTTAAATAGTGCATCATCTGGGTCGAAACATTGACGAATATATGGTTCAGCTTTTCACATGTCTCTTGGCTCAAATTAGCAGGCAAAAGTGCTGCCCACCAGAGACATTGTTCTTCCTCATCCTGACCATCTTGTATTTAATCTTCTTGATAAACTGTACATACTCTCCCATTGTATATATAATATCCACTGCACCACTTTCACTGAGCACCATCAATTTATGTGTATATACCTTGCAATCATATAAAATAAGAAGTTCCCAAACATTCAATAGTCGGTGTTGTTGTTTTCCAACTACATGTAACGTACATGTCATTTTCTAAAAATAATTTGACCTCTTTTCTGATTCTGTACAACGTTTAAATTGTTTACATCTTTGATTCACTCTTTTTATGTAAAGCGATTGTTGCCCCCGACAGAACCACTGTAGCTTTCTATATGTGAAATATTCTGAGCAGTTACAGAGAAGCAAACCAAGGTGCCAACTTATACCTCACAAACACCTGTCTTTTGGGTCCACCCAAGAGCGGGGAAAGCACAATTCATTGGTGTGGGTGATTTTAATATACCAGACAGAGAGAGGATGCAAACAGTGATTATGTGGATTGAATGCTTTTGGGGTAATGAAAAAAGGGCGACTGAACGTTTGCTGTCAAAAGGAGTGCAACAGTGCAGAGGTCCCGGCTTAAAACAACTTACCCCTTTCCAAGCTCAAGTAGGCCAAGACAAGGAGGTTGCCATTTGAAGGTACCATTAACCTCTCTGTCCTTTATCTGACATGCAGGATGACCATTCAAGTACCTGAACTACGAAACTAAATGGACTCTCACAGGGAATAAGCACTCCGTCAAGGACTGTTGACTGGGTTGTTAGACATGACAGCCTTAGGGTGGACTTCCTCCAAATGTTTTGCCTGCTTTCCTCCAATATTGCAGAATTATTGTTGTTGGCCATAGGACTCTAAGCACTTTACCACTGCCAACCAGTGCTAAAGTGCATGTGCTTCTCCCCTAAAACATGGTTTGATTGACTTATCCACAATGGGCATATTTAATGTATCTGTAAGTCCCTAGTGGACTGCACTAGATGTGCCCCAGGTCTCGAAATTAAATGCTACTAGTGGGTCTGAAAAAGACACACAAATGATGGACGGAATGTGAAACAAATGTAACATTCACTCCCAGTCAAGAGATCTGGGTTAAATCTATTGCTCACCATGTGCCCCAGTTTAGACACAGCCATATGCAAATCAGTCTTGACCCTGCTCCTCATGGGAACACTCCAACCCGAACTGCCAAGCCAGTTCCTCCCTGGACCAGAAATGAACATCCCGGGACCGGTTTCGGGGTATAACCCCTCAACAGCCAGGACAGCTTGAATAAAGTGGCACAGTGAGTCCAGGACCCACGTCTGGGCATGCCCGGTGCACTTCAGGCGAGAAAGCAATAGTCACACAAATGATGGATGGAATGCGGAGCAAATCAGACATTCAGCCCCAGGCAAGAGATCTGGGTTAAATCCATTGTTCTTTTTCTCACCATGCCACCCCAGTTTAGACCCAGCCATATGCAAATCAGTCTTGATCCTGCTCGAACAGTCCAGCCCGAAGTGACAAGCCAGGTCCTTGCTGGACCACAAACAAGCATCCTGGGGCCAAATTTCAGGTATCACCCCTCATCAGCCAGGCTAGCTTGAATCCAGTCAAGAGATCTGGGTTAAGTCCATTGTTCTTTTGCTCACCATACCACCCCAGTTTAGACCCAGCCATTTGCATATCAGTCTTAACCCTGTTCCTCATGAGAATAGTCCAGCCCGAACACCCAAGCCAGGTACTTCCTGGACCAGAAACAAGCATCCTGGGACCAGTTATGGGGTATTACCCCTCATCAGCCAGGCTAGTTTAAATCCAGTGGCACAGTGAGCCTTGGACCCATGTCTAGGCATTACTGGCACACTTAGGGCGAGAAAGCAAAAGACACACAAATGATGGATAAAATGCAGAACAAATCAAGCATTCACCCCCAGTCAAGAGATCTGGGTTAAACCCATCGTTCTTTTGCTCACCGTGCCACCCCAGTTTAGATCCAGACATATGCAAATCAGTCTAGACCCTGCTTCTCATGGAAACAGTCCAGCCCGAACTGCCAAGCCAGGTTTCCCTGGGCCAGAAACAAGCATCATGGGACCAGTTTCGGGGTCTTACTCCTCATCAGCCAGGCTTGCTTGAATCCAGTCAAGAGATCGGAGTTAAATCCATCCTTCTTTTGATCATAATTTCACCCCAGTTTAGACCCAGCCATATGCATATCAGTCTTGACCCTGTTCCTTATGGGAACAGTCCAGCCCGAAGCCAGGTCCTTCCTCGACCAGAAACCAGCATCCACAGGACCAGTTTTGGAAATCACCCCTCATCAGATAGGCTAGCTTGAATCCAGTGGCAGTGTGAGCCCAGGGTCCACATCTGGGCATACCCGGTGCACTTAGGGTGAGAATGCAAAAGACACTCAAATGACAAAATGCAGAACAAATCAAACATTCACCCCTGCAGCACTGATTGTGCACATACACAAGAAGCACTTTAAACATGTCTCAGAGCTGCCACTGCAGGGCCAGTGCATGCAGTTTACACCTTCATGATGACTTGGCATTTAGCACTCCTCGCCAAGCCTTAAACTTCCATTTTACTACACATAAGTTACCAATAATGTAGGCCCTAGGTAGTACATCAGGCAGGGTGCTGTGTAATCAAAAGGCAGGACATGTACTTTTAAGTTTTGCATGTCTTGGTAGTAAAAAACCACCAAATTAGTTTTTCACTACCGTGAAGCCTACCCCTCTCATAAGTTAACATTGAGGATTCCTTATTACACTTATAAGCTGTAATTCCTGATTGAGAAAGAATGATCTATCATTTTTCATATCACTGGAGTGGTAGTGATAAATCCTGTTAACCTGTAAAGTGGCATTTATCACTAACCTTTGTAAAAAGTCAACTATTTGAAAGATTGAATTGTTCTGTACTTAGCCCTGTGTGCCTTCATCCTGTCTCAAATACACATCTGGGGTGGATGACTGCTAGACTTTGTGCATTCCCTCTAGAGAGTCACATGCAAATGGAGCTTAGGTGTGACTGAGTGGCCATCTCCATCCTCATGGGATATCAAGTCAAGTCAAAGGCTTTATTTCGATAAAAACATATCATAAAAGCTTTACAATTAAAAAAGAGTTTAAATTCATTTAAGTTAAAATCCAAATATCACATTAAGAGAAAGACATATCATAAATAGATGTTAAGAACGTATTAAACAATTTCTTTAAGCCTTTTGCTTCTGATGCACCATGCCCAAGATAGGAATTTTGATAGGGCGCAAGCATACAGAGGGCGGGAGTCAGACATTAAAATACGTAACGCCTCAATGTAGTGCCTAGTGCCTAAGGAACGGCACAATTGCTTAAGCCATCTTCTTCTTGGGTATGCATACTGTGGGCATTCAAATAAAAAATGGGCCACAGACTCTTGTCTAGATAGACAAAAAGGACAAAATTCAGTGGTCTGGGCAGGGGGATTCCACCGGGAAGTAAAAACATAAAGTGGGAGAGTCCCGGTCCTAAATTTGAAATAAAGAGATCTATCAAAAGGTCTCTCAATAATGTCGAGATACAATTCCCGGATCGGCTGATCCTTGAATTCCAGAAAGTCCTCCGTGAGTCTACCCAATGTACAGTTCAATTTTCTTTGAGTCGCAATCCAATTCCAGTATAGAGACTTAAGCGTAGCTTTCGGTGGGGAAGACCTGTTTTCCCATGCTGCGCTTAGCCCCAGATTGCACAAGAGGATTTTCATGTCGCTCAGCCACTTTATCTTGTGCCATCCCGGGAGTGACATAACTTCGGAGAGGCCTTTGGCATATTTAGCTAGTTCCGGGACACGCCATAGTCGGGCCCATAGCAGTAGAGGGCGAAGTTTCGCCAGGTCATCAATAGGACGACAACCTAGTTCGAGCATCAGTGGGGTCGTTGGAGTACCTTGAGGGAGTGACATGATGGCCCTACAAAACTTTCTCTCAGCTCTTGACAACTCACTAATATTGCATGAACCCCACAGCTCAGCCCCGTAAAGAGCAGAGCTGACTGCCCTTGCTGCATAAATTTCCATAACAGGGGCTATAGGTCTAATAGCACAGGAGCGCTGTTCCTTCAGTAGGGCCCCTGTTACTCTCTTGTGGGCTAGCAACATCTTGCATAAGTGGGGGGCCCATTGCATATTATGAGATAAGCGGATCCCTAGGTAATCAAACACATCCACCCTCCCCAAAGGTACGTCATTTAATTTCAAAGGGCGCACAAGTTTTTTGGGGGGGTTCATCACAAGATATTTCGTTTTGTCAGTGTTAATTACCAGGCCCCGTTTAGCGCAAAAGAGTTGGAAGTTATTTAATAATTTTTGGAGGCCCATAGGGGATTTGGAGAGTAAAAGGGTGTCGTCCGCGAAGAGGAGGGTAGGGATACGTTCCCCTGCCAGGGATGGTTCATCTGAAGGATCGTTCAGCAGATGCTCAACCACACCGTTCACATATAAGGAAAAAAGGGTGGGGGCTAGAACACATCCCTGGCGAACCCCTCTCTCTACCGGGATTCTACTAGTTCTCTCTCCATCCCTGCCCCATCTAATCTGGGCAAAGTTGTTTTCATGCAACCTTGCAATTAACAAAAGTAAGTAGTGGGGTACCCCCATGTCAGCAAGGACTCTCCAGAGGGTCTCCCTGGGTACCAAATCAAAGGCAGTCTTTAAATCGATAAATGCGAGATAAAGACTGCCCTTGCCTAGGACCACCACCTTCCAATACACTAGTAACAATCTAAATGTCTGTTCAATGGTACCAGTGCCTGTTCTAAATCCTGCCTGGTAGTCGGAAAGGATATTGGTTTCGTCGATCCATTGTGATAATCTGACCAACAACACCTTCCCGACTACCTTTTGGGTTATATCCAGCAGGCTTATAGGTCTATAGTTAGACGGGTCGTCCCTGGCCCCCTTTTTGAAAATAGGGACGACCTCCGCCCCTTTCCACGATGCCGGAATAGGAGCTCCCCTACTAATGGCATTGATCAAACAGCAAATGAATTTGCCCCAATTCGAAATATCCGAACGTAGCAGATCCCCGGGGATACCATCTAAGCCGGCTGCTTTTTGGGGCCTAATGTTACCAATTGCATACTCGACTTCTTTGATCGAAAAAGCAGAATCTGCCAAACCTACCCCCCAGTCATTGAGTGTCGTGATTGTGCCTAACGTGTCGATTTCATAGTCTACGCTTCTTATTGGGAGGTCGGGAGTTGCTGACGCCACCCCCCGCACCAGATCATCATTAGAGGTGGCTATGGGGGAAGTATCAAGAATATCCCCAGTGTGGCTAGCATACAATTTAGTAAAATGATCGACCCATGCTTGACTTGTGATATTGCATGTGATGAGTTCGCTGTCGGGTCTTGTTTTAGCTCTAACTGCATCCCAAAAACGCCTTGGATCTTTCCCCAAGCTGGCCTCTTTTAAGGAGCACCAGTATTCAAGCTCCCACTCCTTTCTAGCGCTTGCGAGGGTTTTCTTATATAATGTCCTAGCTCCCTGAATTGCTCCTTGATTTTTACTTTTGATGGCCTTAATCAAGAGTGATTTTGCATGTCTACAGGCAGATGTATACCAGTCATGTTTCCCCCTAGGGTTCCTAGTTACCTTGTTCTTGGCCAGATGCTCCTCTTTAGAAAACACATTCCCAATAGACCTAAGGGTTTCCTCAAAGATGGAAGTGACCCGGCCAGGGGTCGAGAAGGCCGGGTCACTGTTGTCCAACTCCATTTGTGAGGCAATAAGCAGTGTGTGTATAGTGTTGAGTTTGGTTTCATCCTTGGAGACCAAACTCCACTTCAAACGTCTCCCACAAGAGGAGACAGAGATTTTGTTAGCTACCTTAGGAGATGTTTTAATCCTATCGTTGGGCCAGGGATTCCTAAGGGACAAGGAAAGCGAATTATGGTCGCTTTCAACTGTAGACAAAACGACCATATCCTGGACAAAACCCCAGAGAAAGAAATCTAGCATGATATAGTCGATCCTTGAGGTGCAGTTAGGTCTGTTAAATGTGGCCGCGCCCATAGGATCTGAGCGTGTGCGGCCATTGGCAGCTCTCAAGTCGAACTCCAGCGTTAGAGCATTCAACTGGATCGCAGTTGCAGACCATTTTTTAACCGGGGGGATGGCCAAAGACGGGATGCCCCATCTTTCGTCATCCTCAGCCGGGTCAGAAGCGTCATCCTGTATCAGGGGCTCGTAGGTGCAATTAAAGTCGCCCGCGACCAGAACTTTAGCTCGAACTGTATTTTCTCTCAATATCGTGTCAAGAATGGAGACTGTCGGAGACGTAGAGCCACACTTAGCACCTCTGGCATATACATTAAGTACATCAAGAATAAATCCCCTTTGGGGACCTCTCAGGGAGATTCCTAGGATGTCAGGACAATTGATTTGTTTTGCATCTATACGAAGATTTAGAGCAATGCTTATCCAAATGAGTAGGCCTCCAGAGGGACGGCCTATCCCATTTCTAGCAAGAACTGCAGGGACAAAATAGGTGACATAACCTACCCGGTGTAAAGGTTCTAAACTCCAGGTCTCTTGGAATAAACAGATCGTGTGTGCCTCTACTAAGGCATTCCACTCCGGAAGGCATAATTTCCTGTGGATGCCAGCAAGATTCCAACTTAGAATTTTTAGAGTACCAAGAGGATCTTGGACGACATTTTTTTGGGCACTTTGGTGGACAATAGAGGGCGTGAATAAAACAGGGGGCACAAGCTCAGTGGAGAGCTGAGGCGGTATGCTCCCATGCCCTGTGGTCACAGTGGAGCATGGGCTTAGAGCGGAGGCCTGCGGGGTTTCTTGAGGAATTAATTTTGGGGATGAGGCAGTCTTGGTGGAATCAATACTGTTTTCAAAGACAAAACTATCTAGGGGCTGGGATAATTTGGGACTATCATGTTCGGTGACCTCAGGGCGATTTACTGGACCCGGTGATGGTCAATCCACTTCCTCTAAACAGCTAAATCTGTTAGCGAGTGGTAAACCTCTCCAGCCAACAGAGAGAGCTGCGTCTCTGCCCTCGTAATCCGGCCAATCGCTCCACTCCCTTCTTATATTCCAGTTGTTTATTTGTGGCATGTTCCTATCGGGGATGTCGGCCCAATAGTTTGTGGGAGGATAAAAGGAAGAGAGCCTTCTCACCTTTATTCCATCGTACTTAGGCCACATGCCACGACGGCAAATATAATCCGCCGTACGTGGATTGTCAAAATTAACTATAATGCAGTCCCCTTGGCTTGTTTTCTTCTCGCTTCCCACCCAAGGGACCCTACGCACCATTAGGATCCTACTACCACAGGAGGGTGGGAGCGGTCTGTTGGTATTGAGCCAATGCTGGACCTTGTTTTTTAAGGCCCACGTTGGTTCCTCAGCTTTTGGCCTTAACTCGGGGACACCGGTCAGGATCACAACATATGGATCTGCGTCTGCTGGTAAATGTATGTGGTGCCCGTGCTCCCCCCTGATATTATCATTAGGGTGTGTTGGCCCTGAGGATTTAAGTAGTGTGTTTTCTGAGATTTTGGCAGGGCCGGGGGGTTTAGGGGGCTCCACAACTTTCTTTAATTGAGCTGGCAGTGGCTTTGATCTTGTGTTTAATACATGGGAGGGTGCATTTGCCACTGGCCGCTCCGTTCTCAAGGTTGTGGGGGTTGGTTGCGGTTCCTCATGAGTAGCCAGCCCAACGCCCAACTGGACCCTAGGGGAAACATTCATTGAGGATAACTGTTTTTCAATGTTAGAAAGGGATAGTGCAATGGGTTGCATAAAGTCTTTGATAAGCTCTTCTAATCTAGATAAAAATAAGTTTTTAGCCTCGCAGACTTTGCAACCCTCGCCCAAACTACCAAGGTCACCAAGAGTTGTTATGTTTGTGGGCGGAGCAGTTATATCAGTGGCTGAATTAGGTAGGTTACTCTGATTAGGTATGCTTTTGCTTTGTACCCGAATAGGCGGTATTTTTTTCTTAGGTTTACCCTTGCATTTTTCCACCTCCCTAGGCTTCTTCCGTTTTGGAATGGCGCCCTCCCTCTTCCCCCTTGAGTGATTAACAGTGGGAAGCTCCTGCCTTGAACTAGTAAAAAGATCGGGCGTCTTCTCAAGAGCGTCGCTTGAGTGCATGTCCGAAAGAGCCAATGAGGCCGAGAGATCGACCGTATTTGGCACGCCATGGGTTTCAGCCTGGATTTCAATAAGAGGTCTAAGGTCCCTAGGGCTAGTGGGTGTCTTGGCTAAGGCCAAAGGGCCTATAGAGGAACGCCTTGCTAAGGCCAAATCCTGAGATACCCTCCGCTCCAAGAGCGATATGCCTTGGTTGATGGCTTCATTTGCCCTGGTGATGTACTGGTCAATTGGGCCAGATGTCTGTACTTCCCCATGTGCAGTTTTACTCCTAGAAGCCCTCGGCATCCTATCACAACTACTAGATATGTACACAATACAAACTAGAGCTAGTCAACTAAGCAGAAATCGCTAGTATGGTACTTAGTGTGTATATTAAAGATGGCAGAGCAAAAACACCTATCTAAAATGTAAGAGGGGGGGCCCAGTCCAGTCTTACCCGGTCTTTAACGGGCTTAAACGGGCCCGCCCTTGGCCCGGGCTTCGCCCGGCGCTGCCCGCGCGCTGTCCCGCGACGCGGGAGGTATGCAGGAATTTAAAGCGCCTCCGGGCGCGTGAATAGCGTCACCTGATTGGCCCTCCGGAGCTGGGGAGACTGGGTAATGTAGTTTTCTCCACTCGGCGGCCGCGTTTTTGGCAGGGCGGCGGCGGGAGGAAATGAGGCCAGGAACACCCAGAACAAACACGAGGAACAACAGGTAGGTTTTTATGGGTCCCACAAGTTCTCAACAGCGTCAGGACAACACCCGCTCCCCCGGAGGTATGCAGGAATTTAAAGCGCCTCCGGGCGCGTGAATAGCGTCACCTGATTGGCCCTCCGGAGCTGGGGAGACTGGGTAATGTAGTTTTCTCCACTCGGCGGCCGCGTTTTTGGCAGGGCGGCGGCGGGAGGAAATGAGGCCAGGAACACCCAGAACAAACACGAGGAACAACAGGTAGGTTTTTATGGGTCCCACAAGTTCTCAACAGCGTCAGGACAACACCCGCTCCCCCGGAGGTATGCAGGAATTTAAAGCGCCTCCGGGCGCGTGAATAGCGTCACCTGATTGGCCCTCCGGAGCTGGGGAGACTGGGTAATGTAGTTTTCTCCACTCGGCGGCCGCGTTTTTGGCAGGGCGGCGGCGGGAGGAAATGAGGCCAGGAACACCCAGAACAAACACGAGGAACAACAGGTAGGTTTTTATGGGTCCCACAAGTTCTCAACAGCGTCAGGACAACGGGATATCATTAGCAGGGTGGGAGGAAGGGGCTGACACACCTGAATAGGTTGCATCCTGTCCCCATACAAAGGGCTGTATATCCCCTTAGAGTGAGTCTGGAGCTAGGGTTTGGAGGGAGGACCTCTGTGCACTTTGAAGCCCCCTTTTGAAGTGAACTCCACTTCAAAGGCACAACTGGGTCGAAGTACTGGGTCTCTGACCCCACCAAATCGGACACCACTGGACCTGTGGAAGGACCGCTGTGCTGCTACAAGGACTGCCACTCTGCTGGAATGCTGCTCTGGAAGAGCTACTTTTCTGCTGTGCTGCCCTGCTGCCTGCTACCCTCTATCCTGCTGAGGAAGAACTGGACTACCTTACTTGAACTCAGGGTGATTTCCAAGGGCATGCTGGCCTACCTCCTGTTTTAAGGATATCAAAGTCTTACACCCTGCTCCTGTGCCTGTACCTGGCCCACTGGAAGTAGATCCAAGTGCTTGCACCATTGGAACCAATGCATCTTTTGCTTCATGAGCAGAATCAATGCATCAGTGCTGTTGCAGGAACAGAACCGGTGCATCGCCATCGGAAACCACGCATCTGAATCACTGCATCGCAGCCACTGCAGAGAGAGATGATCGCATCTCCTCAAGTGTGTGGAAAAACCCGGTGCATCAGCTTCAGAACCAGTGCATCTTGGAACCATCGCTTTGACTTCGGAACTGGCGCATTGCCATTATTGCGTGGAGAAAATAGACTCATTACCTCGACTTTGGGATCGACACCTACTCATCACAAGGCTGCACACCTCATCTCACTGTTGCGACCAGGATCAAGGTACTTTTCTTCAATGGGCCTTGCATGGCTCCTATATCTGGCCCACGCTCAATCGTAGTCAACCTGAACTCTTGGCTTTGCCCCTGTCCAGCATGACCAGAGAACTCCATAGGCACTTATTGCTTCTAACCGCTATTTTTCACTTTTAATCTTTCAAAATTCATATATTGACTTCTGCTTATTGGATGTTTGTCATTTTGGTCTTGTTTTATTTATAAAAATATATTCTATTTGTCTAAACTGGTGTGGAGTCTTTTGTGGTGTTTTCACTGTGTTACTATTCAAAGTGCGGCACAAAAACTTTACATACTGCCTCTTAAATTAAGCCTGCCTACTCTGTACCAAACTATCAGAGGGTGAGCACAGGTTAATTTATACTGTCTATCTGACTTACCCTGACTAGAATTTTGGTTCCTGCTTGGACAGAGTGCATACCTCTGCCAAACAGAAACCAGTTACAAACATTTGTGATAAGCGGTGAGGATATGAATTGTGTTTGTGCAGTGCCATACAGTGATTTGGTGCACACTATTACTCCATATCTAGACCAATTTGAGTAAATTCTCCATGATTGACACTTCTTGATTTTTTTCAAAGTTTCTCAATTCAAATTTACTGTTGTGTCTGTGACCTCACCTGTCATGATGGAGTTTGAGCTGACCAACCTAGAGAACTATACTGTGGCCCAGCTCAAGGGATTTTGCCAGGAGAAGAGGTTGTTCACCAAAGAGAGTGCGAAGAGAGTAGAGCTCTAAACAGCTTTGAGAGCATGGGCAGAAATCCACCAGACCCAAACAAACAATGAGGAGGAGGGGGTCAGGATCTGAGGAGGAATTGGAACAAAACCTGCCTGAGGGTCCTGACATGCGACCTGTTGGGGAGGGAGGAGACATCCTCCCAGGACTGGAAGTCCACCCATGTGTAGGGAACAGTGTCTCATCTAGGATTCTATCCCCGGAGAAGCTGGAGGCCAAGAAGGAGGAGTGAAAGTTGACACTAGAGAGTGCCAAATTGAAAATGGAGAAAGAACAAGCTCTGGAGAAAAAAAAGGCTAGCCATGGAGGAAAAGAGAATGCCCCATGAGGTAATCATTAGAGAGCTGGGCATTAAGCCATGCAAATGGAGTCCAGCAGTAGTGGTGGCAGTGTACCTGCAGTGTCCGCTGGAGAAGAGTATGTTTGCATCCCAAAGGATTTGCTACCCAGGTTTGTTGTGGGAGATGATATTGACAAATGGTTCTAAGCCTATGAGGTGGCTCTAAGGATGCACATGGTTCCTGAGGAGTCTTGGTGGGGTGGCTTGTGGAGAAACATGCCCACAGTGGGGAGGGACACACTCCTCACACTAGAGGTAGAGGATCAAACACAGTAACACCCCCTTGAAGGCCATCCTTATTAGTACATTACGGCTGACCCCTAAGAGGTATAGACAGAGGTTCAGGGGCAGCCACAAACTCTCTACACAAACATGGGCGGACTTTCTTGATTATGCTAGCAAGGCACTGAAGGGCTGTGTGAGGGGCGGCAAGGTTGATGTCTGTTCTGGGCTGTAAAACTTGATTTTGAAGGAGCACATGCAAGATATCTGTTTACTAGAGCTTTGCCAACACCTGCCTAATAGCAAGCTGACTGACTCCAGGAAGCTTGCTGAGGAAGCAGATATCTGGATCAACACCAGAATGTCAAAGAAGGCATCCGGGGGGGACTCTCAAAAGAGTGTTCAGGGTTCCCACATGAGGAAGGGGGGGGGGAGTTCTCTCAAGGGTCTCAAAATAGTTCACAGGTTTCTCATTCCCAATCTGGCCACCAGAAAAAGAATCCCACATGCTTCGAGTATGAGCATTACAAGGGTGATTCCAAGTGCCCAAAAAGATCGCAGCCTCTCTCTGGAGGTAAGATACCAGGGGTGGCATATATTTATTGCTTTGGGATGAGTTGGTCCTGGTAAGTGGGGGGAGCTCATTAAGGTTACCCTAGTGTCCCTAGGTGACATTAAGATGGTCCCTATTAAACTCATGTGCCTTTCAATACTGCAAAGAATAGGCAGTGGGTTGTCATCAATGGGCAAGGTGCTGAGGCTCTGAGGGCTATAGGAGCCAGTATGAATATGATAAGGAGTCAGCTTGTGGCCCCAGAGCAAGGTATACCCAATGCATTCCACCAGATTGTGGTGGGTGACAACCGTGATGGTCACTATCCAGTGGCCATTGTTCATTTAAGTGGGGTGATCTCAGGTGTTCTGAACGTTGCTGTTAGCCCTGCCATGCCTGTGGGCAGGGTGCTAGGGAATGATCATAAGCACATTACCTGGAAGAAAGTGGAGTCCAAGACACACCTTGAAATGTTAGGGTTGACTGAGGGGATATGTGCTGCCACCAGGTCCATGGCTGAACAGGAAGGGCATCAAGGAAGTCTGGAACCTGGAAGAATAGCCCAGACAGCTGCCAATAGGGTGAAGGATAGGGGGCATGGAAAATCAGCCCCTGAATGCCTCCCGGCTGAGGTGGATGGGGCACCAAATGAGGCCACCAAGAGCCCACTGAGGAGGAAATTGCCTCCCTAGATGACCAACCTGAACTTGCTGGATGGCAAGTATAGGGGAGACCCACTAGGTAGGAGTTCTGCAAGGCATAGAGAGCGTGTCCAACCCTGGAGGGCATAAGGCAACAGACTGAAGCCCAGGCAGCAGGTGATGCCTCTGGGAATCACCACATTTACTGAGAAGGAAGCCTCCTGTATAGTGAGCCTAAGGTACTTGTTTATGGGGCAGTAAGGGCACTGGTAGTTCCCCAATGCTACAGGGCCTCCCTACTGGAATTAGCTCATGAGATACCGCTGGCAGGACATCTGGGACAGGACAAGACCTTTGCCAGACTAGTCTCCCACTTTTATTGGCCCAGATGATTTCCCCAGATGCTTTCTGTAGGAATTGCTTGAACTTCCAGGCCAGTGTGAATACAGGGTAGAAGTAGAAGGCTCCCCTTGACAGTCACTGGCACTCCCTTTGGAAGGGTGACAAGGGCATTGCAGGGCCTGCTGATCCCCAGAAAGCCTCTGGCAACAGGTTTATCCTGGTACTGGTGGACCATGCCACAAGATACCCAGAGGCCATACATCTGATAACTGCAACTGTACCTGCAGTGGCTAAGGCCCTAATGGGGATTTTTACCAGAGTGGAATTCCCCAAGGAAGTCTGACTGAGGCACCAACTGCATGTCTGCTTATATGCAGTCACATATATGTTACTCACAAGTTTTCAACCCTCTACCATCCACAAACCAATGGGCTTGTTGAAATATTCAACAAGACCTTCAAAGGCATGATCAAAGGCCTGCCTGAGGCCCTGAGGTATAAGTGAGATGTGCTCTTGCCATGCCTTCCATTTTCTTACAGAGAGGTACCACAGAAGGGGGTTGGATTTATCCCCTTTGAGCTTCTGTATGGTCATCCTGTAAGTAGACCTCTCAGTCTAGAGTAGGGGGAATGGTAGCAAGCTTCTTGGAAACCTACTGATGATGTAGTTAACTACATGCTGGCCTTCCTGAGCCAGATGGCCAAGTTGTGGAAGCAAACTTCTGACAACTTAGAGGCCAGCAAAGAGGTGATGAATCAGTGGTATGACCAAACAACAACACCTATGGAACTATAGCCTGGGCAGAAAGTATGGGTGATGTAACCAATGAAACCCAGGGCCCTACCAAGACTGATGGACAGGGCCCTATTAGATAGTTTAGAGGAAGGGGGAGGTCACCTACCTGGTAGACCTCAAGACCCCCAGATACCCACAGAGGGTGCTCCATATCAACCGTCTCAAACCACACTTTGAGAAGTCTGAGGTCACAATGCTGCTGGTGACAGATGGAGGGCAGGATGATAAAAGTTAACCTCTCCCTGATCTCTTATCCTCCCAAGAGAAAGATGGGTCAGGGGAAGGTGTGAACTTCTCCTCTACCCTGATTTCTGAATGGCAGAGAGACTCTCACCAGTTACTGGAACTGTTCTCCTCTCTGTTTTCCCTTACTTCTGCAGTACCAGACTGTACCCATGATGTGGTCACAGGAGACAGACTCCCTGACAAGAATAACACTTACAGGCTGTCTGACAAAGTGAAAGAACGGACCAAATATGAGGTTTCTAAGATGCTGTAGTTGGGGGTGATTGAACCCTCCAGTAGCCCCTGGTCCAGCCCTGTGGTGCTGGTACCACAGGCTGCCCCACCAGGCACTACACCAGAACTAAGGTTCTATATAGATTACAGGGAGCTCAATTCAGTCGCCAAGACTGATGCTCATATCATCCCCCCTGGCTGATGAGCGGATTGATAGGTTTGCAGCTGCCCTGTCGCTGAGTACCTTTGACCTTACTTTAGGGTACTGGCAGATTGCCCTAACTGAAGCAGCCAAGGAGAGGTCAGTCTTCTCCACTCAAAAGGCCTACTACTAATTCAAAATGATACCCTTTGGGTTAAAGAATGCCCCTGCCACCTTCCAGAGGCTGGTGAACCAGATTTTGGCTGGTATGGAGGCCTTCAGTGCTGTTTACTTGGATGACATGCAACACTGATTGTGCCACCCACACAAGTAGCACTTTAAACATGTCTAAGGCCTGCCAATGCAGGGCCTGTGTGTGCTGGTTGCACTGCCATGTCACCTTGGCATGTAAAACCCTTTACCAAGCCTCATACTCCCCTTTTAATACACATATGTCACCTCTAAGGTAGGTCTTAGGTAGCCCAAATGTCACTGTGCTGTGTAATCAAATGGTAGGACACTGTGTTTATCAAAAACACCCAAATTTGTTTTTCACTACTGTGAGGCCTACTCCTCTCATAGGGTAACTTTGAGAATGCCTTATTACACGTATATGCTGTAAATCCTGATTGAGAATGAGTAGATCTATCATGTTTCATATAATTGAAATAGTAGTGATAAATCCTCCTTACTGGTAAATTTGAATGTATTACTGCCCATTTAAAAATACAACTTTTAGAAAGATGGCATTTTTCTGCTCTTAGCCCTGTGTACCTGCAGCCTGTCTCCAATTCACATCTAGGGTGGATGACAGCTGGACTTTGAGCATTCCATCTAGACAGCCACACACAAAGAGAGCTTAGGTGTGACTCTGTGGCCATCCACATCCTGATGGGTCATCCTGGCAGGATTAGAGAGAGGGGCTAACACTTACACCTGAATAGACTGTGTCCTGTTCCCACACTGGGCTACATACTCCACCCCCCCTTCATCCCCCAGAGTAAGTCTGGAACCAGGGCAGGTAGGGAGGACCTCTGTGCACTTCAAAGCCCCTTTTTGAAGTCAACGCCACTTCAAAGGCACAACTGGGTATTAGTACCGGGTCTCTGACACCACCAAATGGTCCTGTGAAGAACTCCACCAGGAGTAGGAACTGTTGTGCTGCTACAAGGACTACCACTCTGATTGACTGCTGCTCTGGAAGATCTGCTTTTCTTCTGTGTTGCCCTGCTGCCTGCTATCCTCTGCCCTGCTGAGGAAGAATTGGACTACCTTACTTGAACGCAGGGCGTTCTCCAAGGGCATGTTGGCTTGCCCTCTGTTTTAAGACGCAAGGATATCAAAGTCTTACACCCTGCTCCTGTGCCTGGTCCATTGCAAGTGGATCCAGGTGCTAGCACCTTTGGAACTGACGCATCCTCTGCTGCATGAACAGAATTGATGTATTGTGCTGTTGCTGGAATAGAACAAGCGCATGGTACTTGGAGCCATCACATCACCATAGGAACCGATGCATCAGAACCACCGTATCGCCGCCACTGCAGAGAGAGAGACGATGGATGTATCCACTCAACTGCGTGGAGAAACCCGGCTGTTGCGACCAGGATAAAGGTATTTTTGTACAGTAGGACTTGCATGGCTCCTCTTGACTTTGCCCCAATCCAGCACAACACGATAACCCCAGAGGCGTTTATTGCTTCTAAGCGCGCTATTTTTTCACTTTTAATCTTTCAAAATTCAAAATTCATATCTTGACTTCTGCTTATTGGATTTTTGTCATTTTGGTCTTGTTTTATGTATAAAAATATAATCTATTGTCCTAAACTGTGGAGCCCTTATGTGGTGTTATTGCTTAAAGTGTTGCACAAATACTTTACAAATTGCCCCTTTAGTTAGGCCTGCCTGCTCTGTGCCAAGATACCCGAGGGGGTGCACAGGCAAAGTTATAGTGTGTGTATGACTTACCCTGACTCGGATTGTTGTTCCTACTTGGACAGTGTGCATTCCTCTGCCACCCAGAAATCCAATTTCTAACAAAGGGATATAAGGTTAACAGTATTTTGGGTACTGAGCTGCCCAAGATCGCAGAGGGAGTTAGCAGAAAAAAAGAATTCAATAGAAAAGCTCTACACAAGGTAACAAGGATTCTAAGCTCAGAAAGAATAACACAAGAGGCTATTAGCCTAATTAACACCCAGGGATTGCAAGACATACATAGAACAACATTAACAATAAAGAGTATGTGGGGTAAAGCACTCAGGAGCTCCACATGATAAGACTAAAGCTCAGAATGTTCTTCCCCCACATTTGCTGTTACATATAGTAGCTCCCACAAATAGGATACATGCAAAAGCAGGGTCTATGGAGATGATACCTATGTTGATGTTATAAAAGTAACATAATGGCAATACTAACGGTGAACAAGAAACAACACTTTGGCATGTTAGTTGTGCCCACAAACCCTGGGGTTGATATAGGAATACGCATGACAGTAAGAGCAAGGGTGGAGAACTAGAATACAAAGCCACAAGAGACAGGGAGCTGCAGAGGAGAAGTGCTTAACAGGTAAGAAAGGAAAACAAAGGCAACACTAGCCAGTAAGCAGGTAAGGAGCCACACTAGCAAACTGGAAGCTAAACAAGTGTGGAAAAGACGAAAGCAAACTAGAAACTGGAACTAATGCAAAGTGAAATAGGCAGCTACTAGGAAAAGGGGTAACATACAGCAAAGGCATACATCAGGGTATCAATAACCTATAGGTTACAATCTTGAAGTGAGACTCAAGAACAGTCCTGCACAGTTATCTCATGCTTGGGTAACATACAAGACTATATTTCAAGTACTAATAGAGGAAAATATCTAGCCAGCGTGGAAATTCATCCCATCACTTGTATGTGGTGCTCTGGGAACAGTTTTATAGCAAACTATTATGTATGTCAAACTTTCGAAGCCTACAAAAAGGTTTCACAATATAACTAATCGGTTTTCAAGTAACTATAAATAAGAAAATCAGTGGCTAATGTTTCAAGTGGCTTTTTCCAAGAGATAAATACATCTGGTATTGAGTAGCTTGCATGGGTGGAGTGCTGAACACTGTGCTTTGATGAAAAGGACACCCTAAGGGGCTGCAGTGCAAACTTCCCTCAGAAAGAGACTAGGTGCAGTGTACACAAAAGCAGGGCAAACATCCGCTGCACAGCCCATGTAGGAGTGGTACAAGCATCACTCACAAAAAGAACAGGCACCAACAGAATTACTTTTATTCAGGCTCAAAACGGGCAAAATTGGCCAAGCCTAGGAATGATCGGGTTTGCAAGGTCCCTTGACATGCACAACAGACAAACGTGGGCAGCAGCAGGGCTATTGTCCATGAAACCAGGAAGATACACCAGGAGTTCAAGGATCCTTCACAAACAGCAGGCACAAGCCCTTACACAAATCACACACACACATAAATGAAGTACAAGGGCAGCAGCACTGGAAGCTGCCACAACACACACAGCTGGTTCTGCACACCGACAGACATCAAGCAGCCTTTCCTCACACAGTTACCGAGTGTCAACAGATGGCGCACAACAGCTGGCACTGGGCTTGAAAGTGGAATGAGCACTCTGCACCGGACTGAATGGGTAACTCTTCCCTTGTTGGAATATATGGTTGAAAAATTGACCTTTAGGAAGATGCTCTCAGCAATGACCATATGTCAGCTTTCTTAATGTTAATATGTGGTAAGAGATAAAGTAGGCGAGTCGTAGTATGCAAAAACAACATAGAAATGTGCGCTCTAGATGTGTTTACATAAAATATCCAGAATATGTGCACCAGAAAGCAGTACAGTGATGTGTTTTCAATGCTGTGAAGCAGCAGCATCTAACTCATTTATATTGCAAATCATCTCTGTGACCCTTTGCATTTCTCATAAATGAAGTACTGTTTTGATTCAAAATAAACGTTTTTTTGGGTGTCACTGAGTTAAACATCAGCACAATATTTCTCAGCAAAATTACAGTAACGAAAATAAATGAAAATAAAGTGGTATTTAAAGCAAACGGCAGGAGGTGCTCAAGGACATCTACACCTGTAGGTTTGCTCTTGCATATTGATCGAATTTTGTACTTCAAACTTAGAATTGACCATGAATTTCAGAAACCCTCATCCTTCCCAGGACCGCTTACACCCGTAAACGTGTATTCATACGGAAACTTAACAGAACCTACAGTTTGTACAGATAAATGTAGTAACAGGCTGCCTTTGAACTCCTAAGATTATTATAGCCTTATAGCCCACCGTAGCGGGCTACACCGGCTGTCAAAGGCCCGCTGCAGCGTTAAAGGCCCGAGCCGAAGGCGAGGGACTTTAACAAAGCAGAGGGACTTTAACCCCTTGGCTGCGGCAGGAATTCCGCCGCAGCGCTGGGGGGGGTTTGGGGGCAGTGCGGTGGTGCTGTGCTCATGACGGAGCAACTCCGTCATGAGTCACGGTTGAGCTGTGCTCATGACGAAGTGGTTCCGTCACGACTCCGCCCACTGCGCTAATGTCCCGCACAGGCGGGGAATTAGCGCCGCGTGGGAGGAGTGGCCGCCAACGGCCGCGGCATGACGGAACCACTCCGTCATGAGCACACGGCACCCGTGGCTCATGACGGAGTGGTTCCGTCATGAGCAGGGAAGGGGTTAAAAGCCGGTATAGCCCTGCTACGAAGGGCTAGAAGGCTATTAGAACATTCTGCCACTAGAGGGCAGAATGTTCGAACAAAACAAAGCCTTCAGGGAGCGCGAGGGGATTCAAATCCCATCAGGCTCCCTGAAGCCTTTGTTCACAGCCAGAGCTGTGAACAAAGAAACATTGGAATGTTGGAGCTCCGGGCTTATACCAGCCATTATAAGCCCGGAGCACTCCATTGTTTTCAATGGAGCTTTGAGGTTCCGGACTTTTAAGAGTCCAGAGGTGTCAGGGAAACAACACCCAAAGACCCCTGAGTTCCTTCCTGTCTCGGTGCACAAATAAACAGAGACGCGGGCTTCTCGATGGTGGCGTCAGAGACCAAGATTTATTTACTGCAGGGACACAGAAGTCATAGGAACCACACAAAGGCAGAATCTACGAGACTGTTCAAATTGCAAGAAGTGGGTTGCTCCTTAAATACACGAAATATGTCTTTAGGCAACATTACACAAATATTTTTCATGCCCAATCCGGTATCCCAAACAGACAATAAACAGACATCAAACAATAATAAGTTGTCGGTTTTCGGTATTCGATCACGTCAGTTTTCCATTCTTTGACCGATCCTCCCCATCATAAAAATCGTATCCTCCCCATTGTAAAAGCCCAGAAGGAGAGGAGCAGAGCCAGGTGCAAGGGATAGAAAAGCAGGATAAGAGATGTTTATGGATCGTAAATGGGCATGGCTACCGTATTCGGCCTCTCAATCAGGACAATGGACGCGAGAACTAGTATAGCAGGATTGGCCTCAGGCAGGGGAGGCAGCTTGACTCTGCCTAGTCACGCAGCGTCAGCTTCCTCGGGCTTGCGCTTACGTGTCCTTAACAAGGTGATTCTGCCGGGGTCATCGCTCGTCCATTGACTATGTGAGGGCAAGAAACAAAATGGGTACCGTATCTAAAGTGGATGCCATGATTTTACAACAGAATGCCCTGTTTCTCAGTGAATTCATGCTCGTAGCGCAGCGAAAACACTGTCATGCATATAATGGATCATTTACGGTTCATTGGTACCAAAATCGTGTCAGTACTACGATACCGAATACACGGGCTCGGATCGCTACAGAACCTCAGACCGTCCTTTTGCCCTTACATAGGCAATAACTTACTCTATATCAGAGTCCATCTCTATGTTCATCAGGTCACTGATATGTTGCTGGAGCATTATTCTATCTTGTGGCGTATCTCCAAAAACAGGTGGTCTTCTTACGCATGTTGAAACACAAAGGCCACATAAGGCAGGACCACACTGAACAACGAGACAGCATGAGAATAAAAATACCAACGCAACACCAGTGACTATCAGAACCTTCCATCCCCATGCAGATAACAGACTCCAGAACCATCCCATTAGTGACCAGTTACCTTCCTCTACATGAATAGAGTCAGAGATTTTGTGTAACTTAGAAATGGCCTTATATACCGTTGGCGCATTATCTGGGATAAAAACACAGCAACTCAATTGGATCATCTTACATACCCCACCTCGATCTGCAAGTAATACATCAAGGACCATACGATTCTGTAACGTCATGAGGCGATCCGCTTGAAGCTCAGCTGTCAGGTTACTAAGGGCACCCGCAGTTTCGGTAATAGTGGATTCAACTACCCGTGTTAGTTGACGTAAGTTTCTACTGTTGGCCATAGGACCCCAGAACGGAAGGAAACCTTTGAAGAAGTCTCCTGCTTCTTGGCCAGCAGTGTCTTCCTTATTGAGAACACCTCTCACAACTCTAGTTTTGTGATAATCCGGTGCAGCAGTGTATGTCGGAGGCAATAGTTGAGGGATATAACATGAGCCTGAGAAGTCAGCAGGTAGCCATGTATATGCTCTGTCTTTGCAAACAAAATAGGTGCCCTTAGCAGCTAAGAATGCAGGGGAAGACTGTGACGGGAAAACGTATGTTTTGGTACAGTCACTCTTCCCTAGTCGAGCTTTCGGATTCCTCCCATTTCCTTGCAAACAGACCTGACCTTGGTGGGGTACGACCCAGATCGGAGTCGAGCTTTTACGTTTGTTCTCACCCAAAGTAAGGCCATATTCCGTAACATTCCAACCCATGTAAACTCGCAATTCATCCTTGGGAATAAACGGAGTGTTATTGACGTCTCTAACCATGTCAGTAATTCCTTTTACCAAGGTTCTATTGGCGGAGTTATACCTAGTGGAACGCGGAGGTCGTGGGGGATAGGTCTCTAGAGCATAAGCGAACATGGTCTGAAATGCCCAGAATGATCCATTATAACTAAAGGGCAGAACTAGATAAGGGATACCCTTGTCCATGGTATGTGGTATCAAGCCACACACCCAGCAGTTCGTTCTGTTTACCACTAGTTGATGTTGGTGCAAGAGCTGAATGAAAGTGTTATTTATAAACTCAGAGCGTCGAGCTTGCTCATGTGCAGGAAAAGGATGGAAAGAATGAAAAGAAACAACAGTCGGAGAAACAGAAACATGGGGAGATACTGTAGATGTAACGGGTGCAAAGATCAGTTGGATACCAAAAATAATTCCGCCTACCAGAGTTATTAAAACAATCAGAAATGTCAGAGCACATTGCATTAGGAAACATTTGCTATACAATATTTCATACAGTTTTGTCTTGCGAGCATTTATGACGTTAGCCCGTCGCAGTTCAGGAAGCTCCATCTTCTACAACCGTTCGCAACGGATGGTTTGTACCTGTTAAAAATTGCCTCTGTCTACCCTGGGAGTTCCCAAAATAAACAGAAGAAACCGACCTTGTGTCTGGTTCCCTGCAAGTTAAAACAAGGCACACGTTACGACCCTACGGTAACCCAGATGGCAAGGTGAGAGAACAACAAAAATAAAAAGGATAAAAATTATAGAGCGAACTTCCTGACTGAATGGAATGTGATAAGATCAAAACAGTTTTCAAATAGAAAGGTAATTATGCAATGTTATTGGTTCATAGAGTGAGAACGTAGGTTATATCTGTACTTTCCGGGTCTTGTTTGATCTTGAAACAATTGTTCTACAGGTACAGTAATGTTCGAGTCCACAGGTAACAAATGTTCGCCTTGTATAACACTCTGTTCAGGGTTCGAAGGCACAGTTCCTGGTGGGGTATCAGAGTTCTGCGTTTCAGTTCGTTTGTCCGTTATATACTCTGCATCACTGAAGGGGATGAGCCTAGGAACAGGTTCTGTCTCGGATACACCAAATCCCTGTCTAACCCAGTTGTCGTAGGGGAGTGGGAGAGGGACACGCTTTGTATGGCTAGCATGCACCCAATTCTTTCTTCCAGCTAGGCGTACAGCAGTTCTTGTGGCCAGGAGCACTTGAAACGGGCCCACGAATCTTGGCTGGAGGTTCCGGGTTTGTTCAAAATTCCGCACCACAACTTGATCACCGGGTTTCAACTTGTGGCCTGGACTCTCTGGCAGTTTAGGCAAGGATTCGAATACCTGTTGATGAATAAGGCTCAATTTAGCAGTCAGGTCAAAAAGGTAATCAATCAACATTGGATATTCGATCTGTTTGAATTCCTTTGGCCTGGGGACTCCCCAAACATTAGCAGGACGACCAAACACAATCTCATATGGGCTAAGCCCTACTCGAGAGTGTACAGTCGCTCTGGTGGACAGTAAAGCTAAAGGCAGTGCGTCTGGCCAAGATAGACCAGTGGAAGCTTGAATTTTAGCAAGTTTCAGCTTCAAGGTACCATTGTACCCTTCAACCAAACCTGCTGACTGTGGGTGATTCGCACTGTGGAATTTCTGGGTAATTCCCAGACCCGTACACACACGCTTCATAACTTTCCCTACGAACTCACTTCCATTGTCCGACCAAACAATCCGTGGCATACCATATCTGGGGAAGTACTCTTTGAGGAGGATTTTGGCAGTAGACATAGCAGTGTTATCCTTTAACGGATATGCCTCAATCCATCTTGAAAAAGCACAGACTACCACTAGGACATATTTGAGATTATTACACCTGTCCATGTGGATAAAATCCAACTGAATCACTTCAAAGGGACAAGAAGGGGGAGCAAAATGACCAGTTGGGGTTGGGGTTCCCTTGCCAGGATTATGCATCAGGCATATCATACAATTTTTCACCACTCTTTCCGCACACTTAGTAATTCCATCGTTCTTCCATACTGGAGCTAACATTTTACAGATCCCTTTCGAACTAATGTGCGCCGCTCCATGCGCCATCGTGACTACCGCGAGTACATACGCATCAGGTAACATCCAACGCTGCTGTTCAGACAAATCAACCCAACATCCACTTGAATCCATTTTACCCGTTTTCTCCTTCCATTCATTCTTCTCATTTTTAGTTGCTTCGTTCTGGATTGCTTTCACACTTTCAATCGTATTCTCACACATTCCTGATTCAGCAATCCATCTTGCAGACGTTGCAACGTACATTCGACTCATCATGTTCTTGGCCGTTTCTTTGGCGACCTCATCAGCAAACGCATTTCCACGGCCAACATCATCCGTAATCTTTCGATGTGCACTGCATTTCACAATCGCAACTTCATTCGGTAGGGTCAGAGATTCCAACAGGTCGTCGACTAACTGTCCATGTTGGATCTTAGTCCCATGGGACGTGAGAAAACCTCTTTCTTTCCACAGACGTCCAAAACTATGTGCTACGCCGAAGGCGTATTGGCTATCAGTAAACACATTCACTCTCTTTCCCTCAGCTAAAACACACGCTCTTGTTAATGCAATTAATTCTGCAGCTTGGGCAGAATTCTGGCTTACTCTTGCGGTCTCAACAATCGTACTCAAGGTCGTAACTGCATATGCGGCCGTCACATCACCATTCTGTAGTTTAAAACATGACCCATCGACGTACAAAGTGCCATCTGGATCAAGTAACGGAGTATCTTTTAAATCAATCCTACCTTTTGTCTCTTCCTCAGTTCTAAAACAACAATCATGGGGCTCTGAATCACTCGACTCTTGAGTAGTCGGCAACAGCGTTGCTGGATTCAATATGTTGCATCGCTTGATCTGAATGTGACTTGCCAAAAGCGTCAGCTCATAACCTGATAGTCTAGCACTGGTGAGGTGTTGAGTTTTCGTTCGATTCATGAGTGTATCCACAGCATGTGGAACCATGACTACTAACATGTGGTTCATGACTAGTCCAGCAGACTGTCAAATAGACACTGCAGCTGCTGCTGTAGCTCTCAAACAACTTGGCAATGCTCTGGCTACTGGATCTAATGTGGATGAGAAATATGCACAAGGCCGTTGTTTGTCGCCAAAGACCCCTGAGTTCCTTCCTGTCTCGGTGCACAAATAAACAGAGACGCGGGCTTCTCGATGGTGGCGTCAGAGACCAAGATTTATTTACTGCAGGGACACAGAAGTCATAGGAACCACACAAAGACAGAATCTACGAGACTGTTCAAATTGCAAGAAGTGGGTTGCTCCTTAAATACACGAAATATGTCTTTAGGCAACATTACACGAATATTTTTCATGCCCAATCCGGTATCCCAAACAGACAATAAACAGACATCAAACAATAATTAGTTGTAGGTTTTCGGTATTTGATCACGTCTCCTTGTCAGTTTTCCATTCTTTGACCGATCCTCCCCATCATGAAAATCGTATCCTCCCCATTGTAAAAGCCCAGAAGGAGAGGAGCAGAGCCAGGTGCAAGGGATAGAAAAGCAGGATAAGAGATGTTTATGGATCGTAAACGGGCATGGCTACCGTATTCGGCCTCTCAATCAGGACAATGGACGCGAGAACTAGTATAGCAGGATTGGCCTCAGGCAGGGGAGGCAGCTTGATTCTGCCTAGTCACGCAGCGTCAGCTTCCTTGGGCTTGAGCTTATGTGTCCTTAACAAGGTGAGTCTGCCGGGGTCATCGCTCGTCCATTGACTATGTGAGGGCAAGAAACAAAATGGGTACCGTATCTAAAATGGATGTCATGATTTTACAACAGAATGCCCTGTTTCTCAGTGAATTCATGCTCGTAGCGCAGCGAAAACACTGTCATGCATATAATGGATCATTTACGGTTCATTGGTACCAAAATCGTGTCAGTACTACGATACCGAATACACGGGCTCGGATCGCTACAGAACCTCAGCTTCCAACATTCCAATGTTCTAATATCTACTTACAAACATTGTTCATGTGGAGAGAGTCCTTACCCTACCAACTGAGGGTGTGTGCCGCCCTAATGCTCATGCTAAAACCTGATTTTTGCCAAGCTGTGACAGAAGTAAAGTTCCAGGGGAAACAACCTGCAAACCTCTTAGGAATACCCACACTGCGGGTTGGTTGGCGTCCAGTAACGTTTGCAGGCGTCTCCATTTTGGACCCACGTGAACACAGCAAGAATTGCCCGCGCTCCAGGCCAAATACCAGTATCCGACTGGAGAGCCCCCCCACTGAGCAGAGGGCAATTACTGGATGGTTTTGTTGTTACCTGATATCGCACTAAGAGCCTCCCTGAGGCATCTGCCTCATGTTCCCCAACAGAGGCACCGTTCGTAGGAACTCTCACAACACTCCCATGTGAGGACATTTAGTAATACTTAAAATTACACAAACCTAGTGTAAATTTAGTAAAATCATTTACACGTGCAAATTCATTCTTTAAGTATCACAGACCTGAATGTGCACTCATTAATGTTGCAATTTGTGCACCGCTATACAAAAGTACAAACAGTGAAGAGGTGAATTAAACAATTCATCGTGTGTGCCCTTAAATACGGATCTTACTAGGGCAGTGGTTTTAGACTGGTATGATGGCATATATTTACCAGCCAAAAGCAATGTCATATGATTTTTTTTTTACGAATGTTCCCCTTTTGTCCTTGGTAATACATTATTTTATTAACTGTCGTATAATGTTCATTCCAATAACTTATATCTCTGTGGTATTAAAATGGCAAGGTCCGAGCCCTGGGGTTCTCATGATTGGGTTCCGGAATTTTGGATTATTTATGTACCCACATTAAATACAATTTTGTTCCCTTTATCTATATATGCCTGACTTTGCAGGTATGGCAAATGAATGAAGAGATTGTGATCAAGGTACAGCTGGGTTTCAAAGAAGGTCTGAATAGGAGGGAGCATTTTTTACTTTTTTACATGGAACTTACAAAATTGATTAAAATAAAAAATAAAAAATAGAGCAATTAACATGGCTTTCATCGACCTCTCCACCACATTGGATTAATTTCATAGGTCTAAGATGTGGTACGTTTATTCATAATAGGCATTTATGAATCTCTCCATACAAGGTGATGAGTGGGCAGTAGTGTGTTTGGGGGGGGGGGGGGTTAACTCACCATTCCAGAGTTGTGTATTTGTTGCTTATAAAAATGGTTTAGGAGGAGCTTTATTAAAAATTCAATCCGGCTCCCCACCACCCTCCCAAAAAAAAGCAAATCCCTCCATTAATTCCTGTATGCAGATAACACAGTGTTGATCTCCCAGCAAAGTCAAAGGGTAAGTAGAATTCGTGGAAATATGGGACTTGAAAGAAAAGTGGGAAACCCGAAAATCATGAAGGGAGACGGTCGAAACGTGTTACCCTATGCCACAATAAAACTTCCTTAAGTGAGCCTGAGTGACCTGTTTTTATTGCAAACGGGTGCGTTGAAATATATATATATTCACTAAAAAAAAAAAAAGGTTACAGGGACATTATAGTTAGGCTGAGATTTCACTTGTACAAAAGTATTGAAATTCAGCAGTTGTAATTACCTGAGCTAACTAGATCGTATGCCTCTGCAACACATTGCTCATGACCTTACATATTACATCACTCATGACATGGTGTTATCATTGATGACATCTCAAATGACATCACTGATGACATCATTCAGTGAGTGTTTAGTGATCATTTCTGAGACTTAAAGATATATACTAAGCTACTTTAAAAGTTTAATTACTATTCTTTTTGTACTTCTAATGAGTGATACTCTTTTATATATATATATATATATATATATATATATATATATATATATATATATATATATATATATATATATATATATATATATATATATATATATATATATATATATATATATATATATATATATATATATATATGTCATCTGAGTGGCACTGTGGCTGTCTTTATTAGTGTGGGAGTGGGTTTTGAGTGGCTGTATGGGTGTGTGAGTGGCTGTATGGGTGAATAAGTGGGTGTGTGAGTAGCTGTATGAGTAAGTAAGTGCCTGTGAGATTGTCTGTACTGGTGAGTGAGTGTGTATGTGATTGGCTGTAGGGGTGAATGAGAGGCTGCATGAATGGCTCTATGGGTGAGTGACTGGGTGTGTAAGTGGATATATGGGTAAGTGAGTGGCTGTTTGAGTGGGTGTATGGGTTTGCGAGTGGGTGTGTGAGTAACTGTTTTGCACATTAAGTATATGTGTATATGTGAGTGGGTGTGTGAGTGCTTGTATCAATGGGTATTTAAGTGGTTGTGTGGATGAGTGACTTGATGTGTGAGTGGCTGTTTGGGTGAGTGAGTGGCTGCATGGCTAAGTGAGTGGTTAAGTGAGTATCTGTGTGGGTGTGTGAGTTGGTATGTGAGTGGTTGTATGGGTATGTGAGTAGCTGCATGGGTCTGTGAGTAGGTGTGTGAGTGGCTGTTTTGCACAATAAGTATCTGTGTATAGGTGAGTGAGTGGGTGCTTGATTGCATGTATCCATGTGTGAATGGGTATGTAAGTGGTTTTGTGGATGAGTGAACTGCTGTGTGAGTGGCTGCAAGGGTGAGTGAGTAGCTTTATTAGTACCTGTAGGAGTGAGTTAGTGGCTGCCTGAGTGGTTGTATGGCTGAGTGAGTGGTTATGTGAGTGGCTGTGTGAGTGGGTATGTGAGTGGCTGAATGGGTGTGTGAGTGGCTCTATGGGTCTCAGTGGCTGTGTGAGAGAGTGTATGGGTCTGTGAGTGAATGTGTGAGTGAGTGAGTCTTTGAGTAGCTGTATGGGTGAGCTAGTGTGTGTATCATAGTTGTATGGGTCTTTGGTTGGGTATGTGAGAGGCTATGTGGGAGTGTGAGTGGGTGTATGAAAGGTTGTATGGAGTGGTAGTGGTTCTGTGGATGATGTAATCAGTTATCTCATTTGAGATGTCATCAGTGATGTCACTGACCATCTCATGAGTGACGTAATATGTGAGGTCATAAGCAGTGCATTGCGGGGGCGTACATTATAGTTAGATCAGGTAACTCTAAGTGCTGAATTTAATTGGTTTTGTACAAGTGACTAGCACAAACACCACTCCCCCTACACTGCACTACACATATATTCACATAACAAGTGCTCCTACGTAACTTGGCAAGTCGCAGTACGCCCCAAGCAATAGATGCTTGGGATTGCCTAAATGATGAAGCATGTCACCTAGGGGCAACCCTGGGTGAGTGAGGGGACTCAAGAAAAGAAAGTTTCTCTTTTCTATTGACAGTTGAGGTTCACCCAAATTTGGCGAACCCACAGTTTTTCCCTGGCTAGGTTCTTATAATCCATTATTTATGGATGTTTTTGCTGTACAGGAACGTTGTGGTTAGGCTCTGATTGCACATGTACAAAACCATAGAAATTCAGCAGTTATAGTTACATGAGCTAACTAAAACTTATGCCCCTGCAATGCACTGCTTATGACTTCTCTCATTATATGGTCAGTGACATCACTGATGACAACACTGAGGACATCACTGATGACATCATCCAGTAAATGTGATTTCTAACCATTTCTAAGATTTAAAGATATATACTACGCTACTGCTTAAGTTAAATTACTATTCTTTCTGTACTACTACTTATTGATAATGTAACTAAGCCTACGTGGCTACGCGGAGCTCTTCTAGCGGCGGAGTTTGTTAGATAAATGCCGTACGTGTGATTGTTCCTTAAGGTCTTGATCCACAAATCTGTGATAAGACGAATCCTTGCTAGAGAATACAATGAGAAGGTGATCCTAGGCAGTGCATGAGCTGTCTCTTCAATACATGATCTATTCACTCTGTGGGCTTACAGCCCACCCATTGCCTTTTTATTCATTCCTTCGATTTTTGTTCTACTTTGATTCCTGCATGTGTCACTGTTTGCCCATCTATGGTGATTTAGCTTTGACGCCCGTCACTTAATCTCCCTGTCCAGTTCAAATGCTGAGATGAAATGTCAGGTGCCTCAGGTGCTGTTTTTGAGGACGCCTGTTTAATTTTCTCTGACTTTAAAGTGCAAGGATTTCCCCAAAACTCCTCCCACTTTGCTGCTTGTTGCTTTAGCAAACCTCAGTCACCTGATCTTCAGCAGCCCAACCTTGCAGCACAGTGACAGGCAAAGCTTGGACAACTCCTGTTGCATTTTCTCTGATGCTTGTTTATATAATGTGAACTTGAGCAACCCAAAGGGGTTGGAGTGCATTACATGAGTGCTAGTGGGGGCATTTTTATAGAGCCCGAACTTGACTGCCCAAAAGGTTTAGAAGCACTTTACAAAAGCGGCAGTTACGTTACACAAGGTCAGGATAATATTTTTTTTTAGGTGCGCAGAGATTAAGTGATGCTGATGCCACCCCTGTTTATTCATTATTTCCCCTCTACCTGACAAATGTGAGCAGCATTCGTCCTTCCCACTACCGTTCATAACACCGCATGCCCGCCCCACTGCCTCTTCCTGTCGTCGTCCTCCTCTTCTCAGAGCTCTAATTTTAAAGCAAATTCATGGCAGCTCCCCAGGGACTGTGAGGCATTTTTCTATTATTCAAGCAACCGAAGGTGTTGGAGCACTATACATGAGCGCTAGTTATATTACATATCCCAAGCACCTACTGAAATGCAGAGTTTTGTGAAAATGGCTTAACGGATTTATATCAAATCACAAAAAGCACACTTTCTGAATAAGGTTCCAGCTTTCTGCCAAATATGGTGCAATTGAGTTTATCCATTTATTACCAATTGCTCGTCAAAATTTCCAATGAGAATTAAAATTGGAAAAGTATGTTTCACCCTCCCCCTTTTAGCCCTGAGTTGACAGATCACCCTGAAACTTTCCAGAAAGGAACTATTTTCTTTGAAGATTTTATGAGGATTCGTCAAACAGTGGCAAAGTTATTAGTGACTAAAACACTCTATTTTTTCAGTGAATTTCTTTTTATATTTTTTAAATCATGTTTTCCCGCTGAAAACAGGTGGCATGCAGCAAAGCCGTATGCCTAACTCTGTGGATACTCAACTTTCACCACACATAGCCTTTGCCCGAGTGCCATGTGGGGCTGGACATAGGGTATGGCCTCAGGCCAGGCCCTGCACCCAATCCCTAGTGTATACCCAACACTCAACCAATCAAGGCCTTTGTACATGCTTGGCCTGAGGTTTGCCACAGGGCCTGGCCAGCAGTCCAAGCATGGTGTTCGGCCATATGTGGCTCGGGCAGGATGCATAGCCTTTGGCCGGGCGTGGTTTGAGATTGGCCACAGGGCCTAGCCTGCAGTCTGGTCCGGTCTCCAACCCACCCATGGGTGGGCAACTCCGAGCCTTGCATGGCCTTTGGATGTGTGTGGTGTAGGCTTGGCTGCTGAGCCCTGCAGCTAGCCCACTTTAGGTGCCCAACCCCCGGCCATTACCAGGCATGGCAGGAGGTTGGTAACCCCGGGCGGAGACCTCCGCCCTGCCCGCAGAGTGTGCAGAGATTTGCCTTCTCCACGTTCCACGGAGAACACGGAGAAGGCAAATCTCTGCACACTGGTGTAGATTTGGCCAGCCAATGCCTCCATCCCCCTATTAAGAAGTAAGTTTACAGGAATTAAAAATAAACTTAAAACCACTTACCTCTTTACTGCGGCGTCCCCGGGCTGCATACCGGTAATGCTTCAGAAAACTGCGCATGCGCGCGCACCCACACATTTCTCGCAAGAAACTCACAAGAGTATGTTTGCAACTCAGTGGACCTCCGCGTAGCCCCGCTACGCACACTACGCCCAGGGTTAGACATTGGTTGCAAGGCCTGCGACCAACCAACCCCTGCAGCCCACAGCCAAAGATAGAAGTCTTTATCATATTCAAGTTGATGTATTCTGACTAATCAGTGTGCTTCCAACATCCTGCCTATGGCACCAGGAGCATATCTAAAAGTGAATTGTAGGGTCAGCACACATTGGGCCACAAATAAAACTGATGGTGCCACGAACAAAAACGTACATGCATCCATACAGGCAGGCTGGGAGGCAGATGGATAGATAGATAGATAGATAGATAGATAGATAGATAGATAGATAGATAGATAGATAGATAGATAGATAGATAGATAGATAGATAGATAGATAGATAGATAGATAGATAGATAGATAGATAGATAGATAGATAGATAGATAGATAGATAGATAGATAGATAGATAGATAGATAGAGAGAGAGAGAGAGAGATAGATAGATAGATAGATAGATAGATAGATAGATAGATAGATAGATAGATAGATAGATAGATAGATAGATAGATAGATAGATAGATAGATAGATATGCTAAAACTGTTTATATCTGAAGCTCCCTCTTCCCTTTTTGAAACAAATACGACCCTGGGAGATTCGGTCCCCAGGGCCAGAAAAGGACTCAAGAAGGCTTGGGGAAGGGGGCTACACTTCCCCCTTCCCTTTTGTTGTTGTAGTTGACACCAGGGATGTGGCCCTTGGGGCCTATTAAGCTTTGAGGAGGTGGGCCACATAACATTTTAAAGGAGAGGGGGTCCTGTTGCTCTCCTACCCAAGACTTTTTGGGCCCCGGAGGCCCTATCCCAGCCCCCCTCCCTGAGCTTTCTTAAGTCCCGGGGACTCCATCCTCTGGGCCAACTGTTTTTAAAAAGGGGAGGGGGGCCCTAACCAAGCATACTTTGGCCCCGGCGCACCCATCCTTGAGGCCTCCATCATTTATGGGTGGGTGCTTCGATACCCACCCGGGGCACCCACCAAGCACAACCATTGGGACCCCTAGGGGGAGCCCCAGGTCCCCCATGGCCCCAGCCGGCTCACCGCATGTTTCAGAAGCCAGCATTGCTCCCGCCAAGAGGGAGTAGCTACTTATGCTTTCTCCCTCCAGGCGGCAGCAATATGTTCTGTTTCCCAGCCCTCATCGGTATGGGCAGAGAAACAGAACACAAGTTGGTCCCAGCCGATGGGAGAATTTTTAAATCTCCCACAGAGTAGGAGCAGGCTTAGTATTTGCTCCTGTTTGTTGGAAGATGTATAAATCCTCCCACCAGACTGGAGCAAACACATGTTTCCCAGCCCACGCTAGTGCGGGCAAGGAAACTGCTGTGTCTGGGAGTAGGCTTCCCAGAACACAGTAAGTGAGCTGGCAACAGAAGATGGGGTCCCTAGGCCATCACATGCTCATGGAGGGGGGCCCTCTCAGCCCCCTTCCTTTTAATGTCACTTACAGTTAAGGGGAATTGGGTTCCCTGTGCCATTATTACATTTTGGCCCCGACGGATACTGTACGGTATTTGCAGTAGCGCTGCCAAAATTAGTCTATGTAAAATGCATGGGGAAATTTGCTTTTTTCAACCCCCTCCAGCCCCCACCTGACCGATCTCCCCGACACTTCCCAGGAAGAAGTTGAGTGAATTTGCCTTTTTTTGGAAAGTTTTGTGAAGATTTGATAAACGGTGCCAAAGTTATTAGCAAACTAAAAAATACCTTTGTCTATAAAAAAGCAACCCTTACTATAACTACCCAATGACGACGGCCACTGGGTAATACATATATGTATTTAGATGTAGATTGAAACATATGCCTACTTAGTCAGGTTTAAACATTTTAAGCAAACATCATTTGCTTTGCAATGAAAGGTGGTTCAACAAATGAATGTGTGTGGCAAGGTGCAGTCTGTGTTTTTCTGTTACCTCCTGGTACATTCAGTAGCTATAGTGCTGGGGCATAAGGGGATTGGGCAGGCTATCTGCCCTACTGCCCCGAGATGCCAATGTATGGTGCCCCAGCCTCCAGAGGCTGGTCCTGCAGACCTTCCACCCGACCTGTCTCTGTCTGGAAATAAGTGATTGTTCCCTATTGTTCGCTACAGCTACCTGATAGGCTACACCTATAGTATAGAAATCTATCCCTTAGAATCTTTGCAGTCACAATTCATTGATACAATTCAGGAAAGTTCCTAAAACTTATTGGTTCAAACAATAACTGCTCAAATTATTCTGCCTGGACCATCACACAGGCAGTCATATGGCAGCTAAAAGAGAATTTTACACTCTACAACAATCCATTAGATAGTATATTAAATAGAGCAGGGTATATATGGCAGAGATAGTTCCTTTCTACCTTGACATTGAAAGATCTGAAATGTATAACTGCTGAATGTGTAACTTTACTAGAGTTAAAAGGGAGTGAGAAGGCGAAATCCTTGTACATTCCAATATGAAATTGACTAGGGATGGACCAGCATATCTGATTGGTTTTGACCGGATTCAGTTTCCTTTGTATTGTGCTCCAGGTTGCCCCCTATGATGTCGTATTGAGGCTAATACAAATTTTATCTTGTAAATTCTATCATTCGCCTAGAAGGAATTATTAATCCCAGTTATTAGAAATCTAGGGCTAGAGAACTGTGTAGTAACATTTTCATATTTATTGATGCTAAATTCCCCATTGAAGTGTTTTGTAACTTCAAGTTTTCTTTCGGCGACCATGACTTTTAGGCAATGTTTGTAATTAGTTCAGTTGAAAATGAATTTATACATATTATTGCTTTTATGAAATTATTTTTAATTAAATTGAAGGCTGCTTTTGTTGTTTTTATGATTGCACATAATCCAAATAAACTATTTATTGATTAAATAATATATGACGTTCCCGTTCTGAGGGCCAAAAAATTCAATGTGATTACCACATTTTTTTTAACACAAATGATAAGGTTCATTCCAATAGCATAAAATACATGGTCCCTAATACCTTTGTGCACACAATGTTGATACTTCTCTTGTAAAGTGCCTTCCTGTCTGACTTTTTCAAAAATACATTGTAAATTGCATTTATTTTTAGCTTTATACCTTAAATGCACAAGGTGACTACTGCCAGCAAACACAATGAGGACTATTGAAAGCAATTTGTTCTGCGTGCTCATTTGCATTTCCATCCCAACATGCAACTTGCCAATTATGTGTCGTTATTGGTGTGAGGCTGAGATTCAGAAAGAGAGGACACACAGTTTGTCCATTGTATGTATAGATGCGGGTGGGGGAGAGGAGTAGGCCAATCTGCATAAACAAGACAAGTGGCTTTGTATGCCTCCCATTTAATTAAACCTTGTCCACAACTGTTCAGCATTTTGCTAGATAAAACCCGTAATAAAGCCGAATGAGTTAGAAATGTCACGGGGCTGACATTTCATTGGCTACAAATATATCAGTCAGACAATGGTGGTGCGTCAAACTGACAGCAGCAACAATACCCAAAACAACATGTTTACACCGCAGGGCGTCAGAGGCTGATCATTAGGCATAATCATGGCAACTTCTGTTTCATGTCCACAATTTAGAAATTAAGCCCCACACAAAAATGATAGACATGTAATGTAACAACACAGATGGCCTGGAATGCACTTCTTCATCCTCAGGAGAGACCTTTTCCAGGGAATGTGTTCTTGGTTAGGTAAGTAAGGTTCTTGGTGCACGGAGCTGCTGCAGGGGGGGGCCTTAAATATAGGAGGTTTCACATAGAGAATGATTTGCTACTATGCACAGAGCTCCTGAGGCAGCGGACATGCCCTGCTAAGGAAAATGTGTCACTCTTGTGCAGCGACGGGTTCCACAATGGAGATATCATACACTTGTTTTTTCCCCCTAACAATTAGCAGAGTTAGGATAATTTGAGCTGTGGTTAGTTCATTTCAGTGATGCCAACTCCGCTACCTACCTAGTCTCACAGCAGCCAGTGACCTGTGTACGATTAAGCCCCGGAATCCCCATGAAAGTCCATGGCCCCTTTCTTCACAGCCCAGTGGTAGTTCATGCGCCACTCTCGTATAGCCATGCAGCAGTCCTCAGCCCACCAAGAGTTCTGCCCAACACCAGCCGCCAAGCATCTCAGCTCCAGGTCCCATCCCGCATGTGGCATGGCGTGCCCCAAAACCAATTTAACCCAAAGCGTTAGCCTCACCATGATGTCCAAGGATCCCTCAACCACCTAGGAAACTAGTGGGGAGGGCATGAGAATCTCTCCGGTAGGCATGAATCTGTGACAGACCAGAAACTGTTGGGTTTCTCATAGGTCCTTTTGACTTGCAAATTAAACCACAAAGAACCACGGAACACAGAGGAAAAAGGAAAGACACAGCTGTGCCATGCCAATGAGAGAAACAAGCCGACTTGAAAACAATGGCAAATGTGGAAAAAGGGGATAGTTGCGCTCTCAATATAAGGAGAATGCGGATTTACCTTTCCAGGTGGGAGGTTGGAATGGGACAATACCCATGCAGCTGTGGAGCCCACCAACAGAGGGATATAAAAGTGGACGGGTGGCTAAACTCAGATCCTCTGCTGGTCCACACTTTCTCAAGACAGCCAGGTGGGTGGAGCATAGGACATGCCAGAGAAAATAAGAACATATATCTGCACCTTTAAGGACTCGCCCAGCTGGAATAAAAGCCTTTCGAACCTTATTTGGTGAGCTCTCCCTCTGTCATCAACCCCCGGTTTCCTACATATGGGGTCAAAGGTGAAGTCTGGAGGGCAGTACCTTTACCTCAACAACCACTATGAAACTGCTGTTCCCAGTCATATTCAAGACAACACTATGTATAATATGCCCATCAGTCAGACGCCCCCCCCGCCTGAATATCGCGGACTAGTTTTCCTAATTTTGAAGTCACAAAACTATAAAATTGCAGCCAAAAATAGCAAACTTTTCTATATATTTGCGATAGCACCACGCAGCAAGTTCGAGCTGAAAAGGGGGACGTGTGATGCAAGAGAGAGTACAGATTACAATTTAAAATGTGCGCTCTCTCTGGCACCATCCTGACATCTCCCAGCGTAAAAGTTTTGATTTGAATTTCATTACATTTGCATAGTTACTGAAAACCATTGCAATACAAATTTCAATTAAAACAATAGGATCATAATAAAAAATATAAATTACACGTTTGTAAATTCCATAGATAATTAAAACTTTGGAACAGTTAAAATACTGACAGATTAAAAGTGCTTTGTTACTCATGCAGATGGCTGCCAGTATAAGTAATGCAGTCAGTACGGAGTTCGTTGCTCAGTCTGGAAGTGCTGTTGTCCAGAAAGATGTATTACTAAAGGTCCAATCTGAGCACTCTGTGAGTGCTCCCCAGCTCGGCCTTGTTTGGAACAGCCTCCTATCTTGATTTGGTTGGAGTAACACTATAATCACTGGTGTTTAAGCAGCCGGCCACCTGCGTGGGATAATGATCTGTCGGGCTGCCCCTAAACCCAGGAGAAGCTTGAGTCTAAGATGGCATTTTTTTTATCGGCTACAACAAGAAATCCCACTAATCTGAAGTTTAGTTGTGGTGTCGCTGGATCAAAGCATGCCAAAACTGCTTGCCTCCTTGAAAGAATTCCCCTTTGGTTAAAGGGGATTTTTAACAGCTGTCGCCTTTCCTGTAGCAACTCCTTGCAGGAGTATAATAAATGGGTGATGTTGCCCTGGTCATTTTTGCACAGGCTACAAGATGTTGAAGTTGGCTCCCGCTTCCATGGTGGAAGGTCCTGGGTGCATGGGATCAAACGAAGCGGAGCTGTAAAAAATTTTGTTTCTCTGCTTTTGGGTAACCCAAGTTAAAAGATTTTGTAATTGTTTAGAGTCATCCAAGCGTGCGATCTGGCTGCAAAGGCTGCTTCGTCCTCCACCAACGACAGTTTTTTCAAAGATTTCCAGACTAATTTCTTGAATGATGATTCTGTATGTTCCAGAGTGCCAAGAGTCCAGTGCTTGCCAGAGCCTCCTGAAGGTAGCTTCTTGCATTAGAATTCTCCCTCTGTTGGAGATCTTGCCATAAGAACGGATTTAAAGTTTTAGGGGCCGATGATCTGATCTTGTTCCAGCGGATGATGTATGCGCCATACCTGGCCCATGATTGCTTTAGTAGGCCAAACTCCAACCTTAGTGCTCTGGGGAACTGTAGTTTGGAAGGCTAAACATAGTTCTATATGCTTTAACAAGTGTTTTGTCTAGCAATTTATCATCTCTACCTCTCAATGCTTCATTACCGTCGGTAATGGTGGGTAGGATTTTAGCCTGTGCTATATTCAGTAGGGAACTCAGTGTTGGACCTGTTAATTTAGACGTTAAGCTTTTCATAGTTAGTGCTAGCACCATCCCTTTCCTTTTAATCTCTTCTTGATGTCGTGCGAATGTTCCTTCTTTATCTATGTAAACCCCTAAATACCGCTGGTTCTATTTGTGTCCCGCCCAGATGCCAGAATCTCACTCCTTTCCTCTTGTTATTAATTGACATTGTCCTAGTTTTCTTTAGATTAATTGACAAGTTGTTTTCTTCTGCGTAGTCCCGCATTCCGTTGAGGAGATGTTGCAAGCCAACTACTGTATGGCTAAGCAGAATTGCGTTGTCCGCGTAAAGGAGATTGGACAGAGTTGTGCCCCCCAGCCTGGGCGCGTGAGAATTGTAGGAGTTAAGTGTCTGTGGCAAAAATGCCATAAATAAATTGAATAGGGTGGGTGCCAGCACACACCCTGTTCAAGGCTTTTCGTTGTTTTTACTTTTCTCGAAAGATCCGTCCCTGTTCCTAATTTCACCTGTACCCAGGTGTCTGTGTGTAGAAGCGTTAGCATTATTAGGAGAGCATTTGGGATGCCCCAACGGGCTATCTTCGTCCACAGTCTTGCCCTATCCACATTGTCGAAAGCCGCACTAAAGTTGATGAAACAAGAGTGAAGCTGCATTTTCTTCGACATTGCTGCATCAATAATCAAAGAGATTGTCAGGATGTAAGTTGTTGTACTGTTTCTTTGACAATAATACATTCTGCTGGAGGGAACTCTTAATGTTGCTTCTCTTCCCTCCTCCCATTTCAGTGTAAGGTGGGAGGAGGGTAGACGGGGCTACTTAACACCTCCCTGCAACAACATTTATTTCACGCTGGTCTGTCCATAGGGGGGAACTAGGAAAAGGTGACAAGCGATGGCAAGGAGAATAAAACTGCAGGGAGGCGGTGTGGGTTGAAGGGGCTGGAAAAAAGATGAAAGGGGAAGGGTGAGTACAGGTTTGTTTTCTTTTCAGGTTCTTGGAGCCCGGCTTTGCCTCCAGGAAACTAGTGCTCTAGCCACACACAGCAGGAGAGAGAATGCAAACACCTCTCTCCAGCCCACCCGCCCTTTACTGACCCAGCATGGCAGTGCAGGGTCAATAAGAAGAGAGTCCAACACTTTAAAAAAAAGATTTTGCCGGTATTTTGTAAAAAGCATTGAATTTTTGCAAAAGTTCACATTTTGCTAATTTGTTTGCAAATCGCAAAATCATGAAGTGTCTGATCAGTTGGGGTATTTGGTAGTTGTTTTGGGATTTCTAGGAAATTTTAACCTAATGGTTACTTCCTTCTGTGGACTCCTTGTGGGACATAGACCTCAATTTGGATGAGACCCACATTGTGTATAATACCTGAGCTAAAGTATTCTGCCACACACCACCAAGGAGATCCTGTCTGTATGAAAGGAAGAAAGCGGGTAAAGGCTATGCCACTATAAAAGCCGCAGAATACTGAGGTAGTTTGCAGTGTCTTCATCGCGATCAGTAGGTATACTTTGGTCACAGCTCCACCCGAATCCTGTTTTAAATCCTAGGTCTTTGCTTCTTTTTAAGAAACAGATAGTGCGGTTGAATATATGTTCTGAACAGTTAACTGGAGCACCTCTATATGTACCTTGTAACTGGTTATAAAATGCATGTTAAGCAGTGTAATGTGTCTATTAAAAAGAAGCTCTAATAACACTATCCTTTCTCGTAATGAACTCTAGAGTTGCAATAAACAAACACTCCACTGTGAATGGACTAATGATTGTCCATTTTCAGACAGCCCAGGTCAGAAGAAAGTGAGCTTAAAACATAGTTTTTCTTTCCATTGTTTAAGCAGTGATGGTAATTCTGCGTAGTGCCCTTCCCCTGCCCTTTACACACTAATTGCTGGTTCTTGCACAAGGCATTTGATGCATCAGTCAACTACAGAAAGCTGTCGATGTAGACATTTTTATTATAACAATTGAGTAGGGATATGAGAACTAGATATAATAAAATGATTTGCATATTTTTAAATACATCTTAAGGCTTTTCTAGAATGTAATGATTTTATACATCGAGTTATTTTATTTCCAGAAACATATTTTCTAAAGTGTACTGCATTTATAAAGATGTTTGTTTTGATCTATGATGCTCTTGAAGTCTTGGCTTGGATGTTGTTCAAATTTACTTTCACACAATTTTCCTTGAGGTCATGTTTTTTCAGATGAGTGTATACAATCTAGTTTTGTGAATTTGGTGTATTGAAATCAAATATACTCATTAAGCTAGGCCACCACAAAGATCCAAAGGACAGAGTCTTACATTCTACAGCATATACAAATCTTGTTCGGCCAACGTAACTCAGTAATCCATGTCAATTTAAGCATTAGAATTTGTATCGTATTTTAAGGTGATTCACATTGGAATTTTCCATCTCTGATTCTTTTCTTTCCAGGATTAGACCTGATACTTTTCTTACAAGTAACCATTAACTTAGATTTTTTTTATAATAGAATGCAGTTACCTCTACCTTCTCCTCAACGGCACCTGCAAAGCTACATGTCCTGATGGTTATTATGAGGATCTCGACCAAGGAAAATGCATCCCCTGCTATTTCAACTGTGCAACCTGTTCTGGGATCTCCTACGACGACTGTGAATCATGCACCGCCGCGTACCCCAAGCTGTACCAAGGGGAGTGCTTGGAGGAGTGTCCACAGGGCACCTTCTACAACCGCTTGGTGATGGAATGTCAAGGTGAGCCAGCCCATTTTTGCAAGCATTTATTTTGTGTGCATGTCCCTTGTGCATTTGTATTGCTTGTGCCTTGCTTCTGAATGTTTGTTAAGCATCAGGGGTAGCGAATAAACAATTCCTTCATATTCATAGAGACAAGGAAAATCACAAGCGTTTCCACCATAGAAATTGGCCCCACATCTTAAGTATTCTGAAAATTATATTTTAAAATCAGGATTTTGAATTCAGTTGCAGACTGGAACAGCTGCATCTCCTGCGTGTGGCTTCGACCCGTTAAAAATAAACCTCGCAGATCAAATTGAACGTTGAAAGGATGTGTTGCTGCTCTAGGTCACGGCTCCTGTCTCCTGCAGGGTTACCATGAGCAGCTATGCCCTGCGGTGGCACGAGGGGCCTACGATTCCTTGGGTGAAAGAGTCCAGTACATAAATAATAAAACCTCTACAACATTCAATAGTGTATTTATTTAAAATGTGATATTAAATTAGACCATCGCATTGAGCGGCAGGTGTTATAAGTGACAGGTTCTAATCATGAACATAGAAGCAGCTCTGTCCTCACCACCATACTATTCGTGATCTGAGAGAAAGTCAGT
Organism: Triturus cristatus; assembly: GCF_964204655.1. NCBI lineage: Eukaryota > Metazoa > Chordata > Amphibia > Caudata > Salamandridae > Triturus > Triturus cristatus. The sequence goes on from NC_140583.1 coordinate 239,410,665, forward strand.
GGTCTTTTGCCCCCTATTCATTGCCTTAGGGTGTTACTATAGCTGTAGTAACATTATAGTATTTTGCTTTTATGCACCACACCCCCCAAATTTATGTTATCAAGGTGTTCTCACGTGATGATGCAGGGAAAGGAGGCACGGCAGAAGAAGAAACTGCCCAGGCTGACACAATGCGTGTTTGAGGCACGGTTTCCTGGTGTTACATTGTGCACTCAGCCTCAACATGGTTATCTCATTCCCTCTCACATTTTACACCAAAGCTTAATGCAAATCCTGGCTATGCATCTTTACTAAAGATTGGTGGTACTAGTGCTTCGGTAGGATGGTGCTTTAATGTAGACCTCACCCTCAGGTTGGGAGAGAAAGGTAGTTTTTACCGGGGAGATTGAGCAAGAAGAACGCCTCAGGATGCTCAGCATTTATGAATGTGGCCTTGGTTAAGACGTTCGACGCCACTGTGATCTTGGACACAGTGCATTTTAAATGCACTTGTCATTTGGGACAACTTGGCCAGTAGCTGGCAGGCATGGATATGAAGGGTGCATGTACCAGTCCTTAACAGACAGTTGAAAGGCTTTCCTGAAAGAGCATGGATGTTCAGTAAGGATAGGCAGGCCTTGGCCTGCCCTAGCTACCCTTGGTCTCGAGGTGAATGGATGAAGTGCAGTTTCCACTTCTAGCCTTTCCCACAGATGCGCAGTAGCAAAGAGAAGGCTGTTAAGGGGTGAAAGGCAGGTCAAAGCTTCTTTTCGTGATGTCATTGAAGGTCAAAGAGTGTGTCATTTCCTCTTCCACACGCATTTTAATAAATTCTATGTGAAAAAACTGCAGTTAGTTGTAAAAGTGACAATTAAAAAAAAGGAACTTCAACAGTAGAATAGTCAAGATTGAATAAGAATCTAATTCTCTCTTAAGAAGAAATTGATCATTTTACTCCAAGAGACTATCACGACTTATGAGAGGGAATCCTCATTAATCTTGGACATGGGAATACTATTCCACGTCATTAGGCATTCCTCGAAATTCACAGCAGGCACGGTTTGAAGACTAACGTGCCAGGATACACTCCCGAGTGATAGTGTGCTCTACAAATTCTGCATAACATAACATCACGTGTCCTGAGTGAGAACTCATTTTAATGTGCATGCATGTCTACAACTGTAATGGTAGGCTTGCAGCCGCGGTCTGTGCAGATAACAGCGGTGGGACCGTGTTGAGGGGGATTTTGAGGGACGATGCAGAGAGGCTGTCAATGCTGCTATGGGAGAGATGAGCTGGTGGCGGCTCATGCTGATTTTCGGTGTGAGCGGTGCAGTCTTGGTGTGAACTGGGCTGCTTATGGTCACATAGAACCCAAAAACTTGATTTAAGAGCCTGTGAGCCACACCATGGGTGAGAGGCCCCACTTGGGGTCAGAAACTCGTCGCAGCTGAGTCCAGGAGCTGTTTGGGGAACGTTTTATACCCCTGAGACTCCGATCAGGAGGCCAGCAGATTAGCCCTTGGAGTCACTCTGGGGTCTTGGGTTCCAGATGATGTTGCAGGTACAGTCTTTCTTCTCAAGGTTAGAGGGCAGCAGGTCAGCACAGCCATTCATCAGTTCATTTAGAGTAGTAGTCCAGCAGAGTGCCAGTCCTTATAGCAGCACATCAGTTCTTCCTGGTAGAGTATCCATAAGTCCAAAATTGTACTGAAGAGCTGGTGTTTGAGGTCCAGTATTTATATCCAGTTGTGCCTTTCAAGTGGGGGAGAAGCTTCTGTAGATTTCCCTTTGAAGTCCCTAGACATCCTGCCTTCCCTGTCTGGGCTCCAGACTAACTACAGGGGGTATGCAGCCTTTTTTGTTGTGGAACCAGGACACACCCTATTCAAGTATAAGTGGGGCTGTGCCCAGCTCTGCCCTTCCATCCTGCCAGTGATGGTCCGTCCAGGTACACCATGAGGCACAGGGTCAAGACTGATTTGCATATGGCTGGGTTCAAACTGGAATGGCATGGTGAGCAAAAAAAACGATGGATTTTGGCCCAGATCTCTGTACTGGGGTGAATGTGTGACATTGTTCTGCATTCTGTCCATCCAACTGTTGTTTTTGCATTTGTCACCCCGAGTGGGACGGGTATGCCCAGACGTGGGTCCCATGCTCTCCATGCCACTAGAATCGAGCTATCCTGGCTGAAGAGGGGTGAAACCCCGAAACCGGTCCTAGGATGCTTGTTTCCAGTCCAGGGAGGACCTGGCTTGGCAGTTCGGGCTGGACTGTTCCCATGAGGCACAGGGTCAAGACTGATTTGCATATGGCTGGGTTCAAACTGGAATGGCATGGTGAGCAAAACAACGATGGATTTGGGCCCAGATCTCTGTACTGGGGTGAATATATGATATTGTTCTGCCTTCTGTCCATCAACTGTTGTTTTTTCCATCCAGGTACACCCAAGCACCCTATTGTGTGTGGCTGTCTAGGAGAAATACAACAAGCTATACTGTCAGCTGCACCCAATCATGTGATCAGAGAGAGGCTACAGGCACTAAATGGCTAAAGCAAGAAAATGCCAATTTTCTAAAAGCTGTATTTTCAGAATTGCAGTTTAAAATATGACTTCATCATGTTAGGATTTTAAATTGTGATTCCAGAGACACCGAACATGAACCTGCAATCTCTTTCCACTTGGAAATTACACTTATAAAATGAAAAAAGGCAACTCCAATGATATCCTATGGGAGAGACCTTGCAGTGAAAAAACGAATTCAGGAGTTTTTCACTACTATGACATGTAAAACTTAAAAGTACATGTCCTACTTTTTAAATACATTGCACCTTGCCCTCGGGCTGTCCTGGTCCTACCCTAAGCGTGACCTATTTGTTTTAAAAGGGAGGGTTTTGGTCTGGCAAAAAGTTTACTTTGCCCGGTCGAAATGGCAGTTTAAGACTTCACTCACAGGCTCTGAAGTGGCAAGCCTGAGACATGTTAAAAGGGCTACTTAAGTGGGTAGAACAATCAGTGCTGCAAACCCTCTAGTAGCATTTTATTTACATTCCCTGGCCACATGTAGTGCCACTTTGCTAGGGACTTATGAGTAAATTAAATATAACAATTGGGGATAAGCCAATATTACCATGTTTTGAGGAGTGAGCACAAGTACTCGTAATTGGGTCCAAATGATCTGTTAAATAGGGTTGTCCACTTCATTAGAAACTCGAAATCCTACTGCATTGGCCATATGATTTTTGGCTAGCTATTGGAGATGGATCCCGACTGAAGACCATATTTACAAGGCCTATGACTAAGTAAAAACAAATCCATATCCGGAGATTATATATCCTGAACTCAGTGTTAAACCTCGAAGCCTTCTTTATATAACGAGACAAAGCATTAAAGCTGAATGACTCGAACTTTGTATGTTTATTTCAGTTTAACAGCATTTACATTTTTAAGCAAATAAGAAAGATAACCTCAAGTTTGCTAAAGTCACTTGCAGCATTGACAAAAATAAATTGCACACCCGTTTATCAGAAGTGATTCCATGCTACTTACCTTGTTTAAACAAAAGTTAAAATCTGATTTAGGTCGGGCTGATACCACATTAGGGTGGCTAACGTCAAGACTGAAAAAATACTAAACAGCCTTGAACACTTACAATCTTCCGGCAAATCGAAAGTTGGAAGCTATATACATAGAATACTTACTGTGGTACGAGAGCACAAAGATAAAGTTTTATAATTTAAGCCATGACCACTGGTGGGGATGTTTGCGAGTTTGGTGAATGGACATGCCTTTACTGGAGTTACAGGTTCATGGGACGTGTACTAGAAGATAGTAATGCATGCAGAATCTGTGTAACACAACTGACATTTCCTAGATGTGTACCAATCTTCTGAACTTTTGAAGGGAGCTACTAAATCTATTTTAAAACAGCAGCAACTAAGGTCTTTCATCTATGCATTAGTTGTGTAACTAATGGAATCACTGGTAGAGTAGTCAACTTATTCTGTATAACAAACAATGAGATGTATAGGCCCTTTTGCAGGATTACCTCTACAAATATTTGAGAATGGCTGTGAATTCAGAGATGGAGGCCTACAAGGAACAGTCTTCTTTGGTTTTGCATTTACTTCACAAAATATTGCTAAATCAAATCCTGACCGTAAAGGTCAATAAAAAGATATTTATAAGGTTTGCCTCAGCGATCTCTAGACTTAATATGTTCTGTGATCAAAGAATGGACTTTGGCCTGATCTTAAAATGGCCACCATGTTAGCACGTCCCTTTACAGATTATGGCAGCCTATGCCCAGATGGCTGAACACTTGAGCTATTAGCAACAAAAGGGCCAATCTTGCAAGACTTCAGGTATGCATCGTGGAGTCTGGCTATGTGATGTGCTACAGAATTTTGCTATTCAGCATGGCCAATGGCAGAAACAAATGAAGCTACTGCTGCTGTTTGGTGAATCCACAGTACACAAAATGGTAATGGATAGAATGCTTGAATTAATCCCAGCCACAGGTAATTATCCCAATCCATTGTTATTTTGCACACCATGTCACCTCAGTTACAAGTCCATGGGACCACCGAACCCGTGGTGGAGGTGCGGTGGTGGTCACATCAGTGGTCTGGCGGTCACATTAGGAGTACGATGGTCAGACCATTTCTGGACCGTCGCAACTGACAGGGATCCGAGATCTCTGTCGGTGGCATGGCACCACCAAGCATATTACGAGTCTCCTCACTTCAACCCTATCCACGGCGGTGAGCCCACCATGGAAAGGGTAAAGGTAACTCTGGTGCAGCCTCCTGCACTCTCTGTGCAGGGGGGTGCATGCAAGGGGGCACATGTTGTGCCCCCCTGTATGTGTGCACCCCTAGTTTCTGCATGGAAAGAAATGTACTATTGTGCATTTCGGTCCGTGCATGAACGAGCTTTGGCACTCCCATTGCAGAGACTTTTTGAAAGGCACCGCCATGGAATTGCCAAAGTACCACCCGCCAGACTATGAGGAAACTCATAATCAGGTGGGCGGCCCTGTTGGTAATTGGTCCCAATATCACTAGAACCAAGCTAAATCGGGCTGATGAGCCCATAATTACGGCAAAACCGGTCCTCCTGGGTTGCTTGTGTTCCGGTTCAGGGAGGACCTGGCTCGAAAGTTGGGGTTGGACTGTTCCGATAGGAGTAGGGTCTGCTGCTGTTTGGTGAATCTACACTACACAAAAAGGTGATAGATGGAATGCTTGAACTAATCTCAGCCACTGGTAATTACTCGGGCCGCATCCCAATCCATTGTTATTTTGCATGCCCTGTCACCTCAGTTTGGACCCAGCTATATGTAAATCAGTCTTGACCCTGTCTTGGGTTGCTTGCCATTTCAGGGAGGACCCAGCTTTGCAGTTCAGGCTGGACTGTTGCAATTGGAGTAGGGTCAAGACTCATTTGCATCAAGCTGGGTCCAAACTGAGGTGGCATGGTTTGCAAAATAACCAGAATCAAACTATTTAACTTAACATAATTAACAAAACATAAACAGTGCATGTGAATGGTGATAGAAAATTGTTCTAGTGACTTTATAATGATTTAGGATAGTCTATGAAATAGTTCTCTTCATGCGGAGAACGTTGGCACTTCATAATCCTTAAAAGGCTGCTTTAGATTGCTTGCACATGAGCATTCTCAGATTACCTTAAATAAATTGCTGAAATCCGAAGAGCAGATTCAACTACAGTGATTCTGACTTGTTGAATTAGAAGTGGGAAGCCTTAGTCAGCAACTACAAGTGGAAATAAGTGGTCTCACCCACACTTCCACCAGGTTGCTTAAAAGAGTCATAGAAGAAGAAAGAGAAACAAAGGTAGCACTGAAAGCTGAGACAAGAATGAGACATTCTTTTAAGAGTCATGAAAAAAATGAGTATTCTGAGGCAGCTGAAGGTAGGAGAAGGTAAATACTGTGGTTTGACATAGAAACAGTTTAGGAGAAAGCAGGCAGCAGTATAAATACAATACCAAAGCGTTTATGGGAGAACAGCTTCAATTAGTGAGCATCTGACGCAATGTCAGATTTGGGCGAGCATTGGTATTGCGCACCAACCTAGGCTGGATACGTTCAACTACTCTGAGGTTGAGATTTACATGCTTGAAGCACCCAACACACCTTACCAGTCAATCATTTACTGCTTAATGTTAAACCGCCACTCACTAATGTAAGCCATAGACACCCCAAGGTAATGGTACACATCAGGTAGTAAGAAACAGCTTCTGTTTTCTATCACACAAAGTCATCAGTCCCCCCTTTACTGTCTTGTACATCAGCCTCTGTTTATGCTTCCTCCTCATGTTGGGTATATATATTTGGTACACTGACAAAGGACGGGAGAAGGAAATGCCTTAGCAAGCCTGCCTTACAAGGATATATGGATTCAAGTGTTAGCAGCACACTGGTAGCACTGCTGAGCATCATTCATGACCTTATTATAGGTTCTTACTGCACTCTCTAAAATCTGACTTGCTTTTTCCCCCCATTGGCACTGTACCGTGCATTTATTCCAGGCCATGTCCTCCTTTTGCCACTGTTTTCTAGTTACAATTCTCTTTTAAATCATTAGATAACAAGTTGGTTGTTGTTTCCCAATTCAAAATATTGTTTATAACCAAAGTTTAAAAGAGCATGAGGTGGAGGTCGTACCTTTGTTTACCTTGTATCTGTGCTTTAGAACTCTCTTCCAGCCTCCCTTAGAAGTTAGCAAGTGGAACTATGTTTCCGAATATGCTTTAAAAACACACCTTTTGTGAAGAGTTGATATGAGTCATTCATCAATAATTTACAAAGCAGTGTATTTGTTCAGTATCTCCGGTAAATTTATTTGAAGCCTTAACCTTCTTTAAATTGTCGACCAAAATTTTCAGTAGGTCAGGTACAGTGCAAAGTTTGTCTACAACAGGTGCACGAGCAGGCGGAGAAGCGTTGCCCCACTGCTCTCAGAGCATGAAAAATAATAATAATAACGTCGTTATTATGATTGTATTTTTCGTAGGTTTGTGGCTGGGTTAGGGCGGGGATGGTGATACCGGGGGAGGAGTGATTTGCATACTCCAAGTGCGCATGACTGTTTGGCCGGCCTTCTTGTCCCAGTCAAACAGCCATGCACACTTTGCATGCTCCCCACCAGGCTGCATTACACAGCCTGGTGAGAAACATGCCCAGACTCTCATTCCGCGTCTGAGTGCTGGACCACGGCCCTCGAACCAATTACAATGCTGCATTGCAGCGTTGTTATTGGCTTAGGGGAGGGAGCCTATGTGCTTCCTGGTTCTGGCCGTGGGGAGACAACTAGGTAATATGGAGGAGAGATGACGGAGGAGAGACACGGTGAGGAGGAAAGCGTTTTTATTATTTTTATTATGTACCCTCGACACCACCCGCCCCTCCACTCTCGTTCCCTCCCAGTCACTACTGTGTACATGTGCAGTTCATCAGCGTGTTAACCACAATAACTATGCTTAATTTGGTTTCTGAAATTATTAATGTTATGTTAATTATGTAGTTATTATATAAAATATATTCGAAGTGTCCAATTTATATGATCGCCACATTTACACATTCGCTGCTGAGAGGAGGGTAAAATGAATACATGTAGCTTTGTCGGCCTCCTTCCAGCTATAATCAACTTGTGCTAGAGTTTCGATTGTGCAGGGTTGTTGAGCAGCAGGCATTGAGATGATGGCATTTGATTCCACTGGTGCTGATATTGGTGAAAGAAAATCCGATGAGGCAATCGTTGAGCCAAGTTCTATGATTAAAATATATATACCTTTCTTCTGATGATACTGGTGTTGTGTTAGATTTCCAGGAGTTTACATTAAGCTAGCACCTTGTGTTGAAATAGAGATGCTTGGATCATCAGAGCCAGATGAGGGAGAGTTATCCAAGGCTGGTTTCTTAGTGCCTGGTGGCTGTTTTCATATTCTTGCAGGGTTTCTGAACCAATTATATGTGGAGTATGTTACATGGTAGAGGGTTCCTTACCAGTTATCCAATTCAGAGGTGTTGACTTTTTTTTACATGTGTTCTTCTTTTCTTTGATGTTGCATTTTTACACTTCATCATGATAATTCTATGAGGCAGCTTCCAAGTTTTGAGAAAGCTATGTTAAATTCCAAATGCCTCTTGGTGCCTTGTCTACTAGGTGTGGTATGTAGTCTTTCTGTTGTAGACATCAAAGGCGGATAGTGTTACCAAGCTGCCAGCAAATGTCCTAAATTTCCAATGCAGCTGGGTTGGATCGAGTTAAATTGAAGACTGCCTAACCATGGAATGCCATTGAATGCTCGCCTCGGTTCGTGCTCCCCGGTTTGTTCGGCTTGCTTTTTTATCTTGAGAACCGCTTGTCCATCCCTCCTATGCTCCCTACTGTACACACCGTAGTGCTCACTACTGTGCTGCCACCTCCTCCCACTTTTACGAGAATTACAGGGCGGAGCTGCTGAATACCCATGTAGCAGCGTAGAGCGTGAGGGAGTGTAAGGTGGGGCACGAGCACAGAATGCTACATATGGTAGCAAGAACAGTTTGTTAGATTTACAGTCACTTACTTCAAGAAGTCATCTGCTTCAAGTTTCCTTTACCTCCATCTGTAGCAGGGAACAGGCAGAGTGTTTGTCTCAGTCACTGGAGGTCACTGAAGAGAACTGGCAGTCAGGGTTGACAGTCCAGGGATAACAACAAGGCCCAATGGCTGGCATTGCTGGCAATCAGGACTAACGGCTGAGCCTGCCTCCTGCCAGGAAGCTGCTGCTCAGCTGCACAATTTGCTTGAGTTTGAAGCTTCCTAGGTTCCTGCCTGAGGAGACTGCTGCTAGAGATTGTCATAATGGCAACCCTGCATGGTGTGGTGTGGTGGTGGTGAGTGGGGCAAGAGGAGGGATGACAAGCGGGAGTACCTGGGATTACCGAGGGGCAAGCCACACCAGCACCTAGGCTGACCTCTTCTGCGCACCTGGTGGGCAACTCCATTTCCCAATCATTGCAGTCTGCCCCACCATCCAATGCCTCTCAATAGAAATGAAAGCAACTGATACCATCCCCACCAAATTCTTTGTTGTATACCACCTACCTGAAAATATCAAATCCTTAATTGGACTGGTCACCAAGCTTAACCTAGAGAACAAACTTCCTCTTGAAATCACATCGCCCAAGGGAAATTTCCCTTGCACGTAGAAGATTAAATCTTGTGTCTCACAACTGTTGTCATTCTTCCTTCGCAATGGACTTACTCAACACTTTTTACCCGATCCATACAAAAATATTCTTGACCTTTTGATACCTAAAACCAAGTCTCTAAAGGCTGAACCAGTCAGTCAGTCAAAACCACTTTATTTGGTTAATAAAAACCATAAAAGTACAATACATATATCGATATACACTACACAATAAAAACATCTAAGATACAAATCATCGATGAATATGGGTGACCTAAAAAAGAAAAATATTACAGAGACAGAGTTCATTACATCACCTAAACGCCCTAGCATCCAATAGTTCATATATAGCGGTAAATCACCCCAATAAAAACAGGTCACAGTTAAAAACGCCAGCATGAAAACAATAAAAACAATAATCATATAGGCACAGTGGATCCGCTTTAAATATTTATCATGATGTGCCGTTTTTTCCTAAGTCTAACAGCTGAACCAGTCCTGCTAGTTGATCGAACAACTATTTCCTACCTTCACCTTAATCGGCACCAGAATGATAACCAAAGCCCAAACAAAGGAGGAGAAGCCACAATGATGTCAAACTGAACCATATCCATTAATCCCTTCAGGAGATACTAGCATCCAAAGGTTTGACTGAGTTAACAAGTCAATACATAGACAACTTGACCAGGATCATGGGTAAAGCTGATCAAATAAAGTTTAAACCTCAGAAGCCCAAACAGTCCACAGGATATTTCACATAACAACTGAACCAAAGGAGGAAGTGCCTTTAGAGCAGTTGAACTCAAATGGTGGATTGCCTAGAGAATCTTTACAATGAACGAACAAGCACTGACAAAGCCAATAGGTCTCCGCAATCTGAGAGCTATAGGTGTTGTCAACGTTTGCATCTTTTAGGGCCATATGTATCAAGCAAAATTGTGATCGCAAATGCCGAAATTCGCAGAATTTCGCCATTTGAGATCGCAATTTAGCTTAGTGGTATGTATGAGGCAAATCTGCGTGCAAAATAAGGAATCGCAAAATTTGCGATTCCTAATTTTGCGATTGCATTTAAGGAATCACAAATTTTGCAATTCCTTAAATGCAATGTAAGAAGCACTCAAAAAGTGCAATTTGGCCTTAAGGAATCGCAAATTACCACCAACAAATATGCAGGATTCGCAAAATTTATTGCAAATCTTACATACATAGAATTTTGCGATTCTCAAATAGAGATTCGCAAAAAATCGCTATTTGAGAATCGCTAATGAGGATTTTGATACATATGGCCCTTAGTTATATGTTATGGGGTGGAGTGGATGTATGTGGCATGGAGTGGAATTATGTGGGCTGGAGTGGAAATGTTTATTGTGGAATTGTGTGGCATTGAATTGTGTGGGGTTGAGTGGAGCTATCTGTAGTGTAATTATGTAGCATGGTGTCCATTGCAATTATGTGGCTGGTAATTATGTGGTAGGGAGTGTACTGGAATTATGTGGAGTGGTATTGTGTGTTGTGGAGTGGAATTATTTGGTGTGGTGTTGAATTTTGTAGCATGATGTGGAATTCTGTGGTGCCGTGAACTCAAGTGTTATCACTGCCAAAAAAGGATTATTAAGGAGAAGCATAAAGACATGCACGTAGTAGAGTGGACAGTCATGGTGTAGAGTGGAAGGTCGTGGCGTAGAGTGGAATATAGTGGCGTAGAGTGGAAGGTCGTAGGATGGAGGGTCATAGAGTGTCATGAGAAGAGTGTCATGGAGTAGAAAAGGGAGGCATAGATTAGTGTGGCAGAAAGTGGAGTAGAGTAGAGTGGAGGGGGCAGAGTGGAGTAAAGTGTTGTAGAGTGGAGGGCCATAGGATGGACTAGAGTGTCGTAGAGTGGCTTGGAGTGGGATAGAATGTTGTAGAGTGGAGTGTCATAGAGTTTAGTGGCGTGGAGTGGGATAGAGTGTCATGGAGTGCCTTAGAGTTGAGTGGCATGGAGTTGGATTGAGTGTCGTGGAGTGTCATAGAGTTGAGTTCCATGGAACAGGATAGACTGAGTATCGTGGAAAGTTGTAGAGTGGAGTGGCGTGAAGTAGCTTATAGTGGAGTAGTACAGTCTACAGTAAAGTGGCGTAGAATAGGGGGTCATAGAGTGGATTGGCGTAGAGTGGGCATAAAGTGGAGTGGGATAAAGTGTCAAAGAGTAGAGTGGCATAGAGTAGAGGAGTGTAGAATGAAATGGAGTGGAGTGGCATACAACGGACTGGAGTAGAGTAGATCAGAGTTAAGTGGCATAGAGTGTAGTGGAGTAGAGAGTAGTGGAGTAGAGTGTAGTGGAGCAGTATGTCAAGAGTGGAGCAGCGTAGAGTGGAGTAGTGTACAGGGGTGGTAAAATGGAGTAAAATATCATGGTGATTTTCTGCTCTATTGATACAGAGGGCGGCAGGCTCCTGAGACACTTTCGATCTGTCGAAGTGGAGGGAGAATCTTTCAGTAAGCAGTCTAGTGTTTAGCACTAGGATTGCTATTCAACTCCCATGTGTACGCGGACGCGCAGTGGACGTGCAGCGGATGCACCAAAGGCAAGCCCATCTGTGCCCTTCGCACCCGGATTGCGCCCGGATCCCGGGACTTTGACTGTTTTAAAAGGGAACAGTTTACCAGCTTTACCTACTCGAGGGAAGCCTTGTTAAAGTTGAGAGACTGTGAAAACTATTGTTCTTGTGTTATCTTTCCCTCTGAGTTTTTATGAACATTTTCAATGCACTTGTACCTCTTGTGGCTACTCATTGCCCCTATGACAAAGAGCTCTCCCAGGCCATACAAAGTCAGGAAACTTAGAAATAACCTTGCTAACCCTAGCACTGGCAAAAAAGAGAGATATAGTGGTTTCCTTTTAAATGCTCGCTCCCTTATTAAACAAAAGTTGGAGTTTGCTATCTTCCTAGCTGATGCTGAACCTGACTGGGTCCTCATTACCGAAACTTGGGCTAACACAGCCTCAAGGCCTTATCTTGTTGATGCTATTCCAGCTAATTACTCCATTCAGAGGGTGGGACGTATGGGTGGGGGTCTGGCAATTGTTTTTAAATCACAGTTTAAATATTTGATAGACTCATGCTTCAACTTACAAATGTGTGACTCCCTTCATTTTAAACTAGCGGAAAACTGGTTGACCATTCTGGGTGATCTTAATTTTCACCTAGAAAAGACGGACAACCAAGATTCTAGAGCCCTCTTCGAGGTGCTCGCTAGTCTTGGTTTGTTGCAACTAGTACCTGCTCCCACTTATAAGGCGGGCCCCACTCTTGATGGAATTTTCACCAATGATATTAGAATTACTTATCAAAAAACTATCCCTATCTGTTGGTTCGACCATTGCGCAGTAGCCTTTTATCTCCTACCTCCATCAGCAGCTAATAATAATAGAACTCCTCACCCTCTGGACTGAGACACTAGCCAGTACTTTAAATAGTATACCCTGTGTAATTCTTGAGGACTCCAATAGTGAGGCAGAAGCCTTTGCGACATGGCTGGAAACTGCAACAAATAAACTGGCCCCCTTGAAGGCAAATATTCACACTTTCCATCGGCTCCCTGGAACAATGAAAGACTTAGGATGCTTAAACAAGCTTGCTGCCGTATCTAGCGGGCTCCAAGAAAAACTGTAGATGATCAGGCAAGAATCCTATATAAGATAAGTATCAAGGAATACAAGCTCACATTAATGGAAGAAAAGTCTAAATATTGCACCCATGAAATTGAAAATTCATCCTCCGCTAAGAAACTATTCAGGCTAGTACACCTGCTTTCAGCCTCTCAACCCAGAGCAGAGCCAGAGATTTCACAAGCCTTTTGTAACCAGCTAGCAACCTTTTTTCACTCTAAAATCATGGACATTTATACAGGTTTTAAATCTAACCTTATACTGTCCAGCCACCCAATTGTTTCCAGTTGGCCTACTACTACGGCACAAGGGATGCCATTTGCATCAAGTCTAGAGACCAAAGGTCTCTCCATCTTCTCTACTCTCTCACCCAAGCTGGCTGCAAAATATCTCATGGAAACCCATGCAGGATCACCTCTAGAAGCCTGCCCTCCAGCAGTTCTTCATATGGCGGCCAGCATCATAGCCGAGCCACTTTGTAAACTAATAAATAATGTGATCCTATCCGGATCCCATCCTTGTAGTTGGAAGCAAGCTATCATTAGGCCTCTTTTAAACAAACCTAATCTAGACCCCACAGTTTGTAACACTACTGCCCGATCTCCTTGCTCCCGGTTCCAGCAAAGATCTTGGAGATGCACCTTAACATCCAGCTGATGGAAACTGTGGAACAGCATCTTTGGCTTAATGACTCCCAGTTTGGTTTTAGGAAACACCATGGGCTAGAAACCGCCATAATATCAACCACCGACTACATTAGGTGCCCGGTGGATGAAGGACTAGGGGTGGAGCTGATACGCCTGGATCTGTCAGCAGCATTTAATACCATCTCACCAACACTGCTGCTGGACAGACTCCAAGGTCTTGGCATCTCTCTTCAAGCATTAGCCCTCATGTCCTCTTTCCTTAGTCGAAGATCCCAAAGGGTAAAATTAGAGCACTTCCACTCGGAGGCCTTGTTCTTACCTTGTGGAGTACCGCAGGGCTCATCGTTGAGCCCTATGCTTTTTAATCTTTATGTGGCACCTTTAGTGGCTGTTATTTATTCCTTTGGACTGGAGGTAGTGTCCTATGCAGACGACACTCAGATCATGGTGTCAATCCCCAAGGGCTCATGCTCGATAGCAGAGAACATCTTTGACTGAATTTCTAAAGTGGCAGAATGGATGTCATGTAACTTTTTGAAACTCAATGGGGACAACACAGAAGTTATGATATTCGGCACAGGGACATCAAGTTGGAATAGTAACTGCTGGCCACATTCCTTAGGGATATGTCCTACTCTGGGTAAGAAGGCTAAGAACCTTGGAGTATTGATGGACACTGAGCTTAACTTTAATGTCCAAATGAATCGTACTATTTCCACCTGCACCTGGATATAAGGATGCTCAAGGAAATCTTTCCACTTATCCAGCGGCGGGCACGTAAGCAGGTAGCTCTTGCCTAGTAATGTCCAGACTTGACTACTGTAACTCGCTGTACCTGGATACGAACAAGATCAGGCAGCATAAACTGCAAGTGGTGCAGAATGCATTGGTGAGACTTTTTCTGGACATTCCCTGAAGGCAGTCCGCTGGGAAGGGACTAGAATCCCTGTATTGACTCCCTATTAATAAGCACATTAGCTTTAAATCTCTCTGCATGGTACATAAGGAGCTTCATCTTCCATATCCTAAAAGATTAAAAATCATGTTCAGTTGGCATTCCCCAAGCAGACCTCTCCGCTCATCTCTTCAACTGTTGCTCACGGTCTGAGAACCCAAAAAAAAGAAATGGAGCATTTTCAACGGCCATAAGCAAACTCTGGAATTCCCTTCCCCTAATTATAAGGGCCATCTCTCAGCTTCTGCCCTTTAGAAAGGCTCTTAAGACATGGCTATTCTCCGTGTCACGCTCCTTCAGAAGCTTGGGTACTGGTGGACCTTTTCCGGACGGTGATCTACAGCGCTTTGATGCCCTTGGGTAATTGCCACTCTTTATAAATTTCAAATAAAATTTATACTGCAACAACTCATCGTAATAAACTGACCTTGTACATAAACAGACCCTTTATGTCATAAAACAAAACATGCAACTACCAACTAGGCTAAAGTGAATTAGTCAGGTTGCATGAAGGCTGTGAAAATAAGCAGCACATTAGTAAAGAATATATTACAATATTATTGATGCTTACTCCGCGTAGGTTTTCTAAGCAGATGAGGCATGTAAAGTGAAAAAGTGCCAATGCTCCTGAGTGCCGGCCTGTCCCCATGGGCCCCATGAAATGTTGCATCTAGTAACTGCAAAACAACATAGGAAAAAGTGAACTTATAACCAGCACACCGCAAAAATAGTTTCCCCTTAATCGGTTTTAGTGGACTTAAAACCACTCTTGCCACTATCACCCTTCTTGGAGACTCGAAACGTTGAGCAGGACAGCTGAGGACACAATGAAAGGGACAGGTAGAATGGGATGCATAATATGAAAGGATATTTGAAAACTGGGAGGTTGATATGTGACTAGGTGTTTTGGCTACTAAAGGTGGTCTTAAGTAAATGGGCTTACATAGTTAATAGCGCTCTTTCATTCGGGGACATTCACGTGGCCAGCGCTGGAATCTGGGGCAGATAAGCTGTAACGAAAACAGCTTGCAGTATTTCTCGTGCACAACTTTAAACTCCTTTCCCGTTCACTCATTTCTCCGGATAAGGTGCCCCATCACCATTGATGTCCACTGCGACTGTCACTGCCTCGATCTTTACTCAGTGTTGCCGCCAACTTGCAGGTCACCTCATTTGAACTTTAGATGGGTTAAACAGACCACCATCTTGGGATGGGTGTATTGCCACATACATAGCTTCGGAACCTTCACTTTATAATGAACAACAGTACTATCAGCCTTTATACACGGACAGATTAATTCTATGGTTTTCAAGGAGAACTAGGGTCTTTTTTTGCAGTGTTACAAAGCCAATGTTTAGGGTGCTAATGTCAACCGCTCCAATGCCTTCTGGTCAAGTTTACTATATATACAACTACAAAAACAAAAGATAGCCGTTGCTGCTTTGGAATGCATAATGGGAAGGCATTTTAATGGTGCATTCCAAAGGAGTGTCCGCCATTTTGTATGCTTTTTTATGCTGATCTTGAGGGGAGAGAATGTGGCGTAAGGGCTAAAGCGCCTGACGTTGAAGCTGGGGTACAGGGTTCAAGTTTCAGAGTGAGGCTCAACATCCTGTGTTTCTCAGTAAATTATTTCATCTCTCTGTACCTGTTATTTCTCCGTGGTTGGGAATGTGTCACTTTGTAATGCAACTGGTGCTCATGTAAAGCACTACGATACCTTCAGGTGGAGTTTGCGCTACTAAGAAATCAAAAAGAACGAACGGAGAGAGTAGTAAACAAAGGGAGTGTGTTATGTATCAGCTGGAGGGGGAAGTTGATAGGGAGCACAAATGGAAAATATGAGGAGTGTTGCAAAGTCATCTTGTGCCCTGGGCACCCCCCAACTTTTTGCTGACTGGTACTGGTGGTAACTAACTCTGACTGACCCTGGGCTTTTTCTAACCAGGCCCAGGGCCAGCGCTATGCTGAAAACACTTAGAATACTGTGAAAACACCTACATACACTAGGGTACACTATGGGTTGGGGTACCTCTGTGATTGGCATGACCTACCATATAAGCCCCTAGTACATAATAGGGCAGGGGGATTGAAGCTACCTATCAGTCCCTAGTACATAGTATGGCATGGCAGTTTAGAGGCCTGCAGCCTTTTCTGCACTTGCATGTGTGCACTGCTGAAGCCTGATGTCTGTTTAAAAGCAGCACTGGGTTCCATGACTGCTTTTAAAAAGTAAATTGTGCCCAAACTCAACATTTGTGTTTAGGGCACTTATAAATGGATAACCTACAATGTTTTGGCATATTAGGAACCCCTAAGGTCTCCCCTAAATGTCCCAGGGGTGGGGGAGGGGTCAGGTATTTATAAGGTGGACCCTTATAAAATGAGTTTTATATGCCCTGGGTTAAATGAAATTTCACATTTCACTCCCCACATTGTGATAAAGTGCTGCCCAAATTTGACTTTGATGCTAGGAGCACTGTGGAGGGAGGATCTGCAATATTTCTACTGATTCAGAGCCCCTAAAGTCCCCCCTAGTTGTCCCATGGGGTGGGGGTCCTGTAGATATAAGCGAAGTACTTATAAAATAGGTTTTTGTAAGTCCTGGTGCTGGAAAATGTCACAAGTCATTTTTCCCATTGCAAATCCCATGCCACATAGGTTAACATGGCAATAGGTTA
Organism: Triturus cristatus; assembly: GCF_964204655.1. Classification (NCBI taxonomy): domain Eukaryota; kingdom Metazoa; phylum Chordata; class Amphibia; order Caudata; family Salamandridae; genus Triturus; species Triturus cristatus. The sequence goes on from NC_140583.1 coordinate 239,427,793, forward strand.
TTAATGAATCACTCCTTATAGGAGAAAGATAGAACTTCCATTCAAAGACTTCCCAGAATGGTAGTGATAAATCCAACAATATGATATTGTTGGATTTCTTTCAAACTGTACAGACAAGAAGTTATAATACGTTCTTGTTTGTAAGTCCAGATTCAGCCTTCCAGTGGTCTGTCCTGATTGGTCAGAGTTTAATGGATTAGCCAGGCTGCTTTGAAGAGGTGATAAAGAGCCCCTGGGGTTAAGCAGCTCTTCTGGGAGGGCAGTTTGCTTCTACACAGGAATGCCAGGGCAGGGGGAGGAGTCGTAAACCATGGTCTTCAAAGAGGAGGGAAGAAACCAGTGTCATTTACAACTCTAAACTTTTCACCTCAGCCAGAGCGAGGCTTATTAAAGGAATGCAAAGATGCAAGGGTGAGAGTCTATGGAAAGTAGCCATCCTAGGGGTGTATTTAGCCAGCTCTTACCCACCTGCTGGAAAATCAGCCATTATGAATTTGGAGGATTTAGTGCACTCTGGGACAAAATAATGCCACACTCTACAGGATGTGGTCATAAACTTGGGGAGTTGCCCTGCTCCCATTGGTCAGGAGTGACCTCCTGCTTGACCCAGAGAACTTGGAATAAGTATCTGAGAGGGGCAGAGTCTCTCAGATCTGCTGCTTGAAACTTAAGAAAGCAAGACGTTGCCATGCTGAGAAGTTGGGGTGCAAATTCTAAGGCCTGCCCTATGAAGACTGCACCAGCTGAAACTACAACCCTGGGGATGACCTTGCTCTAAAAGAACCAAAGAGTGGACTCCCTGCAAGCTACAGGTTAACAGAGCTCACCTGGAACATCACCACCAAGGACCCTCATCCTGGAGAATTACCAGTGGATTTGTAAGGGTTTTGTCCAAGTGGATTGTGGGAACTGACATCCTCAACTTTCAAGGACCATCTTGGAGCTTCCAGACCCTTGGAGTGAGTTTGAGACACTTTGGGACCCTTTGGAGAACTTCAGGAAGTAGTTCGGAGAACTTTGGAGCAACTTTGGAAAAGAGCTCCATAGGGGGACCGACTCAACCTGGCCAGCCAAGCCACCTGCCTTAAACCGCGAGCCAGCCAAGCCATCCAGGTTCGTCCTGGTAAAAGCTCCGTAGGTCCTACTTCCAGAGTTTAACCGGGAGTAGAAGAAATCCGTGGCTGGCAAACTCTCACCCTGGTGAAGCGCATTGAGGGACCCCGCGAGAAAAAGTTCCAGAAAAGTTTCTAAGTTCGAAGGTAAAAACTGTGACCAGGACCTACCGCGAGGGGTAGCCGCTCAGGGCTCCATCACAGTCGGCCTGAAACTTTGACTTTGAGCCGATCTATTCGTGACCAGAAATCCCAACATGGTGCTATGTTTCTAAGTGCTGTAAAGTGATACATCTTTAAAAATTCATATCTCCGGTTCCCTACATTGGATTTTTGTCATTTTGGTGTCATTTTAAAGATAAAAATATTTCCTATTTATATAAATTGGATTTTTAATATGTGTTTTGTCTTAATTATTTACTGAATTGTTGTTTTTAAATGCTTTACATACCTGTCTTTGAAGTTAAGCCTGCCTGCTGGCAGCCAAGCTGCCAAATCTTGAGCATGGGAAGAATTTTCTAAGACTTATGCTGAGTCCTATCATGGGTTAGTGGCCTTATTGCCAGTGGCAGACCTACATTTGCCCCTGCCAATAACCCACTTTCCAACAAGGAGATAAGAACAAGAATTACAGGATTGTTTATAGTATCGGAGCTGTGAAAACATGAGCTTCTGTGTGCAATGCTCTTCAAGAAAGAAAAAAGTAGTCCCAGAAACATTGCTAAAATGGAAGCAGTGGATGGATAGTAGCAATTGTCCCCTCTCCTGGGGAGGGCTAAATACAAGTAGCAGCATGATGCATGCATACTGTGGACAAATGGAGAGAAAGAATAGGAGAGCGATAATAGAGCCAGCAAATGGGAAGCCAATAGGTGGGCTGAAGCCCCAAAAATATATATAATATGTCTCTTTGAGACAGCGCATGCGTTGTCTAACCGAGTTCCCTAAACATTTTGCTTTTCCCCTAGACCTTTTTCCTGACATTGTGTTGCCAACTTAGATGCTTTGGACATTTTACCACTGCTAAACAGTGTCAAAGTGCAAGTGCTCCCTGTATAAAGTGTAATAGTAATTGGTTGTCCATGATGGGTATGCTTGCCTTACTAGTAAAGTCCCTAGTAAAGTGCACTATGTATGCCAGGGCTGGTAATGCAAATTATACTAGTGGGCCTGCAGCACTAATTGTGCCACCCACACAAGTAGCCTTAAAAAGGGAACTCAGGCCTGCCATTGCAGTGCCTGCCCGCAGTTTGTTAAACTGCCATGTTGTTCTGACAAGTGCACCCACTTGCCAGACAGTACCCTTCAATTTCTATGCACATCAGACACCCCTATGGTAGGTCCAAGGTACCCCTTGGGCAGGGTGCAGTGCATGTGAAAGGTAGGACATGTACTAAGGTGTGTGTCATGTCCTGACAGTGAAATAATCTCCATTTCGTTTTTCACTGTTGAAAGGCCAACTTGCTCAAAGGATAGAACGGGAAGGCTGTGTAATATGTTTTCCAGCCTATCTTCCCAAAGGCTCAAGATGGAAAGGTGAAGTTTAGTGTGCCTGAACTCACAATGTAATACCACATCTTTTTATGAAGGTGGTTTTTGCACTGTATGTTTAGAAGCCACTCTTTTAGATGTGGCTGGGTTTTTGTGCTGTAACATTTCTGTGTGTCTCTGCCCGGTTGTGGATTGACTGTCTGGATTTGAAAGCAATAGGATCTGGGAAATCTCTTGACCCAGAGGAGAAGGTGAGACAGCAACAGGCTGACTTTCATCTGGAGTGTAGGGGGAGGAGAAGCCCCTAGAGGTGAAGAGGCCTGGGTTGCTGCTATAAAACAATTGTCCCATCTCTTGCTGAGTGATTGAGAATCCAGACCCCCACTAATCAAAGGAAGAAGGTGTCACTGGCAGGGAGACACCCAGAACTGGATTGAACAGGGGTCACTGCCCCCTGAACACAAAGACTTCAAAGCCATTGAGGGGTATGACTATGAGAGCTGAAGCCTCTGAACGTTGGAGAATGGCTTGATCAAGATTGAACAAGACTGGAGCTACTTCGTGGTCAAGAGCAACCTTTGCCAAGGAAGAAACAACTGAAGAGACTGAAGGAAAGCACTGACCCTTGCTGTGTGTTCTGGGGCTGGCCTGCAGTTTGCTGTTTTAACCAAGGAAAGGCTAAAGGGACTTTGCTGTGTGCTGTGTCCCCCTGCTTGAAAGGACTTTGCTGTGCTGTGTCCAGAAGTAACTTATCCCCAAGTGCCCGAGGTGAGCTGGCTCCCTGTGGCGGAAACTCAGGAACACAAAAGTTTCCAGGAGAGTCTCAGTGGATCTGGGTGTGTGTGCTTGTTGCAGCCTGAGACCCTCGTAAGAAGTGCCCTGTGATCCTGGGCACCTGGAGTCCAAGCGAGGATCAGCGACGCAGTGTGCGTGTGTTTTTGCAGCCTGAACCCTTTGTGAGGATTGTCCAGTTCTCGTGTGCACCGGAATCCAAGTGAGTCTCATCGACGTGGTGTGCGTGTGCTTTGTGCAGCGTGAGACCTTCGTGTGGAGTGCCCGATGATCGTGCACCCGAAGCTCAAGGGAGTCTCAGCGACGCTGTGTGCGTGTGCCCTGTGGCAGCCTGAGATCTTCGTAGCAGTAGCAGCCCGTACCGGCAGCCCCGGAGGAGCTGAGCCGCAGGCCTGAGCCCACCGTTGCCAATTCACAAAGATTGCATCGGAGGCCGAAGTCGCTGGACGAGGAGAGTGAGTTTGCACCCCCCCCCCTCCCCTGGTAATGTTGTAATGTTGTCGACTCCTGGGGCGGGGTGCAGGCTCAGAGAGAGATGCTCTAAGCCTCTCTCTCATTCCGGCAGCGCGAGCCTCTGCTCTGGCTCTTATCGCGGCCCGTATTGCCAAGGGAGTGGCAGTACCGGGGCCAGAGTGCGGAGCTGCACTTTTTGTTACACCATTCCCGTATTGGGGGCAACTGTTGACAGAGGCTGACTGCGAGTCAGAAGGAGCAGCAGCGAGACCACCTAAGGCACCGTGATCGGTGCCGGAGTGTATTACGCAATATTCTATTTCTGCATAATGGAGTACCTGATTGTTGTATTACACATTGCATCATTTCTGCATAACGGAGTACCTGATTAGTGTATTACGCAGTGCATTATTCCTGCATAACGTACTACCTGATTAGTGTATGACACATGGCATTATTTCTGCATAACGAACTACCTGATTGTCGTATGATGCATTGCATTGTTTCTGCATAACGAACTACCTGATTAGTGTATTACGCATTGCCTTATTTCTGCATAACTAGGTACCTGATGTTTGTATTACGCATTGCATTATTTTACATTGCAAAGTGCCTGATGGTTGTATAATGCATTCTATTATTTTACCTTGCAAAGTGCCTGGTGGTTGTATTACACATTGCATTATTTTTACATTGAAACATGCCTGATTGTTGCGTTACGCATAGCATTATTGTTACACTGCAAAAGTGCCTGATTCTAGCATTACGTACTACATAACATGATATTAGGATTACAGTGGAATGTTTGGAAGTGCTCATTAATATCGTCAGAACTTACAAGGGCTGGCTGGCCTAACAACCAGCCAGGAGAAATATTACACATACTCATACGTTGGATTTATATTGTTTGGTCTTTTCGTATATCTTTTTATATAAAATTTATACTCGTTTTTATAAAATTTGTGTGGAGTCTATTTGTGGTGTCATCATTGGATTGCTTTGAGTGTGGTTGCAGATACTTTACACATTTGCCTTGAAGATAAGCCTGGCTGCTCGTGCCAAGCTACCAAGGAGGTGAGCGGGGGCTATCTCAGAAGGTGACCTTCCTTTCCCTGACGTGGAAACGTGGGTCCCTATTTGGCCTAAGGAACCTACCTCAGCCAACCAGGGATCCCGGTTCTAACACTTACCCTTTTCTTTAGCAGCAAGATTGCATTTCCATTACATGGAGGCCATTTAATTTTGATACCATGAAACTGGTTCAGAAATCCTCCACCACGTATAACAAATCCAAAAAGTCTCAGTAGCTAATCTCTACAAAACATAGAAAAACTCAGACTCTCTACCCACTACACGGATACACTACCTATGTCCATTGTCCTCCCTGATGCCATTCTGCATCAACCTAATCAACTCATCTCTGAGGGTATCTTGCCAGACTACTTAAAATTGGTCAAGACTACCAACTATTGAAAAAGCCAGGGTCTGACTGTGAAGAATTAAACAACTATTCGAACAAATATCATTGTGTATCAAACATTCATTTCCAGGCAAGGTACTGGAAAGTTGTGTTGAAAGCTAACTCAAATATTTAATTCTTACCTAAAATCTCATAGATGACTTTCACTTAGCTTATAGAACTTTTTGCAGTGATGAGACTGCAGTGTTTCAAATTGAAGACAACACACTCCTTACTCTAGACAACGGTGATTACTGGATTTTTAACTCAACCTCTTTGCAACCTTCAAAACCTCACCACTAAACGCTCTTGACAAAATAAGGAGTAACAGATGAGTGGTACTATGATGGTTTCAATACATAAAAATCCTGAACTCGACCTCAACTCTTCATAATTCCAGCCGGGTACACACAAGAATCTATGCTCTTACCCGACCTCTTAAATTTTCACACGGAACCTCTATGCACCCTTAAAAAAACTCTAAAATCTCTTATTACTTCTTTGTGGATACACAGCTTAACCTGACAGTATCCTTGCCAAAAGCCAGTGATTTCTTTGCTCAAGTCTTAGAAAAAATCTAATCTTGGATGAATTCTTAATGATTTCTCCTTCTATTTTCCCTACTATGGTACACTTTTAGTTAACGGTGCTCAACATCATGGAATGTGGCCTTCAATTGCTGATTGTGCTAAATCATTAGGTTTCCATCTGGCCAAGAATCACAATAATCAAACCCACATCAACACCGTGGCTAAGACAGGGCAATTTGAGCTCAAGCTCCTATAAAGAATTAAACCTTTCATATCTACTAAAGTCTGCAAACACGTTTTCCAGTTCCTAGTCCTCTGGAGAGTGAACGATAGCAATACCTTACTTTCAGCTGTACCAAATTACATCTTGCTCCCCTGAAGCAGCCCTTCATGCTGCGGCAGGACTAATTTCAGGAACCAGGCAATATCATCATATGACCTTGGTCCTGGTCTACTGTAAATGGCTCCAGAATAAAACCAGATGTGCCCTGATGCTGGGCTGCATCATCCAGAAAGCTCTCTACTCCGAGACGCCAAACTACCTGTCAAAAAGTAGTTCGGTTCACGGATGCCCTTTTGCTTGGATACCCTAAAGTTAATAAATAAGATGTCTTCAACAAATTATTCATAAGTAGCGCACCTTCTATCATGAACTTTCACTTTCCTCAAAACCTCAAGTCCCTGAAGGAAAAGAAGAAATAAGGTTGGACTTTTCCCCTTACTGCCTAAATTCAACCATTTAAAGTCCAACCTCACTTTTTGAATTGTGGTAAATATTGAGAGTACTGTCCTTTTACATGTTGTTAAAAGTTATATTAATTTTCCTGCGTAACTTTGGAAAATGTCGTGAATTTATCTACATTACTGTCTTTCACACATCATAAAAAAACTATAATCTCCTAGTTGGCAAAAGTTCTAATATGGATCTCTGGCAAAGGCACTGTTGCCTCTGGTGTCTAGTGTGCGCTGTACAAAACCACAAATAAATAAAAAAAATATTCAACTGAGTCACTCCTCAGAAGAAACACATATGTGTTCTTTAGTTGTGCCTTATTTAGTACTATTGTTCAAGTTAGAGATTCAATAGGCTTGAAACCATATATCTTTTCACAATCTTTGTTCTCACCTTTCCTTCCCTTCCTTCTCCTCCCCTTCTACTTGACCCATCCTTTCTTGATTTCTAGTTGTTCTGTGCTCTGGCTGTCCTTTTGTGGTTTTTAGATACCTTGGTCTCAATACTAGTATAATCTCAATTTAGCATTAAACACATGTTTATGGCTGAATCAGGGTTCCAAGACATGAGGGCATTGCACGGACTTGTGAATTGTCTTCAAATAAAGGGCATGAAATAAAAAACATGTGAATATCAGTGCGCACACACAGATTCATTCAGTAATTCTCCATTACCAACTGCAACATATAAAAGTAGTAGGCCTGGGCTAAAATTCCGTTCCGCTCGCGGAAATTGCGATAATTTGACATTTTCGCGTTCCGCGGAGAGCGCGAAAATGTCAAAATTTCTGCAATCCGCATTTTACCGGAAATTTTTTGCTTGCTCGTGCTGTAAAATAATACATTCTCGCGTGCGTGCGATCGCCTTACCTGAATCCCCGTGTTCGCCGACAAGTTTTCCCGGTCCGGTCGCGTTCTCCACGAGATGTTGGATTGTTGGTAGCCATTTGCGCTGTCTCGCAAAAGTTCGCGCCCGCAGTAACGTCATTCGTTGTGCGATCACGTCTTTCTTCTCGCGATCATGCACCGCGAGACAAGTGAAAACAAGATGGCCGCACCCGCGAGCAACCGCATGGGTAAGTTGGCAAGCTGCGACCACGCAGAAAATACCGCAAATGGGCAGGTAAAAAACTTCCGCATCTTTGCGATATTTCTGCGTGTTTGCGGAGATTTTTAACATTTTCGCGATCATTTGCAAAAGTGAATTTCGCAAATTCCGCCCACCCCTAAAGAATAGTTTCACATTATTGGTTTTGGCTCCATTAATTTTACCCGGAGATTCTTGAATGTGTGTTTGACACATTCATTTATAAAGTTCCCCAACCTGACTCGTTTTCGGATCTCTAGTTCTATCCGCAATCTTCTGACAATGTTTCCTCTGTTCAAATTTTTTTTCATTTAAATGTTTCAGCTCACATCCTTTCTTTGGTTACACGCATTCAAGTTGAAATGATCGAAAGACTCACTCCACAAATTGATTGAGGTTTATACAATTCATTTTTTTTTTTTTGCTTAACAAAAAAGTACGAGAATTACCTGCTTATTAGCTAAAAGAAAAGTTCAGTTTGCTGTAATAGAAAAAATAAAAGTAGCAAACATGATACCTTTGCAGGATTATTCGTGTTTTTAGAATCCTAGCTTTCAAGTCTACAGTGATTCCTTACTTGCACTGTCACAGTATAACTGAAAAGATCATTCTTTTATTGAAAAGAATAATCTAATCACAATTCAAAAGAGCATTATTATATAGAGAAGAAGAATCTAATTACAGCTTATGTGTTTAATTATTTAATGTATTCATTTGAGGAGCACCTGGGACCGTATTACGAATACGGCGCACTTTCCCTGTTTGTGCCATGGCGCACCTTTCAAAAGGTGCGTCCTGCGCAAACAAGGAAAGTGCGCCGTATTCAAATGAATGCGCTGCCCCTAGGGCAGCCACGAACATGTGCTGCCCCCAGGGTAGCACATTCAAGTGAAATATGGAACAACTGTTTAAAAGCTACTCTGTGTTTCACTGATCAGGCGGCAACCCGCCTCCACTTTTCAGGGGAATTAGAGATTCCCCTTGCAGGTGGGTGAAGTGAGTGACTGCACCCTCATGCAGGAGAATGTTTGAGGGGTCCATTGGACTCCGATTCTCCCTCCCAGACGGTTGCCTTTAGGCGGCGCACTCTAAGAGAACCATCTTTTTGTGGCACACTTCCAGTGCGCCTCATAAAAGCATGTTTGCCTCTGCGGCGTGGGTGAAGATGCAAAGTGACCCCCTTCCATGATAGCTCAACATGTGCACCAGCACTGTGTGTAATACAGAAGGGTGCGCACAAGTGTCTGCACACCTTTTTTTAATACCATTATGACCCAGGGGTGCTTAAAGTGGGTGCACAAGCCCGTTGCGCCCCGGGGGCACAATGTATGACACGATCACTGATTGTAACAATCTACATGTCACTTTACCAAAAATTCTTTGATTCCCTTTCAAAAGCCTTGGTCAAGGTAGGTTGGAACCTGCGGCATATTCACTGGACTGAACCTTGGATGGGAATTCAGTTGTTGGTTGGGGCACTCCCTCGGTATACTCGATGCAAGATGAAGGCTGCCTTGAAGTCAATCCTCACATAAAGATTCTTGGCATTAAATGCCTAGAGCCCTCATCCGCCTGGTGAGTCCTATTTAGTGGGGGAAGGTGTGACCATCTGTGTTTTGCATTAATCAAAATGAGCGGCTTTTACAGATATGTTCTTGCTTTAAGTATTTTCTTTGCACCTATGCCCAGCAGTGAATGTACATGGTCCATAAAAATGATTCTCATTCAAGTATAGGTGCAGAACTATCAGAGTAGGGGCGCCCCAAGCTTTGGTATAGCTTCAGCTCACAAATGTGGCATATGCTGTCTCCTAGTTATAGGGACACCTTGCACCAGTCCAATTCGACTCTTATTGATGATAGGTTTAAGACAACCTTTAAAGAAAGCTATCCTAGTGGTAGCTGTGGAGAGCAGCCTTCAGGCTAAGTCTTGAAGGAGTGTTAAGCTTATTGTTTTACCATAATAACCTCGTGAATAACCAAATGAAAGAGTAGCCCACACAGGTATATATATAAAATATATGTATTTATTCTAGACAGAATCCCACAGTCTCTTTATGAGGCTAGTGGCAAAGTTACAATTCAAACAAGCATTTATAAACACAATAAATAGCACAGGAATCACAGGGCCCCAGGGGGGAACCAAACCATATATCAAAAAAGTGGTATAAGAACCATGACAATTCTACAGACAATGCCTAGGGCATTTAGGATCGCTGGCCCCTTAAGAATCCACCCCAGGTTATGAGGAAGGGGACCCACGGGAGGCGCGTGCAGTGGAAATAGCTGCTCGGGATCTCTATTAAAGCCTATGGAGAATGTCGCGGTTTGATTTACACAGATTAAAGTCACTTCTAGCAGGAGAACAAAGTTAAAACATTAGACTTAAGCTTTTGAGGAGCCCACTAGCACGAGAGTACCGAGGTACCACTGTTACCTGCCCCAGGGAAGCCGGGTGCATAGGTTGTTTTCGATGTCGGGTCGCGGGCTGATTTTCAATGGGAAAATGTTCAAAGTGCTGCTAGTCAAAAGCGTTGATGATGCCGTGAAGATTGAAGTTGTAGAGAAGAACCTGAAAGCAGAGGGGACAGAGTCTGGGTCACGGCACAGTGACCAGGGAGCTCAAAGCAAAGAGCCCTTCAATGTCGGGTGCTTCAAGTGGAAAGAGGTGTAGCTTGGATCTGCAGCCACGGGCTCCGGGAGGCTTCAAGGAAGACCAGCTTCTGGAGGGCGACTGTCCCACGTTGGATGAGGGTTGCTGCGGTGTTAGTGTCCGGATTGAATCCACTAAGCCTTGGCAACCGCAACCCACGCAAGATGAACAAATCGGCTACTGGTGCAGACCCACGAGGTCTGTGAGAGGTCTCCTTTGGAGAGACTGTAGAGCAGGCCTGGAGCAACCAGGGGAACTCTTAGTTGTTGAGATTGTCCTCTGCTCGGGCCCACAAGTTGAGAGACAAGGGACCGCGGAAGGCAGCAAAATGGAGTGTGTAAAAGGGAGCCCACAGGCCACCGGAAGGGGCTGGGGTGCTGATCTTTGGCACGGATGCTGCTTGGTGGTTGGCTCAATAATGGGCCAAAGCACAACTTCCCCACTGGTCAGGGTCATGTGCTACGCAAGAGGTGGCCGGTGTCCTGGGGTATTGGGAATCTCGGCACCCACGCAGTCCACGGTACACAGGTTTGCTGTGCACACTCACTGGCCTCTGGGATGCTTAGGAAACCCACCTCAAGGGTGCTGGAAGTCGACGAAGTTCGTTAGAGCAGCGAAGTTCCAACTGGGTCACTTGCAGTGTTTCAGGTGCCTGCCAAGCAGGGGGATAACTCCTTTATCCCAAGGGAGATTTCTTCCGTCAGCTGGGCAGCAGCAAGTCGAAGGTCAAGACTGTAAAGTTCAAGATTAATCTGAGACTCTGGGGCCACGTTATTCACCTTTATCCCCAAGACTAGGGGAGTGTCCAGAGTAGTGCCCACCAATGAGTGGTGAGGCGGGAAAGGGTGGCTACACCCTCTCCCCTTTGTGTGTTTCCCGCCTGGGCGAGGGGCAGGATGCCCCTGAACCGGTTCCAAGCGGTGTATGCAGAATGAAGGCACTGCAGCTGCCTACGTGCAACTCTGAAAGGATATTTGGTGCACCCACCCTGTTCCACTCCACATATCCTGTCTGGGGAGATGCTAGCACCTCCCTGCCACAGGAGCCCTATTGTCCAGCTGGTGAGGCTGGGGTTTTCCCCAGCTACAGCCAGCCAGAGTCATGTGGGTGGCGGGTAGTAGCCATTTTGTACTACTTGTGCACTTTTAAATTGGTGTCCGAATTCTGCCGCTTTTCCCATATCGCCCCTCTAGCAGGGGGGAATCGTGCCCTCATGCCCATGGCTGGACTGGGGGTACGATTCCTACATGTTTGACACCAAACACGATTTGTTTCTGTGTAGCCATTCTCAAGTTATCACGCTATCGCGATAGACTTATAATGCGGTTAAGAGTATATGGTATGGCTACACTACAAACAACCCAGCACTGATTTTATGAGGGTTGCAGAGAGGCCCTACTCAGGTAGGGGTCCCCCCTCACACATATCTCAGCACCCTGCCCTGTAGGATTAGCAAGGCCTGCTATAGGGGTGACCTATGAGAGTACATGTGTTGTAATGGGGTTGGATATAGGGTACCTATATCCCTGTAAGGGGTGCTAGCACCACCTTACCCAGACTACAGTAGTGGTCTGGTGGTGTCAGTTTGTATGGCTGTCCCAGGGTGGCACAATAAGTGCTGCAGCCCTGGTAGGCCCACTGAGGGACCCATGCCCTGGGTACCTAGGGTACCATCTACAAGGGACTGTCAGGGCATCCTCAGCATCCAATTGGTTTGTACCTAAGGTACTTCACATCAGTTTTAGGGAGAAAGCAGATAGGCTGGGGTCCTGGATAGCAGGATCCCAGCCAGACTAGTCAAAAACCACTCAAATACCAGGCAAAAAGTTGGGGGCAACCATTAGTCAGATTCCACCTTCCTACAGCCAGTCGGGTCCTGATCATTCCATTAGTTCCAGCAGTGCATCCACAGTGCTTAGAGTACAGCAAGCTTCCCATCCCAGCTGAACATGAAGAAAGGAGTTGATGGCTCAGGGGAACAGATAATGCAACATCATCTGTAAATTGTGTCAAATATCAGAAGCGTGACACATGCACTACCCCCTCCCACTCTTGGGTAACCACAGGTAACAAATACACAGCATTTAACATGTAGTGCAATAAAGGCAAGATCATGAAACCAGGAATAACCCAACCAGTGAAACACCCAAATATCATACCCCCCAGATGTTTCAAGGAATCCGTAGCAAGCTAAAGGTGCCATCGCATGAATGACTTCACAATATGTCTCCAAACCCAACAAAGCAACATTCTAGAACCCCTGTTATTGGTGAGTGTGAGTGATGCAAGGCTTGGTAACGAGAACTGCCCTTTCTCTTCGCTAGGCGGCCCCTTTAACTTTAACTCTGCACTCAATCCCCGGCACAGCTCTATTGAAAATGATAAACAACAACAAAGTAAAACCACCCAAAATTCTGTTGACTGAATCTAGAACCAGACGTAAATTAAATGTGTGCACATTTTATAGTGGGTCCTCATTGCAGGGAGACAACAAAAGGCTCCAACACTCCGACAGCCCCAGCAGAAACTGGGCCCATTGTGGATCTTTCACCCGCCTCCTACTGTAGAGGATTGTCGCCAACGGTTGACACAAGTCCACCCTTAATAAAAAACTTGTTTCGTTCCAAAACCAACCCCATCACAGCGCCCTCAGTCCTTGCTCTTTGCCCTGTGATGGGCAAGGGAGTTCCCTGATGAGGGGGTAGACTGGAAATGCAGGGAATGTTTCAAAGATGATAACACACGTGGCCTGATGGACAGAAGGTAGAACACTGAATTAGCCTGTGTGACGTAGCCACACAGTACAAATCTGGTATTTTAAATAACAATAAAATAAATTAACACAAGAAGATTAGCAGCACTGCTTTTATAACAGAGCTGAAGGACCTGCTAATACATTTGTGCAAATCTGTTACTTTCCCCATCTTAATTTCCTTGGAGTATTTTGATATGTGCCCTTCCTTTACAATGTAACTTAGTTCTGGCCTCTTGGAATGTGGCAATCTTAATACGCTGACAAAATCGATTTCTTGACATGTTGCATTCGTATTTACCCTTGCTGATGCATTAGTACCTCTGCCACCTTTGTGTTTGTTTTATATACTCCCTTGGGATGTTTCTTTTTTTATGTCACATTGCAGTGTTGCAGTTGTAATATCCTGTTGCAGTGTAGCATAATGATAGCCTCTTGCAAAGTTGGACTCTTAATACCCCATTCAGATACTTTCAATTCTTGATATCCCGTCGTATTTTGTCATTCTTATGTATATAACATATGTATTTGTAAAATGCATGTTCACCCCCAAGGGCATCTTGGCAGTGCATAACAGATGCTTATTGTTACCCAACTCAATGGTGGTCAATGGTAATCAAATGGCCGCCCTGGGAAAGGTAAAAGGCTGAGTGAACCCCCTCAGATGTGCACTGTAAATCAAGGGAGAAATGCAGATTCCTGCAGTGGAGGCAGAAATCACGTGTTTTATGCCTGCATGTCATTCTGCGGGCTTTGCTACAGTTGCACATTTTGAGATCATGTTCAAATATAGCTTGATGCTGGTGGATCATTTTGATTAGATTAAAGGCTTTGAAACTACCATCACCTTACATCGGGGATAGGCCCCCACTGGTTGGGTTAACATGGGAAGATGTGTTGAAAGAAATAATAACCCCTGCAAAATTGACAATTAGGTGCCGGTGCCGAGCACCGGAAACCAATTAAGTGCCGGTGCTGAGCACCGGCTCAAATTAAGCACTGGGCAGGGGGCACAACAAAAACAAAATAAGAATAATAAACGTACCTTCCTTTCTTGCAGCGCGATGTCCTCCTCCCTTGGATGTCTTCTTCAAGCTCTGGACCAGGAAACTGCACTTCCAAATCTGGTGCTGCTCTCACAGCATGAGAGCAGCGCCAGGATTGGATAGAGCGGCCTCACTCAGCGCTCTCAACAGCACTGGCGGCCTGTGCTTACTCCAAACCAGCTGTCTAGACAGTTAGGCTAGAGAAGTTTAAAATGCACATGTCTGGCTGGCTGTCCCAAGATGGCTGGCCAAAGAGACATGCTTATTTCAAAGCACACAGCTCACTGCTGCTGCCATTCGACTGCACGGACCCCGCTCCCGGCCTGACACTTAGTGACGGGACAGGTTGTCGAAAAATCAAAAGTGAATAAATAAACTTTATTACCATTTTACTTTCCAGCACTGGGGCTTGTGGGGCGACGCTCCTCAAATCAAATGGAGGAGCCGCCCGCGGTTATGACCAACGCTCAAAATGCGCGCCTAGGAGTTTTGCCTGCTGATTTTGGCCATGTCAAATCTGGTGCAAATCTGCAGAGCAATCAAGACACAAGCGCGGTTTGCAAAAGTCAATCTAGGGATCTGCACGCCCTCATAGCGCTTTACTCCCCATTCCAAATAGGGGAAAGAAGAATGAGTGGCAGATTGCACACCTGGTAAATCCTGAATCCTACATAATTGTTATTTATCCAGAATGCTAGGTTTCACCAGGGAGGTCGCAGAATTTGCAGTCCTCCTGAAGCCATGTCCTAGGGGTGGTTTAAATACAAAACTTACCTCGGGTATGCCCTCACGAGAGTTTATGAAGGAGCAGCGCAGCATGCGGCTACGAACCGAGAATAAATATGATACCAAGAAACACCACACAGATGTGCCAGCGAGCGCTGGTGACTGCTCGGGCCCAGGATGCCCCAATTATTGCACATCCACAACATCCAATACCGAGAGAGGATTAGACTTTAACAATGCGATAATGTGTCCCTGTTCCAAGTTCGCCTCTGTAAAATTGGGAATAACGTTTCGGTGCTTAATACACCCAAACCTGCATGTCCTGGTATATTCCGGGCTTCTTCTCCCCAGTAATTTAAAATAGGTTTCACCCTCTGAAATCAACTTGTGGAAATTTACATTGGTGTGCTGTTTGCAGAAACACTCAGAGTTACTGTATTAACGATAACAGGATTTACATTTACGACTACACCCTTATTGTAAATGGGATGCTTAAATATATGCACACTACTAGTTTGGGGGGGCAAATTCCTCGGTATGAAGCAAAAGGCCTCTTGTACGGCAGAAACCAAGTGTCGTTTTTTTCTCAAATAAATACAGAGCTAATCGCCTTCATTAACAGGAAATATGGGTCGGAAGGAAGTTGATTTGCTTTCATGGAGCTGGCCTGCCACCTGTTCCTGCAACAGATCCGACGCCAGGATGTTTTTTGTCCGCAGGACCACAGACCCCCTCTTTGCTATGAATGGCTCTTTCACCAGTAGAGCTGGTAACGAGTTTGTAAACAGAAAGTTGGCTCAAGAAGCACACAGTACCCTGCTGACTGCTCGTGGGAGCTCGAGCCCTTGAGGCACCTGGCCGCTCACCACGTCATATCCGTCATATCCTCTCAAACTCAGACTGTCCCGTCACTCAGGCTGCCGTTTATAACGGAAGCGGCTGGACCTGAGTGGGGTGAAAAAGGGGGGAGAATGTAGGTGCAAATAGGCAGCATCATCCTCTCTGGGAAATTGAATCTCCGCTTATTATGTTATGAGAGTATGTGTAGCACTTTGGTGATATTGTATGCCTGCTATGCTATTGTTTATACATTTTATATAGCACTGGCAGGGTCCGGTCCGAATGCGAGGGTCCTAGTATGAAAATGGACATTGTCTACTGGACAGTGACTTGTTAAGACGACATTATGAGTTGCTTCAACACAGACAGTTCAACAATGGAGTCTTTTGCAGGAAACTGGACATATGAGTAGGTGTTTTTCATTATAAAGTGTATGTGGTGGCTTGTACTTTTACCGGGCGGGGATCTCTTACGCACACTCACGCAGTCACACATGCACACACAAATACACATCCATCCACAACACCCCCTCCCAAATATTCATGCATGCACGCACGCAACCATTAAAAATAGGTCAGCCAATGAGGGAAGGCAGCAGTCACTCATTAGTCACATAGCGGTATGAGGGATAGTGAAACTGCTGACCCCACCCCCCTCAGTGACGAGGTGTCCGTGATTGACACTCAGCCTTTGGCACTTCACAGCTTAGAACTGAAGCACCCAGGTCTGAGGAAATCAGTGATGCTCCCCCTTGTCACGAGGCGATGGGCATCAAGGTGCTTTGCCAGGCTGAAGATATCACGCCCACAAGAGCTGTGACTTCTTCAGCTTGGCAAAGTTCAGCTCAGGTAGCCAGGAGGCTGTGCATTTAGCACATGTCTAAGCTCCTGGCTGCCTGGCCTGAAAATTAAAAGTATGTCAGGCTGACCTTTCATCAACCTGATAGACATTCTTTATACTAGCCAAAAGTTGAGGGGCATGGCCCCTCAGCCCATTAAGACAGGCCGCAGCTAAAAACCATGTCACTGGAGCAGCCAGGCCTTGCAGCTGATTAAGGAAAAGACCCGGGTGAGGCCATTCGCACTAACCCCGGTAGCACATAATGTTTGGTGTAGAGCCTGACAGACATGCCAGCCCCTTCGCTCAACCCTGCTGCGCTCATCTTTCAGCCATGGGCTGTGGGGGTTAGTTTATGGAGGTGGGATTTAGGTCCTTTAGTTGTACACAGCAAAGTGGTTGTTCATCTGTAGGTCAAGGCCTGAAGCCAGTTTCATTGGGTGCTGCCTAAGCATTAGAGCAGTGTGGTTTGCCACAAATTGCCTTGAGCACAGGACCTGGCTGCAGGCTATGTATGGTGGGGCTTGGACACAAGGGCGCATGGGCACTGGGACTGCCAGACCAGACCCTGGGGCCAACCCCTGTGCTCTAGCAGAGGAATTCACCATGCACTTTCACTGGCACCATTTATGCCAGCTTTAAAAAATGATTGCCTCTGGGATAAGGAATACTATGGTGTTCCTTTAAGTGAAGAAATAAAAGGAAAGAAGTAAAGAAAGTTTGGAATTCAGTGCAAAAGAGTGACATTTTTTATATTCCATGATCAACTGCGTGCTGCTGTTCGCCCGCATTGCTTAGGAAGGTCTGTTGCACCACCATGCTGTAGATTTTCCTGGCTGGTATTGGCCAGTCTCTTCCTTTGTTTCTTCCACATTTTTCTTTTGTGCTCATGCTCTGCTTGGCCTTCATGTAGCGGGCATTGCTGGTGTTTAAAGGAGTACTGGCCTGAATGCCATGAATAAGCACTTGCTCACCATGCTAGTAGCTCTAGTGACTTTTATCTCCTTAGGTGGATGGGTGAAAAATTCCCATGAATTGGAAGATTCCTCAATAATGATGGCACCATCCGATAAGTCTGGCATGTGCAAGAATACGGTTCCACTGCCCAAGCAATTGCAGACTTGGCCTTCTAGAATTTCTAATGACTTCCTAATCTCTCTATTTTTATTTTTTGGAGTCGAAGACTTTGCCCTAGGTCCAAAGTCTAACTTCAAAACAAAAGCTAGACTGTTGTGGGCTAGGGTTAAGGGAGTGAACCTAAGTGATGTAAAAATGACCAAGGTAAATAATGGCTTGATCCATGGCATCCTTTATAACATTGCTTCAAGGTAAAAACAAGGTGTTGCTATACATTTTGAGTTCTTTTTTCTATATGCATGGTCGGTGGATTCTGCCGGAAGTCCAAGCCCAGGCTCCAAACCAGAGATCTTGTTGTCAGAACTGCATTAGCCCCTGACATCTTAGCGAGTTTGCAGACACTGCACATCAAAAAGGGAGTTTAATATATATGAGCACTTTTATTGTGCTCACTAACATATGGTTAGGTGGTGCCTTGACTAACAAGCATTTGCAATGCAAATAGGTCTCGCATTTGTGAGTTAGAGCTATTGACGTTGTAAAATGCAATTTCTTTTTTACCTACACGTTTTATTTTTGGAGTGAATGTATATAGTGTGCAAAATTCCTTGGAAAGGTCCTGCATTTCGTAATAAATATATTGAAAAAGACGCAGTGTGGATTATGTCAACTATTGCTTGGTACGTACCTCATGGGTGAAGTGTCGCCACACATATACACCGTGGTGCTTTAATAATGCGAAACTCATTAATAAAAGTAGTGCTTACAGACTAAACATCGGGATCGGAGCATGTGAATCTGAATCCACAGTGTTGAGTAATGCAGTCCACAGTCAAGATGAGTTTCAAGTATTTATTAGCATAAAGGCACCGACAGAGCACACCACCTTCAGTCCTTCTCCCTTGCTAACCGCTGATAAGAATACCGGTTGCCAGGATGAACGACTGAAGAATGGAACATTACTTTGAAAGCAAACATAGTGAAAAACATTCCTCGCGCGTAGGCACGAGGTACACATGTACATCTAACTTAAAGGGACACAACACATCTTCCCCCTTAACAAAATACAAAAGAATAAGATACAATGTGAGTAATAATTAAAAAAAATAATTAAAAAAAAACCATTCAATTAGATTGGTCATCACATATATAATCATCTAACCATTTTGGTTTAGTGCGTGTGCGAGCAGATCGATCACCAACATTATCAGTACAAATATCAGTAGTAATTGCTGCAGCACTGTTACCTTCACCAGCAATTTTAGTTAAGTCATTCATAATTGCTGTAGCATTATTATCATCATCAATTACATTGGTTGTGTCTGCTGAAATACCATTGTTAAGTACCGTGCCAGTAGCTTCATGACTAACACTAGTATCAACCATGCTGCTCTCCACAAAAGAAGATTCAACAGTGGGGCAGTCACCAGTGCCAGCGACAGAAGACTCTTCAGCAACATGACAATCAACACTGGTAACAGCCTGAACAATGGACTGAGTAGTATTGGTACTGCTAGATTCACTGCAAATAAGGTCATCATCAATAATAAAATATTGAGACGCCTTTCTCGACAAAGCTGGATCCTCAGTTTTTTTGTATAAATTAATTTCACTTTTAAGAATTGCAATGCGTTTCAAATTCCATACTTTTCCATCATTCAACTGCACAGCATTGCGAAAAATGTTAATGACTTTCATAGGTTCAGAATATTGACCCTCTCCTTTCTTTACTTTCCATGGTTTTTTTACTTTAACCCCTTGTGTGCCACGCCCTTTCCCCGCCCTGTGCCGGCCGTTACATTAGCGGGCGGGGTTTATGACGAGCTGGACTCGTCATGGGCACAGCGCAACCGCGGCCCATGACGAGTCCAGCTCGTCATGGGCACACAAGGGGTTAACCCAAGTACCCACGCTAATGTCACATGTTTTGACATTGTTTGAGGTCATAAACCTCCTTATTTTTAAAATGCTTGTTCTCAATTCTAGACCTTAGAACATCCATGGATACACAAGGTTTGTGAACATCAAACATCCATTCTGGATTACATTTAGTTCGAACTGTTCTTCCTCTCATGACCTCAAATGGTGATCCCCCTAAAACATCATGAGGAGAACCCTATACATCCAAATGGTCTTGAATAATTGCAACTCCCAATCATTATAGTTACTAATTGCGGATTGTATGGCATTCTTCAATACTCTGTTGAAGCGTTCAATCATGCCATTTCCACTTGAGTTGTACAATGATGTAGTACAATGTCTTATTCCCACTTTATCAAAGTAGCTTTTAGCTATTTTTGAAGTGAATTGGACGCCATTGTCACTAACAAGTAGTGCAGGAAGTCCTTCACCAACAAAAACACACTCCAAAAATGTTATAACTTCTTCAGAGTTAACCTTATCAACAATTTTTAAGACTGGCCATCTTGAGAAAAGGTCAATTACAGCTAACACATATTTGTTTTGAGAACCAATGGGTCCCATTATATCCATAGCGACAGTATGCCATGGTACTTTAGGAATTATTGGATCGGCCATAGGCGGTCTAAGAGTGACAAGTGTTTTATCAGAAGTGGCACACCATACACAATTTCTGATGAACCTCTCAATAGCTAAATCCATGACCGGCCACCAATATCACTGCTTTATCCTCTGCTTGGTTTTAACTACACCGCCATGCCCTTCATGACACAATTTTATAATATCATCTCTGATTTGTGAAGGAGGAATGAATCTGTCTCCTCTTCTGATATTCTCATGCGATATAGAAAGTTCATCACGAACCTCCCAAAATTGTCTAAATTCATCTGACAATCTATTCTAGGATGGCCATCCATTAGTAATGAAAATAAACATTTTCTGCAATACATCGTCCTTCTCATAAAGCCTTTTCCATTCACTTTTGTCAATGTTAGGTAAGCCTTGATCATGAACTAATGCAACTTGAATATTTTCCCATTCATGGTGAGAACTGTCTAACAAGTTTGTGGGCATATGTGACAAAAACTCTGCCACTACATTCTCCCTACCAGGGACATAAACAATTGTGTGGATGTAGTCTTGCAATCTTAATGACATCCTAGCAATCCTAGGAGAAGCATTGAATAAGCCTTCAGTGGTCAAGAGTTTTACCAAAGGTTTGTGATCTGTGCGAAGAATGCATGGTCTACCCCATACAAATGCTCTAAAATGTTCAAGAGACCAGATGCAAGCTAAAGTTTCTTTTTCTATTACCGAAAACCTTTCTTCAGTTGGTGAAAGAGCCTGGGAAGCATAAGCAATTATGAATTCCTTTCCCTCCTGATTGACCTGGGAAAGTACACCACCCAAACCTTTGTTGCTTGCATCTACAGTAATACAATTTTTAAATTCTGGATCAAAAGCACTTAAGGCTGGTGCATCAGAAATTGATTTCTTGATTCCTTCAAATTCTTTATCACACTCAACAGACCAATTGAACTTATTCTTGTTTTTGAGTAATTGGCATATGTTAAAAATGTTACTTGAGAAATTGTGAACAAATTTGGAGTAGAACTCCACTAACCCAATAAATGAACGTACTTCATCTTTGTTCTTAGGGTGAGGAGCGTTTAATACAGAATCCACCAAAGAAGGCTTTGTGGATACTCCCTCACCACTGATGACATTTCCCAAATAAGTAATAGACTTCACGGCAAATTTACATTTAGTGTGTTCAACAGCTAAACCTTTTTGTTCCAGAACGTTTAACACCTCCTTGAGCATTAAATCGTGTTCCTGTCTGTCTTTTCCAAAAACTAGAATATCGTCTTGGAAGCATCGTACCTTGCTAAATTTACTAAAAAGCAGATGCATCAATCTTTGAAAAATTTCCGCAGCAGAGGCAAGCCCAAAGGGTAAACGTTTGTACTGAAAGCACCCTGAAGGAGTTATGAAAGCAGTTAATGGTTTACTGTCATTAGTGAGAGGAATCTGATGATATGCAGCAGATAAGTCTATGGTACAAAACCAATTTGCATCCTTAATTAAACTAAGCAATTTTTGGTAGGGGAATCTTGTCTAAAACAATATTGTTGTTCAGGTGTCTCAAATCGATACAAAGTCTCAGTTTTCTATTACTGCGTCGTGCGACGACAATCGGAGAAATCCATTGCGAGGATTCAATAGGTTCTATTATGTCAGCTTTAACAAGTTTCTCAAGTTCCAAATCCACCTCTTTTCTTAATAAAATAGGTATGTTCCTAACTTTATGAATTTTTGGACAAGCATCAGGTTTTAAAATTATGCTGTGTTCAAAATCAGTAATTTAGCCAATTTCTTTACTGAATTCTTTTGGAAAGGAATTCAAAATGTCCTTACACAAATCTGTATTGTCATCTAACATGACAGGATCATCACTATTAGGGTTGAGTATAATGCCTAAACTTCCTTGATCTTTCCAACCAAGTACTGAAGGACCCTTTTTTGACACATATAATTTTCCAAATGCTTCTCTTCCTTTGAATCTAAACAAAAGGGATTGATAACCTACCATATCTATCTTCTCTCCTGAGAAACCTTCACGCTAGATATCAGGTGGAAGTAAATCATTTCCTAATTTGTCTACAAATTTGCTTACCCAAACCTCTTCATTTACAATAGTGTATGGAGATCCGGAATCAGCATATACTTGAACATTCACTCCAACAAAAGATATTAAGCACAATGGTTTATTTTTGTTATCTAGTTTCTTATCAATAATATTTAGCAAAAATAACTCTCTACCTTCATAATCACCGTTACCAGTATTCTCAGTGTCTGTGATCATATGAGAAGAGAGTTTGTTGACTAAATGTTCTTCATCATCAGAATTAGTTTAATTTCCATCAACACATTTCACCTTGGAAAACATTTTTTTGTGACATACTTTGGCATAATGACCCACTACATTACAATTTGAGCATCTTTGTTTCAATGCGGGACAAAATGTACTAGAAGCTAAATGTGAACTACTATCACAGCGATAACATTTAAAATTTTCATTCTTTTTAGAGGAGTCATATTTTAACAATTTAGAATTAAACTTTCTATTCTTGTCAGAAGGGCTCTCTTTAATTTTACTGACAGTGAGGAAATATGAATTTTGTGATCAGTTATGTCCCCTATCGTAGACCCCAACGGCTCCATGTGCATGCTATAAGTACATGTATGTTCCCTCCAGTTCCAGTTTTGCAAGACGCAAATACATGTGCGTCCACCGTCAACATGTCCTCTATCAGATCCACCATGAATGGGTCAGATATTCCATTCCTAGGTATGAAAGGCCACCGACTTTATGAGGTTCACTTTCCACATTTCACAGATTCAGGCGAGTAGGCCCTGAATTCTGCCATCAAGCCTTTTCCTGCCTTCTGCCTCTGAAAGCTCCAGTCCGAGCATGCATCTGTATCCATGAACTTTGTCCTACTCCCTGCGCGGCTAACGGTGCCTGATCCAGCCTGTTGCCTGCCAAAAACTGTATTTCACCTTCAAGATTATCTGCTCCGCTTCTCATCCGATGCATTCCTGTCTAGTAGTTTAGGTAAACATTCTTCCAGCTACCGTGCAAAGGGCCAGGCCTCACTGTCCTCATGCAAGTAATTCATAGCCCCTGTTACCATGGAAGATTCCTGCCCCCTCGCATCTCATGTAGACACTTAGACGCTTGTACACGCACTAACAGTCAGTATAGAATAGATTCCGTCCGAGAGACTTTTCCTTTTGGATAATACAGTTCTTTAAACATAAGATATCAGATATGATTTGGGATTAGGTTGACATGACCCCCCAGACTTCTGTCTCTACATGTAGAGCTAAATGTCAAGTCCCCTTCACCCTCTAGTTGCACGTCAATCACACGTCATGCGGCTGCGCGCGCATCTCTGCCAAGTATTTCTGCTGACATTGCAGGATTCTCTCATGGATCCACCCACTTGTGACATCATGTTTAATGACGTATTTAGTTACACCTATGTTTACGCCCTTTTTTCATTACGTATGTGTATTATATCTGTATTATCAGCTGTTACGCCTCTTGCATCTGTCTTAATGTAATGCTTTCCATATAAATACCATTACTTGTCAATAATGTATTGCCTTCCTTCCTGAACCCTCATGGTGATGGAGTGTGAAGCCTGCAATTCGAATTGTATTTCCTTTGTAGAGGAATAAAGCCTTTTAGAACCTCTAATACCACGGATTCTGCCTCTTATATTTACTGAGTTATTCTTACTAGACTTTACCGCATAAAAAATAGTACCGGTAATGAAATATTTACCACATAAATTGGCGCCCGAACAGGGACACTTTCTCATCTCACGCGCCGGAGGTGCGTTGCAGGCCCGGTCTCCTGCCACAGCTGAACGGACAAAAACGCGTACCTGCAGGATTTCCTGTATCTCCCTCCGGCCAAGCGGAGGTGACTGAGGCTGCGATCAACACCCAGACGAGGCGGTGAGAAGTGCGAAGTATCCCGACCAGAGCCTAGCTGAGAGAGCAAGATCCGAGGTAAACAGAGGCCCACCAGGTTCCGAAGTTCCGAGTCCAGTCGAGTCGAGTCCAGTCCGGTCCAGTTTCAGTTCAGTTCCGAGGCCTTCCGTTCCGAGCTACCCGGTGAGTACCATTGCCGGGGAGGCATTTAAACGTGCACATAGTCTGTGCCGGTCAAGACGGGTTTGGGTACACAAATCCGGTCTGCACTGTTTCAGCAGTGTATCTGTACTGTTTAGCAGTATATCTAGTATGTCTTGCATATAATTAAGTATTATTTAGTGTTAGTATTATGTCAGTAACTAGTTTCTTATTAGTCATCATTATTCGTTAAATGTTAAATATTAAATGTTTTAATACGTTCTATACATTGTGGTGTGAATGACTGTTCATTATTGTGTTTATTTGTATTAAGGTTGTTTAAGATTAAGTAACCAGATCTAAAAATGCCGTTCTTTTCGAAATTAAGACAGATCAAAACTAGAAAAGGGGTACTCGAAGAAGCTGTTCCCATCCCACCTAGGGACACTCCAGGGTACTTTATGTATCATAAGCATGGCCTAGATGCCGTGTTATTTCTTGATTTATGGGTGGACTACACCAAGGATTTACCAGAGAGTCAAAGATGGCCCGCAGCGGGGACCTGGGATGCAGACTGCATCATGAGAGTAGAAGAAGAATTATGGAAAAAGAAAGCCAGACAGTCACAGAAAGATGCCATTGAATTATGGCGTAAAGAATCATATAGACGTACAGAAAAGGCGCTCAGACAGGAAGAGAAAGGTAGGGAGAATTCGAATAAAACCCGAGAAAATTTATTAATAGAGGAAGGTACCCGAGTTAAATCGGAACAAGTAGATAGACAAAGAAACACTCTTATGAATGGTATGTATCCTCTTCTGGCCGAAGGATTACCTAAGGCTACCCCGGAAATACCAAAAGACTTGACTCCTCCATTGCTCCCGACAAAAGCACATCCTAAAACAGCAAAGGACGTTTTCCTTTCCTCCTATTTAGATGACGTAGCTCCCGAGTATGCTAATACCATACCACACACACCGCTTGCCGATGGTGTTCAACACCAAGAGCATCCGTCTGTATCTCCGCAGCAGCAAACTCCTGCACTAGTTCCAACAGGTCCGTCCGCTTCTACTGTTTTTCCCGCATCTCCAATTTCTATCTTACGTCCAACGAATCCTTTCGTGCCTAGCACCTCGGACGGTGCTACAGGAGGTACGACAGACATGTTTGCCACACCACCACGAAATAAACAGACCCTTAGAGATTTAGCACTCCAACGTACACCCCATCTAGTGAAATCCGACATGTTTAGAGAACATCTTGTGGATTGTAGATACGATCCAGTGCCAGGTAAACAGGACAGATTGCTAATATCATCACTACGTATAAGACGGGCTACATTGTATTTAATGACGATACCAGGAATGGTTGAGCACCTAGACAATATATATCACTTTGTCCAAACAGGGCGAGGCCCAGAAAGTATTAACGAAGCTATGGAGTACCAGAAAGTGGATGTACAAAGACAACTACTACGTTTTTTCATAAACTGCGTGATCAGGAACCAAGACAGGCCTGGGGCAGATCATGATACCATGCAAAAACTTGCCAAATGGGGTCAGAACATATCAGACGAGAAACATGATAGACAGGCGTGTGTAATCGCCATGTATCGAAAGATCCGCAAGGAAGTAGAACGAATACATAAAGAAAGACGAGAAGCAGACAGAATTGAATCAGATGGACAGGAGGAGCAAGAATCAGAACAAATAGAAACGATAGCTTACGTAGGTAGAGGAAGACCCCATAATAATACTAGAGGCTTCAATGATCCGATATGTCCGATACGTCCAGAATGTAATAGACATTTTCAAACCCCTATGTTAAATACAAGGTCCCCTGAACACCTATTCCAAGCCGCTGATAAATTACTCCGAGATCGAAGGGGGTACCATATGCTCGATTCCATGGATGAACAAGAATTGGCCAGGTCAGCAGTACAATGGGCTGACATTCCCAGCAAATACAGTGATGATGCACTAGCACACACGTTTCTGAATCTTGCCCCAGACGAACAGCGTTTAGCTAGTATATACATGATTCAACACCTCCTTATATTATATAAAAGTCAACACTCCGATCCTGGACCCTTACCTGACATATTGACCGAATTACTCACGAATAAATGGAAAGGTTCAGGTACTGATTTGATTAAAGAAATTCTAGAATTTCGAAACCAGTATATAACTTTCGTGTGCCCAGAACACGTTCCAGTTCCCACTATGGGAAGAAAAATGTATCACATAGATAGACTGAATCCGTTACGCGAAGTACACCCAATCAGAGGTGAAGGTAATAACTTTACACGCGTGTTTGTGTACACGCCTATAACTAAAATCGAATTATTAGAAATGAAGAAAGTAGTACCCAGCCATGACAAGGATCCAGCAGGTTTCCACCGAGAGATAAAAGACATGCTACTCATGGGAGAGTATACCTACCCCGACATTATGAAAATACTGAAAGTGTTAATGCCTGCCGGTGTTTACGAGAAACTCAAAGAAAAGGAATGGGAGGTGGGAGACCAAAAGATAGATTGGACAGCATTAGAAAACGAAGAAAAGGCCCGAGCTGCAGGAGCAGGGCTTGGGGAAAAGACTACAGCACTACCAGGATTACTAGTGCAGGTACTGCCACGTTTATTAACTACGAAAAAGGAGGACTGGGGTGCAATCTCAGCCTGTAAACAAAAGCAAGATGAAGACACTAGTGATTTCTATTCCCGATTTGAAAAATGTTTTGGTATAAATAGTGGCATAAAAGCAAGTAGCGAGTCATATCCACATTTGTTTGTGACAAAATTAGTTGAAAATTCCCTACCGCAAGTTAAGAATAGAGTATTGAAATTTGAGAGTACCTGGCAGGGTAACACCCCGTCACAGATGTTACAGATGTTACAATATCACCACAATAGAATTAGAGAAGAACAAGAACACGAACAAAGACGTATGAAAGATACAAAAATGAAAATGCTTGTTGCTCAGTCAGTTCCAGCTGATGGTCACCAAAAGGGTGATTCAACAGGTCCAGTTAAAGGGACATGTAACTATTGTAAACAACAAGGTCATTATATACACGATTGTCCAGTTCTGAAACATAATATCGCCACGGGTAGAACTCAGGAAAGACCACGTCCACCTAGACAGGATCAGAATCAACAACAAATTCCTCAGCATGCACAACATAGGTCAGCTCCGCAACAACTAGCTCCGCAACAGGCAGCTCCACAACAGACCGTAGCACCACCACCAGCGCAGCCCATTGCTGCCACACAAGCGACAACGCAACAGATGTACCAGTATGCACAAGCAGATTATCCTGATTATCAGCGATACACATGAAATAGCCTAGAGAGGGAAGTTGGCTTACCCCTTATTGAGGTTCCTGTAGATCAAGAGGGACCTTATGTACATAGTGAACTATTAGGGGAAGACAGAAAGTTTTTACTTGATACAGGGGCAAGCAGAACAACTATACGACGCAGTGAAGTTCCAGGGGCACCCCTCTCAGGCTCACAAAATATTTCCCTTGGATTCTCAGGAAAACCTATAATTAATGACGTAACACAGCCCCTTCCACTTACGGTTGGTCCATTGACACGAACTACAGATTTATTGCTTACTAAATCATGTCCAGAAAACTTGTTAGGTATAAAAACATTGAAAGCTCTAGGAGCTATAATATGTTGTTCTCCGGAAGGAGTACGATTATTTTTACGTGATTTTAAAGGTCACTACGTGTCCAGAGACATGGATCACCGGCTGCAGAGCTTACCTACGCATTTATGGGCACAAGGCCCCACTGATGTTGGTCGCATGAACATTACACCATATCGAGTCACACTAAAAACAGGAGTAGTACTACCACGAATGCGACAATATAGGTTACCACCAGATGCTGTTGCGGCCTTACTGCAAATCATTGACGAACTCATTGCACAAGGAGTGGTTGTCGAAACCGACTCCAATGTATGCAATTCCCCGATAATTCCGATTCTTAAAAGAACGGATCCAAAAGCATCACCAGTATATCGATTAGTTATTGACCTGCGCGAATTAAATAAATGTATTGTACCACAATACCCTGTGGTCCCAGATATCTCTTCATTACTAACTGCTATTGATTCAGAAGCAACGTTCTTCACTGTAATTGATCTCAAAAATGCTTTCTTTAGCATCCCAATAGATCCGGAAAGTCAATATTTGTTCGGATTCAGTTTGAATGGACGAAGTTTTAAATTCACACGCGCACCTCAAGGATTTACAGAAAGCCCCAGCATCTATAGCCAAGCACTAAAACGAGAACTTGACAGTATCCACATGCCAGTTAACACTGCCTTGCTTCAATATGTCGATGATCTGCTGATCACCGCCCGAAGCGAACCTGAATGTGAAACAGCGTCACTGACGGTTTTAAAATTTCTGGCCGACAAGGGGCACAAGGTGTCCCCTTCTAAGCTGCAATTCTGTGTCCCGCGAGTTGTCTACCTTGGGCACTCGCTGTCCAAGGAGGGAAGACAGCTTACACCCGACCGCATCCAGTTAATTGCTAACATGCCACCACCCAAGACACAAAAGGGGGTGCGGGCTTTTATAGGCCTCACTTCATACTGTAGGCAGTGGATCCCTCAATATGCATTTCTAGCAAAACCACTCATCCAGTTGACAACACAGGAGGCCGCCACACCGACTGTCCTCCCTTGGACTCAAGAACATACACATGCTTTTGAAAACTTAAAGAAAGCTTTATGCCAAGCACCTGTTTTAGCAACACCATGTTACAATAAACTGTTTACACTATTTGTTACAGAACGCGAAGGTTCTGCCTTGTCAGTACTCACTCAGGAACAAGCAGGATCACACAAACCATGTGCTTATTTCTCTAGTACATTAGATCCAGTAGCTCAGGCTCTTCCTGCGTGCCTGAAATCAGTGGCAGCAACAGCTTTAGCAATCAGACAAAGCGATGCCATTGTGTTAGGACATCAATTGACAGTACAAGTACCACACGCAGTAGAGGTTCTCTTGAACCGCACACAAACACAACACTTGACTATAGCGAGACTCACCGGTTACGAATTGACATTGTTTCAGCCACACATAGAAATCAGACGTTGTAATACGTTAAATCCTGCCACACTTTTGCCAGTAAATGGAACAGATCCATTAGCACATGATTGTATTGAAGTCATTACTATTACGACAAAACCCAGACAAGACTTGACAGATATCCCTTTATTAGATCCAGACTTGACATTGTATGTAGATGGTTCATGTATGAGAACAAGTACAGGAGAGTTAGTGGCCGCTTACGCAGTCACAACAGACACTGAAGTCATTGAAACAAATTGTATTAACATTTTGTCAGCTCAAGCAGCAGAGCTCATCGCTCTGACACAAGCCTGTATTCAAGCCAAAAATAAGAAAGTCAACATATACACAGATTCACGTTATGCATTCGGAGTCGTCCATGACTTCGGCGTGCTGTGGCGAGAGAGAGGTTATTTAACTTCTCACGGTGCCCACATCCAACATGGACCCCTCATTCAAGCCCTATTAGATGCGATTCATTTACCTACTGCAATATCGATTATGAAATGCAAAGCTCATACAAAAGTTACCGATATCATTTCTCAGGGTAATGACCTAGCTGACAGAACAGCTAAACAGACTGCTCAGAACCAGACTCATACAACTGACGCGACAAAGACAATAGTTCCGACACCAACACATTGCATGACAGTTAAGGATCCCGCCCTTGATATAATTGACATACAGACACACGCTACACCAGAAGAAATAAAGAAATGGACTGAATTAGGAGGGATCCAAACGGATCAAGGATGGATGACGAAGGAAAAATCTATATGGTTTCTTCCCGATTCCATGGTTCAAGTCATCATTAACACAATACACAGTCCAGCGCACCTAGGAGAAAAAGCTATGCTAGACAGTATTCAACACATTTGGTTCAACAAACACTTGCGAGCAGCAGCCAAACAGAAAGTACGTACCTGTATGATATGTTGTCAGTTTAATCCAGGTAAAAGCATCCCCGTAGAGCAGGGTGGATTCCAACCTCCCGATCATGCTTTTGAAGTCCTCCAGATGGATTATATCCAGATGGAACGATGTCGAGGATTCAAATATGTTCTCGTAGTTGTCTGTGCTCTTTCTCGTTGGACAGAAGCCTACCCGGTTTCAGATTACACTGCCCCGACTACTGCCAAACAGCTAGTGCGAGAATTCTTCCCACGATATGGTTTGCCACGTGTTGTATACTCAGATAACGGCCAGCCATTCTCATCCGAATTAATGAAACACGTTTCACTTTTGTTAGGCTACCAATGGAAATTCCACTGTGTCCGACATCCTGAGGCAGCAGGTCTCGTGGAACGCCATAATCAAACTCTGAAAATTAGATTGTCCAAAATATGTAGAGAAAAAGGTGTCAATTGGATAGTAGCCTTACCAGTTGCACTCTTTTACATGAGAATGGTAGCACATTCTCGAACAGGGCTATCCCCGTACGAGGTGATCTTCGGTAGACCACCAAATATGTGGGGGACGCCTATACCTCGCAAAATCACTGATGTTGACTGTAATATGCTGACAGATTACCTGGCTTCCTTGATGTCTGCACTACAATCTTGTCGTTCACAGGTAGCTGCAGCTTTTCCCGATAACACTGAGGTGAAGCCCCATGACGTGGTTCCAGGTGATCTGGTCCTAGTGCGGAATTTCGACCGGAAGACCCAACTGGAGCCTAGGTGGAAATCGCCAAAACTTGTTCTACTAGCAACAAGGACAGCCGTGAAGATCGAGGGACGTAAAGGGTGGTTGCACTCGATTCATATCAAGAAATTTTATGGACTACCGTCCAGTGTGAACACTCAACCCTGCATTTCCTCACAGACAGACTCAAAGCTCCCCTTGGTTGAACCCACGAAAACGGAACTTTATAAACTGAAATTAAGGTCTAGCAAGTCAGACAATTTGATTGTTTAAGCCCTCTCCAAGGTGAATCGGTTGAATTTGTCTCTGACATGTATCCTCTAGACCGGAATAGAGAAAGAAAGCAACAGATGCAGCTTAAAAAGCATGCGTATTGTAAAACGCTTCGTAGTCATTGCACAGTAACACTATTAATTTTGTTTTTTCTAAGTTTTCTGATCATTATAACTAGTATATTACTTCGTATGTATTACCCTATTTCTAAACGTGCTTATAATGTTACTGCTGAACATTCTTTTAGTGAATTACCTCTGCATGAGTTGTCCTATAGATTTGCGCTGCGCAACAACACATTCATTAGTATGTTACATCATTCCCATCAGACCAGCAATGCTACAAATTGTTGGATATGTGGCCGACTCCCTCCTTATCAGAACTTTAAGGGAGTTTTGCCCCTCTTTCCATATCCGTTCACACACAATGGCTCCTGTGGAGCATGGTTTAGTTTGATTAATTCCCTAGATTCAAATTTCGCAGTTTATCAAGACAACTGGGTATGGGGAAACCTGAACTTGGTTTTGCTTAAAGTCTGCTACCCTAACAAGGAGGGACTTCCCCAAAGAACAGGAACTGATCTAGAAAATGAAGTATATGGATTAGGTAATTTTACACTTAACCTCCTGATTCTGAATGTCGAATCCGAAGCTACACCAATCTTGCCCGCTATGTCAGTATTCCCAGTTAAAGGGGAATTATGTGTAAGAAAGAATGGTTCCATACACATGGGCCATAGTAAATGCACCACTGTAATAAAATTCAGTGATCAAGGCAAATCTACATTTAGAGCTTCCCGTCATTCTTACTTCATATGTGGCCAGACCGCATATATATGTCTACCTTTAGATTGGGATGGTACCTGTTACATAGCATTCCTTCTGCCACCTGTTTTCCTAGCTCCTCCTGATTATCACAGAAATACCCATTTAGTACACAATAGACAGCAGAGAGATCTCCCGATTGTCGACTACACTGAAACGGCATGGGAACAATATACAGATTTCAATAAATGTTTCTTTCCCTATATAGGTACAGTCACTAATAGTAAGCTGATACGTAGATTAACTAGAACCCTTGAAGCAGTAGTAAACGAGACTACTTCCGCCTTAGGCAATTTAACAGAAGAGCAGTCTGCTATGCGGATTGTTGTGCTTCAAAATCGTCTTGTCCTTGACGTCATCCTGGCCGATAGGGGCGGAGCTTGTAGAGTCATCGGATCAAGTTGCTGCATTTTCATACCAGAAAATTCACCGTCAGTATATAAAGCCATAACCCGCCTTCATAAGATTATAAGCCAGATACACCAGAGCCCAGGCACCTGGACTTGGTCCGGTTGGTTCTGGAGCATGTTGTCAGCCTGGGGATGGAGGATCCTATCCTTCCTAGGTATTGGCTTTCTCATACTATTCAGTTGCTGCTTATGTCTACAATGTGGGCCAGCGATTTGTGGCCTGTGTGCCACATCGTGTATCCCACCTCCAAGTTTTCGTTCAAAATCCCGGAAGAAGAAAGAAGAACAAATGATGCTATATGAACAGATCGATGGATTGATGAAGATTGATATCTCCTGAGGGTCCGTAGGGGACAAGGAGGGAATGAGGAAATATGAATTTTGTGATCAGTTATGTCCCCTATCGTAGACCCCAACGGCTCCATGTGCATGCTATAAGTACATGTATGTTCCCTCCAGTTCCAGTTTTGCAAGACGCAAATACATGTGCGTCCACCGTCAACATGTCCTCTATCAGATCCACCATGAATGGGTCAGATATTCCATTCCTAGGTATGAAAGGCCACCGACTTTATGAGGTTCACTTTCCACATTTCACAGATTCAGGCGAGTAGGACCTGAATTCTGCCATCAAGCCTTTTCCTGCCTTCTGCCTCTGAAAGCTCCAGTCCGAGCATGCATCTGTATCCATGAACTTTGTCCTACTCCCTGCGCGGCTAACGGTGCCTGATCCAGCCTGTTGCCTGCCAAAAACTGTATTTCACCTTCAAGATTATCTGCTCCGCTCCTCATCCGATGCATTCCTGTCTAGTAGTTTAGGTAAACATTCTTCCAGCTACCGTGCAAAGGGCCAGGCCTCACTGTCCTCATGCAAGTAATTCATAGCCCCTGTTACCATGGAAGATTCCTGCCCCCTCGCATCTCATGTAGACACTTAGACGCTTGTACACGCACTAACAGTCAGTATAGAATAGATTCCGTCCGAGAGACTTTTCCTTTTGGATAATACAGTTCTTTAAACATAAGATATCAGATATGATTTGGGATTAGGTTGACATGACCCCCCAGACTTCTGTCTCTACATGTAGAGCTAAATGTCAAGTCCCCTTCACCCTCTAGTTGCACGTCAATCACACGTCATGCGGCTGCGCGCGCATCTCTGCCAAGTATTTCTGCTGACATTGCAGGATTCTCTCATGGATCCACCCACTTGTGACATCATGTTTAATGACGTATTTAGTTACACCTATGTTTACGCCCTTTTTTCATTACGTATGTGTATTATATCTGTATTATCAGCTGTTACGCCTCTTGCATCTGTCTTAATGTAATGCTTTCCATATAAATACCATTACTTGTCAATAATGTATTGCCTTCCTTCCTGAACCCTCATGGTGATGGAGTGTGAAGCCTGCAATTCGAATTGTATTTCCTTTGTAGAGGAATAAAGCCTTTTAGAACCTCTAATACCACGGATTCTGCCTCTTATATTTACTGAGTTATTCTTACTAGACTTTACCGCATAAAAAATAGTACCGGTAATGAAATATTTACCACAACAGTAACTTCAGTTTTGTCGACCACTTTAGATTCTTTTTTAAGTACTTTTGCACTACGGTTGGATAACTCTGCCTTTCTTTCTAGGGCTAAGATGTCCTTTAATTCCACATCACCATTGATCCATAAACGATCCTAAATGGATGGGTCCCTGGTGTGCATGACCACTTGGTCTCTTATGAATTGATCCTGTAAGTGATCAAATTTGCAGTCTTCTGCAATGAGTCTAAGGGCAGATACGTAGTCATCGATAGTTTCATTAGGTTCTTGTTTTCTATGACAAAATTTGTACCTAGTAATGCCAATGCAGACCTTGGGAGCGAAATAATTGTCAAAGTCTTTCAAAATAGCCAAAAATTCATTAGTATCACCACTTACTACCCCCTTCTGCATACGATCATACGCTTTTATCCCTCCAGGACCAACAGAATGTAAGAAAATAGTTTTTTTCCTGTCTACAGACATTTTGTTGTCTTCATCAATAGTTTTGATGAAATTCAAAAAATATTCCTTCCAGTCCAACCATTTCATACAAGGCTTGATTCCTGCAGGCCAGAAAGGTTGAGGAGGCTGAATAGTGTAACTTTGTGAAGCCATGTTGAAATAGAAATATTATGTTGAGGTAAAAAAATGTTTTAATAAGTAATAGTAAAGGAAAAGAAAGAAAAAATAAATATAACCCAGAAAACACTCAATAGTGAGTTAAATGTACAGTACCAGTCGTGGTGCAGTGAATAAAGATGATGAATTCGCTCTGTAACGTGTAGAAAAAGAAATTGCCACTTCCGATTTGCAACGTTGGATTATTGACTTCTAGTAAACTCAAAATGGTGTCACGTTTCTGTGCGTGACTCCAATGACCAGGGAACGTTGAAACGTAATGAAGCGTGCTGCCGTTCTCTACACAAGTAAATAAGCTAGTTCAGGCACTCGCTAGGCGCTCGCACCAAAATCTCGTGTGTGATGATCACCGCGAGGAAGGCTTGCCTTACCAACTCGTTCGCGATGCACTCCAAACAGGCAACTTCAGAAACTTGACGGAATTTATATAATTAATCCTGGATCGGCAGACCGAGCAATTCCCGGAACACCGCCCATTCAGCGTGCCATGTCCGTTAGGAACACAACGTCGAAAAAGAAGAGCAAATGGTGCTGCCAAAACGGAATCCTTGAAGTGAAGATCCAACAAACATGGAAATCTTCGATGAACAGGAGAAAAACAGGTCCGTTGAAAGTTGCATGCTTGAAACTAAAAACTTGAATCGAATAAAAATTCAGTCGAAAATGTGGGTTCTGTAAGTCGATGCCTTTTGTAGATCGTCGCCAAATTTGTTGAGCAATGCAGTCCACAGTCAAGATGAGTTTCAAGTATTTATTAGCATAAAGGCACCGACGGAGGACACCACCTTCTGTCCTTCTCCCTGGCTAACCGCTGATAAGAATACCGATTGCCAGGATGAAGAATGGAACATTACTTTGAAAGCAAGCATAGTGAAAAACATTCCTCGCGCGTAGGCACGAGGTACACATGTACATCTAACTTAAAGGGACACAACACCCGGCTTCTCTTACATTTTCTGGACTATTTGACCTACTATCCTGCATCTTGGTTATCGCCAAAACACTGGGAGGCAACGAAGTTTGCCAACGGGGCGGGGCAGCGGGGCTTCGGGGGTACATGAAAATGTATTCATTGCCTAGTTGTCAAAGGTCGCCCGGTGCTATTAGTTAAAAGAGTGCAGATTTCATTACGGTATTAAGAGTACTTTACTTGCATCTATTAGGAAATCGACATTAACTAAACAAAATGCCAGAACGCGTGTCAGTTTTCACAGTGTTTTAGACAGTACTGGTTGCTTAGTTTCATTGCATTAATTTTTGTATTTACTCTTTTACACAGCATCCAAAGTAGGTTACCTAAGCCCCGAGTTGTTAAATGACCCATATAAGGGAGTATTTTACAGTTGAGCAAATGCGTCCAAATGTAGTTTTGGTAGTGCTGTGCTCCTCTGGGAAGACATGGCTTGGCAGTTCGGACTGGACTGTTCCCATGAGGCACAGGGTCAGAATGATTTGCATATGGCCTTGTCTGAACTGGGGTGGCGGAGTGAGCTAAAGAATGATGATGGATTAAACCCAGATCAGTTGACTGGGGGTGAGTGCTTGCAATGTTCAACACTACGCCCATCATCCCCTTTGGTTTTGCTTTGTTCGCCCTACGTTGGCAGGGTATGCCCAGACGTGGGTCCCTTGCTCACTTTGCCACTGGATTCAAGCAAGCCTGGCTGATGACAGCTGATTAGCCAGAAACCGGTCCCAGGATGCTTGTTTCCGGTCCAGGGAAGACATGGCTTGGCAGTTCGGGCTGGACTGTTCCCATGAGGCACAGCGTCAGAATGATTTGCATATGGCCATGTCTGAACTGGGGTGGCGGAGTGAGCTAAAGAATGATGATGGATTAAACCCAGATCAGTTGACTGGGGGTGAGTGCTTGCAATGTTCAACACTCCGTCCAGCATCCCCTTTGGTTTTGCTTTGTTTGGCCTACGTTGGCAGGGTATGCCCAGACGTGGGTCCCTTGCTAACTTTGCCACTGGATTCAAGCTAGGCTGGCTGATTACAGCCGATTAGCCAGAAACCGGTCCCAGGATGCTTGCTTCCGGTCCAGGGAAGACATGGCTTGGTAGTTCGGGCTGGACTATTCCCATGAGGCACAGGGTCAGAATGATTTGCATATGGCCATGTCTGAACTGGGGTGGCGGAGTGAGCTAAAGAATGATGATGGATTAAACCCAGATCAGTTGACTGGGGGTGAGTGCTTGCAATGCTCAACACTCCGTCCATCATCCCCTTTGGTTTTTCTGTGCTCCTCTGCACCAGCAGGGCACAGCTCAGAATCTGCTGCTTCTGCTAAGATTAGGTGAGGGGGATGAGGTTGGGCCATGCGGGAGTTGCCGGCAGATTTCCAGGTTATTGAAAGTGATGATTCTGACGTGAGGCAGTGGAGACTGACTTTGTCTGTTTGTCTGCACCAGTCTATTTTTCTACTATCTACCAGGCTCACTGTCATGTATCCATTCATCTCTCTTTGTTAGAGGTGCGCAAACCAATATATTAATTAGCAGGTAGACCCAGCCGAAGAATAGCCAAGCGTATACGAGCCAGTGGGCGAGACGTGAAAATGATCGGCATGTTAATCATACAGTAAACATGATGTAAATGTGCGATAATGTCTCTTCAGAATTCAAAAATGTGCATTTCTTTAGTGCGTCACCTCAGTACACAAGATTATAGCACTGAATTGAGAGGAAGTTATTAAAAGTGCTTGTTTTAAGCATGAGTTAAAACACTGCCACTCCTCCTGCCCGACAACAATGCCATTGGTGAACTAAGAGGCGTCAGTTGCCATGCATACCCCAAATGTTGCCTAGAGTCTTATTATATTTAGAGTAACATTAAAATCTAGTTCATTAAGCAAGAGAAGTTTTTGTACAGCACACATCTTGAACGCGCATATTTCAAGGTGGCAATAATAAAGATGAAAACGGAAGTGCCGGCAGGCAAGAAAACACGAACAAGAGTGGGGAGGGGAGGGGCAGGGGAGGTTGAAAAGTCACAGACTGAGGGAAGGGGCGATGGGGTGGGGAGACAGGGAAGAAAATAGTGTTAGGTGTAAAGGGGCCAATAGCCATGGAAGGATTCAAATGAAGAATGAGAAGGGACTAACAAGCCTCAAACCAATCGGTAGGCAGCATTTAAGACAAATGCCAATGGGCAGAGAGTGGGAAGAGCTTCCTTGAAACTTCCACACCACAGTATATACTGCATGCTTTGCAAAGCGATGGCAGCGCATGCGCGCTGCAGTGCTAGACGAGGCCTAAAAGAAAATAGTGCTAGGAGTAAAGGGGCCAATAGCTGTGGAAGGATACAAATGATGAATGAGGAGAGACCAACAAGCCTCAAACCAATCGGAAGGCAGCATTTAAGACAAAAGCCAATGGGCAGAGTGTGGGTGGAGCTTCCACGAAGCTTTCACACTACAGTATATACTGCATGCCTCGCAAAGCGATGGCAGCGCATTCGCGCTGCAATGCTAGGTGAGACCTAAAAATGGCCTTTACGGTGTGAATTTACAGTGAGCCGAGGCACAGATGTGTGGTACATATGAGGCTGCAAACTTCTGCCATGGCCAGCTGATGTTTTGTTGAACTTAAACGGAAGTCATGTTACCATTAGTTGAAAATGTATATATCCATCTACCAGAACTGAAAAATTGCATGTTGGATTAAAAAACACAAAAGCCTACACTTGACCATCATTTTGTATAGAGCACAAAACACATGCGGTGCTTCATTTTGTGTTGGAGTCCACCATGCCAGCCAATAGTGACCAGAAGAGTTTGGAATGTCTCACACTTGTGCACCAGTAGAACAGGAAAGCTACGATGATGTATTTTGCACAGGAGAAATATCGAATCGAGGAGAAAACTGATTCAGAATCATCATCTGAACATTCTTCACCCATTCCCACAGGGGAACCCACTAAGTGCAAGAAAGATTATTTACACAATGGCTTGTTTATACTCCTTTGGGACTTCAACTATGAGGAGACAGCTGAGGGCAAAGCACAAAAACGTGTTCAGTAGAGGTGACCTGCAAGACACCAGAGGAATCAACAAAGCAGTACAAACCAGGAACCTGGATGAGAACAAAATGTTCTTGAGGAATTGTGGGTAGAACAATGCTCCGAGCTGGATCCCCATCTCGCCAGAGCAGCCATGCACCGCATGGACCGGCAACAGATATCTGTTGAGGGGAACAAACCGCATAATAGTCTCAAAGATGATAAACTGCCATATGAAGACATATCCAAACGAAGTTTTTGTCCATTCATTTGTTAATTACAGTTTTGGTGCTTACACTAACGTTTATCGCGAGGGAATTCATAAAATATGCAAACCTCAAAAAGGCTTTTCATGATCTAGAACGGTTTCCCTTACTGCACCGGCCACCGGTCTGACTGTCACTGAGCGTGGGCATAGGGCCTGCACAGCAGGGTTGGATGGTTACACAGGCAGGTGGGCACAGGCCTGGCCTGTTCAACCCCTATGCTGCAAGGCCAAAGGAAGTGCTCAGTGTTGGTTATATGTCCATGCCTGGTGTATGGAATGTATATTTTACCTGCAGGTCAGGCCCTGTGTCTAACCCATGATATACATGGCCGAAGGCCTCACACTGCGAGAACTGGCCACCATGAAGGTTGGGCGCTCGGCCTGGCCACAAGTACCATATGGTTAACCTTTGCTGAACACATTTGAAGGTTATCCAACAAGGCGTGTCCTTCAAACATGCCCTGAACTTAAAGATCTGGCAGAATTAGTTATATAAATCACTTTTAGGATATATATACTCTCAAAAGTCACATTTATTTAATGTTTGTTGTGCACAGCGGTTTTGAGCATAGGCTGTAGTGTCTAACTACTGACTATAATTAAATCTTGTAATTACAATACTGTATGATTGTGGTTTCAGCAGTGAAAGCTGAAGTAAAAAAATAAATAGCAAGGTTTGAGTGTGGAGGTCTTTTTTTACTTAGGAAACAGGAAATCAAGGAGATAGAAAGGGTTCTATTTTTTGACCATTGAAGTTAACTCAAAAAAGATACTTTTGTTTTTTGAGTTTTTTTCTTTATAGATTTTATTTTTTCAAACTGAAACTAAAATATTATTTCAATTTAACTATTGTGGGTACTTTATACCAATTGTAAAGGAAATTAAGACACTGCCTGGAGAACAAAATGAATTGATGGCTTGCAGTGCGGAACATACTCGAGCTGTGAACGCATTGTGTTTTATATTGTGCCTAGGCTGATAATTTCCCACAGTCAATGCCATTGATTGCTAAATAATGTAGTTTTTGTTCAGCTTTCCTTCTTCATAATGTCCCACAGCCAATGCAATAGATTGCTAAATATTAGTCGTTTTTGTTCAGCCTACCTTCTTCAGGAGTCCATGCATTAGGTGGCATGTTGTCATCCACCAATGTATTTGGTGATCCTGGTGACTGCGATATTCCTGTCGGCTCCTCCTCGCGGCCTCCTTTTTTACTTTTCATGTTGAAAAATCTGTTTGACATTGTGGTGCCTTGTCATTGTAGTACTGCAAACGCTGTTATGCCACAACTTGTGGTTTGATCACTCAGTAAACGTATAACATGGGTAACTTTTAATTTCTTCCCACTGTTGGCAATTGAAATAAAATCCAAACCAAATTCAGTCTCATCCTCTCCCTCTTCCATGATCTCTGCCCCAGTGTGTTTCTCCTCTGTGTCAGGAGCCATCCCAATGTTAGTGATGTTCACTCCTAACTAATCAATTGTGTTTCTTGTCCATAGATCCGCTACAGAAGCGACAAATCTTACACAAACTTTCCACAGTGAAACATCTGAAAAGTAATGTACTATGCAATGGCTGATAATGAGATCAAGGTCAAGCTCTTGTGTGTAGGATACCACACAGGTTTTCACCACCATGTTATTAGTTGAAGGTTTGAATTACAGATTTCTAGAAGGCATTCTTGAGAATGTAATCCTGTCAGATATGCGAAATATGTATACTTTTTTCTAAAAATAATTAAAATGTTGTTTCTTATAGAAACACATTATTAAAAAAA
Organism: Triturus cristatus; assembly: GCF_964204655.1. Taxonomy (NCBI): domain Eukaryota; kingdom Metazoa; phylum Chordata; class Amphibia; order Caudata; family Salamandridae; genus Triturus; species Triturus cristatus. Next base: position 239,468,414 of record NC_140583.1, read on the forward strand.
TTGTTGTTAGACATAGGGTTTCTGGTCGGCTGAGGTATGCACCCAAGCCCTGCAGAACTCACCTCTCTAGTCAGGATAGCCACAAATATAACCTGTACTCCCTCTACTTGTAGTCTGGAGCTAGGGATGGATTGAAAGGGATCCTTATGCACTTCAGAGAGTCCTTTTATAGTCACCCACTACATCAAAAGGAACTTTTGGGTATAAGTTCCAGGGCTCTGGCCCTAGCAAATCAGTACATTACTGGACCTGGAAGAAACTTTGCTGGAGGAAAGACTGCTGTGCTGAAGGATTGCCACTCTGCTGTGACAGACTGTTCTGAGGAACTACTTCCCTGCTTTGCTGTGCTGATCTCTGCCCTGTTAAGGACTCAGGCCTAAACTCGGAGTGACTCCAAAGGCTTTCTGGCTTGCACCCTGCTCTCCCCGAGGTCTCAAAGACATCAAAGAGAAAAGTAGAATGATCCATGAGCTCAACCTGAGAGAGCTGGACATAAGAGCCCTACAAGCGGGGTCCAGCAACAGTGGTAATGGTGGCAGCATACCTGCAGTGTCCTCACAGGAATCCAGAGTTTATAACCCAAAAGATGTGGTGCCCAGCCACAATCTGGGGGATTACATAGATAAATAGGTTGCTGCCTATGAAGTGGCTTTAGGAGTGCACAGGGAGCTGGGAGAGTAATCTTTGGCATTAGATGCCCACAGTGGGGGTAGGGTGGAAATACTTTCCTTACTTACATTAGAGGTGGCGGGCCAGACCAGCTACACTGCTATGAAGGCCATTTTACTCAAAACGTTTGGTTTGACATCTGAGAAGTACAGGTAACATTTCCGTGCTAGTAACAAACTCACCACCAAACGTGTAGATTTTCTGGATTATCCTGGTAAGGCACTAAAGGACTTGGTGAGGTGCAGCAAGGTTGGTGATTAGCAAGGGTTGTATAATTTTTTTTTGAAGGAGGACATCCTTGATAGTTGTTTTCTAGAGCTGCACTATCACCTGGTGGATAGCAAGCTGACTGACTCCAGGAAGCTTGCATAGGAGGCTGATATCTGGGCCACCACCAGAGTGTCCAAGAAGGTATCTCCGGGGGACTCCCACAAAGGTGGTCAGGGTTCCCAACCGAAGAAAGAAGGGGGACATAACTTTTAAGTATCCAAAACAATTCACACGTGAGTATGGACACTATAAAGTGGATATACCAAACAAAAAATCCAAAAAGGGGTCCTAGGGAAACTGTATTTAAGGACCAGGCAGTGTCCAATCCCCAATCCACAACTGAAACAACAAAACAGAACTACCGGTCTATGAACCTCAAGACAAAGAAAGACAAAAACACGTGATTTCGAAGTCTGTGCAAACCCACACTCACTAAGACAAAATGAATCCCACCAGCCCAACACAATGGCGGAGCATCGTCATCTGGGAGTAGTTGTAAATTGTATGACTGGTGTAGCCCACACCTATATAGGGGGACAGCCACACTTCAGTCATTCATAGTTATTACTCCAACCATGGTTATATTGTAATCAGTGGTGCTGATGATTTGCAGTGCAAGAGATTTTTTTATATAAAGAAAAAGTGCAATACAAGTTAAAATTGACTACTAAGACACAAATAACTTTAATACACGCTGTCTTAGTGTCAAGATTAAAACCAAATACTGATAGTTTGAAAAAATAACTATCTAAAGCAATAGAGAAACAGGACTGCATGTTTCAGCCATGAAGATGTCACTAACCAGGCTTTCTTCAGGACCAGATAGAAATTACGCTACTGCAAATACTGTAAAAACTGTGCAAAAAATATATTAACCATTAAAATGATTAGTACAATACACCCTACCAGTGTATATGACTCAAGGTTGAGTATTCATATGATTTATCACCGGAGGTGTAATTTCTTTCCCATCTTTACGTGGGGGTACGCCTCACCTCACCTGGCATCTGCTCAGTGGATGTGGCCCCGCGGCTTAGTTACAGCGTGAGGTACCGACGGACAGAGCGGGGCCTCATCCACTGAGCAGATGCCAGGTGAGGTGAGGCATACCCCCACATAAAGCTGGGGAAGAAATTACACCTCCGTTGATAAATCATATGAATACTCAACCTTGAGTCATATACACTGGTAGGATGTATCGTACTAATCATTTTAATGTTTAATATATTTTTTGCACGGTTTTTTACAGTATTTGCAGTAGCGCAATTTCTATCTGGTCCTGAAGAAAGCCTGGTTAGTGACACCTTTATGGCTGAAACATGTAGACCTGTTTCTCTATTGCTTTAGATAGTTATTTTTTCAAACTATCAGTATTTGGTTTTAATCTTGACACTAAGACAGCGTGTATTAAAGTTATGTGTGTCTTAGTAGTCAATTTTAACTTGTATTGCACTTTTTCTTTATATAAAAAAATCTCTTGCACTGCAAATCATCAGCACCACTGATTACAATATAACCATGGTTGGAGTAATAACTATGAATGACTGAAGTGTGGCTGTCCCCCTATATAGGTGTGGGCTACACCAGTCACACAATTTACAACTACTCCCAGATGACGATGCTCCGCCATTGTGGTGGGCTGATGGGATTCATTTTGTCTTAGTGAGTGTGGGTTTGCACAGACTTCGAAATCACGTGGTTTTGTCTTTCTTTGTCTTGACGTTCATAGACCAGTAGTTCTGTTTTGTTGTTTCACTATAAAGTGGATCCCACGTGTTCAGAAAGAGCACACCCTCCGTCTGGAGGTAAGAACCCAGAGGTGGCTAGCATAGCGCTGGGGGAGGAGTTTGTGAAAGGAAATGGGGGGGATGGGGAGTGACAGGGCTGCTTACCTTGGTGGCCATGGGCAACAGTGAAATGGTTCCTAAGATCCATGTGCCATCAAATACTACCAAGTACAGGCAAGGTGTCGCCATTAATGGCCAAGGGGTGGCATGTCGGGATTGCCGGTTCCAATCCCGGCGAACTACAAATATGGCCGCCGCTCACCCAGACGGATGTGCGGAGGGAGGTCAGGTGTGTTAAAACCTAGCCTCCCTCGATTGATGACGCTTCGCGCTCTTCCTGACATCCCGTGAGACTCCACTTCAACTTACCTGAGTCCTCTGGATGCGGCTCCTCTTCGGTGGTTTCGGCGCTCGGGGCGGCGTTTGCTCACAGGTCTTCCTTCACGGTGACTCCGCACCTGAAGCTCTCCCGCAATGGCACTCCTACGGTGCCTTCTCTCGGCGGTACTGGTTACGGGTGGCATTCTCTGCGGCGTCTTCCTCTTTGCGCCTGCAGCTCTCCCTCAGTGGTGTTCCTACGGCGGCTTTTCTCAGCGGTACTGGTTCCGGTGGCATTCTCGGCTGCGTCTTCCTTATGAAGATTTTCTGGGAACCTGCAATCTAACAAGAAGAAAGGCATTCTAAGCTTTAACGGTAACAGCGCTTTCGCGCTGCTTTTTATTTACTAGTTTTGTGATTACTTACCTAATCCTGCTCCTCGCACTGTGGGGATCTGTCCCTTTTATCTTTCATGAACCTATGATAAAGAAAAAAGAGACATACCTGAAGACAAGGTTATTTTTTGTTTCTTACGCGGTGGTGTCAGACTTGTAATTACCAAGCAAGACGTGACATAAGGGGGGCTTTCACTTTTACACAGAAGTTTGCATGTCATTTGTTTCTCAAGGTTTGCATTCCTTAATATTAGTTTTTTTGTTTATTCCAGAATCTGATAGAAGTCTCACACATTACCAAGAGGAAGGGATATACAGATTTAAGACTCATTAGTGCAAGGTAGGAAACTATACCACCAGGAGATTAAAAGGGAGATATAGACTGAAGAGTCCTGCATATTAACTAATTCTCTGTACTTATTCCCTTCCTATAGCCTCGTGCCTCGTCCTGATGGGTCCTGTGTCACTGGGAGTATCGACGAGGGATCTCTACCCCTATTCCTTGTTTTGTTACCCTTCTTCCCCAAGTTACCATTGTCACTTTGACTTGGTTGGGTGCAATAGGTGGCTTAGAGGAGTTGTGGATTGTGCTTCATGTCCCTGATGTTCCTGCGAACAGACAGTGAATCCTGACAGGCAGCCCTGAGGGAAACAGGTGCCAGCATGATTTTGGTAAGCAGTAAGCTGGCGTCCCCAGAGCAGGTGATTCTCAATACATTCCACCAGGTTGTGGTGTCTGATAACAGGGTGGGTCACTAGCCGGTGAACCTTTTTTCATTTGAGTGGGGTGGGAGGTTTCAGGTCTTCTGAAGGTTGCTGTGAGCCCTGCCTTGCCTGTGGACTGTTTGTTGGGAAATGACCTTGAGCACACTATCTGAAAAGAAGTGGATCTCAAGGCATGTGGAGATGTTGGGGTTGCCTGAGTGAAATCGTGTCACAACAGGTCCATGGCTGCCCAGGCGGGGAGTCAAAAAGGGCTTGAGCCTGGAGCAATGGCCCAGGCAGCTGCTAAAAAGGGGAAATATAGAGGGTATGGGAAACCAGCTCCTGAATGCACCTCCAGTGAACAGGTGATGTCTCTGGGCGCTATCACATTTACTGGGAGGACAACCTCCTTTACAGTGAGCCTACGGTTCCTGTGCATGGGACATGGGGCCTGGGCATCCCTAATACTACAGGGCCTTTCTATTGGAGCTGGCTCAAAAATACCCCTGGCAGGACACTTGGGCTAAGACAAGACCTTTCCAAGGCTTCCCCCAAATTTCTTTTGGCCAAGGTCAGAACATCCTCGGAAACGTTCTGTAGAACCTGCATGACCTGCCAGGCTAGTTTGAAGACAAGGAAAAAGCTAAAGGCTCCCCTGGAACCACTTCCCGTCGCAAGCATCCCCCTTTGAAAGGGTGGGCATTGAGATTGTTCGGCCTGTGGATCTCTACACTTCTGGTCACAGGTTTATCCTAGTTCTGATGGATCAAACCGCCCTGTACCCAGAGACAATCCCTCTGAGGACCACCACTGCACCTGTGGTGGCATGGGCCCTGATGAGGATTTTTACCTGAGTGGGTTTCCCCAAGGAAGTTGTGTGTCACAGGGGCACAAACTTTATGTCTGCATATATGCAGTCCATGTGAAAAGAGTGTGGAGTCACTAACACGTTCTCCACCCCTTACCATCTCCAGACAAATGGGCTTGTTGAGAGATTCAACAAGACCCTAAAAGGCATGATCAGAAGCCTAGCTGAGGAAACAGTGGGATATCCTCTTGCCCTGCCCGTTGTTTTCCTATAGGGAGGTACCACAGAAAGGAGTTGGCTTTAGCCCGTTTGATATTCTGTATGGTCACTGTTAGATTTGGGGGTCTTCAGTTGGCATAGGTCGGTACCTGTGACAAATAGGGACCCCTGCATCTAGTCAGGGTAAGGGGCTACACTCCTAAAATAACCCCTGCTCACCACTTTGGTAGCTTGGCACGAGCAGGCAGGCTTATCTCAGAGGCAGTGTGTAAAGCATTTGTGAACACATACAGTAATACAGTGACAACACTACAAATGGACACCACACAGGTTGTATTATAAAAATAAGTATTTTTATATAGACTTAACACAAGACCAAACGACAAAAACCCACAATACTGTATCAAAAATAGACTTTAAAATGCTGTAAACTAGCTCAGTTCTCCTAAGTTGTAAATGCAACGCTTTACTCTCAATGTACCTTAGATGCGTAACGCAAGGAAAACAGAAGGGTCGCAGGGAAGTTGATGCGTCGGTTCCTTACACGCAGGGGAGTGGATGCGTCGGTTCCTTACTGCTGCGCAGGGGAGTTGATGCTCGCTTCCTTACTGTGTGGGGAGTTGATGTGCTGGTTTCTTACTGCTCTCCGGTGCGATGAGACACGATGGCACCTCGATGCGATACTCTTCTCCGGTGCGATGCGACAAAATGGCATCCTGGTTGCGATGCAATAACGTTGGTGTGATGCGTGCATGCCCAACAGCCGTGCGGCGACTCGATGATCTTTGGAGCCGTGACAGGCCCTGCGACGCGCTTCTCCGGTGATTCGACGATGACCTCTGTGGCGGCGTCCCGCTTCTCCGGTGATGCGCCGCACTTCGGCGATGATGACAGTGGCGGTTCACTTCCTCGGCAATGCGATGACCGCGGCTGTGGCGGCGACACACTTCTCATTGTTGCATCTCTCAGAAGGCCCAGCACAACAGCAGGCACTTCAATTTCCAACAAGGGAATTCAGGGGGGAGCTGGTTGATGAAGTCTTGTATCCCTGAGACTTCTGGCAGGAGGCAAGCTCTAGTTCAAGCCCTTGGAGATTCTTCTTCAAGTTGATAGAAAGCACACTCAGTCCTTTTCTCCTCTCCTTGGTAATGAAGCAACCACTGCAGGCCAACCCCCAAACACACAGCACAGGGGTAGTCTCCTCCTTCAGCTTCCTGGTTCTTCTCCTCAGCAAAGGGTTGTCTTGATTCCCAGAAGTGATCTAAAGTTCTTGGGTCTGGGTCCCAATATGTATACTACTTTTCTCTTTGTTCTCTGAAGGCAGAGAGGCCTTTGCCTAGTCCAAACCAGTTCTGGTCAGTCCTGGAGCACTTTCTTGACATGTCTCCTGCCTTCCTTTCACAGTGCAGGGCAGGGACATCAGACACACCACAGGAGGTGGAGCCAGCATTGTGGAGGGAAGGCCCAGCCCTATTCAGGTCCCAGGTGCAACTCCTCCCACCCATCTAGATGCAGATTGCTCTATTCAGCCTTGTGATGACTCACCCTGTCTCCTGGAATCCCCCAGCCCCTGACACTCAAACTCCAGACAAGGAATACACAGCCTAGCAGAGGCAGGTTTGGATGGTTAGACAAGAAAATACCTACTTTATAAAAGTGGTGTTTTCAAACACAGAATGTTAAAACCAACTTCACTAAAAGATGTATTTTATCATTCTGAGTTCAGGCATACTAAACTCGAATTTCTACCATGTTCCCTGAGTCAGTTAGGATTATAAAATGCAATAATCAAACTGCCCATTCTGGCCTATGGGTAATAGGTAGCCTTGCAATAGTGAAAAACGAAAATGGCTGTAATTCACAATCAGGACATGCCACACACATCAGGGAATGACCTACCTTTTACCTACAATGCACCCTGCCCTTTGGCCTACCAGAGGGGTGACTAATATGTACTAAAGGGAAGGTTAAGGGACTAGGAAGTGGGTGCACTTGCTCCGTCAACATGGCAGTACCCGACTGCAGACAGGCCCTGCTATGGCAGACCTGAGACACACTTTACAAGCTGCTCCGGTGGGTGGCACAATCAGTGCTGCAAGCCCACCAGCAGCATTGGTTACAAGCCCTGGGCACACGCAGTGCACTGTACTAGTGTCTGACAAGTAAACCAAGCAAACCAATCATGGAGTCACTAATCCATACATCAATTTACCATAGGGAGCACTTGCACTGCGGCACTGAACAGCAGTGGCACAGTGCCCAAAGCATCTATAACCAGCAAAAACACATGAGGCAAAAGCAAAAAATGGAAGGGAGACCCACGCCAATGGTGCCAGGTCTAACACGTGTCCCCTCCAGCTGAAATGTGGGGAGAACTACCCTACCTCCAGGGAGTTCTCATCACTAAGGCGGAAAAACCTGGACAGACCATCAGCATTGGCGTGTTCTGTACCAGGGCGGTGTTCGACCATAAAATCCATCCCCTGTAGGGAAATGGACCGCCTCAACAGCTTTGGATTCTCACCCCTCATCTCATCAACCATCTGAGGGGCCTGTGGTCCGTCTGAACCCGGGAGTGAGTCCCAAACAATTATGGTCTCAACTTCTTCAGTGGCCAGACCACAGCAAATGCCTCGCGCTCAATTGCACTCCAGCTCTGTTGCCGTGGAAGTAACCTCCTACTGATGAAGGCTACAGGTTGATCTAGGCCCTCTTTATTAATCTGTGATAGAACAGCCCCCACACCATGCTCTGAAGCGTCTGTTTGCACAATGAACTCTTTTGAGAAGTTGGGTGCCAGGAGCACGGGTGCCGTGCACATGGCAGTCTTCAGGCCATCAAAAGATCTCTGACAGGTGTCAGTCCAAATCACTCTCTTGGGCTGCTTCCTGGAAGTCAGCTCTGTCAAGTGTGCAACAATGCTGCCATACCCCTTGACAAACCTCCTGTAAAACCCGGTGAATCCTAAAAAGGCTCTCACCTCTCTCTGAGTCGAGGGGGGTTCCCAAGTCAGGATGGTGTCAATCTTGGGCTGTAGGGGCGCCACCTGGCTGCTCCCCACCTGGTGTCCCAAGTACACCATGGAACCCTGCCCGATCTGGCACTTACACGCATTGATCGTGGGGCCTGCTCTCCGCAGCGCCATCAGCACTTCCGAGAGGTGTCGCAGATGTTCTTCCCAACTGGCGCTGAACACTGCAGTGTCATCCAGGTAGGCGGCGCTGAACTCATCCAGTCTAACCAACACCTGGTTGACCAACCTATGAAAGGTGGCAGGGGCATTCTTCATCCCAAAGGGCATAACCGGGAATTGGTAGTGCCCATCTGGAGTGGAGAATGCTGACCTCCCTCTTGCCCCATCAGTCATGGCGATCTGCCAGTACCCAGATGTTAAGTCAAACGTGCTGAGGTACTGGGCAGCCCCTAACCAATGAATGAGCTCATCAGCGTTGGGGACGGGGTGCGTGTCAGTCCTGGGACTGAATTGAGCCCTCGGTAGTCCACATAGAACCGCAGTTCTGGCGTGCACTCGGTGCGGCAGCCTTTGGGACCAAGACCACTGGGCTGGCCAAAGGACTGTTAGAGGACTCAATCACCCCTAACACAAGCATCTTGGAGACCTCCTCCTTGATGCAAGCTCTCACCCTGTCAGTCACCCTGTAAGTTTTGTGCTTGACAGGAGGACTGTCCCCAGTGTCTACATCATGGACTCACCAATCAGTGACACTGGGAATCAGGGAGAGCAGGTCAGAAAACTGTCCCAGCAACTGGTGACAGTCATTCTGTTGCTCAGGGGTCAGGGTGGAAGAGAGGTTTACTCCATCCACTAACCCATCTTGCTCTGTTGCAGACAGGAGGTCAGGAAGAGGTTCAGTCTCCTCCTCTATTCCAGCATCTGTTGCTAGGAGCATGCCCACTTCGGACCTCTCTAAGTGGGGCTTCAGGCGGTTGACATGCAGGACCCTGTGGTAAATTTAAATTACCTAGACTTAATTTATGCGGTAAAATTCAAGAAGAATAACTCAGTAAAAATAAGAGGCAGAATCCGTGGTATTTGAGGTTATAAAAGGGAATTTATTCCTTACAAAGGAATTATGATGGTTCGAACCAGGCAATCGAGTTCCGTCACCACGAAGGTTCAGGAAGGGATCAGCAATACATTATTGACAGGTTATAATATATATAGTAAAATGCATTACAGTAAAGACAGATGCAGGAGGCGTAACAGCTGATAAGAATACACATACGTAATGAAAAAGGCGTTACAATAGGCGTGCACAAAGGCGTATACTAGAAACGTCATTATGATGATGACACAAGTGGGTGGATCCATAAGAGAATCCTGCAAAGTCAGCAAAAATATATGGCGGAGATGCGCGCGCAGCCGCATGACGTGTGATTGACGTGTAACTAGAGGGTGAAGGGAACTTGACATTTAGCCCTACATGAGGAGACAGAAGTCTGGGATGTCAGGACAACCTAATCCCAATCATATCTAATATCTTGTGTTTAAGGAACTATATTATCTGGAAGGAAAGGTCTTTTCGGACAGAGTCTATTCTATACTGACTGCTAGTGCGTGTACAAGCGTCTAAGTGTCTACATGAGATGCGAGGGGGCATGGGCCTACCATGGTAACGAAAGTCATGAATTACTTGCACGGAGACAGTGAGGCCGGGCCCTTTGCTCTGCAGCTGGAGAGATGTTTACCTAAGCTACTAGACAGGAATGCATTTCTTGAGGAGCGGAGCAGATAACTTGAAGGCTGAATACAGTTTTGGCAGGCAACAGGCCGGGCTAGGCACCGTTAGCCGCGCAGGAAGTAAGACAAAGTTCATGGATACAGATGCAGGTCCAGGCTGGAGCATTCAGAGGCAGAAGCAGGAAAAGCTCGATGGCAGAATTCAGGGCCTACCTTGCCAGAGCTGGAAAACGTGAAAAGTATACCATATAAAGACGGTGGCAAGGCATACTTAGGAACGGAATATCTGACCCATTCATGGCAGATCTGAAAGAGGACATATTAACGTTGGACACAATTGTATTTGCGTCTTCATAGCTTGAAGTGGAGGGAACATACATGTACTTGTAGCATGTACATGGAGCCGTTGGGGTCTAGATAGGGGACACAACTGATCATAAAAATTCATATTTCCTCATTCCCTCCTTGTCCCCTACGGACCCTTCATGAAATATCGATCTTCAGGAATCCATCAATCTGTTCATGTAACATCATTTGCTCTTCTTTCTTCTTCCGTGATTTCGAATGAAAACTTGAACGTGGAATACACGATGTGGCACACAGGCCGCAAATCGCTGGTCCACATTGTAGACATAGGCAGCAACTGAATACTATGAGAAGGCCAATACCTAGGAAGGATAGGACTTTCCATCCCCAGGCTGACAACACGCTCCAGAACCAACCGGACCATGTCCAGGTGCCTGGATTCTGATGTATCTGGTTTGCAATTTTGTGAAGACGAGTTATGGCTTTATATACGGATGGCGCGTTTTCTGGGATGAAAACACAGCAACTTGATCCGATGACCCTACAAGCTCCGCCCCTATCGGCTAGGATGACGTCAAGGACAAGACGATTTTGGAGAACAACAATCCGCATCGCAGACTGCTCCTCTGTTAAGTTGCCTAGGGCAGAAGTAGTTTCATTCACTACGGCTTCAAGGGTTCTGGTTAATCTGCGTATCAGTTTACTATTTGAGACCACACCTATGTAAGGAAAGAGACCTTTATTGAAGTCTGTATATTGTTCCCATGCTGTTTCAGTGTAGTCTACAATCGGGATATCTCTCTGGGGTCTATGGTGTACTAGATTGGTATTTCTATGATAATCAGGAGGGGCTAGAAAAACAGGTGGCAGAAGGAATGCAATGTAACAGGTACCATCCCAATCTAGAGGTAGACGTATATATGCGGTATAACCACATATGAAGTAGGAATGACGGGAAGCTCTAAATGTTGACTTGCCTTTATCACTGAATTCGATCACAGTAGTACATTTACTATGACCCAGGTGTACTGAACCATTCTTTCTTACACAGAATTCACCTTTGACTGGTAATACTGACATGGCAGGCAAGACTAGTGCAGCTTCGGATTCAACATTCAGAATCATGAGGTTAAGTGTAAAATTACCTAATCCATATACATCATTTTATAGATCAGTTCCTGTTCTTTTGGGAAGTCCCTCCTTGTTAGGATAACAGGCTTTAAGCAAAACTAAGTTCAGGTTTCCCCATACCCAGTTGCTCTGGTAAACTACAGTGTTTGAATCTAAAGAGTTAATCAAACTAAACCATGCTCCACAGGAACCATTGTGTGTGAACGGGTACGGAAAGAGAGGCAGAACTCCTTTATATTTCTGATAGGGAGGGAGTCGGCCACATATCCAACAATTTGTAGCATTGCTGGTCTGATGGGAATGATGTAACATACTAATGAATGTGTTGTTGCGCAGCGCAAATCTATAGGACAACTCATGTGGAGGTAGTTCACTAAAAGAATGTTCGACAGTAACATTATAAGCAGAGTAAGCACGCTTAAAAATAGGATAATACATGTGCAACAGTATACTCGCAACAATAATAAAAAGACTTAGAAAAAACATAATCAACAATGTCACTATACAGTGACTATGAAGTGATTTACAGTATGCATGTTTCTTGAGCTGTTTCTGTCTATTTCTCTCTCTAATTCGGTCTAGAGGATACATGTCAAAGACTAAATTCAACCGATTCACCTTGGAGAGGACTTAAACAATCGAATTGTCTGACTTGCTAGACCTTAGTTTCAGTTTGTATTCTTGTGATTCGGTCTTTTCAACCAGGGGGAGTTTTGAATCAGTCTCTGGAAGGGGGCAGGGCTGAGAGTTCAGATCAGATGGTAGTCCATGAAATTTCTTGATATGGCTCGAGTGTAACCAACCCTTGCGACCCTCGACCTTCACTGCTGTCCTCGTCGTTAGAAGTACCAGTTTTGGTGTTTGCCAGCGAGGCTCCAACGGGCTCCTCCTGTCGAAGTTTCGTATGAAAACTAGGTCTCCAGGAACCACTTCATGGGGCTTTACCTCGGTGTTGTCGGGAAAGGCTGCAGCTACCTGTGAACGGCAAGATTGTAGTGCAGACATCAAGGAAGCAAGGTAATCTGTCAGCATATTACAATCAACATCAGTGATTTTACGAGGTATAGGCGTCCCCCACATATTTGGTGGCCTACCGAAGACCACCTCGTACGGGGATAGCCCTGTGCGAGAATGTGCTACCATTCTCATGTAAAAGAGTGCAACTGGTAAGGCTACTATCCAGTCGACGCCTTTCTCTCTACAGATTTTAGAAAGTCGTATTTTCAGGGTCTGATTATGACGTTCCACGAGACCTGCTGCCTCGGGATGTCGGACACAGTGGAATTTCCATTGATAGCCTAACAAGAGTGAAATGTGTTTCATTAGCTCGGATGAGAACGGCTGGCCATTATCTGAGTACACGATACGGGGCAAACCATACCGTGGGAAGAATTCACGAACTAATTGTTTGGCAGTAGTCGGGGCTGTGTAATCTGAGACGGGATATGCCTCTGTCCAACGGGAAAGAGCGCATACAACTACGAGGACATATTTGAATCCTCGACATCGTTCCATCTGGATATAATCCATCTGGAGGACTTCAAAAGGATGATCGGGAGGTTGAAATCCACCCTGCTCTACAGGTACGCCTTTACCTGGATTGAACTGACAACAAATCATACAAGTTCGGACTTTCTGTTTGGCTGCAGCTCGTAAGTGTTTGTTGAACCAAATGTGTTGAATACTGTCTAACATAGCTTTTTCTCCTAGATGTGCTGGACTATGTATTGTGTTAATGATAACTTGAACCATTGAGTCGGGGAGAAACCATATAGATTTTCCCTTCGTCATCCATCCCTGATCTGTTTGGATCCCTCCTAATTCCGTCCATTTCTTTATTTCCTCTGGTGTAGCATGTGTCTGTATGTCAATTACATCAAGGGCGGGATCCCTAACTGTCATGCAGTGAGTCGGCATCGGAACTATTGTCTTTGTCAAGTTAGTTGCATGAGTCTTATTCTGTGCTGTTTGCTTAGCTGTTCGGTCTGCTAGGTCGTTACCCTGGGAAATTATATCGGTGACTTTTGTATGGGCTTTGCACTTCATGATAGATATCGAAGTAGGTAGATGTATTGCATCTAATAGAGCTTGAATAAGGGGACCGTGTTGAATGTTGGCACCGTGAGAAGTCAAATAACCTCTCTCTCGCCAAAGGACTCCGAAGTCGTGTACAACTCCGAATGCATAACGTGAATCTGTGTATATGTTAACTTTTCTATTTTTGGCTTGAATACAGGCTTGTGTCAGGGCAATAAGCTCTGCTGCTTGCGCTGATAATGTGTCAATACAATTTGTTTCAATGACTTCGGTGTCTGTCGTGACTGCATAAGCGGCCACTAACTCTCCTGTACTTGTTCTCATACATGAACCATCCACATAAAGTGTCAGGTCTGGGTCTGGTAATGGGACGTCTGTCAAGTCTTGTCGGGGTTTTGTCGTAATAGTAATGACTTCAATACAATCATGTGCCAGTGGGTCTGTTCCACTTAATGGCAAAAGTAAATGTTGTAGACTTGTAAAGCGCACAGCTACCCCAGCAAAGGGGCGTCCCGGCGCTGTAGACCGCTGGGGAACCCGTCCTGGCTATCCCTGTGAGATGATCCCTTTCTGGGTATCTCCAAGGTGAAACCAGGCATCCCTGGCGTCTGTGGGGGGCCATTGTAGAGATGAGGCAAGCTTAATGCCCAGAGTTGCCGAGTGTGTTCCTGGTTAGAGTAGGTACCGAGGCGAGAATTATCAAGTCCGTTTTGACCCTGGTCCACGACCCTGCCGCGTCGGGAATTGAACCCTGGTCCCTGGCCAATTCTCTGCTTACGGTTCTGCCGTCTCTACCTATTGAGCCACACCTCTCCACAAAGTGTGGCAGGATTTAATGTACTACAACGTCTGATTTCTATGTGTGGCTGAAACAATGTGAGTTCGTAACCTGTCAGTCGTGCTATAGTCAAGTGTTGTGTTTGTGTCCGGTTCAAGAGAACCTCTACTGCGTGTGGTACTTGTACTGTCAATTGATGTCCTAATACTATGGAATCGCTTTGTCTGATCGCTAGAGCTGTTGCTGCGACTGATTTCAGGCACGCAGGAAGAGCTTGAGCTACGGGATCTAATGTGCTAGAAAAGTAAGCACATGGCTTGTGTGATCCTGCTTGTTCCTGAGTGAGTACTGACAAAGCAGTACCTTCACGTTCTGTAACAAAGAGTGTAAAAGGCTTACTGTAACATGGTGTCGCTAAAACAGGTGCTTGGCATAAAGCTTTCTTTAAGTCTTCAAAAGCTTGTGTATGTTCTGGAGTCCAAGGGAGGACAGTCGATGTCGCTGCCTCCTGGGTTGTCAACTGAATGAGTGGTTTTGCTAGAAATGCATATTGGGGAATCCACTGCCTGCAGTACGAAGTGAGGCCTATGAAGGCCCGTACCTCCTTTTGTGTCTTGGGTGGTGGCATGTTAACAATTAACTGAATGCGGTCAGGTGTGAGCTGTCTCCCCCATTTGGACAGCAAGTGCCCTAGGTACACAACTTGCTGGGCACAGAATTGCAGTTTCGAAGGGGACACCTTGTGCCCCTTGTCGGCCAGAAAATGTAAAACCGTCAGTAATGCTTTTTCACATTCGGGTTCGCTTCGGGCGGTGATCAGCAGATCATCGACATACTGAAGCAGTGCAGTGTTAACTGGCATGTGGATACTGTCAAGTTGTCTTTTCAGTGCTTGGCTGTAGATGCTAGGACTTTCTGTAAATCCTTGAGGTGCGCGTGCGAATTTAAAGCTTCGTCCATTTAAACTAAATCCGAACAAATATTGACTTTCCGGATCGATTGGGACGCTAAAGAAGGCGTTCTTGAGGTCAATTACAGTAAAGAACGTTGCCTCTGAATCAATAGCTGTCAGTAATGAAGAGATATCTGGGACCACGGGATATTGTGGTACAATGCATTTATTCAATTCGCGCAGATCAATAACTAATCGATATACGGGGGGTGCTTTTGGATCAGTTTGTTTAAGAATCGGAATGATCGGAGAATTACATACATTGGAGTCGGTTTCTACAACCACTCCTTGTGCAATGAGCTCGTCAATGATTTGCAGTAAAGCCACTACAGCATCTGGAGGTAACTTGTATTGTCGCATTCGTGGTAATACCACTCCTGCTTTGAGTGTGACTCGATATGGTGTAATGTGCATACAACCTACATCAGTGGGGCCTTTTGCCCATAAATGTGCGGGTAGGTTCTGTAACCGGTGATCCATGTCTCTTGACACGTAGTGACCTTTAAAGTCACGCAAAAATAGTCGTACTCCGTCCGGAGAACAACATATTATGGCTCCTAGAGCTTTCAATGTTTTTATACCTAACAAGTTTTCTGGGCATGATTTTGTAAGCAATAGATCTGTAGTCCGTGTCAAGGGACCAACTGTAAATGCAAGCGGTTGCGATACTTCGTTAATAGTAGGCTTTCCTGAAAAACCAAGGGAAATATTTTGTGAGCCTGAGAGGGGTGCCCCTGGGACTTCGTCGTGACTTATAGTTGTTCTGCTTGCCCCCGTATCAAGTAGAAACTTTCTGTCTTTCCCTAATACTTGACTCTGTACATAAGGACCCTCTTGATCTACAGGAACCTCAATAAGGGGTAAGCCAACTTCCCTCTCTAGGCTATTTCATGTGTAGCGCTGATAATCTGGATAGTCATTTTGTGCATACTGGTACATCTGTTGTGTCGTGTTTTGTGTTGCAGCAATAGGCTGTGGCTGTGGTTGTGGCTGTGGTACCACTACGGTCTGTTGTGGAACCGGCATAGGCTGTACATGTTGAGGTGCTTGTTGTTGGATCTGATCCTGTCTAGGCGGACATGGTCTCTCTTTGGTTTTACCCGTAGAGATATTATGTTTCAGAACTGCACAGTCGTTTATATAATGACCTGGCTGTTTACAATAGTTGCATGTCCCTTTAACAGGAACCGTTGAATTACTGGACTGTGTCGCACCCTTTTTATGACCGTCGGCTGGAACTGACTGGGCGACGAGCATTTTCATTTTCGTGTCTTTCATACGTCTTTGTTCGTGTTCTCGTTCTTCTCTAATTCTATTCTGGTGATACTGTAACATTTGTAACATTTGTGAAGGAGTGTTAGCTTGCCAAGTGCTCTCAACTTTCAATACTCTATTTTTAACCTGTGGCAGCGAATTCTCGACTAGTTTTGTTACAAAAAGATGTGGATATGACTCGCTACTTGCTTTCAGGCCGCTATTAATACCAAAACATTTTTCAAATCGGGAATAAAAATCACTAGTGTCTTCATCGGGTTTCTGTTTACAAGCTGAGATTGCTCCCCAATCTTCCTTTTTCGTAGTTAATAAACGTGGCAATACTTGTACTAATAATCCTGGCAATGCTTTTGTTCTCTCCCCAAGCCCTACGCCTGCAGTTCGGGCAGTTTCTTCGTTTTCTAATACTGTCCAATCAATCTTTTGGTCTCCCACTTCCCATTCTTTTTCTTTGAGTTTCTCATAAATACCGGCAGGCAATAATACTTTCAATATTTTCATAATGTCAGGATAGGTATAATCACCCATGAGTAACATGTCCTTTAGTTCACGGTGAAAACCTGCTGGATCTTTGTCATGGCTGGGCACTAATTTTTTCATTTCCAATAGTTCTATTTTAGTTATGGGTGTGTACACAAACACGCGTCTAAACGTATTGTCATCATTTCTAACTGGGTGTACTTCGCGTAAGGGATTCTGTCTGTCTATGTAATACGTTTTTCTCTCCATGGAAGGAGCTGGATCATGTTCTGGACACAAAAAGGCACTATATCTATGTCGGTATTCTAGAATTACTTTAATTAGATCGGTACCTAGACCTCTCCATTTGTTCATGAGTAGTTCTATCAGTATATCAGGTAGGGGACCAGGATCGGAGTGTTGGCCTTTATATAATATAAGGAGATGTTGTATCATGTATATACTAGCTAACCGCTGTTCGTCTGGGGCGAGGTTCAGAAACGTGTGTGCTAGCGCATCATCACTGTATTTTTCAGGACTGTCAGCCCATTGTACTGCTGACCTGGCTAATTCTTGTTCATCCATAGAATCGAGCACATGGTACCCCCTTCGTTCTCGAAGTAACCTATCAGTAGCCTGGAATAAGTGTTCAGGGGTCCTTGGATTTGAGATAGCTGTTTGAAAAATTCTGTTACATTCTGGACGTATCGGACGCATTGTATTATTAAAAGATCTTCCCTTTCCTACATAAGCTATCGTTTGTCTAGCTGGTAATTCTAATTGTCCTGTGTTCATTTCTGACTGTTCCTCCTCCTCTTCCTCTGATTCAGTTTTATCTGCTTCTAATCTTCTTTCATGTATTCGTTCTACTTCTTTTCTGATCCTTCGGCACATGACTTCTATACACTTCTGTTTATCATGTTTCCCGTCTGTTATATTCTGACCCCATCTGGTAAGTACTTGCATTTCCTCCGAATCTACCTCAGGCCTATCTCTGTTTCTGATCAAGCAGTTTATGAAAAAGCGTAACAATAATTTTTGCATGTCTACTTTCTGGTATTCCATGGCCTCGCCAATACTTTCAGGACCTTGCCCTGTTTGGACAAAGCGATATATTTTGTCTAGATGTTCAACCATTCCTGGTAACGTCATTAAATAGTTTGCAGCTCGTCGTAAACGTACTGAAGATAGCAACATTCTGTCGTGTTTACCTGGCACTGGATCATATCTACAATCTGTAAGAGGCTCATTTAATATATTGTCATTAGCTCTTTGGGGTGTACGTTGGTGTGCTAAATCCCTATAAGTCAATCTAGTTGCTGGCGGTGGCGTGGAAAAACCTCCTGTCGCACCTCCTGAGGTGCCAAGTCCAAAAGGATTTGTTGGGTGTAGGATAGAGAGTGTGGATGCAGGAAGGACTGTAGAAACAGATGGAATGTTTAGAACGTGAGGAGGACTTTGTTGCTGCGGAGGCGGGTGCAGCTGATTTTGGGGTTGAGCGTCGTTAACAGGTGGTGTGCGTGGCTGCGCACCATTAGCATATTCGGGGGCTGCATCATCTAAATAGGAAGAAAGGAAAATGTCCTTTGCGGTCTTGGGATGTACTTTAATCGGGAGTAATGGAGGTAGCAGATCTTTTGGTACCTCCAAGGTGGCCTTAGGCAAACCCTCGGCCAGAAGGGGATACATACCATTCATAAGAGTGTTTCGTTGTCTGTCTACTTGTTCTGTTTTTACTCGGATACCTTCGTCAATTAATATGTTTTCTCGGGCTCTTTCTGAATCTTCCCTACTTTTCTCTTCTTTTCTGGGCGCTTTCTCTGTGCGTCTATGCGATTCTTTACGCCATAGTTCAAGGGCATCTTTCTGTGACTGTCTGGCTTTCTTTTTCCATAATACTTCTTCTATTCTCATGATGCAATCTGCATCCCATGTTCCAGTAGCGGGCCATCTCTGACTCTCTGCTAAATCCTTGGTGTAGTCCACCCATAGATCAAGATATAACACGGCATCTAGGGCATGTTTGTGGTACATAAAGTACCCTGGGGTGTCCCTAGGTGGAATGGGAACAGCTTCCTCGAGTATCCCTTTTCTAGTTTTTATCTGTCTTAATTTTGAAAATAACGGCATCTTGAACCTTGCTACTTAATTCTTACTCGGTCTTGAACACAATAATTACAATAAACACAATAATGAAGATCAAACAATCACTCATACCACGACATTTAAAACATATCAAAACATTTTAGAACGAACAATAATAATTAGAATAAAACTAGTTAACTGCATAATACTAAATATACTGTATGTACTGCTAAACAGTACAGATACACTGCTAAAACAGTGCAGACCAGGTCTGTGTACCCAAACCCGTCTTGACCGGCACAAACTAATGTGCACGTCTAGATGCGTCCCCAGCAACGGTACTCACCGGGAAGCACGGAACGGAAGGCCTCGGAAGTCTGGACTGGACTAGACCAAACTGGACTGGACTCGACTCGTGACTTAGATACTTCGGGACTTCGGAATCTGGTGGGCCTCTGTATACCTCGGATCTTGCTCTCTCAGCTAGGCTCTGGTCGGGATTCTCCGCACTCCTCACCGCCTCGTCTGGGTGTTGATCGCAGCCTCAGTCGCCCCCGTTGGCCTGAGGGAGATACAGGAAATCCTGCGGGTACGCGTAATTGTCCGTCCGGCTGTGGCAGGAGACCGGGTCTGCAACGCACCTCCGGCGCGTGGGGTGTGAGAGGTGTCCCTGTTCGGGCGCCAATTATGTGGTAAATTTAAATTACCTAGACTTAATTTATGCGGTAAAATTCAAGAAGAATAACTCAGTAAAAATAAGAGGCAGAATCCGTGGTATTTGAGGTTATAAAAGGGAATTTATTCCTTACAAAGGAATTATGATGGTTCGAACCAGGCAATCGAGTTCCGTCACCACGAAGGTTCAGGAAGGGATCAGCAATACATTATTGACAGGTTATAATATATATAGTAAAATGCATTACAGTAAAGACAGATGCAGGAGGCGTAACAGCTGATAAGAATACACATACGTAATGAAAAAGGCGTTACAATAGGCGTGCACAAAGGCGTATACTAGAAACGTCATTATGATGATGACACAAGTGGGTGGATCCATAAGAGAATCCTGCAAAGTCAGCAAAAATATATGGCAGAGATGCGCGCGCAGCCGCATGACGTGTGATTGACGTGTAACTAGAGGGTGAAGGGAACTTGACATTTAGCCCTACATGAGGAGACAGAAGTCTGGGATGTCAGGACAACCTAATCCCAATCATATCTAATATCTTGTGTTTAAGGAACTATATTATCTGGAAGGAAAGGTTTTTTCGGACAGAGTCTATTCTATACTGACTGCTAGTGCGTGTACAAGCGTCTAAGTGTCTACATGAGATGCGAGGGGGCATGGGCCTACCATGGTAACGAAAGTCATGAATTACTTGCACGGAGACAGTGAGGCCGGGCCCTTTGCTCTGCAGCTGGAGAGATGTTTACCTAAGCTACTAGACAGGAATGCATTTCTTGAGGAGCGGAGCAGATAACTTGAAGGCTGAATACAGTTTTGGCAGGCAACAGGCCGGGCTAGGCACCGTTAGCCGCGCAGGAAGTAAGACAAAGTTCATGGATACAGATGCAGGTCCAGGTTGGAGCATTCAGAGGCAGAAGCAGGAAAAGCTCGATGGCAGAATTCAGGGCCTACCTTGCCAGAGCTGGAAAACGTGAAAAGTATACCATATAAAGACGGTGGCAAGGCATACTTAGGAACGGAATATCTGACCCATTCATGGCAGATCTGAAAGAGGACATATTAACGTTGGACACAATTGTATTTGCGTCTTCATAGCTTGAAGTGGAGGGAACATACATGTACTTGTAGCATGTACATGGAGCCGTTGGGGTCTAGATAGGGGACACAACTGATCATAAAAATTCATATTTCCTCAACCCGCAAGGGATTCCTGGGAGACCGCAAGTCCACCAAGTAGGTAACCGGACTCTTGCGCTCCACCACCTCAAATGGTCCGGTCCACTTATCCTGGAGCACACAGGGCTCCACTGGGGCCATGACCCACACTTTCTGACCAGGCTGAAGCTCTACCAGAGTGGTATTCTGGTTCTACCACTGCTTCATCTCCTCCTGGCTGGCTTCCAGATTCGCCTCAGCGAGTTTTCTGAAACGCCTAGTTTGGTTCCTGAAGGCCAGCATGTAGCTATATACATCCTGGGGAGGCAACATAGGGACTGCCACCAAGTGTGGGGACAGTACTCCTCTCTGTCCTCCCTTAATCCTGGGATTACCCCCTTGTGTATCCATGATATGGACACAGGGGAAAACCTCCCTGTCAAAAATACATCTTACAGGTTGTCCGATAAGGTGAAGGCCAGCATCAAGAGCAAAGTCTCTAAGAGGCTGGAGTTAGAGGGGCTAGAACCCTCCGGTAGCCTCTGATCCAATCCTGTGGTTCTGGTACCAAGAGCTGCCCCACCGGGTACCACAACTGAACTAGGTTCTGTGTGGATCACAGAGGGCTACATTCTGTAACCAAGACTGATGCTCATCCTATCACTAGGGCGGATGAGCTCATTGACATGTTAGGGGCTGCCCAGTACTTAAGTACCTTTGTAATTACCAGGGTACTGGCAAATCACAATAAAAGATTGAGCCTTCTCCACTCCAGAGGGCCACTATGAGATTAGGGTGATGCCCCTTTAATTAAAGAACGTCGGCCACCTTTCTGAGGCTGGGGAACCAGGTCCTGGCTGGTTTAGAGGTCTTCTCAGCTGCATACTTGGATGACATAGCTGTGGAAGGACCATCCAGAGGTGATTCAGGTCCAGCAACAGGCAGGCCTTAGTATCAAGGCCCGTAAATGCCAGATAGGGCAGGAGTCTGTGCTGTACTTGGGACACCTGGTGGGCAGGGGAAGGTGCAACCCCTTCAGGCCAAGAACTAAATCATCATGGCTGGCAGTCCCACAAAACCAAGACTGAGGTAAGGGCCTTCTTGAACCTCACTGGGTACAATAGGAGGTTTGTCAAATGTTATGGCACCATTATGGTCCCTTTGACTGAGCTAACTTTGAAGAAGCAGCCCAAAAATGTGATTTGGACAAAGGCATGCCAAAAAGCATTTGACTCTCTGAAGCAAGGTAAGGGTACAGCTCCTGTGCTCAAGGCCCCTGACTTCTCCCAGGAGTTTATCGTTCAGACAGATGTCTCATAGCATGGGATAGGGATAGTACTTTCAGAGCTCAATGAAGAGGGCCTGGACCAACCTGTAGCTTTGATCTCCATGAGGTTACTCCCCAGGGAACAGAGGTGGAGTGCAATAGAAAGAAAAGCTTTTGCTGTGGTCTGGTACTGAATAGGTCTAGGCCATATATGTTTGGCACTCACTTCCTGATTCATACAAACTACAGGCCCTTCAGGTGGCTCATGCAAATGAGGGGTGAAAATCCGAAATTGTTAAGGTGGTCCATTTTCCTACAGGGTATGGAATTCAGGGTGGAACACATACCACGAGTAGACCATGCCAATGCTGATGGTCAGTCCATGTTTTCCTGCCTTCGTGATGAGAACTACCTAGAGGTTGGGTTGTTCTCCCCACTTTCAGCTGGGGCACAAGTGTTAAACCTGTCATCCTTAGGGTGGGGTTTCCCCCAACCTTTTGCCTGTTGCCTCCCATTATTGCTGTATCCTTTTGTTGGATTTAGGGCTCTGAGCATTTCTACCACTGCAAACCAGTGCTAAAGTGCATGTGCTTCTCCCCTATACATGTGGCATTGGTGTATACCTGATTGGCATATTTAGTTTTCCTGTAAGTCCCTTGGAAAGTTGTACCCCATGTACTGAGGGACTGTAATCTAAATACTACTAGTAGGCCTGCAGCACTGGTTGTGCCGCCCTTAAGTAGCCTTTCAAACCTGTCTGGACTGTGTGTGCAGTTTACTGCAACTTAGACTTGGCATTTAAAACCACTTGTCGAACCTTAAAATTTCCCTTTTTATTACACATATATCACCCGTAAGGTAGGCCCTATGTGACCCTAAGGGCAGTGTGTTATGTAATAAAAAGGCAGGACATGTCCTTTTAAGTTTTACATGTCCTAGCAGTGACAAACCGCTAATTTCGTTTTTCACTGCTGTGAGGCCTATTCCTGCCATAGGCTAGTATTGGAGATTACTTGAGTTACATTTTAAACTGTAATTCCAGATTGAGAAGGAGTAGCTACTTCATTGTTAACATCTTTGGAATGGTGGTGATAAATCCTCTTAAGTGGTCAAGTTGGATTTAGCCTTACTATTTTAGAAATGCTCTTAACTTTGCTCTGCATGCCTGACGCTCCTAAAGGGTGACTGAGCACATGTTATCTTCCTAGTGTATCTGACTTACCCTGACGAGAGAGGTGGGTTCTGCCTGTCTTGGGTGCATATCTCAGCCAACCAGAAACCCCATTTCTAACAGTTGTCCCCTATGGTAACATTAAAAAATATATATATATATATTGTTTTCCCCTATTGTAACACTTAGCAGCTATCTGGGCTCAAATAGGCTATTACAGTGTACATGACTAGTAAACATACTTTAAAAATGCATCAGATATATGGGCTCATCCTTGGAGTTCTAGTGATCCATTCCCAACCTAAAGCTCTCCTTTCAAAACCCTGTGGGTGGTAGGAATGCCAGCAGAGAACCTGTAGACTTCCTCAAGGAGTCTGTGCCCTTAAATCATACAAAAAAGGTATTTTAATTTCAATCAAGATATTTATTACGTCTTAAAAGAGGTGTTTAGGAAAAGTCTAAGTCCAATTTCAGTGTGCTTTCACTTTGAACTGATGGAAACAAATGTACAGAGGTCGTTGACACGGAACTGGAGGCCCACAGACCTTAATAGTGAAGTCCCGCCTCAAGCTCAATGAGAAAGAATACCTTCAGTGTTTATGAATTTGCGGCAACTTACAAGGGAAGTATTTAATTGGCTGAAACGTTATATAGCCTTCCTCTAGACAAAGAAGTCCCTGATTCACTGAAAGAAAACCCTTACCTACTACATCTTCTTCCTGCTGTACTTAGTACTAAATGCGTCTTTCCATTACTTCATAAAAATCCAACAGCTATGCATAGCAATATTTAACAACGTTGTGGTCTGAGAGCAGGAAATGTGCCTAAAAAAACTCTAGTGACTCCTTCATGATAATACCTTGCTTTTTAATTGTGCTTGCGAACATCAGTAGACAACAAAAACCATAACAAACATGATGCTGATGCAGCGTGGAAACCTGGGTAACGGGAATCAGGACAAAACCCCGTACCTAATATCTTCCCTTCGTCACAGACCAAATATCACATTAACACATTCAATCCTACAATCATTGGTGGGGCCCATATCACCAACATTCACACTTCGCTTCTCACTGGTCTGCACTTACAGGAGAGATGAGTGTTCCAAGTGCTGACATGAAAGGAATACCTTATAACCTATAGAGAGAACATTATTTACACTTTTATGCACTAATACCTTTATCACTACACATCATAAACCTAAACATTAAGATACTCCTCCCACGTGATCAATGGATCAATTAGTTGATTTGATTTTGATGATTTAGTCCAGCTAAAGCATACTCAAAGATCCTGATCTACTCCCTTTCAATAAACGACCAAACACATTTTCTTGTTAATCAATATTTTTGTTTATCTAAATAATGCAAGAATTTTAGTTCCATCTAGTAAATTTATTATTCATTACACAAATCACAGAACACCATATTTACCTATTCTGGCTATCGGTCGTCCTCTAAGTCATCAAATATAGTCGTCAGCACGCTACAGTCCCAAAGATCGGGTCAAGGACCAGAGACGTGCAAGTATCGATCAGTGCCCATAGATTTTTGGCAGTCCTTAGTTCATCAAGAAATTGGGCAGCAATTCAGTCTGTCAAAGATTCAGGAACGCAGCTGTCACGTAGCGTCACCGTCGTCCCCATCAGCAAAGGAAACACGCAATTAACGCAAGCGCCTCTGTATTCTAACGTCACTTTTATAATGGAAATAAGGTCTAAAAGATACAATATAGAGAATATGGGCTCATCCCATTGGTTGGTTGGGATTGTCCGGTGAGGTTTCACACAATTCAGGAGGTTAGGTCATCCTACATGTTCCATCCGGTTTTTATAAAAGTCTTTTGTCGAAACACTTGGCAGGCATCCCGTCGTGACCTTGCTTGAGCACATCAAGTCTAGGGTCATGTCGAGGCCACTGGTACATGGGGTTGGCGCAGGTGCACATTGTCTGAAACCCCGTGGAATGGTGGCCATCGCGTCGAGTATGTCAGGTGGCCATCTTGATTTTAGGCCCAAAGGACAACTTAAGCGAAACAAACACAAAGAGTAATTAAAACATAGAAAAAACGAATAAAATGTTAAACCCTCACTAATTCTCCTATCTGCTTGTAATTATCTAGCATATGGCAACATTTAAAGCGTTCATATTCACCCATTGATGTCATCTGGTGCAACATACAATAATGTCACAAAAGCATATTCTATTTTTCTAGTATTAGTATGCATACATATGATAATTACAAATTATTTTAGCCATGCAAAATGCAAATCCCACGTATATTTCGTACATTAGTAATGTTGGTTAAACTTCACACAAACACATTAATAGTATTATAATTAATAGATTATTCTAATTAGTATAAAAATGCAGAATAGGGGGGGTATACAAAATTTTGTACTATCTGCTCCATCAATCCCCCCTTTGGTGATTATATCACAACACCATTAACATTTTGTATTATTTTTTATGGAATCGATTTGAGTTCTTGCTTTTATTCATAACTCAGTTTCCCCAGTCTCTTTTCTTTTTGCTGTCTTATACATATTTTCCTTAACTTCTTCTAATTCTATTTCTTCAAATTCCCTCTCTTGTTTCTTATCTTTTCTCCTTACATTTTCTCTTTTTAACTTTTTCTGAATTTTATTCTTTTTATGACAAATACACCCTAATCTTAATATTAATACTAGGAAAATCCCACATGTTAATGGAAATAAGATTTTACCTAAAAAGGTACCACCTAGGTTTACTAAGAAATTCTTAATAGCAGATATTTTCTTTCCAATCTTTTCCCAAACACCAGTGGTGCAGTGGTGCAATTTCGTCATGCAGTTCAGTTATATTTTTAATATAAATTTTCAAATCTTTACTTTCGTCTGGAATGTAAGTACAACAATGTTGAACTTTCAGCATCCCACAGACTCCACCCTCCTTTGCCAATAATATATCAAGGGTAAGGCGATTCTGCATTACCATAGCACGCATGGCAACCATTTCAGTGTTTACCAATAAAAATCCTCCAGCGATGCTTGTTGACAAACGATCCACTACTGTTGAAAGCCTTCTAACTTTGTTTGCATTCAGAGATATTCCCACTGCTGGTATCAATGCTCCAAAGATATCAACCACAATTTCTGACCAAGATTCTCTCTTCCTACATGCTAAATAACTACCTAAGTTATGTACACCATCTTCTCCTCTTCCCATATGAAAAATCTTCGGAAAAACCAGGCCTACATAACATGTGCCATACCAATGGTCTGGCAAACGATAATACGCCTCGTTCCCGCAAATAAAGTATAACCCAGGAAAAACTGGATCATTTCCACCTTTAAATCCCCATCCACCCATGATTCGGTATGTATCATGGCACTCACTATTACCTACAAAGTAATTATCATATGCAGTTTGATTCCTTCTAATACACAATTTCCCTTCTGAGGCCAATCTAAAGCCATAGTTGGACTAGCTTCTCCTTTCAAGTGTTTTTCCATTTCTACATCCCAGACTGTCTTCTCCACTTTTCCTTCAGATGCCTTCCTTTGCATTTTCGATCTCCTTTCTTCAACCATATCCAAAAATTTATTTTCTTCTTTCTTTAAACTGCAAGTCAAATTGTTTTTAAATATATATTCTAATGTTAGTTCTTTAGTCTCTAAGAAAAATTCACCTAATAACTTTGCAGGTTTTACCTTGTTTAGCTTGTTAATTGATGGTACTTGTAAAAATATGTTATCTACATCTGAAAAATAATACTCTAACTTCCCTGTTTGGTAAAATAAACTAGCTATTACACTACATGTTATTCCATAAGTTACTGGAAGGAGGGGATAAGTCACTCCCTCCGATACAGATGCAGGTAACTGCATACAAACGTGGCAGTCCCTTCCGTCCATTGTCTTTATATATTCATACAATAATTTCGAAAATACATTATTAGAAAAATCAGTTATAAACCTGTCTTTATGCAAATAGCTTCTATCTATTCTAGTCGGAACTACATTTTGAATCTTTTGTATATTAGTTTTGGTTTCACTATGTCCTTCTATTGTATCCATAGTAACCTTAAATGAGATCATTAGAGCAAGTACACTCCACAGAAGCATTAGAAACAACACATTTTACACCATCTTTTCAGAAATATACATCTACCTTTTCTACTATCTGTGTTTGCCATTTTTGTTAAAATGAACAGTGTCTTTTGACTTAGCCTCTTCTACTTCACAACTAGTTTTTCTAACCCAAGGCTCTAAGCACCTACTTGGTTCTACCAATTTTTGTCTTTTTGCCCGTATTTTATTGTTTTTCCATTAGCAGCTTCCTTGTCGTATTCAGTTTGGCATCTCATCATCTTTCACCTTTCCTTTGTGATCTGAATAGAGAATGTCCTGAACATCCGCTTCTTCTCCAATATCGGACAAGATAATTCTCAGGATTTCCGATTCTTTGTCCTCCTCAACCACTTCCGGTACAATCACCTCTGGATTTCCATGGCTATCCGCCTCTTCTTTTACTTCAGACAGGGCCACATACGTCCATTCTGGCGACTTATACTTCTGGTTAGGTTTCCTCGTTCTTTTGCTTTCTTTAATTACAACAATTTCTTCGTCTTTTGATTTCTCTTGACTTTTTAGTTCATTCACTTGTTCAGTTCTTGGTGAATTTACTCGTGTCGGTCGATATCTCAGTCTTTTTATTTTATTCGGCCAAACGTCGTCTTTTGCTGCTCTTTTCAGTTTACTTCCTTTATCATTCTTTTCAGTTCTCCAAGCTCTCTTTCTTAGAACTCGACCTTCAGGTACTTCGTCTTCGCTTTCTTCTGACTCTGTTTCAACTTGCTTTTTACTTTCAATAGCTTCTTTTTCCACCACTTCTTTCGTTTTCCCTACTTCTGTCCCTCCTCGAATCTCCGGCACGCAATCTTCCTGCTGACTACTTGTCCCTACCTCTAACTGGATGTTGGAGTTCCCTACACCTCCTCGGGGGTCTTCCGCAGAAATCTTTCCCTCTCTCTCTGTATCTGGCACCTGTCCATCTAAATGGGTTATTTCAGGTTGAATTTCTCTCAATCTTTCATCTGGAACTTCTCTCTCAGTAATTTCTTTAATTGTCTTTTCACTGTCTTTTTCTTTTCTATAACATTGAGTTCCTTGTTCAGTCTCTGATTCTGAGCTGGTATCAGAAATCTGTAGCCTTTTTCTCAAGGAAATACTTCTGGGGACGAAAGTTAGATTTGACTCTGATTCCCCCCTTTCAGGGTTTTCTTTTGTTTTTGTCTCTTCGTCATCTGATTCAGTATTAGATTCTGATTCGTCAAAATATTCTTTTTCTGTGCTATCCACTGGATTTGGAATTCTGAATGTGTGACTTGCATGAATCCAGTTTTTCAGTCCAGCACACTTCACAGCTGTTGTTGTGGTTAAAATAACTTGTCGTGGTTTTCCCCACCTTAGAACAAAACAGTTTCTTCTTCTGTGTACTTTGATTCTTACCCAGTCCCCTGGGCTCAGATCATGGGCTTGCTTCTTTTCAAGGGTGGTGGCATCCGCTCCAACCTGATGAAACACAGAATGAACTGCGTCAGCCAGGCTTTTACAGTAATCCAACACCATGTCATCGGTTATAGGCATCAGCTTGTTGACTGGTATGAACACATGACGCATTGCTCTACCCATGATGATTTCATGGGGGCTCAACCCTGTAGTTCTGTCTGGAATTGATCTAATAGTCATGAGTACTAGAGGCAAGACATCAGGCCATTTCATACCTGTGGCTAAACACATTTTCTCTATCCTGTTTTTGATAGTACCATTCATCTGTTTCACCACACCAGAAGCCTCTGGGCGATAGGCACAATGTAGTTTTTGTTGTACATTCAATGCTTCACAAATCAATTTTATGATCTCATTATGGAAATGTCTTCCTCGGTCTGATTCAATTGTTACTGGGAATCCGAATCTAGGGATAAATTCCCTCAAAAGTAATTTTGCCACTGTTATTCCATAATTTCTCCTTGTTGTGAATGCTTCCACCCATCTAGAAAATAAAGAGACCATAACTAGAACAAACCTCAACCTGTTACAGGGAGGCATCTCAATTAAATCCACTTGCATTCTGGTAAAAGGCCCTCCTTCTCGACCTATTGTTCCTAGGCTCACTACTGTCTTTCTTCCAGGGTTGTATTGCTGACATATAAGGCATCTTTGACAAAGACTTTCTGCTACAAGTCTAAATTTTGCATTGTACCAGGTCTGCTTGAACGACCTGCTCATAGCATCTCTCCCTATGTGTCCCTGGCCATGATACATCCGTGCCATGGCAGACATCATGCTATCAGGCATAACTGGTCTTCCATCCCGATAGACCCACACATGATCCTTTTCCCTTGGTGCACATCCTGCTTTTACCCACTGCTTCATTTCCTCATTTCCTGCTTCTTCCTGCAATTGCCTTACTTCTTCCCAGGTATCTACAGTGTTAGTAAACATCAAGGTGCAAGAAATCACTTCCTTCTCCTTTGCCCTGTTTATCGAATTCTGATTACGTGCACAGTATTGAGCCATATCATTGGCGTACTTGTTACCAATGGCGATGTAATCACCAGTCTGACTGTGAGCAGCACACTTCACAACAGCCAATTGCCTAGGCAGCTGTATCGCCTCAAGCAATTTCCCAACCACCGCAGCATTCTTGATGGGAGTTCCACTTGATGTCAAAAGCCCTCTCTGCAGCCCTATCTGGCCGAAATCGTTCACCACACCGAATCCGTACTGGCTGTCAGTTATCACAGTCACTCTCACACTCTTCCCAATCTTACATGCTCTAGTTAAAGCGACAAGTTCAGCTACCTGGGCCGATTTTACTCCTTTCAGGTAGGATGCTTCCATTACTGCTGCAACTGTGCATACTGCATATGCTGCACTCAACATTCCATCATCTGTTCTCAAGCAAGACCCATCTACAAACATCACGAAATCACTTTCTGGTAATGGTACATCCTTTATGTCAGGACGTGGTTTAGTACAGAAATCGAGTACATCCAGACATCATGATCTGCTTCATCTCTGACCTCCACATTCTCAGCATCAGGTAGCAACGTTCAAGGATTCACATTCAAGCATCTCACAAGACTTAAGTTCGTTGCACCTAATATGACTCATACTTAGTCAGCCGACTATGTGTCATGTACTGAGTACGACTCCTTGTTAAAAGGATTGCCACATCATGAGGTACAAACACTTTCACAGGATATCCCATCACAATTCCTTCACTCTGTTCCAAACTCCGACAGGTAGCAGCCACTGCTTTCAAGCACCCAGGTAAGGCTACAGCTACTTGGTCTAGCATTGATGAGAAGTATGCAATTGGTCTCCTCAGTTTTCCATGCTTCTGTATTAGAACAGAGTGTGCACATCCATTTCTCTCACTGCAATACAACTCAAATTCCTTTTAATAATCAGGCATACCTAATGCAGGTGCTTCACACAACCCATCTCTCAATTGCTTAAAAGCTGCCAATTCTTCTTTGTTCAAATCAATGGGATCTCTCACATCACTTCTTGTCAAACGTACCAAAGGCTTTGCAATCAGAGAGCAATTGCTAATCCACTGGCGACAATATCCAACATTTCCAAGAAACATTCTCACTTCTCTTTGAGTCATGGGAGCTCTCATTCCTTTTATGATCCTGATTCTGTTTATTGTTATCTTTCTCATTCCTTTTTCAATATTATGGCCCAAATATTGTACTTCTTTCTTGCAAAATTGTAATTTTGATGGTGACACTTTACGTCCTCCATCAGCCAGATGATTCAACAAGGCTATAGTGTCTATTTCACAAGCTTCACCGGTTTTCAACGCCACAAGAAGGTCGTCGATATATCGGACTAGCACTGAATTTTCAGGCATTTCTAAACTCTCTAAGGATTTCTTCAATATCTGATTAAATATTGAGGGGGTTTCTGTATACCCCTGTGGAATTCGGCACCAAGCCAAAATACGTTCGCTAAAACAAAATGCAAAATTCTGCTGACTGTCATGGTGCAATGGAATGGAAAAGAAAGCATGGTATCGATCAATCACTGTATACCATTCTGCATCATGGGGAATCTGATACAAAATCACAGATGGATTTGGTACAATGGGACAGCAAGATACAACAATTTTGTTTATCTTTCTCAAATCTTGCACTATCCTGAACTTTCCATTAGGCTTTTTCAGCCCCATAATCGGGGAATTACATGGACTACTCATTATTTCTCCCAGAATGCCCTGTTTTATCATCTTTTCAATCACAGGAGTAACTCCTTCAATTATTTCAGGTGTCAATTTATATTGAGGGACATTTGGATAGCTTACTCCTTCCTTCACTGTTATTTTTACTGGATCTACATTTCTCATTAGTCCCACATCTTCTCATGTGAAATCCCAAACGTCTGCTTTTACGGACTGTTTCAATTCTTTAGGTAATTCATCAGGGTTAAATACAGCATAAGCTTCAGTAACCTCATTTTCCCTGATTGCCATAGTCATTTTATACAACACATCTTCATCAGGAGTTTCAAATGCTATCCCATCAGGGGTACAAAATATAGTGCAATTCATTTTACACAGCAAATCCCTACCTAACAAATTCACAGGCCTTGTATCGCACACGACAAAGCGGTGCATTTCTGAGAATTTCCCTATGCTAACTTTCACTGGTTCTGTAAGATAAGTTTTAATCTGTCTGTTGGATACACCAACTACTTGGATCATTTCATCCGAGAGAGGAAGATTCTTAACATCAGCTGACCTAACAGTTGATCGAGTAGCACCAGTATCGACTAGGGAAGTAATATTTTCA
Source organism: Triturus cristatus (assembly GCF_964204655.1). NCBI lineage: Eukaryota > Metazoa > Chordata > Amphibia > Caudata > Salamandridae > Triturus > Triturus cristatus. The sequence continues at coordinate 239,500,435 of NC_140583.1, forward strand.
TTATTTATCTTCCCATCCACAAATGGGCCTGTCTGGTCTACTTCTAGAGTTGCGCCAAGTACGCACTCTTCTTCCTCCCTTCGGCACCGTCAATAACCCTCTTCCGAATTGCTCTCATCACGTTGTAGCCAATACTGCGAAACAGCGCTAGCGCGTAGCAACTTAGTTACCTGTTCTTCGTTGTAGAATCCTGTCTCATTACTGTATTTCTGTGAGTTTTTGCTTTGTGGAAAAGGCAGTTTTGGCACCTGATTCTGTTGGGTAACAACCTGCTGCTGTCGCTGCAGTTGACCACTCACCTCATTCTGCACCTGTGGATTCAATGATGCATTTTCATTGTTAGTACTTGGGGGAAATTTACACTCGGATTTCCAATGCCCTACTCTACATCAATTATGACATGGGAATTTCTTCTTAGCTTCTTCTATATTAAAATTTCCCTTACCTTTCCCAGGAATTAATTTTTGTCTGGGGCCTGTATTATTCGCTTATTCCGCTAACTGAGCTTCCTGCCTCTCTGCCACTTTTACTTGTGCCCACACAGCTTTCTCTTTTAATTTATGCTGTTTTGCTTCAATCTCAACACTGAAATATTTTGCATGTCTCAATACTTCATCTATTTTCTTAGTTTGCCAATCTACAGTATGTTGTTTGATCATCTCACTAATCTCTGGACGGAGACCATATACAAATCTGTATACAAAATGACTTAAATCCTTTTCACTCAAATTTTCATCACCACTGAACTGTTTAAAGGCCAAAATCAGCCTTTCGTAATATGCATGTACCGACTCCTTGCTTTCCTTATGAGTTCTGTCAATTTTCACCCAATCTGTTTCTTTAGGTGGTATTTTATTTTTCAGAAAGGTCATAACCTGTTCATATTTCTTTATAACCTCTGAATCATGGGCTCCTGTCTTTTGATCCCTAGGGTATTCCTGTGTTGGCCAATTTATCATAAGCTTACACTCTGTCCATAAATCTGCTGGTACTATTATGTCAAATAGGCTATTCAGATCAATCCATAATACTTTAGATAACTTTACAAATCTGTCCACTTGCCTATACCACTCGACAGGCTTTTCGCGTAGTCGAGGGAAATCATTTGTAAATGACAAAATATCTTGTCTAGTCCATGGTACATATACATATCCTCCTCCTGGAATTTCTCTCATGGGGCATTTTGTTACTACCTTTTCCTTTTCTCTCACCGGGAATGCTGCAAATGTTTTATCTGAGGCATCATCTCGTTTTCGGTACCACCTGCTTCTCCATTTATCTACATCACCCCATTTTCTCAACAAAATAATTATCTCCTTAATCTGACTTATCTGTCCTGTGGTGTTCAAATTTTCAATATCTTTTTCAGTAAAATCTATTCGATATGGTTTTTGTAAAGCCTTCACCCTTTTAATATCTATACCCATTTCATTTGCTACTTCTTCTAGTCTTTCATGCAGATTTTTCGCTCTCCATGTTACACTTTTGCACAAAAATAGTAACTCCTCATCCTGATAAGTTTTTAATTTCTCTGTGGGGATAGTTCCTATTATTAACTCTTCCAGTACCATTCGTAATTTGGCCACATCTATTGATTGGGATTCTTTGCCTTTTCTCTGCGAGCTTCTCAACCATTCACTCAATTCTTCTGGTTTCTCTACATTACTTCGTTCTGAGTCCCTTTGTGTCTCTAATATTGATTCCATTGTCATTGTATGTCTTTCCGCTACATTTGGACCTATAAATAGGTTACTCGAAACATTTGGTTCGATCATACTCATTGTCTGTCTCCATGGATTTTCATTTAGGCTCTGCTTTGGCTTCTCAAGCTGTTTATTGCTATTATAAGGAACTGGTAAACCATGTTCACTATCTTTCTGTTTATCGAAAATAGGCATCACAGGGCCAATAGTCACTGGAACAGTTACAGCTTCTAAATTTTTAGTCAAGTCTCTTATCTTTTCAGTTAATTCTAAAGTTGTTTTTGCTAATTCCGCCAAATTTTAACCACTCATTTTATCATCTGATTTACTCTCTATCTCTCTGATGTACATTATTTTTCCGTAATTTTTGGGGAACTGGTTCAGTCTTAATGATTCGCAAAGGTTCTCTCATTGGGGCACTTGGTGTCAACATTTCAGATTCTGGTTGATACGGAGGTGGTTTTTTAAAAAACATGTCATCAAGAACATCATCCTCCGATTCATTCACTCCATACCCTCTTGATTCTATCTTATGTCTTTTTCCGTACATTTTCTACCTCCAACTTCTTCAGCAGTTCTTACAGGAAACAGACCTTCAGTCATACTCGCATTCCGCCACCTTCTCATTCTCTCATCATGAGTGTCATATCTACCAAACATGTACTTATACCTTCCACCACTCCTCTGTCTCTCTCTGTCATGCATTTCATCTTCCCATTCGGTCAATGCTTCAAACTGTGTCGGTCTAGGTCTCAGTTCTAGGTCCATCATTCTTTCTCTCAAATTTCTCAAAACCGCTAAATTAAATGAACCATGCTCTGGAAATGCCCAATCTCTGTCATTCTTAGTGTATTTTACCCAATTGTCTAACCAAATACAAGTATGATGTCCGTATTTCGCAACCATGAAGGATGCAGGCGATATCGGCGGAGGAAGCAACTGTCCTTCCCTAGTCACAATCGGTTTGTCCTTTTTAAACCATTTCTTGATTTTCGCAAACCAGAACTTTTTCTCTTTTTCAGGTGATCGTAATACATTATTTCGTCTTTCGTGTATCGCTAGTCTTCTCCTTACGTCTTGTTTTGTTATTTTAACCAATCGTAGCGTGACTCACACTAACGCACCAATCCGAAGCGTCTACGTCACCCTGTAATTCTCCACTCCTAGCGCAGCGTACACTAATGCACCAATCGGGAGCGTCTACGTCTCTAGCTGACTGGCCAATCCCAGCGCGGTCTTTCTGACGTCAGCTGCCGCAGCTCCTGCTCCTGTTGACCCCTCCTTTACAAAATTCTCTTGGTAAGCTTTTTACGTTCTTCCGATTTACAAATCTGTTAGTAACGACATAAAAACACCACCATTGTCCGCTTTGCTAACCAAATGACAGTCAATGACCTTTCTCACAAGAATTCCGTCTTTCCCGAGAGCAGCGCTTACCTCTGCCCTACTACGGAATCGTTACTTCCGTTGATAAAGTAGCACATCCTTCTACCTTACCCTTCTAATGAGCATCAGCTAACCGTTTCTCCAGAATTAAAACACCAAGTTGGAGACCCAATGCTCCTGAGAAATAAAACCAGAGTTTCACAATCAACCTGAATGCCTTTTCATTCACACGCTTTCACAAGGAAAAATGTAGTACATTCACACAGAATTCTGTCTTTCCCGAGAACAGCGAACAGTCTGTCCTACTACAGAATTATAACAAACGTTAATAAAGAAGCACTTCCCTCTACTTTATCCTTCTAGCAAGCTTAGGGAACACCTATTACCTTTCCAGTGATAAGCGTTATCAGAGCTCCTTCTGGACTCCTGGTACCTAAGACCAAAATTTCACAGGTGACCTTTGCTACCATACACTTCTTTCATACAGAAAATATCCCTAATGGCAACACACGACGATGTTACCAAATCGAACCCAAATCGAACCCAGACAATGCGTCATGCAACTTCAATCGTTACACGTTTCCCCTGTGTACCTACAGGGCAACAACAATTCCGTCTTTCCCGAGAGCAGCGCTTACCTCTGCTCTACTACGGAACTGTCACAAACTTCCGACTACCTACCTCCCAGAAGTCGTGCAAACAACATAGAACCTGACGCTACTCCACATAGAGTGTTAATACATAAACCAATAGTAAGCAATAAGCTATGTACAAGCAATAATCACCAAACCAAAATAATAATAACCATCATCTTGCTACCAGTAAAACTGATGCAGCGCGGAAACCTGGGTAACGGGAATCAGGACAAAACCCCGTACCTAATGTCCTCCCTTCGTCACATTAACACATTCACTCCTACAATCATTGGTGGGGCCCATAACACCAACATTCACACTTCGCTTCTCACTGGTCTGCACTTACAGGAGAGATGAGTGTTCCAAGCGCTGACATGAAAGGAATACCTTATAACCTATAGAGAGAAAATTATTTACACTTCTATACACTAATACCTTTATCACTACACATCATAAACCTAAACATTAAGATACTCCTCCCACGTGATCAATGGATCAATTAGTTGATTTGATTTTGATGATTTAGTCCAGCTAAAGCATACACATTTTCTTGTTAATCAATATTTTTGTTTATCTAAATAATGCAAGAATTTTAGTTCCATCTAGTAAATTTATTATTCATTACGCAAATCACAGAACACCATATTTACCTATTCTGGCTATCGGTCATCCTCGAAGTCATCAAATATAGTCATCAGCACGCTACAGTCCCAAAGATCGGGTCAAGGACCAGAGACGTGCAAGTATCGATCAGTGCCCATAGATTGTTGCCAGTCCTTAGTTCATCAAGAAATGGGGCAGCAATTCAGTCTGTCAAAGATTCAGGAACGCAGCTGTCACGTAGCGTCACCGTTGTCTCCGTCAGCAAAGGAAACACGCAATTAACGCAAGCGCCTCTCTATTCTAACGTCACTTTTATAATGGAAATAAGGTCTAAAAGATACAATTTAGAGAATTTGGGCTCATCCCATTGGTTGGTTGGGATCGTCCGGTGAGGTTTCACACAATTCAGGAGGTTAGGTCATCCTGTTATGTTATGTTATGTTATGTTATGTTATGTTATAGTGTGTTTATATAGCGCACGGCTACTCCAGAGGAGTGTCCCGGCACTTTCCACAGGCAGCTCAGTGTAACACAGCAAAACAAACAAACAGCAGAGCACAAGGCAACAGGGGAGAAAGAAAAACCTAAAGGTTAAAAAGCCAGGTCTTCAAGCTCTTTCTGAACTGCAGCAAATTAGCAGAGCTGCGTAGAGCCAGCGGAAGCGAATTCCAAAGCTGGGGCGCCTTAAAGCTAAAAGAGCGCCCCCCAGTGCGCGCCTTCCTAACCCGTGGCACCACGGCCAGAAAGAGGGAATCTGAGCGCAGCGAACGGGCTGGACGGTAAAAAGACAACCTCCATTGCAAATATCTTGCACCAGTGCCAAAGAGTGCTTTGTGCATCAGCGTCAAGGATTTAAACATAATCCGCTTCCGGATAGGGAGCCAGTGGAGCGTCTGCAGCAGCCCAGATACTCGCGCTCGCCTATGAAGGCCAAAAATGGCACGAGCAGCAGAGTTCTGGGCCACCTGCAGGCGCTGTACCAAATAATCCTACATGTTCCATCCGGTTTTTATAAAAGTCTTTTGTCGAAACACTTGCTTGAGCACATCGATTCTAGGGTCATGTCGAGGCCACTGGTACATGGGGTTGGCGCAGGCGCACATTGTCTGAAACCTCGTGGAATGGTGGCCATCGCGTCGAATATGTCAGGCGGCCATCTTGATTTTAAGCCCAAAGGACAACTTAAGCGAAAGAAACACAAAGATTAATTAAAACATAGAAATAATGAATAAAATGTTAAACCCTCACTAATTCCCCTATGTGCTTGTAATTATCTAGCATATGGCGACATTTAAAGCGTTCATATTCACCCATTGATGTCATCTGGTGCAACATACAATAACGTCAGAAAAGCAACATATATCATGCAATATTCTATTTTTCTAATATTAGTATGCGTACATATGTTAATTACAAATTATTTTAGCCATGCAAAATGCAAATCCCACGTATATTTCGTACATTAGTAATGTTGGTTAAACTTTACAGAAACACATTAATAGTATTATAATTAATTGATTATTCTAATTAGTATAAACATGCAGAATAGGGCGGGTATACAAAATTTAGTACTACCCGCTCCATCAATGCAATAATATCAAATCATAACTGGGACACAATTGCAAGACAAACATAAATTATCTAAATGTGTGTGACTATCACATAAATACAAATTATAAACTTCACTATTCTAATTTACAACAAACCTATAAAGATTAAGCAAAAAGAAATACTGAGGAAACAAGTCAGGCGAGCTAAAAGAGTACTGGGCGGTCAAAAGTTGTGAAACATAAACCTAAAAAGTTGGAACATTCACCAGTTCTGGTTCTTCCATAACTCCTAACACCGTCCAGCATGATTTCACACGTACAGTATCACTTTACACAATCTATACGGTCACTAATGACTCCAATCATGGTTACATATGAAATCACATTGTAACTTGACAACACCATACAATAGTCATCTTGCGTACATTCGCAGGTAATGAACATACAATGACATTCCATACGGAGAACAAGAGAGGGAAAAATAACCAAAGCAGAAAAACAGAGGAAGTGAGATATTGAAAAACTGTGGCAAAGGGAGAAATCAGGAACCTGCAGGAGTGAGATAAAGGGACAGGGAGTGCCTGGTAGTAGATTGAAGAGGCATGGGGTGGATTCATGAATAGCAGCCTTGGTATTCGGTGTGCTGACATTTAATTGCATTCTTTTACACCTCATTACCTAAACAACAAAACTACTAATTGAGTCCTCTCAAACTCTTTCAGGAACACAAGTAAACAAACATGCAATTAATACTAAAACTCAGTATCACTCCAGCTGCTTTCACAGTCAGTCATATAACTTAGAGACCTTTATTCGGTGTATTGATTGTGTCTCATTTCCCTTTGTGCAATGATGGCGGGTGTACGAGTTAACAATACAGTATTAATCCTCCATTTTTCTATGTGTTTCTGTAATGCATTAATGTTTAAGCTAAGGTTATTGTGCTGCTCTCATATGACCTCTTTTATTTTGTTTTGCTTTTAATCAGTGGAGATTTCTCGCCGTTCACGTTCAGTTTGGACACATTCTTGCTCTCCAGATCTTCCCAAAATGTACCTGCACCATTTAATCTAGCGCATCTTAACACATATCAGTGGGGATCCTCATCTATAGAATAGGCTGTGTGCAGTGGTGGCTGCAGCAATACTGAAGTGGGGAGGGGGCGGCACTGCGAATAATAATTTTTTAAAAGAAACTTACCTGAGTACCCGGCTGCCTAGGTCCACTTCACCGGCTCCCCTCAAATCCCAACATGCACTCGGACACAGGCTCCCAACCCAATCCCCGAGCTACTCTCATGCTATGAGAACAGCGCCAGGATTGATCTGAGCGGCGTGGTTTGCTGCTCAGACAGTGCCTAGACACCTGTGACATTTCTCCAACCCAACTGTACAACACAGCTGGGTTAGAGAAACCTAAGTGCGCATGTTTGTTTGGCCGGCTTAAGACGGACGACCAAACAGACATACGCACTTACAGTGTGCCTGCCACTCCTCCCTGCTATTCCAGGCCTGCCCCGCCCTCTACTGCTTGCAGCGGCTCAATCAGTCAGCGGTCATTTTATTTTTTGTTAAACTGCTGACTGACCAGTGGTGCAACGTTCCTCCGCCACTACAGAGGTGCCTCCCCTGGTGTGTTTCTGAAAGGTTTTGTAGCATAATAATCCGCATCTGAGAAGTATACAAGTCTTTAAATACCCACCTGAGGAAATGTAGCCGTAATGCTCGTCTCATGAGAAAAACGTTAATGTTATTGAAGTTTCTACCGATTAAGAGCAGAAGAAACAGGGATAGAACAGGGACAGGAAGGGAAGAAAGAATGGAGTCATCATGACCAATGCCAACCCCTACAAGCCATCTGCCAGTTTATGATATGACTCTGTGTCCAGAAGCAGTGGAATTTTTATGTTGCATTTTTGTAATGTGCACATGCCAATGTAGTCTTTATCCTAGAAGAGGGCCACCATTTTTTGTACCAGAATTTTAGAAATGATGCACAAATAAATGTGTCCTGCATGTGGAGTTAATCTGACATGGATATTGATTTACCGAAATGCCAAGGTTAGCCGGAGTAAGATCATGCACCTATAGACTAAGATCATTGGATGACTTAGTGTCATCATGGATAGCAGCATCCTGTGCTATCATTTAACAGCATTTTGCATTAAGGACGTTGTGCTCCAGGTTTACCTTAATTGAACCCATTGGTCTACCATAGCAGAGCACAATGATTTGTTCAAGCATAGATTGGACTTGGGTGATGCATCCCTAATGATATGAAGTCACCTGGTGACCTTAGTGTGGATCCCAAAAAGGGCAGTTAGTAGGCCACTTATTTCTACCCATAACTCCCTTTGCAGCCTATTGCTGCTGAGTTGTCAGAAGAAAGGGAAGGAGTGGCAACTGCTGAAAGTAAACCAGAATCTTGGTGCCCTATTTACTTTCTGTTTCGTGTTTATGAACCCTGAACCCACAGTTAGAAATGGGCAATGCCAAGTATAATAAGGGACAACTCCGAGTTCACAGGTCTTACCTCTGGCTATGGTTCATTGGTGTCCATTTGTTCTGAGCTTTTAGCTAGAACGTGGACCTTTCTCAAGAAATGGGGTATGAATATGATGAGAAACCACACTAGGGGCGGCATAGGATGCTGCATACTCTTCCCATGTTTCTCTGTCTCTCAAACGACAGCCAGAGAACCTCAGGCTATACAGCATTCAACAGCATTATCATCGTCATGCATGCAAGAACAACACCACATACCTCCCTCTATCTGCATGTCATACTACATGAAGCACTCCACATAAACACCCTCATGAAACCGGTGCACAAAATACACGACATGCTAATGACCAAAAGCCAAACTAGATAATTCTCTTGACCATAAACGAAATACACCTCCTTTCCACTGACTCAGTAAAGCGGTGCAAAGATCAAACAACATAACCCTCAAATTGCACCCATGACCAGTAGCGGCTGGCAGAGTGTGGGAGTAGTGGGGCGGGGGGGGGGGGAAATGCAAAAAAACCCACTAGCAACCTACAGATGCCGTGACCGTTTCTCCACCATCGTGTCTCCTTCTCCAACGAGTCCCAAAAGCAGGAAGCACACAGGATCCCCTTAGCCAATCACAATGCTGAAATGCATCTTTGTGTTTGGTCTGAGTGCCGTGGTTCGGCACCCAGACGGGGACAGGGAGCGTGTGCATGTCCCCCACCAGGCTGTGCATTACAGCCTGGTAGGGAACATGCAAAGTGCGCATGAGCGTTTGGCCAGCCCTTGATGGCTGGCCAAAAAGTCATGCGCCCTAACCCAGCCCCGAACCTACGAAAAATAAAATGATAGAATGACAATATCATTTTTTTTCCTGCTCTGAGAGAAGTGGAGCGATTCTCCACCGCTTTAGCGGAATAGCCTCCCCTCCCTATGACACTACTACCAATCACATCCTTTTTGCCAGCCGAGTTTAACTGTGTATTTAAACAAAATATACTAATAATTCACTGCCAAAATACACCAATAAACCATGACTCAACCAATCGAATAGCCACACATAGAACCAAAACACAAGAACAGGTATATTTAAACCCCTAGGCTCATCCAATGTAAGGACAGCTTTTGCATTTGCTACAGATATCTTTCAGTGTACACACTCTTCCCATGTAAGGGCATATTGTCCCTCAACATCGAGTGTCTTTCAACCATGATACAAACCAGAAAAGGGGACTTTTGTTCTTGGTGTATAATGAGGTGGTACACCTCTGATTTGTAAGTAATTTGTCTTTATTCGGCCCTGCTGGGGAGTAACGATAAAGCACAGTAACCCTCTTTTGCTGGCAGTCTCAACTGCCTCAACCCTCCAACACAATTCAAACCCCGCATCGCATTACCCTCCTAGCCTAGAACGGGAATCTCTTACCTCTTTCAAGAGATACGATTACTAGAACAGAACACCCCCCTTTTCCTTATCAAGTAATTAAGTTCTAACATTTTGAGAAACATGTGTAAGAATATATTTTAACATACTTAACAAATTTCCCACTAATGTGAGTGAGAATATATTTTAATATGCTAACATATCTCCTTCCTTAAAATAAAATTCAAGAGTAATGGAAATAATATAATCAATAACACAAAATCAAAATTACAAAAACATATATCTATAATATATATCTGCCATTATTTAATTCCTGCATACGTATTGTTTCTTAGTTGTATATATAGACATATCTATATATACAACTAAAACAATACGCATGCAGGAATTAAATAATGGCAGATTCCATTTTCTATTCATACAATATAATCATTCAAATATGCTGGTTTCTTAGCATTATGACCACTTATGCTTTCTGCTGCTTTGTCCATGGCATACCTTCTACCTTCATCCTCCTGCCCACCACTACCTTCAACATATTCAAACTCCGGCTCGGTTCATTCTTCCCCAATTCCATCAAACTTGGTGTCCTAATCACTTAACCATCCATACGTCTTTTTTTAATTTTCAGCTCACTTCCCATTCCAACCTTACTGAACTTTGCCATTCTGCTCATGTGTCACACATGTACATCAATCAATCTTGCTGCATTTATAAGCACTTCCTTTACTCTCAAAGGGCCAGAAAATGTACTCTCCTCCTTCTTCAACTTCCCTGGTTTCTTCACATATGCTATGTCATCCACTCGCAGTCTCACATACTTGGCACCTGAGGTACTGTCACTGTATGTGTTATACTTATCCTGAGCACCCTTGATATTCTGTTTTACCACTTCTGGTGGCCATTTAACTTGCTTGTAAATCTCCATTCACCCCTGGGTATCCTTAGTAAAAGGAACTCTACCCCCTCATAACGGTGAATTGACCATACCCTGTTACTCCTGGTGTGATGTGATACATCCAAATAATTTTCTTCACCTTCAATACCAATTTTTTCCTTTTGCTGCTTGCCATCTGTAAAGCACCCTTAATCACACGGTTGAATCTCTCAACTTCACCATACCCTTATGGATGATATACTGAAGTACATTTCTGTTCCACACCATTGCGTTGAAAAAATGATTCGACCTCTACAGCTCTGAATTGTTGAACATTATCTGTTATTACCTTCTTGGGTATACCTTCCCTCTGAAATAATTCATCTAAAAAAGCGGGCACTCTTTCCTCACTTGCAGTTTCTACAAAGGCCACCTCCGGCCACTTTGAAAAATAATCCACTGCAACCAAAACATAATTATGGGTACTGGTTTAATTCCCCACATGACCCATCATGTCCACCCCAATAGTCTCTCAAGCCATATTGGGACTTTCCCTCTCAACCACATGTGGTCTAAACATTACCTAAGCTATAGCTGCACACACTCCACACATTGCTTCACTGCACATTCCACCTCTCCATCCATCCTGTGTCACCGGTATCTTTCCTTCGCTCTTTTCTTACTCTTAACAATACCCAAATTACCCCAATGGCACAATTCGACAATTATGTTCCTTATGTTTTGAGGTGGTACTTTTTTTTTATCTCCCATCAATAATGTATCCTCCCATACAGATAATTCCTTCCATTCCTCTCAAAGTTTGTGGGAATCTTCCAATAATTTTTTCACCCTCCCTCACATAACCTTTCACACTTTGCATCGTAATATCATTGTTCATAACTTCCGCCCATTCTTCTTTAGTTATGGCACTCTTTCCTTCCTCACCCGTCCAAGCCACTTTCAATTCTTCCCAACTACATTCACTTACTTTGCATAATGGCGAGGGAAGTATATTAAGACAGTCTGCCACTTTCTTTTTTTATGCCTGGTACATAGTGTGCTCTGTAGTTATAGTCCATAAGGGTCATGGATACCTGGCCATTCTAGGTGTAGCAGTTAACAACCCCTCTGTGGTTAGTAATTTTTTCAGTGGTTCATGAACACCCAATGAACACCTCCGAACCCCATACAAAATTTATGAAGTGTTCCAACCGCTACACCACAGGCAATACTTCCCTTTTAACCACTGAATGCCAATCTTTCGCAGGCAAAAATGCACGGAATGCGAAGACTACGGTTGTTTCTTTGCCACAGCCTTTTGAGATAGCACTGCTCCGATCCCCTTGCAACTCACATCCGTTGTATTGATACCTATGATATTTGGGTCAGCTTTTATGACTATCTGTCGTATAAAGCTATTATGACTGACTATTTGGGTTAAATCCATGCAAATGGTTAGCTTTGCACAACTCTTCCTTGATAGATTCAATTTCTTCCTGTAACCCTGCTGTTCAATAAAATTTGACCCTGCTTTTCAAAAGTCGCCTCATTCCTTAAGTTTTCTCTGAAACATTTCTCACAAAACTCTGCTAGGCCCAGGAAGGTCTTCTTTTTTCATTGGTAGTTGCTTCCTGAATGATATTCAATAAATCCTTCTTTAGTTTTATACCATTCTTGCCCACCTCATGACACAAATAATACAATGTTTACACTCTGAATTTGCATTTATCACACATTGCACTCTGAATTTGCATTTATCAAACTCTGCTGACAGCCCATTCTTTTGTAACGTTGTCAACACTTCCTTCAGGCGTGCATCACGTTGGTCCCTGTCCTTCCCCATCACTAGTATATCATCTTGAAAAAACAATATCCCCACATTTCCCTTGAACAGTTCATGCATACATTTTTGGAAGACAAGAATCACCGAAGCTAAGCCAAACAGCGTCCTTACAAACCTATAACATCCAGAGAGTGTCATGAATGCAGTTAAATCCTTACAAACCTGGTGCAAACTAATCTGAGGGTACATCAACTGTAGAAAACCATCTACTCTCCCTAGACATGGCTAGCAGCTCATTTATTTTGGGAAGGAGAAACCTTTCTACCACTTTATTCTCATTAAGATGTCTCAGATCCACACAAAGGCAAATCTTTCCATTGGGATTCCTTGCCACCACAATAGGAGCAATCTATTCTGATGCCTAAACTCTTTTAATTATGCCAGCTTCCAACAAACTTTTCACTTCCGCAATCTCTTCCCGTTATGCTCATGTTAATGTGTGGAGAAGATCCACATTCTGGATACCCGAAAATAAACCAGCCGGGCTAATCTGTGCTTTGGGTTCCAAACTTATTTTTTATCACTTATTTCCTTCAAGACGCTGCTACATCATTACGTTTGATGTAGAGGCCATCTTGGGTGATGGGGAAACCCCTTGGAAGCCAATATGAGTGCGAGAAGACTTTTTTTTAGCAAGCACATAAACTCTACCCAATTAAATCCTGTACTCCTGGCTACCAACAATGCCAGACCATAAAAAGTGTATTTTATTAACATGCAGATGCATTTCACCATATTACATCACTGAATGAAGAGGCATTTATTAAAAGTGACAGTTTATAAACATGCAAAAAGAACTATTGATGGACAGAATGCAGAACAGTGTCATACATTCACCCCAGTACAGAAATCTGGGCATAAGTCCATCGTTTTTTTGCTCCCCATGCCCTTCCAGCTTGAACCCAGCCATATGCCCTTCCAGCTTGAACCCAGCCATATGCAAATCAGTCTTGACCCCTGTGCCCAGTGGGAACAGTCCAGCCTGCACTGCCAGGCCAGGTCCTCCTTGGACTGGCGACTAGCATCCTAGGACCAGTTTGGGGGTTTCAACCTCCATTAGCCAGGATAGCTTGACTCCAGTGGCATGGAGAGCACAGGACCCACGTCTAAGCATACCCGTCCCACTCGGCGTGACAAATGCAAAAAGAAAAATTGATGGACAGAATGCAAAACAGTGTCATACATTCACCCCCGTACAGAGATCTGGGCCTAAATTCATTGTTTTTTTTCTCCCCATGCCATTCCAGTTTGAACCCAGACATATGCAAATCAGTCTTGACCCTGTTCCCTATGGAAACAGTACATTCCGAACTGCCAGGCCATGTCCTCTCTGGACTGAAAGTAGCATCCTAGGACCGGTTTCGGATTTTCACCCCTCATCAGCCAGGATAGCTTGACCCAAGTGGCATGGAGACCATGGGACCCACGTCTGGGCATACCTGTCCCACTCGGGTTGATAAATGCAAAAAGAGCAATTGATGGACAGAATGCAGAATAGCGTCCTAAATTCACCCTAGTACAGAGATCTGGGCCTAAATCCATCATTTTTTTGCTCCCCATGCCATTCCCGTTTGAACCTAGTCATATGCAAATCAGTCTTGACCCTGCTCCTTATGGGAACAGTCCAGTCCGAACTGCTAGGCTAGGTCCTCCCTGTACTGGAAACAAGCATCCTAGGACCGGTTTCGGGGTTTCACCCCTCATCAGCCAGGATAGCTTTACTTCAGTGGCTTGGAGAACACAGGACCCATGTATGGGCATACCTGTCCCATTAGGGGTGACTGTTGGACTTGACCCTTTATGCAGGGTCATCCCTAAACCTTTTGCCTTTCTCCTAGCCTTTTTTCTGACATGGTGTTGGAGGTTTTAGGACTCTGGGCACTTTAGCACTGCTGTCTAGTGTAAAGTGAGTGTGCTCTCTGTGATAAACATCGTAAGATTGGCCTAAACATGTTTGGCCTATTTAATTTACCTGTCAGTCCCTTGTAAAGTGGTATCTCATATACCCAGGGCTGGTGAATTAAATGCTACTGGTGGGCTTCCAGCGCTGATTGTGCCACCCTACAAAGTAGCCTTTCAAACCTATCCCAGGCCTCTGCCATTGCAGGGCCTGTGCGCACAGTGTAACTGCCACTGTGACGTGGCACCTAAAGTGTGTGCCATGTCTGTGACCCCCTTTTGTACTGCATGAGCCCTAGCTAGCCCTATGGGCAGGGTGCATTGTAGGTAAAAGGTAGGACATGTACCTTAAGTGTGTGACATGTCCTGGTAGTGACAAACAGCCATTTTGGTTTCTCACTACTGTGAGGCTGCTCTCCCATAGGAATGCATTGGGGATTCCCTGATAAGTGTTTCAGTGGTAATTCCTGTTATGAGAGGAGCAGTGTGGTCAAGTTTGGTATGTGTAGAATAGTAATAATAAATGCTACGCAATGGTGTGCGCAGATTTATTATAACCATTTTAGAAATGACACTTTTAGAAGTTGGCATTTCTGCGTGCTATTTGTCTGCCTGATGTGTGTTGCATGTCTGGTTTTGGATAACCCTGGGCGTGGCTACGCAAAGTGCACTTCGCACTACGCGAGCTACGCGTAGCACTTCGCGAACTGCATAGTACCCTGTTCGCACTGTGCAAGATGTCGTTTTTAATGATTGCACAGAGCGGACAAGGATCCGGCACTGTGCAATCATTGAAAATGGCATCTTGCACAGTGCGAGCTGTAGTTTTCTGCCGCTCAAGTAGATTTTTACTCGAGCGGCAGCTTTCTCAATGCGGACTGGTAGTTTCTCATTGCGAGCGGTCGCGAGCATACGCGACCACTCACAATGAGAAACCTGACCTCCCCGTGTTAAGAATCTCGCCGGGAGGTTTATTTCCCACGCTCGTGATCGGCAACTTGATGTTACTGATCGCGAACGAGGAAAAAGTCTCGCCGGGATGTCATTTTGCTTGCTCGCGGTCACCAACTTGACTTTGAGGACCGCGAGCAAGCAAAAATTACCGCTGCACTACGCTACACTATGCTACGCATGTTTGCACTGTGCTACGTGCAATTCGTGTAGTGCGAAGTAGCGCAAACTTCACAAACTACGCGAGCGTAGCGTAGTGCTTTGCCCAGGCTTAGTTTTGGAGTGGCAGGGGCTGGTGACGTGTGTGTTGCTCCAGGAGGGGCAGGGTGAGTCAGGGCTAGGTTGAATGGGACATCTGCATTTGGAGTAGTGGGAGTAGAAGTCTCTGGTCCCTGAATAGGTCTGTGCCTAGCCTGTACAATGCTGGCTCCGCCCCCTGTGGTGTGTCTGATCACCGAGCCCCCACTTGACAAATGGGAAGAGGAGCCCTGTAAACAGAGTGCTCCAAAACCCACAGAACCAGTTGGGACTGGTTCATCCTAACCCTATGCCAGGGCAGACAAAGGAAAACTGAGAATAAATCTAGGGGTTGAGACCCCATGTTTTTGGTGCTGTGCCTGTGCTGAGGGGTCCTTCTGCTGCTGGGCTCCAGGAGGAACTGCCACAAGGAACTGCCTCCCTGCTGGAGGACCCTGTGTGCTGGCCTGCCTGGGCCCAGCTGTGCCCCCTGATCTTTGGAGACTTTAGCACCTCTGGAGTGCTATCTGTTCATCCCCAGAAAGAGAGGAGCGTGTGTGCTCTGGAGCGCTGGGCTGCCAGAGCGTCCGGAGGGCATCCCAGCTTGGGGATTCGACTGCACAGCGTGAAGAGCCAGTGGCCACCCAGCATTGGCTGTTTATTGGAGCGGGAGCCTACCCTGCGTTATTGCCTGTGAAGCGCTGGAGCCCACCCCACATTGTGATGTCCGTTGTGGGAGCCTACCCCGCTCTGGATGCCTTCCTTTTAGCAGACGCCCATCCCGCCGTTTATGCTGATTTAAAAGCGGGAGCCTACCCAGCTGTATTTGCGCTCCTTGGGAAGCGGGAGCCCTCCCTGCATTTCCCGGCCGCAGAGAGAGCAACCGCCGAAACTGGAAGTCAGATGCCTCCGCCTGCCTGTGGACGGGACCGGAAGCGAAGTGCCGATCGGAGGATGGGCAAAGTAATGGCCGATTGCAGAGCGGGGTTCTCTTGAGCTGGGGAGAGCCCTGTGGTGTTGGCTCAGAACAGCTGAGTGCAGGACCAGCCGCCGCACTGTGTCGGTGCCTGTCCCAGCAGCGAGGAGTCCTACGGCCAAAGAGGAAAACTGGAGGAGTCCCCGAGCAGCAGCCCCGGTGAGTGGGGTGCAGCCTGAGTGTTGTTGGTGCCTACCGTGGCACCCCTTTCGATTCTGCCTGCGCAGAGCCCCGGTGAGTGGGGCTGGAACGTGAGCTGTGTCCTCAGGCACCAGTGGTGCCTGCGCCGATTTCTTTTAGGAGGCTGAGTCCCAGCCCAGCATAGGAGCCCCGGCGAGGGGGGCTAAGGAGGCACAGTTGGTGCCAGGGCTGTTTTGTCTTCACAGCTGCATCGCAGTCGCGGGCAGCTGCAACCTTTGGCAAATTGATGATAGGAGTCTTAGAGTGGGGCTCCAGAGGCAACATTGGTGCCAGTACGCATTTCTGTCACAGCTGCACCGCGAGAGCATGGGCAGCTGCAACATGGGGGCATATGTCTTTTCATCAGGAGGGGGTGAGAAGCACCCCGCGCCCCCAGCTCATTTGCACACACTGATTTTGCTGCATTGGCAGCCAAGCCCCGACATTCTGGACACAGGGGCATTGGGCCCCAGAGAAAGGCGAGTTGGCCTGGGGTCATGGTGGGTATCTGTGTTGGTAGAGTGCAAGGCCCTGATGCTATGCCTACTGGGATTGTTACAATGTTTATGCCCATGGTATTTATGCTAATATGTTCATGCTTATGAGGTGATTGCATAATGTGTTTATGCTGGTGAGGCGTAATGGGTTTATGCTAATGAGGTCTGGGCCTAATGTGTTTTGCCTAATGTCATGCTATCATATTTTAGGAGGGTGTCTAATGCTAATGTGATAATGCTGAGGTCATTATTGTACCAGTAGTTACTGGTTGTGGTTTATGGTTACTACCTGCATTATGATGGTTCTGACAGTAGCCCGATTGGCCCTGTCCTGTATTTAGTCCCCCGTAAATTGTTACCTGGTGCCAGTTGGCACAGTGTATATGTGTGATTATGATTCTAATGTGTTTTAGATAATACAAAGGCTATTTTTAGGTCTCGGCTGGCGTTGGAGCGCATGCGCTCCTCGCCTCAAGACTTATAGTAATCAACTAAGTTTGGAGAAGGGGACTCGAGGCGCGCCCCTCATTTTCATTGGGTAGCGTCAGCGTTTATGTTAAATGCTGGCTTCCCATTGAAAAAGAGGGTGTTAGGTTGCCTCCCTTTGGCTTTTTTTGCCGGCCCACTTGGACTGGCTCGCCTGCTTTCCTTCTGGCATAAAAGGTTTCTTGTCTTTATGGGGCCATGTGTTTAAACACATGGCCCTATAAAGACAAGTGATCCTCTTTCACTTTGAGGCAGGCACGGAGCTCACGGGGTCACGGGGAAGACAGGCTGCTCTTGCTGCCCACCCCCCAAATTCGACCATCCTCCTGTTCGTCCGTCTGTCCTCTCTCCCTCATTGAGAAGAAATTTAAAGGAATGTGAAGCTGCCCTCCTGATTGTTGCGTTCACGGGGAGGACAGGCTGCTCTCGCCTCCCACCCCCATTCAGCGAAGAGGGCTTCATATTCTTTACTACTCTTGCAGGTACTTTTATTTTCACATAGCAGACCCCTCCCCCCAACCCCACTCTCTGTGGTGTCACCATCCCCTAAATAAATGAATATTTGACAAAAGAAAAAAAGTGAATCGCCTGACTGTTTTGCCATTTCACATAAAAATCTTATTTTGGCTTCTTTTTGGTTTGCAAACCAACTATTCACAGTTCAACTTGCTGCCGCTTGTGAGTCACCTTTATAATTTGATGTTCATTAAATGGTTCTGAAAACAGGACCAAATGATTTTGTTCCTTTAAGCATCCGAACAGAAAATTAGCACGCTCTTTCTTACAGAGATGGTCCACTAGATGGAGCTAAAATGTCAGCAGAAAACAAAGCCTTGTTTCATTTCCAATATTCAGCATACATTACAACTGCATGTTTAAGCGTCTCATAGCGCACTCCCAGATATTAAACAGACACTGAGGCAAAAGCTGTTTAGAGATGGTCTCTTTTCTTTGAGTTTCTCTTACAACAGGCACGATGTGCTTCGCTTACATTCGGCGCGCCTTATCTTTTCAAGCAGCCGGGACAATGGTGGGCACTTCTTTCCAATGCCGTAGGTCTTGCATTCTTTTTATAGCCATTGCTTGCAGAAGGTGTTCTTATAATAGACGCAAGCCACATAGCATAATTACAAAGGAATGTGTGTAGGAAAGTGGCTCTGTATATACTGTTCCAAAATAGGTACAGTGTGTACAGAGTCCACAGTCCCCAGAGGTTTGGCAGAGGCTAAAGTTAGATATAACCTTACTCTCTAAAGTGGTAGCTTGGTCGAGCAGTAAGGCAGTATCAGAGGACAGTGTAAAGCATTTGTTGTACATACTCAGTCAGCAAATGGTCTCACACACTCAAGAACTGAACTCTAGGCCAATGGTTTGTATATAAAAATATATGGTTGTTGTATTTTAGAACCAACAATAGGTATCAAAATATACTTTCTCAGAATGAGGTGCTTTAGTTAAATACTTTGCAATGGGCAATTGACTTTTGAATGCAATTGTTAAAGTTTGTTGCAATAGACAACACAATTTCAAATACAATAATACATTGAGCTTAATGGGAATTTTAAGTTGAATGCAATTGATTACTTTCAGGATTACTTTTCTAACTCCAGGACTGGATCCTAGATTCAGTCCTGGGACAGTTCTTGGAAACAAGTGAGTAAATACGTTTTAGTTACTGTTGTGATTTTTAAGCAACATTTTGGTATTTTAAAAGTTGACACAAAAACTTTTTCTAATTAAATTACCAATGTTATCCTACGGGAGGAAATTCACTTAGCAGGTAAGTGGGGTTATGGTTACTTTTTCGGGTTCAGTGTTGGATCCTGGATCCAGCACTAATATACCACATGTAAGCAGTTGATAGAATGCGTTTACGTTATATAGGCGATTTTTAACAAATATTTGTAAGTTTGCAAAATCGACACTTAGAAGAAATTTCACAGAAAAACAGTCAATGGTTTCCTATGGGAGAAAGTTCAAGTTACCGGTAAAGTATGAATATTTGACGGAAGAAAAAAAGTTCCTCGCCTGACTGGTTTGCCATTTCACATAAAAATCTTCTTTTGGCTTCTTTATGGTTTGCAAACAAACTATTAATAGTTCAACTTGCTGTCGCTTGTGAGTCACCTTTATAATTTGATGTTCATTAAATGGTTCTGAAAACAGGACCAAATGATTTTGTTCCTTTAAGCATCCAAACAGAAAATGAGCACGCTCTTTCTTACAGAGATGGTCCACTAGATGAATCTAAATGGTCAGCAGAAAACAAAGACTTGTTTCATTTCCAATATTCAGCATACATTACAACTGCATGTTTGAGTGTCTCATAGCGCCCTCCCAGATATTATTCAGGCACTGAGGCAAAAGCCTATCGTTACTTTTGTAATCCAGTGCTGGGCTCCTAGGCTCATTTTTAAAGAATATTTGTAGTTTGCAAAAATCGACACTTAGAAGAAATTTCACAGAAAAACAGTCAATGGTTTCCTATGGAAGAAAATTTAGTTAGCGGTAAGTATGGTTTGTAATTACTTTTCAGGGTCAGTGCTGGGCACTAGGATCCAGCACTGGGATCTCTCCTAATAGCAGGTGAGTATTTCCATTTTCGTTACTCAGTTGATTTTAGGTGAATATTTTAAAGTTTAGAAACTCAACACTTAGAAGAAATTTCAAGTGAAACCAGTCAATGTTATCCTATGGAAGAAAAGTGAGTTATCGGCTTTTGGGTAAGTACTCGACTGGCAGAGTTAAGGTTCTGGGCATAGACTAAGGGGTCTCCCTGGGTCAGGTAAGTACAGTTGTTACACCCTCAGCGGCACAGGGGCAGCCGGGTGCAGAGTGAGTTAGGCCCAATATTATCCTATGGGAGGCATGGGGCCCTTGGTTGGTGGCTGCTGACTAGCAGGCCACGCGGCTGTGGGAGCTGGGCTCCTGGTCACTTGCTCAGGGCAAATGGAAGTAGGTAGGAGTAGAGGTTGCACAGCCAGGGGCAGCCGGGAGGCTGGGTGCAGGGCGCTCAATGGATTGCAAAGGAGAAGCTCAAGAACGAACAAAGGCTGCAAGCTCGGGGATGAAGATTCTTCAGGTGCGACCAACACTTTGAGAGGTAAGTTGGGTAGTTGGAGGATAGGTAGGTACCCAGGAGTTGGGCACAGGGGGCTGCAGGGCGCCAGGTGCAGGGGTGCCTTTTGGTGTCGGGAAATCTTACCCTCTGTTGATTGTGGTGGGGGGGTCCCTGGTTCCGAGGCTGCCCCTGGTTCTGAGGCTGCAGGCGCCGTCAGGAGCGACGAGGTGGGTCCTTGGGTGCCGGATTCAGGGTCACAGTCGCCGGGGGGACGTCCTCGTGGTCTTGGTCCACTCCAGCACAGGCCAGGCTTGGCAGGTGCAGAGTGTGCAGGGTTCGCGGTTCCTGGCTGATGCCAGGGGTTGGTTATTTGCTTTGAGCAGTGCCACTGCTCGTGGGAGTCCCACAAGGTAGCCAGGTCATCCGGGGTTTGTGAGGTTGCTGGCCACGGGAGATGCCGGGATTTAGCAGGAGCAGGTTCGAGGGTCGACAGGCCGGTAGGGCTGGGGCCAAAGCAGTTGGTGTCTTCCTCTTATTAGCAGCTGCACGGCAGGTCTTCTTTCTTATTGATCTTATTTGCTGTTTCGGAATCTGGATCTGAGGAAGGAAGGTTCAGGGTGCCCCTAAATACTAATTTTAGGGGCATTACATGTAGGTAAAGGGCAGGGACCTTAACTCTGCCAGTCAAGTACTTACCCAAAAGCCGATAACTCACTTTTCTTCCATAGGATAACATTGACTGGGTCCCTGCCACTCTCCTGTGGGAGGGGGGCAATGGCGTAGTTCTGATTGGGCAGGGCTCCCCATCATCAAGACGGCGTGAGCCCGGGGATGTGCTTCACCTCGCCTCCCTCACCTGAGGGGTGGGGTTGGCAGAGGCTGGCACAGCCCCTGTCCTTCCTTGGGGTTTCCGGCCAGTCTTCCCGCCAGAGTGGCGGTTTAGAACCGGTAGGGGCCAGTTGATGAGTACAGCAAGTGGCCTGGAGAAACTCACAAAGGCGGCATGCCTTTGAAGCTTCCCCTGCCCATCCTGGGGGAGGAGACCTAGCACCTCGCCCAGGATGTGCATTGTTGCAGGCCCAGGAGAGCGGATGGCTCTCTACCCAGGGGTCCAGCAACATGTCTGCTATGTGGCAGCCTAGGCAGCTCCTCAGACCAGACATGGATTGTAGGTTAGGTCCAGCGGGCATCTCTAAGATGCCCCCTGTCATGCATTGTACATTAAATCCTGTACTGTCATCAGTGCGGGTTTAATGTGCTGAGAAGTTTGATGCCAAACTTCTCAGTCTTCAGTGGAGCCATCATGGTGCTGTGGATTTCGTGTTTGACGATCTTCCAGCACCATATACTCTTAAATGGCAGCACTGCACTTACAGTGCCCAGGAATGGACCTGGGTACTGTAGCGGCACAGGGCTCATGCTCCTGTACCCACACCACTGGCATAGGGCACCCAGCTAGAGGGGTGGCTGATGTATGCCAGGGCAGTTTATGTTGTGGGCATGGCACACAGGGATGTGTGCCATGTCGACTCTCTGTTTTGTCCTATACCTAGACACTCAGCCTGCAAGGGCAGTGTGTTTGTGTCAGGGTACAGGGCCTCTAAGGGTGGCACAATAAGTGCTGCAGCCCTTAGAGGCCTTCCCTGGTCACAAGGCCCTGGGTAACTAGTGTACCATTTACCAGGGGCTGACATGTGGCCAGTGTTTGCCAATTTGGGTTTTAGGTTTCAGCACAGCTTTTAGGAAAGGAACATAGGTCCTGGGCACCTGATTGGCAGGAGCCCAGGGCACACTCAGTCAAAGTACATTCAGCAATTCAGCAAAAAGTGGGGGCATACCATGCAAGAAAGATGGCACTTTCTCACAATGTGGTAATGAACAGGCAACACTAACAGTGCCCACAAGCCTTTACAGGGTGTGCCAGAAACAAAGATGGGTCACAGAGATGCTGGCCACCTTTCTGTTAGATAATCTGGGCTCGCAAACAGGAGACTGTGCCTTCATGGTGAACTTAGATACATACAAATGTTGATGGTCACAAATGACTTCCCCTGGGATCGAAGTGTTCGGGGGCCTGTAGTCATCTACTCTAGGAGCACAAGTGAGCCAACCATGGTCGCACCTGATGCAGAACGAAAATAAGTATTAAAAATGCAATAAGTCTCGCCTTTCATTAAGTTAAAGCAATTTGCTATGCTATACAATACCATTAGCAAAGCAAATGGCTTTAACTTTATCAAAGGCGAGGCCTATTGCATTTTCAATGCTTGTTATATAACCTTGTGTGGAGTTTCTTTTGTAGTGTACCTAGTGTGTGGCTGCTGTGTGTGTGTTGCGCAAACGCTTTACACATTGCCTCTGGGATAAGCCTGACTGCTCGTGCCAAGCTACCAAGGGGGTTAGCAGGAGTTTTCTTCAGCGTGTAACTCCCTTGCCCTGACTAGAGTGGTGGTTTCTGCCTGGCTTTGGTGCAAGCCCTAGCCAACCATAAATCCCATTTCTAACTGTGACAAATGCAAAAAGAACAATTGATGGACAGAATACAGAACAGTGTCATATATTCGCCCCTGTACAGAGATTTGGGCCTAAATTCATTGTTTTTTTGCTCCTCACAGAATTCAGGTTGGAACCTAGCCATATGCAAATCAGCATGCTCCCTATGGGAACAGTCCTGTCGGAACTGCCAGGCCAGGTCCTCCCTGGACTGGAAACAAGCATCCTAGGACCGGTTTCAGGGTTTCATCCCTCATCAGGCAGGATAGCTTGACTCCAGTGGACTCTGAAATATACCTGCCTCTGTCCTCAGAGCCAACCTTTGCTCAGAAAGTGCACTGGGTGAAAATAAATTTGGCACCTTCTCTGCATCTGGTGAATAAAATACAGCTCTCATCCTGATGTCACATATTTGTAGGTGCTCTCATAGACGATAATGAGCAAAAAGGAGACTGGGTGAAATTAAGTATTTGCGAAGGGTCACACAATTTGGTCAAGAAGAAAAGTAGGGACTGTCTTTAATTCTTGAAAGATGAGATTAGATCATTTCACTTTTGGCTGTTTACAAAGCACAAAGCTTGTCTAAGAACATAAGAAGCTACATAACAGTAAGAGACTGCATTTACGAAGCTTGCTTAAGTACATAAGAAGCTTCAGAACAGAAACAGACTACATTTTAGGCACAGGGAGAGTTACCAGAATGTAATGATTGCTTAGGCAAATGGGATAAAACCTAGTTCCCCCTGTTTTGTGGCTGCCAACTGTAGCCAGTAGGTCACATGGTCTCCGTCAAAACTCAGCACACCACAAACGGATTTGCAGCACATAATACCAACTCCCTGTTAAAGTATGCGTGGGGAGGGTTCATAACTGGCCGAGAACAGCGCCAACATTCTTAGGATTCCACGCAAGGCTAGACAAATCAAAGAATTGTGACCATGCTGTGCGTGAAAAACAACATCAAACGACAGCTTGTGCAAACAAGGGCAAAAAGAAAATTATGTGTAATTGCATCACCAGGAGGATAAAAGGAGTACCATTGAGTTGGATAATGATAACACCTGTTCTCTTTGCTAAACATAGTCATTGACAGAGCTTCCAAGATGCCGTGCGGTGAGGCCATCTCGCATATTACTCACTTGAAATCACTTACTAGGTCTGTCATCTTTTTAATGAATTATTCACACTTCTGCAACAGAGCGCGCTTCTGTGCTCCCATTAAGTACCTTACTGGGGCGATAGAATACAGTCCTTGTTCGGTCTTTGTATGTACAGTGACCCCGCACCTTCATGTGCGTGCCTTTCACCCGCATACATTTAGCCTACTTGGGTGCAGGGTGCGGCTGCCTCTTTACTTTCAATATTGTCTTCAGGCATTCACTGATTTGGCCGTCTGTGATGAGAGAAATGCTGCCAAGATTATGGCTTCATTCTTTGTCCTTTGGTTAGAAGCTTTGGGCACCATGTTTCTTGCTGTTACCACCGCCATAGTTTCATTATATGGAAGTGACCATCACTACTGCTGGCGGGGGCATCAAGCATTGGGCTCTTTGTTTCTTTCACATGTTGTCATGGCATTAAGGATTGGTTTCAGGAAGTTTTCGAATCGTGAGCTTCATCCCTTGGTAGCTTTTTAATAAAGAGTGCCATTGATTTATTCATTCTGTTTCCTGCAGAGGCAGGAGGGTGGGTAGTTATTAATACAGTGATGTAACAGCGGAACTAATTTGTTTGGAGAGCATTTCTTTTAAATCGCTGGCTATATTGAATGTGTACCCAAAATTCGCTTCCAAGCTACAACTTGCAACAAAAAACAGCCCATTATGATTCGCATAGGCAAAACCTATTGCATTTAACAAAGCTTGTTTCTGGAGCAAGCGCATAACTTCTGCCCAGTCAAGTCCTGTACTCCTGACTACCAACTTGTGGGTGGAGCCAACACCCCCCTCCTTGTAGTTCTTCTCACATAATGTCTGGTGACAGCTGCACTGTCCAGCCAGACCATAAAAACAGACTTTTCTCCTCAGACTGACCCAAGTTTGAGATGCACAAGAGACCGAACACATTGTTTTTTCTGCTCCCAACAGAGCCTCTGTGATGTGGAGCAGAACAAACTATTAGTTTCCCACTGGTGGTGTGGCACCTAACATGCATAACATTGAAAACTGAAAGTTGGAATTTATTTATTTTTAAAAAGTGCTGGAAAATGCCACATCCTCCAAATGACACAAAGCCTTTTTCTGTTTCACAACCCAGAGGCATAACACAAGCTCCTGCGTTGTAGTGGGGGGGGGGGGGAAGGGGGTAGGGGGGGGGTCCCTAACCATTCAGGGGCCCCAAAATCATTGAGGCGCCCACACTTAGCCACCCACCAATAATTTTGCATTACACTAGTGTCGGCTGGCAGTTCCATGTCTTTATTGCATCACAGTCGCAGAAACACAAACTCTAAGAGCTTATGGCAGCACCCCTTCTCTCCGGGTTAATAATTACCCAGCATGGTACAAGCTTCATCCTGTGCTGTCCTCAGGTGACATCATCTCTGTCTTTCTCCTGGAATGATCACACCCAGCACTGACCCCATTTCTGATCTTAGGCAGAGCACGTGGTTGCAGCAAGCACTCTCTGTATCTGTTTCCTTGCACTTATATCAGAACCTTGTCCCCAGTGGCTTAGCAAGGTCACGTGGTACCCGGTGCGGACATTTTTTCGTCAGCCCAGGCTTGACAAAATGGCAACAATATGTGTTTAAAACAAACATATTTTTCCCATTTTGTCACCCCCCTCAGTGATGACACCCAGGGCGGCCGCACCCACCGCACCTCCCTTCCTACGCCACTGCTTGTCCCTGGGTATTTTCTTCATTCTCAGTGCTGTTTGTACCCTTCCTTGGTTCAGGGAAATGTTATTCTTCCAGAAACAGTAGTACTGTGTCAACTCCCTTGTTCTGCTTATGGGAATGGAACTTGGAGGGTCTTCTATTCGGCTCTTGTCTGCACAGCGCTTGCACTGTGCCGCAAGACATCTTGTTTGCAATTCAGTGGGATTTCAACCCACCCACAGCATACCATTAGTTGTTTTCGCTATCACTCTCATTTGTCATCATTTGATTGCTCTGCTCCCATAAGCTACCCTTCCATTCTTGTGTTAGCTCCTCCCTGTTGCATGGAATAAATGCATGTGTTCTTCCTCATTTTCGTTCTTCTTTTTACAACACACTATTTTTGTTTATTTTAGAAGTGTTTTGGTATTATTCCTGAATTTAAAATGTTTGCCAACTTTAATAGAGGCATATGATTTCCTATTTATGTTGCTTTCACCCTATCTACCGTCTCTATTGACACTTTAGTTACACTCACAACTGTACTACTCTGTGCCACTCTATGCCACACCAGGCTATGCCACTCCATTTTTCACCTCTCCTTTCTACACCACTCTATTTACTTCACCCTACTCTTCTCCACTCTTCCTCTATGTTAGTCTACTCTATGTCGCTATACGCCGTTCCACTCTATGCTACTGTGCGCCACTCCACACCACTCTTCTCCACGCTATTGTACGGCACTCTATTCCAGTCTACCAAACTCTATGCCACTCTATTGTACTCCACACCACTCTATGCCATTCCACTCTACGCAACTTCACACAATGCCATTCTACCCCACTCCACTCTGCTACTCCATTCTACTATAAGTCACTCCACACCCCTCCACTCTAATTCACTCTACTCCACTCTTCTCTAGTCCATCCCACTCTACTCTACACTGCTCTACTTTATACCGTCTACTTTACGCCACTCCACTCTTTGCCACTCTACACCATTGCATTCTACACCACTCCATTCTACGCCAGTCTACTCAACGCCACTCTACTCTATGTCAACATGCAGTACTCTGTTGTATGCCACTCCACTCCACTCAGCTCAGCTCTATGCCACTAACTTTTAACCATTCTGAACAGCAGCAATGTTGCAGTACAACATAGCTAAAAGACATTGGCAAAGCCAATAGCTTTTACATAGGTAAGACCTTTTGGCTTTTCCGATGTTTAGTTCTTTTTCCAACAGTCAAGACTTCACCCTGTACATCACGCCTCCAGTCCTCTGCTGTAACACCTCACTTACATCACATCTCCATCTCAGCTCGCCGCCATTGTTGAGCCTGTGACCGCCGTCGTTGTAGGGTGCTTTTATTTATACACAGAAGGAGTCAAGTTACAAGAATCTGATGAAAGGCCTCACCAGGAGTGGGTGACGTGTCATGTTCAGCCAGGCCTCTGTCTCAGTCTCAGCGGACTCCCCGAGAACGTAAGGCAGGCCCCGCAGCATCACCCGCGGAAAGGGCGGTGGGAGGACCCCCCTCACGGTTGATGTCCAGAGCACATGCTTGTGTCTTGCGAACGGGGGATGGAATAAATGGAAAGGGGGTTCACAGGGCGTAGATGATCTGAACAGAGCATTTGCCCATTTTTGCCGCTTTAACATTGAAATAATCGTTTGCCATTTTTCTCCGTCTGCGAATACTACGCGTTTTCATTCTACCTACACAAATTGAACACAAGATGGCGCCATGAGTACAGCATTGAAAGTGAAAAAGATCAAACTGTGACTACCAGCAACGCTGCATATTTGCTGTATTACTTTTCTATCCAGCTAATTTGATGAGTTTTTTTTCCAACTCTGTTAGAATATCATATAAAGAATTGTGTATAACTGTGCAAATCAGGATTGAGCAGTTTGTATATGCAGGATTCTAATTTTTCGAGAGAGAGAGAGAGAGAGAGAACATGAATAAATGTGTGTGTGAGTGTGTGTACACACGCCACACTCTAGAAACGACGGACTGAAATCGATTAGATACTTATTCACTGGCGGCTCTTAACATTTGGAACAGGTGCAGCACCGAACTGGGATTGCACAGTGTTTGGTACCACTCAAAACCATTTTGAAGGGGTTGGCACTGCGTGCCTGTCTAGAGCATAGTTATTTAGGCCGTGGCTGTGCTGTTATAAGGTAATAGCTACTTCTCTATACGTGGAAATCCAAAGAATCAGCACAAACCACAGACCTCCCGACTGACAGTAGCAGCACAATCTGGATGCTGGCATGGCATATCACCTGTGAGAAAATGCTCCTTTCTGTGTGGGTAACCCCAGTTTTTTGTTGAGTGATGCTGCTGCGTTTTTCATCTCTGTACACTGCTGCACAGCTGTCCACTCTTCAGTGCATGTGCTCTAGTCTCAAAAAGATTGTTAACTCTTTCGCTGCCAGGCCATTTGGTAAAATATAGAGTGAAAAATAGGTATCAAGGACACCTATGTATTTCTGAAATAGGAATAAAATGTAGAGTTTAGGAATAGTAGCTATTTGCACATGTCCAAAATTATGGGTACCCATACGAGCATGTGAATTATATGACATTTTTCAAAGTGACTTGTTTTTTATACATTGTTTTACATTTGGAAGGCAGAAATGCAGAGAAAGTCAGTAGGAAATAACAGGTGTTCTACAATTCTGAGTTCCCCTAAGCCTCCAAATAAAAATGGTACCTCAATTGTGTGGGTTGGCCTACTGCCCGCGACAGGAAAAGGCATAAAACGCAACGTGAACATACCACTTTTTTTCAGTGAAAACACCCTCTTTTTTTTTAAAAAAGTGCCTAGCTGTGGATTTTGAACCCTAGCTCAGTCGCCACCTAGGGAAACCTAGCAAACCTATACATTTTTTAAACCTAGACATCCAGAGGATCTAGGATGAGGTGACTTATGTGGCATTCTCCCCAGGTTCTGTTAGCCAGAATCCCTTGCAAACCTCAAACTTTGTCACAAAAAAACACATTTTCCTCACCTTTCTGTGGTGGAAAGTTCTGGAATCTGTGTGGATCCACAAATTTCCACCCACCCCGCATTTCCCAAAGTCTCCTGATAAAAATGGTCCCTCACTTGTGTTGGTATACCTATTGCCAGCGACAGGAAATGGACCAAAACGCAACATGGACACACCACATTTTTACTGTGAAAACTGACCCTTTTTTTGCAAAGTGCTTAGCTGTAGATTTTGAGCCCTAGCTCTGCTGGCACCTAGGGAAACCTAGCAAACCTATACATTTTTGAAGACTAGACACCCAGCAAAAAACAGGAGGGAGTGACTTGTGTGACTCTCACCAGGTTCGGTTACCCCAAATCCCTTGCAAACCTCAAACTTTGTTTTAAAAAAACAACATATTTTCCTCACATTTCAGTGATGGAAAGTTCTGGAATCTGCATGGGTCCACAAACTTCCACCCACCCCACATTCTCCAGAGTCTCCCGATACAAATGGTACCTCACTTGTCTGGGTGAGCCAAGTGCCCACGACAGGGAAGGGCCCAAAACATATTGTGGAGACATCAAAATTACCTATCACAAAACGACCTGGTTTTACAAGGGGGGGGGGGGGGCACCTGGATTTTTGGCCCTGGGCTCGGTGGCCATCTAGGGAACCCTACCAAACACAGACATTTCTGAAAACTAGACACCCTGGGGAGTCAAGGGAGGTATGGCTTACATAGATCCCCCAACATTTGCCTTCCCCTGCAAACCTCACATTTGTGAGGGAAAG
Organism: Triturus cristatus; assembly: GCF_964204655.1. Taxonomy (NCBI): domain Eukaryota; kingdom Metazoa; phylum Chordata; class Amphibia; order Caudata; family Salamandridae; genus Triturus; species Triturus cristatus. The sequence goes on from NC_140583.1 coordinate 239,530,286, forward strand.
TTGTGGGATCACTGGGCTGACACAAATTTCACACCATCCAGCCATCCCCCAGGTCTCCCGATAAAAATGATACCTTACTTGTGTGGATGGCCAAGTGCCTATGACATGGAAGGGCAAAAAATGTGTAGAGATTGAGGGGGGTCCAAAGTGCAGTTTGTTCATACGTTTTTAGGCTGACTCTACTTTGAGAACCCACACAAGTGAGGTATCATTTGTGCCTGTGCAGTGATCCTACAACGTACTCACATAGACATGTAATGAAAATGTGACTTTGTAAGTAAATTTGACTTTTGCGGGGATTCTGGTTAAGAAAACGCTGGGGGAACTATGCAAGCCACATCGCCAGACAGGTCCGTACACGCACACCACCATCCATGCACACCACCACCCAAGTGGCATCCACGCACACCGCCAGCCAAGCGGCATCCATGCACACCGCCAGCCAAGTGCTATCCAAGTACGCCGCCAGTCAAATGTTATCAATGTATACAGTCAGCCAAGCAGCCAAGCGTCACCCACGCATTGCTCCATGCAAGCGCCATCCCTGCACGCCACCAGCAAAGCAGGGCCGGACTGGGATAGTAGAGCATCAACCAGCCCTGGCAGATTGCTTCTCGACCGGTCCTAGGGAGGGTGACGTGCTAGTAAAAAGCACTGCTTCCGCTTTTGTCACTGCGGCCCGATATTGCAGCACTGCTGCAAAACCAGCCCAAAGTGACAAAACTGCCCCCCACAGCCAGAAAGCCAGCCCACACCCCTAAGGCCCACCGGGAAAATGCACACTATGGCCAGTCTGGCCCTGCAGTCAAGCACCATCCATGCACACAGCCAGCCAAGCACCAGTCCACGTGCACCACCAGCCAAGCGCCACTCCATGCACGCCACCAGGCAGGCGCCAGTCTACACACACTGTCATCAAGCGCGAGTCCCCCCACACCATTAGCCAAGTGCAGGTCCACACCCACTGCCAGCAAAATGCCAGCCAATGGTCAGTACATGCAGACCATCAGCCAAACTCTAGTTTACACACACACACAAACTCTCCCGGGTTTCTAGTGGTTTTCTGCCCCGCTTGGGAGCAGATGAGATTAAAAATATAATTGAAGCAGGCAAAATGTGTGCGTAAAAAGGGGCTTCTCACCGGCATGCCCATTAACATATCCCTGGTGCCTAGTGGGCTTTCTGCCCCCCACGGGGGATAGATAAGGGGCTATTGCCCTGATCTGCCTTCCGGGGGCCAAAAGCCTTTTTTGGTGGTGCCCATTCTCGGCAGCCCCCACCCCTACGTATATAAAAAAATACCTGCTGCCTAGAGGGCTTTCTGCCGCCCCCAAGGAGTATTAGGGACTATTGCCCCCATCTGCATCCTAGGGGAGGCAGAAATGCTGTTGAATTTGTTTTGGTGGGGGCATTGGTATGATGCCCATTTGGGGCAGCCCCTACCACAACGAATAAAAAAAAATCCCTGGTGCCAAGTGGGCTTTCTGCCCCCCCCCCCCCGGGGGGACAGATCAGGAGCTACTGCCCCCATCTGCCTCCCAGGGGGGTGGGGCAGAAAGACTGTAGAATTTTGCAGGGGGTGGGGACATTGGCATGCCCATCTCAGGCAGACCCCACCCCTAAATCCAATAAAAAAAATCCCTGGAATCTAGTGGGCTTTCTGCTCCCCCGGAGGGGTAGATTGGGGGCTCCTGTCCCCATCTGCTCCCGGGGGGCAGAAAGACTGTAATTTTGCAGTGGGCAGCCCCCACCCCTAAATTCAGTGAAATGAAAATCCCTGGCATCTAGTGGGCTTTCTGCCCCTGCCCATCTACCCCATCTACCCGGGAAAGATTGTAATTTTGCAGGGTTGGGGGCATTGACATGCCCATCTTGGGCATCCCCCACCCCTAAATGAATGGGGAAAAAATCCCTGGCACCTAGTGGGCTTTCTGCCCTCCAGGGGTAGGGGGGCATAAAGACTGATTTTTCCCCAATTAATTTTGGGGGGAGCAAAGGATCTTGCTCAAGGGGCCGCTCCCCCCTCGCTAGTGCCTAGTGGGTGGATCCCTGCTTGGGGATCGGCTTCCTAGGGTGCTCCTGAAGCCGAGATCCACTAGGGAAGAGTACCATTGGAAAAGGGAGATTCTCCCCTTTTCAACGATACCTCTCCTGACTTTCTACATGCTCATGGGGCTGTGATTGACCCCTGAGCACGTAGAAAGTGACACTAAAATTAGCCTATTGGCTCATTTGAGTTTCGGTTTCACTGAAATGAAAGCCGTCCTGCGCACACGAGCACTGTGGCGCAGGAAGATTCCCGGCCGTACTGCGCATGGAAGGGGTTAAATTAGTTGTTCCACAAGGCTGGGAATCCGGACGTGTAGACAAGCAATTATTGCAGCATTAATGCCAGATAACACAGCTCTAAATATTGCTTTTACAATCTTTACACAACATGCATACCGCACCTTCAGATAGTATTGGGAATGGCTCGCCATTACGCTATCTCTTAGGAGCTACTCCGTATCACACTGCAATCCTTTTTATGGTGCTAAAATTGATCCTATTTGACGACACTGTATATTCTGTTGTTACTTTACTAAACATTGGATTGCATTTATTGCTGATTGTTATGACCCGAAATCGAATGCATTTTATATGTCACTGTCATTGTTGTTTGCACATTTATCATTCACTCACCAGTGAAGTTTTTAAAGTAATTTGAAGATTTTAATAATTATTGTCCCATGTATTGCTGCTGTAATTTTGAGGTGTTCTTTTAAGGATATTTTTATACCCAAATAAAGCATTTCAAGAATAGTTGTTCCACTATTGGCAGACTTTACTTTCCAATAAGGCCATGTTTATTATATGGTGTAAGAAAATACACCAATGACATAGAAAGTTAAATGTCACCTGTGACCTGCAGCACAAATTGGGCCATTCTCTAGGCTGACAAAGAAGACATGGATTCAGGCTCACATGTGTAGCCTGACTGCTGCAGCTTTAAAACCTGCATGCAAACAAAATAACCCTTCTTAGCAAGATGAAACCCTGCTTTTAAATTTTAAACAAGTTACCACATATGAGGCCTGGTATGTATTTTAAAGTAAAACAAGTCAGAATGTAATGTTTGTATGTTCCTACAGTGACTAGGCCCCAAAAGCATTCACTATTAGGACTAAAATTGTCATTATGAACAGAAAGCTAAAGTGGTGTTCTAATTCTGTATTCTTGGTTTGGAATAAGCTACATTAATGGTTCAACCACTACTTTTACTTTTAATCCAATTCAATTGTGAAGTTTGATTTTTGATAAGTATACAGGAAAACTAACTTTTAAAAAGTTATACTTTCCCTGCCTGAAAGCCCCAGCAGGCTATTTAGCATTAGCCCACGCTGCTTTAATCAGATGTTAAATACTACTATCAGTAAAGAGAAAATTACTTTGGCAGGGAAAGACTTATCGTTATATACGTTAGTGCTAAGGAAAGCCTGGAGAAGAGGGTTATTTTGATCTTATTTTGATCTTTTGATCACCTTAACCTCCTGTCTTCAGTCTCAGTGGATACATGAGCTGCTTTACTGTTGGTGTCCTAGATCCATGGATAGGCACATTCATGTTTTGGTTGTATATTTGTACGATCATTTCCATGCCGATTTTTTTTTTTGGGTGGAAGGGGAGGAAGGGGCTCCAGACATGGTAGGGCAGCTATATTATCTTCGTTTTGCATGCCTCCTACTTTGATGGTGAGGTAGTGATGGCCATTCGTGAACCAGTGTGTGTGTGTCCTAGGAAAGCATATTGCCTTTTATCTCCATACGTCCTTCATTGTGTAGTCATTGGCAGACATTTTGGCTTTGTTCTCCAAACACCCCCTTTTGCTGGCCATGTGGCAATGGCCATTTTGTGGAGCCAATGAATGAGTATCACAGGCGGCTATTTGGTCTTTGTTCTGTGTGCCTCCTTCCTTGCTGTCCAATGATATGGTATTGATAAAACTCTGCACCCATTGGGATGATATGTGTGCAAACAGTATTTTCTGTATTTTTGACGCAATATTTGCGTCCCACAATATTTCTGACAACAATATTCTGGCATAAGGTTCAATGAATGATGCAGCAGGGGAGGCTGGGGGTGGGGGGGGGGCAGAGGCTCCCTCTGAGCCCTGATTATTCCTTCATTTTACTGCTGGACAAGCAGTCAGGGGCCCATTTTCCTCATTTGCACTAGGGCCCATGACATCGCTGCTATGCTACAATTCAGCAATTGTCCTTCGTGTTCACAATTTCAACTGTGTTGTAAGTTGCTGCCTGAGAGAATGTCGAGCTTCAGCTTGATTCAAAGTCATAATTAGACATTTAAAAAGTAAAATGTAATGGATGCAGTAGTTGATGAGAAGTTACACACATAGGTGCCGATTACGATCCGGTAAAAACCGGGTACGAACCGTCGGTCGGAGAGTTTTCTCCGTCCGACTCGTACCCGGTCGGAAAACTTTACAAACATGGAATTACGATTCGCACGGAAACACCATTTCCGTACGAATCGTAAAAAACACCAACCGACGAAAATATACGCACAAATGTGATCCGGGAATGCTGCGACGTGACGTCGGGACGCTTTCAGGCAGCGTTTCACGACCCAGGAAGTACGATTCGGACCGACAGCAGTCCGGAGTAGGTGGCCCCCCCGCCCCCGTATGTACGCGCCGACCCCCCCCCAGCCCTCGTATGTACGTGCCGACCCCCCCAGCCCCTGTATGTACGTGCTGACCCCCCCCAGCCCCCGTACGTTCGAGTCGTACCCCCCAGCCCCCGTACATTCGAGTCGTACCCCCCCAGCCCCCGTACGTTCGAGTCATACCCCCCAGCCCCCGTACGTTCGAGTCGTACCCCCACCCGTGTATGTACGGTGCGTACCCCCAGCGCGTACCCTTGTACGTGTCGTAACCCCGTGTATGTACACCCGTGTACGTGTCGAACCCCCCGTGTATATACACCCGTGTACGTGTCGAACCCCCGTGTATGTACACCAGTGTACGTGTCGTACCCCCCGTGTATGTACACCCGTGTACGTGTCGAACCCCCGTGTGTGTACACCCGTGTACGTGTCGAACCCCCCGTGTATGGACACCCGTGTACGTGTCGTACCCCCCGTGTATGTACACCCGTGTACGTGTCGTACCCCCCGTGTATGTACACCCGTGTACGTGTCATACCCCCGTGTATGTACACCCGTGTACGTGTCGAACCCCCCCGTGTATGTACACCCGTGTACATGTCGTACCCCCCGTGTATGTACACCCGTGTACGTGTCATACCCCCCGTGTATGTACACCCGTGTACGTGTCGAACCCCCGTGTATGTACACCCGTGTACGTTCGAGTCGTACCCCCACCCGTGTATGTACGGTGCGTACCCCCAGCGCGTACCCCTGTACGTGTCGTACCCCCGTGTATGTACACCCGTGTACGTGTCGAACCCCCCGTGTATGTACACCCGTGTACATTCGAGTCGTACCCCCACCCGTGTATGTACGGTGCGTACCCCCAGCGCGTAGCGTACATACACGGGTGGGGGTACGACTCGAACGTACACGGGTGTACATACACGGGGGGTTCGACACGTACACGGGTGTACATACACGGGGGGGTACGACACATACACGGGTGTACATACACGGGGGGTACGACACGTACACGGGTGTACATACATGGGGGGTACGACACGTACACGGGTGTACATACACGGGGGGTTCGACACGTACACGGGTGTACATACACAGGGGTACGACACGTACAAGGGTACGTGCTGGGGGTACGCACCGTACATACACGGGTGGGGGTACGACTCGAACGTACATGGGTGTACATACACGGGGGGGGTTCGACACGTACACGGGTGGGTACGACACGTACATGGGTGTACATACACGGGGGTACGACACGTACACGGGTGTACATACACGGGGGGTTCGACCCGTACACGGGTGTACATACACAGGGGGTACGACACGTACACGGGTGTACATACACGGGGGTTCGACACGTACAAGGGTACGCGCTGGGAGTACGCACCGTACATACACAGGTGGGGGTACGACTCGAACGTACATGGGTGTACATACACGGGGGGTTCGACACGTACACGGGTGTACATACACGGGGGGTACGACACGTACAAGGGTACGCGCTGGGGGTACGCACCGTACATACACGGGTGGGGGTACGACTCAAACGTACACAGGTGTACATACACGGGGGGTTCGACACGTACACGGGTGTACATACACGGGGGTTACGACACGTACACGGGTGTACATACACGGGGGTTCGACACGTACACGGGTGTACATACACGGGGGTACGACACGTACACGGGTGTACATACACGGGGGGTTCGACACGTACACGGGTGTACATACACGGGGGTACGACACGTACACGGGTGTACATACACGGGGGGGTACGACACGTACACGGGTGTACATACACGGGGGGTTCGACACGTACACGGGTGTACATACACGGGGGGGCACGACACGTACACGGGTGTACATACACGGGGGGTTCGACACGTACACGGGTGTACATACACGGGGGGTACGACACATACAAGGGTACGCGCTGGGGGTACGCACCGTACATACACGGGTGGGGGTACGACTCAAACGTACACGGGTGTACATACACGGGGGGTTCGACACGTACACAGGTGTACATACACGGGGGGTACGACATGTACACGGGTGTACATACACGGGGGGGTTCGACACGTACAAGGGTACGCGCTGGGGGTACGCACTGTACATACACGGGTGGGGGTACGACTCGAACGTACACGGGTGTACATACACGGGGGGGTTCGACACGTACACGGGTGTACATACACGGGGGTTACGACATGTACACGGGTGTACATACACGGGGGGTATGACACGTACACGGGTGTACATACACAGGGGGTTCGACACGTACACGGGTGTACATACACGGGGGGTACGACACGTACAAGGGTACGCGCTGGGGGTACGCACCATACATACACGGGTGGGGGTACGACTCGAACGTTCACGGGTGTACATACACGGGGGGGTTCGACACGTACACGGGTGTACATACACGGGGGGTACGACACGTACACGGGTGTACATACACGGGGGGGTTCGACACGTACACGGGTGTACATACACGGGGGGTACGACACGTACACGGGTGTACATACACGGGGGGTACGACACGTACACGGGTGTACATACACGGGGGTTCGACACGTACACGGGTGTACATACACGGGGGTACGACACGTACACGGGTGTACATACACGGGGGGTTCGACACATACACGGGTGTACATACACGGGGGTACGACACGTACAAAGGTACGTGCTGGGGGTACGCACCGTACATACATGGGTGGGGGTACGACTCGAACGTACACGGGTGTACATACACGGGGGTTTGACACGTACATACGGGGGCTGGGGGGGTCGGCGCATATGTACGGGGGCTGGGGGGGGGTCGGCGCGTATGCGGGCACATGTCTCCATGGTTGCTATGGGAGTTCGGTGCGGACGGTGTTTTTTCCATACGGTTGTAACATCGGACGCACGGGATGGATCGTAATTCCGCGGTCGGACTTCACTTTTCACAATTGTACGGTAAATCGTCCGAGGACGTGTCGGACACATTTTCCGACGCGAGGACGTGTGGGGAATAATTCCCAATGCGATTCGTATGGACTTTTTCCCATGCGAATTGTACTTGGCAGTTTGTACGGCACTTGTACGATTCGTACGGTAAAAAGACCGGATACGAGTCGTACAGGGAATTTTTTTACCGGATCGTAATCGGCACCATAATGTGAGACCCAGCATATGTGTGGAAAATCTCACCAACACATTCAGAACGAGATGAAAAGAAGGAATACATTACAAAATGCACCAAATTGTTCATGGAACCACAAATGTCGGTTGCCATATATGGTGAGCGAATTAAGTTGATTAGAGAGACAGTCCAGGTGCATGAATTTAAACATAAAACATTAGAACACATAGTTTATTATAAAAGTTCCTTATCCTGCCTCCCTTACCTAAGTGATAAATCAAGGGATTAAAGATTCGAGAGCATGGGGGAGGTGTAATTCTCTTCTGGAACTTCATAGTGTAAGGGTCTTAATACTATGCTTGGCCACTGCTACATGTGGCGTTCTCATTGCAGTCATCTAATTAATGTATGACGTTCCTAAGGGGGCACAGCCATTGATGTAAGCCTACTACTAGGAAGGCATACCTCATCTGTGACCTGTGGCCTGTAGGAACCTGCCAGCTTCTTTCTCTGTAGCCATGGTGAGATTGCCCATGCCACCCCAATCCCCTGGGTAAAGTTGAAATTTTTCAAGTCAGGGGTTTGTATTAAGCAAAACAACTAACAGACTGATAACCAGACCAGCAACCAGACACATTAGAAAAAGCACCAGAAGATCAACATGCCAACAGCAACCAGATACGTCAGAAGAAGCACCAGAACATCGACACTTCAACAGCAACCATATACGCCAGAAGAAGCATTGGAAGATCAACACGTCAACAGCAAGCAGATATGTCAGAAGAAGCACCAGAAGATCAAAACGCCAACAGCAACCAGAGACATCAGAAGAAGCACAAGACGTTCAACACATTAGTAGCAAACAGATACATCAGAAGAAACACCAGAAGATCAACACATCAACAGAAACCAGATACCGCAGAAGAAGCCCTAGAAGATCAACACATCAACAGGCCTTCTATGCTGAAGCATCTCCAGGTAGAGAGAGGCAGCATGACTTACGACAGCAGTCTGGCAGTTCAAATGGTGTAACTCACCACTGTCTTAGAAGATTGTTCCTTGTTATTTATGTCTCTTTTCAGTTTAATATAAAATTTGCACGAAGAGTGTCTTGGAGGTCAGAGACGTTTTAAGATATGGACAGCGGACTGCCCAGGGCCCCCATCTGCTAAGCAGCCCCCTAGGAAAGTGATCTTTCTCTCTATCTCACCATATTTCAGTCACCAAATCTGCTCCTCACCTCTACCTCTTTCTATCTTTATCTCTCTGCCAAGTGTCATTCTAAGGATTTTGGGGACATGGGGCTAAATATATTTCAGATGTTTTTGTGTGACCCCAGGTTTAGAAGTTTAAGTTCTATTCAATATTGTTTAGCATCATGAGGTCTTGAATTAGCAGACAGTGTGTAAAAAACTTCAAACTTGTTTGGGGCCCAAAAATACGTCAAGTGACACTGTTGGAGGCTGACAAAAGTAGGGCACCGGCTTAAAAACAGCAGACGCCCATAACACCAACTTCTTGGTTCCTGTGCCTCATTTAAAGGTGAGGGAACTGCTGGGTTTCTGTCGGCGGGACTACAGGGCCGCCAGGGCACAACAGTGATAGCCCCGCTCTATTTAGATCAGGACTACCATCACTCAAGTATCCAGCCTTGGTCCGCCACGTGAGTCTGTTAAAAAAAAGTGCCAGGGCCAAAAGTCTTTTTTTGATTTCTGAAGCAAACTTCCACTTTGGAAATGTGTTTCAGAAAACAAAAACGAATGCTGAACGGGGCAAAAAACACTTGCTTCAACCTTCAGTGCATCCATTACATCCGTGGGTGAACTGAATGTATAGAGAGCAAAAAGGCAGGTATTTTCTGTTTTTTAAACACAATTTTATTGAGTTTGTATATTTCTTAATGCATATGCAATACATAGTTTCGCAATAAAGAAAAATATTTTTGAAGGAGCAATCCTACATTCAAATGATACAACCAAATTGTGAACACAAATAAGGTTACTTATACATAGTGACTTTAGATAAAACAGCGGCCTATATGATGTAACATTTGCAGATCACTCGTATAGACAAACAGCCAAACATTGTAAAACTTGTGTTTATACAGTTATCTATAACCTAATATAGTAAAACGAAAACTACCCCCCTCCTCCCGGTTCTCTGGCGCCCTGTTTAGTACATGAACATAACAGAAGACTGTATTCATTCATGTAAAGCCAAATATATATACAAAGCATTCACATTTATATTCTCCCATGCGTTAAGAGAAAAGCATTAATATAACATTATACAGGTTAAGTCGGGGTAGCTAATCGAGATGTGGGAGGTGTGAGTAGTATGGGCCTGACCTGAGATGTCGGAGGAGTTAAAGGATCTATGGCTTTAAAGGCTTCCAGCATCTGATCCCACTCCATAGAGATAGGAATCCTATGCAGTCCTCGAAATTCTTCGTGCCTAATAATGGCGCTCTCTGCAGTAGCCCAACGTGTCAGTTCTGTGTGCCAAGAAAGTGGCGTAGGAGGAGAAGCAGATTTCCACCTCATGGTGATGGTACATTTCGCTATTAGTACAGCCATATCCGCAAATCTGAACTGGACCTTCTGCCCTTTGGGGCGTTTATGCAGTCCCAATAGATACCTATCTGCTGTTGCCCAGACATCCGTGCCAAAGAACTCCTGCACTCTATAACTGACTGTGTGCCAAAATACTCGAAGCCGCGGACACCCCCACAACATATGGATTTGGTCTGCGTCTGCCTCCTGACAGCTAGGACAAGTGCGTTTGGGTACATGCTATTTAGGCGGTGCGGTGTGAGATATGCCCTATGCAAAATCATTTACTGTATGTATTTGAATTTAGCATTTCGGGATACTTTCTTAGGGAATTCTAAAATAGAAGCCTACTCTTTATCCGTCAGTTCCTTATCCAGTTCTAGTGACCATTTAGCTCGGAGTGGGGTTAGCAGTATTCCCAAATGTGCCCTGATGCCCCTGTATAACCAACGGGTAAGATGGTGTCCTTCTCCCAGTAGATGTATTGCATAAACTAGCTCATGGGTAGGAGGTTCGATCCCAGTAGGGGACCAGCGGAGTTTAATGTAGTGAGAGATTGTAGCATGGAGGAGAAACAGTGTCGGGGGAACCCCCCGAATGCGGGTATAGTTATCATGATCGGCTAGAGTGCCCTCTATGAACAGCGTTCCAATCATCGTCACACCTTCTTGTGTCCATGGGGACACACCTCTTTTCAAGATTCACCCAGTTGCAGAAGGTATCCCAAGCAAGGAAATGTTAGCAGAATATGGGGAGGCCCTTTTGGTGTATTGAAATGTTTTCTTCCAATACATTAACGCTGTCTTAAGTGGGGGTGGGGGCTGTGGGTGGAATCTTAGTGTGCAGCAGCAATAGTGTGTGAAGAGTACCCTGGTTAAGAAGCTGTGGTGTATAGCCGATTTCATGTATATGTCGTCCTGGGAGCCAGTAAGATCACCATTGTAGTTGACTGGCCATGCAGTATGCCCGAAAGTCAGGAGCACCAAGGCCTCCCTCTTCAGGTCGCAATCGTAATTTATCCGGACTCACTCTTCTACGTCCCCTACCCCAAATAAGTTCTGACAGGAGTGTACGAAAGATTTGAGCTGGAATCATGACCACTATATTAGTAAAGAAATATAAGAGCCGAGGGAGCATGGCCATTTTAGAGATGGACACTCTGTCCATCACAGACAATGGCAGCGAAGTCCAAAAAGAGACCTGCATCCGGAGTGATCCTATTATTTTCATCAAGTTGCCATCTATTATGTCATGAGAAGTTCTAGATATTTGTATACCCAAAGACTTAAAAGTGTGTGGGGCTGCCACTACGGTAAGGGCACCAAATGTAACTGGGTCTGTGGTGTCTCTGGGTCGCATATAGAAAGCATGCAGCTTATTTGTGTTGATTGCCAGGCCGGATAGCTGTTCAAATTGTTGAAATATTAACGGGATAGGTTTCAAATCTGTGGTATGGTCTTTTAGGAAAAGTATAATGTCATCCCCATACGTGGACACTACATTTTTTGTATTTTTAATTGAAATCCCCAAATCTGTGGCCTCTTTGCGGAGCTTAATGAGTAGGGGCTCGAGTGCCAGGACACTAGAGTCCCTGCCTAGTACCCCTTGCTATTAAATAAGCAGGAGAAATATGAGAGCCAGTCCTTGCCCGGGCCGTAGGGGCAGCATATAATACTTCAGCCCACTGTAAGTAATCTCTCGAGATACCAAATTTCTCCATAGAAGCCGGCATATACATCCAATTAAGTGTATCAAACGCTTGTTGCATGTCGAGGGAGATACACCCAGTTTTGCAAGAGAGATCCGCAGCAGTTTCCATTATATAATGGAAACGTCTGATATTAAGTGATGTATTGCGGCCAGGTATAAATCCACATTGATCGAAATGGATCAATTTTGGGAGGTAGGGGAGGAGACGTTTGGCCAATATTTTACCAAGTATTTTATACACAGTAGATGATAATGAAAGGGGGCAGTAGCCTGACATGTCACAGGGATCTCTATTTGTTTTGGGGAGAGAGATAACCAGTGCTTGCATACTTGTTAATGGAAGAGTACACTTCTCCAAGGCCGTCTTGTAAAGGTTCCCTAGGCACGGGGCCAGTTTCTCAGCATATGCCGAGTAAAACTCAGCCGGTAGGCCATCTAAACCCAGGGTCTTATTTTTGGGAAGGTCCTTGATGGCTTCTTTGATGTCAGTTTTAGTGATAAGAGCTTCTAATTCTAATTGAGCGTCTGCTGTCCACTTAGGGTGTGTGAGGTTATTCTAAAAGGCTGCTATATGTTCATGTGATGCAGCAGTTGGAACACTATATAAGTTTTTATAGTATGCACAGAATGCGAGGTTAATCTCTGCTTGGGTAAGAACAACAGTACCATCTGGGAGAGATATTTCTGGTATAGGCACTGGGGGGGAGCATTACGTATAAGGCGCGCCAGAAGGGTTCCCGATTTGTCTGTTTCTTTATGACAATACTGAGTGTATGCACGGTAGTCTATCAGGTGAAGTTGTTTGAGTAGTACAGCGTGTTTGATTCTGGCTTCTTGTAACTGTGCTTGTTTAGTCGGATCGGCAACAGCTGCGTTTTCCAAATTATTAAGGGGGTCTTCCACCATGGTAAGGTTCTTGTGTATTTCCTGCAGAACTCCTACAGTTGCCCCTATTGCCTTGCCCCTAATCGCTGATTTAAAAGCATCCCACTCAACAAGGCGGGAAGATAAAGAGTTATCATTTTCTGTGAAATAGTTAGTAATGGCTGTACCTAATGTATCTCGGAAAACCGTGTCCTCCAGAGTTTGTGGCCAAAACCGCCAAGTGGGGACCGGGGTGGGTACCCTCCCCCATGCAAGGATTATTTCAAGCGGGTTGTGGTCGGATAATGTCTTATCGAGACACGTGGACTCAAACATCTGGGATACCAGGGACATGGAACTGAAGATTCTGTCTATCCTGGTGTGCAACTAATGTTGGGGGGGGGGAATAGAATGAATATTCCCGACTAGTAGGATGTTGTAGACGCCATACATCTTGCAAAGTCCAACCCGTGGCCCATGCATGTAAAAATCTGCATTTTTAGTGGAAACCGCTCCTCTTAGCGGGGGATGAGAACGATCTAAGTGGACATCTAAGATAGAATTAAAATCTCCACCAATGATTCATGGATATGTCACCCAGTCTGACAAAACTGTGTTTAGGTTAGTGAGGTAGGCATTCTGTTCATAATTTGGGGTGTATACACAAAGGCAGGTTAAGAGTTTTTGATGTGGCAGACAGCCTTGTGCCATGATAGAGGCCATGGTCTCTGCCAAGCTGGCAGGCCGCTGTCAATCTTTGTATGAACCCTTAAGTCTTTAAGGGCCATATGTATCAAAGGGTTTTACCCATTCTGTGTCTATGGGAAAATGTGTTCATACATATGGCCCTAAGTCTTTTCTCTTCTCTACTGAAAAATCAAAAATACAATCCATTAAACCTTTTTCAAAGATTCACCTAAGATTTTCTAAGGAAAGCCTGCTTGACACTGCAAAAACAAACAACTCGAAGACTTGTTTACATATGTTTGATCTCCCTTAATAGCACAAATGAGCTACAAACCGGATGAATGGAATGTCACTGTTTCCAAGTCAAGATATATTTTGCTCAAATATGTTAAAATTAAAAAAGTGACTTTTCACTCGCCCTTCGTAAGCTTCGTACTATTTGCAGTCTTAGGAAGAACTGTGTGAGTAAAATTGGTTTGAGTGTTTTCCTAAAATGTTTGTTGTATTTTGCTTCTTGTAAAAAATTTGAAAAGCTTTGAACTGATGTTTGCGCTATATCAAGCCCTGTTGTTTACGCATAATTCTTTAAGGCCAGAAAGCTTGACAAAGCGCTTCTAAAAATCAAATCCTTGTACTTTGACAGCATGCATTCTATTGCTTATACATGCTTCTCCTACAGCCTGTTTCAAACCTTGCAGGTATAGGTGCACGTTGGGTCTTGTAACCAGCGGTGAGGGTGATATTCCAAAAGTAATACCTGTTCTCTTCTTTATCAGAATGCGATCGAACCTGTGCCAGCTGTTCTGGTCCAGACCCCACTGACTGCATCCGGTGCCAGCGTGGGCTCACCTTGGATCCCAACACTGGGAGGTGTGGTGTGCAAGGAGACGCCGAATGCCCCTCCAAGACCTTTCTCCACAACGACCTGTTCACCTGCAAGGCGTGTGACACCACATGTGAATCATGCAGTGGGCCATCTAGAAACGACTGCCTTACCTGCGCGCTACCTTTCTACCTCTATAGTGAGTATATAAATCTATATAATATCTTACATATTGCACCCTGGAACCAGTAGACACTGGCATGCGTTGCAAGTTTTCCCCCCACTCACAGTCCTCTCTGGTACTGTTATCCTTCAAGTCCAGTAAACTCTGGAAAGAGCTGGCAGGTGTAAATCAACCAGAGGTAGTGTCCTGCATCCAGGAGTGCTAGAGACTTGAAAGGGGTGTTCTCAAGATGCAGGCAGACGTTTGCAGGACACCTGGGGGTAAATGAACTCTGCCATTAGTGTACGTTTACGTCTATGACCGGATTTAACTTTTCAATCTCATTTAAATCTCATTCACTAAATTAATTTCTGGTGCGAATAAATCACAGGCGTAACAGGAAATCCTCTCCCCCTTGCAGAATGCGATTATTTTCCTGTTGACACAATTCAATTCACATATCTACTTTTTGTAGGTATTGTGGAGGGTAATTTTTCAAAGCTCTGATTCTACTTAAATACTGTGATTGCTGGTTTACATTTTATGGTTTACATTTTATGGTTTACATTTTTGATATCAGCAATCTAAAGTAGTCCCACGTGACTGAAAAGTAATAGATGACCTGATAGAAGTATGATTTATTGTGATTAAATTAATTATCTACTTATGTTCCCTTATAACATCTCAGCTATGTATCTGGCTGAACCTAGGTTTTTTTTTTTCAGTTTTTCACCATGTCCTACATACAGGTGTTATCATGCTGTTTTGCATTCTGCCAGTGGCACTCTCATCACTTTTTATTCTTGGCCTGTTTTCCCCAGAAGTCATCTTTTTTTTTATCCTGTGGAAAGTGGGTGAAAGTTTATAAATTGAAGTAATCTCACAAGTAAACAAAGTTATTAATCCATGTGATCCTGTTTGAATTCAGAGTCACAAGGGTAATATAAGATGGAAGTGATAAACTGATCACTCTTTAAATTCCCACGAATAGAGACAGCGAATGGGCTCTTAGCTGTGCATGCCTACACAAAGTCCAGACTAGGGACAGTGATTGGACTATGAGAAATGCATGTCCAGGCCATGTCTAGGATAGGAACAGTGAAAGGGATGTGAGCAGAACATGTCCTGGCCATGTCCAGAATAAGGAGAGTGAGAGGGCTATGCAGTTCCCGGGGCCCTTGAATTAAATGCTACTAGTGGGCCTGCAACGTCATTGTGCCACCCACTTAAATAGACTTTTAAACATGTCTCAGGCAAGATAGTTCCAGCCTGTGTGTGCAGTTTTAAACTACCATTTCAACCTGACAAAAAAAACATTTGCCAGGCCTAAACTTTCCTTTTTAATACATATCCGTCACCCCTCGGTTAGGCCCTAAACGGCCCATAGGGAAGAGTGCAGTGTATTTAAAAAGCTGGGCATGTAAAAGGTGAAAGCTTACAATTGGGAGCAGGTAGGAGTGTTAAGTTTTGGTGCCTAAAGAATTAAAATCCCCTTTATTTTAAGTCACAATTCTGAAAATGCCTCTTTTAGAAAGTTGGCACTTCTTGTCCCAACCATTTGGTGCCTGTAGTCTGTATCCTAGGTCACATGACTCAGTGTAGCTGGCAGTTGACCTTTGTGTATTGCTCCTAGACAGTGAGACAAAGGGGGAATAGGTGTTGGTAGGATGGGCCGTATCTGACTTGATGCGGGAGAGGAGTTGTCACCTACCACACTTGCACACTCACAAAGGGCTTTTACACTAGTTATTTGTGACCCCAGACAAGCTGGGGGCAGGACAGGGAGAGCAGGAAATTCCAAACACCTCTTGAGATGTAAACCTACTACAAAGTAGCCAACAGGTATAGATAATGGACTCTCAGACCCAACTCTTCTGTAAACCTCTGGACGACTCAGAAGGACTGCTGTGCTGCTCTCCAAGAATAACTGCTGCTCTGCTGCCCTGCTGCCTGAGTGAAAAGGACTGGTCCTGCATATTGAACCCAGGACCACCAGAGTGACCCCAAGAACTAGTTGGCTGTTCTTCTGATCAGAGCCTCAGGGACAGAAAAGGCTCCAACCACCTTGAACCCAGCACCTGTCCTTTGTGTGCTGTAAGTCTTACACACCAAGAGGTGCCACCCCAGTCCAGGACCCTTGGGAGTGGGCCTGGAGGTGCTCTGCCAGCCCATCAGTGGTCCTGTGAGCAGAACTGACACAGCGCAACATATCTCCTCACAGACGCTTTGGAACCACCGTAGCATGACGCATCCCCAACGCAGGACCTCACATTGCAGCCCGCAGCTTCACATCTACCTGATGTAGGCCAGGGGAGAGTTTAGCACACAGCAGCAGAACATTTAAAAAGATAGATGTGCCTTTAGGCCTCACTCCAGTGACACAAGGTAAAAAGGTCCTGTTCACTACTACTAATCACTACACAGTATACTGTCACCACCAAGCCGGTGCTGCTTTACTTCTGGTGAAGGCGACACTATGAGGACAGCATATTGGGTACCCCTCCTGGTTCACCAAGACCGCAATCCGTGTCATGGCACACATGCATGATCTGCGTACTCCTCTGACAAATAACAATCGGTATTGGGGTTCCAGACAACCGTACAGATGGTCACTTAGCACATGTATCTTACCACGCAGAGGACTTTTCCATTCCAACATGGTGTTTGGGTATGAAGAGTTTAGCTCATCAGCAGTTACGATCATTAGCAACAAGAGTTAGAACTATGTTCATTTAAAGATGATTGTGTAGCTTCAGCGACTGTTTTGAACACCCTGGGCCAATATTGTAACCTACTTCCACCATAAAATATTAACAAATAGGTTTCCTCTGCTGGAAATGTGAAGAGACAGATGTGGTTATTGAGGGTGCTCATAGCATTGCCTTCTCCTTGATTTACAATGAAGCAATCTTGAGCCAAAATGCCTCCGAACAAAGGATTCAATGTTTGCAATCATCTGTATACAAAGTGTGAAAACTGTTCCTCAGTGCAAAGCATTCGACCATATGTATATTAGTTATCATGCAAGGAGTGGCTTGTTGGAGGCATCTGCAAGATTACCTGGTTGAGTTAGTACGTACTCATGTAAGATCCACATGTCTTTTGAGAGCAATGCCTAATAGTCTGATTAGGACCAAGACTGATTTGCATAAAGCGGGTCTCTGTCTAGAGTGGCACAGTGGGCAATAAAACCGTGGTATGGAATGCGGCCCTGAGCAATGGCCAGTGGCTGAGATGAAATCAGACATTCCTTCAATCACCTTATAGCTTTTGTAATAGTCTGCTAATTCAAGTGCCTATAGATGACTACGTTTGTGCCTGAAAAGACTATGGGCTATGGGTCCCCACTGCCTTTGTGTTGAGCAATGCATGACATGCTGTCAACGAGGAAAGCTGTATTTTTTGTAACATTGATGTAATTACTTTGCAAGTGGGAATAAGACTTGAAGACTTGTGAACGATTCCCTTTTCCGTGACTCATATAGGTTTACAGGGTTAGCGATTCTAAATGTTTGCAATGTTAGGACATATTTTCAGCATGTTACATAGGTCATGACCTCCCCGACTCACAGACACATGGATCCCAACCTGAAGGCTGCTAGCCAGGGGTGACCTAGCTGATGGAGACATTTTGGGGGTAATTGAGAAAATAATGAAGGTTCAAAGGTGTCCTTCGGGGCCAAACACTGGATGATTTTAGCATCTCTGTTTATCTAAATACTGCTAACAGTTTCTTATCTTATGTTTTAGACAATACATGTGAAAAGGAATGTCCTCCAGGGGTGTATAGCACAAGTGAAGATGCAAACGGTGTTGAGCTTGGCTACTGCCTAAAGTGCAATCCTGTGTGTTCAACATGCAATGGAGGATCTGCCAAAGACTGCATGACCTGTGCTCCTGGCTACTACAAATTGTTACACCTGTGCATCCTTCACTGCCCCACTGGGTAAGCACTGTGCTGCATGTGTTATCTGAATTGTTTGTTGAATGACGATATATGTGTATTTTTAATCCATATATTTTTATGTATGTAAATATTATCTACTGGCGGTAGCCAGTAGATAGTTATAGTTGGGACCGAGTTCCCATAGGAAATCTGAAAATTCTAATTTGAATAGCTTTGGCGCCGGTTGACTTATCTTCGTGAAAGTTTCAAAACTAATGGGGCGCTCCGCTCAGCTCCTACCCTGAAAGTCTCGGGGTGATTCGTCAAGCGGGGGCTGAGAAAAAAGGGGGGTCCCAAAACGCGTTTTCCCCATGCATTTTCCCATAGGACCTTTAGTCGAAGGTACAGCCCGAACGGCTGAACAGAATTACTTGAAATTTGGCAAAGAGGTAGGCCTCAGGTCAGAGATGTGCCTTTTGCATATATGGTGTCAATCTGTTCAGTAGTTCCTGAGAAAATTGCAGTTAAAAGTACATAAATATCTATATGCGCGCACCGGCGCTGTGCGCGAGCATAATTCTGATTGGTGGTTTGATGTCAGTCAACATTCGAATCGGTCGAAATCAGGAAGTGTCGTACGCCATTTTGTGTGTGGCAGTGAAAAAGAAAGGTGGAGAATGTGAAAAGGGGGCAGGGTAGAGAGTTCCTGACCCCCTAGCCTTTGTCAGGGGGTCCCTGAAGGACCCCAAAGGGTGAAAAAAACATTTTTTTTTTTTTAAAAAAATCACTGGGTGTGCGAACGGTGCGCGCACCCCCCAGCCGCCATTTTGAGTTTTAGAGGCAGAAGTGAGCTAAAAACACAAGTGGAGAACGTGAAAAGGGGGCAGGGTAGAGAGTCCCTGACCCCCTAGGCCTTCTCAGGGGGACCATGAAAGACCTCTAAGGTCCCCAAAAAAAAACAAAAATTATAAATATTGCGCTGTGCGTGCACGACGGCAAAAAAATCATAAAAAAAATAGAATAAAAAATCAAGTTTAAGTGTTTAGATGTTGGTTGGCTCTAAAAAGAGCCGTTGTGTTCATTGAGTGTTTTTTTGTACCTACAAGTAAGTACCGATGCAGAGTCTAAAGTTCAAGAGGAAGACTCTGTTCCCTTCATCTGTGAAATGAACACCGTCTCCTCTATAAATGCCTTGCATGTTGTAACGCAAGTTGTTGTGGTATATAGAACCCAAACCATAGTCTCTGAGGAAAGCAGAAACAGACTTATTGATGTGCTGTTTTGCTTTCTCAAACTGCGGACAATATTGGTTGGACCAGTTCCACTTTTGCCTTTGGCATATATTAGAATATACAAAGGTAGTTTGTGGAAAAAGTGACATCAATTGCACAAAGGTGTCCTTAACAAGCATTTCCAGACCTACCCCAGTTAAAGGGCCTAGGTCATTTCCACCACAGTGCACAATTATAAGGTCAAGCTGTGGGAGATGTAGAAAGGATTTCAACAAAGGCATTAATTGGTGCCACTTTAACCCTCTCTGACCAATCCATTTAATGTCTACATTTGGCAAAGCAAGGTCTTTCACAATACCTCTTTTTTCTGTATACTTTTCACTCCAGTAGACATAGCTATGACCTACAGTCCACACTGTGAACATCTTTCAAGGAGATCTGGATGCACTCAGAAGGTGTCTTTCAGTAGAATGGCAATATGAAAAGAAACACAGTTGTAAAATGGAGGCTTACATACTTTTTTTAAAATAAAAGGAGCTCATTGGCTGTTTCAGACCATTCAACACTAAATATTAGGCTGTATGTTTAAATTTTTAAAAGCATGTTTTGTATTGGTTCAGAAAAATGTGTTCCCACAGAAGATTACTTTGGATATGCTGTTAGGTTTGAAAAGTCAAGCACTCTTGCTCTTTGGATTAGAAACATTGTGTGCTGAACTTCTGACCTCTCTGCTCACACCAGTGTTCCATGATCTGTTGCTATGGTAGCAGGCAGAAGTCATGTTGGGGGTAGGAATCATTTGGAAAGGGTTGAAATTTGCAAGCAATAGAAATGTGTGTATCCATTTAAAAAAAATGTGGGAAGCAATGTGATTTGAATTTAACATGTATATGTGTGAAAAAAAGAGGGACATTTTGCCATTTAGTGGTTTTGGTGAGAGGAGTACAGCTCAGATTCTGGCTCTGATAATCTGCTGTGTGAGTGGCACATTTATTTCTCAACTAACTATTTTTAAAGGTGAGTTATGAATTTGAGAGGGGATGTATGTGGTGTATTTTGATATAAATATTAGAAATGTGTTTCTTCTTTAAAAGTTGTGTTTTACATTTTATGTTTTGGAAGATATTTAACTGCCTTGAACTTGTAAAATATTATGGAGTATGTCTTCACCATAAGTTAAGGTGTACTGGTATCACCCAGGAATACTGTTTTGTGCCTAGAATCACATCATGAGTCTGTGTGCACACAGGAATTGTTGTCAGAGATTTAATTCATGTTGCTCTTGTTCTGTAAGACTTGCACTCATAGGAAAGGGGCAGCTTGTTTTCTTGAACTGTGATGGTTAGCATTCAGCACAAATCACTATCTCACAGATGAGAGACAAATGCTAACACATTTGAAAACAACAGGGTAGATTTTCCTTCCACTCCTGCAATGGGTGAGGTAGTTCCTACATGTTCAAAACTCCAATTAACCCTTACCACAGGTGATCTTACATACATCTCTGCAGTCTTCATGCAGTTGTGTAAGCGTCCATGCAGATCTCTCTTGCACCTGACAATACACAATCTCCAGAAACACACTCTTAGCACACAGGCAGCTGTTTCTCCTGCACTACCATGCTTACTATTCAGCACTGTGTGGTATTTCAGATAGCAGTGTGTAACGCTAACACATTCAACATCACCAAGGCTCATTTCCTTTGCTCTAGTCTAATCACTCACCCAGGTTCCACATGCTCATGGTCTCAAGTAGCTGTTAGGACATGTGCTTGTTTCTGCCTCTCTAAAGTATAAGGAAAATGTGCCAGGCTGTTACTGTAATTATCACTTGCTCTACCACAGTAGTAAATGTGCTTTGAAATTGCCAATCAAATATCGTTTTCTGCCTAGAATCACACCATGAGTCTGTGTGCACACAGGAATTGTTGTCAGAGATTTAATTCGTGTTGCTCTTGTTCTGTAAGACTTGCACTCGTAGGAAAGGGGCAGCTCGTTTTCTTGAACTGTGATGGTTACCATACAGCACACATCACCATCTCACAGATGAGAGGCAAATTTGATTTGATTTGATTGATTTGGTAGAGGGCAACAGCTACCCCGGCAAAGGGGTGTCCCGGCGCTAAGAACAGACAAACTAATCTGAGGTGGAGGGGGAGGGGTAACTAGGCAGCAGGGAAGAGATGAGTCTTAATTGCTTTGCGAAAAGCAGGGAGGGAGTCAATAGTGCGAATGCTGAGGGGGAGATCGTTCCACAGTTTGGGGCCAAGGACCCCAAAGGAGCGGCCTCCAGTTCGGCAAAGTCGAAACCTAGGGATTGACAGGAGGAGTTGGTTGGTAGAGCGAAGAGCACGGCCAGGGGCGTAGGGTTGGACAAGGCTTCGGAGCAGAGGGGGGCTTCCCAGTTTCACGATCTTAAAGATCATGACTAAGGCCTTGAATTGGATTCTGTGGTCCACGGGTAGCCAGTGGAGCTTGCGGATGGTGGCTCTGGCTGAGCACCTCCGTGGGAGGCCAACCAGCGTTCTAGCTGCCGCATTTTGAATGCGTTGGAATCTGGCTGTTTCCGCTTTATTAGCTCCCAACAGGAGGACATTAGCATAGTCCAGGCGTGATAGAATGGTGGCCTGGATAATGAGCTGGCGGGCCTTGGCATCGAAGAGCCCAAGTATGGGCCTGAGGTTCCTTAAAAGGCCTATGCAGGTGGCTGCCACCTTTTTTGTGTGGGATTGGAAACTAAGGTTGGCATCAACCCAGACTCCCAGATTTTTCACACAGCTTTTGGGGAGTGGGGTGTTGCCTAAGGATGACGGCCACCAGTGCTCGTTCCAAAGGCTGATGTTACGGCCCAGGAGGAGCACCTCGGTTTTTCCGGCGTTGAGTTGGAGGTAGTTGTCCGTCATCCAGCGAGCCACAGCAGACATACCCTCTTTGAAGTTGGATGCCATGGCGGACGGGCTTTCCGAGAGGGTGACAACCAACTGGGTGTCGTCCGCGTATGATACAAGCGTGAGCCCCCATTCTCTAGCTACGTCCGTGAGTGGCTGGACGTATAGGTTGAAGAGGGAGGGGCTCAGCGCTGAACCCTGTGGAACCCCCTGAGCGATGGGGTGAGGTTTAGAGAGGTAAGGAGGGGCAGACACCTTGAATGATCTATCCTTGAAAAAGGATCGGAACCATGCAAGTGCCGGGCCAGTCACACCGGTAGTCTCCAGACGTTCTAGCAGGATGTTATGAGATACCGTGTCAAAGGCTGCGCTGAGATCGAGGAGAATCAGCGCAGCACTATGACCGGCATCTAGAATCATCCGGAGACGCTCCGAGGTAGCTAGTAGGGCAGACTCCGTACTGTGGCCTGCACGGAAGCCATTTTGGGAAGGGTCCAGGATTCCATGATTGTCCAGGTGTTTCGACAGAGACTCATTTACATGGGTTTCGGCAATTTTGGACATCCATGGGAGAAGGGAAATGGGCCGAAAGTTTTCTGGCTTGGTGGGGTCCAGGGTGGGTTTTTTAATTATCGGTGATACCCATGCTTGTTTCCAAGCGATGGGTACGAGACCTGTGGCGAAGGAGATGTTGAGGATGTTCAGCATGGGGGATGAAAAGAAGTCCATTGAAGACATGAAATGGGAAGGGCTCATGGGATCCGCTGGAGAGCCAACACATTTGAAAACAACAGGGTAGATTTTCCTTGCAGTACTGTAATGAGTGAGGTAGTTCCTACATGTTCATAAGCCCAATTAACCTTTACCACATGTGCTCTTACATACATCTCTGCAGTCTTCATGTAGTTGTGCAAGCGTCCATGTAGATCTCTCTTGCACCTGACAATACACAGTCTCCAGAAACACACTCTTAGCACACAGGCAGCTGCTTCTCCTGCACTCCCATGTTTACTATTCAGCACTGTGTGGTATTTCAGATAGCAGCGTGTAACGCTAACACATTCAACATCATCAAGGCTCATTTCCTTTGCTCTAGTCTAATCACTCACCCAGGTTCACATGCTCATGGTCTCAAGTAGCTGTTAGGACATGTGGTCTTTTCTGCCTCTCTAAACTATAAGGAAAATGTGTCAGGCTGTTACAGTAATTATGACTTGCTCTACCACAGTAGTAAATGTGCTTTGGAATTGCCAATCAAATATCGTTTTCTTCCTAGAATCACACGTTGAGTCTGTCTGCACACAGGAATTGTTGTCAGAGATTTAATTTGTGTTGCTCTTGTTCTGTAAGACTTGCACTCGTAGGAAAGGGGCAGCTTGTTTTCTTGAACTGTGATGGTTCGCATTCAGCACAAATCACTATTTCACAGATGAGAGGCAAATGGTAACACATTTCAAAACAACAGGGTAGATTTTCCTTCCACTCCTGCAATGGGTGAGGTAGTTCCTACATGTTCAAAACTCCAATTAACCCTTACCACAGGTGATCTTACATACATCTCTGCAGTCTTCATGCAGTTGTGCAAGCGTCCATGCAGATCTCTCTTGCACCTGACAATACACAGTCTCCAGAAACACACTCTTAGCACACAGGTAGCTGCTTCTCCTGCATTCCCATGCTTACTATTCAGCACTGTGTGGTATTTCAGATAGCAGTGTGTAACGCTAACACATTCAACATCACCAAGGCTCATTTCCTTTGCTCTAGTCTAATCACTCACCCGGGTTCCACATGCTCATGGTCTCAAGTAGCTGTTAGGACATGTGCTCTTTTCTGCCTCTCTAAACTATAAGGAAAATGTGTCAGGCTGTTACAGTAATTATGACTTGCTCTACCACAGTAGTAAATGTGCTTTGGAATTGCCAATCAAATATCGTTTTCTGCCTAGAATCACACCATGAGTCTGTCTGCACACAGGAATTGTTGTCAGAGATTTAATTCGCGTTGCTCTTGTTCTGTAAGACTTGCACTCGTAGGAAAGGGGCAGCTCATATGATAGGATTTGAAAAGCTCAAAAAAAATATAGTAATATATTTAAATTACATAAAGGTATTTTGTTTTTTAATTTCCTTTAGGTATTGCTGAACAACACTGAAATAAATTAAACATGCCTATAAAATCAAGAAAGAGAAAAGAACAGCAAAAACATCTATATTTGAAGACAACTGGACAACAGAAATTAGTTGAAGAACCTCATGTTGGAAAAAAGAAAAAGTCTTCTGGTAAGCAGACTAAGGATTTTTTAAAAAATATCCTGAAACATAGAAAAAATGTACAAACTGTATCCACTGCAAATAGTGTTTCAAGAAGAAAACAACAAGACAATAGAAAGAAATTACTAAATGCTAATGTACAATCAGAAGCAAGAAAGAATGACTTAAAAAGAAAAACAGAATTTCTAAACATTCGTAAAAAAATGTTTCAGAGAAGAGTGGTGTTCAATTTGCTAAAGGATGTGAAAAAATATAGGAAGAAAGCAATATTTTATAAGAAAAAGAAACATATTGAATCAATTGTTGCAAAGGCTTTGGAATTAAAAAGAAAACTATTCATTTTAATTTTGAACAGGATCCATACATTAGATAAAATAGTCAATGTAATGAAGTCAAAAAGCAAAAGGAAACGAGTAGTGAAAAAAAATAACTTTTGTAATGTGTTCTTAGGAGAATGGAAGCATAGTTCAATTACTGAACCATTTTTTAATGAAGAGATTTATCTTCAAAGTAATAATTTGCTGCATGCAGTTGACACCAGTGGTCGAAGTTATGAAGTTAAAGATGGTTGTGTAATGGAAAAGGAGAAAATGGTTCCAAGAAATGAGGAAGAAGTGTTAGCTGATGAGGTTATGGGGAAACGTCCTAAAGCCCCAGTGTACACTTGGAATTGTAGTAGTATTTGTACTGTACGACAAGAATCTATTAATAAATTACGTGACTTTCTAAGAGAATATAGTAAAAAAAAGTGTTAAACAGAAGATTAAGGTGCTTCAAAGACTAGATCCATGCAGAGTGAGAAAGAATACTGATTTGCAAGGACATTCTCTGGCTTGTCTTTCTAGGAAAGTTTGTCAAAGTGTTTTTCACCATTTTAGGATGCTGGCAGTACATCATACTGAAATGAGAAAGTTTGTGAGAAGATTGTATTTCGCTAAAAGTCCAGCACTAAAGTTAAATGAGTTGAAAAGTGCTCTGTTGCGTGGATCTGTATCAGATGTAGAGAAGGTTACTGATGATATTCAGTTTTGTTACTTTGGTCCAGAACAAGAAAGTGCAGGAAATGACACAGTTATTGAAGAAAATGTGGAAGAGAATGTAGAACCCACTGTTAGTAAAAAGTTTGAAGATCAAATGACAAAATTTACTATCATCTCTAATGAAAGACCAAATATTAATTGTATTTGTTGCCGGAGAAGCCATTATAAAACTCAAACAAGGAATGTTGATCTCTATAAAAAAAAGTGAAAAAGAAAATAATTATGAGTGGAAGGATTTTGCTACATATTTGTTTCTGGAAAATTGTTTTGATTTGGGTGAAGATCAGCGTATTTGTAAATACTGTTAGAAGAAAATAAAATGCCAGCTAGGGCTGAACATAATAATTTAGAATTGGTTGATATTCCTGCAGAACTTAGTGATTTAAATATGTATGAGTCTATACTCATTCAATGTGTCCATCTGTTTCAGACTATAGTTCGTATGGTGCCCAAAACAGGTAAATTACCTCCTTCAGATTTACAAAGAGGTTTAAAAGGAAGAGTTGTCTATTTGCCATTAGATTTGAAAAAAAATATTGAAACAATTGATGCAGATAGTTTGGAAACTGAACCATTAGTTATTCTGGTTAATGGTGTACCTACAAAGAATAAGAAAATTTGGCAGGAGCTAGTAGATGTACGAAAAGTACAAAGAGCAAATTTATATTTGAAAAGAAATAATAAGTACTATGAATCAATTTATATGGATGAAGATGAAGAAGTTTTACTAGCAGACACAGGAATACCAACTGGGCACATTGAAAAAGTCAAACGAAGAAGAAATTTATGAACATTTCAGCATACATCCTCTTCATTCTAAAGAAGTTATGGGAAACACTATTGATCTGTTTCAGATGAAAAAAGCAAAAGGAACTCCCGTGAGTGTATGGGAGGAGAGCTTGGAAGCTCGTTGTTTCCCCCAGCTGTTTCCTACAGGAAAAGGTGGACGGTATGATGAACGTCCAGTACAGATTCCTGCTTCTGAGTATCGGACTACAAGATTATATGCAGAAGATCCAAGATTTCGTCAAAGTATTCCTTATTTGTTCCATCTTTTATTTGAAAGTGACTTGTCTGCACTATCTTATGCAGTAAATCACATTTTAAAAACTGGAGTACATCTACATAATGTGTCTGCAAAGGATTTTATGAACAAAGTGCAACAGCGAGATGATCATTTGGAATCTCAATTGATTAATCTGATGGCTTGTCAGCATGGAACTAATGAATATTGGTACCGACGCCATGGAGAATTGAAATGTATGTTACGGAATTTAGGAACTCCTACATGGTTCCTTACCCTAAGCTGTGCTGAGTACGCTTGGGATGATTTACTGGATTTTCTTCGAGAGGCAAATTCAAATATTGAAAACATCCAATACAAGACAGCAGGAGAATTGTGCTCCATTGGATCCGGTTAATGTTTGCAGATATTTCAATCATAGATTTGAGGCTATGATGTCCTTCATCTGCAATAAAAAAAATCCACCTCTTGGAGAAGTTGTGGATTTCTTTTGGAGAAAAGACTACCAAGCAAGAGGTGCTCCTCATATTCATATGCTGTTTTGGATCAAGGATGCCCCAAAATTTGGAACAGATTCTGATGATGCAGTTTTATCTTTCATTGAAGAATATGCAACATGTGCTATACCTAAAAGCACAGAAGAAAAAAACTTAAAAGAGCAAGTTTTACGTTTCCAAAGTCATCGGTGTGGAAAATACTGTCGACGAAAGTACAAGAGTAAAGATAAATTCTACACAAAATGTCGATTTGGATTTCCACGACCTGTTCTTTCAAAAGGAAGAGTAAACAGTTTTATGTCAGCTGTGCGACATACCATTACAAGAAAATCTCCGAAAAATACCTATAACTTAAGAAGAAAAGAAGAGTCAAAATATATAAATGACTACAACCCAGTCATTTTATCCATGTGGAATGCTAACATGGATATTCAGTATGTAGCTGACAATTCTATTGCTGTTACTCGGTATGTCACATCTTACATCACTAAAAATGAGAAAACGGAATTGAAAGAAATGTGGGAAGAGATTTCTCACGAGAAGACTGTCAGTAAAAAGCTATACAGTTTCAAGTTTAAAGATGTTATCGCATCGAGAAATTGGGTCATACGAATGCTCAGATAGGTTATTATCTGCAAGTCTGTACTCCAAATCCAGAAGAATAATTTGGGTAAGTTTAGGCCTTGCAGGAATGCGAAATCGGGTACTGAAATCTATTCGAGAAATTGAATATTTAGCAGAGAACGAACCAGAAAGTACAGACATTTTGAAAACAAATATGTTGGACACATATTACCCAAACAGAAGTCATCATCTTGAGAACATGTGTCTCTATGAAGTGCTGCAGAACTAAATTTTTACACGGAATGCCACAGAAGACAGCAACAATGGAAAATATAAAGTCATTGGTGAGGAAGGATGTTTGGTGAAACAAACAAAAGGAAGTTTGATTAATCACAGGAAGCTGAGTTGCGACACTACTGACAAAAAGGAATTTTACTACTTAGCACTTTTACAGCTGTTTAAACCATGGCGTTCAGAGGATGAATTACTTGGAGATTTTCAGAGCTATGAAGATTCTTTTAATGCATGTAAAGATAGCATAGAATGCAGTACTCTCACAAATTATGTACAAATGTTAAATGAAGAAATTGAACAAGAAGCTACAATTGCAGCTGAAGTAGCTAGAGACAGTTCTCAAGACAGTCAAAGTTCTGGTACGCTCAGTCAAGATCTCCTAGGACAACCAATCATAGAAAATGAAGCTGCAATAGCCATGACTGAAGTGGAAACAGCTATGAATCAAGCTCAGGAAGATTTAATACATTTACCAAATTTGGAACAACAACTGAATGATGAACAACAACAAATTTATGAAGAAGTCACAAAACAAATTGATCATGGATTACTACATGAAAATAAAGAGTGCTCATGCACATCATTTGAACCAATCAGAATGTATGTGAGTGGACAAGCTGGAACTGGAAAAAGTTTCTTAATTAAAGTAATTAGAAGCTACCTACAGAAAAAAACTGATTCAACTTTGTCTTGTGTTGTTACTGCTCCAACTGGGTTAGCAGCATATAACATAAAAGGAATTACCTTACATCGTTTGCTAATGTTACCAGTAGAGCATGAGAACAAAATAGAATACCACAAGCTAACAGGAGAAGCATGTTTTGAAGTTTCAAGAGTGTTGAAGAAAATTAAAGTTCTCATTATTGATGAGGTAAGCATGGTATCAAACTTAATGCTTGCCTTTGTGCATTTAAGAATGCAGCAAATTCTAAAGACAGACTATGACGTGTTATTTGGAGGAAAACATGTTATAGTTTTTGGGGATCTACTGCAGCTCACTCCAGTTAAAGGACAACCAGTATTTAATACTCTTGCACATGAAGACACGAAAAAGTCATTAGGAAGTATAGGTAATGTGAATATTTGGTCATACTTTGAGTACAAAGAACTCATTACCAATATGCGGCAAGCAAATGATGATGATTATGCAAGTATTCTCAAAGATATCAGAATTGGACTACTCACAGAACATGGCAGAAAAGCTTTACAGAGTCGATTGCTATGTAATTTGTTTCCAACAGAACAAATAGTTCCAGAGAAAATATACAAGGAAATTGCAGAAAAAAATACTGTAATCTGCTTAATGCCAACACTACATGAATGCTCTATATTCAATTAAGAACTTTTGAAATTGGAAAATGAAGAGATTATGAAAATGGAAGCCGTGGATAAAATACAGCATGAAGGAATAGCTATTATATTGACAGGCAAATTGAAAACTTAATTGGATTCTCTAGAGAAAAACATATCGAAAACAGCTGGTTTAGAAAAGAATCTTTATGTATGTATGAACTGTCGAGTAATTTAAGACGTAATTTGAATGTAGAAAAAGGTTTAGTGAATGGAGCTATGGGTAAAGTTGTGGGTTTTGTTAATTACCAGAAAAAAGATGGAATTGAATTTTTAAAAATAAAATTTGATCAGATTGAAGAGGTTAAAGACATTAGTCGTTGTTCAGTTTGTTTTTAGATAAGACACTTCCACAAATAGTGTATGTCACCTTCGGCGCATTCACCTTCTTTTGGGCCTCTGGAAAGGTGAAATAATTGCAGATGAAAGAGTGTTTTTGTTTGCTCTTCCTTGGTGGTTCCACAAAGGTCTCCTCCTCTCTCCCTGAAGTTGACTGCTGTTCTGCCATTTTCAAGTAAGATTTCACTCGAGTAGCTGTTCAGCTCCTTCTCCCAGGAAATAAGACGAAATAGTGAGGGGAGTGGGTGTGGTGTTTGAAGATTCTGGAACAGAAACTACTATGAACCAATGAAAAGTGTTGTTTCGTAATCACATGACTTGCCGTGCGCGCACGGTGCTCGCACGTATGCGCGCACCGTGCGCCACGGATCTGAAATGAATTACTTTTAACCCGATTTCTAAAACATGAAAAGGAGGCAGGGAAGACACTCCCTGACCCCCTAGACCTTCTCAGGGGGTCCCTAAAGGACCTCGTAAATCAAAAAAACCCATTTCGTTTAATAAAAAAAATTGCCGGTGCGCGCACGGTGCACGCACGCATCAGAAATGAATTACTTTTAACCCGATTTCTAAAACATGAAAAGGAGGCAGGGAAGACATTCCCTGACCCCCTAGACCTTCTCAGGGGGTCCCTAAAGGACCTCGTAAATAAAAAAAAAACATTTCCTTTAATAAAAAAAATTGCCGGTGTGCGCACCGTGCGCGCACCGTGAAAAACCCTTAAAAAAAAAAAAACATTTAAAAATATAATAATACATAGATAAATTAGCATTTAAAAAACCTTACAAATTCACTAAAAAAAACAGAAGTTTCACACACGTTATAGTTAGAAATTAGCATTTAAAAAACCTTGCAAATTCACTTAAAAAACCATAGGTTTCACACACGTTATAGTTAGGAATTAGCATTTAAAAAACCTTGCAAATTCACTGAAAAAACCATAGGTTTCACACATGTTATAGTTAGCTGGACATTTCACTCGTAAAAAAACATTGAAATTCCCCCGTTATAGTTAGTTCAGCTAACTATAACTCGCGCGACCGCAATCCACTGCTGATGACGTCACATATTACATCACTCATGACATGGTCAGTGACATCACTCATGACATCACTGATGACATCTCAAATGACATCACTGATGACATCATCCTTGTGTAAGAGTGGCAGACCTCCTCTTATCCGAATATAAACTTTGATACACACATTGAAAAATACAAACTAAAGTTTTGAAAACTATAGAGATACCAATACCAGTTAGAACAACCTATTCAGTAATTCCAAAATCTACATACGCATCCACTCATTCATCAACACTTCTATATAGTCACTCATACATGTACTCAGTCATCATATGTACTCATACACCTATACATCCTGTTACACACCTACACACATACATAGAGTTACTCACACACATACTCACACATGCAAATAAACATCCATTTACTTGCATATACAGCTATACACACACCAGTACACTTACTTCTACAGAAACATACACATACTTACTCTCTTAAACAATCACTTATAGAAACACAAACTTATTTATACAGGAACTCTTCCAATCTCTCACTCTCATATAGCCTCACTTATATACATCAATACTCACATATACTAGTTCAAAACATATGGATTTACTCATAAAGACACTATTGAGACAGTCATTCACTCTCTTACTCACCCATACACACACTCATCCACCCATACTGTCCTGCTCACATACTGTCTTCAAAATACATACAAACAGTGAGTCACTCATTCATGCATCCATACGCTAAGTAACATCCCCCACTGAACCATACAGACACTCATACTGATACTCTAAAAACGAACTAATAGCCCATATACACACTCATGTAGCTATTCACCAACCCATGCAGCCACTTATACACAAAGTGAGACACTGATACAGATATTTAAATATTTGAACATTACTCACTAATACTTGTATTCACTAAGATACTGTTAATAAGTCAGTTATACAATTAATTTTACAAAAAAAAACATCCATTTAGACACTTATTTACCCATTTATTCTTCCATTAACCTTTAGATATACATATATAAAAAATATTTATTTTTCAGAAAGACACATATTCACTGGATGATGTCATCAGTGATGTCATCAGTGATGTCATTTGAGATGTCATCAGTGATGTCATGAGTGATGTCACTGACCATGTCATGAGTGATATAATATGTGACGTCATCAGCAGTGGATTGCGGTCGCGCAAGTTATAGTTAGCTGAACTAACTATAACGGGCGAATTTCAATGGTTTCTTACGAGTGAAATGTCCAGCTAACTATAACATGTGTGAAACCTATGGTTTTTTCAGTGAATATATATA
The DNA here is from genome assembly GCF_964204655.1 of Triturus cristatus. Taxonomy (NCBI): domain Eukaryota; kingdom Metazoa; phylum Chordata; class Amphibia; order Caudata; family Salamandridae; genus Triturus; species Triturus cristatus. Next base: position 239,562,632 of record NC_140583.1, read on the forward strand.
TATATATATATATATATATATATATATATATATATATATATATATATATATATATATATTACCTACTAGCGGTCGCCAGTAGGTAGTTATACTTAGGACCTATTTTCCATAGGAAATCCGCAACATTCTATTCCCAATAAGTCTGGCGCCGGTCGACGAATCCTTGCGAAATTTTCCAAAGTTTTGGCCTGCTCCGCTCCGCTCCTACCCTGAAAGTTTCGTGGTGATTCATCAAGCGGGGGCTGAGAAAAAAGGGGGGTCCCAAAACACGTTTTCCCCATGCAATTTCTCATAGGATCTGTTGTCGCAGCTACAGCCCGAACCGCTGAACGGAATGACATAAAATTTGGCAAAGAGGTAGTCCTCAGTTCAGACTTTTGCCTTTTGCATAAATGGGGTGAATCCGTTTAATAGTTCCTGAGAAAATTAGAGTTAAAAGTACATAAATATCTATGGCCGGGGAGGATCCGCGGACCCTACCCGCACCGTAAGCGTACCCTCCCCGAACCAAGCGCGCACCCTCCCGATCACGTGCTGAATGCTAATTGGCTGTCGAGTGTCTGTCTACATTCGAAACCAGGAACTGTTGGCGGCCATTTTCTGCCTCGGTAGAAGCATGGCTGAAGAAGCAAGGTGAATAAGTGTGTAAAACATATAAAGGGGGCAGAGTGGAAATACTCTGACCCTCTAGAGGTGCTCCTGGGGTCCCCTTTAAAAAAAAAAAAACGGCGAAATGCGCGCACGGTGCGCGCTTCCTATTGCGTTGGGTGCACGGATTCTCTCGCGTTGGGTGCGCGGATCAACGGTAATTTTTTTGAAAAAAGACAAGAAATCATTGGTTGTATGACTACTTTCTACACTGAAAGGTAGGGTGTATATTTCTGTTTTTTAAAGGTATGATTCTTATTGGTTGACTAAAACAGATTGTAAGGAACATTATATATGATAAGCTGATATGTTGAAAAGTCAAGCACACTTCCTGTCTTGTTTAGCAACATTGTGTGCTGAACTTGTGACCTGTGTGCTCAGTGCAGTGTTCCATGACCTGTGTCTATGGTAACAGGCAGAAGGCAGATTGGGGGAAGGGTTGAAATGTATTTCAGTTGGAAAGGGTTGAAATGTTTAACTAATAGAAATGTGTGTTTGCTTTTGAGTTTATGTGTGAAGGATTGTGATTTGATGTTTACATGTATATGTGTGGAAAATGAAAGGGACACCTTTCCATTCTTTGTTTTTGCTGAGAGGTGCACAGTGCAGAGATTCTGTAAAAGAAAATATGGTGAGTGACTGATATACTTCTTAATCTACAAAACAACTTGAAAGGTGAGTTACTTAATTGTGAGGGGATGTATATAGACTATTTTGATTTTAATCAGACTAATGTATTTCTCCTGCTAAAGTGTAGGGAGTACTTTTTTTCTCTACAATCTTATTAACAGTGTGTGTGCATGTAGAAACCATTCTGTAATAAGCATTTGTGTTTTTCATGTGTTTGCAGACAGATAACTGTGCTGTTTTTATATTTTGGTAGAATTAGAAACCAGTCATTGTTTATGAATTTGTGAAATGAGTTATGTTATGTTTCTATACTAAAATGTAGTACTTCTTCTAGATGAAGAAATGTGTTTTGGTATAGTGCAAGGGATAGTGTTGTTTGTCTAGAATCACACAGTGAGTATGTGTGCATTTGGGAACCACTGTGAGAGAAGCATTTGGTAACATCGTGTATTTGCTGACAGATAACTGTTTTAAAACCTGTCATGTTGTCAAGTTTTAGTAGCATTAGAAGCCAGTCTTTGCTTATGCATTGATAAAATAAGTTATGCTTTGACACTAATGTGCTGTACTTTAATATGTAGATTGTGTGTAGTCTCCTTACCCCTTGCACAGTAGTGAATGAGTTTTGGTAAGCTTCTAGGGATAGTGTTGTTTGCTTGTCTAAAATCACACTGTGAGTCTGTGTACATTTGGGTAAGGATTGTGAGAGAAGCATTTGGTAACATAGTGTATTTGATGACAGATAACTGTTTTAAAATCGGTCATGTTGTCAAGTTTTAGTAGCTTTAGAAGCTATTCTTTGCTTATGCATTGATAAAATGAGTCAGGGTTTGACAGCTAAAGTGCAGTACCATGTACTATTCTGTTCACTGTGCCAGAACTGAAAATTTGAAAGTTTTACCCAGGCACTAACCTAGCAGTAGTCTGATGATTTAGTCAATTTCCAAGTACTCATGTTGTGAACCATACATTACCACATAGATTGTTTCAAATGTCTATGCAGTATGCATGCAGTCTGCTAACATACTATAAATCTTTCACATTTTCAATTCGCTAGTCAGTATCCATACACTTCCAGGAAACACCCTGTAACTCCCTTTGCAGTCCTCTAGTGACCCATTCAGCATCATGTACTAATCCATTCACTGTGCCAAAACCCAAACACTTCTAAATTCACCAAGATACTATCTTTGGAGTACTCTAATCATTCAGTCATTGCCTAAGTATTCATGCACTGAGCTAGGCCTTAGCACATGGACTGCTTCAAACCCCTATCCACTATGTATGCAGTGTTCTAACCACCTAGACACTTGTCTTTCACACTTTCAATTCCCTAGTCAGTATCCATACAGTCCAGCAAACATCCTGTCACTCCCTTTGCACTCCTCTAGTGACCCATTCAGTACCAAGTACTAATCCATTCCGTGTGCGAAAAGCCTACCACTTATAAACTCACCTAGGCACTCTCCTTGCTGTACTCTAATCATTCAGTCAGTACCCAAGTAGTCCTACAGTGAGCCAGGCCTTAGCACATGGACTGCTTTAAATGTCTATGCAGTATGGATGCAGTCCTCTAATCACCTACACAGTTGTCTTTCACACCTTCAATTCCCTAGTTACTATTCATTCACTTCTAGCAAACACCCTGTCACTCACCCAGTGTGTCTCCTTATAGTACTGTAATCATTTAGTCAGTTAGCATGTAGTCTTTTAGTGAGGTAGGCTTTAGGGCATGAACTGCTTCAAAGTAGTATGCACTATGCATGTAGTGTTTTAACCATCGTCACACTTGTGGTTCAGGACTATAGTTTCTTAGTCAGTTTTTATATAAAATGTGTTTGTACAGTAATGGAATAGTAAAAATGTGAAAGTTATTAATATACATTTATTTGTGATTCTTTTTTACAGATACAGAACAGGAGTGTTTCTCATCTGTTTGCACTCTTCTCGTGCAAGATTGTTTGGATGAAGGGTCCTTAGGTGTTTCATCATACTTGCTGTGCCGCATTAGTATTTTTTGTTAGGATCCCCTCGTAACAGAACTCTTTTGCAAATCTTGCGCGTGACGAAGGTGGCATTGGTCTTTGTTAGCCCCTCGAGAAAAGTAGAAAATTTCCACACCACTGAAGGAAAACGTTGTGGGCGTGGTGCATCCTCCAAAAATTCATCCTTAGATTCGGTGAATATTTTAAAGCGACAACATTTACAGTTTTTGTAATTTAAACTTTGTTAGCTGTATGCATTTTATATATCTGTGATTTGTATCTTGTTTTTGTTTTTGAGAATAGCATGTTGTTTTTTTTTTTTAACAATCTTTGAGATTGTTTTTTTTTTGCCTGCTGTTAAGTGATGAGTACGATTGAAATCACTATTTTTAGTGAAATTTAATATATTCTGAGAACAGCAAAAAAGGCAAAAAAACTACTTTGTGGCAATTATGCTGTGTTGTAAAAAATGTATTATTACATGTTATAATTTTATTTTCCTTTTCTTTCACAGATCCAAATGTTAAAATAAGCAATTTTTATGAATTTAGATTGGAATGAAAATATGAAAGAAATGTGTACCATTTTTTATTCCTATTACTGTGAAGGTAAGTTTAACTAAGTCTCAATATGCAGAATGAGGAGGTCTGCAAGAAGCTACAAAGTTGAAACATGTTTCTAAAAACACTCTGTTTATACCTATGTAGTTTTGAAATCTGACCATAATCAGATATCATGTGACCTGCAAAAAAAGAGATTTGAGGGGTTCATAATATTTCTTATTTTAGCTATTGAAGAACCGCAATTATTTCAATCATTCTTCTTTTAACATCTTTGCAGACAAAACTCTGTGCTTACCTTTTATCATTCGCAAGGAATTTTAACAACGGAAATACGTCACTTTTTGTAACATAGTTATTGTGTAAGATACTCTTTCATATTTACAAAGAGAGGAAAAGGCACTCTGTGCACTTTTTATACTCCATGTAAATACAACCTCATCATGCAGACCACTTTGTGTTGAAAGGGTGTTCTATAAGTGTTGTTGTGCATGATTGCACTTAATACTCATAGAACAAGACACATGTCTAGATTTATCAGAAATCATAAATCTCGATATGTGTGTGAATGTTGCACCATTCTAAAATTGGTGTAGGAAAGCACAACAAGGAGAATTGTTTTAATTTATCCACATTTTTATATCTTCAATTCATGCTGAAATGTTCAGCATACATTGAAGGAGAAAGATACATTTTCTCAATGTTTTTGTGCAGGAAGGTGTGTCTTCCTGTAGAAAAACAAACAGCACATGACACAGATATCCTTGCACTATGGTGCAAGGGTGCCTGTGTCACCACATGGCTGCAGTTTAAGCAGCCGTGCAGACAGAAGCATAGATTTGCAACATATTTATGTACATATGTTGCATCCCTGTGCTTTGGAAGTACTACAGCACACTGCAGTTAAAGAGGTTACTGTGTGATGCTGCAGCACTTCCTCATAGTTCTGCACTTATACATTCACCATACGCTACAATGCATTCATTCAGTCAATTACGTACTACACATACATTCATCTAAACTAACACTAACCAAGAAATTTAGCTCTTTTTTTAAACCAGGAAAGTTAGTTTTTACAAGAACTTATTTTTTTTCTTCTTTCTTCTTTTATAATTTTTTGGGTGTTTTCTGAACAATTTTTAAATTTTTTTGGTTTTTCTGCAAAAAAAAAACAAAAAACAAAACAGGAGAAACCAAACAATGAACTTCAGGGAACAATAAAAAAAAAACTAGCAAATGTGACTTTCTTGCCGGCGGCAGATCAGATCGATCGACTGCTCACCATAGCACAAAGTCTTATTGCACTTAGTGCAGAGCACTTTTAAAAATTTAAATTGAGGACGGATGTCCAAGGTTTGGGCTGATGGATGCACTCTTGATGTGCTCAGCTGCGATGAGGTGGAAGGCGCAGGAGCAGGAGTGTTTCTCATCCGTTTGCACTCTTGTCGTGCAAGATTGTTTGGATGAAGGCTCCTCAGGTGCTTCATCATACTTGCCGTGCAGCACGAGTATTTCTTGTTAGGATCCCCTTGTGACAGCACTCTTTTTTGCAAATCTTGCACGTGACCAAGGTGGCATTGGTCTTATTCTGCCCCTCGGGAAAAGTAAAAAATTTCCACACCACTGAAGAAAAACGTTCTTTGGGTGGTGCCTCCTCCAAAAATACATCCTCAGAAGTATGAGGAGATGCAGGTGATGCCTGCTGCCCTGAAGCCATTTTTGGTTGAAAAAAGTTAGAGCTAAGTGTAAACTTAGTCTAAAAAATCTTCTTCTCTCCAAAGAGATGGTGCTCTAAAGAAGGACAAAGAAGAATGATTGAAATGGGTGGGGTCTTTCAATAGTTAGAAGAGGAAGTGTAATGAACCAATCAAATCTCTTTTTTTTCAGGTCACATGGGATCCGCGCACCGTGCGCGTACGCAGCACGCACCCAGCGCGCATCCGCGAAATTGAATTAAAAAAAATTATATGATTAGATGTAAAAATATTAGTTTTGAGACTAGTTTAGAGTTTGTCTTCAATTAATATTCACATGAAATACATATATATGTATTTTTAAATGTTAAATATTTCGCGGGATCCACGCAGCTACCGCGTCATAGATGCAGATGATGCATCGCGGAAGCGCGTAAACGTCGCGTTATTTGAGATGTCATCAGTGATGTCACTGACCATGTCATGAGTGATGTAATATGTGACGTCATCAGCAGTGCATTGCGGGGGCACGAGTTATAGTTAGCTGAACTAACTGTAACAGGGGAATTTCTAGGTTTTTGTACGAGGGAAATGTCCAGCTAACTATAACACCCCTGAAACCTATGGTTTTTCCAGTGAATTTCTAAGGTTTTTTAAATGCCAATTCCTAACTATAACGCCCCTGAAACCTTTGGTTTTTTCAGTGAATATATATATATATATATATATATATATATATATATATATATATATATATATATATATATGTATATATATATAAAGCAAACTCCTTATGCCGTTTCTTCCCTCGGCGTTTCAAGAACGGAGGACGGACCACGGGTACGTGCAGTAGAGTTTATTCTGATGCCTTGCACCACATCACCAGCATGACGCGTTCCGATCCCACAGGGATCTTGATCATTGATCATTCTTCACTGCCCCACTGGGTAAGCACTGTGCTGCATGTGTTATCTAAATTGTTTGTTGAATGATAATATATATGTATTTATAATCCATATATTTTTATGTATATATATATATATATATATTTATATATATATATATATATATGTGTGTGTATGTACATACATGCATATACATGTTGTTGCCTTTGTCAAAGTCAAGGCTTTGTTTGTGTCCAATCACCTACATTACTTATACCCAGGGTAAAAGTCCTTAAAAAACAAAGTGAGGGGACTAACCGAGTTTGGCAATATGCAAGTAACATCGTGGCGTGTGACATCACACTGTGTGATATCACAACATGTAACATCGCACATAGCATCACTGAAGACCTCACACATGTTTAGCCTGTCTATCATGAATACATAGAGTACATTACAATATTTAAACGAAATTTTGCGACGCAGTTGTGCCAATAAAGTGACAACCAGGAATCAAAATCTGGGCCTCAACTTAAACATTCATGTTATTTAAACCTTGCCACAAAGAAATTAGCAACAAGGAGAAATGTGGCAGTACAACTGTTCTGTCTAATTGGTTGCAAAGTCTGCATTTTAAAATATCTAATGGGGTTAAGACACCTGCTGCAGAGATCTTTTGGTGCCAACTAAGGGGCTGATTATCAAAAACGGGACCAACCGAAAGGCTGTCGGCGGTCCTGACAGAGGCATTACGATGCGACAGTCACCGCGGCAGTCGCAATGCCTATGTTTTGCATTGCAGCGGGTGCTACTGGGTGCAGCACACACCGCAATGCAAAAAAGGGACACCTGACATATCCTTGCACTAAGTGGCAGGCATCATGTGGTGCCTGCCACATTGTGCCGGGATATGTAGGGGGGCACCATAGGTGCCTCCCAAAACGCACAGCTTACCCGCCATCAAATGGCAGGTGGAAAGGGACATGATTCTCCTCCGACGCACTAGGGGGCTCAAGGAGCATGTATAGTGGTCGGTCTTTCTGAACGCCAACTATCCGCCCGGATAACATGGTCCTGATGACGGTGGGACTGCCACCGACACGCTGTTGGTGGCATTCCCACAGTCATCATGATCGGCCCCCTAACTGGTAAAATAACTCTAGAGGTTAACGTGCTTGCTGGAGAGACCTGTGATTTGTGATCCCAATTGTGAATCAACGTAGCATAAAGCATTTATATGTCTCCTGCAAAGCGCATTATGTAACTTGCAGATGCAATAAAATGTAATCTGTCTGATATAGCACAGTGAGCTATAAAGAGCGTGACTCCTACACCTTATAACCCTCAATATCTTACATGACGTATCCTGTACATTGATTTACACACACATGCTGTAAAGAGGTCTCACACCCTGGATCCAGTTTGAGTACCACTATAAAAGAAATCAAACAAAATAGTTGTATTTAAATTATTTGTGTAATTACTGAAACAGACCAACAAATATGGCATTCTTACAGTGCAGGCATACCTCTTATATACAGGGACTGGACAAAGTTTAATGCGGGACTCTCTTAAGTACCTGTGAAGTGACAGCTTTGTTTCCCCTCCATTACATTAAGGGGAGGGGTGTCTGATGTTGTAATACTACAGGTGCAGAGTTACCGATTTTTAAAGAATTGAGCCCTGAATTACTTAGGCCATATTTTTCAATCCCAAATATTGAAATAATAAATGTCTAATTTGCTTGAAAAAATTATAGTTGATTACATAGATCCCTTCAAAGAGATGTTTGAGTGATTGGATTTTGTTATCTTTATGGAGCTGAAAATATTACATGCACCGTAAGCTAAGACGTTATGATGAGAAAATCATTTGATACTGATTATTAAAATGTGCTACAAAGAAGTATTAGTAAGCCCTCTATATCCTTAGTCCTGGCCTGTGGTCAGATGTTACTTGGAGCCAATGATGGGCTTCAGTTTTCCTGCGAGAGTTCAGTTCCTTGGCTCGGTTGATAAGCTTAAATTATTGAGATTGTACACGCAGGATTCCAGAGGTGAATGGTGGTGTCCTTGACTGCAATCATAATTTTCTCAATTGTATTTGAGAAAGTAGAACATCTGTCTTTAGGGAATCAGTTGCTGACCTGGGAGGGCACCTTGCCATCTTTGTGGGTAAGCTCGGCCGTAAAACCTGTGCTCTAAAAAAATGAATGTGAATAAAGTCAGCAATAAGTGGATCATGTCTACCTCAGAGGGTCTTACTTACACCGGATTTTGAATATTTACTAGTGTTAGCTTAATTAAGAACTTTTGAATATTTGGTTGCATTTGTTTAATAAAAACTCTGACATTTGCCATTGCATGCTAATTAGACAATAGAGAACCATGTATATATTATTGGATGGAAGTAAATATAACGACCACGAGTTCATTAAGGACTTGCCACTTCTCCATTTTCTTCATTGGTGATGACTTTGAGTGTTCTGGTGATGTGTTGTTTGAAAAAGAGGTCAATATCAAAGATGAATTCAAGTGATTTAGAGTTTGCTGTCAGTCGAGGAGGCAAGCTGCCGAGGTTCATTTCAGACCTCCCTGCCTGGCTTTATGGCCGTTTGTTGAGGTTCACGAACAGAGGGAATTTGATCTCAGTTGGATTGAGCATTAAATAAGTGCTGCCCATCCATTTCTCAATGACATTGAGGAAGGTTTTTGAGTTGCTGAGTGTCATAGCCAGTGGAGAAGTTATAGCATTTAAGTTTAATCTTGTCAGTGTATTGATGGATCTTGATGGTGTTTTTGGTGAGCGGTGTGACTTCTATCTAAAGATTGAACATATTCATCAAGGGGATTAAGCCTTGAAGCACTTTGCAGGAAATGAGTCATTTCTGAGACCTGGATGTTCTATAATGTACGAATTAGTAGGCGTTGGGGAGACAGGAATTGAGCCACTCCTGGACCATCTCTAGACTAGGCACGTGAGTTTCTATCAATACCTATTTATCAGTAGTTTATGGTTGATTGTGTCTAAGGCTTTGGTAAGGCTGAACAGGATCAGGAGTCATTCTTGCTGGTGTTCATGAGGGCATTCTTGACTACCTGAAAAGAAGCCATCTGTGTGCTGTAGTATGGACTGAAGCCTCGCTGAAAATCTCAGAGAAGGTTGCTCTTGCAGATGTGATCCTGAAATTGAATGGTAACTGATTTCTACGTCTTTTCTTTTGAAACGCTGGTGGGTGATGAGGCAGTAGTTGGGGAGATTGATCATGTTCCGTGTTTACTTTTGTGGTAACTAGTGCATCTGTTTATTTTGAGGTTGTGCTTGAAATGTTATAGTTTGAGGGAAGTATTAGGATATTGAGGAGAGGGGTGAGGGGATGTTGGTTGAGAAATTTCCTATGGGATGTGATATAAGTTTGTCTTTTTGGGTTGTGGCCTGAGGGAGTGGAAAATGTTCCAACACCTGAAGTCTGTGGTTTGTGGGTCCAGTTACCTGGACATAGGATATGCCACTTTTCTAATAATGAAATTGAAATAGGAAGTCATATAATATTGTATTGCCCTGCTTTGCTCAATTTACACAGTTTTGTTTTCTGTCTTGCATCTTGTTTTTCATCCCATATGCATCATATAAAAACATCTTCTGTCAGCATTGCAGCATGCCCACAGCACAAAGACTTTCTGCCTTAAAGTTTGATACTCTATCTAAATTTATTACATGACATTTCTAAACTACAGACCTTTTTTAGTGATTTACAAATAGCGAGACTGGGGTAGGAGAACTCGCACCTATCACATATAGTGAATTTAGTTACACTGATGTGGTGCTCTGATCAGGAAGAACAGTCTGCCTATCTTCCTTACAGGGGTATTCCCCTTAATGAAATTGCCCAATTACATATTGGCAATCCTCACACAAGTTCGGTGACAATAGTTCACCACATGTTATTTATTTATTTATTTTCTGTGTTTTATAGAGTGCGAACTAGACCCGCAAGGGTATCAGAGCGCCTTACAGGATTGACATGAGGTATACAAGAGACTAAGGAGGAGTATATACATTAGGGAAAACATAGATAGATACTTTTTACCAGACACAAACGGTCTCATATCCCAGGGAGTATACATTTGAGATAAAAACAGGTAGCTACATCTTACAAGAGACAAGCGGTCTCAGATCCCAGGGTGGGATGCCCAGAGGTGTGGGGTGGAAATCTTCCGGAAAACCCATGGTGAGGCCGTGATGGGAGGTAGAACATAGTCACTGAGGTGACTGTAATGCAAGAGCTAGCAGAGGAATTTGCCCCTTAGGAATGTTTTGGCCTCCTTTTTGAAGCGAGCCAGAGATGGAATTCTTCTAATAGCAGGCGGGAGTGAGCTCCAAATTCTTGGTGCGGCCCCAGAGAAGGCCCGATTGTACTTTTTTTTTTCACAAGAGTGCTGGTTGGAGCAGGAGATCTCTAGCGGACCGGGAGTTTCTGGCTTCTCCGGATATTACGAGTTTCTGGGCGAGAAAAGCAGTGGAATTGGAGTTTAAAGCCTTGTGAGTGATGCAAGCCAGCTTAAGTTGGATTCTGGCCTCCTCATTTAAAAATTTGTGTGCAACCCATTCTCCAACTACTACATTTCTCACAAAGCAACACTTACTTATGATGCAAGGCCAGCAACTCGGAGCAAATCATACATCGAACATTCTTGACTCCAAGTTTCTTGGGGGGATCATTAATTCATATGCATACTCATACATTTTTTACATTTAATCCAGATCTTCCTATACCTTAGGTGATACTATGCATTCAAGTAATCATAGTCCTGTCCCTTCATTACCATGCTCATTTATTCTTTTTATATTCATACTTAAATTTGATTTCTATATACAGTTCTTTTCAGTAGGGTCAACTATACTTTGTAAATATTTAGTGAGAATTCACAGAATTTCTGATTCAATATCAATGATAATTTCTCTAGAAAGACTCTACTTAAGTTGGCTAACCATTTATTACAACATAATCAATTCAATTACTCATCCCTAATTGTAAAAAAGGTGTAACATGATTATACCAATTTGAAACAAACCCACAATATAGGGTGCCTTGATTAGTTATTCGATCATGTAAGTCTAGCCAAGTAACCATGTTCTAATTACTCCGACTGGACAAGCAAACCCGTTAAAAGTAAATTCTAAAATAGAATTTTTTTTCAACACTTGTTACTTGAGCTATTTTTTTTAAGATAAATATTACTCATGATTTATTCGAGATAATTATCAATGAATATACCTCCTTATCCATACGTCAGTGTTTCTCCTTTTAAGGCAGATGTCGGTGTCTCAGAGTGCACATCTCAGGTCTCTGTTGACATCCTAATCTGTGTAAATGGTAAACAAATGGTATGGCTATGACATCAATACTATCCGTCTTGTACCACATATCCAAATGTTAGACTCCCCACTACCCTCACAAGACAGAAACATCATTATCACTTTAGACATTTAATCGCCTCATTTCGTCTGGGGCATTCTTTACATCATTAATTATCATGATTATACGGTACTGGCACATGCTCTCTGCTAGATGCAAATTTGTGAAGTGAGTGTTATGCACTGCAGCCACATCAGAATCACGGTGGCTGTGAGAAAACCCATACCCAAATATTTCAGTCGAGAACATTTTTACCATAAAATGTAGTCTGTCTATTCTGCGGTTAATGAAGCCCCAAGCCTCCTTTAAATATGCACCCAGTATTAGATTTCAAATGTAAAGTTTTTGGTGTAGGTGACAAAATAAATCTAAGTCATACACGTGCGGTTACCGTACAAACAAGATGCTATGTGTACATAGTATCCTCCCTAACTGGAAGGCCTCCTCTAAATTAAGTTTGTTTTTCAAATACTCGAACATCCAAAGGAGTTCATATTCTAACACTTAGTCTGTCTCTACTTTCACTCATGTATGGCACACGCAACATTAACTGAAGTTGCCGATAAGAAATAAGTTCTTACTTTATTTACAGTGAACGGCGACTTGTGTGTGCTGCTGAGTCAAAGGACTCGTGCTACCGTCACAGCGATATTTAAAGTCCCGCTGATTGCTCTCACCTGCATAGTACATGAGCAGTGGCATTGTTGACAAATGGCCGTCATCTTACGATGTGCAATTTGCAAACGGTTCCTACTGTCTATAGTTCTATCAACTATAGCAGCCCATTGTCAACATGTGACAATTCATGTTGAACGTAGTTCCATTTACTCTCATTTGCAATTAGTTAATCGCTGCACAACAATTCACATAATTTCTGTCTATAGTAGCGAGAAACGTAGTCAAAACTATCTAATTCCATGCTGCACTTTCGTTTTGGAGCTTACCACCATTCAATTGAGTTAGAGTGTGTTGGAAAGTTCCACAAAGATAGTTTGAGCACCAGTCTATAGTGGCCCACTGGATTTAAAAAATATCATTATAAAGGCCGAGATCCTAGAACGGGTAATTCCACAACCCCAAATCCATTGTAAACGTGTACAAAATGTTGGTAAACATAATGTACAAGGTTATTATTATTACTAAAGACATTATTTACGGTATGGGATCTTACTCAATTAAACTTGGTCACACATACGTTGTGTCTTAGGATAAAGAAAATCAGAAACATACTCGGATATTACATCCCTTCATATTCCTTACAAGTTTATACACATAATCATCAAAGAAATTCTTTATGTAGTCCTATCCATGTGACAGATGAAAACCCCACTTCATTGAATGTGATGGAACTCATGATTTCTATTCATGTATAGTTTATATAGTTATGAGACTTACTAAAAGCATTATTTTGTGCATGTGATCTTACCCACGCAAACTCTGTCCCTTTTATTTTGTGGCTTGGGATATCAAAAGTAGGAAACATACTCTAACAATGCATCTCTTCATGTTTCTTGCAAGTTAAACATGTCAATATACACAATTTTTATATCAATCAGTCAATGTTACAGATTAAACACCATTTCATAGAAAGTGATAAAACTCATGATTCGTATTAAATCATTATGAGACATTTCCTGACCTACATATCCATTTGGCTTCTGTCTGTCTTAGGAGTTGTTCCCTGTTCCCACCCCTTTCATTATTACTGATTTGCTCAGTCCCATGAAACCAGATCTGTGTGTTGGTGGGATGATTCTGATGTATATGCATTGTCAATGGATATTTTTTATCCCGATGCTTGATTGCCCTCCATGCTCCTGTATTCGTATTTTTAGCTGTCTCGTGCGGCTTCCAATATAAACCTTCCCGCATGCACATCAATTATATAAATTGTAAAGACCGTGTTACGATTCATAAAAGATCTTTTGGTGTATTCTGTTTGTGTGTTATAGAAGAATTTGGTGATTCTATTCTTTCCAAAATGGCATACTGAGCAATTCCCTCAGATGAAAAAACCATCTGGTTTCACCGGCAGCCAGGACTAGGACATAGTCTCTTTCATCGTGGTGCTCCTACGGTAGATCACTCATGGTTTATGGGGTACAATGCCCTTTGGTAACTCATCTGAGTCCCAAAAATGCTAATTTGTTTTGTAAAATGGCCCGCCTTGTCAATGACGACGGACTCCGCGTCGTAGCCTTGTAGGTCCTTGGATCCGATGCATCGCCACGACTGTGTGACGCATTCCCGACACTGGAATTCCCATCACAAGCTATAGTCGACAGGATCTTTGACAACAACGCAACAGGACCTCATACCACAGCTTCGCCGCATATCAGAATCGATGAATCGCTTCGACTATGCAGCGCATCTTTGACATGGATCCTTTCAAGGCTCTGCAAGCCAGGATTGAAAGTACTGTGTTCAGGGGGTCTAACTTGTTACCTGTAGCCTGCTCATGCTCCATTGCGGTTGGCCTCAACTTGTGACTTTGTCCCAGTCCAGCACGACCTGATATCCACAATTTGCACAGTATGCCTTTTGGCGATATTTAAACTAATATCTTTAAAATGTAATATCTCTGGTTCTACTGAATTTGATGTTTGAGTTTGGTAGTTATGTATTTATTAAAAAATACTCTTTTTTTTTAACTGGTGTTGGTTCATTTTGGGGTGAGTTTTCAAATACTTTACACATTGCCTCTGAGTTAAGCCTGACTGCTTTGTGGGAAGCTACCAGAGGGTTGAACACAGGTTGATTAAGGGTTTGCTTGTGACTTCACCCTGAGAAGATTTGTGTTTGCTACTTGAGAAGGGTTAAACCTCCTGTTGGACTTGGCCCTTTTTCCCAAAATTTTTCGCTTCTTCTGGGAAATCGCATGATGAGTATATGCGAAGATTGAATGCTGTGTGATAATGCACACAGACTGAGTTTCCCCATTTTAAACACATAACTTAAAATGGATGCCATAGCTGTGTGGTTGCGCCGTTTGACTAAGCTGGGTTAACAGTCTAGTGGTTATTTCCCAGCAACCCCAGCTTTTGGAGGGAAGCCTGGCACCCAGGGTGCTCTACACCTCCCCCTAGGCCAGTTAGAGCCAGTTTCCCCAGATGCTTCTAGAAGCTTCTGGCACTGTCTGGAAGGTGGGGTGAGGGGCGTATAAAGGGTGGAGCTGGGTTGCCATGTGCTCAGTCAGAGGGTGGACCTGAGAGAGAGGGGACCTGCTGCCAGGGGTTACCACCACATGGGCCTGTGTGCTGGGCCCTGAGCCTATCTACCCCCATCTACTGTCCCCAGGGCGAGGGAAAGCGATAGTTGGGGCAACGCAGACCTGGAGAAGCCTTCGCAGGAGTTTTAGGCGGTAGGGTTTAGTCAGGGACCTATGCCTCTAAAAGTGACAGGGCTTAGGTGCTGCCTTTTAAGTGAGTGAGGGATCCTGAACTAACCCACTGATCTGGCCCGGCGAGAGGAGAACCCAGGGACGACAGGCAGAGACTTATTAGTCTGCCTGCAGCCACCAATGCAACTCCCCCCCCTCAAGAAACCCTCAACCAAGGGGCAGGAACCAGAGAGCGCTATTTACAAGCCGCCTGCAAAGAGAGAGTGATATTTACAAGCTGCTGGCAGGGAGGAAGGAGAGCGCTATATCTGGTGAGCGCTACATCTGAAGTGACTGTGTTCTGCTGGAGGGCGCTGTCTGTCCACTCCCCTGTGCTTTCGCCATATTATTGGTAAATCGACACCAGCGGGAGCCCACCCCGCATGATACCGCCCGTCGGCGCGAGTGCCAACTGCCTCGGCGCTTATTCACAACATCGGGAGCCCACCCCGTGTGTGTGCCGCCATGCGGTGTTTGTGTTTATACCAGCGGGAGCCCACCCCGTGGTTATGATGCCAATTCAACGGGAGCCTACCCCGTATTGACGCTCCCCTTAAAAAAACGGGAGCCTACCCCGTATTGCCTCCGCAAGGAAGAGAAACTGACGAAATCACCGCCGCCGCCCGGGCGCTGTTTGGAGGAGGTACTGGGCCTGGGCCGCGCGAGTACGCGTTGCCCAGCAACCGGGGCGCCGGCCGCGTCATCGGCCGCGGCCCCATAACGCCAGGAAGCCGCCCGGAAGACAGGGCCGAGACCGGAGGACGCCGGTTGGAGAAGTCCGGGGAGAGCGGGTGCCTACCCCGCCTCCCCCCCGGCGAGGAAGTGCCCAAGTGACGGTGGGGGCTCCCCGTGAGGTGAGGAGAGCCCCGAGTATCGCCGGAATCTGGGTGGGGCTCTCGCCTGTGAGGAGAGCCCCGCGGAAGAAGTCCCGGGTCCCAGGAGGGGGCCCAGGTGAAGCGGATGAAGTCCGGCGAGGCGCTGCAGCGGCCGACGGGGCTCTCCTGCACTGAAGAGAGCCCCGCGTTTGTAGCAGAGAGGCGGAAGGTTAGGGTCCCGAGGCGCATTGTCGGCGCCTGCCCCCACTGCCCGGGTGAAGACGTCAGGAGCCCTTCAGTGAGCCGGTGAGTGGGACTCTAACGTCGTGTGGGACTGGTAGTGGAGGAGGGGGGGCAACGGGGTACATTGCCGGTGCCCGCCCCTGGTGCCAGGAGCCTGCACAGCTGCCCCACCTGACAGCGGGCAGCTGCAACGGGTTGAAGTACTGGTTTACAGCCCCGGAGGGCCGGCTTGCCTACGGACGGGCTAAGTGAACCCCCCGGAGGAGGCATGAATTGGGCCTCATACCGACTGCCGAGATGGTGACTGTAAGGAGGGGACATGCTTAAGGCCCCCCTTGGATGCCCTGACCTACTGAAATGCTGAGGACTATAATTAAATGCCAGGGTTAGAGCTTTGATTTTGGGCCTAATGTTATGCTATGTGCAACGCTCCATTAACATGCCCTATTTGAAGCGCTGTTGATTTTCCAGGTGCAGCGCTATGTTTATTTGCCATGCTCTGAGTGCTAGTGCCTTGCTTTGTGCAGCGCTATGGTAAATGCACTGTTTTAACGCGCTATTGCCTTGCTATGTGCAGCGCTATGTTAAAGGTTGGGTTTTAAAGCGCTATTGCCGTGCTATGGGCAGCGCTATGTCAAGTGCCACATTTTAAGCGCTTTTGAGTTGCTATGTGCAGCGTTATGTCAACTGCCATGTTTTGAAGCGCTGTTGCCGTGCTATGTGCAGCGCTATGTTGGAAGGCTCTATGTGGGGCGCTGTGGATTTGCTATGTACAGCGCTAGTTTTAGATGCCAGGTTTTGATGTGTCAATGAACTGCCTGCCTTAATTTCTGCCTCAGGCTCAGGGGTCACTCATAGTGGTGATGCATATGGGGATACCATGATGTTTTTATTGCAGGTGTTCCGGGCGATTGCTTAATGTTATGCCCTGATGATTTTCTTGCAGGTTTGAAGTGATGGACTTATTTTTATTGTCTTCTAAATCGCAATGATTCCGGCAGGGGCCCGATTGGCCCTGCCCTGTATTTAATTCCCCCCCTGTAAATTTGAACCGAACACCAGTTGGCGCAGTGTAGAGATTACCTGGCATACTGTGTTTGGACAATACAAAAGTTATTTTTACCTAAACCAGTGTAGTGTCTCTTTTTGTAGTGTGCCTTGTGTGTCGCCTGTGTGTACTGCGTGGATGCTTTGCACATTTCCTCCAGAGTTTGGCCCACCCGCTCTGCACCACGCTACCCGTTTCCAACACCTCCTTCAACCAAAAGCCCAATGTCTTAAAACCAGCATTCTAGGTGAAACATTAACCCGTCAATTGAATACAGCTTACTAGTCTCTGAAGGTAGTGGGTGATTGCTGAATGCTGAAACTGCAAGTGATGGAAAACAGCAAAAAGGTGCCATGGTTCCAAATATTAGTACACTGGTGTAAGGTACGGTATGAGTAACTTAAAGAAAGGGTTCTGCGGGAACCAAGATGGAGAAAAAAACTAAAATACAGGGCACGGAGGGCACATGTGAACTACAGTGACATCGGAACACCAATGCAAATACGCAAAATGTTGCCAGGTAATGGACACAGGGTGAAATGGCCTTTTGTACAGCAGCTACCCAAAGTTCTCCAGCAGTGTATCATTCAACCCTGGACTTTGATTCTACTATGTGGAGATTACTGGTCTAAATTCTTTGGTAATCTTCCAGCTCCCAGTCTTCCAAACTTTCCAGCCTCTACCAATAAATGTGTATCAATGCCTCTTTTTTTTTTCACATATTAAACCATGAGACGACCGATGGCTGAAAGGTGTAATAATGACATCAGACCAATGAGATGACATTACAGGAACATAAAATATATTATCCATTATTTATTGTGTACATCGCATGATGCAGTAAAAAATAAGTACTTCTAAGTTTCAGTATTTTTACATTAAACTCAGTTTAAGTTACATTCTTTATTTCCTGAATTAGGGGTATATCTGTCAATATTTGGAGAAATTTCTGTTTTTCTGTGAGGGAACAGATAATGATTTACTATTTAAAGTGTGATTTTATGTAAGGTTTTGCTTTATTATTTGTAATATGTGAAAATAAAGTAGCATTTTAAGGAAAGAATGCAAACAACATTTTGGGAATGTGGTTTTCTGTTGTGGTACTGTGTGGCGATAGATAGATAGATAGATAGATAGATAGATAGATAGATAGATAGATAGATAGATAGATAGATAGATAGATAGATAGATAGATAGATAGATAGATAGATAGATAGATAGATAGATAGATAGATAGATTACATTTTATTGAATCATGATTGCATGACTAGCATTTTTGCATGTTCAGACCTGGGTGATCATTGCTATTTTATCAGTAATTAGTCTAATTTTCATAGCAAACTACTCATGGAGCAAGGGCAGCCGGATTGTGTCATATCATCATCAAACAATGACTGAAAATAGAAGCTTATATTTAGAACATGTTTAATTGTGCGGAAAGAGAGAATATAATGCGAAGACAATTTTACATGGATCGTTTCTGATAGGATGCTGCAAAAACATTGTCCCGCCAACCGGGACTGATTGATCTTTTCTGGCATCGAGAGTTATATCAATATGCATGAGACACATATTCAGGCGTTGCTTTCAGTGCCCTACAGAGCAACCCTGTCTTTCTGGACCTATTTTGCATATTTCACTCTGTCATATCTTTTGAGAAGCTGCATGTTATTCCTGTGAAATACAGAAAATATTTCCCAGAAATCTCTCTCCCACCATATCCCATCCCTTCCTCCTCTGTAGTTATGATTCATACAGACTTTCCACTGAAAAGGCATTTTTCGAATTTGCCTATAATGGTAAAATAAGAGTAGTTCTATCGACTGTGTGGAAAAAAATACTGAATGCTGGCACATTCATGCTGTGCTCTGCTGTCTTTCGTGTCCTGTGGTGAGCAGCCGGCCGCCCATCCAGCCCGTCCAGCTGCCGAAAACTTACCGAAAACCATCTGAAATCACCCAAAGCCCAAAGCCACTCGTTGCGACCAAGACCGTTTGCCGGTTGCCGCAGCTGTTGCCGTTTGCTGGTTGGCTATTGGTGGTCCGCGAGGCAGCTGAGGCAGCCCTGGGACAGTAGGTTCCTGAGGGCATCGGAGGAGGCGGCGGAGAGCGGAGGACGGTGCGCAGGGTGCAGAGGGCTGTGGGCGGCCAGTGGAGCAAAGCTGGTGAAGCTTCTTGATTGACTGCACAGCAGGGAGGGCCCCTGTGAGAGAGTGCAGATTGGAGCCCGGCTGCCACGGTCTCTGCGGTGCCGTCCGTGCCAGCCGCCGGTTGGGTCGGTGAGGACGCCGAGCGAGGACTGCTGTGGTTTCGCGGCCTAAGTGGCTCCCGTTGATTTACGGTGGGTGCGTTAATGCGAAATACTGTGCAGCTGTGTACCGCATGCGTGTCCTCTCCGGTTTGACTTTTGCTGTACTGAAGAGACCTGGTTGTGATATTGCTCGCCCGGATTGACCATTGGTTAACTCGATTTTGGAAGGTTTCGGATGGCCACACAGGCCCATGGCAATTGAGTACAAAGCTCTATTGAGTACAATTGAGTACAATGCTCTATTTGAGAACCAGGTGAGCGAGTGGTGAAGTTAGTTATTTAACATCTCAGCACACCTTGCCATTTTAAGTTTAACCCGCCAATTATTCTCCCTCGGGTTACTCTCTATCAAGTTTAATAACTAGTTTAACCACTGTACTCATTATTAGCTAAAAGACCACTAAGTATCTCAAGTCCCCAACAAGTAGTTACTACAAACACTTAACCTAGGATGACTTACAAAAAATTAAGATCTCGTACGATCTTTATGAAAAGACTCAGAACACAGCAAGCCATACGCAAAAATGCATGCAAGAAGGTCCATATAGGGCACATGGCGGGGAACATTGAAATTACAGAATTCTTTCCAAAAATAAATCATATTGAACAAGGAACTGACCCTAAAGATCAAGTAAGTGCACAGACGTCGGAAGCACCCATGAAGTGCTCCTGACCGATCTAAGTGAAAGTCAAAAATACCTTAAGGGACATAAAGTCAGTAACTCCGCTGTTCAAGAACTGGTAAATACAGAAGCATTGCAGGATCAGGGAATAACATCATCACTTTTATTGGAACATAACTTACAACAAATTCCTGCAACAGACTTTACTCTACCAGACATTAACGTTTCTCTCTCGAGCCAAATGCCTAGAGAGATGAAGGATCACTTGACAATTACAAATAGTACCCCCCAAAAAATATCAACTTCACTAGGGAATCTCTCTCTATCACCAGAATTTCTCTCCACAATGCATTTACAATCTCCAAATGGCCATACACCGGTATCAAATTCTTTATTTTCTCTACAATTTTTTTTAGAATCAATTCTTACCCTCTCGGGGAACATGATGGATAACTCAGATCAGATGTTGGACAAGCAAATAGGTATGTTGCAATATCTTGTAGATAAAAAAAGGAAACAGCAATGCATCTGCCAGTCACCACCTCGAAAAGAAATAGGAAAAACTGAGGCTAATCTCCCTAATCGCAAAGATACCCCGTCAAATGAAGATGTATTACTAAAGATGAAGCATACATCAACTCAAACGGGGAGGAGTAAGCATAAAGTATCACAGAAAAAGTCGGAGAACACTCAAACGTTTTCGCTTAACAAACTTTTTAAGGAATCAGATAACGATAAAGTCTCAAACCAGGTCAATTCATATTACCCAATTTTTAATCAGACCAATTCCAAAGTCGCAGCCGACCAAACTAATAAATCTCTGACAACTGAAATCAAAAAAAGAAGAAAATCTCCCGAATCTCCAGCCCCACTCCTCTCGGATACAGTTTTATCTAAAAAGGAAAGGAGAACTAACAAGAACACAAAGAAAAGGCAGAAGAAAAGAATAACAAGGAGACTCGTGAAACAAAAACCACGATTGTTAAAGTTTCCAAAATCTTCATCTCCCGATCTTCAAACATCTGAACAAGATAAATCCTTGAAAAATAACTCAAATCAGAACATCACGGAGCACACACAATCAAAAGAGATCGTTAATGTCTTAAACCCCCTGGCAGTTAGCTTCTCCACTGCCTTAAGTTGCAATAAACTTTCCCATCCAGTGTCCACTCAATCGACAGAACAGCCACGGACCCCATACGAACTGCAGACTCACTCACGTATCTTGGAGTTCACAGTTCTATTCCCATCAGGGAATGATCCACTCAACCGGGAGAGAATTACGAATCTTATTCAAAAGTTACACGTGTTACACACTTTTTCAAGTACAGAGATAAAATTAGTAGTCTTTCCGCCAAAGTCCGAAATCATGGTGGCTGTAATGGAGTTTTGGTCTCCGGTGATTCCGGGAATTATTTTAAAGGAAAGAGAAACTTTGTTTAAAAATGGACACGATGTCGTAGCAGTTGATCATAAGGGATTCGACAATCAGAACAATCCCAAAGAAATTAAAGATGTGAAAAATCACTCACCTCCACAAGACCACAGCGGTTACTCTGACTCGACTAACATTACTAATGAAAACTTAACCATCTCAATCAGGAAAGGTGAAAGAAGGATTTGGAAGAAACCCATTCCTAAGGAGGAGCTAAAAACAGATGTAAAGCACTGATCCTGGATTGTGGAGAAACTAAATGGTAATAAACAGGGAAGGGCAAAAATACTCCCTTTTTAACCAAGGCCTGAGCATTACCTCCTGGAATATTGCAGGGAAAACCCAGGAGAAATTTGCAAAGATCCTGGAAGATGACCCACGGATTGTGGAACTCCAGGAAACATGGTCATCTACAACTTTTTATCTAGACAAATATATTGTAAATGACATCCCAGCGGAACCAGTCAGCCGGGGACACGCCAAAGGCGGAATCGCAGTACTTCTAAGCAAAGATTTCTTATGGGATCAGGAAATCATCCCCATGAAATCAATAAACAGCCAATGTATAAAGCTTAAGTGTCGGAAGGAGCCAGTAGACACCCCAAATGACTTACTTATTTTCAACCTATATATTCCCCCTGGCTCTAAATTGGATTTCCGTATGTGTGAAATATTTGAGGAATTGGGAGTGGTGGTAGAAAGCCAAGGATTCCCGTCAGTCTTCCTAACAGGAGACTTTAACGGGAAAATTTCCAATGATTTACTGGATAAATGGGAATACGGATTACACGTTGAGGCCCTGTCAATTTCAACACCATTTGTTCCTCCAGGGATCAAAGCAGATAAACGGGGGAAAATAATACTCTCCTCGCTACCAGCTTTTAACGGAGTTATCTTAAATGGTAACATAGAAGGAGACATACCGGCAACAAGTACAAGAAAAGGTATATTTAACTCCTCAATATTAGACTACATGATATGTAGCCAGGATTTGTTCAGGAAGATAGTATACCTAAGCATCAACTTCAACCAGGGAAGCGACCACACAATTCTTAATCTCACAACAGGTCTAATAGTGAAATCCAGCTCTACGGGTTATAACATATAGCCACAAAATCCTGCACTGGTGAACCAGGTGCAAGGACGTCTCACCTGGAACATGAGAGCACTCGATAACATCAACATAGTAAAGGCATTTGTGCAAATACTTGAGAGTATACATCCCACAGATCCAATAACAAATTTTGAAGTCGCTTTAAAGAATCTCGTGAAATTTATGCAAGATTCCCTTAATCAGCGAAGCTCTCAATTAAGAAATCATGAAAGAAAAATTTTGACAAAAATGCATTAATACTCAACAAATTAATTCGGGCACAATTTCATACATTTCTCCGACAGTAGACAACAGGAAATTAAAACACTTACAAATCGCTACCGGAGGGCGAAAGAAAAGCAAAGAAAAGTGCATTAGGATATAAAATGGATGGACATTCAGATTGCGGCTAAACATAACAAAATACATCAATATTGGACTCTTATTGCGAAAGAAACCGGCACTAAAAAACCTTTAAAAGCCTCGCCAGTCCCTCCAAGGGAATGGGAAGTGTATTTAAAAAACTTATACAAGATAAATGTGAGGAAAGAAATCATGATACGACCATCAGGCAAGACAGGGGTCACTACTCTTTTCGGTAGTCGTATTTTTTCTCAAACTTAAAAAAATTATTCCCATCTGCAGCACTTGGCCTACAAAGCTGATGTTCATGCTGGGGCGCTTCAACGATTATACTCCTCTACCGGGCACAGGCACTTTTCATCCCTTTTACAGGTTTTTAATATCAAGATTCCACCTGTTCTTTCATATGCTCTCGAGCATATTCCTATAAGTCAATGGCAACCAATACAACTCAAAGAAAGCCAGATTCTTCGGACATTAACCAAAGTGCCTCAAGCTGTACCCACGCAAGCCCTGCGCCTCGAGTTTTCTCTAACTAGTACATATGCTAGAGGAATCACTAGCAATATTCGATGGGCGTATAACATCTTACATTCTGAACAAGGTACTTTAAGAGCTCTACTAAAATCGGAAATCTTTGACCAAGGATCCTCAAAATACGTCTTTCATCGAAACTTAGTGTTTGCACTGAAGTTGTCAGAATGTACAGTTGATCTGCTGAAAAACTGGACACCGGCACATTTGAAACTCTTTCTAAAACATTTGACTCCAAGGATAAGCTATTGATCTTGATTTCCAGCACTGTACAAAATTGCAATGTTATAAGGTATATGCTGAGTCAATTGAATTTAAACAAAGGCAACAATATCTTACTTTTACTGCGCCCGGCGATGCATGATTTTACTTCGGTTTGGGATCCTCCCTTTCAAATCTTTTACTTGTAAATGGACAAATAGCAATAATGCCAGTAACTTATGTGACCTTTGTAATGGAGGAGTTCAAGACCTGATGCACATTTTGTTTGTCTGTCCTAACTCCACAGTAGTTGTTGCTAGAAAGCGGATTTTAAAACCAATTCAATCAAAGTGTAATTCTACAAGTGTACAGAGTTTGATTTCTCTTCTTAAATCACCTCCCAATGAACTTGTATGTTATAATCTGTTTACATTTTTAATTTTTTTTATAAACTTGTATTAGGATGAACGTTCACAATTCTTCTAATTATAAATGTAATCTTATCGTTTTTAATCCTCTTATTTGTTGTTCTCAGTAGAGAACTAAACCAAATAAATAAATTTGATAAATTTGTCACGTTCATGTACAAGCTATGTGAGCAGAAGCAAAGCTATAGCCACCGAGTGCTGTTCTCCTTGAGTACTTTCACCATGAGATGCCACCTAAGATAGAAGGATGAGACAGAGTACAAGAAGTGCCTGCAGGAACAGCCAAGAGCAGAGATAGCTTAGAACAGCACCTTTCCAAGAGCCGCACCCAGTTATGCACGGCTTATGACCTTACATGTGACATCACTGACCCTACATATAACCTCAGAGAGCAGTTGATGACAACCGATGACATCTTAAATAACAACATGGATGACATCACAGATGAAAGTGTCCAGGACCCTGAGTTTATCTAGTTAGCTTTAGTTTACATAAACATAAGATAGGGGTCTTAAAAGTGACATTTCCCATTTTAAATACTATATGATAATTTGCTCCTTTATACCGAAAAAACAGGTGAAACGTGGCATGTAAATAGAATTTCACTCAAGGAAGTGTCTTGCTTGCTTTGGTGTAAATCAATTCAATAGTTTGCAACCAATTAGCATTTAAAATGCTCTATTCTAGGCATAAAGAGGTTACATGTAATGGTTCAAATCTGTTTTTATTTATTTTGTTCTGACTCTCACCTACATCCAAAGGCTGGGCGGTGACGTAAAGTATAGGGAGGGTTTGGGGAGGGAGGAGTAACATATGGGCAATTGAAAGTCCGGTGGACCTAGGGAGTGTGCGAAAGTCCAGGTTGGGCATCCAAGTGAGTCAAATTGGCTGGGGTCTGCTTTCACTAGTCTGGTCCGTTCATTCTCTCTGCTCCACTCATCACGAACAGAACCCAAATCCACACCATACCTAACTATATCCCATCCAGACACACACTCCCTGCTCTAATTACTCCTAACAGACACCTTTTTGTTTCCAACAATCTATGCTCGGCCTTCCATCTTTTCAACCACCAACATCCTCCTCTTCTTTTTACCTCAATGGCACAACCACACAACACTTACACTCTAATGCATTGCACATATTACCTCTTTTAGCAATTAAATCTAATACAAACACTCTTAACTCTTGTTCATCCCCTCTCACACATCGCATACACTCTTTTCTTTGGGTACCGGAGTAACATGCCACCTGCCGAAAAGTGCTTTAACACCTCATCAGAGGTAGCAAGCGCTATATAAATACAAATCATTCCCTCTTTTATCCCTCCACTTTCCTTTTTCAATCCAAATAACAGACTAACATGTCCAACGTTCAAATTAATTTAATATTTCCCTATTCTAATTCACCACTTATCCTTTTGGTATTCAGAGTAGCATGCTACTCACCGAAAAGCGATTCAAGACCTCATCAGGGGTACCAAGCGCTATATAAATTCAAACCCTATCCTCTTCTACCCCTCCATTATTCTTTACAATCCAAATAACGAACTATCATGTCCACTGCTAAAATAAATTTCATATTTCACTATACTAATTCACCACTAATCCTTTTGGGGTTCCGGACCAGCATGCTACTCACCAAAATGTGTTATAACACCTCATCAGGGTGACATAGCGCTATATAAAAGCAAACCCCTCCCTCTTCTAGCCCTCCACTATCCTTTTCAATCCAAATAACAGACTAACATATCCACCACTCAAATTAATTTTCATATTTCACTATACTAATTCACCACTAACCCTTTTTGGGTTCTGGAGTAGCGTGCTACTCGCCAAAAAAGCGGTTTAACGCCTCGTCGGGGTAGTAAGCGCTATATAAATGCAATTACAATTATTAGTCGAAGCGCTTGCAAGTATAGTAGGCACTAAGGTTCTAGGAAGTTCCTCGTTATGAACTGGAAGAATGGGCTCCATGTTTTATCGAAGTGTGGTAGCTTATTTTCTATGTAGGCCATTAATTTTCCCATGTCAAAGGTCCCACAGTTTATGCAGCCAGTCTACATGTGTAGACGTTAAGTTTGTAGCCCACTTGGACAAGGTAACTTGTTTAGCCGCACAAAGCATTAAGGTAATGGCCTTTTCTTTTGTGGAATATAGTAAGTCAAAGCATTAGGGTAGCCCCAGTAGTATACACCTATGGAGGTTGGAGATATCTGTTGCATTCATTTCATTGATGTCTTTCAGTACATCTTCCTAATACCTTTTATGTTTGGGGCACTGCCAAAGAAGGTAAGTCAACATCTCTGCATGGTTACAATTGCGACAGCAGCCATCGTCGCTATTAGGTTTCCATTTAGCGAATCTGGCTGGGGTATTATACCAGTAGTATGAATGGTTTCTTTTCCTGCTGTGTTGTAAGAAACAGTGCGGGTCCTATAAAGGATGTCTGTCCATTCCTTGGGAGTAAAGGCGCGTCCCTGTTCATATTCCCACCCTCTCTAAGCTGGGGGGTTGTTGGGATCTGTGGGTATGTTCAGGATGGTGTAACTGACTGAGAGAAGGCCTTTGTCATTGTGGCAGGGGAGGAGCCATTTCTTGAAGTGAGTGAGGAGCTTGCTGGCATTGGGCAGGCTAGGGGGTGTGTGACCCAGTTTTTTATTAGCGGTGTGGTGCCAGTATTGATCGGCATGCCTTAGCTGGATTGAATTTGTGTGAACACCATTGTGACTAGGTGGTCAGAGAGGTCCCCAATTAATTTACAGTTAGACTCATGCCATGGAAGGAATGCGGTACCCTGCATGGCGGTTATAAATCAGGATTCTCTATGATGGGCATGTATGGTGAGATTTGTGTGGACACGTTCTTGAAAGATTTGTCTCTCTCTCATGTCCCAATTGTCGCCTATGTGACCGACGAAATATAGACCCCTAGCAGGTGGTCTTTTTTAGGGAGCCAGGAGATTTTCTATATGTGAACCCTAGAAATAATTTCATCGATGAAGCACCAATACTTTCCGTGAGTTGCCTATTCCACTCAAGTAACTATCACATTTGGGCTGCTTAGTAGTAGTTGGTTAACTGAGGGATGTCAAGGCGTTCCTCCACTACTGATAGATAGGCCCATTTCCTGGATATGCATGGCTTATCACCGTCCAAATTATGTTTCGATCAGATGCTACATTAGTATGTGGCCTAATGGCTAGAGCGGTTGGCCTCGAAGCTGGGAACCTGGTTTGAGTCTCGGCAGGGACGCCCAACATCCTGTGATTCTGGGCAAATCACTTAATCTCCCCATGCCCAATAAAAAATGAATGTGTCCATCTGTAACGCAACTGGTGCTCATGTAAAGTGCTCTACCACCTTTGGGTCAAGTTAGCACTATATAAAAATCGCCCCCAAAAAATGACGTAGAAGTAGCTGCAGCAAGGGGATTTGCATAAATGAAGGATCATGGGAAGGAGGGTCAATTTGATTGTGGTTATCCTGCCCAATCAGAAGAAGTTCACACTTTTCCAGGTCTGTAGTGAGCTGGCACTATTGGGTCAGTTTAGTTGTGTTCTGCTATTTTTTCTACTGATGGTCATATTTTGAGGCCTGGGTATGGCACCCACTAAGTTGCCCTGCTGTGTTTTGTCACTCTGGGGTAAAGTGAGGTTGCAGGCCTATGACTTGTGCATATTAACTTTGAAGCCTGAAACACTGCCAAGCACCTCAAGCGTGTTCATGAGTGAAGGCAGGTAGGTGTATGGTTGGGTGAGAGTGACCATGAAATCGTTTGCATAGAGTGCTTTTTTATGCCCTTGGTGGCCTATATAGATTCCCTTGATCTCAGTGTTTGTTGATATCCTCTCTGCTAGGGGCTTCATTTTTAGAGCAAATAAGAGAGGCTATAGCGGACACCCCTAACTCGTGCACCTTGCTATGAAGATCGTACGTTAGATCGGACCATAAACTCTCACCTGCTTTGTGGGCCTAGTGTAGCTGCACCATATCCTTTTCTGGAATCAAGCGCCCAGGCCTACCCTGTCTAGTACTGTCTGGAGAAATGGCCAGTGCACATGACTGAATGCCTTTTACGCATCACTTGACATAAGTAGTGTGAGGGCCCGGAGGCGGCCCACTTTATCAATGAGGTGTAAGAGCCTTTTCGTGTTATCACTACAACTTCTCTCAGGTATAATACTGTTTTGGTCTGGATTGACCTGCCCTTGCAAATAAGGGTTGAGAATAGCTGGAATTATGCCCACAAAGATCTTTGTGTCAAAATTCTGCATGGAAATAGAATGTGCACAGGGTGGGATCTCTCTCAGGTTTGGTAATCATGGTAATGATTGCTTCCCTCATTGTGTCAGTGAGGGTTTCCATGTCTCGAAAGGACTTTTAGAGGCGGACGAGAATAGGTATTAGTTGGATGGTGAATAACTTGTAAAAGCCTGGAATTAATTTGTCTTGCCCTGGTACTTTGCCCGTCTGGAGTCTGGTTATGGCCGAGAGGACTTTGTCCTCTTGAATGTCTTTTTCTTAGTAGGAATGTGTCATTTCCCCGTAGGCACAAGTTAGGCACACCAGCAAAGTAAGTCACGTCTTTGGTGGAGTTTAGCGTGTCTGCAGCATATAGGTCAGTGTAAAAGTGCTCGAATGCTGCTGTGTGAGTTCTGCCCAGATAACCCTTGGATTTGGCTTATTCTACTTCTTTGTACTTGGGCCCTCATTGAATAGGCGAGTAGTTGCCCAGGTTTTTTGCCCCTTGCCTAGTACTTCTGCTTGGTGCGAAGAAGTGCGTATTCCTCTTTATCTGTCAGGGACTGTCCAGGAATATATCTGAGACACAGTCAGGGACTTGGGCAAGGACTGGTAACTGGGTTGAAAGCGAAAGTAGAAAGCGGAGCACAGCAGTGTCCAGGATCACACAGAGAGCCAGAAGAAAAAAGGGATTCAAAGGGGAAGCCAGCGCAAGGGAACAAGATGCCTAAGACTCAGAATGAAAAGGCACTCATGAGGCGATTTAGCATTCAGAATAACTACACCGTGGACAGACGTGCAAGACATATATGTATACCAACATTAACAATGAAGGGAATGTGTTGTAAAGCACTCAGGAGCTCCACACAGTAAGACTGAAGCTCAGTAAGGTCCTCACCCACAATTGGGGTTACAGATACTGGCTGTGAATACCCATATTTTGGATACACATGCAAAGGCAGGGTCTGTGAAGCTGATACCTATAATGATGTTATAAATGTAACTCAAAGACAATAGTCACAGTAGACAAGAAATGCCACCTAGTTTGTCAGCTTTGCTAAGGGATCCTGTGACTAAACAGGAACATGCAAGGCAGTAACAGCAAGGGCTTAGAACTAAATACACAGCTACAATAGACAAAGAGCTAGCAAGGAGGAGTGCATAGAAGTAAAGGGAACAAGGAACTTGGCAGAAAGCAAGCAAACATACAAGGAAACTAGGAAGCAAGACAGTAGAACAGGAAGACGCCAAACTAGAGACTGAAACAGAGATAATTGGAAGGAAACCAGGAACTGGGAAGAAGGAAATACAGGTGAGCGGATTAATTGCTGCATAAATTAGTACTAATTGAGAAAGCAAGGGATAACTAAGGATCCGGGGCCAAGATAACACTGAAGACGGTGCTAATTCAGGAACAAGGAATGGTTACAGCTCAGAAACAGAATTCAAGGAAACACTGAAGGCATTGCTAGTTCATTAACGAGAAATAGCTACAGCACAGGAATTAAGGAGTCCAGAGAGCACTGCAGTTAGGAACAGAAACAAGGAATAACTTTAGCTCAGGGATCAAGGTAACACTGCAGTTCAGGAACTACAATAGCTATAGCTCAGGAATCAAGGAATATCAAAAGCTCAGGAAACAAGGTTATCAAAAGCTCAGGAAACAAGGATATCAAAAGCTCAGGAAACAAGGATTGGTCTCACCGGTACATGGCTACAATGACTAACACTGGTCTGAAATTATCTGGGGCTTAAAAGAGCTCACAATTATCACATACATCAGGTGTGAGCAGGCAAGCAGCAGCCAGCCACATGTGAATTCATGAAGCCTGAATCAAAGGTGTTTGAAGTCCAGATGCTGGTAGGCTTGATTAGCCCTCTGTAAACGAAGGCAAGTTGATTGTAGGGTCAAATTTAAATAACAAATTGGAAGGAGGCACAGGGTCAAAGGCAGGCTGGCTGAAGACAAAGGAGGTAATGGGAAGCACAACTGAGGCTCTGGCCCTGGAGAAAAACATACAGCAGACTCATATGCAGGAGACTCTGGCAGCAGGTATGCAGGAGACCCAGGCCCTGGAGGCTTACATATTGAGAATTTTGTCTCTGAGGCTGGAGGTTCAGCCTCTAAATGTATACATGCTGAGACGCCTAAAGGCTTGTAACCTGGAAGCACAGGGTAAAAAATCAGGCAAGATAGAGGCTCAAGGTCCGAAGGCAGGCAAGCTAGGAGCTTGGTGTCAGAAGGCAGTGAGGCTGGAAGCTCAGGTTCTGAAGGTAAACAGGCTGGAGACTCTGACTCTGAAGGATGGCAGGCTGGAGGCTCCAGTTCTGTGCGCAGGCTGGTTGGAGGTTCTGGCTCTGTAGGCAGGCTCTTTGGAATCTCTGGCTCTGTGAACAGGCTGTTAGGAGGACCTGACTCAGTAAACAGTCCTTTAGGAGGCTCTGTAAACAGCTTTTTAGGAGGCTCTGGTTCTATAAACAGAGTTGTATAAGGCTCCCTCTGTAAGCAGCTTTTTAGGAGGCTCTGGCTCTGTAAACAGCCTTTAAGGAGACTCTGGCTTTGCATGTAGGTGAGCTGAGGGCTTGGGCTCTGAAGGCAGGCATTCTGCAGGCTCTGGTACTTATGGCAGGTAGACTACAGGCTCAGGCGGCAGGCAAACTGCAGGCTCAGATGGCAGGCATTCTGCAGCCTCTGGCTCAGGTGACAGACAGGCTGTGGCCTCAGGCGACAGGCAGGCTGCAACCTCGGGCTCAAGTGATAGGCAGGCTGCGGGATGAAGCTCAAAAAGCAGCAGGCCGGCTGAGGACTCTCGCTGTAAAGGTAGCATGCCGGCTGAGGACTGTGGAGACTCTGAAAGCAGCAACCAGCTGAGGACTCTGGAGACTCTGTAAGAAGACAAGT
The DNA here is from genome assembly GCF_964204655.1 of Triturus cristatus. Lineage (NCBI taxonomy): Eukaryota > Metazoa > Chordata > Amphibia > Caudata > Salamandridae > Triturus > Triturus cristatus. The sequence continues at coordinate 239,594,069 of NC_140583.1, forward strand.
GGAAGGCTGAAAGGCACAAGGATGACACACTTTAAATTTTGGGAATGCTAGTAGCTCATCATGAACAGTGGACTCCCTGTTGTCAGTAGTGACATCTTCACCTTTCTTTGTAACATTAAAACACTCTGAATCTCTTTCTTCAGGATGGCTAGGACTAGTGCTTATCTTAGAGTCTCTGTTGATCAAACTACCTTTACCTTTTGGCTGTTCACATCTCTTAGTCGGAGGAAATAGGTCAGAGATTTCTTGGTCATAGGATATTTTTTCAATTTCTTCTGCATTACAAGGTGATACAGATGCATCAGAGCATAGAGTACTATTTTTTCCTTACTTTTCAGGGTCAGGATTTTGTTCCTTCTCAGTGAGGAGGTTGGCTTCATTCACAGCAGTTGGATCAAGAGCGTGGACTGAGTCACAGGATGTTGTCACATCAGAGATTATATGGGGCACTGGTTCAGGTTTTGTCTGTACGTCAATGGCCTATTTGATACCCCCGGAGTGGAACTGATCTCCATACCAGGAAGAGAAAGCAAATAAATATTTAGGGTTTTTCCAGGCATCCGGGGTTCCTGAAAAGTGGAGGGGCACAACTCGGATGTAGAGCCTATAAGCAATTTAGTACTAGAAGACAAAACATCAGAGGTGGTGGAAAATTCAGAATTTAAACAAATACTTTCATTAACTGTACTTTGAGATAAGGTACCATGTCTATTCTGAGTGGAATATGGGTTATGAGCCACAGTTTATTCACACAATCACTAGACCACATCTGAGGGGACTGCAAAAGAGAGCATAAGGTTTCATTCTCTATTTCTAAGGAGGTTTACATAGACGCTGCAATGTAGCTTGCACCACGATTTTAGATTCCCACTAGAACTCCGGGTTATAGTTTTTTTTACAGAGTCTGAATAAGTTTATTTTCTTATTGTAATTCCAGAATCCTAGATTTGATTATATCCTGTGACAATTGTAAATCTTTTTCTACAAGGACAGTGGTAGCCTTGGCAACTTCGCAACAGAGCTACACCTTGGATTTTGTTCAAACTGGCTATTAGACACCTGTGTTCTATGAGGTCTTTTCTCAATTTTGTTAAACTGATTATTGTTTACTTTGAATTTAGTATTAAACATTGTTCCTTTAGATTCAGGAACTGTGATCTTTACTGGGTCACAAGACTGGGCTATATCATTTGAATGGAAAACAGAGGGTACGAATACATCTGCCGTTTCTTTGTCTGTTTTATAACTACTTCCAACAGACATGCGAGAATCAGAACGCTTGATCAGCAAATAGTGTAAGGTATTGTTCTCCTTTTGCAACGCTGACATAGGATCTGGCAAAGAGGTGTTTGAGAGCCAATAAGCAAAATATTCTGAATGTAAATGTCAATTTCTCATAAGAAGATTCTTTGTTTCAGGACTAGGGTAATAATCCTCAAATCTTAAACTAGACACTTAGGGGCTAATTACAATGTCAGGCGACCCTAAGTCCTCCTGACACCGTCTCGGTCCTGGGACCGACCGACCTCTGGTTGGCAGTCCCGACTGCCTATTTACGATGCAACCGAACACTGTTCGGTTACATTCCTACATTTCCCTATGAGGGCATGCATTACAGCCATAAACTGGCCATAATACATGCTCCCATAGAGAAGTGGGAGGTGTTGTTCATCCCTGCATCCCGTAGCAGGCACCTTCTGGGGTGCAGGGATCAACAGGGGGACACCATAGATGCCCCTTTGGCCCCCAACCATAGGCCGGGCACCCAAATGGGCCCTGCTGGTGGCCCCCAAACGCGCTTTCCGACATGGTTTCCATGTCGGACAGGCCAGCATGGAAACCATGCAGGAAACCGTGCATCATTATCCCAAGGACGGAAAGGCCCGCCCTTTGGATTACGAGCCGGTACCGACTGGCCAACGGGCTCCTTGAGTTGGACGCCAGCCGGAATGGCCGGCCAGTTTAGTTTTCGACCGCCAGCGTTGTAATGCGGTGGTCGGAAAGTAAACCGAGGGGCAGATTACGATGCGGCCCAGACATTGGTCGGAGCCTTTATGGGCTGCATCGAAATCGGCCATTTAATTCCTTTCATTGTTGGGAACTGGGGAATTGCCCTGCACAAACTTAAATGGAGCACTGGTGCTTTCTTTCTTAAATCTTTCATTATGACACACCTTCAATAATTTCACACACAAATCTATCAGAAAAATGGTAGCTAACTGAGTTAAAAGAAACCTCAGAAGTAAGCCTGGAAATGTGGCTTGGTCACTCTGTCAGGGACTGTACAGGTCTATGTCTGGGACACAGTCAAGGATTTGGGCAAGTACTGGTAACTGGGTAACTGAGTCGCAAAACACTTGCAGTTTACCACCCTTTTCAAAAGGATAGCAAGCCACTCGCAAATGGGAAGGGGTCCCCACGGGACCCCTTCCCCTTAATAATTGGGTGCAAAATTATTTTTTTAAGAGCAGGCAGTGGTCCCGGGGACCACTGCTTGCCCTTAAAAATGAAACTGAAAAGTTTCATTTTTCTTTTTTAAATGCTTCCCGTTTTCACTTAAGGAAAACGGCCTGCATTTAAATAAAAAAATAACTGCTTCATTAAAAAAGCAGTCTCAGACATGGTGGTCTGCTAACCCCAGCAGGCCACCAACCCTGTGAGTGCTAGCCGTTCCTAATGGGGTCGCAAATTGCGACTACCTCATGAATAATAATGAGTCCTGCAATTTGCGACCCCATTGGGAATCTCAAACAGTGTCTGAGACACTGTTGTACATTCACTTTTGCGAGTCGCAATTTGACGCAATTTGCGACTCACTAATGTGAATGTTCGTACATCTGGCCATATATGCTTACCGATAATTGATTTACTATGAGTCCTTCTCTCGTTTTGATTAATTAATTTCCTCCGGCTGTGTGGGTAGAACATATACTCCTAGTGTGTTAGAAGCACAGGTGAGGATGAAGAGAATACAATACAACACTCTGGCAAACCTCTCTCTTCAGTAACAACACAAAAACCATGGACCTGTTTTTGTGTGTTTGAAGTGTTTAATATCAACACATATACCTGGAATATCTCCAAAGTAATGTGCAAAGCAGACAGTAGAATTTGGAATCATGATTAGGGATCACCTCTCTCTTTTTTTGGTTTATGCTGTCTAAAGTCATGCATTCAATCCGAGAAGTTCTGACTTATGTGTATGAACTTGAGACTCTTCAAACCTCCTCATGAGATGCTCCTAGTAGTCAATTTACCTGATCCTCGGTGGTCCCTGGAGCTGGCATCTGGATTTGCGAGTTCAGACTTGGGTGGAACAGCCTCAGTGCGGGTTTCTGGAATGTTTTGTTCTAGCCATGGCTGGTCCTAAACACGATGGGCAGCACATTTTGCTAAAGGTTAAAATGAGGGTTGATTCAATCCCACTTGTTGTCTACCTTGTGTAAATATCTGCAGGGCGAATGGAATTATGTGATTCTGTACCTGTTGCATGTCCCGGATAATTATGTATCTACTGAGTGTTGGCACTCTCTGAAAGGTCATCCTCAAATGTTTTGCATCCATCTTCCTGTCTTCTGAACCCGTTTTCGTTGGCTTTTAGGACTCTCTGCACTATACCACTGCTAACCAGTGCTAAACTGCTTTTGCTTTAACATGGTAAAATTGGCGTACAACCATTTAACCTATTTAATTTACTTGTAAGTCCCTAGTAAAGCGGTACTACATGTACCCAGGGCCTGAAAATTAAATGTTACTAGTGGGCCTGCAGTACTTATTGTGCCACCTACTTAAGTAGCCTTTTTAAACATGTTTCAGGTCTGCCATGCAGCCTATTGGCAGTTCTGCTCTGCTAATTAGACTTAACAAAATAAACTTGCCAGGGCTAAAACTCCCTTTTTAATACATATACTGGCCAGCAGGTATTAATAGTGGACCGTCAGACGAAACTCTTCAGATCAGTTCCAGACCTGTTGTCATTGATGCAGATGCATCACAGAGCAAGGCTCTGCAACCCCAGGAAGCTTCTTCGATGATGATCCAGCTTGATGCCAGCATCAGCAAAGCACAACCAATCTTATCTTCATTGCCGACACAGCTCAGCACCAGTCCTTGCAAACTCCCATTGACTGCCTCCTTGACGACGAACCAAGACCTTGCAATGCAAGCTCCAATCAACAGCTTTATCAACTCCACCACTGCATGATGTCTCTCAACACTGGACCTCGCATCATAACACCTCATCAACGACTCCTGTATCCTGGCACACTACGCTTGTTGCAAACACTCTGCATCTTGAAGCCCATGCCACATGGTACTTTTGTCAGTGGACTGAACTCAGTCCTGTATCCGAACCACCCTCCCTCATGGTCGGCGCTTGTGACTTTAACCCGGTCTACCACGACCAGATAACCGCAGCTGCCGCTGTTTGCATCTTAGCACTTGATTTCTTCAAAACCTTTAAAATTGCATATCACTGGTTCTACTGATTAGGTTTTTTGCATTTTGGCATCAAGTAAGTTATTACATTTTACTCTAATTGTCTGAATTGGTGTGGGATTTTTCTTGTTTTGTGTTTTCACTATATTATTGTTGGTGTGCTGCATTAATACTTTATACATATCCTCTAAGTAAAGTCTGACTGCTTTTGTGCCAAGCTACCAGCGGGCTAGGCACAGGGTAATTTGGGGTTTGATTTTGTTTCACCCTGACAAGAATTTTAATTGCTGCCTGAATAGGGTTTCACCCCTCTCAACAAGTAACACAGTTTCTCACTCTTCACTTGCCACGTAATCTATTATTTTATGCTTAATATGCACATTCTTTGAAAACAAAGGGGCATATTCACAAGGATATATCCCGAGTTAATCGCACATTAGCGCAGCCAAAGTCGCGATAAATTCATCACCCCATTCACAAGCTGGTGCCAACAGCCCATATCACCAGTTTTCCGGCGATAGCATCCGCAAAAAACATCGTCGCAGATGACCCCGACAACTATCGCTAATGAGAGGCAGAGTAGGCATTCCCAAGCAAAAAGCCGTGACAACACCACTCCACAACATTCTCAACGACCAGCCAAATCGGTGATAAGATCACGAAACATGCAATAAGGCGCGTTAGCAGCAGGAAATTAACACCTGCTCTGACCTGGTGCAAAGTCAGGCAACAACCGGCAACAGACAAGGGAGCACAGCCCAGAGCCAAACATGAAGTACAACATATGCACCCGGGCAACTAAACATGTAGCCCGGAGCCACAATAGGGCAACAACAACCACCGACACCACCCCCAGGACCCCCCCAAACCCTCTCAACCCCCGCCCAGACCTACACTGAGGCAGCGCAGACAAAGATAGCGACCTGCTGAAAAAGCACCAACATCACAGACCCAACACCTGGGAACGTCATTGCCGCCTACAGGCTCAAAAGGACAACCATCCTACGCACCCTGACCATCATCGCCCAACAGACCGATGGCACCAACACAGTGGACAACCAACATCCCACCCCACACCAAGCTGCTGGCTGTGCTGCACCTGTTGGCCTCTGGTACCCCCCAACCAACACCCGCCAGAGTCGGAGGAGTCTCACAGCCAGCCGCATCCAAGTCCCTCACACCTGTCCTGGATGCCATCATCAGCCTGGTACCACAGTATCTATACGTCCACCACAATGCGCAGGATCCTCTAGAGACCAAGCAAGGACCATACTCCATAGCTGGATGCACGCACGTGTTTGGGGCAATCCACAGCACACATGTCCTACTTGTGCCCCCTGGTGACACAGCATACAATCACTGCAACAGAAAGCGCACGTCTCACATCAATGTGCAGGCAACATCCGAACACCGTGGAATCTCCACCAACGTCGTCGCCAAATACCCAGCCAGTGTTCATGATTCCATCATCCTGCGACAGTCCATCATCAACCAGCACTTCCAGTATGGCACCAATGGGAATGCACTGCCCGTTGCCAAGAACCAAATGAACACCTCACACACCTCAACTCCACAACCATGCAACTCACAACTCTGGCAATGCACACGTCACAAAATCACATACATTCAAAACAACATGCCCGCCCACCAGACACGAAAGAACAACTTACAATGGTAACCTGGGCAAGCCATGAACATGAGCCATCAACGGCATGGCATCTCAGCCACACAATAGTGGAATGTGGGGAGAGGTGGGAACCAGGCATGTGTGAAGGTGGCAGGAGAACCATGATTAGGAAAGTACACAATGCCAAGAGTGGAGGCGATGTGCTGGACAGACCGCAGTATGCATAACACACCCATATCCATGGTGACATACACCGCTGGTGTATGGAGTGTACTGGGCAGTGGACTCAACCATGTTGCCCCAGTCAGTGGGGAAGTTTGTGGAAATGTTGCCTGTTACGTCCCCCCCGTAAGCGTGAGCGAAGTATGCCAGGCCAGCCTAGGGGTGTGAATAAAAAGCACGTAGCCCTGGGCGTGATCCTCTTCCGGAATGCCCAATGTATCTGCCAGGGCGGCGCCTCTTACCCCGCCAGGAGGCCAACGCCGTCCTCTTGAGCGGAGTTGCCTGCGATCCTGTGCACCTGCCATACCCCGGCCCGCTGGGCCCCGAACCTGTCAGGCCTGCCCCTGTACAGCCAGGCCTCACTGATCACCTGCTGACAAAGGGCGTGTGTCACAGAGGGTCCACCACGTGCCGGCGCGAGCCCCAAGCCCGAGGCCCGCGACACTGGCAACCTCCTCGGACCATCACGGCCTCCACGACACAGGCCCGCTTTACTCCTTTCTCGTTGACGTACTCTACTGCTGACTTCGGCCTACACTACGGACAAGTAGGTCACACATTTGAAACTGAGTCTTGATTACACCATGGCAGTGAACATTATTTAAGGCAGATTTTATGTCACTGTACTCCATTCTGTGACCTACTCGGGCGCAGCATTGGCCGAGGGCATTAGTCCGCGTAGCCCCACAGACACATGTGGTTGTAATGTTATGCACAGACTTGCCACCAAGTCTGTGCATAGCATTACAACCACACGTGTCTGTGGGGCTCCGCGGACTACTGCCCTCGGCCTACGCTGCGCACGAGTAGGTCACAGAATTGGAACTGAACATTGATTATTCAAAGTCAGAATACATATCATCGCACGCAAGGAGAGGCGTAAGAGGATGGCGCGTTGCAGTCCGGAGGGAATAGGATCATCGTTACGGAGGTGATCGAACACTACCGACACCTACCTTGGTATCACTAACTCTGTGCATCGCGAGCCAATGACACGTGGCTGTGGGCCACTGCTGACCGCTGCCTACGGGCTACACTGGATTCCAGTAGGTCACAGAGTCTTGATTTAGCGATGGCGGAGTTCAAATCAGTGTACCGGCATCATCGCAGACTGCATCCCCTCTCAGCCCCGGTACCACTAAGTCTGTTCGCCGACATTCATGGACACTCACTGGTCATACATTGGTGGCGTATGAGTCTATGGACTAGGGGGTAGTTTTCATCCTCATGTAGCTGATACCGAATTGGTGGTGAAAACGAGGCTGTCGCTTTCCACTCCACCATTTGCTGCTTTCGGATAACATCAGACCTTCCGCATCATGCCATGGAGGACACCATCCTCTGTCCCCCGCAAGCCTCCGCCACATTCACCTTCAGCATCGATGAGGACCCGCTCACTGTGCGTGTACCTACCTCAGTGCACCGCAAGTCACCGGCCCGTGGCAGGGTGCCTGTGCCGGCCACTGTGCATCCGGGGCCACTAACTCTGTGCTGGTCAGGTCCAGGACCCCTCCTTCTGAGATATTGGATGGCCACTGAGGCGATGACCTTGGGGTCATCAACGCCATGTGTCTTTGGCCCTGCGCTGTCCGCTGCCTCCAGCCTCAACTACAGTCCACCAGGGCTCACACATCAAATCAAGTCCTGACCGGCCCTGACGTCGCATCACGGCAGGAGGCACACGCCACTACCACCAGGACCACCTCCAACCGCCATCTGCCAGAGTCGAAACGGTGGTCCTGACAGACTTACGGAGTTGCTCACACCTTTCGTGGATGCCATCATCGGACTGATACCCTGCTCGGCACTCCAGGTACCACTAACTCAGTGCACCGCAAGCCATCGTCCGTTGCTGATTGAGTTTTGTGCTGTGCAGAGGTTGCGCAGCAATGTCACTTCAAGCAGTGTGGGTGACCTGGGACGTTGATGAAGTAGATGATGCAGGTCTAACACACCCCACTGCATCTGCATCAGGAATATCTCGAAGGGACACAATCCGAGACTTTTTCTTCACATGAGCTTGCTCAGCTCTAGTGCCCCAACCTCAGTGCACTGCAACTCACGGATACTTCTGTTTGCATGTTGAGTGTCCTCTGGACTTTCTTCGGCTCCCTCCATGTTGCTAAGCAGTTGACTCTGTTATGCAGGTGTTTTCAGTTTCCATTGCACTGGTGTCCACTGTTCAAGTGGTTGCCAGCACCAAGCACTCCATGCGGGCTAGCTTACACTCACCCCACACATCCAGCACAGGCGTCACTGTACATGTGGCCCTGCCAATAAAGGGGCCGGGCGCACGTGCCCGTAGCCAGTTTAACATAATATCTGCGTGTGTCCCTGTGGTCTTGTTGTATGCATGAGAGCCCTGGGCCCTACAACATTACATTGTGCTGTGTACAGCGGATTCAGACATGTCACCGTAGGCAGCGGTTTAGAGCTTGGACATGTAGCTTTGTCGTCACCCACTCAATTCGTAAGGGGAGTGGCCTGGGCCGTCGTACGCAGAGCCAACGTGGGTGTGTGACTGCTATTTGTGTGCCCCTAGGCGTGGTTCTGTACTGTGAATGTGGGGTATAAGTGGTCCCTGAAGGGTAATAGACACCAACGTATGTGATCTAGTTCACCTTCCATGGGTTCAGACCCCACCCACACCTGTTCGGCCACCTCCTTTTGGCGTACTGACACATGGCATTAGGGTGCCATGGGAGGGTGGGTGAAGTGTTGTGAGCCAGCTGTACTTGCGGGTGCTTCCTGCTGTGTGGTCTGTTGCAGGCTCTGTGTTCTCCTCTAGGTAGCTTGGCTGCCCGGGTCCTGGTGGTGGGTTGCGTGGGATATCCATGGGCTGTTGCAGGATGTCGGTGTCGAAGGTGTGGTGGTCCTCTCCGGCATCACAGATGTGTTGTCTTCTGTGCTCTGCTGGATGCGTTGTGTGCCCCTCTGCAATGTGAAGGGGAGATGCATGTTGACATTGTGTTGACATGTATGTTGGCGCATTGTTCTGGTTTACATGCAGACTGTATGACAATGTACATTGTGACTGTTTGGGCGGTGCAGAATACTGCTGCGGGACAGTGTACATTTGGACTACATGATGGATGTGAGGTCATACACGAACATTTCCATTTCACAGTTTCCTGCTCTTTCAGATGTAGTAGGCATGTTTCTGTGCGTGTGCGGAGCCAGTTGTGTCCTCTGTTCTGCAGTGTCGGCTTTGCGCATTGTACCACGTTGTTGTCAATGTGGGTGTGCTGTTCTTGCTATGTGTGTGTGCTGCAGTGTGCCAAAGGGATCAGGGACATGATCCAGGGTAATTGTGGGTGTGCAGTGTGCTCCATCTCGTTGTGCATGTGTGACATTGTGCCCATCTCCCCCGTCCTCCCAGTCTCTGGTCGTTATTCACCCTGTTGTTGTGTCGGGTCTTCTCGAGCTGTGTCCGTACTCCCTACTCCTTGCACCGTCTCCACACTGATAACTGTGGCCGCGGTTTCCTCCAGCTCCTCCTGTTGCGCAGGACTGCCAACTCCTGTCGCTGTTGCAGCCTTCCTGTTGGCAGTGAGTGTGTGCCTGATTTAGGTTGTCATATCATGCCAGCTCCTCTTGACCTCCTCGATTGGCCTCCTCGGCACTCCGACTGCATTCCAGGTGGTCTACTTGTGGGTCAGTTGCTGGTAGTGTTCTGTCTCCTCCGTGACGCTGATCTGGTTTGGCTGTGGACTGCACCCCGTCTTCCTCTCCCTCTTCTCCTCAGCCGCCCCCGTTGTTCCTTGCTGGAGGTCTGTGGGGGATGTGGGGTTCGCATTGGCCTCTGCACTCGGTCAGGGAGCATCCATGTTGCTACGCGCTTTGGCTTGTTTCTGGTGTGTTGTTTCTGTGGTTTTTATGGTGCATTTTCCCGCCAGACGCGTGGGATTTGCAGGCCTGTGGCTGGTTTTCGCTGCTTTTTGTACCGCGATTGGCCTCATCGCATGATTGTTTGCGTTTCTCATTTTTGCGGCGTGGCGTTGATTTTAACGCGGACATTTGATGCGTTATCTGGTGACTATCGCATGCTACCGCCGTGTTGTGAATACTTGGTTGGCACGGCGTAATTTTCACGCGATAGGCTGTGCTGTTGAGAGTTGTGTTAAGCTACTCTTGCGGTAGTTATCACACGTTCTTGTGAATGTACCCCAAAATGTACTAGCTCAAATGAACCAAAAGATACTAAAAACTATGCTACGTCTGGTTGTGCAGTGACATGTCACCTTTAATTTACTGATTGTTGAATAGATGCTGAAGAGGTGCACCCCCCTACCAAGACAGTAGCAAGTTTATAAAAACAAGCATTGGCAAAACAAATAGGTTTCTCCTGTGATGTACATTAGATTTGACACTGCTTTTTAGGTCTCGCCTACGCAGCTTGCATGCGCTGCTTAGGAAAGAGACCTTTAGTAACTGGCACAGCTTTCCTGGCAAAAACGTGCACGCGTTACATAGCTTCCAATGGCAACACGTGCATGTCTGGCGATTCACTTGCAGGAGCGAGCAGCTGGCGCCATATGTTATCAATTATTGCGCCTTGCTGGTCGCTCCCGCAAGGCAATCGCGCAGGCCCCCTCCTCTCTCCCCTCCCCCTGCTGCCTCGCGAGGCACGCGCGCTTGTGCTTGGTTTAATTGACCGGGAGTTTTTTTCTCCAATCGCCCATTTCAGTACAGCAGAATCATGACCTATCTCGCTGGTTGCAAAACAGAAGAAAAAGTTGCGCCCACCAACACAAAACTCAGGGACTCGGTCGCGGTATTCACTAGTGTGATGGGGCAGGGTATGGACACCCTTGTGTACACTCCTAGAGCAGACACAGGATAAACGAAGACAACGAGCTCATTTACAAAAGACACAGCACTACCTAGGGTATTGTAACAGAAAGCACATATGTACCAGACACAGAGCTCACCTACAGCAGGCACTGCACAGCCTCTTATATAGTGATGATGACAGCAGGCATGGTGCTCGCATAAGGCACATGGAGTTCACCTACAGGAGACACTGAACCGCCTTTGCTATAGTGATAAAGAGACACAGCGCTCACATACAGCAGGCGCCGAACCCCCTCTGCTGCAATGGTAAGACAAAGCACAGAAATCACATCACAAGTACACAGATCTTACGTACGCCAAGTACTGAATCACTTACAGCTATAGGAAATATACTTCAGTATACAAACAGGAACCGATTTCCAAACACAGAAAAATTACTACACCGTGTTAATACAAATGTACTGTCACTTACAAACACACGTACTGCCACATGTAGGCAGGAATGTACTGCCACTCGGAGGCCAGGATGTGCCTACAGTAACCCGGAACAATATTCTCACATGAACAGCTCACCATGAACTGTCATACACGGACATGGATTTACTCCGACGTACAGTATGGGGGCGCATTGCTGCATGCGATAGGTGAGTGTGTAAATACAAACAGATGTACATGCAGTTTTAATTAAAAGCATGTAAGAATTGTCGCGCTGGGGCATGTTTGTGAAGTTGCGCACAGATTTCTTGCAGGATGCGAGCTCCAATGTGCAGTGAATTTACGTTTGCTTGAGGCTTAGAATAAACAAGCATTGGCATAGCCAATAGGTCTCACTTTTGAGACCTTATAAGTATTTAGTTATGCAGCACAATATTCTTGGTGCACCAACATTAACTGTTGCATGGTTAAACACTTATAAGGTCCCAAAGGCGAGACCTATTGGCAATGCCAATGCTTGTTTCATCTTGTAGATGGTCTCATGAATCTGTGCACAGCTGTAAGGGCTATCTTTGAATTAGTTTTATTATGCCTTAAGAAAAGATGTAAAAATGATAGTTACAGAGGGACACATTTGCGGCAACCATCTAGAATTGGCAAAGGTACTCCCTGATAGCAATTATGTGCAGTAAGCATGATCTTCTTTAGCCACAGTAAGTCTTTTAATGAAAAGGGAAATTAAACTATCTCAATTAGCAACTTTTTAAACAGATTTTAATTGTTGAATGCCAAATTCCTCAACAGAAACATCTGCAGCATTTTAAATAATATTTAAAAACACAGAACCTGCAGATACTGCAAGAAAGAGGATTGGAACTAACGACTACAGATTATAATGCAACTTGAATGCAGCGCCTTAAACTATTCAGTTACATTATTAGGAAAAGTAATTGCACAGATTCTGTTGTTTATATCATAAATGTTTTGCTATCAATCTGCAGTACAGAAAGCGCATGACCATAATATGGTGCTGAAGGCGCAATCCAAAAGGAGTTCTTAGAGAATGTGATATAATTATAACTGTGTTCTTGAGCCACAGTAAGTATTATAATGGAAAGGAAAAATGACATGTATATTTATTTCAATTTCTGTGTGGTTAGTTAAAACCATTTCAGCTATTTAAAACACATACAAGGGTATCAAATAGAAATACACTCACCGGTAAAAACATCACGATGAATGTAAAACAGGCATTTTGTTATAACAAAGTACAGATGTAAAAATCCGAAATGTACGCGGTAAAGTGCTAGTGCACAAGATCAGTGCAGCGTGATGTAAATTTGAAAGTGCCGTCCCAAAATATTGCATAACACCATAGCCACTGTCACATATTAAAAAGCACATCCGGTTTTAAGGGTTTGACAATGGTCAAATCTCGAGTCAGTTAGAAAAACACTCACGAGTAAGTACATCGCGATACGATAAAGTGAACTAACGTTTAGTTGCAACAAAGTGCCAGTGCAAGTCCCCAAATCGACAGTGGAAAAGTGCTAGTGCAATAGATAATAGCTGCAAAACGTTCATTTGAGAGAGCCATCCGACAGTATTGCCTAACACGTAAGTCACTGTCACATGTTGAGAAACACACAGGGATTCAGAAAGTTCACAATTTATCAAAACTCAAGTCAGATACAAGCGCAGATAGAAACATCTATACCCTGAACTAACATTTTGTTTTAACAAAGTGGTTGTGCATGAACCAAAATTGAAAGCGTTAGGGTGCTGGTGCGATCAATAATAGCAGCAGGATGTTCGCTTGAAGGTACCGACCAGCCATATTGCTGCGTAACACCACTGGGGCCACTGTCACATGCTGAAATTAAACCTGGGCGTAGTACTACGCTTCGAGCAAGCTTAGTTTACACTACTATACACTACACAAAATGCACGTAGCACAGTGCAAAAACTGTGCTACAACACGTAGTGTTGCAGCAATATCAACAATACCCACAAATGCTTTGATAAAGCAATTTTACATGCTAAAAAGCATATAACCAGTGAACTGTGAATGAAAATATTAGGCAATGAGAGAGGTGATGATTTTGGGGTCCCCCCTTACCTAGGGGGAGGACCAAGCAGATGCCTTGAACACAAAGAGCATATCATGCTGGTGAAAGATTCAGTGGTGGTCCCTTCCTCCTAGGACCAACCTAAGCACAGTTATGGGCAAAAATACAATTCCAACCAAAGGCCCTGCAAAGCATTATGGGACGAGATTAGCAGTGGGCAGTGAATATTATAGTGTCCAATATCAAAATAATTCTAAAAAGAGCTGCAGTTCAACTAGTCGTTACTAGATGTCCCTCACGAGTCAAATGCAAAAGCATTGAAGTTATTATTACATCAAGCTGCAGTTCCACTAGTCGTTACTAGATGTCCCTCACGAGTCAAATGCAAAAGCATTGAAACCCTTTCATGAAGCTTTTGCATTTGCCTCACACGATACACACGCGGAGTCATCAACTTGATGGCGGTCACATTGAAGGGAATTCAGTGGCAGATGAAGCAGCAAAGGGGGCAGTACGAACTGCCGCCGTTGCTGCAAACACTCGTTCTAGTACGAAAATAGAGGGACAGATTATGGTAGCTGTCATTGCTTCACGTAAAAACAGCACAGCCTTACTGAAAGGCTTTCCACTCAAGTAACTCCTACAAGTTAGATGCAAAAAATATTCTGTATGCTCAGATTCCAGGAGTGGGGGATAGAGTAATACCAAACATGGATCGCAGGTTAGGTTTAATTCTAGCTGCACGGGAGGGTCTGGTATCTGCACACACAGGGGTTGTTTTAGTAATTAAACAGTTGCAGTAACTGTTTAATTACTAAAACAATGCTGTTGGTGGCCAGGTCTAACCAAACATAAGAAAGTGTTTGTACTTAAGTACGACATCTGTCAGCAGATGAAGAGTTTGACCATAGCACGCCCACCACAAACACCAGCTGGCGCCCGCTGTGCCGGCGGAGCAGCGGGCACACCACCGGTGGGCCAAAGGCATGCCTGTCTGCGCCCGTCCATGACCTGACAACAGCCAGTTTGGTTTGCCTTGTTCCCATCATGCACTGGGACAGGAACAGACTAATTTGCATGTAGCCAGGTTCTGAGCTGGGATGGTGCAGTGAGCTAAAAAACGGTGATGGATTAAAACCATGATCTCTTGACTTGGTAAGAGTATTCTGCATCATTCAGAAACTCTGTCCATCACCACCCCCTTTTCCAAAATTGATTTTATCCACACTCAGTGTGGGAGGGTATACTCAGACGTGAGTCCCTTGCTCATTGCACCATCAGGATTCAAGCAAGCCGGGCTGACGAAGGCTGTGATGCCAGAAACCGGTCCCCGGAAGCTTGTTTCCTTCCCAGTATAAGAATTGGCTTGGTAGTTTGGTTTGCCCTGTTCCCATCATGCACTGGGACAGGAACAGACTAATTTGCATGTAGCCAGGTTCTGAGCTGGGATGATGCAGTGAGCTAAAAAACGGTGATGGATTAAAACCATGATCTCTTGACTTGGTAAGAGTATTCTGCATCATTCAGAAACTCTGTCCATCACCACCCCCTTTTCCAAAATTGATTTTATCCACACTCAGTGTGGGAGGGTATACTCAGACGTGAGTCCCTTGCTCATTGCACCATCAGGATTCAAGCAAGCCGGGCTGACGAAGGCTTTGATGCCAGAAACCGGTCCCCGGAAGCTTGTTTCCTTCCCAGTATAAGAATTGGCTTGGTAGTTTGGTTTGCCCTGTTCCCATCATGCACTGGGACAGGAACAGACTAATTTGCATGTAGCCAGGTTCTGAGCTGGGATGGTGCAGTGAGCTAAAAAACGGTGATGGATTAAAACCATGATCTCTTGACTTGGTAAGAGTATTCTGCATCATTCAGAAACTCTGTCCATCACCACCCCCTTTTCCAAAACTGACAACAGCCAGTGCCAGGATCCCTGGACCTCCCACTACCCATCGCTACGACACCACCACCCTCCTCGCACTCAACCCTGAAAGACTTACAGAATGCCAACAGGCCTCGCCGAACATGACCCACGGCCAGTTCTCCTGCCTCTACTGCTGCCAGACCCTCACCGCTACCCCGGCCTTCATCACCTCCGACGCCAGCACCGGCGACACCCTAAAATGCATCCTCCTCAATGTACGCTCCGTACACAAACACGCCATGGAAATCTGGAACCTACTCGACTCTCTCCCACCCGACATTGCCTTCTTCACAGAAACCTGGACCAACGCCTCCTCCGCCCTCTGACATCAGCACCGCCATCCCAGATGGATACAAGACCGCCCCAAGCACCCAGGAGGGGGCTTCGCCATCGCCCACAAGAACACCCTCCGCCTCACCACCTCCAGCAAAACCTTCCCCTCCGCCGAACACCTGCACTTCCAGATCCAGACCACCCACCAAGCCACACTCTAAGGTAACCCTCGCCTACAGCCCCCCCAGCCCCCGAACACCCTTCGCCACCACTATCACCGACTTCATAGCACCCTACGCCATCGCCTCAACAAACTACATAGTAATTGGAGACTTGAACTTCCACCTCGAGAACCCCAGCGACCCCAACTCCACTATCCTTTGTGACAACCTTACCAGCATCGGACTTAAACAACTCATCAACACACCGACCCACAGAGCAGGACACACCCTCGACCCCATCTTTGCGGCAGGAAACAGCGTCCAATTCAGTCACATAGAGCAGCTGCCATGGACTGACCACCACTGCGTACACTTCGCCATCAACAAACCGAAGGCACCCAAACCAGCCCCACACCCACCACGAAGGAACTGGAGCAAGGTTACAGATGAGCAACTTAACTCCACCCTCACTTGAGACAACCACACCTGGGCAACCGACGCAAACGACACAGCCAGAGTACTCCACACCTGGATCTCCAACTGCGCAGACGAGCTCGCCCCACTACGCAACCGCGACAGACCATGCCCCAGGAAAGCCGCCTGGTTCACCACCGCTCTCGAAGAAGCCAGACTCACCTGCAGATGCCTGGAGAAGAACAGGAGAAGCACCAAGACAACCGAAAACCACACCACCTACAAGGACGCCATGAAGGACTACCACAACCAGATCAGAGCCACCAAGAGGAACTTCATCCACATCAAAATCCTGGCCAACTGCACCAACTCCAAGGAACTTTTCGGTGTCATTCAAGAATTCACCAAACCACGCAGTGAAGCCACAGACAGCACCCCATTCCAAGACCTCTGCGACAAGCTTGGAACCTATTTCCACCTCAAGATCAAAAACCTCTAAGACAACTTCATCAACCATCCACCAGGTGCCACAGACGGCCCCCGCTCCCCAGAAGCACCAGCCAGCCCACCATCTCCAACTGGACACCGATCATGGCCGAAGACACCACCTCAACCATGAAAAGCATCCACTTGGGGGCCCCCACTGACCGCTGCCCCCTCACATCTACCACAGAGCCGCAACCACCATCGCACCTGAACTGCAACGCACCATCAACACCATCTTCAAAACAGGCACATTCCCAGATGACTGGAAGCGCACAGAAGTCAGGCCCCTGCTCAAGAAGCTCACAGCTGACATCAAGAACTATCGGCCCATCTCGCTCCTTCCCTTCCCAGCCAAAGTGACAGAGAAAACAGTCAACAGGAAACTGACATGATTCATTGAAGAGAACGCCTGTAGTAAGGATTCCCTTAATACGTACATACATTGTAAAGTTAGCATAACCACGTTAGATGTTAGAAAGCCATCTTGCTGCTTTTGCGCACGACACTGCGTTTACATGTTATTCCTTAAACAAACTGCTGACTCGAGCCTTGTCTCACACGAGAGCAATCTGTTGTTACCATCCCGAGCTCTGCGCAGCGACCTTGGTCTGTACATGATGTGACAAACAGTCTGGGTTGTTACACAATGCATGTTTTCTACTCTAGGTTGATCGACCCACTATTTAGCCATAACACACGGGCAGCTGCAAATACCTGAAAGTTGGTGCTTTTAATATTGCAGACATCATAATTAATATTCAGACTGAAGACGAGCCTTCCTGCGAGAAGACTCCTGATGCTCCTGTGATGTGATTTCACTAAGCTGATCTTTGAGGTATGGGGTCCCCTATTCAAGCCTAAGAGACCTTCTATTAGACTAATAATAATATTAGCTTCTTAGTAAAGGGAAAGTGGTAGTATCCACTGTCATTATAACATGATTACCCCTTTTATATTCTATTTTATTGTAACGATGCTGATGGTTTTGATTTTAATCATTTGTCTGCTTGTATTAGCCAAAGTACTGCATCTTAGGACACGTGGTCTATAAAAATAAACTCTTTTTATTTACACCGTGTCTCTGTTGATTCTTGTTGTGGACTGATGTGAGAATAATATACGAACAGGTATTTCCGATTCCCACCATTCCTGAGAGTACACTGAGTCGCTTGTTCTGAGTTGTCTATTCATTGAGACCGCCGAGCTAAATCTCGGATAACGAATGGGACACTTATGCTAGCCGGATACTGGGTTCTGGGTTCTGAGGTGAGTTTCTGGTACACCACAATTCACTGAGGTCCTGGGGTTCTTCGCATAGTTCTGTGTATAAGCAGAATCCCTGCAACATGGCGCACCTAACGTTTGGTCTATGAGTTGAAACGCCTTAGTAGTGCTTACATTAGTCCACAACACCCTCAGTCTTGTTTCCGGATAACAAGTCTGACGGATTTAATACCTACCTAGTTCTTTTGATATAGGTTCCTTCAAGCTTGATCATTAAAAAGGTTATTGAACCCTTGTGCTACTGATTACTTTAAGTGTAGCTTGTCCTTATGGCGGTAGATATTGCGGCGCATAGCCGTGCAGCTCTGAAACGTAATTTGACGCAGTATGGGGTGCCGGACACTGGCATGAACGTCATCTTTGTGGTGGGAGCCGATGCGGCATATCCATATGAGTTGTTCTACTCTTGGGTGACGATTCCGGCAGTGAGTGCGAATGATAATACCTTTCATTCTTACACTGCGACTGCCGTGCCAGCGAACTATGTACCGTATAGGACACAAGAAATACCAATATCTGCTTGGCAGCATCTTATTTGGTTTAATGGCGCCCTTCCCCATGTGGTTATACCGCCGAGAATGGGCCCTTTATCAATTGCCGGGGCCACTTGGCCGGTACTAGCCGGATTTACGCCTCATCCCCGTTACCTCACAGTGCCGGTGGCTGAATTGCGTGTACTGCACACTGCCCTTATTACGGTCTATAGGGCGTTAGTACAGTACGTGTCGCGCAATATGCAGGCGGGGGTGCCTGCTGTTGCGGGACAACCTACTGACCACCACTCGGTGGTCATTAGTCCTGTTATGGTTAATTCTGTTATGGGCAAGCGCCCCCAAACTAGGGATGATTTCCCCTTTTGGCTTGCTGAAAAATTTGACCAGATAGAAGCGGTATACCCGAATACATCTCCTGTGGAGAAACACAGGATCCTTACCATTAGTTTGCCTAAAGACTTGGTCCCCGACGTGGATGATTGTGTAAACTGGGGCAAGGTCTTTGCAGCGACGTACGCGCAGTGCTTTGGCACTCCGTCTATGATGATGCTGCCCTCCGTTATTAAACGTGTTCAAGACAACCACGGTGCGGAGTCTGCGATAGAATTAGGAATGCGGCTCCTCGGACAGTTTGACCTGGTGGCTACCATGATAATGGGTAACCTTAAGGGTGATGCGTTGCAGTTCCAAGTTCGTAATGAACTGAAGAAAGTTGCTGAGGAGGATAAGCCGCTGGAATTTGCGAAAATAATCTCGTGTGCGTACAGAGATTTGGGTCGTAGCTCTTTAGGAGTTAAGCCTGTAGTCAAAATTCCCGATATTAAGCAGCTGGGTAAGGCGGAAGCCTCTGGTAAGGATGACCGTCCAGTCTTTCAGCAACAGAATTGGCGGTCGAAACAACAGGGAAAGCAGCAGCAGAAACAGGGCTCTCGGCCTGCCTCTCCCGTTCAGTCAGGTAGTGAACGCACTTATGATCTACGTGATCGTGCTACTATTAAGTCTCCTGATAGATTTCAGGTTTCTGAACAACGTTCTCCTCGTTCTTCACAGGAAACATCGGCTTCACAATCCGGAGGCGGTGGCAAAGGTCGGGGTGCTCTGCAAACACGTGACCAGCCCCGACAGACTGAGGGAAAAGGCAAGCAGGACGAATTTGCACGACAAAGACCCCCGTTTCAGAAGAAGAAAGTGGCTGCTCTGACGGCGAGGTATGCCTCAGATAGTGCGGACACAGCTTCGGAACCGGACATGGGCGCTGACGCTACTGGACAGCGCGGCGGAAATTACCATAGTCCGTCAAGCTCTGCGTCCATTTCTGGCGGCGACAGCAACTGATATCATGGTTACTGTTGAAACAGCTGACACCAGAATGGCTCCCCCTGACAGACTTTATGAAATAGTCTTATTAATTGAGGGTGACATACAACGTACAATAAAGGGGATTTTTTGGGATAATCTGACTACCACCTATGATATCCTCCTAGCGGAGGCAGATTGGCCCCCAGCCTTCATTTTAGAAGCTCCTAGAGGGGAGGAAGTAATCCTCCCGTCCTTTGCGCACACAGTGCCTAAGGACCAGGCTGAAGTGTACGCTGAGGAGTGGGCGCTGGCGCTTGCGCCGGCGGTGTATCGTACTCAGGTGGGATGGGACCGGTTGTCCCCCTGCCCTGAGATTCCATTGCGGTCTATGCCCCAGCCTCAACCCCAATATCCCATGCGTCGTGAAGCTAGGCCACACGTCGCGGCGATCCTTGAACAATTGGAATATCAGGGTGTTATTGAAACTTGTGTGTCCCCTATGAATAACCCTTTATTCACTGTAACGAAGCCTGACGGCTCGTACCGTTTAGTTTTGGATTACCGGCACCTAAACTCCCATTGCCGGACCTGCGCGGTACAAAATACACACAGCTCGGCTCTTGTCGACAGTCTCGTGCGTAAAAGATTTAAAACGACACTTGACATTTCCAATGGCTTTTTTAGCCACAACCTGTCCACACTGAGTAGCCAGTGGACGGCGTTTACTTCGGGCGGCAAGCAAAAACAATTTACGAGATTAGCCATGGGCTACAAAAATAGCCCTGGCGTCTTCTCCGCTCGAGTGGTTTCTCTCTTAGAAAGAATAGACCCCGACGCATACTCCTATGTTGACGATATCTACCTCACGGATGATGAGCTGATGCCACATCTGTCTCGAGTCGACAATATTATAGTGAGTTTTGCTGACTATGGCTACAAATTCAATTTTGCGAAGTCACACATCGCGGAATATACTGTGTTGTTTTTGGGCTACGAGCTCAACAATGAGGGTAAGGGACTTGCTCCCCACTTTCTAGAGAAGTGCGCATGCTTGCGTGCTCCTACAACGCTGAAAAAATTACAATCTCTGCTGGGCTTTCTGAATTTCGGACGTACGTATATTCCTGATTATGCCCAGCGTATCAAGCCGTTATACGCCTTGGTACAACCTTCTTTTTCGAAGTCTAGCTGGCAGCTAGAACACTCTGCTATTTTACAGTCTTTACAGGCTGATCTTCTTGCTTCACAGTACTTGCTGACGTGTGATAACCGCACTAACCTGGTAATAAGAATAGTACCAGGCGCCGTGGGTTTCACGTATTTGACGTTTAATGAGGGCGATACAGTCCCCATTGCGTATAAATCACACTTGTACACCTCTGCTGAATTACGTTTTTCCACAGTCGAGAAAGTCCTGACTGCTGTACAGATGGCGAACCTTAAGGAGCGCGCACTGTCGCATGGGAAACAGATTCTGGTTGTAACACCGTATCCTGCCCTGGAGGCAGTGACTAAAGCAAGTGTACCTAATTCTAAAGCTTTGCATCCACGGTGGATACAATGGGCCACAACTCTGACGTCGCCAGATGTCACTTATATCTTTGACGCCTCATTACAGACTCAAGAGTACTTGCGATATGAATTCATTCATCCGGCTCCTCTGTCTTTGCGCCCGCTCGAAGAATACCATTGTGTCATATACACTGACGGCTCGGCGCAGCCCGCGATTGGATCAAAGCACGCTTATTCTGCGGCTTGCGCAATTGTCGTAGGTACATTCGTAAATGGTGAATTCCAATCTGATGCAGTGCATACGCAGTCATTGGGTGATTGTACCGCGCAATTGGCGGAGCTTCGGGCTCTGGTGCTTGCACTGGAGTTTGCTGATCCCCGAGTCACGACTCTTATAGTAAGTGACTCTTTTTATTGTGTCCAGTCCTACAATGATAACTTACACTTCTGGTCTCAAAATGATTATCGAGATACCAAAGGTAGCACAATTAAGCATAAAACGCTTTGGGTTCGAGTGGCAGACTTTAAAGAACGTCTCCCTCTTGTGAATGTTATTCACACTCTTGGTCACCAACGACTTGGTGTCCATGCTGTCAGTAACAGCTTAGCTGACGAGGCAGCAAAAACCGCAGTGGCTACATACTTAGTGGCAGCAGTTACAAGATCCAAAAGTAAGATTGATGATGACATCTTGGCAGCTATTGCTGCTACAGAGAAGGGAAGTGATTACCCGAAGGGTTTTCCTTCTCGTTATTTTTATCATTTAAGTCCTGATAACGTCCCGTTAGTGAGGATTAACAACGTTGGTGACAGAATTATTCCCAACGCAGACTGCAGACCAGCTCTGATATTAGCAGCGCACGAGGGGTTGGCGTCAGCCCACGCCGGCGTGTCCGCTACTATATCTCTGTTACAACAACGTTACTGGTGGTTTGGTTTATATAAACAAGCGCGCGCTTCTGTACTTGATTGTGACATTTGCCAGCAGATTAAACCTTCCTCTGTTGCGCGCCCACCACAGACACAGTTGTACATATCTAATAAACCATTTGGTTGTGTTTATTTAGATCACTGCGGTCCTTTTTCTTCTGATACTGCGTACAAGTATATCTTGGTTGCAGTGGATTCGTGCACACGTTTTCTCTGGGTATGGCCACAAAGGAGTGCTGACTCACGGACTGTCATCAGGGATTTGCGTGTCTTTGTGGGAACTTTTGCGTGTGGTACCTTCCATTCTGATCAGGGCCCTGCGTTCACCTCTAAGGCTTACAAGGAGGCTATGAGAAATTTGGGGGTCCAAGTCAAATTTTCGTCCCCCTACCGACCTGAGGGTAATAGTGTGGTGGAGCGAATGAACCGTGACTTAAAGCAATCATTGACAGCACGTGTTTTAGGCACAGGCCGGAACTGGCTAGCCCATTTGTATAACGTCCAACGTGCACTTAATAATCTCCCTAGAAGGTCTCTGGGTGGGCGGACCCCATACATGATGCTCTTCGGAATCAGAATGTTTGTCCCAGACCTTGATGGTCTAGACATGGCGGCGTCGACCACACCCTTTGACGTAGATGATCACTGTGCTGTTTTGCAGACTCTACAAGAAGCCAGAGACACTCTTTCGAAGGAACACTTGCCCTCCACATCTGAAGCTGAGGTTCAGATTCCGGTAGTCGGCTGGCTACCCCGAGTTGGAGATCTGGTCCGTGAGAAGGTGGAGAACAAGAAGGAGTTCGGCCCCTCTTATCGTGCACCAGTTCCAGTGCTTGGAGTGCAGGGTACAAGAACAGTCATTTTACCTCCACTTCCTGGTCGAAAAGAAAACAGGTACATCTCTATTGACAATGTCAAACTTCAGCGAGTGGCCGATACTTCTTAGTCTGACTCCAGCAGTTTCATGCCAGACGATGCAAAGAAATTCAATGTTGGTTCCTGCTTCTAACACCTTGTCTGATGTTGCCATCGAGATGCGGTCTGTTACTGATCCCCTGTTACTACCACCGGCTGGTGGTCTGCCAGACGAGACTGAGTATGCTTATCCTACAAATGATCACTCTCCCGTTTTACAATCTACGGCGCTTGACCAGTCCAGTTTCTCCTTTGACACTAATTCATTGCCCGCCACTCCCCCTTCGAACATTGCTGTTTTTGCTAGTTGGTTTAAAAGACACTTTTTGGTTGCCCCTTGGACATATATCTGGCTGTTGCTTTTCAGTGTTTTTTTGTTTATGTCGATTGGATTCGTGATAGTGTTTTTCCGTCTCGTGGATGGCCACTATCTCAAAGAGAGATCTACAATTAGACTTATTAATGGAACTTTGGCTCCCCACTCCTCGTCCCACATCATGAAAAGGGACCAGACTTTTGTGAATATTACTGCCTGGCCCGTCTTGGATGGAATCGCGTGGGATGCTGTTAAATTTCAAATTCATGGGCCTACAGAGGTCATTAATGTACCTAATGTATTTCGTGTTTCTATGGGTGATGTGGTTAAGCAGAACATACGTTCTGATGATTGGGATGTTCACGCCATTGAAGCACTGTTTTCAGATTTGAAATATTATGCCGCTTTTGATGCTGAAGATTTATATGAAAATGCGGCTAACTATGCGGAACAGTATTGTTTTCAGCATTATGAACATCACTTCCTGCATAAAGCAAATACATTTAGGAATTTTGTAAATTTTACCCAATGGGAACACTGTCCTACACCCTCTTTTGGCAGTTCACCTACATTAGTTGAGAAATATACTTATTTTACTGATTTCAGTGTTTCCGACCCGGCGTCCTTCTATTTTAAGGTTATGCCTGAGTCTGCCTCAAAGGTTAGACTGACACACACCAAATTACTTTATTCTAGGTCCTTTATGGATGAGTTGTCAATCAAGGGTTATGATCTATGGAAGGCTACTATTGATCTTAAGTCGGTTTGGGGTTCCAAACCGTGGCAGGTTCAGGGAACTGAAGCTTTACACCGTGACTGTCTAATACCAAATCATATGTTGTTTTTGAATTCAACCATCTTCCAAACCACCTGTTTCGGATTGGCTACTTCTAAAAAACTAAATTCACCTTCTATGCCGGATCTGGGCGCTTACCCAAATTGGGATAACCACACAGATCTGTCCCTTCCTGCTTTGCAGTCATGGGTTTCAAATACATCTTTCAATATTTCAAAATTTAGTAGTGAGGGATGGTTAATCTGGCAAAGCAGTTCTGATACCTGTCAACGTCGTTTTCTAGGACTGAAACCAGGGTATACCCAGGAACGCGTAGACCCTAGGTTTGAGTCGTCACACACAGTAACTACATACTCTGTAGGGAAATATTGTCAGTCCTGGCTGCGACATTCCACCTTGGCATCTGTCAAAGTTCATTTATCAAAATTACATGACAAAATAGATTTGAATGATTTTGTTAAAGGTCCTGTGGGTGGCAGAACCAAAAGGTGGGCATATGCTATTTACAACGAAGTATGGAAATTGTCGCAAATTGAGGCGGCTTCCAGATTGAGAGCTATTGACCAAGCAAATATGGAAAAGGTATTAGCCGTTATAGATAACAGCATTAACACTCTCTCTTGGCGAATTTATACGTTAGATAATATTGTTTCTTCAGTTGTTGATATTGTACATGATGATATGTCTGTGTTGTATCATGGTCAAAACCAGTTGCGTTCTGTTATGCAGTTTGCATGGACATTGCAGACGTTAAAGGCAGGGAGGGTCCCTTGGGACTATTTGAATACTACATCTTTATTCCTTCCCTTTAACCCCTTCAGTGCCCGCCCCTTTCCCCGCCCTGTGCCGGCCGTTGCATTAGCGGGCGGGGTCTATGACGAGCTGGACTCGTCATGGGCACAGCGCTACCGCGGCCCATGACGAGTCCAGCTCGTCATGGGCACTGAAGAGGTTAACCTTACTGAGAAGCAGCGGTTCATGTCCATGAAGGATGCTACATATTCATTGTTACATATTGAAAAATTGGAGCCGTTACCTTTCTCTGTGGCGGAACTCAATTCGGCCACGTGGTTAATCCACGGGTTGATCACTTTACCTTTTGCGCTTTTTAAGTTTACGTCTTGTATGAAACATTATGCACTGGGTAGATATGAACAGCTGGGTACCGCTTTCATACATGAGGTTTGGTCCCTCCCCTTTACGTATAGATGTACTAGAGACGATACTGAGGTTTATCTGAAGGGTGAGGAATGTACCACGACACCAGATCATTCCTTGGTATGTAGGCACATTCAGTTGCACGGTGCTTGCAATGTACAAGCCCCAAATTTGGCCTGTGTTCTAAAAGGTGTCCCAGTGCCAGTGATTACGCCCTCTTTCACGCTGCTTGCAAACGGTAGTTATTTAATTTTAAATAATGAAGCTTGCTGCGGGATGTTAGTGGGAATCCCATATATAGTAACTGTAACGCAGAGGGTTGTCTGCTGCAATAATGTTCTATTTCCTCCCCCGCATGGGCGGCTGGATGTTTCCATCTGGCCTTCGATTCCGACCTTGAAAGCAGAGTTCAACAAGATGAGCAGAATAAGGGCGCTATTGTCCCAAAAGGAGGTGCCATTAACTTCCTCCCGTGAAACATTTGTCCTTCACGTAGCAAATACGCGCACTGAGGTACAGGCGCTTTTAAATACTGACCTCCCCCTGCATTTTGGAGCTTTGATCCAAACAATTTTCAATGCCTCGTCCACAACCGGCCTGGCTCATTTTTTTAAACTTGTGGGCTCAGGCCTCGTGACCTCTTTCCAAACTATTTTTGGTGTGATTCCGGCATTTTTCCATTCTATTTTCTCGAGCGTCTTTGGAGGTGTTCCGCTGATTCTGGCGCTGGTGGCAGGTGTGCTGCTTTTACTTTTCATACTACGGAATGGCTGCTCTTTCTGTGCCACACGACAGCCTGTCCCGTCTGCATCTTCTTCGTGACAGGATGCTTGACTATTATGGTACGCTGCCGTTGGCGACTTTGAGCCTGGCATATGGATTATCCTTCCGGTATTCCTACTTCACCTGCGTGCAACCTGTTTTTCACTGCCTAGATTGTCCCTTTGAATGGCCTCTGGATTTGTGCTTGACCAACACGGTGTCTCCGGTGCCGGATTTCGATCGACTGATGAGGCCCTTAGTGTCTCACGAGTTTGCCTGTTCTGGTGTCCGGATTATGGCCTGTGGTGCGGCGCATGGTATCCTGGGTAATTGGGACATCGCAAGGGCTGCCTACGACTTCTTAGCTATGAGCTATCTGGAGGATCAGTTTGGGTGCCCTCTGATTGTGTTAGGGGCTCCGCTTATTGAAGAACATGTTTGTTCCTTTTCTTTACTTAATTGGATGGCTGAGACTTTTAGTGACTCTGCAAACGATTTCTTGTTGGAAGCAGTTGCCACATATGCGGCATATACGTTCATGGATTAACTGTACAGTCGTCCGCTTTCTTTTTACTCCACATCCTGTGCCTCTGGACTGCTACCCGGCGCAGGATGTCCTTTTAATTTTTCTCTAACCCTTATATGTTTGAGGTTTTTTTTTTTTTATTAGGGTTTTTCTCCCTTTTTTTCATTTTTCGTTTTTTCGGCTTTGCCCTCGCGTGAAACTTTTAAATTGAGTAC
Organism: Triturus cristatus; assembly: GCF_964204655.1. NCBI lineage: Eukaryota > Metazoa > Chordata > Amphibia > Caudata > Salamandridae > Triturus > Triturus cristatus. The sequence goes on from NC_140583.1 coordinate 239,621,118, forward strand.
GCCTTGTTCTGCTCTGTCGATACCGAACTCTGCGTTCTTTATTTTTCTTGCCTATTGGATAGTGCTTCGATCAAGGGGGCATGTAGTAAGGATTCCCTTAATACGTACATAAATTGTTAAGTTAGCATAACCACGTTAGATGTTAGAAAGCCATCTTGCTGCTTTTGCGCACGACACTGCGTTTACATGTTATTCCTTAAACAAACTGCTGACTCGAGCCTTGCCTCACACGAGAGCAATCTGTTGTTACCATCCCGAGCTCTGCGCAGCGACCTTGGTCTGTACATGATGTGACAAACAGTCTGGGTTGTTACACAATGCATGTTTTCTACTCTAGGTTGATCGACCCACTATTTAGCCATAACACACGGGCAGCTGCAAATACCTGAAAGTTGGTGCTTTTAATATTGCAGACATCATAATTAATATTCAGACCGAAGATGAGCCTTCCTGCGAGAAGACTCCTGATGCTCCTGTGATGTGATTTCACTAAGCTGATCTTTGAGGTATGGGGTCCCCTATTCAAGCCTAAGAGACCTTCTATTAGACTAATAATAATATTAGCTTCTTAGTAAAGGGAAGGTGGTAGTATCCACTGTCATTATAACATGATTACCCCTTTTATATTCTATGGTATTGTAACGATGCTGATGGTTTTGATTTTAATCATTTGTCTGCTTGTATTAGCCAAAGTACTGCATCTTAGGACACGTGGTCTATAAAAATAAACTCTTTTTATTTACACCGTGTCTCTGTTGATTCTTGTTGTGGACTGATGTGAGAATAATATACGAACAGGTATTTCCGATTCCCACCATTCCTGAGAGTACACTGAGTCGCTTGTTCTGGGTTGTCTATTCATTGGGACTGCCGAGCTAAATCTCGGATAACGAATGGGACACTTATGCTAGCCGGATACTGGGTTCTGGGTTCTGAGGTGAGTTTCTGGTACACCACAATTCACTGAGGTCCTGGGGTTCTTCGCATAGTTCTGTGTATAAGCAGAATCCCTGCAACACGCCGTCCTTGACCCGTCCCAATCCGGATTCCGAAGCAACCACAGCACAGAGACTGCCCTACTCGCTGCCACATACGACATTCGCACCCTCCTGGACCAAGGCCACTCTGCAGCCCTCATCCTACTCGACCTATCAACGGCCTTCGACATCGTCTCCCACCGCACACTAGTCGCAAGACTACACGACGCAGGCATACAAGGAACAGCCCTGGACTGAATCTGATCATTCCTCACTGGAAGAAGCCAAAGGATTAGACTCCAACCGCACGACAATCACCTGTGGAGTCCCACCGGGTTCATCACCACCCTCTTCAACATCTACATGGCCCCCCTCGCAGCCATCGTCCAACAACACGACCTCAACATCATATCTTACGCCGATGACATCCAACTCATCCTCTCCCTCACAATAGACCCCACCACTGCCAAACTCAACTTGCAGAAAGGAATGCAAGATGTCGCAGTCTGGATGATGAACAGCGGCCTGAAGCTCAATGCCGAGAAGACAGAAGTCCTCGTCCTCAGTACCACCCCTTCTGCATGGGACAGCACCTGGTGGTTGACTGCCCTCGGAAGCCCACCTACCCCCTCAGACCACACCAAGAACCTGGGCATCGTACTCGACTCATCACTCACATGAACCAACAGGTCAACGCCGTCATCTCCAGCTGCTTCAACACCCTCTGCATCCTCCGCAAGACCTTCAAGTGGATCCCCCCTGAGTCAAGGAAGACGGTCACCCACGCACTCATCACCAGCAGACTGGACTATGGAAATGCACTCTACACCGGCATCAACAAGTCCCTACTTCGCAAACTCCAGACAATACAAAACAGCTGCCAGACTCGTCCTCAGCATCCCCCGACACAAACACATCAGCCAACACCTACGAAGTCTCCACTGGCTCCCCATGGAGAAAAGAGTCACTTTCAAAATCCTCACTCATGCCTACAAATGCCTACACAACGGACCCAAATACCTCAATGACAGAATCAGCTTCCACGTACTCAAAAGAAACCTCCAATCTTTCAACCTCGTACTGGCAGAAACCCTGCGCATCGCCAGAGCAGGTGGAAGATCCTTCTCTCACATTGCAGCCATGACCTGGAACGAGCTACCGGCAGACATCAGATGCACCCCCTCCCTGAACACCTTTAGGAAGACCCTCGAGAACTGGCTCTTCGGATAAACAGAAATGCGGACCTTCTCCCCCTCCTCCCCCCAGTGCCAATAAGACCCTCACGGGTGAGTAGCGCGCTTACAATTCCCTGGTTGATTGATTGATTGATTGAAACACCATTACTGATATCGGACAGACCTCTCGCTTGTGTCTGTTTGGACCACTGCGGCCCCTTACAATCTGACGGGGCTTACAAGTACATCTTGGTGGCTGTGGATTTATGATCTAGATTTCTGTGGGTTTGGTCTCAGCACTCAGCTGACGCTCAAACTGTTATAAAAGATTTGCAAGTCTTTATAGGGACATACGCAGTTGTCACATTACACTCTGACTGTGGCCCCACGTTTAGCTCTAGGGCTTACAAGGAAGCCATGGGAAGTCTGAGTGCTGCATTGCGATACTCCTCTCTGTACCATCACAAGGGAAATTCGGTCGTGGAGAGCAGAAATCGGGACTTAAAGCATTCTTTCACAGCAAGATTATTAGGTTTGGATGGTAGTCACCTACATGGAGCCAGAGGGAACTAAATAATATGCCACGAAGTTCCCTAGGAGGCATCACCCGTTACGAGTTCCTATTTGGGACAAAAATGTGGGTACTGATCTCGATCAGGAAAGCATAGGAGTGGAAGAAAAATCTTTTGATATCGATAAATGTTTGGCTGTTTTACAGGATCTTAATGAATTCTGGGCACTACAAAGCAACGTGCAAGTAAAATGCACTGCGACTGGGGAAGTGAAATCAGTAACGGCAAGACCTGCCTGGATCCCAAAAGTCAGGGATCTGGTCAGAGAAAAGATTGTGGACTAGAAAGAATTTGGGCCACTGTACAGAAAGCCTGTACCTGTCCTGGCTGTCAAAGGAACAAGAACAGTACTTCTTCCACCTCTGGCCGGCAAAAAGGAGAAGAGATTTGTCTCAATTGATCTGATCCAACCGCACTATGTGGCCGATCCTAAATAGCTTGCCACGTGGGCTCCTAGGTGGCCACTGCTCTCCTCTCGCTACCATACAAGCAGTTCAGACAGAAAGTCTTATAACATTCGAAGAGTCTACAATACGAAGTAATGGAGTTAACAACAATAAAGTGTAACTCGTGCCTATTGAAACAGAACAACAAAATCCAAGTGAAACACAAATATCAATTCGGCCTAACACCGACATTTACATCAATATGCCTCTTCAAGAGACAACTGCAAGTTCAACAAAACCTGCTGAGTTACCGAAGATAGAACGAACTGCATCTTGCTACTTCATCGATTTAAACACTTTTTTTCTGGATCCAAGTGAACCTCCAGTTTCCCACAAAAAAACAACGTTATAATTTTTACATTTTTCTGAAAAAGACGTACCTCGTTTCACCATGGCTACTGCTCTGGATAATAACAGGAATACAGTTCCTACTATTTTTGATAGGTTTATTGACTGGATTTTTCTTTATCGTGAATGGACACTGTCTCCCAGAATGCTCTACAGTATCTAATGTGAACTTGGTGCTGAAACCTCATATGTCATCTCATTGTGAACAGAGACCTCTCCTATGTGAACATTACAGCGGTTCCAGTTCCTGACAGGGTTTCATATGATGTATTTTGTCCTACAGAACTTTTACAAGTACCACCTGTATTTAAAATTTCGCTAAATTATATCACCACCTCAAGTACATATTCTGACAAATGGGATTTTGACACTGTGAATAATATGTTGTCTAATTTAGAACCATCTTCAGCATTTTCAACAAATGAAATGTTTGATGACTCTTCTGATTTCAATGAAATGAACTGTTATCAACACGATGGTCATCTTTTTTTGCATAAAACGAGTGCACCACATAATGTTTTTGCATACCACCAATGGGAATATTTCCCAACACCACTGAAAGGTAGTTCACAAACGTTTGCACAAAAGTTTGCTTATTTTTCTGAATGTTATACATCAGACCGACGCACATATTATAATATGCTTGCACCTTTATCTGCAAAGAAAAGTATGCTCACTAACACAAAACAGATATATTCAGCATCCTTTATTGCCCAACTGTCTTAACAGGGTTTTGGCTTGTGGAAAGACACTATAGACATAAAAACAGTCTGAGGGACTAATGAATGACCGGTTCAGAGAACTGATGCACTATTTAGAGCATGCCTCATACCACAACAAAGGATTTTCCAGAACAACACTGTGCAACAGACTTTCTGTCTTGGGTTAGCTAAGATTAAGGACTTGGACACACCTCGCATTCCTTGTTTTCACTCTTCACAGATTATCAAATTTACACAGAAAATTGTGTGAGTACACTAGATGACATTATGCAGGGCATTTCATACAATTCAACAGACCCCAATTGGAAGGGATGGTTAGTTTGGCCTATCAACACTAATAGGTGTCAGTCAAGATTCAGGGGTACCACCGAAGGGTTTAGTATCCATAAGCCTGACTTACGCTATGTACAACGAGAACATCTGGGGGTGGTGACATCATACAGTGTTGGGAAGTTATGCCTAGATTTTACTGTGGCAGAGTCACCGTCCACCGAATGGTTAATTCACGGCCATATAACATTGCCAGTAAGAACTTTCAAGTTTCAATATTGCCTAGAACACCACCAGGTAGGCAGGTATGAAGCAATGGGTAGGGAATTCATCCATGAATCTTGGGAATTACCGTATAGATTTAGATGCAGGAACTGGGACACTGGAGTGTTTCTCAGTGGTACAGACTGTGAGATTTCTTTGAGTGGATCACTTATTTGCCAGGACATTATGCTTCACTGGACCTGAATTGGTTCAGTAGCTAACTTATCCTGTCACTTGAAAGGTTCTCAAGCTGCCGTCACTTGAAAGGTTCTCAAGCTGCCATGATTAATCCAGTATTCAGGCTGCTCTCGATTGGGAGTTATTTAATGCTGAATGATCAAGGTTGTTGTAGGATGCTTCCAGGCATTTCATATCTTGTCACTGTAAGTTCCAGGGTTACTTGTTGGATGCAAGTATTGTTTCCACTGACCTGCACAGTCAGGGAGGCACCGTTATGGCCTTCATTGAAGGTTTTCTTTATACGGTTTGATACTCTGAGCCAAATGAAAACCATGCTTTTACAGAAAGATATGCCCTTAACGTCAGCCTGAGAGACATTTGATCTCCAGGTTGCAAGGTCATCCACTGAGTTACAGGCACTGGTACAAACAAATTGCCCTTTCCATTTCGGAGAAATGGTACAACGTATCTTTAAAATGTCTGATATGAAGGGTATAGTACACCTATTTAAGACCATAGTTTGTGGACTGTTAAGCACCTTTCAGGCAGTAGTTCGGAGTGAGTCCAGCTTCCATACACTCCTTATTCTGAAGCATTTTGGGAGAGCTTCCACTAATCCTGCTACTGATTGCGGGAATCCTGAGTTAAATTTTTTTGCTACGCAATGGACGTGCAAGTCACCAAGGAAATGGAAAAAACACTCTTCGAACGTCGTTACCGTGATCGCATGCTACTCCATCTTGGCCCACCTCGACTTGCTAAGCACGTCTTGGTTCCTATCATTTCGACCAGGCTGGATTGACTTCGTTCTGCCTGTTCTCCGCTGCCTATTCTGCGGACAAGAATGCGTGTTGGACCTCTGTCTAACACTTCCATCAGTTGCGCCACCGGATGTGGATGCATTGCTTGACCCGTTAACGGCCCATGTACTGCAGTGTAACCAGCATATTCCAATGTTGATGTCGGCATCCTTAGAGCCACCATAGGATGCTTTAGCTCCTGTTGGATTGGATACAGGCTCTACCACAGGCACACAGGCTTTGGATACTGCAAACGTTGCCCCAGCATCGACTGAGGAAGATCATCTTTGCTCAATTGACCTTATCTGTGAGGTGTTACACGGACCTCATCTGCGAAGCAAGCAGCAGTGATGTTGCGTCTCCCACACAGGACACATAAACATTTGGCTCTCTGTGTGCTAGGAAAAATCCAGCTTTTAAAAAAAAAAAAAAATTGGAATTTTAAACAAAATGTTTTTTTCTTTTCTAAAATATGACTGAGCTACATGGCTTTCAGACATACTTAGTGGCTCAGACAATATATATGAACATATTTTAAAGGACTATTAGAATTTATTTTTAGGGATTTTAAGAACTTTAAGCATTTTTAAATGCCTTTTTAACAATGTTTACGTACTTGTTTAGAAGGGCTTTCCCTTTTTAGTATGTCGGAGGAGTGGGTGTTATATTTCATAGGGGACCCCAATATAGGCCTGAATATTCTCCCAACCTTTGACCTACATTTACCGTACCATTACGCTACATAACTGGTGTTGGTATTAACCCTTAACCTAGTTAAGCGCTGCATAAGATGTCGGTTTGTTTTCCCTGAAAACTAGCCTCATTAATTATGCATGAAGATTCTTAGAATCACAGCAGGATTACCATCTTCTGCATAATAACTATGTATAAGGGTCATTCCTTCCGTTATCCTTGTCCGGCATGACACATTGAGGTAGAATCCCCTAATGCATTAGGTTTCGCCTATGTGATTAAAAATAAACCGTTTTTTGTTGTAAGTTTTAGCTTGCTGAGTAGTTGCACAATATGTTACAGAAAGTCTCTTAACGTGTTATGACTTGTTTATGTAGAAAAAGGCAAAATATTGTGCTGCTACTAGTGGTATAGTGCAGATATTTAATAGCAAAGCTTTGGAAAATGATATGAAAGAGGGAAATAATGGAATTAATTGATGTAATAGCAATTTTATGTGATCTGAGGAGTTCTGACAACTTTTGGGCCCAGTGCCCCTAGTGCCTGCAAGATAACTGCATTTGTGGCTGCTGGTTTAGTCGTAAAATATAGCAATATTTGGTGTTTATAGGAGTTATGACAACTTCTGGCCCTGGTGCCACTGCACCTGCTGCTCCATTCAAATCATGACCCTATTGCCTGTAAGGTAACAGCACTTATGACTACCTGTTTAGTAGTAAAAATTTTCACAATATTTTGTGTTTAGAAAACGGTTCCTAGAGCTTTGGGCCCAAGTGTCACTGCACCATTGAAATCATGACCCTAGTGCCTGCAAGGTAACTGCACTTGCGAATGCTTATTCAGTAGTTAAATATAGCAATATTTGATGTTTAGAAGAGTTCTGACAACATTTGGCACGGTGCAAATGCACCTGCAGAAAGATTGAAATCATGGCCCTAGTACCTGCTAGATAACTGCACTTTTGACTCTCCGTTTATTAGTAAAATTTTGCAATATTCAACATTTAGTGGGGTCCCGACAGCTTTTGGCCCCGGTGCCACTGCAATCGCTGCACAAGTTAAAATCAAGCCCCTTATAACAGCAAGATAACTGCAAATGTGTCCGCCTGTATAGTAGTAAAATATAGCAATATTAGGTGTTTAGAGGAGTTCGGACAACTTTTAGGCCCTGTGCCACTGTACTTGCTGCACCATTCAAATTAGGACCCTGTTGTCTGCAAGGTAACTGCTCTTGTGACTGCCTGTTTAGGAATAAAAAAAGATAGCAATATTATGTGTTAGTGGAGTGCCTGGAGCTTTTGGTCATGGTGCCACTGCACCCGCCTCACCATTAAAATAAAGCCCTTTTTGACTACAAGATAACTGCAATTGTGTCTGCCTTTTTAGTAGTAAAATATAACAATTTTAGGTGTTTAGTAGGGTGCCTAGAGCTTTTGGTCCTGATGTCACTGCACCATTGAAATTATTACCCTGTTGTCTGCAAGGTAACTGCACTTATGCCTGCCTGTTTAGTTTTAAATGTTCGCAATAATCTGGGTTTAGTGGGGTCCCTTGATCTTTTGGACCTGGTGCCACTGCACCTGCTGCACTACTCAAATCAAGTCCCTTTTAACTGCAAGGTAACTGCAAATGTGACTGCCTGTCTAGTAGTCAAATATAGCAATATTGGAGGAGTTTTTACAACTTTTGGGCCCGGTGCTGCTGCACCATTCAAATCATGACCCTGTTGTCCGTAAGGTAACTGCACTGTAGGCTGCCTGTTTGGTTCTTGTATATATTAGCTTTATCTTTAACGTGTAATGTTTATTACCACATTTGGAATTTGATCATATTGACCAAATAGATTAAATTGACAAAATAAATTCAATAATGCCTACAAAGTGCAAGGAAAAGTACTGAGTCATGAATAGGAAATGCCCCAAAAAGGCTAAAGCATTTGCTTTACACAACTAAGTAACAAAAAGCAAGCATTCCAAACACTGTTAGAAGCTGTCTAACTTTTCCGTGGGAAGAGAACTTATCTTGACAGTGTGACCAGCTTTAGTAGAAGTATTGTAAATGGGTGCAGCCAGGGGAAGTTAACAAAAAAAAAATTCCACCCAATAGCGAATGAGCACAGAATACAAGTTCCACCCAATAGCGAATGAGAACAGTAATTTGGCTAAGGGAACTGATAAGAGCACCCTTTTAAGCTTATATTAAATGCAAGAGATTTCACAAGCACAGCGCGAGGGAAGTGCAGGTGCAACCTAAAAATACAAGATTTGCTCTAGCACAGCACATGCACTGTGCAGGTGAAACCTAATAAACAGATGTAAGTGGGGAAGATATGCATGGAGTACTCCATAGTCCTGTTGGTGCCACTTGTGATAGTTGTCGAAGATTGATGGTGTGTTCTATTTTCACTTTTAATTCGTCCATTCCTGTATTCTTGTGACATTGATACGGTGGCAGGAATAATACCAGGACCAATCAGCCACAGCCTTAGATTGGCCTGCCCTGAGCAGGGATTGTGAAAATGATTTCTCTGGAAATCTTCACACTCAAATTGGAATTATGTGTTACTCTTTAACGAACCATTGCTTTTGCTGCCCCTGTTATAGGTATTACAGAGGATCCGACCGCTGTGAAAAATGTCACCCTTCATGCCAGATGTGCTCCGGCCCTCAGCCGGGGGAATGTATGACGTGTCCCCCAAACACTCTGCAACTGGATGGCACCAACCAGTGTCTCAATCAATGTCCAGAGCGATTCTACCAACAGCAGCAACTATGCAAACAGTGTCATCCGAGCTGCAAAACTTGTAAAGGTGAGTTAACATTTCATGTGCTTGGGTGTATTCTTTATATTTTTTATTAAATAGTTTGCCTTTATTTTTAGGTCTTCTTTCTATGGCAGATGTGGTACCTTTTCATTTTATCTAGTTAAATCACAATAGACCTACTAAGGTATTTATAAACATTATATTATATGCCTAAAAATAATTAAATCGTAGACATCCCCTTGCATCCTTGGAGAAAATGTCCTCATGAGATGGAAACATTTCTCTTAAATCTTATATAGGCACGGGATGCAAAATTATTTTAAGGTTAAGCTAGGCGACCATCCAAGAATAAAATTCGCTCGAGTTTTCGGACATCCAAAATGAACGTGTATTAGGAATATTTTCATATCACAAATTTCAATACCCATTGGTTGCCTTCTTTTTAGAACATTCTGAAAACTCAAAGTGATTTTACTATTCCTCCGGCTGACGAACCCAGTCCTAATTACTTTGAAAATGTAAGTGTCTCTGCTAGAGTCATATCATTGCACACAATCCGAGTCCTGGTGTCTGATCTTGGGCCCACAGACCTGGCTTCTAATCGCGACCTCAGACGTCACATGACAAGACTTCAGACTCATCTATGACAGACAAATGTCACGTGATTCTGGGGAAACCACTCCTCGGGCGTTGTCTCAGGATGTAACTATGTGTAAGAGAAATGTAAAATTGCCTGAATAAAAGTAAAGTGTTGTGATGAGCACTGTCCAACTCGCTTGCTCCTAATTCTAGGTATCGGTAATCGAAACTCAACTAAGACAGCATGATCAAATATTGCATATGCTCATAAACTGCTCAACCACACAAAATACAGGGTAGCAAAACCACACAAGGCATATGATGACACGTACTCCATCTGCACACAGGGCACAGGTACACCTAAACATTGCAAGCTGTTTTTCGCTAAGCTCATCAGGGACAAAGGGACTTAGGAAAGAGCTCCCTGAAAAGTATCACAGAAGGTGAGAGGATGTGGCTAGCGGGCAGAGCTGCTGACTCGAGAGCTGTGGATCCCAGGTCGAGTCTCGGCGGCGTAACATCCTGTGATTTTGGTAAAATTCCATAAGGTTATATTTACAAGCCCCTTGCGCCACCGGTGCATCACTTTCTTTGATGCACCGGAAACCCAGTGTGGTGCTCCATATTAACAAGTATAAGAAACAACAATTATTCTCAACTGGTAACATTCAACACAGACATATAAATTGCATGTGCAAGACATTACAGTTAGAATAAGGAAGACTCTGAAAGAATTAGATTGAGAAAAGTCATAATGTATTAGATCAAAAAGTTTACAAAGGGACATACAATAATGTAAATGAACAAGATAATGGAACAGTTGTAACAGCACTGTAGGCAAAATCAATGACGCATAAGAACAACCTGGACTTGTACTTGGTGCTTAAAGTGTACGTGACACAGAGACGGCGACGCAAGTGACAAGGTGAGATCAGCAGAGGACGGCGCAAAGTGAAGTGAAGGTGAAGTTTAGAATAATATGTACAAAGGTTATGAATTCAATTTCTTTACAATAGAAGTAATTAAATATTCATTTTAAAGAACCATAAGGCCATCAATTAAGCTGAGGAGTCGACGGCGTTTCGATCCGATCAAATTAGGATCATCATCAGGACTGGGCTGTAATATTCAAGACAGTGCTGTACAAGAAAAAGAGGGAAGAGTGTGAGATAAGGGAAAGGAGCAAGAAATGGGGTGGACTAGTCGCTAAAGGACAAGGAAGGCCCTAGTATTGGAGTCTTAGAAAAGAAGATCAGGGCCAGTCAAAGGGTGTTAATGTCAGGTAATTAGAGTGCATAGGAGAGGGCCCAATTGAGGAAAGAGAGGTGGAGGGGGGAGGGAAGGGGGGGGGGAAATTAAGGGAAAGGGGGGGTAGGGAAAGGTAGAGTAAAGACAAGGACATCTGGTATCGGTTACCTGTAGACATGAATCAATCTTCAATAAGGAAAATCACTAGAGAAAGTGAAAGTCTGTAGAAAAAGGAAAATGAAAAATTTGCGATTACAGAAAAAGGGGGAGAGACAAGGCTATAGTGGAAACAGAAAAAGCCAAATACCTGGACGTGGACCAATTGGACATGTTCCAGAGAAGGAAAAGCGACGTGATTAAGAGGTTCTACAAAGACAAGGGAATAACAATTAGCGAAGGGCGAATATAAGGAAGGGAGGCGTGGAGGGGTAATCAATGAAGGATGGCGAGTTAATTAAGGTCGTTAATTGCAGCAACCTCTAAGTCTGGAATAGAGAAGGTTCATACCTGAACAAGTCGAGGGTAATTCTTGTGGATAATGGGGGCAGCCAAAGCGCAACGAATGCAGCAATTCTAGAAAGGGGATCAACGGGAAACGTCAGAAGGAACTGACAATTAGTATGTTTAGAGGGGAGGGAACTGAGTTGTTGGAGTGAAAGGGGTAAACTATTACCTTAATTCCATAAATTTGGCCTCATACTTAGTCGGCGCTATAAAAGCGCGAGGTATCCTGACAAACTGAAAATAAAAATTAAACCTGGGTCAGACTTAGCTGGAATGAACCAACATACGGGGGATGTAAAGGCCAGCAAACAAAAATAAAAATGAATTACCTAGTAAATAGAGCGTCAGGGAAGGCATCTAAGTCACCCGGAGTACGGCGTCCTGAGTAATGGACGGGAACGAGTCAGAACATCAATACAGGAAATGGGGCATGGCTACGATGTAAAATTACGTCCGAGTGAGAGGTGAAGTGAATAGAACTGGAAAAAAGAACGGGGAGAGGAACATGGAAGTGAAGAGAAGCAATGTGGAACAGATTCAAAATTAGAAAATTATAAAGGAGCAATTCGTTGTGCAATTGAAAGACAATAAATTTAAACACAATACAGATAAGGGGCAATAATTTACGTCACAGGACATGTGAATAAGCATTGCCAACATCGCCAGTAAAACCAGGGATAACAATCTCAATGACGAAAAAACAGAAATAATGAATTCTTCGAAAGTTAAATAACAAGGCATCAGTTATACATGAAAAATTAAATAATATATACAGTTATTCATAAATTATGAAAAAAGGGGGGGGTAAAGGCTAGGGAAAGGGACAGAATAGTAGAAAGTCCACTTAATGTAGTCAATGTTGGAGACAGAGGTAAGAAGATATGGGAATCATTTAAAGACGGAGGGTTCAGAGCAGAATGGTACTATTCCATTCATCAATGGTATTCAACCCAGCGTTCACAGAATTGCAAATGGTCATCCATTTGGATTCGCTTTTGTTAAGCAGTAATTTCATATTACCGCCTCTTACGGGTAGTGTGGGCTGTTCAATCACTTGCCAAACAATATCTGTGGGATTGTGGCCTTTTTCCAAGTAATGGCTCACCAATGGAGCAGTCAATATTTTACAGTGTATTCGGCTTTTATGTTGTATGATGCGCTGTTTTATCATTTGAGTTGTCTGTCCGATATAGGCAAGGTCACAGGGGCACCTAATTGCGTAGACCATGTTGGGGGACCTACAGTTCGTCATGGTTTTAAGCATATAGGTTCTAGTGCCTGTTTTGAACTCCTTTGTATTTTGTGTCAAGTCACAGACTGAACAGTTTTGACATTTATAATGTCCAGTGATGGGGGGAAGGCCCCAGGCCGAGGAAATGGTGTTGGTGTCAGATGATTTGGTTGGCCAAGTTATAGCATGAACCAAGTGTGTAGCTAGATTTTTACCCCGTTGGTAAGAAAAAAGGGGAAGTTCTTTAAAAGAGTCCAACTGTCTGAGTACAGACTAGTTTCGTTTGATGATTTTGGAGACCATATGGCTACATGGACTGAATTTTGAGACAAATGGAATTCGAGACATGTTTTGTTTAGGTTGTGGAGTGAGAAGGACTTCATGTGGGCAGTACCACGCTCTTTTGCGTGCTCTGGTCAAAAGGCGTTTGGGATATCCTCTGTCTGCCAATTTTTGTAATAGGACATCTGACTCTTGAAAATAGTCTTTTCGCCACTTACAATTCCTACGAATCCGTAGGAATTGTCCATAGGGGAGACCATCACGGAGAGCACGAGGATGATAACTCGAGTAATGAAGAAGAGTGTTCCGTTCCGTGGGTTTTCGATAAAGACGAGTGCCGATAATGCCCTCCTCGAGGAACTTGAGGAAATTGCTGAAATTGAGAAACTGATATTAACAGACACCTCTTGTACAGAGGCAAAAAACCTTCTTGAAAAAATTAGTGCCACCATCTCTACCTTTAATACCTTTGAGTTGAATAAAAAAGTCACTAAAATACAGAGGGATATCAAATTTTACAGTGTTGACAATACCTACCCTTATCTCCGGGAGGAATTTTACAACACTCCATATACCCCACTCAGAAAACGTACTTAGGGCAGATCGCGTAATAATTAGCGCGTTACCTTTTCTGATTCCTCCAATACCTCTTTGGAGGACTCGGACGGAGCCAGTACCTCCAACATCAGTGGATCAGCCCAAAGACCACAACCCATTTTACCACCTGGTTTTTTAGGGCCAAGCCACGGCCAAACCCAATCACGGCCACGAAACAATCGCCAGTACCAACACCAATACTCAGGCGGGAGACAAACCCGCAACAGGTATTATCAATGGGGACCCCCTCAATGACTCCAGCTATGCCTACCAGTAACTGCAATTCACAAGATCCACTGACCATACCCATTTTCAATTTATCTAATCACATCCTCTCACATGATGAAACTCAGATACTTAGTAAAGGACTTAGTTTTGTACCAACTGAACGTACAAATTTTCTTGATGTACAGTGCAATCTACTAACATTCTTCCGTTGTATAAGACTAAAACAGTTCTTTTCGGATGAACCTTGTGATTCCAACAGCTCGGTCCCACGGTTTCATCCCCCTTCTAGCTTTAATCCCCCTTCTGCTTCCATGCCTGCTGATATTTTAGCGTTTGAACATCTAGTCCTACAAGATGTAGTTGACCTAGAAACTCGGTTCGAATATGTTCCATATAACATATCCCTATCTGAAAAACAAGCCCTCAAAAACCTTGCCAATAACTCTGAACTAATTATCAAACCAGCTGACAAGGGTGGGGGCATAGTACTCATGGACAATCACAAATATGACTTGGAAATAAGACGACAACTCTCTAACAAAAACCATTATCTACAATTGACCAAGGATCCTCTACCTGCTCTTAGAGATAAAATATTAGCAATGACTGGGCAAGCTAAAGCCCTCAACATCATATCTGCTAAAGAGTTTAACTTTCTAAACAATAAATTTCCCCGGACACCAGTCATCTATATACTTCCCAAAATTCATAAGAACTCCACGAATCCACCTGGCCGTCCCATCGTGTCAGGTTGTGGTTCTATTTTAGAACCATTAGGCAAATATATCGATGCCATTATTAACCCCTTCAGCGCGGCGCGGATTTCCGCGCCACGCTGAAGGTTCCGTGCGCGGGCGGGTCCATGACGGAACGGTTCCGTCATGCGCACAGCGCAACCGACGTGCATGACGGAACCGTTCCGTCATGCGCGTCGAAGGGGTTAAAGAGTTTGTACCCATTACCGATACTTACATAAAAGATACGATGGATCTCATTGTTACAATTGAGAATAGACCATTTGACAACAATTCCGAAATCATGGCAGGCTTAGACATCGAATCTCTTTACACAAATATTCCCCATTCCGAGGGACTTCAAGTTATAAGAGATCTCCTTGATTCGAGACCGCGCCCGTGGTTGATCCCCACAGACTTTGTAATGGATTTACTCAAGATTGCATTGGAGAACAACTATTTTCTATATCGCGACTCCTTTTATTTGTAAATTAAAGGTGTCTCCATGGGCGCTTGCTTTGCCCCAAAGTTCACGATTCTTTATGTACACAACTTGGAGAAAACCCATATTCTCACTTGTAACAATCCATTCCTTGACTGTATTTCTCTCTGGCGTCGCTATATCGACGACATCTTGGTCCTGTGGAGAGGCACTGCCGATACCCTTGATCAATTCATGATCTGGCTTAATCAGTCCCAGCAACATCTTAACTTCACAGTCGAGGCTAAATATAATGATTTACCCTTCCTGGACGTCACTATACATGCGGAGGAGGGCATTATCGGCACTCGTCTTTATCGAAAACCCACGGAACGGAACACTCTTCTTCATTACTCGAGTTATCATCCTCGTGCTCTCCGTGATGGTCTCCCCTATGGACAATTCCTACGGATTCGTAGGAATTGTAAGTGGCGAAAAGACTATTTTCAAGAGTCAGATGTCCTATTACAAAAATTGGCAGACAGAGGATATCCCAAACGCCTTTTGACCAGAGCACGCAAAAGAGCGTGGTACTGCCCACGTGAAGTCCTTCTCACTCCACAACCTATACAAAACATGTCTTGATTTCCATTTGTCTCAAAATTCAGTCCATGTAGACATATGGTCTCCAAAATCATCAAACGAAACTGGTCTGTACTCAGACAGTTGGACTCTTTTAAAGAACTTCCCCTTTTTTCTTACCAACGGGGTAAAAATCTAGCTACACACTTGGTTCATGCTATAACTTGGCCAACCAAATCATCTGACACCAACACCATTTCCTCGGCCTGGGGCCTTCCCCCCATCACTGGACATTATAAATGTCAAAACTGTTCAGTCTGTGACTTGACACAAAATACAAAGGAGTTCAAAACAGGCACTAGAACCTATATGCTTAAAACCATGACGAACTGTAGGTCTCCCAACGTGGTCTACGCAATTAGGTGCCCCTGTGACCTTACCTATATCGGACAGACAACTCAAATGATAAAACAGCGCATCATACAACATAAAAGCCGAATACACTGTAAAATATTGACTGCTCCATTGGTGAGCCATTACTTGGAAAAAGGCCACAATCCCACAGATATTGTTTGGCAAGTGATTGAACAGCCCACACTACCCGTAAGAGGTGGTAATATGAAATAACTGCTTAACAAAAGCAAATCCAAATGGATGACCATTTGCAATTCTGTGAATGCTGGGTTGAATACCATTGATGAATGGAATAGTACCATTCTGCTCTGAACCCTCTGTCTTTAAATGATTCCCATATCTTCTTACCTCTGTCTCCAACATTGACTACATTAAGTGGACTTTCTACTATTCTGTCCCTTTCTCTAGCCTTTCCCCCACCCCCCTTTGTTTCATAATTTATGAATAACTGTATATGTTATTTAATTTTTCATGTATAACTGATGCCTTGTTTTTTAACTATCGAAGAATTCATTATTTCTGTTTTTTCGTCATTAAGATTGTTATCCCTGGTTTTACTGGCGATGTTGTCAATGCTTATTCACATGTCCTGTGACGTAAATTATTGCCCCTTATCTGTATTGTGTTTAAATTTATTGTCTTTCAATTGCACAACAAATTGCTCCTTTATAATTTTCTAATTTTGAATCTGTTCCACATTGCTTCTCTTCACTTCCATGTTCCTCTCCCCGTTCTTTTTTCCAGTTCTATTCACTTCACCTCTCACTCGGACGTAATTTTACGTCGTAGCCACGCCCCTTTTCCTGTATTGATGTTCTGACTCGTTCCCGTCGATTACTCAGGTCGCCGGACTCTGGGTGACTTAGATGCCTTCCCTGACGCTCTATTTACTAGGTAATTCATTTTTATTTTTGTTTGCTGGCCTTTACATCCCCCGTATGTTGGTTCATTCCAGCTAAGTCTGACCCAGGTTTAATTTTTATTTTCAGTTTGTCAGGATACCTCGCGCTTTTATAGCGCCGACTAAGTATGATGCCGAATTTATGGAATTAAGGTAATAGTTTACCCCTTTCACTCCAACAACTCAGTTCCCTCCCCACTAAACATACTAATTGTCAGTTCCTTCTGACGTTTTCCCGTTGTTCCCCTTTCTAGAATTGTTGCATTCATTGCGCTTTGGCTGCCCCTATTATCCACGAGTATTACCCTCGACTTGTTCATGTATGAACCTTCTCTATTCCTGACTTAGAGGTTGCTGCAATTAACGACCTTCATTAACTTGCCATCCTTCATTGATTACCCCTCCACGCCTCCCTTCCTTATATTCGCCCTTCGCTAATTGTTATTCCCTTGTCTTTGTAGAACCTCTTAATCACGTCGCTTTTCCTTCTCTGGAACATGTCCAATTGGTCCAGGTATTTGGCTTTTTCTGTTTCCACTATAGCCTTGTCTCTCCCCCTTTTTCTGTAATCGCAAATTTTTCATTTTCCTTTTTCTACAGACTTTCACTGAACCGTACTCTCTAGTGATTTTCCTTATTTAAGATTGATTCATGTCTACAGGTAACCGATACCAGATGTCCTTGTCTTTCCTCTACCTTTCCCTACCCCCCCTTTCCCTTAATTTCCCTCCCCCCTTCCCTCCCCCCCACCTCTTTTTCCTCAATTGGTCCCTCTCGTATGTACTCTAATTACCTGACATTAACACCCTTTGACTGGCCCTGATCTTCTTTTCTAAGACTCCAATACTAGGGCCTTCCTTGTCCTTTAGCGACTAGTCCACCCCATTTCTTGGTCCTTTCCCTTATCTCTTATCTCACACCCTTCCCTCTTTTTCTTGTACAGCACTGTCTTGAATATTACAGCCCAGTCCTGATGATGATCCTAATTTGATCGGATCGAAACGCAGTCGACTCCTCAGCTTAATTGATGGCCTTATGGTTCTTGAAAATGAATATTTAATTACTTCTATTGTAAAGAAATTGAATTCAGAACCTTTGTACATATTATTCTAAACTTCACCTTCACTGCACTTTGCGCCGTCCTCTGCTGATCTCACCTTGTCACTTGCGTCGCCATCTCCGTGTCGCATACACTTTAAGCACCAAGTACAAGTTCAGGTTGTTCTTATGCGACATTGATTTTGCATACAGTGCTGTTACAACTGTTCCATTATCTTGTTCATTTACATTATTGTATGTCCCTTTGTAAACTTTTTGATCTAATACATTATGACATTTCTCAATCTAATTCTTTCAGAGTCTTCCTTATTCTAACTGTAATGTCTTGTACATGCAATTTATCTGTCTATGTTGAATGTTACCAGTTGAGAATAATTGTTGTTTCTTACACTATTACCCCAGTCTCAGCGAGGTTTATGGGTTTATGCTCCTGTTGTTTATTATAAAACCATATTAACAAGGCCATGTAAAGCCATCCTGTGTGGCTTTTTGTGGCCTTGTAAAAAAACAGCTCTTTTAATACAGCACTTTGCACGAAAGGGGCATGCCATGGGTGTTGCTGTGGGTGTTCCCACGCAACACCTATGGATTCTGCCACATTCCCAGATTTACAACGTTTTGTAAAACTGGGAATGCGTCAGAATCCTACGCCTCCTCAAGGGAGGTGTAAGGAGGTGCAACAAGGAGAAGCACTTTTATTTCTCCTCGTTTTTTCCTCTTTCAATGGGTGCTGCATTCTGCAGCTCACATAGAAAGAGGAACCCACCTCTTGTGATTGTTTTTGTGCAGGAAGGCACACCTTCCTGCACAAAAACAATCGTCCTCACAACACACGTACCCTGCACCATGGTGCAAGGGTGCCTGCGTTGGCGCATGGCAGCTAATTGTGCGCCAGCACAAGGGAAAGGTTGGGGATATATCATATTGTTGTGAATAGAACGCATCCTTGTGCTTTGGAAGTGACACAGCGCGGCGCAACCAAATGGCTTGCGGCATGGCACTGCGTTACTTTCTTGTAAATTAGGCCCTGAATCGCTCCGGGTGATAAGTTGCGTTATATAAATGTGCTGCAAGACAAAAAAGCAGAAAGAGGCAAAACATTTTGAAAAAATAGTTCCACCAGAGCGGATGTTAACTGTATTTCAGCTACGGGAAACTGATAAGAGAAGCAGACGAGGAACACGCATTGGAAAATGCAGGAAAATATGCTACAGCAAATAGAAATGGAGGAAAAGTAAGTGGCAAGCACAGAAACCAATGAAAAGCCAGGAAAGTGAGGGGGCGGGATGCAAGCCTCTTTTAAAATTTATATTAAAAGCAATAGATTGCACAAGCACATCACAAGCGCTATGCAGGTGAAACCTAAAAATAGGAGTAACACCCAAGAACAACACCCGGTGGCACACAATAAAATGTATGACGTTTCTCTGGCTTGTCAACTCATATTTTAAGACCACCAAACTCACACTCTTGTGTTCAGCGATTCCTTGAGCCGGTTAGATCTTCTAAAATAATTCTAAAAGTGGGTCCAGAAGCTCATCTCACACCATCTGCTAAAACATAAAATAAAGAGAAAGTGCAAGATGCACTCAATTGTAAATGGATGTACCTTGCCAACGCTCCATCACAGTTCAATTGCATGGATCCCAGACTCTGCACATTGCAAAACTGGCACAACTCTACACTATTATATGTACAAACATCTAACAATCACCTTGTTGCTTTCTTGTTCCACATTCTAAGCTTTCAGTGATTTACTAAAAGACATAAGACAGACAAAAACACAGCAAATATTTAACGAGACCACACTTAGTATAGCATCTGGTATACATTCTAGTGTGCAGCTTCACACCTGTGCCCTTTACAATGTCAGCAGAGGCGTGACGCAAGCCCTGCGGCAAGGGGGTTCCTCAAACCTTCAGGGGGGCTCCAAACCTTCTGGGTGGACCTCATTCAAACTTCAACTTTTTAAAGGATTAACCACTAGAGCAGGGATACTCTAATTACGGGCCGGGTGGCCGCTTGTGGCCCTCCTGACCTTTAATTGTGGCCCCCTGGTGAACAGCAGCACTGGGCTACTCTTCACTTGACTGCAGGAAAATTCAGAAAGCTGTAAAATAAACAGGTTTCCTTTATTGACATGTTAACTAAAGTAACGGTACAGAAAAAAAGAAGGTGTCCTGGACAACTTAACTTTAGGAACAACTTTAGTTTTAAAGATCTCTTGCACTAAACATGTAAAAACATGAAACACTTTCTTGAAGTTTGCGAAGAGTTCATTTTATTAAAATGTCTGAGTGGTGCTTTGACTTTAATTCTGAGAGCATGAGAATGGAGCGTTAGTGGCAGACAGAAGTCACGTGAAGCCTCAGTTTGTTGTCCACACCGTGCATCTGCTACACCCACCTGCTACGCCCACCTTTCATCACCTTGACCTTCACCCTGCTGCATCGGTGCGGCCCTCGGGCATTCCACAGACAGTCCTTTGTGGCCCTCTGGGAAATGTTTGCGAGTACCCATGCCCTAGAGGTACCCTCTCTGAAATCCACATATTTATGTGGCTGACAATGATGAAGCAGTGATTAACATACCAGTTAACTGCAGGCATGTGGTTACTCGGATGCTGCAACAACATAGATCACTCCTTGCGAGGGGAAACGTTACCTTCGTGGTTGAGGCCCAAGAATCATTCAGGACAGAGGTATTCTATTAATGGGTTACATTCCCATTAGCAATCCATTAACAATACTTTATAATCAGCCCTGTGCGTAGTGGGCGTAGTACGGCTACGTGAAGCATTACGGAGTGGGGGCAAATCTACGCCCACCCGCACACTTCGCGTAGCCCCACTACGCTCCATCTTGCTGCTTCCTGGATAGCTTCTTCCTCACGAATGCGCACCAGCGCATGCGCATTCGTGAGGAAGAAGCTATCCAGGAAGCAGCAAGATGGAGCCCCGGGATGCGGCAGCTCAGGTAAGTAATTTTCTTTATGTATTGTTTATAAGTAATTGTAAAATGAGGGCGGAAGGGAGGTGGGCGGTGGGCAAGTCTGCTCCGCCGCGGGTTGTGCGTAGTCTGCCCCTGCTACGCCTATTTTGCGAAGCGCGAAGTGGGCAGTACTACGCACACTCCGCGGGCGGAGCGGAGCACTGCGCCCACCCTTATTTATAATGCTTACACTGTAGCTGCAGTTCCTATCAACTACACAGCTTACAAAGCACTAGAAACACCACTAACATACCAGGAACATCAAAAGTGATTTGAAGGCGCCCTACCACATACAAACAACAATGTTTTACTAGGTTCCCTTTAGAATGAGGGAGCAACATGGTCGGTCTTAGCCAGATACACACCATACCCAGACTTCGCAAATCTAACAGCACCAGACCAGAGTTAACTATACACAGATCTAGTCAGAACACACAACACAATTTATCAATTTTGACCAGATTTAAGCTAGGTATTTTCTTCAGATACTTCACTATTTTTATCCCTAGATATTTGAACTTCCTACTCTCAGGGCCTTGCCTATATGCTGTGTTCCAACACATAATTTCGGTTTTATCTGAATTAACTAGATATCCTGACAATAAGCCGAACTCCTGTAACAATATCTCAATCCGGGGGATGGCAATATTGGGGTCACTAGTGTAGATGATGATATCATCGGCGTAGAGTGCGATTTTACAATGGTAATCTTGTGATTCAAATGGACTTATGCCATTATCCAGCCTAATCATCTGTGCCAAAGGTTCAATGTATATATTGAACAAAAGAGGAGACAGAGGACATCCCTGCCTTTTGTTCCTCTCCGTATTTCGAAACTAGGGATCAAAGAGCCATTTAGCAAGATTTTCGCCGATGCCCCAACATAACAACTTTTTAGGGTCTGGACAAATATCGGGCCCATACCTGCAGTCTCTAAAGCCCCCCATAGGTAAGTCCAACATACTCGATCGAAAGCTTTAGCAGCGTCTAAGGCCATTACCGCTAAGAGATCACCTCTAATCTCTGCCAAGTCAATACTCCCGATCAATATTTGGGTTTGCTCTTGGATAGATCTCCCGACCATAAAGCCTTTCTGGTCAATATTTATTAAGCTTGGTGCCAATTTGGCCAGTCTCCCTGATAAAATGCCCATGAAGACCTTATAGTCGGCATTCAGCAGGGAGATTGGTCAATAGGAGTCTGCTGCCAGGGGATCCTTCCCAGGTTTCAGTATTAAGACTATTATGGCCTCTTTCCAAGATCTAGGTACCACCCCGGAGGTGCTATAGACTGAGTTAAAAAGTGTGTGGAGAATAGGCAAGAGTTCATTTACTAACAATTTATAGACTTCATTAGGGAGAGAGTCAAGACCGGCCGCTTTGTTATTTTTTGCCCTCTTAATTTGAACCCTTACCTCCTCAATAGAGATAGGCGCTTCTAACAGATCTTTTGCGGCTTCAGTTAACACGGGTAGGGACTTATCCCTTAACCATAAACTAATTGCTTCTGTTTATCTTCACAGACGCTTAAGGCTGCTCCCGAGCGGTCGCTCCTTTTTAAATCTTAAAACTTTTAAACATTTTAATATTACTACTGCTATATAGATTTTCCCTTTGTGTCCGTCCCCCCCCCCCCTCGAGCCAGATTAGCACACCTTTTGGGCTGATATTATTTAAAAGTTACACTAGCACCTTTATTATTCCTCCTCGCTTCCCAGGGGTGCTTGGCCGTCCTCGAGGCTAAGCTTACCGGGTCCCGGGTTGCTGCAGTTGGCGGCCATCTTGGGTTGGGCGCGATTGGACGAGCGCTCTAGTCGCTCTACTTAAGGAGGGGCTATTTTTCATAGCAGGCGATTATCTTCACAGACGCTTAAGGCTGCTCCCGAGCGGTCGCTCCTTTTTAATCTTAAAACTTTTAAACATTTTAATATTACTACTGCTATATAGATTTTCCCTTTGTGTCCGTCCCCCCCCCCCCCTCGAGCCAGATTAGCACACCTTTTGGGCTGATATTATTTAAAAGTTACACTAGCACCTTTATTATTCCTCCTCGCTTCCCAGGGGTGCTTGGCCGTCCTCGAGGCTAAGCTTACCGGGTCCCGGGTTGCTGCAGTTGGCGGCCATCTTGGGTTGGGCGCGATTGGACGAGCGCTCTAGTCGCTCTACTTAAACGGTTAGGCATGCTTCCGCGCAGCGGACGCGGGCAGCGGACGCGCCGGACCTGCGCCGGAGTCGCGCCTGAGTCCAGCCCGTCTGCGCCCGTCCGCGCTCAGCCGGGCTCAGGGCACGGTAATCTGCTCATTCCTGTACAACGCACGGGTCCTAGGATCAGGTACACGAGGAATGATCTGATGTCACTACAGGCCCCTAGATGTTTGGGTTGTGGCTATCGATGGGTAGAGGGTACCCCCTATTTGAACTGTGCCCTCTGTGGTGCGGCCCGTGTAACCAGGGACCAAACACTGTTATCCATGGCGCTGCTTAACTGTAGGTCCATACCCTGTCATGCCACTGAAATCCACTCTTTGATCATTGACCATAAGCTGGATGTGTTGTTTCTTACTGAAACTTGGTTAACCTCTAGCTCTGGTCCGGATATTGTAAAAGCCCTTCCATCAGGATACCTCATATTTCATCAGGACAGGCCTGATGGAAGGGGGGGAGGGGTAGCCATCCTATACAGAGACAATTTCATGTGCAAGGCTGTGGATTGCGGCATTAATAATTCAGAAAGCTGCCAATTCGTGTTGCGACTATCCCCCACTTTCTCTATATCAGGCCTCCTTCTTTACCGGCCCCCTGATACTATGGGTAACTTTGTAGACTCTTTTATTGAAGCAGTCATACCTTTAGCCGCGGCATCATCCAATTTTATAGTTATCGGAGACCTGAACGTGCATTTTGATGACCCTCATGATAGATGGGCGAGAGACTTACAAGGCATGCTGGGTGCACTGGACCTTCACCTTGTTAACGTCGGCGCCACCCATGAGAGAGGCCATCAGCTAGATGTTATTTTTGCGAATTCAATAAATCTGCTTGCCCTACATCCCTTGGCTCTTCCCTGGACTGACCACCATATGGTTCCCTTTAATTGGCAGTGGGTGAAAGGGAGAGACCCGGTACCTCAACGGCATACTGTGGAACGTATCTGGTCGAGGCTGCCTGTGGGAAGATGGGCAGCCGAGTTAGCAAGAACTTGTCCTCCCCCTGCTACCGACCCCACTATGGCGGACCAGCAGGTGGGTAATTGGATCACTAACACCTTGGACTCCTTGATCCCGAAAAAGAGGAGGCCTCTCAGAGAAAGAAGAGTTGGCTCTGCCCCTTGGTATACGCCCGAACTTAGGGTTCTCAGAACTTCATGCAAAAGATTAGAACGCGCTTGGAGAAGAGAGCGGACCGACGAAAATCGGAATGATTACAAGGCAGGGATGAGGAAGTACAAGGTGGCTTTGAAGGAGGCTAAAAAGAACTTTTTTAGTGTTCGGATCGAGAAGGCTAGCAATTCCCCAGGGGAATCTTTCAAGATCTTTAAAGAGCTGCTGAAGGCCCCGGCTCCCCCAGTTGTCTATGACGACCCGCAGGAGAAATGTGAGGAGCTCGCCAAGTTTTTTCACTTGAAAATCGAAAAGATTCTGTCCTCACTGCCAGCGATGTTGCAGAGCGTGGAAATGGACATCAGTTCAACAATAAGTCCCGCTGAGCTGCTATCGTTCGGCCCCTTCTCAGAGGAGGAGGTCGAAAAGGTCCTGAAAAAGATGAAGAGTGGGTCTCCAAGTGACCCGGCGCCTATGAAATCCCTTAAACAGGTGGCAAATGTTCTTTCCACTCCGCTTGCGGATCTTATTAATCTTTCGCTTGCACAAGGAATAGTGCCTCAAAGGTGGAAAGCCGCTGTTGTCAAAGCACTTTTGAAGAAACCGGGACTAGATCCGTCTAACCTGGCCAATTTTAGGCCCATTTCACTCCTGCCCGGTTTTTCTAAAGTTGCAGAAAAGCTGGTCAATTACCAACTTTCTTGCCATCTTGAAGACCACCATTTGCTCGGGGATTCCCAGACGGGTTTTCGCCCTGGTCAGGGGACAGATACAGCCTTACTGGCAGTGGTGGAGGAAGCAAGGAGCATTCTCGACTCAGGGGGGTCAGTGGCAGTGATCCTCCTGGACTTGAGCGCGGCCTTTGACACCGTTAACCATCAGGTGCTACTCCAACGGCTGGCAGAGGTGGGTGTTAAAGGGATGGCCCTTGAATGGTTGAAATCCTTCCTCTCAGACCGGTCCTATCAAGTCTGGGAAGGGGGAGAACAGTCCACCTTGTTCCCTCTTCAATGTGGAGTCCCGCAGGGCTCCTCTTTGAGCCCTACCTTATTTAACACCTATATGGCTCCCCTTGAAAGAGTGGTCTCCCCCTCAGGAGTGAAGATCATCAGCTATGCTGATGATACGCAGCTGGTTGTGGGCCTCACCCAGCTGGAAGAACACCCCGAAGTCCTTCATGACTGTCTCTTCAATGTCCATCGCTGGATGTCTCAGTCCGCGTTGAAGCTCAACGGTGACAAGACTGAGCTGATGGTGCTGGGCAAGGCCTGTCCCTCTCTCATTACCAGTTGCTGGCCGCGGTCCCTGGGTGATCCACCATCCCCCAAGAAGGAAATCAAGAGCTTGGGGGTTTGGTTGGAGGAAGATCTATCCTTCAGGACCCATGCTAGGAAAACCGCGGGGGTATGCTTTGGCTTGCTGCGTTCTGCTCGCAAAGTGCTACCTCTGCTCCCTAACTCTTCCAGGAAGCTTTTGATTCGCGTCCTAATCTTGTCGCGGCTTGACTTCGGGAACGCACTATTTTTGGGCGCCCCAGAAGCAACTTTCAAAACCCTTCAGCAGGTGCAGAATGCAGCAGCGAGGGTGTTAATGGAAGTGCCACGTAGACAATCAGCTGCCCCCGCCCTGAAAGCGCTCCACTGGCTCCCTGTTAAGGAGCGGGTGAAATTCAAGGCGCTATGTACGGCCCATAAAATCTTGTACGGCAGGGGCCCTTCTATTCTGTCTTCTATGGCACGCCCCTACAAGTCCACACGCCCACTGCGCTCGGATCAAAGACATCTGATGCAGACTACAAGAGTAAAAAGAGCTCGCTCCGGGGGCCGACGCTTCTCGGTGCAAGTAGCGTCACACTGGAATTCCTTGCCCCTTAAGATCCGCGCTGAGCCCAATATCCTGCACTTCAGGAAACTACTTAAAACACACTTATTCCCAGTGTAGGACTGAGTAAGAGCCTTTCGCGTCTGTGTTCACAGCGCCGGGATGCCCCTGGGTAACTGCGCGCGTTACAAATTTTATATAATAATAATAATAATAATAATAATAGAAGGAGTTATGTCCTCACCATACAGCTTTGAGAAAAGAGACCGAAGACAATCCTGCATTTCTTCATGCTTACTTGATTTAGTACCCTCGCTATCTATGATAAGTTCATTTATATCATTTTTTGCCCGATCTAACCTAGCTTTCCAGGCCAAAAATGCTCCGTCTCTTTCCCCATATTCGAAGTTCTCCATATTCCGTGCCTGCCACTGAGCCTTACATTTTCCATCGTAAAATATCCTAAGATTCTGTCTAGCATTCTTGAGTTCCTTTTCTAGTTCGTCCGAATCCCTAGTGTTTTCTTGATTAATGAGATTCCTTTCTTTTTCGAGGGCAGATATTCTTAACTCTAATGACTGTAATTCCCGAATCTTTTTTTTATTTTTATTTCCTATTTGACTACCTAGCACCCCTCTCAAATTAGCTTTATATGCCTCCCAAACCTGATCTATTGAGGCGGAGCCTATATTAAATGCAAAAAATTCAGTAGTAGCCTCTTTGATTGCCTGAATAATCCCTGAATCTGAAAAGAATACTCTATTCAGGGTCCACCTTGATTGCAGACGTGGATTACTCATAGAGTATTGCAAGAGTAGCGGTGCATGGTCTGAAAGATAACTTGGAGGAATGGAGATATTAAGGATCCTGTCCAGGGCCTCTTTATTTATCAGGACATAATCTATCCTGGCTGAATGATGATACTTTTTACTATGAAAAGTAAAGCCCTGCGCACTACCCATCTTAGATCTCCATACATCCACCAAGTTAATATTTAGTAAGAGTTTTTTCAGGACCCTTCGAGATCTCGGAGAGCTTATGGAATGACTCTGATTAGACCTATCGTTCACCGGGTCAAGCCGCACATTGAAATCACCTTCCACAATAAGGGGGGAGATACTGAGATAAGATTATCCTGTGATTTAACCAGGAAGGAGGGATCGTCCACGTTGGGGCCGTAGAAGGAAGAACAGGTAAACTTTTCCTCTCCAAAATCCAACTGGGCGATGATCCATCTTCCTGTTTGGTCTGTTAAGACAGATTTTATTTCACAGGAAAGTCCCCTCTTGACCAAAATTGCCACCCCATGGCAGTTCATTGTTTGTTGAGAGTGGCAAAAAGATTGTATCCACTGGAGTTTGGAGAAAATACTCCTAGACTCTTCTTGGTTTAGGTGAGTTTCCTGCAATAAGCAAACCTGAACTGGTAACATCTCTAGATATTTAAAAATCAATCTTTGTCTTCTGGGACATCTTAAACCATTTATATTCCATGAAATAACTTGGATCTTACTACCCCCCTTTTCTTTTATCCTTCCGAGATGGATTCTCTAGTTAACATGTAACACTTACGATTAGATCTAAATAGTCGGTGAGATGAGAATTTTTTTTAACCATTTTTCCTGCCACCCTGTGCCTCACTACTCCCCCGCCCTCCCTCCCCCCCTTCCCTCCCTCCCCCCCTTCCCTCCCTAACCCCTTGTGATCCCCTAACCCCCTTATGCCCTGAGGAACCCTACCTTCCAAAGGGCAAATGCCTGTTCGGGCTACTCCCCTCTCCGGGCAACATTGTTCATTAACTAACAGCTTGACTTAACTGAGGCATCACAATGAGTTCCTACCCTTCCCACTCACGGAGCTCCCTGTTTGTCGTGCTGAATTTTTGCAATTAAGGTGTCAACTTCTTGTGATGAGCGAATCATGTACATGTGATTATTCCACACAACCCGCAATGTAGCTGGAAACCTTAGTTGAGCCTTCGCCCCCAACCCATTCAATTCCAATAGTCTTTTCCCCAGTTCCCATTGCCTTTCCGCTGTTATGTGGGAAATGTCTGATCTTATAAAAAAGGAAAAAGAAGACTGGTCTTCAAATGGCGAGGGGATAGCACCTTCCTTTAGGGCAGCAGATAAAATCTGTTCTTTCACTGAATAGGATAAGAAGTTGACCAACATTTTTCGGGGTTTCAACCGACCCGGATTTCTTTTGAATGGGTCTCTATGAACTCTCTGGATTTCATAGCTCAAATCTATACCAGTGTGATCTTTTAATACAGTGCGCTTCAATAAGGAGATCTGAAAACTCTTGATATCGTCTCCCTCTATTGCTTCAGGAATGTTCAAAATTTTCAAATTATTTTTTCTTGAATGGTTCTCTAACCTCTCAAGGTCGTCTTTAAGATCTTTGTTCTGGATAGATATTTTTTCCAATTGTGCTGTGGTGGCCTCCATTATGTTCTTAATCTTGGGAATTTCCTCCTCAATTGCATCTGTCCTTGCGGTTACTAGTTCCAATTTCTGGGCCAACAACTCACACGAAGATCGAATGGCAGCCTGATTTGCCTCGGAGACCAAGAATCTATTCGCTAGGTCAGCTTGGTTTGCCTCAGAAACTGTAAATCTATTTGCCATTTCGTCTTTCAGCGCCAAGAGGATATCAGCCAATGAGTGAGAGCTTGGAATTGGAGCGGCCTTTATTTCCATAGGAAGGGGAGTTGAGCCTTTGTAGTACTGGCTAGTGGAACAACTCGGATCCTCCGGTTGTCCTTTTACCTTTCCTTTATTTTGTTCCCCTATTAATTGCTCTAATAGTTCTTGCTTGTCCATTCCATTCCCTTCCTCCCGGCCTTGAACTTGTTGCGTTCCCTGTAGCTGGACGAGCCCCTGATCATCCTCTTTCTGCTGATCCAAAATAGAGTACCCATTAACAAGGGTAATAGCTGGATGTACTTCTTCATCTTCAGTACATTCTGCCAAATTAACTAATCCTTTTGGCTCCGATAGAAAATTTTCCCTGTGTATACTGTTCTGCTTACAGTCAATAGCCTCCAATATTGGCCCTTTCCTCTCTTTCGGGGGGGAGGAGGAGGGAGCGGAAACGGGCAAATGGGACACAGTGGACTCTGGTAAAGGTAGCACTTTAGGGCTAACAGAGGTTTGTAATTGAGGTCGGGGGTTCATTTCTGAAGACGTCTTAGACATAACCTGATAGTAGGATTTCAATGAGGGCGTAGTTCTTACTTTAGTACCCACCAATTTCTTTTCTTTTAGTTTCACCTTACCCCTTTGAGGTTTTGGGAAAGTAACAGGTGCCTCTGAGACCCCAAAAATCCCCTCCTGCTTAATATGTTTCTCCTTCCTGGTCGAGATGTTGATCTCCGCCACTGGGGGGGGGGGGCTCTCTGTGGGAAAATCGAGTGGGTGATCAATTTATTAGAGACTAAATGTGCCGCCCTAGCCCTTAATGAGTATCTGGTAAGTTTAGGGGGAGAAGCACCCTCTTGCACAGGGATCCTATTCTCCATACATTCAGGGAGAATTTCTCCTAGAATAACCCCCTCTGCTTTTTCCAATGTACTGTTCCTATTGCTGTCTCTATTGCTGGGAACGAGCAGGGGTAGTTCGTTCTTAAACATACCTAAGATAATCCCTTCTACACTCGGGGATGTCTCCCACCGACAAGCTGAATGGCCAGGAATCTTCTAGGAAGCACACCGCACTCACTCCAGCCTGATATCCTCGCCAGCCCCTCCAGCACCCTGTCCCAATCCTCTCTACCTGTTCCTCAGTAAAACAAGGAAAATCCGGACCAAAAGCACCATCAGGACTGGGACACGACGGTACAGGGAGCCGCCCGCTCCGTCTCAGTACATCCGCCGCGTTTCCCCACCTCCAACTCGGGCATTCCTCCTCACCGGGGACTCAAGGACAGCCCAGCCTCTGCGCCGTCCGGCCCCACCACACACACTGGAGCCGGAGTCGGAAAGTCGAAAACAGACTATCCGCACCAGGTCTGCCGTCGCAGCAGCCAGAGGCGTCATCAGGAAAACAGGCTCCGGTAAGTAATAACAAGGGTTCCTGTTTGCAGGGGACCAGACCATATTTTGAAGACCGATACGGGGGATTACCAGGATAAATTAATTTTGCCTCAAAAACAGACCATTACGGCCCAAAAACCCGAAGCCCGGAGAGGAGCACCCGCGGACGTTCAGTCAGCGGCCGCCATGTTCCTCCGTCAAAGCTGAGACGACACAATTTATCATGAGAAATATGCTCAAGCTGCATAATCACAATTAGTTACACCTGGAATGAATCCACAAACGATCAATGCAAATGAGTAAAGTTCTCATTTGACTGGAGGAATTCAATTCTGGATTGCGCAAAAACAAATCGGCTTGAAGCAGTGTTTCCCCATACGCGACCTCGGGAAAAGCACAGAATTCTAACAGTATGCTTGCTGATGGGGATGGCTTCCAAGTGGAACATTGCGCCACCTGGGGATCAGCCTTTAGGAGGTGGTAGCCCCTGCCCTGAATTTGGGAATACAACTGAAGGACAACTTTTCTGCAGTATCTGCCATAATGTTAAGTTTCATTAAAGATTAAGTAGCAGCATTAGCCGTACTGCAGCAACTCAGAAATTTGGCTCTGGGAGACCTGGAGCACAAATTACCAAAAATTATTGAGTAAACCTATGCCACAATAGGTAGAGATAATTGGGTAGCCAGACCTAGTAAACCATAAATTAAGGGTAATTCTGAAAAGGATAGCTCAAAGCCAACACTGGAATCTTCTAAGAAGTGTGACAATAAGAAAAATAAAGGAAAACCCAAAATACGGGGTGGATCTCCTCAACAGGAAGACACTGAAAAATGCTATAATTTGCTTAACTGTGGTACCATTAAAACGTCTGACAGGTATCAGGATACTAATATACGCTTCTCTGGTTCCTTCCAGGATTCATCCGAAAACCGCTTGGAGAGAGGGGGACACTAGGAGCGCAGATCAGTGAAGTACGCTAAACCAAAAGAGGACTCATAACTCTCATCTGACTTTATAAAACAGGAAGACAAACAAAATCAGTCCTAGCCTCAGTTAAAAAATAAGGCGGCGGCTTGCATCAAAGTCAAGCATGCCACGGATATTGAGGACACTGCTTCTGAATGGGGAGTAGACTCTGACTATTCTGGACAGAGCTGCAGAAGTCACGAAAGTTGGCCGTTTTCTTAAGGAGTGTCTGGCGGCAGTAGAAATGAGTGACTATATCCAGGTGGAAATACCGGATAGGAGAGTGAGAGTTGCGCATCGATTATATGAAATGCAACTACAAATGGAGGGGGATATCCAATGCCCAATACATGTTCTCTTCTGAGAGGATATGTCATTCAGCTGTGACATTTTCTTGGCAGAAAAGGATTAGCCACTAGATTTTACTATGGACTGCCCCAACAGAGATATGGTAATATTACAATCTTTCTCTGACCCTGACCCAGGTGCAGTAAAACATTTGTACGCCAAGGAGTGGGCCACAGTGCAAGCTCTGGTATTATACTTCAACAATGTGAGGTGGAATGATGGATCCCCTTATCACATCATACCTTTTAGGTCAACCCGTCAAACGCAAAGACAATACCACATTAAAAACTAGTCTAAAAAACAAGTTAGACTGATTCTCCCACAACTTGAATACCATGGTGTAATAGAAATGTGCATCTCCCCTATGAATAGTCCTTTGTTTGGGGCGTGGCTACACTGGCTATGGAGGCAGACGTGCTTGTTTAAAGCTCCGTTGGAGTCTCCCCGAGTTGGCTCCCATTCTCTGCCAATACGGGCTCTGCCAAAGTTAAAAACGTACTCACCGCTTGCTGTGCCTGTACTCCAGCCTCGATGAGATTTCTGGGGCAATTGTGTGGCGCTATCCGCGCCGGGACCTGCCACCTTTGCTGCTGCCCGGTGAGAAGCAGCTGAGCCGGTGAACCTCCCTACATGAGCTGGGGGATTGGCTCCACCCACCAGGCCCAGTGATAGGACGCACTCGCGAATGGTGGCCTCCGCCTGGAACGCTACACCTGCCCTCCGGTAGCGCGCTGCTGGGACGGACACAGCCGGAGGCCTGCTGACCTTCTTTGGAGGCCCGGGGGAATTCTATCCTGCTTCCCTGTCGGTGAGCCTTGGTGGAGGGTGCGGCCTTGCGGAGCGTCGCGCCGGAACCGCCCTGGTGCTGCGCTGGTAAAGGCAGCTGAGACGGATGCTGTTGGAGGCCTGCTGCTCTTCTTCGGAGGCCCGGGAGATCCTGCCCTATTCTCCAGCCGGTGAGCCTTGGTGGAGGGGGAGGAATTGCACAGAGCCGCACCGGAACCACGCTGGAACTGCGCTGGTGAAGGCAGCTGGCGCTGCGGACTATCGGTGCTTCCTTGAGGCATGTGACTGAACCTTGGGCCTCATTACTGAGAATAACTGTGCCAGTGAGCAAGACGGAGGCCACCTGTAGCGCTTGCAGGACCCCAGCTTGGGAGACGGCGAGTGACCAGGCCGTGTCCCCGGTGGCCTGGTGTGCCCTGTGGCCGTGGGGGAGCCCCAGAACCAGTAAGTGAGAGCCCAGCAGAAGTGCGGGTGCTGAGCGATACACCCGTGACTTGGCCCCCACTGTGTTGCCCCACAACTGGGTCTTGTGCCTCAACCTCTAGCACTGAGCTGCTTGTGGCGACCTGCGCGACTGGTGGGAAAGAATGTGGGAGTGTGAACTCACCAGTGGCTGGCTGACCCATCGACATTGAAGATGATCTCGGCACACCAGGCTTGACCTGAAATCACACCTGGTTAGATGTCGCGAGGTTGGCAGGGCAGAATGAACGTGTCGGATACCCCCGCCCCACCTCCACAAACGCGTTCCAAGGCGGGAACGATGGCGGAAGCAGAGTCTCCGGCTGCTCTGTCTGGCAAATTGGATGCGGTCTTGGCTGCTGTGGAGAGACTGGGAGAGACCCTGAACAACACCCGTACTGCCCTTGAGGGCAAAATTGATAAAGCTATCATTGAACTCACGCTTCTCCACGCCGACCACCACAAGTTGGCGGACCGAACAACAGCACTGGAAACCACAATGACGGATGTGTCCCCGCAGGCCCGGGCAGCGGATAAGCACATACACCAACTCCTCAATCGAGTGGATTTTCTTGAAGACAGGGCGGAGGATGCAGAAGGTCAGGCCCGGCGCAACAATGTGCACGTGGTGGGCTACCGGAGGGAAAGGAGGGGAGGAATCCGGTCTCTTATGCGTAATCTTGGTTACGTACCCTCCTGCCAGATGGAGCCCTGTCCCCACATTTTGTTGTGGAGAGGGCGCATCGGGTGCCGACCAAACCCTTGCCATCAGGGTCCAACACTCGACCACTCCTGATCAGACTGCTGAATTACAGGGACAGAGACATAATCTTTCTGGAAACCAGGAAGTTACGTGACATCCAAGTAGACAACCAAAAAGTAATGTTCTTCCCTGATTATACGATTCCTGTGCAAAGGCATAGACATTCTTACATGACAGTGAAGAGACGCCTCAGACAATACGATTTAAAATATTCTCAGTTATTTCCGGCACGCCTGCAAGTGGTGGCAAAGGGTAAGACACACTTCTTCCCTACCTCTGAAGAGGCCGAGGGTTGGCTTGACACCTACTCCCCTTCGGAGGTTGTGCTTCTACCTGATCACGCAAAGACCGCTGCAAATGGTGCGACTTCCCAATGTCATCGGCTCCAGGGGAAAAGGCTGAGGCAACTACCACCCTCACAGCTGTCGGGCCCGGATCTTGCCCAGGTGTTGCGCGGTCAGCGGGGTGCCCTTCAGGCTGTAGCCAGTATCAGCGGGTTGCTCGTGGAGGAGAGTGAATCTGTTCCCAGTCAGCAAGACCATGACAGCGATGCTGAGGACCTCTCAGATGACCCCCACACCACGCAGGACTCTTACAAACTGCAGAATGTTACTCCACAGACTGCCGACGATATAGTTTGATGCCTGAGGTTGTTTTATTCTGTCAGACCCATTCTGTCTCCAGGGACGTCTCATGCAAGTATATGGTTGGACGTTATGTAAGGTTATGTGATGTTTGCTGTGTACACCGCTGCAGCCCCTGGTGCCTCACGGTACCGTACCCACCTGCTCTATTTGTTTTGGGTAGCACTGGGGTGGCACTTTACTAATGGCTAATGACACCTCACGGTCTTTCTCCTCTGGTGGATGTCACGGGGGGCTTCTGGTGGGCATCACACTGATGGGATCATATTTAGTTCATTGCAGGGAACCCTGGGGGGACTCTTCTTTCTCCCAGAAATTCATAGGCTATACCACATATTTCACCCCCCTAGACGTGGATTGTAAGATGGTTACATACATAGTTTGGACGATTGCCTGTTGCACACTCGCCCTTTTGGTATTCCTTTTAGGTTTGAATGGATGCGAGCTGTGTCGCAGCCTGTACGGTTTTGTTTTTTTGTTTATTAATGCTGCCATTTGTTTTATTGTTCTGTATATCAAATGCTACGTACTGGGATGGGGCACCTATGACATTGCAAAACACTGGGGAGTGGCCTCTGGGATCATGCACACGTGCCACGAGTTCTCCTACCCCATTCTTAGGCCTGACTGGGTCACGTACACTGCTTGCTCTCCAATGATATGGCACCTATCAAGATTGGGACCTGGAATGTGAGAGGCATTCATAGTCCATCTCGTAGATATCTTATTTACTCCTATCTTAAGCGTCATCACGTTCAAGTGGCACTATTACAGGAAACACACTTGCAGAAGTCAGAAGTAGGGGCGGCTGCATAGGCGCTGGAGGGGACAAGTGTATGCGACAGGCTACTCAGCATATGCACGTGGGGTGCTGGTGTGGGTCAGACCAGGGACTCCTTTCTGGGTGATAGACTCCTGCATAGATGCGGAGGGTAGATATGTTCTAGTCAGAGGTGTTTTAGATGGGAGGCAGATTGTTTTGGCATCATTGTATGCGCCTAACACAGAGCAAGCGGCCTTTCTGGACGCGGTTTCCCTCAAATTGGCTGGTTGGCATGATGTTCATAATAGTGTCCAAGATGTGTCGCTGGATCTTTCCTACCCTCTCCTGCCCGGCACAGTCACACACGCGGCTGCGGAAGCACTAAACCAGTGGGTCGCGCATTGGTGTCTATCTGACGCATGGCATCACCACAACCCACAAGACAGGGTGTATTCATATTACTCGGGAGTGCATGGCCTCCATATGCGTTTGGATTGCATTATGGTGTCGAATGACCTGCTCTCGAGCTTGTCTGGTTCCTATTACATGGGGTGGACACACTCGGATCACAATCCTCATATGGTAGAATTGCAATGGGAGGCCACCGTGCCACCGATACCTACGTGGCGACTTCAGCCTGACGTCTTACTTGATGCGCCTTTCCGAGATCTATTGGCCAATACTGTGGCACAATATTTTGAGGAAAATGCGGGAATGGCTTTGTCGCCCCTGCTTGAGTGGGATGCCCTTAAGGTTGTAGTGCGGGAACATTGTCTGGGTGCACAGGCGGGCATTAGGGTACAGCTAGAAAAAGAACTCACCACCTTGGAGAGGAGGCTGGCGACCGTGGAGCAGGTTGTGCTGGAGGGATCCCGGGGCCGGCTTGATAGCTATAGGGAGGAACATGCCAGATTACTCGAACGGCTACGCTGTCTCAATTACGCCGCCCATTCGGCGTAAACACACCATATGGGGGACAAGGCTGGGAAATTACTCATATGGCTTGTTTGGAAATATGGATTTTTCTGGTCAGTTATGTCCCCTATCTTGGACCCCAACGGTTTCATGTATAAATCACGAGTACATGTATGTTCCCTCCAGTTCCAGTTATGAAGACGCAAACACATGTGTGTCCACCGCCAACATGTCCTCTTTTCCATTCGCCATGAATGGGCCGGATATTCCATTCCTAAGTATGAAAGGCCACCGGCTTTATATGGTTCACTTATGCCATTTTACAGTCCAGGCAAGTAGGCCCTGATTCTGCCATCAAGCTTTTCCTGCCTTCTGCCTCTGAAAGCTTCAGTCTGAGCTCGCATCTGTATCCATGAACTTTGTCCTCATTCTCTGCGCAGCTAACGGTGCCTGACATCAGCCTGTTGCCTGCCAAAAACTGTATTTCACCTTCGAAATTATCTGCTCCGCTCCCTACCCAATGCATTCCTGTCTAGTAGTTTAAGTAAACATTCTTCCAGCTACCGAGCAAAGGCCCGGCTTCTCTGTCATTATGCCAGTAATTCATAGCCCTGTTACTATGGAAGATTCCTGCCCTCGCATCTAGTGTAGACACTTAGACGCTTGTACACACACTAACAGTCAGTATAGTCAGTATAGAATAAGATTCTACTCCAAGAAGGCCTCTCTTTTGGATAACATAGTTCTTTAAACATAGGATGTTAGATATGATTTGGGATTAGGTTGACTTGACCCTCCAGACTTCTGTCGCCACATGTAGAGCTAAATGTCAAGTCCCCTTCACCCCCTAGTTGCACGTCAATCACACGTCATGCTGCTGCGCGCGCATTTCTGCCAAGTATTTCTGCTGACATTGCGAAATTCTTTCATGGAACCACCCTATTATGACATCATACCTGATGACGTTCTTTAGTTACGCCCAGTTACACCCACTTTTGCTACGCATGTATGTTTTATCTTTACTATCAATTGTTACGCCTCCTCCATTTGTTTCACTGTAATGCCTATTGTATAAAAATGATTACCTATCAATAAAGTACGGTCTTCACTTCCTGAACCTTCGTGGTGATGGAATCTGGAGCTCATCGATTTAAATTGATTATGGAATAAAGCCCGTTCCGAACCTCTAATACCACGGATTCTGCCTCTTATTTTACTGAGCTATTGTTATAGATTTTCCGCATCAAATTAAGTTCCGGTAATTAAATTATTTACCACATGAATGGCGCCCGAACAGGGACACTTTCTCATCTCACGCGCCGGCGGTGCGTTGCAGGCCCGGTCTCCTGTCACAGCTGGACGGACAACAACGCGTACCCACAGGATTTCCTGTATCTCCCTCCTGCCGAGCGGGGGTAACTGAGGCTGCGATCAACACCCAGACGAGGCGGTGAGAAGTGCGAAGTATCCCGACCAGAGCCTAGCTGAGAGAGCAAGATCCGAGGTATACAGAGGCCCACCAGTTTCCGAAGTTTCCGAAGTTCCGAGTCGAGTCCAGTCCGGTTCAAGTTCAGTTCAGTTCCGAGGCCTTCCGTTCCGAGCTACCCGGTGAGTACCATTATCGGGGAGGCGTTCTGACGTGCACATAGGTTGTGCCGGTCAAGACGGGTTTGGGTACACAAATCCGGTCTGCACTGTTTCAGCAGTGTATCTGTACTGTTTAGCAGTATATCAAGTATGTCTAGTATATAATTCAGAATTTATCCAGTTAGTATCGAGTTAGTATCGAGTATTATGCTTAGTGACTAGTTCCCTAAATGACCATCATTGTTTATTCATTAAATGTTAAATGTTAAAATGTTTTTAAATACGTTCTGTATATTGTGGTGTGAATGACTGTTCATTATTGTGTTTTATGGTATTAAAGTTGTTCAAAATTAGGTATCAGATCAGATCAGTTCTCAATATGCCGCTCTTTTCGAAATTAAGACAGATCACAACTAGAAAAGGGGTACTCGAAGAAGCTGTTCCCATTCCTCCTAGGGACACTCCAGGGTACTTCATGTATCATAAACATGGCCTAGACGCCATATTATTTCTTGATCTATGGGTAGACTACACCAAGGAATTACCAGAAAGTCAGAGGTGGCCCGCAGCTGGGACCTGGGATGCAGACTGCATCGTGAAAGTAGAGGAAGAATTATGGAAAAAGAAAGCTAGACAGTCACAGAAAGATGCCATTGAATTATGGCGTAAAGAATCATATAGACGTACAGAAAAAGCACGTAGACAGGAAGAGAAGAGTAAGGAGAATTCAAATAAAGTTCGAGAAAGTGTATTAATTGAAGAAGGTACTCGAGTAAAGTCAGAACAAACAGACAGACAAAGAAATGCCCTTGTGAATGGTATGTATCCTCTTCTGGCCGAAGGACTACCTAAGGCTACTCCGGAAATACCAAAAGACTTGCCACCCCCATTGTTTCCGATAAAAGTACATCCCAAAGGGCATCCCAGATCCGCAGAAGATGTTTTTCTTTCCTCTTATTTAGACGACGCAGCTCCCGAGTATGCTAATGCTGCGCCACATAGACCGCCTGCCGAGGGGGTTCAACGCCAAGACCCTCCTCCTCTGCAACAGCAAACCACGACACAAGTTCCGGCAAGCACATCTGTTTCTACATCCGCATCCACACCTATGGTTGCTATATCTCGTTCAACGAATCCTTTCACATCCAGCACCCCAGGTGGTGCTACCGGAGGTACATCAAGCATTTTTTCTACGCCACCCAGGACAAATAAACTTTCCTTTCAAGAAATAGCCCACCAACGTACGCCCAAACTAGTAACTCCCAGCACGCTCAAGGAACTTCTAATAGATTGTAGATATGACCCAGTGCCCGGAAAAGGGTCGAAATGATGCTGGCATCATTACGTATCCGACGAGCTGCAATATATTTAGGGAAGCTACCAGGAATGACTGCCCATTTAGAAAATATATATCATTTTGTTCAATCAGGGCGAGACCCTGAGAGTATTAACAGAGCCATGGAGTATCAAAAGGTGGAAATACAGGGGGAACTGTTACGTTTCCTCATAAACTGTGCGATCAGAAATCAAGATCAACCAGGGGTAAATCCGGAAGAAATGCAAATTCTTACCACATGGGGTAAGAATATATCAGAGGGGAGACATGATAAACGATCATGCATAGTAGCTATGAGCCGAAAGATCCGCAAAGAAATAGAACGAATACACGAGGAAAGATTAGCAGTAGACGAACCAGAACAAATAGAGGACGAGGAAGAATTAGAACTACCCACAGGACAGTTAGAAACTATGGCATATGTAGGTAGAGGAAGATCTTGCAATAATACTAGATGCTTTACTGATCCGACATGTCCGATACGTTCAGATAATAACAGAAAATTCCAAACTCCTATAATAAATATAAGGTCCCCCGAACATTCATTCCAAGCCGCTGACAAATTACTCCGAGAACGAAGGGGTTATCATATACTCGATTCTATGGACGAACAAGAATTAGCCAGGTCAGCCGTTCACTGGGTTGATAGTCCTGGAAAATATGGTGATGATACACTAGTACATACGTTTTTAAACCTCGCCCCAGATGAACAGCGTTTAGCTGGTATCTATATGATTCAACAACTCCTTATATTATATAAAAGCCAACACTCCGATCCTGGTCCCTTACCTGATATATTGACTGAATTACTCACGAATAAATGGAGAGGTTCCGGTACTAAGTTAATTGGAGAAATACTAGAATTCAGAAAGCAGTACATCCTTTTTGTATGCCCCGAACATGTCTCACTGCCCATCAAGGAAAGAACGACGTATTACATGGATAGACAGAATCCCTTACGCGAAGTGCACCCGATAAAGGGTGATGACAATGAGTTTAAACGTGTGTTTGTATACACACCCATATCTAAAATAGAACTATTAGAAATGAAGAAAGTGGTACCCAGTCATGATAAAGACCCAGCAGGTTTCCATCGTGAAATTAAAGATATGTTACTCATGGGAGAATATACCTACCCCGACATTATGACAATATTGAAGGTATTAATGCCTGCGGGCATTTACGAAAAACTCAAGGAAAAGGATTGGGAGGTGGGAGACCAGAAGATAGATTGGACAGCATTAGAAAACGAAGAAAAAGCTCGAGGTCCAGGTTCAGGGCTCGGGGACAAGATCAAAGCACTACCAGGTTTACTAGTACAGGTACTGCCACGTTTATTAACTACGAAAAAGGAAGACTGGGGTGCAATATCAGCCTGTAAACAAAAATCAGATGAAGACACTAGTGATTTCTATTCCCGATTTGAGAAATGTTTTGGTATAAATAGTGGAATAAAAGCAAGTAGCGAGTCGTATCCACATCTGTTTGTGACAAAGTTAGTTGAAAATGCCTTGCCCCAAGTTAAGAATAGAGTATTGAAGTTCGAGAGTACCTGGCAAGGTAACACTCCGTCACAAATGTTACAAATGCTACAGTACCATCACAATAGAATTAGAGAAGAACAAGAACATGAACATAGACGCATGAAAGACACGAAAATGAAAATGCTAGTTTCCCAGACAGTACCAACTGACGGTCATAAGAAGGGTATAACACAGTCCAGTGTTTCAACAGGTCCTGTAAAAGGGACGTGCAACTATTGTAAACAGCCAGGTCATTATGTACACGATTGTCCAGTTTTAAAACATAATATTGCCATAGGTAACGCAAAAGAAAGACCACGACCAATTAGACAGGATCAGAACCAACAAGGAGCTCCGCAGCATGCACAGTCCATGCCAGCTCCGCAACAGTCTATGCCAGCTCCACCACCGCAGCCTATTGCTGCCACACAAACAACGACCCGACAGATGTATCAGACCGCACAGTATGACTATCCTGATTACCAACGATACTCATGAAACAGCCTAGAGAGGGAAGTTGGCTTACCCCTTATTGAGGTCCCTGTAGATCAAGAAGGACCTTATGTACACAGTGAACTATTAGGTCAAGATAGAAAATTCTTACTTGATACAGGGGCAAGCCGAACAACAATAAAACGTAGTGAAGTTCCAGGGGCACCCCTCTCAGGCACACAGAATATTTCCCTTGGTTTTTCAGGAAAACCTATCATTAACGAAGTAACACAGCCTCTTCCACTTACGATTGGTCCCTTGACACGAACTACAGATTTATTACTTACTAAATCATGTCCAGAAAACTTGTTAGGCATAAAAACTTTGAAAGCTCTAGGAGCTATTATATGTTGTTCTCCGGAAGGAGTAAGATTGTTTTTACGTGATTTCAAAGGGCACTACGTGTCCCGAGACATGGATCACCGACTACAGACTTTACCGACACATTTATGGGCACAAGGCCCTACAGATGTTGGTTGCATGAACATTACACCATATCGAGTCACACTAAAGGCAGGAGTGGTGCTTCCACGAATGCGACAATACAAGTTACCCCCAGATGCTGTAGTGGCTTTACTACAAATCATTGACGAGCTTATTACCCAAGGAGTGGTTGTGGAAACTGAC
Organism: Triturus cristatus; assembly: GCF_964204655.1. NCBI lineage: Eukaryota > Metazoa > Chordata > Amphibia > Caudata > Salamandridae > Triturus > Triturus cristatus. Next base: position 239,662,488 of record NC_140583.1, read on the forward strand.
TCCAATGTATGTAATTCACCGATAATTCCGATTCTTAAACGAACCGATCCAACAGCCCCGCCAGTATATCGATTGGTTATTGATCTGCGCGAATTAAATAAATGCATAGTACCACAATACCCCGTAGTCCCAGACATTTCTTCATTACTGACAGCCATTGATTCCGAAGCAACATTCTTTACTGTAATTGATCTCAAGAATGCCTTTTTCAGCGTCCCAATAGATCCGGAAAGCCAATACTTGTTCGGATTTAGTTTAAATGGACGAAGCTTTAAATTCACACGCGCACCTCAAGGATTTACAGAAAGCCCCAGCATTTATAGCCAAGCACTGAAACGAGAACTCGACAGTATCCACATGCCAGTCAACACTGCCCTGCTTCAATATGTCGATGATCTGCTGATCACCGCTAGAAGCGAACCTGAATGTGAGAAAGCCTCACTGACGGTATTACAATTTTTGGCCGAAAAGGGGCACAAGGTGTCCCCTTCTAAGCTGCAATTCTGTGTCCAGCGAGTTGTTTACCTCGGTCACTCGCTGTCCAAGGAGGGAAGGCAGCTTACACCAGATCGCATCCAGCTAATTGCTAATATGCCGATACCCAAGACACAAAAGGAGGTGCGGGCTTTCATAGGCCTCACTTCATATTGTAGGCAGTGGATCCCTCAGTATGCATTTCTAGCAAAACCACTCATTCAATTGACAACACAGGAGGCAGCCACATCGACTGTTCTCCCTTGGACTCAGGAACATACACAAGCTTTTGAAAGCCTAAAGAAAGCCTTATGCCAAGCACCTGTTTTAGCAACACCATGTTACAATAAACAGTTTACACTCTTCGTTACAGAACGCGAAGGTACTGCCTTATCAGTACTCACACAGGAACAAGCAGGATCACACAAACCATGTGCTTATTTTTCTAGTACATTAGATCCCGTAGCTCAGGCGTTGCCTGCGTGCCTGAAATCAGTGGCAGCAACAGCTTTAGCAATCAGACAAAGCGATGCCATAGTATTAGGGCATCCATTGACAGTACAAGTACCACATGCAGTGGAGGTTCTCTTGAACCGCACACAAACACAACACTTGACCATAGCACGACTTACTGGTTACGAATTAACGTTGTTTCAGCCACATATAGAAATCAGACGTTGTAGTACATTGAATCCTGCCACACTGTTACCTATAAATGGAACAGACCCACTTGCACATGATTGTATTGAAGTTATCACTATCACGACGAAACCCAGACAAGACTTGACAGACGTCCCATTGTCAGACCCAGACCTGACGTTGTATGTAGATGGTTCATGTATGAGAACAAGTACAGGAGAGCTAGTGGCCGCTTACGCAGTCACAACAGACACTGAAATCATTGAAACAAATTGCATAAATACCTTGTCCGCTCAAGCAGCAGAGCTCATCGCTCTGACACAAGCCTGTATTCAAGCCACAAATAAAAAAGTCAACATATACACTGATTCACGTTATGCATTCGGAGTTGTACATGACTTCGGCGTGCTGTGGCGAGAGAGAGGTTATTTAACTTCTCACGGTGCCCACATTCAGCACGGACCCCTTATTCATGCCTTATTAGATGCAATACATTTACCCACTGCAATATCAATTATGAAATGTAAAGCTCATACGAAAGTTACTGATATCATTTCTCAAGGCAATGATCTAGCTGACAGAACAGCTAAACAGACTGCTCAAACTCAAACATCCGACATGACAAAGACAATAGTCCCGACACCAACACATTGCATGATGGTTAAGGATCCCGCTCTTGACGTAATTGACATACAGACACATGCTACTCCAGACGAAATAAAGAAATGGACTGAATTAGGAGGGATCCGAACGGATCAAGGATGGATGACGAAGGAAAAATCTGTGTGGTTCCTTCCTGATTCAATGGTCCAAGTCGTTATTAACACTGTACATAGTCCAGCACATCTAGGAGAAAAAGCTATGCTAGACAGCATCCAACACATTTGGTTCAACAAACATTTACGAGCAGCAGCTAAACAAAAAGTCCGTACCTGTATGATCTGTTGTCAGTTTAACCCAGGTAAAAGCATTCCCGTAGAACAGGGTGGATTTCAGCCTCCTGATCACCCTTTTGAAGTCCTCCAGATGGATTATATCCAGATGGAACGATGTCGAGGATTCAAATATGTTCTCGTAGTTGTCTGTGCTCTTTCCCGTTGGACAGAGGCATACCCGGTTTCAGATTACACTGCCCCGACTACTGCCAAACAGTTAGTTCGAGAATTCTTCCCACGGTACGGTTTACCACGTGTTGTCTACTCAGATAACGGCCAGCCGTTCTCATCCGAATTAATGAAACACGTTTCACTTTTTTTAGGCTATCAGTGGAAGTTTCACTCTGTCCGACACCCCGAGGCAGCAGGTCTCGTGGAACGACATAACCAGACCCTGAAAATTAGATTGTCCAAAATTTGTAGAGAGAAAGGTGTCGACTGGGTAGTAGCCTTACCCGTTGCACTCTTCTACATGAGAATGGTAGCACACTCTCGAACAGGGCTATCCCCTTATGAGGTGATCTTCGGTAGACCACCAAATATGTGGGGGACGCCTATACCACGCAAAATAACTGATATTGACTGTAATATGCTGACAGATTACTTGGCTTCCTTGATGTCTGCACTACAATCTTGTCGTTCACAGGTAGCTGCAGCCTTTCCCGACAACACCGAGGTGAAACCCCATGACGTAATTCCAGGGGATTTAGTTCTAGTGAGGAACTTTGATCGGAAGTCTCAGCTGGATCCTAGGTGGAAGTCGCCTCAGCTCGTACTGCTAACGACGAGGACAGCCGTAAAGATCGAAGGACGAAAAGGCTGGATACATTCAAGTCATATCAAGAAATTTCATGGACTACCGTCAGACGTAAACGACACACTTTGCGTGTCTTCCCCGAGTGACTCAAAACTTCCTTTGGTTGAATTGAATACCCATGAACAATACAAACTAAAACTTAGGTCTAACAAGTCAGGCAATTTGATTGTTTAAGTCCTCTCCAAGGTGAAGCGGTCGAATTTGTCTCTGACATGTATCCCTTAGACCTGTACAGAGAAAGAAACAAAAGGATAAAGCTGAAACGACATGCGTACTGTAAATCACTGCGTAGTCATTGCACAGTGACGTTATTAATTTTGTTTTCCTTAAGTCTTTTAGTAATTACTGCAAGTATATTGTTGCACACATATTATCCTATTTCTAGACATGTTTACAATGTTACTGCTGAACATTCTTTTAGTGAATTACCTCCGCATGAATTGTCTTATAGATTTGCGCTGCGCAATAACACTTTTATTAGTATGTTACATCATTCCCATCAGGTTAGCAATGCTACAAATTGTTGGATATGTGGCCGACTCCCTCCCTATCAGAACTATAAAGGAATTCTACCTCTCTTTCCATACCCGTTCACACACAACGGCTCCTGTGGAGCATGGTTTAGTTTAATTAATTACCTAGATTCGAATTCTGCAGTTTACCAGAAAAACTGGGTATGGGGAAATCTGAACTTAGTTTTACTCAAAGTCTGTCACCCCAACAAGGAGGGACTTCCCAAAAGAACAGGAACTGATTTAGAAAATGAAGTGTATGGATTAGGTAATTTTACGCTTAATCTCATGATCCTGAATGTCGAATCCGAAGCTACTCCAATTTTGCCCGCCATGTCAGTATTTCCAGTAAAAGGTAAATTATGTGTAAGAAAGAATGGTTCCATACATATGGGCCATAGTAGATGCACCACTGTAATAGAATTTAGTGATCAAGGCAAGTCTACATTTAGAGCTTCCCGCCATTCCTACTTCATATGTGGTCAGACGGCATACATACGTTTGCCACTAGATTGGGATGGTACCTGCTACATCGGATTCCTTTTGCCACCTGTTTTCCTAGCTCCTCCTGATTATCACAGAAATACTCATTTAGTACATAATAGAGAAAGGAGAGATCTCCCAATAGTCGATTACACTGAGACAGCCTGGGAAAAATACACAGATTTCAATAAAGGTCTCTTTCCCTATATAGGTACAGTTACCAATAGTAAGCTGATACGTAGATTAACCAGAACCCTTGAAGCAGTAGTGAACGAAACTATTTCCGCCTTAGGCAATTTAACAGAAGAGCAGTCTGCTATGCGGATTGTTGTGCTTCAAAATCGTCTTGTCCTTGACGTCATCCTGGCCGATAGGGGCGGAGCTTGTAGGGTCATCGGATCAAGTTGTTGCATTTTCATACCAGAAAATTCGCCATCTGTATATAAAGCCATAACTCGCCTTCATAAGATTGTAAGCCAGATACACCAGAATCCAGGCACCTGGACTTGGTCCGGTTGGTTTTGGAGTGTATTATCTACCTTTGGATGGAAGGTCCTATCCTTCCTAGGTATTGGCTTCCTCATATTATTCAGTTGCTCTCTATGTCTACAATGTGGACCAGCGATCTGTGGTCTGTGTGCCACATCGTGTATTCCACCACCAAGATTTCATTCATCACGGAAGAAGAAAGAAGAACAAATGATGCTATATGAACAGATCGATGGATTAATGAAGATTGATATCTCTTGACGGGCAAGTAGGGGACAAGGAGGGAATGTGGAAATATGGATTTTTCTGGTCAGTTATGTCCCCTATCTTGGACCCCAACGGTTTCATGTATAAATCACGAGTACATGTATGTTCCCTCCAGTTCCAGTTATGAAGACGCAAACACATGTGTGTCCACCGCCAACATGTCCTCTTTTCCATTCGCCATGAATGGGCCGGATATTCCATTCCTAAGTATGAAAGGCCACCGGCTTTATATGGTTCACTTATGCCATTTTACAGTCCAGGCACGTAGGCCCTGATTCTGCCATCAAGCTTTTCCTGCCTTCTGCCTCTGAAAGCTTCAGTCTGAGCTCGCATCTGTATCCATGAACTTTGTCCTCATTCTCTGCGCAGCTAACGGTGCCTGACATCAGCCTGTTGCCTGCCAAAAACTGTATTTCACCTTCGAAATTATCTGCTCCGCTCCCTACCCAATGCATTCCTGTCTAGTAGTTTAAGTAAACATTCTTCCAGCTACCGAGCAAAGGCCCGGCTTCTCTGTCATTATGCCAGTAATTCATAGCCCTGTTACTATGGAAGATTCCTGCCCTCGCATCTAGTGTAGACACTTAGACGCTTGTACACACACTAACAGTCAGTATAGTCAGTATAGAATAAGATTCTACTCCAAGAAGGCCTCTCTTTTGGATAACATAGTTCTTTAAACATAGGATGTTAGATATGATTTGGGATTAAGTTGACTTGACCCTCCAGACTTCTGTCGCCACATGTAGAGCTAAATGTCAAGTCCCCTTCACCCCCTAGTTGCACGTCAATCACACGTCATGCTGCTGCGCGCGCATTTCTGCCAAGTATTTCTGCTGACATTGCGAAATTCTTTCATGGAACCACCCTATTATGACATCATACCTGATGACGTTCTTTAGTTACGCCCAGTTACACCCACTTTTGCTACGCATGTATGTTTTATCTTTACTATCAATTGTTACGCCTCCTCCATTTGTTTCACTGTAATGCCTATTGTATAAAAATGATTACCTATCAATAAAGTACGGTCTTCACTTCCTGAACCTTCGTGGTGATGGAATCTGGAGCTCATCGATTTAAATTGATTATGGAATAAAGCCCGTTCCGAACCTCTAATACCACGGATTCTGCCTCTTATTTTACTGAGCTATTGTTATAGATTTTCCGCATCAAATTAAGTTCCGGTAATTAAATTATTTACCACACTTGTATGCCAAGATGAAACACAATCTCCAGTTACCTCTATACGTACAGTGGTCGGAGACGTACTTTACACGCAGCGGGACATACACAACGCGTTTGTGGCTCATTACCAGGGATTATGCGTGTCTCGTGCACGGGGCACGACCATGGAACTACAACTTTATTTAGACGGGATGGAGCTGCAGAACCCTACACGCACACAACGGGACGAATTAAATAGGCCTCTTCTAGCGGAGGAAATACGGGACAGCCTATTCTCATTGGCAAATGGGAAATCGCCGGGACCGGATTACCTGCCAACCGAATTCTATAAAGCTTACGCGCATATATTGGTGCCAAGGCTGCTACAGGTGTACGAGCTGGCGATAGAGGAATCCACACTTACTGATTCGCAAAATGAGGCCCTGCTAGTGTCCCTCCTCAAGCCTGACAAAAATCCTGAATCGCTCGGCTCCTACCGTCCACTAGCGCTCCTTAATACTGACTACAAAATATTCGCATCCCTACTTGCGAAGCGTCTCTCGCCCCTGGTGAAGACATTGGTGCACCCAGACCAGAACGGTTTTGTACCCACTAGGAATACCTCGCTCAATCTCATCAGATTTTTTTAAATACAGCAGTATGCGACACTTAGTTGGCCCTGCTCCGGGTGCCTGGTACTGGACCTGGAGAAGGCCTTCGATTCTCTGGAGTGGCCCTACCTGGCGGCGGTGCTGTGCAAGTATGAGCTGGGTGCTGCCTTTTTCAAACATGGTCCAGTTGCTGTATCAGCACCCTACAGTTCGCGTCTGCACCGGCAGGCTTATGTCTGCCCCCATTAGAGTGAGAAGAGGAACCCGCCAGGGTTGTCCGTTGTCCCTGCTCCATTTCTCTTTAGCCATGGAGCCAGTTGCTATGCTACTCCGCAGTAGTGGTGAGGAATGAGGAATACAATTGGGGGATGGGACGCACGCCGTGTCTCTCTATGCCGACGACTTACTGTTCTATGTGCGTGATGTCACTGCCATACCTACATCTATAGCGGAGGTGCTGAGGGTGTTTGAAGAAATGTCGGGCCTCCGGGTCAATTGGGCCAAGTCCGGAGTGTACCCCGATGTATTCATTAATGGTTCGAGGCTCCCGTGGTACCCCACCACCTTTCGTTATCTGGGAATCCACATCTATCGGACTCCAGATGATCTGTTGGAGGGCAATTTGATTAGGGCAATTTCAGCAATACGGGCTTCGGTGCATTTCTGGAAGTCACTGCTGTTAAATGTCATGAGCCGAGTTACCCTGCTCAAAATGATTGTCCTACCAAAGTTACTGTACTATTTCTCTAACCTCCCAGTTTATGTCCCTACCAGGCTTTTCTGTGAACTGGAGCGTATGTCCCGAGACCTTATTTGGAACAAAGGCAGACCCAGAGTTGCGTTGTGGAAGCTGTATGCTCCCACCTCCCAGGGAGGGCTAGCTGTTCCCAATCTGGAACTGTACTACAAAGCAGCTCAGCTGCAGTGGGTGACGAGGTGGCTCAATGGCACTGCTCTGGATGAAACGGCAACCTTGCAGCAACTGTGGACTCACGCTCAATTATCTCACCTATTCCATCCAGCTGCCAGGTCCCCCCGTCTGCTCCAACTGCATCTGGGTCTAGCGCATAGATGTTACAAAAGGAGCTTATATCTTATGTGTGAGACGCTCCCATATGCCCTGATATTACCGCTCTTGGGGATGCCCAGAGGGAACACGGGTACTTCCGAAGTCGTTCTTAGGCACTGGCACGCAGTGGGTGTAGAAACTCTGGTTGACTTTTACAGAGACGGCGCCCTCTTAACGTTCGAGGCACTAGCGGAGGACACTGACTTACCTACTGGGCAATTTCTCCTACATGCCTCTCTTATACGAGCCCTATCGGTATTCTTGGGCTATTTGACGACTGAACCGCCGACACACCTGCTGCTGCAGTATCTACACGTAATGGGGGCAGGATCACACATAGTGCACTGGCTGGTGACGGCCTTGCTCACACACACGCTGAAACAGTGTTGGCGCTCCGTGCCCGCTGGGAAGCTGATAGAGGCCAACCCTGGACAGACCAGGAATGGGCAACCATCTTAGCTGGTACTACTTATATACCAAGAAGCTCTAAATTCAGGCTAATACAGACTTACATATTACAAAGGGCATATCTTTCTCCTGACAAAGTAAACAGATATTTTAAGATTGCTACATCTGAATGTCTTTGTTGTCAGCAGCTCGACGCAGATCTGCTCCACATGCAGTGGTCCTGCGCCTCCCTCCACCGTTACTGGCGAGACGTTGCTGCAGCATTGGTGACCTGCACCGACACGTCCTTGCCACGCACGTGGGAGATCTGCATTCTAGGGGTCTATGTTAGGTCCAACAAAAACAGAGTTACCTCACGGTTCAGAGACTTAGGACTAATAGTTGCAAACGCTTAATAACAAAGCGGTGGAGGCAGGCAGACCCCCCAGAGATAATCAGTTGGACGGGCTCACTTAAGATATGGGCACATGCAGAGAGCACAGAATTGCATAGGGAGGAAACGGCGGGGCTCCGCAAATATCCTATAGCGCAACACCGGGACACCATACTTACAGCATTCAGCAATGGAACCACCGGGGAAGGCGTAGGCACCCAACCAGCAGTCACATAATACACCTGCTGCAGGCCTCGGGAGGCAGGGAGCTAGAGGATGGCAGCGGACGGACACACCCCATTGTACAGTAGATCTGCTTCAACGAACCCCTGCCCCCCTTCTGTCCCGGCACCCCCCTCTTGACACCGGCCCCCAACACCCACACGAGTCCGAGCTTCACCCTAGTATATTAGCATTTTGTGACTAATACACTACACAGACCCACACCCAGTACTGTAAAGGCTATTCCGACTGAATTTTTTTTTCTTCTTTTTTTCTTTACTTTATTGGTGTGTGTAAGTATCTCCGTATTCCTTTTACTTTGGGACGCATACACTCATCGGCCCAATGCATTGGCCATATGAGCCTATCTTTACCATTTGCTAATGTTTAGGTAGTTCTTCCATAATGTGTCAAAAGATATTGGCGACTCCCCCTTCCCTCTTTTGTCAAATCCTTTCTTCAACGTCGATTAGACACTGTGGGATGGTGTGGAGGACGGGTAATCGCACAGATGTTGTAAGAAGCGACCTATTAGTAGCACACTGGTGTGCTAACACACATTGAAAAACGTTCTGCGATATTATTGACGATTTATGATAGTACTGTTGAGATATTGTAATGTACTACTGGTACAATGTTGTTGACATATCTGTCTTGCCATGTGTTATATGAAAATGGACAAATATGGAACAAAAAAAAAGAAAAACCAATAAATATTTAAAAAAAATAAAATAAAATGAATAGTCCTTTGTTTTCAGTAATGAAACGAGACCATTCATATACTGTAGTCTTAGATTGCACCCACTTTTACGCCACTACATGCACATTTGCTGTACAAAACGCACACAGCGCTCGACCAACGAATAACACAGTGTGTAAAACATACAAAATCACTTTGGACATTTTAAGTGTTTTTTCTGATAGAATATAGAGCCTGAGAGCAGGTACTTGACCTCATTTAGTGCGCCTGAGTCTCAAAAACAGCTCTTTCAATTGCCTCAAAGGGTATAAGAACAGCCCATGGTGGTTTTCAGCCCGGGTTACAGAACTTTTGCAAGAATTTGATGACCAGGCATTGTCCTTTGTCGATAGCATATAGCTAATGGATGATGACCTTTCAGCACATTTGGCAATAGTAGAACGCTTAGTTTGGGGATTTGCTCACATAGACTACAAATCCAATTTAAAAAAATCTAAAATTGCCCATCTCAATGTTCTATTTTTCGGATATGAGTTGTTAAGTAAAGGCAGAAGTCTTGCGATATGATTCCTAAAGAAGTGTGCAATTTTACAACCACCAAACACACTGAAGAAACACCAATCAATACTGGGTTTTCTACATTTTGTCAGACCATACCTTCAATACTACGCAGAGCGGGTAAAACCGTTCTACGACTTGATTCCTCCAGACTTTTCAAGTACACATTGGACAACTGAACACACACAGGTTTTATGTTAAGTACAAGCTGACATGCTAGTTTCAAAACACTTACATATGTATACATCCGTGTAATTGTGGGAGCCTCAGGGTACTGTGGTAAATAATTTAATTACCGGGACTTAATTTGATACAGAAACATAATAAAATAGCTCAGTAAATAAGAGGCAGAATCCGTGGTATTAGAGGTTCGGAATGGGCTTTATTCCAATGGTCGATTATAATCGGTTGCTCCAGGTTCCATCACCACGAAGGTTCAGGAAGTGAAGTACATACATTATTGATAATTATTCACTTTTATACAATAGGCATTACAGTGAGGCCAATGCAAGAGGCGTAACAATTGATAGCAAAGATAACATTTCACATGCGTAGCTGAAGGAGGCGTAATTGGGTGTAACAAGGAAAACGTCATTGGTTATGATGTCACATATGGGTGGACCTATGAAATAATTTCGCAATGTCAGCAGAAATACTTGATACTCGACTTGAACTGAATTATTCTGAATTTATATACTTGATATACTAGATATACTGCTAAACAGTACAGATACACTGCTGAAACAGTGCAGACCGGATTTGTGTACCCAAACCCGTCTGGACCGGCACAACTTATGTGCACGCCAGAACGCCTCCCCAGTAATGGTACTCACCGGGTAGCTCGGAACGGAAGGCCTCGGAAACTGAACTGAACTTGAACCGGACTGGACTCGACTCGAACACTTCGGAAACTGGACTCGACTCGGGACTTCGGAAACTGGTGGGCCTCTGTATACCTCGGATCTTGCTCTCCCAGCTAGGCTCTGGTCGGGATACTTCGCACTTCTCACCGCCTCGTCTGGGTGTTGATCGCAGCCTCAGTCGCCCCCGCTTGACCGGAGGGAGATACAGGAAATCCTGCTGGTACGCGTTGTTGTCCGTCCAGCTGTGGCAGGAGACCGGGCCTGCAACGCACCACCGGCGCGTGAGATGAGAAAGTGTCCCTGTTCGGGCGCCATTCATGTGGTAAATAATTTAATTACCGGGACTTAATTTGATACAGAAACATAATAAAATAGCTCAGTAAATAAGAGGCAGAATCCGTGGTATTAGAGGTTCGGAATGGGCTTTATTCCAATGGTCGATTATAATCGGTTGCTCCAGGTTCCATCACCACGAAGGTTCAGGAAGTGAAGTACATACATTATTGATAATTATTCACTTTTATACAATAGGCATTACAGTGAGGCCAATGCAAGAGGCGTAACAATTGATAGCAAAGATAACATTTCACATGCGTAGCTGAAGGAGGCGTAATTGGGTGTAACAAGGAAAACGTCATTGGTTATGATGTCACATATGGGTGGACCTATGAAATAATTTCGCAATGTCAGCAGAAATACTTGGCAGAGATGCGCGCGCAGCAGTATGACGTGTGATTGACGTGCGACTAGGGGGTGAAGGGGACTTGACATTTAGCTCTACATGTGGCGACAGAAGTCTGGAGGGTCAAGTCAACCTAATCCACAAATCATATCTAACATCCTATGTTTAAAGAACCATGTTATCCAAAAGAGAGGTCTCTTAGAGTAGAATCTTATTCTATACTGACTATACTGACTGTTAGTGCGTGTACAAGCGTCTAAGTGTCTACACTAGATGCGAGGGCAGGAATCTTCCATAGTAACAGGGCTATGAATTACTTGCATGAAGACAGAGAAACCGGGCCTTTGCTCGGTAGCTGGAAGAATGTTTACTTAAACTACTAGACAGGAATGCATCGGGCAGGGAACGGAGCAGATAATTTCGAAGGTAAAATACAGTTTCTTGGCAGGCAACAGGCTGATGTCAGGCTTCGTGAGCCGCGCAGGGAATGAGACAAAGTTCATGGTCACAGATGCAGGCTCAGACTGGAGCTTCAGAGGCAGAAAGCAAGAAAAGCTTGATGACAGAATCCGGGCCTACTTGCCTGGACTGAAAAATGGCATAAGTGAACCATATAAAGCCGGTGGCCTTTCATACTTAGGAATGGAATATCCGGCCTATTCATGGCGGATCTGAAAGAGGACATGTTGACGGTGGACGCACATGGGTTTGCGTCTTCATAACTGGAACTGGAGGGAGCATACATGTACTTGTGATTCATACATGAAACCGTTGGGGTCCAAGATAGGGGACATAACTGATCAGAAAAATCCATATTTCCACATTCCCTCCTTGTCCCCTACTTGCCCGTCAAGAGATATCAATCTTCATCAATCCATTGATCTGTTCATATAGCATCATTTGTTCTTCTTTTTTCTTCTGGGACGAATGAAATCTTGGTGATGGGACACACGATGTGGCACACAGACCACAAATCGCTGGTCCACATTGTAGGCATAGACAGCAACTGAATAGTATGAGAAAGCCAATACCTAGGAAGGATAGGACCTTCCATCCAAAGGTAGATAATACATTCCAAAACCAACCGGACCAAGTCCAGGTGCCTGGATTCTGGTGTATCTGGCTTACAATCTTATGAAGGCGAGTTATGGCTTTATATACAGATGGCGAATTTTCTGGTATGAAAATGCAACAACTTGATCCGATGACCCTACAAGCTCCGCCCCTATCGGCCAGGATGACGTCAAGGACAAGACGATTTTGAAGCACAACAATCCGCATAGCAGACTGCTCTTCTGTTAAATTGCCTAAGGCGGAAATAGTTTCGTTCACTACTGCTTCAAGGGTTCTGGTTAATCTACGTATCAGCTTACTATTAGTAACTGTACCTATATAGGGAAAGAGACCTTTATTGAAATCTGTGTATTTTTCCCATGCTGTTTCAGTGTAATCGACTATCGGGAGATCTCTCCTTACTCTAGTATATACTAAATGAGTATTTCTGTGATAATCAGGAGGAGCTAGAAAAACAGGCGGCAAAAGAAATCCAATGTAGCAGGTACCATCCCAATCTAGAGGCAAACGTACATATGCCGTCTGACCACATATGAAATAGGAATGGCGGGAAGCTCTAAATGTAGACTTGCCTTGATCACTAAATTCTACTACAGTGGTGCATCTACTATGGCCCATATGTATGGAACCATTCTTTCTTACACATAATTCACCTTTTACTGGAAATATTGACATAGCGGGCAAAATTGGAGTAGCTTCGGATTCGACATTTAGGATCATAAGATTAAGCGTAAAATTACCTAATCCATACACTTCATTTTCGAGATCAGTTCCTGTTCTCTGGGGAAATCCCTCCTTGTTAGGATAGCAGACCTTAAGTAAAACTAAATTCAAATTTCCCCATACCCAGTTATCTTGATAAACTGCAGAATTCGAATCTAGGGAATTGATTAAGCTAAACCATGCTCCACAGGAGCCGTTGTGTGTCAACGGGTATGGAAAGAGAGGTAGAATTCCTTTATAATTCTGATAGGGAGGGAGTCGGCCACATATCCAACAATTTTTAGCATTGCTAACCTGATGGGAATGATGTAACATATTAATAAACGTGTTATTGCGCAGCGCAAATCTATAAGACAACTCAAGCGGAGGTAATTCACTAAAAGAATGTTCAGCAGTAACATTATAAACGTGTCTAAAAATAGGATAATATATATGCAACAATATACTTGCAGTAATTATTAAAAGACTTAAGGAAAACAAAATTAATAACGTCACTGTACAATGACTACGCAGTGATTTACAGTATGCCTGTCGTTTCAACATTTTTCGGGTGCATTCTCTATTCAGGTCCAAGGGATACATGTCAGAGACAATTCAACCGCTTCACCTCGGAGAGGACTTAAACAATCAAATTGCTTGACTGATTGGACCTGAGTTTTAGTTTATAAAGTTCGGAATTTCTCTTTTCAACAAAAGGAAGTTTTGAGTCAATGGGTGAAGACACACAAGGTGTGGTGTTTACGTCCGATGGTAGTCCATGAAATTTCTTGATATGACTTGAATGTATCCAGCCTTTTCTGCCCTCGATCTTCACGGCTGTCCTTGTGGTGAGCAAGACCAATTTCGGTGACTTCCACCTAGGATCCAGCTGAGTCTTTCGATCAAAGTTCCTCACTAAAACGAGATCCCCCGGAATTACGTCATGGGGTTTCACCTCAGTGTTGTCAGGAAAAGCTGCAGCTACCTGTGAACGACAAGATTGTAGTGCAGACATCAAGGAAGCCAAATAATCTGTCAGCATATTACAGTCAATATCAGTTATTTTGCGTGGTATAGGTGTCCCCCACATATTTGGTGGTCTGCCGAAGATCACTTCATACGGGGATAGCCCTGTTCGAGAGTGTGCTACCATTCTTGTGTAAAAGAGTGCAACTGGTAACGCTACTACCCAGTCGACACCTTTCTCTCTGCATATTTTGGACAATCTAATTTTCAGAGTTTGATTATGTCTTTCTACGAGACCTGCTGCTTCGGGGTGTCGGACACAGTGGAATTTCCACTGATAGCCTAACAAAAGTGAAACGTGTTTCATTAATTCGGATGAGAACGGCTGGCCATTATCTGAGTGAACAACACGTGGTAAACCGTATCGTGGGAAGAATTCTCGAACTAACTGTTTGGCAGTAGTCGGGCCGTGTAATCTGAAACCGGGTATGCCTCCGTCCAACGGGAAAGAGCACAAACAACTACGAGAACATATTTGAATCCTCGACATCGTTCCATCTGGATATAATCCATCTGGAGGACTTCAAAAGGGTGATCAGGAGGCTGAAATCCACCCTGTTCTACGGGAACGCTTTTTCCTGGGTTGAACTGACAACAGATCATACAGGTACGAACTTTTTGTTTGGCTGCAGCTCGTAAATGTTTATTGAACCAAATGTGTTGAATGCTGTCTAGCATAGCTTTTTCTCCTAGATGTGCTGGACTATGTACAGTGTTAATTATAACCTGGACCATTGAATCAGGAAGGAACCACACAGACTTTTCCTTCATCAACCATCCTTGATCCGTTTGGATCCCTCCTAATTCAGTCCATTTCTTTATTTCTTCTGGTGTAGCATGTGTCTGTATTTCAATTACGTCAAGAGTAGGATCTTTAACCGTCATACAATGTGTTGGCGTCGGGACTATTGTCTTTGTCATGTCGGATGTTTGAGTTTGAGCAGTCTGTTTAGCTGTTCTGTCAGCTAAATCATTGCCTTGAGAAATGATATCAGTAACTTTCGTATGAGCTTTACATTTCATAATTGATATTGCAGTGGGTAGATGTATTGCATCTAATAAAGCATGAATGAGGGGTCCGTGCTGAATGTGGGCACCGTGAGAAGTTAAATAACCTCTCTCTCGCCACAGCACGCCGAAGTCATGTACAACTCCGAATGCATAACGTGAATCAGTGTATATGTTGACTTTTTTATTTGTGGCTTGAATACAGGCTTGTGTCAGAGCGACGAGCTCTGCTGCTTGAGCGGACAAGGTATTTATGCAATTTGTTTCAATGATTTCAGTGTCTGTTGTGACTGCGTAAGCGGCCACTAGTTCTCCTGTACCTTTTCTCATACATGAACCATCTACATACAACGTCAGGTCTGGGTCTGACAATGGGACATCTGTCAAGTCTTGTCTGGGTTTCGTCGTGATTGTAATAACATCAATACAGTCATGAGCTAGTGGGTCTGTTCCATTTACAGGTAAAAGTGTGGCAGGATTCAATGTGTTACAACGTCTGATTTCTATATGTGGCTGAAACAGTGTTAGTTCGTACCCTGTAAGTCTTGCTATAGTCAAATGTTGTGTTTGCGTTCGATTCACAAGAACCTCCACTGCATGTGGTACTTGTACTGTCAATGGATGTCCTAACACTATGGCATCGCTTTGTCTGATTGCTAAAGCTGTCGCTGCCACTGATTTCAGGCACGCAGGCAGAGCCTGAGCTACGGGATCTAATGTACTAGAAAAATAAGCACACGGTTTGTGTGATCCTGCTTGTTCCTGTGTGAGTACTGACAAAGCAGTACCTTCTCGTTCTGTAACAAAGAGTGTAAAATGTTTTCTGTAACATGGTGTTGCTAAAACAGGTGCTTGGCATAGAGCTTTCTTTAAGCTTTCAAAAGCTTGTGTATGTTCCTGAGTCCAAGGGAGAACAGTCGATGTGGCTGCCTCCTGTGTTGTCAACTGAATGAGTGGTTTTGCTAGAAATGCATACTGAGGGATCCACTGCCTACAATATGAAGTGAGGCCTATAAAAGCCCGCACCTCCTTTTGTGTCTTGGGTATTGGCATGTTAGCTATTAACTGAATGCGGTCGGGTGTAAGCTGCCTTCCCTCCTTGGACAGCGAGTGTCCAAGATAAACAACTCGCTGGACACAGAATTGCAGCTTAGAAGGGGACACCTTGTGCCCCTTTTCGGCTAGAAATCGTAAAACTGTCAGTGATGCTTTCTCACATTCGGGTTCGCTTCTAGCGGTGATCAGCAGATCATCGACATATTGAAGCAAGGCAGTGTTAACTGGCATGTGGATACTGTCGAGTTCTCGTTTCAGTGCTTGGCTATAGATGCTGGGGCTTTCTGTAAATCCTTGAGGTGCGCGTGAGAATTTGAAGCTACGTCCATTTAAACTAAATCCGAACAAATATTGGCTTTCCGGATCTATTGGGACGCTGAAAAAGGCATTTTTGAGATCAATTACAGTAAAGAATGTTGCTTCGGAATCAATAGCTGTCAGCAATGACGAGATATCTGGGACCACAGGGAATTGTGGCACAATGCATTTGTTCAATTCGCGCAAATCAATAACCAATCGATATACTGGCGAGGCCTTCGGATCTGTTCGTTTAAGAATCGGAATTATCGGTGAATTACATACATTGGAGTCTGTTTCTACAACCACTCCTTGGGCAATGAGCTCGTCAATGATTTGTAGTAAAGCCACTACAGCATCTGGTGGTAACTTGTATTGTCGCATTCGTGGTAGTACCACTCCTGCCTTTAGTGTAACTCGATATGGTGTAATATTCATGCAACCAACATCAGTAGGGCCTTGTGCCCATAGATGTGTAGGTAAAGTCTGCAGTCGGGGATCCATGTCTCTAGACACATAGTGACCTTTGAAATCACGTAAAAACAATCTTACTCCTTCCGGAGAACAACATATTATAGCTCCTAGAGCTTTCAGTGTTTTTATACCTAACAAGTTTTCTGGACAGGATTTAGTGAGCAATAAATCTGTAGTTCGGGTCAAAGGTCCTATCGTAAGTGGAAGAGGCTGTGATACTTCATTAACAATAGGTTTTCCTGAAAAACCAAGGGAAATATTCTGTGAGCCTGAGAGGGGTGCCCCTGGAACTTCACTACGTTTTATGGTTGTTCGACTTGCCCCTGTATCAAGTAAAAATTTTCTATCTTGACCTAATAATTCACTATGTACATAAGGTCCTTCTTGGTCTACAGGGACCTCGATAAGGGGTAAGTCAACTTCCTTCTCTAGGCTGTTTCATGCATATCGTTGGTAATCAGGATAGTCATACTGTGCGGTCTGGTACAGCTGTCGTGTCGTGGTTTGCGTGGCAGCAACAGGCAGCGCAGGTGCAGCTGGCACAAACTGTATAGACTGTTGTGGAGCTGGCATGGACTGTGCATGCTGCAAGGCTCCTTGTTCATTCTGATCCTGTCTAAGTGGCCGTGGTCTTTCTTTTGTAATACCTGTGGCGATATTACGCTTCAGGACTGGACAATCGTGTACATAATGACCTGGTTGTTTACAATAGTTGCATGTCCCTTTTACAGGTCCTGCTGAATCACCGGAATGTGTCGTACCCTTTTTATGTCCTTCAGCTGGAACTGTCTGGGAGACTAGCATTTTCATTTTCGTGTCTTTCATGCGTCTTTGTTCATGATCTTGTTCCTCTCTAATTCTATTGTGATGATACTGTAACATTTGTAACATTTGTGATGGGGTGTTACCTTGCCAGGTACTCTCGAATTTTAATACTCTATTCTTCACTTGGGGCAAGGAATTTTCAACTAATTTTGTCACAAACAGATGTGGGTATGATTCGCTACTTGCTTTTATGCCACTATTTATACCAAAACATTTTTCAAATTGTGCATAGAAATCACTAGTGTCTTCATCTTGCTTTTGTTTACAGGCTGAAATTGCACCCCAGTCTTCCTTTTTCGTGGTTAATAAACGTGGCAGTACCTGTACTAGTAAACCTGGTAGTGCTTTAGTTTTGTCCCCAAGCCCCGAACCTGGACCTCGGGCCTTTTCTTCATTTTCTAATGCTGTCCAGTCTATCTTTTGGTCTCCCACCTCCCACTCTTTTTCCTTGAGTTTTTCATAAATGCCAGCAGGCATCAATACCTTTAATATGGTCATAATGTCGGGATAGGTATACTCTCCCATGAGTAACATGTCTTTAATTTCTCGGTGGAAACCCGCTGGGTCTTTGTCATGACTGGGTACCACTTTCTTCATTTCTAACAATTCTATTTTCGATATGGGCGTATATACAAATACACGTTTAAACTCATTGTCCTCGCCTTTTATTGGGTGTACTTCTCGTAAGGGATTCTGTCTGTCCATGTAATACGTGGTTCTTTCCTTAATGGGCAGTGAGACATGTTCTGGGCATATAAAAAGAATGTACTGCTTTCTTGATTCTAGTATTTCTTTAATTAGCTTAGTACCTGAACCTCTCCATCTATTCGTGAGTAATTCAGTCAATATATCAGGTAAGGGACCAGGATCTGAATGTTGGCTTTTATATAGTATAAGAAGTTGTTGAATCATATAAATCCCAGCTAAACGCTGTTCATCTGGGGTGAGATTCAAAAATGTGTGTGCTACTGTATCATCATCATACTTTCCGGGACTGTCAACCCAACGAACGGCTGACCTGGCTAATTCTTGTTCATCCATAGAATCGAGAAAATGATAACCCCTTCGTTCTCGCAGTAATTTGTCAGCGGCTTGGAACGAATGCTCGGGGGACCTTATATTTATTATAGGTGTTTGAAAATTCCTGTTATTTTCTAGACATATCGGACGTATCGGGTCAGTAAGACATCTAGTACTATTACAAGATCTTCCTCTACCTACATAGGCTATAGTTTCTGACTGTCCTGTGGGCAGTCCTGATCCTTCCTCCTCCTCATTTTGTTCAAACTGGTCTACCGCTAATCTTTCTTCGTGTAGGCGTTCTATTTCTTTACGGATCTTTCGGCACATGGCTATTATACAGTTTTGCATATCATGTCTCCCTTCTGATATATTCTGGCTCCATCTGGTAAGAATTTGCATTGCTTCCGGGTCTACCCCCGGTCGGTCTTGATTTCTGATCACACAATTTATGAGGAAACGTAACAGTTCCCCCTGTATTTCCACTTTCTGGTATTCCATAGCTCTGTTAATACATTCAGAATCTCGCCCTGTTTGGACAAAATGGTATATATTATCTAGATGCATAGTCATTCCTGGTAACTTCCCTAAATACACCGCGGCTCGTCTGATACGTAATGATGCCAGGGTCATTTCGTCCTCTTTTCCGGGCACAGGGTCATATCTACAATCTATTAGAAGTTCCTTAAGCGTACGGGCATTTATGAGTTTGGGGGTACGTGAATGTGCAGATTCTTGAAAAGTAAGTTTATTTATTCTGGGTGGCGTAGAAAAAATGTTGGTAGCACCTCCCGTAGCCCCATCTGGGGTATCGGGCGTGAAAGGATTAGTTGAACGCGATACAGCAACTATAGGTGTGGACACAGCTATGGAAGTAGCTGTAGGAACAGATGTGGAAACAGATGTGCTTGCCGGAACTTGTGTCAGGATTTGGTGCTGTAGAGATACAGATACAGGATCTTGGCGTTGAACCTCCCCGGCCAACGGTCTATGTGGGGCGGGGTTAGCATACTCGGGAGCTGCGTCATCTAAATATGAGGAAAGAAAAACATCTTCTGCGGTTCTAGGATGCCCCTTGGGATGTATCTTTATTGGAAATAATGGGGGTGGCAAGTCTTTTGGTATCCCCGGAGTAGCCTTAGGTAATCCTTCGGCCAGAAGGGGATACATACCCTTCATAAGGGCATGTCTTTGTCTGTCTACTTGTTCTGATTTCACTCGTGCACCTTCTTCAATTAATAGATTTTCTCGGACTTCATTTGAATTCTCTTTACTCTTCTCTTCCTGTCTACTTGCTTTTTCTGTACGTCTATACGATTCTTTACGCCATAATTCAATGGCGTCTTTCTGTGATTGTCTAGCTTTCTTTTTCCATAATTCTTCCTCTACTTTCACGATGCACTCTGCATCCCAGGTCCCAGCCGCGGGCCACCTCTGACTTTCTGGTAATTCCTTAGTGTAGTCTACCCATAAATCAAGAAATAATATAGCGTCTAAGCCGTGTTTATGATACATGAAGTACCCTGGAGTGTCCCTAGGAGGAATAGGAACAGCTTCTTCGAGTACCCCTTTTCTAGTTGTGATCTGTCTTAATTTCGAAAAGAGCGGCATATTGAGAACTGATCTGATACTTGATCTTGAACAAACTTAATACAGTAATCACAATAATGAACAGTCATTCATACCACAATATGCAGAACGTACTAAAAACATTTAACATTTAACATTTAACTGAGCAACAATGATGATGACGATCTAAGGAAAACTTAATCACTAAACATAATACTCGACTTGAACTGAATTATTCTGAATTTATATACTTGATATACTAGATATACTGCTAAACAGTACAGATACACTGCTGAAACAGTGCAGACCGGATTTGTGTACCCAAACCCGTCTGGACCGGCACAACTTATGTGCACGCCAGAACGCCTCCCCAGTAATGGTACTCACCGGGTAGCTCGGAACGGAAGGCCTCGGAAACTGAACTGAACTTGAACCGGACTGGACTCGACTCGAACACTTCGGAAACTGGACTCGACTCGGGACTTCGGAAACTGGTGGGCCTCTGTATACCTCGGATCTTGCTCTCTCAGCTAGGCTCTGGTCGGGATACTTCGCACTTCTCACCGCCTCGTCTGGGTGTTGATCGCAGCCTCAGTCGCCCCCGCTTGACCGGAGGGAGATACAGGAAATCCTGCTGGTACGCGTTGTTGTCCGTCCAGCTGTGGCAGGAGACCGGGCCTGCAACGCACCACCGGCGCGTGAGATGAGAAAGTGTCCCTGTTCGGGCGCCATTCATGTGGTAAATAATTTAATTACCGGGACTTAATTTGATACAGAAACATAATAAAATAGCTCAGTAAATAAGAGGCAGAATCCGTGGTATTAGAGGTTCGGAATGGGCTTTATTCCAATGGTCGATTATAATCGGTTGCTCCAGGTTCCATCACCACGAAGGTTCAGGAAGTGAAGTACATACATTATTGATAATTATTCACTTTTATACAATAGGCATTACAGTGAGGCCAATGCAAGAGGCGTAACAATTGATAGCAAAGATAACATTTCACATGCGTAGCTGAAGGAGGCGTAATTGGGTGTAACAAGGAAAACGTCATTGGTTATGATGTCACATATGGGTGGACCTATGAAATAATTTCGCAATGTCAGCAGAAATACTTGGCAGAGATGCGCGCGCAGCAGTATGACGTGTGATTGACGTGCGACTAGGGGGTGAAGGGGACTTGACATTTAGCTCTACATGTGGCGACAGAAGTCTGGAGGGTCAAGTCAACCTAATCCACAAATCATATCTAACATCCTATGTTTAAAGAACCATGTTATCCAAAAGAGAGGTCTCTTAGAGTAGAATCTTATTCTATACTGACTATACTGACTGTTAGTGCGTGTACAAGCGTCTAAGTGTCTACACTAGATGCGAGGGCAGGAATCTTCCATAGTAACAGGGCTATGAATTACTTGCATGAAGACAGAGAAACCGGGCCTTTGCTCGGTAGCTGGAAGAATGTTTACTTAAACTACTAGACAGGAATGCATCGGGCAGGGAACGGAACAGATAATTTCGAAGGTAAAATACAGTTTCTTGGCAGGCAACAGGCTGATGCAGGGAATGAGACAAAGTTCATGGTCACAGATGCAGGCTCAGACTGGAGCTTCAGAGGCAGAAAGCAAGAAAAGCTTGATGACAGAATCCGGGCCTACTTGCCTGGACTGAAAAATGGCATAAGTGAACCATATAAAGCCGGTGGCCTTTCATACTTAGGAATGGAATATCCGGCCTATTCATGGCGGATCTGAAAGAGGACATGTTAACGGTGGACGCACATGGGTTTGCGTCTTCATAACTGGAACTGGAGGGAGCATACATGTACTTGTGATTCATACATGAAACCGTTGGGGTCCAAGATAGGGGACATAACTGATCAGAAAAATCCATATTTCCACAGTACTCCTATGTCACGTTCACGAAGGAGGCACTGCACCAATTGCATATAAATCACAATTATACACAAATGCCCTATGAACCGACAGAAAAGATTCTGACAGCAGTACAGACTGGCTGTGGGAAAACTAATCATTGTCATGACTCTGGTTCCAGCCTTACAGGCTGTCCCAAAAGCCAGCATCCCAAACGGGAAAGCACTACATCCACAATGGATTCAATGGGCCAACTCTCTTACAGCAATAGATGCAAATCCCATATTTGACTCTACACTGCAAACACAGGCGTACCGGCAATATTGATATGAATATTTGCTGCTTAAAGAAGTCCTACCTCTAGATCAGTATGAATATATCATCTATACTGATGGTTTAGCACAGCTTGCCATAGGGACAAAGAACCATTACTCTGCTGCATGCACCACAGTTAAGAGTAGGATGGAGGATGGAGAATTCCAGCCTCACAAGACCTACACGCAGTCACTTGGTGACTGCACAGGGCAGCTGGCCAAACTGAAAGCTCTATTATAGCACTTGAGAATACAGGTCCCGGATTCCCCACACTTAGAGCGTGTGATTCATATAATTGTGTCCAGTCTAACAGTGAGTACTTGCAACATTGGAGCCAGAATGGATTCAGAGAGTCCAAAGGGTACATGATTAAGCACAAGCTGCTTTGGGGACAGGTGGCCAAACACAAAGCACCTTTGCCACTGGTTCATGTAATTCACACTTTGAGTCATCAGTGTATAAAAATACACGTTGTAGAGAGTTCCATGGCTGACAAAGCTGCAAAAGCAACAGTGTAAACTGCTGTAGTCACTGCAATTACTCATTTAAGTACGAGGCGAGATGGAGACATCATGACTGCTGTCAACGCTGCTCACAAGGGCACCCACTTGCCGAAAGGCTTTTCAACAAAGTACTCCTACCAGTTAAGTGCGCATAACATTCCATTTTCTCAGATTTCCAGAGTGGGGGATAGTAATACCTAATTTGGCACGCAGGTTAGATTTAATCCTAGCTGCACATGTGGACCTAGCATCAACACATGCGGGGGTGGTGGATACAATTTCACTATTGCAGCTGCTCTATTGGTGGCCAGGTTTATACAAACAGCCCAACCACTTTGTCCTTAAATGTGATATCTGCCAACAGACGAATGACTCAACCATAGCTCTCCCACCACAAACACCTCCGCTGATTTCAGACAAGCCTCTCACTTATGCTTATCTGTACCTCTGCTGCCCCTTACAATCAGATGGGGCTTGCAAATACATATTGGTAGCAGTGGATTCCTACTCTAGATTACTATGTGTTTGGCCACAGCAATCAGCTGACATCTGAACTGTTATAAAAGATCTGCAAGTCTTTATCTGGACATCTAGCATAGCAACATTCCATTTGAAGCAGGGTTCGGCGTTTGCCTTCAGGGATTACAGAGACACCATGGGAAAACTGGATGTGATTGTGCGGTACTCCTCAGCTTTTCATCCCAACGGAAATGCGGTAGTGGAGAGAGAGAACAGGAACTTAAAGCAATCTTTAGAAGCTAGGGTATTAGGTTCAGGTCACAGTTGGGTTCACTACCTGTATGGGGTCCAGAGGGCCCTCAACAATTTGTCTAGAAAATACCTGGGTGATCGGACTCCCTATGAGATCATGTTTGGAGTTAAGATGAGGGTTCCAGACCTTGACAGTCCCAGTACAGTGGTGGCAGAAACACCATTTGGCATCAATGAATGTTTGCATGTTTTACAGGATCTGAATGACTTCTGAGGAGCCCAGGGCAATGTCTAGCAGAAATATAATGCCACTGGAGAAGTGAAGGAAGCACCAGCAACTCCTTGTTGGATTCAAAAGATCAGTGATCAAGTCCGGGAGAAGATTGTGGACAAGAAGAAAGTTGGCCATCCAACTGAGCCCCTGTCTCTGTCCACGCAGCTGAAGGTACCAGAATTGTACTTTCACTGCCCCTTGCTGACCGCAAAAAAAATAGATTTTTGTTGATAGATCTCTCATTAAACCAGATCATGTGGCAGGCTCTACACTGTAGTCCAAGCGGACAACTGAGTAGTTACCTGTCTCCTCTCACTCCTTTACAGGAAGTCCCGTTGGTCGCTTTGATCAGCGATGTAGCTTCTCCTCCCTGGCTGGGGACAGCTAACACTGAAGTATTGCTTCTACCTGTTACATCAACAACCACCATACAATTAACATGTATGAAACACCAGATTGCACTTCTGCAAACCGACAAAGAGGGTAGCTACCGCAACAGACTGCATCCTCTGGCTACTTTGTCAACTATGTTGACTTCTCTTCGAATTCATCTGACCCACCACCACTATCACCCAGAGTTAGTTTGCTTGTATACTACATTTGGCTGAAAAAGACCTATTTTATCCCTCCATGGATATACATTTGGATTACAATTGCGTTACTTTTCATGTTCCATTGGGTTGATTTTGGGACAGTCTTTTTCTTGCTTTTTAATGGACACTATCTCCCAGAACGCTTTGCTGTTTAACTGGTGAACTTGGTTTTATCTCCCCATTCTTCATCTCACAAAGTCTGAAGAGACCTTTCCTTGGTGAACCTTTCTGCTCTTCCAGTTCCTGATGGAATTGTTTGGGCTAATGTATCATATGATATATTTGGACTGACTGAAATGCTTCAAATTCCACATGTATTTAAGATTTCTTTAAAGGATGTCATCACTCCTAGTACAATCTCCGATGATTGGGACATTCATACAGTGTAGGAAATGCTATATTATTTCCAGCATTCAACTGTTTTTAATTCAGAAGAAATGATGGCACGGCAAATTATGATGAAATATTCTGTTTTCACCATTATGGTTACCAGTTCCTTCATAAAGTAAGTACTCCATGTGCAGTATTAATTGCACACAATGGGAACACTGCCCTAGACCACCACGGTGTAGCTCAAAAGTGTTTACCCAGAAGTTTGTATATTCACAATCCAGCTGACACAAATTCCTATTATTATATACTAACACCTTCAAGGGCTAAAAAAAAATATGCTCACTGGCACCAAGCTGATTTATTCTGCATTTTATTTCTTAGCTGTCTGTACGGGTTTGACTTTTGGAAGGACAAGGTCAATTTAAAATCTATATGGGTAACTACAGATTGGCAGGATCAGGGGAATGAGGTTTTATATAGAGCATGCCTTATGCCATACCAAATGATTTTCTGAATCAAAAATGTGCAGCAAACATCGTGTTTTGGCCTGGGCAAGATAAAACACTTACACGCACCAAACATCCCCACATTTGCACAGTTTGCGAACTGGCAAAAATTCACAAATTATACGAAGGAAACAGACAACATACATTGCAGTGACACATACAATTCTTCACATACCAATTTAGAGGGATGGTTAATGTGGTCGTTAGACACCAATGGATGTCAGGCATGTTTTCTTGACAATACCAAAATGTTTAGGATCAGTAGGCCTGACCTACGCTACGTGCACACACAACACTCGGGTGATATCAACCTAAAGCATTGGGGAGTTGTGCCTTGATTGGCTTAACCCCTTCCATGCTGCGCAGATTCCGCCGCTGTGCTGACGGAATCTTGCGCGGGCGTGGTCATGACGGAACGGTTCCGTCATGAGCACAGCTCAACCGTGGCTCATGACGGAACCGTTCCGTCATGAGCACCGAAGGGGTTAAATATTCCATGTTGTCTCAGGTGAAACAACACTTGTCTCTTCTTTGTGATGACATGGGAGTACAGGACTTTTTGTTACGTCCTCGAAAACCACTTTGAAAGCAATTTCTGTATGCTCTATGCAATGTCGTGTGGAAGGTTTCACAGCAGGAAGAGACTGCATGAAATTTACAGGGCAAATTTTGAAATTGCTCCAGCAGTAATTGCAATGGTATAACCACTCTATCCACTAGGATATACTCCTTGGGTAACATTGTGTCCTCTGCAATTGACATCATACAGAGAGACAGGTCTTCTTTACAGCATGGGCAGTCACAGCTTAGGGGTATTATGTTATTGAGTTGGACTTAACAGACACTTTGTGCTGGTCGCATTCCATGGAAACATCTTAATGCCACTAGCTTGTTTTTACCTTACAATCTTTCAGGACAACAAACCATCATGGCTAAGAAGAACGCAATATACACTATTTTACACATAGAGAAGTCAGAGAAACTACCATTCACTGTTGCAGAAATATATTCTTCAGATTGGATAATCCACTGGTTTATTTCTCTGACATTTTTGAGTTTTCACTTCCAATACTGCTTACAACAACACAACAACATATGTACACGAGTCATGGATCTTACCTTTCAAATACCGCTGCAGGAATCACATAAGTAACCAAATGAAAAGGTTCTACATTTGTACCGCAATTTCCTTGGGGTGTCAGGGTTGTCATGTTCTGAGGTTGCACAATAAATGTGTTAGCTTGCCAGATGGTGCACATTGAGCTAGCAGGACGGAGGCCAACATATCCTATGGTTGTGCTCAGAATCAGCCTCACACAATACTGACTTTTATGTTGTCCTACAAGCGCACAGTTTTACATGACAAAGTATAAGCCGTATGACAGGGGAAGAAATAGCATTATTCCGTCAAACGATTACAATTTCAGTAATTCCGCAACTTAATATATGTTTTGTTCTTTAAATATTTCAGCAATGTTTTTTTATGATGACTACAAACTGTTCTCCACCCTTCTGCCACTCTTCAGCACGCATTACATATGCATTAATCGAATATATTTGTGTTTCCAATTCTGTTTCCTACTTTTCACCTACTTCCTCCCCTCAACAAACTCCTCCTGTGGCACCACTATCTGTGATAATCAGTCCTCTCAAAAATTATCTTTTCAAACCACACATTTTAAAGAAATAAAGAGCTGAAGAAGCCTGTAGTTACCAGACATTTGTTTTGTCAATGCTTCTTTTGATTTGTAATGCTATTTGCTTCTTGGAGAGAGAGAGAGTCTGACCTGGATAACGGGGGAGGTCTAGTTACATTTGTAGTTTTTAAACATGTGCTATAAGATTTCTCTGCATTTGGGTGAAATCAACAAACAATATGAAATTATGCTATCACCATAGGTTTGCAACAGGACACTGCAATTTTAAAATTCTGAAGAACGAAGCACCAATATGCTGTTGATTTTCACTGGAATCATTGTGAAAGTTGTCTTTCACTGTCTCTTTGATTTATAGACTCTACACCGGAGGGATGCTTGTCATGTGACTGGGGCAGTGACTTTAAAAATGGCGTCTGCTTTCCACGGTGTAAAGAACAGTACTACCTTAGTAGAGATGTAAGTACCGTATCTCAAAGCAGGGGGGGTATTAACCGTATTGAATAAGTTTTAAAACAAAGCATGTTAGGGTGTGCAAAGTTATTTTAATGCAAAGTTCATGGTTTGTGGAGTTGTCTTTTTAACTTATGTTTACAACATAGCATAGTAGACTTCTCTCACAAACTGGCGCTATTTCCTTAGAAGTGCCAGAAGGCACTGAAAACGGATATTGACTTTAAACGCGATTTCCTCATAACTTCAAAACAAAATGAATGTTGGTGATGTTTTTTCGCTGAACAACTTGAAATTATATTAATTTATTGTGTTATTTGTATGAATTACCGAAAATTTACAATACAAAAACAAGCTAATTCGTAAAACAAATAATCTATCCCAACAAAAAATGTGCAAGCACAGTACTCTGCCAAGAAAGGTTGGCTAACGGTACAAATGCTTGTCGGTACACCTGCACGTGTAATTTGCCATTGTGCTGCTGTCAGGGTCGGATCTAGGCATGGGCATTGTGGGCTACTGCCCAGGGCCCCACCTTTACCGTACCCACATGGGGTCCCGCATCAGTTGGTCACAGCCCACAGCACGCTTCTCACAAGCATTTCTGCCCACGCTGTGTGCTCCTCTTGTGTCGCCCACCCTACCACCCCATCCATGCATTATTTGGCAGCCAGGTGTAGCTCGGCCTCGCACCTCCCAGTTCAAAGGGCAAGGTAGATTGTTTGTGGAGGTGGGGGTGAGAATTAACACCCTGCACAGAAGGTCAGGGGCAGGGTGGAGGAAACAGCAGCCATACTGTCTCTGCTGCTCACGAGGGTGCCTCATTTGTTGTCTTGGTCACCATCACTGTGAGGCCTAAGGGGGTCCCCCTTGAAGTACTGGGTATTTTAGACCCAGCGGTGCAGGGGCACACACCCTATGACTTCGGGGTTTCACCCTGTTCCGGACCTACAGAAACACAGAGTCTTCTGGGTGAAGTCAAAGAATCGTTTATTGGCTGCAGACCAATGACAGGTATCCTAGAAGTACAACAGCGTGTATGTTCTCAGGAGACTGCTGAAAATCATAGGAACGGACTACATCTTAAATAGGCCTTTTCCGGCCTCAAGCATACATTCCTGAGTTTTATGAAACGGCAATATAACAGTGTACATTACAAAGAAAAGGCAGAGTCATGATGACCATCCCACATTCCAGTTCGGCCAACTCACAATGATTTACACAATAAGGTTGCGATCCCACGTTAGATGTCAGTAGACCCCCCAATAAACATGAGCATCTCCTGTTTTGGGAAACAAGTCATAAAGCAGGAACAAGCAGGCGTGGAAGAGATTAGCCGGGGGTTTGTGTAGGATGAGAAGGGTTTTATGATGGGTCGAGCCCTGATGCTAATCACAGGTGGACGGAGGAAGGGGAGCTCGTGAGACCAGTTCGACCCGGGGCAGCGGAGCCAGCTGCCCAGGTCACCGAGAAGTCACGGGAAAGCACATGTACTGAGAGGCCCGTATTTGCTCCATTATAGCCTATGTGAGGGCAATGACAAGATGGCCACTGCTTCCAAAATGGAACCCGCGTAGTGAAGCAGGATAACGTGTACACAGTGCATTCAGGGCTAGAACGACGAGTAAAGCACTCGTACATGCCGCATTTACCATTTGCGGTTCGCTAATACCAAGGTAGACAGGGGTAGGGCCTGGTCCCCTACGCGGTTCCGAAGAGTAAAGTACGACAGACCCTCCTTTTGCCCTTACATAGGCAATCACTATACTCATCTTAATCCGAGTCTAGGTCAATGTCCGCAAAGTCATGGAGATGTTGCTGTAGCATCATCCTATTACTTAGCTCGTCTCTCGATACAGGTTTCCTTACACATAAGGTAGCACAGAGGCCACACATCGCAGGAGCACACTGTATACACAGACAGAACAGGAAAAGAATGGCTAAAATCACTCCAATGACCATCAGGACTTTCCAACCCCAGGCAGATATCAATTCCCAGAACCACCCCACCAGTGACCAATCTCCCTTATCCACGTGTATGGATTCAGATATTTTGTGGAGTTTGGAGATGGCTTGATACACCGTTGGAGCATTGTCTGGTATGAAAATGCAGCAACTGGATTGGATAACCTTGCATACCCCACCGCGGTCTGCAAGAATAACGTCTAGGACCATGCGGTTCTGTAAAGTCATAAGGCGGTCCGCTTGGAGCTCAGCTGTCAGATTACTAAGGGCACCAGCCGTTACATTGATAGTGGATTCAACCACACGCGTCAGCTGTCTCAGGTTCCTACTATTGACCATAGGTCCCCAAAACGGCAGGAAACCCAAGAAGAAGTCTCCTGCTTCCTGACCGGCAGTGTCCTCCTTACTAATTACACCTCTCACGACTCTCGTCAGAGGCAGCAGTGAAGGTAGGCGGTAGCAGATTCGCAATATAACATGTGCCCGAGAAATCAGGGGGCAACCATGTATATGCTCGGTCATTACAGATGAAATAGGTACCCTTGGCAGCTAGAAACGCTGGGGAAAACTGTGACGGGAAAGTGTACGTTTCGGTACAGTCACTTCTACCCAGTTGAGCCCTAGGGTTCTGACCATTACCCTGTAAGCAGAACCGACCCATGTGGGGTACGACCCAGATTGGAGATGAGATTTGTCGCTGTCTTTCACCCAGACTAATACTATACCCCGTCGCGTTCCATCCTACATAAGGTCTCAACTCTTCTTTGGGAATGGACGAGTATGCGTCAATATCCCTACTCATATCGGCAACTCCTTTCATCAAAGCCTTATTATTGGTGATGGGTCTGATGGAACGCGGTTGGCGAGGGGAGTACGTCTCCAGAGCATAGAGAAACATGGTCTGGAATGCCCATGATGATCCATTTGAACTATACGGCAACACCAGGTAGGGAATACCCTTGTTAATGGTATGTGGCATTAACCCACAGACCCAGCAATTGGTCGTATTCACTACTAGCTGGTGCTGGTGCAAGAGCTGGATAAACGAGTTATTTACGAACTCCGATCGTCTGGTCTGTTCGTGCTCAGGCAGAGGGTGAAAAGAGTGAGAGGAGGCAGTAGAAAGAGGGGTAGGCTGTTGAGTGGGTGCAATAGGCTTTTGAGCGGAGAGGAACACAAGTCCTACAATAAACATCATAATATTACACAGTATAAAAAGGCACAAAAAGACAAAACATTTACTTTTTACAATTCTACACATCCTGGTTTTAGAGCTCATTTCCTCGATCGATCTCTCCACCTTAAAAAACTCCATCCTCTACTCGGGCCGCTCGCGGCGGGTGAGTTTCTTCTGCTGAGGAGTACGCCTGTCAGTCCAGGGAAACGCCCTAGACCAACCAGAACCGTCGACCTAGCGTCTTCGGCCTGTACCCCAAAGTCTTGACACCGCGACCCTGCGGCAGAACCCGGATGGTGGTTCGAAAAACAAAAAATCAAGAAAGTCTTTCAGATGGGAGAGTAAAAAATGTCAAAAAGGAAATAGTGAGGAAATCTTTATTTGTCCATGGGCCTAGGTCTCAAATTATAACGTAGACGGCCAGGTGCCGTTTGGTCTCGAAACAAAAGTTTAGGCTCAGTGGTGT
Source organism: Triturus cristatus (assembly GCF_964204655.1). Taxonomy (NCBI): domain Eukaryota; kingdom Metazoa; phylum Chordata; class Amphibia; order Caudata; family Salamandridae; genus Triturus; species Triturus cristatus. The sequence goes on from NC_140583.1 coordinate 239,693,634, forward strand.
CCAATCGATTCGATGGTGGCACAGCTTCCTGCAGAATATTGTCACTCTCTTGGTCTGAAACTGTGTCTCTTAGGCGTGCATCACTGAATGGTGTGAAACGGAGTACAGTGTCTGTCTCAGAGTCGGTGATACCCTCTTTGACCCACCGGTCATATGGCAAAGGCAAGGGGACTACCTTGCAGTGGGTACCATGAACCCAGTGCTTCTTCCCTTTCACTCGCACCGCTGACCTTGTCGATAGTAGAACAAGATGAGGGCCAAGCCAGCGGGGCTCGTCGTTGCTCTTGCGCTGGAAGTTCCGCACTAGCACCCACGTACCAGGGTTGATAGGGTGTCCAGGAGTTTCGGAAGCTTGGGGAAGAGTATCATGTACCTGTTGGTGCAAAACACGCAGTTTAACAGTCAAATCATACAGGTAATCGAGCAGCACTGGATGCTCTATCTCACTGAATTTCGTGGGCCTTGGCACACCCCATACATTAGCCGGGCGGCCAAAGACCACCTCGTAGGGACTAAGTCCCACTCGTGAGTGTATTGTCATTCTGGTGGACAGGAGTGCTAGAGGCAGGGCATCAGGCCATTTAAGACCAGTGCTAGCCTGAATTTTAGCCAACTTGAGCTTTAAGGCTCCATTGTAGCGCTCTACCAATCCAGCTGATTGGGGGTGATTTGCAGCGTGAAACTTCTGCTGGATGCCTAAACCTTCACATACATTCTTCATCACTTTACCCACGAACTCACTCCCATTATCACACCATACCACTCTCGGCATTCCAAACCTGGGGAAGAACTCTTTCACAAGGACTTTGGCTGTGGACAGGGCAGTGTTATCTTTTAGAGGATAAGCCTCTAACCATTTTGAGAAAGCACAAACAACCACTAGTACATATTTCAGGTTGTTGCATCTTTCCATGTGAATAAAGTCCAGCTGCAAAACTTCGAATGGACATGATGGGGGCGCAAAGTGACCGGCTGGAGTTGGGGTTCCCCTACCAGGGTTGTACTTCAAACATACCATACAATTCTTGACCACATTCTCTGCACACTTGGGAATCCCAGCATTCTGCCATACTGGAGCCAACAACTTGCATATACCTTTCGTACTGATGTGTGCCATTCCATGCGCCATAGTAACTACTGGAAGCACATACGCGTCAGGCAACAACCATCGCCTATGTTCTGTCAGATCAGTCCAGCAACCATTCTCATCCAACTTACCCATACTCTCTCTCCACTTGCTTAACTCTTCCTCTGTGGCTTCAGCTTGAAGCGACTTCACACTCTCTATTGTGTTCTCACACATTCCTACATCATTAACCCATCTTGCGGGGCCTGCAACATACATTCTAGTCTTCACATTCTGTGCGGTTTCTCTCGCGGTCTCATCAGCAAACGCATTCCCACGTCCAACATCATCTGTAACTTTCCTGTGCGCACTGCATTTCATGATCGCAACTTGCAACGGTAGGGTCAGTGACTCAAGGAGATCATTCACCAACTTGCCATTCTGAATTTTAGCTCCATGTGACGTCAGGAACCCACGCTCCTTCCACAGTCGTCCAAAGTTATGAGCCACGCCAAAGGCGTACTGGCTATCTGTATATATATTCACTCTCATTCCTTCAGATAACACACATGCTCTCGTGAGGGCGATTAATTCTGCTGCTTGGGCCGAATTATGTGGCACTCGTGCAGTTTCCACGACCGTATGTAAAGTCGTGATAGCATATGCAGCAGTCGTGTCACCATTAGGGAGCTTAAAGCATGAACCATCTACCCACAAAGTACCATCACACTCAGTCAGGGGAGTATCTTTCAGATCCACTCTTCCTTTCGTTTCTTCTTCCGTTCTGAACAGACAGTCATGTTGCTCAATCTCATCTGAGTCTGCTGGAATCGGCAACAACGTAGCTGGATTCAGTGTATTGCATCGCTTTATGTGTATGTGATTCGCTAACAGTGTAAGTTCGTAACCCGATAGGCGTGCACTAGTCAAGTGTTGTGTCTTGGTTCTATTCAATAATGTGTCTACAGCATGTGGAACCATAACGATCAATGTGTTGTCCATCACCAGACCAGCAGATTGTCGGATAGACATCGCTGCAGCAGCTGTCGCTCTCAGACAGCTTGGCAATGCCCTCGCTACAGGGTCCAAAGTGGATGAGAAATACGCGCATGGGCGCGGTCTGTCGCCAAAAGGCTGTGTTAACACTGACAACGCACATCCATCTTTCTCGTGCACATACAATGTAAAAGGTTTACTGTAGTCAGGAGTACCTAACACAGGGGCCGAACACAATGCATTACGCAGTTCCACAAAACTTTTCTGGCACTCTTCAGACCATGGGATAGGATTCGGTGTGTCTTTGCATGTTAAGGCTAACAAAGGTTTTGCCAGCAAGGAGAAACTAGGGATCCAATGCCTACAGTATGAGGTAATGCCCAAGAAAGCACGTACTTCTCTCTGTGTCTTTGGCACACTCAACTGTGCAATGGCTCGAATTCTTTCTGGGGTCAGTCTCCTTCCCTCCTTCGATAAGAGATGACCTAAGTAGGTCACTTCTTGTCGACAATATTGCAGCTTAGATAAGGACACCTTGTGATGAAAAACGGATAAATGGTGCAACAATGATAATGTGGCTTCTTTACAGATCTCCTCGGTATCCGCGGCGATTAGTAAATCGTCCACATACTGAATCAGGATAGCGCCACTAGGTAAAACAAGTGCATCAAGCTGTGCTTTCAAAGCTTGACTGTATATAGATGGACTCTCACAGTAGCCCTGGGGAGCGCGTTTGAAGCGGAAGCTTCGGCCTCCCAGACTAAACCCGAAAATGTCTCTACTCTCTTCTGCAATTGGAATGCTAAAGAAAGCATTCTTTAAATCGATCACTGAAAACCATTCAGCAGAGGCTGGAATCATCGTTAACAAAGCAGTTATATCAGGGACAACTGGAAACTGTGGCACAACAATCTTATTAACCTCTCTAAGATCAATCACGAATCTGTAAACAGGAGGCTGTGAAAGGTCCGTTCGTTTTAAGACAGGCAAAATCGGGCTATTGCAAATGTTGCCTCTTGTTTCTTCAATCACACCCTTATCAATGAAGTCGTGGACAATGTCTAACAATGCTTTCTGGCCTTCATTAGAGATCTTGTACTGGGGAATACGTGGCAGTCTGACATTAGCCTTTAAAGTCACCACGTATGGCGGTATCTCCAAGAGGCCCACATCATTGGGACCAGTAGCCCAAAGGGCATCCGGAAGGGATGACAGTTCAGGCGGCATTGTATTTTTGGACAAGTACATTGGGGAAATTACTTTCTTGCCTAATGTAAGTTGTACTCCCGAAGGAGAACAATACAACGTGGCATGCAATCTTTTCAACAAATCCAGTCCCAGCAAATTCTCACCACAACCTGTCGTCAGAATCAGAGGTGCTTTCAGCTCGCAAGGTCCAACAGAAAGTGACACGGGACTAGAAATTGGGTTCCTAACAGGGGCGCCAGAAAAACCTACTGAAACATTTATGTCGCCAGACAAAGGTGCGCCAGGGAGTTTGGAATGCATAATTGAACTCTTTGCAGCACCAGTGTCTAGCAGAAAAGGCTCCGTTACATTTGCTGTAGTCACCTCAACATACGGTCCACTCTGATCCACTGGCACTGAAACAACTCCCTCTCTCTGTCTACGGCTGTCCTAGTAATCATTATTTTCTGCATCACCATCTTCTGCATAATAATCATTATTATAATACTGTGCCGTATTACCAATCGCGTTAGCTTGCTGATCAAAGCTATTAATGGTATTCTGAGGCGGCAGAGGACGCGCATTTTGGGGAACACTTCCACGCCCTCTACCTCTAGGAGCTTGCTGACCACCTCTACCTCTTGCGCCATACATATTACCATTCCGCTGCATTAATTTAGGGCAACTATATTTAAAATGACCTTCCTCTTTGCAGTATGAACATTGGTTGGGACCTACCGGGACACGTGGTTGATAATACCCATTCATTTGCTGATTGTTCTGAAATTGTTGGGGTTGGTGATAGACACCTTGGGGTTGCCTATAATTATTTTGACCTCCACGTGGCGGATAGGCCTGCTGCAAAAGGACCTTTGTCTTTAATTCCTTCGTTTTCTTCTCTGTTCTATCTTTCTCGTCTTTATCTCTATTTTCATAATACTGTGCGGTAGCCAGTATTTGCGCTGAAGAGGAAACAGCCCAAGAACTCTCCGAATCTTTCAACTTTTTACACAGGTCAGGGAGTAAATTCTGCACAAACTTATCCACAAACAACCGTTGGCCACCCTCCGTACCCATATCCTGCCCACTGTGATCAATGAACGTTTCCTCAAACCTAGTAAAGAAGTCTGACACTGTCTCATCTTTTTTCTGCTTGCATGCAGATAACTTGTCCCAATTTACGCGCATTGCTGGCATTAGTGTCTTCATATACGTGATGATTCTACAAGGGAGTTCAGCCACTAAAGGCTCAGGTTTCGCGCCACCAGTTTGTCTTGCATCGGCAGCAATAATGTTAGCCCATGTATCCCCTAGCTCTTGGTCATGATCCGCATTACGGATTGACCCCCATAGGGGCTGTGGAACAACATTACCAAACAACATGTCTATGTCGGCCAGATTCATAATACATGATCCTGCCATTTGTGACAATTCTTTATAATAACCTGCCGGATTTTTACGGGGATCAGGTAAGGACTGTTTAAGCGCTAACACCTCAGAACGCTTCCATGGAACATGCACCCAAACACGCTGGAAATGTGCTGCCACAGCGGGGTTAGCACCGACAGCTGCAACCGCTTCCTTCCATACCGGGGGAACTTCTCTCATGGGGTATTGTCGCACCTTTTCCTTTCTCCCCACAGGGACATCCTGTTCGAACAATGACTGTTGACATTCATCATTCCTGAAGGACAGTACAACCGCAACTGCTTTATCTATATCGCGGTCCACAATCATACCAGCTCCAAAATCGGACCTTACTCTACACAATTCTCGTGGCCTCGGATTTCTACCACTATCCTCCAATTCCTCACAGAGAATTTCGCACATTTTCTCAAACACATATCTCTGCTTCGGGGCATCCCACTGATGGAAGACATTAACAATTGATTCCACATCATACAATGAAGGGAAAACGACCCATCTGCGCGCCATGCTGTCTATTACGTTCTTCTCATCAGGGGTAGGCAACTGACTACGCAATTGCTTACGCTGCAAACCAGGAGTCGCACCAGACAACTCAAAGAGAGGCGACATTAATGAAGTAACCACATTAGCTAAACGCTGTCGCGCTGAAGGAGAAGCTGAGGCAGAAACAGGGGGGAAAACAGAGGGAAGAAAAGAGGACGTAGAAACAGGTACCGAAGTGGTGCAAGGAAAAGTGTTGGGAGAGGCCGCTGGTGAATTAGGCAAGGTTACAGGAAGCGCGGGGGCAGTTGGAAGCACAACTGGCGGCCCTTGAGGGGGCTGCGTTACATTAATAAGAGCCGGTTGTGCGGCAGGTGGTGGTTGCGGCAAAGCCTGCAATACATTAACTGGAGGTGGCATATTCACAAGCTGAGGAGGCGCCGTAGCATTTTGGGCATATGGGGGTGGCGAACTCAACAAGTGTGACATTAGGGGATCTTTCTCCTTGTCTTCGGACTCATTTTGCTTAGAGTGCGGTAAAGCCGGATAACATTTGTCAATCCCTAACTTACGCTGCCTGTGCAATTGCTCGCTCATCTGCTCCTCCTCATTGTCTCTAAATTGTACAGCTGCTTGCATTACTGACATACCTTTCTCTCTTTTATTCTTTTTCGCTAGCTTAATTTCCTTCTGTTTGGCTTCCTTCCGCCATAAGCGGAAAGAGTCAAACATCGCCGGCCGGGCTTTCTTCTTAAACAATTTAATTTCCAAATTATCTAGAATATCGGTATCGAAACTACCATTTTGGGGCCATTTTAAAACACCGTCCTTCCTGGTGTAGTGGATCCACACTTCGTTATATGCAATGGGGCCTACGCCATGTTTTACATAGAGCTCATAAGTTGGAGTTCCAACCGGAGGAACCAGACATGATTCTTCCAGCTGGAAATCTTTTCCACAACCCAAACAGAATAATCTACCAAATATTCTAGAACCAGGCATCTTCGCTCACTAGTCTAGATCCAAACGTCAAAGGATTATCGATTACGATAGTCTCGTGAATACACGAATCCTCTGGCTTTGGGGTTTGCAAACACCAAATCACCAATTACCAAATCAAACCAAACGATCCCGAGGGATACCAAAACAAATGGGAGACGCTCCACTTATACTTAACTGAATATTGCTGATCGATGACGTCACCAGAAGACTCTCTCGATTGTTTCGCTCTCTCAAACTCGTCAAGGGTCCAAAACAGGTCGATTAATCAGGGCAGCAGTCCTTCGTAGCCGTCGGGACGCGGAGAACCTCGCAGAAAAGACTTTCGGACCACGTCGTCATGCAGGGGTCGATGAAGTGGCGGCCTTCCTCCGGAATTTCCACACGAAGCTCCTCACGAACCTCTGGCTTGGACTGGTACCGCTGAAATCGGCCCGAGTTGGGCGCCAAACTGAAGTACTGGGTATTTTAGACCCAGCGGTGCAGGGGCACACACCCTATGACTTCGGGGTTTCACCCTGTTCCGGACCTACAGAAACACAGAGTCTTCTGGGTGAAGTCAAAGAATCGTTTATTGGCTGCAGACCAATGACAGGTATCCTAGAAGTACAACAGCGTGTATGTTCTCAGGAGACTGCTGAAAATCATAGGAACGGACTACATCTTAAATAGGCATTTTCCGGCCTCAAGCATACATTCCTGAGTTTTATGAAACGGCAATATAACAGTGTACATTACAAAGAAAAGGCAGAGTCATGATGACCATCCCACATTCCAGTTCGGCCAACTCACAATGATTTACACAATAAGGTTGCGATCCCACGTTAGATGTCAGTAGACCCCCCAATAAACATGAGCATCTCCTGTTTTGGGAAACAAGTCATAAAGCAGGAACAAGCAGGCGTGGAAGAGATTAGCCGGGGGTTTGTGTAGGATGAGAAGGGTTTTATGATGGGTCGAGCCCTGATGCTAATCACAGGTGGACGGAGGAAGGGGAGCTCGTGAGACCAGTTCGACCCGGGGCAGCGGAGCCAGCTGCCCAGGTCACCGAGAAGTCACGGGAAAGCACATGTACTGAGAGGCCCGTATTTGCTCCATTATAGCCTATGTGAGGGCAATGACAAGATGGCCACTGCTTCCAAAATGGAACCCGCGTAGTGAAGCAGGATAACGTGTACACAGTGCATTCAGGGCTAGAACGACGAGTAAAGCACTCGTACATGCCGCATTGACCATTTGCGGTTCGCTAATACCAAGGTAGACAGGGGTAGGGCCTGGTCCCCTACGCGGTTCCGAAGAGTAAAGTACGACACTCTCCACTTGGCCTCACAGCACTACACAAATGCTGTGAGGCACAAGAGAGGGCTCCCAACCCTGGGCATTGAAGGGGTATGTGTCTGGTTTCCACTAAATCAATACCATATACCTATACATATTACAACGTACAAGCCTGGAAGAAATGTTAACACTGGAGTAAAGATGTATATTTTGTAGAAACCTGGGCCAAGTTTTTTCACCCAGAGTGAATAATATAATGTATTTACACTTAACATCGTTTTAAAATATTTCAACTTATTTTATCAGTGCAATTATTTATGTTTCTGTTGATATTGCATCATTAAAGTTGCTTAATGCAAAATCGCTTTAACAACGCCATAGGATTAAGCCAATGTATAGTATCAATGTGACGTCACGCCATATGAAATTAGGGGGGCCTCTCCCATTACCTTTCTGCCCAGGGCCCCAAAAATCCTAGGACCGGCTCTGGCTTTTGTGAGGAAATGCCAAAGTACCCCCAGTGATGGTGTGCAGAAACGTGACCCACATTCCGCTTGTCAAAATTGTTTCCAACAGGGGACATTTCAGTTTTTTCCACCACTAAAGTAGGCAACAAACTACATTCCTATGTGAATCACGAGTGTTGTTCAGCACAATATGTACTATGAGGTGAGCCAAGTGACGGAGCTATTTTGCATGAGGCTCTTCCCTTTGCATATCAGATTTTTCTCAAGGTCGGAGCATTTGACAATACACAAGGGGTTCTTTTTAATTCGTCAATATGCCTTTTGCAAAGGCTTAAATTATTTAACAGCCTGCTGAACGTTTTAGGCACGAGCCAGAAGCTAACTCGTTGAGTGAGGATTTTCTGGTCAGGGCTATAAAGTTCTCATTTGGGGACGTTTTCATTGATTGCAAATTGTCTTAGAGGAAATGTTAGTGATCCCCCGGTTACTTACCCGTAATCTTCATTACTCGGAGTTAGTCTTACTCGCCACATGATTCACACAGCGAGCTTCAGCTCTCCAACACAACCCTCCAAGCAATGTTATGCTCTAGTCCTCCCATTCCTCCCCCACATGGCTGACCTCCTTCACCCTTGACCCAGTGCAAGAGGAGACACAATCCACCCCACTTACAGTTTCTTTTGTTCTGCACTGCAGACTCTCACGATTTTCAGGTAAGTGGAGAGAGGTCGTGCCAAAGCCCTCTCAAACACCTGGTGTGGAGGCCCTGCACAGCGGGCTCTTGATTGCACCTTTACCTTTTCTGAAGGGGCTTTTATGCAAGGCTCTGCGGAGCGGGCTCTTCATTGGTGGTGGAGGCCCTGCTTCAGCGGGCTCATTCTGGAGGGGTGGGGGCGTTCATCGTGGCTGCTGGTTTGATGTGGCTCTGCCCCTATTCCAACCTCCCTTTTGTGGGGACACTTCTGGGAGTGTGCTGCTGGTCCAGCTGTACTGGGAACCAGTGCTCACCTTCTCCTGCGTCTTTTGTTTGCTGGGCTGCAGTAGGCCCGACTCTGCTGCTGTCATGCACTCCGGGCATACCAGCGATTTGCTTGGGAATGCGGAAGTGGCGTCCCGGTGTTACAAGCACGCTGCTGTTGGTGTGGAGTTGCTTGGCAACTGGCTGGGTTTTCGGTTGTGTGTTTTTTTTTACAACATGATGTGCTTCTTATTCCTGGTCACTGGGCGAGTTTTCTTTTCCTCTCAGTGTGCAGCAGGATGGAACCTGGTAAGGCCTGGTAATGCCCCCAAAGTTAGATTCCGTCAGCCGATCCATGTCTGCACAACCGATTCGGAAAGGCTGTCCGAATCTGACATCCTAATACCTCGGCTGGAAACGCGGTCCGTAGACCGCTACCATTCGGCTCCAACAAGCTCGGTTTTTCGCAGTGCCTTTGGGAACCGTGCCGGACAGTTTGAACGCTTTCTTGCCATCGTAATTGGTTTTTGGGAAAAGTCTCTGAGTCAGTTGGAAAGGCAAGTTCCGAATCTGATTCAGACTAATCGAATGCTGTTCGGAGCCTCTCCGAATGACATCGTAAATGACCCCTATGTGAAAGAGCAGAATGCTGTCACTCAGAGTGACGTAAGCCAATGGCTGAAGTGAGCTGACCCACTGTCCCTATGCTATATGCTGAAGCGGGCAGAAGAAAAATGTGATTGTCCAATTAGTGAACAGGGCTAACTAAAGAAAGTATATAACATATGTGCTCTTACTAACAAAAGCATTTGGCTAACACCAGACCTAAACAAGCATTTGAAATGCAATTGGTCTCGCCTTTGTGAAATTTAGAGCTATTGGCGTTGTAAATGGCATTGTTTTTTTAGGTATTTTTGTTTGTTTGTAGTGGAGTGAATGTATGTTGTTTGTGGTGGAATTATTTGATTTGAATTGGAATTGTTAGTTGTGGAATTGTGTGGGGCTGAATTGTGTGGTATGTAGTGTAGTTGTTCAGTAGAATTACGTGGCCTGGTGAATAGATAGTGGTGAGGGCATTGCTTCTAGAATATTAGATTTTATTTGAGTTTATTGCAACATCTGTGTATTACAGTACAGTTCATATTATCGGGTTATATTTCCGTGGAGGTATTTCCTGTTGACCATACTTTAAGGGTTTATTCTATAAGCATTAAGCATGCATCTGTCAATCAACCTCAATTATTATTATTATTATTATTTATGGTTTATAACGCGCTAGAATCGACTCTATTAAGAGTATCTCTGCGCACAGACAGAAAATAGGAAGAAGAAGAGAGAAAGGCTGTAAATAGAGACATCAGCAGTAGCAGAAAGTGTGTCCTTCAAGTTTGTTAAAATAGGAAAGTTTTAAGTTTTTTCCTGAAATTTAGATGTTCTGGGCATTGCCTAAGTTCAAAAGGAAGAGTATTCCATAGAGTAGATCCGATAACCGAAAAAGCTTTACCACCTTGTCTGGCCTTCTTAGTAATCGGTATTTTCAGTAGGAGTTGGCTGCTTGACCTAAGTGAGCGGGTAGGGTTGTAAGGAATAAATTTATCCATCCAATAGGGGGGTCCACATCCATGAAGGCTCTTATGGATCAGACAGTACATTTTAAAATGAATTCTTTTACGAACTGGGAGCCAGTGTAATTTATTCAGGAGAGGCTGGGACGGTGTTCTCAAAGGGGCATTCAGCACAAGCCTCGCAGCCGTATTCTGCATCACCTGGAGTCTTGCTAGAACACTTTCATTAGCTGACAGCAAGAGTCCATTGCAATAATCCAGGCGACTCAGAACTAGCGCCTGTACTAGAGTTTTCCTAACAGAATCTGGTAACATTGGAAAAACTTTACGTAAGAGTCCAATAACATGGAAACATTGGCCAACCACCCAGTTGCCGTGTTGTTTGAAAGTAAGTTCTCGATCGAGCCGAACCCCTAGGTTTTTTACTACCTGTTTGGGTTCTGGCACTTGGCCAAGCTCGCATGGCCACCAATCAGGAGTCCACAGCGTTCTTACTTCCCCGAAGAGCACAACTTCTGTCTTGTTTACATTACATTGGAGATAATTTGATGTCATCCAATTTGCCACAGCCTCAATGACCTACTGCACTCACAACCACCAGGAAGAGGAAGGTTAGAAAAATTCCGGCTGCACCACCAATTTGGATGATGCAGTCACGTGATCTTCATCATACTAACACCCACACAAGAGATCTATAGACTTTCTCGCAAGCGATTATTTTTTCCAAGATATGAAATGACGTTGTCAAATGCCAATACCCAATGACAGCTGCTGTCGTTATTTTGCCCAGGGGCATTTAATAAATTAAGCTGATCACTTTCAGCTACAGTGCTGATTTGATCACATTGTGTGGGCTGTCACAACATTAATTGTGTTTATTCCTGCATTGTTCATTTTTCTTATCTGCAGCTTACTGAGATTGGGTGGCTGCGCGTCTGCCTATGACATGCTTCTGTGACAGTAATTTCATTTCTGCAAGCTGAAGTATTTTGTGATTGAATCCCATCAGCAGGCCAATCACTGTGCTGCCTACGGATAGTGCAAACTACACTCATTTGGCACAGCTTAAAATTATATTGTTGACTACATGTATTTGTTATGCCAGTTTCAAAACAACTAGTAGTTTCAAATATAATGCACTGCACAGCAGTATTTTTGGAAGTCCTTTACTATAGCCTTGTTTCAAATAAAAACCGGTGGGAGGAGCTGGGGAGTTGCAGCTTTGGCGAAAGCGGATTCAGAAGTGGGCAGTGTGGCGCTACACAATAGTCCGGTGAGTATGTCTGCTGACACAGCAGCGTGTGCCACGCAACACAGAGGAGATTCTTGCCTGAGTGACTCTGCTGGGATTAGTGATAGACTGAGGAATTTGCACAGATTTCAGCACATAATAAAAACCGGCGGGAGAAGCTAGGGAGTCGGAGCTTTTGCGGAAGCAAATTCTTTGGGACCTTATAAGCATTTAGCCATCACACACCACAGACAGAGGGGCTGAATGTGGTGCAACACACAGAGCTGCTGACTTTGGGACTGGGGACCTGGTTCAAGTCTCATGTCTGCTCTCCCCTCCACGATCTTAACAAATTAAATACTAATTAAAATTAAACATTATCACAACAAAAAAGGAAATGAAACAATGCCATATTAGTACATGGTTAAACTTGCTGAACCATACAGAATTGGGTGAACAAAAGCCCTTATTGAAGGCATGGAGGATCGTGAACTGTGTCATGAGAATGCATTGCGATGGGATGGCCAACCAAAGAGTAGGCTGCCTGGGAAACAGCTTTTACAACGCTGCCATTACATCGCCGTGCTTTTACAACGTGGTTGTTACAACGACCGTGTTGTTAGTATGCAATACCATTACATAGCAAGTCATTCAATTGTAACGGAACGCAATTTAATAACATGCGTAGTAACATGCTATATTTAGACTGCCTGCCAAGATGGGAGGAGGGGGCATCACGCACAGTGAAGGAGCATGACGGCATTGAGATAGACTCTTGCGGATGGCCAAAAGAAACAATTAGTGAATTTGCCATAGGGTGGGAACCGACACAGAAAGGAGGGACAAACATCAGTAGTAAAAAGCCACCATTTCAGAATGCCACAGGTAACAACCAATAGCAATCGATGGGCATGCGCCTTCTACACTCGGCATAAACTCCAGATTAAAAAATGGGTTATAAAGAGTGACGAGAGCCAACTTATCCAGGGGATAGGTTGGAGAGACACGTTTTTGAGTTACAAAAATTATGAATATGGTATCTTGCAGCAGTTTGCCTCACAGAGTAAAGATTGGGATGAGAAAGATGATGAGGAACTAATAGTTATGACGTGCCTCTGAATATATATTTATGTACTGTTAGAGTCGGGGATCTCTGGTTGGCGCAAGGTTGCCCTTGTGTCAAGCAGGAACCCTCTCCTCCACGTCAGGGCGCAGGATAACCCCTTGCGAATGACCCTTGCTCACCCTCTAGGTGCGAGGCGTGAGCAGCCAAGGCGATTCCTCAGGCGTTGTTGGTTAAGCACTTATAATCACACACACAGTAAATACATCAATCCCCCCAGAAACGGACACCAGACTTGGATATATATAAAAATACGCTTCTTTATGTAAAAATAGGTATATATATCTCAGCAGACTTATCACAAGACCAATAACGTTTTCGCTATGCCACCAGGTTGTAAAGCAGGCAAATGTTCTTTGTTCGTAGCTTCAAATAGATTCTTTGCAGTCTCTTGCAAATGTTACTTGTGGTTCCAGTACTCACAGAGATCGGCTCCTGCGAACGGGGAAATAAGGCGTTGCGGGCCCCGAGCCCGATACTGGAACTTCTTTCGTGATGTGGAGAGTCGGCACAGTTCGGTGCGACTCTCAGCTTGGGAAGTGTTCTTGGGTCCTCAATCAGCAGGTGTGGGCACGTAGGCAGGCGCGGCCAGCGACCCTTTAGCACGGCGGTGCAGGAGGGTCTCCACAGCGGGGGCGGCGCGGCCTGAGATGTCCGGGGATAGCGAAGCGGGGTCGCAGGGCACGGTCAGTGCAGCTGGATGACCCGGCGTAGATCACAGTCGTCGGACGGCTTCCGGCGGGAGGGGGGATAGCGCGGTCAGCGCGCTCCAGTAGCAGGCAGTGACAGGGATGCAGGCGGCCTGGCCCGGGGACAGAGAGCGGCTCTGGACGGAGCGGGGCTCTCACGGGTTTGAGGCAGGCAATCTTCTGAGTGTCACGGCCCTAGGAGGGGCGATGAGGGGCGCAGTCTCTTTCCAGCGGGATGCACACACGGCTCGAATTGGAGGACGAGCAAAAGCACAGAGAACCCACTGGTCCTGGGGTTCAGTTCAGGGGGCAAGCTCAGATCAAGCCCTTGGAGAATGTTCAAGCACAAAGTAGCAAAGTCTTTTCAATAGTCTCTTCCTCTCCTTTCTCAGCAAGGCAAGCAGCAGGCCAGCTCCTCCAGCGTCTTCTTCTCCTTCTAGTCGGGCAGAGGTTCTTTGTGGTAAACAGGATTCTGATTTCTTAGGAGCCAGGCTCCTACTTTTATACCATGATTCTTTTGTTCTTTAGCGCCAGGGGGCCTAGGCCTGGCTCAGTCCAGTTCTGGAGCACTTTGTTATGGTGACTCTGCTCTTTCCTTTCAGCAGCAGGGCAGAGACATCAGCCGCCCCACAGGTGGCGGCGCCGGCTTTGTGGTGGCAGAGCACAGGTCTATTCAAGAGTCAAGGTGTACTCCTCCCACCCATCCAGGTGTCACCTCTCTACCCAATACCTGGCAGCCAACCTGTCTCTGGGGATTCCCCAACCCTGCTCCTTACTGTTGCCAGGCAGAACACATACACACAGCAGAGGCGGACTGAGATGGTCAGGTCAGTAAATACTAACTTTCTAAAAGTAGTATTTACAAACCCAGGATATTAAAATAAACTTGACTACAAGAAGTATTTTATTATTCCGAGTTCAGGCATACTAAACTTGACATTCTACCACGCTCTCTGAGTCCACTGGGGTCACAGCGTTGGCGTGATCCCAGCAGCCCATTCTGGCCTATGGCGAGCAGGTAGCCTTCAATAGTGAAAAACGAAAATGGCTGTAATTCACTACTAAGACATGCCACACACATCAGGGCATGTCCTACCTTATGCCTACAATGCACCCTGCCCGTGGGCCTACCAGAGGGGTGGCTAATATGTAGGTAAGGGAAGGTTTAGGGACTGGCAAGTGGGGGCACTTGCGCAGTCAGCGCGACGGTCCCAGACTGCATGCAGGGTCTGCGGTGGCAAACCCTAGACACATTTTACAAAGCCGCTTTCTGTGGGTGGCGCAACCAGCGCTGCAAGCCCACCAGCAGCATTGGCATTCACAAGCCCTGGCACTCCTGGTGCACTTTACTGGGGACTGACAGTAAATCCAATAAGCCAAACATGGACACCAATCAATGTATACATTTTACCATAGGGAGAGCATATGCACCTTAGCACTGGTCAGCAGTGGTAAGGTGCCCAGAGTCATAAAACAGCCAACAACAGGTCAGAAAAAATACAGGAGGAAGGCAAAAAGTTTAGGGATGACCCTGCAAAAAGGGCCAAGTCCAACACAACCCCCTTCCAGCCAAAACACAGGGTAGACCAATCACAACCGTGATGGTCTTCCCTGCTTGGGGCGATAGAACAAGGACCTGGCCCGCAACTGCAGGGGCAGACTCCATTTCTACGCCAATCTGAACCTATGGGACTCCCTCTGTCCATACTCTCAGGGCCCACCAAGCCAATCCATGGGGAACCCTTCTCCTCACCTGTGGACACCACCTGTGTAGCACCTAACCTTAACTGGCCCACAGGTGTGTCCCAACAGACAGACAGCAAAATGCTACAGTGGCCACTGACAGTAGTCAGGGATGAGACCCAGGCCGTATGCCTCTCAGGGCTCTCAATCCTCTGTGGCACCCGGGGGCGGGGGGCAGTAGCCCCAGGTGCTTGGCACCCTTTGTCCATCCTCCCCCTTGACAGGTCAGGTATGACATCCTGGCACTGACCCACCAGCCCCAGGACTGTACCCGGCAGCTGGACCCCAGACTGGGGTGGCCTCTCCCACACCCAGTCCTTCTCCTTGGGGCTCTGTACCCTCCCACCTGGAGTGGTACCCCCTTCCAGAATTGCCAGGGCACCTGGGGCAGGTGTCCTGCGCAATTCGCCCACCAGTTCAGGTGTTCTATCCTGCAACTGGGCGTCCAGGTCAGGGGGGACACCCTGAACCTGGCCCTCCGACCTAGGGTCTAAACCCTTCAGTTGAGCCGGGGTCAGAGGCGAGGACTCCCTCCCTCTGCACCCCCTTCCAGAGTACTGCCCACTCCCAACTGGCGTGGTACCCCCAGAAGCAACATGGGTCAGGACACTGATTATAGTGGTCCCACCCTCCAGGTCAGACAACACCTGAACCTGGCTTCCCAACCCTGGGACCAACCCATGCGGTTGAACGCTCGCCTGGCGCACCAGGACTTCCCAGGGAGCACGCATGCCCCCCCTGAGGGTGACACATAACTCCTGTGTCGTGCGACAGTCTGCCTGGCGCTGATCTCCCGACCCCTGTCCATCTGACAGTGCCTGAAGGTCCCCCAGGACAGAAGTGGTGTCACCATGGTCACTCACGGGGGACGCAGCCCTTCTGGCTGGCCCCTGACCCACTGGTTCTTCCACTGGGGACTCTTTCCCCCTCTCACCCCTCAATCTGGACCTCTGCACCCTCCCAACTGGAGCGGTACTGCCAGACACCAGAACTGATGGAGGTCTGATTACAGACACTCCTAGCTCACCAGACACTAGGGGATCCCGCACGACGGGCAGCCCCTCAGGACAGACTAGGCTCCCCACCTGGTGTTCCCTCAAAGAACCATCCAAGCTCTGAGACTGAGGTTGGGCACTACCGGGACATAACCCATTCTCACTCCTTCCCCTTACAGACAGGACGTGAGGCCCTACACCCCTCTCACTATTACAGGACCTAGCTGGGCTACTCTGAGCCACTTCCACCATACTGGGTTTGAAGATACCTGGACCACTCATCGTGGGATCACTCCCCAATGCCTTTCCAGACCCTCTGGACTCCACCAAAAGGTCTACCTCCAATGTGAGCTCCCTGCGGTCAGAGAACTCACTCTCCAACAGGTGTTGGCATAGCTCTGGAAAACAGGGACTTACAATATGCTCTCCCACAATTGGATCACACAGCCCCCTAGCAGGGTTAACCAAACTATCCTTCACCTTACCATCCAGTGCCTCACACACGTACTCCACACCACTCTCCTGAGACTGGCAAGACAGTATCTGACTGTCTCTGTCCCACAACCCACACTCTTCTGGGCGGTCTTCACACTCACCCACCAGGACTTCAATTTTGGGGGAACCCCTCTCCCTGTACCTCTCAGCTAGAGTCAGTAGAGTGTCCCTCCCTCCACTAGGACTATGAACACCTGCGCCAGTTACCCTATTCCCTTCAGGGATACTGCACACTACTGGAGTTACCTCATGCCCTTGAACCTCCTGGTGTATGTTAACCCCCTCCTTCAAGTCAGGCGCCTCATCTCTGGGCGTGCGTACTACTCTCTCAGCACTGTAAAACTCAATATTGCTGCCACCAGAAGGAGAGTGGTCTAAACTCTTGATCTTGAGATCCAACTCCCTAATTTTTAGATCATGATCCATTTGGCGTTGTTGTGCCTCCAGGGCCAACTTCTGCTTTTCCATTTCCATTTGTCCTGCCAACTTTGCCATCTCCATCGCATGCGCCCTGTCTGCTGCCCTGTCTGCCAGCTCCTCTGGCGACAGGACTCTGCTGGGCTCCCCAAGGTTGTCGGGTGGAACGATGTCCCCCGCATTCTGTGGGTCTCTTGACTCTTTCCAGGCTTTCAACACCTTGAGGTACTGGTTCTTCCTCTTGAATCCAGCATGGGGAACTCTGAATTTTACACTGTAGCCTTTCAATTGCTCTATCGTGTAGCCTTCCAGTCCCTCCCAATCCACCTCATCCATTCCAGAAATCACAGAGAGTGCTCTTCCAGCGGAGGGTGAGCCAGGCATGGTTGCAATAATGGCAGATGTCTCAACAAAGTTCAAAAATGAAAACCTGTGGCTGCGTTACTTGGTCTGCTCTCTCTATCTGGTGATTAATAATTCACTGTATGCAAATTACAAGTGCAAATCCGAAATCCCAGCCGCTGCCAACAATGTTAGAGTCGGGGATCTCTGGTTGGCGCATGGTTGCCCTTGTGTCAAGCAGGAACCCTCTCCTCCACGTCAGGGCGCAGGATAACCCCTTGCGAATGACCCTTGCTCACCCTCTAGGTGCGTGGCGTGAGCAGCCAAGGCGATTCCTCAGGCGTTGTTGGTTAAGCACTTATAATCACACACACAGTAAATACATCAATCCCCCCAGAAACGGACACCAGACTTGGATATATATAAAAATACGCTTCTTTATGTAAAAATAGGTATATATATCTCAGCAGACTTATCACAAGACCAATAACGTTTTCGCTATGCCACCAGGTTGTAAAGCAGGCAAATGTTCTTTGTTCGTAGCTTCAAATAGATTCTTTGCAGTCTCTTGCAAATGTTACTTGTGGTTCCAGTACTCACAGAGATCGGCTCCTGCGAACGGGGAAATTAGGCGTTGCGGGCCCCGAGCCCGATACTGGAACTTCTTTCGTGATGTGGAGAGTCGGCACAGGTCGGTGCGACTCTCAGCTTGGGAAGTGTTCTTGGGTCCTCAATCAGCAGGTGTGGGCACGTAGGCAGGCGCGGCCAGCGACCCTTTAGCACGGCGGTGCCGGAGGGTCTCCACAGCGGGGGCGGCGCGGCCTGAGATGTCCGGGGATAGCGAAGCGGGGTCGCAGGGCACGGTCAGTGCAGCTGGATGACCCGGCGTAGATCACAGTCGTCGGACGGCTTCCGGCGGGAGGGGGGATAGCGCGGTCAGCGCGCTCCAGTAGCAGGCAGTGACAGGGATGCAGGCGGCCTGGCCCGGGGACAGAGAGCGGCTCTGGACGGAGCGGGGCTCTCACGGGTTTGAGGCAGGCAAGCTTCTGAGTGTCACAGCCCTAGGAGGGGCGATGAGGGGCGCAGTCTCTTTCCAGCGGGATGCACACACGGCTCGAATTGGAGGACGAGCAAAAGCACAGAGAACCCACTGGTCCTGGGGTTCAGTTCAGGGGGCAAGCTCAGATCAAGCCCTTGGAGAATGTTCAAGCACAAAGTAGCAAAGTCTTTTCAATAGTCTCTTCCTCTCCTTTCTCAGCAAGGCAAGCAGCAGGCCAGCTCCTCCAGCGTCTTCTTCTCCTTCTAGTCGGGCAGAGGTTCTTTGTGGTAAACAGGATTCTGATTTCTTAGGAGCCAGGCTCCTACTTTTATACCATGATTCTTTTGTTCTTTAGCGCCAGGGGGCCTAGGCCTGGCTCAGTCCAGTTCTGGAGCACTTTGTTATGGTGACTCTGCTCTTTCCTTTCAGCAGCAGGGCAGAGACATCAGCCGCCCCACAGGGGGCGGCGCCGGCTTTGTGGTGGCAGAGCACAGGTCTATTCAAGAGTCAAGGTGTACTCCTCCCACCCATCCAGGTGTCACCTCTCTACCCAATACCTGGCAGCCAACCTGTCTCTGGGGATTCCCCAACCCTGCTCCTTACTGTTGCCAGGCAGAACACATACACACAGCAGAGGCGGACTGAGATGGTCAGGTCAGTAAATACTAACTTTCTAAAAGTAGTATTTACAAACCCAGGATATTAAAATAAACTTGACTACAAGAAGTATTTTATTATTCCGAGTTCAGGCATACTAAACTTGACATTCTACCACGCTCTCTGAGTCCACTGGGGTCACAGCGTTGGCGTGATCCCAGCAGCCCATTCTGGCCTATGGAGAGCAGGTAGCCTTCAATAGTGAAAAACGAAAATGGCTGTAATTCACTACTAAGACATGCCACCACACATCAGGGCATGTCCTACCTTATGCCTACAATGCACCCTGCCCGTGGGCCTACCAGAGGGGTGGCTAATATGTAGGTAAGGGAAGGTTTAGGGACTGGCAAGTGGGGGCACTTGCGCAGTCAGCGCGACGGTCCCAGACTGCACGCAGGGTCTGCGGTGGCAGACCCTAGACACATTTTACAAAGCCGCTTTCTGTGGGTGGCGCAACCAGCGCTGCAAGCCCACCAGCAGCATTGGCATTCACAAGCCCTGGCACTCCTGGTGCACTTTACTGGGGACTGACAGTAAATCCAATAAGCCAAACATGGACACCAATCAATGTATACATTTTACCATAGGGAGAGCATATGCACCTTAGCACTGGTCAGCAGTGGTAAGGTGCCCAGAGTCATAAAACAGCCAACAACAGGTCAGAAAAAATACAGGAGGAAGGCAAAAAGTTTAGGGATGACCCTGCAAAAAGGGCCAAGTCCAACATGTACACTAAAATACATATTGATTTGCGTTTGCTCTAGATACAGATGTAGGACTTTGTGCAATTAATAAGTAATTCACATCACACTTGTTGCAACTTAACGACCTGCAACGTTTCTGTTGAGTTTAACAGACACTCATCTGATTGAGTTTGAACCTCACACCTTTGAACGCCACTCCCCTTCATGTTTGGTCGGAAAATTCAAATCAGACTTCCATGGCCTCTGAGAGGTTGGGTCCTACTGTGTGACTCATCGAGTGGGCTTCATTATTTTTATGGCCATGCAATTATTAGATATTAAACCCTATAAATAATGCAAGACAGTCATTTTACACACCCTTCCTGTCTCCTATTACCAGGCACGAGATGAGATCACAGAGGCTCGTGTTTTACATGATTTATCTAGTGTTATGAAAGAAATGAGCATCAGTTTTAAAACACTTTGTTTGTCCATCAATCAGTCTATCTAGGTGGTTTGTGTTTTTTATAGAATCAACATGCCACATTTCCGCGCATTCATACTTCCATTAAACACAGCAAACTGTATAGTTGGTGCAGAGAGGCTGAATGTGGCTCAACATACAGAGCTGCTGACTTTGGGACTAGGGACCCTGTTAGAAATGGGGGTCTCTAGTTAGCCAGAGCTGGCGCCACTGTCCAAATAGGGACCCTTCTTCCTAAGTCAGGGCAAGTGGGCTACCCCCTTTGACAACCCCTGCTCAACCCTGTGGTAACGCAGCACGAGCAGTTAGGCCTATCTCAGAGGCGGTGTGTAAAGTGTTTATGACCACGTACAATAAGCCAGCAATGACACCACAAAAGGGACACGACTCGGGTAGGTATAGAAAAATATTATCTTTATCCAACAGTTTAACTCAAGACTTCTTAAAGCTTTTCAACAACTACAATTCACGTCCCCCCATAGGGACTCAAAAAGACAATAATGTATTCATCCAAAGTTTGACACAGACTGAATTCAGGGCCGGGGCCTACGCAACCTGGTGCACATCAGTTACCTGTCGTTGAAAGGGGACACAGCGCGCAGCTTCTTGAAGAAGCGGAGTGGGTGACAGGCGGACTCCCAGCGACCACAGTGTTGCAGGGATTCTGCTTATACACAGAACTATGCGTAGAACCCCAGGACCTCAGTGAATTGTGGTGTACCAGAAACTCACCTCAGAACCCAGAACCCAGTATCCGGCTGGCATAAGTGTCCCATTCGTTATCCGAGATTTAGCTCGGCGATCCCAATGAAAAGACAACCCAGAACAAGCGACTCAGTGAACTCTCAGGAATGGTGGGAATCGGAAATACCTGTTCGTATATTATTCTCACATCAGTCCACAACAAGAATAAACAGAGACACAGTGAAAATAAAGAGTTTATTTTTATAGACCACGTGTCCTCAGATGCAGTACTTTGGCTAATACAAGCAGACAAATGATTATAATCAAAACCATCAGCATCGTTACAATACCATAGAATATAAAGGGAGTGATCATGTTATAAATGACAGTGGATACTACCACCTTCCCTTAACTAAGAAGCTAATATTATTATTATGCTAATAAAAGGTCTCTTAGGCTTGAACAGGGGACCCCATACCTCAAAGATAAGCTTAGTGAAATCACATCACAGGAGCATCAGAAGTCTTCTCGCAGGAAGGCTCGTCTTCGGTCTGAATATTAAACATGATATCTGCAATATTAAAAGCACCAACTTTCAGGTATTCGCAGCTGCCTGTGTGTTATGGCTAAATAGTGGGTCGATCAACCTGGAGTGGAAAACATGCATTGTCTAACGACCCAGACTGTTTGTTACACCATGTACAGACCAAGGTCGCTGCGCAGAGCTCGGGATGGTAACAACAGATTGCTCTCATGTGAGGCAAAGCGCAAGTCAGCAGTTTGTTTAAACAATAACATGTAGATGCAGTGTCGTGCGCAAAAGCAGCAAGATGGCTTTCTAACATCTAACGTGGTTATGCTAACTTAACAATGTATGTACGTATTAAGGGATTCCTTACTACATGCTCCCTTGATCGAAGCACTAACCAGCAGGGAAGAAATGAGAGAACGCAGAGTTCAAATTCGACAGAGCAGAACAAGGCGTATTCAAATTGAAACCAACAATCAGTTCAGAGAAAGTTCGAAGCAAGAAAAACGAAAAGGGAGTAAAAAACAAACCTCAAAAAAGGGAAAGGAAAAAAATCGAAAAATGCTGCTTTAGCCAGCAATCCAAAGTCACAGGTAATGTTCAGGACATGGCAGAAAAAACAAAAAGGATGACTGTTCACTCAATCCCTGAACGTGTATGCAGCATACGTAGCAACAGCTTCCAACAGAAAATCGTTGGCACGGCCACTAAAAGTTTCAGCCATCCAGTTAATCAAAGAAAAGGAACATACATGTTCTTCAATAAGCGGAGCCTCTAGCACCATCAGAGGGCAACCAACGTGTTCTTCCAAATAACTCATATCCAGGAAGTCATAGGCAGCCCTTGCGATGTCCCAATTACCCAGGATACCATGCGCCGCACCACAGGCCATAATCCGAACACCAGAACAGGCAAACTCGTGAGACACTAAGGGTCTCATCAGTCGATCATAATCCGGCACCGGAGACACCGTGTTGGTCAAGCACAAATCCAGAGGCCATTCAAAGGGACAATCTAGGCAGTGAAAGACAGGTTGTACGCAGGTAAAGTAGGAATACCGGAAGGATGATCCATACGCCAGGCTCAAAGTCGCCAATGGCAGCGTACCATAATATTCAAGCATCCTGTCACGAAGAAGAGGCAGACGGGGCAGGTTGCCGTGAGGCACAGAAAGTGCAGCCATTCTGCATTATGAAAAGCAAAAGTAGCACACCCGCCACCAGCGCCAGAATCAGCGGGACACCGCCAAAGATGCTCGAAAAAATAGAATGAAAAAATGCCGGAATCACCCCAAAAACAGTTTGGAAGGAGGTCACGAGGCCTGAGCCCACAAGTTTAAAAAAATGAGCCAGGCCAGTTGTTGACGAGGCATTGAAGATTGTTTGGATCAAAGCTCCAAATGCAGGGGGAGGTCAGTATTCAAAAGCGCCTGCACCTCAGTGCGCGTATTTGCCACGTGAAGGACAAATGTTTCTCGGGAGGAAGTCAATGGCACCTCTTTCTGGGACAATAGAGCTCTTATTCTGCTCATCTTGTTGAACTCTGCTTTCAAGGTCGGAATCGAAGGCCAGATGGAAACATCCAGCCGCCCATGCGGGGGTGGAAATAGAACATTATTGCAGCAGACTACTCTCTGCGATACAGTTACTATATACGGGATTCCCACTAACATCCCGCAGCAAGCTTCATTATTTAAAATTAAACAACTACCGTTTGCCAGCAGCGTGAAAGACGGTGTAATCACTGGCACCGGGACACCTTTTAGGACGCAGGCTAAATTTGGGGCGTGTACATTGCATGCACCGTGTAACTGAATGTGCCTACATACTACAGAATGATCAGGGGTCGAGGTACACTCCTCACCTTTCAGGTAAACCTCTGTACCGTCTCTTGTACATCTATACGTAAAAGGGAGAGACCAAAC
The DNA here is from genome assembly GCF_964204655.1 of Triturus cristatus. Lineage (NCBI taxonomy): Eukaryota > Metazoa > Chordata > Amphibia > Caudata > Salamandridae > Triturus > Triturus cristatus. The sequence continues at coordinate 239,717,094 of NC_140583.1, forward strand.
CTCATGCAGGAACGCGGTACCCAACTGTTCATATCTACCCAGGGCATAGTGTTTCATGCATGACGTAAACTTAAAAAGCGCGAAAGGGAGCGTGATCAACCCATGTACTAACCACACGGCTGAATTCAATTCCGCTACAGAGAAAGGTAACGGCTCCAACTTCTCAATGTGTAACAATGAATATGTAGCATCTTTCATGGACATGAACTGTTGCTTTACAGTAAGGTTAAAGGGAAGGAATAAGGATGTCGTATTCAGATAGTCCCAGGGGACCTTTCCTGCCTTTAACGTTTGTAATGTCCATGCAAACTGCATAACAGAACGCAACTGGTTTTGACCATGGTACAATACAGACATATCATCATGTACAATATCAACAATTGAAGAAACAATATTGTCTAATGTATAAATTCTGGAAGAAAGAGTGTTAATGCTGTTATCTATAACGGCCAAGACTTTTTCCATATTTGCCTGATCAATGGCCCTCAATCGTGAAGCAGCTTCAATTTGCGACAATTTCCATACTTCGTTGTAAATAGCATACGCCCACCTCTTGGATCTGCCACCCACAGGACCTTTAACAAAATCATTAAAATCTATTTTGTCATGTAATTTTGCTAAATGAACTTTGACAGATGCCAAGGTGGAATGTCGCAGCCAGGATAAACATAATTTCCCTACAGAGTAGGTAGTTACTGTATGAGAGGACTCAAACCGAGGGTCAACGCGCTGCTGCGTATACCCCGGTTTCAGACCCAGAAAACGACGTTGACAGGTATCAGAACTGCTTTGCCAAATTAACCATCCGTCACTACTAAATTTCGAAATATTGAAAGATGTATTAGAAACTAATAACTGCAAAGCAGGAAGGGATAGGTCTGTATGGTTATCCCAATTTGGGTAAGCGCCCAGATCCGGAACAGAGGGGAAATTCAGTTTTTTAGAAGTGGCCAATCCGAAACAGGTGGTCTGGAAAATGGTTGAATTCAAAAACAACATATGATTTGCCGTGGCTTATCCTCATCAGCAACCTTCTTCAGTTCATTACGAACCTGGAATTGCATAGCATCACCCTTAAGGTTACACATTATCATGGTAGCCACCAGGTCAAACTGTCCGAGGAGCCGCATGCCCAATTCTATCGCAGACTCCGCACCGTGGTTATCTTGAACACGTTTAATAACGGAGGGCAGTACCGACATAGACGGAGTGCCAAAGCACTGCGAGTAAGTCGCTGCAAAGACCTTGCCCCAGTTGACACAATCATCAATGTCGGGGACTAAGGTGCCAATTACGATCCGGTAAAAACCGGGTGCGAACCGTCGGACAGAGCATATTCTCCGTCCGACGCGTACCCGGTCGTAAAAAAATACAAACATGGAATTACGATTCGCACGGGAACACCATTTCCGTACGAATCGTAAAAAACCCCGACCGAACAAAATAAACCTACAAATGCGATCCGGGAAAGCGCCGACCTGACGTCGGGACGCTCGCAGCCTGCCATTCACGAACCAGGAATTACGATTCGCACCGACGTCATCCCGCACGGTGAATATTTTCCGGCTGCCAAAAACTGCCGGGAAATCAGGACGACGCGAACAAGGACCACCAGTACGCGACGGACAGACAGGACGACGCGAACAAGGAGGACCAGTACGCGACGGACACACAGGACGACGCGAACAAGGAGGACCAGTACGCGACAGACACACAGGACGACGCGAACAAGGAGGACCCGTACGCGACGGACAGACATGGACCCGAACCTACGTGTCATCCCGGCCCTCATAGCAGTCGACCTCCTCTACAGGTTCTGACGCAGACGCCGCAGAAGGTCAGAACAACTAAGGGAGGGGGGAAAGTGGGGTGGGGTGGGGGTGGCAGGACCAGGGCAGGCCACAAACCCCCCACCAAAGTCACACAGCACACATGCCCTGGACATACCTGACTCCCAGGCCCTGGTCACTACGAGGGGGTGGGGGCGTGTCCAGCTAAGCCAGCGACCGCCACAACGGAAGTCCGTCACGACGCGAACCGGCAACACAACCAGACATGTACGTCCCGTACCCACGCCTGAAGAGCGTGGGTACGAGTCGTACCACGCCCACACCCACGTCACCCCAACAAAGGCGGGACGGCTCGTACCAACGTGGCAAAGGCCTGGGTACGGCCCGCACAACCATCACATAGCGTGGGGACGGATATGTACGGACCCTACCCCCACCCGCGTACGTATGGAGCGTACCCCCACCCCAACAGTGTAAGTACGACCCGTACCCCCACCCGCGTACGTATGGAGCGTACCCCCACCCCAACAGTGTAAGTACGACACGTACCCTCACACGCGTACGTATGGAGCGTACCCCCACCCCAACAGTGTAAGTACGACCCCTATCCCCACCCCGTACATATGGAGCGTACCCCCACCCCAACAGTGTAAGTACGACCCGTACCCTCAGCCGCGTATGTATGGAGCGTACCCCCACCCCAACAGTGTAAGTACGACCCGTACCCTCACCTCGAATGCATGGAGCGTACCCCCACCCCAACAGTGTAAGTACGACCCCTATCCCCACCCCGTATGCATGGAGCGTACCCCCACCCCAACAGTGTAAGTACGACCCCTACCCCCACCCCGTATGCATGGAGCGTACCACCACCCCAACAGTGTAAGTACGACCCCTACCCCCACCCACGTACGTATGGAGCGTTTCCCCACCCCAACAGTGTAAGTACGACCCGTACCCCCACCCGCGTATGCATGGAGCGTACCCCCACCCCAACAGTGTAAGTACGACCCGTACCCTCACCCCCGTACGTATGGAGCGTACCCCCACCCCAACCGTGTATTATGTACGACACGTACCCCCACCCGCGTATGCATGGAGCGTACCCCCACCCCAACAGTGTAAGTACGACACGTACCCCCACCTCGAATGCATGGAGCGTACCCACATCCGTGCATGTCATGAGCGTACATATTGTGCAATTGGAGAGGTGGGTGCAGAGTCCTCCCAGCAGTGCCCTGAGACAGGAGGGGTGTGTGCAGAGCCCTCCCAGCAGTGCCCAGAGACAGGAGGGGTGTGTGCAGAGACCTCCCAGCAGTGCCCAGACACAGGAGAGGTGGGTGCAGAGACCTCCCAGCAGTGCCCAGACACAGGAGAGGTGGGTGCAGAGTCCTCCCAGCAGTGCCCAGAGACAGGAGGGGTGGGGGCCTATCACTCCCAGCAGTGTCCTGAGACAGGAGGGGTGGGTGCAGAGTCCGCCCAGCAGTGCCCTGAGACAGGAGGGGTGTGTGCAGAGTCCTCCCAGCAGTGCCCTGAGACAGGAGGGGTGTGTGCAGAGACCTCCCAGCAGTGCCCAGACACAGGAGAGGTGGGTGCAGAGTCCTCCCAGCAATGCCCAGAGACAGGAGGGCTGGGGGCCTATCACTCCCAGCAGTGCCCTGAGACAGGAGGGGTGGGTGCAGAGTCCGCCCAGCAGTGCCCTGAGACAGGAGGGATGTGTGCAGAGTCCTCCCAGCAGTGCCCAGACACAGGAGGGGTGTGTGCAGAGTCCTCCCAGCAGTGCCCAGAGACAGGAGGGGTGTGTGCAGAGTCCTCCCAGCAGTGCCCTGAGACAGGAGGGGTGTGTGCAGAGACCTCCCAGCAGTGCCCAGACACAGGAGGGGTGTGTGCAGAGTCCTCCCAGCAGTGCCCAGAGACAGGAGGGGTGGGGGCCTATCACTCCCAGCAGTGCCCTGAGACAGGAGGGGTGGGTGCAGAGTCCGCCCGGCAGTGCCCTGAGACAGGAGGGGTGTGTGCAGAGTCCTCCCAGCAGTGCCCTGAGACAGGAGGGGTGTGTGCAGAGACCTCCCAGCAGTGCCCTGACACAGGAGAGGTGGGTGCAGAGACCTCCCAGCAGTGCCCAGAGACAGGAGGGGTGTGTGCAGAGTCCTCCCAGCAGTGCCCTGAGACAGGAGGGGTGTGTGCAGAGACATCCCAGCAGTGCCCAGACACAGGAGGGGTGTGTGCAGAGTCCTCCCAGCAGTGCCCTGAGACAGGAGGGGTGTGTGCAGAGACCTCCCAGCAGTGCCCAGACACAGGAGGGGTGTGTGCAGAGTCCTCCCAGCAGTGCCCTGAGACTGGAGGGGTGGGGGCCTATCACTCCCAGCAGTGCCCTGAGACAGGAGGGGTGGGTGCAGAGTCCTCCCAGCAGTGCCCTGAGACAGGAGGGGTGTGTGCAGAGACCTCCCAGCAGTGCCCAGACACAGGAGAGGTGGGTGCAGAGACCTCCCAGCAGTGCCCAGACACAGGAGAGGTGGGTGCAGAGTCCTCCCAGCAGTGCCCAGAGACAGGAGGGGTGGGGGCCTATCACTCCCAGCAGTGCCCTGAGACAGGAGGGGTGGGTGCAGAGTCCGCCCAGCAGTGCCCTGAGACAGGAGGGGTGTGTGCAGAGTCCTCCCAGCAGTGCCCTGAGACAGGAGGGGTGTGTGCAGAGACCTCCCAGCAGTGCCCTGAGACAGGAGGGTTGTGTGCAGAGACCTCCCAGCAGTGCCCAGACACAGGAGGGGTGTGTGCAGAGTCCTCCCAGCAGTGCCCTGAGACAGGAGGGGTGTGTGCAGAGACCTCCCAGCAGTGCCCTGAGACAGGAGGGGTGTGTGCAGAGACCTCCCAGCAGTGCCCAGACACAGGAGGGGTGTGTGCAGAGTCCTCCCAGCAGTGCCCTGAGACAGGAGGGGTGGGGGCCTATCACTCCCAGCAGTGCCCTGAGACAGGAGGGGTGGGTGCAGAGTCCTCCCAGCAGTGCCCTGAGACAGGAGGGGTGTGTGCAGAGTCCTCCCAGCAGTGCCCTGAGACAGGAGGGGTGTGTGCAGAGACCTCCCAGCAGTGCCCTGAGACAGGAGGGGTGTGTGCAGAGACCTCCCAGCAGTGCCCAGACACAGGAGGGGTGTGTGCAGAGACCTCCCAGCAGTGCCCAGACACAGGAGGGGTGTGTGCAGAGTCCTCCCAGCAGTGCCCTGAGACAGGAGGGGTGGGGGCCTATCACTCCCAGCAGTGCCCTGAGACAGGAGGGGTGGGTGCAGAGTCCTCCCAGCAGTGCCCTGAGACAGGAGGGGTGTGTGCAGAGACCTCCCAGCAGTGCCCAGACACAGGAGGGGTGGGTGCAGAGTCCTCCCAGCAGTGCCCTGAGACAGGAGGGGTGTGTGCAGAGACCTCCCAGCAGTGCCCTGAGACAGGAGGGGTGTGTGCAGAGTCCTCCCAGCAGTGCCCCGAGACAGGAGGGGTGTGTGCAGAGACCTCCCAGCAGTGCCCAGACACAGGAGGGGTGGGTGCAGAGTCCTCCCAGCAGTGCCCTGAGACAGGAGGGGTGTGTGCAGAGACCTCCCAGCAGTGCCCAGACACAGGAGAGGTGGGTGCCCATCACTCCCAGCAGTGCCCATGGAACGCAAAGGGTGGAGTAGTCACATATACCATGCCCACAAATGTCAGTCAGGTGCACAAAGACCCTGCAGTACATGTACCACATGTGTGCGAGGCTGGGAGTATACGCATGCATAGCGCAGAAAAGAAAACATGTACACATGAAGTCATGTCAATAGGCCACATACACAAGTACAATGACTACCAAGGATGCCACGAATGATGCAGGTGGAGACATCGCTCAGCATGCATGTGCAAAGGTGAAGGACTAGGTCACACACCCAGCTAATGGACACACAGCTCTGTGCTAAAGTCAGGGGACACCCTGCAGGGAAGAAGTCAGGGTACACAGAGGAAGGAATACACCTTGGGACAATTGCAACATGCAGCAACTGCTTACATGAATGGAGAAAGGTAGCTAACACCGTGTGAGGCACACAGATCCCAGGGTCCCCCCTATGAGCAGCACACTACTACATTTCCCACACACCCAACACACGCCCAACACCCACAACCATGTAGCAGCCCCACCAACAGCAATGCCAGCAATGCAGGAGTGTTCCAAGGGCAAAAAATAAATAGCTTTATTCAGCATGAGCAAAAAACGAGTATGACGTAAGTCCAATATTAACAAAGGCCATAGGGCAGTCCAGGAGTCCCAGCTGGATGGGGGACACAGTGGGATGCGTGTCCCCTAGCTTGCCTGCACAGTTACAAGTCGTCGTCTTCCACAGGGGTGAGGGCATCATGGGGGGGGGGGGAAGGAACAGGCACCGCAGGGACAGGAGGGCAAAGGGTAGGAGAATTGGGTGCAGGGATGGAGGACTCCACCACAGGGGGTGGGGCAGGGCCAAAGGTGGATTCTAGGATCTCGCTGCACACCTTGGCAAGGTCCTCCAGGGACTCCCCTGCACCCGAAGGAACCACAGGCCCCAAGGAGGGGGGGGGGTCAGAGGGATGGGTCGCAGCGCCACTGGGGGTGGTTGTGGACAGGGGGGGGGGACTCAAGCACCCTGACCGGGGACTTCCTTGACCGCTTGCGGGGTGGTGTTAATGTGGGGCTCAGGGACAGAGCGGCCATGAACGAGTCTTTGGGGGAGATGTGGCCAGGAGAGCTGAGGGGAGGGGATTTGGAGGGAGTGGATTGGGTGGAATGCGGACTCCCACTCTGGCTGCGTGTCACACGTTTGCCCCCCGACCCAGTGGGTGTGCCTACTGCACCCTGTGTGTGCGTGTCAGCAGGTGGGCGGCGGACCTTCCCTGCTGGTGTGGTGCCTGTGTCTGTTGTGGTGGGTGCATGCTTACGTCTGGGTGTATGTGGGACAGGCATGGGAGTGGGAATTGTGGAAGGAGCAGGGGTAGGGGGTGGGACGTAGCGCTGCAGGAGACCCACTGCTGCAGTCAGTCTATGGACCTCAGCAAGTTGCGTTGGTCAGCCTGCGATGAATGAATGCCCTCCAAGTATGCCTCCATGTTGTTGAGGACCTGGCTGTGGCCATGGAGGACATTAAGGATCGCAGTCTGACCAATCTGCAACTGCCGCTGGATGTCCACAGACTCAGCACTGGCGGCAGCAGTGGAGACAGGGGCAGGGGGTGCGGTCCCTGGCAGGAAGGAGACATGTGGTGACCGGGCACGTTGGGAAGGGACACGGGCACGTGGGAGGCGGCTGATGCCAATGGAGGGGGCGGTGCCAGATGTAGGGCTGCTGTCAGATGGTGGTGCAGCCACCGCCCACTCGGAGTGATCATCCTCGGGCCCGTCAGCTTCATACTCTGTTGTGCCAGTCGACAGGTCCCCGGGTTCACTCTCCACCGCCTCAGTCCCACTCGAAGTGCCAGCCCCGATGTCACCGCTGGCACTGGTGCTCGGTCCCTCCGCGCCGTCTGTGTCCATGTCTCCCTCCGTGTCCCCCGACGATGCTGTGGGCAGGGTGAAGAGACAGAAAGTAATCATACACCTGTATACATATGTCACATGAGTCAAATCTACGTAGGTTACAGTGCATAGCCTGAAACAAAGGAAGAGTTACATCTACAAAACAAGGTACATATGTAGGGCATGCAAGACACAGTTTTTTGACCCACCATGCCATGGAAAAACTATGGAGAGCATGACACAATAGCAAATGAGATGATATGGAATTTTGACTGAGGAGCAAGGCCCTGGGGACAATCCAGCACTGCATCTGCACCACACAGCGTGGCAGCAAATAGGGATGAGCAGGGACCATAGGCAGGAACTAGAGGCACATGCAGCATAGGTAATACTGATAACATGCCCACCCTGACTGGCACACTGCACCTTGAGTGTATGTCCAGGCAAACATCACACACTGGCCAGTCCTAGCAAGGAGATATCAGGTCTTGACATGTCGGACATGCCCGCACCACCCACCCCCTACATGAGACAAATCTATGGAGACACAGGAAGCACGTACATCTCTTAGTCAGGGTGAAATACACATGTGATGCAAAACTTCTATATTGCACACAAACTACCCAAGGTGCGGCTGTGCAAATTATCATGTACAAATGGGCAGCATCAGATGATTGCAACAAGACACAAAGGCAATGGCCACCGTGAGTATGTAATAGGAAAATTAGGTCAGGCTGTACAGTGGACACTTGTAATACATCGCACGTCAATATACATGTTGCCAGGGGACAATGGCACAGAGCACAACCTATGCTGTAGACCCAGAGATTGTCGACATTCTCGGATTACACACATGATACCTAGGAAAAGATGCCCCTGGGGACAGTAGTGGCCACACAACTCCATGCTCCTGAATGGGAATGACTGCAACACACGCTAACATCCCTGCACTATGCCTAACGCACACTCATGCACATCATGTCACAGGCCACCACATGGGACATGCCTGCTGGAAGGCCTGGCACTCGAGAGATTAACTCCCATGTCTGGACTCAGCATTAGTGCCAACTGACATGGAACCCACAAGTCCAGAACTGGACAGGGCACAGGCAAGGTCACAAAACCTGTTACACACCACCCCCACACATGATGCTGCAGGCATTGTACACTTGTAGAAGGTGTCAGGCTACATAACCTTGTGATGGAGTGACAACACACAGACCAGGGAACACATTGCAAGGAGGGGAAGGGAGGCAGGAGAGCACTGCACTGCAATACTGCAATACTGTGGGGAACAGGATCTGCACAGCACCATAAACCCTGGAAGTGTATCCATGGAACATTGCACTTACAAATGCTGGTGAAACACAACAAACACACACATGTACCTACCCCCTTCCAGCTGCTGCATCTCCTGTAGACGCCTGTCCAAGTCAGGAAAGACCACCGCCAGCACACGTTTCTGGATGTGGGAGAGACGGCGGCGCCCGCGGTTCTTGTGGCTCTCAGGTGAGTCCCCCAGCAGGACCCGTGCGATCCTCCGCGTCCAGCACCGGATATCCTGCCAGCGTTTCCTCACCTGGGACAGGCGCCGCTTCCGACCATCCGCACTCCTCACGGCGCTGACGGCGTCCAGCCATATCTGCTCCTTGGCAGAGGCGTCTACCTGTGAGGATGAACAAGTGACACTACATCAATACACCTTGCACATGTCACGGGGACACAGATTAGAACACATTTGCTGTTTACAACAAGGCATAATGTGCATCCAACGCATTGCAACTTTGTCATAGGGACATGATCCTGTGGGGGAAGGCCAATAGCTGTACGTGCCATTGAAAGGACACAGGTGGAATTAGGGCAACTACACAATCAATGAGCCAGGCTCACACTGTGCATCACACCCACCCCTCCTGTCTCAGGGCACTGCTGGGAGGACTCTGCACCCACCCCTCCTGTCTCAGGGCACTGCTGGGAGGACTCTGCACCCACCCCTCCTGTCTCAGGGCACTGCTGGGAGTGATAGGCCCCCACCCCTCCTGTCTCAGGGCACTGCTGGGAGGACTCTGCACCCACACCTCCTGTCTCAGGGCACTGCTGGGAGTGATAGGCACCCACCCTCCTGTCTCAGGGCACTGCTGGGAGGACTCTGCACCCACACCTCCTGTCTCAGGGCACTGCTGGGAGGACTCTGCACCCACCCTCCTGTCTCAGGGCACTGCTGGGAGTGATAGGCCCCCACCCCTCCTGTCTCAGGGCACTGCTGGGAGGACTCTGCACCCACCCTCCTGTCTCAGGGCACTGCTGGGAGTGATAGGCCCCCACCCCTCCTGTCTCAGGGCACTGCTGGGAGGACTCCGCACCCACCCTCCTGTCTCAGGGCACTGCTGGGAGACATCAGGCATTCCCCCCCTGGGGCCCCCCCTACAGTACATAGCATGTGTGTCACACCTGGACACAATGGCAGAAGTCACAGTCACAAAAAAGGGACACAGTCTGTGGCAGTGGACACTGCACTCACCTGATAACCTGGTCGCCCATACAGCATGGGGTACCGTGGGAGGATTACATCCACCAAAGCCATGTTCTCCTCCAGGGTGAATGGCTGTGACCTCTCCACAGCCCTTGACATGGTTCCAGGGAATCAGTAGCAGCAGCTGGGTCGTGGAATACAGAGATGTGCAGGCAAGTGCTCCCTCATGGGACCTGGCTGCCTATATCTGCCTTGCTGGCCCATCTCATGCACAGGAGTACAGAGTGATTGGTCACTCACATTTGCATCCTATGTTTCCTCCAAACCCTTCAAACCTAGCAGTCTGTGGGTTCTCTATCGGTTTCATTCTCCTGCATGATGTCAGCCCCACAAACACATTGCAATAAAGTAGAAGAATTCCAACTGACTTCTGCTGTGCACCTTCCAGAACAAATTCGAAATTTGAACTTGGTCTCCATGACAACCAGCATGCATGTAGGCCTAAATACTTGTCCCTCATGTGTCCCCTATGTAATTTGGAGCGTCACACACAGGTTACGGTGCGTTTCGGGGCCCTAGGGCACCCCAAATGCATTGCAACGGCCCGTACACGCGTGCCTACGTTCACTATCACTATGGGTGTCCTCGCGTATGCGTACTCGTAGTGGTACGGGCCGTACACACGCATGTACGCTCAGTATCACTATGGTTGTCCTCGCGTATGCGTACTCGTAGTGGTACGGGCCGTACACACGCATGTATGCTCACTATCACTATGGGTCTCCTCGCGTATGCGTAGACGTAGTGGTACGGGCCTTACACACGCATGTACGCTCACTATCACTATGGGTCTCCTCGCGTATGCGTACACGTAGTGATAGTGAGCGTACATGCGTGTGTACGGCCCGTACTACTACGAGTACGCATACGCGAGGACACCCATAGTGATAGTGAGCATACATGCGTGTGTACGGCCCGTACCACTACGAGTACGCATACGCGAGGACACCCATAGTGATAGTGAGCGTACATGCGTGTGTACGGCCCGTACCACTACGAGTACGCATACGCGAGGACACCCATAGTGATAGTGAGCGTACATGCGTGTGTACGGCCCGTACCACTACGAGTACGCATACGCGAGGACACCCATAGTGATAGTGAGCGTACATGCGTGTGTACGGCCCGTACCACTACGAGTACGCATACGCGAGGAGACCCATAGTGATAGTGAGCGTACATGCGTGCGTACGGCCCTACCACTATGGGTGTTCTTGCGTATGCGTACTCGTAGTGGTACGGACCGTACAAATGCCTGTACGCTCGCCATCACGATGGGTACACATACGGCAGCACTCCCATAGTGATTTGGGAACGTACACAGGCCCTCTTAGCAGCAGTACGCCAGTTTTCACACATCACAGTGGTGATAGGCGGCACACAGGTAGGAATAGGGCGGACATACTTGTCCATGGATGGACATACTTGTCCATGGATGGACATACTTGTCCATGGATGGACATACTTGTCCAGGAATGGACATCAAGGCATCGTCTGTGCATTACTACATGTGTGGGGCACAGGTGTGACAGGCTGTGATGTGGAACATTACTCCTGAGTGGAGAAGGCACCAGATGTATGATGAGATGTGTACAGGTGTACTGTGTGACGGTGCAATGTGTGCCAGGCATGCCCTTGACTCCTTTGACATATGTGCATGTCGTACTGCACACTTGGGGTGAGCGTCACTGGCATGGCACGGACACCAACACACAGAAGTGTCCCCTGATGCCCGGTACAGGGGTTACCACACCTGCCTTGACACTACCCACAGTGCACAATGTGACTATGTCATGTATGTGTGGGGGCTTCCCATCAGGTTGATGTTGGAGCACCCTCAAAAGCTGCAGCTGTTGCAGCAACCAACATGTGTCTGTGTGTAGATGGACATCGCACACAGTTCCGCACACCATGCCACATGTGGTATCGGATGTGAGGTGCACATGTATGCATGGGACACGGAGTAGCGTGACAAGAACATGTCTGCATCCTCACAATGATTGTGTGGTGAGTCATGACATGTGCACCTTCATGGCAAGGTGTGTGGGCTGTCCTAGTGTAATGTCATGTGACCTGTGTCTCTAGTGTTCCGCTACCAGTCTCTGCAATCGGCATCCTACTTCTGCAGATGTGTGGGCGTATGTCACTCCTGTCTTGCGTCTGGCTGTTCACTTGCACTGGGACACAGCTATTCCCATGCCATGGCATGTGGAGGTTCAGAATCTCCGTGTGTAGCTGGGTCTTGGTAGGAGTGTCACCTGGCAGCCATACGTGTCCTGGGCATGTAGCACATACCTGACTCCCTATGTAGCATATGTGTATTGACAGATTAACATGTGCTCAGTACATATGAATTGTTGTCGTAGTGCACTCACTCTTCCTTGTCACTTCCTAATTACTGCAGAGCGCCGCCTCTTGCCCGACCAATTCCGGACTTGGCTGACATGCGGGAGAATGACAGCATCCGTTGCTACCGCTTCCCCCAACCGTTGATTCTGGAGTTGACGGCGAGACTGGCACCACACCTGCAACCGCAGCACAGGTATCCTACGGCACTGACACCCCAGCTGAAGGTAATGGCTGCCCTACATTTTCTTGCCACGGGTACCTTTCAATATACCATAGCTCATGTTGGTGGCATGTCCCAGAGCATGTTCTGCCGTGTGCTGCATGATTTCTTAGAGGCCATGTTGATTCACCTGGATGACTTCATCAAGTTCCCAACCCCTGAACAGTTGACTGCGGTCAAGCGTGGATTCTATGCCCTGGGAGGGATGCCCCATGTCATTGGGTCCATAGATGGGACACATGTAGCTTTGGTACCACCACACGCACGGGAGGTAGCGTACCGCAATCGGAAGCACTAACACTCCATCAATGCCCTTGTGGTGTGTCAGTCCAACATGTTGATTTCACATGTCTGTGCTCGTTTTCCAGGATCAGCACACGATGCCTACATCATGAGGTGTAGCAGGATGCCTGAAATGATGATGCAGCTGCGCAACGAAAGAGCATGTGTTGTTGGTGGGTACAATCTGTCTGTCCTGTATTTTGCATAGCCTACCAGCACGACCGCTTCACCAGTTCTAACGATGTCCATGTGCTTCCCATGTAGGGGACGCTGGCTATCCCAACATGCCTTGGCTGCTCACACCTCTCCGCAACCCCATCACGCCGGCCCAGCTCCGCTACAACACCGCCCATGGCCGGACAAGGCGAGTGATAGAGAGGACGTTTGGCCTGCTGAAGAGCCGCTTTCGGTGCCTCCACAAGACCGGCGGCGCCCTCCCATATGCCCCTGCGAAGGTCTGCAAAATCTTCATGGTCTGCTGTATGCTGCACAACATGGCAGTTGAGAAAGCTGTGCCACTCATCCTGGATCAACATGACGAGGACCATCCACCCGTGGAGGACGAAGGCCTTGGCAATGGGGCTAGTGATGTGGAGGATGTGGAGCCGCAGGAGGACATCCGGACTCGGCTCATACGCGACTTCTTTGCTTAGTGGTGATTACCAGTGTCTGAGTGTGCACGCATTTGTCCACGTGTGGCATGTGTTGTGATGTGTGTGTCCACCTGCATGTATGGCATGTAAGTCAGAGGTGTGTGTGGGTGTGTCACTGGATTGATGGTGGCAGTGATGGTTGTATTTCCCCAGTCATAATTGTGACCTAGCATGTTGTCATCCATACATGTGTCGAGTAAATGCACATGCAAGTGGCTGTGCTTTTTGTGGCTGACTTCTTGTGTGTCTCTCTTCCCCAGGTACTTGCGCATGCCGTCTGCTGGTTGCATTGTTGTGGCACTGCTATTCCTCATGGACACGTCATCGTGGGCTGACTCAGCGTTACAGGCACGGACACGTTTGGAAGTCTCCATAGGGTAAGGGATGCATCAGGGGTGTATTGGGTGTGGCAGTTGGTCACGATGTATGCACACTGCCCCTGTCGATGTTTGGTTCCTCTGCAGCCATGTAGCATCACCATGGGACACGACATGCAGCTGTGTACACCTGAATAGATGGTCTGACTGGTTGACAGTCATCAGTGATGGGATTGTGGATTGTGATGATGGCATCAATGTGTGTGACACTGCCCTCGGACACATACGGTTAGCATTGGCTTGACATGGTGTGGGACTTCCACATCAGCGGATCTATGGTGTATGGCAGGCTCTCCGTGAGCAGCTGTGGGTGTTTAGCTGTTAGCCGACAATTGTGTGCCAGTTCCATGGCTAACACGCATTTATGCTGCAGAAGGGGGGTGCCAGTGTTGGACCCACATGTTACTCCACAAGATGTGTTCATGTGTACTTCAAGTTGCCTCTGCAATCCCGAAAACATGACTAATAAAGGTGTCCCTATGCCTCCAAGGTGCCTCTTCTCAGTCAATGCTGGTGTGTTGCCACGGTGCAGCCAGCATGTCTAGCATGGTATTCCCTGATTGTGGCTATGTGTCAATGTGTCGAGTAGCAAGATGCAAGCTGTGTGTGTGGGCTGAGACTGTGTAGTGGGCATGATGTCCATGACTGTGTGGGTATTGTGACATGTGCCATCCCCATGCATCCAACGTTGGCCAGGCCCACATTCTCTGCATCCACCGGACTCAAGCTTGCAGGACATGGTTCTGCCACCTGTCTACACATACCTGGGTGCCCCCCAGGACACTCCACATGATCCCTGACCTCTGCGCATAACTGTTGCTGTACTCAATGTGTCTGTCAGCACGGTTGTGCGGCCACCCCCTCAGCTGGTTGGGCCCATCACGGGTGTGTATGGTGCTCCATGTCTGTCTTGCCTAATACACTGTGACCCGTGTGTCCTGTGCCAGACTCAGGCCCCAGGGTGTGGATGGTTGAAGTCAAAAGAGAACTCAGGCATGTTTAGACTTTACAACACACATGTAAGGTAATAATGCAACCAGCAGGCATCTTCTCTTCATAGTGTGATTTATTATTTGGTGGGGGGGGGGGATAAAGTCAGGGGCTTTCCGGGAGTTTGGAATCCAAAGTTCAGTAGGGGAGTTGGTGTCCTTGCCATTGGAAATCCTCATAGTCCATGCCACAGTCTTTGTCAACATTGGTCAGACAGTGACCAGCAGGGCCATGTGGCAGAGAATGTCTCTTGATGCTGTGATGCTGTTGCTCCAGTGGGCCAGGTGCCAGGCCAGGTGTCCTGGGAGATGGTGATGTTGCGCCGACCCTCACGGTCTTTTCCGTGGACGACCCGCCCTCCTGCGGGGACCCTCAGAAGCAGGCCGTGACGACGTCTGGGATGCTCCATCGGATGTTTCCTCATCCTCCTCCTGCTCCCTCCCTGTGGGTGGTGATGTTCTGCGCCTTCTGGCACAGGGAGGGTCGGCCATGTTGTCGGCCATCCGACGGAGTGTATCGTGAATCCCCTGGAACACCGTCACTTGCTCAGCCTGTCTGTCCTCCATCCTCCGTTGGTGTTGCAGTAGACAGGCATGTTGCTGGGCCTGCTGAGTCTTGATCCCCTCGAGGATGGACACAACCTGGGCCATGCCCGTGGTGTCCTGCCGGTATGTGTCCATGATGTTACGGACATGGGCAAATACCGGTTCCCCAGCCAACTGGTCAGGCTCGCGCCTCCGCCGTCCTCCACTCCCACCACCCCTGCCCACTTGCACCTGGCCTGCCCTTGTGGGTACATCGGGTCTCCGGGACCCCTGAGGGGTGGCATTGGCGTTGTCGCCTGCCTCCTCCTGGGTGCCCGGGACACCGTGTCCCTCCTGGCCAGCCTGGCTGCATTGTGGTGGTGGGGCAAGGATCCTGGGTGTCTCCTGGGATGTGGCAGGAGTGGGGGTGGTGGTTGGCACAGTTGTACCTGACGCAGGTGCTGCAGGTGGTTGGACACCAGAGGGGCCAGGTTGGTTGGGCTCGTCCACAGAGTGGTGAGAGTGGTCGCTGCCGGTGGGATCGGGCTCCTGCACATCCGGGTCCTGTGAGTCTTCCCCCCCAGTGTTGGGGGGTGAACCACGACGTTGACCTGTGTGTGAGAGAGACAATGTTAATTTTGGTCCATGCAACATCCATGTTTCATCAGTTTCAAAGTTGGCACTTTTCCTCTTGGAATTAGGATCGGTCTTGCATTCCACTCACAGTGCACTTGTGCATGGGTGTGTCCCTTGGGCACCACTTTGGCCCCTTTAGCTATGTGTGGCACAGTCTCACTTGCTGCGTCAAGTGTGACTGCAGTCAGCAGTGGAGTGGGCAGGTGTGGCGAGCCATGCATTGGCGCCTTCCGTGTAGCACTGTACATGTGCACATGGAGTGGATCCACACACTTATATGATGCAGGTAGCTGTCGTTGTGCTCGTGAACAGGTTGTGACATGGCCCTGTGTTTTGCCATGGAGAAGAGGGGGGGTTCTGGTACTGGCCACCCTTGTCTACATGCACGCAGTCTACCTGCTGACGAGCAGACATTCGCACACGCCACACGGCTGATTTGCTCTCCCTGTGTCTCGCTCCCTCTCTGTCCCCCTCTCCCTCCCTCTCTGTCCCCCTCTCCCTCCCTCTCTGTCCCCCTCTCCCTCCCTCTCTGTCCCCCTCTCCCTCCCTCCGTGTGTCAGCCTCCTCCCTCTGTCCGTGTCCCTGTGTCTCCCTCCCTCTCTGTCCCCCTCTCCCTCCCTCTGTGTCCCCCTCTCCCTCCCTCTGTGTGTCACCCTCTGTCACCTCAGGCCAGCTTCCTGGGCACACACTGTTAGCAGATCTTTGAATGGCCCTTGGCTTGTTGATGTGAGTTTGTTTCTGATCTCCAGGCACCCATTGGGTGTAGTGTCTGTGTGTGCGCTGCTGCTGTGGTGGTGTGTGCTGCCACTCTTTCACAATGTTGGCTGTTCATTAGCTGCTGTCATGTGCAAAACAGTGCCTTCACCCCCATGTGTTGATGCAAGGCGTCCGCCATTTGCTGGCGAGTCTTTCCTGTGTGGGGACACAGTGTTTGTCTGGCTGTGACCTAGGCCATATGGGCAGAGGGCATTGTTGTCTGCTTCTGAGTTGCACTATGTGAATTTTGTGGCCCACCCTCCCGCCATCCGGGTTACCGTGTCATGTGTTGTTGTCTTCTGTGGCCTGTGACTTGACATTGTCCAGCTGGGTGCATGGGGCATGGTGGCGCCAGTGGCATGTGCGTGTTCATGGAGTGTGGTTGAGTCATGCGATAGCTTGGGGTGGTTGCGTGCCTGTTAGTGATTTTGGTTGTGGATGACGTTCCCCCCATGTGAGGTGCGTTGTTTGTGTACTCACCCGTGTCTCGGAGTCCTTCTAATCCGTCCACTGCCTCCACCGGCAGTATGGCCATCACCCTCTCCTCCCAGGGCTGGTAGTGTACGGGTCTGCGGGAGGGCCCTCCTCCAGTGGCGTTGGCCTGGTTGTGTTCGTCCTGCATCTTGGCTCAGACCCTCCTCCGCAGATCGTACCACCTGGATTGGCATTCCTGCCTGGTCCTTCTGGTGTCCCCAACAGCATTCACAGCATCGATGATGGTCTGCCACATGGCTGTTTTAGCTGCCATGCTGGTGTTTCTGACCAATGTTCCAAAGAGCTGTGGCTCGACTCTGAGGATTTCATCGACAAGAACCTCCAACTCTCGGTTACTGAACTTTGGATTCTTGGTAGTGGGCATGGTGAGGGGTGTGGGTGTGGATGGTGGGGGGGGTGTGTGGATGGTGGAGGGGGGTGTGTGGATGGTTGTGGGTGTGGGGGGGGTGGTTGTGCAGGTGTGTGTGTGTGTGTGAATGTGATGAGGGGGTGTTTGTGAAGGTGGTTGTGTGAAGGTGTGCAAGTGTAAGGTGTGGTGAAGCTTGTAGTATGGTGCTGTAGGTTGTCTGTGGTGTCTGGCAGCAGTGAGTCTGTTGCAAAGGCTCATGGTTTGTGTGTGTGGGCCCTTTTTATTGGTCCATTGGTGGGTGTGGCTGTGTTTGAAGTTTGGGTGGGTGTGTTATAAGGAGTGGTGGTGTTTAGGGCCTCTGTTTGTTTTTGGCAGTTGCAGGTCAGTGAATGTGTTTTTTTAGTGTTTGTTGGCCATGTTTAGTGGCTTTGTGCCATTCGAATAGTGTATTCTTGTGTTGTTTTGTTTTGTCCTGGTTGTGTACGTGCGTTTTGAGCGTGTGTACGGTGTGTACATGGGCCATTTGGTTGTACGGTGCTGTCCTTGTGTGTGACTTGGTACGACTCGTACATGCGGTTGTGATGTTGGGGCCTGGGGTGCGCTCCGTACTCAGGAGGTTGTGTTGGGGGTGCGACTGGAACGTACTGGGGTGTAGGTACACGGGGGTACGACACGTACAGGGGTGGGGGTACGACTGGAACGTACTGGGGTGTAGGTACACGGGGGTACGACACGTACAGGGGTGGGGGTAGGACTCGAACGTACTGGGGTGTAGGTACACGGGGGTACGACACGTACAGGGGTGGGGGTAGGACTGGAACGTACAGGGGTGTACATAGACGGTGGGACGACACGTACAGGGGTGGGGGTACGACTGGAACGTACTGGGGTGTACATAGACGGTGGTACGACACGTACAGGGGTGGGGGTACGACTGGAACGTACTGGGGTGTACATAGACGGTGGTACGACACGTACAGGGGTGGGGGTATGACTGGAACGTACTGGGGTGTAGGTACACGGGGGTACGACACGTACAGGGGTGTGGGTACGACTGGAACGTACTGGGGTGTACATAGACAGTGGTACGACACGTACAGGGGTGGGGGTACGACTGGAACGTACTGGGGTGTACATAGACGGTGGTACGACACGTACAGGGGTGGGGGTACGACTGGAACGTACTGGGGTGTACATAGACGGTGGTACGACACGTACAGGGGTGGGGGTATGACTGGAACGTACTGGGGTGTAGGTACACGGGGGTACGACACGTACAGGGGTGGGGGTACGACTGGAATGTACTGGGGTGTAGGTACACGGGGGTACGACACGTACAGGGGTGGGGGTAGGACTCGAACGTACTGGGGTGTAGGTACACGGGGGTACAACACGTACAGGGGTGGGGGTACGACTGGAACGTACTGGAGTGTACATAGACAGTGGTACGACACGTACAGGGGTGGGGGTACTGTCATGCCCCGCGGTCTGGCCCCTGGGTGCAGTGGGTATTTAAACGACGAAGGGCGTACAGACGCCACTTCGCGTTCTAGCTCAGAGCCCCAGTTCCGTCTTTGTCTCTTGTTGCCTGACTTCCGGTTTCCGGTATTTCCTGTTTGCCAGTGTGAAGCCGTGGACGAGTCGCTTCGGACGCGTCCCGGCTCCGGGATTACTACAGCCTTTCCCGCTGGCGTATCTTAGAGGCGCTCCTTCCATCCCGAGTGGCCAAGCTTGTGGACGCACCTTCCACCAAGGCGTCCAAGCATGTTTTGCCTTCCCAAGTAAGGTCTAACTGTTAATTAGTCGTGCGGGGTTTATCCCGTCACTCGTCCCTCCTTACCTCGGAGTTCGAGGTGGGCTGTTAGTTATTTCCTTTAGCCGGTACTTCTCCTTTGTTGATTTTCCCTCTCCAGTATGTACCCCTCCGGCTAAAAGTTGTGTTTTGTTGTATGTAAGCCTGTTAAGCCCTACCCTTGCTTATCAGGCTTGTGTTGTGTCGTGTTGTGTGTCAGCCTGTTATTCCAGACTCAGGCTTGTATCGTGTTTACGCCTTCTGTTGGAGCGACTCCACGTCCTGTGCATTCGTTGGAGTCAGACTTGGTGCTCTCATCCCACTTCTAACATCAAGAGCCTCCTTGGCGCATACCCTACTTGTCCCTACCCTATGTTCTCTTAAACCCGCATCAGGCATTCTAGGGTGATTTTGTTGCGAGGACCATTGAGCAGGGATTTAGGTTTTCCACCTACCTACTTTAAAGTCACGGTACGCGACCTTCCTACACCTTGTATACGCATATGAGGAATTACACCCTTACCTCTTTCATAATACCTATCGTTATTGTTCTCAGCTTGAAAGTGGCTTACACATTGTGCATCTGAGTCCTCCTCTGGGAATCGAACATAGGGGGTCCTGCAGAGGTATACCTACTTATTCCTGTAGGCCATATCCAGGAGGCTGACCTTAATTCCGGTAGGTGTGTGGATGGGAATGAAATAAAGAAAGCTCCAGGGTAGTGCTGTAGTTGTATTCATGTACCTGCCTTTGTGTTACAGAGAAGAGGCTCGTTTATTCCTTCCCAATAAGAACAGACACCTGCCTGCTGTCTCGGCTGCCAGAATCATCCTTCAAGACCTGCCTGTGTTTCCCCACCTATCCTTGTTTTGTTTCCCTGTTTTCCCCAGCGTGTCCTTCGTACTCTAGTGTTTGATAGAGTTGGAGGAACGTGGGGGACGACGGTGGACTTTCTCCAAGGTTCCGGGCGCTCCTGCAGAACATTCGCAATCATTACAGGTACGACTGGAACGTACTGGGGTGTAGGTACACGGGGGTACGACACGTACAGGGGTGGGGGTACGACTGGAACGTACTGGGGTGTAGGTACACGGGGGTACGACACGTACAGGGGTGGGGGTAGGACTCGAATGTACTGGGGTGTAGGTACACGGGGGTACGACACGAACAGGGGTGGGGGTACGACTGAAACATACTGGGGTGTAGGTACACGGGGGTACGACACGTACAGGGGTGGGGGTACGACTGGAACGTACTGGGGTGTAGGTACACGGGGGTACGACACGTACAGGGGTGGGGGTACGACTGGAACGTACTGGGGTGTAGGTACACGGGGGTACGACACGTACAGAGGTGGGGGTAGGACTCGAACGTACTGGGGTGTAGGTACACGGGGGTACGACACGTACAGGGGTGGGGGTACGACTGGAACGTACTGGGGTGTACATAGACGGTGGTACGACACGTACAGGGGTGGGGGTATGACTGGAACGTACTGGGGTGTAGGTACACGGGGGTACGACACGTGCAGGGGTGGGGGTACGACTGGAACGTACTGGGGTGTAGGTACACGGGGGTACGACACGTACTGGGGTGGGGGTACAACTCGAACGTACTGGGGTGTACATAGACGGTGGTACGACACGTACAGGGGTGGGGGTAGGACTCGAACGTACTGGGGTGTACATACACGGGTGGGGGTGTACATACACGGGGGTACGTGTCGGACGTACGGGGGCGGGGGGGAGTGTTGGGCGCGTATGCGGGCACATGTCTCCATGGTTGCAATGGGAGTTCGGTGCGGACGGTGTTTTTTCCATACGGTTGTGAGATCGGACGCACGGGATGGATCGTGATTCCTCGGTCGGACTTCACCTTTCACATTTGTACGGTACATCGTCCGAGGACGTGTCGGACACATTTTCCGACCCGAGGACGTGTGGGGAATGAATCCCAATGCGGTTCGTATGGACTTTTTCCCTTGCGAATCGTGATTGCCAGTTCGTACGGCACTTGTACGATTCGTATGGTAAAAAGACCGGATACGAGTCGCACGGGGAAATTTTTTACCGGATCGTAATTGGCACCTAAGTCTTTAGGCAAACTAATGGTAAGGATCCTGTGTTTCTCCACAGGAGATGTGTTCGGGTAAACCGCTTCTATTTGGTAAAATTTTTCAGCAAGCCAAAAAGGGAAATCATCCCTATTTTGGGGGCGCTTGCCCATAACAGAATTAACCATAACAGGACTAATGACCACCGCGTGGTGGTCAGTAGGCTGCCCCGCAACAGCAGGTGCCCCCGCCTGCACATTGCGTGACACGTACTGTACCAAAGCCCTATGTACTGTAATAAGGGCAGCGTGCAGTACACGCAAATCAGCCACCGGCACCGTTAGGTAACGGGGATGAGGCGTATATCCGGCTAGTACCGGCCAAGTGGCCCCTGCAATTGACAAAGGGCCCATTCTCGGCGGTATAACCGCATGGGGAAGGGCGCCATTAAACCAAATAAGATGCTGCCAAGCAGAGATTGGTATTTCTTGTGTCCTATACGGTGTATAGTTCGCTGGCACGGCAGTGGCAGTGTAAGTATGAAAAGTGTTATCGTCTTCACTCACCGCCGGAAGCGTCACCCAAGAGTAAAACAACTCGTAAGGATGAGCCGCATCGGCTCCTACCACAAAGATTACGTTCATACCAGTGTCCGGCACCCCATACTGCGTCAAATGACGTTTCAGAGCTGCCCGACTGTGCGCCGCTATTTCAACCGCCATAAGGACAAGTTACACTCGAAGAAATTAGTAGCACAAGGGTTCAATAATCTTTTTAATGATCAAGCTTGAAACAACCTATATCAACAGAAATAGGTAGGTCTAAATCCGTCAGACTTGTTATCCGGAAACAAGAATGAGGGTGTTGTGGACTAATATAAGCACTACTAAGGCGTTTCAACTCATAGACCAAACGTTAGGTGCGCCATGTTGCAGGGATTCTGCTTATACACAGAACTATGCGTAGAACCCCAGGACCTCAGTGAATTGTGGTGTACCAGAAACTCACCTCAGAACCCAGAACCCAGTATCCGGCTAGCATAAGTGTCCCATTCGTTATCCGAGATTTAGCTCGGCGATCCCAATGAGAAGACAACCCAGAACAAGCGACTCAGTGTACTCTCAGGAATGGTGGGAATCGGAAATATCTGTTCGTATATTATTCTCACATCAGTCCACAACAAGAATAAACAGAGACACGGTGAAAATAAAAAGAGTTTATTTTTATAGACCACGTGTCCTCAGATGCAGTACTTTGGCTAATACAAGCAGACAAATGATTATAATCAAAACCATCAGCATCATTACAATACCATAGAATATAAAGGGAGTGATCATGTTATAAATGACAGTGAATACTACCACCTTCCCTTAACTAAGAAGCTAATATTATTATTATGCTAATAAAAGGTCTCTTAGGCTTGAACAGGGGACCCCATACCTCAAAGATCAGCTTAGTGAAATCACATCACAGGAGCATCAGAAGTCTTCTCGCAGGAAGGCTCGTCTTCGGTCTGAATATTAAACATGATGTCTGCAATATTAAAAGCACCAACTTTCAGGTATTCGCAGCTGCCTGTGTGTTATGTCTAAATAGTGGGTCGATCAACCTGGAGTGGAAAACATGCATTGTCTAACGACCCAGACTGTTTGTTACACCATGTACAGACCAAGGTCGCTGCGCAGAGCTCGGGATGGTAAAAACAGATTGCTCTCATGGGAGGCAAAGCGCGAGTCAGCAGTTTGTTTAAACAATAACATGTAGATGCAGTGTCGTGCGCAAAAGCAGCAAGATGGCTTTCTAACATCTAACGTGGTTATGCTAACTTAACAATGTATGTACGTATTAAGGGATTCCTTACTACAACAGGTCTTGGAGGTTGAGGTCTGCAGCGTGCACCCACCTGTCGTTGAAAGGGGCCACAGCGCGCAGCTTCTCAAAAAAGCTGAGTCAGTGACAGGCGGACTCCCAGCGACCACAAGTCTTGGAGGTTGAGGTCGGCAGCGTGCACCCACAACGATTCGGGCACTCGGGGACAGGTGGGCGCTCAGCGGCAGCAGCACGCGGCTGCGGCAGCCCGGGCTGATGGTGGCGATGGCTCTAGTGGTGCAGCTCCGTGGTGGCCTCACAGTGGCAGCAGCTCTCTCCTAGCTGCAGCGGCCCACAGAACAATAGCAACAATCCTCAACAAGGGGGGACAAGGTGAGGGCACACCGTGGCAGCAGCTCTCTCTCGGCTGCGGCGGCCCACAGGACAAATCTCAAGGGTGCAAAGTTTGCCAATGGTGCGGGCGCTCAGCGGCCACAGCTCTCTCTTAGCTGTGGCGGCCCACAGGACCAATCACAATGATGCAAAGTAGCAAGAGTGTGTTGGCACTCAGCGGCAACGGCTCTCTTCTTGGCTGCAGTGGCCCATGGGACAAATCACGATGATGCCAAGTAGCAAAGGGTGCGTGCACTCAGCGGCTACAGCTCTCTTCTTGGCTGCAGCGGCCCATGGGACAAAGGATGGTCTCAGCCCGGCTGGCACCGCGGTGGACGCTCGGCGGCTACAACTCTCTCTCAGTAGCAGCGGTCCCCACAGGTTCAGCGAAGGGCTCGGAGGTGCCGTTTCTGGTGGGCTCTCAGCGGCCGCAGCTCTCTCTCAGCGGCGGCGGCCCACACGGATCCAGCGGAAGAGTTGCAAGTGCAGATTTAGGCAGGCTCTCAGCAGCCGCAGCTCTCGCTTAGCTGCAGCGGCCACCACAGGTTTAGCAAAAGGTTCAGGCCTAGGCGGGCTCTCAGCGGCGGCAGCTCTTCTTTAGCTGCAGCGGCCCGCTTCGGTTTTAGCAGATTTCAAAGGTTCAGGTTTAGGCGGGCTCCCAGCGGCGGCAGCTCTCTCTTAGCTGCATTGGCCCGCTTCGGGTTTAGAAAAAGATTTTAAAAAGCCCAGTCCGCGGTCTTCACAGTAGAACTAGAGGCCCCGGATTACTCGACGGAGGCCTCACCTGCAAGTAGGATTCCTCGCACAGGAATTCCGATGGCTGACGGGGTGAGGTCTAATGTCCCTGAGACTTCTGCAGGAGGTGCTCTCGATTTAGGCCCTCGGGTAGTTTCTTCGGCAAGCTTGGTGAAAGTTTCAAAGTCCTTTAATCGGTCCCCTCGGACAGAGTTTCATCTTGACATTCAGAAGGAACACACTTGGACAAAGTTCCAGCGCAGCATTATATACCTAAAAAGTCTTTGTTCTCTAAGGTCGCAAATCACTGACTCCAGTCAGAACCAGTTCGGTGGGGTCGGGGAGCACTTGGTTTACGAGGCGACATCCTGCCCTTTCAGAATGAGGGGGTCTGCTATCAGACACCCAGTGGGAGGTGGAGCCATCATTCACCTTGCCAGGTGCAGCCCTGCTCGAATCAAAGAGTCACCCCTCCCCATGCTCTGAATACCGATCCCTCTCTCCAGCCAGGTCTGACCCAGCTGGCCCCACTGCTCTAAAACCAGACGGCCAATACACATACTCGCAACAGCCTACAGTAAAGCTTAGGTAACAAACTACCGCATTTTCAGGAAAGGTATTTCAAAACATGTAACCTGCAAACGGTCCTTACCAAAAGGTGCCCCTCAATGTCCTGAGCACAAACATACCAAACTCGAAGTTCCTATTAGGTTCCTAGGGACAGGTAGGATGATAGAAAGTAATCTTTAACCGCCCCATTCTGGCCTATGAGAATGGATGGTTTCGCAGTAGCGACAGTGAAATGGAGGGTAACTCGCTATTGAAACAGGCTACACAGATGTAGGCATTATGGTTATCCTTATTCATACAATTCATTTATATACAGGGAGCATTCGCGCTGTGGCACTGAGTACCAGTGGCACGGCGCCCAGAACATCTAAATCCAGCTAATATAAAAAATAAGGAGAGTTGAGAGGAACCACGCCAATGATGCCAGGTCTAACAGACCCAGGTTCGAGTCTCGGCGTCACCTCTACCCTCCCCGATCTTAACAAATTAAATACTAATTAAAATTCAACAATATCACAACAAAAAATGGAAATGAAACAATGCCATATTAGTAAATGGTTGAACTTTGCTGAAGCGTACAGAATCGGGTGAGCTAAAGTGTTTCTTGAATGTGTAGAGGATCACGGCCGTGTCATGAGGAAGTGTTGCATTGCGATGAGATGGCCAACAAAAGGATAGGCTGCATACCCAGATGGGAGGAGGGGGCATCGCACGCTGTGAAGGAGCATGACCACGTTGAGCAGGATGCCTGCGGACGACCATAAGAAACAATTTGTGAAGCCGCCATGGGGTGGACACAGATACAGAAAGGAGGGACAAACACCAATAAAAAGCCACTGTTTCAGAATGCCACAGATAACATCCAATTGCAATAGATGGGCATGCCAAAAGCCCACAGAAAATATTGCAACATGTCTTGTAGACAGTGCGTGCTCTGTCTAGGCTCGACCTAAGAAGCGATCCTGTCCTCTCCAGTACTATAAGGTCAAAGATCTGTGCACTGCTAAGAATGTTCTCCCTCGTGCTTCCATCTGAGCAAACCTTTGGGTCGCTGATTCTTTTATAAATTAAAAACTAAAGGTATCCATCAGTGCTGGAATTTAGATGCATCCAATTCCAAATGTTTTTGTCTTGGCATAAACTTTCTTTCTTAATAATATCACTAAAGGAAATGGTGTCTCAGTCTTTCTAGTGCAAGACACACCCTCTGTGCTGCAACTTAACTAGAGTTTCAAATAAGTAAACTCACTTCTGTGCACCCTTAGCTTACTGTGTGGAGAGCTGTTCAAGGGGTTTAGTAGCCCCCCCCTGTTTGTTTGGCATTCCTCATATTTTCAGTAGTCAGTCGGGTAAACAACTGAGGGGCATATCTACAAGGCGGCGATATAAAATTATCGCCGCTTTTGCGGCAGTTTTCGGCCAAAAAGCGGCGATAATTTTATCACTATATCAGCAAGGTCACGCTATTACGTGAAACCTTGCCTTAGCGCCTGAATTCCTAACGCCCATCTTCGCATCTCTAATGAGATGCAAAGTGGGCGTTCCTCCCCAGGATAACGGGAGAAATGTCGCTATGCGACATTTCTCCTATTATCAAGCCTCACGCAAAGCATCATAGCGACAAGAAAAGTAGCGATAACCTCTGTTATCGCTACTTTCCTTACGCCTGCTTTGAAACTGACTTAGCCATGATATCCTATGGAAAGTGGATATCATGGCTCAGTATGTGAGGCCCTATCAGCAAGCTATCGCCAAACTTCGTGGGATTATCGCTGGGTTGCCAGCGATAATCTCACATTTGGCAGTTAGCGCTAGGATTTTTATCGCTTTTGAGATAAGCGTTGCTAATAGCACGCTATCTCAGCGATAAAAAACCACGCTGGCCGGCGATAATTATCCTAGCGCTAAGTGAGTTTAGCGATAATTATCGCCGGTTGTTGCTGATATGCCCCTGCGTGCTTTCGTTTACAAGAAGCTGAATATAAAAAAGTCT
Organism: Triturus cristatus; assembly: GCF_964204655.1. Taxonomy (NCBI): domain Eukaryota; kingdom Metazoa; phylum Chordata; class Amphibia; order Caudata; family Salamandridae; genus Triturus; species Triturus cristatus. Next base: position 239,743,886 of record NC_140583.1, read on the forward strand.
GGTTGGGCGGGGGAGGGGGGAGGAGGACACTCATTGATGTACCGTGGTCTAGGGTGAATAGCTAATATATGGCTCAATGGATGATTAGGGTTTGCAGTCAACGAGTTGAGTTTGTCAAGCCGTGTGTGGATGTGAATAGCGTATACTGTGGCAAAGAAAAGGAGGAACTCTGCTTTCACAGCGTTTGTTTTAAGATATTGGACAGACATCCAAGATGGAATATTGATGAGAATTTTGGCAAGACAGGAGATGCCTTTAAAGGGGGGAGCTTTCAAATGTGACTGAATGCTGTCAGTATGTAGGTAGTAGGAGATGTTGTAGTTTCAAGAGAGAAACTAGTGATTTGTTGTGCGCGTCAAGGAGAGTGAGCCATAGGATCCAGCCTTTAGGAACCCCGGGAAGAAGGAAAATGGGTGGAATAGAGTTAGAAACTTTTATTTATTGAGTATGCTTCTTTATGTAAGAAAGCATCTATTTGGGTACTGTCCTATTCAGACCCATTCATTCTATCAGTTTTTTTAGGAGAGAGTAGGTTTGACCGTGTCAGCTGCTGATCACAGCTCCAAAATAATTGAACGCAGCAGTCACTTTTGTCAGGGATATGTAATCCATCACCAGTTATATGAAGGATTGCAGCCTCAGTGGTGCATCCAGACCTGAAGCCTGAATGCAATGCCTCGAAATCTCATTTTCTACAATGAATTGTTTTACTTGTACTTCCACAGTCTTCCAATGCTTTGCCTAGAAGAGGAGGTTAGAGACTGGGTGGAGTGTTTAGATCTTTTAGTTCTGCTCCTGTTTTTTTCTAATAATGGAGGTGATACCTGCCCAATTTTTAGGAAGTCAGCTCCTTCCCGAATAATTAGTGAGCCATGAATCACGCTGGTACTGAGTGGGGTAAGAGAAAGGTATATTTTCCAGGTCTATTTTAAGGATGGCCATGGGTGTAGGATTTAGAAAGTCAGAGAGTTTGAGCTTCACAATGGCAAAGAGGAGGTTAGAATGAGTGATTTCATTGTTTGATTGTGTAAGGGAAAGTTCATTATTTTTTTAATTCCTTCTCAAAACACAAGGAGAAATGTCCATGTTTTATTTTGTTGCTTGGGATAGATGGGGCTGAGGGGTTTATGTTCTGCATTCATAAATATTTCACTGGTATGTATTTTCTTGGAGTCTGTTTCTCTTCTAAACATGGTGTTTTGACTTCAAATATGTGTTTTGTGTATTATAGTCTCATACCATTGTGTTTGACAAGCTCAGACATCGGTCAGACAATTAAAAAAACAATTTTGGGGTTTAATTTTTACGCCTTAAATTATAAGGGGGAGTTCTTTGATGATCTCTGTCAATGCTTCATTGTAGCAGGAAATGCAAGTGTTTTTCTAGAATTTAGCTGGGATCTTTGGTTGGAGGAGACATTAGGGACAAGGATGGTCATATCAATTTCTTTGCAGCCTCTAATCCTTTGTTGTGGTCTTTTCATTCGCCAGCTGGTCACTGTTTTGGAGAGGAGGAAGAGAAAGAGACAAAGTGATGTGGCCAGTCTTCAAGGAGCGGAGTCTCCATTTTCAGAATATCATGCTTGGTCATTATGAGGTCTAGGCTGGCGAAAGTTCATGTGTGAGCGAGGAGCATAGTGAAAGGAGATCATTGTTAAGAAGAAAGAGCAAAAGTTGTGAGACAGATTTGTCAGTGTAGATTGAAGTCTCTTAGGAGATGTTATTTTAAGTTTTATCGGTTGTCTTCTGGAAGGTGATCATTTTTCTCCATCTTTGAGGCATAGCTTTGGAAATCGGGGAAGAGAAGGCCTAGTTTTGTCTGTTAAAGTTGTTTAGCCAAGTTTCTGTGAACAATAATGAGTCAATGCTATTGTTGAGGCTCAACGCAGTGTTTTGAGCTTCAACTGCAATTGTGCACAATGCCCTTGAAAGCAGAGACCATGGTGTTGGAGGTCAGTGTGGACGAGATCAGTATCTGAATGCGATTAGTTGGATGTGTGCCACTGGTGCCCGGACACGAAAAGACCCGTCTTCTATCACCCATTATGTTGAGTCTGTGGGAAGGATCTCTGTGGGGGATATTATGAGTCTTTCTCCAATGAGTGTCATAATATCCCAACTATCCCATACAGGGTATCCAGATACAGTACCGCACCTATGCCAGACACCGTCAGAGCATTCATTTTTGGATGCAAAACTGAACTGACTGCTGCAAAACGAAACATAGCAAAAGAGCATGCCACCTACTAATGTAATTTGGTGGTAAATGAAACAGCGAACCTACTTGCGCAAACCAAAAATAAAATAGCACCACTCCAAGCAAATTATATAACGTGATGTCATTCATGCTGCTTCGTGTGTTTGTCCAATAAAACTTGGATTGCCATAGAGACACATCTCACAAACACTAAACCTTACCTGTCCTTGGGCCTTATCGGGATAAGGGGCTCCGGGACAAGCTCATAAGGGAGCCGGACACCCATTTTTGAACATATCTCATTGTCTTTAGTGCATAACATAAACATGACTTGTAGGTGGAGAGTGCAACGTTCATCCAGAAGAAGATCTCTTGGTGCGAGAGACAGGTGTTTGTTGTTGGTACTCAACTCCATGCTAGTGATTGTCCTATCATTGGAAAGGTGAAAGGCATGGACGTCATTTGGGGGTCACCAGAGTTTGCAGCTGTGATCCCCCATTTTTCCCTCTGCGACACCTAGCACTGCCTTTGCGACCCCTGACCTCAGAGGGGGAAAACTCAGTGGTAGGAGCACAGGGGCAGCTCGTCATTATAGACGTTGGTTGGGGCTCTACTTGCTTTGTTTCATCTCGATTTTTTTTTATTACATTAATAGTGAATAATGAAACATTATTCACTATTAGTGTAAATTGAGTACAATTAGCTGGAGTATGCTATTCCCTGGCAGTTTAGGTAAGTAAAAAAATAAATGCTTTGAAATGTATGTTGTGTGCGAGGTTGCGGTGAGTGTGAGTTTACATAAGAGATTGTGTGTTAGTGTGTATATGTGTGTATGTGAGTGCACGAGTATGTGAATGATATTGAAGGTCAAAGGACGTGTGTTATCACTTCCGCTACCTCTGGCATTTTAGTGAATTGACGTTCATGGTGGAAGGCTCAACAGATCAGCTGGAATTTAAACCTACGACCGTGCGTGGGATCAAACACAGAGATCTAGAGTGGACGCATTAATCCATGGAACCACCAGACCGGACAAATACTAACTTCGTAAATCTCAGAGTTGGAGCAACATGGTGGTTCGAAACACAGAGAATCAACCACCACTTCGTAGTTTCAAGTTTTATATGTGTGGGAACTTGTAACATATATGTGATCACCTTTCATTTTGATACTAGTGGTCAGGGCCGGACTGGCTGTAGCTGGCACCGGACGTTTTCCTGGTGGGCCGGAAGGGTGATGGTCGGTTTGCAAGCGGTGGGGGGTGGTTTTGCAGCAGTGCCACAATATCGGCCACCTGTAACAAAACCGGCAGCAGTGCTAAAGCGGAAGCAGTGCTGCTTCTCTCTAGCACCTCGGGGCGTACATATAAATACATACAGTCCTACAAGGTAACGTGTAGCATAATGATTACCTCAAAGAAGCACTGCCTTGCAGGGCCAGACTGGGAACCGAAACCGGCCCTGGCAAACTGCTTGGCCAGCCCCCCTGGAGGGGAGGGAGGGTGCGGCCGAGCTGTTTGCTAGTGCCGGTTTTGTTCGATTTTGTTACAGGGGGGCATATTACCAGCCCCAACCCTGGCGGCGCACCGGGGAAACGCCCGGCGCCCGCTACGCCCAGTCCGGCCCAGCTGCCTTGCAGTGAATGACCCTTGCACATATTTATGAGTATGGCAAGGTGTGGTGTCAGGGTTTCATCTGCCAGGTGGTATTCAAGTTGTGGTGATGGGGCCCAAAGGGGAGGGGCCAGGACAAATAGGCACTGGGGACTGGTCCCAACTGTGCCCCCACACCTTGGAGATGTCAGTGTCTGTGAGCGTCACGATTATCAACAGACAGTTATTCTATTTCGTTTTTCATCGTTGTTTTTAAAATAACACCTGCGAAAGTTTCTCTTTGAACTGTAATACATTTGATGATAAATCTTTCAAGACAATAATGAATGTGCAAAATAAGTGTATGTTTTTTGTTTAAGATGAATCGTCTGTCTTGCAGGAGAAGTGCACACCGTGTGACCCGTCCTGCCGACACTGCGCCGGCCCTGGCCCGGAGCACTGCGTCGTATGCAAAGCAAACTCGGCCTGGGCCCCCACAGAGAAGCGGTGCGCCCCCTGCTGTGACCCACAGACCGACCGGCCCGACTGCTGCTTCTGCAGATCAAATCTAGGTGTGTACATGTCTTAAAATATATGGGGGTCTTTTTGAGGAACTCTAAGCCAAGGGTGCAGACATGAACAGTGCAGCAGGTGCAGTGCCCAAGGGTCTGCGGGGCCCACTGCACCTCAATTCGAGGCTGTATTGATAAAACCTACCCTAAAACCAATGGAGAGAAATAGGGTTGGTCTTTTTTCTGTCTCCATTATGGTTAATCTGCATCTAAATTATGTAGATGAGTTTTTTAATCTCGTTAAACTTTCTTGCCATCCATGTGTATGTATGTATGCATACATTCCGTACATTGTACATAAAACACTCACTTTAAAACATTCTAACTAACCTATGTGAAAAACAGCAACCAATTATTCTCTAAAAGTCTTTAAAAAAAACAGGCCACAATGTGAGAAGCTAAGTAAAGCTACACATTCCAGATATCAAGTCTATTTTTTAAATGACTTTTTCATTTTAAGATTCCGCCACCAGTGAAACATTGCACAGTGTATCATGCAGCATAGCCAATTAACACATACACACAGTTGTCCTTTAGACTCAATCTGTCCTAAAACTCACCCCACCGCCCACCACATCACCTAGATCAATGCAGGCCCGGCTGGAACCATCTGTCTCTCCCCCTATTACCCACCTTTGCTCCCACAAGGCCTATTGTGTGATCTTGTTTATTTTGTTCACAAATACAACCAACACTATAATGAAATAAAAAAGTAAAACCAAAAAAAAAATGATAAAGAAACTAAAAAACCCTTGGAACTCAGCCAAATGACATACACCGTTTCCTGCTAACAGTAAAGTTTTTTCCATTAATAGAAATACCGAGGTGAACTGGCTCTCCCTCACATAAGTCCTAAACATTTTCAACATTTTCAACCAGGTTACCTGGACACATAACATCAGGAAAGGAAGGGTGGACCAGGAGTGGCAACATGTTACAAATACGTTATACTGTAGGCAGAGTCATAGGGTCAAGGTACATTACCAACATCTCAGCCCTCTTAGACATGGCAGCATCTCAGGCAACCTCGCCGAGTCCCTGAACCACTTGGAAACCAACAATCTACTTTCTCCTCATACGACTTAGGATCAGGAAAATTACTACTTGGAATTCCTCGGAATATGTATATTCCACTTAAACTCCATTTCAGCACGGAGTTTGAGTAGGATTTAAAATTGTTGTAATTTTCAGGGTATTTTGACGCATGCCAGACTATTCCTTGTCACACCCTATAGATTTCCCTTAGGCAGATGCGAAAATGGACAAGTTGTGTCCCATGAACCTCTCCCCAACTTTCCTGAAAGAGATGCACATTCGGAATGGACATACCCTCCCGAAGACCACGGGTAATTTCTTGGAAATAAGGACTAGTAATTTATGAGTAGGGTGGTCGTAGCTGGCGTAATTCTCTCTAGCGTAATTACTCGTAAATGCCACAGAAAATATTCGTAATTATGCATAGTTACAAAAGAAGCGTAATTCAGCATTTATCGCTATTTTCTTAGTGCAAAATGAACCCTCGCATCCAAAACAGGGCCTGAGGATACATTTTGTACTAAGAAAATAGCACTAAGTACCACAGGATACAAACAGCAGTAGACAGCAGCCACTCCCTGTCTCTTACTTCATTGTTCCTGTACTCCTGCTATGGGACTTTTGCCCCAAATTACTTTGAATTAGTCACGCTGGAATATTCACGTAATTTGGCAATGTGTAATTACGGGAATTACTCTGATTACTCCAGTGTAATTATAAATTCACCCCAGCCTATTTATAAGGCATTATTTTAAGCCAAATTAGTGCATAAGATATGCATAGTCATAATAGCAAATACCACATGAATTGTTGTGATTAAAAATTAAGAGTCAGGTTTGATTTCTTTAATAACCAGATGTTTAAAAAAAAAAAATGAAGAGAAAGTACTGGGCCTGGTAGTGGCTCCGAGGGGTGTGGCGATGCGCTGGGGAGCACCAAAGGCACCCTCCATACATAAATGGAAACTGGGGATGGACCTCTATATGGCAGCAGAAAAAGTGACCTACCGCAGCAGCGGCCATCCCTGTAAGTTTTACAAGATCTGGGGATGATGGAGAGCTTACTACGGGCTGGATCCTGCAGAGGGTTGCCCCAGTACAACACTTGGACTGACCGCCGGACAGACCCAACTGAGCGAGGGGTGTATTGCCACACTTTATAAGCGCTGTTCTGTGCCTGAATCATGAAACATAAGCAACATATTGCCATACAGCTATGTGTATGAATGGAATGGAAGCAACCCGCATTTATAGCAATTCATAAGAGGCCTTAGGCCATAAACGAATAATGGGCATCTGCCCATCATTCGTCTGTGGCCTAAGGCCTCTGATTAATGGTGGGCAGCGAGGCAAAAGCAATGTTTAAATGCACAATTTCAACATGTCCCCTCAATCCCAACCTGGGATTAGGTGCAAGGTCTTTGAGGGGAAATATTTATTCTCTCCTGTTTACATGGAAATGATGAATTGTGGTTGCAAAAAAGTGGGATAAGTGAACACTTTTTGTAAATTCACAAATGTCCTCATTTTTAGAAAAATAGCATATTTTGTACTAGATATATTTGTCTCTGATGAGTTTGGCAGTTGATTCTGCCATGTTGTGCCTCCATAGATAGGTGTTATTCAGTCATGTTGGTTTGATATTTGGGTTGTAACTTTGATTAGGCTTTTCCAGCCGTACTCTGTAAGTGGTCCTGATGCTGTAACCGTCCATAGAAATGTATGTATTGATGTGGTCCCGTTACAGCACAAACATAGCCAAAAGGCAGCAGAGCTCTGTTCAGAGTCACAGGTAAGGATACAGTGGAAAGGTGATTAGAGAGGAAGCCGAATGCTGCCTGCTAGTGTGGATTGTTGCTTCATCATGATATAGTGTTGTTTAAAGAGATGTGTCTTCAACTCTTTTCTAAATTGGAGCAGGGTTGTGGGAGTCAACATTTTTATAAGCACTTCATGAGAGTGCATGTGTTTTCGTCCTGTCTGTCATGCACTTCTCTCCCCCGCACTCTGCGTTGCTCCGTATTCCCCAGTTCTTCTCCCCGCCCCCTGCCTCTTAGTCATGTGCTTTTTATTTTATTTTTTAGATCCAACTCGGATTAGTAACTAAATAGAACAATGTCAATAGGTATGGCTTTAAAGGAATTTAGTATGGTAATGTGAACCATTACAAGTAAATAGAAATGGAATTAATTGGTATTTGTGTGTAAGCAATGAACTGTAGAATAATATTGGTGTAAGTTAAAAGGTCAGGTGACAGTTGTACTGTAAAGCCAGACCTAAAAGTCGATGTAGGTTAATGGCTGCCCTCCTCCCATCTGTGCGGCTGCCAGAGAAAAACAACAACAATTATCTAGTTATTAACCCCTTGTGTGCTCATGACGGAACCACTCCGTCATGAGCCACGGGCGCCGTGTGCTCATGACGGAGTGGTTCCGTCATGCTGCGGCCACTGCGGCCGCTCCGCCCACGCAGCGCTGATTCCCCGCCTGTGCGGGCGAATAATGCGAGCGGGCGGAGTCGTGACGGAACCACTCCGTCATGAGCACAGTGCGCCCGTGGCTCATGACGGAGTGGTTCTGTCACGAGCATGGCGGCGTGCCGCGGCGAAGGGGTTAAAGACTGTTTAATGGTATTCCAGACTTCTGTGTGTGCCACTGAAAGTTCAAGCTTAGGCAGCTTGATAAACACACACAATTATCTTTGCCGTGTGGCGAGCAAGCACTTTTTTTGTAAAAGCACACAACTTCTGCCCAATCAAAACATGCACTCCTATCTCCCAACATGTGGGCCGAAGCACAGCCCCTCTCCTGGTGATTCTCACATTATTGTCTGATGACTGCCTTATTTTGTAGACGTAGGCATCCGTTGTGCGCGTGGCTACAAATTGAAATGACAACGAGGATGCTGTGCAGCGTGCCTAAAAACCATTGGCATAGTCAAAAGGTGGCAAAGGTGAGACCTATTGGCTTTGCAATGCTTGTATCATTCAGCTGCTTTGCTTAACATACAGCCTGAGAGAGGAGTGGTACTCTGTGTTTTTTTCTGATGTGAGTAGCGTGTGCTTTGGGTAACATTAGTATCAGTTTTTGCCAGATGTACAGGATCTATGGTATGTGCACAGCAGTGCAACGGAGAGGTGCATGTAGCTGCGTGATAGAAAGTTAGTTTAACATAGCTGACTCTTTAATCAGACCCCCCAGGATATAGCGGCATGGATTCGCAAATTTAGCGGCACAAATATGGAAATTTAGCGGCACAAATATGGAAATTTAGCGGCATTTTTGCGGCACTTTATTTTACTCATAATCATTCATTTTCAGCTTTAAATCAATGGAAACTCTTTTAGCAGAGTATTCCACTTTGGATAGGGAACCTGGAATATGGAACAGAGGAAGCAGCCCACAGGTGAAGGCTGTTATCCTTTGGAAATGCAATTCTCCATTTGCTTTAGTATAGGTTGGTAGCAGTTATCACACCTTTTGACACATTGCGGGACCGGTGTTTGGCACATCCTTAACCCTTTTCTCGCCTGAAAGTCTAAGAGCCCCTGCAGCTCCACTCTGCCTATTGCTTAAAGATTCAGCCCCCCCCCCCCGAAGTTTTTTCTTAGCCCCCCCCCCCCGGCAATTTGGCTCTAGTTGCGCCTCTGCCTGTGGGGGCAGAACATCATCAACTGCGGGATTAGATTCAGGGGTTGTACATTGCCAATTTCGCAGGCACTTTTGTAAAAATTGCGGCATTTCTGAAGAAAGGTTTTATAAACGCGTCCCACAAATATCAAGCGCGTGCTTTGAATCATACGGTTACAATACAAGAAGGATTGCTTAAAGCAGGAATATAGTTTCTCGCTGTCGTGTTTCTTTTTGCTTGATTATATTTATATTCTCTGTATAAAAGTTCTGATTTGTTTTCGCTTTTATCTTTTCATCGGTAACCTCGTGGTGTGATCTTCGGACATGTGTAGCAACATTATAGTTAGGAAAGCAGTGAGCATCTGAGCATCCGTTATTTCAATTCATTTTTTAAAATGCGTGTATTTGTCCTAGCCAGAGGCGCAACTAGAGCCAAATTTCGGGGGGGGCTGAGCAAAAATTTCGGGGGGGGCTGAACTTTAAACAATAGACAGAGTGGAGCTGCAGGGGCTCTTAGAAGGGGTGAAACAACAGCAAGGCCTCATTAACATGCAAATGGTCTTTTAAAGACCTGTGAAGTTCTCGGGTGCGGCTGCTTTTTTGCCCGGGAAGGTGTCTCATCCCGGGCTGCCACACACGACGGGGGGGGGGGGCTGAAGCCCTGTGAGTCCAATGGGTGTTGCACGCCTGGTCCTAGCCTATGTGACCCATCCGTTGTGAAGTCTACGTGCATTAGCAACGATCGCGGACTCTACAAATGTAGGGGGTTTATTTACAAGCCGCTGGGACATCACTTTACATATGGGAACAAGGCAAGATGGCGCAAGGGGCTTGTAAATAAGCTCCATAGTGTTGTGACCTCCAGTCCCGTCTCCCAACTATTCCAGGTCTTGGAATTTTCTATTGGAACATGTAGGAAACCGGGATTTTATTTGTCACCTGTTCAAATAGAAGGCATCATTAAAGTCCCAGAGTGTCGGAATATAAACACAATTTAAATTGTGTAAACATTAATTGGGGATTGTTTGAAATTATATGCCTTTTAAGGACGGCCTAGTTTAGTCTATAAGGTGAACATACTTTAATCTGACAAGATGACGTCAATAGGCTAAAATGCAGACTTCGAGCCAGGAGCCCTCTGAATAAATCCCGGCTGTACAATTTCCAAATTACTTTATCCTCAGCAAATCAATTCCCCTTTTTTTCCTCAGTTCCTTTATATGTCAAAGCTCCTTGGGTGTCGCTTTGCGGCTATTTACTTCTTGTTTGAAATGTTATTAGTAAAATACAAGCATTTGAAGCGCCTACGATATACTGTTATGAAACTTTCAGGTGCTAATCTCAATAGCTGCTCTACAAATTTCACTTTTATTATTTTAGCAAAACTACACCTATTGGTAAATTACATTTGTATCCCACTATATTTTTTTTTTTGCAAATATCTGAATGCGTCTTCACTTCGCTCTCTGCCATATTATGCATCAGCTAATACACAATTTTCCCTTTTGCCCAACTCCTTTACACTGCATAACTGCTTTGTTATAGTCTTTAGTGTCTCCAAAGCAAATCTTTACAGACAATCTTTCGTACACACAAGGGCATCCTCAGTCACCACGATACATGTAAGCATCCACAGAGGCCACAGGCATTCTTTCATCACAGGAGTGGGGGCAGAACATCATCAATTAGTTTCAGGAGTTGTACATTGGCGATTTCGCAGGCACTTTTGTAAAAATTGCGGCATTTTTACAAAAGTGCCGATTTCGCGGGCACTTTTGTAAAAATCGCGGCATTTTTACAAAAGTGCCGATTTCGCGGCAAGCCGCGAAATCGCGAAATCGCGAAATCCTGGAGGGTCTGTTTAATTACGAATGTTCTGCGGTCTGGTGTTTCCTATGCTTAGAGTGTTAGTGTTGCCTGTGTCTGCAATGCATTTCACAGTATCATTAATAGGCCTGGGCGGTAAATTTCGTTCCGCTCGTGGAATTTGCGATATTTTGACATTTTTGCGTTCCGCGGAGAGCGCGAAAATGTCAAAACTTTCGCAACCTGCCGCGAAACGGAAGTATTTTTCTTGTTCGCGCCCTAAAAATGCATTCTCGCGCACGCGGTCGCGACTTACCGGGTCCTTGCATTCGCCGACAAGTTTTCCTATCCGTTCGCGCGCACCACAAGATGTTGGATTGTTGGTAGCCGGATGCGCTATCCCGCAAGAGTTTGCGATCGCGAACACGTCATTGCGATCGCGAACAGGAAATAAGCATCGCGAGCAAGATGGCCGCGCCCATTAGCGACCGCATTGGGCAAGTTGGAGATATATTTCCCTGCGAGCACGCAAAAACACATCGCGAACGGGCGGGAAAAGCAATCTCCGAATCTTCGCGAAAGTTTCGCATGCTCGCGGAGATTTTGTGCAATTTCGCGATAATTTGCGAAAGTCAATTTCGCAAATTCCGCCGACACTTAAACGTTAATGGCGTTGGCGTAATGGGAACCTTAAACTGCTTCTGGCTAATTGTGTGCCTCGTACTTGTTGTTTAAAGGGACTGGTATCACAATCGGTCACAACACCCAAGCATACATTATCACACAAAAAAAATCAGGCATCCAGTGCTTACTTTGTAAAAAACAAAAACAAAAAAAACATGCCAGTGCGCTCCTCCGGAAGCCACTGCAGCTTCCATCACACACTGCCCCTGTCAGTACTGCCAAGGAAAGTAACACCACAACTCTACTAACCATTGCACCCCTACAAGTGTGACGATTTGGTTATTTCAGGCCCCCAAGCTATAAAATTGGCTTGGGCGGCAGGCAATAGTCATTTTTATGTATATTTAGTTAATAATTAACTGTTATTGTGGTCATCTCTAAATCAGCCTGACAGTGCCACCTTGTGGCAGACTGTCACATGCACGGGTGTTGACAATTAAGGCCGGTGCCCAGCACCAGAAGCTACCGGCTCAAATTAAGCACTGAAAATACTAATTGCTGGTAAGTGGGGAAAAAGACATTTGTTATTTTCTTGGACGACTCCTTTAGCGGGACAGTTTTTGTTTTCTTCTGTTGGTTGCCGTTTAAAATGATGTGCTGTGTGTTTGTGTTTTTCTAAATTCTGCGGGCCTTGAAGCCTGGATTCCTTTCTAATAATGCCAGTGCGGTACTGAGTGGAGGGTTTTTATGTGTTACTGTGCTCTGTTGTAATATGAAGGGTGCGTGTTTGTTTAAAACTGTTAAGGTCTATAATATTGCACACTCTGGAATTCCAGTTGCCCTTGTGGAATATAAGGTGCCAGCGGTGTCTAGAATCGTATGCCCAGCAGGGTCAGATTGGCCGATAGGGCAGTCAGGCAGCATCCGATGGGCTGGTTCAGCAGATCAGGGTATGGGCCGAGTTTTAGCAGTTTGTGGGCCTATTTCATGGACAGCTGGTGACTGTTGTCCCTGGTATTACCACAAACATTGCCTGCTGGGAGCACAAATTCATGCAGTCTCCCGTACCCTGCACAGTGCCCACACAGCGTGTCTTTGCAAATTCAGCATTCTCTGACTGTAAATGTGTGCCACGCTTTTTAGTAATGGGGCCACTTTTATTTTGGCACCTGGACCCATTATTTTTGTCCCCGTCTGACCATGATGCCCAGGAGACGATCATCCCAACGGGATTGCAGAAGCACATACTGTGTGATAAGAGGAACCCAGGGAATTTAAGGCACCTATTGCGAGATATAAGGTAGGAAAGAGTTTCACAACTGCACGTGCTTCGATCTCACCTATTTGTGCACAAGCACCAGCACATTACTGCACATTACTAAAATGAAAGAAGTGCAAATAGACGCAAAGAAGCCGAGGGTAATTCCAATAAGGCCATTCTTCTCCAATATATTAATGTCTATACCCATAATGCTCTGCACTCCTAGATTTGCATACATTTGGGAAGGGCTACTCGGAGGTCCAAACAAATGTACAAAGCTTGGACTATTATTGAGAGGAACGTGTTAGTGAGGTGCAAAACCCCTGGAGTCAAACACACCTGCTCAAATGCCTGGCACCTTCAGTCACATGGGTACTTTGAGACTAGTTTCCACCGACAAGACTGCGCTTTGAAGAAGTCATGGCGGCTGTCTTGCATGGGCAGTGCGAGTTCCTGTTTGCAAGTAGTTCACAAGGTCATAGATAACAGGAATCTTATTGAATGAATGAGTTTTGAACAATTCCACTGCTGCAATTTTCTGATAAGAGTTTTCTCCAATAAAAACATGTATATAAAACAAAGCATACTTCAACCTGGCAGCTTGTAGTCTAAAATTAAGGATCACGAGACACGCCATCTAACTGTTTTGCAATTATATTTAAGCAGCACAGAGATGGAGGCAGTTCTGACTGCTCATAAGTCAAATCCCTAATTGCAAATTCAGAGCAGAGGTGAGGATTAATAGCAACTCACGTCACTGCCTCAAAAATGCGTGGGAGTAGGGTTCTGCAGCCCCGAGAGGCAGGCTTCTTTAAAGAATAGCTGTCCATATTCCACATCACCGGGTAGCTGGTAGATACAGTGACCCAATGTAATGGTACTCAATTCAACAATGTTGGAAGAATGAAGGGCTGGATAGGCCCTGCCAAGATTCCGACGTGTGGACCACTGACCATACTCTTAGATATGTGAATCCTCCTGTTCCAGCACGCATCCCTGTTTCCCTTCTTTTAGAACAATATTTGCAGTAACGCAATTAATTGGGCTGTTGCTTCCCAGATGTTGCATGTTGCCAGGACAGCAACAGCCATGAGAAGGAACTGTGAGTTATTAACTTTGAGGATTGTTAGGAAAGTTAACACAACCATGTGCGTTACTACGTGCTGTTTTTACGGCCAGAGCATCTATGCTATTTACTGCCCTTGGGCTAACTAAGAAGTGATATGGTTGAACAGGTATCTGAACAGATGGAACGCCTTTTCGTCAGGGGAATTCCACAGCGGAGCTTCCGTAATGTCGTTAGAGAAGACGCCCTCTTCCTGCTTCCTGCTTCCCGCAGCGTTGCACGCTCCATTCGTAAAACAATTGCAGGTGCCGTGGGGGTGGATGAACTGGGTGAACTTGGTCTCTCAAACAAACGAGAAAAGTAGTGCGCGCACCAAAGGGCTAGTAAAAACGAGATACTAATACAATATATAGATGAGGTGAGTCAGTGTCACGAATATGTTATGCGCATCCGCACAGGACGGATCAGTTGACGTGTCTTTTTAGGTCTGACTGACGTTAATCTAGACCTATTGACAGGAACCGGCTTTGGCACTGGTGGCACCCGGTGCGACAACATAGATCGCTCAGTCCCACACCACCCTCCATAAACAGTGGCCCACTGAGCTAGCCTCATAAATACTGTTCTGCGATCTGCACGGTACAGGTTCGCTGCAGTAGGCATGTTAACCCTCTGCACTACTTTATCATAAATGGAAACTGCCACTAGACAAAACTCCGACCTCTCTCCAGCAGGGGCATTACTCGCCAGGTTACCTTGACATTTTTGTTGTACCTGAAACCTGCTGGACACACAAGGAACTCTGCCGTAGGTGCTTTTAAACCCATAGGTTATTTCCTAACACAGCATTCCTGTACTCAGCCCCCACGCCCCCCCCCCCATCGCCCCCACACTTTAACTCATCGTGCCTTTGGAATTTACAAAAAATATCTATAATTCAGTAATACCCACCCAAAATGTATTCTCACTATAGCTATGTATCTATCTTTGTGTATTGCTTTGTATAAACATGTAGAATAAATATGTTGTTAAAAAAAACATCATCTTTGGTCTACATTTTTTTTGTTTTAATATCTTTATTGGTCTTTTCAAAAAATTTCCATTTTCTCATGGTACATAACATAACAAAACGTCAAATAAAAAAAGATCAGTGTTTCCAAATACATCTTGCATTTTTGTGTCAATACTGCTGCGGGTAAACTACTCAAGCTGCAGCAGATCGTATTACGATGCGTTACAACACACAAACGCTTCATCAAGAGGCTATCTCTCTTAACGTCTTCTCGATCATCATCATGGGCCCTACATTCCTCCCCACATTGCTTAATCGCCCGTGGAGAGAGAGGAGTGCAACCAAATGAAAAGAAAAGGAGAGAAAAAGGTGCCAATACCACATAATGACATTGCCTATAGCATCAAGGCACCCCTTATCTGATCGTCCTGAAAGTGGCAAATGTTGAAAACAGTCTTACGTGGCCAGTAGAACAGGCCGACGAGGGAGTTGTACTAAAGGAAAAGAAAGAGGATAAAAGCAGATACCCCAACAAATTAACCCCTTGAGTGCCCCGCCCTTTCCACGCCCTGTGCCGGGCGTTTCATTAGCGGGCGGGGCTCATGACGAGATAGTCTCGTCATGGGCACAGCGCAACCGCGGCCCATGACGAGACCATCTCGTCATGGGCACTCAAGGGGTTAAACCTTTTCAATATATAAACAACATAATTAAAAGGCTGCCATATAACAACCATTATGAAAGTCATTACATTACAGAGCATGGGACTATTGAATGTGGGAGGTATGACAGGATAGCACACTGGGGCAGTGGTCAAACCCGTGTCAATGTTAGGAGCTCGCCCTAGGAGTGCAGGCACCGGCACAAGATGGGTAGAGGACTACGCTACGCCAGGCGTACCCTACAAGGCGGCATCCAGTGAGATGTGAGTGTAGGTCTCCATGTTCCCGTCCCCCGCCCCCCAGGACCTTCGACATGCGGCTTATGGAATGGCTGACTAGGTGAGATGGCCCTCCCCTATACTCGCAGTGTTAAAAGCTGTCAGTATGGCGTCCCATTGTAGCGCTATGGGATATTTACGGAGCCCCGCCGTCTCTTCCCTGTGAAGTGCTGTGCTTTCTGCCTGCGCCCATATCTGATGTGAGTGTGTCCAGCTGATCGTCTCTGGAGGGTTCGCCTGCTTCCACCTTTTCGTAATTATGTGCTTGGCCATTATTAGTCCTAAATCTCTGAATCGTGATGTAACCCTATTCTTCTTGGACCTGACATAGACTCCCAATATGCAATGTTAAGAGTGTGCCGTCCTTGTAAAAGTCACCCAGAGTGTCTATTCTCGCTGTGCGCCAATGCCGGAGGGCAGTTTCAAAAGTACTCCTTTCTCCTCTGGGAGTCCTCAAGAGCGGTACTATCGGGGCATACGGGAGCGTCGCACGGGTGAGGTACAAGCCCCTTTTATAGCATTGATGGGAAAGGCCCAGATGGAGTTGGAGCGAACGCGGGGTCCGGGTAGCCGGGTGGAATAAATGATGTATTTGGGCATGAGTCCACGGCTGCTGCCAGGTCGCCGTGTCCTCAAGGTTAGTGTCATTAAGCCACTTCGTTACCCACTGCAGTTGAGCTGCTATGTAATACAACTCCAGGTTGGGAACGGCCAACCTTCCCTGAGAAGTGGGAGAATATAACTTCCACAGCGCGACTCTGGGTCTGCCTTTGTTCCATATGAGGTCTCGGGACAGACGCTCCAATTCACGGAAAGTCTTAGTGGGGACATAGACCGGTAGGTACGAAAAATAATACAATAGTTTGGGAAGGACTTTCATTTTCAGCAAGGTGACACGACTCATGACGTTCAACGGGAGCAACCTCCAGAAGTGCACCTGTGCTCGTACCGCTGAGATTGCCCTCGTCAGATTACCCTCCAATAAATCATCTGGGGTTCGGTATATATGGATCCCTAAGTATCGAAAGGTGGTGGGATACCACGGGAGCCGCAAACCGTTGATGACCACATCAGTTTCTGCGTTGCCGCACTAAAGGGATACACTCCGGACTTGGCCCAATTTACCCGGAGTCCCGACAGTTCCTCAAACACCCTCACCTCATTTGCTATGGACGCGGGTATGTCAGTAACATCACGCACATATAGTAAGAGGTCGTCAGCATACAGAGACACAGCATGCATCCCATCCCCGAGGCGCATGCCCCACTCCTCCCCTCCTCTGTGGAGCAGCATCGCCACAGGCTCCATGGTGAGAGAGAAAAGTAGCGGGGACAACAGGCATCCCTGTCACGTTCCTCTCCTCACTCTAATAGGAGCAGACACAATCCTACCAGTGCGGACACGGACAGTGGGGCGCTGCTATAGTAGGCATACCATGGTGAGAAAGAGATCGCCTAGTTCATATTTGCGTTGCACCGCCGCCAGATGAGGCCATTCCAAGGAGTCGAATGCCTTCTCCAGATCTAATACCAGGCATCCGGAGCGGGCCATCTCTGTGTCGCATACTGCTGTATCCTAAAAAATCTACGGAGGTTTTCTTGTAGGTACAAAACCGTTCTTGTCTGGGTGTACCAATGAGCGCACTAAGGGCGAAAGATGCTTAGCGAGGAGAGATGCAAACATTTTATAGTCTGTGTTCAGCAGTGCCAGCGGACAATAGAACCCTAGTAGTTCAGGTTTTTTTCTCAGGCTTGAGGAGGGACACAAGCAGGGCCTCGTTCTGTGTGTCAGTGAGCGTAGATTCATCCATCGCCGACTCATACACTTGTAGCAGTTGCGGCTCCAATATATGTGCATAGGCTTAATAAAATTCTGTCGGCAGGCCGTCCGGTCCTGGCGACTTCCCATTTGCTGGGGAGAATATACTGTCCCGTATCTCCTCTGCACGGAGAGGACCATTCAAGTCCTCCCCTTGTGCGCGCATGGGCGTCGGTAGGTCCAACTCATGTAAATAAAGCTGTAACTCCTGAGTCGTGGCCTGCGTGCGAGACAATACAATCCTTGATAATGAGCCACAAATGTATTGTGTGTGTTCCACTGCGTGTACACTAGGCTTCCAGCTGCCGTACGCACAGACGTGACAGGTGACTGCACCTCATCCTGACGTATCAACCAAGTGAGTAATTTCCCAGCCTTGTCCCCCATGTGATGCGTGCGCGCCAAATGCGCGGTATAATTGAGACATCGTAATCGTTCGAGTAGCCTAGCATGCTCCTCTCTGTAGATCATCTTTGGTCTACATGTACTTGCTTCCATTGTCCATCTATGTACCTCCATGTACTTGGATCTGTGTGTCTGTTACTTTTCTCCCGAAAAAGCATATCCAATGCACATCCCTATATCTCATCCTGTACCTCTATCAATATCTTTATTGTGCATATACCTACCTCCTTTATGCATCTATATACTTTCAATGTACTTATGGATCTATATATTTATCACTTTCTTCTAATTTTGCATTTCCAATGCACTACCCTATTTCTCACCCTATACTTCTCTCATTATATATCTTCTAACCCATCTTTCTGACTCATCTCAAACTTCTTTTTACTACTCTTTCCAAAGCACTACCCTATCTCTCACCCTATACATCTATCAAAATATCCTCTACATCCACTCTCTCATTTATCCCAAACCCCATACCACTACTATGATTCGCATAATAACCCTTTCTAGACTCTCTCCTACTCTACCCCTCCTTGCATCATCTGACACCTCTTTTACTATACCGATCTCCCAAAACAAACCTCTCTAAACTCTTGCCTCTGACTCTTCCCCTCCAAAAACCCTTTTTACTCATCCCAAAGCCTCCTCCTACTGATATGACCTAAAAAAAAGAAATAATTTAAAAAAAGTCCTTCACTCTTCTATCTCTCCTCTATCCTTTTCAATCAAAATAACAGACTAACATGTTCACTTCTCAAATTCCATATTCCACTATACTAACTCACCACTAATCCTTTATGGGTTCCAGAGTAGCGTGCTACTGGCCAATAAAGCATTTCAACACCCCATCAGGGTTGCAAGTGCTATATAAATGCAAACCTTTTTTCCCTTTTCTACCCCTCCCCAACCCTTCTCAATCCAAATAACTGACTAACCTATCCACCACTCAAATTAATTTCATGTTTCACCATACTAATTTAACACTAATCCTTATGGGTTCCAGATTAGTGTGCTACTCGCCAGAAAAGCGCTTCAAAACCCCATCAGGGGTAGCAAGTGCTATATAAATACAAACCTCTTTCCCTCTTCTATCCCGCCACCTACCCTTCTCTATCCAAATACCTGAATAACATTTCCACTACCGAAATTACTTTATATTTCACTATACTCATTTTCAACACTAATTCCTTATGGGACCCGGAGTAGCGTGCTACTCACCAGAAAAACACTTCAACACCCATCATGGGTAACAAGTGCTATATGAATACAAACCTTTCTTCCCCTTCTATCCCTCCGCTATCCTTCTCACTCCAAATAACTGACAAATAACTGACTAATATCCACCACTCAAATTACTTTCATATTTCATCATACTTATTCACCACTAATCCTTTATGGGTTTCCGGAGTAGCGTGCTTCAATCACCCCATCAGGGGTAACAAGCGCTATATCAATACAAACCTTTTTTCCTCTTTTATCCATCTCTATCTTTCTGAATCCAAATAACTGACTAACCTATCCACCACTTAAAAATTTACTTGCATGTTTCACTATACTAATTCAACACTAATCCTCTATGGGTCCCGGAGTAGCGTGCTACTCGCCGAAGAAAGCGCTTCGACGCCTCGTCAGGGGTCGTAAGCGCTATACAAATGCAATTACAATACAATACAATACAATAATCTAAAGGAGTTTTCAGCCACCTCTTTTCACTTATTGGTGGTCAACCTATTTAAGCCTCTGGTTAACAACCACTCTGAGTGCAGGGGAGTGAAAGGCAAAGAATATTAGTGGGGTGTGATTCTGAGACTTCACAGCAAGATGCCTAGAGTGCCCAACAAAACAGACCATAAAGTGAGTTGTTGCAGCCGGGCAGACTGTTCAGGGGAGATTAGGGGTATTGATTTTAGTAATTTGAACCGAACCTCAAAAACGAAGCCCCAAAGTGACCTTTTCTCTGGGATCTATTTAAGGGAGTCCACCAATCCACAAAGAAACTCCTTGTAAAATGAGCAGGTCCATCTGAACCATCTGAGCTGCAGCCTTCCATACCCATCAAAGAGGAACCTATCCCTCTGCATCTCCTGAGCTAAGGTTCTCTGCACATGGAAAAATCCTTCTTTTAGGCTACAGCGTTCCCATGGACGTCATTTGGGAGTAGTCGAGGGTCACAGCTCAGGCCTCGAACTTGCTCTCTGCCACTCCTGGCACTTCCTTTACGAGCTCTGGCCTTTGCAGAGGTCCGCTGAGGTCAGGGGTCTCAAATGAAGTGCTCTATTTGGCACTACTCCCAAATGTCCGTGCTTCCTAAGCTACTGTCTTCTGACCCTTAACCCTGTAAGAAAAGTCCCCAACACTCCATCTGAACCTCTTCATAATTTCAGTGAAAAGCAACTTTACGAACTCTTCTCTATCTGAGCTACAACCTTCTGAGAAGCCCATTCTAAGATTATCTCCTCATCCCAAGTGGAGACAGGAAGCCCTAATGAACTGTGTTCTTGCCTGAGACACCAGCCCCTAAACTGGACGCTAAACCCGGATATATCAAGTTGGCCGCATAAGATGGCTTCCTGAGATGGAAGCCCTAGTCTTGGATCCAGATAGGTAACTTTAGCTTTTGATTCTGCCAGGAATGAGTAAGTTTTCACCTTTTTCTCAGGTCTCTGATGTGGAAGAAAAGTTGGTTAGTAGTAGTTTTCCCTTTCCTCTGCTCAAGGATCAGACACTGTTATATACAGAAGATAATTCCATGATTCGACAGGATACATCAGGGTGGCATAACAGGAGAAGAGCTTCCTGGCTAACAGAATGGATGCATGAGAGGATAAGGTGCAAATCTGTTGCATGCTCTATTAAAAATACACCTTTAGGGGATAAAGTGATGCTGTTGTGGCCAAAAAGTATGCTTGATGGGCCCCATCGAAGAGGTAATTTACAATTCCAGGTGCTTGTAGTGTAGGGTATTCAAGAGTTGGACTATTTTATTGCAAATCATTGGTAACTTTCATAATAAGGCAGATGCGTAGCATAACCAAAATGGCAATTTTTGGGATGTTTATATAGATTGAATGTACAACAGGGAGTCCCTCACATGGAAGAGTGATGGGGCCTCCAGCTCTGAGGTGCATGTCTTCACAAGACACGTCACCATTCCCAGTCCTATAGTATCCTCCCTACTACCATTCTCTCCACCCAAAAGTAAAAACTCCTTCATTTATGCAAAAATATATATTGCTTGTTATTTGTTTATTTGAGACCTTTATAAAGTGCTAACAGCAGAAATTTATTTACTTCATAGTGCTAAATGCCTATTTCTAATTATTTTGCAGTTTTATATAGCGCACACTCGACCCGATGGAATCAGAGCGCCTCACATGAGCACCAGTTGCATTACAGACAGACACATTCATTTTAGGTATGGGGAGATTACGTGATTTGCCCAGAATCATAGGAGCTTGAGCCACCTGCCAGACTCGAACCTGGTTCCCCAGCTTCAAAGTCAGCCGCTTTAGCCATTATTTCTTAGCCATCTAGTAGCTTGACACAAAAGCAGCCAGGCTTAGCTTAGAGACCCTATGTTAAGTATTTATGAAGCTCACAAACAGTGATAAAGTAAGAACACAACTCACAAAAAATCCCAAACCACTTTAGAAAAATAGACAGAAGTGTAGTAAATAAAATGAGACCAAAATGACAAAAATCAAATCAGTAGAACCGAAGATATGCAATTTTAAATGTTTAAGTATAAATAGTGCCAAGAAGCAGAAAATGCCAACTGTGAGTATCTGGTCATGCTAGTATGGGACAAAGTCCCAAGTTCAGGCCAATTGCGGTGGAGTGTGGGTCTGATACTGGAACCAGGTTAGTGCCACTGAAAACGTTACCTTCTAATGGTCCTGTGCCCTGAGTTCAAAACTTCGGGATTTCACAGGAGGAGCTACACTGTTGTCAGCCAAGGGTCTAAGTCCTGGGGAGGCACTTCTTCGGAAACAGGCTCTCACTCCAGCAGAGGCCATCAGGGCTCAGGCAGATCCAGTGACAGGTCAAGGCAGGTCCAGTTGCAGTTTTAGGCAGGGTAGTTGCAGCAGGTCAGCTTGGCAGTTGCAGGGAGGCCTCTGTCACGGTTGTGTCCCTATTCCCCATAGCTTAGAACAGGAGGTCAGCCAACTGACTCGTGGAGTTACTGTGGTAGTTCTGGGTTCAAGTAGTTGGTCTTCTCTCCTTCAAGCAGCAAGGCAGGCCTCAAGCAGCAGGGTTGTCCTCTGGGAAAACAAGGCAGGCCTAAAGCAGCTGCGCAGTACTCTGAGAAACAGGACAGGCCTGAAGCAACAGGGCAGTCCTCTGGAGTACAAAGTGGTGCTTCTGTAGTCTTCTGCAGGTCCAGGAGTGTACTGAAGAGTTGGTCTGAAGCTCCAATATTTACACCTGGAGCCACTTTAAGTAGGAGAAACTTCTTGACTTTCCCCTATATCTGGTTCTGGAATTTCCTTCTCTCCCCGGCCCTGGCTACAAGGGGTCTAGGGTAGATTTTTCGGAAGTCCTTTGTTGTGAGCTGAGGCAGCCCCTTTGAGGTGCAAATATGGTGGATGGCAGATGCAGCTCTCCCACCTAGCCAGGATGGCCCATCCTGGCAACATCAAGCCCCCCGTTTTTGATACTGTTTAGAAGGAATACACAAAGGCCAACTGACAAATACACAAAGTCATGTGACCCAGAATACAGGCTGAAGGCATCAAATGGTCAGGGTAAGAAAATTGCAACTTCACTTTGTAAGTAGCATTTTCAGAATTAAGACGGAAAATCAGACTTTAGCATTAAACGGGGGTTTCATTTGTAATGCCTTGGTCACCAAACATGACATTTCCACCTGTTCCCAAACAAAAGTTGTCACTCATTAAATATTAATGAAGGTAACCCTATGTTAGCCTATATGAGAGGTAAGCCATACAAATGTGATTTTTTCACTACTAGGACATTTAAAATATAAAAGTGTATGTCCCACTTTTTAAATATATTAAACCCTGCCCAGTGAGCTGTTAAAGGCCTAAACTGGTGGTGACCTATAGGTATTAAAAAGGAAGGTTTAGGCCTGGCAGAAGGTTTATTTTGCCAGGTCGAAATGGCAGTTGAAAACTGCACACAGGCTGCAATGGCAGGCCGGAGACATATTTTAAACAGCTACTGTGAGTGGCACAAGAAATGCTGCAGGCACACTAATAGCATTGAATTTACAGGCACTGGTTAAATGTAGTACTGCTTTACTAGAGACGTATTAGTAAATTAAAAGTGTCAATTGGGTGTAGGCCAATTTTACAATTTTTAAAGGTGAGAACGCAAGTGCTTTCTCTGGTTAGCAGTGGTAGGGTGCACAAAGTTGTAAGGCCAAAAAATACAAGTTCAGCAAAATAAGAGTGAAGGCAAAATGTTTGGGAGACTAACACCCAAAGGTGTCGGGTCTAACACACATAAACAGTATGTGTATTAAAGAGTCTTCATGAATAGCACACAGTCTGCATACATGGAGAAAATCATCTTAAGAAGCCATGGTGACAATGTTAAAATGCGTATGAGGGGTATTGGCAATATTGGGGTGGTGGTGATGGTGGTGTCAACTGTAATATTAATGATGGGCTACTGGTGGTATCAGTTGCAGGAGTATTGGTGGTATTAATTGGATTGAGGATGTCTGAATATGTTGCAATTAGTGGTTGTATTGGTATTGGTATTGGTACAGGTAGTATTGGTAATGTGGCATTGGGCATCATGTTGAATAATTGTTGGTACTTGTGTTATTGGGTGTTATCTAGTATTTTGCTGGTGGAAGTGGTAATAACGATGATGGTGCTGGTACTGGGAGTATAGTGGTGAGGATAATAGTACCGGTATTTAGGGCCAGACTGGTCGCAGTGGGCATCAGGAGTTTTCCCAGGAGCCTGGAAGGGTGGGGCCGGTTTTGCAGCAGTAGGTGCCGTTTTTTTATTACTGGGGGCTGGTTTTGCAGCGATGCTGTAATATCGGCCCCCAGTAACAAAAGCAGCAGTGCTTCACACTTAAACTCTCCCCCCCTCCTCAACCGCCACCCGGGGTTGGTCCTACAAAATTGCCAGGGCTGCTTGGGGCTCCCGGTTCGGCCCTGCTGGTTTTAGTGGCGTCGATATTTGCGATAGAGGTTTTGGTATTATGGTGGCATTAGTAATCATTTTCATGGTGTTATTAGTAGTGAAATAGTTTTTATAGTGGTGATGCTGGTGGTGGTTGTGTAGTGACATTAATAGTGTTATTTGTGGTGTGGTGTTGGTCATGGTATTCGTGGTACTGATGTCACAAACAGTGGAGGTCGGTAAGGGTGTGCTGTCTTCACTGCTAATCTAGTGCCCATTTATCAGCAGGTGCACATCTCCTAATTGCTATATGTTTATGACATGCAGGCAGCCTGACTAGGATGGCCATCCTTTGTGATATAGGAGGCTACGCTGGAGTGAGGCTTGAACTCGTGCTATGACAAAAACATTGGTTAATAAAGCTGAAGCTGATCCAAACAAGCCAATGACAAAAGGGGCTGATTCAAAGTGTCATTATTATTATCACTTTCAGAACAAAATGGAGAGAAAGGGATTCTCACAATGGGTGACCATTGGAGGGGGTTACTCCCAGTCCCCTAATCAATATAGTTTTAAACAAAAATAGGGAGTACTCCCAATCGACAGAGAACTGTCTAAAGAATATTGGCACGTGGAGCAGATGAAGAAATTATCTTTCTTAAAAAGACCTCTCACTCACCAACCTGGTTGGTGACATGCTTCATCATCGAGGTCCCACCCAGATAGCCGAGTGCCATCCGGGTGTGCTGCGACACCTGACTACAGTGGAGCTGGGTTTTTTTGGGGATGAAGGTGAATAGTGAATTTAGATAAAAATTGGCCAGATTTAACCCAATTAAAATAATTTTATTCCAGGGTAATTTGGACAATAGTTAAAAAATAGTGAAGATGCCAAAAAAGGTTAAATTGGCCTATGGTATCTGATGATAAACAAAAGAGAGTGAAAAAAATATAGTAGGTCTACATGTTTCAACCATAGGTAGCTGTTGCTTTGGTTTTCGTCAGGACCATGAAACGTGACCTGGGTGGTGCACACTCGCTAAGGTGTGCCCTGCCCTCGATCCGTGAATGAAACCTAACCAGCTACTCACGGTTAGGAAAACCTTTCTCCGACTTGTCGAAAGGAAAAATCTGTAATGAAAGACAAACGAACAAAGGACAAAGATATAAAACACATAGTCGTCACTCTATTCGTTGAATCAGTGCTCATACTAATTGGCAATAGAGTTCGGTGTGCGTGACACGGACGTGCAGCACTAAACGGACCTCACCAAAGGTGAGGGTGTAGACTCAAACAATCAGTAACACATATAATATAAGCGGTCTGAAGTCACACAACTAAATTAGTAGTGAACGTGAGCCATACGCATCAATTCCATACCCACTCATACGAATAGCAAAGTAGTGGGCGTCAAAGTACTCTGATAAGAGTACAAATGTACCAGTGCACCAGTGTAACCAAGGGTAAAACGGGGAATGTCCCGATAGCCCTGGTAAAAGAGAACCCACGTGAAACTCAAATGTAGTGGTGGGTAAAAACACAGCCTCACTCAATGCGGTGGGCGTGCCGCTAAAACGACGTGACTATACAGAACGCTTAGCTTAGTGACAAAGTGAAATAAACCAATGCTCGAAAATGAAAGGGGGGAGAGGGCAAGTGCGCTTACTTAGAGAGCGGAGTTTGCGCACCTCATGGGAGACGAGATCATACAATTTGTAATTTCAAATCTAGATGGAGAAAAATAAACATATACAATAGTCACATCAACTTCAAAGCGGTGTTCAGCGTGCTTGGGAAGCCCCTGTGTTACCATCGTACTCACTCAGAAATACAAAACTGCCCGCGTTTCTGCCTACTTGTGATCAGTCGAGTCCCCGGTGGAATGGCAGAGAGCCGGTAAGAGCCTCTCTTACAGGACGGTATTTCCGGGTCACGTGGTGTGACGCTGGCGTGCAGGCCATGTGATCTACGCGAGTGCGCATAGGGAGTGGAATCATAAAGTTTGACTGAATCTTTCTACGATAAAAAAAAGATGGTTATTTCTGTGTTAGGACAATTGACTCCATAGGATAAAATGAGGGAAAATGACAATAAAGCTGTATGAACCGCCTTCGTTAAATGGCTCAACACTAAACAAGTCTAAAAGTGCTGCCCAATCTAGTCATTGTTTACACCAACCTACTCTCAAATAGATACTCGCTATGAAGGAGCCGGTATTCAGTGAAAGCTGGCATGCAGGTCAAACGGTGTACGTTAGCACGCGGTGACAAGGAGGTGGTAAAGTGAAGTGTAACTCGTTCCTTCCAAGATAGGAGGAGGAGTAACATCTGTGTTGTGACAATAATTGATTAGTTAACTGACACGTTCAAAAAACCTCCATTAAAATGGCTCGGCTTCATGATGACCAAGACGTGCTGCCCAATTATATCACCAATAGACCCAGTCTAAATAGATACTGGTCAAGATCCATGAGGTCTGCAACAGAACGGTATGGAACAGCCAAGGTATAACAAATGAATCAAGACAGTGAAAAGATGAATCACTGTAACCATGTGAAGAATACATACTCATCTAGTCAATACTGTGTTCCAAGGAATATTATCATTCAGGCCATTGGTGTGAGTTGACAGCCTATACACCCACCTTTGCTCCTTTTCAAAAAGCCTCTGTTGTACATTATGACCAGATTTTATTTGTTCAATGATAGTCCATCGCATATCATTTGTCGTGTGATTTCTTTCAAGGAAGTGTTCAGTTAGCTTAGTCGTGGCTCTTCTGCATCTGATATTACTGCGATGCTCACAAATTCTCTGTTTTATTTTCCTTGTTGTCATGCCAAATATCTTAGGTTACACGGGCAATTGATCAGATAGACCACGTTGGTATTATTACAATTCGTGTGTGCTCTCTGGGTCCAAGTCTTACCTTGTTCCAAATCCAAAGTCTTTGTGTTGCTAGTCAGATGGCAGACGCTGCAGTTGCCACACGAATAGTGGCCTACAACGTCTGGCACTCCCCAAGCATTAAGTGCAGTTGGTGGGTTTGCCTTCCCTGTTGTTACTGGGCGGGTGTTCACCAAGGTATCTTTTATACTCCTTGCTTTTTTGAACGAGAACAGGGGCTTTTCCCAGTGCAGGTTGCCAGTGTTAATAATTGACCAATGTTTGTTAATAGACTTCGTCATCATGTTGGACGCTGTATTGTATGTTGTTACACAGGTTAGGGGAATTTAATTATCTGGGAGATGTTTATCTTCCAAAAGAATTTCTCTCGGTTGGTTCCTTGCTCGCTTTTGGCACTTGTGGATAATTCTTTCTGGGTAAGAGGCACGAATCAAGTACATTGGGAGGAAGACGACCCGGTGGGGAACAACACAAGGAGCAAGACTCAAGCACCGCAGCCAGGACCGAGCAGCAGCAGAGTCTAGTGACGAATCTAGCAACTAGACCTCTCACTGTAGTGGAGGAAAAGGTCCTGAATAAGGGACTCGGATTCGTTCCAACTACACGTCTGGATAAATTCCACCTTCACTGTGAACTGGCAGCCTTCTTTAGGAAGTCGAGATTGAAAGCATTTTTTGAAAGAAATGACAAAACAACAAATACAGAGGAGTACAATGAAACAGGACTACGGATGAAGTCCACTTTCATCCTTCCTCCACATACCACCCCCGTAGAGTTGGCAGCGTTCGAACAAGCTGTTTTCAAAGATATTGAACATCTCACTGCGAAACAACCTTTTACTAATATGAGTAAAGAGGAAGATCAAGCACTTAAGAACTTAAAAAGTTGTGACACCATAGTGATCAAGCTGGCAGATCAAGGAGGGGGAGTTGTGGTCCAAGACAAGAAGGCCTATCAAGCTAAGTGCACAAGACTACTTTCTGACAACAGGAACTATCAGCCTATCCGAGTAGACCCCACTGACTCTTTAAGACGTGAAATTGCGATTCTCTTATTACCATGACTAGAGAATCTGGATTTCATTAAAGACACGGAGGCTAACATTATGCATATTTCTTTTAATGCAGACTCCAAGCCGCATACATCATAAAGCAAAAGTTCCAAAACGTTAACAATAATAAAAGGCATGAGATCATAGCAATCTGCCTCTTTTAAATGAAGTGTAGAGCAGGATAAGTTCCAGGAAAGGAGTAGATAACTTCGATAATCATCAGTGAAAGTAGTGGAACAGTAGAGATGAACCTCCGAGCGTCAATAAATTGAAGATTAAGAAAGATTATCTGTAAAAAAGAGAAAGATGCAAGTAAATCTGGAATAAAGAAGGATGAAGTGAGGAAGTAAACAAATTTGGTTAGGCATATATAAAACAAAGGACAGTCAGCAATACAGTTCACAATACATTGATTGTAAAATATTAGAAATGTATGTATATAAATATCATAAAAGTATGAACTTAAGATATATTTTAAATGTTAAAAGAATCAAAGGGAAGCGGAGGGGGGGATAATGTTAGCCTCCGTGTCTTTAATGAAATCCAGATTCTCTAGTCATGGTAATAGGAGAATCGTAATTTTATTACAAGACCGGAGGCTACCATTATGCATGTTGGTAGCTTTGTAAGACAACGTTAGACATGTGAGAAATTGGTTTGCAATAATGGTGAGCGAAGGTACTAGCATTGGACCAATCGGCGGCTTTGAGAATATCATCCAACTTACCTCCGGACCAGAAGGACTTACTGGCCATGGCACCTCGGATGGAATGGGGTTTGAATAAATCTAAATTTATACCACCTGCTAAGCTCATAGCAATTTTAACCCATCTAGCGATAGAAGCAGAGGAGATAGCTTTGTGAGGTTTAATGAAGGAGATAAGGAGCTGATTTACGTCAGGGGGACGAAGAGGGTTCATTCTGTGGTCATACTCTTTCAAACAATCTACAACACAAAGTTTTGGCCATGAGTCAAAACGCGGATAAAAAATAGAGTCAGACATCGTCTTGGTTCTTCTAAATATATCAAAATTGACACCAAACATGTTGTAGGATCTATTGGAGATTTCAAGGGCTTTAACGTCCGAGACCCTACGGCAAGAAACTAGGCAAAGAAGGGTTGCGAGTTTAATAGAAAGATTCTTATTATTCAAGAGAGAATTATCAGGCCAGTTGGAGAAGAGATTGAGAATCAAATTCACATCCCATAGAGATTGATATCTAGGTTTAGGAGGTCCCCTAAGTCTAATACTTTTGAGAACTCTACAAATGATATTATTTTTACCAATGGTTTTACCATTAACGAGAGCGTGTCCAGCGGAGATGGCAGATCTATAACAATTGATAGATCTATAACTAAGCCCTCTTTCGAATTGTTCCACGAGGAAGTTAACTATGTCAACAATAGGTGCTTCCACGGAATCCAGGTTCCTCTCCAGGCACCAACGAACCCATAATTTCCAGATGTTATTATACCGGTAGTGAGTGCCGGGGGCCCAGGATTCTCCGAGGAGAGTAGAAGCTGTTGACGAAAGTCCTGTGAGATGGTTGGATCGCCTGACACTCTCCAGGCAAGAAGGTTAAGATTCCCAGAATGAACCAGGGGATGAATTCGACCGTCTACGTCTGTAAGGAGGTCCCCGAGGGGAGGAATTAGGAAGGGAAGGTCGTAGGCAAGCTCCAGCGTTGTGGGGAACCAGGCCTGGGAGGGCCAGAAGGGAGTAATTAGGACGATGGAACAGCGTTCGTGTCTGATTTTCTGGAGTACTCTCTGAATCATGGAGAAAGGTGGGAAGGCATAACCGTTGGTCCCGATCCAGGGTTGAAGAAAGGCATTTACTGCCCCGGGTCTGGCATCCAACTGTAGTAGTTCTTTAGTTGGGAAGTTAGTCTGCTTGCAAAGAGATCTAATTCCAGGGGGCCCCAGGTAATGTTGAGGGAGTTGAAAACAGAGGGATTGAGTTTCCAATCGGTGTGGTCCAGGAGGAACCTTGAGTTCCAATCCGCCGAGGTGTTTGTCTTCCCTGGGAGGTATTCGGCTCTTAGTGATATCTTGTGTTCTAGACAAAACATCCAAAGTTTCTTGGCTAGGTTTGAAAGATCTACAGATTTTGTCCCACCTAGGCGATTTATATATGCAACTGCGGACATATTGTCCATCTTTAGAATGACAGATCTCCCTTGAAGCGAATGTTTGAAGCTCATTAAGGCATAGAGTCCCGCGGTCAATTCTAGGAAATTTATATGATGGGAAGATTCTTCCAGAGACCAGACTCCACCCGTGTTCTGATCTAAGAAACAGGCACCCCAGCCATGGAGACTCGCATCGGATTCTAAGACAAATTCGGGGGTTGAGCCAAATATTGCTTTCCCATTCCAAGCATCCAGGTTTTCCAACCACCAATTCAGTTCTAAAATTGCTTCTTGATCTAGGGAGACGCGATCTCCGTACCAGAGGCCCGAACGAAGGGCTTTCAACTTTATTCTCTGAAGAGCACGATAGTTTAATGGACCCGGAAAGATAGCTGGGATAGAGGAGGAGAGGAGACCGAGTAACCTGGCTAGATCTCTTAGGGATAAGAACTGTTGATTCAGAACATGTCTTATCTCTTTCTTGATTTTTGATATTTTTTTCAGGGGAAGAAGAAGGAGACATTTCGTGGTGTCTACCGTGAAACCCAGGAATTCCAAAGATCTTGAGGGGGAGAGTATAGACTTTTCTTTGTTTATAATGAAACCCAGGTTTTCTAGTAGGTCTATTACGGTCTTCAGGTCTTGAATGATTTGAGACTGGTCTTGTGAAAGAATAAGAATATCCTCGAGGTAAATGATCATCCGAATACCCTTTTCCCTTAGTGGAGAGGCGACCGACCTCATCACTTTGGTAAAACACCATGGTGCTGAAGATAGACCGAAGGGGAGAGCTTGGAATTGAAAGAGATGGTTTTCCACAGGAATTGTAGGAAGGGTTGATGACACTTGGCCATAGGGATGGTAAAGTAAGCATCTTTTAGATCTAATTTGACTAACCAATCTTCCTCTAGTAGTAGATCCCTGAGAAGGTGAATACCTTCCATTTTGAAATGCCTGTAGACAAGGTATTTGTTGAGTTCCCTTAAGTTTATTACGGGTCTCCATCCCTTGTCTTTTTTCTTCACAAGAAAGAGTGTGCTTATGAATCTTAACATTTCTAAGGGTACTTCTCTGATGGCGCCTTTCTGAAGCATTGAAGAGATCTCCTCTTCTATTATTTTTTCCTGATCTATGGTGAGAGGGATATCTCTTGGGAAAAAAGTCTGAGAAGGGATTTGTGTAAAGTCTATCATAAATCCCCTCACGGTATTTAAGACCCATGGGTCTTGGGTTATTAATTTCCAATTCTGAAGGAAGAATCTGAGTCTCCCTCCCACTTTGGTAGGAAGGGGAGTGGAAGGGGAAGAGTGTAAAATTGTACTTACTTTGAGGGGTGCTGTCGTTGGAGGGACCGCGTGATCTGAAGCTTCTGGATCGAAATCCTCTTCCTCTTTGTGGAAAGAACTGAGGGATGTTGGAGGGTTGGTACCCTCTTCCACCATATCCTCTGGATCTAGGGTAGGGCCTTCGGTTGAACCGGCCGGAAGGAAGGCCCCTTCTTCCGGCCCTTCCAAAAAGGTTGTTGGTGTTAAAAACCCTTTTCATGTTTTGCTGGGCCTTATCTAAGGCCGTGAAAGTAGACACGTATTTGCCTAGAGTCTTTATAAGGTCTTCACCAAAAAGAAGCCCTCTAGGGTTGAGGAAGGGTTCTTTATCAGCTAGGTCGCTTAGTTTAGGGGAGATCTTATTAAGGACTACTCTCCTTCTTTCTGAGTTAAGGCTGGCATTGGCGTTACCCAATAAAATCAAGGCTCTCTGGCTTAAGCCTCTAATTAACTCAGTATTAAGGGGGGTCCCATTAATGTGGCTGACTTCCGCTATGTCGATAATCCTGGCTAGTGGGCCAAGGATATCAAGGACCCGGTCTTGGCATCCCTTTAGGGATCTTTCCATCCTTTTCCTCGGGTCCCTTCCGAGTTTGAATAGATATTTGATAAGTTCAGGGTCCAAGTTTGGAGTTTGGCAGGTTTTGTCATTTATTGCGGGTCTTGAGCATTCAGCCCTCAATAAGTTACGGGTATTTCTTTCTAAAGGAAATCTTAGCCATTTTTTAATGAACTTACTAACGTGTTCTTGGGGAAACCATTTGGAACTCCTAGGGTGTTTTAAGTTGAGGGGAGAAAACATCTCTTCACCAAGGGGGTCAATAATGTTGTCATTAGAAGTAGAAGGTGTCTCTTCCTCAAAAGGTTGTGAATTAAACTCTTGGTCATCTTCGTCGAGGTCCAGGATATATTCATCTGGGGCGGTAGATGAATCGTCGTCAGTATCCTGAAATTCCTCATCTCCAAATTGGAGATCATTTTTATGAGCACTTCGATAGTTTGTGCCGCGAGGGACACCCTGATAATTTGTGCCGCTAAGGACACCCATTGAGTTTGAGGTGCGGTGACCTCCCGTAAAAGTAGAGGTGCTGAGACCTTCCATAGTGCTCTTGAGGGTTGCATGATCAATATTTTTATATTTCTTAAGTCTTTTCCCCCTTATTTCGCCGAGATCTACGTTAGGTAAGGTTAGATCGATCTCAGTAGTATCATATTCATGAGATCTTTTAGAGGTTATGG
Organism: Triturus cristatus; assembly: GCF_964204655.1. Taxonomy (NCBI): domain Eukaryota; kingdom Metazoa; phylum Chordata; class Amphibia; order Caudata; family Salamandridae; genus Triturus; species Triturus cristatus. Next base: position 239,776,599 of record NC_140583.1, read on the forward strand.
CATTAGAAAGGGTTTGAAACATACAGGATCTCATTTCTTTGTGGATCATGCTTTTAATTTTGTCGTTGTCCATGACAGGTATAGAGTTACCTTCATCAGATTCAACGTCAGACATTATGGAGATGACCAGGAGTATTGATATTGTAGAAACCCCCTTTTTTTTTTTGTTATAATATATTATTTGATTTTATTATTTTATTTATTCTTATTATTTTAATTAAGTTTGGGTAAAGGATCTCAAGCAATGAATAAATGCAGGGTTTAAATAAATGCAGGGTTTTAGTCATATAGGGTGACTAATAAAGGATTAAGTAATATAATAGTTAGTCTCCGTGTAGGATGATGTTAAGAGGCCCAAAACGAGTGGAGAACTGAGTTAAATGAAGTGTCGGTTGAAGGATTTCTCAGATCGGGGGCTCAACTGCCAGAAGCTTGTCGAAGAGAGTAAAGGAGGAATGCACCTTAGCGGAGTGGCTGCGCAACGCGTGCGTTGCTAAGGTGCATTCCTCAAAGCGGCATTGACCGTGTTAAGGAATCGGAGCTCAAGGATCGGCGCTTACGGAGGGCTACGGTTGCAGAAGACGCGCAACAGCGGGTGAGGAAACGAGGGGGAGAGCCATCGTTGGGGCGAGGCTCTCCCCCTGGAAATGGGAATAAATAAAAGGCGCAGATTTTTATTTTTTAAAAGAGATTGAGAAAGGAGTCGGAAATAGGTATAGCCGATCTCCGTAAATTGGAGATCAGTTGAAGGAAGAGGATAGAAAGGTAGGGGAGTTATGCCCGGAAAGGAGAGAAGGATAGCGAAGAATATAGAGGCAAAGTACAGGTGCGTTTTAGAAAGACATAATCACATCGAGAAAGTAAGAAAAGGTAGTATTATAAGGCAGTATTAAGCGTTATGGCAGTATTAATAAAAAATATTCAGTATTAAACGTTATCAAACTGAATGGAAGTAGCGAGAAAATATAAAGGACTTATCTGCTTGGAGCCGCATTTAAAAGAGGCAGATTGCTATGGTCTCATGCCTTTTATTATTGTTAACGTTCTGGAACTTTTGCTTTATGATGTATGCGGCTTGGAGTCTGCATTAAAAGAAATATGCAGAATGGTAGCCTCCGGTCTTGTAATGAAATCAGTCTTCTGGTAGAACATAGAGAAAACATGGGCTATATTTCAAGACAGGAAGCCACTTTTCTGACCAATAGCGAAGGGAGAATCCTATATTTTTACACCCTCCCTAAGATGCACAAAGACAAGATTCCACCACCGGGGAGACCAATTGTGTCAGGGATCGGATCCCTATTGGAACCTCTTTCACGTTTCTGTGATTTCTTCTTTAAAGAACTGGTACAGAAGACTTCCACTTATCTTCAGGATACGAAAAACTTACTGAAATTGCTCGAGGGTTTAACAGTGGATGAAGATACGATCTTGGTTAGTCTAGACATTGAAAGTCTCTATACTAGCATCCCACAAGATGACACCCTGGAAGTACTGAGAAGAGCCCTGGATATGGCATCATGGACATATAGAACACCCAAAAGTTTCATACTAGAATGTGCCAGACTAGCTCTGAAAAGGAACTTCTTTGAATTCGAAGGGAATCTGTTCCTACAGATCGGGGGCACTTCGATGGGAAGCACTTTTGCTCCTAGTGTAGCGGGGCTCTATGTCTTTGACTTTGAAACTAAGTTCATATTGACAAATGACAATCCCTTTCGGTCACATATCATCTTTTGGAAGAGATATATAGATGATGTCCTTGCCATCTGGCAAGGACCGAGAGGAACCCTGAATGAATTCTTATACTGGATCAACACCTGTGATGACAACCTCAGGTTCACACACAATGTGGACCCCCGGACGATGATCTTCCTAGATGTTGTTATCACGAAAGAGAATGGCCGCTTGGAAAGTGCAAAGAACAATCTGTTAAGATTTGAGAGCTTTCACCCCAGAGCCCTGATGGAGAATTTACCTTATGGCCAGTTTCTGAGATTACACAGGAATTGTAGTAAGACCATGCCAGGCCATGGATTTGACACACAAACTCACTGAAAGAGGTTACCCAGAAAGAATTATCCACAAGTGCCAAAAGCGAGCAAGGAACCAACCGAGAGAAATTCTTTTGGAAGATAAACATCTCCCAGATAATGAAATTCCCCTAACCTGTGTAACAACATATAATACAGCGTCCAACATGATGACGAAGTCTATTAACAAACATTGGTCAATTATTAACACTGGCAACCTGCACTGGGAAAAGCCCCTGTTCTCGTTCAAAAAAGCAAGGAGTATAAAAGATACCTTGGTGAACACCCGCCCAGTAACAACAGGGAAGGCAAACCCACCAACTGCACTTAATGCTTGGGGAGTGCCAGACGTTGTAGGCCACTATTCGTGTGGCAACTGCAGCGTCTGCCATCTGACTAGCAACACAAAGACTTTGGATTTGGAACAAGGTAAGACTTGGACCCAGAGAGCACACACGAATTGTAATAGTACCAACGTGGTCTATCTGATCAATTGCCCGTGTAACCTAAGATGTGTTGGCATGACAACAAGGAAAATAAAACAGAGAATTTGCGAGCATCGCAGTAATATCAGATGCAGAAGAGCCACGACTAAGCTAACTGAACACTTCCTTGAAAGAAATCACACGACAAATGATATGCGATGGACTATCATTGAACAAATAAAATCTGGTCACAATGTACAACAGAGGCTTTTTGAAAAGGAGCAAAGGTGGGTGTATAGGCTGTCAACTCACACCAATGGCCTGAATGATAATATTCCTTGGAACACAGTATTGACTAGATGAGTATGTATTCTTCACATGGTTACATTGATTCATCTTTTCACTGTCTTGATTCATTTGTTATACCTTGGCTGTTCCATACCGTTCTGTTGCAGACCTCTTGGATCTTGACCAGTATCTATTTAGACTGGGTCTATTGGTGATATAATTGGGCAGCACGTCTTGGTCATCATGAAGCCGAGCCATTTTAATGGAGGTTTTTTGAACGTGTCAGTTAACTAATCAATTATTGTCACAACACAGATGTTACTCCTCCTCCTATCTTGGAAGGAACGAGTTACACTTCACTTTACCACCTCCTTGTCACCGCGTGCTAACGTACACCGTTTGACCTGCATGCCAACTTTCACTGAATACCGGCTCCTTCATAGCGAGTATCTATTTGAGAGTAGGTTGGTGTAAACAATGACTAGATTGGGCAGCACTTTTAGACTTGTTTAGTATGAGCCATTTAACGAAGGCGGTTCCTACAGCTTTATTGTCATTTTCCCTCATTTTATCCTATGGAGTCAATTGTCCGAACGCAGAAATAACCCTCTTTTTTTATCGTAGAAAGATTCAGTCAAACTTTATGATTCCACTCCCTATGCGCACTCGCGTAGATCACATGGCCTGCACGCCAGCGTCACACCACGTGACCCGGAAATACCGTCCTGTAAGAGAGGCTCTTACCGGGTCTCTGCCATTCCACCGGGGACTCGACTGATCACAAGTAGGCAGAAACGTAGGCAGTTTTGTATTTCTGAGTGAGTACGATGGTAACACAGGGGCTTCCCAAGCGCGCTGAACACCGCTTTGAAGTTGATGTGACTATTGTATATGTTTATTTTTCTCCATTTAGAAATTACAAATTGTGTGATCTCGTCTCCCATGAGGTGCGCAAACTCCGCTCTCTAAGTAAGCGCACTTGCCCTCTCCCCCCTTTCATTTTCGAGCGTTGGTTTATTTCACTTTGTCACTAAGCTAAGCGTTCTGTATAGTCTCGTCGTTTTAGCGGCACGCCCACCGCATTGAGTGAGGCTGTGTTTTTACCCACCACTATATTTGAGTTTTACGTGGGTTCTCTTTTACCAGGGCTATCGGGACATTCCCCGTTTTACCCTTGGTTACACTGGTGCACTGGTACATTTGTACTCTTATCAGAGTACTTTGACGCCCACTACTTTGCTATTCGTATGAGTGGGTAGGGAATTGATGTGTATGGCTCACGTTCACTACTAATTTAGTTGTGTGACTTCAGACCGCTTATATTATATGTGTTACTGATTGTTTGAGTCTACACCCTCACCTTTGGTGAGGTCCGTTTAGTGCTGCACGTCCGTGTCACGCACACCGAACTCTATTGGCAATTAGTATGAGCACTGATTCAACAAATAGAGTGACGACTATGTGTGTTGTATGCTTGTCCTTTGTTCGTTTGTCTTTCATTACAGATTTTTCCTCTCGACAAGTCGGAGAAAGGTTTTCCTAACCGTGAGTAGCGGGTTAGGTTTCATTCACGGATCGAGGGCAGGGCACACCTTAGCGAGTGTGCACCACCCAGGTCACGTTTCATGGTCCTGACGAAAACCAAAGCAACAGCTGCCAATGGTTGAAACATGTAGACCTACTATATTTTTTTCACTCTCTTTTGTTTATCATCAGATACCATAGGTCAATTTAATCTTTTTTGGCATCTTCACTATTTTTTAACTATTGTCCAAATTACCCTGGAATAAAATTATTTTAATTGGGTTAAATCTGGCCAATTTTTATCTAAATTCACTATTCACCTTCATCCCCAAAAAACCCCAGCTCCACTGTAGTCAGGTGTCGCAGCACACCCGGATGGCACTCGGCTATCTGGGTGGGACCTCGATGATGAAGCATGTCACCAACCAGGTTGGTGAGTGAGAGGTCTTTTTAAGAAAGATTATTTCTTCATTATTATTATCACTACAGCTGGGCTACCAACCCACACATGTAAAGAGGGATGCTCCTCCCTCTGGGAACTTTCCATCATCAGCACACAGCTAAGATAGTCATAAGGGTTCAGCAGGCATTTGAATGGCTTAAAGACCAAATTCCGGGCCACAGACAAGAATCCTCCGGTTCAGACCATGCAGGTCCATCAAATCCCTCACTGCAGACATCAAAGAGCTTCCCCACGCCTTTATTTGCACCCACAGCACTAATGCATATGGGACTGATGGTAAAAACCTCAGCCTCCTAAAAACACCCTGAGTCACCGCCAGTCAGCCAGGTTTCAAGAAGACCCTCTTGCAGCCTATGGTACCTTTTAACTTATTACACTAGCCACCGCCCCTAGTCTTAAGTGGTGTGAGGCCATGTGTATACATATGACCACTGTTACAAGGAACTGCCCTACTCAATCGTACTCTCACAATCTATGTTAAACTGTGGTTACCAGTTATCTGCGACTTGTACGGTTGAAAGATGTGGAGCAATAGTCTTGTTTATTTTGCACACCCTTTTTCTGTCCTATCATAAAACAATCAGCAGCCTGAGACGTAAAAGCAACTAAAACTGCAAAGCAAATACTAGCTGAAGCCAAGTGCGTCAAAAGTCAGCACGTGATGACAAACATTTCCCCCACCTTGAAAAAGCTGGAAGGAACGCAAAGCGTAGGTAGATAAGCAGATATCCGGAGGTGTCTAAAGATAAGCATAAAATGCCGGGTGATGCAGCTGTTCTGGTGGTTGGCTAATTATAGTTCTCTGTTAAAAATTAACGCTTAGGGCACTGTCTCTATGGTGGAACCCTGCTAGCACCAAGTTTTATAAGTTGCTGGTATGCCATTAGAGTGCCAGCATAGAATGGAATTCACTGCATTGCAGATGTTTTAGATGAGGTACCTAATGGTACATGATAGACACATCAGTTCCTATAGCTTTTCCATAACGTGTCGAACATGGACCACGTCTGATTTTCAAAGATTATGAACAGCCATCAGGTGCGGCTCCTCCGCTGTGGCGGAGGAGCTTCACCCGCCTGCTAAAAACGCAGCAGTAAGAAAAAAAATTAAAAAAGGCAATGAAACTATTTCATTGTCATTTTATTTTTACTTCCAGCCCACTGCATCGAGGGCGGAGCAGGGCTTGGCAAAAGCGTCACACAGAAGGTGGCATGGTGGTAGGCAGGCTCTAAAAGTGCGCATGTGGGTTTGGCCAGCCGTCCACAGCCAGCCAAACCCGCGTGCGCACTTGTATATCTTCGGGCTGTTCCCTTGGAGATATCCTAGTGCTCAGGGGCAGAGGTTCCAAGACCCTGCAGCAGCGCAAAACGTGCTTCAGCTTTAGAATGCTTTTCTGCCTCTGCTTGTAATGGGGCCATTACATTTCACTACATATTACTTTGGAGTACATACAATTCTTCAGCGCAGTCCATGATGGAAACTTCCACTCTGGAGACCTAGGAAGTATACTTATTCTCATACTGTTGTCTTTTGGTCTGGCTTGACCGCACAGCTGTAACTTTCCCTTGTGTGATGGACAAAAAAGAGCTCCTGGAGTACTACTGATAATGGGGCTTCGGCTCCAGCCATGTGTTGGCTTTCTTGATTACAGAATTTGATTGGGCTGGCGTTGTGTGCCTCCACTGAAGAGAGTGCTTGCATTGTACCTTTTGGCTTAAAGAAAAGCTTATGCACAATACAGCAGGGCTGAGTTGGTTATGGTGACAACCCAATGATCATGGCAATAGGCCTCTTCTGTTAATTATGAAAAGTTACTATAGAGTGAATTGATCTTTATTGTAAAAAGCATATTTTAGCTAGGCCTGGGTGGAGTTCCACTTTGCTAAAAACGATAAAGTGACCAAAAAACTCCTGCATGCTTTGCTGAGTTCCGTAAGCGGTAGAGTGCGTTCAGTCGCACCGTTCGTGCTGACTTTTAGCGCCGGGAATTTGTCCTGCGCAGGAAAATCAGCGTGAACGGTACCATGCGCAGCAAAAGCGGTCGCTGCTTCTTTCAGCCACTTAAGTAGATCTTCTATTTGAGCAGCAGCTTCCTCAATACGAACGGATGGTTCCCCAACGCGAGTGATCACCACCATCCATGACTGCCCGCGTTGAGAAATCTCGTTGTGAGGTGGTCTAGTGTTGGATTTTCCTTGCTTGCCGACTTAACATTAGCAAGCACGTGCAAGGAAAGAACTCCCCTCTGCTGAGTGGAGTATTTTGGAACTCCGCGTGCTCCGCGGAATGCAGAAAACTCTGCGAACTGCGCGGAGTTCACCACCAAGGCCTAATGTTAGCACCAGTTAAGGGTAGAATCGCATTACTCTGTTTGAAAGCCTGCAGAGAAGGAATTTGTTTCATGGAATCACACAGATTGCTGTTGTAGGCCTTTATTTGCACCCACAGCACTAATGCATATGGGACTGATGGTAAAAACCTCAGCCTCCTAAAAACACCCTGAGTCACCGCCAGTCAGCCAGGTTTCAAGAAGACCCTCTTGCAGCCTATGGTACCTTTTAACTTATTACACTAGCCACCGCCCCTAGTCTTAAGTGGTGTGAGGCCATGTGTATACATACGACCACTGTTACAAGGAACTGCCCTACTCAATCGTACTCTCACAATCTATGTTAAACTGTGGTTACCAGTTATCTGCGACTTGTACGGTTGAAAGATGTGGAGCAATAGTCTTGTTTATTTTGCACACCCTTTTTCTGTCCTATCATAAAACAATCAGCAGCCTGAGACGTAAAAGCAACTAAAACTGCAAAGCAAATACTAGCTGAAGCCAAGTGCGTCAAAAGTCAGCACGTGATGACAAACATTTCCCCCACCTTGAAAAAGCTGGAAGGAACGCAAAGCGTAGGTAGATAAGCAGATATCCGGAGGTGTCTAAAGATAAGCATAAAATGCCGGGTGATGCAGCTGTTCTGGTGGTTGGCTAATTATAGTTCTCTGTTAAAAATTAACGCTTAGGGCACTGTCTCTATGGTGGAACCCTGCTAGCACCAAGTTTTATAAGTTGCTGGTATGCCATTAGAGTGCCAGCAAAGAATGGAAGTCACTGCATTGCAGATGTTTTAGATGAGGTACCTAATGGTACATGATAGACACATCAGTTCCTATAGCTTTTCCATAACGTGTCGAACATGGACCACGTCTGATTTGCAAAGATTATGAACAGCCATCAGGTGCGGCTCCTCCGCTGTGGCGGAGGAGCTTCACCCGCCTGCTAAAAACGCAGCAGTAAGAAAAAAAATTAAAAAAGGCAATGAAACTATTTCATTGTCATTTTATTTTTACTTCCAGCCCACTGCATCGAGGGCGGAGCAGGGCTTGGCAAAAGCGTCACACAGAAGGTGGCATGGTGGTAGGCAGGCTCTAAAAGTGAGCATGTGGGTTTGGCCAGCCGTCCACAGCCAGCCAAACCCGCGTGCGCACTTGGATATCTTCGGGCTGTTCCCTTGGAGATATCCTAGTGCTCAGGGGCAGAGGTTCCAAGACCCTGCAGCAGCGCAAAACGTGCTTCAGCTTTAGAATGCTTTTCTGCCTCTGCTTGTAATGGGGCCATTACATTTCACTACATATTACTTTGGAGTACATCCAATTCTTCAGCGCAGTCCATGATGGAAACTTCCACTCTGGAGACCTAGGAAGTATACTCATTCTCATACTGTTGTCTTTTGGTCTGGCTTGACCGCACAGCTGTAACTTTCCCTTGTGTGATGGACAAAAAAGAGCTCCTGGAGTACTACTGATAATGGGGCTTCGGCTCCAGCCATGTGTTGGCTTTCTTGATTACAGAATTTGATTGGGCTGGCGTTGTGTGCCTCCACTGAAGAGAGTGCTTGCATTGTACCTTTTGGCTTAAAGAAAAGCTTATGCACAATACAGCAGGGCTGAGTTGGTTATGGTGACAACCCAATGATCATGGCAATAGGCCTCTTCTGTTAATTATGAAAAGTTACTATAGAGTGAATTGATCTTTATTGTAAAAAGCATATGTTAGCTAGGCCTGGGTGGAGTTCCACTTTGCTAAAAACGATAAAGTGACCAAAAAACTCCTGCATGCTTTGCTGAGTTCCGTAAGCGGTAGAGTGCGTTCAGTCGCACCGTTCGTGCTGACTTTTAGCGCCGGGAATTTGTCCTGCGCAGGAAAATCAGCGTGAACGGAACCATGCGCAGCAAAAGCGGTCGCTGCTTCTTTCAGCCACTTAAGTAGATCTTCTATTTGAGCAGCAGCTTCCTCAATACGAACGGATGGTTCCCCAACGCGAGTGATCACCACCATCCATGACTGCCCGCGTTGAGAAATCTCGTTGTGAGGTGGTCTAGTGTTGGATTTTCCTTGCTTGCCGACTTAACATTAGCAAGCACGTGCAAGGAAAGAACTCCCCTCTGCTGAGTGGAGTATTTTGGAACTCCGCGTGCTCCGCGGAATGCAGAAAACTCTGCGAACTGCGCGGAGTTCACCACCAAGGCCTAATGTTAGCACCAGTTAAGGGTAGAATCGCATTACTCTGTTTGAAAGCCTGCAGAGAAGGAATTTGTTTCATGGAATCACACAGATTGCTGTTGTAGGCTGGTGGTTTAGTTTTGGTTACCCCTCTGACAAACCACAGATATAGAAGACTTGCGCCACGACAATTCTTGTTATGCTAGGGACATTATGCTTAGGAGGGACATTATTTTGCTTAGTCACTTGTAATTTTATATACCTTTGTAATTTTATGACTGTGTGCCCGATGCTTGCTTATTGGTAAAGATTAGGCTCCAAACAGAAGGACTGAGTTATGGAGAGAAGTTATAGGCCTGATTGGTGCACTGAGAAAAGTTATGTTGGATGCCATAGATCTGATCTTCTTATTTTGAAAAGTTATGACAAAACCACCAGGCCTGGTTTATTTATCGTGAAAGGCAGTAGGCCTTTAAAAGTGGATTGTTTTCACATTTTTTGTTTTCCTTCGACTCCTCCCAATCCGACTTCAGAAAAAAACACAGTACGGAAACCGCCCTCCTTGCCACAACAGACGACATCTGTACCTTACTGGACAAAGGAGAAACAGCAGCCCTCATACTCCTCGACCTCTCAGCAGCGTTCGATGCAGTCTCTCACCGCACCCTAATATGCAGACTTCACGACGCAGGTATCCAAAACAAGGACCTCGACTGAATCCGCTCCTTCCTCTCCAGCAGAATGCAGTGGGTCAGACTCTCCCCTTTCCTCTCGGACCCTACCCCTACCACCTGCGGAGTCCCCCAGGGGTCCTCCATCAGCCCTACGCTCTTCAACGTCTACCTGGCTCCGGTTGCCCCCATCGTCGGAACCTAGACTCAACATTGTGTCATACACAGACGACACCCAACTCATTCTCTCCCTATCCAACGAACCCAACACCGCCAGACACAACTTTCGAGAAGGCATGGAAGCCATCGCTAAATGGATGAAAAACAGCTGCCTACAACTAAACACCAACAAAATGGAAGTACTCATCATGGGCCCAAACCCCGACGCCTGGAACGACACCTGGTGGGTTCCTGCCTTCGGAAGCCCACCCACCCCCACGGACCACTCACGCAACCTAGGAATCATCCTGGAGTCAGAACACAAAATGGACTGCCAGATCAACTCTGTCTCGTCCTCCTGCTTCCACACCCTCCGCCTCCCATGTAAGACCTTCAAATGGATCCCCCTCGAACACAGAGAGACAATCACTCACACCCTGGTCACCAGCAGGCTCAACTACGACAACACACTCTATGCCGGAATAAATAAAAACCTCACCCGCAAGCTACAGAACATCCAAAACGCCGCCGCAAGACTGGTCCTCAACCTGCCAAGAAACTGCCACATCACACAGCACCTGCGCACACTCCACTGGCTCCCCATCGAAGCTAGAGTCACCTTCAAGATGCTAACCCACGCTCACAAGGCCCTCCACGACACCGGACCAGCATACCTGAACAGCCAAATCAAATTCCACACACCCGAAAGGACCCTATGATCAGGCCAGCTCTCCTACGCCGTGGTCCCCCGCACCAGAAAGACCAGATCCGGAGGCCGCTCCTTCTCCTTCTGTGCGGCCATAGCCTGGAACGACCTTCCGCTCCACCTCAGACAGATAACATCGCTCCCCATTTTCGCAAGAAACCTCAAAACCTGGCTCTTCGACAGACCCCCTCCTTGATGGACTGGAACCTGCGACCCCACAACCTCCCAGCGCCTTGAGACCCTTACGGGTGAGTAGTTGCGCTTAATAAACACCTGATTGATTGATTGAGTGTCACAGATTACAGTAGTAGGCAAGGGTTTGGGTGCTGGCTGTGACTGTGATGATTCTTGATAGGCCTTATTGAGAAGGAGCTATGTAATATTTTGCAAACTGTATGTTTCCATTAACTGTGTGCATGATGGTTGCCAGTTTATGTGCACTTGAATAGGAATGTGTCGGTTATGGAGTCAAGCCAATGGACCTTATCAGTTTATTGTGAACAGTTATTCCGTATTCCATATGTTTCATCTGTTTATTATGAATCATTGTGGCAGAGCCAGTAGGCCTGACCTATTGTGAAAAGCATGTGTTAAAGGCAAGAGGCTTTTAAGGCTGGATTGTTGTTACACTGTTCTGAAGCCTATAACCATGTTTTTGAGTTTGTAAACCATCCGATAAACCATGGGGTATTGAAGATGTGCACTACAGTAAAAGCTTATGCCCAACACAGTAGGTCTGGGCATTTAATGGTAACAAGCACCTTTTAAATTGTATAGGCCTGATTGTCAAAGTACAATGAATGTATTCTAAAAAGCATGTGTTAAAGTCATTAGGTATTTAAGATGCCTAAAAGTAGCCAATTTGTACATTGAATCTCAGAGATTACCATAATAGGCGAGGGCTTTCCTTCTGGGTGGATCTCCTCTAACAAACCATGGGGATCGAAGATTTGCACTGTAAGAATGCTTGTGAGATCTTTTTTAGAAGAGATAGTAGTGTTTTTGCCCACTGTAAAATTGTATATTTATATGCCTAGTTTGGATACGTACGTTCAGTATGGTAGGGCTGAGTTGATTGTGGCGACAAGCCAACAACAATAGCTATAAGACTGATGGTACACTTGGAAACGTTATGCCAGAAGTGTACTATTAAAAGTTATGATGAAGGTATTAGATCTAAAGTATTGTTATGAAACAGATATGTTAAAGGCTGGAAACTCACAAATTACCTTTGTGTGGAAGGAGCTTGGTGTTGGTTACCCCTGTGAACCAGTCCTAGGGGTAGGGGATTTGCACAGTAATATTTCTTGCTAGAAACTCTATGGACGGGCTAACAGTCTTAATTATCTGCCAGCAGCTTGTAAGAAAAATATTAAATAATACACATATCCATATATAGATTACTATGCATACATATAGATATGTAGAGGGTCTATCAGTCAGCCCTCGCCTGTCTGAGTGTAACAACAGCATACTGCATGGGGTAATGGTCAATCCACTTCAGGTATTGACTCTCTTGCCCTGTGAATAACAGCATTTTCTCATCACATGTTTACATCCACCTGCAAGAGAGTGTGTATCAGTGTAAGGAGTGGATGGCCAGTCCTTTCGTTTTCAGTGTTCTCTTTATATAGTTCCCCTTTCATTTCTTTGTTTCTCCTCTTATTATTTTAATTTTTCTTAAGAGGAAACTATAGTTCCAGGCAGTGCTAATAGGCCACTTGCTTGCCACTCATTTAATCTGTAGTGCACCACATTCTGCATGACCACTTCCTCTAACGCAGTTGACCATTATGAAATGCTCTTGTCCAGAGTGTAACTTTGGTTAACCATTCCAAGATGGCCAGGCCCATTGGTTCTAAATGATGTCCATGAATATTTACAATTCCAATGCAAGATGAACACCTGCTCACATGCTTAGTTTAATTATTGCATGCATTTGTCATCCATGTTTAGACAGTAGCATCTTGAGTTTATGTCTCATTGTGAGAGTGAATACAAGAATTGTGGATGAATGGATGCATACGTGCAAAGATGGGTGACAGGGCGCATCTACAATGACTTATTGGGTGTCTACATCCAGCAATGACTCAAGAGGCACTATCATTCATAAGTCAGACCTATTGCCATTGCTAAGGTTTTTTAACTCCTTTCCCTTCACCTACAAGCAAACTGGTGGGTTATATAATAGGGAGTGAAGGGGAGTAGGATTGTAATGACAAAGAGCTGAAGTTGGGCTTTGTGTAATGTAGATTATTAGCAAGTAAGCAAGCCATTTCCACTTTCCTGTCACATTCTTTACTGATAAAGAACATTTTAAATAGTAGAAAGAACAAACAGCAGCCACCCATCAGCGGAATGCAGCATCTGTTTAATACATGTTGCAGGGTAAAATTAAATAAACCCAGCACTTAGTAACACCATTCCAAATGAGTATGGACGAGAGCCACCCAAGAGTAGTTTATAGTGGCCTGCAAATGTGGGCAGAGAGGCTCAAGTGGCAATATTATCAATGCCCTGGAGGGACCCCCCGCAATGATCAGCCCATGACTCTGCCATTTATTTAGTAGCATGGCCACGCACCCCTCTTAGAACAAAGGCTGTTCAGAAACAAAAGAATTGTTAACCTGATCCATGACCATGTGGGAGTGGAAGAAGATTTCCATCCGTGTGATCCCTCACCATAAGTGGCAAACAGTGGAGAAAAAAAAATATAACATGTGATACTCTGTAGGTAACAAAGCAGGGTTTGCAGTACATCCAAGGAATGCATAGCACGATTTTCTTGCACAAAAAGATAGAAGGACGGGGTAAAGACTTTGCTGCCGGAGTGGGCATGTGTAACTTTCTAGTGCTCCAACCAAGCCCCACAGATCCGCCTAAAATCCTGCAGCATTGATATCCTCCATACCCTCTCAAACCCTGTCTTTGGCTCCCCCTTGCGGCCGATCATGCTGGTGAAGTCTTCGGACCAGGCACCTACAGCAACTGGGTGTTTGTGGACAACGGCCTGAGATCACGAGGGCCATGCTAGACTGGGTCCGGCTGAGAGCAGTTGTGGGTCACATTCTCACAGTGCAAACAAGGTGACTTTTTCGTGGCCCTCGGGAGGCTGCAACCGACCTACGGAGCAGCCTAGGTTCACCGAACCTCTTTCTTTTTCGCATCTCCGCAATGACTCCGTGTGGTCCCCCGTAATGCAGAGACTGGCAGAGCAGGTGGAATGGACTGGATGCAGAGACCGCTAAAGAGACCACCCCTGGCTATAGGCAAAGTGTGCTGTGGGAGCCGCCTTCGAGTTAGGGAGAAGAATAGCGCATGGGCCCCGCCCCCATAATGTAATAATTTCAAGCAATTTGTCAAACAGAGTCCTGAAACTTAGGGTCTGTTTCCACTCGGTCCATGGCCTATCAAGGACAGTTGCAATGTGTTCAGCTCCAGAGTTACCTGCTTGAAGTAAAGGTAACACTGAATACCTTATCACCCTCCTCTCCTCATGGCTAGATTTCTGGGCTACACATACCCCTCTGATGGAAAAGAGGGAGGCCTGCCATCCACAATAGAGATGTGAGAGGCCCCAGCAGTCACTGAAGACAAGGAGGGGTACTGCCAGGTTGACACCCTGAGTCACTGAAGACAAGCAGGGGTACTGCCAGGTGGGTACTGGAGGAGAGGGGAATGGGATGTGCTTAGTTGGGGCCCCAATTAGTTCCAAAATACGACAACCTTCAAGCTATACCCTGCTGAGGATATAAACTGTAGTCAGTTACTCAGGGCAACCCCTGAGTTTACCAAGAAACTAGGAAGAGGAATCTGACGGAGGACCATGCATTAGCTTATTCTGACAGGAAGGCTTTTGCCCCCTAACCCATCACATATGAAGAGAGTTTGCATTCATGTTTGGAGCACTCTAATACATTGAATACCTGTGTAGGAGCTGGCAATGGCCTAGTCCAGGATACTGGGTTGGTACTGTGATCATTCTTCAGAGTCCTGGACCTGTAAGCCTCCTCCGTAAAGACGCAATCTTTCTTTGAATTGGTCTGCTCCATTCTATAGTACCTCTATCCATACTTCCCTCCTTCCCCTCACACCCTTGGGAAGACGTGGAACTTCTGAGCTTGGCAATTTAAGCCCAAATCAGAGGTGTGCCAGGATGGAAAAGGGTGGAGAGGCGCTGAGTGCCTCCCAGGGTAAGATCCACCGGTTCACAAGAGCTTGAGGGAGTCCGACTGCAGCCCGGGGTGATGGCTTAGGTGTGGGAAAATCGGTCCCCGTAGGAGGGCTTACCCTATGTCGGAAATCCTACAAGCGATTAAGGATTCCAGGGGGGTATTGAAGAAATCTGCTTCTAACAGCAGGACCTCTGTAAGGTGACTGAACATACAACAATGGGTGAAACCTGAATATCTTTGGTGAAAGTTCATCTGTGCCTATTTAAGTGAGACTTTACCAAATGCTGTGATGTGGCACTGCAACTGGAGCGGCATCAGAAGATTCTGAGGGACGTATCAGTCAAACTGGGAACTATTCACTTTAAGTACTTTAATTGAATCATTATGACCACACTAAACTTTCCCAAACAGGGAGACGGAGATATCCCTCCTGTCCATGCTGTTCTTAGAAGCATGTAGACTTCTTTCATATCATCTGGACAAGCCGCAAAATTACTTGCCACTGGTTGGCTGTTCACACCAAGCTGGGTGAGATTGTAGGCTACGCCATGTCAGCGGACCCTTCTCACGCTATTATGGGTATTGGATGAGAGGGAGCAGAAAACATGTGGGCTCGCTGTCCTTTAACGATGGTCCTATTGATTGCATAACTAGATATTGCATCACCTTCAATCCCCCTAAACTGGATAAATTGACAAGTGAGATGGATGTTTGTGGAGCAAAAAAATGCACAGTATACAAGACCCTTGGCTTCCCACATAAATGGCATAAGATATGGGATGTGAGGCTGCATCATAGGGAATGAACTTCTGGTGAAAGTGGGAGAATGGAGCTTCAGTAGTAGTATTGGTTTCATAGTGAAACTTTTGATGTATGCATCCTACCATGATGTGTTGTAATGTGACAGTATTGTTCATTTGTTCCTTCATTTACAAAGTAATAAACATTATTTTTAAAAGAAAAGGTGTAAGGACAATATCCTACAATTGATGAGCATTTGAGTTCACCTTTGTGATGAAAGATGACATTCTGCTGGCCTTAGCATTGGCAGCAGCAACCCTCTTTTTGCAACCTAAAGGGTAAAACCCAAAAGAAAGCTTATTACAAAAATTCCCAATTCTATAGAGGGCCACACTGATGGGTAATCAATAGTTGGCAATCGCACCAAGCTGACAATCTGTCCCTAATAGATAAGACATGGGTGAAGTGGGCAGCCTCTGGACTGCTGAATATCCTACATCTTGAGAACATTCCTGCATAGTACTCACACTAATTTGCCTTCCTGCTGGCATGTACAACAATCAAACTGAAGACAAGCCACCCTTGAAAGCACTATGGGGTCACTGAGCGGCCTAGATTTTGTCACCACTGCGTCAACAGGGAAAACTAAGGCCAATGTGGGTATCTAAGAGCCATAAAATGTTTTTCACCCTGCCTGTCCAGCCTTATCACAGGAGGGAAAGTACACAGCAGCTCCCTTGGCCCCTCTTGGACAGTATCCAGCTATCATGTTTTTGCGAATAAGGCATTCTTTAAAAGTCAGAAAGCAGCTGAGTAGACTCGGAAGAGAAAATATTTATTCAGAGCCTTCCCTGGTGAATGCAAATTCATTGAAACACAGCGGGATGGAGGGATAACTCCCTCTGTGATAGAAGAAATAAACAGTGTCAACCTGCACTTGGTCGTAGTCTGTTAGATATATGGCAGACATTGACAAAATAAACTTCGCTGGCCATGTCTATCATCAGGGCCCTTTCTGCTAGAATAAATGCTCAGGTTTTCTACGTGGTAATTTATATATGCAATTTATGTGTCATGTGGCTGCCTGTGGCTGGAGGTGATTGGATAACCACTGTAATGCTGTTGCAAGCCCAAAACAAAAACAAAACAAAAAGCCCAGAACTGAACATCAATGCAGGTTATCACAAAACATAGGAACCACTTATTTTATGATACTTCCAGGTTGGCATCTCGTTTGCCTACAGATGTCAGAAACTCTACCTGGTGTTCTGCTGACTCAATGTCATGCGACAATGTTATCTGTAATCCAATGGACAATAAACATCTTGATGTCCCAAACAGGACTGAAGTCCACTGAATGTTTCTTCACCAGAAGAAAACTATCTCAGTCTTCTCTGGACTCAGCACAGTGGTCTATTTTTGAAGACGTTCATCTATCCCATCTCTGCATACCCTGAGCTTCCTGGGATTCCAAGAAATTGTCATTGATATGGCACTGACATCTAGTGAGTTCGGCTTGATCAAATTTCACAGGCTAACGATTGCCACAATCCACAACTTGGATGTGGTAGTTTCTTAGGTCTGGCTCCATACCGGAGCTGGGTTGGTCAGGGAAAGCTATAGCTAGGCCAGGCTTTGTGAACCTGGATGGTGTAAGCTACTGTCATCTGCCCCAGACAAAAATGGCAATGTGGCTACCAAATCCACTTCAAAGTGTTCTGTGCCCTGCTTGAAAGACATAGTCTTTGTTAGATGACCCGTAGGTAAAACTATTATGATAGGGCATTTAAATTTAGATCTTCCGGATTCTGTTTAGTAACTATCCCAAGCAGCATTGCCTGTAAAATGACAATTAAAGAATGAGTGTCTTTCATGTGGTATCAACCTTCTAGGAACACAGCAACTGTCTGTGTCAAGCTATTATTAAAACAATGCTTCCATGTATGACATGAAAAAGTCCTACATCAAATATTGGGTGGTATAGTTAGGATGCATGCTGATCCACATTTATGGGTGTATATAGTGTGAGTCCAGTGAAGGGCAAGAGAGGGCAATTGGCACAGTTATAATCGGTGTTAGAAATGGGGGTCTCTAATTGACAGAGATAGGTCCCTTTTTCCAAATAGGGTAAGGGGAATACACTTCTAAAATAACCCCTGCTCACCCACTTGGTAACTTGGCACAAGCAGAGAGGCTTATCTCAGAGGCAGTGTCTAAAGCATTTGCGAACACATACAGTAATACAGTGAAAACACTACAAATGGACACAACACCAGTTTTGAAAAATAAGTAATCTTTGTCTAAACCAAACAAGACAAAAATCCACAATACAGTAATAAAAATACGACTTTCAAATGGTAGAAATAGTTCAGTTCAAAGCAAATTGCAAATGCAACACTTTTCACACAAAGTACCTTGGATTCGTTGCGTACACAACAAAAAGGGTAGCAGTGACGGTGATGCGACGGTTCCTTACACTCAGGGAAGGTGATGCGTCGGTTTCTAGCTTCGGGGGAGGTGATGCATCGGTTCTTACTGCTGCCCAGGGGAGGTGATGCGTCGGTTTCTTACTGCATGGGGAGATGAAGCATCGGTTTCTTACTGCGGCCCCCAACGCTGCGACAGACTTGGCATCTCAATGCGATGCGATGATCTGGGACAATGCATGGGTTCTTGTAGCCACACAGCAGGGCTTGATTCGGAATCGGTGTGGTGATCTCGGCCTTCGGAATTCGGTGCACTCGATGCAGCTGTGACAATGTCTTCAGTGATGTGTCGGAAATAGGTGCGTCACGCTTCTCGAAGTTGTGTTACTTTTCCAGCTCCCAGCGGCAAACAGCCTCCAGAGGTCCAAAACAACAGCAGGCACCACTTAGCAGGTCAGAACTCCCAGCAAGGTACTTCAGGGGAGCTGGTGATGAAGTCTTTGTGTCCCCGAGACTTCAGAACAGGAGGCAAGCTCTGTTTCAAACCCTTAGAGATCTTCCTCAAGCAGGGGATACAGCAAACAAGAAAGTCCATTTCCCTTTCCTTGGCAGAAAGTAGCCACTGCAGGCCAATCCCAGACAGCAAACAGCACAAGGGCAGTATTCCTCCTTCAGTTTCTCCAGCTCTTCTCCTTGGTAAAGGTTCCTCTTGATTCCCAGAAGTTATCTATAGTTCTGGGGTCTGGTCCCTAATATTTATACAGAAAAATCCTTTGTTCTCCGGTGGCAGAGAAGATCTGTGCTCAGTCAAAACCAGGTCCATCCTCTCTTGTGCAGCTTCCTGGCAGGAGGTGGAGACAGCATTGTGGAAGGCAGCCCAGGCCCATTAAGGTGAAAGGAAATCTCCTCTTCTACTCTAAATGCAGCCCATGTCTATTCAGCCCAGCCCTGACTCATCCAGACTCTTTGGAGCCACTGCATGTCCCCAGCCCCCGTCACTCCAAAGCCAGAGAGTCAGTACACATCCTAGCAGAGGCACACTGGATGGCTAAGCAAGAAAATACCTACTTTCTAAAAGTGGTATTTCCAAACACAGAATGTAAACATCACCCTCCCTAAAAGATGAATTTTAACATTTTGAGTTCAGGCATACTAAACTTTATTTTCCTATCTTGTTTGAATGGGCAGTAATTCTCATACGATGTTATGAGCAAACTCCCCATTCCACGCTATGAGGACAGATAGCCTTACAATAGTGAAAAATGAAATTGGCAGTATTTCACTATCAGGACATGGCACACAGATCATCAGGGCATGTCCTGCCTTTCACATACACTGCACCCTGTCCACAGGGGTACCTTTGGCCTACCTTATGGGTGACTAACATGAAAGAAAAGGGAAGGTTAGGGCCTGGCAAGTAAAGTGCACTTGCCAGGTCGACATGACAGTACTAGACCACCCACAGGCAGCGCAACGGCAAGCCTGAGACCTTGTTGCAAGGCTGCTGGTGTAGGTGGCACAATCAGTGCTGCAAGCCTACTAGCAGCATTTGGTTTACAGTCCCTGAGCACACACAGTGCACTGTACTAGTGACTTAACAGTAAACCATATAAACCAATCATGGAAACCTCAATCCATCACAATAATTTGCAAAGGGCACACTTGTACTTTGGCTCTGAACAGCAGTGGCACAGTGCCCAAACCATCTAGACCAGGAAAACAAAGTCCAACACACAGCAAAAACACAGGAGGTAAAGGCAAAAATACAGGAAAACCTGGTCTAAGAATCGACAACCATTTATAAAATGGAGGAAGACTGTATGTCACCCTGTTTTCATGATAACTGCTGCTTTTGTACCTCTTCGATACTCCATGTGTTATAAGCAATTTGACTGCATTTTATCAACCTCTGCTGTTGTAAAAAAGCATAATAAACACAATATAGAAAAGTGGAGAAAGACTGTACTGTAGTGAGTAGTAACAATCTGAGGTATTGAGATGGAGCATGTAATATTTTGTTTAAATAGAAGTCTTTACATCCTTCAAGAATTGGAGAAGGGCTCTGGCTGCTGTGGTGCTTGCAGGGATGTTCTGGATCCTGGTTGTGAAGGTGGAAATGACCCGTTTCATGATTCTTAATTTCCTTCATTTCTTTGTTCCCAGTCTGGTGAAGTCACGGCTGGAAGACAGTTAAGAACTTTCAGAGATTAACTTGCCAGTCAAACAGGTGTGCTATTCATGGTGGCTATAACGCTTATGCTGTTGGTCTGGAAGGTGATATGGGCAGGCAAAGCAGGCTCTTGAAGAGGTATGCCATGGAATCCAGGAAACACGTCACCATGTCATCTTCATCATAGAAATGAGCATTTCGTCTGTGTGGACAATATATGGTTATGGTGTTTTGAGTGATTGGATGTGGTATTTCAAGGAAGTTGTGGGGTATCTAATGTGAGACTGGAAATGCTGTTTAGTATCTTGTTGATGAGCTCATCCACTCCCTACTTTTCAGATTGTTTTGGGGTGTGTTGGAGAAAATGGCAAGGTGTAGATGACGGTAAAGAAATTTAGTTGGGGTATTTTGTAACCTACCATGTGTGAATTACATTGGCAAAAAGGATCTATGAATCCTTTTGAGGTGCTCCATGAGAATTTGGTGGTCTATTTAGTAATTGTCTTAGTGGATTACTAAAATTACCATTGGCAACTGTGTGGTGGCCTAGCTGTGGGTGTTTGTATGAGGTGATAGAGCATGGATGATGTAAAGTGCTGCAGTGTGGAGGAAGGTAGGGTGGTTTGCTCTATAGTCTTTAGATTTTTCTAAACAATCAGTCCCTTAAAAAATGCTCCATTTCCATATCTTTTCCTGGCCACCAACAGGTGTCCCTGAGCCTTCTCTCCATTGCCCACATCCCTATATGATCCTCATGTGCCAACTTCAATAGTTTTGCATGCACTCCTAGAGGTATCACCCACAGATTTGCCCACCTAAGAATTCCCTCAGAGAAGCTTAATTCCAAAAACACTTCTTTAAAACCCCTCAACAAATCACGTACTTTCCCTTTGGGCCACTCTTAAATTAAACCAGCCAGCAACTCCTGCAGTACTTCATCCTGCTTCATGGCTTCATTCCATTCATCCTTACTTACGTACCCTTTTTTATTGGCAGGAATACAAGCTAGTATGCAAAAATCCTTGTCGTTAACCTCTTCCTTGCCTTTTTCTGTCTTTGCGGTTAAATGCGAAAAACTGTCCGCAAAAACATTCTCTATCCCAGGAATATATTCTAACTTAAACTGAAATTCATGTAATCTGTAATGCCATTTGGCAATCCTTAGTGTAGCTTTATAGGCTTCCCTTGTTGTGAACAAATTAATCAAAGGCTTGACATCCATACGTATGGTAAACTCAGTTCCCCACAAGTATTTCCTAAAATAATCCATGCCCCGCCAACAGGCTAACGTCTCCTGTTCGGACTCTGAATAGGTATTTTCTGCTCCCTGGAAGGCACGCGAGGTAACACAATTCATCTTCATCTTTCCCCTAAGGTAATTGCATTAACATTGCTCCAAGCCCATACTGACTGACATCCGTGAATACTCTGCATTGATTACTTGTATCAAAAGGGTTTAAGGGGACTAGCATCTGCTACCTCCTCCTTTATCAGATTGAACTCCTTATACACCATCTCACTCCAAACAACCCAATAATTTTTCTTTAAAAACCAAGTAATCACTTGTGTCCTCCCTCTCTGCACACTTAGGAACAAAATGGGCAAAACATTCCAACATGCCAAAAAAGGAACACAGCTGATCTTTACTTTGCAGTGCTAGGAATTTCTTAATGGCTTTCACCAGACTTTCCTTCAGTACTACACCTTTGGCCTACAATTTATGTCCTAAATAGTCTATACTTTCCACCGCAAAATGACATTTAATTTCACAGTCACTCTCTTTTCCTTTAGAATAGACAATATTAACACTAAGGTTTGGTCATGTGCTTTCTCTTCTTCTCCAAAACATTATCTGTCATCTTGGTAAACTTTTACGTTATCTATTCCTTTGAACATGGCCTTAATCACGCATTGAAACACAGACAAGGCAGATTTCAATCCAAACGACATACATTTAAACCGGTTAGCCCCATAATGTTTCACAAATTAGGTTAAATGATGGGAATTCCGATGCAGAGCAATTTGGGGGTAAGCTGCAGACATATCTGGAGTTGTAAAAATCTTCGTACCCTTCAGGGTAAACAGCATTTCTGAACTTTTAGGTAGGGGATGCCTTTTAACCCATATAGTCTCATTGAGATCTCTTAAGTCGATACACATCCTCAATGCCTCCATTGCTTTTTCTAGCTAGCTCCGAACTGCCAAGCCATGTCTTCCCTGGACCTGAAACAAGCATCCTGGGACCGGTTTCAGGTTCATAACCCTCATCAGCCAGGCTATCTTGAATCCAGTGGCAAAGTGAGCAAGGGACCCACGTCTGGGCATACCCTGCCAACTGGGAAGACATGGCTTGGCAGTTCGGGCTGGACTGTTCCCATGAGGCACAGGGTAAGACTGATTTGCATATGGCCATGTCTGAACTGGGGTGGCAGAGTGGGCTAAAGAACGGTGATGGATTAAACCCAGATCAGTTGACTGGGGGTGAGTGCTTGCAATGTTCAACACTCCGTCCATCATTTCCTTTGGTTTTTGCTTTGTTCGCCATAAGTTAGCAGGATATGCTCAGACGTGAGTCCCTTGCTCACTTTGCCACTGGATTCAAACAAGCCTGGCTGAAGACGGCTGAAATGCCAGAAACCGGTCCTAGGAAGCTTGTTTCCGGTCCAGGGAAGACATGGCTTGGCAGTTCGGGCTGGACTGTTCCCTTGAGGCACAGGGTCAGACTGATTTGCATACGGCCATGTCTGAACTGTGGTGGCAGGGTGGGCTAAAGAACGGTGATGGATTAAACCCAGATCAGTTGACTGGGGGTGAGTGCTTGCAATGTTCAACACTCCGTCCATCATTTCCTTTGGTTTTTGCTTTGTTTGCCATAAGTTGGCAGGGTATGCTCAGACGTGAGTCCCTTGCTTACTTTGCCACTGGATTCAAGCAAGCCTGGCTGAAGACGGCTGAAATGCCAGAAACCGGTCCTAGGAAGCTTGTTTCCGGTCCAGGGAAGACATGGCTTGGCAGTTCGGGCTGGACTGTTCCCTTGAGGCACAGGGTCAGACTGATTTGCATATGGCCATGTCTGAACTGTGGTGGCAGAGTGGGCTAAAGAACGGTGATGGATTAAACCCAGATCAGTTGACTGGGGGTGAGTGCTGGCAATGTTCAACACTCTGTCCATCATTTCCTTTGGTTTTTGCTTTATTCAATAGGCGGCCTAGGCCTGCTGCTGCCTGCACTCGACTGGGGAGAGGCTGTGGTCCGTCGGCTAGAGCTGCCACCTCTGGTGCAGAAAACCAGGGTTCGAGCCTCGGGGTCGCGTCCACATCCTGTGATTCGGGGCAAATCACTTCATCTCCCCGTGCCTGAATATGTAATGTAAATATGGTGCTCATAAAGCGCTCCAATACCTTTGGGTCGAGTTTGCGCTATATAAATATGCAAACAAATTAAACTCGACGGCGGGGACGGTGCGTGCGGGTGTGCCTGGGGCGGGGCACTTTGAAAAAAATCTATGCACGCACAGCACAGCTCTCCACTCCCAATACAGCCCCCTGCTCAATGAGTGTCTCCCAGCCCTCCCATTGGCAGCAACGCCGACGGCCACAGCCCGCCACCTGCCGCCTAAAACACATTTGAAATGCGCATAGTCATTGAAATAAATGAAATGAGTCGGGCGGTCTGCGCGCGCCGAGTCTGAGCCGGAGGTAAATTAGTTTTAGATACTGTATGTAGTAGTCTCTAGTCTACCCACATTTACATTGCCTGACATATGACGTGCAGAGTCAGAGTTGCAGTGGTGTTATGTAGACCCGGCCCTGATAAATAAGTGCCGGTGCTAAGCATGGAAAGCACCGGCACAAATTAAGCACTGCTTAAGAGGTGCCCTTTAACCCGGCACCTGCAGATACACTAGGTAGCTCCAGAGTCTTTGCACAGGAGAGATGGCAAATAAAACCAAGTCGGGTTGCATTTTAAAGGTGAGAAACCCACAAAATTGAACTGTCCACCTAGGTGTTCTGTTGTGCTTATTCTTGAGATGATGCAGGGGTCAGACGTTTGTCCTAATGAGGGTGAAGCATCAGTTCCTCTTTATGAATGACTGTAGTCAATGGGGTCAACGCTTTGGTAAACACTTTAGTGGATGATTTCAATCAGTAGGGAGAATGTGTAAAAGCCATTGATTTTTTCTTAACTTCCTGGCACAACATCTTAGAAACCATTGATGCCAGAGAGTCTGATGGGGACATGAAGATGTGTATCGTTGAGATCGATGTATTTTAAGAATTCCCTTATATTTATCAGGTTGCGGATTTGTTGCAGCTTCTCTATTTCGAAATGTAAAATTACTTACATCTTTAGGTTTTTAAGAGCAGCGCCCAGTTTGTATTCCAATAGCAATACAATACCATACCATCCAAGGACCTCTCCTCCACCTGGAACCAGAGAGACTGGTTTTCTGAGAACTTGTACTATTTGTCAAAACAGACCATTTTTTTTATTGGTCCCTGTACCAAGGGGTGGCAATGAAGTTGATGCATTGTTTGATGTTAGTACTTGCAGATCTCAGCAGCCGGTCAAGGACAGTTGTCGATATTGAAAAAAGAGCCTAGTACCTCCCACCAACTGTCTATCCACTCAAATCTGGCATAGTGCAGAGCGCGGTCGACTTTTCCCTGAAAGTGGCTGCTAAAGTTTTCATATTAGATTGGCTGGACCTCTTTGTTGAAGGCAGTAATGGTTGGAAGCGGGCTTAAAGTTCCACTGAACAGGGCATTCATATGGCTTTCTGTCCTTAGATGGATGTCTTGCACTTGTCTTTAAAGTTTGGTTTTCGATTGATTTATGCAGAACTGTACCAAATTCATCACAAAATAACTTTTGACCCACAAATATCATTTTGAAGAGACACAATTATTATGATCCTTCTTCTCACCAAAACTACAGGTGTAGATTCCAAAGTGCCTGTAGGAATTGCATTTGCTTTTATGTTATCAATAGTCACATCTAATAGAAGCTTTCTAGGGAATTACATGAAGGTCAACAACTGAGAACTATCTCCCTCCTCTTCAATGGCCTAGGGATATGACTCAAAGTCATTTACCAATGATTGTGATGTATAAATTCAGTAGATCCCACCACGTGACGCTAAATTAATTCCCATACAAGGTCACTTTAAGTCGGCCTCTGTTTTCTTATCTACTCGACTAGTAAGTAATAATCTCTTCCATGAGTATGTGTCAACATAATTATTACAAATCACCAAATTTAATGAAAGCTTTGAAATCATGGGTCTTCGAAACAGCTAAACAATTTACTGCTTGTGCCAGGCTGGTCTTTTACAGGAGGTAATTGAAGATTAGAGAAGAAATAACTGATTATACACTGCAATGCCACTCTAAATCTGCTTCCCATTGGAACAGAGTTTTGACTCATGCAATCATCATCACTACCACCATAGTCTAAAGATGATGTCACTGAAAAAAGGAGGGGGGGTAGTAAACTACGAAGAGCCTGATGAATCTGGAGACGTAGGGTCTTCTTGTGAGTTTCTTTATCATCTGTCCTATGCCATGAATATAGATTGCACCAAGGCATTCGCTTGATGCTCTGCCAGATTAGGAGGCGACTGGTATGTAGTGGCATGTCATTTTTGATTGTGTCTCTAGGACTGCCTCCTCTCAACACCCCCTCTTGCTCTGTAGGAGTTGCGGCATGGTGCATCTTATGTGTGTGTTTGCTCATTTTATACACAATGACCCTAACAACAGATCATGGGTGTCTTATATACCAACCCCTAAGAACCCTTAGTAGGGCAGCTAGATGCATGTTTGGATTTCTGATTTCCACTGAGAAATTGAAAAGACCACTAAGATCTTGACAACTACAAAAATGTGTCACAGCCCTGTTCATGTAGGGCACAAGCAGAGGCCTAAACAGCGCACATATGTGAAACTGTCTCCTGCCACTGTGAGCTAACTGCTTCTGACAGCGCATCTCACTGCAGAGCCAAGTAAAATATTAAACCGGTGAGGAGGAAAAACCTGGTTTTCCACAGCTGCTTCAAGGCAGCTTCCTTGCCATTTCCCCATCCATGTAATGTTTCTGATCTGAGGATGGGCAAGGAAGCGAACATAAAAATACAGACAGCAATATACATCTTCACATGGATGAACTTTTATGTTTTTATCTAGTCTCCAAAATTCCCAATTGTATATCTGGAATAAATCACCAGACACAGGTTTCCAGTCATACTATAAGGGATGTCTTGTGACTGTTTCCACAAGGCGCTAATCCCATTGCCCACGGGGAAACATGTTTCCCTGTGGAGAATGCTCTTCACTGGCAACCTTGGCAAATTGGGCATGATCCCTTATCCATCTTGGAAGAGGAGTTAGTCCAACCCTTGCTGAAGTAAATCTCAGAATCCCAGAGTGTAAAGGGATTGAAGAAGAGTTTGGGTCTGCTCACGTTTGGGTCTGCTCACAAATAAATATGTTTGTTAAATGTTCTCAAAATTCTAAAGCAAACTATGTTTCCTGGGAACTCCCATTTCCCACCCTTGAGTGGTATTTACTGCTGCATATTTCTTCTCACTTGTGGCAGAGACGTCTGCAGCAGAAAATTCATTTACTCCCACCAGCAGTCTCTGGCAGGTGTAAAATGTGTATTTTCGGCCATAAGCTACTGTTTGATGCCAACAATCTCTTTGTGAAGAGAGACCATGGTTTGATTAGCTGGTAGAAGCATAGATGCTCACCAACAGGTTGCTAAACCAGCATAAAGTTACTGATCTATTTCATCCATAGACCTACATTAAAACTTTGTTAATCCATTCAAATTCATCAACCCCAAACTAAATACACCACTTCTGAAGCCATGACAAAACATGAAAGTCTCTGTTTCTGAGTATTAGAAGGTTTCCACTATTAAATCAACAGTACATCTCTTGTAATATCAACATGTTATTTGTTTTACCAATCACTCGTATTCGTAAACACAGTTTGGGAACCTGTATTGACATAGCAGACAAGATTACAGAAACTTGCATATAGCCTCTTCCATTTGAGTGAATCACTCATAAGGTATCCTCTCAAAAATATTTGCTATCTTTTTTTTTGCCAAGCTAGGCTTGCTCTATATAAATACTAATTTATCCACACATTACATCATCCGTGCATACACTTAGGTGTACCATAATTACCATACACCCACATTAATCGCTTTCAGAACATGTTTGTTCTTGTAAATTGATTTACAAACTCAATGTGGCAAACTTTGCTGGCAACTTTGATCTTCTAGAACCTAACAACTGAAGACCTTGTCCATTTATGTCATGCATTGTGCCTTGGTGAGGTTTTTGCTTCATTATGCGTCTCAGAATAGGATTCAGGCTAAGAAATTGCAATTATTTTAAAAAAATGTGGGCTCCTTGTTGGTTGACTAAAATATCAAACCTATTTTAGGCAGGCCCAGTTCAGGTTCCAGCACGTCTCAGTCATTCATTCATTCATTGGATTCTTCACAGTACAACTGGAGAGCTAATAGCACAAGCCACGAGAGCCGTGGTCTCTGAACTCTGCAGGCCATAAATCAGAATCTCCGCTATTTAGAAGTTTTTCCCATTTTCTAGACTTACAGGACTTCCTTTTTATTTGGGAGATAGCTGTTAAAGTCCTCATGGACTACACTGCCCCAATGTTTTGGGAAACAATTACTTTAATTCTTTGTGCAACGTAAATAAATGTTTCATTCAATAAGGAGATCGGACAAAACGTTTTACTAGCTGTCTTCACACTTACAGCTTTTGCAAATAGGCCTTTCTTGCCACAAAACAACAACATTCTCTGCCAGAGTTCACATCCCTTTTGGGAATGGATAAAGGTTGCTTCTTATGTGGAAGTTTTTTAAGGCATTTCTGCCACCATCTTTCTTTTTTCATTAGAATTAATCTAAAGTTAAGAGATCTCTTAACCACAAAATGATTATTCTGATTATTCCCAAAACTATTGCTCCTATGCAGAACAAATTTCAGGTACTTCCATGGGTTTCAGGTCTTCCAGTCAAATTTAGATGGATGAGTCTTCATTCCTCCTACCACGGATGGACCTGAGAGCCTAGTTTTTAAAATGTACTTCCGGTACATTTTGACAGGCAAAACACAGCTTAGTTATCATGTAGTCAGATGGAAAGGATTAACCAAGTAACAAGGTAAATATAAATTTGTAACGATTGAGGGCCTAGCTCTTTAAGACTCGCTTACATTTTCGTGTTGTTCTGTCATTCATCGCCACTTGCCTTTTGAGGGATTTAGATTGATTCCTTTAATTGGTAGATGTTTTCCATTATGCTTTACCTTATACACCTTCTGTAGTAGTCTCCATAAAAGTGCACAATTTTGTGGCCTTCTCTATCTTCACATTCCTAATAATGTGAATATTAGTAATGATGTCACTACACTTGGTCCAGTTAAAGATTTCAGTAATTTAATCTCGAGCTCACTGTGGTATCTTGGAAATGTAATTATATAAATGAAGGAATGTAGAATGTAAGGGCCTTCCAGCCCAGTGATGACATGTTAGGACCTGGTTGTTGTCTGACCTATGGATGGGATGTTCTTCAAATAAGGAACCTACTTACACCCTAAGCTGAATTTGGGTGCTTTATTACACTGGTGAGGAGCAGAGAAGAGCATCTCAACATCTAAATATTTGATTGCTGCTTCCTCTGTCCTAACCCGAGGCCACTTCAGAGATTCAACTAAGGCTAGGACATCAAGCCTTTCAAGGAATTTGAACTTCTCTACTTCTTTTGCATACAAGATTGAAGACCGGTTAAGTTCAAGTTACATTTTGTTTTTCCTTTTTGGAAATTTTCAAGTAAGCTACTTTGGAGTGCCAGCGCGAGTGTAGGGTAATTATGTAAACAACGCACATGGAGTACGGTGGAGTCTGTGCACAGTTTGTGACTGTAGCAGCAGCACATGTGCCCCATAAACACTACCTGTCTCCTATCTCCCTCAAATGAGATGTGAAAAACGATCCCGCACTGCATCAGCCATTTCCAGTTCCCTGCCGCCTTCTCTTGTGCCCTGTACAGCAGGAGGTATTCTAAAAGGCCTGTTATACATTACATATATTGCACAATTCTTGCCTATTATGCACATTCTTCAGTTATAGGCAAACCTTTGAGGAGAAGACTTGATTATTAATAAGTAACTTGTTTGTTTTTTAGTGCCAAAGTAAGGGTGTGTTTTTGTAGTATCTTCATATTGTGTTATAATGTTCTGTGTTATCTTGTTCCTAGCTGCTCATCCAGTGTGAGTGTTCTGTGTGGAATGTTGGTGTGTGGGCCATGAGTGCAATGCTTGGGTGACTGCTGTGAGTGATGACAGTAACATAGTCCGCGCTGTTACGATGTTGATTAAGTAGGTTTATTGAAGTAGATCATAATGTGGAGTAGATCCAATACAGCAGGTCGTAAAGTTACATAATGCAGCCCCACCAGGAGCAGCCAGCTAGCTGCTCAGCCCATCCACCAACAGTCATCACTCACACCAGTCACCCAAGCATTCCACTCATGGCCCACACACCAATATTCCACACAGAACACTCACGCTCGCTGCGCTGCCAGCAACAAGATAACATAGAACATTATAACACAATATGAAGGTACTACATTATCTCCTTCCTATAAAACAGAAGAATAATTAAACTAAAAACTTTTTTAAACTATAGACAACAAATAACACAGAAGCCAAGGTCTATAACCCAGGGATGAAGAGTAAGAACCACATCACAAGAGGGAAAAGGACGACACAAGAAGGAGAGATACATACAATACCCATCCTCCCCCTTTAAGAAAAAATATATAGGAATTAAAACACAATGTAAATACTCTCCATGTAAAGAGAAAAATCTTGTAAAAAAATCTGGAAAAAGGGACTGAAACCCAAATTCTTGCTCCTAAATAAGGGACCAAAGGGACAAAAAACCCTTAGAAAGGTAGTGAAAATACCCACTACAACAAAAATGAACGTGCGGCACATGGTGGCTTCTGCACACAAGGAACAAAACCTTGCAACAAGTGGCCACAAATGTACATGGGACTGTGTTACAATGAAGGATAGTACGTAGACCGGTCTTGTAGATTTATTCATCAGGTTACTTCTTCAGTTACAGGGAGATGGTAAGGTCCATAATATGGCCCACTAGGAGCAGCCTCCTTGCTGCTCAGCCCATCCACTCCAACTGATTCTTCCTCAAGCACAAACACTCTGAACATTCCAATGGCATCACCATTGGCTGAGCAGCAAAGCAGAGAACAATATGGAGGATGCATTACCCAATAGGTAGATTAATAACACATCTCCCCCTTATAATGATTATAAAAAATCAAATGTATGCAAGATGATAAGACACACATACAACATGTCCAATAAATTCATCAGAAATTACATGCCCATCCAATCTAGGAAAAATAGGGAAAAAAACGCAAGTAAAAGTGTTCCAGTCTTCAAAACAGTGGATGCTCACCCACGTTAACTCACACTCCATACACAACTTAGCACAAGGAATATCTCACCCAACAAACAGTGGGTACCACACCACCTCACTACCACAAGGTACCCACCTTGCCTCACACCGAGGCAAAACTACACACAGGGTATCTTCACAACCCCTAAACAGCGGGTAATACATTTCTCAACCCACCTCGCCACACAATAAAGCAAAACTACACACAGATTATCTTCTAACCCTTAAACAGCGGATATCTCACACCATCTTGCCTCACACTCAAGACACAACTCTAACAGTACGACCAGGGACTCCAAACCCTCTACTGCACTTACACAACTCATGGCAGGACCAGGGACTCCAAACCCTCTACTGCACTTACATAACTCATAGCAGGACCAAGGACTCCAAACCCTCCAAAGCTAAAGGGTATGACTCAACCCATGCCATAACAGGGTATCTTTAAACCCAACACAATCACAGGGAATCTTTGAACCCAATACATTCCCACTAACACATGGAAACTCAAAAAAATGTAACACACAACGCACGGTCATAAACACCTCACACAAGGCAAACAACTACACACAGTGTATCTCTCACCCCTTCACAGTGGGTACCACAAAACCCACCTAGCATAAAGAACAACACACTTAGACAGAACATGGCAAACATTGTAGCAAATTGAGCATGGCATACATCCGAATATTAATAGACAATAAATGCATGAACTACTCACTACAAAACGAGACACGTAAAATAACCAGCATCATGACACACACTTCACAAGATCCGGAAAATTACTTGAACCCCCAAAACAAACGTGATAATACTTGTATGCAGTAATTTAAGAATGGTAAATAGAAGTCCATGGTGAGCGACTTCTCACCCAAAACTCCTCACAGTATACCAGATCTCCGAAGACACTTCCAAGCCTTTCATGGGAAGTCTGACAAAGCATGAACATCACCTAAGATGGCCGCATTTAGCCAACACTGAGCTGGATAGCTCTCCGTACATCCTTGCTGCAGAGTGTCCCTAGGCAGCACAGGAGACGTGTTAAACAACAAAGATGTCACTGGAAACAACTGTGCTACCGCAGACAGGTAAAGTGCACGCGAACAGTTCCAATTTAAAATTTTTTCCTAACGTTGTGAACCGCTTCTCAGCAGCAGCGCAATAAAGCTATTCAGGCATCACGTAGATTGCAGGCAATAAGAATGGGTTTCTAAACAAGCACAAAACCAACTCAAAGTAGTAATGAAATTTCTGCTCCCATAAAACAAGCGCGAGAGCACACTAGACTCCAAGGCAGCGTAATTCACTTCTGTGCAGTCACATGGCTCACCTCCAAAAATATTCAGGGCATCATAAACACTGTACAGCCAAGAACACGACGTGTTAAATCCTTATTGCGCTATTGCCTCTTTTCTGGACACATACCGACCACTTCTTCACCAACACTAGTCCATTTATTGCCGATACCACAGGATGCTTCCAGATACACAGGTTCTTTTTTAAATCTGGATGTAATAAAGAGGGTACACCATATTCATGTTGATAGTAGGTTTATTCCTAAGAAAGGATCCCATCCACGGACAGCAACTACAAGCAGCTGCTTCAGGTTACAGTCCTCAGCTAACAATGAACAGACTCTGCTATTTACATCATAACATTCTATAGTACATAGCAACAGGCATAGAACATTAAGATGCCACACTGGAGGATAAAAACAGCTTATTGCTTGTGTTGTACACTGCGCTGGCTGAAGGCTGTCTGTTCCAATAGACACTGGTGGGGCTGCCAGGCACAATTCCTCCATACAGGTTCACATCTCAAGTCTTCAATTTCTTTATCATCATGTCTTCTTCTTAAATTCATCTTTGTTTCTAGTGACACTTCAATTCTTTGGTGGCCTTGTGTTAAACTCTCCTTCACGCTTGGGTCTTTTCCGCTCGTCGCCAGTGTTACAATGAAGGATGATACGTAGACAGGTCTTGTAGATAAAGGTTATAGATTTATTCATCAGGTTACTTCTTTAGTTACAGGTTACAGGAAGATGGTAAGATCCATAGTATGGCCCACCAGGAGCAGCCTCCTTGCTGCTCAGCCCATCCACTCCAACTGATTCTTCCTCAAGCACAAACACTCTGAACATTACAATGACATCACCATTGGCTGCGCAGCAAAGCAGAGAACAACAATAGGGAGGATGAATTAACCAATAAGTAGATTATTATAACACACTGACACCCAAGACAACACACTCTGTGTAGGACAAACGTGCGGCACATGGTGGCTTAAGCACACAAGGAACAAAACCTTGCAACAAATGGCCAAAAATGTACATGGGACCTTCACCCAAGACAACACACTCTGTGTAGAACAAACGTGCAGAACATGGTGGCTTACGCACACAAGGAAAGACACCTTGCAACAAGTGGCCAAAAATGTACATGGGACTGAAACCCGACTACTCACCCTGTGTAGGATGAACGTGCGGCACATGGTGGCTACGCACACAAGGAACAAGACCTTGCAACAAGTGGCCAAAAATGTACATGGGACTGACACCCAAGACACCACACCCTGTGTAGAGATTTGAAGTATACTGTGTGAATAGGTCTATAACCCAAAACCCAACCCTGACGTAAGTGTGTAAACGAAATGTACATAGGACACGACCCATGAAAACCTACCCTGTGTTTGCCACCATAAAGCTTTAAGCAGATCCACTGGAATTATTCAGCTGAAGAGGACAACAATATGCGGCAGGTTTGACCAAATTATGCAGCAAGAAAAGGTAAATTATGCGGCACAATGCGCCACAATTTGCGGTTAGCATTACTTCATTATTTTGTCATTTTAACTCACGGTAACGCTGTCAGGGGAAATAGTTCAACTCATTAGTACCAGTGTAGCAACCAAATACAGCAGTAAGCAACTACAAGATTACCAGTTAATATTTGCAAAGGGCCTTCCACTGATCCGGAACACCTTGTCACGCTTTAAGTAACTTTTGTTCCGTTTGAGCTAGAATCAAGATTTTTTTGTAGAAATCTGCAGATTATCTAGCAAATGCAGTAAACTGATAATTATGTGGAAAACTCTGCTGCTGCAGAAACTCATAATTCCATGGTTTCTTTAACTCTCTGCACTACCACCCACACTTCGATTTCAGGCAGAGGCATCTCAAAGTCAGTATTAACCATTCAGGGGCAGTTTTTGTGTGAAAGCTGGGTCCATGGGGTGGCAGGTAGAAGGCCAGCAGGGTTGCATTCAGATGCATAGCCCTAATCTTCTCGATCCCTAGCGCCTCACAGTAATGATCTAGGAGACAGAGGAAAGGAGCGCGATTCATAGATATTGTCAAAGAGAAGGCCCAGAATAGGGAGCACTGTATGCGGACTCATTTTTATGTTTACAAATGGCCAGAGACCCCTTCTTCAGAGAGATACCACAAAAAAGGGGACAATATAAGTGTTTTTGTTTTTTAAAAAGGACATTCATTAGTGAAGCTGGTACTGCTGCCAAGTGTGTAAGTGGCCACTGCTGGTTATCATAAAGGGGCAGATGCAGCAGGACTAGGGCCCAGGGATTTGGGGGGCCCACTGCATCACAATTATGATGGTCTACCTTTAAAAAAAAAAGGGGGCATCAGAGCTTATTGCCCTTTCAAGCATTAGGACAGAGGTGATGATCCATACTGGAGGGGTAGAGGTAAACAAGGAAAATGAGATAGCCTGATTCTCAGGACTGCAGTTATCATTAGTGCAGCAGGTATAGTTGCATTGGAGTCAAAGAGTGTGAGGGGCTCACAACACCCCAATTATGTGGAGCAGTTTGTTTAGGATATCAGTTTTTGTTTGATGCTTTTGCTGTTTTATAAGTCTCATATTTGGTGCAATTCATAAGCTATAGAAAAAATATTCCTAAAATCATCTCATAAACCCTGCTCCTTGCACGCAGCCATGTCCCTCCCGCTCCCTCAATCCTTGTCATAAAGTTTTGGAGGGGGGCCCGACCTCAAAACATTTTGCTTAGGGGGTGTTCAGAGTAAAAAGGTTTGAAGACCTCTGCCCTGGAGAAATGCCTCAGGGACTAATTTATTTCTGAGGTGTTGCATTGATAAATCAAGTGAAAGATGATCCGTCATTGCATGAAGTCATTTACATTGTAAAGCAAATAGAGCACACCTTAGCTTGTGTGGAATAGTTAGACAAGGGTAAGAAGATTGTTGTGAGCAAGATTGAAGTGAATGAGAATGAGAGTAAAGTTAAAGAGAAGAGTAAAAGCAAAACCATACAATCTAAATTCAAAGGTGTATGTTTTCGGATGAGAATTCGGGGCATTTTGCCTCATTTAAAAAATGCCCTGTGTGGAAAGCTATATGTAAAACCTGCAACAAGATAGGACACTTTGGAAAATGCTGCAGTTCCTCCAAAGGCACTGCTCAAGCATCCGTAAAACTGAATGATGATTGCATATTGTCTTTGTACACCAAAGAAGGAAAAAACATCCTAAGGATCATGTTGCAACCGGGGATTTAGATGTAGAAACCTTATTTGATTCTGGAGAATGGTTTACACTAATTTCGGATGAGGTATTTGACAAGGAGCTTAACGATAAAATCAAACAGATGGATCTGGATGTGATCCTGGAGTTTATGGGGGTCAGACTGTTGAGCTTAGGGGATATTTTGAAACTGAGATCAAGTTCAAAACCAACATGATATATGGGAAGATGTATGTTCAGGTGAAAGGAGTTAGTGTGTTGAGTTGGCCACATCAGATGGACCTAGGTATCATACTAGATCCCAACTTTGTATTTGCTGTTATGATTGGAGAGAATTACATAAAGGTGTTACAGTTGTGTGCAATGCAGGAGCTCAATGTTCAAGCTTGTGAGAGTGTGTTGATGAGTTTCATGAAGGCTTTTGGGCAAAGCTTTCAATTACATAAATGCTGCAAAATAGAATGTAAGGGCATTCCCGCCCAGTGATGACATGTTAGGTGTTCTATAAGTCAGTTGTAGCTGGACCTCATTGTTGCCTGACCTATGGGTGGGATGCTCTTCAAATAAGGAATCTACTCACACCCTAAGCTGAATTTGGGTGCTTTATTACACTGGTGATGAGCAGAGAAGAGCGTCTCAACATCTAAATATTTGATTGCTGCTTCCTCTGTCCTAACCCGAGGCCACTTCACAGATTCAACTAAGGCTAGGACATCAAGTAAAGAACCTACTTACACCTCACGCTGAATTTGGGTGCTCTATTACAGTCACCCTCTGGTGGCTATGGCACAAAGTAGACTGGATGTACTTAAGTAAATATGCAAAGTGAAAAAGTACCAAAACAGTTAAGAGTCAACAACAGATCACAACAAAAATGCCACTCCAATTTATAAAAACAGAGACTATTCTAATGAACAAAACAACACCAAAACAGCAAAAATCCAATAAAGGAAGTTATGATTGTTTAAAGTTATACGTAAAAGCACAAAAAAGTGCAAACCGTGAACAACTGGTC
This sequence comes from Triturus cristatus, assembly GCF_964204655.1. Classification (NCBI taxonomy): domain Eukaryota; kingdom Metazoa; phylum Chordata; class Amphibia; order Caudata; family Salamandridae; genus Triturus; species Triturus cristatus. The sequence continues at coordinate 239,812,916 of NC_140583.1, forward strand.
ATGCTAGACGGGGACAAGGGAAATGTTTAAGGATGACTGCGATTAAGCGCAGGTTAGATTCGAAGACCAGGTTGGTCCTTTTCTGTCTTTCAGAGTTATAGTAGTGTTCTCAAGCGGGTGCCTAGAGGGTGCAACATTTATGCCTGCACTAGTCTTTGGGTGTGGGTGACTCCTGGTCCCTTCCTAACCAATAGGGAAATAACTTCCCAGAAATAACCTTACCCACTTTTGCAGCAGTTCCTGTGTGCCCTGCTGCAAACGATCTCAGAGCCCCCTCTCCACCTAAATCTGACATGGCAGAACCTTACTTCCCCTTTTCAGTAGTCCTGTGCCCACCCTAGTGGTATGGCCAGGGAAATTAGCAACACCTCCTCTGTGGTCACTCAAAATCAGTTCTGGGGGCAGCTCCTTTTCCACTGGATGTGGGGCCTGACTGAATAGGAAGACTAAAGGGAGGATAGCCCAGGTGTGATCTACTTCTGCCAGTGACAGGGTGGGCATACTTTGAATCTAATTAAGTTCATGGCCACAGCCCAGATCATCCAGGTCATCCTGTTAGAGGAACAATATACCTCCCCATACCCAATGCCTTTTTATCAGCTCTGGGAACCAGCTCATATCTCATCAAGGAACAATACAGCTCCTAAGTGAAAGTTGGATGGTCATTCAAATTGCCTTCTAGAGGCCTTGGGTAGGTTGAAGGTGACATTTTAAAAATACCTTTTGTAAAATATTTGTTATAAATCTGACTTTAACAATCAATTGGATTTGTAAAAAAATATTTTTAAAGTTCAAGAATTAATTTTGTATCTGCTTCCTGGGCGGAGCTTTATTAACTTAAACATGTATCACAATGCTTTACTATGCAATAGGTAATCATGCTTCAGTGAAAATAGCTTTTCGGGCATTGTTATTGTAAGGACGTTTAACATTAAACTTTTACATATCGTACTCTTAAATATCATGCACCCTGCCTTTCGATCATTTATGGCCCACTTGTGATAACTTACTAATATTTAAAAGGATGGTAAGGCCTGTCGAAAGGGGTTATTTTGGCAGGTCGAATTTAAAGTTTAAACCTGTACAGCTATGTTACTGGTGGTAGGCGTGTAGTCATTTTTGTCATTATTACTTTAGTGATGGCACAGTTTGTGCTGAAGTCCACTAGGGACATTTAACTTAAGGCCCTGTGTACAATGTGTTTCATGTACTAGGGACTTAGAGGCGAATTAAATCTGCCTATTAGGGGTGTAGCCAATTTCTATAACTTTTAGGGGTCATAGCACATGCACTGGAGCCTGGTTAGCAGAGTCCCGGTGCATAAAGTGAAAGAAAAAACTGCAATATCAGCCCAAACAAATAGGAGAGTCAATCAGTGAAATGGGCCTATAAAATTAGAGGGTGCCCCTGTCACCCTTTGTAAATACAGAAGCAATGATGGAGGTGGCCCATGACTGTAGAGGACCCTACAAGACTGCCACATTAAAAGTTGGAGTCAGTACTAGGGCCCAAACCTCAATATCATTAATGTATAGGTCTGGGGCCTCATTCTTGGATAAACCTTGTATGCCCTCCTTAACTTCGTTAAATGTTAATAACAGCTTGAGGTACATTCCTCCAAGCTGCCATCATTTGCAGGGGAAATGCTGCTGTGAGTTCCCTTGAAATGGAAAATTCAGTGACATGTGAGCCAAGTTAGACTGTGTCATCTGATACACAAAGTGGGTTCTTAATAAGGCTCCCTCCAAAAATTAGCGCTGCATTTTAGTCTGCTCGCCTCTAATACATTTTCCTACACCGTCTCTTACTGCGTTCTTGCATCTCCCAGTTTCCAGGTAATACCCCCTATCAAACCATTTAGGTGCCATATTGCACAGCTGGGCTCAGAGACTACCAGGAGGATATACAATGTATGAGAGATAAAGGACCACCAGAATCTCTCAAGGATTGGATTTACTACTCAAACAGATTAGGAACTTGGTTTCACAGCTAGAATAAGGGGACCTATTAAAGCTTTCGGGAACTACCTGAGCCTTCTTCCCTGCCTAGTTACCTTACATGTGCTGCTAACCACTAGCAGGTTCTCTCACATGGCATGTGTTCCAGATAGGGCTAGACAAATGGATTATGTTTCCTAAAGCAGCTCTGCAGTATTGTGATGTCTGCGATGTTGAGGAAAATGAGCGTTGGAACAAAGATAAAATCAATCATTATGTCACTCCCCTCCTCCCCCCCTGTAAAGGTGAGGTTTCTCTCTAGTACAGTAGAGGCAATAAGCTTGCCAAGGGAATAAACAATGTTAAATTCACTCGAAATCCCATTAAAATGTTTACCTTGATGAGAATGTTCCATATGCAGGCCAAATGATACTCATTTTTATCAACTTTAGAAAGTTGAAAATTAAGTATGAGTTACCTACCTGGTTCTGAACATGTGAGCATGCAATAAACCACAGATTCCAAGAGTTGGCACTTAGGCTAACCTAAGCACCAGTCCCTACTCATCAGGACTTATCTCAGACACAACACTTTTGAACCCTATACCTTCCAGCCACGTAGGTTTATTGACATGAAACCAGCATTGTTGTTGTTAATCACCTCCATTAAGAGGATCAGCCAGCTTTAAGATCTTTCATCCAAAAACCTACCATTGACTTCACAAAGCCAACATTGTGCTTTAGATAATTTTTCCTTCATTCCAAAAGTCCTGAGTTTAATTTAAGTAAAGAAATTATCTTTTGTGTATTCTAGGCTTCGCCACATGCTTTTCATTGAAGAAAGTGTACACATAGATTCCTCCAAAACACACACAATTTACATCTAAAGGGCAAAATCAATTTATGGACTATGACTATCTTTTGTCAGGCAGGAAAGTGGCTTATGCCACTATTTCTAGGTGTCTAGTGTTTTACATTTTGAAGTCTTCCAAAATTAAAGAAGTTCTGTTCCTTAGAGGCTTCATGATCTTTCCACTAAGGCAAAGGCAGCATTGGTGGCATTCCAAAGATGAGTTCCCATTACAGACATTTGTAGGGCAGCAGCATGAGACACTCTTCATGCCTTTTGCAAGCATTACACCATTGGTAAATCTAATACATGCCGCTGCCGTCAGGGAGTTCTGATGCCTTGAAACCTGATTAGGCATATGCTGTCATATTCCCTACAAGTATTATGAGAATCCCAACCAGCTGAAAATAAGGCAGACTGGGAAGACGGATTAGTCTTTGCAATTATCTTAAGCCACAATAACCACCCTTCAATTAATATATTCTGCAAGAAAGCTTTGCATGCCAGAAAAGACGTGATTTGGATGCAACTCTTGTCGACACACAGAAAACAGAGATGCTCATAAGCACTGAGGGAGCAGACATATGGAAGACACTATAATGAATGTATCTATTAAGTGAAAAGAGCAAGCGTACAGGAACCACCACAAAAGCTTGTTTTGGATTTTGGGTGATTCTCACATTCATTAGTCTTTAGGAGTTTGTAGGAAGTTGGGGTTATGTTGTGACTCTGTATTATAAGGAGTAAAGTACCCTCTGCTGTACATTGGGGTCCTCATTCCTCTATATGTTCATGGGATGCTTCTGAGACTTGCAATATCCTTATCATGTACGGTAAGGGGGTACTTTATTTCTTATATCTTGGAACTTTACTTGATTAGCATAGTATATTCATTTATTCCCCTCCCCAACCACTTATCACTTAGTGTATGGCGACTTGAGACTTCAAGTCATTAACCATAGTCCTGAGCTTCTTTGATCCAACTGCTTGCAAACTACACCTCTGCAACATCTAAGCCTTTGCTACCTGCACAAATGATAAGCTGCTTGAACATAGTTTTCTTGTCAGCTCTATACCTCATATCATAGCTATTGACGCCCCTCTACTCGTACATATCTATCACGTTCCCTTATGTAATGCTAACGATTGGTCTAAAACAGTTTCTTCTCCTAGTGTCATTGTCAGTAAGACTTGTCTCGCTATATTGGGATGTTGGCCAACCATCCATCCAGATGTCTGGCAGCTTTTCAGGGGGAATAAGTGGTTTGAGAAGGCACAGTCATTCAGTAGCAATGAGTAGCCAAATGACAGGGGAAAAAGGGCAAAAGTACAGCGGGTGGCAACCATATACTTAGGCAACTCCATTTGATGACATATTGAGCATGGGATTATAAAGTGAATGAATAAGGAGCTGCCATGGCATTTGTGCTTCACTATGTAGATAAAACAGTGTCCTTGGAAACCACAATGCATGGCAAATTCCTGATGAGGTCTCTCTGAGGTGCCTAGTGTACATCACAGGAGACGGTAAGGCGAGCACCACCCCAGTCTGTATTTAGATTTAGCATGATACCTGCTTTTGAACTTTTCCTTTAAAGTGCTGAGTAGTGCCATGGTGGTAATAGAAGGTATGCTAAATATGGTGGATGTTGCATTGTAAGAAATTGGGTTGTTGGTTGACTGGAGTGTGAGCCCTGGTCAAGCAGCAACCACAATCCTTGTCAGGGTAAGGCAAAAGCAAACCCCAAATTAACCTTTGCTCAGTCCCTTGGCAGCTTGGCACTGAGCAGTCGGGCTAAACTTAGCGGCACTGTGTAAAGTATTTGTGCAACACTTCACACAGTAACACAGTAAAAACACACTAAAAAAGGATACAATACGACATTAGAAACATAGAGTCATTTTTAATAACTAAAACAAAACCAAAATGACAAAAATCCAATCCGTAGAACCAGAGAAATTCAAGTTTAGTGATTTTAGTGAAAATAGTGCCAAAATGTACAAAGCGCCAACTGTGAATATCTGGGCATGCCAGATCAGGACAAAGTCCCATGTTCAGGTGAACCACGACAGAACACGGGCCGACTACAGGGTCACTAAACAAAATTCCTTAAATCCTGGTTGCAGAGTAGAGTGAGGATCTGTGTCGAAGATGCGTTTTGATTCCGAAATGACTTGTCGGTTCCAGGGTGTGGTGATGCTGCGATGCAAGGTCCTGCGTCATCATCAAAGATCCCATCAATGAGGGCTTGCGATGCGAAGTCTGACATCAAGGTTGCGTCGCACTGTCGAGGCAAAGGGTCAGTTCTGAGGAGCTGTAAGGTTGCAATGTGGAGTCCAGCCTTATCATTGAGGCTGCAGTTGACAAGAGATGCAAGGGCCTACACTGAGGATGCATCATGCAGCAGCGGCACAGAAGAAGCTGTGGAGGTGATGCAGGTCTTTGTGACAGTTTCGATCTATGCAGCAGCGACGATGTGTCCATTCTGCTTGAGGTTGCACCATGCAGCAGAAGAGCTGTATCAGTTCAACTGGATCCACGGAGGCTAGCAGATCACCTTAAGCCCTCTTCAGAGGGTCCAGGACTGGTGTGGTACCACTAAGCAGAGTAAACTCATAGATAGCAGAGACCAAGTGCAGGTGAATGGTTGTTGAAAGTCACTCTGGGGTTCTGGGTTCAAGCGATGCAGGTCCAGTCCTTCTCACCAAGGCAAGAGGGCAGCAAGCAGCAGGTCACCACATCAGGGCAGCAGTCCTTTAGACAAGCAGTCCAGCAAAGTGACAGTCCTTTCAGCAGCACAGCAGTTTTTCTTTCTGGCAGAGTATCCACAGGTCCAGAAGTGTACTGAAGGGTTGTTGTCTGAGGTTGATGTCTGAGGGCCAATATGTATACCCAGTTATGCCTTTAAAGTGAGGGAGAAGCTACTAAAGGCTTCCTTTTTTTAAGTGCACAGGTGCCCTGCCTTCCCTGTCCTGTCTCCAGACTAACTACAGAGAGTATTCAGCCCCTTGTGTGGAGGCAGGACTAGTCAGTGTAAGTAGGACTCTACCAAGCTCCTCCCTCTCATCCAACCAGGGATTGCCAATCCAGGCACACCTAAGCACCCTATTATGTGTTGCTGTCTAGGAGGAGTACACACAACCCAACTGTCAGCTACACCCAGTCATGTGACCTAGAAACAGGCTGCAGGCTACTACAGGAAAATGTCAACTTTCTAAAAGTGGCATTTTCAAAATTGTAATTTAAAATCCGACTTTACCATAAGAGAGGATGTTTTCATTTCAACTCCAAAGACACAACACAGGAACTGGTTACCTGTTTCATTTGTAAATTGCAGTTTATTAAATGGAATAAGGTGACTCCAATGTTAGACTATGAGAGAAGTAGGCCCTGCAGTAGTGAAGAACAAATTTAGGAAGATAAGAGGACATGTAAAACGTAAAAGTACATGTCCTACATTTTACATACATGGCACCAGAGCACAGCATGTACATATTACTATCATCCTCTATTGTATTGGGACAAAACACAGATGAATCCACATCACTGAGCAGCAAGAGTAGTTGTCCATCTTTTCCAATTTATTATTTTCTTTTTCAAAGACAACAGCCGACGCGCGTTTCGGGCTTCCTCAAGGCTCTATTCACGTCTTGTATTATTTGTATAGTGGATACGTCGTTGGTTTGACGAGAGACTTTATATTCAAACAATACTTGGATGGGACTTATCATGGTTCTCTTTGAAAAGGCTTACGTCTAAAAACAACAAGAAGTTGGTATACAAATATGTCTGCGAGTAACTTAGCGCATGGACTTAAATTTTAGCATTTCTCGGATTTCAACACATCTATACTGATCTAATATAGGATATATCGACTTTTTTGACTGATCCTATACAAATAATACAAGACGTGAATAGAGCCTTGAGGAAGCCCCTTTGGGGCGAAACGCGCGTCGGCTGTTGTCTTTCAAAAAGAAAATAATAAATTGGAAAAGATGGATAACTACTCTTGCTGCTCAGTGATGTGGATTCATCTGTGTTTTGTCCCAGTACAATAGAGGATGATAGTAATATGTACATGCTGTGCTCTGGTGTCATTGTTTTGTTTGTAACCTATATCACTGCTGTGTATTTAGGATTCGATGTTCTGGGTGGATGAGCATCAGACACCAATGTTGCACCGATTAATCGTCTGATCAAAGTAATCTGAGTTAACATAATACAATTATAAGGAGACACTATTGATGTGCAGATTGATATAAGCATATCCACTATACCTCAACCAATCATTTTACATACATGGCACCAGGCCCTCTGGGGTGTCCACGGTCTACCCTAGGCGTGACCTATTAGTATTTAGAGGAAGGTTTGGGCCCTGCAAAATTTTGCCAAGTGAAGATGGCAGTTTAAAACTGCACACACAGGCTGCAATGGCAGCCTGAGACATGTTTAAAGTGCTTTTTGAGTGGGTGGCACAATCCGTGCTGCAGGCCCACTAGTAGCCTTTAATTTACAGTTCCTGAGCTCAGATAGTGCTCCTTTACTAGGGACTTTAAAGTAAATTAAATATGCTAATTGGGTATAAGGCAATGTTACTGTTTTAAGGATGGAGCACATGCACTTTATCACTAGGTAACAGTGATAAAGTGCATAAATTCGTAAGGCCAGCAAAAACAAGATCTGTAAAAATAGTAGTGGTAGAGGCACGCAAGTTTGGGGGAAGACCACCCTAAGGCCAACAGGTCTAAAAGGCATCCACAAATTGTTGGTAGATGCTCCACATCTCTCCAACTCTACATACCCCCCAAAAAACGTTAATGTATGATTATTTTCTGTGTGATCCACTTCTTGACTTTGTAGCAGATAGTATGCTGTTGAGGGTCAAATAGCGGGACAGGGAGAGATTCATCAGTTGTCAAAATGTGTGATGCATACCAGCTATTATTGTTCACTGTCCCCCCCTGCCCCAGCATTTTAGTGAATTCACAGCCTTCAGGGTATAAGTAACCAAGATGCTTGTATCCAGTTTGATATACTACAAAACACACAGGTGATGCGGCTAAGCATTGCTCAGTGCACTGCGCACTTTGTGTTGAAAAGAAGTCAACCTTACACACTTAGTTGCCTTTATTCGTGTACTTTTACTTAGAACTTATCTATGGTTATGACCTGCACAAACAGAACATTCCAAGCAGTGCTTTTTCTGTCCATTACAACACAGTGCGCTATCTGAAATGTAAATAGTTTAAAAACCACAACGTAAATTCAAGCCATAAGCCCATTGTGTGAGATGATTGCACAATGATATCAAGCATGTCACAGCACAAACAAAGTCGGGGGAAAGCGAGGTGAGCCATTAGATATGAATATGAATGACGCCAATCTCATTCTTAAAACGGCTCGTTCGTTGATGTAACTGGTCATGCTGATAGGTGATTCATGGCTGTGTCGTGAAGAATTAAAATGTTATTGCACAGCTGTATCAGCCTGGGAACACCCAGCTAACTCCCATCCCAGAAGCTACTTCTGTTTATCAGAGTGTTGCATGGCACACACAGCTGCTCACACTCTGGAGATGATGTGGCATATGTGGCAGGCAGACCAGCTCCTTGTGTGGCAAGCTGGGGCTCTGGCGTGGCTCTAAGATCCCAGACACTGGCCAAAACCCTTCTTTCAGAGACATCTACTGCATGTACCCAGTTAGCTTCATTGTATGACAACTTTATACCTGGTTCCATGCTTTCTGTTCTTTCTCATTCCTTGTCCTTACCCGCATCTCCTAACCCAGTCTCCCCGCCTCTCCATCTCTTGCGTTTTCTGCTCACCCTATACCCTCCCTTGGGTGTGCATCCCTCACAACTTTCCTTGCCTAGATTCTTCTGCTTATCCCAACAATGTCCTAAAATCTGCACCTGGCTTAAGTAATTGAGCACTGTACTATTCATATAAATTTATAATTTCCCCATTCCTTTTGCTTATGATGACATTAGTCTCTGCTATATGAATACTGCTCTGGATTTTGTTGACGTAAGTCTTTCACTGTATCACTACCTATTCTTCTGTGGAACTCTATAATGCCTTCGGACCAAGTGTGCGCTATGTAAAAGGACCTCAATGGTAACTGTACAACGGGATATGTTTGTAGATCTCTGATGTGATCACATCTTAGGGTGGAGTGGGATCTTCATGTTTTTTCAATCCTTGACTAGCTTGGAGGGGTCATCTGGGAGAGGGACAGCTCGTGTTCTGCATGTGTGTGATAAACCGGTTCATTTATTTGCCTTTTGCGAGATGATGGCGTTCAGGTATTCCTGGGGTAGTTTTGTTTCCAGAGGCGGAGGAGCGTCGCCCCACTACTTTTCATCAGTGTATAGAAAAATAAAATAATAACTCAATGTTAAATATCATTTTATTTATTCCTGTTGTGACACTCCCTAAGTGCGCATGAATGTTTATTGGCCGCCTCGGGCTGGTCAAACATTCATGCGCACTTAGCATGTCCTCCACCCAGGCTGCATTACATCCTAGTTGGAGAACCTGCCCAGGCTCCCATTCCCTGTCTGAGCACCGAACCATGGCACACAGATGGATCACAACTCTGCATTGCAGTGTTGTGATTGGCTCAGGGGAGCCTGCGTGCTACATGTTCCGGAGCAGAAGGACAAGGAGAGACATGACAAGGCGGATGAGGTGATGAAGTTATTGAAATTTTATTTCACGGCACCTCACATTGACCTAGCACAGACCGGGATTGTGCTTCTGATTTGAAAGTCCTGTGGGTGCACAGGAAAAAGCATTCCCTCATTAGCATCATTCATGTTAATACAGAAGTGCTGACTCCTGGTGCCTAGCCCACAGACTTGAGAGTGCCAAAGTGTCTAACTCAGTCATAAACCCCTCTCCATTCAATATTGGTTGAAGTGCTATATCATTCCATTTTTACCTGTACAGCATTTCACACCCATGGGCTTCAGTGGCTGATGTCTGCTCTGTATGCTGAGAGTGGAGGACAACGGTCCCAGGTGTTAGGCACTCTTCTTCCACTCTCCTTCCCACCAGTCCAGGGGTGGTATCCTGAGGCTGGTTCTCCAACCCAGGGTCTGCACCTTGAGGCTGACCGGTATTCAGGGGTGAGCCTCTGCTCCCTCTACCCCTCCCTCAGGGCATCAGTACTCTCCCTGTGGGAGTAGTACCCCAGGATGCCTGAGCTTTCAGGGCACCATGGATGGCTCTCCCTACCAGCTCTTCTTATACCTGTGGAAACTAATTTCCCAGAATTCAGTTAAACGACATCTGGGAATTAACTGTGACCCTCCTCTGGATCACATCCCCACCCCATTCTAGGGATACCAGAGCCAAGGGGAGGATAATGTTTTGCCCCTGGGTCTGCATTAGCCTACGCACCTGCCCGTTGTACTGATCTAGGAACCCAGACTTTATACTACCATGGTCTCACTTGCACCGGAGATAGAGAATAAGATCAAAAATAGTCAGGCACTTCAAGAAGTAGAAAAATAAATGGCCTCCTATTATGATTATCTAATTAGGTTTGCCACCAAAGAAAAAGTATATCCTTACTTAACAGAAAATTACTATGACCAGGGAGAGAAACTATATGAGATAGACCATCTTACAGTAGACAACCATGTTAAAGTCACTACCTTTTCTGACACCTCAGAATCAGATAACGAGGGTAATTCATATTGCAATGATCAGGGAGGCAATAGAGCTATGCTCCCAAGACCAAGTGGAGATCAGCCTTTTTTGGCCAGGCAAGGGAACCAGAGAAATCAATGGATATCGCGATCTCAACCCAGATACAGAGGGAATTATCAACAGAATCCTAATAAATACCGACAGGCTCACAACCAATACCAGAACCACAACCAGTGCGGAGTCACGAGAAATGCCCAATACTGATGGTTTTTTATTTTTTTGTCAAATTCAAATTTCACTTTATTCGGTTTTCGAGTAAAAAAACCATAAAAGCAAGATACACAGATATATAATACACTTTTTTAAATCAATTCATTATAAAGTGCACCCGTCATATTATATTCTATTTCATTTTCACGTATTTCACGTATTCCCATTAAAAAACTTTCTCCATATAAAAATTACATTCTAAAAACAGTTTATATAATTTAAGTACATTCCTAAAAATCATATATGTTTCTTAGATTTAATTACAGCTTTTAAAAATAGTGCAATATTTCTTGCATAACAATCATTTTCCAAAAATTGGAGTGCAAGGTAGGCCGAGCGACATTGCCTCAAACCCCAAATTTTTAAGATTGGAAGGATCCACCTTTTTCTATATTCCCCATAGTATTTACAGAATAAAACAATATGGATTGTCGATTGGGGTGCTACTCCATCACAGGGGCAGGGTCCTAAATTTTTCGACAAATCATTTGTTGTGGGGAATGAGACTAGGCGGTAGAAGGAATCTAGTCTGAAGCGTACCAGTACAAATCCATCATAACCAGATCCGCGGTAAGTCAGATACGGTTGAATTTTTGCGGACAATAAAATCATCTGATTTTGGCGGACCGACAACTTAAGGGCTTTGCTTTCAAATCTAAGTTCTTCCAGATGTGCCATACATTGTTTTTTAAAATCCTTCCTAGAAATATTATTCATCTTTAACAGGCCGTTAAAAAATTCGGGGTGTCCTAAGTCCATCATAAAATCTTTAATGTACTTCAGCCATCTGATAACTAAGGCTTGCTCCAATTTTAGGGAATCTCTTAGAACACTCTGATTAAAGGTTGTTTTTAATGAAGTCCAAATACGTTGCCACAATAAAAGTGGCTCGACCCTTATTTTGTCCGTTAAATATTGCAGCCCCAGCTCTGTATGGCAAACAAAGGTTGAAGTGGATCGTGGGACCGCCAGTACATAGCGGATACAAGCATTTTCAACTTTCAGGACACAGCCCTGTCTCACCCCCCTCTCTAATGCAAAAGAAACTGTATGTTCCTCTTTGGTCCAAACCTTACCCTCGCTCTGCCATTGGAATATAGCTCCCTTATAACTTGGATTAGCGCTGGTTCGACTCCCATCGCTTCGAGGATCTACCACAAACTCTTGTGGGATACACAATCGAAAGCGGTGGAGAGTTCGACAAAAGCCAGGTACAGATTCCCTTTTTTTATCTTTGTATATTTTTCTATCAAAATTGTTAGGTTTAGGGCCTGTTCTATAGTCCCCAAACCTTCCCTAAATCCATATTGCAAGTCGGTCAGTACATTATTATCTTCAGCCCATTCCTGGAGGCGGTTTATAATAATACGGCCCAACACCTTTCCCACCGAATCTAATAAGGAAATCGGCCGATATGCTGTGGGATTTTGTCTATCGCCTTTCTTGAAGATTGGGACCATTAATGATTCGGACCAGGAGTCCACTAGTCCAATTTTGCACGCTGCTGCAAGTACCTGTTTTATTAGGGGTGCCCAGAGCTCCAGGCTTTGTTTGAATATGTCTATGGGCACCCCATCAGGTCCTGGTGCTTTCACGCCCTCACTGGCTTTTAATGCAAGTTCGACTTCTTCCAATGCAAAATGTATTTTTATCGGGAGGGACACATTTGTAGGACTAGAAGCAGCAGGGCAGTCTAACTGGTGGCTATGTTAATTTTTCTTTGCATACATTTTGGAGAAATGGTCTACCCATTTGCCTTCAGTTATAGCTATTTCCAGTCTCGGCGGCGTCTCAGGTCTCATAAAAGGTGAGTTTACCACCCGCCAAAAGGCTATGCTGTCCCCCTTCTATACTGGCCTTATTTTACTCAACCCATGCTTTTCTTTTTAATTCTCTCCTTCTTAATTTTAATACTTGGTTATATATTTTTCTTGATTTAATTATTTTCCTTCTATCCCGTTCCTTCCTATGTAGGGCATTCTTAAGATTTGTATAGGCTCTCGTAAATTTCTTATCGAACCAGCCTTCTTTCTTACTCTTCCCTTTTTTCATTTCCCTTCTCAATGAATCCCTAATAATGTCTGCTATATGCATATATGCCGTTAATATGTCTTCAGACGGTGTATTCTCTTCAAGACACATAAGGATGTCGTCCATACTATTTTCAATCACTACTTTCATTATTACAGAAGGATCTACCTGGTCCCATTTTAATGAGTAACCGTTTATTTCTAAACCTTGTAGTTTCAGGGTCCTTTCAAAGTGTACATTTCTTACTTTTGTTGGCACCAATATCACCACGCTTTGACGAAAGTGATCGCTTATAACATTTTTATGTGTTTTAAAGCTTTGTACCCTTGAGGCTGACCTATTGGGGGTTATTATGAAATCTATAATTGTGTTTGCCCCCTCCCATGAAACGTTTGCGAAAACGGGGTGGGTGCGGAGGTCATATCGTTTACAAACCCCATATCTAGGAAAAAAATAAAATTTCATTCAGGGCATCCCCCTGTAAAATTATGGGAAAAGTGAGAGATGTTGCATTCTCTTACATCTACTAATCCACTCAGTACTTCATCGCTATGTGGGCATAAAGCAGTGTTAAAATCACCCCCCCAAACTAGTAGCATCTCTTCCCTATTATCATTCAAAATGTTCAACATTTCATCTCTAAGCTGTTTCATTATCTCTATCACATTTTCCCTCTTTACATTATTATAGAAATTGACCAAGCTTATGGTATCACACTTTTCCATTTTCAGGTTCAGTACTTGATAATTAGGTTTGGAAATAGTCAACAATACTTTGTTAAACCTTAACAAAATTGACACGTAGATACATAATACGCCCTTTGATCTCCCACTAGTTGATGGAAGGGCTGGTGTATGAAAAGTTTTATAACCTGCAATGTGTAGTTCTTCCCTGGACCATGTTTCCTGTAGAAATAAAATGTTAAATTTCTTCACAAAATTTATCCAGACCTGATTCGATAGTTTAGACTGAAGTCCTGCAATATTCCAGAAAAGTACTGCGACACTATGTGTAATATCAGTTCCCTGAATTGGATTGTCATTATACACCGGAATAGATACGTTTGCGGATACTAGCCTGGTGTGTATTACATTTAGTGAAGGGACTAACACTTCCACGCTTTTTTTATTTCCTGCTCTATGCGTTTCTCTCAGACCTTGTCTGCTTTCTTGTACTACTAGATCGGGGTTAATATTTTTCTCAGGGATCACATTTATAACCAACGTAGTCTCAGCAAGAGAGCTGTTTGTTTTGGAACCCTCTAATAGGGATATCTTATTTTCTCCTACCTTGGACCTGGCTAAGATTTGACAGTTTGGGGGTGGGGGGGTGAGGGGGGGGGAAACAAGCATCGCAATATCTCTAAAATCACTAGTGCGTTTGCTCAGTCAATCTAACTCCTCTAAGGAGGTCAATGGAGCATAGCGATTTTGCGTCAAACTGTTTTGGGGGTAATCTAGACTTTCCCTCTATTTTGGCCTGTCTCGTCTCTCCTGGGTATATTTACTGGCTTATAGAAATAGCCCAATGGTAGAATATTTATAATGGCTATGTTTAAGGAACTGGTTCCCCCCATCCATAGAATCCTCTTTACTAGTTCTGGTGATCTAAAAGTTAGGAAGTTACAGTCCCCGGGAAGGGATTTCTGCTTTTTCCCTACCCATTTTATCCTTCTCGCAGTTTTAAATTCCAGAAAGAGTTCTTGGGTTAGACCTACTCTGCTACTTAACCAGTTGAGCGATATATTTCTCAGGCTATCCCAGGTTTCGCTTTCATTTAATCGCAATTTGGGGACATTTGCTAATATTACTGTATAGGGGTACAGGCTGGTGGTAAATCTAAATATAAGTGATCCATAGGTGCCTCTTTTATATGTTCGATATCCTGTTGTCTATGGGCAGAATTCTGCCTAGTATGGTGAGTTTCCATTTCTGTTTCTGGTTTTCTGTTACTTTTCTTGGGGATAACGCTCCGTTGATAATCCCCTTCGTTCCCTTGGGTCCTACTTAGATTTGCCCGACTATATCTTGAGAGTGTTGGCCCTGCTTATTTTTTGTTGTACTACTCCCTACTGTATTATGTATCCCAATTTGTCGTTCGTCCTCGGTGATTGGACATTGATTTGGGGCTACTCTATCTAAGAGGCTAGCTAGGGTATGGTCTATCATTTTTACTCTTCCCTCTATGTTTGTGATTGAGTCTCTAAGAAAGAGGTCTAAATTTTGTACTACGATGGTTAGGTTTCTAATATCTGGTTCTTTTAATTTGGCCATTGATTTTTTCTCCCGCTGAGATTTTCTGCAATTCTTTCTGTAGGCACCTTTAAAGTTATTTTTTCCCCCAATACCACTCTTTTGGTTGTTTTTACTCTCTGTGGGGTATTATTTACGGTGGCGTTTACAGGGTCTGATATTGCTATTACTTCAGTTCTTTTAGATGGCATCTTTGTTCGCTTTTGAGGGGGCTGGATGAGGGAATCCTGATCACTAGATAGGATTTGATCTATCGGCTCTATCACATGCTGTATTGAACCGTTTTCTTGTGGATTAGAGTTGAGGACTTTTTTATGTGTTTTATTAACTTTATCACTCTCCGCCACAACCACCACAGCCTGAGTTTCATTTGCTTCATTTATTTCGCAGGCAGTTTGTGTATTAATTTCTAGGGACTCCTCTACAGAAGATATCTGCCTCTCGATTGCCCCCATTGCCCCTGTCAAGTATGAAAGTAATGTTTGCTGGGCATCTCCTGCTGCTTTTTTCGTATGTAGTGCCTGACTCGTTTGCATTTTCCTTTTCCCCATTTTCCCACTAATTTGCTCCCCGTGTGTTTCTCTAAGTCATTCAAATGTCAGATTCAGAAACAGTACAGTACCTCTAGATCTTCTAGAATATCAGATCCGGTTCGATACGCACAGAATCCATTGGAATTTAGCAAAGAATCAAGAGAAAGGGCCCGTCCTCCAACGTCCTCTGACGGGCTCAGACGGGCCCGTCTTGGCCCGGTCTTCTCCCGCTCGGCGTCCGTGCGCGCATCACCGCGCAGCGGTTTCACCCGCGTCTGAAATGGCGCTCCTGCGCTCTTGACTCCTCCCGCGGGGCCAGCTGGTAGGGACCTGGGCGAAAGTGCAGGTTCGCTGGCGACAAGGGCTCAAAGCAAAAGAGCATGGACAGGGGCTCCTGCTCCACCGGATTGACCTGCGTCTGAAATGGCGCTCCTGCTATACTGATGGAATTAAAACTAATACCTATTTTCAACTTAAGTTCACATACACTGGATTCTTCTACACAATACCTATTCACGAAAGGCTTATCCTTTATTCTACACACAAGGCTGAATACATTTGAGATATTTCAAGACCTTATGGATTTTTTTAGGAAGATCAAGTTACGTGCATTTTTTGAGGTTCAGTCTGACTATCATATTATGCCCATCAAAAGATCAGGGCTAGCTCCACCCTCGAGTGTTGTACCTTCTCTTGACCAAGTGGGCCCTGAAGTCACTATCTTTGAACATCTGGTATTTAAAAAAAAAACTGAAGACAACAATGAGCTTTATCCCTAATCCCACTTATAACCTAAATCAATTAGAAGATACAGCGTTACAAGAGCTAAGGTAAAACAAATCTCGCACGATCAAAAACTGTGATAAGGGTGGAGACATTGTCATCATGGATACCTCCCAGTATGTAGCCAAAATGCATGAGATGCTTCATAATCCAGAACAATATGTAGAACTTGCCATGGACTCTACAACACGCACTAAGAAAACCATGGAGAAATCACATCAATAGAGTTGAGACAATACAACATATCTGACAAGGAATGGCAATTCTTGATGTCCAAAACCCTAAAATGGCAGCTATGTATGCGGTTAAAAAAATCCATAAAAAAAGCGAAGACCCACCATACCGACCTCTAGTTCCCACCATAGTGTTGTTTACTGAACCCCTATCAAAATATGTGGACTCTATACTCTGCCCATATGTCCCTAATATCAAGTCATATGTTCAGGACACACAGGGCATTATAAACAAGCATTTGCAATGCAATAGGTCCCACATTTGCTAGAGTTTGAGCTATTGGCATTGTTAATGACAATGCTTTTTATTGATGTGTTGATTTTCAAAACCAATAAATACAATGGAATTGTTATTTACAATGCCAATCACTTAAACTCTTGCAAATGCGAGACCTATTGCATTGTGGGATTGGACATTTTCAAAATTAAAGTTACTTCAAACATGTAAATAAATAAAGCTCATGTCTATGCTAGTTGGCTAAACCTTTTTTTTCTAAAGGATCATATTTTTTCAGCATGGAGTTATTTATTACAGTGAAAGTTACTGTTAGCGCACACTCTCGAGAAAACATTTAACCGTTGTTTTGAGCTTCATCTACATGTTAAACCCGAGCATTTGAAATAAATTATTCCTCATCTAGACGTTTCTATGGCTTTATAACTTTTTATATATCTATGCGATCTGGCTCAGGCCACAAACCAGAAGTTGTTGGGAAAAAAAGAAGAAATGAGGCAGAGGCAAGAACAAATGTGGGTTATACAGCACCAAACCCTGCATCTGTTTTACAGCCTAATCTGCTGCCATGAACCCGGAGGAACACACAGTGACATGGCTCATATCTTTGAGAGTCCTGAACTCCCCCAAAAAGACCGTATGCGACCCAGAGTAATTCTTAAAGTCGTCACTCAGAAACGAAGTAAGTTGTGCAAGCTCATTTATAGATTGGTGCCCCGATTGGTGGAAAAGGTAAACAAAAAGCAAAGCACAAGTTTTCGTTCTAACATGGCTGCGCAGGTTGTATAGGGCAGGGGTCGTCTGTCCTATATGGCCAGACATCGATGGACAATGTTCTAAGTAGATAAACTTTATCCGGCTAGTTAAGAAATGAGTGGCCAGGTAGGAAATAAGGTCGCAAGTGGGCGTCTTCTAAGTGCTGTATTTAAGGTCTCGAATAGGCAGCGCACATGCGCTGTCTCTCCGAGACATTTAGTAATCTATATGCATGGTGAAACTCCGCCTATTGCTTGGTAATTTTTCGCCGCTTGCCATTAGTTAACTTTGGAATTTTTTGTTAGCGGGCTTATTATTGGCTCTTCACCCAAAACGTAACTTTCGCTTATTCAGGAAGCAGCACCGCCTAACTACAGTCACGTTACGCTTGCACAGTGTAATTGTTTTTTTTTTTAAAATAGTGCTCATTAACATGCGTGCGCTACCTTACATTATACGCATGCGCAAAAAGTATCCCAGCCGCCGAACGCACGCTTGTAATAAATCATGTCATCTTCCCATGCCATCCCCCACCCCCTCCCGCGTCTCCCGCTTCTCCAGCTCTCAACTTCTTAAACCTTGCTCTCTTCCTTTGGATCTCAGATGTAGCAGCAGTGGGCTCTCCCCTTCCCATGAGCTGCTCTACCTTTGTTTACCCCGCTAGTCAGCATATTGATGTGCCACACCTCCTGTTTTAATGTATGAACTACTTCTCCTGGTTTCTGCTGCCATGCTTCATTTTTTTAGCTTTGGGCGGCACGTCGGCTTCATGGTGTTTGCATTTTTGTTTTCCCCCATATTAGTCAACCCATCCCCTCCTTTATTTCGTCCCCCCCTCTGTAGCACACATGGCCGCGCATGTCCTCTGGTTGCTCCTGCAACTGTCCCAGACCCGCCTTCGCCACTTTCACTCTTGCAGGGGAAAAGGTGTGTGTTTATTTAAATAGCACTTGTGTTTTCAGCAGTTAAGTGCTTGCAAACTAACAAGGATTGGCTGAAAACACAAGCACTTGCAGCTTGTGTTTTCAGCCGATCCTTGCCCCTCTCCTAGTCCCTCTCTCCCAGTTTACTTTGTTTTAAGTAGCCAAGCCTAGTCCTGAATTTACCCCTACCGCTCCATTGGGAGTACAGAAAAAGTGGCAAAAGCAGTCTGTTGCATTTTGCTACTGCAGTACTTTTACAAACCCAAAACCGAGTCGTTAGAACCCCTTTGCTGACTGTACCTGAAATAAATTACAGATTCTTGTTCTCGTTGAAATGACAACTCCACACAAATATCGATCGAGTCCTTTTGATTGTTTTTTTAAATTGCATTTAATCAAGGATGGAGAAAGATCATATTTTCTGCACTCCCTGTTTCATAGCTTTAAAATTTAAACATGGTGTAAACACGAAAATAATAAACATTGATTCCTCTACTGTCCTTTTCTCCGTATGAACATAACAAACCCCACCCTCTGGCCTTACAGACCTCACTCTCTTAGACTTCATGTAGATCTGAGTGACTTATTTTTAAATCCCTGGTAAGTAGAAGTGGGTCACTAAGCAAGTCTGCAAGCTTCTGCTTATCAGATTTTCATTGCGATTGATAGACAAGCATTTGCAATGCAATAGGTCTCACATTTGCGAGAGTTTAAGCTATTAGCATTGTAAATGACAATGCCTTTTATTTATGTTTTAAAAAACAAGACGTAAATAAAAGGCATCGTCATTTACAATGCCAATAGATAAAACTTGCGTAAATGCGAGACCTATTGCATTGCAAATGCTTGTTTTTTAATATTCTAATATCAGAGCGGTCTGGCTAGGCGTGGAACTTGAAAGTTTTCTCAATAACAATGCTAGCTAGTTTTCTGATTGTTGTGTTTATCTGTATTCGCGTGAACGCAGCTTTGCCTAACAACTGACCGAAGATATTTAAAAAAAATAATCATTGACCTTGCGACCGGCGGCGTTACAGCGATGGAAAACAACAGCTGGTGTTTTCCAGCTTGGGAAGGCTGATCGTTTTTTTAAATAAATACAGTTTGGACAATGGAAAGTGTGGCCGACGTGAAGCTGTGCTGCGCTGAGTCTGGGAACACAAGAAGAAAAATAGTGCCTGAAGGATGACATGAATATTGTAAGTGTAAAAACACAGTACTTAGTTGGTGCTTCTTAGGAGGAAACAGGAAATATAAAGGCGGAACAAAGAGGAGCAACTGCCCAGTAGCAACCAAGGATTTGCAAAGGACGTGGACAGAGACAAATGGAAAGCAATGGGTAAGAAATGGTCAGAGTCCAACTTTCAAAGCATATACAATAAGTTGCTAAGCAACAGCGCAAGCGCTGTTTTGCTCGAACAAAAAGGTAGAGCAACTGACATTCAATGCAGTAAGAGATACTATGGTCACTATGGACATGGAGGCCTTATATAGTAACATTCCCCAAGAAGATGCCATTGATGAAGTGGAATGGTTTATTCAAGAGTTCCACATAGAATGTCCCAAAGAATTCATTATAGATTTTCTATGTATAATCTTACATTAAAATACATTTGAATTCAATGGCCTATTATCTAAGCAGACCAAAGGTGTAAGTATGGGGGCATCTTGTGCCCTCACTATAGCCAATATATATATGGCCAAATTTGAGTCCAAATACATATATAATGAAATCGCTCACTTCTATGAATCCTTCACCCACTGGTCTAGATATATAGATGATATTTTTTTCATATGGACAGGAAACCCAGAAGATGTTCCCAAATTTGTGATGTGGCTCAATTTATGCGATACCAGCATGCATTTCACCAAAACTACCAGTAATGACCAAGTAGAATTTCTAGACATTACTATCAAACACAGTAATCCATATCTAGAAATACACTACTACATTTTGAGAGTTCCGCCCACAATCTAAAAAAAACAGTATCCCATTTGGACAATTCCTGCATCTCTGCAGGAATTGCACCAATTTATCTGATTTTGATCTGCGGGCCATCAAGATGAGAGTCGTTCATAGCGAGAGATACCCGAAAAGATTAATACATGATTCATACGGTATTATAATAGACAGCATTTATTAAGAAACCGTGATCCTAAACATACACCCCAATTTGTTTTTTGTCACAAGCTACCCCACCATGAATGAGGAGATATGCCAAATAATCAACACCCATTGACATATCCTAAATGCAAAGGGAGAAAGAGAACAGCATATACCTAGACCGGGGTTTGCACATAGGAGGAATACAAATCTCAACAACTACATCATTAGGTCACGTGTGACACAAAGGAAGCCTGCCATCCAAACTACCATAAATAGCAGTACTCTCCCCATAGGAAACTTCAAATGCACTGTGTGTAAAGCATGTGATTTTGCCATTGAAACAACTAAGTGGAGCATCAATGGATACAATGTTACATTGAAAAGACTCACAAACTGCAAAACTAGCAATATCGTATGTTTGCTGCTGTGCCCCTGCAAATTGGGATATGTGGTGGAAACTTCAAAGACCATGGCTGCCAGGCTGATGTAACACAGGTCAGACACATGTACAAAAGAATTAGTGGCACCACTGGTAAAGCATTACACAGAGGCGCAACATACACCCAATAATATTCAATGAATAATCTTGGAAAAAATCCATGCGAAGGCAGATTGTTTAAGTACAGAAATCAGGAAAAACAGAGAAGTTTTCTGGATTTTTATATTGGATACTTATAAAAGAGGCATGAATAGTGAAATTCCATGGGATCCGGCAACCAGATATAATACCATATGATTTCTCTGATCCCACTTTTATCCGCCATCACCTCTTTTTCCTCCCAATCAGGGAGACCCAGCATTTTTAGGTAGCCAGTCTTCAGATTGTACTATAAACAAGCATTTACAATACCTGGGAAACCTCTGGTAATATTTCATCTTGCACTTGCACTATGGAGTGCTTGTGTTGCAGCCCCTAGATTACTCAGACATGATATTATGCTACATATGTAATGTGGGCTTCCTCACAGTTTGACTTGCTGCATAGCTCCATGACATTCAGATGCAATCGTCATTAAAGTTCTAATAAGAATTAAGAGCCATTACGTATCCTCTTTTACATAAACTATATATTTCTCCCCAGCATGTCTGAACTATTACTATGCCTCATTGCCAATACCCTGTAATATACATCTGACTTACACATATACTTCTTTAGTCCACGGGGTACCTTAAATGTTCTTGGTTGTCAATGAAGCTTTTCGTCTCCAACATGGCTGCCATCATTGAGTGTTTGATTGACGGTTCCTCATTTCAGTGTTACGGTCAGGTCAAAGTTTGAATCAAGCCATTATATTAATAATCACCCTTTAGAAATAGAAAATAGAACAACTGGCTTTTCTACTATCACCCCTTACATGTATCACATCTTTAATATTAAGTCATCTTTAGAAGTTTTTACTAAAAATACGAGACCAAACAAACATGGCCAACATAAACACATCTTTGAGGGCAACCTGGAAGAGATTCTTGAATCCAGTACCCTGCTGATAATATACGATGCACCTGGCACTTAAGAATTGCGGCCGCCAAGTTAGCTTTTGCACCAATTTCAGTCAGTACAAGACGGATGCAGTAATTATACCTATTTCCTGATGGTGACATGCTATCTATTTACTAGTGTGTCTGAAAAATAGAAAGATTTAATCTTGGATGCATTAACGCGATGTGAAACTAGCATACCAGTGACCTAATAGGGACGTGGTGCTTACTCACTAGTGTATTTGTGGCACACGCCCCCAACCGTCGAGACGCCCAAAATAGTTCCTTGCAAGCCAGTGGAGCAAATTTTCACAAAGAAGACCTTATTTTACCACCCCATTTGATTTTCAGGTAAGAGACTTAAACGCTCCATGCTTCATGTAAAGTAGGATGGAAACTAAATCAACTCCCAAAATCTCACTTTATTCTCACTATTCAGGAGCGTATTCCACACCATCGCATTAGGCCCCATTGTGAATTTATTCTGCCTGTTATCTTCTTAGGGTAAGTGTATACACACTAGCTAGTGGGAACAAGGTGGTGTCTACATAGCGGGTCATGCCCCTACATCTTTATCCCATCCGTGGAGGAAGTCCTTAATGTTATATTTGTTTTCTCCTATTAGAGCATTGGCACTGTATTTCATAGACTTCCCATCAGAGATTGTCTAACTCCTGAATTGCCCATATTCATCAGGTAAACATTTTATCTTAAGTCTACAAGATTTGGTAGCTGTCAGTGATGGCCGTGTGATTCTACTGCCACACTCACTTATCTACAGCCACACACCTATCCCTATGTTATTCTTAGTTGTCACCGCATAGGTGAACAAAAATAAAAATACATCATATTTGTCTTTGACTGTTGTGAAAGCTTTGCTACTTTTTTCTAATCTCTTTTTCTAATCCTTTAGGCTCCCCAGGTTATTTCTTTGAGTTCTTGTTTTTATTTTCATCTTCCACGCTCATGGATTTGAATTTACCCATGGATGTGAATTGTTTTATTGTAAATATGGAATATAAGTGGCACATTAGTAACATAACATGAGTTTGAACCTATCTATAGACATAGATTATCTATTTATATAAATGGGACTTAAGGTGGTCCACCTGGAACGCTATTAAGCCGAAACACGCGTAGGGGATGGGAACACAAAGCCATGACGGATGTGACAAAGTAATTTAAACAATTATCACAGTTGGAAAAACAACTTGATTTAATAATGCTAAAAAATGTTTAAAAATGTATCAAAGTGAACAATATTGTCACCATATGAACAATAGAAGAACATATCATCCATGTTCGATCCAAATTTTGAAATTTCAGTACATTAAATAAGGAAGAACTTACCATAATCAAGATGTCATATTGAAACACTATATAATTAAAAATATAGTGAAGGATGAATGAGGTAGGTTGAATGAATGTTAGGGTTGTTTTGCTATACAACAATGACAAAACATTTTAAACTAATTGAACTGTATATAGACTGAAATTAATGTATTTGTGGTCATTTTCCTTTGTTTGATACAATAAAATGATCAAATTTAGTTTAGATCAGGGTTTCAGAATTTACATTTTGATGCCCCCATTATAAATAAAATACATTAAAGCATAGTTGACTAAGCATTTTCTCATACAACTGACTGGCAACAGTATCCCTCATAGGAGTGACAGGTATCCCATTCACCAAGACCTGGTGGAAGTGATGACTCCCACCCTTAGGGATTATAAGTCTACCCTGTAAGTATGTCTCCTATCTGAAGAAAACTAGGGCATTCTATACCATCTCTCCCAGGAACTATTTCTCCCCTCAGGCCACATTGGCCACCCCTGTAGAATTCCCCCCAGTGGGTGGTTTCTTAGGACAGATAGAGTCCCCTTGCTTGTGTCCTAAATTGGAACAATCAAAGCAGTGGAGCTGGAAATGGGGTGCCCTGGGCCACCACCCACCAGAACCTCCCTCTTCCTTCTTCAGATGACACATTGGATCCCTTTCCCTCCACCTTACTCTGGGACTTGTCTGTGTCACTCTGTACCTCCCCTCACTCTTTTGGGGGAACCTGAACCAACCTTCTTGGTGCCCTCCCAGTTCCCTTCTTGTGGATACTGGTGCCGAGCCAGTGGTCCGCCTGCCTAGCAAGCACCCTGGGGCCATTGAGCTTACTATCCACTGGGTGTTGGTGCAGCTCTGTAAAACGTTTGTTGAACATGGGCTCCCTGGCAAATAAATTGTACAGCCCTTAGTAATCATTCAAATCACTGCCTTTCACCCAACCATCCAGTGCCTTGCATATGTATTCTACATAATCCACCCAGGACTATTGGGGCAACTTCTCCTTGCGCCTAAACGTCTGCTTATACTTCTCTGGGTAGCCCATACTTTTTGATAAGGGTGTCCTTCATGGGGGTTGAGAGGTACTTCATCCTGTCCCCTTTCCTAGGGCCAGCGGGGCATCCCTCCCTTCACTTGGTTTGTATCTCCAGAGACTCGCTCCCCAATCCTCTTCAGGGACTCTGTGCATCTCCACAACAACCTCATAGGCTTCAAACCACTAATCTATATTACCTCCCCTAAATAAAGTTAGAAATCAGATCCTTGTGCATGTGAACGCTCTTCTTTCCAGTTGACACTGGCATATTGCTCCACCATTGTTGCTGGACTCTTGTTGCTGGTCTCTGACGTGCAGCTCTCTGAGACTTAGTTCATGGGCCTTTCTCCTTTCCTCCATAGCCAACTTCTTTTCCTCAGGGCCCTTTTAGCAGCAGAATTCTCTATTTTTACTGTTGCCATCTGCAGCTAGGACTCTCTCTCTGCTCCATATAAACTCCCAACGGATGCCTAGCTTCTTCTTGGGAGAAGAAAGATTAGGGGTACCAAACAGGAATGAGAATGCCTTGGACACTTTCTTTAATAAAACAAGTACCCAAAGCCTCAGAGCACATGAGTTTCATTCACAGACTGGGAAGGGTAGAAGCCCTGGGAGCTGTGATTAACCTGAGAAAAAAACATGGCCAACAACTTGACAAACCATAATCAAGAATTCAAATGTGGATGAAATATTGTAGTGTACAGACAGGACATCAGGGATGATAGAAATATCTTTCTGAGTAACTGTAACATGATGGTGGCCTCCTTAAAAGGTACAATTCTTCCCAGGCCTTCAAGGATTTTTTTGCCATTGTTTATTCTCTTGGGCCAGATACCTCGGGGAGTGGCAACTGGTCACTGCTGCTAATTGTCTAGGCCAGGTCACAGATCTTGCAAAATATCCAGCCGGATAAAGAAACTACCTGAACTGAACTCCACCCAAAGACCCAGAGCATACTGTAACGCCAGAGGTGTCCTGAAGACTTGGTGTCTGATATCTGTAGTAAAACGTAGTCAGGGCCTGTTTCTAAAGGGTTTGAGGCCCAATCACCATGCTAGATGTCTCTGCAGATGAGAATTACCTGGAATCCAACTGAAAACCTACGTCATTCAGAACAATGTCAAACTATAAAATCCATACCCTAATCCCTTTGCTGCGCGGTGTCTGCACAATACTGCGTCAAACTTTTTTTGATGCATCCGCCATATTTACAGCCATTCCAGGGGTACTCTTGACTTTTTATTCTGTGCCCAGGTTGTGTGTGCATATTTATTGTCATAAGATCCTACAGTATACACTTTTTATGATACGCATGTATCTAGATGAAGCAGTCAAGGGGTTTATGTACAAGCAGTATAACGGGCAAGCACTATGTACAACATTATGTGCTCCCAGAGAAAAGGCTGTGACTGTCTCCATGCACGAAAGGCTGTGTGATCCTCTGTGAGCAACAAAACAAACTAGGTATGTACAACAGAACGCACAATCAGAATGTAGCTGTCGAGTAGACACCAGGTGTGTCAAATCCATTTTTAGTATTTTAGGAATTGAGGGGTATTATTTAAATCCAGACTCTATTACTGGTGAAAGAGCTGTTTTACAAATGGAAAGAAGCAGGCGGTCAGAGAGTTTTTATCAATCTCAGGCAGCTCTAAACTACCTTCCCATGAATTTCTAAAAGGGGTTGTCGTTTTATCTGTCACTAACTCACAATGGAGAGTACAGATATTATCTTACCAGCTTTTGCTTTAATTTAATTCATTTCCTTGTAGCGTTCCCTGTCAGGGTTCCTGGATTTCTAATCTCCCTCACTGTCCCTGCAACCCCCCTTAACGCTGTTTTGTAGTTTGTACTCTTCTCTTAGGAAGCGTTTCCTTGTTCCAATTCTCATGCAGCAAATTATAGACAATATAGGACAGCTTTAAACAAACTGCAAAAACTGGATACCCATCAAATTGGTTTGACGATCAATCAATCAATCCATTTGTAGAGCACGCTACTCACCCATGAGGGTCTCAAGGCGCTAGAGGGGGTGGGGGTTGAGCAGCTACTGATCGCACGGCCAGGTCTTGAGGAGTCTCCTGAAGGTCAGTAGGTCCTGGGTCTGTCGCAGGTGGATGGGGAGGGTGTTCCATGTCTTGGCCGCGAGGTGGGAGAAAGAACTTCTGCCGGTGGTCGTTCGGCGGATGCATGGGACAGCGGCGAGGGCGATGTCAGTGGAGCGAAGCTGGCGGTTTAGGGTGTAGAAGGTGAGTCGTTCGTTGAGTTATGCTGGTTGGGCGTTGTGGAGTGCTTTGTGAGCATGGGTGAGGAGCTTGAAGGTGATCCTCTTGTCGACCGGGAGCCAGTGCAGGTCTCTTAGGTGGGCGGTGATGTGGCTGTGGCGAGGGATTTTGAGGATGAGGCATGTGGAGGCGTTTTGTATGCATTGAAGTCTTTTCTGGAGTTTAGCAGTGGTTGCCGCGTAGAGGGCGTTGAGGTAGTCCAGCCTGCTGCTGACAAGGGCTTGGGTGACCGTTCTTCTGGTTTCAGTGAGGATCCATCTGTAGATCTTGCGGAGCATGCAGAGGGTCTTGAAGCAGGAGGAGGAGATAACGTTGACTTGCTGGGTCATAGAGTGCGTTGAGTCCAGGATGAACCCCAGGTTGAATGCGTGGTTGGTTGGTGTCGGGGCAGGTCCCAGCATGGCTGGCCACCAGGAGTCACCTCATGTAGAGGGGGTGGAGCTGAGGATGAGGACCTCCATCTTGTCAGAGTTCAGTTTCAGACGGCTGGTCTTCATCGACTCTGTGATGGCCTTCATTCCCTCGTAGAGGTTGAATTTGGCGGTGGTCGGGTCCTTGGTGAGAGAGAGGATCAGCTTGGTGTCGTCGGCGTGCGAGATGATGTTGAGGTGGTGCGATCGGACAATATTGGCGAGTGGTGCTATGTAGATGATGAAAAGGGTCGGGCTGAGGGATGATCCTTGGGGTACGCCGCAGGTGATCCTTGTGGCTTTGGATTGGAAAGGGAGAGGCGGACTCTCTTGGTTCTGCCGGTGAGGAAGGAGGTGATCTAGTTCAGGGTTTTGTCATGGATCTCTGTGTCGTGGAGGCGTGTGCGCAGGGTTTGGTGGCAGACGGTGTCGAAGGTGGCCGAAAGGTCCAGGAGGATGAGGGTCGCTGTTGTCTAGCAGGGCCCTCATGTCGTCGGTGGCGGCGATGAGGGCGGTTTCGGTGCTGTGATTGCTGCGGAAACGGGATTGGGAGGGGTCCAGGATGTTGTTCTCCTCGAGGAAGTGGATCAGTTGTCTGTTGGCGATTTTCTCAATGATTTTCGCTGGGAACGGGAGTAGGAAGATAGGTCGAAAGTTCTTGAGGTCCTTTGGGTCCGCCTTGGGTTTCTTGAGTAGGGCGTTGATCTCTGCGTTTTTCCAGCTCTCTGGGAAGGTAGCGGTCTTGAAGGAGCTGTTGATGATCTTCCGGAGTTGGGGTGTGATGATGGGGCTTGCTTTGTTGAAGATGTGGTGGGGGCAGGGGTCGGAAGGTGAGCCGGAGTGGATGGTGTTCATGATTTTGATGGTGTCTTCGTCATTGATGTTGTTCCAGGAGAGAGAGGTAGGTGTGTTTGGTGGGCGTTGGGTCGGGGATGTTGACATCTGTCATCGGTGTCTGGGTGTCGAAGCTGTCGTGGAGGTCTGCGATCTTGTGGTGGAAGAAGGTGGCCAGGGAGTCGCAGAGTTCTTGCGACGGCGGAATGTCATTGGAGATGGAGCTTGTGGTGGCGATTCCTTTCACGATGTGGAAGAGCTCTTTGCAGTTGTGTGTGTTGTTGTCGATGCGTTCCTTGAAGGAGGTCCATTTGGCGGATCAAATGAGTTGCTGGTGCTTGTGTCTGGCGTTCTTGAGGGCTGCGTGGTTGTTTGGTGTCTAGTCGTGGCGCCACTGCTTCTCGAGTCTTCGGCAGTTCTGCTTGGAAGTTTGGAGGTTGGCGTTGAACCAGATGGCTCTCGTGTCGGTGCGCCTGTTAGAGGGTTTCCTGATCGAGGCTAGGGTGTTGGCGCAGTCGTCGATCCATTATCTAAAATTGTGGGCCACTGCGTTGGTGTCAGTGGGCTCAGATGGATGGTCTCGGGCGAGGGTGGTGATTAGGCCTGGGCTAAAATTTTGTTCCGTTCACGGAAATTGCGATAATTTGACATTTTCGCGTTCCGCGGAAAGCGCGATAATGTCAAAATTTCCGCTATCCGCAGCTTGGCGATAATTTGTTTCTTGCTCGCTCTGTAAAATAATACATTCTCGCGCGCGTGCGATCGCCTTACCTGAATCCCTGTGTTCGCCGACAAGTTTTCTTGATCCGGTCGCGTTCTCCATGAGATGTTGTATTGTTTTTAGCCATTTGCGCTGTCTCGCGACAGTTCGCGCCCGCAGTGACGTCATGCGTCGCGCGATCACGTCTTTCTTCTCGCGATCATGCACCGCGAGACAACTGAAAACAAGATGGCCGCGCCCACGAGCAACCACATGGGTAAGTTGGCGAACAGCAACCATGCAGAAAATCTCGCGAACATGCGGGAAAAAAACTTCTGCATCTTCGCGATATTTCCGCGTGTTTGCGATAATTTTTAACATTTTCGCGATAATTTGCGAAAGTGGATTTTGCAAATTCCGCCCACCCCTAGTGGTGATGAGCTGGTCTTCGGTGACTTTGTTCCAGCTGCAGTGTGGGATTCGTTGCGAATGGTTGTGCGCGGTGTGTTTCTCAGAAGAGAAGCGGATTCCGTGGTGGAAGGTCCAGTGGAGTTAAGTGGTGTGGATGAATGTGATGTGGTTGCTGGCGGAGAAGATGGGGTCGAGCGTGTGTCCTGCAGACTGGGTGGGTGTCGTAACGAGCTGTTTGAGTCTGAGGTTGGCGAGGTTGTCAATCAGGTTGTGGAGTTGCTGTTGTTGGCATTCTCGAGGTGGAAGTTCAGGTCTCTGAGGAGGATGTAGTCTGTGGAGGTGAGGGCGTGCGTGCTGGATGAGGTCGGAGAGGGAGTCGCTGAACTGCGGTCGGGGTCCCGGATGTCTGTAGACGAGGGTTCCTCTGAGGGTGGTGTTGTGATCGATGTGGATCTGGAAGTGTAGGTGTTCGGCCATGCTGAGGGAGTCTTCGGGGTTGGTCGAAATTCTGATCGTGTTTCTGTGAACGATGGTGATTCCGCCTCCTGGTTTGTTGTTTCGGTCCCTGCGGGTGATCTTGTAGCAGTCCGGGATGGCTATGGCTATGTCGGGTGCCGAGGAGACGTTCATCCAGGTTTCCGTCAGGAAGGCGATGTCCGGGGAGGATGAGTCGAGAAGGTCCCAGAGTTCGATGGCGTGCTTGTGGACTGAGCGGGTGCAGAGTAGTATGCATCTGAGATGGTTGTGGCCTGCCCTGGTGGGAGGGGCAGATCATGCTGGTGTGTGCTGGCTGGTGTAACTGCAGTTTCAGCAGGTGAAGGGTCCGTGGGTGAGCTTCGGGGTAGCCTGGAAGCAGGTGGAGGATCGGCCGGCATTGAATGCGTGGAGGGTGTTGGTGTCGTAGGGGCATCGGTTGTTGTGGTGCTTGCGGGGGCCAAGGGGTCTGGCGCTGGGTGCGGTCCAGGTGCGGACGGGCTTGCCTTAGGTGCATCAGAGGCACGACTGCGCACCGGTCACAATAAGTAGGGGTGGGGGTGGGAGCAGAGGTCAGGCGACGGAAGCGGGGCTGAGTAGGGGACGGGGCCGCAGCGTCAGCAGCGGCGGGACAAAAGGGGCAGTAGCAAGGGGAAAAAAATAAACAGTAGCGAGGAGAAACGTTATTAAATGAACAGAAGGAAAACACAGTTCAGAAGGGGAAGCAGAGGGATTGAAGAGAGAGCGCGGGAGCAGGAGATGACGGATGGCACACAGGTGACGTGATGCACTGGGACGGACTGCTGCCTCGAACCCTGCTCGGCCGAAGGTCTCTGTGCTGTGCTGGTGCGGTGATCAGTAAGGCGGAGCTGCTGGGGAGGGTGCTGGCCTTGGCTCAGAGGTCAAGGTAATTTTAGTAAATGTGCCTTCGCTACAAGGAGAATATATTGCCAAGCACCAAATTTATAATAATTATTTCTGTAACTAATTTTATTAAATGTGCTTTAGCTGTTGAGAAGAGATATGGCCAATCCTCAGAAATATAATGGTCATTTACTATAAAGGTGTGCCTTTTGAACATGTAGAGCAGTTTATGTTTCCTAGTCTTGTACGCTTTATTTTTATGACCATTGCCCTAATGTATTTCATGCTCTGTTCTTTTATGACTGAAATATCAGTGGAATAAAGTTTATGAGGATGATGGCAGAGGGTGTGACTTGTCACGGTTTCTTGCCCACTAATAGTCCTGTAACGCCTTGTAGGCCAAAGTTTTCTATGTCGATAAAAACCCCAAGTTTAAAAACTTTTTGGGTGAAAATACTTGTCACCGCGCCCCAGTGAAACCAATCCTCAGGAATGATTGATCTCTCTCACAGACTGGATTTAAACGTAGACATCCGTGAGGGTGGTTGCCAAAGAGGTTTCCTGTCATCACTTTCAAATATTTTGTTTTAGTGTCACCATCTTGAAAGATATCTTCCTAATCAAGAGATTAAATTGTAAAGCTGGTCTGTATTTCTTATTGTTTGTTTTTGAACTAGACCAAGAATGAATAGTATCTGGTATTTTAAAAAGGTTGCTTTCATCAATAACTTCTATACCTCTTGCAGAAGAATCCAATTGTCCCTTGAAAACTATTATCAGGCAGATAAAAGCTTGGCGCTCTATTCTTCTACTGGGAATCACCGGTGTTACTAGAGGGGAAGGGGTGAAGATGGTGTCGGTGTCCCAAATATATTTATCCGAGTCCCCTGCCCCTATTTAGGCCTCACCACCACAGCTGTTGATTGTGCCGGGATGAGACACAGAAAAAGTAAACAAATACCGCACATTGCCACACCTATTAATCAGTCAACCAAACAGGGGTGCGGCTTGGTCAGTTAAATGGGGATAGGGAAGTAGGCAGGGCTTCAGATTTTGCAACAATCAGGTTGGCATATTATGTTAAAATAAATTATATAAGAAGCATGGCATGAGGGGGGCTTAAGAGCAGTGGTAAGGGAGAGGAGTGGGGATTGTCAGAGGCACTTAAAACTCAGGGGTATATTCACAAGAACGTGTGATAACTACTGCAAGAGTAGCGTAACGCAACTTTCAATATCGCCGCCCATCGCGGGAAAATAACCTCGTGACAACGTGGGATTCACAACAAGGCGGTAGCATGCGATAGTCTGCCGAAACCGCTGACAATATCTGCTATAAAACCACTCCGATGGAGATGCAAACACAAACCACAACACCAAAAAACCTGCGATGGGCCAAAGCGCGATGAGGAAATCAGCGATAAGCAGCGCTGGGCCTGCAACACACACCTGGTAGGTGGGAAAAATCTCCATAAAAGCAGAGAAAACACCCACACACAAACTAACCCACACCCAAGCACCATAGAGGCAGTCGGAGCAGGCGCAGAGGACAAGCGCAACCCCACAAGTACCTCGGACGACCAGCCCGGGACCACGGGGGCAGGGAAGGGCAAGGACAAGAAGACGAGGCAGACAAAGTTCAGTCCGCAGGCAAACAGGATCATAGTCACGAAGGTGATGGAACACCATCAACGACTCTTCGTCACCTCCAACGTGTCACTGGGAACCAATATGGCAGGACATAGTCGACAAGGTGAATGCCATCGGAGAGCACAAGCAGGCAATGGATTAGGTCAAGAGGCGATGGAATGACATCAAGCGGAAGACCAAGGAGAAACTCTCCGCCAACCAGAAGGCAGCAACGCAGACCGGAGGTGGGGGACCAGTGCCACAGCTGGAGCTGGATGACATGGAGGAGCTGGTGTCCACAGTCATCAGTGTGGAGACTTTGGCCGAAGTGGGGGAACCGGACACTGCTCGACAGGACACAACACAACCGCAACAGGGTGACCAACAGGTACTGGGGGGACGGGTGGAGATGGCCACATTGGCACACATGCACACTTAAGCAGAGCACAGTGCACACCCACAATGACCCTGGGTCATCGCCCAGATCTACAAACTGTCACAATGTACAATGCCATGCTGTCTGAGTGTCAATATGTACCATGCGGCTACATACATGTGGACACATTGTAATACACCATCTCCCATTCATATCGCTGGGCCACAGTCAACTCCCCCTGCAGAGCAGTCCGAGCCACTCCTCACTGATGATGAGGAGGACAACACAAGCATCAACACCCAAACAATCCAAGACATCATTGACCTCATCCGCCAGTCACCACCAGGATCAAGGCAGCCCAGCTACATTGATGAGATCCCACCCACCACCCAAACCCCCTAGCAAGAGGCACCCACAGCCCCGGCACTCTCCCAAGACCCCCAGGAACAACACATGGCCTTGCAACGCTGTGTGCTGGAGGGCCAGAGGGAGATGGCTGAGCAGGTGCGGGTGGGCTTCGACCTCATGGCTACCAAACTGGACGCCATCTTTGGGTGTCTAGGCCCGAACCATGGTCTCCAACGAGCCATGACTGACATCGATGGAGTCATGACACGGAGGGAAGAACACTTGTCCGCTCAGAGTGGCTCCAGCGATGCCAGCCGTGAGCTGGCTCACATACTGAGGCTCATGGAGGAAATGGTGCGGATGGAGGCGGAAAGGATGGCAGCCACCATCAGCGAAATGTAGCTGGGATCTATCAGGCTCTGCAGGTCTACATCATGGCATCGCCGCTACAAGGCGTGGCGCTGATGAATGTTAATGCCCCCACATCTCAGCCCCCTAGTGTGTCAGTGCCTCCCAGTGCGGCAGGCCTATCCACCCAAGCACCTGATGTGTCAGTGGCACACAGTGCCGCAGCCAGAACAGCGTTACAGCAAACAAATGATGGACGGAATGCTGACAATGCAAACATTCTGCCCCAGTTAAAAGATCTGGGTTAAATCCATCGTTCTTTTGCCCACTACGCCACCCCAGTTTAGACCCAGCCATATGCAACTCAGTCTTAACCCTGTGCCCAATGGGGACAGTCCAGACCGAACTGCCAGGCCATGTCTTCCCTGGACCGGAAACAAGCATCCTGGGACCGGTTTCAGGGTATGTCACCCTTCTTCGGCCAGGCTAGCTTGAATCCAGCGGCACAGTGAGCAAGGGATCCACATCTGGGCATACCCATCCCACTTAGGGCGAAAAGCGTTACAGCAAACAAATGATGGACGGAATGCTGACAATGCAAACATTTTCCCCCATTCAAAAGATCTGGGTTAAATCCATTGTTCTTTTGCCCACTACGCCACCCCAGTTTAGACCCAGCCATATGCAAATCAGTCTTAACCCTGTGCCCAATGGGGACAGTCCAGACCGAACTGCCAGGCCATGTCTTCCCTGGACCAGAAACAAGCATCCTGGGACCAGTTTCAGGGTATGTCACCATTCTTCAGCCAGGCTAGCTTGAATCCAGTGGCACAGTGTGCAAGGGATCCACGTCTGGGCATACCCATCCCACTGAGCAGGTGTGGGTGGGCTTTGACCTCATGGCTACCAAACTGGACGCCATCCTTGGGTGTCTAGGTCCGACCCATGGTCTCCAACGAGCTATGACTGACATCGATGGAGTCATGACGCGGAGGGAAGAACACCTGTCCGCTCAAAGTGGCTCCAGCGATGCCAGCCGTGAGTTGGCTCACATACGGAGGCTCATGAAGGACATGGTGCGGATGGAGGTGGAAAGGATGGCAGACACCGCTGCATATCAGCGAAATGTAGCTGGGATCTATCAGGCCCTGCAGGTCTACATCATGGCATCGCCGCTACAAGGCGTGGCACTGATGAATGCTGCTGCCCCCACACCATCCACATCTCAACCCCCTGGTGTTTCAGTGCCTCCCAGTGCGGCAGGCCTATCCACCCATGATGTGTCAGTGGCACACAGTGCCGCAGCCAGAACAGCAACACCCACAGGTGGGGCATGCAACACATCCGGGGACGAGGACGTGGATGGGTTTGTGATCAGAAGGATGCAATAGCATTCATTCCCGCCAATAGGCTTGTTGCTGCTTGGTCCCGAACATCACCTCATGACCTTCCACTGTCCCCAATACACTCAGATGCACTCACCTTGGACAGCAACATGGACTGACTTATCCTGTCCAACGAACAATGACACGGCGGACAGACTGCGGACTGTACCCTTCCTCTACTGCAGTACATGTCATCGCCGAATGGACTCTGGCTGGCCCTCCACGGGCCCATATTGTGTGGTGTGCTCGGTGTTGCCCTGTACCGCTCCAGCTGCAGAAATGCACTGCATGTGCCAATAAACATCTAGTGACGCACTACTTTGTCATGTCTTACATCATTCATGTATGGATGGGTGGATGGATGTGTGGACAGTGCTTTCCCTTGTGTCAGTGATGTTCAACCTGCGGGATGCAATTCAGAGGGTGCGACATTGCGTTTTGTTGACATTGTCCCGTGGACACTACAACAGAGACCCACGCATCAGTCACTTCCTTGTCCGGATATGGCCTGAACAACGCCCAGAGCCCACGAGTCATTGTTGCAAGCCCTGCGCTGGTCTGGTATACGGCAGGCCAGAACACTCCGCTCCGCTCCGAGACCCAACTGCCATAGCCGCTTTCAGGCCAAGCAGTGGATTCAGCTCCAGTGGCAGCAACATCTGGTGGTGTTGAGCCTCGTCCAATGGTAGGTGGGCAACCACAACTGGTCGGGCCAGCCACCCATCCCATCCACAGTGCCCCTCTTCAGGGAAATCTCCTCCAGCAGATTAATGCAATGACATAGGAGTTTCCTGTGTTGTGGCTGCCTCGATTATTTGGCTAGAGCCCACGAGTCAGAGGTCTGTGATCTCAGTGTGGACTGAATAATCTTTGATGCAGCTTTTACCTGTGGAGCTGTCCTATAAAGCAGTGGGGCTTGTGAGTGGACAGACTGTGACATATGTACTACTTTTTAAATGGAAACAGAAAATCTGGTACCTTTTAAGCATGACCTGAAAGCCGTTCTATAGATCTAGCCTAAGTCCAATAAATGATGTCTCTGTGAGACCGTGTGTGAAAGATGGCATCCAGCCAGAGGTGGATCACAGCGACCAATCACATCACACAGACGGATTCCCGTACAATTTGGCTGAGGTCATCTATCTTTCGTATAAAAAGAGATGTTCTAAAATTCACTTTTGTAAGATTCCTGTATCATGAGGGTGGAGCAACTGAAGAGTGATTTATACGGAGTCGCTCCATAAACTCGTTTTTTGGTCTTGAAGAGGCAGTGTTGTCGCAAAAGAAATGTTGTCTCTTTCGATGACATAATTGTCATCAGGAACTTTGGAGAAATTAACTGATAAATGAAATTTTGACTCATTTTACGTGATGACTGATGCCCAAATTTGGATAAAAATCTTCCAATCGAACACTACTTTTGATTATGTTGGAGAATATGTGTTTCCTTATATCGCAAGGATTCAATTTCATATGGACATATATACAACACTGGTTGGGTTACCAGGGATTGGGGAGTCAAGCGCTGGGCTAATTTTCATCTTACACAAATTGAGTACTATGTTATAAGAAATGGCAGTATGCTCATTTTCAATGTTACGCAGGTGGAATGCTCACTACCGCTAGGTACTGCATCTTCTCCAGGGAAACACACACCACAGCACATCACCTGGGTACCGTTCTCGTGATACCTTTAATGGAACTTTGATAGGTGAAAGTGGAGCTTAGTGCTTCTGCTGTGTCAGCTCAGATGAAGATCTTGGAGCCAGTGTGTTCATGCGTTTCTTCTGAAATATAAACATTAAATTTAATGAGTAAATAAATAGGCATTGGAACATCATTACAAATCACAGAAGTAAGGGCAGGGAGCATTAAAAAGAGGTCCAGTTCCCATGCTCCCAAGAACATATATGTAGATTACTCAAGGGTACCTGTTCCTAAAGGGGAATCCGGCCTATTGGCTACGGGCTCAATGGAGGAAGGAAAAGAGAGAAGAAATTGCGATTATGAAAATAAGTTTGCTGTATTAATAGTAAGGCCTAGCCAGTCCTGTGTGCACTTCCAGTCATGGACATCCAAGACAGCGACCAGCTTAATTATGGAATGTGCCGATCTGGCTCTCAAGGAGAATTTCTTCGAGTTCAAAGGAAAACTTTACCATCAATGGCTGAGCACTTTTATGGGGAGTACCTTTGCTCCAAGTCTGGCATGCCTGCCTTTATAGGTCAGTTTTTAAGGGTAACCATATCCTCAGTGGAGAAAATCCATACTGAGGTAATACTCTTACCTGGCGGAGGTATTTAGACAATATCCTCATCTTCTGGCATGGGGAGCAAAATACCTGCACGGTATTCTGCAACTGGTTTAACACGGTGAATCCCTTTCTGATGTTTACCAGCACAATCTCAGAGCAATCTGTACCCTTCCTGGATTTACTTATTTCAAGAGAAGGAGGCAGGTTATTCACAATTAACTATATGAAACCCAACGACAGGAATAGCTTACAACTCTATGAGAGCCATCATCCGAAGACTGTACGTGATAACCTACCAGGCGACCAATTCCTCTGCCTCCTGAGGAATTGTAATACCATGAAAGAATATGAACTACAGGCCTCTACTCTCATATCTAACATTTTGGAATGCCACTTTTGTCACAGAATTATACAACAGCCATACAAAGGAGCCAAGAATGACCAAAGAGATAGCCTGGTGGAGACTAAAAACAGACCACCCACGGATAAGCTCACATGTGTGACCACCTTCACACCTGCATCCAATAGAATACATAAAATCATTTTAAAACATTGGGCCATTCCGGACACCTTTGAGGCAGGCACCCCCCCACACACTTTTTGCATACAAGCGCACAAACAATTTGCGAGACCTGCTTGTAGATACACGTCAGAGTGCACCACGGGAGACCAGACCACTTTATGGAGTCAACCGTATGTCAAGGGACATTATACATGTGGGTTCTGCACAGTTTGTCCCCTTACCCAAACACCAAAGACTATTCACATTGGGCTACAAAGGCCATGGGAGCAGAGAAGTAACACCAACTATAATACAAAAAACTGTATTTACCTCATTACATGCCCCTGTGGTATAAAATATGGAGGGATGACCACAAGAATAGTAAAACTCCACTTCAGAAGGGCCAACACAAAGTTGTGTTCTCACTTTCTTGGGTTCAACAACACGGTGGATAGCCTGAAGTGGACCATCATTAATGCAGACGATAAATGGAATTCCATCTCCCTCTTTGCAAGAGAATACTGATAGGTGTTTAGACTTAAAACACACATCCATGGATTGAATGATAACATTCCTTGGTCTGAATGCACACCACTGAAATGCACCAGTCCTGTGATTCCCATGTGTCTTTTCCTCCTGAACCACACTCCTCAAGCCCGTCTTTTGCAGAACTATGTTGAGTACACCCTCACGCCTTTATTTGACCTCCAACATACACTAAATGTCACGATGACTCCGACATCTCCTTTTAGGTCCCATACTCTTTCTTTCCCTCTGTGACCTGGCTGCACAACACCAAGTGACATTGCTATACTCTGCAGCCCAACATTAGCCCCTAGAGTCCCCACGTTTCTACGCTCATAGTCTCGTAGGACCTCAGTCTTTAAACTATGGCCCTGGCATGTCCCTCATGCCATTTAGCAAAACACTTCCATTTGGCTGGGCACTCCACTGTATCTCCTCTGAATTATTCTATATACCCCCAGAGTCCCCTCGACCTTATTGGAACCCAATATATCAACAAGGAACCCGGTGATTCCCTCCTGCCATTTGAGTAGACTCCTCAACTTGGAGTGAATTTATGTAGAGTATATTTGTTACAACTTGATGGAGCTATGAAATATTCCTACTTTTCTGAGGACTCCTTCGCCATTCAAAGATGGCTGCCACCCATCATAACAAAATCCTAGCGTGTCATAGACACACCGTTGAGGGTTACGTCACATCCGACCCCTGGTCCGTTTCCCGGACGATGTCGGCCTCTGAATTAACAAGCTTCACCTCGATAAATACACACTACCACTACATGTCTGACTCCTCCAGCTGTAGCAGGCGCAGGTAGATGGGATTGCCTCATGCTCCTAAGGGTCATTGTGAGCACTTTTATAACTCTTATTTACGGTAAACACGCTTCCTTTTTCCACTTTGCCCGTCTACCACTATCTTCCTACCCATGCCCCTAATACCTTACCATTTTACTTCACCTTTCAGGTTACCCTGCGTATGCCTGCTACCTCAGTTGAGACCCTCTCTTTCACTATTTAAGAATAAGCGAGATAACCTATGTCACATCCTCACTCACATACCCAGGTTATTTAGTACATTGAGAGGAGAGTGACTGACCGTATTTAAGATAACCTCGGATTCTTTTTACTGTTGGATATCGATCTCTTATGTCAGTTGCACTTTAAGAATTATCTAAGTTGTGATTTTTCTCTCCTTTCTGTCTCTTCAAGGTTGGATTCTTAATCTTAGGTGATTGTTGAAACAATATTTTTCGGCACTGTTACAACAGTATGATTAAGACTTGATATTCAGGGCTTTTTCCTCCCTGACTTTGTGGGATAATATCACTTTTGCACATCAACACTTTTCTGAATTCAACCTGGTCCTGATGAAATACCAAGGATCCTTTCCGGACCAACAAAGCGTGAAGCATGTCGACACCATGACTTTTATCACTATTCAAACTATTTGAACCAAACTTGACTTCTTCCTTTATGGATGGTCACAGTTTGATTGCTGTTTGTATTATACATGGTGGACCCAGTAATAAAAATACATTTTTGGGGAATACCAAGGTATTTTTAACTCTCTGCACCAACTCCACACACCCGCACTCACCGCTACTGCGTTCAACAAAATATGATCTCCTCCAAAGAGCCCTCTCGCGGGGCCTGTGAGGATTGCAGCGCCGACCCCACTAGGAGCAAAAACTCCCAATGATGATGCATGACACCTTCACAGCTGTGTGCGGGCAACTGTTCAAAACTGAGGATTTCCCCACTTATTTTCATAATCACAATTTCTTCTCTCTTTTCCTTCCTCCATTGAGCCTGTAGCCATATAGGCCGGATTCCCCTTTAGGAACAGTTACCCTTGACTGCTCTACATTGGAACATCAGCCTCAGTTAAAAATCCCAATGCGATTAATATATGGATTAACGACATCACACACACAGCTCGCATCAGGGTAAAGATGTGTAGTCCAGAAAGCACTAGTGATGCAACAGTATTGCATTTCAAATCTGTCTACTCCACATTTTGGACAGGAGAGACAGCTGCAAATATGCTAACAATTTTTTGTAGTTTCTAAACATCTAGAAATCTACCGTTGGGTGCCGATATATTCTTAGGAATGTGTAATGCCCATTTTGACTTTCCATAACCCTGCAGAGGTTGTCCAGGCGTTTGTGTTCACTTTCATCACAATACTGGTGCATCACATGCTTGCCTCACCAGGCGTAAGGGAACAATGCTAACGCTCAGGGTCAATGCTAACCTCGGCCTACGCTTTCTGCTCTTCCAGTCTTAGCACCTTTAAGCCCAACCACAGTGAAGACATTTATGATGACCTGGCCAGCCAATTCCAGGGTCAAAGCAGCAGTACCAGACAGGTTCTCATCTTCTGAGAAAGGACTCCATCTCCTAGTCACTCAAGGTGCATTTTACCCTAAACCTGTGGTCAACTCACCTTTATGTAGAATATTCACCATGCTTGTCAGCGGGGTTCACCCATTCCGGTACTTCCTGCCACAGGATGTGCCTGGTTTGAGCTGGGGATGTTGGCATGTCTGAAAGATGTAGAAGTTAGTGGCGTTGTACAGGTGGTGGTCTAAAATGCTCTACTGCAGGTATATTTGTGAGGTATAATTTTCAGTACACGTTCATTCATATTGCTGCTGTGGGTACATTCCACTTCCACCTCATGCCTCCTCCTTCGATTCTACGCATGCATAATGACTTTTGCCTGCAGAAACTGCTATTTCTGGTGGTATTGAATCAGGTAATTTTGTTTCCCTCTCACTCATTAGAAAAGGGTTAGTTATGGAGGTTGTTGGCCAGTAACTAAGGCAGAAGGGCATTGCACCAAAGAGAATCCCCACCCTCACATGTTCCGAAGGGATTTTACACCTCTCTGTGTATGGGGCATTAGCATCCTATTACTTTTTTCTGATTTGATTAGGGCCTTTGCTACCATGAGCAGCTATTATGCATTTTTTTATTTCCCTCTAGGTTCCACTTAACATTCCCAGTGTAAGCCTTTGTTGCTCTGACCCTTGTTCTCCGGGTTCTTCTATTTGAACTGTCTATAACCAACCAATCTCAAGCTCTAATCTATAATAACTAGAAACTGCAACAACTCCATCATCCCTTCTACGGCGTCATAAAGATCAGAGGTACCATGGCCATAGTGAGCAAAGCTCAGTGTTGCTCTTCAAAGCTGTATAAAAGCATTACTAGAAGGGATGTTGTTTTTTGTGTGACTTTTTGGGTGATTGTAGTACTCAGGTACATAGTGTAATTTGCAATTATTCTTAAAGGGATAAATTAGTGGGCCATCATATATATGTCATAATTGGAGCTCAGAGAAGCATAGGGTACTGATGTCTGAACCACTGTGTAAGCTGTCCCTAAACAGAGGTCTAGGGAGCACCATACTGCTCCCCTCACGACCCTATCAAGCTAACCTTGACTATCTTCAATATGATATGGTCTTAGAGACCGGTGTAGACTGCAGGAGCCACCGGTCTCAAGGCGAATTCAAGAGAAGGCTCTGTTTTTGTCAAAGAGCTTTCTGTGAGACTGACCCTACGCTTCTGCAGAATCTGTTGCTTAGGTGCATTCCAGGGTACAGCTGCCTGGCTCTCTTTCTCTGCTGCACC
The DNA here is from genome assembly GCF_964204655.1 of Triturus cristatus. Classification (NCBI taxonomy): domain Eukaryota; kingdom Metazoa; phylum Chordata; class Amphibia; order Caudata; family Salamandridae; genus Triturus; species Triturus cristatus. The sequence goes on from NC_140583.1 coordinate 239,854,318, forward strand.
ACGATGTACAGGGCGGGTGAGTGCATTCTCCAGTGTTGCACCAGCACTTTTGGGCCCTCTGACTGTTAGCCTCATGGTGGGCTGGTATTCTTTCAGAAAGGCACTTAAGACCCATGACTTTGGATGAGTTCTTTGTTGCAGCTGCTCGTCACTTCTAAAGCCCTGAAGCCTCCGGGCGTTAGTTTTGTAGCATCGCGCTACAAAGAAGCACAGACACCTTTATGGTTTACCAGGAGCTTTATTCTCTAACCTCTTGTCCCTATCTGGTCCCTTCACTAACTGCCCTATCCCCTCGTAACTCCTCCTCTTCCCCTGCCCTCTGGCTCCGCCCTCACCAGCTACTAGACTGCTGGCTCTATTACATCTCCCCTTTTCTTCATAAAAGAACAGAGCAACAGTGCTCTAGTCCATCTCTTCGATGAGTCTCTTGGGTGGCTGGATATCGCGCCGTGTCCGCAACAATGTGTTCCCAGTGGACACGCTCGGCACGGACTCACTCTGCTGACCTCTGCCCCCCGTATCACTAGGATCAGGTTCTTCAGGTGCTGAAGTGTCAGTCAGACTCACCTCAGGTCCTTTTGTGTCTCGCAAATACCTCTTGACGTGAGATATGTTCCAGGGGATTCTGCATCGTTCGGATTCCGCCGTCAGCATCGTGTCTTTGTGCTGAATGGTTGCTAATGGCTCGTCATGGACTTGAGGATTAGTTTTTTCCTGCTGCTCCTGGCTCGCACAGACATGATCACATTCATGCAAGGATGGAGACCTCGCCCTCCTCTTGGCCTTGGCATACGGTTTCAGTCTATCCTTGTCAGGCTTGTCAGTCCCAGCTAGTTCCTGGTGCATGTGATTTGGCGATACCGCTTGCAGAGCACCTTCCCTTCTCAGGAACTGATTTCCCACTGTCCGCCCTAGCATGAGGGTCGCAGGACATTGTCCGGTGGTTGAGTGGGGAGTTGTCCTGTAGGCTCTGAGAGCTTCGTTCAGAGCTGCTTGCATTTCTCCCCTCCCTGCAGTGACTTGCTGCAATGTCATTTTGAGCGTAGTCACAAACCTTTCCATGGGGCCATTCGCTTGTGGCCAAAGTGGTGACACTGTGCGGTGCTCAAAGTCCATGTATTTCGCGAAAGCACTGAACTAGTGACCATTGAATGGCGACCCATTGTCAGTTTTGACTTCCTTGGGAATACCCCATGTTGCAAATATCTCGTATAACACCTTGAGGGTGCAGGAAGCACTTGTAGACGATGTTATTTGTGCAATGGGAAATTGTGAATATTCGTCAATGATGACGACCACATATGTTCCAGACTGCAGCGGTCCATGGAAGTCTAGGGTAACTTCTTGCCACGCTCCACTGGGTAGGGTGGTCATTTGTAGTGGTGCCGGTGGATCGCTTTTGCTAGTCAACTGACAGGGGTGGCAATCTTTCAAGATGGTGTCTTTGGCGGTGACTTCCTGAATGGCGTCCATGTACTTCCCATCAATCAATTGTTTGGATCCTGACGACGGCAGAGGGTGGCGGGACGTGTGGTCAGTCGTGTTCTCCGCCTTCCCCGGTTTGGGAGGTGATTTGGGAGGCTTGCTAGCACAGTTCTTACTGTTATTGACTGTGAATAAGACTTCCACCAGATGCAGACGCTCCGCAGTGGGGAGGCTAAGTAGGCAGTCGGCTTCCGGCCCTTTGATGACATGTATGACTGCCGGTATGGTGATGCCATCACGGGTGAGGGTTGTGTGGAATTTGCCCAGACAGGGGAGTGGTGTTTTGGACATCCACGTGAAAACACGGACCGGTGCGAAAGTTAGTGAGGGCTTCGGGACCATTTTCTCATATTCCGTACTTGGAATATAGTTCAGCGAGGCTCCGCTATCCCATATGAATTTGGTGTCGTGATTCCCCACTCTAATATCTAGGCGTGGATACTTCTTCAGTTGCTCAGGGTCTGCAATCAGGTTCAAGTGTTCCACCGTGTAGATCGAGTCTTTGGAGGAAGATGATCTCGAGTCCCACGATGGGGATCGGCGTCCCCAACGTGACCGGCATGATTCCCGGCTGGAATGTGATGAGCCTGAGGACCGCATAAGTTCTCCTTGAACAGCTCGTGCGTGATGTTTCCGAGTGTCTGAGCGGGATGACCTCGTCGGTTCACTCCGCCTGTGTCGGTGGTAGTCCCCACACATTGCCTCGAAGTGATTGGACCGCCCACATTTCCTGCACCGTTGGCCTATGGCCGGACAGGTGTCCACATGGGGGTAGTCACGTCCACACCGGTAACATCGCTTCGTCCTTTCTGTCTTCCCATCTCTACGCCTGAGCTCCCTTCTCCCATCCTCCGGACGCCGTTGATGAGATGACGTGCTATGCCTCCAGTTGTTCTCTGACGAATATTTCCTTCTGCCACTCGGGCATTCTTGCACGCGGTGCGCTTGCTCATGGCTGATGTTGTGACCTGTTTCAATGGTGGCAGCGTGTTCCTCCGCTTGATCATATATGCGGGTCATGTCTTCAATCTCTTCTAACTCATGGGGTTTCCTCAGTAACCGCCGCCTAAGTGTCTCTGAGTGACAACCTGTTATAATTTGCGATTTGATGGCAGCGTCAGGCGAGAACGTTTCGAACTCGCAGTATCTCGACAGCCGTCGCAACCTAGTGATGAACGCACACATCGTCTCCTCCTTTCCTTGGCGAGCTTGATGGAATGCATGGCGCTCATAATCGACATTTCTTTTGTGAAGGAATTTTTTGTTCAGTGCGTCCCGCACATCGTCATACGTCCCTGTTTCAGCAGGCGGAAGATCCTTTATTATTCTGCTTATTTCTCGGCCTGCGAGATTACGAAGGGCAATTAACTTCTCTTCGTCTTCCGTCACCTTGGATCCCTCAATATAGTCCTCGAAATCCTCTAACCACTCCTGCCACTTGGGGCCCATGCTCCCTCCTGTGGTCACGGTCAGATATTCCGGGGCTCGCAGGTGCGATCCTCCCACAGCCAGGGGCTTCCGTCGTGGTGATGTTGCCATTTCCTCGTTGTCTTCTTTCCACTTCCTTGATGAGTCTAGTTCCGTGATGTGCTCTCGCCAATGCTTGTTTATTTATTCGTGCCAATGCTTGTTTATTTATTCGTGCCAATGCTTGTTTATTCCTCCTTGTCACTGCTTGCTCGTTTGTACGTGCCACTGCTAGCTTGCTCTTGTCAATGCTTGTTTATTTCCTCTTGCCAGTGCCTGTTTATTTCATTTTATCAATGCTTGTTTATTTGTGTTTGCCAGTGCTTACTTGCTCTCGCCAATGCTTGTTTAGGCTCCTGTGTGCCTGACTCCAAGATGGCCGCTCTCCTAAAATCAAGGGATCTGTCTCAAGAGCCTGCCTGACTCCAAGATGGCCGCCGTCACTGCAGACACACGAGGTTTCTTCTCGTAACTCATTCAGCCCTCATCATTCTGGACTCACCAGCGGGCATCTGTGGCAGGTGGCACACCTCAAATTCTGCTCCTCCCTCGCAGCGACCACTCAGGTGAGGTCGGGGTGGGCTCCCGCCTCCGTCTGCAGCTTCCCGCTTTTCTGTTGCGCCGAGCATGCCAAAACTCACGCATCGGGCGTGAGATTAGCCGGCAACAACGATTCTCAGCTCCCGTTTTACCGCGCTCAACGGCGCTTGCTGGCAGGCTTCTAGAGACAGCGTCTCCAACGTCGAGGCACCTTTTCTTGGCTCTGGGACACGAGGCAGGGTCGGGGTGGGCTCCCGACTCCTGTGTTCACCGGTGGTATTCGGATGACACGCGTCCAGCGTGGATCACACTGCAAGGTGATCGATCACTTCAAGCAGGTCCGATTCCTCACCACACTCCTGGGCTCTATAATGGCGTGGGCTTATTCATCCCACCCTCGTCGCCAGTTGTAGCATCGCGCTACAAAGAAGCACAGACACCTTTATGGTTTACCAGGAGCTTTATTCTCTAACCTCTTGTCCCTATCTGGTCCCTTCACTAACTGCCCTATCCCCTCGTAACTCCTCCTCTTCCCCTGCCCTCTGGCTCCGCCCTCACCAGCTACTAGACTGCTGGCTCTATTACATCTTTGTGCTCTACAAGATCCCATTTAATCCACTCTCAAACACCCGCAGCCAGAAGGACTGTGCCCCACACCCAGATCTAATGTAGAACTGATGCGCCACTCACTGCACCGGAAATGCTACTTCTGTGAGGCAAGGAAGGGTCTCTTTGTCAAGGGGTTCACTGCAAAGTTGATCGAGAGAGAGGGAGTTCCAGGCTCCTGCCATCAGCACTCTTGTAAAGAGAGCTCCGTAAGTCGCAGGGAGGCCCCTCACGTTTTGTTACCTCACTGTTAACCCCGCGGGGGTCTCTCCACGGGCTTCCGTAGTTGTGACGTTACCAGTAGATATTATCTCTTTACTTTATCCAACACTAAGTAAACCCCACACAAGCCCGCGCCCAGGCCGCCACTCAAAGTTCCGGCATTGCCCGGCACTTGGAGGATGAAGGCCCGCCCATCCCTGCGGTTCATACAATTGTCTTTTCTACTGTCCTACACGAAAAAGCTAACAAAAGCATGACTTGCTGACAGAAGTAACAAAAAGAGACGGCAGCTGGGGTCATGGCCCTCACCTAACTCATAACCAGCCCACACCTTGAAAATCCGCTTTGTACATGTCTTGTAAATGGGAAAATGGCATTTTCATATCCGTCAAACTCTCCTCCCTCGAAACTCGGGGCAGCTCGCAATGGTCTTTACCCCGCCTCCATCGTGCGAGGGCCGTGCAGCATGGTGAAAGGTAGGCGCCAGAACCAGCCATGACATTATTATAACCCGCAATTACACAGACAGAAATAGCAAGCAATGGAGTGCTTACTGCTCAAGAAATATGTAATAACACTGAACCTCCACCATAAAGCGGCATCATTCTTAACATTTTGTGAATGAGTGCTTTGCAGAGTGATAGCTGGCACACCTACCTGAGCCTGACTGTTCCCAGCACCTGCAGTTTCACCAAACACCCTCGATAGAGAAACCATTCACTCTGCTCAGGTAAACTCTGAAGACCCTTTTTTTTCTAATGCGGATCCCTTTTCTCTTTGCTGTTTTAAAGCCGAGAGTTGCAGTCTGCTTGTCCTTTGGACTAGGCGCTGGGAAGCCCCTTTGCTGGGGCAGCTATGCGCTTTACAAATTTCATAGCATTGAAATAAGGAATTCAAGGGGCCTAGGAGGTAAGATGGGAGGCTCAGTCAAAATCTTATTGCTGTAATTTCCTTATCTCCCCTCTAGGACTTCCCACCCTACCCTTGGTCTGCCTGCACAATATATTGTGCTTTTTGGGAAAAGATATCTTTCTATGACTTTATCAATGTGATGAGAATCTGGTATTTTAGATTTTTTTTTACTACTACACCCTTCCATCTAAATGAGCATTGTTATCTCTAATCGGACGTCAATACAATCCCACACAGCTCGAGGGATGTGGATATCCTGAGAGGGGTCTAAAGCATCTCTGTCTGGGAACTGCATGGATATACTTCTGTTAAGTGGTGGGAATAGGGGGCACAGACAATGTATTATCTCAGGCCAGAGTAGGTCCATCCCGGGCCTGGGACATGCATAATACCCTTAAAATGCTTGTAAACGAGTTGTAATTATAGCATAACATTAGGCATGCATTTGTAAAGCTCACTGCCATGGAAATTAGGGGTTTATTGTTACCGAACTCATTGGTACTGATTTTATCAACTTAGGAAGGATACAAGGCTGAATGGACCCACAGGGATTCGTGAAGTTATTCAAATTAGCCAAGCATTAACCAAACCCTTGTAAGTTGTTTAGGAATAGAAATTCACAAAATCCTCAGGGCACGTCTGTAGAGTGATATTTAATATCGTGAGCATCAATTTGCGAAGATAAAACAAACTATCGGGCGAGCATATTTCATATAAAAAAAACTTTAAATCAAGGTGATGGAGAAAAACCTAATAATAAAAAAGCTCACAAAGCCCGAAACTGTATAAGGGCATCTAGACCAAGCCACAAATACACAAGATCGAAACCATAAAGAAACACCTGGGCCGTGTATGTCAAACCCTTCTCTCATTGCCGTCAGTACTTAAGTAAAGCCCTCAAAGACCAAAGGGGTGACTACTATCTCACACATCTAGCCAAATACATGCATCACCATAGTGATATTTCTTCCAAGGGGGGTACCTTCAACAAAAAGTACAGTTAGGAGCCTGTCAAAATTGATCCTCTTGAAATATGCTTGCACAATAGTTTGTTTTATCTTCACGAATTGATGCTCACGAAGTCACCATCATTGACTATAGGTCCACCATGTGCATGCCTTTGCACTTGCACATTGCGTCACGTTTATATTTAAATTGGGCTTGTGCACACCAGTTGTATGTATGGTGTCACAATGGCCATTGTTTATTTATTGTTTACTCAGCCTTGAGAAAGTCGCGGTACGATTTCCCAGTTTGTGTGACAAAACATGTGTTGGCTGATCAGAAAGAAAGAATAAAGGAAAGAGAAGATTTCTGAAACTGTGTGTATTATTTGTGTATACTTGCATTGATATTTAATATCACTCTATAGACGTGTGCTGAGGATTTTGTGAATTTCTATGTTTGCTTTGGCCACAACTTTGAGGGGAGGTTGGTGGTTCTCCTCACCTTACAACACCGTAACTCAATACTATCCTGAACTGATAGATGTGCAATTGTTCCTAAGGCGCCGTATAACCTATAACTATACCACTGTCTATTAAATTTGTTGAAGAATAGGTCTGTAAATATTTTAAGTGTTTGTTATCCTGAGACCTTGATGGTTGTACCCTATGGTATCAACAACTTGTCAAGACCTCCATTCTCCATAAAAGTAAATAGAATATTGTGCAGGGCGTAATATGTTATTTATAAGGCTCCCTGTTTTCCGTTTTTACTGATTGTTACAGATAAATACAGACAGAAAACCATTTATTATCCTGTCTGTATTTATTTTTGAATGTGGATAAATATGGACATTGGGTTGTTTTTGAGTGATTCTATATGCTGTCAATCATTACAGCCAGGACAATAGCTATGTGGATTGACAGGCAAGGGGATTAAAAAAATAGGGATTTTAGTAAAGCAGTAGATTTGCATAACCTTGATACTAAAATTAACATGTTTTCTTACAAGTCACAACTGAGTGTGCATATATCATTTAAACCTGTCAGATGTTCAGGCACGAGTGCACATTAACTGGTTAAATAAATGCAGAAATATACACATTTTAGGTCAATTTTTCACAAAACCTTAAAAAAATATGGATAAATACAGGTAAAATTATCAAAAAATAAATATGGACAAATACAGACGGAAATGACAAAATTATAAATAACATAAAACTGGGAGCCCTAGTTATCTATTACCATGGTTAAATATAAGGAAGGATTATTGACTCACAGAAGGTGGAATCCCTAATGTGGCTTGTGATGTTCCTGCATATCTGTATGCATTGTTTATGCCATACAGACCTTCTGTGTATTGGGGATATGCAAAGGTATTTCATCAGAACCAGAGCTGTTTCATTTAATAGATTCATAGTGTGAGTAGTACAAACATGACATTTGACCATTGCACTGTTGTAATAAATGTCTAAACACAAATATCACACCCATATTATCACCGGACAATATGATTGATTGTTTCTATAAAGCTGTTACCACTGATCTTTACAAACCTAACCCTAGTTAAATTGTCCTTAAATCTGACAGGGACATGTTGTAGCCTGTCCTCAAGTTGTAAACCCCTCCAACTGCAAAGTGTATTTGCCTTTTAATGTCAGACCGGCAAATACAGCTCCAAAAAAAATGTTCTCCTTACACGTTTCAGAGCTCGGAGGCTCCTTCGTCAGAGGATGGCAGCTGGAAAAACTGAATTACTTGCAAGTACCAATGCCAGTGCTTTAAATGGGCCAGTACTCACCGGTACTGAGTACCGGCACTTATTCCCCCCCCTCCAAGAGTACCGGCACTTCTCCGTTATTAAATAGAGTACCGGTACTCACTGTCACACAAAGTCATGTGAGCATGCATCGCATTTCTACACTGCGGCGCATGCTCCCATATTGGTGATTTCACAAGGAGAGCAGTGACGCCATGGCGCCAAAGCAGAGCAACGTGTGACCCAGGCGCACAACGCCCATTGGACTCAAAGGCCTTCGCCACCCCCACCCCCCCTCGTGTGTTGCAGCCCGGGATGAGACAGTTTCCCGGGTACAAACAGAGCGGCACCCGAGTACTTCACAGGTCTTTAAAAGACCTTTTGCTCGTTAACGAGGCTTTGATGTTTTTCACTCCTTAGAGCCCCTGCACCTCCACTCTACCTTTTGCTTGAAGAATCAGACACCCCACCCCACACGAAATTTGCCTCTAGTTGTGCCTCAGGTGTGACCTCCCCCGCCAGGAAGCTATGCGGCGGGAAGAAAGGGAAGCTCTTTAAAAATCCCAATTTGCTCTGGCTTTCCCTTTCTTCTGTGCGAAAAAGACGGAGAGGATAGCATAGCAGCTGGCGGGTGAAAAAGGGGACAACTGAGGAGAGCTTTCAGAAGTGAAGGGGTATAAGCACAGTCAGCTAAGTAAATCGAGGGGTTATCTGAGAAAGAAGAAAGGGGCAAGCAAAGATATTTGAGAATACACTGCAGGCGTGGGGCAGTGGCAGGGCCGGCTTTAGGGCGGTGCGACCGGTGCCACCGCACCGGGTGCTGGCTTCCTGGGGGCGCCCTGTTTGAAAGTTTATTATGGTTTTGAAGCACCTGCTGCAGCGTTTCTTTCGGCCTGCAATTACCAGGCCTTACATAAATGTCAAGAAAACTCGTGTGATTAATTATCTTCCTGGAGAGAGATCAGTATTTTGTATAGTTGAGGTTTTGACTTATGTGAAGTTAGTGCAGAGGGTTAATGTGCCTGCTGCAAAGAACGTGTACCAAATAGATTACAGAGTGCGTATGATGTACACAGATCAGCAGGTTACTGCTTTGAAAAGAGACATCCTTTTGTTACTTGCAATTTATAACTTAAAGTCCTAATATAGGATAGTGAGCTATTAACTTTCATCCCAGAACTGCATACACACTGCAAAGTATACATTATTAGAACATCGATTAATGTTGCAAAAAGGGTTAATTTGGCTAGAAATCGATTCTTATTATTAAAGAAAACTCCCAACTATGCTATTTCTTTTTCGACTCTGCGTTTGTGCTTCTCCACACCAAGCACTCTTAAACTATACTGCCTACCAGTATGAGTGACATGTGACTCCTACACTTTCAGTCCTTTGGCTTAAGTAACATTTCCTATACACTGATTTACACTCGTATGATTGATTGTCTCTGTGTAATGTGTGTGTGATGCAAAGTGCTCGGACTCCCTACACTGGTATGAGTGGCGCTATACAACTAATTCAATGCATCTGAAAGAGTGTGGTTATGGTGACTTGGTCACTGTTAAAGGGTGCTTGTGAGAGAATCCGTGGTGGAGGTGGTCATTGGGGGGGGGGGGCGCCAACAAACATTGTCGCACAGGGCGCCACCAGCACTAAAGCCGGCCCTGGGCAGTGGGTTTAAAATAAAGCACCTGATGGATGAGATGGGGATCATCTGATGAGAGTCGGGGGTGGGTAGGTGTCCCAAGAAAGCCAAGGCTTTCGAGAATGACACAGGTCGGTGGAAGGGGCCTGTTGTGTGAGGACAGAGCGACAGCTACAGTGGCAGAGACTGGTATTTTAAATGGGGGAGGGGTATCCCAGAAAAGCAAGAGAAGGAATTTGATGAGATGAACAAGGGGACATTTAAGATGAAAGGTGGCATGACCACCTGAAAATGTAAAGAGACAAATGGGGCATCAGAGGGGACATGGGGCTAAGTAAGTAAGGGCTAGGGACATCAGAGGGTAGAGGTAGGAGAGTATCTCGTCATCCAAAAGAGTGTTATCTACAGCGGGGCGGCAGCTGAATAGAAAAATAATTTTATGGGGAAAGTGGTATTTTTAAGTCGTGTTTTTTTTTTTAGCAGCTAATATAAAGTTTACCATAATGTGACTCATTTTTTTGTAAGAAAGTTAAACAATGAAAGGCTCAACAAACAATCATAAGAATTCAGATCGCATACTTGGAGGAAGAATGGATTTAGCAAAATACTTAAACACAGTATAGACCTTACTAGGGCACACTGGAAGGGGAAGAATAATGTGCACGGAGTTAAAAATACGCATTTACCAGAAAACACTGAATGTAGCTAACAATATAAGCATTCAAACACGACTAAGACATGACATCCCATGGCTTGGTGAACGTTTCTCATTCATTTCTATGATGTAAGATCACACTTTGATTTGCTTCCAGAATGCTTGTGTCTGATATCAAGCATTTCTCAGAAACGAGGCCTATTCCAGATTGTCAAGTACGCTTTTTTGCTGTCATACACATGCTCAGTCACACTTTTTGGTATTTCTTTGTTGTTTAAACCCGATAAGTACTACTCTCCAAACAAAAGCGCTTCAACACCCCATCAGGGGTAACAAGCGCTATATAAATTCAAACCTTTTTCCCTCTTCTATCTCTCTGCTATCCATCTGAATCCAAATAACTGACTAACCTATCCACCACTCAAATTACTTTCAGATTTTCACTATACTAATGCAACACTAATCCTTCTTGGGTTCCGGAGTAGTGCACTACTCGCTGAAAAAGCGCTTTGACGCCTCGTCAGGGGTAGTAAGCGCTATATAAATGCAATTACAATACAATACAATACCTTCAGTGTGGGTGGATTTGGCCAACTTCTACAAGCACTTGATGGGAAGTGTTACAGTGGTTAAGGTGTTTTTTTGGGGGTTTCTGAATATTGTTAAGGAGGCTAATGGGCAGAGAGTTGCCTCCATTCAGGTGGGTGAGGACCAGGGCTTCGACTGACACCGACATCTGGAAGGAAGGATGTCTGGAGGCAGAGCTCTTACAATACCGGGACAGGCCCATATCCAGTTACCTGCCACAGATGCAGAAATTACTAGATTCCCCAAACAGTGAATGTTACTAACATCCTACAATAATCACAAACGGGGAATTTCTGTTTTATTTCTGCATGTCAAAGACTCTCTGCCTTCGGGGAGGGACACTTACATCCAGCCCTTCACCTCCTTTTATAGCGAATTGATGCAAATTCGCATAACTTTCTGGGGAAAATAACTGCAGTTTTCAGCTAAATAAAGTAAAACCATCTATTTTAGGTGTGGTTTATCTTTCATTTGCTGCCTTCTTCTGGATGCACACCCAGCACTCCCGCTTGGGAGTTCTGCAACCACAGAGTGCCACTAGTGTGTTGTGACAAAAGTATAATATGAAAATGGATTTCCATCCATGTAAAATTAGTGAATTGGCAAAGTCGTACACAGACAACTGTAAATATTGTCCCAAGAATGTAGTTGTCATTTCAGATGTGGCCAGAGGGCTAGACCCCTCAGGCCAGGCATGGAGCTTAAGAACCACCCACACTACTACATGCCAGGACACATGTTCCCGCACTGGACGGAGGGATCAAGCAGAGAAGTCAAAAGAAGGAAGGATCGTGGTTAGCCGGGGAATCGCAGGCATGTGTTTCCTGCTGCAATGCTGCGGAGGCATCCATAAGTGTGCGGCTGTGAGCAGTACAGAGATATGAACGAGAAGTGCCAAATGTCTGCCCCTCCCAATGCCCCTCCCAATTTCCACTACAGCAGCTTAGAAATCTGTAGGGTTCCGCTGCGCTATGAGGTGCACCAGACTGGTCATCACCAGTTGACACAACTGCTGGCTGTATCTGGTATTCATGAAAAAAGTGAGCCACGTAGTAGGAGTGGGAGCACCAGGGAACCCAAAGCACCCTATTGAGGAAGCCAAGCCTTGGACTTGAGGTGAAGGAGCAGGCCTAAGGGAAGGTTTGAGCATCAAACACATGTGGGTACAGGGTGCCTCCCATATCAGAAACCGTGGCTACAGCAGGCCTGCTGACCACCATCATCAGTGACACTGTGGTCATATGTACATGGTTATATGTGCCTCCATCCCTTTACTAGCCCCTCAGAATTTTGGACTAGATTTATCTGGGTGGCACAGTATCTGAAAGTGAATGAAAGGGTGAAATATTATTGCTCTGTAACCCAGATAACTTTCTTCTCCCAGGATCACTAGCATGACAACTGATGGCTTCCTTTCATCCGATGCGAGTCAAAGTTGCATTTTAGGATGTAGTCTTTTTTCCTTTAATTAATTTTCATTAAAACAAGTCTCTGCACCTTTTAATGTTTTGTTTAATATACAGGTGCCTCTGACAAAAAGGGAAACCTGATAGATACCTTTCAATAGTCTGTCAACTAGTACAACTTAATACATGCAAGGGCATCAACAATAAATTGCAGAGGGAAGCAATTTGTCATCATTCAAAAATTCTTGAGCCCTTCAAATGTTTTTCATTAGACCCACCCTTAGTCCCGCCTCTAGCCCCGCCTCCTTGCCACGCCCCCAGCTCGATCTGATGAGTACCTGCACTTTTTTTTCCCCATTTAAAGCACTGCCAATGACTGCATGCAATCTGTATTGAACTACACGTACCAGCATGCTGAAACCGGAAACTCACCTGAGAGACCCAGGAGGGGCCTTGAAAACATTGCATGCAGTCAATGGTACTTGCGAGTAATTAAGTTCTATCAGCTGCCATCCTCTGACGAAGGAGCCTCCGAGCTCTGAAACGAAGGAGAGAAAAAAATTTGGAGCTGTATTTGCCGGATTGACATTAAAAGGCTTTAAAGTACTTTGCAGTTGGAGGAGGCGTTCTTGCATCAGGGCAACTTGGTTTTTGGATTAAATGCACGGCAGCCTGGCCGTGAAGGACGACACACCCCTGGAGCTGAGAAGGGGGTTTCAGAGGTTTCGGAGGCTTCGGAGCCTCTGGCACAGCAAAGGTCACATAATAAAACCGGAGACTCTGTTCCGGAGCCCACTGGGGCTGATGTTAATATTTTAAAAAGGACACTGAATCAAACTGAGCCCACTGTGGTAATACAACTCGATGTATTGAACTACATGAACCAGCATGCTGAAACCGGAAACTCACCTGAGAGACCCAGGAGGGGCCTTAAAAAGATTGCATGCAGTCAATGGTAATTGCGAGTAATTCAGTTTTATCCGCTGCCATCCTCTGACGAAGGAGCCTCTGAGCTCTGAAACGCGTAAGGAGAACATTTGTTTCGGAGCTGTATTTCCCGGTTTGACATTAAAAGGCTTTAAAGCACTTTGCAGTTGGAGGCGTTCTTGCATCAGGGCAACTTGGTTTTTGGATATATATATCTATATATAGATATATATATCTATATATAGATATATATCTATATATATATATTATATATATATATATATCTTGCTATAATCTACAAGGAACCCATCAAATGCACAACATCCACAGATAACACAACCCCATTTATGCAAACATGATAACTAACTTGAAACATTATTGTTGACTTACTGTTCAACTATGATGCCTTGCATCACTTGGGATTGAGTGCTGACAAAACCAACTGAAAAATAGAAAGTACAGATGTGAAAGCAAGCTTTTTTTACTGCAGCGTCCATTTTTTATTTTTTTACTGCATGATTTTTCCAGTGCCCCGTGGAAAACAAGCCTTTGCCAAACCAATAGTTTGACATTTGTAGAACGTGCTCATGCTCAATCCACATGCAATACAAACCACAAATCTATTGGCTTTGGCAATTTTTGTTAAAAGTTTCACCAACCGGTGACTCCAACTGGTTCTCAAAATCTTGGTCTCTTTCATTCTCTCTTAAGAGTCTATTTGCAATTTTGTCTCCTCATTTCACCTGCCCCAAAAATTGCAAAGAAAGTGTAGCTAGCAGTAGCCTCTTCAACTGCAGGTCTTTCCTTTTATTGGCTAAATTAATCTCACTTGCAGCTTTGGTATACTCTTTCATTGGATAATGTCTTGAGAATACATGCTCCTAATCATCTAAAATATTGTGTGGCATGATATGATGCTCAATCTCCTTCACCTTCCCACTATTGCACATTAAATAGGGCTGTTACTCTGTCCACATTTTTGTACTCACATTGAACTATTTGAACGGTTCTACAACTCACTTAAAGTAAGGCAGCCGGTATTATTCTACTGTCCGATTCACAAAGTCTTCTGATAACTTGTGGCTTGATAAATTTGAGTCATACTCCCTGAATAAATTATGAAACCAAAACATCCCGTGGAGCCATTAACAAATCCTTCATTTAAATCGGTTCTTTCATACACCAATATTCTGTAAGGCTAATTACAGATGTTCATTCTCTGGAATACCATATCTTTATCACTAAGAAAATAGTGTTGTGTTTGGATTCCAAGGCACCTAGAAGACTTGACTTTCTGTAGTCACTGTTTTTTTTAGCTCAGGTGACCTGAAATCATCTTCAAGTCTCTGGGCTTGATAAGACTGAGCACCATGAAATTCTGTTCATGGATTCAGGTTCTCAAACCTAACCTTTTCTCTGTGAAAGTCAACAAGTGTATATTGACAGGAAACATCTATCCTGTAATACCGTCGCATTTTTTGCCCTTCATATACTGTGGTGTTAAGTAGGACATGCTATAAACACAACTCAGCATTCCTTGATATAATAACATAGATGAGCAGGAACATAAAGAAACAAGCTAATTTGCGTAGCTGATATTTTCACTGTTATGTGCACTAAAGAAAGAGTGCATGCTATCCTCATGCACAAACTATGATTGGAGCCTTTTAATGGGGCAAAAGAGAGCCTTAAGAGGGCATTTCAATTTCTGATTGAATTGGAGTAGACTTCTACTAATACGTGTGAGCATTATTAAAAACTAAGGCTTTTTATCAAGACTCAACTTCTTCAACCATGAGTTTTTCAACTCTACAAATGCATTTTTATATTATCACCAGTGTCTCTTGATGTAGCCTTTGCTCTGTAAATAATACTGTTTTTTCTCCTTTGGTCCTTTTCAGCATTATGTCCGAATGTCTCTCAGACTGAAACGAAAAAGGCAGCCTTGGAAAAGAGTTACATGCCGACGTCAAAAACTACCATACCACCGCTAGATTTCTCAACCATATTACCAGTTCTCGGGACCTTGTTTCTTGTTTTGGTGATGGGAGGGCTCATTTTACAGAAAGCCAGATCTAAAAAGAAGTTTTGCTGGAATCAGAGTTACGACAGATTGAACGGCAATTCGCGAGTGATCCCGGTCTACGAACATGTTGAAGACCAGGTGGTCATGACACAAGGAAATGATGCCGGGGACGAAAGCCCAGATGAATGTGATGTAGTGTACAGTAGCAGAGATGGTAGAGTGTTCAGAAAATACTGTTTCAAAGTAAATGATGATGAAGACGGCAATGAGGATGAGCGCACATGTTTGAATAAGGCAAAATGTTAGTCTACTAGCACATATACTCAATTTGCTGCTGACACACTGCTCTCCATTGAATGACTGTAAAGAGCTGGAGCAATGGAAACACATGATCACCAGGGTCACTTAGGTCCCTATGATACACAGTTGTAGTGTTATACACACTAGTTTTAGTTTGAATATCCATTTTGGCATAGTTTTGTTGCGCATATTACTGTATTGGGAATACGTTCCCAACCAACTCCGAAGAGAGAGACTGTAAAAGGATTTTACACCTAAATACTAATCTTAAATACACTTGATTTTAACCTCTTACATGCAGGCCATTGTTAATGAAGGGAATCATTTAGAAAGAGCTGCCTCCTTCCATTTTCTGCTGGACCACTTGATCGTATTCGATAGCAGATCTCTACCCATTTCAAGATGATTCTTGATCCTATGAGGGTCATAATCTCATCTCAATTACTATATCATGCTATGACCCAGACTAGTATCGGAGTTAACAAGTTCTGATTAACCCACAGATTCATAAACATATTCACAAAAAACTATTATAACATCATTAAGATCAATTTTGCAGGAACAATTTAAAGGGCTGGAGACTTGAAAGCCAAAGATTTATTAAAGAGAGCCTTTTTATCAGACCAGCTTGTGGAAGCATAGGAAAGTCCTCTGAAGTGGTAGTAGGGGGATGATATGTACATTTTCTCATGTAGCACATGTAATTCCCTCAAGGGTTGAAACCTCTTGGACTCTTGTAGTGCTTTACAAGCAAGAGCTCCATTCTCACCATTTATTTACGAGCGAAATTGATCTCACCTACCTCTCCGCTTTGACCATCCACTGTCCAGTTTCTGTGAGTCACGCGGTGAACATTGCTTGTGCAAGGCGCGCGGTATGCTCAGTTCCCATGCGATATTGGGATATTTCCAGCCAAACCAACTCTCCCTTGAGAGAAAGCTATGTATTCTGAATATAAAAAAATGTAAATTACGTGAGCTACACGTAGCCAAATTAGAATGTATGGGAGATTATACTACTACAATAAAAACGAAGTTTGTGCCTACCATGAAATGTAAGTAGTGTCACCCTTCACTATGCCATGAAGTAGCTGCACAGCTCTTATTAGACAGCACTGAACTAAATAAATACAAATATGACAGTCACAAGAGGTTAAACTTGATAGATTCTGAAATTTTAAGCAGAGAAATGTAGCTCTTGGGGGCACTATATTACGAGTTTAATGTGAAGCATTATAAAAAGACAATCTTTTGTGAGGTCTTACGTTGTTATGTGGATAAAAAGTTTCGATTTTACTCCATCAGATCAGATTACTTTGTTGCCTGTGTGACATTAGCAGAACCGCTGCACATCTTTCTAAATAATTATGACAAATGCCTCCAAATCTCAGTGAAGCTTTCTTGAGAAACTGTTGTAATTTTTAAATAGTTCAGAGAATCCCTTTATTATGCGGGCGGCTGTAAACCTGGAAACACCGATAATGGAACTGGATGCACCAGGGATGTAAATCACATTAAAAACAGACATTGTTTTTAAGGCAGAGCCTTTAAACTTGTGTACTTTAAACAATAAACCATGTTAAAAACAATACTGCTTAATTGTATATTGATCACCTATTCTCTTCCAGAATTATTCAGAGTGTATTTTCTCAGCTATCATTTTAATCAAATAAAATAAGGTCGCCGATGGTAACTTTAGTTGTTTTGGAATTGTGATGGATTTGCAGCGGGTTTTTTAGTGTCCTCCGCATGTAATGAAGAAAAACAGTTAGGGGTCAAATGTGTTATAACCACTTTCTTAGGCAGATGGTACTGACCATTTAAGGCAGTGAGATTCCCACATTGCACTCTGGTGAACTCTCTTTTTTCACTCTATTTCTGTGATGGCAACTATTTCTAGCTGCTTCCAAACCAAAATGGGATGTCAACTCAGTGCTCTCAAGTACTAGCAAGAGGTAAACGTTCCAGGCAAAGGGAGGCCTAGGATAATAAAAGTAATGTACAAACAAAGTGTGGGTGGAGTGAGTCTAGGGAATGAATATCTGTGTGGAGTTGCTGGATTAGAGCTTTATCAACTTAACAATGAGACTGAAGGAAGTATATTTGAGTGTGCATATTCAGGTGGTGGAAAGTAATGACTCTGTGAGGACGGAAGACGCAAGTTTGGAAAAGTGTTTGATAATTATAGGTTGAGAGGTCGATCAACTAACTCTGTAGAACTAGAAAAGGGTTGCGATCTCACTTAAAAAAAAAAGCACGGTGGCTCATTAAACAAGGTCTTCGTAAACATACCTTGCTGCTTACTTACACTTACAGGAATTCAGAGATGGATTCCTGGCAGGTAACTTGATTAACTACTACTATAAGGCATGGTTTGACTAGGAAGATTCTGAGCGCCTTCAAAATAGGTATTCACAAACTAAAATACAACCACTTTCCACCCGGGAAATAGTTGGCACAGCACAAAATTGCCACCCTTTATATGTCACTAATACTTAACAGATACAAGGCATGAGTGTGCACTTGGCACGTTTCTTGAGTGGTTTAACAGATTAATATGTGTTGAACTTGACATCATTACTAAAGAGTGCATTCACTGTAAGATTAGAGAATGTACTCGTATTATGTGTTGTAACTGAATCTAATGAGAAATTAATAAACTATACTTACTTAGTAGATAATGCACTTTCTATATAGATGAAATTCGACTTTCTTAATGAGTGCTTTAATAACTTGAATTACATTTATTGATTAGAAAACTACATAGAAACCATCCTCATAGACGTCGAATGCAATTTCACTTAAAACGCTGTTTTGTAATGTGTGGATTCATATTTTATATATGTGATTTAAATGTAGTTCTTAACAAAACTTACACATGATTGTTTTAAAGTCTTACTGAATGTTTCATGTAATGTGAATCTAATGCACTAGAAACTTATATTAATTTGTATTTAAATGTGCACACACACATTATATGTGCACCATTAAGGAAATGCTTTAGGTATTTCACCGTGCTGCATAAAGGCTGTAATCTAGTTTCTGCTAACGTACCATTTCTTGCAGGTATTCACATGCATTGTTAGTTGTAGAAGAGACAAATTCCTGTACTAGCAATAGGGGAAAGAACCCTGAGAATAAGACCTTGATGAAAGAACATGGGGAACCAGAGCGTCAACTGAAAGGCCTGTTGAGCAATGTTGCTATTTAAATTGTGTGTGAGAAGGAGTTGTCGTTCCAATATCCAGTATGAGACCTTTCCTTGATGTTGCAGTCTAACATGAGAAATGAACGAGAACAATGGACCTCTGATGATGCATACAAAGGGTGTGTTACCTAGAGGACTTTGTGGGTTATAATACAATGTTCACACCGTTAGAGTTCAGAACTCTTCCAGATTCGTTTCAGATGTAGATGCCCCTTCCGATCTTGATAGACACTTTCCTGATCCCTTCAGATAGATTCCCTGGACTATGAGAGGTTTAGCCCTCTGTGCTCACATTGATTCTTTCTGGGTGTGGCTTAGGCTAACACATTTCCTGACCCATAAAAGACTCTTGCCTGAGCTTCTGCAATGCTGACACCTTCCCTACTTACTTTTCCCCAGGTTGATATTCATTTCCTATATGGAAATTTCAGATTTAGACACTCTTAAGATTTTTGAACCATCCTTTAGTAGAAACTCTATGATAGATAGTCTAGATTAATTCATGCATAAACAACGGAACTTGTGACTCTTCTCTGAGCACCAAATATTACCTTTAAGCTATTGCATTGCTGTGACTGAATTGCTTATTTGCCGTATATTAGTCTGCCTTAATTTCTTCCACAGGCTACAACTGCCTGTGGCTATTTTGTATTTCTTTAGCATGGTTATAAGAGTCATGGCCCTTTACTTGATTTTGAAGTTTCTGGTCCTCATTGTGTAGCCAAATGAGTTGTACTGTTAATTGGATTTGATTGATATTAATGCCATCTCCCATCACCTCTCAGTCAGAGAGAAACGGTCCATCGGAGGACCAATGGTAAGCAAGTGGGCCCAGAAAATGCTGCTGGATCATAGTCATGGATTTACAGTTATGCTCATTCCAGGATGGGAAAGGGAATGGAACACCCTTTGGTCTTGGTGTAGGGAAAGGGTTTTCTCATTGCTGAAAATGTTTCCCCATGGAGAAAGAAACTGATAAACCAAAAATGTGTCTTTGCACATTCAACTAATCTTTCGGCTGTATGGAAAAGTATGGTACATACAATCCAGCACTGGAGAAATAGACGTTTCTCAAAAAGCCACATGACAGGTGCAATAGTACACCGTGAAATCTCAAACTTGTACATATTACTGGGTTTAGTATTACATCCGTTTCATAAATAGTAAAACAAAAGTGTTAAAAGTTGTTTTCACACTTGTTTGTGAATCAGGCCCTATGATCTGTGACTAGGGGTGAGTGTCTTAAAACTTTCAGTGCTCTGTCCATTATCTCCTTGTGTTTGCTTTGTTCACCCTAAATTTGCAGGGTATTCCCAGACGTGGGCCCTTGCTCATTTTGCCACTGGATTTAAGCTAGCCTGGCTGATGAGGGGTGTTGCCCCAAAGCCGGACCCAGGATGCTTGTTTCCAGTCCAGTGAAGACCAGGCGTGGCAGTTCGGGCTGGACTGTTCCCATAAAGAATAGGGTCAAGACTAATTTGCATATGGCTGGTTCTAAACTGGGGCGGCGAAGTGAGCTAAAGAACGATGATGGATTAAACCTAGATCTGTGACTGGGGGTGAGTGTCTGAAAAGTTTTAGTGCTCCGTCCATCATCTCCTTGTGTTTGCTTTTTTCGTCCTAAGTTGGCCTGGTATGCCCAAACGTGGGTCCCTTACTCATTTTGCACTGGATTCAAGCTAGCCTGGCTGATGAGGGGAGTTAATCTGAAAGGGGTCCCAGGATGCTTATTTCTTGTCCAGGGAAGACCTGGCTTGGCAGTTCGGTCTGGACTATTCCCATAGAGAACAGGGTCAATACTGATTTGGATGTGGCTGGGTCTAAACTGGGGTGGCGAAGTGAGCTAAAGAACGATGATGGATTAAACCTAGATCTGTGACTGGGGGTGAGTGTCTGAAAAGTTTCAGTGCTCCGTCCATCATCTCTTTGTGTTTCCTATGTTTATGAATAACATATACTTTGGTAAAGATTATGGAATATTCACAAGAGATCTGAACCAATAACAACATTCCAGCACTGTGGGACAGATAGGGTTTTGCATTTTACCAATTTTTTATTTTGGATCTGGATTTCTACAAAGCCAGCACCCCTAAGTACCAAGACATCTGTTGATGTCAACATGCATTGCGATCTGTGGATATTGTTTTACTGAAGAAATATATGGCTGCAGCTGCAGAATGTCTTGTCTCATGCACAGCATATTATACAGACATTTTTTAGTGTATGGTGGATGGCCTACCTACCCTCCAATTCTGTGGACTCTATGGCCTCTGATCCCCGAGAAGGTGATACCCACCATATTTATAAGATCCCTGTCAAGCAGACATGGATTTATGTGTCTTTAGTGGAGCTGCTGTAGCTCGACTGAAGGAGATGAAGCTTTGCCAAGCAAGTGCCATGTTCTGCAAAGGGGAAGTTTGTCATTGAAAAACCGAAAATCAGTGGCCCAGAAGCACGTATGAGCAATTTCCTTTGTTTGCCCATTATTATTACAGGAAGGATAGACACTAAAGGTTTACCCCCCCATAACATGTTTTGGGTCCAATTCCCATGTTTTCATCTGAAGTTTCACACAGAGATTTTGGTTGCTTTGAGAAGTCGAAATCCCCAGTGGAAACGCAAAAATTGTTACTCCTGATGGGGCCAGTAACTCCTGTTACCAACTCAATCAGGTATAACCTAGGGCACTTGGAATGAGGCCCTAAGTTCTTGTAATTGATTAAACAGCAGCGGCGGCTGCTACTTGTTTGCAGCAGTGGGCCATAGTGGGGGTAGGGGCCCGGGGTCATATAGGTTAAAAACAAAAATCACTTACATCCCAGCTGGCCGGCCGCCGTCTCTCTGACGTCCTCTTCCTGGCTTCTTGGGGGAGACAGGAAGCAGAAAGAACCAGGGCTCCGAGGCTCCCTGCTGCCAATCACAACGCTGCAATGAAGTGGTGTGATTGGTCTGAGCGGCGTGACACGGCGCTCGGCCAGGGGATGGAGGGGTGGGCATGTTCTCCACGCAGGCTATAATGTAGCCTGCATGGACAACACAGTATGTGTCCATGACTGTTTTGGGCGACCCATGACGGCCAGTCAAGCACTCATGCTCACATAGGGAGTGTAAACCACTCCTCACCCTGATCTGAGAACAGCCCCACCCCACAAAGACACCGCAATGGGGAAAACCAAAATGTTAATAACCTCGAGTTAGTATAATTTTATTTTTCCTTCTTTTACACTGCAAAAAGCAGTGGGCGACGCTCCACCGCCTTATCGGAGGAGCCAGCACTGCTAAACAGTTAAGTAAAACGTAGAAAAAATATGTTTCACGTTCATTGTTTAGTAGACTTTTTTCATTTCTGTGGAGGTACGTACAGATTTCGGAGTTACATTTGGGCAAAGGGAATGAAGACTGTCACTAGGTGTGGTTTGACAGTGCAGATCTATGCATGACCTATTGCTTACAAAAAACATAAAGTGGGCTTTGGTCAGCATCCTTCAGCCATTAACTTACAAGGATCAGCCTTTTACAGCCACTGACTTGTGGCATTGTCAACAGCATCTAAAATCAGTTTAAAGTAGAATGTTTTCTTACAGTCATTCTATTGGTTCTGTGATGTAATATTCTATGGAATGCTTGCATTAAATGCATGACGGACTATTATCTTCTTAAAAGGACATTTGATCATCATACATTTTGTCAAGATTCAAGCAGGACCATGAGATGGGGTGGATCAAGAGGGCACTATTCTTCAGGCCCCACACATTTTGCTTTTTCAGGGCCAGTACTTTTACTGCAAAACAAATGTATAGATTTTTATTTTTTATTATTGATGAGGCAGACAATACTGTTATTCCACAAGATGGCACCAGATGCCAGAGGTACCATATTTTCTATATACATGGAGGATAATATTTTAGACTTAGAAATATGTTCATGCTAAGTGGGGCTCTGCATGAAATATCTGACCAGGGCCCTGCAGAAACATCTGATATGCCTGCATTCAAATATTTATCTAACATATGCTTTGTATACAGAAAGTAGTTTTCTTTTGTTTACAGCAGCAGGAATTTTAGGGATATTTTTTCATAACGTGAATGCAAGTCTGACACTAACATGGCCATATAATTATTTTTTGCATATTACACCACCACCAATACCAAAATACCAAAAATCACTGATGCCATACTACCATGTAGGAAATTGGGAGTATTAGTTGAGGGAGGTGAGTAACTACCTCAAATAATCACAATACTTGCCAGAGTGAACTACTAAAGTGAGTAAATTAACCTGAGCTCAAAACTATTGTAGCTGAGGCAGAGCGCAGCCATGCATAACTTAGAGGCAATGTGTGTCAAATATTTATGCAGTACCAAACCGTAGTTCAAAGGCAAAATAATACAAATCTCAAAATGAATTACAAAACCATAGTACAATTTAAGAATCAAATGATACCAGAATGACAAAACTCCGCTGGGGAGAATTAAAGATATGATTTTTAAAGTTTATGTAGAGATAGCGCCAAGATGCGAAAATACCAATGGCATTCAATGGTTGTGGTGTAACAGGAACTATATGCAACTTGATGCTGACTCAGATGGAGTGGAGGTCTACTGCACTAACCAGATTCATCCTGGTAAAATATTTTAACTTCTGACTTTAGTCTTTTAAGTCCCAATCCACCACAGAAGTAGTCTACTAAAGCCCCCAGGTCCTCAGGCGAGGCACTTAGTGTCTCACAGGTTGGCAGCCAGAAACGAACAAGAGAGTCAAGTCTAAGTCCAGTTGCTACTGAAAAGGCCTCTTGTAGTTTGTTATATTTCTGTAGCTTTAAGAAGAGACCAGACTTGGGGCGCTAGAGGGCGCACTGCGGGATGGCTGGCTGAGAAAGGCAGCTCCGCCGGGCGGAAGATAATAAGCGGACTTTCGCCCCCTTAAACCACCCCAACAGCGGCGGAAACAACAAATATGGCAGTCGGGGACCTCGGCGCTTAAGGGAGTGCAGTTGCGGGGCAGGAACAGCAGCGTAAACAAACATTTTCGACCAAAGGTGGACGGGGACCCGTGAGCCACTACAAGATGGCCGCGCCCGCCGCTCGGGACTGCTGCCGCCCCTGAGCGTCTAGCAATCGGCCCTCTACCACCCGGACCTGCTGTGGTGCCAGAAGCGGGGCGCCGACAACGGCGCACTGGAGCAGTCTGGCGGTGAGCCCTAGTACATGAGAAAAGCGCTAGCGCATAACGTGCGTTCCGGCGATCGCAAGATGGCGGAGGTGCTCGATTGCAAACCCGAGGTACCGTGAGGAAGGGCGGCACGAGCGAGTGAGGTGAGATGACCACCGCAGTCTCGGGATCGGGAGACACACGGCAGGTGGCTGGTGGCGGAATGTGACATGGGCAGTAAACGTCAGTGCAAATACTAACACGGCTGGGTGGAGGCGTCAGCTACGAGGGAGAAACGGGCGCAAAAACAGTGTTGCTGAAAGGATGGCCCCGGCCGGCGAGTGGTGCGCGTCCCGTCCCTGCTGAAGCATTAACCAATAGCGCAGAATAGCTGAACGCTGAAGCAGCGGCCCCGGACTGGAGCGCGTCCATCACCTCGTGGCACTGAGCGAGGCGCTTCATTGCATCGCAGGAGACGGGGCGCGGCGGCGGACCTAGGAGCCTCCATGCTCAGATCGGCAGGTGGAAGGCTGTAATGGCGCGTGGGGCCTGGGTCGGCTGCTGAGGCCAGTGCTGACGGTGATGTGTGTAGTGGTACAACTGCCAACAACCGACGGATGGCTGATGGGTAGACCCACTGCCTTGCTGTTACCCCGAACACCTGCCCACCGTGCCACAACCGTGACAGTAGCCCAGAAACACACTGGCTCGCACACCCAAAGCTCCCGGACACAAGCGGCTGACATGGGTAAACCGGACAAGCAACAGTCCAAGCTACAGTTCGAGACCAGAAAACAAGGCAAGAATAACGCGGCCACCCCAGACACCGAGGGTGATCGAGAGGCGTCTGAAGGCTCGGGAATGGAGACTGTCCTGAAGGCGATCCAGCAGAGCCTACAAGAAATGAACAACAAACTGGATAACGTGATGCTGAGGGTCGATACCATGGCGGCGAAGCTTGAGAAGCATGATGGACGGCTGACGGAAGCGGAGCAAAGGATATCAAAAGCAGAAGACGACTCCAGGGCTGCGTTGAAAACGTGCAGTGGTCAGGATAAAGCGCTGGACACTCTGCGAGCGAAGGTGGAGGACCAGGAAGCTAGGTCCAGGAGAAATAACGTACGCATATCTGGCCTGCCAGAGTCCACAAACACTGGTAAGATGGAGACCTATGTGGAAACACTGCTACGAGAAATCTTCGGGGCTGATAAACTCTCACCTGTCTTCCTTGTTGAGCGGGCTCATAGATCACTGGCACCAACACCTAAACCGGGAGCAGCCCCACGCATGATAATAGCACGGTTGTTGAACTACAGAGACAGGGATACAGTACTCAGGATGGCCAGGGAAATGGGCAAAATTACGCATCAAGGAAATAACCTGGAATTTTACCCAGACCACACTATGGCGGTACAGATGGCGCGCAAGGAATTTGCCCCGGTGAAGAAAAAATTACGAGATATGGGGCTAGGGTATGCAATGCTCTACCCAGCAAAACTCAAGATCATGTCAGCGGGTAAGCCGGTAATACTCCCAACAGTGCAGGCGGCACAGGAATACATCAAGAAGCTGGGAAAGCGAAGGGAAACTCAGGAAAGGACCAATCGAACCAGCGACGTAGAATAACTCTTAGGCACACTGGACCGCACGCGACGACAAGGGTAAGAACTACTCTACACCCAGCTGTGGATGTATATCGGCTGCCGAATGTCGCAGGGCGGACTGCGATCAGTGCGACGTTGAGCGCCAAGTGAGATGACGGGCGGCCCTGTTCTCCCGCTGAGTGCGGGAGTAAGAACCTATGACAAACCCCATGCCTGGAACAGTTGATCGGTTGCACCGGAGGTGTCACCTCTTGCAGTGAGTACAGTAAATACATGGGGAATGAGGAGTTGGAGGATATGGACTTGCGTCTAAGATGGGGGACACAATGCACTTGCAGCACGCGGAGGGCTGGCACAACAGCCTGAGACACTGGGTGACACTAGCCCCTTGGGTGGTGGCGATCCACCGGTAGAGGGAGGTGAAATCCAGCTGAGAGAGACAGCAGAAACTGAAGCTTGCAAGTGTAAAGCGAGGTGCTGGACACACGGGACATGGCAAACTTGCGAATCGGCGGCTGGGCCGAGGGTTGCGGTTGCGGACTTGCATGGGGTGGGGGAGGGGACGGAAGGCAACATGCAAGCTATTCAATATTAATGCATTAAGCTTCTGTCCACATCCACCACGTGGATGGAGATGTGTGAACCTGGCGACACCCCCAGGAGGGTGCGCCCCACTTCAAGTCTAACTATACTAAAGTTACAGTTACAGTTAAATCAGTGATGGCTTTGGCAAAGTTTGGGTGCTAAAGTGGGTGGGGGGAGGGTGGGGAACTTAGATTCTAACCGACTGCAGCCTCTGTGTCTGAGAAGCATGGCGAACTCCTTGGTAATGTACGATCACGTATATAATGTTTGCAATCAACGAATGCCGTTGTCACGTTCCCATACTATAGGGTATAAAACTGTGCACACACGGTATGGAACCCTGACTAAACGTCTGAAGTGGATAATCCATCACCCTATACATACACATGTCGCGTAGTGACTCGCTGAAATTACTCACATGGAATGTGAGAGGTCTGGGCAACCCAAAGAAAATTAAGCGACTGTTTGCTTATTTTGATAGAATGCGAATTAACATCGTCTTCTTGCAGGAAACACATTTAGATCGAGACGGCACTTCCAAACTGGGTGCTAAATGGGCCGAATCGGTCACTCACTCTAGCTACTCATCTTACTCCAGGGGAGTGAGCATATTGATTAGGAAGGGTACGGGCTTTGACATTACCGACGTTCACAGAGACACAGCAGGGCGGAGCGTGGTAATAGCTGGCAGGATTAGAAGGCAACAGATCCTATTAGTGAACACCTAATGTGGATGACCCGGGGTTTTTTAGAAAGGTATGGCACACCATCACGGACATGCAGGCGCCTCACGTACTATGGGGAGGGGACTTCAATGTCGCGATGCAAGACACACTCGATAGAGCAGCACACACTACGGAACAACATGGGAATGCCAGGACAATGTTGCGGGACGCCATGGAAGACCTACACATGGTAGATTTGTGGAGGGCGCGTAACCCGGGGGTGACGACGGCGACACACATAAACGCGGCGAACAACAGTTGGTCCAGGATAGATTACTGGCTGGGCACACAGGATGTACTCTCATGGGTGTTAGATGTTGTACACTTACCCCGCACACTATCGGACCACAGTCCAGTGCTTTTGGAAGTGGACGTCCCACACTACGACCCACCACCTTTCACCTGGCGTTTTAACGCAGCGGCACTGAGAGACCCAGTATACGTTACTACCATACATGAGGCAATAGGGGATTACTTTGATCTTAACGGCCCAACAACGGAAGACCCGGGTTTGTTATGGGAGGCCTTTAAGGCTACAATCCGGGGAGTCTGTCTCAGTACAACCTCAGGCATCCTCAGAGTTCTCAGACGGCAACTGCACACACGTGAACAGGCCATTCAAAAACTGGAACAGTCATACACCCAGACGGGAGACACCAAAATCTTGGGGGATATCCAGGTACTATTGACGGAGCATGCTAAACTTGCAACTGACGAGCTGCAATATGTGACTAAACGAGCTACTGCGAGACGATATGGGGAAGGAGGTAGACCCGGCAGGGAACTGGCCGCAAAGATATGCTCAGGCAAATCATCACAAAATATCACGTCCATAACTACCAGCACCGGGGAGGTGGTCACGGACACCAAGGGTATACTGCGAGAATTCATGAACACATATGGCACACTATACAAGGCACACCCCTCTCCGTCACAGGCTGAATTATTGAAGTACATGGAGGATATAGAGATGGCGTGGCTGGCGGATGGACATAGAAAATACTTAGAACGCCCCATAACGGTAGAAGAAGTCACAGACACCATTAGGCGCTTACCTAACAACAAAGCGCCGGGGCCGGATGGCTTTGTAGCGGAATTTTATAAGGCGTACGCTGACTTACTCACCCCGCACTTAGTAAACTTGTACGGGGCAGCACATGAGGCCCAGACACTGCCGGCGTCACTGAGGGAAGCCTTGCTCATTGCATTGCTGAAACCGGGCAAAGAAGTAGATAAATGTGACTCATACCGTCCCCTATCATTGTTAAATGTAGACACCAAAATTATAGCTAGTCTGCTGGCAGACAGGCTAAAACCGCTTATGCCGATGTTGATCAGGCCTGATCAGTCGGGATTTATCCCAGACAGGGCCACCACACACAACACCCGCACACTGTTCGCATTAGCGCATTATCTGGCTCCGGAAACGAAAGCTGTGGCAGTGCTACTAGACGCTGCTAAAGCGTTCGATACTATTGGCTGGCCCTTTATCCACGCAGTATTGGTCCGCATGGGATTCCCGTGGATATTTCAGAGATGGATAGCAATGCTCTACACAAACTTGACGGCACGCATCAGAGTAAACAGATACATATCAGAACCCATACAAATATGCAGAGGCACTCGACAAGGGTGCCCACTCTCGCCGATGCTTTTCGCTTTAGTGCTGGAGCCACTAGCCTGCAAAATCCGGCAACATTACCATCACTCTGCGATTCAAATGCCCTCCCGACCCATACATATCTCATTATACGCGGATGACATGGTGATATATGTTAAACACCCTGAACAACACCTAAATCCGCTCCTGAGAGAGTATATAAAGTTCGGTCGCCAGGCAGGATTACAGATAAACTGGGATAAGTCCCTTGTACTGGCGCTGACAGACAGCACACAACCGACCAAATTAGACTATCCATTAGAGTGGCAAGAGGAACCCACAAAATATCTGGGAATATGGTTCCACAGAGACCCTGAATTGGTCATCAGGACGAACTACGGGCGGGCGATAGCAGCCCTGGAAGACAAAATTAAAAAATGGAACAGACTTCCACTTTCCTTGGCGGACAGGGCTGCGATAGTAAAAATGGTACTTCTACCAAAATTCCTATATTTGTTGAACAACATCCCAATAAAACCTCCCGCTACCGTCTTCCGCAATATCAAGACGCTAGTCCTTAGTTTACTGTGGGCAGGCAAACAGGCGAGGATGGAACTGCGCACCATGACATTGCCATATGCAAGGGGTGGGTTCAAAGTACCAGACTTCTACTTATATTACTTATGCGCTCAGGCGCAGTACGCACACTTCTGGTACCACGAAGTGCCCTTCCTGACACATGTGGCGGTGGAGGCAGGCGACACTGACCCGATCCCTTTGGCCAATATGCTCACACATAAACGCACCAGGCTACACGACCGTGATATTAACACAGTTAACACGACCACAGAGGCATGGAGACTATTGGGCAGGGAAGCAGGCTGCCTGCCGCTGTACGCACCCACACTCCCACTAGCGCATCACCCAGCCCTCTCGGTAACACACGAGAAGGTTGGCATGGATCTGTTCCGGCGGGCCGGAATAGACACATTGGGGGACTTGTACACAGATGGCGAATTCCAGACACTTGATAAGCTACAATACATCAGTAACCCAACTCCACTGTTCAGTTTCAACTTCTATAGGCTGCAGAGAGCACTGCGGGAACACTACCCGACACATCCGGAAGAACCGCCTACCCTTGAACCCCTGCGACTACTTTTGACTACACCCAAAGCGTCCCACCTGGTTTCCAAACTGTATGCGAGTATACAAGGGGCGGTAGGGAACAACACACACAAGGCCAGGGACAGATGGAGCGCTGGACTAGCAGAACCCCTGACGGATGTAGAATGGGATTCCTCTTGCATGCTCACGGGTATGCTGACACCCAACGGGAATTTGAAAATTATACATTACAAGTATTTGCATCAGGTGTACCACACACCTCAGAGGCTTTACAAACATGGCTTAAGGGAGGACTCAAGATGTTGCAGGTGTGGTCAAGAGGATGTGGACTTCATGCATCTAGCATGGCACTGTCGTAAAGTGGCGGGATATTGGGAACAGGTCACACAGGTTTTGAGCGAAATGCTAGGAGTTGTCGTGCTGTGTGAAGCGAAGATCTGTCTGTTGGGTATTACTCCACACCTGAGAGCTTTGAGGCGTAGATTCTGTGCTGTTGCGCTACTGCTAGCTAAAAGAAGGGTGTCGATTCACTGGAATAGCAAAAGAGCGCCAGAGGTAAAACGCTGGATTGAAGATATGGTGTATTGTCGAGACACGCTCGTCACATACGAAGAGGAGCTGCCAATCGGCTCTAGGCCCAAAGACTATTGGGGGTACTTACGAGCCTATTTGCTTGAACATGGCACGTCAGACACAGAAACGGACGTTGAGTAAAATGAACGACTGAAAGTGACAGCACAGGGCGAACAATTGTACAGTACTGACACTTGGGAGGGAGGATGCCGTGATGCAGAGGGAAGGATGCAGGGGGAGAACTACAAGTTGGGGAATGCAATGTTAAGATAAGTTTCAGTTAAAAACACAAAAAAACACACAAAAAAAGAAACTGTAAAAATGTAAGACTACTGATGTACCAGGCAGCGAGCAGAACACTGACACACAACTGGATACTATCTGATAACACGCCGCCGGTCCGCTGGATGTCGGCTGATGGGCTGTGTACAACTAGCACTGTTGCAGAAAACTGTGATTGCATGACGCCGGCCCATTGCAGTTGTAGGCGGGCGCAATATAGGTGATTCTCGGCATGTTTTGTATGTGAAAAAAAAGTGCAATAAAATTCTTACACCAAAAAAAAAAAAAAAAAAAAGAAGAGACCAGACTTATGACCTTAGAAGTCCACTTTGTTTTTTCCTAGATATTAGTGAGAGAAGGTCCAGTCTTCAGGGCTCTTCTCCAGTCACAAACACCAGGATCAGTCTCCTTCTGTTCTTCCACAGTCCCAAAAATGTTTTGAAGTGGGAGCCTGGAGATGCTATATTATGCCTGGCACATTCCCAGTTTGTGGAGATGATCCCTTAACTAATGGGGTTAAGATTCCAGTGGCTAACCATACCTACTTTGGGTATTTCCAAGGTTATGAAAGTCTTTGATCACCCTAAACTTTGGATCTGAGGTCTGGTGTGTGTGTGTGGGGCTGTACTATGGTAATCCTAGTGTCTTCCTGCATCTGACACTAACATCCAGGTTGAGGCATCCCCTGTACACACAACATCCTCAGAGACAGATGTTTGGTAAACCAAAAGCTGAGATTTCAGCAACCAGACAGTTCATGCACAAGAATTATTTTGGAATCCTATTTTCCTTCTTTGAAGTGCGCCCCAAGCGTAATATGTAAACCCAGTAGACATGTCAAAGAGGATTTGAACCTGTAATGTCAAAAATAGTCCACTGTGATTGGGGCTTGCCTAGTTGAGAGATAAAAGAGGGGTCTTGCCCAAGTGTCAGCTAAAATTTGCCTGTGACAAGGAAGGCCTCTTTGAAGTGCACCCCAAGTGTCATGAAAAATCCCAGTAAACATGTCAAGCAGTATTTGGCACCTCAGTGTCAAAAAGGATCTTCACAGCCCCACCTTGCATATTCCATCAGGTTCAGAGGCGTCTTCTCTGCCCATTCAGATCAGCCTACTGTTTGCTTTTGGGAAGCATTTTACAACAATTTGCAACTATTAAAATGATAATTACTATCTGGCATAAGTGGAAGAAAAATGCAAAGGGGCCTCCAGAGACTTTAGACAATGAAACAATAAGTTTCTTAAAGTGTCTTTTCCTTAATCATTATTGCAAATTCGATTTTACCACTTAATTGGATGATCTGAAATACCTATTAAAAAGAGTCCTTGAATTATATTTCTAGCTGCTTCCAAACCAAAGGTAGCAATTATTAAAGGTAATATTGTCACACAGTGTTTTCCTATGAAGTAGTCAGCCTTTCTTCTGTGGACATCTTAGGGATTTTTCTCTGTATTACATGTGGGGTATTAAACATCTACATGCTCTAAGTTTAATTACTATGCACCCTTCCTTTAGGTTAGTAAGAGCTTCGTAGGGGTGACATAAATATATAAAAAGGAATGTTTGAACCTGTCAGTAGGGTTTAAACCTGCACAGCCAGGCTACAGTTGGCAGGTCTGCAGTTATATTTACACTGTCACTGCAGTGGATGGGACAGAAGGTGCTGCAACCTACTTATTACATTTAACTTACTGTTCTTGGATACACTTTTGTATCAGACTTACAAGTAAGTTAAATATGCCAATCAGGGGTATGCCAATTTTATCATGTTGAAAGAAGAGCACATGCACTTTGCCACTGAGTATCAGGTTCTAATGTCAGCAAAAACACCAGAGGCAATAGCTGGGATGGCACCACGCAAACGATGGTAATTTCCAACACACCACCAATACCACACCATTACCACCAATGCGATCCCCACTAATGTTCCACACTAAAGTACCACCACCAATTCCTCAAAGAGCACCACCACCAATACCACCATTACTATCACCAATACCACCAATAATGGCACTTAAATCATCACCAATATGATCAATAACATTACCAATACATCACAACGAATACCACCTCCAATACCAAGACCTGTACCACCATCAAAAATAGCACCATCATTGCCACTACTGCCAAAACCACCACCAATATACAACCACAGCGACCAATGCTTCCATACGTAGCATTAACGTCCACCACCACCATCAGTACTAGGGGTGGGTAATAAATTCTGCTCTGCCGGTGGTGTTGGCAGAGTTTTGGCCATTCACGGAGTTCTGGCCATATTCCGCCTACTTGTGAGTGCGAGCCAGAATTGGCATTCCCTGGCACGTCTTGGAAGAGGGAGGGCACCCAGTGAGATTTTCCCAATGCGGGCAGTCGAGATAGTTCATGGCGAGAAAGCTTCTGCTCATGTAGAAAATCTACTGGAATGGCAGCGGAAACAACTCAAGATGCAGCACCCTCTGGTGCACCACGTGGTGCCGTTCATGCTGATTCTTCAGCATAGAACAATCTCCTGCCACTAAAAATCAGCACAACCTGTTGTTTTCTGTCTGTGTGCCGAACTCCATGGAATCTTACAGAGTCTTCATGTAACTCTGTGGAATAAGACAGAGTGTAACTCCGTGAGTACTGTCCACCCCTAATCAGTACCCTCCTACAAATACCACCTATACCACTATCAAAATTGGCATCATCAATACCACCTCCATTACTAAACTAGCACAGATACTGCTATAAATGTATCAGAAGCACTACCACCAATACCACACTATTGCAACCACCATTACCAAGCATTGTCAAATGGTTCTTTTGTGTGGAAACCTCATTTCTACATGCCTGAGTTTACATGTGTTGTCATATTAAAGCCAAACCTATTGGCTTTTCCTGTCGTGAGTTCCCTAAAGGTCTCACTGTAGTTATGTAGATGTGTTAGCCTAATTATCGGTTGTTGGGCCGCTTTTGCTTTGCACAGATTAAGAAGTTACACGTTTATTTTTGTGCCACATTATTATTTTAGAAAAAGGCTGCACGTGTTTTTTGTTATTGAGCTCTTCTGCTGGGATTCAGTCTGAAAATTTCGTGCAAGGTCAAGCAACACTGTGCCCTGCTTTTTTCTCTAGTCATTCAATAACACACCTAACACACAAACATAACAAAAGGAACCAGCTGCTGTTTATAAGAACAACAGTTCTTATCGTATAAGCAGAGACTTGTTGTTTTGAAAGTAGAGAGTCAAATGCCTCACAGAGGAAGGGCCCTAGAATGTGTTTGCAAACCTTGTGCAATCTGAGACGCTTTGATTGTTTATTAATGATGAGGCAGGCAATACTGTTATTCCTAATTGCAGAATAATTGCTTCATGATAGAGCACGATAGTTTCAATAAATATTGTAAACTTACCTCGTGTCTTTCAGTTGTTTGTTATGGACATGTGTGAGTGAGAGAACGAAAGGTGATGACCTGTTATCACGGTTCCCTGGGGGACTAGAGTGTTGTGTTCTCAGATACCAGCTTACTTGTAACTCTGGAAAGGTTAGGATGCCATGCAGAACCAAGAGTTTGTTAAGAAACCATGGGATAAATAAAACAAAATCACAGAAAGGTAAACCTTGAGTAGGTTTTTCACCCCTGGAGCCCTCTGAGAGGCAGTACAAGTTTCTGGATTGGACAAAAATGAAGACTCCAGACAGGTATCAGATTTCTGATACACATTCTCCTTGTTCCCTACAGGACTCGTCTGATAGGCACTATGAAAGAGGAGGGCGATCTGAGTGCAGACAAGAGCACATGCAACCAAAAAGGGAAACACAAAGCTCACATGACGTGTAGATAAAGAAGGAGGAAAAACCTCCTCAGTATGAAGCAGCTATTAACTGCAAAATATGCCACGAACCCTGAGAACCTTCTTCCTGAACAGGAGTTGGGGCGGTGACACTCCTCAACAGTGCCGCAGAAGATCCTATAGTACACCAGAATCTCCAGGAGATTTTGGCACAGAGAACAACTGATACCTTTGTTTCAGTTGAAACCCAAGATAGGCGCATAGCCCCTTCAGATAGATTATATGACTTGGATATACAAATTGAGGGAGACATACAGCACACCGTAAAAGCAATATTCTGGGAAAATGTAACTTTGTTTCATGACATTATTTTAACAGAGGTCCATTAGCCCCCTATCTTTGTTTAAACATCCCTCTGGGGTGAGGATGTATAAAGTCCTTCATTTTCTGTTCTTGTCCCTGATGAAGTCAAACAAGCTTCT
Source organism: Triturus cristatus (assembly GCF_964204655.1). Taxonomy (NCBI): domain Eukaryota; kingdom Metazoa; phylum Chordata; class Amphibia; order Caudata; family Salamandridae; genus Triturus; species Triturus cristatus. The sequence goes on from NC_140583.1 coordinate 239,888,917, forward strand.
GCTAAAGAATGGGCACTTGCACAGGCCCCAGCTTTATACCGCAATCAAGTTGGCTGGGATAAGGACTATCCTTATGTTATACCCATACAGTCCAGCCCGCAAGTGCAACCACAATACCCAATTAAAGGTGATGCTAAGCCACAAGTTAGAGAAATTCTCTTCCAATTGGAGTCTCAGGGAGTAATTGAACCCTGTGTCTCTCCGATGAATAATCGTCTTTTTCCTTTCTTAAAACCGGATCATTCATATAGCATAGTCTTAGACTACAGACATTTAAATAGTCATATGTACACTTTTGCTCTACAAAATAAGCATAGCACCGCTTTAATAAATGATATATTCCGTAAAAAATAAAAACCGACCTTGGATATTTCCAATGTTTTTCCAGCCAAAATCTTGCGCCTGAACCAGGGATTGGACAGCGTTTTGCGCCCTTGGATTTCAGTATTGCTTCACCCATTTAGCAATGGTCTGTAAGAACAGTCCAGAACTTTGTGCCTTCAGTATTGTGTCAATTCTACATAATATTGACCGTGACGCTTTATCTAATGCAGATGTCTTCAAACTGTGGGGCGCGCACCCCTGGAGGCCCGTGGCGGCATTCTCAGGGGGGCGCAAATGTCTCAGAAAAGAAGTGTAAATGAAGATGGCCTGGAAGCGTGAACGTATTCATTTATTTGTCCGTTTTCAAGGCTCTCTTCATTTACACTCAGCCAAAGGGCTAAAAAAAAAAAGCATGGGAACTGTGATTTTAATTGGCATGGGGTAGAGGTTAGTCGGTGTGTTGCGAGGGTCAATTACAGGCCTACAAAGAACAAAAAAATATTCAGTAGTTGGTTTTAAATGTTTTTTTTTCAACTTTATGTTAACTGCATTTAAAATGATACACACACAAATTAATTAGTAGTGGGAAAGGCACTCATAAAGGATGAAATCTCAGTTGGTTAATGCAATTGCTGCAGATGTCTGTGTGTGTGAGAGAGTCAGAATTAAATCCTGCTTGGTGCAGTGGGGAATAGTGATTTTGTTTTATAATGCTACAAGGTCCCTGTTTTTGGCAGGAAGCACTGTGAGTGTCATTATTTTAAAATATAACTACACACAGCTTAAGACAGGCTGCAGCAATGATTTAGGCTCAGATTTACAAAGACTTTGCATGAAGTTTGTGTTACTTTTTTTAAACAAACCTAACGCAAAGTGTATTGGTATTAACAATCCAGTGCAAATCACAATTTGCACTGGATTGTACCCAAATGTAATACAATGCTGTGCAGCGCCACTGTAGGGACAAGATTTACTAATGCTTTGCAACAGGTTTGTGTTACTTTTGGGATGCAAACCTGATGCAAAGTGTTTTCTTGGGATTTACTATCCAAAGCAAGTCAGGATTTGCATTGGATAGTTTCCCAAAGTAACAAAGTCTTACTACATGCTGCCTTGAATTACTTTGCATCAAGTGTTCGTTTCATGGGTAGCACATGGGTGTCTTTGCAAAAGAGACATCAGGGCTCATATTCCTTGCTAGCATTAGTGCATAGGGAACCCTTGCTGCAGAAGGGACACCATGTGGGAGCTATTTTTTCTGAAAGGTATATAGAGCCTGTGTCAAGACTGCAGTGATGGCCAGGCACAGTGGGGAAAGGGGTGAAAGAGGAACATGTGACCGCCTGCTACTAAGGAATGCATATATCATTAGTGAAGCATTTGATGTTGTACTGGGGACCAGGAGTGTGAGGGGCTCACAACTCCCCCAACTATGTGGAGTAGTGTTTGTTGGTCAATTTCTGTTTTTGTTTCAAGCATTTACTCTTTTATAAGTTTCACATTCCTGTGGGTTATGAGCTGCAGAAAAAGTACCCCTGAAATGGTGTCACATGCTCAAACCTCTGTGCTTAGCCCTGCTCCTCCAGCTTTTCCTGTCCTTGCCATAAATTTATGGAGGGGGGCCTGACTTCAAAATATTTAGCTTAGGGGGGCTCAGCGCAACAAAGTTTGAAGACCTCTGATCTAACGTAAATTATATCTGCTTTTCAGACATTAGGTTAAACGCACACTTGGCCAGAGAGGATTGCATAATTTTAGGATCACTGCATTCAACTTTAGGAAATCGCATTTCTAAGTGACCTTTTCTTAGGAAATGAACTTACAACTGAGGATAAGAGTCTTGCCCCTCATTGATAGGAGAAGTGTGCACAATTCCAAATATGTTTTAAAAATTGCAATACTTTTTAGGATTCCATACTTCTGGCAGAACCTACATTCTGATTATGCACAACACATTAAAACATTTTATGATTTAATTCCTCCTGTTTTCTCCAGTTCACGTTGAACATCAGAACACACAGAAACACTCAAAATTTTACAATCTGACTGACTTACTCTCTTACATACAAGTATAAATACCACAAACCTAGTCATCCGGATCTTGCAGAGTGCACTTGGGTGTATCTATAGCACTTTTGTTTTTCAAAGTTCATTTTATTATGCGTTTTAGTCAAAAACAGGATGGCTGCATTTCAAACTAACAAAGAAAGAGCACCATATCCCCTGATTAGAGGTCAATCTAAAGAATTTACAGTTTCTATAAATGAGGGAATCGGCTCAACCTCTTCTGTACATGACCTCTGCCTTTACAAGATAAATTTATCAAACAGTCCCAAAATATTATGTCCCCCACCCACCTCACCCCTCCGTCCCCCTGCTTCCCCCAAACAAAAGAACATATAGTGGGTGAATAGTAGAACTGGCGAGTATTTTGTCTCTAGGTCTAATATATGTGTCCATCGTTGTTGGCTGGCCCTGCCGGGTGTTCCCACGACTCTCATCTAAAACTGAAACGGTGCATATCACATAGTGAATGTGGGCAGACCGCTAGGAGGAGGCCCTTTGTCAGATAAGCGACAAGCGGGCCCCATTTATATTTGAAGTTTTTATACTCATCCCTAAAGATATCCGCCACCCTTTCCATGGTCAGAATCTTCCAGAGGCGTGAGTGCCACTGTGAAGCACCGGTGCTGCCTTTTTTCCCAGGCCACTGCAATCACTATCTTAGCTGCTCCCAAGCAGGCCTCCATAATGACCCTATCTGCTTTGGTTTGGTAATCTAGCTCTGGCCCTCTCAATCCTAACAGGGCACCCTCCATGGTTGTTGGAGTAGGGTATCCAAGTATATCCTTTATATGCGATGGAATTTCCTCCTAAAAAGAAGGTATCATAGGGCAATCCCACCAAATGTGACAGAAATCCCCTAAGAGACCGCATCCCCTCCAGCACATATCTGAAGTCTCTGGGAAGATCTTTTTGATTTTGGTAGGATATAGGTACCAATCAAAGAGAATCTTATAGTGTGCTTCTGTCAGATCTAGTGAATGGTTATCTATGGCCATGTCCCTCCACAGTTGCTTCCACTCTACTTCTGAGATCTCTCTCCCTGCCCTATGGTCGCATGTCTGCATGTATCTGGGTCTCGGTGTGTGTGTGGTAGTGAGAAGAAGATTGTATCGAAAGGAAATCACTCCCCTCATTGAGCCCGCCCTATGTTCGAATTTCTCTATTGGTGTCTTCGCTCGTGTTGCAGCCTCCCGGACATGTGGTTGTAGTGCCGAATGTTTAAGTTGAAGGTAATGAAAGTGTTCACTTGGCGGAATGTTAAAATCCCTCTGGCAACTGCCAAACGTTAGGATATCATGATTATGAAATAGGTCGGAGAGCATCGGGTACCCTCCCTCACTCCAGACATCAAATGGTCCCTCGTGGAGCGCCAGAGGGAATTTCTGGGTTAAAATGGATCGGGTATAGGGTGAGGAAAATGAGGACCAATCCTGTCCCCTGGAAACTTCATCCCATACTTTAAGTGTAATGCATGTGGGGGTGCTAAGGTATGTGTTTGGTGGTCTATCTTTCTTAGGCTTCCATATCACATCCCAGATGTTCTACCCACTATTGTCCTGTTCATGTGTAACCAATGCTTTTCGGATTCTCTCTAAGACCATTCTGTCAAACTTCTTAACTGAGCGGCTTTAAAATATAGATCAAAGTCTGGAAGCGCCCCCCCCCCCCTCGCTTCTTGAACATCGTCGTGTGTAAAAGGGAAGCAGCACTATGCCGTTTTGCCATATAAAACGTATCATGAGAGTGCGTAGTCTGGGCAGGAACTCCTTCTCCAAGTCTATTGGTAAGGCCTGGAATAGATATAACAGTTTAGGTAGAACAGTCATTTTTATAGCATGGATGCGTCTCAACCACAATATAAAGAGAGACTTCCAACGTTTGAGGTCATGTTGGATTTGAAGCAAAAGCGGGGAACAGTTAGTTTTGAATAGGCCTTCCAGTCTGGAAGGTAAATGGACGCCCAGTAAGTTTAGTGAATGCTCTGCCCATCGCAGCGATGTGAGCTCCATCAGCCTGGTGGTTTCACCCTCTGGCAGTGTGAGGTTCAGGATGAATGACTTTGTCAAGTTTATTTTAAAGCCCGACACTGCCTCAAAGTGCCGCAGCTCCCCTTCTAGTGCTTGTAGTGATTGTGCAGGGGAAGTGAGGGATAACAACACGTCATCAGCGAAAAGCGATATCTTATGTTCCTTGGCCCCAAAGGAAATACCTTGGATATCTGCCGCCGCCCAGACTCGAAGCGCCAAAGGTTTTATGCTCAGAGCAAAAAGTAGTGGCGAGAGCGGGCAGCCCTGTCTTGTCCCCCTCTCTAGGGAGAAGAGGGCCGAGCTAATCCCGTTGACATGTACTCTGGAGCGCGGGTGCGCGCAATTAGCCCTGATTATATCTATGAATGGCTTGTCGAACCCAAAGTATTCTTGCGTGAGAAAGAGAAACGCCCAATCTACCCTGTCAATTGCTTTCTCATCATCCAGGCCCGCCACAACTGCCGGTATCTTAAATTTAGATGCATTGTAAAAGTTGGCCGTCAGGCCATCCGGCCCCAGGGATTTATTAGGTTTAAGTGCCGCAATCACCTTTCCCACCTCCTTCTCTGTGATGGGGTTATAATGCTTTCATTCCGGGTCTGGGAGACCTGTGGAAGCTAAAGCAACTGTAAGTAGCGGTGATGTGCCACCACATCAAGGTGCTCTCTAGTGTACAGTTCTTTGTAGAAGTCCCCAAAGGCTTTTGCCTTGTCCTCATCGGCATGCGTTAGGATTCCCTTGGAGTCCGCTATACCCTGAATGTACTCTTTTTCTCTCTTTTCCCGCAACTGTCGTGCGAGGTGGGAACCTATCTTGTTGCTCTGTGCATAGGAAACATGATGCATCCACAAAAGGGTATACTCTGCTCTGTTAGCATAGATTGCTTTCACTTTCCCCCTTGAGGAACTCAGTTTGCGTTGTAGCGGGTAAGAAGGGTTCTGTTTGTGTTCCTTCTCAGCAACCTCCAGCTCCGCCTCCAAAGCTTCCCTCTCTTGTTTAGAGCGGTGTTAAGCTCCATACATTTCCCCCTTATGACTGCCTTGAATGCGTCCCAATTATTCAGGGGAGAAGTATCCTGTGGTTGGTTTATATGAAAGAATTCCGACCAGAATGTACCATCTTGGCGTCAATTCAAACTAATTGCGACAAATCTGTGATCATATATAGAGATCGACAGGATTTTTGCATCTTGGAGGGACCCCAATAGCCCTTGACTTATAAAAATATAATCCAATCTCGAATAGGTTTGATGGACATGAGAGAAAAATGAATAGTCTTTGGTATCGGGGTGTAATTGCCGCCATGCATCTAATAAACCCATAGAGTGTATGTAGTGTTTAAAAGATTTGGGGAGACTGCCTGTGGGAGCTCTATGTGGATGGGTGCTCTTCATGTCTGCGTGCCAAATGAGATTGAAATCCCCCATCAATATTGTCGGATCTTCAGAAAATCCACCTAACATAGTGAGAAGGAAAGACAAGAACGCCTGCTGGCCTGTGTTAGGGGCATATGCCTTCCCCTCAAAAATCCTTTCACCATGATAATCCTCCCCTCCTTGTCTGACTTTATGGCTTCAGGTTGAAATTTCAAAGAATTGTGAAATAGTAAAGCTACCCCCCTGTGTTTTGTAGTCGCTGAGGATCTGTAGATTAAGGCATAACATTTATGGTGCAGCCTGAGCTCCTCCTCCCGCTTTAGGTGTGTTTCCTGTAGGGTCACCACCTCAAAGGAGTGATTCGAAAGATATTCCCATACTTTTTAGCATTTGAGGGGTGAATTCAAGCCCTTCACGTTCCATAAAGCTATTGCAATCGGCATAGTCCCAACTTAACCCCCACCTGCCCAAGCAGGACCTGAAGCCAGAAAATCACCAACCCTCCATACTTTACTACTTAAAAAGTAAACATTGCTTTTTCAGATTTCGAAAATGCTTTTTGAGCCAGTGACAATGCGTGTCCACTATCCCTAAGAGACCAAATTTCGCCCCTCGTATAACTCCCCCCAACAGTTAACATAACTAATTAACCAAAACTTGCACCGGGCAGCTTGTACTCCCTTGGCCATAAAGTCTTGGAAGATAGGGTTCATGATGTAAGGTGTCTGTCCCAGGTCCGGGGCCCCGGCTGTTTCTCAAAAACAATTATCGATCAGCAAAACATCTTATAGAACTGCAGAGTTCGAGTATAGGTGCTGGTAGGGACTTCAAAGTGATTCCTGTCTTCTCACTGACCTCTGGGTGAGGTCTCCTCTCTGTAAAGATTGTAAACCACGTTGGACTCCTTTCATCATTTCCTTACCACCAGGAGTTCCAGATTTAATTATTCTTGGCTTTGGAATAATGATCCTTAGAACTCACGTTCCACTGCGATGACTTGTTGCTATCTTTCCCACTGGAAGGGCCTCCTGTGTGATCTTCTGGACCCAATGGGAGCCCCACGAGCTTCAGACCTTCCTCAAGCTCCATAACTTGCTTCATTTTATTGTTTAATTCGAAGGCCGGACCAAAAGGGTAAGTCCATCTATATTTAATTTTGTCCGTTTTGTAGTGAGGAGTTGAAATTGCTGCCACCGAAGAAGAGTTGAGGGTGCCAGATCCTGATAGAGGGTACAGCAAAAGCCCTGGAAAGAGATCTCATCTTTTTTCCACTTTAAAGGAGTGAAGTTTCACCAGAATGTTGTGAGTGCGAAGTTGCACTCCACCTGCACCTGCCCGCTCGATCTAAATCTTCACCTGGTTCACCCCCAGGACTTCTGCGAAGATACCCTCAAGAAACCTCTCAAGGTCTGGCCCCTCCGCCCCCTCCTCAAGGTCCTTAATCCTGATGTTATCTCTTCGTGCTCTGTTTTCCATATCCTCTGTCTTTAGCAGCGCTGATTGTAACTGGGTATGTAGCTCCTGCATTCTATCATGGGATACAGATATTCTTTTATCTAGTTCTTGAGCTTGCGCCTCCACCTGTGGTAAATAAAAATACCGGACTGAATTTCATACGGAATCTTAAAATAAAGTAAATAGCTCAAAATAACAAGAGGCAGAATCCGTGGTATAAGAGGTTTTCTAATGGGCTTTATTCCATTCAAAATGGCCGACTCGAGTCGCGGCCTTCAGGTTCCGTCACCACGAGGGTTCAGGAAGTGAAGTACAATAATTTATTAACAGACATGTATTTTTATAATAAGTACATTACAATGAAACGAATGTAGAAGGCGTAACATTTGATAAGAAAAGTGACAAAACAGTGACATAATCGAAACTAGGCGTAATAAGGAATAAAAGAAACATGATTGGTTTGCATTATCAGACATAGGTGGATCTATAAGATAATACTTGGCATAGATGCGCGCGCGGCAGCATGACGTGTAATTGACGTGCAACTAGGGGGTGAAGGGGACTTGACATTTAGCTCTACATGTGGAGACGAGAAGTCTGGGGGTCAAGTCAACCTAATCCCAAATCATATCTAACATCCTATGTTTAAAGAACTATGTTATCCACAAGGAAGAGACTCTCGGACAGAATCTATTCTATACTGACTGTGTACGTGTACAAGCGTCTAAGTGTCTATATGAGATGCGAGGGATAGAAAACTTTCCATGGTAACAGGGCTATGAATCACTTGCAGGAGGACGGAAAGGCTGAGTCCTTTGCTTGTGAGCTAAAGGAAATGTTTACCTAAATCACTGGACAGGAATGCATCGGCTGGAGAGCAAAATAGATAATTCGAAGGTGAAATACAACTTTTTGGCAGACAGGCGAAAACTGGCCGAGGCAGGCACCGTTAGCTGCACAGGGAGTAGGACAAAGTTCATGGATACAGATGCGAGCTCAAGCTGAAGCTGTCAGAGACAGAGAGCAGGGAAAGGCTTGAGGACAGAATCGGGCCTACTTGCCTGAACTGTAAAAATGAAGTAACTTAGCCATATAAAGTCGGTGGCCTTTCATACTTAGGAATCGAATATCCAACCCTGTGATGGCGGATCTGACAGAGAACATGTCGACGGTAGACACACATATGTTTGCGTCTTAGAAACTGGAACTGGAGGGAACATACATGTACTTGTAACATGCATATAGAACCGTTGGGGTCCAAGATAGGGGACATAACTGATCAGGAAAATCCACATTTCCACATTCCCTCCTTGTCCCCTTCTTGCCCTTCACGAGACATCAATCTTCATCATTCCATTGATTTGCTCATGGAGCATCATTTCTTCTTCCTTCCGGCATTCTGAACGGGACCTGTGATGTGGAATGCATGATGTGGCACACAGACCACAAATCGCTGGTCCACCTTGCAGGCATAAACAACAACTGAAGAGCATAAGAAGGCCAATACCTAGGAAGGATAAAACTCTCCATCCCCAGGCTGATATCACACTCCAAAACCACCCGGACCACGTCCAAGTGCCTGGATTTTCGTGTATCTGGCTTACAATCTTATGAAGGTGTGTTATAGCTTTATATACAGATGGCGAATTTTCTGGTATGAATATGCAGCAGCTGGATCCGATGACCCTGCAAGCTCCGCCCCTATCGGCCAGGATGACGTCAAGGACAAGACGATTCTGGAGAACAACAATTCTCATCACTGATTGTTCCTCTGTCAGATTGCCTAGGGCGGCTATAGTCTCGTTTACTACAGCTTCAAGAGTCTTGGTGAGTCTGCGTATCAGCTTACTATTTGATATTGTACCTATATAGGGAAAGATACCTTTATTGAAATCTACATACTTGTCCCATGCTGTCTCAGTATAATCGACAACTGGGAGATCTCTTTGCTCTCTATTGTGTACTAAATGAACATTTCGATAATAATCAGGGGGAGCTAGGAAAACAGGTGGCAAAAGGAATGCTATGTAACAGGTACCATCCCAATCTAGAGGCAGACGCATATATGCCGTCTGACCACATATGAAGTAAGAATGGCGAGAAGCTCTAAATGAAGATTTACCTTGATCACTATATTCTACTGTAGTAACGCATTGGCTATGGCCCATATGTATGGAACCAACTTTTCTTACACATAATTCACCCTTAACTGGAAATACTGACATAGTGGGCAGAATTAGTTCAACTTCGGATTTGACATTCAGAATCATAAGATTAGGCGTAAAATTACCTAATTTATACACTTCATTTTCTAAATCAGTTCCTGTTCTACTGGGGTGACCCTCCTTATTAGGGTGACAGACTTTGAATAAAACTAGATTCAGATTTCCCCATATCCAATGTTGTTGATAAACTGCTGTGTCTGGGTCTATGGAATTTAATAAACTAAACCATGCTCCACAGGAGCCATTGTGTGTGAATGGATGTGGAAAGAAAGGCAGAACTCCTTTGTTATTCTGATAGGGAGGAAGTCGGCCACACACCCAACAATTGGTGGCATTACTAGTCTGATGGGAATGATGTAACATACTAATGAAGGTGTTATTGCGCAGCGCAAGTCTATAGGACAATTCATGTGGCGGTAGGTCACTAAAAGAATGTTCTGCAGCAACATTATAAACATGTCTAGAGATAGGATGATATATGTGCAAAATCACACTCGTAATAATTACTAAAATACTCAATAAAAACAAAATTAATAATGTCCTCATACAGTAGCTACGCAGTGATTTACAATACGCCTGTCGTTTCAACATTTCTCGGGTATTTTCTCTACTCAGGTCCAAGGGATACATGTCGGAGACAATTCAACCGCTTCACCTTGGAGAGGACTTAAACAATCAAATTGCTCGACTGTTTGGGCCTAAGCTTTAATTTATAGTACTGAGAGTCATTCTGTTCAACAAAAGGAAGTTTTGAATCAGTCTGTGAGGGAGTGCAGGGCACAGTGTCTATATCTGAAGGTAGTCCATGAAATTTTTTGACGTGACTTGAATGAATCCACCCTTTGCGTCCCTCGATCTTCACGGCTGTTCTTGTGGTCAACAGGACCAACTTGGGTGCTTTCCACCTGGGCTCCAGTTGACTTTTCCTGTCGAAATTTCTCACAAAGACAAGATTACCCGGAACAACGTCATGGGGTTTCGCCTCAGTGTTGTCGGGAAAGGCTGCAGCTACCTGTGAACGAGAAGATTGTAGTGCAGACATCAAGGAAGCCAAGTAATCTGTCAGCATGTTACAGTCAATGTCAGTTATTTTACGGGGTATAGGCGTCCCCCACATATTCGGTGGTCTACCAAAGATCACCTCATACGGGGATAGCCCTGTTCTAGAGTGTGCTACCATTCTCATGTAAAAGAGTGCAACTGGTAATGCTACTATCCAGTCGACACCTTTCTCTCTACATATTTTGGACAGTCTGATTTTCAGTGTCTGGTTATGTCTTTCTACGAGACCTGCTGCCTCGGGGTGTCGGACACAGTGGAATTTCCACTGATATCCCAACAAGAGTGAGACATGTTTCATTAATTCGGATGAGAAAGGCTGGCCGTTATCTGAATATACAACACGTGGTAAACCGTACCGTGGGAAGAATTCTCGAACTAACTGTTTGGCAGTAGTCGGGGCAGTGTAATCTGATACGGGATACGCCTCTGTCCAACGGGAGAGAGCGCAGACAACTACGAGGACATATTTGAATCCTCGACAACGTTCCATCTGAATATAATCCATCTGGAGGACTTCAAAAGGATGGTCAGGAGGCTGAAATCCACCCTGCTCTACGGGAACACTCTTTCCTGGATTAAACTGACAACATATCATACAGGTACGAACTTTTTGTTTAGCTGCTGCTCGTAAATGTTTGTTGAACCAAATGTGCTGAATGCTGTCTAGCATAGCCTTCTCTCCTAAATGTGCTGGACTGTGAACTGTAGCTATAATGGCTTGAACCATGGAATCAGGGAGAAACCATACAGATTTCTCCTTCGTCATCCATCCTTGATCTGTCTGGATCCCTCCTAGTTCAGTCCACTTCTTTATTTCTTCTGCTGTGGCATGTGTCTGTATGTCAATTACGTCAAGTGCGGGATCCTTAATTGTCATACACTGTGTTGGGGTCTGAACTATTGGCTTTGTCATGTCTAATGTGCGATTCTGAGCAGTCTGTTTAGCTGTTCTGTCAGCTAAATCATTGCCTTGAGAAATGGTATCAGTAACCTTCGTGTGTGCTTTACATTTCATAATCGATATAGCAGTGGGTAGATGTATTGCATCTAACAAAGCATGAATGAGGGGCCCGTGCTGAATGTGGGCACCATGGGACGTTAGATAACCTCTCTCTCGCCACAGCACGCCGAAGTCGTGTACAACTCCGAATGCATAACGTGAGTCAGTGTATACATTAACTTTCTTATTTGTGGCTTGAATACAGGCTTGCGTTAGAGCAATAAGTTCTGCTGCTTGGGCTGACAGAGTATCTATACAATGTGTCTCAATAACTTCAGTGTCTGTTGTGACTGCATACGCGGCCACTAAATCTCCTGTACTTGCTCTCATGCATGATCCGTCTACATACAACGTCAGGTCTGGATCTAACAATGGAACGTCTGTCAAGTCTTGTCTAGGTTTCGTCTTTATTTCAATGATTTCAACACAATCATGAGCTAGTGGGTCTGTTCCAATTACAGGTAATAGTGTAGCAGGATTCAATGTATTACACCGTCGGATCTCTATGTGTGGTTGAAACAATGTCAGTTCATAACCGGTAAGTCTTGCTATGGTCAAGTGTTGTGTTTGTGTTCGGTTCACAAGAACCTCTACTGCATGTGGTACTTGAACTGTCAATGGGTGTCCTAATACTATGGCATCGCTTTGTCTGATTGCTAAAGCTGTCGCTGCCACTGATTTCAGGCATGCAGGCAAAGCCTGAGCTACGGGATCTAATGTACTGGAAAAATAAGCACATGGCTTGCATGATCCTGCTTGATCCTGAGTGAGTACTGACAAGGCAGTACCTTCGCGTTCTGTAACAAAGAGTGTAAAATGTTTGTTATAACATGGTGTTGCTAAAACAGGTGCTTGACATAAAGCTTTCTTTAGGCTTTCAAAAGCTTGTGTATGTTCCTGAGTCCAAGGGAGAACAGTCGATGTGGCTGCCTCCTGTGTGGTTAACTGAATGAGTGGTTTTGCTAGAAATGCGTACTGAGGGATCCACTGCCTACAATATGAAGTGAGGCCTATGAAAGCTCGCACCTCCTTTTGTGTCTGGGGTATTGACATGTTAGCAATTAACTGGATGCGATCTGGTGTAAGCTGCCTTCCCTCCTTGGACAGCGAGTGACCAAGATAAATAACTCGCTAAACACAGAATTGCAGCTTAGAAGGGGATACCTTGTGCCCCTTGTCGGCTAGGAAATGTAAAACTGTCAGAGAAGCTTTTTCACATTCTGGCTCGCTTCTCGCGGTGATCAGCAGATCATCGACATATTGAAGCAGTGCAGTATTGACTGGCATGTGGATACTGTCAAGTTCTCGTTTCAATGCTTGGCTGTAGATGCTGGGGCTTTCTGTGAATCCTTGGGGAGCGCGTGAGAATTTAAAACTGCGCCCACTTAAACTGAATCCGAACAAGTATTGGCTTTCCGGATCTATTGGGACGCTGAAAAAGGCATTCTTGAGATCAATTACAGTAAAGAATGTTGCTTCGGAATCAATTGCTGTCAACAAGGATGATATATCAGGGACCACAGGGAATTGTGGTACAATACACTTGTTTAGTTCACGCAAATCAATAACCAATCGGTACACTGGTGGAGCAGTAGGATCAGTTCGTTTGAGAATCGGAATTATCGGTGAATTACATACATTGGAGTCTGTTTCTACAACTACTCCCTGGGCAATTAGCTCATCAATGATTTTCAACAAAGCCACTACAGCATCATGCGGTAACTTGTATTGTCGCATTCGTGGTAGTACCACTCCTGCTTTCAATGTAACTCGATAGGGTGTAATGTTCATGCAGCCAACATCCGTAGGGCCTTGTGCCCATAGATGTACTGGTAAAGTCTGTAGTCGGGGATCCATGTCTCTAGACACATAGTGACCTTTAAAATCACGCAAAAACAACCTTACTCCTTCCGGAGAACAACATATTATGGCTCCTAGTGCTTTCAGAGTTTTAATTCCTAACAGATTTTCTGGGCATGATTTAGTAAGCAATAAATCTGTAGTTCGTGTCAAAGGTCCTATCGTAAGTGGTAGCGGCTGTGATACTTCATTAACAATAGGTTTTCCTGAAAAACCAAGGGAAACATTTTGAGAGCCTGAGAGGGGTGCCCCTGGAACTTCACTACGTTTTATGGTTGTTCGACTTGCCCCTGTATCGAGTAAGAATTTTCTATCTTGACCTAATAATTCACTATGTACATAAGGTCCTTCTTGATCTACAGGAATCTCGATAAGCGGTAAGTCAACTTCCCTCTCTAGGCTGGTTCATGCGTAACGCTGATACTCAGGGTATTCATACTGTGCAGTCTGATACATTTGTCGTGTTGTGGTTTGTGTGGCAGTAGCAGGCAACGGTGGTGCAGCTGGCACAAACTGTATGGGTTGCTGTGAGGCTGGCATGGACTGTTGCTGAACTGGCATGGACTGTCCATGCTGCATAGCTCCATGTTCATTCTGATCTTGTCTAACTAATCGTGGTCTCTCTTTTGCAATACCTGTAGCTATATTACGTTTCAGGACTGGACAATCGTGTACATAATGGCCTAGTTGTTTACAGTAATTGCAGGTTCCTTTTACAGGAACTGCAGAATCACCAGAATGTGTCACACCCTTTTTGTGACCATCTGCTGGTACTGTCTGAGAAACTAGCATTTTCATTTTTGTATCCTTCATGCGTCTATGCTCGTGTTCTTGTTCATCCCTAATTCTATTGTGATGATACTGTAACATTTGTAGCATTTGCGACGGAGTGTTACTTTGCCAGGTACTCTCGAATTTCAATATTCTATTCTTCACTGGAGGCAATGCATTTTCCACCAATTTTGTCACAAATAAATGTGGATATGAGTCACTACTTGCTTTTATACCACTATTTATACCAAAACATTTTTCAAATCGAGCATAATAATCGCTTGTGTCTTCATCTTGCTTTTGTTTGCAGGCTGTGATTGCACCCCAATCTTCCTTTTTTGTAGTTAATAAACGTGGCAGTACCTGTACTAGTAAACCTGGTAATAGTTTAACTTTATCCCCGAGCCCTGAACCTGCAGCTCGGCCCCTTTCTTCCTCTGCTAATGCTGTCCAGTCTATCTTTTGGTCTCCCACTTCCCACTCTTTTTCTTTCAGTTTTTCATATATGCCAGCAGGCAAAAGCACCTTTAATATCGTCATAATATCAGGAAAGGTGTACTCTCCCATCAGTAACATGTCTTTAATTTCTCGGTGGAAACCCGCTGGGTCTTTGTCATGACTAGGTACTACCTTTTTCATTTCTAATAATTCCATTTTTGATATGGGTGTGTAAACAAATACACGGTGAAACTCATTGTCTTCGCCTTTTATTGGGTGCACTTCCCGTAAAGGATTTTGTCTATCCATGTAGTACGGTGCTCTTTCTCTGGGGGGCAAGGAGAGAGAATCTGGATTTACAAAAAGGACATACTGCTTACGTGACACTAATATCTCTTTAATTAGCTTGTTACTAGAACCTCTCCATCTGTTCGTGAGTAGTTCCGTTAATATATCAGGTAAAGGACCAGGGTCAGCATGTTGGCTCTTATATAATATGAGGAGTTGCTGAATCATATATATTCCAGCTAAACGTTGTTCATCTGTACTGAGGTTAAAAAACGTGTGTGCTACGGTCTCATCACCGTATTTTTCAGGACTGTCAATCCAGTGAACGGCTGATCTGGCTAATTCTTGCTCATCCATGGAATCGAGGAGGTGGTAACCTCTTCGTTCTCGTAGTATTTTATCTGCGGCTTGAAACGAATGTTCAGGAGACTTCAGATTTATTACAGGCGTCGGATACGTTCTGCTGTTTTTTGGGCATACAGAATGTATTGGATCAGGAAAACATCTAGTATTTTCACAGGATCTTCCTCTGCCTACATAGGCTATGGTCTCTGACTGTTTTACGGAATTCCCTGATTCGGACACTTCATTTTGCTCAAACTCGTCTGTTCCCAATCTTTCTTCATGAATACGCTCTATTTCTTTACGGATTTTTCGGCACATGGCTATTATACAATTTTGCTTATCGTGTCTCCCTTCTGATATATTCTGACTCCATCTTGTAAGAATAAGCATTGCATTCGGGTCTACCCCCGGACGATCTTGATTTCTGATTACACAGTTTATGAGGAAACGTAACAGTTCCCCCTGTATCTCTACTTTCTGGAATTCCATAGCTCTGTTAATACATCCTGGATCTCGTCCTGTTTGAACAAAATGATATATGTTATCTAGATGCGTAGTCATCCCTGGTAACCTCGCTAAATACTCTGCGGCTCGCCTGATACGTAATGATGCCAGGACCATTTCGTCCTCTTTACCAACCACCGGGTCATATCTACAATTTACAAGGAGTTCTTTAAGCGTACGTTCACTTACGAATTTAGGTGTACGTGAATGTGCTGACTCTTGAAAAACAAGTTTATTTATTCTGGGTGGTGTAAAGGTACTGCTAGCACCTCCCGTGGCCCCATCTGGGGCGTCGGGTGTGAATGGATTCGTTGAACGTGACACAGCAACTATGGGTGTCGATACCCCTATAGGATCGACTGCGGAGACAGATGCGGAAACAGATGTGCTTGCCGACGCTTGTGTCGGAACTTGCTGTTGCACGGGGACAGATACCTGATCCTGACGTTGAACCCCTCCGCCAGACGGTCTATGTGGTGTGGCGTTAGCATACTCGGGAGCTGCATCGTCTAGATATGAGGAAAGAAAAACATCTTCTGCGGTTCTGGGATGCCCCTTTGGATGTACCTTAATTGGAAATAATGGGGGTGGCAAGTCTTTTGGCATCTCTGTAACAGCCTTAGGTAGTCCTTCGGCTAGAAGGGGATACATACCATTCATAAGAGCATTTCTTTGTCTATTCACTTGTTCTGATTTCACTCGGATACCTTCCTCAATTAATAGATTTTCTTGAACTTTATTTGAACTTTCTTTACTCCTCTCTTCTTGTCTACGTGCTTTTTCTGTTCGTCTATGAGATTCTTTACGCCATAACTCAACAGCGTCTTTCTGTGACTGTCTGACCTTTCTTTTCCATAACTCTTCCTCCACTTTCATGATGCACTCTGCATCCCAGGTTCCCGCTATGGGCCACCTTTGACTTTCCGGTAATCCCTTGGTATAATCTACCCATAGATCAAGAAACAATATGGCATCTAAGCCATGTTTATGGTACATGAAATGCCCTGGAGTGTCCCTAGGAGGAATAGGAACTGCTTCTTCAAGCACCCCTTTTCTGGTAGTAATCTGTCTTAACTTCGAGAAGAGCGGCATATTTACAACTGATCTGATACTTACTCTTGAATTTTCTTAATACGAAAAACACAATAAATGAACAGTGAACAATGAACAGTCATTCGTACCACAATATGCAAGACATTTCTGAATACTTTAAACATTAAACATTAAACATTATAACAGTGATCGACAATGATGACAGTCTGCCTAACTAATCACCACGCTGAATTCTTGACAATAACTGAATACTTCGGAATACTTGATATACTGCTAAACAGTACATATACACTGCTAAACAGTGCAGACCGGATTTGTGTACCCAAATCCGTCTTGACCGGCACAACCTATGTGCGCGTCAACACGCCTCCCCGGCGATGGTACTCACCGAGTAGCTCCTTGAAACGGAAGGCCTCAGAGAATGGACAGGACTCGATAACTGCGGACAGCGGACCCTCTCGACATCGGGATTTCGGAAAACCTGGTGGGCCTCTGTATACCTCGGATCTTGCTCTCTCAGCTAGGCTCTGGTCGGGATACTTCGCACTTCTCACCGCCTCGTCTGGGTTGATCGCAGCCTCAGTCGCCCCCGCTTGACCGGAGGGAGCTTACAGGAAATCCTGCTGGTACGCGTTTATGGTCCGTCCAGCTGTGGCAGGAGACCGGGCCTGCAACGCACCGCCGGCGCGTGAGATGAGAAAGTGTCCCTGTTCGGGCGCCATTATGTGGTAAATAAAAATACCGGACTGAATTTCATACGGAATCTTAAAATAAAGTAAATAGCTCAAAATAACAAGAGGCAGAATCCGTGGTATAAGAGGTTTTCTAATGGGCTTTATTCCATTCAAAATGGCCGACTCGAGTCGCGGCCTTCAGGTTCCGTCACCACGAGGGTTCAGGAAGTGAAGTACAATAATTTATTAACAGACATGTATTTTTATAATAAGTACATTACAATGAAACGAATGTAGAAGGCGTAACATTTGATAAGAAAAGTGACAAAACAGTGACATAATCGAAACTAGGCGTAATAAGGAATAAAAGAAACATGATTGGTTTGCATTATCAGACATAGGTGGATCTATAAGATAATACTTGGCATAGATGCGCGCGCGGCAGCATGACGTGTAATTGACGTGCAACTAGGGGGTGAAGGGGACTTGACATTTAGCTCTACATGTGGAGACGAGAAGTCTGGGGGTCAAGTCAACCTAATCCCAAATCATATCTAACATCCTATGTTTAAAGAACTATGTTATCCACAAGGAAGAGACTCTCGGACAGAATCTATTCTATACTGACTGTGTACGTGTACAAGCGTCTAAGTGTCTATATGAGATGCGAGGGATAGAAAACTTTCCATGGTAACAGGGCTATGAATCACTTGCAGGAGGACGGAAAGGCTGAGTCCTTTGCTTGTGAGCTAAAGGAAATGTTTACCTAAATCACTGGACAGGAATGCATCGGCTGGAGAGCAAAATAGATAATTCGAAGGTGAAATACAACTTTTTGGCAGACAGGCGAAAACTGGCCGAGGCAGGCACCGTTAGCTGCACAGGGAGTAGGACAAAGTTCATGGATACAGATGCGAGCTCAAGCTGAAGCTGTCAGAGACAGAGAGCAGGGAAAGGCTTGAGGACAGAATCGGGCCTACTTGCCTGAACTGTAAAAATGAAGTAACTTAGCCATATAAAGTCGGTGGCCTTTCATACTTAGGAATCGAATATCCAACCCTGTGATGGCGGATCTGACAGAGAACATGTCGACGGTAGACACACATATGTTTGCGTCTTAGAAACTGGAACTGGAGGGAACATACATGTACTTGTAACATGCATATAGAACCGTTGGGGTCCAAGATAGGGGACATAACTGATCAGGAAAATCCACATTTCCACACACCTCTAGAACTCGTGTGCCTACAGAGTCCAGGTCCTGTTGGAGCATTGTCAGTTGCTCCGCCGAGAGATCGGCTTACAATTGATCCATGGAGGATTTGATATCCACTTTAATCTCTGTGCGGAGCTCGTGCTTGAAATCCCTGAGGGATACAATTAGATCCTCCTTGGTGAGAGCCATGGCGTCGTCGGCCCAATCCTGTGGCGATTTCTTCTTGCAGGTAGTGAAATAGCTGGTAACCTTAGCAGGGCCTTTTTTCGGTGGAGTCTTCATAAGAAATAACAGAACCTCCCCCCCAAAAACAAAAAATTTTTTAGTCGGTAATAACTCCCACAAATAATTAGTAAGTGCCTCATTCAATCACAGGGACATAGAGGAATAACTTTTTAAACACTTTTTTTTTATATGAGCAGATATATAAAAATAGGACTAGTACAATGAACAAAAGTTTCAATATTTTGCATTGACAAAAAGCCAAGTAACGCCCACAGAGAACAATAATTTAACCAAAATAAATTTTTTATACATACAAATGACACAAAAATGAACTTAATATATTGCAATACTACACATGAGACATATACAAAAAACAACATAAAAACAAGCCACCTAAAAGGAAAGAAAAACAAATCTCAATAGTAGCACAAATTATTCATGCCAGTAGTAGACAACACAGGCGCCGACGCGCGTTTCGGGGTGGACCACAGAGTCCACTAATTCCAACGTGGAGAACAGGGCTTAAAAACGGGGCTTCTTGGCAACCCAGAGCATACTCAAAACGAAATCTGTGAAAGAAATGAATGAGGCAGACAATAAGCCGATATATAATAATTAAAAAACACAATAATCTATTTCTGTAGGAGCAGACCATCACCAAACGAGGGAACTCGATAAAGGTGCCAGAATGGACAAATAAAAAGTGCACACTGATAGTCAGTTAAGAAAGAGTATTTACAACATGAAGATTACTACCAAACCAAGGAATACACCCAAGTGTTAGGAAATGGAGACAAAAAAATGGAAGGGATGTGAAGTGACTGAAATAGAGATCCTGAAGGTAATAAAATAACCAAGTGGAATAAAGGATAACAAGTTAAGCACATATTTACCTACTGAGTAGAGGAGTAGCTATCAGTGTTCCAATGGACCAATAAGATAGGACAAAAAAGTAACAGAGCCAGTACAAGCGATATTCCTAGGAGACAGTTTCGTTACAGGAATAGATAAAATAAACCAATTAAAAGAGTAAATCAGTTAGAAATCACAGGATAACGTGGGTATGAAAGAAAACCACAACTAACACAGGAAATGAAGTTTAACGAAGATGTAAAAAAGAAGAATAGGGAACAATTGCTGAGCCTGGAAAGGATACAAGCAAGCCTATCCTAAACGGAAAAAAAACGACTAGATGAGTATCAAAACATATGACTATGAAGACAGACAAAAGAAAACGGGCCATAGGAGAGGTCATAATAAATAATGTGGCTTACTCATAGATGGCGTAGAGTAATGTAACATATGCGCGATGTTCGTCACTTGGAAAGGATCAGATGAATCCAAATTTGATCAGCCGCCCCCCAAAACTGATAAGTTACGAGCATGAAACTCCTGCAGGAATAATCAGAAAACTAAGTAGGGGTCCTAAGATATGTTATAGAATAGAGCAAACCCAAAGTAAAAATAAAAAATAAAAAAATAAAGCTTACTTGTAGTTGGATTAAAAAATGGCTTAGTAGCGGTGTAAATGCAAGGTTGTCATCGCCTCAGAGGTGAGGTCAGTAACGAACGGATGCCCACCAATCTAATGAAAAAATAGAGCAGATAAATGAAGTGAAACCCGCTACCCGGACAGCCAAGGTTTAAGAACTCCCGCTAGTTAACTTACTTGTGGATGGTACGCGGTATGGAACCAAACGAAACAACGGCCTGATCACGGATCCTAGAGAGGTAAACGCTGTAGCAGGCTTTAAGTCCCTGATTCAATAACCTACACCTGAAGGACCACGTGGGGGACGTAAGCGGTCCAACGTCTAGAAGGTAGAAGGTTGGCCGCCATCTTGGGAATATGCGAGAGAAGAGAGACCCGAAACGTTCGTATCTCTAAAGTAGGAACTAACGAGTAAGATAAGATAATACGAAAGCAGAGATGGGGTCCTATATAATAAAACACATAGATTCTGAGAAGTTCCAAAGGAACAAGATTTCCCAGAAGAAAGAAAATGAAAATACAAATGAAGATGGAAATAGAAAACAGACTAAAGAAAAGGGACAGGTGGTCCAAGATATACAAGGAACGAATAAAAACTACTAAGAAAAAAAGCTATAGGGATATAAACATGAAAAGAATATAAATTGGGATATCGGATAAAACAAAGGGTGAAAAAAGATTAAAAAAATGTTAAAGACCAAAAACTGAAAACTAGTCTGAGAGGGAGAACACATCTCTCATACTGTGAGATAAAGGCTAAAATGGTACGCAAAAATAAAAATGAAAAGCAAGAGTAACTACCTGCAGAGACAGGGAATGAAGCCAGAGAGTTCATAGTAAAGCATTCTGCCAAGGACAGTATTCATTAAGTCCAATGATGGCAGTACGTAGAGTGAAAATCCAAAAAACTTCTCTCTTCACCCCTTGTTCATGGAATCTCCTTAACGCCGTTCCTTTATGCACGGCGCTCCAACAATTCCCCGGGGACGCTAGTTCCCCTCCAAAAGGATTTTGTGTGTGCCCCTCACCAGCACTGTGAAAAGCAAGAAACAATGTCCACAAGGAACTTATTAAGTATATCACATTTATCAATAGAGAGCAAAAAGTACTCACATCTGATTAAATCAACAGAACTTTCCAGATACGTTGAGATCTGTAAAAATCAATTAACATAGATAGCTGTAGATTGATACTCAAGGAACCCTGAAAAGATTATTTACTTCAGCCGAAGTAAATATAGTTTATTTCATATTCAAAGACTGTGATTAACAATCTTACCACAGTAACAATTTTATTGTTATACTACAAGCACAAAATAGAAAAAAGTGAAACAGTGCAACCCAGTGAGGTGATCATAGCCTAAAAGTTGAAAATTACGTGAAATTAAACCAAAGGTCATAAAAACAACACCGAGAGGCTTCCAGTAATACGATGAATCTTTCTTGCCCTCTCTTTGTCAGTGTCGACGGCGTTTCGACCCCTCTTGATGTGGGGTCTCTTCAGGACAGTTTATCTGGGGACTATTGATTATTCTTGTATATCCACAATGTTATGTACCGGAACCACTGGTCAAGGCGGGGCTACGAAAGGCACTTGGCCGTATTCAAGGGGGCTCAATAGGAATCGCGTAGGTCCGTTGATTCAATGGGCAGCATATAAGGAACGGAACAATTTTTGCGCTTCTCTTCGAGGAAGTTGAATAACTCTGGAGGCCGGATAACGGGAAGAACGAATTAATCGTCAAGCGATCTACTACTCAATAGGAATTCAGGAGCTCAGAATATTATTAACACTGATGGTTCAGCCTAGCCTGCTATAGGTTCTTAATCTGAAATATTCGGGGCATGCGCCACCGTTGTTGGTGTTATGTTGGACGGGAACTTCCGACCACAAAAAACTTGCACCCGGTCCTTAGGAGACTGTACTGCATAGTTGGCTGAACTGAAAGCTTTGCTTCATGCACTAGAACATATGGATCCTGAATTCCCCACGTTTATAGTGTGATTCGTATTACTGTGAACAGTCCTTTAATGATAATTTACATTATTGATGGCAGAATGGATTCAAAGATTCTAAAGGCAACATAATCCACCATAAAACGCTTTGGGTTAAGGTGGCAGATCTCAAAGACAGGTTGCCACTGGCTCATGTTATTCATACTTTGAGTCATCAGTGTGTAGGTGCACACTTTGTAGGGAATTCTCTGCCTGATGAAGCAGCCAAATCTGTAGTTGTGACTGCTACTGTTACTATTGGATACTGTTAAAGCTAGCAAGAACAGTACCCATTTGCCTTAGGGCTGTCCATCTAAATATACGTACCACATAAGTGAACAAAACATTCTTTTTGTTACTATTCCAGGAGATGGCAATTGTTTGATTCCTAAACAAGACTGCAGACTAGCTTTAGTGATAGCTGCACAAGAGAGTGTTGCTTCTGCACATGCCGGTGTGGCAGTCACAATTTCACTGCTACAGCAACATTGGTGGCAAGGCTTATACCAACAGGCCAAAAAAAAATATGTCCTGTTTCAACATGACTCCTACATCACACATCGAGCCAGCGCGCTCCTTGCTCGTCCACGGACTCTCATGGATTATCATCCATAACAAGACCGCATCGGGTCAACTCCACTTATGCCCCCAGCGACGCATCTGAACGGAGCGGAGAAACCAAGCACTGCCTTGTACGTCTTACACTGGAGCCTGTTCTTCTCTGAACCTAGTGGCCCCCACCTCCATTGAAGAGCGCATCGGTTTGACTCTCCAGTTGTTCTAAATTGCTCAGGCCAACATTACCACTGTACTGATGATGATCCCAATATTCCAAATAGGGATCGAAACGTCGTCGACACCTTAAAACACCGTACACACTAACAATTTTATCATTATGTGTTACGGGTGTAACCACTTATCACGCTTGTTGTAATTTTTATATTGAAGTACAAGCAACCTTTTGTTTCGCCTGTTTTGCTTCATGTTCTTTTGGTTCAAAAATTGTCCTTGTGAATTGTCAATTGTCAACCTTGTGTTTATTTATGTAAAATCGGATACAGGACTGTATCCCACTACTTACTAATTTTGTTTCTTGACGTTTCATTTTCATTAAATTGTACTATCCGGCTGGATAGCTTATATATAGAATTGCTTTCTTTCTATATTTATTCTGTGGTTTCTTAAATTACTCCTCAGAAGGACCATTGTTCCCTTAAAAATTGACTCCCTAGGTCCTTGGTTAACTTTTAGGGTTCCCTTGTCTTTAACAAAAAGAAAACAGCAACATTGGTGGCAAGGCTTATACCAACAGGCCAAAAATACATATGTCCTGTTTTGTGACATTTGTCAATAAATTAAAGCTTTCAACATGACTCATCCACCACAGACACACCTGTTAATTTCCAACAAGCTTTTTGGCTGCAGTTATTTGGACCACTGTGGTCTATTAATTTCAGATACTGCGTATAAATTTATCTTAGTTGCAGTTGATTTTGCTGCAGCTTCCACTGAGTTTTTCCACAGCTTTCAGGTGACGCTCGCCCTGTTATTAAAGACCTGCAAGTCTTTATAGGGACCTGTGCATGCAGTACATTCCACTCCAACCAGGGTCCGGCTTTCACCACTGAAGCGTACCAGGGTAGTATCCCTGGGTGTAGAGGTGCATTATCCTTATACTGGCCCAACGGCAAGTCTGTTGTGGAGAGGACGAACCATAACTTAAAGCAGTCCTTAACAGCTAAAGTATTAGGTACAGAGCGTAGTTGTATCCACCACTTAATGTGGTGCAGCAAACACTTAAGAATCTCCCTAAAAGATCTCTGGGTGGCCGGACCCCATAGCAGGTCCTTTTTGGCATCAATATATACGTTACCGACCTTGATGGTCCACACATTGCAGCATAAGCCACGCCCTTTGACATAAATGATCGTTGTGCCGTCTTACAGAATGTAGAAAACATCTCTGACAACCAATCCAATGAGAAGTTGAAGATGTCTAACTCTGCAGAAATAAAGAGGAAACCAGAACCTTCTAGCTGGATTCTGAAAGTTGAGGATCTCATGCGAGAGAAGGTAGCAGTGAAAAAGGAGTTTGGTCCCTCATACCAATTATCCATGCCAGTCCTTGGAGTTCAAGGTACAACCGCTTCCTGGTTCTAAAGACAGTCATTTTGTCTCTATTGATCACATCAAATTGCATCATGTGGGCGATTCTGAACAGTAGGCCACTAGGAGTCCTTGGTGGTTTCCTAACACCTCTTGCTACCAGACAGGAAATCCCTCACAGCTAGTGAGCACCACGAAGCAGTTTTTCTACAGCTGGGGGGAGTGGATGGAGAATGCACTACAATTATTCTCTGCATCGACTACAAATCCCAGCAATATGACTTAAATGAGAACTGATGCTACTTTTCCATCTTCTGCAACTGATGTCGAATATACAGATCTACCTTCTTTGAATCCACCTATTCTGGATTTTTCCAGTCCTGTTATGGTACCTGAGGCACCAGTTATTCAGCAAACTGCTTCTGTGCATTATGTGGGTCATGGGAATTTTTCTTTAGATTCTTTTGATGATTCTTCTGTTTTGGACACCCCACTTGAACGGTCTGTGTTTTCATTTCATTACTGAAATGCACCTATCTGGTCTCATCTTGGATACATGTTTTGATAACACTTTCCTTGGTTTTCCTATTCCTGTGGAATTGGTTTGTCACTGGTTTTTCTTGATGATTAATGGCCATTATCTTCCAGAACGCTCTGCTACAGAACTGGATGACTGGTTGTTGGCCCCCCACTCATCTTCATATAAGCTAAAAAGAGACGTGTCCCACATGAATATTTCAGCTGTTCCAGTAACTGATGGAATTGTTTTCGATAAAGTTCCTTTCAATATATTCGTTCCTACAGAGATTCTGCAGATACCATAGGTATTTAGGGTTTCTATGATGGATGTCATTGTACCTGGGTTACATTCAGATGATTGGAATGTTGAAACTTTAAACTCCATGCTCTCGGAGCTGGAATATTAAGCTGTTTTCAAATCTGAGGATCTGTACTTAAATTCTGCTAATTTCGGTAAAATTTTCTGTTATCACCATTATGGACATCATTATTTGCACAGAGTTCAATGCACCAATCTTAATTACACACAATGGGAACATTGCCCCACTCCCCCACAAGAGAGCTTGAAAACATATATTGTTAAATTCCCAAGACAAAGGATAGCCGAGACCAAGGAAAAGTGAGTAAGCACATCGTATCTTAGCTGACCGCATGAAGAACGAACTGTTGAAATAAAGGGAGTCCAGGCGATCTTCTTTCCAGTGGCCGGACAAGGAGGAGATACACACACCGGGGGCCTGACTTGGTGCCCCGGGCAGATCTGACATTGATCCACCGAAGCGCGGCTGGGAAAGACAGCTTTTACTCGATGGCGATCAGATTAGCTGTAAAACTGTAAAGGGGTGGGGAGGGAATTGGTGGGCAAGTACACATTCCCTATGTTTTGTATGTTGGGTTGGGTCAACAGGGTTGTTGCTGAGTTGGGAGGGCGGGCAATTGAGACACAGTCTGGCATGGCTGCAGGGTAGGGGGAGGTAGGGGAAGGGGCTGGGAGGGGGGTTGTTTAATGTTTTTTCATTTGACAGTTTGTTATGTAACAGAGAATGAGCAGATACTATTTTCCAACGCTGCGTCCCACATGGGGGATCTGAAAGGGCAATGGGAGGGAAGACGCCCAGTGAAGTATAGCTGCACAGTCAATAAGAAATACAGATCAGGGATCGCATGACAGAACAAGTGCAGGCTGAATTTAAATTGATGTCCTGGAACGTAAATGGGCTAGGAAGTAAAGTTAAACGAGACATCGTGCTCCAATTCCTAAAAAGGCACGCCCCGGATGTGGTCCTCCTACAGGCGACGCATCTTTTGGGTAATAGCTGTAAGGCCTTGAATCACTGGTGCTACGAAATAAAGGTGCATGCAGGTTACACGTCTGGGTCGAGAGGTGTGGTGGCAATCTCGGGGGCTTGGGCAGGCAAAGTAATCAATATCCAGTCTGTCTACTACCCCCCACGTTGGGAGACTCGACACTGCAGATCTGGGGGCTCAAATACTGGAACTCCTAGTGGGCAGTTTGTACATGGGAGGAGATTTTAACATGGCGGGCTGTGACTGACTGGATCATATGCCTCCTAGGGCGCCAAGCCCCAGGCGAACACGATTGGTGGAGTTCCTGTCAGCTTTAGGCCTAAAAGATGTCTGGAGATCTCTAAACCCCGCTACACATTTCACTTAGGAGCACATGGCAGCCAATCGCGAATAGATTTCTTAATGGCTATCCCCACACTCCTCCCCCACTTTTCTGATGTCAGACACCTAGCGAGAGGCATCTCGGACCACTCTCCCATTTGGACAACATACAAGGTGGGTGGAGGGCGAGGATGGGGCTCGGTGGAAATAAATCCTTGGTACATTAACGTTCCCAAAATTAGAAAGGGTCTGGCGGAAACCACCAGCCTCTACTTCCAAGAAAACTTTAACACTGTTTCATCGCCACAGATATAATGGGAAGCATATAAGACAGTGGTCAGGGGAAAAGCCCTCTCGCGCATACACGGACACAAAAAAAAACGGACGACAGTTGTGCAGCTTCAACAGGAAATCCTAGACTTGGAGCTTCAAATCGTAAGCAATTACGACGATGCAGCACAGCACACGTTAAAACGTAAACAACAAGACTATAGGGACTGTGTTACAGAAGAGGCCAGAACTAAAACTAAGGATGCAAAGCATCGAATATATGAAACTGGCGATAAAGCAGGCAAACTTCTTGCCTGGCTGGACCAGCGGAAAAGAGCGGATAGGTGGGTTCCATCGATTGTCTTTAGACCCAGGGAGATTAGAAATTCGGTAGAGATTGCAGAGGCCTTCGCAGACCATTATTCTGAGGTTTACGCCGCAAGTACGAAATATTCTGAACAGGATTCCCTAGAATTCCTGAGGGATATCTCACTCCCGATATTGACAAAGGAAGAATGTCAGCCTCTGGAGGATGACCTAACAGTAGCCGAAATAACTCAAGCAATTGGAGCCCTAAAATCGGGTCAAGCTATGGGACCAAATGGTATCCCAATTGAATTATACAAACTTACAGCGCAGACGATTGCACCTCACTTACTAACGATGTTTGAGGAGAGTAACACCAAGGGCATACTTCCATCAGATCAGCGACTAGGGACTATAGTTGTAATACATAAAGAGGGAAAACCTAGGGACCAATGTACGTCTTACCAGCCCATTACGTTGCTTAATGCTGAAGCAAAGATTCTGGCTAAACTATTGGCTGAGCCACTTCTCCCTGTACTCCAGACCCTGGTCCACCCAGACAATCCGGATCTATGCCAGGTCAAAATTCCTCCCTAAACCTTAGGTGTCTTCATGGGGTCATGGGGCGTGCTCACAGAATCACAGAGGATGCCTCGGTACTATCTTTAGATGCGCAGATGGCTTTCGGTACTGTCGAGTGGCCATACATGATGGCCGTCTTCAAACGAATGGGAGTTGGACCACGGTTTATATCATGGCTCAGACTTTTATATGCAGAACCGCAGGCACAAGTAGTGGTCAATGGTGAGAAGTTACATATATTTCTGCTGCAACGTGGCACAAGACAGGAATGTCCTCTGTCCCCGCTGGTCTTCACGTTGGTTCTCGAACTAGTGGCGGCATGGATCCAGAAAGACCCAAAAGTACATGGGTTGCGCTGGTCAGAGTGCTGGGGGGACAGGATTTCGCTGTACACTGGCGATATACTTTTATATGTACCGTCCCCCAGAGCCTCCATAGCAAGAATACTAAACATCTTCGCCACGTTCGGACTATACTCAGGACATGCCATCAGCTACGCTGTCAGTAGTATTTGTCCTAGCTGGGCAGAGGCCGAAGTTGCCTGTGGATTGCGAGACATAGGTGGCCATAGACAGATTTCGATACCTGGGCATCTTTGTAACAGTAGATCAGGTGAGTTTTCAGGCCCGGAATTTACAACCTCCTCTGGAACGTCTTAAAGGTGATGTTCACCACTGGCAAGTCCTGCCACTCTCACTCCTCAGGAGAGAGGCGCTGTTTAAAATGATGGCTCTGCCGAGATTTCTATACGTATTACAAAATACGCCCCACCCAGTTCAGGACTCGTATTTCAGTTCAATAGATAGTGAAGTGTGCTCCCTCCTGTGGAATGGCGGCACTCCCAGAATCGCCCTCAATAAATTGACCCATAGTTGGTATGACGGGGAGATTGCCTTGCCACACATCCAAACATATTATAGGGCAGCTCAACTCGCAACAGTGAACCAATGGGTTCATCAACCGTCAACAGAGAAGGCGTACCAGATGGACCGGCTGGTGCTGCAGCCAAGAGGGTGTCTCCACGCGCTCTATACAGAACCATGGCGACTAACGTTTTAGGGCATCAAGGTGGTGACAGTTTGCCACTGGCACTCGACTCTCCAAACTGGGGTGGAAAGATGGTCTCACCAAAGCCACACCACTTTGGGAATCCCAACAACTGGGCACCTCAGAATTGAGGAAAGGTTTCGCTAGGTGGGAATTAATAGGAATTTCGAGGTTGGGAGACCTCCACACAGGGGTAAAAATTGTATAATTCGAACACTTACAAAAAACATATGAACTGGCAAGGACGGAGTACTTCTTCTACTTGCAGATCCGTCATGTAATACAGGCAGCAGTACCTCGGGGAACTGAGCTCCCGGAGTCGTCACCTCTGGAATGTAGACTCCTAGAGGAACACCTGCCCCGTAAGGCAATCTTGCTTACTTATCGAAAGCTGATTAACAACTTACCAAACAAGCTTACAGTCCTGAAGGAGCGGAGTGGACATAGCTGACTTACAAGAGGAGGACTGGCCTGAAGCATTAGCCTCCCCGAGGGAAGTAGCAATTAGGGCCCTGTTCAAACTAGTCCAGCTCAAAATACTGCATAGGGTATACCTTTCCTGCACTACACTTGTGAAAATGGGACGTAGGGCAGATGCAACCTGTAACAGGGTGTGTGGGGAGGCGGGTCGTTTTATCATATAATATGGACATATCAGGTGATTTAGGACTACTGGCGTAAGATAGTGTCATGTATGTCGGGGTGATGGGAGACAGCTTACACTATCGCCCAAATAGTGTCTGTTAAATGTGTGGGAGTACACAAACCTAGCACAAGCAGACCACACTTGGGTTACTCTGGGTCTTATGCTGGCAAAAAGAAATATAGCGCTGGGGAGCTACCCCCCCCCCCCCACGTTTTCCGACTGGAAGTGAGATATGGACTGGTGCATGGTGGTGGAGAAAACTGTCTATGTAAAAAGAGGATGCCCCAAAAAGTGGGGGGAAATTTGGAAGAAATGGAATGAATTTGGGGGAACCCATGTACGCCTCCTCTGGGTAAAACAAATCTTTCCATGATCCATTCAGAGACCATTTGATGGAACTATCGGAACAACCGTGTCTAAAGAGGACAGTGACCCGGCAAGGCTCATTTGGGATGCCCTGTGGTGGGAGGTGGTGATGTTTGGTTGTTTATGCAATAATGACAATGTAAGATGTGTTTCTGCTCTGTTATGATAATAAAAAGATAAAGAAAAAATATATATATGGATAAATTCACATACTTTTCTAGGTATAATTAATCGAACCCGACATCAAATTATTTCAAATTAGTCCGTACACTACCAAAGAAATATATGCTTACACAAACTAAGCTAATATATACAGACCTGTTTGTTACCCAATTAGCTGTGAAAGCCTATGATTATTGGAAAGACACAATTAACATGAAGACCATTTGGGGTAGAAAATTGTGGCAAGTTCAACGGATGGAACCCTTGTTCCGAGCCTGTTTAATTTCAACACATATGATTTTTCTAAATGACTCCGTCCAACAGACTATTTGTCTAGGATTGGCGAAAATGAAAGACATGAGTGCACCAAATATTTCCTTAATAGCCCATTTTAACAATTTTGGCACCACTTAACAAATTACACTGAGGAATAGCAAAATTGTATGTTGCAGATCGGTACATTTAATTCCACACTTTCAGGTCCTTACGGGTGGTTATTGTGGCCAGTGGACACAAATGGTTGTCATCGTAATTTTTTTTAACTCTACACTAGGGTTTAAGACAAGCAGACCTGACACCTGATATTCCCACTCACAACATTCAGGTATTGTTACCAGCTATTCAGTGGGGAAATTGTGTCAACAATTGTTGGAACATTCCACACTGCAGTCAAACAACATCTATCTCTCCTGTCCGAAAAATGGACTTGTCACATTTCATATTAGGTCCCAAGTCTCCATGTTCAAAAAGATTTATTTATGCTACATATAATGACATTTGGAAGTATTCACCAATGGAAGCTGCCGCACGTTTAAGACAAATTGATCAAGATAATTTGGATAAAGTGCTTGCTATGGTTGATAATAGTATTAATACTATTAATAGAGCAGTTGGCCTAACTGTTAGGGCGCTCGATCTCGGGCCTGGGGGAACTGGGTTCGAGTCTCGGTAATGACGCTAAACATCCTGTGATTCTGGGCAAATCACTTAATCTCCCCGTGCCTAACAAAAAAATGAATGTGTGTCCTCATGTAACGTAACTGGTGCTATGTAAGGCGCTCTGATATCTGATTGTATTCGGGTCAAGTTCGTGCTATATAAAACTCTGCAAAAAATTAAAAAATGCACTGTCTTCTCGCATTTATAATTTGAATAACATTGTGTCATCTGTAATTGATATTATGCAGAGTGACATGTCTACATTGTATCATGGACAAAGTCAGCTTAGATCAATCATGCAGTTAAGCTGGACACTTCAAACTCTTAAGAATGGACGCATCCCTTGGCATTATCTTAATTCCAGCCACCTTTTCCTGTCTTTTAATCTGACACATAAACCACAACTCATGGCTGCAAAAGATGCCACATACACACTTTTGCATCTCAAGACGTTAGAACAGCTCCCATTCACACAATAGCAGAAACACCTTCTGCTGTCTAGTTAACACACAGTGTAATATCTTTCTCAATTTCAACATTTCAGTTCAAAGCTTGCATGAAACATTTCCCTGCCGATAGATATGAACTCCTAGGGGCCGCTTCATTAATAATTTATGGTCCCTCCCATTTTCGTATCAGTGTGAGCGTGTCAACAAAGAGGTCTTCCTTACAGGTAAGGAGTGCAGCTCTTCTGTCGGACATACACTAGTTTGTAAACATGTGACCATACACGGCGCCTGCAATGCTTCAGTAGCACAGTTTTTGTCCTGTTATGTCCAAGGAACACCAGACCCTACAATACTCCCACTAATTACAGTCCTTTCTAATGGAAACTATTATTGTTCAGCTAGCAGGACTGTTACAGAATGAGAGCTGGGATCCCATACATTTTATCGGTTTCCTAGATTGTGACCTGTTGTAATAACGTCCTTTTCCCTTCCACGCAAAGGGGTATGGATAGCTCATTGTGGCCTTCCATTCCAGCTTTGAGGGCAGATTTCTTTTTTTTTTTTTTTGAAACCGTTTATTGCAATCTCAAATATATACAGGTATGGGCCCACAACCTTCCGGACGGCCGCTAAAGTGACAGAAGCAAATGACATACATACAATGAGGCACTTGGCTTTGCAGAGACGATAAAGCAGGAGGTATCAACAACGTGGGCCACATGACTCTGAGCCCACAATACGGTTTCGTTTTATACAACACAACAACATAAAACCACACCCGCAAGGCAACCCGCGATCGAGAATGACGACACGTGCTCCTCAAGTGGGGGACCCCAACCATCCAAAGAAATCCAGAGAGGGGAAGGGAAACGGATCCGGGACTGGGAGAACAATGTGCCCGGGGCTGAGGGAGGGGGTCAACTAGGGGGATGGAGCTGGTGAAGCGGGAGGCAACAACGGCGGCTCACAAATACCCCCGCGGTAGGCGTTCCAGGGGCCCCATATCTTCACCCATGCCCCCGGCTTACCCCGCGCCACATACACCACCTTTTCTCGGAACATGCACCAATCCATGTGTTCTTTCCAGGCCGACACCGCCGGGGGCCTCTGGGATCCCCACAATTG
This sequence comes from Triturus cristatus, assembly GCF_964204655.1. Lineage (NCBI taxonomy): Eukaryota > Metazoa > Chordata > Amphibia > Caudata > Salamandridae > Triturus > Triturus cristatus. Next base: position 239,921,457 of record NC_140583.1, read on the forward strand.
AGCAATGTCACGTTTAGCTATCATATATCCCAGAGTCACCCATCGCGTCTGCGGAACCGAGTAATCGGTCGGTTCCCACACATTCAGCAAGCATCTCCTCGCTTCAGGCAACAGCGCGACATGCGTAACCGCTCGCAGGACCTCATGCACACCACGCCAGAATCGCTCCACCCTCGGACATTCCCACAGAATGTGCAAAAAAGTCGCCAAAGCACCACACCCACACTTACACAATCCATCCTCTGCATAGCCCATACGCAGAAGCCTTGGCCCCGTCATATACACCCGGTGAAGTATCTTAAGCTGGACGAAGCGAAGGCGAGCCGGGATGGCCACCTCCTTCGGAGAGGCCACCGCGGAAGTCCAGTCCTCGTCGTCCAACTCCAGCCCATCGGCAACCCAAGCCTCGCGGAGGCCAGTCAGTAAGCCCGAGCGGTCATTTATCAATTTCTTGTAAATGAGGGAGATCGTGCTGTCCGGAACGTGGCCATCTAGCACTCTATCCTCCAGGGGGGAGGACTCCGGGATGGAGGCCACGTCTGGGAAGACGGAGCCCAGTGCGTGACGGACCTGCAGGTAGCGAAAGTATTCACTACCCTGCAGCTGAAATTCCGCCTGCAGCGTCTCGAATGTTTTGAATCCTCCCCTCGTCCAGAGATCTCCCACTGTACTGATGCCTATCATGTCCCACCTCTCGAAGCCCTTCGAGGTCCACAAAGAGCCCAGCCTCTCCGACGCATACAACGGTGACGCCCGGGTCAAACGGTCCTTCCATCCCATAGCTGCATTAGCCGCGTGCCATACTCGCACCATGACACGCGTGGGTCCCGTCAAGCGGGAATCGGGCACGCTAGTGTAGAGCGCTCGATTGTAGTCGCCACCGGGCAGAAGCATTTTGTCCATTTCAAATGCCGGGTTTAGGGCGGGCCCATAGAAGCCGTGATTAATTGCAGCTAACTGGGAGGCCCAGTAATACCGCTTAATATCCGGGAGGGCAATCCCTCCGTCGTACCACGGGAGCGTCAATTTTGCCAGGGCTATACGCGGCCTCCCGTCCCAAAACAGACGGCGCTGTAAGCTTTCCACCTCACGGAAGTAGCGCGCCGGGACCAAGTCCATAGTGTTCTGGAGAGCGTACAGAAAGCGCGGCAATGACATCATCTTGAACAATGCCGCCCGGCCGAGCGGCGAAAGCGGCAAGCGCCGCCAGCGCACGGCGTCCTCCTTCAAGCGCTGGAGGGGGGAAGCAAATTTCGCTCGTAGCGGGCCACCGGGTCCAGCGTAATATAGACCCCCAGGTATCGAAATCCCTGCGAGGCAATCTGGATCGGACAGCCCCGAGGGAGGACAGGAGCCTCCCCGGAAAGCACATAGACACAGGATTTAGCCCAGTTGATGACAAGGCCTGAATTACGGCCAAAGGAGCGCAGAACATCGACCAGGACAATCAGCGATTTGCGCGGGGAGGCTAAGTACAAAAGGATATCGTCAGCGTAGAGGGACACGCGGTCCTCATACTCGGGGGTCCAACGGAGACCACGGATAGAAGGGTGACACCGCAGCCACTCCGCCAGGGGTTCCAAGGCCAGTGCAAAAAGGAGCGGCGACAGGGGACAACCCTGTCGCGTGCCCCGTCCCAGCACGAATGGGGCCGAGACTCGACCATTCACCACCACCTGTGCCAATGGGTCCGAGTACAACAATTTGACCCAACTGATGAATCCCGGGCCAAATCCAAATTTCGCCAGCATCGCCCAGATGTAGGGCCATTCGAGCGTGTCGAACGCCATGGTGGCGTCCAAGGACGCCAAGATGGCCGGCTCCCGCACGAACGGAACACGCGCGAGCACCCCGTGCAAGCGCCGCAGATTAAGGGCCGTATTGCGATGGGGAATAAAGCCGGACTGGTCCTGGTGGACCAAATCGCCCACCACGCCGACCAGCCGGTTGGCTAGCACCTTGGCGAGGATTTTAGGCTCCGCGTTCAAGAGCGAGATAGGCCGGTAGGATGTAACCCGGTCTCGCGGTCTCCCCTCCTTGTGGATAACCACGATGGTAGCCAGACGCTGGTCCGGCGGGAGGGAGCCCCGCGAGTGGGCCGCAAGGAACATTGCGCGGAGGTGGGGTGCCAGTACATCCGGTCGCAGTTTATACAACTCGATAGGAATGCCGTTCGGGCCCATGGCCTTGCCAGACGCGACCGAACGGATGGCGAGGGCAATTTCGTCCGAGGTGGGGGCGGCATCCATCAACTCCCTGTCCTCCATTGAGAGGGAGGGCAGAGCGATGTCACGCAGCAGGGCATGGGAATCCTCCTCCGGGCAGGGAGAAACCGGGGAATATACCTCGCGTAAATAATCCGCAAAGCAAGAGACAATGCCTTCCGGCTCAGTAACACGTACACCATCCATTCTCTCAATCAGCGGGACCACACGACTAGCTCTCTCCTTCTTATCCAACCACGCAATCAACTTGCCAGCCTTATCACCCACATCATACAATCGCCCCTGTTGCTCTCTACTGAGGCCCCTGGCCGCCTCCGTGACGAGGGACCTATAGGCCGCCTGCTTAAGGTGTAGAACGTGCAGCGCAGCGTCAGTCACCCCACTCCCCAGATCACCCTCCAGTTCAGTAATTTCGGCCTCCACCCGGGTCACCTCCTCCTGTGCGCGCCTCCGGGCATGGGAAATAAAGGAGAGGGCCTCCCCTCTAATCACTGTATTGAAAGCCTCCCACGGGGAGATGGCCGACGGGACAGACCCCACATTCTCCTCAAAATACCGTTGCAAGGATTTAATCAAGTCAGCACGAATAGTGGGGTCGCGCAGGTACCAGGCATTGATTGGAGCTACCCTGCCCTCCCCCCTCGGGAAGACATCAAAGTGCAACAGGAGTGGGGAATGATCTGAAATACCCCGCGCCAGATGGCGCACCTCCCCCACTCTCCCGGCATAGGCCGCAGGGACAAGGACATGATCAAGCCGCGAAAGGCTACCATGGGCCCCCGAATGGAAGGTGTATTGCAGCTGAGTGGGATGCTTTAGACGCCAACAGTCCACCAATCCCAGTGTGTCCAAAAGGCCAGACAGCCACGCTTGTGCCCGGGGGAGGTCCCTAGGGGGATAGCGATCCATAGTCCCAGAGGCCACCGCATTGAAGTCCCCCCCAACCGCCAGAAGCCCCCCCGGAAGGTCAAGCAGGAGGCGTCCCAGGTCCGCAAAGGTGGTGGACTGTAACCCCGGTGGGACGTACACTGAGACAAAGACGACTACTTTGCCCTCCATTCTCCCCACCAAGACAGTGTAGCGTCCCCTTTCATCATGGCGCACCTCGTCTATTTCTAGCGGGAGCGAGGTCTTGACCATAATGCCCACCCCTCGTGAGCCTGATGTGAAGCCCGAGTGGGCCACCAAACGATAGCCACATCGATTCATGGCACAAAAGGAGTTACCAATGAGGTGTGTCTCCTGCAAAAAGACCACATCAGACGAAATCCGTTTCAGATATTGCAGGACCACACCCCGCTTAATCCTATCCCCCAGTCCGTTAACATTCCAGGACAACAAAGTCAGGTCCCTACCCCCCATCACATACAGAAGCCATCATGTGTCCCCCAGAGAGCATCTCAAAAACACCAATACAATGAAGGGTTTGCCTTGCGGTAAAAACGAACCACACCCCACCCCAACCCACCCAACCCAACAGAACTCCTCCCACCCTGCACCCCTGCATGAGCCCAAACAGCCCCCCCAAAGTGCAGTGTGCCTGTCGCCCCATAGAAAGAAAACTAACTAGTCCCCCAGAGGAGGAGGGAGATCCCCCAAGAGACCCTACACGACCTCCACAGGAGGGGAACTTACCCTAACAGTCAATGGTGACAATAACACAGTCCAGAGCAAGGCCTACCATTAGCCCCTCAGTCCTGATCCGGCGGGCCCTCCCCACCAACCGCTCCCCCCCACCACCCCGGCCCCGATCTCCGGGCAAAGTGTCCAGCCAGTCCCCGGCCGCCTCGGGACGATCAAAAAAGTGCGTGCGGCCATCCACCTCCACCCTCAGCTTAGCCGGAAAAAGCATCGCATATTTGAGATTCAGGTCCCGTAGGCGACGTTTGACACCGAGAAAGCTCAGTCTCTGCTTTTGGACCGCCGGAGTAAAGTCAGGATAGAAATTTATATCCATATTGTCAAGTCTGACCGGCCCTTGTAGCCTGGAAGTCTGCAGGATAGCGTCCCTGTCCCGAAAATTTAAAATCCGGGCGATGAGAGGCCTCGGAGGGGCTCCGGCCTTAGGCCTACCCCCGGGGACCCTGTGGGCACGCTCCACTGCAAAGAATTTACTCAGCCCCCGAGGCTGAAGATGGGTGAGGACCAAGTCCTCCACAAACAGATCCGCTGCCTCTGCCTCGCGTCCCTCTGGCACCTCGATAATGCGAACGTTGTTTCTCCGGGCCCGACCCTCGGAATCCTCCAGTCGACGATGCATCAGGGCGCTCGCCTGGCCAAGCCTGCGCACCTCCTGTTGGAGGGCCGCCACGTCAGATGTGAGGCCCGAGGTAGAGTGGGCCAAAGAATCGACCCGGTCATTTGTTTTTGACAAATCGGCTCTCACGAGGCCCACGTCCACGAGGACCGAGTCGATCTTCTGCGCCAGAGTGTCAAAGCGCTGGTCCACCGAGGCCTTCATCTCGGCGATGGCGCCCATGACGTCTCGGAGGGTCAGGTCCGTGGGCAGAGCAGGAGCATCAGCCGGGCCCGTAGGGGACCTACGCAGCGCTTCTGGAGATCCCTTCTGGAGGGTGTAGCGGTCCATGCTGTTGGATTGGTGGGCCGCGCCACGACGGGTCGACTTCACCTTAGCCCGGTCGCCATCTTGTTTTGTGGCCATGGTCGCGGTCCCCAAATCGAGCCAATCTCCTCAAAAAGGGGGTAGACAATCCCGTTCAAGGGCTCTGGGGGGGGGCGACCACCGCTCCGCAGGACAGACCGCAGCCGGCGGGCCGGCAGGGCACCCCAACGAGGCCACACCACCGCACACCGCTTCGCGACCCTACCTCGCCTGGCAGCAAGGAGGGCGCAAAAGCGAAAGTGAAAGTGCGGGGTGCGCGAGTCGCCCAGCCCTGCCCGCCGCTGTTATTCACTTTGTCGCCGGATCGCCCCACAACTCCAGTACGGGGGGCCGGTGTGGAGAAGGCCGCAAACCTTAATCGGTGCTCCCGCCGGTGTCCGAAGTCCGAATTGAAAACGGAAAACGGGCGTCACCTCAGCTCGGGTTCACGAACACAGTCCCCTCATCTAGGACAGGATTCGGTCAGGATTTATGCAGGAGGTCGCGGAGGTCCTCGGGAGCCTCGCACCTACGCGGCCATCTTGGGTGCGCGCTAGGCTCCTCCTTGAAGGCAGATTTCAACAAGCTAAGCAGACTCATAGCACTATTCTTTTAAAAAGATGTAGCACTAATATCTGCTTGAGAAACCTTTGAATTACAAGTTGCAAGGACATTCTGTGAGATACAATTCCTTGTGAAACACCAACCTCCATTTACAGTTCAGTAAATTAGTTCACTGTATTTTTAATGCATCAAATACTGCTGGCCTTGCCCACTTTTTTAAAGTTATCGGTTCTGGCTTAGTCAGTTCCTTCCAGGAATCTTTGGCGTAGTACCAGCTTTTATGCAATACCTTTTTCCAGTGTGTTCGGGGTCTTTAAGCAGCTGTTATTCCTCATTGCGGCATTCTGGTCCTATTTTCGCTCCTCCTTAATGGATGTTCCATTTGCAAGCCCACTGAAACTACCATCGCTCCAGCTGTCCCATGAACACATGCTTCTATTCTTTGGAATCCTCTTGCTCCAGGAACTAGACCTCAATTTGTCATTGTCATTCCGGCTTGCCTGGTTTACCTGTGTGCAACCCCAGTTTCACTGCCCTCTGGTGCCCCTTTGAACGGGCACTAGATATTTTCCTGGCTCTGCCAATGCTGGTTCCCGTGGATATAGACCTTTTGATGAGTCCATTAGTGACCCACTTTCAAAGTTGTCCCTTGGGCCTGCAGCATCTTTAGAATGCGAGCTGTGAGCCACTTCTTTCAGCGGAAACACGTGCCTAAGCACATGGATCACTAAATGCTGGCTCTAATAACACGGATGCAGGTTACCCAGCCACTTTCTCAGCATTAGCTGATACCGAGAATCATGTCTGTTCTCTGGAGTTTGTGCAATGGGCTATCGCACAATAATAATCTGAGGAGAAAGAATCTGTTCTGGATTCACTGGCTTTTGAACTTGCAAATGACATCATGAATACCGCCGACAAATTTGGCAACCTGTTCAAAATTGAATTATGTTTTTTCTCATCATTCTAACTTTTTATTACATGATTATTAGCAAAGCTTTGAATTTTCGTATCTTGCACTGTAATTTTTCATTATTTAGTAGTCGTTACGTTACTGTCCCGATCAAAGGAGAGTGTTGTGAGTTTGTAATAGGGCCCACAGTTGTTCTCCCCTATGTTAGCCTAACTGTCAGTTGTAGGCCGCTTTTGCTTTTGCACAAGTTACGAAGTTACATGTTTATGTTTGTGCCACATTATTGTTTTAGAAATAGGCTGCACATGTTTTTGTTATTGAGCTCTTCTTCTGGGATTCAGTCTGAACATTTCGTACAAGGTCGAATAACATTGTGCCCTATTTTTCTCCATGGTCGGTCTATAACACACCTGACACATAGACATAACAGAGAGACCCAGGTGCTGTTTTCTAGAATGGCAGGTCTTATATAAGCAGAGACTTGCCATTTTGAAAATAGAGAGACAAATTTCTCGCAGAGGAAGGAACCTAGAACAAGCTTGCAAGCCTTGCGCAATCAGAGCAGACCAGCTAATGGCAAATGACAGGTATGGAGCCCAGCTCTAATCCCAGAGATCTGTGATATATCATTTGTGCTCACCTAATGAGGTCAGACTTAGACAATTATATAATTTACAATGGTAGTGATTTTGATTGTGTACAGTCTACTGATAATGCTAATCGCATTACTAAGTTGCATATGTTTCCTAATTGCTGCACAGTTGCTTGATGATAGAGCATAATAGTTTAAATAAATATTGTAAACTTCTCTCTTGTCTTTCAGCTGTTTGTATGGACATGTATGAATGAGAGAACGAAAGGTAAAGACCTGTTACCATGGTTCCCTGAGGGCATTAGAGTGTTGTGTTCTGTGGTGCCAGCTTACATGTTACTCTAGGCAGGTTAAGAGGGCAAGTAAGGCACTGTGAGCTTGTCAGAATTCAGGCCTATAGGTAGTGACGTGATATGGTGATTCAGTCCCTAAATACTGACGTCCTTTGATCCCATGCATGGTTCTGTTTCTAAACAGAAGCCCTGCAACATGCCAATGCTTCTTTTTGTTACATCTGTAGATAAAACTCACAGAAGAGTGTTCTTTTCCTTCTAGTTCCATATCAGCAGACAGGAAGTTGATGCGCTTTGATGAAGAAAGGATTCCTTTCTACATCCAGGACTATGGGCTAATGCTAATGTGCGCATAGCCACAATACTCCTGTAACATTTCCACTGGTGGTGGACTACTAAGCGTGCAGTCTTGGATGTTGGCTGAGAGTTCAGAGGGTTAGGGATGCTCGATGGATCAGGGGCAGGATGTCAGACAATCGATCTCCCTTCTTGTGCCTGTGGTTAGGGTTATATTCATTCCTAACCCCAATCTGACTAAATGGATTTTTTACATATTTGGAAGCACTGGAAGTGATTCAGAGTGGGCTACTGCCCATTTTCCTAATCCGTAGGATGTTAACCCTTCAGCATTGGAAAGATCTCAATTGACTCAATCCCGTGGGGTCACTTTCATGGTGGTCCCTAAATGTGGAGTTTAATTTTAGTTGACCTGCTCTGGTACTGATATATCCTGTGTGGAAGTTCCAAGCAGTATTAGAAAACAGAGAAACAGGAAGCCTTCTCTACCTCTGCTTGCCTGGCAAGCACACGTCATTGCTCTTGCCACTTTTGCTTGTTAATTCTTGTGAGACACTCCCTTCTTGAAGAGTACCCATCAGCATCCTTTTGGTGTGTGACTGAGCAATCGCCACCTTCATTGGTCGGGGCAAGAAAGGAAATGAGCCTGAGCCACACTTGGTGATACCCTGATGGTGCTGTGCTATGCAGATATCCAGTACCCTTCTGGCATGCATGGTCTTTGGGTGTGCCCTTTGTGCCAGTGGACCCCTAGAATCTACCCCAAAGTTCAGACCCCAGTCAGTTTCACTTGGGTTGAAAGGGCCTAAGCATAGTGCCATTTGCCAAGAGTTTCTAGGACCTTTGGGTCATCCGATATCAAACTTTAAAGGTACTATCCCCCTTAACTCTACACTATGAAATAATAAAGTTACCGTGTCATGTAACTATTTACTTCAAACACTGAAACACTCTTGAATTCTTTCAGTACAAGTTGCATTCTTTATATTGTATGCTTCTTTTACATTTCTGCCATCAGTTAGTGATACGTTCATACCAGGAGCAGTGTAGAGGACAGTACTCCCACCTGAGACCGCATGGCATAATGAAAAGAGGAAGACCTTTTCACACGATTTTCAGGTGACACAGAGGTTTCCTGCGAGACATGTGGAGTGCGAAGCTTAAAGGGAAGAAGTGGAACTCAAGAACTCTGTGTGGCATGCATGGATGTGAAAACAGGGCTTGTTCCTCAAGATTGAGTGAAATGCTGGAGCTGGAAAAGAAGCAGAACTCAACCCTATAATAAGCCTTTTCAAAGCTGGTGGTAAGCCCATTGAAGGATGTCTAAGTATCGCAATCCAGGATGTTTCTTTCTGTGATGTCAGATCCTCCTTGAAACACATGTTTAGTAGGCTTTAAAAATAAAAGATACACCACAATGCATTTGTTCCTTGATTTTTGTTACACTCTTCGTGCCATTCTTCCGTTTGTGTCCCTGTTTTTCCTTCAAGTAGATTGGACTGTTTTCCTCTCTGGATCGTCCGTATACTCAATTGGCTCTTTTCTCCTTCCTGACATTATTCGGTGTACGGAGCCTTTCTGCTTCATCTAGTGCTTCCTTCATCAACATTTACCACAATTTTCCAAGGCAATGTTTTTCTTTCATGGGTTTATCTTTCACAGTGGCACGTGTCACATATACTATTATATGCAGTGTGGCACCAGATCACTAACATCCGTGCATACAATAACGAAACACACAAATATCAGAAAAAAAATATTGTTAACAAAAATATCACCCTCCTATACTTAACTAACAAAACCACAAATTTTGAGAACATAAATATAATTAAAAATATTGATGTTTACTAATATCGAAAACACAAATGTCGGAAACAAGAATATCATCACCTTTAAATAAACACATAATATATCAAAATATCGATTCACGCATTATCAGCTTCAATATTATCTAAAAAATAATGACAATCTTTAAATAAAAAAAACTTTTACGTAACACAATTATTTAAAATAAACATAAAACATTGTATAGACATGTTCGATTTAAAAATAAACATATTACATCACTCAAATATTTCTAATTCACCCCAATAAAATATATAAGTAAGGTCTAGTGGTAGAGCATCACTGCTCTGCTGCGTGACTGCCCTTCCGTCTCTCTGTTTCTGTTTTCTCTGCCTCCTTTGCCTTTCTTCTGCGTCTGCCTTTTCTTCTGCTTTTTTGCCTTTATCCAGAGTTTTGCACTCTTCACTTTTTTTGCACTCTTCGTCGCCCTTATCGCTGTAATCCCCACGTCCTGACCCCCTTGAGTTACCCTTCCCGCATTTCTTGCCTCCCAGCTGTCCAGCCCACCGCACACTACATAATGGCGGCTGCTGCGTGGTGAAAGTGCAGTCCACTGACCTTTCTGGTGAACTGCTCCCTTCACTGCACAGCTCCACCTAGTAGCTGCTGCTGCCCCCGTTGTTACTGCTGACTCTCTGGTCAGGAGTTTGAGGCCCTCCTCCACCCACAGTCTCCTGCCTGCACCTCAACTCTGGTGTTCTAGTGGCAGAGCGTCACTGCTCTGCTGTTTGACTGCCCTTCTATCTCTCTATTTCTGCTTTTCTCTGCCTCTTTTGATTTTCTTCTGTTTTTTTGCCTTTTTCCTTTTTTTTGCACTCTTTACTTATTTGTGCTTTCATCACCCTTGACGCTGCGATCCACCTTGGCCCCGCCCCCTCCAATGACCCTTCCCGCTCCTGCATTTCCCGCTTCCCAGCTGTCCAATACGCCCGCACACTACTTAATGGTGGCGGCTGACCTTTTAGAGGACTGCTTTCTTCGCTGCACAGCTCTGCCTGGTAGCTGCTGCTTCCCACGCTGCGACCCTCTGGTCAGGAGTTCGAGGCCATCCTCCACCTGCAGGCTGCTGCCTGTGCTACATCCCTGGTGGTCTAATGGTAGAACGTCACTGCTCTGCTGCATGACTGCCCTTCTGTCTCTCTTTTTCTGCTTTTCTCTGCCACTTTTGCCGTTCTTCTGCTTCTAACTTTTTTCTGCTTTTTGCCTTTTTCCTGTTTTTTTGCACCCTTCACTCTTCTCCGCCCTTTCCGCTGCGATCCCCCACGGCCCAGCCCCCCTCCATTGATCCTTCCCACCTCCCAGATGTCCAGGCCCCCGCACACTACTTAATGACGACTGCTGTAAGCCCACACCAAAGGCAAGCCCGTTTGTGCCCATCCGCTTTTGGACTGCGCGCAGCACCAGGGAGCCTGCCTCTCGGACCTTCCATTGATATGATGTCAGCACCCTCCTCGCCCTCAACACAGGATGCCACACTGCCTGCCACCTCCTGTCGCCAAAGGACACCCAATGACCCTTCTCCTGCTGGAACTGCAGCCACACCCTCACCCACCCCAACATGCTAGTCCTCTCGCCTCCCAGCTGACCAACAGTGGACCCAACCAGCTTGACTACATTCTCCTCAATGTGCACTCCCTCCACAAATACTCCACAAAAATCTGGAATCTCCTCAACGCCACCTCTTCCGACATCGCCTTCTTCACCTGGACCAACCCCTGCTCTGGACATTGCCACGGCCATTCCTGATGGCTATAAACTCAACCACAAGGACCACACTGACTGACCCGGAGGAGGCATCGCCATTGCCAACAAGTACACCCTCCATCTGACCACTCACTTGAATGACCGTACGACAACCATGGAAAACCTCCACTTCCAGCTGCAGACCAATCCTAACACCACCCTCCGTAGTACCCTCGTCTACAAGCATACCGGACCCTGAATGTCCTTCACCGACGCTACTATCGTAGACAACATAGCAACCCTGGCTCTTGCGTCCACCGATTACATCCTACTCGGCTACCTCAACTTCCATCTGGACAACCCCAGTGACCAGAACACCACATCCCTTCTGGAGAACCTTGCCAACATCGGACTCAAGCAGCTCGTCACTGCCCCAACCCACGCAGCCGGACACACGCTCAACACTGTCTTCAACGCCTTTGGGAATATCACCTAAAGCCACCCCCCTGAACTCCTCTGGACCGTCTACCACTGCGTGCACTACACCTTCACCATGCCCACCTTACAACACCATGCTCACTGACCCCCTGTCATGGCAAAAACAAGGCCAACAATGAACACCTCACAGCCTTCCTCAGCACTACCACACTGCCGACATTAACAGATGCCAACACCTCAGCACGCAACCTTCACCGATGGTTCTCCAACTGTGTCAAGACCCTGGCACCCTCCAAGAAGACACCAGGCAAGCAACACTCCAAGAAAGTCAGCTGGTTCACTCCTGCCCTCCACGAGTGCAGATACACCGGCAGATGACTCGAGAAGAGATGGAGGAACAACAAAATTCCGGAAACCCATGCACCCTTCAAAATCATCGTCAACGCACACCTCCTTGTCTTCAAAACCACAAATAAAATGGCCCTCCTGTGGTACTTTAAAATTTGGGACCGCGTAGGAGGCATGGCTCTACCCTGCCTATTCTGGTATCAGCGAACCGCGAATGGCCAATGCAGTATGTACAAGCGTTTTGCATAACGTTTCATCGATGAATTCACTTAGTATACGATGTTACACACCGACTTCGTGGGTTCCATTTTGGAGCGGTAGCCATTTTATGGTTGCCCTCACATAGGCTACACATTAAGGACAAGCACAGGCCTTCAGAACACATGTGCCTTCTATTGACTTCTCTGTGACCTATGCGACTTGGCTCCACCGCCCCAGGTCAGTCCGGTCTCACGAGCTCCCCGTCCTACGGCCACCTGTGATTAGCATCAGGGTTTGACACACCATAAAGCCTTTTCATCCCACACAAGCCTCCGGCTAATCTCTTTCACACCTGACTCTTCCTGCTTTATGGCTTGTTTTACAAACAGGAGGTGCCTATGTTTATTGGGGTCTGCTGATATCTGATGTGGGATCTGAGCCTCGTTGGGTAAATAATTGTGGGCTGGCTGAACTGTAATGTGGGATGGTCATCATGACTCTGCCTTTTCGTTTGTAATGAATACATATGAATGACCATATCGTAAAACGAGGAATGTGTGCCTGAAGCATGATATTTTGTATATAAGGAGAAGGCCGTTTCTGTAAGTTTAAGCAGTCTCCTGAGAACATACATCGTGTTGTACTTCTCGGATACCTGTAATTGGTCTGCAGCCAATAAATACGATCTTTGACTTCACCTAGAAGACTCTGTGTTTCTGTGGGTCTGAAACAGGAAGAACTCGAAGCCTTCGGGTGTGTTCCCCTGCACCGCTGGGATTTAAAAACCCAGTACTTCAGTTGGCGCCCAACTCGGGGCGATTTCAGCGGTACCGGTCCAAGCCAGAGGTTCGTGAGGAGCTTCGTGTGGAAATTCATCGACCCCTGCATGTTGACGTGGTCCTAAAGTCTTTTCTGCGAGGTTCTCCGCATCCTGACGGCTACGAAGGACTGCTGCCCTGATTAATCGCCCTGTTTTGGACCCTTGACGATTTGGTAGAGCGAAACAATTGAGAGAGTCTTCTGGTGACGCCATCGATCATCGATACCTCAGTTAAGTATAAGTGGAGCGTCTCCCAGTTTGTTTGGTATCCTTCGGGATTTTTGGTATCCTTCGGGATCGCTTTGATTTGGAACTTGCAAGTGCCAAAGCCAGAGGACTCGTGTATTCACGAGATTATCGTATTCGATAATCCTTTGAAGTTTGAAACTAGACTAGTGAGCGAAGATGCCTGGTTCTAGTGTATTTGGAAGTTTGTTTTGTTTGGGTTGTAAAAGGGATTCCCAATTAGAGGATTCGTGTCCGGTTCCTCCAATTGGAACTCCAACTTATGAGCTTTATGTAAAACATGGCGTGGGCCCCATCGCATATAATGAAGTATGGATCTGATACACCAGAAAGGACGGTGTTTTAAAATGGCCCCAAAATGGTAGTTTCGATACAGATATCTTAGATAATTTGGAAGTTAAATTATTTAAAAAGAAAGCCCGGCCGCCGATGTTTGATTCTTTCCGCCTATGGCGAAAGGAAGCCAAACAGAAGGAAATTAAGCTAGCAAAAAGGAATAAGAGAGAAAAAGGTATGTCAATGATGCAAGCAGCTGTGCAATTTAAAGATAATGAGGAGGAACAAATGAATGAGCAGTTACATAGACAGCGCAAACTAGGGATCGATAAATGTTACCCAGTTTTGTCACCCCTTCCACAAGATGAGACAAAAGAGAAAGAGAAAGATTCCCTAATGTCCCATTTGCTAAGTTCGCCACCCCCGTATGCGCAAAATGCCACAGCGCCTCCACAGCTCGTAAATGTGCAGCCTCCAGTTAATGTGCCGCAAGCCTTCCCACAGCCGCCAGCTCCCCCTCATCTGGCTCCTATCCCTACAGCGCAGCCCTCTCAAGGGCCGCCAATTTCGTTACCTGTCTCCCCTGCGCTTCCTGCGACTTTGCCTAGTACATCAGCTGCCTCCCTTGGCGCTCTTCCTGACACTGCCCCTGTACCTGTATCCGCACCCGTTTTTCTTCCCTCTGTCTTTCCCCCCGTTTTCGCCTCAACCTCTACTTCTGCACGACAACGAATAGCTAATGTAGTTACTAGTTTAATGTCGCCTCTCTTTGGGTCATCTAGTATTACCCCTGGTTTACAACGTAAGCAGTTGCGTAGTCAGCTGCCTGATTCTGGAGAGAAAGAGGTATTAGACCATATGGCATGTAGGTGGATTGTTTTTCTTCACTCTATGATTTGGAGTCAGTTGTTAACGTTTTTCACCAATGGGAAGCCCCAAAACAGAGGTATGTGTTTGAGAAAATGTGTGAAATCCTCTGTGAGGAATTGGAAGATTATGGTTCAAACTCAAACCCGCAGGAGTTGTGTCGAGTGCGATTTGATTTTGGAAAAGGTACACTTGTGGGTCCCGACGTAGATAAAGCAGTTGCGACGTTACTGTCCTTCAGGAATGATGATTGTCAACAATCATTGTTCGAACAGGAATTCCCTGTGGGGAAAAAGGTAAAAGCGCACCAATATCCAATGCGTGAGGTCCCTCCAGTTTGGAGACCTGGTGATGCTAATGCTGTTCCACCTGTTCTGCCACATTTTCAGCGTGTTTGGGTACATGTCCCATGGAAGCGTTCTGAAGTTTTAGCGCTTAAACAGACATTGCCTGACCCCCGTAAAAACCCTGCAGGATATTATAAGGAGTTATCACAGACTGCAGAATCGTGTGTCATGAATCTAGCTGATATAGATATGTTGTTCGGGAATGTTGTTCCACAGCCTTTATGGGGATCCATTCGTAATGTAGATCACGTTGCGGAATTGGGTAAAACATGGGCTAATATCATTGCCGCAGACACTAGACAAGTTGGTGGTGCAAAACCTGAGCCCCTAGTAGCAGAAATCCCTGGTAGAATTATTACCTACATGAAAACTTTAATGCCCGCGATGCATGTGAATTGGGATAAACTATCGGCATGCAAACAGAAGAAAGATGAAACAGTGTCTGATTTCTTCACTAGGTTTGAAGAAACCTTTATCGACCACAGTGGTCAAGACATGAGTACTGAAGGTGGCCAACGGTTATTTGTTGATAAATTTGTGCATAATTTGCTTCCCGAGTTGTGTAAGAAGTTAAAAGATTCAGAGAGTTCTTGGGCTGTTTCCTCTTCAGCGCAAATACTGGCTACTGCACAGTATTACGAAAATAGGGATAATGATGAGAAGGATAGAGCAGACAAGAAAACGAAAGAATTGAAGACGAAGGTTCTGTTACAACAGGCCTACCCACCGCGTGGTGGCCAGAGTAATTATCAGCAACTTCAACAGTTTCAGAGAAACATGCAAAGGTTCGAGTATTCCCAACCGCATGTTCCTGTAGGTCCCAATCAATGTTCGTATTGTAAAGAAGAAGGTCATTTTAAGTATAGTTGTCCTAAATTGTTGCAGCGTACTAATAATGCGTATGGCGCAAGAGGTAGAGGTGGTCAGCAAGCTCCTAGAGGTAGAGGGCGTGGAAATGTTCCCCAGAACGCGCGTCCTCTTCCGCCTCAAAATACGATAAATAGCTTTGATCAGCAAGCCAATGCAACTGGTAATACAGCTCAGTACTATAATAATGACTATTATGCAGAAGACGAAAATGTGGAAAGTAATGATTACTAGGACAGCCATAGACAGAGAGAGGGAGTTGTTTCAGTACCAGTGGATCAGAGTGGACCGTATGTCAAGGTGACTACAGCGGGTGTGTCAGAGCCCTTTCTGCTGGATACTGGTGCTGCAAAGAGTTCAATAATGCATTCAAAACTCCCTGGCGCGCCTTTGTCTGGCGAAATGAATGTTTCAATAGGTTTTTCTGGCGCCCCAGTTAGGAACCCGATTTCTAGTCCTATGTCCCTTTCTGTTGGACCTTGTGAGCTAAAAGCACCCCTCATCCTAACGACAGGTTGTGGTGAAAATCTGTTAGGGTTGGATTTGTTAAAAAGATTGCATGCAACACTATATTGTTCTCCCTCGGGAGTACAACTTACATTGGGTAAGGAAGTGATTTCCCCAATGTATTTGTCGAAGAATAAATTGCCACCTGAATTGTCATCCCTTCCGGATGTCCTTTGGGCTACTGGTCCCAATGATGCGGGTCTCTTGGAAATACCGCCATATGTGGTCACTTTAAAGGCCAATGTCAGATTGCCACGCATTCCTCAGTACAAGATCTCCAATGAAGGTCAGAAAGCGTTGTTAGCAATTATCAGTGATTTGATTAAAAAGGGTGTAATTGAAGAGACAAGAGGCAACCTTTGCAATAGTCCTGTTTTACCTGTTTTAAAACGTACGGACCCTTCTCAGCCACCTGTTTACAGGTTTGTGATTGATCTTAGAGAGGTCAATAAAATAGTTGTGCCACAGTTTCCAGTTGTCCCTGATATAACTGCCTTGTTAACTATGATTCCAGCCTCCGCTGCATGGTTCTCAGTGATCGATTTAAAGAATGCTTTCTTTAGCATCCCAATTGCAGAGGAGAGCAGGGACATTTTTGGCTTCAGTTTAGGAGGTCGAAGCTTCCGTTTTAAACGCGCTCCACAGGGCTACTGTGAAAGTCCATCAATATACAGTCAGGCTTTAAAGACGCAGCTTGATGTCTCTCTCAAAACTGCAATATTGTCGACAAGAAGTGACCTACTTAGGTCATCTCTTATCGAAGAAGGGAAGGAAACTGACCCCAGAAAGAATTCAAGCCATTGCAAAATTGAGCGTGCCAAGAACACAGAGAGAAGTGCGTGCTTTCTTGGGCATTACTTCATACTGTAGGCACTGGATCCCGAGTTTTTCTTTGCTGGCAAAACCTTTGTTAGCATTGACCTGTAAAAATACACCGAATCCTGTCCCATGGTCTGAAGAGTGTCAGAAAAGTTTTTGGGAATTGCGTAATGCATTATGTTCAGCTCCTGTGTTGGGTACCCCTGACAACAGCAAGCCTTCTACATTGTATGTTCATGAAAAGGAAGGTTGCGCTTTATCAGTGTTAACACAGCCTTTTGGCAACAGACCGCGTCCATGCGCATATTTTTCATCAACTTTGGACCCGGTAGCGAGGGCATTGCCAAGTTGTTTGAGAGCTACAGCCGCAGCAGCTGTGTCTATTCGACAGTCTGCTGGACTAGTGATGAATAACACATTGATTGTAATGGTTCCACATGCTGTGGACACATTGTTAAACCGGACCAAGACACAGCACTTAACTAGTGCTCGATTGTCAGGGTATGAATTGACACTGTTGGCAAACCATATACACATAAAGAGATGCAACACGTTGAATCCAGCTACATTATTGCCGATTCCAGCAGACATAGATGAGATTGAGCAGCATGATTGTCTGTTCAGAACAGATGAAGAGACGAAAGAGAGAGTGGATCTTAAAGATACTCCCCTAACTGAGTGTGATGGTACCTTATGGGTGGATGGTTCGTGCTTCAAGCTTCCGAATGGTGATGCGACTGCTGCATATGCTATCACGACTTTGCACACGATTGTTGAGACTGCACGCATACCACATAATTCAGCTCAAGCAGCAGAATTAATTGCCCTTACAAGAGCATGCGTGTTGTCTGAAGGAATGAAAGTGAACATATATACTGACAGTCAGTACGCCTTTGGCGTGGCCCATAGTTTTGGGCGCTTATGGAAAGAACGTGGGTTCCTGACTTCGCATGGAGCTAAAATTCAGAATGGTCAGTTGGTGAATGACCTCCTTGAGTCACTGACCTTACCGTTACAAGTTGCGATTATGAAATGCAGTGCGCACAAGAAGGTCACCGATGATGTTGGTCATGGTAATGCATTTGCTGACGAAATCGCGAAAGAAACAGCAAGAGATTTGAAGACTCGAATGTATGTTGCAGGCCCTGCAAGATGGGTTTGTGATGTTGGAATGTGTGAAGACAC
This sequence comes from Triturus cristatus, assembly GCF_964204655.1. NCBI lineage: Eukaryota > Metazoa > Chordata > Amphibia > Caudata > Salamandridae > Triturus > Triturus cristatus. The sequence goes on from NC_140583.1 coordinate 239,939,392, forward strand.
GATAGAGAGTGTGAAGTCCCTTCAAGCTGAAGCCACAGAGAAAGAATTGAGTATGTGGAGAGAAAGTAAGGGTAAATTGGATGAGAATGGTTGTTGGGTGGATTTGTCAGAACATCGGCGATGGTTGTTACCTGATGCATATGTGCTTCCAGTGGTTACGATGGCACATGGAATGGCACATATCAGTGTGAAAGGAATCTGTAAGTTGTTGGCTCCAGTATGGCAGAACGCTGGAATTCCCAAGTGTGCAGAGAATGTGGTCAAGAATTGTATGGTATGTTTGAAATACAATCCTGGTAGGGGAACCCCGACTCCAGCTGGTCATTTTGCGCCTCCATCATATCCATTTGAGGTTTTGCAGCTAGATTTTATCCACATGGAAAGGTGCAACAATTTGAAATATGTACTGGTTATTGTTTGCGCTTTTTCAATATGGATAGAAGCATATCCCGTAAAAGACAACACTGCTTTATCAACAGCCAAAGCCCTTGTGAAAGAATTTTTCCCTAGGTTTGGAATGCCAAGAATGGTGTGGAGTGATAATGGGAGTGAATTTGTAGGTCGAGTGATGAAGAATGTGTGTGAGGGATTAGGCATTAAGCAGAAGTTCCACGCTGCAAATCACCCCCAATCAGCTGGATTAGTAGAGTGCTACAATGGCACTCTGAAACTTAAATTGGCCAAAATCCAGGCGAGCTCCGGTCTTAAATGGCCTGACGCTCTGCCTTTAGCACTCCTATCAATAAGAATGACTGTGCATTCACGAGTGGGACTTAGTCCCTATGAGATCATTTTTGGCCGGCCAGCCCACATATGGGGTGTGCCAAGCCCGACAAAATTCAGTGAAATCGAACATCCAGTACTGCTTGACTATCTGTATGAATTGACGGCTAAATTGCGTGTTTTACACCAACAGGTGCATGATACTCTGCCCCAGGCCTCTGAAGCTCCAGGACACCCTATCGACCCTGGCTCGTGGGTGCTTATAAAAAACTTTCAGCGAAAGAGCAACAATGAGCCCCGTTGGATTGGCCCTCACCTCGTACTTCTATCGACAAGATCAGCGGTTCGAGTGAAAGGGAAAAAGAATTGGATACACGGCGCCCACTGCAAATGGATCCCTTTGCCCCTACCATATGACCGGTGGGTCCAGGAGGGTATCGCTGATTCTGAAACTGACACTGTCCCCCGTCTTGTGCCATTTAGTGATGCACGTGTAAAGGGAACGACTTCAGAACGAGAAAGCGATGATATTTTGCAGGAAGCTGTGCCACCGTCAAATCGAATAGACACCACAGAGCCTGAACTCTTTTTCCAAGACCAGACAGTACCTGGCAGAAACCGCTATAACTTGAGACCAAGGCCTATGGACAAATAAAAATTCCCTTCCCTTACTATTTTTTGATATTATAGCTCTCCCATCTGAAGGACTTTTTGATTTTTGATTTTTCGAACCACCATCCGGGTTCAGCCGCAGAGTCGCTGTGCCAAGACTTCGGGGTACAGGCCGAAGACGTTAGGTCAACGGTTCTGGTTGGTCTGGGGCGTTCCCTGGACTGACAGGCGTACTCCTTAGCAGAAGATACTCACCCGCCACGAGCGGCACGATTAGAGGATGCAGTTTTTCAAGATGGAGAGACCCGATGAGGAAATGAACTTTAGTTAAGACGAAAATATGTAAAATAATGAAGAGCAAACGTTTTGTATTATTATGTCTGTTTATATTATTTAGTATGATGGTGTTTACTGTAGGTTATGTACTCTTCTCCTCTCAAGTGCCATTTTCACCCACTGTACAGCCTATACCTCCTCCTACTGTCTCCTTGCACTCTTTCCACCCTCTGCCTGAACACGAACAAGCTAGACGGTCTGAGTTCGTAAACAACTCGTTTATCCAACTCCTGCACCAGCACCAGCTAGTTATGAATACAACCAATTGCTGGGTGTGTGGTTTAATGCCACATACCATTAATAAGGGTATCCCATACCTAGTGCTGCTGTTTAGCTATAATGGATCGTCATGGGCATTCCAGACTATGTTTCTTTTTGCGTTAGAAGCCTACTCCCCGCGACAACCGCGTTCCATCAGACCTAGCACAAATAATAAAGCCTTAATGAAAGGAGTTGCTGATATGAGCAGAGATATCGACGCATACTCATCTATTCCCAAGGATGAATTACGAGCTTATGTAGGTTGGAACGCGACGGGGTATAGCATTAGTCTGGGTGAAAGGCAGTGGAAAATTTCATCCCCAATTTGGGTTGTACCCCACATAGGTCGGTTCTGTATACAAGGTCATGGTCAGAATCCAAGAGCTCAACTGGGGAAAAGTGACTGTACTGAAACGTACACTTTTCCATCACAATTTTCCCCTGCGTTTTTGGCTGCCAAGGGTACATATTTTGTTTGCAATGACCGAGCATATACATGGTTGCCCCCTGATTTCTCGGGCACATGTTATATTGCAAACTTGCTACCGCCAACATTTACTGCTGCCTCTGATTATCACAAGACCAGAGTTGTGAGAGGCGTTTTTAGTCAGGAGGATACTGCCGGTCAGGAAGCGGGAGACTTTTTTTTGGGTTTCCTGCCGTTTTGGGGACCGATGGTCAATAGTAGGAACCTGAGACAACTGACTCGTGTGGTTGAATCCACTGTTAATGTAACGGCTGGTGCCCTTGGTAATTTGACAGCTGAGCTCCAAGCGGATCGCCTCATGACTTTGCAGAACCGTATGGTTCTAGACGTCATGCTTGCAGACCGTGGTGGGGTATGTAAGGTCATCCAATCTAGCTGTTGCATTTTCATACCAGATAACGCTCCAACAGTTTATCAAGCCATCTCCAAACTGCATAAAATATCCGAATCTATTCACGTGGATAAAGGAGATTGGTCACTGATGGGATGGTTCTGGGAACTGATATCTGCCTGGGGATGGAAAATTCTGATGGTCATTGGAATGATCTTAGCCATTCTTTTCCTGCTCTGTCTGTGTGTACAGTGTGCTCCCGTGATATGTGGCCTCTGTGCTACATTATGTGTAAGGAAACCTGTATCGAGGGACGAGCTAAGTAATAGGATGATGCTACAGCAACATCTCCATGACTTTATGAATATAGACCTGGACTCGGATTAATATGAGTATAGTTATTGCCTATGTAAGGGCAAAAGGAGGGTCTGTGGTACTTTAAAATATGGGACCGCGTAGGAGGCATGGCTCTACCCTGCCTATTCCGGTATCAGCGAACCGCGAATGGCCAATGCAGTATGTACAAGCGTTTTGCATAACGTTTCATCGATGAATTCACTTTGTATATGATGTTACACACCGACTTCGTGGGTTCCATTTTCGAGCGGTAGCCATTTTATGGTTGTCCTCACATAGGCTACACATTAAGGACAAGCACAGGCCTTCAGAACATATGTGCCTTCTATTGACTTCTCTGTGACCTATGCGACTTGGCTCCACCGCCCCAGGTCAGTCCGGTCTCACGAGCTCCCCGTCCTACGGCCACCTGTGATTAGCATCAGGGTTTGACACACCATAAAGCCTTTTAATCCCACACAAGCCTCCGGCTAATCTCTTTCACACCTGACTCTTCCTGCTTTATGGCTTGTTTTACAAACAGGAGGTGCCCGTGTTTATTGGGGTCTGCTGATATCTGATGTGGGATCTGAGCCTCGCTGGGTAAATAATTGTGGGCTGGCTGAACTGGAATGTGGGATGGTCATCATGACTCTGCTTTTTCGTTTGTAATGAATACATATGAATGACCATATCGTAAAACGAGGAATGTGTGCCTGAAGCATGATATTTTGTATATAAGGAGAAGGCTGTTTCTGTAAGTTTAAGCAGTCTCCTGAGAACATACATTGTGTTGTACTTCTCGGATACCTGTAATTGGTCTGCAGCCAATAAATACGATCTTTGACTTCACCTAGAAGACTCTGTGTTTCTGTGGGTCTGAAACAGGAAGAACTCGAAGTCTTCGGGTGTGTTCCCCTGCACCGCTGGGTTTTAAAAACCCAGTACTTCACTCCAAGACCGAATCAACACCAACACACACAACAGCAAAAAACTCTCAATGAGTTTACCAGCCCCAACAGATAGATCACAGACATCCCACCCTCCCAATACCTCTGCAACAAACTCAGCACCTTCTTCCACCACAAGATCAGGCAAATCTATGAAAGCTTCAACACCCGAGATCCAACTACAACGCCCGTCACCACCGCACGCAACCACACCACACCCCAACATATCCTGCTGAACTGGACTCTGCTTACGACAGACGACACACTCAAGACCATGAACAGCATCCTCTCCGGAACCCCATTGGACCCTTGCCCGTATCATATCTTCCATAGAGCAGCCACCCCCATTACCCCAGAGTTTCGCTGCACCATCAACTGCTCCATTGAAACTGCCACCTTCTCTGACAACTGGAAACATGCCGAGATCAACCCTGTGGTGAAGAAGCCATCCGCCAACTTGCCAATGGTGGCAGTGGGCAGACCGCCACTGCGAGTACAGCGGTCCTGTGGACCGTCGTAATCGTAGAAAGGCCATAAGTGTAGAATATGCTACAAGCAGCCTATTTGCGTGTGAAATAAAAAGAATGATAGCACTAATCTATGTCCCTGTCACAGAGGTAGCTAACCACTACAATTCATTAATAGAAACCCCTTTCTTTCAACAAAACAAAGATAAACTAAGTCCCCTAATGGATTATTTTGATGACACTTGGGTTGGCTGACTGCATTTCTCTGGACAGAGACACCAATGCAAATTTGATACCATGGTGGAATGTTTATGACAACACCTTGGCACAGGAAGCCAAAACAAACAACACAGTGTAAGAATGGCACAAAGCCTACCAATCCACACTAAGCAGAACCCAACCTACACTCTATAAATTTATAGAAGCATAACAAAAAGATTTACCAACAACTACGAATGCAGCAATCTGCTACCCAAATTGTACCTAACCTTAGCAAACAAATCAAAAGAATGTATGACATGCTGTAATTTAAAGTAAAACTCTTTTAAACAAAAAACAAAGTAGTAGATTGCTTAGCAATAATAGCCAAAAGCATATTATAAAATGAATACAAACCTACAAAACTCCCCAAAAGTTATAGCATAATAATAACCAATATTACAAATAATTTTTTCTATAAAAAAAAGCTTAATATTTGAATTCATCAGTCTAACCCTTAACCCCTTTGCTGTTGGGCCTTTCTACCCCGTGCTAAGCAATTGATTGGCTATTTGGAGTAGGTCGCACTGAGGCCTCTGTAACTTTTTGTCCATATAAGGTGTTCACCCCAAATTTGCGTCCTTTTATTCCAACACCCTGAGGATTCTAAAGGTACAGGGTTTGTGGATTCCCCTGGAGGGGACCGAGAAATTTGCCAAAATAAAGCAAATGTGTGTTTTTTAGGAAAAATGGGAAAGAAGTACTGAAGAAGAAAGCGGTTGTTTTATTCCCTGCAAAATGTATCAACAAAGGGTTTGTGGTGATGCAATCACCATATTCCCATCTTTCAGGAAAAGGCAGACTTTTGACAGAAAACCAAAATATTCTACACAGTTTTGGGATTTTACTGGGACATTGCCTATTTCGCCTATTGATTGTGCTTTCGACCCCCTTCCAGTTAGTGGTAGAAATGGTTATGAAAGCAATAATGGTTCCTGAAGAACTATACATTTCTGAAAAGCAGACACAAATTTGAATAAAGAAAGGGGTAATTTGTGTAAATCATTCTAGTTTTTTCTATTAAAGCTAACAATTGAAATAAAAAATATTGGAATTGAGTTGGAAAAAACAGCCATTTGTGCCAACGTTCTAACCTGTAACTTTTTCTAAGTATGGCATTTTTTTTTAATCAAGACATTGTGACATCCGCTGGACCCTTCTGGTTGTGGAGATATATAGGACTTGTTGGTTCACCAAGAACCCGAGGTTCCCAGAGCCAATAACTGATCTGCATCTTGCAATGGTTTTTCATTGTGTACCGGATATATAGCAGTTCATTTGGTAAAATATAAGGAGTGAAAAATAGGTACCAAGGAGAGTTTAGAAGCAGTGGCTATTTGTACATCTCCGAAATTGTGGGTACCTATACAAGCATGTGAATTAGAGGACATATTTCAAAATGACTTCTTTTTTGCACATTGTCTTACATTCAACAGGCAGAAATGCAAAGAAAGTCAATTGGTAATAACACTTATACTACTATTCCATGTTCCACTAAGTCTCCTAAAAAACATGGAACCTCGGGGTGGGTCGGCCTAGTACCTGTGACAGGAAACGTCCCAAAACGCAACATGAACACATCACATTTTTCCAGTGAGAACTGACACTTTTTTTTGCAATGTGCCTAGCTGTGGATTTTGGACCCCAGCTCAGCCGACACCTAAGGAAACCTAGCAAACCTATACATTTTTTTAAACTAGACATCATGGGCAATCCTGGACTGGGTGACTTGTGTGGCTCTCACTACGTTCTGTTACACAGAATCAGAACCCTTTGACACCTCAAACTTTGTTATAAAAAAATAATTGTTCTCACATTTCTGTGATAGAAAGTTCTGGAATCTCTGGGGAGCCACAAACTTCCACCCACCTAACATTTCCAAAGTCTCCCAATAAAAATGGTACCTCACTTGTGTTGGTAGGCCTAGTACCCGCAACAGGAAACAGCCCAAACCGCGAAGTGGATACATCACATTTTTCCAGTGAATTCTGGCCCTTTTTGTGCAGTGTGCCTAGCTGTGAATTTTGGACCCTAGCTCTGCCAGCACTTAAGGAAACCTAGCTAACCTATACATCTTTTTAAACTAAATATTCAGGGAAATCCATGGTGAGGTTACTTGTGTGGCTCTCACTGGGTTCCGTTACCCAGAATCTATTGCAAACCTCAAACTTTGTCAAAAAACACACATTTTCATCACATTTGTGTAATGGAAATTTCTGGAATCTGTGAGGATCCACAAAATTCCACTGACCCAGCATTCCCCAAAGTCTCCTGATAAAAAATGGCACCTCACTTGTGTGGGTAGGTGTTGGGATCTGGTTTGAATGTGTTGGGGTGGGATCTCGTGGGGGCTTGTGGGTGTTCTGCTTTGGAATGTGTAGTGCGGTGCCAGTGGCAGTTTATGCCGGGAGCTGGAGGTCACCAGACGGAATAAAGCTGATCCCAACCTACCTGTGGTCTTCTCTTCAGTGGTGACGAGTTGGTCTGGTGCCTTCAGTTTCCCCTCCTGTGGTGTGCGTAGGAGCTGCGCCATGTTGTATCCCTGCTTCGCTTCGACTTATTCGGCCTGGAGTTTCTCGCAGTCTGGAAATCCTCCTCTGCCTGCCTTGTTATGCACCTTGGTTGGTGTAAGGCATGGAGCATCAAGTCCTTCGTGAACCCCAAGTGTGGTTTTGGGGTTTGAAGCGATCCTGTGTGTGGTCTCTGAGCGCCAGCTGTGTCTTCAAGGTGGTTGCTCTCACGGAGTTGTGACGGTTCGTTTAGGCATTCACTGTTGCCTAGACGAGGACTGTTGCTGTCGTCACAAGTCGTGTGACGTTTTTCTGCATCTGCGCAGTTTGCGAGAAGGGCTGCTTCATCATCAGACGCTGACAATTATGCCTAACGCACCGATGGCCATTTTGAATCAGGCCACACCAAGGTTTACTGCCCAACGCTGCGCATCCGGTGATGCACAAACCCCATTTACTTCAATTGGGAGCTGAATCCAGTTAACTTTGTGCATTCGGTGATGCGCACACCTTAAAAATGAATCACAGGTATATGCCTCATCTACATTTCATTTGCGCCCTCGGTGATGCGCACACCAACTGGTAATACTTGTGGAAATTATTTTTTTTCTTCTCTTCATGTGCTACTTGACAGTGTCTGCTTTCTAGGGGCATATTAGTGCATCCGGTGATGCACACATCTATTTGAACACCGGTTTAGCAAAGTAATGTTTCTTTGTTAACAAGCAATTGAAATGTTTTTTCTTTTCCCATGCACACATCTGTGTAGTAGCATTGTTACAAGCTTAATTACTTTTGTATGCTGTTTTGACAAATCTGTGCTGTAAGGAGCCATTTTGTGCAGTGGGTATTGGGCGGCAACTCACCCATGCAAGGCCATGGATCGTGTTTTGGCACCGCCACCTTTTTTGCAATTGCCAGGTACCCCACCTCTGCAATGGCAGCAATGGAAAGATATGTTTGATGCCTAATTGGAGGCCACTGATGGAGATACTTTTACTTCTAAAAAGAAGAAAGCTTTGTTAATATACAACTTAGGTTCTGAGGGTAGGAATATATTAAAAACATTACCTTTGGAACTAGTAAGCACTCACGTGAGTGGTGGTGATGAAGGGGATTCACTCATTGTTGATGACTATGCTTCCATTGTCAAAACTTTGGAAAAAAGATTTAATCCCAAAAGGAATGTTGTACTTGAGCATCACAAGTTTTTACAACGTGCTCAGATTCCTGGTGAGTCCATTGATGACTTTGTGGCTGCTCTTAGAACTCTAGCGGTCACCTGCAACTACAGGGAATTCAGGGAGGAAATTATTTGGGATCAATTAATTTGAAAAACGTGTAACGGAAAAATGCAAGAGAAACTATTGTCCTCCGATGATCCTGATTTAGAGACTGCCCTTTCTGTAGCTTGGAATATTGAACAGTCTCAGTTTTGAGTTAAAAAAATTAGTGGGACTGTTTCTCCTGGAGAAGTTAACCCCTTCAGTGCCCGCCCCTTTCCCCGCCCTGTGCCGGCCGTTTCATTAGCGGGTGGGGTTTATGACGAGCTGGTCTCGTCATGGGCACAGCGCAACCGCCGCCCATGACGAGACCAGCTCGTCATGGGCATTGAAGAGGTTAAATTGTTGAATGCAAAACCCAACTTCAAACCTATGAAGGGGTCCAACACTAATGGTGTGTGTCCTGTAACACATTGCCCCAAACCTAAAATTGAGCAAAGGGAAGCTGTATGCTTCTATTGTGGGAGCAAATCACAACTAGGTTATGCCAAGTTTAGTTTCGCTTTAAATCAAACATATTTCAAATGTGGCAAAAAGGGTCATTTTGCTTGAATATGTAAAGCTGTTACTTTGAAGAAAAGTCCTGCAAAGATGGTGAAGACCATTGCAGAAGATATGGTTGACTCTAACGAGAATTGAGAGTTATTGATGTTATCTTCTTCATCTTCTCATGCTGAAGGTGTAGTTAAAATATCTTCCATGGCAGGGTCTCCTGCATGTAGGATTAGTGTCAATGGGAAGTGCATTGGCTTTCTAGCTGATTCTGGTTCCCCTATACACTCATCAATGTGAAGGATTTCGAAGGGTTGGATAGTGTTCAATTGCAACAATCCAACATCAGACTTTTCGCTTACAAGGGTAAGAGAGTTGAAGTTCTAGGAAAGTTTATGGCAAATCTTGCCTTTGGTGAGGACCTGGCTACTGGGACTGTGTACGTGGTAAAGAAAGGTGCAAATTTGTTGGGGTGGGATGAGCAGGGCACCCTTTGCATCATATTAGACCCTAATCATCCTGACATGGTGGTGTCCCGAAGTGCAATTGATCAATTTTACAATTTGCTTTCACCAAGTTCAACCAGTGTGAGCATGGTTACTCATGTGTCAAGCGACAAATGGATACAAAATTATCCTGAAGTGTTTAATGGTGATCTTGGAAAATTAATTGGATTTCAGCATTGTATTGTGCTCAAGGAAGGTGCTAAAGCTGTGGCTCATGAAGTGCACAAAGTACCTTTGAATCTCCGCAAGGTAATTGAACCCTTTGAAGGCTCTGAATGGTTGCCCCCCATTGTTTTAGCACACAAACTCGATAAATCCCTGAAGATGTGTGTGGATTTGAGAGATCTTAACTCTAATATCTTGGTTGATCGCGAACCCCTTCCGAATATCAATGAGATGTTGGCTACTTTGGAGGATGCCAGGTTTTTCACTTCCCTGGACATTTACTCAGTTTACCACCAAATTGAACTTTGCAAAGATTGAAGGCACCCTACGTCATTTGTTACACCTGAGGGGACTTATCATTACAAATGTATGTCTATTGGTCTTGCCTTAGCTTCTGCAGTGTTTCAGCGATTGATGAACAATTTATTCAAGGACGCTGTAGGAGTCGTGTTTTTCCTAGATGACATTCTGATTCATGGTAAAACTAAGTCGGAAAATGATGACAGGTTTAAGCCTGTTTTAAGCATCATCAGGTCTAGTGGCTTGAAATTAAGAATAGATAAATGCAAATTCCTTCAAGAGGGTGTTGACAACCTCTGTCACCATATCTCTCACAGGGGTGTGGAACCCAAATTACAAATTATTGAGGCTATCCAAAATGCACCCACACCTGTTAACAAGGACCAGCTCCGCTCTTATTTGGTATTGGTGGAATACTACGCCAAATTTGTGAGCAGTGTTTCTAGCAAAACAGCATCTATGCGGAATCTTTTGAAAAAGAATGTCAAGTATGTCTGGGATGATGACTGCAATAACAATTTTGAATCGATTAGGCACGAAATTGTACATGCTCGTCCTCTTAAACTGTTTCATAATAATGACCAGTGCATCATATGTACTGATGCAAGCAATGTGGGTTTGGGGTGGTCCTTATGCAATAGAGAGGTGATGTTTGTGAGGAAATGATTGCTTTAACTTCAAGAACATTAAGGGGCGCTGAAAGCACCTATTCCACCTTTGAAAAGGAAGCTTTAGCCTTGTGGTGGGGTGTTCAACACTTCAAGAATTTTTGTGCGGAAATGAATTTATTTTAAGGACTGATCATAAACCCTTGATTGATCTTTTCACCACTAAAGGTGGTGGGAGAGCTACGCCACGTATTGCGAAGTAGCAGTATAGACTGCAAGAGTTTAGGTACCTCCTCGAATATGTAGCTGGTGCAAAGAACCATGTAGCCGATTGTTTATCCAGGTTACCTCTCTCATGTGGTAAATGTGTTTTGGCGTCTGATGACTTGGAAATGGTTTGTCCGCTGTGCTCCCTTGAGAACACAGTGGGTGGTGCACTTTCTGAACAAGAATGGTTGCAAGCCATGTCAAGTGATGCGGAGGTCAGAATGGTTATCGACTTTTTAGCTGGAGTGTGGCCTAACAACAAGGATTGTCCCTCTGAGTTGATTCCTTACAAAAGGATTGTGAGGAGCTATCTGTGGTTGATGGGGTGTTAAGGAGAGGTAGTCTACTGGTGGTTCCTGTGTGCATGCGCAAGAGGATTTTGGATTTAGTCCATGAAGGTCATCTGGGAATTCGTGGCATGAAACACAGAGTTAGGGAGGATTTTTTGTGGCCTGGTTTAGAAAGAGATGTTGAACACTATGTTCTTGACTGCTGCGTCTGTGTTGTGAGCGATAAGTCTCAGTTGACTCACCCCTCCCCGGTTGATCCCGTGGCAGTAAAAAACTCAACCTTGTGCAAACTGGCATTTGATGTTGCCAGTCCTTTTGGGCTTATTGGGAGTTCTCCCAAGCATGCTTTGGTCCTCATTGATTACATGTCAAAATGGCCTGAGGTCAGGTTTGTGAATAACGTGAATTCTTTGTCTGTCATCAAATTATTTCAAGATGTGTTTCTCAGGGAGGGTTTTCCTGAAGAATTGGTGTTGGACAATGGAACTCAGTTGGTTTCCAGAGAAATGTCCCAAAACGCAACGTTGGCACATCACATTTTTTCCTCAGAAAGCTGACCCTTTTTTTTTGCAATGTGCCTAGCTGTGGATTTTGGGCTCTAGCTCAGCCTGCATCTAGGGAAACCTATCAAACCTGTACATTTGTTAAAACTAGACACCCAGGGAAATCCAGGATGGGGTGACTTGTGTGGCTCTCACAAGGTTCTGTTACCCAGAATCCCTTGCAAATCCCAAACTTTGTAAAAAAATAATAATAATTTCCTCACATTTATGTCATGGAAAGTTTTGGAATTGGCATGGAGCCACAAACTTACAGTCACCCAGCATTCTCCCACGTCTCCCTATGTGGTTAGGCCTATGGCCAAAATGTACCGTGGAGACTTCAAAATTATCGATCACAAAAAGACTTGGTTTTGCAAGAGAGTCACCTGCATTTTTGGTCCAGAGGCTCAATGGGCATCTAGGGAAACCTACCAAACCCAGACATTTCTGAAAACTAGACACCTCGAAGATTCCAGGCAGGTGTTTCTTCGCGTGGATCCCCCCAAATTGTTTTACCCAGAATCCCCTGCAAACCTCAAATTTAGCCAAAACAAATAACATTTTCCTCACATTTCTGTCTGGAATTACCGTGCCAGCAACAAAAAGCTACCACCCAGCGTGCCCCAAGGGTCTGCGACTTGGAAAGGCCAAAAACATAGGGATTGAGTGGATAGCACAACAAGCTCTAAGCGTTATTTTTTTTTAATATGCATTTTCAGGCTGACTCTGCAGTAGACACCCACACAAGTGAGGTATAATTTTTATCAGGAGACCAAGTGGTACACTGGGTGATAGGACATTTGTGCTGGTGTGGTGACCCCAGCCAGAAATGCAAGGAAAATATTATGTTTTGTTAGCTGAATTTGAGGCTTGTGGGCATTTTCTTTTTTGCTGGGGGGCATTGGCATGCCAATTCCTGGCAGCCCCCACCCCTATGTATAGAACAACCAGCATAAGCCCTAGAGCCTAGTGGGCTCTCTGCCCCTGGGACTAAATATGGCAGTAATAAAATGGGGGGAGAAAAGACCCTTGCCCAAGGGGCCGATCCCCTCTCCTGGAGGCAAACATTTTTTTAAAGAAAATCCCTCTGCTGTTTGCTGCAGAGGGTTTTAGTGCGCATGTACTCATGATGGAATGGTTCCATCATGAGCACGCGAGCACTGGTGTTAATGACGGAACCCTTCCGTCATGAGCACTGAAAGGGTTTAATAAAACTCCAATGTCAAATAAGAACTGAGATAAGAAATAAAATATAAATTATTTACAAGAAAAATCTAAACCTCAGCAACCAACAAGCTCAAAGAACAAACTCAATCCATCATATAAAATAAATACAGCACATACATAACATAATATTTATACAAACAATAACATTTAGCATTTCCCACCCAACACCCAAAACAAATAAAATAAATATGATTTTCAGTACTGTACTGCAGATTTTGCTCTCTATCAACTTAGTAAAAATAATTATCCACCAAAAACCAGAAAAAGATTTACAAAAAAGCCCCCCAAAAATACAAACATATAAAGAAAGCAATCCAAAGTACCTAGGAACCAGAAAAAAAAGTGCTTGAAAAAAGAAACACTTGTGAAAATCCCAAAAAAGCAAAACAAAATAATTAAAAATATTGGTATATTATAAACTAAGGGGGATTTGTTTAAAAAAAACCCAGTAACTCTCAATGATCATAGGACATGGTCGTAGACAAAAACCGTAACATACACAAGAAAACCAGCAAAACACATTACATTTCCAAAAATATAAATACATTACCTGCATGAAATCAGTGGCAGTGAGAAAAGTCATAATATGCTTGGTGAGACCTCGGCGGTTCTGCCAAGCATATTACTGCCTCAAGAACACCATGCCACCACCAGGAAATGGCAGTTCCCTGGTGGTGTTGGCGGTCCCAGGGCGGCACAACTGCCAAGGTCATAATGTGGCAGTCGGAAGACCGCCACCGCTGCCCTACCATGAGTCTGGTTGTCCGAGGACAACCAGACTCGTAATTAGGCCCTAAATGTACAAAGACACACAAACTACACTATAGCTAACCTCTAGACTTCCCACTATATTACCCTACCCTCAAAACCCTTAAACAAATCTTTAAGAGAACTTACCTGCTCTGATGAATAGTAGCACCATACCGCGACCTCCAGGAAAAAAAGCTAAAATTGACCCAAATAGACAACAAAAAATGAGGTAACGGTAAACAATTGGCTGCTAAATTAAGTTAAATAAAGACTATCTCCGCATAGAAATGATTGGGAAATAATTAAAAAAAATTTAATAAATGTATTACACAATGTAAAAAACTTAATAAAGATGTAAAAAAAAATGGAATTTCTTTAAAAAAAAATTAAAGTGAAAATTAAATAATAGTATAAAATGTATGCAATTATTTAATATATACTGAAAAAACTGATTAAAATGATGTTGAAAATATGTATATAAAACAATTTAGGAAATGTTTAGAAAAGGTAAAGAATAGAAAATGTACAACAAACAAAACTATTTAAATATGAGTAACATTTCTTATGAGAAAATGAGAATATAATAAAAAGTATTTTATTTATTTCTAAAAGTTTATTTTTAGATTGTGATTTATATGTTTTAAAGTGTTGTAACTTTGGATCTTGCAACCTGGCATCGAGTCCAGTGAGACTTTCAGTTAGGCAAGGCGGAGTGCATTCTGATCACATCTAAGGGTCCAGCACCTTGGGAACAGTTCTCCAGAATCAATACTCACTCCCACAGAGGCCAGCAGAAGGTATCAGGTCAGGTCCAGCTGAGACTGGTCAGCTGGAAAGCATGAAAAGCCAGCTGACCCTTGGAGTCACTTCTGGGGTCCTGGAGTCGAGTCAAGGCAAGTAGGTCCATTCTTTTTTCAGGATGGCTTGTCCAACATCTAAACCAGTTCTTGAAAGGATAACCCCCCCCCCCCCCAGGGTTTGGAGCCAGCCTGACTAGAAAGATAAAAGGGAAATGGGCCTAGGTGTGAGCTTCATCTGTAAGTGACAGGATAGGCATCCTTTGAAGCTCAGGAAGTGGCTGGGCACAGCCTCTAGGCCATCCTATCATGGAGGTACACTTCCTCCCCACACCCAGAGGCCTTTTCCCTCTGTCTGGGAGCAATACATTTCTTTCCAAAAAGGAGTCATTAGTACTCAGGTGACAGTTGGATGTTTCATTTACAGTCCCTGGGTACATTTAGTACCATATAGTAGGGTTTAGCCTTTAAGGTAAATGAGCTAATCAGGTTTATGCCAAATTTAACATGTTAAGAATGAAGATAACAAGCACTTTATGCTTTGTTAGCGGCATAGTGGGGCCTCTGGATTGCGCGCATAAAATTGGTTTATTAGTTGGAGTGTATTGATGTCCATCACTTGTAATAAAACCACTATATTGTTTTGAGCAGTCAAAGGTTTTAGTGATTTAAACCTGAGCTCCACACTTACAGGTTTCTTACTGAGCAGACAGGCTTAACTTAGCGAAAATGTATAAAGCATTTAGAAAAAATCCCACTCCAATTTATAAAACAAGTGAAAATGTAATAAGCCAAATTACACTGAAACAACAAACAATCCAATAAGCGGAAATGGCATCACGAATTTTCAAAGATTTAAGTAGAAGAATGAGACAAGAAAAACAAATGCGCTAGTGGTCCCGATAGACCAGGACCAAGGTCCAATTTCATGCTGACCACGATGAAGCATGGGTCGGATACACCAAGTGTATTTTTTTCAGCAAGAGTCTGAAATTTGGAGGGGGCGTGGCTAGCAATGAAAGGAAATGGCCGCACACTAGCAGAGTTCCCAAAAGCTGGGCCCATTATTCGCTAATGTCCGAGCTAAAATCAGACAGCGCTGCGCAGGCAATGCACTAATGGTGTTCAGTAGACAGTGACCCACCTACGGAGTACGATAATTAATTTTCAAAACACTGCAGCCTAAAATCAGTGTGAATGATACTAGCCGGATCTTCCCACAATCAGCCCACGCAGAGAAACACACCATGTTGGGCACTAAAGGAGGGCGAGAGACACCCCAGACTAAACTAGATAAATACATCTTACATAACGGCCAGAATGATGTGGGCAACCCAACCGAACCCACAGCAGGAAAAGATGAACTAACACTGCACAACATCATGGCCGCTATTAACAAAGACCACACCTCTTTAGAAACATGAAAGCAGATTTACGTAAACTGGGCAACAGAGTTCAAGAAGTGGAAGACAAGTCAAAAACTCTAAAGGTGGACACTTTGCTCTTTCAACATCAAGTAAAAGACTTGCAATCTAAGACGAATGCATTTGAAACAAAGTTAGATGAGTATGAAGGTATATCTAGGAGAAACAACATTCAAATTATTGGAATACCCGAAGGGGTAGAGGGACCAGCGACAGATCTCTTTGTTGAGGAGTTAATCTTGAAACACCTACAAACCAGTGAATTGTCGAACTACTTCTCCATCGATAGAGCCCACCGAGTTCCGGGATGGAGACCCAGACCAGCCAATCGCCAATCCCCCCCCCCCCGAGACCGTTCAATTCCTAAATAGCACAATTGCATTCTTCTTAGATTCACCATAAATGTGCATAGGCAAAGTCGCATCTTTCTCGAGGTCAAAAGAGCACTCAGAGACAAATAACCTAAGAACACAATGCTATTTCCAGCTAAGTTAAAAGTGGAGGCAGAGGGGAAGACATAATTAATTTTCCCTCGTGGTCGTCTCTCGAAATCCCCCCAGCTGGCTCCCCGCCCCACTCCTCTTACTTGCAGCGGCTGGTTTTTCTCCAACCCTGACGACACTTGGGAGTGGTTAGATGGCTGGTGAACAGTTGAAAACACAAGCCCCTTCGGAAAATGGGCAAGACTCCTTAAGAAGTGGCAGAAATGCACAGATGCTACCCAGCAATAGAACACACATGTAAACGCGTAACTAGACAAGGGTGAATAGCATACGAACAGACGCCCTGCTACAACCAGACATTGTGCTCAACTTCTGTAATCCGCCACCACATCTGGAGCTGTTTGGAGACTGCATAATGGGGAGAACACCTACATGGTTGGGACAATGTTTGTAACTCTGTCAAAAAACTACAAACACAGAATTCGAACTCTACCTCACTGGACTATAGACTATGGGAGACCTAGATCCCCTTAGTTTCTGTTGGGGAGTGACAAGAGGCACTCTGTAATGTTGGGAAGGCCGACAGTTGGTGAACCGTTATGAGGCAGGCAGGGAGGGGGGAAGGGACTCTTCAAATTATTACTGGAATTACAATCCCCATTGATTATACCAGTTGGAGTGGGAATTGTGATAATTTGTGTTCAATAGTTAAGGAGCATTATACACAGAAATGACTAACTGACACGCAGTGGAATCGGACCACTGGAAGGAAACAGCATGCATCACGTTCTCATCATTACTGCCATACTATCTACCATACTTGGGAAGGAGGGAGGAGAAATACTTACATTCAAACCCTGATGTTGTCTGACACTAAGGAACCTACTCTCGGATTACTCTCCTCGAAAGTTAATGGTCTAGGAGATAAGCTGAAAAGGGGGATAGTCCTCCAATTTATCAAACAATACACACCAGATGTAGTTTAACTACCGAAGACTCACCTCGTAGGTAACACATGTAAAGCATTAAAGAGATGGGGATATAAATTAGTTGCACATGTAGGCTTCACAACAGGCTCGAGAGGGACAGGAATTCTCCTACGCAGCCGCTTCCCCTTTGTAATTAGAAGGTTATGGACAGACTCACTGGGTAGATTTGTAGCAATTACGGGTACATGGGAAGGAAAACCACTTAATATCCTTTCGGTCTATATCCCACCAGCACTACAGAAAGTGGCCCTACCTAAACTGAGCAAATTAATCCTTGAATTACCAGAGGGAGATTTAAACATGGCTGTATGCGGGCATAAAGATAGTAAACCCCGAGGTACACACTGGGGAGCAGCACTAACCTGGCAGACTACCTGGCGGTAATGGGCCTTGCAGACGTCTGGAGAGCGCACACTCCAGACACTTCACAATTCACTTTCCACTCAGGAGCGCACAACAGTCAATCATGAATAGATTACATCCTAACATTAGTGGACCAAGTACCCTATTTTAAGGATGTGCGGCATCATGCTCATGGAAAATTAGGCCACTCACTGATATGGGCCCATTACACACGTAGCACAACACTGATGCGGATAACGATCACCCTAAACCCTTGGTACCTAAGGTACCATATGTGATGATCTAATCTGAACCACAGAATACTATTTTAATGAAAACGAGGGTTCTGTAAAATCTCTGTAGATCCTTTGGGAAGCATTCAAAACAGTTACCAAAGGAAAGGCACTTTCTTTAATGACCGGGCACAAAAAAGACAGGAAGATAGCGCTCATTGAACTAGAAAAAGACATCCTTGAGAAGGATGCACAGATAGCCATCTCAGACAGTGAGGTGACTAACTATGCTTTGGACATAAAGCGACAGGAAGGATAGCATCAAGGAAGAGGCTGCTAAACTGTTACTAGATGCCCGCATGGCTTTCAACACCATTGAATGGCCGTACCCCTTTGTAGTACTGGAACGATTAGACTTTGGCCCCAAATACATCGCATGGATTAATCTGCTATGCACGGAACCTTTTGCACAAGTAGTAGTGAATCGACATATCTAACTTTCCTCTCAAATGAGGAACACGGCAGGGGTATCCCCTATCGCCACTGATTTTTGCATTATTGCTGGAACCCCTAGCAACTTAGATAAAAGGAGATCTGCTGATCCAAGGGTGTATCTCCTTGTATGCGGATGATATTCTGCAATATGTGGCATCGCCACATTCTTCCATAAATAGGATCATGCACATTTTCGGAAATACTCCAGTTACACCATCAACTGGTCCAAACCACCAGACTACGCAGCGACAGTGGCCGAGGAAGGTTTCCGTTACTTAGGGATCTATGCTGCAATTATCCTGGCCTTTTCTATACACACAATCTACTTGGCCCCCTAAAACGACTGCAAAATGATACGCGACATTGGAGAACCTTATCGCAAAACACACCTTTCCCTGTCCAAGACACTTACTTACCGCTATAGAAAAGAGATGCGATCATTACTGTGCGATGAGAAACCCACACGAATTGCCATACATAGACTTATGACGGGATGGTACGATGGAGAGATAGCCCTCCCAAATAAATGGACTTCCTCTTTGTCACCGAAACCTGGTTAAGCGAATGGTGCCATGCTGACATTGCGGTAGCACCCCCCCCCCCCCCCCCAATTACATAATCTGCAGGAAAGATAAAGAGGAAAACAGAGGAGGGGGGCTGGCAATCATTTAGCGTGACTCACTACAATGCACAAACTTTGACATTGACTCATTGAAGGGTGCAAAAAGCCTCGGCTTCTGCATCACAACCAATGCTTCCTTCTCCCTCACAGGAGCCTTTAATTTACCGCTCACCTGGCTCTAGCGCTACCTTTTTAGATTCACTAGGAGACACTTTAAGCCACTTCCTGCTCAGATATGCCAATTTTACGCTCCTAGGAGACTGCAATCTCAACTTAGAAGGCAGAAATGAACTGAGAGTGGACAACTTCCTCGAGACAATAGAATCACACGGAATGCACCAATTGGTCGATACCCCAACACACCAGGCAGGCCATACACTGGATGGAGTCTGCTCCAACTCCTCCTTGATAAAGGTTGGCACTCCTATCTCTCAGATATGGTCAGACCATAAATGTATCCCCTTTGACATGAAGTTGCCAAGTATGAAACACTCTACCAAGCAAATACTCCCCTCACACCCAAAGCGCATGTGGGTGCAATTAGCTTCTAATCCAGAGCTGGCCACTGTCGCTCATGCCTGCACTCCTGTCCTAATGGGCAAAACTCTGAAAGACTCACAACCCTTCCATAATTGGATGCCTACAATAAGCAACGAGTTAGCCCCTCTGGAACCACCTAAAATGAAAGTAAAATATAAATCACACCAAGCTCCCTGGTACACGTCCACCTTAGCTCAAGCACATCTTTTATGCAAGCAATTGGAGCGCAAGTGGAGACGAGTCTCTGACCCAGCAGACCAAAAAACCTTTATAATAAGCAGAAAGCAATACCATACACACATCAAACTAGCTAAAAGAGAGTACTATTCAAACAAGATACTCGAGGCACATCAAGATCAGAACACCATCTTCTCAATTGTAAAATCGTTTACCGACCCTAAAGCACTGAGTAGAGAAATTCCCCAATCACAGACCCTATGTGATCAGATTTCGATCTTCTTTGAGGAAAGGATTCAAAAAGACTTCACTATGATTCCTATGGACCCCGAGTTAGAGCCTGACACCACTGGTATCATTCCTTCACTCCAAGTCCTTGAAACAGTCTCGCTTGAACATACACGTGCGCTGATCCTGGCTTGTAAATTGGGCTCTCCTCTTAATGTGTGCCCTCCCATGATCCTCCACCAAATCATAAACATTCTCAATCCAGTGATTAACCAGATAGTCAACTCCTCATTATCTACAGGCATAGTCCCAGAAGAATGGAAAGTTGGCCATAGGGAAACCATTGAAAAAGAAACAAAATAATGACCCCTCCAATCTCTCAAATCTCCACCCAATATCACTGCTACCTACACTGGGTAAAATCACAGAAAAACTAGTGAATAGAGAACTGTCTAACGTCCTTGAAACTGCCAAGATTCCTCACCCAAGGCAATCAGGTTTCTGCCCCAAGCACTCAACAGAATCGGCGCTCCTGAAAATAGCTGACACATTAAAATTTACGGCTGACAAAGGCAGGAAGGTAGTTTTGATTTTGCTTGACTTGTCAGCCGCATTTGATACCATATCACATGGCATTCTCCTCATACGGCTAAAGAACGGTGGCATCTCAAATACTGCCTTGGATTGGATTAGATCATTCCTTACCAATAGTAGGCAAGCAGTGACCCTTGGAACGTTCCTTTCCAAGGAACGCCCAATTATGTCAGGGGTGCCCCAGGGCTCATCTCTTATTCAATATATACATCTCATCTCCTTGATATCCTCTTTTGATATTGAAGTAACTTCATACGCGGATGACACACATATGATCCTATCATTAGACAAAGATTC
Organism: Triturus cristatus; assembly: GCF_964204655.1. Taxonomy (NCBI): domain Eukaryota; kingdom Metazoa; phylum Chordata; class Amphibia; order Caudata; family Salamandridae; genus Triturus; species Triturus cristatus. The sequence continues at coordinate 239,960,274 of NC_140583.1, forward strand.
AACTAACGCAGAATTCAATTTTAAATCATGCCTAACAGAGGTTATTCAGTGGATGAAGCTTAACCATCTCAGGTGTAACACAGATAAAACTGAGATTCTCCCGATAGGAAAAGACAACCCTTTCAAGCCAAGTTTGTGGTGTCTTGAAGGCGCAACTGCACCGCCGAACACGGTCGAATTAGCAAAAAACCTGAGAGTGCAATTTGACACCTCACTCTCTTTCCGACCGCACGCCTTGAAGGTGGCAGGGACCTGTTTTAACATAATTAAGACACTAAAAAAATTATTCGACCTTATTCTCCTATCTGCTAGAAAAGTTGCGGTGGCACTTATCCTGTCACAACTAGATTACTGCAATAGCCTTTTAGCAGGTGCAAATAAACAAATACTAAAAAGATTTCAAGTGGTACAACATGCGGCGGCTCATCTAGTCCCAAAACTACCATGCAGGTCTTCTGCCTCAGCAGCTCTTAAAACCCTCCACTGGCTACCTCTGCATAGGAGAATTCTCTTCAAGATACTCCTAATCACTTTTAGAGCAGCATCAAATCTAGGCCCAACTTATCTCGCAGCCAGATTTACCTGCTGCACTACGGCCAGGACTCTCAGATCATCGTCTGCTAACTTCCTTAAACCCCCTTGCTTCAGGTAGAAAACCAAGGGTAGAAAAACGGTGGCGCCATTAGGAACCAAAGCTTGGAATCTCATGCCAACACACCTAAGGATGATCGAAACAGAAATACAGTTCAGGAAGGCCTTGAAGACCTTTGCATCCTCAGATGATTTCTGCCCATCTCTCATTCAGGGTTACCTTGTGTCTACCTTAACTTCTGTCCGCACAGCGCCAGGATGCTCCTTCCGGAGTGACAGCCCACGCTTTATAAGTAACCAACTCAACTAAACTACTGGGTAGCCCAATTAGCAGTGGTCAACCAGTGGGTACATGGCTCACATACCGACCCCGCATACCAGATGGATAAACAACTAATGGGCCCTAGAGGCTATAGCAGGCATTATATATGAATTCCAAACATCAGCTTTTAACGGGCCCAATACAACAAACTGTGAATCATTGCCACAAAGGAACAAAAAAGTTGAGATGGCAAAATAAAGTGACTCAGTCCATGCTACTATGGGATGCAGAAAGGCTAGGTACATTGATTGAATGTTTGGGGTTTGATAAATGGGACATTATTGGTCTATCATAGGGTGGGAGACCTATGGTCAAAAGGGACAGTCAAACCATTTGACGACATAGGAAGAGAATTTGATATGGCAGAATCCAAGAGGTATAGGTACCTACTAATTAGGCAGCCATCCCGCAGGATGCAGACCTCCCAGAATCATCACCACTAGAGGACAGACTACTGAATGACCATCTGGACTGCAAAGCGCTAGCTATGACATGTAGAAAACTACTAAATAACATGCCTGATCCCCTCCTGAAGCTACAAGAGCATTGTCAGGATAATATAGGAGAGTTAGAAGAAGAAGACTGGCAGGAGGCACAAGCTTCCCCCGGACAAGCGGCCATAACCTCTAGACTAAAATTAATCTAACTTAAAGTCCTTCAGATAACTTATTTTTCCTGCAACACCCTGCCAAAAATGAAATGAAAAGACGATTCCACATGTAGAAGGCAGTGTAATACAGAGGGCAGATTCTAACACATATTATGGGAATGTGCGACCATTAAAAAATATTGGGGATGGGTGGGGTGCACTTGCATGTAGTTTGTGGTAAAGAACTTCAACAAACACCTAAACTATGCTAGCTCTATATATGGGGACCGACGGACCTCAACAGTAAGGAACGAACTTGGGTGATCCTTGGTTTTGCTATTGCAAAACGAAACATGTCATGGAAAGGGGAGATAAGCGAACCACCTATACTGGCGGAATGGGAGCAAGATATGTACGGGTCAATAGAGTCAGAAAAGACCGTTTATGAGAATAGAGGCAGCCAAGAAATGGGATCAGGTTTGGAGTAAGTGGAATGCGCATAGGGGACTGGTGTGTGCCCCAGCTACACAAAGAAACAGAATGATCTTCAGAAGGGAAGCAAGATGGAGAAATATTGAAGGCCTGTAATTATTTTTTAGGGCGTAATCCATGAAAGCGAATGCTAACTGTAAACTATGTGCTGTATCACTGTGACGTTTATTGCTGTATTATCCAACTGTGTATTTGAATAATACCAATAAAAAAGAGTTTAAGAAAAAGAACTCTGGAATCTAAAAACAAAGTTTTCCTCTGTTTCAGGAACTCCCAAGCCCTACACATGCTTGGGCCTCCTCCTGCATGAACAAGGGTGTAGCCCAACTGACATTAGGTTCCAAAGAGGGACATTAATGTTTTTCTTCTCGAAATCAAGAGAAGATTCACTTTTAGTTTTAGTTTTATTGACTCAAAAGAAGAGTTGCAAATTTCTTGCAAGAAATTGGGCAAAGGTCCAATTTTCAGAGATACTCCTAACAATTGTTAAATTGGGTTGCGTCATTCCCCTATTAAACCAAATACACTAGATAGTATATTTCTGTTTTATGAACAGTAATAAAGTTTTGTAGGAGCTTGCACGAAAGAACCCTTTAAGACGTGAAAGTGCTCACTATATTGTTTGAGGAACAATGTAATTTCTAATTTAAAATACCTCATTGGAATAGTGCCTCATAGATTGATATTACGAAGAGAAGACAACACTGGTAAGTATCAAAGGAATCTTTTTTTATGTCCTTAAAGCTCCACACGTTCCAGTCAGCTCGAGTCAGTTTCACGAACTCAAACGCGGAGTTGCCGAAAACTCAGAGCAGAGTTCTTTTTGTGTTTGTGCACCCAAAATGCGGGAGCGACTTACTGGGTGTCTGCGATCGCCGTTGATATTTCCCATCCGTTCGTGAGTGCCAAGAGATTTGGTAGCGGGCCGCACGTTCCCATGAGAGTGTGCGTTCGCGAGCACGTCATTTGGGCGCGCCATCAGACTCCCGGCAGAAGTTTTGTGAAGATTGCGATCCCAAACACGCAGAATTTACAATCTGGAGAAGAATCTCTCTCGAGCAGCATCAAAACCTTCTCGTAATGATGATTTGGATTACAAAAACTCCTCAGAATGACATTTGGCTGTACTTTTTTGTTGAAGGAGGTCTTTTTCTTTTTTACTGAGGAAAGAAGTGCCCCAGAGTCTCCAACTTCCTGTTCCTGTCCAGCAGGCTCCTCCCAGTGCTTTGTCCATCTCCTGTTCCCTTTTCATTTGGATTTGGAGCTGGAAGGATCCCTCTTTCTGTCTGCTGCATCATATATCATTGGATTTGAGGACTTTTGAATTTGAGATTTCACAAGTAAGTTTGAAAATAGGTGTTGTTAGTTTGATTGGGGCATTGCACCTACATTTTTTTGTACTTTTCATCATTTAAAAAAATGTATTGTGGTGGGTGGCCTGTAGTTTCAATTGGGGCCTAGTTGTTTGTTTGTAAGTAATTGTTCTTCTTTTATAAAGGAAACATGTTGCACAGTTCACTACATTTTATCCGACTTTAATTTGCTATATTTATTTAATTCAATAGTCGGCCAATAGTCTGCCAATAGACCTTTCAGCCAGTAGGCTTAGTGTTACTCATGGGTGCATGAAACAACTGTTTCTGTGGTGTCTGTTGAATCTATATCAATAGATAGGACTGTCACCTTAACGCTGCCTCTAGAAACGTGATATTGTCTGTGGCTATCCTCATTTTAGCATTTTAACTGTTTATTGATTGTTGATCTTCGTGCTTTTAAAAAACTGTGGTAAATTGTGTTTTTATTGCCATCTGCCTCCCCACTACGATCGCATTGCTTGCACTTAAAACTTATTGCATTAGACTCACCATTTGGGTGTTTTTCGCCACCCTACCCCCGACCGCCATCTTAGGTGTGGGTCGGAAGCGCTCCCACGTCGCTTCCGGGATTAGCGCTCTAGATCGGATCGTCGCCCCTTGGCAAACACTATTTAGGGGGCGTAGTTGGTGTCCGGCTGGTCAATAGATAGGACTGTCACCTTAACACTGCCTCTAGAAACGTGATATTGTCTGTGGCTATCCTCATTTTAGCATTTTAACTGTTTATTGATTGTTGATCTTCGTGCTTTTAAAAAACTGTGGTAAATTGTGTTTTTATTGCCAACTGCCTCCCCACTACGATCGCATTGCTTGCACTTAAAACTTATTGCATTAGACTCACCATTTGGGTGTTTTTCGCCGCCCTACCCCCGACCGTCATCTTAGGTGTGGGTCGGAAGCGCTCCCACGTCGCTTCCGGGATTAGCGCTCTAGATCGGATCGCCGCCCCTCGCCATACGTTATTTAGGGGTAGGAAATGGTCGCGCGCAGCGCACGCGCGCAGCGTCGCGCCGGAGGAGCGCCAGAGGAAAGCCCGTCTGGGCCCGTCCGGGCCCAGCCGGGCCTAGGGCCTGCCACTATGCCCGTTGCGACATCTTTGCAGGGCAACCGCCTCTGGTACGCTGCAACTGAGCTAATTTCTAATTTAATTCTAATTTAAAACATTTCTAAAGCGCAGCGTACACCATGCGGTTTCTTGGCGCTAGTAGGCAGGATCGGCAACTGAGGGAAAAGACAAGAGTGATAAGAATGAAGAGCTAAGCGGGGAAAGCCTGATTGAAGAGGAAGGTTTTTAAATCTTTGCGAAAAGAGAGGTACTGGGTAGCAGAACGGAGATGGTCAGGAAGGGAGTTCCAGAATGTTGGTGCCAAGGTGGAGAAGTTGGCCCCACCCCACTTTTTACGTGTGAAGCGGGGGATCTGAAGAAGGGACTTAGAGGAAGACCGGAGCTCTCTTGTGGGAACATAGGGTTTTATTAAAGAAGAGATAAAGGCGGGGGCAGTGCCTTGGCGGGCCTGGAAGACCATGCAGCCCGTCTTAAAAAGGGAGCGTTCTTTTACGGGAAGCCAGTGAAGCTCCCTGAGAAGGGGGGTGGAATGGTGATAGCGTGGGAGGCCGTAAACCAGCCGGGCCGCCTGGTTCTGGATCGACTGAAGTCTTCGCAGGCTGTAAGCTGGAATGCCATGATAGAGGGCGTTGGCATAATCCAGCTTTGATATCACCAGGGCGGCCATGATGATCTTGAGTGCCTGAGGGGAAAAGAAGCGGGAAACAGAGCGGATGGTGCGGAGAGTGAGGAAACAAGAGGAGACCACGGAGCTGATTTGTGGGTGAAGGGTGAGCTGATTATTCATTTTGACACCCAGTGTTTTGACCGTGGTTGAGGGGGAAGGTGCGGGCCCAAGAGAGGGGGGCCAAAAAAGAGAGTTCCAGGGGCTGGATGAACCACCGGTGAGAACCAACTCGGTTTTATCCGGGTTCAGCTTAAGGTGGTTGTGGTTCATCCAGTCCCTGATGAATGTCATGGTAGACTGGAAATTAGAAACAGAAAGGGGAGAGGAGGACAGATCAAAGATGAGCTGGAGATCATCCGCGTAGTTGTACACGGTGACCTCCAGCTGCTGAAGCGCGAAGATAAGAGGGAAGATATAGAGATTAAAAAGCAGGGGGGAAAGAGAGGATCCCTGGGGAACGCCGCAAGTGACAGGGAGGGGAGTGGCAGAGAAGACGCCTAGCCGCACTGCCTGGGTGCGGTCCCTCAGAAAGGAGGAGAGCCAAACCAGGGCTGATCCCCCGATTCCAGCCGCCCTGACACGGGACAGTAAGATGGTATGGTCCACCGTGTCAAAGGCGGCGGACAAGTCAAGGAGGACCAGTGCCTGGTGTTTGTTATCATCCATACCCTTTCTGAGGTTGTCTAGGACTGAGACCACAACCGATTCAGTCGAATGTCTGGGACGGAAACCGGCCTGGCGAGATGCCAGCCCCCCATTGGTCTCAATATGGGCGCTGAGTACCACGGTGACGTGGCGTTCCATCACCTTGCCCAAGAAGGGCAGCAAGGAGATGGGGCGATAGTTGGCCGAGATGGAAGGGTCCGCGCCAGGTTTCTTCAAAATGGGTACTATAGTAGCTGCCTTTAGCGCGGGGGGCACTACACCCTGTGCTAGGGAGCTGTTGAGGAAGGCGATGGGGGGTTCAGAACAGCAGGAGTAAATTTGCTGCAGAATACGTGCCAGGCAGACATCCGCCGGAGACCCCGACTTCACTTTGGGAAGGATCTCCAGAAATGATTCCTGAGAAAGGGGGGGAATGGAGGTGAGAGGGCATTGAACGGTGGGAGGGGAAGGATCAACGAATGCAGGTGAAGGTGGTGGAATGTTGGCCTTGATGGTAACAATCTTATCCAGGAAGTAGGCGTTAAGTTGATCACAAAGAGGCTGGGAGGGGGGGATTTGGGGTAAGGTTCGATCTGAGAATGCCAGGTCATTCACTATGCCAAAAATTTCCCTGGGTTTATTTTCAGCGGACGTTATTTTTGCAGAGAAATGGGTGGTTTTTGCGGCGAGAATTGCTATTTTATATTTGGCCAGTGATGTGAGGAAGTGAGTTTTTGATAAAGGACAGTAATTTTTCCTCCTGTCATTACGTCCTCCTAAAGTGGATACATGTGGGTACTTTGTGAAGGATGGGCAACCTTTTGTCAGTTGCAAGATGTGTCTTCCATGGCCTGGGACCCATAAGGCTAGAAAACACTTAGCATTCGGTCTGCTGAACTGCAGGTCACTTCCCTGTCATTTCACAGAAATTAACTCTTTAATTCTGGACCAGGACCTTGATGTCTTATTTTTAACGGAGACATGGACCACGTCCACATCCGGCCCAGATATGGTCCGTGCCCTCCCGCCGGGATTTGTTATTTTGCATCTTGACAGGCCCATAGGACGGGGAGGGGGTATGGCCATTCTGTACCGTGATACGATCACCTGTAAAACGCAGGAGGCCGGGGTTAAGGACTGCAAAAGTTGTCAATTTTCCCTTCGGCTGTCCCCCACGGTCGCTATCTCAGGTCTCCTTGTTTATCGCCCCCCGGGGGCAGTGGCCGGTTTCATCGACTCATTAATGGAATCCGTTACCTGTATAGCTTCCTCTACGACGAACTTTGTCCTATTAGGAGATCTGAATCTCCATTTTGAGGACTCAATGGACGTGTCGGCCACTAACCTGCAAAGCGACCTGAGTGCTATGCAGATGAGACGAATCAACTCAGGTGCGACCCATGAAAAGGGTCATTTGCTAGACCCTATTTTCTCCAATATGGAGCAACTTACTGCCCCACCTCCCCTTGCCCTTCCATGGACAGACCATTTCCTGGTCTTATTCAGCTGGGCCCCTGTGATTTGGGATCTTCCCCCACTTAGGACGTTCAGGACGGATAGAGCCTGGTCGAGGCTCCCTATGGATAAATGGGTGACCCTCTTAGAATCAACATGCCCCCATGGGGACTCTGACCCGGTGGTGGCGGACGCCAGCCTAGAGACCTGGCTGAGTAGCTCCTTAGATGCCATTCTCCCAAAGAAAAAGATGCTCATCAGGAATAAGAGAGTGGGCTCGGCCCCATGGTACTCTCCTGAGCTGAGGGCTCTGAGAAAGAGCTGTAAAAGGCTGGAACGGGGGTGGAGGAAGGACTGGGGGATAATAAGTAGGAACAACTACCGCTCAGCCATGAGATCATACAAGAACGCGATAAGGGAGGCTAAGATCAAATACTTCAATGAAAGAATCTGTAAAGCCACTTGTTCCTCGAGAGAATCTTTTAAAGTAATGAAAGAGTTGCTAAAAACCCCCGACCCACCGGTTATACACGACAATCCCCAAGGAAAATGTCGGGAGTTGGCTACTTACTTCAACTCTAAAATCGAGACCATCCTACGCTCACTCCCTCAGCCAACTGCAGTAGCAGAGCCAATTGCTCAGCAAAGGGTAGGAGCAGCTGAGCTGGACCTTTTTGGCCCCGTGACTGCGGAGGAAGTGCTGAGTGTGCTTGGGAAATTGAAGAGTGGCTCTCCCAAGGACCCTGTCCCGATGCGATATCTAAAACAGGTTGCGTCGACTATTGTGGCCCCAGTGACTGAGCTGATTAACCTGTCGCTTTCACAGGGGGTGGTGCCACCTGGATGGAAAGGAGCAGTCGTGAAAGCCCTCCTGAAGAAGCCGAGCCTTGACCCTACTGATTTGGATAATTTTCGGCCGATTTCCCTGCTCCCAGGGGTGAGTAAGGTGGCTGAAAGGTTGGTTAACTACCAACTTTCGAATTTCTTGGAGGCTAATGGCCGGCTACGGGACTCCCAGACGGGATTCCGGCCTGGACAGGGCACAGACACCGCCCTTCTGGCCGTGGTGGAGGAGGCCAGATGCATTCTGGATTCAGGAGGGTCAGTGGCAGTGAACCTCCTGGACCTGAGTGAGGCCTTTGATACCGTGAATCATCAGGTACTACTCCAACGACTGGAAGGGCTGGGTGTCACAGGGATGGCTCTGGGATGGCTTGCCTCCTTTTTAGGAGGACGGTCATTTGAAGTTTGGGAAGGTAATGAGAAGTCTCCCCCTTTCGCCCTCCAGTGTGGGGTTCCCCGGGGCTCGTCGTTGAGCCCTACATTATTTAATGTATATATGGCCTCCCTGGAGGATGTGGTGTCTCCGTTCGGCTTCAACATCATCAGCTATGCGGACGACACGCAGATGGTGGTGGGGCTTTCTCAGTTAGAGAAGCAACCAGCGGCGCTTCATTCCTGCCTGGAGGCAGTGTTTGGGTGGATGTGTAACTCATCCCTGAAATTGAACGGCTCTAAGACCGAGCTTATGATTTTAGGTCAGTCTTCCTTCTCCCTGTCTCCCAGTAGTTGGCCTGACTGCATGGGAGCTCTTCCCAGCCCAAAGAAGGAGATTAAGAGCCTGGGGGTGTGGCTGGAGCAAGACCTGACGTTTAGAACACACGCCAAAAAGACCGCTGGTGTTTGTTTTGGTATGCTCCGGTCAGCCTGCAAGATTCTGTCACTCCTCCCTGAGACCTCTCGTAAGTTGCTTATACAGGGGCTCATCATTTCTAGGCTGGATTACAGCAATGCACTCTTCTTGGGTGCTCCGGAATCCACATTCAAGAAGTTACAGCAGGTGCAAAATGCAGCGGCCAGACTGCTAACTAATGTCCCCAGAAGGCAGTCTGCTAAACCAGCATTGATGGTACTGCATTGGCTCCCGATGCGGGAAAGAGTAACCTTTAAAGCACTCTGCATGGCACAGAAGAGTCTGCAGGGGAAGGGCCCAGCGATCCTGAGGAACATGATCCAACCTTATAAAGCAGCAAGGGCTCTTCGCTCTGATCATAAATTTCTTCTCCAGTCTTTTAGAGTAAGGCGAGCCCGTACCGTAGGGAGAAGGTTCTCAGTGAATACGGCCTCCGCTTGGAACTCCCTTCCACTCAGATTGCGGGCAGAAACCAACACTCTGCGTTTCCGCAAACTATTAAAAACTCACCTGTTCCCGGTTTGAGATGTCATGCGCTGGGTGCTGCTCCGATCTATTGATAGCGCTGGGATGCCCAAGGGTAACCGTGCGCGGTATAAAACTCCAAATAATAATAATAATAATAATCTAAACATCATTTAGGGCATGTATGGCATTGGATTGAATGCCAAATTTGTTTTTTGGGGTATTTCACTATTTTCATGTGTGTTAAATAAATGCCTTTGTTGGATGTGTGTGGTTGTTGTGTAACTTGCAAACCGTTTTTAGCCCTGTGGATTTTCATTTTTCACATTGTTGTATTAAAGCTGTGTTGTTTACCATGCCTCTTTTGTCTGGTCAGTGTGTGAGTGTGTTTGTAATAGTAGGCCAGCATTTGCCTTGGCTAAGCCTCCCCGTGTGGCTAGGGGCCATTTTGTAAAGTCTGTGTCCATATAGGCCTGCTTGAGTTCATTGTTTATGCAGGCCTCCTGCTTGTTGTTGTGAGTTACTGACCATGTGGCTGGCGGCCATTTTGTGAAGGCAGCCAGTGTGCTTTTGCCATAGGCCTGCATTGTCTGTCTTTTCTGTCTTGTTGTTGTGGCCGGGCGATGTCGCTGGCGGCAATTTTGTGAAGGCAGCCAGTGTGCTTCTGCATTAGGCCTGCATGTCTTTCCTGTGTTCCTCTTGGCTTATTGTTCTATCCATTTTCAGCTGCAGATCCCTGAATGCTGAATCTCAAATGATGCACAATGCCAAACTGGGCCCGTTACATTTGTATTTTTGTCGTTGTTCTTCTTTCCTATCCTTCCTCAGTGTCCTGTACACAAGTACACCAACCATTAAAGCCCTTGTTTTTGTCAAAGTCTCACAAATGTCTACACTGTATTGTTATGTTTTTTTAAAACTGAGGTAATACATTTAATAATATATAAACAATAAGAAACAACAGTGGAACCTTCTGACTGCCAGCACCAAACCTGATATCACTCCAGTAATATTATCCCTTTCTATACTTCCAAGGGTCTGTGCGCACGCTGAATAGCACCCACTGTCACAGTGCTTGTTCCATCAGGAACTTAAAAATTTCATATATAAGCAAAGGTGCACCACATTGCATAGTATAATCCAACAGGACAAATATTTCCAAAGCAAATAGTTCTTTGATTATTTCTTTTTATTCCAGTTTCATTTTGCGTAGATAAAAAAAGGAGAGTCCAGTTCTAATGACTCCACATACAGTAAAGCCAACGCGTTTCGTCCTAATATAGGATTTCTTCAGGGCAATGAACAGAGATGAGATCAAGTACTTCCTTCAGCTGCAAGTGCATCAAACTCACTATTCGTGATTTCTCCTCTAGTGCGCCGTATAAATATATCCACAATGCATAATTAATAATATGGAAATTAATTCATTAAATCACTCACCCACACCCTTCTGAGTCCAGCTAAAGACTGCATAAACTAGGATGGCCTCCAGCTTCTGGCGCCGGGCCATGGCTGCTAACTCCTTCCTGTTTGGTTGTGCTTTTGGTTGAGCAGGAGTAGCTATATCAAGAAAAAAATACAATTGTAACCAATACTCTTAGCAAAACAGTAACACAAAATTAATTCTACACATAGCGGCACAGTAGCACTAGCAAGCACAGTACATAATATTTGTGGTATCCTCCCACTTCCTCTGCCTCTAACATTTGTGGGAGTTTCAGGCATTACTACTACTAGGCACTATGGAGTAGACAATTCTTCTTCTCTCTCTCTTGTTTAGCTAAATTAACCTTGTTGTATGCATGCCAGCTCAGTCAGCTTGTGCCCTAGACAGCCATGCTCGTGTCGCAGACTCATGTTATTTTTATTTACTACTGTGTGCAGGTGGGGCAGCTGTAGTCCACAACTACACAATTATATTATTTTTCTATTATGGCCATACTCTGTTACATCAATGACAACTGCTCAATTTCACTTTCATCCTGACTACTATAACAAGGCATATGATATCTGATCCAAATGATCATTGATTATATGCGGGACAACGTGAGGTACTATTGATTGATTGTGTAACCATGCAGCCGAAAGGCCACTCATGGAAGGCTTACACAGTCAAAAATGACATAGGTAGGGAGTGGGCCTCAGAGTCGTAGGGAGGTGCTTGATAATGGGTGGGTATGGGTACATACATACACAATATATATGCTGTGCTTGAAAACTACTGTGAGTCAAGGGAGTATTCTGAAATACAATCTTGAATCAAAAACCTTGAAAAAAACAGTCCTTGTTTCTCTTCCCAGCGATTCTTCCATTTATCATTGCATTGCTCTTCTATTCACCTTGGCTTTGCTGCACGGTTTATTTTTCTTTTACATTGTCTTCATCCAGTGACAGTCTCCAACTATGCTATTATGATAGAACACCATCCAGGCATCCATCCATTCAAAGTAAACATGGCTATCATTCTTCCTAATCTCTCAACAAACCTTTCACTAACAACATACATTTGTGATTATTTTTTAAACCACCATCCATGCGTCCTTCCTTGCTTGCCTTTGAGTCTGACCCATGAAACCCCCGGAGGATTCCTCCTATCACCCATACAGTTAAACCCACCCACCCAGGCAGGCATCCTTTCTTTCACCTTCCACCCATCCTTCAACCACCCATGCATCCAATTCCTATCACCCACCTATGCATCCCACGCATCCTTCTCAGCTAGTCATATATTACATGTCGCCCGTCCTTCCTCCTTCAATCCTTCTTTCGCTTTTCGTTCAACCCATCCTGAAAGGTTGTCTGATTCTTAGTCTTCTTCATAAAACTTTCCCAGCTGAGTTTAAGTAAGATAGAAGAGGCCATTAGTTACTCAACTCCCGCCACTAATGCTATTCCTAATGGTAAGCAAAGGGTGTCTTCTTCAACCGTTGTTCACAACAACTTAGTCTCTCTCAACAGTACAGTGTACACCCTTGTAGCGAGTGTGTAACTATTGTTAATAAGTAAGGAATATAAGTATAACTTACCACCGCCCGCCACTGATGCTGGGTCACCCACCTCTGGAGCAGCTTCCGCATCTGCTCCCTCCTGGCTGGTGTTGCCTGCCCCGCCGCTGGCCCCGGCACTGCTGGTCGGTATGCCTAGAAAAAACAATACACATTTTTTAGCTGCCATATACGCCTCCCCCTATTTATTTATTTTTTACTAGCAAGATTAAAAATACAATACATACATACACCACATACATCACTAGTACAAATCGGGTACTAGAGTAGAGTAGACAGTAGTATGTCCTTACCAATCAAAAATAGTAAAACATCTGGTTGGCCGTTTTGTTAGTGGCAATTGTCGAAAAGCCTCTCAAGATTAAGAAGAGGACAACCCAAAGGAATGGACACAGTGGCTAGAGCTATTGGTGAATCTGAATTTTAAAACTTTAAAAAAATAAAGAGTGGCCAAGTGGGCCAGCTGCAGGCAGACTAATAGTAGTACAGTGTCAGAGGCAGTTAGATTGATGTAAGAAAGAAAACAGACACTAGAAAACTATAATTAAGTAGGTACATAATGCAGGGATATCAAGAATTTAGAAACAGATAGATCGAAGAAGATTAGGTAAAAAATAGAATTAGGAAATGGAAATAATAGTTCAGAAAAAATAAGGCGCAGTAAGAGTTATGGAAATATAATTATTAATATCAACAACAGGAGGACTTACTGGGGCCAGCAGCAGACCCTTGGCAGAGGAGCGATCCTGGCCCTGGGAGGCATCTTCAGCTCCCACCTCAGACCCCATCATCTTCTTGCCCCTGGATGCTGATCATGGAAGATATAATAAAGAGACAAAAATTGATTGGTGTGCACCAAAAATAAAATATTTTTTAAAACGCTCTAAAAACATTTTTGGGCAGGAAACAACAATTGCAATAAAATTGACCTATCTAATCTGATCGACTAGTAGTATTGCGGACCATCTAGATATTATTTATTAATCCAGTGTTCCATTCTGATTCCAGAATCCTAAACCTAAGTACCACCTAGCCTATTCCAAAGACAATGGAAATGAATTGCCCAAAAATATATTTGCTTCTTCTAAGTTTCAATCTCATTCAAAATCATCAATGAATCAACCCTCTTTGATGGCCCAAAGTTCAGTAAGTCTACTTTTCCATTTATTTTAGTCCTCAAAAATGCATAGATGGACGCGTTGCATATTGCATACTCCAAATTGTTGGGTGGGTGCTGTTGATGTGCTGATGAGTCGCTATATTACTCACTCACTAACAAACTACAAAAGGTTCTACTAAGGAGGACTGGAGTCAGCAGCACGTGATGGAGGACGTGTCACGCAGACCGCTAAAAAATTACCAACCAATACTAAGTAACTAAACAACCTACCTACCACCACTATCTTAGTGACAGGACAAAGGAAAGGAGTCTCTCTCTAGCATTACCTAACTTGAGTTCTCTAAACTCTCTTAGATAATGAGCCCAAGCGAGCGCAAAGTTGCAAACAAGTAAGATTAGTAGGGCCGAGCATCTGTCTAGTGTCTAGAAATATAACAATCACATAATATAAGATTTTTAAACATAACTTACCTGCATGTATGCAGCAGCATTCTTGCTATTTGCGAAAAAAAGTATATTTGCAATAACACAGAACAGAACACACAATAGTATTATAATTAGCTACTCACCAGGCCCCACGACCTCAACACGTAGCCGGTCCAGCAGGTCCTGCTCCTGGTCAAAGATGTAGGACCAACGGTGAGTCAGCTGGTTGTGGGTATGCCGGACATCAGAGCAGCAAAACACTGCTCAGCGCACCCTCGCCCACCGAAGCTGACGCTCCTGGGTACCGTAGCCGGAGCCAGTACTGCCGCCTGCTGCCAATGTTAAGAGGAGGTGGCGCTGTACAAAAAAAACAAGTGCGGCCACCTCCACCTCGGAGAACAGGGCCTGGGGCTGCACCACTTATGGGCGCCTTCTTCTGCAAGGAATGCGGCTCCTGGTCGCACTCGCCCTGGCCTTCTAGCCTTACCCATGGTTCTGGGGCGCAGGGGGCAGAAAACAAATGTAGAAGTAAAAAATAAATTCAGGAGAAGAAGTAGGAAAGTAAAAAAAATAAAAAGCAAGTAATAGAAAAACAGTACAAAAAATGCAGTAAAAGTAGAAATAAAACGCAAAATATACACTTAGGTAGAGAGAGGGATAGATAATAAATAAAAAGATTAAAAAAACAGTGTAAGAAACAAAGGATTGAAAAGATTGGAGAGGGATGAAAAACAGACCCCAGAACCATGCGAACAGTAGAAAATCAAGATGGCTGCGTGTAAAATTAAGTAAATAAATCCAAGGATCAGTTCAATGAAATATTATATGAGTTTAACCCAGAGGATAAAATGTCCCATCCATCAGCAAGCAGGAGTCTGGTGCAACTGACTAAACACAGATCAGTAACATTCCATCTCCATGGTGCCAATCAAAGAGAAACATGCAGGCAAAAGGAAATGCAGATTGAGCATACAGAAACATATATAATTTAAGTACTATATTACATACCTTCCTTCTATAATATCAAAGCTATTTATTCATAATGTAATCTTTGAATTTCATAGGCATGGTTTTGGTTCTGGCACACCTTTCCTTATGATGATTGGGTGGAGTAGAAGACCCACTACAGGTTGGATGGATAATGGAACCATTTTCCAAACCATTTTCTATGAGAGAAGTGTTCTTGATAACCACAACCCTATTAAGATTCCATATGCGAGAATCTTCGGTCTTAATAGCATTAGTTAAAACTTTGATGACATTATGCGGTCTTTGACATAAACCAGAAGCTTTGCGTCCGAAAGGGGCTTTCATCATAACCATGTCACCAACATTCACAACTGTGGCTTTAACTGCTTTCCTAACATCAAACCTCAGTTTGCGTGCCTCAATTTTATCTTTTTCTTTCCGTTTCCAAACCCCATCTTCAGACACATTCTCCTTTTTGGAAACCATATCATTGACCCAAAAGGGCGCCACAAGAGTGTTGGGATGTCTTCCTTTAAGAAGATCAAAAGGTGTATGTCCAGTCGTGGCATGAGGTGAGAACCTATAGACCTCAACCTTCCTTTCTACTTCTTTTTTCCAATCCAACCCATTCTGTTTTGACATAGAAATTGTTTCTTTAACCCGTTCGACGCTTGTGACGGAGCGGTTCCGTCATGTGCGTCGGTTGCGCTGTGCGCATGACGGAACCGCTCCGTCATGGCCCCGCCCGCGCACGGAATCTTCAGCGCGGCGCGGAAATCCGCGCCGCGCTGAATGGGTTAAGTACACAAACAAAGCGTTCCACCATGCCATTTGTTTCCGGATGATAGAGTGAACATTTTTTATGCTTTATGGAACACTTTTCCAGAAACTTTTCCATTTCAACAGACACAAATTGTACCCCATTGTCTGTTAATAAACAACGGGTAGACCTTCTTGTGCAAAGATTTCTTTTAAGAAAGAAATAACATGCTTGGAATCAAGGAATTTAGAAAACTTGATTTTAGGCCACCTTGAAAACATGTCTATCAGAACAAAAACATACATTTCGCCCCCATCACCTGTGACTGGACCTAATATGTCCAAAGCTAACTCATGCCATGGACCTTCAGGACGCTCCCTGATAATCATGGGTTGAACCCTGGGCTTCATACATTTTTCACTAAGAGTGCAAGGTATACATTCCCTAATTGATCGCTCAACCTGAAGGTCAATCCCTGGCCACCAGTAATTAAGCCTCAACCTCTCTTTTGTTTTGGACATGCCCTGATGACCTTTATGGGCTAACCCAATCAATTCTCCTCGAAGAGTCAAAGGAGGAATTAATTTTGACCCCCTGAAAATAGGGCCATCAACTTCAGACAACGCATTTCTGACATTCCAGTATTTCTCTAACTCACCATTGATTTTTTTATTCCACTCCTTATTGATTAAGGTGCACAAACCTCTAGTGATTTCATCATTTCTGCACTCCTCTCTCCACTTTCCTTCCTTTATGCCATCATGTTCAATGTTACACACCCATTCATCCATCTTGTCATCCTCCACCATAGATTCATGCATTTCAGTACTTACAAGTCTTGACAGGGTATCTACAATGCAGTTTCTCGCACCAGGCAAATACTCTACATTAAAATTATAAGCCTGAAGAGCCACAACCCATTTGGATATTCGACTAGATATGGAATCAATACCTTTTTTATTAAATACTTCACATAAGGGTTTATGATCCGTCCGTACACTAAACTTAGTACCCCAAAGTAAATTCTTCAATTTCTTTGTGGCCCAATGTACGGCTAGCGCGTCTCTTTCTATCACAGAATACCTGAGTTCTGCTCCTTTTAGACTTCTAGAAAGAAATAAAATCACATTTACTTTGTCACCTTTTTCCTGTTGGAGTACTGCTCCAAGACCTTTCATGCATGCATCTGTTATTAAAACAGACTTTAACGCGGGATCAAAACTTCTCAGCTTTGGGGTATTCTTTAAATGTGCCTTTAAAGTATTAAATTCTTCTTCACATTGTGAAGACCAATCACAATCAACTCCTTTGCATAACAGAGTCCTCATGTTAACACTTTTCTCAGCAAATCCATTCACAAATTTACTGTAGTATTCGGCCATCCCCAGGAATTTCATTAACTCATCTTTATTAGTTGGTGAGGCTAAGTTATGTATGGTTTCAATTAACTCTTTTTTAGGTTCAATACCTTTCTCCGAAATGGTATGTCCCAAATAATTAATTGAAGATTTTTTGAATTTGCACTTGTCTAGTCTGACAGTGAGGTTAAACTGACTGAACTTCTCAAACACTTGTTTCACTCTCAAATCATGTTCTTCATCACTAATACCAAAAATGAAGACGTCGTCTTGATAGATTTTCACACCAGCTTGATCTTGCAACACCTTTTCTAATGCCCTTTGAAAAACTGACGCTGCCGAAACCAAACCAAAAGGTAATCTCACAAATCTGAAGGTACCAAATGGAGTGATAAAGGCGGTGTAATCTTTGGAATCCTTATCTAACAATATTTGATGGTATGCAGATTTAAGGTCTACAGTGGAAAAGACTCTTGCATCTTTAAGTAACATTAGCATTTCGGAAATTGGTACCTATCAACAATAACTTGCTTGTTCAATGCTCTTAAATCTATGCATAGGCGCAAACTTCCATCGGATTTGCGTGATGCGACTACTGGCGCCAACCATTGAGTCCCTTCAACTTCCTCTATGATGCCTTCAGACTTCAACTTGTCTAATTGTTTTTGCATTTCATCTTTTACTGAAAAAGGTACACTGCGAACTTTACTTGAAACAGGCACAGCCCCCGAAATTAATTTGATTTTTTGTGTGTAGCCTCGAAGACAACCCAGTTCACTGCTGAAAACACTCGGAAACGATGCCTTGAGGTTGGAAATATAGTCTGCATCGTCATTAATGGTATCAACTAAATTCACTTTGAAGTTCTCTTTTAGCAGAATTGGGGGATTGCTATTTGGGTCTAGCATGACACCAAGGTCTTCTTAGTGAAACCAACTTAATATGCTATCACCTTTGTGAGAAACATAGACCTTTAACAGCAGTGAACCTTCCTTTGTACCCTATCAATCCTTCAAAGTAACCTATAAGTTTGATGGGCTCGCCTCCAAAAGCAAGAGGTTTGATATCTGCTCTAACAATTTTAACTTTTTCTTTTAAGCACTGGGAATAAAACTGTTTTGATATAATGGAAATTTTTGCACCAGAATCAAATAGCATATGAGTCCCTTTACCCTCAATCATAACTACATCGAAAGGTCCTTTTTTACTTTTACCAGAAACCTGCAAGACTATTTGTCCACAATCAAAGTCAGAGTCAGAATCATCTCCAGTGCAGTCACTTTGGGTAACCAAATATATCTTTGCTTTGGCCTTCTTTGTTCGACAGGCACTCGTGAAATGACCAACTTTTTTACATTTCGCACAAGTGCTTTTCAATGCAGGGCACTTTTGTCATTTGCTAAATGACCAATATTTCCACAACGAAAACATTTAGGTTGAAAGGCATTGTCCTGAGATGAACGGAAACTACTACTCTCAGACTTGTGCTTAACATTTTTCTTCATGGTATTTCCTTTAGAGGCCAACTTAACTTCATGTACTACTCCACCATTCTTTTCATGTTTTGTAATGATTTCAACACATTTTTGAGAATGCTCTATTTGTTTGGCAATTGTAATTACTTCATCTAGAGATGGTTCATCCTTTTGCCAAATGTCGTCTCTAACTTTTTGTATGTTACAGCCAAGCATGAATTGATCTCTAATTCTTTCTTCAATTAAGGCACCAAATTTACATGAAGAACCTAACTTCCTTAATGCAGTGATGTAATTTTCCACAGTCACACCATCATTTTGACTTCTTCTGCCAAAATGGTATCTCTCTAGAAAAGTGCTCACCTTTGGTAGGTAGTGTTTATCTAATTTTGTAATACATATCTCATATTCATTTAAAGTTGCATTATCAATATCAGGGAGATGGTCAAAGACTTCCTGACCTTCGGAACCCAGACAATGTAATAATAGCGCAGTTCTCCTTTCTGCACTCAAGTTGGTACCACATACCTTTGCATACCTTTAAAATACCTTTTTCCATTTTTGCCACTTCATGGGTGGATCACCAGGTGAAGACAAAAAAGGTGGTGTGGCATCGCCAGTGTGAAATTAAGTAAATAAATCCAAGGATCAGTTCAATGAAATCTTAAATGAGTTTAATCCAGAGGATAAAATGTCCCATCCATCAGCAAGCAGCAGTCAGGTGCAACTGACTAAACACAGATCAGTAACATTCCATCTCCATGGTGCCAATCAAAGAGAAACATGCAGGCAAAAGGAAATGCAGATTGTGCATACATAAACATATATAATATAAGTTTGGTTTAAAAGCGATGTTGGGACAAATCTTCTTCCATCTGGAAACACAGGGTTAAGTTGATCATCCTCGTCGCCAGTGTAAAATTAAGTAAATAAATCCAAGGATCAGTGCAATTAAATATTATATGAGTTTAATCCAGAGGATAAAATGTCCCATCCATCAGCAAGCAGGAGTCAGGTGCAACTGACTAAACACAGATCAGTAACATTCCATCTCCATGGTGCCAATCAAAGAGAAACATGCAGTCAAAAGGAAATGCAGATTGAGCATACAGAAACATATATAATCGAAGTAC
This sequence comes from Triturus cristatus, assembly GCF_964204655.1. Classification (NCBI taxonomy): domain Eukaryota; kingdom Metazoa; phylum Chordata; class Amphibia; order Caudata; family Salamandridae; genus Triturus; species Triturus cristatus. The sequence continues at coordinate 239,979,881 of NC_140583.1, forward strand.
TATATTACACTGCGCCTATTGGCGACTGCGTGGTGAAGTTTGCGCGCTATTTCCCACGAACACGCAATCCTCATTGCCGAACATCTGAAATATCTTAGGAGCATGCGCGAACATGCTGAACAAGCAATTCAGCATTCTTACAGAACTCCGTGCAGCGTTGCGGAGTATTTTTCCCGCTTCGCATAGGTTCACGTAGCGCGGATACGCAAACTCCGCCCAGGCTTATCTTTTACAAGTGAGAATGCACTTTGACACTATATACAACATATGAAGGGACTTTTAGTCCTTAGCAAGTTATGCAAAGGTTCCACAATACTGGCATAATTCTATACAAATTTGGAATATTATTCTGATAGCCCTAAAAAGTACATAAGTTCATCAGTATTGGTGGGAGCTACCGTATTTTGAATGGCTTCAACTAAGTTCAATTGGGCTTTATACCATTTTGAAAAATTGTGTGCCTAAGATATTATACGGAACCCACCCCATCAACATTTCTCTTTCTTTAGAGTGAGCCCCGGCTTATGTAGTTCTGTTAACACCTTCCTAAGCATTTCATAATGATTTTCCTTGTCCCTGTTGTGGATGAGAAGGTCATCTTGAAACCATAATGTGCCTGGAATGACTTTTAGTACGTGCTGCATGATCCTTTGGAAAGCAGACTCTAAGCCAAATTGCATCCATAAGTACTGGAAGGCACCCAAGGAAGTTATAAAAGAAGTGAGATGGCGTGACTCAGAATGTAACTCCACATGGTGATATGCAGAGGATAAGTCCAGAACACAAAAATAACTTGCACCTTTAAAAAAAGTAAGTACTTCATCAATCTGTGGTAGGGGGTGTCTGTGTACCCATATGATATTGTTGAGATCCCTGAAATCTATACATAATCTTATATCTTTGCTGGATGGTTTAGTTGCTAAACCAACAGAAGCCAACCACTAGGAACTTTCTATGGGCTCAATTACTCCCAACTCTAACAATCTGTCCAGTTCTTTCATCAATGGATCATGCATCATGTGCAGAGTAGGTTGAACTCTGTGTGCTCAGGTTTAGCTTTGGGCTTAAGTTTAACGCAATGTTGAATTTATTTATTGAGAAGTTTTATATAGCGCTGGCAAAACCCGAGGGTTTCGGAGCCCTTTACAACATTTTTTTTTCTCAGGATAATACAATAGGTCATGGTATATAATATAGTTTCGGAGGCCTCAGCATGCTGTGTAACATTGAGGTATGGAAGTCCAGAGAATCCTCGATGGGAACACAATAGGTCATGGTATATAGTATTGTTTCTGAGGTCCCCGCGTGCTGTGGAACATTGAGGTATTGAATATCTTTCAATAACCCTAACCTCTCTGTGAACACCTCTGGAAATTCACTGCAGATATCATTAACACATAAAGAAGGATCCACCAGGAGCACCTGGTCAGGACTGTTGGTGTCTAGTTTGGTTCCTAGTTCTTTTTGATGTCTCCATCCTAATAAGTTGGAAACTTTTCCATAACATGAATTCTTCCTACGGTGTTCCTTCCCTTAAAACCAATCTCCATGGTGGTCATTTCCAATAACAGTATGGGGTCTACATTCTTTTGCGTATCAGGGATCGTTCTCAAAAACATTTCCTTATCAACCAGGATATAAGGCAAACATGAGTCCGCAAATACTGTAATAGGTTTATTATCAAGAGTAGTTCTTCAGGACGGAAAACTTGATACATCGGTACCATTCTGTGATGGGAATACTAATTTAGTTTCCTCTGGTTTATCCTGTTCCACAAACAACACCGGTTTGGAACTTAGATTTTTGCATGCTCTGGGCAAATGGTCCGTCTTTTTACATTTGTGGCATATTGCTGATCTGGCCTGCCAAGATAAATAATTAGCATGACGATTAAGGCTCCCACATCTATAACATTTTAATTTGCTACTATTGGTTACTTGATTTTGGTATTTCGATTGTTTTGTGGCATCATGTTTATTACATTTATTTTCTCCATATTACCAATCCCTTCTTTCATTTTTTTGATGCAGTCAGCTGTATGTTCTTGGCTTTCTACAATGTCAATTGCTTCTTTAAGATCAGGGTGGAGACCTATTAATTTGTCTTGAATTTTGGAATTATTTGTGCACATGACCTATTGATCCCTAATCAGGGACTCTGTTATGCATTCAAACTAACAAGTATTGGACAAACCCTTCAATACAGCAATGTACGATTTCACTTTTCCACCCTTTCCTTGCACTCTAGAAAAAATGTATGTCTTTCTAACACTGCTTTGATTTTTTTACCAAAATGTTTCTCTAATTTGTTTATCGTAACTTGAAATACATTTTCATCTTCATCACTCTCCTTATCATCCTGGGAAGATACTGTGATGTTGTCATAGGTTTTACTACCTCCACCCCTAAATTGTGTAGCAAAATATGCTGTTTACAGAGTGAGGTGAACTCCCCCCCCAGCAATAAGATTCAAACAGCTCTATCCATTGCTTCTAAGGTAGATTAGGTGCCCCCACCTCATTTAAGTATGTGGGTGGTTAAGACATATTAGATACAACCATAGTGTACAAATAGCCTAAGATAATTGACTATTAGGGATGATAGGTTCGCACACTCCCAAGGTCACAGATGCAGAGAGACAAGGAGATAAGTCTATGTCAATATTAAATTATAATTAGTACCACTAACGCAAATGTTAATGGATTAAAGTTCAATTGGTCCATAAAGGGTAGAAGAAATTGATACTCCATTGCACCCATACTGCACAAGTAATGTTGTAATGGAAAAGCATATACTTAAATCAATAGGACAAGGGTCTTGTAAAAGTAAATACATGGAATATAAGGACTATAGTACGTAGAACTTCAGTTCACCAGAAAATTGTGTAGAAAATGTTTATTTGAACTAGAAAATACTGTGCCCATCAGTGGTAGAATAGGCTGACAGGCTGAACTAGGAAGATAACAGCTTCCTCAAAGACATCCCTCGGCACATCAGAAGGAAGTATTTACCCTAAAAATATTCGGCAAAATGTCAAAAAAGTCTGTCTAAGACAGCCAGAGGGGTAGCTCTTTCTCCGAATCAGTGCTAACAGGCACAGAACTAAAAGAATTGATGTCAGTGCGCTGAGGTGGCGCCTTCATTGCCCAGGGTGGGGCTGCAAGTTTGAAGCACTGCTGCTTTTGTTAAGAGGGGATATTGCGCACAGCTGCAAAACCGGCCCCCACTAACAAAACCGGCCCCCACCCTTCTAGAATCCCGGAGACACGCCCGTTGCCGCAACGACTAGTCCGGCTCTGCTGGCTGGATCTTTTCTTGACTAACTTAGCTCTTATCTCCTTCCTAATATCAGGAGTAGTTTGAGGCCTTACTGCTTTCTTTAGCACTACCTTAATCTTTTTTTTTTTTTTAATTATGAAGATTTCCCTAGGAGGTGTTTTCAATATTGTAAGTGTTTCCTCCATACTGTGATGCTCTAAAAGAGACATTTGGCACCTTTGACATATACTGACGTACATTAGAATTGTGTGACAAGGAAGCACCAAATTATGCATTAAGAGTGACTAAATTATGCAGCAAGAAAAGGCAAAATATGTAACGTAATGCAGCTATAGACTTTCTGCTCTCAACTGTACATCAACGTGTCGCTGCATTGTTATAGTCTGCAGATTCTATGTGTTTACCGAAGGTGAGGATTATGCTCATCTTTCTCCACTTTTATTTTCACAGTAGCGAAGAATAGAATTGAAACTTTCCGTTACGACAGCTAGGAAATGTTATATTATGCAGCAGGTGATGAGTTATGTGGCAGATGCACCAAATTCATAATTATTCAGAAAATGAAGCTGCTGCAGAATCACATATTTCCAGTGGCCCTGCACATAATATTCTTTGCAGGGTGGTTTTATGACTACTGGGGGTTGACACTCTTCCATTAGGCAATTTAGAAGGGTTTACAACAGATCTTCTCAGTGTCTAGTCTTTAACAGATGCGGATCATAAACCCCTGTGTAAACATTATTGTTCTGGCAGGAGGGTGGCAAACCTTCTTATCCTCAAATAATTTGGACTGTCAAGAGTTAAGGAAAATTAAACTATGTATTACAGTGTTCAACAACAGTTACAGTATTACAGTTATAACAATTTAAAGCAAGCATTGCAAAGCCAATAGGTATGGTGTTGGCCACCAGCCTTTCGATAATTCTTGTTCTGTTTTGTCATGGCTTTTGAAAAACTTTATTGTTCTGCAAGCTGCCGGCTCTTCATCAATTGAAGGAAAAGAAAGACATTGGCTGGGGCAGAAATGTTTTTGTGGTCCTAAAAAGCACACATTATCATAACACTGTCTGGCACTGAAGGGAACTACTTTGTGTGTGGAAGTGCCCCTTCTGACGTAGCTCATAGTGAAATCAGCCAATGGCAGAAGTGGGCTGACATTTTGCTCCTTGATGCATGCCGGAGTGAGTGGAAGAAAAATGTGAATGACACAACCACAGCCTAATCGTTTAAGCCTGGCCTATAATTTTCAACACATAATTGTTCTACACATAATTTTAGTAAAGTCAAAAGGTCTTCGCTAACATACACCTAGAAAAAGCCAATTTGGCATTGGCTGCTAGCCTCCTGCGTTCATCAAAGTAAGAAAGCAATAAAGGCAGAAGTAAAGAAAGAAAGAAGGAAAGAAAGAAATAAGTAAGGCAAGTAGCAAAGTAGAAAAAAAAGCAAGAAGGAAAGAAATAAGGCAAGAAAGAAATAGGGAAAATAAAAGAAGAAGGGAAAATGAAAAAGAATGAGGGAAAGAAAAAAAGGAAAGTGAAAAAAGGTAAAAGAAGGAAGGAGAAAGAAGGAAAGAAAGCAAGAAAGAAGGGTGAAAAGAGAACGAAGGGAAAAGAAAGAACAAAGAATGAAAGGAAGAAGGAAGGAAAATGTAGAAAAAAAGGAAGGAAAACTGAAGAAAGAAGGAAAAAGAAGAAAGAAACCTAAAAATGGACAGGAAAGAAGGCAGTGAAAGAAGGCAAGGAAAGCAGAAAAGTGGGAAAAACAACGAAAAAAGAACAAATGAAGGTAGGTAAGAAAAAAATGAAAGAAAGAAAGAAGAAAGAGTGCACACCAGCAGAAGGAAAGAAAGAAAGCAAAAGGAAAAGATACAAAGCAATGAGGAAAGAAAGCAATAAGGAAAGAAAGACACACAGGGTTGCAAAGATAGAGCATACTCATGAGCTTACATTCAGAGTTTGTGTGAGCTTCTGTTGCATTACTGTTATCTTTTTTTCAAAAGGCTTTGTTCACCACAAGTTTTACAGACTAGTAAAATAATAGCCGTCATGTAAAGAAAGGGCCCTATGAAAGGAGTGTACAACAGCGTTGGCAGGAGGCAGGAACTGATAAAGCTGGAATGTGGACTGTACATCAAAAGTGCCCTGTTATCACATCAGGCTTAAACACAAAGGCAAAGTACTTATAAAGTAAAAACTAAAACCCTGGCACTGAAAGGAACTACCTAGTGTACAGACGTGCTCATTGTGAGAGAGCAAAATGCAGTCACTCAAAGTGAAGTTAACCAGTGGCTTAAGTAGGCTGACCGACTGCCTCATGCTGTATGCTGCAATGGGTGGAAGTAAAATGTGAATAACACAACAACAGACCAATGGATGAAGAGAGGTGGGTGAACTCCCCTTTAAGTAATTATATTATACATATAATTTTAGTGAAATGAAAAGGTTTTCGCTAACCTCAAACCTAACAAAGTTATCAAATGACTGAAAAAACAGGTAGCATATCCCTCATATTGAAAATGAAATACAAAATATGTTAATCATATTTTTTTTCCTTCTCTCAATAGCTAATATGTCTGGATTTAATTTACTAAGGAATGCAGTGTACCCACATACAAGCCAGCCATATGTAAGTAATGAAAGGCTGTTTATTTTGAAGGCTCTCTTCAGATGGCAATAGAGCCTTTATTATAGTTTTTGGTTTCTACAATTTTAAAAAAAAGAAAGAAAGTACTATAATGAAGGTTCATTTGCCAGCCCATCTTCATTTGACATAGAAATGCTGAGGACAGATTTTCGATTCCAGAAATACCTGCTGTAAGCATTAGGAAGAAAGGGCATGCTCGGCTGACAAGGACGCACAGTAGCGCTTTTGCCACTATTCGGTGTCTTCACTTGCTTCTGCTGTCAGGTTAACAGTTATCGACCTAAGCAGGTAGATCAGCAGAGGCCGCCCCCGAAGAGGTCCTCACGGGCTGGCTCCATAACCACTGCAGTGGACCTTAACAGTATGGCTTGGCCACTGCAGCGTGCTCAACAACAAGGGGGGAGTTGCCCCCATTTCCCCCAGGCCGAGAGTGCGTGCCCAAGTTGGCACTAAAGAAGTGGGCCAGTGAGAGCCCAAATAATTGTGTGTACCCCCAGAGTGACTGCCAGTGCTTGCCAGAGGTGAATGGGGGTCCTAAACACAGTGCTGCCCCAGCGCAGGATACTTTCTGGAAGCAGCTCAACTTTATATTTCGACCCACCCACATCAGAGCATCGTCGCTGTGCTGGACAGCAGACAAGGTGGATACAAAGGGTACATTTGTTGGTTAAGGAGGCACCACGGCAAGGCGGTGTGCCGGAGGCAGGCCACTTAACTGGGGATGCATTACGGCAGGGTGAGTAGGGCGAAGGGGGAGTAAGCGGAGCACAGCCCTCACAGGCCAGACCCTCTGCCCCAAAGCAGCAATCAAGCACCTGCTTTGCAAAGAACATGTGTGATATACTTTGAATCCTGCCTTTTTAACTCACAGTACATGGTCATAAATCAATATAACAGGGCATTAAATAGAAAATGACAGTGTCATAGGTCGTGTCTGATAGGGTCAAGCATCATACACATGACAGGTCATAAATCAAACTAATGGCAAGTCAGCAAAAGAGCCCTACCTGGGGGCTGTTATCAATTTGCATTGGTGTTTCTTCCTGACGACTAGCAGTTCCCTAAAGGTTTTCATAAAATTGAGGAGCTGAACCTTTGCCAATGTGATAATTTCTCAATACAGGATTCTATGCATTTTTTATTATTTTCCAATTTGTATCCCTCACTGAGGTCCAGCTATATCGTCCCCCTGCTAAACGATAATACATGTTTGCAAGGAAAACCAGCTCTGATATAGCTGCAAATGCTATCGTCCTCTTTGGTTTGTTATGGTGTTGCAAGCTTCCTGGCAGGTGGCATTCGAGCCTTTGCAAGCTTCCTGGCAGGTGGCATTAGAGCCAGGAAAAAGATAGCCACTCACTAGGGCGTCACCACGAGTGAAAGAAGGAAACTTTGGCAAAGCCGAAGAATTTCCCTTATGTGTAATTATGGCCAATGTTAAACCCTTAGAGATTTTCAAGGCGAGGTAAGATGGTGTAGTGTCTTTAATATGAAACAAATGAAATTACTAAAATGATGCTGGTTATGCCTATTTCAGGGAGGCGTAATCAAAACCACTGGCTCAAGTTAGGGAGGCAGAAAAATAGACACTGGAGAACGTAGGCAAAATGATGATAGAAAACAACTTTTGGGCACATTGGTGTATATAAAACTATTTTCCTTCTATGATCAAGAACGTTTTTACCATTATACATTTTTTCATATGCATACTGAATATGACATTGTAAATGTGCTGCATGTTTTTATTTCATATATGATAAAGAAACTGCTTCTAAACCTGTGCTGCTCCCACTAAGCTTCTTCAGGGAGTGGGCCAGAGGTATTGATAAAACAGGAACATATTTGTAACATCTCTTTTGATGGGTACAGTACAGTGCTTGTTGGGAAATCTCAGACTCATGCCCTTTGAATCCCACGAACTAAGCAATGCCCCTGCCGGTGGGCTACTGCTTTTCTGGCTGCAACACTGCCTACAGATTCATCTGGATTATTCTACCACATTTTATGAGGCCAGAGCAAGAGCCAGGCTTTGGACACACTGGTGATTGTGCTCAGGAACTGAATAAGGTTTGAACTCTGAAAAGACATCCGTGCCCTAAGCAACTCTGTCAAGAGTCACTCATGAGGGGTTAAACTAATGCATACTGAGACTTGTCCCTTAATACCACACTGAAAGCAAAGTCAGTCAAATTCAAAACGTCTCAGAGCTCCACCTGTAGGGACCAGCAATGTGCCAACCAAAGCAAATTGTCTGGGCCGGTGACTGAGTCTCAGTGCTGTGACAGTATTTAGCTCCTGTCACTTCTCTGGGGTGTTGCGAGAAGCTGCAGATAGGGCTGAGGGAATAATATTCCACTGAAGCTCGTGATATCTGCCTGTGGTGGGATTTAGGATGCATAAGAGATTCACTGTGGGTTTCAGAAACATTTATAATTTCATGGAAGTTTAGAGCATCATTGGCATTTCGTGGTATTAAGTCTGGTTCTTGAACAACCACAAAACACAGAACATTTGACAACATTTTGTGCATAGTGGTATTTGTTTGGTGCCTAGGTCCTTAGTTCAGTGGAAGCACAATCCTATAAACTGTGGCTGTTTTACTAGTGTGTTTAGCAGAATAAATAAAGAAAATCTCTGATGCCTAGTTACACTCAGTGCACGTGACGTCAGTCCCTCCCTCCCATTCTCCCCACTACCATGTGATTTGACTGGTCCATCAGATGAAGATTGAGTCACAAGCTGTCAACAGATATGAATTCAATGTTGTGGTGCAGACCCAGTACATACAACAGTGGTGCGCTTGTCTCAAGTTTGCAGCTAAGACCGGGAGACTGACGGAAACTAATTGTGCTACACGGGAGACAGAAACTCATAACAAGGTCCTTGTGCTCGGTCCGCGATAGAGAATTTAATTATCAGTTTGAAGAAAGGGGTGATGAATCTAGGGGTTCTTTCACATCATGGCCCACTGAGGCAGTCAACCGAGTTTTATGATTGTATGCATAATAACAATAACACAAAGAGAAATTTAACATGTGGTTGAAATAAAGACATTATGTTGAGGGAATTGGGTGCATGCTGACATTAGCTAATGAGTCATCTTTCCCCTTCTGTCCCCCCCCCCCCCAGTGTTGAGCCCTTTTTTGGCTATTTGGGATTGTTCGTGCTTAGGCCTCTGTAACTTGTAGACCACATAAGGTATCCACACCAAATGTGTGTCCTTTTCTTCCAACATCATGGGGATTCTAAAGGTACCCAGGGTTTGTGGATTCCCCTAGAGGGGACCCAGAAATTAGCCAAAATACAGCCCTTGTACAGTACCCACGACAGGCAAGGGCCCAAAACGTATTGAGGAGACATCAAAATTGCCTATCACAAAACATTTTTGGCTCTTGCCTATCGTGGGTACTTGGGCCTCCCACACAAGTGAGGCCCCATTTTTATCGGGAGACCTGGCGGAACGCTGGGAGGTAGGAAATTTGTGTCAGCCCGGTGATCCCACAACTTTTCCACAACTTTTCCAGCTAAATTTTAGGTTTGCAGGGGATTCTGGGTAAGATAAATTTGTGGGATCCACGCAAGCCATACCTCCCTGGAATCCCCCAGGTATCTAGTTTGCAGAAATGTGTGGGTTTGGTAGGTTTCCCTAGCTGGCCGCCGAGCACAGGGCCAAAAACCCAGGTGACCCCCCTTGCAAAACCAGGTTGTTTTGTGATAGGCAATATTGATGTCTCCTCAATACGTTTTAAGCCCTTGCCTGTCGCGGGTACTTGGCCCTCCCACACGAGTAAGGCACCATTTTTATCGGGAGACCTGGGGAAATGGTGGGTGGTAGGAAATTTGTGTCAGCCTGGTGATCCCACAACTTTCCCACACAAAAAGCTTTCTGTGTCTCCCCCAGGGGAAATTTTAAAAAAAACAATCTCCGTGCTTTGCACCGGAGATTTAAAGGGGGCCCTCCCTGGTGACGGCCAATGGACGTGCGCCGCACCAGGGATGTATGCTTGCGTCGGCCATTGGCTGACGCAAGCACCAAAAGGGTTAAGCAAGAATGCTTGTAAACACTGGTTTGGGATCTAATGTCCTTTTCCAGATACAGACTCATGCTTCTTTTATTTAGAGCTCTGTAAAACACTTTTTCATTGAGATTGAATGTTCTCAATGTGTCACCTTTTGTGATTACAGTGATTTCTCATGAGAACTTGTCCTTGTTAAGTAGCAACATTTGTACTAACTATTGAAGTGTCTGATAAGCACCAGAGATGGGAAGTGCATTATGTGAATATTTAGGATAGAGCTGAATAATGTGATTTTAGAAAATGTATTACCTAAATGTATTGAATGTGTATTTCCGGTGTTACATTATAAAATGAACCCTCTCGTGGGGGAGCTGGACACACTCTTCCTTGATCTTTAGACGGTGACACTATGTCAATCTGATTACGATTTAATCTTAATTGAGCTGACCTATATTTTGTTCTGCTATTTCATTACTTGTATTTTAATCTGATCTTCATGCAAATATTTGATTTAAATGAACAATTGACTGACTTCTAATCATTTCTGTAATGATTTCAATCTGTAGAAAACCTTTATGGTTTCTCAATTCTATGTGTACTTTTTTCATTATAAAGCCTAAGGAGCTTTACTGTTTACATTATAATTTTCATAGAAAGTTGATGGGACAGGTCTAGTGGAGGAGCAACAAAATCCTTATGGAATAACAACACTCTTGGTCCATCAGCATGACTTAAACAATTTATCTTAGTAGACAAACAGACCTACTAATTTAGGTGGTAGGTTACTGCTTTTGCTGTAGTCTTAGAACTTACTAATGTCTGCCCGACTTCCCGTGACTTTTAAAAGGTGAGGAAAGAATGCGGTAATTGCTGTCCTCCATGTCAATTGAGAAAATGTAAACAAGACACAGCAAAGTCTAACACAGGCTGCCTGTCACTGCTAACGATCTCAACAGCCAATCAATTGTTTTTGCAAAGTGTATCCAGCCAATGAGAGACAGAGGGTGGGGTTGTACATCTCTTGGTCTTCTGCTTGTCAATGAGAGCCTGGTGTTGAGTGCAGGAGCCCTAGGAATCCGCCCACTGTGCTCATGCTGAAGTTCATTGAAGCCAGTGGATTTCTGCACCAGAAGTCCAAGGTCCTGCAAGAATCTGTTGCCAACGAAGAGACCACGCAGACAATGAGTGGCCCCTTTTTTATTTCTAAAATACATGGTGGTGAATAACAATGAAAACCACAGGTTTCAAAGTCCCACCAGGAGGATAGTATGATAATCCTTGTTTTGGAAAAGGTTGGAAGTTCCATAAGCATTTTTGGGTCACGGGCAGAAAAGGTATGTGCGATGCCCCTCTAATTTGCATGTAACATGGCACATTCAGGGCTGTTTGCTTCTCAATTGAAGCCCATGCTCTTGAAGGTGCTTCGTTCAGATCCCTCCTGGACTGCAGCTCTTCCCTCTCAGCTACCTACAAGCAACTCTTTTACAGCTTATAAAGGGCTGAAGGTATGGGAGTTGCTTTTATCTGAGAGTTTTTTTATATCACTAACTTTATTGAATTTTTGGCAAGGTAAATCAACCCATCAGAGCATCACCCCCATCCCCATCAATTGGGGCCTAGCGTATCATCAAAATGCACAATAAGACAGAGCAAATCTGTTATGGTCCATAATTCACAAAGCATACCTCAGAGTCCCATATCCATCTGACAGCCCAAATAATCCCACCAGGACCCACATATCTTCGCTTGTTTACAAGGGCAGCCCCATGCTCTGTAGATCGGCTCTTCCATCTTGATAGACCAGTCCATTGCCCTCCTCCACTCCAAGAGTGTGGGTGGTTGTGTAATTGACCAGTGGCGGGCAATGTCTCTTTTACCTAGGAGTGTGGCCAATCCTATCGGAGTACGTTCTGCTTGTGTGAACCCCACATCATCTAGGAACCCCAGAATAGCAACCCTGGGAGTTAAATTAGCTCACGTTCAATAGATCGCCAATAACGTTCAATTACTGGGCATGACTGCAACCATGTGGAAGAAGTTGGCATCTGAGGAGGTACGTTGATGACAGCTGGTAGATGACAAGCAGATCACTTGCTAAAGTCTGCAGGTGTGTAATATGTAGTGTGGCGATAGTTCTTTTGTATGACACAGAATCATGAGGAAAAATGCCAGGGTGCGGGTGGCCTTTCAGGCATCTCTTTAGTCTGAATCGTCCAGGGCTCCTACCTATTCCTCCCCCTTGAGTTTGAGGAGGGAAACCCTGTTCGGTGAGTTAAGGATCATGGATATGTCAATTTGGGAGATCCCTCCTTTCCCCAGTGGGCCCAATAAGAGCTTGGCCTTTAAAGGGCTGAAGTCCATCAGATCCTGTAGGATGGGAGAATAGATGACCAGGGCATGCGACAGCTGGAGATATTTATGAAATTGTGTGTTAGAGAAGGAGAAAGTTGATTGCATATTCTGAAAGGACATCATTGCCCAAACATCTCCCAACAGTGATGTCTTAATCCTGTCCCATTTGGCAAACCCCTCCAGCCGGGAGACCTGACACAGCCAGGCACCTCTCCAGAGTGGCGTCAGATGGGTGGGCCTCTTGTGCCAACCCATCTTGGCACTCTTGTTGGAGGAGAAAGATCTTTTGAGATTGGTCCATCTCACAGTAAGTGCAGGATACTGTTCAGACCCAAAAGTGAGAGCTCAGCTTTGTAGGCTAGGTAACCCCACCCCCTGTAAAGTAAGTCATTGATCACTAATAGTTGGGTGGTTCAATAGTATTACCTTATGTCAGCCATGCCAAACCCACTGTTGTTGTTGGACTGACAACACTTGTCCAAAGCTATGTGGGGCGGTCACTTACACATACAAAAAGTCTGTATGAACAAGGTGAGACTGTGTAACCATCCGGATAGAATGGGTAGGGGATAATTTCGTAAGGCTTAGGCAATAGGATTGTCCTAGTCTTGGCGGACCATGCCACTAGGTACCCAGAAGCGAGGAGGACCTTCATCTTAAAGAGCGCAACTCTTCCAAAAAGCCCTAACGGGAGGGTCACTCAAAATTGGAAATCCTCCTTCATGTGTGCCACCAGGGACTTCAGCTTGAGATGCCAGGGAAGAGTGGGTTCCACACTTACAAAAAATCCCAGATAGCGGAACCTGAGTCACTTCACCAGGATGCTTGCCCCGCCAGAAATACCTCTCCACGTCCTCATCCATTGGAATGACCAAGGATTTGACCCAGTTGAGTTGGAGCCCCGAAGCATCTCCAAATACGTCAAGGATTCAGAGCTCTCGGGGCCAGACTCCTGGGAGCGAGTGAGATATATGAGAGTTTAAAAACTGGGGGGAGCTAAACTACAGGGCAATGCGTGTGCTGTGGTGCTTCCAACTGGGCAGCTGGACAGGAAGCCTGATTGTAATACAAACCTGCAGAATGTGTCTCCTTGGAACTGGAACCATGGAGGAGCCCCCTCCCTCCCATAGGCCTCGCTGTGCTACACCATACCTGCGAGGGCCAGATGTTGGGGGCCTCCTGAGGGCTCAATGTAGATGAGAGAACTCTCTCTCGAATGGATCTGTAGGGGGTACAAGATGACTGTGTGCTACTGTGGCCTGGCTGTGCTGCAATTGTGGGGGTCCCATATTGGTGGGCTGAGTGTGGGCCTTGGGAAGCTTCCAACACTGCTTGTAACTAGCGCCAACCATGACCAATAGGAAGCCCGAACCTCTGCAGTGCGCTTATGTCTTTGTGGTCTTTCAGTCTACAATAAATCTTCTCTAGTATCAACAGTCCTTTCCTTGCAGATTTAATTTACCACAGATTGGCAACACATTTTACTCAATACTGATTATAGCTCACCGAGGACTTCAAGGAGGACTTCTTTGTGCCACTGGTTACATTGTTGCTGCAGTTGCTTCTGTTTCCCTGGTCGTAGATCTGTATTTGTCTGCCCAAGGGGGAGCTGTGGACAGTTGGTAAAGGCCACACATTTAAAGACTGTCCACCAGACAAACAACGCCAGGAGAGCTGTATTCCAGGATGCGGCTGCGTGTATTAAAGCAGACGTTCACTCTGACGCACACGCACGTCTCTGACGTTTGACACACCCCTTCTGTGAAGAACTAAGCAAGCGTTCCAAGGTTCTTTTAATGAACACATACAATGCATAGCTGCCAAGTTTACAGATTGCTTAAGTGTGACATTTACATGTTTTCAGTGTGCTTAAGTGTGACATTTCATTGCATTATGTATGACACTTTGAGTGACACTTTCGCATGAGAAGACCCAAGCAGTTCTGTCCATCTAATTATACGCATTTCATAAATGAGCCCATATACGGAATTGACCTAAAACACAGCGCTCATAATTGCTTATTCACTGTCACTAATATAATTCCCTAAATTCGATCATCGTGGAAACGTCTGATTATTGTAGAGCAAGTAGTTAAAATCTTGACTGCTGCAGCTGCTGTCTGTGACATAAGCAGGGCCACTGGAACTATGTGGCAGGAGAGAGCCAAATTATGTGGCAGGGTGGAGTAATTTATGTGACAAGAAAAAGCAAATTATGTGCCATAATGCAGCACATTTTGTAATGGTATTACTTCATTATTTCGTTTTTTAGGTCTCGCCTGACCCAGCGCATGCGCTGGTCTGGTGAGACTTATTGAGAGGGCTCCAAAAAGTGCTACCAGGCCAGCCTAGAGCTACAGTGCATGTGCGCGGGCGCGCGCGCCACGCTTTACCGCGATTACTTTCACTTTTGCGGCCGCACAGCCACTTTGATGTTTGATCGTGATCGCGATCACTTTCACTTTCGCGGCCGCTTTGCATAGCCAATAGGTCTCGCTTTTGGGACCTTATAAGTATCTAGTTATGCAATTGTTGCATAGCTAAACACTTATAAGTTCCCAAAGGCGAGACCTATTGGCTATGCGAATACTTGTCTAAAACTTGGTATCACTCCTATTAGTACCAGTTTAACACCCACACATAGCAATAAGCAACAGAAAGGTGACCAGTCCAGCTTTGCACAGGGCTTTGCAGTACGCAGTAACACGTGTTGTAGCATTTTTAGTAACTTTTGAAGTGTGTGACCTAGAAACAAAATTTAATTTTGTACAAATCTGCAAATTATGCTGCAGATAATGGACTATATGCAAAAATCGCCACGGCCGCACAATCACATAATTACAATGGACCTGGACATAAAGTAGGACCATAAGGAGCTACTTTTCGATACATCTACCAGTAATATTACTAACCCATCATCCTCATGTGTGGAATTTTCAGTCAGTACTGGCTTTTTAGCAAACACTATACAGCATTCTGGGACTTACAGATTCACTTTTAATATTGGCTTATGGTTGGTAAAATGTATCATTTAGAAGTGTAGCTTATGACGTTTGGGTGGACTGCAATAGCTCCTACTGATCTTTCGCTAAAAACCCACTATGATGTGCTGAGTTGGATTATTATGTTTGTCGTTTTTAGTAATTAAGGAGCATTTTTACAAGCCCCTATCGCCACCAAAAGTGACATTGAGGTGGCGATAGGGGCTTCGCATTATTTACAAGGCAGGTTGGCTTAACGCTGCCTTGTAAATAAGG
This sequence comes from Triturus cristatus, assembly GCF_964204655.1. Lineage (NCBI taxonomy): Eukaryota > Metazoa > Chordata > Amphibia > Caudata > Salamandridae > Triturus > Triturus cristatus. Next base: position 239,995,429 of record NC_140583.1, read on the forward strand.
CATCCTTTCATGCTGTACTTAGCGTTAAAGGGGAGAGCAATGGGTATTGCAGCGTTCCACCGCAACACCCATTTAATTTGACACTGCCCCCTATTCACAAGGGTGGCTCAAATAGGAGGCAGCGCCAAAATTAAGACAAGGGAAAACCTAGTCTTAAACAGGCAAAACGAGAATAAGGTGTCCCTTCCTGCACATACACAATCCCAAAAAAATGACGTTTTGCAACTTCAATGTGTGCTGCATTAAGCAGGACACCTAAGAGTTACAAAACGCCACTTAGAAATGTTTATGTGCAGGAAGGGAGACCTTCCTGCAAATAAACAATCTTCCCCTCAACGCAGACATCCTGGCACTATGGTGCAAGTGTGCCTGCGTAGGCGCTAGGCTGCTAAGTTTAGTGCCAGCACAGGAGGAAGAGCAGGGCTGTACCAATATGGTACAGCCCTGCGTTACTAAAGTGGCAGGGCTTGGCGTTATGCCAAGGAGGCTAACGCCGCGCTCCTCCACTTCGCTATAAATATGGCCTAAATATCAGCAAATACTACACTAATGCTCACATGGAATTATATTTTAGGTGATAGCAGCGGGTGTGGGGTGAGTAATGAGAGAAAACAAAGCATGTAAGGCCCTGTGAATACATTGACCTGCTACCACATAGCACAAGATGTAGTTGAATATTTGTACATGGATGATATGAACTCTGCGGAATGGTCTTTCACTGTTGTTGTTGCAGGGAAACAATGAGGGAGATCAGTTTGTGTGCAGAACTTCGTTCTTTCATTAGGAACACTAAGATTGATTGTCATTAACTTCCACTTGAAGTCAGCCTATCATCTGGCGTACTTATCAGAAGATTCTTAAGAACTTGCTTCGTTCATTTCTTTTGGCTTAGCTTCGGCAGCAAAGTGTTTTTCAAAAACTAATGACCACTTTGTCTTTTTGTTTGATGCCAATTGAGTACAACGATTTAGGTGATATCCTGGTTTTTACTGATTCACAACTTAATGTATTTTAAAGATTTTAAGGGTAAGGGACATGACAGCTAAGGAAAATACAAATTTATGATTCAGTCTGTGGATTATATTGGACCAACCTTTTCATCAGAAGGCATACACCCAAAAGCAGATTTACACAGTGCTCTCAAGAATGTGCCTTGTCCAAAGGGGTAAAATGGTTATAGGTGAGGGGTGTGGCCTAGCAATATGTCCGCATAGACGTAATTGTCAGAGCTCCCTTCAGAGGCCTGTTAATCTGTCCACATCCTGAATTATCCTGCCAATAAAAGTCGTTCAAATACGGAGGGCAATACCGCCTGACCCTGCGGACGAGAACAAACAGCAGGAAGGTGCAGAAAATGTGGAGCATGGCATTCTCTGTGAGGACGCCTCGGGAGGATCTGGGAAGGCGCCATCTTGGAGACTCTGGACCTAAGAGGGAACCGGTAAGAACAGTGAAGAACAAGGAGGAGCCTGAAACTACCCACCACGCTGGAAGCTGTTGCTGGGCCGCGGGATTCTGGGTGGACCCGTTCTGGCCAGGGTTTGACGCCTGGGGTCCCGCTCTGATCCGGGCTTGCAGGCGGGCCTGCAGCGGGCAGGCTCGGCAGCCAGGGCGCTACAGTAGAAGTGCAGTGGGACCTGAGGGTGCGCTTCTAGCCCCGGTGAGCGGCCTTGGACGACGAGAGGTCCCGACCACTGCCTGGAGACGTGGGACATTGGAGAAAAACCAAGGCGAGCAGGGCTAGGAAGCCGCCTGTACCGAAGAGGGAGGAGCCAGCAGGAGGAATAGGATGGGATGGCTGCAGGCACCCGGAATCAACCGGCTGGCCAGGGAGCCAGAGGAAGACCAGCAAGAAAGGAAGGTGGCTCCAGGAGAAGGCCCCGTTAAGGGAAATAGCATGAACAGCACCCATAAATAAAAGAGAAAATAAAAAAAGAGACTTACACAATAAAAGGATCTGGGGATTAGTGGAGGAAACCTGACCTGCCCTCCCTGAGGGACAACAGAAACCGGGAACTCAGAGGAAGCCCAATAAATACTGGGAAGTCCCTCTAAAAGGAAGAAGGGAAATAACCCAAAGTTTGGAAAACCTGCACACAGAATAGAAATACAGGAGACAGAGTTGAGGGCCACCATCTTACATCCCACAGGCATGGTAAGTGACTCCATACAGCAAGGTGGTGAAAGAAAAAGCACCCTAGCCACAAACCAATACAATTTCCAACTGTATGCAACCACTGCTTCATGGACCTGAGAATGGTAAGGAGGGCGCAAATGAGAGTTAGGGTCCAATAGTACAGGGAAACACAGACCCCCCCTCGCTGACTGATATACTGCAAGCAATTCAATCGACAAGGGATGATATGGTCCATAGAATCGACGCAGTTGCCATCAATGTGAACCTATTGGGGTGTGACCTACAGAAAGGGGCGGACAGAGTGACCACCACAGAGCACAACGTGGATGCATTACAAATGGAAATACGCAACCTCAGTGCCACAGTAGTCGAGCTTAAAAAGAAAGTCATTCAGCTGGACGAGAAGGTGGAAGATTCTGAAGTACGATTGAGATGGAATAATTTGCGATTTATAGGTTTCCCAGAAGAGGTGGTGGGCCCCTCAACAGAACTCTTCCTGGAAGACTGGATAGCTCAGGTGGTAGCCCCAAAGCGACTCTCCAAGTTCTTCAATTTGGAAAGAGCACACAGTGCATTGGCCCCACCGCCGTGGCGCGCCTCCTCGGGCCATCATCACCAGGTTTTTTAATTATAGAGACCACAACGCAATCCTGCAGGCCACCTGAACCAGAGGTCAGCTGTTGTAAGAGGGTCTTCCCATTTCAATATACCTGGATTACACTCAATGAGTCCAGGACCAAAGGAAAAAGTTTATAACAGTCAAGCGGAGGCTTTGGGATTTAAACTTAACATACAGTCTCATGTTTCCAACAAACCTACGAGTGGAGAATGCAGGACGCACCCTGTTCTTTGGAAAATAAAGCGGGTGAATGGCTGGACACTAGGGATGAGTCAAGGACCTGCCTGGTCCCATCCACGGAATCAACCAGAATGTCGATGACCGGAGAACGTACCCAGGAACGACAGAGGATGAAACAACAACAGCAAAGGAGAGCTGTCAGCCTGGGATCGATCCGGGTCTGCCCGGACGGGACATTGCAGGCCTCGGAACATGAGACGATGCCTAAGTCCGTAGAGACATCACAAGAACACACAGCAGAACCTGGTGGAACCAGAAGCGATCATAAATGAACTGAGAGAGACGAGGCATAGTGAAAAAGTACAGATAAGTGACTAAAGACTAAGTCTTCACAGAGAGGGGAAAGTGGTGGGGAAGAGGAGCAATTCATATGCCCAAAGTAATATGCTTGAGACAGACTGCCTGTGGGAGGTGCCCCCAATCAGAGGCTGGGCTTTGGAGGGGGAGGATGAGGCATCACCTCGCACCCTGCCAGATACCAGACCACTGGCACAGCACCAAAGTACAGAGACACACATAAGTTCACCCACATGATTCAACAACTAGAGATGAGGATCAAAGACAAAGTTGATGGTTGGGGCTAGTGGGGCGGCACGTTCCAGTTGTTGTTGCAATTACAAACACAGGTACAGGATATACGCGACTGTACAGGAGGAGGGGGGTGTTTGGTTGATTATGTTCTAAATTGTTGGGAGAAGTTAACATGATCGTGTCTAAGAACCTGGTCTCAAAGTCAAACTTAGAGGGATCAGAGTTAGGAGATCTGCATTCTCATGACTGGGGGATGGAACGAGGAGGGTACCATTTGACAAATGGCTGCACAAACAATGAAGGTCATAACTTGGAATGTGTGGGGTACAGCAGGTTTGGAAAAAAGACCCTGGGTACATGTCTTCCTGAAATGTTATAAAACGGAGATAGCCTACTTACAAGAGACACATGTATGGGGAGGCACGGTCCATAGCGTGCTCAAAAGATAGAGAGGACAGCTCTTTGCCACTTAATACTCTGGGTTTGCACAGAGGTGCTTTCCAACATATGCATCACATGCTAGACCCAGAAGGAAGATATGTCATCTTACATGGAAAATGGGAGGGACGGGAATTATGCATTATGAACAGTGCTTAATTTGTAAAATATTAGGTGCCAGGGCTCTGACAAGGGGGTCACTGCAACTTGCATTACCCATTGCCCTTGTTATCGCTGCCAAAACAATTACTAATCATCTCTCCTGCATGTAAATGTGACAGTTCTGACTATTCCAGGTCCCCAAAGCTAAAGGAATGGCTGGGGAGGCAGGTATTGGCAGTATTTTAATGTATAATGTATTTCTAAACAACCGTTCTTCTGCTCATCTCTAAATTAGATGAGCAGCGCCACCATGTGGAAGACTGTTCTGAGTATTGTCTTGACATTTAGGTGCCGGTGCCGAGCACCGGAAACCAATTACGTGTCGGTGCTGAGCACCGGAAAGCACCGGCTCAAATTAAGCACTGATTATGAATATATATGCCCTAACTCGGATTGCCCTGATTTCTTCCCAGCGCTTATAAAGGCAGCAACACCATACCTGACAGCGGAAGTTATCCTCACTGGAGATTTTAATTGTGTTTTTGATGAACCACTGGACAGGGACCCCCGAGAAATAATACAAAACCTCAAATGCTGGGATCGCTGATGACAATAATGCAGGGCATACATCTGCAAGATGAATGGAGGGCATGTAACCCATTAGAAAAAGTATATTCCTGTCACACCTCAACGTCTAATACATTCAGCTGCTTAGATCACTGTTGTCTTACCCCCGATCCGTCTGCATGGTGGATTGACTATCCTATCTGCCTCAATATCTGTTGGATCATTCGCCGATCTTGCTGATCACAAAGAGTGGTGAGGACCGCCCAATGATTCCATTGTGGCGACTCCGTGCAGAGTCACTGATAGACCCACCCTATGCTGCAGTACTTTCAGAGGCCATACTTGCTGCTTAATATACAAGAGCCTAAACAGACAGGGTCCACTTTATTTGGAAAAGAAATTTATCCCATACATTCCATCTAGAACACTCAGATCCAGCAATGGGCACTTACTGGTAGTGCCGCGTGCCAAGAAGGCCAGGCACGGAAGTAAGGCACTTTCAGTGCTGGGACCTAAATTGTGGAACTGTCTTCCTGTAGCTATTCGTTCCTGTTCTGAACACTTGGTGTTTAGGAAACAACTAAAAACCCTGTTGTTCACAAATGCGATCTAATGCCTTCCGCATGTTCCACTCTTGATACAGGATACAGGACCCTCACGCCAGAAGCGCAGAGATACTCCAGTTGGAGTCGATTCTAGCGCTATAAAAACCTGCAAATAAATAAATAAATAAATAAATAAAACACTATTTTGAGGATAATTGGGAAACAGCATCTAATAGATCAACGGAGTGGGAAGCTATGAAGGTAGTCGTATGGGGGTGTACATGAAAACAACATATGGGGTATGACAGCAACTAGAAAGGGAGATCCAAACACAGGAAAGACAGCTGAAGAAAGTGGAAGAGACCCTACACGATACACCCCAAAACTGGGTTGGATGGAATACAGTCCGAGAGGAGCTATTAGACAAATGGCGTAGATTGGAAAAATGTACATATACAGCTTATAGGCAACAAATCTAAATGGAAGGGGATACGACGTGTGCACTTCTTGAGAGGTTAATACAAACGGAGAACAAAGTAAAGGCGATACTCCAATTAAAAAATAAAGACAAAGACACAGTATGCGCACAGTAGTGGCGGTGCGTCCTTTAGAGCGCTTGGGCGTTGACCCACTAAGAGTCAGCGGTACAAAAGGGGGTGGTGATGGAAGGAGCATCAGAACCAGTCAACAGATCTGGGCTTGATCCATCACCGTTCTTTAGCCCACTCTGCCACCCCAGTTCAGACATGGCCATATGCAAATCAGTCTGGCCCTGTGCCTCATGGGAACAGTCCCTGCACATTTGTAAATAGTGTGATTTACTGTATGCATTTATTTGCCTGTTCCTAGTGTGATTAAATAACACTATGGTTTTGCCTTATAATTGTTGCAATTTTTGTTGATCTTTCTTAAATCTCCATTTATACTCTGGGGCCACTTCTATTCCACTCATGGGAACAGTCCAGCACGAACTGCCAAACCATGCCTTCCCTGGAATGGAAACAAGCTTCCTAGGACCGGTTTCTGGCATTTCAGCCGTCTTCAGCCAGGCTTGCTTGAATCCAGTGGCAAAGTGAGCAAGGGACTCACGTCTGAGCATACCCTGCCAACTTATGGCGAACAAGGCGGTACAAAAGGGGGTGGTGATGGACGAAGCATCAGAACCAATCTAACACTCACACCCAGTCAACAGATCTGGGTTTGATCCATCACCGTTCTTTAGCCTACTCTGCCACCCCAGTTCAGACATGGCCAAATGCAAATCAGTCTGACCCTGTGCCTCATGGGAACAGTCCAGCACGAACTGCCAAACCATGCCTTCCCTGGAACGGAAACAAGCTTCCTAGGACCGGTTTCTGGCATTTCAGCCGTCTTCAGCCAGGCTTGCTTGAATCCTAAGAGTCAGCAGCAAACAGTCACAACGCTCTGAAGGGGGTGGGGCAGCAAGGTTTGACGGACAAGTTCATGCATTGCAAGCAAGGCTTGCTTGCAATGCATGTTGTCTTAGCAAGGGTGGTCTAGAGTAGCAGCAAGACAGAGTGCGCATGTTCGGTTTTGGGCTGGTAATTTTTCCGACCAGCCTGAACATGCGCACTAGCCTGCACATTAGGAGAGCGAGGGTTGCTTCATGCCACAGCCCCCGGTCTCCTAATGATTGGGGAGCATCCCTGCTCAAGCCAAATCCTGGCGCTGCTGGAGCAGCGTCTGGATTGGCTGACAGGCATATGCGTTTGCCAGGCCTCTTCCGCTCTCCGGCCCAGTCCTGAGGCATTGGCTGCCACGCAGCACACGCACCTCAGAAGCCACGGCTCAACACATTGAGCTGCGTCCACTGGTGAGTCAAAAATGGTTCATTAATTATTTGGCATTAATTTACAACTAAATAAAGTTTGGTGCAGCGCGCACCTTCCTCTGGGTGCGATGTCTCATTAGGTGCGCCACTTAAGGGGTCTCTTTTTGGTGGGGCCCGAGTGCGAGGTGCGCAGGCAGAGTTAGGTTTGGTTCTAGGGCCCACGGGGAAGGGACGTGTTGATATGCGGAGAGGTTTTCTGTCTGGGGCCCAATTAGTGTGCCAAATGGTCGACTTAAATGCCTTCCTTCTTTCATTGTGTCTAAAATGTAAGATATTTAAACATTAACCCGAGTGTCCACGCATGTGTCCCAGCTTGAAATCGCAGGCTGGCTTTTGGACTGTTGTAAAATAATGTAACGTTATTAACCATGATTGGCAGAGACTTTAATTTTAAGTACAAACTCAGCTGGAATAGAAAGCGGTGGAATCGCTGGCCTGAATATGTACATCGTATTTTACTGCTGAAGTAATTTCCTATCCTGTAAATAGCTCTCAGTGCCCGTGGAAGTCTGTTGCCAGTTGCAAGCTTCTTTCAAACAGAACAGCAAGCTTTTTATCTGCGCAGCGGAACCGTCCGAACCACCTTTTTCATATAGTGCATTATTGTTATTTTTCAAAGAAACTAAAATCCAGCACATTTTATGCCTATTAAGTTATGTTTTTTTACTGAAAGAATCTTGCATTTCAGAGTGTTTAAAAGTTTCGTTTTATGCCACTGTTGACCTGCTTGTGATCTGTCTTTCTGTGTGTGTCACTGATAGCCATGTTACAAAGGTGATTGTGTCTGTAGCAGGTAAAGGGGGCGGAGGGCTTTGAAAGAAAGGAGGAGTATTCCTCAGAGCACATTTTGAGTAACACTCCTGCGCCTTTTGCTGAGATGGAAACTTCTTCCCGGGGAGTGTTTGCTTGACTGCTCCTGTTTCCATACTCTTCTTCTTTATGGCGCCCATATACTCATAAATCAATGTGTGTTGCAGACATTACCCCTTGGGCTACTGCTGAGGAGACATTTCACTCCTTTCCAAGGACAAGTGCTGGTGTGTCTTCATGGAGTTATCATGTGCTCAGAGTATTAGTCAGAAGTGTTCTTCACGGCACTATCATGTAATGAGTATGTAGCCCCAATAGTCATCACACCACATTTCATTATCATGCGAAATCTCTTTATTGATGTCATTCAAAGTTGCTTTATTATCTCAGATTTGCTTATAAATCCACCATTTGCCCACACTTTTTTCAAAATTTTCTCTGGCAGGGAACCCTCTGAACCTTCCTTATGGCAGTCGGGCTTGCTCCCTGCACTCGCCCTCCACCAGCCACTCACCCAGACCTTTTACACCTCACCACTTTCAAATGTCACCAGCCGCCACTGGCGCACAGAGGGTAGTTTTAGGTGAATTAGCTAAACAACTTGCGGTGGGATGCAAAAACAAACTCTCCCCACCTGAACATACAGTATGGGATTTCTTGGATAACCTGGATGCCCGGATTGGAGCAGGAAGTCGCGGACACCCTCGGGGCACCAATTACTAAAGTAGAAATCGTAGTAGCTATCAGAGAATTTAAGCCGGAGAAATGCCCTGGAAGCAATGGGCTTCCGGCTGACTTTTATCAGTAGTTTGCCCCATTATTGGCTGACCGGCTGCTGTGAGTCTACAACGAGGCACTGGAAAGTAGACCCCTGCCTGGGACTATGCAGGAGGTGGTGGTGACTATGATTTTAAAACCAAATATAAACCCCCTACTACCGGAATCCTATAGGCCGATATCCCTCCTAAATCTTGATTCAAAAATACTGAGCGTAATATTGGTGACCTTGTTATTGCCATACATGTCCCAGCTTGTACACCTTGACCAAGTCGGGTTTATCCCAAGGCAGAATACTATGTACAACCTGCAGAGATAGGCACATGTGTGGCACTCCCCATGCCTGGAGGCTAACCAGTGCGCACTAGCAATGCCGGACATTGAACAAGCCTTCAACTCCGTAGAATGTGAATAAGTAAAGGTGACCCTCAGAAAGATGGCTGCGGGGCAGGGATTTGTCCAATGGGTACAATTAATCTACACCAATCCAACAGCTCGGTGAGACTCTGGGGGATGGTATCAGAACACTTTACACTAACAAGAGGCACCCGCCAAGGTTGACCCCTATGGCCACTCATATTTGCAATAGCAACGGAGCCCTTGACTCCAACATTAAGGGGCAAATTGGGGAGATGGGGAATTCAACTGGAAGATACCAACCATGTGGTCTTACTATACGCAGACGATACAATGGTGTATATGTGATGTCCAGACAGAGCGGTACCGGCCCATATGAGAGAACTAAAGGTATTCAGGGCGTTATCCAGCCTTCACCTCAATCTCAGGAAATCAAAATTATTCCCCATGGTGAGCCTGGCATGGTAACCTGAGAGTGAACTGCCTGATGTGGGCCTGCCCTGGGTGCCTGATAAAGTCCGATATCTAGGGGTCTGTCTGACACACACAGTCTATGCATATCTGGAGAATAAGATAGGGAGGGTGGTGGAGGGTATTAATAACTCTATAAAATTCTGGAAGGAGCTCCCTTTGTCTCCGATGGGGAGAATAGCACTGATAAAAATGGTTATCTGCCGAGATGTCTGTATGCCAGGCAGCACTCTCTATACAGAATCCCAAATCAGTACTTTACAAAGATAGATAGCCTTATAGTTGAACTGTTGTGGGGAATCAAATGAAAGCGAGTAAAACTTAACATACTCCTACAAAATTGGGAGGCGGGAGGAATGGAAGTGCAGCAATTAGAGCTGTACTATATGGGCACACAACTTCAACATGAAGTTCACTGGTTAGATGAGAATGATTATTGGGAGAAACAGCTTCTGGTGGGTACACATGGTGTGACCACTCTTCCAGAACTTCTCAGGCTTGGAGCGGGGGTGCCCGGGGCTTATCCATATATCATCCAACATGTAGGGGCGGTATGGGAGACGGCTGTCTAGAAGGTTGTCCACCATGTGACGTATGCCCGAATATGCCACTGTGGGTAGTAAAACCCTTTAAAAAGTTAGCAGACTCAATGTCCGTCAAAAATTGGGTGGAGGGAGGTTGTCTTACAATTGAAGATCTATACAGTAATAAACAATTTATAACTGAAGAGGAGGCTGAGCAAACCTTCGAGTTGGGAAGAGGACAGTTCCTATATCATGGGAAGATTACAGCAGTGGCTCGAGAGCTGTGGCCCACCTTCCCATAGGAGCCTTCTAGCATCTCAGTGCTAAGGGTAATACTTTACATGACGGGAGGTCGCAGGTTGGTCTCACATATATACAGGGAATTGAGAGACAGTGGGGCCCCTCCCTGTGCAGGCAAGATGGGACGTATAAATAGGCGAACCTGTGACAGACAGAAAGTGGACAAAAATACATGAGGGAGTTAACCAGGTGAGTTCCAATGAGAGATTTAAACTAATACAATATATTATTATACATCAAACTTATTTAAACCCAACGTATTATAAGCAAAATGTATCCAGAACACATGAACTCATGCCTTAGATGCGGTCCAGCAGACGCACATTTCATTCTTCCGAGCCACTTCCAGACGATCTATTCAGCGCTTCCCCTAAGTAACTGGACAGGCAGTACCTTCGCCTTTGACAATTTTAATGAATTCCAGACTCAGCGTCCTCAGCCCCGACCAGCTGTAACACGCTTCGCTGGCTAGTTATCGCCAGACCAAGTGGCCCCAGCTCACACGGACCCCCCTTAATTGGCGCAAATAGACCCTTCAAACGGGCTCGCCTCAAGCTGACTACCATGTGGATTCAGCTATAGCCCCCTGTGGCGGCTTTACTTCAACTTTGGAACTTTTCTGGCTCTACCCAGCCTTATATTCAGATTGCTCACTATTTCTATGTCCTAAAGATGATCTCACGAAACTGAGATCGAAACGCCGTCGACCCCCTACAACAAGAACTCCTTACAATCTGTATAAAATTATTAAGGGGTTCTCATAGAGGTTGTCAATGCGATGTTTATGTTTCAAAGTCACCCTCACTTTTTCACCTCACGCTCTTTGTCACTTACTTATGTGAGCACCTGTTTCTTGAGTATTCCTTACAAATAAATAACATACATTAATTTGATTCATATGTCCCTTTGCATATTACTTATCACTCCCTAAGATATTAATTATCTATCACGACTGTGTTACCTTGTCCCCTTTACGGAGACTATTTACCATGGACCCTCTTGGGCCTCTTTCGAACCATTGTTTTCTAAAACACTGAGAGACACTATAGCACTGTTGAACAAGAGGCCTTATCTTATGCATAGGCTCTAGCGAAATTTAAAACTTACTTATTGGGGACACTTTTTAATTTATACAACATAACATAACATAATCTTCATTTGGCAGTATATACAGCCAGAAAAAGAAACAGTTTAAAAGCAACATAAAAATTCATTCATTAGATACATGGCAACCAAGTGTGCAAAATCGCAAATTGTCCGGTATGTCGCTGATCACAGCTCACTTTCTGAACCTCATTGGGATACATAAAAACAGTTAATAACAATAAATCTAAGTTGTACAAACCATGGCTGAGGGATGCTAGACACGAAAAGACAGCATAAGCGTGCTACAATTAAAACCACAAAAGAGTCCACGATTATCATCAAAAATTTATTTACTTTATAGCAGCATGACAAGGTGCAAACTCGCAGCTATTCTTACGTCTTCAATCTCCTCCAGTATTTCTTGACCTTAAAGCAGATGTTAAAAAGTTGGTGACACAAAAAAGTGTATATTCATCAGGTTAAAGCTGTATAGCCGTATAGCTACACGGGTATGCCTGAATCGCAGTGCTTTTAAAAAACCCTTTAAGGAACAATCGTCTAGGGTACGTAGAATATTTGCAGTGAAAGACAAAATGTAGGGTATCCTGTGGAGACCTAGTGGTGCAGCCACAGGGACCTGCATCTTCTATGTGTGAGACAAAACCTAAGGGGGAGGCCAATAGGTGGTGAAGTTGATTGAGACTAAAACGAGTAATTAAAAATCTATCATATGCACTTGTTAAACTCGATAAATAAGGCTCCATATCCTGCACAGACTTTACTAGGACGTGCGCTCTAACCAAGGGTTTCCTAAGCTACTTGTCCTCTCGGTAAGTCGTAGCATATTTAAAAAACAACTCTTTGATAATATTCTTGTCCTGTGGCTTCACATTATCACGTCTAGAGAACATGTCTGCTCTGCTTAAGGCGGTAAAGGTATCCTTAATATATTTTAACCATGGGATTTTTAGCGCTTGGTTAAGTGAGATGCAGTCCTGGATTACTAATCTGTTAAAACCTGCCTCCTCATTAGACCAAATCTTCACCCAACATAACAGGGGTTTAACGGCCGCCAAATCCATAATGTACTTAGTCCTCAAGTCGTCATGTACAGAAATCATAAACCTTTGGTATACATGATGGGTGGGAATTACATTGGTAGAGCTTTGTCCTGATTAATACAACTCATTTCAAAACTATTAGAGTATAAATTTACTATAAAGTATGCGTGATGAGTAGCAGGAGTGTGCTGCAGCAGTGACTGATGCTTTGAGGGAGTGCAAAGGCAATATTTTGTGTGAGGAGTGCACAGAATCTTCCCTTAATAAGCCTGTTTTATGTGAGCTAAAAAGTCCATTGTGGAGGGCAGGCCACCTGTCAGGAATTTGAGAAAGGAATTTAAATGTTATGCACAGGTTGCTTCAGAACTTACTATGGAATGTGAGTTTGTTCTAAGTCAGTGTGTGTTTTTGACCCCAGAGAACAAATGAAAGCTTGATTGCCATCTCGAATGAAGGGCATGCTAGTTTTTCTGGCATTGAGCCTATTATGCAAATTGTACTGGTGGCCATGTATGGATGTACTGGTACAAAGACATGTCAGTCTTTGCAAAATGTGTTTATATTTTGACAAGCACTGGAAGCGTAGAAATAATCTACTGCACACTATTAAGTTACCTTACAATCATTGGGAGAAAGTGACTGTAGATTCCTCCAGTCCATTCACTGTAATTCTCTGATACATGAGGTATCTTAAGGGTCGATTATGTGTTTGTGGCAGATGCAACCAAAGAAGCAGGTTGTGAGTTTTTCTCCAGTGTCTTTTAATTGAAAGGTGTTCTAAGGTACTTGCTACAAGACATTGGGACACATTTCGTATTTTTTCACCTGTTTTTGGTCTTCCATGGTGTAAAGTAATTGGAAAATACTTTATACAGTCCCTCTTTGAATGGCTTGATCTTTGATCAAGGTTATTCAGATTACCATCACTTATTGGATGTTAAAATGCTTTTTGGGAAAGTATTACACGTTTTACTACTAGAGTATTGTCACGTTTTGTTTTACTAGAGGGTCATAACGGGAGAGCCAGGTTGACCTAATAGTTTTTAGTAAAACACAGTTGCTCCAATGATATAGAAGATCACGTAGAATTAAATGAAAAAGTGGAGAGTAAGCAAATACACTCAAAGGTTTATTTGGACATGATGAAGAGAACCAAAGAAGTGTTTTTTTGTTGTGGGAGATACAGTTTTCATAAAAAGTACATTGTAGAGTTATTATAAAGACCTTTCTAAATGCAGTGATCAAGCCAAAATAGAGAAAGTTACATGCAATTCTGCTTTACTAAATGGGACAAGTCAGTGGAGCAATCTTTGGGCCTAATTATGATGCCGTTTGGACCGCAACCGACGGCTTGTCGGTTACGGTCCAAACGGAATTTACTGCTGCAGTCTGACCGACACATTACGATGCATGCAGTCGTAGGCAGCAGTCTGAGGAACCGGCCAACGCTTTCTGACAAGCTCATGGAGCCTGCCAGTCAGTCGGAAACTCCTCTTAATCCCTTATGGACACGGTGTTTCCGCTGTCGGGATTATGATGATGGTTTCTGACAGCCTTTCTATGTCGGCTTTTATGACATGGAAAGGCTGTCAGAAAGCGACATTGGGGGTCCCTAGCCATGCCCCCTTTCCCCCTGGCCCTACTCACCTGGGCCTGGGGGCACCATAGGTGCCCTCTGAACCTTATGGTGCCTGCCACACGGTCCAGGGATATTCACAAACTCCCATTTATCAATAGGAGCTTGTGCTGCAGGCGGTTTCTGCTTGCCGCACAAGCTCCCATTGAGAAATGGGAGTTTCTATGGTCAGATCGTAATTCATTGTGTGGAACTGTCGACCTATGGTAGGGCGGGTCCTCCACCATAACGGTGTCCCGACCCACATTGGGATCAGGCCCATAGTTTTATAGCCATTCATAAGCAGCAAGCTGCAATTTTAAAGAATTTTGGGGCAGATGTATCAAGCAGTTTTGTCTTCATAAATGGGCTGATTCGCAGAAGCGGTTCGTTTGCGAAAGCAAAATATGCATTTCAGATGCAGCAAACCCTATTTTGTGATTAATCACAAAATGGGTTTGAGATTCCCTATTAGGAAGGAGTGTGTTCAGGACGTCTCTTCCTAATACCGAATCGCATCGGTATGTAGGAATGATTTGTGACCGAAATGCAGTCGCAAAACATTCGCATTTTACCACTTACTTAAAGTAGGTGGTAACCCATTCGCAAATGGGAAGGGACCACTTCCCCTTTTTGAATGTTTGTAAAAGCATTTTAAGCAGGCAGTGTTACCACGGAAAACTGCCTGCTCTTACAAAAAAAATGAAAGGAAAACGTTTCATTTTTATTTTTGTAAAGCATCCCATTTTCCTTTAAGGAATACGGGCTGCTTTACCAAAAAAAAAGATTTCTTTATTTAAAAGCAATCACGGACATGGTGGTCTGCTGACCCCAGTAGGCCACCATCTCTGTGACTTTTGCGATTCCTAGGGGGTCGCAAATTGCAACCCACCTCATTAATAGTCATGAGGTAGGTCCATTGCAAACCCCTAGGAATTGCAGAAAGTGTTCAAAACACTTGCATGCATGCCGGTTTGCGATTTCCTAATTGCGAATCGCAATAATTCGCAATTAGGGAATCGCAAAACAGTGTATTGATCCATCTGGCCCATAGATTTGCATTCAGATAACTTTTTGATTTATCCAGGTGTGCGCCCAAAAGTTAATAAAAGCTCTAAATCAAATTCTGCTGGATAAGAACAAGATAGCCATGAGAAGGAAAACCTATAGCAAACCCTGGCAGCTGCCAAAAAAGAAATTACAGGGAAAGCGTGGGATGATATACTGCAAGCAGATATTTTTTTAAATAGTGGCATGTTTAGGGAGGCTGTTAACTGTTTTTTCTTTGTGGATATCGTTAATAGCACGATTGGTTGCACCATATCTGCCGATACATGGGTAACTCACTTTCAGGGCATATATACGGAAACCCCTCACAGGCACCTAAGACTCCCATACCGGCACCCACCAGAGGCAATTATACCCTGCTTTTACGGAGGAAGCAGTGTGTGAGGCCATTATAACTATGTCAAAGGACAAAGCACCTGCCTGGCCCAGACTCTGTCCCTGCTGATTTATATAAGTCAAACCTTTCAATTTGGGCTTACATTTTAGCACCTGTTTTTAATGCAGCTTGCTTGACAGGCCTACCATCATCCTGGTCAAGACCTATTATAATACAAGTATTCAAGAAAGGGGCAAGAGCAGATCCACAATGCTACAGACCTATTTCCCATATTGAGTCAGTAGTTAAGGTTCTGGGGAGAGTGATCCTCTCTAGACTGACCGACTCCTAGGAGCAATATAATGTAATCTCCAACTTACAATTGGCTATAGATCAGTGCCTTAATTTACAGTTGATTATTGGAAAGCATACTGTAGCTAAGAGAGGCACACTGCACTTGGCCTTTATAGAATTAACATCTGCTTTTGACAAGTCAAAAGATCCAAATTGTGGCTTCTGTTGATTAACTTGGCAGTGGATCACAAAATTGTAAATTTTTTGCATGAGTACCACATGGACCGTACGGCTGCTGTGAGATATAACCAGACTGGGAGTCTTTCCTCGCCTTTAAATGTATATAAGGTAGTCAAACAGGGCTGTAAATTAGGTCCACTTTTATTTGCTTTATATATTAACAACCTGGGGCCAACCTTATATAAAGCATGTAGAGATATTCCCCAGGAGGGCTCCCAGCTATTTCCTGCGCTCCTTTATGCAGATGACACAGTGCTGTTAGGTAGGATGGCAGCAGGGCTCCCTCACTTGCTAAATTCGTTCATAGAATTTGCTAGGTTTGAGTACCAATTTTTCCAAGTCTCACACAATGGTAATGGGTCAGAGAAATAGAAACCACCAAAGAAGTCAGTATGGGGATGGGATGGCCTTGAAATAACTAGGGTATTTACCTTGCCTTTCTTAGGAGTCCTGTTTGATGATAGGGATTTGTGGGTCCCGCTAAGAGAAGCAAAAAGAAATTCTGTCAAGAGCTGCAGCTGCCATTCTTTACTTAGATAAAAGATTGAGGGCCAGACCAGTACAGGCCCTGCTGAAAGTTTACAAAGCGAAATGCATCTTCATCGCCTGATATGGGAGTGACAGCTGGGGATATAAGGATTCTGTGCAGATACAAGTAGTGGCGAATACATTCTTGAGACATTTCCTATCTGCCCCTGAATCTGTATCACCCATGAACGGTTGGGGATAGGGTACATTTCAGACCTGGTGGCTCTCTCTCCATTGTTGCACTTGATTAGGATCTGGGTTAATGCTGATCTGGGTCTGAAACAGAAAATAATCAAAGATTGTTTGTCCTCGTAGAGTGCAATAGTATTCCCTGGCTCCATTACATTAGGATCTTAGTGGAGAAACTGGTTCACCCCAAATTGTTTGTGTCCCCATTGGGGTCACTAGGAGAGATTTGAACTGGGCTAAGAGTGATTTTTATGTCTATCATGTGCAGGGAGAGAGTAAGGGTGCTCACTAAATCCACTGTACTGGCCTATATTTCATTAAAAACCCATCCATCGGTAGAGCCCTATTTATTTGAGACCACATTACCCAACCACGGTTTCCTTCTAACAGGGTTTAGACATAATCTCCTACACTGGTTACTTGGTGTACCTCAGGGGCTGCATACGGTGGATGAATTTGGTCCCTGTACCTGTGATAACCTTTCCCCGCAGGATATTTAGCATATTATGATGTTTTGCCATCTTTATTGCTTAGTGCTACGTTATTTAGTACCATTATTAAAAGAAAAGGCTTTTTGCTAGTGAGACCAGCTCCAGCTTATCTCCAAATGTTACCTAGTCCTCTGGAATATTTTAATGTTGCTAGCTTTTAGTAGCCGTAGTTAGAAATAGGAAGAGGCGCAATGTGTAATTGCAGGTTAATCGTTTTTTGCTATGCTCTTGCCCGGGGTGAGATGCTTTTATTACTCACATGCTGTGACTTATTTCTTGTACATGTTCTTGCGATGATTTTTAAAGTGTTTTTATAGGTAAAAACGTTTTACGTGTATTTCGATTTTAGTGTATTTGTTCCGTTGGTTTTAATTAACCGAATAAAGTATATTATGACTGATTGATTTATCCAGTATGGGAACAGGAGCTGGTTTAGTTGGTTCTCCTGCCCAGGAACAACATTGTGTCCTACTTGTGTCCTTCTGGTGATCATTTAAGAAAGGATGTGGAAATCAAAGATGACGATGTGGTTGAGTTTGTTGAACCTGTGGATAAAGACTTTGGGGCATATTCTCAAGGATCTATCGCCGAGTTATCGGCACTTTAGCACAGCCAAAGTCGCAATAAATGTATCGCCCCATTCACAAGCTGGTGCTAACAGCCCATATCACCAGTTTACCTGCGATAGCAGTCGCAAAAAACATCGCCACAGATTACCCGGCAACTAACGCTAATGAGATGCAGAGTAGGTGTTCCCGTGCAAAATGCAGCGACAACACCACTCCACAACATTCTCAACGACCAGCCAGATCGGCGATAAGATCACAAAACAGGCGATAAGGCGCGTTAGCAGCAGGAAATTAACACCTGCTCTGACCTGGTGCATTGTCGGACGACAACCGGCAGCAGCCAAGGGAGCCCAGCCCAGAGCCCCACCTGAAGACCAACAGATGCCATGAAGCCACTAATCATGCAGCTTGGAGCTCCAACAGGGCCACAACACCCACCGCCACACCATTGAAACCGCTGTTTCAGATGGTCGGGGCCAACTCTCTTGAGGGCCTTAAAAACAGTGCAAAGGGCTTTAAATTGAGTCCGTTGCTTGACTGGGAGCCAATGTAGTTGTTTTAATTCTTTCTTAACCGAGACAAACTTAGGTGTCCCAATCAGCAATCTGGCTGCCGCGTTTTGCATGAGTTGGAGTCTGTTTAGATGTTTTCTTTGGATATTCAGATAAAGATTATTGCAGTAGTCCAACCACAACATAAGCGGGGCTGTGACCACTGTCCTGAGACTGCTGGTAGAAAATACTTTATTTTCCTTATGATTCTAAGATGAAAAAAACTTGTTGAGACAACCCCATTGATCTGTTCCCCGAAAGTGAGGCTGTTGTCCACTATAACCCCCAGGTTCTTTGCTTTCCTAGTCAGTTCGGGGAGGGTCCCCAATACCTCCAGCCACCAGTCAGGCGCCCAGAGGTTCATATTGTTACCAAATATAAATACCTCTGTTTTGCTTGAGTTGAGTTTCAAGCAATTTGAAGACATCTACACTTAGACGGCTTTCATACAGTCACGGAATCTTTTTCCTGTTTCAACCTCCTGCCCATGCAGGAGTGACAGCACTATTTGCGTGTCGTCTGCGTAAGATGTCAATTGGAACCCAAAAGATCTTATCAGGCCTGCCAAAGGTGTCACGTAAACATAAATGTGTGGGGATGAGGGACGAGCCCTGTGGTACTCCACATGGAAGGGAAAAAGGATTAGAGCGATCTTTGTCTAGGTCCACCATTTGAACTCTTTCTGGGAGGAAAGATTTCAGGAGGTTCCAGGTGTTGCCCTGTACCCCGCCTTCTGATAACCGTTCCATCAAAACATTATGATGGACCGTATCGAAGGCGGCTGAGAGATCCAACATAATCAGTTCCGCGTTACCTCCTTGGTCCAGGGCCTCTCTTATTTCCTCTGTGGATTTTATCAAGGCCAGATTTGTGCTGTGCTCTGTTCTAAATTCATATTGTGTTGGGTCTAGTATATTGTTTGCTTGGAGGAACATGCTGAGTTGAGCATTCATTGCTTTTTCAATCATTTTAGCGGGAAGGGGGAGGCGAGAGATAGGTCTGTAATTATTATTGTCCTTGGGATCAAAATGTTGCTTTTTAAGCAGCGGGAGAATAGATGCTGTCTTCCATCTTTTGGGAAACTGTCCAGATTCGAATCTGGCATTGAACAAAGGGGTAAGTGCCGTACCAGTGAGCTCTGGGACTTGTTTGATCACAGACACATGACAGGGGTCATATGGAGATCCTGATCGAATGGAAGCCAGGAGTTTAATAGAGTCTTGTACCTCCAGTAATGCGAAGCTGTCTAATGTCGATGTTGACTTGGATTCACTGGACACGTACTAGGCTGAGGCCCTTGTGTTCTCTGTCTGAGTGAATGTAAATGAAGCAAAAAATTGCTTCCACCTTCTGCTGAAAGAAGGTGGCAAGGTTTTTACATAGTTCAGGATCTCTCTGATTCGTGGAGGTGTTGGGGGCGGTTAGTTTTGTTATTGTTTTAAAGAGTTCTTTTGAGATGGATTTTGTCCAAGTGATTTGCTCAGTAAAGAGTGTGCTTTTAGTATTAAATAATAATTTCTTGTAGAGGGTGAAGCTTAGCTTATAGGTCTCTTTATCTGCATTATTATAGACTCTTTTCTAGGCGCGCTCCAAACGTTTACAAGCGTGTTTTTTGCTTTCTCAGTTCTTCCAAAAAACCAGCGGGCTGATGGTTGGGCGCGTTTGGGAGTCAATAGTTTAGCTGGGGCTAATTTATTGCATGCGGCTTCTACACATTCAGTGTAGGCGGAGGTGGCGTCCTCTACTATTGAAAGAAAAGGGCGAGTCGTTTTCTTGAGTAGATCTCCTAACTCCATGCTTTTGATATCCTTCCAGGCTCTTCTTTTTTTTTATTTTTTTTTTTATAAAAGTTTTTATTGAACAGTAAAAAGGATACAAGCATGGGCCTACAACCACCAGGGCCGGCCGCTAGAATCAAAAAGGATCACACAGTGTTAAAGTCATTAACCGGCCCATGGGGCCCAGCCCATTACAGAAGCTCCGGTTACATATAAAGGAATCAGGATACATACATTTAACATAAATAACAACTAAAAAAAAAAACAAAAGGCGAGGCGTAGTGACATGAAGTGGGCGTCAGACTACAGCAGGGGGACTTCACATCCGACCACCAGATGGCGGTCAAGGGGAAGGAGGACTAAGAGGTCAGTGGGGGTCCACGGGTGAGCCAGGTCTACACTCGGATATTCCAAATACGCAAGGAACCATCACGGGTCAGGGGGACAAGGCAACCTCGGAAGTGTCCACCAGGGGGGGAGCACAGATATTCCCCCGATACTCATTCCATTGCCCCCAGATTCTGCCCCATGCCCCCGGTTTACCACGAGCCACATACACAGTCTTCTCCCTGAACATGCACCAGTCCATGTTCTCCATCCATACAGACAGGGTGGGAGGCCGCTGGGAACCCCAAAGCTGCGCTATATCTCTCTTGGCAATCATGTTCCCCAGGGCCGCCCACCGAGTCTGGGCCGCGTTATAATCATTGGGCTCCCACACATTCAGAACACAGCGACGCACCTCCGGCAACAGAGCAACCCCGGTGACTCGTCCCATAACCTCATGCACCCGGCGCCAGTATTACGCCACCTCGCGGCACTCCCATAGGATGTGGAGAAAGGTGGCACTAAGCCCACAACCCCGCTTACAGAGCCCGTCGTCAGAAAATCCCATCGAAACCAAACGGGGACCCGTCACGTAAACCCGGTGGAGAATCTTAAGCTGGACCAGACGGAGACGGGCCGGGATGGCCACCTCCTTAGGGGACGACAGTGCGGATTGCCAGTCCTCGTCGTCCAACTCCACCCCATCTCCCGTCCATGCCTCCCGAAGACGCACCAAGAGGTCAGCCCAATTATTAATCAGTTTTTTATAAATTAGAGAGATAGTACTGTCGGGCACGTGACCATCGAGTACGCGGTCCTCGAGGGGCGAAGAAGCCGGGACCGTGGTCCTTTCCCCAAAGACAGAGAGCAGGGCATGCCGAACCTGGGCATAACGGAAGAACTCCCTTTCAGTAAGCTCGTATTCGCTCTGGAGCGCCGCGAAGGTTTTAACCGCGCCCTTAACCCATAAGTCTCCCACTCTGCTAATACCGATCGTGTCCCAGTGCTCAAAGCCTTTCGTTGTCCAGAGGCTACCCAATCGGTCGGAGGCGAATAAAGGAGTAGCACACGTTAAACGCTCACTCCAGCCCATGGCTACATTAGCTGCCTTCCAGATCCTTACCGCAATCTTAGTAGGGCCCGTAAGGGTCCTTCCAGCCAAGCGGGAGTAAAGCGCCCTATTATAGTTACTGCCGGGAAGCAGAAATTGATCCATCTCATACGCCGGGTTCAAGCCGGGCGCATACGTGGCATGGTTAATGGCCGATAGTTGGGAGGCCCAATAGTACCTTCTAATGTCGGGAAGCGCAATGCCCCCGTCGTACCAGGGGAGAGTGAGCTTTGCCAGAGCGATACGCGCCCGCCCGTCCCACACCAGTCTCCTCTGCAGGCTCTCCACCTCCCGAAAGTAGATAACCGGAATGACATCGAAGGAGTTCTGAAGTGCATAAAGGAATCTGGGAAGGGACATCATTTTAAACAGAGCTGCGCGACCAAGCGGGGACAAGGGCAGTTTACACCACCGAGCCGTATCCTCCCTCAAACGCCGAAGTGGAAGCAGGAGGTTCTGCTCATAGCGAACCGCCGGGTCCAACGAAACGTACACCCCCAGGTATTTAAAGCCGGACAGAGATAGTTGGATCGGAAGCCGAGGCGGCAAGAGAGGAGGGCCACCAGAGATAGGATACACGCAAGATTTAGACCAGTTAATCATCAGACCCGAATTTCTCCCTAAGGAAGTAAGGACATCAAAGAGAACATTAAGCGACTGCCGCGGCGAGGTGAGATACAAAAGAATGTCATCCGCGTACAACGAGACCCGGTCCTCGAAGCCCGGGGCCCACCGGATCCCTCTGTTCGAGGGCTCCCAGCGGAGCCAGGCCGCGAGCGGTTCCAAGGCGAGAGCAAAGAGCAGAGGGGACAACGGGCACCCCTGCCTCGTACCCCTACCGAGAGCGAAAGGCTGAGAGACCCGCCCATTGACGACCACCTGAGCCATTGGTCCAGCGTAAAGAAGCTTCACCCAGCCAAGAAATCCCTCCCCAAAGCCGAATTTGGTCAGGACAGCCCAGAGGAATGGCCACTCGATGGTATCAAAGGCCATCGTGGCATCTAAAGAAACCAGTACGGCTGGTTCGGAGAGGTACTCCGCCCTAGCGAGGGCACCGTGGAGACGCCGCAGGTTAAGAGCGGTATTACGATGAGGGATGAAGCCGCATTGATCCGGATGGATCAGATCACAGATAACGCTCAGCAAGCGAGTGGCGAGGACTTTAGCCAGTATCTTAGGCTCGGCATTTAATAGAGAAATAGGCCTGTAAGAGGCACAGCGGTCTCGTGGCTTACCATCCTTGGGGATCACGACTATAGTAGCCAGACGCTGGTCGGCGGGAAGGGAACCCGTTTCGAGGGACTCCTGGAACATACGACGGAGGAAAGGCGCGATTTTATCCGGGCGCAATTTATACAACTCAATAGGCAGGCCGTTGGGACCCATAGCCTTGCCAGAGCGAAGGGAGCGGATCGCAGTTGCAATTTCGTCAACAGACAAGGGGGCGTCCAGCTGTTCACGGTCCTCGACGGACAAGCCGGGCAGGGCAATATCCCGCAGCAGAAGGCGAGAGTCTTCCTCATCCCTATCAGTCACCGGGGAGTACACGGCCCGGAGGTGGTCAGCAAAACACTCCACAATCTCACCAGGCTCAGTCACACACGCTCCATCCGAGACCCGAAGCTCCGGGACCACACGATTCACTCTCTCCTTCCTGTCCAGCCAAGCAATCAATTTACCCGCCTTGTCTCCGGCGTCATACAATCTACCCTGCTGCTCCCTATACATAGTCTTGGCAGCATCGGTGACAAGAGACCTGTATTCAAACTGCTTCAAGCTGAGGGCATGGAGCCCATCCGGAGTGACACCCGCCTCCAAGGCCGACTCCAGCCCCGATATGTCAGTCTCCAGCTTCACCACTGCCTCATTCTTGAGCTTCTTAGCCACCACTATCTGGGAGAGGGCTTGTCCGCGGAGCACGGTTTTAAAGGCTTCCCACAGGGACATTGCGGACGACACCGACCCCTCGTTTTCAAGGAAATATTGGTCAATCGACTTGACCAAGCTGTCGCGAATCGTGGGGTCTCGCAGGTACCAAGGGTTAATGGGAGCGATCCGCCCTGCAGATCGCGACCCGGTGTCAAAGAGCAGCCACAGCGGGGAATGATCAGAGATACCCCGCGCCAGGTGCCTAACCTCTCGAATCCGGGCAGTCTGGGCCGCGGGCATAAGAAAATAGTCTAATCTGGAAAGACTCCCATGCGCCCCAGAGTGAAAGGTGTACTGACATTGTGTCGGATGCATTAATCTCCAACTATCTACCAGACCAAAGGTCTCCAAGAGTCCGCCAAGCCATGCCTGGGCAGCGGGGAGGGCCCTGGGCGGGTGACGATCCAGGTCACCCGAAACCACCGAATTGAAGTCCCCGCCCATAAGCAAAAGACTGTCCGGAAGTTCAAGCAGCATTCGACCCAAGTCCGAGAAGGTGGAGTTCTGGAGGCCCGGGGGAACGTAAACTGAGACCAAGGAAAGTGACTGCCCCTCCCATCTCCCAGTCAAAACCACATAGCGCCCTCTATCATCCGGGACTACCCTGGTGATCTCTAACGGAAGTGAGGATCGCAGGAGAATGCCCACCCCTCTAGAACCAGTGGTGAAACCAGAATGGGCCACGAGGCGGTATCCCCCCCTGTTCATTGCATGACAAACATTACCAACCAGATGCGTCTCCTGTAAGAACACCACATCAGGAGCCAGACGACGCAAATACTGCAGCACAACACCCCGCTTGATACGGTCCCCCAACCCATTGACGTTCCATGACATCAATCTCAACCCGTTCCCCCCCCATCCCCTCCAGTAGATCAAAGGTCCCCCAGCCAATAGCGCAGCACCCAAAACTGGACAAAAATCAGTACCTCGCCCTGAAAACAAAAAACACACATCAAAACAACCCCTCCCACCCCCCAACCCCCCCCCAACTCCAACTCCCCCCACCCTGCACCCCTGCGGGCCAAAAAACCACCCCAACTTGCAGTGTGCCTGTCGCCCTACAAACCCCATTCTACGAAAAGACCCCGGAGGAGGAAAGGGACCCGTCCCCGCCCGCCCCCCACACAGGTCATAGTGAGACAAAATGAACAAAAGAAGTAAAACCCAGCCGAACAGTGCAAAATGGCAAAGTCAAGGACCAAAAGTCACTCCAAAGGGGACCCGTCACCTTCGGGACCGGCAGAGGGCCCCGGCCGGTCACCCCTGTCCGGCAGCGAGTCCAGCCAGTCACTCACAGTCGCGGGAGAGTCAAAAAAGACAGTCCGTTCCTCGTGTTCCACTCGGAGTTTTGCGGGATAGAGCATAGAGTACTTAAGGCCCAGGTCACGGAGACGACGCTTCACCCCCTGGAAACCCATCCGCTGTTTCTGGACAAGTTGGGTGAAGTCCGGATAAAAGTTAATTGACGAGTTCTCATGACGAACCGGGCCGTGGACCCGTGAGGCCTGCAGAATCGCATCTCGGTCTCTGTAGTAGAAAAGTTTGGCTACAATAGGCCTCGGGGGGGCCCCCGGCCGCGGCCGACCGCCCGGAACTCGATGGGCCCGCTCCACGGCAAAGAACTTACTTAGGCCAGCGGGGGCCAGCTGTTGGAGGATGAGTTCCTCAATCAGGAGGTCAACCGGGTGGTTGTCGGAGGACTCCGGTACGCCTATGACACGGATGTTATTGCGTCGGGCTCGTCCCTCGAAGTCCTCCAGCCGCCGGGCCATCTGATCATTGGCCATCTTGATGTCGCCAAGAGTGGTCTGCAGGTCCGACACATCCGCACCGAGGGTGGAAGTCCGCACATCGAGCGCTTGAACCCTCTCGTTGGTTTTAGAGAGATCCGCCCGAATTAATGTGACATCGATAGCCACTGTGTCGATTTTACGGGCCAAGGCCTCGTACTACGTGGCGATGGTCTCCCTGATGTCGTTAATGGCGCCCATGATGTCCTGCAGGGACAGCTCCGGAGAGACGGATGTGCCACCACCGGCGTCGTCTGGGGGGGTACCGGCCGCTCCAGGGGACCCTCTGCCATGAGTGTAGCGGTCCATGTTGTTAGCCTGGACCGGTCTCCCGCGGAGAGAAGCCTTAGTCTTACGCCCCTCGGGGCCCCCTTTGCCCCCCATGTGGGCCACGCTCACCGAAGGGGACCGTCGATCAAGGGTCGAATGGGCACCGGCACCGCAGACGGGCGCCTCAACAGAGTCCGCAGTATAGCGGTGCGAGGGGACCAAAGGCAATGGGTACACTAGTAGCAGGCGGAGACAAAGGCCTCACGCAGAGGCCAAGGAAACACCCAGCCACTCCAAGCGATTCCGCTGTCCAGCCCCTTTGAAGTCCAAAAGTGAAACCGAAAATGTTGGAGCGGCCACTGGCACAGTTCTGCAGCCGCTGTTGTTCGATTACGCCCCGGCTCCACCGTTCACCCTCGCACCGGGCACCGCCGTCGGGTGGGTCTCAAAAGTTCAGACCACGATAAATCAGGATTCCCAGGTCCGATTCGATTTCTGAAAGGAGATCCGTGTTCAGCCAGCCTTCATCTTCCAGCTTCCGTAAACCATATCAGGATAAAGTCAGGATAAATTCCGAGGAGCAGCGAGGGTCCGGGGAGCCCTGTGCTCACGCGACCATCTTGGATGCGCGCTCCAGGCTCTTCTTTATATCTCTTTTTTGGGCTCTAACTTGTGATAATAGGGGTTTGCGCATGTCAGTTCAAACTGAATAGCGGTGTGGTCTGTCCAGGGAAGTGATAGCACCTCGGTGCAGGTCAAGTTTGAGTTGCTGGTGAAAATCCCGTCTGAGGTGTGCTCTGCAGCATGGGTAGGGCCTTCTACGAGTTGCCTAAGTTCCCCCCCACTCATCACTTGTCCCAGGCTAATTGTGTCTGGGTCGATGAGAGCTTCTAGAAGGAAGTTAAAATCCCCCAGCACCGTGAATTAGTCCGAGCATAGCCCATCCTCTAATAGAGCTCCGACGGACTCAAGAAAACCGCCTCTAGGGCCGGGAGGTCAGTAGAGAAGAATGCCCTTAAAAGGATTGTGATGAGAGGTAAGAAGACTAAAGAAAGTGCTTTACAGGCCGGGTTGGAAGCTGTTTGGACGGAGGGCTGCAGGGAGTCATGGTATATAACCGTCAGTCCTCCCCCCTCATCAAAGCAGTCTGTCTTGAGTGAAACACCGGAAACCCGGAGGTGTGGCTTTGGCCAAGTCTGGTCCTGAGGCTTTATCGGACCAAGACTCCATTATAAAAGCCAGCTTTATATTGTATTCTTCAATAAGCAGTGCACACTCAGTGCTATGCTTAACCAGGGATCTTTCATTTAGCAGTAGACACCTTAAGGGGACTGATCCCGCTCTGTTTTTTATCCCTCCTATCTTGCGTTCAGAAGGACTGATGGAGTGATACATAATATGGGGGTGATTTAGATGGCAGTTAGGACAGATGGCTGCCGGGTCCTTAGGAGTTGCCCTAAGTGTTACGCAGGGCCATCTCGATTTTTCACCTGATGGGTTCAAAGCCAGAAAGTCCTCCTTCGAATAAACCAGTATTTCTGGCTTCAAAGAACCGGGGGTACTGGCCCAGAACCCGTTCCGAGCATGGACGGGCACAGACGGGCTTGCCTTAGGCGCGCCTTCGCTGCACGGTTGCGTCAGAGTGCCAATTAAGTAGCGTGCGGCTAAAAACAACTAACTTGATAATGGCTGCCCCGCTCCCTTCCCTCGATTCCCTCCTAATCGGTACAGTATTAAGTGTATTTGTGTCTGTGTGTCATTCTGTCTTTCTGTCTGTGGCAGTATGTTATGGAGCCGTTGTTTTGTTAGGTATTTGATATATAGACTTGACATAAATCTGAGAAGCAGTGCAATTCTTTAAAAGGGACAGTATATTTTTATAGCAGCAAGAGCACCTCAGGTTGAGGTTTTGTTCTTGACGCAGGATTATTTATGTGTCGTCTAAGTATAGACTGGGATGAACAGGTGAGGAGAGCAACATTGTTGGAACCACTTGGTAACTAGCATGTTATCTCTTCCATCACTTAACTCTCCTACAAACAAAAAGATGCCTTCCAACTGATTTTTATCAAAAAAAAGGCTAGGATATGTATGCACGTTTGCAGTTTGATGCTTGAGAGTCCAATTTTCCAGCTAAAAAAAGTCTGCTGGAAAGTATCAACAGATACGTGGAAGGGTTCGAATTCTTAGCACATGCAACACTTTTCACTACTTTCTGATCTAAAACATAGATGTAGAAGAGGGGATGTTGTGTGCTTAGTCCCATTTCATATCCCTCCCCTCTCAAAAGAAAAACCATTGTGAACAGGGGACCTAGGGTATTTAGCCTGCTGCAGCCCTTTCATCACAGCAAATATATTTTGACATTTGTATGAGACCCCCAAGTACCTGATCAAATAAACAAGTTTGGATTGAAAGGGAAAGAATCATAGATTTGTATGTGAAAGGTTTCTCTGCATCAAATCATGTTAGGGTCATGAGGCCTCAATGCTGCCTAATACATTTTTGGGGTCTTTGCCATGTGGTGCTTACGAGATATAGCAATGGTCTTGTTGAAACAAGTACTTAACAGGTTAAGGGGGCACCACTTGCTCTGTGAGTACTTATAAACCAAAAGGGAAGCTCAGCACAGACACTACCAAACCCAACTCAGAGTCCATGGATCCAATAATCAAGTGGACATTGCATTTATTAGGGCACCCCAAACACACCCCCTGAAGCTACACCATTGCTTCAGAGCAGCAAGCACGTATCAACATTGATTATGTTACTTTTTGCAGATGATTAAATATCTATAAACTAATAAATAGATCACTTAGGTAGGATCTGGAAGGCCTTGAACACTGTTAAATAATTGTTTACAGTTATTGCCAAATGAAACTCTCTGTATGCTGCTGAGCATGCTTGCTTCCAACCAAAACAGCTTTGGGCCTGATTACGAGTTTGGCGGCAAGGCACCACTGTCGCTTTTTTGGTGGTCCTCCCTTCCACTGCCTTGGCAGTCTGACTGCACGATTATGATCCTGGAGGGAAATCAGCTACAAGACCGCCACCACCGCTACTGCGTTGACTGCAGGAAAGCCAGAAGCGGGACTTGGAGGCAGTCCCGCCAAGGTTCCCACCATCTGGATTGCGATCTGCCCTTCATTCGAGCTTTTCCTGGCAGGAAAACCACCATGCACAAGTCGCTGGAACGGCGCAAAAAAGGGGAAAACTCACTTCTTTTCAGGGTCCCACTGTGGAATCTGTGTCAGGTGCCGTTGTCCAGGTGTCTCCTGTGCTGCTGCCGCCAGATCACGATGCTCTGCAACCCTGTTGTTACCAGATACAAATGTAGGCTTCACCGTCACTACTCCTATATAGTGCATTCTAGCAATTTGTTATAATTAACATGCAGCATACACTACACATGACCTACTTATTTATTACGGCACATACATAACATATGTATGTGTTGCAGAAATATACATGTTGTACTTACCTATCTCTCCAGCAGCGAAACGTCACTCCGTCAGGACACCGCCGCCAAGAGATAGCCAGCCCATCGGGAATTTTGTAATACGGCGGGTGGGAGACCATCGAGCCGGCGGTCTTCTTGCGAGTGCCACCGCAGCGGTATGACGGTGAGACCGCCAAACTCGTAATCATGTCCTTTGTCTTAAACTCTATAACTTTTGCAGAACAAAAGCAGGCAGCCATATAAGGCCCAACATTGTGCAGGAGATGTCACAGACTATGTGCTTCGAACCCTCTCTCCCTATAGAGGCCAATTCACCTCCTCGAATTAAGTCAAGGATAGTAATGAAAGGTAGTGAGAGAGAGCGAGAGACACTCCTGCAGGTGGGTAATTGGAAAATCAGGACCGGAGTCTGTATTAATGAGGTCCGCGCAGGTAGATGTAGTTCAAGATGTTTTATTTTAGTTAGTTACATGTTCTGTAGATCAGCCCCACCAGGAGCACCCAGCATGCTGCTCAGCCCAATCTCAACTGGGACTTCTACTCACAGGCTCTCAACATTCTTAAGCCCATCATCACTGCAACATTCCACTGGCTGAGCAAGTGGTGAAAGTGGCATAACATTAACATGGGCAGGATACAACAGAGTCCTTATGCTAAATATCTCAAGCCTAAACTATCATGGTCAGGTCTCCATCTAAGTGTTAGAGAACGCAAACTACTTAAGGGTCACACAGGAGGAGGGAATTAAGGAATGTAAACACCATAGATTGGTACTTAGCCACTGCAAGCAGATGGTACACTGTAACTAGTTCCTGATGTACTACGAAACCAACACAGGAGCCAGAAATGAAGAGCATTGCAGCACCAGGATAGAGGAAGTTTGGACAGGAAAGATAAACAAAACAGAATGATAAGGAGGTCGATAACACGTCACAACAGGTTAAGAAACATTAGGACCAAGAGAAAACGAACAAGGAAAAACAACAATGGTGAAGGGATAAACCAAGCAGGGTGCAAACTATTATGAATAATGAGGAGTCAAAACAACCACTGCTGCAGACAACGGAGCTCAATGTCAGTCAGGCCAAGATTCTCGAGTGGGCTCGTCCTCTAGTCTGCGACCGACTCTGGAAAATGCAGACTTATTAATCACCCTGTGTCATTCCCATTGTCCTGTGTGCCATCTCTTCAATATTTGTCTTTCCGTGTGTCTTACCATGTCTTAGGACCTCATAGGAGACCATTATGAAACCACCCAATATTTTCTTGAATGCAGAACCTCCCACCCTTTATTGCTACTCATTCTGCATTTACCACTCTTCCTGAAGCAGCCATGTCCAGTTTCCAGAGGAACAAAGAAACAGCTGCCCTGCAAGCATCTTGGAAGCGGGGCTTGTTTGCTGGCAAAAAGTAGGCCTTGCTTCACAGCTCACCACTGCAGTCCAGACTTGTCCAGGAGGAATAGACAATTGTTTCACTAAAGCCTCTGCTGAGAAACTCTACTCTCTTCCTGTCTAATTAAAAAGAATTATAACACTATCACCTTGATCCCAAATCCTGCTCGATTTATGGAAAAGATGGTGATGGAACAGGTCCAGCACGTTGCTGAATTAGATTCGCTCCCAGCCTTTCCATACTGCTGCACCAACCTGGTGGTGCTATCTGTCCCTGGGGACCGGAGGCGCGAGGTAGATGGTGCAGGTGCTGGGTAGGGGTGGGCGGAATTTGCGAAAGTGACTTTCGCAAATAATCGCGAAAATGTTAAAAATTTCCGCAAACACGCGGAAATATCGCGAAGATGCGGAAGTTTTTTTCCCGCCCGTTCGCGGTATTTTCTGCGTGGTCGTCGCTCGCCAACTTACCCATGCGGTTGCTCGCGGGCGCGGCCATCTTGTTTTCACTCTTCTTGCGGTGCATGATCGCGAGAAGAAAGATGTGATCGTGCGACCAATGACATTACTGCGGGCGCGAACTGTCGCGAGACAGCGCAAATGGCTACCAACAATCCAACATCTCGTGGAGAACGCGACCGGATCGGGAAAACTTGTCAGCGAACGCGGGGATTCAGGTAAGGTGATCGCGCGAGAATGTATTATTTTACAGCGCGAGCAAGAAACAAATTATCGCTAAGCTGCGGAATGCGGAAATTTTGACATTTTCGCGCTCTCCGCGGAACGCGAAAATGTCAAATGATCGCAATTTCCGCGAGTGGAACGGAAATTTTGCCCAGGCCTAGTGCTGGGGCGCTGGTCCTTTTGGAACAATCAGTAGCCTTCAATGCCGGCGATGCCCTTCTTCCGGATCGCTTAGAGCGGCCTGGATTCAGAGGCTTTGGGTAGAGTCGTTCTCACTGAGAGCTCCCACATACCAGCAATTTCTACGTTCAGCCAGGCCCGGTTCTAGCGGGTGGCCCGGGTGGGCCAGGTCCACCCAAACATGAGCCTGGCCCACCCAAACAGGAATCTTGGCCCTCGCAGTGAGGGCTTGAAGGCAGGCACGCAACGCCATTGGGCTCAAGGGCTGTCTGTGTGTGCGTGCGCCGGGCTGAGACAGCTTCCCGGCGCACACACAGACAGTTTTTGAGATTATCACAGCCGCACCCGAGTACTTCACAGGTCTTTAACATGTTAACGAGGCTTTGTTTATTTTTTTCACCCCTTCATCTCCACATGGCGAAAGGCGACAAATCCTTACTTTGACAATGGTAACCTTTACCTACTGTCCTGCTGCGTGGATATTCTTTTTCTATGCAGCGCAGGAGAAAAGAAGTTTGTTTATTCCTATTCACCTTTCCTGACCCCTGCAGCTGCTTATCACACCAGGCTGTGACACAAAGTTTGACTCATGGAGTAGGTAAGAGAATGTGTTACTATTTGTTTTTCTTTTTAAAATCTGCACAGGCCCAGCAGGACACACACTTCGTGTGCGCTTCATTTGAACAGTTTTTATCATTATCATGGCCAACGCAGGACAACAATAAGACAATAAAAGATGCCCAGATAACGCTGGTGAGAAATGATCCTGCTGGAGAGCAATCCTTTGTCTGTTAGTAGTTTTTAAATGCAGATGAACTGTATTTTATGTGGATAGCTCAGTGGGTTACTGCCTTTGTCACAGAGATCCTTGTGTTACTTGCAGTTCAGGAGTTACAATCGTAACATAGGACAGTGACCAATGAACTGTCATCAAAGAGCTGCATACAAACATGAATGGTATAGTTAGAACTTCGCTTTTTTTGTTTTGTGATATAGTTAGAACTTGTCCAGTCTTTCACTATTCTAATGTTGCTAAAATGAGTATGTTTGGGCAGATATACATTTTTATCAGTAAAGCTGACCCCCATGGAATACTCTTTAAATCCTAAGGTTGTGTTTCCCCAGACCAAACCCTCGTAAAATATACTGCCCACCGGTATGGATGACATGTGATACCTACACCTTGTAATCCTCATTGGCTTATGTGACATTCCCTGTAGACTGATTTACATACTTGTATGATTCATTGTCTCTGTATAATGTGTGCGTGGTGTAAAGTACTGACACACACTTTACTGATATGAGTAGCGCTATACAACAAATGAAATTCATATGAGAGATGGGCTACATAAAGATGAGGGGCACTGTTGCAGGGTGGCAGTGAGGGAATGCGAGGAGGAGGTAGTGGGAGGGGCTATGGAGCGATGAGGGGTACTGTTGGAGGGTGACAGTGAGGGAATCCGAGGAAGAGGTCATGGGGTGGAGGGTGGGGCTAGGGAGAGATGAGGGGCATTGCTGGAGGGTGGTAGTGAGGGAGTCTGAAGAGGAGGTCATGAGGGGGAGGGGCTATGGGGAGATGAGGGGCACTTGTTGTGTGTGGCAGTGAGGGAATCCGAGGAGGAGGTCAATAGGGGGGGCAATGGAGGGATGAGGGGCACTGTTGGAAGGTGGTATAAAGGTATTTACAGAGAAAGAGGTTATTGGTGAGGCGCCAAAAAATACACACATCACATCAGCTCTAAACCCGGCCCTTCCATGGCCTTTCTGTTTTTTGTTGATTTAATTAGCAGTCTGGTCATAAGGGCTACTGTGGAACATACTTTAAAGCGTGTGCTAATTAGATTCACTGCTATATCCAATGTTTTAAGTTTGAAGGTGATTTTACTAAGGTTTTTACCGGAAAAAATGAAAGTGGAGCCTGATGGTGCCTGATATGGGGCTAGGGCCCAAGGTCAGCTGTGAGATAAGGTGCACTGGAGAGGAGTAGTGGATAATCAAGCCTGCAAGGGAGTGCGTTGCAGAGTCCGGGGTCAGGTGGAGGTAGTAATGAAGAGGGATCCTCCATGAAGGCTCGCACAGAGGCAGCCCGAGAAGTGTCACTTGCCTGATACTACCACCTTAGAAACCTCCTCTTCCCATCAAAGGAACATTACATGGAGAAAAAATACACTTTTTGAGAGTGATAACATTTAGAAAGAGATTTGGAAAAGAGTGCGTTTTACTGAGCCTTGTAAGACTAAGGAGAGATAAAGGAGGGCCCTGAAGCAGGCCTGCCTAGACATATATGCGACAAATCGAGCCCGCAGTGGCCCACCCAAATGCACCCTTGGCCCACCCAAATAAAAATTCCTGGAGCCGGGCCTGCGTTCAGCTCCAGAGTGGGGGTCAGTCTGCATGCATGTTGGCCTTTAATCTGTCATGTGAGCTTCAAGGCACAGTCAGTTTGTCAGAGTCTGTTTAACCCCTGCCTGGTGCCATGTACATGATGGATAGAAACTACCTTCCTATAACCGAGCCCCTGATCACCAAGAGAGACTTTCTCCTTGAGACGCTGTCTCCTGGCCTGTAACTAGGGGTCCTGGCCCCAGTCCTGTTAAGGAAGGAAATACAATCTGGGCCTGAACATTGATGAGAGACTGGATCTGAATCTGGAGTTCTTGAAGCTGTTTCTTCCACTTGAGGTCTTTCTTCAGGATGATACCTACAGGTCACTCCAGATAATACCTTCAGAGTGAGAATTGGGGGTCGTGACGGTAGAGATATCCCCAATCTCCCCCTTAACTCCCTACCCCTCTCCCCCACCCAGCCCCACCCTCGATCCTGTCTGGAGCATCAACTCCTCTGATTCAGGAAAGGTTAGCCATTCTTCCTTTTCAATGAGTGGGAACACATTGGTCACGTGGTTTACGGTGGGTCCCTAAGGAGTGGTCTGTCCCAGTGCAAAGATAATAATACTGGGCTATCAGAGGGCTCGGCTGTCCACCTGACCGACTTCCTGTTCTTCTGCTAGTTTAAATGTGTACAACCGTGGATAATTCACAGTGCTCGATGGACTATAGAAAAAATAGTCTACACTTCATGTTAGAATACACGAAATGTCATATTTGGACAGTGTAGAAATGTACAGTGATCCCTACGCTTAAAGTTAGATTTGGCTGTCTTTTTTGTAATGCGTATTTCTTAATACTTTCCTATAATCTTATTTTTCGTTCTGGCAAGCACAGTGTACATACTGAAGCCAGACAGACGATGGACGGACGGTAGTAGGAGGAGGCGGGGTCCCTCGCTCTCCAGGATGCTGGAGTCATTCAACAAATACGGAAGCGCTGCTGCTCTGACGTAAGAACGCTCCAGATAACACGTCTATTACAGGTCAGGATCCGGACTAGATTGTACAATTTTTTCATCCATACAAAAGGGAGCGAATGCGTTTGCCGATTCTGTAGTAGTAAATGGAACAACCAAAGTTTGCAGAAGTTTCGGCGCCGGGGCAGAACTGAAGCAAACTTAAGCTGTCCTGTTTCTAGTGTAAAATGAATAAGGAAAGGAAACGGACAGCATTCCACGTCTTAAAATCGAGAATATGTCATTTATCTTCAACCTCAATTTGCACCATTGTTACTGAAAGCAATGTCAATTATACAAAATCTGTTTGCTTTATTATTTAAAAACGTTTCTTCAGGGATCAGTTGTTTCTTTGCTAGAAGCTATCTTACATACTTAAACTAATTTATAATAAAGCCAATTCTTGTTTAAGCTATAATCAATTTTCTCAAATTTACCCGAGTGAAGCAATATGTTCATGTAAAACTGGCCAAAGGAAAGTCTGTTCGTTCGATTTTAATTTTTTGCTGTTGCAGTTTTTTTTTATAGCGCGAATTCGATCTTAGTGTCAGGCAGCGCTTTACACGAGCACCAGTTACATTACAGACGGACACAATCATTTTTGGCAGGGACGGTGAGATTCAGCAATTTGTCCAGATTCGCAGGGTGTTGAGCCAACTAGAGACTCGAACCTGCTTGCCCAGGTCCAAAGACGGCAGCTGTGGCTGTTATGTCACCCCTTCTCCCCTTTATGCCACATCACGTGCAGGATGTAAAACGAGCAGTGTCTTCATTTCTGTACTACTGCCAAGTTTGTGCAATATAGCCCTAGGGTGTGTTGGCATTTGCACACATAACTCATATATTCCTAGGCAGGTGTAATAAGTATAACACGCGGTTGCGTTAAGGGCATAATTCTAAAGTTGCCAGATGCCTCTCCCACCAAACACGCAGCTCGCCGCTACATTGATAAGGAACCACAGAGGTTCAAAGGGCTGAGCCCGTCCCTGGCTCTGCAGCCAGAAACCCTTGATCTGACGGCGTGCCCAACATACTGGGCCGCCAGGCCATAGCAATGATTGCTCCGCCCCGTGAGGGTGGGCTCACCTTGACTGAATTTCCATGTGGACAAGGGATCATAGCCACTGTGCATTAAGGCCATTCATAGGTTCTTTTTCAGAATAAAGCCCCTCTTGGAGAATTTAATTCTGAAAGGAAAACCAAATACTGAGCCCATTCAGCGTAAGCAGTGATGTAAGAGAGGATGTATCCTTACCGCTAGAGCAGTCGACCTCGAAGCTGGGGAACCGGGTTGGAGTCTCGGCAACGAAGCGCCACATCCTGTGATTCTGGGCAAAATCACTCAATCTCCCTGTGCGAACAAAAACGAATGTGTCCATCTGCAATGAAACTGGTGCTCGTGTAGAGCGCTCTGATTCTCGGGTCTAGATAGCGCTGTATTAAACTCTAAACAAAATAAACAAAAAGTGCATCTGAGGCATGCCAGGAAGATGAGGGCCTCAGAATTTGACTAGAAAAGCAGAGGTGAGAGCCTCCACGGCGCCCACGTAAAGATCTCCATGTAACATTGCTCACACCTTTAACATTCTAACTCCATCCCAGTCAACAACTACCTGGGAGCGCCCTCCCCCTTGTATATTATTGCCCACACCAGAAGTGAACAGCGCGGTGCCTATATAGGCGCCACCTCATAGCGCTGACGTCAGTTATTTTCTTTGCACGCCAGCCAGTGCTGAGCCAAAGAAGACAGCTAGTCCCAGTCACTTTTTGAATCACCATTTTTGACCTTTAAGTCAAATATTTTTTGAGACATTTTCTCCTGGTGTGGCACGAATGTCAATGAGGGACGCTGTTTCAAGCCCTGTGGCGCCTGTCACGGCAAATGTCAGTGATGGAGCCACACCTTGTCTGCCTCTAGTGTCTTGGGCGCAACCACCACGCCAAGACCTGCGTCGATCGTTGCACCAAACACCCCAAGGCCTTGTGGGAGTGGTCTTGATTCCGGTTGAGAGGAAGGTTCCGGGAACAGTCGTGGAGCCATCGATCTTTGTTACAGTCAAAGTCGTTTGGGTAAGTCACATAAAAGATGAAGAACATGAATCTGAAGAGGTCTTTAACTTTGCTCCATTCATTGAGGTCATCCGACGAGATGAGGGAACGACAGCCTCTGCGGCTCAACCTGTGTCTGGGCCAACTCTGTGCCTACCCAAGTTTCCTGGAGCCAGAGGGACCCCCATCCAACTTCGTGAGCTTTAGGAGGCTATGCACCTCAAACCCCTATAGTGCGCCCCCAGGCCCTGCTGGGTTTTGCTCAGCGGGTTCACCCAAGGCTCCAGCCGGGTCCATTGGATCTCTGGACAAATCTGGACCAACGCTGGTCAAGCTACCACAACCTGCCCCGGTGCCAGCTGCACTACTGATGTTGCCAGCTCTGCCGGGGCTCACTGGCTGTGCCAGCAACATTCTTATCCCCAACTACAACACAGAGCCTGATGGGCGTAATCCAATGCTGACTCCAGCTGGAGCTGGCCGCAGCCTGAGCTCTATTCCTACAGGCTAGCACTTGACGAAGATTTAGTAGCCACTGGATCCTTATAAATTGCAGCCCTAGACCCCAATGAGGACAACTGTTGTGAGAATCTAGCGAATACCAGAGTTCTGGACACCTCCCCAGATACTCTCCTTGTTAGAAGGGCGCTCTCCGGGGAGTCAGATGGTGTCGGACGGACCACCCCGAGAGCCACCGTTCCGTAGGAAAGTTGCCGAGCGCCGCTGAGAAGCCTCCTGGGCGAGGTCCTTCTCCTATGATCGTACCAGCCAAGCAACCCCACCACCACAAAGGGACACAACAAGGGTATCAATTCTCACAAGTCTTTATCGGTATTAAAGGCAGGTTTCTGTGGCAATATTTACAGGCGGATCGAGGGATCCAAAAGAGTCTCAGGGTCATTCAGGGACGGGGTAGCGGGACAGTCTCAGTACCGGCCTGGTACGGGAGCACCCTGCGCCCAGCTCTCAATCCTAGAGCTGGGGGGGTTCTGGGAGCCGGGACGTCGTCCGCAGGCTCGGATGGTTACTTCTGCGAGGTCGAGCCGCGACGAGGTCAGCAGGGCTCCGATGGTTTAGTTCAGCGAGGTCGAGCCGCGACGAGGTCAGCAGGGCTCCGATGGTTTAGCTCAGCGAGGTCGAGCCGCGACTAGGTCAGCAGGGCTCCGAGGGTTAGTTCAGCGAGGTCGAGCCGCGACGAGGTCAGCAGGGCTCCGATGTTCCGGGAGGGTCTTCTTTCCAGAAAGGGGGAGCCGCGACGCAGTCAGCAGGGCTCGAGTTCCAAGTTCCAGGCAATGAGTCTCTCTCCATAGGGTCAGCCGTGATCCGAACAGCAGGGCTCTTGACTCCAGGATACAACTGCCGTCCTGGTTTTGGGCTGCCCCAGATATAGGGCTGGAGCCCTTTGATGTCCGGACCCTCGCACCTGGGGGAGTCGGAGGGGCCGGGATGAGAGAGTCCAGACACCCAGCGGGGGGGGGAAGCTAGCGCCTAGGGAGGCCGGAGGGCGATCGGAGCCAGGCGTCGGGGGACGGCTGGAGGCCCCATCGAAACTCTCCTCCTCCGGGATCTGTGGAGTGGCCACTCGACCCCCCTTGGTCGGATCTTGGCGCCTCGATGTCGGGGCTTCGCTGGGACTGAGGCCGTGGCGGGCCGTGCCGCGAAGGCTGGTGCGGGTAGCGGGGTACAATCCAGGGGGACCCCGAAGGGTGGGGGCTGCCCCCGTCTGGTCGGGTAGGAGGGTTCGGGACCACGCCACAAGGCCTGGTCCAACAGGCGTCCCCCTCAGCTGAAGGCAGGGAGAGTCACCCATCGTCTTGGGTGTTCTCCTCGCCGAGGCGGAAGAAGCGGGACAGGCTGTCGGCGTTGGTGTGGTCGGTGCCGGGCCGATGGTCTACAGTGAAGTCCATCCCCTGCAGAGAGATGGACCATCGCAACAACTTCGGGTTCTCGCCTCTCATCTGCATTAACCACCGCAGGGGTCGGTGGTCGGTTTGGACCCGAAAGTGGGTGCCGAAGAGGTAGGGCCGGAGCTTCTTGAGGGCCCACACCACGGCGAAGGCCTCCCGTTCAATGGTGCTCCATCTCTGCTCCCGGGGCAGCAGGCGCCAGCTGATGAAGGCCACCGGCTGGTCAATCCCCTCAGAGTTCACTTGGGACAAGACAGCCCCGACTCCGTACTCCGAGGCGTCCGTCTGTACCACAAACTCTTTGCTGTAGTCGGGGGCTTGTAGCACGGGGGCGGCGCACATCGCTGTCTTGAGGGTCTCGAAGGACGCCTGACAGAGGGGCGTCCAGTGCACCTTCTTTGGTTGCTTCTTTGATGTGAGCTCCGTGAGGGGGCCCACAATGCTTCCATAGTTCTGAATGAACCGCCTGTAATAGCCCGTGAGACCCAGGAAGGCCCTCACCGCGGTTTGGGTGGTTGGGGGCTCCCAGGCCATGATGGCGTCGATCTTTGGCTGGAGGGGAGCCACATGGCCGCTCCCCACTTGATGTCCCAGATAGGTTACGGACCCTTGGCCTATCTGACACTTGCTGGCTTTTACGGTGAGTCCGGCCCTTTGGAGGGCAGTCAGGACCTCCCAGAGGTGCCTCAGGTGCTCGGCCCAGTGGCTGCTGAACACCGCAATATCGTCCAGGTAGGCGGCGCTGAACGCTTCTGGGCCGGCCAGTACTTTGTTCACCAGTCTTTGGAAGGTCGCCGGGGCATTTTTCATGCCGAAGGGCATCACTCGGAAGTGGTAGTGGCCATCGGGGGTGGAGAAAGCAGAACGCTCTTGGGGCGCCTGGGGTGAGCCCGATCTGCCAGTATCCGGCGGTGAGGTCAAAGGTGCTCAGGTAGCGGGCGGCTCCTAGGCGGTCGATCAGTTCATCTGCCCGAGGAATGGGATGGGCATCGGTTTTGGTGACGGCATTTAATCCCCGATAGTCCACGCAAAACCGGAGCTCCGGGGTGGTGCCGGGGGTGTCAGCTTTCGGCACCAGGACCACAGGGGCTGGCCCAGGGACTGTCGGAGGGTTCGATGACCCCCAGGGCCAACATCTTGGCGACCTCGGCGTGGATGCAGGCCCGCACCCGTTCGGGGACCCGGTAGGCTCTGTGTCGCACGGGGGGGCTGTCCCCGGTGTCGACGTCGTGGACGCACCATCGGGTGACTCCGGGAGTGAGGGAGAAGAGAGCAGCGAAGTGATGCAGTAGCCCTTGACAATCTTGGCGCTGCTCTGGAGTCAGGGTGGCGGAGAGGATGACTCCCTCTACGGAGCCGTCCTTTTCGGAGGTTTTCAGGAGGTCGGACAGGGGCTCGGAGTCGTCTTCGGCCCCATCGTCTGTAGCCATCAGCAGGCTAAGTTCCGTTCGGGCAAAGTGGGGTTTGAGCCTGTTGGCGTGGAGGACCTGGAGGGGGTTCCTGGGGGACTCTATGTCGTCCAGGTAGGTGACGGGGCTCTTCTTCTCGACCACCTTGAAGGGCCCGGTCCATTTGTCTTGGAGGGCACAGGGGTCGACGGGCGACATGACCCAGACCGGCTGGCCTGGCTCAAACTCGATGGAGGAGGCGTTCTGGTCATACCAGCGTTTCATTTCCTCCTGGCTGGCCTCGAGGTTGGCTTCGGCCAGTTCCCTGAACTTCCGGGTTTGGTTTCGCAGGGTCAGGAGGTACCGGTAGACATCGGGAGGAGCGTCTTGGACGGTGGTCTCCCAGCCTTCTTTGACCAGGCTGAGGGGGCCTCGGACAGGGTGTCCGTACAGGAGTTCGAAGGGGCTGAACCCCAGAGACTTTTGCGGGGCCTCCCGATAGGCAAACAGGAGGCAGGGCAGCAGGACGTCCCATTTGCATCTCAGGGGCTCCTCCAGGCCTTTGATCATTCCCTTCAACGTCCGGTTAAATCATTCGACTAGTCCGTTCCCCTGGGGGTGGTACGGGGTGGTGAACTTGTAGGTGACCCCGCATTGTTGCCACAGGGACCGCATATACTTTGAGATAACGTTTGTGCCTTGGTCGCTCACAACCTCCCGGGGAAACCCACTTGGGAGAAGATTCCCATCAAGGCCCGGCCCACCACGGGAGCCGTCACTGTTCGGAGAGGGATGGCCTCGGGGTATGGGTGGCATGATCGACCAGGACGAGGATGAAGCGATGTCCTTGGGAGGTTCGGGGGCCAGGGGCCCCACGATGTCGTCCCCACTCGCTCGAACGGGGTGTTTACTATTGGAAAGGGCTGGAGAGGGGCTTTGACCCTTCCCCCACTCTTCCCGCTGGCTTGGCAGGTCGGGCAGGTTCGGCAATGATTGTCCACGTCCTTCCACATTCGGGGCCAGTAGAAGTGAGTCACCAGGCGGCTGTATGTTTTGTCTTGCCCCAGGTGCCCGGCGAGGGGCACATCATGCGCCAGATTGAGGAGGAAGTCCCGGAATCGGAGGGGGACCACCAGCACTCGGTTGGCCCCCAATTCTGCGGTCTTCTGCTCGCTGTAGAGGGGGTCATTGTCCCAATAGACCCAGTGGGTCCCTGTCTGATCTCCGGCGGCCTGGGCGGCTGCTTGCTGTCGGGTCCCTTCGAGGGAGGGGCAAGTCTTCTGTTCTTGGCGGAACTGCTCCCTTGTGGGGCCACCTTCTTGGCGCCATTGGGCGAGTTCGGGGTGGTCGCCGAGCGCGGCGACCTCGTCCGGGGCGAGTTCTGGCGGCCCGGACTCGGCGTCGGTTTCTTCTTCTGCGGAGGGAGGTGGCGGCTCGGGCCACTCCGGCTCTTCGGGGGGAGCAGCTCCGCTCGGTTGGATGGCCCGGGCGGTCATGGACCGGGTGGTTGCGCAGACCCACTCGGGCAGTCCCAGCATTCCCAGATGCTCTCGGCGCTCGACGTGGGCCCAGGGGGAACTTTCCAGGTCGTTCCCAAGGAGGCAGTCTACGGGGGAGTCGTCACGGACGGTCACCTTCAGCATGCCCGACACTCCCCCCCACTCGAAGGGGATCCGGGCCCTCTGGCACAAGCTCTCGGTGTTGTCTGCCGACCGGACGGGGCACAGTACATTAGGCATGATCTGTTCGGGGGTCACCAAGTGGCAGCGGCCGGCTGTCACGCTGGCTTCGGTGTCGCGGAGGGCTTCGGCCCGGCGTCCATTAATGGTGACCCACTGTTGGTACTTCTGGGTGTTGCTCGGGATGGGAGCCCGGGGCACCATTTCTCGGCTGCCCAGGCATACTAAGGTCATGGCGGCGGGTTCCCACTCGGTTGGCCCGGCGTCGTAGTTCTCTTCCTCTTCTCCCCTTTCCCCCAGGGCAGCGGCCGCCAACTGGCGGGGAGGTGGCCCGGTGGTCCCAGCTCGTCGGTTCACGGGGCAGGTTGGGTCACTGGCATAGTGCCCTGGCTGTTGGCAGTCGTAGCACGTTACCGTCGGCCGAGGTCCTGGTCGGGCTAGGGGGACCCCTCTTCGGGCGAGCGACGGGGACGTGCGGTTCGGGGGCGGTCCCTGGGGAGAACTCCGGGGCGGCCCTGCTGGAAAGTCTCTGTTCCTGTTCGATCCTCCTCCTCCGCCCCGCTGGCGGGGGGGGGCCCGTGGTGTTCCGTTGGTACTCCCCCATCGAGTTCCGAGGGACCCGGGTGTTCACCCATCGATCGGCCTCGGCGGCGAGCTTCCGCGGCTCGGTCAGCTTGCTGTCGAGGAGGTGCTGTCTCAGCTCGACGAAGCAGTTGTTGGAGAGGTGCTCCCATACAATGAGGTTGAACAGCTGTTCGTAGGAGGTGACCTTGCTGCCCTTGAT
The DNA here is from genome assembly GCF_964204655.1 of Triturus cristatus. Taxonomy (NCBI): domain Eukaryota; kingdom Metazoa; phylum Chordata; class Amphibia; order Caudata; family Salamandridae; genus Triturus; species Triturus cristatus. Next base: position 240,037,782 of record NC_140583.1, read on the forward strand.
CCAACCTTCCAGGGCTCTGCTGAAAAAGTCCACGTATTCCACCCAGGTGGTACCGGGGAGCTTCTTGCAGTCCCGGAAGCGCTGGCGGTACATCTCTGAGGTGAGACCGTAGCGGGTGAGCAGGGCCTCCTTCATATGGTCGTAAGAGGTCATCACCTCGTCTGGGAGCTGTAGCAGGGTGTCTCTGCCTTCGCTGAGGAACCGTCCCCATAGGCCGGCACCCCAATCTTTCCGGGGTACCCGATGGGCGGTCATGGCTACCTCGTAGGCCTTGAACCATTGTTGGATGTCGTCGTTCTTGTAGTACTCTTTGACAACATCCTTGGGGATATGTACTTTCGCCTCGGCCGGCGGATGGGTGTCCCTGTTTCCGGGGGTGCCGGTCTCTCCATTTTTGGACTTAATTTCAAGTTCTTTAAGGCCCCGCTCATGCTCGAGGGTTAACCTCCTTTCTTCCAGTTCTCGGTGCCGCTTTTTCTCCTCTATTTCTTCTTGCAGCCGCAGTTGCTCTAGGGCCAATTTCTTTTCGGCTAGTAGGAGTTCGCCGTCCAGGCGGAGTCGGGCGAGCTCCAACTCGTGGGTCCTGACCCTCTCCCGTTCTCGTATCTCTTCCGGGGAGAGGCCGGTCTCTATGCTGGTTCTTCTCACATCTGCCGGTGCTGCGGTTGGTGCCGGTGCACGTTTGGCACCGGGTTTTCTTCGGTCTGGGCGGAGGCCGTTTCGGACTCTACCCAGGCCTTTAGGGCTTTTTGCAGGTCCTCTTTTGTGTTTAATCCGGTGGTCGCGATGCCTTTGTCTGTTTTAGTTCCTTATGGGTATATTCCTCCAATCGTTCTTGTTGGAAATCCGCGGTTGGAGCGGTCTCTTGGTTGTTCATGGTTACTCTGTGTCTGGGTAGGTAGTGGGTGAGTTACTCGCTGTACGATTTGCGTCGGGCTCGGATCGCACCGCTGGCCACCAATGTTAGAAGGGCGCTCTCCGGGGAGTCAGATGGTGTCGGACGGACCACCCCGAGAGCCACCGTTCCGTAGGAAAGTAGCCGAGCTTCGCTGAGAAGCCTCCTGAGCGAGGCCCTTCTCCTATGATCGTACCAGCCAAGCAACCCCACCACCACAAAGGGACACAACAAGGGTATCAATTCTCACAAGTCTTTATCGATATTAAAGGTTTCTGTGGCAATATTTACAGGCGGATCGAGAGATCCAAAAGAGTCTCAGGGTCTTTCAGGGACGGGGTAGCGGGACAGTCTCAGTACCGACCTGGTACGGGAGCACCCTGCGCCCAGCTCTCAATCCTCGAGCTGGGGGGGTTCCGGGAGCCGGGACGTCATCCGCAGGCTCGGATGGTTACTTCTGCGAGGTCGAGCCGCGACGAGGTCAGCAGGGCTCCGATGGTTTAGTTCAGCGAGGTCGAGCCGCGACGAGGTCAGCAGGGCTCCGATGGTTTAGCTCAGCGAGGTCAAGCCGCGACTAGGTCAGCAGGGCTCTGAGGGTTAGTTCAGCGAGGTCGAGCCGCGACGAGGTCAGCAGGGCTCCGATGTTCCGGGAGGGTCTTCTTCTCAGAAAGGGGGAGCCGCGACGCAGTCAGCAGGGCTCGAGTTCCAAGTTCCAGGCAATGAGTCTCTCTCCGTAGGGTCAGCCGCGATCCGATCAGCAGGGCTCTTGACTCCAGGATACAACTGCCGTCCTAGTTTTGGGCTGCCCCAGATATAGGGCTGGAGCCCTTTGATGTCTGGACCCTCGCGCATGGGGGAGTCGGAGGGGCCGGGATGAGAGAGTCCAGACACCCAGCGGTGGGGGGGAGCCAGCGCCTAGGGAGGCCGGAGGGCGATCGGAGCCAGGCGTCGGGGGACGGCTGGAGGCCCCATCGAAACTCTCCTCCTCTGGGATCTGTGGAGTGGCCACTTGACCCCACTTGGTCGGATCTTGGCGCCTCGATGTCGGGGCTTCGCTGGGACTGAGGCCGGGGCGGGCCGCGTCGCGAAGGCTGGTGCGGGTAGCGGGGTACAATCCAGGGAGACCCCGAAGGGTGGGGGCTGCCCCCGTCTGGTCAGGTAGGAGGGTTCAGGACCACGCCATGAGGCCGGGTCCAACCCTCCTCCTACTGTGGCTACAAAGGAAGGAGCCTCCATTGCTATGGTGGTGAGAAGAGTGGCTGAGGTCCTAGACCTTACGGTACCCTTTGTGGATGTCAGACATTCATCTTGATGGAGGTGCTTCAATTAGGAGTGTCCCCATCTGGACAGCTTCTCCCTTTTGATAGAGCCCTCATGGACAACCTGAGCAGGGGCTACTGTGAATAGGACAATTGCCTGCCGCCATTGCTATCCAAGAGCCTGGATAAGATGTTTTCTTCCACCAGCCTGGCACTGCGGTCAGTAAACACTCTGTGCCTTTTGGGCTGATACTCTCACTTGCTCTGGGACGCGGTTGCACAGGTGCAGCCTATGGTCTTGGGGGATACCCACGCCATGCTCTCCCAACCTACTGCTGACGGGAGACACACATGTTAGTTTAGCATACGCTTTGGTCTGGATATGACCAACTCACTAGGTAGAACGGTTTCCTCGTCCATGACCCTAAGGCACCACACCTGGTTGAGAACCACTGGCTCTTTGTGGGATGTCCAGGACTCACCCCTGGACATGCCCTTTGATCACTTCCATCTCTTCTGAGACAAGGAGGGCTCAATGCTGCAGCGCTTTAGGGACAGCAGAGCTACTGCCAGGTCCTGGCGCCTTTCTATGGCCTGTCACCAACCCCTATGCACCTTTCTCTCCTTTTGTGGCCATGGAAGCAGCTAACAGCTTCATCTCTACCCACCCAGCCACCACAACATGCACGTTTCCCAGCCCATGCGTGGCTTAGGATGCAGAAACCACAGACCCTGTGGTTCAGGTAGCCAGAGGTTGGGCCGTTCCACTAGTCCCCCGGCAGCTTCAGCTTCAAAGCCTCTTTAGTTTGCCCTCCGACCATCCTGGGCACCCAGTGGGTGGCAGGATAAACCACTACCTGCACCGCTGGAGGTTGATAACATCTGACCGCTTGGTTCCCCAGATTGTCCGAAGGGCTGCCCCACCCATGCCAACCTCTTGTGACTGGATGACGGAGACCATATTCCCTTACTATGCCAGAAAGTGGCGGCTCTTTTGTTGAAGAAAGCCATAAAGATGCTGTTAGCATCAGAAGTGAGTTGTGGGTGCTATTCCAGCTATTTTCTGTTGCCCAAGAAGGACAGAGGCCTTAATCCATTCTTAAATCTTCACCCTCTTAATTTCTCCTTGAAATACAAGAAATTCGAAATGCTCAAGCTCCCTCAAGTCCTGCCTGCCCTCTGCCCGGGAAACTGGATGGTAGTGTTGGTCTTGGTGGACTTGCATTATGCATACTTCCACATTCCCGCCCTGCCTGTGGTTCACAGTAGGACACAAGCACCTTCAGTTCTCTGTGCTCCCCTTTGACCTTACCAGAGCCCCTCGGGTGCTCATCATCGTGATGGTGATGACCCCAGCTCATTTGTGGAGATCAGGGGTACCTAGTTTTCCCCTATTTCGATGACTGGCTGTTCATGGCGGTTTCGTCCCTGGAGTCATCTCCCACCTTTATAATTATGGCAGTCCTCCTTCACTCACTGGGGTTCACTATCAATGTGCGGAAGTCACACCTGACCCCATCTGAGAAACTCCCTTTCATCAGAGCTGTTGTGTACTACAGCGTGCAGTTTAGGTCTTATCCTCCCGAATAGTGAGTCCAGGATATTCAGGCGAAAATACCAATGTTTCAGCCTCGATCCTGGATTTTGGTGAGACTGACTCTGAGGCTGCTTGGACTCATGGCCTCTTGCATCCTGCTTGTTGTGACACATGCCTGCTGGCGTATGTGGACTCTGCAATTGGACCTGAAGTTCCAGTAGGCGTCGCATCAGGGGAATCTCTCTGACATGGTCTAGATCTTGGCGGGAGCTAAAATAGATCTGCAGTGGTGGTGGTGGTTAACAAATTGTGATTGGCCCTGCGTCAGTTGCAGACATCAATCAATCAATCATTTGTAAAGCGCACTACATACCTGCGAGTGTCTCAAGGCGCTGGGGGGGACGCTACTGATCGAACAGCCAGGTCTTGAGTATCCTCCCGAAGGTCAGCATGTCTTGGGTCTGTCGTAGGCTCAGTGGGAGGGTGTTCCATGTCTTGACGGCAAGGTGGGAGAAGGATCTCCCGCCGGTGGTTGTTCTTCGGATGCGTGGGATGGTGGTGAGTGAGAGGTCGGCGGAGCGTAGCTGGCGGTTTGGGATGTAGAAGGAGAGCCGACTGTTGAGGTAGGCTGGGCCGGTCTTGTGGAGTGCTTTGTGTGCGTGGATTAGGAGCTTGAAGGATATCCTCTTGTTGACGGGGAGCCAGTTCAGGTTTCTCAAGTGGGGTGTTATGTGGCCATGTTGTGGTACATCGAGGATCAGTCGCGCTGAGGCGTTTTGGATGCGTTGTAGTTGTTTGATGAGCTTGGTCGGGGCTCCCGCGTAGAGGGCGTTTCCGTAGTCGAGTCTGCTGCTGGCGAGGGCCTGGGTGACTGCCTTTCTTGTATCTGTCGGGATCCATCTGTAGATCTTGCGGAGCATGCGGAGGGTATTGAAGCAGGAGGAGGAGACGGCGTTGACTTGCTTGGTCATTGAGAGCATTGAGTCGAGGATGATTCCCAGGTTGCGTGCGTGGTCGGTGGGTGTCTGGGCTGCCCCCAGTGCCATCGGCCACCAGAAGTCGTCCCAGGCTGAGGGGTTGGAGCTGAGGATGAGGACCTCCGTCTTGTCCGAGTTCAGCTTCAGGCGGCTGATCTTCATCCAGTCGGCGATGGCCTTCATTCCTTCGTGGAGGTTGGCTTTGGCGGTGATGGGGTCCTTGGTGAGGGAGAGGATCATTTGAGTGTCGTCTGCATAGGAGATTATGTTGAGGTCGTGCTGTCGGGCGACGTGTGCAAGTGGGGCCATGTAAATGTTGAACAGTGTCGGGCTGAGGGAGGATCCCTGGGGTACGCCGCAGATGATCTCGGAGGCTTTGGAACAGAATGGGGGCAGGCGGACGCTCTGGGTTCTGCCAGAGAGGAAGGAGGTGGTCCATTCCAGAGTCTTGTCTCGGAACCCTGCGGCGTGGAGGTGTGCGCGTAGTGTGCGGTGGCAGACGGTGTCGAAGGCAGTGGAGAGGTCTAGGAGAATGAGTGCTGCGGTAACACCATTGTCCAGCAGGGTCCTGATGTCGTCGGTGGCGGCGATGAGGGCAGTCTCGGTGCTGTGGTTGCTGCGGAACCCTGACTGGGAAGGGTCCAGAATTCTGTTTTCTTCGAGGTAACGGGTTAGCTGTCTGTTGACGATTTTCTCAATGACCCTGGCTGGGAATGGGAGCAGAGAGATGGGCCGGTAGTTCTTGAGGTCTCTTAGGTTTTTTGAGTAGGGCGTTTATCTCGGCGTGTTTCCAGCTCTCTGGGAAGGTCGCGGTCTCGAGGGAGAGGTTGATGACCTTGCGCAGGTGGGGTGCGATGGAGCTGCTTGCTTTGTTGAAGACGTGGTGCGGGAATGGGTCTGACGGAGAGCTGGAGTGGATTGTGCTCATGGTCTTGATGGTGTCATCGATGCTCACGCTGGCCCAGGCTGCGAGGGGGTCGTGGGTATGGTGTGCGGAGGGTCTGTTGTGTTGCTGTCTGTTGGGGCTGTCTGGGTGTTGAAGCTGTCGTGGATGTCTGCTATCTTGCCGTGGAAGAAGGTGGTGAGGGAGTCACACAGGGCTTGCGACGGCAGGATGTCGTTGGTGTTGGAGCTGGGGTTGGAGAGTTCCTTCACGATGTTGAAGAGCTCCTCACTATTGTGTGCGTTGTTGTCGAGGCGGTATTTGAAGGAGGTCCTCTTGGCAGCCCTGATGAGGTGGTGGTGGTTGCGGATGGCGTCCCTGTGTGCTGCGTGGCTGTCCGGAGTTTGTTCATTGTGCCATTCCTTCTCTAGTTTCCGGCAGGCTTGCTTGGAGGCAAAGAGTTCTGGGGTGAACCAGCTGGCCCTCTTGCTGGTGTCCTTGTGGGGGGTTTCTTCAGCGGGGCGAGGGTGTTGGCGCAGTCCTTGATCCAGCGTCTGAGGCTGTGGGCAGCGTCGTCGGTGTTGGAGGGTTCGGTGGGTGGGCTGAGAGCGAGGTTTGCATGTAGTTGGTCTTCTGTGATTTTGCTCCAGCAGCGGCGGGGGATCTCTTGGGTGCGGTGGTGTGTGGTGGGTTTCTGGATGCAGCGGTGGTCGGTCCAGAGGAGTTTGGTGGTGTGGCTGACGAAGACGTGCGGACTTGAGGAGAAGACGGGGTCGAGCATGTGGCCGGCGGAGTGGGTGGGCGTTCTTTCGAGTTTCTTCAGTCTGAGGTTGGCGAGGTTATCGTTCAGGGTTGTGGAGTTGTTGTCGTTGTTGTTCTCAAGGTGAAAGTGCAGGTCTCTGAGGAGGATGTAGTCGGTGGAGGTCAGGGCGTGCGTGCTGATGAAGTCGGCGATGGAGTCGCTGAACTGAGGACAGCGTCCGGCTGGTAGGTAGATGAGGGTGCCTCTGAAGTTGAAGTTAGGGTCTGTGTGGATCTGGAAGTGCATGTATTCGGCGGTGCTGAGCGCATCGTCGGTGCTAGTCGAGACCCTGATGCTGTTCTTGTGGACAATGGCGATTCCTCCTCCGACTCCGTTGGTGCGGTCTCTGCAGGTGATCTTGTAGCCGTCTGGGATGGCTATGGCGATGTAGGATGCAGGATGCGGAGGAGTCGTTCAGCCAGGTCTCTGTCAGGAAGACAACGTCTGGGGATGTTGTGTTGAGCAGGTCCCAGAGCTCGACGGCGTGTTTGCGTGCGGAGCGGGTGTTCAGTAGTATGCATCGGAGGTGGTTGGGGTCTTTCTTGGCGGATGGTTCGTCGGTCTGAGGCTGGTGTAGCTGCAGTTCCGGCAGGTGAAGGGGCCGTGTGTGCGTTTCGGGGTGGTCTTGAAGCAGGTGTGGGTCCATCCGGAGTTGAGAGCGTGCAAAGTGCTGGCGTCGTAGTGGTGGTGGTCATCGTGGCGGGTGCGGGGGCCAGGGGTTCTTGCGCTGGGCATGGTCCAGGTGCAGACGGGTGCAGACGGGCTTGCCTTACGTGCGCCTTCGGCACAGCCGCGCAACTGCCGGCATATATGGGGAGGTGGGAGGGAGGAGCAGCTGGGAGAGGGGCAGGGACGCAGGGGACGCAGCGGCGGGGGCGGTGAGGGACGACGAAGTGAACAAGAGCACAAAAAATTTGGGAAAACGAGTGTCACAGAGGGCAAGAGGGCACAGAAATACAGGAAAATGAGTGTCACAGAAGGCAAAAAGGGCAGAGAAATACAGGAAAAACGAGTGGCACAGAAGGCAAAAGGGGCAGAGAAATACAGGAAAAAAGAGTGTCACAGAAGGCAAAAAGGGCAGAGAAATACAGGAAAAACGAGTGTCACAGAAGGCAAGAGGGCACAGAAATATGGGAAAAACTAGTGTCACAGAAGGCAAAAAGGGCAGAGAAGCACAGGAAAAACAAGTGTCACAGAAGGCAAAAAGGGCAGAGAAACACAGGAAAAACGAGTGTCGCAGAAGGCAAAAAGGGCAGAGCAATACAGGAAAAACGAGTGTCACAGAAGGCAAGAGGGCACAGAAATACAGGGGCAGCTGAGAAACAGAATGGAAAAACGGGCGGAGAGGCACGGGGGCAGTGAGGGGTAAAGAAGGAAAAACCGGGCAGAGACACGGGGGCAGCGAGGGGTACAGAAGGAAAAACCGGGCAGAGACACAGGGGCAGCGAGGGGTACAGAAGGAAAAACCGGGCAGAGACACGGGGGCAGCGAGGGGTGCAGAAGGAAAAACCGGGCAGAGACACGGGACAGCGAGGGGAACAGAGGGAGGAAAACAGGCACAGACCACGAACAGGCAGCGGGGGAAGAGAGAACAACAGCAGTCACAGAAAAACCGGGCAGAGACACGGTGTAGGAGAGTAGGGTCTGCAATCCTATGATCACCCAGATTTTTTGCTTTTGCTTCATTGGTTTATGACTTTACCCGGCTGTGGGCCTGCCAAACAGACCCACAGCCTAGCTGTTCTCTCTCGAAATTAAACACATGTACATTAGGTGCATCCACCAATTGGAACTGGGCCGCCTTGTCAGTCCCTGTCTCAGCATACCACAGGTATCCAGGGCATCGGTGTACCCAGGGCCTACCAGGGGCTGCAGCATGTATTATGCCGCCCCTGGAATGGCCGCCCAAATCTGACACAACTGGCTGCACGACAGCTGGGGCAAGGTGGTGTAATCACCCGTTGCTGTAGGTGTAGTATTCCTATACCTAACCCTAAAATGGACACATGGATTCCTATCAGTCACTCCTATGGCAGGCCTTATCAATCCTGAAGGCAGAGTGCAGGGAATCATGTGGGACGGTGCTCTGGCGCGAGCTGAGCCCGTCGACGGCTTGCGGAACCAAGTCCTAATAGCCGTTCCATGGTGACGCGGCCCAACTACTTTTAAATGCATTATAATCCTCGCGGTTATTTGCTAACTTTGGCATCGCATCACCTACACATGTCGAGTAAAGGTGTCATACGAATGGGAATACGAACCCCTCGCCAGTTCTGGCGACTGGGTTAGCATTCCCCCCTTTTTAGAGGGGCACGACATGGAAGTAACCTTGAACCCCGGTTAAAGTTGACTCAAGCCTCAGCATCACAAAATGGATGCTGCCACCAGACACAAGTCTGACCTCCTGCTGCTGGGAGACCTTCCAGCGAGGGGAGCTTGGACAAAGGGTTTCCTGTCGAGGGCGGTGTTCGCACCATCCCAGACAGGGTTTGTGTATCCCAGGTAGGCAGGGCTGAAAGGAAGGTGATTGCCAGTGGCACCCCGGTGCTCACTGTGCATAGCCCGGCTCAAACCAGTTTCGGGGGGAACACCAGTCCCTGAGCTGGGGCGAAGCCGGACAAAGGATAGGGGTGTAACCACCCCCCTCCTGGCTCCACCCATAGGTAGAACCTAGTCACGGGCCAGCCCCTTTTCTTAGAATAAAGGTAGGAGCGAGCCCCCTTCCCAATTTGGATAATCAGATAATCGGATAACTCCGAATCTTGAACTACTTTCCACGAAAGGAACTCTTGACTATTTCTGAAGACTCTCCCTTGTGGCTAAGGAGTAGCCACCCTGCACCAGCAGGCACCACCTAAGCGCTTGCGGTTTGCTGTAAGTCTCTCCTACGGATCAAGACTGCTCAGCTCGACGAGACCCGAGTTCCCTGCCATCTCTGACCTTTTACCTACCTCATCAGCCCAGCTGAGAGCCGTAGGTGTGACGAGACCTGCGGGACCGGCCATCATCAAGACCTGCACGACGCTTATCTAGCACGCCCACCGAGGGACCCTCGAGTGAGTGCACCTAGGGTTGAGAAGCCCTAACCCTGAGCAGCTCCAGCACCGAAGTCTGCCCCCCCCAGCATCCCCGAGATCTGCGTGGGGACCCTTCCGCTCCTTGCTGGTCACCGCGTTGTTCGACCACTTGCCGACCGGCTTGTGGCCCTCTTCACGACGCACCACGTTTTTTTCATCACTAGTCTGGTTGCTCCAGACTGGCTCTTGCTCCCCTTCAACAGAGGAGTACCACGGACCCTCCTGGTCCACTCCAGACGCCATCTTGACTCCACCGCGTGGGCTTGCCACTGCCAAGATCCGCTGCCCCATTCCTGGGCCCAGCATCATCGACAGCAGACACCTGCGTGGGACAGCTCGCCCTCCATCCTGGTCGCCGCCGCGCCTCCTGGTCCGAGGAACAGCCGAGTCCGACGTCATCCACTCACCTGGTCGAGGTGACTTCAGCCGGTACCCCCCTGGTGCCCACACGATCGCTGGCTAGCGGTTGAGGACTGAGTCCCCTCTGCTTTCAGGTTTCCTTCATCACTGATCCAGGCTTGGATCTCGCTGAACATCGACACTGGTCGCCTGCCAGCAACTCTTCTTTCAGGCTCCTGAGACTACAACGAGGACTTCCGACATCTTGCCGAACCTTCCACAGCCGCGGCCTCTGGGCTAGGTAACTCGAGCATTTCGGTGCTCCATCGCAGGTTCGCTTTACAAGTGTCCAGTTCCTTTTCCGTTTAGTCCCACTGATCGGATCACTCCGGAATCAGTAACTTTAGACTTCCTAAGCTTCCCCCCTTCCACTTGCAGTGTAATGGTTTCGTGACCTCGGGCATTTGTGTGAATTGTGCAACCAGAAGTATTTTCCTAAGAGTTTTGTATTGTGCTTAGCTCCCTGACTCATAAAGAGCCAGGGTAGTCTTGTTATAAATAAATATCCTTTATTTTCATAACAACTTGTGTGGTGTCCTTTCACTTGGTGTTCAAGGGGTATATGTGATGGTAAACAGCTGGCTTAACACGCCCTCTAGAGTTTAGCCTAAGACTGCTCGTATCCACGCTACTAGGATAGCTGGTCTATAAGGTTGACTTACAACCAATCATCAATAAGGGTCGTTTGGAATGATACACAGTGATCACTAGAATAGTGAGCACTACATATCAGGCCAACTTCTCACATTGGTGAGCAGCGGTTGGGATTTGAGCTTGCTGTTGTTTTACCACACACGTATCCTAAGAATATCACAGTGAAAGATCACATAAGTACCCAGGTACATATAACTTAACTTAGAATACTCCGAGTTCTACTGAACCGGCTGTTGTAGTGTAACAGGGCATAGCACACCCTGACTACAACTCTTAGCAAGGGATCAGTAGGTAAACCCATAGTGTAGGTAGGTGCAACCCTTACACCTCGCTAGAAAAGTATGTCGGTCCACGGAGAGTCTGCAGGGACTCCCTTAGTGGTCAGTGACCCTCCACAGGTCGTGTCACGATATGCAACTCTTAGCTTCAAGGAGATGAGACAACTGTGTGCCTCCCGGAAGCTAAACCAGGGTTCTAACCCTACCATCGCAATACTGATAGGTCTCTTAGAGGCGTACGATGCTAGGAGGTCCTCTAACACAGGTCCCCCAGTGCTGATGGGAACATGCCTCCCTTAGAGGGAACCCTCGGTGACCCAGACCTCGACCTCCACACAGAGGAGGAGGACGAGTTATCAGGAGACGAGGCAGACAAGGGTCCAGTGGTAGTCGGCAGGCTTACAAGGACCAACTTAAGCAGGCATGAGAATGGGACTGGGGGAACCCCGGGCCCACGCTCAAGCAGGCCTAACCTTGGGAACGGACGAGCTAGGTCTCTCTCCAGAGGCTCTGGCAGATCGGTTCATACACATGTCTTTCAGGCATCTTCTCAGAGAGGGATGACGTCCCCTCAGAGAAGGGAGCATGAAACGAAGATGCGGGAAGTCAATCTGAGGATCGAGCGGGAAGAACTTGCCCTCGCCAAAGAAAGACTTGCCCTGGCCCGAGAGCAGAAATTAAGTGGGTTAGATCCCACTGGTGGCAGCATTCTCAATAGAGAGAAAGACAGGGGTATAGACACTAGACACCTGAGTAAAATAGTGCCCCCCTTTAAACAAGGGGACGACATCCACAAGTGGATAACTGCCTTGGAGAGGGCCTGCACTGTCCTGTGCGTCCCCCCGAGTCAGTGGGCAGCTATACTGTGGCTTTCCTTTGAAGGTAAAGGAAGGGACAAGCTCCTCACTACAAGAGCTGAGGATGCTAACAACTACCAAGTCCTGAAGAACACACTGATTGATGGGTTCGGCTTAACCACGGAACAGTACCGGGTGCTGTTCCGGGACACCCAGAAAATTCAGTCTCAGGATTGGGCTGACTTTGTCGATTGTGCCACTAAGGCTTTGGAAGGCTGGTTGCTGGGTAGCAAGGTTACTGATTACACAGGATTGTACAATCTTATCATGCGAGAACAGATTTTAAACAACTGTCAGAACCAATTGTTGCATCAGCACCTTGTCGACTCGGATCTGACCTCTCCCCAAGAATTGGGAAAGAAGGCAGACAGATGGGTCAGAACAAGGGTCAAGCAGAACCAGAATCAGAACCAGGGTGGTCAGAAGAAAGCAGACCAGAAGGGTAGTAACAAGAATGAACAAAATGACCAGAAGTCTTCGACAGGTCCCCAACAAACCAAAGAGGGTGGGGGTCAGGCTTCACAGAAGAAGAAGACTCAAGAAGGCCAGTCAAAAAGGTGGTGCCAATACTGTAAAAGTAAGACTCACTGGTTTAGTGAGTGCACCAAGAAAGGAGGGCAAACTCCTGCCACTGCAGCCCCTAAGGCACCTGCACCCCCTAGTACAGTCAGCAGTGGTAGTGCGCCTCCACAAGGCATTAGTTGGGTTAACCTTGGGAACCGAGGGGAGTGACGACTTAGTCGGCACACTCACTCAGGCCGTCCTTGTCTGTACAGGGGATATGGATATGTCCCCTGATGCCAGTCCCAATACTTTGGGCAAATACAGACAGACACCTTTGATTAATGGAAAAGTGACTCAGGCCTACAGGGACACTTGTGCCAGTGTCACCATGGTGACGCCTAACTTTGTGGACCCTGGACAGATCATGCTAGGTACCAGTTACCTAGTGACCAATGCCAGCAACGTCACTACCAATCACAGTATGGCAGTTGTTGATTTCTCCTGGGGAGGGGTAAGTGGCCCGAAAAAGGTTGTGGTTAGTTCAGACCTCCCCGTAGAATGTCTGTTGGGCAATGATTTGGAAACGTCACAATGGTCAGAAGTGGAGCAGAGGACTCACATGGAAATGTTAGGCTTGCCAGCACATGTCCTTGCTGTGACCAGGTCACAGGCCAAAAGGTGCCCCACTGAACAGGTGCTGGATCCTGGAAGAACGGACCAGACACCTTCCAAGAAGAGGAGCAGTAAGGGTAAGGCTTCGCCTTCCCCCTTGCCCCAGGTCGTGGATCAAGTCTCTGAGGAGGCTGACCTTAAAGAACTGAGGGAAACTGAGCCGAAAGAGCTTGAACCTGGTCAGGTTGAGTTTCTGGGCTCAGGGGGACCCTCCAGGGAAGACCTGGGGAAGGCACAGTTAGACTGCCCCTCCCTTGAACCCCTCAGACAGCAGGCTGCTGCTGAGGCTGCAGGGAACGCCACAGGTACCCACAAAGTGTACTGGGACGATGGACTCCTGTACTCCGAGGCAAGAGACCCCAAACCTGGTGCGACCAGGAGGCTGGTCATCCCCTTGTCTCTGAGAGGTTTCCTTCTTACCTTGGCCCACGAGATTCCCCTTGCAGGTCACTTAGGCCAGAATAAGACTTGGGACAGAATTGTTCCACACTTTCACTGGCCCTACATGTCCGAAGATACAAAAGAGTTTTGCCGCTCCTGTGTCACTTGCCAAGCCAGTGGTAAGTCAGGTGGCACGACAAAGGCCCCCCTCATACCACTACCGGTGGTGGGGGTACCCTTTGAACGAGTGGGGATCGACATTGTCGGACCAATGGAACCCCAGACAGCATCAGGGCACAAGTTTATACTGGTGGTGGTGGACCACGCCACCAGGTATCCTGAAGCTATTCCACTTAGGACCACTACAGCACCTGTGGTGGCACGGGCCCTACTTGGAGTGTTCTCCAGAGTGGGCTTCCCTAAGGAGGTCGTCTCAGACAGAGGTGCAAACTTCATGTCGGGATATCTGACTGCAATGTGGAAGGAGTGTGGTGTCAACTACAAGTTCACCACACCCTATCACCCACAATGCAATGGGCTTGTTGAGAGATTCAACAGGACCCTAAAAGGGATGATTCACGGACTACCTGAAAAGCTTCGGCGGAGATGGGATGTCCTGATACCCTGCCTCTTGTTCGCCTACAGAGAGGTCCCGCAGAAGGGGGTTGGCTACAGCCCTTTTGAGCTTCTGTTCGGACATCCTGTAAGGGGACCCCTTTGTTTGGTAAAGGAAGGATGGGAGAGACCTCTCAGAAAGCCGGCATCGAACATTGTGGACTATGTACTCAGTCTCCGCTCGCGGATGGCAGAGTACATGGAAAAGGCATCTAAAAACCTTGAGGCGAGCCAAGAATTACAGAAAACTTGGCACGACCAAAAGGCTGTCCTGACTGTGTACCAGCCTGGACAGAAGGTGTGGGTGCTGGAGCCAGTGGCCCCGGCAGCACTCAAAGACAAATGGTCTGGGCCCCACACGATCATTGAGCAAAAGGGAGAGGTCACCTACTTGGTAGACCTGGGAACTCCCCGGAGCCCCCACAGGGTGCTCCATGTAAACAGGCTCAAGGCATATGTCGACAGGGAGGGCATGGGCTTGCTCATGGCCACAGACGAGGGACAGGAGGAGGAGAGTGACCCTCTCCCGGACCTGCTCTCTCAGAACCCTGACGATGGGTCAGTAGATGGTGTTGTCTTTTGTGGCAGCCTCTCTGGACATCAACAAAAGGATTGTAAACAGGTTCTTCAATCCTTTCGACATATGTTCTCTCTGACGCCCAGTCAGACCAATTGGTGTACCCATGAGGTCGACACTGGGGACAGTCTGCCCGTAAAGAGTAAAATCTATCGGCAACCTGATCATGTCAGAGACTGCATCAAGACGGAGGTGCAGAAAATGTTGGAGCTGGGAGTCATTGAACCCTCGGACAGCCCCTGGGCTAGTCCCGTAGTTCTCGTGCCGAAACCTCACACCCAGGGCGGTAAGAAAGAGATGAGGTTCTGCGTGGACTACAGAGGTCTCAATGCAGTCACTAAGACTGACGCCCACCCAATACCAAGATCAGACGAACTTATCGACCGGTTGGCTTCGGCCAGCTACTTAAGTACGTTTGACCTGACAGCTGGGTATTGGCAAATCAGGTTAGCTGAGGAGGCCAAGCCCAAAACAGCATTTTCTACCCCGGGTGGGCACTATCAGTTCGTGGTAATGCCCTTTGGTTTGAAAAATGCACCTGCCACCTTCCAAAGGCTGGTGAATCGAGTTCTCACTGGGTTGGACGACTTCTGCGCGGCGTATCTGGACGATATCGCTGTCTTTAGCTCCACCTGGGAGGATCACCTGGTCCACCTGAGGAAAGTGTTAGAGGCCCTGCAAAAGGCAGGCCTCACTATCAAGGCCACTAAGTGCCAGATAGGGCAGACACAGGTTGTATACCTGGGCCACCTTGTAGGTGGAGGCCAGGTTCAACCATTGGAGAGCAAAATACAGGCCATCCAGGACTGGGCTCCTCCAACCACCCAGACTCAGGTTCGAGCTTTCTTGGGCCTGACTGGTTATTACCGGAAGTTTGTCAGAAATTATGGATCCATTGTGACCCCGCTAAACGACCTGACAAGTAAAAAGATGCCAAAAAAACGTTCAGTGGACAGCAAGCTGTCAGAAGGCATTCGATGACCTAAAGCAGGCCATGTGCACAGAACCTATCATAAAGAGTCCAGACTACTCCAAACCATTCATTGTCCAAACAGACGCTTCGGAGCTGGGTGTGGGAGCTGTTCTATCTCAACTGAATTTTGATGGTCATGACCAGCCCATAGCTTTTATTAGCAGGAGGCTGACCCCCAGAGAGAAGAATTGGTCAGCTATTGAGAGGGAGGCCTTTGCTGTGGTTTGGGCCCTGAAGAAGTTGAGGCCATACTTGTTTGGCACTCACTTCAAGATTCAGACCGACCATAAGCCCCTCTTGTGGCTAAATCAAATGAAGGGTGAAAACCCCAAACTACTTAGGTGGTCCATTTCCCTACAGGGGATGGACTTCACAGTGGAGCATAGACCTGGCACTGATCATGGCAATGCAGATGGGCTCTCCAGGTATTTCCACTTAGAGCAAGAAGACTCACCTGGTCAAGGTTAGCTTATTGTCCCAAAGTTTGGGGGGGGGTCATGTAGGAGAGTAGGGTCTGCAATCCTATGATCACCCAGATTTTTTGCTTTTGCTTCATTGGTTTATGACTTTCCCCGGCTGTGGGCCTGCCAAACAGACCCACAGCCTAGCTGTTCTCTCTCGAAATTAAACACAAGTACATTAGGTGCATCCACCAATTGGAACTGGGCCGCCTTGTCAGTCCCTGTCTCAGCATACCACAGGTATCCAGGGCATCGGTGTACCCAGGGCCTACCAGGGGCTGTAGCATGTATTATGCCGCCCCTGGAATGGCCGCCCAAATCTGACACAACTGGCTGCACGACAGCTGGGGCAAGGTGGTGTAATCACCCGTTGCTGTAGGTGTAGTATTCCTATACCTAACCCTAAAATGGACACATGGATTCCTATCAGTCACTCCTATGGCAGGCCTTATCAATCCTGAAGGCAGAGTGCAGGGAATCATGTGGGACGGTGCTCTGGCGCGAGCTGAGCCTGTCGACGGCTTGCGGAACCAAGTCCTAATAGCCGTTCCATGGTGACGCGGGCCAACTACTTTTAAATGCATTATAATCCTCGCGGTTATTTGCTAACTTTGGCATCGCATCACCTACACATGTCGAGTAAAGGTGTCATACGAATGGGAATACGAACCCCTCGCCAGTTCTGGCGACGGGGTTAGCATTCCCCCCTTTTTAGAGGGGCACGACATGGAAGTAACCTTGAACCCCGGTTAAAGTTGACTCAAGCCTCAGCATCACAAAATGGATGCTGCCACCAGACACAAGTCTGACCTCCTGCTGCTGGGAGACCTTCCAGCGAGGGGAGCTTGGACAAAGGGTTTCCTGTCGAGGGCGGTGTTCGCACCATCCCAGACAGGGTTTGTGTATCCCAGGTAGGCAGGGCTGAAAGGAAGGTGATTGCCAGTGGCACCCCGGTGCTCACTGTGCATAGCCCGGCTCAAACCAGTTTCGGGGGAACACCAGTCCCTGAGCTGGGGCGAAGCCGGACAAAGGATAGGGGTGTAACCACCCCCCTCCTGGCTCCACCCATAGGTAGAACCTAGTCACGGGCCAGCCCCTTTTCTTAGAATAAAGGTAGGAGCGAGCCCCCTTCCCAATTTGGATAATCAGATAATCGGATAACTCCGAATCTTGAACTACTTTCCACGAAAGGAACTCTTGACTATTTCTGAAGACTCTCCCTTGTGGCTAAGGAGTAGCCACCCTGCACCAGCAGGCACCACCTAAGCGCTTGCGGTTTGCTGTAAGTCTCTCCTACGGATCAAGACTGCCCAGCTCGACGAGACCCGAGTTCCCTGCCATCTCTGACCTTTTACCTACCTCATCAGCCCAGCTGAGAGCCGTAGGTGTGACGAGACCTGCGGGACCGGCCATCATCAAGACCTGCACGACGCTTATCTAGCACGCCCACCGAGGGACCCTCGAGTGAGTGCACCTAGGGTTGAGACGCCCTAACCCTGAGCAGCTCCAGCACCGAAGTCTGCCCCCCCCAGCATCCCCGAGATCTGCGTGGGGACCCTTCCGCTCCTTGCTGTTCACCGCGTTGTTCGACCACTTGCCGACCGGCTTGTGGCCCTCTTCACGACGCACCACGTTTTTTTCATCACTAGTCTGGTTGCTCCAGACTGGCTCTTGCTCCCCTTCAACAGAGGAGTACCACGGACCCTCCTGGTCCACTCCAGACGCCATCTTGACTCCACCGCGTGGGCTTGCCACTGCCAAGATCCGCTGCCCCATTCCTGGGCCCAGCATCATCGACAGCAGACACCTGCGTGGGACAGCTCGCCCTCCATCCTGGTCGCCGCCGCGCCTCCTGGTCCGAGGAACAGCCGAGTCCGACGTCATCCACTCACCTGGTCGAGGTGACTTCAGCCGGTACCCCCCTGGTGCCCACACGATCGCTGGCTAGCGGTTGAGGACTGAGTCCCCTCTGCTTTCAGGTTTCCTTCATCACTGATCCAGGCTTGGATCTCGCTGAACATCGACACTGGTCGCCTGCCAGCAACTCTTCTTTCAGGCTCCTGAGACTACAACGAGGACTTCCGACATCTTGCCGAACCTTCCACAGCCGCGGCCTCTGGGCTAGGTAACTCGAGCATTTCGGTGCTCCATCGCAGGTTCGCTTTACAAGTGTCCAGTTCCTTTTCCGTTTAGTCCCACTGATCGGATCACTCCGGAATCAGTAACTTTAGACTTCCTAAGCTTCCCCCCTTCCACTTGCAGTGTAATGGTTTCGTGCCCTCGGGCATTTGTGTGAATTGTGCAACCAGAAGTATTTTCCTAAGAGTTTTGTATTGTGCTTAGCTCCCTGACTCATAAAGAGCCAGGGTAGTCTTGTTATAAATAAATATCCTTTATTTTCATAACAACTTGTGTGGTGTCCTTTCACTTGGTGTTCAAGGGGTATATGTGATGGTAAACAGCTGGCTTAACACGCCCTCTAGAGTTTAGCCTAAGACTGCTCGTATCCACGCTACTAGGATAGCTGGTCTATAAGGTTGACTTACAACCAATCATCAATAAGGGTCGTTTGGAATGATACACAGTGATCACTAGAATAGTGAGCACTACATATCAGGCCAACTTCTCACACACGGGGACAGCGAGGGGAACAGAGGAAGGAAAACAGGCACGGACCACGAAGAGGCAGTGGGGAAGAGAGAACAACAGCAGTCACAGACACAACAATGAAATACAGGCAATACAATAAAACAATAGAGCGGAAGATGAACAAACCTATGGCCTACCACTGGCCACCAGGGATGAGGCGCAGGTGGTAGCCTGCGGGTGGTGGAGGGCCTCGAACTTCCTCAGCAGCAGCGGCAGCTGGGGCAGGGACACACAGGCGGTGCTGTGCGGAGGGGGAGCGACCTACCTGGTGGGGTCGAGGGTCGCTCTCCTCACCGCGCAGCGGACGGCATATATGGGGAGGTGGAAGGGAGGAGCAGCTGAGATGGGGGAGGCGTGGGCAGCAAAGGGGCAGTAGGCAGTCAGGGGGTGGGGCCACAGGGGACGCAGCGGCAGGGGCGGTGGGGGACGATGAAGTGAACAGAAGTCAAAAGGGCACAAAAAACGAGGGAAAACGAGTGTCACAGAGGGCAAGAGGGCACAGAAATACAGGAAAACGAGTGGCACAGAAGGCAAAAAGGGCAGAGAAATACAGGAAACATGAGTGTCACAGAAGGCAAAAAGGGCAGAGAAATGCAGGAAAAACGAGTGGCACAGAAGGCAAGAGGGCACAGAAATACAGGAAACACGAGTGTCACAGAAGGGAAAAAGGGCAGAGAAATACAGGAAAAACGAGTGGCAAAGAAGCCAAAAAGGGCAGAGAAATATAGGAAAAACAAGTATCACAGAAGGCAAAAAGGGCAAAGAAATACAGGAAAAATGAGTGGCACAGAAGGCAAAAAGGGCAGAGAATTACAGGACAAACGAGTGGCACAGAAGGCAAGAGGGCACAGAAATACGGGAAAAACGAGTGACACAGAGGCAAAAAGGGCAGAGAAATACAGGGGCAGCTGAGAAACAGAAGGCAAAAACGGGCTTAGAGGCACGGGGGTAGCGAGGGGTACAGAAGGAAAAACTGGGCAGAGACACGGGGGCAGCGAGGGGTACAGAAGGAAAAACCGGGCAGAGACATGGGGGCAGCGAGGGGTACCGAAGTAAAAACCGGGCAGAGACACGGGGACAGCGAGGGGAACAGAGGGAGGAAAACGGGCACGGACCACGAACAGGCAGCGGGGGGAAGACAGAACAACAGGAGTCACAGACACAACAATGAAATACAGGCAATACAATAAAATAATAGAGCGGAAGATGAACAAATCTACGGCCTACCACTGGCCACCAGGGATAAGGCACAGGTAGTAGCCTACGGGTGGTGGAGGGCCTCAAACTTCCTCAGCAGTGGCAGCTGGGGCAGGGACACACAGGTGGTGCTGTGCGGAGGGGGAGCGACCTACCTGGTGGGCTCAAGGGTCGCTCCCTTCCCCAACCAGAACTGACAGTAATGACAAATGCCTCGCTCCTGGGCTGGGGTGGCCACCTGGGAGAGGTGGATATCAGAGGGCTCTATTCTCTGGTGAAATCCAGACTCCACATCAACCTGTGGGGAGAGGAGTTGGCCTAACAGCTACGGCGGTCGACCTCAAATCTGGGGAACCGGGTTCGAATCTCGGCAAGGACGCCATCATCCTATGATTCTGGACAAATGATTTAATCTCCCCATGCCTAACAAAAATGAATGTGTCCTCATGTAAACGCAACTGGTGCTCGTGTAAAGCGCACTGATACCCGATACCTTAGGTTCAAGTTTGCGCTATATAAAACGCCGTAAAAAACACAACAATCTGTAAACGAAAAAAAAGCCTGTTAGAGTGCCAAGTAATTCGACTGCCATTGACAGCCTTTCTACCCAGCATTGAAGGAATGTTAGTGCAGGTGCACACAGACAACACTACCGCCATCTGATACTTCAACAAACATGCAGGGTGGGATCATGGACTCTTTGTCAAGAGACTCTGCATATCCGGATATAGCTGGAATGTCAGGGCATTTCCCACGTGGTTCACGAGATGACGGAACACCAGAGCAGATGAACTTAGCCAAAGATTCCTAGCAAATTCTGAATGGCGTCTCCATCCAGAGGTGGTGCAAGGTCTCCTTCAGCAGTGGGAAGAACCGTGGTTAGATTTGTTCCCCAATGCTGAGAACGCGCAATGTCAGAAGTTCTGCATGCTGGAGTTTCTAAGGCGGCTCTGGCTCGGAAACGCTTTTCATCTAGAGTGGAGTTCAGGCCTTCTGTAAACCTTTCCGCCCACCAGGGCCAGACTGGCCATAGTGGGCATCGGGCATTTCCCCGGGAGGCTACAAGGGTGGGGGCCTATATTGCAGCGGTGAGGGACGTTTTTGTTACTTGGGGCCAGTTTAGTAGCGGTGCTGGTATATCGGCCCCCAGTAACAACATGCAGGGGAGGAGCTGGTCAGTCAAATTGCCAAGGCTAGTTTGGGTTCACAGTCTGGACCTGCTGCCCACACCACTTCTGCCCAGAGTTCTCAACGAGATCAGGAACAACCAGGCCCAAGTCATCCTTGTGGCTTCGGACTTGGTTTGGAGAGTCTGGTATTCCGAGCTATTAAACATGTCAATCGGTCCTCCGATCAGTGTGCCCCTTCGGGAGGATCTACTGTCACACCAGAAGGGGAGGGTTGTCCACCCACACCTAGCAATACTCTGCTTCATATGTGAAAATTGAGCAGTGACAGTTGACAGCTTTCGATTCTACGTCCGAAGTCTGTAACTTCAGCTTGACAGCCAGGCACTCCTCCATCAACACGGTATACGGCCACCATTGGGGAAAGTTTGTAGCATAGTGCGCAGAAAAACAGGTCGACCCCCTTTCTGCTCTTCTTTCTCAGGTACTTCTATTTATTCTTTCTCTTGCCCAGCAGGGCTCTGCTTTGGGCACCTTAAAAGGCTATCTTTCTGCTATCTCAGCATTTGTGGCGGTGCCAGATCAGCCATCATTTGTCAAGTCCCCTAATGTCGATGTTTCAACAGGTTTCCAAAACTTGTTCCCAACTTCACTCTTCATCATGGCTCAGGAGGGCCTACATTGGCTCCCTTCGAGTCGCTACACAACTGTCTTATCAGGCTCCTTACTATTAAGACAGCCTTTCTAGTGGCAATAACTTTTGGCCAGAGGTTTAGTGAGCTCCAGACTTTGTCATCTAAGCCTCCGTACCTCAACATTTTTCCCAACAAGCTGGTCCTTCGCACTAGAGCTTCCTTCCTACCAAAGGGGGTCACTCCATTTTATATAGGACTGTCCACCACCCTACCTACCTTTTACACTCTGCCTCATCCCTCCAAGGAAGAGGAGTGACTCCACTGGCAGGCCCCGAAAAGAGAGTTGTCGTTCTAACCTTGACAGCACAAAAGAGTGCCGGGTGGATGACCACCTCTTTGTGGGGTGTGCTGGAGCCAAGAATGGGAAGGTGATACAGAAAATGGAGACCATCTCCTGATGGATCGTGCTGTGTATCAAAATCTGATATGCACTGGCCAAGAAGCAACCCCCTGAGAGTTTGGGTGCTTATTCCACCAGAGCCAAGGCTGCCATCATTGCATTAGCTGTGGAGTTGCGGTCCTGGACATCTGCCAGGCAGCAACATGGGCATCTCCACACACATTTACCACAGTTCTGCCTATATAGTCAGGTCCATAGGGATGGGCATTTTGCTGGAATTTTTACTATGAAATCCTTTCACAGACCAACCTCCGGCGAGGTATTGCTTGGGTATTAATCCTAATGTAAGAAATCATCGGCTAGAAGTCTCTATCAAATGAACAAGTTACTTACCTTTGGTAATACCTTATCTGGTAGAGACTCTAGCTGCAGATTCCTTACTAACCCATCCATCTTCCCTAGTCTGCAAATGGATTTAAAGACTTAAGGCTTTTTCCCTTTCAGGGCCAAAGTTTTCACACACCAGTGGTCAGTACGCTTCGTGTCTACACAATTCTGGCATGGAAAGTCACGAAAAGAAACTGACGTTAGCGCACTGGGGTGTCGCTTGTATAGGCACTGCGCACATCACTTTGGGCACTGAATATGCGCACTATGACACACAGCTCCGAATGATGCCACCTACAGGTGCACAGGGGTACTGCTCACGAAAAAAGTTCAAGATCCATTCTGACGCCCAGGGATAATTCTATGGTAAGGAATCTGCAGGTAGAGAGAGTGTCTATCAGATAAGTCATTACCAAAGGTAAGTAACTTGTTCATTATGTGCATCCGAATTAGTGATTCACTATAATTTGTATGGTCCTGGGAGCCATAAATGAATGTATGAAATCGGGTTGTTGCTTGCCTGGATTGTGAGCCCTGATCAAGCAGCAACCACAATCCTTGGCAGGGTAAGGCACAAGCAAACCCCAAATCAACCTGCATTCAACCCCCTTTGTAGCTTGGCACAGAGCAGGCAGTCTTTGCTTAGAGGCAATGTGTAAATTATTTGTGCAACACTTCAAACAGTAAAACAGTAATATACACCACAAAAGGAGTTCACACATAATTAGAGAAATGTGTAAAATTTAACAAATAAAAGAAGACCATAACAACAAAAATCCAATCAGCGGTAACGGAGATATTCAATTAAAAAGACTTTAGTGAAAATATCGCCCAAAAACACAAAGCCCAAACTGTGGATATCTAGTTGCGCTCGACTGGTAGAAAGTCACAAGTTCAGGCCAACTGCAATGGAGGGCAGGCCGGCTGCAGGGACATAGCTAGGCTTGCTGAAAAAAGTATCTTAAATCCTGGTTCTGGAGCATTGCGAGGACCTACGTCGCGCAGCCTAAGCGATGTGTCGGTTCCAGGATGTGGTGAGGCAGTAGTACAAGGTCCTTTCATGTTGTCATCGAGAATCCCGTTGACTTGGCTTGCGATGCGAAGTTCAGAATTGAGGATGCGATGCACAGTCGGATTGCTGTGTCGGTTCCGAGGACCTGTGAGGCTGCAATGCTGAGTCTGCCGTCATCAGTGAGGCTGCTGTCGATGAGCGGTGCGAGCATCTGCGCTGTGGATGCACCACACCTTCGGGGCGTTGTGTCGGTTCCATGGAATGCAGTGGCGCTGTGGGTTCCACTGGAAAGCACCTTAGGCCTACTTCCTAGGGTCCAGGACTGGAGTGGCACCACTTAGCAGGGTAGACTCACAGATGGCAGAGTCTAGGTGCAGGTGCAAGGTTGTCAGAAGGCTGTTATGTCCCTGACGCTT
Source organism: Triturus cristatus (assembly GCF_964204655.1). NCBI lineage: Eukaryota > Metazoa > Chordata > Amphibia > Caudata > Salamandridae > Triturus > Triturus cristatus. The sequence goes on from NC_140583.1 coordinate 240,061,406, forward strand.
CAGATCAGGAGGCCGGTCAACTAGCCCTTGGAGTCACTCTGGGTTCAAGTGATGCAGGTCCAGTCCCTCTCACCCAGCCAAGAGGGCAGTAGGTCAGCACAGCAGAGCTGTAGTCCAGCAGAGTGCAGTCCAGCAAAGTGGCAGTCCTTCAGCAGCTCAGCAGTTCTTCTTCCTGGCAGAGTATGCACAGGTCCAGAAGTGTACTGAAGAGTTGGTGTCTGAGGTCCCCTTTTTTACCCTGGTGCCTGGTTCTGGAAAGTTGGAGAAGCTTTTAGACAGTGTCTCTGAAGTACCAGGAAATGCCTACCTCCCCTGCTTTGGCTCTAAGTTGGCTGAAGTGACAAAGCAGGGTCTTTAGGCCCTTTGTGTGGAGACACCTATTAAGGTGTAAGTGAGTCTGGGTCCAGCTCTTCCTTCTTATCCTGCTAGTAATAGCCCACCCAGTCTCAACTAAGCTCTCATTGTGTGTGTGTGTCTGTATAGGAGGAATACACAAAGGCCCAACTGCCAACTACACCCAGTCACATGACCAAAGACAGGCTGCAGGAACCAAATGGCTAAGGCAAGAAAATGGCAACTTTCTACAGTTTAAATTTTCAGAATGGCAATTTTAGGATTTTAAATTAGGAGGATTCCAGAGACACCGAACATGAATCAGTTATATCCATTTTACACTTATAAAATGTAATAATGCAACTCCGATGTTATCCTATCTAAGACATATGCCTTGCTGTAGTAAAACATGAATTTGAGAGTTATTTACTACCAGGACATGTAAAACCTAAAAGTACATGTTCTACTTTTTAAAGATAACACACCCTGCCCTATGGGCTGTTTAGGGTCTACCTTAGGGGTGTCTTACATGTATTAAAAAGAAAGACTTGGGCCAGGTCGAAGTGGCAGTTTATCTTCATAAATATGCTCTGCACTAGCAGGTCTGAGAAAAGTTTAAAGGGCTACTTAAGTGGGTGACACAAAATGGAAAGAGGAAGGCAAAACGTTGGAGGAAAGACCACCCTAAGGCCGAAAGGTCTAACAATAGACATGAATGGTTCTTTGGTACTTGTTGACTGGAGTTAAAATGGACTCTTGGCATTGTATTTGTTTTTATTTCATATGTTTAGAAGTGAGTCATATTTGATATTGGATAGTGGCTGTCAAGGTTAGATAGGCAAGTGCAATATTTAGTGAGAGATTATATTGGGTAGCAATTAGGGTGACCACATCTTTTCAGGACATTAGGGACACTGTCTTCATTTCATTACTTTTCACCTACAAATATTTGATTTCAGATATGGTAGTCTAAGTAATTCTATGGAAGCAAAAGAAGACTACAGCACTTAGAATGCATTAGGCTATTGCACAAAGGTGCAGGACTGGAGAAGTGTTTGTATTGACCTGGATGGAGGGTTTCTCCATAGCAGTGGCTAGCTAGGTCCTGTTATGAATGTCTGTGAACTACTGTACTGAAGGTTTCGATCTAATGGGGTGTACTGATGCTCCTGGGCTTGGCTTTCGTTGGCTATTATGATTATAATTATCTTCCAAATATGCAAGTCTTGTCAATGTCACTGTTGAAATAGAAGAAATAGAAGACATATTAACATCACCATAAAACAAAGATAAATCTCCTAGTCAACATGAAATGCAGCATGCATGTCTTCTTGGAGAGAGTGTGAACTTGTTGTGACCTTTTTCACTGAAGAATGGTAATTTATAATGCATTTAATGAAAGGGCTATGCTGTTTAATCATAGCCCTTTTGAATGGCCATGTAATATTTAGGGCTTCACTGTACTCACTCGCCTTCCTTTCATATTGGCACTAGTAAGTATTGATTCACAAATGACTATCTCAGCGAATAAGTAATTTATATTATCAATATTTTTTGTGTGCTTCTCATGAGAAAGGCCAACACCTGATGAAACTCCCATGGTCTGGATCACACTTGTCATTTCATTGCTGAATATGGGTTGAAAGTGTGTAAAAGTGAGTAAATCACGGGAGGAGTTATCAGTGCATTGCTCATTTTCTTGTTTGGCAAAGCACTGTCTCACTGAGTGCTTATTTTTAATTCTGGCTGTGCAGCGCAGTTGTCGCCAGACCTTATGTGATCAACCTAAAAAATGATCTATCAGGAGAACTACATAGGGGTTTTGATTGGGCAGAAGTTGTGCTCTTCCAGAGAAAAAGTGCTTACCTTTCAGGAGCTGTAATTATCTGTTTATCAAGTTGCGTGAGCCAGAGTTCTTTATCAAATCTAGATAATGTGTTACAACAGAGCTGTAGTCAAGCCCATGCAACTGCAATGCTATATGTGTCCTTCATAATTAGATGCGTGTAGTGTTGGTTATCTCTGGCAGAAGCGCAGATGGGAGGAGGGCAGTAAGGAGAAATATGTTACTTTATTGCAGTTACAGTCACCTCCTCAATCCCTTTCCTTTAACAACTTCAGAAATACCTTAACCTGGCACTCCTTCTGAGAAAAGTGGTTTTTCTTTCTAATTCCTAGTTTCAGGGCCATGGAGACTTTAATTTTAAGCTCCTCATCGCCCAAAACCTAATTTAATTAATTTTAATGTATTATTTCTTTTACTTTCCTAATATTATATGTAATTTACTTCAAATCTAATATTTTGCTTAGTTAAAATAACTTATTTACTTTTTTTTTAAACTGTAATTTCAAATGACTGTTCTCTGAATCCAAAAAACCCCTTAGCATCCCTTAACGCTATCCTTACCCTGAACCCTACAAACTCCTTGGAACCCTAAAAGCCCTTTACTACCCCTTCATGCTATCCTTTCATGAACCCTTCAAGCTCCTTATTACCGCTTAACGCTCTCTCAAAGACTCTGCCCAGTGAAAGCAGAGGGAGCCTAATGTCAAATACTGGGAAGAAATGGGAACCAAATTACTGATCCCCCAGTTTATTCCTTATTACTAAGGTGACCCTCAGGTTCCCACTTGTGATCCCTGTTATTTTTATCACCACAAGAAAGTGGTACCTCTGATTTACAGTGCTTACCTTATTTTAGAAAACAGCTAAAGGATTCTAAAAATACGATGGGTGTAAAACAATAGTCAGTGTTTCTTAATTGGTATGAGAAAGAGAATATGCGCAAGTCCACGGGATGATGTAGACTCATGAGTGGCTTTAATATCAAACAGAGTTAATGCTTCCTGTGCCCCTATTGTCACTCCAGCTTCTCATAATTTGTGAGAATCCCTTAAAGTTCCCTGAGGGGTGTTGGAAGCATAAAGACAGAATTGAGAAGATATGAATGAGTTGTTGAGATTGGTGGTGCCAAGTCAAGTGAGAGAGATGGTAATGAAATTTCAATGGAACATATAATGTTAGAGTCAAATGAAACCTTATGCAATGTATTCTGATCTATTACAATTGATAAAGTATTTTTATGATGCTACTGGAGGTAGGATAAAGCGACAAGACCTTTCTGGATGTTGGTGCCCAATGAAATACCCAAACACGTTATAAAGACGTGGGTCCCTTGCTCACTTTGCCACTGGATTAAAGCTAGCCTGGCAGATGAGGGGTCTCAGGCTTAGCAGTTCTGGCTGGATTGTTCCCCCGAGGAACAGGGTCAAGACTGATTTGCAAATGGCTGGGTCTGAACTGGTGTGGCGAAGTGAGCTAAAGAACAATGATGGATTCTACCCAGATTTAATAGTGACTGGGGGTGAGTGTCTGAAAATGGAAAGACCGGGCCTAGCAGTTCGGGCTGGACTGTTCCCATTGGGCACAGGGTGAAGACTGATTTGCATATGGCTGGGTGAAAACTGGAACGGCATGGTGAGCAAAAAAAGGATGAATTTAGGCCCAGATCTCTGTACTGGGGTGAATGTATGACATTGTTCTCAAGTCTGTCCATCAATTGTTCTTTTTGAAAAGTTTCAGCACCCCGTCCATCATCTCCTTGTGTTTACGTTATAAAATGTAACCTTCAACTTTTGGCCATAGCCTTGGAGCCTGTTTTTATTTGTGTATTTCAGACTGGTTGTAGTCTGGAATATCAAGTAGGGAATTGCAACAACCAGAATATCATAGTCAACATACAGAGGAGCAAAATATTGAGGAGTTAACTGGATATAGGTAAGTATAGGTTTACTATTCTTAACTCCATATCTACGTACCTTGACGATTTATACCTCGTCAAGGTAGGTAGATATGGAGTTAAGTATAGGAAACCTACACATACCTATATGTAATTACCTGTGGCTGTTTTGGTTCTCAATATTTTGGCTACGATATTGCGTTAGGTCGATATTTTGTACGTCCACTCTTCAGATTTGCAGAGTGCCTGATGCCTTGTATGGATGCACACGGGAAAAAAATACACAGAAACCCTCCTTCATTTATGCATGTGCTCCCCATTCCACCTCTTCCCCTCATCTGTCTATATCAACCTACTTCATCTGAATTGGCTGTCCTAGCCACTTTTGGTAATTGCACTTAACTTATCCCAATACGAAAGAAAAACACTAAAGGTGGAAGATGGAGGAAGAGAAAGACGGAAAAACTGTGAAGGCGGAGAACTGTAATGAAAAAGAGCTTGCAAGAGTGAGATAAGGAGGCAGAAACTGTTTGGTGGTGGATTAAATAAGCATGAGGTGGAATCAAGACTATGCAGCCTTGGTATTTTGCACCCCAACCGTCCATACACGCCAGCCGCGGGTTTCTGAGCACAACTTTGGGACCCAGCACTTATTATTATTATTATTTTTTTAAATTAAGCGCTGACATTTTATGTTGTACGTCAGCTGCCTTTGGGCTGATTCTCTTTTATGTCTCACTGTTGATGTTTTACTGTGATGCAGACTAGCTGCTTTCAGACTGAAATGTTACAGGGGGTCTTCAGTTCTGTCAGGAGACAATATCTTGGTGATGATAATAATTCCGGCCCTTTGGGGCATATTTACAATAGAAGTGTCGTAGCACGGCATTAGCCTCCTTAGCTTAACGTTGCACTCTACCACTTCTGAAACGCAAGGCTGCACCATATTTACAACAATATGGTGCAGCCCTGCATTTCCCCCTGCTCTGGTGCTAAATTTAGCTGCCTAGCCTCAACGCATGCACCATAGTGCAAGGGTGCCTGTGTTGTAGGGGAAGATTTTTTATGTGCAGGAAGGTATCCTTCCTACACATAAACAATCTTTAAATGGTGTTTTGTAAGTTCTATGGGGCATATTCTCAAGGACTTATCGCCGAGTTATCGGCACCTTATTGCAGCCAAAGTGGCGATAAAGTTATCGCCCCATTCACAAACCTATGCTAACAGCTGATATCACCAGTTTCCCTGCGATAGTAGCCGCAAAAAACATCGCCACAGATGACACCGGAAACTAACGGTAATGAGATGCAGAGTAGGCGTTCCCATGCAAAAAGCTGCGACAACACTACTTCGCAACATTCTTAACGACCAGCCAGATTGGCGATAAGATCCCAAAACAAGCTATAATGTGCGTTAGCAGCTGGGATGTAACACCTGCTCTGACCTGGTGTGAAGTCGGATGACAACCTGCACCATGAAAGGGGGCCCAGCCCAGAGCCACACCTGAAGAACAACAGATGCCATGGAGCTACTGATCATGCAGCTCGGACACCCAAGAGGGCCACAACACCCACCGCCACCACCCACATGACCCCCCCCCCTTCCCCCCCCCCCCCTCCCCCGGACAAAGATATTTCACATCAACCTTATGGAATCATGAACAAAACAATTCACATGATGTCGCACAATGAAAAAAAGCAACATTCATGTGTGGTCAGAATAAGGAGAACCATTCACTCAAATATTAATCATTTTATTCAAATAAACTCAAAACAAATATTTGGAGAAGTATTGGTGGTTCTTCTCTGGACAATCTGTAATTCACAGCCTGCAAGACAAAATCCAAGATAAGAAGGTGTGTCATGCGCCCATCAAAGGACAGACAGAGAGAGAAAGAGAGAGAGAAAGAAAGGGAGAGAGAGAGAGTGAGAGTGAGTGAGAGGAAGAGAGGGAGAGGGAGAGAGAAAGAAAAAGAGAGAGAGAAAGAGAGAGAGAGAAATAAAGAGAGAAATAAAGAGAGAAATAAAGAGAGAAAGAAAGGGAGAAAGAAAAGAGAAAAAGAAAGGGAGAAAGAAAGAGAAAGAAAGAAAGGGAGAAAGAAAGAAAGAGAAAGAAAGAAAGAAAGGGAGAAAGAAAGAGACAGTGAGTGAGAGGGAGAGAGCAAGGGAGAGAAAAAGAGAGAGAGAAAGAAAGGGAGGGAGAGAGAGAGAGAGGAAGAGAAGGAGAGAGAGTGCCGCCCCGGCGGATACAGGCCTCACTGCTCACCTTCCGCCACCGGCGTGTCTCCAAGATGGCTCACCACGTGCCAGTGAAATCTCCAAGCCCGGGGCCCGTGACCTTGGCAGCCTACACATCATGCAGCCCTGTACCGCAGGCCACAAGGTCACACACGTGATTCTGGGTCTTTATTTCGCAATGGCAGAGAACATATAAGTGCACACGGCATCATCGCAGGCTGCACAGCCGCTCAGCCCTATAGGTGCCACGAACTCTGTGAACCGCGAGGCCACGCCACGTGGCGGTCGGCACACGCAGCCCTCTGGCTCAGGCCTACACTGTGGTCCAGCAGGGCACACACAAATCCTTACCAGTCCGGACCGCCAGGACAGCGCATCATCGCGGACTGCACACCCACTCAGCACTTAAGGTGCCGCTACCTCAGTGCACCGAAAGTCACCGTCCTGTGGCGGTAGGCCCGTGCCGTCCGCAGTGTATTCTGTGCCACCAAGTTTGTTTAATGCAAGTCATGGGCCCTTTATGATTGAGTCTCGTGGTGCGGACGCCATAATGTCACCTCTGGCAGTGGGGAATGTGATGTGGTAGTGCCCTAGTCCCTCATGCATAAATAGTAACCACATGCATACACCCAGCTAGAGAGTGGAAATGGCATCCAGCATGTGCGCCCATCCCTTTTTATTGGCAGGGTCACATGTCCTGTGACGCATGTGCTGGATGGGTGTGGCGTGGGTGTGAACCAGCCGTGAGGGAGTGGCTGTGGCATGCTGACAACTAGACATGTGATCAGCGGATCACTACAGGGAAGACCTGGGACATGTAGTGTTGTCCCCCCCCCTGTGAGCGTGAGCAGAGTGGGCTGTCCTGGCGTATGCCAGTCCAGGGTAGGGGTGTGAACAATGACCCCGGGGCACTGGGCGTGGTCCCGTCCTGGCCTGGACAAGGAAGTAACTCATGTGTGTGCCTCTGTTGTAGTGTCGGCGCCACACGGACCGCAATCGGCAATGTTGCACCCTGTGACTCAAGTCCCACAACATGAGCAATATGGACGTAAGGGGGACTCACTGACCCTACATCCATCCATACTTACACACTTGAATGATCATAGACATGACACATCTGTGTGAAAATGAATGTTTAATGCACATTCAGTGGAGTGTTGTAGCTGGAGCAGTATATGGCCATGCAAACCCCACTTTACATTGTTGGCGCGTGGAGGGCCAGCCAAAGTCCTTTAGGGAATGACAAGTTCATCAGAAGAGAAAGAATCCAGTTCGAAGTCTGATTGCTGTGTCATTGGTAATGAAACAGAATATGTCAGTCCCTGTCGAGGTCCAAGTTGAGTGTCGCAGAGTGTATCGGGGCAGTGGAAGGTGATGATACAGAGGGTAGAACTAAGCAGAAACAGGCCATATGGCGGATTCCAAGGCAGATTCATCCGCATCTTTTTCCTCTGATGTTTCATGTGCCAAACATGTGGATGGTGGTGGTCTGTCCCCAGCACTGTGTGGCAATGACACCTCAGGGGCATGAGTAGGAATGTCTGCCACACTGTGCGGCACTGACACTTTAGGGGGCGTAGATGTGGATGGAGTGGTAGCAGCAGCATATATCCGCGCCAGGCCTTGTGGCAGCAATGCCATGAGGAGGGTCTTCAGGGCATTCAGGAACCCAGCTACCTCTGACTGGTGTGCAACCGTCGCAGCTTCTCTTTCCGCCTGCGTCCGCTCCATGTCTCCCATGATCCTCCGCATGTGTCCAAACTCCCTGTTGACATCGCTGGAGCCACTCTGACTAGACAGTTGTTCTTGTCTCTGAGTCAGTACTCCAGCGATGTCAGCCATGGATTGTTGGAGACCATGGAGTGGACTGTGGGTGTCTGTAACGGACTGTGAGTGGTCCCTAATGGGACATAGACACCCACGTATGGCATCCAGTTTGGCTGCCATGCGGTCGAACCCCACCCGCACCAGTTCAGCCATCTTCTCCTGGCACCCCAACACACGGCGTTGGAAGGCCATGTGTTGTTCTTGGGGGTCCTGGGAGGCAGCCATGGTGGTGGGTGCTGCCTGCTGTGTGATCGGTGCAGGGGGAGGGGTCTCAGCGATGCAGCTGGGCTGCCCTGCTCCTGGAGGTGAGTTGACGTAGCTGTTGATGTACTTGTGTAGGGCGTCGGTGTCGAAGGTGTGGAGGTCCTCTTCATCATCAGAAAAGAGAGGTCCGGTCTGCTCAGCAGGAGTTGTTGGCTTTCCCCCTGCAATGTGAAGGGGAGATGCAGGTTAACATTGTGTTCATATGTATGTTGACGCATTGTACATGTTTGCATACAGACTGCATGACAATGTACATTGTGACTGTTTGGGAGGAGCTGCCTATTTGATGCGGGACAGTGGACATTTCGACAACATCACGGATGTGTGTTTGTACTTGTGCATTATCAAATCACATTTCCCTGCTATGCCAAATGTGACTGGCCCCTTTCTACAGACAAGCGGCCCCAGTTGTGTCCCCGTTCTGTTTTGGACATGTTGCGGTTTGTACCACATTGTTGTCAATGTTGATGTGCTCTGCATGTTATGTGTATGTTTGGCATCTTGGGAGAGTCGCCCCTGCAGCTCTGAATTTGCTGCCCCTTATCCCTTTCATGTGGTGTGCCTTTGACTTCTGTGCTTCTACAGTGCAGAGATGTGGCATACTTGGGTACACTGGTCTCTTGGTGGGAGTTGGGGATCTGGGGCATGGTTTGTCCGCAGATGTGTTGTTGACGTCAGGTGTTGTCTGTGCACGTGGATGTGTCAGAGTGTGACCCGCTCCTTTACGGATGTGGGCCACCTCAGTGTCGTTGCTTGCAGCATTTCATGGTATATTGACTGCAGCAATGCTATTCGTCAAGCAGTGTCACTTGCATTGTCAGTGTTGCTCTCAGACACGCCGCATTGCTGGGTTTGACCTATGTGCATGGTTTGGTGGTGAGATTGGTGGTGTGTGAGATGGGCCCCCTCGAGGCACATAGTCGACGGGGGCCTAGTTGCTGTTCTTAGGTGTGCTGCAGTGTGCCAAGGGGATCAGGGACATGCTCCAGAGTCATTGTGGGTGTGAAGTGTGCTCTACTTAATTGTGCATGTGTGCCATTTTGCACATCTCCCCCTGTTCCCCCAGTCCCTGGTCGTTGCTCACCCTGTTGCTGTTGTGTCAGGTCATGTTGAGCAGTGTCCGGTCCCCCAACTCCTGCCACCGTCTCCCCACTGCTTACTGTGGACACCATTTCCTCCATCTCATCCAGCTTCTCCTGTGGCGCTGGACTGCCACCTCCAGTCTGCATTGCTGCCTTCTGGTTGTTTGCGAGTTTCTGCTTGGTTTTGCGCTTCACATCATTCCAGCACCTCTTGACCTCTTCCATTGTCCTCTTCAGCACTCCGACTGCATTCACCTTGTCCACGATGGACTGCCATATCCCATTTTTTGTTGCTAATGACACAGTGGAGGTGACGAACAGTAGTTGATGGTGTTCTATCACCTCCGTTATCAGGATCCTGTTTTCCTGTGGACTGAACCGCGTCTTCCTCTTCTTCTTGTCCTTGCCTTTCCCTGATCCGAGGTCCTGGCCTGGGCCTCCAGGGGGCTTGTGGGGTTCTGGTTGTCCTCTGTACTTGCTCCAGCTTCCTCCATTGTGCTTAGCAGTTGTGTTGCTTTTGTTTGTATTGTTTTTTCTACTTTTATAGTGATTGTTCCAGTCTGACGTGTGTGGATTGCAGGCCTGGCGCAGCTTAACGCTGATTTTTTTATCGCGGTTGGGCCCATCGCAAGTTTTTTCCCTTTGGGGTTTAGATTTTTATAGCCATCTTGGTGACTTTATCGCGGACATTTGACGCGTTATCGGGAGACTATCGCATGTTACTGACGTGTTGTGAATTGGACGTTCACACTGAGTTATTTTCCCGCCATAGACGGCGATATGAGACATTGCGTTAACCGACTTTGGCATGATTATCGCACAATCTTGAGAATATTCCCCAATGTGTGCTACTTAATACTCAGCCAGAGAATGAAAGCCATGGGATATTCTCCACCCAGGTTGTAATGCAGTCTGCATGGAGAACATGCAAAGTGCGCATGACGGTTTGGCTGGCCCGGCCTGAGACGGCCGGCCAAACTATCATATGCACTGGTAACAGTGCATACCACTTCCTATGGTGCCTGTTATCACCCTAGCCCCGCGCCCAAAACACCAGGACAAAATATTAAACAATAATAAACAACGGTTTATTATCGTTTTGTTTTTCTTTTATTTAGCTTGCTGGAAGGGGGAGCTGCCGCTGGCCTTTTTAGGTCGAGCTACAGCACATGTGCTGTCTGCAAGACCTGCTGTGATCGATATTCCGACATTTTTCCAGCCTCCTGCTTACGATTGGTTGATTCTTGTGCTGCTCTTCTTTGGTGCATCCTAACTTGTTGCAATAGCCGGCATGTGACTTCCTTTGAAGGCTAAGGTGCACCGGTAAAGTACCCTTTCCTTACGCCTTCAGTATTTATTTGTTGTTTGTGGAACTCTTTTTGTTATGCTGCATTACCGTTTATTCCTTCTGCTTCCTCTTCAGGCTGATGTCGGTGTTGTTAGAATGTGCCGTCACGAAGCAATATTTGTCCATCCCCTCCTCTGGTGGGCCGGTCTCGTGAGTGTCGGGCTCAGGCTGAGGACACCTCCCGTTTTTTAGGTCTCGCTGAGTCAGCGTATGTGAGTTTTTAAGTGCTGCTGGCTGGCCTAGCGCTTCGCGCGCAGCCGCCATGTGCTAGGCCAGCCAGCAGCACACAGGAACGCCTTTCTGCGTCATCGCGATCACTTTTGCTTTCACAGCGATCGAGAACGCAATGACTTTCGTGTCCTATGCTTGTTTCATGTTCCACCCGTGCTCCTTTTTCCTAAGCTCTTATATCCTCCTTTTCAGTCCTTCCCAATGTATTTTGCTCATTGCCCCATCCTTTCTGACATCTCCCCCTTTCTAGCCCCGTCTTTGCGTTCCTATTTAACTTTATCCATGATTTATTTTTCCTTGCTCCTTCATATTCTCATTTCTTTTGCTTCTATCGCCATTGTTTCATTTGTTTCTCTCTCCCAGTTATGGTTTTGGCACTTGCCCCACCTTTCCCAATCCATGTTTCCTCGCTACTTTCTCCTCTGACTCTTTGTTTCCCTCTTTATTATTTCCTATTTCCCTCTCAGCCTTCCCCCTACTTTTATTTACTTCCTAACCCTTCTTTCCCCCCCAACAATTCTCGCATGGCTCACTTAGTTTCCTCCCCGCCACTCCTGCCTTCTTCCTTCATCCGTTCTCTTGGAGTCCTTGTACACCCCTGAGGAAAAGTGTTCTTCTGATCGGCATAATTTGTACCGAGACTCCATTGTTTTTTCATTGTCATCTTGTGTCAAACACTTCCACACGACGCACCTGGTCGTTTCTGCTGATGCCTGGGAAAATTCTAACTGACACGACAAAAACCATCTTGCAGCCTGCATTTCTGCCCAGGAACTGTCGCACACCCAACCCCCCTGTTCTTTGCAGTTCAACAGAAAGCCATGAGACACTCAAGCCCTGGGTAAATGATTTGTTTTCCATCTCCCGCTCCCAGCCTGGTAAACATCCTTGACACCGTGATCAGGTTATCTGGACAATGGTCTGTCTGCTGGGCCTTGATCAGGGTGATTAAACAATGACCTGAAAGACCGGGCTTTGATTAAGCTGAGTGAACAATGACCTGAAAGACCAGCTTTGATCACACTGAGTGAACAATGATTTGTGCACCAAGCCTTGACCAGGTCACCACCTACAAACATCGTCTGGATCTGTTTATCAACTGCAAACACTGCCCTGATTGAACAATGGACTAACAGCCAAAAGACTGGAATGAAAAAGTATAAAAGACTTGTAAGCTGTGAAGTAAAGCAGCAGCCTCCTGGGTTTTGACTCTGACTAGCTTGGGACTCTGTTCCATAGCCCAGGCTATTTGAATAAATCTGGGTTCCTCCTGCAGACGAAGGCTCCTGTGACTCCTTTTACTAAGTATGGAGGGTATGGAAGACTTGGGCGGTTCCCCGCCGCCGAGACCCAGTAAGTGGGTTAATAAGGTTCTTCAAATGGCGCCCGAACAGGGACTCCACGAGCACGAAGGTCAGGCCCGGTGGATGTGAGGAGGTGCACGGAGAGACTCCGACAGAGGCGCCCTACCCAAGGGATTCTTGCAATCCGGTAAGCCGAACGACTTGCCCCACATTATTTGCTGGAGTCCCCTAGCAAATAATTTCTGGAGCAGGACACAGCCCTACGTCTGCAGAAGAGAACTACCCCTGTAAGGTAAAGGTGGACTGATCATCCACCAAGTCTGTATGATTCTGTTATTGACTTTTGCAAAAGCCAAGCTGTTATTGACTTTTGCAAAAGCCAAGCAAGCGAGGTGAATTTTTAAAAACCCGCTGGTGTCTGTATGATTCTGCTGTTATTGACTTTTGCAAAAGCCAAGCAAGCGAGGTGAGTTTTTTAAAACCCGCTGGTGTCTGTTATCTGTTTACAAGCATGCCAGTCAGTAGTAAGTTCAAGAAATTATGTTGTTGTATGTGTACGCAGGACTCCCAGCTGGAGGCGGCTTGTCCGCTTCCTCCAGAAGGGACCCCTGGCCATACAATGTATGTTAAACATGGTCCTTCTGCCATAATGTTTTCCTCATTCTGGGTAAAATATACGAAACAAAGTAACACGGAATTACAGTGGCCACTTTATGGCTCCTTTAATTCCCAAGTTCTCGCCAATTTAGAGGAACAATTAATGAAAAGAAAAACGCGCCCGTCTATGTTTGAATCTGTCCGATTTTGGAGGAAAGAGATAGAGCAGAGAGCTAGAAAGCAGAAGGCTCAAGAAAGAAAACAGGAGCGTATGTCAATGGCCGACCACGCCAGAGAAAATTTACAAAATCAAATGACAAAATCGGTAGAAATAGCCGATAGGGAGCACGGGGCTCGGGTACAAAAGTGTTATCCAGCTCGTGAAGAGAAGGGAAAGGGTCATGTGGAAGGGGAAGAAGAAGGTGATTCCTTGCTTGATACCATGCTAGAAAGCCCTCCTGCATATGCCCCAATGTACCCTGCCCTGACGCCTCACACCGCGCATGTCCCCCTGCCACCGCCCACTCCTGCCCCCACTGCCCCTCTTACTGTTCTCCCTGTCACACCGACCCTTCCGACTTTTCCTATGACACCAACCACGCCCGTTAACCCTGTACTCGCTGCGGGAATGACAACAAGTCCCCATCCGCTCAACCCCTGCGGCTTTACCCCTACCCGCCCTTTTCCTATTTCCCCGTGGTCTACAGTTAAGCAGGATTTATATAAATTGTTGAATTCCCCCCGACTGGCCTCCTTGCGCTCTGCAGTCAGCTTTTCGTCCCTTCGAGAAAATGACCTACAGAGGCAACAGTGTGAATGTTAGATAAATAACAGGAATATTTATGCCTTTATAGAAATATGGTCCACCTTTTCTCAGTGGACAATTATGGAACAGACCACCTGGGCTGAATACATGTGTACCCTGGTCATGCAAAGATTTGAGAATGCGCTTATGCAGATACCCACCGGATTAATGGACCTTAGGTCGCAAATAAAAAGAGGCGATGTTCAGGGAGAGGGAATGTTTGGCGCCATGTCTACTTTAATGGCTTACCGTGATATGACTGCTTTTCCCAACACCCCTCTAGAAACAGCTATGCCAATGAGAGAGCCCCTGTCTTTGTTAACGCACTTACCGATGCCCAAAATAATGGCCGAGGGGCTGTTGAGGCACACTGGCGCAGGCTTTGGGATCATGTTCCCTGGAAAAGGTCAGAAGTAATGCAGTTAAAAGGACAACTACCAGATCCCCGGAAGAATCCGGCTGCCTTTTACAGAGAATTAGGTCAGATGATATCTGCAGGTACTCTCGTTCTTGAGGATATAGATTTACTTTTTGGTACGGTTGTCCCCACTGAAATTTGGGACAAGATTCGACATACTGACCATGAAGTGGCATTGGGAGGTAAATGGGCTGACCAAGTGTAGGAGGGACTAAACCAGAAGCTGCCATCCTGACTTTGCCCGGTAAAATAACAACGTTTATGAAAACACTTTTGCCGGAAACTGTCATTAACTGGGATAAAATAAACGCCTGTAGGCAACGAAAAGATGAGAATGTGGCTGACTTCTTTACCCGTTTAAAGACAGAATACAAGTGACATAGTAGTTTGGACCCCCGGACCCCAGGTTCTGGCCCAGTGTTTGTTGATAAGTTTGTCAGCAACTTGCTTCCTGAGATCTCCGCCAGGCTTAAGAAAGTTGAAATTACGTGGTCTGCCCGAACTATGACTGGTATCTTGGTTATGGCACAATATCACAAGAATAGGGAGAATGAAGATAGAGACAAGGAAAGTAAGAAGGTCAAGGATCTTAAGACTAAGGCACTTATGCAGCAGGCTTACCCTCCCCGAGGTCCCGATGCCCGCGGGAATTTCAGATCTCAACCCCAACACCCTCCGAGGGCTCGCCAGTCTACCCCCTCCAGCCCTCAACATATGGGAGCCCTCCAAACAGATCAGTGTGCTTATTCTAAGGGGTACGGCCATTGGATAGATGAGTGTCCCGTGTTAGCTGAAAACATCCGAACAGGGAAGACTCGGCCTCGCGCTCCCAGGGAGGGGAGGCTGACTAGGTACCATGGCCCGCCCCATCCACAGGATAAAGAACGCAGGCCCAGGGATGATGCTCCCGTCCGGCAGCGTCCGGTCAATAGGTTTGATGGGTACGAAGCCACACGCACTTATTACAATGATGATTATGACGAAGTTGATGAGACAGGGTCCTACCAAGCATAGGACAGCCAGGAAAGGGGTATTACCAGAGTGCAAATTCCAATGGATCAAAGGGGCCCGTATGTTAAAATGTCAGTTGTGGGGAACGATCAGAATTTTCTTTTGGATACTGGGGCCACCAGGTCTTCTATTGCACGTCTGTCAGTCCCGGAGGCACCCCTTTCTGGCAATACGAATGTCTCCATGGGTTTTGCAGGAACACCTGTGTCTCTGAACCCCTCCTTCTCGATATTGGCCCTGCACATGTTGACGCTCCCTTGGTCCTTACTACAGGTTGCAGTGAAAACTTGTTAGGCATGGATTTACTGAAAGCTCTGTATGCGACAATATCATGGAGTCCCCAAGGTGTATCCCTAACAATCTCTCCCACCGCAGCTTCCTATATGTACCTGTCCGGTCCCCTCCCGCCAGAGTTGCAGTCTTTACCTTCCTCCCTCTCGGCATCATCAGACACTGATGTGGGGTGTCTCAACAAATACCCTCATGTGGTACGCATCCAGCCAGGTGCACTTCTCCCCCGCCTCCAGCAGTATCGACTACCCGCGGAAGGAGGAATGGCCCTTTTGACAATAATATCTGAATTGATGGACAAGGGCGTAGTGGAGGAAACACGTGGCAATATCTGTAACAGTCCCATTATTCCCGTTCTTAAAAAGACCAATGGAGATGCTCTCCCCCCTAAAATATACAGATTTGTGATTGACCTGAGAGCCCTTAACAAAATAACAATCTTCCAATACCCTGTTGTCCCCGACATTACAGCCCTCTTAAGGATGGTCTCTTCTGACGCCACGCATTTCTCTGTCATTGACCTAAAGAACGCCTTTTTCAGTATTCCTATACATCATGACAGCAGACATTTTTTTGGTTTCTCCCTTGGTGGGCGGAGCTTTAGATTTTGCCGCGCCCCTCAAGGTTTCACTGAGAGCCCCAGTATCTATAGTCAAGCCCTCAAAAGCCAACTAGATTCCCTGGAACTCCCTGATAATTCCACACTATTACAATATGTTGATGACCTCCTCATTGCTGCAAATTCTGCCCCAACATGTAAAGAAGCTACTCTCTGTTTGTTACGCCACCTTGCCCTCTATAACCACAAAGTCTCTTTGAAAAAGCTTCAGTTTTGTCAAGAGAAGGTGACCTATTTAGGTCATCTCCTCTCGAAGGAGGGAAGGCAGCTCACCGCTGATCGTGTAGCCATTATCAATGCTATGACGGCCCCACGAACACAAAAGCAGGTGCGAGCCTTCATAGGCCTAACCTCATACTGTAGACAGTGGATTTCTAATTTTTCGGCCATGGTCAAACCTCTTCTTGCCTTCCCGACTAAAGACATATCAGACAGTTCCTTTCCATGGACTAGAGAGCATGCGCAGGCCTTCCAAGATTTGAAGAGGGCTCTGTGTACTGCTCCAGTCCTCGGAACTCCTGATTATAGCAAACAATTTTTTCTTTTTGTACATGAGACAGACGGCTGTGCATGCGCTGTCTTGACCCAGATGTTCGGTGGTCACCATCGGCCATGTGCCTATTTCTCAGCTACCTTAAACCCTGTTGCAAGGGCTCTCCCAGGATAACTACGGGCGACCGCTTCGGCCGCCCTCATGGTCCGTCAGAGTGCGGGGATCGTCACAAACTCCCCCCTGACTCTGATGGTCCCCCATTCTGTAGATACCCTCCTTAATAACACCAAGACACAGTACCTCACTAGCGCACGACTCACAGGATATGAATTGACACTCTTTGCCAGCCACATTAACATCAAGAGATGCACTGTACTAAACCCCGCCATATTACTCCCACTGGATACTCAGGATGCCCGCTTAGACCCACATGACTGCATATTGAGGACGGAGGAGAGGAAGGGACGGGTTGACTTACAGGATACCCCGATAGCAGACCAGAAGGTACACTGTATGTGGATGGATCATGTCTCAGAGGGCCAGATGGTAACACCTCAGCCGCCTACGCCCTCACGACATTGGAGCAAGTAGTAGAAACAGCTCAGATTCCGCAGTGCTCTGCTCAGGCAGCAGAATTAGTGGCCCTCACTAGAGCCTGTGAGTTAAGCAAGGAAATAACAGTTAATATTTATACTGACAGCCAGTATGCCTTTGGAGTGGCTCACAACTTTGGGAGGTGATGGAAAGAAAGGAATTTCCTTACTTCCCATGGGACCAAGATTCAACATGGCCCCCTAATTCACCGATTGTTAGACTCCCTGACACTCCCCAGGAAGGTGGCCATCATAAAATGTAAGGCCCATAAGAAAGTGACAGATGATGTTGGGAAAGGCAATGCCCTGGCTGACCAGATGGCCAGACAAACAGCTCTTAAGAAAAGGGAAGGAATGTATGTAGGAGGTCCTGCTAGGTGGGTGACAGTCAAGGGCATGGTTGAAAACACAGTACAGAGTGTGATTGATATTCAGTCCCATTCTACTCCTGAGGAACTAAGGGTGTGGAAGGAGCAATTAGCAAAGGAGGGAATTGATGGTTGCTGGGTCCGCACAACTATGGAAAGACAATGGATGTTACCTGACAGTCATGTGCTACCAGTAGTTACGATGGCCATGGTCCTGCTCACATTAGTGCAAAAGGGATATGTAAGCTGTTGGAACCTACCTGGTATAACTGGAAGATACCAGCATATGCTGAGAGGCTGGTCAAAACATGCATGATTTGCCTTACGTATAACCTGGGAAAAGGCACAGTTACTCCTAAGGGAGGATTCTCTCCTCCTACCTTCCCTTTTGAAGTCCTCCAAATGGATTACATCCAGATGGACAGGTGTAACAATTTGAAGTATATCCTGGTGGTGGTCTGTACCTTCAGCCAATGGGTGGAGGCCTACCCCGTCGAAGACTGCACCGCTATCACTACCGCCAAAGTGCTATGAAAGGAGAAACTCCCACGATTCGGTTTGCCCCGCTTGATCTGGAGTGACAAACGGGACACACTTTACGGCTCAAATAATGGAGTATGTCTGTACAGCATTGGGTATAAAACAAAAATGTCATGCAGCTAACCACGCCCAGTCAGCAGGTCTAGTGGAGGTGTACAATGGCATCCTAAAAACTAAAATGGCCAAAATAGTAGCCGAGACGGGTGTCCCTTGGGTTGATGCTCTGCCCTTGGCCCTACTGTCTACCAGAACAATGGCCCACACCAGGATAGGGCTATCCCCCCATGAGATTGTGTTTGGGAGGCCTGCCAATGTATGGGGTGTCCCACGGCCTAAGAAACTGTCTGATGTTGAATACTCTGTATTAACTGATTATCTGTACAGTCTAACTAATACCTTTCGTACTCTTTATCACCAGGCGCATGAGGCCATACCTGACAAAAGCGAGGGCCCAGGACACGTCATCCAACCTGGTGATTGGGTCTCAGTGAGAAATTTTCAACGGACCAAGAGCCTCGAGCCCCGCTGGACACAGCCCCGTCAGGTGTTGCTGGCCACCCGCACCGCCGTGAAAGTAGAAGGTCAGAAGAATTGGGTGCATTCGTCTCACTGCAGGCGTGTGCCTCTGCCCCTCCCCTATGATCAGTGGGTGAGGGAAGGACAAGGAGACTCAGAAACAGAAACAGCCCCGACGTTTGTCCCATTCAGCGATGCCAGACTGAATTCTACATCTACGGAAGCAGAGAGTGACAGCATACTGAAAGGAAGGGTGGAACCATCCCTTAACTCCGCTCAACACCAGGAACAATTGTTTCCTGACCATACTGTCCCTACTTCCGACCGATATAACTTGCGCCCCCGAGGGAAGGCTTACCCTTGACTTCGCCAAGTGCCTATAGGCTGTAGGGCTGTGATCTTCCCCGGCTGAGAGTAGTGCTGGTGTGTCAGACTAAGGTACGCCATAGGGCCCTTGGCACCTGCGCCCAGTGAAGCAACCACCAATCAGACAGCCACTAGAGGTACCTGGCTTAGCACAATGGCTGCCGTCCAAAACACCCGAATCCAGAAACAATATGTCAGTCTCCGACATAGTAAATGCTTCATGGCCACCGTGGTGACGCTGTTTGTCTCCCTCATCCTGTCTATCCTTGGTTGGCTGTTACTAATCTACCATCCTGTTACGTCACCAACTCCTACACCGACTCCTGCAGAGCACCAGTATTACACGCTACCAGCCCACGAATTACCCCGCCGTGCAAAATTCTTCAATAACACCTTCATCCAAATGTTGCATCACCATCAGCTGATCATGAACACTTCCAACTGCTGGGTTTGTGGACTGATGCCGCATTCCATGATACACCCTGTCCCATTCTTTCCCTACCCCTTTTCCATCTCTGGGTCTTGTCTTGCATGGTGGATGTTGATGCAGGAGGCCTACACTGTCAATGGTACTGTCAATTCTGTCCTTGGGACATTTCGGGATGACTTCTGGCAGAACAGATCTGGCAATGCCAATGCTTCTTTTTGCCCGACCAGCTCATCCACATTGCTACTACCACCAGATGAACTCGGTGAGATGGTAGTATTCAACTCAACCACTCGACGAACATTTTCTAGATTCCGCACCAAAGGTTACTGCCTGATGAACGAAACACTCTGAATGTCATAAATGTGCAGGGCCGTATCTGTATCCATGGCCTAGGAATTAAGAAAGTTGGTACTAGTACTTGTGATATCACTAAAACTTTAAACTCTACATCTCCTCCAAAGCTGGTGGCATCCCCCAACACCTATTTCATCTGTGGCACAGCCGCTTACACTTGGCTCCCCCGTAACTGGTCTGGTACCTGCTATTTGGCCTTCCTCCTTCCACCAACATATTCTACCCATGGAGGTTACCACCTGTTGATGAAGGGCGTTCTGCGCTGTTCACTTAGGGGCGTCATATCAGCCAAGGATACAGCAGGCCAGGAAGCCGGGGACTTCTTTAAAGGTTTCCTTCCATTCTGGGGCCCCATGGCGAACATTCGGGCTATACGAGGACTGACCAGGATCCTTGAGGCCACCATCACAGTAACAGCTGGTGCCCTCTCCAACATCACTGCAGAGCTACAGGCGGACCGCCTTATAACGCTCCAAAACAGCCTGGTCCTTGACGTCATCCTTGCTGATCGTGGTGGTGTGTGTAAATTGATCGGCTCCAACTGTTGTGTGTACATTCCAGACAACGCACCTACAGTATACGATGCCATCCAACGTCTGCAACTCTGCATCGCCTTTCTTCTGAAATTCATCTGGATGAAGACAACTGGTCCCTCACAGGCTGGATTTGGGGCCTCCTT
This sequence comes from Triturus cristatus, assembly GCF_964204655.1. Classification (NCBI taxonomy): domain Eukaryota; kingdom Metazoa; phylum Chordata; class Amphibia; order Caudata; family Salamandridae; genus Triturus; species Triturus cristatus. The sequence goes on from NC_140583.1 coordinate 240,081,852, forward strand.
TCCCAGTGGGGGTGGAGGGTCCTCATCTTCCTTGCCTTGGGAGTAGCTGTCCTGGTCTCCTGCTGTTTGTGCTTTCAGTGCTTGCCAGTGCTCTGTACAATGTGTGTCCAGACCATCAAACCTCCACCCTCTAACATTCACAACACCAATTTGATGATGATGCTCCAACAAGAAACAGAAGGCCTTATGAACATTGACATTTCTTAAAGTATTTGCCACTCAATGGCAAAAGGAGGGTCTGAGGAAAAGTGTTCTTCTGATAGGCATAATTTGTACCCAGACTCCATTGTTTTTTCATTGCCATCTCAAGTCAAACACTTCCACTCAACCCACCTGGTCGTTTCTGCTGATGCGTGGGAAAATTCTAACTGACACGACAAAAACCATCTTGCAGCCTGCATTTCTGCCCAGAAACGGTCGCACACCCAACCCCCCTGTTCTTTGCAGTTCAACAGAAAGCCATGAGACACTCAAGCCCTGGGTGAATAATTTGTTTTCCATCTCCTGCTCCCAGCCTGGTAAACATCCTTGACACCGTGATCAGGTTATCTGGACAATGGTCTGTCTGCTGGGCCTTGATCAGGGTGATTAAACAATGACCTGAAAGACCGGGCTTTGATCACACTGAGTGAACAATGATTTGTGTACCAAGCCTTGACCAGGTCACCACCTACAAACATCGTCTGGATCTGGTTATCAACTGCAAACACTGCCCTGATTGAACAATGGACTAACAGCCAAAAGACTGGAATGAAAAAGTATAAAAGGCTTGTAAGCTGCGGAGTAAATCAGCAGCCTCCTGGGTTTTGACTCTGACTAGCTTGGGACTCTGTTCCATAGCCCGGGCTATTTGGATAAATCTGGGTTCCTCCTGCAGACGAAGGCTCCTGTGTCTCCTTTTACTAAGAATCGAGGGTATGAAAGACTTGGGCGGTTACCCCGCCGCCGAGACCCAGTAAGTGGGTTAATCCGGTTCTTCACCCCTTTCTTTCTCGGTTTCTCTCTCCTTCTGTTTGCTTGTGAGCTCATTCCCATCCCTCTCGGCATTCCGCCCTCCGTTTCCCCTTCTTTGCCTCCCTTCCTCCTTCAGATTTCTCAGATGCGACCATTGCCATCTGGCACTGAAGATAGCCCACCTCCCCCTGTAATACGCCCGCCGTTGAGTCCGAACTGAACAGGGGGTGGGCCGGAGTGTAAGGGGGCCATGGAGTGCTGGAGCACGCATGGGGTGATGGACGAAGACTGCAACAGGAACCTACAGCTGGATAACGCGCTGGAGTAAGGTAAGGCGAGCACAGTACTGGGAACTTCCTTGGAGACCGGGCTTCGCGCAGAATGGCACTGTATCAATTTAAATGACGAGATATCTCAGCGGGTTGAGTGCTAGCTGCTGATTTGTTTCTGTCCTTATAGGGGCGTAACGGGTGTTCATCCTTCCAAGGTTGACAAACTAACCTCTACGGAATTTCAGTGAGAATATTACTGTAGTTGCAGGATGCTCCTAGACTAAAACAGTTTTAGATAAAACACTTATAGTTGTTTGGAAGTGTGGGAATCTGCCCCTACTTTTCAGTTTGAGTGTTTTTTCTTTGTGTTTGGATGTGTGTGTTTAGTTCTTTAATTTCGTCTTACGGATGGGGACACAGCGTTGTTCCCTGATTATGCTTTGTAATGCGATTGTGTGCTGTTGGTTGCACTGGTGGAGGTGACGGCTGGGTCTGTGTTTTCTTTTTTTGTTACCTTGTGTGTTTTTTTTTTTTACAGGCAAAATTTTTTTCTTCATGGAGAAGAAACTCCTTTCCTGTCATCTTGTGGGGTGCACCATTCCCCTTCACACCATGGTAACAGGTTTAATCCTGCCTGTTGCTCACAACAGGTACCTAATGGAAAAATCACAAAAAATCTGAATCACCATGTGTATAACCGTAAGCTCAAGAGATTTTCCAATGAGCATGTGCTTTTTAAAGAAGAGAACCCTCACTTGGGTGACATGCTTCATCATTGGGTTCCCTCTTGCACACAGTGCCCGCAAGGTGCACTGTGTGGGCTACAACTCTCCTCCTGGAGAGGAGCATGAGGTGTTTTATTCACTCCAATGAAAACAGTGAATGAGGGGCAGAGTGCAAAAAATAATATCAAAAGTGTCTTAAAAACATCTCAAAAGGAAACCAAACTTTAATAACTTTCCTAATGGATGCGATAAAAAGTAGTGTGACAATAGGGTTAAGGATATTTCCTATCTGACTGGGTCAACATGTTTCTGCCAGGTGACCAAAAGTTCATGGCATTCATCAGGACCACTGTCTTCTCACTCTGCTAAAAAGTGAAAAACAAAAACCATACTTATATCATGTATGTATATTGTCGAGACCAACTGCAGTCTGGTCTTCTAGCAATTGCGGATAAAAATATCCACCTCTAGCTTACACAGGTCCTTTATCTGTATGCAGGTACCCACATCTCCAACTAGTGTGTGTAGTTGAGCCTTGGACGATGCAGGGACGAGGGATTCCAGTTTCTCCAGCCTCGCCGCATCCCTTGATGACCACCACCTGAAAACCTTTAGTGATGCAAACACATGGATTCAGGCAGTCCCCAAGTGTTTGCATCACCACCTTATAAGTGTTTAGCCATGCAACAGTTGATGTTTTTGCACCAAGGATATTGTGCTGGATAACTAAACACTTAGAAGGTCCCAAAGTCTTAATTACTGTTTTAGCATCTCAATTAATGGCGGCCTCGCTTTCCCGTCTGTTTTGCCATGCACTTTTATGTAAGTTCCCCTTAATGTCGTTTTACTTTTTTTTCGCCCACCTCTGGTTTCTCTTTTATTTTCCATCTTAATTAATGTTTTACTGTCTTAATTAATGGGCGACTGTACTTTCCCTTTTGTTTTGCCATGCGCTTTAATGTACGTTCCCCTTAACCCCTTCAGCGCGGCGCGGATTACCGCGCTGTGCTGAAGGTTCTATTACGCGGGCGGGGCCATAACAGAGCGGTTCCGTCATACGCACAGCGCAACCGACGCGCATGACGGACCCGCTCCGTCACTCGCATCGATGTGGTTATTGTTGTTTTACTTTTTTTTTTGTGCGCCCACCTCCGGTTTCTCTTTTTTTTTCCGTCTTAATTAATGTTTTACCGACTAAATTAATGGCGGCCGCACTTTCTTGTTTAAACGGGTGACCGGTCCTACCACTCATTAGGACTGCTATTTTTTGTTGTGTTTTTTTATAGAAGCCCCGTGCCCTTTTCAATGCCTACTTTGCTTTCACTGATCAGGGCAGACAGCGGGGACAGGGTCAGTAGCTGCAGTGGTGACATTCATGCAGCGGCTAGCAAGTGGTGGAGGGGATCAGATCGCCCTGGGCAGCACGAGTTTTGGGGGCGGCGACCCTTTCTGAGGGCCTTGGCACTGACAACGTGAAAACAAAACATTGCAGGCATTCTCTGTTAACTGAGCAAATTGCATAACAAACTGGTTCCCACACCCTCCAGTCATGCGGGTGCCTTTTGTATTGTGCTCCCCTGAAAGCGACGTGTCTGTGTTCTGACAAGTCGAGATGCAATCTGTCCTTAAATTGTTACATTCAAGGGCACACTTTGCAAATCCCCTCGCCTTGCTAGTTCAGTGAACTTGAACTGACTGCCTCTAATCTTTGTTTGCCTTCTAGGTGGAGAGGAAACACAACCTGTTAAGTGCCTTCGAGCTGTTTAACTTACATCTGTTCTCGTTGGAAGAAGTGTTGAGTGGAAGCTGGCTTTTTTGAAAATCATTCACATTTCAGGCCATTTGCTGTTACCAATTCATTCGGCAGCCTCTCCTTCCAATTTACCCAACTTACAAATAGCAGCTGGTCTGGTGAGGGCTCTGTTTCTGCCTGGGAGAGGATGCAGAATTAATCACATACAAAGAAGACGACAGACAATGCTGCCTGAAGATGTTCTCGTGTTTACGGACTGCAGCCACAACAGAAACTAAAATTAACATGTAATCACTGGCTTCCTCTCAGCCAACCATTCATTAGGATAACTGTGTGACATTTTTCACATCTTGTTTGGTATTGTAGCATATTTACTAGTTTTCAACTTGTAACGGCCAGGCATGCTTGGTTAGCAAACGTTTGTCTTATGTAATTCTGTTTTTGGTATAGCACATCTTTGACGGTTGCATTGCCACTTGGTGCTGTTAAGTGGCCTAGTGTGTGAACTTATGCATGTGGGTTGCTAGTTGTGTTCGAGGTTGGTGTAGTCAGTCAATTAGGTTTGCAGCTTTGGAAGGAAGCTTTTTTGCTGGATTGTTTACTGTCCGATACTACCACCTAAAAGACATGTGTATAGCGCTTTCTTACTTCCAGGGGGCAGTATAGGAGGGGCTCAAGGTGCCCACACTTTTTTTAATTTAAGGGTAACAGTTCCCCTACTTTCTGTAAAAAGATAACCGTCCTGGGACGGTTACACTTACTTGCCCCTCCCCCATTGTGCACAGCATCATAGCTCCCTTACTTTTTTAATGTGCTTCCAACTGCTTCTCTGATCCCAGTGGTAATTCCTCTTTCTAAGTCCTTTAGACAATGCTGCAGCTGCTTCTCTGGTTCCACTGGCAATTCCTCATTCTTAGTCCTCTAGACAGTGCTGCAGCAGCTTCTCTGTTCCCAGTGGTAATCCCTCATTCTTAGTCTTATAGATAGTGCTGCAGTTGCTTCTCTGGTCCCAGTGGCAATTCCTTATTCTTAGTCCTCTAGGCATTACTGCAACTGCGTCTCTATTCCCAGTGGTAATTCCTGTTGCTAGGTCCTCTACACAACCAAGATAACCCCTGCTGATCCCCTTTGTAGCTTGGCACAATTAGTCAGGCGTACATTACACAGAGTAACACAGTGAAAACACTACAAACGGACACCACACCAATTTCGAAAAATAACCAATCTTTATTTAAACCAAACAAGATAAAAATGACAAAATCCAACATACAGAACTCAAATTTCACTTTTTAAAGGTTTAAGCAATTCTGTCCATAAAGCTCTGTGAATGTGGTGATTTTAGTACAAAGTACCTTTAATGCGTCAAATTCTAAGATGGAAAACAGCTGCAATGGAGAGAAGCATCGGACAACACAGCGATGTGTCAGTTCTGGAATAACAGGGGAAGGGAGGCGTCAGTTCTGTTGCACACAGGAGAAGCGATGCGTCGAAATCTGAAGACGGTTCTCGTCTGGGAGGTGATGCGTTGGAAACTTGGTGCACAGGTGCCATGCGTGGAAGTCTGGACACGCTGGGGTTGATGCAGTGGCAGCGAGACAGGCGCTGCATTGATTCTTCCAGCCACGGACCGGTGATGCAGCGATTCCATCTGTACAGCAGAGCTTGCGTCGAACCAGGGGTCTCGGTCGTCGGAGACACGGTGCTCGAACTTTGGCTGTGGCAGTTCTTCTGGTCGCGAACAGGCACTGCGCCGTGTTTTTCAGCCGCATTGTGGAGATGTATTCGTTTTTTAACCGCATGGCACTGGAAGGGCGATGCATGGGTTTTCAGCTCTTTCTGCAGTAGAGGCCATCTCCAAGGGCCCAAAACTAGAATTGGCACCACTTGGCAAGTCAGTTCAGGAGAGGAGTTCAGGGGCTGCAGGTGACATCTTTGATGGCCCTGAGACTTTTTAACAGGAGGCAAGCACACACACGCCCTTGGAGAATATTCTCAAGCAGGATACACAAACAAACGTCCAGTCCCTTAGTCTCTCCAAGGCAAAAGCAGCAACTGCATGCCAACCCAACCCAGCAAAGCAAACACAGCAAAGGGACATTTCTCCTCCTGACTGCACTCCAGCTCTTCCTCTCTGCAGTTTCCTTTTGAATCAGAAGTGTTCCAAAAGTCTGGGGTTATAGGCCCAATTCTTATCCCTATTTTGGCCTTTTAAGTAGGCATAATTCAAAGGATAGTCTTTGTAGTGCACAGATCCTGCCTTGCCCTGCCCTGGCTCCAGACATACTACAGGGGGGTGGGCAACAGAATTGTGAGAGGCCAGGCACAGCCCTATTCAGGTGTCAGTGACAACTCCTCCCACCACTCTAGCTCAGGAAGGCCCATCAGCCTGGTGATGGGCAATCAGGATATGCAGGGCATACCTCAGATCACTTTGTGTGACTGCCTAGAGTGAATGCACTGTCAGTCTAAACCAACGTTGATTTCACAGGTAGGCAGAGGATGATAAAGCAAGAAAATGGCCTCTTTCTAAAAGTGCCATTTGCAAACACACAGTTTAAAAAACACCTTCACTAACAGATGTGATTTAAAATTCTGAGCTCAGAGAGCCCAAGCTCCAAATCTCTATCTCTTCCCAATTGAAAGTTGCACTTGTAATATGTTACAAGGCATGATAACCTATGGGAGAGATATTCCTTGCAATATTAAAAAACGAAATTGGCAGTATTTCACTATCTGGACATGTAAAACACACTTGCACATGTCCTACCTTTCACATACACCACATGTTTCCCCTGAGGCTACCTCGGGGTGCTTTACATGGAGTAAAAGGGAACGTTTGGGTTTGGCAAGCGGGTGCACTTGCCAGGTTGACATGGCAGTGTAAAACTACCCTTGCAGACACTGCAGTGGCAGGCCTGAGTTACATTTACAGGCTATCATGTGGGTGGCACAATCAGTGCTCCAGGCCCACTAGAAGCATTTGATTATAGGCCCTGGGCACACACAGTGCACTTTACTAGGGACTTACCAGTAAATCAAATATGCCAATCATGGCTAATCGATCAGAATCACAAATTACACGGAGAGCATATGCACTTTAGCACTGATTAGCTCTGGTAAAGTGCCCAGAGTACTAGAGCCAACAAAAACAGGTCAAGAAAAATAGGAGGAAGAAGGCAAAAGGTTTGAGGATAACCCTGCAAAAGGGCCAAGCCCAACAGTAGCCTATGTGAAGTTTCCATGAATCCTAGACTGAAGCAGTTTGTGGACATTGAGTTATATGTAAAAACGTAGTTTTCCTGTTCCGTAGACCTGCATTTGTTTCAAAAAGCTATTTGTTAAATCTTAACATGTGTCACATGGGCCTTGAGCAAGTCTTACACTCCCATCACGTCAGGGGTTTTTGTGCCCGCATATTATCAGGATGGTATTGCCCTGTCTTATTTTCTGAATAAATGTTTGAGAACACATCCTGGAAATGTGTGACTCAAAATCGCGAATGAAGAAAGGTCCGTGAGATGATTGAAGAAGGAGAATGTGTCCTAGCCACAGATAAAGCGTAGCAAATATTTAAAGTGAAATCCTGGCACATTATCCGATTACAACATTGTTCCTAAACCCCCTCCAGGTGGCGATTCTCCCTTCCGCGCTTTCCCCATCCTTTCAATCCAAACTGGGTGCTTTTACCTTAAAACACCATGGACAACTTTCTTGGGTGCCTGAAAAGGTCGCAGTTTATTAAAAAACAACAATTTGTGTATTTACATCACATTGTTCCTGGTTATGTACATATTGCATTATTAGACCATGTCACTTCTTTGCTTATTTGCTCTTTAGCATTGACTCGCATTTTTTTGACCCAGCCTCTCAATAACCTGGGAGGAGAGGGACCCCTTTTGGGGCATCTGATTTACGGGCCTAGGCTTCAGCTTGCTACCGATTTGGAGGATGTCCGCCTGGACCTATCCGGGCCGCAAGTGCCGTCCCGCTCGCCCTGTACCCTTTCGTGGGCCCTCCCTTCTCCCAGAGGTCCCTGCCGTGTGGCATCCCAAGGACCTTTCTTGAGCCTCTACACTACTTTCTTGCGGCTGAGTCCTTTGCTTTCTGCTCCTTCTGAACCTCTGCAGTGAGGCATCCCAAGGGTCCTGCGGGAGCATTACCTCTAATATTTTGTGGCGGCCTGCAGCCCTTTGGCTCCCTCAGTGCCCCTGCCGTGCGGCATCCCAACGACACTGTGAGAGCCTTCCATCTATCTTCTAGTCAGTTCTTCTAATTTTTTCCCTACTTTAGTTGGGTTTGCTCTGCTACCCCTCCACCATGTGGCTGCGATGCCCGTCTCTTAGGTGTGGGTGGGATTCGTCTTCCTTTGTCCGAAGGAGGAGAGGGATGTGTGACTCCAGTGGGCCATGTGCCCCCTTTTATCCCCCCCTTACTCCTTAGCTTGCCCCCTGATTGGGGGGGGACTTGTTTTTCCGAAGGGGGCTAATCCTGGCCCCCCACTTCGGCCTAGCCAAACATGCTAATGTGGGGGAGGGTGGGAGAGGGCCTCCCGCCCCCGGACGGCGGTTTGCCCGTGCCTCTATGGGGTCCGGGTATGCCTCCCCGGCCCGGGTCCTAACTCGTGCTTCAGATAGATAAGGAAAACCTTTAAGCACTTGCTCAACAGTAAGCCTCAATATTCAGAAACGTTCACATTTGTTGAAAAAGTATTCCCTCAATGGTGTTATGAGTCCCAGTAACTGACTACTTGTCGGAGTTAAACGCTCTGAGGTGAATCCAGCAGGAGGAGGTATAAAAGTAGTCTTTGTGTGTGTTAACTTTTGCCGGTTTGTACCCCCATGCACCTGGATACCATATACTTTCATCTTGGCATTTGCATGCATAGTGGGTTCCTTTTGAAAATTGCGTGCCGAAATCACATAATGGTTCAGCTTTTCAGAGATACTGTAATTAGCATTTATGACACGAGTAATCGGCCTCAAAGGTAAGAGTAGGCTGAATGTTTCATTACGCAGGTGGAATGTGGCGACTCAAGGTTATTTTTGTAACGTGGAGTTCCTGAGACATTCCGCCTAACCCCTGTGGCAGAATTCTTTACAGGTTTGGTTCAGATCTCAACATCAGGCAGCTGAGCTAAAATACATTTTTTTTAAAGCTGCTTCATGAGTTAATGCTCACTGCTGACATCTGCTGTGATCTGCACGTTACACAAGTTGGAATTCTAGTAAAGGTAGCTCAGTCTTCCATCATTCTAAAGACTGACTGATTTTATGGACTCAGAGTACCAGTACTGAGTCTAATAACACTGGGGGGCATAGTGACACCTATTATTTACGGTGCTTAGAATGGCAGAAGTGTCACGTGCTGTAAGAAGCAGGGTCCAATGTATAGGTGTCTCATTGCCTGTCTTGACTTCTTTCCCGCCATCAAGTAACAAAGAAGGAACACCCAAACTGTAGAAGCCTTCTTCTCTACTGTTCAGCAACTTGCGCTGTAATGAGTGAAATGTTTATTTACAGAAATTGACACAAGCCTTGATTAGGTTTTCAGTCATTGCTGCTTTTAATTTGAGCCGGTGGTTTCTGGTGCTCGCACTGGCACTTAATCGTCAACCCCAGTACCTATTTCAGTCTGCCACATGGTGGTGCTGTTTTTTTAATTCAGAGATGAGCACAACAACTGTTGTTTATTAATTCAATTTACATTAGGAAGGACTAACACCAGCTGCCAAAGCCATTCTTTAAACTTTGGGGTCCTGAAAATGTCAAAATCGTCACACTTGTAGGAGTGTGACTTATCAGTTATGCTGTTACTGTAATTGACAGTCGCAGTGGGTAGTGCAAGCAGCAGTGGTCTGCTGACTAGAGCCCTGGCACTTATGGTTTTTGCAAACTAAGCACTGGCCTGGGCACTAATGATTGACTGACACTCCGCCATTTAGCACAGCATGAGCCATCCCTTTCACCCAGCTGCGGCCCCCATTGGGGTTGTGATGGGAGGGGTGTCAAAATAAAAAATAATAAAAAAAACAACTTACCTTCAGATGGGCGCATCCCTGATTGCACTCCTCTACTTCAGGCACAGGCTCCCAGAATGCCCTGCGGCCAATCCTGAAGCTGCTCTCACATGAGAGCAGCTTCAGGATTAGACTGAGCACCCTGGATTAGCGCCCTGGATTAGCGCTCCAGGACAGACTGGGAGTCTGTGCCTGCTCTCTCCAACCCCAGCAATGCATCTGGGGTTGGAGAGAGGTTCCCTGCGCATGTGGGATTAGGCCGGCCTGAGACGGCCGGTCAAACCATCATGCACAGTGAAGGGAGTGCACTACCACTCCCCTCAGTGCCGTCACCACTCCAGGCCCCGCCCCCAAGGCAACGCTCCTCCGCCATAGCGGCCGAGCTGCTGCTGCTTTCACTTGCAAGTGTTACTAAGGTGTGTATGGAAAACCCTGAATTGGCATTGGTAACTGGTTGGCAAAGGGCAAGCTTCGCTACCTGGCACCTTCCACATTTAGAATCCTGTTGGATGGCATAGAAACAAGCAGACACTGGACACAGAGGTGTAGCTACTACTGGCGCAGCAGGTGCAGAGCTCTGAGGGAGCATTGAGCCCTGCTAATTGCTGTACTATACAATCCCAACTGCACTCAAAAGGACCATTTTCTTTCCTGCCTTGGGCCAGGGTCCATGGCATCCTTACTACGCTAGTGAGTGGACAAGGGGACCACTGCATGCTCCGCCCCATGGATTCACTAAGAAAAGTTTTATTTTTAAAAGCAGTAACTGCCCCTTTAAGGGAGACAAGCAGTGTAAACACAATGTTGATTGATAGGCAGGGAATGTGACGATCAGAATTCAGACCTTTTGTCCATAACAGGTCTCCATCCGTGCGTTCATTGGTGTTCCTTTGATGCTGAGTAACTATTTGAAAGCGACACCATCAATTCACCCATTCCATGCTGTGAATCCCTATCCATTTTTAAACCCATTTTATGATCTGGCAAGCCTTCACTGAATTGCAAAATGGTTTAGAGAACATCAAAAAGCCATTTTATGGTAGATAATTCGATAATTTTTCAAATTGCCCTGTTTTTGATCACAAGATGGCTTAGTACCTCTGGCCCATGGGACTGTGGGCACAGGCTGCCTTTAAAACTGTGGGCATGGAACGCCTGCTGTATTGTCCCTTCTCCTAAGACCAGGCCCCTGAAGCATCTTCAGCGATGACCATCATCTTTCCACTCTGGTGGCCTGAATCTCACTCTCTTTTCCGAGTCCCAGCCCATATGTGCTCCAGATCTCTTCCTTTCCAGATCCCCTGTCCATCTTAACCCCACCGGGATACTGGCTCACCCCTTGCCCCCACAACATCAGGGGCCACATGTATCATCATTACAAGTAGCGATGACCTAATTGCGATTTTCTCCGAATCGCAATTAGGTAATCACTTATCTTAATGTATGAAACTCTTTTCAGTTTCATTAGCGTTTCTTAATGGATCGCAAATAGACCTACCACATGCATATGTATGAGGTAGGTCCCAATTTGCGAGCCATTAGGAATCCACACCATCACAGGGATGGTGGCCTGCTGAAGGGATTGCTTTTAAATAAACCAGTCTTTTTTGTTTTTAAATGCAGCCTGTTTTCCTCAAAGGAAAACGGGATGCATTTAAAAAGAAAAAATGAAACTTTGCATTTTCATTTTTGAAACTTGGCAGTGGGACCACTGCCTACTCTTAAAAAAAATGCTTTCCATTCTTGCAGGGGAAGGGGCACCCTGGGGACTCCTTCCCATTTGCAAATGGGTTACCACCTCCTTCAAGGAGTCGGTAAATTATTAATGTTTTGTGACTGTAATCTGGTCGCCAAACATTCATTCATCCCATTCGGATTCTGTATTTGGAAGGGACAGCCTAAACAAGCCCCATCCAAATACCGAATCGCAAACACAAAGTGTGATTCTGTAACGTGTTACTAAATCGCAATTTGTGTTTCATACATATGTAAAAGCAATCTGTTGGTTGTGTGCGAAGAGAGACTGCACTGCTGAGGGTCACATGGTATGTGTGTGTGAGGTAGGTGGATTATGTTCCTCAGGAAGTAGCACTTCTTTCCACTAAGATACATGCTTTCAGAACAGTATTTCACCTTGCAAATGTGTAGGGGAGGGGCCTCACTTGGGGGCATATGTATCAAACTCCCGTTTAGCGAATCCTAATTTGCGATATTTTGCGATTCGCAAATTCAGATTCGCTAAACGGGATGTAAAAAATGAATTGCAAAGCGATTGCGATTTCTTAAAAATCGCAAATAATTCTCAGACACCCGTTTTGCGACTTCTTAATAGCGAAATTCGCTAATTAAGAAATCGCAAAAACGGGAATCTGCTAGCAAGGTGCAGCCTGATGACATCACAAACAGGAAACTGGAGTGATTTCCTGCACCTGCTCACCTGAGCCACACCCAGAGGCTACTTGGGGAGTGTGAGGAGGCATCCCAGGAGAGTGCAACCAGCAATGGATTCCACCAAACAACAGCAGGGTAAGGATGTAGAGAAAAGGAAGAGAAAACATAAGTTCTCTGAAAAGGAGCAGGAGGTCCTCATTGAGGAGATGGTCTGCAGCCATGAGCTCCTCTTCGGCAAGAAGGCACTGCGTGTCCCCGAGGCGAGGAAGAGGAAAATCTGGCTAGAAATACAGAATAAGGTGAATGCAGTGGGAGTCACCACACGTACCATCGAAGAGCTGCGCAAGCGGTGGTACGACATGCGCCAGAGGTCCAAGGAGAGGGTGGCAGCCAGACTGAAGGACGCAAATCAGACTGGAGGTGGACCATCCACTGCAGAGCAGCCAACCCCCCATGAGGAGCTCGTGGAGTCTACTCTCCTGCCTGAGAGCGTTGGTGGTGTGGCTGACATAGATAGCTCCGACCCTGCATCCAGCAGTCAAGGTAAGATGCATGCAAAATCAATCTGCACTCCTCCCCATCCCATGCACACTTCCCCAAATGCGCATAGTAAACTCCCAAAATGTCAATCCAGGCCAGGTCTTACAGCACACCCAGCAATGCATCATGGGATTCGTAGTACTGTGTCTGACTGTGTGTCCATGAGACTAAGGAAATTAAATGCAACTTGTGGGTTGGGGATAAGTGAATGATACAGTGTCAGAGGTTAGCCAAAAAAAACGGTAGGAACTTTATTGATTGCCACATGCAGACAATAACACAAACTCATGTAGTCCCCTTTACATCCACAGCACATGGCATGGCACAAGAAGACAGCGCAGAGGGAGAGGAACCTGCACACCCTGCGGACTCAAGCGATGACACTGAGCAGCAGCCAATCCAACGCAGGAAGCGCGCACATGTGCCCCCACTGCCTCCATTTGAGGACGAATTACCTGCCACAGGGGATGACACCGACAGGAGAGAGGGGAGTCAGGGTGTGTCACACATGCCCATTCATGACACACAAACGCCAAGGAGTAGACCACAGGAGACATCCAGATCAAGGCCCAGGAGCAGCACTGCGACTGAAGCAGAAGGGTCCGTGTTCTCAGGCCTGGAACAGAGCATGCTGCAGGAACAGCGCCTGCAAAGCAAAGCACTGCGGTCAATTAATCGGCAGCTATGCCGCATACACAGGGACCAGAAGAACATGGGGGAGGGCTTCGTGGCCATGGCAGGGGCGATCCATGAGCTCTGTGACACTTTGAGGCACACCCAAGCCGCCAATGACAGGGCTGGCCGACGTGCCAATGCACGCCTACACAATTACACAAAGGCCGTGAACCGCCTCTGCACCACCACCAGCACCCTCACACGCAGAAGCGTAACAATGCAGGTCGAGATGGCACACTGCTGCCAGGATATTGCCCGAGGGCTTGCGCAGGTAACCACTGCTGTGGAGCAGCTGCAGACAGCCAATGCTGGTGGCAGCGCACTCATGGCCTCTGCCGAGAGGGAGGACACCTCAAGTCGGAGCAGCCTCATTCCCACCTTGCCAGGGGAAAGACGGCGCAGTGCCAGACAGGGTGCAGGCCAAGGGAACACCATGGTGGGCACTCAGCCTGGACGTCACCGAAGGAGGTGAACATGTGCGGGGACACTCACTGCAACACGGGTGCATGAACCCGAAAATGCTGTTTGCACAATTACTTGTGCCTTACCTGCACTGTGTGCACAACATGTGCTGGGGACAGCTGCTATTTCTTTAATGTGAAGTGTGAATAAACACTTCACACATCATCAAGCTTTGTTGTCTCATTTCATCATTACTCACCTAGAAGTAGTTTTGTGTGTTCTCTGTCCGTCTCTGGCATCCAGCAGCTGCCCCAACTCCTGCTGCAGGTCTGGCAGGGGGAGCAGGGCGCTCGTCATCCGATGTGTCTGTATCGGTCACATCAATTGTCGTGCCTTTCCTCATTGCCATGTTATGGTATGTAGCATTGCACAGCTTGCCACGATTTTACAGCAGGTCTCAGGGCTGTATTGCAGTGCGCCTCCACTTTTATGCAGGCACCTGAAGCGGCTCTTCAGGATTCCAAAGGTACGCTCAATGACGCAGCGTGTAGATCTGTGTGCCCTGTTGTAGCTCCTCTCACTTGCATTTGCAGGATCCAGATATGGGGTCAGGATGAAGTCGCGCACTGCATAGGCACTGTCACCTGCATGCACAAACACAGTAGGTAAGTCAATGTCCCCCTCCTCAAGTGATGTAGTGGATGTATTGATGTGTCCCATGTATTTACCTAGCAGGTACCCCTCCCCAAACTCTCCAGCACTCAGACGTCTGTGTATTCCACTGTGTCTGAAGATGAACGAGTCATGTGTACTGCCGGGGTATTTGGGTATGATGTCTGTGATGAGATACTTTGCGTTGCACACAATCTGTATATTGAGGGAATGGTAGCATTTCCGATTCCTGTAGACATATTCAGTTGCTGCTGGGGGTGTGATGGCCACATGGGTCCCGTCGATGCAGCCAATGACGTGGGGGAAACGTGCAATCTGGTAGAAGTCCAGCTTTGTTTGCTGTAATGCCTGTTGGGTAGTGGGGAAGTAAATGTGATGTGAGAGCCTCTGTAGCATTGCATCTAGGAAGGCATGGAAGAAACGCGAAAGTGCACTCTGTGACACCCCACCAACCTCCGCTATTACCCGTTGAAAACTCCCTGATGCCAGGAGGTGCAGGGAGCACAGGACCTGCACATGTGTGGGAATTGTTTGTGTCCTGCGTGTAGGGTGCTCCAAGTAGGGTTTCAGCTCCTCAATCAGGTCCATTATGGTCTGTAGGTGCAGTCTGTACTTGTCACAGATGTCCTCTTCAGTGTGCTGGAACAGAGTGATGCACAGCCTGAATATACGTTCCTGTCTCATTCTCCTCTGAGCAAGGGCCCGAATACGCAGCCTCCTGGCTATCACGAACATTGCTGCCATTGTGGGTGGGTCTGTTGCATTGTGGGGTGGTTTAAGTACCTTGCACCAGTTTACCACCTGCATGCAATTGGTGTTAATAGCGATTTCTTAAATTGCGAATTTCGTAAAATCGCAATTTGCGACTTTTTCATACATGTGCTTGCGATTTCTTAGTTTGCGATTTCTTGTTAGCGATTTTCGCTAAGCTAAGAAATCGCAAATTGAGTATTCGCACGGAAAATCACAGTTTACATGTTTCGCAGCCTAAGAAATCGCTAATTTAGCGATTTCTTAGTTTTCTGTGTGGAAGTGTGTCATACATATGAAATTGCGAAAAATCAGCCGCAAACGCTGTTTTTAGCGATTCGCAGCGTTTGCGACTAATTTTTCCTTTCATACATATGCCCCTAGGTGGCAATGTAATATTTAAGAGATCTGACGTAAAAGGATAGTAGAAATTTAGCGGAATTTTCGGAACTGTCAGTGCCCTCTTGAAAGATCTGCTGTATCAATAGCTGTATGTACTGTACATTGAATTTGCACAAATGATGAAGCAAAACGGACTCAATATTAGCAAAAAAAGGACTGATCATTTCCACCCTGTCAGAATTAATTTTAAAATATGTCAGGTTTATTCATGCTAACAACAAGTACTCATCCTCAGTCCCTCAAAAAGCGACATCAGCAATGTCATGATAAAGACTTCTCATTAGCAATATTATAACACCTCTATACACCAATCAAAAACTAAAGCATGACCAGTTAACCTTTGCAAATGGTCTGTCCCTGTGCTGCACCATATGTGACGAGAGTTTTTTTAGTATGCTTGAAAAAAATGTTTTTTAGAAATCAGCAAATTATACAGTAGAGGGTGGAATAGGTGGCAAATAAGGTAAATCCATTAATATGCAGAAAAAGTCACAGCAGCACAATCGCACTTGCCAGTACCACTAGGTGTTACCAAGCAACTTATATACGACATTGATATAATGTGTGCAGCAGTAATGTCATTTTCTATAATGCAGAGGGCACTTACAGGAGAGGTAGCATGAGCGCTTGCATGTTAGGCCCGGCATCCTTGGTGTGGTTCTCCTGACTTTTTGCCTTCTGACCTCCTGTTTTGCCGACTTCACTTTTGCTGGTTTTAGGAGTCAGGGCACTTTACCACTGCTAACCAGTGCTAAAGTGCATACGCTCTGTATTCTTAACATGGTGACATTGGCTTATCCACAATCGGCATATTTAGTTTACTTGTAAGTCCCTAGTAAAGTGCCCTATATGTGCCCGGGGTCTGTAAATTAAATTGTAGTAATGGGCTTGTAGCACTAATTGTGCCACCCACTTCAGAAGCCTTTAAACATGTCTCAGGCCTGCCACAGCCGAGCCTGTGTGGTCAGTTCAAATTGTCATTCAGCCTGGCAAGTTAGCCTACTTTCCAGGCCCAAACCTTCCCTTTTATTACATATAAATCATCCCTAAAGTCAGCCGCAGTTTATTTAACATGTAGTACATGTACTTTTGAGTTTGACATGTCTTGGTAGTGAAACTTCTAAATTTGTTTTACACTATTGCTAGGCCTATCTCTCCCATAGGTTAACATCTGGATTGCCTTAAAACATCTTCTAAGTGTAATGTCCAATTGGGAAAAAATAGAGATTCGGAGTGTCTCTGGACTCACTATTTAAAATCTCAATTGATGGTGAAGTCATATTTTCAATTGTAAGTCTGAAAATGCCACTTTTAAAAAGTTGGCAATTTCTTACTTTAACCATTCTGTGCCTCTGCCAGTCTATGAATACGCATCTGTTGCTGTGTGGCAGCTGGGCTTTGTGCATTCCCTTTAGACAGTCACACAAAGGGAGCTGGAGTGTGACATTTGCATCCTGGTAGACATAACCAGTCTGTTGGGCCTTCCTGAGGTAGATTGGGAGGGAGGAGCTGACACTTGCACCTGTATAAGGTTGTGCCTGTCCCCACACAAAGAGTTACATACCCCCGTGTAGTGAGTCTGGAGCCAGGGCAGGATAGGCAAGGACCTTGTGATCTTCAAAGGCCTCTTTGAAGTCTCCCCCACTTCAAATGCTCATTTGGGTATAAATACTGGACCGCTGATACCAATAAATGAGAACTCTGCTGGAACCAAGGACTTTCTGCCAGGAAGAAGTGCTGCTGTGCTGAAGGAGGTGCTGCCACTTTGCTACCTGCATTGCTGTGTTGACTTGCTGCCTGCTGATTGCTGTGCTGTAGAAGGGACTGCCACTTTGCTACCTGTTCTTCTGTGTTGACCTGCTCCCTGCTGACTCTTGCCTAGGAGTGAGAAGGTCTGGACCTGTTCTCTACATACTTGAAACCAAGTTTCTCCAAGGGCTTGTTGGCTTGCCTCCTGCTCTCTGAAGTCTCAGGGTCACAAAATACTTCTTGCAACTCTGATGGACTCTGCCATCTGTGAGTTCTACCTTTGCCTGAGCTGCCCCCCTCCAGTCCTGGGGCTCAGAAGTGGGTTTCTGTGAAAATCGACGCAGTCACGCCTTTGCACTGATTGGAACGGATGCAGTGGCTTCTGATGGCGACGCAGTGCAGATTCAATAACGACACAGGTCCTGACTGCGAGATTCAACAACGACTAAAAAGCCAATCTGAAGTCGCTGCTGCAAGGCCCGGCTTCGACACAGCACCGACAATGTGATACCAACTGCGAAGCTCGACTCCAATACATTGACCCGACTGCCTAAATCGGAACCCATGCATCGAGTCTTTGACGTTGACGCTTGCTCCATACAATAGTACTTTTTCAGCAGGCCCTGAGTGGGTACTGTAGCCAGCCTACCCTCCATCGCAGTCAGCCTGAAGTTTGGATTTACCCCGGTCTAGCGTGACCTCAAATAACCTTTTTGCACAATTGACTTCTAAGCACTGTTTTTTGCTTTAATCTTTAAAAATCTGTACCTCGACTTCTACTTATTGCATTTTTGTAAGTTTTGTCTTGTTTGACTCAGATAAATATTCTCTAATGGTCTAAACTGGTGAGTCTTTTTGTTTTGTTTTCACTGTGTTACTGTAATTTAAGTGTTGTACAAATACTTTACACATTGCCTCTTACGTTATGCCTGCCTGCTCTGTAACAAGCTACCAGAGGGTGAGCACAGATTAATTTAGGTTGTGTATCTAACTTACCCTGACTAGGATTGTAGTCCATACTGGGACAGGGTGCAAACCTCTGCCAACTAGAGACGCAGTTTCTATCAATGCCGCACAAAACTACACACAAACCTGGTAGATCAAGTGTGGTACATTGAAAGATTCGCTCTCTGAGAGATACACTGCTGCCCAAGTTCTCCCTCTTCTGAGTAGTGCCAAAATATTTTCATTGTGTAAACACCAATTACTAGTATTACCAATGCTTATTTTGTTCTCTCACTGTGTTCTTGTCAGGCTCCTCCGTTCTGAATCCTCAGGATCGTGTTAATGCTCAAAAGCGGCCCACCTCTGGACGGCCCCAAGTCTGGCATATAACGACACACAGACTGTTGGGGTAGTCGAGCGGGGGAAGGAAAGGGTAGGGACTGCGTAGAAGGAGATCAGAGAAGCATACAAGAGCACAACGTGAGCACAGCGTAATACAATGTATGACTCAATGGAAAGAGGCAATAACATACATAATGCACAAAGCCCATCACACCCACCTGAAAGAAAAAGAAGGTGTAGGCCTAATTACAGAAGAGAGCAGACGGTGGTGGCAGGTTCACGACATGTAACTAGTGTAACAAAAGAGAACACATGTTGGCAAATAATCCCCGCTATTTCTGACACTGTACTATGCTTGCACTAGTTCCCTCTGTAACACCTACCAAGCAGGCACATGAAGTACGCAAGGCCGTGGCAGCGGCACACCGTCTCAGGTATCTCTCTCCTAGAAAACACATAATGAGAACAAAGACACCGAAAACGTGAAGGAGTGAATATGGACCAAGTAACAATAACAGTCTTGCCCTGATCCAGTCTGTGTTATGCTTGTGCTTGTTATTAGAAACACAATACCACCAGCAAGTCATATATAAACAATCCGGGTCTTCCTTTTTTGCTACTACATTGCACAAATCCGCTTACAGTCTGTGGTTTGAGGATTCCAGGTCTCTCAAAACCAATGACCCCAAACGCCCGCAATATAGAAAGGCGCCTTGTACCTCCCCGCATGAGACCTATGGTTGTTTGTCTCTCCAACAGAGGGGTATGCTATTCGAAAAGCGCACCGGAAACACGGTTACTCCTCTGCAAGAGACCGCCAGGGTTGGTCTCGGCACACAGAGGAATCACAAAAGTGGAAGAGTCAGCGAGGTTAGTGAACACCTCAACCTCCCTCAAAGATGACGGTTCGAAAACCTGTGCTTTCGCACTCTTACCGACCAGAAGCCTAGTGTCCGTAGGAGAAGTCTGCTCCGGGCAATCCATCAAAATTATCGGCAGCGGGTGTTTCCTTCCGCCGCCCTTATCCCTGCAACCGGCTTCGCGTCCGAGTCACGTGAGGCGTGACTCGCTTTTGCATGCCGGGAGTTGTAGTTCAGAGGGGGTATTTCCTAATGCCTGGTATACATGCAACGGGCAGTCAGTGCGTAACCGGCAGTAGGTACCTTACAGTTTTGAGCAAGAAGTGAGTTACACCATTCTCTCACACCAGCACCCAGAGAAGCTGCTGTACAAAACACAAGTGGGCACAGGTGGAAAGCCATACATACAAATACAGCAACATGTTGAGAAAGATTAGAGCACGGGTGATGCACAACACCTAAGCATCATCTTTGGACACAGCTTGTCATCCGAACTGTACTTGCGTCTAGGAACATTTTGATCAAGAATTTTTAAGTCCGAAGGTAAGCGCTGACCTGGCCGAATCCACTTTTTGTATCCTAACCGCTCTCCATTGTGGTTGACCATATTTTTCAACTTTGATCTGGGCTCGTGTGACTCGATGTCCACGGTTGGCGCTTTGATCTTTTAGACACTAGTTTTCCCTAAAACTTAAAAAAATCATAACTCTGGTCACACTGATTGGAATTTGGTGTTTTGGTGTCAAATAATTTATTAAAATGTACTCTATTTTTCTAAATTTTTTGGGTACTTTTCTTGTGTTGTGTTTTCACTTTATTACTGTGTGTAAGTACTTTACACATCACCTCTAAGTTAAGCCTGACTGCTTTTAGTGCCAAGCTACCCAGGGTTAGGAACAGGTTAATTTAGTGACTTTTTGTAGTTCACCCTGCAAGCGATTGTGTCTGTTGCTTGACCAGGGCTCACACTACAGTCAACCAACAACCCAATTTCTCACCACTATCTTTGAGTGAGGTGCGCCAACATTAATGCTTTGTAAGTTGCTTTTCAAAGGCCAAATGTGCAATGAAAATAGCCACTTGTATAGTTTTTTGTGCCCCATTCAAACACCACATGGGAAAGCGAAAGTAAATTGCTTTCTTCGTGGCCATTCAGTATATGTGCACAACCTTTCTAAGTGATGGGCTAAGCACAGAGACTGACAACATCTCCCCTCTGCTGGAACAGGGTGTGGGGGTCGGTATGTGCCAGCACTATGGGAGGATCCAGACAAAAAGCAATTTGGAATGCTCGTGCATGATAAAGAGACAGCATATAATATATCTGCAGGAAAGTGGATTATTATTTTGAGTGGACAAGTGTCTACATGAATGTGTAAGGCCACAACCTGCTAAATGGCACACAAATTAAATAAAAGAAACCTCTTTTCAATCTCTGGCAATATGACACAAAGCAGTCAGGCTTAAAGCAATAATAGTCTACGGAGGCGGCACACTGGGACATTGGTGTGATTTGAGGCTAGCTGCGAAGGAGCATTGGCTAGGCACAACAAGTGGATTTATCCCAGTAAAAGCTTAAAAGTCAAAAGGTTTAGATTTTCCAAGTCCCAATGTAGAGAGTGACTATTGGAGAAGAAAAATCTTCCCTCAGTTTGCCGCTGCTGAAATTGTAGCCACTGCTGTGGAATTGAAGGTGAGATACTTGAAGCATGGTGTTCCCGCTGGACTTCTGGAGCTTTTGAGATTTCTCACTGAAATTGTTTTAAGTTTTGGCACAGAATGGGACTTAGTCATTTTTTCCAAGGTGCTGGGAGCTTGACTGGGATGAAGTTAAATCTGATGCTGTTGAACTACCAGTGGCATACTTTTTCCCGCAGGTCTACCTTAAGCTCTTGAGCATTGGAAGATGAGTATTTCAAAGTTTCCAAGCTTTGCTGTGGTGCCCAAACAACCACAGCAGTATGCTTCTACGGTACTGGGACTCCAGGGGGCACTTAGAGACTCTCAGGGTCTTAGGTAGAGACTACAAGACAATTTCCCACCCAGGGACCAGTTGTTACTGGTCATTTGCAGGAAAAGGCCTCTTGTAGCTTGATTTGTTTCTGCTGTCACACTAGTGGTCAGCAAACAGACCCTTGGATTCCACTTCTTTCTCTTGGGTACAAGAGAGAACAGGTCCAGTCCTTCAGGGTACCTCTCAGTCACAGGCAGCAGTTCCATTTATCTTCTGATCTTCTACCGGTCCAAAGAGTATGCTGAGGAGGTTCCTTAGGGGTGACAAATCTATGCCTGACATTGGCTAGTGGGTGGAGATGATTCTAGGGCGCTCCCGAGCCAATGGGGCAAAAGTTCCTGAAGGCAATCCTACCCACTTTTCAGCAGTTCCTGTTTGCCCCACTGCAAGTAATCCCACAGTACCCCTCACTTTCAAAATTCAGAATGAGAAAACTCTTTTCTCAGCTTTCAGAGCCTGTGCACCCACCTAGAGATGTTGTCAGGGTAATGAGCAGCCAACTCCTCTGTGGTTACTTAGACCTAGTTCTGAGGGTACCTTTCCTCCCACTATGTTTAGTACCAGCCTTACTATGGGAGCAAAAGCTAACATTAGCTTGTGATAGGGAAGGTACCTGTGAAGTTAATTAGGTTCCTGCACTCACCCCTACTGGTCTTCCTGACAGGGAAAGAAAGTACCTCCCCACTCCCAGGCCATTGCCTCTGCTCTGGTAGCAGTTGTCACACCTAATTCAGTCTGGCCAGCTGCTGGAGAGCTAATACAAAGTAGCATCCAGCAGCTTCAGGCATGGTAGAGGTAACTTGCTAAAAGTTCTATTTCTCATATATTTATTACAAATCTGATTTCCTATTAGTTTGGATATTTAGTAGATATAAAACTAACTGGCACATGCATCAACAATGCCATTTGCGATTCCTTATTAGCGAAAAATAAGGATTCGCTAATAAGGAATAGCAAAAGGCTATGCATGTAGAAATCGCTTACAAAATAGCGATTTCTAAACATTCCTTAATTGCGACTCGCAAATTACGAGTCGCAATTAAGGAATACCTCCCCATTTATTCCTATGGGCCTAGAGGCCCATAGGTATGAATGAGAAGACTTTCTCAATTTGCGATTCTCAATTAGAGAATCGCAAATTGCTCATGCAATTTCAAGGGTGCCAGGGTGTCAAAAGGACACCCTGTTGCACCCCTGAAATCTGCATATGAGTACATCTTGCACACTCACATGCCCCAAGGGCATGTGTGTGTGTAAAATGGAACTTTGAAAAATGCACTTTAGTGCATTTTTCAAAGTTTTTGCAAATTACCATGAAGTTCAACTTCATGGTAATTTGCTCCCCCTATTAGCGAAATCGCTAATAATTTAACTTTAATGCATTGCATTTAAAGAATCTCAATTTGAGATTCCTTAAATGCAATCGCAATTTAAGTAATCGCAATTTAGAGATTACTTAAATTGCGATTTTTGCATTTGGGATGATGCATCCCAAATGCAAAAATACCGGTCGCAAAGGGGCAGGTTCTGAGAATCTGCCCGTTTACGACCGGTTTTTGCTTTGATGCATGTGGGCCTTTGTCTTTGAATAGCATCTGTAGCTTGTAAAGGTCAAAAGTTATAGATTTGAGTACATAATCTATGCTATGAGTTTTTCTGTCCAATAGTCACAGCTTAACCACTGACAATGTAGTTTTGTGCCCATTGGAGCAAAGTGCCCCTTTTTGACATGGTCTCCCCCAATTTTATGCCTGGCATCTTCTGTAATTTTGACAGAAGTGCACGGTATTCCTGCTATCCAGGTCTCCAGTGCCAAATATCTTTTCCTAAAACTGCAAATTGTTTCACAATTGCAAGAACCTTTACCACGGCTGTTAGTCCCTAGTAAATGGTACCCCTGGTACCTAGGGCTTGAGTACCCAAAGAGTGTCCTTAGAGGCTGCAGCATGTATTGTGCTACCCTAACCACAATCATGCAGATTGCTATTGCGGACTGCTTGAAATGGTGTAGACAAAAGTGAAAACACGACTTGGTACACATGCTGTTTGCCATGCCCGCAGACACTGCATACAATATTTGTAAGTCACCCCTACAGAAGGTCCTACAGCCATAAGGCATGCACTATAATACATGTGTGGACATATCTGCATGGGTAGATATGCCCATGTGATGTTTAAGTCAATTCTTGAAAAGCACCCCCACTGATATGGGGTGTGTCCCCCAGGCACTGGCTGATTGCCGCTAATGCGGTTTTTTAATTTCTCCTGGTTAGGTGAAGATGGTTCATCACGAGTTGAGATATTTTCAAGGTAAAGTTTTTATTGTTTTCTATTCATTCATAGAAAAACGGACATCATTGTTATTCCTTGACTGACAAAAGTTCCATTGTAATTCACAATAATCTGATCATTCCCATAATCGATCCCAATGCATTTCGGCAGAGTTTGCCTTCATCAGGGGAGATCTACAAACAATTATATATATAATGAATATACAATATACAACGCTTTTGTTAAACGAGGATATAATACAATATATGTGATTGGATAAATGAAAAAAATGGACAGACGTGAGTTGTTAGACAAGGGTCTAGTGACGATAAAAACATAACATGAAAAAATAATAACGGTAAAGTTGAGTGGCTACTGTGATAGTTGTAAAGAGGTATAACCGAGTGCCCGTAAGTAGACGGTAGAAGGTAACAAAGATGGGGTGTGACTAGCGCGTTTGTGATGTTAACAGATAGCAGAAAATAGTTGAGTGTCTTGGGTTGTTATTTCAAAATGATCGCGTCGTAGCGGGTTGTGCCGGTGCTGCGAGTGAGGTGTCGTTCGGTTAATGCGAAGCTGTTAGAGTTACCGTATGGATACAATGTTGCTGGACGTACGAGAAATTAAATTGCATTACGCGCCGATGGTTAAGTGTGTATTCCCCTACTGGGTGTGCCGGTAGAGTTAACGTGTGAAAACTATGTTACTAAACACGCTAGAAAGTTAGTTACATTATGCACCAAGGTTTAAATGCGTATTATCTTACCGTGTATACGGAATTCAGGGGCGTGGATTCAATAGTGAAGTGGTGCTCTGGATTGGTGCGTGGACTTTTAAAAAACGCAGATGTGATCACATGATTCGGGTTAATGGGTCAAAGAGTGAAAACAGACTATATGTTGGTGGTCAATGGTGGTGTGACCTAGAAGAAGGACTGAAAATGTAATGTAGAGGTTAAGATATGTAAAGAAATTACCGTAATTGGAAAAATTAAGAAATGGTAATTAAAACGAGGTAACATGCAATGAAAAAAACGTAAAGTAAGTTTATATCCAGAATTGAGTTTAAGAAAAATATGGGGGGTTGAGAGTGAAAAGGTGAAAACGAAGAAAGAGATTGAATGAAGAAAAAATGTGACATGTTTAAGGGCAGTGACAACATTTCAGAACAGAGCATGGTTTAGGTGAAACAATGTAAATGGATAATGTTACTCTGGATGCTGACATGTTAAAGGTAACAAGAAAATTCTGTGCGATCATTCATTCCTTTAGGCTTCAAGGAGTTCAATAGGTAAATCCAATGGTTTTCTCGTTGTAGGAGGAAGTTGTGGTTGTCTCTCCCTTCTTTTTTCTCGATAGTTTCCAAGATGCAGAATTTTAATTGGCTTACTGAGTGTTTAGCTTCGGTGAAATGTTGGGCAACTGTAGACTTCATTTGTCTGTTTCTTATGTTGGATTTATGTTCGTTTAATCTAACTTTGATTTTTCGTTCGGTTTGACCAACATAAACCATGCCGCATGGGCATTTGAGCATGTATATGACGTTGTTGGTGTCACAGGTGGCTGTTGTTCTGATTTTGATTTTGTGTCCTTTCAGGGGATGTGTTATGTGTGTACCTTTGATGATGTTATGACAGTTATTGCAGTTTAGGCATGGAATTGTGCCTTTTGCTATTTGTTGAATGGTTGGTTGCGTTTGTTGTAAAAGTTCCCCCAAGTTCTTATTTCTTGTAAAAGCGAATATGGGAGTTTCATCAAAAATGTGATTGAAGTCTTGTTCCAATGTGAGGAGTTGCCAATGTTTGCGAATAATTCGTTTGTATGAATTACTCAGAGTTGAATATTTGGAAACTATGGTGATTTGGTTTTTAGGATCTTTGATTTGGGGCTTCAAAAGTTCACTGCGGGTCTTCGTGGATGATCGTTTCCGTGCTTCATGTAATACCTGATCAGGGTATCCTCGAGATTTGAATCTGTTGATTAGGATATCCGTTTGTGTGTTAGATTTGGTTGGGTTGGAAACAATTCTTTTAATCCTGAGCATTTGTGAGTATGGAAGATGTTGTTTGAGGGGTAGAGGGTGGAAGCTGTAAAAGTGAAGAGTATTGTTCCTGTCTGTGGGTTTACGGAAAAGATCTGTTTCAAAGTTAGTGGAAGTTCTGGTGATGTTAACATCCAAAAAGGTGATGGAGTGGGTGCTGGTATGATAGGTGAACTGTATGCGCTGGTCGATGTAGTTAAGTTGTTTCAGTTGCTTTTCGAGGATATCATTAGGGCCGTTCCATATTATGAATATATCGTCTATGAATCTTAGGTAGAGTTTCAGGTGATCTGTCCAGGTTTTTGTGCTCAGGATGTGATCTTCTTCGAACCGATTCATAAAGATATTGGCGTACGCCGGGGCTGCGCAATTACCCATAGAAGTGCCCGTTAGTTGCTGAAACCACTCATTATTGTATTGAAAATAGCTGTGTAGAAGGGTGAATTGCATCAATTCCATTAGAAAAACTTTTAGATCCTGTGGATAGTTAGTTTGTAATAATGCGTGTTCTATTGCTTCCAAACCGGATGAGTGGGGAATGGATGTGTACAGAGAATTCACGTCTACTGTGCATAAGATGATGTTTTCATCATTGTTGATGGTGGTTTGATGTAATTTGGTTAGAAAATCGGTTGTATCCTTGATGAAGGATCTCATGGTGTAGACGCTGGGTTGTAGGTGGCGGTCAAGGTATTTGCCCACTGGTTCATGAATGCTTCCTCGTGTAGTTACGATGGGTCGGCAAGGTGGTTGAGTTGGAAGCCACCTACAACCCAGCGTCTACACCATGAGATCCTTCATCAAGGATACAACCGATTTTCTAACCAAATTACATCAAACCACCATCAACAATGATGAAAACATCATCTTATGCACAGTAGACGTGAATACTCTGTACACATCCATTCCCCACTCATCCGGTTTGGAAGCAATAGAACACGCATTATTACAAACTAACTATCCACAGGATCTAAAAGTTTTTCTAATGGAATTGATGCAATTCACCCTTCTACACAGCTATTTTCAATACAATAATGAGTGGTTTCAGCAACTAACGGGCACTTCTATGGGTAATTGCGCAGCCCCGGCGTACGCCAATATCTTTATGAATCGGTTCGAAGAAGATCACATCCTGAGCACAAAAACCTGGACAGATCACCTGAAACTCTACCTAAGATTCATAGACGATATATTCATAATATGGAACGGCCCTAATGATATCCTCGAAAAGCAACTGAAACAACTTAACTACATCGACCAGCGCATACAGTTCACCTATCATACCAGCACCCACTCCATCACCTTTTTGGATGTTAACATCACCAGAACTTCCACTAACTTTGAAACAGATCTTTTCCGTAAACCCACAGACAGGAACAATACTCTTCACTTTTACAGCTTCCACCCTCTACCCCTCAAACAACATCTTCCATACTCACAAATGCTCAGGATTAAAAGAATTGTTTCCAACCCAACCAAATCTAACACACAAACGGATATCCTAATCAACAGATTCAAATCTCGAGGATACCCTGATCAGGTATTACATGAAGCACGGAAACGATCATCCACGAAGACCCGCAGTGAACTTTTGAAGCCCCAAATCAAAGATCCTAAAAACCAAATCACCATAGTTTCCAAATATTCAACTCTGAGTAATTCATACAAACGAATTATTCGCAAACATTGGCAACTCCTCACATTGGAACAAGACTTCAATCACATTTTTGATGAAACTCCCATATTCGCTTTTACAAGAAATAAGAACTTGGGGGAACTTTTACAACAAACGCAACCAACCATTCAACAAATAGCAAAAGGCACAATTCCATGCCTAAACTGCAATAACTGTCATAACATCATCAAAGGTACACACATAACACATCCCCTGAAAGGACACAAAATCAAAATCAGAACAACAGCCACCTGTGACACCAACAACGTCATATACATGCTCAAATGCCCATGCGGCATGGTTTATGTTGGTCAAACCGAACGAAAAATCAAAGTTAGATTAAACGAACATAAATCCAACATAAGAAACAGACAAATGAAGTCTACAGTTGCCCAACATTTCACCGAAGCTAAACACTCAGTAAGCCAATTAAAATTCTGCATCTTGGAAACTATCGAGAAAAAAGAAGGGAGAGACAACCACAACTTCCTCCTACAACGAGAAAACCATTGGATTTACCTATTGAACTCCTTGAAGCCTAAAGGAATGAATGATCGCACAGAATTTTCTTGTTACCTTTAACATGTCAGCATCCAGAGTAACATTATCCATTTACATTGTTTCACCTAAACCATGCTCTGTTCTGAAATGTTGTCACTGCCCTTAAACATGTCACATTTTTTCTTCATTCAATCTCTTTCTTCGTTTTCACCTTTTCACTCTCAACCCCCCATATTTTTCTTAAACTCAATTCTGGATATAAACTTACTTTACGTTTTTTTCATTGCATGTTACCTCGTTTTAATTACCATTTCTTAATTTTTCCAATTACGGTAATTTCTTTACATATCTTAACCTCTACATTACATTTTCAGTCCTTCTTCTAGGTCACACCACCATTGACCACCAACATATAGTCTGTTTTCACTCTTTGACCCATTAACCCGAATCATGTGATCACATCTGCGTTTTTTAAAAGTCCACGCACCAATCCAGAGCACCACTTCACTATTGAATCCACGCCCCTGAATTCCGTATACACGGTAAGATAATACGCATTTAAACCTTGGTGCATAATGTAACTAACTTTCTAGCGTGTTTAGTAACATAGTTTTCACACGTTAACTCTACCGGCACACCCAGTAGGGGAATACACACTTAACCATCGGCGCGTAATGCAATTTAATTTCTCGTACGTCCAGCAACATTGTATCCATACGGTAACTCTAACAGCTTCGCATTAACCGAACGACACCTCACTCGCAGCACCGGCACAACCCGCTACGACGCGATCATTTTGAAATAACAACCCAAGACACTCAACTATTTTCTGCTATCTGTTAACATCACAAACGCGCTAGTCACACCCCATCTTTGTTACCTTCTACCGTCTACTTACGGGCACTCGGTTATACCTCTTTACAACTATCACAGTAGCCACTCAACTTTACCGTTATTATATTTTCATGTTATGTTTTTATCGTCACTAGACCCTTGTCTAACAACTCACGTCTGTCCATTTTTTTCATTTATCCAATCACATATATTGTATTATATCCTCGTTTAACAAAAGCGTTGTATATTGTATATTCATTATATATATAATTGTTTGTAGATCTCCCCTGATGAAGGCAAACTCTGCCGAAATGCATTGGGATCGATTATGGGAATGATCAGATTATTGTGAATTACAATGGAACTTTTGTCAGTCAAGGAATAACAATGATGTCCGTTTTTCTATGAATGAATAGAAAACAATAAAAACTTTACCTTGAAAATATCTCAACTCGTGATGAACCATCTTCACCTAACCAGGAGAAATTAAAAAACCGCATTAGCGGCAATCAGCCAGTGCCTGGGGGACACACCCCATATCAGTGGGGGTGCTTTTCAATGTTCTTATTTTCACTCCATCTCGGAGAGTGATACCCCGTGAGCACGGCACAACCTCGAAATCTTTATGAAATTTTAGGAAGTGCGCGTACTACCCCTTTTTTTCATATAAGTCAATTCTTGGACATTGCAACTGACCTGGGAAGCCATCTTGAATATATGCACTGGGAACTGGTGATTACGAGTTCCCCAGCTACATGATGGCTTCACTGAAACCAAAGGTGTATCAAACACCTCATATTAATAAACCCACACTGATTCCAGGGATGGAGTTAATAATGCATGCACCAAGAGGGTACCTTAGAGGTACCCCTTGAACCCTTCCAGTCCTCTTGTGTGCTGGGTGACTGGTACAGTCCAGCCTGACACCACAGATGCGCTTCTGACACCCCTATGAGGTGAGAGCCCCACTATCAGAGGTCAGAACAATGCCTGCTCTGGCAGGTGGTGTAAATCAGAATACCAAGTCCAGAGGCTTCAAAGCCTCTGCCACCTTGATATGCGACCCTGGCATCCCCCAGACCTGGGAGATGTCAGCCCCTGCCCTGGGGCCAATTTGGCACCAGGAGAGGTGGGAAATTAGTTATGTAAGGAAGCGTGGGGCACACTCAGGTCAGACACACCTCTGAGGTGAGCTGCCTGATGTCTCCCACTCTAGAAAAATTCTGCCATCTAGGTTATTGTAGAATTAGTAACACTGGGAAATGGGGCACAGTGATCCCAAAGGTAAGGAGCCCCTTAGCTGCTACTCCCCTAACACTCCTAAATTGATAATTAGGCCAACCCCTGACACCAGAGCATCAGATTCTCCTGACTACAAAAAAAGAGGACACTGAAGAGCCAAAAAATGTGAGAACCCTGCCTTCCCGCTCCAGACTCATCAATTGCAAAGACCCGACTCACCCTGCAGCTGTGCATCCTCAAAAAGCCTCAGAAGGTTGCCAGCACTTCAAAAACACACCGTAATCACGCTTGGAGTAGAGGAGCCACTTCCCCGCATCTTGTGGACATAGACCACAAAATCCAGTTCCAAGAAGCTGCTGACTACCAGATCCACCAACACAGTAGCCACCCAGGAGGAGGGCAGCATACTGAAAGTGGTCAGATCTGTTTCCTTACCAAGTTTGGAGATGGAAGGACTCCTACGAGCCTCCCTGCCCCAATACCCAGGGTACCGGA
This sequence comes from Triturus cristatus, assembly GCF_964204655.1. Lineage (NCBI taxonomy): Eukaryota > Metazoa > Chordata > Amphibia > Caudata > Salamandridae > Triturus > Triturus cristatus. The sequence continues at coordinate 240,112,372 of NC_140583.1, forward strand.
CCCCTTGCAGCGACCAATGCTTGTTTAGATTCCAATCCATACTCTATCAATCCGAAGACTGACCAGTCGATAAGAGACTTTAGCTATGCAGAAGCCAGCACCAAGAGTGACCCAGCTGCCTGCTTTGTCCCCCTTTGCAGGTCCAGGCCGAGAACCGTGACTGCCTATGATGCATGAGGGCCAGTCAACTAAAACTCTCTGCACCCGAGTTTCCTGGCCCGGGTCCACAAACACTGACTTCTCCAACTTCCTCTCAGAACCCTCACAAACTGGGACCCCCATTGGAAGCTCCCGGACTTGTCCCTAAATCCCCTTTGCAGCCTATTTCTAGGTGCCCCACTCAACTTTGCCTAGGGTGTAGCGCGCAAGGCTACCAACCTGTTCTTCACCTTCACATCTGGACACAACAGGGCAGTTAAAACCAAACTGCTTGTAGAACTTGGGACCTTGGCCCTTTACCACCTCACGACCTAAAGAGGACCCTTGCAATCTGTTAGCAAATACCTGTATGAAGTAAATGTTCTTCTCTCCATAAGAAAGGTTTACCGTGTGAAAACACAGTTTGCTAACATTGCTAAAAACTGTAAAAATGATAATTTGAAATGTACCTACCCAATTGCGAAGTTCTTGGTGTTAATATAGATATATATATAAAAATACATGCTATTTTTCTAAACTGATGTGGATCTCCTTTGTGAGTGTGTGTATCATTTATTGACTCTGTGTATGGAACACATGTCTAACACTCACCTCTGATAAGCCTAAGGCTGCTCGTCCACACTACCACAAATAGAGCACCTTGAGATTGTTAAAGAGAGCATTTGTCCACTTATAAAGGATACCTGGGCTCTTTACACAACATACCTCTTCTTGGTATACTAAATAAAAAACCAGCTTCCTACGCCCAGTAATTGGGGAAACATGCTATTCTTAATGTCACACATACTCCACTCTTAAATATTATGCACTCAACAATGTGGGCAGCAAGGTGTGCTTAGGTGACTTATTTTATATTTAAAATCAGGTTTTTCCACCTGTCAAAAGGGTGATTTTGAGAGGTTAGGGCAGCAGCGTTCAAACCGCTGATTTCAGGCTGTATAGCGTATGCCTGAAATCATATTTTCACTGCCACTATATTGGTTGGCAGAATAGGCCATCAGGTGGTACTTAACTTTCCATGCCAGCGGTATTTTTCTGCTCCATATACTCTGGCTTTATAAGAAGGTTAAAAGTGCAAATCAGGTTTCAAGTAGGTTTTAGAGGCTACATACACTGGTCACTGGATAGCAGTTTCCCAGTTTTAGAGGTAATCAGCTGTTGAGTCTCAACAAAAAGTAACATGAGCCTGTCAACCCAAAAAGGGGTCACTTTGCAGTAGTATAATTTGACAGATCATAAAACACTTCAATTATTCACAGAAAAGGCTAGCAAGGGTGCTTATCTGCTGTAGGAGCAGCAAAGAAAGAGGAGGATAAAGAATTTACACCCACTCTTTAAGGACAATAAGGGCTCGAATTAGTTTATTGTTACTTTTTTTTCTTACCATTTTCTAGAGTTCTCACTGTAACTGTAGTTCGTTTTGGTTACAATTGATGTTTGGAACTGGTGCTGGAAATTTAAAAAGGAAGTAAGATAAGCATAATTCTTGTCTCTGGTCCTGCTCAGAATAAATAGGCAGAGTCTTCATCAACCTGCGAAACATACAGTAGGTGGAGGGAATTTTGTTATTATCAGGTTTTCCTGATAGAAAATCAAACATTAAAACAAAAGCCTTGGTTGTTTAGTTTCCAGATAACCAAGGGCATATATGTTTCACATGAGATTTACCACATATCCATAGATACCCATGTCCAGTGAGGGGGGAGTGTCCTTTAAGAATTATTCCATGGTGTGGGAAACAGGCTTTTTATGTAGTGTACCAAAACGAAGTACACTATATAGGAAGTTCACACAACCCTTATTGACTTACAGGGCAAAAATGAATAATCTCAAATGCTCTCTTTTTTGATAGCATGGACACGCAGTTTAGTCTTATCAGAGGGTAGTGTTAAGCATTTGTTGAACACACAGATTCAATATATGAAACACACTTCTCAAGAAGAAATTCGAGACCAATTTAGAAAAATAACAAGTTAGTATTTTTATTGAAATATTTTAACACCAAGAACTTTGTAACTGGGTAAGTACTTTTTAAAATATTACTTTTTACAGGTGATTGAGAAATTGTAGCACAAATGCATTTTTATGCTGTGAAGCTTTCCTATGGAGAAAAAGGCACGCACTGCATACAGGTATTTGCAATTGTATTCCAAGGCTCTCCCTAGGGACATAAGGTGCTAGGGGTCCAAGGTCTAAAGTGCCACCAGCATTTTGAGCTTACCTGCCCTGGAGTGTCTGGGTGCAGAGGTGCTGGCCACGTTTGTAGCCTTGCGTGCTATACCGTAGGCAAATAGGGAGCCCCGATAAACAGGCTGCAGAGGGGGACTTGAGGACAAGTCCGGGAGCTCTCAACGGAGGGCTTAGTTTGTGAGTGTCCTGGGAACCGAGGGGCAGAGGGGCACTATCAGTTGTTGTGGGCTCAGGAACATGGATGCAGAGGATTTTGGTTGGTGGAGCCTGGCACTCACAGATCTCAGTCGGGTTAGAAGAAAGGCGACAAAATAGGACAGTTGGGCCGCTCTCAGTGCTGGCCCCTGTGATGCTGATGTCTCTGGTTGGCTGTTCAGTCGTTTTGGTGTTAGAGTCCGGATTGGACTCAAGCAAGCTTTGATTGTTGCAAGGGTTCTGGTACCCCAGGAATTGGTGCAGGACGGCTCCGGTTGGTTCTGGCATCTTCACACTTGGTGGGGAGATGGATCTGCACCCCTGGAGCACAGTAACCTCCTCCTGGATGGCTGGTGCATCAGTAGACCCAATGAACAGCAGAATGGTGAACCAGACAATGCAGGGTTGTGCCTGCTGGCTGCAGGGAAGTGCTTCTCCACTTTTTGATTTGGTGAAGTGCTGGAGGCCCACCAAGGGTTTTGTAAGATGCACAGCTGTAGGACGAGTCAGGTTGTCATGATTGTCGGGACAGGAGCAGGCAGGCCGGCAATGTTTTGAGCCAAAGTCCACCAACAGTCCGCAGATCTCGCTTCTTCGCCTCTTCTTTGTCCTCTTATTTTTCCAGTCAGATGAATCTGCGTTCCTAGTGTCTGGAGGCCACCTAAATACTTTTTGAGGGGCATTTAGGGGTGATGGGTAGTAGCCAATGGGCTTCCTACCTTTGGGGTCACTACTACCCCTATATGACCATTACCTGTGGGGAGTGGGCATAACCCTGTCCAAGAGTTACTAATTCCACCAAAATCAAGATGGTGAAGCCCTTCTTTGACTGTCCGCTTCAGGCTGGCCACCTTAAGGGTGTGCTCAGCCTGTGACTGTGAAACACCTTCTGACTAGCTAATTGTCCAGCCTCCTGTGGTACCAAATGGGCCCCAGAGCAGGGGATTGCATCTCCCAGGTCAGGGGGAAGACGAGATCACATATTAAAGGCGGCAGATGCTTTGAAGCTTCTGGGCTTCGTATGCTAATACACTAGACATGCTTCTGGAGGAGTTGCGAACACCTTCCCCTCGGAGCAGCTGTTGTTTCTATCCTCTGAGAAAGTGGGCTCTCACTTCCAGGTGGGTCAGAAAAACATCTGTGGTGGTAGGCTGGTCAATACCAGTCAGCCAGCCCACTAAAGGACTGGTAGGCTTTCAGGGGGCACACCTAAGGTGCCTTTGGGTGCATGGTATAGTAAGTCCAACACTGGCATCAATGTGGGTTTGTTAAGAAAAGGTTTTTGATGCCAAACACCATTATTTTCCATGAAGCTATTATGTAGCTGGGGAACTCGTAATGACCAGTGCCCAGTTTATACTTAAGATGGCTTTCCTGCCCACTTGCAATATCTAGTAATAGAACCAGACATCACAGGGGCACATCAGCTCATGCAGATATGTCTTCACATGTAATATAATGCGCCCTGCCTTAGCGTTTTTAAGTCCTGCTGTAGGGGTGACTTCCATATAGTGCATGCAGTCCATGGGCATTGCACACAGGCAGTGTCCAAAGTTGTGTTTTCAGAAGGGTTTGCACTCTTTCACGCATTCTGCAATGGCAGTCTGCATGTGATTTTTGTATGGGACCCTTAGGGTCGCATAAGACATGTTGCAGCCCTTAGGGACCCTCTTTGGTACCAAGGCCCTTGGTACCAGAGGTACCATTTACCAGGGACTTACAAGGGTGCTAAAGCTCTTGTCAGTTGGGTTACAATTAGAAATGTTGTTTTTCAGGGAAGGAACACTGGCACTGGAGTCTGGTTAGCAGGCTTCAGTGCACTGTCAGAGTCAAAAAAGCAGCATCTTGTAGTTCAAATGGTGGCAAAAAAAGGGGGGCATCAGGAAAGAAGTCCAGTTTCCTACACATTGGTAAACCATTAAAGTAAATTGGGCCCTTGCCAGTGGGCATGTACTAAGTGTTAGATTGCTATATGGTGTGTGGGCTTTATGGTGTCTATACATTTGAGAGCCTTTATCAATTTGTTTAAGACCATAAGAAGTGGCTAGCTGAGTTAGAGTCTGTCCTAAAATTTGGAGGGCAGGAGAAATAATAGTCTGTGAAATGAGTCTTGCTTTTTGGTGCTATATTGTGTGTGGCTGACACCATTATTTCTTTGTTCATAGCTGCTGTTGTCCCACTCAGGGAAGTTGCTAGGTTTATGCGCCCTCAGCAATGGAGTGCCAACCAATATATGGTGAGACCAAACAGCGCCACCTCCAGGGCAAACACATTGAGGTGTTTTGCAGTCTCAAAGAGACAAGGGAGGTTTTCAAGAACGACCCAGAGATGGTAAGAGCTGGACTGCCAGAGGGTAGGGATCCCTCACACCTATAATTTGGTGGTGTTTCAAACTGTGGCAAAACCATCTTCCCTTTTAAGCTCTATTTTGTTGTCACTGAATACCTGGGAATTTTCAAAATATGTCCCTCAGTCACAATTATATCCATTCTCAGGGGCTACTATCCCAGGACATTCAACTTTAATTTCCAAAACATCAGTTGTTATCATAATTTTGCTTTAGGGGCCTATATTCTGGCTCGTAAATTAATTTGAATTTGTATCTTAATACCTACATTTATAAATACCATAATTGTATTTGCCACCTCAAGCAACATTTGTCGAACGTGGCTATTTCTCTCGACAACAAATCTCAGGGTGACTTATGTAAAAACCTTTCCATTGGTATAATGTTGTCAATTCTTGGCATTTCTGTATTATTGTCACCACTACTCTCTGTGACCTCAGCCTGTCATAGTGCTGAACCTGGCTGCATCATTCTAAGCACTCACTCATTTACTGATCCATCATGCATTCATAAACTCAGCCGGCTCATGTATTTAACCATTTATCTATCCACTCAGTGATCAAAACGTTTATCCACGCACCCATCTCTTAATTATCCTTGCACGTACTCACAAATTTTTTTTTTCTGCTCTTGCTAATAATCGATGTTGATGCTTTCTCATTTTCATCCACTCTCCCGTCCATGCAAAAACTCACAAGCGTGCCAATCAGTGAGAAAGCTCTTTCACCTAGACATAGCACGAGCGATTAGAGCTACCAGTGCTTGTTTATTCGTGCCAGTACAGAAATGAAGGGCAGCCGCCCTACCCAGTCACACGTTTCTCTGAGGTATGCTCTTGGGCTTGGAATTTATCCCTCGAATGGCATCAATCACAGCCACGCCGCGAGCCTCGTAGAAAGGAACATTCCTCCGTGGTGGCCCGCATCACGGAGCAGGGCTCGCTCTGGGTGCCTCCTTCCTGTCACCGCTTCCCTGCACCCCGGTTTTAATTCAGTAATCATTGGCAGCAATTCTGGACTAACGTCTCCACCGTGCAGGTTTGTGCACTGCAGATACCGGAGTAAGCATGACTCTGGCTGTACCCGGAGAGAGGAGAGGTGGGCATGATTCTGCGAGACCTTACTTTCAGAGGTTGCGGAATCTTCAGAAGGTCTAGGAAGATCCTGGGCTCTTGCAACAAAAACCGAGGGTAGAGTTAATTTTTACAAATGCGTTGCATCTATTAATAAAGGGATGAAAGATTCCAAGACAGTGTCAACATTGGTTACATTACGTCTTCAGAATAGATATTTCTTGTGAGGGAGGCATTGGAGCGAGGCATTGAGAGCCCTGCAGGAGGAGCAACGAAAGCAAAGCCCAGATTAATACAACTGAAATAATTGCACTGAGCTGAAAGCAAAGGTGTAAGACTACAGATGATGGGTAACAATATGTTTCCTTCTCCTGTAATTGATGGTATAGACAGTATTACCTAGTATTAAAATATTTTATTATGGCCATCTGGCAAGAACAAGACGGCAATTCTGGTTATAAGAGTACCTGCAGCTGGGGTAGCGTGCCCTTTCCCTCTTCCTGGGCACTATGTTGAACACTAGGATAGGGAGCTAGAAATATGCGATTCCTCATCTCATGCCCCAACTTACCACCAATGATACTTTAAACTTACTGCTCTCGCAGGACGTGGAGATTCCTTCCCATTTTAGTTCTCAACAGGAGATCGGGTTTCAGTCTCTGTTTGTCGGGAAACAGCCTTTACAAGGAAGGCTGAACAACAAGATGCCTTTACAATGAAGGCAGAACAACGAGATGCCTTTACAAGGAAGGCCAAGCAACGAGCTGCCTTTACAAGGAAGGCTGAACAACGAGATGCCTTTACAAGACAACGAGATGCCTTTAGAAGGAAGGCCGAACAACGAGATGCCTTTACAAGGTAGGCCGAACAACGAAATGCCTTTACAAGGAAGGCTGAACAACGAGATGACTTTACAACGAAGGCTGAACAACGAGCTGCCTTTACAAGGAAGGCCGAACAACGAGATGCCTTTACAAGGAAGGCCGAACAACGAGATGCCTTTACAAGGGAGGCCAAACAACGAGATGCTTTTACAAGGAAGGCCGAACAACGAGATGCCTTTACAAGAGAGGCCGAACAACGAGATGCCTTTACAACGAAGGCTGAACAAAGAGATGCCTTTACAAGGAAGGCCGAACAATGAGATGCCTTTACAAGGAAGGCCGAACAATGAGATGCCTTTACAAGGGAGGCCAAACAACGAGATGCCTTTACAAGGAAGGCCGAACAATGAGATGCCTTTACAAGGAAGGCCAAACAATGAGATGCCTTTACAAGGGAGGCCGAACAACAAGATGCCTTTACAACGAAGGCTGAACAACGAGATGCCTTTACAACGAAGGCCGAACAACAAGATGCCTTTACAAGGAAGGCCGAACAATGAGATGCCTTTACAAGGGATGCCAAACAACGAGGTGCCTTTACAAGGAAGGCCGAACAACGAGATGCCTTTACAACGAAGGCTGCCTTTACAAGGGAGGCCGAACAACGAGATGCCTTTACAACGAAGGCCGAACAACGCGATGCCTTTACAACGAAGGTCATACAACGAGATGCCTTTACAACGAAGGCCATACAACGAGATGCCTTTACAACAAAGCCATTATAACAATGTCTTTACAACGCAAGTTTTTACACTGATATTCTTTTACGAGTTAGCCTTTACCAGGAATGCCTTTTGTTGTAAAAGCATGAATGGTAAAGGAATAGTCGTTGTAAAACAAAATACATGTAAATGTAAGTATGTTGGTAGGTATTAAAAAGCTAAGTATTAAGTGTATTTTATCTCTCTCTGTGTAGATACCCATACTCACCCAAAACCTATATAAACAATATTTTTACCACCCATATGTCTTTACCATGCATGCCTCTACCATGAAAATGTAAGCATTTTACAGGTAAGTACTACATATATATATATCTTTGTTACCTACTGGCAGTCGCCAGTAGGTAGTTATAGTTAGAACCTATTTTCCATAGGAAATCTGCAACATTCTATTTGGAATAACGTTGGCACCAATTGACGAATCTTCGCGGAATTTTCCAAACTTTTGGCCAGCTCCGGTCTGTTCCTATCCTGAAAATTTCACGGTGATTCGTCAAGCGGGGGCCGAGAAAAAAGCGGGGGGCCCAAAACGCATTTTCCCCATGCATTTTCCCATAGGACCTGTTGACGCAGCTACAGTCCGAACTGCTGAACGGAATTACACCAAATTTGGCAAAGAGGTAGTCCTCAGTTCAGACTCGTGCCTTTTGCTTAAATGGTGTAAATCCGTTCAGTAGTTCCTGAGAAAATTAGAGTTAAAAAGATATATATATCTGGGCGGAGCCTAACCACACATCTCATCGTGAGATCTGATTGGCTGTCAGTACTTCATCCAAGAAGTGTTGGCAGCCATCTCGGGACCAATATACATGATAGCACCTCATTAAAAAGCTTTGCAGTTAATAGAAGGTTTTAAGACTTTAGTTACATTATAAATCATTTGTTGATGGTACCATTCTCATTTTAGGAATTGTGGTGTTTTCTAAGGTGATTTTACCATGTGAAAAAGCCTTCTGCTGTGATATCATGAATCATGTTTGAGAGAAAACTATTTTCTCATGCTTTTCCCACAGAGGTTTGGAAGGTGATCTATAAGCTAAACTGAGAGCATATTTTCTGTCAGTTGAATCCTTTGTGTTCTACTGCAGCTTCCCAGAGTGTTCTAAAGAACAACTAGAGCGCTAACAGTCCTACTTATGACAAACGTATTGCACACCTGAAGCCATCTTGATTGGAATAAAGTGGTAACTCTTAAAACATTTAATTTAAAAAGGAACACAAAGAGGGGGTTCATTTTGCCATAGAAATTATGATTAGTGCTGAAAAAAGCAAAATTAGGGCACATTTTGAGTGACTTCTCAAATCCTCTTCTATTTCATTAAAAACTTCTGATATGCAGACTGAAACATGCACTTTGGATACCAGCAGAAGACTTCCCTGGTGAGCAGTAGCTTTACTACAGTGATCTAATGAGCAACTAGAGAGCTAACATTCAGAATTTATGGCAAATGTGTGACACATCTGAATTCTCTTCTTGATGGAACCAAAGTCAAAAACTGAAAGTATTTCCTACTGAGGAGACTGCAGTAAATGAGGAAATTAGGAAACTTCATAACAAATAAATCTCCCAAGATGGCCACCAGAGTCAAAAGAGCCCAAATGTAGCCCAAATATCACCCAGATGTAGCCCAAGTATAGCCCAATGACAGAATGTCCCAGAGTGTTCTAACGAACAACTAGAGCGCTAACAGTCTTACTTATGACAAAAGTGTGGCACACCTGAAGCCATCTTGATTGGAATAAAGTGGTAACACTTAAAACATTTAATTTACAAAGGAACAAAATGAGGGGGGTCATTTTGCCATAGAAATTATGATTAGCGCTGCAGAAAGAAAAATTAGGGCACATTTTGACTTCTCAAATCCTCTTCTATTTCATAAAAATATCTGACATGCAGACTGAAACATGCACTTTGAATACCAGCAGCAGACTTCCCTGGTGAGCAGTAGCTTTACTACAGTGATCTAATGAGCAACTAGAGTGCTAACATTCAGAATTTATGGCAAATGTGTGACACATCTGAATGCCTTCTTGATGGAACCAAAGTAAAAAACGGAAAGTATTTCCTACTGAGGAGACTGCAGTAAAGGAGGAAATTAGGAAACTTCATAACAAATAAATCTCCCAAGATGGCCACCAGAGACAAAAGAGCCCAAATGTAACCCAAATATCACCCAGATGTAGCCCAAGTATAGCCCAACGACAGAATGTCCCAGAGTGTTCTTAAGAACAACTAGAGCGCTTACTGTCTTACTTATGACAAAAGTATGGCACACCTGAAGCCATCTTGATTGGAATAAACTGGTAACACTTAAAACATTTAATTTAAAAAGGAACACAATGAGGGGGTTCATTTTGCCATAGAAATTATGATTAGTGCTGAAAAAAGAAAAATTAGGGCACATTTTGAGTGACTTCTCAAATCCTTTTCTATTTCATTAAAAACTTCTGATATGCAGACTGAAACATGCACTTTGGATACCAGCAGCAGACTTCCCTGGTGAGCAGTAGCTTTACTACAGTGATCTAATGAGCAACTAGAGAGCTAACATTCAGAATTTATGGCAAATGTGTGACACATCTGAATGTCTTCTTGATGGAACAAAAGTAAAAAACTGAAAGTATTTCCTACTGAGGAGACTGCAGTAAATGAGGAAATTAGGATACTTCATAACAAATAAATCTCCCAAGATGGCCACCAGAGTCAAAAGAGCCCAAATGTAGCCCAAATATCACCCAGATGTAGCCCAAGTATAGCCCAAAGACATAATGTCCCAGAGTGTTCTAACGAACAACTAGAGCGCTAACATTCTTACTTATGACAAACGTGTGGCACACCTGAAGCCATCTTGATTGGAATAAAGTGGTAACACTTAAAACATTTAATTTACAAAGGAACAAAATGAGGGGATTCATTTTGCCATAGAAATTATGATTAGTGCTGCAGAAAGAAAAATTAAGGCACATTTTGACTTCTCAAATCCTCTTCTATTTCATAAAAAAATCTGACATGCAGACTGAAACATGCACTTTGAATACCAGCAGCAGACTTCCCTGGTGAGCAGTAGCTTTACTACAGTGATCTAATGAGCAACTAGAGTGCTAACATTCAGAATTTATGGCAAATGTGTGACACATCTGAATGCCTTCTTGATGGAACCAAAGTAAAAAACTGAAAGTATTTCCTACTGAGGAGACTGCAGTAAATGAGGAAATTAGGAAACTTCATAACAAATAAATCTCCCAAGATGGCCACCAGAGACAAAAGAGCCCAAATGTAACCCAAATATCACCCAGATGTAGCCCAAGTATAGCCCTACGACAGAATGTCCCAGAGTGTTCTTAAGAACAACTAGAGCGCTTACTGTCTTACTTATGACAAAAGTATGGCACACCTGAAGCCATCATGATTGGAATAAACTGGTAACACTTAAAACATTTAATTTAAAAAGGAACACAATGAGGGGGTTCATTTTGCCATAGAAATGATGATTAGTCCTGAAAAAAGAAAAATTAGGGCACATTTTGAGTGACTTCTCAAATCCTCTTCTTTTTCATTAAAAACTTCTGATATGCAGACTGAAACATGCACTTTGGATACCAGCAGCAGACTTCCCTGGTGAGCAGTAGCTTTACTACAGTGATCTAATGAGCAACTAGAGTGCTAACATTCAGAATTTACGGCAAATGTGTGACACATCTGAATGCCTTCTTGATGGAACTAAAGTAAAAAACTGAAAGTATTTCCTACTGAGGAGACTGCAGTAAATGAGGAAATTAGGAAACTTCATAACAAATAAATCTCCCAAGATGGCCACCAGAGACAAAAGAGCCCAAATGCAGCACAAATATCTTCCAGATGTAGGCCACATGTAGCCCAATGACAGAAGTGTGCAAAACACTTATTTTTTCTGTATTTGCAGTTTTATATAGTGCAGACTTGTCAGGTATTGGAGGGCTTTAAATGAGCATTGGTTACATCACACAAGATCACATTCATTTTGGTTGTAGACATGGGGAGATTAAGTGATTTGACCAGAATCACAGAATGTTGAGCTGAAGCAGAAACTCCAACCTGGTTCCCCAGTTGCAAAGTCTGCAGCTCTGGAAGTAACACCACATCCTCTCCCCTAGGTGCAACATTTAATCAAGTGGTCAACTGGATAAAAAAACATAAAGATTACAAATAATTTAAAAGTTCTTTGTCGCTATTTGAAAACTCCAAAACTATGTCCTCATTTTAGTTTTTTAAAGCACTAACCATAATTTTGAAGGCACGTTAGATGGGGCAAACAGGTGTTTTGAATCCTCAGGAGGGCGGGGGGCGGGCCAGCAGGGAGAGCGGACCGGAAGCTCTCCGTCGGTCTAGCAGGGACTTCTGGGAATTGAAGTCCCCGCACGCTCGCAGCCCTGCTGCAGCCACACGCCTGATGCCGCTTTTCCTCCTCAGTACTCCTCGCAAACGTCAGGTGTGATCCTCTCCTCAAGACGGGCGAAGGGGCACCCGCGAAGCGGGTGCGCCGAGAGGTGGAAGGGCGCCGAGTGAGAGACAGGTGAGCCGGCAGTTGGCAGTGCTAAGCTCCTCCGTTTAGTGTCCAAACAATTTGAGCAAAGAGGCAATGGTAGCTAGCTGACCATAATGGACAGAGAGGAGAGAAAGCTGCAGCATAACAGACCATAAAGGGCAGGGGGGACGGATCAGGGGCATTACAATGGAACAGACAAGCCAGGAGGGAGGGAATCGGGGTCTGCACATGGAAACAGAGGGCTGGGGGCAAGGGGGCAGGACAGGAGCAGCAAGATGACCATGGAGGTCAGGCAGGATGGGCACTAGAAGCAAGACACACCATGGAGAGCAACAGTGAGACTATGATGGCATAGTCAAAAAACAAGGGGGAAGTAGAGGTTATAGGTTAGGTTTACCCTCCACAAATACAATTTCTAAAAAACAACTACCTGAACAAGTCAAGTAGACAAAAAACCTAACCAGAAAGAACACTCAGGTGTTCCAGAAGTCAATTTGATCCTGAAAAACAGCGAATGGAAAGAAAGGGAAGAATTATCTCTTTCTTTAGTCCCCTCACTCACCAGGGTTTCCCCACAGTGACATGCTTCATCATAGGGGTCCTCCCAGTCCTCTACGGACTGGGGCGTGCTACGACTTGCGATGTTACGTAGGAGCACTTAAAAATTGTGGACTATGTGTAGTGTGAGTGAAAAAGTGGTGGAGTGGGATAATTAAAATAATCAGCTAGTGGGCTAAGAATAGACTTTATTAGTGCTCTAAGCTGAAAAAGATTAAAAACGGGGTAATATGCCGAGGAGACCTAACTATAATGGAAAGGTGTGCCTAGCATATGATCTGGTCAACTAGTTTCGAGCTTCCCCAGCTCTTCGTCAGGACTACACTGGGACCAGCCCAGTGTCGAGAAACTTGCCACTCCTAGTTAACCTGAATCAGGTGCAATAAAGTGTAATGCCGTAATTGTAAGGCATGCGTTTTAAAATACATACGTAATGTACGTCAGAAAATGGTCTGTAGGATATGAAACAAAAATTAATAAGGAAAAATATCTGATTATAAATACTGTAATCAATGTTTAACCGTGAGCACACTACACCCAAGTGTCCGCACACTTCTCTTTCTAATGTGCCGCTATGTGAAGAAGAGATATAATTATTCACTCCATGCCGGCGAAGTGCTAAAAAAGTGTAATGAAATTCATAACACAGACAAGTCTGACTCAACATACACACAAACACACAACAAAAAGAACATATAACATACTTAATAAAGAGCAACACTGTGCTTCATGGTCAACGGAGGGGCTGTGGCGATCTCGTACATCTATGAAAGGGTAGTAATTGAGATCATTAGGGTACTGGCGCGCACCGTAATGAAGGTTCGCCCTGCGTGGTAAAAAAAGGAGAGGAAAGGAGTGTTTCCTCATAAAGTACAGCTGTCGTGATCTAACTCCTATGCAAGCACTTACTTGTACGTCGAACCCCACATTCGGTAATACCTATTTGGAGCCAAACCTCACGGACCGCATTCTGGCGTGTCCTCGCTGCCGAGCTGTTTTATCAACCAGCGCGTCTGTAAAGGAAAGTGAGAGAAAGCGAGAAAGGCTCCGGTGCCGGTACGCGAGTGGAGCCGCCATCTTGGATAGGGATAAGAGACGGAGTAATTGAGGTAAAAAACATTATTGAATGTGTCAGAACTATATAACGATCATTCAATGGAGACCAGTGTTGGTAATAGCACCAGCTCTAGTCACCAAAAAACCAAAACCCGAAAAATGTTTGATAGCAGGGCATTCCCAATACCAAATTGTGTATGTAAAAAAGGTTATTACAAAACTTTATTCAAAAATCCGACAGTTGCACGTCGGTGATTAGTTAAACAGGTCAGAATTAGTAATGAGATTTATTACTAGGCCAGACTGTAGTTGGTGAAGGAGAATTGATGACAGTGATAGACATGGTATCACAGGGCCCCACAGGGTAGATATGAATGGTATGTTAGGTGAATTTCCCAAAAGGGGAGGGATAGTCAAGCAAACTGGCTCCAGGGTATATCATCATTTAAACCCTTGTTATCTGAGCGAAGTTTAAACACCCAGCGTTGTTCTTTTTCGTGTAGTTGTTTTTCCATGTTGGGGTGATTGTTGACGTGCTCCAAAATGACCCAATTGAAGTCATTTGGTGTGTGTCGCGTTTCCAGAAAATGAGTTGTCATCTTGGTGGCATACACACAGACCATGGAGGGAAGGTGGGAGGGGGTCAGGGGCAGCTAGCTGATCAAACAGGGAAGATGGGAGGGGCCATGGCAGCACAGAAGACCATGCATGGCAAGCGGGAGGGTTAGTGGCAGCACAATGGCTATGATGGGCAAGAAGGAGGGTGCAGGGGCATGCACAAAGGACCATGGAGGATAGAAGGGAGGGCCAGGACCTGGGCACAGACAAGAGAGTTCAGGGAAAGGGGCCTCACAACAGACCACGCAGGGCAGGCAGGAGGAGCAGTTGCATCATAACAGACCAGGGAGGGCAGAAGGGTGTGGCAGTAAAATGGACCATGGAGGACAGGAGGAAGGGAATAGGGGGATGGAATGTGGACAGGCAGGGTGGAAGTGGCAGGGACAGGTTACAGTCATCTGACAATGCTAGGCAGGTGGGAGGGGAGTGGCAGCTCAACAGAGCACTCAGAGTAGATAGGAGTGGCAGGTCCATGGAACATGGTGGGCAAAAAGGATGGAGCAGGGGCATGCACAAAGACATCGGAGGGCAGGGGAAAGGAGAATAGGGGCAGCAAGCTAAGTACAGGGGCTAAGCAGGAGGTCAATGATGGGGCATAGAAATGGGCAATGGAGGGCAGCAGGAGTGGACTGGTACATCATGCTAAATGGAGGGCAGTGGCAGCACATCAGACCATGCATGGCAGGAGGGAGGAGGCTAGTCCATGGATTCAGACAACAGAGGATAGGGAGAAGGTGGATGGGGCAGCAAGCTAACTGTACAGAGAAGGCAGGTATTAGGAACGTTATTGTTTTTAAAATGTGTGTCTGTGCGAACTACTTAAAATATGAACAAGTATGCAGCATAATCTCACTTTTATTCAGGAAGAAGAGGACGTTTGTGACTGTGACTCCGGGCTCACTTGGCAGATACACCCCCTGACTCTGCACCCCCATCGCAAAATGTAATGCCCGTGAAAAGGGTAGGTGAACGCAGTGTTATATAGAATATAGTCCTGAGAGCACGATTGAAAATGAAAACTAGATATAGTGTATGGTATAAACTATGCACCAAAAAGTGTGATATAAGATGAACCGGTGCGTGAAATATAATATGCAATACATTGTATTAGTTGTAATATAAAATATGTGCTGGGGAGTGTAACGTTGCAAATGCACTGTGACAAAGATATGGATCCCAGATTGTAATATGTATGGCATAGCGCTGTGCGTTATAACATAGGCATCAAGGAAGGCACGTTAGATGGGGCAATATAACCTGTGCGTAGGCAAGTGTGGTATGACATATTCACGGGGTGGTGTTACAGTGCACATGGGCTAGAGAGTGTCATAGCATACGCACTAGCTGGTGGAATACAACACAGAGGTGTGTGGCACTCGGCGGGAACTGGTGGGTGTAACACAGCATTGGGCTCAGCCAGGAGCACGCTGTGACTCTAAAGTGAGGTTCGTCTCCTTTCCAGAGAGTAGAATAAAAAGTATTACACATCCGGCGGTGGATGTGTGTTTTATTAACCGTGAGGGGGGTTTCTTGCATAGTTTTGGTCGAATTTTGTCGAATCCCCTTTGAATGGCTTGGTGTGCGTGTGTATTAAATGTGCCCGTCAATAGCTACCCATGTTTGTTTAAATAAACGACAAAGGTGTCTACTTGGAGAGTACCCACCGTCGGGGGGGCCGGGATTAGGCACGGTAGGGCGTCAGACACGTCAGAGCTTCAATAGCGGTGTAAATACATTCCACATGGATTCATTGTATGCATAGTCACCTTTTAATGAATATCATGCAAATCGTCATGGTGATAGGTACGTACGGTTTGTCCAGCATGTCCTAGGTGTTTCTATAAATATTTTTTTTTTTTTAAAGAAAAAAAAAGCAAAGGCCGGCCCCGGGGCATAAGTGGCCTGAGGAGGGGGGCAATGCAGCCCCCCTCCTAAAGAATAAAATAAAAAAAAAGCCATGCCCAGTTTTGGGGTCCCCGGGGCCGATTAAGGCCTCGGGAGGGGGGCCACGCGGCCCCCTTCCAAATTGAAATTAGGGGGCAGGCCCTGGGGGATGGGGTCCCCAGGGCCAATAAATTAGAAAAAGAAGGAGGGCCACACAGCCCCCCTTCTTAAAAAAATAAAATAAATAAAAAACTGGCATTGCGCCGGAGGCCACGCCCCCTCCTTGCAGCACTCTGCAAACGCGCCCCCTGGCGAGTTGTAAGTTAGGGAATTAATTCCCCTTCAATACTGAGGGTCCCTGGGGGCTAACTAGCCCACCAGGTGCTTCCAGTAAGCACCACTGAGCTGCGTTGCAGAGAGGTGGTCCAGGCCGTGCCACTTTTTACACCTCTCTGCAACGCAGCTCTGTGGTGCTTACTGGAGGTACCTAGTGGGCTAGTTGTACCCTAGGGACCCTTAGGATTCAAGGGGACTTAATCTCTCAACTTAGAACGGCCACAGGGTGTGTTTACACAGTGGTGAAGGGAGGGGATGGGGCCTGAGGTGACGTGTGCAAACACGCCCTGTGGCGCGTTTTAAGTTGGGGAAATAATTCCCTTTCAATCCTGAGGGACCCTGGGGCCAACTAGCCCACCAGGTGCTTCCAGTAAGCGCCACTGCGCTGCGTTGCAGAGAGGTGGTGCAGGCCGTGCCCCTTTTTACACCTCTATGCAATGGCGCTTACTGAACGTAACTAGTGGGCTATTTTGCCCCTAGGCACCCTCAGGATTCAAGGGGACTTAATCTCCCAACTTAAAACGGCCACAGGGCGTGTTTACACAGTGGGGAAGGGAGGGGACGGGGCCTGAGGTGACGTGTGCAAACACGCCCTATGGTGCGTTTTAAGTTGGGGAAATAATTCCCCTTCAATCCTGAGGGCCCCTGGGGGCTAACTAGCCCACCAGGTGCTTCCAGTAAGCGCCACTGCGCTGCGTTGCAGAGAGGTGGTCCAGGCCGTGCCACTTTTTACACCTCTCTGCAACGCAGCTCTGTGGCGCTTACTGGAGGTACCTAGTGGGCTAGTTGGACCCTAGGGACCCTCAGGATTCAAATGAACTTAATCTCCCAACTAAAAACGACCACAGGGCGTGTTTACACAGTGGGGCAGGGAGGGGACGGGGCCTGAGGTGATGTGTGCAAACACGCCCTGTGGCGCATTTTAAGAGGTATTTTTAATCCCCCTGCCGTATTATATAGTAGGGGCTTACAAAGGAGGTCATGCTAATCACAGGGGGACGCCAACACATAGTGTTCCCTAGTGTACGTAGGTGTTTTCACTGTATTCTAAGTGTCTTTTAACATAGCACTGGCTCTAGGACTGGTTAGTCAGACTCAGTTACCACCAGTATCTGTCTGAAAAAGTTGAGGGTACAGGATGATTTTGCAACAAGGCTTCTTTCTGCTCTTCTGTTTGTTCTTTCTGCACGTTATCCTTCTTCCTGCACTTTTCTTCGTCTTTGAGGACTTCTGTTGCTTCTTTCTGCATTTCTTTTTTTTCTTTCTGTGCTTTTTTTCTTCTTTCTTCACATGTCCTATCTCTGTAGGCATAGTTAGAAATCGGCATTTAAAAAACCTTTGAAATTCACTGAAAAATCCATAGGTTTCAGGCACGTTATAGTTAGGAATTAGCATTTAAAAAACCTTAGAAATTCACTGAAAAAAACATAGGTTTCAGGGGCGTTATAGTTAGCTGGACTTTTCACTCGTACAAAACCATTGAAATTCCCCCGTTATAGTTAGTTCAGCTAACTATAACTCGCGCGCCCGCAATGCACTGCTGATGACGTCACATATTACATCACTCATGACATGGTCAGTGACATCACTCATGACATCAGTGATGACATCTCAAATGACATCACTGATGACATCATCCTTGTGATAGAGTGACAGACCTCCTCTCACCTTAACATAACCTTTGATACACACATTCAAAAATAGAAACTAAAATTTCTAAAACAGTGGACATACCAATACCAGTTCCAACAACCTATTCAGTAATTCTAAGATCCATATACACATCCACTCATTCACCAACAGTCCTATACTGTCACTCATACATGTACTCACTCTTCATATATACTCATACACCTTTACATCCTGTTACACAACGCCACTCATCCATAGAGTTACTCACACACATATTCACTCATGCTAATAAAGAATCAAACATCCATTTACTTGCATATACAGTAATACACACACCACCACACTTACTTCTACAGAAACTTACACATACTTAGTCTTTTAAACAATCACTTAAAGAAACACATACTTATTCACACAGGAACTCTTCCAATCTCTCACTCTCACATATACTCACTTACATACACCAATAGTCACATATACTAGTTTAAAACATATGTAGTTACTCATAAAGACACTATTGAGACAGTCATTCACTCACTAACACACCCACACACTCATCCACCCATACAGTCCTGCACATATGCTGTCTTCAACATATACAAACAGTGAGTCACTCATTCATGCATCTATGCACTTCGTAATACCCCCACCGAACCATACAGACACTCAGACACTCATACTGATACTCAAAAAACCAACTAATAACCTATATAGACACTCATGTAGCTACTCACCAACCCATGCAGCCACTTATACACAAAGTGAGAGACTGATACATAGATTTACATATTTAAACATTACTCACTAAGCCATGTATTCACTAAGATGCACTTAATCAGTCAGCTATACAATCAATTTGTTTTAAAACATCATCCATTTAGACACTTATATGCCCATTTATTCTTCCATCGACCTTGTGATATACATATATAACACATATTTAATTTTCAGAAAACACACATTCACTGGATGATCTCATCAGTGATGTCATCAGTGATGTCATGAGTGATGTCACTGGCCATGTCATGAGTGATGTTATATGTGATGTCATCAGCAGTGCATTGCGGGCACGCAAGGGATAGTTAGCTGAACAAACTATAACGGGGGAATTTCAATGGTTTTGTATGAGTGAAAAGTCCAGCTAACTGTAATGCCCCTGAAACCTATGTATTTTTCAGTGAATTTATACATATATATATACATACATATATATATACACACACACACACATATATATGTATGTGTATGTATATATATATATATATACACAGAAAAAAACATAGGTTTCAGGGACGTTATAGTTAGTTGGACATTTCACTCGTTCAAAACCAGAGAAATTCCGCCGTTATAGTTATTTCAGCTAACTATAACTCGCGCCCCCGCAATGCACTGCTGATGACATCACATATTACATCATTCATGACATGGTCAGTGACATCTCTGATGACATCACTGATGACATCTCAAATGACATCACTGGTGACATCATCCAGTGACTGTGTGCTTCTTTAAAGTTTAAATATGTAGTATATATATGCCAAGGTGTATTGAAGAATGAGTGGGTGTATAAGTGTCTGGAAGGAGGATTTAGTGGGTGTGTGACTGACTGTTTAAGTGAGTGATTACATGTGTCTTACTGAATGCATAGGTTAGTGGATTTTTCAGTGAGATTCTAAGGTTTTTTAACTGCTAATTTCTAACTATAACGTGCCTGAAACCTATGGTTTTTTCAGTGAATATATATATATATTGTTATACTTACCTATAAAATACATACATTTTCGTGGTAAAGGCATTCGTGGTAAAGGCATATAGTTGTAAAACCTTTTGTCGTTAAGACTAATTTGTTGTTAAGCCGTCGTTGTGAAGAGTGTCGTTGTTGTGGCGGTCATTGTTCCATTATCCATCGCTGTTTGTCTGAGGCCAGTTCTAGCTGCTGCTTTTTCTCCTCCAATAAACCTGTATCCTATAGTCACGGCCAGTATTCTCTCGGGTAATGTCTTAAAATGCATTGTGACTCCCTTTTGCCTAAATACTCTTCTGAAACTTCACTATGCAAGAGGGGAACATACTTTGCTGCACAAAAATACACAGTCCACTACAAGTTAGCGACGAAATACCGTTCCTTGCTCCAGTGGGTGTACAACTTTTGTTTTTTTAGTCGACTTTACCAAGCATCTGAAATATACCCAACAAAGACTCTGCTTGAAACATCTTTAGTCACAGATCCAATATGGTTAAGTGCAAATTACAAAAAAACCCTGTGCAGGTTTTGACACCACTTTAAAACACTGGCAAGTTATAAGAGTAATTCGATTCGAGTTAAGTCAAAATATAATTCACCATGAAATCCACTTCATATATCAGGATGAGAATGATTCAATCAGCATTTACTATTTTCTACACCTATTGACTTTAGTGAATGGCTTTATGTGAATGTTTTACATTTCTATATGGAAGCAGTTTTCCTTTTGAAAAGTGCAGAGTTAAACCTAGTAGACACACATGTTAATAGGCACCATTATGTGTAATTTAAGTGTTATGTAAATCTAAGCGTTAGCCCTAGAATTTACTTCACTTCATTTGGGTTTTTCAAACATGTAGAATGTTTTTCCCTCAGCCCTTTAGAACAATCGGTTCTTCTTGGTGTTAATTTTTCAGTGAAATATTGAGCGACAAATTGGGCTGTGGATGCAAACATTGCCTGTTTCTTTCTGTTCAATACTGATATTCAGTTTTATTCATCCATCACTTTTTTGAGTCAGTATCAAAACCCATTCTTCTTCTTTTTCTTTGACTCACACTGAAACAACGCTTTAGCTTTCTGTGTCTCAATTTCTTCGAGAGCAAAATCACAATAAACATTCCTTCATCAACACGAAGCATCCGAGCCTTGCCAGACTGGATGTAAATTATGTTAAAGTCTATGAAGCTGTTCCTGAAGAGCATTTAAAAGTATTTATTAACCCCTTCGTGGCTAACCTTAAGTGTGAGAAACACTCAGAGTAGCATCACCTGTGTTACTCTGTGTGACTCTTCAGCTGTATAATAATCAGTCACTGAAGTCAGAGTTCTGTCTTGCTTTAATACTAATGAGAGATTGCTAGCCTGCGTGTCAAGGTTTGCACAGAAGTACTTATTAGTATGTGGCCAACAAAGCAGCAAAGTTTCTTCTTGTGGTGGAACTAATTCATATCTACATTTAATCTGCTTACATGCGAAGGAGGTATCCCACTGCCTCTGCTTAGGAATATTGGTTCATTTGTTAATGGACAGTGTAGATACTATGGAATCCTACACCAACCCATTTCTCTTTTTATTGATCAACCCCTCGAAGCGTAAACCATTTATGGGAGGAGAAAACATTCAGTAAATAAGATATATGATACCAGGCCTTTCAAATAGTGTAATTGGAGACAACTCAAATTCCTATTTCAAGACTAAATGATATAGAGTTTAGTGCTTAATTTGTAAAACAAAGAGTGCTGGAGGTCAAAGTTTTTTCTCAGAAACCCACACCTGGAACTGACGAATGTCAGAATTGCTGAACATCAAGGCTGCGTTGTCATGATTCCACCTCAAGCCTCTTTCATCCACCACAGACACTCTCTGCCTCTAAATCACTCTTGCTGGTTCATTTTTTATCCCTGCTTCCTCCCTTTGCCATGGTTTTTCTGTCTTTCTCTTTCTCCTTCTTTCCCCCGTGTGTACTATTCTCTCTCTCTCGCTTTGGTCAGAGTGTGCTGAGGAAAAATGCGTGCCGGTCCACAAAAATGCATGCACCACTTGCTTTGTGCAGGAGCGATGCAAACCGGGTCATAAATATGGCACTAAGGGCCAGATGTTCTACCATTTTTTGCGGTCGCAGAAGGGTTTCAGACCCCTTTGTGGCAGCACAAAACAAGTTGGCCATGTACTATTCCTATTTTGCGAGTCGCAAAATATTTGCGACTCGCAAAATAGGAATAACGAGTCGTTATTAGGAAGGGGCGGTTCCGAGGGTGTCCCTTCCCAATAGCGAGTCCTCCAGGTATGTATGACTCTTTTGCAACCACATTTACGGTCGCAAAACAGTCGCAGTTTACCACCCTTCTCAGAAGGGTGGTAAAGCACCTGCAAACAGGAAGGGAGTCCCCAGGGGACCCCTTCCCCTTTGTGAATGCAGGGGAAAATATTTTTTAAGGGCAGGCAGTGTTCCCAGGGACCACTACCTGCCCTTAGAAAATTAAACGAAAACGTTTCATTTCTTCTTTTTTAAATGCATCCCGTTTTCCTTTAAGGAAAACGGGTTGCATTTAAAAAAAAAAACAGCTTTTTTGAAAAGCAGTTACAGACATGGTGGTCTGCTGACCCCAGCAGGCCACCATCCCTCTGAGGTTGGCCATTCCCAATGGGGTCGCAAATTGCGAGTGGCTCATGAATCTTGATGAACCTCGCATTTTGCGACCCCATTTTGAATCGCTAACAGTGTCTCTGACACTGTTGTACATTGGATTTAGCGCCTCGCAATCAGTTGCAAATTACGAGGCGTTAAATCTAATGGTCGTAGATCTGGCCCTAAATCTCTTTTAATGTTGGCCCATTGTTTACAGTTCATACAATAAGACTCGCATATTATCAAAGCACTTTGTGGGTTTATAGCACTTGTAAAACGATTGCATTGCAAATATAGCTTTGAACTATTTCTGTTTGTTTTTTAAATTTGTAATGTTTCTTTCACAATTTTAAATGCAGACATGTTTTCTTTAAAAATTCTAAGGTCCCAATTGATTATTCTAAATATACCTTTCATAATATCAATTTCGATCTCCCTGAAGCATTTGGCTTCATAATTTGCAGAATATGATGATTTCGGCATAAGTGCTCACTGAAGTGTTGACAAATCACATTTCGATCTCATTTTTGAGGCCCATTAAGGAAGTCACTCACATTTATAGTCTCTTGAAATTGTTCTATTGAGGGAATAATCATACAATCTTTGACAGAGTATCCCCTTACTACAAGCTTAACATGAACCTTATCCTACTTAGGATCCACATTACTAACTAGGGGGCATATAACTCCATTTTCAAATCTTTTATGACATTAATTTCTATGCAAATGCCGAATGCATGTCCCTTTAGATGCATTCATTGTTATCTGAATGATACAATTTGGAATGAAAGGATTAATAGTAAGGGACATGTTAATAATTGTGTAAGTGTACTCTTAGAGCTATGAGTTCCTTGATCCTTGTAAAACTAGAGTATATTGTTTGCATAATTATGTCACTTGTAAATAGGAAATCTTTAAGATAATAACATGCTAGAAATAAAGTGACTGCTCCTTGGTCTGCGATTTCAGTTAGTACAACTCCTATCTATGTTACCCCTAGCAGAATTACAGTGTAGTTTATAAGAGACACTGACATCAGAAATGTTTAACCACGCATGCCTTCATGCCATAAGGCCTTAGGTCAGAACTTCAGCTCTCAACGCCCCTCCATCAAGGAGGCCATCTGCCTTACCCCACTCAAGTTACTGGGATCTTTGATACTTTTTATTTACACAGAAGTCGCCGCAGCAAGGAGGGGTCTGCGTCACCGTTACCTTATCTTGCAAGTTCTCTGATATGGAAATGAGTGAGGATGTTTGTTGTTGAGCCTCTGCAGGGAGTGGAAATTCCTTTCTCTACATTGTTCACGTGTGATACAGAAAAGGGCAGGAAATACGTGACAATTAACCAGACATAATCTGAAAGTTGATAGATCAGTGTTCTGCAAGGCTCATAGCCTGTGTTCTGCAAGGTCTCTGTTATTGTTAAACTGGTCTGGCAGATAGGCTTTAAACTTCTGCCATACACCCCAACACACTATATGCACCAACAGTAGTAATTATAACATGTGTATAAAGGCCCATGTCACATGTAACATCACATTCACATTTAACCAAATCCAAAAAAGCCAGGCCACACACGCCAATGCCAACCAGCCACATTTGCTGTGGTACCTGTAGTTTTCTCATAATTTCGCAATCGCACACCACAACGTTTAACCAGCAGTGTCCAAATACGTAAGGGCGTTTGGTTCACCCGAAGGCTGTTTGTAGAAGCCTGTGCCCTTTCTCAGCTTACGACTGACAGAGGCCCCAGGGAAGGTAACTCAAACCTATGCTGTGGGTCACCTACATTTGTATACAGCTCCAAAGCTCTATCCCTTCTCTCTTCAGCTCTGAACTCTCCGCCTCTTACTCCTAACCAACAAATGTTCTCTTCATCTCAGTACCACCTCCAAGATTTGAATAATGACATCAAGGGAGTCTTCCGCTCTGACTGGCACTGAATCATTCTGCACAACAGCACACATACAGGCAGCTGACCTATAATAAATAAATCATTGAAAACTCTGAAAGATTGTAAGTCCCATTTAGCAAAATAAAGCAAATAAATTGTGAAATCTGTTCAGACTAAGATACACGGACAGCACTGTGCAGCGCACTCATATAACCCCTGTAAACCATCACTCCTATGTAAACCGCTGAAGAGTTCTCATTAGACATTAGCACATGGGTCCTTGCAAACATTTCCCCGGGGGCCACAAAGTACTGTCTGTGACATGCCCGACAGCGTACTGATTTCAGCATGGTGATGAAAGGTGGGTGTAGCAGGTCGTTTTGTTGTTTGTAGATTTAGATTCCGTTTATAGGTATATCGATTTATGCCCTTATATAGGTACAATTAACATTGCCCTTATTTGGACATAGAAATCTGGCCCTTATTTAGACATTGTCCGTACAAACCAAATACAGGCATGGCCACCTACATCCGTCCATCCACGTCACAACGATTTCTTGGAAAACCAGACCCTTAAGCCTTAAGGAATTTCCCCCAGCTTGAATATTGATTTCTCCAAGAAATCATTAAGTATGCATGAACATCTATTCCTTAGGGGTTCAATCATGACGTTCCTCTGCCCGACTTTTACGTCAATCCTGGCATTCCTAGACACCTTCAAGGTATAAATATACCAGCACTTGCCTTGGCAAATTGCGGTTCCCGGAGGATTCGATCCAACCTAGACTACACGGTTTGCCACGGCAAGTTCG
The DNA here is from genome assembly GCF_964204655.1 of Triturus cristatus. Taxonomy (NCBI): domain Eukaryota; kingdom Metazoa; phylum Chordata; class Amphibia; order Caudata; family Salamandridae; genus Triturus; species Triturus cristatus. Next base: position 240,137,633 of record NC_140583.1, read on the forward strand.
GAAGGAGATCGAGTTCCAGCCTGATGCACTGACCAGACGCTGTCATCCTCCTCGCAGAGAATCCAGCTCCAGTGCTCTCTGACTTCCCTTGCAGGGGGTTAGACTATTGAGTCTAGAAAAGAGATTCCAACATCTCTCATTCTCAGGTATGGAGCTGACTAGAACTTAGAGAAACTTTTGGCAACTCTTGGCTAAACTAAAATATAGCTAGCTATACTTTAGAAGTAGCACCTACTTCAAACCTTGTACTGCACTTGTGTTAGGTACACTGAGGTAGAACAATTTAGAAGCATCAGATGAGTATCACATTTGAGCATTATGTTATTTATGTATGTATTTTGATTAATATATGTCATAGCTATAAACCATGCCATTGCAGTATTATTTTATCTTACTGCTAACCTCGTACATATTGTACGTCGCAGCCTGTCTTACGATTAAAGCAATTCATATCTCTTGCATGAGAAATAAGACTGTTCAATAAACCCTTTTATTGAAACACCCGCCTCTCTATTTCTGTGCAACTCTGTAGAAACGAAGCATGCATGATTGACTGAGTGAAACTGTTATCTATTGTTTCCACGATTCTGAGACTGTTCCGATTCTAAAGGGAAACAAAGTTGTCATGTTTATGCGGTTGTCAGAGACTAATCCCTTCTTGTATATTTGACAAGTTTCTAGTGACCCCTGAGTTAGCTGGTACACACAAGTAATTAAGTTTAATATACTCGATAGAGACATACTGACCTTAGTCCTATGTCAAATCTATAGTGTATGTTATTTCAATGCACAGAGCCTATCAGGGATATAGGAACTACACTACATGGCGCCCAACGGTTTGGTAAGGCACTAATTTAATGCTAGAGACTGAAGTAACTCAGTCGTGCTTTTCTCAGAGACCCACTACTATAAAACTCCAGAAGACGTCTGGAGTGTGTAGAGATAATATCCGCCATAGCTGAGTAGGGCGAAAGTCCTATGTATTAGCTGTTTGGTTTTGTTCAACATTGAAGGGTTCAGAGTTCCAAAATATTGTGCACCTTATCTTTGTTTCCATGAAACTTGCTCTGCAATTTTTCATAAACAATGTCCGACACCGGAGATGCTGTCGTCGACAACGTTCAAGCTATGGCTGACCTTACAGGTCTTAATGAAGACGAGTTGGGTGTTATACACATCCCACCAAGTTTAAGGAGAGCCATCACTCTAAAACTTATAAAACATGGTCTGACACCAAGTGGTGGCAGAGCAGTTTTTGTGATAGAGGCACATGAATCTCACCAAACAGAGGTATTCTATTCACGGATAGTATTCTCAGAATCAAATCCAGTAACACACTTGTTTCACTTCTACAATGAAGATGAACCACCTGAGGAATATATTTCTTTCAAGGATATTGAAATTCCACTCACATACCAGGAGCATGAGCTCTGGTTTAAAGGCGCCCTAAAACATTACATTAGCCGGCTACACACCTCATCCTGACATTGAAACTATGTCAGACATAGATTTACTTGCTCAACTCAAGGAGTTGATCAAGATATATAGACAATTGGTTCAATATGTCATGCGGACTTTCACAGTCCAACAACCATTAACAATTCCAAATCCAGCCCCTTATCAAGGGAATACACTAAAAATTACTCCACAGACTTTACATTCAGTCATGGGTAAATTACCTGCAAAACGCGAACAAACTCCATTCTGGTTAGCTCAGAAAATAACTCACATCGGAGCAGTATTTCCTAATACTACCCCTTTTAAAAAACACAGAATTTTAACAATTTGTTTACCAATGGGGAACACACCACATCTGGAAGACTTCCCGTCTTGGGGCACAGTCTTTGCTGCAATCTACACAAAAACACATGGTGTTCCGTCAATGGCGGTAATGCCTGATGTCCTGAAACAGATTCAAAATGAATACGGGGCAGAGCCTGTTCTGAATTTAGGTATGAAGTTACTTAAAAATTTCGACCAGGTGTCAGCAATAATATTATCTAATATTAAAGGAGAAGCAGCATCGGTGGCGATCCGCCAGAAACTAAGGGAATTTGATGTAAAAGAACAACCTCAAGAACTAGCCAGAATAATTGACAAATCCTATGAGAAATTGGGCAGTGACAGTCTGGGAGGGAAACCAGTAAAACCACAACTGTCTGAAAGTCCTGATAGGTCCTTTACTAAAAACACTCCTACCTCTTCTAAAAAGAAGTGGGAAAATAGCAAACAGAATTCCAAAGAGAAGCGTTCTCATTTCCGAGGCAGGTCTCCTCCACAAAAGTAAGGGTGGGCGACAATTTCCGTTCCGCTCGCGGATATTGCGAAATTTTGACATTTTCGCTTTCCGCGCGGAACGCGAAAATGTCAAAATTTCTAAGATCCGCGGTGGAACGGAAATATGCAGGGCAGGATTCATTCTTGCACGATGCTCCTGTCATTAAACCTCAACAGGAAGCACTTACAGATATAAATAAAGCAGGTGCACGAGTTGAAGGTCAAATTCAGTAACGCATTAATCAGCACAAAAGATTCGTGAGCATGGTGGAGGCTAGGCATGTGTGCTTTTTCCCCATATCTACCGTCAACAGTTTGCTGTAATCCTTGATGGAGGTCTGTGCATCCATGAGTTTCTCGAGCGCAATCCCCGTGTAGTTCCTGAAACCAGGGGGTTCTGTCTCCTCATCTGCTGCTCTGATCGGTCTTTGAACCTTTATAAACAAGAGGCATGTGAACTGCATAGAAGCCCTGCCCGTTTGGCCCCAGCCCACACACCAGCGGTGTGCAACATCTTCCCACCCTTTCCCCACTATGATGGACAGCTCACTCGAGGGACCCCGGCGCCCATCGGCGCGGTGGCAAAAGTTACAGACACACATGGTCGCTGGAGACAACTCTTCTGGCCCTTTACGCAGCTGTAGTGTAGGAAAAGCACTAAACATTTACTCACCGAGGTAGCACTTACTGATTAGCCAGTAGAAAGTAAAACGGTGGCATCTTCTTGGATAAATATGCAGGGCAGGATTCCTTCTGGCACGATGCTCCTGTCACAAAAATTAAACCTCAACAGGAAGCACTTACAGATATAAATAAAGTAGGTGCCCGAGTTGAAGGTCAAATTCAGTAACGCATTAATCAGCACAAAATCTCTGCGACTATGCGAAATTTCGCGTGTTCGCTGAGATTTTTTGCAGTTTCACGAAATTAAGCGAAAGGCAATTTCGCAAATTCCGCCCATCCCTACACAAAAGGAGCCCTCTGAAAGGAGGTACAACCTCAGGAATAGGGATAATTTGAGAAAACCTGACAGATATCAAGATAATGATACACGTCCCTCTCATACCTTTCAGATATATTGTCACAGACATCCGAAAGAAGAGGACGGTCAGAAAACAAGGAAGAAAGCGTGAAGTCCAAAGACGGTCAACACGTTCAGAAAAATAAAGCAAAACCTCAATTCTCCAAGAAAAAGGTAGCAGGTCTGAAGGTCAGATATGCCGAGAATACTGAGAACTCAACTACAGAACGGAGAATGGGCCCAGACCATGCTGGACAGTGCAGCAGAAGTTACAATAGCTCACCTGAAGGGACGTCTGGAGACAGTGGAGTGAAGACATACAAGTTGAGACTGTAGACACCAGGGTTAGTTCTCCACATAGGTTATATGAAATAACACTCCGGATGGGGAAACATATACCAAGAAAAGTGAAAGCACTCTTTTGGGAGCATCTTTCAAGGGGTTATGATATACTTCTTGCAGAATTTGTCAGGGAGTGCCCACATGGCAAGGCCATCATTATGCCTGCCTTCTCCAACCATGTTCCAGTCCATTTAAAATATACATTAGCCAGGAAATGGGTAGTAGCCCAAGCCCCAGCACTGTATAAAAATCATGTAGGATGGGATGAGGACTCACCTCACCATAAAATCCAGTTAAAAAGTCAACCAACTGCACAAAGGCAGTACCCAGTTAAGCAAGAAGCTAAAAAACAGGTCAGGGAGATTTTAGATCAACTTGAATATCAGGGGGTGATTGAAACATGCACCTCGTCATTGAACAATCCTTTGTTTCCTATTGTCTAGTTTTGGATTACAGACACTTAAATTCTTGTTGCAAAACATTTGCAGTGCAAAATGCACACAGTACAGCATTAAAGAATAAATCTTCTTTGTGTTTTATGTATTTAGTATGTTATGCTATAATGTATATGCTTTTATGGATTGAAATTAACTTTCCGAATAAAGCTTATTTTGATTTGATTTGATTTGAATAACATTGTGCGTAAAAAATATAAAACCACATTAGACATTTCAAATGGTTTCTTTTGTCAAAATATTGCACCACAAAGCAGATATTTGACCGCTTTCTCAATAATAGGGACTCAGCGTCAATTCTGTCGAATGCCCCAGGGGTTCAAAAACAGCCCGGGGTTATTCTCAGCAAGGGTAACAGAGTTACTACAAACTTATGATGACGAGGCATTGTCGTATGTCGATGACATATATCTAACAGACGATGACCTGGATATTCACTTGAACAGGGTGAGCACCATAATATTGGGCTTCGCCTCAGAGGGTTACAAATTCAACTTTAAAAAGTCAAGAATTGCCCACCTCAATGTCCTATTCCTAGGATATGAACTATCAAGTGAAGGCAAAAGCCTGGCAGACAACTTTTTAGAAAAGTGTGCGCTGCTCCAACCTCCAAAAACAATGAAGAATTTACAGTTGATTCTAGGTTTCCTGAATTTTGGAAGAACTTACATTTTAAATTACGCAGAAAGGGTTAAACCTCTATATGAATTAATCAAACCTGCTTTTAAAATCACACATTGGACACAAAAACACATTGAAATTTTGTGTTCACCCCAAACAGATATGTTAGCAACGAAACACTTGCAAACATGCGTAAACGTATGCAACTTAGTGATCCGAATAATTCCGGGTCAGTGCGGATTCACCTATTTAACTTTTAACAAAGGTGAAAACGTACCCATTGCATACAAATCACACTTGTATACACAAGCAGAAATGAAATTCACTTCTACAGAAAAAATTCTGACAGCAGTTCAAACCGCTGTAGCAAAAGAAAGAGTCCTAGCACAAGGGAAACGTATTATGATAGTGACTCCTGTACCAGCTCTGGAGGCAGTGGCAAAGGCTAGCATTCCAAATGCAAAAGCTTTACATCCGAGATGGATACAATGGGTTAATTTTCTTGCTGCAACTGATGTTGAATACGTTTTTGATCCATATTTGAAAACACAAGCATTCCTGCAATATGAACACGAATGTCCTCTGCCTACTGAAATTCTCCCTCTTGACCAGTATGAATTCATAATTTATACTGACGGATCTGCACAACCCGCTACGGGGAGTAAACAAGCTTACAGGGCAGCGTGTGCTATCGTTAAAGGTCGCGTGCGAGATGGCAAATTCAGACCAATGGTCACAAAAACCCAATCTCTAGGAGACTGTACAGCTCAGCGCGCTGAACTACAAGCATTTAAGATGGCACTTGAAAACACGGATCGCGCATTCCCCACATCAATAGTGTGCGATTCTTTTTACTGTGTTCAATCTTACAATTAATATTTACAGAATTGGATTCAAAATGGTTTCAAAGATGCAAAAGGTGGCACAATTAAGCACAAATTGCTTTGGGAACAAGTAGTTCAGTTGCGAAACTGACTACAAAACACTCATGTGATACACACGCTGAGTCACCAACGTGATGGCGTTCATGTTGAAGGGAATTCATTGGCTGATGATGCCACGAAAGGGGCTGTGCAAACGGCTTCCGTAGCTGCAATCACTCGTTCAAAAACAAAAATAGACAGCAAAATATTGCTGGCTGTCAATGCAACAAGCAAAGGCAGCGGTGCGGCATTACCTATAAAGTTTCCACTCATACATAATTGATGCGAATGGTGTTCCGTTTGCTCGAATCTCTGGAGTGGGGGAGAAAGTAATTCCAAACAGGGAATGTAGAGCAGCTTTGATATACGAAGCACATCTGGGAGAGGATCTGATACATCAAGGGATCTCTAAAACGATATTAGAGTTAAAAGAGATATACTGGTGGCCAGGGATGAATACTCACATTCACATTTTCATCAATAACAGTATAGCATGCAATAGAGATCGCAGTATAGAACGCCACCAGATACCTGACTACAATGTAGTCAGCCCAGTACAGACACCATTGTTAGATAGCATCAGACTAATGATATACATGCGTCCTCATGGACGAATGCAATCCCAGAAACACTGAGTCTAGGATTCTATCGATATGGTCTCAGCGCTCGGCTGACGCTCGAACTGTTATTAAAGATTTGCGAGTCTTTATCGGCACATACGCATTAGGCACACTACATTCTGACCAGGGTCCTGCGTTTAGCTCTAGCGCTTACAAAGAAGCCATGGCCAGTCTGGGCGTAGCATTGCGGTATTCTTCTCCATTCAATCCTGAGGGAAATTCTGTTGTGGAAAGAAAAAGACGGGACATAAAGCAGTCTATAACAGCTAGGGTATTAGGTTCAGGTGATGGGTGGGTCAAACATCTATATGGGGTCCAACGAGCACTAAACAACTTGCCAAGAAGTTCTCTAGGGGATGTCACTCCATATGAGGTCCTGTTTGGGACTAGAATGTTGGTTCAGGACTTAGATATGAAAGGCACAGTGGTGGAAAACAAACAATTTGATATCAAAGATTGTTTGGCTGTTTTACAGGACTTAAATGACTTGAGAAAACAACAAAGCAACGTGGTCCTGAAGCCAACCACCACGAGAAAAATCCGGCCGTCCCAGCAAGGCCTGTCTGGATCCCAAAGCTTGGGGATCTAGTCAGAGAAAAGGATAAGAAGGAGTTTGGGCTTTTGTACAGACAACCAGTACCTGTCCTAGCAATCCACGGATCAAGAACAGTTCTTTTGCCGCCCCTTGCTGGTAAAAAGGAGAAAAGAGTTGTGTCCATCGACCTGATCAAACCACACTATGTGGCCGATACTGAATAGTAGGCCAAGTGGACTCCACCAATGTAGCAGACGTACTCCTCTAACTACAATCCAAGAGATTCAAACTGAGAGACTCATCACTTTTGAAGATTCAACAGTAAGAAATAGAGGACTAAACAACAACGCTATGGACCTTGTACCTCTTAAGACAGTGGTGAAGGGAGGGGACGGGGCCTGAGGTGTGTGCAAACACGCCCTGTGGCGAGTTTTAAGTTGGGGAAATAATTCCCTTTCAATCCTGAAGGATCCTGGGGGCCAACTAGCCCACCAGGTGCTTCCAGTAAGCGCCACTGCGCTGCGTTGCAGAGAGGTGGTGCAGGCCGTGCCCCTTTTTACACCTCTCTGCAATGGCGCTTACTGGACGTACCTAGTGGGCTATTTTGCCCCTAGGGACCCTCAGGATTCAAGAGGACTTAATCTCCCAACTTAAAATGGCCACAGGGCGTGTATACACAGTGGGGAATGGAGGGGATGGGGCCTGAGGTGACGTGTGCAAACACACCCTAAGGTGGGTTTTAAGTTGGGGAAATAATTCCCCTTCAATCCTGAGGGCCCCTGGGGGCTAACTAGCTCACCAGGTGCTTCCAGCAAGCGCCACTGCGCTGCGTTGCAGAGAGGTGGTCCAGGCCGTGCCACTATTTACACCTCTCTGCAACGCAGCTCTGTGGCGCTTACTGGAGGTACCTAGTGGGCTAGTTGGACCCTAGGGACCCTCAGCATTCAAATGAACTTTAATCGCCCAACTAAAAACGGCCATAGGGCGTGTTTACACCGTGGGGAAGGGAGGGGACGGGGCCTGAGGTGACGTGTGCAAACACGCCCTGTGGCGCGTTTTAAGAGGTATTTTTAATCCCCCTGCCGTATTCTATACTAGGGGCTTACAAAGGAGGTCATGCTAATCACAGTGGGACCCCAACACATAGTGTTCCCTAGTGTACGTAGGTATTTTCACTGTATTCTAAGTTTCTTTTAACATAGCACTGGCTCTAGGACTGGTTAGTCAGACTCAGTTACCACCAGTATCCGTCTGAAAAAGTTGAGGGTACAGGATGATTTTGCAACAAGGCTTCTTTCTGCTCTTCTGTTTGTTCTTTCTGCACGTTATCTTTCTTCCTTCACTTTTCTTCTTCTTTTAGGACTTCTGTTGCTTCTTTCTGCATTTCTTTTTTTTTCTTTCTGTGCATTTTTTCTTCTTTCTTCACATGTCCTATCTCTGTAGGCATAGTTAGAAATTAGCATTTAAAAAACCTTTGAAATTCACTGAAAAATCCATAGGTTTCAAGCACGTTATAGTTAGGAATTAGCATTTAAAAAACCTTAGAAATTCACTGAAAAACCATAGGTTTCAGGGGCGTTATAGTTAGCTGGACTTTTCACTCGTACAAAACCATTGAAATTCCCCCGTTATAGTTAGTTCAGCTAACTTTAACTCACGCGCCCGCAATGCACTGCTGATGACATCACATATTACATCACTCATGACATGGTCAGTAACATCACTCATGACATCACTGATGACATCTCAAATGACATCACTGATGACATCATCCTTGTGATAGAGCTGCAGAACTTTTCTCACCCTAACATAACCTTTGACACACACATTCAAAAATAGAAACTAACATTTTCAAAACAATGGACATACCAATACCAGTTCCAACAACCTATTCAGTAATTCTAAGATCCACATACATATCCACTCATTCACCAACAGTCCTATACAGTCACTCATACATGTACTCACTCATCATATGTACTCATACACCTTTACATCCTGTTACACAACGCCACTCATCCATAGAGTTACTCACACACATAGTCACTCATGCTGAACTAAGTATAACGGGGGAATTTCAATGGTTTTGTACGAGTGAAAAGTCCAGCTAACTATAACGCCCCTATGGTTTTTTCAGTGAATTGATATATATATATATGACCATACATATATATATATATACACACACACACACACACACACACACACACATATATATGTATGTGTATGTATATATATATATTCACAGAAAAAAACATAGGTTTCAGGGACGTTATAGTTAGTTGGACATTTCACTCTTACAAAACCAGAGAAATTCCGCCGTTATAGTTATTTCAGCTAACTATAACTCGCACCCCCGCAATGCACTGCTGATGACATCACATATTACATCATTCATGACATGGTCAGTGACATCAATGATGACATCACTGATGATATCTCAAATGACATCACTGATGACATCATCCATGTGAAAATCTGATGCATCTCCTCACACCCTAATGTAACCTTTGATACACCAACTGTAAAATACAGACTACCATTTTCGAAACCATCGACACACCAATACCAGTTACTACATACGCACTCACTAATTCTTAGGTCTACACACACATCCACTCATTCACCCATACAATCACTCATACATACATGCAGTCACTCATCAATACAACACTATCATATGCACTCATACACATATACAGACACTCACACACCACCACTCATCCAGAGTTACTCACGCACCTAGTCAGTCATGCAAAGAATCAATCACATTTCCCTTTACTCACCTATACAGTTATACACACACCACATCACTTATTCAAACAGAAACAAACGCATACTTACTCTCTTATATAATCACTGATACAAGTACACACTCATCCATAAAGCCACTCTCAAAATCACTGACTCTCACGCATAGTCATTTATATACTCCAACTCTCACATACACTGACTTTTACATATGTAGTTACTTGGACATGCACCACTGAGACATCCATTCACTCACCAACACACCCATACACACACTCACCCACCCATACAGCTGTTTCCACATGCACTCTTGAACCCATACACCCAGTGAATCAACCACTCAAACATCTATGCACAGAGTCACACACCTTCCTCCCACCCACACACACACTCAGGCACCCATACAAGTACACACAGGCAACCAATCGATAACCCATATAGACACTCATGTAGCTACTGACCAACCCATGCAGCAACTTATACAACAGACAGACTGATACAGACATTCACACAGTTTAGTCACTAACTTATGCATTCAGTAAGACACATGTAATCACTCACTAAATCCTCCATCCAGACACTTATACACCCACACATTCTTCAACACACCTTGACATATATATAATACATATTTAAACTTTAAAGAAACACACAGTCACTGGATGATGTCACCAGTGATGTCATTTGAGATGTCATCAGTGATGTCATCAGAGATGTCACTGACCATGTCATGAATGAAGCAATATGTAACGTCATCAGCAATGCATTGCGGGGGCGTGAGTTCTAGTTAGCTGAACTAAGTATAACAGCAGAATTTCTCTGGTTTTGTACGAGTGAAAGTTCCAACTAACTATAATGTCCCTGAAACCTATTGATTTTTCAGTGAATTTCAATGTTTTTTTAAATGCTAATTTCTAACTATAACGTCACTGAAACCTATGGTTTTTTCAGTGAATTTCAAAGGTTTTTTAAATGCTAATTTCTAAGCAGAGAGGTGTTCCGAGGCTATGCCCCTTTTTACACCACTCATCAAATCTTCTGGCACACTACTGCTCGGAAAATGAAGTCCACTTGGGTCCTGAGGTCCTCAGGACACAAGAGGACCTCATCGTCCCACCAGCAGTGCGCCACAAGCCGCATGGGTACAAGGAAAACACGTCACGGGCCTAAGTTGGAAACAATTTTCCAATCGGCACTATTAATCGGACTTTAAAAATGTCGCCACTGCAGGTCTATACAAGGACCACCTTGAGTGTTTCCCCGCCTGCTACGCAGAACTCCAAAATGCACAGACTTGATCCTAAACAATTCCCTCGCTCAGACGGTAAAGTCCGTTTCGCTTGCTTAACATGCTTAACATATGAGAAATATAATAGTCTCTGGGGAACTGCGCAGATGAACAGTTCTGTGGGATGGGCTACGCAACAAGTTGATCACTTAGAGAGGGAAGCTCTATCAATTTCATCTTACTTTAAAGGAACGCGTATAAATTATCTTCTGCAGTCAACCCATTTGGGAATTTAGTATCTCCTCTCACTAGATACCAGTGTCATTGCATGATTTTTCTGTTAACTCTAGGTTGTTTTCTATGTTCTTTATTTTCTTTTTGGAACAGAATGGTTTCCCTATTCTTGGCCTGCACTTTTTGAAGAGCTGTTTTAAAAAATGTTGTCAGAATAAACTTGTTTTTTGAAACGGTATAACATCTCGTTTTTTCCCACGTTCCAGTCTTCAATTAGGCTATTTCTGCTCAGCCTAACTAGCTCCCCATAGGGGATGCTAGCCTTTACTTGGGATGGATGAAAACTGCCAGCATGCAGTGTGGAATTTCCTGCAGTTGATTTTCTAAATAATTGTGTTTGCAACTTACCCTGCCTTTCAAACACCTGTAGATCTTGTAATTCCACCTGCTCCTTACTGATGGTACCACTGAAATGTAAATTCAGCTCATTCTGGTTTATTTGATTGATAAACTTAGTAGCTGACTGTTCTGACCCCTTCCAGATGACAAGTCATCAAGGAAGCGAATACATATGTGTGTATATATATATATATATATATTCACTGAAAAAACCATAGGTTTCACACATGTTATAGTTAGCTGGACATTTTACTGATAAAAAAACCAATGAAATTCCCCCGTTATAGTTACTGCAGGCAACTATAACTCACACGACCGCAATCCTCTGCTGATGCTAATACTGTATTTAGACACTTATTTGCCCATGTCTTCTTCCATTAAATTTTAGCTTTACATATATTACAAATATTTTTTTTTCATAAAGACACATATGTCATCAGCAGAAGATTGCGGTCGCGTGAGTTATAGTTGCCTGAAGTAACTATAACGGGGGAATTTCATTGGTTTTTTATCAGTAAAATGTCCAGCTAACTATAACATGTGTGAAACCTATGGTTTTTTCAGTGAATTTGCAAGGTTTTTTAAATGCTAAGTTACTTTATGCCATTCGTGGCATGCGCGCCCAGTTAACGCAGTTCGTTCCGTGCGCGCACGGTGCGCTTCGCGCACCGTGCGCGCACAGTGAGCACGCGGTGCGCTTCGCGCACCGCGCACCCACTTTACGCAGTTAGTGCCGTGCACGCACAGTGGTCACGCGGTGCGCTGCGCGCACCGCGTGCCCACGTTAAGCGGGATGGGCCATGTACGCACGATGCGCTTCGCGCACCGTGCGCACATGGGGGACATATTTTGCGCATCTTTGTGAAATGTATTCTTCGGGCACCATTTGCACATGGGGTGGGGAGAATGTGGATAGTTTTTTTTTTTATAATTTTTTACCGTGCGCGTACGGTAAGCGTAATCGGCGATTTTCCGAAAAAAAAATTTTTTTTTTTTGGGCTTGGGGGTGGTTTGGGGACCCCTGTATCAATGCTGGGTGGTTAGGATCTTATGAAACTGCCTCTTTACATATATTTGGGGTACGTTTTTGCTGCCCAACTCAGGAAGCGAGAGAGAAAATGGCGGCCGCCGCTTCCTGGTTTCGACCGACTCGAATGTTTACTAAGATCTAAGAGCCAATCAGAATCGCGCTCGCGCACGCCACCGTACGCGTACGGTAAGCTTACGGTAAGCGCATGGTAAGCGCACCGTAAGCTGCCACAGATATATATATTGATTTAAAGGCTATTTTCTCAGAATCTACTGAACAGATTTACACCAAACCTACAAAAGGCACTTCCTTGACCTGGGGACTACCTCTCTGCCAAATTTCATTAAATTCTGTTCAGCCGTTCGGGCTGTAGCCCTGTCTAAAGGTCCTATGGAAAAATGCATGGGAAAAACGCGTTTTGGGACCCCTCTTTTATCTCAGCCCCCGCTTGACGAATCCCCCGAGACTTTCAGGGTAGGAGCGGAGCGTAGCGCCCCACCTATTTTGAAAAATTTGCGAGGATTCGTCGACCGGCGCCAAAGTTATTCAAAATAGAATGTAGGTAATATATATATATTACCTACTGGCGGTCGCCAGTAGGTAGTTATAGTTAGGACCACGTTTCCATAGGAAATCCGCAACATTCTATTTTGAATAACTTTGGCGCCGGTCGATGAATCCTCGCGAATTTTTCAAAATAGGTGGTGCGCTACGCTCCGCTCCTACCCTGAAAGTCTCGGGGGGATTCGTCAAGCGGGGGCTGAGATAAAAGGGGGGTCCCAAAACGCGTTTTTCCCATGCATTTTTCCATAGGACCTTTAGACACAGCTACAGCCCGAACGGCTGAACAGAATTACTTGAAAATTGGCAGAGAGGTAGTCCTCAGGTCAAGGAAGTGCCTTTTGTAGGTTTGGTGTAAATCTGTTCAGTAGATTCTGAGAAAATAGCCTTTAAATCAATATATATATCTGAGCCAGCTTACGGTGCGCTTACGGTGCGCTTACCGTACGCGTACGGTGGCGTGCGCGAGCGCGATTCTGATTGGCTCTTAGATCTTAGTAAACATTCGAATCGGTCGAAACCAGGAAGCGGCGGCCGCCATTTCGTGTGTTTCACTCAGAAAAAAAAGAGTGATATCTTGAAAAGGGGGCAAGGGAGAGAGTTACAGACCCCCTAACATTTGTAAGGGGGTCAAAGAAGGACAGAAAAGTACAAAGAAAAAAATTGATTTTAAAAAAAATCGCGGGGTACGCGTACGGTAAGCTCAACGTACGCGTACGGTAGAAAAAAAATAAAATAAAAGAAATGAAATGCAGATTTAAAAGTTTAGATATTAGGGGGCTCTAAAAAGAGCCGTTGTGTTTATGAAGTGATTTTTTAGTGGTACCTACAAGTAAGTACCGATGCAGAGTCTAAGGTTCAAGAGGAAGACTCTGTTCCCTTCATCATTGAAGTGCACACCATCTCCTCTATAAATGTCTTGCATGTCGTAACGCAAGTTGTTGTGGTAAATGGAACCCATACCATAGTCACGGAGGAAAGCAGAAACAGATTTGTTGACGTGCTTTCTTGCTTTGTCAATCTGCGGACAGAAATGATTGGACCAGTTCCATTTTTGCCTTTGGCATATGTTAGAAAACACAAAGGCAGTTTTAGGGAAAAGTGAAAACAGTTGTGCAAAGGTGTCCTTCATAAGCATTTCCAGACCTACCCCAGTCAAAGTGCCTAGGTCATTGCCACCACAGTGCACTATTATGAGGTCAGGGTGTTGGATTTGCATGAAGGATTTCACCAATGGCATCAATTGGTGCCACTTTAACCCTCTCTGACCAATCCATTTAATGTCTACATTTGGCAAAGCAAGGTCTCTCACCATATCTGTTTTCTCTGCATACTTTTCACTCCAGAAGACGTAGCTGTGCCCTACAATCCACACTGTGAACATCTTCAAAGGAGAACTGGATGCACTCAGGAGGTGTAATTCAGTAGAATGGTAAAAAGAAATGAAAGACAGTTTGGAAATGGAGGCATACATATTTTTTCATAAAAAAAAGAACTGATTGGCTGTTTCATACCATTCTAGAATACAAACTAGGCTGTATGTGTAAATTAATAGAAGCATGTTTTGTATTGGTACAGAAAAATGTGTTACCAAAGAACAGTACTATGGATTTGCTGTTAGGTTTGAAAAGTCAAGCACTCTTGCTCTGTGGAATTGAAACATTGTTTGGTGAACTTCTGACCTAACTCCACACAGCAGTGTTCAATGAGCTGTTGCTATGGTAGCAGGCAGAAGTCAAGTTGGGGGAAGGGTACTAGGCAGAAGTCAAGTTGGGGGAAGGGTACTTTTGGAAAAGGGTTGGTTTTCAACCAATAGAAATGTGTGATTACATTTGAAAAAAAGGGGGAAGCACTGAGATTTGAAATTAACATGTATATGTGTGGAAAAAGAGAGGGAAAGTTTGCCATTATCTGGTTCTGCTGAGAGGAGAGAGGTGTAAAGAACAGAGATCCTGGCTCTGATAATCTGCTGTTTGAGTGCCACATTTCTTTCACAGCTAACTAATTTTAAAGGTGAGTTTAGAGTTTGAGAGGGGATGTATATGGTAAATTAAGAAATGAATAATAGAAATGGAATTCCTTTTGTTGAAGTTGTGTTTATTATTTTCTGTTTTGGGAGAAATTTAAATGTGAGGAACATGTAAAATAATATGGACTATGTTTTCACGATAAATTAAGGTGTACTGGTAAAAATAAAGAATACTTTAAGGGTTTGAGGTTGGACTCAGTAATGCAAATACATACAGCATCAGTAAGGCTGGTTGCCCTTGCTGGAGTGTAGGCAGTCACCCAGGTTACACATGGTGCTGGTCTGAAAAAGCAGTTTGGACATGTGCTTTTTTAAGAATCTGAAAAGTGGATTTAAAATGTGACAGACTGTAAAAGTGTTTATCACTTGCCAAAAAAAAGAGTAGTAAGTGTGCTTTCAAAATGGCAAAGAAATTTCGTTTTGTGACTAATGTGAAAACATGACTCTGTGTGCAAATAGGAATTACAGGCAGAGATTTATTGCGTATTGCTCTGGTGATTTCACAGTTGCATTAGATGGAAAGGGGGAGCCATTTTTTGGTGCAGAAGCAGACTCTTAGCACACACCCAGCTGCTTACCCTGTGGAATCATGCACAGTATTCACAAGCGAGTGGGGTTTGAGGTTTCAGTCAGTAATGCAAATACATTCAGCATCACTAAGGCTGGTTGCCCTTGCTGGAGTGTAGTCAGTCACCCAGGTTACACATGGTGCTGGTCTGAAAAAGCTGTTTGGACATGTGCTTTTTTAAGAATCTGAAAAGTTGGTTTAAAATGTGTCAGTCTGTAAAAGTGTTTATCACTTGCCAAAAAAAAGAGTAGTAAGTGTGCTTTCAAATTGGCAAAGAAATTTCGTTTTGTGACTAATGTGAAAACATGACTCTGTGTGCATATAGGAATTACAGGCAGAGATTTATTGCGTATTGCTCTGGTGATTTCACAGTTGCATTAGATGGAAAGGGGGAGCCATTTTTTGGTGCAGAAGCAGACTCTTAGCACACACCCAGCTGCTTACCCTGTGGAATCATGCACAGTATTCACAAGCGAGTGGGGTTTGAGGTTTCAGTCAGTAATGCAAATACATTCAGCATCACTAAGGCTGGTTGCCCTTGCTGGAGTGTAGTCAGTTACCCAGGTTACACATGGTGCTGGTCTGAAAAAGCAGTTTGGACATGTGCTTTTTTAAGAATCTAAAAAGTGGATTCATAATGTGTCAGTCTGTAAAAGTGTTTATCACTTGCCAAAAAAAAGAGTAGTAAGTGTGCTTTCAAATTGGCAAAGAAATTTCGTTTTGTGACTAATGTGAAAACATGACTCTGTGTGCAAATAGGAATTACAGGCAGAGATTTATTGCGTATTGCTCTGGTGATTTCACAGTTGCATTAGATGGAAAGGGGGAGTCATTTTTTGGTGCAGAAGCACACTCTTAGCACACACCCAGCTGCTTACCCTGTGGAATCATGCACAGTATTCACAAGCGAGTGGGGTTTGAGGTTTCAGTCAGTAATGCAAATACATTCAGCATCACTAAGGCTGGTTGCCCTTGCTGGAGTGTAGTCAGTTACCCAGGTTACACATGGTGCTGGTCTGAAAAAGCAGTTTGGACATGTGCTTTTTTAAGAATCTAAAAAGTGGATTCATAATGTGTCAGTCTGTAAAAGTGTTTATCACTTGCCAAAAAAAAGAGTAGTAAGTGTGCTTTCAAATTGGCAAAGAAATTTCGTTTTGTGACTAATGTGAAAACATGACTCTGTGTGCAAATAGGAATTACAGGCAGAGATTTATTGCGTATTGCTCTGGTGATTTCACAGTTGCATTAGATGGAAAGGGGGAGCCATTTTTTGGTGCAGAAGCAGACTCTTAGCACACACTCAGCTGCTTACCCTGTGGAATCATGCACAGTATTCACAAGCGAGTGGGGTTTGAGGTTTCAGTCAGTAATGCAAATACATTCAGCATCACTAAGGCTGGTTGCCCTTGCTGGAGTGTAGTCAGTCACCCAGGTTACACATGGTGCTGGTCTGAAAAAGCTGTTTGGACATGTGCTTTTTTAAGAATCTGAAAAGTTGGTTTAAAATGTGTCAGTCTGTAAAAGTGTTTATCACTTGCCAAAAAAAAGAGTAGTAAGTGTGCTTTCAAAATGGCAAAGAAATTTCGTTTTGTGACTAATATGAAAACATGACTCTGTGTGCAAAGAGGAATTACAGGCAGAGATTTATTGCGTATTGCTCTGGTGATTTCACAGTTGCATTAGATCGAAAGGGGGAGCCATTTTTTGGTGCAGAAGCAGACTCTTAGCACACACCCAGCTGCTTACCCTGTGGAATCATGCACAGTATTCACAAGCGAGTGGGGTTTGAGGTTTCAGTTAGTAATGCGAAAACATTCAGCATCACTAAGGCTGGTTGCCCTTGCTGGAGTGTAGTCAGTCACCCAGGTTACACATGGTGCTGGTCTGAAAAAGCAGTTTGGACATGTGCTTTTTTAAGAATCTGAAAAGTTGGTTTAAAATGTGTCAGTCTGTAAAAGTGTTTATCACTTGCCAAAAAAAAGAGTAGTAAGTATGCTTTCAAATTGGCAAAGAAATTTCATTTTGTGACTAATGTGAAAACATGACTCTGTGTGCAAATAGGAATTACAGGCAGCGATTTATTGCGTATTGCTCTGGTGATTTCACAGTTGCATTAGATGGAAAGGGGGAGCCATTTTTTTTGTGCAGAAGCACACTCTTAGCACACACCCAGCTGCTTACCCTGTGGAATCATGCACAGTATTCACAAGCGAGTGGGGTTTGAGGTTTCAGTCAGTAATGCAAATACATTCAGCATCACTAAGGCTGGTTGCCCTTGCTGGAGTGTAGTCAGTTACCCAGGTTACACATGGTGCTGGTCTGAAAAAGCAGTTTGGACATGTGCTTTTTTAAGAATCTAAAAAGTGGAACCATAATGTGTCAGTCTGTAAAAGTACTTTTCACTTGCCTAAAAAGTAGTAGAAAGTATGCTTTGCAATTGGCAAAGAAATTTCGTTTTCTGCCTAATTTCAAAGCATGACTCTGTGTGCACACAGGAATTGTTTTTAGATATTTAATTGGTGAAGGTGTTATTGTGATTCATTTATAGGAAAGGGGTTTATAGTATTTTAAGATTTCTAAAGAACATAAAAAATGTAGTAATATATTTAAATAAAATAAAGGAATTTTTTTTAGTTTTTTTCAGGTATTGCTGAAGAGCAGTGAACAAAATTTAAGATGCCTACAAAATCCAGAGTAAAGAAAGACCACAAAAAAACCTATATTTGAAGACAACTGGAGGACCTAAGTTAGTTGGAGATGCTCATGTTGGGAAAAAGAAAAAATCTTCTGGTAAGCAGACAAAATTTTTTTTAAAGAACATATTCAAAAAAAGGAAAAATGTACAAAATGTCTGTACTGGAAAGAATGTTTTCAATAGAAAAGGAGAGGAAAAAATTGAGAATTTAGTTAATGCAAATATAGCTTCTGCAACTGAAAAGATTAACTTAAACAGAAAAACAGCGTTTAAAGAGATACGTAGAAAATTGTTTCAGAGAAGAGTTAAGTCCAATTTGATAAAGGATGTGAAGAAATATAAGCAAAAGGCTAAGTTTTATAAGAGAAAAAAAGAAATTGAAGCCATTGCAGCAAAGGCATTAGAATTAAAAAGGAAACTATTCATTTTAATTTTGAATAGGATGCGTACATTAGATAAAATGGTTAATGTACTGAAATCACAAAGCAAAAGGAAAAGAGTAGTGAACAGAACAAACTTTTGTAAAGTGTTTTTAGGAAAATGGATGCATAGTTCAAGTAGTGAACCTTTTTTTAATGAAGAGAGCTATTTTCAAAGTAATAGTTTGCTGCATGCAGTTGACACCAGAGGTCGTGCTTACGAAGTGAAAAATGGTTGCATAATGGAGAAGGAGATAATGGTTCCAAGAGATGAGGTACAAGTGATGGCGGATGAGGCTATGGGGAGACGTCCTAAAGCCCCAGTGTACACTTGGAATTGTAGTAGTATCTGCACTGTGCGTCAGGAATCTATTGATAAATTTCGTGAGTTTCTAAGAGAATATAGTAAAAAAAGTGTAAAACAGAAGATTAAGGTGCTTCAAAGTCTAGATCCATGCAGAGTGAGAGAGAATACTGGTTTGCAGGGTCATTCTCTGGCTTGTCTATCTAGAAAAGTGTGTAATAGTGTTTTCCATCATTTTAGGATGCTGGCTGTTCATCATACTGAAATGAGAAAGTTTGTGAGACGGTTGTATTTTGCTAAAAGTCCAGCAATAAAGTTATATGAATTGAATAGGGCTCTGTTCCGTGGATCGGTATCAGATGTAGAGAAGGTTGTTGATGAAATTCAGTTTTGTTACTTTGGTCCTGAACAAAACAGTGCAGAAAAGGACACAGTAAATGAGGAAGAAGTGGAAGAGAATGTAGAACCCTCTGTAAGTAAGACATTTAATGATCACATAACAAAATTTGCAATAATCTCTAATGAAAGACCAAATATTACTTGTATTTGTTGCCGCAGAACTCATTATAGAAAACAAACTAGGAATGTTGATCTCTACAGAAAGAGTGAAAATGAAGATAATTATAAGTGGAAGGATTTTGCCACATATATATTTCTTGAAAATTGTTTTGAATTGGGTGAAGATCAGCGTATTTGTAAATACTGTTACAACAAGTTAGAGGAAAATAGAATGCCGACCAGAGCTGTACATAATAATTTAGAATTGGATGCTATTCCTGCTGAACTTTCTGAATTAAATACATATGAGTCTATACTCATTCAATGTGTTCATCCGTTCCAGACCATAGTACGTATGGAGCCCAAAACTGGTAAATTACCTCCTTCAGATTTACTGAGAGGTTTAAAAGGTAGAGTGGTGTATTTGCCCTTGGATTTGAAAAAAAATATGGAAACTATTGATGCGGATACTTTGGAAACTGAACCATTAATTATTCTGGTTAATGGTGTACCTACAAAGAATAAGAAGATTTGGCAGGAGCTGGTAGATGTACGGAAAGTACAAAGAGCAAATTTGTATTTGAAAAGGAATAACAAATGGTATGAATCAATTTATATAGAAGAAGAAGAAGATTTACAAGAAGACACAGAAACACCAACTGGACAAATTGAAAAAGTGGACAAGTCAAAGGAAGAAGAAATTTATGAACATTTTAGCATACATCCTCTTCATTCAAAAGAAGTTATGGGAGACAATATTGATCTGTTTCAGATGAAGAAAGCAAAAGGAACTCCCGTGAGTGTATGGGAGGAGAGCTTGGAAGCTCAATGTTTTCCCCAGCTGTTTCCTAAAGGAAAAGGAGGACGATACGATGAACGTCCGGAACAGATTCCAGCTTCTGAGTATCGGACTACAAGACTATATGCTGAAGATCTCAGATTTCGACAAAGTATTCCTTATTTGTTCCATCTTTTATTTGAAAGCGACTTGTCTGCACTGTCTTATGCAGTAAATCACATTTTAAAAAGTGGAGTACATTTACAAAATGTGTCTGCTAAGGATTTTATGGAGAAAGTGCAGCACTGAGATGATCATTTGGAAACACAACTGATCAATCTGATGGCTTGTCAGCGTGGGACAAATGAATATTGGTACAGACGCCATGGTGAATTAAAATGCATGTTACGGAATTTAGGAACACCAACATGGTTCGTTACCCTAAGCTGTGCTGAGTACGCTTGGGATGATTTACTGGATTGTCTACGAGAGGCAAATTCAAACATTAAAAACATCGAATACAAGACAGCAGGAGAACTGTGCTCATTGGATCCGGTTAATGTTTGCAGATATTTCAATCATAGATTTGAGGCTATGATGTCCTTCATCTGCAATAAAATAAATCCACCTCTAGGAGAAGTAGTGGATTTCTTTTGGAGAAAAGAGTACCAGGCAAGAGGTGCTCCTCATATTCATATGCTGTTGTGGATCAAGGATGCCCCAAAGTTTGGAACAGATGCTGATGAAGCAGTGTTATCTTACATTGAAGAATATGCAACATGTGCTATACCAAAAAGCACAGAAGAGAAAAAGTTAAAGGAGCAAGTTTTACATTTCCAAAGTCATCGGTGTGGAAAATACTGTCGACGGAAATACAAGAGCAAAGATAAATACTACACTAAATGTTGATTTGGATTTCCTAGACCTGTTCTTTCAAATGGAAGAGTAAACAGTTTTATGTCATCTGTGAGACATACTATCACAAGAAAATCACCTAAGAATACCTACAACCTTAAAAGAAAAGAAGAATCAAAAAATATACATGACTACAACCCAGTCATTTTATCCATGTGGAATGCTAACATGGATATACAGTATGTAGCTGACAATTCCATTGCTGTTGCTCGATATGTAACGTCTTACATTACGAAATCAGAAAAAACAGAATTGAAGGAAATGTGGGAAGAGATTTCTCACGAGAAAACTGTCAGTAAGAAGCTGTACAGTTTCAGTTTGAAGATGTTATCGCATCGAGAAATTGGATCCTACGAATGTTCAGATAGGTTATCTTCTGCAAGTCTCTACTCGAAATCAAGAAGAATAATTTGGGCAAGTTTAGGCCTTGCAGCAATGAGAAATCGGGTACTGAAATCTGTTGGAGAAATTGAATATTTGGCCGAGAATGACCCAGAAAGTACAGATATTTTGAAATCAAACATGTTGGACACATATTATCCCAAGAGAAGTCATCATCTGGAGAACATGTGTCTCTATGAAGTGCTGCAGAACTACATTTATTCACGGAAAGCCGCAGAAGACATCAACAATGGAAAATATAAAGTCATTGGTGAGGAAGGATGTTTGGTGAAGCAAACAAAAGGAAGTTTGATAAATCACAGGAAGCTGAGTTGCGACAGTACTGACAAAAAGGAATTTTACTACTTGGCTCTTTTACAGCTGTTTAAACCATGGCGTACAGAGGATGAACTACTGGGAGAATTTCAAAGCTATGAAGATTCTTTTAATGCTTGCAAAGACAGCATACAATGCAGTACATTCTCAACTTATCTGCAAATGTTAAATGAAGAAATTGAACAGGAAACTACAATTGCAGCAGAAATAGCTAGAGACAGTTCTCAGGACAGCCAAAGTTCAGGAACACTCAGTCAAGATCCCCTAGGACAACCAATCGTTGAAAATGAAGCATCAATAGCCATGAATGAAGTGGAAACGGCTATGAATCAAGCTCAAGAAGAATTTATAGACTTACAAAATTTGGAAAGACAACTGAACGAAGAGCAGCAACAAATTTATGAAGAGATCAGAAACAAAATTGATCACGGATTTCTACATGAAAAAAAAGAGTGCTCATGCACATCATTTCATCCAATCAGGATGTATGTAAGCGGACAAGCTGGAACTGGAAAAAGTTTCCTTATAAAAGTCATCAGAAGCTACCTACAGCAAAAAACGGATTCTACTTTGTCTTGTGTGGTTACTGCTCCAACTGGGTTAGCAGCATATAACATAAAAGGAATTACTTTACATCGTTTGCTAATGTTACCAGTGGAGCATGAGAACAAAATACAATACAACAAGCTAACTGGAGAAGCATGCTTGGAAGTTTCAAGAGTATTGAAGAAGATGCAAGTTCTCATTATTGATGAGGTGAGCATGGTATCAAACTTAATGCTTGCCTTTGTGCATTTAAGAATGCAGCAAATTCTGAAGACAGACTATGACGTGTTATTTGGAGGAAAACACATCATAGTTTTTGGAGATCTTTTGCAACTTACTCCAGTTAAAGGACAACCAGTGTTTAATACTGTGACACATGAAGACACGAAGAAGTCATTGGGAAGCATCGGTAATGCAAATATTTGGTCCTTCTTTGAGTACAAGGAACTTACTACTAATATGAGGCAAGCAAACGATGAAGAATATGGAAGTATTCTGAAAGATATCAGAATTGGACTACTCACTGAAGCTGGCACGAAAGCATTACAGAGTCGGCTGCTACATAATTTATTTCCAAAGGAAGAAATAGTTGCAGAGAAGATATACAAGAACATTGCAGAAAAGAAAAGTGTCATCTGCTTAATGCCAACTCTACGTGAATGCTCAATATTCAATGAGGAGCTTTTGAAATTGGAAAAGGAAGATATCAGGAAATTGGAAGCAGTGGACAAAATTGAGGATGGAAGAATTACTGTCACATTAACAGGCACACTGAAAAATAAATTGGATTCACTAGAGAAGAACATTTCCAAAACAGCTGGATTAGAAAAAAATCTATATGTTTGCATGAACTGTAGAGTATTTTTAAGGAGAAATTTGGATGTTGAAAAAGGTTTAGTTAATGGAGCTATGGGAAGAGTTGTGGGTTTTATTAATTATCAGAAAAAAAGATGGAATTGAATGTTTAAAAATAAAATTTGATCAGATAGAAGAAGTTAAAGACATTTGTCGTAGTTCAGTTCGTTTCATGCTTGTGAAAGACTTATATGTACGTAGGAAGCAGTTTCCGTTTTCTCTAGCATATGCTGTAACTATTCACAAGTCTCAAGGATTGACTGTAGATTGTGCATTTGTGAACATTGGTTCAACTGTGTTCAAAGAAGGTATGGCATATGTTGCTTTGTCACGAGTGAAAACATTATCAGGTTTATTCATGATAGACTTTGATGACTCAAAAGTTAGTGCTGATACAAATTGTGTAAAGGAGTATAATAGATTACGAAGAAGCTAAGCTCCTCATTTAGGTCAGTATCCTGTGTTGGAGAAACGTGTAGTTTCTCGTAAAAGGAGAAATGAGAATATCTGTAATGAAGATGTAGAGAGGAGGAAAAAAAAGAGGAGTGATGTAATTGCAAGCAAAAAGAAAAAGGAAAATGAAGAACAGGTTATAGGATGTCATTTTGAAAATAGCTCTGGTGTCAACTGCTACGCTAATGTAGTGCTGAATGTTGCATTTTATCTGGAAAGTGTGCAAGAGCAGATAATAGTAAATCAGGGAAAAAGATTATGTTCTGAGTTGAGTCTCCTTTTTCAAAAGCTGAGTAATGATAAAACTCAAATAGAAAGTGCTACTGAAATTAGAAAACTTTTAGATGTATGTCCAGGACGAACACAGTTTTCTCAAAATGTACAGCAAGACGCACAGGAATTCTTGATGTTTTTTCTTCAGGTACTGGAAGAAGAAGGGGTTCCCATTGAAAATGTATTTGGTCTCTCTTATAAATGGGAACATAGTTGTGAAAACTGTTATAATATATGTGGCTCTAATGTTGATTCTGAAAGGTTTATTTATTTAACATTGCCAGAAAGTAAAACAGTCACTTTTGCTAAATTAGTTAAAGATGCTAATCATAGCATGGAATGCAGTGAGTGTCAATCTGACATGTTTTCAACGTTAATTTTAAAGGAATACGGACAGTATGTAATTTTAATGATGCAACGCTGTAAAGCTGATGGTTCAAAATTAGATACTTTAATAAAGAAGTTTACAGGACAGCAATTATCAATTTCAGGAAAAACTTTTGTAACAGTTGCAATAATTTTCCATGATGGACCTACTGTAACTTCTGGTCATTACACAGTTTATTTTAAATGTGAAAAAGGCTGGACACTGTGTAATGATTCCCAATTGATTTTTAAGCAACGTTTGCCTTTTGATTTAGCAAATTCCTATCTAATCTTCCTGAAACCTAAATTTTAGAGAGATTTGGCAACATCTGTACAAAACAATTTTACCATTTTATTGGATTACCATTGGAATTTTCAAAAAAAATGATTTTACAAATTATCATTTGGCCTAATGGAAAGGTAACCAATTGTAATGTGGACTTTTTCAATTTTTAATGAAACGTTGGAAAACCAAAAATTTTGAAAAAATCGGTAACATCTGCACAATTAAAATTTTGGAATGTTATTGGATTGCCATTGGAAATTTATTCAAAAAAGATTTTTAAAATTACTATTTGGCCATGCGGAAAGGTAAACAATTCTATTGTGGGCTTATTTAATTATTAATTAATCTTTCGGAAACCAAAATGTTACAGACAATCGGTGAGATCTGTACAATTTAAACTTTAGATTTTTATTGGATTACCATTGGAAATTTAATCAAAAAATAATTTTAAAATTACTATTTGGCCTAAAGGAAATGGAACCAGATGTATTGTGGAGTTATTTGAGATATATTTTTGTGATTATACTTCTGAAACAAAAATGTCAGACGGTATTTTAAAGAAATAAGTATTGATATTAGATGATATTTTTTAAGAATATTATGCATTTCTATAAAGTTATGTTTATGCAAAAAGAGATTGTGGGCTTTTTTAAAACAATCTTTGAGATTGTTAATTTTTTTTTTGCCCGCTGTTAAATGATGAATGCAATTGCTTTCACAATTTATAGTGAAATGCAATATATTCTGAAAACAGCAAAAAAAAGGCAAAAATTTTTGGGGAAAAATATGTAAATATGTGTACTGTATTATAAAATGTTTTATTAAATATTAATACTTTTTTCTTTTTTTTCAGATTGAGATAGAACATTTTCGAAAACTAGAACCATTTTTAAAGCAATTAAAAAACAATTTAAATGAATAAATATTTTTTTGAGTGGGTATGGTAAGTCAAAAATTTCATGGTCCCTTTTTTCCACTTCTCCACAATCACATTTTCAGTTTTTCATTGTAGTCTCTCAAGGACCTTGTAATGTGATAATTGATTATTAGTGTTTTTTTTTAAATAATAATTACGCGTACGGTAAAAAAAAAAATCAAAAAAAAGTTTTACAAAATATATAAAAAAAAGTTGAAAGGTAAGGTTGGCTCTTAAAAGAGCCGTTGTGTTCATGCAGGGACAGAGGAAAGAAAGAATGGGAATATTAGTCGGTACGACAAATGTGCTGATCTATTTTATTGTTCACTAGGGAAATACTGGTCTCCCTATGACAAATTAGATCATGACAAGTGGCGCACCGTATTTCAACCCTCAGAAACCGAGGGTTAATTTCCAGAGGACGAGAAAAAGGAGATGCTCCCCCCACAGATGAAGGGCTCACCTGACCTGCCGAAGATGGACTCAGCCCTGCAGATGATGGTCCAGGCTGAGCTGCTGTGGATGTGCTTGGTTGACTTACTGAAGGGTTACCTTCAGTATGTCGAGCATGTGTCCTTCTGTGTACATCCTTAAGGTGTCTCAACATGGTGTGATTCCCGAAGGAATACTTCTTGTTGGGATTCCCTCTTGAAAGTACACGCTTACACAGCTTACAAGTCACTAAGGGTGCATTTACCTTTTTCTTGCCCTCTGGAAAAGTAAAATACTCCCATATGAAAGAGGTCTTTTGTTTCCTCCTTCTCTGCCTCAAGGTAGTGCTGCTAGCCTCACTCTCAGAAGAGTTCTGCTGTTCTGCCATCGTATCACAAAGACAACCCAGCTCCTTCTCCTAAGGGATCACAAGCAGAAATGAGGGGAATGGGTGTGGTGTAGGAGAGTTCTAGAACTGAAAGTTGTAAAAACCAATCAAAAGTCTTGTTTCTTGATCACATGATCTACCGTGCGCGTACGTTACGCTTACGGTGCGCTTACGGAGCGCTTACGGCAAAAGTACACATGCGCGTAAAAAAGACACACGCACGCGCGCATGCGCAAAACAGGCACGCCCCTTCACTTCCGCGTAACGTGCGCGTGCAGCGTACGCGTTACGCGCTGTGCGCGTGTGACGTGCGTCTACGCAAATTGCGTAAATGAACGCAAACAGCGTAGAAATCTAACGTAATTAACGCAAGACGTGCGCTTACCGTACGCGCACGTTAAAAAATTTTTTTTCAAAAAAAGGAAAAAAAAAAAATTTTATACTAATAAATCTTACCTGTTTATTTTATAAAAATGGTAAAAAAAAACATATTGTAGAATTTTTAAAATTTAACCGTAGTCTTTAAAAAAGGATAGAAAATTAAAAGAAAAATATGTAAAAAAAAAAGAAAAAAAATAAATAAATTAGCATTTAAAAAACCTTGCAAATTCACTGAAAAAACCATGGGTTTCACTCACGTTATAGTT
Source organism: Triturus cristatus (assembly GCF_964204655.1). Classification (NCBI taxonomy): domain Eukaryota; kingdom Metazoa; phylum Chordata; class Amphibia; order Caudata; family Salamandridae; genus Triturus; species Triturus cristatus. The sequence goes on from NC_140583.1 coordinate 240,164,715, forward strand.
AGGAATTAGCATTTAAAAAACCTTGCAAATTCACTGAAAAAACCATGGGTTTCACACACGTTATAGTTAGGAATTAGCATTTAAAAAACCTTAGAAATTCAATGAAAAAACCAAAGGTTTCACACATGTTATAGTTAGCTGCACATTTCACTCGTAAAAAAACAATGAAATTCCCCCGTTATAGTTAGTTCAGCTAACTATAACTCGCGCGCCCGCAATGCACTACTGATGACGTCACATATTACATCACTCATGACATGGTCACTGACATCACTCATGACATCACTGATGACATCTCAAATGACATCACTGATGACATCACTGATGACATCATCCTTGTGATAGAGTGGCAGACCTCCTCTTCCCCTAATATAACCATTGAAACACACATTCAAAAATAGAAACTAAAATGTTCAAAATAATGAACATATCAATATCAGTTACAACAACCTATTCAGTAATTCTAAGAACAACATACACATACAGTCATTCACCAACAGTCCTCTACAGTCACTCATACATGTACTCACTCATCATATGTATTCATACACCTATACATCCTGTTACACAACGCCACTCATCCATAGAGTTACTCACACACATAGTCACTCATGCTAATAAAGAATCAAACACCCATTTACTTGCATATACAGTTATACACACACCACCACACTTACTTCTACAGAAACTTACATATACTTACTCTTTTAAACAATAACTTATAGAAATACATACTTATTCATACAGGAACTCTTCCAATCTCTCACTCTCACATATACTCACTTATATACACCAATAGTCACATATACTAGTTTAAAACATATGTAGTTACTCATAAAGACACTATAGAGACAGTCATTCACTCACTAACACACCCATGCACACACTCATCCACCCATACAGTCCTGCACACATGCTGTATTCAACACATACAAACAGTGAGTCACTCATTCATGCACCTATGCACTAAGTAATACCCCCCACCGAACCATACAGAAACTCAGACACTCATACTGATAAAAAACCAACTAATAACCTATATAGACACTCATGTAGCTACTCACCAACCCATGCAGCCACTTATACACAAAGTAAGAAACTGATACAGATAATTTCATATTTAAAGATTACTCAGTAAGCCATGTATTCACTATGATACACTTAATTAGTCAGTTACACAAAAATTTTTTTTAAAAAAAGCATCCATTTAGACACTTATATACCCATTTATTCTTCCATTGACCTTGAGATATACATAAATATAAAACATATTTAATTTTCAGAAAAACACACAATCACTGGATGATGTCATCAGTGATGTCATCAGTGATGTCATTTGAGATGTCATCAGTGATGTCATGAGTGATGTCAGTGACCATGTCATGAGTGATGTAATATGTGACGTCATCAGTAGTGCATTGCGGGCGCGCGAGTTATAGTTAGCTGAACTAACTATAACGGGGGAATTTCATTGGTTTTTTACGAGTGAAATGTGCAGCTAACTATAACATGTGTGAAACCTTTGGTTTTTTCATTGAATATATATATATATATATTTTCACCGTGGAGCCTATCGGTGGGCAAACATTTAAATAAAGTGTCAACATGAATGCAAGTTATCGGAGTCCAGCCTATGATTAAGGTACAAACCGAAACGCGCCAGGCACGACTCATTGGGTTGGAGTGCTGCGTGCTGCCTGCTGGTGAATAGTGGTCCCCCGAGTGCACCCTCGTGTGCTGAGCGCTTGTTTTTGAAGATATTCACGCCGGCTCCAGGCGTGGAGGGTGCACCACCCTCGAATTGCTGAGGGGCCACGGGCGCATCAATGGACTAGCGCCAGAAGTGGGGAGACTGATACCGTGGATTGCGGACACATGCGGCGCTTCACGGCCCACCCTGGGCTGAAGGACAGACACTTACCTGATCCCATTTGGGCAACGAGGCAGATTGTGTGGCACTACATTTCCCATCAGGCTTTGGGATTTTTCACCATGGAGCCTATCGGTGGGCAAACATTTAAATAAAGTGTCAACATGAATGCAAGATATCGGAGTCCAGCCTATGATTAAGGTACAAACCGAAACGCGTCAGGCACGACTCATTGGGTTGGAGTGCGCGTGCTGCCTGCTGGTGAATAGTGGTCCCCCGAGTGCACCCTCGTGTGCTGAGCGCTTGTTTTTGAAGATATTCACGCCGGCTCCGGGCGTGGAGGGTGCACCACCCTCGAATTGCTGAGGGGCCACGGGCTCATCAATGGACTAGCGCCAGAAGTGGGGAGACTGATACCGTGGATTGCGGACACATGCGGCGCTTCACGGCCCACCCAGGGCTGAAGGACAGACACTTACCTGATCCCATTTGGGCAACGAGGCAGATTGTGTGGCACTACATTTCCCATCAGGCTTTGGGATTTTTCACCATGGAGCCTATCGGTGGGCAAACATTTAAATAAAGTGTCAACATGAATGCAAGATATCGGAGTCCAGCCTATGATTAAGGTACAAACCGAAACGCGTCAGGCACGACTCATTGGGTTGGAGTGCTGCGTGCTGCCTGCTGGTGAATAGTGGTCCCCCGAGTGCACCCTCGTGTGCTGAGCGCTTGTTTTTGAAGATATTCACGCCGGCTCCGGGCGTGGAGGGTTCACCACCCTCGAATTGCTGAGGGGCCACGGGCGCATCAATGGACTAGCGCCAGAAGTGGGGAGACTGATACCGTGGATTGCGGACACATGCGGCGCTTCACGGCCCACCCTGGGCTGAAGGACAGACACTTACCTGATCCCATTTGGGCAACGAGGCAGATTGTGTGGCACTACATTTCCCATCAGGCTTTGGGATTTTTCACCATGGAGCCTATCGGTGGGCAAACATTTAAATAAAGTGTCAACATGAATGCAAGATATCGGAGTCCAGCCTATGATTAAGGTACAAACCGAAACGCGTCAGGCACGACTCATTGGGTTGGAGTGCTGGGTGCTGCCTGCTGGTGAATAGTGGTCCCCCGAGTGCACCCTCGTGTGCTGAGCGCTTGTTTTTGAAGATATTCACGCCGGCTCCGGGCGCGGAGGGTGCACCACCCTCGAATTGCTGAGGGGCCACGGGCGCATCAATGGACTAGCGCCAGAAGTGGGGAGACTGATACCGTGGATTGCGGACACATGCGGCGCTTCACGGCCCACCCAGGGCTGAAGGACAGACACTTACCTGATCCCATTTGGGCAACGAGGCAGATTGTGTGGCACTACATTTCCCATCAGGCTTTGGGATTTTTCACCATGGAGCCTATCGGTGGGCAAACATTTAAATAAAGTGTCAACATGAATGCAAGATATCGGAGTCCAGCCTATGATTAAGGTACAAACCGAAACGCGTCAGGCACGACTCATTGGGTTGGAGTGCTGCGTGCTGCCTGCTGGTGAATAGTGGTCCCCTGAGTGCACCCTCGTGTGCTGAGCGCTTGTTTTTGAAGATATTCACGCCGGCTCCGGGCGTGGAGGGTGCACCACCCTCGAATTGCTGAGGGGCCACGGGCGCATCAATGGACTAGTGCCAGAAGTGGGGAGACTGATACCGTGGATTGCGGACACATGCGGCGCTTCACGGCCCACCCAGGGCTGAAGGACAGACACTTACCTGATCCCATTTGGGCAACGAGGCAGATTGTGTGGCACTACATTTCCCATCAGGCTTTGGGATTTTTCACCATGGAGCCTATCGGTGGGCAAACATTTAAATAAAGTGTCAACATGAATGCAAGATATCGGAGTCCAGCCTATGATTAAGGTACAAACCGAAACGCGTCAGGCATGACTCATTGGGTTGGAGTGCTGCGTGCTGCCTGCTGGTGAATAGTGGTCCCCCGAGTGCACCCTCGTGTGCTGAGCGCTTGTTTTTGAATATATATATATATATATATATAACTCCACAGCAGCACACCGATCCAGTGTCAGCCGACACGAAGGAGAGCACTCACGGAAATTTGTGTCAAATACTTTTAATGTGCAGAACCGCAGAACCTCCCACAGAAATTCCTCCATAGCAGTGGCGGCTCCCCCATTAGGGCGTGGGGGCGTCGCCCCACTGCTTTCTCGCAGTGCGAGAAGACAGAAACATAAACGGTAAAAACGACTATTTATGTTTCTGCCTTCTCGCATTGCGAGAAAGCAGAAGTGCCTCTGTGCTTGGTTGGGGGCGCGAGGGTGGGCGGTCCTTCTCGCGGGCAGGGGGGGAGTGGCTTACCCACTGTTGTGGGTACTGACTGTTTGGCCGTCGGCCCTGAGCCGAACAAACAGTCAATACCCACAATAGTGGCTAAGCCACTCCCCCCCCTGCCCTCGAGCAGGACCACCCACTCTCCCTTTTTCTCTATGCAGAGAAAAGGTTCCGGCCGGGGCGCTCGCCTGCTGCGCCTATCGGCATTTAGATTGGTGTGCGTAGTGCGTCCGTTGCGTAGCGGAGGGAAGCAGGAAGCTGCCTGCTTCCTGCAGCAGGAACACGAGGACTCACCAGTGACCGGCCTGGAGCGGAGGCGGTGTGGTACCCCGGCACCCACTCAGGTAGGTAGGTTTAATCTTTGATTTTATAATTTTATTGTTACCTTATTCCCCCCCCCCCCCCGCGAACCCCCCTCCCCTTCCCTCGAGCATGCCGGCTGCCGCTGTGTTTTATAGCTAGAGTTTTCCAAGTTGTATGAGTAAAGCCATAATCAAGTACAGTTGTCTTGGCCTCAATGCAAAGCATGGGGAAAATTCCACCGAAAGGGCGCAATAGAAATAATATTCTACCAATACACGATAGCGAGGGATACATTCCACAGGCAATAAACATAGAAGAGACATCCAACTGAACTGATAGAAGGGGCATGTCTGTGGAACGGGTCAAAGACTGAACCATTCCCTATACGAAGGTAGAAAGGAGACATTTTCTGGCACATTGTAAATGATTTCATGATCTGCACCGAGCAGCAAGGAAAGTAGTGCATGGACCGTCGTGCGTGTTGGAATTAATTGTACCAATCCCTTGATTGCCAGCGAGAAAATTAGGCCATATAGAAATTAATTGCGTATTATTCAAAGACAAAAATGTGAAGTCAGAACCGTGATTTGAAGATGCTGACGTCGGCATGTTAACAATGTCCTTAATATGCATTATTAGAATTAAATATTAAACATGGTTCACGGGATATTACTACTGCGTTATGCCCTAGGAAAGTTATGTACATTCCGTATTTTCTTTTAGTTAATCATACTTTTTCAATGTTATTTAAATGCATTCATTTTCGTCTGGTTACTACATCACCAATATGTGTTATAAGAATAAATAATGATTTGTTTTGCTATAACACTTGCTCCCACTCTGTAGGAAGTTTCGTCGCAGGATTAATGGCATTATGCAAATTAATTGAACTTAATTTATTGACCTTGGGATAATAAAAGGCTGAGTCAAGCGAGAAAATGTAACCTTCAGTTTAAAAACAGATATCAGTCGGGAAGTTCAGCTTCATATCTGTATATCTGCATATCTGTAGGGTGCTGAGTTGTGTTGTCGGAGAAGGCCACACAGGAAAGGATAGAGAGGGAGCGATTTAGTGGTAAAATGTTTTTCGGGTTTATGTAATTTATCACTCAACTGTTTTAATTATTCAAGATGTGGTGGTCAATTGGCGTGCAGTAGGGTCCGAACCTCTGTGTCACTGCACCTCCTGCACTGGAGGACAGCTACAGCCATGGAAAGATAAAGCCACTGATGATTCCTAGGAATTATATTAGAGATTGTGACCGCTTCTTGTCAGGGAAGAATATTTTTCCCCTTGTTCACGATGGGGAACATGAACTGATGCCCTACAGACTCACAAGTTGGGTGCAGATGAGGGAGGGTGTGGAATACATGAACATTTCTGCCATAAGAGGGCTTAAGTGTATTACCGTTTCTTGGAGTAACTGCAGTGTTGGATATGTGCATCTGAGAGACAAAGGTTGCGTGTAAAGACTAGGGGTACTGTGTGTATGGCTTAATCTTGTATGTTTGTGAGAGGGCTGTTGGTGTGTTTGCTATGACACAAGGCAGGTATATTTTTGAAAGTGCTGGCTTAAGTGACTGGGGACACTTCACCCATAGTGTGATTGTGAAGGACAGCATGTCCCTGTGCTTGTTTTCCATGTGTAGCTGTTTTTAGGTCTGGCTTTGTTTAATATGTTCATAGTGAGATTTTATGTTTAACAGATCTATGGTTAGTGTGCTTTTGTGAGTTTGTATGCGGTTGTGTTGATTTTTTTAATGTGTCCCTGAGCCCCTTCCCCTGCCGCCCTACCACTTTGAAACATCACCAGCCGCCACTGCTCCATAGTTGGGGGCCCCCATCCCTGCAGGGTGGCTTCGTGAAGACAGGTGTGGAGCTTCCTGCCTAACAAATGCCACATAAAAAGAAATGTCGAAGCCCCAATCTGGGAACACCAGTGTTTATTGCAATAGTAAACAGGCAGCATTGTGGGGAACTGATGTTTGTTCTATAGGTCACGTGCTAATTTGGTTTTAAAGCCTCCAGCGCTAAGCAGTACAATTTAGCGCACCTGTGACCAAGCCTGCTGGGACAGCAGAAATCCGTAAGGAAGAGAAATCAATGCTGCCGATTAAAAATTTCAATAAATGCTGGTGTTCTTCAGATCGGGGCTTCGACATATTCATTTCGTGTGGGATATATATATATATAGTTGTACTTACCTATGAAATACCTATATATATATATATAGTTATACTTACCTATAAAATGCATACATTTTCGTGGGCAAGGGAAACGTGGTAAAGGCATATATTTGTAAAACCTTTTGTCGTTAAGACTAATTTGTTGTTAAGCCGTCGTTGTGAAGAGTGTCGTTGTTGTGGCGGTCATTGTTCCATCAGCCATCGCTGTTTGTCTGAGGCCAGTTCTAGCTGCTGCTTTTTCTCCTCCAATAAACCTGTATCCTATAGTCACGGCCAGTATTCTCTCGGCTTACGTCTTAAAATGCATTGTGACTCCCTTTTGCCTAAATACTCTTCTGAAACTTCACTATGCAAGAGGGGAACATACTTTGCTGCACAAAAATACACAGTCCACTATAAGTTAGCGACGAAATACCGTTCCTTGCTCCAGTGGGTGTAAAACCTTTGTTTTTTTAGTCGACTTTACCAAGCATCTGAAATATACACAACAAAGACTCTGCTTGAAACATCTTTAGTCACAGATCCAATATGGTTAAGTGCATATTACAAAAAAACCCTGTGCAGGTTTTGACACCACTTTAAAACACTGGCAAGTTATAAAAGTAATTCGATTCGAGTTAAGTCAAAATATAATTCACCATGAAATCCACTTCATATATCAGGATGAGAATGATTCAATCAGCATTTACTATTTTCTACACCTATTGACTTTAGTGAATGGCTTTATGTGAATGTTTTACATTTCTATATGGAAGCAGTTTTCCTTTTGAAAAGTGTAGAGTTAAACCTAGTAGACACACATGTTAATAGGCACCATTATGTGTAATTTAAGTGTTATGTAAATCTAAGCGTTAGCCCTAGAATTTACTTCACTTCATTTGGGTTTTTCAAACATGTAGAATGTTTTTCACTCAGCCCTTTAGAACAATCGGTTCTTCTTGGTGTTAATTTTTCAGTGAAATATTGAGCGCCAAATTGGGCTGTGGATGCAAACATTGCCTGTTTCTTTCTGTTCAATACTGATATTCAGTTTTATTCATCCATCACTTTTTTGAGTCAGTATCAAAACCCATTCTTCTTTTTTCTTTGACTCACACTGAAACAACGCTTTAGCTTTCTGTGTCTCAATTTCTTCGAGAGCAAAATCACAATAAACATTCCTTCATCAACACGAAGCATCCGAGCCTTGCCAGACTGGATGTAAATTATGTTAAAGTCTATGAAGCTGTTCCTGAAGAGCATTTAAAAGTATTTATTAACCCCTTCGTGGCTAACCTTAAGTGTGAGAAACACTCAGAGTAGCATCACCTGTGTTACTCTGTGTGACTCTTGAGCTGTATAATAATCAGTCAATGAAGTCAGAGTTCTGTCTTGCTTTAATACTAATGAGAGATTGCTAGGCTACGTGTCAAGGTTTGCACAGAAGTACTTATTAGTATGTGGCCAACAAAGCAGCACAGTTTCTTCTTGTGGTGGAACTATTCAATTCAATTTCAAATAGACTTTATTCGGATTTCAAAAACCATCCATAAAAGCACAAAATAAATTGTTAAAATACACGTATAATACTACAGTTTTGGGCCACAATTCATCATTTACAAATATAATTTATAAAAGCAACAATGAAAACTCAAATGACCGTTTTTGCTGTGCAATGCACAAAACCACCTTGAATACGATATATGGCGGTACACAGAGAAAGGATAACTTTCAATATTATGAAAACAAGACAAATACATTACATTGCATTAGGTTAGTGCAAGTCGTGTATTAAAATGCAAGAAAATGCATATCTCAATATAAAATTAATCAATTCCCAGAGACCTGCGTGAACGTACAATAGCATTAAGAAAATTACTGACTCTAAAAATCAATTCATCTGATCCCAGCATTAAAAAGTGTCTATAAGCATAATTGTGATCGGTCATGTCGTATTTTCTACAGTAGGGGATTAAATAATGCCTTGTAAATTTCTTGTAGAAACCACAGCCAAAAATAAAATGTAACATACTCTGGGTTCCACCATGGTCACAAGGGCAATTTAATTTTTCCAGATTTTTAACGTAACCCAGTGGAAAGCAGATGAGATTTACAATACTCCGGTCCCTAAATCTGAATAGTAAGGTCCTATTCCACCTGCCCAGTTTTTTACGTAAATAGGGCTGTGGTAGCATCGGGAATTCGGGGGATGATTCCTGAATTTGTAAGTAATTAATTGTAGAATATTTCGCGGAATCTACTCTTTCCCTCTCTTTGTGGAAATGCTGATAGAGTGCCCTTCTCACCAGATTTTTGTGGGAGCCATCGATCTGATCGGGGTGTGTGAAAAGGTGACCATAGTTGACACTCACGAGGCTCTTTTCTACCGCATTAATCCATGGAATTAAACCGACATTCTCGCTATTCAGGCAATCCATGATGATCTCACGGGACAGGGAAGCTGCCGGGTTTTTCCAGTCCCTTAGCCAAAACAATGCGGGTCTGGCTCTTATAAAATCCTCAACATAGTGTAGTTTTAATTCGTTATGGCATACAGTGGTTGGTGCACTAATTACTCCCCCCAAGATTTTCCGGCAAAATCTGTTCTCTTCTCTCTGTAATTCGGAACAGTTCGTGAACCCCCAGACTTCAGCACCGTATGTGCCAGTTGGAAGGCATTGGGTCCGATAGATTTGTAGTAAACTGGAAACCACGTCCGCCTGGCGCGGTTGACGGAGAGAGGTAACAGAGTTAATCGATTTGGAGAGTTTATTTCTCCCCATTGCAACGTGGGGTTGCCACGAGCCGCTATTAGAAAATAGCAGGCCCAAATATGGGAAAGTGCAAGTGCTTTTTAAGGAGTTTTGACCTATCACAATCTTTGGGATTTTATAATTTTTAGGGCCGCAGGTCATTATAAAGGATTTACTAAAATTAGTGCACAGACCTAAATCAGACATGTAATCAACGAATCCCGATATTAAAGTACGCAGGGCATTCGGAGTGCGGCCCATGAGTACCGCATCATCCGCGTAGAGTAACGCCGGGATTGGTTTCTTATTAATGATGGGGACGTCTTTTGTCAAGTTACATAAAGAATGGGTTAATTCATTGATGTATAGTATAAAAAGCAAGGGGGCCAGAACGCAGCCCTGTCTCACCCCCTTGCCTATTAAAATTTCATTTGAGACCTCGCCTTCATTATTTATTCGGACGCGGGCCTTCAAGTTGCAATGGAGATTGGCCAAAAAGTGGACTAGTGGTTCATCTAAACCGTAATTTAAAAGAATGGACCATAAGCGAGAGCGGTTTACAAAATCAAATGCTGAGCTTAGGTCCATAAACCCAAAGTACAGAGGGGATTGTTTGGCTCTTGTGTATTTAGCCATTATAAGGTTGAGGTTCAGACATTGTTCCACCGTGCCAAGTTTGCTCCTAAAGCCTAGCTGGCAACAGTGGATAATAGAATTTTCATCTGCCCATGTGCTAATTTTATTAAATAGGACCCTACCAAGGACCTTCAGGGTATTATCGATCAATGATATTGGTCGATAGCACCCCGGGTCCAACCTATTTCCCTTTTTAAAAATAGGTACGATGGTACTGCTGGACCATGTCGGGGGGATGGATTTCTTACTCAGATTGTTAAAAAGGTTACAGAGTAAGGGGGCCCAGAAGCTTGTATTGGATTTTATCTGGTCAATAGACAAGCCATCCGGGCCTGGTGCCTTATTACCAGCACTATTTGCAATGGCTTCCTCCACCTCCTCTAATGTTATGACTATGGTACTGTCGGGGAAATTATCCTCAGTGGGATCTCCAACTTCCGCATAAAGTTTTGAGAAGTGGGTGACCCATGAGTCTCCTGTGATATTGCAATTGATCGGGGTGATGTTACTTCCCAGGGCTCTCAAGTTCTTTACATCTCTCCAAAACCCAGTTGAATCTTTTAAGGCAGCAGATTTCGTGAGATTATCCCAGTGACTTAATAAAAGCTCCTCAGTTCTAACTTTTAGTGCGTGTTTGTATTTAGAGCGTAGTGAACTGACAAGGGACACATCTCGGGGTTTAGCTGCCAAGGCCTTTCTAAGTTCTCTATTGGCCCTTGAACAGTTAGTATCGAACCATCTCTGGTTAGTTACATTATGTTCTTTTGACGGTCTGGATATTGCCCTTTTTATAGCTATGCATAAATCACAGAAAGACTTAATTATATCAGGGCCACCAAATGCTAAACAGTTAGAGATCAACAGAGGATTATTCCTAATCACAGTAGATAGGATCTCTTGGTTATCGATCCCTCTCCAGACAATCCTGAGCCCGTCTGTGGAGACGGTAATATTTTGGGCTCCTGTCTCATGTGGGCCTATAGGTTTTTTAATAGATTTAAGTTGAATTACTATGGGCAGATGATCACTATATGAACTACTGACAACCTCGGATCTGAGTAACACTTCACTAAGGAGGGAAGAGATAAACATATAATCAATTGTAGTTGAACTACCACGGCCAATATAAGTAGGCGCCGGCTCAATTCCCTCAGGGGTTCCACTATGGCTCATTACATCGTCTAAATCCCTACTATGCAATAAATCCAATAATTCAGCACCACGTCTACACGGCGGGGATGTATAATGAATATGAGCATTAAAATCTCCGCCGACACAGATACCATCAAATTGGCCAAACTTTTCTCCATTTGCAACTTCATCGATAAAATTGAACAATTCTAAAAGAGTAGGATTTGGATGGTTAATAAAATCATTATTATAAAAGTTTATGAGAAAATTTTTTAACCTTGCAACATATTTCACGGCTATCATATATTTGCTGACCACATGTAAAGGTTCAATTTTCACATCCTTGGAGATTTTTGCCCAGATGGATAAACCACCACTTGGACGCCCCGAAACAGAGGGCAAAGCAGCAAGATTATGGCAGAAAAAACCCTCAAGTAATTGGGCGCATGTGCACCACGTTTCCTGCAACATTACCACATCAAAGTTACTTATCCAGGTAACCCATTCTTTAATTTTCATCTTACTTGAAAGCCCAGCAATATTCCAACTAATGACACTAAAAGTATCAGTTAGTGGAATAGTGGTGGGAGAAAGAAGGGCAATGGGAGAATCGGGGCGTGCTACATGGGGTGGAATTAATCCATCTGGGCAGGGCTTATAAGTATTTATGGCTTTTGCCGTTTCCAAAGGCATTGTGCTGATAACCTTATCAAGTTTTATAGGAGATGTTAGTAGTGGTCAATCTAGGCTTCCTAATTCGGATAGAACAGAAAATCTATTGGATAAAGGAATGGTATTGGAGGCCGTTTGAAATATTCTGTGTGGGGGCCTATAAAAGTAGCCCAGTGGGTGAAGAGTTATGGCAGTAGATGTGCTGGCATAGATGTTATGTGTGTCTATAAAGAATCTTACAGAGCTCGGGTGTCGGAAGTTGATCACTATACAGTCCCCACTAATATTTTTATGTTGTGGGCCCACCCAACTTAATTTGATTTGATTTGATTGATTGATTTGATTTGATTTGATTTTGGGTTTTGTAGAGCGCGCAGCTACCCTTAGGCATCCCGGCGCTAGTGAACACAGTCCTGTAGGGTGGGAAGTTATGTGGGGGAGTGCTCAGGGAAAGAGTAAGGTTTTTAGTTTTTTCCTAAATCTGAGGTGGTTATGTTCCTGCCTCAGGGAGAGTGGGAGAGCATTCCATAGTCTGGGGGCATTGTACGAAAAAAGGCGGCCACCAGTTCTGGCTTTCCTAATTCTGGGGACTTTTGCCAGGGAGAGGGAGTTGGATCGGAGTTGTCTGCTTGATTGTTGATGGGACACGAGAGACCTGAGGATGGGTGGGCCTTCGTTGTGCAGTATTCTATGGGTAATGCACAGGGTCTTGAAGTTGACCCGTTCCTTGACTGGGAGCCAGTGCAGACTTCTGAGGGCTGGCTTGGCCGAGTTTCTTGCTGCGGTTGCTGTGAGTGTTCTAGCCGCCGCATTTTGAGCGCATTGAAGTCTATGGACTACAGAGACAGGGGCCCCCAGATATAGGACATTCCCATAGTCCAGTCTGGAGTTCACCAGTCCCTGCATCAGGAGCTTCCTGGATTGAGGGGGGAGTAGATGGAGGATCTTTCGAGCCATCTTCATAAGGCCGAAGCATGTTCCCGCAGTTTTCCTCGCTTGTGTTTTAAAACTGAGATCCTGGTCCAGCCATATCCCTAGGCTTTTTACTTCGGATTTTGGGGATGGTGGTGATCCCATGCATGGAGGCCAGGGAAGAGGAGAGGGGATTTTATTTGGGTTTCCTAGAAGGATTATTTCTGATTTTTCCCCGTTCAGTTTCAACCGGGACTCGCACATCCATTGGTGAACTTTTTCTAGACAGTTAGATAAATTGATGAGGGCGTTGTCTGATTGGTTGAGGGAAACGACGAGCTGAGTGTCATCGGCGTACATTATTGACTTAATCCCAAAAGGTTTGACAACCTCCTCGAGAGGAGCCATGTATACGTTGGAAAGTGTGGGGCTTAGGGAGGACCCCTGGGGCACCCCACACTTGAGTGCATGAGCCTTGGAGATGGCGTGCCCATCTGTGACTTGAAAGGACCTATCTTCAAGGAAGGATGAGATCCAGGCTAAAGCGGAGTCCGCCACTCCTATCAGTTCAAGACGGTGAACAAGGGTTGCATGGTCCACCGTGTCGAAAGCGGCACTCAGGTCGAGGAGGATCACTGCCACTGATCCTCCTACGTCAAATATGCCCCTAGCTTCTTCGACCACGGCTAACAGTGCGGTATCCGTCCCTTGTCCTGGTCTGAAACCTGTCTGGGTTTGGCGGAGGAGATGGTTGGTCTCTAGGAACTCAGAGAGGTGTTGGTTCGCTACTCTCTCGGCTATTTTACTCATCGCCGGTAGCAGTGAGATCGGTCTAAAATTTGATGGGTCTGTGGGGTCAAGGTGCGGTTTTTTTATGAGAGCCTTCACAGTGGCTTTTTTCCAGTTTGCTGGGACTGTGCCATGTTCGAAGGAGGCGTTGATCAGATTGGTGAGAGGAGAGGCTATAGTGGAAGCAACTAGCTTCAATTTACTGATCGGAGCTGGGTCTGACGGGGCACCGCTTTTGACTTTGTGCAGGACGCTGAGAAACGTTTCGGTTGTGATTTGAGGGAAGGAGAGCAACCTCGGGGTGTCTAGGGGGGCCTGAAGGTAAGGGCCTCTAAGTGCAGTTGGCGCCGTCGGGAGGGAGTTGAGAATTTTTTGGATTTTTTTCGAAAAGAATTCGGCCATCCGGTTGCATTTTGTGCCATCCAGGTCTGGCGCTGGAGGGAGTTCCTGTATTTTGGAGAGGAGTTTGACTATCCGATAGGTCTCTTTTGCGGAGTTAGTCGCGGCTGCTATTTGGTCCTCAAAGTAGGCGGCCTGTGCTGCTTTTAGTTCATTTTTATAAAACCTAATGTGGGCTTTGTATTCACTTTTGTCTTTTGTGTTCCAGTGCTTTCTCCATTGGCGTTCAAGCCTTTTGCCTTTCCGTCTTAATTCACGTAGATCTTCAGTGAACCACGGTAGTCTGGAGGATTTCCTGTTGGGGGGGAGGGCTTTGAGAGGCAGAACAGTATTGAGCGAGTTGCTAATCCAACTATGTAGTTGAATTTCGGCTTTGGAAGGGTCAAGGTCGATTATGGGTAGAGTGGAGGCCAGAGAGCGTTCCCATAAGCTAGTGTCTAGTTTTTTCCATGGGCGTGACGGGACCCGGGGGCGAGGAGTGTCCGAGATCTTCCCTGGGAGTTGGAATTTGAGAGGAACCAAGAAGTGGTCAGACCAGGGGAGAGGGAGAGGAGTTTGAACAGAGAGTTTGGAGAGGTTGGAGAAGATGGGATCCAATAGGTGTCCTTTCATATGGGTGGGATCATTACTGAGTAGATGTAGATTCAGGGAGTTTAGATCAGTTTTTAAGTCTGTGGCGAGTTTATTGCTTTGATCATCGAAGTGGAGATTTAGGTCCCCGAGGATTGTAAAGTTTGGCGTCCCGCACGCTAGGGAGGAGATGACATCAATGAGTGAGTTTATGAACCCCCCTACCTGTCCTGGCGGATGGTAGATTAACACCCCAGTTAGTGTAGTAGAAGGTGGCAGGTGTAAAGAAAAGAGGACATTTTCACTGTCGAGAATGGGGCTGTCTTTGAATTGACATACGAGGTTGTCGTGATAGATAATCGCGATACCCCCTCCCATTCCTGTCGGTCTATTGAGGGTTTTAATGAGATACCTAGGGGGTAGTGCCTGTATGATTTCAGGGTCGGAGCTTTCGGACAACCAAGTTTCTGTTAAAAACAGAACGTCCAAGTTTGACTCTGTTAAAAGCAGATTAATTTCAATATGGTGTTTAGGGAGTGACCTGCAATTCAGCAGGGCCATCTCCAGGCAGGCCGGTTCGTAGTGGGATAAGGGCGTGGTCCTGTAGGTGCAGGTAGGGCATCTAAGAAGCTCCTGTTCCGGGGTAATAAGTCCGTTACATCTAGTTTTTGACGGAACTCTGAGTTGGTACAAAGTTTCTTGTGAGTATTTGATTCGGGGCGCATCAGAACCGGCCAGGGGTGTGGGCTCTAGGCTCGGTCTGGCGCGGACGGGCGCAGACGGGCTTGCCTTAGGCGCGCCTTCGGCGTGCAAACGGCGCTCCCGCTGCGCTCGTCCGCTGCGCTTCCGCCATAGGCACATTTTATAGGGGTTGATTGAGGGAGGGGAGAGGGGGGTGTGGCCAAACAAGTGGGCGTGGCCTGCGTCCTCGCGCTGCGAGCGTCCGAGGAGTGGAGCAATTTCGGAGTCAGCTGGCAGCGTTCAAGTCCGCTACGTGAGCTGGGTGAGGTGCTCGATTGTTTTGGCAGTTGCCGGGTGCTGTGGTGAGTTTTTTTTTAAAAGCTAGCACACGTAAATCTGTGACAGTTTTAAAATTTTGTTTTTCAAGAAACGAAGGCAATGCGCTGCGCGCTTCTCCCGGCTTCCGCCTCAGGAGTGTGATCAGTATCTACCTGGCGCTTGTACTCAGCGTTTAAGTAGTCGCCTCGGGGGGCGTGGCCAAACAAGTGGGCGTGGCCTGCGTCCTCGCGCTGCGAGCGTCCGAGGAGTGGAGCAATTTCAGAGTCAGCTGGCAGCGTTCAAGTCCGCTACGTGAGCTGGGTGAAGTGCTCGATTGTTTTGGCAGTTGCCGGGTGCTGTGGTGAGTTTTTTTTTTAAAAGCTAGCACACATAAATCTGTGACAGTTTTAAAATTTTGTTTTTCAAGAAACGAAGGCAATGCGCTGCGCGCTTCTCCCGGCTTCCGCCTCAGGAGTGTGATCAGTATCTACCTGGCGCTTGTACTCAGCGTTTAAGTAGTCGCCTCGGGGGGCGTGGCCAAACAAGTGGGCGTGGCCTGCGTCCTCGCGCTGCGAGTGTCCGAGGAGTGGAGCAATTTCGGAGTCAGCTGGCAGCGTTCAAGTCCGCTACGTGAGCTGGGTGAAGTGCTCGATTGTTTTGGCAGTTGCCGGGTGCTGTGGTGAGTTTTTTTTTAAAAGCTAGCACACGTAAATCTGTGACAGTTTTAAAATTTTGTTTTTCAAAACTTACCCGGCGAGTTGATATAATCTCATTTGATATGTTCCATCTTGCCCCTTTATGTTTAGTCAGCCAATCAATGCATTTGTTATGCAGTTGTGGCCATGACTCGCTTTGGTTTTCTTTAAGGGCTGGTACGCCTGCTAACACTAGAACATATGGGCAGGCTTCTGGGGGTAAGTGAAGTGGTGGCCCTAAATTATTAGTGGTACTATTTCTTACTAACACACCTCTGCTTATGCTTACACTATCTGAAGTGTTACCTGTCCTATCTTTTAGGGTTACTGATGGAGTGATAGTGGGGTTAGCATCCGGGCTCACGATATTAGTTGAAGCTCTTCCTGCTAATCCAAAAGAGTCATGGTTAGGGCCCATGGTCAGTGCGGGTGGGGTATTAGCTAAAGTGCTGCTAGATGAGACGGCTTTGACAGCTGTTGAGCTTTTGGTGTTACTATGGCCGGGATCATCAGCAGCGGCCAACCCCCCCTCCCTCAGACCATTACATAGTGATTCTAACTTGCTCATAATTTTTTCACCCCGGGCTGCATCCACACTAATGATGCCTTTCCTTTTAATTTCCTCTTTTTTGACAAGGTTTTCAATTTTGTCC
Source organism: Triturus cristatus (assembly GCF_964204655.1). Lineage (NCBI taxonomy): Eukaryota > Metazoa > Chordata > Amphibia > Caudata > Salamandridae > Triturus > Triturus cristatus. The sequence continues at coordinate 240,181,608 of NC_140583.1, forward strand.
AGTCTCTTAAAAACAGCATTAAATTGTTTAGCTATTTGAATTTCGACTTGCTTAAAAATGGTATCGACAATGGTTTCTATCAAATTGCCATTGACTTTGGGTTGGATATTTCCGTCGATGGACTCAGTCTGGGTACTGACCGAATTGTCAGTACTCTCCTCACATGATATAGGGACCCCACAAGTACCGTTATCCAGGGCTGAGGACTCTGGTCTACAAATAGAGACAGTGAGTCTTCCCGTTCCTTCATCCAATGGTGAGAGTTGCGATGATAAGTCCTCAATGGTACCTGATATCACTATTTCACAGTCATTTCCTTTGTTTTTGTTCCATAGACTTTGTGGGGTCGGTTGAGTTCTACAGTGTCTTGGTTGTTTCCTTTTGTTTATAGTACATTTCACTGGTCCTCTCTTACGTTTCTCCCTTGTTGTTGTGTTGGAACATGGTGTTTTATCTAGTGCGGGTTCCACTAATCGGTCAGTTACAGGTACAGTCACCAAACTGGTTATGTCAATAATGGGAGTTACAGTATCAGCTTGAGCTGATGGTTTGATGACCGTTACTGTAGGGGAGAGAGGGAGACCCAAGGTAGGTAAAACGTTAGGAGACTGAGAACATGGCAGGATAGTAGTAGGGAATCCGAAGGACATCCTGCGTTCGGTATCAGCAATCTCGTTAGTAACCATAGTAAGGGCGTTAGCCAATAATGTATCAATTGATGTGGACTGTTCGGTGGGGGTAACAGTAGTGGCAGATGTGGGCTTCATCGTGCGTTTCCCCATGTTTTATATAAATACCTGTACAACCTGACGATGCAAGGGGGGTGGCCCAGCCCTGCCTCTGTCTGCCCCTGACGGCCACAGACGGCCCGCCCTCTGCCCGGGCTCAGCCCGGCGACGTCCGCGCGCGTCCCGCGACGCGGGGAAAGGGTCTGCTGAAGTAGCGCCACCGGGCGCGATATCCGCCGGAAATGGGCGGTTCTCAGGTGGAATGCTGGGAGCTGTAGTCCCCCCCCAACAGCGGCCTCGATGGAAGGAGAGGCGGCGGGGGAGGCTAGAGGCAGAGTAGCGAGGTGGCGGTGAAAACTCTGTCCCCGTGCCCAGGAGCCAGGTTGGTGCTGCTGCGTGGCTGTATTTAGGCTGCTGTATCAAACGCGGTCCCCACTCAGAGTAGCATCACCTGTGTTACTCTGTGTGACTCTTGAGCTGTATAATAATCAGTCAATGAAGTCAGAGTTCTGTCTTGCTTTAATACTAATGAGAGATTGCTAGCCTACGTGTCAAGGTTTGCACAGAAGTACTTATTAGTATGTGGCCAACAAAGCAGCACAGTTTTTTCTTGTGGTGGAACTAATTCATATCTACATTTAATCTGCTTACATGCGAAGGAGGTATCACACTGCCTCGGTTTAGGAATATTGGTTCATTTGTTAATGGACAGTGTAGATACTATGGAATCCTACACCAACCCATTTCTCTTTTTATTGATCAACCTCTCGAAGCGTAAACCATTTATGGGAGGAGAAAACATTCAGTAAATAAGATATATGATACCAAGCTTTTCAAATAGTGTAATTGGAGACAACTCAAATTCCTATTTCAAGACTAAATGATATACTGAGTTTAGTGCTTAATTTGTAAAACAAAGAGTGCTGGAGGCCAAAGTTTTTTCTCAGAAACCCACACCTGGAACTGACGAATGTCAGAATTGCTGAACATCAAGGCTGCGTAGTCATGATTCCACCTCAAGCCTCTTTCATCCACCACAGACACTCTCTGCCTTTTTAAATCACTCTTGCTGGTTCTTTTTTTATCCCTGCTTCCACCCTTTGCCATAGTTTTTCTGTCTTTCTCTTTCTCCTTCTTTCCCCCGTGTGTACTATTCTCTCTCTCTCGCTCTGGTCAGAGTGTGCTGAGGAAAAATGCGTGCCGGTCCACAAAAATGCATGCACCACTTGCTTTGTGCAGGAGCGATGCAAACCGGGTCATAAATATGGCACTAAGGGCCAGATGTACGACCATTTTTTGCGGTCGCAGAGGGGTTTCAGACCCCTTTGTGGCAGCACAAAACAAGTTGGCCATGTACTATTCCTATTTTGCGAGTCGCAAAATATTTGCGACTCGCAAAATAGGAATAACGAGTCGTTATTAGGAAGGGGCGTTCCGAGGGTGTCCCTTCCTAATAGCGAGTCCTCCAGGTATGTATGACTCTTTTGCAACCACATTTGCGGTTGCAAAACAGTTGCAGTTTACCACCCTTCTCAGAAGGGTGGTAAACACTGCAAACGGGAAGGGAGTCCTCAGGGGACCCCTTCCCCTTTGTGAATGCAGGGGAAAATATTTTTTAAGGGTAGGCAGTGTTCCCAGGGACCACTACCTGCCCTTAGAAAATTAAACAAAAACGTTTCATTTCTTCTTTTTTAAATGCATCCCGTTTTCCTTTAAGGAAAACGGGTTGCATTTAAAAACAAAACTGCTTTTTTGAAAAGCAGTTACAGACATGGTGGTCTGCCGACCCCAGCAGGCCACCATCCCTGTGAGGTTGGCCATTCCCAATGGGGTCGCAAATTGCGAGTGGCTCATGAATATTGATGAACCTCGCATTTTGCGACCCCATTTTGAATCGCTAACAGTGTCTCTGACACTGTTGTACATTGGATTTAGCGCCTCGCAATCAGTTGCAAAGTACGAGCCGCTAAATCTAATGGTCGTAGATCTGGCCCTAAATCTCTTTTAATGTTGGCCCATTGTTTACAGTTCATACAATAAGACTCACATATTATCAAAGCACTTTGTGAGTTTATAGCACTTGTAAAACGATTGCATTGCAAAAATAGCTTTGAACTATTTCTGTTTGTTTTTTAAATTTGTAATGTTTCTTTCACAATTTTAAATGCGGACATGTTTTCTTTAAGAATTCTAAGGTCCCAATTGATTATTCTAAATATACCTTTCATAATATCAATTTCGATCTCCCTGAAGCATTTGGCTTCATAATTTGCAGAATATGATGATTTCGGCATAAGTGCCACAGCTGAAGTGTTGACAAATCACATTTCGATCTCATTTTTGAGGCCCATTAAGGAAGTCACTCACATTTATAGTCTCTTGAAATTGTTCTATTGTTGTGCTATCGCACTTAGGGAATAATCATACAATCTTTGACAAAGTGTCCCCATACTACAAGCTTAACATGAACCTTACCCTACTTAGGATCCACATTACTAACTAGGGGGCATCTAACTCCATTTTCAAATCTTTTATGACATTAATTTCTATGCAAATGCCAAATGCATGTCCCTTTAGATGCATTCCTTGTTATCTGAATGATACAATTTAGAATGAAAGGATTAATATCGCAACAATTTAAGATGCTACTCCACTTCCAGTAAGGGACATGTTAATAATTGTGTGAGTGTACTCTTAGAGCTATCAGATCCTTGATCCTTGTAAAACTAGAGTATATTGTTTGCTTAATTATGTCACTTATAAATAGGATATCTTTAAGATAATAACATGCTAGAAATAAAGTGACTGCTCCTTGGTCTGCGATTTCAGTTAGTACAACTCCTATCTATGTTACCCCTAGCAGAATTACAGTGTCGTTTATAAGAGACACTGACATCAGAAATGTTTAACCACGCATGCCTTCATGCCATAAGGCCTTAGGTCAGAACTTCAGCTCTCAACGCCCCATCATCAAGGAGGCCATCTGCCTTACCCCACTCAAGTTACTGGGATCTTTGATACTTTTTATTTACACAGAAGTCGCCGCAGCAAGGAGGGGTCTGCGTCACCGTTACCTTATCTTGCAAGTTCTCTGATATGGAAATGAGTGAGGATGTTTGTTGTTGAGCCTCTGCAGGGAGTGGAAATTCCTTTCTCTACATTGTTCACGTGTGATACAGAAAAGGGCAAGAAATACGTGGCAATTGACCAGACATAATCTGAACGTTGATAGATCAGTGTTCTGCAAGGCTCATAGCCTGTGTTCTGCAAGGTTTCTGTTATTGGTAAACTGGTCTGGCAGCTAGGCTTTAAACTTCTGCCATACACCCCAACACACTATATGCACCAACAGTAGTAATTATAACATGTGTATAAAGGCCCATGTCACATGTAACATCACATTCACATTTAACCAAAACCAAAAAAGCCAGGCCACACACGTCAATGCCAACAAGCCACATTTGCTGTGGTACCTGTAGTTTTCTCATAATTTCGCACACCACAACGTTTAACCAGCAGTGTCCAAATACGTAAGGGCGTTTGATTCACCTGTTTGTAGAAGCCTGTGGCCTTTCGCAGCCTACGACTGACAGAGGCCCCAGGGAAGGTAACTCAAACCTATGCTGTGGGTCACCTGCATTTGTATACAGCTCCAAAGCTCTATCCCTTCTCTCTTCAGCTCTCAACTCTCCGCCTCTTACTCCTAACCAACAAATGTTCTCTTCATCTCAGTACCACCTCCAAGATTTTAATATTGACATCAAGGGAGTCTTCCGCTCTGGCTGGCACTGAATCATTCTACACAACAGCACACATACAGGCACCCGACCTATAATAAAGAAATCATTGAAAACTCTGAAAGATTGTAAGTCCCATTTAGCAAAATTAAACAAATATCATTGTGAAATCTGTTCAGCCTAATGTACACGGACAGCACTGTGCAGCGCACTCATATAACCCCAGTAAACCATCACTCCTATGTAAACCGCTGAAGAGTTCTCATTAGACATTAGCACATGGGTCCTCGCAAACATTTCCCCGGGGGCCACAAAGAACTGTCTGCGGCATGCCCGACAGCCATATTGATTCCAGCAGGGTGATGAAAGGTGGGTCGCGTAGCTGATGCATGGTGTGGACAACAAACCGAGCCTTCAGGTGACCTCTGTCTGCAACTGACGTTCTATTCTCATGCACCAAGAATTAACGCAAAGCATTAACTTCTAATGTAACAAGCATCTGCAATGCAATAGGTCTCGCATTTATGCGAGTTTGAGCTATTGGCATTGTAAATGACAATTTGCTTATTTATGTTTTGGTTTTTAAAACATAAATAAAAGGCATTGTCATTTACAATGTCAATAGTTTAAACTCTCGCAAATGCGAGACCTATTGCATTCCAAAAGCTTGCATGCATAGCTGAGTTGCCCCCTTCTGTCTCTAATGGCCCCTGAAGAGCTCCTCTTTTGCTACTAATTAAATAAGCAAACCAGTGGTCACAACTGCGCACGAGAGACCCTCCTGCCCCCCTGCAGTAAGACAAACTCAATAAAGAAAATAGAGCTTACAGACTAAAGAAAACGTACCGTGTACCAACTGAAGTAAAAAGGCCTGTCCACATGGGAAGTTACAAATGAAGACAAGGAGATGCTAAGGAGGGACTAACAAGTCTAATAATGAATCAGAAGCCAGCATTTGCAAAGAACAATGATACAAGCCAATGGCAAATATAAGCGGAGAGTGGGTGGGGTTTCAAGTACATACTCCATTACAGCATGGCTCGCAGAGCAGCGCATGCGCTGCCCACGCACGACCTCAAAACATGAGAGGGAATGAGATGCTCATCTGGTGGCTGAATTGCAAAATGTGAAACCAGAACACCTGGCATCAGTCCTGGCGTCCCCATTTGACCAAACTATGTGATCCTAGGTAATTAGTTAATTTCACTTTGCTTCCTTTTTCTTCATTACCACGTATGGGATCCCCTTGAAATACACAAGTTCAGGATGTGTGCTATATAAAACCTTCTGAAAGGTTTTATTAACCCCTTCTGTGCCCATGACGAGATAGTCTCGTCATGGAGCGCGGTTGCGCTGTGCCCATGACGAGACTATCTCGTCATGGACCCCGCCCGCTAATGAAAGGGCCGGCACAGGAGGGGGAAAGGGCGGGGCACTCAAGGGGTTAAATAAACTCTAATGTTCCAATGTATAACAACAAGGCTACACACAAGGTGCAAGTGATGAATAGCTTGCCTCTTGATTCACTAATGGCAATGTTTTCAGAATAGGGTCGACATGAATGTTTCCAAGATCATGCTTGAAAACTATCACTTCTAATAAAAGCCTCCAATGCAGTGATATCATCTGATTTAGTGAGATAAAATTATTGCTTGTTAAGAAAATACACTTTTTGCTTGCAGACACTTTATCAAGTTTTTTACATGTTTAGTGCAAGATGTCTTTGAAATTAAAAGTGTTCCTAAAGATAAGTCATCTAGGCCACTTAGTTAATGTGTAAATAATGTATGCTTATTTCACCGCTTTCTGAATGTTCCACCTCTGTCAAGTGTTCACTAGGGAGCAATTGTAAGGTTAGGAGGGCCGCAGAGCAGGACATGTAGGCCATGGCAGAAGGGCTGCAATGCTATTAAAACATTTCACCCACTGTGAGTAGAACTGTCTTTATTAGACAGAGAGAAACTGAAATATAAACAGTGGAACTTTAGGGACCTCTATCAGTCCATTGTAGTTATTGGTACTCCCAACATTCTGACCTAGTCGCCTTTACCAACATAGATGATCCCTTCATCATGTTTGACTCGGTTCAATGCCACACAAGCAGCTGTTTTTATAACAATTATCACTGAACCTCAAAAACTCAAAACCAGGAATGGCTTTGTAATCATCCAAAGGATCTCCATATACGTACGGGTGGGACTGACAGACTCATTGGACTCAGTGACAAGCAGAGAAGTGAACTCCTCCTTGGGAACAGGGAGCACTGTGCCATCGGGGCAAAGTGCCCTCAATCAGTACAACTTCTCTCATGTAACTGATACTGCTGAAAGAGTCAAAATGTTATTTTACTGTACCAGTTCAACCTGTGAGTACAAGAATTAGCTCCAACTCTGCGCCAAATTCTTCATCTAGATGATAGATCTTTGCCACCATGTTTGAATGGAGTCTAAATCAATTCATATAAATTTGCATCACCATTAATAGTTCTTATGTTCAGTCAATAATGAGAGTTTAGGATTGGTTTCAAAACATTTAATCTAATAAACAGATTATTTAGGTCTTTTTTGTTCAATTAGTAATTAGTAATTTGTTTAACAGATAAATCAGTTTACAGAAATCTAATGAAAATCATGTTTGAGTCAATAATAATGCAAAAATGACAAGCATAAATGAATTTATCCCTATTCTAAGAAGTCAGATCTTAAAAGTTAGTAGAGCCCATAACGAGTTACTGGAAAGAATGAGATCAAAGGAGCATTTAAGTTTGAAATCAAATTAAGTAGTCGAATGTCCCAGCTGGGTCTCAATATCCAAGGAGCATCCGAATACAGATGCGGTACCAATCTGTACAAATCAGCCTCAAAAAGGGAAAAGGTTATGGAGCAAATAGATGAAGCAGTAGCTACACCCGTCAGAGAAGGTGTGCAAGGGAGGGTCGGTTAAACTTTATAAAAGAACCCCTGGGTCTGGAAGCATCTCATTGAAAGTGGCACTAAGAAGTAATTTCCCAAAAAACCTGACCCTAACTGGAAACACGCACTAATATAAAATATAAAATATATATATAAAACAAGAACATATATATCAACAGTGTTTCTGTCCGATCACTCCGGTCCAACGGGAAAAGATCTTTTGATTGTGAGCAGCTTCTTTTTGCTTTCCCACGGTAAACACACAAAGTCGACTGTCTACTATTAAATATAAGCAAACATCACTTAAACATTTGTATAACTGAAAACATTTAACCTTGGTTCCCAGGGAAGCTTCATGCAGTCAATTATATCATTTATTCAGTATTTCACTGTGTTACAATGATCTGTACTAAGGACAGAAACATTTACTTTCAGATACCTAGTTAGGTAATGCTTTTCGTAATGCATGTAAATGAGAGTCGTTGTTTAAATATACAATTCTCTGTTCCGTTTTGTATAAACATGAGATGGCTTAGAAGTTCAAGCTCAGGTCAGCAAGAATATGTAATTTAGGGGAAATAATACTTTTGTAACTCACAACATTCTGCGGGTATGATGTAGATTCTAAGCTAGCCACATTGTTGGTCAAACTATCAAACTATGCACTTTTACATGGTTCATCAATTTCTAAAAGCTAAAGAGAACAGCTAACAGCGGCCTACCAGAGACTATGATTGCTTGGCGCGTTTTGCACATTTTTCTTCATGTCATTTAACTGTGTGTTTTCGCGTTAATATCTAAGGCAAATTTTCAGCTCTGTCATACATTTTTAAGCTACATTTCTCCTTCCATCAATTTCTCTGTCTGATGGTTATCTCAATCATCACACTTATTTCATTTCACATGTGTGTTTGTTTAGAGGGCACTTTCATCATCTGCGGAGTCTCATCTTTTTCTTTTCTGACCTTGATATTTCAAAGACTTCATGTATCATCCTTCATTATGCCATGTGATCCCAATTCTTTTTCAAAAATGTGTTCTGTTCTCTATCTCTTCTTTTGCATAAAATAAATCTACAGCTATTGAATAAAGCATAAAGAAATAGCAGACAAAGCCCTGTAATTTCCTATTGGCATAAGAATAGCTTTTAAAATATCTCTTGCTGTGGTTATAAACCAATTTGCAATCATACAATCTCCCTCTCCAGATTCTTCAAAGACACTTAGGGAGAGATTTACAAAAAAGTTGCACAATGCAGCGCAGCCCCCTGCGAGGCTGCGCTACATGACAGGGAGGGAGCAGGGGAGTGCCATATCTTCAAAGACATGGTCTCTCCTCCCTTTTCCCTTGCGCCGGCACTGATTACAGCTGCCATGCGCCATGCACACACCTTAGTGCCGCAGCATTAGGGTGTGTGCATGAGTCCAGCATAGGTTTTGTACAGGAAGGGTACCATTCTTGTACAAAATACTATGCTTGACACAAAGGGAAAGCTTTTCCCGGAAAAGGAAGGAGAAATGAAAACATTTCTCCTTCCTTGTGCCAAGTTCAAAAGTCTGCAGTTTTCTCACGCTAAACCCGATCTACTGTTTTTAGTAAATTGGGTTTAGCGTGAGAAACCTTGGGTGGTCCCCCTCATGGCGCAAACTAATACGAAGCAGCGCAATGCGCTGCTACGCATTACTTTTACGTTATTTCCAGCGCTAAACAAGTTTAACGCTGTAAAGTAAATTACAAAAAAAAAAGCTTAGTAAATCTGCCCCCCTTTCCTTGCTTTTGTCAGATATATATGAGCAGCAGTGGGTTCATTTAAGCATTTTGCAATTTCTGCCTTTTTCGGCAAATAAAATGTTTAGTATAAGGTGGTCTTGCAAAACCACTGAATATATAGCAATTAACTCAGAGTTTACTACGAGCAAAGCTACAGAAATAAATGTTACCATCTAGTTGACAACAGTTGCCAATTTCCTAATCTTTTCATCATTTAGTATGACATCGACAGGTGAAGTGATTGCACTAAATATATCTCCTACTAATTCTGCTCCAGTTTCTGTACTAGGTTTGTGTCTGTGACTGTTGTCATTTTTAGTGCATCTATGCTTTCTGCATGGTATATATTGGGAATTAGTACATCTAAATAACAAATAGCATTTAACAGGAAATAGGCATTTTATACAAAATGTAACTCTAGAGATTGGAAATTCTTCTCCTAGTTAAATTTGCCATGCTTCCCCATTTAATTAAAATGTGTGTTCACAGCTACTAATTGCTATATGTCTAGTTTGTTTGGGTGTTTTCCTTCTGTAAACGCACACTTTCCTTTGGTGTTGACTATCTGACCTTAGCCTGGGGTAAACCATGTTCTTTCTAAATTCATCTTCTTATCTCTTCCAAACATTTTTCAGAACATCACTATGTTTATCTTTAGTATGTGTTATGTTTATGTATATTTTTTCTAAAGCCATGATGTCCATTTCCTGTAAAGGTCTCACTAAGCAGGTTAAATTGTTTTTATAAGCCATAACCTACAGTCAGCCCACACATCTTTTGGCTGTACAATATCAAAGAATGTATACAAATCAGGCACTACATATTTGAGATTTTTTATAAACCTCTCTCCTTGTGAGTACCATTCAACTGGTTTGTTTCAAATTTTGGAAAATTGTTTGGAAATGTAGCAATATTGACTCTGCTCCAAGGAACGTGCACGTACATTCCTCCTGCTATTTCTCTCAAGGGATATGCTGTAGTTTCTCCCTCATTTTCCCCCACTTATTTCCTATCACTATAGTTTTCTTCTTTTTCTTTTCATGTTTCTTTGTCCATTTACTTTCCAATTTTTCAGTTTCATTCCATTTGCGAATACATTTGTATAATCACTTGTCTTTTAAAATTCCCTGCTTGCCAGTGGGCAATTTGTCTTCCTGGTCCCTCCTTTTTGGAATTTGTTCACTCCCCTGGAGTATCACCCCAGGAAATGTTGCACTGTCACAGTGTTTATAAACAAATGCTGCTTGAGTCTAATTATCCTCCTGCTCTCTTCAACACCTCCGTTTTATAATGTGAGCGTCGTCATTAAGAACATATACCCACTTTTTCAGTCAGAGAATAAGTTCTATGCTTTGTGCTTTGTACACGCATGATTAGGTTTTTTTGGGCAGAACATCGCTGCCTGGACAGTGCAAACACTATAAGGTTTTGCTTCTAAGTTGGCAAGTGTCCGTTTTGGCGCAAACGTGTACACAAAATGTTTGGAATTCACATAAAAAGCAAGGTTTCACTTCCGCTCTTGCGTAATGGCTGAGCTATTCTCTGTAATCGGGGAATGTGTGGCCCCTGGTTTCTGTTGGGGTCCTTGGTGCTGAGGTTGGCTGTTTGACTTTAGGGGTTAAAGACGAGGGACACTCTTGATGTCTTGGGGTTTCATTCTGTCACTGGAGGCTCTGGTTCTTTTGGTGTTCTGTGTGGGAGGGCAGATTGGTGGGGTCGGGGTTGGAGGGGCACTGTTGTTGTCACTACCTTTTGGGGCACATGGGTACCCTGGGACTGAGTGCAGGTCGTCCAAGTTTAAATTGAGTGGGTGTGGGGCAGGCTTGGTTATTGCGGGGGAATCCATGTTTGCTATGTGCCTGGCCTAAAGAGCTCAGGTGAACTGATTTCTTGGTGCTTGACTTAAGGGCTCTTTGAGGTGCTATCTCCAGTGCCGTAGCGCTGTCTGCTTCTCGGAGTAGATGGGGTTCCTCGGTGTGGGTAGTTTGCAGCTTTTCTATTGATATCCTGATTTTAGGTGTTGGGGCGCTGTTTGCCGAGTGCTATAGGACGTCCTATATTGGCGGGAGCTGCTGACCCTGTGGCGCGGTCTCCTGGTCCCGCTGTTCTCTGGTTCATCGAGCTGCAGGGTCATGGTTGTTTGGGGGGATCTGTACCCGCCCTATAGCCTTGGGGTTCCTTGGCTTCCTTGACCAAGGAGTACTGAGCGCCCATCCTTCACCTCCGTGTGCCACTGTTTATCAACCTGTAAATGGTTAACGGGAGCCGGCTGGAGACAGTGTGAGCAGGATGGCTTTTCCTTCTGTGTGCTCCTGTGTGCTGCATCGATTCCTCCAAGGCATGACTTCGGCATTCTTTTTACGTGTTTTATTTTGTTTTTGGTCCGTGCTATGGAATAACAAAGTACTCTTTTGCGTATGTCGTTTTTTCAGATTGGTTTGCTTAGTTGTATCCTACCACCTTATGAAAGTGTTGTTTTTATTTTGCCTACATTACTGGTGTGCATGTATGTTTGGAGTTATGAATGTTTTTTTGTGCTCTACAGCTTCCGAATCCCATCGCTGAACTCCCATCACATGGTCTCCTGGTGAGGAGCCGATATCACACTGTGGCAGGGAAAACAAGCTGAAAACAACTGTAAATAGTGGTTTTCCAGATCGTTTTCCGAGGCTTTGTACTATTAACGTCCTGTAAGGGGTGTGAAAACACCTCAGGACATCGTCACCAGCCTCAGGAAGCTTTTTTATTTTTCTGAGGGAGGAGGAGGGGGAATGGGGGAGTGGTGGCGTTTCATAAGTGCCTCATAGATACTTCTCGGCATGCGACCACGTGCCCTCCAAGGCCCCGACCCCTCTTCGCACTGTGAGATTGTTCTTCAAGTTGGCAGGAATGGGAATATGGCTGATATCCCGATTAACCACAGGAGCAAACTGTAGGAAACACAGTTCATATCCAGTGTATGCTTACACTCACCTAGGCCTTGGTTCCAGGTTGAAAGCTTGATCACATTTTGTGTTGTCATTATTTTAATTGATTTTCACATTATTTGGTAAACTGACAGCAAAAAAGTCTGGCAACCTACACAGTCCTCGTACTCATGTCTCGTTTTACCGCGCGCTCTGCAAATGAATTAGTCTCTTCGAGATACTTCTTAACCTTACATCAGGTATTTCTGCGGAGTGAGCAAAGAAACAACTGACTGCACACATACCCTGAATGTTACAATTTTGTCTTTGAAAAAAATAAATTGTTGGAGTAGTCTTCATTTTTATCCGTTAAAAGAAGCATGGATGTTATTGGAAAGCAGTGGCAGCCGCCACAGACAAACGGTAGTGAGGCGGGTGAAGGGGCCGTAGGGGGTCGCACGGTGGGTTAGGGGGTCATGCAATGTATTAGAAATACTATATATGTATTAAAAAAATCTTACTTGTAGCTGCAGGCCGCCTCCAGCGTTGCGTCTTGTTGTGCCTTCTCTCCACTTCCTGCCTGGTCACAAAGGCCCATGGGACAGGCTCCCTTCCAATCCCCGTGCTGCAGAGCAGTGTGGAAATTGACCTGAGCGGGCTAGAAAGAGGCTCCGCTCAGGCCAGGGAGTCTGTGGGGTTTCTCCAGGTTGGCTGCTCAATGCAGCTGGGCTGGAGAAAACCTAAGTGCGCATGTGTGTTTTGACGGACGGCCAAACACACATGAGCACTTAGGGATGCACAGGCCACTCTCATGACTCGCCCCCCTTACAGCACTGGCTAAGAGCCAGAAAATGCTTATTATGCAAGAACATCGTTTTATTTTACATTTGCTGGTACTAAGCCAGGCAGTGGGGAGACGCTCCTCCGCCATTACAGAGGACCCGCTACTGCGGGAAAGGTTGGTCAAGATTGGAGAATCTAAAGGGGACCTGAATTTGAAAACCTATAACTGACCCTCAGTGGCAGGTAAACTTGCACTTCTCCATAATGCAGAGGTAGGTAAGCACTAATCCCTGAACCCATTTGTAAAACCTGAAACAATTATTTTCAATTCCCATGCTAGTTACATATTAGTCTTTTTCTGTTTTTTATTGACATGTTATGACATGGGCTTTTGTATCTTTTGCACTTGTGGGTGTGCTTTTTTTATAATAAGATTAGAAATGTGAATTACACGAATGCAGGTTTAATTAGAAGAAGCTTTAGTTTGTACTTTGACGACCTAATTGATCTGGATGCTCATTGTGAGTGGTTTTTCAAGATGAGCCATAGGTTTAAGCAGGGGAATGTTAATAGTGAATGCGATTGGACTGATTAATGGTGCTGAAAGGCCTTGACTTGGTATGTTTGTGTCCGAGTAGCATTTTTTCAGACTTTTATCGATTTAACTTTAGGAAAGTAACCGTATCCAGGGCTTTAAATGGGCCGGGTCCTACAGGTGCTGAGACGATTATCTATCGGGCTTTCCATTTTTGCCCTCAGGGTGAAAAAAAATCTTCACTCTGCAGCAGTACCACCCCTTACTGCCTTTGAGGTAACCTTAAAGAGACTCATTCTAGTTCTTTCACAGTATCACCATTTCAGAACTGAAGCATTTTCAATATTCTATACAACAAAGCCATTGTTGATGTTTGATTATCTTACACAAGGCATCCATCAGCTACTTTACATAGCTATATGCTTGCAGAGCAATGGCTGTCTTTACCAACTGAATAAACTTGGTACAGCTTTTTGGGTTTTGCCACCTAAGACATCTTACAGCTCAATTAAGCTGATAGTCTCCTACTGACCAAACCAGGTTTCCCTCTTCAATGGGAAATGTGTGCAATTCATCCCGTGGATTCCTGAAAGGAGCTTCAGTGCCATATTAATGGCGCTACACAAGCGACAGGTAAAATAACTTTGAAAACAAAGGCATTGATAATGTCTTGAATACTTACCAGTGACCTCCATTACGGAAGTCCAGCTCTGCTTCATAATAGTCCTCTTTCTTCTGTCTCTTGGGCGGGGACTCATTTAGTGATTAGGAGTGCGCCATTGCAGGTGGACGAGTAGGTAGATCATTCTGAGTGTCCAGAGCAGGCCAGTTTTTTAATCCCCACCCCCCAAACTGATATTTAAATTCTTCATCAAGACACAAACTGTCCCTTCCAAATCGGGGTAAGGAGTGCAGGATTTTGGATATTTAAAAAGATACTACTTTTTTATCCTCATTTATATACCATGTATAGGATCACTGATGAACAAAGCCAGTGTAACTTAAATCCATAAAGGGGGCACTGTTAATCGAGGGAGCACTGGTCCACAGATTCCAGACAAACCGATATGTTGTTGAAAAGAGTGTAGACCTCAATGAGAAATACCCATTTGGTATTTAAAAGCCCTCACTCGCCAACCTGGTTGGTGACATGCTTCATCATCGGGCTCCACTGGGATGACCGAATGTCATCCCAGTGTGCTGCAACGCCAGGTTACTGCGGAGCGGGGTTCTTGTGTGGGGATAGTGAATTTAAAATGTCCAATTAAGTCAAAAAATAAAACTTTAATAATTTTGCTAATTGGAACAAACTAAAAGGGAGTGAGGGTCAAAAAAATAGAAGACCTGGTTCACTCCGCGGCGGTCAACATGTTTCTGCCTCTATGAGTGTTCGTCAGGCATTCTTCAGGACCAGAGTGGATGTGCGGAGCCCCGGTGGTATGAGCGCGCTAAGGTTCACCCTACCGTGGGCTGCTGTGTGAAAAATTATTATTTACAGTGAAAAATCCGCCAAAATATATTTATTTGTTATGGGGAGAGGAACGAGTTTATTAAAGAGGCCAATCCGTTTGATGCCTCAAGGATCCCGGGAGGGGGGTGGGAGCAAAATGGCACACCGCCCTTGCTGCTCAGCACCCGTGCGGACCCGGCAGCAAGAGGCTGTGTAGGTGGAACACGGGTGCTGAGCAGCAAGGGTGGTGTGCCATTTTGCTCCCACCCCCCTCCCGGGATCCTTGAGGCATCAAACGGATTGGCCTCTTTAATAAACTCGTTCCTCTCCCCATAACAAATAAATATATTTTGGCGGATTTTTCACTGTAAATAATAATTTTTCACACAGCAGCCCACGGTAGGGTGAACCTTAGCGCGCTCATACCACCGGGGCTCCGCACATCCACTCTGGTCCTGAAGAATGCCTGACGAACACTCATAGAGGCAGAAACATGTTGACCGCCGCGGAGTGAACCAGGTCTTCTATTTTTTTGACCCTCACTCCCTTTTAGTTTGTTCCAATTAGCAAAATTATTAAAGTTTTATTTTTTGACTTAATTGGACATTTTAAATTCACTATCCCCACACAAGAACCCCGCTCCGCAGTAACCTGGCGTTGCAGCACACTGGGATGACATTCGGTCATCCCAGTGGAGCCCGATGATGAAGCATGTCACCAACCAGGTTGGCGAGTGAGGGCTTTTAAATACCAAATGGGTATTTCTCATTGAGGTCTACACTCTTTTCAACAACATATCGGTTTGTCTGGAATCTGTGGACCAGTGCTCCCTCGATTAACAGTGCCCCCTTTATGGATTTAAGTTACACTGGCTTTGTTGATTTTGAATAAACCATTGAGGGGACTAGCCGTGTAGATCCCTTCCTCTCTTGTTGATTCTTTATAGGATCACTGATGAACAAACGACCCATGAGTTTAACAAAGAGAGACTGGAGCATGTGATTAATGTTGAGCACGTGCAACGTATGTTGCTATTAGTCAACTAGAGAACTTGCAGGGACCAACCTGAAGTACCATCAATTGGAACCATCTCAGGTAGAATCCAATTACTCTTTTTATGTGATGCTATTGGCTTTGAAGGATGTCTTGATATCCAGATTGAGGTGTGTTTTCGAAGCTATGTTCAGTAAGACAATTATATCCCATGAGTGCCTTCCAGGCTGTCCTCCGATGCGGAGTTCTGTGGCGCAGGCAGACCGATGCAGTCTGGATTGCATTGTGCTTATGTGCTCAGTTGGAGGTGTCTTGCCAGTTGCTGGATAAATGCCTCAGGGACTCTTAATGAATGCGTGTTGATGTACGTTGAACTTGGGATCCACACACTTTGATTAGGGGTCCGTCTTTTTCGCAGCCTACAATTTTTAATGTAAAACCGTGCATAAATCTAGCTTTGGCTTGGTATTTTGTTATTTTTATTCTGTATAGCACGTCGGTTTGCTTTATAATAGCATGTTACTGTTTATTTCGGAATGTGCACTCTAGCCGCCACAGGCGGACATTGGGTGTGTAGACAAAGATGCCGACCTTCTGCCACCTTGCCTGGAGCTGCTACAAGGCGGATGCTGGTGTGGGGGATACTTCTCTCATTTAACTGTGTGCAGTAGATTGTGTCACCCTTGTCCCATTCCAGCCAGGCATCCCCAAAGTCATTTATTAGGTAGACCCTGGGTAGCACATGCTGTATTCACTCTGTGGGCTTACACCACGACCACGTGAAGTAACAATAGACATTGTAGCACCCACGATAATGTGCTGCATGCCTAAATACATATAAGGTCTCAACAGCACGACCTCTTGGCTATGCCAATTTTTGTTATATCATATTTCTATTTTCATTTCCAACATGAAGAGTACTGAAATACTTTTTTAATCTGTTCACTTTTCATTAACCTCAAGCTCAGACGAGCCAATCGATTTTCACAGAAACCACACAATATTAAAGCAGGTTTCATCAAGGCGTCAACCAGTACCAGAACATCTTTGCTGTAGGGGTGTATCCATCATTAGTGCAGCAGGCACAGTGGCACTCTGGCTAAAGGGGTGTAAGCTATTGGATTGTGTTGGTAGGTAGTGTATTATAGGGCAGCAATAGATTAAATTCTACTGAATGAGTAAATGAGCGAGGCAAATACAGCTCATGAGACACCAATGCAAGAGTCCAAGAGCAGTATTGGTGGCCTAAAATGGATGGGTTTTTTGTTGGAGTTGTTGTAGAAGATGGTATACAGTGCATAATCTGTATAAAAGGCTTCTATATCTGCCGAAGAAGTACCAAGTGAACCACAGCAGAAATTGATGATGGATTTTGTAGGTCTTTTTAATTATGTCACATCATGCAGAGAAGTATGTTACTTTGCCGGTGGATTATCCTACCAAACTGGTCGCTGTCAACTATGTGACCTCAGCCACAATTCATACTGTATTGTAATTTGCTGGTGAGAGAATACAAAAGATTCAGCATGCTGCAGCCAGATTGGTCCTAGAGCTTCCTCGTAGAGCGTTGGCCTCTGCCGCCCCGAAGGCCCCCTTCATTGGCTCCCAGTTCATAAAAGAATTTTGTTTAAACTACTACTGACGACTTTCAGAGCATACCTCCACCTGGGCCCGGTATATCTTTCAGCAAGATTCAAACCATACACTACTGCAAGAACTCTAAGATCTAGCGCTGCAAGCTTGCTCAAAGTGCCTGGCTTCAATTTAACAACTAGAGGTGGGAAATCAGCCACGGTTCTGGGAGCAAAGGCCTGGGATTGCATGCCAAAGGAACTCAGAGTAATTGAACAGGAGGGGCAGTTTAGAAAGGCTTTAAAGACATGGATCTTTGGAACACCTGATGCCTGCTGCCTGGACCTAATTTAGGTCCCAATCTACACAATTGATCCTTGTCATTTACAGCACCAGGAGACTCCGTTAGGAGTGACAGACGCGCTATATAAGCTGCACTTTTCATTTCATTATAATAAGGGACAACAGGTGCAATTATTGCCAAAAGTTATGAAGGCCTGTCATTACTCAACTTGAATACTTGTCAATTACTCATTGGAGAATAGGTCTTTACGTACCCCAAACAAGGGGGCTGGCTGTGAGCGAGAACATGAAATGAAATCTTGTCAAGAGCTGTGCACAATAGGAGGTACAACTTGGAATGCCGCTGAAGTGTGTGCTGAGCGAGATATGTGCTCACAAAACTACAGCACAGTGTGGCTGTTGTGGCATCTTTTGCAGGTCTGAGGGAATGCTTTTCTGGAACAAAGTTGAATTTTCTGTGACTTGCATTGTCTAAAGAGTGTGACCAGGAAGGTTGGTGTGAGCAGAAGGGTTGGTGGGAACCAAGGAAGTACAAGAAATTGTATTATGTGACACAAAACATGAAGAGAAGGAAACACTGAGGCAGTGGTGATGTTGTACTGAGGAATCCAAGGATAGTAAAGAAAGAGAGCTTGGGGTTGCTTGGACCTTTCAGGAGTAGTAAGCCGGAATGAAGTGGTGGTGCACATGGGTCCCATGTGGATTTTGTCAAGGTTGGTGAAGTGAACATGTGGTCATTCACAAAGTAGAGTAATGTCCTCTTACTTACCAGTAATCATTACTCCTAGTCCTGTTGTCCTCATCCCATTCATTACAAAATGGATATATACCATCTGCCAGACAGAAAAAAGAACAAAATGAATGTTGATCTGCCACCAAACTCCTCCCACCGGGAATACTTAACTAGTACTTACCCAGCATTCGTTCTGAACTACCAAGCCCTTCATAGGAATGCCGACCGTTCGGGAGGGAGGGTGGGGTGTAATGAATGGGACGAGGACAAGAGGACGAAGAGTAATGATGATTACCGGTAAGTAATAGGACTTTACCACCAGGTCCCTCTAATCCTAGTCAAATTCCTTACAAATAAAGACTACCCATTCCAGATACCCGGCCTTTATATACAAAATGACAACACTAAGGGCACCACAACATACAGCAGCACCCAAAGTGATTTATTCAAAACAGCGCAGGAGAAAACAGTCAGGAACACCCGGCCCGCTACAACCCAAACCAAAATTCGCATTATCCCCAAAACATTCTGGAGATGATAATGGCGAACAAAGGTATTAGAGGACACCCAAGTGGCCGCCCGACAGATCTCAACAATGGATAACCTGGCAATTCTTCCAGGAAGCTGCCATCCCCCTAGTTGAGCTTTCCTGTATCCCCGCAAGAGGAGGAGCCCCAGCCAGGGAATAAGCGAACTCAATCACCTGCTTGAGTCACCTACTATTGGTCAGCGAGAAAGCCTTATCCCCCTTAGAGAAAGACCCAAAAGAAACAAACAAGGTCTCAGATTTCCAACAAAGACTTAGTATGCTCGAAATAGACCTGTAACACCCTCTTTATGCCCAACAGGAACCAATTCAAATCATCCGCTGAGCCAGAGTCAACCACCAAAGCAGGCAAAACAAACTCCTGAGATTTTGGAATTGAGAAGCCAAATTGGGCATAAAGGAGGTATCCAACCTCAGCACCACCCCATCATCAGGAAACGAAAGTAGGTTTCCCTAGCCATCAGAATCCCCAACTCACCCATCCGCAGTGCGTAAGTGATGGATGGCTAACAAAAAACATTTTGAAGGTGACAAACTCAATGTTAACCAACTCCAAAGGCTCAAAGGGAGCAGACACCAGAGATTTCAACACCAAAGGCAAATTCTACAAAGGAAACAGGTGCTTCAGCAATGGACAGGAATGAGAGAATCTGCGCAGCAGCCAAGCCACTATATCATCCACATCAGTCAGATTACCCCAAGGGGCCCAAAGAGCTTTAATGGCTGCCCACTGGGCCCACAATGTAGCGACAGCCAAGCGCATCTCAAACCCATCCCATAAAAACTGCAGCACATTCGTAAAAGAACACTGCAGGAGAGGCAGCTTAAGGGGCCCATACCAATGCTGAAAATTCTCCCAATGCCGCTCATACGATTTTATAGTGGAAGGGCTATAGGACTGCTGAAAAGCAACAGCTAGATGTCGAGGAAGCCCTCTGTTTTGCAACCCAGTCCTTTCAACTTCCAAACAGACAGCCAAAGCCTTGGGAGAGCCTGAGACAGGACAGAATGCAAAGGAGAGGGAAGCAAGGAACCATCCAGGGAACCTGAACCACCATCAGCTTGAGACTGGGAAGCCATGACCGACAGGGCCAAAATGGCCCCACATAAACCACCCTTCTGGACTCCTTCCACAGACGAGCCAGAAACTTGGGAACAAGAGCAATCGGCAAGAAGGCATACAAAAGGCGGTACGGCCAAGGTACCGTCAGAGCTTCGACCCACCAGTCTCCTTCCTTAGGGGAACAGGAACAAAACTGAGGAACCTGGGCATTGTGCGAGAAAGCAAATTGGTCCAGCAACGGCACACCAAACCTCTTGCACAGCTGACGAGAGACCCCCCGGGTAAGAGTCAGCTCGTGAGAGGGAGAAAAAAACTGTCTGAGGTCATCTGCCACCCCATTGTCCACTCCACTGATATGCAGTCACTAGAGACTGAAGATGCCTCTCCCCCCACTGGAGGAAGGGCAGAACCACTGCATTGAGGGACCTAGAATAAATTCCCCCTGTTTGTTCAGATAAGCCACTGTCATCTGGTTGTTGGACCATACCACCAGGTTGTGCCCATCCAGAAGATGTTGAAAACCCCCTAATAGTTCCGGAGAAAGCTATCAGTTCCCTCAAACTGGAAGAGCGCCTCCCCTCCGGAAGAAACCCTGCAGGGATCTGTCCCCCAGTGTTGCACCCCAACGAAACGTGCTGGCATCCGTTGTCAACACCATCAGAGGGTCGGCTGCAAAGGCATCCCCTACAACAGATTGTCAAGCACAGTCCATAAATCTAGCTGCGTAGATTCTCTGGAGAAATTAGCATCATCAGATAGGAGTTGCCGGAGCGAGGTTCCCACCAGGCAGCAGATATATGCACAGAGGATGGAGGTGAAACTGGGCCCATGGTACCATAAAGATGACTGCTGCCATGTACTCCACAGACTGATAGACAGGCAGGCTTTGTCCATCACCTACCGGGCCAGTTACTGTAACACCTGAATCCTAGAAGTTGGAAGAAACACCCTGTTGAGATCGGTCCGAAACCACGCCCCAATGAACATCATATATTGAGAAGGCACAAACTGACACTTCAACTGGATCAGGAGAAACCCATGCACCTTGAGGAACATGCACACCACCTAAAGATGGGAAAGAAGCTGCTCCTCTGATGGCGCATGGAGCTGCCAATCGTCAAGAAAGGGGTATAGGTGAATTCCTTGGAGATGAAGGAACACCACCAGAAAGGGGCCGACCTTTGTAAATACCCTGGGTGCTGACCAGAGGCCAAACGGAAGTGCCATAAACTGATAATAAACCCCTTGAATGCAAAGCTGCTGAATCTTCTGGAACTGCAGAAGGATGGGCACAGGGTAATACACATCCTGCAAATTCAAGGTGCACATCAGATTCATGGAAGACGTAACACATACTGGTTCTGAGCCCTCAAATCCAAAACCAGCCAGAAGCCACCCGTAGCCTTCGCCACCAGAAAAATAATGGAGTAGAACACCCTGCTTCTCTCCAAGGAGGGAACCTCCTGAATGGCCTTCTTGTGCAGCAGAGAACAAATCCCCTGGGCTAAGGCCACCTGCTTCTCCTTCCTGCTGGACCCCAGATGCTTAAGGGACCTCCCTAAACTTAATCCAGTAACTACTTTTCACAATGCCCAACACCCAGGCCCCTGTGGTAGATTCCTCCCAGGCCCGGAAGAAGTGCTGGAGGAGACCACCGCCCACAAACTCCTTCTTCACCCTATAGTCAGTAACAGGGCTTCGGAGGTGGGAGACTTCTCCTTCCTATCCCGACTCTTCATACAGAGAACCTCCCCTGAGGCCGGGGAACTGCCTCCTGGAGGATGGGCGAATAGGGTACTAAGGCTTGAAAGGCAGTTTCTCCACAGCTACAACTTTCAGGTAGGACAAATGCTTAGTTTCCTTGAATAATCTGTAAAGCGTGTCCCCCAACTCCACCCCAAACAACAGAGACCACTGGAAGGGTAATCGAAGAGCTGAAGTCTTCTGGGCAGAATCTGTCCGCCAGTTCTTTACAGCCAAGTTCCGGTGAGCAGCAGCACATGCTTCCCCAGAGAGGGCCGAAGCCCGCACAACATCAAAAGACACACCCAAAAGATTTCCACCTGGTGCTTAATATGTTCCAGCAGGTCGCAGCAATCAAAAGCATTCCGTGCTACATAAGTACCATAAATGCCACCACGAAGAGCAAAATGTGAGCCTGAATACACTTTCCGAAGGGAGGCATCCAACTTTTTATCCACTCCATCCTTGATTATTGCATCCTCCACCAAGGATGTTCTCCCAACCAATCTGGCCACAACAGAGTCAATGAGAATGGCATCTGGCAACTCTTTCTGCATATCCTGTAAGGGGTACAATATGGCCAAAAAGCGCTGCAACATATTTTTGTTGACCATTCAGGACCTCAGTAATATAAGTGTGTACCGGCACATCCAGAGGTGCAGCACTCAGAAACTGTCGCAGTAGCCACCAGAAGACGTTTCAGGCGTGTTCCCATCTGGAAACCCCAAGTTAGCCTTCACATGCTTAATCAAATCAGGCAACATCTCCTTGGTAACATATCTGCCCTTCTGCTCCTCCGGAACATGGCCCTCCTACTCCAACCCTGAGGATGGTAAAAAAGGGACAAGCACTGCCCCTTTTGGTTTTCAAGGGTCGCCCATCTCCAGCAAGGTCTCCCCTATCAAGCACTTTAGTCTAGAGTCCCCACTTTCCCTGTGATGTTTGGAGCCAGGGGGTGAAGGAGAAGAGGAGGAAGCACCGGGTGAGGAAGACTCAGCAACATGCTTCTTCTTCCAAGAGTGTTTTCCCATTGTGGACTCTCCCATCCAGAAGCACACTGGCAGGCCTGTAGGGAAAGCTTGTCCCACAACCAACAGCACAACAATAGTCCAGTGTTTGCAAAAGAAACCGCTAGGTGGTACTTACCCCTGGGGCCGACAAAATAAGTGCTCCACACCGCAACCCTGCCGAGGATACGCTCCACAGTAAAGCCCAGGAGTGCACTCAGCTCCAGGTACTCCTGGGCCTCAGCCTTCCAACCCAACCGGAAGCCTGGCATTGCAGGGGCACTCCCAGGCCACTGGTCCTCTGGACCAATGCTCATGCCTCAGAAACTGCTATCCTCCTCCCGGTCCAACCCCCAGGAAAACGCACCCTACGATCCAGACCTGAACCAGTCACTGAGAGCTGGCCGCCACCAAATGTGCCTCCCAGGAAGCCCATCAGACCGGGTTGTAGGAACACAACTGCAGTCTCACTGCCCAGCAGTCAGGAAAGCCCTGTCAGAAACGTTGCCACTCCTGCCCAGCAGAAACAGCACACTGCATCCTACGACCCTTTGTGTCAGCAGACAGAAAAACGAACGGAACCAATGCTGGGTAAGTACTAGTTAAGTACCACCAGTGGGAGGGGCTGGAGTGGGGGATCAGCATTCCTTTTGTTCTCTTTTTCTGTCTGGGAGGTGATATATATCCTTTTGTGATGAAGACTAGAAGGGCCAGGAGGTAATGACCGCCAAAGTCAGGGTGATTCCCTGTTATCAGGAGGGATCACAGACGTTGGAGGAGGCTGAGAGCCATTCAGGCAGGAATGTAAAAACCCTGGTTGGCTGGTGGATTGTGAAAATGGATGACTACTGTGCAGTAGATATATTGGCTATCCTGGAGTTATTTTACATGTCTCGTGAGTGCATAGTTTTGTTGTAATTGTAGAATGCTCTATGTTAATATTATCTTTTCATTTCTTCTGGTTGTGCTGGTCGTACACCATTTTAAATTCACTGTTTCACATCATTGGGGCCTCCTGTATGGTGGGCTGTGTGTTGTGGGTTGGCTCCATGAACAGTATCAGCTAGACTGTGTTGGTTTTATTTAAAATGTCCTCTGGAAACGGTGAGACGAGAACGCCTAAACCTTAGGTGATCCGTTGGTGAAGGCTACTCAGCTATTTGGTCTCTTTATGTGGAGCTACTGCACCCATAAAACTGCATTTTGGACTAACTGGATATGCCTGGATATGTCTGGTCTGCATCATGTCATGCAAGCAGGCAACAACACTAACCCTCTCACTGTTACTAGAAATGCTCAGTCTTTCCTCGTGAGTTGAAGTCATACCTAAATGACCATTCATCCAGGACTCTTGTTTGCAATACCCAAGCAGCATCATTCGAATCAGAGACACAGGTTGCCCTGTAGGAAGAAAGCACCCAGAAACGGGGCACAAAAGCGTAGGATCAATAGCAATAAAACGTACAAGTGCCCAGGGTATTATATGTTATTCCTTCTTCCACGTTATAATCCTAAATGGATTAAATATGAAACAAGCAGTGGCAAACTTTGCTTGCATCTTGCGGCAGCCATACATGAATCATACCCCTAACAATGACCCTTCTTGGCACACAAGAGAAACAAACCACCCAGTAATACAAGCGACTGTTAAGAAAAACATACATTTAGTGGTTACATCAAACAAGCATAATCCAAAAGAGTGGGACCATTCACATGCAAGGGAGTAAAATTGCTTTGCACGTGACAAGAAATGTAGGGCCAGATGTACACATATGTATGTGGTCGTAAAAAATATAAACGTATGACGTTACAAAGCAAACATTTACAATGCATACATTTACAACACAGTCAATACAACGCAACGTCCATTACAACCCATTATTATTATTATTATTATTATTAAGGGGCATTTATAGAGCGCCTGGTTACGCAAAATGCGTGTCCCCGCGCTGAACTGAAGCACTCAGAGAGAGAAGTGGGGGAGGAGCCCACTTATTTTGAAAAGAGGTAAGTTTTTAATTTCCTCCGGAAACTAGATTCGGAGGGGTCCAGACGGAGATTAAGAGGCAAATTATTCCAGCTTTTTGCCGCCAGGTATCGGAAGGAACTTCCTCCCATACGGGCCTTTTTCACCCTAGGGACCTTAAGTAAGCCTCCATGCGAGGAGCGCAGTGCACGAGTTGGTGCATACCTTGTAATAAGGTTCTGGAGTGGTGCTGGCGCCTTTTTAGCGAGGATACGGTGGCAGGTACAGAGGGACTTAAATTCAGCTCTGCTCCTCACTGGCAGCCAATGGAGTGACTGGAGGGCGGCCTTGGAGTTCGATCTTTTTGGGAGGTTTAAAATGAGGCGAGCTGCAGCATTCTGTAGCACCTGAAGTCGATTAATCGCTTTATAGGTAGCTCCCAAGTAGAGTAGGTTGCCAAAGTCCAAGCGTGAGGTGACTAGAGCATGCACCAGCGTTCTGCGGGCGGCCGAGGGGAGGAGAATTAGGACTTTCCGCAGAGTTTTTAAAATGCTGAAGCACATGCCCGTCACCCTGTTGATCTGTGGTCCGAAAGACAGATCAGTATCTAGCCAGACCCCGAGATTTCTGACTTCTTTCCGAGGTTCCGAGGTTCATTACAACGCAAGCCAATACAACACATGTTCTATTACAACGAAAATTACTATTCTAATACCACTGAGTGCTTACCTCAGGGTATGCGCTGTAATGGCATGTGTTGTAATGGCATGCGTTGTAATGTAGTTGTGTTGTATTGACTGCCTTTTAAAGGCATTGCGTTGTAATGCCTTCGTTGTAATGTATGTTTCCCAAAAAGAAGACTGGTCTCAAATTGCAACCAGTACAGAACCCGCTACTGCCTCATTTTACATAAACTTTTTTTTTTTTACATTCACCCAAAGAGACCCCTTTCTCCCAGATGGATTACGACCTCATTTCCGATGTTGCTAAAACATCACTGCTTTGCTACATGATTTCGTTTGCAGAAGATTGATACATTAGATACCAATTTGGTGTTCGGAAGGGACGCCTAAATCATGCCCCGTCCAGATACCTAATCGATATGCATTCGAAATCCCATTTTAGGAGCCATAATTCTATTTCAGGAGTTAGAAAACACGAGACTAGTGCATAAGAAATTTCATATGACTGGTTGATAATGCCGAATTGGAGTATTTGTGACCATTAATATGCTTAGTACAACTGGCCCTTAGACACCAAAAAGATTTAACAACCAGTGCAGGATGGCACCAGAGCATAGATGGGCAATTTCCAAAACTACACTGAAAGGACTGTTGTCCCATGGATGACAATTAGAGGTCGTCAGGGGTCGCAGCTACGACTACATCAACAGGGAACAGAGTTGCAGAGCTGTGTTTTACTCCTGAAAATGAACCAAATATGAACAGCTTTCGGTCTTGATTCAGTCAGTTTTGAAAAAAGTTGAGACAGGAGACAATTGACACCACTAGCCTTGTGCCATAGAGATGGCACTCGTGTATGTACACAGGGAAACAAATAAATGTGTTTTCATCACCCAGGGTCCGATTAACAGAACTAACTTAAGACAAAATCCTAAACTTACTACTTTTGGTATTCACAGAATGCACTTACTACTTTTGGTATTCACAGAATGGATTTACAACTACTAACTTTACGTCCGCACTGCGGCCTGGAGGTGGAGATTCCGGCCCGGAGGTAGGACTTCCGGCCCGGAGGTGGGACTTCCGGCCCGGAGGTGGGGATTACGGCCCGGAGGTGGAGGTTTCCGCCATGGATAAATCTCCGCCACCGGCCGGAATCCCCACCTCCGGACCTGAATCTCCGGCCGGAATGCGGACGTAAAGTTAGTAGTCGTAAATCCATTCTGTGAATACCAACAGCAGTAAGTGCATTCTGTGAATACCAAAAGTAGTAAGTTTAGGATTTTGTCTTAAGTTAGTTCTGTGAATCGGGCCCCCAGTGTCCATTAGTTTCAAGAGTTCCTCTCTGGGACCATGGTGGAGCGGCATTGCGAGCCGAGTCCTGCTGCCAGTTCAGGAAAAGGCCGTAGGTATCCCCTAGCCAGAGAGCTACTGCTAGCTGCAGTCTATGATTAAACCACACTTTTATTATGGTCAGTATTAAAAGATGCAACTGTGCAAGATGTTGCTAACATAGATACCCCTATTCACTAAGCATTGGCTCGATTACTGAATGGTTATTGCAATGTCATCTTAAGAATTATCATGGCTCTGGGCAGGGAATTTGTTGGAGACCCCTATTCGAAAAAGATTTGAATTTTATCACCTATTTTCTGCTAATTCTGCTGATGCCGAACAATATTTTCATTGTACTTTAATTTTCACAAAACTGAAAGTATTTTCTTTCCTAGGACCCCAAAAATGACACTGGGTAGAGACAGGCAGAGAGTGGTTCTGATAGAGAAATTGAGGAAGCTGTGATAGAGCGGGCGAAAGATCACTTTACCAGCGGGTGACAGCCTGGGGAGGGGCCTTGAAAAGTGGAGGCCCTCTGCAATGGCCCACTTTGCCCATGCCTTCAAACGCCTCTGTGCATCCTGTGTGAGCTTGGCATCTGCAAATTTTGAGATAGGTGACACCCTGCACACTTGCTCTCTCGATGGTCTACCTGGATGTCAGCTGATACCAGGGCCTATAGAGGTTATGACTGGAACTAAAAAGGTTCTGCCTGAGAATATAAAAGTTGTGCCTGGACATGTAAGGCTGTTGTCTGGTATTAAAGATTGTGGGGCTCATTTATGTGCCCCTGCGTCACTTTTGCGCCACCGTTGCGTCACTTTTTGTGATGCACCAGTGGCGTAAAACATGCACCATGTTGCGCCATAATTATGAAGTGACGCATCTAGGTAGATGCGTCACTTCGTAAACCCTTGCGGTACAATACACCTGCGCCAGGTATAATCTATGCAGGGTGGGCATACCCCCGCAAGAAAGGGTCGTAGGAGTGGCGCAGCGAAATCTATGAGATTTCGCTGCGCCACTACTAGGACGCCAATGCATCAAAACCTTATGCCTGCCTCATGGCAGGCGTAAGGGTGAAGCAGGCCCTTTCACATGGGGCTTGCCCCATGTGAAATGAACATTGCTGGAGTTGCGTCAGGCTTCCGACACAACTCCTGCAATGCGCCACTTTTTGCGCCGACAGATACGTCAGTAATACTGACGTATCTGTCCTTCCTTGCGACATGTTGCGTCATATTATAAATATTACGCATCATTGGTGTCGCAAGGAGGGCGCACTGAGAAGTGATGCATCGCTGCTTTCACGCAGCGATGCGTCACTTCTCATAAATGAGGCCCTGTATCTCGATATTTGAGGCTTCGTTTGCGGAAATGACGTTTGTGCCTGGGTGTTTGAGATTGAACATGGGAGTGTGGAGGCGGTGCTGATCAACTATGCTGGCTTGCACTGCCGGACTGGTAACTGAAATCGGCCCTGGCAAACTGCTCGGCCAGCCCCCCCTGAAGGCTAGGGGGTGCAGCCGAGCTGTTTACTAAGGCTGGTTTCGGCCGATTTTGCTACTGGGGGCCAATATTGCCAGCCCCCGGTAACAAAAACAGCCCCCATGGGCTCAAAACCGGCCCCCACCCTGGCGGCCCACCAGGGAAATGCCCGGTACCTGCTACGGGCAGTCCCGCCCTGCTGGCTTGCAACCTGGCCTATCAAACTGTATCTCCAGCATAGTATGGCAGCATCATGCTTTATGCACTTGAGGAAACCTAAAAGAGTTTTATCTGCTTTAGCATTTTTTTATTATTGCAATAAACTGTTTTTATTGTACGTCTCTAAAGTACAATTATCTCACTTCCTGGAAAGCCACTAGTTTCAAAGGTCGTGTTTGTTCTCGTTCTAGGATGTCATGATGTGCGGGTCAAAGAGCATATGTCAGTTCTGCTACCATTGACATTTTGGTGAATCGAGCTTCCTGTCTAGCCCTCACTCCAAGGAATACTGCACTGCTATTCCAACATCTAAAATGCCGCCTCTAGTGCTGCAGGAATACTGGAGTTCTCTCACTTTAACCCAGACAAATGAAGTCTTTGATGGCAATCAGTATTTCTGCACCGATTCCGGGGTTAAGTCTCATATTTGGCCTGTGTCCCATCCACACATTATCCTAGCATTTTGCTGGTGAAGTGTGGCTCAATGATTAGAGCGGCAGACCCTGATGCAGAGATCTAGCCAGGGACCAGGGTTCATTTCCCCGCCTCGGCGCGTCTTGGGCTCAAAAATTCCACGGACCTGATAATTTTCTCCTCGGTGCCTATTCCACTCATGGAGTCCCACTCTGCAACTCTGGGCAATAGCTTGCTTAATCTCCACAACGGCCCCCACAACGCTAAGGATGCCTGGCCTCCACCTTGGGGGTGCCCAGGAGTGGACACCTCACAGGGAAAGCCAGGATGGGTTCCACAGCGGTATTCGTACAAGCGCCTTGAGACCCTTGCGGGTGAGTAGTGCGCTATACAAGTATCAAATTTACATTTACATGGGAAAACATTGATTTTTCCAGTTGACATTGTAGTTCTGGTTCGACTAGTTACAGCCTAACTTTGCAAGAGCCATCAAGGCATTCACTGATGCACACAGGCCACAAAGGCATGAGAAAGAAGAGTCTACAAAGAGAAGCGGAACACTGGGGGATTTGGCAGACAAGGAAATACTGAAGAAAGGCCGGGAACAAACATGGTGGGTGTTGCTCAGGGATGGCAGGTAAAGGTTTTTTTTTTTTTACATTTAGGGCAAGGGTACATAACAGAGGTTATGTTATGTACGGCTCCGCCATTACTCCTTTGCCCCTCCCTGTGCAGCAGCTGGGAGCAGGGCAAGATACGTTTGGTGGCCACACATAACAGAAAATTAGAGGCAGGGAAAACATGTCCTTATTGGGATGATTTATTTGCTCTCATTGTCTATTTGATGTCACTCAGAACCCCTCAGTGAAATACATCCCCATAATTCACTGTTACACATCTATAATTACATATATTGCTGACATTGTCACCTGCAAATAGATAGCACACCCCCCCTGATTGAGTTACATTAGCAGCTCATAGTGGAGCCAGTGATCCCCTGCAGTGGAGCTGCTCCTCTCAGTGGACTGGGGAACCTCGGCTAAACTTTTGTGTTATAATTCATTGGTCTCCTTATGCTCCATTAATGACCATTACTATGTTGGTAGTAATTCAGATGCCTTCCATCCCTTTCTCTCCACTCTCTCTCCTGCCTGATTTTGTGTTTCCTCACTTCCTGGTCATTGAAATCCATACAGTTGTTTGTTCTCCACCTCGCAGTTGATCCTGTCAAGTTGCAAAGACTCACGGAAGCCGGCTTGCAGAATGAGCATTTAATTTCATTCCCATACTGAATTTCAGGGTGAATGTGGGCTCTATAACGATCTGAATCGTGAGAAGTGTTAATCCTTCTGAGATTTGGCAGCTGCGAGCAAGAGCCGAGGAGGTGGCACTCTTCCCTCAGCTGGACTCTTTAGAACAAATGTGAAAGCGAGCACCTTTTATGGGTTGTTATTCACATTAGTGTAGCGCTAAGTCCCATTGTTATGGCCTCTTGGCACATTCTCAACCTAGTTACCCTTTCCTGTGGATCTGTGAGGGCCATGACTCGACCTACAGGTACAGTCATTTATGGTGTCAGCACCCTGGATAAAAAACAAATGAAAAGACTGCATAGTGGAGGCTCCAGGATCCTCTCCCTGTGGAAATGAGATGAGGGGGACACATTTCACTGGTGACCCAAGTTTGCAGGCAGAGGAGTTAAGCAGCCACGGTCCGTGCTGGTAACAGCGGTGGGGCCAGGTAAGGGGGGATTTCAAGGGACGATGCAGAGGGCAAATTAGTTATTTATTTAATTTTCCCTTGGCATCGTCCCTCGAAATCCCCCCTTACCCAGCCCGACCGTCCCACAGCTTTTACCTGCACGGACCACGGCTGGTGTTGAGTCATTTTCACTCTGACAAAACTACTTTAGCTCCATTCACAGTAAGCATGACTGGGGCTACTGTAGCCCAGTAAATCACAAAATCAGACACCACCGAGCAGTGGGGCGTGCTCTGCAGGTCCCAGGATGCTTGTTTCCGGTCCAGGGAAGACATGGCTTGGCAGTTCGGGCTGGACAGTTCCCATGAGGCACAGGGTCAGGACTGATTGCATATGGCTGGGTTTGAACTGGGGGATGGCAAAGTGAGCTAAAGAACGATGATGGATTCAACCCAGATCTAATAGTGAACGGGGGTGAGTGTCTGAAAAGTTTCAGTGCTCCGTCCATCATGATATTGTGTTTGCATGCTCTGCAGCGGCCATTCCTTTGTGGGTTGCAAAGCAAAGGGGTTGTCAGCCTCGCGCAGTATAATACTCTCATTACTGTAGAGGGTCTGCACTGCTGTCAATAGGTCCTGAAATTGCCAAAATCTCTTACACTAAGGAAAAGACGGATGCCATGTGATGAGTGGCAATCCTCTTTGTTGTGTTGTTTTTACATTGGCACATATGCCCGGAGCTAGCCACCTGCCATAGCCATCTTAACTCCTATCCATGGGCTGCAATGGACATTAGTTAGGAGTCGGCAGAGGCCGATGTTGCGACCCCTGGGCTGTCTCTTGCAACCCCTGGCAGTGTTCCTGAAACCCCTAGCAGTGTTCCTGCGACCCCTGCCAGTGTTCTTTGGACCTTTAGCAGTGTTCTTGCGACCCCTGGCAGTATTCTGGAGACCCCTAGCAGTGTTCCTGCGACCCCTGGCAGTATTCTTGAGACCCCTAACAATGTTCTTGCGACCCCTCGCCTCTGTAGTGACCAAGAAGCACCAGGAACAGAGATCTCTATTTCTAACGCGCACCTCTCCTCTTACATCAAAGGCTGTGACTTCCAGCACTGAGATTGTAAACAGTTGCACAAAAACTACGGCATTTTCTCCTGCAACAGGACTCAGGTCACCGAAGCGTCCCTACAATGTAGTCATTGCTACAACACTGTACACATTGTGTCAACTCCACTGAAATCAACCATTAGCAAAACTGCTTCATAAAACTGTTAACGTTGGAAGAGGACTCCTCTGTGGGGCAACTCTTTCTGAAAATGTTTTTAATATTTGATGGCCTGTGATATTAGGTAACAGTTACTTGTATTAATTATAACATAGTTCAGCCATTTGTGTTCACAACTCTGTCTTGTGAGATGAAACTACTTCCTGGTCCTCTCTAGTTAAGTTTCTCTTCATAAACCGGAACTGTGAAAGACACCAATGCCCACTGGCAAAGGGCATGTACAATGGAGGGATCTGCTGTGAACACACAGCGGCATCTCTCCCTGGTGGGCATCACAGCTCTGCCCCACTCGACCCAGCCCAGTACTGGATGCCATGAAGCAGGGGGGAAGACAGATCATATGACTGTATCTGCCAGGTGGTGTCTCAAGGCCCTGTTTGAAAAGGAAAGAGCTGGGTTGGGCCAATCAGTAGGTTGTTTGAATATATGGCGGTGTGTCTTCATTTTACATAGTAAAGCCCTGCGATTTTTCAAACAAAATCCAGTACATTTGAGCTTGTATGAAAAGGGTGTCATAATTGTAACCTAAGATTTAATAGATTTCCTCCCCTGTAAAATTGGGCGTCTGCTGTGGTTATCCACTTGCAGGAGTGAGCCTTCATACTGGTGTTAGTTTTTGATACTTGCTCCTATACTCCTAGGTAAGTATTCTGGCCATCACAGAATCACAAATCTCTTTTTCAAGACTCTAGAGATGTTGTGGAATATTTGGATGCTGGCTGCGTATATAGAGCTGGTGCGGTAAATTGCATAGAATTACGTAAACAGAACATCTGGCCGTAGTGGAGAGGGCTGTTTTCCTTCTTACCAGCTTCATGCCAGAGGAAGTTCAGCTCCAGTCCCAGGGAGGGGGGCGCCCACTTCAGAATTCATGCCCTCGGACAGTAGGGTTAGCAAATTGGCAACAACAGCCACTGCTCTCATTCTGTGTAAAAATATCTTTTGATTCAATTAATTTGCTGTTCCCGTGCTCTTTAAAAGTCAAATAAAAATACCTTTTAATAGTTACTGGTAATTATCAAGACAAGTGATTAAACAAGCAGCGCCAAAGCATATACACACAACATGCAAACTAGGTATGCATGCATTAACGTTTTAAAGCCAGCCTATTGGCTTTGCTGATCCTGCAAAAAGAAACACATTTTCATCATATCTTCTGCTCCACAGACCCGCTTTTCACAGGTTAAAGCAAATCCAACTCCATTCTTTAATTACAAAACAGTTCCCTTGATGCCATTGATAGAGATCAGGGTGTATATAATATTCCCACTACCACGGATAGAGTAATCTCACAGTTACACGCACATGCATACATCATACGCTAGGGCCCATTTCACTAACATACGCTCAAATACTCTACCAGCAATAAACCTGTGGAAAGAAAACACTCCTAAACACCCTGCATCTATATCGAGGCCGATAAGACCTGGTTTTTGTGACTGTCCCTAAGCATAGTCTATACAATATATACAACAATAATCAATAACGCAAACCCAATAATTGACAAAAATGAATATCCAACACCATGTTTAAAATTATATTGCTTTATCTAAAATTAGTCAAAGAAAATCAATCAGAGTAAATCATTTCTCATAGTTACCTATTCTAGCTAAATGTCAGAACGGGTCAGGACAAGTCTCTCGGTAAATGTCTCTCAAGACGAAGTCCCTTCAGCATCAATCCTCAGCAACGCAGGTTCAACACGCAGCAAAGGCAAAATGGCAAGTGGCAAATGGGGGTGGGGAGAACCCTCTCTAAGCTAACAGTTTTTATAATAAATTGAACAAAGGAAAGATACATTGGAACATAGGAAAAATCATAATGTCCGCCGGACTTGCTGAGCAGAGCGAGAAGGAAAGGATGTAACATTGCTACATTTATGAATCTCCGCTCAGGAAAAATACACATAGCGAAAACTACGGAACAGGAACCAAGAAAATAAAACATGTATCACATTAATCCGGCTTCTCCTCGGCTATCGAGCCACAGTTCAGAGTTTCCCTCTAAGGCTCCTTTGTTTTTCAAGACTGCCAAGGACACTTTCACTTCTCTTGGAGAACTCCCAAAAACTGCTGCTGTCCTCATGGAAAGTTTCTCGACAAGGACCATGGTCAGTTAGCTTCAAAACCATTTCCAGCAGGGGTCTCCCTCGTCTCAGTTTTCACATATTCATTCGAGGCCAGGCTCACAAAATCAGCCATCATGGACTAGGCCTCCATAGGCCGCAATAGACCATCTCAATTAAAAGAAATAAAAACAACGTTACTACAGCATAATGATTAAACAGTGTTAACCCCACTAATACCCTTATGTGTATGCATTTATTTAGCTCTCGCAACATAAAAAGCATTAATTCAAAAGCGTTTTGTGCTAAAAAATAAACAGCACATAGCAACGTTTAAACATGAAAACACATTTAACACACGCGTTATTATCAGTCAGCACATTTAAGCACATCCACGTGTAACTCTTTCTTGTTAAAACAAACGGATTGATTAATATAAACGCACTTGCACAAGACAAATAATTAATTATTAATTATTATTACTTTAGTACAACGAATAGACATGCCAGAGCTTCAAAAGCCCCAGAATTTTCAAACTGGAAAACTCTGCTCCAGCAATCCCCCCTTTGGTGATTTTATCACCAAATAAACCCAAAAAAAAAATTAGTGAAAATTTAGTCCCTATTTTAGGAGAAATCAGAAATGTCTTTTCCCCTTTACACAACATTAAACACCAGTCACTCTTTCATCATCCCTTTTTGTCTTTTTATTTCCACTGGTTCGTTTGACTCCTTTGATTCTTCTCCTTCAGCTTTTGAACTTTGACTCGAAACTTCATTCACTTGTTCAGCTTTCGATGTATTTGCTCTTATTACTTTGTATCTCAGATTCTTAACTCTGTTGTTAGGCCAACGGTCTCCTCTTAACACCTTTTTCAGCTTTATTTCTTTATTACTTCTTTCTCCAATCCAAGTTCTCTTTCTCAGAACTCGACCCTCTGTTTGTTCATCCTCATCATCTGTTTCAAGTGCCTCTTGTTTCCGTTTTCCAGCAGCTCTCTTCTTCTCCACAGATTTTTTCACCACCGTTTGAGACTTCCCTACTCCTGTCCCTCCTCGGGTCTCCGACACGCAATCTTCTTGCTGTCTACTTGTCCCTTCACCTGACTCATCAAGAATGTTCCCTACACCTCCTCGGGGGTCTTCCGCAATCTGTCCCTCTCTATCTTTTTCTGACCCTACTTCTTCAAGTATAATCTCAAGTGGTTCTTCAATCTCCTCCTCTTCTGATTCAGGAGTAATCTCTGTGTGATTTCTCTTTTCTTTTCTTTTCCCTTCACTGCTGTTTGAAACTTCAGGCTCTCTTACAGAATTTGATCTCCTCTCTGATACTCGCAGTGGTTCATTTGAAGCTCCTCCTACTTCTTTCCCCACTGATTCTGTATCTTCATCATCGCTGGAATCTGACTCTTCAAAATACTCTTTACAAGTCCCTTCATTTGGGTTTGGAACTCTCAGAGTATGACTTGCATGTACCCAGTGCTTCACTCCAGCACACTTTACTGCAGTCGTTGTAGTCAGAATAACTTGTCTTGGCCTTCCCCACCTTGGAATCAAGCAATTTCTTCTCCTGTGAACTTTTATCCTCACCCAGTCTCCTGGACTCAGATCATGGGCTTGCTTCTTATCAAGTGTGGTAGCTTCTTCTCCAACCTGGTGAAACACAGAATGAACTGCGTCAGCCAGGCCTTTACAGTAATCCAAAATCATGTCATCAGTTATTGTCACCAACTTATTGACAGGCACGAATGCATGGCGCATAGCACGTCCCATGATTATCTCGTGCGGACTCAAACCAGTAGTTCTATCTGGAGTAGATCTCATTGTCATCAGAACTAGAGGCAAAACATCTGGCCATTTCATGCCAGTGGCTAAGCACATTTTCCCAATCCTATTCTTGATTGTGCCATTAATCTGCTCAACCACACCAGAAGCCTCTGGTCGGTATGCACAATGTAGCTTCTGCTGTATTTTCAATGCTTCACAAATCAAACCCATGAGCTCATTTTGAAAATGTCTACCTCTATCAGACTCAACTGTTACTGGAAACCCGTACCTAGGAATCAACTCCCTTAACAGTAACTTTGCCACTGTTAATCCATCATTTCTTCTAGTCGGGTAAGCTTCCACCCACCTTGAAAACAAACAGACTACCACTAGAACATACCTCAGTCTGTTTACTTGGGGCATTTCAATGAAATCGATCTGCATTCTTGTAAAAGGACCTCCTTCTCTGCCTATTGTTCCCAGACTCACCACTGTCTTTTTCCCAGTGTTAAATTGCTGACAAACCAAACACCTCTGACAGATGCTTTCTGCAATTGTCCTGAACTTTGCATTGTACCAGGTCTGCTTGAACGACCTAACCATCGCGTCCCTTCCCAAATGTCCCTGGCCATGATACATCCTTGCCATTGACGACAAGATGGAGTTAGGCATCACTGGTCTGCCATCTCTGTAGACCCAAACATGGTCTGTTTCTCTTGGAGCACATCCTGCCTTAATCCAATCTTTTTTCTCTTCCTCTCCTGCCTCATCTTGCAACTGTTTCACTTCATCCCAGGTCTCTAGGACATTAGTAAACATCACAGATAGAAAAGACATTTCCCTTTCTCTGTCCCTGTTGATGGTCTGATTCGTTTTGGCACAGTATTGCGCAACATCGTTGGCATATCTGTTTCCAACTGTTATAAAATCCTCCCCTGGACCATGGGCAGCACATTTTACAACTGCTAACTCCTTAGGCAGCTGTATCGCCTCAAGCAATTTACCAATCATTTCAGCATTCTTTATTGGAGTTCCACTCGATGTCAAGAAACCTCTTTGTAGCCAAAGTTGGCCAAAATCATGCACCACTCCAAATCCATACTGACTATCAGTCAACACAGTCGCCCTCAAATCTTTCCCAATTTCGCAAGCTTTTGTCAATGCTATCAATTCAGCAACTTGCGCAGATTTCACCCCTTTCAATGGTGATGCTTCCATGACCTCTGAAACTTTGCATACCGCATATGCTGCACATAGCACACCATCATCAT
The DNA here is from genome assembly GCF_964204655.1 of Triturus cristatus. NCBI lineage: Eukaryota > Metazoa > Chordata > Amphibia > Caudata > Salamandridae > Triturus > Triturus cristatus. Next base: position 240,218,581 of record NC_140583.1, read on the forward strand.
TTCTCAAACATGATCCATCCACAAACAACACATGATCACTCTCATTCAAGGGTAAATCCCTTATGTCTGGTCTCGGTTTTGTACAGTACTCAAGCACATCCAAACAATCATGATCATCTTCCATTTTCACACCCACATTTTCAATGTCTGGCAAAAGCGTCGCTGGATTCACATTCACACATCTCTCGAGAGTCACATTTGATGCTCCCAGAATCACTTTTTCGTACTTAGTCAATCGACTATGTGACATGTACTGAGTTCTGCTTCTTGTCAAAAGAATTGCCACATTGTGAGGTACGAATACCCTTACAGGATATCCCATTATGATTCCTTCACTCTGTTCCAGACTCCTGCATGTTGCAGCCACAGATTTCAGACAACCTGGTAAACCCACAGCTACAGGGTCAAGTGTCGATGAGAAGTACGCAATAGGCCTTCTCAGTAATCCATGTTTCTGAATTAACACTGAAAGTGCACATCCATTTCTTTCACTGCAGTACAGCTCAAATTCTTTCTCATAGTCAGGCATACCCAAAGCTGGAGCCTCACACATTTTACTTTTGAGCTCTTCAAATGCTGCCATTTGTTCTGTATCCAGATCCAATGGATCCGTCATTTCACTTTTTGTCAGTTTAATCAGTGGCTTTGCTATCAGGGAAAAATTAATTATCCACTGACGACAATAACCCACCATACCCAGGAACATTCTCACTTCTCTCTGGGTCTTTGGAGCTTTCATTTCTCTGATTATCTTGATCCTGTCAGTAGTCACTTTTCTCAGACCCTTTTCAATATTGTGTCCAAGATAATGCACCTCTTTCTTGCAAAATTGCAATTTGGCTGGAGATACCTTTAACCCTCCATCTGCCAGATGATTCAGTAAAGCTATGGTATCTACTTCACAAGCTTCACATGTCTTTGATGCCACCAGTAGGTCATCAATGTACTGCACTAGCACTGAACTCTCAGGCATAATCAAACTCTCCAACGATTTTTTCAATAACTGATTGAATATCGAAGGACTCTCCGTATACCCCTGTGGGATTCGACACCATGCTAAGATACGCTGGCCAAACCTAAATGCAAAAATCGGCTGGCTATCATGATGCAATGGAATTGAAAAGAACGCATGACACAAATCAATCACTGTATACCACTCAGCATCATGTGGAATTTGATACAGGATCACTGATGGATTTGGCACAATAGGACAACATGCCACCACAATTTGATTAACTTTTCTCAAATCCTGTACGATCCTAAATTTCCCATTGGGCTTTTTTAGTCCCATTATCGGTGAATTACACGGACTACTCAGTAGTTCTCTCAAGACTCCTTGCTGAATCATTTTCTCAATTATAGGAGTTATCCCTTCAATTATTTCTGGTGTCATTTTGTATTGAGGAATGTTAGGATATGTGATTCCCTCTTTTACTGCAATTTTCACTGGATCTACATTATTCATCAATCCCACATCCTCTCCAGTAAAATCCCAAACTGTCCTTTTCACTGTGTCTCTCAGCTCTTGAGGCAAATCCTCCGGATTAAATACAGCAAATGCACCAATTAACTCACTCTCTCTATTTTCTAGAGTCACTCGGTACAAAGCATCTTCATCTGGTGTCTCAAAGGCTATTCCATCCGGTGTACAAAAAATTGTGCAGTTCATCTTACACAACAAGTCCCTACCCAGTAGGTTCACTGGACTCGTGTCACAGACAATGAATCTATGCATGTCTGAAAATTTCCCTATCTGTACTCTTACAGGTTCAGTAAGACGTGTTTTGATCTGTGTATTGGCTACACCAACTACTTGGATTGCTTCATCCGAGAGAGGAAGATTTCTAACATCTGTTGACCTGACAGTTGATCTTGTCGCACCTGTGTCTACCAAAAAAGTAACACTCTCCTCATTTATTTTCCCATCCACAAATGGTCCTGCCTGGTCTATTTCTAGAGTTGCACCAAGTATGCACTCTTCTTCCTCTCCTCGGCACCGTCAATAATCACCCTCAGACTCACTCCCTTCACTCTTTAACAAGTACTGCTGTACTTTGTTAGAACGTCTTGGTTTGTTTACCTGCTCATCATTGTAGAATCCTGAATCCTGATTATACTTTTGTAACCCTCTATTCTGCGGCAAGGGCGGTTTTGGCTCTTGACTCTGCTGTCTCACAACTTTCTGTTGTTGCTGTTGTTGATTATTTCCTTCCTGGTTCTGCACCTGTTGATTTAAAGGTTTACTCTCATTACTCACTAATGGTGGATTAGGACACTCTGATCTCCAATGCCCCAATTGGCCACAGTTGTGACAAGGGAACTTTTTCTTCGCTTCCTCAAGACTTCCTTTTCCTTTTCCTGCATATCTGGGTCTATTTCCTGCATTATTTCCTGGATTATTCGCCTGTTCCACTAACTGTGCTTCCTGTCTCTCTGCAACTTTCACTTGTGCCCACATTGCTTTCTCTTTCAGCTTTCTTTGTTTTGCTTCAATTTCATCACTGAAGTATTTTGCATGTCTCAGGATCTCATCTACTTTTTTACTCTGCCAATCCACTGTGTGCTCACGAATTCTCTCACCAATTTCAGGTCTAAGGCCATATACAAATCTGTATACAAAGTGACTCAAATCTTTGTCACCCAAGTGTTCATCTCCACTGAATTGTTTAAATGCCAGTATCAGCCTCTCGTAAAAAGCATGAACTGATTCTTTCGCCTCCTGTTGTGTTCGATCTATCTTTACCCAGTCTGTCTCTTTTGCAGGTACTTTACTCTTCAGGTATACCATCACCTGATCATACTTTCTCATTACTTCTGGATCTGGTGCCCCTGTTCTTGAGTCTCTTGGATATTCCTCAGTAGGCCAACTCACAACTATTTTACACTCAGTCCACAAGTCTGCTGGAACAATTATATCAAACAGACTATTCAGGTCAACCCACAGCACTTTTGACAATTTCACAAACCTATCTAACTGCCTATACCACTCGACGGGCTTTTCTCTCAATCGAGGGAAATCATTCGTAAATGATAAAATATCCTGTCTGGTCCATGGAACATGTACATATCCTCCTCCAGGTATTTCTCTCATAGGATAATTATCCACTGGTTTCTCCTTTTCTCTCACTGGAAATGCTGAATAAGTTGTTCTATCTTCAGTCTCATCTCTTTTCTTATACCACCTATCCTTCCACTTTTCAACATCACCCCATCTTCGCAATAATGCTACCATTTCCTTAATCTGTCCTGTTCTACCAGTAGCATTCAAATTTTCAATCTCCTTCTCTGTAAAATCCATCCTGTAAGTTCTCTGTAAAGCTTTCACTTTATCAATGTCAACTCCTTGTTCATTTGCTATTGCTCTTAGCCTGTCATGTGTATTCCTTGCTCTCCAGGTAACACTCTTGCACATAAACATTAGTTCACCATCATGATGACTCTTCAGAATCTCTGTTGGAACTGTTCCTGTGACAAGCTCTTCTAGTTCTACACGTAACTTAGCTACATCAATTACTTGTGAATCTTTATCCTTTTTCTGTAGAACCTTCATCCAATCATTCAAATCATCAACTGTTATTTCAGCAGTTTTCCTCACTGGAACCACTCTCTTTTGCGGTTCTAAAATTGGCATCCCTGAACAACTAGCTTCACTAGCATCCAATATTTCACTACATGTGTCATGTCTTGATTGTCTCAGGTCATTTCTTTCTGCTCTTTTGCCTGAATCTCCTGAAGGACCAACTGAATTTGTCAGATTATTCCCAACATATGGAATCACCAGTCCATTCTCACCTGCTCTCTGTTTGTCAAACACAGGCATAACTGGACCTATTGTTACAGGCACCGTAACAGCTTCTAGATTCTTCGTTAACTCCCTAATCTTCTCAGTCAACTCTGTTGTAGTTTTGGCTAATTGTCTGGCATTCTTATCAAGGTAATGATCACTCCTTACCTCAGGTGTCTCATTTTCTGTCTCACTAACACAAACTGTATCTCTTATCGGAGAAACAACTGGTGTACTTTTGTCCGGTTCTGGTCTATATGGAGGTGGTCTTTTGTAAATCATGTCATTCAAGACCTCATCCTCATACTCATTAACTCCATATCTTCTTATTTCTGACTCAGGAACCCTTTCTGCTCCTCCTTCAACTGTTCTCATCGGATATAATCCCTCTGACATACTAACATCTCGCCACCTTTTCATTCGATCATGATGTGTCTCACGATCATGTCTCCTCCCAAACATGTACCTATAGTACCCTCCTGATCTTTGTTTCTCTCTCTCATGTACTTCTTCTTCCCATTCCACTAAAGCCTCGAACTGTGTAGGTCTCGGCTTCGGGTCAAGACATAACATCTTTTCCCGTAAATTTCTCAACACGGCCAGATTAAATGAACCATGTTCTGGAAATGCTAGAACACCATCTTCTTTAGTATACCTAACCCAATTCTCCAACCATATACAAGTATGAAACCCATGTCTCGCAGCCATGAAGGATGCAGGTGTTTTCGGTGGAGGTAACAACTCGCCCTCTCTTGTTTTAACATCTTTATCCTTGCTAAACCACTTTTTAACTTTACCAAAAAATGTTTTTTTCTTCTTCTCTTCTTGATAATACATTTTATCGTTTACAAAGAACTCTCTACTCTTTCCGTATTATAAATATACAATACGAATTTTCAACCAATTGCAGCGCGACTCACACTAACGCACCAATCCTGGAACGTTCACGTCACTAAATAGCTCTTCCAATCCTTGCGCGGCTCACACTAACGCACCAATCCTAGCGCGAGCACTATTCTGATCTACCATCCAATCAGAGCGCGGTCTTTCTGACGTCAACAGTCGCTGCAGTTTGTCTCTGTCTTCTGTCACTCGTCTACCCCTCCTTTACAAAATCTTTTCAGTAGACTTCGTGTCAAAATTTCTACAAAATCTATTAGTTACAACATAAAAACATCTCCATTGTCTGCTTCGCTAACCACAGAATAGTAAAAAGAGTCTATTTCATAAGAAACCTTTCATTGACACAGTAGCACTTCTTCTACTCTGCCCTACTAACATACATTCATTAACTGTTTCCTCTAGGACTTGTCCAAAGAGTCTTACAATCAACTAAATGTACAAAAATTCACGCACATTCATACAAAGGAAATATAGTACATACGCACAGAATCCTGCTTCCCGAGAACAGACAATCTGCACCACTACAGAATTATAACACACATTAACTAAGCAAGCTTTTTTTTTTGCCCAGTTCTTCAAATAAGCTCAGAGAATACCTATTACTCCTCCCGCAATAAGCTTTAACGGAAATCCTTACGGATCCCTGGGACTTAAGACCAGAGTTTCACAGATAACCTTCACTATCATTCACACTCCTTATATACCAGAAATATCTAATAGTAACATACGACGATGTCACTGATTCCGAACCCAGACAATGTGACGCGCAACTTCAATTGTCACACGTTATTCCTTACAATTCCGTCTTTCCCGAGAGCAGCATTTACTTCCCTCTGCCCTACTACGGAACTGCTACAGCTTCCAAGTTCCAGAAGCACTACATATAACTCAACATTACGACTCCAACATATAGTATTAGTACATATACCAACATGAACCAATAATCAATAATCAATAAAACAATCTTATCTAATCAAGACAATCATCAAAACCATCCTCTGCTACCAGGAAATTGATAGAGATCAGGGTGTATATAATATTCCCACTACCACGGATAGAGTAATCTCACAGTTACACGCACATGCATACATCATACGCTAGGGCCCATTTCACTAACATACGCTCAAATACTCTACCAGCAATAAACCTGTGGAAAGAAAACACTCCTAAACACCCTGCATCTATATCGAGGCCGATAAGACCTGGTTTTTGTGACTGTCCCTAAGCATAGTCTATACAATATATACAACAATAATCAATAACGCAAACCCAATAATTGACAAAAATGAATATCCAACACCATGTTTAAAATTATATTGCTTTATCTAAAATTAGTCAAAGAAAATCAATCAGAGTAAATCATTTCTCATAGTTACCTATTCTAGCTAAATGTCAGAACGGGTCAGGACAAGTCTCTCGGTAAATGTCTCTCAAGACGAAGTCCCTTCAGCATCAAGCCTCAGCAACGCAGGTTCAACACGCAGCAAAGGCAAAATGGCAAGTGGCAAATGGGGGTGGGGAGAACCCTCTCTAAGCTAACAGTTTTTATAATAAATTGAACAAAGGAAAGATACATTGGAACATAGGAAAAATCATAATGTCCGCCGGACTTGCTGAGCAGAGCGAGAAGGAAAGGATGTAACATTGCTACATTTATGAATCTCCGCTCAGGAAAAATACACATAGCGAAAACTACGGAACAGGAACCAAGAAAATAAAACATGTATCACATTAATCCGGCTTCTCCTCGGCTATCGAGCCACAGTTCAGAGTTTCCCTCTAAGGCTCCTTTGTTTTTCAAGACTGCCAAGGACACTTTCACTTCTCTTGGAGAACTCCCAAAAACTGCTGCTGTCCTCATGGAAAGTTTCTCGACAAGGACCATGGTCAGTTAGCTTCAAAACCATTTCCAGCAGGGGTCTCCCTCGTCTCAGTTTTCACATATTCACTCGAGGCCAGGCTCACAAAATCAGCCATCATGGACTAGGCCTCCATAGGCCACAATAGACCATCTCAATTAAAAGAAATAAAAACAACGTTACTACAGCATAATGATTAAACAGTGTTAACCCCACTAATACCCTTATGTGTATGCATTTATCTAGCTCTCGCAACATAAAAAGCATTAATTCAAAAGCGTTTTGTGCTCAAAAATAAACAGCACATAGCAACGTTTAAACATGAAAACACATTTAACACACGCGTTATTATCAGTCAGCACATTTAAGCACATCCACGTGTAACTCTTTCTTGTTAAAACAAACGGATTGATTAATATAAACGCACTTGCACAAGACAAATAATTAATTATTAATTATTATTACTTTAGTACAACGAATAGACATGCCAGAGCTTCAAAAGCCCCAGAATTTTCAAACTGAAAACTCTGCTCCAGCACCATCATTGGTACAAATCGACAAAATCATGTGTTTCTACAAAATTGAACAATATTTCCAACCACTGATAATAATCATGAAATATACACACGAACAATGCAACCTATGGCTTACGACATATGGGCGACGAGATTGAAAGCTAAGGGGCCAATGTCTGTTTCCATTTTGTTATTTTGATCACTGTGTACGAGCTGATATTGCTGAATGTAACATGCATCCGGCGCCATTCAAAATGAATCCCAGACTGCACATTGTATGAGATCTGATTTAAAAGGAAAGAATTAAGAGGTTTATGGATTGATGTAATTGCCGTGCCATTCCAAAGTAAGAATGTATTGCTATATGAGTACACACTGGCATTTCTTTATAGCACATTGTTAAAATATTGTACAACATTTGTGGGAATGTCTCCTTACTGTAGAACTTATGGTGATACAATGTTGGAGTTGTGACATGTAAGGATTCCATTGTGTGCTCTGAAGGCACACTTTATGTTTTTGGAAGTGCAACGGACTATAAATAATTGTGACAAGGTATAGACGTATATCGGAATACACATACACTTGTGGTAAGGGACGTTATTTCTTTTTTACTCATTTGTGTTGTATCCATAGAATGAAAGTGGCGCAAGCATGAGGCAGCTGAAGGCTGGCTCGTGAAGGGGGTTCAGGGGTGTGCTGTCTCTCCACGCGACGGAGGCTCTTTGCTGCTATTGCTTGTGCTCACACCCACAGTATTCCGTGCTTGACTGTGTCTGCACTGACCCACGTAAAGTTACACTGTCTGACTTTATGCTGCGACCATTTTGGAGAAATACAGTTAAAAGGTTAAGCTGTCTCAGACACATCACGTAATTTACGGACATAACAAGAAGGGAAATGGAGCATTACATCAAACATTTCAGGTATATTAAAACTGTTGGAATACCTTTGACACATTCTGGACTGTGTGGCATGGATTATTTAGTTCACAAACACATCTGGGCACAGCAAATCACTATATCTATAATCCAAAAAACAACCGTCACAAAGTGAGAATAAAGATTGATGGCACTCAAGAGAAGTGTTAGTCCAATAAGCCACAAGTCAAAATGTCCTTTCAGTTGAGGAAAAAAGAAAAAAAGTCTTGAATCAGGTTCTTCTTTATATTTCATTTTCAGTTCACAATGGAATGAAAAAGCAACAGCAGCCTGTTAGAGACTACTAATTCAAATGGATGTGCAGGTCATTTAGCATACCCATGTTTCTTCTGTAACGAATTTATGGATTATTTAGTTGGTTGTCCCTAGAGATGGTTGCAGATCAGCCTTATACTTACCCCTCGGCAGTTCTCTGGAAGTTTTGCCGTAAGACCATATTTGCTTAACACTTTGGGCCAGATGACGACTTTGGCAGTGAGGCACTGGGTCCGTGGTCCGTGGTCATACTGCCTGCCAGATTAGGAGATTCCTCCTGTCTGCTTGGTTTTGTTTTTGACGTTCCCATGACGGTGCCCTGAAAATGGGAATGGCAAAAACAGTTCCTGCACATCTGTTTCCTCTCTGCCACGGTTTTCATGGCGGTGGAACATCCATGAAAACCATAGCGGAGATTAAATTGTAATATGCTTGGCGGGACTACAGCGGTCCGAACAAACATATTACTGCTTCCTGACCGCCGCAACAACGCCAGGCAATAGCGGTTCCCTCGCGGCTGCAGCAGGGTTGTGGTGGTCTCACTGCTCATATTGTAATAGGGTGGGGGGGAGACCACCAAGTATTTTTTTGGGGGTTGGAGGAGCACTCCACTTTTTTCTAATTTGTTACGGAAAAAAGGTGCTACAGCACTACACTTGCTGTCAGCCCAAGTGTAAATAAATAAGAAACTGTTAGTCAACTTGTTAGTGCTGTGTGCTGTTCACTAGGCACAAAGACCCAAATCTCTCTTGAAACATACAAAGTCTTAAAACATGAATCAAATGAAACCATATTTATGTTCAAATTTCACTTCATCACTTCATATTAATATATCAATCAATATTTTGACATTTACTGTTTGTTTTTATAGATAGTTGCACACTTTAAACCTCAGCACTGTGACTACACATGTTTAGGTACATAAACAGTGAAAAAAGATTCTTGTATGTGCCCGATGCACCTCATTGTTTTTTCTACAGAAACCTCAGATTTAGATAATTACTTGAAACCTAAGGTCTGTATTTGCATGACCTGAAAAACGTGTTTTTCAAAGGAAATATAATGGGAATGAATCAATAGATGGATATGTGACCGAGTTGAGGAAACTGGCAGCAGGCTGTAAATTTGGAGTTTTGAATGAAAACATAATTAGAAACCAAGTAGTTATGCATACTTGTAATCCTGTTACACAAAAACATTTATGGACCTATAAAGAGTCGGCTTTAGAGGCTCTTTTAGCCATTGTACATCTTGTTAAAATACACAGGAAATTCGATAGATGTGGTCATGCTAGGGATTGTGAGGTGGGTGGTTAGATTAAAAGTACTGAGTAAATTATATCCATTTCAAACTAGTTGAAGGAAAGGTGAAATACAAGGAAAATCCCAAGGATTACCATTACAACATACGGAACATTTGGAGTTTAGCAAGTCATGCCCTGCTTTGAAGCAAATGTGTAGTATGTGTGGTCAAGTGAGCCACTTTGTCAAAGTATATAGGAAGAAAAAAGATAGAATCAAATGTATGAAAGTAGTTGAGGATGGAAAAAGCACCTCAGAGAATGAGGCAACTGGCATGAATGAGAGACAGGGATCTAAGAGAAAACTTGATTTTCATTATGACTGATAGTGACAGTGATTTAGGTAAAAGCAGATTGAGGTTTATGATGGGCTTGATTGTGGATCATCCTCATACTATTTTCAGTGAGGAAGTTTGTAATAATACATTTGTTTGTAAGGTTGCTAACAAACTGTTTGATACACATATTAACCCTGGAGGTTATAGAGGAGATTGGAATTGATATGCTTGGGCTTATATGGTTCAAGTTTGTTCTTAAGAACAGCTACATTTATGGAAAATTGTATGTGGTGAATTAAGGTCCTTTGAGTTGGAGTTGGTTTGGCCAGAAATTCTTACACATAGCCTTGATTTCAAACAGTAAGGATCAAGTTTTGGTAGTTAAGGAAAGGCTCACTCTTTCAGTGCCATGTTAAATAAAGTTCCCAAGGTGTTCAGTAAGACGATTGGGAAACTGTTTGGGTTTGGACACAGGATCATGTTAAAGAATGACACTTGTCGAAAGTACGTAAGTTATGAATTTTGTTAATTTACAAAGAGATGAAGTATCAAAAGAACAGGTGAGCATGTTGAGGATTCTGAACGGATATCTCCCCTTTCAGTAGCACAGAGCAGTAATGGCAAGATAAGATTGTGTGTGGACTTGCACCATCTCAATAACAATATCATTGGTGACGGTTGCCTTTGCCCAGAATTAATGAGATGTTGACCTCAGTTAAAGGTTCTGAGTGGTTCTCCTTGGTTGACTTATCATGTGCTTATCCCCAGATATCTCTTGCACCAGATTGTAGGAAATGTGCTGCTTTCATAAATCAGGTAGGGTGCTTTCCAATTTAAACAAATGCCTTTTGGCCTAGCTCATAATGCATTTTCAATTGTTTTGAAAAGAAAATGGCATTACGTTTTTTCAAGACAATGTATTAACTTTAGTCTTTTAGGTAGGCAATTGGTATCAGAAGTGTGGTCTTCCCAGGAAGCATACCCCAAAAAGGGGCCGTGTTACAAGAGTTAATAGAAAAGGGTAGAATAGGTATTTCAGATATATATCCAAAATGTAAAAATCCATGGCAAACAAGTTCCACTGAACTCCATGGACCAGAATTCTATAATGACCCGGCTCACTGCAGCAAAAACCCAGTCTAAAGGAATAGGACCTCAGGTTCCATCATTGTTTCTTCATAAATATACCCAGGGGAAGCGCCTCATTTTTTTCTGTCAATTTTGAGAGGGTCCCTCAGGCAGCAAACCACTCACCCGAATGCTGAGGATTTTTACTTAAGTCCTCTACTAGATGGGGATATACAGGCCATCAGCCAGGCCACTAACCCTATAGGGAATAATATTATCAGTCCAGAATAAAGAAACTAATCCTAGAAATGCCTAGGATAGATGGTAAAACGTATAGGCTACATTTTAGAAACAAGCCAGGCACCAGTAAAGACACCATAAGGGCTCATATATGTTATTTTTTTTATTATTAAAGACTAGGCCAATAACTGGTTAACTCTAACTCCACAGAACTGTATTAAGGATGAAGTAATGAACAAAATGTATTTGGAGCAATTCCTTGAGGCCTAAGCTTCCCACATACAGAAGTGGTTGGGGCAGGCTAATGTCCTGACCATTTACCAGGCCATTGAAATGGCTACAGTTTTGTTGACCACAGAACCCCAGCTTGATATCGGTATCTTTTAGAGAACAAGCACTCTTCCTAGCACATAGATATTTACTAAAAAAATTAAAAGTATATTTGACAACTTTTATTGGGCTGGAATTTATTATTTATTAGTAGTGGGGGCAGAGCTTGCCTGACACTAAGATGGCCGCAGCCTGAGCGCACTCCGGCTGCCACTATCCTACAGTAATCAGCGGCATCCAGTCGTATAGAGATGTGCTATGCAGCATAATATGTGCAGAAAGGTGTGAACTACTGTCCCTGTGTGTTTGGCGGCTCAAATTGGCTTCCATCCCGTGCAGGGCAATGTGAAAAATCTGCCGCCTACCTGTGGCCCCGGGGGCGGTCTGCGAGGCGGAGGGCATAAGTCGCAGCCTGGAGGCCCGGTTCCTGCGAAGCGGCCCTGAAGAACGTGAGGTGAGCAATATTCATGTCCCCCTGGCCGAATCGCTGCAGCAGGCTCGGGCGCTCAAATATGAGGGTTCCGAGATAGCTCTCTTTCCAGACTTCACCCCGCTGGTGCAGGAGGCACGCAAGAAGTTCAGGCCTGAAAAGCGCAAATTAAGAGAACTCCAGCTGGACTATGCGATGCTTTACCCGGCCAAACTCAAGGTAAACTTTGTCCGAAAATCCAAAATATACAGTGATCCTAACCAGTTACAAAAGGACCTCACATAGTACAGCATTGAGAAGTCATGAAAATCTGCAAGGTCGCCAGCATCAGACCGGGACAAGGCGCTTGAAAACACGGAACAGGATAATCTGCTGGAGCCAGGCGCATCAGCATCGTAGGTGTAATGTAGACTGCAAGTCAAAACACAGAAAAGATAGACCTTTCCTGCATTGAACTGACTAGAACACAAACTCTTTGCTGTAATACTGTCAAGATTAACTCAATGTAAAAGCACTGCATATATGTGTATATAGATAGTGAATTTGGTCATATGCCTGGATAGTAACTCAGCGTGTAAGCAGTTATGGGCCACCAAGTAACACCTCAGGTCTGGTAATCAGTGCCCGAGTGTATTACACCTGGGTATTATTAGTGGGATGAGTGATTTTGGGAAGGTGGGGTTATTTCATGTTGGGGAGGGAGTTAGTTTTGGTGTTGTAAAAGTGCCATGTCTCATTGTTTGGATATGGTGTGGGAGGAGGGTGGTGTGTTATTTTAACTCAGCAGTCAGAATGCAGCGCTTAATGTACTTACAGAACTTGTTCTCAACAAAATAGTTAACATTACGTACCTCATACGATATGTCAGCATGTATACGTAAATTAACTTACGATGCAGTCCACTAACGTTAAAACTCACATTAGGTTTATGTCCTGGAACGTAAGGGTCCTTAACGATCAGAGAAAAATTCATAAAGTAGTGGCCTATTTGCATAGACACAGCACAGACGTAGCTATACTACAAGAAACACACCTTACCCCAAATCTGGTCTACTGACCCCTATAAGAATGAAAGGCACATGTATATCGTCCAGGTTTACATCCCATGCCAGAGGGGTGCTCATTTGGGTGCGTAGAAATGAAGGCCTACGGTTACAAGAAGTAGAAGTGGACACGGGGGCAGGTGTGTGCTGGCCAGATGCCGCAAAGATAACTTCAGTGTGTTGATTGTGGGGGTTTATGGACCAAATTACGATGACCCTCAATTTTATCATGTATTACAGCACAAGATCATGAGACATTCCCATATGCCAATACTCTGGGGGGCTGATTTTAATTGCATCCAAAACCCTGAATTGGATAGGTCAAAAGGCGCTCCCAGACGTTTATCGCGCTCAGCATGCGCAATTGCCAACATTGTGGAGGCGGAAAGTCTTTCTGACATCTGACAACATCGTTCGCCCTTGGGTAAAGAATACACACACTATTCCTCTGTCCACGAGACATATACTAGAATAGACTATTGGTTTGATTCATGTGCTCTACTCCTGTTCATAGATGACATTTGGCACGCAAGCTTTAAGACCACTCACCGGTAACTCTAAAGATTACACTAGCCAACCTGTGCAACACTGCGCGCATGTGGTGTTTCCCTCAATACTCGTTATTGGATACAGTTTTCTGGCCAGAATTGGGAAATGCAATTGACAAATTCTTTGTCACAAATCTGGTCAGGGTCTCCACCATGTGCTCCATTTGGGAGACTTTTAAAATCTATATATCTATATAAGGTAAATGGCGATCTCTAAACATGCAGGGGTTCTAAAATCTATTCGTACTCAACTACAAAAGGTAGAGCTCACGCTTAAAACATTAAAGCATAGGCTCCAGGAAAGTGAGGATCCCCAGATTCTAGCACAAATCAGAGCACACATCGATGAGTATAACGAATTGGTTGAGGTCGAAGTCAAACATTTAGGGCAATATGCCACAGCCAGGGTGTATGCAGAAGGAGACAGACCCAGCGCCACCTTGGCAGCGGTATTTAGGCCCGCCAGGGGCGATGGTTATGCCTCAAAAATATGCAATGAAAGTGGGGTACGGGTAGATAGCACACTGGAGATAGTGGAGGCTTTTGCCATGTACTGTGTAGGCTTATATACCTCTAGGGTGTCCGCCACTTCAGAATCAGATGAGGAATATGTTGCACATATAGCTATGACATGGTTGTAAAATAAATACAGAGAGAGACTCATAGCCCCTCTTAGACCAACTGAAATTTTGGCAGCATTGAAGGAAATGCCTAATGAAAAGGCCCCTGGGGCAGACGGTTTAACGGTGGCCTCTATAAGGCATACCAGGACAAATTGATCCCGCATTTGGTGAATCTCTTCGAAGAGATCGCTAAGCAGGGCGTGATGCCACCAACTATGAGGGAGGCCACCCTGGTTACTCTATTAAAACCTGGAAAGCCCCCTGAACATTGTGCTTCCTACAGATCTCCTACAGACCCCTATCCCTGCTTAACACAGACACCACACTGTTTGCCAAAGTGCTGGCGAACACGTTGGCACCCCTATTGCGGATTTTGGTAGGGCCAGAACAGACAATGTTTGTCCTCGCTAAAGAGCAATTTGCATACCCTTTTTGGTACCGTTGCTGGAATCAACCCAAATGTCACAGCTGCAGCATTATTTATAGATATCCAGAAAGCGTTCGACTCGGTAGAGTGGAATTTCCTATATGCTGTCTTGAGAAGAGTAGGTGTGGGGGATATTTTTTTTTAACTAGTGGAGGTCCTGTATGCACAGCCATTGGCGCATTTACGAGTCAATGGCACTCTGTCATGTGCAAAAGTTATTGCCAGAGGCACGAGACAGGGCTGTCCTCTTTCCCCCCTTCTGTATGCCTTGGTGGCAGAGCCTCTGGCATGTGCAATGCGCAAATATCACGCATAAAGAGGCATACGATCACTGAAACATAACTTAACTATTGTAGCCTATGCGGAGGATACATTACTCTACATATGCATTCCCAAGCTAAACCTCACGCCGATGCTGCAGGAGCTGGAGAGATTTGGGCAACACTCAGGTCCATACATCAATTGGCATAAGTCAATATTTGGTCCCCCAACGGCAATCACTATCCCTATTCACACCAATTATCCCATAGAGTGGACCACCGTCCCAGTAAGGTATCTGGGCATAAAGATACATACTGACCCTGAGATTGTTCTGTCGGAAAAATATGGATGCGCTATACAAAAAGTTATTGCGAAGTGGATTAAACTCCCACTTTCCTTGGTGGGCCATATCGCATTCATTAAGATGGTGGTGCTCCCTAGGTTTCTTTTCCTCTTCGTAAACATTCCTTTAGTCTGCCTAGGTCCTTTTTTAATAGTTTGCGCTCATTACTAACACGCCTCGCCTGAGCTGGTAAGCAAGCTCCTGCTATATGGGACAACTTAATTAAACCATACTCAGAGGGTGGGCTAAATGCCCCAGATATGGAGAGATACTTCAGGGCCGCACAGACACTGCATGCTTATAGCTGGATATATGGCCCACAAAACTTGCTACATCTATATATAGAATGTAACATAGTTTCCCCTACTCCGCTACCGAACTTACTAACCGGTGGATCTCAAAGTAAACCCCCGCATAATAGATCCCATAGGGTGCACAGGGTCTCAACTGCCCAGCAGAATAGCAGTCACTCAACAGCTGAACATAACATACTTTACCAAACTGCCCATAGAGTGGTGAGATTGGTTCCCACTTAGTAGTGATAGCACAACACCAAACACTTTACATAAGTTGAAAATAGTACACATGGGAGACTTATTCCTGGACGGGGCTGTGAGAACTTGGGAACAAGTGTCCTCTTGTGCCCAAAGAGTGTCTACATTGGGTACTTACCAGTACTACAGAGTACGGCAGGCACTGCTTTCGATCTTGGGCACTGACATGACCGAACCACAGGAAATGAAATTGCTAACTTATCTTTTACAATCACAGTACTCGCGGCACGGCATCACAATACTTTATATACTCCTAAAGGGGCAGGCAACCCAAATAAAGAAGACATTTCAATTAGAATGGGATTATGAGATTGGCATGGAAATCACAGCGGCACAGTGGACCCCCTGCTTTAGCAATATTAAGTCACTTTCGCAGAATGGACGACACATATTGATTCATTTTAAATACCTTCATAGAGTTTACTACACCCCGGTACGACTATATAAATATGGATTAAGGGCTAACAATAGGTGCATGAGATGTACAGCAGCAAATGCCAATTTCACACACCTGGCCTGGGAGTGCCCCGGGATCCGTGCATTTTGGGGTTAGTGTTCATTGTTCTGGAAGGTAATGCTGGAACTGGCAAGATCAGAGACACAGCTGGTTGACCTCTTAGGGTTTGATAATGATATACCCAAAAGGGGTGCGCAGGTTGGCCTCCATCAGCGTATTACTTGCAAAGCGAAGGATTGCGGTGGGGTGGATGCGGAGCCCGTACCCAAACTGTCAGAAGGGCACACAGACCTGACCTACTGTTCCACATAATCAGAGAACTATAATGCATTAATGCCCGTTAAGTGCCAACCTAAAGATATATGGGGGCCATACAAAGCGTATTTGCTGAAAAAAGCCGCAGACGATACTACCCATGCACAACAAGATAGAGTGAGAGTCGGTTGAATAAAACTAACTCTAATATGTAGAGGGCTGACAAACATGATTGGGGTCGGTGTTGGATCGGGATAGCGTGGGTGTTTTATTATACTGGAATTATATATTATAAGAAAATGTTATAAGATCCGCTGGACTAAACAGTGAGCCTGTGTACAAGGCATGTGGATTATTTTTTGGGGGACAATTGTTTTTTATTGAAAAGAAATCAACATAAAACAATACAAATAAAACAAATACAGTGAAGAGCAGGCGTCAAGATGTTCAAAGTCGCGCAGTATAAAATTACAGTTAGATACAAATCAGCACAATGGGTCAGTAACACAATCAGATGAATCATGGTCTCATTTATCTATTAAAACCTTACAGCATCTCATTATCAACAATGAATGGGAGAGTGTCGCTAAAGGGGGTACAAAGGAAACCTCTGCTCTCGTTCCAGAGGCCCCATATTTTCGTCCATTTTCCCCGGCATCCCCTGCTTTCATAAACCACCCTCTCCGCCTGCATACACCAGTCCATGTCGGACTCCCAGTCAGTATATCTAGGCTCCACTCCTCCCTTCCATGTTCTAGCTATATTACGTTTTGCCACCATGCAGCCCAATAAGACCCACACTTGTTCAGTTCTTGACAAATCAGTAACTTCCCAGATGTTCAACAGACAAAGCCGAGGGGAAGCCTTAATAGGTTTATGACATATCTGGGACATGGTGGGCATAATCCTACCCCAGTACCGCTGAAGGACAGGACATTTCCACCACTGGTGTAAGAAGCTACCAGTGGAACCACAGCCATGGGGGTAGACCGGGGAGCCAAGAAGCCCCATCTAACAAACGCTGAACTAGTGTAGTAGGCTCTGTGGTGTAGTTTAAGCTGTGTAAATTTGAAACTGGAACTAATAGCCACCTCCCGGGGCGAGGCCAGGGCCTCCCTCCAGTCCTCATCGGTCATGCCTCCTACCTCGTCAACCCATTTTGCACGTATTTTATCATGAGTCGCAGGTAAACTATTAAGGATTTTACGTTAGGTCAGCGAGATGGCTTTTCCTGGGAGGTAATCATCCAGGAGCCTGTCCTCCAAAGGCGAGGAGATAGGTGGGTCAGAACCATTGGGAATTCCTTTACATAATGCACTTCTTGCCTGAAGATATCTAAAGGTTTCCCCCTTGTGCAGTTTGTACTGTGTCTGCATCTCACCGAACGGAACAACCCCGCCCTTCACCCACAGGTCCCCAACCATACAGAGACCAATGATGTCCCATTTGTCAAACCCCGGCTGCCTTGAGAGCATACCTAATTGACAGGACTCTAGCAGTGGAGTAACCCATGTGATTTAGCCCTTCCAGCCCAAAGCAACAGTTGCAGCGTGCCAGCTTGAAACTGTGGTAGAAGTCAGGGTGTATTTAGGTATGTATCTTGTCCCTCCATACAGTGCCCTCAAGTAGTTGCCTACAACCATATTGTGCTTGTCCATTCTATATGCTGGGTCTGTCATAGGTCAGTGCATCCAGTGATTAAGGACCACTAGCTGTGAGGGCCAGTAGTATGATTTAATGGCTGGCAAAGTGATACCCCCGTCATACCAGCTTTTTGTGAGTTTGGCGGTAGCGATTCGGGGCGTGCCGTTGTTCCAAAGCAGAGTGCGCACCTCGGAGTCGATTGACTGAAAGTATTGAGTTGGGACTAAATATGGCATATTCTGTAAAGCGTAGAGAAAACAGGGAAGTGCCATCATTTTATAAAGGGCAGCTCTACCCAGGAGCGTAAGAGGCAATGTTTTCCAATGCTGCATGTCAGCTCAGAGACGATGTAAAGGAGGTAAGAGGTTTTGTTGGAAGAAAACCCCTGCATCTCTCATGATATATATACCGAGATATCAGAAACCATCTGTGGCTATGTCGGCATTGCAACCCGTAGGAAGGATCGGGGGTTCCCCACTTAAAACATAGACCAATGATTTATCTCAGTTGATGGTGTAACTGGAGTATTTTTGGAAGAGGGCAAAAATATGTAATTTCCTGTGAATCGAAAATCGAGGTCTGACCAAATAGAGGAGGATGTCGTCGGCACAGAGGGAGATTCTATCCGACCACTCTGGCGACCAATTAAGTCCCCGAATAAGGGGATCACCCCTAATTCATAGAGTCAGAGGTTCCAGAGCCAAAGCAAACAACAGTGGTGACAAGGGAAAACCCTGCCTTGTACCCTTTCCCAACTCAAAGATTGCCGACCTGCCACCGTTAACTGTAATCCGGGCCAGGGGTTTTGAATAAAGTAGACGCACCCAGGATAAAAACTGACCACCAAATCCATATCTCTCGAGCGTGGCAAACAAGAAGGGCCATTCTATCATATCAAAAGCCATCTTGGTGAATAAGGACATAATGAGTGAATCCTCTTGTATGGTAGAGGCCCTTCCCAGTACCCCGAAGAGGCGACGGAGATTAAGCGCGGTGTTCCTAGCAGACAGAAAGCCGGACTGGTCCAGGTGTATCAGTTTGTGGAGATATGGCGAGAGACGGAGGACCAAAATGTTGGCTTATATCTTGATCTCCGGATTAAGGAGAGAAATTGGTCTGTATGAGCAGCATTGCTCCGGGGGTTTCCCCTTTTTGTGTATGACGGCAATATTTACTAATCTCTGCGCTTCAGGCAGAATCCCCCGATCAACACTCTCATCATACATTCGCACGAGAAACGGAGCAATCACTGAGGAGACAGTTTTGTAGAGTTCAATTGGAAGGCCACTCTGGCCCATGGCTTTTCCAGATTGTAGTGCGCTGATCGCCTTAGATACCTCATCAGGGGTCAAAGCAGACTCAAACTCTGTTACATCCTGGGGATCTAACACTGGCAGGGGCAGAGTGGAAAGTAATTTGGCTGCCTCTTTCTGGGTGGATTCGGACGAGGGGACGTAAACACGTTCAAAATGGTTAGCGAATGTTTCTGCAATCCCGACTCTATCATGATGCCTCACTCCGTTTGGATCTACAATTTCAGTCACCCACCTGTTGGCTAAGTCTCGCCTATCAAGCCATGCCAACAGCTTACTTGCTTTGTCACCAATGTCATACACACTGTGTTGAGTGGCCCGGTATTGGATCCTGGATGCATCTTCTGCGATATCTCTCTATTCTTTTTGTTTTACAGCTAGTTTCTGTGAGGTGTCTGATGATGGAGATGCCACAAATTCATTTTCGAGAAGGGCCACCTCCGTCTCTATTTCTTCCAGCTGTTTACGTTTTTCTTTCTTGTGGCCCACTACTTCCACCACCCCGCAACCCTGGATCACTGCCTTATATGCCTCCAATAGCGTTACATCTGACTCGACGGAGTCATCCTTTTCCTCAAAATAGTTTTTGGTGGCCTCTATCAGCTTGTCCCTTATCGCTGGTACGTTAAGGTACCAAGGGTTAAGAACCATTTTGTAGCAAGTGTGGGGTAGCACACCACCATAATGAGTCATAATGGGAGAGTGGTCAGAGATACCCCTGGGAAGGAAGGAGATCTCGCCAAACATGGGAAGTTGGATGGCTTTGCAGAAGAGATAATCTACATGGGAAATACTCCCATGAACCCCGGAGTGGAAGGTGTACTGTCTGGTGGTAGGGTAGCGTACTCGCCATACATCTATCAGTCCAGTGGCCCCCAGAAAATCTGCCAATAGCTTCCCCAGTGGTTCCCCTCGCCTAGGTGGCAAGCAGTCAAGCTCACCATTCAAGGCAGCATTACCGTCTCCCCCCATCAATATATCTCCCTCGGGCAGGCCCAGCATATGTGGACCTAGGTCAGTCAAAGTAGAGGAATGTAGCTTGGGGGGGGGTAAATATAAAGAGGTCACGTTGAGGGATCTACCCTCCCATTGTCCAGAGACTGTGATAAAGCGACCAAAAGAGGCATCAGTGATGTTATGGACCTGAAAGGGGAGGGAGCTGCGTGCCAGGATGCCCATCCCCCTGGATCCCCGGGTGTAACCCGCATGAGCTACCAGTTTCTAAACCCATCTGTTGAGTGCACATTAGGAGGTACCTTGGATATGCGTTTCTTGAAGTAGTACTAGGTCAGGGGCGTGACTTTTTAGGTATTGTAATACTATTCCCCTCTTGATTCCGTCTCCCAGTCCATTCACATTCCACAAGAGTAATTTGAGGTGACCCAGTGATGGAGTTGCATTATGGCCGACACTCATCTGTACATATGACTAGGGACCCTGCTACCCACAGGGGCAATGGAACAATAATGAATATCAATACGACGCTTTACTGCAAGACACAAAGGTGAATATAATACAATTTCGACAATGGAAAAGAATTTAAGTTGACTATTAGTGATCCAAGTGACTTCAGCAATCGGACTGCACCAAAAACACAATAGGAAACTACAAAAAAATGTACGCACATTATTAATGACCCAATTAGCTTTAAAGGCGACATCTGTAGACAAACTGCACAAAAAACACATTATGAAACTATAAACACACATACCAAAACTGCAACAACACCCATTAACACACCCTGGATCCCACCCCCACCCTGCCTCACTGCAACAAGGGCTTAAAATTGCCCACCCCCCAATTTTGCAGAGCACCTGTATACCCAATTCAAATCTACTCTATGGAGAGAAACGTTACACAGCTGAACTACCCAAAAGGTTACATTCCCAAACCCCCGAGTTAACTAATGCATGAGCCGATAAACATAACGGTGCAAGAGCCAGGAGCCAGTTCCTACATTGCTACCAAATATTTCACATTCCCAGCTCTGCCCCCTAACAATGGTTCTAGGAAGTGCGCCAGTGACACCCCCAGCCATTCTATTAGTTTTAGGCGCCCTACCAGGTGAAAAGATTTGCCACCTCCAATTCTATATCTGGTAATATGAACGAACCCCTGCCCCCATGAGACCAGTCAATACTCATCATGACTACTGCTTGGCCAGGGTTCATCTCAATTCCGGCAGGCAAATCGGGTCGTTACTGCAGGAGAATTGTACCATCAGTCAGTCACTCTCATTTCTATCAGTGCGTTCTGGCTGACTGACCAGTCTCCTCCCTTGACTCGGGGATGATCGCTTTCGAATATTGGAGGAGCGCCAATCTTCAAGCCAGTCCCAGGTCTCCTCCGGAGTCTGGAAAAAACACGATTTCCCCTCAGCGAGTACCCTCAACTTGGCCGGAAAGAGCATGGCATATTTTAGGTCGTGATCACAAAGTGACCGCTTTACTTCGTGGAAAGATCTGTGTCTCTGTTGTACCTTGTAGGTAAAGGCCGGAAAAAATTTAATAGTAGAGTTTTCGAATGTAAGTGGTGGGGCAGCCCTTGCCTTTTTGTAGGATAATATATCTGTCTTAAAAATTAAATATCCTCGCAAGCATGTGTCACATGAGAGCGCCTGGTTTTGTGGGGCCTCCCAGCACACGATGAGCCTGTTCCACAGAAAAGTGTTTTGAAAGGGACCGGGGCTGTAGGTGTTTCTGTATTAATTCTTCAACGAACAGATCCGTGGCTTGCCCTTCTGACTGTTCGGGAACCCCCAAAATGTGTACGTTATTTCTTCGTGCGCGCCCTTCATAGTCCTTCAATTTAACCTCAAAGTCTGAAGCTTGGGCCTGTAATCGCTTGACCGACAGTTTGAGGGACTTAGTTGAGGTCTGAAGTGTTTTCACTGAATCTTAGGTCTCCTTGACTCTATTGCACATTTTACGAAGATCAGCGCATATGAGGGTGACTTCTGTCGTTACCATATCAATCTTTTGCTCCAACGCCGAGCGAACCCCTTGAATGGCCTCCATAACGTCGGCGAGAGACGGGCTCTCTGTGGCGGTTTGTTGCTTCAGTTCGGTCTCGGCTTGCTACTCCTCCGATTCATCTGCTTTAGAGTGGGCAAATTTGGATAGTTTCAACAGGCTGGATTGCCTGGAGTCTTTATTGGTAGCCATTGTGTCGGATCCAGTCTCAAATATAATCGCCAGATGTAGGGGGTAGTGGGGCGTATATACTAGGGGGCTGATACCAACAATGAGTAGAGAAAGTCCAAGTGCACTACATTCTCAGCAAACCCCTAATGGAACAGCAACACATCGTAGGAAACAAGGAGTCAGGTGCTCACCCATCACCGTGCTCTTGGGGCAATAAAAGATACCAGGCCGTCTATAAAGCTTCCAGTCCTATCCTTGAAGTGGAGCCAGCTGATCCCAAGGGCTTGGATCTGTTTGACTATTAATCTGCTACGTTTTTACTCCATTCGTCCCAGTAGTCGACTGTAAATTGAGTTCTCAGCCCAGATGGGGGAGGGGCACTGCGCTGCTACACAATGGCGGGCCCAACGTGCAATAATACAAAATGTCCCAAATTTGCACTAACGACCTTTTAATTTGCAATAGAAGGGGGGAGGGAAGCCAATTCCACCGCTCCCAACCCCCGCGGCACTATCGGAGGCTGATCAATGGAGCCCGCCTGTCACCAATGGTCTTCGCACGTACCGGAGTCCACCCAGCACAGCGCAACGTCCTCCACCCAGCACCACCGACGAAGAGCAGACGGGGACCCACCCTGACCAAGGTATGGCCCCCACCGCAGAAAGGCAGCAGCTCCGAGAGCAATATGCCGCCTCACGCCCGTAGGCCCTCACTGCAGCAGCGGATGTTGCGTAGAGTGGCTCCGGACGTCGTCACAGGCAGACTGTCCTCGCAATCCCGGTCTAGCGCCGCAGATAGGATTTCTCGGGACAGAGCTAGCCGATCTTCGCTGTCAGCCAACCGGATGACTCAATAGCTCAAGCACCCAGGTCGATGTTTTTTGTGGGCTATCTAATTTAGCGGAGTTTGGGGGAAATTTAGTTTATGGAAGTTCGGAGCTTCCCTCCTCTGCAGCCATCTTGGGTGTCGGCTAGCCACAAGGCATGTGGCTTATTGATTGTGTGTTAAAAATGCTGCTTACATTGACATCATGATACTATATCAATGTAATATGAACACAAAAGAGACTGTATTTTGTACATGCTGCATGCACTGCTGGAATGTTCTTCTTTTTCTTTCTGAAAATCATAAATAAAGGTTTTTTTTAAACTATTGCAGGGAGTGTCTGGTGTGCCTAACTTGGACCACTTGCATTATCCTTTATTTATAGTTCATAATCCAAGACATATCAAAGTTCAGCCAAAATGTTTTGCTCTCACCAAAGATGGCTACTTCGGGGCTGAGAACAACAATAAAAAATGTGAAGCAACTGTAAATTTCATTTACAAAACATTATAATATTAAACTTACAATATTATACAATAATAACATAAGGCCACACATTTATAAAAAACGCATTAAATATGTTTCAATCCAATCAAACATAAGAAAATTAAACCTCAGAACACCATCAGATTAAGTATTCATACTATGAAGATCGATGCAGGATGGAAAAAACAATATATAGTTTCATCCTGCATCGACCTTGATAATATGATCACTAAATGTGGCGGTGTGCTGGGATTTGATTTTCTTAAATTCCCTTATATTTAAACATATTTTATGTGTATTCTATATTATGTATGAATGTGTGGTTTCATTTTATGTATTGTATAATATTGTGGGTTTAGTGATATGTTTTGTAGAGAAAAAGAGTTCATATTTTTTATTGTTTCTTTCCGCCCCGAAAAAGCTCTCCTTAGTCATAGCAAAACACTGTGGCTGACTTTGATATGTCTTGGATTATTAACCATAAATAAAGATAATACTTTGAAGGAAGAAACATACTGGACATTCTTTGGTAACCAATTGAGAAGACTGCGTTCTACTGTATGAATTGCACAATCATCAGTTAGTGCCTCTCCTGTCCTGTCTTAAGCTAATTTATATGCATTGTGTTTTTTCTGTCTTACATATTATTTTTCCCACTTTACTGTCTGTATTGTTCTCTCGTAAAGTGTTATAAGTATCTCATTTTTATATGTTGGAGGGGGGATGTGTTTTAAGAGGTATGGTGATAGAATGTTGTGGTAGTGACATGTAAAGATTCCATTGTGTGGTGGAATTCCTGGGAGAGTTTGCTGATAGCAGTGGTGGTGCAGAGTGTGCTGGTATTAAACTTCCAAGGTGATTGAATGAATTCCTTACAAGGAAGTAACATGTATGAATCTTTGTACTCAACCCTCCCATTTGAGTATAATTGAAGACCATATGAAGGACAGTCAAAAAACATACTCATTTGATTACCTTTCTTAAGCGCCTTGCATGTTCAGAATCTGCTGACCAGTAGCTAGCGCCATCTTTCCAGGGCATAGACCTTAGTGCTCGTCCTATAAGTAGACGAGGGACTACCAGTTTCTCTGACTCTAAAGTCAGCAACATCTCGGATGCAAAATATGCACAAAGGGAGAAGTGAAACTATGTTATTACAGAAAGAACTGAATAACTCCTCAGGCCATGTCACGAAAGATGGCAATTGAGTTTTACTAGTATCAAAACTATACCCAAAAATATGTGCCATTTAAGAAGATGAGTATACTGGGCATCCACCGAAAGAAAGCACTCGAACAACATAAGCATACACCATGTAATTATACCAGTAAAGCTGTTTGATAACTATTGATTTAGAACCAACTTAAAGAGATGTGTTATAGAAACTGAAAGTAAAGAAGAACCTTGCAAGCTGTTGGTATGGCCATTTAGAAGTTAAGCCATGAAAATTTGTAAATTTAAAAAGCAATTCTACTGCTAACTTTTGGTCAGGCTTACAGTCGAGTCTTGACAAAGCATTAACAAAATGGCATAAATTCATCTACTGCCTTGAGTTTCCACAAGCGACAGAAATGAGTGGATGTGATAGAAAGTATAACCCTCCACAGTTGTTTTGAGATGTGAAACAGTCCCTCATGCATTGCAAAGGAAACACTCCAGTGGACTGCGGTGAAAAAAAATAGGCCTCTGAAGTCCTATGAAAATATATTTATTAGAAGAAAGTGACAAAAGATCCGACAGAGATGTACTATGAAGCCAGATCTAAAACTGTCTGGAGTGTTTTCAGCGATATCATTTACACTGCATGCAAAATTACTGAACATTTTCAAAATTCTGGAGATTTTCTCCTAACAATGTGCATGCATATTATTATTTGTAGTGTCAGCATTGCTTAGCAACATGTATTATATAATTGGGTATCACAAAAGGCACATTGCAAAGCAATGTTCTGTTGCCTAAACATCAGCACTTTACTATTGTAAATGAGTTCATACTTCTAAGGTGCTTCATCTGTCAGGATAGCATCCTGTATACAGTGTCCCAGTGCTACTTAATAGCATGAGATTCAGCAGTTGCATAGGGGTGCTTCCTAAGAAATGTTCTAGTAATGCTCAGGCAAGTGGCACCTCATTTTATTACACAGCATTACACAGCACATGATTCAAGAAAATGATTCAAAGTCAGATCAGGGGAGCCAGCACCACACAGTCTCTTTTTAAGGTAAGTATGGTATTGCTGCAATCTCATGTGAGTGATACTAAGTTTTGTGAGCTACTATGTACATCTGCAATGTAATATAACTTCAATATTGTAATGTTCATGCCTGTCTACCATAGTAAGACACAAATCAACTGTTAGCATCACACTTAATTGTATACTCTATATAAGGATAGTATATTAGGTTGATTGGCATTAAATTACACATTTTATTTCATGGTACAAATATTCAGATATATTTTTTTAGAACATCCCAACTGTTAACTCTGGCATACCTTAATCCTCATTCTTATCCAATCCTTTTGCTCAATAATTGCCCAATTTATCAGTTTTATAGAAATGTTTTCTGTAAATACATTGCATTTTCTCATCTATGCTATGATCATGTAAGACCTACTATAAGTAAAATCAATTTAAATCTATGTCATCACGTATTAGTTTACAAAAATGTTTATGCGATCTTACCCATTGGATGAAAAGCGTTTCCAAAACCAAGTTCACGAGATTCTAAAAATACATGTTCCCATTATCTTCAAACTTCTATAACACGAAGTATAAAAACTAAAAGTATTTATACAGCATCATCACTATTGTTCAAATATTATCATATCCACAACTTTCCCATCAGTTCTAATGTTTGCACCTTACCGCATACCTTTGCGATAATCTTCAACCTTCCATGATACTGAAGGCCAGGTTTAGTTCTTGGTGGATGGGTTACTCCGTCACAATGGTGACGGATATCCCATCCGCCGAAATATAAATCACATAGGATATAATGGGTTTTATATTTCAGTGGATAGGATATCCGTCACCGTTGTGATGGAATAACCCGTCCACCAAGCTAAATCAGGCCCTATGTCTAAAACCTAAAACATGCTATATAACAACATTACCAACAGTCGCTTATTGATTAATGATAATGTTGGTTAGTGACAGCATGGTCTACTGAACCCTCTTGTACAAAGTTCTGCTGTTTTATGATACCCAGATCCTTCAACTGACAGCCTGTGTGCAAGGATCTGAGTTTGTGTAATTCTGTGCACATGTTCAGCAAGAGTGTGATACTTGTATGTTAATACCCTATGTGTATGTGTAGCTTAGTACAGTGGAATCCCTCTTGGAGGTCCCTGGTTTGGTATGGCACAAGATAGAGGATGAGAACAACTTCCTCAGACAGTGGATTACTTGTGTTCCTGTAGCTGGAAAGAGGAGATCCAGACACTAAAGTGAAGAACATGGAAACAAGGGTGCCTTGAGAAATTCCATGATTTATTTCAAGGGGCTGCTGATGAGTTTTCCCAGAGCCCTGGCATTTGTCTGATGGTAGGGGTGAGGGGCAGACTGCATTGTCTTTTATTCATGGTGCTCACGCCTGGCCTGCACTTTTGTCTGTCCCTGATTACTTTTTCAAAATGCGGATGTCATCTAGATGCAGAGAGCTCACACTTCAATGTGCCCATGTTTTAGGCATGGCACAATGAGGTGTCATTGGTACCTGCTCTTAGAAGCAGTGCTTACACAAAGTCTAAATATGGAGAGCAGCCTAGAAATGACATTTGAAAAGGAACCAACACAACTGGTTCTTAAGAAAAGGACAGTGAGCCCACATCCCCCGTCTAGAAAATGTTTATAAAATTGTGTTCTAAGTTGTTTTACCAAGGAAAGGAGTGCTCTGAAAAGTAATTAAAGGACTCCAGAAGTTGATATTGCTTTCAATCTTATCAAAAAGGTTATCATCAAAGCACCTGCATTGTCTTCTTTTACCCCTGGTATTAAATGTTCCATCCCTGTTGATGCCAGTCAACATGGATTAGGCGCAGTACTTTGCCAGTGGATTGGTGCTAAAGAGCATATCATACCTCCAGAGCCCTCTCTACTGCTGAAATGAATTACAGCACCATCGAGAGAGAAGCGCTTGCTTGCTCTTGGGCTGTCGAAAAATGAGAACGTTTTTTGGGGGGTTCCCATTTTATTCTGTTGACTGACCATAAACCACTGCTAAACGTACTCAATAGCAACGGCACTGGCAAAGCATCCGCAAGACTGGTTCGTATTCTTTCAAGATTGCATGAATATAATTTTAGCATTCAGCATATTTCTGGTGTACACAATGTCAGGGCAGATTGCCTTTCTAGATTACCATTACTGGATGTTTCCTCTGACTCAAAATACGATGATGTAGAATGTGTTGTTGCTTTCATTGAAGATTTCCGCATCACACTCTCGCATTCAGATTGGATGCAGGTATTTGTCAATGATCCCACACTTCAAGCCGTTAAGAATATGATAATTTCTGGTTGGCCCAAAGAGCGTTCTCTTCCAGCTTCCCTGAAATCATACGCTCAGGTTTCTGAAGAACGTTCTTTTGTCAACAATGTCATTATGCATGGCGATCAATGTGTTCCTCCCATCTCCCTTCACTCCAAGCTTGTTCAAAGGGCACATGAAGGACATTTGGGTATAGGTGCCACCTCAAGGAAATTAAAAGAACACTTTTGGTGGCCTGCTCTAGATAAGGATGTCACTCAATGGATTGATAACTGTGATACCTGTTTACTTTCAGATAAACACTGGAAGACCACTAAAATTCCTTTACATTCTGTACCTGTTCCAGAAGAAGCTTGGTGTAAACTTGCAATTGACTTTGCAGCTTCTTTCGAGTTGTTATCACATGATAAACGTTACATTATTGCCCTAATTGATTATCATTCAAAGTCGGTAGATTTTGACTTTTGTGCGACACCTAATACCCGTTCAGCCATCAATTTCCTAAGCAGAGTGTTTCTATCAGAAGGATCACCCAGAGAAATTGTTTCCGATAATGCTTTCATTTTTGTTCTACATTAATGCAAGAATTTTTAGCCATTCATGACATCAAACACCTCAAGGTTGCTCTATATTCTCCTCCTTCAAATGGCCTTATCGAAAGGATGAACAGATTTATTAAGGAAGGCATACAATATGCCCTGGCCTGCAATATTGATGTTGAAATTTTTCTTAGAAAAAAAATCTGGTCCTACCGAGTCACTCCACATTCCACTACAGGGATTTCTCCATTCAGATTACTCAAAAAAAGGGATCCCAATGGAAACATATGTCCCAATTAGATCAGGCTCCTTAAGAAGAACGATGATGATTCCTGTTTAGCCTGCCAGGACAAACTCCTTTTAAAGAGAAATGTTTTGAGACAACAGAATATACAGAAGAAACATTTTGATTCTTCTTACTCTTCTGCTTTGCATGATTTTCAAATTGGAGATTGGGTTTTGATTAAGAATCCCAACAAAGTCAAAAAAGGGGCCTCTAAATTTTCTGCTCCCACTCAGGTCCTAAAGACACCCAAAGGGTCGCTCTTTTTAGATAAAAAGGGATGGTGGAACATGCGAGCCGTAGTCAGATTATTACCTGAACAAGCTAACAGAATTCTCTCTTCTACGCAGTCGTCTGCAGATGTTTATGATTGTTCACATTTTTCTGTAGGTACCTCATCTGACAACTTCTGTCACTCTGATCAACCTACCTCCACACCTCAAACCACCACCTCGATTGCTTTACCTTCTCCTCCAGGGTCAATTAGGTCATTTCGCAATTGTTTCATCCCTGTCAGGTTTAAGGATTATTATATGTCTTAACTTCATTTTCTTTAACAGGTCCCTTCTCATTGTTTATAAAAAGGGAGATGATGTAAAGGGTTATTCTTATTTTCAAATGTGACATTGTTCATTGTTTTGCTTATGTCTTTCCACCATTTCTATTTCCCAGTATTGTGTTCTGCATTCTATGTCATACCCTCAGAATGCACAGCTTTGTACATGTTTTCTTTCAAAGTTGCATCGTTGAAGTTATTTTCCACTCTGAAGCTTCAACTGTTGAATTGTCCATTCAACAGTTGCGCTTTCCTGTGGACAGCTGTACTCCCGTGTTGATGCTGACAACTTGGATTAAAGCTTACTCAAATTTACCTGAAACGTCTCCTTTGTCATTCCGACCCGCACTTTACAGATCTGCATCCAAACGTCAACCACCATTGTGTCTGCCTAGCAGATGCTGTGGGCAATGATCTTTGCTGCCGCGACCAATGGAGGTATTGCTGGTTGACCTAGGATGGCTACAATGGCCTGGAACAAATCTGCGCAGACCCTCTCGGACTGCAACTGCCTTTCTGCAGGACCCATTTGCGTTCAGCCAGTGAAGAGCTGCAACTGTTGAAGATGCTGTGACTGCTTTGACATGATCCAATGTGCTGTGTGGCAGAAGACACAGGCTGGAATTCGACCCCTCTGTGAATCCTCCCGATCTCATGCCGAGATCTGATTGGCTGACAACACTTCAACCAGGAAGTGTTGGCAGCCATCTTGGGACTTGGCCCCAGCCGAGTCTAAAAAAAAAACAAAATAAAGAAAAGGGGGCAGGGTAGGTATACTCTGACCTCCTAGCTCTGTTGCTGGGGTGACCCCGTTTGGGCTAAAAAGCATTTTTTGTGGAGAAAATTGCAACAGATTCTCGAATTTGTGGCAAACATTTTTTTTAAATTACCTTTTGAAAAAGCCCCCGGGTGTGCCAAGTCCCGGGGGCATTATTTGTTACAAAGAGGCACGGGGAGATGCTCTTAAGCTGCTGCATGCACGGCAATGCCTGACTTCTCCACTTAAAACACACTATTATGGTCAAATTCAAAAGGCATGGTCATCCAAGTGAACATTCACCTTCTAGGAGGCACGGGATCATGTGTTAAATCTGCTGCGAGAACTGGATCAGGATTGATAGATATTTGCGCTAAACAAATAGATTTTAGCTCAGTCCTCGTTTACAAACACTAGAAACATAAAAGTTTTCCCACTCTGTGGAGATAAGAGGTGTTTTATTCGGGACTCAAGCTGAGTGGAATGTGCATTGCTTCAAGAGCCTTGCTTGTGCCCTTGCTGTTGGCTCGCCCAGCTCTAAACATTGTACTCCACCTCCTGCTGTTTAAAGCCCCTATCTCACCATCAATGCCACTTTCGAAACCGGCACATTCCCCGACGACTGGAAACGAGCAGAAGTCAAGCCCCTCCTCAAGAAGCTTTTCGCATACCCTACGGACCTCAAAAACTACAGACCCATCTCTCTCCTCCCCTTCAAGGCTAAAGTCACCAAGAAGATCGTCAACAGCCAGCTCACGCACTTTATTAAAGATAACTCCATCCTCGACTCTTCCCAATCCGGATTCTGCAGCAATCACAGCACCAAGACCGCCCTCATCGCCGCCACAGATGACATCCGCACTCCCCTCGACCAGGGCCATACGGCGCCCCTCATCCTACTTGACCTCTCTGTAGCCTTAGACACCGTCTCCTACTGCACTCTCACCGCCAGACTCCACGACTCCGGCATACAGGGAAATGCCCTTGATCGGATCCGCTCCTTCCGCACCGGCCGAACCCAAAGAATCAGACTCCCGCCCTTCCTCTCCAAACCCACAGAGATCAACTGCGGAGTACCCCAAGGATCGTTGCTTAGCCCCAAGCTCTTCAACATCTACATAGCCCACCTCACAGCCATCGTCAGACTGCATGGACTCAGCATAGTATTCTACGCTGACGACACCCAGCTCATCCTCTCCCTCACAAGGGATCCTAACACCACCAGACTCAGCTTTCAAGAAGGAATGAGAGATGTTGCAGTTTAGGAATAAAGGTACCCTCTAAGATATGTATGAGGTCCGATAGTACAGGGGGAAATAACAATTATCAATAAGAGACACTCTTGTCTGACCTACAATTATTTACTAAGTGGCCTCCCTTAGGCTCATGTTGGAAGCAGGTGTATCATAAATCATTTGGACAAAGTGCTTATTTAAAAAAGGTTATAGCTGATTATTTTTTTTCTTAGATATTCATAATATATTTTTTGAGAGAAAGTTTTTTTTAAATATACAAGAAACTTTCTTTTTTGAACATATAAAAGTAGGAATTCATATGATTACCAATTAGACAAACATAATGCAAAAATGATTTGGGTTAATACATCAAAGACAACATTAGAAAAATTACCAAACAAACAATAACATAATAACAATTACCCTCCAATGAATATAATCATAAAATAAATGACCATTGACCCCATGCATAAACATCCATCAATCATACTAACCAGCCATAAATCTCTCATCCATACCACGCATTCATACACAAAACAAAATATGTTTAGCCAGGGAACTCCTGATGTATAAGTTGACAAACACTTAATCATAGATTCAGTGGTGAGAATCAATCAAAAAAGGTATCCACGGATGTGTTGTCATATGTACGGTTCCCTTGTAGTAGGTCAACACACGTTTCGGTGGATTTGGGTTGTTACCACCTTCATCAGGATCTTGCATTTTAGTAAGCAATTCACAAAGGTGAACGAGGGGTTCTCTTTGTACACACTGGTACAGTTTATAGATATAGTTTTCTTCTGCGTGTATCGTCTCAGCTTAGACCATTAAGGCTTGTCCAAGCCTGAGGGGAGTGCCTATCTACTGTTACTCAACCTGATGTGTAGACTAGGACACACTGTCCAATTATTTATAACTCTGCGTTTACACTGGGCATTCTTTAATTTCTGCGCTTCAGATATCTTTTTCGAAGTTTGCTAAGTATGTCCGTGATGATCCGCAGCAGCCGGTCCTATGGGCTTGAGGCTCAAAATGAGAGACGTTGCATCCTGGATGAACTGCAGCTGTCTGAAGCTCAACTCGGAGAAGACAGAAGTCCTTGACCCACCTTCAAGTGGATCCCCCTGAATCCAGAAAGACCGTCACCCATGCACTCATAACCAGCGGACTGGACTACGGAAACGCCCTCTACGCCGGAATAAACAAATCCCTGCTCTCGAAACTCCAGACCATTCAGAACACCGCCACCAGGCTCGTCCTCGGCATCCCACGACATGAACACATCACCCAGCACCTACAAGACCTCCACTGGCTACCTGCCAAGAAGAGAGTAACCTTCAAGCTACTCACTCACGCCTACAAATCCCTCCACAACACCAGACCCCAATACGTCAACAAAAGCGCCTCCTTCCACGCACCCAAGAGAAACCCCTGGTCTACCGACTTCACCCTCACTGAAACACCCCGCATCCGCAGAGCCAGAACAGGTGGAAGAGCCTACTCCTACATCGCGGCAAAGACCTGGAATGAACTCCAGCTCAACATCAGACGTTCCCCCACTCTGTATACCTTCAGGAAAAGCCTCAAGACGTGGCTCTTCGGCTGATTCGGAGCTGTACGACCTCCCCCCCACTCCCAAACGCCTTGAGACCCTCACAGGTGAGTAGCGCACTTCACAAATCCCTGATTGATTGATTGATTATTATCTCAGGTCAGCTACACACTGGACATCTGCTGAGATAGGAATGTTTCACCTTCCTCGTTACCCATTATCAGATAACGCCACAGGAATTGCATATCCAGAACTGAGCCTGTTTGCTCAAAGATGGAAAGGGGGAGATGTAGGAGAGCTAATGTGCTTGGCTGGTCGTTTCCTACTGTGCAACAGGAGCAGTGGCACCGACCATGGTGGTGGCAATGTAAGAGTGTTATTTTTTTATTTTCGGCTGCAAATCTGGCATAATTTTCATCGCCTCCATGCCCACTCACCCCAAACTTAAAACCCATTTTCTTCATGGTTCATCGCTGCCCTGGATGTACACGCATCACCATCACCATCAACTCCCCTCATTTGGAGGGTTTCAACTTCTCACAAGCTGCATTAATCGGAGAGATTAACATTTCTAATGGTAATATTAAGTACATAATCATTCAGCACAACAATCCGGCCCTACTTCTTTTTGTGAGTCAGGAGAGGCAGGAAGATACCTCTGCTGTGGCCCACATTAACTGCTGCACAACATGTTACTTATGTGGACAATGTCCAGCATTTTAAAATGTTTGGGGCATATTCACAAGGACTTATCTCCAATTTATCTCCACCTTAACACAACAAAAGTGGAGAAAAATGTAACACCCCATTCACAAGCAGGTGCAAATCTGCAGACATCGCCAGTATTCCCGCGATAACTGCCCCAAAGTCTAACACCACAGAGAACACCACCAACTAACTCTAATGAGATGCAGAGTAGGCTTACCAGTGCAAAAACACACGAAAAAACAACAACACTTTTACAACAATCTGCCAGAACTGCGAAGCGAACCAAAAACTGGCGATAAGTAGCGGTGGCCGCAGGTATTCAACACCTGTCTCAAGCAGGTGTAAAAACGGACGCCTACCTGCAGTAGGCAACGGAGCCCCGCACACAGTCATAGCCGAAGAACAAAAGACGCCATGGAGCTACTCATCATGCAGCTCAGCGCCCCAACAGGGCCACAACACCCACCTCTGCCACCCCCTGGACCACCACCACCCCCAGGACCCGGAAGACCACCACAGAGGCAGGGACCACCACAGAGGCAGCGTAGAGTAAGACAGCGGACCTACCGAAAACGCACCACTCTCACAGACCTAACGCCCGTGGAAGTCATTGCCCACTACAGGCTCAAAAGGCCAACCATTCCCCACATCATGACCCACATCGCCCACAGGCTGACGGTCCCAACACGTGGGTCCTGTGCTCTCCATGCCACTGGAATCAAGCTATCCTGGCTGAAGAGGGGTGAAACTCCGAAACCGGTCCTAGGATGCTTGTTTCCAGTCCAGGGAGGACCTGACTTGGCAGTTCGGGCTGGACTGTTCCCATGAGGCACAGGGTCAAGACTGATTTGCATATGGCTGGGTTCAAACTGGAATGGCATGGCGAGCAAAAAAATGATGGATTTAGGCCCCGATCTCTGTACTGGGGTAAATGTATGACATTGTTCTGCATTCTGTCCATCAGCTGTTGTTTTTGCGATGGTCCCAACACAGCGGAGGACCAACATCCCACCTCAGACAAATCTGCTGGCTGGCAGGATATAATAAAAACTGGGTTTTTATTATATCCTGAGCCGCCAGTAATACATTTCCACAGCAAGGACTCTCAGAGATATTTTTAATCTTCACGACATCACACTCTTGCACCACACCAGCTCCGCTGTAGTCAGGCGTCGTAGCACAAACCGGGGGGCATGCGGCCACCCGGTTGGGACCCCAATGATGAAGCATGACACCAACTAGGTTGGTGTGTGAGGGGTCTTTTAACTAACCCAGTGGGTTCCCAAACACTGTCTAACAGTGATCGTATCACACATCGTTGGGTTCGTCCACCATTGATAAAACTTACATTAGAACAGGGGATACGGACGCACCCCATCCTTCCCTAGCTCTCTCGTTGTTCTCTACAAGTACCAATTCAACACAACACACATCCCACAGCTAACAACGCACAAAGCACATTAGTGGGGATGCATACATGACCAAGCCACATTCGACATGTCAGACTACACGACCACCTACCAGACATGACTACACCATTTCATGGTCATCCGGGGCTACGCCCTGAGGGCTGGCTTACACTCACCCCACACACAGCCAGCACAGGCGTCACTGAGTTGATGGGCCTGCCATTGCATCATGCCGAACCAAGTATTGATTCTTTTCTCCCTGCACTGTCACAGGTGATCAAGGATATGCACTTTGCCCTTGGATGATGACACCCCTCCGAGACCCGAACACACCCGCCCAGAGGCAGTACAATGCGGCCCACATACGCACCAGGGGCATCGTTGAACGCACATTTGGTGTGTTGAAATCACGTTGCAGGTGTATGGAATGCACAGGTGGGAAGCTCCTGTACAGCCCGGACGTCGTGTACAAGATTATCGTTGCAAGTTGCACAACATTTGTGTTCGCACCAGGGCCCCATGGATCCCAGTACCAGAGGAACCGAACGATGATGATGGTGATGGGGCAGGTGGGCCACATCCCATTGCAGCTGCGGCACGAATGGCCGGTAGGAACTACATCATTGACACCTACTTCTCATGAGCACGTCACATTGTGTCGGTCTGTGGAAATCATGGGACTGTAGTAGATGTCCAATTGCACTGCATGTGTGAATTAAACATTTTTGCAGGTTAACGTTTGGAATTGTGCATTGTCATGTTACATATCTCTGGGGTTACAAATGTGATTTGCCTGGTTGTGCACATTTGCCGGTCCAGGTGTGTCCTGTGTTCATTTGTGGAGGGGTTGCTGTTTGTACCGGGATGTTGCCAATGTCGAGGTGCACTTCTGCTTATGTTTGTATGCTGCATGGTGGGTGTGTCGCTCCAGCAGATTAGATTTGTCTGCCACTGGTCTTTTTCATGCGCTGTGCTCCTGTCGGTTCTGTTCTTCCACGGTGCTTGGATGTTGTGGTGTGCATGTTGTCCTCTGCAGTTGGCCAGGGTGCATCCGTAGTACTCCGCTGTTGCTGTATTTTGTTCAGTGGCATTTTCCGCATGCTGTTCTTGTGCTTGTTCTCGCATTGCGAGTGAGTATTGCTGCCCTCGCGCTGCTTATCCCTGCTTTCCTCATCGCGGAAGGGCTCATCGCAGGTTTTCTGGTGTTGTGGTTTGTGTTTTTATCTCCGTCGGGGCGGTTGTATCGTGGACATTGTCCGCGTTATCTGGTGGCTATCGCATGCTACCGCCTTGTTGTGAATTCCACGTTGACACGGGGTTATTTTCCCACGATGGGCTGTGATTTTGAAAGTTGCGATACGTTACTCATGCGGTATTTATCACACGTTCTTGTGAATATACCCTTTTTGTGTTTTAAGAACAAAGTTGAATGTTTTCAGGCAACAAGCCATTACTTCCATTATTTCTGCTCATACACCCTACCCTTTCCAGTCCCTCTCAATCAAATTAAGTACAATGGCAATATAAAAGATGCAAGTGTCCAATTTTTGCAGCATTGTTAAATAAACTGTCTCTCAAATGTATTGCAGCGTTTTTGGACCCAGGCCGGGAAGGCGAAGCTGGACCAATGAGGGCCTGGGTAGAACGCCCTCCGGAGGCGGGAGCCCGCCCCCCGGAGGCGGGAGCCCACCCCCGGCCCACATTAACATGCCGGCTAACACGGATGGGGGCCAGGATTGGATTGGCCCCAATTTAAACAAAGCAAGCTCCCTCTCCCCAATGAGGGGGCAAGGGATGAAACGCGAGGGGGAGGATAAGAAGGGGCAACGGCCCGAAGGGGACACATTCCCCCCCCTCGCAGGAAGAGAGAAAGGAATACCTCCAGAGAAAGAGAGGAATGCCGGGGAAGCTGACCTACCTGACCGGAGAAGAGGACGACGCAAGGACGCTATATGGCATTTCGCACCTTTGGTCAGAAGGCAAAGTGCAGCCTTCACCCCCGCCCCATCTGTTGTCGAGGGTACGGGCAGGGACCACCACAAATTCAGGACTCACGGGCACTTGCAGCCAATATGGCGGTGCCCAGAGCAACAGGAGCAACGGCCGGTGGTTTACGAGGAGTTGGGCCAGGCAATCGAGGCAGGGCAGTATGCTGGTACCGCCACCCGGAGGCACCTGAAGCCAGAACAGTGGTGCTCACAAAAACCCATTCCGGGGCGGTTGGCAGGCTTTGCCCAAGCAACTGGTGTACATGAAGGCAGGGCACGAACCACGCGGTGGTCGGTGCGGGTGGTGGTGCCCCCGAGAAGAGGAAGGCCGGTGCGGGCGGCAGTGCCCCCATAGCAAGCCTGGAAGCAAATTAAGAGAAAAAAGGTAAGGAGCAGGGCTGCGCAAAACTAGGGTACGGCCAACTCAATTTGCTAAGAAAGGGTTGCGGCCAGCCTACTCAAAAGTGTTAAGGAACCCCCACCCCAGCATAGAACAAAGAAAGAATGTAAACTTACGTTTAGTGCGTCGACCTCGAAAGGGCGGAACAGGGTTCGAATCCCAGTAAACAGTCCAGAGCCTTCGATAGCTCAGTTGGTAGAGCGGAGGACTGTAGTGGGGAAGCTGACATCCTTAGGTCGCTGGTTCAGATCCGGCTCCAAGGAGTTTGTGCAATATTCGGTAGTGAGCTCAACCAAGCGGTGCCAGCGCTGCTGTGAGTGGGCCACGTCCTCCGGGGGAATCAGTCAGGTATTTCCCGGGCTACCGTTAGGGGAGAGATGTTCAGCGATGGTTGACCCGTCTGTATCAGGGTGGGCTAATTTGTGTATCCACTAGAAAGTACCACGGAGAAGTAAGGCGACTAAAAAAAAAAAAAAAAATTCTTCTCGACCGCCTCTTGCCAAAAAATGAGTTAAAAGCCCGCTTTCTGGTTTCACTCTCGGGGGCCTCAAATAAATAGAAGGCAGAAAAGGTCTGCGGGCGCTTGGATAGAGGCAAAATGGGAGTCCACAGTCAGTCCGGCCACCGGGGGGTGGCATATAGACCGGTTACATCGGGAAATTGGTGTGAATGCTACGTAATTTCCTGTAAATCGCGAAAGTGTCCAAAAAGGTTTGGCGTGCATGTTCCTGCTGCAGACACCCCTGGAGCACGGGCAAATCATTGAATCTCCCCGTGCCCGACGATAAACAAATGGCCCAGAGGTAACAAAGCTGGGGTCCAGGAAAGCGCTCCGATACCTGAAATCTCCCAAGATGCACGCCTCCGGGTACTAGCGTGCGAGAGACACAGCAACAGCGGTTTTCTCCTCCCAGTTAGAAAGATCGGCGTTTAGGGTGAGAAACACGCAAATGGCGATTTCGAGGGCAGGGTAGTGACTTTTAGGCCAAATGTAGATCGAAACATGAGGGGGGTCTCCTATGCCCCTCAGCAGTACACCTTCACACTATGTGTGCCTCAGTGTGCGAGGGAAGAGGTTGAAATAAAAAACGCCCCGGGCTAGCACATTGGGAGGTTAATTAACCAGGGAACAAGGTCAGTGCCAAGAGGTTTGGTCTATTACCATGCTCTGAGATTGATTGAGGGGGAGAGGATGTGGCCTAACGGCTAAAGCGTTGGACCCCTTACTCTGGGGAACCGGATCGGGTCCCGGCAGGGACGATCAACTTCCGCTGACTCCGGGCAGAGCACTTAGTCTCCCCGTGACTTAATGGATATGCATGTGTACATGCATGCATGTGTGTGTATGTATGTATGGATGCATGTGTATATATATATATATACACGTATATATATATATATATACGTATGTATGTATATGTGTATGTATGTGTGTAGGTGGATATATATATTGTGTCCCTCGGCAAAGCGCTCAGATACCCTTGAGTCGAGTTCGCGCAAAATTAAACAAATAAAAGAAATACAGCGTGCCTCGAAGGGATAGGTAAAGGGGCAGGTCCAACTTTCAGGGACAAAGACACGTTTCAATACTCAAACAACTAAGTTGTGTAGCAAAGTTGTAATTTTCAGGGATTTAATTTAATGGAAAAGGGGGTCTGGAGCTTTAGCTGGCGTTAACATCTACACGCACTCACGCGGCATCCTGGAACGAGACATACATAAGATTTGCCGAGATGAAGAGCAAATATACTGGCTGCATGATCTTCAGCTCAGGGCCGGCGCTAGGGCAGTGCACCCGCACCGAGCGCTGACCGGGCATGGGTGCGCAGGTTTCCCTAGTTTATGTTGTGAAGAAAAGCTCCCCGTCCTCCTGCAAATTAAATTATTAGGAACACTCCGGGGATTAGCTTCCTTCCTGCCTAGATCGGAGTTTCGTCTAGTAGGAGTCTTGATTCAGGGAAGTTTTGTAGTTATGGTATGCAGCACCAAGGGTTAATATGCCCGCGACAAAGAACATGTACCATTCAGATCACAAAGGGAACGTAAGGTCAACAGGTCAGGGGGTACCGTTTTTGTCAGAGATTCCTTTGTTTGCAGTTTACAGGAGCTATTAAATGTCCAAGAACCAATAAGAGTTACGGGATAAATTAGAGCATAGG
This sequence comes from Triturus cristatus, assembly GCF_964204655.1. NCBI lineage: Eukaryota > Metazoa > Chordata > Amphibia > Caudata > Salamandridae > Triturus > Triturus cristatus. The sequence continues at coordinate 240,258,480 of NC_140583.1, forward strand.
AATTTTCCCCCCAGACTTTCATTATTCCAAGGTGGCAAAATGGGTCAATGGTTTGCAAATCAGTTCTTGTTATTAGAGAGAGCCGTAATCCATTGGGTTACATTTAAAGTCAGAGTTGTGTGGGTACAGACCAAGTACTCTTCAACCCCACGGCCTACCGGTAAGGATGACATGCGAGTCCACCCCCCTGTCCCCTGTCTGAGGTAACATTCCTTATACGCCGAGTTACACACCTACTATTAATAGTTAGAGGCGACAGAAGGTTAAAAGTCGGAATGCCCAGTACGAGGCAATGGTATGCTGCAATTTTGTAGGCGGTTGGTTTGTGCGAAAGGCACCCAGCAAAGTTGGTTTTACAGCCAGGCGTTTAAATTCATGCGGCAGCCGGTAACCTAAGCGAGCGGATCTTGCAGCCTATCTCTGAGGGAATGGCGGTAAACGACACACCGATTAAAATCACAATGTTGCAGTCTTAGGCATAGCTTCAAGATGCCGAAGAGCGCGGAAATATGTGGTCGAAATCGGGAAAGAGCGCTCAATAATGCACTCACATATGGTGTGATGCTTCCTGTTCCATTTCGGAGACTCTGTGGAGCTGCATCCGAAAGCTAGTTTCAGGTCTCTAATGTAGCACGTTTCGTGTTTATCATGTGTCTTTCGACAGGAGGTATGGGTTCAACGGCCAGGGCCATTATTTTAAAGTGAGCTTCTGGCGCAGTCCAGTGTCACGGACAAACAAAGCAGCAGCATGTTCAGCGAAGGCATAAACGTCAGGTACAGGCATTAAGTACACAAGCCCTTCGGAGTGGGGGACTAAGTAGTATAGGTAATGCATAAGTACAGCACAGGGAGCGATGTCACGATTGATAACAAAACGGAGCCATTTTGAACAAACGGAAAATAGTTTCACACGGAAATGCGAAACAAATCTTCTAAAACGCTTGTGTTAAATCACGTATGTTTTTCACAGGTCAATGTGTCATTGGGACTCAGTAATGACTGACAGGAACCCCTTATTTGGGAGGAACAGTGAAAGGACATCTTATATTTTAACGGGTGCTGAGGGTAATTTTGATAACACCAATATACTGCACATTTGCTGTTCATTAAGGAACAGAAGGAGTAAAGGTGAAAGTTCATTACCTCCCCTAAAAATAATAGGGGATGAGGAAGTGGGATCGAGACTTAAAAACTTGGACAAATGATTGACCTTAACTACAGACAGCGCTCATCCCCATAGCCTTAATAGGGCACTGCAACCGACAGCCAAAAGGATGGTTCAGCAGGGGAGGGAGGACTACATGTCCCGAGGATAAAATACACACAAAAGCCTTGGCTCTGACCACAAAAAAGGAATGCGGGGCACCGGGCGGTAGGGATTTCACACCCCGGGAATAAACAAATTCAGCTTAGACAGACCAGTGCCGCAGCAGGGCGCAAGGGCGCGGACTGGAGCAAGCGCGTGGCTAGAACTAAAGGAATTCCTTAATCTGTCCTTAGACCAACGCCACAAACGGAGGTGCTGGGGTAGGAACCATGGGCTACCGCAGTACGTGGGAGGCCTAGAGCAGGGGGATTCTCTCAAGGAAGAAGGTGAAGGGAGAGTGGGGGAAGCTCCCTCCGATCGAAAAACCGTAGGTAGCGTGGCGGAACAAGCACAAGGAAGCCAGTAGAAAGAGAAATGTACTAGAAGATAGATAGAAGGCTCTCACAGTGTCCTTGGGATGCCTCACGGGAGGGGCACTGAGGGAGCCAAGGGGCGGCGTGCTGCCATAAAAAGAAGAAATGTGATGCTCCCGCAGGACCCTTGGGATGCCTCACGGCAGGGCTACCTAGGGAGAAGATGGCAAAGACTCCGCCTAAGGAAAGGTAGAGTAGATGCCCAAGTAAGGTCCTTGGGATGCCTTAGACGGCAGGGACCCCTGGGAAAAGGGAGGGCCCACAAAAGGGTTACACGGCGAGCGGGACGGCACTTGCAGCCCGGGTAGGTCCAGACGGACACCCTCCAAATCGGTAGCAAGCTGAAGCCTAGACCCGCGAATCGGAAGCCCAAAAAAAAGGGGCCCCTCCCCTCCCAGGAAATAGAGGAGGCTGGGTCCATAATGCAAGAGAAAGAATTTCAAAGGACTATAGATGAAAAGAGACAACATGTACAACATGGACATTAAATGACGCAATGACCATGAACGTTTGAAATGGAGAACAAAATGTATGTAAGAAATTAAATATTGACGTGATAAATAAACTGCGACCTTTTCAGGCACCAAAGAAAGTTGTCAGTGGTGATTCTAAGGTAAAAGTGCGCAGTGGTGGTAACAGTGGAGGAAGCGGGACGACTTGACGCCTGGAGGGGGTTTAAATAAACTTTTTCCCAAAGCTATTGTAGCAGTTTTAAAAAATAATGTCTCTTCCTCTTTTTTCATTCCTTTATGTTAGTCACTCCTTTATCTCGTAGTCCTTCCATTTTTCCTGCTCACAATCATCTCACTTCTCTCCCTCCTCTCCATATCTTATTTTATCTCAGACTCCCTTTCTTTTTCTCCATTTTCCTTTCTTTGGTTCTCTCTCACTGGTCTTTCTATATCCCTCCCCACTAATATCTCAGCGTTCCTTCTCTTTCCTTTCCTTGCATCTCCCACTTTCTCTTCACCATTGCTCCGTATTGCACTCTTCATTCACTTTCCTTTCACAGCTATTTCTCAGCATCTATTCTGTTAGCCCCCACTCAATACCCACTGCCCCAAGCCCACATCCACCCAGCTGTGCGGCGAAGATAAGCCCTACTGAGAAGCCTACCAGCACAAGTCTCTGCTGCAACCCAGCACAGTCCAGCAATTCAAGACCATGAGCTCATTCCGCAGCAACGCATGTAGCCCACTAGTGCCAGGCACCACTAACCGCCACCTCCCCCACCTCCCAGCTCCCATATGTGGAAGCCAGAGAAACGACAGGCCATGAGGTATGCGAGGGGAGTGATTGGGTCCCCATGTTCCGGCTGGGAAATCAGCTTATAAATAACACCCGACTTTTAATTATTATATTAAACAAGACTGTTAGCTTCTACCTATGCACATTATGCCACACTGTTCACACCCACTTGACAGCACAATCACTGATGTTTTGCAGTCTACATTATCTACCGTTTGCCTGCGGACCCTCACAGATCATTTTATCTCCTACTTCCTGCACACTTACACTCCCCACCCATCACACTATTTTACATCAGCACCGTATGTGCCAAAGCAATCCACTCCTTACCCCTTCCCTAGCCCTCCCTTCCCCCACCCAATCCCAACACCCTCACGTCACACAATACCACATCAGCACCTCTCTCCTCTGCAGAATCCCCAGGAAAAAGACGGCCCTTTTTTTATTTTATTTTATTTTATTTAATGCGTTTTTATATAGCGCGGACTTTACCCGAAGGTGTCAGAGCGCTTCACAATAGGCAAAGTAATGATACATAAGGAGAAAAATTACAAGGGAGCATGTTACAAAAACAAACGTTACGTTACGTTGTCCCTTTGCCAGGCGCCTGCAGATAAATACCCTCCACCCCTCGAGGCCAAATTCCCAGAGATAAATTTACGACTGGGCTGACCCCAGTGTCCCACTCCACTGCCCAGTAACTTCCCTGCCTGCCTGTATTCCTCTCATTACCCCTGCCCAGTCTGGGGTCTATTCCCTGGGGGGATGTCATACACTAAGGCCCATGGTCCAGCCATAGCCCCACCCCTTTAGGAAGGGGGAGACGAACCAAGGGGCATAGCTGCCAACACGAGCAGAGTTCAAATCTGTGACATGGTGGTGGATCCGGATGACGCAACCTGCTCCAACTCCCCGACTCCAGCCCACTAATGCACAGCTGCTCGTTTGAAAGGATAAAAAAACTCCAACATTTTTTGCACAACAAAAAGAGATAGTGCAGCAAGGGCAGAGATCATGAAGAGCTCGACATGGTGCCATACAGTTAGGGGCTCATTACGATGTCCGCCCGCCTGCCATCATTGCGGTGCTGGGACCGCCCGCCAGACATGCGGCGGTCCCACTACACATATAAGGATGCACCCGCCATACTGGCAGGCGCATCCTGGGCTTTTGACATTGCGGATGGTGCTGCTGGGTGCAGCACCGCACACAATGTCAAAAGTGCATGCACAGAATTTCCCTGCACCACGTGGCAGGCACTACGCGGTGCCTGCCACTTAGTGCATTGAAATGAAGGGGGGTACCATGGGTACCCCCCAGTGCTCCCCCCTACATGGAGGGGGCCCGCAACAGGCCCCCAAATCCAGCCTCTGCCTGTCCTTTTGCGGCGGGATGAACGCTGCAAAAAGACAGGCGGAAAGGGATTCCGTAATCCCTCCGCAATGCTGCCCTGTGTCCTGGTTCCGCAAGCCAGGCGGAAAAGGACCGCCTTGCGGAACCGTGGCGGACGGACTATCCGTCCGCCACAGACACATTGGGATTCCCACCGCCATCCTAATTTGGAGGTGGGAATTTCCGCCATTATAAAGAGCCCCTTAGTTACAACATTTACCATCTTCAGTGAATGCACAATTTACCAACCCCACAGTCCAGCCCACGACCTTTCTAGCGCTGCATATAAGATGTTCAGCCTTATACATAAAAACAGTGCAATTAAAACACAGACACTTGCCGAAAATTAAATGGGATGGTGCCGTTCCCATGAGGCACCAAGTTGCGGTTTAAAATACTGCTGATTCCCCTTTCCTACATGAGTCTATGCATCAAGGAAATAAAATACAAGTTATACTGCCATAAACAAATCCAAAATAAAACTTTCTTAAAGACAAAGCCAGAGGTTTTTTGGGGGGTACTTGAAAGTTTTTTTAACTGTGTGGGGTAAAATGTAATTTTTTTTTCATATTTGTAGCAAAAAAACAATAATTTAGCTAAACTCTGGCAAGGAAATAATACGGAGTGGAGTATGGAAACTGTTTTGTTTGAAAGAAACGTGCCTAAAGGGAGAGGCAGGTTTCGAAGCACCATCGAAGAAAGAAAATAAACTTTCATGGCAAGAAAATCTTTTCCAACATCACCTGCAAAAATAAAGGGTCAACCTAAAGCACCTGTTGACTCATCACTAGAAATAAAAATAAATACAAAATATTAATCAACTCACAGATAGTACAATGTCCCAAGCGCAGCAGCAGCAGTCACTTCTCCTCCCTTTATTTTCTTGCCAAACTCACCGCCATTTTCCATTTGCTGTTTATTCAAATATATAATTAGGAAATACCATTAAAAACTGCAGAAATTCACTGAAAAAACCTAAAGATTACAGGTACAATATAGGTAGAAAATATTATTGAAAAAAACCTTTGAAATTTACTTAAAAAACAAAGGTTACAGGGATGTAAAAGTTAGGCTCAAATTTCACTCATACAAAACCATTGAAGTTCAAAAGTTATAGTTACCTGATCTAACTATAACTTATGCCTCCGCAATGAACTGCTTATGACCTCACATATTACATCACTCATGACATGGTCAGAAACATCACTGATGACATCTCAAATGACATCACTGGTGGCATCACTGATTACATCAACCACAGACCCAGTCACATACCCATACATCTTCACATAAACCCAATCACATACCCACACAACCACTCACATACTCATTGACAGACCCATACAACCACTCACACCCACTCACTCACCACAGCAGCCACTCCCACACCCACTCAATCATCCATACAGAAACTCACACAGCTACTCATTCACCCATGCAGGTGCTCACATACCCCACACACTCCCCCATACAGCCACTTACACTGCCACTCACTGATACTGATACTCACACACCCACTTATTTACCCATACAGCCATTTACACATCCACTCACTTACCTATACAGCCACTGGCACAGCCACTCACTCACACATACAACCACTCAAACACTCACTCATATATCCACAGAACAACTTACTTATCTATTCATACATCCATTCCACCACTCCCTCACACACTCACTCATATATATAGCCACTCACACAGACACTCACTCTCTTATACAGGCATTCACACCCACTCACTTACCTATACACACACTCTAACAGCTACTTACTCACCCATACAACCACTCACACACCCACTCCCTCACCCATACAGCCACTCACACATCGATGTAGCCACTCACGCAGCCACTAACTCACCCATATAGTCACTCACACACCCACTCACTCTCCAATACAGCCACTCACACAGCCACTCACTCACTGATACAGACAGTCACATAGCCATTCGGATGAGATATGTTAGAAATAGTATGACTAATTACTAGTACAAAACCAATTGTAATTTAACTTATGCAGTATCTTAGGATATATCTTTAAGTCTCAAATTCTTTTGTGAAACACTAACACTCACTGGATGATGTCATCCGTGATGTCGTTGGAGATGTCATCAGTGATGTCATCAGTGATGTCACTGGCCATGTCATGAATGATGTAATATTGGAAGTTATAACTAGTGCATTGGGGGGGCGGACAATATAATTAGCTCAGGTATCTATAACTGCTGAAGTTCAATGGTTTTTCACAATTGAATTCTAAGCCTAACTATTAGGTCTGGGTGGTAAACTCTGCACCGCCGGTGGAGTTCACAGAGTTTTGGCACTCCGCGCTCCTCTTGGAGGGCAGAGTTTGGCAAAAGCTATGCAACCACTGGCAAAATGGAGTTTGCCGGTGAAGCATGCTCCGAGAGACACCAAAAACTCATCTGGAAGCAAAGCAGAGGCCATATGTCCCCGGGAGCACCGAAGAAGAGCGTTCTTAAGTATGACGTGGCCTCACAGCTTCCATCAATGGACCACAAATCTCTCCTTCTTCTCCAGCCTATTACCAAACACCTACAGCCTATGAGGGTCCACCTCTTCCTGCATCTTATCAACACTTGCTTCCACCGTAGTGCGTTCTTCAAAGGCTACCGGGTTTGCAGTTGCTGTTATCCAAGCTTTAAGATGTCTGCTCATCTCGCATTTCCTCTGCAGCTCTGTGTGTTGGTCCACCGTCCTTTTGCTGTCCCTTGCCCCCGGAACTCAGCGCCTCAAAAAGAAGGACATCAAGGACTATAATTATGTAGACATGGAGCAGTTGTTTGAGGAGTAGTAGGTGAGTGGGGAAGAACATACTCTGGGATGCAGCATATACAACGCTCCTCAAAGTTTGACCAAAATTCCAAATGCAAGAACTAAGCAATTCAGCTGAGCCCTACATATAGTATTCAGCATTTCATCTTTCATTCTATAGAGCGGCAGGTTCTGCAGCGTCAGATATGTGCCAAGGCAAGACTGTTAGAAGTGCGTAGGGAAAATATTTGATTTTTGGGCTTTAATCAGCATGGCTTTTTTTGCTGGTGGAAGCCAATGGCAGTAAAGCAGGGGCTGGATTAGCAACCAACCCCCCATTTAAGTTTTTTGTCTGGGTGTAACCCTGTTAGCACTTGCATTAGCGAAACTATGTATTACTTCACTCTGTGAATGATCGCGACTTGGAAGGCGCACAATTGTTAACATTTTGTTTCAATGTCATATGTGGCGAGTTGATTCCCATCATTCCAATGGTAACCATGTTTGCGCAGGCATCAGCGAAAATATGTACTATTTCACTGAGTGAATGATCACGACTGAGAAAATGCTCGATTTTTTTATATTTTGTTTCAATGTCATTTGTGGTGTGTTGTTGATTCCCATCATTACGTTGGTAATCATGTTTGCGTTGGCATTAGTGAAAATATGTAGTATTTCACTGTGTGAATGATAGCGAGTTGGAAAGAGCTCAGTTTTCAATATTTTATTTCAATGTCATATGTGGTGCATGCATATTTGATTCCCACCATTCCGTTTAGAACTCCTTTTTTTCCATTTCACTTGCAGTTTGAGTCAATAAAATTGGCAAAGAAATTCAATGCGTATCTGGATGCCTAAAATGCACAAATGCACTCTTACGCATCACTTTAAATGGGCCAGTACTCACCGGTACTGAGTACCGTGAGTACCGGCCCTTCCGAATTTTCTGGCCGTCAGTACCGGCACTTCTCTTTAGCCAGGGAGAGTACCTGTACGCTAATAGACGGCACTGCAGGCTCCGGTTAGGTTTCATTTTACAGCAGCAGCTAGTGTTAAAGGACGAGAGGGGCATCACCCCACTAACATGGGGGAGGGGATGGGAACGAATGAGCAGCTCTACTTAAAAAGACAATAGATGTGTTGGGATGAAGGATTCTTTTCTGTGTAGTTGAAGAGTGGGCCTGTATTTGCGCATGTGCTGAACGAGTAAGATTTTCGCCTTGAAGGCACACACTGGGCAGTGACATCACTGTGGTAGGCGTGACGGGTTTTATCGGTGAGGCATATGCTTCATTTAGGGCGTTTACTGCTCTGGCTCAAGGCGGGGTCCGCAGAGCTTCATTCATCTAATGCGGCTGCCTGAGGCCACCACAGGAGGCCACTCAGGAGGGTGGCCCTGTTGTGGCATCGGGCATCCACCCCCCACTCCGTTCTCCTCCCCCCCTTCTCCTCGTCCGGTGCGCGAGGTGGGGTGAGGGGTACATAGGTATCCCCCACCCCCTCCTCAGCCTCTTTCTCACACCGGATGCGCCGCGGACACCACGCTTCCAACACGTTCACCCACCCTGCCGCTTACCTGGCGTGTTGGCAGTGGGTAGCTACGTGCACGGAGGTGATCAGGCCGGCATCTAAGATGGTGGAGCGCCCTACGCTCCACGAAGGTTTAGTGTAATAGTGACTCCAGACCGCCTCTGTTCAGAAGCAGACGGGGAAAATACCTCTAGGATGTGTGGGTGCTATCTGCCGCCCCCAGCTTCTCTCCTCCCATCGCTGTGCAGAGCACAGTCCAGCAGGCCGGGCCCTGGGTCCTCACAGTGCGGGGAGGGGGGGTGTACCTCCAGGTGCCTGTGCGGGGAGGAGGCCGGGTCAGAATGTTGCAGCATCTCGCCAGACTAGAACCTGGTTCCCCAGCCTCAAGTCGGTCGCTCTAGCCAATAAGCCACACCCTGGCCGGGCGTGCTGCCGAGGCCGTGAGACTACTAATGTTGAGCGCCGCCAAGAGTTGTTGCTTACCACGAGGCACATCCCGGGGGCCCACCTGGTCGAGCGCCGCTAGCCACAGACCCCCTTCAGGGGGAGAGAGTCATGATGGGCTGGCAGGGACTGTCGCCGCGCCAGTGGCCGGCAAGACCTCCTGGTCCATTGGTTAATAATTCTACCATCCTCCCATCACAGGGTTCAGCAAGTCCCAGCCCAGACCACACAACGTCACGAGCATCATCAGGAGGAGAGTAGCGACCACAGGAAGTAAGTAGGGAGTGAGGGTGTGGGACCGAGCGGCATATAGGAAGACTGGGAAGCTGAGCCGTCACCAGCAGTCAGGTTTTTTGCTTACAGCTAATTTTTTTTCCAGGCCGGCAGTCGCAGATCCATCCTGATGAATAGCCAGGGACCCCCCCCCCCCCGCTTTTCTCGATGATGTCCCAGGTGGAGGATTCCCAGCCAGGAGCCTCCCAAGATGCCCAATTGTCGGCCGTCATGGAGATGGTCAGGGCCAAAGGAGTGGCCTGGGCCACTGAGCTGCTGAGGGCACACAGCCCAGACGATTCTGGCATTGCCATGCCTGCCCATGCACTGGTCAGGAAGCCGCCGAGGAGAACGGTACAGCCAGATCGAAGAGGGCCCACAGGCCTACAGTTAAGGATTTTCCAGCTAAACCGCTGGTAGCTAGGAGCCGTACCACGAGCACAGTGCGGACTGTGGTCGTGCCACCGGCCGACGCTCCCCTGCACCCCGCAGCCGGACCAGTGGGCCCCCTGGTCAACGCAGCGCCACCTACAAACTTTGCCACCCGTGACGACCTGGGTAAGCTCACGGATACGCTAACAAACTTTATGTCAGAGGTCAGAGCTGCTCTCCTGGCGTTCAACAACAGCAATACAGCGAACTGTGGAGTTGGGGTAGCTAGCCCAGCACCCCCTGGGCAGACACCAGGTGCCCCTTCAGTCACGAACGTTTGGGGTGGTTGTGGGAGGGCAGCCGTTGACCAATGCTGCCGCAGAGCAGCATGCAGTAAGGAGTCCGAGGGCTGGCACTTGAGCCCGGGGCCATCAAGCACTCTCCCCTCCCCGCTTGGGGGGACCTCCCGCGAGTTAGGCGGCGAGATACGAGCTGAGCCAGTCATCCCGCCCGCAGCACCATGCGCTCCCCCCGCGATCCCTGTCACCAACGCCACCCCTCCGCCTGCGTCCTCTGCGCCAGGCAACCCCCTCTTCCCCGTGGCTCAGCTTCCTGCACTCCCTGCTCCCGCGCCGCTAGTCACGCTGGCCCCCCTGCTGTCCAGCCGATGCTCATTAGCATGGAAGGTGCCCCTGGCGGCCAAGGAGGGGATTTGGAGGAGGGAATTCATTGACATCTTCACACTATTGATGCACAGGGCAGATGGGGTTGATACAAGGAAAATGAGCGGTAAGGAGGAGGACAAGAAGGTTCGCTTCCAAGCTTGGCCTGAAAAAAATATCAAAAGGTGGGGACAGGCCTTTGCCATCTTGGCAGCCGTTGTCATGAAACTGTACCCAGATCAGGGGCCGGGACTGTTCCAATACGCTGGCATCATCACCAATGAGGCGGAGACGAACGGCGGGATGGGCTATTACAGGTACGATTGTGAGTTTAGGAAGAAGATGGCATCTGTTCCGAACTAGGGTGGGACCAGCTGGAGGCGCGACTTTGGGTTCAGCACATGGGCATGGGCAGGGTTGAGGCTGAGGAGAAGCCTAGCTCCACCATGAAGAAGGGAGAGTCGAGCAAGGGCCAGAGGCAGGACAGGAAGGGGCAGTTCAAGCAGCCCTTTTGAGGAGGCTGGGGTGGTGGACGGAAGCAGGGACCCAGGAGAGCCTTCAATGGCATGTGTAGCTGTTCAACGCTGGGTCTTGCTCCTGGGGCTAGGCCTGTCGATTCTCTCACACCTGCAGCAAGTGCGGTTCCCCCCACTCGGCCACTTCCTGCGACAAGCACGAGCACGCCTCCATGCCCGCCAGACAAGACAAGTAGGCCTGGGGTCCGGGGTCTTCTTGCCAGGCCCTCTCGCCCTCCCTCCCCCCAGACCAGGCCATCTTGCAACCCCCCAGTCCCCTCACCGGGTGAGCCCCTGGCCAAGGGCCCATCCCCCGTGGTCACCGCCAACCTGCTACCACTACTAAGGGAGTACCCCAATGCGAAGGACAGACTATCACTGGTCCAGGGGTTCGTGGAGGGCTTCAGAATTCCCTATCTGGGCCCCCTGGTCAACAGGGATGCAAAAAACCTCAGGTCAGCCAGGGACCATTCCGATGTAGTTGGGGGCTAAGATCAAGAAGGAAGCGGCCCTGGGGAGGGTGGCGGTGCCCTTCCGTCACCCCCCCTTCCGAACTTTGTTGTCTCTCCCTTGGGTGTGGTCCCGAAGAAGGAGCCAGGGGAGTTCAGGCTGATCCAGCACTTGTCCTACCCGGATGGGGATTCAGTGAACCACTGGCTTGAGGAGGGTTCGTGCTCGGTCTCTTATTGTTCGCTCGACATGGCAGTCGACATGGTCAGGAGGGCGGGCAGGGGAGCGTGGTTAGCCAAGGCCAACATTGAGTCCGCTTTCCGCCTTCTACCAGCCCACCCTGAGAGCCAGCACCTCCTTGGGTTCAAGTGGCTAGGTGAATTCTTCTACGACAGGTGCATGCCGATGGGGTGTGCGGTCTCGTGTACCTACTTTGAAGCCTTCAGCTCATTCCTGCAGTGGGCCCTCTCAGCTAGGTTCAGCGTAGAAGGGGTGACCCACTACCTGGATGATTTTTTGCTCCTCGGGAGTGCGGGAACACAGGAGTGTAGCAGGGAGCTTCAATGTTTCCAGGACCTGGCCAGGCACCTGGGGGTGCCGTTAGCACCTGGTAAGACGGAGGGTCCTGCGCAGGTTCTCACCTTTTTGGGCATCGAGCTTGTCACTGTAACGGGCGTGTCTAGGCTCCCTGCAGAGAAGGTACAGGCTTTGCGGCAGGACATCCAGTCTCTGCTGGGTAAAGTCAAGGCTCCCCTGGGTGTCATACAAAGCCTCTTAGGCAAGTTAAACTTTGCAGCTAGAGTCATCCCAGTGGGGCGGGTGTTCACCAGGAGATTAGCCAGGGCCACAGCTAACATGTCTAACAGGCGAGAGTGGAGATGATCCCCTTCCCCGCAACCCACTGGAGGATCTTGGAGTTGAAAAACAGCTAAGGGCCATGGGGGTATGGACCTTGGCCCCTGCACCATGAAGCAGTACTGTTTGGTAATAAACTTTTGAGTTGAATCGTGTCCTTTGTTTCTTCAGGGTCACGTGTGTGGGTCATTGGGCACTCTGCCATCTCCTGGTTGGCCCGTTGGGCATCGATCAGGAACAGGATGCGGAGCTTCTCTCAGACGAAGTTTGAGTGGTTGGGGTTCCCAGGAATGAGATGGTGCAGCGTCATGAACAGACTGGAGCATTCGCTCAATTTTTTGGTGATCCACCTGGGGGGCAATGACTTGACTGCATTGGGCAGGACCCTGCTGCTGCATTCCATGAAGACTGACCTGGGGAAACTGAAAAAACGCCTGGGTCAGTGCGAGCTCTGGAGGTCAGAAGGTGTGGCAGGGTGCTAAGTTTGGCGAGGCGGTGGAGCGGTCCAGTAAACGGGTGAACAGCTCTATGCGCAAGTTCACTCAGCAGAGGGGCCTGGGATTTATAAGACACGAAATGATTCAGGAAAGGGTCAAAGGTTACTTCGAGTCTGACGGGGTACACCTCACTCCGGTGGTGATGGACCTGTTCCTGCTAGACTTGGAGGAGGCACTAGCGCACAAATGTTGCAGGTAATAGACTAGAGCAGTTGGAGGGGGGCCCCGGCGGCGACGGTTGGCCACCTCCTGGGCTGTGGCGGAGTTACAGGGCGATCTGGATGCATATGGGTACAGAACGGTACCGCTGCGCGGCACACGGTGGTGCCAGAGCCGAACCCCAGGAGCCTCATGGGAGGTTCACGGATTCTATGTCGGCGCCCCGTAGTCCTTCGGGCGGTTGTGGGCCTGAGCAACTGGGGGCTTGCCTAGTTACGCTATGCCCAGAAGGGCGTGAGTATAATGGACCTAGGGTGGTCAGGTGATCCGGGAAGGGGATCACCAATAGGTGCAGTACTAAGTGGTTCGCCACGGTGCTGCTAGGCTCATCAGGTGGGCAGGTGGTGAGAAGGCTGCCTGTCCTTGGATCGCCCGTAAGCTAACCCACCAGATTACAAAACGTTGTATGTAATAAACCTGCAGCAGTTTTTTCCCAAATATATCTGTGTGGTGTGTTTCATTTGCGGGCATTCTTGCTGTGGGGGGGGGGTCTGTTGCAATGATGGTGCTATGGAGAAGGGAGGGGCAGACACAGGGGACCGATGTTAAGAGTTGGTGTCTACCTTGGAAATGCAGGCACTGTTTATGTGTTTTTTTTAGTCCTGAGGGGCCAAGTGTGGCAAATTTCACTTTTGACTTCTTACGATTCTGAAGACAAGGAGTGCTGCAATGCATGTGTTCTGTTGCTGTCGCAGGTACTTCTCGTCGTCTGTTGGCTGGACTGGCTCACAGGTGCTCTTGTTACCTGGTTCACGTAAACTCTGCCTCTACTAGCTTCAAAAATACCTTCAATTTGCTCAGTTCGTTTAAAGTAAAGAAAGCTATCTACGAGTGCAGCAGCAATCACAGCATCTTAATTACTGTTTACATGTTGTGATGACAGCTACAAGTTAAGAAAAAGTGTGAGTCTCTCTTATTATTCTTTGTATTAAATTGTGCTGTATTGTGGTGTCTATTTAATGACTGAATAACACGGCATCACTGTTTTCCTAATCACATAATGTTGTTCAGAAAACGTGTATAACCAAAAGTGTGGTTGTGCACTGTTTTTCAGCCACGTTTGTTTTTAATTTCAAATAGGTCCAAGCTCCTGCTCAAGCCTGGCCTGTCCTCTGGCAGGTGTACCTTGGCGCTAGTGATGCACCTGCTTCATGCCCAACCTGCTCTGTGTACTTTAACACAAACAACAATTTCACCAGCCGCCACAGGTTAGGTATCTCTTCTAGCACAGGGTAGATGCCCTGCTGCTCATGACCTTGTAAGCACAGTAGCCTTTTGCAGAGTCCCTGCTGGAGATTCCAGCAGCATCCATTTGAATTCCCTGAGACTGCAGGGGTCTGAGAAGACTTGCCTTGCGTCATGCTGTGATTAACCGTCGATCAGGGGCACAACGACCAGGGCCGGACTGGGAACCACAACCGGCCCTGGCAAAGTGCTCGGCCGGCCCCCCTCCCCCCGGGGGGGGTGGGGGGGAGGGATGCCGCCGAGCTTTTTGCCAGGGCAGGTCTTCGGCCGATTTTGTTACAGGGCCGATTTTGCAAAAAAACGGCCCTGTAACGAAAACGGCCCCCAGGGGCCCAAAACCGGCCCCCACCCATGCGGCGCACCGGGGGATTGCCCGGTGCCTGCTACGGCCAGTCCGGCCCTGACAACGACCATTCACTTAAGCTGAAAGTGCTTTAGCCTGCTCCCCCCCTCTCTCCATCAGGTGCTTAAATGATGTCCCTGTGTTCACCATCACACTGTGTTTGACAGTGCAGGGCCCTTTAGGCCCTATGCTGTTAATCACATTCACACTATTGTGTGCATTTGGGCAAACACAGGTATGGAGGCAGCACATGGACAGTGGCAATTTAGAAAGCCATGGGAGGCAAGAAGTTAAAAATGGCTTTAATCTCACCTGAGATTTTGTGTGAGTGTTTGCTTATGTCTGTGTGCTTGCCAACTTGTGTATGCCTGTTTTTGTGTGTGAGAAAAGTGGAAAAAAGAGGAGGAGAATCAGGACACTCTCAGGAAATATTTTAAAGGGAATATGTGGAATGCTTTTGTGTACATGTCTGCTTGTTTCTGTGTGTGTGTGTGTACGCTTGGGAGTATATAGTATTGTGCCAAACAACTAAAAATAACATTATGGCATTAAGAAGCAGCAAATATTACAAAACAAGGATCTGTTAACATATCATCCTGTTTGGCTTTCATTTTGTGTAATGAATTAACCTGTTTTGTTTACATAAACGCATTTCTCATGTGTTTTGATATGGGCTGCAACTGCTACAGAAGTCAATATGTATCATCATATCTTGCCCTTAGCCCCGCCAATAGCCCCGACCAGTTGGCACACCTCCAGCTCATATTAATGAGTACCTGCACTTATTTTTCCAATTTAAAGCACTGCGCATCACGCGAGCAACACAGTGGAGAGATGAGGTTTTCCTGTTGCCCAAAAACAGTCCCCAACACAGAAAAAATAAACAGAAACAAAGAAATTATAAAATGAACAAGCATTTCCAATGCAATAGGTCTCGCATTTGCGAAAGTTTATGCTATTGGCATTGTAAATGACAATGCCTTTCAATTATCTGTTGTGAAAATTAGCACATAAATAAAAGGCATTGACATTTAAAATGCCAATACCTGGAAGTCTCGTAAATGCGAGACCTATAGCATTGCAGTGAAGCTGCCATCATTGGGGGGGGGGAGTTGGAAAGTGAAAGCGCGCTGAGTGTCGCAGTAAAGCACGTCTTGCCTGCAGTAGGCCAAAACTGAAAATAGTGCTCACAGACGAAATAAAACATATCATGTAACACCAAAATAAAAGGGGCAGTCCTCATGAACGGTTACAAATTAAGACATGGTGGTACTAAGGCGGGACTAATAAGCCTGTTAACGAATCAGAAGCCAGCATTTACAAAGAACAGCGAAACAAGTCGATGAAAAATATGTGCGGAGAGTGGGCAGAACTTCAAGTCTATACTGCAATTGTGGTACTTTAAAATTTGGGACCGCGTAGGAGGCAGGGCCCTACCCCTGTCTCTTCCGGTATTAGCAAACCGCGAATGGCCAATGCGGTATGTACAAGTGCTTTATATAACGTTTCATTGATAAATGCACTATGTATATGATATTATACATCACTACGTGGGTTCCATCTTAGAGCGGTGGCCATCTTATGGTTGCCCTCACATAGGCTACATATCATGAAGCAAATACGGGCATTTTAGAGCACATGTGCTTTCCTTTGACTTCTCTATGACCTGGGCAGCTTGGCTCTGCTGCCCCAGGTCAGTCCGGTCTCACGAGCTCCCCGTCCTCTGGCCACCTGTGATTAGCATCAGGGCTTGTCACACCATAAAGCCTTTACATTAAACACGAGCCTCCAGCTAATCTCTTTCACACCTGACTGTTCCTGCTTTATGGCTTGTTTCCCAAACAGGAGATGCTCATGTTTATTGGGGCCTATCGATATCTGATGTGGGATCTGAGCCTCGCTGGGTAAATAATTGTGGGCTGGTTGAACAGGAATGTGGGATTGTCACCATGACTCTGCCTTTTCTTTGAAGCCAAAATATGTGAATGACCACTTGTAAAACAGGGGCGGTGTTGCCCAAAGCGTAATATTCTGTATAAAATAGAAGACTGGTTTTTGTTCTGCAGACTGCCTCATTCAGTTGCTAAGGCTTCTGTGCGACGTAGTCTCACTCATTTGAGTTTAATAAAGATGTCTTTTTCATATTTCAGCTTCTTTTGCCAAGTTCTTTGTTACATTACCATGAGAGTGGTCTTTTATAATACTACAGCAACAGGATAACCCGAAGTCATAGGGTGCTATCCCTGGCACCGCTGGGGTCTTAAAATCCCCGGTACTTCAGTTGGCGCCCGACAGCGCGGCATCAATACAAGTGACTATCTGGAGGAGCGATCTTGTCAGAGGACAGAAATCTACTGGGGAGAACAGGACAGAAATCCACTAAGCAGGTACCGAGGTTCTGGGGGATTCTTTGTCTCTGCAGCCCAGTATATCTCTGATCTTTCTGACTTTGACTCTCCAAAAGATGTCACTCCCGATTAGAACCCTTTTTGGCGTGAGTATTATAAAAGACGTTTTGTTATGAAGAACTTGACAGTTAGAATTTGGATAACCTTTTGATTAATAAAAGTAAGAGTTAAGTATAAGTGGGTCGCTCCCACTCCTTTGGTTCTTTGGGTCTTTGATTTGGTTATCGCAATTACCAAAGCCGAGGGGTTGGTTTCTTGGTTTTTAATTTGGTCATTGTAATTACCATAGCCAAGGGTCTCGTATATTTGCGAGTGTATTGATAGAGATAACCCCTTGAAGTTTGAAGTTAGATTAGTGAGCTATAAGATGCCTGATCTTAGCAAGTTTGAAATGTAGAAATTTGTGTTGGCCAACTTTTGGTTTGTATAGGTTTGGATATGCGAATTGCAATTTGTGTAGGCAGGTAATGAGAAGATATTTCTCCATTTGGTTTAGTTGCATGCCTATTTGTAAGCTCACATGGAAAAATGTGTTGCTTTTTTGGACGGTACCATAGTTAAAATCGGTTAGATTTGAAAACATATTTCTTCCTTGGTGATTTTGTATCCCCAGGGAATTAAAATATGACATAATACAAAACAAGGATCCTTCGTTCTGCGCAGTTTCATGAATAAAGATATGCAGAACGATTTTGTGTGGTGTTCTGCTAGGCAAAGCTAGTGAATTGAGCGCACTCACTACTTCTTGGACATACATCTGTCTGTTGGGCTGTTTATGCAGCCTTTTGGAATACTATTGAGAAGCGTTTCTTGTAAATATGACTTACAACTAGTATTTGCAAATGGTTTGGTTCAAGTATAGTCTGTGAGCTGTTCTTTCTTTCCGTCATGCGTATTGATTTGCAAGTCAACTGTGTGTTTAAATGTCTATGTGGTTTTCTCATTAGTGCAACTTCCGTAAGTAAATTGCGACGGCGCTATTTATGAAAAATGGCTAAAGCACGCTGTATTGTCTGTTTGACCCCCCTTTCCGTTTATGTCTGAAATGAGCTCAATATGTGTTTGTGGGTCTTCTGATGTTTTCAGTCTGTTAAGCAAAATGTTGGTTAATTAATGTTAAGTAGAAACTTAGGAAAAATCCAGAAATGAACAATGTGATGTGCTAAAATAGCTATGTGTTGCTATTTAATTTATAGAATGAGCAGTTGTGCACATATACAAAACTGCCGTTAAATGCTTCAAGGATAAAATTAGAACCACATTCAATAGATATAAATAAGGCCCCAAAAACGAAATTATCTATTTTTGCAAAAGTAAATAAATTTACAGCATTTTCCTTAGATGCATTGTATTAGATGTTCACAGGCAAACTTTTCAACTGCAGTATATTTGATAGGAATGTTCATTCAGCCAGCACTTTCCCAGTTAAACACGGGTGGAATTTTGCATAACCGTCCTTTTAAATGAAAGTGGCGCAAAAATGTGACGCGTTTCGAAATGGGCTGATGCGCTTAGGCTTGTGAGTTAAATGTGTCCAAAATGATAGGCAAGGGATGCAGCCTGTTTTTTATACATGGAATTATCAAAAAAACGAATAATTGGGATTTATTTTTTTTAAAGAAAATTATTAATCATGAAAAAATTATTTTAAAAAAAAATAAGTGCTTTTCAAAATCGTTTTTTCATATTTATAAAGCTTAATACTCATACTATGGCCTCCTAGCATTAAAATTTGATTTGAGTTGTGTTGCATCACTAAAATGGCAAGCATTCGTGTGTACAATTTTCCCTTGGCGCAGGCGCAAACAAGCTCATTTTTGTAAAGTATAAGTTATTATTTCCAATGCCTGACTCATGGGTTATGTAATGGACATTCTGGTAATGCATATTATGCAAGAAAATTGTAGGATACTCATTTTTTAATACCTAGAATATCAAAGTCGAATTTGGGTAAAAGCGCTGTTTTAACTGCATTTTCTTTCATTCAGAGTACTTTTTAAAGTGTCTCAGGCTTCAGTAAATACATACATTTAGGTTTGATATATATTTACAGGTTGTGCCTTCTAATGATTCAATGAGTTAATATGCCAGTACAACGGCTTGTTTTAATATCAGGGTTGAAGGTTCTAACTTCAGCTGGGCCTACTGAGAAGTTCATTAATTTAAAGTTGATGAAATGTGTACCATTGCATAGGATTGCAACAAGCATTTATTCTAAAAACTGGTATGTGTGTTATTAAGTTTTGTGAATTATTCACAGTACATGTAGTTTAACAATCTGGGAATAGGGATAATTTTTTTAGCGCCTAAAAAGGAGAAATTATGTTTCAAAATAGAGTGAATTATTGCAAGTTAGGAGGAATTAGGAAGGCCTTCTGGCTTTGACAAATTCAGAGTGGCAGAAGCTGGGGGCTGGGAGAGCTGCAGAGGCTGGCTCGGTCACGCTGCTGAGATGCTATCTTTCCCGTAAACAATGGAGTTGACATTTATGACCTTTTAAATTAGGGCCTTGCCTCTGTGGAATGCAGAATGACCTTGCTACACGGGCCTCTAAAGCTGGGGTTTCTGGTTTCTCCATAGCAACATCACTAAAACTAAAGAACTTAATTCCAAAGGGAAAATATAGCAAAGGGGTTTCTTTGAAAGCCCAAACATCATGTTAAATGCTTTGCAGAA
The DNA here is from genome assembly GCF_964204655.1 of Triturus cristatus. Lineage (NCBI taxonomy): Eukaryota > Metazoa > Chordata > Amphibia > Caudata > Salamandridae > Triturus > Triturus cristatus. The sequence goes on from NC_140583.1 coordinate 240,278,067, forward strand.
CAGATACATTTGTGTTATTTAACAGAAAACGAAGTGTTGCATTAAGTCTTAGACAAAAAATAAGATACAGCCCACTTCTAAAATTTTTAAGGCTACATGCCTAAGTGAGAACGTATCGCCAATTAAGACTTCTTTTTCACAGTGGAAATTGTAGGTGCCAAATTAATATGGAGTGTCAGTGTAACGATTTTTATTTTTAGAAAGGTAAAACTAAAGTGGCTGGATGTTGCAAGGACTGACAAGAGGGTAACAGTTAAGTAATGGAAATTTATTTTTTGTGTATTTGGTTCTATCATGAATTGTTCTTGCTGGTCCTGTATGTTAGAAGAGAGACAGTAAAGTGATATTTGACAGCAGATTTCCATTGCCTGGTAATCTACTGTCAAAAAGGAGGGTAAGGATTTTAAACCTGATAAATTAAACAGGCCCGTATATTGGGTTTTGGGCTGCAGGTTTACAGTGCATAAAAGTACATGACATGGTGTTGTGTGTCACCGCTTATTTACATATGCTATTGTTTTGTCTATGCTTTTTGTGCTTGATATACAGCAAGTATATCTGATGGCTTGACGTTTTGTGCGTTTTTATTATTTTTTGCATGTTTTCGTTGTTTTTGTTGCTGCTTTTGATACTATTACAAGTTTACCTGTGTTGTGAGGGGATGGTCATGACGATGCCCATCGCTATGCAACAGTTGGTTGAACTTGTTCTGGTTACTAAATTCCACAGCTAATGATATTTCATGCTGTGAACATGAGAGACAACACTTTACCAGTGCATGTCTATTTAGCTATAATGGTAAGGAAAATGAAAGAGATATACAGGATCGAAGTGTGTCACCTGTAGTTAGTCACGATACTGCCCCTTCCCTTAAAGGAACAGGCAGCCCTACGTTTATGTATCCTTGATTGGACCCAAGGATGAAATTATAGATCTGTGACTCAAGGTGGCCTAATTTCTATATTACATTAGTTAATGATGTTTTGCTTCCTAAGTAGCCTATGGCTTTTGTTTCTTAAAAGAAAACTAGGTTTTCATTTTTCCCTGAAGAAGGAACTGGAACATTACCTAAGATTACCGTATATGGTGTAGCCGCCAACGGTAGAGTTAAAATGTGTGTAACTTTGGCCTTTGTGTATCACCCGTACTCTTGGTGTTGTGTCACATGCCTGACTATCACCCAAATCATTTTTGTTCTTCCTATAGATTTTTTTTTTCCTTTTGTTGCTTCTCCCCTGACCAATGTCGCATCATGCTTAGTTATTGGGGATTTTAGTTGTGTCCTAGTTCCAATTCCCTTTTCCGTATTCCTTTCACCAGTCAGCCCATTTATTATTGTAGGTGTATTGTTCAGGTACACACTTCCAGACTGCATGTTTATGTATAATTCCCTTTTGTATGGCCAGACTGATTTCCAAGAATTTTCCTTAGGCCTGCTTCAATGTTTTCCAGCCTGACTGTCAGAGTAGCGATAGACTGGTTAACTGACTCAATATTATAGTAAGACAAGTTTTCCATCTCAAAAGGAGATATCTTACGTTTACTTTTTGAACATGACGAATTTTCAATGTCTATTTTTAATGTGGTTTTTACCCTTTTGTTCCTGCTGCTTTAATTTTTGGTGGGATCAGATGTGTTCTAATCATGCAAATATCAGAACCCTCTACTTCTTGTCTTTTGTTTGCATATTTGACTATTAGCCTGTGTATTGCATATTGCACCTGATGTGAAAGTTTTCTACATGCCCATGATAATCTGTACCATGTGATTTCTCTATTGAGATGTTCTAGATAAGGAATTTAGGAACACCTAATCATTGAAAAAAAAAATGTGTTTGCCCCATTACACAATGCCACTATATGTGAAGACATCCATGTAGACAGAATTCTCGTGTAGTTATCTACCCTTAAATGATGGAGGCTCTCACACGGAAACCCAATTGAAAAGATTAGAGACGCTGTTTTACCTACTGCCTTTATATTTGTATTGCTTTTTGAGAATGACAGTGTATTCTAGACCAAAATTGTCCCATGGCGTGTGGCCACTCCTTTGAAAGACCGCAGGCCACCTGTTTGCAGTCCCCTTGTTATACAATGAACTGTTTAAAGCATCGCACTTGCTTCATCAGAAGGCGTTCAACATCAGAAAAGAAGGAGGAGCTGGTTTTGCCACAGAATCAGAATTTCAGTGCACAAGAGCGCCTGTCATGTGCTGGTAACCTCTGACAGTGTGCAGTCCCTTGAGCCCCTTGGCCTGAGTTTTTGGCCACACACACCCCCTCTTTTCCTTTGCTCCAATGGAAGTGCAGTGCACCGGCGGATCCAAGATTGACAAAAGGCACTAATTCTAGGGCCCATGAAAGAGCAGCCTGAGCGTCCTCTGACACCGAATGATGAGTGTTGGATCCTGAGAATGGTCCCGGGTCTGCACAAGATGATCTGTGCCCATGACCAATGAAGAGCATATTATTTGTAGTGTCTGCAGCAGAGGAAAGACACAGGTGCACTGCCTTGAGACATTGAGACTCTCGAGTGAGCTGTGGGTGTTTGCCAGGAGGGCACTCCAACTAAGCAGTACTTTTCTCATGTAAGGCTAGAATGAAGAGGCCCATGCAAAAGAAAACAACAGAAGAAGATTTGATGGACAATAGAAGCCTGCCAGAGAGGCTTTTTGAACGGACTCTGGGCATAGGTGGTTCCACAAGAGGTTTCCGTGTGATTGTATAGAGTAGGTGTTAAGGAGACAGATTGTTTTGCTGGCATTGTTTTAAAGTACTATTCTGTTTAGTATAAGCAGAATAAAGTCCATTTTCTGTGGAAAGAGTACCCTCTTTTCACCTTAGAGCATTGATGAGGGTCACCACTGTTTCACCTGAACATACAAGAATTACTGAAATTACTGAGCCCTAAAAATGTTACTAGATAATTTTGGGATTTGCTTTTTGCTTAGGGTTGTGAAAAACTATTATTTCATTTGCAATAGTGGTTACTACTTTCTCCCATTGTTTATATGTTCATAATAACGTGTTTTCTAGTGTCTTTTCAAGCATGACATTGTCATTTATGGGTGGGATCGTTTTTCTCTACTCAATTGACTTCTGCACCCGCTTCCCAACCTATGTCTTTTCCTACCACTGCTTCTTTGTACTCTTTTCACCCTATCCTGAACATGGGCAGGTTAAAAGATTAGAATTCGTAAGCAATTCTTTTGTACAGCTTCTGCATCATCATTAGTTAGTAGTGAACATCACTAATTATTGAGTGTGTGATCTTATGCCGCCTACTACAGACAGAGGTATTCCTTATTTTGTCCCGCCATATGTGGCCTTTGTGCTACTACATGTGTAAGGAAACATGTATCAGAAAACGAGCTAAGTAATAGGATGATGCTACAGCAACATCTCCATGACTTCATGAACATTGACCTAGACTCGGATTGATGAGAGTATAGTTATTGCCTATGTAAGGGCAAAAGGAGGGTCTGTGGTACTTTAAAATTTGGGACCGCGTAGGAGGCAGGGCCCTACCCCTGTCTCTTCCGGTATCAGCAAACCGCGAATGGCCAATGCGGTATGTACAAGTGCTTTATATAACGTTTCATTGATAAATGCACTATGTATACGATATTATACATCACTACGTGGGTTCCATCTTAGAGCGGTGGCCATCTTATGGTTGCCCTCACATAGGCTACATATCATGAAGCAAATACGGGCATTTTAGAGCACATGTGCTTTCCTTTGACTTCTCTATGACCTGGGCAGCTTGGCTCTGCTGCCCCAGGTCAGTCCGGTCTCACAAGCTCCCCGTCCTCTGGCCACCTGTGATTAGCATCAGGGCTTGACACACCATAAAGCCTTTACATTAAACACGAGCCTCCAGCTAATCTCTTTCACACCTGACTGTTCCTGCTTTATGGCTTGTTTCCCAAACAGGGGATGCTCATGTTTATTGGGGCCTATCATTATCTGATGTGGGATCTGAGCCTCGCTGGGTAAATAATTGTGGGCTGGTTGAACAGGAATGTGGGATTGTCACCATGACTCTGCCTTTTCTTTGAAGCCAAAATATGTGAATGACCACTTGTAAAACAGGGGCGGTGTTGCCCAAAGCGTAATATTCTGTATAAAATAGAAGACTGGTTTTTGTTCTGCAGACTGCCTCATTCAGTTGCTAATGCTTCTGTGTGACGTAGTCTCACTCATTTGAGTTTAATAAAGATGTCTTTTTCATATTTCAGCTTCTTTTGCCAAGTTCTTTGTTACATTACCATGAGAGTGGTCTTTTATAATACTACAGCAACAGGATAACCCGAAGTCATAGGGTGCTACCCCTGGCACCGCTGGGGTCTTAAAATCCCCGGTACTTCACAATACAGCATGACCCGCAGAGCAGCCCATGCGCTGGCCAGGCTCAACCAAAAAATTGCCAGTTGCGGTAAGGCCTAGACTTGTTCCAACTTCTCAACTGTCCGTTTCTTGTGGACGGGGCATAAGTTTCAGAACTACAAGTGACACATTTAAGTGAAAGTTATTTATGCACATATGTTGTAACAGGAATGTCTCCTGAATCATATACAGGCACATACCCTTGCCCTTAGAGGCTAACTGTGTGTGAATCGAATATTCTGACTTTGTATTTTCCCTGATGGTAATCTAGCATATGCGAAGAGGCGTACATCCGGACAAGGCAAAAGTGAGGTTAAGAACCTTTTCTCTAAGCTGAACGGTTGCACCAAATGTTCCCCCTATTGCGCGTGTAGGACTACTGTGCATGTCCTGTGTTAGTCACAAGAATTGGTGGTGTCAGTGCAATGAGTTTTGTGAATGTCTAAAGATTCGGATCGCAGGTAAAAGTATGTGTCCGGTCCAGAAAGAGGTCCCTTGTGAGCATTATTTAATTTGTGGAAAAATTAATGCTAGAGCCCAAAATATTTCTCCGAAGGCCACCGCTGCTTTTACCACCCACTCTCCCTGCCAGAGCTGCCACATGCGAGCACCAATGCTGCCTGTTAACCATCATGCCGATGCAAACGGGGCAAAATGGACTGTTCCTGGTCCTCCATAGAAGCAGAAATGGCTTGGAGGTGCTGAACTTATTTTCTATTTAGTTTGTATTTTTAAACCGACTGCTGATGTATGCAAATAGAGAGACAGGGCCACCGTGTGCTAGACGGTTATAAATATGTGCTGGCGTCAAGACGTGTGCCAGTGCTGAGCACCACAGCAAACGCAAGCACAAATTTAGCACTACTTGTGAGTTCCATGCAGTGGCGGCTGGTGACATTTGAAAGTTGGGGGGCGTAAAAGTTTGCAATGAGTGCCCAGCGGTGAGCGAGCGAGCTTAGCGAGTGAGCCTAAGTGCCAAGGGTAGGCAAGAGGTGCATTTTCAAGCATATTGAGAAAGCAAGGTTATGACATCAGTAAAGAGATTTCGGGAAGCTTCAAGTGATTCCATCAATTAAAGCCAATACCAGCTTCTAAGAACCCTTTACATTTGCAGATTGACCAGTTGCACACATTTACATTTCTTTCTACGAAGCAGGCACACAGGCAAGAAGGCTTGTTTAGCTGTCTACCCCTCCTTCAGTTTCACAGCACAGGAGACTTGTGCCTTACACTTCAGCTGAAGCATTTCAACTGTCGGGGCAGTTTTCTTTTCATGTTGTGCCCTTCGGATCCCCCCATATGACTACTGGATCACACAACATGACAACAAGGCTCGGCCTCAAAGTCAGGACAAATGAGACTCAAGCCTGGCCACAGCACAGGTCACGGGGTGTGGTCTCCGTCTGGGCTTGTCTCTCCTTCGTTCGCACCCTTGTGCAAACAACGTTTGGCAGCCGTTCGACATACGAAGATGGGAGGGGGAGACAAGACTTCTGCACTTTATTGCTCGCAGAGTCCCAACCCGCATTCGGCCTGTACAAAATATCGAGGTATGAAGCAAAAGAAGTAACACCAACTGTGCGCCAAAATGTCCATTTAGATTGTACAGTTGACACAGAATATTGCATATACAGAGGTACTTTGCTTGAATTTTCATAATTCATATCCAGGTATCAACATTATTTACAAGAAGCCAACTCTACCTTTAGCAGCCCGAACAGAGCAATAGTTAAACTTTCAAAGGGTAACTCATGTCAGATTAACAAATAACGACAGACGTGATTGCATCTGGTCAACAGTAGGCCAAATTTCAATTCGATAAAATGCTAAATGATGGCATTAAATCAAGATAAAGAGCACAGAATGCATTTTGTTTGGCTGCCATTTTTTTAAGGCAGCATAAGGACAAAAAAGCGAACTCCAGCATTTCTTCATGCATAGCATTTCTCAACAATATTTCCTTCACATTTATTATGACGGATGATTGAAATTTTTTATGGCTCTGCCACGAAATGGGCAAGGGCTTGATTAATTTCATTCTGTGATAGGGTTTTCTTGCAGAACAACTAAGTAAGTAATGGCATGCATTTCCATATCCATCACGGTACCTTTAAAATGCCCTTTTCTGCATGGCCATTCTTCCACTAATTAATGCTCTTGTCTATTACCTTGACTATATTTGAAGTTATTATGGCTCTATCAATTTTTACCTGTCTAGTGAGTTTGCACATTTACCACACGATTTCCCAATGAGTGAGTCCCCCTCTTGGTGAAATAAACCCTCATCCCTCCAACAAGAAACATAGCATATGACAGACCCCCACACCCTCAAAATGGATGATCAGCCAAGGCCCCTAATGACGAAAAAGGGGCCCTTCATAGTGTTTACTATTAAAGAAATCATAAAATTTTCCGCACAGTAACACAGAAAAATACAAGCTTCTTCTGATCTCTAAGCTTTCTCCAAGACAGACATAACATGCCCATTTTATTATACGATTAAACTAATGAATAATGGGCTTCGTCTGACAGTGGGAGAAATATTGCCGGCGCATAAATGAGAAAATAAGTTCCTCTGGTAACAATTGCAGTACTGTTCCACCTGTGTATACCCCCTCCACTCTCACCGCCAGCATACATGTGATTTTTTCACTCAATGAATGGAGATTCCTTACCGTAAGAACAAAATTCGGGCAAAACTTGACCTCCCGATGATACAGCTCGACTCATCATTTTTACATGAATACAGAGATCTTTTAACAACTACAGCCATATCCCCGGGAACCAGAATGAAGTAGGCACACAATGAACTTTAACGACCGGCCTTCTCTCTATTTATTACTGGATTAAACTTGCCAAAAGCCAAATTGCCAGTCGCGGCTCGTGTCGTGGGGGGGGGGGGTCGCGCGGGGGTGGGGACGTTTTTTTTAAATTAAATCCTACCTGTCCTGAGCAGGTCCGGGTCCACCGCCTCGGGTCCGTTTCCGTTACTTCTGGCGCCTACTCACTGGAACAGGCCATCAGTGCTGGCATGCATTGCAAGACCCCTCTCAGCCAATCCTGGTGCTGGAGCAGCACCAGGATTGGCTTAGAGCAGGCTTACGCTCCGCCCGCCTACCCATTGGAGACCGAGGTTTGAGCCTTGGCTCAACCCTCGCTCTCCTAATGGGCATGCGCCAGCCTTTGTAAACACGAGTGCGCATGACTGGGCACGGTGCAAAAATCGCCCCCCGTCCCCGCTCATGCGCACTTGTGTGCTGCTGGCTGCCTGTCAGTCAACATGACGCCAGACTGCCCACCCCCTTCAGACTCTGAAGGGGGTGGGCGGTCCAACATCATACTGACTGACAGTTCTCCCTCAGCGTCTCTGGACGTAAGTAAACTGAGAGTTTACTGAAGTTCAGAGACGCCGAGGAAGCTGCGGGCACGGGGCGCGGGCGGGGGGGCAACGCCCCAAAACCCCCAATGGACGGACCGCCACTTCCATGCATGCCACAGTACAGAAATGGTGGTACATTTTGTGAGCTCAGTGAGTCTTTCAGCATTGGGACAAAAGTGCCCAAAAAGTCTGTGAATGTTTCAGCACAGGCAGCAATGCATGACAGGTTTGGTAAATAACTACAATGCCAAAGATATGTGGATGTTGTAATACTGAGAAGAGAATGATCTATCGGCCAAGAGGTGCATCGTCTGAGCTCTGTGGATGTGTCTGTCAACTGAGGGAGCGGTGCTTGACAAGTGAGGGCAAAGGTTATTTGCATTATCTCTTAACAGCATGAACATTAATATACGATGGCAATTATTTTAGAAAGAACATTGACTGTTTATCAAAAAACAAAACCCATAGCTACAGCCCAGATGGACCAGCACGGCGCTGCCACTGGGTCCTTTTTCCTTTGCAAAAGAGGTGCATTCCTGTCCACTCCACAGCAGTTATGATATGGAATGCCATTTCCACTAAGAGGCAGAGGGCTCGCAACTTCCTGACCCTAGCTCTCGAATGACAATATTCCAGTGCCATCGTAGCAAACTACTGAAGCAACTGGGACCAACAGAGGGGTCTAGATGTCTCAGTAGGAACAGCATCTCGTCCAGGTGGGCACCTGGCCCTGTCCTACCAGCAAGGAGATGGTTTAAACCAGAAAGATAGGCCAGTGAGTTAATTTGCGATTCATACATTTGCATGCATACACTTGATGAAATGAATACTACTGTCTTTGGCAATATTTTTTTTAACGGAGTTTTATATAGTGTGAACTTGACCCGACGGTATCGGATATCGGCGCGATTTACACTGGTACCAGTTGCGTTGCATGAGGACACAATTTGTTTTTTTGTTCGGGAGATTACGTGATTTGCCCAGAATCACAGGATGTTCAGCGTCATTGCCGAGACTCGAACGGTTCCCCAGATTCGAATAGCAATAATAACTTGTTTCACCCATGATGCTGAAAAACACACGTTGCCAGCCAATGCTTTGTGCCCCTTTAATGATGCTCGTACACTAAGAGAAATGCACAATGCTAAATTGCAAGAAAGACGTTTCGAACCTAAAACCCACAGGTGACAATAGGCAACGTCTATACTTGCCCCACCAAGCTCTGTGCCCCACTTGTGCTGAGTTGTTGCGAACATGGGTGAAATCCAATGCCCTAGCTGCAGGGGTTCAGACAGTGAATAAAAAAGTTGCTATTTTTACCCATCTCAAAATGGGTCATTTTATTGACCTCAGAAGGATGAAAGGCTGCTTCGAGCTCAGGTTTCAGCCTGTGACCACCAAGCTACACACAGATCTCAGATTCAGCTCTTTCGTCCTGACTGAGCAAAAGCACCACATTTGTGAAATATACAACTTCAGAGGCTAACTGACCTACAGTGGGTAACCTGTGCAGCAGGTTTTCAAAAACGCAAATAAAAGGCTATTGGCATTGTCATTTACAATGCCAATAGCTGAAACGCTTACATTGCAAATGCTTCTTTAATTTTATGGATACCTCATGGGTTGCAGGTTCAAGTCCCTTCCTTGCAATACTTTTCCGAGGGAACAATACAGATACACTTTGTGACTGTGTTGACAATAGGGTGACCAGAATTTTAAAGCGCAAAACCAGGACATTTCCTAAAAATAGAAGGACTACAATTTTATTTCAACCTAGCGCACATAATGACGGTGCTCCTTAGCAGAGAATTACAGCGGAGGCAGTAAGAACATAAATAAAATGCAAATTTTTTTTTTTTTTTTTTTTTAAACCGTTTATTACAAAATTCAAAAAAATATACAAAGATGGGCCTACAACCTTCAGGCCGGCCGCTAGCAAACAGAAGGAGCATATGGTACAAACAATAGCGCGCATGCTGCGGCAAAGGGAAATGCACAGGAGTTAGCAGCGTTGATAGCCACACCATCCGGACCCCACATAACGGTTTCTTTTTGATATAAATAACAACAGAAAACAAATCCACAAGGCAACCCACAATCGGAAACAGCAACATGTGCTCCCCTAGAAGGGGGACCCTACCAATCCATAGGAGTATCAAGGGGGGGAAAAGGTCAGGACAGGGACTAGGTGGACTCAGTGCCCGGTACCGGGGCGATAAACCGGCTAAGGGGACGGGCCGGAGACGGATCGGGCAATAACGGCGGGGTACAGATTCCCCCGTGGTAGGCGTTCCAGGGGCCCCATACTTTCACCCATGCCCCAGGCTTACCTCTCGCAACATACACCACCTTTTCCCGAAACATGCACCAGTCCATGTTGTCCTTCCAGGCCGAGACGGTCGGCGACCTCTGGGAACCCCACAGTTGGGCAATGTCGCGTTTGGCCACCATATATCCCAGAGTCACCCACCACGTCTGTGGCGCCGAGTAGTCGGTTGGTTCCCACACATTCAGAAGGCATCTCCTCGCTTCAGGCAGCAGCGACACACGCGTAACCACCCGCAGGACCTCATGCACACCACGCCAGAATCGCTCCACCTCCGGGCAGTCCCACAAAATATGAAGAAAGGTCCCCAAAGAACCACACCCACGCTTACACAGCCCGTCCACAGCATAGCCCATACGCAATAGCCTTGGCCCCGTAACGTAGACCCTATGGAGTATCTTGAGCTGGACGAAGCGAAGGCGGGCCGGTATGGCCACCTCTTTCGGGGAGGCCACCGCAGAGACCCAGTCCTCGTCGTCCAGCTCCAATCCATCGGCAACCCATGCCTCACGAAGGCTAGTTAGCAATCCCGCGCGGTCATTAATACGTTTTTTATAGATTAGTGAAATCGTGCTTTCCGGTACATGTCCATCTAGCACTCTGTCCTCCAGAGGGGAATACTCCGGGATGGAGGCAACATCCGGGAAGACGGAGCATAGCGCATGACGGATCTGCATATACCGAAAGTACTCCCTGTCCTGCAACTGGAATTCCGTCTGCAGCATCTTGAACGTTTTGAATCCCCCCCTAGTCCAGAGATCACCCACCCTGCTGATGCCTATCATGTCCCACCTCTCGAAGCCCTTCGAAGTCCACAGGGTGCCCAACTGCTCAGATGCGTATAGTGGCGACGCCCGGGTCAAACGATCTTTCCACCCCATCGCTACATTAGCCGCGTGCCACACTCGTACCATGACACGCGTGGGGCCCGTCAGACGTGCGTCGAGCGAGCTGGAGTAAAGCGCTCGGTTATAATCACCACCCGGCAGTAACATCTTATCCATTTCAAAGGCCGGGTTTAGAGCGGGCCCGTACAGGCCGTGATTAATCGCAGCCAGCTGGGAGACCCAATAATACCGTTTGATATCCGGGAGGGCAATCCCCCCGTCATACCACGGGAGCGTCAGCTTCGCCAGGGCGATACGCGGTCTCCCTTCCCAGAACAGGCGGCGTTGCAAACTCTCCACTTCGCGGAAGTAGCGCGCCGGGACGACGTCCATTGTGTTCTGCAGAGCGTACAGGAAACGCGGCAGCGACATCATCTTAAACAATGCCGCCCGGCCGAGCGGCGAGAGCGGCAAGCGCCTCCAACGTGCGACATCCTCCTTCAGGCGCTGGAGGGGGGGAAGCAAGTTCTGACTATATCGGGCCTCCGCATCCAGGGTAATGAAGACACCCAGATACCTAAATCCCCGCGGGGCGATCTGGATAGGACAGCCCCGCGGAAGGATAGGAGCCTCCCCGGAGAGAACATACACGCACGATTTAGCCCAGTTGATGACAAGGCCGGAGTTATGGCCAAATGAATGCAGTACATCAACCAGTACTATCAGTGATTTACGTGGGAAAGCCAGGTACAGGAGAATGTCATCTGCGTATAGGGATACGCGGTCCTCATACTCGGGGGTCCAGCGGAGACCACGGATAGAAGGATGCCACCGCAGCCACTCCGCCAGGGGCTCCAAGGCAAGCGCGAAAAGGAGCGGCGATAACGGGCAGCCCTGCCGCGTGCCTCTGCCCAGCTCGAACGGAGCCGATACTCTACCGTTCACGACCACCTGTGCCAGCGGGCCAGAGTACAACAATTTAACCCAACTGATAAACCCAGGGCCAAACCCAAATTTCGCGAGCGTCGCCCAAATATATGGCCATTCCAGTGTGTCAAACGCCATAGTGGCGTCCAAGGACGCCAAGATGGCCGGCTCCCGTATGTACGGGACACGTGCGAGCACCCCATGCAAACGCCGCAGGTTAAGCGCCGTGTTGCGATGAGGGATGAAGCCGGACTGATCCTGGTGAATCAAGTCACACACTACGCCGACCAGCCGATTGGCCAACACTTTGGCAAGAATTTTGGGCTCTGCATTCAATAACGAAATGGGCCGATAGGATGTGACTCGGTCCCGCGGCCTCCCCTCCTTGTGGATAACCACAATTGTAGCCAGACGCTGGTCTAGCTGGAGGGAACCCGTCGAGTGGGCCGCAAGGAACATAGCACGGAGATGTGGTGCCAGCGTATCCGGTCGCAGTTTATACAACTCGATGGGAAGACCATTAGGACCCATGGCCTTGCCGGAAGCGACCGAGCGTATGGCGAGGGCAATTTCTTCAGAAGTTGGAGCGGCGTCCAACGACACTCTGTCCTCCTCCGAAAGGGAAGGCAGCGCGATATCTCTGAGCAGGGCATGGGAATCCTCTTCAGAGCGGGAGGACACCGGGGAATACACCCCACGGAAATAGTCTGCAAAGCAAGAAACAGTTTCTTCCGGTTCAGTGACACACACACCATTCTGTTTCTCAATCAAAGGGACAACTCGACTCGCTCTCTCCTTTTTGTCCAGCCACGCAATCAATTTACCAGCCTTATCACCCACATCATACAGTCTCCCCTGTTGCTCTCTACTGAGGCCCCTGGCCGCCTCCGTGACGAGGGCCTTATAGGCCGCTTGCTTGAGTCGGAGAACATGTAATTTATCATCCGTCACCCCATATTCTAGATCACCCTCCAACTCGGTTATCTCAGCTTCGACACGGGTCACCTCCTCCCGCTCGCGCCTCCGGGAGTGGGAAATAAGGGACAGGGCCTCTCCCCGGAGTACCGTTTTGAACGCCTCCCACAGTGAGACCGCCGATGACACAGACCCCACATTCTCGTCAAAGTAGCGCTTAAGGGATTTAACCAGCTCCGCGCGAATGGTGGGGTCACGCAGGTACCAGGGATTAATCGGGGCCACCCTACCCTCTCCCCTCGGAAGAATATCAAAGCGCAACAAGAGCGGGGAGTGGTCCGAGATACCCCGTGCCAAATGGCTCACCTCTCCCACCCTCCCCACATGAGCCGCCGGAACCAGGACATAATCTAGCCGTGAGAGACTACCATGAGCCCCGGAATGGAAGGTGTACTGTAGCTGCGTGGGATGGTTCAAACGCCAACAATCCACCAGCCCCAAGGTATCCAAGAGGCCAGGCAACCACGCCTGGGCCCGGGGGAGATCCCTAGGGGGGTGACGGTCCACCGTTCCGGAAACCACAGCATTAAAATCCCCCCCCACCACTAGAATCCCCTCCGGAAGGCCAAGGAGGAGGCGCCCCAGGTCCGCAAAGGTGGTCGTCTGCAGCCCCGGCGGGACATAGACAGAAACAAAAACAATCACTCTGCCCTCCATTCTGCCCACCAAAACCGTGTAACGTCCCCTGTCGTCATGGAGCACCTCATCAATCTCCAACGGGAGCGAGTTCTTAACCATAATGCCCACACCCCTTGAACCAGACGTGAAGCCCGAATGGGCCACAAGGCGGTAGCCCCGTTGATTCATAGCACGAAAGGAGTTGCCAATGAGGTGTGTCTCCTGCAGAAAAACTATATCGGGCGAAATTCGCTTCAAGAACTGCAGGACCACACCTCGTTTTATCCTGTCCCCCGGTCCATTAACATTCCAGGACAACAAACTCAGTCCCCTACCCCCCATCATAAACAGAAGCCATCACTCGTCCCCCAGAGAGCACTTTAGAGATAACACAATGATACATTTGCCTTGTGGTGTAAACGAACAACACCCCACCCCAACCCACCCGCCCCAACAAAACTCCCCCCTCCCTGCACCCCTGCATGAGCCCGGACAGCCCCCCCAACTTGCAGTGTGCCTGTCGCCCCTAAATGATGAAACTAGCTAGACCCCCTAGAGGAGGAAAGAGTACCCCTTCCAGACCCCACCCAACCCCCATGGGAGAGGAAAGAACAAAGACAGAAGCTTGGTCGAAAGTGGCATCATAGTCGTCCAGAGTGAGGACCAATATCAACCCCTCAGTCCCGATCCAGTGGGCCGTCTCCTCCCGCCGCCCCCCCCCGCGCCATCTCGATCACGATCCCCAGACAGAGTATCCAGCCAGTCCCCGGCCGCTTCGGGACGATCAAAAAAGTGCGTGCGACCATCCACCTCCACTCGCAGCTTGGCCGGGAAGAGCATGGCATATTTTAGGTTCATGTCCCGAAGTCGGCGCTTGACGCCCAGGAAGCTCAGTCTCTGCTTTTGGACCGCTTGGGTAAAATCAGGGTAAAAGTTCACCTCCATATTTTCCAGCTTAATCGGCCCTTGCAGTCTGGAGGCTTGCAAGATCGCGTCCCTGTCCCGAAAGTTAAAAATCCGGGCAATGAGAGGTCGCGGAGGGGCTCCGACCTTCGGCCTTCCCCCGGGAACTCTATGGGCCCTCTCCACGGCAAAAAATTTACTCAGTCCCCGAGGCTGGAGATGGGTAACGATCAGGTCTTCCACAAATAGATCGGCCGCCGCTTCCTCCCGTCCCTCGGGTACCCCGATGATGTGGATGTTGTTCCTCCGGGCCCGACTCTCGGAATCCTCAAGGCGCCGATCCATAAGTGCACTCGCCTGACGAAGTCGGCGCACCTCCGTTTGTAGGGCCGCCACCTCAGTCGTGAGGCCCGATGCGGTTTGGGCCAAAGAATCAACCCGGTCGTTGGTCTTGGAGAGATCAGCCCTCACCAGGCCAACATCCACGAGGACCGCGTCGATCTTATGTGCCAGGCCCACCGAGGCCTTCATCTCGGCAATGGCGCCCATGACGTCTTGCAGAGTCAGATCCGTGGGCAAGTCCGGGGCATCAGAAGGGCCCTCAGAGGACTTGTGTGGTCCGCCAGGAGATCCCCTCTGGAGGGTATAGCGGTCCATGATGTTGGCCTGATGTACGGCGCCACGCCGGGTCGACTTGGTCTTTGATCGATCTCCATCTTGTTTCGTGGCCATCGCCACAGTTCTCACACTCGCACCAGCGACGCCGTAGAGGGCAGGCAATCGGGGCCGCGAGCTCCGGGGGGGGCCACCCCAGATCGGCGGGGTGGGTCACAGCCGGCAGGCAGGCAGGGTCCCCCAGCGAGGCCACACCAACACAAAGAGCTCCGCGATCTCACTCGCAGAGAAGGCGAGGGGGTGCGAAAGTGAAAGCGAAAGTGCGGGGTACGCGACTCGCCAGGCCCAGCCCGCCGTTGTTGTTCACTTTGCCACCAGGTCACCCCCCAGCGCAAATCCGGGGTCCGGCGAGGAGAAGGCCGCAAACTTCAATCGGTGCTCACTCCGGCACCCGAGGTCCGATTTGAGAACGGGAAACGGGTACCACCTCAGCTCAGGCTCACCAACACAGTCCCCTCAACCGAGGCAGGATGAATACAGGATAGATGTAGGAGGTTGCGGAGGTCCTCGGGAGCCTCGCACCTACGCGGCCATCTTGGTTGCGCGCTAGGCTCCTCCTCCCTAAAATGCAATTTTTAAAGCCAGTATCCCAACTGTTAATTAAATTACTCTCTGATGACAGCTGCTAACTATCTCTGCTTTGCAAAACATAAAGATACCTCCAACCGTTTTCAGTCAACCATCTCTAGAAACCGGGACATGAGCTGAATTTCCTGAAATCTGCTGAGACAGCTGTTGAAAAACCGGGACTGTCCGGGACACCTGGTCATCCTAGTTCACAATGGATGAAAACGGTGTGTGCCTTAAAGTTTGTCACCGGCACGTCAATGTCCCATAGTTGCTGTACCCCGTCTGTCCTATCTTTGGCGTGCAGTATCGATAATGTTGTAATACATCGTTCATATGAATAACTACTCTACAAACTGCATTTTCTGGTCGTGTACTACGAGTTATCACACTGAATTAATGATACTCATTTTTTATCCTTGAAAAGGGAAAAGAGGGGGAGCGGACCCAGCATATTACAATTGTCGCACATAGATCTGCACCGGATGCAGTACTGTACTGCAGTAACCTTTTTTTTATTGGAATAAATATAGGTACTTGCGAGGAAGCTTTTCTTCTAAGCACTTCGGATTGAATCGGGAAACTAGAATCCACCCTGAGCTCTGCTTTGGAAATTCCTTGCAATCAGGTGTGTTGGTCCATCTTGTGCATTTGCAGAGTCAAGAGAGCAACTAATAAAGCACATTCTCTGAAATGCAAAATCCCACACCTGGAGTCCGCTCGTAACTCTACACATGTGCTATATAAAACTGAGAAAAACACCAAACAAGAAAGCACGGCCGCCATTAATTAAGACTGTAAACAAAGGAAACTCAAGTGGGCGAAAAAAAAAACGTAAACAACAACATCAAGGGGAATCTACATTAATGCGTACGGCAAAACAAATGGAATTAAAAGTACAACATCAAGGGGAATCTTCATTAATGCATACGGCACAACAAATGAAAGCATCAATAAAAACATAGGCAAACACAAACAAAACTCATTCACTACTAAAAACAAGCAGCGGTGAAAGCGATTGCAAAAGCGATCGCTATGGGAAAACACACGCCCGCAAGTGGTGCGCGTGCCACAGCAAGCCATGTGGTTTCAATTATCGCGCCCGTGTCTGGGCACGATAATTGAAACCACATGGCCGGCGGTGTGCGTAATAGACAAGACACCAATAGGCCATGGGCGGAGCAATGCGCCCGCCTTTAGCCAATTGCGTGCTGTCTTTAATAAAAAAGACGCACGCAAAGGCCAATAGCGTAGCCCAAAAGGAAAAGCACACGCACGAGGGTGTGCGATTCCTAGGGCGATTTTGAAACCCCGTACAAGAGGTCTCTCGCTGCGCGAGCAGTGCTCCGCACTGCAACTCTAGGCGCGAGACCTAAAACCTGTGCCTTTAATGTCATGCTTTGTCTTGTTCAGTGACTGGAGTACTTTGGTAAATCTGGGGCTAATTTACAAGCCCATTGCGCCGCTGGTGCGTCACTTTTACTGACACACCGGCAGCGCAATGAGCTTCCCCATATTTACATGGCCGTGTAAAGCCACCCTTTGTGACTTTTCATAGCCTTGTAAAACCCGACCCGGCACTATACGTCCTACCCGAACACAGTCCCGCGCTGATAAAGACCTTTTTATAA
The DNA here is from genome assembly GCF_964204655.1 of Triturus cristatus. Taxonomy (NCBI): domain Eukaryota; kingdom Metazoa; phylum Chordata; class Amphibia; order Caudata; family Salamandridae; genus Triturus; species Triturus cristatus. Next base: position 240,295,282 of record NC_140583.1, read on the forward strand.
ATATATCATCTTGGGCCCCCCCAATGAAGGTCGAAACGTGTTGGCTCTTATCACCAAGAGGCATAGAGCAACCAAGGATAATATCATGCCAAATAAAAGGCGTCTTGACCTGGACTTAATAAGCTCGAGATTAGAGTTTGAAAATAAGTATCTGACCTCCTTAGGACCTAGAAAATAGACAATATTGAGGACATAAATAAAAAATGGCCCAATACTAAACGCAATTCAGTAGGACTATAAAGTTCTGATGGGAAGTTTATTCTTTTGAAAAATTGAAAGCATCACTATAATTGTGTTTGATGTTTTTTTTTATGTGTGAAAAAATGATTTGTTGTTAGTGATAAAATATATGTATGTGATGTAAATATGGATTTTGATAGTCGCATTTGAAAAAAAAGTTTCTGTAAATGAACACAGAGGCGTATGTTTTAATGCAGCATGTTAAGGGAACCTTCACGTAAAAAAACTGAAAAAGAATTCAAAATGAGTTAATAAAAATTACTACTGTGGCACAAGTAAAGTATCTTGTAGTTACGCCATATATATAAAAAGAACTATATATATATTCCCTGGTTATAGTTAGGACCTTGTTTCTATTCAAAAAGCGTTTCTTCTTTTCCCAATAACTTTGTCGCCGGTTGACGAATCTTCACGACATTTTCAAAACGTTGGTCTCGCTCCGGTCAGCTCCTATCCTGAAAGTTTCGGGGTGATTTGCCAAGCAGGGGCCGAGAAAAAAGGGGGGTCCCAAAACACGTTTTCTCCATGTTATTTCCCATAGGAAATTTTATGCAAGGATACAGCCGAAACTGCTGAACGGATTTACCCCAAATTTGGCAAAAAGGTACTGCTTGGCTCAGAAAGCCACCTTTTAAAAAATGGTGTAAATCCGTTTAGTAGTTGCTGAGAAAATAAAAAATAAATGTTTCGATATTTAGAGGCATGGAGGATCCGCGCACCCTCCCGATCATGAGCTGCATTCTAATTGACTGTCAACACTTCAAACCAGGAAGTGTTGGCAGCCATCTTGTGCCTCAGTACAACCGAGGCACAAGAAATCAGGAAAACAAACATGAAAAAAAAGAAAAGGGGGCAGGGTAGAAACACCCTGACACCCTAGGCCTGCTTAGGGGGTCCCACAATGACTCCCAGGGCCAAAAAAAGCATTTTTTTTTTTTTAAATCGCGGGTTGTGTGGAGGAACCGCGGATCCGGCAGCGAAAATAAAAAAAAGAAGTGCGAGCTCTTGTGCTTCATTATTAATTAGCCCCCGGGTGGGTCAAGTCCCGGGGGCATCTTAAAAATATATGTGTGGGGGCCCAGGGGGACCCCCGCAGCCCCGTGGACCGCCATCCCCCAGGGCTTTCTAAAAATGTTTGTGGGGGCACACAGCCCCCCCCACCGCCCTGGGGACCGCCACCCCTGGGGCTTGTTTTTTAAATGGGTGGGGGGCCTCCAAGGCCCCCCAATCCCCAGGGACCTCCACCCCCTGGGGCTTTTCTAAAATATTTGCGGGGTGCTCACGGCCCCCCCGCAGCCCCTGAGACCACCATCCCCGGGGCTTGTTTTAAAAAAAACAACTAACCTGTGTTGGGGGGCTTGAGCCCCCCCACACGCCCTGGGGACCGCCACCTCCTCGGGGCACTAAGTATACACATGGATGATGTCATCAGTGATGTCATTTGAGATGTCATCATTGATGTCATCAGTGATGTCACTGACCATGTCATGAGTGATGTAATATGTGACGTCATCAGCAGTGCATTGCGGGGGCGCGAGTTATAGTTAGCTGAACTGACTATAACGGGGGAATTTCTCTGGTTTTGTACGAATGAAATGTCCAACTAACTATAACTTTCCCTAAAACCTATGGTTTTTTCAGTGAATTTCTAAGGTTTTGTAAATGCTAATTTCTTACTATAACTTTCCCTAAAACCTATGGTTTTTTCAGTGAATTTCTAAGGTTTTTTAAATGTTAATTTCTAACTATAACGTGCCTAAAACCTATGTTTTTTTCAGTGAATATATATATATATATATAAACATTTTGGGGGCGTTATAGTTTTTTTGTTTGTTTTTGTCTTTACTCATTGGCAGTCACCAGTGGCAGTTGTTGTTAGGTCTGTCTTTTCAAAGGAAATGCCTTTTTTGATTTGCTAATTACATTGGCCTTTGGCTGTGCTCAATGTGAGGCTGGCTTTATGTATGGCAGTAAATTATTATTTTATGCTAGAAAAACTCTAACAATTCATTGAAAATAAACCAAGGTTATAGTGATGTTATAGTTAGGAATTGTAATTATAACTCTTTACATGAAAACTACCATAGAAATACACTGAACAAATTAAAGATTAAAATAACGTTTTAGTTAGTGAGGAAGTAATGGTTTAAACTAAAAAAACACTGAAACTCACCAGTTATTGTATTGTTCTCTCTAGTAACTATATCTTGTGTCCTAAAGTCAATATAACTTGTGCACTCTCCATGCACAGCTAATTGTTCCATATATTACATCAGTCATCATGACCTGTTCCATAACATCATTGGTAACATCACTGCAGCATTTGCAATTAAATTGTTGATGACAAAACTGTGCATGGTAAGGGCGCATGTTATTGTCACTTTAGGGCACGATCATACCGTGTAGCAGGAATATCGAACCAGATGTACTATTATTGTATTTATTGAATGATAATTTGCAATTATTAAGAAATCAAATTTTGCAAACTGGTACATTTTAATGAACTATTGTGTATATGTTGCAAATAGCGATTTCTAAGGATTTGCTTTCCTAAAATACCGAATTGTAAAAAGCAAATCTTTCGTGCTTGCAAAATGCGAACTGCGTCCAGGCATCCAATGATGACATCAGAATCAGGAAATACGTTGTAGCACTCTGATTCGAAAGCACAGAAGCTTTCATGAAGCAAGTGTTGGGGCTCTCATGTATTGGTGTGTGCTATAAAGTAAAGAAGAGCTGCATGAGGACTCTGCTAGAACAAGGTAGCTGGCATTTTCTAAAGGAGAGCTAGCAATTCTAGTTGAGGAATGTGTATCCAATAATGGCCATTTAGCAAATACTCCTTAACCTGATGCCACAAACATGCAACACTTAATGCTGTGGGGGTTATGACACAGAGTGTGGGGGAGATTCATAAAAGGTCGTATGACCTTTGCTCCAGAAAGAAGGAAGCTGCTGGCACTAGGGGCGACATTTCACAGAGCCATTAGCTACAGCTTTGGATAAGGCCATCGAAAACACCTTGTTCACATAGGTTTTATCTCTACTTACAAATATAGACACTCCTGAACCTCCGCCACAAAACACAGGTTAGTGTAAAATGTTTAAAAAAAGGCAATTTGTTTTCTATAAAAACTTTATTATAACTGTAATGTAATTATGGGTAATCAGGTTTTATTTGACTTGGAAACATTTCACATAAAACTGCAGTTACATTTCACATGTTAATTAAAATGCATTATGGGACTTGTAGTACAATACAAAGCATGTACAAATTGATTAGATTAATCAATAATTGAATCATATATTTACCATATTTTCGCGTGTACATATGTTTTTATGTCATATCCTACAAGATACAGTTTTAGTGCATCGAATAACACACTTTATATATATATATATATATATATATATATATATATATATATATATATATATATATATATATATATATATATATATATATATATATGTTTCCAAAAGCGGCCCGCTTTCAGGTTCCTGGGCGCTCGTTAGGCGGTGCGTTCAAGGTACGACAGAGCCAAGTCGTTACGTATTCCTCCTTTGTCCCCACCGGGATTCCTCGCGCACTCACGAGACCAGAGGCAGGTGTGCAGTGAATCAGTTATCTTTTTATTTCATATTCAGCAAGCCAATGCTCCTATTAAACAACTCTACGCGTTTCGGTTTCCCTGAAACCTTGCTCACGAGTTCTAACAGTTTTCAAACCGCATTTTTTTCTCTTTATAGACAAACACCAAAAAACAAAAAACACACCCATGTGATACATCGTGTCACTTCCTGTGCTATCCAACTAAGCATTGTGGTACATGTAGTTCGTTGTAATTCTTTCGTAATACAGGTCACATTATAATCTCATGTTGACAATTTCAATACATTTAAAGGATTAATCCATAGCAATCTTCCCATTACAATCATTGATTCAATTGCAAGAGTAGACCGACATTATCCTACCAATATTTTCCGGCGATGCCTGATTGTTAATAAATAGCGCCCCAGTGGGTAATCAATTCTATCTGACTAGATTTTACGAATTGATCTACTGAAATATGTTTGAACCCTCTAGTGGGTCTACCAATCATGAATGGAGGTATATGTCGATATGTGAACACACATTTTACTGATCACCTGATATAACGTTCACGCCCTCTAGTGGGCCTTCATCTCCCGTGGAAAGAAAATCTTTTTTAAACTAGGTTTGTTATACTGTTTGATATTTTTCTTTTTTCCATGACTATCTATTGTCACTCATTGCACCATCATATCTCTTAGGAAGATTTATTACAGGATAATTTCAGTTAAAACCATATTTTTTAAGCATAAAAAGGGTGTAAAGCGTGAATCTAGTGACAACTATGCCATAGGGAGACAAAAAATAACAACTCTGCTGGGCATTTTACATTAGTCTCATTATGGAGCATCTTTTCAGGCAGTTCATAAGTGATAATGGAGTTCCTCATCCTGGTTCAAGCCATCCGGCATCAAAGTTCGAAAATTTAGAATGTGGCGTGATTCCTTCTGTCTTAGGATCCTTTCACGATCCCCACCTCTAGGGTGTGTTCCTACTGTCTCCAACGCATAAAATTTTAACTGTTTCCAGTCTCCACCATGCTCCTTCTCCATATGTTTGGCTACCGCGTTGCTTCGATCTGAGTTGATAGTAGCTCGCACATGCTCTAAAATGCGTTTTTTCAATTCGCATTTTGTGCTGCCGATGTATTTTAAAGCACATGGGCATTCCATTACATAAATTGCAAATTGACTTTTACAGTTGATTAGTTGGTCAATCCTCCACATCCGTTTGTTTGCCATCCTCACCTCCTTCTTGTTTTGTGCGATCAGACAGACCTTGCAGCTGGTGCATTTAAAAAATCCTTTCGGCTTGAGCCATATATCCGATTTCTTTTGATATTGAAAGTGACTATGCATTAATTGATCTCGTAAATTTTTAGCTCGTCTGTAGGTGATGTTCGGATGATCTCCCACTATTTTGGATACTGTGGGGTCCATATGTAATACATGCCAGTTCTTGCGCAGTATTTTCATTAGTTGAAGGTTTTCGGTGCTGTATGTTGTTATGAGCCTGATTTTGTTACTTTCCTCGTCTGTACTTTGTTTTTCTTTGATCAGATCAGTTCTTTCCACTTTGCTGGTGCGTTGCAGTGCATCTTGAATGATTTTATGATTGTATTTTCTCTTTCTGAATCTCAGTGTGGCATTGCCCTGATGTTGTTTCCATTCCTCTTCTTGGGAGCATATTCTTTTGATTCTGAGGAATTCCCCGTATGGGATGTTCTTGATTAAACGTGTTTGATGAAAGCTTTCTGCATGTAATACGGCGTTTTTCGCTGTATTTTTGCGATGAAGAGTAGTATGGACTGTCTCATTTGCGATGTAGATCTCCGTGTCGAGAAACACCACCCGTTCACTGCTGATGTCATATGTGAATTTGAGGTTGAAGTGAGAGTTGTTCAAAATTTTAAAATATTCACCGAATTCATTCTCAGTCCCATCCCATATTAGGAGCAAATCGTCGATGTATCTGAGCCATGTAATGGTCTTATTTACATACTGATCGTTTTCACTTTTCCATGCCCAGGTCTTCTCCCACCATCCCATGGTGAGGCAGGCGTAGCTAGGACTAAATGAAAAACCCATGGCCGTACCTTTCACTTGACGGTAGATCTCTTCACCGAACAGAAATGTATTTTGCTCCAAGCAGGTATTGATCATTTGCAAAAGCATTTTGTTGTGGTCTGTGTATTGTATGTTTCTTTCTTGCAAGAAATATTCGCATGCTTTCATCCCAATGTCATTGTGGATGTTTGAATATAGCGATACCACATCCATTGTGATCAATTTGTATGTTTTTTGCCATGGGGTCTCTTGTAGATGTCTAAGAAGATCCCCTGTATCCTGAAGGTACGACGTTAGGTTTTTAACGTATGGTAATAAAAAAACATCTAGAAAGTTGGCCATTGGTTCCAATAGTGCTCCTTTCGCAGATATTATCGGCCTCCCTGGGGGCTTCGTGGGATTTTTATGAATCTTCGGTAGAAAATATATTGTCGCCATTTTAGGATGTGGCATCTTCAGATATTTCACTTCCTCCTCATCCAACAAATTTTGTTGCTTCCATAGGTCCAGTCTCGCGTCCAATTCCTCTTTCCATTTCTTAGTAGGATTGGATTTAAGTTTCTCATAATATTCAGGGTTTCTCAGCTGCGAATATGCTTCCCGCATATATGCCTCTTTCTCCAGGATAATGATGTTACCTCCCTTATCAGCCATCTTTATTTCAATGGTCTCATCCTTCTTTAAATTCATCAGCGATTTACGCTCCTCAAAGGTTAAATTGTCTCTTTTTTTGGAGTAATCTAGCTTATAAAGATCTTTTATTACACACTCGTGGAATAAGTCGATTTTATTGCCAGGTGTCAATTGCGGGTAAAATTTGGATTGGGGTTTCTTTGAGCTACACCCCGCCCCCGATTGGGTACAATATTCTCGCACATCTTGCTTTTCTTGTTCAGGGCTATATTCCAACTCCATCAGTGTGACAAAATGTTCCGCATCTTTTGCTGCTAGTTCCATTTCAGGGGTTACACTTTTTTTGCCATATTGAGCCATTTTTGAATTTTCCGTGAAAAGTTTGGCTAATTTTATTTTGCGTATGTATTTATAGAGATCTATTCTTGTTTCCGCCAGATCCATGGTGTTGGTAGGGCAGAAATTCAGACCCCGTTTTAGGAGTTGCAATTCCGTTTCAGTAAGAACTTTATTGGATAGGTTAATTACTTCCAAATCTTGTGTCTCGTTATCCGTGTTTTCAGTTAGTTCCATTTCTGCCTCATGCTTCTGGTCGTTGTTCCCACCCGATTTGTATTGGAACTTGGATTTGATGTTCCGCTTGCCTCGTCTCGTTTGCTTCTGTTGGCTGGACTGGCTCACAGGTGCTCTTGTTACCTGGTTCACGTAAACTCTGCCTCTACTAGCTTCAAAAATACCTTCAATTTGCTCAGTTCGTTTAAAGTAAAGAAAGCTATCTACGAGTGCAGCAGCAATCACAGCATCTTAATTACTGTTTACATGTTGTGATGACAGCTACAAGTTAAGAAAAAGTGTGAGTCTCTCTTATTATTCTTTGTATTAAATTGTGCTGTATTGTGGTGTCTATTTAATGACTGAATAACACGGCATCACTGTTTTCCTAATCACATAATGTTGTTCAGAAAACGTGTATAACCAAAAGTGTGGTTGTGCACTGTTTTTCAGCCACGTTTGTTTTTAATTTCAAATAGGTCCAAGCTCCTGCTCAAGCCTGGCCTGTCCTCTGGCAGGTGTACCTTGGCGCTAGTGATGCACCTGCTTCATGCCCAACCTGCTCTGTGTACTTTAACACAAACAACAATTTCACCAGCCGCCACAGGTTAGGTATCTCTTCTAGCACAGGGTAGATGCCCTGCTGCTCATGACCTTGTAAGCACAGTAGCCTTTTGCAGAGTCCCTGCTGGAGATTCCAGCAGCATCCATTTGAATTCCCTGAGACTGCAGGGGTCTGAGAAGACTTGCCTTGCGTCATGCTGTGATTAACCGTCGATCAGGGGCACAACGACCAGGGCCGGACTGGGAACCACAACCGGCCCTGGCAAAGTGCTCGGCCGGCCCCCCTCCCCCCGGGGGGGGTGGGGGGGAGGGATGCCGCCGAGCTTTTTGCCAGGGCAGGTCTTCGGCCGATTTTGTTACAGGGCCGATTTTGCAAAAAAACGGCCCTGTAACGAAAACGGCCCCCAGGGGCCCAAAACCGGCCCCCACCCATGCGGCGCACCGGGGGATTGCCCGGTGCCTGCTACGGCCAGTCCGGCCCTGACAACGACCATTCACTTAAGCTGAAAGTGCTTTAGCCTGCTCCCCCCCTCTCTCCATCAGGTGCTTAAATGATGTCCCTGTGTTCACCATCACACTGTGTTTGACAGTGCAGGGCCCTTTAGGCCCTATGCTGTTAATCACATTCACACTATTGTGTGCATTTGGGCAAACACAGGTATGGAGGCAGCACATGGACAGTGGCAATTTAGAAAGCCATGGGAGGCAAGAAGTTAAAAATGGCTTTAATCTCACCTGAGATTTTGTGTGAGTGTTTGCTTATGTCTGTGTGCTTGCCAACTTGTGTATGCCTGTTTTTGTGTGTGAGAAAAGTGGAAAAAAGAGGAGGAGAATCAGGACACTCTCAGGAAATATTTTAAAGGGAATATGTGGAATGCTTTTGTGTACATGTCTGCTTGTTTCTGTGTGTGTGTGTGTACGCTTGGGAGTATATAGTATTGTGCCAAACAACTAAAAATAACATTATGGCATTAAGAAGCAGCAAATATTACAAAACAAGGATCTGTTAACATATCATCCTGTTTGGCTTTCATTTTGTGTAATGAATTAACCTGTTTTGTTTACATAAACGCATTTCTCATGTGTTTTGATATGGGCTGCAACTGCTACAGAAGTCAATATGTATCATCATATCTTGCCCTTAGCCCCGCCAATAGCCCCGACCAGTTGGCACACCTCCAGCTCATATTAATGAGTACCTGCACTTATTTTTCCAATTTAAAGCACTGCGCATCACGCGAGCAACACAGTGGAGAGATGAGGTTTTCCTGTTGCCCAAAAACAGTCCCCAACACAGAAAAAATAAACAGAAACAAAGAAATTATAAAATGAACAAGCATTTCCAATGCAATAGGTCTCGCATTTGCGAAAGTTTATGCTATTGGCATTGTAAATGACAATGCCTTTCAATTATCTGTTGTGAAAATTAGCACATAAATAAAAGGCATTGACATTTAAAATGCCAATACCTGGAAGTCTCGTAAATGCGAGACCTATAGCATTGCAGTGAAGCTGCCATCATTGGGGGGGGGGAGTTGGAAAGTGAAAGCGCGCTGAGTGTCGCAGTAAAGCACGTCTTGCCTGCAGTAGGCCAAAACTGAAAATAGTGCTCACAGACGAAATAAAACATATCATGTAACACCAAAATAAAAGGGGCAGTCCTCATGAACGGTTACAAATTAAGACATGGTGGTACTAAGGCGGGACTAATAAGCCTGTTAACGAATCAGAAGCCAGCATTTACAAAGAACAGCGAAACAAGTCGATGAAAAATATGTGCGGAGAGTGGGCAGAACTTCAAGTCTATACTGCAATTGTGGTACTTTAAAATTTGGGACCGCGTAGGAGGCAGGGCCCTACCCCTGTCTCTTCCGGTATTAGCAAACCGCGAATGGCCAATGCGGTATGTACAAGTGCTTTATATAACGTTTCATTGATAAATGCACTATGTATATGATATTATACATCACTACGTGGGTTCCATCTTAGAGCGGTGGCCATCTTATGGTTGCCCTCACATAGGCTACATATCATGAAGCAAATACGGGCATTTTAGAGCACATGTGCTTTCCTTTGACTTCTCTATGACCTGGGCAGCTTGGCTCTGCTGCCCCAGGTCAGTCCGGTCTCACGAGCTCCCCGTCCTCTGGCCACCTGTGATTAGCATCAGGGCTTGTCACACCATAAAGCCTTTACATTAAACACGAGCCTCCAGCTAATCTCTTTCACACCTGACTGTTCCTGCTTTATGGCTTGTTTCCCAAACAGGAGATGCTCATGTTTATTGGGGCCTATCGATATCTGATGTGGGATCTGAGCCTCGCTGGGTAAATAATTGTGGGCTGGTTGAACAGGAATGTGGGATTGTCACCATGACTCTGCCTTTTCTTTGAAGCCAAAATATGTGAATGACCACTTGTAAAACAGGGGCGGTGTTGCCCAAAGCGTAATATTCTGTATAAAATAGAAGACTGGTTTTTGTTCTGCAGACTGCCTCATTCAGTTGCTAAGGCTTCTGTGCGACGTAGTCTCACTCATTTGAGTTTAATAAAGATGTCTTTTTCATATTTCAGCTTCTTTTGCCAAGTTCTTTGTTACATTACCATGAGAGTGGTCTTTTATAATACTACAGCAACAGGATAACCCGAAGTCATAGGGTGCTATCCCTGGCACCGCTGGGGTCTTAAAATCCCCGGTACTTCAGTTGGCGCCCGACAGCGCGGCATCAATACAAGTGACTATCTGGAGGAGCGATCTTGTCAGAGGACAGAAATCTACTGGGGAGAACAGGACAGAAATCCACTAAGCAGGTACCGAGGTTCTGGGGGATTCTTTGTCTCTGCAGCCCAGTATATCTCTGATCTTTCTGACTTTGACTCTCCAAAAGATGTCACTCCCGATTAGAACCCTTTTTGGCGTGAGTATTATAAAAGACGTTTTGTTATGAAGAACTTGACAGTTAGAATTTGGATAACCTTTTGATTAATAAAAGTAAGAGTTAAGTATAAGTGGGTCGCTCCCACTCCTTTGGTTCTTTGGGTCTTTGATTTGGTTATCGCAATTACCAAAGCCGAGGGGTTGGTTTCTTGGTTTTTAATTTGGTCATTGTAATTACCATAGCCAAGGGTCTCGTATATTTGCGAGTGTATTGATAGAGATAACCCCTTGAAGTTTGAAGTTAGATTAGTGAGCTATAAGATGCCTGATCTTAGCAAGTTTGAAATGTAGAAATTTGTGTTGGCCAACTTTTGGTTTGTATAGGTTTGGATATGCGAATTGCAATTTGTGTAGGCAGGTAATGAGAAGATATTTCTCCATTTGGTTTAGTTGCATGCCTATTTGTAAGCTCACATGGAAAAATGTGTTGCTTTTTTGGACGGTACCATAGTTAAAATCGGTTAGATTTGAAAACATATTTCTTCCTTGGTGATTTTGTATCCCCAGGGAATTAAAATATGACATAATACAAAACAAGGATCCTTCGTTCTGCGCAGTTTCATGAATAAAGATATGCAGAACGATTTTGTGTGGTGTTCTGCTAGGCAAAGCTAGTGAATTGAGCGCACTCACTACTTCTTGGACATACATCTGTCTGTTGGGCTGTTTATGCAGCCTTTTGGAATACTATTGAGAAGCGTTTCTTGTAAATATGACTTACAACTAGTATTTGCAAATGGTTTGGTTCAAGTATAGTCTGTGAGCTGTTCTTTCTTTCCGTCATGCGTATTGATTTGCAAGTCAACTGTGTGTTTAAATGTCTATGTGGTTTTCTCATTAGTGCAACTTCCGTAAGTAAATTGCGACGGCGCTATTTATGAAAAATGGCTAAAGCACGCTGTATTGTCTGTTTGACCCCCCTTTCCGTTTATGTCTGAAATGAGCTCAATATGTGTTTGTGGGTCTTCTGATGTTTTCAGTCTGTTAAGCAAAATGTTGGTTAATTAATGTTAAGTAGAAACTTAGGAAAAATCCAGAAATGAACAATGTGATGTGCTAAAATAGCTATGTGTTGCTATTTAATTTATAGAATGAGCAGTTGTGCACATATACAAAACTGCCGTTAAATGCTTCAAGGATAAAATTAGAACCACATTCAATAGATATAAATAAGGCCCCAAAAACGAAATTATCTATTTTTGCAAAAGTAAATAAATTTACAGCATTTTCCTTAGATGCATTGTATTAGATGTTCACAGGCAAACTTTTCAACTGCAGTATATTTGATAGGAATGTTCATTCAGCCAGCACTTTCCCAGTTAAACACGGGTGGAATTTTGCATAACCGTCCTTTTAAATGAAAGTGGCGCAAAAATGTGACGCGTTTCGAAATGGGCTGATGCGCTTAGGCTTGTGAGTTAAATGTGTCCAAAATGATAGGCAAGGGATGCAGCCTGTTTTTTATACATGGAATTATCAAAAAAACGAATAATTGGGATTTATTTTTTTTAAAGAAAATTATTAATCATGAAAAAATTATTTTAAAAAAAAATAAGTGCTTTTCAAAATCGTTTTTTCATATTTATAAAGCTTAATACTCATACTATGGCCTCCTAGCATTAAAATTTGATTTGAGTTGTGTTGCATCACTAAAATGGCAAGCATTCGTGTGTACAATTTTCCCTTGGCGCAGGCGCAAACAAGCTCATTTTTGTAAAGTATAAGTTATTATTTCCAATGCCTGACTCATGGGTTATGTAATGGACATTCTGGTAATGCATATTATGCAAGAAAATTGTAGGATACTCATTTTTTAATACCTAGAATATCAAAGTCGAATTTGGGTAAAAGCGCTGTTTTAACTGCATTTTCTTTCATTCAGAGTACTTTTTAAAGTGTCTCAGGCTTCAGTAAATACATACATTTAGGTTTGATATATATTTACAGGTTGTGCCTTCTAATGATTCAATGAGTTAATATGCCAGTACAACGGCTTGTTTTAATATCAGGGTTGAAGGTTCTAACTTCAGCTGGGCCTACTGAGAAGTTCATTAATTTAAAGTTGATGAAATGTGTACCATTGCATAGGATTGCAACAAGCATTTATTCTAAAAACTGGTATGTGTGTTATTAAGTTTTGTGAATTATTCACAGTACATGTAGTTTAACAATCTGGGAATAGGGATAATTTTTTTAGCGCCTAAAAAGGAGAAATTATGTTTCAAAATAGAGTGAATTATTGCAAGTTAGGAGGAATTAGGAAGGCCTTCTGGCTTTGACAAATTCAGAGTGGCAGAAGCTGGGGGCTGGGAGAGCTGCAGAGGCTGGCTCGGTCACGCTGCTGAGATGCTATCTTTCCCGTAAACAATGGAGTTGACATTTATGACCTTTTAAATTAGGGCCTTGCCTCTGTGGAATGCAGAATGACCTTGCTACACGGGCCTCTAAAGCTGGGGTTTCTGGTTTCTCCATAGCAACATCACTAAAACTAAAGAACTTAATTCCAAAGGGAAAATATAGCAAAGGGGTTTCTTTGAAAGCCCAAACATCATGTTAAATGCTTTGCAGAACAGATACATTTGTGTTATTTAACAGAAAACGAAGTGTTGCATTAAGTCTTAGACAAAAAATAAGATACAGCCCACTTCGAAAATTTTTAAGGCTACATGCCTAAGTGAGAACGTATCGCCAATTAAGACTTCTTTTTCACAGTGGAAATTGTAGGTGCCAAATTAATATGGAGTGTCAGTGTAACGATTTTTATTTTTAGAAAGGTAAAACTAAAGTGGCTGGATGTTGCAAGGACTGACAAGAGGGTAACAGTTAAGTAATGGAAATTTATTTTTTGTGTATTTGGTTCTATCATGAATTGTTCTTGCTGGTCCTGTATGTTAGAAGAGAGACAGTAAAGTGATATTTGACAGCAGATTTCCATTGCCTGGTAATCTACTGTCAAAAAGGAGGGTAAGGATTTTAAACCTGATAAATTAAACAGGCCCGTATATTGGGTTTTGGGCTGCAGGTTTACAGTGCATAAAAGTACATGACATGGTGTTGTGTGTCACCGCTTATTTACATATGCTATTGTTTTGTCTATGCTTTTTGTGCTTGATATACAGCAAGTATATCTGATGGCTTGACGTTTTGTGCGTTTTTATTATTTTTTGCATGTTTTCGTTGTTTTTGTTGCTGCTTTTGATACTATTACAAGTTTACCTGTGTTGTGAGGGGATGGTCATGACGATGCCCATCGCTATGCAACAGTTGGTTGAACTTGTTCTGGTTACTAAATTCCACAGCTAATGATATTTCATGCTGTGAACATGAGAGACAACACTTTACCAGTGCATGTCTATTTAGCTATAATGGTAAGGAAAATGAAAGAGATATACAGGATCGAAGTGTGTCACCTGTAGTTAGTCACGATACTGCCCCTTCCCTTAAAGGAACAGGCAGCCCTACGTTTATGTATCCTTGATTGGACCCAAGGATGAAATTATAGATCTGTGACTCAAGGTGGCCTAATTTCTATATTACATTAGTTAATGATGTTTTGCTTCCTAAGTAGCCTATGGCTTTTGTTTCTTAAAAGAAAACTAGGTTTTCATTTTTCCCTGAAGAAGGAACTGGAACATTACCTAAGATTACCGTATATGGTGTAGCCGCCAACGGTAGAGTTAAAATGTGTGTAACTTTGGCCTTTGTGTATCACCCGTACTCTTGGTGTTGTGTCACATGCCTGACTATCACCCAAATCATTTTTGTTCTTCCTATAGATTTTTTTTTTCCTTTTGTTGCTTCTCCCCTGACCAATGTCGCATCATGCTTAGTTATTGGGGATTTTAGTTGTGTCCTAGTTCCAATTCCCTTTTCCGTATTCCTTTCACCAGTCAGCCCATTTATTATTGTAGGTGTATTGTTCAGGTACACACTTCCAGACTGCATGTTTATGTATAATTCCCTTTTGTATGGCCAGACTGATTTCCAAGAATTTTCCTTAGGCCTGCTTCAATGTTTTCCAGCCTGACTGTCAGAGTAGCGATAGACTGGTTAACTGACTCAATATTATAGTAAGACAAGTTTTCCATCTCAAAAGGAGATATCTTACGTTTACTTTTTGAACATGACGAATTTTCAATGTCTATTTTTAATGTGGTTTTTACCCTTTTGTTCCTGCTGCTTTAATTTTTGGTGGGATCAGATGTGTTCTAATCATGCAAATATCAGAACCCTCTACTTCTTGTCTTTTGTTTGCATATTTGACTATTAGCCTGTGTATTGCATATTGCACCTGATGTGAAAGTTTTCTACATGCCCATGATAATCTGTACCATGTGATTTCTCTATTGAGATGTTCTAGATAAGGAATTTAGGAACACCTAATCATTGAAAAAAAAAATGTGTTTGCCCCATTACACAATGCCACTATATGTGAAGACATCCATGTAGACAGAATTCTCGTGTAGTTATCTACCCTTAAATGATGGAGGCTCTCACACGGAAACCCAATTGAAAAGATTAGAGACGCTGTTTTACCTACTGCCTTTATATTTGTATTGCTTTTTGAGAATGACAGTGTATTCTAGACCAAAATTGTCCCATGGCGTGTGGCCACTCCTTTGAAAGACCGCAGGCCACCTGTTTGCAGTCCCCTTGTTATACAATGAACTGTTTAAAGCATCGCACTTGCTTCATCAGAAGGCGTTCAACATCAGAAAAGAAGGAGGAGCTGGTTTTGCCACAGAATCAGAATTTCAGTGCACAAGAGCGCCTGTCATGTGCTGGTAACCTCTGACAGTGTGCAGTCCCTTGAGCCCCTTGGCCTGAGTTTTTGGCCACACACACCCCCTCTTTTCCTTTGCTCCAATGGAAGTGCAGTGCACCGGCGGATCCAAGATTGACAAAAGGCACTAATTCTAGGGCCCATGAAAGAGCAGCCTGAGCGTCCTCTGACACCGAATGATGAGTGTTGGATCCTGAGAATGGTCCCGGGTCTGCACAAGATGATCTGTGCCCATGACCAATGAAGAGCATATTATTTGTAGTGTCTGCAGCAGAGGAAAGACACAGGTGCACTGCCTTGAGACATTGAGACTCTCGAGTGAGCTGTGGGTGTTTGCCAGGAGGGCACTCCAACTAAGCAGTACTTTTCTCATGTAAGGCTAGAATGAAGAGGCCCATGCAAAAGAAAACAACAGAAGAAGATTTGATGGACAATAGAAGCCTGCCAGAGAGGCTTTTTGAACGGACTCTGGGCATAGGTGGTTCCACAAGAGGTTTCCGTGTGATTGTATAGAGTAGGTGTTAAGGAGACAGATTGTTTTGCTGGCATTGTTTTAAAGTACTATTCTGTTTAGTATAAGCAGAATAAAGTCCATTTTCTGTGGAAAGAGTACCCTCTTTTCACCTTAGAGCATTGATGAGGGTCACCACTGTTTCACCTGAACATACAAGAATTACTGAAATTACTGAGCCCTAAAAATGTTACTAGATAATTTTGGGATTTGCTTTTTGCTTAGGGTTGTGAAAAACTATTATTTCATTTGCAATAGTGGTTACTACTTTCTCCCATTGTTTATATGTTCATAATAACGTGTTTTCTAGTGTCTTTTCAAGCATGACATTGTCATTTATGGGTGGGATCGTTTTTCTCTACTCAATTGACTTCTGCACCCGCTTCCCAACCTATGTCTTTTCCTACCACTGCTTCTTTGTACTCTTTTCACCCTATCCTGAACATGGGCAGGTTAAAAGATTAGAATTCGTAAGCAATTCTTTTGTACAGCTTCTGCATCATCATTAGTTAGTAGTGAACATCACTAATTATTGAGTGTGTGATCTTATGCCGCCTACTACAGACAGAGGTATTCCTTATTTTGTCCCGCCATATGTGGCCTTTGTGCTACTACATGTGTAAGGAAACATGTATCAGAAAACGAGCTAAGTAATAGGATGATGCTACAGCAACATCTCCATGACTTCATGAACATTGACCTAGACTCGGATTGATGAGAGTATAGTTATTGCCTATGTAAGGGCAAAAGGAGGGTCTGTGGTACTTTAAAATTTGGGACCGCGTAGGAGGCAGGGCCCTACCCCTGTCTCTTCCGGTATCAGCAAACCGCGAATGGCCAATGCGGTATGTACAAGTGCTTTATATAACGTTTCATTGATAAATGCACTATGTATACGATATTATACATCACTACGTGGGTTCCATCTTAGAGCGGTGGCCATCTTATGGTTGCCCTCACATAGGCTACATATCATGAAGCAAATACGGGCATTTTAGAGCACATGTGCTTTCCTTTGACTTCTCTATGACCTGGGCAGCTTGGCTCTGCTGCCCCAGGTCAGTCCGGTCTCACAAGCTCCCCGTCCTCTGGCCACCTGTGATTAGCATCAGGGCTTGACACACCATAAAGCCTTTACATTAAACACGAGCCTCCAGCTAATCTCTTTCACACCTGACTGTTCCTGCTTTATGGCTTGTTTCCCAAACAGGGGATGCTCATGTTTATTGGGGCCTATCATTATCTGATGTGGGATCTGAGCCTCGCTGGGTAAATAATTGTGGGCTGGTTGAACAGGAATGTGGGATTGTCACCATGACTCTGCCTTTTCTTTGAAGCCAAAATATGTGAATGACCACTTGTAAAACAGGGGCGGTGTTGCCCAAAGCGTAATATTCTGTATAAAATAGAAGACTGGTTTTTGTTCTGCAGACTGCCTCATTCAGTTGCTAATGCTTCTGTGTGACGTAGTCTCACTCATTTGAGTTTAATAAAGATGTCTTTTTCATATTTCAGCTTCTTTTGCCAAGTTCTTTGTTACATTACCATGAGAGTGGTCTTTTATAATACTACAGCAACAGGATAACCCGAAGTCATAGGGTGCTACCCCTGGCACCGCTGGGGTCTTAAAATCCCCGGTACTTCACAATACAGCATGACCCGCAGAGCAGCCCATGCGCTGGCCAGGCTCAACCAAAAAATTGCCAGTTGCGGTAAGGCCTAGACTTGTTCCAACTTCTCAACTGTCCGTTTCTTGTGGACGGGGCATAAGTTTCAGAACTACAAGTGACACATTTAAGTGAAAGTTATTTATGCACATATGTTGTAACAGGAATGTCTCCTGAATCATATACAGGCACATACCCTTGCCCTTAGAGGCTAACTGTGTGTGAATCGAATATTCTGACTTTGTATTTTCCCTGATGGTAATCTAGCATATGCGAAGAGGCGTACATCCGGACAAGGCAAAAGTGAGGTTAAGAACCTTTTCTCTAAGCTGAACGGTTGCACCAAATGTTCCCCCTATTGCGCGTGTAGGACTACTGTGCATGTCCTGTGTTAGTCACAAGAATTGGTGGTGTCAGTGCAATGAGTTTTGTGAATGTCTAAAGATTCGGATCGCAGGTAAAAGTATGTGTCCGGTCCAGAAAGAGGTCCCTTGTGAGCATTATTTAATTTGTGGAAAAATTAATGCTAGAGCCCAAAATATTTCTCCGAAGGCCACCGCTGCTTTTACCACCCACTCTCCCTGCCAGAGCTGCCACATGCGAGCACCAATGCTGCCTGTTAACCATCATGCCGATGCAAACGGGGCAAAATGGACTGTTCCTGGTCCTCCATAGAAGCAGAAATGGCTTGGAGGTGCTGAACTTATTTTCTATTTAGTTTGTATTTTTAAACCGACTGCTGATGTATGCAAATAGAGAGACAGGGCCACCGTGTGCTAGACGGTTATAAATATGTGCTGGCGTCAAGACGTGTGCCAGTGCTGAGCACCACAGCAAACGCAAGCACAAATTTAGCACTACTTGTGAGTTCCATGCAGTGGCGGCTGGTGACATTTGAAAGTTGGGGGGTGTAAAAGTTTGCAATGAGTGCCCAGCGGTGAGCGAGCGAGCTTAGCGAGTGAGCCTAAGTGCCAAGGGTAGGCAAGAGGTGCATTTTCAAGCATATTGAGAAAGCAAGGTTATGACATCAGTAAAGAGATTTCGGGAAGCTTCAAGTGATTCCATCAATTAAAGCCAATACCAGCTTCTAAGAACCCTTTACATTTGCAGATTGACCAGTTGCACACATTTACATTTCTTTCTACGAAGCAGGCACACAGGCAAGAAGGCTTGTTTAGCTGTCTACCCCTCCTTCAGTTTCACAGCACAGGAGACTTGTGCCTTACACTTCAGCTGAAGCATTTCAACTGTCGGGCAGTTTTCTTTTCATGTTGTGCCCTTCGGATCCCCCCATATGACTACTGGATCACACAACATGACAACAAGGCTCGGCCTCAAAGTCAGGACAAATGAGACTCAAGCCTGGCCACAGCACAGGTCACGGGGTGTGGTCTCCGTCTGGGCTTGTCTCTCCTTCGTTCGCACCCTTGTGCAAACAACGTTTGGCAGCCGTTCGACATACGAAGATGGGAGGGGGAGACAAGACTTCTGCACTTTATTGCTCGCAGAGTCCCAACCCGCATTCGGCCTGTACAAAATATCGAGGTATGAAGCAAAAGAAGTAACACCAACTGTGCGCCAAAATGTCCATTTAGATTGTACAGTTGACACAGAATATTGCATATACAGAGGTACTTTGCTTGAATTTTCATAATTCATATCCAGGTATCAACATTATTTACAAGAAGCCAACTCTACCTTTAGCAGCCCGAACAGAGCAATAGTTAAACTTTCAAAGGGTAACTCATGTCAGATTAACAAATAACGACAGACGTGATTGCATCTGGTCAACAGTAGGCCAAATTTCAATTCGATAAAATGCTAAATGATGGCATTAAATCAAGATAAAGAGCACAGAATGCATTTTGTTTGGCTGCCATTTTTTTAAGGCAGCATAAGGACAAAAAAGCGAACTCCAGCATTTCTTCATGCATAGCATTTCTCAACAATATTTCCTTCACATTTATTATGACGGATGATTGAAATTTTTTATGGCTCTGCCACGAAATGGGCAAGGGCTTGATTAATTTCATTCTGTGATAGGGTTTTCTTGCAGAACAACTAAGTAAGTAATGGCATGCATTTCCATATCCATCACGGTACCTTTAAAATGCCCTTTTCTGCATGGCCATTCTTCCACTAATTAATGCTCTTGTCTATTACCTTGACTATATTTGAAGTTATTATGGCTCTATCAATTTTTACCTGTCTAGTGAGTTTGCACATTTACCACACGATTTCCCAATGAGTGAGTCCCCCTCTTGGTGAAATAAACCCTCATCCCTCCAACAAGAAACATAGCATATGACAGACCCCCACACCCTCAAAATGGATGATCAGCCAAGGCCCCTAATGACGAAAAAGGGGCCCTTCATAGTGTTTACTATTAAAGAAATCATAAAATTTTCCGCACAGTAACACAGAAAAATACAAGCTTCTTCTGATCTCTAAGCTTTCTCCAAGACAGACATAACATGCCCATTTTATTATACGATTAAACTAATGAATAATGGGCTTCGTCTGACAGTGGGAGAAATATTGCCGGCGCATAAATGAGAAAATAAGTTCCTCTGGTAACAATTGCAGTACTGTTCCACCTGTGTATACCCCCTCCACTCTCACCGCCAGCATACATGTGATTTTTTCACTCAATGAATGGAGATTCCTTACCGTAAGAACAAAATTCGGGCAAAACTTGACCTCCCGATGATACAGCTCGACTCATCATTTTTACATGAATACAGAGATCTTTTAACAACTACAGCCATATCCCCGGGAACCAGAATGAAGTAGGCACACAATGAACTTTAACGACCGGCCTTCTCTCTATTTATTACTGGATTAAACTTGCCAAAAGCCAAATTGCCAGTCGCGGCTCGTGTCGTGGGGGGGGGGGGTCGCGCGGGGGTGGGGACGTTTTTTTTAAATTAAATCCTACCTGTCCTGAGCAGGTCCGGGTCCACCGCCTCGGGTCCGTTTCCGTTACTTCTGGCGCCTACTCACTGGAACAGGCCATCAGTGCTGGCATGCATTGCAAGACCCCTCTCAGCCAATCCTGGTGCTGGAGCAGCACCAGGATTGGCTTAGAGCAGGCTTACGCTCCGCCCGCCTACCCATTGGAGACCGAGGTTTGAGCCTTGGCTCAACCCTCGCTCTCCTAATGGGCATGCGCCAGCCTTTGTAAACACGAGTGCGCATGACTGGGCACGGTGCAAAAATCGCCCCCCGTCCCCGCTCATGCGCACTTGTGTGCTGCTGGCTGCCTGTCAGTCAACATGACGCCAGACTGCCCACCCCCTTCAGACTCTGAAGGGGGTGGGCGGTCCAACATCATACTGACTGACAGTTCTCCCTCAGCGTCTCTGGACGTAAGTAAACTGAGAGTTTACTGAAGTTCAGAGACGCCGAGGAAGCTGCGGGCACGGGGCGCGGGCGGGGGGGCAACGCCCCAAAACCCCCAATGGACGGACCGCCACTTCCATGCATGCCACAGTACAGAAATGGTGGTACATTTTGTGAGCTCAGTGAGTCTTTCAGCATTGGGACAAAAGTGCCCAAAAAGTCTGTGAATGTTTCAGCACAGGCAGCAATGCATGACAGGTTTGGTAAATAACTACAATGCCAAAGATATGTGGATGTTGTAATACTGAGAAGAGAATGATCTATCGGCCAAGAGGTGCATCGTCTGAGCTCTGTGGATGTGTCTGTCAACTGAGGGAGCGGTGCTTGACAAGTGAGGGCAAAGGTTATTTGCATTATCTCTTAACAGCATGAACATTAATATACGATGGCAATTATTTTAGAAAGAACATTGACTGTTTATCAAAAAACAAAACCCATAGCTACAGCCCAGATGGACCAGCACGGCGCTGCCACTGGGTCCTTTTTCCTTTGCAAAAGAGGTGCATTCCTGTCCACTCCACAGCAGTTATGATATGGAATGCCATTTCCACTAAGAGGCAGAGGGCTCGCAACTTCCTGACCCTAGCTCTCGAATGACAATATTCCAGTGCCATCGTAGCAAACTACTGAAGCAACTGGGACCAACAGAGGGGTCTAGATGTCTCAGTAGGAACAGCATCTCGTCCAGGTGGGCACCTGGCCCTGTCCTACCAGCAAGGAGATGGTTTAAACCAGAAAGATAGGCCAGTGAGTTAATTTGCGATTCATACATTTGCATGCATACACTTGATGAAATGAATACTACTGTCTTTGGCAATATTTTTTTTAACGGAGTTTTATATAGTGTGAACTTGACCCGACGGTATCGGATATCGGCGCGATTTACACTGGTACCAGTTGCGTTGCATGAGGACACAATTTGTTTTTTTGTTCGGGAGATTACGTGATTTGCCCAGAATCACAGGATGTTCAGCGTCATTGCCGAGACTCGAACGGTTCCCCAGATTCGAATAGCAATAATAACTTGTTTCACCCATGATGCTGAAAAACACACGTTGCCAGCCAATGCTTTGTGCCCCTTTAATGATGCTCGTACACTAAGAGAAATGCACAATGCTAAATTGCAAGAAAGACGTTTCGAACCTAAAACCCACAGGTGACAATAGGCAACGTCTATACTTGCCCCACCAAGCTCTGTGCCCCACTTGTGCTGAGTTGTTGCGAACATGGGTGAAATCCAATGCCCTAGCTGCAGGGGTTCAGACAGTGAATAAAAAAGTTGCTATTTTTACCCATCTCAAAATGGGTCATTTTATTGACCTCAGAAGGATGAAAGGCTGCTTCGAGCTCAGGTTTCAGCCTGTGACCACCAAGCTACACACAGATCTCAGATTCAGCTCTTTCGTCCTGACTGAGCAAAAGCACCACATTTGTGAAATATACAACTTCAGAGGCTAACTGACCTACAGTGGGTAACCTGTGCAGCAGGTTTTCAAAAACGCAAATAAAAGGCTATTGGCATTGTCATTTACAATGCCAATAGCTGAAACGCTTACATTGCAAATGCTTCTTTAATTTTATGGATACCTCATGGGTTGCAGGTTCAAGTCCCTTCCTTGCAATACTTTTCCGAGGGAACAATACAGATACACTTTGTGACTGTGTTGACAATAGGGTGACCAGAATTTTAAAGCGCAAAACCAGGACATTTCCTAAAAATAGAAGGACTACAATTTTATTTCAACCTAGCGCACATAATGACGGTGCTCCTTAGCAGAGAATTACAGCGGAGGCAGTAAGAACATACTTTTGAACATTTTTTTTTTTTTTAAACCGTTTATTACAAAATTCAAAAAAATATACAAAGATGGGCCTACAACCTTCAGGCCGGCCGCTAGCAAACAGAAGGAGCATATGGTACAAACAATAGCGCGCATGCTGCGGCAAAGGGAAATGCACAGGAGTTAGCAGCGTTGATAGCCACACCATCCGGACCCCACATAACGGTTTCTTTTTGATATAAATAACAACAGAAAACAAATCCACAAGGCAACCCACAATCGGAAACAGCAACATGTGCTCCCCTAGAAGGGGGACCCTACCAATCCATAGGAGTATCAAGGGGGGGAAAAGGTCAGGACAGGGACTAGGTGGACTCAGTGCCCGGTACCGGGGCGATAAACCGGCTAAGGGGACGGGCCGGAGACGGATCGGGCAATAACGGCGGGGTACAGATTCCCCCGTGGTAGGCGTTCCAGGGGCCCCATACTTTCACCCATGCCCCAGGCTTACCTCTCGCAACATACACCACCTTTTCCCGAAACATGCACCAGTCCATGTTGTCCTTCCAGGCCGAGACGGTCGGCGACCTCTGGGAACCCCACAGTTGGGCAATGTCGCGTTTGGCCACCATATATCCCAGAGTCACCCACCACGTCTGTGGCGCCGAGTAGTCGGTTGGTTCCCACACATTCAGAAGGCATCTCCTCGCTTCAGGCAGCAGCGACACACGCGTAACCACCCGCAGGACCTCATGCACACCACGCCAGAATCGCTCCACCTCCGGGCAGTCCCACAAAATATGAAGAAAGGTCCCCAAAGAACCACACCCACGCTTACACAGCCCGTCCACAGCATAGCCCATACGCAATAGCCTTGGCCCCGTAACGTAGACCCTATGGAGTATCTTGAGCTGGACGAAGCGAAGGCGGGCCGGTATGGCCACCTCTTTCGGGGAGGCCACCGCAGAGACCCAGTCCTCGTCGTCCAGCTCCAATCCATCGGCAACCCATGCCTCACGAAGGCTAGTTAGCAATCCCGCGCGGTCATTAATACGTTTTTTATAGATTAGTGAAATCGTGCTTTCCGGTACATGTCCATCTAGCACTCTGTCCTCCAGAGGGGAATACTCCGGGATGGAGGCAACATCCGGGAAGACGGAGCATAGCGCATGACGGATCTGCATATACCGAAAGTACTCCCTGTCCTGCAACTGGAATTCCGTCTGCAGCATCTTGAACGTTTTGAATCCCCCCCTAGTCCAGAGATCACCCACCCTGCTGATGCCTATCATGTCCCACCTCTCGAAGCCCTTCGAAGTCCACAGGGTGCCCAACTGCTCAGATGCGTATAGTGGCGACGCCCGGGTCAAACGATCTTTCCACCCCATCGCTACATTAGCCGCGTGCCACACTCGTACCATGACACGCGTGGGGCCCGTCAGACGTGCGTCGAGCGAGCTGGAGTAAAGCGCTCGGTTATAATCACCACCCGGCAGTAACATCTTATCCATTTCAAAGGCCGGGTTTAGAGCGGGCCCGTACAGGCCGTGATTAATCGCAGCCAGCTGGGAGGCCCAATAATACCGTTTGATATCCGGGAGGGCAATCCCCCCGTCATACCACGGGAGCGTCAGCTTCGCCAGGGCGATACGCGGTCTCCCTTCCCAGAACAGGCGGCGTTGCAAACTCTCCACTTCGCGGAAGTAGCGCGCCGGGACGACGTCCATTGTGTTCTGCAGAGCGTACAGGAAACGCGGCAGCGACATCATCTTAAACAATGCCGCCCGGCCGAGCGGCGAGAGCGGCAAGCGCCTCCAACGTGCGACATCCTCCTTCAGGCGCTGGAGGGGGGGAAGCAAGTTCTGACTATATCGGGCCTCCGCATCCAGGGTAATGAAGACACCCAGATACCTAAATCCCCGCGGGGCGATCTGGATAGGACAGCCCCGCGGAAGGATAGGAGCCTCCCCGGAGAGAACATACACGCACGATTTAGCCCAGTTGATGACAAGGCCGGAGTTATGGCCAAATGAATGCAGTACATCAACCAGTACTATCAGTGATTTACGTGGGAAAGCCAGGTACAGGAGAATGTCATCTGCGTATAGGGATACGCGGTCCTCATACTCGGGGGTCCAGCGGAGACCACGGATAGAAGGATGCCACCGCAGCCACTCCGCCAGGGGCTCCAAGGCAAGCGCGAAAAGGAGCGGCGATAACGGGCAGCCCTGCCGCGTGCCTCTGCCCAGCTCGAACGGAGCCGATACTCTACCGTTCACGACCACCTGTGCCAGCGGGCCAGAGTACAACAATTTAACCCAACTGATAAACCCAGGGCCAAACCCAAATTTCGCGAGCGTCGCCCAAATATATGGCCATTCCAGTGTGTCAAACGCCATAGTGGCGTCCAAGGACGCCAAGATGGCCGGCTCCCGTATGTACGGGACACGTGCGAGCACCCCATGCAAACGCCGCAGGTTAAGCGCCGTGTTGCGATGAGGGATGAAGCCGGACTGATCCTGGTGAATCAAGTCACACACTACGCCGACCAGCCGATTGGCCAACACTTTGGCAAGAATTTTGGGCTCTGCATTCAATAACGAAATGGGCCGATAGGATGTGACTCGGTCCCGCGGCCTCCCCTCCTTGTGGATAACCACAATTGTAGCCAGACGCTGGTCTAGCTGGAGGGAACCCGTCGAGTGGGCCGCAAGGAACATAGCACGGAGATGTGGTGCCAGCGTATCCGGTCGCAGTTTATACAACTCGATGGGAAGACCATTAGGACCCATGGCCTTGCCGGAAGCGACCGAGCGTATGGCGAGGGCAATTTCTTCAGAAGTTGGAGCGGCGTCCAACGACACTCTGTCCTCCTCCGAAAGGGAAGGCAGCGCGATATCTCTGAGCAGGGCATGGGAATCCTCTTCAGAGCGGGAGGACACCGGGGAATACACCCCACGGAAATAGTCTGCAAAGCAAGAAACAGTTTCTTCCGGTTCAGTGACACACACACCATTCTGTTTCTCAATCAAAGGGACAACTCGACTCGCTCTCTCCTTTTTGTCCAGCCACGCAATCAATTTACCAGCCTTATCACCCACATCATACAGTCTCCCCTGTTGCTCTCTACTGAGGCCCCTGGCCGCCTCCGTGACGAGGGCCTTATAGGCCGCTTGCTTGAGTCGGAGAACATGTAATTTATCATCCGTCACCCCATATTCTAGATCACCCTCCAACTCGGTTATCTCAGCTTCGACACGGGTCACCTCCTCCCGCTCGCGCCTCCGGGAGTGGGAAATAAGGGACAGGGCCTCTCCCCGGAGTACCGTTTTGAACGCCTCCCACAGTGAGACCGCCGATGACACAGACCCCACATTCTCGTCAAAGTAGCGCTTAAGGGATTTAACCAGCTCCGCGCGAATGGTGGGGTCACGCAGGTACCAGGGATTAATCGGGGCCACCCTACCCTCTCCCCTCGGAAGAATATCAAAGCGCAACAAGAGCGGGGAGTGGTCCGAGATACCCCGTGCCAAATGGCTCACCTCTCCCACCCTCCCCACATGAGCCGCCGGAACCAGGACATAATCTAGCCGTGAGAGACTACCATGAGCCCCGGAATGGAAGGTGTACTGTAGCTGCGTGGGATGGTTCAAACGCCAACAATCCACCAGCCCCAAGGTATCCAAGAGGCCAGGCAACCACGCCTGGGCCCGGGGGAGATCCCTAGGGGGGTGACGGTCCACCGTTCCGGAAACCACAGCATTAAAATCCCCCCCCACCACTAGAATCCCCTCCGGAAGGCCAAGGAGGAGGCGCCCCAGGTCCGCAAAGGTGGTCGTCTGCAGCCCCGGCGGGACATAGACAGAAACAAAAACAATCACTCTGCCCTCCATTCTGCCCACCAAAACCGTGTAACGTCCCCTGTCGTCATGGAGCACCTCATCAATCTCCAACGGGAGCGAGTTCTTAACCATAATGCCCACACCCCTTGAACCAGACGTGAAGCCCGAATGGGCCACAAGGCGGTAGCCCCGTTGATTCATAGCACGAAAGGAGTTGCCAATGAGGTGTGTCTCCTGCAGAAAAACTATATCGGGCGAAATTCGCTTCAAGAACTGCAGGACCACACCTCGTTTTATCCTGTCCCCCGGTCCATTAACATTCCAGGACAACAAACTCAGTCCCCTACCCCCCATCATAAACAGAAGCCATCACTCGTCCCCCAGAGAGCACTTTAGAGATAACACAATGATACATTTGCCTTGTGGTGTAAACGAACAACACCCCACCCCAACCCACCCGCCCCAACAAAACTCCCCCCTCCCTGCACCCCTGCATGAGCCCGGACAGCCCCCCCAACTTGCAGTGTGCCTGTCGCCCCTATATAATGAAACTAGCTAGACCCCCTAGAGGAGGAAAGAGTACCCCTTCCAGACCCCACCCAACCCCCATGGGAGAGGAAAGAACAAAGACAGAAGCTTGGTCGAAAGTGGCATCATAGTCGTCCAGAGTGAGGACCAATATCAACCCCTCAGTCCCGATCCAGTGGGCCGTCTCCTCCCGCCGCCCCCCCCCGCGCCATCTCGATCACGATCCCCAGACAGAGTATCCAGCCAGTCCCCGGCCGCTTCGGGACGATCAAAAAAGTGCGTGCGACCATCCACCTCCACTCGCAGCTTGGCCGGGAAGAGCATGGCATATTTTAGGTTCATGTCCCGAAGTCGGCGCTTGACGCCCAGGAAGCTCAGTCTCTGCTTTTGGACCGCTTGGGTAAAATCAGGGTAAAAGTTCACCTCCATATTTTCCAGCTTAATCGGCCCTTGCAGTCTGGAGGCTTGCAAGATCGCGTCCCTGTCCCGAAAGTTAAAAATCCGGGCAATGAGAGGTCGCGGAGGGGCTCCGACCTTCGGCCTTCCCCCGGGAACTCTATGGGCCCTCTCCACGGCAAAAAATTTACTCAGTCCCCGAGGCTGGAGATGGGTAACGATCAGGTCTTCCACAAATAGATCGGCCGCCGCTTCCTCCCGTCCCTCGGGTACCCCGATGATGTGGATGTTGTTCCTCCGGGCCCGACTCTCGGAATCCTCAAGGCGCCGATCCATAAGTGCACTCGCCTGACGAAGTCGGCGCACCTCCGTTTGTAGGGCCGCCACCTCAGTCGTGAGGCCCGATGCGGTTTGGGCCAAAGAATCAACCCGGTCGTTGGTCTTGGAGAGATCAGCCCTCACCAGGCCAACATCCACGAGGACCGCGTCGATCTTATGTGCCAGGCCCACCGAGGCCTTCATCTCGGCAATGGCGCCCATGACGTCTTGCAGAGTCAGATCCGTGGGCAAGTCCGGGGCATCAGAAGGGCCCTCAGAGGACTTGTGTGGTCCGCCAGGAGATCCCCTCTGGAGGGTATAGCGGTCCATGATGTTGGCCTGATGTACGGCGCCACGCCGGGTCGACTTGGTCTTTGATCGATCTCCATCTTGTTTCGTGGCCATCGCCACAGTTCTCACACTCGCACCAGCGACGCCGTAGAGGGCAGGCAATCGGGGCCGCGAGCTCCGGGGGGGGCCACCCCAGATCGGCGGGGTGGGTCACAGCCGGCAGGCAGGCAGGGTCCCCCAGCGAGGCCACACCAACACAAAGAGCTCCGCGATCTCACTCGCAGAGAAGGCGAGGGGGTGCGAAAGTGAAAGCGAAAGTGTGGGGTACGCGACTCGCCAGGCCCAGCCCGCCGTTGTTGTTCACTTTGCCACCAGGTCACCCCCCAGCGCAAATCCGGGGTCCGGCGAGGAGAAGGCCGCAAACTTCAATCGGTGCTCACTCCGGCACCCGAGGTCCGATTTGAGAACGGGAAACGGGTACCACCTCAGCTCAGGCTCACCAACACAGTCCCCTCAACCGAGGCAGGATGAATACAGGATAGATGTAGGAGGTTGCGGAGGTCCTCGGGAGCCTCGCACCTACGCGGCCATCTTGGTTGCGCGCTAGGCTCCTCCTCCCTAAAATGCAATTTTTAAAGCCAGTATCCCAACTGTTAATTAAATTACTCTCTGATGACAGCTGCTAACTATCTCTGCTTTGCAAAACATAAAGATACCTCCAACCGTTTTCAGTCAACCATCTCTAGAAACCGGGACATGAGCTGAATTTCCTGAAATCTGCTGAGACAGCTGTTGAAAAACCGGGACTGTCCGGGACACCTGGTCATCCTAGTTCACAATGGATGAAAACGGTGTGTGCCTTAAAGTTTGTCACCGGCACGTCAATGTCCCATAGTTGCTGTACCCCGTCTGTCCTATCTTTGGCGTGCAGTATCGATAATGTTGTAATACATCGTTCATATGAATAACTACTCTACAAACTGCATTTTCTGGTCGTGTACTACGAGTTATCACACTGAATTAATGATACTCATTTTTTATCCTTGAAAAGGGAAAAGAGGGGGAGCGGACCCAGCATATTACAATTGT
Organism: Triturus cristatus; assembly: GCF_964204655.1. NCBI lineage: Eukaryota > Metazoa > Chordata > Amphibia > Caudata > Salamandridae > Triturus > Triturus cristatus. Next base: position 240,324,474 of record NC_140583.1, read on the forward strand.
CGCACATAGATCTGCACCGGATGCAGTACTGTACTGCAGTAACCTTTTTTTTATTGGAATAAATATAGGTACTTGCGAGGAAGCTTTTCTTCTAAGCACTTCGGATTGAATCGGGAAACTAGAATCCACCCTGAGCTCTGCTTTGGAAATTCCTTGCAATCAGGTGTGTTGGTCCATCTTGTGCATTTGCAGAGTCAAGAGAGCAACTAATAAAGCACATTCTCTGAAATGCAAAATCCCACACCTGGAGTCCGCTCGTAACTCTACACATGTGCTATATAAAACTGAGAAAAACACCAAACAAGAAAGCACGGCCGCCATTAATTAAGACTGTAAACAAAGGAAACTCAAGTGGGCGAAAAAAAAAACGTAAACAACAACATCAAGGGGAATCTACATTAATGCGTACGGCAAAACAAATGGAATTAAAAGTACAACATCAAGGGGAATCTTCATTAATGCATACGGCACAACAAATGAAAGCATCAATAAAAACATAGGCAAACACAAACAAAACTCATTCACTACTAAAAACAAGCAGCGGTGAAAGCGATTGCAAAAGCGATCGCTATGGGAAAACACACGCCCGCAAGTGGTGCGCGTGCCACAGCAAGCCATGTGGTTTCAATTATCGCGCCCGTGTCTGGGCACGATAATTGAAACCACATGGCCGGCGGTGTGCGTAATAGACAAGACACCAATAGGCCATGGGCGGAGCAATGCGCCCGCCTTTAGCCAATTGCGTGCTGTCTTTAATAAAAAAGACGCACGCAAAGGCCAATAGCGTAGCCCAAAAGGAAAAGCACACGCACGAGGGTGTGCGATTCCTAGGGCGATTTTGAAACCCCGTACAAGAGGTCTCTCGCTGCGCGAGCAGTGCTCCGCACTGCAACTCTAGGCGCGAGACCTAAAACCTGTGCCTTTAATGTCATGCTTTGTCTTGTTCAGTGACTGGAGTACTTTGGTAAATCTGGGGCTAATTTACAAGCCCATTGCGCCGCTGGTGCGTCACTTTTACTGACACACCGGCAGCGCAATGAGCTTCCCCATATTTACATGGCCGTGTAAAGCCACCCTTTGTGACTTTTCATAGCCTTGTAAAACCCGACCCGGCACTATACGTCCTACCCGAACACAGTCCCGCGCTGATAAAGACCTTTTTATAAATATATCATCTTGGGCCCCCCCAATGAAGGTCGAAACGTGTTGGCTCTTATCACCAAGAGGCATAGAGCAACCAAGGATAATATCATGCCAAATAAAAGGCGTCTTGACCTGGACTTAATAAGCTCGAGATTAGAGTTTGAAAATAAGTATCTGACCTCCTTAGGACCTAGAAAATAGACAATATTGAGGACATAAATAAAAAATGGCCCAATACTAAACGCAATTCAGTAGGACTATAAAGTTCTGATGGGAAGTTTATTCTTTTGAAAAATTGAAAGCATCACTATAATTGTGTTTGATGTTTTTTTTTATGTGTGAAAAAATGATTTGTTGTTAGTGATAAAATATATGTATGTGATGTAAATATGGATTTTGATAGTCGCATTTGAAAAAAAAGTTTCTGTAAATGAACACAGAGGCGTATGTTTTAATGCAGCATGTTAAGGGAACCTTCACGTAAAAAAACTGAAAAAGAATTCAAAATGAGTTAATAAAAATTACTACTGTGGCACAAGTAAAGTATCTTGTAGTTACGCCATATATATAAAAAGAACTATATATATATTCCCTGGTTATAGTTAGGACCTTGTTTCTATTCAAAAAGCGTTTCTTCTTTTCCCAATAACTTTGTCGCCGGTTGACGAATCTTCACGACATTTTCAAAACGTTGGTCTCGCTCCGGTCAGCTCCTATCCTGAAAGTTTCGGGGTGATTTGCCAAGCAGGGGCCGAGAAAAAAGGGGGGTCCCAAAACACGTTTTCTCCATGTTATTTCCCATAGGAAATTTTATGCAAGGATACAGCCGAAACTGCTGAACGGATTTACCCCAAATTTGGCAAAAAGGTACTGCTTGGCTCAGAAAGCCACCTTTTAAAAAATGGTGTAAATCCGTTTAGTAGTTGCTGAGAAAATAAAAAATAAATGTTTCGATATTTAGAGGCATGGAGGATCCGCGCACCCTCCCGATCATGAGCTGCATTCTAATTGACTGTCAACACTTCAAACCAGGAAGTGTTGGCAGCCATCTTGTGCCTCAGTACAACCGAGGCACAAGAAATCAGGAAAACAAACATGAAAAAAAAGAAAAGGGGGCAGGGTAGAAACACCCTGACACCCTAGGCCTGCTTAGGGGGTCCCACAATGACTCCCAGGGCCAAAAAAAGCATTTTTTTTTTTTTAAATCGCGGGTTGTGTGGAGGAACCGCGGATCCGGCAGCGAAAATAAAAAAAAGAAGTGCGAGCTCTTGTGCTTCATTATTAATTAGCCCCCGGGTGGGTCAAGTCCCGGGGGCATCTTAAAAATATATGTGTGGGGGCCCAGGGGGACCCCCGCAGCCCCGTGGACCGCCATCCCCCAGGGCTTTCTAAAAATGTTTGTGGGGGCACACAGCCCCCCCCACCGCCCTGGGGACCGCCACCCCTGGGGCTTGTTTTTTAAATGGGTGGGGGGCCTCCAAGGCCCCCCAATCCCCAGGGACCTCCACCCCCTGGGGCTTTTCTAAAATATTTGCGGGGTGCTCACGGCCCCCCCGCAGCCCCTGAGACCACCATCCCCGGGGCTTGTTTTAAAAAAAACAACTAACCTGTGTTGGGGGGCTTGAGCCCCCCCACACGCCCTGGGGACCGCCACCTCCTCGGGGCACTAAGTATACACATGGATGATGTCATCAGTGATGTCATTTGAGATGTCATCATTGATGTCATCAGTGATGTCACTGACCATGTCATGAGTGATGTAATATGTGACGTCATCAGCAGTGCATTGCGGGGGCGCGAGTTATAGTTAGCTGAACTGACTATAACGGGGGAATTTCTCTGGTTTTGTACGAATGAAATGTCCAACTAACTATAACTTTCCCTAAAACCTATGGTTTTTTCAGTGAATTTCTAAGGTTTTGTAAATGCTAATTTCTTACTATAACTTTCCCTAAAACCTATGGTTTTTTCAGTGAATTTCTAAGGTTTTTTAAATGTTAATTTCTAACTATAACGTGCCTAAAACCTATGTTTTTTTCAGTGAATATATATATATATATATATAAACATTTTGGGGGCGTTATAGTTTTTTTGTTTGTTTTTGTCTTTACTCATTGGCAGTCACCAGTGGCAGTTGTTGTTAGGTCTGTCTTTTCAAAGGAAATGCCTTTTTTGATTTGCTAATTACATTGGCCTTTGGCTGTGCTCAATGTGAGGCTGGCTTTATGTATGGCAGTAAATTATTATTTTATGCTAGAAAAACTCTAACAATTCATTGAAAATAAACCAAGGTTATAGTGATGTTATAGTTAGGAATTGTAATTATAACTCTTTACATGAAAACTACCATAGAAATACACTGAACAAATTAAAGATTAAAATAACGTTTTAGTTAGTGAGGAAGTAATGGTTTAAACTAAAAAAACACTGAAACTCACCAGTTATTGTATTGTTCTCTCTAGTAACTATATCTTGTGTCCTAAAGTCAATATAACTTGTGCACTCTCCATGCACAGCTAATTGTTCCATATATTACATCAGTCATCATGACCTGTTCCATAACATCATTGGTAACATCACTGCAGCATTTGCAATTAAATTGTTGATGACAAAACTGTGCATGGTAAGGGCGCATGTTATTGTCACTTTAGGGCACGATCATACCGTGTAGCAGGAATATCGAACCAGATGTACTATTATTGTATTTATTGAATGATAATTTGCAATTATTAAGAAATCAAATTTTGCAAACTGGTACATTTTAATGAACTATTGTGTATATGTTGCAAATAGCGATTTCTAAGGATTTGCTTTCCTAAAATACCGAATTGTAAAAAGCAAATCTTTCGTGCTTGCAAAATGCGAACTGCGTCCAGGCATCCAATGATGACATCAGAATCAGGAAATACGTTGTAGCACTCTGATTCGAAAGCACAGAAGCTTTCATGAAGCAAGTGTTGGGGCTCTCATGTATTGGTGTGTGCTATAAAGTAAAGAAGAGCTGCATGAGGACTCTGCTAGAACAAGGTAGCTGGCATTTTCTAAAGGAGAGCTAGCAATTCTAGTTGAGGAATGTGTATCCAATAATGGCCATTTAGCAAATACTCCTTAACCTGATGCCACAAACATGCAACACTTAATGCTGTGGGGGTTATGACACAGAGTGTGGGGGAGATTCATAAAAGGTCGTATGACCTTTGCTCCAGAAAGAAGGAAGCTGCTGGCACTAGGGGCGACATTTCACAGAGCCATTAGCTACAGCTTTGGATAAGGCCATCGAAAACACCTTGTTCACATAGGTTTTATCTCTACTTACAAATATAGACACTCCTGAACCTCCGCCACAAAACACAGGTTAGTGTAAAATGTTTAAAAAAAGGCAATTTGTTTTCTATAAAAACTTTATTATAACTGTAATGTAATTATGGGTAATCAGGTTTTATTTGACTTGGAAACATTTCACATAAAACTGCAGTTACATTTCACATGTTAATTAAAATGCATTATGGGACTTGTAGTACAATACAAAGCATGTACAAATTGATTAGATTAATCAATAATTGAATCATATATTTACCATATTTTCGCGTGTACATATGTTTTTATGTCATATCCTACAAGATACAGTTTTAGTGCATCGAATAACACACTTTATATATATATATATATATATATATATATATATATATATATATATATATATATATGTTTCCAAAAGCGGCCCGCTTTCAGGTTCCTGGGCGCTCGTTAGGCGGTGCGTTCAAGGTACGACAGAGCCAAGTCGTTACGTATTCCTCCTTTGTCCCCACCGGGATTCCTCGCGCACTCACGAGACCAGAGGCAGGTGTGCAGTGAATCAGTTATCTTTTTATTTCATATTCAGCAAGCCAATGCTCCTATTAAACAACTCTACGCGTTTCGGTTTCCCTGAAACCTTGCTCACGAGTTCTAACAGTTTTCAAACCGCATTTTTTTCTCTTTATAGACAAACACCAAAAAACAAAAAACACACCCATGTGATACATCGTGTCACTTCCTGTGCTATCCAACTAAGCATTGTGGTACATGTAGTTCGTTGTAATTCTTTCGTAATACAGGTCACATTATAATCTCATGTTGACAATTTCAATACATTTAAAGGATTAATCCATAGCAATCTTCCCATTACAATCATTGATTCAATTGCAAGAGTAGACCGACATTATCCTACCAATATTTTCCGGCGATGCCTGATTGTTAATAAATAGCGCCCCAGTGGGTAATCAATTCTATCTGACTAGATTTTACGAATTGATCTACTGAAATATGTTTGAACCCTCTAGTGGGTCTACCAATCATGAATGGAGGTATATGTCGATATGTGAACACACATTTTACTGATCACCTGATATAACGTTCACGCCCTCTAGTGGGCCTTCATCTCCCGTGGAAAGAAAATTTTTTTAAACTAGGTTTGTTATACTGTTTGATATTTTTCTTTTTTCCATGACTATCTATTGTCACTCATTGCACCATCATATCTCTTAGGAAGATTTATTACAGGATAATTTCAGTTAAAACCATATTTTTTAAGCATAAAAAGGGTGTAAAGCGTGAATCTAGTGACAACTATGCCATAGGGAGACAAAAAATAACAACTCTGCTGGGCATTTTACATTAGTCTCATTATGGAGCATCTTTTCAGGCAGTTCATAAGTGATAATGGAGTTCCTCATCCTGGTTCAAGCCATCCGGCATCAAAGTTCGAAAATTTAGAATGTGGCGTGATTCCTTCTGTCTTAGGATCCTTTCACGATCCCCACCTCTAGGGTGTGTTCCTACTGTCTCCAACGCATAAAATTTTAACTGTTTCCAGTCTCCACCATGCTCCTTCTCCATATGTTTGGCTACCGCGTTGCTTCGATCTGAGTTGATAGTAGCTCGCACATGCTCTAAAATGCGTTTTTTCAATTCGCATTTTGTGCTGCCGATGTATTTTAAAGCACATGGGCATTCCATTACATAAATTGCAAATTGACTTTTACAGTTGATTAGTTGGTCAATCCTCCACATCCGTTTGTTTGCCATCCTCACCTCCTTCTTGTTTTGTGCGATCAGACAGACCTTGCAGCTGGTGCATTTAAAAAATCCTTTCGGCTTGAGCCATATATCCGATTTCTTTTGATATTGAAAGTGACTATGCATTAATTGATCTCGTAAATTTTTAGCTCGTCTGTAGGTGATGTTCGGATGATCTCCCACTATTTTGGATACTGTGGGGTCCATATGTAATACATGCCAGTTCTTGCGCAGTATTTTCATTAGTTGAAGGTTTTCGGTGCTGTATGTTGTTATGAGCCTGATTTTGTTACTTTCCTCGTCTGTACTTTGTTTTTCTTTGATCAGATCAGTTCTTTCCACTTTGCTGGTGCGTTGCAGTGCATCTTGAATGATTTTATGATTGTATTTTCTCTTTCTGAATCTCAGTGTGGCATTGCCCTGATGTTGTTTCCATTCCTCTTCTTGGGAGCATATTCTTTTGATTCTGAGGAATTCCCCGTATGGGATGTTCTTGATTAAACGTGTTTGATGAAAGCTTTCTGCATGTAATACGGCGTTTTTCGCTGTATTTTTGCGATGAAGAGTAGTATGGACTGTCTCATTTGCGATGTAGATCTCCGTGTCGAGAAACACCACCCGTTCACTGCTGATGTCATATGTGAATTTGAGGTTGAAGTGAGAGTTGTTCAAAATTTTAAAATATTCACCGAATTCATTCTCAGTCCCATCCCATATTAGGAGCAAATCGTCGATGTATCTGAGCCATGTAATGGTCTTATTTACATACTGATCGTTTTCACTTTTCCATGCCCAGGTCTTCTCCCACCATCCCATGGTGAGGCAGGCGTAGCTAGGACTAAATGAAAAACCCATGGCCGTACCTTTCACTTGGCGGTAGATCTCTTCACCGAACAGAAATGTATTTTGCTCCAAGCAGGTATTGATCATTTGCAAAAGCATTTTGTTGTGGTCTGTGTATTGTATGTTTCTTTCTTGCAAGAAATATTCGCATGCTTTCATCCCAATGTCATTGTGGATGTTTGAATATAGCGATACCACATCCATTGTGATCAATTTGTATGTTTTTTGCCATGGGGTCTCTTGTAGATGTCTAAGAAGATCCCCTGTATCCTGAAGGTACGACGTTAGGTTTTTAACGTATGGTAATAAAAAAACATCTAGAAAGTTGGCCATTGGTTCCAATAGTGCTCCTTTCGCAGATATTATCGGCCTCCCTGGGGGCTTCGTGGGATTTTTATGAATCTTCGGTAGAAAATATATTGTCGCCATTTTAGGATGTGGCATCTTCAGATATTTCACTTCCTCCTCATCCAACAAATTTTGTTGCTTCCATAGGTCCAGTCTCGCGTCCAATTCCTCTTTCCATTTCTTAGTAGGATTGGATTTAAGTTTCTCATAATATTCAGGGTTTCTCAGCTGCGAATATGCTTCCCGCATATATGCCTCTTTCTCCAGGATAATGATGTTACCTCCCTTATCAGCCATCTTTATTTCAATGGTCTCATCCTTCTTTAAATTCATCAGCGATTTACGCTCCTCAAAGGTTAAATTGTCTCTTTTTTTGGAGTAATCTAGCTTATAAAGATCTTTTATTACACACTCGTGGAATAAGTCGATTTTATTGCCAGGTGTCAATTGCGGGTAAAATTTGGATTGGGGTTTCTTTGAGCTACACCCCGCCCCCGATTGGGTACAATATTCTCGCACATCTTGCTTTTCTTGTTCAGGGCTATATTCCAACTCCATCAGTGTGACAAAATGTTCCGCATCTTTTGCTGCTAGTTCCATTTCAGGGGTTACACTTTTTTTGCCATATTGAGCCATTTTTGAATTTTCCGTGAAAAGTTTGGCTAATTTTATTTTGCGTATGTATTTATAGAGATCTATTCTTGTTTCCGCCAGATCCATGGTGTTGGTAGGGCAGAAATTCAGACCCCGTTTTAGGAGTTGCAATTCCGTTTCAGTAAGAACTTTATTGGATAGGTTAATTACTTCCAAATCTTGTGTCTCGTTATCCGTGTTTTCAGTTAGTTCCATTTCTGCCTCATGCTTCTGGTCGTTGTTCCCACCCGATTTGTATTGGAACTTGGATTTGATGTTCCGCTTGCCTCGTCTCGTTTGCTTCTTTGGATATTGCCACGTGAGCAAGGTTTCAGGGAAACCGAAACGCGTAGAGTTGTTTAATAGGAGCATTGGCTTGCTGAATATGAAATAAAAAGATAACTGATTCACTGCACACCTGCCTCTGGTCTCGTGAGTGCGCGAGGAATCCCGGTGGGGACAAAGGAGGAATATATATATATATATATATATATATATATATGTATATATATATATATATATATATATATATATACATATATATATATATTATCTACTGGCGGTCACCAGTAGATAGTTATAGTTGGGACCGTGTTTCCATAGGAAATCTCAAAATTCTATTTTGAATAACTTTTGCGCCGGTTGACGAATCCTCGCGAAATTTTCAAAACTAATGGGGCGCTCCGCTCAGCTCCTACCCTGAAAGTCTCGGGGTGATTTGTCAAGCGGGGGCCGAGAAAAAGGGGGGGTCCCAAAACACGTTTTCCCCATGCATTTTCCCATAGGACCTTTAGTCGCAGCTACAGCCCGAACGGCTGAACAGAATTACTTGAAATTTGGCAGAGAGGTAGCCATAAGGTCAAGGAAGTGCCTTTCGCAGGTCTGGTGTAAATCTGTTCAGTATTTCCTGAGAAAATAGCATTTAAAAGCATATCAATATCTATACGCCCGCAGGGTGCGCGCACTGTGCAAGCCCTGTGCGCGCACCCTGCCGTGCGCGAGCGTAATTCTGATTGGTTGTTAGATGTCAGTAAACATTCGAATCGGTCGAAATCAGGAAGTGTCGGCCGCCATTTTGTCTGTCGCACTGAAAAGGAAAGGTGGAGAACGTGAATAGGGGGCAGGGTAGGGAGTTCTTGACCCCCTAGCCATTGTCAGGGTGTCACAGTAGGACCACGAAGGGCAAAAAAAAAGATTTTAATTTTTTTTAAAAACATCGTGAAAAAAAACATTAAAACAAATAGAAATAAAAATCAAGTTTAAGTGTTTAGATATTAGGTGGCTCTAAAAAGAGCCCTTGTGTTTATTGAGTGATTTTCGGTACCTACAAGTAAGTACCGATGCAGAGTCTAAAGTTCAAGAGGAAGACTCTGTTGCCTTCATCATTGAAATGTACACCGTCTCCTCTATAAATGTCTTGCATGTTGTAATGCAAGATGTTGTGGTATATAGAACCCATATCATAGTCTCTTAGGAAAGCAGAAACAGACTTATTGACGTGCTTTCTTGCTTTGTCAATCTGTGGACAAAATTGGTTGGACCAGTTCCACTTTTACCTTTGGCATATATTAGAATATAAAAAGGCAGTTTGTGGAAAAAGTGACATCAATTGCACAAAGGTGTCCTTAACAAGCATTTCCAGACCTACCCCAGTTAAAGTGCCTAGGTCATTTCCACCACAGTGCACAATTAAAAGGTTAGGCTGTGGGAGATGTAGAAAGGTTTTCACCAAAGGCATTAATTGGTGCCACTTTAACCCTCTCTGACCAATCCATTTAATGTCTATATTTGGCAAAGCAAGGTCTTTCACAATACCTCTTTTTTCTGCATACTTTTCACTCCAGAAGACATAGCTATGACCTACAGTCCACACTGTGAACATCTTTCAAGGAGATCTGGATGCACTCAGTAGAATGGCAATATGAAAAGAAAGATAGTTGTAAAATGGAGGCTTACATACTTTTTTTAAATAAAAAGAACTCATTGGCTGTTTCAGACCATTCAACACTAAAAACCAGGCTGTACGTTTAAATTTTTAAAAGCATGTTTTGTATTGGTTCAGAAAAATGTGTTCCCACAGAACATTACTTTGGATTTGCTGTTAGGTTTGAAAAGTCAAGCACTCTTGCTCTTTGGATTAGAAACATTGTGTGCTGAACTTCTGACCTCTCTGCTCACACCAATGTTCCATGACCTGTTGCTATGGTAGCAGACAGAAGTCATGTTGGGGGTAGGGATCATTTGGAAAGGGTTGAAATTTGCAACCAATAGAAATGTGTGTATCCATTTGAAAAAATGTGGGAAGGACTGTGATTTTACATTAACATGTATATGTGTGAAAAAAGAGAGGGAAAAATTGCCATTTACTGGTTGTGGTGAGAGGAGAGAGGTGTACAGCTCTGAGATTCTGGCTCTGATAATCTGCTGTTTGAGTGCCACATTTCTTTCTCAACTAACTAATTTTAAAGGTGAGTTATGAGTTTGAGAGGGGATGTATGTGGCGAAAACCAATGAAAAGTGTTGTTTTATTAATCACATAACCCGAGGTACGCGCACGGAGCAAGCTCAGAGCGCGCACGGTGCAATTACGCATGCGCAAACGCGTACGCGCGCATGTGCATAAGCATTATACGCGTACGTAACGCGCATACGCAGCGCGCGCGCATGCGCGAATGTCAGCGCGCGTACTCTACGCGTATACGCGTGTGTAGCGCGCGGAGCACGTACGACACACGGATGCGTACTGGGTGCGCGCTGCGAGTGCGTACTAAAACATACGTATGCGTACGTATATAACGTATGCATGCGTACACAAAAAACGTACGCATGCGTACTAGGTGCGCGCTGTGAGCACGCACTAAAACGTATGTATGCGTACGTAGATAACGTACGCATGCATACATGAAAAACGTACGCAAAAGTACTAGGTTCGCGCTCAGTGCGCGCACCCTAAAAATTTATAGAAAAAAAAAAATAAAATAAAGTGGACATAAGTTAATAGAAGATATTAACTATGCTGTTCAACTTTATCCAAATTCAAAGTAAAAAAAAATGAGCCACACCAAATTAAAGGATAAAGATAATTTATAAATGTATACATAGGGAAATTTTTGTAAAAGAAATATATAAAAAATATATTAAAAAATTCTAAAATTAGCATTTAAAAAACCTTTGAAATTCACTGAAAAAACCATAGGTTTCACACACGTTATAGTTAGGAATTAGCATTTAAAAAACCTTGCAAATTCACTGAAAAAACCATAGGTTTCACACACGTTATAGTTAGGAAATAGCATGTCATTTGAGATGTCATCATTGATGTCATGAGTGATGTCACTGACCATGTCATGAGTGATGTAATATGTGACGTCATCAGCAGTGGATTGCGGGCGCGCGAGTTATAGTTAGCTGAACTAACTATAACGGTGGAATTTCATTGGTTTTTTACGAGTAAAATGTCCAGCTAACTATAACATGTGTGAAACCTATGTTTTTTTCAGTGAATATATATATATGTGGAGCTAGTCTTTGCATATGGCGGCATCTGAGGAAGGCCGCAAGGCTGAAATGCATTATGCACACGCTGTATTCAATAAAGATCTTCCGACGTCTCCCCTGAGTGGCCTCTACCTCTTCTTTCCGGAGTGGGCAGTTGTGGATGTGTTCGCGTTTGCCAGAGGCGCGTTTGGAGGCCCCGTTCCGTCAAGAGGCCGGAGTATCACTGGCTCCCCGCTGCTTGCAGCTTCTTCAAGTATCAAGGTATTGATTTGACTCCGGCCCGCCTCTGAGTACATGCCTAATATGGGACCGCTGCGTGGTGCAGATAGTCATCGACGAGGAGGCAGATACATTGCTATTCTGTCTCACTACCTTGCAGGCACGCGTACAAGGAGGCTGGAGCACCAAAGGGGACCCAAGGGAGACCGTTATTTTCAGTAAAGACTCTGCATTTGAACACTTCGCACCTTTCCAGGAATTTGTCTCTCCCACGCAACACTTACCTGGATACACAGCATTCTGGGAGCTGTAGTTGTGGCAGAACTACAGCTGAGTTGGTATCACATGGCCATGGGTCAGCGGATTTCCGCCAATGAGAGAGACACTGGACACTTAAAGGTGGGGGTGGAGCTAGTCTTTGCATATGGCGGCATCTGAGGAAGGCCGTAAGGCTGAAATGCATTATGCACACGCTGTATTCAATAAAGATCTTCCGACGTGTCCCCTGAGTGGCCTCTACCTCTTCTTTCCGGAGTGGGCAGTTGTGGATATATATATATATATATATATATGAGAAGAAAGGGTTTGCCCACCAGATAGGACGCACATGCAGAGGAACCGTAGCGAGCAGGGAGGCCACTGTGATGAAGCACGTCTCAGCAATCCTGACGCGTTTCGGGCCGACGCCCTTTGTCAAAGGTAAGCTGCTGGGAAATGATAGCAAGGGACCTCCAATATTTTTCCTCTTTTTATTTTGCAGATTCAGCTCAGGTGAGCATTCACGCACAGCATTATGGGATTGGAAGTCCTTATACATCAAGCCCATGTGGGCTGCAGTCATTTCCAAAACAAAAGTTCTCCAATTGTTCAATGTGTCACTCACCAACAGTAGTTCTCCCCAGTGCTGACACCCTCACCTCTGCTCTGCGCAACACAGCCTGCCATTCAGCTGTATAACAGACCCGCTTTGAAGCGGTAGTGCATCCCGCGACCGGGCACGGCCGCCATTAATGAGAAGAAAGGGTTTGCCCACCAGATAGGACGCACATGCAGAGGAACCGTAGCGAGCAGGGAGGCCACTGTGATGAAGCACGTCTCAGCAATCCTGACGCGTTTCGGGCCGACGCCCTTTGTCAAAGGTAAGCTGCTGGGAAATGATAGCAAGGTACCTCCAATATTTTTCCTCTTTTTATTTTGCAGATTCAGCTCAGGTGAGCATTCACGCACAGCATTATGGGATTGGAAGTCCTTATACATCAAGCCCATGTGGGCTGCAGTCATTTCCAAAACAAAAGTTCTCCAATTGTTCAATGTGTCACTCACCAACAGTAGTTCTCCCCAGTGCTGACACCCTCACCTCTGCTCTGCGCAACACAGCCTGCCATTCAGCTGTATAACAGACCCGCTTTGAAGCGGTAGTGCATCCCGCGACCGGGCACGGCCGCCATTAATGAGAAGAAAGGGTTTGCCCACCAGATAGGACGCACATGCAGAGGAACCGTAGCGAGCAGGGAGGCCACTGTGATGAAGCACGTCTCAGCAATCCTGACGCGTTTCGGGCCGACGCCCTTTGTCAAAGGTAAGCTGCTGGGAAATGATAGCAAGGGACCTCCAATATTTTTCCTCTTTTTATTTTGCAGATTCAGCTCAGGTGAGCATTCACGCACAGCATTATGGGATTGGAAGTCCTTATACATCAAGCCCATGTGGGCTGCAGTCATTTCCAAAACAAAAGTTCTCCAATTGTTCAATGTGTCACTCACCAACAGTAGTTCTCCCCAGTGCTGACACCCTCACCTCTGCTCTGCGCAACACAGCCTGCCATTCAGCTGTATAACAGACCCGCTTTGAAGCGGTAGTGCATCCCGCGACCGGGCACGGCCGCCATTAATGAGAAGAAAGGGTTTGCCCACCAGATAGGACGCACATGCAGAGGAACCGTAGCGAGCAGGGAGGCCACTGTGATGAAGCACGTCTCAGCAATCCTGACGCGTTTCGGGCCGACGCCCTTTGTCAAAGGTAAGCTGCTGGGAAATGATAGCAAGGGACCTCCAATATTTTTCCTCTTTTTATTTTGCAGATTCAGCTCAGGTGAGCATTCACGCACAGCATTATGGGATTGGAAGTCCTTATACATCAAGCCCATGTGGGCTGCAGTCATTTCCAAAACAAAAGTTCTCCAATTGTTCAATGTGTCACTCACCAACAGTAGTTCTCCCCAGTGCTGACACCCTCACCTCTGCTCTGCGCAACACAGCCTGCCATTCAGCTGTATAACAGACCCGCTTTGAAGCGGTAGTGCATCCCGCGACCGGGCACGGCCGCCATTAATGAGAAGAAAGGGTTTGCCCACCAGATAGGACGCACATGCAGAGGAACCGTAGCGAGCAGGGAGGCCACTGTGATGAAGCACGTCTCAGCAATCCTGACGCGTTTCGGGCCGACGCCCTTTGTCAAAGGTAAGCTGCTGGGAAATGATAGCAAGGGACCTCCAATATTTTTCCTCTTTTTATTTTGCAGATTCAGCTCAGGTGAGCATTCACGCACAGCATTATGGGATTGGAAGTCCTTATACATCAAGCCCATGTGGGCTGCAGTCATTTCCAAAACAAAAGTTCTCCAATTGTTCAATGTGTCACTCACCAACAGCGTCAGGATTGCTGAGACGTGCTTCATCACAGTGGCCTCCCTGCTCGCTACGGTTCCTCTGCATGTGCGTCCTATCTGGTGGGCAAACCCTTTCTTCTCATTAATGGCGGCCGTGCCCGGTCGCGGGATGCACTACCGCTTCAAAGCGGGTCTGTTATACAGCTGAATGGCAGGCTGTGTTGCGCAGAGCAGAGGTGAGGGTGTCAGCACTGGGGAGAACTACTGTTGGTGAGTGACACATTGAACAATTGGAGAACTTTTGTTTTGGAAATGACTGCAGCCCACATGGGCTTGATGTATAAGGACTTCCAATCCCATAATGCTGTGCGTGAATGCTCACCTGAGCTGAATCTGCAAAATAAAAAGAGGAAAAATATTGGAGGTCCCTTGCTATCATTTCCCAGCAGCTTACCTTTGACAAAGGGCGTCGGCCCGAAACGTGTCAGGATTGCTGAGACGTGCTTCATCACAGTGGCCTCCCTCCTCGCTACGGTTCCTCTGCATGTGCGTCCTATCTGGTGGGCAAACCCTTTCTTCTCATTAATGGCGGCCGTGCCCGGTCGCGGGATGCACTACCGCTTCAAAGCGGGTCTGTTATACAGCTGAATGGCAGGCTGTGTTGCGCAGAGCAGAGGTGAGGGTGTCTGTACTGGGGAGAACTACTGTTGGTGAGTGACACATTGAACAATTGGAGAACTTTTGTTTTGGAAATGACTGCAGCCCACATGGGCTTGATGTATAAGGACTTCCAATCCCATAATGCTGTGCGTGAATGCTCACCTGAGCTGAATCTGCAAAATAAAAAGAGGAAAAATATTGGAGGTCCCTTGCTATCATTTCCCAGCAGCTTACCTTTGACAACGGGCGTCGGCCCGAAACGCGTCAGGATTGCTGAGACGTGCTTCATCACAGTGGCCTCCCTGCTCGCTACGGTTCCTCTGCATGTGCGTCCTATCTGGTGGGCAAACCCTTTCTTCTCATTAATGGCGGCCGTGCCCGGTCGCGGGATGCACTACCGCTTCAAAGCGGGTCTGTTATACAGCTGAATGGCAGGCTGTGTTGCGCAGAGCAGAGGTGAGGGTGTCAGCACTGGGGAGAACTACTGTTGGTGAGTGACACATTGAACAATTGGAGAACTTTTGTTTTGGAAATGACTGCAGCCCACATGGGCTTGATGTATAAGGACTTCCAATCCCATAATGCTGTGCGTGAATGCTCACCTGAGCTGAATCTGCAAAATAAAAAGAGGAAAAATATTGGAGGTCCCTTGCTATCATTTCCCAGCAGCTTACCTTTGACAAAGGGCGTCGGCCCGAAACGCGTCAGGATTGCTGAGACGTGCTTCATCACAGTGGCCTCCCTGCTCGCTACGGTTCCTCTGCATGTGCGTCCTATCTGGTGGGCAAACCCTTTCTTCTCATTAATGGCGGCCGTGCCCGGTCGCGGGATGCACTACCGCTTCAAAGCGGGTCTGTTATACAGCTGAATGGCAGGCTGTGTTGCGCAGAGCAGAGGTGAGGGTGTCAGCACTGGGGAGAACTACTGTTGGTGAGTGACACATTGAACAATTGGAGAACTTTTGTTTTGGAAATGACTGCAGCCCACATGGGCTTGATGTATAAGGACTTCCAATCCCATAATGCTGTGCGTGAATGCTCACCTGAGCTGAATCTGCAAAATAAAAAGAGGAAAAATATTGGAGGTCCCTTGCTATCATTTCCCAGCAGCTTACCTTTGACAAAGGGCGTCGGCCCGAAACGCGTCAGGATTGCTGAGACGTGCTTCATCACAGTGGCCTCCCTGCTCGCTACGGTTCCTCTGCATGTGCGTCCTATCTGGTGGGCAAACCCTTTCTTCTCATTAATGGCGGCCGTGCCCGGTCGCGGGATGCACTACCGCTTCAAAGCGGGTCTGTAATACAGCTGAATGGCAGGCTGTGTTGCGCAGAGCAGAGGTGAGGGTGTCAGCACTGGGGAGAACTACTGTTGGTGAGTGACACATTGAACAATTGGAGAACTTTTGTTTTGGAAATGACTGCAGCCCACATGGGCTTGATGTATAAGGACTTCCAATCCCATAATGCTGTGCGTGAATGCTCACCTGAGCTGAATCTGCAAAATAAAAAGAGGAAAAATATTGGAGGTCCCTTGCTATCATTTCCCAGTAGCTTACCTTTGACAAAGGGCGTCGGCCCGAAACGCGTCAGGATTGCTGAGACGTGCTTCATCACAGTGGCCTCCCTGCTCGCTACGGTTCCTCTGCATGTGCGTCCTATCTGGTGGGCAAACCCTTTCTTCTCATTAATGGCGGCCGTGCCCGGTCGCGGGATGCACTACCGCTTCAAAGCGGGTCTGTTATACAGCTGAATGGCAGGCTGTGTTGCGCAGAGCAGAGGTGAGGGTGTCTGCACTGGGGAGAACTACTGTTGGTGAGTGACACATTGAACAATTGGAGAACTTTTGTTTTGGAAATGACTGCAGCCCACATGGGCTTGATGTATAAGGACTTCCAATCCCATAATGCTGTGCGTGAATGCTCACCTGAGCTGAATCTGCAAAATAAAAAGAGGAAAAATATTGGAGGTCCCTTGCTATCATTTCCCAGCAGCTTACCTTTGACAAAGGGCGTCGGCCCGAAACGCGTCAGGATTGCTGAGACGTGCTTCATCACAGTGGCCTCCCTGCTCGCTACGGTTCCTCTGCATGTGCGTCCTATCTGGTGGGCAAACCCTTTCTTCTCATTAATGGCGGCCGTGCCCGGTCGCGGGATGCACTACCGCTTCAAAGCGGGTCTGTTATACAGCTGAATGGCAGGCTGTGTTGCGCAGAGCAGAGGTGAGGGTGTCAGCACTGGGGAGAACTACTGTTGGTGAGTGACACATTGAACAATTGGAGAACTTTTGTTTTGGAAATGACTGCAGCCCACAGGGGCTTGATGTATAAGGACTTCCAATCCCATAATGCTGTGCGTGAATGCTCACCTGAGCTGAATCTGCAAAATAAAAGAGGAAAAATATTGGAGGTCCCTTGCTATCATTTCCCAGCAGCTTACCTTTGACAAAGGGCGTCGGCCCGAAACGCGTCAGGATTGCTGAGACGTGCTTCATCACAGTGGCCTCCCTGCTCGCTACGGTTCCTCTGCATGTGCGTCCTATCTGGTGGGCAAACCCTTTCTTCTCATTAATGGCGGCCGTGCCCGGTCGCGGGATGCACTACCGCTTCAAAGCGGGTCTGTTATACAGCTGAATGGCAGGCTGTGTTGCGCAGAGCAGAGGTGAGGGTGTCAGCACTGGGGAGAACTACTGTTGGTGAGTGACACATTGAACAATTGGAGAACTTTTGTTTTGGAAATGACTGCAGCCCACATGGGCTTGATGTATAAGGACTTCCAATCCCATAATGCTGTGCGTGAATGCTCACCTGAGCTGAATCTGCAAAATAAAAAGAGGAAAAATATTGGAGGTCCCTTGCTATCATTTCCCAGCAGCTTACCTTTGACAAAGGGCGTCGGCCCGAAACGCGTCAGGATTGCTGAGACGTGCTTCATCACAGTGGCCTCCCTGCTCGCTACGGTTCCTCTGCATGTGCGTCCTATCTGGTGGGCAAACCCTTTCTTCTCATTAATGGCGGCCGTGCCCGGTCGCGGGATGCACTACCGCTTCAAAGCGGGTCTGTTATACAGCTGAATGGCAGGCTGTGTTGCGCAGAGCAGAGGTGAGGGTGTCAGCACTGGGGAGAACTACTGTTGGTGAGTGACACTTTGAACAATTGGAGAACTTTTGTTTTGGAAATGACTGCAGCCCACCGGGGCTTGATGTATAAGGACTTCCAATCCCATAATGCTGTGCGTGAATGCTCACCTGAGCTGAATCTGCAAAATAAAAAGAGGAAAAATATTGGAGGTCCCTTGCTATCATTTCCCAGCAGCTTACCTTTGACAAAGGGCGTCGGCCCGAAACGCGTCAGGATTGCTGAGACGTGCTTCATCACAGTGGCCTCCCTGCTCGCTACGGTTCCTCTGCATGTGCGTCCTATCTGGTGGGCAAACCCTTTCTTCTCATTAATGGCGGCCGTGCCCGGTCGCGGGATGCACTACCGCTTCAAAGCGGGTCTGTTATACAGCTGAATGGCAGGCTGTGTTGCGCAGAGCAGAGGTGAGGGTGTCAGCACTGGGGAGAACTACTGTTGGTGAGTGACACATTGAACAATTGGAGAACTTTTGTTTTGGAAATGACTGCAGCCCACATGGGCTTGATGTATAAGGACTTCCAATCCCATAATGCTGTGCGTGAATGCTCACCTGAGCTGAATCTGCAAAATAAAAAGAGGAAAAATATTGGAGGTCCCTTGCTATCATTTCCCAGCAGCTTACCTTTGACAAAGGGCGTCGGCCCGAAACGCGTCAGGATTGCTGAGACGTGCTTCATCACAGTGGCCTCCCTGCTCGCTACGGTTCCTCTGCATGTGCGTCCTATCTGGTGGGCAAACCCTTTCTTCTCATTAATGGCGGCCGTGCCCGGTCGCGGGATGCACTACCGCTTCAAAGCGGGTCTGTTATACAGCTGAATGGCAGGCTGTGTTGCGCAGAGCAGAGGTGAGGGTGTCAGCACTGGGGAGAACTACTGTTGGTGAGTGACACATTGAACAATTGGAGAACTTTTGTTTTGGAAATGACTGCAGCCCACATGGGCTTGATGTATAAGGACTTCCAATCCCATAATGCTGTGCGTGAATGCTCACCTGAGCTGAATCTGCAAAATAAAAAGAGGAAAAATATTGGAGGTCCCTTGCTATCATTTCCCAGCAGCTTACCTTTGACAAAGGGCGTCGGCCCGAAACGCGTCAGGATTGCTGAGACGTGCTTCATCACAGTGGCCTCCCTGCTCGCTACGGTTCCTCTGCATGTGCGTCCTATCTGGTGGGCAAACCCTTTCTTCTCATTAATGGCGGCCGTGCCCAGTCGCGGGATGCACTACCGCTTCAAAGCGGGTCTGTTATACAGCTGAATGGCAGGCTGTGTTGCGCAGAGCAGAGGTGAGGGTGTCAGCACTGGGGAGAACTACTGTTGGTGAGTGACACATTGAACAATTGGAGAACTTTTGTTTTGGAAATGACTGCAGCCCACAGGGGCTTGATGTATAAGGACTTCCAATCCCATAATGCTGTGCGTGAATGCTCACCTGAGCTGAATCTGCAAAATAAAAAGAGGAAAAATATTGGAGGTCCCTTGCTATCATTTCCCAGCAGCTTACCTTTGACAAAGGGCGTCGGCCCGAAACGCGTCAGGATTGCTGAGACGTGCTTCATCACAGTGGCCTCCCTGCTCGCTACGGTTCCTCTGCATGTGCGTCCTATCTGGTGGGCAAACCCTTTCTTCTCATTAATGGCGGCGTGCCCGGTCGCGGGATGCACTACCGCTTCAAAGCGGGTCTGTTATACAGCTGAATGGCAGGCTGTGTTGCGCAGAGCAGAGGTGAGGGTGTCAGCACTGGGGAGAACTACTGTTGGTGAGTGACACATTGAACAATTGGAGAACTTTTGTTTTGGAAATGACTGCAGCCCACATGGGCTTGATGTATAAGGACTTCCAATCCCATAATGCTGTGCGTGAATGCTCACCTGAGCTGAATCTGCAAAATAAAAAGAGGAAAAATATTGGAGGTCCCTTGCTATCATTTCCCAGCAGCTTACCTTTGACAAAGGGCGTCGGCCCGAAACGCGTCAGGATTGCTGAGACGTGCTTCATCACAGTGGCCTCCCTGCTCGCTACGGTTCCTCTGCATGTGCGTCCTATCTGGTGGGCAAACCCTTTCTTCTCATTAATGGCGGCCGTGCCCGGTCGCGGGATGCACTACCGCTTCAAAGCGGGTCTGTTATACAGCTGAATGGCAGGCTGTGTTGCGCAGAGCAGAGGTGAGGGTGTCAGCACTGGGGAGAACTACTGTTGGTGAGTGACACATTGAACAATTGGAGAACTTTTGTTTTGGAAATGACTGCAGCCCACATGGGCTTGATGTATAAGGACTTCCAATCCCATAATGCTGTGCGTGAATGCTCACCTGAGCTGAATCTGCAAAATAAAAAGAGGAAAAATATTGGAGGTCCCTTGCTATCATTTCCCAGCAGCTTACCTTTGACAAAGGGCGTCGGCCCGAAACGCGTCAGGATTGCTGAGACGTGCTTCATCACAGTGGCCTCCCTGCTCGCTACGGTACCTCTGCATGTGCGTCCTATCTGGTGGGCAAACCCTTTCTTCTCATTAATGGCGGCCGTGCCCGGTCGCGGGATGCACTACCGCTTCAAAGCGGGTCTGTTATACAGCTGAATGGCAGGCTGTGTTGCGCAGAGCAGAGGTGAGGGTGTCAGCACTGGGGAGAACTACTGTTGGTGAGTGACACATTGAACAATTGGAGAACTTTTGTTTTGGAAATGACTGCAGCCCACATGGGCTTGATGTATAAGGACTTCCAATCCCATAATGCTGTGCGTGAATGCTCACCTGAGCTGAATCTGCAAAATAAAAAGAGGAAAAATATTGGAGGTCCCTTGCTATCATTTCCCAGCAGCTTACCTTTGACAAAGGGCGTCGGCCCGAAACGTGTCAGGATTGCTGAGACGTGCTTCATCACAGTGGCCTCCCTGCTCACTACGGTTCCTCTGCATGTGCGTCCTATCTGGTGGGCAAACCCTTTCTTCTCATTAATGGCGGCCGTGCCCGGTCGCGGGATGCACTACCGCTTCAAAGCGGGTCTGTTATACAGCTGAATGGCAGGCTGTGTTGCGCAGAGCAGAGGTGAGGGTGTCAGCACTGGGGAGAACTACTGTTGGTGAGTGACACATTGAACAATTGGAGAACTTTTGTTTTGGAAATGACTGCAGCCCACATGGGCTTGATGTATAAGGACTTCCAATCCCATAATGCTGTGCGTGAATGCTCACCTGAGCTGAATCTGCAAAATAAAAAGAGGAAAAATATTGGAGGTCCCTTGCTATCATTTCCCAGCAGCTTACCTTTGACAAAGGGCGTCGGCCCGAAACGCGTCAGGATTGCTGAGACGTGCTTCATCACAGTGGCCTCCCTGCTCGCTACGGTTCCTCTGCATGTGCGTCCTATCTGGTGGGCAAACCCTTTCTTCTCATATATATATATATGTATATATATATATATACATATATATATATATATATATACACAAACAGGAAGGCACCATGATTAGAATATGGATGAGGTAGAGTATCAGAACAAGGCCATCAATGATCTCTAAACCAATGAAGATTACACCTATAGAGGCCCAAAGAAAACAAGCAGTTCCAGCTTCTAGTCCACCTACGTGACTCGAACAAACCTTTATATACAAAGACTTAGCAGGCGAAGATTCTTACCAATACGACCACAGTTTTCAGTAAGGCATGAAAATACAGGTGCTGAACTATCTAAAGCAGAAATTGTTCAATTTGGAAAATCAATGTTAGATGTTTAAAATAAACAATTAGATGCCTTTAACATTATTGGGTGAAAAATGGATGAAGGATTGTGCACAATTATTAAGAGTATTGATAGTTTTAATGAAACAATTACATTTTACATGATGCTATTGTTAAGGAGATACAGCAACAAAACAAAATGCACCGCTATGTAGTGTTTAACGTACAAAAGTTTGGAAAAGGGTGGATAAATTGGCAACTGCTACAGGGTTACTCAGTAGGAGAACCATACATATTTAATAAGAAATGGGACTCCGTATCATGGATGTTGCACATTGCTTGGGCCAGGTTACATCATGGGGCCGATTACGATCCTGGAAAAACCCGGTACAAACCGTGGGTCGGAGCTTTTTCTCCGTCCGACTCGTACCGGGTTGTAAAACTTTACAAACATGCAATTACGATTCGTACGGAAACACCATTTCCGTACGAATCGGAAAAAAGACCAACCGACAGAAAAATACATACAAATGTGATCCGGGACACCGCGGACGTGACGTCCGTACGGAGTTAGGCATGTTTTTACGTACCAGCAATTACGATTCGCACCGACTGCAGTCCGGATGGGAAAAATTTTACGGCACCTAAAAAGTGCCGGAAAAGCTAAGTATGCAGCGATGCGAGCTGATTAGGGGGCCCGGTACGCGCCGTACCCCCCCCGCCCCCTGTATGTTTGTGCCGTACCCCCAGCCCCCCCGCGGATGGGCGCGCCGTACCCCCCAGCCCCCCATATGTACGGAGCGTACCCCCCAGCCCCCCGTATGTACGGAGCGTACCCCCACCCCCGTATGTACAGAGCGTACCCCCGTACCCCCCAGTCCCTCGTATGTACGGAGCGTACCCCCCAGTCCCCCGTATGTACGGAGCGTACCCCCACCCCCGTATGTATGGAGCGTACCCCCGTACCCCCCAGCCCCCCGTATGTACGGAGCATACCCCCACCCCCGTATGTACGCGCTGGGGGTCCGCACCGTACATACGGGGGTGGGGGTACGCTCCATACATACGGGGGCTGGGGGGTACGGGGGTACGCTCCGTACATACGGGGGCTGGGGGGTACGGGGGTACGCTCCGTACATACGGGGGGCTGGGGGGTACAGGGGTACGCTCCATACATACGGGGGACTGGGGGGTACGGGGGTACGCTCCGTACATACGGGGGTGGGGGTACGCTCCATACATACGGGGGACTGGGGGGTACGCCCCGTACATACGGGGGCTGGGGGGTACGCTCCGTACATACGGGGGGCTGGAGGGTACGGCGCGCCCATCCGCGGGGGGGCTGGGGGTACGGCGCGAACATACGGGGGGCGGGGGGGGGTACGGCGCGTACCGGGCACTTGTTTGGACATCTCCATGGTTGCTATGGGAGTTCGCTCCGGACGGTCTTTTTTCCATACAGTTGTACAATCGGACGGATGGGACGGATCGTACTTGCGCATTTGGACTTCAGTTTTCCCATTTGTACGTAAAAATGTCCGGGGACGTGTCGGAGACTTTTCCCGACCGGAGGGCGTGTGGGGGAATTTTCCCAATGCGATTGGTATGGACTTTTTCCCATACGAATCGTACTTGGCAGTTTGTACGGCGCTTTTACCATTTGTGCGGAAAAAAGTCCAGATTCAATTCGGTTGGGGAAATTTTTTCCAGGATCCTAATCGGCACCCATGTCTTGAATTTTGCACATTATGCAAACATGTTCGAGTGATCAGACCACCTCTGCTGGGAAGTATTCTTTACCATGCAGTCTTTACCACAAATTGTCTTTATCCAAGCAGTCTATTCCACAAATGAGTTTTTGCCACTCATGCTTTTACCTGCATGTGTCTTTACCACACATTACTTTAGCATGCATGTCTCTACCATGCATGCCTTAACCATGCATATTGGTAAGTATAGCTCAGTTATTTTAGATACTTTAGAAATAAGTAATTGGTTTTGTTTTTAATTTATATTCTATAAAATATATCATATAATTAACATTAAAAAAAAGATTATAATGGTTAAGTGTCAGGATGCAATGATTATGGGGTATTGGGTGGAAAGTGTATTAATAACCAGGTATTAAACAGTTATGACTTTGTATTGATTTTTTGTTATCATTTATTCATAAATGTAATGATTAAATACATTAAAATGAAATGTAGGATACTTTTGAGCTTTTAGGCACGAGACACAAGAGATCTAGGGTTCTTGGGTGGGGAAAAGTGTTAATACTCAGGTATAAAATATTAATACTTAGGTATTCATTTTTTATTTTAATTTACTATTAAGTGTAATGATTAGATACATTTAAATAAAACGTATGAGATACAGGGTATTGGGTGGGTGGGCGAGTGCATTAATATTCCAATCCTGGGTAATAATTTTTAAGCTAAATGTGGTGTTTAAAAGGGAATAAAATCAATTTATTGTAAACATCAAAAGGCACCAAATAATTTTAAAATAATGAAATTTGGAAACATTTCTAAGAAAAAACATTACTGGCAAACATTACTATTGTACAATATGTTAAATCAAAAAATTCAAAACAAATTGTTAGGGAAGGTAAATAATTTTAATAGCAGTATAATCAATTTTAAAAGAAATCTTTCTTAATATAAACATATATTTTTATCAAGCGAAATAAATTTGAAATTTAAAAATTTTATTTAACATTTTAACACACTTTAAAATATTTTCCCACGCCTTCCCATAGATTTCAATAGAAAATGTTTCCCGTTTTAGTTTTTACTTTTCAGATTTATGTTCTTGTCTGTGTATCTGTTTTTACAGTCCGTGGAGCATTGTGGTCAAGATCGAAAGGCTGAAGGAGCTGCGGTAGGCTAAGTTTTACTTATTTAAACAAAATAAGATATAGGTTATGCATTTTATTGTAAGGAGTGAAGGAGTGAGGTAGCTAGTAGCAGAATGATGTGTAGATTTATGATATGATGCTTTTACCAGTTTTAGAACTCTATTCAGGTTGTGTTCAAATGCCCATGTTGGGATGGTTGTTATTTTTAAAATCTTAGGTATAAAAAAGTACCTTTAGTTTGGAAATGCTTCTTTTTAAATGTAAATTAAAAATATGTTTTTTTGATTTTTGAGGTAGCATTTCTTAATCGGTGTTTCACTTTAGATGAGAAAGGTAGTAAAGACTTGAGTGACCTAGATTACATTTTTTTATGGAAAGGTTTTTTTTAGGAAAAGATTTTAATTTTTTTTTGTTTTTGTTGCATTTGAATTGTTGCTTCTTTTTTGATGCAACAGGGATGTGTACTGGGGTGCGGACACTGTTTACTTCAAAAGGATTTTCGGAGTGGAGCGACTGTTGTTGAGTGGATTTTTAAATATTTCATCAACAGTTGAAAAAAAGAAGATTTCATTTTCAGAGGAATTACTGAGGACGTTTTTTAGAAAAAGATTTGAAAAGTTTTCTGTTTCCCTTGCTTTTGGATGTATGTTACTATTTTGGATTCTGGAGCACGGACAGTTTACCACAAATGGATTGTTCAATTACCATAGACTGTTGGGGTATTGGGTCATTAAATATATCAACAACTGTTGAAAAACAGAAGAATACTGCAGGTAGGAATTAAAAAAAAAAGGTAAGTGCATTTTAAACAGAGGTAATTAAATTAAATTAAAAGACTGTGTAAAAACAAGCACTTTCAAACTTAATTGTTGTGTAGTTCCTATAAACCTACATAGAATCTGCGCGTTTAGACAACATATACTGTAGGATTGGAGTCAGACTGATTCTGTACACCCCTGCCGGATATGTCGGCCTGTACACCAGCTAGCTCATAATGCCACTAGAAACTCCTGTAACCAAGGAGATAATAGTTCTTTGCAACCATCGAACATACCAACCCTGATTCCTCAGAATCGTGATAACAGTGCCACTTTTCGCTCAGTCACTTATGCTCACTTCGTCTCAGAGAGATACACAGAATAAACGGTGAACCAGCGTCGTTCTAGTGTAAAATAGGTGTGCTGAAACAACCATTAGACAGTAACAGATATAAGTGATTATAAGCACTAACAGAGTAAAAGGATGGTAGATTTCTACCATTGTGCTAAAACAATGAATACAGGCAAGTATATAAAATACATGATAGTAATATGCGTACTCCTACGATGTGTCCCTAACTAGATGTACCTGAATGTACCTAGCATGTCTGTGGGTGTAAAGCCAAGAACCCCTCTAGGATAAAGTCAACCCCATTTCCTGAAGTGAGAGACTGTGGGACCCCGTCTTGGTCTCGAGATGAACACCCTCAGGGATGTCAGACACTGCGAGCTGGAGTTTCTGCGTTCAGGAGCCTCAGCGTCTCGCGTCAGTGTGTCGGCATGGAAGTCCTCTTCTCCTCTGACTATCTCAGCAAGAGATGATGTATATATACCCAAAGTGGTACCCCCTGGGGACATACCTTGCTGTGTCTTGTCGGACTGGGATGACAGAAGGAATGACCCTTATACATGGTTCTTATGCAGGAGATGGTAGGCCTGCTGTCCTGCTGTGATTCCAAGAATCCTCATGCATAAGGAATGAGGCTTAAGCTTTTCCGAGAAAACCCCATGTCCTCTCTGGACATTACCGTTACTAGGTAAAAGGTCAGTACTAAGAACTGTTATGTAGTGTCATGGTTGGGAGAATATAGGTGAAGGGTTAGGTGACTAGCTGGGCCTTTATTATGGTACCTATATGGAACATAACATAGTAGGAGATTAATAATGTAGGATGTAAGCATTGTTTTCTAGGTAGTCTGAACCTCTCAACATAGAAAACTATTGGATTTTGGCCTATGGTCGTTCAGACATTTCCTTCAGTTTTTATAGAAACTCAAAGATTAAGCTTACCTGCTAAAGATTGCACCTGTATCATTTCTGGAAAACTTTGTTTGTTTTTTTCATTTCTAGGAAATGATGCAGGTTGGAGTGCTGTTTGCCATTTGAACAGTTAAAGGAGCTATGCTAACCATCTATGGCCTCTAACCAGGTCATTCCACCATTCAATTGGAAAGTGTGGTTTTCTCCTGTGACCCAACCTGCTTAGATGGTTTTAATCCATGTATCTTCAAAGTAAATTAAAAGGGAAGCCAATTTTATCCCACAAAACACAAAGCTGTTAGCTCAAAGTTTAAATTGTGATTTACTATTTAACATATAATCCTCAGCTAAGGATGTTCTTTTGAATTTCTTTCTAATATGCAAGGGAAAAGTCAAAAATGCCCTTGAATTTGGGTGTTTATATAAAGTGTAAACACAGTGTTATGTGTCTGTAAATAAAAATTAATTCATATTTTCTAGAGCTTTTTTATTGTTTTAGATTTGAAAACAGACAAAAAATCAGTATAAGTTGTGTACTGCTAGTTAGGTAGTAAACCATACATTAGTGGGGCAGTAGTGTGATTATGGTTAGCAGGTATTGTGTAATTGTGGGTGAAAGGATGGGGAGTGGATTTAAAGGTGCCATCCATCATCCAGATTTTAACATTTTCTATTGTAACTGTTTTATGAAGGGTTGCACAGATAAGAATGTGCTTTTGGGGGCATTGGTTGTCATAAAGAAGGAAACATTCATTGTTGAAAGACTTCTAATTCTCTGGAAATGTTAATGTCAGAGTTGGAATGAGGAGTTGTTAGTTGGGGATTACTCACCTGATTTTGAAATGTCACCATTCTTCAAAGGTTACAAATTGGGAGCACACTACTAACAACATGCATGGAGATGTTCTGGCTACCTACTTCGATATTGAGCCACAGGGTTCATTGGAGTTGGCACCAAGTGTTTTTCAATATGCTGTACATTTTCATGTGCTTCCAACTCTGTTGCAGAGGCAGAGTGGTTATGCTCAGGGGCTCTTTCGACTGTGTCACCAAGTGTAGCAGCTCTGCCTTTGCAATAGGTTGAGAAGTATTGCACACACCCCCAATGACTGCTGGGTTTAGTAAGTATCTCCTTACAATAAAGGTATCCACCATATTTTAGGACTTTATTGCTCCTCCTGGAGAGAATGTACTCGACTTGTCTTCTATTTTCCATCTTCTTGGTCTGAAAGGAGAAATAAATGTTCAGAATGGAATGTTCCCCACCTTAAACAAATTTGTTTTACAATTGATTACTGATTTATATGCTCTGCTTCTGAAAGAAAGATGTTATTTGCTGGAAGTCTGCGGAGAGTGTTTATGTTTTAATTGGTTGACATGTCTTTCTTTGTCCTTTGAAAAGGAAAAAAGTGTTTTTTTTATTCATGAAAGTAAACAGGTTAGTGCACTGAAATGTTTGGGTAGAGAGATTTAAAAGAGGGTTATTCTTTGTTTTAAGGAGAAAATATTGAATTTTGTTTTTATCTTATAAAATGTGTTTAAGGTTACCACTTAAATTGGAGTATGGCCTTTAGTTGAGTATGTTCTTTTGATGTCTTTAAAGTACAGTGGTGGTAGATTTTTCACTTTTTGTTGGATGATATGCTTCAGAAATGTTGGTTCATGTTGTCAAAGAAAAGCAAACCTTCTGCATTTGAAACAGTTTCCAAACAACTACTTTTCATGTTTGGTTTTTATATCTGCTGAAACAATTTAAATCTTGGTGTTTTCAACCTTTTAAGTGTTTGAAAAAATGGTTATTATTGTTAGTGGATCTGTTGGAGAACTTCTTTGCCTGATGTCTTGGCAAACTGACGGTATTTATTCCCTTTTTTTGAGGATGGCTTGATGTTGATCTAGCTTATATAGGAAATAAAAGGAAAATGTTTACATAATGACAATATTTAATATGTATTTTTATTATAGTTTTCACTCACCTTACCTGTTGGCTCTGGGCCGAGGTTGGAATAATAAACCTCTCCACCAGCCATTGTTCAGCACCTTCTCCGGGTTGGCACAGGGTGGAGGTTAGAATATTAAATCTGCCCCCCTGCCAGTGTCCCTCACCTTCCCTGAGTTGGCTCAGGATGGAGGTTAGAATAGTAAATCTGCCTCCCTGCCACTGTCCAGTGCCTTTCTCAATCTGGCACAGGGTGTTGTTGGAAATGATAAATCAGTCACCATACCCATGTACAGAACCTTCCACAAGTTGGCACAGGGTAGAAGTTAGAATACTAAATCCGCCTCCAGCCAGTGTGTAGCACCTTCCCTGAGTCGGCACTGGGTGGCAATTAGAACAGTAAATCTGCCCTCCTGCCAGTGTCCAGAACCTTTCCCGGATTGGCACAGGGTGGAGATTAGAATAGTAAATCTGCCTCCTTTGCCACTGTCCAGCACCTTCCCTAAGCAGGCACAGGGCGGACGTTGGAATAGTAAATATGCCCCCTACCACTGTCCAGCATCTTCCTTACTTTATTATTATAATGATTTTCTTTGTTTATTTCTCACAAAATGATTTTAAAATTGTTTTAAATGAAGAAATAATTGTGTGAAATATTAGTTACGTTCAGTGATACGTGGCATTGTGAAAACGAAGTCAGTCAGGCATTCGCTCAAGTGTGCATTGTCACCTAAGTGGTTAATATAACACTGATTGCAAAATTATTAACACCCTCTCAAGTGTGCATTTTCACCTAAGTGTTTAATTTCACACTGATTACAAAATTATTAACACCCGTATATATCGTATTTTTTAGATTAAAATTGAAATTAGATTTCAAATATAAATCACCATTCCTGTTGTTTTTTTTTCTTTAAAACCATGGCTAAAACTAAAATTAAAGTGTTACTTGATTTATCTGTTTTTAATTTTGACCCTTTTAAGCATAATGGTCTGCCATCATGGATAGGGGCATGTATGGTTGATGTTATTTACAAAATTACTAATGTAATGTTATCTACAAAATTGTTGCTTATTTTGTAACAATGTCATTTGCATAAATAAGTTTAATAACTTTCATTGTGAAAATTAATGTTAAAGTTGTAATTAAAACAAAATGTGTTGTAAAGGTATGTGTGGTATTAGTATGCATTGTAAAGGTATGCATGGTAAAGGTAGATTTATATTGTAATGTGTTCTAAATGTATGCATGGTAAAGGCATACGCGTGGTAAAGGTATGCATGGTAAAGGCATGTGTTATCATGTTATACATCCCCCTGTCCTGGAAACCATGGAGGCTTCTAGCCACAGTAATATGTCTGTGTCTGATGTAATAAGATGTAGGCGTACTTATAGTCAGGCTACTGATCTAGAATGAGATATTATGCAAACTAATATAGACAGGTCAATCCTCAGGAAACAAAGAAAGAGGCATTGAAAGTATTTTGTGAGAATCTAAACTGTTTTTTTCTTTCACTGTGCATTTAAATAAGTGGTTAATGAAAAAAATGGATTCTTTTTTGTGTGTCTTGACATTTCCTGTGAATAAACATGGAAATATAAATTACATGTCTACATTTGGGGTGGGAATTCTTACTTGTACATTAGATGTATTTCTTGTAATAGACTTATCTTAGAAATAGCTGTTGAATATGTAACTGTGTATCTTTCTTCTACCTGCAGCTTCATGTGATGAGTTTGGAGGTAGTAGGTCTTCCTCTTCATCTGAGCTATCCAGACCTGGCTGCATAGGCAGTCCCGTCCTTGTTGCAATATTGTATGACGCAGCACACACTGACACTATCTTGCAAGCCACTGGAGGTAATATTGGAGCGCTCCAACACTTTTGTGAAGGTAGTGAAATCTTACCTTAGGAAGCCCAAAACTCTGTATTATAACATAAGTACTGTCACCTAGCTCAAAAGGAACATATAAATTAAAAATAGAAATAATGTATTATTTAAGAGTTAATGAACATGATTATAAATATTTTTAAAACGTCATTGCCAAACTGATCCAGGAAATTTAGCTACAATTAAAGAGTCAACATTACATACAGTTTGTATGTTTAAAGAGTGCTGGCTCTTCCAATTCTAAGATAAGGATCCTGTAGCACTTGATGGGCAAATTAATCCATGTCTGACATCAGCACAGCTTCTAACCCAGAGTTCTACAATCTGTGGGGAGCGCCCCCCCCCCCAGGGGGCGCGACACCATCTCAGGAGGGGTGCGCACTCTACTCTAAGATCTTACCTTTGTTGGTCCTTTACTGTACCGCGGCATCGCAAGTCTTCACCCATTTCAAATGGGAATGTTTTTATTACAGAACTCCGGTAACAGAGGGTTGGAGGGCTGGGAGGGGAAATAGATAAGGCACGACCTGCGATTTTGTCATGTAAAGAGATAACAGTTAACCTTCCCAGGAGGGGGTTAATTAGTAGAGCTCAAATGCTTCAGCTGCAGTGGGAGGCAGGGTCTGCTCTGCTAAAACCGAAAGCAAACGAACAGACAGTCCTGTTCTAAGAGAGAAGGACCGTGCACCAGGATGAAGTCAAAGAATTCCGTTTATATTCCAAAATAGACTCTTTATTGCATTTTCAATTAAAAACGTGGACATCCGTCAACGCGTTTCGTTCCACATGGAACTTCGTCAGGGCAGGTATGTCTCTATCTTGGTCCGACAATCGAATGGTTTCAATAATTGAACAAATTCTGTAAAGGCCTGGGTTCTGAACAAAAATTGTAAGTACGTTGAGCGTTCCACAGTTTTCAAAGTAGATAGATTCGTCTGGACTGTAGAACCCAGGTCCTTCGTAATAACTTTAATTGGTTACTTCAAAGTATAAATGAATCCAAAGGCCTAGGTAACAGCCAATATTCCTTACTCGTGTCGATAGTCGCGGACAGTCCTGTTCTTTCGAGTTCGATTTCGTAGCAGAGGAGACTCCTTGCCTCTCACTGCAGCTGAAATAACTGCCTGTTCCTTTCTTTCAGTTTTAGCAGAGGAGACATCCTGCCTTGTACTGCTGCTGAAGCATTTCAGCTCTACCAGTTTAACCCCGTCCTGGGAGGGTTAGCTCTTAGCAGAAAGGAGACATTGGGGCATATCAACAACAACCAGTGATAATTATCGCTGAGCGCACTTAGCGCTCAGATAATTATCGCCGGCTGGCGCCGATTTTCATCGCTAAGATAGCATGCTATTAGCAACGCTTATCTCATCAGCGATAAAAATCCTAGCGCTAGCTGGCTAACGTGAGATTATCGCTGGGTTTCCAGCGATAATCTCACGTTAGCCAGATAGCTGTTGATAGGGACTCACAAACTTAGCCATGATATCCACCTTCCATAGGATATCATGGCTAAGTCAGTCCTGAAGCAGGCGTAAGGAAAGTAGCGATAACAGGGGTTATCGCTACTTTTCCTGACGCTATTCTTCATAGCGTTAGGCTTGCTGATAGGAGAAATGTCGCTTAGCGACATTTCTCCTGTCATGCCAGGTCAGGAACGCCCACTTTGCATCTCATTAGAGATGCAAAGCTGGGCGTTAGGAATCCTGAAGCTAAAGCAAGGTTTTAAGCGTTAGCGTGACCCTGCTGTTTAGGCGATAAAATTATCGCCGCTTTTCGGCCGAAAAAGGCTGCAAAAGCGGCGGTAATTTTTTATCGCCTGCTTGTTGATATGCTCCAAAGTTTCTTTTAAATTTACACAGGCAGACGCCCAACGCCCACAAATCTTCAAGTTCCCAAAAGAAAAATGCCAGCCAGCCATGTGTTTTTTAAACAGCCTGCAAATTGCTTGTCTTGACACTAAATATGCTTATAATTAAAGAAATATGCATACATTTGTAATGTGACGTTTCTGTCTTTGTTCCATTTTATTATCAGTCATGGATCATTCAGGCAGCCCTAGAACACAATTAAAAGTGCTACTATTTATATTTGCTGTCCAAAGTATGCACAGACAAGTGCTGACAATACAGCTTTAGGTGACTGTTTATTTTTGTACTGCATGTGATATCAAAATAATGAGCTGGCAACCCTAATCATAAGACTGGAAGTTTGTTACAAGATCAGCACATTTATTTCCTCCTCTCTGATCCCTGGTTAATGCCATAATAGCAATAGTTTAACATATCTGAAACCCTACCCTACATTAATAACCTGCTGAGTTACTTCAAGCGCCCTTCATTTACCCGCTCACCCTGCACTCACAGCGATCACAATGCCCTCACACTGATCACCATGCGCTCACACCATTCACCCGCTCACCTTGAACTCACAGTGATCACTCTGCACTCACAATGCACTTGCGCTGTTCAACCTGTACCTCACCCTGCAGTCACATGAGCACACTACTCACCCTGCACTCATGCGACACTTCACTCACATGTTCCCCTTACTGCTCAATCTGCAATCTCACTCAAATAAGACCATCACTAACCATACATTTATTTGTCCCACTCTGCACTTACATTCACACCATATGGTCACCTCACTCATCAGTCACCTCAGCAGTCATTCCTCTTACCCTTCTCTCACACTATTGCATGGCTCGACCTGCACTCACACGGGTACTCCTGCCACCCACACAGCGCAGAGGTTTAATGTGTCCGCTACAAAGAACGTGTACCATGCAGATCAAAGAACTGAGTGTGGGTAAACTATGAGTAGCGCTATAAAAAAATGAAATGTCTGCTAGAAAGGTGCTATAGAGAGATGGGGTACATTGTTGGTGAGTGGTAGCGAGGAAATTCATGGAGAAGGAGGAAATGGGGAAGGGGGCGCCAAAACAGACCGTTGCACTGTGTGCGACCAGTGCTAGGGCCAGCCCTGGATAGGAGTGTTAGCCCCCACCCGAAGTTCGGGTCTAGTTGCGCCCCTGTAAACAAGTATGGGCATGTCTTGCCCCATCAAGGTTTTCGTCCTAAATTACAAAAGGACGTATTTACATGCACTGCAATCCAGCCTTTCTGGGGGCTCCTTTATAGAGGCAGCTCTGTTTTTGCCCTGATGGCCTGGAATCATTTCTAAACAAATTCTTGTAAATACTGTTTTGTTTCATTTCTTTTTAATGTGATTGATGGGAGAGAGTCTATTACTATTTGCAGAGACATGTTTTTGTTTCATGCAACAACCATAAAAAGTTTATTTGAGATCAAAACGGGTCCTCACATATGAGAAATTGGAGGATATCCCAGATATTATCCACTGTAAAATTAGTGGGCTGCTGCTGCTTTGTTACAACAGTGAAAACACACATCACTATCTCTGAATATTGGATGTAAACACTTTTCAGAATTTCGACCATAGCGCCTGTGCACCGTTAGTAGCCTGGCTAAAGAGGGTTTGGCAGAGCAAAAAGTGAATCATTTAATCTCAAAGCTGTTCTGAAGAGGGGCCTCCAAAATAGTATTGGCCCAGGGCACCCAAAATCCTTAACATGTCCCTGCCACCACAAAGTCTGTCAGACAACATTGCTGTGAAGTAAAATAGTCAACATCATTAATTTATTATCAGTTCTATGTTTTTTTAAACATAAGCCCGACATGTCCTAAACCCCCACTGCTTCAGGCAAGCAGCTTATCGTACTACTAAGGAATTCTAAATTAGGTGTTCATTCAGCGTCCTCTCTGTGGACTTTCACCTGTCTCTTCGGATCCATAACTGGTTGGTGGGCAATTATCCCAATTATAATGCTGCCTAAAACATTTGTTAATGGTTTCTAGAGAAGAATTGTTTCTCGTGTACCAACTCTGAGCTAGGGAGTGCTCGAAAAATCTGATAACACTGTCTCCCTTACCGTCACTGTTTTGGCTGAAAATGTCTGCAGAATATTCAGCTTTGAGAGAAACTTCTATCAAAACTCTCTTGCCTTTCAGCTTGTCCTATCTATATGAGATTGGCTTCTCAGCACTTGCGGTATTAAAGACTAAGTACCGTTCAAGACTGGATGTGGAGCACAACCTGAGAATGGCAGTAGCAAAAATCCATCCACAGATTGACAGTCTATGTGGCGAAACACCGGCACACCCGTCACATTTATATTGGTGGTGTTATTATTAATCTATGTCATATGTAAAACAAAGAATCCTAGTAAAAACAATTTGTGCACATTTTATCTTGGAAACGTTTGTTTTGATCTGGGTAATAATCCTCTGTCATTTCACCACACCCACTCACAAACCTGCAGTTTACTAAACACTGTTATTGTGTTGAACATTATTTGCCGAATATGGCCCGTGATATGCGCGTGGCGGTCAATTATGTAGTGTACCAGGTTCCAGAATTTCTGTCAGGTGGTGGGGAGGGCCCAATATCTAAAAAAAATCAGCTGGGGGGGGCTCAACCTACAAAAGTTTGAAGACCTCTGTTCTAACCTGTGGGAAATGTGCCAAGCGAAACACAAAATCAAATTAATTTTGCTGGAACCCTTGTGGTGTATTAGGAAATGAAATATATCCATGTATATTAAGCAGTATTCCATTAAAAAAACATTAAAAAACATGAAAGTGAGCTTTTCAAAAACCCCTCCTGCTGTGGCAACAACCTCCTGATAGCTTCCTGAGGCTAAAAGATGAAAGCAGAAAAGTAGCTGGATGTGTGTGAATATAGAAACACTATTGACGGTATGCCTAGACAGCACATGTTCTAATACAGAAATTAAATCAAATATCATATTGCTGATCAGCCTATACTTCTCTTAAACCTCCACCTCTGATGAAGTCTGCTGAAAAGTCACTCTCACTGAAATGTTCTCCTTTCTTTCCTTCCTCCTGTGCTGGTGTGGAGCAAGATGCCTCATCCTTCTCGCAATAGCATACAGAACAGCCATTGTGGGGAAAAATTACAAGCTTCTATCTTTTTTATAGTTTGTACCTGATTGCCACCTTCCGCCACTAGATGCTCATTTGCGAGCTCGAAAACCTGCTTTTGCAACTATTTGTAATTTGTAAACAGATAGTACATTCCAAAATAAGAAAGCTCATTCTGAATGAGTAATAGCTCATCTTTAATTCCGGTCCCAAAAATGATTGTTCAGCTTTGGTTTGCATCACTGTTTTTGCAAGTAGAACCAAAATACGCATTGATACATTCTAAACGTAACTTTTCACAGTTTTGCACCTCTTTGCGACCAATTCCTGTTTTGCAAACGGTTCATACATCTGGCCCTAACTTTTCCTTAGCGAAACACACAAGATGATGGACGGAATGTTACACATTGGCAAAACATTAATCCCCAGTCACAGATCTGGGTTTAATCCATCGTTATTTTGCTCACCACGCCACCCCAGTTCAGACATGGCCATGTGCAAATCAGTCATGACCCTGTGCCTCATGGGAACAGTCCAGCCCGAACTGCCAAGCCATGTCTTCCCTGGACAGGAATCAAGCATCCCAGGACCGGTTTCGGGGTTTCACCCCTCTTCAGCCAGGATAGCTTGACTCCAGTGGCGTAGAGTGCACGGGACCCACGTCTGGGTATACCCTTCCCACAAAGGGCGAACAGCAAAACACACAAGATGATGGACGGAATGTTGCACATTGGCAAAACATTCACCCCCAGTCACAGATCTGGGTTTAATCCATCGTTATTTTGCTCACCACGCCACCCCAGTTCAGACATGGCCATATGCAAATCAGTCTTGACCCTGTGCCTCATGGGAACAGTCCAGCCCGAACTGCCAAGTCATGTCTTCCCTGGACCGGAATCAAGCATCCTAGGACCGGTTTCGGGGTTTCACCCCTCTTCAGCCAGGATAGCTTGACTCCAGTGGCGTAGAGAGCACGGGACCCACGTCTGGGCATACCCTTCCCACATAGGGCGAACAGCAAAACACACAAGATGATGGACAGAATGTTGCACTAACTTTTCCTTAGACTATGCCATATCTAAGTCTATACTTAAAAATTGGGTTAAGAGCACAGTCACCAACATGATTATACTATTGCATAAAAATCAAAAGGTCAGGGTTGTGTGCATAAGTGCTCCCTAAAGGTATGCAATTTCATCTCAAAGCTAATTTATATTCGATTTGCGTTCCTAATTGTCTTTGTGAGGGAAGGGAATGGAGGGAGTGTGTATTATTGTACTGTAGGAACCAGTAGTGGAGATCAGATGATGAATAGTTTATTGCTTACATTGGTAATCGTGTCTCAAAAATGCACTCCTCGTGATTCAATGATATTAGCAGTGCATAGAGAAGCAAGTTATCACCTGCAGTGGAGCTGCTCTTCTCTGTTGTCTGGGGCACTTCAGTTAAACATTTGTTGAACAAGTTATTGCTCTGCTGATACTCCATTTATTTACCATTACTATTTTAGTAGTAATGCAGATGCCTTCCATCGTTTTTCTCTCGCCCTACCTGATTTTGTGTTTCTCCACTTCCTGGTTGAAGAAATACTCTTAACCATGTATTACATATCTTGTAATTCTCTCAGGTATGCTGTCACAATATTGTAACCAAATATTCTTTGGCAGAAATCGCAACTCCTAAAATATCACCACACTGGAGTTAATAAAAGAAAATCTACACTCAGCTGGACATTATTTTTGTAAACGATATTTAGGACACAATCTCTTTGTCAGATGATGTTTGCGCTGAACATTTTCTCACATGCAACTTCCTCTCAAGTTGCAAGCCCGGAGAGAAATGTAATTTCACCCCCAGACTGTATTTCAGGGTGAATGTGTGCTCTAAGACTAACTGAAATACGAGAAACCTCCAGCATCTGAAACTTGCACCATGTTGAGCCTTTTTAGAGTTGGCAGCTGCGAGCAAGAGCCAGGCCAAGGGGAAGTAGGGCAAAGGTGGAATCCTCAGAAACAAAGCAGAGGTGAGCGCCTCTTATGTTCTTTGCATTTACACCCATTGTACTGAACAAACCAACATTTCATAGGGTTGTTTTGCAGGTGTTTGGTGGCATGTGGTTAGCTCAGTGCGTGATTTTGTGTGAATAGATCACTTCAATAGAAGGATCTTTGTGGTGTATCGTGTGGATATGTGTGCCAAAAGACTTTCTGTTTTTCTCTTGACTGGGTACAATCAGTTTTCTATCATTCAGCCAAAGATACTGCTTTGTATATATACATCTACACACAGATCATTGCCTTACAATGTGTTGTTATGCACGTGAGTGTGCTTTATCGGCGTACTTCTAGGGTTCATGTTAATCTGGGGTGTGGCAGTGTCATTCATTGGTTTGGCAGCACTTTGTCAACTATATGACTTTGATGATGTGTTGTGTGTATAACAGTGAGCAGATTCCTTCGATTGTGGTCTGTCTGAGAATAACCATGGATTTGAAGGCTGCAAATCATGGAACATGAATTGAAAGAGATGTGAGGTGACTCTGTCAATGGGATTTTAAGCTGCTGAAGATATTTGGCAATCGATTACTTCTGCATCCCCAGCACCAGAAGCTGCAGGGCAGAAGAAGAGGCCACTGCTCCGGGAAGACTCAACATTTAGTACTTGGGATCAGTGGCTTCTTGGGGAAGTGTGTGTGTTGAACCTGTAGGAGAATGTTTAGGTCCCAGGTGTAGAGTGTACATGATTGTGGGATGCTTAAGGACTGGATGGTGATAATTTGTCAGCAGAAGGGAGTTAGACCATGCTTTTGAGTTTACGAAGGTTACTAAGCAGTGGCTATAGAGCCACATTTGGATGCAAAGCAGATGTTATATTTGCACACTGCAAACAGGACTTTTACTCCAGTGGCAGCAGACCTGTAGAGATCATTCCTTTCAAGTTTTCACAGCAAAGTTGTTGTCAGCCACCTGTGGACTACACCTCCGGCCGCTGCAGAGTAATTGGACTACTGCCAATGTGCCCTGAGTTGACCATGTCTGGTGCCCTGGTGCCAAGCAAAACAGGGATGCCAAATGATAGGTAGCAATCTTCTTGATAGCCTGCACTGTCTTTTCTAGTGGTATACTTCTGTTTGGAGCTGGTCTCCTGGTATATCCACCTTCTCTCATCCGCATGGGCTATCTGCTTTTTCCAAATCTATCTCCTCCTCATGCTTTCTGTCTCCATTCTCAGTAACAGTTGCATGGGACGAGTGTATCCCACCCTCTCTTGACATGTCACTCACTAGCTGTAGTGAAGGCAGCGATTTAGATGCATACATTGCTATGTTAGCATAAGCGCGTTAGATGTTAAAAAAGCCATCTTGCCACTTTTGCTGCTTTTGCACGCGACACTGCAGAGACATGGTATTATTTGAAAACTGCTTGCTTGCCTTTTCTTCACATGAGAACTGTCTGTTGTTCACATCCCTAGACGTGCACTGCGACCTTGGTCTGAACATTGTGTGCAAAACACTCTGAGCCGCCAGACAATGTATGTTTTTGAGTTCAGGTTGATCGGCCCACTCTCTAGCCATAATATGCACACAGCTGCAAATACCTGGGTGTTGAGAGCCTTTAATATTACTGTTTGCATGCGTTAGAAACACATTCTGGAGAAGAACATTTCCAGGCGCAGAGCAAAGCTGATCATGTGATGTGATTCACCTAAGCTGATCTTTACAGTATGGGTTTCCCCATTCAAGCCTAGAGACCTTCTATTAGTATAATAATACTAGCCTACTAGCGAAGGGAAGGTGGCTGTATTCCACTGTCATTTGTAATATGATTTCTCCCTTCATTTTTGATGGTATTGTAACAATGCTGATGGTTTTGATTATAATCATTTGTCTGCTTATGTTAGCCAAAGTACTGCATCTTAGGACACGTAGTTTATAAAATAAACCTTTTAAACTTTACAGTGTCTCTGATTACTCTTGTTGTGGACTGATATGAGAATAATAACGAACAGGTATTTCTGATTCCCACCATTCCTGAGAGTACTCTAAGTCGCTTGTTCTTGGTTGTCTATACATTGGGACCTCCGAGAGAATACGGATAACGAATGAGACACTGATGCTGGTCGGATAGGGGTTCTGGGTACTGAGGTGAGTTTTTGGTACACCACAATTCACTGAGGTCCTGGTTTCCTGCACATAGTTCTGTGCATGAGCAGAATCCCTGCAACATAGCATGTCAATGTCAAGGAATGTCAAGGTACTTATAGAGCGCACTGTCACCAGACAGCCACCTTGCGGTGTCGCCTTTGCGGTTTCCTGGCGCTGATACTCATACCGCTGTGGAACCCCTCCTGGCATTCCCTGTGAAGTGTCCACTCCTGGGCACCCCCAGGGTGAAGCCAGGCATCCTTAGCGCTGTTGGGGCCGGTGTGGAGGCTAAGCAAGCTATTGCCCAGAGTTGCAGCGTGGGGCCCGTGATTAGAATAGGCACCGAGGCGAGAATAGACAGGTCCGAGGAAATTGAGCCCGAGCCCCGCCG
This sequence comes from Triturus cristatus, assembly GCF_964204655.1. NCBI lineage: Eukaryota > Metazoa > Chordata > Amphibia > Caudata > Salamandridae > Triturus > Triturus cristatus. Next base: position 240,364,492 of record NC_140583.1, read on the forward strand.
AGGCGGGAATCGAACCCTGGTCCCTGGCCAGAACTCTGCTTCAGGGTCTGCCGCTCTAACCATTGAGCCACACTCCTCCACATGTGACCATCCCATTGGCAAAGTCACAGAAAAAATGGTGTACAATATAATGGCAATCTAGCCATGCATTGGATGCCGTGAACTAGAGGGGAAGGCAGACTGTCAGTGATTCTATGCAACAGGTGGAGCCCACAGGACTCCAAGCCCATGTCTGTGTTGGACTATTCAAGGTATTAAGATACTCTTTGCCTAAGGACAGGTTGATAACATTAGTTTGAATGATGGCATGAGACAAAGTATCCTTAACAAAGTGACATTCACTGTAGGACAAGAATATCGCTGTCCTCTGTGCCCCATCAACTGGTAGGGGGTAAAGAGAGGCAAGGGAAGTTGAACATTGAGAAGTAAAGATGTGGGGAATATTAGGGAATGGCATAGGGTGAGTAGAGAGTTAGGTCTGAGATAAAGGTTATGGTCACATAGAAGAAAGGCAATCCAGTTTTAAGGTGAGTGAACCTATGCATTAGAAAAAGAGTAAGTGTTTAGGTCTAGGTGAAGTAGGTTAGTTCCTGGAAGAGCAGAGTTTCAGTCCTAGCGAGACAGAGCAAAAAGGTATCACTTAGGTCATAGAGATAGTGTTTCGGTCACATGAATTTCAGATCCTATGGAAAGAATGTGAAGGATTTCTTGTTCTGAGCAAGAAAAATGATCTTTAAGTCAGGATTTTGGTCTTGAGGGGACGATGTTGGTCCTTAGTCAAGAGATTAGATCCTACTGGAATAATCTTAGGCCCTCGTGAGACGTGATTAGGTTCTAGGTCAGGAATTAAAGGCCTGAGGGTGGAGTTTAGGAGCTTTGGATGTCTTATATATTGTGGGAGAAAGCCCAAGTCCTCAGGGTGTCAAATGTAATTTCTTAGGGAGAATGTTTAGGCTCCAAGTGAGGGAATTGGTGCCTAAGGGACGGATTTAGATACGTTTAGTAGCAGACAGTGCTAACCTATGAACAGATGATTGCGGTATGAGGCTGGTTCCCCCAAATGTAGCTTAGTCTCCAGTTACACTATTAATTTATGCCAGTCATAAAAAGGTGCCTGAAAATAATAAATATCTTGTCATAGCTGTGAATATTGTCTCTCACTTTAATTATGAAAATGCCTTCTATTTGTGCCTTCCAAGCATTTAAACACACCTGGTTTCAGGGCATTCAAAACCAAAAAACTCAGATTAGCCTTGGTTGTTCCCTAGCATATCTCTGTTAACAAAGATTCATTGGCCTTCGGATTCTGGGGAAAATATTCTTTAAGGTTTTATGTTCAGTTATGGTGGCTTTTTAAAGGCACTTCACACTTTCTGTAAGAACTGGTTATTCGTTGAGAGGGGTGGAAGTCTCCCTCAAATATTAAACACAATCTTTGTCAAGGTGAACCACAAAATCATTAAATAAACCTGTGTTTCACCCTTAGGTAGCTTGGCACAAAAGCAGTCAGGCTTAACTTAGAGGCAGTGTGTGAAGAATTTATCAATCAATCAGGTAGCATTACATAGCGCACTATCATGCCTAGGAGTATCTGGGCGCTGAGGATGCCGTGTCCCTGTTGAAGAGGCAGGTCTTGAGGTTTTTCCTGAAGTCCACCAAGGAGGGTGATGTTCAGAGGTGGAGATGTAGGTAATTCCAGTTTTTGGTGGAAATGTAGGAGAAGGAGCAGTCCCCACTGAGGCTGTGACTGATGCAGGGGTGTGCACATGAGTGCAAGAGAGGAGGAGCGAAGGTGTCTTGTGGGAAGATGGAACCTCAGGTGAGCTGGTCCTTGAATCGTGTAGAGCCTTATAGGTGAGCGTGAGGATCTTGAACTTGCATGTTTTCTGGATGGGAAGTCAATGGAGGTTATTATTATTGTTGCTGTTGATATTATTATAATGATTATTATAGCTTGTATTTATTTGTGTATTTATTTAATTCTTTATTTATTCATTTACTTATTTATTTATTCTATAGCTTTGTATAGCACAGACTTGAGACAAGAGAGGCATTTCGTAGTGTTACATCTTTACAAAGTAAGAAGTCTACATTTTCAGGAGTTCTCTGCTCGGTCATCAGTCATCAAACATCAACAAGATCAGGGAGGTCCTCTGGTGTATATTGATTGACGAAATGAGGGGAGGCTATATTTTCCATCATATGGCACTGATGTCCATAATGAGGCAGGAGTGGTCAAAGTGGCACCTCGAAGGCAGGGAAGAGCCATTAAAAGATGTTTTCAATTTTCTTTTCAGTTGTGTAAAATGTTGAAATCTCAGGTCCAAGCTTAGTGAGTTCAATAGTTGGGTGCCTAGAATTCTGACAGTTCATCTTCAAAGCATCTTTAGAGTGATTCTGCTTTTCCTAATGAGATTTGCTTTGCTGGATCTGAGGCTGCAGCTCCGCATGTAGAGCAGAGTAAACTTTTGTAACTATTTCTGGCTCAGCCCCATCCCCTGTGTTTTGACTATCTTGCAGAATGGGTATTTTAGATTATACCCCTCTGGGTTTCAGCATAGTCTGGATGCTTTATTTTGCATCCTCTGTGGTATTCTGATGTTCTTCTTGGGTTTCTGACTAGATAATGTTGCCGTAGTTGAGCCGTGATAGGACCAAAGCCCAGCCAAATTCAATCTGGTGTCTTTGCTGGAGGAGCAGAGCTATCGATTTAATCACAAGTTGATGTCTGATATTTTTAATGACTACTGTGATCTCGGCCAGATTTACTTAAACTTTGCGTCAAGTTTGCATTACTTTTGAAATTCAACCACAACGCAAAGTTCTAAGGGGAGATTTACTATCCTACGCAAATCAGATTTATGTTGGATAGTATCCAAAAGAAACGCAAAGTTGTGCAAATCACTGGCTTGCCCTATTTTGTGTCAAGGGAGTATTCCATTGGTGGTGCATGGAGCATTCCATGGGTTTTGAAGTAAATCCCTATCTAGGAAGACTCGTAGTCTAGGATTTGGCACAAGCTACAAGGAGAATTGTTTTCATTTCTTCATGTTTTTCCTACATTGTATGTGTGCTGCATTGTACAGCATGCATACAAAATGGGAAAAGCCTTCAAGTATAGTTGTTGTACTGGCTGGACCCCCTTCCAGTACAACACCTATGCTCTGGAGAGCATAGACACCCTTGCACTATGGCGCAAACCTGACTGCGCTGGCGCACGGCCACCAAAATTGCACTCGCTCCACATGTTAGTGGATATGGCACTGTTCTGCTCTCTCCCTTTCAAGCAACACACTGCAGCAACTTTAGTTGTGCTCTGTGCTGCTTGACTTCATTGTAAATTTGCCCTTCGGTGTGAAAGGAGATTTCTTCCTCGAACCAAACCTCAAGATGACCGCTGCTGAGCACCACTTGCTGCTGCAGTTCTGCCATTTTATAGTGCTGTAAATACCAGATTTTACCAACGACCAGGACTGGGAACCAAAAGCAGCCCTGGCAAAAATACCCCAAGTGGCTCACTCCATCCCTCCTCTCATCTCTCTATCCTTTTCCCCCTTCTCTCCCTCTCTTCCATCTCTCGCCTCTCTCATGCCTGCTAAAATACCTGGGGTGCGGGAGAAATTGGCAGAGGCACCAGCACCGGCCCCCTCCCTTCAAAAGTCAGGCTCCAGGGGCACCTGTCCTCCAGGGAAGTGTAGCTCACTGGTTAGAGGAGGCATACCCTGAAGCAGAGATCAGACCCGGGACCTGGGTTCGATTCCCGACGCGGCAGGGTCCAGAGCCCAATTGTCCACGGACTCGATAATTCTCGCTTCGGTGCCCACTCTAAGCACGAGTTCACACGATGCAGCTCTGGGCAACAAGCCTGCTTAATCTCCACAACGGCCCCCCGCGGCGGGATGCCTGGCTTTCACCTTGGGGATGCCCAGTACGGGTTATCTTACAGGGAAAAACCAGGACGGGTTCCCAATGCAAGCGCCAAGATGCCCGTAGGGTGATAGCTGAGCTCTATAAGTACATCAATCAATCAATCAAATTCCCGATGAAACAAATGGCAGGCCGGGCCTGGTTACCATTCACATTTTTTCTGTTTGAGACTCTTCTTACAAGCACAATTTGCAGATGTTCACAAACTTGCTACCATCAGCTATGTATTAAGACATAACACAACCTATCCCCATAAAACACTAAAAATGAAAGGAATATTGCTCAACAAGGGTATGTAAGCGCCCAGTCGATTTTAAGTCTAACTAAAGAGAGTGTAAAGTCTTTCACACATTTGTACCTGTACAGAAACCCAGCTTTGTTCACTTAAGCAGTCGGTAAATAGTTTCACTCCTATCCCCTCCATACAACTGCTATATTCACAGCCATCAGTAGCCTTTGAGATCACTCCCTCACTTCTTGCCAGTATTGGAGAGCAGATAACCAGGCCCACTTAACTGGGGGTTCTGCCATCTGGATAATCAGTGAGATGCAGCTTGGAGGGTTGATGGTTTGGAATGTGGGCACAGGGAGGAGAGCAGAGGAGGAGAAATGCCCTACGTCCTTAACTCGTCGACCATTTTGCAAAATTCTTCTAGCACTCTGTGCCCCACAGCAAACTTCATATGCCTTTATTTACTTGTATTATTTTTTTATCATTTCTCTCTGATTGTCTCTATTTGAATTTGCTGTGCAGGGGAGGCCATTAGTTATCCAACTCTCCAACTATTTCCCCCTTTATTGACTCTCCATCCCATTTACAAAATGTTTCTAGCACTGAAAGCTCCTGGGCAGACGTGATATACCTCCAATTACTTTCATTTTCTTTGTTTCTGATTTTCTCTGTTTAAATTTGTTGTGCATGAAAAGTCGCTAAATTGAGTGGGAAGGGAACATACACTTTCATTAGAGATCCGTTTCACGCCAGCCCTCCCTATCCGTCACTGCTTTACCCAGTCCCAGGTAGAAGACATATCTAGGGGTGGCAACAGAGCAGAAGAGATGGGTGTAAACACTTACAGAGAAGACTGAGGCCTGTTTCTTCTGCTTTCCTTACAGGCAGGTGAAGATGTCTACACTGATTTCTGTGGAGTATGGCTACTGCCATTAAACCTAGAAATCCTGCTGCAGAAGAGAAAAATAGTGATTCCATTGGTTAGAAGTATTTCAAGCATTCCTTCCGTCACATATTATATGTCTGATGTAATGAGCTAAGTGGCCATGGGTATGCCCAGGCGTGGGTCCCACGTTCACTGTGCCATAGGAACTAAGACGGTGCTTAATTTATAAACATCTAAGTGCCAGGGCCCTCATCAGAGGCAACAGTGCTGTGCACCACCCATTGCCCCTGCCAGTGCTGCCAATGACAAAACGAACACGACTACCAACCGTCACACACCTAGAAGAGTGACAATTCAAACTATTCCAGGCCCCCAAAGCAATAAGAATGGCTTTGGAGTCAAGTATTTGTAATTTTTAACGTCATTTAAATTAAAAAACAACCATTGGAGTGCTTATCACTAAATTGGACAACATGTGGCAGACTGTCATAAATGCCGATGTTGACAAATAAATGCCAGGGCCGAGCAACGGTAACCACAGGCTCAAATTAAGCACTGAACCAAGGCACATGTGACTGAAGAGCCCAGATCAGGGCTAAACTGGTCTTGGGTTGCTTGTGTTCCGGTTCAGTGAGAACCTGGCCTGGAAAATTGGGATGGACTGTTGTTATTGCAGCAGGGTCATGACTGATTTGCATATGGCTAGGTCCAAACTGAGGTGACATGGTGGGAGAAAGAACCATGGGTTGGAATGATACACCGAGCGATTGCCATTGGTTAGACTTATTGCAAACATTCCTCCCATCAACTTTTGTGTGTTTGATCACTGTGCCTCATGAACAGTGAGCAGCTCTGCACCAGAGTACAAGTTATCACACTCCAGATGTGTAGGCTGCCCTTTGGGCCCATCGCGACCTTCTACATACTAAGGGGTAGAGTGGATTTGGCAGGGCATCATCCAATAATCACCCTGATGCCCTGAGTCAGGGGAGAGGAGGCATAGTGCTCCTCCGTCAGCTAGTACCAGGGAGGTCTGAGTCCAGGCAGGATCCGGGCGAGCTGCCAGAAGGGATGCAGAAAGGTGGTGCTGCAGGGTGGACAAGGGGCTTCTCCACTTGTATGAAAGGCTACAGAGGTGGACCACCAGGGCCAGTAGCAATGACCACACCTTGAATAAATGGGCATGGACCCTGGCTGGCAGCGTTATATAGAGGTAATGATTTTATTGTTCTAGAGACCAGTGAATAAACCTGCAGTGTTAAACTCCATTTGATTAATCAGAGGCCAAAAGGGAATCATGCAGCACTACCCTGCATGCTTTTTTTCTAAGGCCAATAAATGATTGGTTATGGAGACGGAACTGCATGTTTTTTCTGCATGTGGTAACTTTTGAGGAATCAATGATTGAATTGGTTCGGATGACTTGTAGTGTTACCAATGCATAATTCTTCTGAAAATCTATTTCATTTTTATTTTAGGTACTTGAAAGGGCCAGCAGAGTGCCCTGCAGTGAGCATTTCCAGCTGCTCGCCTCCAGCTGGGGCGTCTTAAGTAGACTGCCACGGGCCAGGTCTTTGTTGCAGTTTCATCCTCTGGCAAACGTGCACCGCCGCGAAAAGGTTACTGGATGGGCGTGGAGACTAATCCGCATCGCAAACAGGCTCAAAGGCGTGTCATGTACTACTTAAGCCAGGTGACAACTGAGCTGCGCCAGCTGCTTCCATCACAGAAGACGATGGCATTGATAACTGATCCGTGTCAACAGAAGACAGAAAACTACTTGAAAATGCACAGGCAGCGTCTATCCCAATATCTTGTGTCTTCTGGTGGCACTCAGTGTGGCTACAACCTGTGTTCATGTCCCTCTAATTTGGGATTGCGGCCCCTGTCCTGCTGCCCCTTTGCTTTCTTTCAGAAAGGAGCATTGGGCACTTCAAGGTAGGGCGCCTCAACCCAGCCAGCCTTACAGGCACTATTCTAGCCTTAATCAAATAATAATAATAATGTTACCGAATGGCTCCATATCGCTAATTATGCAATACTCCTGTCCTTGTTTATTAGTTAATGTCGTAATGCATGCTCGTAGTTGTAGTCTTGAATCCAAGTAAAGAAACCACATGGACGAAACTAGACGATCACATTGGACAGCCCAGGGCTGGGGCACTGCGTCCTTGGTCCCATGGTGACCTTCATTATTCCAAGGTCAGAAAGCTTTTGGTTTGCTTCGTAGGCCTTAGACTTAATACTCTGGGATGATACTAACTACCTCAAAGTGTGCAAATGTATTTAATGCAAACTTAGAAGACGCTGTGAATTACACTCCCGTTAAAGGCTGACATTCTTCCTTTCATTTTTTCATATATTCAAAGAACAAAACACAGATTTGAAAGCAGATTCCTCAACAAGGTTTTTTAAAAGTCTCATTTGGTTCATTCCTTTTTGTGGAAATTCTGCTTCTTCCCCCCAGCAGCACCAGCGACCTCTAGCATTTGACTTTCTTTTCACCACGCTGCTACGAAAAGTAATTACACCATTGTCCACTTTTCCCATGCCAATATTTACAAATGAGTTTTGTCCTTCAGGCACAGAAACTATTAACAAACAAATAAAACAATGCAATTGAGTAAACTCCACTGACATGGAGTCAGCCCCAGAAAGTATGTGAATTCCAATATCCATTGTTATTTCGTTGCTGTTAAGGCTTTGAGATGGAGGTAGGGTTGAAAGCTGTTTCTGTTACCCTTGTTTATACTGAGCAAAGTTAGTGAAAAGATTGTTTTTTTGATCTCAACCCACAGACAGCTTTAGCTGCCTGTTGCCGAAGATCTATTGTCTTCAATATACATGGATATATTGCTGGAAATACAAAAAAAAAATCAGTGAATCATTAATATGCATTGTTATAGAGATATTGAGATTTTGATAAATGTTTTTATAGAGTTATTTGTATAGTGAGTTATCTACTGTAATGGTTAGAATTAATTATATAGTTCTAATTTTTTTATGTTGTGGTGTCTATTGAATTTCTGCTTTTGTTTTCTGCTTTTGTGACGTAACCGCACGGATCACAATGACTGACGTCTACACAATCTCCGGCCTCACTGCAAAAATGGAAAATAGGTTTTAGAGATGGCTGTACTAAAAATACACTAGAAAAACATGAGTTTGAAGTGTACAATAATAAACCCCTAGTGTGTAGTGTGTGTGGATATATGTGGTTTAGACTTTATGGAAAAGCCCCTTGCTCATAATTGATAGCTTTCTAGTTTAATTCAGTCCCCTGCTCCTTATTTGTTGGGTTACCTCTCTATTCTTAAAATCTTTAAATTAATGATCTGCTCCACCCTAGCTAGTCCGGCTTTAGACCTTTATTTAGTAGACAGTGCTGATGGGAGCCACCAAATATGTCAGAGGAACCTTGGACACTGGGGGAGAAGGCTGATCTGATCATGTTAGAGATGTCATCTGCCTTTAATAAGGTCCCCCCACTCCAGCCTTCTAGCACATCTCCAATCCATTGGTATACATGGACAAGCCTTGGACTGGCAAGCCCCCTTTTTGGCGAATAGAGGACAGGAAATATGGGTCCCTCCTTTTTCTTCAAGATCCTGTGAGTTGATTGTGGGGGTGCCTCAGGGCTCTGCTTTGAGCCCCACACTATTTAATGTGTACCTTACCCCACTAGCCCAGCTGGCTGAATCCCTAGGAGCAAAATGTGATCTCATATGTTGCTGACACTCAGCTACTGTTCTTCTGTGGGAAGGAAAATGAGATTGCAGGAGAATCCATCATAACCTGCCTTACAGCTGTATTTCACTAGCTGACTACCCATCAACTAAAATTGAAGGCAGGCAAAACCGAAATAGTATCCTTTGGTTATAATTACCTGGAAATTTGGCTGAACTTTTGGCTGGAAGACTCCATGGCCATCGGTTGGGAACAGTTAAGAACTTGTATGCAAATTTTGATAACTGTCTATCCTTCCAGCCACAAATCAAGTCTGTGGTAGGCACATGTTTTTCGGACTACTGCATATACTAAAAAAGTTCCTGTATCTTTTTGTCATTTTCTGCAAGGAAGTCAGTCATCCATGCACTTATAACCTCAAGGCTGAACTTTGGAAATGCCCTGTATCTGGGTCTTCCTGGCTACCTGCTCAATAGACTTTACGTGGTCCAGAACCAAAGCCCGCATTCTTCTTAGCTTACTGCTGAGAATGCACGTGTCCCCACTCCTACATGCCCTCCTCTCACTCCTAATAAGGAAGAGAATCTTCGTTAAAAATTAGTTGTGATCCACAAGGCACTTCATCATACAGGTGCAGGCTACCTTAGGACAAGAATTAACCTTTATGTTCCCTCTAGAAATCTCCAGTCAGCCAACAGCTTTTAGGCTGGGAACCCTAGGTTTTGCCACATTAGAACTGGTGAAAGTGCCTTCTTCTATCTGGGGCCATCTGCATGGAATAAACTCCCGCTTGAGAGACCTCGCTTTTTAAACAATAATAGATGGTTTAACTGTATTCTGTAACGTTGCTGATAAGCGTAACGCCGTGACAGTCCATGGAGTAGCCATACGCTTTACAATTCATTTAATTAATTCATAAATTATTCTTATGTTTGTCCCACCACCTGGAGCATTTCCTCTTTATTTTGCTTTTCATGCCATGTGTTGTATCCTTCCACTGCTGACTTGAGGGGACTATTTTTTATATTTTTCTTGCAGCACTCCATGGGCGTTCATCACTTTACTGGTTCTCGTAACCGTACACTACAGATTGCTTCCATGTCAGTGCGTGAGGTACTATTTTACATACTAAAAGTAAAGTACAATCAATGTACGTATATTGGAAATAAAATAGAGGAGGGGTTACACAACAAAGCACACACACAGGAGTGTGAGCCACTTTCACCGAAAAATTGACAGCTGCTGTCATCAGCGAGTGTCTCCTTCTCTCGCCAGCAGCCAGAGTACAAGGTCGCAGATTCTGAAGTAACAAGGTCCTTTATTCAATACGTAGATGACAAGACGAGTATAGTACATCCATCTCCATCAAAGTACATCACCTGACTCAACCGCCGCCATTCCCACATTCCATTCCCTTGACAACCCCAGAGTTCCACAGCATGTAGGACCCAACACATCCCCCCCTTAACATATACCAGAATACAACACAATGATGCATAATAATGCACAGAAAGAGTATAACACCTACCACTGTATAATTCTGAAACAGAAAAATGGATGAAAAGGAAAGAAAGCATGGAGAACACATTTACAATGCATTGCAGGATATATATATTATCTACTGGCGGTCGCCAGTAGATAGTTATAGTTAGGACCGAGTTCCCATAGGAAATCTGAAAATTCTATTTTGAATAACTTTGGCGCCGGTTGACTTATCTTCGTGAAATTTTCAAAACTAATGGGGCGCTCCGCTCAGCTCCTACCCTGAAAGTCTCGGGGTGATTCGTCAAGCGGGGGCTGAGAAAAAAGGGGGGTCCCAAAACATGTTTTCCCCATGCATTTTCCCATAGGACCTTTAGTCGAAGGTACAGCCCGATCGGCTGAACAGAATTACTTGAAATTTGGCAAAAAGGTAGTCCTCAGGTCAGGCATGTGCTTTTTGCATATATGGTGTAAATCTGTTCAGTAGTTCCTGAGAAAATCAAAAGTAAAATCACATATATATCTGGGCAGAGCCCAACCACACATCTCACCGTGAGATCTGATTGGCTGTCAGCACTTCATCCAAGAAGTGTTGGCAGCCATCTTGGGACCAATATACATGATAGCACCTCATTAAAAAGCATTGCAGTTAATAGAAGGTTTTAAGACTTTAGTTACATTATAAATCATTTGTTGATGGTACCATACTCATTTTAGGAATTGTGGTGTGTTCTATGGTGATTTTACCATGTGAAAAAGCCTTCTGCTGTGATATCATGAATCATGTTTGAGAGAAAACTATTTTCTCATGCTTTCCCACAGAGGTTTGGAAGGTGATCTATAAGCTAAACTGAGAGCATATTTTCTGTAAATTCACATTATCTTTCTCAGTCATGTGAGAATGAAGTCTGACATTCTCAGTAAAACATGTACATCCAACAAGGGCAGAGACTGTCAGTTGATTCCTTTGTGTTCTACTGCAGCTTCCCAGAGTGTTCTAAAGAACAACTAGAGCGCTAACAGTCCTACTTATGACAAACGTATGGCACACCTGAAGCCATCTTGGTTGGAATAATTTAATTTACAAAGGAACAAAACAAGGGGGTTCATTTTGCCATAGGAAGTATGATTAGTGCTGCAGAAAGAAAAATTAGGGCACATTTTGAGTGACTTCTCAAATACTCTTCTATTTCATTAAAAAATTCTGACATGCAGACTGAAACATGCACTTTCAATACCAGCAGCAGACTTCCCTGGTGAGCAGTAGCTTTACTACAGTGTTCTAATAAGCAACTAGAGTGCTAACATTCTGAATTTATGGCAAATGTGTGACACATCTGAATGCCTTCTTGATGGAATCAAAGTAAAAAACTGAAAGTATTTCCTACTGAGGAGACTGTAGTAAATGAGGAAATTAGGAAACATCACAACAAATAAGTCTCCCAAAATGGCCACCAGAGACAAAAGAGCCCAAATGAAGCCCAAATATCACCCAGATGTAGCCCAAGTATAGCCCAGTGACAGAATGTCCCAGAGTGTTCTAACGAACAACTAGAGCGCTAACAGTCTTACTTATGACAAAAGTATGGCACACCTGAAGCCATCTTGATTGGAATAAAGTGGTAACACTTAAAACATTTAATTTACAAAGGAACAAAATGAGGGGCTTCATTTTGCCATAGAAATTATGATTGGTGCTGCAGAAAGAAAAATTAGGGCACATTTTGACTTCTCAAACCTTCTTCTATTTCATAAAACAATTCTGACATGCAGACTGAAACATTCACTTTGAATACCAGCAGCAGACTTCCCTGGTGAGCAGTAGCTTTACTACAGTGATCTAATGAGCAACTAGAGTGCTAACATTCAGAATTTATGGCAAATGTGTGACACATCTGAATGCCTTCTTGATGAAACCAAAGTCAAAAACTGAAAGTATTTCCTACTGAGGAGATTGCAGGAAATTAGGAAACTTCATAACAAATAAATCTCCCAAGATGGCCACCAGAGACAAAAGAGCCCAAATGTAGCCCAAATATCACCCAGATGTAGCCCAAGTATAGCCCAATGACAGAATGTTCCAGAGTGTTCTAGCGAACAACTAGAGCACTAACAGTCTTACTTATGACAAAAGAATGGCACACCTGAAGCCATCTTGATTGGAATAAAGTGGTAACACTTAAAACATTTAATTTACAAAGGAACAAAATGAGGGGGTTCATTTTGCCATAGAAATTATGATTAGTTCTGCAGAAAGAAAAATTAGGGCACATTTTGACTTCTCAAATCCTCTTCTATTTCATAAAAAAATTCTGACATGCAGACTGAAACATGCACTTTGAATACCAGCAGCAGACTTCCCTGGTGAGCAGTAGTTTTACTACAGTGATCTAATGAGCAACTAGAGTGCTAACATTCAGAATTTATGGCAAATGTGTGACATATCTGAATACCTTCTTGATGGAATCAAAGTAAAAAACTGAAAGCATTTCCTACTGAGGAGACTGCAGTAAATGAGGAAATTAGGAAACTTCATAACAAATAAATCTCCCAAGATGGCCACCAGAGACAAAAGAGCCCAAATGCAGCACAAATATCACCCAGATGTAGCCCACATGTAGCCCAATGACAGAAGTGTGCAAAACACTTATTTTTTGTGTATTTGCAGTTTTATATAGTGCAGACTTGTCAGGTATTGGAGTGCTTTACATGAGCATTAGTTACATCACACAAGATCAAATTCATTTTGGTTGTAGACATGGGGAGATTAAATGATTTGACCAGAATCACAGAATGTTAAGCTGAAGCAGAAACTCCAACCTGGTTCCCCAGTTGCAAAGTCTGCAGCTCTGGAAGTAACACCACATCCTCTCCCCTAGGTGCAACATTTAATCAAGTGGTCAACTGGATAAAAAAACATAAAGATTACAAATAATTTAAAAGTTCTTTGTCGCTATTTGAAAACTCAGAAAATATGTCCTCATTTTAGTTTTTTAGGTCACTAACCATCATTTTGATGCAAATAAGACCCTCTCATATATGTAATTTCTAAAGGAAATACTCTAGGTATTACAGTTTTTATTACATCAAGATGACGTCAGGCGTTCCACACTTTTGTAATAAATATAGAATGTTAGCAATCTAGTTGTTCATTGGGATACTGTTGAGAGCCAGAGACCAGGGGCACGGACTCTGAAAATTGAAGTCAGGTAGGAGAGTGCAGATGCAACAATTTGACCACACTGGGCAGGCAGGAAGGGCAGTGGCAGCACAACAGACTATGGAGGGCAGTGGAAAGGGGGGCAGGGGCAACAAACCAACAATACAGGACTGGCAAGAGAGGCTGTGGCAATATAATAGACCATTGTGGGCAGAAAGAAGAGGCAGTGGTAGTACAACCATACATGCCAACAGACCCGTTTCAGCCAGGAAACGTCCAATGTTTTTAAGCTCAAATGGTCTTTATTTGATCTGTCTCCTGTCTACAATCTCCTCTTTTTCAATGTAACTCAAAGGGGAAAATCAATACTCCAGTTTTTTTTCAAAATCTCCCTCTTACCAAGTTCAAAATGTTTGCAAGTATGGTACATTGGATCATGGTAGGCAGGAGGAATTGGGATAGGGACATGGACTCGGACAATAGAGGACAGGAGGGACATGGAGAGGTGCACCAAACTGACGCTACAGGGCAGGCATCAGGGTTTCAGCAGCACAATACACCACACAGCGCATGCGGGACGGGAGTGCACCACAACAATCCATAGAAAGCAATAGGGAGGGGACAGGACCATGCACATGGACAACAGAGAACAGAGGGGAAAGAGGCAATGGTAGCTAGCTGACCATAATGGACAGACAGGAGAGAAAGCTGCAGCATAACAGACCATAAAGGGCAGGAGGGACGGATCAGGGGCATTACAATGAAACAGACAAGCCAGGAGGGAGGGAATAGGGGTCTGCACATGGAAACAGAGGGCTGGGGGCAAGGGGGCAGGGCAGGAGCAGCAAGATGACCATGGAGGTCAGGCAGGTTGGGCACTAGAAACAAGACACACCATGGAGAGCAACAATTAGACTATGACCATGGAGGGAAGGTGGGAGGGGGTCAGGGGCAGCTAGCTGACCACACAGGGAAGGTGGGAGGAGCCATGGCAGCACAGAAGACCATGCATGGCAAGCGGGAGGGTTAGTGGCAGCACAATGGCTATGATGGGCAAGAAGGAGGGTGCAGGGGCATGCATAAAGGACCATGGAGGCTAGAAGGGAGGGTCAGGACCTGGGCACAGACAAGAGAGTTCAGGGGAAGGGGCCTCACAACAGACCGCACGGGGCAGGCAGGAGGAGCAGTTGCAGCACAACAGACCAGGGAGGGCAGAAGGGTGTGGCAGTAAAATGAACCAATAGAGGACAGGAGGAAGGGGATAGGGGCATGGCATGTGGACAGGCAGGGTGGAGGTGGCAGGGACACGTTACAGTCATCTGACAATGCTAGGCAGGTGGGAGGAGAGTGCAGCTCAACAGAACACTCAGAGTAGATAGGAGTGGCAGGTCCATGGAACATGGTGGGCAAAAAGGATGGAGCAGGGGCATGCACAAAGAGGGCAGGGGGAAGGAGAATAGGGGCAGCAAGCTAAGCACAGAGGCTAAGCAGGAGGGCCATAGAATTGGGCAATGGAGGGCAGGAGGAGTGGACTGGTACATCATGCTAAATGGAGGGCAGTGGCAGCACATCAGACCATGCATGGCAGGAGGGAGGAGGCTAGTCCGTGGATTCAGACAACAGAGGATAGGGAGGAGGTGGATGGGACAGCAAGCTAACTGTTCAGAGAAGGTGGGTATTAGGAACTTTATTGTTTTTAAAATGTGTGTCTGTGCGAACTACTTAAAATATGAACAAGTATGCAGCATAATCTCACTTTTATCCAGGAAGAAGAGGACGTTTGTGACTGTGACTCCGGGCTCACTTGGCAGAAACACCCCCTGACCCTCCACCCCCATCGCAAAATGTAATGCCCGTGAAAAGGGTAGGTGGACGCAGTGTTATATAGAACATAGTCCTGGGAGCACGATTGAAAATGAAAACTAGATATAGTATATGGTATAAACTATGCACCAAAAAGTGTGATATAAGATGAACCAGGGCATGAAATATAATATGCAATACATTTTATTTATTTATTTAATTTATATGGCGCAACAGCTACCCAACAAGGGTTTCCCGGCGTCTAGTCACGGAAACTGAAAAAGAGAAAAATTATTGATTAAAAAGCCAAGTCTTCAGTGAACGACGAAACTGGGGATACAAAGTTTCCCTACGAATGGCAAGAGGAATTGAGTTCCAAAGAGAAGGACCCAGAACGGAAAAGGATCTATCTCCCATTCTGGAAAGTCTAAACCTAGGAACATGAAATTTTTCAAGTGAAGCAGAGCGAAGATGACGGGTCGGAACATAGGGACAGACAAGAGTTTGTAAATAGTCCGGTGCTAGACCCCATTTGATTTTAAACAAAAAGGTCAGAGCTTTGAACTCGATCCGCTTTTCAATTCGAAGCCAATGTAGCTCACGAAGATGTTCAGAGATAGACGAACATCTCGGGACCCCACAAAGGAGTCTGGCAGCAGAGTTTTGAACAAGTTGTAGCCTACGGGATACAGCCTTATTAGCACCCAGGAACAGAACGTTTCCGTAGTCCAGCCTTGATGTAATAAGAGCATAGACTACGTTTTTTTGCGTATCTCTCGGCAGCATCAAGAGAATTTTATGCAACCCTTTCAAGATGGTAAAACAAGTACCCGCAACTTTGACTGCTTGTTGATGCATTATCAAAGAGTCATCAATATAAAAGCCCAAGTTGCGAACATGCTCAACAGGACGAGGAAGAGTACCTAACTCATTCGGCCAGTGACAAGAGTCCCAAAGATCTTTCTGCTTGCCTAAAATGAGTACCTCAGTCTTATTGGCATTAAGTTTCAGGTAATTTTTACTCATCCAGACAGCAATTTGGCGTAAGCCCGACTGTAGAGCAGAAATGGTACTGGAGTCTGATTTGGAAAGCGAGAAGATGATTTGAGAATCGTTAGCATATGTAAAGAGAGACAGTCCAGCATTGTCAGCAATGTCAGCAAGAGGTCTGACATACAGATTGAAGAGCAAGGGGCTCAAAATGGAGCCCTGAGGAACTCCAAAAGATGATGGAAAGACATTAGAACTGTCAGACGCAGAAAAGACTTGAAAAGTGCGGTCAGTTAGGAAGGAAGATAACCAATCCAAAGCAGAACCGCAGATGCCAAAAGATTTCAGAGTGTTAATTAATATAGGGTGGGAGATGGTGTCGAAAGCCGCGCTCAGATCTAAAAGTATGAGCGCAACTGTATCTCCAGCGTCCAAGAGAAGTCGTAGTCTTTCTGTAACCCCTAAAAGCGTGGTCTCAGTCGAGAAACCAGCACGAAAACCAGACTGTGAGGAGTGAAGTATTTTATTTGTTTCAACAAACTTGGAAAAGTGGATATGAATATGTCTTTCCAGTAACTTAGAAAAGATAGACAAAAGGGAGATAGGTCGAAAATTTGCAAGGACTTTGGGGTCAGCGGCAGGCTTTTTTAACAAAGGAACAACCATAGAGTGCTTCCAGACAGGCGGAACAGTAGACGCTTGTAAAGAAGAATTGAGGGCTTCCATAATAACATAACATTGTGCGCAATGACAGATTCATTGGAGAGCGCGAGATAGCACAGGCACTAGCGTGTGCTATGCGGTATGCGCCTTGAAGTGTAATATGCACAGGGCAGTGTTGTGTAACCTAACTAGTCTCTAAAATTGTAATATAAAATATGTGCTGGGGAGTGTAACGTTGCATATGCACTGTGACAAAGATATGGATCCCAGATTGTAATATGTATGGCACAGCACTGTGCGTTATAACATAAGCATCGAGGAAGGCACGTTAGATGGGGCAATATAACCCGTGTTAAGGCAAGTGTGGCATGACATATTCACGGAGTGGTTTTACAGTGCACATGGGCTAGAGAGTGTCATAGCATACGCACTAGCTGGTGAAATACAAAACAGAGGTGTGAGGCACTCGGCGGGCACTGGTGGGTGTAACACAGCATTGGGCTCAGCCAGGAGCACGCTGTGACTCTCAAGTGAGGTTTGTCTCCTTTCCAGAGAGTAAAATAAAAAGTATTACACATCTGGCGGTGGATGTGTGTTTTATTAACCGTGAGGGGGGTTTCTTGCATAGTTTGGTCGAATTTTTGTTGAATCCCCTTTGAATGGCTTGGTGTGCGTGTATATTAAATGTGCCCGTCAATAGCTACCCATGTTTGTATAAATAAACGTCAAGGGTGTCTACTTGGAGAGTACCTACCGGCGGGGGCACCGGGATTAGGCACGGTAGGGCGTCAGACACGTCAGAGCTTCACTAGCGGTGTAAATACATTCCATGTGGATTCATTCTATGCATAGTCGCCTTTTAATGAATATCACGCAAATCGTCATGGTGATAAGTACATACGGTTTGTTCAGCATGTCCTAGGTGTTTCTATAAATATATATATTTTTAAAATAATAAAAAACAAAGGCCGGCCCCGGGGGATGGGGTCCCCGGGGCCATAAGTGGCCTGAGGAGGGGGGCAACGCAGCCCCCTCCTAAAGAATAAAAAATAAAAAAGGCCATGACCCGGGGGTTGGGGTCCCCGGGGCCGATTAAGGCCTTGGGAGGGCCAAATTTATTTTTTTTAACAAAAAAAGTTAGGGTGCAGGCCCTGGGGGATGGGGTCTCCAGGGCCAGTAAATTAGAAAAAGAAGGGGGGCCACACAGCCCTCCTTCTTAAAAAAATAAAATAAATAAAAGACCGGCATCGCGCCGGAGGCCACGCCCCCTCCTTGCAGCACTCTGCAAACGCGCCCCTTGGCCAGTTGTAAGTTGGGGAATTAATTCCCCTTCAATACTGAGGGTCCCTGATGGCCAACTAGCCCAACAGGTATCTCCAGTATGCTCCAGGGAGCTGCGTTGCAGACAGGTGTTCTGAGGCCACGCCCCTTTTTTCACCTCTATGCAACGCAACTCTGTGGCGCTTACTGGAGGTACCTAGTGGGCTAGTTTGACCCTAGGGACCCTTAGGATTCAAGGGGACTTAATCTTTCAACTTAGAACGCCCAGAGGGCGCGTTTACACAGTGGTGAAGGGAGGGGACGGGGCCTGAGGTGACGTGTGCAAACACGCCCTGTGGTGCATTTTAAGTTGGGGAAATAATTCCCTTTCAATCCTGAGGGACCCTGGGGGCCAACTAGCCCACCAGGTGCTTCCAGTAAGCGCCACTGCTCTGCGTTGCAGAGAGGTGGTGCAGGCTGTGCCCCTTTTTACACCTCTCTGCAATGGCACTTACTGGACGTACCTAGTGGGCTATTTTGCCACTAGGGATCCACAGGATTCAAGGGGACTTAATCTCCCAACTTAAAAAACGGCCACAGGGTGTGTTTACACAGTGGGGAAGGGAGGGGACGGGGCCTGAGGTGACGTGTGCAAACACGCCCTATGGCACGTTTTAAGTTGGGGAAATAATTCCCCTTCAATCCTGAGGGCCCCTGGGGGCTAACTAGCCGACCAGGTGCTTCCAGTAAGCGCCATTGAGCTGCGTTGCAGAGAGGTGGTCCAGGCCGTGCCACTTTTTACACCTCTCTGGAACGCAGCTCTGTGGCGCTTACTGGAGGTACCTAGTGGGCTAGTTGGACCCTAGGGACCCTCAGGATTCAAATGAACTTAATCTCCCAACAAAAAACGGCCACAGGGCGTGTTTACACAGTGGTGAAGGGAGGGGACGGGGCCTGAGTTAACGTGTGCAAACAAGCCCTGTGGTGCGTTTTAAGTTGGGGAAATAATTCCCCTTCAATCCTGAGGGACCTTGGGGGCCAACTAGCCCACCAGGTGCTTACAGTAAGCGCCACTGCGCTGCGTTGCAGAGAGGTGGTCTAGGCCGTGCCCCTTTTTACATCTCTCTGCAACGCAGCTCTGTGGCGCTTACTGGAGGTACCTAGTGGTCTAGTTGGACCCTAGAGACCCTCAGGATTCAAGGGGACTTAATGTCCCAACTTAAAACGGCCACAGGGGGGGGGGCGTGGCTTGCAGCCAAAGACGATGGCCGCAGCCTAGTGCGGCTCCGGTGCCTAACGCCCGATCCCGCAATCATCCTGACACTGATCCTGGCCGAAACCGGCGAAATATTCTCAGCGCCAACCCCTGAGTGAATGAGGCACCGGCCGGGCAAGGCACGTGCCTGGCAGTGGACGTAGTGGTGGGGGGCCGCCCGACAACGTGTGTGTGGCCTGCGAAGGAGAGCGGCGCCGGGGCCTCGGGTGGCGGCCGGCCAGCCCTGGTGAGCTTGGATGGGCGGGGCCTAAGCCTATCAGCCTTGGACTCCTGACGCCGGAAGCAAGACCCTGGTGGCTGCCGTGGACGCGAGGTACAGCGCCCTGGAGCTGGGCTCGCTGCGACGCTCTGGGGGACCAGCACGTCCCCTCAAAGGGGTCCCCGCATCACTCGGTGCCGCTTCTGGAGTGGAGGCGGGGCTCTGGCCGCGCGGCCGGGGGACTGGCGGTGATGTCCCGTACGGGTGAAGATGGCGGACACTGCCGCCTGGGATCAGTGCCTCGGAGCTCCGGGGCGTCATTGCCCCCCCACCCCCTTTCTCTCGGGCCGGAGACCTGCCTGGGGCGGACTGAAGTAACAGAGTACGCCGCGGGAATGGAAAGCCGACGCACGTGTGTGGCGGCGCCTTCACCGTCGGCGGAGGACCTGGAGGGGTGCTGGGACTTCCCTGGAGCCTCGATGAGCCTCTGCAACGGTGTCCTGTGATTGGAACGCAGTGGGCTGGTGTAAGAGGCCTCAACGGTGTGGACTGGGCAGCGAGGGTCCTGGCAGTGGACCGACACGCAGCGGGAGACCTGCGGTGGGTCTGGATTACTCTGGGATAGCGGCGGGACACCGGTGAAACCGACAGGCCGCACGTGGATGATCCCGTGGCAGGCGGCGGCGACCAACGGATCACTGCTGCACTCCTCCCCCCATTCTCCTGAAGACCCAGACCGACAGGAGTAGATCCCACCTGCACTGGCTAATATGGGAGGTAAGGGGCACCGTGGAGGGCCACACGCCAAACTCGAGAAGTTTGCATACCAGAAGGACCAGGCGGGCTCTCCCCCCCCCGACAAACCTAAGGAGATCACCCTCCGGGACGTCATGGCCACGCTGACCCAGATGCAGGTCTCAATAGGGACGATCTCTACAGACATAACGTTGCTGAGAGCCGATTTTGCTAAAATGAATACGAGACTGTTGGAGGTGGAATCGGCTGCGGCGACCCTTACCAGCGATGCGGCGGAAAGTAAAAAAAAGATACAGGCGCTGGGACTTGTCCAAAAGCAGCTGTTGGAAAAGCTTGATGACCAGGAAGGCAGGTCCAGAAGGAACAACGTACGCGTCGTGGGAGAGCCGGAGAGCGAACGGGGGCCGGCATTGGACCTCTTCGTAGAAAAACTTATCACGGACCAGCTGCAGCCACGTGGGCTGTCAAAATTTTTCTCCGTTGAAAGAGCGCATCGGGTGCCCGGAGGACGGCCAAAACCCCGCACCCGATCCTGGCGCGCATTTTTAATTTCCGGGACAGGGATGCAATCCTGCAGGCGGCACGTACCACCCCCCCGTTGAAGGTGGACAATTGCACGGTAACCCTCTATCCGGACTATACCACAGTTGTGATGAAGCAGCGTCGCGACTTCCTGGAAGTCAAGAAGGAGTTGCGCACTCGTGAACTCAAGTATGCAATGCTCTATCCAGCAAAGCTACGGGTGGAAGCGGAGGGACGAACATGGTTCTTCACCACGCCGACGGAGGCCACGGAGTGGCTGGAGGGGTGGCGCCCGGCGAGAGATGCAGGCCGCACGGGGCGTGATCGTTGACAACATTCTGGGTCCCCCGGGACTCTGGAAGACGCTGGCTCGGACGACAGGGAGCGCACACCACTGGACTGAAGCAGAAGAGGGAGCAACTGGACTTTGGAGGGTAATGTGGAGTGGAGTATCGAATGGGGCCCCGCAGCCGCCGGGGGCATGGTCACTACAGGGGCGCTGCATGATTGAACTTTGCTGTCCTTAATAACTGGTTTCTCGCATAGACATACATGTGGTGCAGGGAGCGGGCGCCGGGCAGGGAGCAGCTCCTCCCCCGCACGCAAGTACCAAGTTATGGGATCTAAGCACTCTGCTAAGTTGGGGTGGCGGGTAGTTCAAAATCCGCTGGGCAGGAAGGCAGGGAGGGGGGTGGGGGGACGGAGGTATCACGGAAAAGTTGTTTTATGTTTTGTTATAAGTATTGCAACTACACATTGGCGATTTATGCAAGCTAGGCCCGTTATAGACCGGGGGATGAGTGTACGGGTTCAGCCACTTTTCTACTACCCTACATGACCGGGAAAGAGCAAAAACCCACCTTGGAGGCACATATTAGCTCAAATGTGGGGAGTACGCAACCACCCAGCCCCTTGTTCAGCATACTGTCCTGGAACGTGAATGGATTGGGAGATAAAATTAAACGGGGGCTGGTCCTACAATACCTCAAGCGCAAGGGGCCAGCAGTGGCACTCCTGCAGGAAACGCATTTGGTGGGCACGACTACGAAGGCACTGGACAGATGGGGGTTTAAAATGGTGGTACACTCCGCATTTACATCAGGTTCCCGTGGGGTGGGCATATTAGTTAATAAGCGCTTCCCCCTGATCATTGCTGACTCCCGTAGAGAGGACCAGGGTCGCTTTGCGGCACTGAACTGCCAATGGGAAGGGAAAATGTATAACTTAGTGACGGTGTACGTCCCCCCGACGCTCCATCAGGATACTTTCCGGGCGTTGGGAGAGTTCCTGCTGTCGCTACCACACGGGGAGCTAATCATAGGTGGGGACTTTAATGCGACGATGGATCCGTCAATGGACAGGTCGTCCACCAGAGACCACGGTTGTGCTACTCCTAAACTGCGTGAATTTACGGAGGCACTTGGCCTCATAGACACCTGGAGAACTCGCAGTCCGGAGGACAGGCAATACACATTTCACTCGGGGGTCCATAACACTCTCTCTCACATAGACTACATTTTTGCACCGGCCACGGGTTTGAGGGGAATGACGGAAGTCGCACATACGATCTACGAACTAGGGGATAAGGCGGGTAGATTGTTAGCCTGGCTTGAGAAAAAGGAACGTGCGGCGAGATGGGTGGCGCGGATCCAGTTGGAAACGGGGGATTTCACGTCGGAGCCGCGGCAAATCGCGGAGGCCCTGTCGGCGCACTACAAAAAGATTTACACACCGGAGGCCTCGTCCACCGTCGTGGACAATCTGGCTTTCCTCAGAGACATTGCTATGCCAGTGCTGGCTCCGTCCGAGGTGGCGGCCCTAGAGGCAGACCTGACTGCGGAGGAAATTACACTTGCAATAGCCGCCCTCTGCACTGGGAAGGCACTGGGGCTTAAAGGAATCCCGGTGGAATTCTATAAGAAAGCCACTACTCACATCGTCCTGCACCTTTTGGATATGTATGCGGATAGTCTAAAGAAAGGGATTCTACCCCGGGATCAGAGATTGGCTACCATAGTGGCCATCCCCAAGCCTCACAAACCACCGCACAAGTGCACCTCCTATCGCCCAATCTCCCTGCTGAACGCCGAGGCAAAGATTCTGGCAAAGGTCTTGGCGACAATTTTGCAGCCCCACCTTACTGCCGTGATACACCCGGACCAGTCCGGGTTTATGCCTAATCGTAATACCGCCCTGAACATACGGCGGTTGCACGGGGTCCTCGCGCACCGCTCATCGATAGAAGAGGAGGCGGTCATCCTCTCACTGGACGCTCGGATGACATTCGACCTGGTGGAGTGGCCGTTCCTCTTTGCCGTTCTTCGCCACTTGGGCTTTGGCCCCAAGCTATGCGCTTGGATCCAGCTTCTCTATACCAAGCCGCTGGCACAGGTTGTCGTGAATGGGCATATCTCGGACGCCTTTCCGTTAGGGCGGGGGACGCGACAGGGCTGGCCCCTTTCCCCGCTCCTATTTGCTCTGGCATTGGAGCCGCTCGCGGCCTGGGTGCGGCAGGACCCAGTGATCCGTGGCCTAAAGTGGACAATGGGATGGGAGGACCGCATCTCTCTGTATGCGGATGTCGTCCTGCTGTACTTAGCCTCGCCGGCGCGCTCGATACACTGTCTTCTGGACATCTTTGCGTCGTACGGGAGGGTGTCCGGCTATAAGATAAACTGGGAAAAATCCTATCTGTATGTGCTTCGGGGCGCCCCGCCGCGGCTCCCGAGGGGGTGTGAAATTCGAGTAGTAGAAGACGGATTCAAATACTTAGGAATATATGTGACAGCAGACAGAGCGAAATTTGTTGCCGAAAACCTGGCGAAACCCCTGATTCGGTTTCGTAGCGACGTCAAACACTGGCGTTCTCTACCCCTGACACTACTGGGAAGGGCCGCCCTCTTTAAAATGATGGCGCTCCCTAGATTTCTCTACCTGCTTCAGAACACACCCTTCCCGGTCGCATCTACATACTTTACCGCCATAAACGCAGAGGTGACTAGTCTACTGTGGGAAGATAAGGCGCCACGGATAGCGCTCATAAGCTGACCAGAGGCTGGTACGACGGGGGTATCGCCCTCCCTAATATAAAGATATACTATTGGGCATCTCAGCTTATGGTAATAAATTAGTGGCTTCATGTGCCAGGGGATGACCCGGCGTACCGTATGGACCGACAACTGCTGGGGACCGGGGGGGTTATGGGAGCGCTCTATAATCACACGAGGAGCCGCTACCTCATGGGCCCCACGGCACATACTCTGCAGATATGGTTTAAGGCGCAACGTGCTCTTGGTTGGGAGGGGAAGATAACCCAGGCCACGCCACTGTGGGAGGCGAAACAGTTGGGGGTGCTGCGCACTACAAAGGGGTTTCTACAATGGGATCTGATTGGCATATCAAGGGTCGGCGATCTCTGGAAAAAAGGTGACATTGTCACATTTGCC
Source organism: Triturus cristatus (assembly GCF_964204655.1). NCBI lineage: Eukaryota > Metazoa > Chordata > Amphibia > Caudata > Salamandridae > Triturus > Triturus cristatus. The sequence goes on from NC_140583.1 coordinate 240,388,781, forward strand.
CAACTACAAGCGGACTATGACCTGGCAGAGACTGAACGGTTCCGATACCTACAAATCCGACACGCACTCCGGGCGGCGGTCCCGCCCGGGACTCGGCTGGCGGAGTCCTCGCCTTTGGAAGACAGACTCCTCGCGGAGCATTTGACTAAGAGAGCGACGTCCCTGACATACCGGAAGGTGATACACAACCAGCCGGACCCATTTTCAGCCCTTAAGGCTAAATGGGAGACAGAGCTGGGGGAATTTGACGAGATGGACTGGCAGGCGGCGCTTTCCTCCCCCAAGGAGGTGGGGATATTGTCCAAATTGAAGCTGGTACAATTAAAAATTCTACACCGCACGTACTACACCCGCACACTCTTATACAAACTTAAACGGGCCGACTCCCCGCTATGTCTCAGGCAGTGTGGAATGGACGGTAGTCTTTTCCATACCCTCTGGGAGTGCCCCGTAATTGCCCAATACTGGAAGGCGATAATGCGCACACTCTCCCAGGTGACAAAAGTTCTGACGCTTCCGGAACCAAGGAGGTGTCTCCTCAATGTATGGGAGCCTACAGACCTTAGCCGCGTGGCGCAACTCTGGGTGACACTGGGACTCCTGTTGGCGAAGCGCAATATAGCCCAAAGATGGGGTTCTAGGCAGACCCCTACCCTCGCCCAATGGTGCAGAGACATGGACACCACAATGGTTGTTGAAAAAACAGTATACATTCACAGAGGTTGCCCCAAAAAGTGGACCCAGGTATGGGGAGGGTGGAATGCATACAGAGGGAACATATGTGAACCCCCGCGTGAAACCTCGGAATCGGAATTGAGTGACTGAGACTGTATGGCTTATCCATCACTTGATTATAAATGGCTATGTTACTACCTGATGCCACTAATGTACCAATGTTTTGTGAAGGTGTTCTCTGAATCTCGGTACACGATCAAACGGTTGCAATGTTAATAAAAATATTTTCAAAAAGAAAACGGCCACAGGGCGTGTTTACACAGTGGGGAAGTGAGGGGATGGGGCCTGAGGTAACGTGTGCAAACACGCCCTGTGACGCGTTTTAAGAGGTAGTTTTAATCCCCTGCCCTATTATATACTAGGGGCTTACAGAGGAGGTCATGCTGATCACAGGGGGACTCCAACGCATAGTGTTCCCTAGTGTATGTAGGTGTTGTCACTGTATTCTGAGTGTCTTTTAACATAGCACTGGCTCTAGGACTGGTTAGTCAGACTCAGTTACCACCAGTATCCGTCTGAAAAAGTTGAGGGTACAGGATGATTTTGCAACAAGGCTTCTTTCTGCTCTTCTGTTTGTTCTTTCTGCACGTTATCCTTCTTCCTGCACTTTTCTTCGTCTTTGAGGACTTCTGTTGCTTCTTTCTGCATTTCATTTTTTTCTTTCTTCACATGTCCTATCTCTGTAGGCATAGTTAGAAATTGGCATTTAAAAAGCCTTTGAAATTCACTGAAAAAACCATAGGTTTCAGGCACGTTATAGTTAGGAATTAGCATTTAAAAAACCTTAGAAATTCACTGAAAAAACCATAGGTTTCAGGGGCGTTATAGTTAGCTGGACTTTTCACTCGTACAAAACCATTGAAATTCCCCCGTTATAGTTAGTTCAGCTAACTATAACTCGCGCGCCCACAATGCACTGCTGATGACGTCACATATTACATCACTCATGACATGGTCAGTGACATCACTCATGACATCACTGATGACATCTCAAATGACATCACTGATGACATCATCCTTGCTGATAGAGTGGCAGACCTCCTCTCCCCCTAATATAACCTTTGATACACACATTCAAAAAAAGAAACTAAAATTTTCAAAACAATGGACATACCAATATCAGTTACAACAACATATTCAGTAATTCTAAGATCCACATACACATACACTCATTCACCAACAGTCCTATACAGTCACTCATACATGTACTCACTCATCATATGTACTCATACACCTATACATCCTGTTACACAACGCCACTCATCCATAGAGTTACTCACACACATAGTCACTCATGCTAATAAAGAATCAAACATCCATTTACTTGCATATACAGTTATACACACACCACCACACTTACTTCTACAGAAACTTACACATACTTAGTCTTTTAAACAATCACTTATAGAAACACATACTTATTCATACAGGAACTCTTTCAATTTCTCACTCTCACATATACTCACTTATATACACCAATAGTCACATATACTAGTTAAAAACATATGTAGTTACTCATAAAGACACTATTGAGACAGTCATTCACTCACTAACACACCCATGCACACACTCATCCGCCCATACAGTCCTACACACATGCTGTCTTCAACACAAACAGTGAGTCACTCATTCATGGACCTATGCACTACGTAATACCCCCCACCGAACCATACAGACACTCAGACACTCATACTGATACTCAAAAAACCAACTAATAACCTATATAGACACTCATGTAGCTACTCACCAACCCATGCAGCCACTTATACACAAAGTGAGAGACTGATACAGATATTTACATATTTAAACATTACTCACTAAGCAATGTATTCACTAAGATACACTTAATCAGTCAGTTATACAATCAATTTTTAATAAACAAATCATCCATTTAGACACTTATATACCCATTTATTCTTCCATCGACCTTGAGATATACATATATAAAACATATGTAATTTTCAGAAAAACACACATTCACTGGATGATGTCATCAGTGATGTCATCAGTGATGTCATTTGAGTTGTCATCAGTGATGTCATGAGTGATGTCACTGACCATGTCATGAGTGATGTAATATGTGACGCCATCAGCAGTGCATTGTGGGCGCGCGAGTTATAGTTAGCTGAACTAACTATAACGGGGGAATTTCAATGGTTTTGTACGAGTGAAAAGTCCAGCTAACTATAACGCCCCTGAAACCTATGGTTTATTCAGTGAATTTCTAAGGTTTTTTAAATGCTAATTCCTAACTATAACGTGCCTGAAACCTATGGTTTTTTCAGTGTATATATATATACATATGTACATATGAGGTGCATAACAATTAAGGCACAAAATCAGGCAGCTTGGAAGGTGGTTTCCTTTTCCTGGTGGACACTCTCCTCTTCTCCTAGTCAACCATGTCATCTTCCCCACTTCCAGCACTCGAATCAACACTGCTCTTGCGAACATCATGTGTAATGGCAATTTTGTCTTTATTCCACCTCTTCCCATGTTTCAATCTGGCCACATTCTTCCTCACATTCACAACCTTTTGTGGGGAGGATAACTTGGAATCCTTCCTGGCGATAATCCATGGTATTTTGACTCTGACAAAATCACCAACAACTACCTTGGACTCTCTCCCCCAAACACGTACATACTTGTCCTGACCTTGCTGTCTTTTCTTGTCCTTATCTTCCAATTTCTGCTTGGAAATGGTGAATTGCCCCATCCCCTGACTTGCCAACTTGGATGCTGGCAACCTGCCCCTTAATAATGCAAAGGGAGATAGATCTGTGTCCACACTGGGGGTAGTGCGGACAGCTCACAACAACTTACGTAACTCTTCCTTATAATTCAACCCACTACACCTGGCTATCTCTAACTATATGTTGTCTTTGATGACCCGGTTAAAACATTCTACAAGGCCATTTCTTCTTGGGTTATATACAGAGATCTTGGTGTGTTTAATACCGAAAAAACTTACGACATCAGAAAATGGGTGGACGTGAATTTAAAACCATTATCTGGTAAAATTTCATCAGGACTGCATTCCCTGAGAAAATGGATTCTAAAACTTCGATGATCTTTGAAGTATTGGGAGATTGAACAAACTTAATTTCCAGCTAACGGTTATGAAAATCCACAACAACAATTCCATATTCCAACATGCCTCCAGAAATAACCATGGGACCAATGATGTCAATGGCTAATTTCCCCCATGGCTTTTTGGGTACCTCAATTGCTTCCACAGGACTGGGAATGGTAACTTGACACTTGTCACTGCTGGCACAACTGACACAATCTCTGACAAAATGCTCAACACTCCTGTCCAACCCTGGCCACCAGAAGCATTCCCTAATCCCTCTCTTCATTGCACGCATGCCGATGTGCCCTTCATGGGCCAGAACCAGGATTCTGTTCCTCATACCCTCAGGAACAACTAAGGCATTGGACCGGTATAGGAGTTTGTTAATGATGGACAACTCTTCGAAGGCATGTTTGTAGACATCTCTCTTCAGCCAATCAGACTTCCATTGAGACCAACCTTGCTGAATTCTATCCTTCACCTCAGTGATCTGTTCTTCTGAATCACAAGCAGTGAGCGACTCACTTTCCGATATAGTACCATCACACCGCTGTTCGACAGCTCACACAAGATCAGGGTTGATGTCATCTGATGTTTCCCCCTTATCAAACACATTGTGACTGGGGAGATGAGACATGCAATCTGCCAACACATTTTTGGCACCAGGAACATATTCCACAGTATAAATATATTCTTGAAGTCTATATTGCCATTTGACAATCCGGGGTGTGGCTCGGTCTGTGCCTTTAGTAGTAAATATTTGAATTAAGGGCTTGTGATCAACTCGAACAGTGAAATGAGAACCCCACAAGTACATATTAAAATGGACAATGCCCCACCAACATGCTAAGGCTTGTTGCTCGATCAACGAATAGGATGACTCAGCACCTTTCAAGTTCCTTAAAGCAAAAGCTACAACCTCACCTTTGCCCTCCCTACATTGCATGAGGCCGGCAACTAGTCCCATCTGACTAGCATCTGTCATGATAATAGTTTCATCACATGTATTGAAGGGTTTCAAGGGTATGGCATGGACTAATTCCTTTTTGATGAGCCTAAATTCGTGATTACACAGATTATACCATACAAATGTTAAATTTTTTTCTGTACATTCCTAATGTGATACGACTTCTCTGCACACTTCTGAATAAATCTTGAGTAGAACTCTATCAGACCTAGGAAAGATCTTAATTCGTCCTTGTTTTTGGGAGGATCAAAATCATCAATGGCCTAGACTAAGTTAAACTTGGGTTCTACACCCTTGGCAGATAACCTATAACCTAAGTAATCAATGTTAGAGGAACCGAATTTACATTTCTCCACACTGAGAGTTACACCTATTGCTTTCAAAATTAATAAGACCTGACGCATTCTGACATCATGCTGTTACCGATCATTGCCAAACACTAGAGCATCATCTTAGAATGCTACAACCCCCTTAATGTCCTTAAACATGCCTTCTACCACCCGTTGAAATACAGCGGATGCTGAAGCCAACCCAAAAGGCATGCGCTTAAATTGAAATAAACCTTCCGGGGGATCACTGGTATAATGCTCTTCCTCACCACCCTTGCTATATCCCACTCTGTGAATATTTTTTGTTGTACCCTATTTGACGATCTGCAAACTTTGGCAAAATGACCCTTACCTATACACTTAGCGCAAGTACGGTCCTTAGCAGGACATACAATGGCATTTCCTATATGAGATGAACTGCCACATCGATAACACTCTAATTGTTTAAATGGGTGTCTTTTGAAGGACTTTTCCGATGTTTTTCCAGTGTCAGGTGTTTTTTCCAGAATCCTCCTTGCTCTTGGTCTTAGTATACTTGGACGTCACAGCTAAAACATCATGAGGGTGAGATTTCCCATCCGTCCCAGTCATTTGACTCAGGAAGGATGTGGTGCTCTCTATCCTAGAAGCTTTTTCTATAGCCTTCTCCAACGTGAGATTAGGTTTAGATAGTTATGCCTCTTGGATTTCTTTGTGGTTTATTTTCTCTACAAGTTGGTCTCGGATCATATCATCCTCAAAGTCCCTGTATTCACATGAAACTGCTAAAATTGTTAATGCCGCAACATAAATAGCAGCTGATTTACCTGTAATTTGAATTCTTCTATAAAAGTTATGTCTTTCCTTTATAATGCTTTTACCCCGCTTTAAATCTCAAATCCGGCGCTCTTATGGCTGTGGCATACTCGTCAATTACACTGTCCCCCTCTCCTTTACCTTCTCTAGCCGTAATAGGATCAGAAGGAATGTGCTTGAGAATTTTGTGCCTTTCTGAACCTAGACAATGACGAAGAATAGCAAATTTATTTTTGTGTGTCAATGAATCACCTTCTAACGCATCCAAGTACGCCTCAAAGGCGTTCTTCCATTGCTCCCAATGACATACAGAGGTGGTAGGACTAGGAGAGAAGGCAGGTGGAGGAACCAGTGAATGCCGCATTTTGATGATGCTAGATTCTGTTATTATGCTGAACAATCAAAAATAAGGTTTAAATGCACATAGAAAATTTGAAAAGTGGCAAAGAAAGTACAGTTCTAAAGAATGATGGTAAAGACTTTTCAAAATGATCACCTAACAATTAAAACTGATGCATATTTAGTAAAAGCAATGACTCAAATTCTTTTCACTCAGATTCTCATCCCCGCTAAACTGCTTAAAAGCTAGTATTAGCCTCTCATAATATGCGTGTACTGACTCTTTACTTTCTTGGTGTGTTCGATCAATTTTTATCCAATCTGTCTCTTTAGGGGGCACTTTGTTTTACAAAAATACCATAACCTGTTCATATTTCTTCATTACCTCGGGGTCTGGAGCTCCTGTTTTAGGATCCCTAGGAGATTCCTGGGTTGGCCAATTTATCATGAGCTTGCACTCTGTCCATAAATCCGCTGGTACAATTATGTCAAATAGACTATTCAAATCAATCCATAGTACTTTAGACAATTTTACAAATCTGTCTACCTGCCTGTACCACTCGACGGGCTTCTCACGCAATCGAGGGAAATCATTCGTAAAAGACAAAATATTCTGTCTCATCCATGGGACATGTACATATCCTCCTCCTGGAATCTCTCTCATAGGGCATTCTGTCACTACCTTTTCCTTTTCTCTTACAGGGAATGCTGAAAATGTCTTATCTGAGGCATCATCACGTTTTCTATACCACCTGCTTCTCCATTTATCCAAATCTCCCCATTTTCTCAATAAAATGATTATCCGGCACATGCATCAACAATGCCATTTGCTATTCCTTAATAGCGAAAAATAAGGATTCGCTAATAAGGAATAGCAAAAGGCTATACATGTAGAAATCGCTTACAAAATAGCGATTTCTAAACATTCCTTAATTGCTACTCGCAAATTGCGAGTCGCAATTAAGGAATACCTCCCCATTGATTCCTATGGGCCTAGAGGCCCATAGGAATGAATGGGAAGACTTTCTCAATTTGCTAATCTCAATTAGAGAATCGCAAATTGCTCATGCTATTTCAAGGGTGCCAGGGCGTCAAAAAGACACCCTGTTGCACCCCTGAAATCTGCATATGAATACATCTTGCACACACACATGCCCCAAGGGCATGTGTGTGTGTAAGATGGAACTTTGAAAAATGCACTTTAGTGCATTTTTCAAAGTTTTTGCAAATTACCATAAAGTTCAACTTCATGGTAATTTGCTCCCCCTATTTGCAAAATCGCTAATTTTTAAACTTTCATGCATTGCATTTAAGGAATCTCAATTTGGGATTCCTTAAATGCAATAGCAATTTAAGGATTCGCAATTTAGAGATTCCTTAAATTGCGATTTTTGCATTTGGGATGATGCATCCCAAATGCAAAAATCCCAGTCGCAAAGGGGCAGATTCTGAGAATCTGCCCGTTTGCGACTGGCTTTTGCTTTGATGCATGTGGGCCTTAGTCCTTAATCTGACCTATTCGTCCTGTGGTGTTCATGTTTTCAACATCTTTTTCGGTGAAATCTACTCGATATGGTTTCTGTAAGGCTTTTACCTTTTCAATATCAATACCCATCTCATTTGCCACTTCTTCTGACCTTTCATGTAGGTTTTTCGCTCTCCAGGTCACACTTTTGCACAAAAATAGTAATTCTTCATCCTGATAAGTTTTCAATTTTTCTGTTGGGATAGTCCCTACTATTAATTCTTCCAATGCCATTCGTATTCGTATGGCCTCTTGCTTCAATAGCAGACTGAAACTGTTACGGCCGCGAACCACGGAGGCGGAACCCAGAACGTGGCGAGCGTCAGGCGTCGCCACTGACGAGCGTTGACGAGCCTCGTGGGTGGAGCTGAGCTGAGCGGTGTGAGCGGTTGTGAGCAATTGTGGCTGTCAGCGAGAGACCGCAAGTGATCGCGAGTAGTGACCGCAGAGACCCTGTAGATCTTGTAGATCTTGTGGGCGAGACCGGCAGCGGCAGCGGGTGGACAGGCAGTGACAGGCAGTGTCTGCTGTGACTGCCGTGAAGGCAGGTGTTTTCGGCGGAGCAAATAATCAAGTAAGTCGACCTGGGGAGTGTTGGGGAGTGTTGGCCATAACTGCCCTAAGCCAACGAGAGCCTTGAGGCCCAAGGTAATTGGGACTGCGGTCCCCTGGCATTGATCCCTTGCTCGGGCTAGTGGCAAAAGGCACAGATCTGGCATAGATCTGGTACCGCAATTGCGTAATAGCTACGTAAAAGCTCACTCACCCACTCGTCGCATTGTGCTCCCGGCCATCCACGCCCCTTTGCCCCTGCCCCGGGCCCCGCTCTTGGTCTATTCCCGCTCTTGGTCCACTCCTGCTGGTTGCCGCTGGCTCTGGTCTCTCTGGTTTCTCACCCTGCCTTCGCCCCGGTCGGCCTCGGCCTTTTATATCTCGCTTTCGCCGCTCCAGGTCCCTGCTCAGCTCCCCCCTCCTCTTGGCCAGTCAGTCAGTCGCCCAGGTCGCCTAGTTGCTCACCAGTCAGTTAGCTCTGCCAGCCCTGGTTCCGCTCCCCCCGCACCCTCCAACCCCCCCAGCCCGTCGCCACCCTCGCTGGCCCTACTGCCCAGAAGGAATCTGGCCCGTTTCTGCTGGCCCAGTCCCCCTCCCCACGCCGCAGTGCTGCGACTCTACCGGCGATTCTAACTTGTTTCTGCCTGCCGGACAGTTGTGGACGCGGCGTCTTGGGGGGGGGGGGTTGGGAACTGGGAGTCTAGCAGGGGTCTTAGGTTTCAGGGTTTAGGATCATCTGATGGGAGGCCGCGGGTAGGGAACAGCAAGCGGTTGTGTAGGGACTAAGAAAGCGGGGGGTGCCCTTGCGTATGCCTTTGCATACTGCAACAGTCAGCTGAGTCTGTTCCTTTCGTCTAGGACAAGGTCGGACAAGCCCAGCAAGCCTGACCTGGAGGCAACTTGGTCTTTTACGCCTCCTCTTGTTCCTGCGAACACATCCTAGCTTGGTTGGCATAGCTGGCAATTAAGGGTGTGTCTGACAAAGGGCTCGAGCGAGCCAGTCTATTAATTTACAGGTTTTAATAGTCTTGCACAACAACAGAAGCGATGAGATTCGGGAACATGAGAAAAGCACCTCCCGCTTTAAAACGAAAGAAATCAAAACGGTTGGCTGCAGTCGCGGAGTCTGCTCTAGCCAACCCGGCGAACCCACTGGATCCCTTGGTTTTACCGAAGGCCCCCAACCTGCCACCAAAGGGACAGCAACATATTAACAACAGCAACATGCTACCTTCTTATATATCTTCTGTGAGCACCTCAAAATCCTTTTCGCTTCTGGACTATTTTAAAAAAGCCCCCGAGGCAATTAAGTCTTGCGATCCTAATCAAGTCACTGAGCCAAATACGCAATTGCCTCATTTGTTTCCAAAACCATCTAACGCCCCGGTTCATACTCCGGACGTTTTCATTTTTGGGTCAGTACCCGATGTTCGGAAAACTGTTTCAGAATGCTCAGTGATTGCAACTCAAACACCGGTTCTAAGCCACCACCAACCCTCACCAAGTCAGTCTTCTCCTCTTCATGACACCGTCAATCAAGAGTTCTGTCCTAATCAGCAACCTTTCGTGAGTTCGACTTATAACTTAAGTCTCCAAGCCCCGCATGTATCTCAATCAGAGAATCTTTTGGTTATGTCATTACATAACCCCCAGAAGTTTGAGGTGGCCCCCATTGCGCCTCACTCTCATTTAACTTTTCCACAAATTCATGGTCAAAAAGACTTGGTCTCTATCTTTGATATACTCAGTCCTTGTCCACCACAGGTCTCAAGTTTCCTGGAGGGGAGCCCAGAGCTAATCAAGCCTCAACAGTGCCCATTCCTATCCCCAGCACCAATAATAGCTTTTCCAAAGGTTTTACAAAAAACAGAATCAAAAGACCAACGGCTAGTGGATCTGTCTCTTTCCTTTATGAACTCTCACAATTCACTCAAAAACACACCTAATTCTAGATCTAAAACGGAGCTACACCATGACGCCTCTACAATCACGAGCATCTGGCCTCAATTACTTCAGACTTTTCAATCTACAGTCACGACCCTAAACTATCACTCCGACAAATTAGACATCCAGGTGGATTTATTGAACACTTTAGCATTGTTTACAGCAGGGATCGATAGTAAGCTGGATAAATTGAACAATCTAATAACGAATGCGCAAGCATCTTCAAAACTAGTTCAGTCAGTCTGTTGCTGCTCGCCTATTATCGATTCCCTTTCCTCGCTCCCAGATTTTCTAACTAGCGTCCTAAATGAAGTAAAGTTACTGAAGGGTGGTGGCGTACCGTCACGTCCTGATCAACTCTCTCGAACGCTCCCAATTCATAAATCAGAACTGGTGAATATCCCGTCACCAACGACCACTGGGTTACAGACGAGAGGGGAACGAAAACCTTCTATGACACAGACCGACCACCAAGATGACTCTCATCAAGTCCAAGGTACTTCATGTCTGGCGGCACCGTTTGTACAAGCGGTTACAAGCCCTCAGACAGCAAACGGGCTTCCCAATTTCATCGATAACAATGTGGCAGGGACAAGTGTCAATCCAGCTGCCGTTGCCCCAACCATCTCTGAAACACACCATCCTCCCTCGCTACCTTGCAGTAAGAGAGAGCGCAAACGTCAGCGAAAACAAAGGAATAAATTAAGACTTAATACAAAAGTCGACCTTCCTAAATTCTTCCCGTTGTTTTCAATTGCCACCAACAAAAATACCCTAAGCGCTCTACAATCTCCAGCAACGCCAATAAGTTCTTCTCGAAGCCCCCACATGGCAGACATAACCACAACTGCCAATCAACAGATCCTTGCGAGCAGTCTTGAGCGAAGAACGTTACCAGCGGAAAACGGGGTATTAGAGTCTCAGCCGGACATAAATAAACCAAGAGGCAAATCCAATGAGTTAACTGCAATGAGGACATCAGTCACAACATTCCAACCCCAATCAGTAGTGCCGCTAAGTCCATCTCGGCATAGATCCAATTTTCATAATACAATCTTCAACAATACATCAATTTTATTGAAAGATTCTCGGATACCCAGGCAAGGCACATGGGACCTTCCTCAACCCCAACAGAGAGCACACTTAGACTCCCTAATTGCCAAAACCACACAGCCCAATTTAAGCCAGAACACCGATATCGCTAATAGCGACCCACAGCATTCAAAAATTCTTCTTGCCCCCGAATATAGATCAAAAGATCGGCAGGACATACTCAATAGATCAAATATAATTAAATTAGTAAATGGTGTTCCGGGTTTTGAGGCTTTGACTTCGAACGATATCGAGTCTATTGAATTTCTCCCTCCAAGGGGTACCCAACCCTCAGAGGTAACCCTGGTGTCTTTTAAGTCCACCACTTGGGTACGAGTATTCTTAGATCAAAAGGACACATTTTGGAAATGGGGCATCAAAATCTACCCCCACTCCATTCCAGGCTACCCTACAGTGCTATCACAACAGTCCCCAACCTCGCTAAGATCTGATTGCTTTAGGTCTGGAGGGAAGAATAGGCCATACTCAATCCTAAAAAACGCCTTAGGATCAATACAATCGACTGAAGATGGACGGACTAATCTGAATTCTGATAATAATCCTGACTGGGGTTGGCTACCAGCCGCCCTGTCTCATAATACATCAGATTGACCATGTGACGAACACCGTGTGTGAGAAGTTGGCCTGATGTATGATGTCACTAGTTCTAGTGTACACCTTATATCAGTCCAAACAACCCTTATGGTGATTGGTTGTAAAGTCAACCTTATAGACCAGCTATCCTAGTGGTAGCATGGACAAGAGCAGTCTTAGGCTAAACTCTGAATGGCATGTGAAGCCAGCTGTGATACCATATATAATCCCTTGAATACCAAATGAAAGGACACCACAACAGATATATATATAAAATAAAGTGTATTTATTCTATTCAAACCCTCAGCACTCTTTATGAGATTAGAGGTAAGTACAACACAGTCTTATTTATGCATACATTAAGTCACACAGGTAAGTAATACAGTTAGGCCCTAGGGGCCACGTAAACCATATACTAAAGAAGTGGTATAAGGACCACTGTCACGGAAATAGGATAGGCCTAGGCCTAGGGATTCGCTGGGGCTACACTACACTAGCAACAGTTAGGAAGTGGGAGGCCCACGGGATTCAGGTGCAGAGTGGAAACACTCACGCGTAATGCGTAAAAGTCGATAGAAATAGTAGTTGTTAGAAATTAACAGTTTAAGGACACTTCTGAAGCAGCTAGAGAGTCGAGACTCGGAAACTAGACCCTAGGATAGTCACTACCCTTGTGAGCACCGAAGTACCCAAGTTACCTAGCCCACAGGCTGCGGGTGCATAGGTGTGAACTTGCGTCGGGTTTCGTCGTGGACTTCTATGGATGCCTGAAGGAAAGATGCTGACAGGCAGTCAGTGAAGAGTGTCCGGTGGATCCCAAGGCTGGGATCAAGAAGAGAGGAGACCTGCAAGCAGAAGGGACAGAGTCAAGGTCACTAGCCAGTGACCACGTGGAACCAGGAAGGAACCAGGCGATGTCGTGAAGATTGCAGGTGAAGGTGAAGCTTGTCGCTGCAGCCACGAGGACCAGGAAACGTCGAGGACGACCAGGGCCAGGAGGCGAGCTGTCCCACGAAGGCTCTTGCTGTCGGCGGCGTCGAAGTTGGACTAGGACGCACCAAGCCTTGGCAAGCGGAACCCACGAAGAACGGAGGACTTGCTTCTGGTGCAGACCAGGAAGGTCTGGGGTGCTTCTCTTTTGCAAGGAAGTGGGAGCCAGTCTGGAGGAGCCAAACCAGCAGTGAAGATTTCTGGATGCGTCGTCACAAAGGCCACTAGCCAACGGGCAAGCAACCGGACAGACGCGGCAAGCAGGAAAATGCAGAAGGGCCCCACGCAGGACTCGTGGAGTGTGGGGGGCCGATCTTCGGTGCAGATGGTGCTTGGGGTTGGGGCTTCTCAATCCCCGGTGCACAACTTCGAGGGTGCCTCAGAAGCTGCGCTGGAAGATACTAGCCACTTTTCCCAGGTAGCCGGTCCCACGTCTCTCGTCGCCTCTACGGATCTCAGCTCGGCTGTGGATGTGGATCAGGGTCGGAGAAGTGTGGAAGTCAAGGCTCTGGTCGGGCTCTGCAGTCGGTCCCTCGTAGAACTTTAGCAAAGCAAAGGGTAGTCTCTTGATGGTGCCTGTGTGCACAGGGTAGCCACTCCTTGGCCACAAGGGAGATTCTTCAATCTTCTTCTTTCGTCGAATGTCGAAGGTCCAGAGTTTCTGTTCAAGTTGCAGGTTCAGGATAATCTAATCTCCTGGGGCCCAGCTACCACTCTTATACTAATCTGGGGGGCTGGGTTACCTGCTAGGTCACGCCTTATGGGTGGGACCTGGGAGGGGGGCGGTTACACCCCCTTCCCTTTGTCCAGTTTCGTGCCAGGACTGGGGCTGGAGTGCCCCAGCACCGGTTTGAACTGGACTATGCACGGGACACCTTGTGTGCCCCAGGCATGTCTCATTCTTTTCATCCCTCCCTGCCCCAATACACTAAGGCCTGTCTGGGGTGGTGCTCGCACCTCCCAAGGCAGGAAACCTATTGTCCAAGCCTCCCTTGCCGGGATCACTCCCAGCAGCAGGAGGTCAGACTCGTGTCTGTGGCAGCAGCATCCATTTTGTGATGCTGGGGCTCTGGTTAACTTTAACCGGGTAAGTAGGTTACAACATGTCTTCTCCCTCTAGAAGGGAGGGATAATATCCTCATCCCCAGAAATGGGATGGGGGTATTATTCCAAAGTGTTAGACACCTTACACGACATGTTTTGATAAAGCCAAACCATAGTTACCATAACCTTTTAAGATTATAAGGCACTTTAAGAGTATATGGTAGGCTATATCATAGAACAGCTATAAGGACATGGTTCTGAAAGCTGCAGACAGGCTCAGCTCATGCTAGAGCACCATCTCACATGTTACCAAGCACTCTGCCTCCAGGATTGTGAAGGCCTACCATAGGAGTGGCTGATAGGTACACATGTGTCTATATGTAAGTTAGGTATAGGAATACTACACCTAAGCAAGGAGTGATTACACAACCTTGCCCCAGCTGAGTGATCAGCCAGTTGTGTCATAATGGAAGGCCAGGCCAGGGGTGGCATAATACATGCTGCAGCCCCTGGTAGGCCTAGGGTACACCTATGCCCTGGGTACCTAAGGTACACTGTACAGGGGCCAATAAGGTGATCCTATCCAAATGGGTTATGCACCTAAAGTACATAGTATCAATTTAGAGAGAGAACAGCAGGGCTGTGGGTCTGGTTAGCAGGCCCACAGCCACATCTAAGTCGAAAACCAGTAAAGCAAAAGCAAAAAGTGGGGGTGAACATAGAAAGCAGACCCTACTCTCCTACACAACCCCCCCCCAAACTTAGGGACATTAAACTAACCTTGACCAGTTGAGTCTTCATGTTCTAAGTGGAAATATCTGGAGAGTCCATCTGCATTGGCATGGTCAGTCCCAGGTCTATGTTCCACTGTGAAGTCCATCCCCTGTAGGGAAATGGACCACCTAAGAAGTTTGGGATTTTCACCCTTCGTCTGATTTAGCCACAAGAGGGGCTTATGGTCTGTCTGAATCTTGAAGTGAGTGCCAAACAAGTATGGCCTCAGCTTCTTCAGGGCCCAAACCACAGCAAAGGCCTCTCTCTCAATAGCTGACCAACGTTTCTCTCTAGGGGTCAGCCTTCTACTTATAAAAGCAATGGGCTGGTCTTGACCATCTACATTCAGTTGTGAAAGAACAGCTCCCACACCTAACTCAGAAGCATCTGTCTGGACAATGAACTCTTTGGAGTAGTCTGGACTTTTCAGAATAGGTGCACTGCACATGGCCTGCTTCAGGTCATCAAATGCTTTTTGACAGCTTACTGTCCACTGAACTTTCTTTGGCATTTTCTTGGAGGTCAAGTCATTAAGTGGTGTCACAATGGACCCATAGTTCTTAACAAACTTTCTGTAGTACCCAGTCAGGCCCAAGAAAGCTCTGACCTGAGTCTGGGTAGTTGGAGGAGTCCAGTCCTTTATGGTCTGGATCTTGCTCTCCAGTGGTTGAACCTGACCCCCACCAACTAGGTGGCCCAGGTATACAACCTTGCTCTGCCCTATCTGGCACTTAGTGGCCTTGATAGTGAGGCCTGCCTTTTGCAGGGCCTCTAAAACATTCCTCAGGTGGACCAGGTGATCCTCCCAGGTGGAGCTAAAGACAGCAATATCATCAAGATAAGCTGCACAATAATCATCCAACCCAGTAAGGACTTGATTCCCCAACCTTTGGAAAGTGGCAGGTGCATTCTTCAAACCAAAGGGCATTACCACAAATTGATAATGTCCTCCTGGGGTCGAGAAAGCAGTTTTGGCCTTTGCATTCTCAGCTAGTCTGATTTGCCAGTAGCCTGTTGTCAGGTCAAATGTGCTCAAAAACTTAGCAGCTGCCAGTCTGTCAATGAGCTCATCTGCCCTAGGTATTGGGTGGGCATCTGTCCTAGTGACAGCATTGAGACCTCTGTAATCCACGCAAAACCTCATCTCTCTCTTACCATCTTGGGTGTGAGGCTTTGGCACAAGGACTACAGGACTAGCCCAAGGGCTCTCTGAAGGTTCAATGACTCCCAGCTCCAACATCTTTTGTACCTCAACTTTTATGCAGTCCCTGACATGGTCAGGTTGCCTGTAGATTTTACTCTTCACAGGCAGACTGTCACCAGTGTCCACCTCATGGGTGCACCAGTTTGTCTGACTTGGGGTCAGAGAGAACATATGTATGTAGGATTGCAGAACCTGTCTGTAGTCCTGTTGCTGATGGGCAGTGAGGCTGTCAGAAAAGACCACACCATCAACTGAGCCATCATCAGGGTTCTGAGTCAACAGGTCTGGGAGAGGGTCACTCTCTTCCTCCTGCCCCTCATCTGTAGCCATGAGTAAGCCCATGTCTGCCCTGTCAACATATGCCTTCAATCTGTTGACATGAAGCACCCTGTGGGGGCTTCTGGGAGTCCCAAGGTCCACCAAGTAGGTGACTTCTCCCTTTTTCTCAACAATAGTGTGGGGTCCAGACCATTTGTCTTGGAGTGCTGCTGGGGCCACTGACTCCAACACCCACACTTTCTGCCCTGGCTGGTAAACAGTCAGCACAGCCTTTTGGTCATGCCAAGCATTTTGGAGTTCTTGGCTTGCCTCAAGGTTTTTAGAAGCCTTCTTCATATACTCTGCCATCCTGGAGCGGAGACCAAGTACATAATCCACTATGTCAAGTTTGGGTTGTCTGAGAGGTCTCTCCCATCCTTCCCTTACTAAACATAGGGGTCCTCTTACAGGATGCCCAAACAAAAGCTCAGAAGGGCTGTAGCCAACCCCCTTTTGTGGGACCTCTCTGTAAGCAAACAGAAGGCAGGGTAAAAGGATGTCCCATCTTCGCCTAAGCTTGTCTGGTAAACCTTTTATCATTCCCTTTAGGGTCTTGTTGAATCTCTCAACAAGCCCATTGCACTGTGGGTGATAGGGTGTGGTGAACTTGTAGTTCACACCACACTCCTTCCACATTGCAGTCAAGTATCCTGACATGAAGTTGGCACCTCTGTCAGAAATGACCTCCTTTGGAAAGCCCACTCTGGAGAATACTCCAAGTAGGGCCCTTGCCACAACAGGAGCTGTTGTGGTCCTCAGGGGAATAGCTTCTGGATACCTGGTGGCATGGTCCACTATCACCAGTATGAATCTGTGCCCAGATGCTGTTTGTGGGTCCATTGGTCCTACAATATCTATGCCCACTCTTTCAAAGGGAACCCCCACCACAGGTAGTGGTATGAGGGGGGCCTTTGTGGTGCCACCTGATTTGCCACTGGCTTGGCAGGTGACACAGGAGCGACAAAACTCCTTAGTATCTTCTGACATATGGGGCCAGTGAAAGTGAGGGACAAGCCTGTCCCAAGTCTTATTCTGGCCTAAATGTCCTGCAAGGGGAATATCATGGGCCAAGGTAAGAAGGAAGCCTCTGAACTTCAGTGGTATGACCAACCTCCTGGATGCACCAGGCTTGGGGTCTCTAGCCTCTGAGTACAGTAGCCCTTCATCCCAATACACTCTATGGGTACCTTGAGCATTCCCTGCAGCCCCAGCAGCAGCCAGCTGTCTGAGGGGTTCAAGAGAGGGGCAGTCTAATTGAGCCTGCCTCAGATCTGCCCTTGAAGGTCCCCCTGTCCCAAGAAACTCAACCTGATCAGGTTCAAGTTCTTCTAGGACAGTTCCTTCGGGGCTCTCAGAATCATCCTCCTGGGAGGGCTGATCCACCACCTGAGGCAGGGGGGAAGGCACAGCCTTAACCCTACTGCTCTTTCTCTTGGGTTGTGACTGGTCCATAGTTTCAGGATCCAGCACTTGTTCAGTGGTGCACTTTTTGGCCTGTGACCTGGTCACAGCAAGGACATGTGCATCTATCCCCAGCATTTCTGCATGGGTCCTATACTCCACTTCAGACCAAACTGAAGTTTCAAGATCATTGCCCAGTAAACACTCTACAGGAAGGTCTAAACTAACAACAACTTTCTTGAGGCCAGTTACCCCTCCCCAGGAGAAGTTAACAATAGCCACACTATGGGAGGTAGTGGCATTGCTAGCGTTGGTCACTAGGTAATTCTCACCTAGTATGATCTGTCCAGGGTCCACAAAGGCAGGTGTCACCATTGTGACACTAGCCCCAGTGTCCCTGTAGGCCTGAGCCATTCTTTGGTTGATAAAAGGAGTCTGTCTGTACTTGCCCAGGTTACTGGGGCCTACAGTAGAGGACAAAGCTAAGTCCCCATCACAGATCAGAACAGCCTGAGTAGGTATTCTGACTAGGCCAGAATCCTCCTCAGTTCCCAGGGTTAACCCTACTACACCCTTTTGCTGGGAACCACCACTTACAGCTGGACTAGGGGGTACAGTTGCCTTAGGGGCAATGGTGGCTGGGGGCTTATCCTTTTTGGTGCACTCACTAAACCAATGTGAGTTGGACTTACAATAGTTGCACCATGGTTTCTTTTGGCCATCTTTCTTTTTATCCTTTTTGGGACCACCCTCCCCCTGAGCCTTTTGGGGGCCTGGTGAAGACTTCTGGTCTTTTTGTTTCTGATCATTACCCTTCTGGTCTGCCTTTTTCTGATCACCGCCCTGTTTCTGGTTTTTCTGCCTAACTCTAGTCCTGACCCATCTATCTGCCTTCTTTCCCAATTCTTGGGGAGAAGTCAGATCAGAATCAATCAGGTGTTGAAGCAGTAGCTGGTTTTGACAGTTGTTAAGGATTTGCTCTCTCATGATCAAATTATACAATCCTGTATAGTCCTTAACCTTACTTCCCACTAGCCAGCCTTCCAGAGCCTTAGTGGCACAATCTACAAAGTCAGTCCAGTCCTGAGTCTGTGTCTTCTGGGTATCCCTGAACAACAACCTGTATTGTTCAGTGGTTAGGCCAAACCCATCAATTAGAGCACTCTTCAGGACAGTGTAATTATCTGCATCCTCATCACTAACTGTGAGGAGCTTGTCTCTACCTTTCTCAGAGAAGGAGAGCCACAAGATAGCTGCACACTGACTTTGGGGTACCTGCTGTACTTTGCAAGCTCTCTCCAAAGCAGTTATCCATTTGTGGATGTCATCCCCACACTTGTAGGGAGGGACAATCTTGCTCAGGTTTCTATTATCATAGTGCCTGTCTCTATCCTTAGGGATATTGCTGCCACCAGTGGGTTCTGACCCACTTAACTTTTGCACTCTAGCCAGAGCAAGCTTCTCCTTGGCAAGGGCAAGTTCTTCCCTCTGAATCCTCAGATTAGCTTCCCTCATTCTGGCTTCATGCTCCTTTCTCTCAGGGGAAGTCATTCCCCTGTGAGAGGAAGCACTAGAGATGCTAGAGATATGGGAGTGGATGGATTCCCTTGAAGGGGATCTGTCCCTCCTGCTTCTCTGTGTAAGCCCACTTGGGGGTCTGTATGGGGGGACCTCATGCAAACTCCCATGTAAGCTTAGGTTAGCCTGGCTAAGTCTTCCTACTGGGCCCTGGCTGTCTACCTCTTCATCTGAAGCCCCATCTGACTCCTCTGTGGTGGGTAGACCCTCCTTTGTACGTAGGGTACTGGCCTGTGAGACCCTCAAAGCATCATACTCCTCTAGGAGCTGTACTAACTGAAGGAGGGTAGGGTTTGAACCTGTTTTAACTTTCTGGAGGTACACAATTGTCTCATCTCCTGAAAAGTTAGGGTATCATATCTAGAGGGGGTCTTCTTCAGACCTGCCCCTCCTGAGAGAGCATCTACTTGATCTCCTCCCAGAGACATGATCTAGTGCGGGTGTGGTGTGTGCACCTACCTACACTAGTTGTTTCTACTAAACCTCTCTGGTGGTTGTAGTCAGGGTGTGTTACTCCCTTCCACTTACAACCACTAAGTCCAGTAGGACTTAAGTATTATAATCTATGTTATATGTACCTAAACAATATCTGTGTGATCTTTCAATTTAGTATCTCAAGATTACAATGGTATTACAACAGCAAGCTCAGATCCCACCGCTGCCACCAATGTGAGAAGTTGGCCTGATGTATGATGTCACTAGTTCTAGTGTACACCTTATATCAGTCCAAACAACCCTTATGGTGATTGGTTGTAAAGTCAACCTTATAGACCAGCTATCCTAGTGGTAGCATGGACAAGAGCAGTCTTAGGCTAAACTCTGAATGGCATGTGAAGCCAGCTGTGATACCACATATAATCCCTTGAATACCAAATGAAAGGACACCACAACAGATATATGCATACATTAAGTCACACAGGTAAGTAATACAGTTAGGCCCTAGGGGCCACGCAAACCATATACTAAAGAAGTGGTATAAGGACCACTGTCACGGAAATAGGATAGGCCTAGGCCTAGGGAATCGCTGGGGCTACACTACACTAGCAACAGTTAGGAAGTGGGAGGCCCACGGGATTCAGGTGCAGAGTGGAAACACTCACGCGTAATGCGTAAAAGTCGATAGAAATAGTAGTTGTTAGAAATTAACAGTTTAAGGACACTTCTGAAGCAGCTAGAGAGTCGAGACTCGGAAACTAGACCCTAGGATAGTCACTACCCTTGTGAGCACCGAAGTACCCAAGTTACCTAGCCCACAGGCTGCGGGTGCATAGGTGTGAACTTGCGTCGGGTTTCGTCGTGGACTTCTATGGATGCCTGAAGGAAAGATGCTGATAGGCAGTCAGTGAAGAGTGTCCGGTGGATCCCAAGGCTGGGATCAAGAAGAGAGGAGACCTGCAAGCAGAAGGGACAGAGTCAAAGTCACTAGCCAGTGACCACATGGAACCAGGAAGGAACCAGGCGATGTCGTGAAGATTGCAGGTGAAGGTGAAGCTTGTCGCTGCAGCCACGAGGACCAGGAAATGTCGAGGATGACCAGGGCCAGGAGGCGAGCTGTCCCACGAAGGCTCTTGCTGTCGGCGGCGTCGAAGTTGGACTAGGACTCACCAAGCCTTGGCAAGCGGAACCCACGAAGAACGGAGGACTTGCTTCTGGTGCAGACCAGGAAGGTCTAGGGTGCTTCTCTTTTGCAAGGAAGCGGGAGCCAGTCTGGAGGAGCCAAACCAGCAGTGAAGATTTCTGGATGCGTCGTCACAAAGGCCACTAGCCAACGAGCAAGCAACCGGACAGACGCGGCAAGCAGGAAAATGCAGAAGGGCCCCACGCAGGACTCGTGGAGTGTGGGGGGCCGATCTTCGGTGCAGATGGTGCTTGGGGTTGGGGCTTCTCAATCCCCGGTGCACAACTTCGAGGGTGCCTCAGAAGCTGCGCTGGAAGATACTAGCCACTTTTCCCAGGTAGCCGGTCCCACGTCTCTCGTTGCCTCCACGGATCTCAGCTCGGCTGTGGATGAGGATCAGGGTCGGAGAAGTGTGGAAGTCAAGGCTCTGGTCGGGCTCTGCAGTCGGTCCCTCGTAGAACTTTAGCAAAGCAAAGGGTAGTCTCTTGATGGTGCCTGTGTGCACAGGGTAGCCACTCCTTGGCCACAAGGGAGATTCTTCAGTCTTCTTCTTTCGTCGAATGTCGAAGGTCCAGAGTTTCTGTTCAAGTTGCAGGTTCAGGATAATCTAATCTCCTGGGGCCCAGCTATCACTCTTATACTAATCTGGGGGGCTGGGTTACCTGCTAGGTCACGCCTTATGGGTGGGACCTGGGAGGGGGGCGGTTACACCCCCTTCCCTTTGTCCAGTTTCACGCCAGGACTGGGGCTGGAGTGCCCCAGCACCGGTTTGAACTGGACTATGCACGGGACACCTTGTGTGCCCCAGGCATGTCTCATTCTTTTCATCCCTCCCTGCCCCAATACACTAAGGCCTGTCTGGGGTGGTGCTCGCACCTCCCAAGGCAGGAAACCTATTGTCCAAGCCTCCCTTGCCGGGATCACTCCCAGCAGCAGGAGGTCAGACTCGTGTCTGTGGCAGCAGCATCCATTTTGTGATGCTGGGGCTCTGGTTAACTTTAACCGGGTAAGTAGGTTACAACATGTCTTCTACTTCTAGAAGGGAGGGATAATATCCTCATCCCCAGAAATGGGATGGGGGTATTATTCCAAAGTGTTAGACACCTTACACGACATGTTTTGATAAAGCCAAACCATAGTTACCATAACCGCTTAAGATTATAAGGCACTTTAAGAGTATATGGTAGGCTATATCATAGAACAGCTATAAGGACATGGTTCCGAAAGCTGCAGACAGGCTCAGCTCATGCTAGAGCACCATCTCACATGTTACCAAGCACTCTGCCTCCAGGATTGTGAAGGCCTGCCATAGGAGTGGCTGATAGGTACACATGTGTCTATATTTAAGTTAGGTATAGGAATACTACACCTAAGCAAGGAGTGATTACACAACCTTGCCCCAGCTGAGTGATCAGCCAGTTGTGTCATAATGGAAGGCCAGGCCAGGGGTGGCATAATACATGCTGCAGCCCCTGGTAGGCCTAGGGTACACCTATGCCCTGGGTACCTAAGGTACACTGTACAGGGGCCAATAAGGTGATCCTATCCAAATGGGTTATGCACCTAAAGTACATAGTATCAATTTAGAGAGAGAACAGCAGGGCTGTGGGTCTGGTTAGCAGGCCCACAGCCACATCTAAGTCGAAAACCAGTAAAGCAAAAGCAAAAAGTGGGGGTGAACATAGAAAGCAGACCCTACTCTCCTACACCGTGCAGCTCAAATCCGTAAGGCCCAGGTCCACTCAAGATGCCACCTATCTCCTCTCATAACTACCCCGACCCCTCAGTCACAGTCTTTGCTCACCCTATGTTCATGGAATATTAGTGGTCTCTCTCAGAAAATCACCAACTTGGAGATGCATTCCTTTATTTTTGGTCATGATTTAATAGCCCTTCAGGAAACCTGGGCCTCCCAAATCAGTCCAGTCATTGGTTTCATCGAATTCTGGAAACCAGCAATGAGAACCTGTCTCTATGGCCACCCCAAAGGTGGTCTGTCGATCTATGTTTCAAATAATTTAAAAGGCCCGATTGAGTTACTGAACTTTGACGAAGACTGGTTACTTGGAGTCAAAATTAGCGCATGGAACAAACAGCGATCTCTTTTACTCCTGAATGTGTACATTAATCAGAGCACTCGCTCAAAAAAGGCCCATCTAACACGTTTAATGAAAATCGTGTGTGACCTGGCGGTGGATTATCCCCATTCAGATTACATTATTACCGGAGACTTTAATACTAACCTCTTCCAGGGTAATCCTATTGATTATGAAGGGCTTTTTGCATTCACAACCACGGAAGTCAAGGCACAGTCCAAACCCCCAAACCAAGTGTATTGTGGCCTTGGCGAGCTTTGTGTGCTGCAATTTTACAGCACAGGTTTTCTGGTAATGAACGGCAGATCTATGAATGATACTCCTCCTAACTGGTCCTGGACAAATGGCCGTAAATGCTCCTACTTATACTATACCATCTGTAATTCAGCGCTGTTCCACCACTGTGGTACTGTAAATTTCGGAAATCATGTTGGTAGCATGGTCCTACCCTGCCGATTTTGGTATCAGCGAACCGCAAATGACTAATGCGGTATGTATGAGTGTTTTCGTCATATGTCACCGATGAATTCACTGTGTATACGATACAACATGTCGAACCCTCAGGTTCCATTTTAAAAGGGTAACCATTTTGTGGTTGCCCTCACATAGGCTACGCTTTGAGGCCATGCCTAGGCCTAAAGGACACGCAATCTTTCTTTGACTTCTTTGTGACCTATGCAAACTGACTCCGCTGCCCGAGGTCAATCCTGTCCGGCCGGTTCCTTTTACTGCGGCCTTATGGGATTAGTATCAGGGCCCGACACATCATAAAGTCGTGTATCCCACGCGACTTCTGACTAATCCCTTTCACACCTGACTCTGTTTCCTACTTTATGGCTTGTTTTATGAGGAAGAGGTGTCCGTTTTATTGGGGTCTGCTGATATCTGATGAGGGTTCTGAGCCTCGCTGGGTAAATAATTATGTGCTGACCGAGCTGAAATGTGGGATTATCATCATGCCTGTGCTCTTTCTTTGAAGCGAAAACATGTGAACGACCACTTGTAAAAGAGGGGCGGTGTCGCCCAGAGCGTAATATTCTGTATATAAGAAAAGACTGGTTTTTGGTTGACAGCAGTCTCCTGAGAACATACATCGTGTTGTACTTCTCGGATACCTGTGATTGGTCTGTAGCCAATGAATACGATCTTTGACTTCACCTAGAAGACTCTATGTTTCTGTGGTCCAAAACAGGAAGAACTCGAAGTCTTCGGGTGTGTCCCCTGGCACCGCTGGGTTGGTTCTGAAAAACCCAGTACTTCAGTTGGCGCCCAACGTGGGGCGATTTCAGCGGTACCGGTCCAAGCCAGAGGTTCGTGAGGAGCTTCGTGTGAAAATTCTGGAGGAAGGCCGCCACTTCATCGACCCCTGCATGTCGACGTGGTCCGAAAGTCTTTACTGCGAGGTTCTCCGCGTCCCGACGGCTACAAAGGACTGCTGCCCTGACTATCGCCCTGTCTTGGACCCTTGATGATTTGGTAGAGCAAAACGATTTAACGAGTCTTCTGGTGATGTCATCGATACCTCAGCGATACCTCAGTTAAGTATAAGTGGAGCGTCTCCCAGTCCTTAGTTTGGTTTGGTATCGCTTTGATTTGGAACTTGCAAGTGCCAAAGCCGAAGGACTCGTGTATTCACGAGACTATCGTATTCGATAATCCTTTGAAATTTGAAACTAGACTAGTGAGCGACGATGCCTGGTTCTAGTATATTTGGAAATTTGCTTTGTTTGGGTTGTAATAGGGACTCCCGATTAGAGGATTCGTGTCCGGTTCCTCCAATTGGAACTCAAACGTATGAGCTTTATGTGAAACATGGCGTGGGCCCCATTGCGTATAATGAAGTATGGATCCGATACACCAGGAAGGATGGTGTTTTAAAATGGCCCCAAAATGGTAGTTTCGACACAGAAATCCTAGATAACTTAGAGGTTAAATTATTTAAAAGGAAAGCCCGGCCGGCGATGTTTGATTCTTTCCGCCTATGGCGAAAGGAAGCCAAGCAAAAAGAAATTAAATTAGCCAAGAAAAATAAAAGAGAGAAAGGTATGTCGATAATGCAAGCAGCCTTGCAGTTCAAAGATAATGAAGAAGAACAGATGAATGAGAAGCTGCACAGGCAACGTAAATTAGTGATTGATAAATGCTACCCAGTTTTGCCCCCCCTTCAGCAAGCTGCGTCAGAAGAAAAGGAGAAAGATCCCCTAATGTCACATTTGCTGAGTTCGCCACCCCCGTATGCGCAGAGTGCTACAGCGCCTCCGCAGCCTTTAAATGTACAGCCTCTAGTTAACTTGCCGCAAGCTTTCCCGCAGCCGCCAGCTCCTCCTCAGCCGGCTCCTATGCCTACGGCGCAGCCCTCTCAAGGGCCACCGGTTTCGCTGCCTATCTCTTCTGCGCTTCCTGCGACTTTACCTAGTACATCAGCTGCCTCCCTCGACGCTCTCCCTGATACGACCCCTGTACCTGTATCTGCACCCGTTTTTCTTCCCTCTGTCTTTCCCCCTGTTCTTGCCTCAACCTCTCCTTCTACACGACAACGAATAGCTAGTGCAGTCACTAGTTTTATATCGCCTCTCTTTGGGTCATCTAGTACGACCCCTGGTTCACAACGTACGCAGTTGCGTAGTCAGCTGCCAGGTTCTGAAGAGAAAGAAGTATTAGACCGCATGGCATATAAATGGATTGTTTTTCCTTCAAGTTATGATGTAGAGTCTGTTGTAAATGTTTTTCATCAATGGGAAGCACCAAAACAGAGATACGTTTTTGAGAAAATGTGTGAATTCCTCTGTGAGGAATTGGAAGATCATGGTTTGGACTTAAGCCCGCAGGAATTGTGTCATGTACGGTTTGAATTTGGAAAAGGTACGATTGTGGGTCCCGATGTTGGGAAAGCAGTGGCGACATTATTGTCTTTCAGGATCGAGGATCCTTCTCAGTCACTGTTTAAATGTGACTCCTTTGATAGGAAGGTTAGACAATACCCTATGAGAGAAGTCCCTCCGGTATGGAAGGACGCGGTTGCGGCTGACGCCGTCAACGGTATTGCTGCTATGCCAGCTCATTTCCAGCGTGTTTGGGTACATGTTCCTTGGAAGCGATCAGAAGTTTTAGCCCTTAAGCAGACATTGCCTGACCCCCGTAAAAACCCCGCAGGATATTATAAGGAGTTATCACAGACTGCAGAATCGTGTGTCATGAACCTAGCTGACATAGATATGTTGTTCGGGAATGTCGTTCCGCAGCCTTTGTGGGGGTTGATTCGTAATGCAGATCATGCTGCAGAATTAGGTGACACATGGGCTAATATCACTGCTACAGACACTAGACAAGTTGGTGGTGAGAAACCTGAGCCCCTAGTAGCAGAACTCCCTGGTAGAATTATTACCTACATTAAGACCTTAATGCCAGCGATGCGTGTGAATTGGGATAAATGATCCGCATGCAAACAAAAGAAAGACGAAACAGTGTCTGATTTCTTCAGCAGGTTTGAAGAAACATTTGTCGACCACAGTGGTCAAGACATGAGTACGGAAGGTGGTCAACGGTTATTTGTTGATAAATTTGTGCATAATTTGCTTCCCGAGTTGTGTAAGAAATTAAAAGATTCAGAGAGTTCTTGGGCTGTTTCCTCATCAGCGCAAAAACTGGCTACTGCACAGTATTACGAAAATAGGGATAAAGATGAGAAGGATAGAGCAGACAAGAAAACAAAAGAATTAAAGACGAAGGTTCTTTTACAGCAGGCTTACCCGCCACGCGGAGATCAGAATAACTATAAGCAAGGTCAGAGTAACTATCAACAACCCCAACAGTTTCAGAGTAACTCGCAAAGGTTCGGGTATTCCCAACCGCGTGTTCCTGTGGGTCCCAATCAGTGTTCGTATTGCAAACAAGAAGGTCATTTTAAGTATAGTTGTCCTATATTGTTGCAGCGCACGAATAATGCTTATGGCGCGAGAGGTAGAGGTGGTCAGCAAGCTCCTAGAGGTAGAGGACGTGGGAATGTTCCCCAGAACGCGCGTCCTCTTCCGCCTCAAAATACGATGAACAGTTTTGATCAGCAGGCCAATGTAACTAGTGGGACAGCTCAGTACTATAATAACGACTATTATGCAGAAGATGGAAATGCGGAAGGTAATGATTACTAGGACAGCCGTAGACAAAGAGAGGGAGTTGTTACAGTGCCAGTGGATCAGAGTGGACCGTATGTTAAGGTGACTACAGCGGGTGTGACAGAGCCTTTTCTATTGGATACTGGTGCTGCAAAGAGTTCAATTATGCACTCAAAACTCACTGGCGCGCCTTTGTCTGGCGAAATGAATGTTTCAGTAGGTTTTTCTGGCGCCCCGGTTAGGAACCCGATCTCTAGTCCTATGCCCCTTTCTGTTGGACCTTGTGAGCTGAAAGCACCCCTTATCCTAACGACAGGTTGTGGTGAAAACCTGTTAGGATTAGATTTGTTAAAGAGATTACATGCAACATTATTTTGTTCCCCCTCGGGAGTACAACTTACACAGGGTAGGGAAGTGATTTCTCCAATGTATTTGTCAAAGAATAAACTGCCAGCTGAATTGTCGTCTCTTCCAGATGTCCTTTGGGCTACTGGTCCTAATGATGTGGGTCTCTTGGAAATATCGCCATATGTGGTCACTTTGAAAGCCAATGTTAAATTGCCACGCATTCCCCAGTACAAGATCTCTAATGAAGGTGAGAAAGCGTTGTTAGCGATCATCTATGATCTGATTGAAAAGGATGTAATTGAAGAGACAAGAGGCAACGTTTGCAATAGTCCGGTTCTGCCTGTTTTAAAACGTACTGACCCTTCTCAGCCACCTGTTTACAGATTTGTGATCAATCTTAGAGAGGTCAATAAGATAGTTGTGCCACAGTTTCCGGTTGTCCCTGATATAACTGCCTTGTTAACTATGATCCCAGCTTCCGCTGCTTGGTTCTCAGTGATTGATTTAAAGAATGCTTTCTTTAGCATTCCGATTGCAGAGGAAAGCAGGGATATTTTTGGTTTTAGTTTAGGAGGTCGCAGCTTCCGCTTTAAACGGGCTCCGCAGGGCTACTGTGAAAGTCCATCAATATACAGTCAGGCTTTAAAGGCGCAGCTTGATACAATTGTCTTACCTAGTGGTGCTACCCTTATTCAGTATGTTGACGATTTACTAATCGCCGCGGATACTGAGGAGATTTGTAAAGAAGCTACATCGTCATTGTTGCGTCATTTGTCTGCCTTTCATCACAAAGTATCTCTCTCAAAACTGCAATATTGTCGACAAGAAGTGACCTACTTAGGTCATCTCTTGTCGAAGGAGGGAAGGAAACTGACCCAAGAAAGAATTCAGGCCATTGCACAATTGAGCGTGCCAAGAACACAGAGAGAAGTGCGTGCTTTCTTGGGTATTACTTCATACTGTAGGCAGTGGATCCCGAGTTTTTCTTTGCTGGCAAAACCTTTGATAGCATTAACATGCAAAGATACACCGAATCCCGTCCCATGGTCTGAAGAGTGTCAGAAAAGTTTTTCGGAATTACGTAAGGCATTATGTTCGGCTCCTGTATTGGGTACCCCCGACTACAGTAAACCTTTTACATTGTATGTTCACGAGAAAGAAGGTTGTGCGTTGTCAGTGCTGACACAGTCTTTTGGAGACAGACAGCGTCCATGCGCGTATTTTTCGTCGACTTTGGATCCGGTAGCCAAGGCATTGCCAAGTTGTTTGAGAGCCACAGCGGCAGCAGCTGTTTCTATTCGACAGTCTGCTGGGTTAGTAATGAACAACACGTTGATTGTGATGGTGCCACACGCAGTGGACACGTTATTAAACAGGACCAAGACACAGCACTTAACTAGTGCTCGATTGTCAGGGTACGAGTTGACACTGCTAGCGAGTCATGTGCACATAAAGAGGTGCAATACGTTGAATCCAGCTACTTTATTACCGATTTCAACAGACACAGATGAGATTGAACAGCATGATTGTCTGTTCAGAACAGAAGAAGAAACAAAAGGCAGAGTGGATCTTAAAGATACTCCCCTGGTTGAGTGTGATGGTACCTTATGGGTGGATGGTTCGTGCTTCAAGCTTCCAAATGGTGATACGACTGCAGCATATGCTGTCACGACTTTGCACACGATTGTTAAAACTGCACGTATACCACATAATTCGGCTCAAGCAGCAGAATTAATTGCACTTACAAGAGCATGCGTGTTGTCGAAAGGAATGAAAGTGAACATATATACTGACAGCCAGTATGCCTTTGGCGTGGCCCATAGTTTTGGGCGCTTGTGGAAAGAACGTGGGTTCCTGACTTCGCATGGAACTAACATTCAGAATGGTCAGTTGGTGAATGATCTCCTTGAGTCGTTGACCTTGCCATTACAAGTTGCGATTGTGAAATGCCGTGCACACAAGAAGGTTATTGATGATGTTGGTCGTGGTAATGCGTTTGCTGACGAAATCGCGAAAGAAACAGCAAAAGATGTGAAGAATCGAATGTATGTTGCAGGCCCTGCAAGATGGGTTGGTGATGTTGGAATGTGTGAAGACACGATAGAGAGTGTGAAGTCCCTTCAAGCTGAAGCCACAGAGAAAGAATTGAGCATGTGGAAAGAAAGTAAGGGTAAATTGGATGAAAATGGTTGTTGGATTGATTTGTCAGAACACCGGCGATGGTTGTTACCTGATGCATATGTGCTTCCAGTGGTCACGATGGCACATGGAATGGCGCATATCAGTGTGAAAGGGATTTGTAAGTTGTTGGCTCCAGTATGGCAGAATGCTGGAATTCCCAAGTGTGCAGAGAATGTGGTCAAAAATTGCATGGTATGTTTGAAATACAATCCTGGTAGGGGAACCCCAACTCCAGCTGGTCATTTTGCGCCTCCAACGTATCCGTTTGAGGTTTTGCAGCTAGATTTCATCCACATGGAAAGGTACAACAATTTGAAATATGTACTTGTTGTTGTCTGCGCTTTTTCAAGGTGGATAGAAGCATATCCCCTAAAAGACAACACTGCCTTATCCACAGCGAAAGCCCTTGTCAAAGAATTCTTCCCTCGGTTTGGAATGCCAAGAATGGTATGGAGTGATAATGGGAGCGAATTTGTGGGACGAGTGATGAAGAATGTATGTGAGGGACTAGGCATAAAGCAGAAGTTTCACGCTGCAAATCACCCCCAATCAGCTGGATTAGTAGAGTGCTATAATGGCACATTAAAATTAAAATTGGCCAAGATTCAAGCGAGTTCTGGTCTTAAATGGCCTGACGCTCTGCCCTTAGCACTCCTATCAACAAGAATGACTGTGCATTCACGAGTGGGACTTAGTCCCTACGAAATCGTGTTTGGCCGCCCGGCCAATATATGGGGAGTGCCAAGACCTACAAAATTCATTGAGATCGAACACCCCGTACTGCTTGATTATTTGTATGAATTGACGGCTAAATTGCGTGTTTTACACCAACAGGTACATGATACTCTGCCTCAGGTCTCTGAAGCCCCAGGACATCCTATCAATCCTGGATCATGGGTGCTGGTCAAAAACTTCAAAAGGACAAAGAATGACGAGCCCCGTTGGACCGGCCCCCATCTCGTCCTTCTTTCCACGAGATCAGCTGTTAGAGTAAAAGGGAAAAAGAACTGGATACACGGCGTTCACTGTAAGAGGGTCCCTTTGCCTTTGCCTTACGACCAGTGGGTCCAGAAAGGGATCGCTGATTCAGAGACTGAGACTGTGCCTCGTTGTCTGCCGTTTAGCGATGCACGAGTAAAAGTAACGCTTTCTCAGAAGGAAAGCGATGACATCTTGCAAGAAACTGTGCCACCGTCAATTCGATTGGACACTACAGAGCCTGAACTCTTGTTTCAAGACCAAACAGCACCTACAAGAAGTCGCTACAATCTGAGGCCGAGAACTATGGACAAATAAAAATTCTTTTCCTTTGATATTTTTTGAGAAGTGCAGCTCTCTCTTCCATCTGAAAAACTTTCTTATTTTTGCTTTTTCGAACCGCCATCCGGGTTCAGCTGCAGGGTCGCGGTGCCAAGCCTTTGGGTTACAAGCCGGAGACGTTAGGTCAACGGTCTGGTTGGTCTAAGGGCGTTCCCTGGACTGACAGGTGTACTCCTTAGCAGAAGACACTCATCCGCCGCGAACAGCACGGTTAGAAGATGGAGTTTTTCGATATGAAGAGACCCACTGAGGAAATAAATTTTAAGAGCAGAATATGTAAAGCAATGAATAGCAAACGTTTTGTAATATTATGTCTGTTTGTCCTATTTAGCATGATGATGTTTTCTGTAGGTTATGTATTATTGTCTTTTAAAGTGCCGTTTGCACCCACTATACAGCCCATACCTCCTCCTACTGTTTCCTCACACTCTTTCCACCCTCTGCCTGAACACGAACAAGCTAGACGTTCTGAGTTCGTAAACAATTTGTTTATTCAACTCCTGCACCAACACCAACTAGTTATGAACACAACAAATTGCTGGGTGTGTGGTTTGATGCCGCATACCATTGATAAGGGTATCCCGTATCTAGTGCTGCCGTTTAGCTACAATGGGTCATCATGGGCATTCCAGACTATGTTTCTTTTTGCACTTAAGACCTATTCCCCACGACCACCGCGTTCCACTGGACCTAGCACGAACAATAAAGCTTTGATGAGAGGAGTTGCTGATATGAGTAGAGATATCGATGCATATTCATCTATTCCCAAGGATGAGTTGCGAGCTTATGTGGGTTGGAACGCGACGGGGTATAGCATTAGTCTGGGCGAGAAATAGCGTAAAAGTTCATCCCCGATTTGGGTCGTACCCCACATGGGTCGGTTCTGTTTACAAGGTAATGGTCAGAATCCAAGAGCTCAATTAGGGAAGAGTGACTGTGCTGAAACGTACATTTTCCCATCACAGTTTTCCCCTGCGTTTTTGGCTGCCAAGGGTACATACTTTGTTTGTAATGATCGAGCATATACATGGTTGCCCCCTGATTTCTCGGGCACGTGTTATGTTGTAAATTTGCTACCGCCGACATTTACTGCCGCCTCTGATTATCACAAGACCAGAGTTGTGAGAGGCGTTGTTAGTAAGGAGGATACTACCGGTCAGGAAGCGGAAGAATTTTTCCTGGGTTTCCTGCCGTTTTGGGGACCAATGGTCAATAGTAGGAACCTGAGACAACTGACTTGTGTAGTTGAAACCACTGTTAATGTAACGGCTGGTGCCCTTGGTAACTTGACAGCTGAGCTCCAAGCGGATCCCCTCATGACGTTGCAGAACCGTATGGTTCTAGATGTCATACTTGCAGACCGTGGTGGGGTATGTAAGGTTATCCAATCAAGCTGTTGTATTTTCATACCAGATACCGCTCCGACAGTCTATCAAGCCATCTCCAAACTGCATAAGATTTCCGAATCCATCCATGTGGATAAAGGAGATTGGTCGATGACGGGGTGGTTCTGGGGACTGATATCAGCTTGGGGACGGAAGATTCTAATAGTCACTGGGACGATCTTAGCCATTCTTTTCCTGTTCTGTCTATGTGTACAGTGTGCTCCTGTAATGTGTAGCCTCTGTGTTACATCATGTGTAAGGAGACCTGTATCAAGGGACGAACTAAGCAATAGGATGATGCTACAGCAACATCTTCATGACTTTATGAATATAGACCTGGACTCAGATTAGTATGAGTATAGTTATTGCCTATGTAAGGTCAAAAGGAGGGTCTGTGGTACTGTAAATTTCGGAAATCATGTTGGTAGCATGGTCCTACCCTGCCGATTTTGGTCTCAGCGAACCGCAAATGACTAATGCGGTATGTATGAATTCACTGTGTATACGATACAACATGTCGAACCCTCGGGTTCCATTTTAAAAGGGTAACCATTTTGTGGTTGCCCTCACATAGGCTACGCTTTGAGGCTATGCCTAGGCCTAAAGGACACGCAATCTTTCTTTGACTTCTTTGTGACCTATGCAAACTGACTCCGCTGCCCGAGGTCAATCCTGTCCGGCCAGTTCCTTTTACTGCGGCCTTATGGGATTAGCATCAGGGCCCGACACATCATAAAGTCGTGTATCCCACGCGACTTCTGACTAATCCCTTTCACACCTGACTCTGTTTCCTACTTTATGGCTTGTTTTATGAGGAAGAGGTGTCCGTTTTATTGGGGTCTGCTGATATCTGATGAGGGTTCTGAGCCTCGCTGGGTAAATAATTATGTGCTGACCGAGCTGAAATGTGGGATTATCATCATGACTGTGCTCTTTCTTTGAAGCGAAAACATGTGAACGATCACTTGTAAAAGAGGGGCGGTGTCGCCCAGAGTGTAATATTCTGTATATAAGAAAAGACTGGTTTTTGGTTGGGAGCAGTCTCCTGAGAACATACATCGTGTTGTACTTCTCGGATACCTGTGATTGGTCTGCAGCCAATAAATACGATCTTTGACTTCACCTAGAAGACTCTGTGTTTCTGTGGTCCAAAACAGGAAGAACTCGAAGTCTTCGGGTGTGTCCCCTGGCACCGCTGGGTTGGTTCTGAAAAACCCAGTACTTCACCACTTGGGTAACTATAGCATTCGTCCTCGATCAGAAAGTGATCATCGTCCGCAAGTGGTTACCCTCAATATACAGCCAGAGTACCATAAACTTGCTTCAACAACATGCCCAGGAATCTTCACAGAAAACCTAAAACAGTTAAGATGGAATGACGACATCAGCTCAAACATCATGAAAGCATGCTTGGTATTTATAACAGAAAGCACGGATGCAGTGGTTTTCTCCACTGGCACGTGGTCGTCCTTCTGCTCCCAATTCGTAAGCCGTTTTCCATCTAAACAACATGTACACAAGGCTCATTTTAGCCCCCAGTTTTCAATCTCCAGTCAAACAAGGGTATTGAAGAAATCTAGAGACAAAGCTCTGCGGATTCTCAAGTCATCCCCAGGAAACAACGAGTTCTTGAATGGGTATAAAACCAACCAAAATTTACTCAGGGAGGCTATACAAATTGACAAACGGTGCCATCTAGGCCAATTTTGGTGTAAACTTTTAAGGGAGAGCAAAAACTGCAACTCTAGAAGATTCTGGGCCTTAATCAATCGCCAAAACTCCAGCTCATCTAGATTTGGGACAGCAAACATTGCAGAGGCCAACTGGTCTGCCTATTTGACAGACCATTTTAGGGCCTTTAGGGCCTCAGAGGTCTCAGCGTCTATAGTTTCATGTGCTTCTAACCCATTGACAACAAATTCATATTTGAACTGGAGCAGGTCCATGGATTGTTTAGACCCACGAAGTGAAGACCTACAGGTCACCCAAGAAATGGTCACTAAAGTATTATTAAAAGCAAGACCAGATGGCGCTCCGGGTCCAAATGGCCTACCACAGACCTTGTTTAAAACAAATATTGACCTATGGTCAAGATACCTAACCAATCTCTTTAACTTCGCATTGACAAGCTCAACTATACCGGATTCATGGCGAGGGGCAATAATCCACCCGATCTACAAGTCAGGCTCTCATGCCTCGCCAAACAACTATAGATTAATTGCCCTATTAGACATTGAGGCCAAGTTTTACGCAGGAACCCTACTGGAGGAGCTGAGATCCTGGGCCGAGCAGAACAACTTGATTCCAATGAATCAAACTGGCTTCACCGCTAATTCCGGCACTGTGACCAACTTACTGACATTGTCTATAATTGTGGATAAAGCATTCGTTACATCTAGGGTGGTTTTTTGCTGTTTTGTAGATTTTAAAGCCGCATTCGATCGGGTACCAAGGGCTGCTCTATGGGAGAAGTTAAAAAAATGGGGGATCCCAGCCAAACTCCTGGATGCGATCATCCAACTGCACTCGGGCACATGGGTACAAGTGAAGTTGGGGACTGGCACACATCTCTCTCGGAAAATCATGACAACCAGAGGGGTCAAACAGGGATGTGTGCTGGCCCCCCTCCTTTTTAATTTGTTCATAGCGGACCTGCCATCCTCCTTTGAAGAAATAAATATCCACCTGCCCAAGATGGGAGGTGTATCAATAAGTAATCTTTTATATGCCGATGACCTGGTCCTTTTTAGTCTGACACGGGTAGGGCTGCAAAGGCTACTAAATAAACTAGAAATTTACACCACCATGAATAGATTAGAGGTTAATTTAAAGAAAACCCACGTGGTTATTTTCGGTAGAAAACGTTACCGTGGTGGAGGATGGCTGTATAACAACATGAGTCTCACAATAGGAAATGCATATAAATATGTAGGGGTCAATTTTGACTCCAGGGGCAACTTCAATAAACAGTGTAAGGACATTTCAGTAAAAGCTATGAATCTCCAGGTGACCCTCTGCAAGCTTTCAAGAAATCTGTCTGGCCCAAGTCTATCCCCATTATTGGAAGTTATGAGAGCAAAAATTGGGCCGACATTGACATACGGCGCTGAGATTTTTAGGGGTAAACTCCATCTTTAACCAACATGTGACCAAGCTCTACAAAAAAATTCTCCATTTGCCCAAAACTGCCTCTGCTGCTCAGATTAGACTTGAATTGGGCTTATTAAATTATGAAATTTCTGGCACTGGAATGTATTTAAATCTGTGCCATAAACTGAGACAAGCAAACACAGGCTCATTGGCGTCTTTAATTTGGCTGGATATCTCCCAGAAAAACCCATGCAGCTCTTATAGTCGTTTTTTTAAGGATTCGATCCAAGAAATGTCTGCGGGTGCATTATGGGACCTCAACCCTAGTAAGTCAGTATTTAAAACTAGCATTAAGAAATGCATTCGAATGAGGTCCCTGATTATTTATAAAGCTCATTTTGCCAAACGCAGACATGCATGGGCAACAATGATCTCGTATGGTCGGTTATACCCCGCATCCTACCTATCCTGTACTTACTCCTTGCACCTAAAACTCAGTTTTATGGCTGTCAGACTGGGCGATTGGCAATTCCTAAAAGAACTGCCCGTCTGGCGCCGTCTGTCAGAGGATGTAACGTGCAGAGGGTGCAGCATGACTCCTGAAACCCTGGAGCACATAGTAGGCCTTTGTCCCTCTTTTATGTCACAACGTAGACGTAAACTGAAAATTGAGTGGAATAGGCTGGGAATCCGGACGTGTAGACAAGCAATTATTGAAGCTTTAATGCCAGAAAACACAGCTCTAAATATTGCTTTTACAACCTTTATACGACATGCATATCGCACTTTTAGGCAGTAACGGAAATGGTATGTTATCGTGCCCTTTTTTAAGAGCTATTCCATTCCATTCTGCAATCTATTTAATGCTGCTAAAATTGCTCTTACTTGACTGCTGCTTTGTACAATCTGCTGTTATTTTACGAAATATTGGATTGCATTTATGGCTGACTGTTAAACACCTGAAATCGAATGCATTTTAAACGTCATGTTGTCATTGCCATTTTGCATACTAAGTTCCTTTACCATTTACACACCAGTGAAGCTTTTAATGCAACTTGAAGTTTTTAACAACCACTGCTCTTATGCTATGGTTTTTTGTCTTTTTTTAATAATGTGTATTGCTGTTGTAACTTTGAAGTGTTCTTTTAAGGATATTTTTATATCCAAATAAAGTATATATACTACTAGCATTCGTAACTTGGCCACATCAATTGATTGGGATTCTTTGTCTTTTCTCTGCAAGCTTCTTAACCATTCACTTAACTCCTCTGTCGATGGTCCTACTGGCTTCTCTACATTTCCTTGTCCAAAATCTTTTTGTGTTTCTGACATTGTCTCTATCATTGTCATACGTCTCTCTGCACAGTTCTGACTTACAAATGGGTTATTTGAAAAATTCGGTTCAATTATACTCATAGTCTGTCTCTATGGATTCTCATTCTGACTCACTCTTGGTTGTTCAACTGGTTTATTACTTTTATAAGGGACTGTCAAACAATGCTCACTGTCCTTCTGCTTGTAAAAATAGGCATTACTGGACCTATCGTTACTGGAACAGTTACCGCTTCTAGATTCTTAGTCAATTCTCTCATTTTCTCAGTTAATTCTAGGGTCGTTTTTGTAATTCTGCAGAATTCTCTCCATCTGTTTTCTCTTCCGACCTCTTTTCTATCTCTCTAATGGCATTGTTTTTACCCAAACTTTGGAACTCTGGTTCCGATTTTATAATTCGTACTGTTTCTTCCATTGGGGCACTTGGAGTTAATATTTCTGGCTCTGGTCGATATGGTGGTGGATTCTTATAGAACATATCATCAAGAACATCATCCTCGGACTCATTCACTCCATACCCTCTCGATTCCACATTATGCCTCTTTTCTACGCACTTTCGTCCTTCATTCTCTCCTGCAGTTCTTACAGGGAACAAACCCTCAGTCATACTCGCATCCCGTCATCTTCTCATTCGATCAATATGCGTTTCATGTCCGTATGGTGTACCAAACAGGTACCTTTATCCTCTACCATTTCTTTGTCTCTCTCGTTCATGCATTTCGTCTTCCCATTCCGTCAAAGCCTCAACCTGCGTCGGTCTAGGTCTTGGTTCTAAATTTATAATTTTCTCTCTCAAATTTCTCAAAACAGCCAAATTAAATGAACCATGTTCTGGAAAAGCTAATACTCCGTCCTCTTTTGTATATCTCACCCAATTGTCTAACCAAATACAAGTATGATACCCATATTTCACAATCATAAAAGATGCAGGGGTTTTCGGTGGAGGAAGTAACTGTCCTTCCCTAGTTTTGACCGGTTTGTCCTTCTTAAACCACTTCTAGATTCTTCCAAACCATGACTTTTTCTCTTTTTCTGGTGGATCGTAATACATTTTCCTGTCTTTCGTGTATCACTAGTCTCTCTTTACAACTGTACCGCTATTCTGTCCAATCACAGCGCGACTCACACTAACGCACCAATTTAGAGCGTCTACGTCACTGTCACAATCTTCAAATCCCAGCGCGACTCACACTAACGCACCAATAAGGAGCGTCTACATCACCCTGTATTTCTCCACTCCTAGCGCGGCGTACACTAACGCACCAATCCGGAGCGTTTCACAGTTCTGACCGACTGTCCAATCCCAGCGCGGTTGTTCTGACGTCAGCAGCCGCTGCGGCAGCTCTTGCTCCTGTCTACCCCTCCTTTACAAATCTGCTCAGTAAGTTTTTGTTTCAATTTCTACACTTCTGTTAGTAACAACATAGAAACGACTCCATTGTCCGCTTCTCTAACCAAAGAACAGCAAAAGACCTTTCTCACGAGAATTCCGTCTTTCCCGAGAGCAGCGCTTACCTCTGCCCTACTACGGAATCGTTACTTCCGTTGATAAAGTAGCACATCCCTCTACTTCACCCTTCTAACAAGCATTAGCTAATTGTTTCTCTAGTATTTAAAACACATAGTTGGAGACCCAATGCTCCTGAGAAATAAACCCAGAGTTTCGCAATTAACCCGAATGCCTTTACATTCATGCACGTTCATACAAGAAAAATGTAGTACATTCCCACAGAATCCTGTCTTTCCCGAGAACAGCGAACAGTCTGTTCTACTACAGAATTATAACACACGTTAACAAAGCAGCGCTTACCTCTCCTTTGTCCTTCTAACAAGCTCAGAGAGTACCTAATACCTTTCCAGTGATAAGCGTTATAGGAATGCAAGTTGGATCCCTGGTGCCTAAGACCAGAATTTCACAGGTAACCTTCGCTATCATACACTCTTCTCTCACACTGTAAATGTCTTCTAATGGCAACACACGACGATGCTACCGAATCGAACCCAGACAATGCGTCGTGCAACTTCTTTTGTCACACGTTTCCCCTGTGTACCTACAGGGCAACAGCAATTCCGTCTTTCCCGAGAGCAGCACTTACCTCTGCTCTACTACGGAACCGTTACAAACTTCCGACTTCCTACATCCCAGAAGCCGTGCTAACGACATAGAACTCGACGCAACTCAACATAGAGTGTTAGTACATAAATCAATACCAATCAATAACCAATAATCAATAATCAATGTACAAGCAATAATCACCAAAACAATAACAACCATCATTCTGCTACCAGAAAAACTGCTGCAGCGTGGAGTACAAAATCCCTCCCTCCGTCACAGACCATAGATCTCACAAACATACACTATCCATACATTCGCTGGTGGGGCCCATAACACCAACAATCACTCACCATCAATCTGTGTTTCTCGGGAGGCGATTATCTTCCAAACGCTGACATGAAAGGAATTACCTCTTTACCCTAATGAGCAACAAATCTACGCAACCTTCTGATACTCATTAGGCCCTGAACTTCACCTTTAGTATTCCTCTCATAAATTGGGATGGATCAGTTAGTTGCAGGTTTAGGTGGACTTCCAATTCTCTAATTTACCTTTAAATTAATACATTTTCAATGAATAAACAACCCAACTCATTCTGTAGTTGATCAATTCAATATTTATCTAATTAATGCAAATTAAATCATTCATTTAATCAAGTCGCCAATCATATTTACCTATTCTGGATAATTGTC
The DNA here is from genome assembly GCF_964204655.1 of Triturus cristatus. Classification (NCBI taxonomy): domain Eukaryota; kingdom Metazoa; phylum Chordata; class Amphibia; order Caudata; family Salamandridae; genus Triturus; species Triturus cristatus. The sequence continues at coordinate 240,428,265 of NC_140583.1, forward strand.
GTCCTCTAAGTCAAATCTGGTTGTCTCGCAAATCTATGCCCATCAAATTTAGTAATTCCAGTTCATCAGGAGTTTGGGCATTAATTCAGTCCGTCAAAGATTCAGGGAAACAGCTGTCCTGCAGCGTCACCGTGCTCTCCGTCAGCATAACGTCAGGAAATCAAGAAAAGCCAAAAACGAACCCGCACCCACCTCTCTATTCTACCATAATTTATAGTAAAAATCATTGACAAAATGTAACAAGTATGGGTTTTCAGATCCTCTGATTGGACAATCGAAAATCGTCTGACAGGGTTCTCACAAAATAATGTCTCTTAGATCATCAGTCTTGCTTGTTCCGGTTTTAAGAGGCGTCTTATTGTTCTTTCTGAAAAGCTGGCTTGCTTCCCAAGGCGACCTTGGTGGGTACAGTCTGGTTAGGGTCATGACGAGGCCACTGTAGCTGGCGTTAGCGTAGGCGCACTTCACCCCAAACCTCGTGTAGCGTCGACGGTCAAGTTAGATACCGGAGGCAGCCATTTTGTGGCAGGCCCAAATGGTCAACTTAAGCAAAAGAAACACAAAACACAATTAATACATAGAAATAACTAATAAAATGTTATTCCCTTGCTAATACCCATATGTGTATGTATTTATCTAGCAATAAGCAACACTCAAGCGGTTTATACTTACTAAATAAAGCACAAATCACAAATACATCAGAAAAGCAACATATATCATGCAATATTCTAATTGTCTATCATTAGTAGGCATACATAATTTACTTTACAAATTAATAAAGTCATGCAAAGCAATCTCACGTGTATTTCAGTCATTAATAAGGTTGATTAATAATTTCCACTTCAATCCATTAGTTTGATTATAATTGAGTAATTAATTTAATTAGCATAAACATGCAAAATGGGGAGGGTATAAAACATTTTTTGAATTACCCGCTCCAGCAATCCCCCCTTTGGTGATTTTATCACCATACCAACCCAAAAAAAATGTTGTTCTGTCTTTTACGGAATCTTTAAAATGTTTTCTTGCTCTGAATCATAATTCAGTCTCCTCTTTTTGCTGATTCATACATACTCTCCTTCCACTCCTCCAATTCTATCTCCTCAAATTCTCTTTCTTGTTTCTTGTCTTTTCTTCTTAATTTTTCGCTTTTTACTCTTTTCTTGTTTTTATTATTTTTACAACAGATACAATCTAGTCTTATCACTAATATTATAAAAATCACACATGTTAATGGAAACAATATTTTACCTATAAATGTACTACCAAGCTTTACTAAGAAATTTTTAATAGCAGCTATTTTCTTTCCGATCTTTTCCCAAACACCTTCAACCTACAGTGGTACAATTTCATCATGCAATTCAGTAATATTCCTAATATAAATGATCAGATCTTTGCTTTCGTCAGGAATGTAAGTACAACGATGTTGAACTTTCAGCATTCCACAGACTCCACCCTCTTTTGCCAATAATATATCAAGGGCAAGTCGATTTTGCATTACCATAGCACGCATGGCAACCATTTCGGTGTCTACCAATAAAAATCCTCCAGCGGTGCTTGTTGACAAGCGATCCACTACTGTTGAAAGTCTTCTAATTTTGTTTGCATTCAGAGATATTCCCACTGCCGGTATCAATGCTCCAAAAATGTCACCTACAATTTCTGTCCAAGATTCTCTCTTACTACGCACTAAATGATTACTTAAACTATGTACACCATCTTCTCCTCTATCCATATGAAAAAATTTCGAAAAAACCAGGCCTACATAACACGTGCCATACCAATGGTCTGGCAAACGATAATATGCCCTATTCCCACAAATAAAATATAATCCAGGAAAGACTGGATCTCTTCCGCCTTTAAATCCCCATCCACCCATGATTCAGTATGTATCATGGCACTCACTATTACCTAGAAAATAATTATCATACACAGTTTGATTCCTTCGAATGCAAAATTTCCCTTTCTGAGGCCAATCTAAAGCTATAGTTGGACTAGCTTCTCCTTTCAAATGTTTTTCCCTTTCTACATCCCAGACTGTTTTCTCCACTTTCCCTTCTGCTGCCTTTCTTTGCATTTTCAGTCTCCTTTCTTCAACCATGTCTAAGAATGTCCTTTCCTCTTTCTTCAAACTGCACGTCAAATTGTTTCTAAAAATGTATTCTAATGTTAGTTCTTTAGTTTCTAAGAAAAATTCACCTAATACCCTAGCAGGTTTTACCTTGCTTAGTTTATTAAAGGAAGGCACTTGCGCAAAAATGTTATCTACATCTGAAAAATAATATTCTAATTTAGCTGTCTGATAAAATAAACTAGCTATTACACTACATGTTATTCCATACGTTGCTGGGAGGTGATGATAAGTCACTCCTTCAGAAACAGAGGCTGGTAACTGCATGCATACTTAGCAGTCCCTTACATCCATTGTCTTTACATATTCATACAATAATTTTGAAAACACATTATTAGAAAAATCTGTTATTGACCTGTCTTTATGTAAATAATTATTATCTATTCTAGTCGGAACTACCTTTTGAATCTTCCCTATATTAGTTTTATTCTCACTATGTCCTTCAAATGTATCTATAGAGACTTTAAAAGAAATAAGAAGAGCAAGGATGCTCCATAAAAGCATTAATAATCCTGTACAACAACAACACATTTTACACCATCTTTTCATGAATGTACATCTACCTTTGCTACTATCTATGTTAGCCATCTTTGTTAAAATGGACCGTGTCTTTTGACTTAGCCTCTTTCAATTCACAACTAGTTTTCTAACCTAAGGCTCTAACACCTATTTGGTTCTACCAGTATCTATCTTTTGACTTAATTTCTTATTTTCTTCATCAACAGCTTTCTTGATCTATTCAGTTTGGCATCTCATCGTTCTTCACTTTTCTCTCATCATCCAAATACAGAATTTCCTGAACTTCCGTTTCTTCTTCTCCAATGTCGGACAAGAGAACTCTCAAGATTTCCGATTCTTCCTCTTCTTCAACCACTTTCAGTACAGCCTCCTCTGGATTTCCTTGACTATCTGCCTCTTCACCCTTTTCAGGCAGAGCTACGTACGTCCATTCCGGTGACTTATACTTCTGGTTAGGTCTCCTTGTTCTTTTACTTTCTTTATTCACAGTTGTTTCGTCTTCTTTTGATTTTTCTTGACTTGTCACTTCATTCACCTGTTCAGCTCTTGGTGAATTCACTCATGTCAGTCGATATCTCAATTTCCTTATTTTAATGGGCCAAATGTCATCCTTTGCAACTCTTTTTACTTTACTTTCTTTGTCGTTCTTTTCATTCCTCCAAGCTCTCTTTCTTAGAACTCGACCTTCAGGTATTTCATTTTCACTCTCTTCAGACTCTGTCTCAACTTGCTTTGTCTTTTCAACAATTTCTTCTTCCAACACTTGTTTTGTTTTCCCTACTTCTGTCCCTCCTAGGGTCTCCGACACGCAATCTTCTTGCTGGCTACTTGTCCCTTCACCTAACTGGATGTTGCAGTTCCCTACACCTCCTCGGAAGTCTTCCGCAGAAATCTGTCCCTCTCTCTCTGTACCTGTACCTTGTTCACTTAAATTTGTTACTTCCGGTGGAATTTCTCTCAGTCTCTCATCTGGTACTTCCTTTTCACGAATTTCTTTTATTGTTTCTTCAGTATTTTTCCCTCTTTTCTTTCTGTGTTCTTTTCTAGAACCTTGTGTTTCCTGTTCGTTTCTAGAATCGCTGGATTCAGAAATCTGCAATCTTCTTCTCAGAGAGCTACTTCTGGGGACTAAAGTTAGACTTGGTTCTGTTTCCCCCCTTTCAGAGTTTTCTCGTGTTTTTGACACTTCGTAATCTGACTCAGTACTTGATTGTGATTCATCAAAATATTCCTTTTCTGTGCTGTCCACTGGATTTGGAATTCTCAATGTGTGACTTTCATGGATCCAGTTTTTCAGTCCAGCACACTTCACAGCTGTTGTCGTGGTCAGAATGACTTGTCTTGGTTTTCCCCACCTTGGAACCAAACAATTTCTTCTTCTGTGGACCTTTATCCTTACCCAGTCACCTGGGCTCAGATCATGGGCTGGCTTCTTTTCAAGGGTGGTGGCATCCGCTCCAACCTGATGAAACACAGAATGAACTGCGTCAGCCAGGTTTTTACAGTACTCCAACACCATGTCATCAGTTATAGTCATCAGCTTGTTGACTGGTATACATACGTGTCTCATGGCTCGTCCCATGATTATTTCATGAGGACTTAATCCTGTAGTTCTGTCTGGAATTGATCTAATAGTCATGAGTACCAGAGGCAAGACATCAGGCCATTTCATACCTGTGGCTAAACACATTTTCCCTATTCTATTTTTGATAGTACCATTCATCTGTTCAACCACACCAGAAGCCTCCGGTCGGTAGGCACAATGTAGTTTCTGTTGTACATTCAATGCTTCACAAATGAATCCTACAATCTCATTATGGAAATGTCCTCCTCGGTCTGATTCAATTGTCACTGGGAACCCGAACCTAGGGATGAACTCTCTCAGCAGTAGCTTACTACTGTCATCCCATCATTTCTCCTTGTTGGGAATGCTTCAACCCACCTAGAGAGTAGGCAGACCACAACCAAAACATACCTCAGTCTGTTACAGGGAGGCATTTCAATGAAATCTACTTGCATTCTGGTGAAAGGCCCTCCTTCTCGACCTATTGTTCCCAGACTCACTACTGTCTTTCTCCTAGGATTGTATTGCTGACATATTAGGCATCTTTGACAAAGACTTTCTGCTACAAGTCTGAATTTTGCATTGTACCAGGTCTGCTTAAATGACCTGATCATGGCATTTCTTCATATGTGTCCCTGGCCATGATACATCCGTGCCATTGTAGACATCGTGCTATCAGGCATAACTGGTCTTCCATCTCGATAGACCTACACATGATCCTTCTCCCTTGGGGCACATCCTGCTTTTACCCACTGTTTCATTTCCTCATCTCCTGCCACTTCTTGCAACTGTCTTAACTCTTCCCAAGTTCCTACAATGTTAGTAAACATCAATGAGCAAGAAGACATTTGTCTTTCCTTAGCCCGATTGACCGAATTCTGATTACGTGCACAATACTGTGCCATGTCATTGGCATATCGATTTCCTGTGGCGATATAATCACCACCTTGACTATGAGCAGCACATTTTACAACAGCCAATTGTCTAGGCAGCTGTATCGCCTCAAGCAACTTTCCAACCACTTCAGCATTCTTAATAGGAGTTCCACTCGAGGTCAGGAAACCTCTTTGTAGCCATAGTTGGCCAAAGTCGTGGACAACTCCAAAGACATACTGGCTGTCAGTTATCACAGTCACTCTCACACTTTTCCCAATCTTGCAATCAAAGCCACAAGCTCTGCTACTTGGGCTGATTTTACTCCTTTCAGATAGGATGCTTCTATTACTGCTGTGACTGTGCACACTGCATACGCTGCACTCAGCACTCCTTCATCTGTTCTCAAACATGACCCATCAACGAACATCACAAAATCACTTTCTGGCAAAGGTACATCTTTTATATCTGGTCGTGGTTTTGTACAAAAATCAAGTACATCCAAACAATCATGATCTACTTCATCTCTTACTTCCACATTCTCAGCATCAGGGAACAATGTTGCAGGATTCACATTCAAACATCATGCAAGACTCACATTAGTTGCACCTAATATGACCTTTTCATACTTAGTCAGCCGACTGTGTGTCATATACTAAGTACGACTCCTTGTTAACAAAATCGCTACATCATGAGGTACAAACACTTTCAATGGATATCCCATCACAATTCCTTCACTCTGCTCCAAACTTCGGTAAGTTGCAGCTACCGCTTTCAAATATCCAGGTAAAGCTACAGCTACTGGATCAAGCATTGATGAAAAATAGGCAATTGGTCTCCTAAGTTTTCCATGCTTCTGTATTAACAGAGAGAGTGCACATCCATTTCTCTCACTGCAATACAACTCAAATTCTTTCTCATAGTCAGGCATACCCAATGCAGGTGCTTCACACAGACCATCTCTCAATTTCCTAAATGCTGCCAATTCCTCCTTGTTCAACTCAATCGGATCTCTCACATCACTTCTCATCAGTCGTACCAAAGGTTTGGCAATCAAAGAAAAATAGATTGCTGATCCACTGACGACAGTATCCAACCATTCCCAAAAACATTCTCACCTCTCTTTGAGTCATGGGAGCTCTCATTCCTTTTATAATTCTGATTCTGTCTACTGTTATTTTTCTTAGTACTTTCTCAATGTTATGTCCTAAGTACTGTACTTCCTTTTTGCAAAACTGTAATTTTGATGGTGACACTTTAAGTCCTCCATCTGCCAAATGATTTAGCAAGGCTATTGTGTCTACCTCACAAGCTTCACGTGTTTTTGACGCCACCAAAAGGTTGTCAATGTATTGAACTAATACTGAATTTTCAGGCATTTCTAGAAACACCAAAGACTTCTTCAATAACTGATTAAATATTGAGGGGCTTTCTGTATACCCCTGTGGGATTCGGCACCATGCCAAAATACGTTCGCCAAAACGAAACGCAAAGATTTGCTGACTGTCGTGGTGCAATGGGATGGAAAAGAAAGCATGACACAGATCAATTACTGTATACCATTCTGCATCATGGGGAATCTGATATAAGATCACCGATGGATTTGGTACAATGGGGCAACATGATACCACAATTTTATTCACCTTTCTCAGATCTTGCACTATCCTGAATTTCCCATTAGGCTTTTTCAGTCCCATTATTGGTGAATTACATGGACTACTCATTATTTCTCTCAAAATTCCTTGCCTCATCATTTTCTCTATTACAGGAGTTACTCCTTCAATTATCTCATGTGTCAGTTTATATTGCGGGACATTTGGGTATGTTACTCCTTCCTTTACTGTTATTTTTATTGGATCTACATTTCTCATTAGTCCTACATCTTCTCCAGTGAAATCCCAAACTTTCGCTTTTACGGACTGTTTCAATTCTTTAGGTAATTCATCAGGGTTGAATACAGCATATGTTTCAGTAACCTCATTTTCTCTATGGTCATCTTATACAGTACATCATCATCCGGTGTTTCAAAAGCTATCCCATCCGGAGTACAGAATATAGTGCAATTCATTTTGCACAACAGGTCCCTACCTAATAAGTTCACAGGACTGGTGTTGCACACCACAAACCGGTGCATTTCTGAAAATTTCCCTATGCTAACTTTCACTGGTTCTGTAAGGTATGTTTTAATCTGTCTGTTGGACACACCAACTACTTGGATCGTTTCATCCGAGAGAGGAAGATTCTTAATATCAGCTGATCTAACAGTTGATCGAGTAGCACCAGTATCCACTAGGAAAGTTATATTTTCATCATTAACCTTCCCATCTACAAAAGCTCCTGTCTGGTCTACTTCTAGAGTTGCGCCAAGTACGCACTCTCCTTCCTCCCTTCGGCGCCGTCAATAGCTTTCTTCTGAGTCACTTTCATCGCGTTGCAGCCAATACTGCGAAACAGCGCTAGCGCGTGGCAGCTTATTTACCTGTTCTTCATTGTAGAATCCCGATTCACTACTATACTTCTGTGAGTTTCTGCTCTGTGGAAAAGGCAGTTTTGGCACCTGATTCTGTGGGGTAACAACTTGCTGGTGTTGCTGCAGTTGACCACTCACCTCATGCTGCACCTGTGGGTTCAATGATGGATTTTCATTGTTAGTACTTGGGGGAAATATACACTCGGATTTCCAATGCCCTATCCTACCGCAAATATGAAACGGAAATTTCTTTTTAGCTTCCTCAATATTCCCTTTATTTTTCCCAGGATTAAATTTCGGCTTAGACCCTGCTTGTTCGACTAATTGTGCTTCTTGTCTCTCTGCTACTTTTACCTGTGCCCACATTGCCTTCTCTTTTAGTTTCCGCTGTATTGCTTCAATTTCATCACTGAAATATTTAGCATGCCTCAATACTTCGTCTATTTTCTTTTTTTGCCAATCCACTGTATGCTGTTTAATCATTTCACCAATTTCTGGACGTAAACCATATACAAATCTGTATACAAAATGACTCAAATCCTTTTCACTCAGATTCTCATCCCCGCTAAACTGCCTAAAAGCTAGTATTAGCCTCTCATAATATGCGTGTACTGACTCTTTACTTTCTTGGTGTGTTCGATCAATTTTTACCCAATCTGTCTGTTTAGGGGGCACTTTGTTTTTCAAAAATACCATAACCTGATCATATTTCTTCATTACCTCGGGGTCTGGAGCTCCTGTTTTAGGATCCCTAGGATATTCCTGGGTTGGCCAATTTATCATGAGCTTGCACTCTGTCCATAAATCCGCTGGTACAATTATGTCAAATAGACTATTCAAATCAATCCATAGTACTTTAGACAATTTTACAAATATGTCTACCTGCCTGTACCACTCGACGGGCTTCTCACGCAATCGAGGGAAATCATTCGTAAAAGACAAAATATCCTGTCTCGTCCATGGGACATGTACATATCCTCCTCCTGGAATCTCTCTCATAGGGCATTCTGTTACTACCTTTTCCTTTTCTCTTACAGGGAATGCTGAAAATGTCTTCTCTGAGGCATCATCACGTTTTCTATACCACCTGCTTCTCCATGTATCCACATCTCCCCATTTTCTCAATAAAATGATTATGTCCTTAATCTGAACTATTCGTCCTGTGGTGTTCATGTTTTCAATATCTTTTTCGGTGAAATCTACTCGATATGGTTTCTGTAAGGCTTTTACCTTTTCAATATCAATACCCATCTCATTTGCCACTTCTTCTAACCTTTCATGTAGGTTTTTCGCTCTCCAGATCACACTTTTGCACAAAAATAGTAATTCTTCATCCTGATAAGTTTTCAATTTTTCTGTTGGGAAAGTCCCTACTATTAATTCTTCCAATACCATTTGTAACTTGGCCACATGAATTGATTGGGATTCTTTGTCTTTTCTCTGCACGCTTCTTAACCATTCACTTAACTCCTCTGTCGATAGTCCTACTGGCTCCTCTACATTTCCTTGTCTAAAATGTTTTTGTGTTTCTGACATTGTCTCTATCATTGTCATACGTCTCTCTGCACAGTTCTGACTTACAAATGGGTTATTTGAAAAATTCGGTTCAATTATACTCATAGTCTGTCTCCATGGATTCTCATTCTGACTCACTCTTGGTTGTTCAACCGGTTTATTACTTTTATAAGGGACTGTCAAACAATGCTCACTGTCCTTCTGCTTGTCAAAAATAGGCATTACTGGACCTATCATTACTGGAACAGTTACAGCTTCTAGATTCTTAGTCAATTCTCTTATTTTCTCAGTTAATTCTAGGGTCGTTTTTGTAATTCTGCAGAATTCTCTCCATCTGTTTTCTCTTCCGACCTCTTTTCTATCTCTCTAATGGCATTGTTTTTACCCAAACTTTGGAACTCTGGTTCCGATTTTATAATTCATACTGTTTCTTTCATTGAGGCACTTGGAGTTAATATTTCTGGTTCTGGTCGATATGGTGGTGGATTCTTATAGAACATATCATCAAGAACATCATCCTCAGACTCATTCACTCCATACCCTCTTGATTCCACATTATGCCTCTTTTCTACGCACTTTCGTCCTTCATTCTCTCCTGCAGTTCTTACAGGGAACAAACCCTCAGTCATACTCGCATCCCGCCATCTTCTCATTCGATCATTATGCGTTTCATGTCTGTATGGTCTACCAAACAGGTACCTATATCCTCTACCATTTCTTTGTCTCTCTCGTTCATGCATTTCGTCTTCCCGTTCCGTCAAAGCCTCAACCTGCGTCGGTCTAGGTCTTGGTTCTAAATTCATCATTTTCTCTCTCAAATTTCTCAAAACAGCCAAATTAAATGAACCATGTTCTGGAAAACCTAATACTCCGTCCTCTTTTGTATATCTCACCCAATTGTCTAACCAAATACAAGTATGATACCCATATTTCACAATCATAAAAGATGCGGGGGTTTTCGGTGGAGGAAGTAACTGTCCTTCCCTAGTTTTGACCGGTTTGTCCTTCTTAAACCACTTCTTGATTCTTCCAAACCATGACTTTTTCTCTTTTTCTGGTGGATCGTAATACATTTTCCTGTCTTCCGTGTATCACTAGTCTCTCTTTACAACTGTACCGCTATTCTGTCAAATCCCAGCGCGACTCACACTAACGCACCAATAAGGAGCGTCTACATCACCCTGTATTTCTCCACTCCTAGCGCGGCGTACACTAATGCACCAATCCGGAGCGTTTCACAGTTCTGACCGACTGTCCAATCCCAGCGCGGTTGTTCTGACGTCAGCAGCCGCTGCGGCAGCTCTTGCTCCTGTCTACCCCTCCTTTACAAATCTGCTCAGTAAGTTTTTGTTTCAATTTCTACACTTCTGTTAGTAACAACATAGAAATGTCTCCATTGTCCGCTTCGCTAACCAAAGAACAGCAAAAGACCTTTCTCACGAGAATTCCGTCTTTCCCGAGAGCAGCGCTTTCCTCTGCCCTACTACGGAATCGTTACTTCCGTTGATAAAGTAGCACATTCCTCTAATTCACCCTTCTAACAAGCATTAGCTAATTGTTTCTCTATTATTTAAGACACATAGTTGGAGACCCAATGCTCCTGAGAAATAAACCCAGAGTTTCACAAGTAACCCGAATGCCTTTACATTCACGCACATTCACACAAGAAAAATGTAGTACATTCACACAGAATCCAGTCTTTCCCGAGAACAGAGAACAGTCTGTTCTACTACAGAATTATAACACACGTTAACAAAGCAGCGCTTACCTCTCCTTTGTCCTTCTAACAAGCTCAGAGAGTACCTATTACCTTTCCAGTGATAAGCGTTATCGGAATGCCAGTTGGATCCCTGGTACCTAAGACCAGAATTTCACAGGTAACCTTCGCTATCATACACTCTTCTCTCACACTGTAAATGTCTTCTAATGGCAACACACGACGATGCTACCGAATCGAACCCAGACAATGCGTCGTGCAACTTCTTTTGTCACACGTTTCCCCTGTGTACCTACAGGGCAACAACAATTCCGTCTTTCCTGAGAGCAGTGCTTACCTCTGCTCTACTACGGAACCGTTACAAACTTCAACTTCCTACATCCCAGAAGCCGTGCTAACGACATAGAACTCGACGCAGCTCAACATAGAGTGTTAGCACATAAATCAATACCAATCAATAACCAATAATCAATAAGCAATGTACAAGCAATAATCACCAATCCAAAACAATAACAACCATCATTCTGCTACCAGAAAAACTGCTGCAGCGTGGAGTACAAAATCCCTCCCTCTGTCACAGACCATAGATCTCACAAACATACATTATCCATACATTCGCTGGTGGGGCCCATAACACCAACATTCACTCACCATCAATCTGTGTTTCTCGGGAGGCGATTATCTTCCAAACGCTGACATGAAAGGAATTACCTCTTTACCCTAATGAGCAACAAATCTACGCAACCTTCTGATACTCATTAGGCCCTGAACTTCACCTTTAGTATTCCTCTCATAAATTGGGATGGATCAGTTAGTTGCAGGTTTAGGTGGACTTCCAATTCTCTAATTTAGCTTTAAATTAATACATTTTCAATGAATAAACAACCTAACTCATTTTGTAGTTGATCAATTCAATCTTTATCTAATTAATGCAAATTAAATCATTCAGTTAATAAAGTCGGGAATCATATTTACCTATTCTGGCTAATTGTCGTCCTCTAAGTCAAATCTGGTTGTCTCGCAAATCTATGCCCATCAAATTTAGTAATTCCAGTTCATCAGGAGTTTGGGTATTAATTCAGTCCGTCAAAGATTCAGGGAAACAGCTGTCCTGCAGCGTCACCGTCCTCTCCGTCAGCATAACGTCAGGAAATCAAGAAAAGCCAAAAACGAACCCGCACCCACCTCTCTATTCTACCATAATTTATAGTAAAAATCATTGAGAAAATGTAACAAGTATGGGTTTGCAGCTCCTCTAATTGGACAATCGAAAATCGTCTGACAGGGTTCTCACAAAATAATGTCTCTTAGATCATCAGTCTTGCTTGTTCTGGTTTTAAGAGGCGTCTTATTGTTCTTTCTGAAAAGCTGGCTTGCTTCCCAGGGTGACCTTGGTGGGTACAGTCTGGTTAGGGTCATGACGAGGCCACTGTAGCTGGCGTTAGCGCAGGCGCACTTCACCCCAAACCTCGTGTAGCATCGACGGTCAAGTTAGATACCGGAGGCAGCCATTTTGTGGCAGGACCAAATGGTCAACTTAAGCAAAAGAAACACAAAATGCAATTAATACATAGAAATAACTAATAAAATGTTATTCCCTTGCTAATACCCATATGTGTATGTATTTATCTAGCAATAAGCAACACTCAAGCGGTTCATACTTACTAAATAAAGCACAAATCACAAATACATGACAAAAGCAACATATATCATGCAATATTGTAATTGTCTACCATTAGTATGCATATGTAATTTAGTTTACAAATTAATAAAGTCATGCAAAGCAATCAAACATGTATTTCAGTCATTAATAAGGTTGATTAATAATTTCCACTTCAATCCATTAGTTTGATTACAATTGAGTAATTAATTTAATTAGCATAAACATGCAAAATGGAGAGGGTATTCAAACATTTTTTTAATTACCCGCTCCAGCAATTGCATGCATTATGCAAGGCTATTACAAAAAAAGCAGAATTTCTGTTCTCAATTTCCATCTATTACATGACCTGTGCCTGATATTTAAGGTGACCATTTGCCATGACAGTCTCAGTTGTTCATTATCTGCCCTGGTAAGTTCAAGTACATTAAGCACGTGTTCCGGTGTTCAGATAGGGTCATCATCATCATCAACTTTATTTTGCATCTCACAGATGCATAAAAGTACATCAATAAAAAACATTTCAGTACAGATGATAGCATAGAATAAAAACAGTCAAGAATGATATAGCAGCAATCAGTTAAAATGATACATCTTAGGATACAATAGATAGATTGTTAAAAACCTTACGAGTTCTCATGGCGGCCAGAAAAAAGGTGGCAAGTGCATAAGAGACCAGTGGGGTTTTTAATTGGTAAAATAAGGAAAGGGCTAGTACTAGATTACACAAGGAAAAACTTTTTAAAAGTGGAATAATAAAAATCTTTCTCTCTACTTTATATAAAGGGCAAATCAGCAGTATATGTGAGGTTGATTGTGTTGCCTTTTTGTTACATGGGCAAGTGGGTAAGAGACTTATAGAAAATAAATTATGTGGGTGACCCAACATTAGTGGGATAAAATTCAGACGAAATCTGGTGAGGATAAAACAATGCTGGTTAGTCTCGACAAACCCTAGGTATAGATGAGGGTCATAAGAAGTCATGTTTTCATGTATTCCAGTGCAGAATTACTTAACAGCCCCTATCAGAAAGTAATTTAGTTAACAAAGATGACTCTGTGTGTGAAAGTTGCATTCATTCTCCTTAGTGTCGCTTTCGCTATGTTTCCTTTGTCGGTGAGTGTTGTCACTTGACTCATTCTGTGCCCTTTGACTGATGTAAAACTGTAGTCTTGCCCTACATCTATTTTGTGGTGTGGAATCACGGCTTATATTTTTTTTAAATCCAGTCACGTTACCTTTACGGTAAATGTGTGCTTCCTTCAACCCCAGAGGCTTTCTTTTTTAAGTTATCATGCAT